>NW_028091156.1:8103452-12903452 GCF_014824575.4 Sturnira hondurensis
CTATTCGGGGTCTTTTATGGTTCCATATAAATTTTTGAAGTGTTTGTTCTATGTCTGTGAAATATGCCATTGGTACTTTAATAGGTATTGCATTGAATCTGTAAATTGCTTTGGGTAGTATGGACATTTTGATGATGTTAATTCTTCCAATCCATGAACACGGTATACGTCTCCATTTGTTTGTGTCTTCCTTGATTTCTGTCTTCAGTGTTGTGTAATTTTCTGCATACAGGTCTTTAACCTCCTTGGTTAGATTTATTCCCAGATATTTTATTTTTCTTTTTGCTATATCGAATGGGATTTTTTTCTTGATTTCTGCTTCTGCTGATTCATTGTTAGTATACAGAAATGCCTTTGATTTCTGGATATTGACTTTGTATCCCGCTGTTTTGCCAAATTCATTTGTTAGTTCCAGAAAAATATGGAACGCTTCACGAATTTGCGTGTCATCCTTGCGCAGGGGCCACGCTAATCTTCTCTGTATCGTTCCAATTTTAGTATATGTGCTGCCGAAGCGAGCACTAATTCCAAATTTAAAAGAACAAACTGAGGTTGAAAAATTAAGGCAGGAGTTTATCAAAATTTAAGTGACTCCAAAGGAAATCCTGTAACTAGATAGGTACTCACAAGTAAAGAACATTACATGTAATGGGTGCCTTGAGTACTTTATGAGTGATGGAAAATTAGGCAACTTCTCTGTTACATATTCAGAAACCTTTTTGTGTAGGAGGAGACTGACATTTGGAATACTCGCTTCATTTTTTAAAAAAAAAATATACTTAGCATGCATTTATTTTTTTATTAAATGTGTTAGAGTGACATTGGCTAATAAGATTATATAGGTTTAAGTGTATGTTTGTATGATGCGTAATCTGCATCTTGCACTGCATGCCCGCCACCCAAATCGAATCACTGTATGTCACCACATAGGAGTATTTGTCCCCTTTACCCTTTACCAACCCCACCCCCTTCTGTAATCCACCCCCTCCTGTAATCCATGGGGTAACCACCATGTTGTTGTCTGTGTCAGTGAGTTTCAGTTCTTTATCCCATATATGAGTAAAATCATACGGTTCTTAGCTTTTTCACACTGACATTACACTTGGCATAATACTCCCAAGGTCCATCCATGTTGTCACAAATGGCAGTGTTTTATCTTTTCTTAAGGCTGAGTAATATCCCATAGTATACATGTACCACATCTTCTTGATCCAGTCATCTAGGGAAGGTCACCTTGGTTGGTTCTGTGTCTTGGCCACTGTGAGTAACGCTGCAATGAACACAGGGCTGCATATATATATCTTTGTGAATACGTGTTCTCAAATTTTTCTGGTAGATACCCAGAAGAGGGATTTCTGGGTCCTATGGTAACTCTATGCTTAATCTTTTGAGGAACCTCCAGACTGTTTTCCATGGTGGCTGTTCTTCATTCTTTTCGAAAGCCAGGCAATGAGTTGTTAAGGAATTCAGCATTCATTCCTTTGGCAGGTATTGATTGAGCATCTGCTGCGTGGCAGGATGCATAGGCTGGGATACAGGAAAAACAAGGAAGAGGCGATCTCTACTGCTAAGGGCTCGGGCAACATGGCAGCCCCCTGAGAAGGATGAGGACGGGTCTGCTGGGTGGCAGGACATCGCATTCCTCCCGCACTTGCTTATGTCTTTACCTGGAGCTCCGCTTTTATGTTTTCCGACTTACAACTGTAAATCTCCCCAGATGCTGCCTGAGAACAGCAATAATGGCAGTAGGAATGGAAGGGAAGGTGTTTACAGTTGACGCCAGAAATATAAAAAAGAAGGACTGGTGAGAGATCTCTGGAAAACTAGGGATGGGATTCGGGTGGATTATAGGAGACTGTTCTGCGTGGCATGGGCTCAGCTCCCACTCGGAAAGGCCAGTGGAAAGTGAGGTCCGTTACACAGGACCCACGCCCACAGATCAGTTTTCCCGTGGGGAACCAGGCCTGTGTTGTACCTAGGCCACTTTGAGACTTGCTTTTTGCTAAAACCCCCCACCCTGAATTGAGACAGCAAACCTTTACTGCGTGTCTTTAAAGTAACTTCCTAAAATCTATGCTAAACCTTCCAAGGGTGAGTATAACCAGTTCAACCACTTTTTCCTTTACATTTGCAAATATCCTTCTTCTGTGATGATTAGCAACATCCTCTCCTTTGCTTTCTGTAAAAGGTAACCACCTAAAGCGAATCTGTGCATAGTGAATGAGGACCTTCCTCAATGTGCTGTGCCCAGAAAACCAATAAAAGCTGGTTAAGGCAAGGGTCAACATGCTCTCCTCTTGAGAGGGTGGCCAGAACTGCTCCAAGGAGCTCTCCCCTTGAGAGAGTGGCCATGCTGTCCCTTTTCCTCCACAGGACTTGGTAGTCTGTGTGAATTTGTCTCATCTCATCTCATCCACAGTGCCTCGGACACTCCTGGCCGGTGTCCACATCAGTGGGTGGTGATGCTATGCATCTGAGAAATGGGCGGACCCTGAATTCTGACATTGGGGATGAGATAGTGAGCTCACTTTTCAGCGTGTAAGACCATCTGCAGAGAAGTTACCGGGGGAGATTTTTCAGGAAATGTGGCAGGAAAAGGAGAAGAGGGCAAAGGAGTGAAAGAAGGTCCATATTGTGCCGGAGAGTCTCGGTTTTGTCCTTGAGAAGATGTGAAAGAGAGAAAGCATTTGGATTAGCCGATGGCGTTCTATTTCATAGTTCAAACAAAGTGTGGAAAGCCACAAGCAGGAAAGAATAGGGAAATACCAGATACAAAGATTTTGGTATTCCTTTATTCCAAAACAGATAATGGAGGCCTGAACCAAAGCTATGGAGCGGGGGAATGCAGAGAAAGTGATGGACACACTTAGAAGCACATGTACAACGTAACAGTGACTGGCCCCCTCTGAATGTACATACACATCATTCATTCTCTGTGAATGTTTTCTTCTTCGTTGTGGTCTAATCTCCCATCACTGTACTGTGAAATCCTAGAGGGCAAGGGCTGTACCCGGCCCATCTTCTGTGTTCTATGGTTCTGAGCCCAGTGCTTCACTTACCATAGGTGCACTGAATATCAACTGATTTGACTCTGGTTACAGGGACACCGTTGGAAACCTAATAATGTCAGCCTGGACCCGACCTTTGGGAACATTTCCCCCACCTTCTCATTACACAGATGAGAAATCAGGAACCAGAGAAAGTGAGCCATTTGTCAGCGTCACACAGTTACGTGGTGGCAGAGGTAGACCCCAGGACTGGGCCAACTCTCTCCCAGCAGAGCGATCTGTGAGGCTCAGGGGCCCACACAGCCTTGCACTTCGTGTACACAGCTCTCAGGTCATGACTCTGAGTCAGACAGGCTTGGGGACGGAAGATCCTTTGGAGGTGTCGGGTGAAGAGGCAACTGTGAGGGTGAGTCAGTTCGCTGAGGATGCCGTAACAAAGTCTCACCACCGCCTGGGTGGCTTGAATAACCAAGATGTCTTGTCTCACAGTCCTGGAGGCTGGGAGTCAGAGACCAGGGTGGCTCCTCCTGGAGACCGTGAGGGGGAATCTGTCCTGGTTCGTCCCCTAGCTTCCGGTCACCTCCAGCAACCCCTGGCTTGTAGGTGGCATTCTCCCTGTGTGTCTTCACACCGTTTTCCCTCAGATTGTATCTGTTCCCATCTGAATTTCCCCTTTGTATAAAGCTACAGTTGTATTAGGTTAGCGCTCACCCTAATGGCCTCATCTTGGCTGCATCATCTTCAAAGCCCCTGTTTCCCCAAATACTGTCACGTTCACAGGCACTGGCCGTTAGGACTTTGTAATCTTTGGAGAGACACGGTTCAACCCCAGCAGGGGCCCACTTAACACCAACGGCCGTAACATGGTGACACTGGAACCCAGACCACCAGGCCTTGAGGTCACAGTCCCCCACATCAGCCTCTTCCCTCCTGAGTCACACAGTGACAGCAAACCCTTAGCTCCAGGGTGTTTGACATTAAACGCTTCCCACTGACTCTGTAAATGTCTACGGGAATGTCCGCCAGCTTTCCAAATGCCCAAAATTCAAGAAAGAGTCAGTATGCATTTCTTTTGGAACCTCGAATTTCAAATCGAGGGTTAGGCTGCCTTTGTTGGCGACTACTTGGGAATTTCCCAAAGGGGACAGTGCTCACATAGCTGGTGTAGGCTGGACTGGCTTCCCGTGGGCCCTGTGACATCCGATGGTGTTTCTTGACCCGTTCTTACCAGTGATTGGGTAGAGAAAGTCAGATTCAAAGACGAGTTCTTTTTCTTTCCAATCAGAAATAGGGCTTCAAAACCGTGTCTCTCCTTCCTTCACATCCTTCTCATTGCAGAGTAAGACTGGAAATGCCCTGTTCTAAGATATATTTTTTAGAGTCCCATAGTTTACAGCAGTGCCTTCCTTTTTTGTTTTGATGGTCAGCTTTTAGTCACATCGAAAAGGGTAATCTTTCCAGGCGGGACTTTCTTGTTTTCAGCTAGCCAAAAATAAAGGTTGTAGAAAAAAGAAGTCACTGGGTCTCCATCCTTTAAAGCAGCTCTGTCTGATATCTCCCAACATTTTTTTTTTCTTTCTCCTTGGCTTAGATAAAAGGATGGAAGAAGTTAAGTTGAGGTCAAGTGAGAGGGAGCTTGGGAAAAGCTAAAGGCGTTATTTCAGGTTCTCTGTATTCGTGCAATCGTGCCGGGGAAGTGAGATTTGCAGGAGAAACGGCACACACCACGGACATAGTCTCCACGTTCTCATTTTGCATTCAGCTGCCCTACATCCAGGCCTTTTCTTCCAAAGGCGGCTGGCAGTTAAACACCGCCCACTCACAGAGACAAACAAACAAAAAACCCTTGTCATCATTTTGAGACACTCCTGTGTTGCCACTAGAGAATACCTTTTTTTAGCTCCTGTTACACTTTTAACTTTTCTAGCAAGCTGTGCTGAGAGACAAGGGCCAATTGCTAAATAAAGTATTTTCCCAGCACCACGGGGGCATGGTTTCCATTTCTGTGCCCATAAGTAGGCAGGTTGTAAACCCGTCTGCTGGGGGCACCTGCAAAATCAGGTAAGAGTGATAACTCAGGCCCTGGCTGGGTAGTTCAGTTGGTTAGAGTGTCACACTAGGGCTGCAGGTTCAATCCCTGGTCAGGGCACATACAAGAATCAACCAATGAATGCACAAATAAGTAAAACACAGACACACACACTCTCGCTTGCTTGCTCTCTCTCTCATGCTCTCTTTTTCTTTCCTCTCTCTCTCTCTCTCTCTCTCTAAAATCATTACATACTTTTTTTAAGGAGTGATGATTCTGTCTTGGGCTAGTAGATACCACCCTTATAATTCTGTTCTCCCTCTTTTGGAATTTACTACCACCACTGCCCAACTTGTTTGCTATATTCCATAGAAGGTGGTCAGCTCTGCGACATAGATATTAAGTAAATTTTGAGTCGGAGTTGAGTCTTTTAGTTTTTCACACTTATCCTGTGAAACCACTACTTAAAAATAGTAGCTCCACAAAATCTCTAGGAACCCTGCTTGAAGTATAAAAACAGATTTTTTTAAAGGAATCCACAAATGTTGCAACATGTGATTAGCAAGAAAGGGAGCTATCTATCACATTGCTGTCAGCTATTCTTACATTTTCTTATTCAAATATAAAAGAATAAAAGGTTCGAAGGGTAGCCATGTAGGTATCCTATCTAATGCTTAAGTCTTAAGGTAATAGAGAAATCACCACCATCATTCCTTACAAAGAAGATTTTTAAATAAAATGATTCTAATAGCACCAGGTAGATATTCGAGCTCTCACCTCTGCACTTGACCTTTGTAGCTTAACTCTGGCATTTTTGGAGATCTAGTCTATGAAGTCCACGTCTATAAAAACAAAAAGAAAAAGCCATTCGTATACATAGTAGGTGCACCCATGCCTGCACACACATGTTTACACACACACTACAGGCCCCAGAGCTACTGATTTTGTGAATCTTAGAGCATATGTCTGCTCACGTGGAAAAATCAACTGGCTTGAAAGCAGAGTAAGTTTATCTCTAACAAGGGTTATGCATCTATGCATCCCTTGGTAGCAAAGACAAAATCTTCACGCCATTGCTATTCTTTTCTCCAACAGCTCCTGTAAACAGCAAGTTTATTTGTATGAGAAAGAAAGCAGGTCACTTTTGCTCAATCAGCTTCTCTCAATGAACTTCGTTTGCATCCTACTGAGTCATTATGGCACAATCATGATTCTAGCATGATACGCTCTTCGTTGAAAAGTGTCAGCTTTTCCGTGGCACAGAGAGACGGCCCTCTTCAAACGCCGAGTGGCCGAATCGATGCCACAATGAACTGATATTAACAGACACCCTGACGCCTGGCGAGGCTCGCTGTCCGTTTCAGGGAAGCGGCCAGGAAGCGAACGCCTCGCAGGGGTTAAACCACACGATTGCACTGCAGCCTATTTCTGTCAACACTTCGTTCAGTAAATAAACATTTATGCTTTCTGAAATGAAAGTGTATTTTTGAAGACAAGCCGTCAGACATTTTTGTGCCCTTCACACTTTCAACTGCTTAGCCTTTTTTTTTTTTTTTTTTTTTTTTGGTAAGTTAACTGCAAAGTGCATCCGTTTGCCAGGCTAAGGGGAAAAAAAAAAGTACGTGACAAGTGCCCAGGGCATCGCTGTCATGCTCCGAAGTGTCCAGGAGACAGAGGCAAAAGAGTTGGCACAGAACACACTTTCTTTAAGCCTCTTACTTCAGGGGTACCTGCCCCTTGAGCACCTTTTCAGTCCTCCCAAATGATGTTATTCCCACTGTCATCTGCTGTATTTGGAGCTCACTGTATTGCAGATAAACACGCTATTTAACTGCAGGTCAAGGTAGAGAGTCATTCTGCCCGCGAAATGCCCGAGATACATTAAATGGCAGGACTCCAGGACAGAGATGAAGGGAGATCAGAGTTGTCAGTGACATTCACGGAAGGGGGTGCAGCGGGGGAAGGAAAGAAAATATGCCCATGGTATCAGTGTATTTTAAAAAGCTGTAATACAGCCGAACATTTAAAACTATAACCTGTCACACACCAAAGATGAAGATCCCGGCAGGTACGAAATGGGAAGTTCAAACGACACCCCGGCAAAGCCTATTTTATTTCACCTGGGAAAGAGTTTTCTCTCCAAAGATAGCTAAATGTTATAGAAGGTTAGCACCTCTAACTTCCAGCCCAGTAGCTACAAAACGCCACTACATGCTGGTCAAGCACAAACAAGTAATTACCGTTTGGGGGCAAGGATGTGTGTGCCAATGGAGGCTTCGTGTGTTTACCAAGTTCCTTCGGTTCAGTGTATTGAAATGTGTGTTTTGCATGTAGACCTGGGTCGTTTAGGTTTTTATACTTTGCTCCGATCTACTGATACAAATAGTATTGTATCCGTGTGTCTGTCTGCACGTAAAATGCAGGTAGCACTCCTGCAGGGCAGGTAGGTGAACTTCATGGAATGGAAATATAATCTGTTGTGTATTCAGCTTCCTTGGTGATCAGAGGAACACAACTCTCTCTGATAGTTGGACGGTTACCTGGGCCTTTGGTCGGGAGAGCTTTTTCTGCTCTCTTCTTGATTGCCGAGGTGAGCTGGGAAAAGGTTAACGTGTTGAGATGCAGCTATTTCCAGACCAAGGAGAGAGAAAAGTCCAGACTTGTGTTTCTGTTGTGTAAAGTGGGGATTGTTGTTTTCCCTATCATTTTACGAAATCACACCTTTAATCAGCTGAAATAGACTTGAAGACAGCAAGCAAGCAAACTTGTCCAGCCTTTAATGTTATATCCATCTTTCCATCCTCCCTGGTCCCCACAAAAAGTAGAACCTTTCTTTATTTTTCCCCTTCTTTTTTTTAACTTAAGTAGTGAACGGGGAGAGGGGCAAAGTTAGGTTTATAGGAAGAACACACACACACACACACACATACACACACACACACATCCACCAGCATAGAAGAAACAAATTGCAGGCTCCACCAAAAAAAGAAGAAGAAGAACTTTTATTGCCCTTTTTTTTTTTTTTTTTTGGTTAATGAAACCCCAAAGAAATATGTGAGACGCTGTTATGGCTGAAAAATTGTTCATTTGTAAATTGCAGGGACAAAGAGACCTGAGCAACTTTCAAGTTTCTGTGCACGTCAATGTCGATAGCGGGCCTTCTCCATCATCAGCACTAAATTCACATTGATGCCTCTTTTCTTCTCCGTATTGATCGTTCCATGAGAACGTAGATTTGTATCTGTTAATTAATGCGTCCTGAAACAGCGTTTGTATTAATCAGGCAGATAAGAAAAATTGGATGGCAGCGCCCTCCTGGCAACCATGAAAGTGCTGGCCCTGATAAAATCGTGGGGGGACCTCAATAAAAAAGTTCCTCCTTCCACTCAATAAACTAATCATCCTGCTTTTAATTATTCGGCAGAAAGATGTGTGGAGATTGGAGAATGTGTAAATCTATTTACTAACAGAGGGAGAACGGGGCCCTCACAGGAAGGGGCTGCGGGCTGCGTGCTCTGTCCATCTGCTGCGGCAGAAACCGGCTGGTGGGGAATGAAGAGGAAAAGGAGACCTAAGAAAATTGAAAAGGGCTTTTTGCTCGTAATTTCCTAGGTGACCGTTTTATTTTTCATGCATTTAACTTACCAAAGAAATTCCTGTAGAGTCCCTTTTCTTGAATTAAAAAATGTTAGATGCGTAAGACCTCTTTCTCTTGGGAAGGGGGAACAGAACACAGAGCAATATTATTTGTTTGTTTGTATGTTTTTTTTTTTGTTTGTTTGATGTGAGTGTAACCTTCTCAACACCAAAAGCCAAGGGAGCTAAAACTCCTCAGATAAAATCAGTATTTTTCTGTTTTGAATGCCTGTTTAAAATGATATCAATTGTTTTAGCTGGTTTTATGAGGATATTTATTGATACAACCCCACATGGAAAAGACAAAAAAAGAGAGAGAAGGGGAAAAAGACTTACACAGCCAGTCCAAAGGAAGACCCATCAGGTAATATGACAGCAGCTTGATAAACAATGAAAGAAATGCCTTTTATGGACAGATGCCTGAAGTCCGCCTGAAACAGAGCTCGGCCAATCCCTCTTGATGATTTTATTAAACACTTCTACTTAATGGGGCCAAGTGGCAAACTGCTGGTCATCACCAACAGGCCAGGAAGTATTTCCCTCTCCTTTACTGTGCTGTGATTCTTCGTATCACAGGGGATATGAACAAGACACCAGGGATAAAAATGGGGACAACAGTGACCGGAGCAGGAGCCTAAGAAGGTGGGGCGGCACCGAATAAAGTCTAGACAGGGAGTAAAAATAAGTTTTATGAGTTGCGTTATCCGAAAATTCCCTCTTCTGTAGAACTGCTGGTGGCCTCAGATCATGGTACCCCTGTCCTCAAAGGCCACAGGAGTGGTTGGTTGGTTGGTTGGTTACCCTTGGAATCTCTGACATAACCTTGGAAATGAAGGTGAACTTTTAAAAAAGAAACTTTTTTTTTAGGACTCTTGGTAAAAGTGTGTCACTGATTATCAGATTTATTCACTAAGACCTTACTCTTTAACTTTCTTTTAGGATTTAGATCTGGTTCCTCTAAGTCACAGATATGTCTCTTCACTCTAAGTGGTTACTTGTACCACTTCATCATTTCCCGTTTAACCTCGTTTTCATATATATCTATGTGTAGATGTATTTGCATGTTTTCCCAAGCTCAGGAAGGACTGTAAGCATGGATGTATGTATAAATGTAGATGAGATTTTTAGTAAATAATTGAAAACAGTCATTCAGATGTTTCAGATAGAAATAATACCCAATGTAGCTACCCTTACTGCAGGCATATTATAAATTTGTGTCTTGTTGAATGTTTTTTATATTTTCCATGAAAAAAAATTACAGTACAAGTAAATGATCTGCTTCAAGATGAGATAGCCAGTAGCTTCCTGGGGCCAGTATTTAAATGTAGCTCTGGCTCTGCTCAACCTCTCCACAAAACCCCATTGCCCCATATTTAACTTTTTAAATAACTGGGACTTAATCCTCAGAATAAACTTGCTTTTCTGCTTGGTGAAGAGGCCAGGGTGCTAAGTATTCCACTCTCTTTTATACCAATAATCACTATTTTCAAAAGGGACTCATGGGTAATACTGTTGTGGACAATGTATTCCATTACAAAGGCATTCGGGACTATTGTAGAGAAATGTTTCCAAATTTCACTTCTCTATATGACCTACATTATTTATTTTCCTTTATTTTTTTGGCCTTTTATAAAGAAACTTTTCTGTTTATCAATACTAGTTTTTAGACATGAGGTTGTTGAAATGCCAACTTTCTATGACTCATTAAGACTTCAGCCAGAAAAATCAAGTATATGTAACGATTGCATCGTATTTTCCCCTCCAGTGCAAGAGAGAAAACTACTTCTCTGCTGAAGTCCCCTCAGCCCAGTCTATAAAGTATTGGGAAAACACCACCGCGTCGAAGCTGGTTGATGACTTTTACTGTGCCGCTCGCAGCGTGATCAGGGGAAAATTGAAGTGTGTCTGATCAAACTCAGCATAATTTTGTGTCCAAACGCAGAGGCCGCCCACCCTGTGAAACTAATGTGTTGCTATGAAATGATGGTTTTGGAGTAACTGGGTCTGCCCGTCTTCCCCCGCAGGCTTCTCCACGCTGTCCCTGGCCGACCAGATGAGCCTGCTGCAGAGCGCCTGGATGGAGATCTTGATCCTCGGGGTCGTGTACCGGTCTCTCTCCTTTGAGGATGAACTGGTCTATGCAGACGATTACATAATGGATGAAGACCAGTCCAAGTTAGCAGGCCTTCTTGACCTAAATAACGCTATCCTGCAGCTGGTAAAGAAATACAAGAGCATGAAGCTGGAGAAGGAAGAATTTGTCACCCTCAAAGCAATAGCTCTTGCTAATTCAGGTTGGCATATTGGCGCGGTCATTGTTGCATTTCCCAGTATGTCCGTTTCGCCCATCCCCTTCCCTACCTTCTTCCGAGATTTGCTGGACCCAGCTGTAAATTCTTGTATGAAACGGCAAAATTAGAGTCGTCATCGCTTTCGAGTGAGAAAGTTAAAAATAAAAACAATCAACGTAAGGGGAGTTAATTTTATTATATTTGCCTGTTGAAAGCTGTGGAATTTTGGCTGCCCTGTGCCTTTACCAATATGTAGCGTATGGCCATTCTCAGGACCAAATTAGCCCCATTGTCTTGTAAGCACAAGGGAAAATAAGTGTGAAGTACAAATACACACAAACCATGTGTCCCCTTCAAAAAATGCAAATGTTGCAATTGGAAAAAAATATATGGGGGTGTTTCTGATTTTGGTTCTCAATGAACTCTGTCTTCTTACCTAATGGAATCCTGTAAAGTCAAATTCGGCTGGGGGCGTATTCTTCCTCTCAGAGGAACTTACTGCTGACGCGGCGCAGGATCGGAATGATGGGAACACACAGTCTTTACACTTGTACTGAACCGTGCTCCAGCAGGGAGCCACCTCTGATAAGTAAAAATCGTTGGCGCTTTGTTGTTTTCCCCTTTGTGCCTTCCCAGATGCTTTCTTGTGGTCTTAGGTCTGTCTCGGCATTTGCATAAAGTTCCGGATACATCCCTCCTTAATGACGTGCCGATCATTAGATACCTGCTAGTCGATAGCGTGCTCTGATGCTCTGTGCCATTGACAGCCACACCGTGCCTTCCCATCTGCTTTTGTTTTGACCCTATCTTTGAACTTTATCTTGGTTGCCGGCCAGTAGTTTTCCCTTTAATTACAAGAAGGAAACTGTCAATAAAATCTGTTAAATGGGACGCAATGAGTGGCTTGAATGGGCGGACGGCTATTTGTTCAAATCCTGCAGCGTTCAAGGTATTGACAGTTTGTTTTCTGGGGCCATATGTGACGATCAATCTCAGGCCGGGCTCAGCCGCGCTGAAAAATGAAAAACCAGATTGCTTTTGCTTAGTTGTGGATGACGACTTTGTGATTTGGCGCGGTCCTAGTGAGATGAGACCTTCTGCCCAAATTGCCCCCATGAGAGCCAGGGACGCGTGACTGTTTTTAGAAATAATTTTTAATTGATTTTGTAATTAACAGTTCATCTGCAATATTGATGCCTGAATCCTAGACTGATGGGGGGAAATTGTTTTCCACGATGAAGTTGTACTTTCCTCTCTGTCTTTATAATGGAGTTCAGCATTTCACACTTTTATTTGTGAATGCAGCCTTCTTCCTCACGGCAGCATTCTCCTCTCCTGCTTCCCGGTGAAACTGTAAAAGGTGATTCACTGTGACAAATGGCATTGTGTCATGGCAAACCCTCCGGAACCCCTGGTCCTGCTCTCTAGAAAACCAAAGAGGGACATGGGGTTGGAATTTCCCAAGAATTTATTAATGTGTAGAGACTTCATTTTACAGCATCTCTTGTAATTAGCTGAATGATTTGGGAAAGCATTTTTATTTGGTAATTATATAGAAATTCAAATTTAAACATTTACTTGGTTAATTATTTAGAAAGTACAGCAAGCCTGTTTTGGTATCATTCATGTTTCCAATTGCCTTTTTCGATAATTAACTAATCATGAATGCTGAGCAATGCTAAGATTTAATCATCAAAATTGCTGAAGATTTTATAATGTGAGAAGTTAGATGCAGACTTCCTGGCTACGGATTAGGATTTAGGGCGCCTCAGTGGCAGCTTGTCTGATTCTGTTGTAGAGAAGTAGAATCATTCATATTTTTATAGATAAATGATCAAACCCTGCACACTTTTCCCTTAGGAGGAGAAAGTGACCTACTTTAGACAGGTGATTAGAGGTTATTGAGAGAACTAGTTAGTTTGTTTTTCTTGTTTCAAGCCACAAATAATTAACAAGCCCCCCCGCCCACCTTTTCCCTTTATTATCGTACTGAGTAACCTTACTTTTTTAAGAAAATTTCACCTTGTCACAAAATTTCCCCTCCTGTTGTTTTAACAGTCTTTTAGCCTCTCAATACCAATAGCAATGGAGCCAGCATCCCTAATAAAGAGAAATGAGTCAGGGCTGTAAGCCCTAAGTGTTTATTCCTAAGTGTGCTCCTCCCCTGTGTCACTTAGATATGGTCTTTCTCTTCCCCTCTGACTTGCAAGCTTCACCATTTTACTTGGAACACTTGACTCAGAAAGTCATTTTCTCTGATACTGTACAGGACGCCACTCATTCCTGTTTTTCATTCATTCTTTTCGGGGGGGGGACCATTATTGAGAGGACAGTGAGAAGGTTGTAGATTTGATCTTGCTTAGACCCAGCGATTCTTAAGCTACTCATAGATACATCCATATGAAAATGTTGTAATACGATTTCTAGAGACCCTGAAAAGCTTATAGATTGTCTTTGTGTATTTAGAAATTTCAGATCACCATGAGTAACTGTGTGTAAAAAGAAAAATCTATTTCAGTGTTATTTATGGGTATCTTGGCATCCCTTCTAGGGCTGAAGGTGTTCACCACCATTGTCTCATTAATCTAAATTTCAGCTTATTTTAAACATCTGTCTTTATTCGATAATTATAAATGTTGTGCTTACACTCAGGAAGCAGAGAATTGGCTTCCTGATAATTGCTGTCATATTTTTTTGTAGCTTTGTTTTTGTCATATGTGAGTTCAGGAACACTTACACACCAGAATGCCAGTGGAAGTACAGTACGTATCTTCAGGTACATGCCCCCCTCCAAAAAAATATAGATATATTTCATGAACTAATACTTTAGTTCTTACATTTAAATATTTGAAAACCCTCAATAATTGCTCCAGTTAATTTTGAAGGTAAAAAACCCAAAACTCAGTGGCTTAAGCTACATATTTGGCTGTTCTTCACTTTTTGCTCAAATCTGCTATCACTGTGAGTCATTTTAATTTTATTTAATATAGTATATTTGGGTTGTTTTTAAATGTAGTGCAACCCTTACATGTCATACATGTTTCTATTTCAAATGTGTAAAGCAGTAAAAACTAGTTCTCAAATGTTTTTTTCACCATGCTCAGTGTTTACTATGCTTTGACACAGTAGAGGAAATATTGGCTTCAGGTGTATCTGTGATTCCAACCCGGGTAATTAGCATATAGACTACGTTGCCACTGCCTTTTCTGAGGGGTGGCATAGCAACATTTTCCTTTACTGGTCTTAAGATAATGAGCATTCTGTTACAAAAGGTCATTGTCGTGGTACGGATCATTGATGATCTGGGGAAGGTTGAAAGATGTACCACTCAGGTTGGAATCATCATTCGCTTTAGTGACTGTAATTGTCTTTATCACTCCCAGTAAATGGAATTAGGAAGCTCCTAGAAAAATATAAGTTGCTGGAGGCAGAGAGAAAGCCTGGAGTACTTGTAAGGGAAGAGAAGGGGACCAGCAGGAGAGTCTCATTTGGTGAGATACATGTAACCATGATAACAATAATTGGGGATTTGTGCAAGAAGCCTGCAGGAACGAAGTGGGGGACCACAGGGGTGTTCTATGGCTCACCATTTTATATGAATTCTGTGTAAGAGTGAGTGGTGTAGCTGCTGTAAATGTAAAATTCTGGTTTCACAGCCAGAGCCGGACACCAAGAGAACAGCTTTCCTGAGACAGCAAGTTTCAGGAAATCAGGAGTTCTCGCCATGGTTCAGCACAAAACCAGAATTATTGTGACTATTTTTTAAAATTTTTATTTATTTCAGTTTTTTTTTTTTTAGACAGAAGAGATGGGAGGGAGAAAGAAAGGGAGAGAAACATCAATGTGTGGTTGCCTCTCTTGTGCCCCCTCCTGGGGACCTGGCCTGCAACTCAGGCATATGCCCTGACTGGGAATTGAACCGGTGACCCTTTGGTTCACAGGCCAGTGCTCAGTCCACTGAGCCACGCCAGCCAGGGCTATTGTGACTATTTTTAATATTAGAAATACAACTTCTCTGAGTTAGCAAACACCTAAAAGTCATTTAATCCAACTCCCTCCTTGATACGTGAACAATGTCCTTGGTAGTTTCTCCAAGTGTGTCTGCAGTCCTGATGGGAACTCTCCTTGGCTCACTAATGCCTGGAGGGGATCACTCCATGAGCAGTTTCTCAGTCCCTCTCTATCTCCTTCACCATTTTGATACGAAACACAGCACCTTAAACACACACACACACACACAGAAAACAAATGTGTAACCTAATGAGCGTATTAGTTTCCTACAGATGCTGTAACAAATTGCCACAGCCTGGCGGCTTTAAACCACACGTATTTATCCTCTTGCAGCTGTGGTGGTCAGAAGTCCGTAATCAGTTTCACTAGGTTAATGGATCCCCAGGGCCGTGCCCCCTCCAGAGGGAGGCTGTCTGGGGACAGCCCCCGACCTTGACTTTTCAGCTTCCAGAGCGGCAGGCCTGTCCTTCCTGGGCTCATGGCACCTTCCTCCGTCTTCAAAGCCACAGGTGTGGCCTTTTCTTCAATGGCTTTGAAGCCTTTTTCTTCCTTTACCTCCCACTTACAAAAACACTTGATTTCGCCAAAGGCGCGGTTTTCAGCCTCCTACAATGAATATGAACAAAAGTGAGGTCAAGAAAGAAACATGTGCAAGGCATCGCAGGAATCCCTCCCTCCCCTCAAAAGTAGCCACTATCCTGACTTCCATAGTCATCAGTTGTTTGTGTCCGACGGTTTTATTTCGAGATGTGTATCCCCAGGCACAGTAACCTTTAAAAAAATTCCTTATGGGATTTTCATTCTCCTTTCATCGAAAAGTTCCTCTTTCATTTTTTTTCCCTCTTGAAGAAGTGTGGACTTGGCAGATTGCATACTCTAGACCTGCTTCATCCTACTTCTCTGCCCTTTGCATTCCGTGCAAATTAGCGTCTGAATCCAGAGTCTTGATCAGACCAGGTTCAATGTCTGTGGCACCCACAAGTGGTGCGTTTTCCGCTGGGAAGCACGTTCCATCTGCCTGTCTCTCTGTGATGCTCCTTACTTACATCTGCCCATCACTGGGGGGTTGCAAAATGTTGATTTGTAGTTTTACCATTTCTTTTTTTCATTCAGTAGTTGGGATATTTATAGAAAGTGACTCTTTTTCTCGTCCATATTTTGTTGCCCGTGATAGTTTGTTTAGGAAAGGTAGGCTAACTGCTTGATTTTTCTCTTTATTTACGTGTTCTCAAGATAAAGAATTGGCACCCTATTTTTTAATGTCATTAGAAACACACGTATTTAAACATACTCAATGGATTTCAATCAACCGCAGTTACAATCCTTTTTCAAGCTCGAACGGTCACATTTGGGGTCAGTTTGGAACACAGGTGCTGATTTTCTCTAGTGTTGGTGAAGTTCTACTCTGGGCCAGCCTTCAGGTGAGCTTCTGGTATCCTTTTGAGTGACTTAATAGTTTAATAATGTCCTTCCTGTGTCGTATGACAAGGTGTTCCATGCTTATCTAAAATATTTCCAGTCCGGGGTCTGGAATCCAATTATAACCTGGGTGCTAGGTTGCTCTTGACTCACTGCCACATCCCTGGGTTGGGCAATCATCCTGGGCCCCTTCAAGGGACAGAGGTGGGGACACAGACACGCACACAATGATCTGATGCTGTGTGTGTGTGTGTGTGTGTGTGTGTGTGTGTATCTTGGGGACACCTTGCCACCCAGTTTTTATGTAGATCAGTTGTGCCATCAATTTCTCTCTTGATCTCTTCCTGATTGTCATATGCAGATTTAGAGAGATTAAAATATTTTGCTGCTGTTCCTGCCATCTTCCCTGAATCCCCTCTGCCTACTTTTCATCAGAACCTTATGATCCACAACTTCTATTTTAAAAGAAGTACCAACTCCTCCATCCCTCAACAGCCTCAGCCAGCACCGCTCAGCACCCCAGCGTGGGGCAACCCAAGGGGTCGCTCTCTTAGGCTCCTTCCGCGCTGCACAGAAAGTTCTGAGACACGAACTCTCTTTTAGAGAGAAGCTTTATCTCACTCCTCTGTTGTGTCCATCATACTGTGTTTTGCTCCTTTAATGACTGGAGAAAGTCACATTTCTTTTGGCTCCCACCTCAGAGAGTAAAATATTGAGAAAGTTAATGAATTGATTCTATGTTATGATTAGGAGTTGAAGCTTAATATATGGGTGATAATGTATCTATCATATATACTCTAGTTATCTCTTGAAATCTTGATTTTCTTAAAATAGCATTTGTTTGTCTTACTGTCTAGTTCAATAGTTCTCAACCCTAGCTTGGCCAAAGAATCACCTAGATTTTAACAGATACTGATGTCCTAATTCAGCCCCAATTTTCCGATTTTCTGCTTCAAGAAATCTGGGCTTGGGCCTAGGCATATTGGGGTTATTTTTTTTCTACGTGAATACTGACTGGCACTATTTCCTTTAAAAACATATTTCTTTCCTCAAAGAAACCATCACCAGCAACCAAAAGTAAATAATTATGTAAATGAGTGCCAGTTCTGTTGAGTCTGGCATAAATCTATAAATTCAGCCCGAAGAACAAAACAAAGATTAAAGCTACAGAGCCAGAACTTGAACTAGGATCTCTAATGGAGATTAATATTTTCTTCAGCAGTCTGCCGGCTGAATCACGGTCTAATTAAATAGTTCAGATTTAGTGAGTTTGCATTTAAAGTATTAGCAAATCCAAGAAACGGGTAAAGCTAAAATGAGTTAGAATTTTTTTTCTGCAAATGGGAAGTTAAATTATCATAGTAATTTGATTAAATCATTTTTAAATCTCATACGCTAAATCACAGCCTTTAAAGAATAGTTTGAAGTCTTAATTGCTGTTTGTGAGCAGATCTCTCTGCTATTTGTTCTCGCCTCATTTCCCGTGACATCCTGTAATACATCTCCTGCTGGGCCCCAGTGGTGGGGAAGGGAGTCTGCACTGGGGGTGGGGGCTGAGTACCTGTGCCGCTGACTTCAAGCATTGAAAGGTCTGCCTTGTCGAAGAAGGAAAGGTCCCCTGCATAGTCCCAGTAGCTGGGACCAAAGTTTGGAAGTTGGAGACAGACTTGGAAAAATATGAAGACGTTTCTAATAGTTAGCTCTGTTTTTGTCGAGTAGAAATGCTCTCCCCACATAGAACTGGAAATGTCTTCACGCAAGTCTTGTAGGGGAGATTTTTGATGAAGGTAATAGGGTGAATGGGGTGAGTTCAGAGGATGATTTCAACTCATTAAAAAAAAAGGAAAAGAAATGTCACGTACAAGGTTATCAATTCTGGCAGCACGCTGTGATTCGAAGAAACCTGAGGCTAAGCCGCACTCTGACCCTCCCCCCCCCACTACCACGTGACTTATGGGGCAGTGGGGGCATGAAATGAGGCAGTGGTCCCACAGTGTTTTCCAGAGGCCTGGCCAGAACCAGGTTCTTAATACCACGTGTATTTATTATGTTTGTTCTGCGTTTCGGGGGCATTCTGCTTGGAAAATAGTTTGTTTTCATTTTGTCTATAAAGAAGACCATCTCTGCTTTCCCACCCTTTTATCCGCCTCTACTATTACTCAGAGTGCTAACTCTTAGTTACAAGGACAGGTTGGACGAGTCCCCCCATCTCCCTTCCCTTACTGTACGAAGCCAATCTTTTGTGTACCTGGGCATTCACCGCTGTGTGTGTCCCTGCCACCATTTCCCCTCAGACAGCATTTAATGCAAAACCAGAGGCAAGTATCAGAGTATGTCGTTGTCCTCTCTGTGACTCCTTTTGTCGCTAATATGACCAACCCTCAGACAAACTGAAAATTACACGTGCTTGTTTTAAAGACAAGACCCGTAGGCAGTGGGTGGGATTACAGTTCATCCGGGAACCATAGTGGAGAGACTTCAAGAAAGAAGCCATCTGTAGGGAAGGATGGGGTACACGGGGAAGAGTGCCTTGCATTCCACTCCAGGGCCCCACTGTGAACGTTCCCATGTGAAAGGATTC
This sequence comes from Sturnira hondurensis, assembly GCF_014824575.4. Classification (NCBI taxonomy): domain Eukaryota; kingdom Metazoa; phylum Chordata; class Mammalia; order Chiroptera; family Phyllostomidae; genus Sturnira; species Sturnira hondurensis. The sequence continues at coordinate 8,122,428 of NW_028091156.1, forward strand.
CTCCTTTTGGCTCCTTCAGGCAGGAATGAAGTCCTGAGCAGGAAACACTTACAAAAATGGTACTCCAGATTACTTAAAACTCTCTCAAAGAAATGTGTCACTATAATAACCACCTAACATGAATAGTTGTACTTCACCAATAATGCAGTCGCGGTGACTCCAAGTGACCACATAAAAGAAAAACAATAAACAAAATACAAAGACAAGTTCAAAATATGTTACCACTTGCAATGGTCCTCAAGCCTTTGCCCTCGCTGGTGTGGCTCAGTTGGTTAGGCATTGTCCACAAACCACAAGGTCACTGGTTCAGTTCCCAGTCAGAGCACATGCCTGGCCTGCAGGATTGGTCCTCAGCTGGGGCATGAAGGGGGCCAGTCTGTGTTTTTCTCTCACATCCGTGTTTTCATCTCCCTCATTTTCTCCCTCCCCTCCCCTTTCTCTAAAACAGAAAGGAATTTAAAAAAATCAAAAAGCAGCATTCAAGCTTTTGATTACTTTGCCATAATTTTTATCGTATGTTCAGCCACTTGATATTAAATCACATTTCCTCTTCTTTTTGCCCATGTGATCTGATGCTTAAATTATAGGAAGGATTAGGCTAACTACATATATCTTAGAACTCAGCCATCTCCAAGAACCAGAATTATTAAACATGCAGAATCCCCCCAAAGACCCCATTATGTGTAATTAACAGATAAACTGTCATCAGAATCAATAAAACGTGCTAAATGATTCAAACTTGTATATAATTAAGTGTCTGGTTTAGAACTAGAGCTGTAAGTTTTATCCCCCCGTCCCCACCCTCTCCCGTTTCTTGCAAGAATAATGTGGCGACCCTGTTCACCCTTTCCTTGCCTGATCGAATTTGATTTTTAAATTAAACTCAGACCTCATTAATGGAAAGACTTTATTTGTGTATCAGTGGAGAAGCAGGCTAGGTAAGGATCCTTTAAGGAGCTGTGAAGAGTCCTCTAAAAATTCTACAACTGAACACGGTGTTAGATTCTGGGTACTTACGTGGAATTCTTAAAATCTTGGTCATCAATGTTTTTCTTTCCTTTTAGGAAATACGAGCTTTTTCGGGGCAAAGTCCGAATTGTAAACAACTTTACTTCCACAGCATGGAAAGTAATACTTTTAATAGATGGCCTTCCATAATTGTTGAAGGAATGAATAAATACATGCATGATGTAATGACTACAATAGCCAAGATTGTAATGTGTTCAGAGAGAGGCTTCTCTCGCTCAGTCTTGAGAGACAGAGAGAGAAAAAAAACCCACACCTTTTAAATAATGGATCTTTTGTAACAATTCCCATGTTCTAAGTAAGCACTGTGTATTATCTATTACCAGGAAATTTAGACAGAGTTAGGAAAGGTGAGGCTCTGAATGCATCGCAGCTAAGAGCTTATCAGTGTTCAGGAATAACACTAAACTTTCACCACGCTGTGATACATGGGGTTTTGTTATTGTCAGCGTTCATCACACTGTCATGCATAGGTTGTACCATTATTAATAGCACGGTTTGTGTTTTTTGCCTTCTGGTGCAGATTCCATGCATATAGAGGACGTGGAAGCGGTTCAGAAGCTCCAGGACGTCTTACACGAGGCCCTGCAGGATTACGAAGCCGGACAGCACATGGAAGACCCTCGACGGGCCGGCAAGATGCTGATGACGCTGCCCCTCCTGAGGCAGACGTCCACGAAGGCCGTGCAGCATTTCTACAACATCAAACTCGAAGGCAAAGTCCCCATGCACAAACTTTTTTTGGAAATGCTGGAAGCCAAGGTCTGACCGAAGGCCTTCGGGGCCTCCTTCACCTGCACGCCGGAAAAGGGAAAATAAACCCGAGGGTGATGTCGAAGAAACGTAGAGTTTAGTCAACACCATCAAAAATCAACAAAGACTGCACTGATAATTTAGCAGCAAGACTATGAAGCAGCTTTCAGATTTTTCCATATCTTCCTGAAGAATTTCTTTCTGCCTGATCTCATTTTTCTTCTTCACTTCTCTTCCTCTTCATTTTTTCCTCCCTCTCTTACTCCTCCTTTCCCTTAGTGTTTGACTTTCTCGATTATTGGTTCCCGCTCTCATTTCCTTCCTTCTTTCCTTCCTTCCTTCCTTCCTTCCCTCTCTCTCTCCCTCCCTCCCTCCCTCCCTCCCTCCCTCCCTCCCTCCCTCCCCCACTCCTTCCCACCTCCCTTCTACTCTCCTTTCTCTCTTCTCAGCCTTCTTTCTTCTAAATTTTAAATAGCTCTAAAAAAATTTTTCTTCTTTCCTTTCCCTCCCTCCCTCCCTCCCTCCCTTCCCTCCTCCCTACCCTTCTTCCTTCTGCTGCTGAACTTCTAAAAGGTCTCTAATTGAAGAGAGGAGGAAGCCAGCCTGCCAAAGGATGGAAATCCATAACATGGATGCCAGTGAACTTATTGTGAACCACAACGTCCCCAATGACTAAGGAATCAAAGAGAGAACCGACGCACCTAAAGTACAGTGCAACATAAGCGAATTGACTGAGTGCAGTATTAGAGTTCGTGGGAGCAGCCTCTAATTAGACACCTTAAGCAACGTTGCATTCGTTGCTCGGCTGCTTCTTATCATTGCTTTCCCATCTAGATCAGTTACAGCCATTTGATTCCTTAATTGTTTTTTCAAGTCTTCCAGGTATTTGTTAGTTTAGCTACTATGTAACTTTTTCAGGGAATAGTTTAAGCTTTATTCATTCATGCAATACTAAAGAGAAATAAGAATACTGCGATTTTGTGCTGGCTTTGAACAATTACGGACAATACTGAAGGACAAGTGAATCCTGAAGGAAGATTTTTAAACGAAAACGTTTTCTTTCTTCTTACAAATGGAGATTTTTTTTTGTACCAGCTTTACCACTTTTCAGCCATGTATTAATATGGGAATTTAACTTACTCAAGCAATAGTTGAAGGAAAGGTGCATATTATCACGGGTGCAATTTGTGTGGTGTGCCAGTCTGGTCCCAAACATCAGTTTCTTAGCACGAGCTCCAGTTTACCTACATGTCCACTGACACAGAGGATTGGATCATGCCATCCGTGACCCTGGGGAGTCACGTGTACAAGTGCTGCGCGGGGAACCCAGATCCAGAGGAGTGAGGACCGCGCCTCCCGGCCCGGGAGGTCCCGTTGCCATTCAGTCCCCAGCCGCCTTGCCACGGTGGTTAGGGGTGAGTTCCTGCCTGTTTGTGAAGTGGCAGACCCCCCCCCCCCCCCCCAAGGAGCTGTGAGCCAATATTCATTTAAGAGGCAATAAGGCGAATGCCAGAATTTGAACAGCAACAACAACATCGTCATCAAGGCCAACAGACGCCTGACCAAACCCCCAAACCTCTCCATATGAGTTGATTCATTTAGGAACGTTCGTTTCAATTAACCTGCAGTTTTGCCAAGAGCTAAGCCGCTAGATCTGCTTTTTTCAACCAGTTATTGCCATAGCAAGAAAGTCAGTCAGGTTCCAGACTGTTAAGAGGTGTAATCTAATGAAGAAATCAATTAGATGCCCCCCCCCCGAAATCTTCAGTCCCTGAATAACCAGGAAACGAAGGAAACAGTAACCTCCATCCGATGCTATACCAATGGACCAGTGTTAGTAGCTGCTCCCTGTACTATGTGAACAGTCTTATTCTATGTACACAGATGTAATTAAAATTGTAATCCTAACAAACAAAAGAAATGTAGTTCAGCTTTTCAATGTTTCATGTTTGCTGTGCTTTTCCTGAATTTTGCGTTGCATTCGAAGACTGTCTGTCTTGTTCTTCTTGTGGTGTTTGGATTCTTGTGGTGTGTGCTTTTAGACACAGGGTAGAATTAGAGACAGTACTGGATGTACAATTCCTCAGGAGACTACAGTAGTATATTCTTTCCTTACCAGTAATAAGGCTCTTCCTGATAATAATTAAGAGATTGAACCTCCAAACAAGTATCCACTACGAAACAGATACATGTCAAAATCATAATAATATTTTCAAAACAAGGAATAATTTCTCTAATGGTTTATTATAGAATACCAATGTATAGCTTAGAAATAAAACTTTGAATATTTCAAGGATATAGATAAGTCTAATTTTTAAATGCTGTATATATATGGCTTTCACTCACTCATCTCTCAGATGTTGTTATTAACTCGCTCTGTGTTGTTGCTAAACTTCTTGGTGCGGATACGTCTCCAAAACTCTTGCTACGTTGTGCGCTTTAAACAAAATACCTTGGGCTGGTGTTTCATCAGCCCGATGCTAGAAATACTGTGTATCTATCATTAGCTATATGGGAATATATTGTAGATTGTGGTTTCTCAGTAGAGAAGTGACTGTAGTGTGATCCTAGATAAATCATCATTAGCAATTCATTCAGATGGTCAATAACTTGAAATTTATAGCTGTGATAGGAGTTCAGAAATTGGCACATCCCTTTAAAAATGACAACAGAAAAATCCAACTCCTGGGACATAAAACGGTGCTGATCCTATAAGATTATTTATATATGTAAGTGTTTAAAAAGATTCTTTTCCAGAAAGTCTGTGCAGGGTTTAAGTTGCTACTATTCAAACACAGTATATATAAATAAAGTATACACAATATATACATCATTTTTACTGTATCACATTAAAGTACTTGGGCTTCAGAAGTAAGAGCCAACCAACTGAAAACACGAGATGGAGATCTGTGGGAAAAAAAAAAGAAGTACAACTTTTAGTTTTCAGTTTAAGGGAAACATAAATAGGAAACACAACTAACACGGAGATTTAAGAGAATTGCACGGAACTGCACAGGATTTTAGGGCAAATGCTCATCTTGAACCTCACTCGAGGTAAGTTTTTTCAAGTTTCAAGCAAGACCATTTACTTAATGTGAAGTTTTGGAAAGTTTTAAAGGTACGTTTTAGCCATAAGATTTTAATTTTTATTTTTCTTCTCTTTCAGTTTGTTCTTATTTAAAGCAATATGATTGTGTGACTACCTGCTGTTACACTTGTGTTTCAATCAGCTCAGATTGTTATATTTATTCCACTATTTTGCATTTAAATGATAACATAAAAGATATAAAAAATTTAAAACTGCTATTTTTCTTATAGAAGAGAAAATGGGTATTGGTGATTGTATTTTAATTATTTAAGCGTCTCTGTTTACCTGCCTAGGAAAACATTTTATGGCAGTCTTATGTGCAAAGATCGTAAGAGGACAAAAAAATTTAAACTGCTTCTAATAATCCAGGAGTTGCATTATAGCCAGTAGTAAAAAGAATAATAATAATAATAATCATAACTAATAAAACCATGTCTATAGCTGTAGATGGGCTTCACATCTGTAAAGCAATCAATTGTATATTTTTGTGATGTGTACCATACTGTGTGCTCCAGCCGATGTCCATTTGTGTAAATGTATTTATTTTATATTGTATATATTGTTAAATGCAAAAAGGAGATATGATTCTGTAACTCCAATCAGTTCAGATGTGTAACTCAAATGATTATGCCTTTCAGGATGATGGTAGAGCAATATTAAACAAGCTTCCACTTTTGATTGCTCTCCTGCATCGTATTTCTTTATTCCCCCCCTCCCTGCCCCCCCACCCTCCACGAAAGAACCAAATCAACAAAGACTGCCCCTTGCTGTTTCCACCGAGAGAGTATCTCAGAGTACCTCTTCCCTAAAAATAAAGCAGGAGTTTAAATAAGAGCTATATAAAGGCTTGTCAGAATGAATCCTAGGGTGCCAAGAGACGTTTTGCATATTTAAGAGTATGCAAAGTGTCTTGCGGCACATTAGAATTCACCCTGACAAGCCTTTATATAGCTCTCCCTTAATCTTAAAGCATCCCCGCATCATCCTGCATTACGCCAAATCACCGCCTCTGTGTCAATGTCATAACAGAAAACTTTCCCCGTATTTTAAGATCGCGTGGAAACGAGCGATTCCTCTTCTTTCCCTGCACCCACAGTGAAGTCGTGTTTGCACGGAGCTCGTCCGCGAGAGCCGCACGCTTTGGGGAGCAGCCCTGGCGGGGGCTGACCAGGTTTCCTGAGTGAGAAATCAGCAGAGTTTCTAGATCCGTGCGCGGGAGGCGGGGAGCTGTCTTCAGCTCCAGAGGGCTCACTCAGCGGCTGTGCTGACAGCTAGCGGCCTCCCCTCGCCTCTTTCGCTCCGAGGTTGCAGCCCTGGCTGCTCCGGGGTAGCTGCGCGGCCCCCGGACCCTCCGGCAGCCATCACCAAGGTGCTAATATGTGCGTGCCTGTCCCTGCTGCCTTTCGTGTGAGTGGCGTGTCGGTGTTTGCTCACTGTACTTCTCACCTTTCAGAGGTGGCGGGTGCTCTCGAGACGCAAGCTGCATCGGAGGTAGGGGCTTGAGGTGACCTGAAGCCCCAAGACGCGCATGCTGAGCCACAGAACTCTGTCTCTTTCCTCCTCTCCTGTCCTTGGAGTCGCACGAGCTCAGCCTAGAATCGGATGTGTTTGGGGTATTTTCACAGTATGTGGGTGGAACAGAGACAATGTGAGGAACAAACCTGAAAGGAAAAAAATCGTGCCTGTAAATCTTCCAGGGACGTCCTCGTTTTAAAATGACCTGTGTTACACACACAACATGCGCTTTAAGGACTTAAGTGTCAGGATTCTCTTGCTGGTTTTTATAATTCAGAATTATGGCAGATCAATTGTTTTGGTTTTGTTTTGTTTTGTTTTTTTGGAGACTGCCATGTTCATCAGGGGTGCCTCAGGTGTAAAAGGAAATAACGAAGTCCGTTTTGGGTGTTTTAGCAGGTTGTATTTCTGGAGCTATAAACAATGGGTAGCTCTGACAAATGGCTCCTCTGTTTGTCAGAAGCGATGGCTTTAGTTTGCACCTGTTGTGTGTAAGTGATTCTTTTTTTAAATAGTGGTTTTCAAATTAGGCTGCATATTGGACTCACCTGAAGAGTATTAAGAACTCCTGATGCTCACATTTTAACCCCCCCCCCCGAAGATTGGGTTTTAATTGCTCTGAGATGTAGCCTGGGCTATGGAATAATTAAAAACAAAAATTCTCCAGGTGATTCTAAGGTGAAGACAAGATGAGAAAACTACCGTTTTAAATTTTATGCATTTCTCAAATCAGCCAGGGATATCCTAAAACATTTTTAAAAAACTCTTCATACATTGGGTCTGAAGTTTTGTGAAGGTTTTAGACTGATTTTAAAAAATATGGAGACAAGCCCTGGTGGGGAGTCTTCCTTGGTAGGAATGTCCTGGCCCTGTGCACCAAAATGTTGTGGGATCGGTCCTGGGTCAAGGTGCCTCTGGGGACAACCAGTCAATTTTTCTCTCACATGGATGTTTCTCTCTCTCCCCCCCTCCCCTTCCTCCCTCCCCCTCTCTCTAGAAGCAATAAAAAACCCCCAACACAATGGACTTTATTGTAACTCAGGAATCTAAAGCCAATGAAATGCACTTGGACTTTGTTGCACACCACTGTCCCCACCCCCCGTGTCCGTCCTTCCCATCCCCAGCACGTGTGAAGAACACACGTGTGAAGCACGTGTGAAGAACACGTCTCACTGTTGACTCGCAAGCCGCAACTTCTGGTTATACTTCCTTTAAACACAGAGACATCTGCTAAAAACAAACTTGTGCAGAATGGCACGATATTTTTCAAAAATTGTTAATCCTACTCTTTGGCCCTTTCATACGCTTTAAAATGGATTTAGGTGTAGCTCAAACTACCTGTTTTTTTCCTACTATAAAAAGAAAAACAGCAACACATTTAGAACAGAATTGATTTCTCAGAGTGACCTAGCTTACCTATATTTTCCAAGTTGCTGATTTACGTAAGAGGTAGAGATGAGACAGAGTGGAGACAGACTACTTCGTTCTTGGGCCTATGCCAAAACTTCAGGTACCCTTTGCTAAGTTTGAAGTTTAATTTGTGATAAATCTGTAAAGGGCAAAAGAGATATGCTTGGATAAGTTGTTCCATCTGCAATGGTTTACTCACCAAATGGATAGTTCCATAGTCACGTAGATATAGAAATGTTCCAATCAGTGTTTCCGACCCTTCCAAATCTCCAAGTCTAGCCTCGTGCTCTTCAGTCATGTGGAGAAAAATACGAAGACAAAGCCAAGCAAATAACATAGATTGATTGCACCCTACATCTTATTATGAAACAAAATAGAAACGAAGGGAATTTCAAAATATAATCCCCCTTCCCCAGTAGTATTTGTCTTGTTCTCCATGAAGTTAAGGGTCTGAAATAATGTGCCCATCAGGGGCTCAATGTTGCATGTCCATCCCAGTTGGTCCGAGGGCTTGTTATGATGGTAATGACCTACTGCAACATGGGCTTGGATTGCAACAATGCAATTGCTACCAGCTCACCCGCCGGGAGAAATATTTTATTATTGTCAAATGTCCTCCGCGGAGATTTGTTTTGCCTGTTCCTGTTTAAATTCAAAGCAGAACTGCATTACTGTTTCTCTGGAGTATATTTCAGATAAACAACCCGCCTCAAAATTTAGGATTCCTGGCTAGTTCAAATTTGTTTATTAGCAGAAAAATTATAATAGGTGACACCCTAGCTGCAGGAATATGATGACTGCCGGCACACGAGAGATCGAGAGAACTCCCTTTTTCATTACAGACGCCAGCTGATGCATAATTAACTGTCCCATCCATTGCACGGCCTTAAGAAAGGAAAGGTGTCCCACTAACCTAATGCAGGGCCATCGAATGCCACAGAAACGCGGCCGCGAGGGAATCCGCTCCAAGTAAGAAGTGTTTTTGAACTTAAGGTTGTAAACCGAATGTGTCCGTGTGTGTAACAATATTTTTAACCGGCACCCCGGTAGACACAGCACAGAAGCCCAGAACATGAATGGAAATGCTCTTGAAGCACACCGTATTCTTTTCCAATATTATTTCTAAACAGAATTGCAGAGAATGCCCTGGACCATGTATTTGAATCTTTCGCTGCAGGGCCGATACCTCAGCGTTGCCAAAAGATTCTGACCCTGTGAAGATTTTCCTCAATACACGTTTTGTTGCTGGTAGTCAAGTGAGAACCGGACCTTATTTTACAAAACCATGCCTAGTGCCTTTGTGCAAATGGCTGTGATCTGTGTGTTTTGTCGTGGACTGGCCTTTGGAGAGCTGGTTTTAGGAAATGCATACAGACTGGTGGGAGGGGTTGCTGAGATGGCCTAAGAAGAAAACATTTCGGACTAGCAGGGGGCATTGAATCGTACTATTCACACTTCAATTCAATCTGCCATGCCCAGTCGAATTTCACAGTTTTGTTGGAAAGTGGAGAACTGACTGCTATAAAAAAAAAAAAAATTCACAAAACTGAAGTCAGAGGAGCATTTTCCAAAATGGTGTCTAGAGCTAGGCAAGGGTTAGCTTTTTTTTCTTTTCCATACATGTTTACATATTTTACAAATGAAAAATAGTGCATGTTAATGTTTAAAAATATCCTGCAGGTACTTTTTTTAAAATACTTTTTTAAGATTTTATTTATTTATTTTTAGAGGGGAAAGGAAGGAGAGAAAAAGAGCAACATCAATGTACGGTTGCCTCTGGTGTGTCCCCTGCCAGGAACTGGCCTGCAACCCAGGCACGTGCCGTGACTGGGAATTGAACCGTGATCGTGTGGTTCACAGGCCCACGCTCAATGCACTGAGTTACACCAGCCAGGGCAGGTACTTTGTTTTAATAGTTCTGAAATTCCTTATCTTCACTAGAGTTTTATTTTGCTTTGGTCTTCCTTTAGTGAACAAAGTGAGTTGAGCAGGCCCGAAGTGCCAACTCTGTGGCTAATACAGTGGAACCTCAGTTCTCAAAGTTAATTCATTCAGAAAACCATTCAAAACTGTGATTTCTTTGAAAACGGAATCTCCTTTGGCACCTGAGAGACATCTGAGTGATCATACAGGTGTCAGCATGAAAGGACTTGTTGGGTAGAGAATTGAGACCCGCAATTTTGTTAGATGAGGTTTTTCCCACAACCAACCTGGTCGAGAACCAAGATGTTTGAGAACCGAGGTTGGACTGTGTTTCCCAGTGCACATGTTGAAAAAAAAATCTCCCCACAAAAGTAAACACCAGGGTGGGCAAAAGTAGGTTTGCAGTTGTTTGGAAAAATAATACGGGAAGTAATAAGTAATAATATCAGAATAAACTGTGTTTCACATACAACCGTAGACCTACTTTCATCCATGGTTGTGTGTCATTGGTGGTAATTTCTGGTCTAATAAGTAAAATGATGGTTTGATGTGACACTTAGATATACCACATGGGGAATTTGGTGGCACAGGAGTTCCTTGTGGCGGTTTACTAAGAGTTGGTGCTGCTGAAACGGCCTGGAGAAAATGACAGACGATCCACAAGTGACAGTGTCCTGTGTGGCTCTGAGTCAGTTACCCTGGGTTCAAACCCCAGCTCCGCTCCTCACCAGCTGGGACCTTGCTGCTACAGTCTATTGAACTTCAATCAGCGGGGGTGAATGTGCTATTGAAGGATTGCTATTAGAATTAAATAGATAATAGAAGGAAACAGCTTACCATGTTCAATATGGTGAAAATTCTTTTTTTTTTTTCTGCTCTTTTTTCCCCCCCTTTCATCAGGAGAGGCTAGATTAGACTCGGGATAATCTCACAGAGATGGGTGAAAAGGTAGTGTTTTGCAGTGCATGCGCAGTACAAGCCTCATCCCTTACTTTTGAAAGCTGGGGCGGGGGTGAGGGGGATAAAACCTCAGAGCCACAGACAACAGCTTGATGGTTACCATAGGGGAAGGGGGGAGGTAGGAGAGGGTAAAGGGAGGGTAAATGGCGATAGAAGGAGATGTGACTTGGGGAGGTGAACACACAACACGATATACAGATGATGTGTTGTAGAATTGTCCACCTGAAACCTGTAGAATTGCATTCACCCATGGTACCCCAATGCATTCAATAAAAGGCAAGAAAGTTTGTCTTACACCACTTCGCTTTTACAAAAGACTGACATTAGTGCCTGTTTACTAAGGGAAAGAAATCCCAGGGGGGATTTCACTTTTACGATAAAAGCCGTAGAGTGGGGCTAGCGCGGGGCGCCTGCTTTACAGGGGTGGCTGCAGAGGCAGCGCACGCACCATGGCAACAGCAGGCAGCTCCTTCCTGGGACCATTCTCCCACTGGGGGCAAGAGCTCCAGGCTGTGTCCGTGAGCACTGTGCATCCTCGTAGTTGATGCTGTGCCCCTGGTAGCAAGGTGTGTTCTAGGGTGTCAGGAAGCCTAACGGAGCCTGTAAGGCTTTTATGCTTAACACTAAATGACATTTAATGAAGCATTTGGATTGTGGTGAATGACGTAGACATTGTGTGTGCTTTGAGGGGTCTGGGACCACTCAAAAATGTTTGCGTGTCAATTAATAACGGCTTCTTCACTTTATGGCATTTTCGAAAGTTTCCTAGGAACCCTGCTTTTTTGGATAGAGTGGGACCCTGGAAAAGCTTTGCGTGGCTTCTTTTGAGCAGACAGCTGTCAAGCAGGATAAAGTCAGCATGCAGGTAGACCGTGAGCAACACAGGTTTGGCTGGAAACCAGTCCTGAACCTAACTGTGTACTGGGTGCTAAGCTAATTCTTCAAATGTGTTATAAAATGGAATATTCATGACAGCTTTATGAGACAAGTACTTCTAATATCTCCATTTCATAGATGAGGGAACAAGGCTTTGAGAGGTTGAAGGACCTGTCCAAAGGCAATACAGTTGGCACACATTTCAACTAAGTTTTTGTATTCGTGAACGTTTTCTTGTTTTTGTTTTGAATGAAGCAATGCTCTTTCCATGTGCAAACTGATCTCTTGGGAATTTGCCGAACTTCCTTATCAGTTCTAATCATCTGTTTACACTCCTGGATTTTCTATGTGAGTGATCAACATACCCTCTAAATTCAGATTATAAACTGATCCATTTATTTCTGATTCTGATCCTTTCTAGTCATAGCTTAAAATAGGCAATTAAAAGCAATGCCTTTAACAGCCTGACTATAAATTATCTTTTCAAGTCCACAACGCTGTTAGATCTATTTTCTTTCTTCCAAGGTACTGATGGCAAAACTTTTATCAGTGGGTTGTTTGTGTGTAATGTGCGTCGCCATCTTTCTGCTTTTTATAAAAGATTCCCACTGCGTTTGTCCCAAGGCCACGTCCACATATTTTAGGTTTTCATGATGACATGCAGCGTCAAATCTAGATACTGTGTTTTCTATCAGTCAGGTTTTTTGCTGCATAACCAAACAAACTCTCCATGGAATAAAATAGGTTCTGATTTCTTGGAGCCGATTGGGGTGACTGGACAGGGCTGCACTGAGTGACTCTGTCGCTTCCTGTGGACCTGGCTGGGTAGGTGTGCTCCTTGTAATTCACTGGGATGACGTGGTTTCCTTGTGGACACCCTTTAATAGAGTAAGAACGTTGCCTTCCTTTCCACTGATTTTCTAAGAATTTTTATAGTGCTTGGACTTGGAATTTTACTAAATACTTTTTCTTGCATCTACTGACATTCTTTGATTTTCCTCCTTTATTCTGCTTGTAGGGCAACTTATATTGATTGCTCATTTAATATAAAACTAATTTTGCATTCTTGAAATAAACCTAGCCTGATTGTGGTATATTAATCTCTTTATATATTGTTGAATTTGGTTTGCTTTCATTATAAGAATTTTCCCATCTCTGTTTGTTTACGAACAAGAAAATTCTATAATTTTTAATAATCTAACTGCTAGGGTATGCTATAAAGATTATCATAAAATAAGTTGGAAAAATGGAAACTTTTTATCTTTTCTTCTCTGGGAAAATTTGTATAAGATTAATTTTTTTTTGTAAAGACACACTAAAATATTCCACGGAAATGGTGTGGGCCTTGTGTTTTTTCCTAGGTAAAATTAGTTATTTAGGATTATATTTAGTAATAATTGTAGCACCATTTGAAGTTTTGAATTTCTTTCTGACTTGTTTGTATTTTTGTAGGAATTCTTGCCTTTCATCTGTATGTTCAAATATGTTGCTCTAACACAGCTCACAGTTTTCTCCTATTAATTTTTCAGTGACTTCAAAATCTATAGTGAAGTGGCTGTATTCGTTTCCTGTGGCTGTTGTAACAAATTGGAGCCAGCTTGCTGGCTTAACACGGCAGACAGGAGCCCTCAGGCCGGGAGCCTGAAACACGTCTCACTAGATCCAGATCCAAGGTATCAGCAGGCCTGGGTTCCTTCCAGGGCCTCTAGGCAGGGGTCCCAACTTTTGGTGTCTGTGGACCACACTGGAGGAAGAAGCGTTCCCTTGGGCCACACACCAAGCACACAAACACTAACAAAAACTGATGAGCAAAAAAAAAAGGTTTTAGGTAAATTTATGGTTTTGTGTTGGGCCACATTCGTAGTCATCCTGGGCAGCATGAGGCTGGTGGGCAGTGGGTGGGACGCCCCTGCTGGGTCATCCATTCCTTGCCTCTTCCACTTTTGGGGTGGCTAGCATTCCCTGCCCCGTGGCCACGTCATTCCCACCTTCCAGGCCAGTCTCTGTAAGTCTCTCTGCTCCATGTACAGTGGTCCATTGTCTTTACTGTGTGCACATTTCTCATTCGCTCTTATAAAAATACCCGTGATGTTCCTTAGGACCCACTGGTAGCATCTCCTTATCTCAAGATCCTTAACCACATCTGCAAACCACGTTTCCCAAATAAAGTAATGCAGTTTCCAGGGACTGGGACCTTACTTCTACGGAAGCTGTCAGCTGGCCCGCTATGGGCGGTGACTTCTTTCATTTCTAACTTCAATCATTTGCATACCCGCCTGTTGTTTCTCAACCAGGTTTTCCAAGGCTTATGAATTTTAAAAAGTTTTTACAAGGAGAAAACTCGATTTTTTTACCTCCTCCTTTATGAGACGGTTCTAGCTGTCTTCTTTCCTTTATTATTGGCTTTTTAGACTAATTTGCTTTTTTTAATCTTCTTAACATGCTCATTACTTGTCTTCCTTCCCTCTTTTCTAACATATGTCCTGAAATTCTCTCTTCAACAGCTTCTGCTCCACATATTTTTAAGCAACTTTTTTTTTGGACATTTAAATTTAAATAAATTTCTAATACGCCAAGCTATTTCTTCTTTGATCACAGTTTAGGTAGAAGGATTTAAAAAAAATTTTTTTTGGTTATTTATATCATAATTGCACTCTGGTCAGACAAGATAGTCTGGATAAATGCACTCCTTTGAAATTTGTGGAGACTTGTTTTGTGTCTCATTATAAGGCCACATTTGTAAATACTCACATTCACTTGAAAAATCATATCCTCTGTCACTAGGTTCAGTGTTAGATATATTTTCCTTTGGTCAACTTTGTCCCTCAAATCCTCTACAATTTTTGTAATAACTTAACATCCCATTGAGTTTCGTTTGCTTGTTCTACAAGGTCCTGAGAGAGGCATATTTAACTATGCCAATAGGATCATGGATGAGTCTGTTTCCCATTGTAAATTTGTCAGTATTTGCTTTAGATTCTTTGTGGCTAGAAATTTAGCCTTTGTGAATGATTTTGGCCAAGGGCACCTTCATCATTATGAATTATTCTCCTTTAGCTGTAGAATCCATTTTCACTTAAAGTCTATTGTTTCTCTCACTACAACTCCAGTAGCATTATTATTATTAGTTTTTGTGTGTGAGGTGTTTTTTTTTTTTAAGATTTTATTTATTTATCTTTAAAGGGGAAAGGAAGGAGAGAAGGAGAGAAATATCAATGTATGGTTGCCTCTCGTGAGTCCCCTGCTGGGAACTGGCCTGCAACCCAGGCATGTGCCCTGACTGGGAATTGAACTGCGGTTGTTTGGTTCACAGGCCCACGCTTAATCCACTGAGCTACACCAGCCAGGGTGTGAGGTATGTTTTTTCATCCTTGTTTTGTGTCTCTTCTGTCTTTTCCTGCCCCACAATAACAAAGTAGGGGAGCAGTGGCCAAGACGGGGTACGGGGGTGGGAAGGTGATGGATAAACGAGGCCCAGGTAGAAAGCCCGCCCTCCCTTCCCCAGCCCGTCACTTCCTGTGTGTTGTCTCTTCATCTTCACACTGTTTGTGTAGTATCCGAAATATTTCTCACGGTTTACATTTTTTTTTTAACACTTCATCTCAATTTTGAGACATCCCTGGTGTTGAGTGTAAGGGGAAGTTTAAGCAGCTCATGCTAATTAATGCTTTTAAAGGAAAAAAAAAGCCATCAGGGATTTCTAAGATTTACTTAATTATTATTATTATTTTTATAAGTCCATTTAGTCTCACCGAGCGTGACTTGGGCTAAAGTCAAAGTAGCTGAGAGGAAGGTAAATGGAATTTCTGACTCCAGTGATAGCGTTGGGTGTGTGCTGTTTTTCAGTTAATCTCTGGGTCTTCCCTCAGCACCTGCCTGCCTTTCGTACGTGATATGTGTCAGACTCGTCAATTTGCTGGGAATGGCTCTTCTTTCTTTTTCCTTCACTGATTTGGTCCTTTCTCATAATGGCAATAGAATAAAATAAATTCTTCCTGAAAGCCTGCAATGTGTCACATGTGAATTTGTTTTTAGAAGTGATGGGGACGTGACTTTTAGAAGAACCTTAACAGTTTCTCGGTGAAATTTCCAACAGATACTTCAGCATTCTGCTGCGGGTGTTCCCACGGTAGCAAAGAGCAAAGCCAGGAAATGAGACAATACTGTAGCCCAGTTAATCCTCAGCAGTGATATCATTTTAAAAAATTATATGTATTGATTTTAGAAGAAATGGTGGAGGGAGAGATTGAATTCTCATTCCATTCGTCTCCGCATTCATTGACGGGGAATCAAACCCACAACCTTGAAGTATTGGGATGATGCTCTAACCAACTGAGCTACCCGGCCAGGGTGTGATGTCTTTCTCTGTACTATTCTTTTATAATATGAACAAAGACTTAACCTATTAGAGCTGGAAGTCGGTCTGTAGATCCTCTGTTCCAATTCATTTATGTTACAGATGGAAAGCCGACCAAGAGGGTTTGAATCTTGTCCAATGACCTGCAGTGGGTTACTTGCTTTTCTTCTTCATTCTCCCTTCTCCCTATTTGGAGCCAAGCCTGATCGGTCCAGGCTTTAAGGGACACTGCTCTATATACACTAACTGGCTTCCTTTTCCTCTCTCCTCCTTTCCCATTTATCTTGGGTCTCAGGTTCATCATCATAAAATCTGCTGGATAATATAACTCTCCATCACATCAGACACAGAATTTCCTTTTTGGCACTAAGCACTGTATCGCTAACCCACCCTTTTCGAGCCAGCCTTATCTCCAAATGCCCCAGAGATCAAGTCCTCCCCTGTGTCCTCAAAGCCATGACTGCATCATGTTCCCCCATTCCCCCTTTGCTCACAGTCCTTCCCCACTATTTTCCGTGAAGTTGGCCTCAGCTCTATTCACTCTCGCTTCCCTGGATTCCTTGTGGATCTGCACCACACAATCGAGTTTTCTTTGTTGTGTATCCCAAACTAGAAAGCAACCAACACAAAGCCAGAGCGCCTCTCTCTCGGGTTTTTCTGTGTACCATTTCTAACCCAGCGTAGTACTCCCGGGTGTAGGGAACAGAGCCGGGCTGACGCCTGAGCCCCCAGACCAAAGTGGTGGTGGTCTCCTTTCCTCTCACTCGTTCCTTTCCTCAGCAAACAGGCATTCCCCTCACAGATACCCTGGCCCTCTCAGGCTCTTTCTGCACATCTTCAAAGAGGATTGTCCCCATCCTTGTACTTAAGCCAGGAAGTGCCCCACCCCAGGCTCACTACCTCATTTTCTGCTGTATTTTTCTGCAGAGCGGTTACCACCATCCAACGTTTCTCTGTAGAGCACCTTGCCTCCTTATCTGATTGTCTCCCCTTGAAGCGGGTGTGCTCCATGAAGCAGGGTGCGTGTCCTCTTTGCTCATCACCCTACGACCTGAGCCGGGGACAGCATCTGTTGCGCCGCCTGGGGAAATAATAGTGGCAAGTCCCTGGTGGGGGCACAGTGGCTCCTGGTGAAGGACGTGGAGAAGCAGGCACATCCCCTGCGTCCATGTAGTCCTGGGGTGGGGGTGGGGGCTCTGAGCCAGCGATTCCAATGGCTGTGATGAGTCCTTTCAAAACGGAAGTCCTGGCAGCTGAGTGTGAAATGAGAGCCAGAACCCCGCCTGTCTGGGTTGAGGAAGGCCTCCCTCCAGAAGAATTATTTCAACAGAGAGTAATTCGCTCTTAGCTTCCCTGAGGGGAGAGGGAAAGGAAGGGGGGACACGTTGGTACAGGAGATCTGAAAGCAGGGCACCAAATACTTGCTGAGCGACAACAATGAGGCCAGTTGTTGACCTCGCGATTGTACCTTGAACCGTATCTGATAGCACGAGACCCGGCTGGGTGCTGTGCGTGTCTGCCTTCCCAATGGGTTCTTTCAAACCCCGGCAACGTTGACGCACCCCAGCAGAGCCGCCCAGCCCAAAACCGCCCTGTACCTCACATCTTAAAAGCATAGGCAGAAAGTCATAAATGAAAGGCCTTACAAAGCAATCCTTATGCGGACATGGGCTGCATTACAGTTGTCCCCGTCTACCCGGCCATGACAGTTCCTATTTTTAATTTTTTTGAGACCATGTTTTGTGCTTCCTCACACAAAATCTGCATGGCATGTCTGTCCACAGAGCATTCCCTGGCCCGCATCAGAGCTGGGTACCATCTGGACTTGGTACTGTTTTCCTTGTGCCAGATGCCTTATGTGGATGGGGAATTGGTTCTCACCCTTGCCCAGGCCCTCACTTCAGTGTGAGGTTTCTATTCATTTGAGTCGGACTGAAAAGCAGAAGTCTTTTTTAAAAAGCACAACTCTGCCGTCAGAACACCAGAACATCATCTAGTATTCCGTGTACACCTCGCAACCCCGCTCTGTGGAACTGGAGAGGGGGTTAAAGTACTATTTCAGGGTGGTTTTAATCGAGTGAGGCAGGGGGCGGTTTTTGAAATTTCACGTTCTTAATTTCCAAGTGACAAGGACTAGTTTTCAGACCACAGCGACACTTCCTTGGCCTTGGGCAAAACGAGGGAGAGTAAAAGTTTGATCCCATGAGAGGGGGGCTAGAAATGTTTTTAATTAAAGGGAAAATTTCTAAAGAAAAAAGGAAGTAATAGTTATTTCAATTAGTCTTCCTAGGATGGCCCTGTGGGATCTGTAATTATCTCCTTTTTTAAAAAAATGATCATTTAGAGCAAGTAGGAGAGAATGAGAGTTTGAATCCAGGCCTGAATGCCCCTAAAATCAGTGTGTTATTCATCATGCCAAGGAGCTTCTAAGAACAAATAAATGCATGAATAAAGCACGGTGAAAATAAGATACACTGAAAAAAGAAGGACAACAGTTTGTTTCTTTCATGTAAACCTTTCATTTAATAACGGTGGGTAACTAAATGGTTTTCTTTCTATACTGTGATTCTTTGCTTGATTCTGGAGCACTGTTTGACGTCTGAGTGTAACATTGCTAGTTGTTGAAAAAAATAAGCTTTGAAAAATGAAACTTGAATGTCAGTGGAATCTTCTTTAAACCAAATGGGGTGCTTGAGTATTTGTATCCATGGCCCATGAGGACAGATCCGACAATGGCCAATAGGGGGAGCCACAGGGAATCAGATGTGTCTGCTTAAGATCAGTTAGGAGCTAATGGTGCAAAATAGGGACAACTGTAATTGAACAGCAATAAAAAAAATAGAAGCTAGATGGGAGGAGGAACCCAAACTCGAATTCTCCTGCCTTTTGCTTTACTTCCCCTAAGTCAGAGGGTTTCCCTGGTATGTCTTAGTATATGTCTGGGAGTTGGTCTTCTACATACAGGGAGAAGACTGTTCTGGATTCTTCCATGGAGAACGGTGGGGTGATCGGTACAAGAGCCAGAACTTCTCTGTCCTGGGACCTAGAGTCCAGGAAGGGTTATCAAACACTTGGAGCCATGAGAGGTCAAAGGAGAACATGACCTTTACCAGGGCCGCTTCAGAAAGGTATCAGAGAAGGACCTTGGAGTTGGCACAGCAGTGCCGAAATTCGGGGTTCAGGGAGGAGCCTGGCCGGCACTTAGACACCGGTAGGATAATGCAGCTAGTGTGGAGTCTTCCGGTCATAAAATGGGTCGGAGAACCTGGAACGTGCCAAGCAAGTATCATAAAGAAGATGGAATGACAAGTAAGAAACCATTGGGAGAACTCATGTCAGGAAACAGGGGCTGGCGAGGATGAGAGGTGGCTTTCAATTTAATTCATTTTCCCTGAAAGTAGCACTGACGGAGGCCCAGAAAGGTATTGTGGAGTCTGGCTGATGATTGCATCTGTGACCTTGCACAGTCCCGCCATCTTTTTTAATACTTAGTTCTATCATCTGGAAAACAAGGGGTTGCATTGAATTATGTGTGAGGTCTCTCCCAGATGCGAAATTGTGGTTCCAGGTACGTGAAGGAGATGCTTGTAAGATAGGCGCCCAGGCACCATCACAGTACTCAAAAGAGACAATCAGGAAAGGCAAGGGGCTTAATTCAAAGGAAAGGAAAGTGTGCAATTAAAACTATCTCGTTGCCTAATTATGCACGGAGTCGCCTTTGATATTCTAAAATGATGACAGGCAGCCATTTGCTGGGGACAGTTTTGGCATAATAGCTACTGTTTCTTTGGTACTTCCAATGGGTCGAGTGCTGTATTTCACACTTTATATGCTTTTTTTTATTGAATATTCAAGACCTACAACATCGGTGCTATTACTACCCTCACTTTGACAATGAGCAAACTGAAGATTGCAGAGCTCAAATAAGTTTCCTCAGGTCACGTAAATACTAATAGGCAGGGCCAAGGTTGGCCCTCAGTCTGACCAAGTACAAAGCACTTACTCTTAACCTTGACAACCTCCCATCCTAGAGCAGGAATGGACCAGATCAGTTGGCGAGATCCCTTCTTTCATAGCTGTGAGCATGGAACAGCTGAGAGAAGTTTGAGTATAACTTTATTTTTTCTGGATGTTGCCTATCAAAGAACAAAATCTAGTGTTTACCGAAATAAAAGTTCTATTACGTTTCTTCATGTCAGAATATACAGAGGGTTTATGTGCTTCTCTGGGAAGGAAAGGAAATACAGCTGTTTTCGCAGGTAATAACAGTTTATTTTATGTCCTATTTTCTTTAACAGTGATTGCTCTTACTTGGAAACTCTCCTGGCATTTTGTAGGCAATAAAAACGTAAAAAGAATGCTCTTAGCAGGAAGTTTCAGAGGCCCGGCCTCCGGTTTATAATCTGTGGCCAAGGCATTGGCAACCTGGTTTCAGGTCAGTTTATCAATATGTCCAATAGGCCCGCGGGAGCCAGAGCCTCTCCCAAGACGCCCCTTGGGTCAGTTCTTCCATCATCGGCACCTCCGACACCATTGTGAGCACGAACAGGACTGTGCTGATTCGAGAAAACGCTGAGGAGCGTGTTTTCTGCAAGAGAGAAACGGATAGGAAAATGTGCCTATTGCAAAAAAAACCCCAAAAACCTGCTCATGTTTTTACATTTTAATTTCATGCTAATAACAGTTAGTTGCTTTCTGATTAAATATCCCTGTCCGAGCTCAGGGCTAGTCCAGAGCAAAACTGTAGATGAAACTTTGATGGATGCCTGGGAGAACACCTTTTGAGGCATCGCCATTGTTTACCTCTCTTCAGCCTTTTCTCCCCCCGCCCCGATCTCTCTCTAAGGTCACATTCCCAGTAGCCCCAGGGGGACTCATCTTGTTCTCTGAACCTTCTCTGCTCTCCATTTGGGTCCCCTTGGCCTAACTTGCTCCTGATAAAATTATTCTGAATGAATGGGAATGGGCACCTTGGCCTTTTTAACTAATTTTGAACTAGTGCCTATGTAAAAATCAGTGCTCTGAACTGAGCATGGTGCAACATGCCCCGCATCTCCCCAGGGCCCTGTGAGACTGGCTACTTATGAAAGAGCCGGGGGACCTGGAGAAGGGAAGGGATTTGCTGAAGGGCCCACAGAGACGGAGTGGAAGGCGATGGTAGTGAATCCTGTGCTTCCTCTTAGTCTGCATTTTCTCCTGTGAGTTTTTAGTCTTGGTCATTGGAGATGAAGCTAAAATTGGAGGCCGCTCAAGTGTCTGGCAGTGGATGCATAAGAGTCAGCGAGGAGGAGGGGCACTTAGTAGGTCTGTTATTCTTCAACTCAATCAACTCTGGCATTTTGATCTTTGTTCATTGTCTCACTGCCTAGAAACATCTAATAGTATGATTATAACTATATACCCTATCCTACTCTAATAATCGTCTAATACTTTGCCATATTATTTGACCTAGATCAAGAATAAGATCGTGGTCCTACTAGTATTTGTTTCTCTTACCTGTTTGTTGAAAGCTTGGAGGCATAATAACACTACTTCCTAGACATTTTGATGTTGTAGGGCTAGACTGGGAGGCACAGTGGGAATTTAAGATAATTTTATAAATGTTTTAATTTTATCCCCTTGCTAGGGGACCTTGAGGGAACTTTTAATACGTGTGGGTGGCTGGCGTTTGTTTGTTTTAATGGCAATGTGTTCAGGAAGGAAGAGATCAAGAAAATCTCGTGACCTCCTACAATTTATGGATATTGAGGTCAGCGAGTCCCTGGCGAAACAGTGAAGCGCAGTATTGCGCCATTTATCACGACACCCTCGATTACGTCGATGGCTTCGAGGAGAGCGGTGGTTCGTGGTTCTCAGGCGAGGACTTCCTGCATGACCCCCTCAGCGCGCGTGGTTCAGCACTTTAAAGCTCAGTTGGCAGATCGGAGCAGAAGAGAGCGACACTCTGGAACCCAGAGGGTGTCCAGGCGCTGGCAGTGGACCTGGCCTGCAGTGTCTGTTCGCTGAGCAGCACAGGTGCCCTGCCCGCCGCCCTCCGAGGAAGAGGGCGGGCGTCCAAGCCGCTCCCAGGTGCTCTGCTGCATCGGGCCACCTGGGAGGAGGCTGTGGCCCGGCTCTCCAAGCATTTTTCTAGACACGAGCGGCTGGGAGACACAGACAATGATGTTTAAGCATTTACAGGCTGTAAAAGTGCTGGAGGCATGCTGACCTTTCCATCTACTTTTGCATAAGTGGGGAAAAAAGAGAATTTCCATGGGATCCAAAAATATGGACAATATGGACAGCAGCATTCCACAGCAAGGCAAGAAATCTGGCATCTCACGTGTGAATTTCAGAATGGGCTTCGTTACCACCAACTGTCAGGGTGTCTTATTCTTAGAATGTGGGGTATGTTGACAGTGTTTATACTGAGAGAAGGAGACCTCTTCCCTCTGCGCTGAGATTTTGTTCTGAAGAATTTTTTTTTGCATTTTCCTCACATAGAAGGGCCATTTACATGATTAACCATTAAGAAGTTAAATAACCAGCGCCTCATAAAAGGTCTCTGGAATATCAGCAATGTTACCAGAAGTTCAGTGTTCGTTTCTGTTTTTGTGTTGTAGCTTTTGGATTTTCTGAGATTATCCGGCAATTGTGGCTGTCCTTATGTTACCATAATGTTCCTAATAAATTGGAGGTTATCTCACGCTGGCCGGGGGCACTTTGCCTGACATTGTCAGCCTCTGGGTCAGCAAGCCTTACAGGTATTGCTTGGATAACAATTGATATATATTTATAATAATACATGTAACTATGAAAAGATCTTAAGAAAAAGCCTATCGAATATGAATGGACATTAAACGCCTTTATGATTTTTGTGATTAACATCATTTAATATTCAAAACTACTTTACACAATCCCTGAGACATAGTGGGGCTTAATTATTGTATAAATAAACTGATGAGCATAAAATTGGTAACAGTGACCTATTTAAAGAAGAAACCAAATACTGCGCATTAGTTTTATCAAGTAGGCTGGGTGGCCTGACAGCCTCAACATGACACAAATATGCAGCCTACTGGAGAAAACACGGCGGATAGAAAGAAACTGAGGGTTTGGGATTGAATGTCTCCAATAAACTACTACGGAGGTTACTTTCTTATTTTGGTCAAAGTGTCTGTCTGTCTGTTCCAAGTACCAGACTTAGAGCTGAAACCCATAGATAAATAGGCACAGTCCTCTTTCAAAGGGTTGATGGATCCTCAGACGCAATGATAGAATGTACAGGTCACATGTAATTATATTGCATGTGAAACGTGGAGGTAACCTTGCACGTGAGATTGACCGATCACCTGGAAATGTTAGAGAATGGCATGGAAGAAGCCCACTGTTACCTGGAAAGTATTGTGATATGTACATAGGGCATTTACGGATGACAATTCTGATCTACACTCCAACCCCCATTATGCATAGGCCCTGAGGTTTAGAGGGAAGAGAAATTTGTCTAAGGTTATGCATCTTATAAGTATTAGACCAAACATTTGTGGCGTCCAAGCTATTGTTCCCAAATTCCACCTCCTTCCCGCTCTCCGTCTGTCTCTATTGCATCACACACTGCACACATCTTAAAGGTATTTGTCCTGTTTTGCCTGGATAATGCATTTCAAATATCCTTCTTTGGCCTTCTATCTTGCTTTCACCGCGTTGGGGGAAGGAAATGAAGATGAGGATTTGTCCAGAAGTTTTGTCTTGAATTGCTCAAAGCTGACCTGCCACTTATAAAAAAAAAGATAATTCACAAAATCAATCTATGATTTCTATCTATTCAAAATACAACATGCAGACTCTGGAAAGGACCTGAGAGGCCTCCTCTTTCATTTTACGAGTGATGAGACCGAGCCTCACGGAAGCATCTTTAGTTGAAATTCATTAGTCAATCACTCAGAAAATGAGGTGGCAGGGTTTTTATTTGAGCGTTATTCAAGCCGTGATTTGCAGGAAAAGGCCTACTGTTTGTCACTTGGATTCTTGGTGTTATTTTTTTAAGTCACAGGGGCCAAAATAAATCTACGTCTTCAGAATAAATGCATTACTGGTATGTTCTTGTCTGGGATTACCCGTTTCCTGCGGGTCAGAGGGACTCAAAGTAAAAGAGGAAAAATCTAGGGGAACTGACCTTTGCAGATTAATTTGGTTCTCCCACCCCAGTTTATGAGGCAGCAATCTTGCCATGCTTATTGATTATCAGACAAGACTAGTAATCCCCTTAAGGTCATTTAGTGTACTTAATTAAAGAGCAGTTAGCAACTTCTCTTTACCAAAGTAATGTGGCTGTTAAAAGTGATTTGTGCTTTACCAATACAGTAGCTATTAATCTGAAGGTCAATTTGTCATTTATATTTTCCCAAACAAATATATTTGGGAGGTCAGGTGAGCAGCGATATTTATCACAGGGCCTCTTGATGCCCTATATCTGTAATTGTCAATTAAGAGAGAAAGTCGGTATGAGAGAACAGTGTCATCCCCAATTACTGTTTGCCTAACGGTCTGATGTGTTCTCCCTCTTGCGAAGGGTGTTGGAGGCAACAGTCTTGATTTGAAAACCAATTTTTTTTTCTCTGTAATATGATATGTGTCCCTAAAAGAATTGGAACAGGAATAAAGGAAAGAGATACATTTGCACGGTGGAGTAGCTCCGGAGACATCACAGGTCTCTGCATTTATGACAAGGAATTTCACGTGGGGCTGTAGGCCCGTGTGGGTGGTAGGATTTACTGCCTGGCCCACCGAAGCCTCCTCTGCTTGGTCCTGTACTCTGGGCCTACAACCTGCACTGTGGTAAAGGCAAAGGAGCCCTGTGTCTGCTAACTAACACAGGTGTGGATGATGGGCGCTGGAAGGGCTTCCCAAAGAAAAGGAAGAGGGATCTCTCAAAAGGTGCTGGCTCGTAGGATACATGCCTCGGGCCACATCTGCCTGAGGCAGCTGACTGAGCAGCTGGGCTCTTACAGGAAAGAGCGCCGAGGTTCTGAGCACGGAGCTGGGGGAACTGGGTTTTACACCACCTCGCTCTTCTAGGCTTCGTTTCTGTTTTCCAAATGGGAAGTGGATTCATAAAGACGACTATCCACTTGGGAACACACAAGACGCACAGGTCCCCAGAGAAAACACAACACAATAAACCAAGGTTTTATTCACAGAAACTGCTTTTGGTCTGTTTCTTCAAATTGCAGTTTGAAACGTTAGACCAATGTAGAGCAGTCAGCGGCAGAGGGCAATATATTTAAGTGTCATGTCACAGAATGACCTGTAGGAGGCGTCTTGGTCCTTTCTGACTCAGGGCTCTTTTGCGATTCCAGCAACCCTGTTGCAGTGGTGCCCACCTCGGAGCTGCCCACAGGTGCCAACGCACAGTGCAGTGGCCGGTACAACAGACAGAGGCTCCCACCAATGAACTCCAGTCTGATTCCCATACTGGCTCATGGGGATCAGTGTTATGGTGCAGAGATAGTCCACTGATTCTGTACAATTTTGCTCCTAGGATGGAGACACGTTTTGGGGTAATTACCTGGCTCTCTGGGAGTACCTCTGACATGGTCTTCTTCTGTATTTCCAACTATTACTCTAACACGTATGTTCCAGATGAACTGTTGTGGTAGCAGGAGAGCCAGCTGACATGCCATGGCTGAAATAGGAAGTTCTCAGGGGGCCAGCGGGAGAGGGCTGAACCTTGGGCTTGGAGCCAGGTAGTAAAACCTGGAGGAACTAGCTGTGTGGTGTGAAATGCATCGCACCCAGTCACATGCATTGGCCTTGTGGGTCTTACCTGTCAGGCATGGGATTACCTCTCTGGTCATACAGCTACTCATGAGATGTTAGATTCTCCTGTTTATAAGTTACAAACCCTACATCTGGTGTGCTGATTCCTGGGGTCTGGAGTAAAGGGCTTCTCCTTTATGGTAACCCTAAGAGGGAAGAAGAACATCATATGAATGTATAACCACTGTGCTGTATCCCAGAAACTGTTATAAAATAATGGAATGTCAACCGTAGTTGAAATACAAAAATTAGACCAGAAAATGAAAGAAGGGCAAATGAATGGGTGCCTAAGAACAGAAGCCAGAAGCATCCCAAAGCACCCTCCATACACACACACACACACACACACACACAAATATTGAAGGGTTAATGATAATTCTTCATCAGTGATGGTGATGTTTATGGTCGTCAGGGTGAGTGGGAGAGAGGGATGGTAGCTTCAGTTATTGTGCATGACAGGTTTCTTAAGCTCTCCCCAGGTCAATGGAAGGCTGACCTCTAAGATAAAACCAACCGAATTCCAAAAAAAACAACAACCCTTGTACACATCTGTAATATTAACATGGTGTATGCATGCCTTCAAAACACACAGTATTATTCACCATTTTCCTATTGGTCTGGGTGCAGAAGCAGCTGAAGCAGCTCTGACTCAACTGAATTAACCAAATTCTTAATTTTCCCTCTGTGATTTGCTTTCCCTAGTGGGTTTCTTTTTCTGTGCTTTCCTTTAACTTTTTTTATAGGTGCTCATGTTTTCCTCTGTTATATTATATCCAAGACACCTCTTTAACATTCCTTCAGTGACTATAAAATTTGATTTAAAAATACATTCATTTGGATATTTTCAAGCTGCTTACCAGTTAGCAGTATTTTTAATGCCCTATTTATCGAATACAGTTGCTTGTGCTGTTTTCATAATCAGATCAGGGTCATTAAACCATTTTTGAGATTAAATAGCACAAAACCATTTTTTTCCTCTTTATGTGCCCCATTAATATTAGAGCTTATGCTTCTACCATGGCTTACTGTTTCAATTTTTAAATATCATTTATGTTAATATGGAAAGGCTCTGTTATCTAATTGTGAGAATTATCTCCCTTACCTACCAGCATTATCTCTACAGATATATGCCTCCGTATTTCATTGACCAGACGGATTTTTAACCTTGGGAATTTCTCAGGACATCACTCAAACTATTGTTGTTTACTCTTGTTAAGTTTTCAAAGACTTTTTGGAAGAGCAAATGTAGGTTCACAACACAGTGGAGAGGTAGGGACCGAGACTTCTTCTATGCCCCTTGCCCCCACACACAAATAGCCTCGCCCATTGTTGATGTCACTCACCCGGATAACACATCTGTTTACCAAGGGTGAACCTGATCATGAACCTGCACCGACACAGCATCTTCACCTGGAGTCTGCAGCTCGCATGACGGGATCACTCTCAGGGTTGTACTTCCTGTGGGTTTGGACAAATGGATGATGATCTGTTTCCACAAGTTTAATAGCTTACACTGAAAGACAGGGAAAAGAGTGTTATGATTGCCTGAAAAATTCTCTGGGCTCTGCCTACTTATCTCTCCCCCCTCAACTGCCAACTCCTGGCAACGCGGAAGTTTTTATTGTCTCCATTGTTTTGCCTCTTTAAGAACACCATGTAGTTGGAATCCCACAGTAGGTAGCTTTTTTAGTTGGGCTTCGTTTTTCCACTTCATAACAGGCGTTTACTGTTTCTAAATGTCTTTTCAGGGCTTAATAGCTCATTTCTTTTTAGCACTAAATAGTTGTCTGGCTGGACCAAAGTTTATTTCTACATTCGTCTACTTAAGGGCTTGTTGGTTGCTCCCCAGTTTAGGAACAAAGCTGCTATACACATCTGTAGCAAATTTTCGCGCGGACTTAAATTTTCAGCTCCTTTGAGTCAGTACCAAGGAGCATGGTTGCTGAATGACACGGTAAGAGTAGGTTTAGTTTTGTAAGAAACTGCCAGACTGTCTTCCGAAGTTACCCTGATGCACCCTCACTTGCAATGGAGGAGCGTGCCCCACACCCGGAAGCAGCGTCCCAGAGTTTAGCCGTCTTTACAGGTGTGCGGTGGCGTCTCCTGGCTGCTTTAACCAACATTTCCCTCATGACGTAGAATTTGGAGTGCCTTTCTGTACGCTTATTTGCCCTCTGCATATTGTCTTCGGTGAAACGTTAACACCTTTGGCCTATTGTTTAATCAGACTGTCTGTTTTCTTATTGTTGAGTGTTAAGATTTCTTTGTTTTCTATCACAGTCCTTCGTCAGGGCTGTCTTTGCAAATATTCTCCGCCAGTCTGTTTCTCATCTTCTCGTTCCTCTGATAGTATCTTTTACAGAGCTGAGTTTTTAATTTCAACGAAGTCCAGATTGTCAATGATTCCTTTCATGGGTCTTGCCGTCCTTCGGTGTTGTACCCAAAAATGCGTCCTCATACCCGAGACCTTCTAGGTTTCCATCTGTCTTGTCTGCTAGGAGTTTTACAGTTTTGTGTTTTACATGTAGGTCTGAGATTCATTCTGAGCTAATTTGTGGGAAGGGTGCAGTGTCTGTGTCTCGATGACCTCATTGCGTGTGGATGTCCAGTCATCCCAGCACCATTTTTTGAAGGGACATCATTTGCTCCATTGTATTGCCTGCTCCTTTGTCAAAGGTAAATTGGTGATATCTACGGGGGTTGTTCAATGTTTAATTTTTTGTTTTCTTCCAATACAGTAAGTACCTAATCTCAAATGCTTAACTTATTGTTGTCTTATGGCTATTATCCCAGTGAGTCTTCCTGTTACTTTAAGTCTTTCTGGAGCCAAATAGAAACAGATAAGCAGGAATAGCTGCCCTTTCGGGTTGCTATCGCTCAGGCTACACTGACTCAAAAGATGGACCAGAGCCAGCTGACATACGTGCTCTGGATATGCAGATCCCAGTCACCCAAAGTCCCTCCCATGACCGTACAGCTGACATTTTTTGAAAGTTTCTATTTTAAATATTCTCTTCAATTATTGATGTAAGTAAACCCCTGTGTTCTCTGGGTTCCAGTTATTAGCTGAAACATAAGATCATTGTAAATTGTATCAAGCATCCCTTACAGAGGCTGGAGAGATCTTCTTGTGCCAAGATTCCCCTTAGCAGTGGGGTTGCTTTGTGCA
The DNA here is from genome assembly GCF_014824575.4 of Sturnira hondurensis. Taxonomy (NCBI): domain Eukaryota; kingdom Metazoa; phylum Chordata; class Mammalia; order Chiroptera; family Phyllostomidae; genus Sturnira; species Sturnira hondurensis. The sequence continues at coordinate 8,151,303 of NW_028091156.1, forward strand.
CAGTGCACCTGTCCTACAGGTGTGGTCTCCTCAGGTGGCTCTGCGGCTGGTCCCTTCCATTGGTGACCCAGGGCACCCACCCCTTCTTCCTGTGCACCCTGCCCTTCACCTCATCTGTCATCGATGTCATCAGTGATTCAGACTCTGTCATGAAGAGTGTCTGGTGTCTCTGGATGAAGTGCTGTGAGTTCCCCTTACCTTTACTGATGTTTTTTTAACAGGAGAATAATGTATGTCAAATATGGCTGAAAATGCAAATATTGCGACAAGAGCTCTGTCCTTGAACTTGGGACCCAGGGGTCTCTGTCTCCACCCTCTCATTTACTAGGAAGCTCATGAGTCCCTCCAAACATCGGTATCTTTTCTAACCACCGACCGACCAGTGCTAGCGACTTCTCAAAGCTCTTATGGAGATTCAAACACATGAGCTTACATAGCTATGGTTTTTTAAATGTCGAACACCAGACTAGATTTAGATGTGACCAAACTTACCACCAGTAGTAATATGTGGAAAGGTAAACACCTTCATAGCACCTACTATGTGCCAGACTCTGTTCTAAGTGGATTTTGTTAGCCTCTTTCAGTCCTCCTAACATTCCTAAGAGGTGGGTACAGTGAGTGTTCCCATTTTACAGATGGGGGAAGCAACTTGCTTTCCAGAGACATCAAGCTACATGCTGTAGAGTCACATGGCCAGTAAAAGGATGAGCTAGAATTTTATCGCAGAGTCTGCGGTAAGCTGCTGCTTCTTGAATAACAATGATAATGATGAAAATAATGATAAAAATAATAGCATCAAAATAATGCCATGCTTTCTTTATGGGTCAGTAAGTTTGACTTCTTCCTGTCTGCACTCCTTCACTACTGACCCAGCCTCTGAAAAAAATTTTTTGGTAAAGTCAGGGAATGACTCAGCACACAGAAATTTAAAGGACACGTCCTAACACAAGGTGTCAACATCTTATTTCTTCTCCTGGCGACAGCGTTGTTAGGAACAACTACATTTAAATAGGAATGTAATATTTTCATTTGCTACGAAACATTAATGAGGTCAACTACATTTCCAAGGAAATTATTGGTCACATCTGTGTCCACAATGCATTCTGCCACCTCTTGTATTTTAGCTGTCTTTAGTTGAGAGAAAATGCATTAAACTTGTGTCTATCTCTTCTCAGGTACTCATGACATTCTAAAGGTTGTTTAGGTACACTCGCACTTGCCATCTTTAGCATGTCGCTTGCCCAATGGAGTTATAAAGATATGCTAATAGATATGAATGCATCCTAGCTAGACTGTTCTGGAAACTTTCTCCATGATACTCACCAACCTTGTTGTTGAGTCCCCTTCCTTCCAATGGCTGGACATGTTTTAGTGAATACTGGGTTTTCTCAGTCTTTGAGATTTTAACTCAGTCAATTTGTTAAAAACTCTGTGTTTTATTCTACCCCGCAGTAGTGTTTTGTTTCTGGAGTTCACATAGCATCGTGGAGAAGTAAAGCCTCTGGCCGAGATGCCATCAGCGGAGAGGGCCGTAATTCCTCAGGGCCCCAGTCTTCCAACCTGTACTCAGTAGAGTCTTTCTTCTAAGCTCGAGGCCCCCTTACTTTATGCTGCCCAAGTCTCAGCCCTCCCTTGGGGCGGGCAAAGCATGGGAATGTGGAGGACTGCTCTGGTGCTCCCTTCTGTAGAGCTGTACAAGTGAAGGGAGCTCTTGAAGATGTTGTCTCCCGTCCTCTCTGCCTGACCTTGCTCCTGTCCGATGCTCCTGAGTCACACTGCAGCCCACGTATTCCAGCAGCGGCTCCCGTTCATTTTGGCAGGCTCCACCTGTGACCGGAAGGCCTTCCTGCCCTACAGAGTCCAACTTCTCCGGGGATTCTTCGGCTCTTGCTCCGCTCCAAGGAGGAGGGCCATGGCTTTCCAGCTTCAGTTGGAGGAGGTGTTCAGAAGTGGGTGGAGTGCAGTGCAAAGCTGGTTTTGTGTGACTGCACGTTCCCGCAGATCCCTCCAGAAAAGGTGTTCACACCTGGACCAAGTGCTTTGACATGAATCCAGGTGGTAAAGATTTTGTCCCTAGTGTTGGGCTTTCCCTGCAAGGAGAAGGGGTCAACGTAGACAGAGAGGGGACTGGGAGGGAGGTTTGTGTGTTGTCAGGTTATTCCTCCCCCCCCTCACCGCCCCCGCCATGGATGTCATTGTGCTTCTCAAGTCTAAGTCAGTGCGCTCGGCAGGGGAAAACTTGTGCACGCTCGTTCTTGTTTATACTTCCCTTTACAGATGCCTGTTGGTATGACTGAGGTAGGAATGGTCATGGCTCTGTCCTCAGCCCCATAGAAGTCCTCCAGCTACATCGCTGGGTGGCGTGCACCACTGCACAGCATTCTCTCTCTCTCTCTCTGAGCTCTGGACTGCATTTTGCTCTTCCATTTAAATTTTTGCACAATTATTTACCTGTGTGAGAAATCTCATGTTGAATTCCAAAATGCACTTAATGATCAGCATTTTAATAAGTAAGAATAACTCAATGAGGGCTTACATATCTAAACAACTTACTGTTTCTCTTCAAACGTGTATCAGTGTGCCCATGTGTGATTCTCTCTGCCATCATTGCTCCTTACTTTGGGGACATGGCTAATGAGCAAAGCAGGTGTGAGTCTCCACTTCTGTGGGGCTTGCAGCCCCTCTTGGCAGATGAAGATGAGGCACTGACCATGGAAGATGGTACGCGCAGTGAAAATGGAATCAGAGAGCTTGACTATGCTGTGGTCATACTTTTCCAAACGTGCATTGGAGTATAAAAACAGAAGAAAAGGGAGTCCTCTTACATGCCTGGGCTCAAGCTGAAATGTAATCAATCATCCCATGGCCATTCCCTGTGAAGTAGGTGTGGGGTGGGGCTACTCAGGTAGGTTCATTGTCACGAAGCACACAACTGAGTACATGTGAACTTGATGCTTCCCAGGATATCAGAGAGATAATCACCGATGAAAGAAAGGCATGTGGTGAAAATACAGCCCTTTTGTTATAGAAGAAATCTGTTTATAACTCCATACACTTCATTTTGCTTCAACATTAGACATTGTAGGTATATATCGTGGCACCGACGCGTCAGACAAACAGATTCTGGAGTGGCATTCAGTCCTTTCATCCACAAAAATAGCCCTGACAACACTGAAATTGTTGTTAAAAATAAGCCAGCTTGGAAATGTGCCTCATTCATAATCAACAGAAGGATTTTTGTTAAGGAAACTGCACCAGTGCAGCAAACAGAAACATGCAGGAATGAAATAATTATATGGTATCTTATGGTGAAATTTGTACTGATGTTTTTATAACAACTATGAGATTTGGCTGGCTTTTTACTAGGCAACCAGAAATAAGATCCACCCCTTGGAAGTCCTGGTCCCAAACTCTATTGACTTTTATAGGAGTTGTTTCTTTTTCACCTCCAATATTTTTTTAAAAAAAGATTTTCTTTCAATAGCATCGTACCTACAATATGCGGTCGTATCTCCATGAACAGTGCCTGCCCTGTGTCCAGCCAGATGAATATGCAATTTGCATGTTGCTGATTCAAATGAGACTCTGTATGTGTGTTTGAATGTCTGGTCACATTTTAAAAAGAAATCTCAAAAGCGAACAAAATACTTTCCCCCTTTCTATACAATCCAACGGCTTGAGTTCTTGTACACCTGCTAAGCCTTGTGCCATATATTTTTAACAAAGAATAAAACCCGGGCATGCAAAGCAGCCAGGAAGGCTGGGCTTCAGGGACCTGCCTGAAACATGTGCCCCAGGAGAGCATCATCCTGCCCTCCACTCTCTCTTTCACAGTCCCTGGCTGCCAGTCTTGGAGTGCCCTAGCTGTAAGTTCTCCTGGGACTTCCACCCGGCCGTGAGAAGAAGCCTGGTTCTACATAATAGACCAGCAACTGGTGAAGAGCACAGAATGTTATCAGTCAGCTCTTACCTTGGTGCTTTGGAAAGGCTTTGGGGCTGGGGGTGGGGAGCCAAGGAGAAACTGGGCAAGAGACGACGCTGTCGGTTTTCTGAGTGGCTCTGGGGGGCCGTGGAGACATTTATGCTACACTGTGTGCAGAGCAGCCATTGGGAAAAGTTAATGTTCTTTCAAGAAGTGGCAGGTTGAGAATTAGACAGCTACTGCTGATATGGTCAGAAGAGGTCACGGCGCATACTTACATCTTAAAGTGTAATTAGAGAGCTGCTCACAGAGCCTTAACTTCGGGCGGGGGGAGCACTGTGGAGGCTCACTACTTCCCCAGGATATCTCAGAGCTGCGCACGCAGCACCAGCACCCTGCCCTCCAGTTCCGAAACCAATCTGTACATTCACTTCAGTCAGGTTTCCTATTTGGGTCATTCATTTACTTCCTAACTGGGTCAGAACAACGATAGCAGGAGTCGAGATGGTCAAAAGGCAAAATTGTTTACCCCCATGTCCAGAAAAGATGGGGGTAGTATTTGCTTGTCTTTTTTCTTTTTTTTCTAGATTTATTTCCTTTGCCTCCAGTATGAGAAGTGGATTATTTATTTTACCAAACAACTTTAATTTTTACATGTGTAAGTAGGACTTGAAAAAATATTGTTTTTTGTAACCCAACATTCATATTTAATATTTGGTGAGTGCTGTGTGAAGTGCTGGAAATGAAAATTAGAGAAAGAAAGATAAATATAAAACTAGTCAATTATCTAGTGTTGAGCTATTGGCTTTGTGGTACATGCTGAAAAGAGGCTAAGTAATGAAAGGAGGCCTCATCACAGAAGCCAAACCCCATTGGTAGCCCTTAAGAAGTAGCCTGCCCTCTCTGGGATAGCCAGGGATGTCACCTCTCAGAGGAGGGGACACTTGACTCTGGTCTTTAAGTATTGTTAGAAATCCACAAATCCACCATTCAGAGATTTAAAAAAAAGAGAGAAGTTCATTCCAAAATAGCGTAGAATGTGTGAAGACTTGCACCAGCAACTGCAGGGCAGTCTTAGGAGACTGAGAAACTGGTGTGCACAGGGCGGAGGTGTGAGTGGGATGGGAGGGAGAACGGAGGTGGGGCTGGGAGGTGGAGTAAGGGTCAGGGGTCAGAGACAGCATGAACTTGTACATGACTCCCTATTGCACATTCAATACAAATGGTGCCTGGTTTTTTTGTGGTGGTTGTTGTTTTTTTGCAGAGGTTGAATGAGTAATCGTTGAGTAAATAAATGGATAGAAGAAGGAATAGACAGACAGATGGAATAAATATTTTTGATGATGCTCTTGGTCTTCTTTTATAGACAAGGAGCCACTGAAAACTTTTAAACAGAATGGCGACATCAGAGGTGTGGCTCTGATGAAAGAAAGCATTTATGGACTGAGTGATGGAGAGACTAGGGTCAGGGAAATCTCTGAAGTAGCAAGGCAATCGTCTGCCAATACATTCTAAGGGGAACTCTGTCAACGTAAACCCGCACCGAGAGAGAGAGCTGGACCTAAAACAGCGTCAGTAGGTAGAGTTGACTCAGTGGGTACTGGGGGTGGGGTGGAGCGTGACGGGCTGAGCAGTGGGTTCAGGGCAGTGGCCACTGAGGTGGTGCCGGTTTGAGCAAGACACATTATGGAGGTTATTGAACACGCAGGTCTGGAGGCCGCATGTGGAAGGTGGGGGTTCAGGCCATAGCAGTGGGCATCATTTGACTTTTGAGAAAAAAATTGAGAGTGGAATTTTGAGTATCATTAAAAACATACAGAAAGTTCCAAAGACAAGATAAAAATACACTCTGAGAGGGAGACCACGAAACAATGACCAGGCAAGAGAGCAACATGCAGAAGTTTGATAGCTGTTTCTTATCCGTTCATTGGAATACTTGGAGCAATGTCGTATATTAGACTTACTAACAGTTTTTCAGTCAGTTTGAAGTTCTCCCTTATCCTGAAGTGTCTGACCATCCTCTCCATACCCGACCAAATGTGCTAGTGTCATTGAACTTGACTTAATGAATATTTAGTCTGCAGTCATGCTTTGTGATGTATTTCAAAAAGCTGCTTCGTTATTCTGCATATTCAAATTATCTTTGCTTCTTGATATCGGGTGACTACTTTGCCCCCATTTTCTAACTTTTAAGTAATACTAATGACATGTATCTGTTAAAATTAGGCACCAACCTAGAAAAAACAGCAAATACAGTTAGAACATACTATCATTTTCCCAAAAGTAGAGGAGGGGGGGGGGATGGCCAACCACATAAATCCTGAGAGGTGAGAGCATTGCAAGTTTCCTTTTCCTCTTTTGAAATATGTTTTCTCTGGTGGGATTCATCTGCTCCTCTGAGAACCCAGGTGGGTCAAACTCAGTCCCGAGGGGCCCTCTGTGCAGACCCCAAATTTGGTAGAATGGAGCACCCATTATTGGTCTGTGCCTGGAGGAACAGGGCCTGCTTTCTGTCACTGCCCAGTTCTCGTGACCGAGCTTGGAGAGGAAATGACAGCATTTACGGGCACTAAGCCATCAGTTAGCCTTTCGACCAGACTGGCCCACTGTGTGTTTCAGAACCTCGAAAGGCACTGTTGCCCCTTCTAGAAAATCAGGGAAAGTGTGGAGCAAAAAAAAAAAAAAAAAGGAAGTCAATTAATTTTACAAATAATAACAAATACTAATAAGGGAAATGAGATTCTGGGAACAGATTAAGAAATGCGTTGCACTATTTTTCCTTACTGCACAAATTGATTTTTATAAATGAAGACATTAATGTATATATAAATCTAGTTGCTGCTTATACCATTAATTTATCATCCCTTCCCAAGACAAGTGATGGCCATTTAGATTCTATTAAAAGCATCAGTTGGATTTTGAGCTTGTTGTTGAACTGAGGACTCTGTGTCTGAGTCCCTCTGGCAAAACCACGCCGTCTGTATTTATTCATCATCTACTTTCTGACACTAATTCAAAGGCTGATTTTACTAGTATCCTTAACATCAGACTATATATTACCCATTCATAGACTTCGAGTTAATGTACAGCAATGTGGAAGAAAAGATCTTTGGATGGTTAGGATTTCCGGTTAGAAGCCTGGCTGTGTTCACCATGGGGCCCTGAGAAATGATGGTTTCCTTAACACCAAATAGGCCGTGATGTGAAGACTACCTGCATTCATCATTTTGAAATAAAACTCATGAGTTTTCTTTTTTAAAAAATTTGAGCAGGTTCCTTACTGGCCAAGGCAAAAAAGAAAAATAATAATACAGTGAGATATATCCTCTCTCATTTAACAATCGTGGGCTTCCTGCTATTTGGGGGGAACTGTCAGAGGGACGGCAGACACAATAGTGCATAAGATGTGTCCCTCGAGGAGTTTGGAAGTCCTACTTCCTAAGTATTTATATCAGACAGAATTTTCTAAAGTGCATTTATTTATTTACTCTCTTGCAGACTGATGCTCATTTAGTCCACAGAAGATTCGCTGTAGTACACACACACACACACACACACAGCTATAGTTTTACAAAAGTAAAACCATGCTACCAAGACATTAAAGATAAAGAGAAACATGGGCAATGAAATAATGACAAATAAAACCAGGGATAAAAGTGCACTATTTGTGGCCATGGATGTGCAGTTACTTGAGATGGTCAGAAAAATCTGTCTGTAAGCATCCCATGGGCCCAAGCAAAGGAGAAAAGGGAGTCAAAGTCAAGGGTGTTGGACTTCAGAGCCTGTACCCCAAGTAACCTGCTGTACCACTCTCCCCTCCCCTCCCATGCTCATTCGCTGACCCCCTGGAGACACTGGGCCAGGAGTCCCTGTAAGGTGGTACCTTAGAAACATTTCCAAAAAGCTATGGAAACAGAAAAGGGAATATTTTTGCATATATGCATATATGTGAATAAAGGCAGAGGATTTATAGAAACATTGGCATATACGTACTTTTAAATAGTTTGTATACTTTTATAATTTTATTAACTTTGAGAGAGAGAGAGAGACATGGATTTGTTGTTCCACTGATTGATGCATTCTTTGATTGGTCCTTGTATGTGTCCTGACTAAGGATTGAACCTGCAACCTTGGCCTGTGCTCTAACCAGCTGAGCTCCTTGGTCAGGGCAATAATTGGTGTATTTTTAGAAAACAGTCGTTGCAATCACTTGATTTTTTTCTGGTTGTTTTCTTCTAGTCATGCGACCACACCATCTTTCCCTTCACCCTGAATTGCTTAGGAATCAAGAGAATACAATGCTGGTTTTAGTGATGAACTGTTCCAATATTTTTTAAAAATCTACCATGCCTACAAAATAGAAATGTCTGTTGCAGCACGCCATATTTCTTTAATGGGTACACCCACGGATCAACGTGCTATTTCAGAGCTCTGCTAGAAGGCTGGGAATCAGTAAAAACGGTGTTTTTTTATAAGTTGCATAAATGCTTTGTGGTGTTACTGAAATGTCTTAATTGCTTTTATGAATGTACTTAATGAGTTTGCCTTCAAATGTGATGTTACTTGCTTTATGTGGCTAAATGACTCACTCCAGCCAGACACCGTGCAAACCCAAAGGAACACTGCTTTTTTGCCTGCGGTGCCAGGTGAACCAGAAAGCTCCGAACGCAACTGTTCACGGCTCTGCTGGGCCTGTGCGAGCCGTGTGCTGTGCCCACAGGAGATCTGGGCTGGGGACTGTCTGTCCGGGAGCCTCTGGTCTGGTATCCAGGCTTAATTGAATAACAGCGGGGGCTTCAGCTAGAGGAGATGAGATGGCCAGTCAAGATGGCTACAAGGTCAAGACACAGCCTGAGAGGAAGCAGTGTGCGTATCCTGGCGTCCGTGGAAGATCAGCTTCTGACAGTCAGTGAGTTGCTGAGAACAATTTGACTTTATTGTGGAATGAGAGAGTGAAGTTAAGGTGCATACCCAGTCTGCTAAACCCTGATAATCAATGAAGCTTGGAGCCAAGGCCCTTATTTTTCTTTAAAATCTTTATTTCCATATCTTTTCTGTTCTCTTACACAGCATTCATTATTATACTTGGGCCTTCTCTCTTCTTTTGGACTCTCCCCTGTTATACATGGGTCGTTTGCTGAATATATTCTAGTTCTCTGTCAATTCTGGTGGCCAGTCCTGCCGCCCCCCAACATGGGTCCTAGTATCTTGTCAAACCAGGTTATTCTTTATTACATTCTCAATGCAAGTGGCAATTCAAATAGAGACTATTTATCCAAGGAGAAAGAATTTTACAGCCCTTATAGTGGTACTTTAGGTTAAAATTATAGTCGATTCATTTGCCCCTGCGTAAAGTGATTCCCTTACTGCCAATAACTTCAATCTTACTAAGCACTTATTCAGAACTGTGCTTAACTCCTCATTTTTCCCAACTTCATGGCTTTTCTCAGGTGGTCCTCCTGAGCTGGCTCTATTAATATTGTCCTAGAACAGCGAAATCGGAGGCATCTGAACGTACTACAGCCAGAAGGGGCTACTACTGTGGGTCATGGTTAAATTAAGGGCTTTCTAGTCCCTCCTAAAATAAATTCCTCCAGTTTTGGAAGCAAAGGGCCAGTCCTTAACCTCTGCAGTGTTCTTAGGATTAGGATCCATTCATCAGTTAGGATAGCCCAGTGCCTGGGAGACTGAAGGTATGCACTATTATCTAAATTACTTTAAGGGTACATTTACTAGGATATAGAAAAATGTCAAATGCTAGAATGTTCTCGGAGATTGTTGCTTTTAGGGATAACTGGGCATCGTGGTGAAGAGTTAGATGGAGCCAGATGTGAATCTTGATTTTGTTCCTAAATGTTAGTTTTCCGACTAAGAAAGGATTTACTATCCAGGGCTCGGGATCCTGATGTCTAAAATAGTGGTAGCATCGACTGTTGCTTGCGGTTGGTATCCATGGTGGATGAGAGAGTGTTTTCAACATGATGCCTGCCACCTACTGCCCCTTCAGTTAACATTATTATTTGTATCATGGCTGGTTCAAAGGACCGCTCACCTGCTCATATTCCTTCATTCCTCTCTTCATGAGAATTTGATTGTACACCGTCATCAGATAGGTTCATGGGTGTGGAGTGAGGTAGACATCAGGCTGACCGCACTGTCAGGTGACCTGACCTCAAGCACAAATAATAATTAGTCCCATCAGAAGTGAGCATCACATTACTTCTCTGGTCTGCAATTTCCAAGTAAAATCTCTTATTACTCAAACTTAGTTATGCTGGTAATTATTGTTTTTGTATATGTTTTTTAAAAGATTTTATTTATCTTTAGAGGGGAAGGGAAGGAGAGAAGGAGAGACATATCAATGTATGGTTGCCTCTCATGAGTCCCCTGCTGGGAACTGGCCTGCAACCCAGGCATGTGCCCTGACTGGGAATCGAACCTCGATCGTGTGGTTTACAGGCCCACACTCAATCCACTGAGCTACACCAGCCAGGGCTGTGTTTGTATATGTTTTTGAAGCTGTTCTACAAATGTATTTTGCTCCAATTTTATTACCCTAATCATTATTTTCTAATTCTTACTCTTGGTGAAGCCTTTGGCATTTGAACCTAAATATTATATTAATAAATTACTGGAGAATTACAAAGACATTAGAGAGAATTATAGAGTTTACTGATAAAGCATAGTCCATATTTCCCTTCAATTAAAAAAAAAACATTTTCAGCACAGTTTGCTTTTTTTCCTAAGCAAGACTATTTTTCCACCATTATGATTTGTATGTCCTCCGTTCCCCTCTAAATGTAACACACATTTTTTTTTTCACTCCATGGGACTGTTTTAAGTGTTATTTAACTGGATTGAATTTCTGAGACCATGTGGTCCCTGCTCAGCTCACTGTACATCCCCTGAATCTGCTGTCTCCACATTTCCTCCCTCAATACAATGGTACTTTCTCTCAAAAACATTTGAAACCTCACACCCATGGGTTCCAGGCTGCCCGGGGCTTTCCTGCTTTGTGAAAGTGGCCACGTCATTCCCGGGAGCGCAGCTCTCTGAGGAAACTTGACCCTTAAGGATCAGCGGATCACCTCTTGGCTCCAGCTTGTCCTGCCCCCTGCCTGCCTGCTGTCCTTCAGCACGCGCTGTCATTTTCACTCTCAGACCCCCACCCACCCGCGTGTCTGCTCACCAGCCATCATCTGGCCTGCCTTTCCCCGTCCCATACTGCTTCGCAGCTGTTACTTCACTGCCGGACTGGGATCCAGGAGGCCGCTGGTGAATTCACCTGCCAGGCTGCGTCTGGGCCCTCGCCCAGGCTCAGGGGAAAGAATGGACAGGAATTCGGTGGCCTGCCACATGCTGTCTATGGTGTCACGTTCTCCTGGTGTCCCAGGGTAACCTGAAATACCGATGGGAAGCTTTTGTGCCACAAACAAATATGATGCTCTCATCATCTGAGAGTTTGCATAATTTAAGGAGTGCAAGAACATGTGCTCAAGAATTCGGGTCAAGGCGATAGAATGATAATGGGGAGGACTAAGATGCTGAGTAAAGAAATGGAGAGTTTCTATGAGTTACTAAGAGTTACTATGACAATACCCTTGTTACAGCTTTGGCATTTTTTTGGGAAAAAATGACAAATCTGAAAAGACTTCTTTTCAAGGGCTGAATGGTATCTATCTATATATTTCTACAGGAAATAATATGTCCTATGTATGTAGGACAGTCTTCTTGTCTTCACACTGCTGCTCTTGGCACTCGAAATGCTCACTTTCTCTGTCCATAGAAACTGTCAACTCCCAGGCTCAATGCCCCCTCCCCACTCTCCCCACCAAACCTCCTAATGACTCAGGCTTCACACAGTAGGAGGAGTTTTAGGCTCCACCTAGAATCTGGGCTTTTGTCCCGGCTTCGCCATTTCCCAGTTAAGTGACTTGGAGAAAGCCACGTGAGCCCTGGTTCTCACTTTCTCCCTGTGTCTGGTGGGAGTGATACGGTCTCCAATTTGTGGGGTTGTCATAAAGATCACACGAGATAATCTATAAACGTGTTGGGTACACTCCAATGGTGGAGGAATGCACGGTGGCATTTCCTCTCTTTGGCCTTTGGATGTAGACCTACAGAAAAACTCGCTAGGTAGAAACCGGAAAATAGATGGGAGCTAACAGGGACAAGCCCAGCCTTTGCTTTGTACTATCTACAATTGGTCTCTCCACAACCTTTTAAAAGAGCTCCATTTTATAGATGAGGAAGCTAGAGGGAGAAGGGGTCAAGTCACCTGTTTAAGAAAACACAGCTAGTAGGTAGTGAAGTCAGGGCTCACCCCAGGCCTTCTCTGGAACTTCCTGACCACGAAATGCTCCTATCTCTCATGATGCTCTGAGTAGTGGAAGGCATGTGGTTCATTCATTTAACCCTTTTTTGTTGTTAACATGTCCCTGAAGCACACACTGTCCCTCACCGGTGTCTTTGTGCCTTATGAGAGGCGAGGCTGAACAGCCATAGTAAGCACGGTGCTGTGCTCATCTTTTCAGTGACTGTCTCTCTGGGTCATGGGATGTGCCTTCACTGTGGTCCACAGCACCCTCAAGGTCACATTCCTGCGGGCGGGTCTCTGGCTTCCCATCTGTACCGTGACTTCTCTCTTGGTGACTTGCTCCTCCTCGGCCGGGAGGGGTTCTGACATTTATGAGGAGACCCTCTCTAGAGGGCGGAAGCTCCATTACCAGGACTGCAGGCCTGACCTTGAGGACGAAGTCTTTCTGAGAAGTCAGCACCCACCGGGCCCCTAGGTCAATCCATCCATAACCCACTCCAAGGAAGAAGGGCTTTCCCTGTGAGCCATGTCAGAGTTTTCCTAGAAGTAAGACCTAGCTTTCGTCTGTGTCTTAATGAATTAGTGTGGGTGCTATAAAGGGGGATTCTCTAGTTGCCCCCTTCCCGGAGGATGGGATATGCAACTGGAAGTGAGGCTGTTGCCTGGACAACCCCCCTCCCACATACTTCCTTAGTCCTCTGTTCCAGCCGCGCCCTCACCTGTCCTTTCATTCCCACGGGTCCTCTTTCGAGAGCTTCTTCTCTTGGAGAGTTTTACTTGCTAGAATGAATCAATCTTCTTCTCCAACACCCATCTGACAAGGTGATGGCTACTTCTGTTGTTGCTCTTGTCTTCACAAGCCATTTGTCAACCGTCTGGGTCCAACCTGTTAAAGGAATTCTAGTTTCGCATGGGCTAAATAGGTGCCACTTCCTCAGATATAACTGACAAATCAAAGCTCCCTTCCAGGCATTTGTAAGCGGGCGATTCAATGGGAGGGGTCAGCCCCCCCTAGCTGATTGAGGCAGTGTGTTTCTGGGATGGGGAGGAGGCCATTCTTGTCTGCTCGGTGCACCACCAGCCTTGTTCCCAGGTACCTTTGGTAAGGTGGTCAGCAGGCGCCCCAGGGCAGGTGAAGCTATAGGAGGAAATGCAGCACGACCGGACTGTCACACAGGGTCATCCCGCCTGCCATCGCACACAGCCCTGACACCTCACTGGCTGCAGACCACATGGCTTTGTGTCTAGCCCATGCTGGGTAACCAGGGAGTTGGTTGTAGTCATTTGGGAATCTGGGTGACGGGTGGTCCGTCTCGGTGTGAGTGGGAGAGGGACACGCCAACACCGCCTCTTTCACCCGCAAATGACACGTGTCACTTTTACTCGCATACTACGTCTTAGATTTATTCTTAGGCACCTTGCTGTATTAACAGCCTTCCTAAGAATTCAGAAACCAGAACAAGTAAGAACGATGGCCACTGTTCACAAAAAAGGCATTCAACTTACTCTCTGGATTTTAGGTGTCACAAGGGATTGCATTGGTTTAGAAAATTGCAAAAGAATATGGAAGAATTGTTTGCAAACAGGAAGCATTTTGCTAACCTGTTTTTTAGGATGATAAATCTGTTTCATGTAGGATATACACACTCATGTGTGTAGGAAAAGGTTAAAATGCTAACAGTGACGTTCCTTATTTTAATTCACTAGCTCATAAAGTGGTCAATAGAAGCAGTGATAATGGGTGCCTTTGTTCTCCTCTTGATGTGTAGCAAAAGGGTTAATGATCATGATTGCTTATGATGTTGGTTGCTTTTGTAAATTACCTATCAAGTTATATGAGCTTCCTTCTATGTACTGGCCTCGTAAAATAAGTTGGTGAATATTCTCTTATGCTGTTTGCAAGAATGTTTGTGAAAACTGTAATTACAGTTTTCCAGATGTGTGGAATACTTGATTTGCACAACTCTCTAGGCCCACTGTTTTCTTTGCTGGGGGAAGTGTAATTGCAGATTATTTAGTAAATAGAATAATTTATATATATTTTTAAAATATTTACTGTTTCTGTTGAGGTATGATTTGCACAAAGTGTACACACCTTAAAGTAAATAACTTGATGAATTTTTTTCAAATGTATCCATCACTCATGTCAAGATACAGAAATCCCAGCTCTCTTGCAGACTTCCTTGAGCCCATTCCCATTTGATTCTCTTTTTTAAAGGAAAAAAAAAAACACACTGTTTGTACTTTCATCACCATACCTTAGCTTTGACTGTTTGCATTTCGTATAAATAGAATCATACAATATGGTCTTGGTGTGTCTAGCTTTTTTCGCTCACTACCACATCTGTGAGATTTACCTGCATTGTTGCTTATAGCATCAGTTCCCTTTTCTTTCCTCGTGTTATTTCATTTCATTGTTTGGATATACTACTGTTTATTTTGTATTCTACAGGGCATGGACATTGGGGTTGTTTCTAGCTCTCCTCCTCCTTGAGTCAGGTTAGATTGGAAATAGTTTTAGGAATTTGTCCAATTTGCCTCAGGGTGCAAGTTTAATCCTCATACAAAATTGGAAAAAAAAAGTTGAATCCTTATAAAATTGTAATATTTTCTTACGTTTGTGATCACATTACACCTGTGGTTTATGCCTCTACTTTCATATCTGAGAGTAATTATTATATGCCTACTGTTTTTTTTCTTGATCAGTTATGCCAGAGGTTAGTCAATTTTAATAGTAAATCATTGGGTAATAAAAACTCAAGAATAGGGGATACCTCTTGATTTTTGTCCATTAAAAAGAACTAGGCCTAAAGGGCCCGATAAGCTAAGCTCATTGTAGTCAGCTTTTCCAGAATAAAGAGGATAAACTTGCTTATAGTTGTCTAAGTAAAATATCATTTTCTTGACTTTTGCAAAACAGGGATACGCTGATTTAATGTGGCATGATGTCTTTACAACTAGAAAAATAAATTGCTAGCAACTCACTCTCTCTGGTAAAGTGCAAAATGGTCACTAATTATTTCTAATCCCTAGGTATAGCCCTTTGCAATGTGACTTTGTCACTCTTCTGTGAAGATTAGACTTTATTTTGCAGCCCTTAATTCTGGGCTTGGTCTTGTGACTTTCTGTGGCCAATAGGACATTTGCAAATGTGATGCAAGCAGAGGCCTGAAAAGTATTTGCACCTTAGGGCCTCCGGTCTTATGTTGCCGGGGATTTTTCTGCTCTTAGAATAGATTCCCATGACCATTAAGCAAACTAAGATAAGAGAGCAAGGCTGAATCGGACTGGCCGGCGCCAGCCAATCCAAGCCACTCTCCACCAGAAGAACTGTCCAGTGAGTCCCAGAAATATATAAAGATAAATAAATAATAGCACGAGGCCACTCATATGCTTAACTAAAACTTCCTCTTAATACACTTTGCCTTTTTTTCCCTATCCTTATTTCGCAGGCACTGCTGGGGGTGGTGGAAGTGTTGGTGCCCGATTCAGTTACCAGAAGTGTCCCCAGGTTGGATAGGATGGAGCCGAGAACGCAGACGGATGTGTCAGACCATCGCCTGCCTCTGCAGATTACAGGCAGAGTGTCTGAATGTGGAGCGGAGTCGCTAATCTTAGCTTGTCTATTTTGAGGCATGACTGTCTGTGAGAAGGCAGGGGTTGTTATGTGGTGGGAAAATCCTTATCTCCAGAATGGAGACCCCGAAGACACACTGACACGCCACGATTAAAAATTAATGTTAGTCCTTGGATTTGCCAGGGATGAAGAGAAGCCTGCCATTGAATAACTCATCCAAAGACAAACATTGGTTGTATGTTCCGTAGCAGGTTTGAATAATCCACCTGTTTAAGTCTTCCCGTCCTATATATCTACTTCAAAACTTCTTTTCCCACACTCTCAGAATTTACATATGACATCTGTAATTACATACCAGCTGGTTTTATGTGAAAGTTTATTTTTCATTTCAACATTGCCCTTGCAAGATTGCAGTAATCAACAAGCAGAGAAGAGGGCATTTTGGTGAGTGAAGGTTCCTTCTAGAAGCACCTTGTTCTAATTGGTAAGTTGATGAATCAAAGGTTTGTGGTTCTCAGATTTCTCCTAGGAAAGGAACTTAAAAAAGCGTTTGACAGAAGTCACGGTGGGTTGGTCTCTGGCTGTCTCTCTAACAAGAAACACCACACAAGCGTCTCTACCATTTCTAAATGTTTTTCTACATAGGATAGTTTCCAGAAAACAAAACCACAATTGGCTGATTTTTTCCCCCTCAAACGAGTTTTCTATTTCGAAGCTAAGAAGGGAGAGCGGTATTAGATGCTTTAGAATATTTCCCATCTGAGATGAGCGATCCGAGGTAATAGGAAAGAGAGTTGGGATGTGATAGGAACGACGCAGAACTGACACCAAGCGGGCATTGGTGAATGCAGGCATGCTCTCGTCCAATCAGGTAGCTAACAAGTCAGCGGGCCTGTTGCTTCTGAAGCATCGTTAAAATCCCTGGTCATCCAGATGGAACCTGTTTAGATAATATCAGATTGCCCCTCATAATCTAAAGCCGCGCGGGTTATTAGGAGAGAGGTACCTTGACTAAAAAAAAAATGCAGAAGCGGAACAGTCCGAAGAAACTTTCATTTGTGGACCAAGCCTGCAGGGGATCAATATATTTGTACCCCATAAAAGAGAGAGCACCCCGGAAGTTATGTGTTGCGTTACTAACCTCGGCCAGTCACTCTGATGCCAGGATGAAATGGATTGAGGTGCTGGGAAGCGGCGGGAGGAGGGGCCGTGGGGATGATCGGATAAGGTGCACTGCTACTTTAAAATTAAGCCAGCCTGGCCCCTCCAGGTCCCGCCCCCTGCTCCAGGTACCTGCGAAAGGAAGGCCGGGGTAGCTCACTTCCAGGCGGGCCACGCAGCTGACTGCGCCGAGTGTCAGGTAACCAAGTGTGTGCTGTGCAGGCCTTGGGCAGCCAAGTCTTCCCTGCAGCCTTTATGCTGTTACAGCCTATCTGCTAAAAGTAACCGGGGGTCACCGGAGTGTTGCCAGGCAACGAGGGACCGCAGCCCTGTGAAGAGTCATTTGTCACACTGAGGGGACTGGTTGAAATGCCATAAAGAAATGGTAACTCAGCTTATTTATCAATACAATTACTTACACGGTATTAGGGGTGCATATTTAACCTACAAATACGTAGTCGTAGGGGGAAACACGAGCATAAACGTTTGCTAAATACTAAGGCCTAGGACAGACAGATGGTGTTGGGCTCCTAAGCAGCTTTACTGCGAGCTTAAAGTTGCTGCACCTGCTGGGATAAGGGGGGCGAGGCCCAAAGTGCTTTTGCTGGCTTGATTTCGGACATCTGCGAGTGAGCTCTGCTTTAGAACAGACGGTGCATGTGCAAAGAAAACCTGTGCAGTATGTTCTCAACCTGGTGGGCAGGCAGCACTGATTCTCTGTGGTGGAGCAGTGATGTGACTTTACGGTGGCAAAACACATCAATAAAAATAGAGGCCTGTGTGTGTGTGTCTAGATACAAACCTGGTTGTCCTGTGAACTTTACAATGCTCCACCTGCTCGTCAAAATGCCGCTATTTGCCGAAAGAATGAGCATTTTCCTCCAAGACAATGTCCTCCCCCGTGATTTCTTTTTTGGGGAAGTGCAATAATGGTTCTTGTCAAGAGCTCCAAGCCCCTGGTTCTTCGGAAGAACTTAAGTTTTAATGATGTAGCAGCTTTTACTTGACACCCTGTTTCTGATTCGCAGGCACCAGCTGCTACCCATGTCTGCGCCGTTGCCCGGACCGCCTTTGGAACTACCTCCGTGTGAAAACGCGCCTGCAGCTTCCCGAAAATGGAAGACCTGCCGGTTCCTTAGAGCGCCCGGCTTCCACGTGGGGCCGTCTGATTACTTCTTTAGGAACGTTTACCCAGGAGGAGAATGCTTTTTTGTAAACATGCATTGCCCGGCTCTCTCCCTGAACTTTGGCTTCTTGTTTCACATCCTTGAAACGTCGATCTTTTCCTATTTCGCCTCCCTCTCGTGGGCTGACGCGCAGGGCCTTTTCCCGAGGCTGGAGAACGTCGGCGCTTTCAAGACAGTCTCAGTCGTGCCAACCCACGCAACGTGTGGGCTCCCAGACAGAAGCACTTTCTGCCGCAGCTCGGCGGCTGCTGCTGACAGTCTGGAGTTCTGTAGCCAGCAGTTTTGCGTCCAGGACTGCCCACACAGATCCGCACCCCCGGCCTTCACCGCCCTTCTCTCTGAAGGCCTCGGGAGCTGCATCGCCATGGACCAACTGGATCTGCGGCCCTACTCCCCGAAAAACGCCACAAGTTTTATTTTCGGAAATCACAAGAATTGCTTTTCCGCTCCTCCTTCTCCAAGGCTGGCGGCATCATTCACGCTGGCTGTGTGGTTGAAACCCGAGCAAGAAGGTGTAATGTAAGTAGTAGGGTGGGTGTAAGCTTTCCCAGGGGCCTGAAAAATCACTTGTAGCGAAGATTAGTATAACTTGACTTCCAGACTAGGAAGGAAGGGTGGCCCTGGGAGATCCACGCGAGTGGAGAAATCCAACTCCTATGCTAGTCTTTTCTACGTAAGTTTGCATTCCAAACATTTTTTCCTAGACGTAATCATTCCTTTATACTTACCGTAATGAAGTGAACCTTCAATAAAGGCTGTTATAAGATGGCTTCCTTGCAGGCCACCATGCTCACACCGGTCTCCAGCGTCCCCTAGTAGGTTGCTGAGTACAGTCTTTCTCTTGGGCGTCAGACGCTGAATCAGGCACAGTGAGTTTCACAGTTGGGAACTGGTAATGCAAGCCATTGACATTTTCAAAGTTTTGGTCCAAGTTTCTATGAACAAACTGCCCCTACAAGAGTATAAACTTTTCATTAGGCAGATCACTCTCTGAGGGCGTAGGGCGGTGTTTTTGTCCTCATTTCCCCAAGAAGGGATGTTGGCTCGCGTCATGGAAAGTGCCCAATGACGACTAAGCCTCCATCCCTGAAACAGGTAAAACTTTTCGCCCTTTTTCTTGTGGAGCTGACATCTTTTAGGGAGTGTGTAGGGAAACATGAAAGGGTCTCAAATGCCTGTATGTTATTGATCCCAGTACAAATGCCTTCTGTGGCTTGGGAGTGTGGCTTCCTTAGTATTGGTTTTTTAAAAATGAGTTTATGTAATCACGTGTTTATTCTTCTGTCATAGTCTCTTAAGCCAATATATAATGTGTTTTCCCTGAGTGTGTAGAGCCAGTCTGGAATTTGGAATAAGTAGGACAGTTTGGAGACATTTTTCCTTAGCCTTTGTCTTCCTGCAGGGCATTCGTCTCTTCCCAGAGTGACAGTTTCATTATTGTGACAGTGTTGGCCAAATATCTAAAAAACGTGTGAAACAAACCAGAAAAGTCTTATAATTTCCCAAGCAAATAGGACTTAAATGTCTTGGGTGTTTAGTTTTAATGTGCCAAGTGAGAGCTGGCATATTTTCATTTTCTAAAAAAATGTGGAGTGAAAATCATCTCAAACCATCATCTCAATTTCTCTGTCACTCCTAAAAGAAAATCCTGTTTTCTTACTGTTTGAAATGTCAGTAAATCCTGCCTACTCAGTTTATATAACTAGTGTACAGTCTTTAAAAAAAGTGTCTCTTGACAAATATGGCTAGGACAAAATATTTTTTTTTCCCAAAGGATATGTCTCTACCAAATTCATCTTCTATGGCTATCATTTCGTCTAAGTGAGACAGAGGAGTATTTATAGAGGCCATAGCACATGGTTTACAGTTTTGAGAGTTCTCTGCTTCAAGGTCATTTCCATTCTCAATTCTAAAATACCTACGGGAATTGGGGGAATTTCGGGGTGTTTGCACTCGATAAGTAAAACAAACAAAACACGGATTATCCGATTATTGTTTATCCAGGAGCAGAATAAATCCAGTTCCTAAATATTTTGCTACCTGCCTTCCTCTTACATTCATTATCTACCAAAGCTAGAATGTTTACAAGCAAACAAAATAGCAAGGAAGATAATCAATAACATATTAAGAAATGCATTTTTACTAAGCTTGGGGAAGTAAGCCTACATTTGGTAAATATATTCTTGAGTAACAGTCAAATGCTAACTTGTACTGCAAATTGAAACTCCAGAAAAATGGCTGGAGGCACTTTTTTTTTCCTAGATTGTTTAAGACCTAGAGTCAGGGAATAAAGAGAAACTCTTTTCCTTCCAGTGACTTACAAATAATCATACTGAGGGTTAAAAAAATCATAGTAGGGTTTCTTTAAAGCCTAATTTCTACTTTATGTAAAAAACTTTGTCAACTTATTTGCTCAAAATGTGTTATTGACTCTCATCTTTATCACCGAACATAGGTACAAAATATAATAAAATAGTGGCAGTGACTATTAAGTGTTCTCTAAACTTAGTCTTACCTCTGAACGCTGGGAAAGAGTAGGTGTAATAAAGGGGGTACTCTGTGGAAAATGTTCTATTTATGAAAAGTTTTTAAATTCCTTTAGCACTAATTCTTGCTTTGTTCCATCTTACGTTTGCTTCTTTGATGCTTCCTCCTCCGCTTGGTCACTCACTCATCTTTTTCCGAGGGTCTCCTATATACCAGGTTCTACTTCTAGTCTCAGGAAACTCACGATCTACTGGGAAGACAGATAGTGTTATTAGCAAGGTAACCCTGTGGGTTAAGTACGTGCCAAGGAAGATGCCTTCAGAAGTCTTGAGCAAGGAGGGTTACGGGGTCAGGAATACTCGTGAAGATTTCTGGGCTGAGCAGGAGGCAGCCGTAAGAAGGAAGGGACCCAGACCCTTTCAACACCTAATGGGGTCTCCTCCCTAAGATGTGCCACTTTTGTGAGTTCTTGTCTCTGAGATACAGGCTGAAGGCCATCTTAAATAGAGAGTCGTTTGATGGGATGCTCTCAGTGTTATTTCTCTTGAAACAGTGGATCTCTGGGAATAACCCACGGAGAAGGCAACTAGCAAGCATTTCTCACTTGTGTTCTGTTAAAAAGTTGAGTTGCTAGGTTGAAATGTGATCGAGAGGAACGGGGCTTACGTTCATATCTATTTCTGCTCAGTGGACACAGAATGGTTAGAAGTACACAATGATATAAGCAATATAACATAAAATTTATATTGAACATAAACTAAAAGGATAAAACATAAAAATGTCATAAACCTATTTAAAGGGGCAGGAGAACAATATCACTGTGATTAGGATAGAAGTGATTTTGAAAACTACCAAGTGGACGACCAGCCTTGGGTCATTCATCCAAGATCATTAACATTGTCACAGAGCTTCAGTGGGCTGTGTGGTCAGGGTCAGCAACCCGTCATCTCGCAGACTCCGGCTTTGGCTTTAGGTCAGTGATGGGCAAGGAGGTAAAGACTATACTCGTGGGTTCTTCTTTTCGCTGTGGGAATTAAACAGCAGTTCAGAGCCCTCTCTGAACACTAAATTCTCTTTACATTAAAAAAAAAAGAAATAAAGATTTGCACTGGTAATTCAATCCCCAGGATATGTATTGTGTCACTTCCTGTAAAAGAAATAGCAGGGAAAATGATGAGCCAATCAGCTAAATGTTAGTTTTGCAGGGTGATTCAGCTACTTTAGTTTGCACCATGAACGTCTAACAAAGGGTGTTGAGGTCCTGGGGAATTTATTACAAATGAGAATTCTGTTTTCTGTTGAAATAAAAAAGACTTTTTAGTTGGAATAAAGCTTGCTCTGACTATAACGCCATTCAGGCATTTGTGCACAGTGCGGATTTGGAGTGGAGTTTGGGATCAGTTACACCTCTGTAAATACATGATCCCTTCGCCTGTCTTTTGGTCCCATGCCGACCTTTTGTCTTTTCTGCTTGCTTCCGAAGGTGTATTATAGAGAAGACGGTGGATGGGCAGATTGTGTTCAAACTCACAATATCCGAGAAAGAGACCATGTTTTATTACCGCACAGTCCATGGTTTGCAGCCTCCAATAAAAGTAACGACACTGGGGAGAATTCTTGTGAAGAAATGGATTCATCTGAGTGTGCAGGTGAGTGAAATAAAAAATATTTAACATTCGGTTAAACAGAAGAATCTATCTTCCTTTCTTGTCTTTAAATGGCATTTTCCCACAAGATTGGAAACGGGCTCTTCTAGATGTTAAGCGTGTGTGTAAATGACACATGAAAATCAATATTTAAAAGACCTCATGATACACCTCATGATACACCAGCACTGTCCCCTGAAAATTGCCGTGAAAAATCCCACCGATGCGCAAGACAAGGCGGCCTGGAATAATAACGTCCTCATGCCATTTCTGTTGCATTTGGTTTGTATGTTTTATTTTGCTCAAAAATGTGTGAGGGCTATTTTGGCATCCGGAAGTAATTTCACTAGTCATGGCCACGCGAAAACCCCTCCTGGTTTTTACAGCTGCCTTTTGCAGGTAGCATCTGCTGATGTGAATACACATTGGCTGTTGCATTAAAATGCGGACTTGAGAACTAATGAACTTCACACCTCAGAAACTCAAAAGGTGTTACAGTATTGCTTTAGTTGTCAACCACAGTTTGCATGAACCTTAGGAGCTGCTAAAGGCAGAGATAACTGCGATGTCTGTTAGTTTATGGTTCCCAGGAATAAACACAGTTTATCTGTTTGTGTCCTCAGGGCATTGAAATGGCCCAGTGCAGCCAAAGTCACCCTTGCCTCTCACACCAGAGGTACTGTCTGCAGTTTTCAGTCTGTGGTCTCATAGAGGCACTTGAACAGCGGTCCTTGTGAACCCCACTTGCACTGGGGGACATTTGTGTCTGCATTCATGTCATGAAAATAATCTTTGCTTTCTCACATTTTCATCCCACCCAAGAATGGACTTCCTTTGAGGCTCCTGAGGGTTGTGGCTTCAGTTTAAGAATCTATCTCAGCATAGAAGTCATTCTTGGTGATTTAAATGCACTTGTGTGTATGTCTTTGTTGTGCCTGATTATGACCAAAATTTTGCCATGTGTTTGTGTAGCAGTGCATGGAAAGCCGTAGGAAGAACATTTAGAATAGAAATGCAGAGAGGGAACCATGAGTGATTTCTATAGGAGGGGATTGGCAAAGTGATATTCAATCAGCATTTTATGCCTTATCTGCTCAGTATTTAGTTAGGATGCGAATTTAGTGAATGCCTTGGTGGGGAGCAATATTTCTTTTAAAAAAATTTTTGTATATATTTTATTGATTATGCCATTACAGTTATTCTATTCCCTCCTTCATTCCCCTCCCCCCTCTCCCACCATTCCCCCCTTTAGTTTATGACCACGTGTCTCAAGTTCTTTAGATTCTGTATTTCCCCTACTATTCCTGCCCTCCCCCCTATTTTCTACCTACCGTCTATGCTACTTATTTTTTGTACCTTCTCCCCCCTTCTCCTCCCACTCTCCTGTTGCTAACCCTCCATGTGATCTTCATTTCTATGGTTCCACTCGTGATTTAGCTGTCCTCTTGGTTTGCTTTTGTTTTAGGTGTGGTTGTTAATAACTGAGTTTGCTGTCCTTTCATTATTCATATTTTTTATCTTCTTTTTCTTAGATAAGTCCCTTTAACATTTCATATAATAAGGGTTTGGTGATGATGAACTCCTTGAATTTGACCTTATCTGAGAAGCACTTTATCTGTCCTTCCATTCTAAATGAAAGCTTTGCTGGATAGAGCAATATTGATTGTAGGTTTTTGGATTTCATGACTTGGAATACTTGTTTCCAGCTCCTTCTTGCCTATAAGGTCTCTTGAGAAATCCGCTGACAGTCTGATGGGAACTCCTTTGTAGGTAACTGTCCCCTTATCTCTTGCTGCTTCTAGGATTCTCTCCTTCATTTTCATCTTGGCTAATGGAATTATGATGTGCCTTGGTGTGTTTCTTCTTGGGTCCAACTTTTTTGGGAGTCTCTGAGCTTCCTGGATTTCCTAGAAGTCTATTTCCTTTGCCAGACTGGGGAAGTTCTCCTTTATTATTTGTTCAAATAAGTTTTCCACTTGTGGCTGTTTCTTTTCCTCTTCTGGTACCCCTATAATTCGGATGTTGGAACATTTAAAGATGTCCTGGAGGTTCCTAAGCCTCCCCTCATTTTTTTGAATTCTTGTAACTTCACTTTTTTCTGTTTGGTCATTTCTTCCTTCCGGTCCACCCCCTTGATTTGAGACCCAGTTTCCTTTCCATCACTATTGGTTTCCTCTGCATTTCCCTTCATTTCAATTAGTTTAGCCTTCATATATTCCTCTAATTTGTGGCTATAATCAACCAGTTCTGTGAGCATCCTGATCACCAGTGTTTTGAATTGTGCATCAGAGAGGTTCGCTATTTCTTTTTTGCTTAGAGCTATTGGCTCTGGGGCTTTGAGTTCTTCTTGAGCCATGTTTTAGACTGTTCGTACCTGTTATGTATGAGGAGCAGAGCCATAGGTGTTTACCAGGACTGGGCCACTCAGTCGCTGGGTTGTGATGCTATATGTGGGGGCGGGGTCTTAGGAAAGCAATGGCGGCCCCCTCTGCTACCTCCCACAGCCACTGGGCACCCCCCTTCCGCGCAGTCTGTCCCACTGTGCGTGTCCCACTGTGCGTGTCCCACTGTGTGCAAATGTGCAACCGCGTTCAGCCCGCTGCCACTGGAGTCACTGCTGGGGCCTGCGTGGTCCGTCTCACTGCTCACTCCTCTGCTGGTTTATCTGCGCACGAATGTGTGACTGCTAGTTGCCCTGCACCCTCACTGGGTCCGCCCGACGCGGGGCTGCCTGGGTGCCTGGGGTCAGGGGATCTTTCTCGTCTGTCCCCAGCTCTGCTGCTGGCTCCGCCCCTCTTACCAGTCTGGGTGAACGATTGGTTGTTGTTGGACTTCTGTATAGTTCAATTTTCTGTTCTTTGGCTGTGTCTTTGTTCACCAAATTTTTGTTGTATTCAAACTTGGTTGTGGGAGAAGGCACAGTGTTTCCACCTATGCCTCCATCTTAGCGGAAGCCCTTGAGCCATATTTTGGTCTGTTCATGCCTGTTACGTATGAGGAGCGGAGCCCTAGGTGTTCAGCAGGGCGGGGCAGCTCAGTCGCTGGGTTGTGACGCTGTATGTGGGGGCGGGGTCAGAGAGGAGCAATGGCGGGCCCCTCTGCTGCTTCCCATCGCTGGGGCCTGCACGGTCTGTCTCATTGCGCGTGAATGTGTGACCATGGTCAGCCTGCCACCTTGTGCCCTCACTGTGTCCGCCCATCGCCACCCCACACCTGGGATCCGTCCACGGCTGCCCAGGCGCCTGGGTCGGGGGATCCTTCCTGCCAGACCCTGCTCCGCTGTTGGCTCCGCCCCTCTTACCCATCCTGGTTGAAGGGTTCGTTTTTGTTGGACTTCCGTATAGTTCAATTTTCTGTGTTTTGGTTGCATTTTTGTTTACTAAACCTTTGTTGTCTTTAAACTTGGTTGTGGGAGAAGGCACACAGTGTTTCCACCTATGCCTCCATCTTGGCAGAAGTCCCCCTCTTTTCCTTTTTCTTTTTCTTTTTAAATGCTTTATTGTGGTTCAATAACAATGGAATGCATTTTCTCCTTACCACCCCCCACCCCGACCCCCGCCAGACCCACCTTCCTTCCCTTGCTTCCACCCTCCCCCCTTTTTTTTCCCATGTGTCTTTTATAGGAATTCCTGAAAACCCTTCTCCCCTCTGTCCCCTCCCCCTCCCCTCTGATTATTGTTAGATTGTTCTTAATTTCAATGTCTCTGGTTATATTTTGTTTGTATTTTTCTTTCATTGATTATGTTCCAGTTAAAGGAGAGATCATATGGTATTTGTCCCTCACCGCCTGGCTTATTTCACTTAACATAATGCCCTCCAGTTCCATCCATGCTGCTGCAGAGGGTAGGAGCTCCTTCTTTCTCTCTGCTGCCTAGTACTCCATCGTGTAAATGTACCACAGTTTTTTGACCCACCCATTTACTGATGGGCACTTAGATTGGGGAGCAATATTTCTATGTCACCAATGTCGAAAGAACCTACAAAGGGGTGGTCATGTCTGGGGTCAGGCTGTGACTACAGAAGAGATGGGTTCAATCGGTCAGACCTTATCTCTCATTTGTTCCGTCACTAGCGGAGAGGGGCCCAATTTGTCCTCTCCCTTAAAAGGGCCCATTCCACCCACAGACTAACTAGTGTAGCAAGATCGGGTTCTCATGTTAAAAATGTGCAAAGAGAAACGGCCAAAGGAAGGGAATCTGCAGAAAATGTCAAATCAACATGATTTCCTGTTTTTGTATCCACCGGGATGAAAGCAGTCTCTTGGAGTTGCCTTTATGTGGCCTTCCCTGGGAGCCTGCATCGTGTTTTGGTGGCCGTCCATTAAAAGCTTCAAAAGAAAGTCAAAACCCCCAATGTGAAGGGGTAACCATGATGGCTTTCCTCTCTGGGGAGTGAAATGCTCTTAGAGTGCCCACTGGAGTCAGCACTGTCTTTTCAGTCCATGTCAAACCGGAGTTCTTTCCTAGTTTAGGCAAAATTTATTCATAAATCTTTAAACTTTTCCCATCTTTTGCGAGAAAGTTCAAGTCCTTATGATGTAATGAGAGTGCCTTATTTCATGACTGTTTGACTGTCAAGAGAAAACTTGTCCTTTCCAATTTGCACACTTCTTTTTATTTATCTACTTTTACATAGGTCTACCTCCCTTCCCCCGCATTCTGCATTTCATGTTAAAGCTACAGGACTGAACAGCCAAAAAACATTAGAAAAACCATGCAGATCAGTCATTTGTTGGTAGATTTGGGGGTATCCAGCATTATGAAAATCTGGCTTCACTGAAATAAAAGTGGGAGAGCGATTATTTCCTCTCAAGTGGAGATCAGCAGAGGGTTCCTCTAGTGGACACCGGCCTGAATACGTGTAAGATACTATGAAATGTATAGTAATCCATTTGCTAGATGTGTCATGAGGAATGCGCTCGCTCCTGAGAAGTTGTTACAAAAAGCAGGGAAAGGACAAGAGATGACGATGGGGGAATCTGATTTGGGTCCTGACACCGTGGAGTCTTACAGAGGCACTGGACTCAGCTGCTGCACTTCCGTGATGAGGGGAGGGGCCTGGAGGAGCGAAATGAGGCTTCCGTGAATTCTTTATAACAGAGTGAATGGGTTGTAAAGTGAGGTGCAGTTCCCCCAAGCGTGGAAAGCTGCTGGGCAGGGTTGTCTGGGTCGTAAGTGACAGAGTTAGCTCCTTGCACTGACAGCGAGCTTGTCTTTTTTCTGCTTCCCCATGCTGTCTGGTATTTACATGGAAATATTTTCAGGGTACATTCTATGGCGGAGGCATGGGCAGAGGGAGCTTGCAAGTGGGTTTTACTCCATAGCTGCAAAGAATATATTTTTATATAAAATGCAACTTACTGTTGCATTGTTATGTTTCATATCCAAATTCTGTTTGACTGGGGGATTAGGGGCTTTCAGTATTGCTAGGTGTAGGACAGAACATAACTGACAGTCTTCTGTAGTCAGATTTTGATTTGCAAGTCTGAAATTAATGTGCATGCGTAGTTTTACTCATCCTCCAGTATGGCTACAAATCAATTAACCTATGTGTGTGTGTGTGTAAAAAAAAGTAAACGATATGTGCTTGCTTGTGGAATTGTCTCAGAAACCAGCTTTACGTTTAAGTTTGACAAGATGCGGCGACATAAACTTAATGGACAGATGCGACCTTACACCTTATCTCAGACACTTCACTCGGTATCAGCGTTCCATTAGTAAAATCAGAATTCCAGACTTGGGAAAAGAATGATTTTTGAATAATTAAAATCCCTGGGCAAGCAAAGGTGCCAGGAAGAGGCAGACATATTGAATATTGAAGGTCTAATTTCCTAAACAAAAGAAATGCCCAATGGTGTAGTCGTGGATCTAACAGCTTTTGTTCAAGAACTAGCAGTTTGAAGCTTCAACCTGTTGGAATATGATTAGTTTTAAATTAATATTCATTCAGGGACTTGAATCTGACATGATTGCCAATTTAAATTTCACTGTGGGGTTTAATATATTGGCTATTTCAAATTATATCAAGCTGAAATTCATTATGTCGCATTTTTTGTCCTAAAACTGGAAAAAATCAATTCAGTCTTTTTATTACCAAGCAGGGAACACTGATAGTATTAGCAGATTTTTGAAGCTTCGTTTTTATATTGAATCAGCACAAGCTATAGTTGTTAAAGAGATCTCTTTTGAATTCCTTTTAAAAATGGTTTGGGATATGTAACACAGTTTGCTTGAGGAGCTTCTTACATGTTAATGGAAACAACAGCTTAGAAGTGTATTACATTTAATTGCATATTATTTAAAAGTAAAACCTCAGAGTTTCCTATGAAAATACTGTTTCCCCTTAAGCAGTTCCACACATGTTATAGGATAAATAGCATCAAAGAATCTTTAGTATAGTAACCCTATAGTCATTATGTGAAATTGTAGTAAAGCAATTACTATAATTTGAAGTTAATGAAATCCTGAGACTGTGGGAACAAGAAAAAGTTTAGCAAGGAGGTTGTTCACATTTTCTATGCTGTTTTGAAGGCTCCTGGATACACTGACAATTCAAGAGCCCCAGAGGATTCCAGCTACAATAATGTAAAAAAGAGCATTTCTAATCCGATACAATGAAGGGAAAAAAAGATGCATGGGTAAATAAAGTTTTAGGAATCGATAGATGAAGAATAGGAGTTTCATCATCAGCGTGTGCTTATGAAATATGTTCTTTTGATTTATGTATTCAATCGCAAAAGCGAAAATTATTGATAGTTCTGAAAAAAAGAAAAGCCATTTGCCCAACATTTGTTAGAACAGTTAAACCGAATGTCTCTGTTAATCTCTGGGGTGTATGCCCACGTGCACGCTTTGCAAAGGTGTTTTCACGTCCCTATTGATTGAGGGAAGGGACCACAGCCGGTCCACACAGCTGTCAGTGAGCATGATGTTCTGGGTTCGCGTCAGATCATCACCGCAACCAACCTCTGCGCCATGCAAATCCCAATCCGTATCACTTCTCGTAGAATTTGCATTACTTTGAACTATACGTGTTACACACTGTTTTTGCAAAGCCTTCTCTTTGTATCCAGCTGATCTGGGGAGGAAAGAAGAAAATGGGGGAACAGAGGCAGAAAGGCATTTGAATTTAGGGGGGGAACAGGCAGGGTCCAAAGGCCTGAGGAAGAGATTCAACCCATGCGCACAGGGGTGGAGGACACCAAAACATTTAAATGATGGATGTGTAGGGTGAAATTTTAAGTTCTTTTATCTTCTGGGATGCAAATCCCTTAGGTTATTCTAACTAGTTGGCTCAAATGTGTTCCAAGTAGCCATTTTGAGGCTCTCAGCCCTTAAGCCCATTTATGGAAAGGAGTTGGGTTCGATGTTTGGGTTAAATATAAGGTAGATAAAAGAAAAAAGAAAAAAGAAAACAAAGGAGGGAGTAGCAAAGGAGATGAATTCTGAGGAAATACACACTTGTGCAAATGGTGAACATTATAATTTATCCCATGAAATACCTGCACATCTCAGGCAGAGCACCTCAGTGAGTGTGGGGTGAGGCTTGTATAAATATTGAAGAGGGGTGAGACCCCCGAAATTTCAAAAATGGGAGCAATAGCTTCAATTGGTCTAGCAGAAACAGTGCTTGCTTTTTTATTTTTGATTAAACTTTTCTTAGACAAATTTAGATTCAGAGACCGTGGTGAGAAACAGTACTGAGACACCCCATGTATCTTCTACCCACGTGTAGCAGCTTGAAAAATTGTGGTATGATGTCACAACCAGTGTGCTGACCCTGGCACTGTCCACATTTTTCTTGTGTAGTTCCATGCCGTCGTATCACAGGCGTAGATCTGTGTAGCCGTCATGGTGAAGGTACAGCACAGTTCCATCCCCAGGGGATGTGTTCCATCCCCGTGGACCACAGTTCCACGTCCCCTGGGGATGTGTCCCCAGGTTGCCCTGCTGGGACCACGTCCCTTACTCCTTCCTCCTTGGCAGCCCCAAGTCTCTGACTCCTGACAGCCGTTCATCTGTTCTTCACTCCTAAAATTCTGGGGTTTTTTTTCCAACATGCTCTACATGTGGAATCACAGGATATGTCACTGTTGAGTTTTTTCCCACTCAATATAATTTCATGCAGATTCATCTAAATTGTTAAGTCTATCGGTTCTTTCTTTCTTTCTTTCTTTCTTTCCTTTCTTTCCTTTCTTTCCTTTCTTTCCCTTCTTTCTTTCATTGCTAAGTGGTGGTCCATGATATGCAGGTACCAGCACACATTTTGCTGTTCACTCTTTGGGAGATAGACATCTGGGCTGCTTCCAGCTTCTGGGTGGTACAAATAAAGCTAATGTAAACATTTGTGTACAGGGTGTGTTAACCTAAGATTTTATTCTCTGGGACAAATGCCCAAGAATGCAGCGGGAGATCTGTATGGTGTCCCATGTTTAGTGTTTGCCTGCATCTACAGAATGTGTCTCCTCGGGATTGTGGTAGGAATTATACAAAGTCTGTCGGTTTCGACTTGTGGAGAATTGATAGCTCCAACTGTTGCATCTTCCCATACAGGAACATGATAAGTATTTCCATTTGTTTTCAGCTCCTTAATGATGTCTTTTATCAGCATCTTGTCATTTTCACCATCAAGATCCTGTGCATGTTTCGCTAAGTTTACTAAGTGTTTAATTTTCTTTGGAGGGATTGAAATTGGTCTTGTGTTTTCAATGTTGATTTCCACGTTTGTTGTATGTATAGAGAAATGTTAGTATTATATTTAGGGGTAGATCCTGTGTTTTGAAACCTTGTTAAACTTACTTATTAATATTGGAAGTTCTTTTGCAAATTGTTGGGATTTCCTGTTGACTTTCTGATCTCTGGGATTTTTCTTTTCCTTATTGCAGTAGCTAGAATGTCTAGTACTGTGTGGCAGGAGAGTGCTAAAACCAGACACCCTTGAAATATTCCTAATCTTAGGGAGAAAGCTTTCAGTCCCACTCGTAAGTACTGTGCTACCTGTAGGTTTTTTATAAGTGCACATTCTTAAGTTGAGGAAATTGCCCTCTCTTTCCAATTGACTGAGCATTTTTATGATGACGAGTGTTGGGTTTTGTCAAAGGTCTTTTCTGCTTCAATTGACACAAATATATCCTTTTTCTTTAGCCTGTCAATGAGCTTGATTACACAGATTTTTCAAATATTGGACCGCCCTTACCTACCTACAATAAATCCCACTTGGCCATTATGGATAATTCCTTTTATGTGTCGCTGGATTATTCTCTGAGGATTTCTACATCTAATCGTCATGTGACCTATCGATCTGTAATTATTCTTTCTGGTACTGTCTTTCCGTAGTAGTTTAATGCTCTCCTCATAAAATGAGTTGGAGAGTGTCCCTCTTATTCTGTTTTCTTGAACAGATTACGTAACTTTGGTGTTAATTCTTTTTAAGTGTTTGCTAAAAGTCTCTAGGCTTCCAGGGAAGTTTCCGGGCCTTGGGGATCTCATTTTTGGAGATTTTAAATTAAATTAGATTTCTTTAATTAATATAGGCAGATTCAGATTAGCTATTTCTTTTTGGATGGCTTTAGGCAGTTGGTGGTTTCCGGGGAATTGGTTCAGTTCTTCCACATTGTCGAATTGTGGCTGTAATGTTCACATTATTCTTCATTATCATTTTATTCATCACAGGATCTAAAATAATATCCTGTTTCATTCCTGATATTAGTAATCTGTCTTCTCTCTTTTTATATTTGTTAGTCTTACTAGAGGTTTTTCAATCTCATTGCTGTTTTTGAGGAACAAAATATTTCTTCTTTGATTTTTTTCTTTGCTTTTCCTGTTTTAAATTTTTATCAGTTTCAATCCTTACATTTATCTCCTTTCTCATGCTTGTTGGGCTTATTTTGTCCCCCTTTTTTCTAATTCTTCAGATTGGAACTTAGATGAATGCTTCAGAACCTTTCCTTTCTTCTAATGTAAGCATGGGGTTTGTGTCTGTGTTGTAATTTCTTGTGTAAGTCAATTCAGTGTATAATTCAGTATTTAAATGGCTTCACACTCTTTTGGCTATCTCCCACACATTTTAACATGTGATATTGTATTTTCATTCAGGTCTATGTGTTTTTTATCTCCTTCAAGAATTTTTCATTGACTCGTGGATTAATAAGAAGCATATCATTGCAAGCAGTTGAATACTTTTCAACTTATATTTCTGTTCTTGGCTTCCGATTTGAATGTGGTCAGAGAATACATTCTGTATGATTTCAGACTTCTTTTAAATGTATGGAAGTATTTAAATTAGTATTCGCATCCCAAGATGTAGCCTATTTTGGTGAATTCCACTGTTGGTGACAAAGTTGCTTCGGAAGAGGCGCCCGAGTGCCACCCCCTCTGTTGAGCAGGGGGTGAAAATACAGCGTGACTCGGTGCGCCAAAGTCACCTTTAGAACTCAGTGGGGGAGTTGCCCTCTCCCACCCAGTGGTGGACGGAAGGTACGCCCCTTGCCTGGGGTGTCAGCGGCACCCTGCCTGGAAACGGAACCCTGCCTGCTTTTGCTAGGAGAAGTGTCCCTGTTGTCACTCTGAGTGGGGACTCAGAAGTTACTGCAGGTTACTCCTCTGGGTGGGAGAGGCTGGTGAGTCATTAGCTGTCTGGTGGGCTTGGCTAGGACCATGGTGTGTGTGTGTGTGTGTGTGTGTGTGTTCTCCATTAGTGTTTGGCTAACCTTGGGCAGATAGTGTCAGAAAGGTCTCCTGTTTTATGTCACTCTGTCCTTGGTCCTTTATGTAGGAGAAGTTGACTTTTCATGAAACTTATCCGTGCATTTCCAGGATAGACACTTCTGGAATGCCCTGTCTAGGATGTATGGGTACTAATAAGAAAACCTAAGGGATTTATGACATGTTGTTCCTTATATCCTGAGGTCCCTACTTTTTTCTTTTTGCCTCCTTCATCCCACCTGGGAGCGTTGTCCTGTGTTGTTTGCTGTGTAATGCCCACTGATTCTTAGTAGCAGAGAGAGGACGCAGGGGAAATAGGGCTGTTCCATCTTTGTCCCAACCGGAAGTTGTGGTGTTTTCTGTAGGGCCCTGTCTACCATTTCCTAATGGGTGGTATTATAAACTCATCATGTCTAAAGCAGGTTGGCCAAAATGGTAAGCAGCAAGGAAGAATGCTTTATAAAATGAATAGGATGTAGGGGAAAGGAGGAGAATATGCACTGGTTAGATATCATAAAGTCAGTTCTGACAAAGCTAGACATGGTCTTATTTGCACATAGAAATCTGGCATAAGCTGCACCTGTGTTCAGGTGCGCTCGCTCATTGGAAAGTGCTTAAGAGACAACTGTGCGGAACGGCGGACTCTCTTAACAATTTCCGGCAACCATTTTGTCAACATCGAGGTTAAAGGGAGCGTGGAGTTGTTTCTGACCCGCACATCGCCCTGGATAGGGGCAGAGTAACTAACTACGTAGGCCACCAGGTCTGTCCTTTGCTGTTTATGGTTACGCTGCTCCTGCTGTTGGCAGAGAGGCGTGCCGTTCTCGGGGGCAAGCAGGAGATTAATTCTCAATTAGAAATGCAGGCCCAATGCAAGGGCAACATTTAACTTGGCATCAACGTGTCAATATTGCCGCTCAGCTGTGGGGCCATGAACACTTCGGGGGAAAGAGAAATTGCTAATGTTTCAAATTAAACCCAAGAATGGAGCTAAAGGAGATAATGCAATTGGTGCTCTTTTGCATGTTGGTTCAATTCATTTTGGCAGGCATGTCTTTTTGAAGCAACTTGAGATGTTGAAAAGATCCTCGTGTACCCTCAAGACTTGTCTCTTTCCGTGTTCCAATTACCATCACCTTGCTTTACATCTGATTTGTGAATGGGGGGGGGGAAGAGAGTCGTTACGATGCAAAAGCAGTTGTCACTGTTTGCAGAGCTCATCACGGGGAGTTTCCTGTGTTACTATATGTAGCTGATGTTCATTTGTACCATGTGTAACTGGTTCATGTAGTGATTAAAATAATAAGCAATGCTTGATCATGTTTAAAATAAATACCAAGGATAAATTCTTCTATTAATTAGTGAGAGCTTATCCAAATTAGCATCTATAATTAGGAGCTGTTGTTAATTTTTGTTGCAACCTATTAAATACACTGTGCTAAATCACTTCCACCAGTGTCACTGAGCGTTAGTTATAGGTGACTTAATTTCTGAGTGTATGGGGGAGCTCCCGTAAGTATATTACTCGTACTAATAAACATACATTTTAGATACTATTTCAAACAGCATCTTAGAAAATGCATGGGGCATTTTAGATTTATCCGTCCACATGATAAAAACCGGTACGTGTCCCTTTGCGGGCGATCTCTGATTCTAGGTTTCCTTGCCCTCTGATTTGTTTCTCTATGGCTTTCGGTTTCCTTCAGTCACATTACGTTTCTTTCTATTGAACATGTTCTGTATATTTCTTAAGTTAGTGCCACCTTACGCCTTTGTAGAACAGTGACGGAGAAAGGACTGTTACTACTTTTAGATACTCAAAAACATCTCATTGACTAGTGTATCTGTGCTATCGTTGAAACAGAGTAAGTAAAATGCCTCGTAATCATACCCAGTTTTGATTTCCTCTGTGCCCACATTTCTTATTAGCACGAGTCCCATTATTGAATAAGCGAATGGCTGGGGGACATGGTTTCTCAGTCTCCGCATTGCTGACGTTGTAGGCAGGATGATTCTTCGTGTAGAGGCTGTCCTGTGGATAGTAGGTTGTGCAGCAGCGTCCCTGGCCGCTCCCTACACCTCTGTCTTGCTCCCTCCTGGTGGCAACCAGAATTTACCTTGAGAGGCAGAGTTGCCCTTCATTGAGAAAAATTGCTTTGAGAAAAACTTCATGGAGTTTCAGCCTTTGCTGTAGTATGTCTTTATCATTTCCACAGTACTTTTTCCCTTTTCTTCTCTCTCTTTTTTGAAGACACGTAAGTTTTCTTGCTACGCCTGTATAGAAAAGGCTTGGATGGAAGGTTAACCATGTTTAATTGACATTAGAGTTTATCAAAGCATAAAGCAAGAAAAGTAGGGGCATAAATGAAATCCAAAAATAGGCGATTTCTATGCCATTTCTAAGGATGGCTAATGAATATTCTGAATTGACTACATATATTTTGACTTAAAAATGGTAGGAGTTAAAGTTGATTGTTTAAAAAATCCTATTCAGAGAAAGTACATAGAATTATTAGCATCAGAAATATTATGCTTAAGAGAGAAGGAGTCTCAGTTATATGCAAGTAATAGGATTTCAGTAAATAGTTGACTTAAAAGGAGGAATGATCCTTCAGGAGTCTCAGAAGGGGGTTGTGGGTGGCATAGTGTTTGAATGTGAGATCCCATGGTTTGAGCGTTCAAACACTTTACTCTGGGGTTTGTACAAGGTAAAGCAGGTTAGAAGCAATGTTTTAGACTACTTAGAAAATAAATAAGAGAAAAGGAAAGAGAAACCCAAGCAAACCCTTCCAATAATTTTTCTATAGTGTGAATGCAATTTCCACCAGTCTCTTCTGTGCATATTCTACATGGTTCTAAGCATAACACGCCCTTACTGCATATATACTTTTGTTTACCATCCTCCTCTTTTAAAGTCCATGTTGCACTGCTAACTATTCCCACATAGCCCCCATAGGTCAAGGTCACTCTTGAGGGAAGGGATGAAGATCCCACGAGAGACAGTGAAGAAGGTTCTAAAGAAGGAACTAGCATGAGAATTCAGGAAACTGCTCATTCTGGATTCATTTTCTTTCATTTTTAAGTATAAACTAGAAAGTTCCGTACTTGTCCTTATGTGTCCCATAGAGACTTGTCTTTAAATGTGCAATCTCTGTTAGACTGCAGTTCTTGGATGAGACAGTATTTACATAACATTGAAAAATTAATTTATCATTCCACCCATCTATGTCTGTTGATTTCCTGCCAGGTCAAGGGTTTTCCAAGTGTCGTCTTATGATGACCCTGTGCAGAAGGCACAGATGAGACATGGAGACACGGGGGATGTTTAACAGAGGGGAGCAGAATGCCACAAGCAGTTGGGAAGTTTACACAATTTTTTCTTCCTTGAAGATAATCACAGACAGCAAAGGAATGGGTCAGGACTCTGTGCAATGTAGGATTCAGACCTGGAAAAAAGCACATGGGCACTGGTAGAATCTGCCTGAGAGGTCACAGGGCCCAAGGGGAAACAACTCTAAGCAAGTCACTTCACCCCGCTCACCTTCATTCTGTTGTTCGTGTAACACAGTGCTTATGCAAACTCAGTATGTGTCAAAAAATATCTGCAGGGCATTGTCTAACATTGACCCTCCGGATTTCTTTGTGCGTGCCCGGTTATCATTTATTAAGATGTGTTGGGGTCAAGCCTCAAATGGGAGGAAAGATAAAAGGCACATCTGCTACGTGAGGACGTGGGGTTAAGCACAATGCCACAGAAACTCATCCTAATCCAGGAGGGCTTCACCTGCCAATCAAACTTATATTCATTTCTTTTTTAAACATTAAGAATGGTTTGTTAACTGAGCAAGCTGGCAGATGTTCAGAGGAATGAGGTGAGATCTCGGGGCATCTATGACCAGCTGATGACTGACTGACCAATTTCCGAAGATGCTCTGAAGGCTCATAAAGTTTAGTTCCATGTGTATTTTGATGATAGTTGCATCTCTATTTAAAGCTTTCTGTCACTGGAAGCACTCGGGGTGTTGTCAGGCTGTCTATTGGACTGGATGAGCTGCAACCTCTCGCAATTGAATGTCAATAAGACCAAAGCAATTTTGGTTGATTCATAGCACCAGCTTAAGCATATTCACTTGCACAGATTACATTTGACAGATAGTTACCTTCAGCTGAACTCTGTGGTTAGAAGCTTGGGCGTACTCTTGACAGTGAGCTCAGAGTTGATGCCTAATGTTTATTTCATATTCTGTTTTTTACCTTCCCTACTCCTGCGTGTGTAAAGCTATATTTAAATGTATTTACAGCTGATGTTCTCCTCAGTCCACTTGTTACCTCCGGACAGAATGCTGTAATGATTCAGCTGCCTTGTTCTTGTAAAAATAGCTTGCATTCATCTGGCTTTAATTGTACTAAATCCAATCAGTAATTATTAATTTTAGAGCGTCACCTTGATGAACAGCTGTATCAGGACAACCTGAAATTGCCCAAGTGGTGGGAGAATTCTTCCATCTCTAAAAATGTAGTCTTCAAAACTGGGTGTGTAACTGAGAACACCAAGAAAAGATACCTGCATCTATTTGCCATATCATTGTGTGTTTACTGCTGTTGGCATCTCAGTTCTTCCGTTCTCTTCAAGGTGTAGGTGCAGAATTATTCATTTCTAGAATATTTAGCCCTTTAAAATGAATATGATTTAATGATATACAATGCATACACCCGGGCCACTATAAAAAAAAAACTGTTGCCATTTCTGAATATTTAGACTGGAAAAATAATTAAGACTTGGGGTTTTATGTTCAGGAAGAGGTGCAGTTACAGTGTGAATTCATTCCCATTATGGCATTAAATTCTCAGCTTTTCATTCATGTGAAGTTCATGGAGATTCTTATTGGGAAATTTAAGACATGTGTATCTTCTCTTCTGAGCCTAAGTCTCCTTCTCCTGTCCGGTACAAATAACACTGCGGAGCTTGGGAATTTCTTATTTAATGAGGTGCTTGCATCAGGCTCATCCTAGCTCGGACACAAGGAGTTCAAAACAAACATGTTTTTCTCATGTGTTTCCATCTTTTTCTGGAGTCTGTAGCTTTAAGACACCAGACAATTAAAATTATGTGGTTATGCATTTCCCAAAGGGGAAACACTCATGCTAAAGTTGAGAAAAAAATATTTTTAAAGTGTTTTCTCCATATTTACTGGTATACTTTCCCTTACTCTTTTTTTAAAACTGACAGTACATTTCTTTTTATTTTCCCTTTTACTGACAGCTAGTAAATATACTGACAGTTGAGAAGCAAGATGTAAATGTAAGTCACCATTATTCTGTCCACCTGATACTTGAGTGTTAGGTAGAAGTACTTGGCTGTATTTTAAAATAAAACCTAAGTGATTTTCATTGGTCCTGATGGGAAGATATAGAGAAAAACTGTTCTCTATAAATTAAAATGTGTTGGAGGCAAGATTCTAGTGCATTTAGAAATATTATCTTTTTCTCATTAGGGATGTGACTGTTTTCAAATTGAAGAAAACAGGCCAATTATTTAAGGTGTGCATTTTACTTTCTGTCCCGTCGGCTATAAATCTTTTTAGCGCAAAATTAATGGAGAGTTTATAAGTGGAGCAAAGGAAGCAGGTTAAGAAGTTACTATCTGATTAAGAATTTTCCCCTTAAATGTGAAATTTAAGATTAGAACAGTTTTATAGTAGTTAGAAAAGTCCTGTTTAGTAAATGCACTCCTTGGAGAAACGCGATGTCAGTGCTTGGGTGTGAAGAAGTATTACCTGTTAGTGCACAAGTTCGCTGGGCCAACCTGGGTGAATTCTTTGACCATAGAAGGGCTTATCCCTTACTTCCCTTAATGAGCGATTTGCCATTTCTCTGTGTTGTAAATAACAGCTGAGTTACAAAACATCCGATCAGCAAATGATAGTGTTCGTTTATTTATGACTTAAATGGTATTCACAGGATTTTATTTTAGCTTTTCTTTTCACCTCCATATTATCCTTACATATATAGGCACGGGTAGAGGGGGAAGCCTTGGAATTCATAGACTTTTATATTAAAGCGTGCAATTAGAAACTGGTCAGTTGCATCCAAGAAACTTTCCCTCATTTTACTTATAATTGATGCTCAAGAAATGGGCCCATAGTTCTGAACTCTTTTACTCTGCTCTGTGTCTACTTTTTACCTCGCAGTTCTGCCGTCACAGCGAGCCTTGTGAAAATGTGTCCTAGAACATGAAACCTGATGTGCCTTTAGATATTGGAGTTTTAATACCCCTTCCACTGAACAACACCTGTTGGGAAGTGAGGAAGGTCCTGCGTAACAAGCTACAAAAGGCAGGTATTTCCTCCCAGAAAAAGCAGCAGGAGGTTTCCTGGGCAGCGCCCTCGGCAGCTGAGGAGTTGCAGCGTGACGGCCGCGTGTTGTAGCTGAATTGCAGCTGCACTGGTCCTCCCGTGTTACCCTTTGATTCCTGTCTCCATTACATGCCGTTTGCATTTGGGGCTGAGAACCCTCCCTGTGCAAATGCCTCGTGACAGGTCTAGAAAGCTGCTTTTCTGTTACAAGTGATAGGTTTCCTTGTTCGCTACGTTCACTGTAAAAAGTCATCCTCTATGTCCGACATCGCTAGGAATCCCTTTGTGTAGTT
This sequence comes from Sturnira hondurensis, assembly GCF_014824575.4. NCBI lineage: Eukaryota > Metazoa > Chordata > Mammalia > Chiroptera > Phyllostomidae > Sturnira > Sturnira hondurensis. The sequence goes on from NW_028091156.1 coordinate 8,190,952, forward strand.
CCCATTTTCCATTTTAAGTTCAAGTATGAAAATACAAAGAAGGACATTTTTTTCTTTAATTGCAAAGCTATAAAAACAGCCAAGGTAGTTGCTTCCTGACAGCAAGAACCACAAAGCAGCAGAACCAAAAGACCCAAATTTGGTGGATTTCCAATGAAAGAGAAAAACCTTGGGGAAGAGATCCTTCAGCATGGCTTTAGAGCTAGCCCCCTCCCCCCCTGCAAAAAAGGAGACATTAAAACCATCCTGTTTCTTGAAATATTATTAGTACTTGCCCTTCATTTGCTTTATTGGCTTGTCACATTGGAAATACCTTTTGGATACCTTTGCCTTATATGAAAGCTAGATTTTTCTGGAAATGGTCATCATTATAATTTCACTGAGTTAAATTCATAGAGTTGTGTTGCTTTGAGCTGAGAAGAGGCAGGCAGCTGGGTCATTCCAGAAGGTACCCTAGTTAGTTCTTGGCAACGGCTTTCCCCCCCTTCCCATTACTGCTCTTTAACCAAGTGGGTACTGTGGGACACACACAGGCTTTATTCTCAGGAGGTTCAGACAGGAGAGGAGGTTAGAGGCTCAGGGGAGCCTGATGCTGCTCAGCGAGATGTTTGAGTGGAATTCCCTCACCAGAGCTCTGCCTGTCCCTGGTTCAGACTGTCCCAGTGGGGAGGGGAGCAGGAGGGAGGGTGGGTGGAGCTGTCCTTTGAGGCTAAATGTTAAAAATAAGGTCTTTCACTTCTGACTCCTGCCATAGGGCATTGGAAACCCTGGACACAGTATGGAAAGGTAGCTTTAAAACATTTTAACACTTGAGGATCTACACAGGGTGTTTATTGAGCACTTAATAGATTCCGTGTTTGTCTACTGAGTTCACTACATAGCCAACACCTGCCTCATTATTTGGTAAAGCACTGTGACCCACTGGGAGATTATAGACTGTCATCCTGTCCCATAGTTATGAAGTGTCCTGCAACTGAAGAAAACAGTAAATGCCACAATATTGGTGTTGGGTAGTTTCACCACGCAGAAAACTTTGGTCTGTGTTGAAAGATTTTCTTTAATCAAGACGGCTACATCAAACTACCTTGTGGAAATGGACAGTGCAAACTAAATTGTCAAAAAATAGGTTCCAGGGTTTGTTTGGGCTGCCACATGGTATGGCCATTGAAGTTTATTACTCGTTGGCCGAAGACAACCAAATTTAGGGATGCTAAGCGATATCTTTGTTTTCTCCTATAAACAGTTTATCAAGTTAATATGAATTTTACAGGTGTTCCTTATTCTGTTTATGTTTAGTTTTGTCTTTCCCAAATTATGTTCTGTTAGATTCATAGAAGTATGAAGTTTACACATTCTGGATCGTTCATACCTTGTGCTGTTTTCTCCTCTGTACTAAATAATTAAACCATGCATTTAATGACCTTATGACCTGTAAGAAGTTTCAAGCTGTAGATGACATTTTTCGGCTGAGAAGCAAAATGGTGGAATTGGTCAAGATCTACCTAGAAGTTGAAGCATAGTCAGGAGTTGCTTTTTTTTTTTATTACTTGCATTTTCTCCTTACTGTTTCTGTGCTGTTGGGAACTGTAATGTTATTTGCTTTTCAAATTGAATGCTATGTGTAAGAAGAGGTTTGAAAATAACAAAACTAATAATAGAATCTTGGTAAAAGGAACTTAGCGGAAGAGATAAGACACTGTAGCGATAACATCTATTGAGTAATGAATGCAAGTTATTATTGTTGTTGAGAGTTAAGTTATGATTTCTCCAGGTTGTGGTGAAGCTTCATGGATTATAGAGAATTTAACCTGGGCCTTGAGGATCAGAAAGTTTTCAAGAGGCAGAAGTGGAGAGAGGATTCCTGGTTTGGGGCAGGGAAGTGGGAAGGCACAAAAGTTTGACTATTCATGGAATAGTTAGGAAAGAGTGGTCAAATTGGCCCTGAGTAGGTTTTGTGCAAGAACATAAAAAGAAGAAAACCTGAAGGGAGATTGGCGCTTGATGAGAGAAAAATGAAATGAAGTTGAGAAGAGCATTTAGTAATCAAAAGCAATCAAATGAGCCCTGCCCGGTATGGCTCAGTGGGTTGGGTGTTGTCCTGCAAAGTGAGTGGTCATCAGTTCGATTCCAGGTCAGGGCATCCGATGGATGTCTCTCTCCCTCTCTTTCTCCCTTACATCCCTTCTCTCTAAAACAAATACGTGATTTTTAAACAGGAATCAACCAGAAACTTTGAACAAAGAAGGAATCTGATTAAAATAGTCCTTATTTATTTTTAAGACGAGAGGTAGTTTGACTCTGCCTGCACTAGCACAAACCGCTGCCACCCAGAATTCCAGGGGAGTTTGGAGCAGTTAATTCCTCAGGCTCAGTGACTCCAGCATCACATCCATGAATGATGTGTCTTCTCCCAGGGGCCGGTTCCATTCTTGCTCTGCCCTTCCTGGCTTTGCTTTCCTCTTCCACAGTTGGACAGTGATGTTATTCTGGAGTGGCCTGTTCACAAGCCACCTTCTCTACACTTTCCACCCTCTGCTGGCAGGTTTTCAAGCCCTGGGCTTACAAGGACCCTGATTCCAAATGCCCTTTCAAGTGGAGGGTGTTTGTTCATTTGTTGCTCACCCCCCTCTGCTGGGAGCTGGTAGAGGTGGATGTTTCCTCTCTCTCTGTGTGTGTGGAAAAGAAACATTACTTCTAAAGCTCATGTGAACTAGGTGTTTCACTTTCTTCCATTCCAGCTTCATTTTGTTTTGTAACGGCTAGAAACTTGAGCACCCCCTGCCCCCGCAAGAATAATAAAAGTTCACCCTTAACGCTAGTGTTTCTCCACATCAGCATCACCTTTTAGTCAAAGATCGGGCAGCCTCACATCCTCTCCTCTCAACCACCCCACACACCTTGTCATGCTAAAAGCCCTCTTTCCGATGCCAGCTACCCAAAACGATGACTTTGACTACGGACTACCTTAAGGCTGTAGAGACATTTGCGTCTCTTCTGGGTTCGCATCTTTCACGTCCAGGCCAGCCACAGGAAGGGGGTGCCCATGTTCTTTTAACCATTTCCTTTGCTCCCTTTCTCCTTGTCCTTCTGCAAGCCTCACTCTGAGCTCTTTCACTCGCTGCCTTGTGCAGGGCCTGGAGACTAAAACGGAAGTGTGTGGACGGGGGCCATTATAGATGAGTGATTTCCACCTGGAGCCGGTCTCGGTGCAGCCTTAGGGTAAAGTCCTTCCAGAGGCGCAGCTGTGGGTTCAGAGGGTGTGCATAATTTTGGTTTGGGTGTGTATTGACAAATTGCCTTAAAAAACCCTGCAGCTAATGGGGACTCCTACCAAAAGCAATGGATTCATCATGCCTGCTCCTCAATATCTTGTCGGTACAGGAAATAATTTTTTTCATTTTTTCCATTCTGATGGGTAAAGGGATATTAGTGCATTCTTGTTTTATCTTGCATTTCTTACCCTAAATTCTGCACTTCTTACCTTATCTAGGTTTTGAACACCTGTATGTGTTGTTTTCTTCTGAGTAATACCTATCTACTACTACTTTTTTAAATTAAGGGGCTTGCATTTTTATAATTACTAAGACATGTTAATATATTAGCAGTGGCTTCCCTCTGGTAATTTGGAAGGGATTAAACTTGGTTTTATTTATGTTAGTGATTATTCTTAAAATCTACGTAAAAAATAATTTAAACCTGTAGTTTTCAAACCATACATTTTTTTTTAAAATTTTTTATTTAAGTCTTGTTCAAGTACAGGTTTCTGTCTTACATTCCCAGCCCTGCAACATTTTAGATATGTCACTATATGTTAACTCCCATAAGGAGGCCAGCAAGTTATCACACATTTGTTTTTTCAATTCTTTATTTCTCTTCCCACCTTCCAGTTTTTGTTAGAATAAATAAAAATACTCATCACAAAACACTGCAGCAAAATCTTTATACCAGCATAATGATACTTTTATTTCAAGCATTGTAATAACATTTCTACAACTCTTATTGATAAGTTATATATATATATTTCAGTATGCCTGGAGCATTCTTTTTCTAGCATACATATATAATTTCTTAATTTAAATTGAGCCTTCTACTTCTGTTTTCTGAAAGGGAACGTGTCTGGTGACACACCCTCTGAGTCCTGGCAGGGTTGAGGGTGTCCTTCCCGTGGCTGTACCCGTGAACAGTGACCTGGACGCAGATGAACATTATTTCTCATATTCCCTTTCATTTCTGAGCTTTTAATACACTGCATCATGTTTCTGAGCGAAATCTGAGATGAGCTCGAGAATCTCTCTCACCCTGGGCATTCTGTTTCACTTCAGAGTATGGGGGACTCTTATGGGTTCCTTTCTTCCACCTTGAACTCCCAGGACCATCTTGGTGTTAATCTTGATGGTTTTTCTGGGTGTGGGGTAAGCTCTTCTCCGCTGAATATTCAGATTACCATTTTTAATCACTAAATGCTGATCTTTATTATATCTTTGAGTTTATTCCTTGATCGTTCTTTCTATAAGATCAGTTTCTTCCTTTTACCTCCAAGTTGCATCAAAGGTTGGCGATACTCGAATGACGTTATCCATCAACATGGTCCTATCACGTCCAGGCTCTTAACGAGAGCTTCTCTTCTTCCACGCAGGCTCCTTGCTTGACACTATGCGCTTCTCACTTTACACACTCACTAGAAGACCGCATTCACAACCACAGCTCCTACGACTATTGTTATACTCATGATTACAAAATCTCCAATCCCTAAATTTATGTCGCCAGGCTGCTGTCACTGATCTTGCGAACCTCAAGTAGAAATATTCTAAGTTTCCGTGTTCCTTAGCTGGAAACACAGACCCTTAATGACTCCCTTCATGCGTCAGACCTCCCCTTCTGTGCTGCCTTCCATGTCTCTGAACTATCTGGTCTTCAAATGCATCGGTCTTTCTTCCATTTGAATCATAACTGGGACCAAACTGTGGATCCTGTTTTCCTCTCTCGTATTTTATGCCACACTGGATCCCATCATTTCCTTTCCTATCCACAGATGTCCTCAAACTGAGCCTTTTCTGAATTCTGTTACAGCCATGAGCATAACTGGAATTTCCTTAAAATAACACGTTTTCTTAATTTTTCATATCAAGGAAGAAACACATGAACACTAGCGCCCCTCCCCCCTTTAAAAAAAATCCTCAAACTTTTTTCTTTTTCTGCATCTGGCCTTTCTGATTTCTGCATTTTCATGATTCTGGCTCTGTATTCTGCCTGGTGTCTGAAATAATGTTGCTACCAGTAAATTGGAGGCAGGGATAGTAACAGTTATAAGCATTTTCAGATACTTGGAAAGAGAGATTATTTCGAATATGTGTTCTCCATGACCTTCTACTTAAATAGAGTGTTTCTCATACTCTATTCCTGATCGAAACCCAACATCTTACATTTTAGATGTTATTTCTCATGACTTTGGCAATACCTATTAGTTCATCGTCACCTACGGATGGCACTTCACAGACTGACTTTTCATTGGAGGCTATTAATGAAAACCTGAGATAAAACTGGAATTCCTTATCAGTCCTCCCCCTTAATTCCACAAATATCTAGTTTTAAATGACAGTGCTGAATTCAAAGTTCCTAACCAGTGTTATTGGGAGTAAGATGCTGTTTGTGTGGCTCCTTGCTTCAGTTATATTTCCATTTGATTCATCTTTTTGGTGTTTCTTGGCAGTATCCTGTGCTATGCTTGTCCAGTAAAACATATATACATTTCCTTCTAAACTCCGGTTAGCTTACAAGTGGTGTGGCCCTCTTGGGAGGTAAAGGTAATTTATTTCATTGGATACTCAAGCTTTCCAATTGTTCTATTTTCCTTAGAGAAATAAAACCTTTCTAGCTTTCAAGTCAATTGGTGTAATGGTTGGATTCCGATGGAATGACACTCTCTCCCTTTGTAAGTCTCTAGTTCCTTGGAGACATCCTTGAGAGGCCTGTTGACAACTTACTGTCACCTACCGGTCTAATGGTATAAATGAGTCAGACGCTGAGTCAGGCAAGTGTGAAAGCCGGATGGGAGAGTGGAATCCTGAGATCTCAAGTGCATTACAAGGAAGGCACTTGTATTTATTTATTAAAGTTCATTTCTCACCGTTAATCAGATTTTCCACTAAATGACTAAAAGTGCTCCTACGGCAAGGTATAGAGAACGATGCAATTGTGAGGATGTTGGTTGCAGGGATCAGTGGAAGTGGGAGGCAGAGAAGATGAGATTGGGAAAGAAACTGCAGCCCAGAGCACACAGGGCAGAGCAAAGTCGTGGCAGCAGGGGACACCGAGTCCTGGGTGCTTGTGCACACAGAGCTGAGAGACTCTGAGGGCTGGAGACTGTGGAGGGAGGGCCAGGGGCAGCACTTGGTCCACGGCACTGGGAGTGACTGTCTGGATTGGCTTCTTATGCTCTCCCCATGGTCAGGCATCGGGCTTTGGAGACATTGGGCCTCGGTCTGCAGCAAAGGCGTGAACTCCAGGCAAGAAGGAGGCTGATGGAACAGGGACAAAGGGAGTCCCGTGCTGAGAAAGTTAGTGCAACTGCAGACCCGCTAGATCTACTCTTGTTCACAGTGGCTGGACCTGGTCCACGGTGAGTGGAAACACAGCCACAGGCAGGTCCAGCACCCTCCTGGTAGGACTTTCAGAGGGGAAAACTGAAAGAACGGGTGAGGGAAAATTATAGATAGTAGAAAGGCTATGTTAGAGTTGCGGAAAGACATCCCTTCAAATCAAAGGGACTCTGTGCTCCATGCTAGACTAATGCAGAGAACTGTTCAGAGCTGCTGTTATTGTGTGTTCGTGTGTGTGTGTACATGGGCATGCACACACATGCATGTAGTAAGGCATGGAATGGGGAGGGGGCGGAACCCTACATAAAGAAGAAATATGCTGAGAAGGAAGTAGTGTCCAAAGAATTAAAATAGTGTAACATTGTAGAAAATGATCACATGATTACTTAGGCCTACTTGTGTATGGAAGGGTCTCTGAGGTAGTGATAGATAAGCTGAGATTTGAGCGACAATAATGAACTACATTCTTTCATCCTGATGACTTGTGCTCGGGGAAAAAGTCTCCTAAATCCTTAAATCTCAACTTAAATCAAGTGTTTAAATAACATAGATGAAGTTGCAGAAAGTAGGGTGAAACTACAATCTACCTAATTATATTTTCCTGGTGGGGGAAAATATGGTAACTCACACAAATGTTCATTGTTAAAAAATATTGAGAGATTCGAAGCATGAGGGAAGTAACATGGAGCAGTCGGTATTAGTTGAGGGACATTGGTCACTGGGTTGATTTTTGATATTAGATATTATAACTCTAGTCGTTCTTTGAATGATTCCTCCCTTTAATATCCGCCTTTGTTCTTGATTTGCTTTTCTCAAAGACACACAAAAGCAGTTACAAATGCATTGCTTTTCTCTAATAAGCACAATTGACATGCAACTGTTTCTCCCACTCAGTGTTTTTATTCTGGGTCTTACACCTCCGAGGCCTGTCAACCTTTGGAGAGGCTAATTCGGGCTTTGCAAAAAGAGATGAACTGTTCAAACTATGCCATCACATTTAGAGATTTTTTTTTTTGACAGCTGCTGCTTACTTGGGAGAAAGTGGGTTGGGAAGAAATACATAAGAATTGAACTGAATAAATATGAATTATAAAAAGACAAAATAAATATTATTTTCAAGAGCATCACTTGAATTTGGTAATCAAATTGCTAGTATGAGGTTCTCCAGATGTAAATCAAGACATACATTCACTTCCCCTAAATAGATAATCCCACCTTAGTTTTTGTTGCAATTGTGGAAGGGCTAAAAGGAAGGAAACCAGCTTTGCTAGATGTTCTGCTTTTGACCCATAAATAGCGGCTTTTGGTTTTTAGGGCTGGCTTCGTTCTTGCCTTAGAAGAATACCTGTGTGTTACTGCCACAGTTTTTGTCAACACCGAGTTGAGTGTGTGAGTGCCTCTCCGTGACTGGTGGAGAAACATCCTCTTAGCCAGTCACCATCTCACCAGCTTTGGGGTACAGAGAACCAGCTCTACATGAAGACCCCTGCGCGTGACTTATTCTCAGTTCCAGAATGTCCGCAAAGGCAAAGCGGTTTTCCTTGGTCTTCCTAATGCAACCCTCTGAAGGAGGTTAAAGAGATTCCCATTTTTTCCTGGAGTCTAAAGTGACTCTTCTTCATTAGTTTATAAAACATTTTAAATACATTTTGTTTAGTACTATTAATGCTGAGAAAAAGTATAAGCGGACACAGGAAAGCTGGAAGATAGGTATTTATGGAGAACGATGTGCTTCTTTTAGGAACATAAAATTAATAAACAACCCATTAACTATTCAATGGACTAATTTGCCCTCATAGAAGGTTTTAGTAGGAATAATTCATGTACAGTATAAGTGGGTGTTTTGCCTCTTCTGTTTATTTAGTAGGGCTCCATTTCAACTCATAAATTACTGCTCAGGATCTTTAAGATGTCGATTGAGTCCTGGCGCAAAGTACAGTTTTTGAACTGTACACAGAATGATTTCCTATATATCTATCTATGTGGAGGGATTGATTGGTTGCTGACCCCTCTGACTTCGGGTCACAAGTGAGCTCACATCTCTTGAATGGTATAAACAGAAACCTACCATTTTTATTAGCCTTCCTCAGGCCTGATTTGACTGAATCGAATGCAGCTTTATCTCTACAATTTAAAGAGATTTTAAAAACAGGCACAGATTTGGGGGAAGTGAGAAAGGCAAATTTAAATTCAACACCTTAAATGCCCTGTCAGGTGTGGCTCAGTGCATTGAGTGCCGGCCTGTACACCAAAGGGTTGCTGGTTTGATTTCTATTCAGGGCACATGCCTGTGTTGCGGGCCAGGTCCCCAGTAGGGGACACACGACAGGTAACCACACATTGACTTTTCTCTCCCTCTCTTTCTCCTTCTCTTGCCCTCTTTCTAAAAGTAAGTAAATAAAATCTTGAAAAAAATAAATTCAACACCTTAAGAGGAAGAAAAATGAACAGAGTGGGCGGGGATTGATCGGCATAAATGAAAGGCTTCCCATTTTCCCATTTCTTTGTGGTATTTTATTCTTTTCCTACAACTGACTTATTCCCTCTTTCCTACCTCTTCCATACTTTGTTAATTCCTATTCACCCTTCTGGAGGTAGTTTAGATGAAGATTTAATGAGTTCCTAACAGTTGCTACTATTATTCTCCTGGGAAATAAGGGAACATCAATGAAGAAAACAGCAAAAGAAAAAGGAAAACCTCTTCTTATGGAATTTGTATTCTAGGCAGGCAAAGGGAACTAACAAAAAAAAGAAATAAATAAAATATGCAACAAGTTAGGTGAGGAGAGAGAGAATAATTGTACAAGATGGGGTTAGCAAGGGTTGTGGGCTATAATTCTAGATCACATAGCTGGGAGAAGTTTGGGTAAAGTGACAGTTTGAAGAATTATCTCATGGGGACGAGGGAATAAGCCAGCAGGTGTCTATGGCAATACTGTCAAGGAGTGGGAATAGGAAAATGCAAAAACTTTGAGGGAAATAAGTGCCTGGAGCATTTGAAGATGGAAGTGCAGCTGGAACAGAGAGTGTGGACTATCCTAGCAGGAAATAAGCCAGAGGCCACGAGGAGGCGAGTTGGATAGGGTGTTGTAGAACACTTTTTACTCCAGGTGATTACGCATTGGAGGTCTTTCTGCAAAGGAGTGACGCGATCTCCTTCTGCAGTGGTGGAGGACCTGTGGGCTGCTGTCTGGGGTCTACAGATCGTGCCAGGGAGGCCAGTGCGAGACCTGGGGGAGGTGGTGGCGATGGCTTGGCCCGGGGCTGTAGCAGGAGAGGTGGGGAAGGCTGAGTGGACTGCGGACCCATTTTCAAAGCGGGACCCCTGGGTTCGCAGCATCTACAGAAATAGTTTGGGTCTATCCTTATTCCCTAGGAAACCGACAATAAATCAGACCATTGGCAGATTTTCCATCATCTGTATGGTAAAGTAATAGCTTTTTAAAAAAAAATAGGGAGAGGAAGAGAGTAATTTAATAGTTTGGAAAGAACTGGCCATGAGAGTTTCATATCCAGTTGAGTGAGGACAAGGAAAATGACTTGCACGCCTGTATTAAATTTTTGGAGATGGATTGCACTGGATGCTTGTTTGTAGGGAGTTGTAATATATGGAGAGCTTTAATGGATAGCAAGGGGAGAATAGCAAATCCAGGGCGTCATGCATAGTGTGAAAATGTGGTACACAGATCCCTTCACGGGCCGGGCTTGTCCGAGTTGCTCAAAGAAGGAAAACCAAAAGCGTGTGTGGGGAAGAGATGTGGAGGGCACCTGGGGAGGTGAAGGTCCAGGAAGAGGAGGGAGTGTTGAAATCCCATGTGTGGGCTCATGGGAAATGGAAATTGGAAACAAAAACAAACTAGAAAAGTCCTTGAGGGCGGTACCTGTATATGAAGTCATTTTTCTGTAGCATCTTTCATATTGTCAGAGCAAAGGAAGCTATAAGTGCTGTTTGGGGATTCAAACTGGTATAGGGAACAGGCAACCCATGTGATTGATTTCTGCCTCAACTGTTTTTTTTTTGGTATTGTTTGTATAAATATGGCTTACTACAGACCATTTAATGCTAGAGAGTATTTATGATTAAGTAATTATATGAAGACCATTCGTGAACAAGGTCACTTTGACATGTTTTATCTGTTAAGGAATGGTGCCTTTTTACTGCTTAGAGTTGTAACAGGGTGTAGGTTGTGCTGGTGGTTTTATTTTTGGAGTATCAATTAGCCAATCAATCAGTGAGTATTTATTGAGTGTCTGCCCGGCGCATAGGGCACGCTCATCAAATTTGCAAATGACACGAATCTTGGAGGATGGTAAATATATTGGATGACAGACACAGCATTCAAAAAGATTTTGACAGCCTGGAGCAATGGGCTGAATCTAACAAGATGAAACATAGCATGGATAAATATAAACTGCTGTGCTTGGGTCCACAAAACTTGGCCGCATGTGTACAGGACTGGGTGGGTGTGCTTTGGCAGTGAGGTAAGTGCTTGAGCAAATAGCTTCCCTCAGTGATCGGTTTCAGCCATGTGACGTCATTGCCAAAAATCTCACAGGCAATTTTGGATTAGATTAAGGTGATAATCCCATTTTAATTTGGCAGGTCAGACACCATGTTGGGATTTTAGTGTTTCTGGAGCCACATTTTAAGGAGAGAGAGACCCAGAACCAAGGCGTAGTTGGAACACTGCAGAAACTGAGCACATGTATCCTGAAGAGGATGCAGGAGGGGAGGGACACCACTTTTCTCGGCACCTGCGTAAGCGTCTTCCTGGAACAGGTGGGAAGATTGTTTGGTGAGATGTCAGGAGCCAGAGCATCGACTTGGGCATTGAGGTTATAAAGGGGAGAGCTTTCAGTTTAGTTACATGTTAGCAAGAGCTGTGTGAAGATGAAAGTGTTCCCAAAGTCAGCAGAAGCAGTATACTGGGGCACTTAGATCTGTGTCTCCTCATGTGGGAGACAGTAGCGCTGTGGAGGGGCAGTCTGAGAAGTCGCGGTGGTATGAGCAAGGCACAGTGCCCAGCACGGGGCAGGGGGCCGTACAGCTCACCGAGGTCACCACCCTTCTGTGCAGGGCCCAGTGGACTCTGGGTCATCAGTGTGCAGAGCTGCAGGGACGGATTCACTGGACGCGTCCGATGAACTAGATAGTTGCTGCTTCAGAACGTGAACTGGGTGTATTGACTAATCAAAATCGGCAGAAACAAGTTCTGCCACCAGTCAACCTTCTTTGTGACCTTGAATAATACAACCTTTTGGTTTTGTATTCTCAATTCTCTGCGATTCAACCTTATTTTCTTTAAAATGGAGATAATCACCACCCCACCTCAGGGTGGTTGTATGAATAAGAGAATGAATATGCATAAAAACACTTAGAACAGTGTTTGACATGCTAGTTTTTTAATAACTACAAGCACACGATGCTGCAGTAGTTGAGAGAGGGTTTTTGGAGGATATATTGAAAAATACGAAAAGCATAGGTAGGTGAAAGGTGGCAGGAAAGTCATTCCTGTAGGGAAACAGCTTGAGTGAAACATGGATATAGAATGAAGCATTGTGTTGTCACTAGGACCGTGAGGCGACCACGCTGATCACACTGACATTGGCTGTTGGTGACAGGTTAGAAGGAAAACTGGGTGGGATGAAGGAGGGAGACCCTGAGGCCTTGGGTTTAGGAGGGTGAGCAGAGGCACCCCGCACTCTCCCAGGCAGGGGACTAGAACACACGTGTGACATTTCAAAATAACCTTGTGGAAGTTTCAGACTCCACTGCCTTCCTTATGCCTAAAACTTATAGATGGGATACTCGAGTCTTTTATGCAAATCCTTCTTTAATCTAGAAATAAAAATTCTATTTCAGGGCACTTGTATTTTAGGAAGTGCAAGACGTTTTTCCTCCATAAAGTTGTCTCTTTGGGGCCATATCGCAGTGGTTTTTTTTTGTTTGAGTTCTTCACAGTCAAAATGTGAGAGTGAGTTTGGATTCAAGACCCGTTGCCAAATCACTTTGTGTTAAATTGATGAAAAAGGTATTATTCAACGTGGTTAAAATGGGTGTGCTTTAAAATGAGACCCACCAAATTAGTGGAACTGGAATGCTGGGGGGCTTGGGAGTTGATTCAGGGAAGGCAGGTCTCACAACAGAGACCCTAAAATATGCTACATACCCCACACACATCAACAGGTCAAGACGCAACTTATCAAAACCGCTCCCTGAAAAGCCAGCACTTCATTCACTAACTGCGTTAAGCATCAGAACTTAGACACAGACATCATCATTTATAGCAATTCAAACAGTATTAAAATTATTCTGTTTTATACATACAAGCTCCTTGAAAGAAAGGATCCCGATTTTCTTGCTGTAACTCACAGAGCCAGTGTGAGTGCGCGGTTGATGTTTTATCCAGTTAAATTTAAACCGGGAGGATAGAAGTAACAGGAAAACTATGAACCTCTTTCCCAGGCGAGGCAGTCAGAGCAGATGCTGTTGTCTATGCTTCTCCATCCCCCAGCAGCTCCTTTTGCGTGGGGGTGGCCAGCCAGAGTAGAGTAGCAACAAAGATTTGACATTACAATGGGATGGGTGAGTGTGGGCAATTACTGTAATCCAGGTGAACTTGATTGTATGTTTTCCCCTTAGTGGCTTCTCAGGGATCTACTGGATGACCTTGTGGATTTTTAAATTATACTCACATGAGAATGGTCAGGGATTCTATGTTTTTAAATCAAATATACTCTCGTATTCAAGTAAATGAATACTTTCTATCACAAGGACACAATTTTGACCCAAAAAGAGGTGAAAATAAAATACCACATCCTGAGAGCGTGAAGGCTTGGAACGATCCTGCTTCCCTACCTCTTCTTTCCAAAGTGATTTTGGATCTCTCATGCGAGATTTCAGGCGTTTCCGTAGCTGCTACGGATTTTGCCCGTCCGTCCTTTCAAGCTGCACCAAGCAACACATACAAGCTCCTCTAATTCTCGTGGGGTGGAGAATGAGATAGGTGGCGAGTTTACTTCAGCGAAAGCCTTTCTCTCCACAGATCAGAAATTCTGGTGTATATATTTCTATCCCCCTAAATAACTGGCCAGGGGATCATCAGAATGAGCTATTGCAAAAGACCACCTTCATCTCGCCCGCTTCTCTGAGCTGGGCGCCCAAACAGGAATTGCAAAGTAGTTTAGAGAGTTTTGGAATATGAAACATGGTCCAGGGCACCAAAGGAGATTCCATCTTATTTATGGAAAGGTGGCTGGTAGGGGAAGGGACAACAGGCCAGAGTGGCTTGGGATCACCATCCATCATTTTTTTTAAGCGCCGACGAAGTGAAACCATCCTTCCAGAATTCACTGTGAGTGACACTGAATCCTTCCACGAAGCACATATGTGATGAGTTGATAAAAAATAGAGAAAAAAAAAAAGAAAAGAGAAGAAGGTCTTGAACTCCCGACGACAGATCTAATACAGTGCACACAGAAAATCAAAAACATGTTTCCTATCTGACTCAAAATAAAGGTGCACTTAAACTTGTAAAAGACAACATTTTTATTTGAATGATATGACACAGCTGTCACAGGAGTGTTACCTGCTATAAAGAAAGCCCAAGAATTATTACCTTTATTAGACCAGTGACACTGAGCTTTCGCCATACATTTCTAACTTCTGTCCCTCTACGGAGACAATTTTCTTTTCTTAAATAAACTGTCATGCTAGTGTTAATATATGGGTGGCTCTCTCGTGCTCTGAGAATACTGCTGATATAAAACATGTATATGTTAGATTGGTAATAGTATCTTTAGTGTAGCTGACTAGAACAAATGTGTTTCCCTCATGGCTGTGCTAATGTGATAAAGGGAAATTGGCCGTTCATCAGCTTTTGGCTGGGTAAGGACAGTACAGATGGAGCCCCATTCTTTTTTATGCATTAACACCATCGAGAACTTTTCGCCAGTTATATTTCATGTGCCTGCCTGTTGTTCAAAGATGCTGTAAAACATGAGATAATGCTACAAATAACAAAGTAGAAAAGCCTGTATCTTTTATAATGATAACAGTCAAACACCAAATGACAGTAACAGGCTGTAAAAAAATGGGATGCAAAAAAAAAAAAAAAAAATCAGCCCCTGGTACCCAGCAAAGAGGTATGTATCCAAAACCCAGCAGAAGTGGGTGTGTGATTTTTGGTCTTTATGGAGAGGGTTTGTTTTGTAATTAAGTACCACACAACCCCGGGAAAGGGGATTTTAAGGACGGACAATGAAACGGGTTGAGGGAATGCAGGAAAGCCTTACTGGAAAACTTTTTGAAGAATTAATGTTGCCAGTGTCCAGGTTTGGTTTGGCTTTAGAGAAAGGGGGTGTTTGAAGGGGTTCTTAAGCATATCACTCCCATGATTTAAAGATGCTGGAGAGTGGTGGTTTATTTTTGTCAATTACTGGGAGGCCATTTTAATAGCATTTTGAATGCTCTGACTTGACACATTTTCGTTAAAATGTTAGCATCTCACGTTTCAACTGCAGGATGTTAAATTTCTCTCTCTCTCTTTCTCGACCCCGTCCACCGGCCTTTTGTTTGTCATTGCACACAGCCTCTTGCCGAGAGTACCAACAGTTCTTTTTACATTCAACTTAAAAGCACTTCAACGGGACCATTTGCAGGGAATACAGTTGATGTCAAATCTGCCGCTTGGTTTATTTAGAAGTATGCAATCACTGAAGATTTTGTAGAGACACCATGGATGAAGTAATCTGTGCAAAACCTTGAATTGCTATTCAGAGATCACACAAACACAGATGTCCAACCTTTGAATGGTGTAATCCAGGGGTCGCCAGACTATACCCCACAGAACGAATCTGGACGGGCACCTGCTTTTATAAAAGTTTCATAGGAAGACATCCATGCTAACCTCTCATACATGGTCTTTGTGACCTGGGTTGTTCAAGCCGCAAAATCATTTCCTCGCAAATAAAAAAAAATTACTCTCTGGCTGTTTACAGAGGAAGTTTACTAAGCCCTTGTCTAGAGCGTTATTAGGTTGCCTAAATAATTAACCTAAAAACCATTAGCAATTTTTAAAAGTTCTGCATATGGGAGAGTATAGCTGAGAATTATTATAGCTGAGTATTACAAAGAAATACTCAGAAAACAAAAAAGAAAACACCTAAGAAAACAAAAGCTTATGAGAAGTATTGTGTGTTAGAGCTTAAACTGAATTATTTCTATGTCGTCTATGTATGTATATATGACATCAAAATGCAATACAATACAAACATTTGGTTTTGACTATTTCTCTCTCTTGTATTCATTTGCATTTATTTCCAAATATGGCTGTACCACATTTGACTAGTATCTAAAGGAACAACAGAGCCTCAAAGAGCTTACGGAAGCATGGCCATCAGAACTGTCAAACACAGCACAAACAACTGCACGTGCCTGTGAATGCTCGGGTTGATGTCCTCACAGCCTGAAACTCCAATACATATTCGTGTATCTAGTTACATAAACACAGAGATATGTCACTGAGCCGTTAGAGTGAATCCTGCCTTTCCAAACGAAGGAAGTGAAGAAACAGAAAATTACCTTAAGACGGCTGAACTGTAGTTATCGCAAAATTAAAGGTTATGCAGCTGACACAGTAATGGTGGTCATTTCTTACAGGTGCACCAGACAAAAATCAGTTTCTTCATCAATGGGGTGGAGGAGGATGATACCGCCTTCGAGGCACGGACTCTCCATGGTTCTGTTGCAGATTCTGCCTCTGGCACAACACGGATAGGACAGAGCTTAAACGGTAAGGCTCCGACTGCAGAGAATTAGTTATTGTATTCCATTATGTTGTTACTAAGTGTGTCAGAAGTAATATTTTAAAATGTGAAGGTGTATCCATTGGCTGGGATGACTGTAACAAATTAGCAGTAAGTGGGAGGAGGCTTAATGCCAGAGAACTTGACTCTCTCTCGCAGTTGTGGGCTAGAGGCCTGGAATCAGGATTTGTGGAGTGGGTTTCTTTTGTAACCTTTGGGGGAGAATCTACTCGCGCCTGCCTCTCTCTGTCTCTGTCTCTGTCTCTCTCTCTGTCTGTCTCTCTCTCTCTTTCGGCGTCTGGAAACCCCTAGGGCCCCTTGGCTCATAGCTGTATAAGTCTCGTCCTTGCCTCCGTAGTCATATGACCCTCTCCTCTGTGTCTTCCCCTCCTTTTCTTCTCTGCTAAGGATGCTCTTGGTTAATTTTAGGGCCCACCCTAGTCCAGTGCAGTCTCATCTCGGAATCCGTAATTACATCAGCAAAGACCGGTTTTCCAAATGAGGCTCCGGTCACAGGTTGTGGGTGGACATATTTTGGGGGGGGGTGGCCTCACTTCCACCCACCCTACCAGGGAAAACTTGTAATTAGAATGTGTCTACCGCGATCAGTTTTAAAATGAAGAACAGTATGTAATAAGCTGTATTTTCTTTCTTTTTTTTTTTCTGGTTTCGGTTTCACTGGAGGGCTGTTGATAAAGTGGGACTTAGCGTATCAGATACAAACTGAGAAATGACATTTGACATGTAATAAACTGGGTTTATGGTTTCCATAGCTTTTCTTGCTAAAAACAGCCATACAGTTTGAGAAGATAACACGTACTACATACTGAAAGAAACAGAAGTTAAATTTAGAATTATCTTGAAGTTACGCATGGTCTATAGATTGACTGTACTATAAAATAAAAATATTAGTTTATGCTATTAAAAATACTCATTGCAAGAAAATTCAAATGATATGAAATTCTGTAAAATAGAGTTGCTTTTTCTACCTTCATAGATAGGTACAATTAACTTTATACCCTTCCAAAATTTTAGTGCCCATTGCTAGAAGTATGGTTATAAATATAATTTTCCCCAAAATGAAATTATGATACAAATGCTCTCTCTTGAGTCCTCTAAAAAGAGATACTTCCCTTCCAAATGTCACGGACAACATTTCATGTTATGTGCCTTCTCCTTTAAAATGACTCTATTGTGCACAATTGTAATAAAGCTGCAACAAAAACTCTTTACACGTTTCTATTAATGAACAGGTATGTTTTCTCTAATATTTGACTATCATGAGCAGTTATTTGATAGAAAACATCATATATCTAATACGTATTTGTATCTGTTACTTTAATAGGCACATACACACAACCACACAGAATCACACACACACACAAACACATTTGAACAGTTGCCTGATGGTGCAGTTTCTTAAGACCTTATGCTTTTGGTGCGAAAGTGCCTGATTCAAATCCCATCTCCCCACTCACCAGCCATGTGGTCTGCATCACCTTTCTAGTAATCCCAAATCTAAAATAATGACAATGACGACGATACAACCATTCCATTGAAAGGATCAGATGAAGCCTTGTCATGAAAAGCCATGCTATTTTCCAGTATCAGAAACATAGTTATTGTTCAGTATTTGTTGAATGAATGAGTAACTAAAACTGGGCCTTGTATGTACTAAACCATATTGATATGTAATGCTATTACTAATATCATTATGCTTATTTTCCTAACATAGATCCACAGAGTTTATGTTGAAGTATGTGGTCCCTTCATATTTTAATATCTATTAGAAAGATCACCCTGATGCGTAGCAACAGCCTACCTCCCAAAATTTTTCCAACCTTATTTAAAAATATAGGCAGGTACATTCTTCCTTAAACACTAGCTGACCTTACAGATTTTTCATTTGTTTCCTCCTTTGCCATTTCTCTGTTCTTGAAAAATATTGTTAGATGTTCCTTAGAATTAGTGAGTTTGACTAGCATTCCACGTACATTTTGATCGTTTGCATCTCATGTGTTTGGTATCTGTGTTTATACTCCAGAACTTCTTTCTTTATTTGTAAAAGCTCACTTCAGTTAAGAATGTCACACTGCGCACATGTCTTTCAGTTTTTAGATAGGCTTTGCATTATCGAAATTTAAAAATATTTTAAATGTTTAAGGATGGTAAAGATGTGCATGCAACATACTGCATAAATATTAAGGACACAGTTTGATGACTTTCTAATCTGTGTGTATACCTGTATAATTGTCCCCCAGGGAAAAAGCTATAGAACATTTCCTGTAGCTCCGACTTCTGCTCTGATGGGAACCCCAGAATAGTGTCAGTATAGATTGTCACCCCAGATTAGCATTGCCTCTTCTTGCACTGCCGTGCAAAATACCTCACATAGTGGTGTACTTTTTTGAGACTGATTTTTTTTTTTTGCTCAGCTCTTTGCCTGTGAGATTTATCATTGCATGTTGCTGTTTCTTTAGCTTTAGGAAATACTAGTTCAATATTCAAAAATGGGTGATCCAACCAGCAAAACACGAGAATTTCAGTTGTTCCACATCCTAACCCACAGTTGTATTGTCACATGTCGTTGTTTGCCGTTCCGGTAGGTGTGTGGTGCACTTACTGTTGATTGCTGGTCTCGAGAACTTTGTCATGTGCTCATAGGTTATCTGAATAGGCTGTTTCATGAAGCACCTATTTAAGTTTTTGCTGATTTTTACATTGAACAGTTTATCTTTTATTGTTAATAGGAGCTCTTTGATGTTTTGAATATGAGTTCTTTGACAGACACATTAATGGCTGTCTCATCTGGGCTAGTGCTTATCCGTTCATTCTCTTAATGGTGTTCTTTGAGCAATAGACATTTTTTATTATAGTGAAGTCAGATTCACAAATTTTTTTAATACTTAGTCCTTTTTGTGTCCTACTTAGGATCTCATTGAGATATATTCCAGATATCATGAACACTTTTTTTCTGCGTGCATTCTTATTTTTATCCTTCACATTCAGGTCTGTGTTTTATCTGGAATTGATCTAGGGGTGTGGTAGGAGATAGGAGTCCAGGTTCATTTTTCTCCCACCTGAACATCTAATTGACCTACAGACGTTTTCTGGGAACAGATCATCATTTCTCTACTACTCTGCAGTGGTGACTTTGTCACAGATGATATATCTGTGTATGTGAAGGTGGCTTTGCTCCTGAGTTCGCTGTTTTGTCCCAGTGCTTGCCTGTACTTGAGTCAAAACATGTAGCTTTCATTATCGTAGCTCACGAAAGTCTCAATATCTGAAAGTTTAATATCTCCTCCTCTTTATTTCTTTTAAGATTGTCTCGGCTATTATGTGAATTTTAGAAGCAGTGAATTTCACAAAAATTTAAGTAAGACTTAAAGCACTAACTCAATTTTGGGAGAATGGACAACTATACAATGCCAAATCTTCCCATCTGTGAACACAGTGCATTTTAATTTCTTTCAGCAGTGTCTTTAGGTTTTGGTACAGAGGCATTACTCATATTTGTAAGGTTCAGTCCTATGTGCTTGGTGGTCCTTTTTTTTCATGCAGTTTTACTGAATATAATTTTTGAACTTAGTTTTCTTATTTTGGTTCTATTATATAAAAGTACCTTCAGTTTTTTGTTGACCTTAAGTCCAACGACTTTGTGAAATTTTAATTCTAATAGTTTTATAATCTTATCATCTGCACGAATGTAGTAGGCACTCAAATACTTTCGAATATTTAAAAAATGCACAAAGGACAATGGCTTTGGAGTTGTCACATGGACACTTACAGGTTCTTTTATGATTAACTTAGAAATAACGCAGAATTTCAGTTTGCTTTCCCTCATAACCTGAGTTATCTAGCTGCATATGTAAATTAAGTATATTGCATTTTCGTATATCTTTATACACTCTAAAACACTGGGGTGAAATTTCCAAGCCCTGGGGTCAAATAAGCCTAGGACTGAATCCAGTCTTGTTACCAGCCTTTGATCTAAATCGTTTTCCTTGGGGTGACGTTACCAAGACAGTAACATAGTTGTTCTTGACTTCACTTGTCCTCACAAAAAGAACTAACGACTGTTTAGGAACAAGACACCACTGAGGGAATCCCCAGAACAAGGGGGGTGGCTGAAGTACCCTCAACCTGCACCCCAAAACCAAGGCAGGCTGCATTAGAGGGTAAGAGAAGAGGGCACAGCTACATGCTGACCACAGCGACCCTCCCCCATGACACAGTCACCCCTGAGCCTCTGGTTCCTGCGGTGGGAGAAGAAAACCTGGGGGTGGGGGCAGCCAGCGCCCCACCCAGCATTGTGGGTGCTTGGCTGATGCCCCTACTCTGATCTTGTACAGCAGAGATCGTCTCAGGTTTCTGATCTCTCACGCGATGTTTTCGATAAATCACAGGGATACTATAAAAATTGTATGAGCTAATACGTTTAGACTGTGTTGCTTATCATATAGTAAATGTTCAGTAAGTAGGAACTATTATTAACCTCTTTGAGCACCTACTTCCTTATTGTGAATCGGATACCAATATCTTTCCATGGACATGTTGAGAGAGCGAAAGACAAAGTCTCTATAAACAACTGTATCATTGTGATTGATCTACGCTCTGAGACCAAGCTAAACTTAGTAAGTCACATTTTAAGAAACCTATATATTTAGAAACTTCGTTGGAGTAATTAGTACATTGAGGAATTTTATAAAGTACTCTGCATGCAGAATTTCTTAATAACACATTAAATCTTGGGAGCCTTGTTTCAATATTTAATCACCATTAGCACTTCTAAAAGTGTTTTATTGCCCTGAGTGTTGCTCAAAGTATTTGGTAGTGCCATAAATTTGTCCACGCTGCACTATGCCGTTGGAGGCGTTTGCTCCTGCCCTACCTCCCTGTACTAACTATTGAATTAATGCTTCAAAAGTAGGGTGTGGACAGAATGAGGTAGTCATTTTTAAACCGTGTCAAAATAAATTTAACTTCTGATTAGAAAACATATCATTGGAAACGGGTTTCTTTCAAATGTGACTTAGTTCCTATTACCATTTTCTCGTTAAGTTCCGGGCATTGGAGAGCTGCAGGAGGAAAGGAAATTTAAAAATAATTTTTCTTACCTTTATTCCATCCATTTATAGGTACAGTTGTACCTACTGTATCTTCTCTCTAATTAGAGATGGCATATAGTCTGGCTCATTACTTCTGCCTAATGAGCCGGGCCCCACGCCACCTCTCTCATCAGAAGGAGAGAGGTACAGAACGTTCCGTGGACTTATTATAAATCATTTGCTTTCGCTCACTCAACTCTTTTTTCTTTAATCAAAAAATTAAGTCACTGTCCTCCATACTTTTGTCCCGAGCCAGGACAGTTTCATTCAGGGGGAGGTAATTGTGCAGGAGAGGATCGGGGCCAGGCCGCCCGCCCGTGCTTTCTGTCCATGCCGGGAGCAGAGGCAGGCTCAAGCCCAGGACCTGTGACTGATGGCTTGTGGGGGTGGAGGGGTCTTTTCCTTCTGTCTCTGGTTAGGCTTGCCTGGCTTCCCTGTCCCTGCACCCGGCAAGCACAGCTTTCCACACGAGTGTTGGCTGCTACAGGCTTTGAGTCTCATCTCCCACTAGCCAAACTTTCTAGAAAACATGTTGCCAATGCCAATTTCTGTTGCTGCAGGCCTGGTCTTTGCTGCCCCTAGGACATCGGTCATGGGATGGAAGGAATGCTTTCCCAAGGCTTTGTATACATACTGATGGAATGTGTAGATGACATATATGATATGCCTACATGTAATGCATGCATACACACATGTATATAAAATACATGCATGCTACACAATGATGTATACATACCATAAAGAGAATACATCCATAAAATGTATACAGCATGCGTGCATATGCTACATACTAATGGGAAAATTGTGCTTGGTCAGGCTGGTTTAAATACCTGACTAGAAGCACCTTCAACCATATCAACTGACATGTGTCAGTTCGTCTGTGGAGTGTTTTCTTCCAGTCGTAGCTTTACTTCATTGTCTCCGGTTGGGCACAAAGCCTAGAGAGGTAGCCCTAGCAAATATGTATTTATAAGGAGTCTCTAAAGTCATTGAAGTAATAATGACAACAGTCCTCCAAACCTGAGGTTTAAAAACACACTGTGAATCAAAACTTTGCAGAGCTATTTCTGAGTGGATGCATCAAGAGTTCCAATTTCCCTTTGAGTATGGGGATTCCTGCGTTATGTGCCTGTGAAAGAAAGATGCACAGGGGGAAGCGGATTGGCCTCTAACTGCCTCCCATCCACACTTTCTGTTGGTGTTTTGTCTGTACACACCCGCTCATTCTTCACTCTGCAGTTCAAACACTCTGTTCACTCTGTACCAGTGTCCCATGAGGGAACGTTTCTAACCCCAGCTCAAATTCTTCTGAGATTTTTTTTGGGGAATCAGATAAAAAGAAATTGTAAAAGTATGTAGACACCGATGAATTAAGACAGGTAAATGGGATGGGAGAAAAGTACAGGAGTAGGCGTATGGGGGCATAGAGGGGTTTACTGAAAGGTGAAGGTGGTAGTTCGGATTCTCGAAGAGGAGCTACCTAGCGACGGTATCGGGACAGTCGGCCAACTTCGTCCCAAAAGTAAAAATGGAAGTTAAAGGTGTTCCTTACAACCATGTGAACTAAAGCTGCAGGTGAATCGAAACTGACGAGGCAGGAGAGGAAAATGAAGGCAAATGCGTCTGTAACCCTGGTATTTTAAAGACTTTTATTACCATGATACCATGGCCAGAAACACTAATGGAACATCTTGAAACATCTGACTAATAAACAGAATTTAAATTCAAACAATGCCTATCATTTTATAGTTCATCTGGCAAGGAATAAAAATGAGATAATACTAGCATTGGGAAGAGTTTGGGATAACCTGGCAGCCAATGAAAAGTAAAAATGTGAAAGCTACTTGGTTGAAGAATTTTAATTCTAGGACATTATCTCAAAGAATATCATTAGACAAGGCCTTAAAGAGGTACACAAAAATGGTCGTTGTGGAATGAGTTAAAGTAGCAAACAATTGGAACCAGTTAAAAACCTGAAGGGGAATGGGTTGAATAAATTATAATTCATTCCTACAAATGGACAAAACTGCTGTCTAGGGAAATGAAAGATGTCTATTTGTAGAGACGTGGCAGTGGATTCCTGAGCAAGAGTGGGTTCTGTCGTATACTCTAAATTTAACATGGGCTGAGGAAAGACATATCGGCAAGTGAGTTAAACATCACTGCACATAACACATTATTATTATTGTTGCAAGAATAACTGCCTGCCCTGGCTGGTGTAGCTCAGTGGATTGAGCACAGGCCTGTGAACCAGAGGATCACGGTTTGATTCCCAGTCAGGGCACATGCCTGGGTTGCAGGCTGGTTCCCTGCAGGCCAACTCCCAGCAGGGGATGCACAAAAGGCAACCATACATTGATGTTTCTCTCCTTCTCTCCTTCCCCTCTAAAGATACATAAAAAAAAAAAAAAAAAAAAAAGAATAACTGCCTGAGGAGCAAGGCCAGCGATTTATAACCAGATAGGTTTGAGTGTGAATCCCAGCTCCGCTTCTTAAAAGGCAAGTGACTTCGGTAAAGAATTCAACTTCCCAATCTAATTTTCTAATTTGTTTTTTTTTTAAGTGTAAAATCTTTTATAAGTAATACAGCTTTCAAGGTAATTGTAGAACTTATAAAGAAAGTATACTTGGTTTATCTTGGGTATTCAGTAAAATTTGCTATCCTAAACATAAATGTTCATATTGTTAATTTAGATAATAAGTTTATTGACTTTATGAAACAAGTATTGTAAAATAATGGCCATGGTTTATATTTAATATTTTTTACTCAAAATAAAAATGTTCTTACAGCGAGGGGGAAAAATGTTCAATTAGAGAGGTAATAACTAGATATTTAAGACAGCTGTATTTTGTGCAGCTAAAACCTGCAAAATAATTTCTTGCTCTCTTTAGAGATTAGCCCTTTCTGATATTCTTTTATTGTTCCCTGAAACTTTTCGTTCCACTCTGGGTTATTTTCCCTGGGCCTGAAGAAGTCCCCCTTCTTTCGCTTATAGTTCACTTGGTGGGAAACAAACTCCTTGAGCTTTTGTGAAAATGTCTTCATCACTGCTTTTCAAAGATATTTTCACTGCAACATTAACATCCCATTTTTATGAATAAAAGCATACTTTATTTATCGGTCCCAATGCTAAGTTTTAAGTTTCTCCATGTACACATTAGTTTTACGGCTCTTCTTTTCAATTTGGAAAGTGTTTCTTTTGCATGCTTCGTTGCCCTGGCTTGTACCTCCAGACCGTGTTGCGTAGAAGGGGCAGAGTGAGCGGGGTGTCTTGCTCCTGATTGCAGAGGGGGGCATTTGGTCTTTCCACCATTAAGTATGATGTTAGCTGTTGATTTTTATGAACAACCTTCAACAAATAAAAAAGCTCCCTTCTTTCATTGTTTGTTGAGTGTTTTTTTTTTTTATCATGAAAGAGTGTTGAAGATGCCAAATGTGTTTTTGTATCTTTGGAGATAAGCATTTGGTTTTTCATCCTTCGTTCTATCAATGCTGTGCATTATTTGATTTTCACATGTTGAACTTGCCTTGTGGGATAAATCCCCTTCCTTATGGTATATAGTCCTTTATTTATGCTGTTGTGTTCAGATTATTAGTATGTATTATGTTGAATATTTTTGCATCTATATTTATAAGACATATTGATCTGTTACTTTATTTGTGATGTCTTTGTTGGTTTTAGTATCAGGGTAAGATGACATCATAGAAAGGGTTGGGAGGTGTTTTCTGCTTTCCTGTTTTTTGGAAGAGCGTGTGAAGGGTAGTTGCTATTCCTTTCTGAAATGTTTAAAAGAATTCACCAATAAAGGCATCTGGTCCTGGAATTTTCTTTGTGGAAGAATTTTATATTACTATTTCATATCTTTACTTATTATAACTGTACCAAGATTGTCAATTTCTCCTTGAGTCATTTTCAGGAGTTTGTGTCTTTCTAAGAATTTGACCATTTTTTTCAAGGTTACAGTCATTTTTAGGATTGCCTTATAATGTTTTCATGTCTATGAGGTCAATTGTAATATTTATTCTTTTGTTTCCTGATTTTAGTAATTGAGTCTTTCCTCTTTTCCTGGTCATTCTAGCTAAAAGTTTGTTAAATTTATCCAACGGTTTTCCCATTTAACTTATTTTGTCATGCTCCCAGCTATAATGTGGATGTACTGTTTCTTTCCAGTCATTACCTATCAATTTTCTCTCTAGACAACGATGAGGTCTTTCTGGTATGAGTCATGTCTATTTCCTTTGTCAATTTATATAATTTAGACCTGTCATTGCCATATGAAGATTTTTCCAAAGAGTAATCTCCTTATGAAATGTTTATTCCGATGAATATCTGTTGTTAAAAAATTGGCAACTAGCAAAGGAATGAGTAAATTTACTCTTATGACTTTGTCCTGGAAATACTTTAATATTATCCCCCCAAATCAAAATCCTCTTGTTCAGAATGGATGACTTACACTAACTCTGTGTCTTGAGAGAATTTTTTCTAACTTTCTTTGGTCATTTCTTCAGATGTACATTCTGTGGTAGAAGATGGAGGTGCTATGTTCACATTCTAAAATTTAAAACTGAAATGGTTTGAAAGGTCATCAAACCCAGTGCCTTCCTTTTGTAGATGGTAATGTAGACTTCATCACTCCTCCACAGCTGCGTTTCCCTTAAAGTATTAGTAAAATATAGGAAGTTAGTTCTAATGGATGAGCATTAAAGTCCACACCTGCATTTGGACACCCTGGTTTGACCACCATCAACTTGCCCTTGGGGGGCTATTACAGCCCAGCTGGTATCACTGAGTATTTCACTCCAGATACATTCACAGCTCATTCCCTCTCCACCACTGGCACCGCATTCCCCATGGGGCTTCTCTTAAGCATACCCCTCAAGTTAGAATCAGCCACACCGTCCAAAGGTCTCTAAATTCTCCATTCTTATAGTATGTATTGCGTTCCAACATACTATATAAAGTATGCATTGATTATGTTCATCTGGCTGCACGAATGCAAGCTCCATAAAAACAAGTGGTTTTTTTTTTTTGATTCATTTGTTGAGTTTTTTTGTGCCCGTTTTCTTAACTGGTACATCTCTGGAACTTATGGAAGTACCTAGCACACAAAATCTGCCCCCAATAAATATTTGTTAAATTAACGAATGCATTAAACAATGAAGCCACCCTGGCGATTTAAAGCCATGCTTCAGGCTTTGACAAGCTCACATTGTTCCCCATGTTTGCTACCTTTCAGTTATAGAAGGTCTTTCAAACTCCTGGGATTATCGTTTATGTGTTACGATCTGTGCTTTCTGGTGCTTTGAGATAAAACATGTTTGGAGGATCTATATAAAACATTTTAGACAACTTATACACTGAGAAAAATTGGATAATTCATATTATGAAATTTAGGTACCTTTTTTATGTTAAGAGAAGTAGGAAATGATGACTATATTAGTTTCCTGGACCTCAGTTACAAGGTGCTACACAGTGTGGGGCTTGTACCCAAAATTTATTGTCTCCCAGTTCTGGAAATCAGGGTGTCAGTAGGGCCTTGTTCTCTCTGAAACCTGAAGGAAAGATTCCTTCTTTGCCTCTAATTAACTTCGGGTGGTGGCCGTCAGTCCTCTGTGTTCCTTGGCTTGTAGCCGCCTCACTCTACTCTCTGCTTCTCTTGTCCCGTGTCCTGCTCAGTGTGTGACTGTGCCCTCTGGTAGGGATTTCTTTTTCATACAAGGACACCCTTCATGTTTCAGTGGGACCCGCCCTAATGATATCACCTTAACTTGATTACACCTATTTCCAAATAAGATCATGTTCACAGGTCCTAGGGGATAAGACTTCATCACAGCTCAACCTATAATAGTGTCATTTTAATCCAGTGGGTATTTCTTGATGGAAAAACATGCTTTGATTGTGGGGAGCGCCTTCCTGATGTTCCGTCAGTCGATGTTGCCCAAGGCAGGACCAGCACTGCTCAGCTTCGGCATGTCCCCAGCCAGAACTAATGTCTCTGCTATAACTGTTTAATGCATCTCACTTTCTTCCTTCTATCCGACTCTTCTCTGACTTCTCAGGGGGCCAATACCTGACTCCTCTTTTTTCTCCTGGTCTTTCGCCCCTCACCTGGTTTCACTTTCTTGTCCACTCAGGTAGGGTGGTGTGTTACGTCTCTCCTTGTACTGGAATCTTACCTTCCTGTTCTCGTTGTTTGATGCGTCCTGCCCGAACACCCTCACCCTCGATACCTGTAATCATTTAATCTCTCTGTTGGGTTGTCAGCATGTTTGGGGACTTAGCTTGTAAACTTGTACCCATACAGAGTGACACTCTGACATTAGATGGCCCTCAGACTGCTTCTTGAGGATCCCTGTAATTCTCCCCTGAGTAACCTCCTCACTCAGCTTCAATAGTAGCCCTCGCTCCTTATTACAGATCCAAATACCTTTGTTCCTGCCTGCTTCCCACCTTCCTTTTCCTTTCATAATAAAGTGTTTTTGAACAATTTACCATGTGCCAGGAACTTGACTATGAGTTAAAGACAGAACAGCAAATAAGACCTATTACTACTTTGTGAGTCTTGCCAAAGAAGTTTATTTAATGTACTTTTATGTTTAATAAGCAGATGAAAATAAATGTTCATGGGGCAGAACAAAAAGTGCATCGAGCTGTAGAAGCTTATAGGGTCCTTTTGGGCCAAAGAAAGTTTCCCACAGGGCACATTTCGAAGCCGAGAGGTTAAGAGCTGAGGTGGACCAGGAACATTTGAAGCAGGCGAAATCATGTAGAAAGTCTTAGGGCTCAGAGTGCTTGGGAGGTGTGGGGCATTACAAATTCAGTCTGTGGAGCCGGGGGCGGGGGTAGGGAGGGTGGCAGAAGGGAAGGGCTGAGTGAGGGTGGGGGTAGGTGAGGAACCAGTAATGAACAAGAGGCAGATCCGGCTTCACTCTCGGTAGACAACATCTCCTCTTACCCTAGAAAAACAACCGCACCATGAGGAGTGATTTCTCCTCTGTTTGCCCTCCCTACTTTCCCAGCAAAAGCACAAAAGTACCGGGCAACTTCCCCATATTCACATCTGATCTTCCTGCCTTTTCTCCTATCTCCGAGAAAGGCACATCCTCACCTTCCCCACTGCCTACATTGCTTAGCTTTCGATCTCAGGTCCAGGTCAATTCACCAACTTGCCTGGATGGCCAGTCTTTAGGTATTGAGCTAAGTATATATTTTAAGACAATTTGTGTTGGAGATCTAAACACTTCTACAGTTTGAATAGAACTTTTTTTGTTTTGTCTTCATGACACTGCTTTAGGCAATAATTAGTTTGCACTTGCTTGAGTTGCCTATTTCTGGCAGAAAATGTGAAGGGTCTGTGTCCACAGGAAAGTCAGAAGAAGGGGCTAGAGGGGCCCCTCCCCTAGGCTCAGGGGTGAGGGGTGTGGAAGACTGAGGCCCGGGGTGGAAAGGTGGGACCCACCCATATATTTACACCGCATTTAAAAACATGTATACTCATGAAGGAATATTCCTATGTGTAGTGTTCTTAGTTACTTTCTTATATATATTCTTTACTATTAACATAAAAATATAATGCAAATGTATATACACATGAGCACACACAGACACACTCTTTTTAGGCCCCTATGCCTCGCCCTTCCTGGCTTGTCTGCCTCCTCCTGCTCCTGAGAGCAGCATCAGACTCTTCCGAGCACTGAGTTGACGCTGCATCTTTTATCCATCAGACGCCTCCTCACACTGCCCCAGTTTTTCTCCATGGTTCTACAAGGAGCTACAGCCAGGAGCAATCAGACGTTCTCTATCACTAAGACAAAATCAACCACGGAATAGTTAAACAACAATCAAATTTTGAAGAAGCACTCATTTGGTGAATTGGTCATGGCTGTAAATTTAATTTTTGGAAAACCCCACTGAGTTACGGAATTAGCATTCTCTATGACACCACCTCTCATCTTAGGTCCCCGTGATCCAAACTCTGGCTAGAATATTACCGTTTTCAAGTTTTTCTCTTGACAACGTACCAACAACACATCGAAGTGGTAGTTGTCTTACATTTTTCCATTCCTGGTCTCTTGGACTGATTTGCTAGTAAACCCTGAATAAATATTTGCTAAATGAATTAATAAACTGGTACTGTGGTTTAAGGTTGATAGCTACCTACCCCTTGAAAGGTCACCTAATTTAATGCAGATTGGGCTTGGAACCTGGCTTGTCTGAGAAGACTGGTTAGAAGGTGATGGGATTTTGAGTCTATACCGGGAGGCCTTTGACATGTTAATGATTCAAACTCATGGGTGGGAGAGTGAGGAGTCTTCCTCTCAGCAATGAAAATGCTCTGGAAACTGCAATGGAAACAGGTGGCAATTAATTTAGGGCTGACAAGATGATAGATTTATAAATTTATAAACTAGAGACAAGTCTGACTTGAGGAAGGGACTTCTGGAGAGAGATTACAAGTTGGGTCAGTAGGTACTGGCTTACGAGTTTGACATAAGCCTTACAATGTCTGTGGAGATAAGTATGAATGAATATTAATGTTACTCATGTGGAAGTAGCAGAATATACACATTGGTCTCTAAGAAGTTGAATAGGCTGTGATATGTACATGATTAAATGTTTTATTGCTCTAAAGGAATGCTGCTTGAGTATTTGTCCACCGTCACTCGGTAATCTGAGACTTCTCGAATTATACACATGTATGTCTTTTTGCAGGCTTAGAGCAGTTTGTTGGAAGAATGCAAGATTTTCGGTTATACCAAGTGGCACTTACAAACAGGTAAGCAGATGCGGTATTGTAAAGCTCAAGAAATGTAAGGATAGATGGTGCGTTTACTTAAATAAGACTAGCACGGAGATGATAGCATTTTTCATCTCTACAGCATTTGGCAAACATCGCCTAATTAATGCTTCCAGGGTTGCTTTGGCTTAGTCTGTGGGTGCTGTTTGCTAGTGGTAACTCCTCATAATAGGACATTGTTCAAATTCTTTACAAAGGATTTCTTCTATGAAAACCCTGTTTTTGAAGAAGTTGTTTTTTGGATCTGGGGTGCATTTGTTTAAATATTGTATGTGAAGTAGTGTCTGATACTTAAGAAACTGCTATATCTCTACCTTTTAAAATTGCTTTGTTGAATTTATAAGTACTAGAGCAATGTAGAAAAATGAAAAGGATTAATTATTTTGATGTATGTGAAAGTCTAAAGAAATTGGTATATTAGAATTAGAGACACAAAATGAATAACTTGAAGTATTGTTATATATTTCTTTTCCCCGTGAACAGATAATTATTTAGACTGGACTAGCTTTAATGAAGTATTTCCTCATCTTAAGAATGGTGGGGACTTTCTTAGGAATTTTTAAAGGCCAATAGATTTCCTTTCCATTCAGAAAAGATTCCAGTGACATTCTGCTTACTGTATTCTCAAGTTTCTTTTCTGAATTATTTGATGATATGAGTATGTTATTATATGAGTGAGTTGATCTTATTTACTTCTATTAAAGGCAAAAAGAGAGGAATGTTTATTTTTATTTCTTTAAGGAGGGTGTAGATTAGTCTGGTGAGTGTCCAGATGGCAGAACAAGCTCTTATATATTTGAGAAGCATTGCTCTGAGGTGTTATGCTCAGTAGTATGTACATTAGCCATATAAACTTTTTTATTGGTTTATATAATCAAGAGATGCCTGACTAAAGGGTGCCATAATGCTGGACAACATGATTGGGGAGGTTTACTGCCAACAGCCTCACACCTTTGTAGTTATCTTCGTATAAATTCTGGACAGCGGTGTTGCAGGGCTCTGGGGGGGGATATAGTTCATCGTGGGGAGCAAAGATTTCACTGAATAGTCACTTCTGGCCCCATTTAAAGCCTGATCCCATTGGAAAATACCAATGAAATTTATAGACGGTGTTACTTCGTGTGATTTAGTAAATCGACTAGCTGCCTGACTCTGGCATTCCCCCACTGGGGGTCTGAGAGAAGGAGTCTCTAGTTAGACCTGGGTGACCAGTGTTGGCCTACCTGAAATGTCTGGAAAGGCGTTGTTATGTGGAAGAATGCCCATAAATAGAACGACTAATTCTGATTGAGAGCGGGTACATTGCTCTTAATGGAAAAATGGAATATGTCTGCCTGGAATTGGCACTCTCCTCTGACTGCGGCAGCTCTGCCGTCTGATCTCAGCCACTGAAGCGTTTTCGGGGGCCAGTGTCTGTGCCCATGAGTCACAGGAAACCACTGACAAATGGGCCTGGCCTCGGGCCCTTCACCGAGAACAGCAGCAGATAGACTCATCCTTGTTTCTCACTTCCTGTGGGTGCACTGGAGTCCCCATCCATAACTCGTTCTTTTCTTTTCTAATTTATTTCAGAGAGAGGGAGGGAGACAAAGAGGAAGAAAAACATCAATGCGTGGTTGCCTCTCATGCAGGCCCTACTGGGGGCCTGACCCACAACCCAGGCATGTGCCCCGACTAAAAATTTAACCAGCCATTCTTTGACTGGCAGGTCAGCACTCAATCCACCGAGCCACACTAGCTAGGGCTATAACTCGTTATTTTCAATATAGCACCGTGCCCTCCCAGTGGTCAGTTTAACAACCTGAGTGAACATCACCTTTCTTTTTACTATAAATTGTCACCATAAAACATTCCATTATTTAAATATCTTGCTAATCAGAGAAGGGATTGTGCACGCTTCTTGATATAAAAATGCAAAAACTGAAGAATTTGATTTTTTTTATAAAATGAGTATGTTTTATTTTATGAGAACAGGTATGCATGTTTGTGGGGCCAGGAATGAATTTGGTTTTATGTTCTGTGTAAAAAAAAAATTATGAAAGCTAAAGCGACATTCATGAACACACTGAAATAGCAGTATTCATCCGTGACAATGCATGGAACTTCTACCACTG
Source organism: Sturnira hondurensis (assembly GCF_014824575.4). Lineage (NCBI taxonomy): Eukaryota > Metazoa > Chordata > Mammalia > Chiroptera > Phyllostomidae > Sturnira > Sturnira hondurensis. The sequence goes on from NW_028091156.1 coordinate 8,223,382, forward strand.
CGGAGCCCCTTGTCCTTACCGTCGGCCTCTTGACACCTGCAGAGAGATCCTGGCCGTGTTCTCCGGAGACCTGCCCCGACTGCACGTGCAGCCACACTGCCGGTGTCCCGGCGGCCACCCCCGGGTGCATCCTTTGCAGCTGCGGTACTGCATTCCTAACGGGGTGGAGGACACCACCAGCGACAGGGTGTTACGGCTGAGTCCTGACGCCCACCCCCTTTCTTTTGTCAATGACAACGATGTCGCTACTTCGTGGGTGTCACGTGTGTTTACCAACATCTCCCAGCTTGATGAAGGCGTGACCGTGTCCATAGATTTGGAAAATGGACAGTATCAGGTAACTTGAGACATTTTGAATCTTTGTGCATTCATTTCCTGTGGGTATTGGAACAAAGGATCCCACATACGATGGTTTCAAACAGCAGAAGTATGTTCTCGCTCAGCTCTGAAAATCAGCAGGATGCAATCCAGGGTGTTGGCAGGGGTGGCCCCGCTCGCACCCCAGGCCGGAGGGAGAGGACTTCCTGCCTCTCCCAGCTTCTGGTGGCCCCTGGTTAATGGCAGCTTCACTCCAGGCTCCACCTCCATAGTCCAAGGACACCTTCCTTGTCTGTGTCGATTCTTCCTTTTTCTCTTGTGAGGACCATTCTGTATCTAGAAGGATCTCATGTTGAGACTCTTAATTACATCTTCAAAGACTATTTCCAAATGAGGTCACATTCATAGGTACCAGGACTTAGAAGTCTATTTGGGGGCATAATTCAACCTACTGCAAAGTAAAAACTGAATTAGGCCATTGAAAATTACCTCACTAAAGTAGTATATTATAATATGTGAAATAAAAATATCCAAAAAGAAAGTATTCAGGGCCCATTTTCTTAGAGATTTGTATCAAAATTATATGTGAAACATCCCTTGTAATATTAAATAACAAATTGACAAAAACAGGTACTTATTTTAAATAACTACTTAAGAGGAACATATAATAATTATTTCATGGAAGTAATGTTCTGTTTTCATGTCTTTATATATCAAACTTAATATTAATTTCCACTTTAATTTGTAAAATATTCAATAATAGACACAGCTATGTAATGATAAACTATGTTGATTTTGCTATAGGACTATAGCATTTCTGTATATCTAGTACATATTTGAGTCCCACAGTCCCATGGTTGGATTTATACTGACAGGTCAAACTTAAAACTTCAATGACAAGAATAACTTATTTCTTTTCAGGTGTTCTATATCATCATTCAGTTCTTCAGTCCCCTTCCAACAGCGATGAGGATTCAGAGGAAGAAAGATGACAGCCAAGACTGGGAAGACTGGCAGTACTTCGCTAGAAACTGCAGTGTTTTTGGAATGGCAAACGATGGAGATTTGGAAAAGTCGGATTCTGTCAACTGTCTTCAGCTTCCCAAGTAGGAATGTTTCTGGAACAATTACCTCTGAAGGCATTTAGGAGTTAATTTTAATTGGCTATGGGATAGTAGTAACCCACAGGTAAACTAACTCACCCGGCTGCTAGAGACTTCCCTTCACCACCAACTCTCTTAAGGCAGGTTTCTCCCTAAATTGAGTTTTAAATTATGTTTAAAGTTCCTGCAAGGACTTTAGAGTATCTCTTGCTTCTAGTCTCATCTGGGCTTTATAATGTGACTTGCAGATTGCTTAGCATGTTACCTACATCAATGGAATTTTATTATGTCCTCAAGGAAATATTTCACTGTATTTTTTCTGTGATGATCGTATATTGTTTGTGTATGAAATATATGGACTGTTTTTTTTTCAGAATGACAGATGTAAACTATTATAAATGTAGTGTTCTGGTTTGTTTTGTCAAAAATAGCCTCTAAGGATTTCAAATTTCTTTCATCAACAGTTTTACTCCATACTCCCATGGTAACATCACGTTTAGTATCCTAATGCCTGGACCAAATCCCCGTCCTGGATACAGTGATTTCTATAATACCCCATCTCTTCAGGAGTTCGTGAAAGCCACACAAATAAGGCTTCATTTCCGTGGACAGTACCATACGACCCAGCCCCCTGCAAGCCTCAGACATCGATACTATGCGGTCAGTGAAATCACCATCACTGGGAGGTAGGAGCCCGATGATACTGTGCTTTCCACTACGAATTTTGTTTTCAAGGTTCTCATCATACTTATTGAACCCTGTAGTAGCTAAGGTTTTGGAGCAAAGCAGATTCCAAGCTTCGGGTATTGAAATGATTTCCTACTCTAAGATGTTGGAAGGAGATTTGTGAGTCTTTTCTGTCTTAGAAGTTCACATCATAGAATCAATTCATAAAGCTGTTGGGTTTAGAAGTTATGATAACGTGGATCGAACTTACAAAAATAAGTGACTTAGAAAAATTAATTTCTCAAATATCTTGATCGACTTGTTCTGGAATGTAATTGTCCAGTTTTCTTGAAATCAAAGAGAAGGAACTTGAGTTGTAGTTACAATGGTGATACCTACCACCTGGGCTGTAAGTACTGGACGTGGTCTCCCTGAGTTCACAGTTTTATAAAGAGTATTTGTTTTCCTTTAAAGGAACAATCTAATATACTTTGAGTAATTAATGAACATCTGATTATAGTGGAAAAGTAGGCCTGCAATATTTAATAAATGGATAGCGGGAGACCCTTCAGGCAGCATCCTCTCCAGCGTGGAAGTGGTACCCATGCGGGCTGCACTTAGAATCAGGTTTTGCTGGAAGACTGATGTGTCCTGCAGAGAAAGTACATCCTTTAAACCAGACCAGAGTACCAATCTATAAGCCTCATTTGTTCAGTATTAGCAGGGTGCAAAAATGATACTAATAACAATCTAATACTAGATTAGACTATTATTAATAATATAATCTAATAATCTCCATCTAATTCGGGGGGAAAAAACCAAAATCATTCAAGTTTGTTAGCTTCAACCTGTGGTTTATTCTAAACTTTATTATCTTAAACTGTAAGTTTTGAATAGTTTTATCAAATGTCTGCTCTCTTGGCAAATTTGCCGCACGGTCGGTACAGGTGTAAACAACCCAGGTAAACTAGAAAACTACCTTCACCACTCATGTGGTTTACATATGGACGACACTGCCGTCGGTACTTTAGGAATAATTTAAAATTCCCAATGAGGAGCCGTGTGATTAAGAGAGACACTGATTTTTGTGTCAACGTCCTCACCTCCCTGGGTGAGCTCACAGAGTGGATAGGTCCACGGGTCCTTACCTGTATTCGCAGTTGAGCTGCCATGTCCGAGGAGCTGTCTGACAGGTGCTCACGTTTGCAGGTGTCAGTGCCACGGCCACGCCGCCCACTGCGACACCGCCAGCCCGCCCTACCGCTGCCTCTGCTCTCGGGACAGCTTCACCGAGGGCCTTCACGTAAGTCCCCTGCTTCACACGTCGGGGGGTCTCGGAAAGGGGGGAGGGGTGGTGAAAATGGTGGCTGTGAAGTCTTTAAAGTTACTTTTGGTCTAACTTCTGGGTGTCAATAAAAATGAATTGATAAGACCCTAAAACATCAATGAGTTCAGGAAAAATGGATAGAAAAATAAAAGCCGTCAAGGATGTTGAACATTGAAAAAAGAAACTCAGAGCAATAACTGTTAAAACCAATCCCAGAGTTTTGTTTCCCTTTGTTTCCTCAGTATTATCATAGTTTATAAAACTAGTATTTTAAGGTGTTTGGCAAGATGGCCCCCGAAATGGTCTGATTCTTACATCTAAAGGATATTTATGTAAAGTTTTCTATATAAAAAAGTCTCTAGATGCAGACAGATCTTTGTGTATTTGCATGAATCAAATTTAATTCATTGTTGATGTAAGGAGTTTTAAGTAATTAATTGGAAAATCTAGGGTGAAATGCCTTAGGGGTTCCACTAGGAATTTGTCTCTGATGGTCAGGCGGAGTTTTATAGCCGAGGTGGAGGTTCCACTGCATCTTTATGTATCGGCAGCTGATATGAGAGAGTGCGGCAGCAAAATAGCGGTCAACCTGTAATGAAAATAAACACTAAGGTGTCTTCAATAAGTGGTTCGAGGCAATAGGCTGCCACTTTGGGGGGAATGTAGGCAGATCCTTGCCTCACGGCATGTGCAGAAACCCAAGTGGTTTAACAATGTAAGTGTAGCAACGATGAAATCGATTAAAATAAGGCTTAGAACAATATTTCCAAACCCAAAGCTGGGACCTTGTATAAGCAAAACATATGGAATACAAATAGAACAAAGAAATAACAGGAGCCATGAAGGAAATTATTGGCATATTCTGTTATGTAAATATTTAATTCTGTGTGGTGTAAGGACTGACATGACCGCTGTGTAATGAGTGATGGGCTGATAGAAAATGCTGGTATGACATTAACAGGTAAGGAGTTAAGGTCACTTTACAAATAAAACCACAATGAGACATTACCTCACACCTGTGAGAATGGCTGTTATCCATAAATCAAAAACAAAAGTATTGGCAAAAAATCGGAGAAAAGGGGACCCTCATGCAGTGTTGGTGAGATTGTAAATAGTATAACAATTACGGGAAGCAGTGGGAGGTTTCTCAAAAGCGTAAAACTAGAACTACTGCATAACTCAGCAATTTTAATCTATTAATCTGAAGACACATAAAACCCAATTTTGAAAAGACACAGGAACCCCTAGGTGCTGTGTGGCATAACTTATAGTAGCCAAAGTATGGAAGCAACCGAGTGGCCTTTAGTAGATGAATGATCAAGCAGCAACACATTTGTATAATGGATATTACTCAGCCATAAAAGAGTCCGGTCTTGCCATTGTGACAGCATGCATGGACCTAGAGGCCCTTAGGTTAAGGGATATAAGTCCAACAGACAATATTGTATGGTTTCTCTAATATTGGGAATAAACTAAAATAACTGAACGAACAAACTAAAACAAACCCCTGGGTACGGAGAGCATGGATTGATGGTTACCAGATGAGAGAGGGGATTGGGAGGAATGGGTGAAAAGAAGGGATTAAAAAGTACCAATTCCCAGTTAGGAAAATAGGCAGAGGAAATAACATACAGCAGAAGGAATACAGCCACTAACTCTGTGGCAACTGTGTATGGGAGTCTGACACTTATTGGGGTGGTCACTTTATAAGTTATATGTCTCAGTACTAGGTTGTACCCCTGAAACTAGTATAATATTGAATGTTAGCTATGATTAAAAGTGCATCTAAAACAAGCAAATAGTTTGACGACAATGTTGTTTTCTTAGTTTCTCTTGTTTTATTTTGACTAGTTAGTGGTCACCCAGCCCCAGCTCCCACTCACCCTTTCTCTGCCTCTTGGTGCCTCCTCCCATTTTTCTCTTTTCTTTCTCTTTAATTGCTCAGATTTAAGTGATTAATATTTTATGATTCTTGGATGATTTCATGCTTCCCCTTAAAAATAGAGCCATGAAATGAATCAAAGCTCATGATTGGCTTCAGAAATCATATTGGGATTTTCAGGCCCGGTCTCAGGTGGTGACTGTTAGATGATAAACTAGTGAAATAATTAACTCTAATTTAGGCGGAGCATACATTTTAATGCTCCTTATTTAGATATTAAGTGTCTTGAAAAGACAAAGTTGACTTTTTTGTTATTTTGTCTGTTTGACCTATTTTGATAATTTATGAATTTAGCCATAAATATAAAAGCAACAAATATCTTCCACTTTAGCAAAATTTAGCAAATGCAGCTGAAGGGAAAAAGTCAATAGACTGTTAAGTCAAATGATTTCTCAGTCCTATATTTTCAACAAGGTGCTGAAAATGAAAAATGATTTTATAAAACATTCATAAACACGGCCTTCACTTATCATTCAAGTATTTTAATAAATGGGGGACTTCATGTATCTGAAAAAAGTTGTCTTACACGCATTTGAAAATATCCTTATTCAAGTGCTTTTTACATTGTCCTTCTCTTTAAAAGAATGTTTTAAGATAAGCCATTCATTTCCTATTGGAACCAATGTTCTTTTTAAAGATCTGGACATAATCCAAAAAAGAATGTCTTCAATTTCACAGTATTATGCCAGCCATTAATAATATTACTCAATAAACAGGGCTTTTGTGAATTACATTACAGCCATTTGGCAAACAGACGAAAACGTAAGCCTTGAGAGTATGCCAGTTCTCGGCAATTGTCCTTCCTGTGAGAAAGTGTGTTTAGCCGAAGTGAAAATGAATGAAGTTGGGGGAAAGCAGGAGAATGAGGACTTCAGGAGCAAGTTCATAGACATAGCCATTCTAGGGAATTTTCTGTGTGAGGATTTCTTTCGTTGTTGGTAAAGTTGATGTCACAAACTGGTTTTAAAGTTTTTTGTTAATTTTCAAGAAGAATTTTCATCTCTCTCTCTCTCAATCTGTGGCTTCTCTTAATCAGGAAATAGTGTGACCCTGTGTCCATGACCTCCCATCGCAACTATGAGCTCACTCAGGGTACCAATTACTCTCTTTAGAGCAGTATCACTATTCAGGTTGGTACCATATGTTCCACCATCCATAGCCTCATATCTGCGTGACCTCATTTATGTTAACTACCTGGCCTTCAGAGACATTTGAGCTTATGAACCTTCAAAAGCAAAACTTAGTAATAGAGTGAAACTTACCCTAGTGACTAGAACATAGAGTGAATTACTCTAGGAGTCCTAAGGCCAACTGTTTGTCTTGTAGTCCCAGTGGTAAATCCTATTACTTCCGTCAGTCATACAATTTAAAAACTAACAAATAACCCAAAAAATCCATTAAAATTCTATTAGCAAAGACCTCTCTGATCCTGAGATGGACTTCAAGCCACACATACTTTTTTCTAGTATTTTCTTTGAGGCCTTGGTGTTGATGTGTAATGCGCATCATAAATAACAATGGCATGTTTCATTAATAGGGAATAATTATAGGGTATTTGTTACATTCCTTTCTCAGAAATGACTGAAGCAGTGGATAATTAACTTACCGATTCCATTTTAGGATTAATTTAGAGCAAAACAAATCCCAGAAGACTAGATACTATTTAATAACTTTCAAGCAGGGTTGAACATTTCAAAGTAGAATTCAGGATTACATGGTATTGAACTTGCACGAATCACTTGATAGGAATGATTAAATCATTGTATATGATTAGATTAATTTGGGGGGATAACACATCACTGTTATGTGTACCTGGATTTTTAAATTTATGCAAGTGTTATTTTGAGATAATTGCAAATTAATATCCACTTGTAAGAAATAATACAAAAGAGATTTCTTGTACCCTTTACCCAATTTAACCCATGTTAACATCTTATAAAACTACTTTATAAATCAACTTTCCTGAAGTGTGATTTGCATACAATAAAATGCACCTGTTTAAAATGTACAGATTGATGAGTTTGGGCAAACGTGTCATCTGTGTGACCACCATCCTCACCAGGACATAGAATGTTCCCCTTTCCCCAAACACTCTCACGTTGGCCGTCACCGCTTCCCCTCCACCCTTGGTCCCAGGAAACCACAGATCTGCTTCCCCTCACTATCAATAGTTCTGTCATGATATAAAATTTTAGATCATGGGGTTATTCAATCTGTATTTTTTTTGGTACACAGGCTTCCAAATCTCTCCCTTCTGCTTCCCTTGCTCTTTTTTAGATCATTTCCTAGCTAGTTGGGCTAGTAGCTTTATTGAAATACAGGACCTCTGATCTACCTACTCAGAAAATCCACTGTAACTATCAAAAAGCCTGAGTTAAATTCATAAACGCAGACCGCAAAGAAGAAGTGGAAGGTTGGGTGTGTATCCTCCGTGTCAGTCAGCATGGCTGTGTAGCTACACCATCCCTGTCTGTTACCGAGTGTTTTCTCCACCTGTTCGAAGACTTCAAGTGTTGATAGACTGTAGCTTTAAGAAAACGGTCATCCACTGAAACTTGCCGCCTTAGGATTTTTCGTTTTCCTTTAAGAGCCATCTTCCTCTTCCAGGGGCTCTGAGCCAGGAGTGATGCAATGATCCATACTTCTGCCAAGCACACACACTTTGTTGGCTACTTAGCTATGCTTTCATCATTTTGTGACATCATTACCTGCAAGGGTGGCCAAGCGTTCACAGAGCCATTTATTAGTAACCACGAAGACTTCTCTTATTCTTTGGCTCTGATTTGTGACCCTTTTATAACATTCATCATGGCTTTTATGAATTAACTACAAGAGAACTATCAATATGCATTTTTGTTAGGATTATGAATAACCGAGCCAGCTTAAAACATTTTATATAATAAGCCTTCCTACCATTCAGTAATTGGATGGGGGAACACCACACTTTATGCTGCTTATTATGTAGATGAGTATTTCCTGTTATATAAAGAGTGTGTTCCTTTAGGGCACTGAAGTCTGTAAGCATGAGTCATCGTGACTAACTCCTGTCATATTTTTACGACACATTGAGCTTCACCACTTATGTTTTTTCTTTGCTCCCAGAAAGATTCTTCTCTAAATATTTTTCATTTTATATTATAAGTTTTGTACTGATGAATTCATTTTTATTACTCTCATTCAGGCAGTTCATATTATAGATTCTACATTAGATATACATTTAGTAAGTCAAGGTCAAGCATTTCATTTACTCCCTGACACATGGTAATATTATTAATCTTAGAAAAACACTTGTACTAGTAATTTCCCTGAGAGAGATATGTACATAAGTGCATTTAAAATGTAAGTTAAAAACATTAAAAGGAGGTTAAGGGCATGGGGATATATTGAGACAGATTTATAGAAGTAGCAAATAGAGATAATGAATATAGACAAATAATGAAAAATGAGATGGTAAGTGATAACGGTAAAGGATTTTCCAAAGTTGAGGAATGACGTGATTCTTTGCAATTCTGAGCAGACTTGGAGAAAAAAATAATACATATGTAGGCAAGATATTATGATTCTGCTGATCCCCAAAGACCAAGAGTAGATTCGAGAAACAGCCAGAGAGAAAAAGCCAAATCTTTTATAGACCTGAATTTTTAAGAAATTGTGGTATTAGATTTCTCAAGCCCCGATGGAATATCGTGAATTATTGCCTTTGAACTGCAGAAGGAAAGTAACCAACCAAACCTAGAATAATCTGTTTGTAGCTAGACTATCAATTAAAAGCAAGGGAGAAAAAAAATAGATTTTTTGCCTAATACCAGTCAACTCTTACTAAACGATATATGTATATCCTTTAAAATGTTTATATCTATAACATATATATATATATATATATATATATATATATATATATATATAATGATACCTCACCCCAGCCATCCTGCCACACATTCATTAGAAGACGGATGTGATGGTTTGACTATAGACCTTACCCTCTGCTGGAACATAATGTCACTAACAGCCCATTTTCCTGGGGTCCCTTTTACCCAGCACATCATGTTCAGCTTAAAAAAAAATAAAAGCATGCAAAAAAGACCAAAAGTACAGTTTAAAGAGACAAAGTAAACATAAGATCCAAACTCAGATGTGGAGGGACGCGAGAATGATCAGAGTGGGAACATAAAACGACTCTGATCAACAAGCCAGGGGCTCCAAGGGGAAAAGAAGAGAATGCACAAGTACAGATGCCCACCCTGTATATGAAGATGAAACAATTAAACAAGACACTTTTAAATAATGCATGAGTCAAAATCGGCTTCTCCAGAGAAATTTAAAAATATTTTTACGTGAAGACGAATCTACAACCTATGAAATTTGCAATGCAATGAAAGTTTGCAATGCTTAGAGGGAAATGCATAACATTAAATTCATATAGTAGAAAATAAGAAAGATCTAAAGTCAGCCATCTAAATGTCTACTTTAGGGAACTAGAAGTAAAGAAATGTTATATCCAAAGCAAAAAGAGGAAAAATAATATTTTTAAAGCAGATATAAATGAAACTGAAATGAGAAAATTAATAGAGAAATTAACAAAACCAAACTCCAATGATTTGAAGAGATCAACAAAATCAATAAGCCTCGAGCTAAGCTAACTATATTATCTGACACTGCATGCAAAAATTTGCTGAATATGGATTGACAACTAGAATCTAAGATGTGAAACAGTAGAGAAAACATAAGCCCTAAACTTATGAGCCTTGGTCTCAGAGGGATTTTTGTGAACTTGACCCCAAAGACAAGAGAAGTAAAAGAAAAACAGATGAATTAGATTACATCAACATGAGAAGTTTTCTGCACAGCAAAAGAAGCTGCCAAAGGTCACCTGGGAAAAGATGTTTGCAAATGTGCCTCCCATAAGGGGATCGTATCCAAATTATGTAAAGAACTCATACAACTTAACAAAAAATAATCTCATTTAAAAATGGCCAGAGGAGCTAATAGACAATTTTCCAAAGAAGACACACAGATGGGCACCATATATAAAAATATATATTAAAAAATGCTCAACAGCACTAGTTACATTTGAAATGCAGATCAAAAGCACAATGAGATACTACTTCCCACCTGTTAGAAAGGTTATTGTCAAGTAAGACAAGGAATGGCAAGCATTGGAGAGACTGTGGAGAAAATCCTTCACACAGTGCTTGGTGTGTTCACGATAGAAAATAGCCTGGAGGCCTCTCAAAGGATTAAGAATACAGTTTACCATAGGACCCGGAGATCTGTCTTCAGAGTATCCACATGAGAAAGAGAACTTTTAAATGAGATTAATTGAAAAGAAGACTGGTGGACAGGTAATTCTCAAGAGGCGAGAAGTAGCAACTCAAATGGAAAATAACCATGTGAAAACATTTGCAATTTTATGGGTTATCAGTAATCAAAACTGTAACATTTTCTACGCATGAGCTCAGCAAAGTGTTTTTTAAACTGAACATTTCCATTGCTGACAAGGGTGTGGATTATTGAGGACTCTTGTCCCAGGGATGGAAGGACCCCCCCACTGGGGAAGCATGATTTGCCTATATTTAAATGAACTGCTTAACAGCACTGGGTCTCAATGAGTAGACCTTGTACCTCAACGTGAATGAGTTCTCAAACAACTGAGTGCCAAAGGCTTGTTGTAGAGTAATACATGCAGTACGCCATTTATGTAAAATGTAAAAACCTGCAAAATAATACTGTCCCTACATCATTTGTAACATAAAGTGTAAATATCAAAACAATGTTTGCAAGTATTACTCAGTTCTGATGTTGCTGGTGAGGTGGAATATGTATGGCTGTGTAGTCTTTTAAGTCAAATGGTGAATAGAAGAGTATAACTGTTTGCTTTTGTAATATTTATATATTTCGCAATCTTAAATATTACAGTATAATTTTCCAAATGTAGAATAAAGTGTACTTTTTTTTTTACTAGGAACGTATCATCTATGTTAAGTATTCAGTCAAGACAGAATGGAAGTAATTCTGTATTACTGTGTATCTTTATAGTTCTAATGTGAAGACTGATCATTTGCTAGCTCCCCTCAACAGGTATTTATGAAATGCCTTCTGTGCGTGGAGTATTATGCCCGAGTGTAGCCGTAAGGTCTTGATTGCAGATGCAAGAATTTGAAAATATTGAAGGACTTTCCTTTGGGAAAATCAAAAAGAAAGACACAAATTACTCTAATAAATAGAGATGACTTTAGTGCAAACAACTTATGCAAGCTGATACTTTATAATTAAATAATATAAATATCACTGGCACTTGAAGTCTTTAAAGAAACATTTAAATGCAGCTATAGTGATGAAAGGGTTTTTAAAATTTAGTGATCTGGTACTCAAGTGACCCTGGATAACATTTCCCCTATGAAATGGTTTCATGGGACTTCAGGTAAAGATGGAAGAGTAGGTAAACATTGTGCTCACCTCCACCCCACCCCCCGCCACATCAGAACAACAGCTAAATTATAGAATAAATATTATGGAGAACGACCGTAGGCTAACTGAAGAGGACTCCTGTAATCATGGAAATAAAAAAAAGTCAAGTAGAGAGAATGGTAGGGGAGGTAGAGAAGTGGAATGAGCAGGTCCCGCCCCCCAAGGTGTGGCAATGAAGAATCAGGAGGGATATTTCACCTGTGGGGGAGGGTTGGGGGGTACTGAGGAGCAAGGGGTCCCAGCCACACACTGGGCCCCACTGCCTGGGACACCAGCACCAGGACCAGCGTCCCCACAGCATGTGGCTGTGAAAACCAATGGAGATTGTGTCTGAGTGGGGTGGGGGGCTCTGGGGACCCAGGCACTCCTTTTGAGGGGCCCGCACAGGGTCTCAGTTGCCCACAAACCCACTCTAAGCCTCAGTGTCGGGTCTGCAACTCAAAGACCCCCAGGACATGTGCATTTCTGTCTTTACACTGGTGAAGCTTGATCATTGTTTCGCTTTTGCTCGTGGAGATCACAGAGTAATCCACAGGTAAAAATCTGCAGGAAAATATTGCATTTACCTTTAAGCTTTTAACGTTACTGTTCAATGAAATGCTAGCCACATGAACGTGGAGTCCTGTAACATGTCAGAAATGTACATAGTCTATTAGGTCATTCAATCATGTGTTCATCAAACATATTGATCGCCTGTCAGGTGCAAAGCATCGAATTTTCTGTCTAGATTCTCTTCGAAGTTGGAAGTTTTGCTCCACCTCCCCACGTCCCACCCCCGACACATACAGACACACCAATCTATCATTAATAATACATTATCTATCAATAGCTTGTCTAACAATACCTCTGTGATTAGAACAATAACGCTACATAGGGGAAATTTCTGTTGGAAAAAATAGTTACAGGAGTACCCTGAAGTTCTTACGTTCATGAAGATGATTTCACCACCTAGTACAAAAAAGAAATTGCATGGGAATGGCATCATTTGGGGTGACAACTGAACAGCTACATCCCAAAGAGGAAGCCGTGAACAGAGCCTGAGGACAATTATTATTATTAGAGAGTTAGGTTCATCAAATTTCCAACATACTGGCCTGGCATCGACTGGTGAGCAAGGAGTGAAGTGCGGAGTCTCAGATCTCTAGTTCGTTTAGGCCACTGGGGAATAGTTGAACAAATTCCCTCTGTTAGCTCGGTGAGTAGTTCTATAGTGATCTCTAAAAAGTAAGCATTTCAGAAAATCTTACTTTGAAACACATCATTTTCCTCTCCTTCCCACAGAGGTGGGGGCTGAATTTCCCAGCAGGGGAGTGGGCAGTGACTTCCACATCCCAGGTCTCTCCAGCCAACATCGCCTTTCCTCAGAGATCATCTTTGATCATGTTCTATCCTTCAGCCAGTATAGCACCAGGCTGATTACGTGTAAGGGCTTTCTCTATAGCTTCATGTAAATTGAGCGCCTGCTATATGTTAGGGCTTCTAAGTCCTGGGGCTATTTGTAATGAACAAAAAACACTCATGGCGCTTCCTAGACATTTTTACATTCTAGTGTATACTAATTGACATTCTGGTGGGTGACTTCAGAAAACTATTTAAGTTCTCTCCTTTTCTAGAGTTTTCTTGTCTGTCAGGTGGAGGTAATAATAACTCCTACTTCATAGGTTGTTGGAAAGATTTAGTTCAGGTAATAGATACAAAGCCCACAAGCCTGACACTGTACATCGTAGCTAATCTCACTGTGTGAGTAGCAATGTCTACACAGTGACATCTGTAGGCATTTCACTGTTAAGAGTAGAAGGAGAAAGAATTTTCTTTCATTTCTGGTTCTTTGCTAGAACCAGAAATGAAGGACATGAATTCACCAATAGGAATGAGCTCTCATTCATTGACTTATTCATTCCTTTATACTCAGTTCTTCATTCATTCACTCAGGAAACATTTATTTAGCAATTGCAGTGTTTCAGACGGGAACCTCAAAGTCTAATACAGGCAACGGATAAGTAAATGAACTGTTAAGTAGGCTATGAGAATTGCAGTTACTTAAAACTCTATGCTTGATTGGGTACAGAAGATGGGATACACACAGGCAGTGGAGTACTGCTCAGCCATCAGAAGGGGTGGAGCACTGCTTTTGGCAACAACACAGATAGACCTTGAGCATATCAGGCTAAGCGAAAGAAGTCAAACAGAAAAGGTCAAAGACCATAGGATTTCACTCAGATGTGGGATTTAAAACTGAGAGCAATAAATGAACCAACAAAACCAAGACACCAAAACTTACAGGCAACACTTTGGTAGTTACCAGCAAGAAAAGAGGGTAGTGGGTATAGTAATGCGTAAAGGGGGGTGGAATAGGTGGTGGCAGAAGGAGATTTAACCTGGGGTGGTGGCCATGGAGTGCGGTGTGCAGACGATGTGCCATGGAATCGAAACCTACATAACCAATGTCACCCCAATAAATTGAAAAAAGTAAGTGAAAAGAACCTTTAGATAAAATTATTGTATCTATAAATGTTTAATAAAATAAGGCAGCACCCATGATTGTCCTTTGTGCCCCTACAATTTTAGACTCTATGGAATGTTCTAGAACTTGGAAAACATTCCTACTATTTCATTATTTACTATTCAAGGATTAACTACTTCTTGTACGGTTTCCAGATAGGACTGTCTTTAAATGAACATTTAAAATAGTTTAACCCATTTTGGAAATCATTCAAGACAGGATTGTTCCTTTTTTTTTAAAATCTATGATAGTTGTTTAATGACTCTTGGTCATCACTAGGGACTTGACCTTTCAAAGAGCATTGAGTCTATTGCTTTGATGAGTCTGCTGAGCGCCCAGGTGAGTAGCTTGCAGTAAGATCTTACCTTCCCACGAAGTGTCTGGCTAAGAGAACATTTTCTTATTCCTTCTTCCAAAGATACGTAATGAGCATTTAAGACTGCTGGATAAATGACTGAATGGATGAGGGACTGCTGTACATTTCTTTAAATTTTCCTATATGTAAGTTTGCAATTTCTCTGTAAATTTGAAGGTATTAAGAAATAATGGATCAAGATCGAAACAGATAAGAGTAGAGTTGATAAAAATATTTTTGGACCCATGCTTTATCTTTGGTAGATTGTCTTTGCTAGTCTGTAAGAACAACAAAAGGGTACTTTATTCCAGTTTAACGATTTGCAGAGAGAAATCTCATTGTGTACTATTAGACTGTAATGCAATATAATAAATGTCATAGCATCTTCTAGATTCTATAATTTTTCTTCCTGAATATGTCCAAGTATTTGGGTCCCTTTTAGTGGAGTGGATTAGCAGCCCTTAAAAAACTATTAAAATGATAGCAGTTAAATGAATCGGTGAAGAAAGCCCTCAGCCCTGCCCTGACCTGTGTGGCTCAGTCTATCGGGTGTTGTCCCACAAAGCGAAGGGTTGCCAGCTCATTTACTAGTCAGAGCACATGCCTGGGTTGCAGGTTTGGTCCTGGTAGGGGCATACAAGAGGCAACCAACTGATGTTTCTCTCCCATACCCATGTTTCTCTCCCTGTCTTTCTCCTTACCTTTCCTTTCTCTAAAAATAAAATAAAATAATAAAATAAAATAAAATAAAATAAATAAAATTAAAATAAAATAAAATAAAATAAAATAACCCTGGTTGGTATAGCTCAGTGAATTGAGCACTGGGTTGTAAACCAAAAGGTTGCCGGTTTGATACTCTGTCAGGGCACATGCCTGGACTGTATCCCAGGTCCCCCAGTTGAAGGCATGTGATAAGCGACCAAACCATGTGTCTCTCATGTATCGGTATTTCTCTTCCTCTCTTTCTTTCTCCCTTCCCCTCTCTCTCAAAAAAAAATAAATAAAATCCTTAAAAAATAATAAAGTCCTCAACCCTGATATAGCCATTGTATAATCTTATAATTTAAGCACCCAGGGACATATGGGGGGGGGCAATTACTACAGAAGAAACTGAGGCATAATTAAAAGTGGCAAATGATCAACTAGATATTGGGAAAACATTAAGTAGAAAAGCATCTAGTTCACAAATGGCACAAAATATGAGGTATAATACTTCTAAATTTAAACTTTCAAAGTTATTTATAGAATGAAAAAATGAGAGACAATGAGAATTATTCCTAGTGCCTATGCTTTAGAAATCATGATTTACTCCAAGTTTACTCATAGTTCCATTTTGTTCTGGTTCTCCTTGTGTTATCTAAAAGGAATTGTAAGGAAACATACTTTTAAGGCCAAAATGTAAGTTTCATTACTTTTTTTTGGAGGAAGAATCATAAGTTATCTTTCTTCCGTAATCAGGTGAATGAGACCTCTTTTGAACATGTTTTTCTATTGAATGTATTGGGGTGACACTGGTTAATAAAATTATATAGGTTTCAGGTGTACAGTTCTATAATATATCATTTGTATACTGTATTGTGTGTTCACCCCAAGTCAAGTCTCCTTCCATCACCACTTATGCCCCCTTTACCCTCTCTACCCCCCACCCCTCTTTCCTTGTGGTCATCACTAAGCTATTGTCTGACAGCTCTCAGTCTGTTTCCTGTATCTGTGAATCTGTTTTTATTTTGTTTGTTAGTTTATTTTATTTGTTAGATTCCGTATATAAGTAAAGTCATTTGGTACTTGTTTTTCTCTAACTGGTGTATTTTATTTGTGACACTGTGGAGGAATCTGGAGAATATTATGAGGAGTTTCACTAATTTTATAATCAAAGGATAGACTACAAAGCATTCCTTCCTTTTTATACTCTTTGTGAACTACACCAAACAATAATATTATAGCATCATCCTTCTGAACAAGAGCCAAGATATGTCACTGTGTCATTTAGTTCTACATGTTTTAAGTCACATTTTATAACAGAAATTTAGTCTGTCATCTCTCAAAATCCTTGCATCTATATATTAATCTCATTTTTGATTTTTTAAAAGTCGTACTCTGTTTATTGGCAATTCATAAACCCTCAGCTCGCGCTGTGGTAGAAAAGAGCATCATTTTCTCTCTAGTATCTTACTGATCCATGTACAATTTAAAACAAACATTTTAATTTTCTTAGTGAAATGTTACATGTAAATGATGCATGGCTTCCTTGTATCTGCCCATGCAGGCTCGTTTTATTTGCCCTCCATTTTAATACAATAGTAATAAATGCACACTGTGGAAAAAATAAAGTCGTAAAAAGTGAAAGTCATCTCAAACTCTACCACCCATAGACAATCTCAGCAAACACTCTTTAGGTTCTATCCCTTCGGATATTGTATTATTGTTGTTCTCAGTAAATTGATGCTACCTGTCTCTGTCTTCTTAAAGTTGTAGCTCTATGTCCATATCCAAAGGTGAGTCTACCTTTATCTGGGAAATGAGATTATACTCCACATATCATTTTAACATGATTTTTAAATTCAAGCTATATTATAGATATCGTTCTACATTTTTATTTCCATATGCTTGTATTCTGTTCCTTTGAAGATGTGGCAACTGCAAACCGTTCCCTTTCAGGTATTTGACAGGTACCCTTTTCTTCACTATTGTAAAAAATTTTTCCCATGGTGCGTTTGTCTGGCCTTTAATGCTGGCCTCATAGAATGCATTTGGAAATGTCCACTGCTCTTCAAGTGAGAAGAGTTTGGGAAGGATTGTTATTAATTCCTTAAAATTGGTAAACCTTTAAGATAGACAAAAATAGTAAAGATTCAAATAAATATAATTAGAATTGAGAGAGGAGACATTATAACTGGTGCCACAGAAATAAAAAGGATTATAGAAGACTGTTAGGCACAATTATATGTCAACCAACCAGGTGAACTTAGAAGGAATGGCTAGGTTTCACACAACCTGCCAACTATTAGTGCTGGGCTAGCTGCCCCATCTTCTCTTTTCCCATAACACTCTATTAAGATCTAGACCTTGCTCCTGTCACTTTGAACTGAAATAATTTATTTACTTACATGTGTCTTCCAGAAAAATGCAAATTATTGACTTTTATGCTTTTTAAATACCATCCACACAGTAGGAGCTTAATGGACAACTGCTAAGCTGTTAACGGAAAATTCACACATAATGGTGACATTAATATTCAAAGAAATCGTCCCCGAGGGAATTTAGAGAGGGGGATACAAAGGGGACAATGAATAAACAGGGTGATGTTTATATCAAGACTTCAGAATTGGCTGTAATTAGATGATTTTCAATGGGGCCCTTCCAAATATGAAACAAACCCCGTTTTCATGAAGCAGTCATTAGAAGATGATCAACTATGGGTCTCAGCCCAAAAGGATGTTTAAGGTGGGTAATTGACCTCTTCAAGTTTTCTCTTACCAGCAGTCATTTGTAAATCAAATTTGTTTTATATAATCATCAGTTTGTGATTAGGCAGAGGCTCGAGTCAGCCAGCTTCATTCAATTACTGGTACTGCCACTAACTGGAAAGGAGCGTGAGGTGTTTACTTCGCATGCGCTGGGCACTGTAGAAAGCATTTAAAATGGATTATTTTAGCCCTGGCTGGGGTAGCTCAGTGGATTGAGCACGGGCCTGTGAACTAGAGGATCCCAGTTCGGTTCCCAGTCAGGGCACATGCCTGGGTTGTGGGCCAGTTCCCAGCAGGGAACTCATGAGAGGCAACCATGCATTGATATTTCTCTCCTTCTCTCCTTCCCTTCCCCTCTAAAGATAAATAAATGAAACATTAAAAAAATAAAATGGATTATTTTATTGAGTCCTCTAGGCCAAGGGTGTGGCCCAGCAGGGCTATGAATTCAGCCCAATCTGAGTAAAAATCACAAATTTACTCAGAATATTATGAGGTTATTCGGTTTTGGTATTGTTTGTGTATTTAATGCATGGCACAAGACAGCTCTTCTTCCAGTGTGGCCCAGAGATGCCAAAAGTTTGGACACCCCTGCTAGGCTTTGGGTCACATAGTATTCCGTATCTAAATTCTCTTCCTCGATATGCTATCCCTGTGTTCTCATAAAATTAATTCTACCTCCTTAATGCCTGATTTTTCTCATCTATAATATGGGGGTCATCTTACCCGACTCAGAGGGTTGTTATAGAGACCATGTGCTTAGTGAAGTGTTGGTCATGTAGTAAACCCTCAGTAGACACTGTCTGCTACTTTATTATTAGATTGGAACTGGAGAGAAAGGAGGTTTGGTAATATGAACACCATCATGAAACAGTGAGTCCTGAGTCCTCTTTACCCTGTGAAACGCAGTTTTCGTTTTCTCTAAAAGGAAAACAACTCAATATCTGAATTATTATTGATTCCAAATGATCTGAAGATACTGTTGGGAACCTCCCTGACTGGTTTCAGGGGTTGTAACTGGCCCCCATGGCTAAGGCTGAGTGAGGGACCTTTGGACCATGAGCCACTAAGGAGAGAAAGCTTATCTCCCTGGCAGGAGCTCTGCTTCTCCTTTTTTCATAACTGGCCCCTAATGCTTGATCAGTTAGCCAATGATGGGTAAGATTCCCGAAGGGGGGAACGACCTAAGACAGGCACAATCATGTGAAGGCCCCAGGGAAGGACTTGGGGAGCTATGGAGAAAGGGGGTGATGGACCCTCACCCCTCAGCTTTGATGAAGCCTGACTTTACTGAGTCTGAGAGAAGTCTCTGAAAATGTGTTGCCTCCCCTGCCTGATTTAAGCCTGAAACAATGGCAGAGGGCAGTGCAGCCCTGTGCTGGAAAGGGCGGGCTCCCCGGGTGATTGGGCTTGAGAAACAATATGTAAAATCCTGTGAAACCTGCTTTCTTAAGAATGCTCTCAATTAAATGATAAGGGTCCGAGCAGGAAATGAGTTTGTTTCCCAAAGTTTTGTAGCCCTTTAGCTAACAGACCCTGCTTCAGAAGAAGCCCTAATAGTTCTTTATATGCTATCTACTGTTTGATCCTTACACCTGACAATGATTAATGACCTGTACCTGTATTCCTGCACAAATTAAACCNACAGCTCTTCTTCCAGTGTGGCCCAGAGATGCCAAAAGTTTGGACACCCCTGCTAGGCTTTGGGTCACATAGTATTCCGCATCTAAATTCTCTTCCTTGATATGCTATCCCTGTGTTCTCATAAAATTAATTCTACCTCCTTAATGCCTGATTTTTCTCATCTATAATATGGGGGTCATCTTACCCGACTCAGAGGGTTGTTATAGAGACCATGTGCTTAGTGAAGTGTTGGCCATGTAGTAAACCCTCAGTAGACACTGTCTGCTACTTTATTATTAGATTGGAACTGGAGAGAAAGGAGGTTCGGTAATATGAACAGCATCATGAAACAGTGAGTCCTGAGTCCTCTTTACCCTGTGAAACGCAGTTTTTGTTTTCTCTAAAAAGGAAAACAACTCAATATCTGAATTATTATTGGTTCCAAATGATCTGAAGATACTGTTGGGAACCTCCCTGCCTGGTTTCAGGGGTTGTAACTGGCCCCCATAGCTAAGGCTGAGTGAGGGACCTTTGGACCATGAGCCACTAAGGAGAGAAAGCTTATCTCCCTGGCAGGAGCTCTGCTTCTCCTTTTTTCATAACTGGCCCCTAATGCTTGATCAGTTAGCCAATGATGGGTAAGATTCCCGAAGGGGGGAACGACCTAAGACAGGCACAATCATGTGAAGGCCCCAGGGAAGGACTTGGGGAGCTATGGAGAAAGGGGGTGATGGACCCTCACCCCTCAGCTTTGACGAAGCCTGACTTTCCTGAGTCCGAGAGAAGTCTCTGAAAATGTGTTGCCTCCCCTGCCTGATTTAAGCCTGAAACAATGGCAGAGGGCAGTGCAGCCTTGTGCTGGAAAGGGCGGGCTCCCCTGGTGATCGGGCTTGAGAAAGAATATGTAAAATCCTGTGAAACCTGCTTTGTTAAGAATGCTCTCAATTAAATGATAAGGGTCCAAGCAGGAAATGAGTTTGTTTCCCAAAGTTTTGTAGCCCTTTAGCTAACACACCCTGCTTCAGAAGAAGCCCTAATAGTTCTTTATATGCTATCTACTGTTTGATCCTTACGACTGACAATGATTAATGAGCTGTACCTGTACAAATTAAACCCAGTAAAAGCCTGTCTAGGCAAGGGTCAGTGCACTCTCCTCTTGAGAGAGTGGCCAGGCCATTCTGAGGTGCTCCCCCCTTGAGGGAGTAGCCATGCCCTCCTTTTTCCTCCACGGGACTCGGTAGTCCGTGTGAATTTGTCTCATATCTCGTCCGTGGCACCATGGGCACTGTGAGCGGTGCAGGGGTCAAGATCTGTCATAACATTTACATAATTCCCAATCTAGAGCCCGGCACATCGTACACATTCAACATCTGGAAGTTACCTGATGAGCAACAGTGGAAGGAAGAGAAAGAAGGGGTGAAAGATCCAAGAGAGGCATTGATCTTCAGTTCAAGGAACACTGAGCAATATTTAAGACTGTTTCTATGCATTATATTATTTATAACCATTACTAGCAGATTCTGTGATCATAAATGTATGGGTCCATGATGTAATGTAGAGGGTACAGCCTACCAAGCGGAGCAAGGAGCAATCAATGATCCAGATTCACTTCCGGTTAATTGTATCATCTTGGCTACAAGTTCAGAGGCGGCCTTATGTAACACTTCCTAGGAGCTGTTGGATACCATTAGGGTTATAACTATCACTGGTGGCCCAAAGTTGGGGGACATGGGTTCTAGTTAGACAAATGGAGGAATAGATGAAAACTCACTTTCTGACTTCCTGGCTTTGGAGGAGAGAAATGTGCTCATTAAATTCTCTTCCCCAAGTCGATTCCCAATTTTTTAAAACTCTGTCCCATTGCAAAACTTGGGCCACAGGCATAATTTTGCTACAGGACAATGCCTGAAACCTACTTCTGTTTTTACTTCATTTTCAAGTATTCTTATTGATGACTTTGCTCACCCTGTGATGGTGTTTTTACTGTTCCAGTTATGTTTTCTTGCATAAAAGTCCGTGGAAGTGATGACATGGAAACCGGGGTCCTTGTCTCACCGATTACACATGCAGTTTGTCTTCTACAAAGTAACTGCCAGCTGTTCGGGTTTGGGAGGTTTCCTCCCTGAGCCCATGGAGCAAATCCAACAGAAGTCGGATTTGATAGTTCTGTGAAGACGACGTCGTTTGCTTTCTGCCTGCCATCTAAAAGATAAAAGCTCATTTAAGACTTTATCCTTCAACTAATTGCAGGCAGAAAACACTATTTTAGACTCCCAGTTGCAGTTTCTCAATCCCAGACGGAAAATCCTGTTTTCCGTCTGTGGTTGGTTAAATCTGCACATGGGGAGGGCTTGGGTAGAGTCCAAAGAACGAGTGGACACTTGACCTGGTGCTCCTAACCCCTGCCTTTTTCACGATAAACTATATTTCCACTCCCCCTGCTTTCCAACCTTGTTTTCTACCCGACTGCTTCTCTGCTCTGGACACAGTGAAATTCTCGCAATCTCCATCCCCGCCAAGTCCGCTCAGGCTTCAACGGGGAGTCTCCAGCTCTGGCTTGTTCCTACCAAACCTCCAGCACTGTGTCGATGTCAGTTCCGGCTCTTCTGTCCCCGCGCTGTTTTCTCCATGACGCCTACTGGACCTGCAGGCGAGACTCCGTATTTGCCATCTGTCTCTCCAGGCCTGGGGGCAGCTGTTTGGTTTTTGTGGTGTTAGTTGAGCATTTCATATGATTGCGTTTTCTGTTCTGTGTCCTCCCCTTAAGGAGTCCAAGAACAGCTGTTCACATTTCAGTCTGTTTAGCTTTTTATTTCTTAGTAGGGTGGACTGATAGCTTCTACGCTCTTCACCTGTAGGATCAAACACTGGAAGTCAAGTTTTTAATGTTTTGATAAAAAATGTAAAGGCCATGGAACAGTCATAACTTTTCACATTGGTTATGAATATCAATTTACATGATCTTAGTTTACATGGTCATTTCCACTGCCATACCTATAACATGCTGATTTCTGATTCATAAAACAATTTTCAAAATATAACAGGTGCTGGCTTTTAACTCTTTGTTACTCGTTTTCCAGCTAGTACCAGTGCCTGGTATGTAAATGAAAAAAATAAGTCCCACTCACCACTTTATGTTTACCTACTGTTCTGATATTACTTTATTGGTCTAGTGTGATCGCTGTCTGCCTCTTTATAACGACAAGCCTTTCCGCCCTGGAGATCAAGTTCACACTTTCAACTGCAAACCTTGTCAATGCAACGGCCACTCCAGAAGCTGCCACTACGACCGCTCGGCAGACCCTTTCCCAGCTGAGCATCACAGAGGCGGGGGAGGAGTCTGCGATGGCTGTGAGCACAACACGACAGGTAACCATCAGACCACAGAGGAAACACAGGCTGAGTTCACAGGTAACCAGCGGACAACAACCGAAACGGAGGCCCATGTGCTCTGATGCACAATGCGTGTTATTTTAACTTACGTCACTGCTCTCTGGTTTAAGGAAGTGCTTGCATACTGTTATGTTTGAAAACCAAAGCTGGTTTATCAAATCTTCATAATCACAGATCATTAGGTTTTCAGAAATAGCAGTCTAGGCTTTGACTATATCCTTTCAGGAAAAGTTTCTTTTTTACAGCATTTAATTAAACTATGAATGTATTTTGGATAGCTCAGGAATTATTAGTTTGAAAAAAAATATATATATACTTAACATAAGTTTCTTGTGTGAACCTCGTCTTCCACTGTGTGAGTTCTCACGCAGAAGTATTTACATTCATTGAGATTTGGCATGGACTCTAGTAATCTGGGAATACTCTTTTGTAAATGGTAATTAAATAAAGAGATGATTCTCAAAATCTGACTGTAAAACCATTCAGTGTTTTGAAGAGCTGGTGTTTTAAAAGCAGAAGTAGACAACCTCAACTCTGTGTGGTATGGTGGCCCCAGTCCTATGGGTTTGAAAGTGCGCTGTTCTGAAACTTGAATGGGTAACTACTGATGACCTAAAAGGTCACACGAGAACCTGACCAGGTGCTGGGAATATAAAGATTAACATGATAGGGAAGATTCCTGTCTGTGTGTGTATTATTACACAGTGGGAAATGCTCACTGTGCAAGGAACAGTGACAAAGCTGCCCAAGGAGTACCAAGGTAGGGAGTGCAGTTGGGGTTACCCAGCTGAAGGCATGAGAGGAAGGGCATCTAGGGGGGTGAATAAAGGTTTCCAGTAAGAGAAACAGTTGCCGTGATGGCCTGGAGGAGAGAAAAACATGGAAACCCTTGAAGATCTGTTGGACGTGCCAACGGCTGGCTGTAACAAAAGACGCCAGGAAGGAAGGCAGGGGCTGGATTTTAGAGGGCTCTGAAGGCCATGGTACAGAGCTTGGCTTCTATCCTCAGGAATTTGAACAGGGTAGGAACACAGTACATTTTGTGTTTTTAAAAGACCCATCTGGTCATAAATGGGGGGAGTGGATTGGGTCAAGGTGGACCAGTTAGTGGGAGACTGCCATTGTCCAGGTGAAGAGTGATGCCGGAGTAGATGTAAGGTGGTGTGGTTGGGGAGACATTTAAGATAGGAGGTGACAGCATTTTCCCTTCAAGGTAGAGGGCAGGAAGAGGTGTTCAGATTCTTGCCTGATGTTCCAGTTTGAGCACCAGGGTCACCGCTGCTGTCAGCCATTGAGACAGGATAACACAGGTGGATCTCAAGCTGAGGGAGGAGACGGCAGGTTCTGCTTGGGGCACGTTCTCCGTGTGTATCCAGGAGACATTTCTGCTGGGGGCCGCGGGGCACAGTTCTGAAACTCTTTCCTTATAAGGAAAGCCTTTGGTGATGCCTCAGAAAAGACTAGTGTCACCCGTAGGCTTTGGTGGCGCCTTATGTTTATCATAGTTGGTTAGTGTGTATTTATTTCTGTGATTATCTAATTAACATGCGTCCTACCCGCTGGCTGGCTCATGTACACAGAGCTCTAAATGGTAATTATAGTTGTGCTTCTAAATTTCTCATTCTAATCTCCTCTCTATCTTAACAGTACAATGGCTTTTTTATAATCTTGTGCGGCTCGATGACAACATCCCCCAAATTAATTTCTGACCTGCAGGAGCACAGATGCTAACTGTACGACTGTGCAGCTCAGCACTTAGCATGGCGGTTGGGACACAGTACCCACCGGAGAATGATTCACAGACTGTCAACGAGAGAGATTTCTAGGTTGGGTGTGTAAATTTGAGAGTCGTCAGCATATGTAAATGAAAATATTCTAGAGATACTATAAGTCCATTCAATTTTTAATTAGCTCACAGCCCATATCCATCAGAATGTGAATTTTCACTCAATTATTTCCATAGTCTTCTACTATTTAGCCAGTTTGAGCAATATTTGAGCAGAATGCATGTTTAAAGGGGAAATCAGCCCTATATACTACTTCATTTATTTTAGAAACTGTCAGGTTTATATATATATATATATATATATATATATATATATATATATATGTGTGTGTGTGTGTGTGTATACATATATATGGAAATATAATATGTGTATATATACACACACTATATATGCTCATATATACTATGTGTAAATATACACACACATATACACACATAGTAATGAGAAATATTTCCTTAATAATATATTTCTGATTACTAAACTATAAGCTATAGGAATTGCCTGATTATTCTAATATGTCAGAGTGCTCTAATATTTCATATGAAATTGATTTGCTATATGTAAAATATAATACATTTCTATTGATACTTGCAATGAAAAATAATGGCCATAATCACTTACAGGAGCATTGGCTTTTCATTATGTTAACTGGAGAATAAGGAATTATATTAAGAGCAGTCTCCTATTTTACAGGATTTAGTTCTGGAAAAATATTTCTAATGCTACCTACAAAGTTGCTTCTCACTGGGCACCTACCATTGACCACACACACACACACACACACACACGTCTCACATTTGATTTAGACTCAAGCACCTGGCCCTCAAAGAAAAGTTTTAAGTTTAGAAACAAACTCTTTCATAATGTGTGGGTCCTTGCAAAGCCCCGGTTTTAGGAGTGTGGCAATTATGAAACAGACGGGAGTGTAATGAAGTAAAGCGCAGTCGGTAACAGGTTCACTGTTTCATATGCTCCGGATCACCAAATTGGCAGGTAGAGAGGAAAGGTGCATTAAAATGGACGTCCCCAAAATTATAGAGTTCCCTCCGAGGAATACAGTCTTTAATTTTGAATTATGCAGCTGATGGTAATGAATTGGAAGTCATACTGCATAACCTCTCCCTGACGCAGGAAGGAGCTGTGAGCTGTGTAAGGATCACTTCTTCCGACCGCTCGGGGCAGATCCCGCCGCCCTGGATGTGTGCAGGCCCTGTGGCTGCGACAAAGCTGGCACTAGAAACAGCAGCCTCCCATGTGACCAGGTGAGTTCTCAGTAGGGAAGGTAGAGAGCGGCTCTCTTTCAAGAGCTAACTCAGGACATGGTCTACGGGTGGGATCGAGGACTCTCTGTTTCAGGACGCTCTGTGTGTGTGTGTGTGTGCGTGTGCATGCGTTTCAAAGAGAAGGCCGCTGTAGGAGTGTTCTGAACAACTTCTACCATGGACATGAACTATAAGCTTACTTGGGTGGTCCTTTGCAGAGAAGAAAAGCTCATTTTCATTTTTGCTGATAAATGTCTAGAAAATTGGAAGGTTGGGTGTTCGAAGTACATTGGAAAGTAAACTGCGTGTACGTCTTGGAATTGTTGGAGAATTAATACTAATAAATGGTATTCATTAAACAAAAACAATTTTCCTCCCAAATTGTACACATAGATCTGAATGATAATTATGATAGTTGTGCTTCTAGATTTTTTATTTGAGCCCTCTGTCTTAATGGTATGATGGATATTTATAATTTTATGCATTTTATTACAGCATCACAAAAATTAATTTCTGACCTGCATGCGCACAAATTCTAACTAACATGAGTCAGTATACTTTGCCTCAACCCAAAGAATGGGAGAAAAATTATATACCATATATCCAATGAGACTAGTCTCCAGAATACATAAAGAACCTTTACAACTCAATAATACAAAGACAATACAATTACAAATGGCTAAAGGATCTAAATAGAGACTTCTCCATGGGAGCTACACAAATGGCCAATAAGCACATGAAAAGATCTCCAACATTATTAGTCCTCAGAGAAATGCAAATTAAAACCACAATGCAATACCACCTCATACTCACCGGCATGGCTACCAGTAAACAGATAGGTAATGAGCAGCATGAATGAGTATGCAGAGGTCATTGGTATTCCCATGGACACCTAGTGGGGATGTGAACTGTGCATCCCTCTTACACACAGAGCCGTCTGGTGTTCCTCAACATGTGAAACATAGAGTCACCGCACTACCCCGCACTTTCACTGCCAGGTACACACGCAAGTGACATGGAGACGTGTGTTGGTGCACAGTGCTGTTCATGGATACTCAGCGCTCCTTTACTCGTACTTGTCAAAATGTAGAATAATCACCCGATGGGTGGATGAATAAAATGTAGCATATCCACTCAGTGGAGCACTAGTCAACAGTAAGAAAAAAAGAAATAACATTTTAAGCAGACCTTTGGTCTCCAAAGTAAGAGTGGAGGAGGGAGGAGATAGATTTTGTTTTGATGCCTCTCTGTGTCCATATTTTCCAGGTGCAAAAGTCTAGTTTAAAATGAATAAAACAAGAGATTTACTTGAAAATATTACCTTTATTTACCTGTTTTTCCTCCTAATTGCTTTTTGATAATGTTCATAGCAGAAAAAAAATAGAATTTCCATGAAAACTGATACAAAGTCAGAGAGCCTTATGTATAGGAATCTGAAGGCAGGTACAGTGACAACTGTTTCATGAATTCAGAGCCTCCCTGTTGCTTTTCTTCTAAACCACACTCGGCTTTGACCTTAATTTTGATTCTTTCCTCATGCTCCAGGTACAGACACAAAGTTATATGACACAAAGATTATTACCTGAGAAAATACAGTCTCAAGTCCACCTTGCCTAAGTAATGTTACAAAAGATTTCTAAAAAATGTTTATTGTTGTTTTCAGTGGGATAACAGAAAATATGCTTAACAAGTTGTCAACATTGTCAGAATGATAAACTGCAAAATTGAATTCAAGGACATTTTGAAAATTCAGTCACAATCCTTAATAATATTAGGGAGCATGTGAGAATATTAGGCAGTTGTTCAAGTCTCATTTTGTTATAATAACTTAGGAATCGAGCCAGCCCCAAATGGCCCCAGTGACTGTGTTGCGCGCTCTGTGTTCTGGAAGTGAACTTCCCCTTTGGCATTCGTCATTGGACACTCAATCCAATCTCATAAGATATGACATGTTTGCCTTATTCTTCCATTAGAATGTTGTAATTTTTCCTCGTGTGAGTGCCAAGATCTTGAGAATGGCATGAAGTAATTCTGAGTCACTACATCCTAAAAATAGTGATGCCAAAGTTAAGACACATGAAATAATAATAATATTGATATTAGGAGGAAACTAGAAAATGGAGAAGAGTTATTATTATCATTGAGGAGTTTTTCCTATAGAGTCCTTGGTCCTTGGGGCACCATGGGTGAATTTTAGGGCATCCATTTATACCTTTGAATTTTATGTAGGTATGGGTCTGTCTGTCTGTCTCTCTAGTCATGTGTCTGGGAGGGAAGGGCTTTCACTCCCTTTATCAAACCCAAAAGATGTACATGAGCCAAAAACAGATGAAAACTCATAACACTGGGAAATAGGTCCATTTGTCTTAAGGACAGCTTTGGCTGCATGCATATTATATGTACATCACAGTTCATATACATATATGATATATAAATATATGCAATGTGAGTTCTCAGAAGTCATCATACTTTGTTCTTGTGTCCTCTAAACTTAGTGCCTGAGTTAGGAACTCAGCACTCCTAAATCTGCTCCTAATCTCGTGTGACTGGCGTCCAGAAGGACCACCCAGAGCCCAGGCCGGGAGGATGTTTATAGACATGTTCCGCAGTACCTGGAGAAGGGTCTGTGACCTCGCAGTTACAGTTCATGGAGGCGGGGATCTCAAGGGGACACTATACTGTCCAGCCTCAGCCTTCCCTCTTCATTGACCCTGCGTGTCCTGTGTTAGCTGATGGTCTTGGCACATGTGCCGCATCCACCTTCCCGGGTGATGCTGATGAAGTGGAGAGACTGACAGGATATCCCCAGCGTGTGGCCCAGCTCTAGCAGAAGGCATTTCAGAAATGATGGTGGGATGCTTTTCTGCGTGGGATGCCCTCCTGTTTTTTTTCTCTCTTACTTTACTTTGATCTAGCGAAGGAAACCCTCATGGGTTCAGCCACAAGAGTCAGGCATAGGCAGTCAGCAGAGCAAGGCTTCTCAAGTGTTAATGTGCATATGAATCTCTCATATCTTCTTTGGGGGGATTGGTGAGGTTCTCTATGGATATTATACAAACAAACCTGGGACTTATGATTTACATACTATGTAGTTCATTCAGATGGATATAGACAAATGTATAAAAATATAAATTAGAATAATAATGCTCACTCTGTGCTCGATAGTCCAATGCTTACCCTGTAGCACTACCTTTACCCCCCAAACAATCCTACTGTGAAGGTATCATCATTATCCCCATTTTGTAGGTAGAGAAATAGAGGTGCCAAGGCAATAGATGACTTCAGCCTATGTCACATGTCTTTTTAAAGGCAGATTTTGATTCTGGGAGTCTGGAGTGAATACTGAGAGTCTATGTTTGTGAGAGTTTTCAGATGCTGCTGCTGCTGCCGTCTGGATACCACTCTCAACACTGCGGTTGCTAGTGCCCTGTCTGTCCAAGGTGCACGAAGGTGCATGGATAGAAGAAGCTGGTTTTGTGTGTACGTGGGGACAGGGAGTAGTCATGAGGGTGCCCCTACGCACACAGGCACACACTTGGTCAAAGTAGGGGCTCTGTGTTTCATCCTCCGAATCCCATGTTAAAATCAACTGGCTTTCTTAGTTTTCCACACCACAGAGGTTAAATCTATTAAATCATAGTGAAATTGTACACTAAGCCCTGTTCTCCAAATTAGAGGGTCTAATCTAAGCCATTTTCTTAAAAAAGTGGGAAGAGAAAACAATAAATAAGGGTGTCTGAAAGGTGGCTGAAAACTGAAGACACAGTTGTAATTGTATAAAAGAAAGAAGAATGGTTGATTGCAATGCTCAATAAGACATCAGTAGACTGCTACGGCAGAGCCAGAACAGAGAGAAATGATTAAGAGACATTAAAAAATAGATTAATAAGGCAGGGGACTAGGGGTTGAAATGAATTAGGTGAAATGGAAAGGCATCAATGAAGGAAGTATTTCCAGGTCTGACCCACGGAAGATGGAATCACGAGGAATAAAGATCCTACTCATGAAAATTGATTGTTCCGCCACAGTGATAATTTTCAGGAAAATACATTAGAAAATGGAGCAGGATATACTTTCTCTGCATAATGTACCATCTCCTGCAGTTCATCAATGCTCTTTCATCTGCTCAAAACTACAGATTTGTCATTAATTACCACAACATGTCCAAAAGCCATGATGTGACTTTTCCAGAAATATATTTCCTTACATGTTGTGTTACCCAAGTCTCATAGTGCACAAATACAGATAATGCACATGTTTCTTCAGCCAATGAGGAACTGAGTCCTGAAGAGTGTGATGTATGGATATTGACTGTGAACATTAGGATAATGAAGGGGATGAATGTCGGAGAGTCAATAGCTTAAAGAGGCAACGATTTGGGCGTACGTCATGTAGTCTCTCATCAGAGACTTATGGAGAGATGAGTAGTCGCATTTCTCTTGCAGCTGGTAAGCTGAATAAAACGGATCAACCTGAGGACGTAGAGGGCCAGCTGCAAAGGATAAGAACAAAAGGTGCTGGGATGTACGTTGGGAAAGAAGGGGAAAATGGGTCTGAACTTGATAGAAAGGTTCGTGGTGAAGAGTTTTCCAAGAACCGAGGTTGTGCCAGACTCCTTGGAGATGAAATGGATAGAGCTGTGACCAAGTGGAGGTGCCCAGGCTCAGTCTGAGTGCCGTGTGTTTGGACGCATCTGGCACATCCTGAAGAATGACTTCATCCCAAGGACCAGGGTATACAAACTTGGCCAAATAATAGCACCTCGGGCATTTAAAGGCTAGACTTAGCAGTGATAATAGCATCGGCAGGGATGTAAGGCAGCAACCAGATGCTGATTTAACTAATAGGTGTAAATTAACATAATGCAAGGCCCATTGCCTTGCAGCTAGTAATAGTTAGGGTAAGTTAAACAAGTGTAACGGGCCCCCAAATGTTTATTGGTCCAAACAATATTGGAGTTAATTCCTTGTTTATATACCCTCACCCTGACCCAAGGCAGCTGTTTCTGGTTGCCTGGTGGCTCTCCTCCATATAATTTAGGAACACAGCTTCCTTCCATTGATTGGTTCTGCCTTCCTCTAAAGAAAAAGGCACTGTGGGCAGACAACTCCCATCTGTTAAAATCTTGGTCCAAAAGAGGCACACACCTCTTCTGCTGTCATCCTGTCTGTGAGCTGGTCACATAGCAACATTACTTCCACAGAGGGCTTGGAGCATGTAGCTCCTGGGTGGGTGGCCCCTGTCCTAGCTACACTGAGTCTGTGGAAGAGGAGAAAGGATCTTGATGGGGAGCGAGCCATTTCCACTCAACACCTAGGTGACAAAGGTATCCCGAGAGCAACCATGATATTCTCATCTACATGACGAACTGAGTGGCTTCTGTGGAATGAGAATATAGTCCCTCATGGCACCTCAGGGCCAGCAGACTGTGAACAGGGATGACAGTGCCTGCTTTGGAGTGGACCTTGTACAGTAAAAGGAGGCACTCGGGGAAGATGGTCAGAAAAACAGGGACAGGCTGGGGTTGAGGGTGTGAACCAGCTTGCGTGCAAGGTGAAAAGGCTAGTTCATGAGCACATGTGAGAGAGAGGACCCATGGACCAGCAGATGAGAAAAGAGTCATGCCTCTCTAGGAGCTCCTGGGTAAGGGGGCCAGCAAAGATAGCGGTATTGCATGGAGGGTGCTTAAGGATCATAGATTTTGAAGGGAATATCAAAATATTAAAAACATTTAACAAGTACAACCACCATGTGATATATGTGTATATGGAAATAGATCATACTTATATCATATATGTGGATAGCATCTATATGAATGTGTATTATATATATGGATATGAATATACCCTGTATACATGACATAGATATAGAAAGCAAGTTTGTTTAAAAACTAGGCAGTGCATCATAGTGACCCTTTGTATGAGTTCTTTGATGATACCAGTTTATTCTGAAACAGATTCCAGCCTGCTCCCTGCTCTTTGGTCTGACAAACCCACATACTGATCATTTCTAGAGGCAGGTACACTCCTAATGTCAAGGGTGAACCAGTGTCAAGGACAGTAGGCTCCCCTGCACCCCTGGTGGGCTGAAGGACTTGGTCTCCACTGTGATCTGCCCATGTGCAGTTCTGCCACCATGTATGGAAGTGCCACATTTTGACGTGTGTCACCGATTGTCAGGTAGATGACAAATGGCTGAAAATGCAGGAGCACAGAAGCTCGTTGGTAACAGTCCCCTACATTCCTCTTATTTCACACTCACTGTATGCAAAGGATTATGCCAGGCCCTGCCAGTCAGCAAATACAGTCTTACCAAAGTCGGTGCAATGCTTATTAATGTATCCATTGTATAGTTAAGGACACTGAGCCTCAGAGAAATTAGGTGACTCCTCCAGGATCATACCACTAATAACTAGGTAGAACAGAAATGCGGAACTTGTTTTCTTTCCAAAGCCCTAGGCCAACTGAAGGCCATGGATGCTGGGTCCAACTGAAGTGTATGTCCCATGACACATTGCTAGACTGGGCGCTTATGGACCCTGTCCCAAGGTAGGAAGGAGTATAGCTGTTTGACTTGGGATCATTATACCAGATCTTATTAATTTAATCCTACCTATTAAAAATTTATAAATACTTAGGAAATAGCAATATGCATATAACTGAGTAGCCAAATAATTCTTTGGAGTGAATACAATTTTTATTTATTTATTTATTTTTATTTTTATTTTTTGAATACAACTTTTAAATGAAGATTTGGGTGATGACAAAGAGTTCATGTAACTCCTTAGATGCTAACTATCTTACACAAGAACTAATTTAAATATTTTGTAAACATGTTTTAAAAGCCTGATCTATTTATTTTCTTGATCATCTCAGATGGGCATCTCCCTACCTTAATAAGATGTGGAATTTATGTCTCCACTGGTTCAGTAAACTAACACTGTAGCCAGCATTCTACTGTGTAAATTCACAGTAACTTTAATCAACTTTACCCAAATAAAACAATCAAAAAAATAATTGTTAAGCTGAAAGAGTTAACTTTCCCAAAGTGTATTTCTATACAACATTAACTATAGGCAGGGGGAATGCATTTATTCATGTTGGAAATATTTTTAAAATGCTACTGTGAGATCTTTCATTTTGGTAAAGTCAAAACACCATCTTGTTAATAACCACGGGATTAATTTTTCAGCAAATTACAGCGAGACCACACTGTATGGCTGTGCCATTCAGATGACATTTATGAAATGCTCTCATTTAACATGGTGACATCTATTACATGCATCTTTTACAAGTTAGAGCTGGTAATCTCTCAGCGAACTAGACCTAAACCAGCAAAAATAAAGGGGGGTGGTGGGGATGTAACATGAAATTATACCCTTCTGAGAACTAGCATTGTAATTACAGTACTTCACACCCTTCAGCTATGTAACAATTGCCGGGGACAGCCTGTGGGGGGAACCTCTTTATATTCCTTCTGTCTTGACCACTCAAAAGCCTCAGAACAAAAGTGTTCTATTCCCACCACCGCTTTGCCTGGGCGTGCTTCAGAATGCTGGCGTACTCCTTGGAGACCATGGTGGGGAAGTTTGGACAGCAGTTTCTCGGAGATGCCTTTTGGAGCAGGAGGGAAGCTGTAAAGATACACCAGCCTGACAAATAACAGGCATTGTAGGATGGGGAAGAAAAGACGCCTTGGTTTTCCACCAAGTGGAAGCTTTTCTTCTCCAATGAATATTTTCGACAGCTGAGCAAGATGATAAACAGCGCTATCACAGAACACTTCAATGGAAACAAGTATTATGATGTACGCTCTTCACCGGGCATTCTCCCATTCGTGACATTGATACGCAGCAGAAACTACTGCAGATTCATTCATTTATTTCTGAAGGGGAATGAGTCCCTCACAAAGGTAGCCTCTTACATGAATGTGGACTTTTCTTCTCTAAAGAGGCAGGAGCTGGAGGAAAGAAAGCATTGTATCTGTACCAGGAAGACGGAGTCATTCTCAGAGTCCACATCTCAGGGCTAAGCAGGCTCCTAGCAGAGGGAATATGCTGTAGCCAGATGATAGATGGAAGGTGATGGTTAGACAGACGGGCGGATGATAGATAGAGGTGTGTGCGTTTTGCCTTGGAAGCACCAGTGAGGCTGCCAATGATTAGATGTTTCATACATACACTTTTTAAAAAATAGTAAGACCAGTGTATTTCTAGAATTTTCCCTGAGATGCTCATTTGTATAAAATGCTCCACCATTGACTCAGTTCAGAAACATCATGTTTCTTTGATGCTCAGTGATGGACCTATAAATAATTTAAAGCGATGCGTGATAGAGAGGAAAAAAAAGTAAGACCAAGTTCTTGGGAATCAGTTAACTTAGTGCAGTGGAAGAGTAGGTGGCGAGGACTCAAAGCACTGGTTTTTGAATGTTGGTGTCATAAGAGCCACCAATGGAAATATTTTCAATGAGGATTCCTTGACTCGACCTTTAGAGAAAGACTTTTAATTCTGTAGGTCTGAATTATCTGGTTGTAGACAATCAAAGGATTTAAGTTTGAAATGTATTAAACACATGTTCGATGTAGATTTGTATATTCAGGTTTTTTTTCAGCGTTTAAAACCAGCCTGCCTGCTTGATTGAGGCAAACACTTTAAAAACAATGAATGCATTCGTCCTTTTACTTGAATGCAGAATGATTTGGAGTGTGTAGTCTTTAAGAAGCTATTCAAGTCCTAACTAACTCTCTGAAAAGTGAGTAGAAATCATGATTTCTGTCACTCCTAGAACATTGGATGCTATCTTTGGACACATTTCAGTGGCATAACAATTAATTTTTAATAATGTATTCCCTCAATAAACAAGCATTTTGTGTATGCTAACATGTACCAGTCACTGTGGTGGGAAAGGGGAATGTAATAGTGAATGAAAGAAATGGTCAGGAACCAGTAAACTGAATTGAATCTTCCTGAAATATATGGTTTAGTACTATTATTTTAAAATCAAATTGTAAAAATTAAAAATTTTTTGTTGCCAGTGACAAGCCCACCTGCATGTCAGGATTTTCATTTTTAAGTGCATCTTATTTTAACTGTCTATTCTACCCATCTGATCTCTGGTTTCTCCCCAGAGTGGGATGAGCAGGGCTTCCCATGGAAGGGTGCCCTGGCCAGTTGGTTTCAGGAGTTCAGTCCACAGCAGATCTCAGCCCCTCCCACTTTCAATTGCCTGCTCTCACACTGGCCCACTACTCTTTGCATTCTCTGGTTTTCAGGTCTTTGAAAAGTCAGCTGTCCCTGACTGCTGTCTGTTTTCTCCTACACAGGTACCGATACTATGCAGGACTTGTGGCTGTTGGTGGCTCGTTCTCACTTGCTTCTCTTTGGGGGCTTCTGGTGGTAGCTTGTCCACTTGTTTTGTGCGGGTTACCTAACCTTAATCCCGTAAACTGAATTTTTGGAAACAATGCATCTGAGTTTTTCACATAAACACAGATGGAATGTATCATAACATGTTAACAACTTGAACCCTGCGTGACATAATAAGGATGATGTTTCATGCCAGGGGCATTCATTCCAGGAATGCAAGGCTGGTTTAACATCTGAAGATGGGTTCATGCAGTGCGCTAACTAAATCTCATACAACAATCTCAATAGATGTTGAAAAACTTGAGAGAAACATTCAAAACCCTTTCATGATACATACCCTCTGCATACCAGAAATGGAAATAAATAACTCCCTCGATCTGGAAAGGGCACGTACAAAGAACCTTCAGCTGACATTATATTCAACAATAAACGTGTTTGCCTTAAGGTCAGGATGTTTGCTTTTTACAAATTCTGTTCAAACTTGTAATAGAAATTTGAAAAATATAGTGCAGAATGGGGGGGGGAAGCATGAAGGTCAAGAAAGAAGAAGCAAAACTATTGTTCGTTGCAGAAAGCCTGCTGTTCTGTGGGCAGTGGAAGTTGTTGGCGGGCATCTTGTTCCCCACCCCCTCGTGATTACTCTCCACTGCCCTGCACTGTGCTCCCCGGAGTCATTCAAAATTAGCTGGGAAGCTAAGTGAGAATGGTGTGCCTGCTAAGCAGGCGTAGCTGCAACACAAATCCCTTGTGAGCAAGATTGCGGCCATCCAGCCCTTCCTGTGGAAACTCGGGGGCCTTCGCTGTAGTAGGGAATCACAGGAGCCTAGTGTGGTAGATCGAGGTCACGTTGTGGAACTGGGATCGGATGTCTAGATGTTGTTAGGTAGGTAACTGGGAGTGACTGAATATTGCTGAGCATAAAAGTGAGACAGTGGTGTCCCATGTACGGAGGAGGCGGGGGTGAGGGGCCGGGAGAAGTCCGTCTTAGTGGGGAGAAGTAGTGTAGTATGAACGTTGTTTAGAATCACTGGTGCTTCCTGACCATTAAAAGCAAAATGACTTTTACCTGATTTTAATTTGTTTACAGAAAGTGCACTCTTACTTTTGGGGCCCAGAATGTTGCACTCTCTCCACCTAACTTTTAGAATGCCACAGAAATATCAGCATCAGAATTGGAGTGGATGAAAATTACATTGCGAATTTACTTAATGTGTTCGGAAAGAGAGGAGAATTCATTAGCAGTGATTTGGTGCACCATCGTGGGTGACCTTGGCAGATCAGAGGGAAGACATGGTGGACACTGAGAACCGTCACTCACATAATGTGACCCTTCACAACTCATTGGGTGCAGGCTGTGTAGTTGTACACAATTCACCATTTTTTGAGTGAAAATCTGAATGAGTTTCTCAACAGGGAAGAATAGCAGTTTAAGAATCTCCATGAAGGGAAAGTGTAGAGTCATGTGTATAAAAGAAAAGAATATTCTCAAGAATGTACTTATCGATTAGAATAATTTGGGGGGTGATTTCCCTGCTCCATTTGTATTTCCTCTCTGTTCAAACAAAACTGTCCAGATCCAATTTAATTTCCAGGATAGATTGCCTGTTCTTCAATGTTCGAGTCTGCTTTTCAAATTCTGACTTGGCTTGGCAACGTCACTATCACCTCACTGGCTTTTAGTGAGTTCTGTGAGATGCAATCTAGTGAATGTTAGGTTGTCTCGACACCAGCCAAAGTGCTTAGGAAGACATATATTTATGCTGTTTTCCAAACGCTGCTTTAAATTACTTCAAATATGGTGTCTAGTACATAGAGAACCTCTGTGATCGCCTATTTGTTGACCTTTAAATCATGCTTCATATTTTTGTAAGTACGGGAGTGGTTTTTTCACACATACAAAAGTGATCATGTCTGGGTTATTCATTGTCTTGAATTCACCCTGGTAGAATTCCGTCTCCTAATGTAGAGGATAGTTAAGAAAGCTGACCGGAATAATTATGACAGAATCTTCCTCTCTTTGCTTGGCAGTTATATCCTTGCCAAATTCGTTGTTTCAGGTGTCACACAGTTGGCTGTCATGCCCTCCATTGCTGCATAGCCTGGGACAGCAGACTTTGGTAGGGTGGTCCAGAATGGAGAGGTCCTGAATGCGGTCACAAGGCCATGGATGGCCCCCTTAGCAAGCATCAGTGATATTCAGAGAAATTCACAAAATAGTAACTGGACAGCTTGGCTGATTCTTCCACTGTGCACCCAGCATCTCACAGGGGCGTGCCATGGCCCTGACCTTCCTTGGGTCTAGCCCTTGTCACATTGCTGTCAGATTTGTAACGCACCACAAGCAGGGTGAATTTAGCATCATGGTTATGAGTGCAGATTTGGGAGTTAGGTCACTCACTAGCCATCTGGTCATCAGTAAGTAACTTGATCTTTCTAGGCTTCGGTTTCTCCTTCTGAAACATGAAAAGTCGAGCATTTCACAAATTGTGAACAGACTAAAGCTCCTGCTATTGTGAACCTTACATCACCATGTGGTTTGTAAGGGGGCTTCTTCTTCCTTTTTTTTTTTTTTTTTTGGTCTTCCTTTTTCATGTTGAAAAACTTGCCCAAATGTCCGATGACACATCGTTGCCTGGTCTGTTCTATAATGGGGTGGGAGAACACTTGTAAACTGGACTGTATTCATTTGTTTGCAGGGGTCAGAGTCCCGGCTATCGGTCCATCTGATCTCTGTCATATTTTGCTGCCAGTTTATGGAAATAAGTCTGGCTCCTTCTTGAAACGGAGTCACTGGCTGGGTTTTGCCTGCTGGGTGGCACCAGGCAGAGCTCTCAGCTGGCAGAAAAGAGTCCAAAGTGGAAGCAGCAGAAATTAGGGTCAGGGCAATCATGAGAATGTCAATAGGCATAGAATTCTTGTAAATTTAAGGAGCACTTTTGCCCCTCAACAGAAATAGAATTAGGGTTTCAAGCAGGCTTATCGACATTTGAAGAGGCAAGGAAGGTCCAGGTGATGCATGCATTATGTTTAGATAGAACCAGAGCAAAATATGTGTGTGGAAGACAAAGTTCAGGCACTGAGTGCACTTTTATTTCTCTCTACCCTTTCCCCTCTCCCACGCGTGAAACACATACCCACAATTAAATGCCACCACTTCCTTTTTCAGACTGAATCAAGCTTCTTTTTGGTGTCCATGGGACTGGGTGAGAGTCGGGGTGGGGAACCCGGCCAGGTACCAGGAGGCAAGTCGCAGTGCTTGCCTAGCTTCTGGGACCCACATGTACCTTTCCTATTGAGGTTCATTGATATCTACAGCCCCATCTGGTGTGTGTGTAAAACTTTATTTGTCAGAGTTTTAGACATTTCCATATCAATTATTTTACGTACTCCAGTAACGACTCCAGCGAGCCCTATTCCTCAGATGAGGAAAAATGTGGCAGTGATAGATTGGTAAAAATTACTCAAACATATTTACAAGCCCTTCTCCCCCTCTCTGTAACTGAATCCCAACCTCATGTGGTCCTTTGGAATATCCCTGAGAGGAAGGGTAAACCTGGCTAGGTCCTTCCAATGCATTTTCCTACCTCCACGTGCGCAGAGCGGGGTTCAGTCCAAGTGAAAGGAAACCAGGGGAGATGTGCCAGGGACTTGCTCAGATGTGGCATGTCCGGACTCCCAGCTCTAGGGAAAGCCCTAAATTATCATCAGATTTCTCGTAGTGGCTTTACGTTTTATAGGTATGTTTCTCATGAGAAGTTTCAGCTCTTAAAGGTCTTTCTTTAACAAATGTGGTACTGTATCTATGTATACAGTAGATAAGTATTATATATCTCATGTATTTTCATTCCCAAATAGCAGCTGGAAGAAGAAAAATACTCCTGTTAAGCTATTTTTACCTGACAGTGTTCTAAAGCATGTAACTTTTCCACCTTTTTTTTTTTAACCACACTATAAACCACGCAAATATACTTAATGTGATTAATACACGCTGCAAGGGAACCATGGGTATGCCG
This sequence comes from Sturnira hondurensis, assembly GCF_014824575.4. NCBI lineage: Eukaryota > Metazoa > Chordata > Mammalia > Chiroptera > Phyllostomidae > Sturnira > Sturnira hondurensis. Next base: position 8,262,976 of record NW_028091156.1, read on the forward strand.
ACATATTCCTAAAAGCAGGATTGTATAAAAAATGTTAAAAGTGTTAGTATCCGTGGGCAAAAATGGCTGCTGTTAACAAAGACCTTTATTTTAAACATTGTTAAAACCTTGAAGAGATACTATTATTATAGACAGATCTTTAAATTAAGCACCTCATGTGTCTAACATAAAACAAGTTCGGATGAACAAGACAGGAAACGAGAGGAACAAAACCGAGAGTTCACATCGTAAAGACTAAATTAACTGCTGTGTCTTTTCTATTTTTGGCCTCCATATGACCACAGTTTGATTTCTTTATACCGTGCTTACGGTTTAATTCCACGTTTCCCTTTTAGCCATATACTGTGGACTTCCACGGGGTTTATTTTCATTCAGTTCTAGATATTCACCCCGCGGAAGGTCTGCGTGTTTTTGTGTCAGGAGGGAAAAAGTATACCTTATTACCTTCTTGTCTGTTTAACATTTAAAGTTTTTTTTTTCCTCCCTCCCTCCCTGTCTTGTACCTAATGAGCGAGTCATCTAAAAATAGACCCATTTATCATTCTACAAACTGTTGTATCTTGCCTAGATTGGAGGCCAGTGTAATTGTAAGAGACACGTTACTGGCAGACAGTGCAATGAGTGCCTGAGTGGATTCTACAACCTGCAAGAGCTGGATCCCGATGGCTGCAGTCCCTGTACCTGCAATGCCTCTGGGACCGTGGATGGAGATATTACCTGTCACCCAAAGTCAGGCCAGTGCAAGTGCAAAGCCAACGTCATTGGTATGTGTCAAGCCGAAGTTTACAGTCATGTCTCTATTACCATCTGGAGTGAAATCCTCTATTTGATTTCTCAACTGAAGAGTAAAGCAAATTTTCCTGGCTTAAGGCAAACTAGAAAAGAAAAAATACTGGAAGAAATTAACTGTCTAAAAATGATGACGTTAATAATTCTATCAAACTGCAGCTGGAAGCTTAGTTTAACCGACCCTTTAGAAGTTTCTTTATTCTGTAGTTGCTTTAACTGACATGTTCCCATACTAATAAGTCATAGAAAAATATAATTTACTTACTGCATAGATGTTTCTTTTAGAAAATTAGCACTTTTTCAAAATGTTTTATACTTAATGAGTTCTAAGCAAATAATTTCCATGCTAGTTTTCTTAATAGACCAAATAAATGGATTTTTTCAAAATATTCTGTGCTACAGGGTCCTTTGTGATAAATCTTTCCATATTTTCCTATTATATTTCTTTGAACTGTTCCTATGAAATGCAAAATAAGTCAACACAATTCCGCAGATCATGTATATTGCCAGGGTTAGTTATAAAGGGCCACATAATTTTAATTTTGTAATTCAGTGCCAAGCTGATTATAATAAACAGCTACCTTCAGTGTTATTTATCATTTTTTTATACAAGACGTGCTTTTTTGTTTGTTACTCCCACAGGTATTTTTCAGAAATTAGATTTGATTATAGCAATTTATTACCTCCAACATTTTTGAGGGGAACTGCGGCCACATAAGGACAAAATTTATCAAGTGCCCAAAATGTACTGTGTACATAATGCACTTTGAAATTTTGATATATGAGAATATTATGAGAGGAAAGTTTCCTGATGAAGTGAGGCTTGTATTGTAACTGAACACGTCTCGGTTTGTATAGGAAGTTTAAAAAAGACCTTTGCCTTTTTATTGTCATTCAAGGCCTCCTTTGTTTTTTCTGACATTGACCTGAACCTAGGAATAATGGAAACATGCCCGGCAGTCTCTTTCTCTCTCTCTCTCTCTCTCTCTCTCTCTCTCATACACACACACACACACACACACACACACACACACGAATGTATACATAGAGACACATACTTATGAACATTTTATTCTGGGTAATATGTTCATTTTTATGATATACCACTAACAGAAATGCTTTATCTTTGATCTACATAAATCATAAAATGATTTTATGATCTGTGTATACAAACATCATTCTTTTTAGCTAGATAAGCATTTTAATAGAAAGGAATATGGACATGCGTTGATGGTATTACATAAGATTTCTCTATTTTAGAGGAAGATTACATCAAAAATGTTAACTTAAGTTGCCCTTATTCATTTCAAACATACAAAAAAAACAACTTTTCAGCAAAGCTGTATGACCAGTTCATGCTGAGTAGCATACTTTGTTCTCTGAGCTGCCTCACGGACCCTCAGACCCATAAGTTCAATCTGTATGCCCTCCTTTGTTCTTGAGTGTGAGATATGTTTTCAACTCAAAAATGTGAAAACAAAACTTAAAGAAAGGCCTTTAAAGACAATGAAATAGTTATTTCTCCATCTCACTGAAATTTTTCTTGTGATGGTTAGAGTCCAGAGTTCAAGGAAGAAAAAAGATCAAAATGGACTTTTTACTTAGAATTTATTATCAGCTCCCCACTATTTTACCTCTTTTGTTTAAATTATTTATTTATTTATCTTTAGAAGGGAAGGGAAGGAAAGAAGGAGAGAAATATCAATGTATGGTTGCCTCTCGTGAGTCCCCTGCTGGGAACTGGCCTGCAACCCAGGCATGTGCCCTGACTGGGAACCCTTTTACCTTTTTTGCTGGTTGATCCAGATGGTTTTCTGCAGGAAACTAAAGTGTTTCCTGCACAGTCTGTGTGTTTAATAAAAAGATAAATTCAGCATGTATAAATATTCCTTCTTCTAATGAGATTAGCAAGTAACCTTATTCAAGTTTACCTTGTTCATAAGAAAAGAAAAAAGCCCCAGAAAATACAAGTGTATGTTGTATATGCTTCAGAAAACAAATTGTTAGAGTTAACAAAACTGTTACATCTTCCTAATGATTCTATCACCAGTCAAATACATTAGCGCCACTAATTTTATTAAAGTAGGTCATTCATCTAGAATAAAAAGGGGGAAGAGTGTGAATTAAATGCCAAGCGCGCTAACTCGCCTGCACTTGTTCACACCGAATGCGATGCCCTGTAGGCCTTCCTCGGTATCGTTAGGAATAGATTACCTGTCAGAAATATGTATGGCATATTCAAATAAGCACCGCGCATATTTTTAAACCTGATATGATATGAATCCACGTAGACCAATTTTAATAGTGCAAAATGAGTCATAATTCTTGTTAACAATACAGTTATTTTTAAAATTTGCAGTGATAGTGGTCTTTTTTATTTTCCTTATTGAAATCAAATGGTATGCCTCAGGTGGGTCATTCATCACTGTTAAGGAACTTGCCTTCCGTTGGAGTTCTTGAATTTTTATTCATCTACATACATGTACATTATGCATTTTCCTCCCGTGTAGGCGCTGCTTTTTCACCTGCGAGTTCCTGAGTGGGTTTTCAACTTATTTTTGTACTAATTTTTTATTGCTACTAAAGCTTGAAACACATGTTTCAATGGATTTAGCCACGCAGTTATTTAAATTCATGAATATGTGAAGGCTATCTAAGGGAAGTATTTTGCATCTCAACATTTACTGTTCAAGAAAACATTTTTTTTATTCCTTTGCCTTGTAATAAACTCTTTTTGAAACTAACCTAAGTTGCCAGATATTTAAGTGGAGGTGATAAAACCTTTTTTTCTCTGTTTGTACAATGCATGTGGCTACTCCTTAAACCAGAAGTAATCTAAACAGTGGAATTTATTTAGTGTTTAAAGGGGCATGTTCTGAATCATACAATATGACAAGCAGTGTGGATGCTTTATGGGCCAAGGAGAGCATAATTTATATTAATTGAAAGTGATAAAATATGGAGTATACAAAAGCATTGAAATAAAAATTGCTCTGGATAAGTTTTATTTATATTAATTACTTGAACATATGATATTTAGGAATAAGTATATATCTGTTATCACCAAAATAGTTATCAGCTTAACATTTTGCTATATGGTTTCAGAGGATTCTGATTTCTAGGGAAGTAACTAGTGTGGTAATACACAATTCTTCTATGGGGCTTTGAAAAGTGTACCTCACTCTCTACTGTTCTTTTAAAAATGGGCATACTTTGTTAATGTTAAAATAAGTAAAGATAATACTTTTAATATAGTCATTAGTTTTTAAAATAATACATTGAACGTTCATTCAAGAGGTCTAGTATGAGCAATAGAGTCATATTTACATTAAGCATTTTTCTTTGCATTAAGTAATACACACATAAAAGACAATAAAGCACATTACAAAAATAAAGTTGCATCATCACCAAATTACGCATCGCCATCACCTTGGACTATGCGATTAGCCCTCTGTGGCATCACCTGTGAGGACACGCTCAACTTTTGTATCTGCGTTAAATGCCGGTGGGACCATTGTTCGTGCTTCAGCTGCCTACAGAGTGGGATAGAGTCATTTTCACCTCTTTTCAACTGCAGGGCTCCGATGTGATCACTGCAATTTTGGATTTAAATTCCTCCGGAGTTTAAATGATGACGGATGTGAGCCTTGCCGGTGTCACCCGTACGGCTCCATGAACCAAGTCTGCGATCCTCTTTCAGGGCACTGTGCGTGCAAAGGAGAAGCTAGAGGTCCTCAGTGTGACAGCTGCAGAGAACACTTTTATGGCTTGGACATCACTGGTTGCAAGGCCTGCAACTGCGACGCCGCGGGGTCCTTCCCTGGGACAGTGTGTGACGCGCACACGGGGCAGTGCCGCTGTAAACCCCATGTTGGAGGCCGACAGTGTGATGGATGTTTGGAGGGGTACTTCCGCCTACAGCAAAATAATTCTTTCCTCTGCCTGCCCTGTGACTGTGATAAGACAGGGACAGTAAATGGCTCTCTGCTGTGTGACAAATCCACCGGACAATGTCCTTGCAAATTAGGAGTAACAGGTCTTCACTGCGATCACTGTGAGCCTCACTGGTACAATCTGACCACTGGCCATTTCCAGGGTTGCCAGATGTGTGAGTGTGACTCCTTGGGGACGGTACCTGAGACTGTCTGTGACCCAGGCAGCGGCCAGTGCCGATGTTTGCCTAATCGTCAAGGAAGAAGGTGTAATCAGTGTCAACCAGGTAAGAAAGAAACGTGTGGCCTTTCCAGAGCTCTGTCTCTTTCCTTTCCTTATCCCAGGCCAGGTGATTCCCTTTGTTTCTCAGCTGAGGCTTCTAGAAAGTTTAATCTCCAGCAACAGTGTTGAATTTATATCATTATGCAGCACAGATATAACTGCTCAATGTATTCAAGATGATGATGTATTTGTTTGACCCTTTAGATGAATGCCAGCCAGTGACATGTTGTAATTGAAACTTACTTGATATTGAATCTCTCAACTTGAACTAAATCCCCTTTTAACAACTGAAAAAAAAAAAAAAGATCCCAGAACAGCAAGAATACATTTTATTTTCCCGGATTAGGGGGCACTTGATTGGACTATTATGCAATGTCTAATATTCCGATGAGGAACTGATTTTCTGAATAAAAAGGACCAAATATTTATTTTTCTAAAATAAATATTTTCTAAAATTGGCTCTATGTTCTGGCATCCTGTAAAAAACAGCCAGAATTACTTTTAAACGCCATCCACTTAGTAAAATGTGCTGTAGTTTTGTAGCCCTGTCCCCATGTTTTCATCTGTTTCGCAGCTGGAAGAAAGAGGGACCTACTGGCTTTGTCCGTGATTTTAACTCCCACAACACACTGTCTTTACCATGAATCCAGCACGGGGGTGCAATGTTTGCACGGACTGGTTGTGTGTAACAGCTGCACTAATTGTCCTCTCTGCCAGAATCAGCTCTGAGTTATCGGAGCCTCTGACACAGAACTGGATACAAATGCAAAGCAGTGATTCAGGGGTGGGGCTGAAGTCCTGTTTTACATGACAAGAGATCTAGCTTAGCAGACTTGAGCCCTACTTCTCAGTGGACAATGGGCAGGGTGACAAGTAAATCCAAAAGACAGGAAGGAATTGATGAGTAGTTAATGCTTGTTGAGATAAAAGTGTCAGGAAACCGTTTGGACTAGCTTAAACAGAGGGGAGGCGGCGTGATCTGGATGTCTTGCAAAACCTGATATCACGCTGTGCCTTCAGAGCCTGGGAACAGGAAAGAGAAAGCTCCCGATGAGACATACCCTGTCCAGCACAAATAACGCCCCTTTCTTATTACAGCATCATAAGCATGCAATTCTGTCACATAACACACATACGACATTTGAGGCGCACCCTATGACATTTGAGGTGAAGTGTTCACATTAAACCTGGAAATTGCTACACTCACGTTATCACCCTACCAACCACACTCAAGCTAGCCTTACCGTCTGTTGGACCCTGTACAGTAATTCATTCCTCTGTTCATTTCCTTCCTCCCTCCCCCACCTCCTCTCTGCAGAAGGGCACTTCCAGCTTCCTTTTTCCTCCTAAAATTCCTGGCTATGTCTCAGTGTCTTCAATGACGCCAGCCACTCACAGACAGCAGGCCATGAGGGAGTTATCTTAGTGTTGTGGTAACGAAGGTGAATGAGATAATCCTAGTTTTCAAGATATTAAAACTCTAACAAGTTTAAAGTGATGGTCCCCATTCTGCATCCTTTCCAAATGAGAGGACACGTTGCCACAAACCTTTGCACAGCAGTTTTATGACATCTGTGTTTAGGTAGGCAGCCACCAAGAAGCGACTCTTAAAAATACAACTCCCTACCAGGTAAATCCCCAAAAGATAGAGGACAGAAGGAGATAGAGGAGAACATGAGTAGGAAGACAAAGATTGAGTATGATTTTCTAGTATTTTAATTTTTAACTCAATTTGTATTTTTATCAAGATTTACATTCAGATAGTTTTAAAAATCAAGGAGAATTTTAAACGCTCATGTTGGGGGGTGAGCACACATGCAATATATAGACCATGTGTCATATAATAGAAACATACACTTGAAACGTATGTGATTTTATTAACCCATGCCACTCCAATAAATTTAATAAAAATAATAATAATTTTTAAAATATTTATTTTTAGAGAGGGGGAAGGTAGGGAGAAAGGGAGAGAAACATCAATGTGTGGTTGCCTCTCACATGGCCCCCACTGGGGACCCAGCCTGCAACCCAGGCATGAGCCCTGACCAGGAATCGAACCGGCAACCCTTTGATTCACAGCTCACACTCAATCCACTGAGCTACACCAGCCAGGGAAAATAATAATAATTTTTTAAGAAAGGAGTTTAAAGGTTCACACTGTAAAATAGCTGCTCCATCTCTCTTGCAGAGCTCTCCCTACCATTGCCAGCTCCTTTAGATATGTCTTCTGGCTTTTACGAGTATTTCTACATATATTCTTTTGCCTCAATCTATAAAATGTGAACTATTATCTTCCTTCTTAGAAGACGAGTCCTTAGCTATTTATACCTGTCCTCAGTAATCCCTTTATTTGGTTAAATCAATATTCACAGGTTATTTTATTATGACTATGTAAGTCTATTTCACGGATATGCCATTTAATATGCTTTGATTATATTTCCTTTCTTGAAAAAATTGCCTTTGCCTAGTTTTCTAGGGATTGCTTCAATATTTCTAGGAATCACAACTTTTCAACAGAAATCTATCCGAGGAATCCATCAGCTCGTCATCCCCTCCCCACCCCTTCCCGCCAACTCTGTCAGTCTGCAGGGGGATTTGAACCCTCGATCTGAGCTGATGGGCGTCTTGTTCTGCTACACAGCTGTGTCCCAGACCCCTTTCATAGTCATACTGAGGCTTTCCTCACCTGTCTGCCGTGTCCGTGGCCCTGTTCCCAAACATCTTATTTTTCTTGGGTTTATTTGTGTATTTGGTAGCGCACACGCTCCACGGACTTGCGAACAAGGAGAGTACAAGGAGGGAGGTATTTTCTTTTCAGAATTTTGAATGTCTAAAATTATTGTTCCTTTACCTGTACAGCCATTTGAAATTTTAGCACTTTATAGCATTGTTTTCACTCAAAAATCATTATTTCACCATTATCTTCTAGTGATGACAATCAAACTCGTTTACTTGTTTTCTTCTTTACATTCTAAAAGCTTCTACCATTGCCTTATGTATCATTTCGGAAAAATTGCATGATGATGTGATTTTTTTTTTGGTTAAATGATTTTTCTGGGAATTCGTTGGGCCCTTTTATCAGGGATCTTATATTCTGGGAAAAATCTATCAAAACGCCTTCCCGGCAACATCTAGACCAGTGTCTGACCAAACAACCGAACGCCAAGCCCGGCCCAACTGACACATGAAATAACCATTGCAGGCTGCCTTTCGTATAACCCTGCGATTACTTTGCACTTCGCCCCTGCTCTTGCAGAGCTCAACCCCTCCCTGGTGTAACTTCTAGAGAGAAAACTCATCTCAAAAGGCAAGACCTTCTGGTTGGAGAAGGGTTTACCTACACTTGACCTTAGAAACCCTGGGGACCTGTAATTCCAAACACTTCTTTCCATAGTTTTGCAGCCTTAATAAATCAGCTCACTGTTGGCCTTTCCCTGCAGGTGTTTCTATTTTCTTTCCTGTTCTTTGGTTTCTTTTCGTTTTTGCACATATCAGAAGAAAAAAAAAGATCATTCAATCAATTATGCGTAACTGAACTTGTTAGCCTGTTATTTCCTGGGTTGTCATCTTTTGGGGCCAAATCCTGGCCATCATCCCGTGGGCCCTCTGCTTTTCCCACAACCTTTGTCTCTTCTGTCTAAATCAATCTTGTTGATTTTACCTTCAAATATATCTAAATGTGGCTATTTCTCGACACCCTCCCTTATCTATCTTGGTCCCTGCCATTATATTCTTTCTCTTGGACTACTCGAAAAGCCCCCTCAACCCTTTGTCCTTCTTCAACCACTTCTCAACAGGCAGCCAAAGTGATTCTCCTGTTCATTGGCTTCCCATCGGTGTAGGTAGAAAGCCCAGGTGATGGGTATCACCCAGGAATGCTCTGCCCTCCTTTCCACGAGTTTTCAGACTGTGGACTTCCCTTCAGCCTGCGAGTACAGTGGCCATTTCTCAGGTTGTTCAGAGTTCTGTCCCAGGCACACAGGGCAGCGTCTCCACAGTGGGTGCTTCATGTGTATTCTCTGAATGCAGGGAACAATTTTATTTAAAGACACTTCAGTGGCATTTCTCCTAGATGTGGACACTGTGCAGGCCTGTGGGCACTCTTTTCATTACTCCAACAGTGGGGCAATGAGGACTTTGTTCTGCCCTGCAAGGGAGGAAAGAAAAATAGCTTAAGTACCTCATGCATTTTTTTTTTTTTGGACCAAACAAGATTCTGTACACAGCTATGTAGCATATGGAAAGAGTGTGTGTGTGGAGTGCTCTCTCTGTTTTGTTTTTGAGCCTGCATTCTTATGGCTGCAGAAACTTTGTGGAATTTGTCTCTTACTGTTAAATTTATATTGGAAAAAGATAGAACAGCCTTATCCTTAACTCTCTGTATCAGAAGCAGATGCTTCAGGTAGCTGGTCCTGCAATAGGTACCTCATCTGAAGCATTTATTCCACTTCTTTGAACGCAGCACAAAGACCAGTCTCAGGTTACTGTGGACTGGGGGGCCCAGGGCACTGCGTGTGCGCATCGGGGCAGGGAGCAGTGTGCTGGCGAGTCTGTGACTGTAAATGTTACTGGCCAGAACAAGACAGCTGCACAGAAATTCTTGCCCCACTTTGTTCAAAAGCATTATTAAGGAAGGTGCCTATAATGAAGCCTCATGTATTATTAACCTAACCTTACTTGGATGTACAAGGAATAGGCTTAATTCAACTAAAATTTATAGGCAATTTGTTAAAGCAGCAGCACGCATTAGAAGGTACATTAGAGCCACATTGGTTTTAATATGCCATTCAATAACTTGAACAGAGGTTAAAAATGCTGCTTAACCTCCATTAAGTATTTTTAAAATGCTTTAATTTAAAATTATTTGGAGCATGTGTACATATATGAATGTACACATATCCGCAGTAATAAATATAGCACTAAATATGTGTCCACAGTGTGTGTGTGTGTGTGTGTGTGTGTTTCCTAGTGCTGGGTGACCGCGTCCTGTTCAGCACTAGGCACTTAGAGGCTAGGTTGAGAAAGCCGGGGAAGGTGTCATGGCCCCTTGAGCCCATGACCCACCCTTGTCCTTGAGAACCAGGGGCAGTGAGGTTTTATTGAGGCCCCTGCAGCTTTGGAATAAAATAAAGGCTAACTTATAATGAAAACAGCTTCATACGACATGTTTTGTGCTAATAGGACAATTCCTCAGGCTTCCTTCTGGTATTTACTTCTGGTTTTGCCTTACGATTCCTACAGGCTATGAAAAAGTGAGACAGCGTCTTTGGTTTCATTAAGAGGCATATCGTGTTTGTTAAGTAATGAACTCAGGCCCCGGAATTGCAGGCAAGACCTGGCCGATGGAATTGGAACTAGGTGGCTGATAACTTCATTCACAGACGCTGCACCCAAGTCGAGATTCAGTTAAGCCGCATATACTACTGTCTGGTAAAACAGCTTTCTAGGTTAACGTGATTTTTCACAGTATTAAGAGCCTCCTCCTTTGACAGACCACGAGGACAGAATTGGTCAGAAGCAGTGTGGACCAGATTCTCAGGCACATCTGGAAAAACCAAATCATTGGCCAGTCATTATTTAAACTTTAATTTAGGAAAACCCCACCTTCATAGAAAGCTGCCTAATAGAAATTGCAATGATGATCATCGATAATATTCATGGAGTATCCTCTACTGTGTGTCAGACCCTAGAAGAGGGCTTTATCCGAAGGCCCCATTTAATACGCACAATATTTCTGTGATTGAAGAGCCAGTTTTATTCCCATTGTACAGCATGGAAAATGGGTTCTAATGAAGTAGAAGAGCCATTTACAAATCCAGATCCACTTGCGAATCCAGAATCTGCGCTCAGAAAGAGTGAAACTTTTTTTTCCCCTGAATAACTCAGTATTTGTCGTAAATTTTCCCTCAATGAATATGTGAGGGTGAGTTAAAATAGACAAACGTGTAAATATTTGGAACCTTCTATCACCCTCAAAGTAACCTTAGCCCATTTACTGGCTTATTGCTCCAGGTCCTGGGCTATCTCATTTGTGGTGTAGAAAAAATGATAGATATAAAATGAAACACAACAGACTCCTGGGAGAGGCTGCAGAGATCAAGTCCTAAATTGCTGAGCCAAGCGGTCTGGAAATAGGATGCTCTTTTTGGCCCCAGCTGGAGAAACATTTGAGATAGTTGCAAAGGTGCAGGAGAGAGTCTGTAGAACATACTGTTGATAACCACCGAGGCTGAGAAAAATGGGATCGAAGCGTTTAAAAGTGTCTTTGTGGGTTATGGAAACACGTCTGTCTACATCTATGTGTGTTCTATGTGCATATCGGCCTATCATCTTCGAGCTGTGATCAGAGCACTTGAAGTTGCTATTCGATTCGAATCTTAAAGAATACACTTATGGAGGCCTTTCAAGGATATTCACAGCAGTAGGAGAACTAGTTTTTTAAAACATGTATATATTTTTAATTAATTAATTTTTTGAATGCAACAGAGAAGTCCACACGGATGTTTTCCTTTATATGAGCATGTGAGTACAGCCTGTGGCCTCAGAAGAGGAGGAGATTCAGTTTGGGGGTGACAGTTTGTTTCTGAAGCTCTGTTCCATCTGTTGCCATAATGAGGGTCACACTTTAAAGTTATTGTTCCTGGCTCATATACTTTCCCTCCACGGTCAGGCCACTCTCACCCTCTGAACTCACAGATGTATGTTTACCATTTCCCTTTTCAGGTTAAAGAGATTAACTCATATTTCAAGGGGTAACAGATACCTGTCCATCCATCTACCTGTGCATCCAGGCAGCCTTCCATCAATTTAATTCATATATTCATTTTTTGATAAATATTGAGTAAATTACTACGTACCAGCGAGTATGCTGGTCTATGATATATGAACACACATACACTATTAATGTTTTATGGTTTAGTAGGGAAAACTGACTTGTAGGTAAATATACCTATGTGATAAGTGTAATATTGGGAATGTACGGGACAAAGATGTAGAAGAGGAAGCCAATTGTTTAATGCTTGAAGGTTGGGGGATATGGAAAACTTTGATGAGAAAGTCATGTCTGAGCCGAGTTTTATGACTGAACAGGAGTTGGTAAGTTACGCAAGGAGAGTCTAGCAGTCCAGGACGGAGAAAGCAGAGCAGAGAATTTAAAATGTGTATTTAAGCTAGTAGAAAAAGAATTCAGAAAAATCTTTTAAATAAGAGAAAGTATACCTTGCAGTGAATGATATTAACGTATATTTATGCATTTATTGGTGTTTGATCAAATCTATGAATAATCATGGTAGCATTATTTTTAGGTAAGATGACCAAATGAAGGAAAATTATTCGTCTTTATTTGAAGATTAGCGTCATCTACTGCACTTTATTCTGAACACATTGATTGGTAGAAACCATTGCTAAGATACTCCTTTGTTGCCCAGGTACGGGTGAGCCACAAATTCCTCTCCAGGCTCCTCTCTTAGTTTATGTCCATTCCTCTGGCTTAGCTGAGAGTCGTTTCTTCTAAATGGCTTATAATTAGTGCTTAGCCCCGGCTCTGCCCTCCTTTTCTGAATAAGGCCTAGAGGTTAAACTTGTTTTCTTTCTCCCATTTCAAGACCTTGGTAAAACCTAGTTGTTCATAGTCCTCGGGAGGGACATTGCTAGGAAATGGGCTCCTCTTTTATGCCCAAGACAGGTACTGTGTTGTGCAAATAGCCACAACAGGAGATAATACCAACTGCCTTGCTAATAACTTTGAACTCTAAGGATTCTATAAACCCTCTCCAAGATAAAGCAACGCTGTTTTATGATACGGGGGGACTTTTTGCTTTAGCTGCGAAACCCATTGTTTTCCACATGAGACTTATCTTGCTCAGGACCAGGGGTTAGCGGCCAATAAAACTGGGGACAATAATACACTTGAGTGGGCTGATTTGTGCCACACCACAGATGTGTGAACTCTCAGCCCTGCGTAAGGTAAGGGAACGGTATTGTTCTGATCACTATGCCTAATTTAAGTGTGTGGCCCAAAATCACTCATGGAAAGAAATCTCAAAAAAGATCCATGAAAATGACGCAGACACAAAGATGGGGAAGACGCAGTGGGGCTTGTGAAAGGAGATCAGAGCTCTGTTGTTGAGTTAAAGGAACGGAATTGAGGTCGGTTATTTTGAAGCTGCACTCAGGAGCTGAAGCTTAAGGAGGAGGGAAGGGGAATGTTTTCTATAGTTGGAAGTCATAAAAGGAAAGGTAATGGTCTAGAATTAGGCACATTCAGGTAAGGTAAGAAGTAATCATTGAACAGGAAGGTACCTGAGTCATCCTAATTAGAACTGCTTAAAAATAGGACAACTAAAATACTGGTGAGATTAACCTTTATTATCAGGTTCCTGAGGGGCGGAGGGAAATTAGCCCCAGGACAAATCCCAGTGTAAGCTTTTCCTTGAAGCTTACCTCTAGGTTGCAGCCTTCCTAGGTGTTTTAATACCATTTTTGTTCTTCCCTGCTTATCTCTCTCTTTTTCTATGGCATTCTTGATTCTCCCAAACTTGGGTAACCCAGTCTTCTGCGCCGAATGTACCCTCCTTGTTCTTACGGATTTATCTAATAAATCATTTCTTGTAAAAACCATCCTTAATTGTTCTAGAATTCTCTGTGGCTCAAAGCTATTGCAGTGAGTCTAAATTAATTCTGCTCCTAAGTATCTGTGCTAATGTGTAATTTATCCACATTGGAGAGCTGTTAGTCCATTCACGATGCTATTGTGGATTTAAAGGCCTAGATATCTTCACAAGAAGAAACACATATAGAATCACAGCTGGGGTGATCTTGAATCCAAAATAGAAGTCTTCTAAATTTGTGACTTGGAGCACATGCCGGATCAGGTGCGAGCATATACGTTAATCGGCATGGCCACGCACTATTTTTCGAAACACCTGTAAGGCAAATTGCTGTCCGTGGATGCAAAAAAAGCAAAGGACGTAATCTAGTCTGTAAATCATGATAAATATGACAGCATTAGTTCTTTGCAACTGAATGGCACAGATTTTGAACTTCCTTTTTTTTGATACTTATTGAACACAGTGTTTTCTATTTTACTACTCCTGAAGATTTCCAAGAGAGAACATGCAGGGCTGTGAAAAAATGGCTTGTTTTTGACGGAAGCTTCAATTGAGCTTCATAGCATCGCCATGACCTCCTGCTTCCCCTGAAGAACACGGATTTCCTTAGCGCTCATTCTCTCTCTCGGTATCACTGACAATTTGTATCCTGAAATGCAGGACCAAAACCATGGTCTGGTTCAGTTTCACCTGCCAGAGTTTCACTGGTGATGATCCTTCTCCAATCCCTCTCCCCATTTTTCCATTAGAATTTCTTCACAGCATGCCTGTGTGCTTGTGCATGTATGTGTACATGCACATGTGTGTACACATGTGTATGTGAAAACACTGGGGGTGGTTTCCCTCTCATTTGCCTGCTCCGTCATTCAAATGTCCAAATCCTTTTTTAATTTTAGAACTGTTGACTTCCACCTTCTCGGTCTAAGAAATTGGAAGAAATTTGAAAATATTTTTAATCATACTTTTCTTCCTTTCTCTTTTCTATAATAAAAATGGGTTAATGCTGAATCTAAATTCTGTGGGGACTCATCCGGAACTTGTGGGACTCAGTGCCTATTTAACATTTTAGTGGTTTTGTGACGAGCATTGCACTAGATGCCGGGGAGATATGATGAACTCAACAGAGGGGGTTCCTGCCTTCATGGAGGTTACAATGTGGTGGAAATGAGCATTGTAATTTTCAAGAGATTCGCAAGGAAAGAAGCGCCTGCTGTGAGAGTGCAGTGGGCCTGCCTAGACTGGCCTGGGTCCGGTTAGTCAAGGAAGTCACGAGACCTGCTGTGTAGGCGTGAGCGAAGCAGGAAACGTGGGTGGAGGTACTTTCAGCAGATAGACTCACCAGGTAAAGACCTTCAGGTATCAGGAAGGAAAAGAAGTATGGAGCAGGCTGAGTTGGCAACGAGCGGTGGGTGCACTGAAGGTGGAGAGAGAGGTGGGACCTGAGTGGAGGATTAAGGCCGTGTGAGGGGCTTCAGTTTTTCCCCCCTAAACGAATAGGAAGTCATCAAATAATTTTAAATTGAGGAATGAAATGTTGAAATTGGACTCTGAAAAGGATTGATGCCGTGCTCTGTGAAGGATAGATTGAGGGGCAGGCAGGACACCACGGGATGAGACAGCTTCTGGTTAAGTGCCCGAGTTCCTTCCAATCTGGAGTCTGCTGTTTGTTAACCTGATCATTTTATGAAAGTTTGCTGACCTTTCTAACTTCCAGTTTTCTAGCTAGTATAACAGACATATTAATAATAATACCTGAATTATTAGCACTGCTGAGAGAACTAAGTGAGATAATGAATATAAAGCCCTTACTATAGCCTCTGGTGTATAGTGTAAATTTGGTGGTGCCTTTAACTAAGGCGGCAGCCAGCGTGGAAAGTAGATTCAATTTCTTAGAAGACAGTACCTGTGACTTGGTAATGAGCTATGAAGAGTCCGGGGAAGTAAACGTCTCAAGGGTTGCCAGTGTTAGCAAAATACAGGATGCTCATTGAAGTTTGAATTTCAGTTATTTTTAAATAGAAACAAATAATGGATGGGGCATACTTTTACTAAACAAATCGCCGCCAATTAGAAATTCAAATTTAACTGCGCATCCTGTATTTTAGCTGGCTACCCTAGCAAAGATGTGTCAGGGCGCTGGACCGGGCATCTGAAGATGTGCTGCCGCCTGGTGTTAGCATGGAGATGGTTAGAGGAAGACCAGGTTTTTGTGTTGAGATCACGAAGCATGTTTTAAACGCACTGAAGTCCCAGTGCCCGGGAGATGCTAGGTACAATGCAAATTATCGACTCAGCCTTCTGACGGTGGTACCTGACACCCTGGGTAAGAACAGCCACAAGCAGATTTGTTGTAGGAATTAGTTCAGAGCCTCTACAGCATGTTGTGTGTTTTGATGTGGTCCAAAGACCATCTTTTAAAGAGAAGACTGGACGGGAAGTATGTATTCAGTCTTTGCATTGTTGTATTCCAGGTCTGTATGTCTCCCCAGGCAATGCCACCGGCTGCCTGCCCTGTTCCTGCCACACAGCTGGCGCAGTCGGCCACATCTGTGACAGCCGGACGGGCCAGTGCGTTTGCCAAGATGCTTCCACCGCTGGGCCCCGCTGTGACCGCTGTCGGGACCTGTATTTCGGATTCGATCCTCAGACCGGAAGGTAAATATTTATAAGAGTTAATAATCACACACTTCTATTTAATTATATTTGCAATGACTTAATTTTTTTTCCTTTTTTCTTTTACCCATGGTGACTTTTTTGGCAGTATCTTTTGTAAAATGCACTAATTTTGTCCTCTTTAATGGGTTGATATATTTTGACTCTGATGTCTACTGTTATTAAATGCAGTGGTAATCTTTGAGGATTTCCTAGAGTCCCAATGTAAACATTGGTAGATGCACCCAAGTATCTGTTTGGGCCTGGGAATATTTAACTTGATAAAATCCTTTTCCCTCAAAGAACTTAAACTTTGTGGAGAAGGACAGGTAAAGAGATATCCGTAGAAGAAAACACACCCCCCACCCCCCACACACACAATATAAGGGCTAGGATAGGTAATATATGTACATCTATATTTTGGTTTTCATGGCCCCCAAATTTATTGCTTATTTGTTGATTTGCTGCATCCATTTATGTTACCCTTGCCTTTCTAATTTATGCTTAAAGACTGGCAGACGAGCAACGTATCTGCACGCAGCGATACGATTTTTCCCCTCATGTATGAAGTACATCTGAAATGAAATAAACCACTTTTCAAAGTTGCCTCCTTTAATGTTCTACTTCTCATTCCCTCTATATCTATGGGCATTTACCCTCATGCATTTGTGTTCATTGCTGTGTTGTTGTTTTTTTTAGGATTTTATTTATTTTTCGAGAGAGGGTAAAGGAGGGAAAAAGAGAGGGAGAGAAACATCAATGTGAGAGAGAAACATTTATTGGTTGACTCTCATACACACCGCAACTAAGGACCAAACCTGCAACCCAGGCTTGTGCCCTGACTGGTAATTGACCTGGCAACCTTTAGCTTTGAGGGACGATGCCCAACCCACTGAGCCACACTGACCAGGGCCATGGCAGTGTTTCTGAAGACGGGCTGGAATGCCAATTGCATGAGTTTTGATTTTTGTTTTTGCCTGGTTAGATTATCAATTTGTCTAGGGTCGGGACTATATCCATTAGTTCTGCAGTGTTCTTGTCTCCAAGCAAGTGGTATTTTGTTCCTTATAAACCATACAAGTGTGTTTCTCAGTACAATGTGTCTCTCTGTGTGTATGTGTTTATAACGATAATTGCTAATTACTCAAGGAGTTGGGATGATTGGCTCTTTCAGCATGCTGTCCCCTGCTGCCTGCCTTCAGCCACACCCTCTTCATTAACACCTCAATCAGAGTGTGGACAGGGCGAGTGGTTAAATTATTCAGGAAGAAGTCAAACCAGTTCATTGGGCCTTCTATTAACATTCAGTGTGATGTTAAAAGTTTCACCATNAGTACAATGTGTCTCTCTGTGTGTATGTGTTTATAACGATAATTGCTAATTACTCAAGGAGTTGGGATGATTGGCTCTTTCAGCATGCTGTCCCCTGCTGCCTGCCTTCAGCCACACCCTCTTCATTAACACCTCAATCAGAGTGTGGACAGGGCGAGTGGTTAAATTATTCAGGAAGAAGTCAAACCAGTTCATTTGGCCTTCTATTAACATTCAGTGTGATGTTAAAAATTTCACCATGATATTTAAAATATTTAGCACAATAATTTTTGTTTTATTACATATCTATTCTTAATGCATGCCACTCGACTTCTGTTCCCTTTGGCGTAAGGGTCTGTTAGTCTGAGAGCATCACGGGGCTCTTTTTCTCTTGTGCACAGGCTGCAAGAGGGGTAGGGATTCACTGGGCCAGCAACACCCAAAGCAAGCTGCTGGCTCTGGTCTCGCACATGTTCAAAGTTGATTTTTCACTGGGGCTGGCGCTTCTGTGATTTCTTCACTGGTTGCTCTCCTGCAGGATCTCTGACCTACAGTTTTGGTGTAGTCACAGGCGTCTCTGCTGGTTTGTTGCTAAATAATTTTGCAGCCCATAGGAACCTCAGTATTTTCTCTACTCAGGACCTTTTAGACGTGTGGGTCACCCTTTTTACAGGCACCGAGACAATGCCACACTGTCTCTCTTCTTCGTGGTCCTCATCTGGTTGTGAGAAATATGCATTGCTCCTTGCTCTGCACCATACTGCTTTCATTACTGTAGTTTTGTAATGTATTTTGAAATCAAGAAGTGTGATGCTTCTAGTTTTGTTCTTCTTGTTGAACCTCTACTTTGCAATTTAAAATAACTTTAGCACTTTCTGTAACTTACAAAAGACCAGAAAAGCCATATAACTGACTTACCTTATATCCAAGTGGCAGGCAGGGGGTATTGCCTCACGCAATGTAGTTAAAGGATCAGTGAAAGATTAAAGTAAAATTAATTTATGGTTGGTTCTAATGGGTCATCTTTTTTTCACGGTGACAATTGCTTTATTGTCATTCTTGTTTCTTAAAATCATCTCTTCTTTGCCTTCCAAGATCTTACTCCTATGATTTGTTTTCCGGTCTCTTTCGCTGATTACTCCTCTTTGCTCTGCCCCTCCAATGTACATATCTAGACCTGTGACTTCATTCAGCACATACATGTTAGTGACTCTCAGATATGCTGTTTCCCATTCAGATCTCTGCCATAGCCTCTAGGTCTAATGCTAGTGGTCTCTCTGAGTTTTAAATTTACATGCCCCTCATGCCTCCCATTCCTTTTTAAAATTCTTTTTATTTTCAAATTCTGTCTAATATGATTTTTAGAAATTTATTGGGGTGACATTGGTTGATAAAATTATAAAGGTTTCAGTTAATAGAGCCAAAACAATTTCTTTGCATTACTTTTCTCACCTCTTACAAAAATAAAAGTTTTGTGGCATCTCATGCTGTTATGATCTTAGTAAAAGGGATACAAGTGTTAAAATATCTGCTCAAGTCATCCCCCCAGGGCTCAGGGTACTCTCTGAGTGGGCAGGACTGGCCATGGGACTGGACACAGGTGGCCACTGGAGAGAGCCGCCGTGTATAAAAGTGGCTTCTCTGAAAGAATAAAGCTTCCCGTGACCACAGGGGCCCCTCAAAATCAGGAGGACTTGTCTGTTGTTAAATCAGTCCTATGGAATGGTTGTGTCTTGAGCTGACCCTGCCCCCACACTGACAGAGCCCCCCTGTCTCCTTGCACTTGAACATGAGTGATCATCAGAGGAGAAATTCTGTAGCCCAGAAAGTCACAAGGGGGAAGATTCCAAAACGCAACTGTGAGAATGGCTTGAGTTTATATTTTTGCCCATCATCGAGAAGAGATAAAAATGGGCTTTATTCTTTTTATGTTTTCCATTCCTTTCCTAAATGATATTGAAGTCTCTTTGTTGACTTCTGGTTGCAATTGTGAATATACACTAACAGTGTCTGTTCTGAAAATGTGTACAGTGATGACTAAAATCTATGGGATTCCATCTAGTATAAGGAATATTTGTGTCTTGAAGACAGAAAGCCATTTATTGTCTAAATGTGTACAGACCTCAGTACAGGAAAATAACCATTGATGCCCTGATGTCGAACTTTTGTCAAAGTGAAAGAAAATGAGCTAAAGTCAATGAAATGCACCTTGAATCAGGCACCGTGGTAAGGCTTACAAGTACAAATTTGTTTCATTAATTTCCAAACTTCTACTGTAGATTATAAGTATTTAATTGTTAAGCAAGGAGAAGATACAAGTGCCACAGTATCTCTTCACTGATTTGGAAAATAAATTAAATTTCTCATCTGTTTTTTCTATTTATACTTCGAGAGGTGTCTTATTTAGCTCCACCATGAAGAACCCTCATATCCCTTCCCCTTCTCCACGTTTTCCTGTTTCCTGTATTTTTCAAACATTTTTTTATACTCTCAAGGGCAAAATAAGTAAAGTAAAGCAGGCTGTGCCCCTAAACTACAGCAATAACAGCAAAGAGGCCCCAGACACAAGGATAACAAGCTGCAGAGCCATCACCTGTTTCCACCGCAGTGGTTCATTCTTCAAAAGTTACCTCTCACGAGAAAAGGGGACATGCGTTTGAAAAAGCTGATCCAAGTGCAAAAATCACTTCATTTACGGCTGACACATAAAGCGAACATGATTTAATCAGTATCGGAAACAATGAAGTTAAAAAAAAATAAAAGTCTGCCCACTGAAAAATCAATAAAGCCAAAAAAAAAAGGATATTGTATATGTCTAAAACAAAAACAATGAGACAAAAATGGGCCACATTCCCCTCGTCCCCATCGGTAGTTGTCACCCATAGGTGACAGTATAGTCCTGGGCTGTGTCCTCAAGTTGACCTGTCACTGGGATTCCTCTCCCCACACTCCTGGAACTGCCCCAGGGTCTCCAAAACACCCACGTATTGCAACCCCCTAAACGGTTTCCCTTAAGGACTTCTCTCTATATTAATTAGTTGTCCTTTGTCCTTGTTTAAGCCTCCATGGGCCAGTGGTATCACTTCTTGTCTCTTACCAGCTAGCACACACTGAATTGTAATTTTCCTTGAATAGTGGGGAATTGGGGTCTAGGTTGGCTGGGCCACCGAAAGTGGCCTTACAGAAGAGGGCCAACCCTCGGAGAAAAGTGGCCCGTTCCTTGGAGGAGAGGTTAGTTGGGGGAACAACTATGTCAATCAAAAAGGGCTCCACACAGCTAAATTGCCATTTATTTAACAAATTGTATTGAACCCTTATCATGTGCTAGTCTTTGTGCTAGGGATGGAAGAAAAGTCTTTGTCGAATTTCTCCAATTTCCTTTGAAGCCTCTTTCTATTCTATTCATTAATAATTGTTAATAATTCTTCTCTAGATCGTCTCCGTAATTGAGGGCTCTTCCTCCTCTCCTTATTCTATTGAATGGCATCTCCATCATCCTTTTGTCAGCAAATTAGAAAACTGGAGAAGCTCCAGGTCCTTGTTTGCTTCCCTTTTCGGTTTGCCCACCTCATCCTGCTGCTGTTACTTCCTAACTATTTCTTAGATCTAACCCCTTCCTGTCCATTGCTCCGCACTTCCATGGCAAATGTCCCTCATTTAGCAGTGTCTTCTCACTCCTTACCCTTCCAGCTCGATCTGTCACTGCTTACCCCCTGTTCTGAATCTGTATCCAAAGCTCTTGAATTGCTTCTAATTTGACACCCTCTCCTTTTGTCTGTTTTCTATTTTCTCCCTCCCCAATTTGCCTGGTTTGTTTCTATTTTAATAAGCAAACAGCTCCAAGATTCCTTCTTCGTCCTCCATTCCTTGTCCTCTCCCTTGCCCCCACACTAGATAGAGGCCCCTTTTCTGTGCCCGCAAAGAGCCTATGTACATCTTTATTAATATGCTTTTTGCCCTGGCTGGTGTGGCTCAGTGGATTGAGTGCTGGCCTATGAACCAAAGGGTCATCAGTTTGATTCCCAGTCAGGGCACAGGGCACTGGGTTGCAGACCAAGTCCCCAGTAGGAGGCATGTGAGAGACAACCACACATTGATGCTTCTCACCCTCTCTTTCTCCCTCCCTTCCCCTCTCTCTAAAAATAAATAAATAAATAAATAAATAAATAATCTTTAAAAATACTCTAGTTTTAAAAAATTTGTATGTCACCAGACTCTGAGCTCCTTAAGAACAGGGCCAACTCTGTGTCTTACTCATCTGTATGTCTCCAGTGTTACTCCAGCCCTGGAATATAACTGACCCTCCATAATTTTTTTTATGTTATTCATAAAATACATTTAAATACATTTAAATCAATTGGGTGTGGTACCCGTGAGTTGAGGCCCCAGACGGAAGAGAGGTGTCCGGAGAGCAATGCCAGTGAAGGGATCTACATCCCGACATGTGTCTCTGGGCCTCCGAAAGCAGCTCTTCCTCAGACGGTGGGGTCCCTGACAGTGCAACGCATTGCTGAAACACGCTCCCTTCATTAATAGTGATGTTTCTGCAAGAGCGAGAAGGAGCATGACTCTTTCTCTCATTGTTTGTTCCACGGGAAGGGGCTCCCTGGAAAGTGAAATAGATGAGATTTGTGATTTAGGAGACAGAGGCCAATTAACTTCTTTCCCATTGTGTCCAGTGAAGACCGAGGCCCATCTGAACTATCATAAGCTGCCTGTGTGTGGAGATTAGCGATGCTTCCCCTCTGGTTTGTTTACCATAATGAACTGGTCAATAAACATCACAAATTGTTTATCTATATAAATCTTGACAGATTACTCTTTATGAAATCCATTTAGCAAGTGAGGTTTTCCCATAAGGATGAAAAATGAAGATTTTAAACAGATTGCGGGAGAGCTCGGGCTATACCGGGAGAGTCAGTGTAATAAAGGTTTCTTTATATTAATATTACAGAAACCATTTATCCTGACAAAATCAATATTGCAATTCATCTTAGTTTGCTGTTTCTCTCTCAAAGCTTAAAATGTCTTTTCCTTTATTACGTATAATTCTGTTTTAATAAACGTGAGCTCTATCTCATTTAGAAAGTGCTCTTGAGGCGTGGTGACTTATAAAATGACATCAAACTTGTGGCTTGTTTGCTAAAGAGTCTTGGAAATGTTTAAAATTATATTCGAGTAGCTGAGAAATTTACAGGAATCATTTTACTTAAGCCTTAATTGCAAAATTATCCCCATTGTCCTTTGGGCTAGAAACAAACTATAATATTCAGAAAAGTCTCCTGTGAACTTCCTCCAGGTAAACATTCCCTCATACCAAAGTCACACAATTATCACAAGTCAGATAAGTGAGATATAACCATGGCTTGAACTAGGAGACTATAAAATCCGGAAGAGTCCCATTTAATTACTCAAAACACTGCCTGCTTTCCTAAGAAGTAATTTATTTGTTCCATTTAGATTCAGAACGTAATACCCCACGGACATTGCCTTAGAGCTGAATTAGAGTTAAGCGTGTAGCTGGAAGAAATGAGAACAGCATAAGAAAAGGAATTATGCTACACGTTGGAAACTGGTCCTCTAAATGTGCTGTATATATAAAACGAGTGTGATTGTCTCATGAGTGAATGGTAATAAAAACTGAAATACTCCAGAGATACTTATTCGTGAGTGGCGTGGTGATAAATTACGCCCTGGGAGAGGCATGCATCTTATTTCTACACCTTCCCACTATGACATAAAAAACCTACGAACAACATCCTCTACGTAATAGCGTATAATGAACTTAAGAGCCAATTAAATATTTTGCTGCTTCTCTGATTCCATTTGATTTCAATGCAAGGTTTTCTTTAGCTCCCACACACTTAGGTAGCCCAAACAAAGCATCTATTTGAAATGTAGTCCTGGTGCCGTGTCTATACATAAAGCACTTCATGTAGTCGGTTACAGGAGAAAAATGTCCTTTTATCGTGGAGAAAGAGGGCACACTACAGTGTAGTGGTTTTCGAGATAAAGTGTGCTTTATTTATTCCCGAGGTGATATTAGTCCATAAAACAAATTCGCAGCTTATTTAGCAGCCTGGCTTTTATCTGCCTTGTTAAGGGTGTGGCATGATTGCCCAGAAGACCACACTCTAAAAGTTGCAGTGGGTAAAGCGAGTCCATCCGACCCGGTGTCTTCACTAGAAACCATAGGCGAGTCTGTAAGGTTGTTATTAAATGTATTGAACGGAAAGCCCCCGTTGAATGTGGACGATCTTCGGACAAGTTCTATTTTTGCTTCTCTAGGACTTCCTGGCACCAATTGCTCATTCGAATTGTTCATTCTAATCAGTGACATTGTCACAAGTTGAGAGTTTGAAGAAACAGGTATTAGTTTCTATCAGCAAAAAGCCAAAATAGTAATTTTTTTGAGGAGCAACTTTGGGTCCCAGAAATGTGAGTTGAAGTGAAGTTATCCCATTATATTTGTAGCATTAGCGTCTTTTTATTGGTCACAATAAATTCTCTGTTTTCCTGGTCTCCGACCATTCTGGATAAGTGAGTTTAGTGCATAAAATAAGCAAGGGATTATAACATTTATTAAGGCATCATCAGCATTGGATCATGCCTTCCGTAAACGGTTTTCTTAGTGAAGTTTAGCCTTTATTAAACAAAATATAGAATTTCAAGCTTTTAAAGGAAAACAATGAGTATTACATCCTCTTTCTGTCTCACCACTTGATAGATACTTGAAAAGATAATTTGGGGGATGCCAAATCTTAAATCTTAGTGGTCATGAAAACAGTTTTTTTGTGAGAAAGCAAAATTTACAGTATTCCTTCTTGAACAACAGGATTCAAAATAACCCATCAGGTGTACTGTGGCATAGAAGCAAGAAAAGTAAGAGGTTTGGGGGGCTCTCAATTAGTTTACAAGGAGCAGGCTTTATAGAGGTTTTACCATAAGCAGCATTTTGATAAATATATTTTTTCCTGCTTTGTTTTATTTCATGTTTGTTTAATTCAAGAATCATTTTCAGCACACTGGCCAAAACATCGCGTCCCACAATGTTATCAGTAGATGCGTGTGACTTATACTATGAATTATTAACCAAAATGTGATTCTCTTGGATGGTTTATTTCTCTTGTTTTCAGATGTCAGCCTTGCAATTGTCATCTCTCAGGAGCTTTGAATGAGAGCTGTCACTTGGTCACGGGCCAGTGTTTCTGTAAACGATTTGTCACCGGCTCAAAGTGTGATGCCTGCGTTTCCAGTGCAAGCCACCTGGATGTCAACAACCCGTGGGGCTGCAGCAGGGGTAAGTGCGCCTGGCCCCGTGCTGGCCTCTGCAGAATGTCCCACAGGGAAGGGGGCCGCTGTTCCCCTCTCTGTGGGGAACGCAGCAGGAAGGCTTAGGTCCAGTGTGGACCTGTTAGGAGAGAAATAAAAAAGAAATCACACTCAATGACACTGGTGTTCTTTTCCCTTGATTAAGTCATGGAAATGGCGATATGATAATATTGCTAATGGGATAAGTGCAAGGTTTTTTTTTGTGTCACAAGGAAGGTGACTGAAGTCCTACTTTACCCCAAACTGAGGGGCTTTCTGGGTCAGAATTGGAACATTACTGGGTAAGCCAAATGATCAATCACCCCACCACACAACAGTGTTTCTAGATGGTTTTCTCTAACAAGTGGAAGACTTGCACTTCATTATGAGTTGTCTGTCCTTCCATCCCACACATTTTATGGGCACTGTGCTATTAGTCATTTATTGATATTGTAGTGATCATTATCATTATTTATCGTGGCATATTACTAACTCCTATATTTCGATACTCTTCTCTTCCTACTTTCACTAGCGTTCGTTCTTGAAACATCGCCGGTGTTTCTCATTTTAACTCTCGAAAGCCAAAAACTGCATCTGAGTATCTTTTGACTTCCCAACACCCTTTCCCACTTTCGTGAACTGATCCCACCAGGTCACCCGCAGTCCAGCCATTTAAAACCTGCTGATGATTTTTTAAATATTTACTTCAAGACCATACACCCTTACCTTTTTTTGGAATTCCTGAGAAATGCTTGCTGAAAATGGGTAAGGACCCTTCTGCAAAACGTTGTACCAGGTGTCTTCTCCTTGGGGTGTCCTGAGCCAATCAGGTGTCACAATGCTAGGAAATGGCACCGGTCAGGACACATCGTCCTAAGCAAGCAGGCCGGGTACTGTGCTCTGTGTTGGAGGAAGGCAGCCATTAGTAACGGATGTTGGGCTCCCTGGCAACTGCGCTGGATATAGAGGGAGAAAAGGTGCAGTGTAGCTAATGATGAAGATGTATTCGCATTTTGTGCTTGTGTGGTGTGTTTCACTGGAACTTCTGGGTTTTAGTCCAAGTAAAACTGTAGATGTTCATGCTACTTTTGAGAGAGGATGATCATTACCCCACGTATAAGAACAGTCTAAACACAACTCTGCTTTCCTTGAGCATTTCATTAATATTTGTTATTCATCGATTAGCGCTAGAGTTCATTGATTTTTGTGCGGCAGAAATTGCTTTGGATGTCAGCTGTAGATCATCAGTTAAATGGAACTGTGGCAGTCTTACATACAACCGAGCCAATCTCAGGGATTTTTGATCAGTTCTGCTCGAGTTTTGTGTGCACATGTTGGCCTCAGCTCCACATGTTGCTACCTATTCTTGTTTCTGAGACACGGTTGAGGAAATTATAATTCAGGTGGAACCAGATAACCTGGTCACTGGGCGCCGGGGCGACCACGTTTCTTAGCAGTGGCAGACATCTGATGTTCGCTCTTTTCTTCTCTGGGCTACCCATTCTCGATCTCTTCACAGGCTTCCAATTGTTAATAACTTTGAAAAAGTTTTCATATTTCTAATTATTCTTTCCTGGATATAACCATTTCGATGCCTCTCTTCAGCACTGTGACCTACAGTACCCAGGATCTTCCTTCAACCATCCGTGGTTGATGCTGCCGCTATTTTAGGTTTGTGTCACAGAAAACGGACAAAACACGGTGCACAGTTAGAAGCCCAGGCTCAGCAGAGGTCATTCATTAAAAGAAAAATGAGACAGGAGTCCCCACCCTCACTGGAGCTTGAAACACTGTGCGTGGGGCTCAGAAAAGCACCCACTGTGGGACTCGCATGAAGGGAGCTTGCTTGCTGTCCTGCTCCTCTGTGATTCTCCCACGGCCTTTGCTTTTTATCCTAGCAGCCGCCCCGAGCAACCAGCCTCACAAAGACACAATGTTATTGAAAGGAACGTAGTGCTATCTATTGTTGAAACTGTGAACTACCTCGGCTCCTGTTTCCTCTCCCTCCAACGGCTGTCAAGAAAGTGTTTTCCTCGAGAATGAGAATGTTTTGTGGTGCTTTTCTATACAGTTTGGATACCGTGGGATTATAACTATTATCTTTTCCATTTCCTTAGAGACCACTGACAACAGTTTAGCAGTAGCCTCTGTGATTTCTTTTTTTTTTTATGATGGGATTTGGGATAAGAATCCTAAGATGTAATTTTCAGAATGCAGGAGAATTGATTTGATTTCACGTAAAGTAGTTAGGGCCTCTCTGATAATATGCTTTCTTGTTGTGTGATTTACTTCTTTCCTGTGAATATTTGTTTCATGCTTTCAAAATGATAGTCATTCCCTTGGATAGGAGGAATAGAAGTAAAACAGGTATTTAATAGCTCTGCTTTCTGTATTCTTGTCTAGATAAATTCCAGTTTGCCTTACATTTCTGGCTATAAACTTAACATATTTATATTTACATATGTATATATGCACATATATATTCATTACTTAATTATATATTGCATATATTTTAATTATTTATGAATTGTTGGTGTTTAAGTCTTCCTGATACGCTAGTCTCTACTCAGTTTTATGTTTATCCTTGCTTATCTATCCATCTTTTCATCATTCACATTTTTTCTTTATCCCTACTTATCAAAGAGGCTCTTATAGCTCTCCTTTTTTAAAAAATAAATCTTTTTATTTGGGTAACATAGAAACAACACAACTTAACATATGAACCATTTTGAACTGCACGGGTCCGCAATATTACATACATTTGCAATATTATGCAACCAGCACTATCATCCACCTCTATAACTCATTTCTTCTCTTGAAACTGGAACCCTGTACCCCTTAAATGTTAGTCCCCCCATTTCTAGGCCCTGGCAACCACAGTTGTACTCTCTGCCCCTTTCTCTGTCTTTCGTCTCATTTTTTCTTTGGGGGTCCCACTACTCATGTGGGTGCGTGGTACACTTGGCATTTTCTCGTAGGTCTCTAGGCTCTGTTCCTTTGTGTTCCTTTGTGTTCCATCTCATTTCTCCCTCTTTCCTTTAAATGGAATAAATCAGATTGCTATCTCTCTAAGTTGTATCTCTGGCTTTATGTTCAAGTTTACTGTTCATTTGCTATACTCAAGAGTCTGTTTCTATTGATTGCCTTTTTTTACGAGTACAGTTCACAGTTTCTTTGAGTGTGTTGCAGTTTTACATTGAAGACACTTAGTTGTTAGATTTTTTTTTTGGCAATTTGCATAGACTTAAGGGGTGGAAAACTTTCTCCATTATAGTGTGTAGCTGCTGATGTCTGTAATCGGGTTTTTAAAAAATTTTAATGCTTACTTTCAGCCTGGCTGCCTAGGAGCTCATTCTTGTGTCTGAATCAACTAGTGATATGATTGATCAATGTTTATTATGCTCACATACTTTCAGACCATACAGCTTCTGCCAATCAATGTGCATGGATTGGAAATGCATTCAGGATTATAGCTGGTTCTCAGCTCTCTCTTGGCCTTTACCCCTTACCAGACTTTCTCGGTTCTTCCTCATATACCCACAGTTCCCTAGCTGGCCAGGAGCTGTAGAGAGCTTGTCTCAAGCCTCAGGGGCTATCCCTTGCCCAGAATCTAGTTCACTCCTTGGACCAGTGGGGAGCACATCCTCAAGGTGGTGGATCTGTGGGTTTTCCTCTCTGTTCCTAAATGAGCCTGCCCTTTTGAGATGGCAAAGCTATGAGTTGTTGTCACCACTCCCAGATGAAGTCATCAGTGCCCTGTGGTGCCAAAGGTGCTGGCATTTATAGCCGCCGTCCTCTGCTGAAACAAATATACTTGGCTACGGAGCAAAACGGCCACAGACGCTTGTGGTCTCTCCTCAAAGCTCTGCCAGTTTGTTAAGAATCAATATTCTCCATCTAATTCTCCATTTATTGTCTGCCTATGAGTGCGTTAGAAAGACTTATTTTGATGATTTCTCCAGTTTTCTATCACTGCATTCTTTGTGCTGGTTTAACTAGATGTGCCCTAGTCTCTTTTTATTTTTTAAATATCTCATAATGTTCTAGATAGTTTTTAGTTTTTTCATCTCAGCTACTGCAGGCACTGTTGGGTTGTTCTCAGTTCCCATCATCCACTGTTTTATGTAAACAGAATGTAGGGCTGGGTGCATGGTTTCTTCTCCTATAATTAGCCAAGTTCCCTAATCTCCTGGCTGGGATGGGGGGGGGCGACAATGGCATGGGGGGTTCCTGGGCACAGGGCGTGCCCTCTGTCCCTCCTCTTTGCTTTCCTGCTGAACTGGATGTGGACTGAGTGGTCATCTACCTGTATTGTGTGGACAGAGATAACCTCTTAGGGATGGCAAAGCAAAAAGATAGAGGAAATCTACTGTATTTTTTTGGACTATAAGATGCACTGCCTTCCCAAATTTGGGAGGAATAATGGTTGTTAATGCTGCTGTTGAGTTCTGTTTACATTTACATTGGTGAAATATTATGTTATTTATGTTATTAAATATTTTTCCACATTTTTTCCTTCAAAAAATTTTCTCTATTTTCCTCCTTTAAAACCTGGGTGTGTCTTATGGTCCAAAAAATATGCTAGATGCCTGTGTAACAGGCACAGTACTGGCAGACTTTTGTGAGACAGACAGACACACATTCGTGCACACACACTCATTACAAGCCTGAGAGGTAGGCGTTTCCATCCATTTCCTATAAATGGGGAAAAGCTCAGCAGGTCCGTTCGGAGTTTGACTATAGATATGCAACTGCCCAAGGGCCCAATCCAAGACGGAAGCTGATGGCCCCTAGACAGATGGATGCGGTCACACAATATTACACATGCTTTCTTCCTGAAATGAGAGTTGGGCGTACGCAAAGGCCATTGCTGGCAACTTTGATGAATGAATATGTGATCATTTTCTTAGAAGTCTACTTTCAGCCCATAAAGGGGAGCTCAAATTAACTCATGCCCAGGATTTCATATGCCTTGTTCCAGTGGCATTAGAGCGCCTAACCCTTCAGGTCTGTGAACATGCTTATGTAAGTGCCAGGTAGGCACTTGGCATACATGCTGACATGTATGTATGTAAGCATGCTTACATACATGTTTATGTAAGTGCCAAGTAGGCACTATCCATTCCCACTGGAGACTGGGACGAGATTGTGAGGCCGTCCTAACAAGTTGTCAGCTTAAAGGTTTCACAGGGCTTGTGTGTGTGTGTGTGTGTGTGTGTGTTGGTGCCTGTGTTTGTTGCCAAGGAAATTTTCATGCAATGCAAATTATTTTCAATACCTTTGATGAGGGACTGGAATATCTCCTTGTCTTTCGGTCATCCTAAAAGTTTTTCACTGTCTTCAAAACGAGTCTGAAGGTTGGTTTCAACTGCCTGAACCCTGAAATCTGTTGAATTTCTGATCACATGCAGAGTTTTAGATGCAGTCACTCATAATCACTAGAAAGATACTAAATTGCAAGGGAGTGCAAGGCTCTCCATACTACACATGAGACATGATCTTTGTGGTTCCACCAAGAACAATGGGCTTTAAAGCCCTAAATTAAAATGCACTGCAAGATTAGAGGTCCTGTATGTGTTCAGCCAAAGTGACCATGTCAATTATGGCAAATCCAAAAATTCAAAAATATAAGGTGTTTGGAAATCTCCTTTCATTGTCATTTCGAGATTGTTACGACACTTGTCCTCTGTCTAAATAGGCATCTGGAGAGTTAGAATTTTAATATAACAATGCGAATTCTAAAGGAGAAGAGTGAAAGTGTATCTGGTTTGAACATTTTTCTCTTTTTTAAAAAGATTTTATTAATTTATCTTTAGAGGGAAAGGGAAGGAGAGAGGAAGAGAAATATCAGTGTATGGTTGTCTCTCATGGGTCCCACTCTGGGAGCTGGCCTGCAACCCAGGCATGTGCCCTGACTGGGAATCGAACTGCGATCCTTTGGTTCTCAGGCCTGTGCTCAGTCCACTGAGTTATGCCAGCCAGGGCTGAACATTTTTCTTTCAAACTGTGGCATCAGTATTATCTACCACAGGGTTAGGGACACTGTCTTTAGGAAGCACATGCATAATATATGGAATTTTATATATTTCAAAGTCAGTGCTCATGAAATGCTTTCATGAAATGTTACTGGTTGATTATATCATGTCTTTACAGTGGAGTGTATCAGTCATGAATACTGACAAACCAGTAGCAGCCCCGAGTTGGAAGTCTTTACCTGGTGAGCAGGATGACTTCACGTGGCCACGTCATACTTCCGCAGCCTGTTGTATCTCCCAAGAGTGCGTGAGGCCAGCGCCAGTACCCTCTCTTGCCTTCTGACCTGCAGTTGGCTGCAGCTAATAATAGGAACCTGCCCGTCATCAGGAGGGCCGTTGGAAAGGGAAGTCAGAAGATTTAACACCCAGCTCCTCCTCTCAGTGTGGGAGGGGCCTGGGATGAGTGGCGTCTCAGTCTGAGTGGTCCCCTGCCTTGTGATCTTCACACGTGCCCTTCAGTGCGGAGCCCCATCAAGCTAAAGAGAGTGTATGGAACCAGGTCCACGTAGCAGACCCGGCTGCTGATCTTTAGAAAGACCCCCTTACACATTTGGCTTTGGCTGGCTTCTGGGAACCTGGATTTCATGAGGGTTCTCACCATCCCTCCAAGCTAGTAAGAGTGGCTCATTGTCCCTTAAATTTTATCCAACCAAAAGGTGTATGCTTAACAT
Organism: Sturnira hondurensis; assembly: GCF_014824575.4. Classification (NCBI taxonomy): domain Eukaryota; kingdom Metazoa; phylum Chordata; class Mammalia; order Chiroptera; family Phyllostomidae; genus Sturnira; species Sturnira hondurensis. Next base: position 8,294,569 of record NW_028091156.1, read on the forward strand.
GTGCTATCCTCCTGGGCATCTGTCTGTAAGAGCAGCCTCCCCCCACCCCTCCAGAAACCCTGGGCACTGAGTGTCTAATGAACTCCCCGGTTGGAAACATTTGGCAGGCGTTTCCACGGCACATTGCTGGGGGAATTAAGCAGATCCTGTGTGGCTGGAAGTGGCTGCCTTCCCTGGAACTCACCCATGTGCCTTTCCCTTTGTCAATTGCACTGTCTCCTTTTGCTGAAATAAAGATTAGCCACGAGCGGGGGTGTGTGATGAGTCGGTTCTGTGAGTTCAGATCCCCAGAGGCGGTCTTGAGGACCCTTGACATACATAGTCAAAGACCTCGGCTGTTACCATTCTCTCGGACGGACGCTGCCCCAGGTCTTTATACTCAGCCCTCCCGTTTGACAATAGTGTCTTTACAAAGGTCTTTATGAAGTTACTTGATGTGCTTGTGCTCTCTCTTTTCTCCTGCATCCCTGTCGCCTAGTCATGGCAGGCACTTCATGTAAAACTATTGATAGTTACGTGATTGGTTTGTTTCTGTACGTGTCCTTTAAATTTTCCTGAAAGAGAGGAATGGTTTTGAGAAATCAGATAACACAGCGACCCCTGTCTTCAATATCTCATTTAATGAAGACGTGTGCTTGGGCTGCGGTTCTCTAAACAGATGGAAGATGATGCCTGTGTTAAACCGGAGGAGAGTAAATGAATGGGGTATCGTGTCCTGAAAAAATAGACATTCTTTTTCTGATTCATGTTTATAGCAAAAACATGCAGGCTTGCTCTCAAAAATAGGGAAAAATAAGGAAAATATGACAGGGATAGGAGACAGTGTTTTCATGGTCTTTACTTATATTATACAAAGTTTCCACAAAGTAGTGAAATGGATGCTCTTGTGCGCCTAAAGGAAGCAATCGTATTATCTGTAACCATCATGGTGCCTCTGACAGGGGCTGCTGGGTTCCAATTGGGCATTCAATTTGTCTCTTGCTAATATTTGGACTATTTTGCATTCATAACATCCACAGCTATTTGTGTGACCAACTATTATCCTTTTTTACACTGTGTTCTGTGAAGCAAGAGGAGGTATTGTGCTTCATGCAATGGAAAACTTCCTTTCAGAAAGGCTGAAATCCTGCTACATAAATTTCAAGTGTCAGTGGGTCTGATGTATGTCAAAGTTTAAATTAATTAAAGAGAAAAGAAGTGTTTTGCTTCCTTGGACAGTTTCTCACACACACACACAAAGGACAGACAATTGCTTAATGTAAACTTTGTGGGTTCGCCCTGCAATTACAAATTTGTTTTATGCTTATCGATAAAAAGCCTTGTTTTAGTAATTCATGATATATACTCTTCGTTTATTAATGTCTCGGTCAACCACATGTCTCCTTGATAAAGTAATCCTGAATCAGAAAGACCTCTTTGCTGGATATCTTACTTCACTTTACTTGTGCGCTTATTGATTGCCTTTGCTAATAAATGTTCTCTCCATTGTCATTTAGCTCCGTCCCAGCAACCCCCTCCCAGAGGACAAGTTCAAAGTTCTTCTGCTATCAATCTCTCCTGGAGCCCACCTGATTCTCCCAATGCCCACCGGCTTACTTACAGTTTATTCAGGGATGGTTCTGATATCTACACAACTGAAGATCAATACCCATACAGTGAGTTTAAAGATTGGGGGGTGGAAAGATATAATATTCTGGGAGTTTATACACTAGTTAAGGTCTTTGACATGGAGGATGGAGGCTGTGGTCTCCTCTGTCTAGCACAGAGCATTTCAAGCAGAGAGAGAATTACAAATCCCTTCTTTTTTAAATTTGAAGTGATTTTTTTATTTTACTTATTTTTGTGTTATTCAATTCAGTCCCACAGAAGAGTTGTAAAAACTCTCATGTACTTTTCACCAAGGTCACAATGATGCTTTATTGCTGTTGTCCTTGTGATTATTGCTCCCAAACCATTTGAGAGTTGATTCAAGAGACCATGACACTTAACCCCCAAATATTTCAGCCTGGATTTCCTAGGAACAAGAAAATTCTCTCATATAATCACGGAGCAATGGTCAGATTCAGGAAACTTAACATTGACATAATACTCTTGTCTCATGTAGAATTCATGTTAAATTTTTGTCAATTGTCCCATTATTGGAAGTGGTTTTTTTTTTCTCCTGACCCAGGATCATGCATTATCAATCTCACTAGTAGTCAAAGAGATGCAATAAATGAGATGCTTCTGATTTGATAAGCCCTTAACTCTTATCAAATTGTTAAAGATGAAAAGAAACAGACCCGTCCAGCACTGATGAGGATGCGAAGGAGCAGGGATTGACCTAAACTGCCGGCATAGCTGTGTGGCTTCAGTGGCACAAACCTTCCTACAGAATAAATTGTTAAATTGTGTGGAAGAACACTTCCCCTTTTGTATACCATTTGACTCAGTGGATTTAATTTTGGAAATATCTTAAACGAATAATCATCAATGGACACAAAATAGATTCAAACCTACCCTGTGTGTAATAGCAAAATATTGGAAAAATTCAGACGTTCAAAAACTTTTCCATAAATTATGGTAACTGGAGGGACAAAATCCTGATACATTACAAAGTTAATTGTAGGATACGATTGCCTTGTATCTCAGTTTACGTTAATGGGTGAAACATGTTTATGATGTGTTGTTTAAGGTAATTAAGTGGTATTAAAAATAATCTATGAATTATATTTTAACTGAAAAATATACGAAATGACTGCAAGACTTACAAAAAACCAATCTGTAGTTTTCTCGGGTGTAAAGATGGCAGGAAATTTGCCAAACATTTCTATTGTGGGAATTCAGCTTTTAAATTTCTCAGGTTAAAAATAGACGGCACACAACACGGCCTGAAGTTGAAAGAGGACGTGTGTGGACAAACACAAGCATTCTCTCTGCATCTGCCACGTTTGCGAAGATTTCAGACGAGCTCATAGAATTCAAGCTGTTGAGACACATTGTTAAAAATATATTTACTCAAGTTTTGGATCGGGTTTCCCCAAAGACACAGTGAAAAAAAATGGAAAATTCTCCTTTCTTCTAGCTCTGTCGTGTCTGCTGTTCGCTTGTTGTCGCGTTCGGCTACGAGATAGTTTAAGATGCTTAGTTTAAGAAATACAGGAACAGTGATGCCGATTCATGGTTCTATGCTGTTCTCTTTGTTTGATGCCCGATTTTCCAAATTCTAGTTTCATGTGTTTTGTTCATTATAAGAGGATACAAAGCTGTGAAGAAATACTAAAGTCCCATAACCTTCCTCAAGATATTAGAAGGATGCCTTCTTTTAGCATATTAATTGGCTTAAAAACTCCTGCGTAGCATGTGGTTTTATTCTGTATGTATTATAACAGGTTACATGCCACACCTTATTCTGAGTGACTTGCACATTCATTAGAATGTCCAGCATTTTCTACTAACTCTGAAAGTCTCTTCAGTACTCCAAGGCTTCTTGGAAGTTAATGGAAACCCTGAACTTCACCATGCAGATTGCAAAGGGAAATAAACATCTGTCTACATCTGCTACGTTGGCAAAGCACCCTGAAAACCTGCTACTAGAGTGTTTCTTTTCTTCCAAATATCAGCATGATCCAGGTGTCCTGAAACTTAAACTTTTGTGATAGGGGAAGAGCAAGTTATAAAAATATTGAAGTGACTTCGATGGTGACAGTGCCCCTGCTTGAACTGTGTCTGAAGTGGCAAATTAGAGTCACCCTATTTTCCATCCAACTTAATTCAGTCATGAAGCTAACCTTCCTTATGCGTTCTCAGTCCAGAGGCATATTTCTCATAGTAACATATTGGGGCCTGTTTCATAGGACAGCGCATGCGATTACTGCAGTCTGGCTCTTTTCCACTATTGCGCTAATACAGAATCCAAACAACAGTTTCTTACATAATAAATGCACTCTCATTCACTAATCAGGCATTTATATAATCCTATTATACAAGGTATTATTTCCTAAAACCGTATTTTTCATTAAAAATGCTACTTCTGGCATGTCTTGACAGTCACTATAATTAATGATGTGAAAATTATCTGCATGATGGCCTTTGAACAGCAAGAACGATTGGTTAACACTGTCAGAAATTTGCATCGTTTCCAATAATATCCTCATGTTTATTACTCTGTTTCCAGTGTGTGGGTAACATGTGTAATATGAAAAGGAAACAGTACTTATATTCAGTCAGATGAACATAAAGCTTTGGGTTAAATAAAAGCATTTATTTGGAATTGTAGGTAGGGAGTCATTGAACTTTTCAAAAAAAAATTAATAATGTTGACATCCAAGCAAGTTTGATCATATGGTTGAGACTATTATGGAATTCCTTGTCAGAATAAAAACTTTTCATAGCTGGCCTAATGCACTCTGGGATCCTGCAGGTCAGTAGTTTCCAACCTAAGGTCATGACAACTGGTGCATTATCATTTTTAGACCTTGCAGATTATCGGTCCTTAGTAATAGCATGCTAATAATGGTGGAATGGCTCTAAAGTTTCTGGATTAGTGGTTAAAAAATAAGGTGCAATCAATGGTTTTCCTAAATGAAATTTCACTCCTGTGCATACTCATAAGCTTTCATAAGTAGAAGACAGAGGTGTAGAAGTCAAGTTAGTATATTGGGAATTATGCATAATGAGTACCTGATATTGTCTCCTGTGCAGCCCCCACCTGGGTTGCACAAAGGTGTTTCCTGTGTCACAGTTGTGACCAGAACAGCTATGGTAAGCTGCTGCCCTCTTTTAGTGGTATTGACATTTTAGGGGTGGCCGGCACCTCACGTTATTTTTCCCTACTTGAGTTTGAAACTGAAGGAGACCTAGGCATGAGAATCAGGGAGATGGAAATTGAAAATGAAAACATCTTTATTACAATAAAAGCCAGGTTGGAGGCTCTAACTTCTCTGCTGCAGAAAGACAGGCGAAGGATCAAGGGACTGATTGGAGTGTGCTTCGACTTTGCTCCCCCACCTGAAATTCACAATCAGGGAAGCCATTCCTCACCTGGAATATCGTGAGCACGGAGCTAGTCCTCACACGGAGCTCTAGGGAAATGTTCCCACAGGGAAACTGGATGACTACTTTGACGATGATGTAGTTTCAGTTTAGCATTTCAGACAGTGATATATACCTTCGTGAAACTGAGGTCTTCATTTCTACCTTTAATATTATAATTTATTATTACAGCATAAGGATCAACACAGCAAGGGACAAGGTGGGTCTTCTGAGAAATAGAAAATACAACGAGGGGATAAGAAAGAAAGCAAGGGATGGGATAAAGAAACAGTTGTTTTTAATATTATTGCCTAGAAAAAGAAATTGAGTATATATGGAAAATTATTAATTCATGCACTTATTCATTCAATGCACTTTTATTCAGTGCTTATGCCAGATGAGGAAGTGTTGGAGCCACTAGAAATACAAGGATAAAAAAGGACAGTTCTCATTATTGAGAAGGGAGATGGATAAGGAAACCAGTGACTTTGTGGCTTCTGTGTCCTACTTGGACTCAGCACAACACTCAACATATCTTTCTATAGAATTCACAATGACACAGATAAAGAATGGGAAAATTACCCTTCGCTCAGATGTTCACTGCCTTAGCTCATCCAGGCTACTATAAAAAACACCACAGTGTGAGTGGCTTATAAAAACCAGAAATGTATTTCTTTAAGCTCTGGAGGTCAAGGTCAGGGTACCAGCATAGTCAGGGTCTAGTGAAGGTCCTCTTCTGGGTGGCAGGCTGCCGAGTTCTACCTGGTCCTCCAATGGTAGGAGGTAGGAAAGACGTTTGTAGTACCCCTTTGTTAGGGCACTGATCTTATTTATGGGCTCACCCTGTTAACCTAATCACACCCCAAAGGCCCATCTCTTACCATTACCACCTTGGGCATTAGGTGTCTAGCATGTAAACTTGCGGGGGATACAAACAGTTCACTGATGGCATTCACTCCTGTGTTTAGTCTTCAATTATTTCCTTCTCTCAACGGCCATGGTGGTACCAGGGGGACACAGTTTCCCTCTGGATTTTGCTTCTGTTTCCCCTTCAGGGGGTGCTGGCTCGTGTGTGAGGGAGGGCTGGCCGATATCCACCACTGACACACTCGTGGCACCAATGTCAGATCCATGAAGCTGGTGAACACACGCTCATTTTCGGCTTGGTCAGGTCCTTGTGAACTCCCCACTGTCCCAGCCTCCCCTGAACTCTTTATGTTTCCAGGTACTCTGAGATTTGTTTTCCATGTCCTTCAGTCAGCCTTTGGACCCCCAAGGCTGAAGGACCTTGCCCCAGCCATCGGAGGCCCCATCGTGGGCTCACTGCCTCCCAAGACAGCATCTTCGCCCTTCTGGAAGCCTAGAATCTCTGTGGATTAAAGCCAGACTCTGATGCCTAACTCTTCTTCTGTGAGCACTGAAATATGCTGGGTGAATACATGAAGAGGGCGTTGGTGTAGTTTGTGTAGTTGTCTTATCACGGGAAAGCAAGTAGGCATGATTTCTTACCAATTTGTGGAATGTAACTATTTTCTTTTTTCTTTTTCTTTAACTCCAGGTATCCAGGACTTCTTAGACACTGGCCTGTCACCGTATACCTCCTATTCCTATTCCATCAAGGCCACCAACGTGCATGGTTCGACAGAGAGTGTAGCAGTGACCTACAGGACAGCACCAGGCGTCCCAGAGGGAAGCCTGAACTTGAGTTACGTCATTCCTGTTGGCCCAGACTCTGTGACACTCACCTGGACAGCACCCTCAAATCGTTCTGGGCCCATAGAGAAATATATTTTGTCCTGTGCCCCTTTAGATGACATCCAGGGGTGTGTTCCCCATGAAGGTCAGGAAACCTCAGCAACCATCAGGAACCTGGTCCCATTTGCGAAGTATCGCTTTTCTGTGCAGGCGTGTACTCATGGGGGCTGTTTACACAGCTCGCCCGTGTCAGTGACCACAGCCCAGGCATCGCCTCGGAGGCTGGGCCCGCCCAGGGTTCAAAAGATCAGTTCCACGGAACTTCATGTGGACTGGGCTCCACCAGTGGAACCAAATGGTAGGAATCCAAGGCCTAGAGTTTACCCTCCGGGGCAATACATGGATGAGAATCTAAGAATTTGGAATTGTGCAATAGTGTCTGGCAGTGTATGCATTTTTGTAATTGTGGGATATAATACTTGAGACACAATTTCTAAAAATACAAGATACTATTTGTCCTGGTTAGTAGAACGAATGTATTTCTTTAATAACAAATTCCATTCATTTAAATTGCCCCTTAAAAGGCTAATATTATCTTTGCTCTTAATGACATCTGCCACAACACAAATTGTGTTTCTAATTTAAAACTCACTCACGGAATGCATTACATTTGACTGTGTCACAAAGTTAGGGCACCCATAAGCAGTAAATTTTCTCTTTTAGGCAAGAAAAGTGTGTAAAATAATATAAAAAATATGTATATAGGCTAGCTAACTCCATTAAGTCAATTCATATGATTGAACCCTGTTATATAGGCCAGATGTGCATTCGCAGATTTTTCATAGTTTAATATCATGTACATATTATGGCAAAACCTTTTATCTTAGACTCTTTAAATTACTTGATAAAACTGAGAAGAAATTAATTATAATATTTCAGTAGTTATAGAAACAGAGCTTACCAATTAGAATCCCCATACGAAAATGGACAAACGGGAAGTGCACTGATAAAATTTCCATAAAGAAATAGCTATTCTAGGTAGAAATTATGACGACTCACCCTGAAAAAAATATGAGTTTACCTACAATAAATTATAGTTATTTTGTGGTTTGTATGTTGCCAGTGGGTTTTTTACATGCATGAACATTTAGTAGCATTTCAGACATTCATCTATCCAGCAGTTTGTTGGGGTTTTTGGCAGTACCTGCAGTCTGTAGTACTAAGAAAATGGAGAAGTAATCTAGGCAGAAGAATAATGAAAAACCAAAACTATTTAACTGACTTAACCCCACCCCGCCCCCCCAAATTCTGTGTTTGTCTGATGCGCCATCTTGGTTTACTCTTTCCCTTTCCTAGGAATAATCGTAAGATATGAACTATACATGAAAAGATTGAAACCCAATGGAGAAACTGTGTTGGCTGAAAGTCAGGTTTTTGAGAGCAGTGGCTGGCTGGGTCCTCACCTGTTCGCAGAATCAGCCAATGAACACGCGTCGAAAGCTCCTCAGGCATCCACAACCATCACCGGCCTGGAGCCATACACCCAGTACGAGTTTAGAGTCTCGGCCGTGAACATGGCTGGCAGTGTGTCCTCGGCGTGGACCTCAGAAAGAACAGGAGAAGCAGGTGGAGATCAAGCTTTAAATTTTACTTTGAAAACTCCTGTGGAAAAATACTGTCTCAAATTAAAGTTAACAGCACTCAAGTAAGAATTGTATATTTATATATGGTAAGGAGACCTTTAGTATGTCAGTTGGTTGCATACATAACTTAAGGTCATAAAGGACTTGCAGTAAGTTTTATGGGAAAAATGCAGTAAGTTTTATGGACAGTTAAGTCATTGTCCCCCACTATTCTTCACGTGAGGGACAATGACTTAACTATAGTTATAGTCTTTGAAGAATGTTTGCAAAATAGCAATTGAGGTCCAACCCTGCAGTGGGTGGGACATACGTTCTCTCATCTTGCTCCAAATTCAGCACCATTCATGTTCAGTGAGCACAACTCATGCCCAGGGCTGGACCTGTTAAAAATGTCACAATTCTGATTTTGTTTTTCTGTTTCTTTCCAAAACAAGTAGTCTAGCTACTAGATTGTACCGAATGACAGCCTCCTGGATGTCAAAATCTGTAATTCCCAAGTGTGCTTATATAGGCAGTTGGCACTTGGGAAAGAAAGAAGAGTGAAAAATTTTAATTTTTCAAAGCTATCTTTACGAAGGCGAGTGAGATAGTTTAAATTCTCCACCTTACTCATTACACACACACTTCAAATTTTATGAGTCTTTAATGCAATTAAAAATACGCTGTCATTATGCCTTGAATTTGTGGCTATCCACAGAACCACAAGTCCTGATTTAACTTGGACCTGCTAGGACTGTGGAGGGTAAGGGTAACTGTAGGTTGATGTCCAAGGGGATCATTTCATGAATAAAATGTGCATTGTGCTGGAGCATCTCTTAACGACCGCCAGCCATCTTGGACAAATAATAGCGCCACGATAGCACAAGTGATGAGCCATGGCATTCTGGAAGGGGAAAGTCAAGGTCAGAAATGAAAAGTAATGGGTGAAGCTGCAACACCGGACCCTCATAATCTTATGGGTCACTGGCTAATGAAAGTGCGATGAGGTCTTTGGATAATACACTTTTGGTTAGCACATTTAAAATCTATATTAAGATCTCAAGGATGGCAAGGGAAGAATGTATGTGTGTAGATATACCCTGCACATTTCAGTCAAGATTTATTGAAAAGTGAAAAATTATTTGGGGGTTGTTTAGAAGATTTTAGACTGACTTTGTTCTGAAGAATAATATTCTTCCAGGTACCTTGGTTTGGCTCAGTGAATACTGTTCCACATAAAAAAATCCAATATGTCAGTATGCCTTGTTTTGAACTTTGTGGACTGAAACATAGTCTGTTTTGTTACTTGTTTTTTCCAAATACTTTATAAGACTTATGGTTTCCCACCCAATTATCTACCAGTTAGCTTTATGAACAAATTACTAGATAATTTTTATTTTGTAAATGGGAAATGTCTTTGATGCTCATATGAAATTGGAGACTACCCTTGCAGATAACATAAAAAAGAATAGTTCTTATATGCAACAGTCTATTTTTTGATTTTTAAACATCAGAATATCAGAATATGGGATATTTCAGAAACTCGAATAAACGTGTGGAGTCAGTCGACAGACCCGTAAGTGTTCATTGTTTTGCTGTTGTTACTGTCGTCGGCAGAGCCTCTGTTCATGACCCCTCCTTCGGTGTTCCCCCTCTCACCGTCCTCTCTCAACGTGTCCTGGGAGAAGCCGGCAGATGACGTTATCCGAGGACAGGTTGTGAGGTACGACATCAGTATGACTTCTGAACAGTCACCTCAACGATCTACTCCGGAGTTGTTCTCACAGGTATTGTTATTTTCAGAATTGAATTATGTCTTCATTTTGACATTTTCTGAGTTTGCAGATTACAGTTGCAGAATTCTCCCTTATACATTGCTTAAATGGGGCATCTATTTCCTATTGTAATGTGATATGTACAAAGCTATTCTTTTTATGTAACTATTTTTTTAATGCAAGCATATATTAAAACTAAGCTAGTAAAATTTTGTTTCATACAATTTACTTTTTCCACTTAATATATATCCTTCAAAATGATGCAAGAGGCTGACTTTTGGTATCTAAGCACCGACAATAATGTTTCTAACCAATGCACAATAAATTGATATTTATATTGTATAAATTATTTTAGAAATATAAATGACATTGATAAGAACATTTTAAATGTGTATTTTCCATATTTCTATTTCCTGAGGAAACATCTGGGAGTGGAATTTGTCACAGCTTATAGGCAAGGTTACGTTATGTTCAAACTTTGGGGCAGATGTTAATCTGTCGCCCAGTAGTGATCCCTTGTCCAGCTAGCAGTAATGAGAATAACAACCATTGCTCACAGTCGCTGTGATCTTTTTGTGTGCATGCACTAACTCATTTAACAGGTGTGTGTGAAGCAACACACTCAGAGGATGAGAGGCTCATGTGAACCTGTGGTTGTGCCAGGGTTCTCCATTAGCTCATTTGATCAACATGAGGGTGGCCAATGACAGAGTGTGGCCAGTGTCAAGTGGACATACCGTGCTGCATACTTGGCTGTTTAACCCCTATACTGAGGGAGATGCTCTTTGAAGGGGACAGAGGGGCCAAAATAACTTCACATTCTATCCCCTCCCCCATTAATCCACCCAAATTCCTCTTCCCCAGACTCCCTGGTTCCTCATCGTCCAGTCTGCTTTCTTTGATGTCCATGACTAATACTGCTAAGCCATCGTCACATGTCCCAGGTGTATTTGACCTTGGGATCCTCCCCTTTGCCCTCAAAGGGGTGACCAGGGGCACTGCCTGAGGTCCTGCCCATGGAGAGGGTCTCTTTTTACTTTTGGTCATTAGGGCCATCTCTGAGGTGGCCACAGAGTAGCCATAACCCACGTTTGACCAGCAGCCACATTCTCAGACAACCCATTTGTGAAGCAAACCCCATTTTCTGCTCTCTCAGCTTTAAAGAGACCTCCCAGGAGTCACAGGTGCTAGCTGAGGTCGACCCCCAGAACTATGGCTTAGGGGCTGGACTTCCTGCTTGCCTAACATGTTGCACCTTCTGGCTTTGTGTAGGTCCATTTCCAGGTACCCATTTCCATTTTAGGATGAATTTCTGTCTGGTCCACCTGACCTTAAGACTTGGCATGTCCCGTGGAACCTAACTCATGAGGAGTAAGTAGCCTTGGATGCACGGCCACTGAATGTTCCCTGAGCAGATGGGCTGCTTGCACCGAGGCCTGAGAGCATGCTAGGAGCTCTAGCAAGTGCTTTGTCATTCCCATCCAGTGATAGGTCCTTGCTCCACTTCCTAGGGGTCTGCCTCGTGACTCTCTGATTGGGGACTTGCTGTGTCTCAGAGCATCTCCTTCCACTATGTCACCTGTAGTAGCATAGGGCCTGCTAGGCTTTATGTCCCAAGTGGCTGGTCTGCTCGCAGCACAACCTCCGTCTACAGCAGTGCCTTTCCATGTGGTGCCAGGGAGGAGAGCATTCAAAGCCTGTGGTATCCCCCTTGACTCAGGACCTTGGTCAGAGCAGTGTTCCCAGACGTGGACTATGCTGTCCTCTGAGCATCAGACATCGAATAAGAAGCATCTTAATATACTTTGTCCTAAAAACAATTTTTTCCCTAAAAAGCTGCATTAATTCCACTGGGGTTCTAAATGGGATGAATTTCTGTAGAAACATTAAGTTTTACCCATTTTAAAGTTGTATTTTTAAAGAAAAATTTAAGTGACATGGGAAAATCAACAAAGTTTATATCTTTAATTCCTTAATAACCATTTATAATTGGAGAGCTGAAGGATTAGTAACTCAGTGTTTGATGTTTTCCTGATTTCTAAATGTAATTGCACTGAAATGGTACCACAGTTTTAAATTATCCCCAGAAGTTTGGAAACTTTAAAATCACCTTTATTTCTGAAAACTTATGTAAATAGTATAATTTATATTCCAATTACCCTGCTTTCTGGAACTACTCACTGAGGTTATGAATTTTCAAGTCAAGATTCCAAACGAGTTTTATTTTACATCTAAGGGGAGAATATCCAGAAAATTACTCCCACATTACTAACCTTTACAGTTTTTATATTTATAAAATTTATTTGTATCTATAAGAGATTTTTTGATTCCTTAGAAGAAATCGTTTTTTTTACTTACTTATGCTTGGCGTCAACTTTCTACTTCAGTGACTTTTCTCTGGGCATCCTTTCCAGGGGCCTTTGTAGCTACAGACTCAGCAAATGTGCGTGGGCACTTTGGTCAATTCTAGTTTTAATGATGAGACCAACCCTCTTTATCAGTTATTTCATTACTTGTGTATAGACTAGGGTGTTCCTGCCAGTCTCCTTTGCTCAAATCTACTATTTTTATCTGAAATTGTGTGAAAAAGACAATGTTTCAAAAAAAATTACTGTTTGATCTAATCTGCATATGCTTATTTGCATAAGAAAGATAATTGAGAATTGACCTCATGTGGATGCCTAGTAATGGGTTTACTTTTTTCTTTCTTCCTCCTTCTTTTTTTTTTTTTTTTTTTACAGAATGTGATGGGGTCGATTTAGCAAAGTGACAGCTCTCTGTATGACCCCATCAAATAGCATGTGGGCATTACTGCATTGGGTTAGTTGTGACCAAGCCCTATGGTTTTAATTGGACTTTTCATGTTAGCAATGATATGTCACCATCTTTATCTCTACCATTGGTGACAATAACCATATCACCACGCTGCTTTATGAGGCAATAACTCGGTTTCCTCATTTATCCACTCAGGAACTGGATTATTACCTCATAAAACAGTGTGGTTGTACAATTACCAATTAAACCCTAGCTTGTCGAGACTCTTCGCACTCAAAAACATCCCTTTTCCTAAGAGTGATTGGCACTAATTCCTTCTGTTGGAATTCATGGAACTTTGACTGCCATGGTTGTGTTTTTCACACTGATTACCTACAATCTAACTTGCTTTGTTTTGTTCTTTGCCTTGAAGGTGTTGGCCACGGCCAAACCCCAGCAATTGTTCTATGTTGTAAGTGGCCTGAAACCTTACAGAATCTACAACTTCACTGTTTCTCTCTGCAATTCCGTTGGTTGTGTAGCCAGTGCTTCTGGAGCTGGAAAGACATTAGCAGCAGGTAAGCTGGTTCTAATGGATGTGAAAAATACATGGTGTATTTATAAATGAACACCTACAAAGCCCAGCACCTTGTCTAGCTGGGACTTCATATTTATCTTTTTTTGTTCTCTCCTGCTCCCTCACAAATCCTCATTGCTATTTACCTTCCTGTTTTTAAACAGAATAATAAACTTAAGTTTAAGAGGCACCTAGGAGTCCTGAGTTGTAATAGTATCATAATAAGAAGCATAATAAGATGCAGAGTAAGTCCAGAGCTCAGCCATCATCCTGGGTCCCAGCTGTGCCCTTACAACTGTTAGAAGTATTGAGGAAGTTTCCTGTGGGGGTGCAGAATATCTCGTCCCTCAGTCTCGACCTTTTTGTGGGGTTGGGTCCCTTACCTTAGGGGATGAAAGGCAGACATCCAGAAATGACTGGGTTGCCCTGGTGTTATATTTTGCCGTTATTGAATAGGCAGTACACACTTATTAATTAATGTATTATTAATAAGAATCTCCTAAGTTTACAAAATTGACAGAAAAGGCTTGTCATCAGTTATGGTAATGGTAGGAGATGGCTTGTATAAATTATTTCTTGCTTCACATAGAACAAACCAGATTCAATACAGACATGATTATGTGTATTCTTGCCTAGATAACCTAATTACTTAGCATTTAGTATGTTTTCAAGTCACTTTTTCGATCAGCTGTCTACCAAGGCTGGGTTTCCCAGTACTCTTTAAGGAAACGTCCACATGCAAAGTTAAAAGGTTCCTATGAATGACAGCGTACAGACATATTTAGCTTTAAAATAGTCCCTAGTCCCGCTTCCTGTGTTCAGGTTCAATTCCATAGTCTGTTGCTCTGTTTTGTTTTCATGCTGGGACAAATGTGTTGGGCTCAGATGATCTCATCTGTAATTTTGATTCTTTAAATTTCCCACCAATGAGGATGACCCCCAAATCCTAAGAAATTATGTTTTATTATCTCTATTACTGGACTCTGTGTGTTTTTATATATTTCATCTATAACCTATCCATGTTTAATGTACATGTGTTTCAGATGTTTGCGTACATGGAGCACCTAGCTTGTTCAAAACACCATTCTCTGATAAGACTACCTATGTGTTTATTTTGAATGCACCGGTGGGGGGTTAGTATATATGCGTAATGGAGAAAGACTCTGTGTCTCCTTTAGGAAAAATGACACCATTTGTATAAATGGTTCAGGATGAGAGAATCAAAATTAAAAGAGAAATCTGTCCTGTGAGCTGGGGAAAGCAAAAACAGAAACAAGACAAGCTTGTCTTGTTGAAGATTGGCCTGGGGTGGCATAGATGATAGAGGGACCCCCCACCTGATAGCAGAACGGAAATCATGGTTTCTCAGAGTTGCAAGAATTTAAAAGTCACCTAGTGTGACCATCCAGCTAATAATATATTCTTTGCACCATCTCTCCCAAGTGTTTGTCCAACAGTCTTGATACCTTTAGTGGCGAGGCAGTTCCTGCCTCTAAGGCAAACCCATACCATGTTTAGGGACGTCTTTGAGAAGGTGATTTCTTATATTGATCTGAATCATCTCCCCAGGGCTCTGACTTAACATTTTTATTCTACTGCCTTGGGGGCTGTCCCCAGTCTCATTAATCTTCCTCATGGCATCACTTGCAATAAGGTTTTCAGTAACGAGGCCTCCACCCAAGTGTCCGCTCCTTCAGGCTACATTCCTAGGTGTCTCCTACATACACCTCCCGTGCCTGGTGTAGCTTGGTTAGTCCCGCCCCTGTCTTCTAAATGACATCTGGTCTGTCTTGTGTCCACACAAATACACTAAAGGAATTAAGAGGAAACGTGCCTGTCCCTGGAGACTAGACAAGTCCTGGAGCTGGAAAGAGTAAAACAAGAAGAGTGTCCATGAAGCAGAATCCATGTAACTCACCCCTCCAAGGATAATGTCTGTATTGCCATCATCCTCCTTGGTTGCAGTGACTTCCTGTAGAGAGCGCACCCAAATGCCCTGGCCAAATTTTGTTTTACTTATAGGAGATGGGCTCAAGGCCATGTCTGTGCAGTCGAAGATTACCGAACTAGAATTAAACTAAGCCCACTGTTTCCCCTCCCTGCCTTTCTAGCCTTGAAAAACAGAAAGTGAAGAAGACATGTTCTCTGAAAGCCATGAGATGTGAAAGTTAATTGACTTTGTAAAAGAAAGTACTGTTCTTATATTGAAGGGATAAAACAAAAAAGCCAGAAGGCCAAGGCTTGAACTTGGGCTCTGCTATCTACTACCTGGGTGACCTTGAGTTACTACTGTGCCTTCATTTTCCAATTTATAAATAAAGAGAACCTATTTTATAGTGTTCTTATGAGGATTGAAAAGAATTAATACATGTTAATTATTTAAAGCAGTGCCCAGCACAGAGTAAATCCTCAATAAACATTATTATTTGCCAGTCACAGTGTAAATGTTACAGAATTTATAATGTTATCAAAACCAGGAAGTTTATTTTACAATTTCAGTTTCATAAGATTGTTATAACATAAAAGTGAAAATGGAGAGCGCTAAAACTAAGGGCAGTACCACAAAGATAAACCTTAGGTGGCCGAAGCCTAAAAGCATTTGCTTTTCCATTCTGTAAGGAGTATGTCATTCAGAATTATATGCATTTCAAAATTTCGCTCAAAAACTACAACTTTCAAACTTGTTTGTTGCAATATAGAGGCAATGATGTGCCATAACCATATTGTTACTGTGTTTTATTGTGAATGATTACTTCAGTAAGCATCTATTAAAGGCTTGCTACTAAAAACACTGTGGGCGACCCAAACATAATCTATTCAAAGATGCCTCAGTGGTGTTGCATTAAGGTGTTGACATATTACAGGTAGGACTAACACCAGGGGACATGTGAGAAAGGATAAAAGGAAGCTGTAGGAACAGAGAACATGGGATTTGGGAGCTTGGGAATAAACAGCATTTGAGATAGACAATAAAAGATTGGTAATGATTTTCACCATATACCACATGCCGCTTATTGTCTTAGACATGGTGCTGTCCAGGTGCTGAAAGTGGTGAACGCTAGGGCTTTATGAAGACTTCTCTGGCAGTGGAGTGTACGATAGATCAACAGAAAGTACGTGGATGTCTCAGAGGCTTCATATACTGTCCTTGCTTTTTTGAATTCTTGTTTCTTCTTGCTGTTCTTGTTGAATGCTGATTTCTTCCTTATGTTCCAAATTGTTGATTTGAACCCTGGCTTCCTCCCCTTCACGGATGGTTCCCTGCAGGTTTTTCTTTAGTTCACTTAGTGTGACCTTCACTTCTTCCCTTATGTCGTTGCCATACTCAGTTCTTTGAGCATCCCGATCACCAGTGTTTTGAATGCTGCATCCGATAGGTTCGTTACCTCTGTTTTCTTCAGTTCTTTTTCTGGGGTTTTGTTCAGATGATTTGGAGCATTATCAGCTGGGAGGGAGAAGAAGGAGAATGGGGGGAAAGGTGCAGAGATTAAGAAGCATAATTGGCAGGTACAAAATAGACAGGGGAATGTTAAGAGCATAGGAAATGGGTATGCCAAAGAAATTATATGCATGGCCCATAGACATGAACTAAGGGAGGTGGAGTACTGGGTGGGTACTGGGGTGGAGGGGAGCAAGTGGGGGAAAATTGGGACAACTATAATGGCATGATCAATAAAATATTTATTTTTAAAAAGAAAGTGTATAAATAGAGTCTGGTAGACTTTCCTAAGAGGCAACGAGGGAACACATCATATAAACAAAAGCAAAGGCTGAGAGGAGGTGGAGAGGTGAGGGTCCAGGAGGAGAAATCCACAGGTGAAGAAAAGGGAAGAATTGAAGATGACAGTAAACACTGTGGACCACATCGTGATGCCATTTGGTGTAATGGGAAGAATGAAGAAAGAACATACGGGAGAATTAAACCCATGAGTTTACGTTTGATTGTTTGATAGAAACACATCTATGGCAAATATAGCCATCCAGCAATGGACAATGCAAATGCCTGAGAATGATGTAGATTTTGCAGTCATCTTTCTCTATCTGGGGGCTAAAACCGTGGATAACAATGAAGTAGTGCAGGCAGAGAAAAAATCCAAAATAACTTTATATGTTGATTAATGCTCGCATTTGGGGAGAAAGGAGGACTAAAGTAAACAGAGAAATGATCAGCATTAGGAAGAGAACCTAGAGAGAACAGAACCAGACGAGTCAGGAGAAGAGAACTCTAGAAGGAGAATGTTGTCTGTAGTGGCGTATGCTGTAGGAAAAGCAAGAGAAGAGTGAACCACAGGGAGCCGGTGGCCATGGATGACCCTCTGGGGAGCTCTCTAAAGGGCATGTCTGGAGCATGGAGCTCTACGGGACAAGATGAAATGGTCAGTGCGAAGTGTGTGGTCCTTCACGCTTTGCCAAAATATTCCTTCTACTCAATTTCCATTAAAATTGCATTAGTGTTTGTTCCCTTGTGAAATCCTTTCTTTTCTGAAGGCACATTATTTTAGTGTTCCTCGGGGAAGATGTTTATTTCTTAATCACTTAGTATATTTTGTCAGAACGCTCTGAGTCTTCATCTGTCAAGCAGAGAATAAAATCACTTGCACGGAAAAATAATTTTTGCTTGCTGTTTGATTTAGTATCAAATACACCATTTCAGGGGTATTTAGATCGGTGAGCATGACCTTACTTGTTTTTATTGGAATGCAAAGCAAAACCCAGCAATTATAGATCCAATTTCTTTCTTGCCTCCTTATTTTTAGTAAATAAGAATTTTCTTCCGAAATTTCTCAGGATTAAACATTTGGATGCATTTTGTACATTTTAAGTCATAGAAGTGAACGATGGAAAAGCCAATTCTCCAGAACAACAGTTGTGACCTAGGAAAGGATGAGAGTTTCACTGGCAGTTCCATGTTTCTCCTTGGTGCTTCTAGGAATAAAACTGTAATCGGGAGGGTATGAATTATTCCAACAAATTCTAGTGGGTTGGTGGGAAAATTTCATTCTCAAATCTAAATGCACTTCACATGAGGTCATTGTTGGGATCACAAGAAGCCAGCAACACTGGCACACTGCGTAAGAGTACCAAAAATCAGGTCATATTCCGCCTTTTTGCAGCGTGAAATCATGGAAATGTGTTTCTTCCTTAAATCTAAGAGCAATCAAAAACGTACTTGTAAAGATTTATCTGACCATTGCACTAAAAACCTTGAGAATTGTAATTTGCTCTCTTGTGCTTTAAATATTTTTTTTTCAATGTTCCATATGCTTAGAATTGGTGCATTTCATCCAGAACATTCCACGGCTCCCTGTCTGATTGTCAGGCCATGGCAAAGACTGAGATCTGCTGGGAGGGAGGGCTGCTCCCATTGACACCTGCTTCTCTCTCCATCACAGAATCTTCCAGCAGGGTCCTTGGTGGCTTTGGAGTGGCTTCAGCGGGTAGGAGGGCAAGGAGCTGGTGAACCGGACCCTCTTAGACTCCTTATTACAGTTGTAAAATCACCCTTTTAATCTAGGAAATTTGTACATTTCCATCTTGTGCCAATTAAGTACACTTTAAACCTTTTTTTGAAAGAGGGATTTCCTTGGGAGATCCATTTCTGGAGGGAAAACGCACCATTTCCTTTGCCTGCCGACAATTGACCTCCACGCCAAGAGCTTAGACGGACCCACCTCCCATTAAGCAAGTGATTAGTGGCGCATAGAGCTTCTTTTCTGAATCCGAAGTGAAATGTATAGGCAGCTTGCCGCTGGGTTGGAGACACACATTGTTTTGCATGCAGGTACATAAGTCTTTTCACCGCAAATAGGACCCAGAGTGATTAAACAAGCACTCTTAATATGTTAATTTATAATTTTAATTACAACAATCTTGTATATATAGTCATTAGTGAATACCAATATAAATATTTTTCTATCTTTTTTATTCATAATGCATAAACCAATCATCCAGTTACTTCTCTGAGGTTGCCTCTTTTTTGTTTCATAATACAATCTTTGTTCTTAGTTATGAATGCATTTTGTTCATTCCTTGAATAATCCCTCATTAAGCTAGTCACTTTCGGCTCCATGCTAAAAAGGAAAAAATTATCATGCAAATGTGGCGTGCCATATTAAAAAGCACATTACCAAACACTTTTGTTGCTGTCCTTCAATTAGTTTCCCTTCTTTGAATTTAATTCCATTTGTTGTTAAACTAGTGACTTGACGTATGGACTCAGGGATCTGAGGCTGCTGCCAGGAAACTGGGGGGGGGGGGGGGGGNGGGGGCGGCGGGGGGGGGGGGGGGGGGGGGGGGGAGTCAGAGCCTCCGCGAAGAGCTACACAGGCGAGCTGAAATGAATTTGCTTCACCTTTGACAAGAACACTCGAGCGGCACAGGAACCCTATGATGATTCCACTGGGCTAATTATCCAATTGTTTATTTCAAGAATACAGGCACTGCTTTACGATTAGGGAAGTGTAAAGCAATCTGAGAAATTGGGTAGTGACAGATGACTTCAGTAACTTCTAAGACGAACACTATCCGGGCAAACCTGCCCCACCAGGGGTTGTAGACAACCACCAGCCTCGGCAAGACCGTGAATACATGGAAGGGTTCTTGCTCGTTTGTTTTGCTCTTTCAGCAACAGAAATAATGGTACACGTTTTTGTTACACTTTTCACCAACGTGTCAAATTTCCACCGCTCTTCAGCAATGTTTAAATTGTATTTCTCTTGATTAAGAGCTTTTGGTTCAAAGCAATACTTTTTAATTGCCTAATGATATAAGTCGGTTCTTCAGAAAGAACCGCACATTTAGGAGTTCATTTGCAATATAACTGAAAAATTCATTGCATGGCAGTAAAACAATTTACTGTTAATTACAAGGAGAAGAATTTGCTGTAGCATGCTCCCACATTGCCATGAATCATGCAGCACTCCCAGAGATTTATAACAGATGTGTAAGTGGGATGAATTAGCAGGGTTTAATAACAGAGACACAAATCATGCAGACTTCAAGGAGCTTTAATTGATATACTAGAATGTGACGGGCATGAATCACTCAGCCATTCAACAGCACTGTAACATATGGTCAGCTCAATATGCTGCCTCTTAAATCGGTTGGTGAGTCGTTGGTTGTCCCATATGGTGGAAGCAATATATTTTTCATGATTAAAAAAAAATGCATCCAGTTTTTAAAGAAATAGGATCACAAAGCATGTTTGTTATTGAACAGTCACCTGAACGCCAAACTCTTTTTTTTTAATGATTCCTTTTTTTTTTAAATGGCAGCTTCCCAAAATAAATAGCAATTCATAACACCCGGAGGTAGTCTGAGAACCAAATGGGTCCTTGTGGGTGCATCTGACCCATGGAAAAGGCTATGGAAGAGCAGCCGATGAGAGCTCTGATAGTCAAGGAACTCCTTCAGCCTTGGGCAAAGCCAACAAGATGAGGGGAGTGATGTCACTCTCAGAGAAGTTCAGGAATACCCAGCTTTGCATATACAATACCATGAGCTGAATGGGAGGCTCTTACTTAGGAAGACGTGAAAGCGGGTGTGAGAATACTGTGGCCCACTTCTTCCCCCGCAATGTCACAATGGGACATAACATTTTATAGCAACTTCTTGATGAAATAATCAGTCCATCGGGAGCGTTCTAAAAGAAATCCCAGCAGACCCTCACAGGGATGGTCTCACCCATTCCATGTCATTCTGGAAGAGATATTTCACTGTAGGAAAACAGAGATCCTGGCGCAATCCAGTCACTGGGCGCCTGCAAAGATTTCTTTATTGAACTGGGATCCAGCAACTTTCTACAAAGCTTTCATAGCGTGCGTAAATCTGACAGCCTTGAAAAAGGAATCTCGCAGCCCTAGCACTGTGGCTGCCAGAATTTAATGTCAACAATTAAAATTTATTTTGATCCTTACCTACTGTTTATTACTGTTTGTATACACAACAGACCTTACTAATACAGAGATGCACTATTAGATAGAATTACCATCTGTTCAGAGTGAAACGCTGGCATCTGTCTTAGATGCTAAAACTAAAATGATATTATTTCTAACAAAACAAAATTAACTGCTTTGCCTCACCGACTTTAATCTTGAATGTGTGGATGTACAGAAGAAACAGACTGGCGGATTCAATGTGTAGTGACCTCTGTCGTGGGGTCTGTATGCAGATGTGTGACCTTAGCAGTGGCTGCACTTGGCCGTGTTGGCACACAGATACGACATTCAGAATCCAAACTTTTTAAATCCCTGTTTTAGCTTTATAAAGTATTAATTATAGTAAGGCATTAAAACAACACCATTATAACATGGAAAAATGGAATCAGAGAGACTGTAGGATGCAAAATATTTTGATGGATGTGCCCTAAATATGTGCAGGGAATGAAATTAAATAGACAAAAAAAAATCATCTTAACCAAATTGCCGTAGATTCCACAGTGATGCCTGTAGGAAAATATAAACCATATCTTCTCTGTGAAACTAATTTTAATTTTATCTTACACTGACACATATAAAAGATTTATAGCCAGCACCCCTGTCTTTTCTCAAGCCTCAGTATCCTATAAAAAAGGTCTCTAGAAGTCAGAGAGATGGTAATACCAAGGACAATGGTAGTTTCCATGCGGAATTGGTGACGCCACTCATGCAGCCAGCCCTCAGTTCTCTATGTCACCAAAATAATAAATTGCGTCACACTGGCATTTAATGCATGTACACAGTGCATTAACTGTAACTGTAGTACATTTATTTGTGCTGGAGGAGACTTGAAAATGATGAAAAAATCAATACGTTGCCGTCAGAGAAGCAAGTGTTACGATGCATTTAAGTAGTTAATTGCAGAGGCCCCATAAAAGCTTCAGGTTTGGGTAGCAAGAATGTCATAATTACAGTCCACGCCACTGCCTTTTATCAATGGTGGACTTCAGGGAACGCGCCCTCGGCCTCCACGGCCCCGGCTCCTCCTCTCTCTTCCTCTCTCTTCATGTGCATGACTGGAATTCTGTGCAAATGACTGTTGATCACCAGGATGAGGGGCATTGAGGCAGGGTGGACTCACCAGATGTCCCAGAAAGTCCATGAAAGCAGGGCTGTCTGGCTTGTCATTATATCATACAACACAGGAAAAAAACATCCTATTTATACACCCTACTAGGGCCAAGGGACAAGTTGTCTCGGTATTGAAGGGGGTAAATGAATGAAGGGGTCCAATGTCCAGCACCCACCCTGGTTTACTGATGGAGAAGCAGCACCCAGCAGGGTTCAAGCACAGAACTTTGAAACTGGAAGGGATACTAGAATCCTCAGGCCCACTGTGTTCCTCTGCAGATGAGGTATTGCGGATCTGAGAGGCCACATGAAGGATTTGTCCATGTCCTGCAGTGAGGGACTCAAGGTGCCAGCCAAGAACTTTGGTTTCCTCCTTTTCCAGATCAGTTTTGCTATATCTATTCCTTTTGAAGGAGACTCATGCATAAAGAAGGAAATGGCAAAATAGATTTTGTTTTTCTTTCCCCTCCTTGGAGAATAGACAGTCAATGAGGCAACACTGAGAGATCTCGGACAGTCTGGGGGAAGAAACTTGACATCTTCTGCTCACTGAGGGGAGAGCAATTGAAGTGGGTCAGTTGCCAACTGTTTCTCAGAGAAAGAGGCAAAATTATTTTCTGTTGACACAGTGCCTGAGGATGTGTTATGTTAGCCTGCTCCCCACACACTCCTGAGATGATGCAAGGCTGTTTCCTGGATCCCTGTTTTCATAATGGACAATTGATGATGTTTGAAGACATGGTCATGCGATCTTCATAGACAACAAACTCTTCCTTGGAAACAAATAAATAGATTTGATTTTAAAGACCTGTCATCAAGCCAGAGTTTCTGCTCATTTAGCCTTCAGTTCTCACCCAATGATGTTCCAACTCCACACTACATAAATTTTGCAAGTGTAAATTTATGCATAATGATATGCTATTAATCAGATTATAAAGTAATAAATGCTGCAGAGAAGAATGTATATTATGAAGTATTTTATAAAAGACTACTTATGAAGAGACGAGACAGACCAGAAATTGTATTACAGAACTATTGCAAACGATACAGGAACATTGTAATTTTATTCCAAGTAAAAATAGACATTGCATCTTGTTATCCTTTGAAATGATGAATATTGAAGTTCCATTTTATACTTCACATGTGTAAGAAGATTTTCTAAGTAAATACAGATCTTGAATGTGGATGAACTGTATTCTTTTGTCATATCTAATTTGAAAGATGTGTTATTGGGTAGGAATAATGGTGCTTTTTATGGATATAGAATTTTGTTTCGTAAAAGCTAAAGCAATTATATATATGGTTTTAAAATGCAGTTTTTGTGAAAATAATCCACTGAAAATTTATGCTCATGTCATAGATGGGAAAACTGAGGCAGATATGTTTGAAGTGATTTTTTAAAAATCATGCAGAATTAGAAATTAGGAAGTGACATTAAATCTTTAAAATTCTTCAGCGCCCTTTCCATGGTTCCGTAGAGCCATTTCCATGTTTTCTCTTAATTTACTGATTTGAGGTTAATTAATTTATACCTGTAATCCACTCACTTTGATATCTGACAATCTTTTATTTCCTTCTCTCCTAGTGATTTTGTCTTTGTGAGCATGTGTTTAATAATTCAGGAGTATGTTTTTCTTCTCATCACCCTATGTATGTGTGCGTGACCAGTCTAATTCAGTGGATTGAAAGTCCCCACTCTGGTCCCAGAGGAACTCAGAGGACGATGACTCTGTAGAACGTTCACCTTTCAAAGAGGCCGCGTTATCTCTTCCAAGCGACATTGCAACATGCCAGCTGGAAGTTTGTGTGATTTTGTTTTATGCTTTTCGTGTGTGGTTTTTTTTTTTAGCAGAGAATTAAAAAAGATAATCTAGTTTGACTCATTCTCTGTAGCTCATTCTCTTAGGCTAATTGCTGGGTGGAAGAATTCCCCTGTGAATCTAAGTTCCCCACTCCTTGTTAGAGTTCAGATACTCAACATTAATTTTAGTGTTGGAAGTGGAAGAAACGCCTTCTGGGATCCCGGTAACGTGAATGGTTGCGCTCTTGATGTTCTCCTAGAGGTTCCTCAAACTATCTTCATTTTTTAATTTTTTTTTCCTGCTGTTCTGATGGTCACCTTCCACTGATCTCTCCCCCACGTCTCTGATCTGTTCTTCTGTGTTAGCTAGACTGCTGTTGAATCCTAATGTGCTTCTCTCTTCCTTTTTTAAAAAAAAATAAAATATGGTAATCATCATGTCTGCTTGGTTTTCGCTTACACTTTTTCTTCAGTGAAATTCTCCGTAAATTCCTCTCTAGTTTGATGAGCATCCTTATGACCATTTCTTTGAATTCTTGATTAGGCAAGTGACTTATTTTCATTTCCTGGGATTTTTCTTGTTCTTTCATTTGAAAGATATTTTCCTGAGTTTTCGTTTTGTTTGACTTTCTATGTTTGTTTATAACAATGAGACAAGATAGCTGTGTCTCCCAGTCTTGGAAACGGGGCCCTCCAAAGAAGCTGGCCCTGAGAAGATGGTGTGAGCCAGGTGATTTGGGCAGGCTGGTGGGAGCTGGAAGCAGGTACCTAAAGTGTGCTCAGCTGGAGCAGTGCTGGGCAGAGGGGCCTGATGCCCCTGTAGGAATGCCGAATGGATCCCGATTGCCCCCTTGGTTTCATGCAGCAGGCTTCTCGAGGTCTTGCAGGCAAGTCGGAGCACCTAGATAGAGCGCCCGCCCACTCTGCGCAGGTGGACGTCATTCAGCTGCTCTGATCTGGGGAACTCCTGCAGCTCCTAGAGAGTTCTGTGGGCTCTTCAGCCTCCTTTATAAAGTCTCTCTTGTGTTGTTGTAGCAAAAGTGGCCCCTTGTAGAAGGGACCTGTGTGTGGAAGAGACCATGCACCGGGCAGTCTCTTCTACATGAGGCTTCTGGGAGCCGGGTCAACGCTCACAGAACCTGGGGCACCAGCCGGCAGAACCTGCACAGGGGGGCCCAGTGTGAGTGCCAGGCCCTGTTGCTCTGGCCCGCTGCTGCCTTGGCTCAGAGGCAGGAGGCCACAGGGAAGGTAGCTGTGGAGAAGGGGCTACATGATCTTGCAGGTAGGTCAGGACTGCCCCAATAGGGCACCTGCACCCTGAGCAAGGCGGAGGGGACCTAGACAAGGACGCTTTCGCTCCTGTGCTGGGAGAGCTCCCGCAATTCTCCGGGAGCTCCCAGGCGTCCCAGCTCAGGCCCTCTCTTCTTCTGCCTTCTCTCTCATTTGTTGTCAGAACCTGGCCTTTCACTCCCCCATTGTCTCGGGAGCAGTTGCGGTCTCTGTTCATGTATGTTTCATTTTGCATTTTGCTCACGGGAGGGGGTGCGCTGAGCATCCCCTAAGCCACTGCCATCTTCTGTTAGTCATTTAACTCTTCCTTCCCATCTCAGATGAACTCTTGTCTTATGTTTGTAGTTCCTAGAACGGTATTACATACTTGAGAGCCTTGCGGATTCAATTTTGAGAGTGAAATGCACAAGGGCATGTGCCCATGTGCGTGCGGACCCCGTCTAGAGACAGCACCTGAATTCTCAAGTGTAACTGGTGTTTTCTAACCTTTAGCTCCAGCCGGGCTGCGGCCTCCTCTGCTGGAAGGAGTCAGCGGCACCACCATCAGCGCCCGATGGCTCCCACCTGAAGAACTGAACGGCCCTTCTCCGGTCTACCAGCTGGAAAGGAGAGAGACCTCTCTCCCAGCCCCGGGGGCCAGGATGGTGAAGGGGCTGCGCTTCGTGGGACACGGGTACTGCAGGTTTCCCAGCTCCACCCACCCCATCAATACAGACTTTACTGGTAAGCGGGTTTGACCTCACTTTATTGAAGAGGCTCAAAGACCTAAAATGTTTCATATTATTTTGATATCCCTTTTGCAATGAATTTTTACTGTGCCTGTGTATAGAAATACTAATTCAGTCCTTTGGTGGATTTAGCTCGAATGTTTAGTGAACGTCTCTTATCTTTTTTGTATTGGGGGGGCTGGTATAAATGGGGGAAAGAAAAGAAAAAGCGGACGTGGGAAGGTTGTCTTATTGGGTCAAAGTATGTGCTAAAAATGGTTCTTGGACACAAATTACCAGCCGTTTTTATCAGAATATTATTCACTGGCTCTGTGGGAAAGTTCCTGGGGCAGATGAGTATGAGAAATGCCCCCATGCTCTTGGAGGTTCTCAATATACCTCTGGTTATGGAAGCTTCTAGAAAAATATAAAAAAGCTCTTTATCTTTGTTCAGAGAAGTATTCCTAATACTTATGGGATGTCACTTAAAAAGTAGAACAACTGTTAATACCCCCTGTTCCGTGGAGACTATTACCAAAAAAAGTTATTTCAGGAAAAATATACCTTCCACGAGCCAGCGCTAGAGTGAGGCATTTCCTTCAGGCACAGAATTTAAAGACAGTGGACAATTCAGTAATCAATATAAATAATATCCCAGGGCAATACATTTTTAAAATGAAAATCAATGCAAAATAATCTCCAATAAACTGTCAAAAATGTAAACAGAAACAGCACCCAGCCCTGCCTGATTTTCTCCTCCAACTCCTGGTCTTACTGTTTCCACAGGATTCTGGAAGTCCTGTTACTTCTATGACTTAGGGGATCTAAGACCCGTGCTTCACTGTAGACAGAGGAAACTGTAACTCTTGGTGATTCCTACTTCACTTTCCCAATTTCCAAAGTTTAGGCTCTGTATTATTCTGAAAACTCACGATGCTGTTGATTTTAATCAGTGAGAAAGTCATTTTGGAGCCAAGAGCTCGCCTTTAAAACTGTGTGTGGGTTGAGGGCAGAGAAATGGAATTTGCATCATGAAACATAGCTCAAATGTCATTGTTTTCTTTTCACCCAAAGTAGCAAACAGTTTGCTGCTGAGGCACGTTGGTAATGAATCATGATGGCCCTCCAGCTGAGAGATGTTGTGGTTAATGAATACTTAAGTACTGGCCCTGGTACACCGGTATCCTCCGTGAGAGTTAGAAAATCAGCCACTGGGCTCCTAGATGCTAACCTTCTGTTTAGTATTTCTAAAAGGCAAAGAAACAAAGGAAAAAAAAAAACCCCGTCAGTTATCTGGAAAAGAATCTAAGGATTAAAAGTGAGACTTTCTTTGAAATGGAACTGGAAAGTACCACTCTGGCCCCATACACGACTCATGATGTGTTTCTTCGAGGGGACTGCGTCCATTTCCCCACACCTGGGTATAGCCCAGCAAGCATGTCAGCTTGCATTTGCTGGCTAGCCAGCGGACAGATTTTTGATGGGCTCACCTCCTGTTGCAGCAGGGAAAGATAGAGTGGCATGTCCACCGTTAATACATTTAGTCGTCTGTGCGGTCTCCCGAGCGGGCCTTGCACTCTGAGGGTCAAGGGCTTGGGGCAGATGCAGTGTCTGGGAAGGTTTCCAAATTCCGCTTTAAAAAAGTTAGGCCGTTAGCACCGGCCTCGCTAAACAGGGTCCTTCTGTCTATAACGAAGCCTCCAGCTGCACGGAAAATGTGTTTTCAGCCCACGTCACTTGAAAGGACGAGGCAGGGAGATCACGGTTTTGGCTTGCACTGCGCCCTGGAGTTTTGGAATTCCTGGGGAAGAAGAGATCCTTCTGCCCTGGGGCACTTTCTCTGGCAAGGCTGGCTCCTTATATTGGCAGCTTTGTCTTAATTTCAAGGCTCTCTTTTTACTTTAAAAGTAATCGGTCTACATGGAGTTATTGAGTATGTTTTTTTAAAAAATATTTTTCACTTATAGTTGACATTCAATATTATATTAGTTTCTGGTATATAGTGTAGTGATCAGAAATTTATATAACTTAGAAAGTAATCCCAATGATAAATCTGGTACCCACCTGACATTATACATAGTAGAGTAGTATTGCAATTACAATATTATTAACTATATTCTCTCAGTTGTACTTTACATCCTGTGACTGTTTTGTAACTGCCAATTTGGACTTCTTAATCCCTTCACCTTTTTTCTCCCAGCCCCAACCCTCTGTCGTCTGGCAATCATCAATTTGTTCTCTGTATCTATGAGTTTGCTTCTGTTTTGTTTGTTCATTTATTTTGTTTTTAAGATGCCACATGTAAGTGAAATCATATGGTGTTTGTCTTTCTCTGAGCTATTTCACCTATTATAATGCCCTCTAGGTCCATCCATATTGTCCCAAATGATGCAATTTCATTTTTTTCACAGCCATGTAATATTCTGTTGCATACATGTAACACTTCTTCTTTATTTAATTTCCTGTTGGTGGACACTCTGGTTGCTCCCATATCTCTTGGCTGTTGTAAATGATGCTGCAATAAACATAGCATATATCTTTTCAAATCAGTGTTTTGTAGTCTTCAGGTAAATACCCGGAAGTGGGATTGCTGGGTCATATTGGAATTCCATCTTGAGTTTCTTTCTTTTTTTTTTTAAAGATTTTATTTATTTATGTATCTTTAGAGGGGAAGGAGAGAGGGAGAGAGAAACATCAATGTATGGTTGCCTTTTGTGCGTCCCCTGCTGGGAGTTGGCCTGCAGGGAACCAGCCTGCAACCCGGGCATGTGCCCTGACTGGGAATCGAACCACGATCCTCTGGTTCGCAGGCCTGTGCTCAATCCACTGAGCTACACCAGCCAGGGCCCATCTTGAGTTTCTTGAGAAACCTCCTCACTGTCTTCCATGGTGGCTATACCAATTTACAATACCACCAACAGTGCAGGAGGTTCCCTTTTCTCCACCTCCTCACCGATACTTCTTTGTCGATTTATCGATGATAGCCATTCCACATGTGAGGTGATACCTCATTGTTCTGATTTGCATTTGTCTGTTGATGGGTGACACTGACTATCTTTTCATTTGTCTACTGGCCAGACCATCTGTATGTCCTCTTTGGAGAAGTGTCTATTCGGGTCCTCTGCCCTCAAGTTATTGTTTGATTTTCTGACTCAGTTGGTGTGTTTGGTGGAATAATTTGGCTAAGATATGGCATGGTTTAATGAAATTTGCCCAGTTAATGAAATAGGCAATTTTACCAAAACAACTCAATGGCTTTTCTTAACCATGCATCTTCCTTAGTAGAGGGTCAGCTTACAATGAGCAGCTTCCATTTGGTTTACTTACATACCCCCTCATTCAATCCCTTTATTGCTCTGTAAGAGAGGTATTTTTACCTTCATGGTGTGTAGGAAATGAGGCTCCGACAAGTGGGTTTTCCACCATACCACAGCTACTGAGTTTCAGGATTGAACTGTAAATCAGAGGCTTTTGCTTCAGAAGCTTGTGCTTTGCCGTGGAAATGGGCCAGAGTGCTTACAGACAGTTCTTGGGAAGTTGTGGAATAAGAAGCGTTTGAAAGTAGTAGATGGGATGAGAGGTGAAATTGTGATCCCCCAAATATTCCGTACCCAGCACTGCTAACCGTTTGGGATTTGTTTTCCAGTTGTGAGATTTTTAGGTGACAAATAGTAAAGGATGTTGCTGTTATTTATTTGGAAGCTCAGAAGCAATTGGAGGTCATCTCCCCACACCCACCCCCAGAGAAGTTAATTCCAAAATGTTACTGGAAGCTAGTATATAACATCTAATGAAATTATTTTGAATGGGCTGGAGTACTGTGTGTCAAATGGTCCTTTCAGCTCACATTCCTGTATGTTTTATGCAGTTTTCATTTTCTGAGGCAAAATTAATGTGCAAATCCTGGAAATCTCTAAAATGATGAGTTATATTTAGAAAGTGAATAAGTACAAATAGAACTCAGGTGGTTTTTATTTTGAATTATTTATTTTAAAATCTCATACTCCTAAGTAAAATGATTCTTGAAATTTGAATGGAGATCTCCAAATAACATTAAAAAACAAATATTTGGTGTTTATTATTTTATATATATATTTTGTATATAAGGAATATCAGATTTAACCCATCAATGATCAGATTTATAAATGCATGCATAACTTATTACATAGTCATGAGCAAAGTATTAAAAGTCTCAGTACAGAATCTCATTTTTGCAGTGCAAGAAAGGATTTCTCTAGTCCTGGCTGGTGTAGCTCAGTGGATTGAGCACAGGCCTGCGAACCAGACGATCCTGGTTCGATTCCCAGTCAGGGCACATGCCTGGGTTGCAGTTCAGTTCCCAGCCAGGGACTCACGAGAGGCAACCATACATTGATATTTCTCTCCTTCTCTCCTTCCTTTCCCCTCTAAAGATAAATAAATAAAATCTTAAAAAAAAAAGAAAGGAGTTCTCTATATAACTCACCCTTCTTCCTTATTTGCTTTAAATATCTTACCTTGTATAATTAAATCAATTCAAACATATGAATATGGCCCAACGTGTTGCTTAATATTATAAATTATTAAGCTTAGTATTATAAATAAACGGTGTCAAAATCTACCTTTTGACAGGAATATAACCAGATGAACTTTTTTTTCCCCTTATGTGACCCTTTTTCCTTTCCAATTCAGTGTTCTTTTAAAAGTCAAATTACCAGGAAAAGTGTGTTATCAGTCATTTACATTGCAGTATAAATTAAGGACTGTATATTGACTCCCTCTCTTTTATATGATTGAGAGTGAGGGCTTTGGGATCAGACTGATAATTTTCAGATCCAGGCTCCATTATTTATCAGCTAAATGTAATTAGACAAACCACATAATCATTTTTGTGACTGTTTCCTTTTTTTTAAAATTAGGATAATAATGCTGTGTACTATATACATATCTAGCAAATAGGAAAAGATTAAAGGAGGTAGCCCGCCTTATAAACTTGACATACTGTCTGCCACACACATTACTTAACAGTCATTAAACATTAGCTGTTAACTATTACTTATTGAACAAATATTTATTAAGTGCCAGCAATGAGACAGGAGTTGTTCTAAGTCTTCTGCAAATTATAAAATCAACATTCTGTTAATTCACTTGCTATCACATATACAAGATATGGTTGCCTAAATGTTGTACTTGGTGTATAAATAATATACAATATTCTATATTACTATGAGATATTTAATTGTGTTACTTAGGGTTAAGTGAATCTATGTACTGTTGAGACGTTGGGTACACTACATTTCTGTGGGTGTGGTCATGCTCCTCTGTTAAATTGAGGGCTGTACTAAATGACCAGTGCCTTCAACTTCGATAATTCCAAATCTGTGACTATAGAATATTTAAGTAGCCTCAAAAATTCAAAACAGAGCTTCTTACCAAGACATCTGCAAAGTTTAAAAACACCTCAATCTTAAAACAGATTATTCAGTTATGCTTTTTTATCACATTATCTTCCCAATTGAAGATTAACATAAATGTACTCTTCATCTCTACTAATCTGAAGAATTCAGTGGTAATGGGAGCATTGCTCAGCATCAAATTGAAATTTTTTTCTTGGGGCGTATCAGAGGCTACAAAGAAACAGTGAATTTAACATCACGTCATGGTCTTGCAACTGGAACGTCATGAAGATACCCAGGGTGAAATTATGTCCCAGTGACAGGGAGTTAACGGTACTTTCTTTGCCCAAAACAGAACTCGAACCCGAGCTTCCCCTCCCTGCTTCAAATGCAAGGGGACATAGATGACAGAGTCCTCAGAGGGGAAAAAAAGTGCCCATTTTGTTCAGAAATTCAGAGTAAAGCCACTCGATTTACATAAAGACTCTAGTCCTTTCCATGTAAGGCTCGCAATTCAAACAAAATGTGATAAGAACAGAAAATGAAACAATGGCTCGCATCAGCATTCCAGGGGTGACCCTCTCTCTGTCACTTTATCTTCTCCTATTAATCAAAACAGGTCCGTGATCATCTGGGGGACGGGTTGACTATTGTGGCATCCAGATGCCTTGTAACCTGCCTTTCCTGGTGACCCCGCCCAGAATGAGCACCTGCCTTCGGGGAGGAGAGTATAGCAGACCTGGATGTAATTCCCTTTTATTTGTCTTCATGGGACATGTGATTACGGATGCCGACTATCTTGCAGATGAGAACTCGGGACACTTTCCTCATCATAATGCTGTTCAAGGACACTAAATGATTGTCACACATTTTGGTCTCAGAGTGTTTCATTTGCCTTCCCCAGCACGGCTGTACTAGAATCCTTTAGGATCCAGGAATACAGTTAATTACCGATCTGCGAAAAGGGAAATGCAACCAGAATCAATATGCTTTAAAAGCACATATTGTATAATTTTTTTACAGTGTGATATTTCTCCGGTATTGTTATTATTTTTTATTATTTTTAGTAAATTGGGACATTTAAGCCCTTCATTAAAGGAAAGCTGATTATAAGCAGTTATACTAAAGGTGCAAGCAGAGCAAAGTCCTTCAGGTAGACTAATTAGTAAAAGCATATTAATTCTGACCTTCACCACCCTTGGTGTCCCAGTATTTGTTTTCCTGTGACTGGAAGCAAATAATTTTGCCAGAAAGTGCTTAAAAAAGAACTAAACAAAATGCCAAGTTTTTTCAAGGCAGAGTTGGACCACAGATTTTATTTAACCTTTGATGTCAGATTTTGGACGTGGTTACTGAAAAAACAATTCTATGAATCTGCTCTCTGACCGAGTGGTTTAAGGGACAAGCTGTAATGACGTGGAAAAATAAAGGCGAGAGTGAGAACATTGAACTTGGAAACAAAGTAGTGAAGGGCGTGGCTCTCGGGCCATGACAAGGCTCCCTGCATGGGTCTGATGGTGACGGAGGAGACATTCGTGTCTGGCTGAGCTCACGCATCCGGGCAGAGTGAGGGGGCAGGATCCAAATGTGTAAGAATAACAGGAGTCAGGCTAACCGTGGTGTGACACAGGGATATTAAGAATTAATGCCTGGACTGTTCAGTTTTCATTACCTGTAGTAGAGAGGTATCAACAAGTCCTTTTTTAAAAAGATTTTTAAATTTATTTATCTTTAGAGGGGAAGGGAAGGAGAGAGGGAGAGAAATATCAATGTATGGTTGCCTCTCATGAGTCCCCGGCTGGGAACTGAACTGCAACCCAGGCATGTGCCCTGACTGGGAATCGAACCGGGATCGTCTGGTTCGCAGTCCTGTGCTCAATCCACTGAGCTACACCAGCCAGGGCTTCAGCAAGTCCTCTGATGGCATCGATGGCGTCATATGGGAGAGGACTCATACAATGGGAGAGGACCCATACAATGGGAGAGGACCGGTTGATGGGAGAGAACGGTTCCCCATTCCTCTTGTTCGGCATAAAGGCCAATGCGTGACGACTTCATGGGTTCTAACCCTTGGATTTTTGTGGTGTCACACGTCAAAGCATATTTCTGTGACGTTGTCTTGTGTTTGGAATGTTCATGGTGGGGGTTGGCCTGGGGATTGATTCAGTTTCGCTTTCGAATTTCATCTCTTGTTGCACAACAGAATTATTTTAACCCATGGCTTTTCCCTTCCTTTAGCCCAAACGTGTGTACCAGCTTACTGTTGCCAAGGAAGTCCTATCACTGAAATTGCAAGTTTGCCTTTGAATGAAGAACCCTCCCCCCACTTTTTTAACTTTTCAGAGTCGGTGTGAGCAGGAATTTACAGATGTAGTTTTGATGTGTGGGCTGCGATGTGTCTGTCCCAACTATTCAGCTCTCCTCTGAGAGGGGATGGCAGCCACAGGCAATGTGTAAATGCATGAGGGTGCCCCTCTTTCTTTTCTTGTTAATTTTTTTAAACAGGCAGCAGGCTGGTAGTGTGCTTATTCCAGCTCTAACGCGTAGTCCTATTTCTTAAAATTAATACATTTTTCCATCAACCATACATTTTCCTTTCTTCTCTCCTAATGCCAAGAAGCCAAAAGGTGGGTATAGTGTAGCTCAAATAAAAGAAGTAGGAAAGACTCAACACACACACACACACACACACACACACACACACACACACAGACAGATAGATAGTAGTGCTTGCTAATCAAAAATATTTTGAAACACCTGGCTGGTATAGCCCAGTGGATTGAGCACAGGCCTGAGAACTAAGGGATCGCAGTTCGATTCCCAGTCAGGACACATGCCTGGGTTGCAGGCCAGTTCCCAGCAGGGGACACATGAGAGACAACTATACAATGATATTTCTCTCCCTCTTTCCTTCCCTTCCCCTCTAAAGATAAATAAACAAAAAATATTTTAAAAATACCTTGAAACAAATGCAGTTTCTCCAAAGGGCCTTATGTGGCCCGTAAGCCATGCTGACAATGACCATGCCACTATGATAGAATAAAAGGTTCACTGTAGCAAACAGTTTTTGTTAGCTGGTAACACTCTTTTAATCAGTGTAAAGCCTTGCTTTTCCCATCTCTCTTGTTATCAAGCCAAGATGTACTATCCCCTGATATGCACACCACACGCATGTTCTCACACGCTCATGCCACACTGCCAAACACACGCTTTCCACCGCGACATCTGCGTTTACCACAGTTGTCCGAATGCCACTCCCTGCTGCCTTCCTCAGCTCCCATCAGCTGCTCCATCTCTGTCCGCTCATCTGGTGTGATGCCTGGGTCTGTCCATGGTCCTGCATCAGCTCTCCCATCAGGCTTGCGTCGTGGGTCTCTGTACCAACCCGTCCCCTCTCCTCCACACTGCTAGTCAAACTAGTAATCTTGCTGGTCATCCTCTTGCTTGAAAACCTGCCATTGCTCTCCATCCAGGTGCCCACCCTGCCTGAATGCTTTTCTGTTTACTGTTTTGGAAGCATGGATGACTTAGAGCAATAGCATGATTTTTTTTTGTCTCTGTTGGCCTAAGATGTGTAACAAAGTATGTGCTAAGCTATATAATGGAAACTAAAGGAAGTTCTCGTTAATGGCCCTTCATCGCTGGTGAAGGTACTTCTGTGCCCATTGTTATAATGAGGGCGCTATATGTCAGGAGCTGTTTTCTGTCCCACCATAGCTCTCTGGGAACTGAGTGTTGCCCATCTCTTTGACACAGGATCTCCTTAAGCTTATTAAATTTTGAGGTTAATGAACATCTTGACACTTTTACCGACACATAGCATTAGGGCTTATTGCAGTAGGCTTCAGAAGAGAGTCATAATAAACATATATAGTACAATAAAAAGCACTTCCAATCTTGAAAGTGCTTTATAAACAACAGTGATCAATGCCATGGACAGGTTAACAGCATCAGACTGATTGGATTCTGTTTCGGGGGCAGTGGAGGTATTGATGTGGGCGTTGGAGTTCTGACGGAAGTGGCGACAGCAATAGTCATGAGCCGGGCTCTGGGGTCAGATTCCCCCACGTTTAAAACCTGGCTTCTGCATGTGCTGTGAGCAGCTTTGCACGGGTCGCCTCCCTGCTCCGGGGCTCAGTGCGCTCATCTCCAGGATGGAGCCTTGTCAGAACTCAATGCACGAATCACTGTCAAGGATGAGCCAGCACTATCTGTGTGGTCGTTATTGTATATTCATTGACAGCTGACATTTTTAAATGCAGGCTTTTAAATTAGGTGCCTTTCCATCCCTCCTTACATTTTATGTGGCTCAACCATATAAATCTCAGTGATACTCTTTTACAACCTCTCTCTACTACATGTGTGTTCACCGTATGCAATCTGTGAAGCTCTGGCCTCTGGTTTGTCAGTGACCTGTCTCCTTTCTCTACAGTTCAGGTGTTCAGCATCTCATTCCTGCGTTTCTAGTGGAGACCTTTACATCTGAACATGCACTTGGACCTCCAGCCCCATGTCTTCTCTCTTCCCCATGAGCAGTCTTCTTAAAATGAGACTACTCCATGTGTTCATGTCCTCACCTACCAGCTACTCCTCAATCTCTTGCGACCTGCATTCCCCCTGCTTCTTTACGGTGGGTGCTTTTTTCAAGATGATCAATAATTTTTTCAAAACAAAGGACTTTTCTTAATCCCCACCGATGTGCCCCTCAACCCTGTTGTACCATTATATCCTTTAAAATCTAGAGAGAGAGAGCAGTGTTTATCACCAGGGTTCCCCTTCTGTTCTCTGCAAACTGTTTTTTAAGCCTTTTGACTCTGCTTTGGACATCTACCTTTATGTAAACGGAGGAACACAGTCATTTGGTCACTCCGCGTGCAGCTCTTTCTCATTGCCCCTCCCTTGGTAAGTTGCTATGGCTGGTATTGTAGAAAAAATATTGAGCAAAAACAGGTAGAGTCCCTTACTCAGGGGGCCTAAGATCCTGCAGAGACACCATGCATCAAACAGGTAATTAAATAATTACAAGTGACTTCTGTCTCCAGCTACGAGGCATATCAAAAATTTCTGCTGAGGACAGGGGGAAAACAGAAAAAACTGGATAGCATGTCTTTAAAAATATGTTTAAAGACATTACTGAGTAATTAGACCTGCCAGGGCTTGTGGGATCAAAACTCTAGAAATACAGAGAGCAATTTAGGGGAGGCTTTTGTTTGTCTTGGCTTCTGATTGATGGATTCCTATAGTGCATGATCTTGAGAAGGGGAAAAAGCATGGCTTGAGAGACAAAATATTAGACTTCGGGGCTTACGAAGGAGGAGGGGCCCTGGTAAACACGCCAGGCTTTCGATGGAAACCCCATGGGCAAATGAAAACCAGAAGTAGACCAACCTTCTTAAGGCTTGAAGCCTCAACCCATGTCCGCCCCCTGCCAGCCAAAACAGATAACTCCTTGCCCGTAAGAGTGATCCCAGGGCTGGTTTTACAGGGGATGCGGCTCTCAGCACTTTCCGAACCGTGTGCAGCTTTTGTATGGTTGCAGCTTACTGCGTTGTAAGTCACACCTCACTCAGACGGAGGCCAGCGCAAGCTCTCCGGGTGATTCTGGCAACATTCAGGCATGAGAACCATGGGTCTGCCTTGCAGTGGAAAAATTGCTTTTGCCTTATGGAGAGAAATAAAAATCACTGTTTCTGTCATGTTATTTAACTTACTGGTCCAGAACTCCTTTAGGTAGAGCGTTAAACAATATATATACTTTAGATTAGGCTCAACACTCCACATTTCCCCTGCAACAAATTGTTAGCCACTATATATTACAGAACATAGGAAAAGTTACTAAACTAAGCTGATCGTAAGAATCTGTATCCTTTAAAAAACACATTATTTTTCTCTGCAGAACAGGGTTTCCTATGCTCTCATTCACACTGGGACAAAAAATGTGATGAACAGACAGGGATGGCATTAGTCTATTTTTTAAGTGTTTTATTCTAAGCATAATCGAATTAGTAAAAATAGGAAATACACATTTGCATATGTGGGTGGCCGGTCCTTGTGTGGATGTTACGGAACCTCGGTAATGTGTTGAAATGGGTGTTAATGTGCTGTGTTATTAGGTTTAACTGAGAAAACTACTTTGCTAAAAACTGAGTTCTTCTGCAGACGTATAAATTCAGTGGTCGGGAAAAAATTAGAGAAATATAATTAAGGATTGCAAAATCAATTTGACATCTACTTACAACGTGTGGAGTGGAGGAAGCAAGCACCAGGATACATCTGATGCTGTTCTCTCTTTGTTTACTTCGTAAGGCTGTGCAAAATTAGAACTTTAATTTACAGAGCTGTGAAGGCCTCATTAAAAACTTTCAGCAAGTATCCTGTTCCGAGGTGATTTCCCCCCTCATATCTAAGATGTGGTATTATCTCTGTTTCGTGGGCGTGGTAAGATGACGCATTCAGGAACAGCATCTACACGGCAAAGTGCTGTAGCCAAAACCAAGCAAATAATAATGATAAAAAGGTCCTCAAATCCTGGCTTGGGACTCAACCTTGGAGAAAAGTCTGAGGTGTCGGCATAGATTTGGTGGCTGTTTCAGGCATTCTTTAGGCTCTTGGTCCACCACAAAATGACCCCATCTTCCCGCATTGCCCCTACCTCCCCCATGGAGGGACCCATGGCCAGCCTCTTGGTACCACGGGCCTTGCTCTACTGATCTTTGTCAGGACACATGTGAGTGCTTGAGCAAAGCAGAACTGATCATTTCTCACAGACATTTGGGGTTGCACCTTCCCTGACCTGGAATCTGTTCTCGGACCTGAGTTCTAGAAACACCATTGTCTCTGGAAAATAAATTCCTCCTTTGGCTCAAAGAACCTTGAGTCTCTATATGCAAGCAGAGATTCTTGACTTAAAAGAGGCACGGGCATATGAATGACAGTCATGAGAAGGGGTCAAAGGACTCAGGGCCAAGGGCAGGCCTTAGGGAAATACAAACTATTTAGGGGTGCATGGTGAAAGTCAGCCAGGAAGGAATGGCTGTATATGTGGATGAAGTGCCAGACCAAGAGGCAAGGATAGATCCATGGATTAAGTAATAGTCACCCGTACAAGGGGCAAGATTTTATTCTTTTTTATGGCTAGTATTCCAGTGTGTGGTGTGTGTGTGTGTGTGTGACATCTTCATTCATCTCTCCACACACACCTGGGTTAGTCCTCTATATTGGCTATTGTAAATATTCTCCAATGAAATAGGAGTGCATATATCTTTTCAAATCAGTGGTTTTCATTTATTTGGATAAGTAAACAGAACTAGAATGGCTGGGTCATCTAGTAAATTCTATTTTTACTTTTTTTTTTTAAGGAATCTCACTACTGTTTTTTCATACAATCCCCCAACAGTGTACAAGGGTTTTCTTTGCACCACATCCTGGCCAACACTTACCTTTGTTGTCTTTTTGGCGACAGCCATTCTGACGGGTGTGAGGTGACATCTCATGGTGGTTGTAATGTTCATTTTCCTGGTGACAAATGATGTTGAGCATCTTTTCATGTGTCTGTTGACCATCTCTGTGTCCTCTTTGGAGAAATGTCTATCCAAGTTCCTCTGCCCATTTTGTAATTGGAATTTTTTTGGTGTTGAATCATACAAGTGATTTATGTATTTTGCATCTTAACCCTTTGTCAGAGATACCCTTTGAAGATATGTCTCCCGTTACATAGCTTGCCTTTTAATGATATTCATGATTTTCTTGGTGGTGCTTTTGCAGTTTGATACAGTCTGATTTGTTTGATTTTGCTTTTGTTGCTTTTGCTTGAGGAGGCAGGTATAAAAAGATATTGTTAAGATCAGTGTTGGAGTGTTTACTGCGTATTTTTTCCTCTAAGAGTATTATAGTTTCTGGCCTTACATTTAAGTCTTCAAGCTATTTTGGGTTTATTTTTTTATTGATATACAGTGAAAGAAAAATGGTCTAGTTCCATGTATCTCTGTAGTTTTACCAACACGATTTGTTGCAGAGACGATCTTTATCCTGGGTCTTATCATTTTTTTTATCTCTATATTCCACTCCCTGACTAACCTGTCCTTAAAATACATTTTTTATAATTTTCAGGTCCTTCTTGAAATTTCTCCTATGATGTAAATTTCTAATATGTACTTGATAACTAAACAAGCAAACTTTCTTGGGGCTTATTTTCAAAAGATATGTATTTACTTTGGCCAACAATATTCTTTTTTTTTTAAATTTTTATTTATTTATCTTTAGAGGGGAAGGGAAAGAGAGAAGGAGAGAAATATCAATGTATGGTTGCCTCTGGTGAGTCCCCTGCTGAGAACTGGCCTGCAACCCAGGCATGTGCCCTGACTGGGAATCGAACTGCGATTGTCTGGTTCTCAGGCCTGTACTCAATCCACTGAGCTACACCAGCCAGGGCTGGGCAACAATATTTTTAAAGCTTTGATGAAAGTTGTTTAGGTGAGTTTGTCTTTGTGTATTTTCAGTGAGAAACCATAGCTAAAGGTGTGTTTGTCAACTATTAAAAAAAAAAAAAACGTTCTGCAGCCCAGGATGCATAATTTATTCTAGAATGGTTAAAACTATAGGAGAATTCCTTGCTCTTCCTTTTGTCCTCCCCTTTTTCCCCTTGGAAGGACTGTGTGTAAACTATGGGTCGTTTCTCACCCGAAGAGCTAAGGAAGATTAGCCGTGCTGTGACTGATGCACATGATATTTTCCCATTGTATAACATGGTGGCAACAGATTCGTAGCCAGTCTGATAAGATAACATGTTGGTAATACTTAGAGAATAAAAGGGTATCATTACTCTCCCAGGTCCCTTTAAGTCCAAGCTCCTGATCTGCATGAGATTACATTTTCTCCCTCTCATTTACTAGTCCCTCCAAAAGGAAGCCTTGCTGTAACTCCTGGGTTCC
Source organism: Sturnira hondurensis (assembly GCF_014824575.4). Classification (NCBI taxonomy): domain Eukaryota; kingdom Metazoa; phylum Chordata; class Mammalia; order Chiroptera; family Phyllostomidae; genus Sturnira; species Sturnira hondurensis. The sequence goes on from NW_028091156.1 coordinate 8,335,155, forward strand.
TGACTGGTATTCCGACATTAAGAAAAGCAGGTAGGATTTTTTTCTGCTCAGCAGATACAGTAGAATTCCAGGGCTTCCTATGCTGTCGTTTCTGACCTTGCCAAATCCTTCCGTATTTTCTCTAGATTTGCTCCTGGAAAATCAAATATTAAGCAAGCTTGACAGTCCAGCTCAATTCCATAAGGTCATCTATTATGAACAGTAATTGATGTTAAGATAATTGGTCATTACTTTCATGATTTGTGTTCCTGGTGTCCTAGCAGAATAGCCAGGAACTCTCATGTAAGTGAAGAGCAACGTTATGTAAATAAAATTCAGTAAGACCTTTTGCTCATTTCATTCTGATTGCTTGCTTTTACAAAACTAACTTTATTGTGTTCTTAAGTAATCCCACTGGAATCATCCACGGCTATTTTATTCTTCAGTATGTTCCAATCCTGAATGTAAGGACTCCATCAAATAAAAAACATGAAAACATTACCATTGGGGGTTTAGGTCCACCCCGTGTTTACTTAGAACCTAATAGTTATGAACTGCTGCCCTAGGTAATGTGGCTAAGAGGAAGAGTAGTAAGTTAATTTCACTCATTTTTATCTGCTGATGCTCTGATTTATGCTAACTGACACCTGACAAAAACAGTGTTGTGATAGCATCATTAACAGTGTGGTGCTGTTGGGGTGGGGGAGAAGGAAGGTAACGCTACCCTATGTTGTATTAACAGACTTGTCAAGGATACAAGAAGAAAGGTGATGATTGGACTCCACGTGGCCATCCTTAGCTCTTTACAGGAAGGGGTGCCACATTTCACTTGGGGCGACACACTTAAAAAGTAGACAAATTTGTCAGAGGCTTCAAAAGAGAGCAACAAGCTATGAGGAAAGGCTCTGAAAATGGGGCCTGCAGGATAAGGAGAGAAGACAGAAGGGACTCATGGTAAAACTGTTTACAGATGCGGGGAGAGGGTTGGGGACCCCAGAAGGACCTATTTTTCTCATTAGTCAACAAGGATGCTTCAGGAAGTAATGGATTTAAAACAGGTGGGGTGGGGTATTCAGGTTAAACATTAGAGTAGGTTAGGTAAAATTGAAATATTTAGAACTTTATCAGTCCGAGCATAATTAAGCTGTGGAGACTAAATCGAGTTAGACTTGGCACTGAAGTGTAAGAGTAAAAGCAAATCAGGTTTGAATGCCGGGGTTTATAATGAAAAGAGCTTACATGTGCATACCATGTCAGCCTTGTTCAAAATACTTTCACATGTGTGATTTCCCTGATCGTTCAACAATATTAGGAGACAATGGGGCAGCGAGTAGAATCAACTCGTTTTCCAGCTGAGAAAGTGGAATGTCAGGGAGGGCAATGTTTCTCGTCTCCCAACAAATAAGAGAAAAACAAGTGGTTTGGGACCCGATAAGCAGAAGTAGAAGCCAGTGGTTCAGAGTCTGACATGTTTCCCATCAAAGCTAGAAACTTATTTACGATAAGACTTTCATTGTGAGGAGTTGCCCTTGAATTTTGACCCCCAAATAGTTAAAAATTTGCACCTAACTTTTGACTGCCCCCAAACGTAATTACTTACAGCCTGCGGTGGACCCGGAAGCCTCACCAGGAACACAAACAATTAACACATATTTCATTAAGTAAATTGTGAGGAAGAGAAAGAATGCATTTACAGTAACTTTATTATGTTTATCCATACTCTAAGTTTTTGTTGTCTGTGTTAGCCTGTGTGGTTCATAGCGAGTTTTTTCAAAATTGTTGATCGTAAAATAGCTACATACTTGCACATATATGTGCACGGGCACCATTTAAACCCGTATTATTCAACAGAACACGGCAGACTGTGTTGTGGGCAGATTCTTGACTATATGGGACGTTGACCCCCCCAACCCCAGTGTTGTTCAAGAGTCAACTGTAAAAACAATGTAATAGCATTGCATGTCACATCTGCAGATCCTGAGAACACAAGGGCCTCACAGATCCATGGAAGGAACAGTAATCATACTACTTTTTATAAGGAGAAGAGTTTTCCCAATGAAGGCAGGCAGCCGATACTAAAATGTTACCGAGGGAAGGTCACGTGATTGGCCACAGCCCCTCATGGCAGCTAAGGGTGTTTGCCGACTCCTTGAAGCGCGCACACACATGGCCTAGGGAAGTAATCCAGAAGTCAGGCTGTGCTGAGAGGCTCCTGGAATGTATGTTGAGCTTGGGAGGGGATGGAGGAGGTTTAGGGAGAATGCCAGCCTCTGAGGATGCCCGTGGCACTCAGCCTCAGCGGGGTGACGTGCTCTCCCGCAGAGCCCAGCACACCCCTGCGGCACCCCTGCGGGAGGGCTGTGGCAGGGCGCGGAGGAGGAGGAAGCAGAAATGCTTAATGACCCCCCAGGCATCTTGTTGAAAGAGGCCCTAATTTTTGTTTTCTTCGGAGATTAACGTGTGTATATTGGGGGTTCAAATGGTATGGAACTTAATTAGAGTCACAGGAAGTGGCATAACATACGCCTTGCCTCCCTTTTCTGCACACCAAGGAGCAGAATCTATTTGCCCAATTATGAAGTTAGATGGAGGGATGAAGACTGTCATCTGAGAAGATGGGGGCTCTGCCCCCCATGCCCCTCTCTTGTTTTCTTTCTTGAAGTTGGTCACAAAGTTTAAAATGCTAAGGAGCAAATCTCCCCGGAGAGCAGGCCCACTGTTTCATCTGTGGAGGTAAGACCTCTGTTGGAAATGCTGAAACCTCTTTGGGGAAAGCCGAGGAAAAGGCAGAGCTGTCTCTGTGCCTTGGGCGCCCTGCCTCCCAGGAGCCCTGTCCACCCCAGGCTGCCTGTGCCCCTCATGGAGGCTCCCCCCCAAGCCCCCCCCAGGCTGGCTCTGCTGCATGGTCACTCTGGGACAGCTGCCGCCTCTCTCTAGCTGAGACGTACCTGTCTTGTGCCCCATCCCTTCAGGCTCTTGCTCTGGACAGTAGGCTAATTTGACAGATGTCACTTTGATAGTATGTCAATGGGAGCAGCGTGTTTTGGGGCTTCTCTTGCCCTTGCCTTGACCTTATGTCCAGTTAGGTGACTTCAGAACCCCGAACATGAGATTAAATGGCAGCTCTGCGGAAGAGAGGGTTTTGGACTAGTGGACCTTCACACAGTTGTGTCTGCCCCCTTCCAGGTGAAACTTTTTTTTTTTTTTTAGACAAGTAACTGATTAGCAAGAAAGTACCAGGCACTGGGTTAAAGTATAAAGATGCCTAAATGAGCACGGTCTAATCCAGGACTTTAAGAAGTTTAGAAAGTTCAGTGCTCCATATAAATATTCCATATAAATATTCCATATAAATCACTCTCTCGCCTTCAAAGTATTGATGGTGCACCTATTATCTGCTGTTCACTGTGCATGTCGCTGGAGAGTGAACGAAACAAAACTCCTGCCATCACAGAGCCTGAATTCCGTGAGGCTCAGTAGGTGAGCAGGGGTTTCTGCGAATGGGAAACTTCATGTTCTTAACTTTTACTGTAAAAGTGTTGTTCTTTAAATCTGGTATTGAGAAAGCCCAATTGTTCTTGATGCCATCTGATAAGAACTAGACTACCGTCTTCTTTTAAACACATTTAAAGCAGCCCTTCTTTGAAGGGCTCATTTTGAAATTTGCATACGGCGAGTTAATTGCCTTCTAATTAAGTGCGTGTGTGTTTTACCCCAGCCTGGGAAGAGTAGAGAGACAGGGCATGACTGTGCAGAGCGTTGTTTTGGGTAAGGCGTGACATCAGAAGATCAATGCTCATGCAAATGAGAACTCGGGGAAAGTACTGAACAGCAGGATTATATTATACAAAGTCTGGCTGATAGGTTTTGAACTCGCTGAAGTGAATCTATTTAGAAGTGCACTTCAGGAAGACTACATAAACATCAACACTTTGGTTTATTCTAAGTTAGGATCTTTATTTCTGTCTATTTTCCAGGTGATAAAACACTGACTGTTATTAGTGTAAGTATCGAGCACATTGAATAGTCAATCTGTAAGCTCATAGCAATACACAGGCAGAGAGTCCTGGGCAGAGGAAGAGAAATGGAATTTTATCTTTCCCTGAAGAGGAGGGGGAACATATTCAACACCTTGAGTCAGCTGTGACTCAAGGGTCCATTATAACTTCAAGATTTCTTAACAGCCTGCGCCTAGGGTATGGGATATGAATTTTGTTCCAAAGTGGTGACATGGGCGAATGTAAGCCCGTGGGAGCAATTTCAGGCAAGTGGAGAGTCTGTCTAAGCAAAAATGGACAGTATATATGGAAGATGCAATTCCCACACTTGCTTCCTGACCTTGGCTGATATTTCTCAGCCATTGGTAATTAAAAGAACTACTGGAGCTAAGAAGGTGTAGCAGGAATCGAGGGGACGGAAACAGAGTTGGAAGAACAGAGGTAGATAGATAGTGGGGTAAAAACAGGGGCAGCACCCCCAGAAAGATGGCTGTTCTTTGTGTTCAGGTAAGCATGGGACATGGAAGCTGTAGGTGTCATTTGGTAGGAGGAAAAGCAAATATTCAAGCTTATTTATAGCAAAGGTGTCCTGGGAAAATGTATCAGCTGTTTGGTTTTCTCTCTCTTTCCCCCTTTTGCCCTCTTCCAGCCTTGAGCTGTCCTCCCGAAATCTTTCTGGGCTGATGGCCACACCGAGGCCAGGCCCCATCTTTTCCTCAAAGAAAGGTGTTGGGTCCTGGGTCAGAAGCAGCGAGAACATCAGTTATATATCATGCCCATGTTATTGCCAGAATAGAGTCAAATAAAAATTAAAAGTCCATCCAGTGATCGGGTAGAAGTCAATAAAAGGGTCAGTAAAAAGCAAGGATGAGCCCGAAGACAGGACTTGCTGTGCCGGAAAATGGCAGGAAAGATAGAAAATTCTGTGGCCGGATCCGCCCCCGTGGCCTGGGGGAAGTGCGTGAGAAAATGAATGAAAGCTCACACGCGTGAGGCAGCCCTGCAGCTGGAGCAGGGGCGGCGGAGCAGGTGACCGCACAGGTTCTGTCACCGGAGACGGGGATGGCAGCATTGTGTTGGACTTCCTGCAAGGTTTGAACGTGCTGCACCAGAACTTCTATTTTTCTTTTATTGTTTCTCTTTCTTCAACTGAATGCTGCATTTTTGAGCAATACAACGTGTGCGTGGGCTCACTTAAAACTCTCTGTCAAGAGGTTCGCTACATATGAGTCATTTTCCTAAACACCAGGACACAAAGGTTCGTATCCTGTCAGCTCTCAAAACATTTACAATTTCATAACAACATGAGATTATTTTTATTTTTTTAAAGATTTTATTTATTTATTTTTAGAGGAGAAGGGAAGGAGAGAGGGAGAAAAGTATCAATGTATGGTTGCCTCTCATGCATCCCCTGCTGGAAACTGGCAACCCAGGCATGTGCCCTGACTGGGAATAGAACCGTGATCATTTGGTTTGCAGGCCCGTGCTCAATCCACTGAGCTATACCAGCCAGGAACATGAGATTATTTTTTACCTGTGGTTTGGATGAAACACTTTGATTCTGGTACAATAACATTTTTTTCTGTATCTCATCAAAAGTTCTTTTGGGAAATTACCGAAATAAAATGAGAATAAGCCTGTAAAGTTTTTCTAACTATTTTCTAAGTGGATTTAACTCCCCCATTATGTTAAAGCATTCATCTTTTCTCTTTTTAAATTGAAAATATGTTGTTCTTACTTGGTGTAAAACAAGTATATTAGCAAAACTTGTCCTCATGAGAAAACTTAGCTTGCTCACGAGATTTGCTCTACTAAACTGACTGCCCCTTGACTTTATAAACACAGGATTTCCTATCCTGAGTGGAAACTCTGGAAGTAAAATAAATAGGGCAAAATAGTCACGCATTATTTAACTCTGAGTAAGTAGTCTGATCCTCTCATGTAAATGGTCATAATTTCCCAGTTCAAAGCAACGTTTTTCAGGCCAACGAAGAATCTTGTTAGACTCAGGCCAGCAATTTCACATAGTCGGTCCTTCATTCTGAGGTCGTGATGCATTTCAATTCTCAAGTCTGGTTTCTTCTAGCTTCCAGGTGGGGTCATTCATCCCATAGATGTGCCAGTTTTCATGAAACGAACTTACAATTTCTCTCTGCATTGAATAATGCTTTTTAAAATTTTATGCCATATAAATCATAAGGTATGTGATACATATATATATATATAAATAGATCCATGCATATGCTATCTCAACATTTTTAATATTAAAATTTTTTAAAAAGATAATTGTGTGAAATGTATTCTTCTAATATCTTACGGCACCTCTGGCAAATACTTGATAGCCTTTAGTATTTATCCTTATAATTATGTGTGTGTTGGTTTGCTAGGGCTGCCCTAAGAAAGTGCCACGAACTGGGTATCTTAATCAACAAATGCATTGTCTCATAGTTTTGGAGGTTAGAGGTCTAAGACCAGGACCTTGGAAGGCTGGCTTTTTCTGAGGGCTTGGCAGGAGAATGGCTTCCAGACCTGTCCCCTGGTCTCGGGTGATTTGCTACAATCTCTGTCCTTCCTTGGCTTCTGCTGCACCAGCCTGGCCTCTGCTTTCATCCTCACATGACGTCCTCCCTCTGTGCAGGGTCATCTCTCCATGTGCCACTTTTCTAAAGGACACCCGTTTGACTGGGTTAGGGACCTAGCTCACTCCGCTCTGAGCTCCTCTTCACCAATCACATCTGTAAAGACCTTATTTCTCAGTAAGGCCACCTTCAGAGGTTCAGAGGGACTGTGGGTTAGACTTCTGTTTTTTAAATTTTGTTAAATTTATTGGGGGGGCATTGTTTAATTGGGTTATGTAGGTTTCTAGTATGCATTTCCATGGTACGTGATCTGTATGTTACATCGTGTGCCCACCACCCAAAGTCAAATCATCTTCTGTCACCATATGTTTGACCCCCTTTCAAACCCCCCCCATCCCCCGGGTAACCATCGTGCTATTGTCTGTCTGTGCGTTTCAGTTTTATATCCCGCAAATGGGCGACGTCATACGGTTCTTACTTTTTCCTGACTGACTCCACTTACCATGATATTCTCCAGGGTCATCCATGGTGTCCCAAATGACACCATTTTGTCTTTTCTTATGGCTGAGTAGTATCCTGTAGTATATATGTACCACATTTTCTTTATCCAATCCTTTATCAAAGGACACTTTGGTTGTCTCCATGTTTTGGCCACCATGAATAATGCCACAGTGAACGTAGGGTGGCATAAAGCTTCACTAATAAATGTTTAGACATCAACATATGAATTGGTGGGGTGGGGAGGAAGGGTACAATTCAACCCATAACAATCACTCCGCGTAGCTGATGAGAGAGCACAAAGTTGGTTTGTTGCAGGATGAGCTAACCTAATCAAGAAGAGAAATAACACAGCACTCTCCCCAATTTCTCATATTTATTTTAATAAAAATGATCAACTTGAAAATATAGAGGGGCATGGTGTGTAGAACCTGAGCAACTGGATGACATGCCCAAAGGTCTAATAGTTGATATTTCATCAGAAGTGGTGGGTTTAACATAGCAGTATTGTTTTCAAAATCCCTCAGAATGCTTGGGCTCGGACCTTGATAGCGTGGAGGTCATGGTTTCATCATCAGCTCCTGCTGATGGTACTGCATTTACAGCAACTTATTTTGATTCTCCAACTTGAGCTCCTCTGAAACATTCTTCTCTGAGACTTTATGATCATACTCATATGCAAGACTATTGTTTGATACTAATCAAACACACAAATTGTCTTCATAGCTATTATAATACATAAATCACATAAAAATGCTGGACCTTATATATTTTTTCAGAACTATACTAAAGACTCTGAGTATGTGCCATCCTCGGGCAGTTGTTTGTGTGCGTGGGCACACCCAGTGGGGCAAAGTCATTCCCTGACAGTAGCCGTCTCCCCAATTGGTTCACTTTTCTGCTGTATAATGTGCGGATTACAGTAAGTAATCATTAATCCCCCCCTTTTGCTCTAACAGTCGTGACGTTTTGTGGATGACAGTGGGTGACAGTGGTATCAGCAGGAGTTTACTGGAATTGAGATCAGAAATCACAGTAAGAGCGGACTTGAATGTGTCTCTAGAGAAAGGGGTTGAGTGACTATGGCAGCGCGTCATTGAACATGGACCATCGTTTTTTGACCATTGAAATCTTATGCTAACTCTAATAGCATCCTTTCCCTCTTGACAATGTACTAAGTTGTCCACTTGCACTTTTCCATTTAATCCCTCTTCAAATGTGTAAGATAGGTTCAGAGAAGGTAAGTTAAGTTGTGTGCCTGTCCGAAGTCCTATAGGTGGTATATTTTAGAGGTGGTATGTAAATCTACATTTCTCAGGCTCCAAGCCATGTAGTCATGGTAAATTGCCTTCATTATATATTCACTGTCGTTATAGCTATAGTACACAGCTACTGTTTCTGTCTGCTCAGTGCTTTATTTCTTTGAATGAGCTGCAGCTATGCTGATGGCTATGTTGGGACCCACCTAGATTGAGAATGCAACTTCTGCTGGCCAGAGAACCACAGATGAATGAAGTCTTCTCAAGTTTGGGGGGGCCTGCGTGCGACTAGACTGTGGCATTAGCCTTAATCACTGCCTCACGTGGGTCTAGCACTTGACTTCCTGCCCATTCTTGACCCCCCTGACAGACAGTGTCTGTTTGATTACAAGAAAGTCAGGTGGTGGTTTGTGAACACGTTCGGCCATTTCTGAAGACAGTGAAATCCATTTTCTGGACGAGATGTTTTTCAGCCACAAATGCGGACACTGAATTGTATGCAACTATGGCAAAGGAAATACTTTGTGAAGAGCATGTCCGTTAGTTGGGTGGTTTTTATCTAGTGTTTTAAATTTGCCCTTTAAAAATAGACTTAAAATTGACTTGACCATGCTGGTTTTCTATGAACCCAAGTGTATTATAATTACAATTTGTAAATACTAGTTGTCATGAAATCCTTTTATTAAACTGATGAATACTGTTAACTCATTGGGAACTTCAGGGTTTCTGTTTTATTTTTTTTAAATAAGCATTGTTGACCTGTTTTGCTCCCTGGGATATTGCTGTCCTCCCCATTTTATTTAATGGATATTATTTTGTAAATTTGTCTCCCCAATACCCTCATTTGCTTAGGCTGTGGCGATTGGAATATATTTTTAAAGGTTTTTGCATGTAGAAAACACTCTTGCATCAAACTGTGTGTGTAACAGTCCTTAATCTTTTATGTAGGATAGAAAAAAATATGTGAGTGATTTTCAAAACGTCTATGTTCTACATAGTTTGCTTTGGTTTGGAAATTAATCTCACTGTATTTTAGGCATTATAATTGGAGACCTAAGAGTTGTTTTTACAAAGCACAGAAAACAGTTTTGCTTTTAATTATGTAGATCTCTCAGTATTTCTGAGTCCAGACAAGTCTGTGTTAGTGTTCCTGGGCCAAACAACGCATTACGGAGCAGACCTCCCCTCCACAACAAGATAGATCAAATCGTCTGATTCATTATAGGGCAGGTATTGTAATCAATCATAATATTCAGTGTTCCGTAAATCCACAGTTCTGTGAAAGGGATGAAAAAAGGAATTAAGCGATCAGTAGGTTTACTAAAAAAAGGAAAGGAGATTTCCTGATTTTCATCATTCAGAATTAGTCAGACATGTACATGGTAATCATTCATATTTTAAGCAATAATGCAAAAATCAACATAAAACCCTGCAAGGGACAGTTACATATTTTTTCTAAGATCTAGAGAAAAAGAGAGACAATCCTATGCACTAAATTAATTCCCCAATAAGATTATGACATAATGGGTCTCTGGGGTGTTGAATAAGAATAAATATTGCCATGCATTTCCATCCTGAGCCCCAGGAAAAGGGCTTAACATTTGATATTGCCCTGTATTTCCATGCCTTAGCCCAATGCTCTCTCTCTCTCTCAGCTTCTGACTCCTCAGCTGGGGGCAGTGGTCATCAGTTAACAATCACAAGAAGGGACAGTGTACCCTACACTCTGGTTTCCTGAGCCTTGAAACACACTTACTACAGCTTCTCCATTTTGGGTTCCTCCACAAACCCCATCTCTGATGAGTGCCACTGATGTCTGTTTGGGGTAAGCTCACGTACCTCAGCAAGCCCTGGAAGTAAACAGACTTTGAGACTGCCCAGCTGGGTGTGTGTTGTGTGGGAAGCGGCTGATTCTCTTGACCCAAATTATTCACCCTCTAGGCAGGGGTGTTCAACCTTTTGGCATTGCTGGGCCACACTGGAAGAAGAAGATTGTCTTGGGCCAGACATTCCGTACATTGTGACATCTAATCACACAAAAAATCTCATCATGTTTTAAGTAAATTTACGAGTTTGTGTTGGGCGGCATTCACACCCAGCCTGTGCTGCATGCGACCTGTGGGCCACAGGTCAGACACCTCCTCCCGGCGTTCAGTCCTTCCATGGAACAGCGATCTGAATTCAAAATGCACCGAATATGTTGAAATAAATGCAGAAAAGCATTCAACAAAGCCTGATACTTGTTGTCATTTTTGTTGCTATTGTTGCCCGATTTCTTAGGTTATTTAAGATGGAGATGAATATTCACTGTGGATTTCAAACAATGGATACTTTCCAAAGTTCATTAACCTTGGAACTTGTTTTTCTTCCCCCCCTCCCCTCACCTCCACTGTTGTACTGGTTTTAGCATTGCCTTTAACAAGGTGCCACAGATCAATATTTTGGGAATTTGAGAATGAAGATAGGTTTTTCTCTATTAAAACTGAGTTCTGAGCCCACGGGCAGAGAAAACACATTAAGCTTTTATCAGTCTTTTAGCATTTGAACGTGTATTAAACTTTCTGTTCTTTCTGGATTATAGGCAGTGGAGAGCAGGCTTTTACTGTGGGGGCAGGAAAAGATAGCCTGACATGCCCTGTGTTTGCAGGGAGTTTCCAAGTTGGGACTGTCACACATGTCACCAGGCTAGCTGAGGACACCAGGAATGGGGGAGGGATGTAGAAAGGTCACCAACACTACTCATATGTAAGTGATTTTGTTTGCTTCCGTATCTCCCACCAAAACCGAAGACAGGGACTAGGTGGTAGATATTCCCAGCTTTCTAGCTCTCACAGTTTGGTGAATCTGGTGACCTTGACCACCTAGCGTGGGGACTAAGAGCAATGAAAGGGCCAGAACAGCAAGTTGGGATGTGAGGGTTGTATCAGCGGCAATTTGACGAGGGCTGACGCTATACGAATTCATCCCCCTCATCTCCTACCATGACTGGATTTTACAAAATCCTACCATGGATCTGCCAGAGACCAAGTGCTGGGAAGGCCATGAGTAATGGCAAGATAGACACAGAGTATGTATAGTGCATTTCAGTCCTCTTGTTGTTCCCGCTCCAAGCAAAGGAGTTGGCAATATGAAAAAGCAACTAGATGCTGCATTGTAAGAAAGCAAAATGTCCTACGTATGAGACTGAAAAGTCGTATCTATTTCTTCATTTTGTGCTTGAAAAGGCAGCCTTTCCAGTCAAGAGGCTAAAAAGCCGAGTAAGACAATGTCCTTACTCTCAAAGTTCAGGGGGAGAGCTGCAAGTCATGTATAAATGCTGCATCACATCACAGTCAGGGGAGCGAGACGTGGTAGGTGGCATGGTTACAAATCTGGATTCCAGAGAGCCCGTCCGCATCGCTGGGCTGAACACCCTGGGGCAAACTCCCATGTCTCCCACCATCCTGGGCCTGTGGCCTCCCCATCTCTCTCAGCCGCTCCGGCGTCAGTTCCCCGGTGTGGAAAATGGTGCTGCTAGGGGAACTGGCCGTGCCCGTTGTGACGATTAAGGAAATCAACGCACAGAGCAACTAGCAGAGCACCTGGCATATAATAACGAACACCACTGTTTATTACCATTAATAATAAATTATGTTCAATGAGAGTTTCAAAGGGGGCTTCAGAAGGAAGACAGCAAGAAGATGATCTGTGAAGAGCAGGTGACCTTTGAAAGGTGCAGGTGGGTTAAGTGTGGCGTTCTCACCAGAGAGGCGGGCAATCCTGGATGAAGGCATCGAGATGAGAAATTCCAGGGCAAGTGTGGGAAGTAGCAAACAGACCAGTTTAGATTTACTGGTGGTTTTGACTTTTTCTTTTGAGGGGGTGAATAATAGAAGATGATTCTGGGAAAATTACAGTTTAGAAGTTTGTGGAGGATGGAAAGAGGGGTTTCCATCCAAGTTGGTTTCAAATGGGACCCACTGAGTGTTTGATCGGGGGTGGGGGGTGATGGGAAAGGTGTTGCAGTTTTGGAAGTATAACCTCAAAATAGCTCTCTGTAGTAACCATTTTCATAGCCAGTTGCCTTGTGTAAACAAACCAACCAACAAACCTGGACTTGATCAGAAGACATAGATTTAAACCCTCCCTTCATACCTTTAGAATTAAACACACCAAGCCTCCATGTCTTTGATCTTTAAAGTCAGGAAGGCAGCATCTCAATCACATTATTATTTTTAGGATTAAATTAATTACAGAAAAATTATGCAATGCTATATACAGATAGCTAGTATAGATAGGCATGTATAGATAGTCAGTATTTAACTATAAAATATATCCTATCAAAACAAGTAAAGGATAACATTGGGGGAGTCTTTACATAGCAAGGAACCAGTCTCCATCCCACTAAAATCTACCGACATTCTCCTGATGAGAGTCAGTTCATCAGACTGTGTTCCGTGTGCTCTTCAAATTCTTGGCCCCAATGGGATCCACGTGAAACCTGCCATCTCATGCCTGAGTCGAAGTCAAGTTCTCGAAAGTTTCCAGAGTCCCTGAGGTTATTCACCCTGAGCCGCATCGTCTGCATTGACAGCCGCAGGAAGTTTAAAAATACACCGCCTTCTGCGTCAGCACCTTTTCCTTAGAACAGAGATTGGCAGTTATGTTCCCATCATCGCTCTGTGACGCTGGTGCTCTGTAGGGGCTCCAGGAAAAGGGACACAAACCAATCTACCAAGAGAAGCAAAATTAATTAAAAAAATGCAGGGTAATCGATGGGTTTGCTACCACAGCATTTCGTTGGAATTCTTTGATTCTCTTTGCTCCAGGATGTTTAGGTTCACCAATTCTTGGTCTGAGCTCTCTCTTTCAGTTTTAGACTGTGAGATGATATGTCTTTGGGGTAATTTTCCAGAATTACCTTTATTATTTTGTCAGGGCTCGGCAGCACAGATGGGTATTAGAAGGTGTCTGTACAGGTGCCAGCCACAGAGGTTGTAACGCTGTCCTGAGCGCTTTCCCATAAAACAAATCAGATGAAGAAGAGAAAGCAGTGCCAAGGTTGGCCACGGCCAATGAAGTGGATCCAATAATAGACGTCTCAATGGAGGCGCGAGGCTGATTCGCCAGTGGTGCGACCTTTGCTTTCAAACTCACTCACAGGAAGAATAGGCTGCCAGGGTCCTCCCCACAACCCCCCTCACTTCTCTGAAAGGAAACACTCTTCGGTGCCTTATAGTCATCCAATAAATGCTTCTAGAAAAGAGTGTGCCCAATATTAGAACAAGGGAACTTAATGCTGTTGCCATAAAGAAGAACTCAACCACAGAATATATTTTTCTTCCTTTCAGGCCCCCTCCTGTATTTAATACTTTGGTATACACTATTCGTGTGATGCTGAAACTACAGGGATGTTAGAAGGACGTTCACGGGAACAGTTTGGTCTGTTAGGAGATCCAAGCATTTTAAATAGTTCTCAATGTAAACAGCTTGGATGGCAACATGTGTTCATAGCTGAGGTGGTTACATCTGAAAACCCTTCTCTGTGTTGCTGTTTGTAAACATCAGTATGGTAAGAACGCTCAATCTGTGGAGTCACGTTTCTCGAACATACATTATAGAATCAGCTTATTCCAGCCAATCACATGATCACAAATCAGATTTACCATGTATCTTTAGATCATTATGATGGAAACGATAGTTTCTGAAATAATAACCATCTCCGCAGATTAGACAACCGAAATACTGCCTGGAATGAAGGCCTCAACTTTAAGTGAAAGTGTTCAATTAAACTTGGGGCCCTGGCTGGTATAGCTCCGTGGATTGAGCATGGGCCTGTAAGACAAAGGATCGCGGTTGGATTCCCAGTCAGGGCACATGCCTGGGTTGCAGGCCAGTTCCCAGCGGGGTACGCACGAAAGGCAACCCTACATTGATATTTCTCTCCCTCTCTCCTTCCCTTTCCCTCTAAAGATAAATAAATAAAATCTTAAAAAAACCTTGGTAAGATAATTATTGATCAAAGACATTATTAATATTATGCCACATTATTTTTTTGCAGAAGTAAGAAACCTTGATTTTTTTATGGGCTTATTAAAATAACTTTTATTTCAGTTAAACATAGTCTCTCTTGGCCTCAGTTTTCTTTTACATAGAATGGGGATAAAATAGAATTAATGATTGAATGCATGTGCCTAGAATACTGTCTGATGCATTAGACATTATTAATTGGGAGGAACGAGACCTGTAACTGTTCACCGCACGCAGGCGTTCACTTCCGGAGGTGTGGGGCCTATAGCAGTCAGCAGGAATATCTATCCGAGCAGCTCTTCTCAAATTTGGAGGTAGTTTTAAATCCATACATTATTACATTTCCCATTTGATGAGGGGAGGAGGCACTAAAATGCATTTTGAGAATGTGAATTTCCAAAGTTGCAAAAATGAGCCAGCCACATCATTCGCTTTCCGCGTCCCTTGCGTTGGCGGGAGTCTGGCAGTGATGAGACACCGGGTCATTTTCAGATGCTGTTCTCATGAGGCCGAGCTGCTACCTGAATGAAGCCCTTGTGGGAGAGAGCAGCTAGCCATACCTTCTTGCCCGGATGAGGAAACTGGCCACGTTTACCTGTATCAGGGGAAGAATCTTGGTTGACAGAGCTTTTGGCCGGGTGATTTTTCTACCATATTTTTTTCTCTTGAAATTGGATTTCCCATGCCTACAGGATTGAAGAGATAAAACCACACATAAAATTAACTGATAAATTAGCAGTGTGTTGCCCTGGCTGGTGGATTGAGCACCAGCCTATGAACCTAAAGGTCACAGATTTGGTCGCTGATTTGATTCCCAGTCTGGGTACATGCCTGGGTTGTGGGCCAGGTCCCCAGTTTGGGGAATGTGAGAGGCAACTGGTCGATGCATCTCTTTCTTACATGTCTAGTTTTTTCCTTCTCTCTGCCTCCCTTCTTGTCTCTCTAAAAAAATAAGTAAAGTCTTTCAAAAAAAAAATTAGTGTGTTTATCCAGCAGTTACTTTGACTACAACTTAGACTATTTGAAGTATGGTTGAAAATGTGATACGGAACAAAAAAGTCATTCTCTAATCAAACTGGATATTTAAAGTCCGCCTGCTAAAATTTATATATTACCCAGTGTCATGTTCTTCGTTCATTTGCTCTTTCCGGCTTCCCTCATTTTCTCTCTGTGTGTTGCCAATTCTGTCTCACTTTAGAAAAAATTCTAACATTTATTTCCAGAACACAGCACCAAAGGTAGTGGGGAGGGTGCTGACGGGAACTTTGCTGGTAGAAGGGGAGGGACCAAATATTGAGGGCAGGATGACATTTAAAGACCTTTCTGCCTAACAGAATTTTTGAGTTTTGTTGTGGTTTCAGTAAAACCTGATCTAATGATAACAAAGGAAGAGAGAGGAATCCTTGAAAAAAAAACCCCCCACAGACACCTTATTTTGTCCTTAAACGTCTAGCGCCATTTTGCTATGAAGGCCAAAGATCTCCTGCGGACACTATTTTCGTTCAAGACAGTGAATAAATTCTTGGCCATATGTGAGGATATCACATCACAGAAAGATTAAAGCATGTTTACTCTACACCAGGAAACAGGGACATAGGTGACACTTTTTACACATTTTAGTACAACCACTGAAACAGTTTTGCTTTTAATAGAACGAACTGCTACTACCTGGAAACGTTGGTACCCAGAACACCTTATAGCCTGACGGTGCCAGGTAAATGAGGGGTTCCTCTCTGCAGAGACGAGCAAAACCCTTCTCCGCACTGCTAACCCTTAATTAAACTGAGTTTTTTGGTGTATCTCTTCAGCAGAAGGTCACCATGTGAACAATAACAAGGGAGAATGGCCTTGCGAACATTCCTGGGTGTGACGTGGCATATTTCTCAGGTTCAATTGTTGTCTCCTTGTTTGAATCGTTAGCATTTGGCCGATTTGTTGCTGAGTCTGTTGTTCTGGTTTAAAACTTGGTATTAAGTCGAATAGGGTCTTCTCGTCATCTTCTGTTTCTGCCATGACTTGCATTTCTTGCCCAGGGTCTGACTTGAATGGCTGTATTTTTTTTTCTTGCTTTTTTGTTTGTTTCGGTGCATTTCTACCTGGAGGTGTTCCTCCCTCCCCCCAACCCTGTTTTGTTCTTGCTCTATTTCTAGTTTGAGCTTATATTTCTTTGGCCTGCTCATTAGCTTTTCTTCCTCTTAGTTATTCTGTGCAGTACAGGCAGTACCTAATCAATACGTTTCCTTGCTTGCTGCAGGACTTCCGAGTTACTGTGTGTTCTGCTGGCTTTGATACTCCTAAGAGAGGTTTCAGTGCTTTGGCTAATGCACTGTTGTCTAAATTTGCAGTGTTTCAGCTCATTACACTGACTTTAATTTTGATGTATTTGTATTTTATCCACTTCAAGTCATCTTTCTTTCCTCTATCAATTTAATTACTTTCTGCCTGGGCAACATTGTGTGTATACAATTGCTGCTAAAGCGACAAAGGTTCCTATTTAAATTACCACCCAGGACATCACTTCAGCCTGAAAGATGCTCAGAACACCTCTGATTGATGTCTTACCTTTGTGTGGGGAAGGAAATCTAGAAGATCGAGAGTATCTTCCTCATAGAACTTAGTCAAGCCTGGTTTATCACTGTGGAGTCCTTACCATGGGAGATGAGTATGAGGCTATGGGACCACTATACTTCTTTACATGGATTCATTTTCCATTCTGCGCACAGCGATATAGCAACTGATCTAAAATAAACACGAAGAGCTTGGGAAACACGATACCTCCTCCTATTTAAAAAGACCTCCATTAATGGTGCGAAGGAAAAGCATGTCAGAAAAACATCTTTGAACATAGAAGCAATGGAAGCACCTCAGTAAATCTATGGTTGGCTATTGATGGGGTTCAAGTTGCATGTGTCTTCTGCAGACTTAACAGTTGCAACAGGTCTGCGAGCTCATAGGTTTACGTGAACATGTGTCGTAGATGAAGTTTATCAGATGACTAATAAATAGGATCAGCAAATGCACTCTCCCCTCAATTGCTTAGCTCTGCTTTATGGGACTTAATACCTATTCTATTTCATTGTTCTGCGTTTCCTTCTCTTAACAAACAGCCATTGAGTCCCTGTGCTCAGCAGTGCTGGGTGGTTTATCAAGAAGAAGAAAAAATTATAATGTCACTTCCTTTTGGGTACGTTCGCCTTCTCTAGGGCTGCATAATTTTTCTGGGCCTCCATTCTCTCACCTGTGCCCACCATTTTACTCTTTCAAATGAAACTAAATATGGCCTATTTCACATCCGAGATTAGTATGACCATATGGCATTAACACATTTGACCTTGAGGAAAAGCTATTTTCACAGGTTCATTGTGTAGCCATAGGTGGGCAAATGTTCTGCGTCCTATATTCCAGCCCTCCTCTTGCTTCTTAACCTCCACCTTTAGGCTCATCCATCCGCATTCCCTGGGGCCAGTTCTGGATTTACTTGGAAGATTCAGACTCACAATTCAAGGCTCTCAGGAAGTCAGTCCTGCTGAAGAGTCTGACCTTGACTTTGTACACATCTGGCCTCCTAGTAGCTCCTTAAGTCCCACACCCGTTTTCTTTCTTGCTGCTGGTACTTGACTCCCTGCCCGTTCTTGGAAAACTGCTTAGTACTCTAGAAACTGCATCACTGCCTGGCTTTCACCAAGCTGCTGTCCATGATGAAAGTCTACTTTTTCCACTGTTCTTGGGATTCCAGATTCCTACTATGCTTGCAGCTCTTGCGCCTAGTGTGCTAGCTGGTCTGCTCATGTGGTTTCACCTATTCGTGGGTGGACACAGCTGTCTGTATGTCTGTACAGACCTCTTTATTCTGACGCTAGATTTCCCCCCTGACTCCGTAGCCTGTGACCTTCTGTCTCAGCATCCGCTTAGTTGCTATGCTCTGCCTGAGCATAAAATTAGGAGCTATCCTTTCTTCCGGAGCTGACAGCTGGGTATTTACAGACCCCCTACCCGCCCCTGTAGAAATGTCTACATTGCGTTCCACCTCTCGTTCCACATCTGATTTGCTCTGCTGGACACTTTACTCCATATCATGTAGACTTGGCGTAGGATAAAAAAGCATCATGGTTTTGCCTTTGTGAAAACTGTGCATTTTCTTGATGAGTTTTGCATTTGTGCTCCTTTATGCGACGATTCCTTTTAGATGAATAAACTTTTCAGGTGGCCTTGTTGGTACCTTAGATACTCATGGGAATGAATTCAATATGAACTTATTCCATATTACGTTCGATATTGGACAGCATAGTACCAATGTTTAGGGCAGGAGACAAGTAAAGGTTGTGGAATTTTTGTGAACTACAAAGCACTGTCCACTCTCATAATGAAGCACCTACATAAAATTGTGTGATACGTGAGCTCCTTATTTCTCAAATAGTCTAATTGATTGTTCATTGGACTCACTCAGCCAAAAGTAGAAAGAAACTTTGTACAGACATCATTAGTTTTTCTCCATTTAGAGATTAATCATGAAGAGCTCTGGCTCTTTAATTCTGTAATTTGTATATTTAATGGGCTGCTGCAGAATCTATGACAGTAATTAGCATAGCCTGAAAACTCATTAATACGCAACAACATGATTAATGCAGCATTAATGCAAACATGACTGAAGTTGTTTGGGTTATGTGGTAAGAAGATTAAAGCGAAAATGTCCTGTTTGTTTTACCAGTGGTGAGTATAATAGGGTGGCAAAAAAATAAAATAAAATAAAGACATGTATCAAATTAGTGGTTTTAAAATAGGAAAATAAAATAGAAAAAAAATTGAATCAAGTTGTCTTTTTTCACTTAGCTCGAAAACGTATGGCATAAAATGTTTCCTCCTTTCCTATTTATTCACTTATTCATAAACTTATCATTATTAGGTAAGTATATTCAACCTTTTAGTTTAGCCAAGTTAATCTCTCAGCAACTTTAGCATAATGTAAATAATATTATTCATATGTTTTATTTGTTTTATATATAATATAATATTAACAAATGTTAACATAATATTATTTTGTCTTACAGTAAAGAGTCTTTATACCATCTTCTACCAATAGGTTATACATTTGTTTTGAAACTAAGATACCTTATTGGTTTTGACAAATAATTAAAGAATCTGTTTCTTATTATGTAAAAATCACATACCAGGCCTTTTCTCATTGTACAATATTATCATCTTGACTTAATGTCCAACTGTATAGAAGAGTAACATTTTCATTCCATATATTTCACCAAAACTATGTGCCATGTATTACGTATTAAATAAAGAAATGGCCGATACTGTTCTGGGAGGTGAAACTATAAAAGTCTTACTTGTTGTTTTCACCCTGCTATCATCATTTAAAGCCCATTTTTTTCCTATTTAATGGGATCTGTTTATTAGCTGTTCTAAACTTTATACAACTCATTTCTCAATCTTGTAGTCAAATGTTAGGAGTCATTTGTAATGTCTAAAACAAAACTTGCATTTTTAGGTTAAGCAATATTGAAAGACCAAAGAATGTATCAGCTTTCTTGCACTCATTTTACTCTAAATCTATATTAGCACAATGTTTATGATTTTATTTTTCAAATAATTATGTGAATACATAATAGACTCCTGGCTCTTGGCCAGGACTCAAGGAGACAAAGTATAATTTTACCGTATGGTACCTGAAGTTGGAAANGTTGTTTTCACCCTGCTATCATCATTTAAAGCCCATTTTTTTCCTATTTAATGGGATCTGTTTATTAGCTGTTCTAAACTTTATACAACTCATTTCTCAATCTTGTAGTCAAATGTTAGGAGTCATTTGTAATGTCTAAAACAAAACTTGCATTTTTAGGTTAAGCAATATTGAAAGGCCAAAGAATATATCAGCTTTCTTGCACTCATTTTACTCTAAATCTATATTAGCACAATGTTTATGATTTTATTTTTCAAATAATTATGTGAATACATAATAGACCCCTGGCTCTTGGCCAGGACTCAAGGAGACAAAGTATAATTTTACCGTATGGTACCTGAAGTTGGAAATGACCATTTTGTAGTGGAAAAGGTCTTTCAGTCTAAGAATTTCAAAATATCTGAGCAAAACTGCACAGTAGGCAAGAAGCAAGTGAGGATTACCTGCTACCAAGAGGTGGTACTTCTAGTAACTTCAGTCCTGACTCTGTGTCGCCAGTAGGTTTGCAGAGAGACTTTTAAATGACGCACTACTTGTCCTGAGAGGGTCCACTCTAAATGCGGTCAAGTGCACACATTCTCCGTTTTCTTCAAATAGGGGTCTTGTCAACGTGGATGTCAAATTTCTTTAAAATCCTGCATAGAGACAGTTTTACTTAATTCAAATTTATCTTCTTGCACAAGAATTCACATGTGTGAAATTCATTTGTAGTAGAAATTTAAAGCAACCTGTAGAGACAAAACTGGTCTTTATATAAGATCCATGTAATATTATACCAGACTAGCTGACCAATACAAAACTAAGCAACTAAATTGAACTGAAATGCATTTGCTTTTGGCTTATTTTTTAAAGATAGGATCTAGAAACAGAGAAAATGCACCATTGGGTAAAATCATTTGCTTCTGATGTTTTTTATTTCGCCTCTCTGGTTTTTGGCATACTAGAGAACTCTTTAATCAGACCATTACCAAATTGAATAAATGACTACTCGGTGATTACAGTACTGTTTAGTGATGGAGTTTGAGAGCTTTTCTTCTTACAAATAAGCTCTCCTCTAATCATTAGTAGAAGAACACCCTCATAAATGAAATGGAACAGAATCTTTTTGCCACACGCTATCTCAGTCTTGGCTTAATTTCTGTATTGTTATAAAATGACCAGTCCTTCTGGGGTAAAACCAGTCCTTTTTTCCAAGAAGCTCTGCAGACTTGTATACCCTACCTTATTGCCACCATGGACAGTTATTCTAATCATTGGTCCAGAGAACTGGAGAAATTATATAATTTCTGTTTTGTCCGGAATTGAAAACAGCCAAGACTTTAATATAAGGAGGAAAACTCTTTTTTTTCTCTTCTGTAAATACCATGCAGGGGGCCTGCCCTAAAAGGATCACTGAGCAGATGAATGGGTGAATTCATAGTTAGCAAGATGTCCTGGTAGAATCTGGAAATCAGGAATGGCTACTGGCCTGCATTTTGGGAAGGGGAGGAAGAAACATGTTGACTAAAGATTAAGAAAAAGTGAACATCATGTCTACATTTAAAGGTCTTATGGGACGGTGTCAGGTGTTACTTCTTTTCATGTTAGTATCCCCAGTGATGTGTGCTGTCTGCAGCGGGTGCTTGTTTTACCCAGAACCATGGCAATGTCCAGTAGAGCGCCATGTGCTAGTGAGAAGCTGGGCTCTGAGAAGGTTGTGCAGATGAGGACATTGAAGCTTCTGTTCCCACAGAAGCCTGGAGATCACTCTGGTTGCAGGCTGGCCCCCTTCTTGGAGTTGTACAGGTGTTCAAGGCACACCTAGTGACAAGCTTTATGTTTCTTAGTGTGTAAAAGAAAGCTACCATGTAGCCCTCTGCTCTTAATGCTAAAACAAAGGTTTTGAAAAGCAAAATCAATGAACTTTAATAATAATAACTGATATATCTAAGGGCCAAATTGTTCTAAGTGCTTTATAGACGTTCATTTATTTTTATCCTTCCAGAAAATTTTTGAAAGAAGAAACTATCATTATCCCCAGTTATCCATGAGCAAATGAGTACAGAAAAATTAAATAATTTGCCCAAGGTCACATACAAGTTTTAGAGCTGGTATTTGAACTCAAATACCAGCTAGGCCATCTGGCTCTAGTATCTTAGTTCCTTTTTTTTTTTTTGACCACTAAGCCAACCACCAAGTTCCCTTTTCATTGGAGGAACACCAAAGGAATGTCTTAACAAAATAATATAGGACCTTTTGGAAGACAAAAAAAAATTTAAAAATTGTTGTAAACTGCCTGAAGTTGGAGATGAGGGTGGGGGCAGCCCCCTGCCCCCTGCTAAGCCAGCTGGAGGGGTGGACGCTCTCCCAGGCTCTTTCTTCAGTGTATGGTAGAGGCTCATAGCTCCCTCCTCTCCTCTTTTCCCTTCTGGACATTATGTCCAATGTGGTTAATACATTTTCAGTGGTTTAATTCAGAGGAAATGCAATTATATTAACTGATTAAAACACTAGAAAGCCTGTTCATGAATAGGTGTGTACACACACAGGCAAACATTTCACTCACTGATCTTTTGAAAAACAAGTTGAACTTATTTTTACTGAATTGAATTTGCCTGAAATTTTAGTGTCATGATGATAAGGTATTAGGAATGAATTAATAACCAAATTCAAATATATGCATTATTACCATGCAAATCTATTATTCTCAATTCCCATAATCATGTGAACTAAATAAAGTGGAATTAAGTCACAGCGAGAATGTACTAGTTACATATGAGGATTCACTTTATGAGTGATTATGCAATGACCTAACCTATTACAGGGATTATGGGGTTTTATTCTTTTATTCATTCAACATGCATTTATTGGAATCTTAGTATTTTCAAACACAAAAAAATCTTTGGAGATAATAAATATTGCAGTGCGATCACACTTCGAGCTTAGGTATTCCTTGCTGTGGAAAAAGAAGACTGGGCCCTTCCCATAAAATGTTCTTATTCTCCTGAGAGTCTCCCAAAAATGCCATCACGGGAAAACACTTGATACTTAGCAAACCTGGCTGCTCTATCGCTCTGTCTGTGAAAGAGTACTAAAGACATGTGACTCGAGGCAGCCAATAGGCTTCCTCTTACCCTTCTTATGACAAGCAAGGTAAGGTGAGGTAAAGTGTAGGGATGAACTCACTTGCCCTGGGTATCATGGGTAGGGTAACCTAGCTGTCATGAACCTTTATTCTTTAATTCTCATTCTTTCCATCCTTTCTTTATATGAGGGGCAGCACAAATGGGATAATTAGGTGTGCAATTAGTGTTGATCTATAGGAAGCCCTGAAGCCCCTGAAGTTTTGTGTTTGCCTTTGTTTTTCACTTGTCACCATATTGCAAATATAGCCAGCTCCTTCATCTTGGATTTCTGTACTCTTATTAAAGTCAGGATTCTTCCACATAAGAACCATGAAGTGATTATAGCATTATCTTCCAAATGTCAGAATTGGAAGCAGACATTTTGAGTGCTTTGTCTACTCAAACTCAAACTATGTTATGTGAAAGTGCCACAGGAAAAATTGTGTTTATTTTACTCCATTTCTGGGATCCTCATTTGCTCCAAAGGGGCCTGAAATATTTTTTCTTATTAGTCCAATTGCTTGGGACCCACTGACATCGGTACTGGAGAGGCCTTGGTGTAGAAACCCCAGAGCAGATTTCCTCAGTGCTGCTGGAGGTCATTGAGCACTTTCAGCTATTAGACTTGACATGAGAGACACCAAAATCATTCCAAGGTCAAAGTCACTCAGCCACTGTGCTAATGCTACAAGCGAGTGGAATTTGATTGCTTTTCAAAATACTTGTTTCATAAAGTGAAACAGCACATTCTAGTACCTTCAGCATACTTAGTATATTTAAAGTTTTGAAATCCCCTTTTATTCAATTTGAGTCAATATAAATGTAATTGTGTAAGACATATATACATATGTATATACATGTAAATGGACAACTGTGTATAGGAACCACATATATATATGTACATGTATGTATTCATGCACCTAGATCTTATGTGTGGTATAAAACATGAAAGTAGAACTGGTATGTTTAATAGATATATAGCTATAAGTTAATTTTTTCAATTTTATAGAAACAAAAAGTAAATCGTGATACAAATTCGCTTTATGAATGGAAATTTTCATGACTGACACTTTAACTTAAGCTTCAAGTTTATTTGCTGGAGTTACTTGCTGAAATGCTAACCATTTTATAAGACACAGACATAAAGCATTATTTTAGCAAACTTGAATACATGCTGACTTTTCTATCTTTTGTTGTATACAATAATTAAGTATTATGTATAGATTATATTTTATTTGTCATTGACTGGCATTCAGTTCATATTTTAGACTAGCCTGACTTTATTCTTTAAAGAACAACAGTTCTCTAAAATGAGCTCAAAGTGGTTGATGTCAGAGAGAAAATAGTACAGCTGTTAAGGTGATTGAAATTGAATATGTATAATGCATCCAATGATATATACATGAAAGGAATGATGATAACTTATGATTTTTGGATGTTGGTGGAAGCATTTAGACTAAGAATAGTATCTTTCTTATAATACACTAGTTTTTCATGTGCAATTCTGAGTTTGTATTAATGATTATATCAGTCCTTTGGTGTGCAATCAGCAATTTGAGGGTGCAATCTTAAATGGATGGACGGACTAGTGAATAGATACATATAGATAGGTCTGTGTAAATAGATATATGTGTTTACCCAATACTTTATGTGACTTAGGCCTAGATATTCCTATTGTTATTAAGATCAAAGCTCTTCAGGAGAGGGGACCGTCTGGGTCGTGCTCCGGTGGCGTTGGCCGCCTGTTACAACATTTGACTCGGTTGCTTTCCATCATGGAGTGTTTGCATTGGTGGTCCCTGCACCGGGAATTCCCTTTCTCTACGTCTACAGCTCACCTAAAATGTTTCTCCTCGTGGAAAACATTCTTTCACTGCTCTTTCTGCCCCTTTTAGCCTTGAGTTTTGAGGTGCACCATAGTCATGCTCCACTCTGCCTACGGGCCACAGCATAGAAATCCGGAAAATAATTGTTGAGAGAAAAAAATACAAGCATTTGAAAACCTAAAGAAAAGTGTAGTTGCCTAAAACAATAGATAATAACTGGGCAAACCCACAGTCACCATTCTACTTAATGGTTAAAAAACTATGTCAGTTATTGGGTCAGGAACAATAAATAATGCTGCTCATCTGTACTATTGTTTAGTATTCTGGAACATATAGCCCATAGGTTAAGGCAGAAATGAGAGAGATGATTGTTAAAGAATAATACACAAATTTTTTGTCAAGGAAATATAAGTGTATACCTTAGAAAAAGGAGAAAACACCCCAAACTATTATTGTACAAATAATCATATTATAATAAGATGATTAATAAAATAAATGCACAAATTTGTTTTCTGTGACTCAGCAATAACAAAAATAAAAGTGATCTTACTCATAATGGCAGTAGAATATATAAAATTTTATGTAAACTTAAGAAGACATGTGAAGGATTAATTTATTTTTAAAAAATATTCATTTATTTATCTTTAGAGGGGAAGGGAAGGAGAGAAGAAGAGAAACATCAGTGTATGGTTGCTTCTCGTGCATCCCCTGCTGGGAATTGACCCCTGCCGGGAACTGGCCTACAACCCAGGCATGTGCCCTGACTGGGAATTGAACCATGACCGTCTGGTTCGCAGGCCTGCGCTCAATCCACTGAGCTACACCAGCCAGGGCTGGATTAATTTAAATAAACAAACTTATAATGATTACTTTAATGATAATATAAAGTGTTAATGAATTGAGGGGTAGTTACAAAGGAAGAATACTGAAAATAGTCGGATATTAGAAACATATAATAATAACATGGTATTCTTCTACAAGAATATCAGTGGAAGGAAACAGAAAGTACAAAGACTGATTTAAGACAATATACCTCCATATGCTAAAGATGGGGTTGCAATCATGAAACATTCATTCAACAAATAATTTTAGCCCTGGCTGGCATAGCTCAGTGGATTGGGCACAGGCCTGTGAACCAGAGGATCGAGGTTCGATTCCCAGTCAGGGCACATGCCTGGGTTGCAGGCCAGGTCCCTACAGGCCAACTCCCAGCAGGGGACGCACAAAAGGCAACCATACATTGATGTTTCTCTCCCTCTCTCCTTCCCCTCTAAAGATAAATAAATGAATTAATTTTAAAAAACAAAAAAAAACCCAAATAGTTTTAAACATCTATTATGTTCCAGCCATGGTGCAAGGTGCTGGGATACAGAACGAGTGAGCGTGAAGCTCCTGTCTCGTGGAATGAAATATTTAGAAACATTTTAAATGTCAGAGGCTAAAGCTAAGGTACCTCCCATGTCTCATACTATATGGCAGAGTAGCTGATACATCAAATACAATGTTCAATACAGAAACATAGGCAATGAACAGAAAAAGATATAAGTAAGCAAAATGTTTGAGTTGGGGTACCTAATTATAAACAAAGGGAGGGAGATACCATTGTTTTAAAACACAGGAATTGGCACTATGTCTGGTACAGCCACTGTGGTAAACAGTATGGAGTTTCCTCAAAAAGTTAAAAATGCAGCTGCCTTTTGATCCAACAATTCCACTTCTGGGAATATATCTGAAGAAACCCAAAACACTAATTTGAAAGAATATGTGCAACTGTATGTTAATAGCAGCACTACTTCCAATAGCCATGCCTTGGAGGCAGCTCGAGTGCCCATCAGTAGATGAGGAGATTAAAAAGCGATGGTATTCCATTTGCACAATGGAATACTACTCAGGGATTAAAAAAAAAAAAGGCCATCTTACCTTTTGTGACAGCATGGATGGACCTGGAGAATGTTATGCTAAGCGGGATAAGCCAGCCAGAAAAAGACAGGTACCATATGATTTCACCAATATGTGGAATCTAATTAGCAAAATAACCTAACATACAAAATAGAAACAGAAGTACATGTACATAGAGCAGACTGACAGCTATCAGCAGGGAAGAGGATTGGAGGGCTGGCTGAAAAGGGTGAAGGGGTTAAAAATAAATAAGTAAATACCACATAGACACAGACAGAGTTGATTGCCAGCGGAAAAGAGGGGTGAGGGGAGGTGGAAGGGGGCAAAGGGAGTGTAAATGGGGGTGGAAAGAAACTTGACTTTGGGTGGTGAGCACATGATGAAGTGTGCAGATGTATAAGAGAGTTGTATGCTTGAATCTTGTATGGTTTTATTAGCCAGTATCACCCCAATAAATTCAGTAAAAATAATGTTTTGAAGATAATCTGTAAAATAATAAAGTAAATGGCTGTAACTCATGACAGACAATAAAAGAATAGCCCTAGTAGAGAAAGAGCAATTTGCAAATCAGTAAGAAGGACCAATAGCCCAAGTGTTAAAAAATGGCAAGGAGCCCTGGCTGGTGTAGCTCAGTGGATTGAGCGCAGGCCTGTGAACCATGCAATAGCGGTTCAATTCCCAGTCAGGGCACATGCCTGAGTTGCAGGGGACTCACGAGAGGCAACCATACATTGATATTTCTCTCCTTCTCTCCTTCCCTTCCTCTCTAAAGATAAATAAAATCTTTTTTAAAAAATGGCAAAGAATTTTGAAAATACCAAATGAAGAATTATGCGAAGAGAATGTCAACTTTAGATATACATATATTAGAAATACAAGTTTAGACTGCAATAAGATTTCCTTTTTCATCTGCAGAATGCTAGACAGTATCTCTCAGATATGCTAGGCCAAATAGCCTTCTAATACTGAAACTTTTTTGCTGGACAGTTGTTGCAGCATATGGAAAGGAAGTTGAGTAACTTGAGAGACCTCCGGCAATGAAGTCATAAATGAAATGGCATTCACGTAAAAATCCCAGTTCATTGTTTATAAAATCACACACTGCAAGATTGTAGAGACTGGGTAATCTAATACTCCCTTTTCAGGTATGGAACCTGAGTCCTCTTCTGTGCTGAAGGTCATGGCCCTAATGTATGTGTGTTTCAGAAGTAGCTGGAGATTGGCTTCCTTATAGTTTTATCATGTGGAGACTGGAAGGCACAGCCAATCCTTATAGCAGTGATACACAGACACAGTGTTTAGTTGTTGTTCTAGGAGGGAATGGAGAACTATTTTACAAGATCCAAAGGAGCAGTTTTTGTTTTATAAAGATTAGCATTAACTGCAGTTTTTCTGAAACTTTCTGTGTAATAAAGCTCTTTATTCTTGGTTTTTTTTTCCTCTAGCAGTCCCCTATGTTTTATCCTAATCTATACTTCCACTACAATTTTTAGAATGCTGATCTAATGTTTCCCAAGTTCTTTAGCTGAGGAACAATTGAATTTAAAAAAAATTAAGAAGCAATGTACGTTTAAATGAATAACAAAACTTTGGTATTTTAATGAAGAGTTAGCCTTTTGGGGATTAATTTCAGGCCATTTATCATCTCTCAGATTACTTTTTGATCATTACTTTGTCAAGTATAGTCAATGAAGATTTTGTTATTCATGTATTTATAGGGCTGGTTAACCATACATATTTTATGAATGGGGACATGTTTAGCTCCACCTAATGGCAGGCAAGTAAAAAGAAATACCTTTTCTAATTTAAATCTTATTTGCATAATTCAAATTAAGCTGTAGTAAGAGTTGCTTCTATGCGTAACCTTTTACATTCCCTTATGTACCATACAGGCAGCTAGAAATCTGTGTCCAAGCAATTGGTTTGGATGGGAATGAAGCAGAAGGGATCTTGATAATGAAACCAAGGGATTTTTGCTTTCTTTATGAGAGCAAGGAGAAGAAAATATCTGTATAATAGAACATATTGTTCTTATATGAAGTGTTATTTTAGCGTTAGAAGCTTACATGCTTGGAGACTCCATTCTCCATACCCCAGTTAATTTTCTGACAAAATATACCTTGACTATTGCATTAGCATATTTAATTTGTGTTGTTTTTTCAGCACTTGTTGACAAATCTTTGACCAATTTGATATACTGCTCTACTAGAGCATATTATACCTCTGACATTTTTGTAAATAAAGAGTTCTCTCTTTCTGTTTATTGCCTTGGAATTTTCTATACACATTAAAACACATTGTGAGTCCAACAATGTGTTTTAGATCAGGAATAAGTCTTACCTTATCAGGGGTGTCCAACCCACGGACCACGGACCACATGCAGCTCAGGAGGGCTATGAATGTGGCCCAACACAAAATTGTGAATCTACTTACAACACTATGAGATTTCTCTGTGATTATGTGTCACCATGTATGTTATGTGTGGCCCAAGACAACTCTTCTTCTTCCAATGTGGCCCAGAGACACCAAAAGATTGGACACCCCTGCTAGGCCACACCCGATCATTTGATATGGTCTCAGAATTTGAAAATGAGGAAAGATGAAGCAGAGACGGGCCTGGTTCTTGAGGCAACTGCAGTCTGCTGACCCCAGAATAAATCCGCTTCTCTATGGAGGGCCTTTGGTTACCAGCACAGCCCGAAAGAAGCCCTGTCTCCTTCATACTTGCGTCATTCTGGTGGACAATGTTACTGCTCACACCATTGTTAAGTAGTTACTCAGTTGTGCTTTCCAGCTGTTACATGATTCTCATGTATGTCCTTGAGCGCTTACTTGACTCTCACCATGTAGTTTGTCTGTACACACACATACACACACACACGTATGCAGTTGATCTTTCCAACTAAACCAGAATGCCTTTGAGAACAGAGATTGTGTCTTTTAAACCTCCTTGCCATTTTCAATGCAATGAAACAAGATGCCTTACATGGGGGAAATGCTCTGTATTGTGTGGTGAGCGGTGGGGCACTGGGTAGAATGGAGGTGGGACCAGGAAATGACAGGGGGGAGACATCTTCGTGATCAGTGCCACCTGTCCTGCTTCCTGAGCTGTGGACATCACTGTGAGCCAAGAGTGTGTGGTTTGTGAGCAGTCCCAAAAGGTCTGGGGAGACCCTGGGATCCTGAAGGCTGCATACCTTTTGGTCACAGGAGGGTGTTTCAGGAAGTCAGCTCTGCGGGCCACTTCATAGCAGGGCTTTCCAGTCTTAGCTCCTGGTACTGGGCTGATTGTTTCAACTTGAGTATTTCAAATGATGCCCCGTGTTTCTTTCACTTGTCTCAGAAAACCCATTTATTTTTATGACTCTGATAATATTTTCAACTGGATGTTCCCAAGTATCCAATTTTGGGTGGACACCGTGCCTGTTGGTGTTGATGAGTTTTGCATAAATTCAACCTTCATTATATATTGATCAGTGGGAGCATGGGCCTGAGCTTCGAAGTCCAGATCAGCATTTGTAATGGAATAGGTTTGAAGCCAAATGACTGGGACCATTCCAGTACATCACCGTGTATCATTCCCTGACTGTCGTCAGAGCGTCATAAATAATAATGAAAGTAAATGTATGCTTATCAGAAAGAGTCAACAAACCCCAGCAGTGACTTGCTGACTGTACTTGTCCCCCAGGGATCAAGGCCAGCTTCCGCACGCGGGTGCCTGAAGGTTTGATCGTCTTTGCTGCATCCCCGGGCAGTCAGGAGGAGTATTTTGCACTGCAGTTGAAACACGGGCGTCCTTATTTTCTTTTTGATCCTCAGGTAAATGACTAATGGTAGGAGTTGAGGTTTTTGAGAGTTCCCTAGGTACCGGGTACTGAGGTAAGTACTTACGTTTTCACATTGCATGCTCCCCAGAAACAGATGGGTAAGTGCTATGATTGTCCCTGCCTTATGAAGGAAGAAAAAGAAACAACAGTGATGGGACCTGCCCACTGCTCAGACAGCAGAGCGGGCTTGCAAAGCTCATGGTCTCTCTCCGCACGATTGATGACCATACGATACCTTCCAATGAGGATGAAAACTTTACATTTGAGTAGATCCATTTTTTATTTTACTTGAGAGCCAAATTATGCCCGTTATTTATTTATTAAATTTGGAGAATGAGGAAGAGGGAAAGAAAGATGTCATTTTGTCTTTCCACTTATTGGTGCATTGATTGGTTGGTTCTTGTATGTGCCCCAACCAGGGATCGAACCTGAAACCTTGACATATTGGGAAAACACTTTAACCAACTGAGCAACCTTTCTAGAGCAAATTATGTCTCTCTTTACTCTCTCTCCTCCCTCTCATTCTCCTTCCTTCCCCGCCTCTCTTCCTCTCTGCCTGCCTTCCTCCCCCTTTTTTTTTTACATCTTTTTTTGCTTGTTCACCAGGAATTAAGCATCTGTCAGGTACTGTTGTGCTGAGTGTTGCAGACACACTAGTTTTAGAGTTCAATAGCACCATGCCCCTATGAAACAATCTAAGTAGGATACAGTAAAAATATATATATTTCAATTATTCATGAATGTTATGAAAGGGAAGTAGGAGATGCTGTGTATTATGGCCGTGTAAGATGAAGGCTCTCTCTTTCCTGAGTTGTCAGTCTTCTCTAGACAGATCTGTCACTGAGGTATGGCACAAAGGGACAAGAGCATCTGTCTCTACGTGAAGGCGTGTACTTGAGGGAGAGCAGGGAGGGGAAGATTCGGATGGGAGATGAGGGAAGTGCTGGGGATAAAATTTCCACGCAGAGCTTCAGGTGGACAAGGACACGGCATATTCAGTGCAACGAGGAGCATCAGACGTGGCCGTAGAGTAGAGAATCAAGAGGAACAGTGTTGGATGGAAAAGCTGGCTAGAGGGGAAGGCATTTAGATTTCTGGAAGCAAATGTGAGGATTTTGATTTTTACTGAGGATAATGGAAGAGTTGCCTTCACTCTAGCTAAACCAATATTAGTGAACATTGCATGTGTAATTGAGAAGTGAGTGAGACTGTTTAAAATAATTTTTCCATTCTGTTTTCTCAGGTTTTCCACTTAAACCTGATGATCTAAGTCATAAATTATACTTGCCAAATACATGCTTTATGTTCTACGGTAAAGCTATCACACTCTTCCCCTCTGTATAGAAGGGGTCCTAAGCCAAGGGCTTGGGTGAGAATCCCAATGTCAGATGCTCTGAAGGCCCACTCACCTTGGAGAGCAAAGGTGGGTCCTGCTGGACCATCGGTGTCTGAGCATCGTACCTGGCTCTGTGCAGGGGACCGCAGGAGGCAGGCTGCCTCCCTTCCATGTTTGGAAGCCAGGAGAGCGCCACCAATTGGCAGCTGGATAGATCAAGGGAGAAAGGGTTACTTCTGGCGTTTTACCAAGAGCCTGACGATTTCTGGCTGCTACACTGTAGGTCCTCAGGCCCGGGGACTTCAGGGTGTCCCCTAGAATTTCAGCTTCCGAAGGGGTGCCCATGGGAGGGCAGAGAGCAAGCAAAAAAGAAATAGCATCACACCTACACAGAAGCAGCAGCTTCTACTAGGCGAGGCAGATGGCGCATGAACACACAACACAGCAATCCACCCACGGAAGTTGATTTAGTTACCGAACTAGAAATACTACTTTTCACTGGAAGACTTCAGATTAACTGGGGGGAGAGACACTGCGTTGAGCCTCCAATTAGATCCAAAAAAACATAAAAATAGGAAAAGATAAAGATGGAAGCTCGTATTAGTAAGAAGAAATCAAAGAGGAGAAAAACATGCACAAAAAAGGATGAGCAAAAATAATTAAATATAGACTGGGGGAGGCTATCTGGTGTCAGAAAGAATTGATTATAAATTTATTGAAGGGGCTCATCAAGGTTTAGTCAAGATGAAGCCAAGCTAATACTTCTGTAGGACCACTGTGTACTCCAGTATTGTAAGTCTCTCTACTCAGAAATGCAGATACGCTTAAATGTCACAACTCTGTGAGATGGGTATTGTTATTCCTACTATTCCTATTATATTCCTATTAGTCCAGTTTTACAGGTGAAAAAAACCCGAGTCACGGTTAAATGAGTTTCCCCAAAGTCATACAGCTTCTTAGCTACCAAGCCAGGACTGAAACGCAGGCAAACCCACCTCAAAGACCACGGTATTTGCTCCAATGCTGTAGTGCCTTTCAACATGGAAGAACATATGCTTGTTGACACCCACAGACACAGATCAAATACCATCCACGCACCCCATTGGAAGGAAATCTTCCAGCAAGGCTTCCAACCAAAAAGAACACTTGAAAAGGGCCTGAAATATAAAGAGGAGAAGCAGCAGTGAATAATAATCCCAGCAATATTTTCAGCCTAAATATTTAATGACGGAGTAGAAATGGGCTCACAGTGTCAAGGAATCTTTGAAATAGAAGAGATACACAGCAAAGGCAAAACTAAACAAACCTCGGATAATTACCTGGCACTAAAATGATTATGAGTTGAAGGAGAGGAAGCTACAATCGACTTAAAAGTTCCTAAAGGTATCGGCTTTTAGTGGAGGGGGCCAGAGGGGCAGAGATCCCGTGGGTGTCTTGTTTTCACAAAGTAAAGAGACAAAAAGCTTTAAGTGCTGTGAAAAAAATAAATAACTAATAGAAAGAAAATGTTCTAAGAACATCCCGATTAACGAGGTGAAAAAAGAGACTAAATGCCTAATTGTGACGCTCAAGAAAAATCATGAAAGGAAAGGAAACAGCGCAATCAAATAGAAGCATGCAGAGGAGAGAAAGATCTGACTCGCATCTGGGGGTTTGAGGGAAGAAGCCAGGGGGAGA
Organism: Sturnira hondurensis; assembly: GCF_014824575.4. Lineage (NCBI taxonomy): Eukaryota > Metazoa > Chordata > Mammalia > Chiroptera > Phyllostomidae > Sturnira > Sturnira hondurensis. The sequence goes on from NW_028091156.1 coordinate 8,368,835, forward strand.
AAAACCTGGACCATGTAGCCACTTATTGGGAAGGCTTTTAAAGTTTGCAACAGTGGGTTCATGCTAATACTCTTATCTCATTCCTGAAGGAGTCACTCGAGGTAGATAATGATGTCACCCCTGCGTTAGAGGAAGCGGCTCATCGGGTCCCACAGTGATTTGGTAGTGACGGAGCTGGCACTGGCTTAGGTTTCTTTCATGCAATGCAACTCTATTAAACACCTGCTGTGCTCCCCATGGTGCTGGGCAGTTACGCCCCGGGAGAACACGGGAGGGCAGTGAACAGAATGCCTCCCCAGCCACCCTCCCACGTGGACCTCCCTCCCCCTCGGTTAAGTTCAGAGTTGTCTCTGCTTAAGTTGGGCAGGACAGGGGACAATAGGCCCAGAGCAACCTGCCATGGGGGCTTCACACTGCCTCCCATTTACAGGAGGTCACACTGTCACAAACGTCCTTCCCACTGTCTGAGAGTGACTCCAGCTGGCTCACATGTTCTCAGTATTTGATAACTACCCCTACACACACCCTTTGCACATAGAGGGTGAACTCCTTGCAGAATTCACCCAAAAACGTTTTTTACCGGATCTGAAGCATCACTGCCATCTCTTCCAACAGTGTAGCTTCTCTTCCTAAAGGCTGTGACACCAGAAGACTCTGCAGAAAAGGAAGGTGAAGGCATTAAGCAATGCTTTGCTCAGCCACAGCCATGTCAGAGACCCTGAGGGTGGCTGCCTTCTGGAGCAGGGTGGCCCTACGATGTAGTCGAGAAAATGGAATCACTCACATCACACTAAGTGCTCAGGGACCATGATGCTGCCTCTGCATCGAACAGTGAGCTCAGGCTCACCGGGGCTGGGTCCTTCCCTCATGACCTTGAAACCTACACTCTAGTGCAGGTTAACTGGGCATATTTGCTACCTTATTCCTGAAGGCTGCAGCTGTTCTCAGACCAGGAATCGTTGAGACAGGAGTGGAAATTTGGGGGATATCCTTTCATTATTTGTTCTCCTTTTGGGTGACAGTATGGACACAGCTCCTTGTACAAAGTTGGAGCTCCTCCAGGTTGAAAGAAGCTTATGTTTGTTTTATGCCTCCCATTGACATTCAAATTATTTCTATTTCAAATATTAATGCTTTAGGGGCCATTTGAAGCCAGTTTTCATTCTTTGTGTCTTTAAGTGAGACAGGGTAATCTGATGAACATCTTATTATAGTCATCAAATAAGTAGTTATTTCATTAATGGGTATTCTTATCAGACTGCACAATCCAATAAGGATAGTCTGTCTCTCGTCCTCAGATATATTCTGGAGGCTTGAACACAGTCCTTGAACATAGTACATGCTCAATAAAGAATTGTGTATGGATGGATTGGCTGACTTCATGACTTAATAATTGTTAGTAAAACACGGCTCATGACTGGAGAAAAGTACCCATTTTCTAGAATAACTTTTCCAGCTCTTGAATAATTATATGACAGTTTAATTCTTATCTGTTTTACCAGTTTGTTAGACCCTCCAACTTTCATCAATGGCTACTTGTAAATTACTGTTACTGAATCCATTCAAAATAATAAAATTTTGAGTTTTGAAAAGAACATTTTGTAGGAATTTAAAGTTACTTTCTTGCATATAGTTTCAAAATAACTCAGTCATTGCGTACTTTGTTCTTTTTAAAGTATCTGAATGAACATAAGTAATGAATGAATAAATAATGTAATCCTGCATAGAGGCTTAGGTACAAAAACTTATTTGATTTCCCTTTTGACTATCTGATGCATTCTATGAATAAATATTTAGGGGACAGGAGAAAGATTCTTCATAATATTTAAAATTATATGTGTGTTAATATATTATGGACTGGGTACTCGGAACCATTGTCAAGAGTCACAGCAAAGAAAAATTATTGCATTGTTAATTGTTACATATTTTAAAGTCTCTAACAATTAGCCATCATCTTTCCATTCTTTACCTGATTGATTCCAGTTTGAATTTACTTGACCAGGTGCTATTTTATTGACCAGTAATGACTTGATTAGTTGTTCTCATTTAAATGTTTTATGCTCAGTGGCATTCACAGGAAATTCACGTAACATTCTCATCTCACATAGAAGGAAGCTCCGAAAGTGAAAGCTTCCCCCAAATCCTGAACAGCATCTTTTTAATGTGTTTGATATTTTCCAAATGAGTAGAAAAAAAACTGCCTGACACGGCACCNTTGAATTTACTTGACCAGGTGCTATTTTATTGACCAGTAATGACTTGATTAGTTGTTCTCATTTAAATGTTTTATGCTCAGTGGCATTCACAGGAAATTCACGTAACATTCTCATCTCACATAGAAGGAAGCTCCGAAAGTGAAAGCTTCCCCCAAATCCTGAACAGTATCTTTTTAATGTGTTTGATATTTTCCAAATGAGTAGAAAAAACTGCCTGACACGGCACCAGAATTGATCCTTGTGTAATTCTCTTACCATGGGTAGGGGGAAATTATCTTCAAAATGATGATCAGAGAATAATATGCAAAGTTCCTCTTAGCAGAAAGCACCTTTGGCATAGTGAGACTGCATGTTCTGTGCTCGAATTTTTCTCTAATAAATGTGGTTTCTGATGTAAAAAAGCTATTCATGCTGCAGACTGTTGCCAAACAATATGAAGAACCACTTACTCAGACACCTGATCTTTCAGAATGCAGCATCGTTTGTAACAATTTTAACGCTAACTAAGTACACTTTGATGAGACAGCATTTAATAAAATGCTCATTAATTTCATCATTAGCAAGGGTATGCTAAGAAGTAAGCCAGTTTCTTATGTCACGCCCAATTAGCATCCCGAGCTAGTAATCCCATTAGTATTGTTGAATTCACTAATGGAGAAACTAATGGGCATGGTACCAGGGCACATTAATTGGGCACGACACCAGTTCTGGTTTTAATTATTAAACTACGATAATGAAATGTGTGTTTGTAAAATATTTAAATGTTGAAATAGGGTTGAAGGAAATAAAGAACATGTTGGGAGAGGGAAGAGATAGAAAGGAAGTCAGCCCATGAATATTCAAGGGCTAGAAAATGGACTCACCAAACGGTGGGTTTTTTTCTAGCTGATCGCGTTATCTGTAAAAGTTGGGGTATTGTCCACGAGAGAAGCAACCCATTCATGCCCACGGGAAATTAAGAGCTGTTTTTTGATAATAGGGAATGCTGTATGTCATCCATGTTGTCACACTCTCTATGAGGCCTGACAGGAGCCAATTAAAAGTGTAGAGTGGACATCTTCTGTTGCTGAAGCTATTTTAGGGAAATCTGAACAGAAATGTTTTAAATGGTATGATTAACATTGCACTATTAGTGATGAAGATCTTCAGCCATATTAGGTAATTGTCTTTTTTGAAAAATATTATACCAAAATAGAGTTTTGTAAAACATCGCAAATAATTAAGAAAATATTTTAATCATATAAGACTGGGTAAAACCCAGTCTTACTTTGGGTTTTTAAAAATTGTCAGTGGTTGAAGTGCATTACTGCTCAGAAAATCAGTTTTATTAAAAAAGAAAGAAAGAATTTTTTTTTCCTGTAGAAGGTTTAGAATAATTTCCTGGTCGCTCTTTCTTATTTCTTTCTTTTTTTTAAATTAGATTTTATTTATTTATCTTTAGATGGGGGAAGGGAAGGAGAGAAGGGAAGAAACATCAATGCATGGCTGCCTCCCGTGCATCCCCTGCTGGGAACTGGCCTGCAACCCAGGCATGTGCCCCAGCTGGGAATCGAACCACGATACTCTGGTTTGCAAGCTCTCGCTCAATCCACTGAGCCACACCAGCCAGGGCATGGTCGCTCTTTCTTTAGTAGCACTAGTAGTAAATGATGATGGTAACAACGTTGAAATGTCTTTTACTCAGTCTTATTTTACTCATTCACACTAAAAGGAGTAGCATTGTGGTAATTATAATATACTGGAAAAGTGTTGGGTTGCAGTGTGCTGAGATAGTTCTTATTTTTTCTCTCTTTTTACTCTCACTTCCTTTTTGAGAGTCTCTATTCTTGATATCTTCCATTTCCTGGTATCCACTTAAGAACTCATTTTTAACTGTGACACTATTATCTTAGGCAAAAGTATAACTTCTAGATCTCAGACTATGAAGCACTGAGTACAAAGTTGAACCACCACNGTGGTAATTATAATATACTGGAAAAGTGTTGGGTTGCAATGTGCTGAGATAGTTCTTATTTTTTCTCTCTTTTTACTCTCACTTCCTTTTTGAGAGTCTCTATTCTTGATATCTTCCATTTCCTGGTATCCACTTAAGAACTCATTTTTAACTGTGACACTATTATCTTAGGCAAAAGTATAACTTCTAGATCTCAGATTATGAAGCACTGAGTACAAAGTTTAACCACCACACTAAACAGTCAGTTTTTTAATAACTGGCAAGTTCTCAATGCCACTGCATTCTTCATTAGTCAGGGTCATGCAGGCAAGAAAAACTAACTTGACAGACATTTCCCTGTCTTAAAAACTATACTGATTGAGTAGTATTTGATTAGCTTCAAATTCTTGTCTTTGATATACCTGACCAAAATTAACATATAAAATTTAAAATAGGAAATTTAATACCTTTCTGATGAATATAGGTTATCAAAATGCAAGTGTGGGACAGAGAGAGCAATGGGGGGGGGGAGTTGGGACCACTGTAACTGAAACCAGTAAAAAAAAAAAGATTATATTCAAGTTCAAGAAAATGCAGGCATGCTTATGAGAAATTCTTATTCCAAAGAGGAGTTCTTTTCAGATCTGAGCACAGTGGTCTTCAGAGAAACACCTCTCCGGTGAGCCTGTTGATGGTAGAAATCAATCAACTTTAACTCTGAGTTCTTTTTGAAGCCTGCCTGCATCAGGCTCATGTTAAGATTTACGTATTTGTATGTTTGCGTAAGCGTATATTCACGCGTTCATTTATTCTCTCCTTCCTTCCCTCCAGGGCTCATCAGTGGAAGTGACCACAACCAATGACGATGGCAAACAATACAGCGACGGCAAATGGCATGACGTAATCGCTATTCGGCATCAGGCTTTTGGCCAAATCACACTCGATGGGCAATATACCGGTACAGACGTCCTTGGTAGATGACGATGATTCTGTTGATGTGCTGCTGGTGCCACACTCTTCTGTTATCTATATTTTTTATACCTGTTCTTTCCCCCTTTTCTCCACTCAACCGCTTCCAAATTGCTGTTGAGTTTACGTTCGGTTGCTCCTCCAGTGAAGTCTGGCAACCAGTTGCTTGTTCGTAGAGGGCATTTCTGCAAAGCAAAGAAAAGACGAAGTCATCAGTAGCAATTTTGTATCTGGAACCTAAGGGCATGAGCTTAGGTTTTCTCCCGTTACTTTTGACTTCGAGAAGACGAATAAAACAAAGCAGTGATTATATGCATTTCGGAGATGAGGAAACTGAGGCTCAGAAAAGGTAAATAATTGCTCCCAAGTTGGTAGGCAGCATTCTTGGGGGGCAGACATACCCTGTCTTTGCAAATCCAAGGTTAGTATCCTCTCCATCCTACCCTATGTGGCATCACCCTGCAATTACAAAACAGTTACAGGATCTGTATGGTGATTCAGGCTTTTATTAATTTATTCAAGAGATACAGAATTATAATGAGCACCTACTGTGTGCCAGGCATTGCTCTAGGAAATCTGGACACAAAAAGAAAAACTTACATTTTAGGTGGGAGAGGGGCAGGTAACAAAATAAATAAATACTGACCCATCAGTTATGTGCTGAGAATATTAAGTCAGACAAGAGGGAAAGGGGTGAATGTGTGTGTTTGTGTGTGTGTGTGTGTGCGCGCGCGCGCGCGCGCGCACGCGCTGGGGGAGGATGCTTTGATTTTTTAAGAGAATGTTAGAGGTGGCCTCTGTGGTAAGGTGACACCCGAGCAGAGACCTAAAGGGGGTGTTAGGGTAAATCAGGAAAGTGTTCAGCGGAAGGATGTTTTGAGCCAGGTGATCAGTGGGCACCAGGGACCCAAGGTGAGTGAGACCATACCACATGAGACAAGTCTGCAACCAACAGGAGGCCAGTGTGGGGAAGAGGGGGCAAAAGGCTGGTGGCGGCCTGTGACACCAGAGAGACCATTAGGACTGTGTGAGGTGAAGCTTTGTGGACTTTTTCCTGAAAAGAGGAAGCCATCGGAGAATTCTGAGAGAGGAAGCGACACGAAATGACTTCTTTCTTTAAAAGTAACACTCTGGCTGCTCTGAGGAGAATACCTTTTATGGGAGTAAGGCTAGAAGCATGGAGACATGTGAATAGGCTCTTGTGATAATTTTTAAATAATTCAAGCAAAAGAAATGATGGTTTTTTTGAACAGGCAAGTCATTTGGATGTAAAGAGAAATGTGGAGATACTGTAAATGTTACATTAGAAAGATTTGCTTGTGGTAGAACGGGCAAACTGCCACCTGGGAGCCAATTCAAGCTCTAGCCTGTTTTTGTAAAGTTTTATCGAAGCACAACGGTACCTATTTGTTACGTATTGTGGGTGGCTGCTTGGGGCTGTATGATCTGCAAAGCCTCAAATATATGCTGACTGGCCCTTCACAGAAAGAACTTGCCAACCCCTCCTGTAGAGCATGACACTAGATTTGGGGTCAGGGCCACCGCAAGAAGGCAGCTGCTGTAACAAAGATGCGCGAGACGCAGGGACAAGCAGTTTGGGAGAGAGGCATTTAGAGTTCAGTTTGAACTGGTTAGGTCTTAGATCTCCATGAGGTGTCCACGTGGCGATATCAGGCAAGTTACCGAACACACAAGTCTGAGTTCAGGGGGAGAGATCTGCAGACTAGAGATGCAAATCGGAGGTGTCGGCTGAGATGGAATTTAAAGCCCAGGGACCAGATATACGTAGGGCTGATCACAGTGGTCTGGGCTCTGAGAAGAGCATTGCCACGCCTCCGAAAGAAGAATGGAGTCAGAAATCTTAACAGGAGGTTTGCATTTTGATGCAACAGAGTCGGGGACCCAGGCCTGTGCTGGGCTGTGGCCCCGGTAGTTTGCACAGGTGCCCTGCTGTCAATTTACCCTCTGAAAGATGTAGGGTGTTGTTGTAGGTGGAGCAAGAGATCAGAGAAGGGGGAGGCCTGGGTCACCCCAACATCAAAATGTTGGGGCCAGTGAGGAAGAACCCGTGGAGAAAATTAACCAGGGCAGACATGAAGAGAAGGACCAGGAAAGTGATGTCCCCAAATCCAGTGAAGGATTTCCTCACTTGGTAAATGAGTAGAGAAGATAATCCTGCTGACATTGGACTTGCCTTCTGCGCCCCCCTAGGCTCCTCTGGGCGCCAGAACGGCAGCACCGTTATCGGAGAGAACACAGGCGTGTTTGTGGGGGGCCTGCCACAGGGCTATGCCATCCGGAGGAGGCATCCCGGTGAGTCTGGGAAAGTTCTAGAATGTATAGGTCATCCCCCAAATTTACAATAGAATCAAATGACATTGCTTTAAAGAAGGAGCAGTAGCATTATTTTCCGTCTTATGTTGTATTTATTTCCTGTATCCATATGTCTCAATTTTCCCTTAGGTCTCTCCTCCTTTCTAAAGGAGCCTTGTATTAACTTCACTGAAAATCTTAGCCACCAGTCCTTGATCTGTAAAAGTTTATTAAACTTTTGCTTAAATGAATTACGGTATTTTAGCAGTGTGTGTTAGTGTGGCTTGGAGATTTTGAAGTTGAACATAAAACCACCCAGAAATGGAGAGCCAGGACTTTGATGTTCAGTTTAAATTGGGTGAAGAAGCTTTGCTGTGTGCGGACTGGGCTGTGTGAAAGGCCGTGACTGACTCACTCAGTCCCAAGATGTCCACAGGTGTATTACCTGCACGGGGCCTTTGCTGCGACAGAAGGTGCGGTTGTATCAACAGATGATTCCAGCCTGATGCCATGAGTGCTTGGGGCAGAGTCAAAGTCAGTCCTGTATTTTAGGTCAATAGAACCAAGACTGTGAAGCCAATAAAACTAACCTGAGTGAAATTAACCTTAGGCAGAAAAAAAATCACCCTTCCTAGAAATGAGAGGAAAGTACTGATTGACTTGTAAAGCAGACAAGTTTATTGTGATGAGGGCACTAAACTGGAAACAGTAGATTTAATAGAAACAGTTCCTTCAAATGTTACTTTTAAAACATGATAGTACATTTATTTATTTTATTTTTATAAAGATTTTATTATCTTTAGAGGGGAAGGGAAAGAGAGGAGGAGAGAAATATCAGTGTATGGTTGCCTCTCGTGAGTCCCCTGCTGGGAACTGGCCTGCAACCCAGGCATGTGCCCTGACTGGGAATCGAACCGCAATCATGTGGTTCACAGGCCCACATTCAATCCACTGAGCTACACCAGCCAGGGTTTATTTTTAAGATCAGTGGTAGATGAAATATCCTTGTTAGATCAAAGGCATTATTTGCCCTTGCTGGTGTGGCTCAGTGGATTGATTGCCAGCCTCTGAATTAAAGGGTTGCTGCTTTGATTCCCAGTCAGGACACATGCCTGGGTTACTGGCCAGGTCCCCAGCAAGGAGTGTGTGAAAAGCAACCACACATTAATGTTTTGCTCCCTCTCTTTCTCTCTCCCTTCCTCTCTCTCTCGAAATATATAAATAAAATCTTTTTAAAAGGCATTATTTTTTCTAGTATTATGAAACCAACTTTTATTTTGCCTTAACACCTGCTTCTGTATATACGATGGGTCGGAACCAGGGCTAAACATTATCATTGTTACCATTTAGCATAGCTGGTGGTGGGTGTTTACATGAAGGGTGTGCAGTAAATAGGTGGAGAGAGCTATTGCCTGTTACTTTTAGTTGCACATAAATTAATTGCTTGAAAAGAATTTTCAAACTACGCATTTCTTGATACCCATCAACTCCTGCAGACATAATTCGAAAGGGCTTTGTGGGCTGTCTCAAGGACGTGTATTTTATGAAGAATTACAGCCCCTCTGCTGTTTGGGAGCCTCTGGTTTGGCAGAATTCTGAAGAGCAACTCAACGTGTATAGCACCTGGGAAGGATGCCCCTCTTCATTGCAGGAAGGGGCCCAGTTCCTGGGGACAGGTAAGGTCCTCACGTAGCCATTGGGCACTGCCTAGTATGCACGTTCTACCCTTGGCATAGTTTAATCTCTCCTGTCCAATTACTTTGACCTCTTAGGAATACCTGCTTATGCCATGGTGCCCATAAATATATGCTCAAAGTTGGGAAACGTAATATAAATTGTAAGACTTGTGAATAAACACATATAATTGTGTATAAGCTCTAAGGTGGCCCAAAGCAGCTCTCGGTTTACATGTGTTCATATCAGAAATGTCCATTTGGAAGTTAATTGTTTTACCTAGAATAAAATTTACATAGAAAGCTGTTTCAAAGGAGTTACCAGGTTAACCCACAAATACCTACTTATTTTACTACGTAGATGGACACTATTGCTCAGAGTAAAATTTCAGCTTTGTGATGGGGTAAGTAGGTCATCAAAAAAGAGCTGCACTGGATAACCCCTCTCATTGTCATTTCACCAAAGGCTACAGCAGAGGCGATGTGGTGTCCCCGGCATACCCCCCACCACCCACAGTCTCTGCCTGGCAGCCCTTCAGGATAATGGGGTGGGGTGGGGAACACGGGGATTTGGTGACTCATTCTTCAAATGAAAGACCACCTTTGCCTCCTGCCTCTGTAACTAAATTAGTCCGTTGTTAAGTTGCTTAAAGTACATTCAAAATCGAAAGCCATATGATATCATAATCTGTGTACTCTTTCATTGCTCTTTCCTATCGTCGCTTTCAGAAGTCAATGCCACTGCTTATTGCTAAGATTTATGTAAAACAACAATAGCCTTAGCTGTATCCATGATTTAGAGAATAAATTACTTCCTCTTACAAGGTATGTCAACTTCATTCTCTCACTCCCATACAATTACAAGGGGGTTTTCCTAACATTGAACTGTGTCTTCATTTGTGAGACACGTACACAAGGGCAGTGCGTGTCCTAGGGGTACCTTATGGCACACGTACAATGCTGGCTTTCCACACGCTCATATGTACACATTCCTTTCTTTACAGGATTCCTGGAACTCTCTCCATACACATTTCAAGGTGGACTGGACTTTGAGATTTCCTTTACCTTCAGAACAGACCAGTTGAATGGGTTGCTTCTCTTCATTTACAACAAAGATGGACCCGATTTTCTTGCTGTATGTTAATTAAATTTCATTTAATTTACCTTACAATGTCAGATCCAGCTTTAAATAAACAAACCAGGGGTTCACATTATACTAAATGGGGGTTTCCTTTCAAATTTACTTTTGTTTTATACTTTCCCCCCGAGTCATTTTCAGTGTTGGAGTTCTATGGAGCATTTTATATTTTAGGGTCCCGATGATTTTTTTTAAATGACCATTATTACCAAGACCATGAAAATTGTAATTTTTTAAAAAGACTTTATTTATTTATCTTTAGAGGGGACGGGAAGGGGAGAGGGAGAGAAATATCGATGTATGGTTGCCTCTCGTGCATTCCCTGCTGGGAACTGGCCTGCAACCCAGGCATGTGCCCTGACTGGGAATCGAACTGCAGTTGTTTAGTTCACAGGCCCGTGCGCAATCCACTGAGCTACACCAGCCAGGGCTGAAAATTGTAATTTTAACAAAACAGGATGAGGGATTAAAATGCAGCTTACTACAATAGTATAAAAGTGCAGCAAACCCCTATGAATGTAGCACCCCACCCAAGTACTAAAATGTTGCCCTTTGTTATATCTACCTCTTGGGTCTCTCCCAACCCTCTTCCTTCTCTTTCTCCAGAGCTCGTATGTCATCAGAATCTTGTGTTTATTATCCTCTCTCATACTTGTAGTTTGAACGCCCTGTATGACCGTCTAAAAATTCTTGCTTTTGGCATTGAGAAAAATGGCATTATATTCTGATTGCTACAGACTTTCCAGAATGCTATTGCCCTGGATTTTCCTGAAATCTGCTGGCTTCTGCAAGATCATTGTCACCTTAAATAGATTTACCCTATTTTCCCTTAAAACATTGCTCTTACCCCAAAATTCTATATTCTTCTCCTTTTTCTTTTCACTCTGTTTACACTAACTGGATGATTGTATCGATCTCATCATGAGCTTTTTCCATTTTACTGGCCTGTCTTTGTGTTCAGCTGCCTTAAGAAAACTTCATTCTGAGTGTCTTACAGGCATTTCGAACTCCCCACTCTTCCTGATAAAAACAACAATAGACAGTCTTTCTCTCTAATGCTTTGTGTATTGGGAAAATCACACTCAAGCAAGTAAGAGGGATGTCCCCATGTGTCCTTGAGTGACTTCGTTCATATTGTACATTCAACTGTTTGCCAGGTCCCACTGGGTAGCTTTCAAAAATCACCACTTAGATTAAATTTTCACTATTATCATTATTATTGTTCTTAGTTTAATCTCTCTCATTATTTTCACCCCCAATTTTACTGATTCTATAATAGTTTTCTTTTTTTTTTAAATTCCAGTCTAGCTCTTATTCCCAGTATATACTTCTTAGGACTGGGAGGGTGAACTGTTAGCTAAGATAATGGTGGAAAGAATATGGGTGAACATTTTTTTCTTTATTGCTCCAATTCTTAAAAAATCTTGTTTCTGTATACCTGGCAGGACTTTTCCTACCAACCCCCACCCCCCACTTAAAGGCATCCTCTAGCTTTCCTAACTTGGTCCCTTTCTCTAAACCTAATGAGCTCGTACAAGTCCCCAGGCCACTGCATGTGTTAATCCCCTGCTGAGAGGGTCCTCCAGGAATCTCATATCCCTGTACTTTAAACCTTTCCCACCTCCCAGGGAGCTCTCACAGTGCGCCCTGTTACAGAGCTGCTTCGCCTGCTTGCCTGTCCTGTTAAACATCTTTATCCGGCCTTACTTATTTGGTTCACTAGACATGACCGATCTCAAGTGTTTCAGTTTCCCATGGTCACTGATTTGACTTCTAACCGTTTAACACAAAGTGAAGATAGATAAGCATCGTGTACCATTTTGAAGGAAACACATACTGGAGGGCATTTCTTTTATCATGAAATTGTGGGCAAAATATGTTTGGATTAGAAAAGGGCACTGTAATCCAGAAGGAAACACAGAGAGGCAATTATGTTAGAGATTTAGAATATTAAAACTGAAATAGCGAATCAGAATACACCTTAAAAATTTTAAATTGAGTTCACCAGCCAGTTAAAACAAGCTTAATCAAGCTTGACATTTCATTTTCTTATTGTCATATTTCCCCCGAAATTAAATTGATATATGAAGTAGTATTTGCTCATTTTCTAAACTCTCAAAAATACCAGTTCAAACTGTTCTGTTCTCCCCAGTCACTTATGCTAGAGTTTAGGCTTTATGTTTTTAGCCGCCCCCCCAAAAGGTCCTGCCTACATCATATTTTGTGATATCATATAATCACTGCTGTGTATACATTTTTTGACTCAATACAGAATTCTTCATGCCAGTTAGAAGCTTGCAAAGTACTTCATTGTATGTTACTCCAGTTAGGCTTAGAACGAAGTGGAATATTTTTATAGAGTGCTTTCAGGGAAATTTCTTGCTTTTCTTCAAGAAATTGACCTTCTGCTTGCTTCCAAACTGCCACTCTGCAGTCTTTTTATATCTCTGCTCTCTCTGGTTTAATATGAAATGCAGGTGGAACTGAAGAGCGGACTCCTGAGCCTGCGGTTAAACACCAGTCTTACCTTCACCCGCCTGGATCTGTGGCTGGGGCTGTCCTACTGCGACGGAAAGTGGAATAAAGTCGTTCTCAAGAAGGCAGGCGCCGTTGTCTCGGCTAGTATGAACGAACTGACAGAGAGCGTGTCGGGGTCCAGCGCCCAGGCCCTGACGGTGAACTCCCCTGTCTACGTGGGGGGAGCCCCATCGTGGCTGCAGGACTCTTATAAACACCTGACTTTGGAACCAGGTAAAAGCCCCCTGGCAGAATCCCAAACCATGACAGCCCTGGTCTTAACCAGCTTTTGGTGGCTTTGTGTTTCAAAATACAGCAATAGAGTCAGGCTGCAAGCAACACCCACCCACCCCTGTGTTGCAGAATTTTAAGCTCTTAAAAAAAGATTACAAGCTACTTCTTCAAACGGTTTCGTATGTTGCCCTTAAGTGTGTGCCCTCATACATAATCGATATATTTACAAATGCTTATTTATAATCAATAGATATGTTATAACAGGTCTTCAGAAAATATTTTAAATGATATGTAATATACCAGTCCTTGCCATGTGTTTTCACAGAGAACATGTGTGGTTCTGGTTCTTTTGAATACTCATCACTACATTTACAGACTAAGAAATGAATTAGGTTGGTGTGCACAACCAGGAAAAATGGCATTCAATTCACTAGGGTTGTTTTCTGACATAAAGGCTGATTGTCTCCATGAATTTCAAAGGTGCTCTCGCACAGTGAAGCACACAAAAAGGTGGGTTGAGCTGAATTTCAAAGTTCTTGAGAAAAATCTCTCATTGATTCTTAATAACCATGAAGGAAACTTTCACAAGTGTGTGAGTCATAACAAAAGCAAGTATTTGACCCCCATTATGGTTAAACACATAACATAATCAGAGGAAAAAATAACTCATCTAATACATAGTATTTAACTCATATAATGAGCAAACCCAATTAGAGAAACTCATTTTAGGAGGCTAACCATGACTTAGTGCAGTCTGTGTGCCGGGCATGCTTCCGAGAGCTTTTACGAGTGGGAGGGGGTTCTCCCTAACCAGCCTATGAGTGGAGTGTTGTTATTTTAGCCCCATTTTACAGATGAGGGACCTGAAGGGCAGGAAGGAGAGTCATTTGCCCAAGGTCACATGGCTGGTAGCAGATAAAGAGCGAGCATATTGGTCAGGCCTCCTGGTGTCAAAGTCCACTTTCTCAGAAGTGCTCTCTCTATGGGCATGAGCCAATGCTCCTCCTCTCCAAAGTGGAGGGCCAGCTTGGGGCCCAGCATGCTCCCATGTAGAAACTCTTCTCTATGTATTTCAAAGCCTATGCACTGTGAATGGTTAAAACTTCCATGAAGCAGTTTTTGCCTATTTGGGGAGTACATAAAGATTTAAATGCCTCTGAAGGGAAAATATATGGCAAGCCCTCAGAAGACTTGAAGAAGGGTACGAGTAAGGAGTTAATGAATATCTGAGGGGGGAGACAGTAATGACATTTCCAAGGCACTTAACGTGTAGCAGAAGCTGGAAATATTGCGTCCATATAAAGGTTTCTCCTGATGTTCAGGTTTCAGAGGTTAGAAAGAGCTCGAAAACCCTTCATAGGAACAAGATTCCTCGACCATATTTACAGCTGGGGAAAAAAACTCCCTGCCTATTAAGCATCATGCTTTCCAACTCCCACTGCCAGGGTGGCCCTAGAGGCGTGGCCTAAACTCTAATAGTATAATGCTAGAAGTTTACAACATCACCACAGACCAAAGGGGAAGAATTTAATCTGCACTGTGACTAAATCCATAATCCTGAAAGATATTTTATCTATGGGCGATACTAAATTTTTATCATTGCACTGTCAAGCCACATCAGTGGTTCTCAAACCACTGATAAAATATGAAGTGGAATAGCTGGGACATAGGAAGAACGCAATATAATTAGCTGGTATTATTATTATTATGATCCAAGATATATTAGAATTCCCTGGAAATGTTATTAAAATGCATATTTTATGACACTGGCCCCTACAATTCAAGCTCAGATGCAGTGAGTGATACTAATCCTTATAAGTAATTACGTGTTTTATATGGAGATCAGGAAAATGTTCACTATATAGAGGCGCTGCCTACACGAAGTATTTAAATCATAATTCAGATTAATCATGTTCACGTGCTGTATTTTTGAGTCCATTAGCAAGAGTCTTAACAATCTTCCTGTGCTTCTCAATTAGCACCTCTTTTCAGAGGCTCTATTTCGTTAGGGTTCCCCCCTGCACCTTATCCATTAATGTTGTAATGTCCCTTCGAGTCAAATGCAAATTAATGTTTCTCTGTGTTTTGGAAGTGCTGGCCAACATACTTTGCTAGAGGTGTACCAACTCAGATCCCAGGCATGTAGCTTAGAACCATCACGTGGGACCATCCCAGACCTCTAGGTTGGGAGTGCCTGGGTGTGGCCCATGGCGGCCTAGAGTTCGGTTCTGTGGAGCAGGCGGGAGTTGGGGTGGAAGCCAGACTTCCTACCAGGCGGAGAGCCTGCAGTTGGATGCTTCTCCCAGAAGGGCCACTGGCTGGGTCCTCAGCCCAGAGCTCTGGGGCACCTTTTAGTTACTTGGAGGCCTAAGGCTGGGGTGGTGGCGGGAGGGTTTGTTTGGCTGTGTATTTGTTTGTTCGTTTTTGACTCTCCCAAAGGCAGGGAAGCAAGGAAAGGAGGCGTGTACTATCCTCCCACAAACATATCCTCTCCCCTGTCCTTCTTCTCACAACCCATTTGAATGTGAGAGGAAGTCAGGCAGCGTTCCTGGCGGAAGTGTTTCTCGGGGCACAGATTTGAAGGACCTTTGCAAATTCATTCTCAGGGCTCCGCCCCCCAGGGGGCCAGCGAGACCCACACTCACGCTCAGGCACCTTCACCCATGACGTCGGCCAGCAGAGTTCCACTTCCCAACGAGGACTAGACCTCTCCGCAGACTTCCCTCCCGCTGCGACTCCGGACCCTTTGTCAATGCAGGCAGGGGAGACTCTGCCAGTGGCCTTCCCCATATTGAAAACTCCATCCTGTAGATGAATTCTTAAGACCTTTTTCTTAAATTTTTAAGAAGTGTGCGGAGCTCAACAAACTTTACCATATTAACTGTTTTTAGACGTGCATTTCTGTGGCATCATACACACTCGCATTGTTGTGTGATCCTCTCCAGAATTCTTCCTGTCTTGCAAACCGAAACTCCTTGCCCCTTAAACCTTTAGAGGAATGTTCCTTATAACACACCCCAACGCTTGCCAAAGCCGCCTTTCCACTGTTGGTGTCTTGTTGGTGGGGAAACTGGACAGGGTCCAGAGAAGTTAGGTGATTCAGCCCCATGCCATCAGATCACTGGCGCAGAAATTAGAATTCTTAGCTCTTGCATTGTCAAGCGGATGCTTTTTTGTGGAGCTTCATTCCTTTCAATTCAGTTCACCCAACTTATTGAGTATCTCCTGTGTGTCCAAGATAGACGAGCAGTATTGATCGCCCAGGCCTAAAAGAGGGTGAATAATAGCAAAGGCATTTCGAAGGGAAGAGGCTGCCACTTAACGTGTCTGGAGCCATAATAAATGCTGAAGAGAACAATACGGTCGTTGTTACTATTACCTTATTTTACTGTTCAGCGTTTGCTTGATGGTTTATTTCCACTTTCTGTGGAGGTGCTTTCATCTTGAAAAGAGCTAATCAAGTTTGAAAGTGCTAGGGGCCTTTCAAACTTGACAGCGCTTTGTTCAGAATGCGTGTGTGTGCGCGTGCGCGCGCTCCGGCGATCTCAAAGGCAGTCTGCCCATTTCTTCCTTTACCTCTTAGAGCAGAATTCTAAGCAGAGGACTGCTCGACCTCACGAAGCGGACCTCTGTTTACACTGACTAGTGTGGGATCCAAAGCCACCGCCAGTCCCTGGCTGGCTGCCCCACGGTTTTCCCCCATCCGTTTCCTACGTGTTCTGTGTTCAAGTTCACAGACCCGAACTGCACCATGGTCATGCTACAGTCAGCTCTGCAGATGACACATTCCGTGAAACCTTGGGTGTTTCCATTGCTGCAGTTGGTCCCTGTCTTGCTGACACAAACCCAAAACTAGAAGCACCGTCTACATCCTGGGTTCTGGAACCCCAAGAAAATGGTCGGGCACACCCGCAGCTCCTCTCTCTGCAGATATGACTGGGACTTAGCTCTGTGGCTCTGAAATGATTGTTACGGAATTCCTTGCAATATCCCAGGATTCTAGAGTATTTTGAAACTCTGTTCTCCCTCCTGTTATCCTGCATAATATCCTCTAAGGGTATTTTTCCCCCAAAGATCTTGTTGAATAATTATGCTACTTCAAATATTTATTTTGGGAGCCCATAAACCCCGACTTTTACAGGGAACTTCATTTGTTAGAATTGTGCGGTATGAGGATACCCCCTGCTATAATGTGGAGTGGCCTCAATTTTATGTCAGTGACATATATACAATAAGAAAAATGTGCATAACAAACACTTTCAGTTGCATAGAAGTCAGTTGAATGATGCTTATCAGCTTATATATTTTTTCAAAATAACATAATTATTTCCTTGAGATAGCTTCATCTGATAAAAAGCAAGAGGAGACATCAAGGATTTCCCAAAGGAGACTTGCAAGTTTAAAATTTGTTATCTAAAGCACCCCCCACCCACGTCCTGAAAATGTACCGCAGAGGACGAAAATGATAGGTAACAAATGACCCTGGCCCTTCCTCTGACGCGGACCTCTCACCGTTGCCAGGTTTCGGTGGCTGCATGAAGGACGTTGCGTTCGCACGGGGTGCTCTTGTTCACTTGGCGTCTGTGTCCAGCGGTGCTGTCAGAGTCAATCTGGACGGGTGCCTATCAAATGACAGAGCAGTTAACTGCAGGGGAAATGACTCCATCCTCGTGTACCGGGGAAGAGAGCAGAGCGTTCTCGACCATGGTCTCCAACCTTTCACAGGTAACGTGGAGGTGTGCGGAGTGGATGGTTGCATATTTCCTCCCTGTCCCCTCCTCCCCTCTGCCAGCCCACCCCTTGTCTACCTACCTAAGTAATTTTACTTTCTCCTCCTCCTTTCCACTTAAGAATACCTGTATCGAGTGATAGCCTCACACGAAGGCGGTTCTGTCTATAGCGATTGGAGTCGGGGACGAACCACAGGAGCAGGTAAGTATTCTTTACCTTCACATGTGTATGTGCCACATCCATGTTAGTGCATGTGAAGAAAAGGAAAGACCATCCCCCTGAAGCAAAGAGTGTGTTTTCAGGCTTGTGACAGAGCTTGCCTTGGTGGGCAGATGCATCAGCTGATGGCTCGATTTAGCGCTTTTGATTTTTCGAGAACCTAGTAAGTACTGGCCCAGGCTTGATTCTTTCCTCTGAGTATGCAGAAAGAGCTTGCATGTTGTCTTAGGGATTCCACAGGCCTGTATGTAGAGGAATATAGTCAAGGACAAGAACCTTCTTGGACTGAAGACTCCAGAAAGCTATAGTCGGGGTCACCATTAAGTGGGGGCGGTGGCCTCTAGCATCCCCGTGGTAGAAGGTGCATGAAACCTGCACCCTGGTCGAAAGCACGTGTCTTCTGTCCCCTCATGACAGATGTGTGCCATCGTGTTGACTTTAGGGTCTTAGAAGGACTCGCCCAGAGTAAAAATTGATGATTGCTCTAATTTTTTGTGTGTTAGCGGGGAGACAACTAGGAGGTAGCTAGAATACATTAGGTCTCATCTCAGACAACTGATTTATAAATGCGTTGAGCTTCTGACAGTGACCAAAACATCTTTTTACAGAATGTCATCACAGGGAGGCATTCATCACAAAAAGTTTGGTGAATCAGTGCCCTCCTACCCTTTTGGGTCAAATATCTGTCAGAAAGGCAAATCCATTTCCATACGATTGCCACTTAAATCTCTTAACATTTATCCTCAGCAAGTTACAGTTTGTCGAAAGATACGTTTTTCACTAGGATAGTCTCTCATACTTTTTATCAACAATGGGTTACTAACCCAGACATCTTCTGCAGAATCTGGTTCATGTAAAATATAATTAAATACCAAGGTGAGCTACTAAGAATAATTTCTGAAGATCCCTGCCTTACAGATTTTCTAGAACAGGACAGCTTGACACTTTTCCAGGATAATTCAAATGATCATCTCTTTGTAGGCAAGACAATGAATTGAATATTCTCCTAAAATCTTACTCAACTTCAGTGCTTGCAGAAAGCCCTGATATAAGCTATGCTTTTGTTACCAGAATGTCCTCTGGCCGGATTTCACACTCCTCTACCTTATTAACAAATACGCTATAAAGCCTGCTTTCAGCTTAATTCGGTAAACAGGCTTCTAGAACGTGCATCGCTTATATAGCTTAACAGTCTCCATTTTGACGGCCACTGAGAATGCCTGCAAAGAGAGCTCTGAATTTATAGCCATGATCTGACCACAAAAACTTATGCCATAAATTCATATTTACAATCTGACCACAACACCAAGCAGCTACATGCTCCCAGGGGTTGGAGAATAATTGCGCTATTTAATTATTTTGGAGTCAGTTTTGCTCCGTCCCCTATGAGAAGACCATCTGTTAGCCAGTCCTGTGCTCTGCCCGGTACCACATTTCAGAACTAATAAAATCAGCATCGCTGCCACTGTCCCCGTGCTGGCAGCTCCACTGCACGGTCCGCGTGCTGTCTGTGGGCGCCCGTGGTGTTTTCCTGGCGAAGACGCTGGCCCTCCTCCTCTGGGCTTCCCTGCTTGTCATCCTTCGTGCTCCCTTCGCTTCCCTGGAAGCCGCCCTATTTTACGGGTCTGAACAGGAAGGGCCGACCAGGAGGAGAGCTGATGTGGGAAGATCGGAGCCGCGTCCTCTGACGCCAGGGCTCCGGAGTCCATGAGCGGTCAGAGCAGGTCTCTCATCCATCATCCTGCCATGGACTTCCCGGGGCATTTTCTCCGTGTCCCCAGGCAGTCAGCTGTGATGAAGTTTTTCCTGATCAGCCCCGTGGAAGCGTGTAATAAGTAGTTAAAGGTATGGATTGCTCAAATGAGGGGGCACAGCTTGTCAGTGTGGCTTTGCAGTTGCCTTAAACTTCCTCGTTTCGCGTTAGTGTTTTGTGATACTCGGAAGAGAATGTCCCCAAAAGCGATTGTGCCAAACCTCAGAGGGACAAGCTTCTCTATCCCAGGAACATGCTTGGTACTGTGTCTGTAAATCAGATCTGATAGAATTTTGACTTTTTAAAATTAATATGAAAACAATTGAATTTGGACAATGAGATCAGGTGTTCAAGTACAAAGCCATCCCATATGTGATATTTTTTGGCTCACATGTCGAAGATGTAAAAGTGTCAAAGCACTATGTATAATAACACTAATTATCTTGCTTCAAAGAGATTCATCCTTACGTGGTTTGAACTTATTATCTGCCCACCATCCACCTCCTGCTTTATGAGTGATGTTTAAAACATGTCAACCACGTTAAATATTTTGGGAAAACCCGGACTAGCCTCGAAAGAATGTTATGTCGATGGAGTTTTGATGGTTTTGAAATATCGCTTAAACCAAATGGCTAAAGATGTGCAGTCATATTAAATCAATGCTGAAAAGTTACAACTCTAATAAATTGTATTTATGCTAATGGTTGAGTCTGATTTACTGCGGCCATTAAAAGTGAAGAATGGGGCCGTAGTCTTCTCAGCATGGCCATTTTCTCTATTTTCTCTTTCATCGTCTCGCAGCTCCACAAAGCGTGCGGCCTCCCTCCAGAGCCCGCAGTATAAACGGACGCAGCGTGGAAGTGACCTGGGATGAACCCGTCGTGGTGAGAGGTGTAATTGAGAAGTACCTCCTGAGAGCCTACCGGGAGGGTGGCAGCCCCCACCCAGCCCGCGTGCCTGCTGCCACGTTGGAGCTTGTCAATACCAGCACCCGCACAGGTAAAGGCAATGGTCCTAGGGGAGCAGATCTTAGTAATTTTCTGTTTGTTTGATTTTAAGTAAAAACATTCTTTGAGGTTTTTCCCCACAAGCCCATTCATTATTCATCTATTTTTGCCTGATTAAAGACAGGACCCATCTAATGAGATGGGAGCTTGTACCCACCTAAGATGAGAAGAAGAATTCTAAAATATCAGAGCTTTTATGCATAGCTTCATTACAAGATTGAAATTCTCTCTATCCCTAAAAGATTAGTTCACAGGTGTTTATAACCCTTCAAAGTCTCTAGACATCTTCCAGCGATCCTGTATTCATATATGCCACCAACGTACCTATTACACTACATAAAACTTTACTCCTTGGGACCAGCCCGAGTTCACAGCACCATTATTTATTGTAAAATTGTTAATCAAACCTAATTATGTTCAGGTAGAGGAGTATGTGAGCACCAGCAGTCTGACAGGCACACGGGTGAATCGATTTCTCACAGGGCAGAATACTGTGCTGACCCATTTGAGTGGATTAGACTCACGCACATCACACATGCGCACAGATTCACACATGCAGTTTACAGCTTTGAGAAATGTTAAAGCACCTTTGAATGAAGAAGGCTCCAATGGAAACCTTTGTCCAAAAAAAGCAAAATGCCTCAAAAAATCTGATAGGGAAAAAACCCATCTTTTGCTGTGACAAAGAATTTTGAACTTGAAAAATCATATGGCTTTTAGAGGAGCCTTAATTGTCTTCCTGGCGTATCTATTGGTCCAACAGCCCCAGCCCTCACTTCCTTTTCTAGACTCTTGAAACACTACAGCTCAAATATATCAAAAGTGTTTTTGTAAACCTCATATCTTTACTTTGTCTTTATTTTAACCACCTTACAGAAACCCACCCTGATATCGTCCACAGGTTGACATTGCCCAGTCTGCAAGCTGTAGCTAAGCTGGGGAAGGGGGAAAAATGGTTTATCACGAAAAATTCCCAATCTGCACTTTCCAAATGAGCACTCAGTAATGACACAAATCCTACCCCATTTTTATCATACACTTCTTCTTATTAAATATTTCATATTTCCCAAACTGTCTAAATGCTAACCTCCCTTGCTTGTCCCACTCAGTGGGCATTTATAGTAGATCCTCGTAAACACCAGAGAAGAAGCAGAATCTACCATGTGAGATTTCTGTCAGTTTCTTACAACTAAGTATGTACACTAATTGCATTTTTCTGCCTGATTGGGTGATTTGTAGGGTTTAAATGAATTAATACATGATAAAACATTTAAAATGGTTTTCAGCCATTTAATAGGCTGAAATAGGCATTATTCAGCCGTATAATAGGCATTTGCTATCATCATTGTTTTCATTTTTATTTTTTACTTTTCTCTTTTTTTGTTCCTCCTTTTTACAGAACTTTCCTTATCGTATCAAAAATAAAATCTTTGGAAGTCCTATTGTGCCAACTCTTGTGCCTTTTCCAAAATGTTACTGATGGGATTGCTCTCTCCACTGTCGTGGTTCACAGTTGTGAACTAACTAGAGAAGGACATGTGTAGATGGTAATTTGTTAAGGTTCTAGAGAATTCTAGTCTTGTCAGGTGGACTTTTATTGTACAGAGCCAGGATATTTGGGAAGAGATGGCAAGCATGAATTGAGAGGCGCAAAGCCAGCTTGAACAATTCTCCTAAGTCAGAGACTTTCACAGTAAATAAAAACGAATACTAGAGGGGTGAAAGGGGAGGGGTGAGGGCCCCAGAGTGGGATCTGGTGGAGATGTGAGGGGTGTGGAGATCGAGAGCCTGCTCTCCCAGGTGGTTGAGTTGACCAGGAACCAAGAAGGGAAAATGGAGAAGTCATTCATGAGCAGTTTTGCTCTCGATATTGAAAGTAATGCTCTTTCAGCATTACTGTGGTGACTTTTGTTGAGATTGTAGTGTTTAAATGTGGTTGTTAGAGTGGTAGTTACTTGGTTTTTGTTTGTTTTACTTTTTTGAAGGAAATGATGGTATTAGGTGCACAGGCAATTTAACTTTATTGGTTCATGTCGGGTTCTTTGCCTATTAAGTTCAGAAATATATCAGAAAATATGTTTGGTTTTTTTTTCTCCGTTATACAGCAACTCTTTCATTCTTCAGATTTGGGTCTTTTTCAGCTTAGAAATGTTGATGTGTTTTATAGGATCATTACTTCTGGTGAGAAATAACAGTTTTCTGTATTGTCTATTCCTTCCCAGTTCGTCTTTGGTTTTAGTAGTCCGGAACACACTTTGTAGAGTCAAATCAGTTTCGGTGTAAGTTCCAACTATGTCACTTGTCAGCTGTATGATCTCAGGCAAGTTTAAAAACAGAGAAAAAAATTGCCTAAATAAAATATTTTGCTCAGAAATAGGCACATAGGAAATGGCCAACAAATTAATTATCTTTATACTATTTAGTCTCTGAATTCTAGATTATTGCTTCACCATGGTTTCCCTTTCATTTTTCTGATTTTTGCACCATCGGATCTACTCTTTGAGCCTTTGAAGATAATTTAAAGGATTGTTGCTGTGTCAGTCTTTTATATACTTTGCATTTGTCCCTCATCTCATCCAGCTTGTTTTGATTACTGCCTCCCGCTCAGTATTCTCAGTTTTCATCTCTTTGTTTGATACCCGCCTTCTCCCTCTTGTTTAATGGACTCCGAGATTTTCTGGATCTTATGCCTAGCAGGAAACTGATGATTTTTAACTGTACAGGTTTCCTGAATTAAATCCTCCCCAGAACATGAGAGTGTGCTCTGATTTGAATGTGTTCTCTTCTTCCTTTTGGGTTACAGATGTTTTCCCTTGAGCAAAATACTCCCCAGGGTCCCCCATTTAGCTAAATGCAGCCCCACCCCTACCTGTAGAGTTTAATTGTCCTATCCCTAAACTTCAGACGGGGGTTTGCTCAAGATTAAATCATTTCCAAATTATTTCACTGGACACCTAGTTGTTGATAAAAACCTTGCCTGGGAGTATGATGGGGGTCAGCAGGTCCATTTGCAGTTCCTTTCTCCTTGGTATTTCCAGAAGGAAGGGTGCTGAGACCTCAGGGACGTTTTAGACTCAGGTGCAGATGCCATTTGCCTCGGGCTCCCCTGCAAGAGGTCATTTGTCTTTGTGTTGTGTTCTTCCAAGTATTCATAAACCTTTGGTCAGCACACTGGGATTTTTATGAGGTGGTTGTTCCCAGCCATGTTGCACACTGAGCTCCCAGGAGCTTTCAGAAACACTGGCTCCTTGGCTTTGCCTGCAGACGGGCTCAGTCTCTGGTCTCGACGGTAGCATGGGTGTGGGCGTTTAGGTGTTTTTTCAGTGTGAAGCCAGCACTGGGAAACCCTGGGAAAGAGTGGCATCTGACCAGTGCTCGAGTTTCAATTTTACCCAGAAATTCTTGTACCAGCCTCCACCCAGCAATGGAACCTTGAAAATGTAGGATGAACAGAGTTCACCATCTATAGAAAAATGCTAAAATAGGGAAAGTATGTAGAAAAAAATGAGCAAAGGAAAACTACAGACACCGAAAATAAGTGAAATGATGATTGGGAAAAATTGATACATGATGCTCACACTTACAAAATGCAAAAGGCAAAGGGAAAAAATGAATATTAACTAAGGGAACTGGGAGGATAGAATAACAAGACAGAATATTTACCACTAATGAATTTGGCTACCAGAGGATCCAGTGAGGGAAATCCCAGTAGCATGGAGAGTCCAAGGGTTAACAGCCCCACTCAAGAGCAAATGGGCCCCTGTGGGCCACGGCGTCCGGGCTCAGTGCCCTGCGGAGGCCAGGGTTCAGAGCAGGGAGTTCTCGCAAGTTCATTTCCTCGGCTGCAACCCCAGGGTAGGAAGGCCTGCAGTTACCACCCGAGTGTATCTTCAGGCTTCCTGCAAAGGGCTCCAATTAACTGCATGGCCTTGGCTGATTCTCCCTCCAGCCCTGTTAACATGCAGAGCTGCCGGCCAGAGAGATGGCCCTGGCCTCCCCCTGGCAACCCAGGGCTGCCCACAAAGGGACTTGACAATTGGATGTGAGATCCTATCAAGAATCTGCATGTACGCAATATTTTTTTCTTTTTTTCCCTTAAGGTGTTTAGACATGTAAACTGTTCATCATAATTTGTAGTGCTAGGGATGTGATTGTTACAAAAAAGATATTTTCTCAATTTTTTTATTGCATTACATTGAGTTAAAGACTAGGGAGTTATCTTCCTTTCTCAAATAGAATAATAGATGGTAATAATAGTTATTATTCCGTATGGTTTAGCAGAAGAACCAAAAATAATCTTTCAGATGCTCCAAATAAATCTAAATTTATATAGAAAAAGATCTTTTAGTTTATAATACAGCTTTTGCAGTGAAAACTGCCTCAGTCTTCATATACATTACTTGCTCATCTACAGGAAGCAAATGGGTTACATCCTGGAAATATGTCTCTCATTTTTCTCTCTCTTCCCCAGCTAGTGGTAATAGTTGGTGATTCTCAACTATATGGGTCATAGGTATGCCTGAATTACTTAAACATGCAGATTCCTGGGCTCCACAGACAAGATCCTGCTCATTTGGCCTGGGACTGGAAATCTGCCTGTTACCAGTGTTCTGGCTGGTCCCCTGCAGAGGGCCCATGGACCACTCCCTGGAAAATGCTGGGAGGAAAGGGATGCCCTGCTGAGAGGCATCCCGGTCCCCTGCTGGGCCCTGTTTATCCCGCTTTGTCTGTTCCTGCCCCTTGTTCCCAGATGCAGGAGCTCTGCAGGGGAAGTAGGACAATGAAGGCACAAAAGTCCCTTCAGTGGGGCTGCAGCTCTTAGGGATGGCTCTTCGGAAAAACACCACTGTTTCCGGCCAGTGCTGAAAGCAATCCTTTTGTGGTTGTTGCTGTTTTTTTTTTTTTAATTGTTCTGAAATGCTCATAAGAAGCAATCTGCTTTCATACCACCGAAATATAGTCCAGACACTCTCACTAACATTATATTATGTAAAATATTAAGTTTTTATGCAGGGAAAAGAATATAGATGGGTTTTTCATTTTTAATTAATTCCTGCTGAGGGACTGAGAACCCACACTAACAGTGACTTAAGGAAGATTGAAATTTTTCTCTCTCTGGTAATAGCTGTTCAGTTAGTCAGTGTTGGGGTGGGGGGGGGCATGCTCACAGGGCCAGAGACACATGCATTTCATCTCTTTGCTATGCCACTCTTAGGGACGAGGTTTCTACCTCATGATCCAAGGTGGCTGCTGGAGCTCAGCCATTCACTCTGGACTCCTTCCAGCAGAAAGAAGGAGTGGTTGGAGAAAGACATGCGCATTCACTTCACGCTCATATTGCAGGAGTTATTCCTTCACTTCTGGTTACATTCTAAGTTCAGAACTTATCCACATGCCCATACCTTCACTGCAGGAAATTCTGGGAAATGTCCTTACTCAAAGCAGCCATTTTTACCCAGCTTAAAAAAGAAACTTTTTACTTTACTATGGAGGACGGGGAGAATATATTGTATAAAAGAGGGTACTTAGCGAGTGGTCTCTGGCACAACAGGCAAACATCAGAAGTAAATTTCAAAAATTCATTTTGATGATAGCATTATAAAATGGCTTTTGAGAAAGTCTGCCATTTTCATAGTACTTCATAAATTAATATTACATATTTCTAGTTTATTACAAACTCTTGCTTTAAATGTAAATCTTGAAAGAAATTGGTCTGAAAAATTCACAGGACAAAAATATAGCCTAGGACATAAATAATAAAAATAGAAATGATGTAATGTTCCATCTTAGCTAATGTAGAAGGATTTCATTAGGTAATGCAGTGTTGATGAGCTAATAGTTCTGTCTAACTCTCCTGCATACATAATGCGCCTGAACTACTTTCAGACTGTGAAACCTTCAGTTAGAGACTTTTACAAGTTATTCATTTTATTGTATGCAGTAATAATGTGCAGTGAAGAATGTAGATTTCTTTTTGGAAACATTTTGTACCAAAATGCTGGCAAGATGTGTATAAACATACGTCTATAGTAGTCGTCAAACTGGGCATGTCCATACCACTACAGTATTTGGTATGTGTGCTTCACGGTTACCAATCAGATCTGATTTCTTAAACAGGAACAGCCACTTCAAAGTGTCTGTTTTCTAACTTTTATGACCTTTTACTATTTGTATCATATTTGGAACTATTCAGAAATGTTACATATTAATACGTAAAAGTAAAGTCCAGTGTTAGTCAACAACACACACACACTGATAAAAGTAGCATTTCTTTGGATGAGTTGTTTGTGTAAAGGAGTATTACAGGCATGCATACTTGCTCGTTTTGGGAGATAGACATGCTACTTTCTGTGCATGTAGGTTTTAGTAATAAATTGGGGTCTTTTAACTCATTTTAGGGTATTTTAAATGAAGTATGTACCATAAAAAAAGTGTGCTATTATTTTTAGTAGTGTTTCTTCAACTAGTCATTTTCCTTCTTGGGGAAGTAGGGCTTCAGTCAGTGGTAAGGCCCGTGCACTTGGAGTCAGGAGACGGGTCAGCTTCCCCTTCTGGGCCAGGGGGTGGGGGGGTTCTCAGTAGTAAGGGGTGCCTCATTGTCTTCTCTTTCCTCCTAGCTCCTCTCCTGCACCCCACCCTTAGTTAAGTCTAGTCTTTTCTTGGAGAGTTCTAGTGACTTCCTCTTCAGCCCTTTGAGTCAGAGAGGGAGTTGAGCGAGTCCTTCACATCTTTTGCAGAATTAGAATCACAGTGTCAAAGACTCTGAGGTTCCTTCCACAAAGGCATGGAGGGAAAATAGGAGGTTGGAGGTCCGCGTGCTAGGAGCAACTTAACTGGAAAATGTGTTGAGGCCAATTAAAATCATTGTTTAAACCATTCTTGAAGACTAGGAGGATTACAGCCTACATTACACAAAGAAAGTAACAGAGTAAGAAAAAATTCTTTTCCTATTTGTAAGCATCAAAATCTGTTTAGTCTTTTATCCAAGGCGTATCATTGACCACACTTCTTACTAGAATTTTTAGAGGTCAGAATGTCCTTGATAGAAATTAAATGTAAAAAAAAATGTTTTTAGAGTTTTCAGAAGATTGCCTTAGGTTTGAGGTAAGTGTGTTTAGAGTTCCACCTTTTGCTAAAAATGAAAATTGACTATTATTTTCTAAATAGTAGGGATCCTGACTTTCATTTCTAATATTACCAGAAACATAAAAAAAGCAAACCCAAAACCCAAAGCCACCTTCCTGGGCTACTAAGAACCAGAGGAGAAACATCTTGGATATGTTTCCAGATCTCTGCTAGACCGTTAAATTTTCATCCATATTTAACAAATGTCATTATTCAGTTTCATGGGGTCACTGTGTCAAAATGTCTGTGTTAGAACTTTAATTTATTTTCCAAGGTTCCTCTAAGTGGGCAGAAAGCAGGGTGTGTTGAGTTGATTTACTCTCTTTCATCCACCTCCTGGATCGGTTTGCAACTCAGAACTTATCCTGAGACGTACACTTAAAAATTAGAATTTATCAACGCTGCCGCAGAATCCAGAGTCACAAAGGGCTCCTTCTCTTCCGCCTCCCCGCCCCTGGCTGGTTTTCTTTTAAAGAGTGGTTCTCCTGCTATGTCCCCAGGTAGCTGTGGCAGCTCTTCCTGTGTGGTACCCTTCACCAGATGGCCCTCTTAATAAATGCCTGCTCCTGCCCGCCTCACTGTCTTGATCCAAATGTGAAATGCCAGCAAATAAATAAGACCATTGTACTCTGATGAGTTCTCTGGAGATGGAGCAAAGCCCTGGGGAGAGGAAGCTAGAAACAGCTTTTCTGTTTACTGTGACTGCTGCTAATTACTGGCCGGTAGGTAGAAGCCACTGTTTAGATAGAATAAAATGTAAAGGGAAGACAGAGAGAGAGAGAGAGAAGAAGGGAGGGAGAACACAGAGTCTCGGCAATATGGCAGATGCCTTTCTCGATGCGAAAACGCTCTTGGATTGTTAGAGTCCATTTGAAACATCACCCATGCTCTTTGCGACTCTGGACCCGGGATAGGCAACAAACGGCTGAGTGTGGGGGTTTCACCGCCGCACTCAAAGTGCAACGGGAAGCAAGTGGGTAATGAGAGCAGAGTGGCCAGTTCTTTAATTGAATTAAAAGCTGGGTGACATCAAAGCAGACACCTGTCCAATTACAGGCAGGCCGGGGTGTTTACCGTTGCCGCGCAAGCGATTCGAAGATGACAGAAATCTTTCCGCCCACAGATTAACATAATGAAGGAGAACAGATTACAGTGGATGCCGGCCAAACACCTAGCCCGGCAGCTGGGGGGTGGGGTGGGGGAGGGAGGTGGAGCCTGCTCAAGTGTGTAGGCAGAGGCAGACACCCTGCTTCTGCTCCAACTGCGTTTGGCTTTTCGAAAGGTGCCATTTTGCTCCGTGTCTCGGGCTGGGTGTTGGGGCAGAGTATGAATAGCTGTCCGCATGTAGTCAGAGGAGTCGCTCATAAAATTTCACCACCAGAGCTAGTCAGGCTGTTGTTCCGTCCCCTCTCCGCACACGGTTTCTGTTACAGGCAGGAGAGCCCCCACAGCTGGTACGAACTCCACAGTGATTTCCTTAGTTGGTTAGTTGGGCTGCCTCCAATGATTAATATTTCTCGGCAGCTCATGAAACTTGAGGTGAGAGCAAAGAGGGGGAGATGTTGGAAATAATCTTCGTATTGGTCCAAAGGAGCAATGTCAGTGTTTTGCTAGCTCCCTAGAGAAAGTAGGGTGGGGACGGGATTCTTTCATAGTGAGGGAGACAGCTGAGGAGAAGGTAAGAGGGTGAAAAGTCTTCATTTGGGGGTCGAACATCAAGTGTACCCTCTTAGCAAAGGACCAGACTAGCTGCTAGAGGAATAAAGACGTAAAATGGCATACTCTTTACATTGAAGGAGTTCACTCCAGGTCATTGTGAAGGGCTTTAAAATGACAGGGTTCTCCAGGATGAGGCTCTAAACTTGTTCCCGTGATGTGCTCCCACCCCTCACATCAAATTCCTGCCCCGCTTTCAGCTTGGGCTCTGTCTACCGGCCAAGGCCCACGGGGCTGCCGTTCGAAGGGAATATATTTAACTTTCCTTCAAACTCCCTCGGTGTGGCATGTCAGGATTTCTCAATGTTAAGCATTAATGCAAAGTGCATTATCGCTTAGCCCTGAGAGTTCTGGACATTGCCGATGACGCTCATCTGGAGACCGAAGCTGCTGTGTTTCATGGGATACTAACACTTTTAAAACATCAATACTGCCTCCTCTATGCTTCTTATTGAATGTTTCTTCAGCTCTTCCTCTCCCATTCTCAAAGAGACTGGCAGGTTTCCTGACATGGTTGGGGCTGTTTTCTCTCTTCACTGAGTCTGGTGACCGAAAGGGCATTGGAGAGTTCATCGGGCCTGCCTGGAGGTAGGGACCGCCTCAGGTTCAAGGGGAAAAGTCTCCTCTCTGATGGGTCCCAAAGAAAGAGATTTATGTCCAAGCCAGTCTTTAAAGTTCTCACTGTTTAAGATGTACTTCTTTACTGCAAACACCTGAAGTGCCACGAAAGGATACCACCCCACATTCTCTTATTTGGTTTTCTGTGTACACAGAACGTATGCCGTATTTTTCTGTCTAGAATTCCTTTATTAATATGTCGTACCATATCTTATTTAGCATTTTGGGATACCCACTAAAATATACTTTTCAAGAGTTATCCCCTTTTTCTCTTTGTTTTTAAAAAAAGATTTTATTTTTATTTTTAGAGGGGGTTGGAGGGAAAAAGAGAGGGAGAGAAATATCAATGTGTGGCTGCCTCTCACATGCTGCCTACTGAGGACCTGACCCACAACCCAGGCATGTGCCCTGATTGGGAATCAAACCGGCAACCCTTTGGTTTGTAGGCTGGCACTCAACCCACTGAGCCACACCAGGCAGGGCTCGTTGTCTTTGCTTAAGTATAGACCTCCTATCATCTTGGATTGGAGAGTTGTATCTTATAAATGTCTTTTTTCTGTGAATATATGCAGGCATTCTGCTTTATGTATTGATCTATGTATTGCTGTTATCCTTATGTTTCTTCTAGTTCTGATATTTTCTTAGATTAGAAACCTTCTTGAGATCACTTATGTTCCAAGGCACCCTTCCCAGAGGCACATAGAAGAAAAATGGATAAATACTTTTTGATGATGACATATTACCATACTAGTACCTTTTTTTTCCTGGAGCGTATATAAGTGTGATTCTGACACTCAACGTGAGGCCAGCGGGTCGATTGCTCACTGGTCTCTAGGCACCTGTCCAAGAAGGACTACCTTACTTACCCTTGGAGAGGATGTTCTCTCTTCCTCTGACAGTTGCAGAACTTTTAGGAGCATCGACTTTAACGCATCCTGGTACATGTGCCATTACCAGAGAACCGCAGAGCTAATCCGCATGTCCTGAACAATGGGATGACTTTGTCCCTTTTCTAACCGAGTGAACATCATTTGTTTAGTTGACTAGCTCCTTCTCTCAACCCATCTGTTCATAGTAACCTGACAAGAGAGAAAATGCCCGATCATGACACTACTCCCCTTAGTGAAACAGATAAAACGAACGTGTGCTTAGGGAAATTTATTCCAATGCTTTGAGGAACCTTGGCTCTCACGCACATTAGGAGCAGATCTCTCCTGGGAATAATAAACCACTTCCTCAGCCTCAGCGAATACTATACATTTTGGAAAGTGTGTTACAGACTACCCAAACTTTCTACCTGGGACTCAGAGTTGGCAAGAACCAAAACATCAGCTTCTTCCTTTATTTTTACCCCCTATTTTGCAGCTTTCATTTCCCAGCGTGTGTTATTGTTTCACCTGCCTTGAAATAAAAAATACGAGTATTTGATAAATGGTCTGGAAGATGATCTATCAGTAGTTCCTCTCAGGACATTTCTTTCAGAACTTCGGGACTTTTCTGTGAAATACAGTTTGGTAAAATCCTCCACCAAAGCTCAAAGCCGAAGGGAGCCAGTTTGGTGAAAAGAGGGTAGCCCGTGTTTAAAGGTCCTTTCAGGGCAAAAAAGTCAGCAAAGGAATTCACGATGCACATACACACACAGTGACTCCTTTGGTAAGGGCAAGAAAGTTTAAATAAAACACCGAAGACCATGCAGTGAATGAGAGCCCAGATGTGGTTTGGCGTGGTCCTTCTTAAAGTCTGCATTAATACTGTGCTTGCTCAGTCCAACAGTGCACTTCAGCTGTTATTTGGGGGGAGGGGATCTCAGGATTAAGTATTTTGTGGAGCCAGTTTTCAAAATTTCAAAATGATTATCTGCTTTTGTGGTGATTTTCAATGATAACTTGATGCACCATCATATTAAAATTTCAGCACTGACCTGTATGCAACCACTGTGTCTGGATGCGTCTTTCTGGGCTTTAGCTCATTCGTGCCCATATATGAGAAGTGATGCTTTTTGCTTGAGCCACATAGATTAAGTGACGAACAGAGGAAACTCATCTCATATGCCAACACCTTTTTTTGGCTTTCTGTAGGATCCTTTCATTCTCTGTGGGTGGATTTCTTTCCTGTTAGGATAGCGTTATACGATGCAGAGATGCACATTGTCTTATTCAAAACCTTGCTGTACATTTCTACTTGGCAATAGGAAGGATCTGACAAATGTCAAAGATTTTCAAGGGTAAAGTGCCTAGAATCTCCCTTACCTTCATTTTGAGCCTGGAATGTTGGGATCACAATGGAGGAATTAAGACAAGGAAAGACAGTGCTTATGAAAGAGATTAGGATGTCGGATCTGGATTGCATGTCAGGAGTGCACTGCTGTGGAACACCAGGTAGGACATGTAGCCTGCAGGGTGAAATGTAGAACTGGAACTTTGGGGAGAGATGGAAAGTCTGTTGCTATCATGAGATCTTTGAGAGGTGAGGCCTGATAAGCTAATAAAGGCAAGTGTTTGAAGAAGCTGGAAGACCCAACCTTGTAGAAGAGAAGCTATATAAAGGAACATGAGAGGAAGATGAGTCTGTCAGGTCAGGGAAAGAAAGGAGATCTCAGCAGTTTAGAAGAACAACTTGGGAAATTGGACATGGAGGGAGGCAAAGTCTGGTGAGTAGAAGAGGAAGAGGATTGAGGAAGAGTTACAGATCTGGCCTTTACAGTGTTTAGAAGCACAGGACAGGCAGAAACTGGGCTGCGATACAAACACAGCCTGGACTGACATGAATCAGTGCCAGAGTTCTCTGTTGGGCACATTGTATTCCTGAATTCACTCATCGTAATGGTGACACTTGGAGATAAATAACTTTTTGTCCTCACCTCACAGATGAAGCCTGTGAGGCCTCTCCATCAGGCCAGGTACTTTACTCTCTGTTTACAGGTGAGGAAACTAAGTCACAGGGGTCTGGACCACTGGCCTGGTCCCGGGGGATGAATCAGTAGCAGAGTTGGCACATGAACTCAGCCAGCCTGGCCTGAGCATCCGTATTTTCATCAACCTCTTAGCCGCCCTGTGGCGAGGGTACATACGTGATGATACAAGTTTTCATTTAAGAGGCATAGTGGGAGGGAAAATAAAAGAAATTGGGCTCAGGATGTGGGAGATAGTCTTGGAGACTGGAGGTGAAGTGGCGATCTCAGCGGCAGGGATGAGGGGAAGCAGAAAGTCACAGCATGAGGGGATTGTGAAATTAGAGACCACTGAACTTGGCCTGAGAGGGGCGCACGTGCTTGCGTATTATTTCGTTGGCTTGCTGTCTTCCTTGGCCATCAGCTAAGACCAAGCTTCTGAGGGCAGCAGAGGACGGATTTGGTACCCAGAAGGGTCCTTGGGGAGCTGCTGGAGGGAAGACATGGCAACACCACAGTCAGGGGGCAGAGAGCTGGGAGGTGCCGAAGCAAGCAGTGGCTGTGGTCTTTGCTTCGTCCTGGGTCCTTGCTCTTTTAATTTGTAAAATTACCTCTTGAGGAGGGGGAGTAGGGATGCAAGCTGTCACCACTATTGGCATGTTAAAACAATAGCATCCTCCAGGCTACCGAAGGCTTACTCCACTCCGTGAAGGGATACTATGGGCGGGGCCATTTCTATATAAGAATGATGATAATCTTTGTGGTTAGCATTAAAGACAGCTCTGGAGACCTTCTGCAGTGAACACACTGGTGGACAAATGCAGGAACTATGTTTCTGATACGTCTTTAATGCCCAGGATTAACTAAGTGAAGAGTTTCTGCCTTAATTGTGAAGACCAATAAACAAAATGCATTGCCATTTTTGTGGGTACTTTTTTATTTTTCATTTTTAAAGGTTTTATTTTTATTTTTTGAGAGTGGGAGGAGAAAGAGAAGGAATCAATGTGTGGTTGCCTCTTGCATGCCCCCTACTGGGGACCTGGCCCATGACCCAGGCCTGTGCCCTGACTAGGATTCAAACTGGTGACCCTTTGGTTCAGAGGGAGGTGCTCAATCCACTGAGCCACACCAGCCAGGGCTCTGCAGGAACTTTTAACTGCTGAACAACTCTTATACTTCTACGGCCAAGTCAGGTTAATTCAACACTTTCATGAGTAATACTTCTGTTGAGGACAGGTGTCTTCATTAAATTAATAATTTTTGCAAGTAGAAGTACAAAAGCATACTTATCTAATTGTTCAACTCTGTGGAATTGTATATTTGTTAGCTACCACATAAACAGTTTGCATGTGTGCGTCCTACCGTTGAAATAATGAAGCCAGTCTTGGGAGCGTAGTTCCCAAAGTGTGTTAATAGATTCTGCATACAAAGGGCTCTCATAAAATGAGATTGAAAACTCCTAGGCTAAAGAAAATGAAAGTTTTGTTTCTGCAGGAGGTCCAGGGTCCCGCAATGGGACGACATGTGTCTCAGCCACCTGATGCGCTGGGCTCCATTTCCTGACCTCTGCATGCCCCTGCCCCGGCCACCATTTGAAAGGGGAAGCATCTCAATGTTTTGGGAAACACCTTTGGTGAATGCTGTTTAGAGCTGTCTTAACAATAAGTTGGTCTCACTGTTTTGGTTTTTTTGGTTTTTTTTTTTTACTAGTTACTCCATTCTGCCAGGAGCACACAGACAGGAAAATGAAGAGGCATATGTGTTTTGTGTTTTGTTTTTATCTCTTGGTGCCCTCCTACCCCCCCCCCCACATGCATGATAGTCTTTATGTCAGCTTACAGTAAACATGCATACTTCTTCTCTCCCCCTTCTATTCCAGGCGTGTTGACAGGCCTGCTACCCTTCACGAACTACACAGTAACCCTAACCGCCTGCACTCTGGCCGGCTGTACTGAGAGCTCACATGCATTGAACATCTCTACTCCGCAAGAAGGTAAAGTAATTTCAAAGGTCTTGACTTCCACATTTCAGTCATGAATAATAAAATAGGAGAAGAACTAAATGCTGCAAGGCCATTTGCTGGAAAACCCCAACCTAATTTGATGACAAAGTGCATCGCCAGGCCATAATTGCTCCATTTTTGGGGGGTGTGCGAAAATGAATCAAACTCCATACCCTTTAATGACATGCATCTTTAATAGCTGTAATGCAGATTAATGGGCTTTTTAATTGCTGTTACATTGTTCATGCAAGAGCCTTGTCATTAATATGGAGCATCTGAAAGATTAATGAAAGCTTCCTCATTTTACTATGGCTCAGAAGTAAATCTAGAGACAGTCTGACTAAAAAGAATTGATTGTATGGCTCAGTATGAAATTGAGAACCAAACGGTTGATTTCCATGGTCTCTTTTAACTGCTAAACACCAGCACGGACAACAATTATTTCAATATGGCAGAACCTCCAAATGCCAATTGAGGCCTTATTAATCACTGCACAGCTCCTTCCGACTTCCGTCTCCCTTTTGTTGTACTTGGAACTTAACCCACTGTCGGCGTGGATTAATGCTTCAGAAAGCAGTGAGAAGGGGAACGCATTGCAGCATGCCCGAGGGGAAGCTGTGCCTAAGTGTCATCATGCGTCCCTCGGAGGGGCAACAGCTCTCAAGATGCTGGGAGCCTTGGTCCTTATGATCTCTCCCGCCCCCATGAGAGGAAGGGCGTGTTTCTTTTACTGTCTGGTTGTAGAATTATTTAGGGGCCTCCAAACTTGATCTTGAGGGGAAAAGAGTCTGTCTCTCTTTAGTTCATTATCCACCCACCCCCTTTCTCCCTCTTCTTCTGAAGCCCCTCTTTCCAGTCATTCAGCAGGGGCCACTTGCACAGAAGTGCCGGAGAGGGACAATGCCTGTGTCGGTGACACTGTGACAGAATAAAGGAGTTTGTAAAATTCTCGCTGTCCCCCTTTATTCTTTGCGCTTTGCACCTGACTGCACCAGCAGTGACCCATTGTCCACATTTGCTCAGTGTTCTCTCTGTCTAATCTACGGAGAAGAGCGATTTTTCTTAGTGTGCCATTGCTCCTGCTGGGGGGCGTGATCAGCACCCTTCACAAGCACTGCCACCAGCTTCAGGGCGGGACAAATTGTCTTCTGTTCCATGGTTTCTGCTATGTCCCCTCATCCTCTGCTCAGGTTTTGCCTGGCACCCTTCAAATCTACCTCACAGCCATACGCCCTAAAAGTTTTCTACTCATCCATTCTCATTCATTTCCTTTCCAGTGTTTAAGGAATTTCCCATTTCTAGATTTTCTTCAAATTTATTGCCAATGTACCAAATGATAGGTATGTGTAGCATGAATTTTTAAAGCTCTTAGTTATTCTGACTCCAATTCCTGAACCATTCCAGAAAATGAACAGACCCCTTAAAAAAAAACTTGCACACAGTGTAGTTTTTGTGAACAATTAATTAAATTGCTTCCTCCTGGCTACTTCTATTGTTATGTATGCTTTTTATATCTTTTACAAACCATTCTCGCCAGCGTTGCCCATCCTAGATCAAAAGCTCATGGAAGGCAGGGACTCTCTCTGTTTAATCTGCTTCAACCGGCACAGCCCCCGAGTAGAGATTTGGGGTTAATAACACTGTTGATGAAGGAACGTGTCAGTCAAGCGAACGGTGTCAGGCCTTCCCATCCATCACTGATGCAAATTCTCATAAATTTTGGACAGTTATTTAGTGCTGTTCCTAAAGCAATTACTGACAAGCTGCCCACGAATCAGGAACATTTCCATGCCTGGGATTTCAGGTTTATTCCATGATTTATTGGTTTGAGTCTGAAAAGTTTCAATTAGAAAAGTAAACTAAAATTAGACTCTGTAAATCGTTTTTCCCCCCCACAGCTCCACAAGAGCTTCAGCCACCAGTAGCCAAGTCCCTTCCCAATTCTTTGTTAGTCTCCTGGAGTCCACCCAGAAAAGCAAACGGTATCATAACGCAGTACTCTTTGTATATGGATGGGATGCTAATCTATTCGGGCAGCGAAGAGAACTACACAGTCACAGGTAAGACTTCTATATGTATCAGTAAGTAATTATAGTTTGTGTTAGAACATGTATATATTACATGTAATTGCAAACTAGGATGTGTGTGTATGTATTTCAGGTAATAATTGATCGTTATCTGGGAACATGGCTTTAAAATTTGGGGTTAATTATTAATGTCTCCTGTGAAGCCAAAGAAATTCTGTGACTTTTATGGTTGTGTCACATTTCTGGTGAAACCAAAGCTGACCAAAAAAAAAAAAAAATGGGCGAATGCTCCTGCTGCTCCACCTTCCACTAGGCTGTCCTGCTGGGCGTTCTCTGCTGGATACCCAGCCACACCCTACCCAGGTCCTGCTGCCGATACACCTTCCTTCAAGGGCAGAGGCAGCCTTGGAGCTACAGCAACACAGAGGGCTAAGCCTAGGACTCCTCTGCCCCGCCTGGTCGCAGTACTGAAGCTGGGACCCACTCGGTCCCCAGAAACGCGAGTGAGTCAGTGATGTCACTTTGGACAATTCCCCTGTCACATGTGTTACCTCCTTGAAAGTCCGCAAGAATGTGGGCTCTTCTTAAGACTCAGAAGTTGGACCCAGTGATCTCTGAATTTTAGGCCATTTGAGAAGGGACTTAGTAGAGATGCCCAGCTTATAGCATAAAGTGTCAATCAATCATTGAAACCTTATGAGACACAGGAGGCTTCTATTGTGTTATGCTGTCTGGTATTGAAAACCACACACAGTAGGGCAGGCCCTTAAAGAGGAGCTCCAGACACTCATAGACATGAGAGAGTGTGACAGACCAGATGCGGAACAGCCAGAAACCAACTAGCGTGCAGGAACCCCCCTTTTGCCCTTCCCCCCAGTCTAGCTCCCTGCCCCTTCATGTCTCTGTTGCTAGGTCAGCAACAATATATTTCTATGGTTTATATACATGGTATAATATATAGTAACAACATTCATATATTAATTATGCAGTTATATATTTCATAGTATTTTATATACTGTCTTGGACTGTCAGGTGAGACATCGTTGACCAAATATTGATTGATTTAAAAAAAAACACTGAGGCCTAGATATATTAAATTCTCCATGAAGGCTCTCCACCACTTAGAGTGAGAAGCAGCATAAATTATTTGTGTATTCATTCCTTCACGTTAACACCGGGTATGAGGCTGTAGCAAGGACTCAGTTGGACACCACCCATCCCTTCTTTCTTGGGGCTTGTGATTTCGTGGGAACACACACAGATGCTGGTGGACAGGACTATAGTATTTGCCCAACTGCACCCTCAGGGCTTACAGACTAGGCTGTGTGTCCTGCCTAGTCTAAGAACCTTCAAAGGACAAGAGCAATTGCTTTTATATATTATCCATTGTGGTTGGATAGAATTCTGTAATGCTTATTCTACAGGGCACATATTATCCTTGCCCCCATGTTGCAAATGAGGAAATTGAGGCACCCTAAGATTAAGGAACTTTTTCAAGGTCATGTAGCCTGTAAAGGGTAGACTTGGATACCAACTCAAATGTTCTGGCTTTGATAAAGAAGGTATGGTCTTCAACAGGCTACTTAAGATCGCTGAGATTTAGTTTCTAAGTTTAAAATGGAGACAACTACAATTTTCAAGATTCTCAAAAGACCTAGAACTGTATATAAAACACCTAGCATGTACTTAGCCCTTAATAAAAAAGAACAAGCATTATTATTTCCTGTTGAATGCAGTTTATGTGAGAAACTCGAAGAACAAATTAATCGTGGCCTGACAATATCTGAAGGCATTATTTTAACAAAAAATTGTAGGCTGCAGAAATTACTTTAGAAGAAATAAAAACACAGCATAGAATAAAATCCATCCATGGATGAATCATTAATACACAAGGCATGTCTTCAGGGTCTATATACAGTATTATGCGTGTGGCCGGTATGGCCATTTCCTCTGAGATGGCTTCGCTGACTGCCAGGTATGAGTTTGGTACCCTCTGTGTGCATACTGAAAGCCTTGGAGCCTGCCTCTTTTGGGTCTGCATGGTCTGGAACAAGGCAGCTTGTCTCCTTCAGTTTTCCCTGCTAAACCATAAGGGTCGTACAGAGGCAGCCGTACCTGCCTTGTTCATGACCGCAAGTCCAGGACCCATCCCAGAGTGGGCACAGACGTAACAGCGTTGGGTCCATGAACGAATGAAGTCAGGTGACTGCCAGGAACAACAACAACAAAAAGCCACTACAGGGGAGTTGGCAGGAACAGCAGCAGGGCGAGAAAGAAAAAGCAACAAAGAAAAGATTGTGAAGAAGGTAGCCACTGGGTAAAAAGAAACTAGGATCCCTTCCTGGGTAGACCCCAGTCTGATGCAATCCACAGGGCGGTGGCACAGCGGATGGCAGATCTCAGACTGGGAGCCTTCCATGTTTCCAAAATGTGGAGAATGCCGTGAGGGGACAGTGTGCAAAGCCACAGAAGGAGCAATGTGGGAAGAAGAAGAGGCCAGAATTCACACTGATATCCAACACTATGTACAAAACAGTACTGAGTCTGTATTTTGAGTTATCAAAAGAATCATGTGACCACAGTGTCTGCAATGAAAGATCAGGGCTAATATGATCGTAGTGGATTAGTACAACAGATACCCCCAATACAAAGTAAAGAAAGTGGAAAGTTTTCATAGTGCTCACAGCCATCTTCTTAGATACGATGGGAATGGGTTCTTTAGTGGTTTTTCTTCTTTTGTGAGTTTTTAGAATTATGTCTCCTAATCACTCAGGTTTTTTTTCCCTCTGTGGCCCTCTTGGCTTCTTGCAAGCAACTGTATTTCTTACTGCTCTCATCCCCAGTTGGCTAAAGACACCAAGCAAGTTAGGACTGCCGTGTTGGTCACTAAGGAGAGAAACAAAGCCACGGACATTACGATGGGGTTCAGAGTTATACAGCGTGGTTCTAATGTTGCAGCTAGTAAACCTGGGGCCAAAAGAGGTCAAGAAATTTTGATCAAGACCTAGAGAAACTTGTTTAAACCTGGGTCAGTTCTGCCCAAGGTGTTTATTTTAATCTTGCTCCATTCTCCTTATTGAACACACATCCTTTTATCTTTCCCAATAACAACTCTGAGAGGGGGACAGGAGGCTGATTACAGACCACAGAGCCCCTGTATTAATCTTCTAGGGCCACCATAACAAAAGAACACAGACGGGGTGACTTCAACGAAAGATTTTTTTTCCTCACGGTTCTGGAGACAAGAACATTGAGGTCAAGGTGTTGGCAGGTTAGGTCTCTCCTGAGCCCTCTCTCCTCAGCTTGCAGACAGCTGCCTTCTTGCTGTGTCCTCGGGTGGCCTTTCTTCTGGCACACACGGCTGGTGTGTCTTCTTCTCATAAGGATACCGGTCCTATTGGATTAGGGCTCTACCCTTATGACCTCACTTCACCTTAACCATCTCTCTAAAAGCCCTACCTCTACACAGAGTCCTATTGGAATTGAAGGCTTCAAACATGTCGATTTGGGGGAACACAAGTCAGTTATGCCTGTGATACGCACTAAAGTCAGGTCCTGTGTGTGTCTTCAAAGCGTCCTTGTTCACTCGGAATGACAGGGGAGGCAGAATGGGAAAGGGATTCTGTCTGAATCAGCAGGAGAGAGCTGGTGTAGGACAGGGCACTGGCCTGGGGGACGGGCTTCAGCCTCTGCAGACACTTTGACCCTGAGCCGTGTTTCATTACAGCACGTGTCATTGATGCTCTCCACTCTCACGGCTTGTCTTTGTGTCAGCACATGAGTGACCTGCTACCTTCGCCACGTGCAATGGCTTGTGGGTTGAACTTCCAGACAGGAGGGCTGGTGCTGTGGGCAGTAGTGACAGTTTTGGGTCCTGGAAGGTGGACTTCGGCAAGGGGGAAATGTCAGTTCATAAAAAGATTGAGTGGAAGACACAGTCTATGAGATTAGCAGAAAAATGGTAATATTTTAATTATAAAAGGTAATAAATGCTTGTTGAAGATCATTTATATCTTACAGATATTTAATACCCAATCATCCTACCATACAGGTGGAAGCTCTTAATATTTGATGTTCCTTCTAGTACTTTCTTCCTTTTTAACTAAGTGAGCCATCATACTCCAGTATGAGTACTTGCTATTCCCTTTTTATGAGTATGTCCTGAACCATTAAGCATCTTTCTAAAAATATTTTGAAATATTGTTGATGATATTCAGTTTTCTGAAAGTACATTAATGCATTAGATCACTTAGATGATTCAAAAGTTTCTAATTTATCCCTGTTAAATATGTTGTGATAAATATTGTTGTACGTATATCTTTGTTTGCTAGATTCCTGAAAGAGCAACAGTTAATCAAAGATAGTGAACTTTGAAAGAATAATTGATACACATTTCTGCATTGTTTCCTAGGAAAGTTCATCAGCAATGAATGATATATTCTTACATTTCTGATCATTTTACCAGTGGAAATTTATTTTTATTTGCATGTTTAACTACTAGTTACAATGAATACTCTTCTGCATGATTATTAGCCATTTACATTTTACCTTAATTTATCTGATCATAGCGTTGATGAACAAAAACATAATGAAGGGAGGAATCATTTGAAAACTTCTTCAAGAGCTACATTTCATATCCAGTTTTTCATATCACGATCATCTGCACTGTTTAAAATTCTTTGCCTTCTACACTATAAAAACTTCCCTGATAATTTGGCTTATGGCCCCCTTCTCAGTGTTCAAAGGGCCGACATCTTTTCTCTTACTCTAACTTCATTTATTTGTAGCTTCCTTTTCTGTGTTTTGCACAGAGCCCACATCCTTCTGTTACGGGTTGAAAGTGGTCCTTGCCGCCATGGTGGACCTGGGTGAAGGTAAATGCAGGTCCCTTCAGAAGCCACCAGGCATCTAGGTGATGTGAAGCTTTTTCTTCTTCCTCTTCAATAGGAAGCATTGAAAGTCAAAGGCATTGCTGCACCTTGAGTTAGTGCAACATATATTTAAAAATGCATACAGTTCAGATTTTCTGCCTCGCATAGGCCATAAGCTAGTAGCGTGGTGGGTCAGTCATGACACTGAAAAATGAATCCAGTTAGAGAACCTCCCGAAGGCTGTTGATGTTCACTATAATAAATAGCACACACTTTAAGTCAAACTTTTTCATTCTGTATTCAAAGGTAATGGATTTTTTGTAACCATAGTAACCTTGGTGTATTTCTGGATAAATACATGAGGTATATACATTCTAGTTTTATTTTTGAATATAAACTACCACATTATGTATTACTAATAATATGAAAAATAGGATGTAGGTTAGTATAATGACAGCTTAAACTAGTATGCATTTTTCTTCTGCAAAAAATAAATATTTATCAAAAGTATAGGTTCAATTAATTTTTCCCCAGTTTTGTGGTATTCTGGTGGTGCCATTTATCTTTTTTGCAAGATCTCCATTAATCTCTTATTTCTGTCCCATAACAGATTTTTAAGAATTTTGAAGTGAAAACAATTGCCTTAAAGCTTATGATTAAAAACATTATCGAAAGATTGAAGGACCTATATTGATATCACTAGCAGAGCTATTGTGGGCCACTTAAGATATGTGTATACAGGGTGTTAATAAATAGGTAGAAAAAAATAACCTTTTGTCTGTTCGAGATACTGGGATTGCTTCAGAGTTCAGGCTAGATAGCATTCTGATTGATGATGACTATCCAAACTGTAGCCAACCAGATCATTCTCATTTAAATGAGCACCCTAGCAGAAACTAGCAATCTTTAAGAAGTTTGTGGGATGTTTCAGAGAAGCTTACAATGTCTTTAGAAACAAGGATAGCAAGATAGGGGTAATTGTGGAAGTATTCTATGAGCCTGACAAGGTGGTTTCTATGAGTTGTACGGACTGATAAAGTTCCAGTTAGTGTTGTGATCCCTCTGACAGTTTTTTTTAAACTAAATACATTGTTTTTGGTTAGCCCAACCTAAGATATTACTACTTGCAACTACTAGAACCCCAGAGTGAAGGAGAAGGTCAGTAAGGACTCTAATTAAAACACACACACACACACACACACACACACACAAATCTGACCCCAAACCATAACAGAGGTGTATTTTTCAAGTGTGTCATTTAATCCACAGCAGTGTTAACCATTGAATTAGAGTGCCCGACCTGATTTCAGCACCATGGAGAGCACCCTCCCATGGAGGCTGTGTGCCTGCGCTTCTAAGACTGAGGCGTTAAGGCAAAGACCATAGCAGTGTAAGAAGTGTGTGTGTGTGTGTAAGGAAGGGACTGAGAGAAGGGAAGGAGAGTGGGAAAGAAGATAAACTTCTCTTAAAGTCAGATAGGCAAGAAGTATATCTAAACAACCAAAAGCGCTAAAACCTGTTTTTGTCTTATTTGCCAAGGTCAAACAGAATCACCTATAAACAGTGAAATAGAAATGTTCATCCTGAGCCTTGAAAACACTTAAGTCTTATGACGAGAAGTTTATTGTAGAAGACGCTGTATTACCAATGGCACAATAAAACGACATTTAAAGGTTAGGAACTTCTAACCAAGCATTATGAGAAAGCTTATCAACCCTCTGCAAATTTGAGCTAAATTGTAT
This sequence comes from Sturnira hondurensis, assembly GCF_014824575.4. Classification (NCBI taxonomy): domain Eukaryota; kingdom Metazoa; phylum Chordata; class Mammalia; order Chiroptera; family Phyllostomidae; genus Sturnira; species Sturnira hondurensis. The sequence goes on from NW_028091156.1 coordinate 8,412,529, forward strand.
CCATTCATCCTGATAGGATCCAAAAGATCCTTCCTTAGTAAAATGAAGCCTCACTTTAACCTTGATGGTTCCTTTCATTTTGGATGTTTGAGTACCACCACTCAGTGCATCTAAATTACTCCTCTTACGTAAAGTCATGTTCCTGCAGGGGATACTGTCAGCGTGCTTGTACTCCATTCTGTGAGGCCGAGTATCCATAAGGCAGAATATGTGAGGTTTTCAGGGAAGGCAATGATTTCATCTATGAGTCACTGTGCCTCTCTATTACAAACTAAGTCATACTGTGCCCTTTTATGTCATAGAGATATAGCATTAAATTAAACAAAGTCTAAGGAAACTTGAGGAGACAAGGGGAAAAGCCTAAAAACTATGAAAAGAGCTAGAACCTTCTGAAACCAACTTACCAAGTTACCAAATTTGTGACCAGACTTGAGAAGAGTTGGTCAGGGGCTAGCTGCACACCAGATCCTTGGGTTGATAAACAGTGTGGCTGCATTATTATAGTCATGTTCACTTAATAGCAAAGGGTCAAGTAAAATAAAATAGTTTGTATGGAATGCATAAATATCAGTGGTGCTTAACTATAAACAATATAACCAAGTGTCATTCCTACTTCAAGATGCTTCTGCTATGCCCCAGGATGTGGAGAAATTAAATATGTGAAACTTATACATGAAGATCTGTACCCAAACATTACCTGTGATCTGTTAACCTAACAGATGAATATCACTCTCTGACATGGTAGGAGAGGACACTACATGGGAAGGGATGTCAAAGGGAGAAAGCGCATAACGTCCCTTTCAGAAATGTGGTGGAGTCGAATCCTAAAAAAAGGTGTAATGTACCCTTTTACGGAGAACTATGCAAATAGAGGCTTTCAGCTATTTTGAACACTTTGAGAGCAGCCATTGTTTTTCATTTATTTTTTTAAACTTCTTAGTTGAGTTATAAATCCATTCTAAAAAGCAAACAATGTATCTTAAATAAGCAGCTTGGCAACTTGAAAACTGAACACATTTATGGAACCAGCACCCAAATCAAGAAAGAACTGTGTCAGCATCCCAGGAGCCCCTCATTCTGTCTCCCAAGTCTTTTTTCCTGACTTGGGTGACTACTTTCCCAATTATTAACAGCATAAATTGATTTTGCTGTGTTTGTACTTAATGCACATAGAATTAAATGGCTTGTTCTCTTTTCTCGCTGGCTTCTTCTGCAGGGTGTAGGCAGGAGAGTGAGTTAGGGAAACACCTCTGTGTCCTGAGCCCTCTGACTTCTAGAAAGTTGCTCTCATACTGTCAGGTCAGTGTCTCCCCTCCCACAAATTCACTGGAATATTTGTAAAATGCAACATCTTCCTCTTGAAGTCTAAATGTCTTCAGTTCAAAAAATAATTATAGAAAGGCTTTGTCTATGAAATGACAACTTCACACATAACCTCACTGGCCTGTGTACACCAGCAAAAAAATAAAAGTCTGTCCAGTAATGGAACAATGTGTGTGCAGATGATGAGGCTGCAGAAAGATATTTAATAATGTGGAAATAAATATTTGTATAGACAGTGTGTAAAACATGAGTCTGTTTTAGTCAAATGTGTATCTGTGTACACATATATGAATGTGTTTATATACGTATATGACACACCAGTGCTAACAGTGATTATCTCCCAGTATTGGCCTTATAGTGTTTCATTTTTTTCCCTGTGAGGAAGTCTTTTTATCTTTTAAATTATCTACACTTTGGGCATTGGTAAGCAGAATTTTTATATTTATTTTTCCCAGTGTTAATATAGATGATAAATTTGACTGTAAAAATGAGTATTTTAGGAATCTGATGATGGCATTTAGCTATTAATACTTTTAGTGTCCCCTGGATTTTACCTTGATCTTGAATTGGGTTGCCCACCCTTCTCATTTCCTTCTAGCCAGGATCGACGGTGGTTTCTCCATACTTGCAGGGTTGTGCACCACCATCAAACACCACACATACTTGGTGATATGCCTCAATTTCCACATCTTCCTTTGATTCAGAGAATCTTTTATATTACGTCCTATGAATTTACCCCTTGAATGTATTCTATCTTGCAATATTAACTTATTTCAAGGGGGCAAATCTTGACTGAACTCATGAATGTAAGTGCATTGAGTACAGTGACCATGTACTTTATTTTTATTATCTTTGTAGTATGTGATATAGGACTAAGGACCCAATTGGTCTCTCACATGCTCTTACTGGAATGAGTTGGAATGAATTGAATTAAATTGAGGAAACACACCGAGAATTAGTGAATTAATATTGTACAGTAAATGACAACAAATACCAATGCATAATTCAGAAGTAATTAATATGCAAAATGTGATAAGCCGATTTAATGAGGTAGGATGTTCCTGTAGCTTCCTAGAATTTTTCATTTCATTATCCAATAGGTAGCAATATTTTGTGGTTAAATTGTGTGCATTAGTTTGCTTGGGCCGCCATAACAAAGTATCACAAACTGGGGGGATTAAACAAGAGAAAGTTGTCTCTCCATTCTGGAGGCCAGGAGCCGCCCCCCTTCAGTGTATTGGAGGGGTGGGCTGTGCAGAAGGACCCGTCTCATGCTGTTTTCCTCACTTCTGCTCGCAACTTTTGGTGTTTGGTGACTTGTGGACACATCGTACCATCCCCTCTGCCTTTCTCTTCATGTGGCTTTCTCCTTGTGAGCCTCATGCATCCAAACTTGCCCTTTCTATAAGGACACATGTCATATTGGGTGAGGGCCCACCCTAATGACATCACCTTAGTGAATTACAATGGTGAGACCTTACTTTCCAAGAAGATCGTTTTCTGAGGTACTGGGGGCAAGGGCTTCAATATGTGCATTTTGGAAAGGCACAATTCAACTTATAACTCAGTGTATTCGATGCTGTGATCAATAGCATTCTAAAACTTCCTTCAAGTACTTAAAAACTGTTGGAGAAGATAAGGTACTTTTGATATTAAACCTTTTTCAGAGCAGTTGTTTGCAAACATCTTTTCCCATTTGGTTGATTGCCTGTTTGCTTTGCTGGTGGTTTCTTTTGCTGTGTAGAAGCTTTTTAGTTTGATACAGTCTCATCCACTTAGTTTGCCTTTACTGCCCTTGCCTTTGGTGTCATATTTGTAAAATCCTCTCTAAGACCAAGGTTCATAAGTTGAGAACCTATGTTTTCTTCTATGTAATCTATTGTTTCCAGTCTTATATCTAGGTCTTTGTTTCACTTTGAGTTATTTTTTGTGTATGGGCACCAACAGCGGTCTATGGCTCCCTCCATCTCAGCAAAGCAGAACCTTGTTTGCATGAGTTCCCCTCTGTGCTTTGAGTCTCTCTGATGTCTTCCACTACAGATTCCGTCTGCAGAATCTGATTTTGAAGGGCTCATACCTAGACTGGACACACATCAGCATCATCTCTTTTTTCATATGAGGTCAGACCGTCGTGGGAGTGTTATCTGGTCACAGTCACAGGGTCCTCCCAACCCCAAAGGGGAGGGATTGGTACAAGGGTGAGAGTCATTGGAAGCTGTTTCTAGCAGGTTTCCTGAAACAGGTTCAGGGCCCAGAATCTCCCAGGTATGACTTGGCTAAGCCTTGCTTTCCTGGCAAAATGGAAGTTACAATATGTACTTTAAAGACACCGTGTGGGAATTAAGTGTGATAATGCATGTACATTGGTTAGCATAGCACTCACAACTATTTAATTAAAACAGCAAATAATCAATGCACACATGCTTTAGTTGTAGAAATAATGCAATTATTGTTGAACAGTAAGGAGATTCCTCAAAAAATTAAAGACTTAGAGCTATCATGTTACCCAATAACTCTTCATCTGGGTATCCACCTGAAAAATGTAAAAGCATCTATTTGGTATATCGTCATAAATATTCTTAATTCATTAGTCAGTAATGAAAAAATCCCCTTCTGGAACATTTCTAAATTGAATATTTAATTTAATTCAAGAAATACTTGTTAGGCAGCTATTATGTACTTGTCACTATGTCAGAGTTTGGGAGTTGTGTAAAAGATTCAGATATTGCTATTTGCCCTCAAATCTTTTCCACTTCAATTGCTTAGAATGAAACAGATACAACTAAATTTAATGCTGTCCAATCAGTGGTAACTTATGTAACAGGTGTGAGAACAGAAGAGGTAATTAGCCTGGAAGAGAAGGTATCACTGAGGAAGTGGGTGCTGCAGGTGTTAAAAGTTTCAGACTCTATAGCAGGCAGTCTAAGGCCCGAGTGGAATCGCCAAGGGCACATGGCTGTGGATGCACTTCCCATGAGAATACCGTGGTCACAGTTTTCAGGTGAGTTAGCACCCTGGGTCAGTGGTCCAGAGAGGTGAGAGGCAAGGTGGGGGTCAAATTATCAGAGGGGCTACAGGTGTGATCAGGTGTTTGCACGTTGTTCTGAGGCAAAGAAGAACCCTTGAAAGATGTTTAGAATTGAGGTGGCTTGAGCTAATCGTTGTATTGGAAAACAAAGGCTTGACATGTGGCTGCTTTGAAATAGTCACAGGTGCACTTACATGGCTGTCTTCGCCATTCCCTGGGTGAAAGGACAGGCAGGTTAGAACTGTAAATGCAAGAAGGTAGTTGAACTTTACAGATGGCAAAAGGGTGGAGGGAACAGCATTAGGTTTATTTGTTAACAGCGCCATAGTATTACATTTCTGTGCATCAGTCAGTGTAAAATAAAATCTACTTATTTTAAATCCTTTTAAATGGTGTTTAAATATTTCCTGATGACACAGTCTGCTAAAGTATTTACCCTTGGTGCAGATTTCCATTAACCTTGTTGCAGATACTAAGCCCGAAACTGTATTTTTCGGAGAGGCCTCGCTTATGGAGTAGTCTGGTGACCTCATTATAAACCCACATCTGGGTGCCCTTTGTCTTTCTATTCAATTTAGAAAATTCAGCAACTCTAGGAGAATGCCTCTATTAACAGAACTTACATTCTCAGATTATTAGGTTGTCCTTTCCCTAAAAATAAAGGCATAGAGGGATTAAAACCTCTAATGCTATAAATGGTGTAGTGAAGCACTCAGTATGCACACACCAGGGATATTCAGTGAGTTTAGTTGTATTTAACATGTAAGAAGAAAAAACAGGCAAAGATTAAATTCAAAGTACTCTTTCTATGTGTCTAAATTTTGTCAATATTTTTTTACTGTTTTTAGTGAGTCTGTATAAATCCTTCAGTTGCCTAAATGGTAAACATTTATATTTTTGTAAATTATTTCCCAAACAGTATTTCTGCAGCATAGATATAGAAATTAAATTAAAAAGAAGTAATGCTCAGGAAAACTCGGGTTGTTTCTTTTAGTAAAGATTTAGCTTAATAATGAAGCTGGAACAAAAATGTGTTTTCTCCATTCACCCAAGTCCTGGATAGCTATCTTAACTGGTAAACTGCCTTTTATAATATATTTGGGGTTTTTTCCATGAAAAAAGTCTGAATGGTTCAGAAACAATGCTTCTTATTCATTTTTGGTTTTACAAAGTAAATATATTCGATGGTCATGAGTGTTTCAATTGCAAGTGTTAAAAACCCAACTATTTTATCTTTAGATTTTTTTCGATGGGATCCATTCTCTGTTTTAACTTGTGGGCTTTCCCCATGGACTGGAGAATACAGTGTGCGCCAGCTCTGAATTCAGGCCCTTCTGGCTGGGAACCTTCCCAAGTTCAGATCAAAAGATACTGAGGAAGGACACTAATTGGTCCATCTTAGACCATATATACAGCTTTGGGGTCAAAGAGGCAGGATGTGGGTTCTGGAAGAAGAAGAAGAAAGAATAGAAAGAAAAATAGAGCCCCTGAGGGTGTTATTATGAGACGCAGTGCTAACTCAATGTAGCTCACTTGTTTGTCATATTACAAATATTAGAACCTTACATCCGATAAAGCCTCAGCCTTACATGTGTGTTTTTTATGAGCACAGTTTATAAATCTGTTTCCTTGGAAATCATCCAACTTTGCCCTCTACCTGGGTCCTTGCTTTTGAGAATGCCCATGAAATTTTATCTGTTTTCTAAAAATTGTATCTCTAGTTTGTTGATTTATTTTCTCCCATTTTTGAAACACTCAAATCTGTCAGAATAGAGAGCTTCCTGTCCAGAGTAAGAAACAAGGTTTTAGAATAGCCCTCCACTGTTTTTGTATTGTCAGAAGGCCATTCGTTTCTTGATTTTTATCATCTGCATTAACACATAATTTCATAGCCTTCCTAATACTATTAGTAATGCATTGCACCCTGGGATCAGCTTTGTAGCGAAAGTCTAAATAACTTAAATACCCTATCTCTATTCATTTGTGTTTATTCAACATACATATTCAAAAATGTCACCTGCTATACTTTTTAGACACAGATTTCTGAAGACAGAATGGTAAACTACATGGACCATTAAGTCCTAAGTTATAAATTGACAGCTGGTTTAAATCATTAATAAAAGCCACCAAAAAACAGTAATAAGTAGACCTTCTCAAACATTTGTAGACTTTTATATTTTATTGTGCTTAAGATGGTTCCAAAGTGACTGATATTTGGCCATATATAGACATATGTAATATGATATGTTTAATATAATATATTATAATATAGATGAAAATGTCTCATGAACCTCCATAGAAGACTAGTTAAACAATGTATGGCTAATATTGCACTGGAATAATATGTGGACACTGGAATATTCCATGGTGATTTACCAGATCAAGCAGACCTTCCCTAATAATGTGGCAACCTTAAGCACATTGTGAAGTAATGGTGCAAACAAGTGTATTATATACTCTGGTGACATTTGTGTCTTTGGTTATATACTTAAACTATTTCTGGAGGTGCACATAAATGTGTAATAATGGCTAACCTCCTGGCAGGGAACAGGATAATTGGAAAACAAGGGTAAAGAGAGACTTAATTTTCATGTCAGCTCTTTAGAATTTTTTAGATTTTTGGAAGGTTTGTACATACTGATATATTATACATGCAAAGTCAAGAACAATAAAATTGCAAAAATAAAATTATTCCAGAATGGTCAATTGTAAACTGAAGAAACTTAGACAAAAGTAGATAAACGTCACCCAGTTTTCACCCCCCGGAGATACTTACTAATTATATTTTTGCGTATGCACTTCCCCTCTTCTGATCTTTTGTGGAGGTTGTCAATGCACAGACACGCACATACGGTTTGGGTCAGTCTATTTTATAACCATTGCCACTTCATAATAGGGATGGCACTACCAACTCACTAATTTTTTTTCCTAAATCTTGCTTTAAGTGGCTGCATGATATTTAAAAATATTTCACGGTATAAGCAAATCACTACAATACTTGGGTTACTTGTAATTTTTCTCTATTATAAGGTAAATGACAATTTCAACATCCTTTTATATAACATTTGCATGCGTATATTTTCAATTCTTTAAAATTCCCCAAGTATTTTTGTGCTATTTACAGTTATATAGTCTTCCTGTTTTTTAAATACTTGTAATGTATATTAAAGATGTTTACCATTTTCATGGAATGTGTATTACCTATTTTTGTCATTTGTAGTTTTTTACTTTGTTTATGGTGGTTTTTAAATTAAGTCATTTTGCTTAGCCTTTTAGTCAAATCTATAATACTTTCCTTCATCATTTTTTTCCTTATATTAAAAATCTTAGATTTTTATCACCCCCAAGAACATAAATATTTTGATTTTTTGATAACATATTCTTTCAAAAATATTTTCACATATACCAGCTCCTATGAGCCTGTAAATTACACAGTGGCATAAAACATTTAAACAATTTTATTTTCACTTGGGAAATTAAAAAAATAGAGATACAGAAAATTTAATTGATTTGCCTGTATTCATGAGGTCAGTTAATGCTATGTATGAGACTAGAATGTTGGTGCTCTGATAATTTTTTAACTCCTAAATCACAAATCTCAACTAGATAAGTTTAAAGAATTATGAGAAATTCCATGACATGATCATATTCAGTGGTGTCAAAATAGTAATACAACATTTGTATCTCCATCGCCTCATCAACGTATTGTTAAAGACAATATGTCAAGTCAAGCGTCCGGTTCAAATGCTAGCTTTAGTGTTTTAAGTTTAGAGCCAGCCTACCGATATTCCATGGAACTAACATTGTGCCCTTATCCATGGAGGAGATACAGCAGGACGCAACAGTTCTGCAGAGGGTGGTGTTGAGAAGAGAGAGGAGCCATTTCCCCAAAGTCAGTAATGAAAAGTTACACCTGTACACCAGGATTTTATGACTTCCTGCTCCATGACCTATCTTCCTCATTTCAATTAACCATAGCCATGAAGGACTAATGTCTCCTCTTAATCCATTCACAGAAATGGTAGTTTGCTAGAGCTACCATGAAAAAAATATATCAGCTGAGGTGGCTTAAGTAACAGGAATTTATTTTCTCACAGTCTTGGAGGCTAGAAGTTCAAGAGCAAGGTGTCAGCAAGATTGGTTTCTCCCGAGGCTGTTCTCCGTGGCTTGCAGATGGCCACCTTCTGGCTGTGTCCTCACTTGTCTCCCTTCTCTGATGCACATCCCTGGTGTCTTTCTTTGCGAGTCCAATGCTCCTGTTCTTGTAATGTCAAATTGGATTAGGACCCACGCTAAAGGCCCCATTTTAAACTTCATCACCTCTTTAAAAACCCTGTCTCCAAATACAATCACATTCTGGGGTACTGGGGTTCAACATGGATTTTGTAAGGATATAGTTCAGCCTCAGCAGTAGGTATCCTTTGCAATGACTAGGCACAACTGTGTACCAAGGTAGTAAAAATGAAACACCTTATCTGTTTGTTTTTCTAAGGCAATAATGCTTGAAGAATATTAGGACAACATATATTTCAAGAATGCTGATGTGTAGTTCTTTCATTCATTAACTTACCCACACCCCCATTATTCATATACCTTTGTTATGCAATTCTGAGACTGGAGCATATATTGGCATATGAGACCTAACCTGGTGCTGTAGGACATGTGTGGTCTTCCATTTTCCTCTTTGTGTTCCCACCTGTCATATTACTGAGCATCCTCTACTGGAATGTGTGGTGGACTTGGTTGTCTTCACTAGACTGTGATACTGCAGGTAGACTGGTAGGCATTGTATCTTTCATATTCTTTTTTTAAATTGTTCAATTACAATTGTCCCAATGTCTCTCATTGCTCTCCCCTGCTCTGTCCACCCCCAACTCTGGTAGTTCATCCTTACCCTGTTGTCCATATCCATGTCCATGAGTCATTGGTACCTGTTCTTTGACTAAACCTTTTCCCTCCTTAACACCTTCCATCCTTCCTTCTGGTCACTGTTAGTCTGTTCCTTGTTTCCGTGCCTCTGGTTTTATTTTGCTCATTGGTTTGTTTTGTTCACTAGGGTCCTCTTACTCTGTCCTGAATACCTGGAAAGGCACATGCACATAGTGGGAAAACAATAAAGATTGTTTTATAAAAGTGAAGGACTGAAGGAATCATTTTTTTCATTCATGGGAAAACTAAGCATTATATGGAGAATGTGCCAGAATAACCACCTGGTGTTCAGAAGCAAGTTCGGGACTGAGTATTTTGTCTGGGGCTGACAGCCAGATCCAAGTTGATTGGTGACAGAGAAGTGGCATGTGCCCCAATGCTCGACATCCTCTAGGTGAATATTGCTTCCTACTTCTCCATCTTGCACGACTACAAAGACGATGGCAAGACTCATAGCACTTGATTTGTGCAAAACCTGTGAGAGGTGCCATCCCGTGTCTACAAATATGACTCATTACATTCAAGTTTGCAAAAACCGATCAATTGTTTTTAATGTTTATAGACGTAATATAATTAAATTCTCTGTAATTACCACCAAAATACTGGTACATATTTAAACATAAAATAGTTGCTTGACCATGAGTGGGGAACTTCAGATGAGTGTTAGTGAATGACTTAGGATGTAGACAAGGCCTTCTTGGCACTGATTTAAAAATCTCATTCCCCTGTTGACTATACTCCCCAGTTACATTCAAACCTCGAATGGTAGAAAAAGAATTTGACTCAAAAATTTTAAAAAATTCCAATGGAGTTTAGGGAAGTTTGTTTCCTATATCCCAACTTTTAAAGGCTATTTTGCAGAGACGATATACTTGTATTGCCCCCTCTTCATTTTTTCTACCCTATGGTGGAAATATATATCAGTCCAGCGACTCCTAGGGAAATAGTACCAAATTTGCAAATATTTGAATATCTATTTCATGTGGGAAGATTAGAAAGTCACTTTCTGCCACTTGTGTAGCTCTATTATGCAAAAATCAAGAGGTTAGAGGCCATAAATTCTATTAGGTTAGAACTCTGGGTGTCAAAAAGACTATATAGATAATATTAAAAGATTTCCCTCTCACTGAACCACTACTATAAAGATCAACTTGGTTTTGAAAATATAAATCAAATCAATGTTTTCCATAAAGCTATATACCTGTAGTGTAAACTGAAATTCCACAAAGTTTTGAGCAGACATTTCTCAAATTCAGCCTCTATAGAAACCCTGAAAATGTGAGCATTTGGGGAGCTCATAGTAAAATATTAATGCTAATACATTATCTTCAATTTTGCATCTGTAAGTAGTTCGGTGCTAACATCCTCCTTGTAATTTGTTGTTAATCAGTGAAATTTGAGCTCCTCCATAAATTAGTTCTTTTTATCAGTAGTAGTTCAGTCCCCATCGTGGGAGATACGCTGTAATTTGCAATTTTGCACAAATATTCTTCTCAAATCATTTACCATTTCATATCATAAGCAATATAAGTTATTTATTTATTTATTTGCATTTTTTATTTAATTGTTGTTCAAGTACAGTTTTCTGTCTTTTACTCCCATCCCAGCCCCCCCCCCCAGTGCTCCCCACCTCCTTCCCATTTCCACCCTCCTTAGTTGTTCTCCATGTGTCCTTTATATTAGTTTCTGTAAATCCTTCCCCTTTCCCCCTGAAATTCCCTCCCCTCTCCCCTCTGGTCATTGTCCGCCTGTTCTCTATTTCAGTGTCTTTGGTTATATTTTGCTTGCTTGTTTGTTTTGTTGTTTAGCTTCCTGCTAAAGGTGAGATCATATGGCATTTGTCTTTCAATGCCTGGCTTATTTCACTCAGCATAATGCTCACCAGTTCCATCCATGCTGTTGCAAAGGGTAGGAGCTCCTTCTTTTTTTCTGCTGCATAAAATTCCATTGTGTATATGTACCATAGCTAGTTAAAGTGGCTTGGAATCATGCTTGCATACTTAGTATCTATACCAGGTGAAGCATAGTACCTCTCATGTTTGGAAAGTGTGACCCAGAGCAGTGTGCAATTCAAAGACTTAACTGAAACCCCCTTGTCCACATCTTATTATCTGCCTCATAGCAGCATATAAAATACATAACACATGCCCAGCAAATATTTGTGTGGTGAATAAATAAATCAATGGCAAAAGGCTATTTTTCAATGTGTATATTAAGTGAAGTAAGCATACTTTTTAAAATAAGAATTCAACTATATGTTTTGGGTTTAACTGGAAGAAAATGCCCCGGGCTTTAGAGATTTGCATGATAAAGTGTATTTTAAAAGAATACAAGTATTATTCACTGTGTTTGTGAGAGTTAATTAGTGAAGCTCCATCTAAACAAAAGAATCAGCCTCTGCTGTGTTTTGATGATGGTTTAAAATCCTTGTCTCTTACCTGTGTAACACACGGTCCTTTCTAAAACGTTTTCATGGCAGGCTTATTATTTCTTTATAGCGATTGTAAGTAGAGGTGTTACAAATAACACACTGTTCTTTTTAACGAAGGAAGAAACTCAAGCCTGAAACTTCAGTGATTCACTTGTATTGACCAAAACCAAGACTAAACTAGAACCCAAGTCTTTGCTGATTCCTTCTCTCCTCCCTTGCCATCCCTCCTCTCCATGCCCCCCCCTTCTCCATTCTCCTCCCCTCCCCCATCAAGTCAATGACTGTAGATTAATGTATTTTGTTTTGGTTTTTGTTTGTTTTGTTTTGTTTCTTCTAAACAGTTTTAAGAGGACTACAGATGAATGATATATATATATATATGTATGTTTAAATGAAATCTTTTATTCTTTTTTTAATTTAATTTATCCTTACAAGGAAAGGGAAGGAGAGAGGGAGAGAAACATCAATGTATGGTTGCTTCTCGTGCGTCCCCTGCTGGGAACTGGCCCTTGCTGGGAACTGGCCTGCAACCCAGGCACGTGCCCTGACTGGGAATCGAACCGCGATCTTTTGGTTCGCAGGCCTGTGCTCAATCTGCTGAGCTACAGCAGCCAGGGCAGAATGATATATTTTTTTAAAAAAGAGATCTCCTTCTGCTGTCTCTCCTCTCCTGTAGACCATACCGGTTTTCACTTTCCTCTCCTGAATCTGTGCACTAAAATAAAGACACTGTCCATTTAAAAAAGACAGAATTCCAAAACCCAAGCCTCTACGCAGTGGGCTCCGATTGATTGTACTTCAAAGGTGATATAGATCAATGGATGATGAACAGATGGACAGATGGATGGATAGAAAGATAGATACTCATAGATAGGTGGATAGGCATAAATAGGTTTATCTCACATTTTCCCAGATCTCATTAGTCTGAAATTACAGATATGTCTCTTTAGTTCCAATACTCATATTCACGTGTTCCTTGCTCTCGGCCAGTGCTGAGTGTTCTCTGCCTGCCGCCATCCTCATGCATTTGTGGGGAGCCATGTAGGTTTGTCACAGGTGCTAGAGTCAGGCCATTTCAGTATGCCTGAAAGGATATGGGGTCCCAAAGGATTCCTTTTTGACTTCAAAATACCGCTTCCAAGGGTTTGTGTTAAGGAAATAATAATGTACATAATCATACAGTAAGTCTATGTTAAGTCCTATCATAGAGATTAAATTATGTACTGAAGCACAAAAGAGGAATTCATTCAAACTGGAGTCTAAGAAGGCTTCCTGTAGGAGGTAGCAGTAGATTTGTGTCTAGGGCAGCATGCAAAGTTTTGCCAAAGGAGAAATGTGTCTGTCTTGCCATCCAAAAGAGAGATACTGGGTTTTGAAGGCAGGTACTCGTTACTTCTCTCATATCATACAATATCCAGTATGGGCTGGGTTGTATAATAAGCATTAAATAAATATTTCAGGATGGATAATGGGCCTGCATGAAACACCACTCTCAGGTCACATTCTGTAAGCTGATGGTGGCTGAGTGTGATCTGGGAAGAGTTCACTTTGTGAGTAACCGTAGTCTGCCCATGGGCAGCTGTGGCCGGTGTCCGGCACTGGGTTCTGAGAGAACTTGGGGACGTTGATTCGGGCCCAATGAATCAACTGGTCAGCTGACCTCTGCGGCTGAACCTTGTTCCCTGTGCAGGGCCAGTAACAGCACCTGTTGCACAGTTCTTCCTAAACTTAACTGAGAAAGAACAAGGTGTACTTAATAGCACTAGCCAAATAGTAGGTAGTCAGCGTTAAAGCTATTATTTTTATGCAATTAACAATGTTTTACCTTTACCATAACATTTTGTGAAACACTCATTAATAACTTTTTTAAAAGATTTTATTTTTATTTATATTTAGAGCAAGAGGAAGGGAAGGAGAGAAACATCAGCGTGTGGTTGCCTCTCATCTGCCCCCAAAGGGGGACTTGACCGGCAATCCAGTCATGTGGCCTGACTGAGAATCGAACCAGCGACACTTTGGTTCATAGCCCATGCTCAGTCCACTGAGCTACGCCAGCCAGGGCTCATTAACAACTATTCTTTCCCTGCCACAGGTAGACACTTACCATTCTCATTATGTCTCATTAACTTCTGTTGATTAACAATATGTCACATAAATTGAGTATTATTTTGCAATATAGTAACTGGCTCCTAAGGTTATTAAAGAATATGATAGTAGCAACTATGAACCTAAATTTGGGGTGGAGGGAAACCTTTAGTTTGGCATGAAATATTTAGCTAAGTTGCATGACTAAAATTTGTTCAGAAATATTGCTGGAATGTTCATCACAATTCTCTCTCTTTGGTTTGTGAGTTGTAGGCATTTGTAAAAGTCAAAAGCCCATTACTGACTCCCTAATTCTGTCATACTCCATAAACAAAGTAGATTGCACTGGCGTGGGGGTGTGTATAGAGAGAATGGAAAGGGGGATGGAACTGCTCTAGGGGTATATTAGTATAAAAGTAACCAAGAAAAAAACCATTGGGCTCGATATAATATAATTTGCTGTAAATTGAGTATTGGGGTACTCAGGGACCCAGGCTGGAAGACAGCTGGCAGAGAGCACTGTTACCTAAGAAGTTGTCCTGTAAGCCTTCTGTCCTCCCCAGCCACCAAAGAGAAGAGAAGGAGGAGGAAATATCCATCCTCATTAGCAAAAGTGACAGCAGCAGTCCTTATTTTTTCCTTCCATACTGGTGACTGTCAACTCCTAGCAGGCCACCACCCCACCACCTCCTATCCTCATAGGGGAACCAGTCTCCATTTTCGTACAGTGAGACTTCTCACTGCGACCTGGCCTTCGCTATTCCGCCATCAGGAGGGTCCAGAGGGTGAGGAGTTGTAAGAGGAAGCCTGGGAGACTGCGCATTCTCATTCCCGGGGAGCTGGTCCCCCCATGTGGACGTGCAGCTGGGGCAAGGATGCTCACGGGGATGTGTTTGTTTAGAAAGGCAACTAAATGGAATATAAACTGTGCACACATAGGGGAGAATCAGGAGACGTTCCATGAATAATATAAACTTTCAACAGGGTTTTCGTGAAAGGGGCATTTGTGGATTTCTCTGATGAGGTGGAAAACATTGTGAGTGAAAGTAGAAAATGAGTTTGGCTATACACCCAAACTACATAAATAAATATAAACAAATAAATATGTGTGTGTGTGTGTATATATATACACACACATCCATACACACCAGGGCAAATTAGTTTGAAAGGCCAGAACTGGATGTTGGCAATGGGTAATTGCTCATCTGGCCGAAAGGGAATCAGGTTACAAGTTAAAGCTTCTACGAGGAACAGGAGAACAATGATGCTCTGGTTAAAGAAAAGCTCTGTTTTTATTAATTACAAGGTCAGAGTCTGAGTTTTCTGGACCCAGAAGGCTGAGCAAGCCTCTGGGAAGCAAGGGCTGCCCAGTGGCAGAGGTGAATGCAGCCTGGCCCAGCGCATCGCTCTGCAGACTTCTGCGGAAAACACGCCACATTGTGGGTCGGCCGTCCAAGTCCTGTTCTCACTGAGGTGTGACCTGGAAGTGGTTCTCAGGTTGGGCTGCCTAATGACAGAGGAGATATGGTCCGTAGTGACCTATATTGCTCCAACAGTTTTAAACATCCAGGTGACGATTTGGGGGAAGGATGACGGGAGCGGAGAGAAGAAGCGCTCGTTTTTAGTTGGAAGTTGTTAGCCAAACTACTGGACAGCATGCATTAGGTAATCAAGAAGCGAGAACTGCTTTGCAATTTTCAAACGGGAGGCACCAGCAAGAAGATAAAAATTCCTCAGTTTACACCAGGAGTTAAAAGAAAATCATTGCCTACTTATTGGTTCCTTTTATAAATTGAGATCAATGAAATTCTCTGAACAGCAGCATGAAATCAATTGTAAAACAGCATATAATTCATGGATAGTATTGTAAATTATAGTTTGCCTGACAGTAATAGGTGAGGTTTCCATGCGCTGAGCGGGGGCGGGGTGGGGGGAGGCCTGGGGGGGAAAGGGGGGTGCATTTCTGCACAGTGCCCAGGGATCCAGTCCTGCTGCCTATTGGACTGATCTGTTTTTCTCCTCATTCAAAATTCTCTGTTTGATCTGATGCAAATGATGCAATCAGGCAAATGGATAGCAGTATGGTGTTGCTGGGGGCTCTGACACACAGTGGCCTGCTGTTTTCTGGCTTCCCCCACCCTCCATGGACTCCACTCACGTTTGCGTACCCGCCTGCAGTTGCTGGGATCCGCTGATCCATGACATTGCCCTAGAAGGGCCTGGTCACGTCTGTGGAGACATACCACCAAATCAGCCACCGTTAGGGCAGGAACGTTAGTCTTCTGTTCCTCTTGGTTTTAAATTTGAAATTGCTGTTTGTTTAGGGCTTCAGCCCTGAACAACGCCTTAGTCCTGCTTCCCCTGGGACCTTCTTTTTCAGTTTTTCAAATTCTTGGGAAAAAATATCTACCATTTTGACTGTTCTTTCTCACAAAGCCACCCCCCTACCTGCCCCACCTAATTGGGCCTCCTCTTGTTTTGTTTTCTTTCCTATTTTTCTCACTATCTCCTCCCCTTTTACCAAGGATTTCCTCATCCGGTCACCTGGGCAGCCCCCTCTAACGTGCGTCGTGCCGTGTTCTGTTCCCTTCTTTTCTCCGTGCCTCCTTATTCAAAGGACACCAGTGACACTTCATCTTCTTATAGAAACACATTAAGAATAATCCATTTTGGGGTGGACAGTGCAGGCATAAAAATGACTTGGAAGTCAGAAAAGCTACTTAATCAGACTGGCTTTCTTTGTCCTGTTGAGTTTATAGTTTTCGAGAACCCCAAGAGAATCCTCAATTCCCATTGTAGCAGTGGCATTGGATTTCCCAAACCAGATAGAGTGATTATTTTGTGATTTAATGTATCTTTAAAAAAGAAAACCAGACACACCATTGGAAATCAGTTTTAATTGCACACAGGTTTGAAAGTCTTGGCTGCATGGTTATCATAAGCACGAGTCAAGTGCGAGGTGAGCAGGAAGCATTTACAAATCTCAGTTAATACGAGACCCACCTATCCTTCTACATCTGTGAATATCTGCGTCTTTATTTCTGTAACTTGGCTGAATGTCTGACATCACTCCCCACAGTCACTCTTGGGGTCTCTCCACCCCACAAAGGTGTGAAAGCTTCCAGGGCCTTACGTGGCTTCTTGGCGTTGGGCATGTGGCCACCCATCCAGGATGTCGCCTCCTCTGTACACAGGGAGCCCTCCTGAGGTCACCCCCTCAGATGCAGCAGGGCTCCTGGTGGCTCCCAGGTCACCCTCCGGAAACGAAAATCACCATGGTGTTTTCAGGCATCCTGCTTGCCCCCTGGCATACTCCAAAGTCATCTTTTGCTGGGTTCTGTCCCCTGCCTGGAGCTTTACCTTGCAAATAGGCATTGGGGTCCCACTTCCCCAGATCATATGCATTTTCTGTCCCCTTCTTTCTTTAGAGAAGAATTTAAGTGAGGGAAAGACATGGGATCAGGGGCAGGGAAGTACAGGAAGAAAACCAGGTCGATCTGGTCTCCCGTGGCACGGATACCAAACGCAGTAGGAGTTCAGAGGGAGCTAGACCTGAGGGCTTCCACTGGAGACCCCACTCCATTCCTCCAGAGAACTGGCCCAACCATGGAAGGAGACAAAAAAATAATAAAAGGCCAGTACAATAAAGGAAGAAACAAGGAGACGAGATAGTAACTGCTGAGAAGTGCCCAGGGTCCAGTTCAAATGAGAAAACTGAAAAGTAGAGCAGACTCTTCAGCCTGTGCAGCAGTGTCTCCCAGCCCCATCTGACAGAGAGGTGGCGTACTAGAGAAATAAGATGATGAGTTTTACCCAGGGCTTGGGATTGAGGCCGCTGATGGAGAAGAGCGTTGTGGAGATGAAGAACTTCAGAGGCCTGGAGAGTGTGCCTTTGAAATGAGTGATCAGGGATCACAGTCAGGAACAGCAAGTGGTGTGAATGCTCTGGAAAGAACAGACTGGACCCGCGTAGCAGCAAAGAGAGGTGGGAGGTCACGGGGCCATGGCTGGAGAGGAGAGATTTTAAATTGAGAATCTTGGAAACGGTTCCAGAAATGACCAAGCGGTGGGTGTAAATAACTAGGCTGGATGTCGAAAACACAAAGTCCAGATGAAGGACATTACATTTGAGGGAGTGAACGTGAGGCCAGATTCGGGGATGAGTCATTACTGAGGACCTCGGAGTTGCCCAACACCGGGAGTGTGGTTGAAGAGGAACCCGAGCCAGTGCGGACGTCACTGAGGAAAGGCGAAGCGTGACGTAGGAGCTGTGAGCAGGTGCCTGTGAGGCTGGCACTGGGCTTTCTTCAGTGATGAGTTCGTATTGGGGTCCCGTGGCTGGCTCTTCTCCATCTGTGATACACATGGATGTCCTAGAAAATTTGAAACTCTACATCATAAAATATTTGAATCACCCCTGTGCCGTCACTCTGAGAAACCACTGTTGACATTTTGGTGTACCTCCGTCTCTTGTTTTATTGTTGTTGGTTTTTAATGAAGCACTGTTATTTGAGAATTATGTCTGGGCATCCATACAAGTACAAAAAAGCATGATCATTGTTAAAGTTGACACAACTTGGGGTCGATTCATTCAGCAAAATCACTGAGTACCTTGGCAAAGGAACTCTTGAGCACTGCATTAGTAAACAGATTTTTCTAATGCGTGTGTTCAAAACCGACAATGTACTAGGCACTGTGCTAGGCACTGAGGATGAAGAATGAGCCTAGCACCATTCCTGCCCTTACAGAGTTCACTCTGATGGACCAAATATGTAGTTGTGTAAACAGGTCATTATGTCGGTGTCACAAGTGTTATGCTGAAGGTGTGTGTGCCAACACCAAGGGAGGCAGAGGAGAAGGTTGGAGCTCCATCTCGTGCCAGAGGTCACGACAGAATGTGTTAGGGACATCTTAAGAAAGAAACAGGCATTTGCCCTGAGCCTGGACAGCCTGAAGGTCAAATAATAGCTGGCCAGGTATAGAGGAAAGAAGGGAATTCAGCAAAAGGAATTATGAGCTCAAAGGTATTGTTATAAGCTACATATTTGAATTGCAAAAGCAACTCCTGTTGTCTTCAAATGTGCTTTAAAAATAATTTGAATGTCTCATTTATTTTTTTAACAGAGCCATGGAGCTAACTCTACACTCAGAAACTGATGTACCTGGTCAGAGACATTCAAGAAAACAGTCAAATTGTTAAAATGAAAAGGTTAACTGAGTAGTTTGACTGACAGTTGTCCATTTAAAAATACCAATAGTATATGTAAGGGATGAAACAAACTGTTGTTATTGACTTTGATGGCTATTGATTCTTATTTTCAGCTTTGCTTTAACAGTTCTAAGTAGGAACGTAGAGGAGGGGTGAAAGCTCTGGGTTAAGATGTATAATTGTAAATAAATTCTTGTTTCCCGTGTGCCCTAGATTTAGCAGTGTTTACGCCCCACCAGTTTCTACTGCGCGCGTGCACACATGTGGGATGTACAAACAGCTCTCTGGTCACACTGCACACAGCACAGCTGCCACCAGAGCACATGGACCCCCCAACCCTGACGGTCCTGGATCCTAGAACTATGCACGCACAGTAAGTAGAAATATTGTCTCTGTCACACAGAGGTGCACGCAGGAATCTCAGCGAGTTCAATCAAGGGAAAGGTTTGTGACACAGAATTAATTTTATTGTGATTAAATGCATGGGAGTGATTAGTTCAGTGGTTCCTGGGAGCCTTTGATCATCACTCGCCAACTTAATTTCCATTCTGTCTCTGTGCAATCAGGCCAGGCGACATTTGTACACAGCTTCTGTGCACACTCCAATAAAGAGGCAACTGACCACTTTCACGTCCGCCTCGGCTTTTTAGGGGCGAGGTGTCACTTGTAATAATGTGGAATTACAGGGTTCACATATGCATTTACTGTTTGAGGATGAACTAGGACCTTCTTGTTCCTCTTCCTTTAAGGTCACAAAGGAACTTTCACATCTAGTCATGTTCCGATTATTTTTGACATTAGTGATTTTTATCTGTTCTCTAATGCAAGAAGTACTGGGTATATTGCAGTATTGATAAAAACTCTTTTATCACCAGTTAATACTTGTTTGTATTCATCTCTCTCGGCCCCAGTTTTCTCATTGATGAAAGAAGAGTTTGGACTAAGTATTTATTTAAGCAGAAAAAAACATTAGTCATATCCCATTGTTCCAAATCTAAACTGTCCCGTTGGCTTTCCTTTTCCCCCAAGCCAATCTCACGTTTTTGACCCCAAAAGATATCCTAGCTAGAATTCTAAGTATTTCTCCATTTACCAATTTCTGTCCATTCCATGACTTGCCTATTCATTCCCACGGACACTCTGTAACCCTCAGGCAAAGTACTCCCCACCTTTCCTACCAAGCCCGACCCATCTATCAAGGACACAGTCGTGTGTCTTGGTCCTGCATCTTCTCATTCAAGAAGTCTGACTTCCCTCCTGAAGTTCTCCGTCCCCACAATTTCTCTGCACTCTATAGCTGTGTGCTGATTGTTCGGTCTCCTCTTCTTTGAAGACAATTGCGTTATTCTCTCCCCTTCCCATTTCTCAGGAGCACTCAGATGTTTGACTTTTCCGTTATTGTTCTGTGGCTTCAGTTCAAAATCAAGTGCTCACTCACACGTTTTTGTATGATTAGCTAATAAAAATTGTAAGTAACTGGAGAACAGGCACTGTGACTTATTTTCCTTAAACCATTCAAAAGAGACATTTCATGACTACTCAAGGTTCTTTTTTTAAAGGAAAGCCCTTTTGGGCTTTCAGTGTGTAGTTTTACTGTGGCATAAATTCAAGTTCATATGTGTCCTATAAAAATTGGGCACATTTCAGACTTGACTTGAATGAGA
Organism: Sturnira hondurensis; assembly: GCF_014824575.4. Lineage (NCBI taxonomy): Eukaryota > Metazoa > Chordata > Mammalia > Chiroptera > Phyllostomidae > Sturnira > Sturnira hondurensis. The sequence continues at coordinate 8,433,198 of NW_028091156.1, forward strand.
GATGATGATCATGCTGTATTTTTCCATTCCTAGGTGGAAACAACCCAGAAAAGTAAATGGAATTCTGGAACGCTATGTATTATATATTTCAAATCACGTGCATGATTTTACGATTTGGGATGTCATCTATAACAGCACAGAGCTTTTCGAGGATCACAGACTACAACACCTTTTGCCTGGCACTAAATACCTCATCAAGTTGGGGGTCAGTCCACTTTACCTGTATCTCTTTCCCTGCCCCTTGCTGCTTCTCTGTGTCACATCTTCTCTCCCTCCCTCACAAAAACAAATGAACAAAAAACTCACGTATTGCTCTTCACACTGAACACTCACTTCACATCCTAAATGTGAATGATGCTGATCTAATACCTACATTATTTTATGTTATGAGAAAATGATAGCATAACAATCTGAGTAGTAGGTTTTCCAAAATCTAATTGAGAGTCATCTGGAATTATTTCGTTCTTTTTTTTTTTTATTATTTGTAGCATGTCATGATTGTTGAGGGCTTTTTCTAAAATGTGTGAATTAATAAGGTTATTTCCCCAAGGAGATGGTATTCATTTGAAAACAATGCACAGTGTAAAAATTTAGGTCTTATTTTGTAAATTAAGCTTTAAATGACCCCCAGATATTCTCGTTCATTATTGTGTTCTGGTTTACATTACTCTTCTATTTCAAATGAACAATCACTAATAAAACCCTAGAATCAACATAGTTTAGAGGTTTCCTTGGACAGACCATAGCAAATTTTTTCATGCAAAATAGCACTTTTATACAAAGGTCTTTTTAAAGACCTTGATATTACGGTGGAATTTATACGCAGTAGTCCCTTTTGTTTTTTGATGAAATGTAATCTTTTTTAAGTTTAATAGCACATCTGAAAATAACTGAATATAAACATGAGATTGTCCCTATTTGTTTTAAACACACTCTTCATTTTATAGCAATATCTATATAAGGGTATTTGCTTTGATAAATGCCATAGAAAATATTCTGCTCTTGATTATGAATAAATTTACATTTATGTAGACACTGTGTATGCATTCATTTTACTTAACATGCTCTTGAGTGCTCTAAATATTATACCACGAGCAAATAAACTACATTCAACTGTTGCTAAGTGTCTGACCTGACACCATAAAACAAGGGCAACCAGACAATGTTAAAAGTCCTGTTCAGAGCCAGTTCCATGTGCCTAGGTGTTCAGCACACAGATGTATTTATGAACAGCAGCTTGGATCACTCTATTACCCACGATGTAAAAAATATATGAACTTGATTTTCAAAGGCTAGTACACAAATCCACACTCTTTTCAAAACAGTTGTAATATTAAAATCTGGAAAGTTCTCTATTTCTTAGAAGCAACCACAATTAAACAGAAATTGTCATGCCCTTGGTTTTTATTAGGGACTGGCAAAGGTCAAGGAACAGGCCTACCCTCCAGGCCATTTTTAGGATATGCGCTGCAGTCAATGAAAGCAACCCCCTTGACCTGACTGGTGTGATTTAGTTGGTTGGGTGTCATCCCACAAAGCAGAAAGCAGCCGGTTCGGTTCCCGGTCACTGCACATGCCCGGGTCGAGGGCCCAGTCCCCCTTGGGGCATGTGTGAGAGGCGACCAGTCGATGTTTCTCTTGCACATCAATATCTCTCCTCCTCCCTTTCTCCCCCCTTCCCCTCTCTGTAACATTAAATACATACAATCTAAAAGAAGCCCTTAATCATTTATGTTTTATAAATCTATGATACCTTGAAAAATAAACACCACTAGGTTATGATTCCACTCTCCCGAGTTTCAATTCAGATTTTGCCCCTATGTGGACTGAGGCAAATTTACTTAACTGCACTGAGTTTTATGTTTTCCAAGCCCTAAAATTCTATGATGCTAAAAAGGTGACCCTGAACAATATCCTATGGAGTCAAACAGGATCCATCTACCACTGAGTAATGTTGGTGCAAGATGTCATACAGATGTGGCAGTCTTGCCCTAACTTTTGTTAATTAATTTGCTCACGTTTTTTATTATTTTTTATTTGGCTGTATTTATCAGGGCAGAAAATACACTAATTTATGTTTGGGAAATATTTAACAAAAAGGTTTTTTTTTTACTCATTCACCAGTTAATTAAATGAACCAGAATGTTTTAGGTTCATCTTAATTAATTGAGGGATTATTGTATGTTGCATAGTTTAAACATAATAACTGGCTTTCAGGGTCATTAGATTAGTAGATGGAGATAGATTCTCAGCTAAGTGGAGTTGGCTTTATAGAACCTTAGCAGGTTGAAGTGTTGGAAAACAAAACATGCAGGTATCAGAGCCTTTGAGTAGACATTAAAATAGTGGCAAATACAGGGGAATTGGGACCACTGTGATTTCCTCCAGACCGAGAGGAAACCTGTTACTTCATGTGTCTTCGTTTAATTGCCCATGTTGCCTGGGTTATCAACTCTCGCAGAGAAGGGGCCATGTCTTTCAAACTTCTGTCTGCAGAGTCAAGTTCAGTGTGTGGTGGGAACTGAGCACTCAGCAAACAATTCTTTAATGACCGGACCCCAAGTATATCTACTTCAGTAAGAATCTGAGACTTCTGATATAAATTAATTGACTTGCTGTAAAATGTAAGAGTTGGAGGCTGTGTGATTCCGAACTTACACTCTTTTCACTAGAAGAAACAGGATACCATGTTCTTATACTCAACAGATGATGTTGTGAAGGGTGGTAGTCCCTAATAGCAATAATATCAGCAATTAAATGAAGAAGATAGTGAGACAAGTATCAGGATAAGTGTGGTCTGATCATTTTCATATTTCTTCTAGACATTTGCCTCTTAATGAACATTGTGTTAAATGCATTTCCTGAAAGGATTCTTGGAAATGATAAGCTTCGCTTTTCAAAAGGTCATGTGTAGATAATCTGGCCTTGGTCTCTTTCATCACACTTTAAAACATGCTGCATTCTTAACATCCTCAGACCCAACTTATCTGAAAACAAATGTTTGGAAAGAGAAAGCTAGTTTTCAATGTTCCTAATAGTAATGTTTTTAAAAATAACTAATAGATGTTATTAGTTATGCATTTCATTAGATTAAAACTGAATTCCCTATTGGGTCAAGTTTCTCATCAATTCAGGGTAGTATTTTGACTTTGCATTTTTGTTAATGGTCGTCATTGATGAAAGCTAGAGAGATGGGTTGAAACACATTGCTTTGATAGCTCAGAGTTTAAAAGACTTTGCAGTTTCATAAAGCCACCTCTATCCATTCCCACTATTTTCTTTAGATTTCCCAAGCCAGAATTTTAATAAGCATTCGGTTGCATTGAATGCAGTGGCCCCTGGTACTGGCAGGTCAAACAAGGTACTGATTGGTTCAATTTCATTTAGATGATATCAGTTAGATTAGATCAATGGGGAAGCAACCTTAAGGACCTGTGTTCCTTGCTGATGGACCCTGCTCTTTACACCTCCAAATACATGCCAAAAAATGTGGAATAATATTTTACAGGTAATTTTGTTATTTCAGCAGCCCCTTTATACATTTTGTGTCATTTACAGGGCAAATTCTCTCATGAACTGTTTAGATTCTTAAGAAGTTCTTTGTTACTTTACTCGTTTATGGGTCTTTCATGACAACCCAAACAAGCAGTCCTTCCAAAGCAGAGGATGTCTTTGTTTATCCCAGAGGACATCCTAAAATGATCAAAACAAAGTAAATTTTAATCCACGTTCTTTTTTTTATATTTAATTTTACATCACAAAGTTTACTATTTCTTTGGGCAGAGTTAGCAGGGAAAAGTCTTAAGTTATTAATGAAAAAATATAGTGACAGACTATCAGAATTAAATCCCATTGCATTAAGGGTTTACCAATAAGATGCTGCAATATTTTTTCCCTCCCAAGGGGAAAAAAAAATCTAGGAAATGCAAAGGATGAGTTTATCTCCCTCTGAGGACTGGAAGGAAGGCCCCTTTGACCGCTTTCTGATGATAACACAGCTGTCCCTCATGGCCTCTCTTCCTGCCACATTTTCTGGTGGACTTTTAGCACATTGGGGATGATTTGATTTTTCCATTTTAATGTTCAGATCGTTGTTCTTGGGCTCACAGCGACGTGTCCTCAGGCTTGAAGTCAGGGTTTCACCACAAGCTCAATTGATTCTTCTTTATTTGCAGAGGCTCATCCTCAGGAGGAGGGTGGCGTCTGCCTGGCATGTGTATGCACGGACTGCGGCTGAGAATTAGAGGGAACCCACAGAGGTTAATGAGGTCCCCCCGATCATAATGCAGTTTCATGCCCGGGCCCCAGTCTATCCCATCTGAACCTTGCGTGTGCTGACGAGAACTTATCCTGCAAACATGGGCTAAACAGCCCGTGAGACTGAGCTCCATGTCAATGGACTGTGTGTTGTTATTTGTACCTTTAATGAATTATTTGCAATAATTTTGCAATATTACCCTTCAGCGTAAAAGATCATTAAAAATCAGTCAGCCTTCTCCCATCTTTAGGGGAAAGAATATGGGCTGTTTTAAGTATCAAAAGGCCATTCCTCATTATCACACTGAAAATCAGGGACAGGCCTAGAGACATACAGAGGTATTTTAATCATTTATATTAGTGATATCTGCCTTCTGTGGAAATGAACTGAGTAACTGTCTGCTTTTTGCATTGTTCTATGAATTGGCTACTTTTTCTTATTAATTTGGTAAAAAAAAAAAAAAAGTAGGGTTTTTTTTTAAGATTTTTAAATTCCATTGTGCAAATTACAGTTGCAACCTAGAGAGATGCTTGAACAAAGCTTAAGTATAGTTTTCAAATATCTGTGATATTTATATAAAGACCTAATTGCTAATATTTGCTAGCAAACTTAGTCTAGAAACAGCCTATGTGCCTGTCTCAGCTTCCTGGAGATATGCTTATCCAGCAATTCAGGGAATGCAGATATTTTCCTAACACGTTTAAACGTTTACTTGAGGATTTTTTGCAGTTTTTTAGGATAGTATGCACCAAGGTTTCCAAATACGTTTAACACCCACATTTCTCTTTTTGGCATGAGCACTACTACCTTAGTGGGGAATTGGTGTAGGGGACAGGCGGAGGGGAAGTTCTGTGGTCCATTTAAGTTTGTCAGTGGTTTAACAAGGCCCATTTCCTTCTGCATAGAAGTCTGACTTGACCCTTTAAGGCATTAAGCAGTCACTCAATGACCTCTTTGCTGCTGATTTATGAGAAATATTGTTGTATTCAATTACACTGCTATATTGGCCACACGATAGTAAAGAAAGGGCAGGTATATTTTCTGTACATATTTTTTTTTCAGAAATCACTTGTTTTCTCCTGAAGAAGTCTTTGGTCTCTAGGACTTTTTTCATGTCGTGTCAAATTCATTCTACAATAGGGACCTTCGTACAAGGCGAAGTTAGTAAGGGCTCTTCACCCACTCACTATGCAGATGTGGGCAACAGTAGGTTCGCACTTGCTCATAAAGTCTCATTAATAAATAATGATAGTGAATAAACCCTGTGCTTTGCACACTCCCACCTGTGACCTGCTTTGGCCCACTCCCGTGTGCCCTGTCTCTAGGCTCAGACTTAGGACATAGTCTATTTCATACATCCATGCATTCTGTGTTATTTTCTAACTAATTTTTGAAGATGGCTGTCTCGTGTCCTTAAAAAATTAAAAAAAAAAACACTAATTAAATGTCAAGCCTCAGTACTGAAACAAATGTATTTTGTGCGGTAAAGGGAGTTTTATTTCAAATAATCTGAAACTCATCTGATGAATTCTCTCTCTTCCATGTTTATCTAAACTTTTGGGACCCAAAGTGAAATGCGCTTTTCTTCTCCTTCCATCTCTGTTCAGGCTTGCACGGGGGGTGGGTGCACGCTGAGCGGGGCCAGCGAGGCCCAGACTGCGGAGAGCGCACCCGAGGGTGTGGCCGCCCCCAGCGTACACTCCTATTCACCCCACTCCTTCAACGTCTCCTGGACTGAGCCTCAGTATCCGAATGGTGAGTGAACCCTTTTAGCCTCAAGTGAAAAAGATGATTAGCAAAGGTAAATTAATATTCCAAATGGCAGCTTATAGGTGGTGCTTCATTTTTAAGGATCATTTTAGCACATAAAATACCTGAGATAGTATCCTTGTCTGTATTCGGGAGACTGGTTTTTAGGCTCCCACAATTTTGGTGGCTCAAAGGTGCCCCCTTTTGATAGTTCCTGTGTACTGCATCTTACGTGTAATACGTTCCCTGAGAGGTAAAGAGAGCAAGCAGGGGATTCCCTGAGAAGGCCCTTGTGACAATGACATTGGATTTTCAGTGACTTCCTGTTTTTGACAGTCACCCACTTCTTCTGAGTGTAGAGGGGTGGAAAGTTCATGCCCATAGTGTATTTCAAAATGCTTTTGATTTAGTAAGCTTATCAAGAGATCACTGGGAACTCTGTATTTTCCATATGTTATTTATAAATATTTCAGCATACGGTTTTTTAACAATGCATACATTAAATATATATACATGTATACTTTGTTTGAAGGGGATTGTGCATATTACTAAGTGTACACCTCTTAGCATAGTTTAGCGAGTAAAGTTAACCACTTCAAGTTTGCTGAAATAACATCTTCATAAAGAATTTTTGTAATCACGTGGGGTAGGAATTGCTTTATTCATGGATTGAAAGTATTTTTATACTTCACACAGCATAGTGTCATTGTTCAAAACCACAGAAGCTTATATAACATCACCTTTTTGTCCCTCCTTAAGACAAATATCAAGAAGACTTTTTATATTATAGAAATGGTTTTAAGTAACTCATTACTGAACATTGAAATAGCCTCTTTCAGCACAGCTAAAAAGAATAAAAGAAAAAAATTGCAGTTTTATTAGTTTTTCTTATGTTTACTATGTTATTAATTATTCCAGTCATCTCATTTTAATTAAACTTTTGGCAAGTGCAGTAGATATATTTGAGGTCGTGGAAAGAGCTCTAATACTTAAAGTGAGTAATTATCTCTGCTACTGAAGTTATTCTTGTACTATTACAACTTTTCTAATAAAAATAAACGGATGTCTAGTTGATACTTACATTAAACAGTGAAAAATCTTGCCATACTTCACGCTGCACAAGGAAGCCTTGTCCATAGGTGGCAATGAAAATGTTAATAATGATTTCTTCCCGTTGGAATACTGTTAAATGCTATGATGTGATTTTCCTGCTAGAACACTTGCCTTCATCCCAGTTGGTGGTTCCCACTGGCTTTACAGCTGCACTCGGAATCCTAGGTTGACTAACGAAATATTTTCTGCCTTGCAGAAAATCTTTGCACATCATGTCTTGTGCACTTACAACCAATTTTAAAATGTGCATTGAACACTAAGAATTGGAGAGATTTTTGGTGATTTGTGTTAACCCTTCCATTATATTCTAAAGTCCAGTACATCATCTTACCAGAATTTTTACAGTATTTATTGTAGGAAAATGATGAGGCATTTAAAAAGTTTAAGCGTTTCATTAAATTACTTTTCTTCTCTTCACTGCTTCTCCCTTTAAGTTTTCCAAATTCACCAGTGTTTGATGTCCATGGTCTTTTGTCTGGAAAGGGATAATCTGATTATTGGAAAACAAGTGTCCCTCAGGCTGTTCTTGAGGGCTCCCCTCCCCTCCCCCCGCATGCTAAAAGGGAAGAATATAATCCAAATTGTTTATTCTGGCATTTGGATCTTCCCAGCTTGTGACTCAACTTGCATTTACATAGCCTTGAGATATGCTTTGCTTTATAGCCACCCTGGAACATTTATAGTTTGATGTAGGACTCAAAGACATGGCCGTGGAATCAGATCTTATCTCTGACCTGCAGTAACTGTGCGCTTTGGGAACTTTTCTGAATTCCGTGAGCCCCAGTTTCTGTGATGATCAAATTGGAGTTCACAGTTCCTACCATCTCTCTGTCTTTACCTGTAGGACTCTGGCGCCTTCTGTCTTCTCACAAAATTCTTCCACTCCTTGAGTCTAAGCAGAGCTGTCTCTCTTCTCTTGACCATTTATTCTGTGTCTGCCCCTTCACATTGGCGGGTACTTCATTCATCCTGGGCTCAGATTTATCTGGGTACACGTCCAACTTGCCTTAATGATGATAAGCACCACAAATCATTCATTTCCGTTTCCCTTCACAGAGCCTAATGCAGTGTTGTACTTTCCACTGGTATTTAACAATATTGAATTCATTTAGTTTTTCTTGTGAAAATGACATTTGAGCAATGATATGTGTACTGCAGAGTCCTGGCTCCCTAATGATACCAACAGAGAGAACAGAATACATCTTAACCTTGGTAAATTTAAGTTGCTGCCTTCTCATTTCTCTGCCTCTCTTCCTGCCCTTTCTGCCGTGCCCCCACTCTGCTCCCACTGGTAAACACCCTCCACTCCCACCAGTCAGGAAGGGAGGGGGGTGCTCCTGACTTAATCACCCCCCGTTTCTCTTGCCACACAACTTCTGCCTCCTCATGACCTGCTAAAATCTAACTTTGTTCATTCCAAATGTATTTTTGATGACCTCCTATGTGTCATCATACCGATGATGAATTTGCCGAATCTTTGGTTGGACGGTATTGGAGTTCCTTGGGGGAAATATTCCTGTAAGCAAACAATCACAAGGTAGAGATGTCCCAGAACACCAAGTGTATAGAGAAGGAGCTTCCCGGGGAGACCCATGGAGTGTGGCCATGTCATCCCTCTGGGTCTTCATTAGCATGTAGTGGGTCTGGATACATGTACGAATTTAGAAGGTCATGTTCTGTCACAGGGGCTGCTTGCCTGGTTTCGGACACCCCAGACTCCAAAATCTTGACTCTGTGAGTCAGTTATAGATCTAAATAGATTTTTTCACTAGAACTTTATAAACATAAAAAAAAAACTCGTTGAGCAACAATCAACAAATGTTGATCCAGTTACTAAGAATTTATACGTGGTTGTGTATCAAGACAGTGCAATAATGTCAATAAGAACAAAACAATTCTAGGAAGTTGATTATTTTTGCCAACTTAAACATAGTACCATGAGGACAATAGAATGTTATTAAACGAATGTTTAGTTTGATTTTTTGAGCATATACATTGTTTCAGGAATGGGTGGTAGAGAAACTAATTGACTCTGGGTCTTTTTTATACACATTTTATATTTGCTGTCCTGAAGGGTATTAAGAGATAATAGAAGGTAAATAAATTTTTGTAATGTATATAAATGAAGGTATATATGTAAATATTAATTAAGTACTCCCCATGCAAAGATTTGTTTCCTGTTACCACGACTAATAGTAATAATAGCAATAATAATAGCTACCATTTATAGGTATGTGCCAGGCACTTAATTCTCATAGTTTGCCCATGAAATAGGTATTGTCATTTCCACATTCAGATGTGGAAACTCCAGTTTGTAAGTATTAAGCAATTTAATTATCAAGGCAAGTTAAATACAAATGTAATACAAAACAAAATGTGAATGACTAAAAAATTCATGATTTTATTTACTGTACTTCTACCTGAAATATTTGTAGAAATGTCTATACAGTCAGAATGTGCACATGTATGTATGTGTGTGNGGTATTGGAGTTCCTTGGGGGAAATATTCCTGTAAGCAAACAATCACAAGGTAGAGATGTCCCAGAACACCAAGTGTATAGAGAAGGAGCTTCCCGGGGAGACCCATGGAGTGTGGCCATGTCATCCCTCTGGGTCTTCATTAGCATGTAGTGGGTCTGGATACATGTACGAATTTAGAAGGTCATGTTCTGTCACAGGGGCTGCTTGCCTGGTTTCGGACACCCCAGACTCCAAAATCTTGACTCTGTGAGTCAGTTATAGATCTAAATAGATTTTTTCACTAGAACTTTATAAACATAAAAAAAAACCTCGTTGAGCAACAATCAACAAATGTTGATCCAGTTACTAAGAATTTATACGTGGTTGTGTATCAAGACAGTGCAATAATGTCAATAAGAACAAAACAATTCTAGGAAGTTGATTATTTTTGCCAACTTAAACATAGTACCATGAGGACAATAGAATGTTATTAAACAAATGTTTAGTTTGATTTTTTGAGCATATACATTGTTTCAGGAATGGGTGGTAGAGAAACCAATTGACTCTGGGTCTTTTTTATACACATTTTATATTTGCTGTCCTAAAGGGTATTAAGGGATAATAGAAGGTAAATAAATTTTTGTAATGTATATAAATGAAGGTATATATGTAAATATTAATTAAGTACTCCCCATGCAAAGAAAAGATTTCTTTCCTGTTACCACGACTAATAATAATAATAGCAATAATAATAGCTACCATTTATAGCTATGTGCCAGGCACTTAATTCTCATAGCTTGCCCATGAAATAGGTATTGTCATTTCCACATTCAGATGTGGAAACTCCAGTTTGTAAGTATTAAACAATTTAATTATTAAGGCAAGTTAAATACGAATGTAATACAAAACAAAATGTGAATGACTAAAAAATTCATGATTTTATTTACTGTACTTCTACCTGAAATATTTGTAGAAATATCTATACAGTCAGATTCCATCTAGCTATGTGGGAAAAAATTTTTTTTGTTACTTTGACTTGTCTCATGTCTTGTTCTCAGTGCTGACAACATTCCTAAGATCTCTATTCCTATTTTTCTCTGGTTTTAAAGAAATAATTGTTTTTTTTTTACTTTTTATTTTGATATGTTTGTTTTTTAAGAAGTCAGAATGTGATTCTCTCTCCTTTCCTGGAAATTCTATGTCTTAATAGGAGCCATGGATGACAGAATTCAGGGGGTCACTTAGGGACACTGCCTTGACAGTTTTGAGCCAACCTCGGGTAACTTTTATGAAACACCTCCACTTGGTGTGTCAGGTAGAATTTCCCAAGCACAGTCTTTTTCAGATGGCACTGCTTCCATTTATAGAAGAGCATAACAGTAATAAGGCATCACTCCCCCATGTGAAAGCCGTTCTCTTTTTTTCCCTTTTAATTGAAGGATCAACTAGTCACACAGGGACCTATCTGCCACACTCGATCATCACTGGGCCTCGGAGGGAAGCCCTTAGCTGATATTCACATCGCCATGCTGTCCTGGAAACAAGCAAATATGTGGGAGCGTCAGTATTCACTAGGCGTGTCATTTCTATGACACACCAAAGCATCATTGTTTAATTCTTATAGTAAACAGAATTCCTCCACTTAAACAGAGGTACCTTGTGTTAAATCGACATTGCATTGTGCTTGTATTGAGTTTCCTTGGTTATGTGTGACAAGCTAATGAGCACCTTAGGAAATGCAATTTGACACAGCACGATGAGGAGGCACAAGGATGTATACCCCGGTGGACATGCTCTGTGGACAATTATGATTCTGCTTCCCTGTGAAAACTAAACACCTTATAAGTTGTACCATTATGGAAGGAGGAAGGTGATAAACATGAAACTGCTCATGCTAGATAGCCAATGGGAATGAAGTATCCATTTTGTGGATTATCCATTGAAGAAACTGAATTTATAGAGTTGGATTAAATAACCTGATTGCCCTGAGCACATAACATCATGTTTTATTTTCTGACCATTATTTTACTGATGATTAGCTTAAGAGAATAAGGAAGGAAAACACAAAAATATAGTAGAGTACAATGTCATTCAGTTTCCATTTATTTGTTGGGTATTTGTCTTCTGCCTCTCTCAATCCGCTCTGCACACTTCCCTGCTCAGCCCTGGATTCTAGGCTGACCTTCATGCACAATGTTAATAGGCCTCTTTATCTGTCTGGTTCACTGTTGGTCTGTCTTTGAGCAGGAGCAAGAGAGGAGAGGATGGGAGGTGAATGCAGCCTCAGATCTTCCTCCCTGTGGTTTCCTCTCTGCCTGGCTCTGGGCAACAGGCTCCAGGGCCTACCCAGTGGGCTTCCTACACCTCAGCTCTTTCTCCAGGGTCCTGCATCCATTCTCTCCCTATCCGCTCCACATGTAGAGATGTTTACTGGCTCCCAGCCAGCTGGTCTCCCAGGAGTCCTAGCTCTGACTAGCTGGGGATGCTTTATGATCACTTACTGCTCTCCCTTAACCCTTCCCTTCTCTTCATAAGTGGTCCCTTCACTAAATTGTCCTCCGTTGTCCATTTAAGTTGCCATAAGTTTCCTGCCGAGACTCCAATAGATCCCTAAATCTCATTTAATCCCACTCACCATGTAGAATGGTGGGGGACTGGACAAATGTGAAATGCTTCCCTTCGTTCTAAGAGTGTCAAAAGTAAACAAACAAAATTCCCATTTTGCTACACCCTGTTTTGGTGCACCAGACATTTTGAAAGCAAATGCGAGCCATGTTCAGAAGATCTCAAGGCAGACTGCCTTTGCCCAGTGTGTTCTCATTATACAGTTCTGTTCTACAGTTGATTTTTCAGCCCTTCCTACAAATGCTGTCAAATATTGCTTATCTACAGAATATGCACATGTATGTGTGTGTGTGTCTGTCTGTGATCTCACCTGCACTTACGTTGGACATCAGTGTCTCCTGCCTCTCAATTCAAATGCATCCTAGGTACGAAAAAAATCTCAGCTGTGGAATTAACTGTCACCAGTTTCACATAATTTTATGCTCAGCTCATTGTCATGCACTCATTTTTACACTCAGACCTTGTCTCAGTAACTCTCTGTTATTTCTTCATCCACGGTTCCAGATGTCATGGTTATCTGGTTTCTGAGCATGGCTCGCTAGGGGTTGACTTGCTAGAGTGAGTCAGGCAAAGACAGAGAAGTGACTTTTGAGAGACTGTCACTGAGGGAGAATGGAGAAGAACTCAAAAAGTAGACTCAAGAAGTGATACAGTGCAGCCGCTGAGTGATGTGAAGAATAAGACCTGGGTAAGTGTCCTCTGTCTCCTCAGTCCCGGGGGGGATTTCTGAATTAGAGAACGTCATTCTTGATGTCCATAATGCTCGGTCTGAGTCATCACAAAGTGACTCAATGATGTTCATTACAGTCTGGGGAAGAAGGCAGGTGTACAGTGCTTGCTAAAAAGATTTCCTTCAAAAATGGTTCAGATTTTTAAAGTTTGTACTTCAGGGATGAGATTTAGTCATCATGAAAATGAACTTCTATAAAACATCTCATTTCCCAATATGTCAGGTAAATGAGAAACTATGCACATAATCCTAGCATAAAAGAAATTCTCTGTTCCCCAATTATGCAAGAAAAGGAACCTATTGATCTGGGTGCTTTCTATTTCAATGTTGAAAAGTAGGTCAAGTAGATATTTCAGGTGTCTTACAACTGCTTTAAGAGGTCCTGCCACATGTTATTTGCACACGGATTGTGTTCATATGTGTGTGTGGGTTCAGCGAGTGCTTAGCAGAGTGCCAGGCTCTTAACAATTTCTCATCCTTATTTTAACTGTGATTTTATCCATTTTTTTCTCTTAAATTTTCAGTGAAATACTTGGTGTTCTCCTGATGTGCTTTTCATTTCTTAGTTTTAATTCATTTGTGCTTTTGTATGTCTAGTATTAAATGGCATCAAATCAGATAGTTTCTGTAAGTGTTCGTAGAATTATCATACATGGCCACACTGGACCAAAGGAGATGAAATGCAGGCGGCCACACCCTGTGGAACTCTCAGGGTATGTGATCGGAAAAGGAACCCTCTCCCCCCAACTCTGGAAGTAAGGGAAATGGACCTGCTTTCTGAATTTGCTAGAGTCTTTTGTTTTAAAACCCACTCTTTGTCCAAAGCCTCTGTCGCTGAGCTGTTCTTCAATATCATCTTTTTAGCAAGTTCCTTTTCATGCTCCAGGTGTCTTAAGTATCTCTTTTTCCTATAGCCTTAAATTTTTACTCTGTATAGATGTTCATATTTTACTCTGCTGTGTGTTCATTAATTTATTCATTCAATCAATACTTATTAAGTATCTACTATGTTTCAGGCATGGTGCTAAGTAATACACAAGTGAGGAAATGTCATGTTGGGCAATTAATGTGAAAAGTGGATAAGGGTTAGGCAGGAGATGTCCTGTGTGTTATGTGATGAGCTCCCGACAGCTGTCCTCAGGGAAAGCTATGTGACAGAGGAACATTTAAGATAATTTCTCAAGAATACACTAGGAGGCTGTTGTGACATTAATTTTACTTTGAAAGAGGTTCTAATTTAGCATGTAAGCAAAGTTCTGTTTCCCACGGTATAATGAATGTTTTGATTGAATAAGTCAATGATTATATGATTAGCCATTCAGTGTCTTTTATCTCTGCTAGTTGATGTCATGGTAATGCATATAACTTTCCTTCTGAAATACTCTGTGGTTGATCACTAAAACCAGCCAATCATAGTTTCTCTAGCTCATTCATGAGTATCTCATAAGTGTGTGCACTTTGCTTAAGGCCCCTATGTTTACATAATTCAACACTGTAGTTAGGAACATGGTCTAATTGCATGAGAAGCCTAAGCTGCCAGGTCGTAGTCTGTCTATTCTGGAGCCCAATCACCTCCATTCAAATCCTGACCCCAGGAGTCGCCAACTGTGTGACCTTGAACAAGTTACCTAATCTATCTGTGCCTGAGTTTTCTCGTCCATAAAATGGTGATCCTAATATGGCCCATAGCCCTGGCTGGTGCGGCTCAGTTGGTTGGGGTACTGGCCCATAGACCAAAAATATGCAGGTTTAATTCTGGTCAGGGCACATGCCTGGGTTGCAAGTTTGATCCCCGGTTGGGGTGTGTGCAAGAAGGCAACCAATCAGTGTTTCTCTTACACCAATGTTTCACTTTCACATGGATGCCTCTCTGTCTCCGTCTGTCTGTCTGTCCGTCTCTCTCTCTCTCCCTCTCTCTCTCCCTCTGTCTAAAAGCAATGAAAAATAAAATGTCCCCAGGTGTGGATAAATTTTAAAAATAATTCTGCCTGTACTGTGGTAGTTCTGTGCGCAGAAGGTTAAAAAGCAGTTCATACACACCAGGTGCTTAAAACCGTGCCTGCCACCTCCTGAGTAATATACAATGCATTAACAAATAAGGTCATTTGACTTCCAGAGAACATGTATTAAGGATATCATTTTAGAAAGCAATAAAAATTATAAATGTGCTTAATTTATTCATATTTGAATTGGAACACAAATGACAGCAGTTAATGGGATGCGATGGAAAGAGTCCCATCCTGGGACTCTTGGGTTTTATTTCTGTCTCTGCACTAATTAGCTTAACAATTTGATAGTCAAGGGTTTAAAGCCTGTTTTTTCCTCTGGAAAGAGACAGAGTTTAGACTCAGGGAAATACCACATTCCATGAAATTAGGAGCCACGTGGAGAAGCACTTGCTTTCTTTAAGTCATTCTTGGCCATTGTCAATCAGTCATACTAAATGCCAATTATTGTCTTTCCAGGTGTTATCACTAGTTATGGGCTATATCTGGATGGCGTATTAATTCACAATTCCTCAGAACTCAGCTGCCACGCCCATGGGTTCACTCCTTGGAGCTTACATTCCTTCCAAGTGCAAGCGTGCACGGCCAAAGGCTGTGCGCTGGGCCCACTGGTGAGTTCACATTTGTAGAGCCCGGGGGTGGGTTCAGTGGCACATGAGCGGGGAACAAGGAAGGTGTAAGTTCCAGCAAACACTCTCCGCACAGCTGGCCTTTCAGGCTGGATGGGGAATTTTCTTTTTATAAAATTTCACCTAAGACTTAGGAAGAGTTTATATTCAACATAAATTTCGAGACCACATGTGGTGAAGGTCAGAATCAGCAGCGTTTCACTGGAATTTCTAAACATATTGATAAGTTGGCCAGCTTAGCAGGCCGGCATACAATTTTGCATAACTTGGTTACATATTTAAAGTGCATTTTTTCTCCCTGATAATGGGTTCTACAACTAAGGAAGTTCATGGTGAAAAAAGTGAAAATAATGGAAAGCCCACACTGCCACAGTAGAGTAACATTGCTCCCCAATAGCTGGGCTCATGGATTGAAAGGTTGAGTTCACCTCATCTATTAGAATGAAATATTCTAATTTTATTAGTGTAATATAGCTTCATGAGAACAGTGTTTAAAATTACATTTATATCAGCTTTTGATAGCCACATTTTAGATATCTATAATATATATCTGTATTTCATCAGTAGCTGAAAGATTGACAAAAATTATGCTTTTTATTACTACTCTAATTTTAAAAACACAATTAGTAGTACGTAATTTCCATAGACTGGCATGACATTCTTTAGTTTTAAAACATCACATTTTCATGTTGTGTGTTTTTCTTGATTAATTAGATTTACCTTCTTTTAACGGGAATGCTCATTAGTTTTACATCCTTTCTGGCAATCTCTCCTAATGCTCTATCATTTTAATGCACTCTGTCTTCATTGAAGAGTGTATTGTATAAATATTACTTTGGAAAAAAAAAACAGCTCTACCGTTTAATTTGTGCTTCCTTATTTTTCATCACACCTCCCATTTCGCTTCAGAAATTGGTTGCTTTCCAAGCTGCTATAACATCATCTACCCG
This sequence comes from Sturnira hondurensis, assembly GCF_014824575.4. Lineage (NCBI taxonomy): Eukaryota > Metazoa > Chordata > Mammalia > Chiroptera > Phyllostomidae > Sturnira > Sturnira hondurensis. Next base: position 8,449,718 of record NW_028091156.1, read on the forward strand.
GGGAGCTGAGCTGGAGTCTTTATTGCCATTAAGTATTTTATAACCCGGTCCCTTGGATGGTTACTTACTCTTAAAAGCAGGAATGGCAGTAGGCCAGCTTTTCCTTCTCCATTCAGAGAAGGAAAAGACACAAAAGAACACTTTGCAAGAGCTTGAAACTTAGTCTTTCTCAGAAATATAACCTGCCAGTTGTGGTCCTGGCTGCCACGCTGGCTGCCACCTTGTCTCCCATTGTTCGCAGGACGTTAAACAAGGGGGACACAGTTATCGACCTGTGTCCTGTGTGGATATAGGCGATGTTAACCTTAAGAAATCAAGTGCCACAGTGCCCTGAGGGGACGGGGGACACAGAAACCCGCCCTGCCGCAGCCCCATCCATGCCAGACTCAGTCCTGATGGGGAGGGTCTCATTTTCTCCCCTTGGTTCTTTGCTCAATCCTGCACTCAGCCTGCAGACTCTTTTCCCAAGTCAGTGATCCATCTCTAATCACTGGAATTGAACAATAACGTCTTTATTGAGAACAAGTCAACTATATGCTTGCCAGGAAGTTAGAACCCATGATCTTCAATAGATTTCTAAAATATTTTGTGCCGGTTACAGGAATTATTATGCCTTCAAGAGACTGCCTAGGAGTATTCTAAGTAGTGCAAGACACCTGCCACAATCATGCAGGATATTACAGATTTGGGTTTTTGTTGAGAGTTTTTTTAAATGCATCTTGTTGATTTGAGAAGTCTGTGAATCAGTCTTAAAAGTCAGGCTTTCCTATTATTAAATTACAGTATGATATTCAACAAAATTCAGCCAAATGTAGCAAGTACATATACATTTCACAGGCATTCTTTTATCTGAAACCCGGTGTTATAACATTTTATTCAAACAAAAATATGTAATTTCTATTTTTAAATCTTTTTTTTCTGGCAGAAATCAAAGGATAAATTCTGGGAGAGTCAAATGTTGAGTTCATCTAACAGCATTTCTTAATGATAACTCTTTTGATTTTTAGAAAACCTGCCTATTTATTTTACATCTTTTATATATTTAATATAATTTTTCATGCATGCAAGGAAACACTACCCAAAGTCTTCTAGGACAGACACATTCTACAGTCACGACTGTGTTACGGTTCACCCTCAGAATTGACAAATTGACAATATATTGAAAGAAAAGTAGTTTAAAGAGGACAAATTACATGAAATACAATATTTAAAAAAATGCATACATAAATTCTCCATTCTTACCATTTTAATGTAATATTAGCTCAATGTGTTGTTTTATCTTTAGCCTAACTAAGTTTACTACTTGTTATCTGTAGTTCAGAAGGAATTGTTCTATGCCCATTTGAAAAAAAAAAGGATTTCTTTGTGTTTCTTATTCATTAACCCAATGTATTTTGCTTTTAAGGAAATTCCATTGTAAAAAGCAGTGTACAGTGTCTTTGTTCTTAATTTTAAGATGCTAATATGCACTGTCAAATTAAACCTAATGATTGGGACTTTATCAAAGTTTGAAATAATAATGAAAAGAAACAGAAAATGCAACAGAGAATTTTTTGTGTGCTTTCCTTACTTTCAATTTTATCATTGAATTATATTTGATGGAACCCCTTTACATTCTGTGTCTCTATAAAAAAGGGGATTTGTCCACAGGAAGATCGCTTTGCTCTGGTTTGTTTGTTTCCACCTGACAATCTCAGATGGGGAGTTTTATGACTGTGTTTGGCCTTCGAATGTTCATTGGATTCAGTTCCCCAGGGGCCTCTTAAGGATGAAGTCTGGAACTGTAGGTCGCTGCTGTGTCAGATGCTTAAGAAGCTGGCGCGGTTTCCTCGTGACGGCCTGCTTGCACAGACCAACACCCTGGCACACGTGCGCACACGCATTTTCACGTTCACTTTTTACAGGAATGTGTATGTAAGACATCTAGATTTAAGTTACAATGGATGTTTTGGACAAGAAAACTCTACATGGGATATCAGCTCCATTGCTGTCTGCTGCTATTCTCCATGCCTCCTTGGGAAACATATTCTGCTAAACTTCAGAGTTTTCAACTGTCACAGAGGGAAAATAATGTCTGCTTGGAAAGTGTTGCTGTGAAAACTTAAATGAAATAATTTATACAAGGGTATCTGGTACTTGGTAAAAGTTTTATCAAGACTGAAAGTTTTATTAAAATGTTTAGGTGCTTTAATTGCACCTTTGATGTGTGTATTTGTTCCAAATATGTGTGTGTGTGTCACAGGAGGTTTCCAGAAGAATGTGGGCCAGTCTCCCAGGATGCCTCTTTCTTAATATTCTTTTTAGGCAAAATAGATAATCAAAAGTTTTTTAAAAATTTAAAGACCGAGTCAGTGCAAAAGAGTACAATTACCAAATTCAGTGTGGAGCAAAACCTGGAGTGTTTATCCAGATACTTAAGAAAATTTTAAAAATATATTTATTTTGAATTAACCAGATATGTGAGGATAATAATATAATTTTCTGGAATTGTCCTAATTCCCCTAATTCTTCAACTATTTGAATCTCATTTTATTTGGAACCCTTAAAATTATTTTTATGCAATAATTTGGACTTTATGCAGAGATATAATAATACTATTTGCATTGTCATAAAATAGTAAAATGATGAATTGATATTTTCCCAAAATTCTTGATTATTTTTTGTACATAGCTATTAGACTATACCAAAAAAAGTGAGCAAGCCCCGGCTGGTGTAGCTCAGTGGATTGAGCGCGGGCCTGCAAACCACATGATCGCGGTTTGATTCCCAGTCAGGGCACACGCTTCGGTTGCAGGCCAGTTCCCAGCAGGAGACTCACAAAAAGCAACCATACATTGATATTTCTCTCCTTCCCTTCCTCTCTAAAAAAAAATAAATAAAGTCTTAAAAAAAAAGTGAGCAAGAGTTACAGATCTCAAGAACCCTGCCACCTTTCTCAGAGGAAAATAAAACATGATATGACCTCATAGTTATTAAATATTAACACTCTGTCTTTTTCACATTTATTTCCATAATTGAGAAAGTGAATGCACCCTAACAAACGAAGGTTTCATAATTGTAAATATTTGTATTCTCACAAGGCATGGGCCCACACTTCAAAAATAAGGTCAAAATGATCAGCATTCAATAAACCTCAAAAGGTCAACATTCATGGGTGATGCTCGTGAGTTTGTGGTGATTCATTAACAACTGTGAGCACCACAGCTCAGAAGTGTGTGTGTGTGTGAGAGATGCTTGTTGTGGCCTCTGACAGAGTCCAGAAGTCAGGAAGTTACGAACACAGGGCTTGTGCACTTCTTCCCTTTTGCAATCCCATGAAAATGAAAATCGTTGTTAAGCCATCCTAGAAATAGTCTACAGCCAGGCACAGCCTTAGGCGCTGTGGCAGTGGGATCGGGTCCATGTATTCCGGAAATCACAAACGCCTGCTTCGGTCGGGCGCTCCCCCTCTAAGCTTTACCAGCGGGAGGAAGGAAACACGAGGCGTGCTTTGATCGTGCTGACAAAGTGAGGGATTCATACAAGATGCTGCTGTCAAAATAGTTTACTTCACAGCCAGCAGAGGTTCTTTGAAGAAGCAGGCTCAAAGCGAAGCGTGTACGTACTGTATTTGCAAACAAAAATAAATCTTTTTGTACTCCCAGGTAGAAAATCAAACACTCGAAGCTCCTCCAGAAGGAACAGTAAATGTGTTTGTGGAAACGGAGGGACCCCGGAAAGCCCACGTGAGGTGGGCAGCCCCTTTGCACCCGAACGGACGCTTGACGTACTCAGTCCTTTTCACTGGGATGTTCTACGCAGAGCGAGGTAACTGGATTGTAATTTTTTCACTTCAATGGCATGAGAAAGCAATTGCATTTCTTGTGAAAGCTTTCGTGTTAACCACAGGTTTTGATTTCTTTATTTCCTCTGAAAACATCCCGTAATGAGGAGCCAATAATGCAGCTGTTGCGTGGCCCCCAGAGCTGCCGTGAGAGCTTCAGCTGATAAACTGTGGGAAGGGTGCACCCTCAAGCCCTGTGCCACACTGACTCAGAAACTCCTGGGCTGGGGGCCAGCGCCCAGCATTTTAACACACCCCTCCGGTCATTCTGATGCACGCTCAAGTTTGAGAAAGACTCATCTAGTGTGTGTTCTGTGTTCTTTTTCCCCTTTCTTCATGAAGGGTAAAAATCTCAAATGTTGTGCAGAGTTGAGCTTTAATTTTGCCATCCATCTTAAACTGGCGTGTGTGTGTGTGTGTGTGTGTGTGTGACCATTTTAACACTTCTAAACTAAGTTGGTGGGGCTGGTATGTGTTCCCCTAAATTAAGTGGACATGGATTAAAAGACATAGGATTCCTTGATAGTATTGAAAATGGTCTTTTGCATATGTGTTAGATTGGGTGTGGTTATGTGTGGTGCTCATTTTAAGCAGTCTCTACCATAAAAAAATGCAGCTGTAGATTTTAGCAAAAATAATTGCGATTAAGTGTTTACTCTGAGCATTTTCAGGAGTGGTCATGTTATTTTTAAAGGAGGTGTTTTAAGTGTTTCTTTTAAAATTAGTGGCCAATGGGAAGAAACTTAGACATAGTCACACTTGCTCTTAACAATAAGAGAATGATCCTTAGACTTTAAAAATGCTCCTTTGTTTCGGAATTATCCACAAGTATTTGGAGGACTTAATAACACCCTCACAGTGTCGCAGGAGGTAAGGGAACAACTTTGGAACTGGCTGATGAGGAGGAAGAGTGCGTGTCCGCGAACCAGGATGGCGAGCAAATGTAGAGCGAGTGCCAGTGTGTGTCAGCCCACGCCAATCCTTTCGAAGCTTTGTGTGTCCCTCTTTTATGCAATCAAGTCTTTGATGTATTCGGCTGTAAAGAACTTGCAAGATTATGAGGTGAAGGAGTGATGATCGATTTGAGAAAAAGAAGCCACATTTAGGCTGGACCCATGACAGCCAGCTCTCCCGGCCAAGGCAGCTGGGTGAATAATGCAAGAGCCATATCCCCCGTTGTGTTTAATCTTGCATTGTTTTTGCAGAGAAGACTTCTGCTTGCCTTCTAAGTCATGTCATCTCCGGTTGTCATCCCACCCCTCAAACCATCAAAACGGTATTAAATGTTGCAAAGCCGAGCAGCGAGAGAACTTTCAAAAGTCAGAACCCATTTGCTGAGCAGCCCTTGTAGAAAATGTATTCTGTTCTCGGCAGAATTTTCCTTCAGTTCTTTCCACTGCGAAGTTTACTGATTTCTCCCAGTGGAATCTGCTGGAATTTATCGGTTCATGGTTGGCAGTCACAGATTAAGGTAAATGTCGATCCGTAATGACCCTCTACATGTTAGCATTGCAGTAAAGCTAGGCTTTTATGTCAAAGATATCGGAGAGGGAGCTATTACACATGACAGAGGTGATCAAGGGACTCCAGACCAAGGCAAGCATTATTAAATATTGACTAGTTCTGTGATTTATGTAGAGCTGGAGGAAAAAAGTGACTTTTTAACCATTATATATTCTTCAGCAACGAAAACCAGTCATTTATCTCCTGATGGTAATAAAGAACGGAGTGCCTGCATATCTTAGTGGCGGGAAAACCGAGTCTTATAAATGAGATGAACTCCTTCGTGATAACGTTTCAGTGTGTTAATTGCCAAAAGCAAAACAGACAAATTGGAAGCAATTACCGGATTTGACTTAGGGAGTTGGGCGGTGTGTGCTCAACTCCTGGGTCGGAAGCAGAAGGATCGTCTTGGGGTGGACCCCCCAGACATTCATGGCATGGGGTCCCTGTGCCTGGAATCCTGGTGTGCCAGGTTAAGTGAGCAGATTTCAAAACCTGTCCCACTCTGGCACCCATCATCAGTTGGGTGACAGGCAGGCACACTGGGCACAGGGAGGTCTGCATGTCTCCACAGGAGACAAATGAAGCATTAATTCGTCAAACTCATTTAAGATATCATCTGTTCACCAGATTTATACAAAGCTCATCGAATGGTCTGATGGCTCATCGGTTATTTCCTTGACATAGTGAACAATTGTATTTCACCCCTTCCTGAGAGAGCTGCTCAGGCGCGGTGGCTGGGTGTTTAAGGTGGAGAAAGTCAGCTGGTAGGAAGCAAGCCCAGCTTGCACATAAATCCACCTGCGGCCTGGTCACTATTTTGTAGAGCAGAATAGGGGGCTGGCTCAGGAAGACTCTCCCACCAGACCCCTTGGTACGTATCAACTTAGATCCTGAACTACCTACTTGACAAGGTCAATGTTAGATTTTGTGACAACAAATGAGGTGGCACATATCACAGTGGGGTTGCCCACAAAGGGTTTACTTTTTATCAGGTTTTATATTCTCATGAATCAACATTTAAAAGACAGACAACAGTAAGCCATTAAAAGTGGCCTCTAGTCCCTATGGAAGCCAATGTACTCCATTTCTTAGAGCTTCTAGAATATTTTATGTATATACAAGCAAGTACCTATTTCCCCATTAGCAAACATGTACATAGTCTTGCTTTGGTACTGTGCTTTTTTCCAGGTTCGGAGACCCTGTCACATCAATATGTAAAGACCGTCCTCATTCTTTTTACATTCAGTTGTACGCATTATACCATCACTGCTTGAACCAATCCCCTACTAATGAGCATTTAAGTTCTCTCTCATCTCCAGCTATTTCAAAGAATACCTCGATAAATAAAGATGTAGGCACACCATTTTACACTTTTGCACATATGATACATTCACTGAAATGATTGGCTAGATCAAAGGAAATGTGAGTTTGTAGCCTTGGAACATATCATCAGCTCTCACTCCATGGAGGCCACAAGTCATCCTCCTGAGAAACAGGAGGGGCCAGTGTCCTCAGAGCTGCGTCCCCTGAGTTTATGGTAAAAACAGCTCTAACGGTATTGGGAGAATGCATTTTTCTTATGATGACTTAGTTTGAACTTATTTTCATAAGTTTAAAAACCACTTATATTTCTTTTTCTGCAAATTCTTTGTGCCTTTTGCCTGTGTTTTACTGAGCTTTAGGAGTTCTTTGTGTATTAATGGAATCTGTTATGTGAGTAGCAATACTTTTCCTTTTGCCATTGTTTTTTTCTAGCACTTGGAGGCTTTATTTTTAATACATTTATAGTCAATTCATTTGAGATGTATATAAATATATATACCTATAACATATGGGTCAAACATTATTTTTTAGAAAAAATATCCCATCGTCTCAAACCATTTGTTAAATAATCCCTATTTTTTCCAAATGATTTAATATCTTTAAAAAGTCCTAAATTTCCATATTTATTTATAAATATGTCTGAACAAGTCTATGCTTTTATTTATACAACCATAATATTTTAATAAAGCTCTAAATACATTTAATGCCTGGTAGGTTTAGGTCACCTCATTTTTATTTTATAAATTTTTAACCTAATTTTTTTTAAATCAATACTGATAATCTGTTACTTCCCTCCAGAAGTCCTGGTGCTAGTTCTAGAAGGATGGGATTGGGTTTAAAGGTTAACATGTGTAGAATTAATATTTCCACGATGTTGGGCTTCTCCATCAATAATGTGATTATTCTTTCTCTTTGTCTCCGGTGCCTCTCACACTATCTGAATGTTTTCTCCATATACATCTTACACATTTTTTAAATACATTTTATTCACTGATATTTCATAATTATATAACTTACATAATTATAAATTATATATTTATTAATAAATAAGTCATTTAAAAGAGCTCTGTTTTAAAATGACAGAGTTCGCCCTCAGATACCTATCATTAGAAAGCCATACTTTCCAATATTTGTATTTAATGGGTGATATGACTGATGTATATTTTATCTAACCTCATGAAGCATCTGTGCTATTTTGTTACTAGAATTTGTTGTCATTTTCCATGCAGCACAGAAATTTCACCAGGTGGAAAATGATAGCCTGATTAATTAGACTCTTAACTCGTTTTTAATAAACCAAATCCGAGGTGTAGAAAACGACATCAAAGGTGGGACCTCGAGGACCTCTGCCCTCCCCCCAGAATTTTCCAACAAGTAGAGAAGAGAAAACAGGCCAGCCTAGCATGTCATTCTGAGGCGCGAGAGGCAAAGAGAAAAACCAAGCGTGTTGGTGTGACAAGTAACCAGAGCTAATTGGGGGAAGGTTTTGGAAACCCTGGGCCTTGCCCTTTGCTTCTGTCATGGATCGGAAGAACTCAAGTATGAAAACATCGTGGGAGAATGTCGAGGAGCACAAACAAGTGTGAACAGGAAAACTTACCAGTGCCCAACCCACCCTGGGATCTATCAGATCAGAGTTTCTGCCTTTTCTTAATGTTGTGTATCAGGAACGTAGGGATTGGCGCTCGGTTCTGTGGGCTTCTGCCCGATGCGCAGCCTCCTTTGCATTACGAGGAACGTATGACGCAGATTCGTTTTTCCTAGGGATCGCAAGTGCCACTTGCTGGCTTGAAATACGCGCTTTGCTCAGTGGCTCTCCGGAGGAAGTTGTTCACCTTGCACAGATGAACAGCCAGCTCCCTGGGGTGGACATGCAGTAGCTTCAGTGTTTTTTTATGGTTCTATATGAATTAACTATTTCAATTATAGGTAACAGATATATAAACATTTCTGATGAAACTTATCGAGGGTTCATTTTTTTAATGAATGTGTAAATTTAGAAATAAACACGGAAATAACTGACAACATAGTCGCAAAAATATGGCTTATGTGAAACTTTTTAAAATTTCTAATTTTTTTAATCTCACTGACAGGTAAAAATGATCATAATGTGTTATGATAATTTATGGTTTTCTCCTGATTTTATAAAGTCTCAAAAAGAGTTTCGTCTACACATATAAAACCATCTAATTATCAGAAGGAGAATAGATAATAATATTATTAAGAGGAAAAGGAAATATTCTGAGGTTCTTGAGAATATTTTTACAAAGATGGGCCCCTTTAGTCTAGATTCTTTAGTCTAGATTCTTTAGTCTCTGCACACTGGCTCTATTCTATACACCGGTAGACAGTGCCATGTCCTGCTTTTTCTTGTAAGCAGTCTTGGTGTAGTCCTCTGCAAATAGTTTAATTCTCCATTTCCCTTCCTTTTGAATGAATCAGGAAATAATCTTCCTTGCTTGATATCCTGACGGATTGTTTAGTGTCTGAGTTTCTAAGGCAAAGCACCCAGGTGTGCCCTTTGCTGAGCCCTTTGTGAGGCATCGACGCCTACTTGTTCTGAAAAACTGGGTTGCAGATTCAGTTTTCATCTGTCAGTGCCTGTTTCTCCTAATCCCCTATTTTGTGTTGTAGCACAGAGTAAAGATGTTTATTTGAGAAAGAGAGCTGGTGGATCGCTGAAAAAAAAAACATAATAGGGTACATGAAAATGATCCTTGAGTGTTAGTCAAGGAAGTTGTATTTTAAAAGAAAGAGTAGTTTCATAAACTCATATGGGTGAGATGGAATTGTTTTCTTGGTCCCTGCCAATTCTTCTTTCTGAATATAGAAAGGTATCAGAAATAGTTTTTAGGGGGTGTTCTTTTCTTTTTCCCCCCATGGTGGATACCTTCAACCAGCAACGAATCTTCTAGAAGAAAGAGTGGAAGGAAAGCGTAGGACGGGGAACTGAGGAAGAAAGAAAGATGGAGGAGGGGAGGCAGGGATGAGAGAGAGAGAGAGAAAGACGAGAAAGACCAAATCACGAAATCAGTATTTATCAGGTATTTTATCTGCTGGTAAGAACAAATGGTCCTGAAAAGGTGTGATTCATTTTGAAGATTGTTTTTAAAGAAGGGAAATGGAAATTTGGAGATAATATGTATATTCTGTGTATATAATTTATATATACATAGACATAATAGTTGTTATATTTGGTGGTTGTGTTAAGAATGATTTCTTTTCCCCATTTCTTTGCATACTCAATTTAAAAATGTTTTTACCACGAATGCATATTGTTCATTTTGCGGTAAAATTTTTAAAAGAGAGAGAGTTGGTAAAAGCAGACAATTCCAGAGCAGAGGAGTTTGGAGGGATCCCTGTGGGCTCTCCCTCTGAGGACAGATCCGAATCCTCTGGCAGAAGCCTGCTGCCGGACAAAAGGCCAGCGGGGGAAATTTCAGTGGTTGTCCGGGATAACTCTTGTGGTGGTGACATGGGTGATGTGAAATTTCCCTCTCATGTGTTGCCTGCATTTCTTTCTCTAGTAATTGTCAATGATCAATAAACAACATCCGTGAAGATACTGTAAAACAATAAGGACACACTAAGATTGGTCAGAAAAATAAGTGAGACTATTTAGGACTGAAATGTAAGGATAGTGTAAGGGAGTTACTGAGGCATGGAAGGCTCCAGTTTTTTGTTTGTTTGTTTGTTTTTGGAGGCTAGGAATTAGGGCCCTGCAGTTTTTTCTGTGATGCTAATATCTGGAAGGAGGCAAGGCGATCTAAAGATGGAGTATAAATGATTGATGCCTTTCCATCTGGAATAAACTGTGCCTTATAAAAAATTACAAGGGAGAGAAAAGATAGGGAGGCATGCGTTTCCTTGGGAAGGTAAAGAAAGTAGTTAGACATGGGAACGGAAGCCTTACTAAGCCTGTGGCGGGTGGTCCCCGGGATGCAGGGCAGCCTGTACCTTGGAATCCAGTCGGAGAACTTCAGAGCTGTGAGTCAGCCAGTGGGGCGATGAAGAAACAGCTTCTTAAGCGATTTGAAATCACTTCCCCGTAAGGAGTTAGAGGGTCAGGGGGCAGGCTCACCTGTGATCTTGTGAAGTGTGTTTGGTGGGAGAGAAATGCTTCGGAGAAAGAGAGCGGGATGCCTTGCCTGGCAGCTGGAGAAGCAGAGAAACGTGGCTTGTCTTGGTGTTCTTCTTCTTAGCATCACTTACTCTGATTTCCCCAAAATTTTTTTAGATGGGGAAGGTCAGAGAAGGTACAGCTCCATCCCATGTTATTACATCCAAACCCACTGTGTGGCCATTGAAACTCAGTGCAAGTCTGAAGAAACAGGCAATAGTATTCCATGCTCAGATGCTCCTCAACACAGGCATGTTCAGGGTCTGGGACTACGCCTTTTCCGCGTGGTCCAGATACTGGCCCTGCAGTATTTTTTAGAGAAAGAGAAGACGCTGAGCGAGCGCCGTGTGAGAGAGTACCTCTTTCCCCCTGACCGTTTCAGATGTTTTAAAATCGACAGGAAGTATTAGGAATGACAGCTGTGGGGAAAGTTATATTCAAAGCCAGTAGTAATGTGAGCAGCAGTGAAAATACAGGGACCGTAAGAAAATTACGTTCTCCCTATTTCTTTGAAAAGCAAATTTCTCAACACATTTCTAGAGGTATAAATGTGCATACATATACATACTCAGGAAATAAAAACCACTTTACAGTGAATTAAAAATCATTGCTGTATTGTTCTGAACATGTAAATGGGCAACAATCAGCTATACGTCCCTGCACACATTTGTCTATAGAATATTTACCCCCAGCTATATTGGCACGTCTGATTGTCTATCATGTCATGGCCAATAAAACTATAGAAATGTGTAATTAGGACATATTCCTCCACAAGAATGGAGTTAGGCATTAATTTATCAAACTTCCTTAAGAACTCGTCTGTTCTCAACACTCACACAGTCGCTTATTGAATTTGTGTCTCACATCTAATTGGCTATTTTCTTGACATAACGAACAAGTTCCAAGTCTGTGCTATTGCGTCTGAGGACGAGACGAGGTGATGATGAAATGCAAATCCTCACCTGGGCTGCACACCCAGTCAGGGCTCGTCTCCCACAGAGGTCGGCGTATGCCAGGTTCCTGCGTCCTTGTGGCGTAAGCTCACGTTTCCAGCGCTGCAGAGCATCTCAGTGTAAGCACTCTCCGTCCTCCCTGCCGGTGAAAGGAGACTGGTAGACGGGGAATATCGCCATCCCCTCACCCCTGGACAACTTACCTTGGGCTTTAGAAGACTTTGCATGGTTTATTTTTTTAATCCAGTTCTCCTTTTCAAAATGGGAAGTATTTAAGGAATTTTTTTAAATCCCTGAATCATTTTCATACTCGCCCAGTGCCTCCCGGCGGGTATCTGGGACATACATGAGGACGAGCATACAAAGACGTCAGCCGTGGGGCAGACTTGTAATGCTTCCCAGTGGGAGTTGTATACCCCTCACCTACCTGCCAGGCCTTGGTGCTTGTGCGCTTTGTCATGGCAAGGGTTCAGTGTTTGCTGCATAAATAGCAGTAGGAGGGTCTGTTTTTAGGTATTTCTAGACTGAGAGTGTAACCGTCATCCCTAATTATCTGGATTTGGGATAAGGAGGGTCTCCGTAGACGGGTGCCAGCCATGACTGAATATTAGAGGGATGTGGGAGAGAGGGTTTTGTAGAGAACTGGAACAAAGCCTAGCTTTCCAGGGCCAGTGGGTGTTGTCCACCTCTGAGACGCCATCCTACAGCTGGCATTTCCTCCTGTGATTGCTCAGCTCCTTTGCAGGGTAGGGGGCGTCTAAGGAAGGGTCCCTTCGATGGCCTTTGTCATCGGACAGCGTTGAGGATCACAAACCTCATGCTTTGGCTCCAATCTCTCAGGAAAATTGGGAACGAAAGACAGGGCTGCATCAGATGGGTGAGGAAAGTCTTGGGCCTCAGCTTCTTTCAGAAGAAGTTGTTTGCTGTTTGTTATCATCCTGCTTTTCCTTAAACTCTTTACCTCTAAAGTAGCTCCTGTTCACCTTCTCCTAATAATTTATTCCTTTATTTTAATAGAGTCTCTTATTATCTTTTTGATTTGAACTGTTTCCTGTTTCGTGATTTACTCTGTAAGGCATATGCAGGAAACTTATACTAGAAAAATTATTATGCTATAATAATTATGGTGCCCTCAAACTGAATTAAATTATATCTCATTGTAAATAGTAAAATGTATTAATTTTTTAAAAGCCTTTTTATGCTGGGGAGGAAAAATAAAGTTAGCTTCCTGTCCGTTCATTAAACACCATGGCAGTACAAGCCAGAGTGACAAAACTGATAACAAATCAACTAACTCTTTCTCATAGCAGTCCCCTGGAAATGGTTCTGCCACGGCTTTCTTAGGACTGTGAATTAAATGCAATGTGTTGAGAAGAATCTGTGCCTTCTACTAAATAATTTCATCTTTATTTTGTGTGAATATAGGTAGCCAGATCCTGAAACAATGTGGTTTTCTTTAATCAGTTTGAGACAAAAATAAACCTGCATTTAATTGTGCATTATAATACCCCCTTTGGCATGCAAAAATTTAAATTTCCTGGTTTACACATTAAAAAGTAAAAAAGTTGAAAATACTTTGGTAGCATAGCTTATATAAACCAATATACCCAAAACAGTATCATTTCAACATCTAAGCCAAGTCCTAAGTTAATAATGAGATGCCAACATTCTTTTTTCATAAGTCTATGTGTATATTTTACACATATGAACCACTTCAATTCAGTGATAATGTTTATCAGAAATATTTGATCCACATTTAGGTTTCATAAAGTTTTCAACTAAAAAATTAGATTCACATACCAAACATATTTAGAAGTTTTCCAGGAACTAAATCAGTGATCAGATTTTTTTTTTTAAGTCAATGTTCTTTGTTTTTTCTTTTATTTTTTTTTAAGATTTTATTTATTTATATTTAGAGGGGAAGGGAAGGAGAGAAGGAGAGAAATATCAATGTATGGTTGCCTCTCGTGAGTCCCCTGCTGGGAACTGGCCTGCAACCCAGGCATATGCCCTGACTGGGAATCGAACCGTGATCGTGTGGTTTGCAGGCCGGCACTCAATCCACTGAGCTACGCAAGCCAGGTCTCAGTGATCAGATTTTAATTAAAATTAACTAGGCACATTTCAAGTGCTCAAAAGCCCTGTGTGGGCAGTCACTATTGTATTGGACAGTTTAGGTTTAGAACGTGGGTGGAAGATGTCAGCACAGGTGGAAAGGTTAAAATTTAAGTCAACTCCAAACTTTTGAGACTGTTTTGTCTACACATTTTATAGAACATGAGGTAACTCATTTCTTTTTCTTTAAATCCACTGGTTGGCTGGTTGGCTCCATGGATAGGATCAAACAGTTGTTTTCCATTTTTGTACAGTCATTTCCATTTTTCTAGGTCCTTTACTTTTCTTTAAGGTGAATATGTGCATGTGCCCTAGTTATACAGAAAGCTCTCTCTGTGGATATCCCTATTATCCTGAAGATAGCCCTCAATAAAATAGAAAACATCTATATTAAACAAAAAAATTAAGTGTCATTTATATGCCACCATGTTTTTCTCTTGCTCCCCAGCTGCCTTATAAATCATGTAAATAAGTACAATAAACATGTATTGAGTGACTCCATACCACTCTGGATTTTAGAGGTTCATCATGTGTTTTGGCACACAGAAGCTGGCCCAGGAAAGCTAGACATATGTCATATGTCAAACTGTGGCTTCTGTCAAGTTTGGAGCAGCATTTTTTTTCCTGGCGTCACAACTTAGTGTAATGGCACTTGGCAATATTGGCATTTCCGGTATGACTGCTTTTGGCCAGCTCAGCATTCTTAGAAAATAAATTGTTCTTTCACTCTGTGATTGAAAGGGTTAAATAGTCCCCATTCATTACCACTCACAAAAGGATTTATTTGGTCCTCATAAATCAGTTTTATTCCACATTTTTATTCTTCCCTTGGGTGAGCTACTCCAATTGAAATCAATACAAGTGCAAGTGACACAATCAATCTAGATATTTGATTATGGATTAGAGATCCCTGGGTCTTCGTTTTAGCCAGTTTCTTTCTGATCATCTCCCCAAAGACCTGAATATTCCTATTGGCGTCTATGAGTTATGAACGTGTTTGAAGAGTTGCTAATCTTCATTGGTATCCTGAGCATTGGTATCAATGGAAGCCTCCAGGAGGAGCAAGGAGCAAGATTTAAATATGGAACTATATCACATTATTAATAAACAGTTCAAATTGCTCAATATTTTTTCTAAGATCAAGTAAGCTTTAAAGTAACTTCACTGTTCCCGGTCAGGGCACATGCCTGGGTTGCAGGCCAGTTCCCAGCAGGGGATGCACGAGAAGCAACCATACATTGATATTTCTCTTCCTCTCTCCTTCCCTTCCCCTCTAAAGATGAATAAGTAAAATATTTTTAAAAAATAAAATAACTTCACTTTTTTTTTTTTAATTTATAAGATGAGTGACTATAAACTGCAAGCTTAGTCTGCCTTAGGAACGTAATGAACTATTTCTCTGGACAGAGATGTTACCGGTTTTCCCACCTTTATTTTTCAGTGAACCATCCTTGTTGGTCTAGGGTAACAGCAAGAAAACAGGTAAGGTGAGTAAATGCCTTTGGAAGGATTCAAGCAGGCTGTTTTTATTTCCACAATTATGCAGACTGGGAAGCCACCTTCTGAGGGGTTTGGAGGAAACAGGTCAGCTTTAAATAAGAGAGCAAAACTGACGAAGTTGTCACCCAGGAGGGTAACATGGATACATCAAACTCTTTTTGCTTTACAAGCAAATTTCTATCTTATGATCCTTTACACACGGAAGGCTTATTTCGGGACCCTGGTGCCACATTGTAGTTCTCTTGCCTTCGACTCTAGCCACCCGTTCTTGGTTCTTAAAGCCAAAATTTTACGTAGGCACCGTTCAGCCTTTCTTGAAATTCATTTTTTTATATTTAGAATAGGCAGTGTTCGGTGCCCTTATCTGATTATTTCCTTACCGTAAAATCTAAGGCTGTCTTAACGCTGCACTTTCCTCTTCCTGCAAATATTTCCACCTTATTTAGCCATTTGCTTGTTTTCACCAAGATCTTTAGGGAGAACATGTTCTGTGTTTTTGGCAAATTACCACTGGAAGTCTAAAAAAGTGTTTCAGCAGCAGTTGGAACAGTAAACTCACCCTTCTTTCACCAAAGAGCCATTCACTGTTCTTTGGTTCCTCTGATTAAGCCTTTAGGATGGCAGCTGTCACTGCACTCAGAGCAAAGTGCCTGGACTCCCGCTTGCAGACTGCCTGGGCCTGTGGGATTAGGGACTGTCGGTGACGCATTCTCTTCCTGCTTCTTCCCTTCTCAGTAATTTGCATCCGTAACTGCTGAATAATGAAAGACATTCAAAAGCATTAATGGCAGTACAGGGCGCTGGCACAAGACAGGGTCATCTCAATAAAATGTTCTTTCTACATACCCCGGTCCACTCTTCAAAAAGGAGTTTGCTCAAGAAAATCAATCTAGAAATTGGAAATGGCTCTGTTTATTGAGGAAGGCAGCACATTTTTAAGAGGTTGTCAGTTTCATCATTTAATTCAGAGGTTGGCAGACTCTTTCTGCAAAGCCACATACTAAATAAACATTTTAGACTTTGCAGGCAGTATGGTCTCTGGCGTAACTTCTCAATAATGCTGGAGTAGTGTGACAATATCTGAAAGTATCAGTGCCTGTCCTGTATTCTAATAAAACTTTATTTATAAACACAGACAGATGGCCAGATTTGGCCTGTGGGGAGTAGTTTGTGGATCCCTGGTTTTACTATAAGTAATTTATAAATTTAAATGCAGTGTATATATTTTCTCTGGACATTTCAACCTTCTCAAGATTCTTTTGACTTTCCAAAATTATGCATGCCGACTTAAAAAGGCACGTATTTTTCTATATGATTAAAAATCACAGTAAAATAATGTTTACTAAGACCCCACCACCTGTAGATAACCAATATTAACAAATGGTGAATATCACTTTTCCGTTCTCCATTTCATGGATGGTTTTTTGGTGGCAGATAATAGAAGTCATGCTTCATGAAGGCAAAAGGAGTTATTGTAGAAAACTGAGCCGTTTGAACAGTTGTCAGGAGAGGTGGAGAGTCAGACTTGCGTGGAACCATGGGCAGCTTGGTCATCTAAAAGAACCCTAACCAACCCTGAGTCATTGTTTCTCTCCATCGACCTTCTCAGTCCCCACAGGGGCTTATGTGATTGACAACCCTGCGGTCAAGTGCACACTTGAGCTTTACTCAGTTACCAGAATAAAGAAATGAATCTAAATTATATTTCTGATCATTTTCTTGTTATATGTCTACCATTGTCTCTCTGATAATGATAATTTCTCAATCTCTTGTCTGATGCAGAGATTATGATTATCCCAAGACTTTCAGACGTCCCACAGTTTCGTTTTCAGCTGCTTCTGTTCTGTTTCTTGCCTTTTCTAACTTGTTTTTTAACTAATGACTTTTTCTAATTTCTGATTTGTTTCTCCAGCTCTGCAATATTCTCTTATATATTTTAGGAAACACATATAATTCCCCCGCCCCCCGCCAACTGCAGGATTCATTTGTCTTACGTTGGGGCCTTTTCTTTCCTTTTGTCTCTATGCATGTATGTGTAGCATAGTATTTCTCCCTTCAGACTCATCTTGCTTGTGCCTTGTATGGTCTACTTCATCCAGACTTTTGGCACTGGTCCCAAATGCAGCCTACTTCTTCTCATTTCCAGTGTTTGTGTGTCTTCCCTCAACCAAAACTTTGACAACTGGGTGTTGCTATTTATGAATGCCCACCTCTATAGACCTCACACGGGGGTAGAGGAAGGAGAGCAAAGTACCAGGTATGAATTGATGTATTGGGCAGAATTCTGGGGCAATCTAGTTTCTCCGTCTCCTCTCAGATCCAGGTAAATGTCCTTTTCATTCACTGCATTCGTTCACTTACCTCGCTGCCCCTTTTGGGAGCATCGGCCTCTTCTCCTAACTCAGCACAGTGGTGAGCAGGGCAACCAGTGCTGTCTGCTCTTCCAATCTCTATGAACTTGACTCAGTCACTTCCCTTTAGATTGGAGATTCGTAAGAGTGCTCAGGATTTCCTCAGTTTACATTTCTGCCTCTTGGAGAAGAGTTAGGAACTCTTGTGCTATGCTAAGCATGAATTTATCACATCTTTCTTTTACTGTGAGGTTCCAAAATTAGTACCATTAACTTCTCCCTTTTTTATTGGGGTAGCATTGGTTAATAGCACTGTAGAAATTTCAGGTGCACAACTTCATAACAGGACATCTCTACACTCTGTTGTGTGCTCTCACCCGAAGTTTAGTCCCCTGCCATCACTGTGCATTTGAACCCTGTATCCTCTTTGTTCTCCCCCAATATTCTGCCACCTGTATCTATGGGTTTAGTTTGTTTGTTTTGTGGGTGTTCATTTGTTGCTTTTTCTTTTATAGCTCACGTATCAGTGAAACTGTACATTCTCGTCCTCTTCTGACTTAATTCACTTCGCATAATCCTATACCTTTCCTAGTTGATGAAATAGTTGCTGTATTTATCCCCTGAACTACAGTTGTCATTCCAGGCAAACGACTGCTTTAAAGAGAAATCAAAACAGTACAGCTTTTACTAGATGACAACTAATTAAAAATTGCATTAGAGTAATTGCAGTAATGGTAAGAAATATGATGCATTAATAGAGCACTGTTTTTCTCAGAGCCCTAAGTGGTTCAGGGGTTACTTTTTTTTTCTCTCAAAATGTTCTGTAGAAAAATAGCTACATAGGTATATATTACACATATTTTCCATGTTAGCAAAATTTAAGGCCAGAAATAGGTCCCTTTAACCATGTAATAACTTAAACAAATACCTGGCACCTTTCATATTTCTACCAAAGTGAGACCTATTAGAACAATGGAGTTTGGAGGACACACTTGCCTTTGGGTAATATAATTTGAAATGATATCCTTAGGAAGAATAAACAAAGGTAGCTTAAATATTAATACGTGCTATCTAAAGTGAACTAGAATTCTTAGCTCACGTTAAAGGCCTTTTTCACCCTTTGATGTGTTTTGATTTTAGTATTGGCAGAATTTTGCAATAGCGGGATGGAGCTAAACAGCACTAAAATTGAGACCTCAATACAGGAAAAACCTAGCTTTCCCTTTTTACAGTCAGCAGTGGGAAAATTAGTCAATGCATTTTCTACCTTAAGGTGTAATTGGATTCAGGGAGAGGCTAGCTTAAAGCAGGACCAGGTCTGACATGTAAAATCTTCACACGGTAACAAGAATCAGTTTGGTTTGTTCGCTGTCATTTCTCATTATCATCTTTGTCACGAGAATGGATTCATGTTGTGCCATTTTCTGTTCTTGTTACCATCTTTGTCCCATGAATAAGATATCAGGATGTTAATGCCTGGCATACAGTCTTCTGTGGGTGATGATACTGTACAGGTCTACACTGACCTTTGCAATATTATGTATTCGGATTGGTTGCGCATCTCACCTCTTTCCCGCAAGTTAATAAGGCTGTAAAAAGGAGAGGACTGAAACAGCCAGCCAGTCAAATTACAGAATATTGAAAAGGTCAGAACAGTACAGCACAGAGGGAAAAATTATGGAATATATGGTGCATTAACATTCTTGTGACAATGATTATAACAAGACTGGGAAAGCATACCCATTCATGTTATTTCAATCTAGAGAACCCCACAGGAAGAAATTCCCAGGACAGCAGTGATACATGCATCCCTGATTCGTACACGGGAAGCTGTCTGTTTATGCAGATTTTTGCTTAAAAATCATCATATAGAAAATATCCTATTGTTCAACTAATTAGAATGTTAACAATAAGGTTTTAGCCATGAAATGGACATGGGTGTGGGTAACATTTTAGTATGAGTTCCTATTTGAAGCTGAAAAAGTTTTTTTGCAAGTAAAAGCTGTAGGACAGGAGGTTTATTTGGGTTGTTTCTTTATTTAACTTTTTAAAAATTCAATATAAGATAGAAAAGTAGGAATGATAAATAACATTCTTTTTTAAAAAATATATATTTTATTGATTATACCATTACAGTTGTTCTATTCCCCCCTTCATTCCCCTCCACCCACACACCCCCTCCCCCACCGTTCTCCCCCCTTAGTTTATAACCACGTGTCTCAAGTTCTTTAGATTCTATATTTCCCCTACTATTCTTACCCTCCCCCTATCTATTTTCTACCTACCCTCTAGGCTATTTTCTGTACCTTCTCCCCTCTTCTCCTCTTCCCACTCCCCTGTTGCTAACCCTCCATGTGTTCTTCATTTCTATGGTTCCACTCCTGATCTAGCTGTCCTCTTGGTTTGCTTTTGGTTTAGGTGTGGTTGTTAATAACTGTGTGTTTGCTGTCCTTTCATTGTTCATATTTTTCATCTTCTTTTTCTTATATAAGTACCTTTAGCATTTCACATAATAAGGGCTTGGTGATGATGAACGCCTTGAACTTGCCCTTATCTGAGAAGCACTTTATCTGTCCTTCCATTCTAAATGAAAGCTTTGCTGGGTAGAGCAGTCTTGGCTGTAAGTCTTTGGATTTCATGACTTGGAATACATCTTTCCAGCCCCTTCTTGCCTATAAGGTCTCTTTTGAGAAATCCACTGACAGTCTGATGGGTACTCCTTTGTAGGTGACTGTCCCCTTATCCCTTGATGCTTCTAGGATTCTCTCCTTCATTTTCATCTTGGCTAGTGTAATTATGATGTGCCTTGGTGTGTTCCTTCTTGGGTCCAACTTCTTTGGGACTCTCTGAGCTTCTTGGATTTCCTGGAAGTCTATTTCTTTTGCCAGACTGGGGAAGTTCTCCTTTATTATTTGTTCAAATAAGTTTTCCACTCGTGGCTGTTTCTTTCCCCCTTCTGGTACCCCTATAATTCGGATGTTGGAACATTTAAAGATGTTCTGGAAGTTCCTAAGCCTCTCCTCATTTTTTTGAATTCTCATTTCTTCATTCCTTTCTGGTGGGATGTTTTGTTCTTCCTTCTGGTCCCTTCCATTGATGTGAGTCCCAGTTTCCTTTCCATCATTATTGGTTTCCTGTGCATCTCCCTTCATTTCAATTAGTTTAGCCTTCATATGTTCCTCTAATTTGTGACTATAATCAACCAGTTCTGTGAGCATCCTGATAAATAGTGTCCTGAATTGTGCTTCTGAGAGGCTGGCAATTTCTCGGTCGCTGAGAGTTATTGGCTCTGGGACTTTGAGTTCTTCTTGCGCCATCTTTTGGGCTGTTCGTGCCTGTTACATAGCAGGATCGGAGCCCTAGGTGTACACCAGAGCAGGGCATCTCAGTTGCTGGGTTGTGACATTGTATGCGGGGGCGGGGTCAAAGAGGAGCAATGACTTCCTGTCTGCTGCCTTCTATAGCGGCCCCCACAGGTGCGGCAGCTGCCACCGTCACCCGCACGTTTTGTCCCACTGCACTCGAGTGCGCCACCACCGTTAGCCCTCCACCACTGGGTTTGCCCCCTGGGTTCTGCGTGGTCTGTCTCACTGTGCGCAAATGTGTGACCGAGGTCAGTCTGCCCCACACCCTGACTGGGTCTGGGCCACTTGCCCGCCTAGGTCTGGGGATATTTCCTGCCCGACCCTGCTCCGCTGCTGGCTCCGCCCCTCTTACCAACCCGGTTGAACGGTTCGTTGTTGTCGGACTTCCGTATAATTCAATTTTCTGTTCTTTGGCTGTGTCTTTGTTCTCCAAACCTTTGTTGTATTCAAACTTGGTTGTGGGAGAAGGCACAGTGTTTCCACATATGCCTCCATCTTGGCGGAAATCCTGAATTAACATTTTTGAAAATTTTTTTAGAATATCGAGTCTCCACATTCTGTTACTGTGAAATAGTATCTAGGAATTTATTTAGAATGTATGTGACCTCTGTGAAATGTGTTTTCTTCATGTGATGCATAATGTTGACCTATATACAAAGAATCTTTCTTTCCCCTGTATTTTCCATCAGGGAGGGAGGAGAAGTACTTAAAGCAGAAATCCTAGAGTTATTGTTCTCAGGTATAGAGTAATCTGGACTCATTTTTAAAATTATTTTTATGTATATTAGGAGATTCTTATCAAACAACTGTACTAGATTGTGTAGTCCGTAAAGATAGATTTGGTTTAAGAGTTAGCTTTCTATACTTTCTGAAGAAGCTTTATTTCACTGACAGAATAGACATTTTAAAACCCAAAGCTAGAATCTAAAGGTATCAATAAGATGCCAAACATGACCTCATTGATTTGGGAAACAAAATAAATAAATTTTGGTTACAACTCTAAGACCGGCTTGGAAGAAACAAAATAGAAACAGACTTATACATGCAGAGCACTGACTGGTGGATGCTAGAGGTGGGGGGGGGGGGTTGGGAGGCTGGGTGAAAAAAATTGAAGGGATTTGAACTAAATTACAAAATAGTCATGGGGTTGTAAAGCAAAGCATAGGGAATACAGTCAACACAATTGGAATAACAAGGTACACTGCCAGGTAGATGCCTAAAACATTGCAGGGGCAGCTCTTTGCAAAGATTATTGTTGTCTTGACACTAACCCAGAATATGGATGAATGTCAACTGTAATTGAAACATAAAATTTAGAAAAAAAGACTAGCTTTAACATGGGTGAAATAACCCCAAATCAGCTGTTCGTCCTTCAGGGAGAGAATCACCAATTGAGTTCTGGTTCCTACCCTTGGGTAGTCTCATTCAGTAGACCTGGAATGGAACTCAGGGAGGTAAATGTTTATTAAGAATCCCTATGTGATTTTGATGTCGGTGAACATAAGAACATTTCGCAAAGAGCCAGTGCAATTCTCAGTTAGAGCCCAAGGGTGCAGGGCACAGCCAGAGAGGGTGGAAGAGACGGACTCCTCCTTAAACACTAGGTAGGGTCCTGGGGGTGAAGTGATGCGGAACCCTGTTCACACACACCAAAGCCTCAGCAGCCCTGCACCATGCACTTCCACTCACAGACAGGGGCAGTGCAGAGGCCAAACACACAGGAACGCTAACCTGTGATGGGAAATGCTTATCGCGTCAGCATTTTCCACCTTGATCCTTGAGGCTGAACTGCCCAGACTGCATTTTCCAGACCGCTGGCAGCAAAGCATATGCAGAGAAGAGTGAAAAAGCATGCCCTTGCGGGAGGGGAGGAATCACAGGACATCCTTTTTAAGAACTGTTTCCAATGACCTAGGAGCCCAAATTCAAAGTTCAAGTTCAAGCTCAAGGTCAAGTTCAAAGGGAGTGCGTGAGAGCAGGGAGAATGAAATGAAGGGAAAGCCCAAATCCATGGACCTGTTTTGGTTTCAGAGCTGGAGATTTTGCATGTCATTGGGGGTTGGAGCCCTGTCAGTTGCTCTAGGTCTGTGAATTGAACTGCTATCACAGCTGCGTGCTTCTTGGAGATGTACAAGTTCTTTTTTTTTTTTTGAGCTGAACAAAATGGTTTATGTAATTACATACTTCTCATAATTATTGAGTAATTATATACTTCTTATAATTACTGAGTAATCATTGTTCTATAATTAGAATGCAATGTTACAACTAATTGTGTAATTGTCGTGTATTAATGTTATCTGGGAAACTTAGAATAAAGTGGTATTTAATATATTTCTCCCTGCCATGCCATTTTCAAAGCTGGCAACTGTTTGTTTTGCAGCTAGAAATTTGCTTCAAAAACCAACCAACTGCAAGGGGAGAAGAGAAGCTCGCCAATATTATAAGTGTAGATGTTAACTCATCAATCTTACATTTGCACCTAGCAAATTTTGTAAAATTGCCTTCTCTTGGCTTAATTTTAGAATTTTCATTGTTGTTTTGTGATTTGCAATCTTTTGAGAGATGGCCACAGTTATACTGCTTCAGAGGCAGTGGGGCACCTGCCGGGATAGGATGAGGTGTCCTTTTAGCAACGCTACAGCTGGGCACATGACCACAGCAGTGGTGGCTTCAGCTGTAGCAGAAAAAGTCTTCCATGGAGCTGTACATTATGGGAGCGTAAGGAGGCTTCAGATGTGACCAATGTAATTTTCTTAGACAATGGTTAGAAGTGATGCACATTTCATCTTAACCAAGTCTCCTGAATACGTTTCATGCATTTTGAGCACATCGTTACAAGCACCTAGTGAAGGCTACTCCCAGCATGCAATTGGAGAGCTCAGGAATCTTTGGTTGAATGAAGTTGACTAGTTGTCAAGAACCTATGACTGCTACTTAGTACAGCGCAAGTTGGGCATGTCTTTTCAGTGAGTCATGGAATTTTCAAAGGTTGCTTTGCAGGTTTCAGGACTTCCTGCTAATATATGTTATGCATATAGAGCTGTGAATTGTCTGTTTCCAGGTTAGGAACTTAAAAACATTCCTAACCTCAGCCCTGACTGGCGTAGCTCAGTGGATTGAGTGGATTGAGTGTGGGCCTGCGAACCAGACGATGACGGTTCGATTCCCAGTCAGGGCACATGCCTGGGTTGCAGACTGGTTCCTTGCAGGCTAACTACCAGCAGGGGACGCACAAAAGGCAACCATACATTGATGTTTCTCTCCCTCTCTCCTTCCTCTCTAAAAATAAATAAATAATTTTTAAAAAAACATTCCTAATCTCTGAATATAGCTTCATCTTGTTTCACTAAAAATGAAGGGAAGTGATTATTTCTGTGTTTTAGCCCACAAGTACTACTTATTCCCTTTGGAGAAGATTAAAGGTAAATATAGTAAGTGTTTTGGCAAAGGAAGGCTATTGGAAGTAAATATTATTATTCTTAATGGTTCTTTTTTTGGTGTTTTAAGAGTAAATATAACTAAATGTACTAAGATTAAGCATTATTTTGAAAAATTTGTCAAATGTAAATTTTTCAGTAAAGCACCCAACATTGAAAGCAAAATAAATGTTACAACACAATTTTTGGATTGTACCCTTTTTTAATTTAAGTCTAATTTCCCATTCTCCTTAACATTGGGTGTAACCTGGCTACGTAGAAGAGGAGGTAAAAATCCCTGTAATCAGACAGCAGAATGTTCCTGTGCCCCAGACATGCTGAGATTCGAGAAGGGGCTGGCAGAAGCCTCGGCAGGATGATGGGGGGTGGGGCGGGGAGGGCAGTGGGGATACATGCAAAGGGACACTGTTCTACAGCCAGGCAGCCTCTGCATTTTCCCAGAGAGCTGAAAATCGACCCCTCTAGATCTGAGTGGACACATAGGACTTCCATCCCCAGGATCTTCTGACCATCTGATTTAAATAGCCAGTAGATAGAAAGCAGTCAATCCATCTCTCGAGCCAAATGAGCAGAAATGACTCCAACTGATGATAAGTAAGACTTCTGACACAGATATTTGACTGTATTATTTACATGCACTTCCGGAACCATTCTCTTTGGGGGAAAAGAGTGTGATTTCCTCACAGTCCGTGCATTGCAGAAAAGTTGAGTATTTGAGAATCCCTGAAACAAATTGTAAATAATGCTTCAAGGGATAAATTCACACATCCATGCAGAATTTTTACTTATCTGCATTATATATGTGATACGGCTTTATATTGTCTCAAGATATCAGTCCAGTAATTTTGATCCCCATAATGAGTGAATTAGAAATCATTGTGTGTTATCAAATATCATTTTGTTTGCAGCATAGTGAAGTAAAAGTAGGTGAGCGTGATGCCTTTTATGGTGGTGATAGTTTAATTCTCTTTACTACTGGATATTTCGGAACCCAGCCAAAGGTTTACATAATAGCAGAAGAGAAGCCTTAAAGACAGAAAGAATTAAATGTTTCTTTTTTTACTCAGCAGATAATAACTGGACGCTCCTGAACGGTACAAAAGTGATGCACAGTGGTGAAGAGACAGACCTCTGGGTGCCTGTTGACGGGCTGGTCCCTTTTACTCACTACACCGTACAAGTGAATGCTTCTGGTACCCAGGGCAGCTTGCTGAGTGATCCTGCCGCGCTCATCATGCCACCGGGGGGTAAGTCTGAGAACGACGTTGGCTGCCTACAGTTATATTAAGTCTCCACTGGACACCTTGTTCATTGTTAGAATTGCTTTTCTTAGAACTTAGCGGCTCACTGGTATGACTGGTTGATGGGGTAGTTGTTTTATGGAGACCCTGTTATTGACATTATTTTATTGTTTTGTTGAGACTTCCACCTCACACCATGTATGTGTGTGTGGGTGTGTGTAAGCACACACGTATTTCTCACTTTATACATGTTAAAAAGATTGTGAAATGCTGTTTTGTTTGAGACTTGATTTAGATTCAAAGCTTGTATTTTCAATTTGAGCTGTAATTTTCTAGTACAAGTGGTTTTGGTCCCTGGTTTGTTGAGGATGTAATTTAGATGTGTGTTAAACTTTTCTTTTCTTTTTTTAGATTTTATTTATTTCTTTTTAGAGAGGGGGGAAGGGAGAAAGAGAAAGAGGGAGAGAAACATCAGTATGTGGTTGCCTCTCACACACCCACTCCTGGGGACCTGGCCTGCAACCCAGGCATGTGCCCTGACTGGGAATCGAACCAGAGACCCTTTGGTTCACAGGCTGGTGCTCAGTCCATTGAGCTACACCAGCCGGGGCTATACCTAAACTTTTGGCAAAAATGGACAGTATATAGGTAATACAGTAGGAAAACTCTCTTCATACCACTGGAGAAACACCTTTAAATTCCACATTGTAGTGGTTAGAGTTCAGTATTGTCATGTTCAAATGCGAAATGTGATCCAACCTGAATAGTTTAATTTTAACAACTTCTATATAAAGGACCTAGCTTATACAGATTTATTATTTTGATCTGCTTCAATTCCACCCAGTTTTAACTGTTTGTGGGACTAACTACTAAGAAGAAAAACCCTTCTGACGTCAACAGGTCTAGCCCTTGGAGAGAAAGCATGTCTCAGAAGAGTACGAGCATGTTCTGAACCGTGTGTCCAGGAATGTATGTTTCCTGACAATAACACAGGAAAACACCTCAGGACGCCCAGTGTCTGCCCAGTAGCCCAGTTGTGTGTTCTGGGCGAAGGGAGAATGCCAATACCTTGTTAACAAGAATCTGCAGGGCTGGAAAAATCCATCTCCACTCACCATGAGTCTAAAATGAGTCCAGATGGGCCTTAGGACTAGAGGACAAGAAGGGTTTGCCTGCAGGTCCTGTGGACCCCCTCTCTCCAGGAGAGATTCATTGCCTGCTGTGCTGGAAAAACAGCTCACTGTTATCTACCTTTGATGGCATTATAGAATTGAGGAATGGATGTTTACTGAAACACTTGCAACTCTAATTGGCTGAAGCCACGTTGTTTAAGAAAAGAATGTTTGAAACAGACTTTGGGGGCCAGTCAACTGAAATAGTATAGTATGTCATGAGCCCGTCATAAAAATGGGAACTGAAGTTCGATAGGTGCTTATTTAAGAATTGAGACCAAAAGAAGAAAGCTCCTCGCCTATCAGATCT
This sequence comes from Sturnira hondurensis, assembly GCF_014824575.4. Lineage (NCBI taxonomy): Eukaryota > Metazoa > Chordata > Mammalia > Chiroptera > Phyllostomidae > Sturnira > Sturnira hondurensis. Next base: position 8,476,934 of record NW_028091156.1, read on the forward strand.
TCCTTTTCTGACTATAACCCAATGTGCTGGAAAGAACAGAAAACTGTGATGATTCCATGCCTTAGTATATAATATTCTTTATTCACACTTAGGTATTAAAGAGTCAGCAGTGATTTAACAAAGGTGGTTTTTTTTTTTCAGCTAAATAGTACTATCTTCTTAACAGGATATGGAATATTTAACAAGTTATGTATTATTTTTATAGCATTTCCATAGATTTAGATAGTTGTAATTTCTGTCATATTCATAAAATGGGGGTGATTTAATTGTTTGTGTTTGAGAACGTACGGTCTAATATTCTGTAGTACTTATGTGTGTGCACACACGCACATATATACACACACAGAATTCAGTAAACTTAGCCAGCTCCTGTATGCTGCAGACTCAGTGCACACGGTGTGGCTGTGTCTGTCTGGCTTAGTAGAAGGGCTAATATCATGCAAGCAGGAGGAAATGAAAGTGTTGTTTATGGCGGGGCAGAAGCGACCCGCTGAGGCTTAGCTCTGCTGCCCCTGTGGACACCTGTCCTCCTCCTCATCCCAGTGGCCAGCAGGGCCTGCTGTCTGGGCACCATGCGGCCGTTTGTGCTGTGTGCTCAGAAACCCAGACTGTGAGAGACGGCCCTTCACCAAATGCAGGAGCAAGGTATCTTCCAAGGCAGTCAGTGATCTGCCCAAGTTTATTGCAGCCATTAAGATGTACTTTTTTTTCCCTGTTATTAGATTGTTGTTGATTACAATTAGGAAACTTATAGCTTTGAAATTATCTTTTTTATGACCTTGTGGCAGTTGAAAGGTGATACCTCATTGATTAAATAGGTTTTAGTTCATGCTTCCTTTTACCTAATGATCTGAAAACATATTATCCTGATTTACACATAAAATCATGCTGAAAAGCATGTGGCATTCACGAGAATATGTGTGTTTAAGTAGAATTAAATTAGTACTGAGAGTTATTAAAGAAATCTTCCGTGCCTGTGTCCAGTGAACTGCATTTCATACCGAAATGAATAATAAATGAACCGAGATGTAGAGAAGCACACCAACTTATGGGCAGAGGAGGTTCTTTGTTCTATTTACTTTTCATTATACTCAGATTGTTACCGTTATTGCCGTTTTCATGATTTCAATATTAGATCTTTTTTTAATGGTGATGTTGAATTCCTACTACCTTTTTATGCTTGATTATGTAAGATTTGTAATGATAATGGCCTTTGTTTTCTTCTCTGTGTACTTTAAAACATACTAATAGAAGATTTGGGTAAAAAAAATGCTGGGGTTTTTTTTTCTGTATCGAAGGTTTGCTATCAGACTCAAAGTTTCCTTTATACCCTTGACCTGACCAAATCCTCATTTTTTAGGCCTCAGTTTAGCCCATCTATCCATCAAAAAGTCATCTTTCCCCAAGTGAGGCTGAGATCCGACCTGTGTCCCTGGGTGGGCTCCCATTGTACTGAGACTAACTGTCCGATCCAAGTGAAACAATCCTAGGTTACCCAACCCTACCCAGCAGGGACCATTTCTTGTTCACATTTTTATCTTCAGTGCCTAGACTGACCCTGACAGGTGGTGGGTATAAGATGAACAATTGGTGAGTGAATGAATGAATCAATCAGCCAAGACAGCTGAGTTACCAGTCTTAGATTCTACGATTGTCATTGCTCAGGGCCCCCCCAGGCCTCATCTCCTCCCTGAGCAACCTCATATTTATCAAGCTGTGGAAAATGTGACCTGCTCAAGTGTAGGGACGCTACAGCCACTGGCTGTTAGGGGGCCAGACTGTAAGGAGAGCGGGGGAATGGATGGTAAGAAATCCTCGCAGATTGCACCAACTCCTCACTCAGGGTCCTTCCCTATAGAGGTTATTTCTCTTACGCAGGCATAGAAAAAATGCACCTTGATTTATAGAGGCATTTAGAAAAGGAGACACGAAGGGACGTGGTCCAAAAACAATTCTCAGTGGATGGTTATGAAACATTTTATGTGATATTAGCTGTTTGTATGTTTCAAATGAGGACAGAAATATGATCAAGTGCCATTTTTTGAATACTGGTTATACCTTAATAAAACCAGGATTTCAAAAAAAAAGAAACTCCAAAATATCTAATTTCAAAGCCCAGTTGATTCTATCAAATCTTCCTGTTTCATTGTTATTATTGTCTAATAAAACTAATTTTATTTAAAAATTAAAGTAACTTTGACACCCCCTTCCAAAAAAAAAGAAAAAAGAAACATGATTAAACAGTATGATAAGCACAGGTTATTTTGGAAATGGGAATTAAGACCAGTGAAATCATGAAATCAATATTTCAGTATATAGATAGTGGCAAATCTCAAATAGTACACATATTTTACTTTACAAATTATTTTGAGTATTTGGTCACTTATTTGAGTATTTTACTTTAAAAACGAAAGAGTATTTGGTCAGCCAGCGAATTTGTTTTCCTTCCAATTATGTAGCATACCCTTCCCTACATCGGTGTGTTCGGGTTTTTGTATTTCTGCAGCAACCACATTTTTCGGTGGTTTGTTATAACATACTGTTCAGGTTTAGCACTACGATACTTCTAGAAATGAGGAATATGCTTAATCAGAGCTCTTGAATAGCATTATAGTGCAGGTTCAAGAGTTCTAGGCAAAGAATGAAAAAAATAAAAACGGAATCCAAATGTTAATCCATAAATATGAAACTTCCCTGTGGCCTCTCCACCCTCAAGGCCTGGAGTTACTAATGGGGTTAGGGTTTCAGCTCTTAATGGGGCTCGGCGCATTAGTGTTTTGTATGCATGGAATTCAGCATTCAGTTTAATAAGTGGTTGACATTGGTGATGTCCCTTAATTTGCTTAAATCTAATTGGCTCTTTTATCAGTCAAACCTGTCTGGATTGGCAATTGATCAGAAAGGGTCAGCCATGACTCCGCATGCAGTTATTCGATGGAAGCACCAGTTAAAGCCCCAGTTGCATGATAATAAGCAAGGGAAGAACAAATGAGCTTAGAGGAGGGAAGCCAAGAAGCTTCCAAGTTTTGCAGGATCTTCAAGTTCAGAACAAAGGCATTATAGAGTATATAAATTTTAAATACACCGCATTTTGCCTCCAGACTTAAACCTTTTTTTTTCCTTGCACATGAACTCAAATCTTGTCTGAAACTGTCTTTGTCACATCAAAGAACTGCTCAGAAAGCAAAGAGAGACAGAAGAAGCATAAAAGGGCATAGTTTAAAATGATTAGTGACAAATCCCATACCGATGAGCTAGAAAGAGGTTTTTTTATGAAAGTTTTATATTTTTGCAAAAGGAATCATTTTATTCCATGTATCTTTTTCGGATCTGCTTTGTAGTAACAGCGAAAGCAGCTCAGAGCCATCTTAGTCGGGAACTTAATCCCGTCTTCCAAATCCAATTCATAGCTTCAAGTAGGTGAGCATTATTAAAAATCTACAAACTTCGTAAAAATACTGAGCTTGGGAAGTGTGTTTCTTTTAGAAATGTATGTTATCAGAAGATGTTCACAGAGAAAGACAAAATGATTACGAGCAGTTTGTTTTGGAAATTGCTTTAGTTGGTCTCTTCTTGATCTCCCTTCCCAGGTAAAACGCCGATGAAAAGTAGTAAAATCTATTTAGAAGTGGCCCTTAGGCACCTGGTCAAAGGATAGACTTTAGAATTCTACACACCTAGCTTTGATTCTTCATCTTTGCCTCACTGGCTGAGTAATTATGAGCAAATCCACAAATATATCTGAATCTAAGTTTGTTCATCCGTAAAATAGGCTTGATGATAATTCCTACCTGATCCGGGATTACACGGCGCAGTATATATAATGTGCTTAGCACGGAGCCTGTCTTGGTAAATTTCTGTTGTATAATTTGTGAAATTTTCCTCACTCCTCCGTATTCACCATCCTGACAATGAACTCCCTCTTTATAAAAACACTTTAGAAAAGAACTAACTTCTGAGCCATGGAGGAGACGGAAAAAAACTTTGAATTGTGCCTCCAGCAAAGGGCTGCCTGCTTCCCACATTTGCATACTCTCCTGTGGTTTGTAAAGAAATACACACACACAGACAGACACAGTTAACTGCCATTTTTAGAACATCCTGGGGCAAGAAAGGGAGACACCCCTGATTTTTTTTTAAATCACATTTTCCTACTTTACCAGGGGAAAAGGGTGGAAAGTATTATTTCTCTTAGTTCCATTGATATTTTTAAAATCCTATTTAAAAAAAGAAAAAAGAAAATTCTTTTTCTGTTTTTTTTTTTATCTTGGAATAAAGGTTTATCTATAACTTTCAGGTTAAAAAAATCACATCTGTCTGACGGGCTTGGCAGTTTGAAAACAACTTGAAGTTTTATTTGAATTCTCACGGTGCCCTAAAGAAATTTTTGCTTTCTTTTTTAAAAATAATATCTTATTCTTTGCCCTTCGTTATCATTGACAGACGCTATGTCTGACTCCCATAAATTCTGTGAGCATTTTCCTGTCTGTATAAAGTTTCACAAAAGTGAGACAAATTCCGAATGTATCCTAGATACTCTAAGTCCATGTTTTTAATCTTTTTGCCATAGGAACTTGGAGAAAATTCTTGTATCTCTATTAAGAGGTATAGCCCACTCAGAGACTAAAGGTTCTGGAGAGCTCTAAAAATGTCTTGAAGAATAGGTATGACCACAGTGTGCAGATGCACTGCCAGCCACTGTGATACTCATGTTCATTCATTCATTGGGACACCTGAAACCGGACATGCGAGGGTGTCCAGAACGTACTTCATGAGAGCGATCCTGCTGACATTTCGATGATCAGGGTGAAACTCACGCTGCCTTTCATTTCCGTGTTCCGTATGTGCGTTTTGTGCTTATCTCCTAGGGCAGCGATTCTCAACCGGTGTGCCGGGGCACACTGGTGGGCCTCGAGAATTTGTAAGACACACAGTACGTATTAGTCAGGGGCACTGACCTCTTTTCCCTTGGATTGCCAAATTAAAAAATGACAGCAGCCACCGCGACAGCTGTCCTATGTGCATGAATCAAAATCATACCCTTTTTATTTTCTTTGTCAAATTGGCAAATATATATATATGTTTGTGTGTGTGTGCCACAGGATTTTAGTAATTGGTTTGTGTGTGCAAACTAATTTTTACGTGTTGGGTGGATGTTCTGCCACTTGCATGCAAGAGTATTTAAACCACAAGACCCTTGAGAGTAAGGAAAAAGAGGAGAGGGCATTCAGAGACGTGTCATAACGTCTTAAAATTGTACCAACTTGTGGCTGATCACCGAGTGGCTTTTGTTTGAGCTCCCACATGGGAGGACCTTGGGAGCAAACCTGAAATGAACTGATAGCAGCTAAGACTGTGCCATTGCCAACCCCATTTTGAAAGTGCTCCTCAGAGCCACACCATCTGACAGTCTTCTGAGACACTTCTTTGTCCACGTCCCAGAGTCCTGGGCTCTGGTGACACCCTTTGCCCTAGTGAGCCATTTGGGCTGACTGACGTAACTTGATACGATGCAGGCTTCTCACCTCTGAACCAGCAGACCTGAACTGGATCCAGGTCCCCACAGCATCATCTCAGACCAGGGGCACCCGCTGTACCTGGAACTTGCGTAAAATGCAGCCTCTACAGTCCCATCCTTAAGATACTGCATCAGAAATTCTGAGGGTGGGGTCAAGGGACCTCTCACTTACAAGAGGCCCCCCTCCCAGCTTATTGGGATGCATACCCAAGTTTGAAGACCACTCAATGAGGCCCTCTTTAAAACGTCTTCAAAGAACAATTATTCTGTGATCTCGTCTCTGACTCGGTGCCACACTTAGAGTGAGACGCAGAATCACAGAGGGAAGGTGGGTGAAACAGGACTTAACCCTCCACTTGTCTCTGAATCTAGAGGCTCCGCATGCTGGGTCAGAGTCCTGTCTGGTGTAAGAGAGCCAGCATGTTCTTGTCCCCCCGAATGGGGCAGGGAGTGACGCTCTGGCTCACCCCTTCCGGGTGTTGAGTCCCACCTGTGGCACCAGAAAGTAAGTGATGCTCTGTGCACCGAGGAACGCTAATGAGCCCTACAGTGGAGACGCTGTCAGCAACATTTCCTCTGCTCTTCGATTCCTTTCTGGAACGTCTGTCTCAAGGAACTCCATGTAACGAACTAAACCTCGCATCTCCGTCCTTGGGGACATTTCTTAACGAGTTTCTTGTGGCTGCACTTCCTCTGAGGGGTTTCAAAATCCGCCTCCTCAAGTCAGTTACGTCCTCATTCTGGGTTCCACAGGGTGCGGGCTTTTGGACCTCCCACTTTAGGGCTTTCCTTCCAGGAGTTCACAAACACACCTCCACAAAGCGGGCCGGCTGGTTTAAGTTGCCCGGAGAACAGTTAAGATCGTGGAATCGTTTATTTGATAAAAATGCAGGCACACCTTGTTTTACTGTGGCTGGGATTCCAGAACACTGCAGTAAAATGAGTGTTGCAATAAAGTGAACCATAACCTTTTTGCTCGCACTGGGCTTTGTCTTCGGTGTGTGAAGCACGGTAAAGCCAAATGCAATCAGACAGGGCCTTCCTGCAGTTTTCTTCAAGGTAGGTAGTGTTACTCACATTTAGCCCTGACTAGGTTCAGGTACTGTTTAGAATTCATTCGTAGTAACTCACTTAAGCCTCACAGACTCAATGAGGAAAGTGCTATTATTATCCACATTGACATGTGAGGAAGCCCGAGGAAAAGAGATTGACTTGCAACTAGTTTGGCAAGAGCGTGCCGCTCATAAATGGCAGAAACCGTATTCGGACCTGGAGACTGGCTTCAGAAGCCTGTCTCTGAGCCAGCGTACTCCACGTGTATTTGAAGCACCGTCCACTGACCAGTCGTGTCCTCTCTGAGCGAAGGGCGCACAGATTTTTTGGTCTTTCTAGTCAACAGGGGTCTGAAGATGTGACCCAACCCTGCAGTTGAATACAGTTGTATGGGGAGTATTGTTTGCTTGAAACATCAGGTGTCCAAACCTTGTCCGTTAATGCACTAGAGAGCTGTCCTCTGTTAGATGCAGGGTCCTAGCACTTCGAGCTTAAAATCTAATGAGAGGGGAAAAAATTCAGTTGAAACAGATAATTTTACAGCCTTACAAAGAAGCTTTAAGGAGAAGCGATATTACCCAGCCCATACTACATGTAGTATGTCTACATCCATACTACGTGTAGACAGCAAAACCAGCCATTTGGACCATCCTTTCCTAGTTTGGGTATAAAGACTTACTTGTCCATCAGGCACTATGACACACTTCTTTCATATTTGTCTAGGAATTACCAGCGAAGATCAACTCCAATTAAATGGAGAGGGCACTAGAGCAACTTCGTATTTAGGAAAACAGAGCCCTTTAATTTTTCTGGAAATATTTACCTTTCTCATCTTTCAGCTCTTTAGTGACATGAGTCGTTGTTTACATTTTTTTCTTTGACTTGTGGCAGAAAGTAGGAGTTCTTGGACCGGATTTGCCATTGCAGAGGCTTTGGGGTGGATGTGGCCCAGACAGTGCCTTTAGAATGCGCGCAAATGCATTTGCCCAAAACATTAGTGCCATTGCAGCTCATCACTGAGTTGTCCTGTCTTCGGGCCTGTATTAAAATTGAATTCTCCGCATTAATGCCCTCTTTACCACAGGGGGAATGAACAGATATAATCCTCTGATGGAACCTAATATGCACTCTTGTACAGAGAGACTTAATTTTTCTAAGAATGTTGATTATAAAAAAAATTAAAACTACATTAAAAGAAAGAGAACAAGGAAGTCTATATATTTGTAAAAAAGAATCATTGTCTCTGAGTATTAAAAAAAATTCCATGAACTGATTCATGACACTGTAGTCACACGAAGACACGTAACAAGTGTAACATGGGAGGAACACAGGAGGGTAAAGCGTGTGGCCAGTCAGGGAGCAGAGTGGCCACAGGGACAGCGCTCTGAATCCTCCGGGTGGTCAGGAAAGAACTCTGTCCTCACTGAAGTCTGAGGTTGAGGGTGTGACTGCAGAAACGGGCGTGGCCCTCGTTCACTGGGCTGATTCTGCAAATCCAATACCCCGGCCTCTCAAATGCTGTGTTCGTTTAGCTCATTGACTGCAGGGTCTGGCGGACTCTGAATTTTAACTTGACCACCACACACGATCCCCAGCATTTTCATTATCTGATTGCATCATCTCCTGTTTAGGTCTCAGTCTGTCCACTTAAAAAGGGATGTCACGGTCACATAGCCATCCTCAGTGCACTTTGGTAAGGGACAAAGAATGGCCATGCCCGGACATGGGATGGTATGTAAGTAGCAATGCTGATACGTGTTTAAAGAACAGAAGGCATGGCATGCAATAAGCACAAGATACACGTATACTGTCAACATGTAGGTTGAAAATTAAACCAATCTCCAAGCATCCGATTTTTTTTCTTTTAATTTTCCTTGATGATTCTAACAAGTGCCTCCAAAGCTAAATGTAAGAAAACAGCAGACTGGTTGTGGCATATTAAATTATAAGTGAGGACTAACTGGAGGATCAGAAATGCTCTTTGAGGGATATCACTTGACTGCTAGGAAAGGCATCAGCTGTCTCCCTCTGTCTTGTGTGTGCGTGCTGTCTGTCAGTCTTGGAAGTACCCTCCCCCACAGTTTCCGAATCTTGATGTTTAATGTAACACAAAGGTCTTTGAGAAGCACCACAGGGGCTTGTTCCTGGTAGTTCTGGCATGGAGGAAATTGAAATGTACACGGCTTTTTCTCATTTATCAAAGACAGGCAAGAATCTAAACTGACATTTTATATCAAATGAATTATGAACTGTGTACTTTGTACCTCAGGGAACAACAACTGAATTAGACTCTGGGATTAAAGGGGGAGGGGGCAGGGAGAGTGAGAGAGACAAACAGTTTTTTAACAAAACATACGGTAATTTCTATTACTGTGTCTGACAGCATGGGCAAACAGAGTCTTCTTACAGTGAGTGGATGTGGCTATTTGGCGCTCTGTAACCTTTAAATATATTTGAGACATTTTCTTGGAAAGGGTTGGATCTGGACTTCTTCTCATACAGCCAGGCTTTGTGTTCCAGCAAAAACTTCTTGATCATGTGAAGTTAACTCGTATTTTTTTATTTTGGTCAATGCTTCCTTTCTTAGGGAAAAAAGAAAACATTTTCAAACTCTTCCTGACAAAATATGAGATTAGAGGTTGCTTGAAGGAAAAAAAATAGTATGCAGGATGGAGAGATATGCATGAAACTGCCACATTCTGCATGGCTTCTGTTTATCTCTGACACCTACACACGTTTCCACGGCCACACTCACGTATACGCAAAAGAAACTCCAGTGATTGAGAACACGGATTTCAAAGTCAGCCTGATCGGGTTCATATAGCTTAGTAGGAGGAGTTTAATTTCTCCTCTTACTGAGCTATATGACCTTGAACAAGTTACCAAGTTATACAGTCATACTGTGCCTCCCCTGGGGGCTGGGACAAGAGACAGTGGTAACTACCTCAGAGGGCCGACACAGAGGATTAAGTATGATGCCTGTGTGCAAAGAGTAGAATGCATCGCTGGATGCAAAACAACGGTGCATTGCATTGCACAGTTTATCTGTGGGGAGATTGGGTAGCAACAAATTAGCACTGCGCTTTTTAACAGCTGCTGATTCCTTGGGAATAGACAGCATTAGAATTAGACTTTGAAGGGGAAGAAGGATTCTGTTCGATATACTCAATAATTATTTCGGAAATTAATTGAGCATGCTTAGAAATTAGGGGTGATCCTTGCTTTTTTCTTCTAGGTGAAGCTATGTTTTGATTACCATGCGATCTTTCAAATGTACGCATTCCAATTTGTGCTACATATACATTGAAGACAAGTTACTAATGTCTACTCCTGAATTCCCTTGGGCTGATAAACCTAAAACTAACAAAATTCCTTGGCGTTAATCTCACATACTTTCTGATACCAAAGCCATCCTGGATAGCAATTGTGAGGCTAAATTACTATGAACAAATAACCCACTTAAATAGTCTGATAGCATATTGCCTTCATAGAAATTTAATTACATCGTTATTAATTATTATTGTGGTCAAATATGCACCATTTTTTATTCTCAACTTTCGATTCTATCCCCACTACTCATGAGCTGAAACTAATTCTTAGAAGTCACGCAGCATTTTTTATTGTTTTACACTCTGTAAGAGAGAATGTAAAACTAATGGCCTGTTGAGGTAAGGGGTGCCCCATTTAAGGAGTGGTCTTCTAGTTATTATTTCTTAACTAATTAGTCAGTCAACTCAGATAATAGATCCAGTCCTGTTGCTAAGATGATGTTTATAACCAGTCTCTTCTGGTCCTCCCATCACTAAATGACTGAAGTTCATCAGTTACTCAAAGATCACTTAATTGCTTGGCTCTTCATTCTATGCTAGGATGTGGCATCGTAAGAAAGAGTCCACTTCTTAAAATTACACTAGTTTATCTCCTTAACTACATTTTTAAACTATTGTTCTTGTTAGACACATTCAGCAAAGGAATATTTAGTGCACTCTCTCAAAAGAGACTGCCTTTGACCCAGCTTGAATTTACTCATTGTTAAAATCATGCATTAACCATGCCAAGAATATCTATTTTTTAATTTTACAAAGGTGAAATTCTTCAGAGAATTACTTTGACTGAAGTGAATGAGCAATATTTGAACTAAAAATAGGGTCGACTTAATCCACTAATGTTTTGGTTGTATATATTTTAAATTATTTTTCCAATTGAAGATACACTCTTACACAAAGGGCTCAAGCAATCAGATTCTAAAGGAAAAAGAATTTAATCTGTGCTGCCTGGAAACTAATTTGGATGAATATGATGGTATTCAAAATAATAGGAATAATAAGAAATTCTCTTAGGAATACTAAGAGGAATTCAAATGTCAAGAGCAAAGGCTTAAATAGAGAATCTAAATCGAGGAAATCTGCAAGGAAAAGGACTAAAATTTGATTGGTGGTTTGGGGCTTAACGCACACAAAAAAATTCTTCTAGGCGTTGTGACCACCAGCTTCAGGGCCGCTAATTAGTCTGACAAAGTGACAGTTCCGTATTCTACTTAAACAAATAATGCATCTAATGAAATTCAAAATTCCTGTTCTTCTCTGGGCACAAGGAACTCCATCCATCCCAGCTTTGGGGTATTTGAAAATCAACAGAAGATGACTCCACTCTGTCTGATGTTTCCTGGTGAACACATTCGCTGTGAAACCGTCTTGCAGAGTAATTTTAAACAAGTCTTTAGTCTTCAACCAGGAAGAGAAGTGGAGGTGGAAGGAAGGAGGATGGATGTTGCCTCGGTCACACAGATACTAATAGGGAGTGGAATCTTTCATTGCTCAAAACGGTCAATCGCGATTAGTATTCCGTGGCGTCCCTGTGTTCTGGTGCCCTTGGCGCACCTCTGACCCCTCTTTCTCTGTCACTCCTATTACGGACCGTTCTGGGGCAGATCTCAGCTTCTTCCCATCCCAATTAGAGCTTTCTTAGTGAGCACGGGGCAGCTTCTCTCTTCGTGCAGAACAATGACTAGGGCCAGGTGAGATCCACCAGTTGGGTTTTGGAGAACGTTTGACAAATACTTGCATGAGTTTTGACTGACATCATCTCACAGCGGTCGAATGTTGGTGAGATGTCGGGTTCCCCACAGAAATGTAGGCTCAAAGGAGTCAGTGAAAGACCAAAGGCAAATAGGCCATCTTCAGGTTGTGTTCAATAACACACTCCAAAATGTTTTGTCACTGAGCTGAGTGACAAAAAATGATGGATTTTCATAACAAAATTTTTATTCTATGTGTATACTTTCTTCCTAAGAAGAATTTTTTTTTGTCCTGAATGCTCCTCTATGGCCCTGGTGACATTCTGGAGAAGATGTCATCCTTTCTTTAGCTTGGGTCCGTGACGCCTATAGCTCCCACCTCTTCTGTTCTCACTCTCGAGCCTTTTATTTTGAAAATGCTTTTAATTAGCCAACAGAGTGTAGATCTTATTAGCTGCCTTATTAGATTGCATAGTATATGTGTGTGTGTACTTGTCATATTATCATATTTATAACATAATATTTCTAATTATATGGTTATATATTGTATGTATAGAGGTACACAAATATATATCCAAAATGCTCATTTTGATGGGAATACTAGGAAATGCATCATTCATACCTAATTTATGAGAGTACATGTAAGTAAATGCAACTTTCCGGAAAATGGTTTGTCATATTATATGTGAAATAGTAACAACATCCATTCCTATTGACCCAACAATTCTAAAAAGCGCACCAAAACATGCACTGGTTAGGATACTCAGTATATTTAGTATTACTTCTAATACCCAAAATGATATCATTCTGTATCCATCAAAAACAGTTTTGTTAAGTGAGTGTTCTTAGTCTATAAAGATATTACACTCAGTTAAATGCTTTGCTTCTTTAATAACACTCCTCTCTGATTCCATGTGTTCATTGGATAAGGATTGATCTGGTATTTTTCGTTAAATAACCACTTCGACTGAACCACACAGCCAGTCTGAATGCACTGCGGAATCTCTGCAGTAAGCAGGCCAAGACTGAGATGCTCGGTGGGCTCAGAGCTACATGGTGCGGCAGAAAGAAGAGTCAGTCTCCCCGTGCTCTGCTCTAGTCAGAAAGCCCAAGGAGTATTGAGTTGAAGTATAAGGCGTCATATTTTCAAAGGGCCATTATCACACTGGGACAGGTCAAAGCCAGGAAACAAGGCTAGATAATGGTTGAGGAATTACATTAGATGGAAATTACTTGCAGGGAACAGAGGTGTTGAACCTGAAGTGGGGAAGTTTTATGAAGAGGAGGACAACTGCTCACCACGGCCTGAAGTTCAGTGCCATGACTGTGGCAGAGGCCGTTCTCGGGGGTTAGGATGTGGACACGGCCTTGCAGAGTACAGGTTGTTAGCATGAGCTCCTGTATGCTCCGATGCTCCGAGGAATGCTCCGATGCTCCGAGCCTCCAATGCTCCGAGGAATCCCGGTGCATGCCTGCTGCAGCCCTCGTCACCCACGGTCATTGTTCAGAGTGCCGTTTCCCTCTCAGAGGGCGCCGATGTGGACAACAGACTACACTCACCTTTAATTGGGTAGAAGTAATACCGTTACCAATGCTTTGTCACAAAGAGCTGACCAACGAGAAGAAGTGCCTGGTGATGGAATGGGGCCACTTACAAAGCAGCTATTGTCCTATCATGGATAATGAGCAAACAGGGGTCCCAGGTCACCCATTTGGGGGGTTTTAGGCAAGAATTCTTTATTTGGCTGGAGGTTAAAGTTGGTAGCTTTCAGGCTGTCTGCACTCCCAATTGGAAATGCTGCCATTTTATTTCTTATGTTCTGTGGTCAAGGGTTGATTTCAAGACATATCTACAAGTGACACTGAACTTGAAAATACATTTCTCTTGCTAACACGAAGACCTGTTTATTTTGTATGCCATCAGTTTCTATGGGCATTGACTAAATCCTGAGAACCAGCAAATCGACACTGGTAGTCCTGTGTGAGGTGCTTTGGGGACAATAAGGCCGCAGAGACTCTGCTGTGACAAAGCAAATATAAGACCACGAAAGTACTATTTGAGACCATGACTTGGACAGAAAACAAATCCAGCCTTTACTCTTGTACATCTCATTTATTTAATCTCATCGGTGATCTGCTTTAATACTTCTTTCATTTGTTTAATGTTTCTTTTCTATTAGAAATCACCTTCTGTAACATGCTGTTTTGTGCCATAGAATTCAAGGCCCTGCCTTTGAATTTCGATAACCCCAGTGTAAATTCTCACTCCGCCAGCCACCAGTTTGTGATTGGAGATAAAATATGTAACCTCTCCAAGCCTCGGCTTCATTATCAATATTACCAAGAGTTGACACTACAATTTTGTAGTGTAATTCTGAGAATTAGGGATAATTATGTTAAAGAAGCTGGTGCATAGTGCAGGTTCCAAAAGTTAGCTCTTACGCGAGATGATTTTGTGAACATTAAATCTGTTTTAACCTACTTGTCACCAGTTAATGCTGCTCTATTTGTATATCCTTGTGCTCAAGGTTGACTGTCCATTTGTTAGCACATCTGCATATTCCTCATAATTAATATCTGTTTTTAATGACATATGGTTTAGTGACTGGAAATTGAGTCTTGCCTTCTGTTTTCAATTTGTTTATGACTCAACGACTCAATATGTGTGTCTGAACTCTAATTTTCCATTCTGGAGACTGGAATTTAAAATCCTTGCTCATCTGCAGCTATTTCAGAAAATGAGCGGAAATCGTGTACTCCAAGGATTTCGGATATGTCCCGGGCTCCCCAGCCAGGATGCCCCGAGATAACAGGTCAGGGCTTCTGTTACGTTACGTGACCAGGGACGCCTGGTTGGGGAGGCCCAGGGTCTCAGCGCTGAAGTGATAGCAGCCCAGGGGGCTGTGCTGGGGTCAGGTCCCAAGTGAGGTCAGGTAGCGTCACGTCTGTTTGGAATGAGCACAAGCAGTCTTGACAGGTGTCCTTGGCACTGGAATTAGGCTGAAGATGTGATGATCCAGAGGAACTAGGGGTCCCCATGGCAGGGTCCCTTGCAAGCCTGTCCCCCTGAAAGGAAGCATCCAGGGCACATGGGGACATGAGTTTGTAACTTAGGAAATCCCTGTAGTGTACACCTTTTTATGCTGGGTCCACATTCTGTGTTATCATTATTTGAGTCATGCCTTATCTCTCTATTAGGTGTCAGATAGGACGGCCCATCCTTTTCCATCTATTCAGCCCTTTCCACACCGCCAGCAAAGAACTAAGTATAGAGGGATATTGCATAGCTTTGGTATAAAGTTAAATTGAATACAAAATATTATGGACTTCTTTGGTATCTTTGTGTGGTATTTTGTTTTAGTCCTTGGAAATGCACACACACACACACACACACACACATATACATATGAATACACTGCACTAGCAACAAGTTGGAGCTGTCCTGAGAAAATGATACCATGAGAGTCACAATGGACTGACTTTGTCCCCAAACTTTACTGTTCTGGCTACCACAACCTGAGTAAGTCACTGGTCACATAGGGAAAAATGTCCTTTTTTTTTTTTTTTTTTTTCTTCATAAGCTTCCCTAGAGTTCTCTATATCAGTACGGAGCCAAGGTTGGGACAGTCTGTTTGCTTTTTGTTTGGGGGGAAGGTCTGTGGTTTTGTCATTTGCATAGGGAAGCGTCCACAAGCGCACCTCATTTAAAAGTTTATTCAAATCATACCTTCAAAAGATTATACCAGCAAGAGTAGTCTAATCTGTGATTAAACTTATCACTTAATGTTTTATATTCATTTTGCCTTCCCACCCCCCCAAAAAAAAGGTGAAATTTTATTCAGCACTCCCTTCCTTTGAATTTATAGGTCGCGTGGTAGCTGTGTTATTCAGTTGTCGTGTAGGATTAGTATTTACGGGATGAGATGTGTTGACTCAGGAGGCTGTCTGCGGAGTGTCTGCCCCGGGAGGGTCATATTAAACTTGAGAGACGCGTTTTGAGCAACGTGCCATCTCGGAGACAGTATATCAAGCTGGTAGGTGCACGGCTCCTCTGTTAGGAATCCAGGGGTGGAATTATGGCTGCCTCCCGGTTATTGCTTCCGTGCTAAGGAGCCTCTGGGGAATAGATTTGGATAAAAGGGGTTAACCAGAGGGGAAAGAAAGGTTTCCAGAACTCGGTGTCACTGAGAGCATACAGAACGAATAGGGCTGCCTAAGTAATTGAAGATAGTCACTGTGTTTGGAGAAATTTTGCAGTTTTAGATCATCGGCGTGTGACCAATGTAATGGAGTACACTTTTTGATATCACTCAGAATTCAAGATATATTATTATTACTATTATTATTATAATGTCTCTTATTGGACATTTCTGTTCTTAAGAGCACAGTAATGTAGTTTTTAACACGAGATTATGTTGTGTACCTATTTAGAATTCTAACCTTTATGTTGATAATTTGTTAGAGCTAAGTTTTATTCAGAAGTTTGGTTGATTAATTTATATTTCTTGACAGAGAAATATTAACAAAAATAGTATAGCAAGGGACATGGCTTTGTATGTTATACATTATATGCACATGGTCTTTACTTTTTGTACATGGTCTTTTTATGTACGTGCGTTTGTTATAAATCAATTAAAGAATATATATCAAATAAGAAATCATCATTGTTAAAACCATTTGTGTTCACAGACTAAATATTAGTTAAAAAATCTTTAGCCACGAACGTCTTCAAACCAAAGATTTAGAGTTTGGTTTTTGGGTGGCTGGCCCCGGGCAGCAATCTTACCGCATTTCCCAGTCATGTGACATCTCTGCGAACTGGGGGGACCGCTTCCTAATGTTCATCTCTCTCCAAGCATCCAGTCTGCTCTCTCACTGTGGCACTGCGCTGAGACCTTTGCTTTTATCTCGGTCCCTGAGAAAATGGACGCCATCAGAAGAGATCTTGGCTGGCTGCGCATGGGCAAACCTGCCTGTCTCCCTGCATCTGCAGCCCCCCCGCCTGCATTCACTTCTGCCCAGTGGGCACATACGCCTGCTTTACTCCACAGCCAGCATGTGCCATCTCAGTTCCACCCACTTGTGCCCTGGCCCGCCTCCCTCTCCCACGCAAGGAATTTGCTCTGATAATTATTCTTCCTTCTCCTGCTGCATTTTCGGCAACCCTTTCTGGGTCCTTCTGTAACAAATAGCTAGATATTTCTTCAGCAGAATGGGCTTATTTGAGAACCCCCCAAAATTGCAGTTTCCGAACAAGTGGTCTAAGGGTGAACCACACAGGAATTCAGAGCAAAAAAGGAGAAGTGTCTTTCATGGGCATGGGAGAGGCTGTAGTCAACAGAGTCCACTGGAGGAAAAAAAAAAATTCAAGCAGTTACTTTTCATTGGCTGAGTTATGGCCGTCTCCCATTGGCTGAGCTGTAATTGGGCAAGGAGGACCCTTCCTTTCTGCTCAGGTAGTAAGGTGGCATCGCTTCCTGTTGGAGAAGCAAGGTACATCTTAACGTTGGGGACAGTGCTGTGTGTCGAGTGACCTATGTGAGTTTTCTCCTCCAGTCTCCCGACTCCATTTTAAATGAGGCGTCTGTTACTGATTTTCACAATTCTAATAAGCTTGCATGCTATAACGTCTTCCAGTTTTTAGAAAACCTTCCTTCAGTATTGTGCACTTTCCTAAATGCTGCATTTTCTACTCCCCTTTAGAACAAAATCCCCAAAAGTGTTGTCTGTGGTCCCTGGGTCCTCTTGCCCCTCCTTCTCACTCCCGCCTCACCTTCTCTGAAAAGACCACCATGCCCACCTGGCATGGCATCTTTTCTTGGCAAGGCCACGAAATGCCTCCACTTGGCCCAATAGAACATATACCTCTGTCTTCTTGTTTCTTAATCCCTCAGCACACTTGAAAGCGTTGATCAGTCCTTCCTTTGAGATATGGCTTCTTGACTTGTCTTCTAGGACACACTGTCTCTTAATGTTTCCCCTGCCTCGCTGGCCCCTCCTCCTCCTGACGTCAGACATGTGGACCTCTTCTGCACTCCCCCCGGTTCCTTTCATTGCGTCTCAGCCATTGAGCACCGCCCATCCGTTCATCCATATCTCCTACACACCATGCTAGACTGGAATCTTCCTTGTCATTTCCATCAAGATGCATAACACACCTCATGTGACCGGGACAATCCAGAACTTTTGAGCCCCTGCTTAGCTAACTTTGCTCCTCACTGTTCTTCATCTCCGTACTGACACCGAAGTTCACCTGGGTGGTCAGACCAAAAACATTCGCATCATCTGTGACTCCCTTGTTTGTTCTCAGCAATACCTGCCCCACTCAGCTGAACAGCACAACACATCACTGTCCCCATGGCCATCCGTTGAATCTAAGCCTGGATTACTACCTAGGTGATTTCCCTGTTTCTACTCGTGTCCCTGCTCCTCCAGTCGCCCCGAGTGGCCTTTATCACTTTAGAATTGGGCCATTTCCTTTATTAATCATGCACAGTGGCCTCCAGCCCCATTCAGAATACAGAGTCCTTACTGTGACCTGTAAGGACTAGACCCTGGCCAAACCTGCCAGCCTCTTTTCCTTCCCCTCCTTGGTCTGTTCCAGCTACATCAGCTTCTGTCAGTTCCTTAAGCACATGCACTCCTTCTTGCTGCCTTTGTCCTTCTTGCTCACTCTGGTTGGATTGCTGTCTCTCTCGGCATTCTCATGGCCACCCCTCTACATCACTGGGGTCTTTGAGGCCACCCAGTGATACGATCTCCCGGTGTAACCTGAGTTGTTATCAAACACCTAAAGCCACACACTTCTTTTCGCCTCCTCCTCCTGAGCACCTGTCACAGTTTGGTATGATCTTCTGTCTTTCTTCGCCACTTGCTTCCTCCATTCCCATGTACGCCCCGTGAGTCAGCAGTCCTGTCTACTTTATTCAGTGCTTTTCCCCCTCTGCACAAAAATCGCTATGTTGCACAGAGTAAAGGCTCAATAAATGTGTATTGAACAAATTAGTGAGTTAACCCTTACAGCCAATGGATGGAACATGTAGTCTAATTCTTCCATGTTCATCAATGGTCTTTCATTAACCTCATGGTTCACAGGCAGTTCTCTTGAATTGGAAAGTACGTGAACTCATACTACATAAGGTTATGTATGAAACGAAGTTGTAAATGAACCCTAATACTTGTTTTTATTATTTGGATCTCCTTCACCAATAGCCTCTAGTAATTCTTGGTCAAAAGGAGCTTGTATTATAATATTTCCTTAAAAATTGTATTATAATAGCCCTTAAGTTCTAAAGGAAGTTCAAAGTAGTCTTATAAAATAACAATAATAATAATAATGACAACTAGCAATTAAGAATTGCCAGGACCCACAATGAGGTGCTTTATTTACATTGTCTCTGGTCTTCGCATCAATCCTGCAAATGAAAAGTAGTACCCCGACTTTAAAGATAAGAAACACTCCCTGGCTGGTGTAGCTCAGTGGATTGAGCACGGGCCTGCGAACCACATGATCACGGTTCGATTCCCAGTCAGGGCACATGCCTGGGTTGCAGGCCAGTTCCCAGCAGGGGACTCACGAGAGGCAACCATACATTGATATTTCTCTCCTTCCCTTCCCCTCTAAAGGTAAATAAATAAAATCTTTAACAAAAAGAAAAAAATTTATATTAAAAAAAGATAAGAAACACAAACTCAGGTCCCTCGGTGACTTTCCTACAGCCACAGAATTGTGTTTAGTTTGCTTCTGAGTTTCTGATTAGCTTTGGAACAAACTCCACGATGATAAGTTCATTCAAGTTATGCCTGTAGGAAGAATTAATTTAATAATCAGTGTCATCTTGTATATTGTTTAAGTAGCATAGGCCTTAGTTTTACTCGTTCCTCTTGGGCCTTCTAGAACTGCTCACATAGATCTCCCGTGAGTAGGTCTGATAGATGACATCGAGTAGGTCTGCTGAATTCAGGGAAGATTTGCCGGAGATTTAGCTAGACTACAAAAAGCAACACGTATGTCCCACGTGCAGCATTTTTTAATAAGTTCAACGTCACTGTGAGAAGGCACAGCTGACTGTAAAACACATGGGGAAAGATTCCTTTTTATATTTGCATAGGTGAGAATTAAGGCCAGAAAGTGCT
Source organism: Sturnira hondurensis (assembly GCF_014824575.4). Classification (NCBI taxonomy): domain Eukaryota; kingdom Metazoa; phylum Chordata; class Mammalia; order Chiroptera; family Phyllostomidae; genus Sturnira; species Sturnira hondurensis. Next base: position 8,496,658 of record NW_028091156.1, read on the forward strand.
AATTTCAGCCAATCACATGTATTTATCATTGTAAAAAAATACAATTATGAGGAACCTTCCTCAAAAAAAAACCACAAACAAAAACAAAAAATCCTTTGTGTTCCTGAGGAATACTGGGCTTAAAGTAACAGGGGATGATATTGAAGAAAATTGGAGAAATAGAAGTTCTGGACTCCTTCACTGTTGGATTGCTTGATTATTGAGCACAAGTTAAATTTAAAAGGTACTTGAGTATTTGCTTCACTGGATTCCGTATGTGTTTTCAGTTAGACAAACAGAAGTACAAGTGGAATATGTCGCACATGCATTTGTCATGCTGTTTGGTGGTGGTGGGGGTGGGGGGCGGCTTCTAAGAGTGAAACCTTAATGTAATTGTGTTGAAATGAACAGTAAGGAAGTACCGTGGTTCAGGAATGAAAATGTTAAATTAAATGGACCATGGTGAACGTCGTCGCTGATCCCGAGGAACGGTTTTTCCAGTATGTGGAGCATCCCAACCCCACCCAGCATATGTTAGCCACAGTTTTCTCTGCTCTAATTCATCTGTGCTTGTCGACAGCTCCAGATGGCGTGCTGCCTCCCAGGCTTTCAGCTGCCGCGCCGACCAGTCTTCAGGTTGTCTGGTCCACACCAGCTCGTAACAACGCTCCGGGCTCTCCCCAATTCCAGCTCCAGATGAGGCCTGGCCACTCCCCCCGCGGATTTCTAGAGTGAGCTTTACACTCTGTGCATCTTCCCAGCTGTCACCTGGGTGACTCGGGGTAGCCGTAACTTCATCTTTTTCTTTTTCCCCGTTTGTTAAGTTAAATTTATCGGGGCCACATTGGTTGGTAACATGATATAAATTCCAAGATATTTTGAGCACCACTAGGTCAGTTCTCATTTGCAACAAATAAAGGTCACCTTTTAAATGTCCCAAGAGAAAAACAAGCCACACCCTAGGAGATGATTATTTGCTTTCAGAAAATACCTATTTTTAATTTACGTAGTATGTTAAATAAGATTTCTTTGCACTTAATTTTTCACGAGCACGTGCATTTTATAAAGCAAGCATACACATAGCTACAAAATTATAATACTTATTCAACAAATTCTACATGGCAATCATTCTCAACCCTAGACTAGAATTTACCCAGTAGTACTATAATTTACAGCTCATGTAAATGCATTATTATGAACCCTCAGCCAAATGGCTAGTTATTTTAAAAGAGGTAACCTATTACAACAGAGAAGTATAATACTTAAATGTATGTTGACATTCTCCGAAAAGTCTGCAATCAGGTTTTATTTTTTTATTTCTTTGAACGTCTACAGCTTCCTGATGAACATTTCTTTCCTACAGGTTATTTTCCAGTCCCTCGGCATCGTTGAGCTATGAAGTGAGAGATCTCCAGCCCTACACCGAGTACGAGTTTCGCTTGGCTGCCTCCAATGGATTTGGCAGCACACACAGTGCTTGGATTCCGTTGATGACGACTGAGGACAGTGAGTGGTCTGACGACGCACAGCCACATGTCCTCTCCACTGGGGAGTCTTCCGTGTTTTTAGTTTGTCCTCAACCAAGAAATAAGTCTTCGCTATTTTTTTGACATTTAGTGACAGTAATGTTTTGTAGGGTGTTTAGACTTCCCAGAAAGAAGAAAAATGTGGGCTTTCAGGCACAAAGAAAGGGCTGGGTATAAGGACAGGAAGATATGATTCACAATAAATTATGAGACGGCCCCATTCTGTCCTTCAAGGTGCATCTAGGTGTCCTAGAGGAGAAAGGTTATCATCTTGTAGTCTGTGAGCAAATGTTACTGTGTTCTCTGCTTTGGCGGGATTCTTGCAGGTAGAAGACCATGAATTATGGGCCTTACATTATGAGGATGCTGACAGCCCTGTAACACCTTTTCCTGGGAGTAGATGTCATAGTACTTTTACTTGCACGTGACAGCCTTCTCAGTGGAGAACTGTAACCTAACAACGGGCTGGGGTTGCCTTATTCAAGAAACCAAACACTTCAAGAAAGAGAAGTGTTTGGTTTTTCATGGGATGCTTATGTTTGCCTGTATATGTTCTTACTAGGTTATATAGGAAAGGAACACATGGATGTAATACTTAGTTTTCTAGAAATTGCCTCTCTAAAAGCATATGTATTGGAAGTATAACTTTTTAGAGAAGTAAAGCAAGCTACACTGAGTGAATGAGGACACTGCATCCTGGAACGGTGAGGTTTTTAGGGTTAACCTTGTCAGACCTTTTAACCAGAAGCTTCTGAGAAGATGTTGTTCCCTCAGCCAACTGCCCTGCTTGCTCTGTAAGCTTTGAAGATGAGAATGATGTTTACAAGGCTGGGTACTAGTCCAAAGGCATAGTGTTCAAAATAATACCAATCGTTTATCAAATACATCGATTCCTAGTTCTAGTTTTGCAATATCCTTTCATTACGTTATTTTTGTGAGGATGAGGCATCAGATAAGATGGAATCAGAACTGTGTACCTTCCTCAAAGTTTGTTTTACCAAAATCTGTGATAAACAATCATATATAATATTTCACCCACTTCTCCCAATACTCCCTGGGAGCAAGTTAGGGTACTGTGCAAGGGCACAGCCAGCGTTTTTGATCTCACGCTCTCATGGGTGCCGTTTAGTAAAAAACTCCACCCAGAAGACAAACAGCACTGGAGCAAGGCTGGCTGGCATTAACGCAGTGTTCTGCATACCTGCACCCCTTATAGGGGCAAGTTGCATGCACTCTGGGAAGCTGACAGAATGGTCAGCACCTGCGTTCAGATGTGCAACCCGTAGAGCTAGCACTCAAAGTTTTAAAAAGGTGTTAAAAAAGAAAACAACTGAATAAAGACAAGCTGAAAATGATTATTCAACCCACTGCCGTGGGATTAGCTCCATAAGGGTGCCACATTGGAGGAGGTAAAAAATGATCTCCTTTCTCTGGCACTCCTAATTTCTGTTGCCAGAGACAGGGTGGCAGTGGGTTACCTCAGTGGCGCTGCTTATTAAATAGGGGGCACGATCTCCTATCTACAGGGAGGAAGTTAGCACATAAAGTTCAAAATGTTGCCAAGTATTTGGGCAGCAGCCTTTGTTCAGCTTACCTTCTGCATCCTCTTTCCATAAACCAAATCTGGTGGGCTCTGGGTGCTTAGCACCTCCATGCATGGGGACACTGCCTTCTCTGTTATTTTTAGGGCCTGGGCTTGAAGTGAATAGTACTAATCCTTTGTCTTCCTTAAGTAAGAATCAGTAACACCCCAGCCATCATTTTTATTTAAACCCTTTCCCTAAAACTGATGGCCTCCCCCTCCCCCTGTTCACCTGCACACCAAGCAGTCAGGCACATTAGCCAAGAGCGGAAGCCCCAGCCTTTGGCCCCTCCAGGTTCAGTGACCAGTACATGCTGACCCCTGACTGCAGATGACAGTGTAGTCTGTGTTTTGGGTGTCAGTGGAGATGGATGCCATCTCAGAAAGGAGGTGCGATTGAGGTGACAAAGACTGAATGATTGGCATTGGGCATAAGCATTTTTTCTGTCAAGGCTTCAAAGCATTACATATAAATCCACGCATGCTGGCAGTTCCATGCACCCAGCATCACACTTCATTCTCCATTCTGCCCCACGCCTCCCCTCCTGCCCCACCCCTCCCCTCCTGCCCCACCCCTCNCAGATGACAGTGTAGTCTGTGTTTTGGGTGTCAGTGGAGATGGATGCCATCTCAGAAAGGAGGTGCGATTGAGGTGACAAAGACTGAATGATTGGCATTGGGCATAAGCATTTTTTCTGTCAAGGCTTCAAAGCATTACATATAAATCCACGCATGCTGACAGTTCCATGCACCCAGCATCACACTTCATTCTCCATTCTGCCCCACGCCTCCCCTTCTGCCCCGCGCCTCCTTTTCTGTCCCGCACCTCCCATTGCACAATAGAAATTTGACATATCAGCTCAATGATGAAACAGCAAAGTCACCTCACACCCACATTTGCAGTTTTGGACCATCAGTAGGCACCTTTCTGCCAAAGCCTCAAAACTTCCCATTGCCCAAAGGGGTCATGATAGCGATATTTTTAGTGTGAGATAGCAAGGCTGATTTTCATCACGTCTTCGACCAGCTGAGAACAGGAGAAACCTGGGCAGGAAATGAACAGCATCCACCCACCCAAATGCTTGGGTGCAAAGGGAAGTTCTCATGGCCGTGAGGAATTTTTTAATTAAATGGACTGGAGTGACATTGGCTAGTGAAATGACATAGGTTTCAGGTGTAAAGTTTATGGCGCACGATCTGTATGGTGCGCTGTGTGCCCGCCACCCAAATCATACTCCGTCGCCGTGTATTTGACCCTCCCTTCCCTTTACTCCTCCCACCCCTTCCCTCCGGTTACTAGCCGTGTCTGTGAGTTTCTATTTTATATCTCTGCTAGGAGGTTGAATGTCCTAATTAGAGAGGCTTCTGCCAGCCCAAAACCATGTGCTACTTCACAGTGAAGAGGGGAGGGAGATATAGAAAAAGAATTCCAAAAGGAAAATGATTTTTCTTGTTCTCGTTTTTGCAGCGTATAGTGAGAGCAAAGCACTCCAAGTTTCTTTCCTAGGGAGGAGAAGTAAAAATATGATATAAAATTTGATTAATTGATAAAGACAATGCTAGAGGAGGATTTTCCAAATTATTTAGGTGTTTCTGTGCCCTTAAGAGTATTTAAATTTTATGGCTAATCTGGTGATTTGAAAATCTTTTTATGCACATGTTTTTGAAGTTAAAGTCTCAACCTGCATCTTAAGAGGGCCCGAGTATGAGAGAAATATAGGGACATTTTTTGTAAGGGTAAAGCATATTTTTATCAGATTTTATTTTATTCAGTGAAGAAATTGAGGTCCAAGTTTCAGCAACGCTGCACCGGTATTTTGCTTTCTCCATTCCAAATAGATTTCCGAATTGCTTTGAATACTAACTTGCAAATGCCGATGTGCCTGTCCTTCGAAACAGCAGTGTGGGTAGCTGTGTGAGCCAGAAGACTCGCGATAAACAGTAAATTATTTAATGTGCTAATTTTTAGAGCAAAATAGCTCTGTATGCATGTCACCACCTAGTTGGGTTTGTTTTTTTTTTTTGTGGTATGAATCCCGCTCCTGAAATTCTTGCATTTCCAGAATTAGTAAAAGCAAGTGTTTATTTATTTTTACACTCTTAGTTTTATATCCTAATATCAGAAGCTACGGGTGACCAAGAGAACATCCTTGGAAAGGGTGGCGTGATTGATGAACTAGTCTGTCCCCTGGCCTCAGTTCTCTTGTGACTTTCCCTTGAGTCTCTCTATTAGGGAACCATAAAGCACAAAGCTCTTCCCAATATGGAACTTCTGGTTCTTGGAGGACTTTTTTCCCTGCCTTCCTAAATTCTCACATCAACATACTGAATTTTCTGTCCTAAACATCCAGGGAGGGCCCATAGCCATTCACTGAACAATATGCCCAATTCTGGAATTCAAAGCACCCGCCCTTAATTATCCTCTATAGTCCCGACCACAGGAGAAATGGAGAAGAACAGTCTTCCAATACACGTTCTCCTACTTTCAAACTACCAAACAGAAGCCTTTCGATTGCCACAGCCACTGGCCCTCAGACCTTCCTTGTGATGAGGAGTGGTACCTGTGTTACCAGCCCTTTTCTTGTTTTGTCCGTTGTCAACAAGCTGAATGTTCGTTTTCGTGCAAAACCCTGGTGCCCATTTTTTCCGGTTTGTCTTGGGATACAACTACTGAGCCATTTTCATCACCGCAAGGTTAATATTTCTTCATCTTTATTGTATCGGCCCTGTTACATTTAAGTCTTTTATTAGGAGCTGTCAAAAATCCTGTTGGGACAGAGTTGGAATATAAATAATACATTGATAAAAAGAGTTCATGATTAAAGGGATGATAGAATCCCTCACGTAACTCTTCTGCTAATGTATCAGTAGTGACTATCAAAAGGCCACATTTACAATTAGCGTGTAATGTACTGTTCTATGTAATTATACGTCCATGTGTTTGCCACCTTGATTTTTCATTCATTGACAAATTTAGGAGATATTCATTTGTGGAGTTAATTTGACTGAAAAGAGCTTTTACACTAAGTGAGGTTTTTAATGAGAATGGTAAAAAGTTGCTTCAGGGCAAGAATGAGAACCGAACAGGAAAACCGAGCGAGTACCAGGAGACCCATGAAAATCAGTGAAAGTCACACACTCCGAAGTTGTGGGTGAGTCCAACTGCTCATGCATACCTACACATACGCACACATACATGTGTATGCAGACGGTCTTCCCGACACATGCACCTGGGTGTGAAAATAAATAAGCAGACCCCTTCGCTAACAATTGTATTCCTCTCTTTTAGGCCGGGGCTGCGCTTCAGAAGCTGATGTGCAAAATAGTTTCCCATAAAAGACTATTTTGTTGGAAACTACTTTCCACTATTGATGCTTTCAGGGCCTTAACTCTTAGTGGAGAGGATGCCCAACCCGGAGCCTGGGAGGGGGTTCTCTAAACGGCTACACCCGGGAAGATGGGTGGTGGCGTTTGCGTCACTGGCCAGCTGCGCTGTGTGGCTGTCACAGTCCCCAGCCTTGCCTGCAGTGACAGCTGCATTGACAACGTGTTATACCCCACATTGATTTTACAGTTAAGGAGCTGATGGTGATATATAGGGATTTTAAGAATTCAGCTGAGAGGCTGACTTTTGCCTTTTATCATTCCATTAAAATTTTATAACCATCTTTTTCATGTCATTTCACCCATGAATTCTTGCTTTAGAAAGTGATAGCTACTGCTGTGAGCATAACTTTTCCCATGTTCAGAGCTTTTTATTGTATTAGCAAACTACCCCAATTATAGTTATTACTCGTGTTTTACATAATTGTGGTGACCCTTTCCACCATGCGGGAGCGCGCCAGTGGATTTGTATATAGAATTAGATGATTCGGCTTATCATTTCAACGCACAAAATTGAAGCAGGGCTGGGAGTCAAGTTTTAACACTTCCCTCGCCAAAGGAGCTAATTAATCTGCTCCCGACTTCCCCTCCCGAATCAGCCAAGTTTAAGGACCTTTCTTGTGACAAGAACGGGGAACCAGCTCAGCTGGGGCGGGAAGCTAATGAAATGTGTGCTGAGTTTTGAGGGGGAAAACCTCATGAAATTGAAACTGAACATCTCTTCATTCCCAAGATATGAGACCATCTTTACCATAAGCCTGTGTTCTTGTGTGTGTGTGTTGGGGGTGGGGGGTGGAGTTTGAAGTGCAAGTTCCTCTCAGGGTCATGGATGTTTCACCTGTAACACTGGCATCTCATTCTGGAGAAACAAAAAAGCTCATCTCCATCCTATCAGAGAACAAAATGCATCTTTGTTGTTTCTTTTCCATGAAGAAGCTTAGGGTTTAATAGTGCACGTGTGAGAAATAATCAATGCAAACCCCTGGTAAAACCCTAATAGAAAATATTCTGACTCAGAAGTGTATCTCTTTGTTTTCAAGGGGGCGATTGGTGGTAGGGGGTCAGGCAGAAGGGCTGGAATCCAGCACTGGTTTTCTGGACCGCAATTTTTCCAAAACAACACTGGTATCTTTGCTTTGGGAAATAGCCAATCTGGGTGACACGTGTAAACAAGAAAGGATCCGCCGTTCCTGTTTTGTTATAATAATTGCCCGTGCTCCTGCATACAGGCAGCAACAGTAAGAAGTGTCACTGTGGCTTTAAGAAAGCTTTCAAAGAGAAGTGAACAGCAGGCTGAAAAGGGAAATGGGATCCCTCTCAAGACCCCTGCACTTTTAGGATTTTTCTCCTCAAATAGGACGTATTACCAAATGGTCAGAAACAACTTAATGGCAGGGTCCATGCTCTGTAACAGCTTTCCTCTCAAAAAGTAATTATGATTGGGCCGCCAGTCCAGTTGGTGATGAATACGGGCACCACGTTGCGTGGCTGTGGGCTCCTGTGACAAGCTGTCTGGTAGTCACTGGTTTTGTGAAACAGCCATCGCCTTTAAAACTTAAACTTTGAATATAACACTGAATCACACACACACACACACACACACACACACACACACAACATCAATGCTGTTTTAAACAATTACTAAATCCAAGTGTATCTTTTTTTTAAAGATTTTCTGTAAACTCTAATGTTCACCCAAAAATCTCATAAATGTCGACATCGCTGTGGGCCGAAAAGGGGAATCTAGTATATTCCCGATCTGTTGTAGCAATTTATAGATTCCAGGCTGTGGTTTATAAGAATGCTAAATGTTCTGGAATTACAGCTGTTACTGATCAGTGATGGAGCAGATTTGTGTTATTGCACCGTGTTCTTGCTTGTACCTGGAGAGCAGTAAAGCCTCCATATAATAAAAAGCACCTGCATTTTAAATGAAATTTCAATTGAAAAACTTAACAGCCCTTCAAATTGCAGAATTTAACGCAGCCCAGTAAAGCTTAAATAACACTTTGCCTCCGCAGGCTGAGGGCTCTGCCTTCAAGGTGACTTGACTGTGTCGCGTGGTGAAATTATTTACAATTAAGGAATTTCTCTGGAGGGCTGGAGAGTAGTTGCCGTGCCACAACACCTAGGCAGGCATATGGCGGGCCTTTTTCAGTATTCATGGAGCCGCCTGAACCTTTATGATAATTGAATCAGTTAGAGTGCTGAGTGGAGCAAGCATAAAACCTGTTAACCCAAAGGTCAGATCTGTGCATTGTTTATTTATCAGCAGGTGAAAGAGCTCAATCGGCAGCCTCTGTCACAGGCACAGTCCAAAATCGCCGATAATATTAACAGGGAGTAGATAAATCGCAAAACGCAGATGGGAATGATAAGCAGAACAGGGTGGACTATGGAATAAGGAATGAGCGATGCGGAGGGAGTTTACCGAGCTGGAAATCGTGTGGGTTTGTTATGATAGTGTTATTGATTATAATTAGTTACTGGGGCTCTTGAAAAACAAGGTGGCAGAAGCCGGAGCTTTGGCTAGAACTGCCCTTGTGTCTGTTTCTCTTCTGATGTCTTGATTTCCAAAGAGTCCTCGTGGTATTTTGTAGGCATTAACTTGAAGAACAAGCAATGATTTTGATCAAGCCATGCGAGAAAGGGAAACCACAGTTTAAGTCCATGAGACTTGATACTTCCTGCACATTTAGGAGCAAAGCAGTCGTGGGCACACGTGTATTTACTTCCTGGCTTTTACCGAGGGTTCGATTTCATGTCCCTATAGGAGAGTCATTCCTGGTTTTAGCTTTATTTTGAGGAGATGTGGGGAGTTCTCAAACAGTCTCACTTCTCGGATTTATTTGACTCTCCAGGACCTGGACCTGTGGACCCTCCGATTCTTCTGGATGTGAGATCAAGAACATTATCAGTCACCTGGCAGCATCCTTTAAAGCGAAACGGCATTCTTACCCATTATCACATCTACCAACATGGCCGTCTCCTTTTGACAACTTCTGGGAATATCACCAATTGCACGGTGATCCATTTGCGCCCATTCACCGCCTATGCGTTTCAAGTGGAAGCCTGTACTTCGAAAGGGTGTTCCCTGTCACAGGAGTCCCAGACCGTGTGGACTCTCCCAGATGCACCGGAAGGCATCCCAAGCCCAGAACTGTTCTCTGATACCCCAACATCCGTGATCATATCCTGGCAACCCCCCACCCACCCCAATGGCTTGGTGGAGAATGTCACGATAGAGAGAAGACTCCAGGGCAAGGAGGAAGTTACTGCCCTCGTGACTCTCCTGAGAAATCTTTCCATGCGGTACATTGACAAGACAGCTGCTCTTAGCCCGTGGACAAAATATGAATACCGGGTGCTGATGAGCACTCAAAATGGAGGTACAAACAGCAGCGCGTGGATCGGAGTGACCACAAGACCCTCACGCCCTGCTGGGGTGCAGCCGCCCATGGTGCAGGTGCTGGGACCTGATGCAGCTGAGGTGAGATGCTGAGTGTCCTGTCTTCCTCGCAGATTTAGGTTTTTACCCTGGGCTGACTCTGTGTGGAACAGAGCCATCTACTGACAAAATCCACACATTCGTTGTCTCAGGCATTCACTGGAGAAACCAGGGTTTGGCCTTTGGCCCAAACTCTCTTGAATTCGCTGTCAGTTTTTCATTTCTCCCTGTATCCCCTTAATTATATTGTTGAGACACTTTCCTCTGCCTCACACACCTGGAATACTTTGAATGCCACCATGGGATGCTTAGCTTCACCACCACGTCAGATTTAAGCAGATCAGCAAACGAGAAGGGATGGGGAAATACGGAGGAATGGATTAGCATGTTAACACAAGTTCCAATGACCAAAATTCAGATTTCTTTTTAATGATCAAGGAATGACACTGATGGGGAAAGAAATAAAAGTCGCCTGTTACTGGGTGATCTGGAAAGAGTCCCGTCATTCACCTCATCCTACGGGGAATGAGCTCCCGAGGCCAGGAGAACGACCATTGTTTTGGCTTGCATACAAACTTCATTCAAGGGAAATTAGTGTAACCAAACAGGAGGGAGTTTTGTAGCTTAGAAGCCTCTTTTGTGTAAATACACACATGCTTCCATGGCTTCCGTCTTGTACTGCTGCCAAGAGCACCGGTACAGTAGCTTGCTCACCAGAGCACAAAACAAAGGACATTTGCATAACAGCAAAGTTCATCTGTTGAATTGATGGCTCGGATCCACGTGGGGCTCTCCTTCTCCTCCCCCCACCCCCAAGGCAAACACTAGGTGATGCTAAATAGGGGAAGTCGTGGAGGAGGCTTACTTTAACCTACAGACTGAATTCTGTTTTTAAAAGTCTTCATTAATTCATTGCAATAGGAGACTGTTCAAAGCCACACCCCCTTTTTGATAGAAATATCAAATGTGTATAGACTCCTGTGGATTTAAGGCTCAAAGGAAGTTAATTGGAAGTACATGATGTACAGTGTGTATTATAGGAATTGGGCAATCTCAAGAATTGTTCTTCGTTCAAAGTAAAAACAAAACAAAAGAAAACCCCAAACAAACCTGGAGTGATTAATCATTCCAGGAATGACTTTTTGTTTTAATCCTGAGGGCATTTTGCAAAACTTCGGTGGCAGAACCAACCAATAGGATGCGGCGTAAACACGGTCCTTTCAACAAAGGCAAAGCTGTACAATGGACATTATTCTGGATTCTGTCTAAGAAACACGTCACAGGCAGATCTGAAAAAAGAACAGACCCTTTTAGAAGAACGGGCTCAATGCACAATTGTATTTGATTCAGTAAATGGCCATCAAAAGTCTCCAAAATAAGTCACCCGACCTTTTTTTTTTTTTCTCTAAATTCCTTCTTTTGATCTTGTGGCCTCATCCAGGAAGGAAACAATGTGTGTGGCTTGTCAGCTTGGCTAGGGAAGGGCGTCTCACAGCTGTCACCAGGGCCAATAGTGTCACCAGGATTGTGTCCAGACGTAGCTTTACTATGGGCTGTTCTTTAACCAAAGTAAAAGGAATTGAGTCCTAACCATCATTCTCAGCTGTGTTTAAAGATGGGACAGTCTTTGATGTTTGCTTAAAGCAAACCATCAGAAAAAAATTGAAAAACACACTATAAAGTCTTATGGAAGGAAATCATAATGGCAACTAATATTTATTGAGTTCATATAAGTTCCGGGAATTGTTTTCATTGAATCCTTGCTCCAACTGTATCAGCTAGATGCTATCATTATCCCCATTGCACAGGCAGGAAAACTGAGAATTGAGAGATTATGTAACCTGCCTAAGCTTACAGAAGGAGCAAGAGTTGGGTTGGGATTCACACCTGAGCACTGTGGTTCCAAGGGTCCTTGCGGGGCTCGACTTCCTCTCGTTGGAGCAGAAGGAAAATGTGCCCTCCTTCTGGACAGTGTCAACTTCTGTGACCAGGCACCACTCCCAGAGTTGATGCACACACCCAGCACCAGTCAAACCAGGATGCTGGCCAGGTGTCTGTTTGGTTTTGTTTCACACTGGATAAAATGATTTTAATTTTAAAAAGAAGACCAGGTGGTAGATACATCCTAGAAAATCGGAAAGGCCAATTTAGGGAGGTTCCATCCTCCTTAGCATGTACATTCCCTGTAATTGACTCAGTCACAACAGTGCATGTGGTATTGGCATAAAAATGGACAAGAGGTCATTGGAACAGACTGAAGAGTTTAGATACAGATACAAGTACGTGTGGCAACTTGATTCATTGGAGAAGTGACATTTTATGGGGAAAGAATGGCTTTCTTTAAAAGTCATACTGACTAACTGACCATTCATCTGTAAGAATAAAAAAATAGACCTCTCATATTCTATGATAACTAAATTTAAATAAATTAAACCTTTAATATTAAAAATAGAAAGCGTAGAAGAATATGAAGAAGAATTTTATGTAATTTAAAGTTTGGGAGCAGGGCTTTTGCTAAATTATTTTTTTAAGCTTAGCAGCTTTAAAAGGAAAAGATAGTTTTATGTAGCTAGAAAAGAATTTGATTGTTTTCTGCAAGACGTAAGACCCCTCCAAAGAAAGTTAAACTTCAAAAGACACATTGAGAAAATACATCTGTAACATCTACTATAGAAAAACGTATGATTTCCCCATAATATGCAAAGGTCTTTCAATGATTTAGTTCTTTGAAGTGACTCCAAACCTTGACTGGACTCTCCAAATATTCTGGTTCGAGAAGCAAAGAAGTGGTATTCCACATATCAGTTAGGTTGACTTTAGCTATGATAACCCTTTCATTTTTCATTTATGTTACATGTAAGTACCAAGAAGCCCCTTGAGTTTGACCTTGACTCGTTTTTCCAGTCCACAGAGAGTATGGCACCACCCTCTCCCCAAACAAATTGAAGCCTGTGTCTGTTCTACAGCCTTTGCTTGCTTTAGGTTTCTTTGACTTTTTTTTTTTTTTACACCCAGACAAATCCTCTATTGGGCCATTGTTACTAATTAAGACAGTTATCAAGCAACTGCCCAAATGACACTGGGTTAGAGGGGAGGCGATGTTATTGCCACTTTTTGCAACTATACCCTATGACAATCTCAGATGGGATTCCTTCTGGAGGAAATTTTTTCTCTTTGATTTAATACAGAGCCTTTTGGTTAGTCCTCTCTTCTAAGCTTTTTATTCTTTTTTCAGTCTGACTTTGTAGAGGTTACAAATGGAGATATTAACGTGTCCATTTGTAAAAGTTTGTCTTTCAAAGTTTCAAAGTATGATAACTGCGTGCTAAGGCAAAAATGCATTGTAATCAGCCATGATTCCAATTGCTTCCTGAACTCCATCTCTGTGGGCCTGGCAGCAAATGGGTGTAAAATTTCAGCCCGGCTCTTGAGAAGCTCACCCTCTATTCAGGAGGTGAAATATATATACTCTAATATGTAAGGGACTTTGCAAAGCGACAATATAAGAGATGAACCAGGACGGCGTATAAATAAGTGAATGTTTTCATAGTCTGTACACTTTTTCTAGGTTCCTTTTGGCCCAGTAGCACGAATTATTACCACTGAGCTCTTACCAAACTTACCCGGAAGAGCAAAGGAATGTGAAACATGGTACTTCGTTTTAAAACACCTTTGTTTCTGCTGAGGCTCAAGTCCGTGAGCCAAAGATCACCATCCTCTCTTGCCTTTGAAAAAGCCTTCTGCATGGCTCTTAGCTTTGAGGCTAGGAGGTGTTGTTGCTGCCTGACTTCCCACAACATGCACAAGTGAGATTTAGGGACTCAATTGTACACCCTCAGAAAATGCAAATAATGAGCCCCCATCGCCAGCCTTCCCCCTAAAAAATAAAGTTGTTATACCTTTAGAATGCACACTAATGATGCAAAGCAAGGAGTTCTGATGTTTCGTTTAATTGAGTTATGAACGAGAAAGCTATCAACTCCCCGCCCAATGCTGGCTGCCCCGTGGATGTGCACAGATGTGTGAATATTCTCCGCGTGTGCGCTCTGTGTCCGTCAGATCCCCTGCAGTAGAGATGGGTCGCCAAGGTGTGTGTTAGCCTGACAGGCCTGGGAAGTGTCAAGACTGAACGCCAAGGCAAGCAAACAGCGTGGCATTTAGGTCCTGGGGTGCTGCTAATTGATCCCTAACCCTTCATTACGGTCTCCGGCAAAAGCAGGTATTTAGAAAGCGATTTCCCTGAGAACCAAGACCGACCAAGCAAAGTTCTAGGCCTTGCGGACCTCCGTCACTCTGTGCTGTGTTGTCACACTGATTCTGAGTTTATCCATCCTTCCAGGTCACCTGGCAGCCCCCACTCATCCAGAACGGAGACGTGCTCAGCTACGAGATCCGTATGCCTGACCCTTCCATCCCAGTCGCCAACGTCACTCCTTCGGCCTTAAGTCGCGTGATCACTCACCTGATTCCTTTCACGAATTACTCTGTCACCATTGTGGCTTGCACTGGGGGTGGCGGGTATCTGGGAGGGTGCACAGAGAGTTTGCCCACCCGTGTTACCACCCACCCCAGCCTGCCTGAGGACGTCTGCCCGTTGTCTGCGGTCCCACTAAGTGAATCGTATGTCGGGATTTCCTGGCAGCCACCCTCCAGGCCAAATGGACCCGATGTAAGGTGAGAAAAGGCGACTGTGCTTCTGGCTGTTGCTGCAGTCTCATCTCCCCAGGTGGGAAAGGGGCCTTTATTCCCACGTGAACATAGAATTAATTCCTTGTTGAGGGTCCCACACTCACAATCTTATATAATTTCATATCGTGTATCTTGACGTATATGGAACCCATACAAATTCATCATGGCAGAATTATACTTTAGTGGAAAACTAACAGCCCTAAACAACAACTGTGATTCTCTAAGAATTCTTGACATAACCTTCCCTTGATTTTCAAAGTGCATTTTTAATATATGTCAGGAAAACTTCATGCTTGTCCTAACTGATACATTTGCACAAATAGGTCTCAAAATGCGAAAGCTAACACATAATTCTTGGGCTTTTTTTCCCCCCGAAAATTTCTAAAGAACGTGGTCAGGGATACAGATACGAAGAGAAAGCATTATGATTCTGAAATGGCTTTATAACAGCCCAAACCTGATCCTTAGCCGTGACTGTGCAGTTGATAATGTTATCATTGTTTATATAGTACTGATGGTTGAAATCTTAGAAAATCATTAACTTCATAAGCATTTTGTATTTCTGCTTTGGGTGGACCTGACAACAAAGTATTAGCAAGCCTGACGTACAAGAAATCTAAAATGTTATCATTCTCCCTGATAGCAGAAAAATGTGAATACACTTGATGGTTTCAAAATAATTGAATGTTAGAAACTGGAGTCAGGATAAAATAACCTGGAAAAACGTGGTAATTGTAAATTAATATGCTTCCTTTCCATTTACATATCACATACTCATCCCACAAAACAGCCTGAATTTGGGTAATAACATTAGTTGAGATAATCCCAATGTTTCTGCTCGTCTTTTGCTTTAGATATGAGCTTCTGAGACGTAAAATCCAGCAGCCACTTGCATCAAATCCCCCAGAAGATTTAAATCGGTGGCACAATATTTATTCAGGAACTCAGTGGTTTTATGAAGATAAGGGTCTTAGCAGGTGAGATTACACAAACTATTAAAAAACAAATGCTGACATTTAGTTCGGGGCATGTTGAATAGCTCAGAATAACCAAGTGTCTTCATTGTGCGAACATGTTATCGGTTATGCAAGAAAACGTGTTTGGTTATTATCAGTGGCGTTAATCATTGAGCTGAAACAGCGTGGTTAATGTTTGCCATCTTAAAATAAGCCTTTGAACTCGAACTTGTATATGTTTGCGCCTCAACTTGCTGCCTCTGTTACAGTTCTGGAAAGATAGGAAAACTTACTAGAGAAGTTTGGAAATCTTGAACATACAGAAAACTGGGGAAAAGATGGGTACTTGTCAAATGCTTGCCATTGATGAGACATACTGTTATAAGTCATTCCTACCATCTGCAAAAATTAGGTAGTTAACTAACCTGATTGGCACTCAAAAGAACTCCATCTAGAGTTCAAAGAAGTCGAGGAATAGGCAGACAGGCGATGGCAGAGGAGTATTGCACGGGGGAGCTTGGACATGTGGGTGCTGTTTCATCCTCTGCTGGAGAGCTGGCTTCGTGACCTTAGATAAGCCACTTAAGTTCTCTGAGGGGATTGAATGGGATTCGGTGCCTTCTACTCATTCATAGTCTGAGCCATGTCATCACATTTCAACACACCACCAGGATTATTTAATGAGAACTTTTCAGGCGACTGTTCTATCAGGTTATTTCTCTAGACTCACCACCGACTAGGTCCACCCAGAATACTGGTCACAGCGCTGGCCTTGTCCCCTGCCCCTTCCTCTCCTGGTGCCTGTGTTGGAGCCACATCAGCAGCATTCCTTCCAAGGCCTCCAATGCACACCCCTTGCTCACCCAGCTGCTCCTGTTACCGTGATCTCCCCCCTTCTCATTGGCCGTCCTTCAAGCTTCGACTAGAAGTTTCCTATTGGGCTTCCCCGCTCTCNATACTGGTCACAGCGCTGGCCTTGTCCCCTGCCCCTTCCTCTCCTGGTGCCTGTGTTGGAGCCACATCAGCAGCATTCCTTCCAAGGCCTCCAATGCACACCCCTTGCTCACCCAGCTGCTCCTGTTACCGTGATCTCCCCCCTTCTCATTGGCCGTCCTTCAAGCTTCGACTAGAAATTTCCAATTGGGCTTCCCCGCTCTCTTTCTTCCTGGTCTGAATCAGCTGCCCCTCTATTGCATTTCCTTGCACGCTGCCCCCCCCCCCTTATTACTATCGTCACTGTAACGTCCTGGCCTAGGTACTTGTCTGGACACCCCATTGTACTGTCGGGTGCACGGTGAGCCAGGGCTCCATCGTCACGACTTCTGATCCCCAGTCCCTAGCGCAGCGCCTGTGGCACCACATGGCCCTCGAATAGTTGTGGAAGTGGAAGGCTAGCATAAGCCAGTGAAGGGTGGGCTGCTGAATGCCCCTGCGCTTTAGGAATAGTAATTGTAGTGCCGCTCTCTTTGGGGAATGGGCGAAGCCTCAGTTCTCTGTTCTTCGGGAAAACGCGTGCAGTGGGAGAACATGACCGATACGGTTGTTGGAGGGAGGCAGCCGTAACTCTAATGAAGCAGTGGAGCGAGCCGCGTGGAACTGCCATTTTTGCAACTCAGTAATGACCAGTTAGCATTCCTCTCTGTGCAGCCTCCATTACCATGGTCATTAGACTGTTCTCCACGATTTTCAGTCCCCTAGTTACTTAATCTGGCATCACTTAGAATGATCAGTTCGTGGAAGAAATTCATTTATCCAACCATTTTTATTTTTGCTTCCTGTATGCTGAGAGGTACGGCGATGAGAAACAGACGGCGAATGGAGCAGAGCCCTTCCCTCAGAGAGCTCACAGTCTAGAAGAAGAAAGCACACATGCACATATGCGCACACCTTTCCGTGTCAATTGCTGTCACCAGCAGCTACCAACACTGCCCGAGGAACTCAGGTGGAAAAGTAGCTTTCTATGACCTGTGAACTCCAAGGGCTTTAAGTGTAGCTTTCTCCAAACTGGTAGACATTCAACTAGTTAACATTAGCTGAAGCCGATCTTCAGCCATCAGATGTTTGGCAGAAAAACAGAATCACTCTCAGAAAGCTAATGCTATTTCCTCATATAAGTGAGAACTAATTAAAGAGTGGAACCAAGGCCAGCTATTTACGATGGAATTTTTTAGTGATGCTTCTAAGGATTTTTAATGGAAAGCCCAAATCTAAGATGGGAGGAAAGAAAGTTAAATCTCCACAAATTAAATGGAAACACAGGTCACCACCAACATGGGGATGACAGATGCTTCCAAGAAGGAGGCGTGCACATAACACAATGTGCTGAGGTGGTATTTTGATGAGCCTCATAATGCTAAATGCCAAGGGATTTTTTTCCCCCTTGCTAGGACCAGCCAAATTTTTTTCAAGTAACTGTTATAACCCATATAACCAACTTGTGATGATAAAAAAAAGGATGCATTTCTTTTTAATATTCAGAATAAATATTGTGAAAAGGATTTATTTCCTAGCTCTGTACCCTCTCTATGTCAAAAAAAGTTAGGAGCCCCAGAGCCCAAGGTGGGGTTCCCTGACAGTTCTGAGGAGAACCTGGAAATTAGTCCACTGGGGGGCGCTATGTGGACTAAAATCTGCACCAGTTTTCCTATAAAGAAGTGATCTGGTTTGGTGGATGCTGTCATTCCCCACCTTGACTGCCAGCAGCGGCCAGGCCTCACCCCATGCTGGCAGGATAGTTGTCTCTCCAATTGTCCAGCTCACTTCTCTTCCCATTCACACTGCAGCTCCTTCATAACCCTGTCCTTTGCATTGCATCTGTCTCATTGACTTGTGGGTTTGGTTGGCTGTCTTTTAGTGGGTGGAGGTGAGAATGGGTGATGCAGGTGCCTGTAGGAGGAATATGTAATTTCCCATTCTCCCCAGAATCCACCATTCCTTAATTTCTTCCAAAGTTGCGTACACGGGAAAAGAACTTGTAGTTTCTTCTCACCTTGGCCCAATTTTACCATAGCTACCTCCAGAATGAGTTTTCAAAATGGCACTTCTCTTGCCATAAAATGTCATTTTAACTTAAGATTCCTGGACATCCCTGTATGAATATATTTGTGAGACTACATGTAAATTGAAGTCAATATGCATGGTCAAGCAGTCTATCTTCGTTAGCTTAAAGTTTGTGATATATAGAATTACACCCATCTATTCTAAAAATGTTAACAGAACTCTGAAATTCAAAGCATTCTAGTCATTCTTTCTGTTCCCGTACACCTCCATGTACAAAGTAGAGTAGTGAACCAATTATTCAGATAACTTAAACACAACTGCTTTGATTATAACACCATCTTAGGGATGATTCTGTCGGACTCAGACAGCTAGTCACCTCCGTATTGAATTTTGCTCTCTGTGCATTAACACAAATTCAGTGTCACTATAGGTTTGTACCCCTTGTCCGTTTCTAACTTTTCTGCCTTAATGATTCTGTGCTAACTGGCCAAGTTATGGTTGTTGGGGGGAACCAGAACTTTGGGTGTCCTGACATTTTCATCACTTGGAAAATCTGGTGACCACCCGGTTGTCATCTGCCATGGGGATTCAGGCAGGGGTTGACAGGAGGACAGTGACTTCCTTCAGCTTGAGCCTCAGTGCCCTGGTGATGATTTTCAGCACGTCCGGGTGTCTAGGTTCTGCAGTGACCAATTAAGTCCCTGAGAATGAAATGAGAGCATGTCCTTCCTGTTCTGGGCTTGACTGATGAGTCAGAGGATATAAGAAATAACAGGTTCCGCTTTCTATCTTGGCAAACATTGAAGATTTGAAGAACTTAGCTGCCACTAAGTTTATAAAGAGAGGTATGCTCTAATTCCTGTCCCTTTCAATTATTGTAATTTCCTAAAAAGTATTATTTTGCAATAACAGTCTGAAAAGGAAGCTCCATTTGACTGCTCCAGAATCCACTAACTGAATTATCTTTAAATGAAAGTACAGTTGACTCCTGGACAATGTGGGGGTTAGGGGCACCGTTGACCCCCTGCACGGTCACACGTCCACCCATAACTTTTGACTCTCCCAAAACTTACCTAATAGCCTATGTTGACCAAAAGCCTCACCAACAGCATACAATTAATTAACATATTTTGCATGTTATATGTATTATATACTGTTTTCTTAAAATAAATTACAGACAAATGTGATTATGAAAGCCATAAAGAACAGAAAATCCATGTATAGTTCTATACTGTGTTTATTCATCCTGTTAAGTTTACAGTACTGTACTATGTTTATTGATATCATAAGTTTACATCATCAGTTTACAAGGTGAAAAAATCTGCATATAGAAAGAACCTCGCAGTCAAAACCCATGTCATTCAAGGGTCAACTGTATTTAAAATCAATAAATATTCATCTTACTTTCAAAGATTGATTGGACTTGATTGCTGTAAAATTAAATACTTAATATACCATAGTATCTAAGCTTAATTTTTTTAAATTCTAATTTTTTTAAACCTTCTAAAGGGAAATGTTTTAAGCCCTAAAAGAGGACATCGTTTTGGGGGTAATGATATTCAAAAAAATAGCTGTTCGGTCTCCCTCCTTCGTAACGAGATTAAATGTACCCAGTGACACACACATCCTGCTGGGCTTCCTAACAGTGGGTCAGTTCTCTGACACATGTCCTGTGTGTAAGAGCATTTAAGTTGTAGCTCTGCAGTAAAGTATTTGACTTTGCACATACCAAGGGTGAGAGGAAGGAAGGACTTTCTCCCGTGACCAGCGATGTGGGGTAAATCCCGTGGGTTGCTTCCTTGGTATTAGCAAAAGTTGGGTTTGGGAATGAAAGCCAACTTCTGTCGGCATCGGTGTGCCATGTCTGAGCATCCTGCTTACTTCAGAATAAGCAAAAATGTATCTACTTCACATTTAAAGTAAATTAGTGGCGTCTTGGTCCTCTTCTCCATGGGGATCTTTTTTTATGGCTCTAAATTGATGCCACACTCTCCTAAGTGTCGTCATGTGAAACCTTACCTCATGAAAAATGAGCCTCCAAACAGGCAAGGATGCGTTTCTGTCCTAGGAGAATTTTTCCCCCTAATGTTTTCTTCAAGAGAAACATCTAGCTTCTCTGTGCAACTTTATTTCTACTGTTGATGACATAGTAGAACAAAGATGGAAAGTGCAGCCAAATTATTTTCAGTGTGACATTTTCTAGTAACCTAAATATAGAGACCCTCAGTAATGTGACATCCCGCACCTGGTAGTCACAGTCGGAAAAGTTAGATTAAAAACATTCCAGGGTGATAAGCATTCCTCTTCCACTTCAGAGGCAAACATGTTCAGTGGAACTTTCAGTTGTGTAAAGAAGAGGTGGGTGCCTTCCATGGAGAATTCAGTAATTGCAGGTTTAAGCAGTGGAAAGAGTGTTGTGTGTCCCTGTTTGCTTCCCCACCGGCCCCCACGAAGGACGGGAGGCTACACGGCGCCCTCACAGGCATCCTGTGTGTGTGATGTGTTGTACTCTTGCACACGTGGGTTGTGCAAATGTTGGGAAGCAAACTGAATAGCTTGCCTTTTCCAAAGCATGATTTATACCGGTGACAATATTGACACAAGAATTCTGTCAGGACATCAATAAAGCTGACACTTTTTTAATTCTGATGGAAATAACCTGAGGCATTCTGTGGCTGCACGGAAGAATATGACTGGTTCCCCCAAAACACACTTCAGACTCTGTTAAGATATAAGCCTTCACACGTTTTGCCCTGGAACAGGCCTTCCCACTGGAGAGATGTCTTCACTGGACAGAGTCCCCTGTCATTAATACCTAGCCTGCATGATAATGTGTTTAGCATCGAGAATGTTGTTAGAGTCCAGTACAAAATTTTTAAATGAGGGAAAAAATTACTGAATGAAAGAAGCAATGGTGTAGCAAACATGAGAGAACAATATAATTTATAAAATAAGCAAGTTCCTAAGATTTGGTAGGGACCATTTTTCTATTGGACAACTATGTGTGTGTCACTAGTTTGTCAAATTATATACGAACTAAAAATTATGAGACTGCTTTTGTGACTATCAAATATTCACTCATTCATTCATTACAAAATTATCTCCTCAGTAAGTACACAGATTAAAAATCTCATCACCCAAACAGAACCTAGTTTTCTAATTCACTTGAGTAATAACAACTGAACCTTGAAATGAGTATTCTTCCATAAATAAGATTTTAATATTTGTTGTCTTTTACAAGGAAAAACACCATAGTTGGGTTTATAGTGCAGCCAAGCTTTCCATTTCCTGGGTATTGGTAAAGGCAGGGTCTTGTGGACGGTCTCAAACGTACTAGTCACTTGTATGAGAACTACTGCAACAGCGCTGCTAAACCGACCTTCCAGCAACTGGTTCTACTAGTTACGGTATAGACTCAAGATGTGTTCATTCGCTCTTCAGATTTCCAAAACTGTTTCCTTCAGAGTTTCAAATGGTGCATTTTTCAAGAACCACCTAGGGAACACAATTAGTATTTCAAGAAGAAATTGATATATGTAAGTTTGGCATGAGTATATGAAGTCCGTCTGGCCTTTTTCTTTTAAAAATATTATTAACTAAATGGGATGTCCCAGTTGATATCAATAATCAACATCTAAGTCCATCTAAAAAATACAACGTACCTAGAGTGAATTTAAAAAGCCCCGTCAACACACTAAGGCATTCTTCTTTAATATGAAGGGAATGTGTAGACTGACATGCAGTCATAGGTATGACTTACCTAAAGATTAGGTTTCAGATACAATGAAAACAGGATATGAAAGCATTTTACTTCAGGGAATTCAATATTTTATTAACATTTTAACTTACCCAAGAAAGTTAGAGAAAATGCAAAGGACAAGGGCGTGGTATCAAGTACAATGCCAATGATTTCTCAGTTCACTAAAATCCTGAATAGTGGAGAGGATTGAATATTAGAAATGAGGAAGTTAGAGGCCCACCTGTTTGTCTTAACTAGTCTGTGTCCTTAGGCAAAAGCCACGTAACTTCTCGGAGCCTCGGTTTTCTTATCTGTGAAATGTGGCAGGTGTTTTATTTTTGAAGCAGATAAACTGTAAAGACATCTCTCACTCTAAAATGTGAATACTACGTCAAAAACAGACATGTCAATGATATGTGTCTATGTGTCCTTTACATCTGCGAAGACACGAATTGTGCATTTCGCCATTCCTAAATTCGGATGAAATAGCTCAAGGTATCATTGGGAGAGCTAAGGACTTATAGGATTTTTTTACATTTTACCAATTCAGTGTTATCTGATATTAATCCCACTTACAGAAAGGAGCTACAAAAATTTAAAGCCATAAAGTTTGCTTAATATATAATATCAGACATGTGGAAGAAAAATTCAAATTTTTTAGCTTAGGCACCCAGAAATTTACCTAGACTGTAGGTAAATTTCTTTTCAGCCATGTTATAAAGTAAAACACAGTTAAAAGTGCTTTACTTGAGGAGCAAGCTAATGAAGCCAAGGTCGCCGGTTCAATTCCCAGGTGAGCCATTAGCTTCGTTTCATTCGATTGTCACACACTTGCTATCCTCTTAACCCTGACTCACCATCCTTCAAATTCATACTAGTGGCTACGAAGGAAATTTGGCGAGACTGTTTGGATGTGTAAGCAAAAATCTCTCACCTTGGCTAGAAAAATAACTCAAGTTCAAGTCCCAGGGCTATGACACCATCCGAG
Organism: Sturnira hondurensis; assembly: GCF_014824575.4. Lineage (NCBI taxonomy): Eukaryota > Metazoa > Chordata > Mammalia > Chiroptera > Phyllostomidae > Sturnira > Sturnira hondurensis. Next base: position 8,519,949 of record NW_028091156.1, read on the forward strand.
TATGGAGAGATCAGGTTATCCCTGCGGTTGTCACTGCTGTGGAGACCAACACCGTCCTTACTATCAGGGTGGCCGTGTAGCCTCTCGGTTAAAGGAGCAGGCTCTGGGATCAGAATGCCTAGGTTTGAATCGGCACTCTCCCACCTGCTACCTTGACGGCAGAGATGAATTATCTAACTCCTTGAGGCTTTCCCCCCCTCATTTTTGAACCAGGTATTATCATAGTGACTTACCAGGTTTGATTGCAAGGCACTAATGAATTGGTACATGTAGGAACTTCCTGGCACGTATTAAGAATTGAGTGAATGCCAATGATTACTCCCCCTCGGTTGTCTGGTTATGTGGACTATTTATTTAGCACTTGTTACATAGAATATGTGTCACTTCGTAGGGGCACTGTAAACAAACCAGGTGACTTCAAACAAATAGTTTCCCACAGTTCTGGAGGCCAAAAGCCCAAAGTCAAGGTGTTGTCTGGGCCACGTCCCCTCCGTAAGCTCTGAAGAAAAACTTCTTGCCTCTTCCAGCCACTGGTCATCCAGCTGCTTCCTGGCTTGTGGCAGAATAACTAAGTTTTGCCCCTCTTTTCACGTGACCATCTTCCCCCTGGTTGTTTCCCTTCGTGGCAAAATTCCTGTCTCTTTTCTCTTATAAGGACATCAGTCCATTGGATTTAAGGCTTTCCACAAATCCAACAATACTTCATTTTAACTCAGTTGCGTCTGCAAAGATCTTATTTCCAAATAAGGTCACACTAGCAGGTACCACGAGTTGGGACTTAAACATATCTTTTTGTTTTGGTGGTGAGGGGAATGACTCCACCCACTCTAGCATACAAAGCAGAAAGACACAAAGGGAGATGAAGCAGAGGATGTATATCGGATGCCAATACTTACTTATTTGAGGGAAATAGATAAATTGCTTTAAAGAAATCACTAAATCCTTTTTCCCTTTTTTATTACCGTTCAATTACAGTCATCCTCATTTCCCCCCTCACTCTCCCCTGCCCTACCCACCCCCAGCTCCCACATGCAGTCTTCCCTCTCCCTGTCGTCCATGTCCGTGGGTCCTTTGCTCATGTTCCTTGACCCTTCCTCTTCCTTTCCCTGTTATTCCCCTCCTCCCTCCCCTCTGGCCACTGTCAGTTTGTTCTTTATTTCCACGTCTCTGGTTCCACTTTCCTTGCTTGTTTGATTTGTTGATTAGGTTGTACTTGCAAGTGAGATCATGTGGTATTTGTCTTTCACTGCCTGGATTATTTCACTTAGCGTAATGCTCTCTAGTTCCATCTATGCTGTTGTAAAGGGTAGGAGCTCCTTCTTTATTTCTGCTGCAAGAATTCCATTGTCTAAATGTCTCATAGTTTCTTGATCCAGTCGTTTACTGATAGGCAACCTAGGCTGCTTCTAGCATTTGGTTACTATAATTAATGCAGCTATGAACATTGGGGTGCATAGATTCTTTTGGATTGGTGTTTCAGGGTTCTTAGGATATAATCCCAGCAGTGGAATTGCTGGGTCAAAAGGCAGTTCCACTTTTAGTTTTATGAGAAAATTCCATACTGTTTTCCACAGAGGCTGCACCTGTCTGCCTTCCCACGAACAGTGCACCAGGGTTCCCTTCTCTCCACCACCTTGCCTGCGCTTGTTCTTTGTTGATTTGTTTATGCTGGCCATTCTGACAGGTGTGAAATAGTATCTCATTGTGGTTTTAATTGGCATCTTTCTGGTGGTTCGTGATACTGAGCATCCTTTCATATGTCTCTGGGTCCTCAGTATGTCCTCCTTGGAAAAGTGTCCATTCAGGTCCTTTGCCCATTTTTGAAATTGTATTGTTTGTCTCCCTGGTGTGGAGTCATGAGAAATGACTAACTTCTTCCCTGTAGCTACGATAACAGAGGAGCACCCTTAACTGCAGCTGAGGCAGAGCCTTGCAGAGTGTACTTGGGCCATGAGTGAGGAACAAGAGAAGGCAGACAGACTCCCCCATAGGTGGGAGCCAAGTGCTGTGAGAATGCCGACATAGCTTCCATTTAGCACAGTCCTGCAAATGGCACCCTCCCCCTGTCATGATTAGTGAGTTATGATTTACTGAGACACATTCCATGGGCCCTGCATCGGATGTGACGTGTCTTTGGTGCTCTATTAAACCCAAATCAATGGGTAATGATCGGAGGCCAGAGTCAGCCCTAAGCACTAAACGCCAGCCAGGCACGGGTTGTACAGGGTTTCAGGCAAATTTCTTGGTCTAAGTTATTGTCCAAATGTTTCTCCAAATAGCATTTTCCCACCCATTTTTGAACTGAACAACAACAACAAAAAACAGCTAGTGTTCTGCCTGAAAAAGCTGAAGGGGTTGAGGAATCGGTGGCTTTACTCTCTCACTGATTTAACACACGGCCTGGGAAGTCCTCACCACATTGTCAGGTTCCTCCTCCTGGAAGGTCAGGTTCAGTTCCCACTGTACCAACTGGAGTAAATATCTTTCTGCGAAGGCACAGCGCAGCTCCCTGTAGCAAAAGTCTCAGCGGGGCAATGTGGTTGACTTTGGTCACAGTTACAATTTAATTTAAGGGATTATCTGTCTGCCAATGAGATTTGGGGAAAGGAGCGTAGGTACAGGAAGAAAATGGTGATGAGAAATTCTGATATTTAAAAATGGATGAGTTTCCCAAAAGAAGCGCATGTCACTCCTGGGATCAAATTCAGATAGCAAGCTGGCGGATTGCCAGACTTGTAATTGTGTCTTGAATGGAGCCGTCATCCTCACTGCTTCTGAGAACAGCAAGCTTGAGAAGATGACAAAACACGCTGGTTCTCAATAGCAGTCTTTGCTTATTAAAAATAAATTAAATATTTCCCTGACACTTGGTAAAGGCTCAAGAATTACAAAAATAACATGGGTTTTTTTTTGGCGTAGCTAAATAAAATAATGTATTTTATAAGGGGAAAAAGAAAGGTGTGTATTCTGTTGGGGCAGAGGAATCCGGTATTGTAAGGAAAAAGGAAATTGTTGTGTTTCTTGAAAAAATGAAATTAATATATGTCTTTTGAAAAAACCTTTTAGGTTCACAACATATGCGTATAAGGTGTTTGTCCACAACAGTGTGGGTTTCACACCCAGCCAAGAAGTGACGGTGACAACGTTAGCGGGCGTCCCACAGAGAGGAGCCAATGTCTCTGTGATTGTCCTTAACCACACGGCCATAGACGTGCAATGGGATAAACCAAGTAAGGAAACTTCTTTATTTACCCTCACCCTAGTAGTCCCAAAATGAATTGAAAACAAACATTTTAAAAAATTGAAACAACAAAAAGCCAAGGTCCCTAGGCTGTTTGTCAGAGGCTGGCTGTCTTTCCCCCTGCTCTGTCCTCTGTCCCTTCCAGATAGGGGATGTCCTTTGGGCCACCCCAGCCAGTTATGATGGAAGTGCCCACGTATTAACTTGCGCACTTTCCTGCAGAGAACTTGCCCCCACATCTCATCACTCTTCACATATTAGCAAGAACGGTTTCACTAGGAGTGCAGTAACATGAGTCATTGTCAGCACTGGTTATGGACAGAGTTCCAGCTGGAGGCAGGCAAGAGTGACAGCTGGCCACCAACTGGGCACGCTTTCATATTGCAGGGTGCGCCCTGGCCCCCTTCAGAGCACCTCTGGACAGGCGTTAGGAGAGTTTTCAGATAGATCTGATCTTTCCCTGGGACTTTAGAAACTACAATAACTGACATTTTAGATCCACTTGGTCAGGGGAGTAGCATTTAACAACTGACCTGTTAGTTCATAGCGATCCATTATCACCTTCAGAAGAAAATAAAACAGAACTGAATCTATCACTGAAATATATATTGCAATCATTCTTGTAAGTAGGACTTCAGATCTGGCAAATAATGGAATCAAAATTTACTAGAATATAACCAGATATTGAGATATACTGACTTGGAAAGCCCAAATTAAAATGTATGTATGTAAGAAAACTGTATCTACTTGAGTAATCATCTACATTTATATAAAAAGATGTAAAATTACTCCTGGCTTGGCTTCTGATCCCGTCTTGAGTTTCTTTGAAGCCTGAGAAGAGAAATGCGTCCCATTTCACTGTACAGCATCCGAGTGGATTTGCCCCGATGTTATGTGGTATCAGCTGTGAATTAAAACCAGTGTTAAGTGACATTGATTGCAAATTAAAATTAGTACTGGCTTTGTTGATCAAAGCTGCCACTAAATAACTCATTTCTTCAGAAGACAGTCACTCTAGCGGGGGTGTCAAACTCATTTTCACCGGGGCCACGTCAGCCGTGTAGTTGCCTTCCGAGGGCCAAATGTAACTTTAGGACTGTATAAGCGTAACTACTCCTTAACTAGGGACAAGGAGCTTGGCTCTGCCACCAGGTAGATACAAGGTGCCAGGCTGGATAAAACAAGGTGGAGGGCCGGATTCGGCCCATGGGCCTTGTGTTTGCCACCTGTGCCTAGGGTCTTTATAAGGTCGCAGGTTTCTGAATAATTGGTGTCACTGCTATGGCGATTGCTGAAACCATTTAAATGGAAGAATACCAGTTAATTGAGGCTTACAATGATCCCCTGGGACACCGCTGGGAAAAACCACGTTTTTATCTGAAGGTAGATTTTTATGTACAGTGGAATACCATATTTTCACTCATTTCCCTCTTCCTCTCTACTTCGCCCTCACCTCCTGATCCATCTTAAAAGCCTCTTCATAGAGGCACATGCCCTCCCCCTCCGCTGACACTTGAATGCTCTGTCGGACCCTGCTGCTGATTTTTCACCAATATACGTCTTTATGGTATAATTGCATGCCTGAAGAAGGCCTGCTTATAAAAACCGACAAACCGAATAGATCTGAAGCAGCTCACTGACGTTTCATTACCGTGGTAACCAGAACCTTCGCCCTTTGGGATGTAGGTACTGCAATCCGCTGTTATTTCCACTCATACCTTAGAAATTTTTCAGATAACTATTTGTGAGCACAAAGGTGAAGTCTTAGCAGCGGGTCGGTGGGGCAAAAGCCTGTTGTATCATCATTCTCTTCCCTCTTGCAACCTGCTCTCCTAAGTCAATTAACTGGTCACCCCTCTCTGAAAGGGCCGCCTCGTTCTTGCTAGTTTAATAATTGCCTTCTTGAGTTGTAGGAGCCAGTGGGTACATTGTCTCATAGGCCAAACAGCACAAAACTGTAGGTTGAAGTCATCGGAACACACGTATGAATGCTCACTAAAAATTGCCTTTCCAAAAGGCGTATAACATATTTGTTAAAACAGATTTCTTAACTACCTCCCTTCCCAGGTACACACCATTTTGGTAGCAAAATATTTCCATCTGATCTTTACCAACCACAGGTCAACAGGAATAAGGTACTGAACATTTTACAAGCGCCTTTTTGAAACATCTGCATCACTACGTGGTGTCATGGGAAGCAAAAGTCCCCCCGAATCTCTTCAGTTCATTTTAGGGCAGGCGGTCGGCACGTAGGTTGCCTTGATTTTCTCTGTGCTCCACCCGCCATTTCTTCTGCCGTATTTGACAAAACTGATATTTTGACAACATTTTAAAAATCAGGAGGTTTCACAGGAAGATGAGGACTTTTTGGCATTGATTTGCAAATCGAAATCATCAGGTAAAACTGCTCCCACCTTGCCGCAGGGAAAACACCAGCTGAGACTTTGTGACGGGCCACATACGCCCCCTCTCCCTGGTCCCTACTGAGAGACACGGCCCTATATAATATCCCTGCCCTATATAATAAAGGGAAATAGGTCAGCCTAAACTAAAAACCACAAAGATAAGTTGTAGGAGAGAGAAGGATCAAATTATTGCAAGAAGAGATACAAAAGCACCTGTACTTAAATTAGGGATATAATTCTCAGAAAAGCCCGGTGAAAAAGAAACGAGTACTTAGCAGCTTCCTCCAAATCCCAGTGAGTAGCTCTTCGCAAACTCTGATGTAGGACTCGGGCAAGCAACGCTTGGCTGTTTCTCAGGCGCTTAGCTTTAGTGGATATTAGTACTTTGTCAAGGGTGACTTTGTAAGATCCTTCCCATTTTGACTGCTCATTCTAAACTAAACAGTGAAATAAGCAAATGCCCTTGAGGGTGTGGCTGTGGCTGTGGCTGTGGCTGTCCCCTTCTGGGGCTGCCTCACTAACGAGGTCAGTGATGACCAGAAAAGAGCAAGACAATCTTGGAGATGGTGAGAGGAGAGTGTTATGGAGAAAGAAGCCACAGAAGGTCACCCAAAGGGGGCCCATGTGTCTAGAGCAACTCATGCTGGAGCTGTTCACAGCCCATGTCACATAATCTCCTGGTCTGTCTCTCTCCCACTGTCCCTCCTCCTCTCTTTCTCTTCTACCTTCCTCCCTCTCTTCCCTCTCCTCATTTCTTCCACACACGTTTATTCAGGATTTTTTTGTGCAGGCCACAGGGAATGCCAAGATTAATGACGTAACTCTTGCATCGTAATATCTCAGTGAACTTTTCTGAGAGTCACAGAGTATGAAGGTGTCACCCTAAAAGCGCAAATTTAAAGTCACACAGAAGCCTCAGCCTCACCTTGATTTCTCAATCAGACACCACTGGATTTTGTAGCCAGAAGAATTTCCGAGTTCATCGGAAATGATCTTGTTCAGGAGACGATGCATATAAATAATTGCAAATCTGGAAAAATTGCTTCTGCAGAGCATCCGGCAGGGTCGGCTCGCCTTGTCCCTCTGCTCTTTTCCCCGTCACTTGACTCATCAAAGCAAATAGACCGTGTTGGCCTTTTCCACTGGCTTCCCTTCTGGCCACTTGTGGACCTGCTGTAACCACACCTCCTTCCCTTACACTCTGCTGACCCGTCCCTCATGGAGTTCTTCTCACCTAGTGGTCCAACCCCAAGGCCTGCTCTCTGGGCATTCTCTGGGCATTCTGTGTCTCTGGGGCAGTGGTCACTACAAATGACCCCTCCTGTCTCGGTGACCACGCCTTCCCCTCATCGCCTACATAAAGACTCACCTCAAAGTTCTTTCTTGAGTCGTCTTTCACCGTCCAACTCTCCCGTTGGTGATTTCATCTATTCTCACTGTTTCAAAGTCTCCTAACTAGAAAAATGACAAAACTCAATGGAGCCATGTGAAGGGATGGTTTAAATAATCAGCTTTGGGGCCAGGAAAACTTGAGCTTGAATCCCAGCTCCAGGATTTTCTCGCTCCACAGCCTAAAACAAGCCACTCAACCTCACTAAGCCCTAGCTTCCTAAGGCAAAGGATGGCGATAAGAATAATAGCTGCCTCAAAACGTTGTGATGAGGGTTGAATGAAACAATGTGTTAGCACTCAGTCATTATTTAGTACTGGCGTGACATATTCTGGCTCTAGAGCATTCACAGTGCTTTCAACAGCAGTTTTACAAAAGGCAAATCAAGAAGCCATTTCTAATTTAGAACATAGAACATGCTTTTGCATGTACTTTTGATATGTGCACATTTCCCCAGAACTGCTCATTGACAATACAGCGCTCTGCACCATGGAACTTGGAGAATCGGACTCTAATCTGAGGGCCTATGAGCAAGGTAGACACATCTGTCATATGATAGGACCCCTCTGGGTTTTCACATTGAAATAACACTCCTTCCCAGTGAGCCCGTGAGAACGCACTTCAATTAGACCCGTTGAATGGGAGTGTTCGCCACGATTGCTCTAGGTGAGGGCCGCGAACGCACTGGGCAAGGACAAAAATTAGAGACTTCAGGTTTTGCAGGCTGCATACGGGCTCTGTAGCAATGACTCAACTGTGTCACTGTAACATGAAAACAGTGGTACAGGACACCAGATTGGCTGTGTTCCCATAAAAATTTATGGTGGACACTGAGGTTTGGTTTTCTTATAATTTTTATGTATCACAAATGACTTTTCTCCTTTGAGCTTCCCCCCACCCCCAGCCATTTAAAAATGTAATAAACATTCTCCGCTCACAGGTTGCATAAGAACAGCTGGCTGGCCACATTTGGCCTGCAGGCCGGGTTTGGTTCATGGGCTCTACTCCACTGACCCCTGATCCAGATGGGAAAGACCGAGAGACATAACTAATGTTAATGCTAATCTCAAAATGATCCGAGAGTGTGTGAGGAACATAACCTAGTTGCTTCTGCAAGGCAACTTTGAACTAGCTTTTCTAACAACTGTTTTGGATTACTTGGGACTCCGTTACAGAGGAGAGGGACCTGTTCAATACACGAGAATTGGCTACAGTTAAGACCACCCTCCTGACCAGTATGTGGAGATCACCACCCAAATTGTGTGGCCAGGTGTGTGGCTAAGAATGGGCAGTTAGTGGAATTTTATCCAGGTATTTGCTTATTCCTAATTTACGGTGCTAACACTGAACAACATTTTCAACATACACAATGTGGCAAAAGTAGGTTTACAGTTGTTCTAATGGAAGCTAATACCATAATTAATAAATCATACTATAAGAATAAACTGTTTCATGTACTCACAACTGTAAACCTGCTTTTGCCTTATGCCCTGTGCATATATAAATACATTAATTACAACTTGATAAAGGAGATATCAGACGCATTTAATATCCTAGGTAAAATCCATTTATATTTGCGAGTAGAGTTTGAGAGCAATTCATTAATATTATATCTTTAGGGCTTGAACTTCTAACCAGACTGCCCACTTACGTGAAAATACAAGGTGACTTCCAGCCTAGTAGACTTTCCATTGTATCTCAGCTGCCACAAACAGAGTGTTATTGCTATAAGCCAGCAGAAAGTAGTTCTAAGGACAGAGAACTTTCACTCTCATAATGCCAGTGGCTTTGCTGTAATTGACTCATGTTATCATTTGGGAAAATATTAATGGACATGAATAGCTTATTTCTGCCCATGCACAGTAAGAACCTCCTTACCAAAGGTTTTAACATTTCATGACATCAGAGAAAAAAACATCTGGATCACCAGAGTTCTCCAAATAAGTTGCTAAAGATCTCTTATTATAAACTGGCAACCATACTGGCATACAAAATCTTTGTAACTATTGCTAGAAACAAGGTCAAAGCAGTGGTGTGCTTAGAGGTCCTTTCCTGAAAGGGGATTCTTAGAAAGAAAGGCACCCCAGTTCTCCAAGCCATGTGCTTTTATATGGCCATAGGAACTCACACATTAGAGCAACTACATTTCAATAACCGTAGAGAGAAACACCCCCTTTCCCTCCCAGTGTGTGATTCATGCTGTTAAACTGTTTTGGCGTCGAATTTCAGGAGGCTTGTAAACCAACACTCCATCTCCCAACCCCAACACACAAACCAAGGTAAGAGTTACTGCTTACGGCCATTAAGCATACTATTAATGTAAGTAGAGAAGTATACGACTTCCTGCCTAAGAAAATACGGCTGTTCTGTGTTTTTGGTTTAGAGCTTTCCTGTAGGAAGATGACAGGAAGCAGAACTTAGGGCAAGACTGGAGAAACTGGGTGGAAGAGGAAAAAAGAAAGTAACAGGCTGGCCTTTGAAAGGCTGGGGGTTGAAGTTTGACCAGTTACAGCTGTAAGACTGAGTGGGGCACTTTGGCTTTTGTGGAAGAGCTGGCCTACGTCACAGAGGCACAGTGAACTAGCGGAAATGGATGAAAGCTTCGGTAAAAATTTCAGATAATATCCTAGGGTTCTCCTGAGTGAATCTTTAAGGAGAGCACACTGTACCACTGCTTCAGCAACTGCATACACAACAAAACCCGCAGAATGGTCCCTAGAAGCACGTTTAGCAGATCTCATTAGCGAGATACAACATCTCTCAGTTTTAGGACCTGTGTCAAGGGAACCTAATACAAGATCCTTATTTGTATTAACATACATGTCTCTCTAGGTGTGTTACTTATAAACAGAAGCTGTTCCATGTATTGCATAGTTTTCTTTTACTCTCAGTAATATAACATAGTTTTGAAGATTAGTTGAATCCTTATAACTAGCATGGCTAAAATATTTAAAGGAAATTTATGAGTTCATGTTACTATAAAGGTAAAACTCTATGTAATAAATTATGGGGTAAGGGGAGAAAAATTCAACTTTGTCAAAAAACTTACAACTGTAAAATAGGTCCCATAAGTTTCCCTTTGTCCCATTCTAAGAGTAGCAAATAAAGTTTACTTGGTCTTTCCCCCGCTGAGGCCCCGTGAGGCCAGCCACATTTACAGTGTTCTGTGTTTATTGTTAACAGCTTTGCAAGACCTACAAGGTGATGTTGAACATTACACGCTTTTTTGGGGTTCTGCTACCTCAAACGAATCTCTCAAACTCCTCCCAGATGTAACTTCTCACGTCATTGGCCACTTAAGTCCAAACACGAAGTATCGGATTTTTATCTCTGCCTTCAATGGAGTCCACAGCATCAACAGCGACGTGCTGCATCCCACTACTTGCGATGGGGGTGAGTCCCGATTTCACGGGATGCTCGGCTTCAGGGATGCGAATGGAATTGATTGATTCTTGCTGCGGTGGAGATCAGTCTTCCCTCCATTCTAAAATTTCCGGTGTTGGAAGGAAGGGGATCGGGGCTACCATGCTTAAGGGCGGTCATCAATGGCGGATCAATGAGCGGTCCCATTGAGACAGCGGTGCGAGGCCCTAATAATGGGATATTAGCCCGGTTTGGTCCTGCTCTGTTCCGCGCATGCCTGGTTTGGAGCCAAGTCCACCCCCATAAATGGTGACATGTAGAGACTCTTTTTGTGGTGGTGGTGGTTGAGATCTGCTCTCAGAAGCAGTATGCTCTTCAAAATGACAGCCCAGCCCAGCAAGGGCCCTCGCCGAGTCACCAGAAATGGTAGGTGGAAGTTCAGCCCCGGAGAAAAATGGCCCGGGACTCATTTCTAAGCCAGTTAGCAAGGGGGAGGAAGCAACTTGCGAATCTGAAATGAGTTCTGAATGGTCTTTCTAATCTTTTTGGCTTTATAAAGTCTCATTATAAACATTAGAATATCATTACCTCCAAAGCAAGTGTTCCAGGTCATTAGCAGGGCGCTTTGAGTGGAGCCCATTTCCCTGGGTGGTGCCAAAGGTCGACACCTTTTGTTTATAAAATAGAACGGATCACAAGGGCAATTTTTCAACTAGTAAAGATGGGTTCTTAAGATAAAAATAGGTCTTTGCATAGTTATTGCTGACATGCTTGAATAATTGTGTAATTTAACGCCAAGCAAGATTTTTTTCTAATGTTAGATTTCATCATTACCTATGGTAATCAACATTCAAAATCATTTACATAATGACAATATTGCATTATTGCTTCATATTGCTTGAGTTACAAGCTAGTAACATCAAATGATTTTTCACGTTCCACCGGCCTGAGAGTATTTGAGTCTTATTTTTTTTGCTTAAGGAGCAAATTTTCTTTCCCCTCCCCACCCCCTGGGAGATACAGAGTAAAGGGATAAGAGAAGAGGCAAATAATAGATATGTGTTAGTGGTACAGATGGGTAAATAATTTATCATCATATCCCACTGCTCACATAGTATTGAAGATTATCGCTGTGCTGGTGGTAGGAAGCTTTTTACCAGCAATTCTTATGGGTTCTAACTGAGAGTATAATAAGCCAATTTCCAGAGGACTACAGCCTGTGATAACTTCATCCGAGGAAAGCCGATAAGCAACGAACCCTTCTCAAAACCCCAATACTAATCTGCACGTAGTTTAGTAAGTGCTTTTTCAGAGACAGCTGGAGTTTCTTCCGTTTCTTCCTTGAATTCCAGAGCCTCGGGGTGTGCTTCCTCCAGAGGTTGTCATCATCAACAGTACAGCTGCGCATGTCACCTGGATGTCTCCTTCACACCCAAAGGGTGTTGTCACTGATTATTCTGTGTATATAAATAATAAGCTCTACAAGACCAGAATGAATGAGCCTGGGTCTTTCATTCTCCGAGACCTGTCTCCCTTCACTGCCTATGACATTCAGGTGAGAACCCTGTCCTGTGATAGTTAAGCTCATGGGTATGTATATAAAACATGCCAGGGTAGGCCTCTAAGTAGATAGCTTCCATCTTGGTTACAGATGATTTATTTGGTGGGGAAGGGAAGAGAGAGGAGGGGAATGGATCCGGATTAAATCTGGGTGCTGTGGGCAAACACATGAATCTCTGAAGAAAAGAGAATGATAATAAGATGGAAAACAATGGCAATGAAGATGATGACAATATTCTTCTTGGCAAATCACTTATTTGTAATAAATCTTGCCAAGTTAATACTGTAGAATTAAAATTCTCTATGCTAACAACCCTTCGTGTAATAGCCCTTGATTTTGAAGCAGACATCTAGATGTATAAAATATCAACTTTTTTGAAAGCATCCATTTATGTATTTTTAAAGGGAATACTAATTTTAATTTTTGACTTATATTTTAATGTAAATCTTTGTATTTGTGTTTTGTTCGCATTCCATACAGTATACCTGTAATATCAGAAATATGCCCCAAAGATGGAGAACTTGAATAATAAATTAGTAAGGGTGATAAAACTATTGATATATTTCTCCAAAGTCAAGAAAATGTCTGGAGATTCATTTGAATAAACCTCAGTAGATTAGAACTTAAAGTCAGACTTTATTTTGTAGATGCCAGGGCAAGAGAATTTTTGAAAGCCCCAGTGGGTATCTCAGATCTTACCAGCTTGATTCTATTCCTTGATTTTGCCGACCCCCAATTTGCAAATATACGGAAATGGAATTGTGAGGACTCAATCAGATTATTATTGGTGCAAGTACCCATCATAATATTTGGCATGTACAATTTACATAATACATTCAGTGGAGTTGATTTTGTGTTATCTCATTATTCATGAGTCAAGTATTTCCTAATATGTATGAAGTCTTATTGTCTTTATTTCTATTACCAGCAAGTATATTTTAAGTTCCTCTGCCTTTAGGTTATTTGGGGTTTAATTGGACATACTCAGAGTGCAGGACCTTGATAATGTTTAAATATCTACTAAATATTTTACCTGAAAATACTATATGTCACTAATAAGTGGAAGTCTATTAATGCCGGAAGAGGGGCGGTTCCCGTTTGGTTTATCCTTTAAATGAGAACAGAATGATGTCATTTCTTAGATGTTCCGGCGGCCATCTGTACCTTCATTTCTCCCCACCTCTTGCTGAACGTGTTCTTCTTATGCCCCTAGTGCTTGGTGAACCTGGTTTCTAATCTTTAGTTACTCCACCTTCCTCAGTTGTTATTCAGATGAGGTGGCAGAATTAAAGGGACGGATGATGATTTTCTGATGTGATGAAGGTAAAAATACCATTGCAGCTGGAATAAATGGATACAAAGTAGCTCAGAATACCGGAAGGCTTGTCCAGGCCTCGTTTTTTCACTGGAGGTGAGCCTTTAGGCCGTCTGTTGGAAAGTGTCAAGACTTCCAGAAGCTACCATGACTATACTACCTGGGTATGGATCTAGAGGGCAGTATACAACGATCACTATTATACTTAGTGATCACTTAGTATAATATTATACTATTATACTATTATATACAGTGTCACCTTGGCATCTTCCAGTGCTTACCTGGGCTCCAAATAGATGACTGTGTCAATCTCTTTCCGAATGGTTGGAAACGGGGTCTAAACATCACCAGCTAAGTCGCTACATCAGGGATCCGAAGCCCGTTGCTGCACTCTATTCTGAGCTTGTCCTCCTGGAATCAAATGACAAATTCATATTCCATCCACCCCAGGAGGCTGTTAAGAGATTCATATGGCATGAGGGCTGGTGAGATCCAGCCGTGGGCAGTCTGGGTCTTGAGAATAGTTGGGCTTACGCTTTTCTAAACTACTGTTCGCAGGTTGAAGTCTGCACAGAATACGCTTGCGTGAAAAGCAATGGAACCCAAATCACCACCGTGGAAGACACTCCAAGCGATATACCAATACCCACAATTCATAGCATCACTTCCAGGTGAACATGTTTTGTCCGTCAGTCCAAAGAACTTGATTGTAAGCAAGGAAAATCAAAATCAGAGGAATTATCCCGGCCATGACAGTCTCAATGAATAAGTTGCTAGAAATGTGTGTGTACATCAGATTTTTGATATTACTTTGTCGAACTTCCCTGGATGCATCCCAGGTCATTTAAGCTTTGATGTCTCTGTTTCTGCTTGCCTAGCTTTGCCTCTCTTTATTTAGTGATCTGAACAAATGCTTACAGCATGAAAGATTTTTTTGAATTTAAATGTGTCCTTCAGTGAATCCTTTCATGAGACACAGAATACAATTTTAATTAGAATGATTCCCTTCTAACTTAATCTCTTTGAAAATATTAGACTTACATATATCAGATTGCCCTAAAGCTGCAAATATCTGTAAAATAAATAGGGGAGATAATGTTTGGATGAATATTACCAGTTTTATTGGGTTCTTGGTAGAATGTCTTCATTTTCTATATGCTTTTGTTGTTGACAAATGATCATAAGTTGAAAGTAAGTCTCTTTCCAATTCAAAATTATCAATTATAATAATACTAAAAAGAAGATTGAACATTATTTCTCAGCCAAGTGAGATGGCAATTGTTCATTCCTCTATATCCAGTCAAGACTAGAGATAGAAATATGAGTATTTTTCACATCACGCAGGGTGGGGCAAAAGTAGGTTTACAGTTGTAAGTACATGAAGAACTTGCATTATTATTTTTAGTAATTATGTTTTCCATTCGACCAAGTGTAAACCTACCTTTGCCCCCCCCATACTTTACCTAGCCAAATGAATCACCCTTCACCTATATACACCCCCCGATACATGCATGCATACACCCCACGTATACACACACCGACTGAAGCAATCAGGAGATGATAAAATACTTCAGTTCTGAAGGACTCTTTTATGACATATTAAAATGTCTAGGTCCTTTTAAAAAATAAGTTAAAAATTACCTGGACTAAATTGGAGATGTGTGATTAAAGTGATTAGAAAAACCCAAGTAGTAGAGTTCTTAGCCATTGAGGGCAAAATCACACCTTCTCTTCTCAAGGCACAACTCCTGTCAAAGGCATGATAGATGTCTGTTGAATTTGGGGGTGTGCTTGTTCATTAATGAT
The DNA here is from genome assembly GCF_014824575.4 of Sturnira hondurensis. Taxonomy (NCBI): domain Eukaryota; kingdom Metazoa; phylum Chordata; class Mammalia; order Chiroptera; family Phyllostomidae; genus Sturnira; species Sturnira hondurensis. The sequence continues at coordinate 8,535,030 of NW_028091156.1, forward strand.
GCCCTCGGCAGATTCTCCCCACTGGTCTGAGGATTGTCCACTCTCCAGGGAAAACATGGTCGAGTGAAAGGGGCACCAGAGACCTTTATTATCCTTGCAGCAGGCACACTTGTGGCTACAATAAAGTCAGGGGCAAAAGTAACACAAAGACGTACAAAGCATGGTTCTAAATTTGGGCAGTTCCAGTCTCCTATGGGAGACCTCACACTAAACACACGTTCATAGAACAATGTAAAAACACTGCAGCAGAAGTTTATAATGTACAAGAAATGTGCGGAGAGAAAAAAAATAAACTCTACTCACAATGATCATGGAAGAGTTCATTCTTAAGGAACTTGAGGAATAATTGTACAGTTAGGTTCGTAAATATTGTCAACTTCCTTGCCTGTTAGCATCCCCATGACTCAAGCCCAGGCAACTGCCATAGCTTAGAGTACATATTTATATGTAACTAAAAATAATATTAAGCTTTATTAGAAATGGAACAAATGCCCATATGAGTCTCTTTCTCTAGATTTTTTTTTTTCCTTTAAGAAGACTCTTGCAGATGATAGCAGAGGGAACAATGTTTTGTAGTTGTGGCTAATGATTGTTATCCCCAGATGTATTAAATTGATGGCAAAGACATTAAAAAGGGTATTAAACAACAGAGCAAAAAAAAATGACAGAAGAGAGATTTCGACACAATTTTGGAAGCCGAATTTGGCAGGGAGAGGCAAATGCCTTTGTTCAGTGGAGACATTTACAGCTAAAGTGTTGGTTGGCAGAGGGGGGTAACAACATAAAATAAACTAATTTGCCCTGCAGAGAACCACAGTGCCTGAGCTCTCAAAGCTTTAAGGGTTGTGAAGAAGGGGAGATGGGATAACTTTCAAAGCTGAAATCATGGGATTAGCTGAAATTTGGGGGAAACAAAGTTGTTGGAAATTGTAACTAGTCAAGAGTGCTTCAGAGAAGCAAAACCAAAAGTTTGGACTCAGGATTGTTTAGACCCAGTTCAAGTGCAGAGGTTTGATGGTGGAAATCCTAGTCCAGGTCTGGGAGTGGAGGAGACTGGTCGTAGCTCAAGGGATCCAGAAGGTGGAAGGGAGTCTCCCTCCTTCCACTTTTCAACTGATTGGATGGTGCCCTCCTACCTAAGGGAGAGCAATCTGCCTGACCGCGTCCACCCATTCAGATGCTAAATTCATCAGAACCACTGCTGACCCACCCAGGAATAAGATTTCACCCAATATCGGGGCACCTTGTGACCCAGACGAGTTGACACATAAAATTAACCGTCACAGAATTCAAGGGTTTCTACCTCAATATCACACATTGGGGTGTTGGTTTCTCTTCCTGCACATGGTGGATTGCACCACCAAAAGTTCAGAAGTTTACTCTCTGGAGAAACTGCACACAGGCATGGTGGATTCAGGGCTCTGAGCACAGGGGCGAGCTGGGACGAGAGGCGAAAGTGGAAACCGTGAGGAAGTGAGAAGCAGGACTGAAATATGGCTGCCCTAGCTGCTCTCCCCAGCTCTGCCCTCCAAAGCAAGGGTCTCGTCATGAATGCCTCCCACAGGAAATCAGGCATCCTTCTCCAGGAAAGCTTTAAGGGCCACAAATAAAGTACCTCCAGAAATTAGCAGGTGGGGATCCCCCATGGAAGACACAGTCACGAGGAAGCATATGGACCGACAAGCCTTACTCATGTACGAAGGTTCTGGCAGCTATTTTGGTTCATGCCTCTCAAAAATTAAGAGGACCTGAATAAAAGAAGAGAAATGATTCAATAGACACAGGCACTACAGAGTAGTGAAAGTATTATAATGACCTCAAAGAGATTTAAAAAATTCTTTATTAAACAAAGTTTACTTAGAAAAACATAATGAACGCAGGAGGTTGGGGAGGAAACCTTGTGAAAGCTAAACGTGGAAAAAGCTGAATTAAAACTTTGGAAGAAACTTTAAAGGAATGTCTCCAAAAGTGCGCTCAAAACCAGAGATGTCAAGGGAAAAAAGTAATTATTAAGAAAAAAAATGCCAGAAAGGCTAGTATGGAAATAATAAGAGTACTAGAGGAGAGAACAGAGGAAAAAGAGGGCAAGGAATGACAGTGATTAAGAAAATAGCCCAGGACTGAAGTCACCAGAGTGCAGATTAGGGTCTGTAGATAGCGGTGTAATAACTGGAAGAAGAGACACGTAAAGGGATATTATCAGACAGTGTTCAGGAGGACAAGACAGATCACGGGCATCCCGCCTTGGAATTCGAATGGTAGCATCAGACCTCTGAGTATCAGCATCCATTGCTAAAATACAGTGCCTCCGAATTCTGAATTAAAACATAAACATTTCATTTTATCAGTCCACCCTCCGTCAAATGCCAGTGAAGCTTGGGGTTAGAATAAAAACAGTTCAGTACACGTGAAGGAAAAATTCAAACACGGACAAGGATTGAAGAGCACCACCTAGCTCTAACAGTGAATTAAGCTTCTGGAAAAAATCCCAGGTTTCCTGAATTTCCTCACTTTTAAATCGTTCTATTGCATTTTGCAATTGATTTCTCATTGACACAGAATAAAATATATTCTTTCCTGCCCTGAGTTCTATAAGTTTTGACAACACCTCTGAGTTCTATAAATACTACCACAAACAAGAGATAATGCAGTTACATTATGTCAAACTATTTCTCTACCCTACTCGGCCTTTAGCCAAGCCCTCCTTGCTCCCCAAACTGAACCAACACTGCTCTCCTCTAGTATCTACAGTTTTGCTGGTTTCATATTGTCGTATAAGGGGGATCATACAACATGTAGCCATTTAAGTATGGCTTTTTTCACATAGCATAATGCATGTAAGATGCGCCCAGGTTATTGTGCATATCAATCATTTGTTTTTCTTGCTGAGTAATATTCTAATGTACAAATATAGCACCGTTTGTGCACAATCTGGGTAGTTTCCACTCCTTGGCGACTAGGACCAAAGTTGCTGTGAACATTCACGGACAGGAATTGGAAGACCACCTAGATTTCTCTTCCCTGGGATGTCCCCACATTTCCTAGACCCCCTGCACTGCCTTTCCTGGATCTTTGACTAGAAACACGTGGTATCTCTTGGAATTTCAGCCTCCTAACCTATCTTATGGTGCCACCTAAATGGCGCTGTTTTAGGGATGATGCGACAAGAAAAAACAGAGAAATAAACAGGGACCCCCACATACACACTCACTAAACCCCTGGGGCCCCTTCCCCTGGTGGGAAAGATGGATTTTTCTTAGGGTTTAGGTGCACATTGGGCCAGGGCTGCCACTGTGCAGCTGCTTGTCTGGAATCATCCTCAGAGCGGGGCCCAGAAGGAAAAACAAAACAAAACAAATGTTCCCCACGCCCTCTGGCTTGTAAAGCCTGGTGTGTTCTGCCAGGAAGACCCGGTTTCTGTCCTAGATGTGGCTGGCCCGGCACTCAGTTCCAGGCCGGGACGCTCTGGGGTGCAGATGGGAGAAAAAAGGGCACCAAGGGAAACTCACCCTGTAGAGTTTGTTCAAGTTTTGGCTCTGCTCTTTATCTGCCTCTATTTGCAACTTCTTTGAGTCTTCAGGTGGTGGCTTTTTGAGATTTGTGCAGACTTTCTAGGGGTCATCAGCAGGAGGGAAATTCTAATAGGCTTGCATTACCCTACCCAGCACGCAAAGTCCCTCCGTGGTGTTTCTCATCATTCCAATGCCTTTAGCGACTAACTTTCTTCCTTCTCTCCCTCATTCATTCATTCATGTCTTTTTTTGGTCAGAGATGTAGCAAAAACTTGTCAGAAATCATTCACACCCAACATACTGGCAAGTAGAACCTTTCCTTTCTTAAAATGATCCATCGTGACAGAACCACGTTTTCCAAAGCAGGACTCCGTGCATGCATTGGGGCTGCCTAGTCATTCCTTTGTGTCACACCTATACCCACGCAGTTAGCCGCCCGTGTGCATGTTGTCGTCTGTGCGATTTCATTATACTTCCGGCTATGCGGACTTGGTAGTTATGTTTCTACTTTGGTTGTTTGTTACAAAATTCTTTTTATATTAGTGATCTGCAAAATCTAAGGTGAGGTCCTCCCAGACAAGTGCTAGTAGGCTGCCCTTAATTCAATAGCATGTAAATTAATTTTGGTTTTTAATGAGACATGTATTTCTTCAATTCTGTACATATTTTTGGTCCAAGGTGGTCACCAGTAAAGTTGAACTTTTTGTATATTTTAATAGCATATGCAGTAGCAAATCATGTGTTTGATTGCATGCCTGGGTTGTGTGATCTTTGGCTTTGGCTTTTTACACCTGGCTTTTGACGACAACTTTAATACCAGCACTTAGGCATATTTTTCTATTTATTATATGTAAACCAAAGGTGTCATAGCATGCAAGTGAAGATCAGATGTTCTCTTCTAATTTCATAGCCTACTCCTCGAGAAATAAACTATTTCTATCAAATACTTATCTACGATAAGTATTTCCCATACTTATCATATTGTCATCAGCTGCTTCTATATCCCAAAAGAATACTAAGTACTGATCAATGGCCTGGACATGTCTGGCTGTGGCCTACATGTGCCCTGGGTAGTTCATCTGTTTGCCTTGGTAGATTTGTTAGAGTGGAGTTTAATCAATAGCTAATTCATTAATTCTGGTCCTCGAGAATGTAGAGACTGCCTTGAATGAAGGTAGCTGCCGGGCTCTGGTTTTGACTGAAATATGACAAGCAGCTGTCAGCTTCACTGGTAGTGGGCCGCCTCTGAAGTTTATTTATTTATCCTCCGTAAATGTGTAAGGTAGGAATAAATGTATACAGGGAAGAGGTTTCATTCCGTTACTGACAGTACTCCAAAATGTGTGATTTCGGGCACAAGGTTCAGGGGAAAGCAGAGAGAAAGCGGCTCATGCCTCTCCCTGCCTTGAATTGGAAGAAGTAGGGCAGTTTTTTCCCAGATCCACGCCAGTCTGCAGCTGTATTACTGATGGGAAGGCTGGGGTATAATGTCTTTGTAGCATCCACAAGTAGTTGTTTAAAAATTTCCCTCAAGCACCTAACGGCGGGTATCAAAGATAAACTTACATGCCAACTTTGCAGAAGTCTTCATGATAGCAGTTCAACCTGCGTGTCCCCGAAGGAAGGCTAAAATCCTGTTACCATGTATGAGTCCCCCCATATTTTCATAGTACTCAGCTTGGGGTTGAATGTGGCGTGAGAGGTCATAATCTGTGGGAGAAGAATCTTTCCTTTTTTTGCCTCACCGAATTTGAAAGGAAACTTTCAAACCTCTGTATTTTCATGATGTTGGCTATCAAGGAATCTTCTCTCCCCTTAATTTTCCCTCCCTGATATTTTCAGTGACTGAAAACTTGAAGGCAGAAGTAATAATCTGACCATTTTGAAACTTCAGCCATATTTAGTTTTATTTTCTTAATAAGGAAAATTGTGGTCTGTAGACATACAATGTCGGATCACTTCTCCCTCACTTGTATTTTAAATATCTTCCCTCACCAATATGGAGAGTGGGAGCCAGCTTCTAATTTGGACTGGAATTTTCTTTTTTTGTTGTTTAACTTTTTAAAAAGATTTTATTTATTTATCTTTAGAGGGGAAGGGAAGGAGAGAGGGAGAGAAATATCAATGTATGGTTGCCTCTCGTGCGTCCCCTGCTGGGACCTGGTCTACAACCCAAGCATGTGCCCTGACTGGGAATCGAACCATGAACCTTTGGTTCACAGGCCCACAGTCAATCCACTGAGCTAACCAGCCAGGGCTGGACTGGAATTTTCTGCTTGAGTCTTGAAAGGGTGTGGGAAAGACTCTTGAAAGAGAAAACATGCAAATTGAATCAATAGTAATAATCAGAATCACTTTCAGGGAATGTTATTGTTTGATAGCCAAAGAGTTCTGATGGCCAGAGTTCTGAACATGCAACTCACTGCTGGATTAGGAGGAGACCGAACAGAATGGTCAGCTTGTTCTTAAGAATGCCACTAATTCCATTTCTTTACCTCCCTCTCTCTCCCGAATGCCCTCTAATTTCTCTGCCTTAGTGGTCCCCACAGAAGAAGCCCAGTCAGTCAGGTCGCCTTTGTGCACCTTTCATAAAGTCCAGTTCTTCCTTGTAATTAACTTTGACCTTTAACAGTCTCTTCACCCCTGGCTCTCTCAACACACATTGGTTTCTTTCGTTGGTTCCGTTCCAAATCCATTCTCCAATTGTGGGTGTTCTCAACAGAGTGACTGTCCCTCCAGCTCGGAGTTCAAGTATTCTTACAGGCTACTGGACTGATGTCTCAAAGGTCCCTGGCCCCACTCTCTCCCTGAGTTCCAGTCACGTACATCCAATTACCTGTTGACTTTCTGTCGTGATAGCTACGCTTCACTTTCATAACCTCAAGCCTCAGAAGTTAATCCTCATCCAGCTCATCTTTTCCAAGGTCCATTCCTGCAAATCACCACCATCTTGCACATTATCGTAGACATGGCCATATATCTTTGGTTTTTCCAATCCCCTAATTTCACTGAATATCGGTTTTAGTGCATTTTCTTCTGGAGAATCTTATATATTCTTCTGTTTCCACCACCACCAACACTATAGTCTGTGCTTTAATGTAAGTTTATGGAGCTATCTTAATTCAATGAAACATAAGGAGGAAAATGCTTTACTTTTTGACTATGACTTGCTGCTTCTTAAACATAATCTTGCAGAAGTCCTTTCCTCAATTCTTGAAAATGTCTCAGGAACATCTTAAGGATTTAAAAAAAATTTTTTTTTAGTTATGAGGCTTCCTTTGGTAATTGAGACTCATGATCAAGTATTAAAGTTTATTAAAACATTGAGCTCAGGCATAGTACAAAGATTATGCCATTTCACAAGCTCGGATCTGATCACCTCTTGCTCTTTCCCTCCTCCTCACTCTTTGCTTTCTATTCCCTTTCACCCAAATGTGTTGGCTCCCAGTGTTGTTATTGTCCTGCCATTACTGGGTGGCCCTCAGAGCCATCTGTGTGGCAGGTGACAGTGTTCTGGACATTGTAGGTTTTCCTTGAGTGGTCCTACGGGGGTATCCACATAGCCAAGTTCTCTGGCATGAGTGTTGCCTTCTACAGCTGATCTCTTGCAGTGCCAACACAGCAGAACACCCCAAAGACTCTTCTCGCTAGAGCCCTATCATCCACAAAGGCTGCCTCCCTGGTCAGTGCACCTTTAGGTGGCTCAGTCCTGGGAGGTATTTGCTGCCTCATGGAAACTCACCCATCTTTGTCATGCTAAAGATCGATAGCACTCTCGTCTTCACCTGTCATTGCATCTGCTCTGGAAGACATCCGGCCATGAGAATTCTCTAACTGAGAAGCAAGCACCTTTTTCTGTGGCCCTATAGATGGCTGACCCCCTGTCCACCTATCCTGAAACTCCCCACTATACTTTCTTCTAGGCCTAGCAGCCAACTGGACATTTAGGTGGCCATGCCAGCTGAAGGTTTTGTCAGTGTCGTGCTCATTGGTTCTAATGACACATGTAGAGGAGTTAAATCCCTGACACTTTGATGATTTATCTTCACGTACCTGACTCAGATCCTCAAAAGCAGAACTATTGATTTCATTGCTAAAAATATAGGTGGTCTCACTTCAGTTGTGCTGTGCCAGAAAGGGAAGTTACAATGGCAGGTGTTCCACATGGGTTCTCTAGACTTTACCAATTCACTAGTTTTTGTGGAGATATTAGACCCTTGAATGTCACTCAAATTGTAGCCATTTCTATATTGATTATGCAGAAATACAAAAGAGGTATCTGAAAATGTGAAATTCATTGTGAGAGTTGCATAAAGACCCTCAAATAACAATGGTAGCTGCAGAAGCCACCTCGGAAGCTTTTCTTTCATAGGAAACATTTTCTATCTGCAGAGTTTTGTTAGTGAGTGTGTTATGTGTATGCCCCCAAGAAAATGAAATAATGATTTTCTTTTATTTTAAAGCAGAATTTCAGCATTTCATCCATTTCAAAGGAACAGGAAGAGGAAAAGTTAATATTTTACATTTACATAGTGTTTTACTACTTTTAGGGGTTTTTTTTTGGCTAAGCTAAATTGCAAGAAAATGTCATGCCTGATTCTCTGGGGCTTAATTGTAAACTTTAATTACTTTTTGCTTTTTTTAGTTTATTTTTTAAAAATACTGAAGCTAGTACAGATGTGTCTTCTAGGTTGTATCATTGTGGCAAGTAGACCTAAGTTACAGAATTAAAGTTCTGTAATGTTGATCTCAGAGAAAATTATTTTATTCAGGGTTAACTCCTCTGTGAAGAGCTTTATGTTATAATCTTCTTTGCTACAGCAAATGAAGTATTCATACATCATTGAAAATGTAGTAAAGGTTTTATCAGATGTTATGCCCTCATTGTATATCAACTCATCATTTTTTTAAAAAGTATACTTAGATTTAGAACAAAATTGTGACTTAATTTTTAAAAATCAGACATCCTCAAATCTGTGAAGATATGAAACATGATTTGTTACAGGAGTTTCCATTTCCTGTATGTCTGGCCACAAACATATCTGCCCATGATATTTAAAGAATTATTGGAGAAATCTGTTTTGGTCCAAAATTAAGCTATATCCATGTAAAATGTATTTGAAGTTTATCAATTTTATCAGCTGATAAAAGTTATGAAGTTTATTTATAAAGAGAGTGATCAATTTTATCAACGGATAAGTTATCCATTGATAAAAAGATTTTCGAAATCAATTTGCTCATTTATTTTTGGCCACAAGTAACAGAACACCCAACAACAAGGGCTCTCAAGTGCCTGGTCCTGGAGGTAGACTGGGGTTGGCCTTGGTTCAGCCATGCAACACACCATGGTGTCTTCTTCAGGCTCCTTACGGCCTTTCTCAAATGGCTGCCAGATGGCCACTCAAGTTCCAGACACCAGGGTCAGCAGAAAGAAGGAGAAGAGGAAGGCAGCCGCTGTGTCCAGAAAGAAAGCCCAAACGGGAACCCCACCGCCGTCTTGTGCTTGCCTCTGCAAGCGTGAGCGTCTGTGAGTCACATCACGCTCTGAGCCAGGGGAAGCGAGGGAGAGGAGAAGGTCGTTCTAAGTAGGGGTCCAGTCTGCCACATGCTCGGGTTTCCGCTGTATTTACCCAGTCATATTCCTCGTGTCTTATTTGCACTGATCAAGCCAAAACTCGGTTGGTTTTCCTGATTAGCCAAGAACGATACTTCCTTCTCATTTCCAAACTTTAAAGTGGGAGACCACTGGGCTCAGGTCATGTGTTAATTGATTCTCAAAACGCATTGCGTTGTAATAGCATGTATGAGTACATACAGTAATACATATGTATTCTTCTGATATATCCTTTTGTTTAGGAAGTTAATAGTTATAGACCTTTAGAACAATCTGGAAGATAAACTTTAAAGTACAGGAGGCAGGCAGCAGCCTGCCTGTGAAACGTCTTTTCAGAAGTATTCATTATTCTCTGTTACAGATCCCTTCAAATTGATTGGATGACTCCAGGGAAACTAAATGGCATCATTCTCGGATATGCTGTCTTGCGGAAAACGTGGTACCCGTGCCCTCCAACCGAGAAGAATTCCCCTGGGGAGCTCCGCCAGGCCGTCATGTGTCAAAACCATGAAACGATCTGTGGACACAGGTGCTATTCTCCCGAAACTAAGGTAAATCTTTTCAACCCAGTCAGTGGAATATATTTTTCCCGCTAAACAGTTCAAGTGAAATCCTTTGCTTCTTAAACCCTGATTCATCATAGTTAATATTGCCACCACTGTATCCAGAAACCTGTGGGAAAAAAGGATGTTTATAAAAGTCCCATCACCCTCGTGAGTATGTTGGCCTTCTCATTTTTCACCACCTGCACAGGAAATAGCAGCTTATTGAAATTATAAGGACCTCTTGAATTTGTATTTGATTGAGTGGCTTGATTTTTTTTTTTACAACAAATCCATTCAGCTACAAGTGCATGTTTGTTTACATGACACTGATGAGTAACTATGAACAGGACCTTTCATGGTGTGTCAGAAATATTTTCAAATTACGGCCATTTGCAGATTAATGTTCCTATTAGTTGCAGTTTAGGAACCAGATCAATAACACAGCCAGACAGAGGAGTTTGTAAATGGCTTTTATTGACAAACGATGCAGGGAATTCTTAGTTTGAAGGTAGGATTTCATATAATGAAATAATGTTCCTATTTATCAACCACATCACACATGGAATAACTGAAGCTACCACTGATCAACAGATTCGCTGCAAAAGGATACAGTCATTAGGACAGTGAGTCTTGCAGCAACGCGGGTCACGGTGCAAACGAGTGAGGCCGACACTGGCTAGGTGGTAGTGACCGTCGGAGAAATGTTATGAAAGTAGCTGTTATGAACTACCCTTTTTTGAACCGTGAGTCTCCAAAATCATCACTACAGCTAAGTTTTATGCCATTTCAGGTCATTACAGGTGCACGGTCTGAGGAGCATACTTTCCTAAAATAAAATTAAATTTAGGGTTTCTTAGAGGAAAATGCTGAAATAAATTCACTCATTAAAAATGTTGCCTAAGAGCCCTGGCTGGTGTAGCTCGGTGGATTGAGCACGGGCCTGCGAACCAGAGGATCACGGTTCGATTCCCAGTCAGGGCACATGCTTGGGTTGCAGGCCAGGTCCCAGCAGGGGACACACCAGAGGCAACCATACATTGATATTTCTCTCCCTCTCTCCTTCCCTTCCCCTCTAAAAGATAAATAAACAAAATCTTTTTAAAAAATGTTGCCTAAGAGAAGGAAAGAAAACTTTGATACATTAAACAAACTTTTACTTTTACTTTAAAAATGAAGGACACACACAGGTATTGCCAGTGAAAGAGAGTAGAGGAAGTAAATTAAAATCTCAAAAGGAAACAGTAAATTTCTGTTTGGGGTCGATATGAATTATGTCTTCCCTGAGTGAGAAGTTGAAGGATAGAAAGGAGACACATTGTGAGTCTGAGAATCTTCTGGCTGAACCTCTGTGAACATCAGGGGAATCTGCGGTCCACAAGCTTCCCCATGTGATCACGTCACGGTTCTCAAAGCCCATTGCGCATCAGACCTCCAGAGATGCCCACTCTGTGAGTCTGGGGGGGAGCTGTGAGATCCAGCATTCCTCTCAGGCTCCCACGTGTCCCCTCAGCCCGTGGTGCAGGGACCACACTTTGAGCATCACTAGCTTGCAGAACCGCTGCTGGAAATCCCAGAGGGAGCAACAGGCTCCTCTTTGAATATTAGCTACCCCCTCCCCAACTCACATTGTTGACATTTCCAGGTCTGTTTTCTGAGACAAGTACCTTGAAGACTGAATTAGGAGATTAGCAACATTCGGTTTGGGGGGGGGGTACCTCCCAGGAGGAATAATTGCTTGAAAACGTGCCGTTTGAGGCCCATCAATGATCACAACCGGGGTGGGTTGGAAGGAAGGTAGGAAGGATGCCTGAGAAGGTCTTGGGCAGTGGATGCAAGGAAGTGACCCAGTCCTAAGAGCCTATCGCTGAATAAACATTTGAGGAAATTGTTAAAAGAGGATAAGTACTAGAAAAGTACTTATGATAAGTCCTAGAAAAACTCACCAAAGGGAAGGCAGAGGCACACTGTAGGTGAACGGGACTTTAACAGATGCTTTCAAATCAGCCTGAAAACAACAGGAGGGAGGGATGTGGTGTTTTGCCCCTGAAAGCAAAAATGACCAGCATTCTTAAGTCCCAAATAAACCCAGACACAAGACTTTTTTCTTTTTGGCTTAACTCTTAAAAATAGGGCATAATTCCGTAATAGGGCATAATAGCTCAGTAGATTGAGCCTGGGCTGTGAACCAAAGGGTCACAGGTTCGATTCCCAGTCAGGGCTCATGCCTGGGTTGCGGGTCAGGTCCCCAATGGGGTCCATGTGAGAGGCAACCACACACTGATGTTTCTCTCTCTCTCTTTCTCCCTCCCTTCCCCTCTCTAAAAATAAATAAATAAAATCTTTTGAAAAATAGGGCCTAATTCTGAAATTTCCTTTTCATACGGAGTATAGCACTGAAGAAAGAGTCACCCCATTTATCTTATCCTTGGAATTAGACAAATTGTGGATTCTCATTGCTAACCACTAAGCACAGGAAAGGAAACACATTACCTTTAGATGAACAGAGCTACCCCCCAAAACGGCAGGGGCAGCCTTTGAATTTAAGAGTCCCTCTTTGCTATTTGGTACCTTTAGGAAAAGGAGTGAAGTTCCGAGCTAGCGGCCAGTTTGAAGCCTTAGTGATCCCAGCTTCTACTGCTTGTGTGTTGAGCTTGATCCAGAAGTTCGTGCTGGCTGAGAGTCGCAGAGTGAGAAGGAGAAAGCAGAACCCCTCGTAAACAGTGGTTGATTTTGCCTGTTGCAGGAAGCGTCAACCTTGTGCATGGGACAAGCCAGGTGCAGGGTCTGAGGCTGCATCTCAGCAGCTCTTTGGTGTCCATTTGTTATGCACACCCAGTGTCAGGGTCTGCACCCTCAAGTGAGTGTGCAAAAAGTTAGTTGGCTGTGCAAGCACCAGATTTCTTCCACAGCTCCTGGAGAAAAGGCAGCTGGTTAGAAGGGCTTGTCAGAATTGATTTCCATAAAAATGGTCTTGTTTTAATGTGACATATATCACATGTAGGTACATATACATATGTGTGTGTATGTGAGTGTTGGACTCTTTTAAGATCGCCTTGTGTGAAAATTGGGTACATACATGTGATCATACAAAGTATTAAATAATTCAATTTATTTAAAAAATCAATGAGAGTCAGGTCTCCATAGATGTGGAATTAAAATAAACAACCATTAAAATAAAAACATACATAGAAAGGAAATCATTCCTTGATAATTCTACATCATCTGTACATTGGAAACACTAACGTTCAAAAGGTAGTTCATTTTTGTATCTTATTATAATACAGCATAGCATGGTGGGAGACTAAAAAGCTGTGTTGTATCAACTAGCATTTATAGAACCTGAAAAATGCTGAGAACATGTATTTTTAAAATATTTTATTTATTTATTTTTAGAGAGGGGAAGGGAAGGAGAAAGAGTGGGAGAGAAACATCAGTGTGTGGTTGCCTCTCACACACCCCCTACTGGGGACCAGGCCCACAACCCAGGCATGTGCCCTGACTGGGGAATTGAACCCATGACCCTTTGGTTCACAGGCCCACACTCAATTCACTGAGCTACACCAGCCAGGGGAGAACATGTATTATTTAAAGTTTGAATTTTTATCAGATGCACGCCAAACTTGGCCTCGTATCAAGACCTATTAGGAAACAGTTGGCATGAAAGATACGGTGGTTTCATACTCTTAAGTCACTGATTTTTCTCCAACTCTGATTCAACTTTCAGGTTTGTTGTGCCGGCGTTCTCTATGACGTCCGGCCAGAACACCGGTGTTGCGATGAGAAGTATGTCCCTTTTGTCTTGAATTCAACTGGAGTTTGTTGTGGAGGCCGAATACAAGAGGCACTCCCGGATCATCACTGCTGCTCGGGGTATTACATTAGAATTCTCCCAGGTGAGGGTCCCTTCCAGGTGTTCCTGGGCATCGTGGGAACCAGAAAAACAAACACAGGACTCCTGACGGTGAACTGTGTCAAGCACCTCTCAACCAAAGTTGAGTCACTCACCCACTGCCAATGACCGGCTCTAAATAGCATTCCTTTTTCCAGCTTTGTTGCGATACAAGCACAGCACAGAATACAGAGAGAGTCCAAGGGGCTTCTGGCATCCACTACACAAAGAAGTAAATAGCTGGACAGCTGGGCATCTTTTTTACTTTGTGACTTTTTTTATTCACGTGGCTAAATAGTTCAACCACACACTCTGTGCATTTGTCAGTGCCCTCCAACATTACCTTCCCCAGCATTCTTTGCAAAACTCTGGAGCAAAAAGACAGGGTGAAGTCATGAAACAGGATGAGAGTTTATTTAAGGCAGCGACCCCCCATTCTTCATAATTGTCCCTCAACGTTAATGAAAAAGTCTGTCTTTGTAGCAGTTTTGGTATTCTGATTCTCACACAAAATACCTTTATAATTAAATAATTTCGCTAGATTTTCCAAAGAAGGCAACACGGTGATGGAAATAGGATTTTGTAGAAGAGCGTTAACTTCCGGACACTACAAATCACAGCATTAGCTGCCAATCAGACAGTGCTAACTCTTTCAAAATGCATCACACAGGAGCAGTTTCCAACCATATTTCACACCTTCAATCCCCTGCAAAAAAAATTGCCTTGAAAACTGTAATTACGTAGATGCTATGGAAAATTTCTATTACCCCATTCTTCAAACTAAAAAACTGTATTCGGCTTTGATCAAAGTTGAGCATAAAGCTAAGTGATGGTGTTTTCATTTGTAAGTCACATTTGGATTTTTGATAAATTATTTGCAATTAACTGTTCAAACTCTGAAACATATCCTCTATTGTTTAAAACTGATGAAACATAATTGGTAGTAGCTGTCACCGCTATTAAGGGCTAGATCTCTGCCTGTCTCCTTTTCACTCCTAACAGAGTGGCCGATTTCAAACTAAGACAGCAATCTACTTTTGTTCTGTTACCAAATAAAATTTAACCTGTTTTCCCTAAGAATGGACTAAGCCATGGTAGCCCAGTGATTTCCTATTAATATTATACAAAGCTTGTTAATATGTAATTTGTAAAACAAGAGATTTAAAAACCTCCACGATCTGTATGTATATTGACCCATGCTCACTCAGACTTCAAAGTGGTGTAATTTCTATTTGATAGATATTTTAATATCTATCAAATGTTGACGATGGCCCACATTTAGATTCCTTTTAAAGAGTTCTTTTTTTAATAGTAATAGAAAGCTTACCGTGGTGTCAAAAAAATAAAAATAAAAGCAATCTTTCAGGATAATCAAAGAGAGTTTTGCTCCAATCATTAATCTCAGTGTAACTAAGACATTATATGCTGACCTCTATGCTCAACTGTTGGTCTTTGTTAACTAGTTTAACGCTGTTTACATCAAGAAAGCAAGCTCACTGACCCCCAAACCATCCTGTATCAAAACATAATTAAAATTCAATCAGTTGTCTGCCAGTTCAAGGCTGACATGGGCACAGGCATTTTGATATTTATAGATGAGTCTTAAATATTGGCCAATACTATTTATTTTTTTCTCACAACTTCCCTTTGTAGCACTGCATAACAAAAAGCAGTGGAAAAAAGAATGCTCATTACACTCCCCCTTTTTTTTATAAATATGCTAATGACCTCAAGCTAAATGTTAATGTGGGTCATTCTTTGATAAGAATAACAATTAACAGTTAAGACCAAATGGTGGCTTTTAGAGAGAAAACACTTTTCAGCCCGTGGTGAAATAGATTCATTTTTGAGAGGTTAATGAGAAGGTGGCTGATCCTTGCATCTATGTCTCGTAGCCCTTTTTGAGGGGAAAAAAATCAGCTTTCCTTCTCTTTGATATAATCCACGTCTCTTTTAGTGAAGCCTTCCCTTCTTGCTGTCACAATTGCCAGACCCTAAGCCCAGCCCAGATGGCCCCAGTGGGTAAAGGCACAGGCTGTGGGACATTTGCACACAGGAGCCCTGCAAGGCAGCCAGAGGGAACCACCCTAACTCAGGAAGACCTGGCAAGTCACTAGCTAGACGATGGCAGTCTTTTGTGGACTGAGGCAGTTATCATACTCACACACTGCTTGGAATATGACCAAGGGGAAAGAATATTGTCCAAAGGGGTAACAGGGGAAAGAGAAGAGGGTCTGTTAAAGGTACAGGGAGGAAAGAAGGAATAAGGCAAGAGGTGGGGAGGAAGTCAGCATCTGGGGGTGCCCAGGAGGGAGGTGAGCGCAGAGCTGGGTCATGAGACAGAAAGGAAAGGTGAAGTTGAATTTCAGGTCCCCCGGGGTGTCCTTAGTCTTTTCTAAGGTATCCGTGAGGGAAAGTAATTTTAAATATTTTCTTTTAGAGTTTTTCTGTGTTTTAGAAGCCTCTTTATACCTCCCCCCAAAAAAATATCAAAAATGTATTTTGATATTTAGATTATTTGAACTCTTTGGTGTCAGAGCACGAGAGAAAAAGATTATTTTTATCTCATGTTTCCCAGAATATCATGCAAAGGGAACTGTGGGTATGACTACAGTCGTGGAATTCACCGTCCACCACAAAATCCCAGTGTGCTGACTTGAATACAGTATTTTTACTACCTCTCATTTAATCAAGCTTCCCATTGCAAGTATCCTGTTTGGTTACAGAAACTACAATCATCGGCATTCCAAACTAACCAAGAGTTGATTTCTGACTCAATTCACATCCCTCCCCCGGCACCCCCCAAACAACACCATTGCATAGGGAAAGTATTTGTAGGCAAGCTTTTTCCGTCATGTCTCTCCACCACCCACATCACCAGGCCTAAAGTGCTCAGGTACCGGGGGTCAGAAAGGAACTAGCCGACATAGCCTCACCTCAAACTCGGCATGCATTTATGTGAGTGGACACACCTGTTTCCATGTCTTTCATGCAGAAATTTGGAAGTTGCATTAAGGTGTTTGCAGCTCCACCATTTCAGGATTCGTCCTAGGGACTCTCTTAGCCGGTTAGCATCTGCAGGCTGGTGGTGATCAAATTCAGCGTTGAGCCGAGGCATATTTTTCTAACTCACACAGTGATGGCTGCTGTCCTCATTGGCAGGGGAAGTGTGCTGTCCAGACGAACACCACCGCCGGGCGGCCGCTGGCCTCGGGGACACCTGCTGTGGCGGAGCGCCCTACTCCACGTCGGGAAGGCAGATCTGCTGCGCGGGGAGGCTTCGAGATGGCCATGGCCAGCAGTGCTGCGGGGGACAGGTCGTCCCCCAAGAGCTTGAGTGCTGTGGGGGAGCCGAGGAGGGGCTGGTGTACAGCCGCCTGCCGGGTAAGGGGCCTTGTCTGCCTTTCGGGAGATGGAGAAAATGAGAAGCGGAGAGGCTGAGAGATGTGTTTTAGATATTAAAATGATAATAATTATTGTTATTCAAGTTCACATTAATTATGTCAAATGCAACAACTAGTACATATTGTATAGCAAACAAAAATGCAATCTCCCATGTTCTATGTCAGATCAAAAACAGATCAAAACTCTTCTTGAAAATTGTCATAACCACCAGAAAAACAAACACACAAATGCCTCGGTTCTGTGTCCAGAAAAGACTGCCTAGCAACTAGAAACAGTACACAAAATCACTATTAATGACAGGGTGTCAGTTTTTCGGTCCCTAATTCTTCTATGGCTATTAAACTAACACTAATATTAATGGCAACAATTATCACTCATTGTGTACTTACTATCTAGCTGTTAATGATGCCCAGTGTTTTATGCATTATTACCTCAGTTAATCTTTGTAAGAACTTACAGGTACTAATATTGCCCAACTCCTAGCCAGGAGGCCTGTGACACCACAACTATCCCATAATAATACTAAACTGTTGCATGCCTTTTTCACGCCTGTTCTCGCATGTGCGTCCTGTGGCAGTTTCCAGCAGTGACGTGCCACGATTGTGCAGCGGGTGGGAAGGGGAATGGGAGAATTAGGTTCCTTCCAGACGTGAGAGGGACCTGCAAAAAATGTAAAGCCATGTCATTCTTCTCACTAATTTTTCTCAGCCTGGAAAACATTTTTCATAAACATGCTAACATGCTACATATTTATTGTTAGTTTAAAGGCATGAGTAAAACCATATTTCAGAATTTTCCATGTTAGGTTCTTCCCCAGTATAACCCATATAAATAAAAGCTGTTTGGATTCTCAGTTACCGGGAAAGGTGTAACAGGCCCTGCGACTAAACTTTGAGAACCACGTTGTTAAGGCATAATGATTACGTCTACCAGAAAGTCATGGCAACCAGTTAGTTACTCTGTGCTGGGATTAACCAGCTCTGCACCTCTTTCTCTTTCCAGTGAGTTAGCTAAAGTCAGGCCCATTAGAGAAAGAACCACTCATTGTTGTGGCGGGGACACGGGGACGTACATCTGAGTCTTAAAGCAGCAGCAAAATCTCTCATTTTAGTGTCTTTGTTCATCTGTTGCTTTTTTAAAAAAAAGTCAATTGCCATATTCCTTTATTCAGTAAATATATATTGTCTAATGACTGTACGCAAGCCATTCTCAGTGTTTTGTGAGTGTATAAATGGCCAAAACTCCACTTTTGTCCTTAAGGACTTGCATACATGTAATCCAGGAAATAGGACTTCTAAGGTTAAACACAGGCCATACGGGGGACAAATTCAACCATATGCTTAAGACTGAGAGATCACTCCCATCCAGGTGATTAAAACTAATAAATAAAACATTGGATGGGAACCTCAAACAATGAGTAGGATTTTGAGACGTGGGTAGAAAAGGGACATTCAGCCGAAGGGCTTATAGCTTGAGCTAAAGTGTGAAATCAGCAATCTGCCAGTGGAAGCCAGCAGTTGGGTTTACTGGAAGTGCGCACCGTGTGTAGGGAAATGCAGATCATCGGAGCAGGAGAAGGGGCCTGAACTTCCCTAGTCCTCAGGGGAGAGTCAAGGCCATGAACGGAGCTGTGATTGAAGGAGGCACATTAGATTCGGGCAGCAGGATGAACATGAAGGGAAGACAAGTGAGAATCCCATTGCCAAAAGAAAACAGACCTGTTCTAAGAAATGCCCTACAGATTACCACCCCCAGGATGCTGGTTCTTAATTTCTGGGGGCTGGACACTCTCTTCATCTTTCCCTCACTTTGAATAATACTATGTAAAACACAGACAGCATTGTACCTGCACTTCCATACACGCTGTGAGTCCACCCATGGGCCCCCATTTCAGAATCACTCCTCTCCCTACTGCCATGTGACATTCTGGGCTAGTCAAATATTTCCTGAGCAAACCGTGACGTTCCTCAACTCCCGTGAATCAGGATTGGCATTCAATTTCTCCTGACATATTCTCCCCAGCAGCCAACTCTGGTAATTGTGGCGGACTGAAGGGATGATATTTTTAAAGAGGCAAAAAAAACCCAATCTTTCTATTCTCTTCACCTTCCTGCAGGTTTCACTGGAAAGAGACACATTTCACATCATTTTTACTCCCTCTGCTCCCTCATGTCACCCCTAACAGCTGTGACCTTAATGCCCTTCCCAAATATCCACATGGCCCTTTATCATCCCTCAACCTAGCAACACCCTACCCTCTGCACCAGGTTTCGGATTTCATGGTTTTCCCCCTAAGCCTGGCCCTCTCTCTGCCTGGCATTGCGATCCTGCCACGGGACCGGGCTGGCTCGTAAAACGTCTCTTTATGTACTTTATTACTTAAACTCTTTTATTTGCCTGCAGGAGCCCTTTAACGAAATCACATTGAATTGACTTTCTCACACCAAATCAAATCTCCCCGGTCCCAGTTCAGTTGTCTTTGTCAATATGTATTTTATAAATGGAGTGAATTAACAGATGCTGTCGGGACGGAAGTGCTAGGGCAGCGTTGATGTTTTTAGTGCTCTCTCTGGGCGGCTGCCGCCGCGTGGAGGCGCGTTACACAGGTGTCTCGGGATGGAAGTCACGCTCGTCGTTTCAGTCATTTCGGCGGATATGTATTCTTCACCATTTTCATTGGCTATATTTTAAGCCTCTTTATTACTCTCTTTATTCTTCCTGTTTGCGTATATGGTTTTATCATTCGTGCCATTCATCTTGGGTTGGACTTGATTATATCCTTCAGTGTTAAAAGATGAGAATTAAAGACTCTCTGTTATTCAAAGAGGACAGGGAGTTCTGTCGGCTGCGAGAAACTGGTCATGGAAGACCTTTGGCACGTACTGCCTTATTTCTGTGACACGTGTTGTTGCCTCTGCAGCCTTTGACGGGACACTCCGGGCTGCCACTGGCTTGGAGAAAAACACTGAGCCCTCTTGTCCTAGACTCAGACTTGAGTCATGTGAATGACTCCACTCCTAGTGGCCTGAGATGGGATTTGGGAACTTGGCCAAAAGGGAAGTGTAGTGTGCAACTCCATCCTCTAAGAGGGTATCGAGAGAATATTTCCCAGGAAGGTTTCCTTGACATTCTGGGTATTTTAAAAGCATAATGTAGAAATGCTGGATAGCACATTCCACGACATGGGGGAGCCTTCGTACTCTGCCCTTTTTTGGTTTGTTTTTTTTTTTGGGTAGGGGGGAGGTGCAGCGCCATCTACTGGTGAAGGCGCAGATACGGTGCTTTTCTTTCAGGCTCCGCCCTCAATTGTACACGTTTGTCCTAAGGACTGATGGCAAAACTTTTTAAATTTCTTCATCCTTCTAGGCCTCATATAATCCCTTGGTCAAAGTGTGGTTCCCATGGTGAGCCCCAAAATTCCGTGATGCTTTGCCTGGTTCTAGACTCTGGTTTTTAGTCCTGGACCGATTTAATCTGGACTCTTTTTTAGTACCGTGCGTGCCTAATCTCCAAAGCATGGTCCATGATCGCTGGTCCTTCCTTTAGAAAAGTGGAACACCTGTCTTGCAGATCTGAGAACTGAGAAATGCATCAGGCCTCTATGTCTGTGCATGTTTTCAGAGGCAGCCCTGGGCGTTTAAATAAGCATTGTTAACATAGCAGGGTTGGGAATATAAGACAGAAAGCTGTACTTGAACAAGAATTAAATTAAAAAATTATTTAAAAAAACTTCATTGAAACAGGAAAAAAAAACATATCGGAAGTGGTTGTAATATGCGAGCCAAAAATTCTTCCCTCCACAATTTTCTCAGTTGTCTCCAATGCAGTGGACGCTGTCCACTGGCTATTTATGCTGTTTGGAAAGATTCTCCTTTGATATATATGCTTTTTGATCTCAGGAATAAACATCTAATATTTCAGTGCATACACTACCACTTAGATAACATCTGTATCTTGTTCAAAGAGACACTCGACCTTTGTATAAATTTAATGAAGAGCCTCTAGGAAAAAAAAAAAAAGATCAATCCACCCATAATCCATGACTTATTTTGTTTTTCTTCGGGCGTGTTTAAAATCGTGCATTCTGCGTGTCAAAGTTCAAAAGTCAAGGGTTATGTGTGATAAATTAGGCAGGGGTCAAAAGCTATTGCCCCGCAGTTTCCAAAGATGCTCTGACTCTGAATTTGAGCTCATTCATGCTGAAGTGATGCACCATGGGACTGACTCCCAAACTCCGCTCTGGAACATCTGCTCGCCCTAAGTGAGTTAGTGCACGTCAGACATCTTTATGTCAGAATACTGCAGTGATGGATGCCAGCTTCAGAAAATGCTGCATAAAAATCTGGTGTGCCATTCTGGCCATTAAGTGAAATTACTATTTAAATTAATGGCACTGTCACAGTTTATCTGTGCAAAGAATGAACGCTGATTAGGGTATTAAGTAATTAGCAATTTATCACACTGGAACAAGGTTGATAATAATTAAAGAAGTAATGGTTTACCAAAGCAACTAGAAAGGGAGTCACTTCTTGTTAAGTGAGCGACATCTTGGCTGGAAATTGTAATCCAGTGAAACAAAGATGAAGAAATGAAAGAAAGCATTCCCCCCCCCCACCCTTTTTATTTTCCTCGTGTAAAAACAGTTCATTATCGACATTTTAGTGGACCTGGCAAAAGTCCCTCAGAGCGATCAGATGACTGATTAGGAGTTTGGAATTAGGTCAACGTCTGCATTTTGACTTTATACTCAAAGCATGGAGAAACCAGGAAGGAATTTGAGAGTAGAGAGGAAGTATTCTGCTCCCTAAAGGGCCTGTTTTCAGATTTTGATTGCTCTTGAAAATAAAACATGAATTATTTTAAGAAAGCTGCTAGAGAAAAAAATATGGCAGTCAAGAGTCCAAGATGGAGATTTACATGTCTGCTCTGAAGGCTGCAGAAAAATATGCAAATAATACAGCACTCAAAGTTGTGGGTTTTTCTTTTTAGTGTGTGAGATATTTACCCATCATAGTCAAGACTCAGACTATAATGATAGTGCTGCTGTGTGTTTTTCTTTGAGAGCTCTTCCTAGCAATGTTCAAACAACTAAAATGATTAACAGAGCACCAAGGAAAACAATTTACTTTTAAAACAAGGACTTTGAGCAGTTACCACATTTAAACATGGCATGTCAAAACTCAGTTATGATCAATGTCTATCTTTAACCCTAAGTACAAATGTTTTAAATATGTGGAGATAGTCTGAAAGGCCAAAGATCAGTGAGAGAGTTCTTTGAAGTCGTGTGCGGGTAAACACCTTTCTTAAGTAAGGCCTAGGCCAAGCCAGCATCTAGATTCCATGATGTTTTTAAAGCATGTAAACCTCGTTGGTCTATTATTAGGAGCGTCTTTCATAATGTAGGTGTTTGTCCCAGACCAGATTAAACACTTCAGGACTCCACGGCACGTTGAAGTTGAGTTTCTTTATGTCACCAGTCAGGGCTAATAATAAATACACAAAATCCTAATTAACATAAATCATCACATCATGCTACTATAAAGGCTACACGTTGCTGTGTAATATGATACAGGCCTGTAACATGGGGTGCAGGCACCTTAATATCTAGCTTTAATCTGATGCCAGAGAACTGTTTATTAATTCAGGCTTGTACGCCTGAATTTTGATGCATCTCTTCTATGGTGAGATCTAAATGGTGTGGACAGAGGCTGTTAAGCTGAACTGGGGAGGGCAAAGAAGTTCATTTGGTTTTGCAAGTACACACGTCCTCGATGGATGTAGAAATCAGTGACGTCGCCTCCAAGGTCTGCCACTATCCCGGCCTCTGACACAGGTCTCACGATGGGCCTAGAATGCACCATGGCCGAGGGGTGTGCCTGATCCCAGACACGTTCAGTGGGTGCCAGTCTGTCTCATAGAGAGGGAAAGGCCACTGCTGTTGCTGGATCCATAAGAAGCAAAGATGTATACCCTAGAGCACAGGTGGCCAACGCAAGGCCCATGGGCTGAGTCCAGCCCTCCCCCTTGTTTTTTCTGGCCCAGTGCCTCGTTTCTACCTAGTTAAAAAGTAGTTACAATTATACAGTCTTAACATTACATCCAGGCCTTTGAAGGCAACCGGGAGGCTGATGTGGCCCCTGGTGACAATGAGTTTAACACCTCTGCCCTAGACAAAACCAGGCAACAACTTAAAGACTCCTGCTGTAGCCTCCCCCATTCTAGAAAGGGGCCACCTCTCCACTCTGTCCTCCTCTGCCAGAGGGCCGGGGTTGACTTTTCCTCCCCTGTGAACTTCCAGAGATTTCTTCTGAGTCCCTCTTTTTGACTACCCTGCCTTCTGCCAGACCCTGCTGTCCTTACACAGGGGGCGGCAGTTCTCATGAGAGCAATTGGATCTCTTTTCTGTGGAGCCTGGAGAAGTTTGGCCCCACCGGACGCTCTTGAACCACTTCCTCTTGTGTGTTCTCTGGCTCTAGGAGCATCATCTCGTGCGTTTGGTACGGGAGACGCCCCGCTGCACGTTTCAATCACCATGGGAGGGATACAATACTACCTGAAGTATTGTATCGCGGCAGCCCCTGACATTTTGAGAGCAAACTTTACAGCGCCCTCCGCTCCCTTCCCTTTGGTAAATTGCACACTCATGGATAACACTGGGTCGTTGCAGGGATGCTCTGCTGTGGGCAGGATTATGTGAATGTGTCAGGTACCATATGCTGCTCAGCTTCCAGTGGAGAATCTCAAGCACACGTTAAAGAGAACCACCCGGTGCCGGTGACGCGCGGCGAGACCCGGCTTGTTCCAGAGGGCCAGAAATGCTGTCGTGGAGTCGGCGATGACCCCCTGAAATATGTCTGCTCTGACAAGATCTCCGCCGGAATGACGACGATGCAGGTAATGGGTAGAAAAGCTCTGAGAGGCCTGATGTGGCAACGGAGAGAGAAATACATTGTTCCTCACTATTTTTTCTAAACTGGGAATACAAAAACTCCTGCGTGCATTATTCATTTTCACATTACATCCATATTAATACCAAATGAGGTCACTACGATGGATGTTATTGCAATGAATTCTAAAGGAATTAGTAACGATGAGCAGTTCTCGAGAAGCTCTGCCCAGCCCTCAGGTGCCTGTGTCCCAAGGAGAAAGGACAGAAACAGACATCCCTGGTCACGTGACATGGTCGCTGAGGTCCTGTCCACGGACCCCCAGCTCCCGAAAATGTTTGCAGGGCCCTGTGTGTGTGAGTTCCCTTCCTGTTCCCTTCCACACTCTCTGCTCCTTTACTGGTATTCCTGGAGCTTTAAAAGGATAAGGAGGGAAGGGCAGGTGTGCAGTTCACCGTGTTTAAATGGAAGTCATACTCCGTTTCCTGAAGCAGCTTTACTTTGGGAAAATAACTTATTTTACACAACGCAGAGGCTGAATGCAGATCAATTTTAAATAGTAACAATTACTTTAAATACAGGGTGTTATCTCTCTACAGAAGTGGAGCTGCATTCAAAGATTACAGGGCAGGCACATATAGGTTCACAGCTGTGAGTACAGGAAACACAGGGTTTATTCTTATATTGTTCTTTATTAATTACTGTATTATTTTCCATACGAACACCTGTAAACCTACCTTTGCCCCACCCTGCATTAACTTGTTTCTATCTCTGTAATTTGGGATGATGAAATATTTTATTTTCTGAGATCAGAACAAGTTAGTATTTATCAGTAATTCTTAAAAATACAGATATTTGCCCTGGCTGGTGTAGCTTCGTGAATTGAGCGCAGGCCTGCGAACCAAACAGCCGCATTTTGATTGTCTGGGCACATGCCTGGGTTCCAGGGCACATGCCTGGGTTGCAGGGCACATGCCTGGGTTGCAGGGCACATGCCTGGGTTCCAGGGCACATGCCTGGGTTGCAGGCCAGTTCCCAGCAGGGGAAGCACAAGAGGCAACCATACATTGATATTTCTCTCCCTCTCTCCTTCCCGTCCCCTCTAAAGATAAATAAATAAAATATTTAAAATAAAATAAAAATACAGAGCTTTATCAGAGAAGAGGTTTACAGTGATGATTAATACTTGCAATGGCAGGTCATGAACTATTTAGATTTTCTGACGCTTGGGTGGGAAATACGTATCAGTCATACTTTCCCACAGGAAGTGCAGGTCCTCAAATGTCCCATTCTTTGTTTCCTTGCAAACTCCACTAGGAAAGTGTCAAAGTAACAATAGTACAGTAAGGACTACTGTTACTAATTATAATATAATGACCAAGTGTAAGGCATTCACAGGTGTTCTTTGATTTGCACAACAGACTTGCGTGCTAAACTCACCTTCCATTTTCTCACCACAGAAGCTGAGGCTTTGGGAGTATAGGTCATAGAACTGGAACTCGTGGTTATGGACCTTGAATCCAAATCTGTGTCCCTTCAACAAACGTGCCCTTTGTGGAACACACACTGCCTTCGTTTCTTTTTTTTTATGAATTTTGAGATACTTGTTTGTGAACTTAGTGGAAGACAGTTTCACTTGAAAGTCATAAAAGTTGACCCCTTGTGTGTCTAAATGAAACTGCAAAGTCCCCTTCCCCTGTCACCACCCACCCACCCCTACTACCTGACCTAGGACCCCAAAGCATGTGAGACTGTCTGCTCGACCTCTGTGGAGGCCACCACGCATTGCGGCAGGTGTGACTTCAACTCCACCAGCCACCTGTGTGCTCTGATCAGAGCATCTCAGGATTCCATGGAGAAGGCGTCTGGGAGAGGAATGTGTTCATCTGTGGAAGAGACTGTTCACTCAGGACGCGCAAACGCATTCTCCTTCACAGGTAACAACGTGAGCTGCTGCCCCAGGCTTAGGAGGGGTGGAGAGAGTTGGGGAAATGCAGATGGCTTTCACTGTGATACCATCTCCCTTTCCTCAGCCTAATATCATTTAATTCCATCACCCTATGGGCCAGGTAGTTACAAGATAATTAAAGGTATAGTCTGGATTCGTGCAAAGTTAGTAGTAGCTTATATTTTTTAAGTCAACCTTTAAATAAGGATAGATGCTATTTTAAGGTAAGTGTGTAGAGAATAAAGAACAGAGAAAATAACAGTTTATCTTTATGTATTAACGAGTAGATATTATAGCTTTTTAGTGATGGAAGGACATTTTATGATATGCATTTTTGGAGGGTTACTGTTGGCTAAAGAAATTATTGAAGACAAACGTGTGGGACAATGAGGCGAATAACAAGTCAATATTGAATATGCACACCCTCCAAAAACCAAAACCCTCTGTTATTAGAAGACTAACCTCATATCACATACAAAATGATTTTGAGATACAAAGTTTAAAAAAAATTGAAACTCTGGCAAAGGGAAAATAAAAGTTCAAGGAAAGAGATCATTGAGGAAAGGTAAAATTTCAACAAATGATTCTTTTTGGGTAAAGAAAAAAAATGCTTTTATGCCCTAGAAGCTTCTTTGAAAGACTGAACGTCATAGGAACACAAAGTAACAAGGATAAGAGATGAGAGAGTAAAAGGGAGAAGAAATAAAATGAAAGAAAGAGTAAGGACCTGAGATTAGAAATGTGATACAGGCTTGAAGAGTGTGAAATGAGAGTTACTAGCAAAGGATAGTTGGATCTGCTCCAGTAAAGAGATTCAAAAGTACAGTGACCTTCCAAGCTGGGCATCCCAGCCCCCTAGTTATTCAGGGATCAAGGTTCCTTCCTTTTCATGGTTCATGGCATTTCAGGTGCTGTCCTCCTCTGCATGGGACGGCCTGAGTTACCACATCCTAGTTTTAGCCCATTAGAATAAGACCAGCCGGAAATGGAAGGCAGTGATTTCTTTAGAGGGATGCCGTAGTAGCCCACATCACTTCATGCCCCTTCCCTTGTTGAGAGCTGAGTCTTGTGACCAACCAAGCTGCAAAGAACACTGGGAAATGTAGTCTCTGGCTAGAATGCAAGGGAAATCTGAGGATCCATGGGTGGTCATCACAGGTAGCAAGGGGCAGATACCTTCTTACCAGAGAAAATGGAGACAGAAGATAATCCCTTACATTTGATAGCCATGAACATGTTATCAAGTTCTGCCATATAAGTAATTGTATTTTATTTTCATACCAGTTCTGTAAAGTAGGCAGGGCAGAATTGACTCTTAGAGGTGCATGTGCAAAGAATGTGGTCAAACAACCCAAGTGGATGCAGTGAAAATTAATCCTGTGGAGACACAGAGAGGGAGCCAGTGGCCAGCAACCGGGGACGGGATCTCTAGTCCCGATCCTGCACTTCAGAATGAGTCCCCACGAAACCACCATGCACAATCCACATGTACACACTCAATAAGTGGAAAATAGAGCTGAAGAATCCTCCAAGTCATTTTTTTTGAAATTGTAGCATTTGTACTTGCAAAGTTATTAAAGCTTTAAAAACCAAACTACGATATCGGAGGCACCATTGGATCCTGTGGATGATTAGCTAATACAGTTTTTGCCAGTCCACAGAGCTCAGCAGGTTGTTGATTTTGCCGTTTGAATCAGAAGGGTTGTTTTGGTTGTCACCTGCGTTCTAGCTTGGTGGAAGAGGAAAGCAACAGATTGTGGAGTCTGCCATCATTTTTAGTCACTAACCATGATAAGCTAAGTTTCAAGCCCCGCGTCTTATAACAACTGTATTATAATTCATGTAATAATTTGATAAGGTAGTGTTTACACTGTAAGAATTGGCCAAATTTATCATAATGAAACTATAAAAGACCGTTGGCAAGCCTGCCTCCTACAGAAGTGGAGGGAGCAAGAACTTGTGAAGCATTAGCCTCTGACGCACATTAGCCCAGGGCTTTTCCTTCGGAAGCATTTCTTCAGTGTGTCCACATTCTCTGGTCAGCGCCATTCCACATCTCTGCAGTTACGAAACAGGGAAAATATATTTTATGATTGCAGGAGTCAAGACGTGAGAGTTTTATTTCCAGGGATAAGATTAGAGGGTCAAACATTTTTAATGGTTTATAGGTTTTGAGGTTTGTTTTCAATATGCTGGTAAACTAATTCAGATTTTTTAAAGGTGTACTTCAATGTCTATCTGTCTAGATGTGAATCTGGAGCCCTACACAATGTATGAGTACAGAGTCTGTGCTTGGAACGGCTACGGGCGAGGCTTCAGCCAAGTTGTTGGGGCCAGCACACAGGAAGATGTGNACAGGGAAAATATATTTTATGATTGCAGGAGTCAAGATGTGAGAGTTTTATTTCCAGGGATAGGATTAGAGGGTCAAACATTTTTAATGGTTTATAGGTTTTGAGGTTTGTTTTCAATATGCTGGTAAACTAATTCAGATTTTTTAAAGGTGTACTTCAATGTCTGTCTGTCTAGATGTGAATCTGGAGCCCTACACAATGTATGAGTACAGAGTCTGTGCTTGGAATGGCTATGGGCGAGGCTTCAGCCAAGTTGTTGGGGCCAGCACACAGGAAGATGTGCCTCAAGGGGTGAGTCCCCCTCGGTGGATCAAGACGGATCGCCTTGAGGATGGAATCGTCTTGAACTGGAACAAACCTATACAACCAAATGGTACTAAGCTGCTTGTAAAATACCAATAGCATAGTTGTGTCAATCCAGGAGTGAATTAAAATGAGTGAATCTACATTTAATTGGCTTGCATGTAACTTCCAGAAAGTGTTTCCTGATAAAGTGGACATGAGGTATATACCAACTAATCATTCATTTTGTGAAATAGCTAGCCCTGATAAATTTTGAGCCAATTTTATTTCCTTGAAATCCCAGCCTATGTCTGGGCTGCTTTCAAACAACCAAATTATGTTGTGGGAAGGCAACATAGTGTTAGTATGGAATGTAAGTTTGTTTGCTAGTGAGGGGACATAAACTTATGTGACTCTGATTGGCTATGTTGAAAATCCGTCTCCTCCTTAAGAGTGGGTATCATTAAGAATGGCTTGAACGTAGAGCAATAGGTGAGCAAATGAAAATCGAGTGATGTGATAGCATCCCATTTCTTCCGAACTCAAAGATACGTCCATTGTTTGTGTAAAGTGTCAAGGATTTGCCCCTCAAATGCAAGCATTGTTCTGCCCCCTGTAGGTAGGATCCTTTACTACATTCTTCTCCGAGACGGAATGGAACTTTTTCGGGGAACATCACTGAGCTTCTCTGATGTGGAGGGAATTCAGCCTTTCCAGGAATACTCCTACCAGCTGAAAGCTTGCACAGTCGCTGGCTGTGCCACCAGCCGCAAGGTATGGGGAACGGTTTCCACCAAGGATGGAATGGCTCACTGCGATGATAAATGTCCGGGTTGTGGGTGATTTTTCCAGTGGCAAAATGCAACGTTTCTCTCAATACTGTGTTACATAGGGTGTCCATCTGGCGTCTCGATTGAGTGCGAATACTTATGCCTGAAACTTAGAGATCACTGGAAGAAAGATTTATCCAAATATCAATGTTTCATTGATTAAAAAAAAAACCCTTGAATCCATGTATCCTTTTAATCATACTTTCCTCCACTAACTTGTTTTAGATGTTCTTTTATAAATTCATAATAATTCCCAAACGAGTACTCAGTGTAAAACGGTTTCAATTTAAATACCATTTGGACAAAAAAAAAATTGCCTGTTCTTGAAAAACAGAGAAAATAGCAGAAGGGCCTGGCGTAGAAAAGAGAACATGTCCAAGGCTTTTTCCACAGCCTTGGCAAGAAATTACGAAGACCCGAACTCAGGGGACAGGGCTCGGAGTGGAGAACATCAGAAAGATACAGCAGGCGGGATCGGGGGTGAAATCGACAGGACTCAGTGGTCCACTGTAGGCAGAGCAATAAAAGGGATGAATCCTGGGTGTCTTCAAGGAATCTGGACAGAGCGGTGCTTGGGTCCTGGTGCCGTCATGCAAGCAAATAACACAGAACGAAAGAAGCTCAATGCCGAGATTAAAATATTGAGACGTGTTTACATGTTTAAGGGATGGAGAAGATAGCAGAATGGTGGAAGGAAATAATATTGTCAGTTTAAGTGAAAACATCTACCAGAAGCAGGATTGAGAAGTGAGTGATGTTTGTTAGAAAGATGTGTGAGGGAGGCTCTTGCAAGAGCTTGCCTACGGTTCAAGCAGAAGACCACAGGGGATGAGCACTGGGGAATGTTACCGTGTGGAGGGGGAAAACCTCTCAAAGGAGACAGGGAGAAAACATCAGACACTCTGGGAGGGACAGAAAACAGGAGCCATTGTCACAGAAGCCAGCCTGGTCAGAGGACACCCAGGAGAACACAAGCTCGCACAGGACAGTGCTGGCTCTGTACATGAAGTTAAAAAAACCTTAGACGAATGGCATCTTCAGATACTGTACAACGGCCACCCAAGGACAACCTTCAGTCAGGCTGCATTCAGCCTTACATTCACAGACCCCCAGAAGCATGTCACCACTGAGACAGGGGCGGCTGATTGTCCTGATCCAAAGTTAGGGTCTGAAGAGGCCTAGACCGATTCCACCGACACAGCTCCTGCCTACCAGGTGCCAAAACTATGGGTTCAAGGGTGATGTCAGCGGAAACTCCATGAGAAAGACAAATGCAACGCCGTTTAACTCGGTCACATTTTGACGGTGCCGAACAAATACCTGGTTGATTTGTTCTTCTTTCTTCTCTCTTGATTCTTCTTTCTAGAACATTGATACATACACTGTGGAGTTAGCCTGGGAATCATCGGTGGTACAGAAAAAAACTCTGCCCATTTATACCGTTCAGAGCATATTATATGCATGCACGTTCAGATGTGGGTTTTGCTCCATATTTACTGGTGCTCACAGTGCACCAAATCAGGCTGTTAAAATGCAAAGACACTCATGGGCCATATGGAAGAGGGTTCTCAAGAGTTCTCTGGGAAGACAGTCTGCCAGCCAGATTTGACTTGTTTAAACTGAGGGCTGCACTCCACCGTCAAAATTGTTGTTGAACCTGTTGTGATAAACGGTAGTCTGAGACTCCTGTAATGTATTCAAGGTCAGATTTTATTGTTTCAATAGGAGGAGGGTGAGGGCTGCTCTCCCATCCCCTGCTCACGGTACACCAGGCCAGACATCAGCATTTTAAAACAAAAGTGACATGCTCATTGATCAGAATACCCAGTGTACTCTCACGATATATTGCTGTTTAATTCCCATGTTTCAGGTGGTCGCGGCTACAACCCAGGGAGTGCCGCAGAGTGTCCCGCCCCCAAGGATCACCGTGCCCCACGCAGATGCTCTGCACCTGAGCTGGGGTGTGCCGGAGAAACCAAATGGCGTCATTAAAGAGTATCGGCTCCAGCAGGTTGGGGAAGGTCTCATCTACTCTGGCACCGCTGACAGGAGGCAGCATACGGTCACAGGTAACACCTACCGAAAGAGTCTGTCATTGTGGTTAGGGGGGCCGAGCCTCTCAGGGGTGAGCGGATGATGTATGAGGTCACTTCGAAAGGACGCCTTCTGTTGACATATGGTCAGAGCCCACTTACCCACGCGAACAGGAGAACCCACACTGGCAGCAATCAGCCACAACAGCAGATAACTCCCGAAATAATTTATATTTGGCTTTGATGTGCGTTCTCATGTGTAGGGTTTTTGCATGGGTATTCACTTTTTTCAAACAAACAGCAAGATGCGGTTTCATTCCCCAAGGATACGCTCGTAGGTAGTGGGACTAGGATCGCCAAGCGTGTGTTGGAAGGCAGGGGCAAATCAGCCAGGGGCAAATCAGCCAGGGGCAAATCAGCCAGGGGCTAACATTTCTCTGCTAAGCAGGTAATTAAAACACAGAATAGTTGACAGTTGACTGGTTGTGACAAGTTGTTGTTACGATTAACAGCAATAAATAATGGTATTATTTTGTATTGTTTATTACAACAGTTTATAATTATCTTTAAGAGTATAATAATCATACACTATAATGTTAGATCATTACTGGCAGTGATTAGAATAATAATTGATATGTCTCAGCTTGCACGTCGCTTCTGAGGGAGAGAAGCCTTTTCTGATGCACTCCGTCTAGGGGTGGCTTCCCAAACTCACCACCACGTCCCCTGTTTATAGAGAATGACCACCCCCCATTTGAAAGAAAGGGGCTCTTTGAGAGACTGAGTAACTTAGTTCCTCATTTAGATCTATTGAATCACTCCACAGGGTCGCAGAGGTTTGGCTTCTGAGACCACAGACCAGGGTTTCCCAGCCTTTACTCTCTCCCTATTGTCCCCAGCCTCAGTCCACGGCTTCCTGAGTGAACCTTCTCCTTCCACTGAGCCCTGCCCCTCTGCAGAGGACGTTGGTCCTGGAGAGAATGAAATTCATGGAGAAGGACAGAGAAGTCTGGATCCGAGGGTCTGAGCCTGTTTTAGAGGAGGCACAGGTGGAGAAATAAATCCATCGCGATCCACTCTTAGTCCACAGTTCCCTGACACATAAGCAAGCACTTATCGGCAGGTCCTCCTCTGTCTTCCAAAAGTCCGTAGGCCTGCAGGAGGTGCTTAATACATACTTGGGACCAGCACATTGCATTTCTTGTCTGAAGGTCCTGAGCAAAATCCAAAATTGATGAGAATGGACATGGGGAGAACCCTTGTCAATTCAGAGGATCCAGTGTGTCCCTTAAGGTCTTATATCAGTTAGAATCAAAACCTTCAAAAAAATCATTGCCGTAGCATTGTTTTCCATGATAAAACCTTACATTCAGCTGGTGCTTTATCACCTTAAAGAACCATTTGTTTTCTGACTCATTTGATTCTCATCATATTTCTCTAAGATTAAGTGAGGGGTAGTTTTGGTATTCACTTTTGAAAGACCCACTCGGAGGCAGTCTTGGAGTCCCCTCTGTAAAAAAAATCAGAATACTGTTTCATCCCCAAGAAAGTAAGATGTGTTGTCTGCTTGCCTTGTTCGAGAGAGTCTACTAAGTGCTCTAAAATAATTCAAGTTAATTGCTACTCTTAAGCTCCCAGTCCTAGGGGACAGTGACAAGTTCAGGAATAACTGCAAATACCGTGTATCCAGTGCTACAACAGAACACTACAGAACACGCAGGGACAGAAGCTAAAAGCGTGGCTTGGAGTGGGTGATGGAAGTTAATTACAGAGTTTTGAAAGCCAAGTTAAGGCGCACTTGGTAAGGCGAAGACTTGGTACCAGTAAACGTTTCCCAAGAAACTGGGATACTAGGTGAGGGAGTTTTCTTCTTCCTACACTATCTGTCCATTTAGCTGGCATTGACTTTGAACCGTGGCCAATTCCACTGGTTTGCATTTTTTAGAGATGAGCATTTATATGCCAACAGACCAAATTCAACTGTAATGCTCAAACCAACAGGATTGATAGCCTCATTAATTATAAAAGAATTGCAAAGATGAAAAAAAAGAAACCTTCACACCCCCAGTTCTTCCTTTTATTGTCATTTTTAATGGATAGTTTCACATCAAAGAGGATTTTATACACATAATTTGATGCCAGAAAAATTCTTTTCTTCGAATAAATACTTTCAAGTTTTTTCTACATAATTTGACTTTTTACAAATTTATAAAATAGAAGCCTTTTGGATTCATTTGGTCCATTTGTACTGTTTTGGATGGATTTAGAGAGCACATCACCCCGGGCAGTGCAGCCCGAAAGAGAGAGTTCATTGTTGAATAAGGAAACAAACCCTCATTCAGGAAAACCTGGCCAGGTTCAGAACCTCCCATAGATAGCTCCTGTGGAGTAGGAACTGTGCTAGGTGGGCCTTAGTTAACCTAAAACCTGACATCTCTGTAGTGTGAATGCATTTTAGCTGCGAGGCAAACTTCAGTGCCAGGGGTAGGCTGCCTGACCAAACTCTGCACGGAAGTATTTTACGATGCGAATGACTATTTTACTTGAGTTCGTGGGAGGAACTGAAATAATCAAACAGATTTCACATTTTATCTCAAGGGTTTGACGGAAGAGGCGCCTGCACCCCCTGGGACGCGTGCTTTGATTTTCTCATCATCGCCCAGCCCCTCGGCGGGCCCTGTGTGGCCACAGAGCACTAATGAAGCAGTAGCTGCAGTCGTGGTGGGGCCTGAAGTCCAGGTCCTCAGAAAACGACAAGGCAGCCAGCACCTAGGCTCAGCCTCATTGTCTCCACGCTTATTTTTAATTACCTCAAAGCTTTGGAAACATGATCCCCTAAATGCTTTGTGGGAATAGTGGCGAAGGCACTCATCACGTGAAATCCATAAATTGCTTATAATCCTCTCAAGATGTTAAAAAAAAAAAGCATTAAGTAATTTAAGACAGGAAGTCCTCAGTTAATTATTTAGAGGCGCTATCAATGCTTTAAGTAAACCGAAGCGTTCTCTGCTATCTCACTGAGCGGAGTCCCCCGGGGCAGGAGGGGCGGCCGCCCTCCTTTTCTCCTCG
Organism: Sturnira hondurensis; assembly: GCF_014824575.4. Taxonomy (NCBI): domain Eukaryota; kingdom Metazoa; phylum Chordata; class Mammalia; order Chiroptera; family Phyllostomidae; genus Sturnira; species Sturnira hondurensis. Next base: position 8,569,398 of record NW_028091156.1, read on the forward strand.
TCGCTAATGCAAACAGCACATGGCAGCTTGTCAATAAAGGACCTTTTCATATCCCTCATGGCCACACCCGGCCCCCAGCCTGCACAGAACAATCGGGATGGCCGCGGTGGCATGGTTTCAGTTTGGGTTACCCCCTTTAGACAGGAGGCCTCCGCGTGGCAGGAAAGAGGGATTAATGACATAATTAAGGCCACTGAGAACAATATGAATTAATCATGTCCTCTTTAGCAGCAGAGAAGATAAGGGCTTAGGTGTCTCTTAACTCCAGGGAAAATATTTTTTAAAAAATTCATTGAAAGTGTCTCCTCGTTGCGTTACACTGAAAAGGGAAGGCTTGCAGCGTTAGGTTACCAAGGAGAAAACAGCGTGCCTGCTGTTCGCACCCTCCGGGGAGCCCACGCAAAGCCCCTGACCGAACCCCAACAGACAGCGCCAGCCGCGGCAGAGGATGTGCTATAAATCCACGGAGACAGGTATGCCACACACCCCTTTTTGGACAAAAAAGAGAACATGGTTTGACCATCGATAGCGCAAAGGGTGGACCTGCTTTACAAAGGAATTTTCCATTGAGAGAAATCTAGGTCTTCCCATCGCATCCTACGTTCTCCTGTCATAGCAGTTAGTATACTCGGCTGCCCTGTCCCTTTCTCCTGCAACCTGTCCCTCCTCCGCGAGTAGGTAAAGCTGTTTAAGGTGAGAGTCAGAAGCTTCCTGTTTGCCCTTGTATTGCTTCTGTTGTGCTTGGCACTCATCACAGAAATGAATACACATTAAGTGGTCAAAATGTGTGTTGAGTAGTAAACTAGTGTCTGAATGCCCGTATTCTATTTTTTTTATATTGTATTTATTTATTTCTAGAGAGAACCGACAGGAGGAAGAATGAGAGGGAGAGAAACATCAATGTGTGGTTGCCTCTCACATGCCCCCTACTGGGGACCTGGCTCCCAACCCAGGCATGTGCCCTGACTGGGAATCAAACTGGTGACCCTTTGGTATGCAGGCAGGCCCTTAATCCACTGAGCCACACCAACCAGGGCCCATTTTGATTAGACAGAAAAATGAGACTGTCAAATATATCTAAAGCTCAGGCAGGGTGGGCTAGGTGACATGCAGAGGCCAGGGCAAAAGGAAGTGTGGGGCCTCTTGTTCAGAAATCATTCAGGGTTTCAAGACTGGAAGCAGAGGATTGAATCCAGCATGGGGTCATTCCAAGCACAAGGCCCTGAGGGACAGCACAGGGCCCACACCCCTGCAGCCAGCCCTGACCTCTGGCAGGGTGCGGACTGAGCGGCAGTGTCTATAATTGTCCGAGGGAGAGTTTCCAGATCGACCTCGGTAGTTCCCAGTGCTCGGGGCTGTGTGGCCCCATGTACTGCCTGACCACGGACCCACAGACATCAGAACAGACAGGATGACTCATATTCTTTTAATTTTTGCAACTCTGAGGAGAGCCTGACTACAAGAGAGAAAAACAAAAGAAAACCAACGGAGCAACAACCACCCTTTCTCACTTTCCTTAAGCATCCTTGTAGATACAATGCTCTACGCAAAGATGTACGGTCTTTAGACACCAAGGGTCCCCCCTGCACACTAGTATTTAAAGGGAAAAGTCGCCCCCTGACATCTCAGAGAACCCGGGGCACTTGGCCTGGGCAGCCAGTGCGGTTCTGTCCCAACGTGCTGTTCGACTCCTGTTCTCCCTGGGATGTGTGTCCTCATTGCCGAGCCCCTGAGCAGAATCAGACCTGCCACCCAAGGCCACATTCAGTTTCTGGAAGAGAAGACTCTGCCTGAAGATGTAAGGTAACCATGGCCTCAGCTTAATACAGCACACTCCAAAGAAGAAAACTATGTATTAACGTAGTGTTGGGAAAATCAAAAGCAAGGCTCTTTCTTTGGACTCTCTTAAAAGTAGCCTTGATGTTCATCTCTTTTTGGAAGGAGAGTCTGCCAAAGAGTGAACCCAAGTAGGAAAAGGTTCCTGAAATGCATCAGGTGACTAAGATATTGGAAAGAAAGATCTTAGCTAAGACCTAGAATTCTTCATATAATATAAAATTAAGACACACAGCATTATAAATGATCTTCTATGTTCTATATGTAAAATATTCTAGTCCAGAGTTATGCAGAGAAGCTTGTAGCAAGAAATCGGTACTGAAAGCTGTGGAATTTTCTTACAGGCATTGACAATGCAATGAAACAGAGCCCTTGGTTTTGATATTTCCATCCAGTTCCACGAGGTACCAGCTGAACCCATATGTTAAAGAATTGATTCAAGAAGTGGACAGTGTCCATGGCTGCTTACCAGGGGGGCAGAAGTTGGCTTGCCTAAGTGAGGTGGGAGCTACTGAGATTGTGAGAGACGGTGCTGTCAAGAAAAAGGGACTTTGTCACGTGGAAGCGCCTGAAATTCCTCTCCAATTTCGTCAAACCAAATCAAAATCTAAACACACCTCTGCAATGATTCCATGATGTCTCGGTGTATCAGTTTCGGACATCCAGATTTTCACATAGAATCAGATTAACCTAACGGAGATTCCTGACCCAGTGCTACCCATCACAGTTCAGGTTGCCTGTGGACGGCAGAAGTTCTTAGGACTCTGCAGGAGCAAAGATGCCCTGAGGGGATCACTTAGTAGGATCACAGGTAGATCGGGGCAGGAGGAAGTGCTTGGCACAGCAGGACTGGATGCATGTGAGTTAGGTGGCCTGAGCATCCATTCTGGGGGAGCTGGTCCTAAGACAAGTTACTCATCAATACTTAACGAGCACCTAACAACAACTTTTGGAGTCACTAGGGCCTCTCAGCATGTGAATTAATCACTAACTAAGTTGCTTGAGGCACTTGTGGAACATTATACTCTTTAGGGCTCTTTGGTAATTCTTCAGAATGTCACAGATGACAGACACTGCAGAATAACCAGAGGAGCCCTTTGGAATATCACTTGCTACCTAGAGTTAAAATAGACAAAAATGCCTTTTCCTGGCAATTTATCTGGAGGTGAGAAATTAGAAACAAGCTGTTCTTTATAGAGTATATCAAATGTAACTTCCATAGGCGTGGGTTTTATTTTCCAAATCATGTTTTTATGGTCCATAGGCAGGCTTCTTTGTGGTCCCCTTTTAACACGCATTTATTCTTGAAAGTAATGTGACTTAGAAGTGTAATCATAATGAGTTTGGTTACAGTATGCCTTTTTCCTTTAAAAAAAGAACATGATTCCCTCTAGGGAAATTTGGGTAGTTTACAGACACAGTCATCTTCTCTATACTGGAATGTTAAATACTTGGCTTTTCTCCATGCATTTGCCTGTCTCTAATCAACAACTGCTGTATCCTGCTCTTTTAATTTGATGCGGAGCACTGGAGTGATGTTTTTCTTTTCTCCTTCTCTTCGACGTCAGGATTAAGTTACAGTCAGAAGGATTCCTTAGAGACGTCTCTTTCTTTCCCTGTTCTCATCCTGGTCAATTCATGAGTACTTTTCCATTGGTGTGCCCTTTTCATTGCCTGTTGCTAATATTTCACATATATCTCATTTTAAGGACTACCAGTAGGGACTTACTTAAAATGACAGCAAAACCCAGTTGAAATGTGTTGATTTTATTGAGTTTTACAGAGTCGTCTATAGGAAAGGTCATCTAGTTCATGTAAATCATCGACACCTGATGGCAGAGGATGCCCGTCTCCCAGAGTGTGTGAACCGAGCCCGTTAGTAATCCAGTCCCGTAACTAAGGGACATACAAGACCTAAAAAATAGGAAAAAGAAAAATAATGGATTCAGATACTGCCTCCTCTCGAATTAGCCTGTAGCCCATGTAAGCCCGTCTACACTCTCCTGCCCATGGTTTACAGATACGGAGACTGGGGCACCCCGTGGTCAGAGAGCTTGCCCGTGGTCATAGTTACTAGACAGGTAGGTGTTAGAACCCGAATAGCTAACGCTAGACTCTGTGCTCCTAACAGCTATGCAGTGCTGACTCAGTACATGCATTGTAGTAACATTCAGAATGGTAATATTTAAATTACGTATCCCCACTTGGATTTTTTATATTATTGGAAATTTCCCTGGGCTTTGAGCTACCTGGGTCATCATTTTCCTTGTAAGGCTCAGAAGCCCGACCCCACTGCTCTGGACTGTGTGTCTCTCGGCGCAGCCGTTCAGATTTTTGTCCTGGCCTCACTCTTTCTTATCTCCGTGATCCCGGGTGAGCGCCTCCAACTCTCCATCCTCAGCTTCCTACTGTGTCAGCCAAGCAGATGATAGCAGTGCCTGGCGCACTTAGGGGGAACCTCAACTGTGTCATTGCCCAGGAAGCAGACGGGAGGTCTGCAAGCAGGAAGCGGTCGCTAAACTTTCGCTGCGATGTGACTTATGTAATCTAATAACCAACGTCCTTGAAAATAGCTGCTTTTTCCTTGAAATGTGTTCAATTCCTGTGTAGAGGCCAGTGAAAAGAGCACTAAACGAAGAACCACCAACTCCCTTAGCTTGCTTTTTATTATTCAAGTCTCACCGACACGCAACATCCTCTTCGTTTCAGAGGCACAGCCTAACGATGTGGTGTTTGTCCACACTGCCTCATGGTCCCAGCAATAAGCCTAGTTCCCATCTGTCACCATACAAAGTAAAAATTTGCTTCTTATGATAAAACTTTAAAAAATCTACCCCCTTAGCAGCTTTCCCACATGCACTACTGTGCCACAGGTGGCAAACACGGGGCCCACGGGCCAAACCCAGCCCTCCACCTTGTTTTATCCGCCCAGCACCTTGTTTCTACCCATCAGCAGCGCCAAGCTCGCACTGAACTGTTAAAGAGTAGTTACATTTACATAGTCCTAAAATCGCATTCGACCTCTGAAGGTAACCGCGAGGCTGATGTGGCCCCTGGTGACAATGAATTCGACAACCCTGGACTATAGTCACCACGATGTACATTCTATGCCCATTGCTCACTATCGTACGACTAGAAGTTAGTCCCTCTGGATCCCCTTCACTCATTTCGCCTGCCTACAACCCCTTCCCCGGCTCTGGCACCCAGCAATCTGTTTTCTGCATCTGTGAGTTTTCCTTTGTTTTGCTTTTTTTACTTTCCATGTGTAAAATTGTATGGCCTTTTGCTTTCCCTGACTTATTTCCCTTTGTATAATTCCCACAAGATTCATGCATGTTGTCACAAATGGGAAGATTGTGTCCTTTTTTGGGCTGAGTAATATTCCATTGTGTAGATGGACCACGCCTCCTTTATCCATTTACTCATAGAGGGACGTTTAAGTTGCTCCCATATCTTGGCTATTGTAAATAATGCTGCTGTCAACATTGGGGTGCATCTATCTCTCCAAATTAGTGTTTTCCTCTTCTTAGGCTAAATACCTAGAAGCGGAAGTGCTGGATCCTATAGTGGTTCTATTTTTAGTGCTTTGAGGAAACTCCGTACTGTTTCCATAGTGACTGTACCAGTTCATATTCCCCCCAATCATGCATTAGGGTTCCCTTCATCCATATTTGTTATTTCTTGCCAACAATTGTCTTTTCTTATCTTTTTAACAATAGCCATTCTGACGGGAGGGAGAGGATATGTCATTGTCATTTCAATCTACATTCCCCTGATGATTACTGATGGGGAATAGTTTTTCGTGTGTCTCTTGGCCATGTGTGTGTGTTCTTTGGAAAAATGTCTGTTCAGATCCTCTGCCCATTTTTTCATACAACTATTTGTTGTGGTTTTTTTTCTCTTTGTTGAATTGCATCAGTTCTTAATTTATAGACTTTGGATGTCCACGCCTTACCAGATACGTGGTTTACGAACATGTCCCTTTCACTAGGTGGCCTTCTCATTTTGTGGATGGCTTCATTTACTGTGCAGCAGCTTTTGACTTTGATGTTGTCACACTATTTATTTTTGCTTTTGTGGCTCTTGCCATTGGAGGCGGATCCAAGAAAGTATTGTGAAGATTGATGTCAAGGAGCTTACTGCCTATGTTTTTTTCTGGAAAGTTTTTGCTTTTGGGTCTTGTAGCCAAGTACTTAATCCATTTCGAGTTCATTCTGTGTACGATATGAGATAGTGGTCTAGTTTTATTCTCTCGCATGTGGCTGTGTAGTTTTTCCTGACAATATGTATTGACATTCGGGAAAAAAAATCTAGAGATATTTATTGTTTCCAAATTATGTAACTTTTGTGATTATTATAATAGTCTGCAATAGAGATGAATCTGTTAGTCAATGAGTAGATGCTGTGGGTAGGAATGTGGATGAAATTAGGAGCACCGATGAGGCTGGCCACATCCTACCTGTGATAGACACCATGGGTCGATAGCATGGCCTCCCAACCCTAATATTGTTATGAAACACTTGTGTGTGCTGGTCTTCATTAAACATCTCACAAAAATAAGCATTTAAAATAGGCACTATTGAAAAAATACGATTTCAAAAAACCCTCAAGATACTACCCTTACTCTCAAACCGCTTCCTTTCTAAGTGAGAAGATGTTCAGATGAAATGGCGTTACAAGGTCAAGACCCCCCCCCTTTTTCAGTAGTGGCAGCAAATGGGGGGCATCGTCAGACTCGGCTTGCCACTGCTGTCTCTCCCCCCTTCCTTCTTGGTCGTTTCCTGCCATTTTCTCTTGAGCTCTATATTTTATCATCTTTAGCATTTTCCCATAAGCTTTTATCAAACGTACATGGCTAGCATATGACTTAGATCTTTCATCATATTCCTCATCTGTAAATCAGGTAAATATCAAAACGGTGTAAATCCTTCACAGCAGCCAAATGGCAGATTATAATCAAATATGTATCTGCATCTTTTCATTACACCGATAAGGAAGTCCAGAAGCCTTTAACGCTGGGCCCCGGAGCAGCCCCAGCCACACACTGAACCTGGTTGCTTCAGCAGAGAACCCAGGCCGTTCCTCCAATTCCCAATGGACCAGTTAGTTAATTTTGTCATTCATTTAGCCAGCACTTACTTTGCGCTTGCCACTCTTCAAAGGATACAGTGGTGGGTAAACCAAAGACCTGGGTCTTTTAGAGCTTACAGTATACAGGGGATGACATATAATAAAATATCACCTAATGTTGAAGGCTAGGAAGAAAGAAAGTAACTTGAGGGGATAAAAGTGCTGGGTGTGCTGGGTAGGTAAGAGAGGCCAAAATCTTTAAAAATGTAGCACCAGAGCAGAAATCTGCCTGAAGTGACAGAGTGATGCATGGATGTCTCTCGGAGAAGAGTCACCCCACCAAAAGAACACAATGTGTGGAAATGTAGTTCAAAGTTCATGAGAAGGTAGTAATCACTGGATGCATATTATAACTAAGCCTAATTATTTGACATATAGACTAAATTCTATTTGTTAAAATTTGTTTAAGCTTTGGCATTGTTTGAAATTCCCCAAGAATCAGGGCAAAGAAATGTTAGCCTCAATACACTCCTTGTTGAATGTGATTGAGTCTTCTTATTGCTTCTGGGAAAATGAAGTACTACTCCAGGAACCCATTTCATCTTCCCAATAGTTCTTGGAGCTAGATGCTAGATTCGCCATGTCACAGACCAGCAGGTCAAGGTCAATGGAAGCTAAGTCACTTTCCCAAAGTCACAAGCCAAGGAGTGGAAAGTCTAACCGCATAGAACTTTTGTTGTAAATGGATTGTCATTTTCTCCCCTGAGAGCATTACTGTGCTATATACCACACGGAATACACAAAAGTAATGAGCACTGTTCCCTCATTAAATGGTGCTTAATCTGTGTATGAAGGCAAAACCAACATGCCCCCGCAAATACTAGAGAAGGAAGTGTGAGATGGTAAACTTTTGGTACATATACCGAATAAGTATACAGTTTTAAAAGGGGTGGCAGTTCACTGGTGTTAATATTAGCTAAATATGGCTTGGGGCTAAAAACGTTGAATCCAGCATTCTTTTTTTCCTCCACCCCTACTCATAAAAGAAGCAATTGCAGAAATTGGGATGGTTAGCCTGAAGAAGGGAAGACTCAGGGGGAATTCGATAACTGTCTACAAATATTTGAAGAACTGTCATGTGGAAAAGAAATTAGATTTGTTCTATTTGTCCCTAGAGGTGGAAGTGATAGAAAGAGTCCACCACAGGGTAAGGAAGGACTTTCAAAAGAAAAAAGAACTCCAGAGCTCCCAGAACAAGGTTGGGGCTCTTCGGGAGGCGGCTGCTTCAACCTCCAGAGCAGTGCAGCCTCTTCGGAGACATCTTGCACGTGGAGATCGAGAGAAAAATGGATGGCTGGATTCCATGAATTTCAAGATCTCTTTCAAGGCTGATACTTTATTATTTCATCAGTGATAAATGAAATTTCTATTACCACTGAACTGCTTGTGAAGTCCTATCTTCATGAAAGGGTGTTTTCTGCCCTTAAAAATTTTTGGATAGCATATCAACAGCTCTGCGTGTTACTTCTGGTGCTTAGTTGATAATAAATAAGCCTCTCAGAATGCACTTTATTTCTTGTTTGCTCTTTCTAGGTCTCCAGCCATACACCAACTACAGCTTCACTCTTACAGCTTGTACATCTGCTGGCTGTGCTTCAAGTGAGCCTTTTCTAGGTCAGACTCTGCAGGCAGCACCTCAAGGTAATTAAAAAATACCCATGATTTGGGAGAAGAAGTTTTCCTATGGTATTTAAAAATAAACTCTCTAAACTCTTTTTAACAAACAAGGAAGAAGGCATAAAGTCAATAGGGATGAAATAAAATAGTGTTCTAGGTTTCCATTCTTCAGGTTTAGTTCAACTACAAGCCTCCCGAGTTAAAAGTTTGCTTTCAGTTCTTTGAATCTTTTGGATTTCATATCATATATAAAAGTCACTATTGTTATGTACTGGATATAAAAGTCCTCCCCAAACCAAAAATTAAATATTTCTGGAATGCCTAATGTGATATCCAGCGGGCTCACTGCTTAAATTGACTAAAATATCCACTGTCTTCTAGAGCTTACAGTCAAGTAGAAGTGATAGAGCAGGTACACAAACCTTTAGGAAGACAGAGAATCCGAAAGGACATGTTCAGAAAGCCCGAGTGGACAGAATGCTCCGGTGAGTCTGAGGAGGGAGTGACTACAACCCATCACGACATCCAGAACGATTTCGTGGAGCAGTTAGTTGACTTCTGAGATGGAACACAGGAATTAGGATTTTGACAAGTAAATGATGAAAGGAATGTGCAAACATAGCTTGAAGGAATGTAGAGTGGGACCACCACTTTAGCAGGCAAATTGACAATATCTATCATATTTTAAATGTTAACTCCCCATGACAGAGTGGTGTTATCTTAAGTATCTATGCTAGAAAATAACATTTCCACCACTTTTCAACGAGGCATGTTCCAGGGAGTGCATTAAACCATGCTTTGTTTCTTTAATGGCACAATGTGGGAATCCATCTAAATGCCCATGAGTAGGGGAATCACTAAATAAATCCGTGGTTATTCACTCTGTGGAATTTCACTCACCAGTGTGAAAGAAGGAGATGATCTGTGCATATGAAGAGGAAGTTATAGAAGTGTGTTAATATATGGTATTTTATATATATAAAGCACACCTAAAAATATGTATTTCTATAGATCAGTAATTGCCTAGAAAAAAATTCTGGGAAAGTACAAATCCATCTGATAACAAGGCTTATCTGGGAGTTTGGAACTGGGCTGGGTGCTATGATTTACTTTTAGGAGAAAGACATGCTCAGAAGCTTCAGCTAATGATCAACTGAATATTTTTTAGTCTTTACTATTGGCCTGTTTTGCATGTGGGCAAATAGAGGCATAAGTAAGTTTCTAAACAGAAATACAGTGTTAACTACCATCGTAAAGTCCTGAACCACTTGTCCATTTCTCTGCTAACGAAAGGGGTTATTGTGCCTCAGAATATTAGACCTGAACTTCCTACCAGTAAATGGGGAATAAAATGGAAAATTCCACATAAGGGGCATATGGCTCCTCACCAGGAATTCACTAATGATGTTTTCTATATAAAGAATGCTTCATGTCAAAAAGCTTAGTGTTTCTTTGAAGGGAAGAAACCAGCAGTGGATTTTTTGGAAAGGTAAACTATCAAATGGATACTTTGATGATAATGGATAATTTCTGAAGGATCTACCAGCCACTTTTGGCTGAAATTCAAGCATGATAAAATAACTGGTCTCTTCGTCCAGTTTATGGATGAAATCCATACATTTGAATTCTTAGAAAATATGCATCTGTTTTTCCACAAACCCAACAAAATTTCTTGAAAGGGCTCAGATGTCATGACTTAAAAATTATAGCTTTCAACAGTGTAGGGGAGTATGACATGAGAAATGCTATCCTTTACTTCCTTTCTCAACTTTATGTGCCTTTCCTTGAACACAAATAACTATGCAGAGGAGTAATAAACAGAGTGGGCTTTCCTCCACAGAAGAAATGTGGACTTAGACTCCATTTTCAGACTGCATAAGTGCCATTTGTGAGTGACTTGTATGTGAAATGAATGTTTACCTGGAGGGTTGTAAGGTGACACATCACCAGTGACATCAAGTTCTGTTTTTATACTGGAAACTGGAAACAAACGTATCATTTTAAGGTAATAACTTGAACACCACTAATTATAAAATGCCTATTTGAGCGAATTAGATGTAGATTGAAGGTGTACCATTTGAGTGTCCTACATGGGTGTGGAGAGAAATAGAAGAAGCACTTGGTCAGAGTTGCCCTGAGCTAAAAACAAAGGAGAGGAAAAGTTAACGTGGCCTTATTGATCAGTTGGACGTAATTCTCTACAGTGGTACCCTCCCAGAAAATTGTGTTCCTTTGGTCAAGTAGTGGGGTGAGTTTGGATCTTTGCTGGCTTCTCAGAATGGCTGCCATACCCTCAGGTTCTCATTCATTTTAGAGTTCGATCATCCAACATGGCGGCACGCTTTCCGTCGCCACTGATGACGCAGAAGAGAAAACGCAGAGATGAGACCTTCTCAGTTTTGCTCCCAGTTCCTCTCCTCCTCCCTTCTTTTCACTGCTGAGCTTCTTTTAGCTTCTCTCACTGCTCTTTTTGTACGTGGCACTCTGCAGTCTCCCAGTGGAGCCGAAGTACTGGCTTCCCTTCCTGACGGAAGCTGAGAGCTGCCACGCCAACCACACTCATGAAGGCTACACGCGTGGATTTAAGGCCTCTCTTTACATTTGGGTGTTTTGTAAACACTTCCACCTCAGTATTTCAGACTCTCCACACACCTCCTGACTTTCTTTGCTTTCTGTTCCCTCTCTCAAGTGCCACCATCCCCTAATCAGCCAGGCCAAAAACGTGACATACTTAATTAACGCTTCCCTCTTCGGTAGGCTGCAGTGTACACTTCTTCATAAAATCTTATTCCTTTTATTTTTAAATTTATTTTTATTGTATTTTTTCATTACCGTTTGTTCACCTCGTATTTAAAAATCTTACTAATTTTAAATCTTAGGGATTTTTTAAAAATGTGTTCTTCCTTTCCATCCCTTCTGATATTCCCTGAGTTCAGCCCCTAGAATATCTCTGGGTGTTTCTAACTAACTAGTCCCCTTGACTCGAGACATTATTTGCCTTTTTCTCATACTTCCATCCCAGTTCATTTTCTTCTTTGGCCAGAATAGTCGTATCTCACCTTAGTCAACTTCATAAAATCCTTCTCCCTTCCAAAAATAAAATCTCACATCTCATTGGTAAAACAAAATAGGCCTCCCAGGTCTTAATTTTGGCCAATCTGTTTCTTTTGGTTTTCCCCACATACCATTCCATGTACCAGGCATTCCGAGGTACTGGTCGCTCCACCATGCTTTCTCGTAGCTCTAGGACTTTCTATGTTCCTTTTGGGCACTTTTCACTGTGGCCACTCCCCCTTCTCCTCCACCCTGCCTTACCCCACCCTGTCTTAGGCACCCTTTCTAAGAGCTCTAATAACACATGATGCTCCCTTTCTTCAAGGCATGGAACACACTGGGCCATACATTTTTATTTAGTCACCTGTTTTTACCATGATACTTTGGGGTCTTTCAAGGGTAAAGGTTGCATCTTTATTCCAACACCCACAATGCCCAACACAGAAAATGACCCAACATTGGGTAGACGCAGAATGAATAAATTAACAAAGAGTAGGTAGTCCAGATGTCAAGGCATTCCTGACATCAGTTAATAGAAAACTGGTCCACTTCACCTTCTTCCAGAAAAAAAGCCAGTCCACAATAAATGTTGGGAATTTTTCTACGGGAATGGAGATGCGTATAGAGACATACGAGTGGATCATGTTACATGGCACTTAAGATAAACTGAGGACACATCTAGTAGGCATCTTGCTTTCTTAGTAGCTATAATGTCAAGAGACCTGCCAAGGTTTCCTTCTGGCCTTTCACTCTTAGATGCTCCGTAGCTGACTGACCCAAAGCGATCGGCCTCATGGCCCCTATTTTCGTCCCCTGAGTTACCCTAACCCTGCCCTTCCATTACGCAGAATAGGTTTTCTGAGTCCCCCTGAGATTCGGGCTCAGAGAGGGGACAGATCCTCCATCTGGGCCTCATTAGGACATCTCACCAGAGGCATGCTGGCTCTACCAAAGATTCCTTGTAGGTGCGGAGATAACATTGTCTCCCTATCATTGTATAAGTAAAACACAGCCCTGGGTTTTTCACATTTCACTTTCTTCTTATACATCAAATCGATGGGTACAGGGTTGTCTTCAACATGAACAGAGCTTGTGCCAGCCTGCACAGGTAGGAAACTCAACTTTTACTTAAAAGATGAAGCAAAGCAAAAATGTTGCGCCATTCCTTTCGTTGACCCCTCCATATCCATAGGCTGTATTGACGGGCTCAAACTGGAAACGAAGAAAGAGCCTTTTTCATATCTTGGTGATTTGTAATACATTCTTCAAGGTGAGAAAGACTTGACTGCAGGAATAAGATTATGAATGGATCTTTATAATTTCTCATTTTTAACCTTTTTTTAGCTCTTTAAAAAAGATTTTATTTATTTATTTTTAGACAGAATGGTACAGAGGGGTAAAGAAAAGGAGAGAAATATCCATGCATGGTTGCCTTTCACATGGCCCACACTGGGGACCTGGCCCGCAACCCAGGCATGTGCCCTGACTGGGAATCGAACTGGTGACCTTTTGGTTTGCAGCTCAATCCACTGAGCTACACCAGCCAGGGCTTATTCTTTCTTTTAAATCAACAAATTAATATCATATTAATTCAAGTCTTGAATTAGTTGGTTGAGTCATCTGGTGGCTGTTGGCAAATAAAAAAAAACAACCTTAGAAAAAAATGTATATAGTGATTTCTAGATATGTTCAAATATCTAACATAAAGAAGCTTCTGGAACAAATTAAACTACTTTCTTCTCAGGAGCAATTTGTCCCCTAGAAAATCAGTAAGTTTGAGCCATTTTGAAATCAATCTTGATTCTTTCAGTATACTGCTAAATCAGAGGAATTTTAATTTCCCAAAAATTTTTCTTTAAAAATTTCAGGATCTTTACCTTAATTTTGAATAACTTACACAGGAGACATATGGGAACCTGATGTGAAAATGAGTTTTTAAAGGCTGCGGAAGAGAGTTGCAGTGTCTATTCAGAACATTCTTCGGTGGTGGGATGGAACTTCCTCGTCTCTGTACAAAGATCGGTTCTCCACCGATCTTTGTACATCTATAACAGTACTTGGACATTTGACCTTGAATGACAGTTACTGGTGTGCATATCTTACCCTTTATACAGAATGGCAAACTCCTTGCAAGAATAAGCCACATCTTAGTCATCTTTGTAATTGTTGTAACTGCCTAGAACATTTAACAGTAATTTACAGGAAGTATATTTCCAGTAAATGCACTCAATCAATAATTATTAGGCATTGTGCTTTCTATAAAGACTGACAAATAAGACATAGAAGACCCCAGCCCCAATGAGATAACTTTGTACAGACGCAATAGAGAGAAGTAGACTGTGCGGTCATAAGAACATGGAAACAATGAGAGCATCAAAGAAAGAAGAGGACCGGGGTGTTGGGAGTGTTAAGAGGGAAATAGAAACTGGCATATGGTAGAGAGGACCTAGGCTGGGCTCACTGTGTAGGACTAGAGTTAGAGTTAGGGAAGGGAAGTCAAATAAGACCTCCCTGACAAGGGAGCATTCACACACATTAACGAACTGTGAAAGTCAAATACAGCATATCACAGTGTCATGAGCAAAAGCGTTCCAGGCAGAGGGAAGGGAAGGACAGAAGGCCAGAGGTGAGAAAGAACTTGAAACATTCCGGGGAGAGAAAAGAATTGGGTGTGGAAGGAAGGGTGCCAAGGTGGTCAGACCCAGGAAAATGGAGGGCCACACAGGTTATCACAGGGAGTTGAAATTGTATAAATAATTTTAAAAGGTTGTGTATTTTATAAAGATAGCATTGGCATGCATGTGTGTGTGTGTGTATGCAACCTGCTGTAAAGATGCCATGACATAAAGAAGGACAAGATTTACAACATGGAGACCAGTTTAGAGGCTATGACAGGAGTCCACAAGAGAGAAAAGTGACTTGGGTCAGGAGAGGGGACAGTAAAGATACGGAGAACAGTATCCATTTGTAGTAGAATCTGCAGGATGTGAGGATAGATTACATTTGGGGGTGAGAGAAGTGAAACCCTCAAGAGTGATTTCTTTTTGCTCAATAAAATGGACAGACAGACAAGATTGGACAATGAACAGATTGTAGACAGGGAAACCAAGGGGTCAGTCTTGGAGGTTTTAAGCTTTCTACATATAATTAGTCATCCAAATAGAGGTATCAAGTAGACAGATTCATGAGTCTGAAGTTCAGGCGAGAGTTTTAGTCTGGTGATTGGCGTTTGGGAGTGTTCCACGTAGAGATGACCCTGAAAACTACGACTAACTGGAAATCACCTAGGAAGTGGGTTTTGGAGGAGGGGAGAGGAAAGCAGAAGGGAGGGAGGAAAGGAGACAGCCTTGTCCCTGCGGATGTGGCCCCCATGAGGTGCAGTAGGGGAAGTGGAGCGGGGGTGGGGGGGGTGGGGGGGTGGGAAGGAGTGGTCTAGAAAAGAGGAAAAGAAAGGGCTCTTGGTGTCAGAGAGGCAAAGAGAAAGTATGCTTTTTAGCGGGGGGGGGGGGGGGGGGGGGGGNGGGGGGCGGAGGTGGGGGGAGTGAATTGGAGAATTCAAGTGAATGCTAAGTTACATTACTTTAATATATTCCACCAGGTCGTGATTGCATTCAGAGTAACAGCCAAGTGAAGAGAAATTTCCCATCCCTTCCGATACAACATTCACTTCTTAAAGTCAATTCAAAAATAAAATAATTAAAGCAATAAAAATAGGTACATGTACCCACTTATGCATGTCACCCTCCCCCAAATAAACAAAATGTCNGTTTTGGAGGAGGGGAGAGGAAAGCAGAAGGGAGGGAGGAAAGGAGACAGCCTTGTCTCTTTGGATGTGGCCCCCATGAGGTGCAGTAGGGGAAGTGGAGTGGGGGTGGGGGGGTGGGGGGGTGGGAAGGAGTGGTCTAGAAAAGAGGAAAAGAAAGGGCACTTGGTATCAGAGAGGCAAAGAGAAAGTATGCTTTTGTGCGGGGTGGGGGGTGAATTGGAGAATTCAGGTGAATGCTAGGTTACATTACTTCAATACATTCCACCAGGTCGTGATTACGTTCAGAGTAACAGCCAAGTGAAGAGAAATTTCCCATCCCTTCCGATACGACATTCACTTCTTAAAGTCAATTCAAAAATAAAATAATTAAAGCAATAAAAATAGGTACATGTACCCACTTATGCATTTCACCCTCCCCCAAATAAACAAAATGTCTTTTTGTCACGTGCTATGAGATTTTTTTGATCAACAGATAAAAGTATCATCGTACTCCAGGTGATGCTGTGAATTTGTGAAGGTGTTTATTTCCTCTTGACACTGGAATCTCGCTGTGTTATTTCTGCCAGGAGTTTGGGCGACACCACGGCACATTGTCATCAGTTCTACAACTGTGGAATTATACTGGAGTCCACCGGAAAAACCCAATGGCCTCATTACTCAGTATCAGTTGAGTCGCAATGGAACCTCAGTTTTCCTGGGTGGCAGTGAGGAACAGCGTTTTGCTGATAAAAACCTGGAGTCCAACAGCAGGTAAACTAAAAGCAAGCTTTGCCAATCAGACAGTTGGATTCTTTAGATTTTTCAGGCGTCTCTCCCACTGAAATGATATTAAATGAATTAGCCAATCTCCCCATTGAACAGCTAGCTGATGAGGTCACTGATGAAGTCATCTGAAATCCATTTCAGATGTCCATGACCCACATTCCAACTCATTTACTTTAGTCTTCAAAGTACACGGAATTCCTTAAAAATGTAAACAAATGGTCTAGATCAGAGAAACTCAATTTCACTGGAGGGCCACATCAGCCTCCCGGTTGCCTTCAAAGGGCCAAATTTAACTTTAGGACTGTATAAATCTAACATCAACTAGGGGCAAGGGGCTCAGTGCTGCCCCCAGGCAGAAACAAGGTGCCGGGCTGGACAAAACAAGGCGGAGGACCGGCTTCAGCCTACGGGCCTTATGTTTGCCACCTTTGCTTTAGCTGACATGAAAGCATGAGAATTTTTAAGTATATAAAATACACAAAGTATTAAACTGAAAGAACATGCCTTCCTAAACTAGCATTAAAAGAAATTTAAAGAGTTTTGTTTTACATTAGCTACCTTTCTTTCCTGGCATAATGTTTTCTCTGCTCGCTGCACTATATATAGACATGGGTTGTTTTAGGGGAAAAAAGTCCCACCTATTTGCAATTCATTCCCATTCATTTCTCAGCAGAGAGAAAATGTATTGTAGATCAACAGATGTTTTATTGCAGAGAATAAAGATCAATTTACTTTTAGTGTAGAGAATAGCAGATCAATGGAACAACATCGCCCTCTAAACATATTTCCCTGAACTCTAACCCATTTAACATGGGAAGATTCATTTGAATCCTCCACAATGCACCCACACACTCCAGGACTTCCCCGAAATCTGGAAGAAAAGCGGTGGATTGCTAGTGGGGAGGGACAGAAATAGTAATGGTTGGGGACAGTGCTGTCCCTTGCTGTACAAACTACCAAGCCTATGGTGCAGTTTCTGAACAGGGAGCAAAGATTTTGCAAGTTGTCACAAATTCAGTACTAAACAATGGGTAGAAAAACTAGTCGTGGTTGTTCAGTGTGCCTGTGCATTGCCTGAGAACAATTCTTTTTTTTTCCCCCAATATAGATACATTTACAAGTTGAAAGCCACAACTGGAGGCGGCAGTAGTTTTAGTGGTGAGTACCTCGTACAGACACCTCTGTTGACACCGGAAGAAATCCAGCCTCCATATAACATCACAGTAATCGGGCCCGACTCCGTGTTTGTAGCTTGGACTCCACCAGGTAAAGAAATAAAGCGTGTGAGTGTGTGTGTTTGTAAAACATGTTAGAGGAAATTAATTGGAAATAAGATTGGATGTGTGAATTCACTAAACCTGCAGGAAATAGTCTGTTTCTTGGAAAATATAAACAAAATGATGCAAACCACAGTTTTGCATGTATGCATGCATAAGTGTGTATGCATATGTACACACATACATGCATGTAGAAAGATATAGGTGTAGATATGTAGATAAAGATATATAGATACACAGGTATATGTTATTCCATCAAAGAAATAAATGCTTTCAGGCACCAAAAGCCCAGAATGTCTTCTTATTCATGTCTATCCAAGGTAAGTCATATAGCACCTTGAACATTCATTTCTACAGGACTCCCTAGGTTGGACCATTTACAGTTCCTTCTGTATCAGAGCAATGAAGGAGGAATTCAGAAAGACAATAACCCACTTCACCCAGACACCTTGGGTTGTGATCAGATATGGTAGCTGGATTTTGTCTCTCCAAGCCCCATAGCCTCCATTCAGCCACTTAGTCACTAGTGGGGTGTTTTGTGGTCCTAGTGCATTTGGTGCGTGGTTATGTTTTGGTGAAAGCATCATCCTCAGGTAAGAATGCGACCTAACTGCATTAACGCTGCGGAGTAAGGATTGGAGTGAAATCCGCTTGTTGTGCCTTTTCGTGAAAGAAAGACAAGAAGATTTGTTCCAGTGAAATTTATCATTGATTAAGGTGTCAAATACACTTAAAATATAATGTGGTTTTATTTTTAATATCTAGCATTAAGATGAAGTTGAAATATAAAATTAAAACAGCTCTTGTCCCCATCAGAGTAAGTTCAGCCGCAGCTCAACACAGAACTGAAAAAAATTGGTTAACAGCATTTGGGGCCTTATTGGATTCATGCTGTAAAACAATTAACAGATATATTTTTCATTGAATTGAACAGTTATCACCATCAACACAGGTAATATAGTCACCACGATAACATAAAGGCTTAATTAAAAATAAAACTTAGATTCTCATGAACCAACATCCTTCTGATGTCATAATCTAAGATCAAAGACCAAAGGGCCTGTTTTGGGGGGTCAGATTCACAGGAGAAAGATCTCAGAGTTTTATAAGCAAAGAAAGATTTAAGTTGTGCTAGCTATTAAATATAAATGATTTCATTCACCTTTGTTTAAAAATAAATATGCAACATATTAAAATTAAACAAAACCTAAAGGAATAATCAAAAGTCAGCATTTGTCCTAAAGGGCTGTCATCCTTACATAAGGAGTGGAGGTGTTCTTGAACTGTGTTCTTAATTTCAAGGAGGGGAATGCAAATTGGCCACTATGGAAATATATATGCGTATACCTTTATAGAACCGATTGCTCCTTTCATGGAATAGCACTGCTCTCTTGCAACCTTTGAGAATTTCCCACCTTGGCAAAAATGCCAAGGTGTTTTGGTGCTGTGATGTTTTCGTGCCCAAGAGTGAAATGGGGCCGAGCAGAGCCAGTCTGACACCAGATTCACCCAACTGATCTGAGGTTCATCAGACCAAAACCAGAGTCTTCTATCACCAAACCCTGAAGGAACGATGTGACCAGGAAGTTCCCTGGCTCACCAAATTACCTGTTGTGTTAACACTGTCCCACACAGAAATGACCATGGCTAATCTGAAGACTTCACACTCCGTAAGGATCAGAACACCTCTTCTTCCCTCTAGGACGACCCAAGTAGGATGAATGCGGAAACCAAGATCGTGTTCCAATAATGCCACCTATGAGCTACTGTGCACCAGCCATTTTTCTCTCTCTCAGTCTGTGATCTCCCTCTGTAAAATGGAGAAAATGGTAGTACCTGGGTGCAAGGTTGTTGTCAAGTTTAATGAGGTCATTTTTGTAATTGGGATTATCTGGTTAATGGTATCTATAGACAGTGGTGGCTATTTTCAGATAATTATTTTTGCCTTTTACTACTCATTTTTTTCAATGTGTTTGCTCCAACATTTGCTGGGTCCCAAGGCCCCATTTTCGTAACGATAAAGCTGCCCACCACAGGGCCCTTCGGTCGAAACTTCTTTCACGTTTCCCAGCAGTGTGTCATTTTTTTGTTTGAGCTCCACCTCCTATATCTGTGTTCAGTGAAAAACGCTTCTGTTTAGAAGAGGCTCGTTGCGACATAAAATACAACTTTTGCTTCTTTAATGGAATCTTAACTCCTGTCTAGCTCAAGCTTTTGCAGAAATTGCTCGTTCCAGTCCAGCCTACGGGGTGTTGTACAAGGGCCACACACTCTAACGCTGACTGCCTAACCAACAGTTAATAAACCTACACTCTTCAGACCTGTCAGACTTTCCATTTCAGATGCACGAAATCCATGACAGAAACCCTGTAATATATGGAAAGATTAACATCTTAAATTACCCTTTTTCCCCCCAGTGCCTACAAGGATGTTGAATTCAATAAACAGGCAGCTGATGGTGACTCATGTGTAATCTACAACTGATTTTATTGGAAAGCACCTCATGCTGTGTTGCGATTCAGATAATAAAAATATTGTTCTGTCCCCGAATTGTCATAAATATATATATTTTAAACAGTAAGCAAACCAACTTGTCATACCTGGAGGTGGTTTATTTGCTCACAGCCAAGAGATTTCTAGGTATGCATCCCTGTCCCCTGCCTTCATGGAATGGTGACATCACAGAGACAAGACATGGGCCAAGCAGCCCACACCTGTGGCTCTGAAACCTGCATGAGCCTGAGAATCCCCTGGGAAGCTTGTGAAAAGAGTGAGTCATCAACCCAGAATTTACTGCATAAGAATCTCCTGGGATGGAAGCAAGGAATCTGGCACTTGTCAAGAGTCCCCCAAGTTTAGGAACTATGACACACACCAAGGAGGAGCAGTCGGTTAATTCTCTAAACACATAAACCAGTGCCCCTTGAGTGGCCAGAGTCAAAACAGTGGTGAAATTGACTTCTGCTCTCACACGTATGGTGTGGTCAGTATGGACAGAGTGGCCTTACACAAGTGAGTTGCTCAGAGAGCAAATCTATGCAGTTGCTTCGCTACAGAAAAATACCTGGGCAAGTAAGTGGGTGTTGAGTGTACAAATTATTATTTCAGTGCTATCTGTATATTAAGCCTTTGTGCGCGCTTATAAACGTTACTAGTAAAGGAGGTAAGTACCAGGGAATAAGTGAGATTGTTCAGGGGAGAATACTTGTGATGTTGAATGCAAACCTCATATGTATGGATTGACATTACTTGCTTCCATGTGCTGTTCATTAAACTCCTCCTATGTACCAAACACTGTGATAAGTGCTTGTCCTGCCTCCCCTCAGTTCATTCTTATGTAAACCCTGGGAGATAAATAATACCACTGTCACACATTAAGGTAAGGAATTTGACTCTCAGAGAAGTGATATGATGTACTCAAGGTCACATAGGCGAGCCAGGATTGAGATTCGGGTCTTCTCTCCTTCCTGACTTCGGCTTAATTCCTAAATCCAAACTAAACTTTTCATCTATTGCCTAAAGTCTTCGAGATTTAGCAAGAAGAATCTCTGCTTTTTGAATTAGCAGCCCAGGGGGCCCAGCAACAGAACTAGGTGTTGGTGAAAGCAGAAACATTGTGGAAGAAATTTTAATTTTTTTAAATTTTTTTTTTTTTTTTGCTGGACATGTATGACCACAAGAATTGTGAATTCTGAAGGGGAACTAGCCACCTGGCATCAGGTCTGTCCTGGGGCATGAAGTCCTTCCCTGCCCCTCCAGAACAGCCCAGAGCAAATAGACATGACTTTGCCAGACTCGATACCAGTGCAGGAAGATTTCAATTAGGTGAGAGAGGAGAAGACTCATTTCTCAATTATCTCCCCCCAAAAACCCAAAACCCAAAGACATTATCCCAACTGTTTTAGATCATGTTAGACATTCTCTGACCTGCGAGGAGAGTCCTGGTTCATTTTGCCTCATAATTACTTGCTAACTGTCAGTAGTCACATTAACAAAACTCTAGAAAATTGAGATTTCAGCTCATGTGTATATAGTTTGTACTTCCAAACCAAATGGTATGCAAACACCATACCCTGATAAAATGTTGACTTAATTGACAGAAAAAACAAAATGCTATGCTTCTGTATTATATTTTTCAGGCAAATATAAATAAACTTTGAGTTTTTTGCTGTTTAGAATCGTTCAAACACTTGATTTTCTATAGAAGCTCACCCCTCACTTCGCACTAACTCCATGTGACACACACACTCAGGTACACATTCCTTCCTCAAAGACAAACAGAACACACACACACACACACACACACAGTTTTCCAAAGACTATGCGTCATCTTATGAATGCCGAATTCTTTTCACCTATTTCAGAAAAGGTACTGTCTGTTTCTATGTGGAATCCCCCCAACTCAGTTTCTGTGTGGCCTCGAACAAGTTGCACACGGGTTCTGAACCCTCGGTTTCTCATCTGCGAAGGTGGGGATTAAATGCCTTCTTGGCATTGCTGTTATGTGAAGTCATAGAGGTAGCCTGGTAAGACATTCAGTGAGCGCTGGGTCCATGGGGGACGTAACAATTCAAATCTATAAACAAGGTGGGCCAGGTTAGTTTATTCCTAAACATGTCTACGCACTTTTACTAGCTCTGAACCTTGGGTCAGGGCTTACACACAGACATGAAAGAGACCAAAGAAGACATGTTACCTTAGTGGGTGAAACATGATAGGAAATGCAGAAGTGAGCACTTTGGAGAACGTAAATAGTTTCCTCAGAATAATGCAGATGGATCTTCCCGCTGTTTGCGAACCTAAACATTCAACATTATTTAAGCTCTGAATGTAATAATGAGCCTTTCTAATTTATCGAGGTGATGCCTGTATTTTGAACCGTGCTAGCCCTTAATCATGTTCTAATTAACGGTGTCACTGCATCCAACACAAGCTCTTTCTCACTAAAGGTGCTGAGTTATGTAGGCTTAATGCATAATATCAAAATGCTGGTGCCTTTCCTTCCACATTTACCTCCGAGTTCATTAGAGAAAAGAATTGGCAACAATTCTTCTGCTGGGGAAATTTCTATTGCTATTGCTTAGGTATGTAAATGCTGTTTATTAATCAACTTTCGATTAAAAGGTAGCTAGCCACAGTAGGATCTGTCTATAGATACTAGGCAACTTGGGGATCAGTGAGCTCATCACGTGCAGTATCTGAGATCAGGCACTACCCACTTGAAGTTGAAACGGGCATTAAGGTTTCTAAGAACTCACGTTGGGTTGACTGGGATGAGTCAACATCAGCAATTGTTTCCCCTTTTTACACGCGCCATGACCAGGTGGCATGGGGTGGTGAGTTTCAGCAGAAATGTAAATCTCGTGGCAACTGACTTATGGTTTATTTGCAATTTTTTTTATTTCAACATTTAAGTTCCACTCTCTTAGCAAATTCCAGTGATGGAATAAAATGTTATCAACTACATCACCACGTTACGCATTAGATCCTCAGGCCTTATTCATCTCATAACTGAAATATAGCATCCTTGCATTTATATGTCTTTTATGGAAAAATAATGTCTGTTCAGGTGCTTTGTCCATTTTTTTTTATTGGATTGTTTGGGGTTCTTTTGCTATCACGTTGTACGAGTTCCTTATGTATTTTCGTATTTAACCCCATGTGGTTTGCATGTATTTCCTACCCTTTTGTGGTCTACTTTTTTATTTTGTTGGTGATTTCCTTTGCTGTGCAGAAGCCCTTTAGTTTGAGGTAGTCCTGCTTAGTGACTTTTGCTTTGGTTGCCTTTGCTTTCAGTGTTTAGTAAGTCGATCTTACTTTACTGAGCTCTGATATGTACTGGGCATTTTTCTGAGAGAGTAACACATATCTCAGTTAATGCTCAGTGTGACTTACAGTGTGGCCTCTGGTTTTCCCTGTATTACTAATGAGAAAACTCAAGGTTGGTGTTAGAAGCTACTTTCTCCAGGTTGGTCATCACAGAGGTGTCAGAGCCAACTCACAGTGAGTCTGACTCCAAATTCCATGATCAAAACCACTGGGCTACATTTTCCCCCTGTTTTCTATATAAACAGTGCTTTTATGCATTCTACTGTAATATAGATCAAAAGCTTAAGAAGTTTGCTGTGGATAATAGCAACTATGAATGAGGGACAGAGTAATTCAAGGGTAGTCCATCCAGTAACCCAGCAGGGTCACTGTATTTGTAGCTAAAACTCTGTGGGGTGCAGTTCATGTGCCTTTGCCTAGATTTAGTCACACACTCATTTTTACTAATGTGGAAATGTTTGCCGAGCCTTCGTAGGAGCAAGTGCGATGCTGGGTGCTATGAGAGCTATAAAAAAGAAGGAGGTATTGTCTCTCTTGAGAACCCTGCTATCTAATAGGGTCAAATGCATGAAATGATAACTGTTGTACAAATTATGCATGGATGTATGTTCTAGAGGGTTTTGTTTCACTTCCACACCCCTGAAAGGACATAACCAAGATACCCTTACTTATATACAGGAGAATTTAGGCTGATTTGTTAAAAGCATTACCTTAAGCACAACCAATGTTTTGAAGTGAATGAGGCTATCACACTGAATTAGTAGTTTTCCTCTTAGAGTTGTTCCTGCTCCAGCTCCTAAAAAAAGAATTTTAAAAAAGGGTTGATTGACTGTCCCATCGTAAAGTATGCACCTGCTGTGAAATGAAACCACAGAGGGGAAAAAAAGTTGAATAATTTAACTTTTTTATTTGTAAAGATAATCAGGGTTTTTCTGATTACATCTTAACTTCATAAATGTTAAATAACCTATCAGCATCTAGTTGTTGTAAATTATGAAAAGGAGCGTTGCAAGGAATATTAACCAACGAAACCCTTGTTCTTTAGTGAACAAGAAAATGTGTTACGGCAGCTTGTCATTGTGCGCCTGGTAAGTTTGACACCAAATAACAAAACTGCCATTTGCACTTAGGGTAAATTGGTTCACTTGAGCTTACACGGCTGCTCTTGGTCTGACATAAATTTATGAACTCGGGAACTAACCAAGGCACGGGGCTCCCCAGCTGGCTTTAGCAAATATGCCCATTTCATTTCATGTCGTTGTCAGAATACCAGGGGGCTAGGGCGGTTCAGACTCAATGCAGATGGTGCAGGGTCGGCAGGGACACGGGAGCTTTCATGTCACGGTCCTGCAAATTATGACGGGGAGGGGGCCTCCTTCCTAAATGCATGTCAGCGCTCGACATGTTCACAGCTTCAAGGAGCAATTTCTGTTTCAACACCTCATAGGTTTAGGTAAAGGACGTTTATTTCCAGTTAACCAAGTTGTGAAAAAGATATTTTCCAGGTTCGTGCTTTGGCTAGGCACGTTCAAACCCAGATCAAGATTATGTCTGTATTTGAAAAGTGGTGGAGTACCCTTTTGTTCCCTGACCCCCAAGGAGTCCTGTCTTTTTAAGCAGAGCACTTTCTGGAAGCAGACCAGCAGGTGCAGGATGAAGACATACAGCAAAGGCAACCTCCGACAAAGGGAAGGAACGACCGACCCCTCGAAATTACTGCTTCCAGTGGAAAGTAGACCATCTTCCTAGGCGTGGGACTTGGTCGTGCCCACGTGCACACAAAAATAAAACTGGATAACAACATACTGTTACGGAGACGTTTACCTGAATGGGGATAGCATTTATTTGGAATGGGAATAGCAGCTTTTACATAAAAGCTGGGGTCAGAAGTCTTTGACTGTTGTCAACGTGGTCATAGTTGTGGGTTTCGTTTCATTTTCTTTCCTTTTATTTGGTTTCGTAGAGATGGCTGTCATTTATAAGCACTTTCTGTGCAGCAGGAATATAGTAAAATGCTTTGCATCTGTCTTCGAATTTAATCATCGCAGCTCTTTATGGGGTAGCTATTGGTACCATCACCCCGCATAGGAACCTACTGGTGTTCACAGAGGTGAGGTCACTGACCAGGGGCAGATAAGCTCTGAGAAGGGATACGATCTGACTCCATTCAGTGGCTAGTCTCCTTGGCATATTTTTTTAAGGTGTGTTTGTCAAACTTTTCCACAAGATCCACCCTAGGGACAGAGGAGACAGAACGAACATTTATTTAATCAACCAACATTTATTGAGCTGCAACTTGGTGCTGAAATCTAGGCATAAAAACTACTTTGGGTTGGAAATTTAAACAGTCCTTGCCCTTATGAAGTTGGCATTCTCACGGTACTAAATGAGATCGTGTATGCTGCCTTGCATTGAATAGGACTGCAATGAAATGTCTGTTTTCATTTGTGCCATTGCTGAAACCACGCAAAGACTTTCAAACTGGTTTCCTTAACCTCCTATCTCATGTTTTGAACCCCACATTTGCTGCCAGCAGGATCATCTTCCTAAAAAAATAGGTTATATCATGTTACACCTTCAAAGTCTCCTTGTTACTGATTGTGTATAAAGCTTACGTTTCCTGAAGAAATAATTGATCGAGTTTAGACATCGCTCGAGTTTGAGAGTGAAGACAGCAGGGTGCACTCCAAGAGTCTTACTCTAGGGGTCTCACTCTGTGGCCAGTGGTGTAGGGAGGAAAGTCTAGAAGAACAGGTTTGGGGGCAGAAAATCGAGTAATTCTGTTTTGAGCCTGTCGAGGTCTCCGTGAAGTAGGGTGTTTAAAATGCAAACTGGAAATGCAAAGAGATACAAAGCTGGACATAAGAATTTAGGAAGCAATGATAGAATAACAGTAATTTAAGCTATCAGGACAAATGCAACAGACAGTTGAACTAGGAGGCTCTACCTTTAAAATAAAAATTTTCCGTCTGGGTTCAGCACAATCCAGCACTTGTACAGAGGAAACATGGGATCCCTCCTTCTGCTTATGATCAGTTTTTCCTTCAGACTCCTTTTCTTCTCTCTCACTCTCTTCTTCTCACCAGATTCGTGAGCATCTCTGGTATGTATAGCTCTTATGCCCTTTATATGCTGGGGCTGTATCTACAAAAGCATAACCACACTGCATTCCTCAGCCCTCGTCTCTCATGGGTTGAGTCCCATGATGTAGATGTCATTGTTTCTATAGCAGAGTTAAACTGATTACAAAGGTAGAAAATCAAACCCACAAATGTTAGAAGCATTCGATCCATGAGAGAACTTAGTGGGAAACCTTATTACATTCTTCACTCAAGGCCCAGTCCTCTCCTTGAACGAGCATGTGTGTTCTTCACGACCAGATAAAATGTACAGGCATTTAATTAAATGAATAGAAAAGGAAGAGGCTCAAATGACAAGACTTTCATTCTTTGGGAAGCACTGGTGGAGAATGACAGTTTCTGAGCCCAAATTTCCTATGTATTTAGACCCATGAGTCTCACTGACAGAGTGGACTGTCCTGACTCAGTAATTAATGTTTTGGGAACCCACTAGGTGGACTAGGATTTGGAGACTTTATGGGCCATTATGTCAAGAATCCATGTCAGACTGGATGCGTACACATTGCCGACAGAGAAATTATTGTCACAAGCAAAACTGGTGGAGTATTTTATGTACTTTAAGAGTAAGCAAGCCTAGGAAAAATATATGACACCATTTCTAATTGTCTTGTATGTTTTAAGAGGTAAAGCATGCCTTCGGTTTTATTCACCTACAGAGTATATCTTTGAAAAGAACTATCATACTTCATTTTTTTAATGGGCAATGCCCATTTCTTACTTTTGGAATATGCACTTTAATTTTTTTTAGTTTCAGTTTCATGGTGTGATTACTTGCCATATACAGCAATAATATGCCTTTATGTTGTGAAAATTTAAATTTATGTTGTTCGTATAAGACAAACATTTGTTGACCATTCTGTACAGCATGCACATATGTTTTCACTCTCTCTCTCTCTCTCTCTCTCTTTAAAGGGATCCTTATCCCCCAAATGTCTGTGGAGTTCAATGTCTTACTAAATGCTGGAAGTGAGGCACCTCTCTCCTTCCCTGCGGGTCACCGTCGCTCTGCCTTGCTGGAAAACTTGACTCCATTCACGCAGTATGAGATCAGGATACAAGCATGTCAAAATGGTGAAAGTCTCTCAGACACTTTTTCTGGCCTTTTATTTTTTGTTAAGTATTTTATTTAAAAAAAAGAAGAAGAAGCAGGAATAGATTCTCAATTCAAATACAAAGATGAACATTTTATTTCATATTTGTACTGAACTATTTACCCAGAAAAATCAGAGCCTGGTATTGAGGGCCGCATTATGCATTTCTGCACATTAACTCATGAATATTTAAACATATTAAAATAGTGGTTCTGCAAAGTCTTGTTTTATAAGGCCCTTTGAAAGAAAAACACCTAGATCACAAAGGCATCATTGGTAATGTGAAACAGATTGAGTGTAACAAAAATTTCATAGAAAATGTAGTCACCTTGATTCTGTTTAAATTTTATCCAGGAGGGGCTGGTGGAAAAGAGGACATTATTTAGAAGTTGGGTTGCACTCAAATGAATCATAGGTGTTTAAAATTACTTCCCCAACTCCTATCTCATGTACATCACCTTGAACCCTGTGGCTTAGACCAGTGGTCAATGAAATCATTGTCCATCGGGGTGGCCTTCTGGGGAAACCACTCTCAGCCCCTTCATTCCTTCAAATGTTATAAAACACCCAATTTGCTAAGAGAAGAAAATATGTAACTCCAGCTGGTGTGCAATGCACTTCATCTCAGGCCAGAGAAATGTACCAATCTGACATCCAACGTGCAATGGAACTCTTGTGTGTGCGTCCCTGAGGGACCTCTGTAGACAGATGAGTCCTCGTTCCCACGGAGTTGGTCAGGACTGGGAGGTCGGTGTTTTGTCTGTTTCATTCCCAGGGTCTGACTCGTTTGCCCACTTCTCTCTACAAACCAGACCAAGGCTGATTGGCGTGAAGGGTATGGGGGTCCCTGATGTAGTCTCCAGCAAATCAGTGTAGAAATAGCTTTCAATTAATGTTCTCTTGATTCACGTGTACAATCGACTCCTGCCTTGCCACGTCCCTGAAACTATGCTCTGAAGACCTAATGCCTGGGTCAGTTGTTTGATTCCTGTGCATTGAGACACAGTCATTAGTTTTAAATATTGGCTGAAAAAAAGGTATTAACAGCATTTAAACTGTGTAGGTCACACGCGTAAGAAATTTAAGCACATTATCACGTTGTTGCTATGATGACTACGACAAACGAGAGAAACCTCAGTTCAGGCAAGTATAAGCTTGATTGGTTATGCCTGTGTAAAGATGTGGTTAATTAATAGATTTTCCAAAAATGATTATTTACCTTTTCGAATTCCATAGAGATATATAGTACGAGTCTAAAATACGTGTAGAGCCCTGGCTGGCGTAGCTCAGTGGATTAAGTGCGGGCCTGCGAACCAGACAATCGCGGTTCGATTCCCAGTCAGGGCACATACCTGGGTTTCAGGCTGGTTCCTTGCAGGCTAACTACCAGCAGGGGACGCCATAAAAGGCAACCATACATTGATGTTTCTCTCCCTCTCTCCTTCCCCTCTAAAGATAAATAAATAAATAAAATCTTTAAAAAATAAAAATAAAAAAAATAAAATACGTGTAGAAACGTACATAAGAAAGTTCAGATAAAATAATTTTCATGATATCCTTACCACTCTATGTGCATAGGTCAGTCTCTTCCCTGCTTGATAAATTCCTAATGGTCTTGATTTTTTTTTTCAAGGGAGCTGTGGAGTTAGCAATGGGGCATTTGTCAGAACACCAGAAGCAGCCCCAAGGGACCTTAGTCCCCCTGTTCTTAAGGCCCTGCGGTCAGCTTGCATAGAGGTGACGTGGAAGCAACCCAGACAACCCAATGGAGTCATCATCGACTACTTCATTCACAGGTAGCGTTGACTGTTACTGTGGTTTTTAGCTGTTGAAGAATGTGAATTATTCTAAGATTGTGGAATCAAACCCATTTTCTGTTTCCATAAGGGAAAAGATGGGAGTTTATGATTATTGGAGCCCCTGCTAGGGACTAAAATTGGTACTGGAAACATTTACACATTATCCAAAGGATAAAAGCCTCCATTGCCATGTACCATTTTTCCTTGAGCGCTGCTTGAAAGACGAGACCACAGAGCCACCTGGGCCTTCCCTTTCGTGGGGTGGTAGCGCACCCTAGAGGTCCCCTGACCTGGAGGACGTGGTCATTCCAGAGGAGGAGCCGGGTTTGGGACAGGATTTCTCACATTTCCAGTCACCTGCCATGTGAATGTGGGAAAGGCCGTTTCTGGTCCTTAGAAGCTAGGGCTTTTCAGTTGGAGAAAGTGTAAACCCACTCTGCGGTCCCCTCTGTTCTGATGGTTCCCGCTGTGCTGGCTGATGGTGTTCATGCAGCTTCTTCTCACCGTGCTGTGCAGAACTGATTCAGCGTGTCCACCCAAAGCAGAGAAGAGAGGGGGAGGGAAGAAGGAGAGCGGAGTGAGGAGAGGAAGGATGTGGGACAGGCAGGGAAACCCGGGGGGACAGAGTCTAGATACATTTTGGCTTAAGGGGTTATCGTGCTCCTTAATCATGTCTTCACCCAATCGACATGGCATAGCTTTAAATTCATATTTTCTTTAAATAAGGAGGAGGAGAGGGAAGGATACAGAGAGAAAAGGACTGAAGAAGAGAAAAAGAATGAGAGAGAGGCAGACAGACAGGGCAGGGGTTGGGAAGAAAATAAAACAAACAGTGAAGGTGGGCAAAGCCCCTGTCCGCTATGAGCGCGCGCGCTCTCTCTCTTTTTGTCTCGGTTCAGGTGGCTACTGCAAAAATACTGTAAACTGGGCGGCTTACAAACCACAGACATTTAAAATTTCTCTCATTCCACGGAGTCCAGGTTCAAGGTGCTGGCCAACTCAGTGTGTCATGAACGCCCAGTCCTGGTGTGGAGTGGGCAGTCATTTCACAGTGCGCTTCCCTGGTGGAAGCAGGTAGGCGCTCTGCAGGGTCCCTTCTATAAAAAAGGCCCCACTCTTGAGGGCTCCAGTCTCAGGACCTCGTCACCTCCCAAAGGCATCCATCCGATCAGGGGTTAGGATTGAGCATGAATCGGGGAGGGGGCCCAGCCAATTCCCACCATAGTGCTAAGACAGAGAAGACCATGCAAGACAGATACGGCAGGCATAAGCCATTTGCAGACAGAACACCCCATTCCAAAAGCAGTGCATTTGCATCAGGCACCAGAGGACAACACAGGATCGCTCAGATCCTCATCTCCAGCTCGGCATCCTTTGTTAGCCTCTCCAGTGCCCTCACACTTGGCCTCGTGTGGTCCAGCGGCCTGAGCGCATCCTGAACCTGGGGTTAGTTTCCTCTGCAGCATCAGAGAGTGCAGCGTCTCCGTTCAGAGCAGTCTTCAGTGACGAGCTCAGTAAGGGTTTGTTGGGAAATTATGGAAGGAAAAGCACCGTCACATTTTTGGTTACGCAGGTGGCAACGCCGATCGTGAGTGAGCCAAATTTCTCCCCAGCCCACCTTAATTTGAAGAATAGCATTTCTGATTCGGAAACACATGAACACGTAAAAATGGCTCGTGCGAATTTACATTTTCCGCTAAGCACATCCGTGCGGGCTCTAAAATGCCCATCCTCTTGGAATAGTTTTCCTTCATCTACTTAATGCTAATTGCATGAGAAAACCACATCCAATTTCTATTCTGAATCAGGGGAAATAAAGTATCTGTTATCCACCAGGATGAAGCTTCACTCTGTTGGTTTTGTAAATAAAGCTTATGATTACGGTGGCCATTCCACAGTGAGGGAAAACAGGAAGTATAATGCAGAAAGCCCGCTTCAATGAAAAATACTGTAAATTGAATTTGACAGCGTTTGATGGCATTTGATTATTCCAGTCACAGCCAAACAATGATATAAAGAGTAATATGAAACAGAATGTGTTACTGCCGAGCGGACTCAAAAGCAATAAACCTTCCTCCAATGTGACACAATCACTTCACAATCATAATTGTAGCCTGTTTGATACCTCCGAGTACAGGAGAAGGGCACTGACTGACATAGATACATTTTGTTTTTTATTTAAAGTGAAATGAAAATGGCGCGCTGGGGCTCAGATACAATCATTATACTCACCTACATAGGCATGAATCACTTGGCAGTTATTTCGGCTGAAGTTTAAATGGGCTCCGACAACAACAATATCAAATTTTTCTTAGATAGCTGCAAAAAAAAAATCAGGAATTTGTAAGGACAGAAATGGAATGTAGACAGAGAGTCCTTTTTCATTCTGGGACTGCACAGAACCCCTTCCATAGTTATGGCTACAGCCCGCAGTATTTCTGGGGAGGAGATGGCATGTAATTTCTACTTCATCATCCGCCTCCTCTTTCTTCCATCATCACCAAAGGAAGCCCACTGAGCTCGAACCCGAGACGGGGTTTGCCCGATGCAGATATTTTCACTAAGTTGCGGGAAGCCAGCTTACCGGTTGCGTTTTGAACGTGCTTGGCACTCTATGCTCTGTTGTCCCCACCCCCAAATGATTTCTCCCCAGTAATTCCCTTTTGTTGTTAATGACGGCATCCTATTCAAAAGTACCTGTCCCAATAAAGAGGTGGGATGTTTATGACTTAAGAAAACAAACCAATAACCTAGTGTGGACAAGACTCTTCATGCGACTGCTTCCCTTTCATTTACTGCCTCGTCGATACAGCCGTCCCTCCCTTACCCAAGGGGAATATGTTTCAAGCCCCCCCCATGGATTTCCGAAACCACAGATAGTCCCAAACCCTGTAGGTAATCATTTTTCTTATACATACATATCCATGATAAAGGTTCATTTGTAAATTTGGCACAGGAAGAGATTGGCAACAATAGTAATAACAGAGCCGTTATAACAATATGCTGTAATAAAAGTTACAGAGTTGTGTTCTCTCTCAATCTCCCTGTTAACATATCTTACTGTACTGCACTTGGCCTTCTCACGTAAAGGAACACTCAGTGGCCTCTCTTCGGCTGTGCGAGCTGCAAGCATCACCACTCTTGCACTTTGGGGCCGTGAGTGAGTGAAAACAAGGGCGCCTTGAACACACACCCCACGGAGCCCACACTAGTCAACCTGATAACCTAGAAGGCTCCTGAGTGACTCATGGGCTGGGGAGGGTACTCTGGACCAAGGGATGACTCCCACCCAGGGCAGGCCAGTGTGACACAGCACAGGATTGCATCACACTGCTCAGAATAGCACACGCTTTAAAACTCAGGGATTGTTGATTTCTGGAATTTTCCATGTAGTATTTTTGGACCGCCCCTGACCTCAGGGGTGTTGGAAGCGAAATCCCAGAGAACAGAGACTACCGTATTTTATTTGGGCGGCTGTGTTGATTACGTGTGAGTCACGGAAGAGGAGAGTTCCTATAACTGGGACAACATTTATGCTAGTGTTTTGCAGCCTTTTTACCAAGAGAGTACAGGCAGGGCTGTCTTTGGCGTTTGCTTTCTCTTCATAGTATGTTTGCTTTATACAATGAAGATTCTTCAGTATTCACCCTTCATCTTGTATCTGTAACCTTGCAAATGGAAAAAGTCCATCTGCGAAGCCCGACTTCCACCTACAGAGTGGACCACACTGCTTAGGAGGCTCGTGTAGAAGCCACTGGGGCCAGGTGCCCAGGAGCATTCCCAGAAATGCAGGTGCTGGGAAGCCAAAAGGCTCGTGAGCCTCGCTTCATTGTGGCAGTTGCTTTATTCCTGTGGTCTGCAGTGAAACCCGCAGTATCTCCGAGGTGTGCCTGTGAGTCACTACAGTTTAAACAGGATTAAGTCTTCAGAATTTTGGAAGGTCTTTGAAGTTCCTTCCCCCAACACCAGAGCATCACTCCCTCCATGATGCTGCCTCATTCAGCCCTCACAAAGCATTTGGTAAATCCCTGGCATGTCCCTTGCCTCTACCCTCAGCCTAGCCCGGGGTCTGCATTCATTCCCATGTGGACCACTGAGGTGACCTCCTCACCGCGTGACCACCTGCTGTCGAAGGCAACCTTCACGGTGCTGCAGAATATGTCTTCCTAAGGGCCGCTTTGGAACTTGATCGCGCTGATAACTCATTTGTATCGTGTATTACATGCGCCCCGTGGTCTTCATGTGCGTTATTTGATTTACTACTGGTAATTCTTACAGAAATTCTAAGAGTGTATACACTGTAAGTTGATGAAGTCCAGTTTACAAAGTGACATAGAAACTAGAGAGCACAGGTGAATGGGTCCAAGGTCACTTACAAATTAAATGATGGGCTGGAGACTACCCGCTGTCTCCTCTGACCACAGGGGTGGTGTTCCTGGCTGTGTATTCAAATCGGGGGTATTTTTAATATTCTTCTTGAGGTGACAGTGGCAGTTTCATAATCTTAATTTATTACGGGAAATGCATTGAGTTATAGGATTTGATTTTAATTGCTTTTGAAGATAAACATTGCCAGCAGGGAATGGGGGAGAGCTCTTTAGAAGGTTCCACACAGTAAGGCAAAATAAGTATGAGTAGCTTTGCAAATAAGTGGTGCTTCATTGTGATACCCACTTTTGTTTCCCTTATAGTGTTAAGATTAAATTAGCTCTAGTTGGAAAAGTGGATAATTGAAGTAAGCTTAAGCATAGAACAACAATTGGCGATTCAGAGAGATCTCGAAATGGGATTTCCATCGACATGGACTGTTCAAAAGGAAACACTTCCAGTTGAATGAATACTTAGCCTACATCTTAAATAAATTAGGAATAATTGTGCTCTACTCAACCTCTTTTGTGTCAGAGTTTACTGACACAAAGATATTCTGTTTTTTATCCCCAGAGATGAAATATTTACCTCACCATAACATTAATTTATTAAGTATTCAGTAGTGACAGGAAATACTTAACCAGGCTGCATCCTTTCATTGTATTGATGAATAAAAATTAAAGCCAACATAATGCTACATCTCTTATATAATATAGTTTGTTTTGCTTTTCTTTATCCTCACCCAAAGGCATGCTCATTCATTTTAGAGAGAGGGAAATGGAAAGGGGAGAGAGGGAGAGAAAGCAACATCAATGTGAGAGAGAAACATCAGTCAGTTGCCTCTCATCACACTCCCTGACTGACCAGGGACAGGACCTGCAGCCCAGGCCTGTGCCCTGACCAGGAATCAAACCCAGGACCTTTCAATTTACAGGACAGTGCTCCAACACACTGAGCTACCCCAGTCAGGATATAGACCTTTAAAAATCACACTTTCAGGCAATTTTTTTCAACAATGTCAGTTTTGTGGCAACCATGACTGCACCTCAGTGTGGGAATGCATGAGAGTTTAATAAAAAAACAAATTGAATTGCCAGGGGAAGGTTGAAGTCAGACAGTGGACAATGTTCTTTCCCCATAGAAGTCAGTGTGCTAGTTGGCTCTATTGTGTTCCTAGCAAACGCCTTTGAAAATGCTCAGTGAGAGGTGGTGTTGGCTTTGAGCCTTGTGGTCCTCATTAGAATGGATCCCTCCCAATGACACACCTGGCACCCGGTATCGGCTGCAAGTACAAAGGCCAAACCCTGTGAACCTGCACTGAGTACAGAATCTGGCCCTGGGCAGGGCAGCGAGGATAACGAGGTGGGTTGCCGACTGGTAATTGCAGGTCACTGAGAGGCATCTAGGAAGCCTCTGCAACCTCCAGCAGGAAGCTTGTCATTGCCCATCCTTAGGTCGCAGTGATTTATCAACTTGAGGATCATCAAATTCCTAAAGCCAATGACTTTAAATATCCTTCCTTTTTGTGAAAGGTACTGCCATTGACTTTGTCTTAATAACCGTTTCTGTTTTCATGGTTAATCTGATCTGGCAGGATGTGAACATGTCGGTAGATGAAGGGTATGTTAATTAAAGGTTCCTAAGGTCCTAGCAATACTGATTTATTCATCAGTCACTTCTCCGTGAGAGAGCAAGCTAAAGAAGGGGAGGGTCATCTGTGGGTTGCCTTCTTTTCCAACCTTGATACACCCCCTGATAGGGAAAAAAAGGGGCTGATCGAGATGACGCAAACATGCAGAAAAGCTATGAGACTCTATGCCATTCGTCTGAAAAAAAAAAATTACTGAACACCGCCTGGGCTCCAAAGTGGGGAATACAGAAATAAACCAACCACCCATCCTCAGGAACGCCCCCTTGTGGCCAGGTCTGCATTGTGATACTACATCTGGCTGAGCAAAGAACTGTCCCGAGTGAAATATCAGATCCTGGGCTGTCCCAGCATCTGACAGTTTCATTTCTCTCACTTAGATGTGTAATGCTCTGTGTGTTGGGTACCAGGAGAGTGTACATGGGCCCTGGTTTTGATATCAATACATTGGAAAATGGAGCCAAACATTCCCTTCTCATGCCGTCGAAAGAAGTGTTTAGAGCCTACTCTGTATTTTTACAAGGCTTTGGAGAGGACATCTAAAAGGAATTTGATGTTTGTGCTTTAAAGAGCTCTGAAGCAAATTCTTATATGACTGATCGTGTTATTTTTCATTAATTTGCATTTCACTCTCTCTCTCTACTCACCATGAGCTCCGTTGGATAAGGAGCTCATCTTTGTGCTTCTCTGCTCTTGCTACAAGGCCCGGGGTAGAATAAGTGTTCAATAAAAGGTTTGTTGATGAGTATAAAAAAAAATGGCCCTTACGGCAAAGCATTATGGCTTAATTCAAGAAGAGATAATGCATCTAAAGAGAAAGAAGTGACATGCAGGTAGTGAATTTAAAGTAATTTTAAGACATCCTGGAAACTAATGTGAAGCAGCACTGTGGTGGTCAAAGGAGATGAGAACTGTGGACTTCACTGCGAGGTTCCTCCTTCTAGCCTGGGCTTTTTTACACGGGATCGTGTGGATCTCGGAGGAGCAGAGGGTCAGCCTCATGGTGCAAACACTTGTAAGTCTCTACCTTCATCATATCTGCGAATGCCCCACTGGCCAAAGAGAGTCAGAATGAGCTTAGGAGTAGATTAGCCAAAAGTGTGGCACGGGGAGATTTAAACAAATGGGGACCCTCACTGCATTCCATCCACCATTGACGGGACGGGACTCCCCATAACCTCGGCCTCTGCTCATTACATGCTAGGGTTCCAGCCATGCAGCAAGGACCCCCCCCCAATGACCGCATGTGCTCAGGCACACACACATGCACATAGATGATGGACAGAGAAAGTGCTAACAGTGTTTGCATATGTGCTGCTGCGGTTTCGGATTTTTAATTTAAATTTTAAATGGTACTTTTAATGTTTAAAACATTAAAAAACATTAAACATAAAACATTTAAAAACTACTACAATTACATGTGCAGCTTTTTAGAGAAAAGTGTCAAAGTTAGTACAGGAAAATGTGATTATGGGTGAAGCCATTTCTTACTCTGTCTGCAAATGGGGTTTTGAAGCCAGCTGTCCCTGAACCCCTTCTTGGTTTCCTTCCAGACGTCCTGCTGGTGTTGAAGAGGCCGCCCAGGTGTTCGTCTGGTCAGAAGGAGCGCTTGAATTTACTGACACTGATGAGGCCCTGAGGCCTTTCACACTCTACGAGTATCAGGTCAGAGCCCGGAACTCCAGGGGCTCAGTGGAGAGCCTGTGGTCCTCGGCACGCACGCTGGAGGCCCCGCCCCAAGACCTGCCAGTGCCTTGGGCTCGAGCCACAGGTGCTCACTCGGTTCTGCTGAATTGGACGAAGCCAGGCTCTCCTAATGGCGTTATCTCCCAGTACCGCGTGCTCTACCAAGAGAGGCCAGATGACCCAACACTGAGCAGCTCTACTGTGCATGCTTTCACAGTAGTGGTGAGTACTGAGGGGGAGGGACGGACACTCAGATTATCTGGTCATCCAGTTGCAATTCATTGCTTATCCGACTTGTCATTTCTGACTCGCGTTAAATGGATAGAGATTGTTTGCATGGGACAGGAAGCGATGTGGTCTTGGGAACAGGATGCTGAGCTGAGTAGAGGGCGTACTGGGAACCAGTTTGCAGACCACAGTGCGTCTTACCTCAAGCAAAGAAGCGACCTTCTCTTCACCTGATTTCTAAGTCTATTAAATGGGAATATTAATGGTGTCTCTATATCTCATGGGATGGGGCTCAGATAAAATTAGATACAGATTTAATTTTCTTTTTTCTTAAAGAGCCAATTGCATCAGGTATTTATATCTATATAAGTAGATTAATATCCATAAATATAAAAATATAAATGAAAGTATCACTTAGATACATGTAGATATAGATATCTTTAGATGCAGATGTGTGCTGTGATGTTGGTTCTTCAAGGAAGAAAATTAAATTTCTAGATGTATTTGTGTAGATGTATGAATATACCATGTTTTGTCACTGTCCTTATGTTTAATTTTCCCATATGACTAAAAAATAAGCAACATGTGAATGGAGGCGCAATATTTTTTAAGTTGTTATTTCAGAATTGGTACTTTCCTCTTTGTTGGGCATCTAATTATGTTTATATATCAGGGTCTTTCATGCTACATCTCCTAAATGCTTTGTCATCAGCACCAGAACAAGTGTTCCTCAGTCTGCATATGCAGTCCATGAGCAAATATATTATTTCTCGCCGCATCCTTGGGATGCACATTCTGAATTGCTACCCAGAGAATAAGGACTGAAATACAAAGTAAAAATTGTTTAACTCGGAAACAAGGGCTTTCTGAGTGAGACAACATAATTTAAATGCGTTTTATCAAAGGCACCAATACTGTAAGGATTAAACTTCTGATGTTGTAAAATATGTTTCGGGAGTATGAGCCTAAACACTAAATCTCCCAAAGCAGTTCTGTCGGAATTTCCTAGTGAAAGAGTCTCTAAGTCGCTCCTTTTCAGCTGGTTTCCTTTCACAATACAAGACTTAAAGAATCTCAGGGGCTCAGGAAGGCCTGTGGCCCCCAGCTTCAAGCTTCCCAGGGTCCTTTGTTCTCGGGCCCCAGTAGAGTTTCTGTTCCAACAGCCCAGTCTGTATTGTCAAATCCTTCATCTTTCTAAAGATTAAGCCTTTGCAATCCAAAGAGAAAAGCCAGAGTAATGAAGAACCAGTAATATTTCGGCATACTATCTTTCAATGTAAAAGTGTGTGTGTGTGTGTGTGTGCGCGTGTGTGCACTTGCTCAAAGTGGCCCCCAAATCTGGATCTCTGGCCCTGAAAATCCCAAGAGAAGATTTTGTAGGTTCATCAGGAGAAGTCCCAGTTGACCTAAATTTTTAAGCAGAGGAGGACATCCTCCACAGAACAATCGGGGCAGCCTGTTAGCATGCTGGTCACTAGGTCATTCTCCATGGCAGGAGGCCCTTTATGGACTGACATCTTTAATGGAAGCAATCAGAAACATGATTGTCCACAATTTTCACCCATTTATAGTGTACATTCCCAAGAGAATATGTTCATTAAAAAGTACCTAACGAAGGAGGTTCTCCCACTTAATCCCAATTCCCACCCTCAGAGAAGGATGTCCCTTTTATCCGAGTCAGATCCCTTCCCCCCAACTTAAGTCCATCTCTTCCCGTTCAGAACAGCAGGACTTTCTATACTAGTGCAATGGATCTTTAGGGTCAAGAACAGGTTATTGATGGTGCAATCCAATTTGGCAAATAGTCATTGAGTACTATACTCAGTATGTCAATTCTCAATTCTCAATTCTACACTCAAGTATATTTATGAAGTCTCCCATGAAACTGGGTCCTTGAACAGAGCAGAGGCTGGGGGAAGGCGAGTCATTGAGTCAGAGGTGCAGATTATTACCTCTGGGCATTTTGGGTTAAGTCTCTTTGCTTTAGCGTTCCCACGGCTCATGTTTCCATGAATCCATTTTAAATCTTTCTCTGGGTGCCTTCCTGGCTCTACTCACTTTCTGTCATTCCTATACCAGCTACATGTCTTCCCTGTCTCCTTCCATTTCTGCACCTGCCCCCCAGGAGACCTTTCAAGTTTTCACTTCGTAGATGGCTTTGGCTAAAATTCTCCCGAGCAAAGGAACTGTACCTCCAATTCATGAGACACAGAACCCATCCTCACAATGGCCAGGATGACATTGCAGTCCGCAGACTTGAAAGGGTTATTGCTGATTCCCTTCATGTAGTCTCGTTTGTTGGGATCCCATCCCTGAACAAGGAGCCACCAATATGTTGCGGGGACAGAGTGCCACCACTAGCTTGTCCCAGAGTCCCCCCAGAGTTGTTTACAGACAGGTGGATGTTGCAGAGAGAGCCACATAAAACAGGTGCAGTGGATGCACGCATCCTCCAAAGGCGGCAGTGCATGGAGAACTGGCGGCGGGGCCTCTGTGGGGGGGAGGCATATGCATTGGCAGGAGCCACAGCAGCAGAGGCAGCAGGAGAGGAGAACTGGCAAGAGCGTGGGTTTGGATGTGTCACCAGCTTTCTTCCCAACCTCATGAAGCTTCATCTCCTTTTGCGCCCAAGTGGGTCCTTCTAAGTGGGGGAGAGAAAGACAGCTAGATGCTTAAGGTCTCTTTGGACCAGTGCCCACCACTACTGAAAGCAAGCTTTAGGTAGAAGTCCTCAAACTCCCTTCCCTGGGAGCTTGGTGATGGATTGTGCGATGTCAGGAGAGAAGCTGCATTTAGCCTTCCTTGGCACGCACGTGTTCCATGGCGGCATTTGCAGGGAACACTGCTGGCGAGCTGGGCCACCCTGCTGCCGCCATTCCGATGGGTTTGCTTCTTCTCCCTGGCACCTGCCATGGTACTGGCAGAAACAACTTGGGATTTAAAGTCGAAGGTGGTTTACCTGTCAGTCTGTGCTCTAAGTAGATCCTGCCTTGATGCCAGGTTATAAAACATCGAGCCCAGATCGGGCATTTGCTCAGTGCCCTGAAAAGTAGATGTTTCTTCACCCTGCGTGTAGAAAGGAGTAAACAAATGACATGGGTCGCTAAAAGTTGGCTTCCGACCTGGAAGTAAAATCCAGAATTGCAAACTGAAGTCTCTAGATCCTGGTGGCCAGGCTACCTTGTCTAAGGTCAAGGAGGAAGTAGTCAAAATTTCCTCGTGGGGTCATCTCAGATTTCTTTACCATTCAGTAGATATTCGGGGCTGAGGGAGCAGGATGAGATACGTCGTCATTGCCACATTACGGAGAGTTTGTAAGTAAATTGATACATTCATTTTTAATTCCATTTTTATTTTGACTTAGTATAATGTAAAACATTATTGCTCTTTACACATGATCTTAAGTTAGTTGGAGCTCCTACCATTTGATGGTTCTTAGTCTTTTCTCCCCAGACCCACTTATAGGGCAGCAGAAATGTCCTGAGAGGTCTAGCTTGCTAAAAAAAGACTATCTTTCCAAAATGAAGAAGAAATTGGTAAAAGAAACAGTTACCATAAATGTCTGCATCAGTTCTATTAACTCAGATTTTTCATATTTCATTATATAACTGTGTCGTTCACCCTTTTACCTATAAGCTATAAAATATAAGTGGGTAAATGTCACACTAAACGATGACTATTTGTTGACACAACCCTTTTTTATTGTAATGATGTGTTGGGTTTGACATTAACTTTGCACTTATTAGATTTCCATTATCTTTATCCCTTTTATTTTCTAATACTACCCTACCAATCACAAATATATATATATATCATGGATCTGCTTTTAGCTCAGCATTATTGGGGATTGAGAAAAACTAGATCCATCTAAGTCTTCTTAAATATCAGGTAACTCCTTCTTTGAAAGAGCTTTGTTTTCCTCCAGCTGTTTTGTTCCCAGAAGCTTCATCCGGCCTCTCCTGCTCACGCATTAAGTAATTTCCTGGTCAGGTCCCAGGGTTTTCTAGTCACTTCCAGTGACAGCCACCAGACCGATTTTAGTAATCAGGACTCATTTCGGGTGTTTCAAAATATCCTCTTTAAAGCCAGACTGGTGTTAATGGATCTACGGTGTGGAAGACAGGGCATGCTCGTTTTTCTCCCTCTTCTTCTCTTGTGGATTTCCCTAGGATCTTGGCAGAAAAGACGGAAATAGACACACAGGAGCAGAGCCTTACTCATTAATATTGTTCTCATCCATCCATGATTGCTTCCAGTGGGGCAGGAGCCCCAAGGGCTCCTCTCTGTGGTTGTGTAGAGGTCTGCAGGGGAAAGCCCATGCTTCCTGGTCCCTGAAGCAGGCATTGCCTGCTGGCTAACTGGCTAACTCCTGGCTAACTCCTGCACCCTGGAGGTCCACCCCACAACCTCCTTTACTTCTGGTCACCCCTCTTCCAAGTAGCAGCCAATATCAGGGTCTGTCTGTCACATTGACAAGGCTCATTCCTTTCTCGGCATCTGGTAGGCCTGGGGAAAACTTGGTCAAGCAAATGAGGAGAACACAGCCTGTCCAGCAGTCACGTGACCTACCCCACTGGCTCAGACTCAGCCCGCCTCACCACTTCAGAACTCATTGGATGAGAAGTGAGCATCTGCTTCTGGTCAGGCCAGATTCCCACATCCTGGGGTCACCTAAGAATCTCAGAAGACCCTTCCTCNGGAGCCCCAAGGGCTCCTCTCTGTGGTTGTGTAGAGGTCTGCAGGGGAAAGCCCATGCTTCCTGGTCCCTGAAGCAGGCATTGCCTGCTGGCTAACTGGCTAACTCCTGGCTAACTCCTGCACCCTGGAGGTCCACCCCACAACCTCCTTTACTTCTGGTCACCCCTCTTCCAAGTAGCAGCCAATATCAGGGTCTGTCTGTCACATTGACAAGGCTCATTCCTTTCTTGGCATCTGGTAGGCCTGGGGAAAACTTGGTCAAGCAAATGAGGAAAACACAGCCTGTCCAGCAGTCACGTGACCTACCCCACTGGCTCAGACTCAGCCCGCCTCACCACTTCAGAACTCATTGGATGAGAAGCGAGCATCTGCTTCTGGTCAGGCCAGATTCCCACATCCTGGGGTCACCTAAGAATCTCAGAAGACCCTTCCTCTCCCCAATGGCTACATCAACATCTCCCTGTGAGTCTTTTCATCTTGAGTAGAGTAAAATGCTCATCTCACCATGCATTCAGACATCCCTGAGTCCTTCATCTTTTTCTCCTGGGTATCCCTCATAAGCCTTGAGAGAGGAATTAGGGTGTCCCCGTTTCCTCCCACACAGTAAGAAGGTGACCTGAAGAAGCCGCTCTACTGACTTTCCCTCTCTGACTTATTTTCCATGAACCTGGATCTTATGTAGGTGGTCTTATGATGATGCAAGGCTGATTCTTTCTGTAGGTTAAGTCCTGCAGAGAAACGTATAGCAGTTTCAGTAGAGATGCGTATCACCTATTTTTCTGAGCTATACTCATTATTCCCCAGTACATCCAGTTACATCATGAAATGCCCCATCATCTTCTCAGGTGCTCATGCCGGGTCATCCTTGAGTCTTCCCTTCCTTACTTCAAATCCAATCCTTCCCTAGGTCCTATTGATTCTACTTCTAAGGTATTGATCTTGAATCCTTCTGCTTGTAGGCCACCTTGGGATCTTCACACGTCTTGTTCCCTTCTGCGCAAGTGATCATGACCTTACCCTTCAGCTGTCTTGTTTCTCAATCATCAAGTCTAAACTAAGGTGCTACTTATCTCTCAAGGCTGTTGCGAGGACTAGATAAATTAATGCCCATGTCAACGGCAATATAAATAGGCAGTAAAACTTTAGAAGCTTTACTGTTTCGATTGACAGGCTAAAAGAAATGAGCAAATGTAGAGAAAGTTTTTGGTTTATGCAAGGCAACCATATGTGCTAATTTGGTCAGGGATGAATGCCTAATGTTTTATATACTTTAAGCAGTCCTCAATGAGCAACAAAATCCAGAGCGTGCTAATTTAAATGCTTTCTGATACCAGACTATTAATTTCCAGGTAATA
Source organism: Sturnira hondurensis (assembly GCF_014824575.4). Lineage (NCBI taxonomy): Eukaryota > Metazoa > Chordata > Mammalia > Chiroptera > Phyllostomidae > Sturnira > Sturnira hondurensis. Next base: position 8,612,685 of record NW_028091156.1, read on the forward strand.
TCTCAAATACCGTGTCAGGTTCTATTCTCTTCTAAGTCTCCTGGAGCAATTCTGTGCTTTTTGTCTCCCTGAGGCTCTGTTCTGCCCATCTGCCCTTTACCGTACTGCCTTCCCCTCTAAGAGCCTTGCTTAGGCAGTGCCCACTCAGATGTAGCTGTTTACCTGCTGTGAGGACCCTGCCCACTCCCTCAGGTCTGGGGTCCCATCAGCAAAACGTGAGGTCTTTCCATCACACATACACTCTCTCTCTTTCTTCCCATATCAGACAGATTCTGCCAAACTGGCACCTACCAACTTCACTTATGCCCAAGGGCAGACTCTCTTGGTACAGAGGGGCAGGTGACAGTAAAAATACCCTCTAACTCAAGTAGGTTGTTTTTGCAGCCTTTAACTGAATTATAGGGAAGCCTCTAGGACCCCCAAATCCCACAGAGACTTATCCAAAAACATACATGAAAGTAAAACAAACCAGTCCACAGACTAACAGGGCCAAGCCATAAATTCAGAATACGTGCCGCTGAGCAGAGACAGCAAGCTGTACACGGCAGCGGAAGGGCAGACGCTCGTGTCACAGGTGGGAAGGAGCCACTGCCCGAGACAAGATGGCTGCCCATGCCATGCCCTGTTCCAGCCAAGAGGGCGTGGCCTCCGCTTCACCAGGGCTCATGGGTGAGGGGGAACCAGACACAGATGACCAATTTTTTTATGGTTCACAGCCGATCAAAGTGAAATTCAGCAGCTGTTCAGGACAAGTGACCGCTGCAACGGCGGTAATATAACCTGCTAAGTAGAGAGGGAATTGCATTAGAGCAAGAGGTTAGCCGTGATTATCGGCAGGTGAGTGCTTTATTGAAGTTGAAAGACCATTAACATTGATAGAGTAATTATTTCAACTTGAAAGTAATTACCTTGATGGGTGATAACTTCTCTAGTGTTCCCAGATTTGATTGGGCCAAACAATTGTGAGCTCCCGAAGCCTAGAAAAATATTACAACAATACTGTGATTTTTAAATTACTGAAACCACTGTTGGACTATTTTAATTATGCTGAACAGTGAAAAGATTTTGCCTCACACCAGCTAGTGACCTCTCATTTAGGGAAAGACATTTGCTTCTTAATCCAAATGCAGTGACCCATACCCAACACCTGTGAATACGTATGTGATGGGCTTGCAAATGAACCGGGTTTATCTCAATATATTTTTTAAGGTGAAACCTCTTGTTAGTGCTGTGGCCAGGCGTTGCTAAGCTCCAACCTTAGGCATTGTTGATTGTATCTGTGAACTGGGGGGCCCCAGAAGAGCAGCTACCTCCTGTCTTTGTGACACAGAATTTCAATTTGTATACATTAAATCTTCCCAGAATAACATCATAAAAAAAGAAAAGTCCGGATGCCATGTATGGTGAATCTCACTGGTTGAAATAGCTTTCTTGCTTGAACTCACACAAGTTCACCACAAACCCATCCTTGTCAGGGTATGTTTCCTGTGTATCCACACTGGCTGTCAGCAAACGAAATGAAAGCTGAAATCCAGGGCTATTGCTTCTCTGACCTCTCACGCATGTCTGAAAATCGCGCGTTGTTTGCAATTGAGGACCTAAACACATGACGTCTGATGTGGTGATCAAGACCAAGACATACTGTGGCACTCCTCCATTCATCGGGGTTCACATAATGCGCTTTTGAGAATCCATTGTGCCCAGAAGCTCGAACAGATACAAAGGTGGAAGAAATAGACTCTTCCAAGACTGGTGGCGTTCTTAGAGCAAACAAGGCAGGAGACAGATTGCAATATAATAAGCAATTATTTAGCCGTGCATGGGCATTGATTGGGCTCGTAAATACTTAAAGGAACCCAAGGAGACCTTAACTCATCCCCCCCGATTCCGAACCCAGCACTCATCCTTTGCAGGAACCACAAACCACTGGCTGAGCAAACACAGACAGCTTCATGCTTCTTAGTCATGCTGTCAGAAAAGATGAATGCGACATCCCCTTCGAGTTCCTGGATGATTCCTTAGACCTTTCTGTCATCTTGGCAGGGTCTGATCAGATGATAAGCCAATGAATGACTCTCTTTATGTTGGCGCTTCCCAGGAGTTTGTTTTTTTTTTTTTTACCTGATCAAAATCTCAGACTCTCATGAGGGCAGAACAGGTTTCCACCTGTTGTCCGAGGGCCAAGAAGGAATGTTTTAACAAACAGGTCATGGGTTTCCTCCATCTCCCCAGCTCTGCTCTGAGCTCTTCTCCACAGATAATGTCATAGGGCCTCGCTCTCAGAAGGAAGGAGAGGGTAGAAATCCCAGCCAAGGCAAAACAGATTTGCTTCCCTGGAAAGCAAAATGACTGGTTTTGAACTTGGGAAAACAGTGAAGAATTGAGATGAAACCATGGGGAAAGGGACAAGAATTGATGATTTGAATTGTAAATCCTTCCATGAAACTGACCACGGAGCGAAGGAAGCAGACCAATCTGGTGTCACATCTGAGTTCTCAGCTCCACGTGGGTCCTATGCAGTCAGGCTCAAGATTGTCTTAAGGAGCCCCTCAGGCACTCTGGATGTAAAACAAGCATCATAACTCATTTGTAAACATTTGATATGATACTTGGATTATTAAATATTCCCATAAAAATCAGAGAGTTTTAATTCCTTCCAAAAAGGTCCATTGTCTACCTCTAAAAGATAATGGCCATGTCTAGATAGTAAAATTACAGTATATTTTTAACAGAGGGAAATGTTACTTTTTGACAAGACCCAAGTAATGAATTTTATCCTATAAGTTCCTATTGAGTGATTATGATCCCGAGTTTTATTTTTGCTAAAGCAATTACTAGTGTCATGGCTGGATACCTGTGCCCATTAGTGGCTGGCTCTGTGTGTGTGTGTGTGTGTGTGTGTGTTGGTTTTTTTTTTTTTTAAGGGTGGTTATTGATCTCTTGCTGAGCTGAGATTCCGGTTTTATGCCAGATAGCTTGATTAATGGGTTGGTTTCTGTGAGTGGACTGAATGGGGATGGAAAGCCCAGGCAGCCTGCTCTGCCAACCCCAAATCCGTCAAGATGCATCGCTCATTATGAAACCGTTATCAAGGATACATGAAAAATTAATTGGGCTCAGTTTGATTCTGAAAAGAATCGGCTTTCTCTTTGGCGGGCCCCCCCTCCCCCACTCTTTCCAGATGTTGTGCACCGGCCCCCGGAGGAACAGCAGAGGGAGATGTATTAATACATTGTATTGATTAGATCAAGACCCCTGACAGTTATTTGTAGAGATACCATCTGGCTGCTGTTCCAATTCCTTCACCAAAAACAGGACGTGACATGTTATTAATCTCAACTCTCTAAGTATAGACAGTTGCCTTTTCTGCTAAGCTGCATTTTACCATTCCGTAGGAGACGGAGGCAGACCTGAAGGGTGCAGAAATTAAGGTTATTACACAAATTGAGCCATATGGTCCAAATATTTCAGCAAGAAAATTGCCCAGCAATAAAAATTGCTCCTGCCTTCCTAATGGTGTAAATTACAGTTTAACCATGGCTCTAATGATGTCCTTCTGCCGCGCTTAACTACTGTTACATGAAGGACATTGTTTTAAAAATATAAAAAACAAGTCAATGCCAGCAGCGTGTTTTACAATCTGTTAGTGTGTCATTAAGAACACTGTCAGAATTACACAAGCATAATGGCAGGCAACCCGGCATACAAAAGAACACGGACGGAAATAGAAAGTGCCTGCAAAACTCTCGTTTGTATCTCCGGAATGTCCAGAGCACGGTCCCCTCTGGGTGTTTTCCAGGGAGAACGGCCCTGCCCAGACCTTTATTCTAATTCTCCTGTCCCCGTGTGCCTTGGTAGATACCTTTTCCCAGCTGGTGGGGAGAGCTGCCCAATTCTAGACCAAATGGTAGAAGTCGAGCCTTTTCACCATTTCTGTTGTTGGCAAAAGGGGTGACTCTCCACGGTTAAAAGGGACAAGGTAATAATGAAATGACAGTTTCTACTCTGTTCAGAAGAAACCAACCACTATTTGGGGCCCAATATTAAGAGGAGGGTTATTTTTTAAAAAGTCACAGAACTTTTGAATGTGACAGAAAAGGCCATTAATATTCTTGGAAGACTGTAACCCTTCAAAGGTGTTCCCACCTCTTATATCAAAACACCTTGACATTGAAAAAATAGCCATACAGGTCACCAGAATATGATGTTTTACCCTCTAAAATTGTACCATCCCGCTGACCTTTCAGCCTTCCAAGATGTTCAAAGCACAGTTTACATTAGAAGTCTGGAGAGAAGTTTATTGGAATTAAATACATATGAAATTTGAAGGAAAACTACTTTTAATTTCTAGCAAGTTGATCTTAAGTGCTGTTTTCTTCTCTGTTATCCTGAGAGAGAGAAAATCCAGGATATAGTTTCCATTCTTGCTACTACCCAGGGCTGCCTTGTGCACAGCCAGCCTAGAGGAAACAAGACATTATTTATGAAAATATGACTATCAATGAAAGCCAAAATTATAGTTCAGTGCAATGAAGTCAGAGAAGCCACTTCGCTTGACATGATTAATTGTCTGATGCAAACATAAAAAACAGTATATAAAAGATTCAAAGAATTAAAAGGTCACTTTACCCTGAAAAGTTCAGAGGAGACTTTGGGATTGCTTTGCCTTAAACAAGGGTGCTATTCAAACAGAAGGCATGAAGCAAAAATAAAATTATTATTATTATTATTATTATCCAGTCAAAGAAACAAAAGTTACGTTGAAAACATCTGATCGCAAGTCTCTGCTTCAGGAGGTAGAAAGGGGAATATTTTTCCAATCTGTGACCATTTACGAGGCTGACATTAAAGGTGTTTTATTCTACAAAGTCCCATCAGCTGCCTAGCAGAGCCAGCCAGTGAGCTGGCCAGCAGTGTGGGTCCGGGGTGCCAGCAAACACAAACTAGAGATTGACAAGGCCCCCTTCCATCCTGCGCCTTGGGGAGATAGGGCCCCCAATGCCTCCCCAAGAGGGGCAGCTCCCCCCAGAGTACCAGGACCAGGGAAATGACTCAGTAAATGGCAGTTGTTATGATCTGAAATAATATGAGGAAGAGAAAATCCATCCATCAAGATACCTTTGTGCTAATGTATTGACAGGATCCTACTGGGAGAGACAAGTCCAGAATTGTTTTTTTTTAAGATAAAGTTTTCCCTTCCCTCCTTTTCCCTTCCTTCCCTCCAACCCCTTTCCCAAGAACATGTGCTTCTTAACACATCCTGTTAGTAAGAGCATGGTCCTTTGGCTGCTGACTTTGGAGTCCAGGTGGCCTCCTGGGGCAAGCAAAGCGAAGTCAGGCTCTTGGTTGAGGAGCCTGTCTGGAGATAGTCGGCTCATGTAGAATATTCCCTACAGTCCACCACATTCCGGCGATACCTCGTGTAGCAGAGGACACCTCGGTAGGCCACCCAGTGATGTCACCACTGGATTTGTGGCATTGCCTGAGGCCACCTCACCAGCATCCACAAATGCAGCTGAGGTGATAAGGCCACACCTCCAGGACCCGCCCTTGTGATGTCACGTGAGCCAAAAGGAGGATGGGCCCGTCCCTGTCTCCAGACATTGTTCTGTGACTTCTCCCTACGCCAGACCTAGGTTCTCATCTTACTAATCTTGGGTAATTTCTGGTTGACAAGAAACTCAATATAGGCCCCAAATTAGCTTTCTAAATAGTGCAGTATACATGAAACCGTGTCTAATGTTCTTTCTTCCTTCCTTCGTGGCCTACAACATTTGAGAAATGCAATAATTAGCACATGTGAGGCCGAGCTGAGCCAGGACCTCAGGAGACCCAATCCACTTGTCCTTTCTGCCCAGAAGTACCTGGCCATCATACCTCACACGCTTTGCCATCTTTCCCTTCACAGAGTGATAATTATTTATTAGCGGAATATATGCTTATTATAATCAGAAATTAAAGTTGTTAGGGACCTGTGCATCCAGGTCCCTGTGGCTGGATGATCACATCTGTTAGAAATAAATCACTTCAAAAAAATTATATTAGTCTCACAGACGGTCAAGAAATGGAGCGAGGGGAAGAAGGGGTGACTACGGTGAGGAAGCTTGGTTTCCAAATCCGGCGAAGTGGAATGCGGTCAGGATGTCGCTGGCGCATTCCCACCACGTTCGGACGTCACCTCGGTATTTCTCCTCTTTGAACCCAGGTGGCCAATTAACAGTGTGGCTCTTTATTCATCACAAAATAGGCCAGCTAAATTGACTGGTTAGATTAGCTAATAGGACTTTTAGCAAGGAGTAGAATAAAAAACGATGCATGTGGAAAGACTGAAAGGAAAATCATTGGGGGGATGGTGGAAAAAAAACCTGAAGGAATGTTCCTCTGAAATGTATCTGGAGTTTCCATGGGAAGTGAGGTAGTTTCACAGGGGAGATTCCCTTTGACAAGTTTTCTTCCTGAAACATGTTCTCTTTAATTCTCTCATATGCATTTCCTTGGAGTGTCTTTCCTTCCTAAAGTAGAAAGACAGTTTAAATTACTTTCAGCAATTACTAGTTTCATTAGGTTGTTTCGATGGGTCTTTTTTCAAGAAGTAATGTCATTTGCAGCCTGTCTGGTCATCAGTCCACAACCCAGCAAATAACAAGCCTGTGACCTTAATCTTGTAAATACGTATCACTTTTTTTACTGTGAAAGAACATAAGAAAACATCATGTAATGGTCTATGGAATTAAAATTCTGTGAAAATATATTTATTAAACATTATTAGCTTATGCATTCTAATTTTGTGGCCAAAGATTACATGCTTCTATAGATGTGACAATTTGTTTCTTTAAATCATGTTTTTATTTTCCCTCTTGTTGCAAAGTGCACCTCAGAAACATAAGCTGAAAGACAGTGAGGGTTTGAGGGTTTTTTAACTGATGCAACATTAATTCATCCCCATGACTGGAGAGTCTGTAGAAGCTGATAGAGGTCTCCAAAAAAAAACCAAATTCTGAACTCTCAGCTTCAAAGTTCCCCCCAAAATAGTGTTGATCCTCTTTGTTTCCTAACTTTTGAATGACTAGTGATTCTTGTTCAGAAAATTGAGGGTCTACCTCCAGGGGCATCTAAAAGAAATGATTCCATGGGGTACTTTTGAACATTGAAGATCTCATGTTAAAAGTCAACACTTCTTTTGGTACTGAACGTTTCTGAAGGAAATGACTTCAGTGGCAAGGCACGTGGTCTCCAGAATAGTTTCGCTTTTGAGCCCCTGAGCTAAGGGCTCTGCTCAGAAAGGTCTGACTCCTGTGTTTCCGTGAGGAGAGTGCCCCCTGCTGGATGTGTCTCTATACCACAGGTCGCTGCTAAGACCCAGCCGCCCTCTGGGTACCAGCGGAGTCAGCAGTTAAGATGCATCTCAGCAAAGGTTTTTGGAAAACCCTCGCCTCCTACCGTGCTGGAATGACTGGAAGTGTGGGAGTAGCCATGATTCCCTCTAGTTTTCTTTTTACGGCTATATTATGGCACCCTGTTGGGGCATACGTCTGAGCCTTTCCCGTGCCCTACTTTGAAAATGCCCAGATGGCGCCTGCGTGCTCCGGTTGGGATTGGGCGTCACTCATCTTTCCTGCTCTGTAGTCTGCAGGGTTATCAGAGAGGAGACGAGAAAAACTCTGCCACTTTTCAGATCCTCTCCATCTGCTTCTAGGCACCCACAGAGGACAGGGCACACTGGTGAAGGCAATAGTGGCTGTGATAACTGAGCTCCACCTCCCGGGGCCGCAGAGCCCCCGAGCAGTAACAGATTAGAATGACTGGCGGTGTAAACATTTTTGTACGTCACCCAAACCACCTATAAATGCACCTTTCTTCTTCACTCTAGTTTTAAGCTTAATAGACCATTTAAAACCAATCATTCAACCTGAGAAATATATTTTTTAAAAAAGTGAATAAATATAGGGAGCAGTGGAACTGGTGGAAATAGCCCAGGTGCACAGATGTAGCATGATTGTTCTGACACATGCATTTCGTAGGCCTTTCGTCTCCAACCCTGTTCCTCAGGGCCACCTGGGCCGTGGCCATCAGTCCCATGTTCATCTAGAGTCATCTGCGCTTCCCACTGGGAAATTAGTCAAGGGGGTGAGATGGTTTTTATACAAATTATCTGTAAGCATTTCTCTTCCAAAAAATATCACTGGACTGTGTCCATCACAGTGACCTGAATTACTTTGTTTTTATTTTAGAACTTTATTCATGAGAGAGTAGTGATGGGATTTTGTTTTGTTTTTTCAGAGGAAAATGGCTGTGCTCTGCTTCCCTTCTTAAGGATTGCTTGGCTGGAGGGAGGGTGCTCATACAGGGCAGCTGCCTCCGAAATGTGTAGAATGTGCAGTCCTATGAGCAATAGCTCTTGGACCACACAACCCATGATATGCATATTTACTTATTTATAAATTATAAAATTTGTACTAGTGAAAAATTATTTACAGTATAAGAAAAAATTTAAAAGGGATAGATATGGATAAATCATCAATAGATCATTAGGTTAATCCTGAGTTACTACTATTATTGGCTAATATCTTAAGACATAGTATAATCTTTATTGAAAGATTCGCCGTTAATAATATTAAATGTCAATCTATTTTCCAAATAGTCTCTTTGATCATTTCCAATTTTCTGTCAACTTGTGATCAAATATGCCTGGGCTGTTCGTGTTTGTGCCTCATCCTAGGGCTGACAAAGGGCTTGCGTCACGAGAAGTATCAACCCAGCCATTTCCTTGTTCTTCATGTATGTATTTATAATCAGTATTGTATGTGAATCATGGCTTTCCATTCTTTCAGGAATGTTGAAAGTCACCCATGTTTCCAAAGACAGTATATTTAAAACCATTAACACACTTTCCATGGCACCATAAACTGCAACGTATCACTATCTCCTCCAACTGAAAAACCCCATTCTTCCTTTTCTGGGGACTAACTCAGAACTTAATATATTTATTCTTTCATTCACTCATCCAATCAATATGCACCTAATGCATGCCAACTGGGTTTACAGCCGTGGGTAAACCAGATGAAAAAAATCCTTCCTTCTTGAAGCTTTTTATTCTAGTGGGGAGACAAGGACCATGTATGTGTGAGGGGAGGTATCAGAGGTGCTCTGTCAGCCAGTCCGGGATGTTACGCTGGCCAGTTTTGGGGGAGACTTGCCTGTTGAGACCGGAAAGGGGGTACTTCAGGTGAGAAAGTCAGGGAAGGTCTCACAGTCAGGTGACAATGGAGCAGAAATTTGAAGGAGAAAGGAGCAAACCATGTAGTTCACTGGGAGAAGACTGCTAGTTCAGGAATGGAGATGTATTTAGGACTCTGGGTTTGGTCCCTGAGTAGTCCAGGTAGGTTCTAGGACTCATCAACATCTGTACTGACCTTCAGATTAGGATGCCCAAAGGTCAGGTTCAACCACTGACCTTGCTTTGACAGAGAACTGCGTCACTACTTGGGGGCTATAAGGCTCAGCCATCAGATGAGCTGTGTAACATAGACATTCCCCAGTTTTTAAGTCTGTCCTTTGGGTCTATAACTTTCACATACTGGCAAATAAATCTTCCTGCAATGCTAGCTCATCCCCTGGCTATCTAACATCATTCACTTTTTTTCTTTTATAATCTTCTAAAACATAGGTGGCAAACACAAGGCCTGAGGGCCGAATCCGGCCTGCCACCTCGTTTTATCCAGCCACATCTTGGCACCTTGTTTCTACCGAGTGCCAAGCTCTCACTTAACAGTTAAGGAGTAGTTACATGTATCCAGTCCTAATATTACATTTGGCCTCTGAAGGCAACAACAAGGCTGATGTGGCCCCTGGTGAACATGAGATTGACACCTCCGAATCTTAAATGTCTCCATATCCCAGGCAAACCAGAATAGGACTCACTCACTGTGAAACAGAGATGTCTTTTCCAATTACTGTATCCAAGTTCAAGCCCAAGTGTCTCTTGGTAAAGTCCCCAACCTTTCTGTAGATTTTTTCTCTTTTTCCATAATCCCATTTTCACAGTCGATGACCCCACCTTGAAAGTAAATGTAACCACCCCACACATCCCATATACAATAGTGGGTTGAAGGATGAGCATGGATATCTGTTGCATAACACAACTGAGAAGAGAAATGGGTATTTATTTCTTAATAGTCCCATAAGTCATTGATGGTATGTGGCTCCCTCTCCTATCTCCCCAGTGAGTTTGGATTATTTGGCTGATGAGATCGGTGAAACTTCTTCCTGATTGGTCTGAGTTCTTGGCGGCCTTGCCTTCTTCGTCAGCGTGATGTGACCTTCCATGCACCTGGCAACATGGTGAAGGATTTCCAGGCTCCTGCCTAAGCTCCCCAGCCTCTATAATGTAATGGATGTAAGAGCAACAGCATCCTTATTTGTCTTACCAGTCACCCCAGCCACGAGTCTGGGGTTTTATTGTTGTTTCGTCCTGACCCAGTGATGTACGGTGATCCAAATAGCGAGGCGACAGTGCTCTGCTTTCAGTTGGGCGGGACCATTATGGAGCCTTTCTGTCCCAAATCTCTACGTCAGCAGCATCCGGAGTCTCAGACGTGAAGACTCTGTACAGAGTACAGTACATAAAACTTCAGCCAATCAGCCTTTGGGTCTCACTGTGTTTGAAAAGATGGCCCTGCTCCCTGCCTTTCTACCCACTTTCTTCTGAGATCTTAGCCTCGGAGGTGAAGGTCAAATTGCAAACTGTACGTTTCCTTCTGGCTCTAAGATTTTTAGGGGTTTTATCTTTGTGGTAATTGCTTCAATCTTGCATTGAATGATATAATGCACTTCTGTCATATAAATCTAATCCATTCCTTCATATTGATACATAAACCTTGTCCTTTCCGTGGGGTCTTGTGTAACTACTTAAGCCCAAACGTACACCTTCCATGCTAGTTTTTATGTGTTTTTACAGTGGTTTCATGAATGTGAGCCTCTCATTCCTAATGAGTTGCAGTTCCTGAAGTCCAGAACGTACATGCTTCTACTTGTCCACTCCCTTTAGTGCCAAGCACCAGGCTGGAAGAAAGTAGATGCTAATTAAATATTTGACTGTGAATTTGACCCTCGGACCACAAACCAATCCTAGCATTTTTCTTTGCGGAGTGTTTTAAACCAAGCATAGAAGTGAACTCAAACTACCGCCGTCTGAAATCAGCAGACGCCTGTGCCTTCTCTGCTGCTTCCAGTGACAAGGAGCTGGTTCAGAGCACTTTTCTGGAGTGCCTTCAATGACCCTGGCCCTTTCAGAAAAGTCATCTGGCTGAATCCTTACAAAGGATTCAAAAAAAAAAAAAGTGGAGAATTTGCCTGAGGTCTCTCTCATCTAAGTGACAGAAGCAAAACTGGGACGTGGGTCTCTTGATTCTCAGCTGATTGTGTTTTGATTAAAGCATCTCCACTCTGAAAGGTTGCCTCCTTCTCCAGACATTAAGTCACGGGGTTTTTCTTGCATACAAGACATCATGATTGCTAACGCAAGCCAAGAAGAATAATAAATTGTAGATCAATGTTAATAACGCATTCAAAGTGCCAAACTCGCAGCACACTTTCTATCTTCGGCGACAAACTTTTTCCCAGTTTTGTCCCAATGTTTAATAGGAATGACGATGAGAAATTGAAAACTAAAACCAATTTTCATTTGATTTACCTAAATGAAAATAAGAACCACGGCTTCAAGGTCTCGGAACAAATGAAAGTTGTTTTTAGTTTTAATTAAGTATGCTTTGCTTAAGTACATTTTCTCTTAAGGTGTAATGGCTAAACTGTGATCATTTCTTTTTGTTTATTCATTTAGAATGCAAATAAAAGCAGATAATCAATAGATCATTATCTAAAACTAAAGGACTTACAAGTTAATAAGCTTGAGTCGATACATATTCCACAGCGAAGTGCTCAGTGCTGAACCCACCATAATTTGCTTCGCACAAAACTGGTTGACTTAATGCTTCAGTTTAATTCTAATATTAACTGAAACACCCAAAGAAAAAGAAAGTTTGAGGTCCTTTTATTAAAATGTTTCTTAAAGACTTTATTTGTTTATCTTTAGAGGGGAAGGGAAGGAGAGAGGGAAAGAAATATCAACGTATGGCTGCTTCTCGTGCGCCCCCTGCTGGGAACTGGCCTGCAACCCAGGCATGTGCCCTGACTGGGAATCGAACCACGATGGTCTGCTTCACAGGCCCGCGCTCAATCCACTGAGCTACACCAGCCAGGCCAGAACAATTCTTTTTTTTCTCCAATATAGATACATTTACAAGTTGAAAGCCACGACTGGAGGTGGCAGTAGTTTTAGTGGCGAGTACCTTGTACAGACACTACTGATGTTGAGGAGCTGGATCTGATCGTACCTCCAAGAATAATTTCTTTTACTTTTTACCTGGCTAAGAGATTGTATTATGAATGGGTGTTAGAATGGTTGTGGCATGGTGTTAATTTTAGTAAGATGATCATATGTAAATCAACTTTGGTAAGGGCTAAATTCCACCTAGTCGTGATACCTCTTTTAAATATACTGTTGGATGCTATTTGCTCACATTATGACTTTTGTGCCTAATCTCAAGTGATTTTGGTCTATACAACAGACCTTTATTGTTCAGTTCTTGTTTAATTGTGATATTATTCGAACATCAGGTATTGAGTTTGGTATCTCGCCCTTTTTATCTATTTTCTGGAACACTTTGTACACAATGTTATCTGTTACTCACAGAGTTAATTACAAAGAATAACAAAAAAACCTTCTCTGATGAAATCCTGTAACCTGGGCTTCTTTAGAGTAGGGGCCCAGATTCAGGGCTTTGTTTTATTTTATTTTAAAGCTGATTGAGTTATTACTGAGTGCATGTGTTAATTTTTTTTCTATTTTTCTAGAACTGCCCATTTTACGTTTGTTATCATGATACTGTTCCCGTTTCTCATTTCCAAGGTTAACCTGCATTTGGTTCAGGGTCCTCTCCTCTACACTCCTTGGACTCTCTCTAACTCCCTTCTCACACTGTTTTTTAGACTCTCATCTTAGACTCACTCTACACCAGGGGTGTCAAACTCATTTTCACAGGGACCTCATCAGCCTCATGGTTGCCTTCAGAGGACCAAATATGATTTCAACTCCTTAACAGTTAAGGGGTAGTTACATGTATACAGTCCTAAATTTATTTCAGCCCTTTGAAGGCAACTGTGAGGCTGATGTGGCCCCGGGTGAAATAAGTTTGACACTCCTGTGTCTACACACTCTCCTTCACCCTGCTCCTTTATTTGAAATTCTGTCCATATTCAGTGACAACATAAATGTGTTCTGAGCGCTCACTCCATGCCAGGCACAATCAGAGACACTTGGGATGGAGCAGAGAATAAAACAGAGACAGGCCCCTGCCCTGGCAGAACTTACCACCGGTAAGTAAAGAGACATATAAATAATAATCATAATAACCAAACAGATTCTATAATATGTTAGAAGGGAGTGATGAGTACGTTGGAAAGAAAAAAAGAGAGAGGACAAGCTTCAGGTGTTTCAAAATGGGAGGAGAAAGAGGAGAGTGGGCAGGTTGCATTTTTTTAAATAATTTTTTTTAAGATTTTATTTATTTATTTATCTTTAGAGGGGAAGGAGAGAGGGAGAGAAACATCAGTGTATGGTTGCCTTTCGTGCGTCCCCTGCTGGGAGTTGGCTTGCAGGGAACTGGCCTGCAACCCAGGCATGTGCCCTGACTGGGAATCGAACCGCGATCCTCTGGTTCGCAGGCCCGCGCTCAATCCACTGAGCTACACCAGCCAGGGCGCAGGTTGCATTTTTAAATAGGAATCACTCAATGAGAAGACAAGGGACAGTTACCCTTGCAGACGTGTAACCAAAGTGAGCTGCAGGCAGAAGAAACCACCCGCCCAGGGCCCTCAGTAAATACTATGTGCTTAATCGGGGACTGATTAAATACCAGGCTGTGGCTGGAATGCAAGTCTGTTAGGTGCATTTTAGTACAGTGTTACTAGTTTTGCCATCAAACAGATTGCCAGAGTGTGCACATGCTTAATTTTGATAGATCAGAGGTACTGCTTTTTAATATCTAGCCTGCCACATTCACATTTAATTATCACACATTTCATTTTTCTCTCCTCTTCTCCTTTGAAAAGTGAATCATTTTGAAACCTATTCGCCTCTCCCCATCCCCAGTATTTTTATGGTAGTTTAGGCTCATTGTTCCTTGTGCCAGGACTCTGTATAAATTAAATGGATACCTCCCATTGGTGTGTGAATCGTCTCCATTTTGCATTGGCCCCACCCCATTATAAAACAATGGACTCCGATGAGAAGAGAACATATCTCCCTTTTCCATATATCGGTCCTCTTTTACGAGCGCAGATATGTGTGGGAGTAAAGACACTACCATCCCCACAGGACTAACAAGTGAATACCCCACACTGAACATTTGAAGTTTGGAGTTTACAGTTGTTAACAAGAAACAGCCTCTGACTAGTCCGTGGTAATTCCCGGACGGGAAAATGAACTTTTATACTTCACTGAAATCTTTTCTATGTAGCCCTCTCACATTAGTTAGAACCCTGAGTGGCAGATGTTTTCTGTGTGGCCATCAGTAGCGTCCTTGACCTAGTCCAGCTGCCGGATAGGTGTTTCACAGGCATTGGGGCAGTTTGATTGTCAAGGGTGCAGGTGGCTTGACCCAAATGTGTCCGCATGGCCAGGATAAAACACAGTCCAGGTAGACATGACCTCGATAGAGGATCAGGACTGCGGACAGGATCATTGGCCTCAATTCAGGTGAGTGTTATAATCCCCACCTCAGAGGGTCTCACAAAGCAAACAGTTGTGTCTAAAGAATAATTACAAATTTTAAAATATAGGAAATATTCATCAAAGATGTTTTAAATCTAAGAAAATATTCTTCTGTGACTTTCTATGGATACGACAGTCTACACTTATTGGCGGAATGACAATGAGACAAACGGACAAATGGATTCTTGACAGATTTGGTTCTTTCCCCAGTCACCGAGCGGGGCCAGCACTGCAACAGGGAATAATTTTATACTTCCTTCACTGTCCCTTCAAATTGCATTGAAGAGCTCTTTACACGCGATTCTTAAATTTTCTTGCCTAATGGTACTCACTGCTTTTTAACAAACGTAGCCCAGAACTTTAGGGTAAAATTCACAGACGTGTCCAACCTCTGGTCAGCGACAGTGTCCGCTCTTCCTGTGCACCCGCCGTACTTCAGCGGCATTCACACCCCCGCTCTTTCTTCTCTCCGCCATTCCAGTCCCTCATGTATTTTTACCCACTCAAATTCTACAGCTTCCTGACTTATGTCAGATGCCAACCGCCAGTGACATCTCCCCCAACCTCTCCCTTCCCAGTCAGAAGAACCCCCTCAGTATTTCCCCGCACTCAGCCATAGCACTTGCCACACTCCAGGTTGTGTGTGTCTGTAGTCATGGATTACAATCGGTCACTATACGTTATCGACTCCTACCACTCAGGAGCCTGATATCCGTCTTGTGTCTCCCACGGCAATGCCATGGAATGTTGTACATGCCCGCTTCTCAAAAGGGTGTAGAATAGTGAATGGAGCTGTTGGCCAACAATACTGTGTGTTTCCACTGCCATTGTGGCAGCTGTGATGCCACCTCACAGTGCCACCGGGCACATACACAATTTTCACTCACATGAGACAATAAATCATGCACCTAATGGCTATTTTTTTCCTACCTTTCTTGAATTGGGAGCTGACCTTTAATTCAGAGCTACTCTGCACAGGTGCGCGCGCCATCACCAAACACCATCTTTGACCCACCAGCAGGAAGTTCGTAGGCAGTGATAAAGTGAGTGAGTTTGCCAAATCAGAGGACACCTCCTGATGGTGCTAATATTTTTCAGACTGGGATGTCTCGTACTTAGATAACCATGGGTAAGTGGTCAAGGTTGATATCTGGCTGTGAGTAATAAAGACATCATTCCATATTATGATGAATTTGATTGTTATGGATCAAGTACTAGCTATAGACCAACCTTTGGGGAACTCAAACATTAACGTTATAAATAGTAGGGAAAATAGCTCTACCAAACCTAGGCCTCAGATTATCCAGCTGTCAAGGAATCAGTAGAAATATTTTATGTAGACGTGTCAGTATCAAAATGTCTTATCAGTCACGGAGACACGTGATGCACTCTGTCCGAAGCCATGAGTTTAGGCAATGGTAGAGATCTTTTTCCACTTCTCCGGTTTTATCTGTAATCAAAGCCAGAAACCTGTCTGCAACCCCTCTCTGATTTTATAATGACACGGTAAACTATAACTTATGCCAAAACCAAGGGGCAGCAGCCGGGGGTTCTGCTAAAGAAGACAGAAGTCGACGTGTTGAAACCTTGCTTCTTCTGGAGCTTCCCTGTGCAGGAAAGCAGGTACCAGTGTGACGTGCTCTCTAGGACCGGGCATTCACAGAAACTGCAAAGAGAAAGGAATCCTGCCGCCCGGTCAGGATTTGTAAGCCTAAAGTCAGCCACTGTCGAGGGATAAGGGGCAGAGAAAGAAGCAACCCCATCAATCTGACGGTCCATGAAGTGGCTGGCGACCAGGACGATGAATGCTTTTCAAGCATAACAAGCACCCCGAACACTCTGCAGATGAGCACATCAGTGCCTGCACCTCACTATCGGGGTGCAGAGTAGGAGAGGGGCGGTGGGGGGAGGATTCCTGGGGGCCACGGTGAGCGGGTTCAGTGAAAATGCACCACAATGACCAGGGGGGGAAAGCTCCGGAAACTGCTGGATCACCAGATCGATGGGCTCGGAGATGACGAAGTTAGGTTGCTTTTTGCCGGTTAAACATTTGTGCAGAGTCTCCCCGTGCAGCCTTTTATTGACAGCTCCAGATCGATGGTCATTTTTGATCATTTTCAACCTACATAAACCTATTGACCCCCCAGCCACCTCCGGGGCGCTTCGAGGTGTCAAAAATAATCAGAGAAGAGGCTGTAAAATTGTCAGACTTCTGAAGACGCCAAGCGGTTTCGTGTGCCCCCAGGAGCAGAGAGGAGAGGCGAAAATGCGGTTCAAATGGCCAGCAGAACCGCCCCCCGGCGGCCTGTTCTAGAGGGTCTTTCTTGTTTGGGTGTCTCAGAACAGGGCGCACTGATTCATATCCAGACCCCGAGCCTTCCCCACGGTAGTCGAAAAAGGGAAAAAGAGCCGAGTCTCATTGGAAAGAGTAGGCTGTGGAGAAAAGATTATTTGTTTGTCTTTGTGGAGTCATTCTTTTCACCTGCTGCCAAACAAAAGTAGTTCATATACTTCTAGAATATACACTATGCATATTACGTGGGTGTGGGCATAAAGAAGCAGCCCAGAGGTCAGGGATAACAGAGAGAGCGAGAGAGATTGACGGATTGGAGAGAGAGAGCTCTATCAACCAAAAGAATCAGCAGGACGGAAGAGTAAGGGGGTGGAGTGAACCAAGCAGTGACCAAGAAGAGAACGAAGTAAGCATATTGATTAAAACAGTCGCCACAGGGGAAGACAGGAAGGGAGGAACGGAAGAGAGAAAAGAAGTAAAATGATTTCCGTGATGAGATTTACAAGTCGGTCAGTCAGAACGCTACGTTTGCAAAGGGAGGAATTCAATCCAAAACAGTAAAGACGGTGAGTGCTCAAGCGAATATTCTGAACATAAAGAAAACAGCACGTAACCGAGAAAGCAAGACACAACCCACTCCACGGAATGAGCTCTGCCCATGATTCTCACACAGTGAACTTTGGGGCTGGAAATCTACTCAGGAAAAAAGAATAAAACTGTTTCCTAAAATGTCAAAGAGTAAATTGGTAAGGGTTGTCTTGCCATTTTAAAAGTTTCTTCATTTAATGTTCATATGGCCTTTACTGAACATGGACGAAAAGCAAGGCTATTAACGAGATTCATTTAAAGTGTGCGTGCGTGTGTGTGTTAGTTCTTCAGAAATAACAAATTAACATGGGAACTTGTCCTCAATATAAATGTATGATACAGAAAAATTCTTAACATTTCCAACATGTGATTGTTTCTATAGATTTTTTAAGAAGTAGACCAAATTAAGCAAAACAGCTGTTGGAATCACGGT
Organism: Sturnira hondurensis; assembly: GCF_014824575.4. Classification (NCBI taxonomy): domain Eukaryota; kingdom Metazoa; phylum Chordata; class Mammalia; order Chiroptera; family Phyllostomidae; genus Sturnira; species Sturnira hondurensis. The sequence continues at coordinate 8,630,829 of NW_028091156.1, forward strand.
TTGTAGGAGCAGACCTCTAAACATTCCTGTGCCCGGCAGGGGGGAACTTGAACTTGAGATATATGGAGGCCTTCGTTCCACGTTAGACGATGAAGGCTTTGAGGCTAGGGCATTTGGAATCCCTCTGCTTTCAAGGATCTAAGCTGTAAATGTGCAGTAAAAGCATCTATAATGAAATCGGTTGTGTTATTCTTGTAATGGTTGCCCGGCCTGCAGTGGGGGACCCAGTGCCGGTGGTTAATCATTAACGACTCAGGCCACCAGAAGTGTTTGCTAGTATTGCCATCTAGGGGCTGGATGGAGTTCTCAGCTCCGAAATAAACGGTCATTGAGCAGGTGCTGCTATTGACAATGTGCATATGTTTTTGCTTTATAACCCACATGCTTTTCCTGTTTCTTATGACAAAAGCTATCTCTAAATGTCCCCAACAGTCTACCTGTTTTAGAGATAATCTGTTAGAGGTGATTACTATTTGCTTTGTACCTTATGCCTGTTTTGGCATCTATTACTGAATCCTCTGAACAAAGAATTTTTCTTTTTTGCATTATTAATCTTGTCCATGTTTGCCCTATTTCCACAGAAAGGGAATCATTCATCAGAAAAGAGTGTTTGTAATCGGGACTTGTAGCATCTTCCGATTTAATATTCATTGTGGTCATTCGAGTTCTGTGCAGTATTTATCTAAAGGACCAATCCAATGTTGTGGAGACACAAGTTTTAAATATTTATGATCGAACTTTTAATATTTTAAAAAAGAGAAATTAGTATTTCTGTAAAATTTGTTTCAGAGTCTGGTCACTTAGCAAATGTTTAAATATTAAACGATTTCAGGAAGTTAGTATGTAACATAATGGCACTTATTGAAACAAGAAAATTGACTTTTCTAGTTTCTAATAAGTAAAGGAAATTATAGTCTCTGTTTGTGTTTAATGCATAATAAGAAACATTAACACAGTTGAAACTTAAAGATTGTGAGGAAACAATGTCAAAAATTATTTCTATGGGTTTGGGGGGTTTTCCTATTTTTTGTGGGCGGTGGTTCAGTTTGATTTTGGCACCTCGTTTTTAGATTTTATTCAAAATGAAATTTGGATGCCTCCACATTAAGAAGAATTTCCATACACATAACTTTGGTCCTCTTGGGTACCTCCTCTCAGAAATAACTCTTCTTCTCCACCTCCTTGTCCTCCTCCACGCTCACCAGGAAAAGAGGACAATTTTCACATTTAAACATCTAATCGACCTCACACACCATTAAGTATAAATATCCTCCTCAACCAGTCAAAACTTCCCCACAGTTCACCGCATCCATGCATATGGCGCACAGCAGAAAGTGCGTGTGTGTGTGTGTGTCCCTGTACCCACATTACGGGTCCAGTTGCAAACAGAATTCCCATCTGTAAACACACATATCTCTCCAGGCCAGATGGAGAAAGAGCACCCCAGACTCTTTCAAAACATTAAGATTCTTAGCTCCAGTTAAGTTATGCAAAATCTGTTCACTGTTGCTCTCTGAGCAGAAAAGAATAATTCTTCCATTCTGTGTTTTTTCTTTTATATCCACAAAGACCACATTCTCAAAGCTTAGCTAACAATTACTTTTAGTAAGTTTTATAGTTTCAGTTGTGGCGTTGTTGACAATGACAGTATTTCCGCATTTGTATTAGTGGGAGACTTCTCTAAGGGTGTCTCTGCATTTAACAGTCCAGCTGGCCTGTTCTTGTTCTCTTGTATTTGTAAGACATAAATACCCACAAAAGAATGAGAGAGGAAGGTGAGGGAGACGGGGGGGTGTCTCACATCCAAATGAATAGTGTGGGGAATTGAAGAGAATCAAAGTCATTTAGACTAAGTCTCCACTGATTCCACTGTGAGCTGGGTGGTCTCTCAGGCATCACAGAACTTTTCAGGTAATACAAGATCTGTCCAGAAAAAGTCCCTTATTTTATATAACAAGAACAATTTGTGTGACATCACTGGAGCTTGGCAGCCAAGGGGCGTGGACTGGAATGCACACGCATGAACAATGAGGACTTCACTGTGGTAGTCAGTGGGGACAGTAGATGCCATTGAGTGAGCATGTGTGCTGTGTGGCCATTGCATTCAAAGTGAGCTACCAGAGCAATGAATCTGCATCAGATTTTGTGTTAAGCTTGAACATTCCTCTGTGGAAATTATTTGGGTGATTCAGAAGGCCACAGCTATAGGCAACTGGTGATGGGCAGCTTCATCACCACAACGCACCCACTCATGCATCAGGTCTCATACAGAAATTTTTGGCAAAACATCAACCAACTTATCCAGGTGACTTGGCCTCCCTACAGCCTAGATTTGATGGCCTGCAACTTCTAGCTTTTCCCAAATCTAAAATCACCTTTGAAAGGGAAGAGATTTCAGACTGTTAAAAGATTTAAGAAAATATGACAGGGCAGCGGATGATTACTGGGAGAACTGTGTGAGGCCCTGAGGGGACTTTGAAGGGGACTGAGGTGTCATTGTCCTATATACAATATTTACTGTATCTCGTATTTTCTTCAGTAAATGCCTCTAGTTTTCATATTGCATGGCCGGATACCTTCTGGACAGACCTCCTATATCACAACTTTTGTGTTACAGGCTCTGAAAAAGCAAGGATCCCTTCTGATCCACACTTGGCATGTGTCTGAAATCACACAACCAGGGTGTCAAGAACAAGAGAAAAAAAACACATTGTTTTCTTAACAATTCAAAACTCTTTGCTGCAATATTTGTGCCACCATTACTGATGTGTTTTAGGGGACAACTTTCCAGCTCATTAGCTGTTTCCCAAAGGAAACTAACCTGTCCCTTTTCATTTAGGGAACAAGCCATCAGGCCCACCTGTTTGGGTTAGAACCCTTCACAAGGTATCACATTGGCATTGTGGCCGTCAACCAGGCAGGAGACGCTTCGAGCCCCTGGACTCCAGTTCAAACCCTAGAATCTTCCCCAAGTGGACTGAGCAACTTTACCATCCAACAGAGAGAGAATGGCCGGGCCTTGTTACTGCGGTGGTCGGAGCCTGTGCGGACCAATGGTGTGATTAAGGTAACCCCCCCTCCCCCTGAACACGAAATCACATTGGCTGTTCTCCAGATAGACTGAAGGGCCCTGATGTGCCCTCAGGTCACAGTGGGAAAACTCCCTTCTCGGTTGGTGTGATTCTCCTTAGTAGCTTCTCTGGGCACTTAATCGTAGAACGGAGAGAAATAGCTCACACGTGTTATGCCTCCTATGAACCCAACCCTGTTTTCAGCTCTCCATGGAGCATCTTATTTGATCATCACATCAGCCCTACTGGGTAGGCACCACTGAGCCTCCTGAGACCTGTAGAGACTGTGTAACCGCCCAAGCCCACCCTGCAAATGATCGAAACGGGATCTGAAGCCAGGATGTCCCACCAGAACTGAACTGAGTGACTGTGTTCTTAACCGCCTCCTGAATTATCCTGCTGAGTATTTTGCCTGAGCCTTAAACAGAGCTTGCCAAGCAGAAGACAGGAAGTCCCCCTAACATGTCTGTTACCTCTGCCTTCCATATGTGGCCATGAGGAGCAGTCTTGTAATGTCACACCTGTGTCGCCTGCCTGTGAGCCCAGAAGAAGTTGAACCATCATCACCCACGTGAAAGCTGCCCCTCCTCCCCCTTTCCCATGTTTTCCCCCAAGGTGTATGGCAGCCCACGTATCAGTCTGTTACTGCTTCGGCCTCTGGTCCCCGCTGGCCCAGGACTGCCACTCACACCCTCACCCCTCCTTCTGTGGGTCAGGACCGTGGAATTCCACAGCCTGCAGCTGCTGTAGCCACTGCCCCTCCCTCACCTCTCTGCTCACGGTGGCAAAGATGCCCCCTTTCATTCCACAGAGAACAGTGAAGACTAAGCTGTGACTTTGCATAACTTTTCCCTGACAACCTTGTGAGTGGAATGACAGCAGGAAATCACCTACAGCAATGACTTGGATCTGTCACCAGGTCTCCCAGGCCCGGGGCCACCCCTTATGGGGCCTCCCTGCAGGGACCTCCCAGCTTAGTACAATGGCTGCCTTCCTGCCAAGCCCCAGGCCTGCTACACGGGGCAGAAGCAAGCCCCGCCCTTCCAGCCTGCCTACGTGGGACAGAGCCAGACCCTCCCTACTGTGGGGCAGGAGGCTGGAGCCTAGATTCCGGGCCCTTAAAATCCAGCCCCAGCCCTAAGGGGACAGAGAACAGAGAACAGAGGCTCTTCCCTCACACCCATCATCAGTGCTTCTGTCCTTGCGAGTGTTTCCTCCCTGTCCCTGAGTCAGCCTCCTCCTGGCATGACAGACAGTAGGGATGATATCCTAGTACCTCAATTTCCATTTCACCAAATATTTGTTGCATTTTTATTAAGCGCCAGGCATTTATTCAGGAGTGAGTGAGACAGGCAAGTTTCCTGCTGCCGTAGACTTGTCTGTGTGTGTACATAAATGTGGGGGTACATACCAAAAAGCAGAAAGCTAGTATACCAATAAACAAATAAATTTCCATGTGATGAATGCGGTAAAGAAAATTAAACAGAATAATGCAATTATGCCAGCTCAGGCTACTTTAGAATGAATGATCATTTGAATTGAGTTGACATTTGAGCTGAGTCCTGAATGACAAGACAGAGTCAGTCATGCGAAGATATGAGAGCAAAATGTTCCAGACAAAGTGAGCAGCGACTGCAAGGCCTGAAGCCAGCAATGAACTTGGAGTGTTCAAATAAAGGGAAAGAAGCCAGCGTGGTTGGGGCATTAGAGGGAGAGCACATGGCACCGGAAGAGCTTGGCGGGGGACAGGGGGTGCATTGTGTCCATCCGTGCGGGCTGCGATAAGGCCTTTGGAACCGATTCTGTGTGTGATGAAGAATTACTAGAGGGTGTAGGCAAAGGACTAGCAGGCTCGATTTTATGTTTTTCGAAAATCACTCTGACTGCCCTGTAGAAAATGGACTACAGGAAGACCAGTAGAGTTTGGAAGCTGTTAAAGGATTCAGGTAGAGTTGAGCATGGTGTGAAACAGAGTGGGAGTTGTGAAGGTTGAGAAATACGGCTGGATTGGAGATCTATTCAGAGGGTAGAGATGACAAGATTTGTTAAGGGACAGGATGGGAAACAGGAAGTAAAAGCAGTACTTCAGAATGTCTTCTGGATTTTGGCCTCCAGTCACTGACTGGGAAGGTCAGGTTGGAAGATGCACAGATTTGAGGGGGCAAGCAGACAGTTGGAGGTACAAGTCTAGGACTCTCTCAAGAGTTCTCCACTAAGATTGATACATTGGGAATTTATTAGCAGACGGGTGGTGTTTAAAGGCATGAGCCTGGGGGAGCTGAGGGATGGGAAGAACGTAACTAGCGATGATGAGGTTTGGGGGTCAAGAGGAAGATGAGTAGTCAGCAAAGGAGACTGAGAGCAGGCAAGTAAAGTCGAAGGAAAAGGGAATGAGTGGGTGGTCCCGAAAGTGAAGAGAAATATGACAAAGGCTCTTGAGAGATCAAGTGAAATGAGGGCAGAGACATGACCTTGGATTTGGAGATGAGGATGTCACTGTGACTTGACCAAAGGTGGAGCAAAGAGGTGGGAAAGCTGGTTGGGACGGTTGGGGAGAGGATGGCAAGCCAGAGAATGTGGACAGTGACCCTGTAAAGAATCACAGATGAAAACGAAAGCAGAGAAATGGGGTGCTATCTGGGGGACTGTGGTGTTAAGAGATGTTATTTGAAAAGCAGTGAAAGATATGAAAGTGCATTGAAACCCTTATGGACATGACCCAGTAGAGGGAAAGAAATTCACGATACAAGAGATGATGAGAATAATTAGGGAGTGAAGTCTGTTGGAAGCAGGGGTGGGATCCAGAGCTCAGGGGTGGGATCCAGAGCTTCACTAGGGACAGAGAGCCTTCCTCTGTAGCAGAAGGAAGGAGGGAAGGAAGGAAGGAAGGTCAGTCGTGGAATGCCAGAGTCACATGGACATGCAGCTGATAGCATACCACATGAGAACACATCTTCTAAACAGCTTCTTTCTCCCAGTCCCACACGTGGTGACGTCCATGACCACCTGTGACTAAGGGAAGGGGGTGTTGGTGGTTAGCGGGGAGAGAAGGAGATATGAAATCATCCCTTTGGAAAATGAGAGAGCAAATGTCAGGGAAATAGACTAGGATTACCCATTGGCAATTGTCTAGTTAAAATGTATGGTAAGAAATTTAAAGTGAGGCCAGTCAGCATACTTGAATGTTTTTCACCAAACCTAGTTAGGAGCTTAGGTGCACAGGGAAGACTGAATTTAACACTGGTTAGAGATTTGCCAGGTGGACATGCAGGGGCCAGGGAATCACAGAGAATTCCAGATTGTTCATAGAACCTAAGCATGCTTCAGGAAACACACTATTCCCCTTCTCAGGTATGTGGTCTGGGAGACAAGAAAATCACACCAAAGTACCATAGTTCAATCTACAAAGGTTTCCAGAAGTCTAAGCTATTTCATCTTGAATAACATTAAAGCTACCAAAATTACAGGCTAGGTTAAGCTTTCCCAGGAACCAGTGGCAGGGATGTGTTAACCCAGACCTTCCTCCCAGGCACTGGGATTTGCATCCCAGGTCCTCTTAGAGACGCCTTCCCAGAGAGTCACTGCCATTCACAGGGGTGTGTCCTCGCAGGTGCGCCCATGCAGGAAAAGGACAGGGGGGGGGGGCGTCACTGCTTAAAAACGTCCACATCCAAGTTGGGTCACTGCTCGTTTTCCCCAGTGAACAGTGGACGGTGTGGAATGCGAACTTGCTCTGTGCCTGTATGGAGGGTGTTCAGATGATGTCCCCCAGAGCGAAAGAAGTACAGGACTCGCTCCGAAGGAACCATGGATTCCTCCATGGCCTACAAGAGGAAAGAGAGTGATCAGTTGCATGTTCTAGTCGCCCAAGTGTGTTTGTATATTTTTGTGTATGTGTCCATGTGTGTGTGTGTACACACACACACTCACACTTTCAGCCTTGGCACCTGGTACAAATGCCGAAGCATGCAATACCGTTTCCCAGTAAATGCCATGGGAGATAGACGATGTACATAGGACTGACTTAACCTACTCAGAATGAAACTGGAAGTCCTTAGTATCTGTCAGATAGTGAATTTGAATACCATTGCCTATTTCTAAAAGACAGAATAGGACGAAACCCCACGAGCACTCTCTTACGTCCAAGAATCGCATTCAGCAGCCCTTAGTTTGTAGATATATACACTACACGTCTAAGTAATATGCAACCTAAAATGATAAAACAGGAAAATGTGGCCCCTCTTTCTGTGGACTTTACATCTTATTCCCCAAATCAATATCGCACTGTTCTTTCCAGATTGGGGTCGCCAAAACAAGGAGTAGCAGTGGGGAGAGTTTAAAGGGACAAGATAGTGACACCAAGGAATCACAGCCTGCGGGTCATCTTCCCTTTGCTCCTCTTCCTCCTGCAGACATACCACGTCTTCAGTGACGGGATGCTGGAGTACACGGGCTTGAATCGCCAGTTTCTCTTCCGGCGCCTGACCCCTTCCACGGCCTACACGCTGACGCTGCAGGCCTGCACCCAGGCGGGCTGCGCGCTGTCCGCGCCCCAGCCTGTGCGCACAGACGAGGCCCCGCCCCAAGCTCAGCCGCCTCCCCGAGTCCAGGCTGCGGGCTCCACCAGCGTGGAGCTGACCTGGTCTGAGCCCGTTCACCCAAATGGAAAGATAATTCGCTATGAAGTGATTCGCAGGTGCTCCGAGGAACGAGCTTGGGGGAATCAGACCATCCAGGCCGATGAGGACATTGTTTTCACGGAATATAGGACGGAAAGGAATGCCTTTGTGTACAACGACACCGGTTTGCAGCCGTGGATGCCATGCGAATATAAAATCCACACGTGGAATGCAGCAGGCCATACCTGTAGCTCGTGGACGGCGGTAAGGACCATGCCGGCGCCTCCTGAAGGTCTCTCTCCACCCGAGATCACCTGTGTCTCTCTGAGCCCCCCCAGACTGCTGATTTCCTGGGTCCCTCCAGACCAGCATAACGGCGTCATCCAATCCTATCGGCTTCAGAAGAACGGGGCGCTCTACCCTCTCAGCTTCGACGCTGTGACTTTTAATTACACCGATGAAGAGTTGCTCCCTTTCTCCACGTACAGGTACGCGGTCACGGCCTGCACGAGCGGAGGCTGCCGCACCAGTACGCCTACCAGCACCGTGACTCCGGAGGCTGCTCCAGCAGGGGTTGGCCCTCCATCCCTGCGGGCCATCAGTGCCACTCAGATCAATGCGTCTTGGTCAACGCCATCAATCCAAAATGGAAAGATCACCAAATACGTGCTCAGGTGTGATGGTCAGGAGTACCTTGCTGGGCAGAGCCTGTCCCTGCTGATCGCTCACCTGCAGCCTCACACGCAGTATAATGTCTCCCTGGTAGCCTGTACGCGCGGAGGTTGTGCGGCTAGTGTGTCAGGATCTGCCTGGACCATGGAGGCCCCGCCACAGGACATGGACCCCCCCAAATTGCAAGTCACGGGCTCTGAGTCCATTGAAATCACCTGGAAGCCTCCCAGAACCCCAAATGGCCACATCCAAAGTTACGAACTTAGGAGAGATGGAAGCATCGTCTACACTGGCCTGGAGACTCGGTACCACGACTTCACTCTCAGCCCAGGCGTGGAGTATGGCTACACAGTCACTGCCAGCAACAGCCAGGGGAGCATTCTGAGTCCGCTCGTCAAAGATCGAACCAGCCCCTCGGCGCCGTCAGGGATGGAACCTCCCAAATTACAGGCCTGTGGTCCTCAGGAGATCTTAGTGAACTGGGACCCCCCAGTGAGGACCAACGGCCACATCGTCAACTATACCCTCTTTGTCCGTGAGCTGCTTGAAAGAGAAACAAAAATCATACACGTAAATACAACTCACGACTCGTTTGGTACACGGGCATTTGCGGTAAACCAGCTGGAGCCATTTTGCAGGTGGGTAGTAGCTCACTGTAGGTTTGTTGAGAGCAAGCCACTATCTCTTCTATGGTGTGAGCCCTGAGTCTGTTCAGGTACAGACGCTAATAGCCAGATATGTGACATCCCCAACCCCCATCCACTTAGCCATTCACAGTGGGTGGACCACATCCTCATCCAGGGACCACCTGTTTGCATAACTTCTGGAGAACAAAATTCATGCAGGTGACATTTGGAGAGTCAGTCCCCCCCCCGCCAGAAATGTCTGCACCTCACAAACTTGGAAAAAAGTAGCACAGAGATGAGGTCATTTCTTAAATCTAGTCCCTCCTGAAAATAGGCCCCTGGACCATTCTGAGAGCCTCAATGGGGTCAGCGGACATAGGCTGAGGAGAAATTAAGGTATTATTATATAGAATTTTAAAAGTGCCAGTGAGTGAGAAGTATTACCAGCTCAGGTTGGACTGACCCAAAATTAATTCTGGGGGCACCCTTGTCCTGGAACCTGGCTCTTCTTCCAAAGAGAATGACGCTCCTCTGACTGTTTCTTCAAGCCCCTGGGGTTGGTGAGGATGGTCAGGACTCCCTTGCTGGCTGGTGTCTTCATGCCCTTGGGGCTTCTCAGGACAGGGCCAGTGGTCAGCTCATGTTTTCTCAGGGGCCCCTCCGGGCTCTCTGTCCACTCAGTCATGCTCTCCACGTGCAGGAACCTGCCCTCCACCCCTCTTGCTTAAAGAAGGGCCCAGGAGCTGTCCCCACCACATTTCAAGCCACTTGCATCCCCAGAGAGAAGAGTACTAAAAGACATTTTATGCTTAAATTTTAGTAAAAAGAACAGAACCACTTAAAAAAATTAAAGGCTGACTTGATTTCTAACCACCGTTGGAGAAACGCGGCTATTATTGTAATCTACTCGTGTGTAGATTAGAGCCTTCTATAATTACGTCTGTTACACAGTGCTGTTTAAATGATGCGTTCACAGTCTTCCGCATCTACTCATGACAGTTATTTAGGGTCGCGTTAAATATTAAACAGTCATTAAAGCTTCTGCCAGTATCTTCTATGGCGAAGCCACATGCTCTGCAGGTTGGCTTTTATTTTTGCCTGATTCGGGGCATAATAGGGCCACGTTAGTGCAGACTCTGTGAGCTGTGTGCTTGCCCTTTACCTGACTGGTGCCTGCACGTTTTGAAAATCATGTCAACGAGCTGCTCTTTGAAACTGTTATTCAGAAAGATTTCTGGAGGAGAAGAGTGTTTTCAGGTGTGAGAGGAATACTTTTCCCAGGCTGAAAAAAAAAAAGTTTGCTATATCTCATAAACCTAGCAATCACATTTAAGGCAAAGAGAGATGTCTCTCTTTACTCTCCACAGTCACTGAAGATATACGTGACATCACTGACTTAAGTCAGAAGGTCACTTGTGTATGAAGTTGGGATTCATGTACGCTTGGGTTTTCTCAGCAGTTTCGTGTTTCCTGATTAGCGGGACCTCCTGTGGGCCCCCCACCTCCGCCCACTCTGTTCAGTAAGGAGGAGGAGATGGGGGATCCCTGAGTGGCAGCAGGAATCTGACCCAGAATTTTCGGGCTGCCACAGAGGCTTCAGAAAACAGACAATCCAGTTGTGGAAAATCAGAAGTGACTTCAGAGAATCTCTTAGAAGTCAGATCTATACACAGCAGTGGATTTGTTCACCACTAACCTGGTAGCCCCGTCAAGGTACAGATGGGCATGAGACGAGAGAGAAGAAGAACTGAAAGGGGGAAGGAAAGACATCTCAGAGAGTGACAAGTGTAACGAAGAAGGGGAAAGGGAGCCAGCAGTGACTCAAGGGAAAAAGACACAAGGCAGAAAATAGAAGAGAAAAAGGCTGACCTCAAAAGAAATAAAGGGCCAAAGAAAGATGCTTGAGGGCAAGTGAGGGTCACCATAACATCAGAGGTTGGGAGCATGGGCACAGAGGCAGAAAGCTCTCATTTGCAGCCATAGGCACTTAAAGCTGACCAAAGCTGACAGTCCCTGGTATGTAAATAGACCTTGGCAAGTGGCAGGAGAAACATCACGTAATTGATTGGTCGAGTTTAACTGGATGGTGATAAAGGTGTCTCGGCGATGGATCATCAAGTGTGCAGATGGGTTCACTCTGGCCCCGGCAGGTGTCTGCGTGGTATGAGGGAGCCTGTTGTACGATGTCAGGGATCAGGTGAGGACACTGGTTACCGGGGAGGCCTGAACCCCATGGTGTTCCTTCATGACCTGGAAATGTGCCTGGGGAAACTTTCAGCTCCAGCTGCGGGGTAGGGAGAGCCCAAGGCTGCTGCAAGCTGATTCGGAGTCCTCAAGACCTGCCTTCTTCATCACTGTGTTCGGCATTTCCACAGACCGAAAGAACACACGTGCAGGACAGAATCTTGAAAGCATATGTATTCATATACTCCCGCTTAGGGAAGGATCTCCTAGGAAATCTAGGACAATTTAAAATGTTCGTCTTGGCTGGTGTGGCTGTGGATTGAGCACCAGCCTGTGAACCAAAGAGTTGCTGGTTCAGTTCCCAGTCAGGGCACATGCCTAGGGTGTGGGCCAGGTTCCCCAGTGAGGGGCATGCAAGAAGCAACCACACATTGATGTTTCTTTTCCTCTTTTTATCCCTCCCTTCCCCTCTGTCTAAAAGTCAGTCAATTAATTCATTAATTGAAACGTTCTAGAATTTTTAGGGAAATATGACTCATTTACTTATTTTTAAAAAGGGTCAGCCATCAACGAGAATAAATGTAAACTTACTTGCCTTTTTATCCCCAAACTCTTGGCCTTTTAAAGATTCTTCTGACGAAAATCTGCTTTGCCAATAATGGGTCATTTCTGCCTGTGTCCTGCAGGTATGAAGTGCGGGTTCAGGCCTGCACCTTGCTGGGATGTGCGTCGAGTGACTGGACACGCACCCGGACCCCTGAGACAGCTCCTGCCATGCAGCCTGCCCCACACCTGGAGGTGCGGTCGGCTCCAGGGGGGCTCCAGCCCACGGTTTCCCTTTTGTGGACAGGACCGCTTCAGCCAAATGGACACATTTTGTACTACGAGTTGTACCGAAGACAAATTGCAACCCAGCCTGGACAGCCAAGCTCAGTTCTAGCCTATAATGGAAGCGCAAGCTCATTCGTGGATTCCGAACTCCTGCCTTTCACAGAGTACGAGTACCAGGTAAGAACTGTGTGTTATTGGCACCTCACACTGCAGTTGTGCACACACGTCAGCACCTGCCTATGAAAAGCACTGGCAATTTGAAAAGCTGCTTAAGGAAATACTTAAGGGCTTAAGGAAGTTAATAACAACCCTTTGAAAATTTCTGAGCAGTAAATGAGGGAGGAAAAGCCATATTCACTTGCCTTCTTCATTGTCTTGGTTCTTGATCCGTGGGCTTGTTATTCCTTCCTAGGTTTCAGGCAAAGTATTCCCATGGCTCATGGATGAAGTGGTTCCTGTCATTCAGCTTCCCTTTACCAGAATTTTGGTAGGAAATACTTCTTGTTAAAGATCACTTGGAAAATAGCTCACTTATTGTACCGAGAGAACATGAAATCTCTATTTGATGCATCTCCAGCATCTCCAGCCCTTGTGCGCAAGAAAGATGTGGAATGTTAAGAGAAAGCTAGAGGAAAATGACCAATCTTTGCATGGGGGTGAAGCAAGTTTAGTCCAAGGACGGCCTAAAGAGTAGGACTTTGCATGTCTCTAAAAAGCTAAGAATTAAGAAAGTATTCTGAAAGTATTTGGAAATCTGCAGAGGACTTGTGTTAGGGTTGTTTCGTTTGGCCATCAGAAGGCACCTCCTGTGTTCTTGTAAGGGCAGCCCCATTTCCTGTGGGGGAAGGACTCAGTTTTGCTGGGAGTGTCCATCAGTGCCAGACTGTCCCCTGGCCTAGTGGTGGGCTTGTGACTCAGACTCGCCTGGGGCTTGATCTTCAACAGAGTGACTCAGAATTTTCAGAGTGGGGGTGAGAAGTCCTGATAAAATACTCCTACTCTCCCTGTGAAACTTTTCCTTACCCCTGCTACTTCCAAACATCATTCTCTAACCGGTCTTTTTTTCCCATATCCTCCTAATAATTGCCCTTCTGCTCAAGTTGGGGTCGGCCCCCCTCACTTGCAGTCAAAGAGCGCTTACTAAGTATCAGGCACAGTGCCCAGTGCCGTTTGCCAAAAGAGAAAAGTGAGCCTTGAAAAGCTTGCCATACCCAGAAATAACAAAATCATAAGTCACCAGAACAGGATGAGCAAATCAATCAAGAGTATATTTTGAGCTAATAATGTATGGGACAAATTACCCCATGAAATTAGTAAGAATTGAAAATGTAGATTTTTGAAATATTTGGAGAAACACAAATCCCTAATTCCTTGTTTGAATTTCTAAATGTAAAACTCTCTTAAACACAAGTTTTTTTTTTTAAATCTGGTTTGACCAAACTCACGTGGCAACAAAACCCAATCTAAACAAATTTGAGACTATTCATAGCATTTATGCATCCCATTTAATGAGACTATTTATATATTTTCCTGTAGAAATACTGTGGTTTATTACCCGATGATTCTGGAGACATAACAGAATATACAGTGTATACATTTTATTACCTTCGCAAAATCTAAAGAAACAAAATGATTTTGAAACACACAGGGCCCCCGGGATTAGGGTAAGGGTTGTGGTTTATGTCACAAAGTAAGAAAATGCCTGTTGACGCCTCAGTTGGGGAACGAATACTGTGAGGAGCAGCCAGAACCCACATGGCCACCCTTGTTCTCATTGTCTTTCCCGAAACATGTCACGCTATCAAAGACCCCTCTGTTTTCCATCGTCTCCCCCTCTTATGAATAAAACTCTCCTTGTGAAAGATCTAGGCAGCGTCAGCATGAAATCTTTGGATTCTAATTAGACAGAATGAAACGACCCACTGATGCGTAGGGTGAACTAGTTGTGGGAGCGTCTTTCTTGTCCTACGGCACCATGGGGTTCCAGAGCTGGCCACGTGGTCTGTGGAAGTCTCATCTCAGTTTTCTAAGGAGTGGCAAACTCCAGGCGTGTCTCTTAGCTCTAGTCAGTTTTCCAGTCGGGAGCTGAGGGACCCACATATTTCAGAGGGGGGACGAGTTAAGGATCTCAGGCCACACTGTCTCTTTTGTCACCTTTATTTTCACCTCTGCGTCAGGCTCTTCCTCCATATTCATTCCACCTGAATGGAAGTATTTCATATGATCGGCCTAACTGATCTCAAATTTGCGTTTATTAGCTCACCCCATGTTGTTACAACCTAAGAAGGATAGAGAACGGGGAAGAAAAAAAACCCAGCCTATCGGCCCCCACACCCAGTTCTTACAGGAGTTAGTTGGAAAAGTATAGATTCAGTGCTGAAGTAAATGAACTAAAATATTGGATTTATTTAGCCTGTGTAAGCTGAGCCTATATGGACCCTGAGTAATCTGACAAAAGTCACTTACTAAAGAATCAGTTTCCCTTTTACGAAAGAGCCTGTCGTCTCTGGGAGGAAGTTGTGTGGCTCACACAGCCACCTAAGGGTTCTTTCAAGTTCAGAAACACCTTCATCGTCACGGATGCATTGCCTCACACAACACCTGTCAGTGACTTGACTTTGGTGCAGAAGCTTGTATTTTTGAGGCCATGCATGTACACGGAGAGAATAAAAACCCAGAACTGAGATTCCGTCCAGAGCTCAGGGCCCGTTAGTCAGAAGGACGGAGATGACCGGCAGTGGGACAGGTGGCTATCCACACGGTACCTGTCCCTGCCCCGTCCTGCGCGGCCCCGACAGGATACCGACACACCTGGTAGGATTTCTTCCCACAGACAATACCCATTTCTGTCTTCATCTTTTTTCAAAATTAGGCTGTACTAATATGTACGATACCAGCCTGCCAATTCCATGCGGGGACGTTCTTAATTGCTCAGTGAGCACTGGAAGGCCGTGATCTGTCCGCAGGCATCCGCAGGGCACCCAGGCATGAGCTCCCACCCTGAGACCTGCAGTTTTACCTGCGGACAGTGAGCTGGGGCCCAGGCACTTGGCAGCCCTGTGTTCACCCTCATCTCTTGACTAAGGCAGTGACTCCGCACGGGTTCCTGGGGACCTGCCGTGACTTGCCCTTCCACCGAATCATGCTGTGAGCGTTCCCGCCACTTGCCCACTTTGGCAGCTTTCAGCGATGAGCCCCCACACACAGGCAGGACCTCTGGAGGCTCCTGGGGCCTTGTGACTGAGGGGGCGCTGAGAATTAGAAGGTCGGCGTGGGAGGGACCTGGGGTGAGCTCGCATACGGGTCTACCCTGCGCGCTGGCACTGTGGGGGCCCGCCGGGGCGGCTGCTCTCCAACAGGCCCACGCTGCCCCCAACGTGTCCGTGTGCAAGGTATGCAGAAGAAGGTGGAGGGGACAAGGGGGCAAAGGGTCTGCACTGTTCCTGCCCAAAGCAGCTGTCAGAACCATGGGACAGGAGCAGAGGCCTTCCCTGCACCAGCCCCCCAAAACCTACCGACGAGGGGGTAAGGAGCTAGAAGGGAGGAGAAGCAGCCTATAGCCTCCTCCAGCGAATGAACCTCATCTGTAAATGGGAGCTTTCTCCAGCTCTAAATTCTAGGGGCCTTGGTAGGGATAAACTGTAACCCTACACTTTTCATAATTCTGATCACACTTTACCTTCCCTTGATGGACCTTCGCAATCTGTAATTTGTAAAACCTGACAGAATAAATTCTGACCCTAAGCAATTGGGTTTTTCTGACAGTATTTAGCTTCAAGTCATATCCAAGTAAGTGAATCTATCACACCAGCTTCAGACACTGAATAGGTACATGCTTATCCACCATCACTGTGCACATACAGGAATGTCAGTAATGGCGTTCAGTATCGAAACCTGACGTGTGTATTTACTACATTATAAATATATTGTAAACTATAAGTGAAAATTGACTCGTTAAACTATAAGTGACTCATTGACTCCATTTATTACATACTGGAGTCCCATTAGGTCCTTGGGTAGGAAAACCTACCCCCTCAGTCAGGTATCGTGTCTATTTCATTACAAGTGATAAAAAGCCAGCTTTAACTAACACAAACGAGAATTGTTTCTGCTCACTTGTCTGAGAAAGGCACTGAAGAAATTCCTGAAACCAAAGAAAAGGTGGAAATATCAGGCCCCCTCCCCCAAAAAAGGGCCTGGGGGTGCAGGACTCCACACAGTTTAGTTCGTTTGCTCTCTGCTTCCTTCCTCCCGAGTCTTCTCCGTTTGGCTTCATTCCACACTCGAGTCTCTCCAGGCTTCGGAGAAAATCACTGCGGGCGTTTTCTGGTTCAAGCCACCCCTGTGCCTCTGTTTCCTTGTCCTTAAAGTGTGAACAGGAGCAGCGCTGAATTATGGGTTTATTTTGGGATTACACGGGTTGACATATGAATGTGTTTAGGACAAAGTCTCATACGTAGAAACGACTGCAGTGACAAAAGGATAATAATAACTATTGTTTTTGTGGTCGTTATTGTTGTTATTACCACCCTCCCACCTCAGGGTGGAAAGAGCCCCCCTGGCCCCGTATCTGCAAGTCAACCAAGAGCAGGACGCACGGCCCCCTTGCACCGTGTACCTTCCTGCCACCAGGAGGATGGGGGACTGGGACCGAATAGGCTGGTCCCAGGGCCCCCCTTTCACCAGTTGGCCTTCAGGGGCATGTGGGGGACTCTCTCGGCCAGGAACAGGAGCTGGCCCACGCTGGCCCCTGACCAGCCATACTTCTTTGTCACAGGGAGACTTAGTCACAAAGCCACACAGGCTGAGGCAACATACCTGGTTTCCCCGGTCCTCACTTTTGTCCTTGAACGACGGGTGTGTTAGGAGAACTGAGAAACCGTGTGGGTCTGCTCCACAGTCGGCCCACCTCCCGGTCTGTACTCGGGGCCCCGCAAAATAAAAGGAGGAGGCCTCTCTTCCCGGAGGGCAAAGAGCTGAGTGAAGGGGGTTCTTCTGTCTCCATCGGTGATACCTGGGTGCGGTGTCAGAATGTGCAAATCTCTGACAAAGGGCACAAGGCTCTGGAAGTGGNAGGACTCCACACTGTTTAGTTCGTTTGCTCTCTGCTTCCTTCCTCCCGAGTCTTCTCCGTTTGGCTTCATTCCACACTCGAGTCTCTCCAGGCTTCAGAGAAAATCACTGCGGGCGTTTTCTGGTTCAAGCCACCCCTGTGCCTCTGTTTCCTTGTCCTTAAAATGTGAACAGGAGCAGCGCTGAATTATGGGTTTATTTTGGGATTACACGGGTTGACATATGAATGTGTTTAGGACAAAGTCTCATACGTAGAAACGACTGCAGTGACAAAAGGATAATAATAACTGTTGTTTTTGTGGTCGTTATTGTTGTTATTACCACCCTCCCACCTCAGGGTGGAAAGAGCCCCCCTGGCCCCGTATCTGCAAGTCAACCAAGAGCAGGACGCACGGCCCCCTTGCACCCTGTACCTTCCTGCCACTAGGAGGATGGGGGACTGGGACCGAACAGGCTGGTCCCAAGCCCCCTCTTTCACCAGTTGGCCTTCAGGGGCATGTGGGGGACTCTCTCGGCCAGGAACAGGAGCTGGCCCATGCTGGCCCCTGACCAGCCATACTTCTTTGTCACAGGGAGACTTAGTCACAAAGCCACACAGGCTGGGCAACATACCTGGTTTCCCCGGTCCTCACTTTTGTCATTGAACAGCGGGTGTGTTAGGAGAACTGAGAAACCGTGTGGGTCTGCTCCACAGTCAGCCCACCTCCCCGTCTGCACTCGGGCCCCACGAAATAAAAGGAGGGGGCCTCTCTTCCTGGAGGGCAAAGAGCTGAGTGAAGGGGGTTCTTCCGTCTCCATCGGTGATACCTGGGTGCTGTGTCAGAATATGCAAATCTCTGACAAAGGGCACAAGGCTCTGGAAGTGGGGTGAGTGCGACACCCCTTCAGGGCGGTGAGCAGCCTTCCTTGGCCTCTCCTCTGCTCTTCTTGGGACAGAATAAACAGCCCCACGGCCATGACGAAGGTCCCTCCCAGCCCTGATAGGCTGCTTCTCTATTTCTGTGATTAGCTCCTTGCATCCAAAGGCCTGTTTTCCGTACCTTGTCCCCCTTACCCCAACCCTGTTGTACTTGTCTTCTCTATCCCATTTAGAGAAAACGTAGGGAGCGTGTTTTCTGTTTGGCTTTGGACTTGCATTTAAATCGGCATTCACTCTTCATCTCCCTAACGTGTTTCTGACCAGCATGGAGGCTTTTGTTTGGTTAGTTTCTCCCACAAGAACTAAGCTGCGCGCACCCCCAGGACCCAGGCTCCGGGTTTTAAATGACGTATTGGTCCAGTCTGACTCAGGAGGTGTATTGGTTCTGAAAGTTTGGAGCCTCAGTGCTACAGCACAGGGTGAGGGCCGTGGGATGTTTCCATGAATAGAAATCTGAATTCTGTCCCTGAGCCAGGGACCAAGTCACTTCTCTGCCACCCTGCCTTTCATGCAACCCGTGTGCATGCCCCTCTGTCCTTTTTCTGTCTCTCGAGGCCACCCTTCAGGCTCTGTTCCTACATCCCTATTGTTGGCCGTCTTCCCGTTACCTCTGGGACAGGCCACCCACTGCAGACGGGCCGGTTCTCCCCCCTGTACTGATGCAACTCAGGTTTGCACTCACTTATCCAACGTGGGTCCTCCTGCCTCCGGGGTGGAGGCTGGTCTGCTGGAGCCAAAATGTCCAATGCAACCCGATTTTCCCCAACTGAACGTCAGCCGTGTGTAGTGCCAGCCTGTCAACACGCCTCGTCACAAACGCTCTTCTTCTTCAGGGAGGTGGCCACGAACAGAGAGGATCTCCAGCATCACCTGAAACTTAGGTCCCGTGCACGTATCTGGCCAAGGGTGAGGCCTGTCTCACTTATTTACCTGATCCTGTAGGTTGAATATTTAATAGGCTGTCACTGTTCACCACCCATCAAGTTCAAGTGTATGCCTAGTTACTAGGATGGAGGAAGGAGCCTAAAAGTCACTCTCTTGAGTCCTCGGGGACCCAAAGCTTAGTTGATGAGACAAAAAAAAACCCACACCCTCGAATCATGTGTCCAGAAAAATACGGATTTTGAGGATCTAGAGGATGATAACAGACCTAGGGAACAGCAGAGACCTCCTCATCTTCAGGGACAGTCCAGTGTCCGCACTAAACTGCCCTGGCCACCCTCCCCCACTGACCTCTCTGGCCAGGGGGCTCAAGGGACAAGGCTGGTTCCTTGATACTGAAGGCTGAAGTCATCCCGTGGAGGCCGGAGAAGGCACTGTTTCTCTCTCCCTTCAGTCACAGGAAGTTCTCCTCTCCATTGTTATGAACAAACGCCTCTGAGCCTGCCCGCTGCGTTGCACCTGGATGAGGTGCACAGGTTCCCCTGTGTCCCGAGGGGTCTCCGCAGGGAGCAGATGGCGTGCTCAAAGGGGCATTTGAAGACAACTCCCTGTGAGGACTATTTACGGAGGTGAGGGCAGGGTGGGACTAACAATAGCCAGACCCGCTACCCTCTACCCCTATCTAGAGGGACCCAGGGGAGAAGCGGTTCCCGGACACAACCCAGCGCTGCAGCTATAGAAAAGGAAGGCAGCCTCGCCAAACTGGGGTGCCAAAGACAGGGAGCAGGAGAAGCGAAAAACTGAACTCTGCCATTCCTTTGGGAGGTAGACGGCAGACTCAGCCTCATGGGACCCAGAGCAGGGCAGAGATTGGATGGGAGGGGCAAACAGGTTACCCGGAACTTCCCCTGACACATGAGCATGGCACTGCTTCTCACTTTTGTCACCCAGTTGGTGACAGCGCTTTCCCCAGTAGAATCCTTTCTGGGCTGCAGGATCACCTGTTCGCGAAAACACTAAGTATGAAGGCTTGATAAGGGGTTGCACTGAAGTATTCAGACTAGTGATATATTCCCATTAAATTCAAAATACATATCTTGGTCTGTAGGAAGCAATCCTATCTACAGGTGGAAACCAAAAAAATCCTGTCACCATATTTAAGTAAGTCCGATACCTTCCATTAAAATCTTTAAGAAAGTGGCTGAGACTTTTTCTTGTAAATTGATTTCTGTATGTGTCAATGGATCTGATCATTACTAAGATGCCTAAATGTGTCTAGGAAACTGCAACGTTCTCTTCTTGATGCCTGTAGGCATATTAGTAATGGTAACTGGAAATAAATGTTTTTCTTGGAAGAATCTGTGGAATTACCCCAGTGTTTACTCTTGCTTATATTTGGGATGCTTTTGAAAACTTTGAACTCATAAGGCAAAGTAGAGAATGCCCACTTGTCAGCAAATTTCGACGGAGAAGCAGTATTTCTGTAAAGGCTGCCTTCCAGTTGTTCTAACCCTCAAAGTCCTAGAAGGGAGAAGGATACACAGAAAGGTATGGGCTGAACTCGGAATGAAGAGCGGGGTCTTCTGTTGTTGATTCCTTAACAGCAGTGAGCGACAGGACCGTGGTTTAGTCCCACGCTCTCTTCCAAAAGTCCTTCGACATTTTACACAAATAACATGTAATTCCTGTTTTAACGGATTTAGTGCTTGGGACGTGCTAAGAACTGTGTTAGAGTGAACAGGCATGAACTCAGAGCAGCCATCTGAGGTAAGGGTTATTTCCAATAGTAATCCTGAGAAATAAGGACAACGGAGAGATTAGTCAACTTGCCCATGTTGGCAGCTGATAACCACTTATCAGCTCAAATTTGAAACTTGAGATTCAAGTTCCAAAGACTGTTTCCTTAAATTCACTCCATGGTTGCTCCACATTGTGTTTGCGTACAACTGTGGGGCTTTCAAAAATCTTAATAAAATATGAATAAATGTACTTACTTGCTACCTAATTCTTCATAAATTTATAGAAAATGCATTGCTTATAAATCTCAGAAGAGTCCTGCGAGGTGGGTGGTATGATTCCTTCTGTATAATCAGGAATCGGAACAATTTAGAAACTCACCCTGTCAATAAAACGGCAGGGTCCAAACTCGGGTCTAGACTTTCTGACCCCACGTTCAGTAATTATCCTGCTTACCTGCAGCATCTTCAAGTCTCCCCATCGGGTACAGGAACTCCTGACCCTGCGAAGATAAACTGACTGGGACTGTAATCTCAACAGTCTGCCTTCCTGGCTCTGTGTCTTCAGTGATTTATTCTCTGGGCCCCACTGTCCTTACCTGTAGCCTTGGGAGGCACAGACCTACCTTTGTAGGGTTACTGTGTTAAATGAGTTAAAGTCCAGGACATTGTCACTCCTGTGTAAAATTAAACTTTGATATATAAACACATATGGGAATTATTTAATTACCATGTATATCTGTCCATTGTAAATCAGATACAGTCACCCCACCCCTGGGCACGTTCCTATGACCCCCTATTAAATGGGAAGTCCTCTCTGGTTCAACAAGGATCTCTCATGGTCTGACTTGTGGCCACCTTCGCCTTTGTCTCTGGCCCTTGCTCTCTCAGCCCAGCTGCACTGGTCTTCTCAGGAATCAGCCCCAGGGCCTTTGCACGTGCTCTTGCTCTGCCCGGAATGTCTTTGCCCAGATGGTCATGGTGGCTTCCTTCTTACCATTAGTATCCCAGGTTGATCACCACCTCCCGAGGGCATCTCTTGGACAACTCAACCTCTCCTTACCATGGCCCCACCTTCCACATAGTTTATTCCTTGTGAGTTTTTTTCTGTTTGATTTGTTTGTTTGTTTGTTGACGGTCCCTCCTGACCAGGATGTCAAGTCCTGCCCTGTTCACTGTTGTGTTCCCAGCTCTCAGAACAGTGGCTGGCACAGAGGAATGGCCCAGTCTGTAGCTGTTGAATTAAAGAACAACAAACAACCCCACCTAGTGAACTGTAGGGTCATTCCTGGAGATGTTACTCAAAGAGGGTGAGTGTGGAAAGTCTGTGAGCACTGTTGGCCTCTGTGTAACATGTAATATGTTTAAACCAAAGGTGGCATCTGGGACTTTGGTTGGTAGTAATTTCCACTGTTTCATTTTGAGGACATTTGTGTAGAACCTGCCAGTCCATGCAGGCTCTATGACAGTCCCAGAGCAGGACCTCAAACACTTGGAAGACATGTCCAAGTCTCCCTTCCGTGGCCTTATGCAGAAAAAGGTAGAGAGTTTGGGGCTTTGATGTCACACACGTTTATTGGAAGGGAGGTCCTGCCACTTACCAAGTGGTGTAAAGTGTTCTCTGCCTCTGTTTCCTCCTGTGCACACTGATGGTGATAGTAATACCTGTCTCTCGGGACTGCTGGGGGGGACGGAATACCTTAGTACAGACAGTGCGCTTGCAGAGTGCAAATGCTCAGTCGACTCAGTAGCTACTTCTGTGCATCCTCTACAGGAGCTGGACGGGACTGGATGCCTGCATTCTCTCAGGGAGAACCAAGACAAGCAGTCAAAAAGTAGTGTGTGATAAATTCCAAATGGTCACAATCACTCCTAAAATCCAGTGGAGGCTAATTTCAGTATTTCCCACCAACATTGAAGCCAGTTTCTCCCCCCTGACCCACCCATATATTAGAAAAGAACCGTGTTCATGTTTATGGAATGACTCTGAAGAGCGAGGCAGCATGCTTAGTAACGGTGGTGGAAGACAACTGTGTCTCCGAGGAACATCTTTTGAAATCTCTTTAGGATCTTTGCCTCTCTGAATTCCAGATGTGCCCGTAGAAAGTAAGACAATGTCCTACTTCCTCGGGTCCCAGAATTCCATCAAAATCCCGTTCCGTCTTGCCCGATTCAAAGTGTTTTAGACGAAAGGAAGCGGGAATGCAGGGAGAGTATCTGTACGCGTGTACCTGAAATGTATCCAGCGAAGTCCCGTGCAAATAGAGAAGCTGAAAAAGTCCACTTGATGTTGAAAGAAAATCAGTCGGGTAGCCCGTTGAAGAGGCCGCTCCACAGGCCTTTCCCACAAGTCGTCCCTTTATGGCTGCCACCCGTGGGGCCGCTCAGGAAACGCCCGATGCTGCCATCAGGGCGTCCAGCCTTCCTGCCTTCCCCTGCTCACCATGAGTCTCTCTCACCACGATTCTGGCAAAGCCCCCTTCGGCGGATTGCTCTTCGAACGCACTCGGAAGCCGAGACAGGCTCCCCTTTGAAAAGGCTTTTGCACCAGCGCCCTGGGAAAATGTACTCTGAGGCTGTGGATGAATTGATATGATCTCGTGGATTGTATCTTTTTATTTATGAGGCATAATTTACGAGCGCTGGAGAGCAAACTGCAATGAGTGATGACTAATGACAGCCAAGGTCATAAATCAGGAGCAGTGAAAGAAACGGTAGCCTTGATCGAATCTATTGAATTAGCTGCTGGCCTCAGCCGATACAGGTATTGGAAAGACCTTTTTAATATCTATTTGGCTCCCTCTTGGGAGTGTGATAACAATCTCATTACATGCCCCCAGGAAACAGATAATTTAATTGTTTACCCGTTAACATGCAGCCTATTTTCTCTCCTTATTAATTATGGGCATGGCTGTTCGTGGTGGGTTTTTATTTATTTTGGATGTGAACTGTCAGAAAAATATAGTTACCTGTGCTGGTTTGTATAAACGATGGGGTAGCCTCCTAGCTGCTTGATGTGACTATGTCCTCGGTGTTGTCAAAATGCTTTCTATTTATCAAAATCGTCATATTCCCCAAGGAAGTATGTCATAGGGTACCCCAAGGCATGTAAAGGTGTGGCAGAGGCCTTAAACATTTCTCCATATCACAATCCTCTAAGAGTCACTGTTATAATTCAACTTATAATAAGCAGCTTGAGGAAAGAGAAAAATCTCAGATTGCTCCAAGGGCGAAGACAGCCGCTGTCACTTATATTAGGAGTTGACAGATTAGAGGGTTTTCCTTTTTTTGTGAAAGATCACTCACCGAATTTGGTTATTCCTGTATTCCATTTCTGGGGTATGGAAAATGATAGCAAATAAGATACCAAAGAGACAGCAGCTGGATCCTCATAGTGTACAAAACGTCGCTATGTTCCCTTGTCTCTATCAAGACGTGTAGCATTTCTTCAGCCAAAGGAATCATACAATGTTTTTCCAGCCAAGGACATCCTTTTCTATAATATGATGAAGGAAAAGCACATCAGCAACCCCTTAGAAATTTACCTTAAGGGTTTCTCCTTGTGTGAAGGCTGCACTTGGAAAAGATGGGTCCCGAAGCACATTATTTGTGAACGCTGCGCACCATGTAATGAGACCAAGCATTAAAACGAGACCTGTTTAGAGTGAAGTGTGGGAAACAGAGGGGGAGTAACTCACGGTAACAGAGGTACCGCTCTGGAAGAATTTCCCATAAGGCTCCCCTTCTCCTATCCTCTAAAGAGGCGTGGTCACTTCCTCTTCTCTTGTATGAAGCTATTTCAAATGGTTCTGTTCACAAATTCTTGGTGTCTCTCTAGGATAGCATTAGAAGGAGGTGTTGGTTTCAGAGAAATTCAGAGCATTTAGCATAATACTCGTCTGGGTGACAAGGGGAAAAGAGACCCAGTAAACTCCAGAAATATCAGTGCTTCGAGAAACTTGCCCGGGAACAAGAACTGGGGAGGGGACGATGGCCCTACCAAGCTCGTACTCTCTGGTTCTGTCGGGAGCTGGGGCTGCTGTGGTCAGCTCTGTGAGGATGACTGTGGTTGCAACAGCCTCTTCCTACAGGTGCGTGCTTCGCACTTATTTGAGCACCTGAAGGTAATGTCAAAGGTAATGCCAAGGGCAACGCCACACAGAAATCACAGGAATAGAAACTGGAAACTGTGCAGGGCCCAGATTTCTGCCTGTGGTTCTAGAGCAGACAGCCGTCTGTGTTTCTCAGAGGGCACCGGGCCCCAGAAGCACGTGGAACTATGTTGCAAAGGCAGGTCCTGGGGTCTTTCCAGCAGAAAGTCTGATACAGGTGCCCGAAATGAACGTCTGACTGTCGGCAGGAAGCACCCGGCCAGTTTCTCTAAAGGAAAATTTCTAAGGGGCTGTTTACCACAGAGGGCAAGCCAAACCCATTGTTTCCACGACAATGGACTGTGGCAGCTTGGTGACAGATACTGACACTTTAGGTAATTAAATATTTTTAAGGCTAAATGCAATTAATGAGGCCTTGGGGGAGGGAAGAGTTAATAAAAAACAGTTTATGTTTTAATGGAAACCAGCCTAAAGATAGTCATAGTCACTGGTTGGACTTTCAGAAGTTTAGATGGAAAGCAGAAATTAAACTGCTTTATTAGCCAGTTATGGGATTTATGGTTTAATGATTTCAGGTATTTTGTATTTATTCAATGGTTGGCCTGTTTTCTGTGAGCCATTCTTACATGGAAACTCTTCAGGGGTGCGACTAAAATCCGAGAGAAGATTCGGAGAGGCGCCCCGACTCAGCCCGCCCTAAACTCACTCTCACTTTTCACAGCACTTCGTCGGGAAGTTCCTACCTCTTATAGTTAGTTGTGCTTGTGTGTTTGTGTGTGGTGGCATGTGCACACACATTCACACGGACAAGCGTGTGCTGAACCCCAATAATGAGTCGTTTTAGTGGAATCTTTCATCTTCTCCATTTTATTACAAAAGACTAAACATGTTCATCTGCATAATGTCGGTATAAGGATACTCGGAATAAATCAAAGATGAGCAGTCTTCTTTTTTTTTCTCTTAGCCATGAAATTCATAAACCTTATTCCCCACCCCCATCTCCAGTAACGTGCCTTTTTGCCCTATGAGCAGCCCCCATGCATTCCGTTTATATCCCCAATGATTATGTGATGGGATATTAACTGAAAGGACTGGCCTGTCAATGAGGTGAAAGGTAGGCAGGTAGGTAGGCAGACAGACAGACAAGTAGACAGGCAGACAGATAGATAACAAACAGGATAAATAGAATAGAGTTAGACAAAGTGGGCAATTTTATGTCTGTTCATCAGGTATTTTGCTTCTTGTTTGTCTTGTATTGGTTTACTGAAATTAAAAGATCCGGGGCATAATACTTAAAACTTTCCATGCAGGGCCTCTGCCTCTTCTTCCCTCGTCCTACAAAGGTGGGCCCAAATCTTGAGTCCATTGTCGCTCAGTGGAAACCATAAGCACAATCTGTTCACATTTTTCCTCGGAACCCTCAAGCACGGTTCACTTCCTTTGTCTCTAGTTGAGCCGGGTGGAGACAGAAATCCACAGCCTCTTCTGGGTAAAGGACTTCGCCCTCAACAGTGGGAAACGAGCAAAACATCACCCAGAGCTTCTTCTTTCCTTTCCTTCTGGTGGTTTGGTATGACAGAAACAGGCCTGGTGGTTCGAGTTCTGTAAGAGCCACAATGTTTATGATCTGCCAGCTTTCATTGCCAAAGAGGCTCATGCAAATAGGCTGGTCCTGCCTTGCATAGGCCTGTGGGCTTCTAGGAGTGCTGTTCTGACCTCACACTGATGAGATGCTGCAAAGACAGACTGGAGAATAGAGCACTATATTACGGAGGTCTCCTGTCGAAACAAGGCACTAGATCCTGCCTGCCTTCCCAGTTAGGGCTGGGGAATTGCCTCCTGTCAACTTTTGGGAAGAGAGTATTTCTGAAGAAATATAAGCCCTGGCTGGTGTAGCTCAGTGGACTGAGCGTGGGCCTGCGAACCAAGGGATCGAGGTTCGATTCCCAGTCAGGGCACATGCCTGGGTTGCAGGCTGGTTCCCTGCAGGCCAACTCCCAGCAGGGGACGCACGAAAGGCAACCATACATTGATGTTTCTCTCCTTCCCCTCTAAAGATAAATAAATAAATAAAATCTTAAAAAAAAAAAGAAATATGACACAATATAGAGACTCCAAGGATCTTAAAAATGCCATGGATTGAGTCACATTTGGAACTAGGACTCCACCTGGTAGAAGTTCAGGAAGGCATGAGGTTTAGTCCTTGCTGCCAACACCAGCGTTAAAAAGGCTTAATGATTTTTATGACTCTATATCTACGTCAAAAAACAAGGTGAAATTAATGTCCATAATCCTGGACCAGAACTTTGCTAAGCACTTTCTTTGACTGATAACTTAGTTCACGTCCCGTCCACACTTCCGCTGATCTCATTGGTGCTTAGCAATTAATTGACAGCTCGCTGACTTATTTTATTATACCTCGTTTCACTTTCTTCCTGTTTTCCCCATCCACTGTGACCCCCACTAACATTCCGTGTCCTACAGTCACCAACCAAAGCTCTTCTCTTGGCAAAGAACTTGGGGCCCCTTACTTTCCCTACTTTTCCCAAGAATATGTTCTTCGTGAATGTTTTCTCTCATTGCGTAATTGAAAATATCCCCCTACCCTTGGAAGGATATTTGCCATCAAAGAGGGTAGTCTGGAGTGACTGAGGAGCCAGGGACACTTTCTTCTCCATCCCAAAATCTGACCTCTTCAGTAGGCTGCCCTCTAACCCTGACCTTGGCCCTTTCTGAAGGAACTACTGTAAAGCAGCTATCAAGGTACATTGACCTGAGCTCTGGTTTCCAGGAAGCCGGCTCTTCCTTCCTTCTCCTACTTCCCTGTGCCTTTCAAGATCAACCTCCATCACCTGATGCAACCTGAGCACATCCATCCATCCTTGCACGTTCCGGATTCTACTCCAGAATTGCAGGTATTTGCCTGTGGGCCAGTTTATTTAACTGCCTTGATTCTCAGTGACTCATTTATGCGTTATGGAGGACCTACAGAATGAAACGCACAGTTTACCGGAGAGAGCGATGGAAGTGTTTATCGGAGAGCAGAGTTCTAGTTTCCGCTCTTGAAATTTCTGGCACGTTGAACAACAGAGTGACGTTTATGGAGACTTACTTTCCTCACCTGTCAAAGTGGGGCAACGTGCTCTCCAGCCACCCTACAAGGTTGTGTTGTGAGGGCTAAGCCAGCTAACACATGTTAAAGTGCTCTGTTGAGTGTAGAGTTTATACAAATGAAGTAATTATCATGCAAATGACGAGAGACGGTATCAGAACTCTAGAGAAGGCCAGTGCCTCTATGGAAGTAGGTTAGTCCTCTCTTTTAAATCTGGGGCTTCTGGCAATCCTATCAGCAAGGGGCTGGAGATTTGCATTTGACAGCCATCCAAGGGCAATTCAACATCAGAAGTTTTACTTTTCCAAAGGAATCCACCCTTCCCCCCGAAAAAATGTAGGGAAACACTCACAGGAGTTGGCCTAACTACCAAAATGCTCTCTAATGTTTGTTCTCTTGAAGATATTGTTGAGGTCAAAGCAAAACAAACAAAAATAAAACTGAACTCTCACTGCAAAGTGTTCTCCTGTAGTTTCTTTCTTAACTGTCTTGGATTTTGGAAGTTCTTCATGTTTCCTTAACATGGCACACAGCTAGAAAGTACGGATTGTAGAACCAAACACATTTTCCAGGTGTGTATTTAAAAGTTCAGGGCAAATTCAGATGGAGGGAGGGAGGGAGGGATAGATGGAGGGAGGGAGAGAGGGATGGGTGGGTAGGTAGGTAGGTAGGTAGGTAGATAGGTAGGTAGACAGATAGAAAGAAAACACCAAATGAGAAAAAAAAAATCCTGAAGTTAAACTGCACAAGACGAAAGCTTACTAAGGGATACTGGCACTCCTAAACACACAGACAGTCTTCTTGTATTGCCATTTAGATCTATCATTCTGATTGATCACTGTGTAGTTGGCTCTTATTGGGCCTAATTTAACCCTATACACTCACACATCCATCTACTCTGTCTATTGTACCTGACATTCTACAAATTACTTACTCATGCAAATGATGACCTAAGGCAACCTTTTAGGATATTCGTGCTTAATTATACAAATAGTTCTTGATAAATAAGATTATACCCCCTTCCATATGTTTATTCCCTCCTTGATGAAAGGAAAATCTAATTTTCATGCAGATTTGGTGGGGCCAGTGTTTCAGAATTGCTGAGTTTTTAAGTAGTCTGCAGAGCCATCCAGTCTGCAGAAGCTGACAAACGTCACGTCGCCTGTGCTTGGAGACCGGTGGTTTTTCATCAGGCCTGAATCAGCTGCTGGGTTCTGGGATCGGGGCTCTGCAGTGGCCCCTCTGTGTTCACAAGGGCAGAGAAGCCATGAGCGAGGAAGGGCTCAAACTCCTGCACCATCACAGAGTTGCAAGATCGAAGTGTGTCTCGTGCTATTGTGTGCGGTCACTTCGGGTTGCCCACTTTTTGTTTTGGCCCGAGCTTGACCTGCTTTTGACTGCTCTTTCTGATTTCTCTTGAAAGGTCTGGGCGGTGAATTCAGCAGGGAAAGCCCCCAGTAGCTGGACACGGTGCAGGACCGGACCCGCCCCCCCGGAAGGTCTCAGGGCCCCCAGGTTCCACGCAGTGTCTTCCACGCAAGCGGTGGTCAACATCAGCGCCCCTGGGAAGCCTAACGGGGTCATCAGTCTCTACAGGTTGTTCTCCAACAGCACCGGCGCTGCCGAGGTGGTGGTGAGTGTCCCCTAAACTCAAAGTCTAGGACTGGGTCACTTATTTGTTTTCTGTAAACCGCGATGCCCTTGCCTTCTCTTCTCCTTGGTTCTTGTTTCTTGTGCATCTGCTCTCAGTGGCCCCGGGGTGAACTTAGAGGCAGAAAGATCCCTCTAAGAAGAAATAGGATGCACACAGACAGTGTGTCATGCTCAGGCAGAGAGCTGCTGCAGGTGGTGGTAAAGACCCCACAAGTGTTGCGAGAGACCTACGACTCCACAGGTAATAAAATGAAATTAATTTAGTTAGAAAATGCACCTTAGCACTCAGTGTACTAGTGAGTGGCCTAGAGTAAGGGGCAGACAGATGGCCATGTTGGTGACGGCCATGGCACTCTGCAAAAGAGAAAAATTAGAACGAAGACTACCCTTGGGATCCTCATGTTGGCATTTGAAAATTGCTGGAACATCCTGGAAATGCAGTCTTCCTTTTGGCGACTTTGAGAAAGTTCTAGCGTGTTGCAAGAGAGTGCAAAACAGCTTAGTCAACAAAGCTGTGTAGCCACATCCAGGGCCCATCGGAGACATGGGATGGCTGTTTGGGGACATCAGCTTTCATGCCAGCCAGTGGCTGAAGGGTCATTGATAATCAATGAGACCAGTTCCTGCACGATTGAAATGAAGAGACCGAAAGCCAGTGAGTGGAGGCCTCTCTTTCCTCTGTCGCCCTTCCATTTCTCATGAACAAGTGTAGTCTGCAATACTTTGTTCACGTAAACCTCGGAGAGAAATTGTGCACAGCCCAGGATTACATTATATATTATTTAGGCAATGATTTGGGCAAGTGTGTGGAAATCTGCAGAGGCCAGAGCCCCATACGTACCAAAACACAATTTTGCAAGACAACTCTCAGATACAAGGAAATCTCCTATTGAGTGTTAAAGGAGAATTAGCATACTTCCTACAGGGCTTCGTATTCAATAAATATAGATGATGTAAATACAATCAACTCTTGATTATCCATGCTTATACAATGATAATATTAATAAACTAAAATAATTTATATTTGTAATGCATTGCAGGCAACTTTTTTTCCGATAGCAGATAGCTCCTCTTAATCACATTTTGTTTATGTCAATGTGGAAATTAGTTTTTAGTTTCTGAAGGCTTCTGTCCCAAAGAATTCTTAACAAAACCACAGTGAGGTAAAAAAGTAAGTAAATAAGCCAAAAAGTTTATAATGTAACAAAGATCATTGTGGAAAAGACTATGCTATTTCATACAACCAATACCCTCAGAGAAAAAAAGATAGACTGTTAGATATATATAAAAAAGATAGACTTTTAGATATATATAAAATATACAATATAAAAATATACAGATGTATTAAATACATATTTTAAGCTCTTGAGTACCCAACTCTAACTTGGATTTGAAGGGATTTTTTTACCCCAAAATTATGTGCAAATAACAATGGCAGAATATGGACTTTAGAGAATGTTGAGTAGGACTATAATTCAAATACAGATTTTTTTAAGGCATCATTCTGAGGGTCACAGAATTTTATCAAAATTTTGTGCATTTTGTGCCATTTTCTAGTATCTTTTGATGGTCAAAGACAGCGTATGATTTCTATCTGATGACCACCTCAGACTTCGACCTAACTGTTAAATGGTTACATTTCCGCACGTCTCAGTCATGCCTCTCCAATGGGTTGGTAATCCCTTGATGGTAAATACCAGCTACAGCCACGGTGCCTCTCCCGGACTCCCTGGCGTGCGCTCCCGCCGTGGGAGGTGGGGTCCCCATGCACCTGTGCCCTCACCTGTGTTTCGGACGCAGCCTCCTAAGCCTTCTCCGTCCTGCAGCTGTCAGAAGGCCTGGCCACCCAGCAGACCCTCCACGGCCTGCGGCCCTTCACCACCTACTGCATCGGCGTGGAGGCCTGCACGTGCGTCAGCTGCTGCAGCAGAGGTCCCACCGCGGAGCTGAGGACACGGCCTGCTCCTCCCTCGGGCCTGTCCTCGCCCCGAGTCCAGACGCTGGCCTCCAGGACAGCCTCCTGCCAGTGGGGTCCCCCGCTCTTCCCCAATGGTGTCATCCTAAGGTAACTGATCAGCTGGAAGAACAAATACACCAGAATGCGACATGCAAACTGAATAGCCCAGCTCCCCCCAAGAAAGAGGTGCTTAGTGAACAGATACCTATAGCTAATGAGACAAACATGTTGATTTCAGTGGCAATGTTCCCCGCAATGTGTTTTAAATCATAATATCAACGAAGGACAGAAAGGAGAACCACAAAACTGTCTTTAAGTCAGGAAGACGATGCCATATGTTTGCACTCACTGAGGAGATTTGCTTCTCCTCGTGGTTCTCAAAGGATCCATTCTGTAGCCTCAACTGGAGCAGAAAAGTTCTGGGGTTAAGTCAGAATTTCCTTGATCTAATTTACAGTGTTGAAATGAGCCATGGCTTGGAAGAAGTA
Organism: Sturnira hondurensis; assembly: GCF_014824575.4. Lineage (NCBI taxonomy): Eukaryota > Metazoa > Chordata > Mammalia > Chiroptera > Phyllostomidae > Sturnira > Sturnira hondurensis. Next base: position 8,662,764 of record NW_028091156.1, read on the forward strand.
AAAAGTTGTTTCACTCAAAATAATCAGAGGAGAAAAGATTTTCTTCATTTTCCACAGAGGGGAACAATTTTATCAGCTTCCTGTAAAGAGAGAGAAGTATCTTATCTCTCCCAACAAGGATGGCTGGTCTCTGGGTTGACAGCAACATGTATTAAGTGTGTGACTGCTCTTGTCTCCGCTGCTGCCCATTTTCCACAGTGTTAAGTAAAGTATGTCTCAGAGCAGTTTCCCACACGTGGAGAGTTCAGAGCTTGTCCTTCAGTGAAAACAAAAGGTCTTCTTAGAAAATATAACCAGTTTTACAGGTGAGTTGAACTAATTCCATGGCCCATTTTCTCTTGCCGTGTCCATTCTTTTCCTAGCTATGAGCTCCAGTTGCACGGGGCTTGCTCTCCCGATGCAAACACCCCCTGCGCCCCCAGCCAGCCGCAGACAAAGTACAAGGGGCCGGGGCCGACAGCCAGCCTGGGCGGTCTGCAGCCTTACACCGCCTACAGGCTGAGAGTCGTGGCCCACAACGAGGCGGGCAGCGCAGCTTCCGAGTGGATCAGCTTCACCACTCAGAAAGAATGTGAGTAGAAGCGGCCGCCACCGTAAGCCAGAGAGAGAGCATCATGACAACCGGGCGAGACTTGTCATGAAAAGTGGGGAAAACCAGTTTCATAAAAGGATTGGAGTGAGGGTCTAATTCCGATGACTGCTACTGAGGTGTCGATGAAGATGACTATTAGAAAAAAAATGCCTCTTGCGTTTAATAACCTGGAGATCAAGGGCGAATCTAGTGAGATTTTCCATGTGCAGTGGGGTGAACCCAATTTAGAAGAGTGGATGAATGGGAAGAAAGAAAATAGACAGAGAACAGAGACTTTTTTAAAGGAGTTTGCCACTTCCTTTCTTCTCAAATTACATAGTGGGCAGCATTTCCATACAGCGCTGAGCCATGGCAGCGTCCGGAAAAGCAGAGGCCCCCTGAGTCCCAGAAAAGGACAAGTAACTAATTAATCGAGGCCTCCTTACATTTCTATAAAGTAAATGCTCATTAGACTTTGTAACATACATGTGTATATTGTTGGCAAACACAAACCATTAAGAATCAAGTACTTAGATTCAGCTGCGTAATTGGGGGACCCACTGGAAAAGGAAAATATGAAGTTCCTCGTTCAAAAATCATAAGGAATTCCGAGACTTAGAGCATCCGCCCCTGTCCGGGACTCTGCATAGGTAACACACCTGTTACCTGCTCAGTGGCACAGGTAACACACCTGGGAAGCTGGTCCTGCTGATAATCCCCCCATGCAGAAGCAACCACTGCTAATAGTTGGGATGCTCTGTTCCTTTCATATCCTTCCTTTGAGTAGTTTTTCTTACATGGCTGAGATCATCCTAGAATTAAAATTTTTTGGTATGTTTTATTACATCATTTTATTTGCATTTCCCATGGCATTAAAAAAAAATCTTCAGCCACCCAGTGTAATGGCGGTATGATATTCCATCCTATGATTTACTTGGGCATTTTGGTTGTCGCCAATTTTTCCTTTTATAAAAGAGGTGAGGAACTTCTCGGTGAACAGTCCTTTGTTTGAACATCAGATTCTCATCTTCAGTTAAATTTCGATGCATGGCATTCACTGCATGGGGTGTTTTAACGCTCCACGTCTTGGGGTCCTTACTGCCATCTAGCCTTCCAGAAATATCGTATCAGATCCCCAGCACCTCTTCAGCCATCAGCATTGGCCCTGGTAAAAGTGAGAGTTAACGTGGTCACATAAACACGCAGCAAAGACTGTCTTCAGGGCTGAGTGACATCAAATTCTAGCAGGTGCTGGGGGCGGGAAGGGGGGGCTGTCTCCAAACCCCTTGTTTCTGATTTTGATTGTCTGATTACTCCTTTGCTCAGAAAGATCTCCAAATTCTGAAAGGCAGACTAAGCTCCTCTCTGTGCTTCTACGATTGACAAGCCTTGTCTCCATTTTGTACCCTTCTGATATAGAGAAATGTGGGACTCTCTTGACTGGACAGACGGAAGTCCAGCCACATGCAGTATGTCCGCTGTGATATTAGGCAACATTTGTGTTGGAAAACCAGATATTTAAGTAGGGCTTGATATCTCGTGCTTTACTATTCACAGAAAAAAAAACAACTTATGGCTTGATGAAAATGTTTCCTTTTGAAAGCTAAGACATTTGTCTTCACGGTTGGGTTTTATGATCACAAAAGCACGAATTATGCCTTCATCTGTTATAGTTCTGAACATTAGCAACAGGTGGGTGTAATTTTTAAAGAAAAAGGACACCCAATGTACTTCTAGCACCTTCTTTTCTTAGTGTGTAGATGGATCTTAATGCTGTCACAACTCTATTGGTTATTTTGGAGAAAACAGGTTCTCATGATGTCCATCTCTTTTGACTTAAAAGATGATATGGGATTCCTTCATTTGTGTCTACAAAAATTATTCACTTGAAAGAGGAGCTTCAGGGAAGGCTTCTTCTTCCCTTTGCTACAGTGAAGGAGCTGAAATGTAAAGGAAGCACATGCCTGGGAAACACTCCGAATGTTGCTTTCAGGTCGGATGTAACAATTAGGAGGCCTGGGCTTGATCATGTACTAATGGGCTGTGCTACTGACCGATCAGCCAGTGCAATGAATTACTGCACCCAAAAAATTGCTGTTTGCAAGGCTTTTCTGCTATCTCAGGAAACAAACGAAGGGCTCCAGAAACAGCTTTCCAAACAAACGGTGCCAAACACACATCACTCACCATCTAAGCAGTTGGGTTTAGGGAGGGGGGGGATGTATTCACTTCATCTAGTCCTTGGGGCTTCGTAGCAATAAATATTGACTTGATATGAAAAAATAGCTATCTACTGTAGTTAACAGGGTTAAGGATATTTCACCTGTTAGAAGGAGGAAAAAGCAACAAAATATGAGCGCCAGGGTTCTGTTGCAAGCAGAACATGGCGTGTCAGTGGTTTTATTCCATCCAACACAGCTCTCCGTTGATCGGGGGGGGGGGGGGGGCACACAGGTGCAGTATTGCTGCAAAACCATCCCGTGATGTCCCTGCTGGTGCTCTTCTCTCTTCCCATGCCCGTTGTTTAAAACTCTGATGACCATAGGAAGGATTCTAGCCATGCCACAAATGTTGCTGTTGCTTATATTTAAAAACAAAAGGGCAGACACCGGCTCCCACTCAGAGGTGGCCGTTTTCATGGCGTCCCCCTCTCCCCGCAGCCCCTCAGTACCGAGCCCCCTTCACGGTGGACAGCAACCTGACAACGGTGTGCGTCGACTGGAGCAACTCCTTCCTCCTGCACGGCCCGCTGAAGGAGTTCGTGCTGACCGACGGGGGCCAGCGCCTGTACCGGGGCCTGGACACCGCCCTTCACCTCCCAAGGACGGTGGACAGAAGTGAGTGTGTGAGGTCAAAGTGCTCAGTCCCCCAGCTTCCCGAAATGGTTGCCCTGTGTGGTGGCCAGCGGAGGTTCACCGTGAACATGTCTCAGTGGAAGTGACCCCTTCTCGTGGAAAAGCTACTGCTCGGAAGTAAATGCGAATTTCCCTCCTCTTTGCTGCCTGGCACAAGGATATTGCAATGCGGGAGAGGGCTGCCCCTGTGTGACACGGGTGTCCCCTCGTGGGGACCAGACTGGAGGGCAGGTCAGGTTCACAGGAGAAGAAGCTCCCAGAGGCAGGCAGGGGGAGTCCTGAAATAGTGTGTGTCCAGGGACCTGGCGATTTTCCGGATGCTTCTGCAGCCTCCAAGTGCAGCCCCATCAGGCAGTGACCACCTCCGACTCGAAGGGCCCCGAGGAAGGGCTTTTCGGAACCAGCCTGGCTGTCTGGCCCTGAAGTAATGACACTTTTCCCTCTGAAACCGAATTCCTTCTCCTTATTTAATTCTGCGTTCTACCTCAGCTTTGTCTGGTTTTCCCCCTGAAATGAGAAAAGGCTTCACGAGGCATTAAGTATTTTTGAATGATCTGTGTGGTGCAGGACCAACCTGTGAAACTGTTTTAAGCAATCTGGATTCATACAGTGAGTGAATTAGTGTTTTTGCTTTTTTGTTTTCTTGAAAATACTATTTATTTTGGCTACAAGCACAGGTAAACGGTGAGCTCTGGCATTGCATTTGTGGTATTTAAATGCTGTTGATGCCATTTTCAGAGCAGTCGAGCTACACATCTTCGTGGCCTTAGGTCTCGGTCACCTGGGCAGCCGGTTGGGGCAGGAAGCTGGCCTTTCACCTCTCGCCTCTCTCAGGTTCCTGGCTATTGAAATCAGTATCTAGCTCATTTGAGTTCCACGATCCCTTCTGAGTGCTCCTGTTTAGCAAGAAATCAGCTCACTGAGCGAAAGGTCACTGTAAGTTTTAAAGGAACAGGTGCAGCCCATACGCAGAACAAGGTCCACTCCGTGTATCATCCTGTCTCCTCTGGGAATTCTGTAACTTTGCTATATAAGCTCTAGGCTTCTTTAATTTAGAAGCTTAATTAAATAATATATGTATGCATATAACTATCCCGTTAGTACACTAATTATAGCCACTTTGCTTGGTAATCATGAAATTAGAAATAAGGCTGCGTATTAGGCAGAACCTCACATTTTGCCCTGGAAGCCTGCTGTCAGACTTTTTCATGCTGTGATACCTTGTCCTTCTGAAGGTGCGCCCGCCGTGCGGGGTGTTGTGTGGCGAGCCACTGACCTTCTGTGCAGCCTTCTTCTTCCAGGTCACGTGCACCACGGAGGAAGGGAGCGTTCAGACGCCGTTCATCCGGTACGACACCGCTACTGGACTGGGTAAACATCTCCCCCGCGTTCTGCTTCCTGTCGCGCCTCTTGGTTCTCAAGAAACATGCGTTTGCTTATGCACACTCCTGCTAAAGGACCAGCACTGATGGTTGGGAGGAATCGCGTGGTGTCATTGTGGGAAATCTTCAAAAGTCCTCGTAGAACCGACACCAGGCAAGGAGTTAGGACAGACTGTGGAAATGCCAAATGATTGACTTGTAGGAACAGAGAGAGAACTGAACTCTCCTAGGCACAGATTCTGTCAGTCAAGAGCCGCACAGAAGACTTGGTTCCCCTAAAATGCTTTTTCAGGGAAAGTAGGAGGAGAGAGATCAGATGGAGAGAGAAAATGCTCTGATGCCGATTTGTGTTGATTGTAACAATAATATTGCAGGTTCAGAGCCTAAAATGGGGAATTTGGGAACTGAATTCTACCCACAATCTTTGACTCTAATATCTGTAAAACTGACTGTTTCAAAAGGCATGTTAGAAAACTATCACAAAAAAATTTTTTTGAGAGCATAGTGGAGACTGATACCTTGTTTTAAATCCCAGTTAGGAATGTTATATCAAATTTGGAAGCATAACATAGTTGGGAACATGTTTTTTAAATAAACATGTCCTACAATTCTGAAACACAGGTGAACATACATATTGTTATCAAGGAGAGTTTCAATCTGTACAATAATAAATTTAGGTTATAGTTCCAGACTTCCTGTCTGGATGCCATGTACAACTCGGCATCTCACAGCGCCTCACATAACTGCCCCCCACCCCCGCCCCCACCCACGGCAGAGTTTACCTCATTGTACTTAGTCGCAGCTGCAGAAGCGAGCAGACTTCGTACGATACTCTCATAGTGACTCCAGTGTCTGCACAAGCGGACAGGCGGAGGCCTGAGGGGTGCCGGAACACCCCCAGGAATGTCCTGCCAAACTTATGCAGCGTTTGGTTTTTCTGGCCTAGACTTTGTTTTTGAAGCAGTGATTCTCAAAAAAAAAAAAAAAAAGCAGTGATTCTCAAGTTCAGGTGTACACAGGATCCCCTCAGTGTGCTGGTCTGTTCCACAGTTTCCCAGGCCCCAGGCACAGAGGCAGGGTCAGGAGGGCCTGCTCTCTAAACAAGCCCATGATCTTCACACAAGGGACCTGGACCCCAGGTTGGGCAAAGGGAAAAGCACACTGATGGGTGTCTTCTATGTGTATTTCTTTTTTATTATTGATTTTAGAGGGGGCGAGAGAGAGAACCCTCAATTTGTTGTCCCACTTATTTATGCACTCATTGGTTGATTAATGTATGTGCCCTGAGCGGGGATCGAACCCACACCCTTGGCACATTGAGGCAACGCTCTAACCACGTGAGCGACCCAGCCAGGGCAAGGATGAAGTCCTTTGAAACGGAAGAGGATTTTGAAAACAAGAGTTTCCATTGAGGAGAGAAGGAAACACTGAGGACTGTGCAGAGCTATGGAAAAGTCCACAGTGGAGCGTCCAGATAATATTCAGAGTCCGTTTTCATTTTTCCGATAATGACTTTTCTAACGTTCCTGTTCTCTTGCCGGGAGGCAGCCTGTAAGCAGAAAGGACAGGCAAGGCTCCCTCCCCTCCTGCTGCTGGGAGAGCTGGTTCCTTCCTGGGGCTTCCCTCAGGCGGGCCGCCCTGCATTCCCCGGGGACCGCTCGGGCAAGGGACCCACTGGTCCCATCACATCGGCTTCTGGAGTTACAGCCCCACGCCATGCACACAGGGAACTCACCTCCTCGAGGGGACACCCCGGGTGGCGGTTTGGGGTTAATCACACAACGCATGTTGGTTCCCGACCCAGGGCCCTCTCACCTGCCGGGGGTCGGGTAGAGCTTCAACTCCAACCTCCCATTCCGAGGTGGGGAGCAGGGCCCCAGAGGGGCAAAGTGACATTTTTAAATCTCCAACGGAGGATATCAGAGGATATGGGTTTTGTTTTTTGTTTTTTTAATTTTATCTTAGAGAAAGGGCTAGAGAGAGAGAAACCTGGATGTGAGAGAGAAACAATGATTGGTTACTTCCCACGCACGCCCTAACCAGGGGTTGAACCCACAACTTTTTGGTGTACAGGACAGTGCTCCCACCAGCTGAGTCACCTGGCCAGTCAGCTTTTTTTAACCTCACGGCCGTTCTAAGTAGACTTTGCGCTGACAGAGTCATATCCTTGCTGTCACGAGGTTCTGATTTCTGTTCCCACCACCTTCTCTCCCCCCTTCAACCCTCTCCTCGCAGTGTGAATGCTACCCTTCCATCGTCCACTGAGAATGTGGGTGCGATGTGCCAAGCAGCCTGCCCAGTGGCTGAGGTGCTAAAAAGTGTGTGTGGGGGGGGTGTTTGTCCAAGGCATTGCACCTGTGTCTGTTTGTTCCTCTTCCTCTTGGACGTCAGCACTCGCCCCAGCCAGCAGCGCTCTCCCACCGTGAGGGACCCCTGCAGGCCTTTCTGCTGGGCTCATGCCTTCTGTCCCCGCAGCCACAGTCTTGATGACCCTGCCACCCACTTCCGTGGCCCTGCAAAGCCCTCCCTCTGGGCCTGGCCCCAGGTCAGTGCTCAGTAAACAGGGGCTGCCTCAGTAGGCCTCCTATGCAGTCATATATTACGAGACCTCTCAGTGTGAACAGAAATCAAGGGCACATCCAGGGGCTGCAGCCTTTCCTCCCATAGACGGTCCTCCCGGGGCCCTTGGCTGATGACTCCCAGAGCCTGCGCTATTCAGCCTGAGGCCTGGGCACGAGGACTGTCCAGACTGCAGGCTGGCAGGCAAGCAAGCAAACAAGCATGGGTCTGATGCCCCCAAGCCATGTCCTGTCACAGCACTGTCTCAGTCCTCAGTGGGACCCCTGTGCCAGTATTACTATTAAAACCACATAGAAGCTGGCCTTCCTCAAGGTTACTTCTGCAACCCTTCTAAAAGTCTGCTCACCCCTTCCTGCCATCGGTCCCCCAAACGTGCCAAGGCAGCGGTGACTTGCAGCCGCCGCGTGTCAGCCAGGTCTCTGGGGGCTGTGAGCTCCCCTCGCAGTCCCCCAACGCACAGTCCCCCCCACCCCACCTGAACACAGGCGCAGACGGGCAGCACCCTGTGGCCCACCATGTGCAACAACAGGGCAAGAGACCACAGGGCTGCCTTCTGGGGTGACCTTGCCCCTCTGTGCCCCTGGGTTTGGCAGGCCTGGTGCTGACCACGCCGGGAGGGAAGACGGGGCCCGGGAGCAGCGGCGTGCAGTTCTACAGCGAGCTGTGGTTCATCGTGCTCATGGCGGTCCTGGGCCTGATCCTGCTGGCCATCTTTCTGTCCCTGATCCTGCAGAGAAGGGTCCTCAAGGAGTCCTACATCAGAGAGAGGCCTCCCTTAGTGCCTGTTCAGAAGAGGATGTCCCCACTGAGTGTCTACCCACCGAGGGAAACCCACATGGTATGTCTCTAAAAGGGGGGGGGGCATTTCCTACCATGAGGATTACTCTAGAACATTCTTGACTTTGGCTGCACAGTAGAATCACTGGTGTTATGGACTGAATGCCACCCCCCACGCTGCCCCCGCCCCAAATTCTTATGTTAAATCCTAATCCTCAGTGTGAAGGTTTTGGGAGGTGGGGCCTTTGGAAGCGATTAGGACATTAGGGGTCCACCATCACGAATGGGCTTTCCTGCTTGAGAGGCCAGAGCAAGAACAGCCCCCATCGATGAGCCAGGGAGCAGGACCCCCAGGCTCTGGGTCCTCCAGCACCTTGAGGTTGGACTTCCAACCTCCAGAACTTGAGAAGTCAATTTCTGTGGTGCGTAAGGCAAGTCTATGGTGTTTTGTTACTAAGACACATGGGCAGCTTGGAAAAATAGCATGGCCTCGGTCTTATCCCAGAAGTTCTGATTTCACCCATCTGGGGAGGAACTTGGGGATTCGCATCCTCATTTTAACTCCAAAAAGTGATGCCAGTGTGCACCCCAGCAGGAGTATTTCTGCTCTATATTGCGCAGCAGGGGACTGAATTCCCCCGGGGAACTTACAGGTTACGCAGCTCTGCAGCCCCTTTGGGGGGATTAGTAATGACAGGAGGAGACAGGGAGGGACTGACGACCTAGCAGTGTCTGGTTCATCCCCTGGCCCCAGGTGCCCAGCGTGGACGCCCAAGACAAGAGGTCAGGCCAAGGTATGAGGGCAAGAGTCTCCCAAAGGGTGAATCCGGGGGATCGTTGCACAGAGCAGTCGACAGGGAGGTTAAAGGTGACCGACTTGGAAGATGCATTTAGGCATGGGGTGCACCCCTCTGTGGGAAGACAGTTTGTCATTTCTAACCCTCCCCCTCCCCAGCACCAGATTGCTCCCCAAGCTGTGTGCCCAAAGGGTGGCACCTGCCTGAGGGCCGCTTTTTCCCCAGTGGGCACCGAGGTTCCATGTGAGCACCTGGCGACTAACTGTGACCCCCGGTCCCCACGTGTGCAGTTTTTCCCAGCAAGCAATTCCCTGACACCGACTGTCCTACAATTAAACTTAATTCTGACAGATCCCTCAGGTAAAGGGCTCAGTCCTGCAAGGCCGTCCCCCTCACCCAACATGGGATGCCAATCACAAGTCCAGGTTGTCACCTGAGCTTCTGATTGGAGATTCCAATGACCTCCTCCCTCCCTGCGTGCAATTAATTTGCTGGGGGCAGCTCACCCGTCTCAGAGAAACACCAGATCACTGGTTTCTTATACAAGGATGTAACTGCAGAACAGCCAGCTGGGGGAGATGCACAGGACAGGGTCTGGGGGAAGGGCATGAAGCTCCCACACCTTCCCAGGTATGCCTCTCTCCCTGGACCTTCAGGTGCTTGTGGACCCAGCTCTCCAAACCTGTGCTCCCCGGGTTTTATAGAGGGTTCATTGCAGGGCCGGTTGATGAAGTCATTGGCTGTTGGCGACTGACTCAGCCTGCAGCCAGGTCAGGGGGGAGGGGCTGGAAGTCCCAACTCTCTCCTCTTGTGGTGGGTCCTACTGGCCACCAGCCCCTCCTTAGGTGAGGCCCAAAAGCCACCAAATTAACATAACAAAAGCCAGCTTTGTGGCTCTCATCACTTGGGAAATTCCAAGGGTTTTAGAAGCTTTATGCCAGAAATGGGGACAAAGACTGAATGTATTGCTTGTCACCATATCACAACAGCAGCAAAGTTAGGCACAGATGTGTCTGGTCAAACTGCTTGTTTCAAACACCTGAAAAAATGGAAATGAGTGACTGGCAGCTTCAGCGGCCTCCCAGGCCCCTCCTGTGTTTCCGACATAGCACCCAGCAGTGGGTGAGCCCTGGATGGCGCTGTCCCGCCCAGATGGCAGGCAGGTTGGGGACAGGTGAGGGCAGCACTCACTCTGAGCCCCGTGGGCCGTGGTTGGTGCACCACGTACGTACCTGTGCATCTCAGGATGGTGCTGAAGGGTGAGGATGTGATGCCATCGTTGGGGAAATGCGAACTGCAGAATGTTTGTACACTGACCCATGTCGCCCCATTTGTCCTCAGTTTGACTCTGTGGCTGACGTGTCCGACGTGTCCAGCAATGTCACCCTGAAAAGCTACACCATGCACTTCGAGGTGGCTCTGCATGCTGCGTGAATGCATGGCCTTCTGCATGGTGTGTGGCTTGCGCAGTGTGAAGCAGGGACGCCTTGTCAATTGCACCGGCTACGGCAGGGCACTCTGATGTCCTGCAGCAGCTCGACTTGTCATCCCAGGTCCTAATCAGAGTGCCTCTGTGTTCCTGATGTTAGACCTGACTTATTTTGGAGGCTGGATCCTAAAACAAGGGGACCGATGTGGAATGAGAGAAAAAGGAGAGAGTGTTCAAGTGTCAGACCTGCTGCTCAGTGGGAACCAGGGGAGAGAACACAGCTAACTGGCCAGGCTGGGCGAGCAGTGTTCTTGAGAGGGGCTCTGTGTCAGGAGGGGGTCTTCTGGCAGCCCACCATTGCGGTGCCGCCAGCCCTGTGAACCGGGAGCGTCTGAGGTTAGTACCTGCGCTCTCCAGGTGCTCAGAACACCAGCAGGCTGACCCATAGAGTGCTGTAGGAGGCAGTGCGCACGGCGTTCCCTTCGTTGACAAGGTGTGACACGCTCTTCTGTTTCAATCCCCCTTTTCTTTAGCCCCTAATCACCAGCAGCAACTTTCTCTTGCAGGGGATGGCCGATACCAAGATCCCGCGGGCTGGGGCGCGCGTGAGCGTCCGGAGCAACCGGAGCATTTCTGTCCTTCGAATCCCGAGTCAGAGCCAACTCAGCCACGCCTATTCCCACAGCTCTCTGCACCGCAGTGTCAGCCAGCTCATGGACATTCAAGACAAGAAAGTCTTGGTGGATGACTCGCTGTGGGAAGCCATCATGAGCCACGACCGCGGACTGGTGAGTGGATTTCTTCCCCCCCCCCCCCCCCCCCCCCGCCNTTTTTTCCCCCCCCCCCCCCCCCCGCCGCCCCGAGCCTGCGCTACACACCCCCAGGGGTTGTTGTGAGCACAGGAGAGCTCAGAGACTAAACTCATGAGTCCGTGAAGGGGCATCCTTGGGCCGAAGAGGACTGGAAACATAACTGGCCTAAAACAAGGTACAGAGGACAAGCACGTGTTTTACTGAGGAGGAAAAAAAAAAAGCACAGTGCCCTCTTTTTCCTTCTGGCCTGTGGTTAGAGAAAAGGAGTCTCCTAATGGGCTCAGGGGCTCCTTTCCTAGTCACTCGGGAAGCCACGAGGGTGCTCCTGTGGATGGACTCCATCTTTCTCAGGTTCATTCTGGTGGGCACAAATAACTGAGAGGGAACCTCATCGTCCTCTGTTATTTGCTGTGAGCCCCTAGTGACTGCAATGAGTACATTCCCGGTTTCACCACCCAGCAAACTTCTTCACTGGGCTGACGACCTAAGCTCCTGCTGGAGAGATGTCCCTTCGGGGCAGTTTAAATTGAGAGCCCGCCAAAGACTTAGCCCCTCTCCTCCTCGGAGGCAGCGTTATTCACCTCTTTCTTCCAACCTCCTGCTTCTGGACCCTCTCTTTCTCTCTCTCCAAGCCCTAACTTTTCCTTCGCTGAAAAGTTGCTGACTTCCCTAAAGCCCTTCTTAACTAAGAGAAAGTCGTAACGTTTCCAGCTCCACGCACAACGAAAAAATAAAATACACAGTCCACCCGCCTCGTTCAGAGGGATGGTATGCCTTTCTAAGTCCCGGGCCTCCTCAATGTTACTGGGACCACTGAATCCCGAGATTCCATCCCCGAGCTGAAGTTTCTAAACAGCAGGAGTCACTCACTAGTCCACACAGGGAGTGGCGGGCTGAGCACACTGGATGAAACGCCAAACGGCAGTTTCACACCGGGGGCTTAGCTGTGTGTCCTCACCCAAGGACACAGGCTGGTCAGTTTGGTGGAGCTGGGACCGTAGCAACGTCCGGTTTCCATCGTGACACTGCAAGCCATGCGTGCCTGCTTGTGATGGCACCCGAGAGGCAGCGTGCACAGCAACGCCTGCCTGTTCCCGAAGGGCCAATACTTGGTAAATTGTGCCCAATAATTAGTGTCACTAAACCCGGTGGATGAACACAAATGCAGTGCGAGGGGAGAGCAATGGAGCAGAGAGCCCGCATTCTGGTTCTTCCACGTGCCTTCTGAACTAAATCTTAAATGTATACAGTCTACCTTTTGCAAACCAGAAAGCCGAAGCTTCTGCAACCAGAAGGATGCAGGTATGGCAGATTGCAGGCCTCAGAGGGCGTGTGTTCTGGACGCGTCTGCAGTGCAGGCGTGCGTGTGAGGTGGTCCTTTCCCTGCGGGGGAATTTCAGGCAGGGGGCCTCCGACCACCCTGTCCAGGGGTGAGCTGGGGCCAGGGCCTTGGAGAAACTGGCACTGTCCTGACCCAGCCGCCTGGTGGTTTCAGTACGTGGATGAAGAGGACCTGATGAACGCCATCAAGGGCTTCAGCTCAGTGACGAAGGAGCACACCACATTCACCGACACCCACCTGTAGCTCACTGAAACCACCAAAACGTGAGTGAGACCGGGAGGCGGGCTGACCTAACGCAGCATGAAAGCTCAAAGCTACTGCTTGTTATTCTGTCATCCTTTAACGAACAGAGAACTGTGTTTGACCTTGCTCCTCCCCAGTAGAGGTCTAAGAAATGTTTTTCTGGTTTTCTGAATGAAAAGTCTCATCCCTACGAAAATATTTTTGGTGGAAGTTAAACCACAGGTTACTTTTCACCCGGCTCTGTCTGGCAGCGAGGCCAGGGGTTCCATGAATAACCTGCACTTTCCAGCAGGCCCGAGTTGTAGAAGGGAATAACTTTAAGTCGCACTGATTCAGGGCCCGTCACTGCCGATTCCGTCCACCTCCTTTGTCCGTGAGGTCAGCAGGGCCCCATAAGGAACAATCCCAGCCACAGGGCAAGCTGAGTCATAGAGAGAGGAGCAACTCTGCGCTGCCGCTGCACCCTAGGCAGAGTTCACTTAGTTACGACGTTTCCAGCTACTCGCCCCACCTTTTGTTAGCGCATCACATAGTTACAAATAAATGTCTTTCTAACAGCTGAGGACTCTGGGAAAAGGCTGGGTAAGTACTTGATGTTTCGCTTTAATTTTCTTACTTGCCCACCCAACTTTTACGTAAAGAAAGATACAACAGAAAATCATAACTCTTGGTAACACTGAATGTGTGCTTTCCCGCTGTTCTCCCCACACCCCACGGACCAGGTGAGTGAGCGTGCATACGTGTGAATTCCCCCCTCCCCTTCCTGCTTTCACTGGGGGGAGGTGAACAAACTCTTGTGGGTGTGCTTCAACTAGTAACTGTTCCGAAAACAACAGAAAACACATAGTCTTAATCATTTTTATTTGACTTAATGAATATATAAATACAAGAGAATGGCTATGAAACCACTGGTAAATGGTAAACTTGGAAGCATTTATTCCAACTTCAACTCACTGTATTTCTTGAAATGGGAATATATACATTTTTCACCAATAAATGCTTAATGCTTAAAATTTACAATTACCCTATTTGCGGAAACTTGAAAACCTGTCTGAATCTTGAAAATCATTCCAATTAAATGAGGAAAAAACCCCTAAAAAACAACAAAAAAAATTCTTTCATTCTTACAATTTAAAATATATTCAAAACAATATTTTTACAGCAGCCCAAAACCTTTAACCCAAAATTCAGAACTGCAGTCTCATGAGCTTAACAAAGTGGCCACATTCTAATTTCAGTATCAACAGAGCACAAATGCATGGCCCCTAACACAAAGCAGACCAGTGGCTGGTACAGTGCCCCCTTCTGGACACTCACAGCTTTGGCCCTGATAAGCATTATTTTTACTTTACCTGCTCAAACACACACAACTGCTCCAACTTAAAGGCAGTTTAAACGGACATTGGGCATCTGACATCTGTGAAGCCTGCCAAGACTCGAGACTTCCGACGACGAGACGACGACCTGCAGCTACAACTACCCTAAGGGACTTATGCTACCATCCGATCTGCCACTCGACATCAACAGTGTTTCTGAATTGGTAGTTCGTCACACACATAGCACCTCATTAAATATCAGGTAAACACTTTGCAATCACAATAAGGTTGGAGAGACTAAGCTCCAAAGAGAATTATGGGATTCGCTTAAGATAACCTTGCAAGACATGCCTCAGGCACGATCTAGGGAAGGAATGCACTCCACAGGCTCCCAGGCTCCGAATGGGCACTGCCCCGTTAAGCTGGGGTGCTTACGACACCTCTTCCCACGCTCCCTGGAGAAAGTGCACCTGGAAATGGACCCTCATTTTACAAATCACCAGTTAAACGTACTTGTAAACCTTTAAAAAAAAAGCAAACTTCAAAAACGGTCAAAAGAGGTTTTGATCTCCCTACTCCAGATAATTCTGTACAAAAGACAACAGATGAAGTCCAACTTTAATTTGAAGTGTTTGGGTGTAAAACTTAAGAACTTGAACGCATCGCGCCTCCTTAGTCATCGCCTGCCGTGCCCCGCGAGCACATTCTGTCTCTCTGTGCCCTGGGGCTCAGCTTCTTCACCTCTGCGGGAAGTCCACACTGGATGGATAATGTGGAACTTCTCTAGAAAATGACAAGTGTTGATGACAAGTGTTGTCTGAGATACTTAAGACCTATACTAATTAAAAACCATGTATTTTTTAAAAAAGCCCTGGCTGGTGGTTCAGTTGGTTGGAGGATCATCCCACACACCGAAGGGTTGGGGGTTCGAGCCCCAGCCGGGGCGGCATGTATGGGAGGCAACCGATCAACGCTTCTCTCCCTCTTCCCCCTTGTTGTGAATCAATATACATATTTAAGAGACAGGACAAACCCCGCTCACTTTGGTGGGCGTTCACAAGCTGTACTCTTGGCCTGAGGACTCACTTTTCTTATGGCGCGGGGACGGTGTGGTCTTGGTAGGAGAGGGTGACGAGGTGCCAGGGGAGTCGGTGCCTCCGTCGGAGGTGCTGGGGGAGGAAGCCAGGTGGGGCACCTTCTTCCTCCCCAGGAAGCCCCCTCCTTCAAATCCCCCTTTCCTCCTTAACTCCACTTTGCCGTCATTTTCATCTTCTGACGACCTTTTCTTGGATTCTAGGAAGGCTTCGGCTACTTTATGCGCTTCCAACCCGCTCTCGAACTCTCTCCCGCCTTTTGTTTCTGCTCCCGGAGACTTCCTCTCAGTCACAGCACATTCCCCTGCTGCGCACTTGACCTCAGCGTGTCCAGGGCCCGAGTTAGCATTTTCAGGGACAGCCCGTTCTCCGTCTCCGTTCAGGCTGAGCGTCTGAAAGTCCCGGTAGCTGTGGAAGCTCTCGGTCCTCCTGGCCCTGGCCAGCAGGGGGCTCTCCCGGTAAGGCCTCAGGGAGCCGTAAGTGGCCGCGTCGCGGACGGCTTCCCGGTGCTGCAGCTGAAGGCTGGAAGGGGTTCAAAGTTGCAGTCAGATGGGTCTAAAAACTTCCAGGGGCACGTCTCACTAACTAACCACCAGGATGAACACATGGCGCACGTTACGTACTTTCTGTATCACAAGCACGTGTGTGTAAAACTCACTGCAAACACAGGCACTCGGTCAGGCGGGGTTTGCTTCAGTTGCCGTTGGCATATAGTAAACTAAGATAGAGCATCATCTCAGTTTGGCAAACGCAGGTCTGCAAACGTATCTTAGTTTCAGGTGTACGGCAGGGCACTTAGAAATTTATGTCACGTACGAAGTGGTTCCCGGGAAGTCTCCTAACCCTCCGCTACTGTGAGGTCACTGCAGTATCACTGGTTATATTCCCTATGTTGTACTTCAGTATTTAACTAGAAACACACACCATGTCATTGCCTTAGAAGTGCATAATGCACACCCCCCCCCCAACCATTGTGTTGTAGGCGCCACGTGGAGGTCGGTTACACCTCAGTAGACCAAACGGTAAACTGCACCATGCACAGGGTTGGACAGGACAGTGCATTCACATTCCCTCTGAATGAGTTCCAAATCACGGAACAGGCACCCCAATTAGCAGAAATTCACAAAATAAGGTGAAGGGTAAAAACGTTTTCCTATGAAAAGAAACAGAAGCACGCAGTGGAGAGATTCAGTGTTATTTTTTCTGACTGAGTAGCACAGAAGGTCTGAATTTCAAGCGCAGTCAGGAAAACCTGGCCCCTAAGGACAGCGCCTTGCAAGCCCCGGCCTACCTGGAGCTGGACTCCCGCAGGCGGCTGGGCTGCACCACGGAGGTCGCGGGGCTGATGCTGGGGGTGGCGCAGCGCGAGGTGCTCAAGTCGCACTGGTCCAGCAGCTTCAGCAGCTCCTCCTCGGTCGGGCCCCCTGCGTCTGGGGAAAACATCCGCACCCGTGACTGCGTGCCCCCGACGTGCCCCCCACGCGCCCCGTGCGGCGCCTCCCCCGACACCTACCCCTGTCTTCAGTCTTGTTGACCATGTCCATGGCCGTCGTCAGGTCCCACATCTGGATGCTGCCGTTCGTGTGGCCCGTGAACAGGTAGCGCCGGGGCCGAGAGCCCATCCTGCTGGAGCCCTCACACTCCCGCACCGTGAACGCGGAGATGGTGGTGCAGTCCACCGCCTGGATCTCGCAGATTCTGCAAGGGAGCCGCACAGTGGTGAAGGTGGGAACGAGTGACACTGGGACTTTATTGAGTTTTACAGACGAGACGGGAGGGAGAAAGAGGGAGCGAAACACCAGTGCACGAGAGATGCAACAATCGCTGGGCACCAGGCCCACAACCAGGCCTATCCCCCCGCTGGGAGCCGAACCAGCACTCACAGGCCTGTGCTCAATCCGCTGTGCCACACAGCCAGGGCTGTAACAGATTTTTAAAGTTAACTTATTAATTGCAAAATGAGAGTTGAATACTGTATGCGTGTAAAACAGATTTAAAGGGGCCAAGACAAGTCAATAGGAATCAAAGTCAAACTGTTTCTTTGAGTCTAGAGAAAAGGCGTATAAAATAATGTGTCTATAGTAATTAAAATCAGGCAAAGTTTAAATCAGGCTTGAAAGAGCCTTGATAGGAAATGGGCTGTTCTTTCACAGGAAGTTATAGACAGAAAGGAACAGAGCAAGCAGATATCATGCTAGAAAAGATCTTGAGAAGCCCTTTAAAGCTGACAAAACTCTGAAATCCAAAAGAATGTGTATCTGTACAGAGACGCCTGACCAGTGTCTTCTGCTGGGGTGACACCCTCCACTCACCAGAACCCGAGTATCCCCAAACAACTTCCGCTGGCTTCCTAAGGGGCTGACTGTCTGCTTCACTCTACAAAGTGATTTCTCCTTGTCGTTTCTATAAATACAGTCTCCCCCACTACTCCCTGCACCATGGAGTCAGAGGTCACACAGTGCTCTCTCCTGCAGAAACTGCAGCACCGTGGAGGAGTCAGAGGTCACACAGTGCTCTCTCCTGCAGAAACTGTGGCACCGTGGAGGAGTCAGAGGTCACACAGTGCTCTCTCCTGCAGAAACTGCGGCACCGTGGAGGAGTCAGAGGTCACACAGTGCTCTCTCCTGCAGAAACTGCGGCACCGTGGTGGAGTCAGAGGTCACACAGTGCTCTCTCCTGCAGAAACTGTGGCACCGTGGAGGAGTCAGAGGTCATACAGTGCTCTCTCCTGCAGAAACTGCAGGTGGTGACTCACTGCACTGTCTGGGCCACAGTGAGGAGGAGGAGGAGGAGGTCAGAACAGGACAAGGACAGAAAATGCTGGTTGTAAGGTGATGTTACGGTGGCAGCTTTAGTAAACATTGGGCAGCTGCCTCACCAAATGTGCAGACCACACTACATCATGGTGATTTACACCGTTTCTCAAGATAATAATTTGGCCTCTAACTACATTGTATTAAATGTAGAAATTTTACTTTTTGACAAGCAATATTTTTTGTTTTAAAAATGTTATAGCTCCCTGTGTTTGAGGCTATAAATAAATTTTTAAAAAGTAAAATTTCAGTCACATGGAAAAGGAAGAGGGAACTCACCTGTACTCAGCACCTACTGTAGTCGGGGACTGTACAGGACAGGACACATGCTTTCACCTCACTTAGTCCCACGACATCCTACCCAGGTCGCTGAACCTTATTTCATAAAGAAGCCGGGGCTCTGAGCAACAAAGTAACTGAAGCTAAAGGTGCACAGCCGGTGAGAGTTAGAGGTTAGCGCACCGTGAAGTCCTCACGAGCCCCTGCTGGCTGTCCGTCTGTCTGCAGCAGCAAGGAAACCTGAACACGCCCTGCAGAATCAGCACTACCCACGCCGTCCTGATGCCGAGTTACAGCAGTCACGGGACAACACGCCAACTTCTCTCCCAACAGTCTGTTTCTGGCAGCACACTCATCGGTGTGTCCGATCACTCAGAACTGTGTGCTCCTGTGAGGCACGGGGGCTGCTGAACGCGCGCATCTGAACGCCAGCGAGCTACCTTTTCCCGGTGGAAGACAGCCTCACAAACAGCTTGTTAGTGATGGGGACGACTTTCTGGATGAACACCTGCTGGTCGTCTCGCTCTCCGAAAGGCCCTGGGTCACAAAACAGAAAATGTCAAGAGACGGTGATTAAAATTTAAGTGGTCTCACTTAATTTAAAAAGATTATGAATATTGAAAAAGAGAAGGCTGTTTCATGCCTGTTCATGTGCGCTGCACTCCAAGGCCACTGGACAAACAGTGATACTGGTACTTCATTCGGCATTACCGTTCTTTAAAAGAAACACTATTGCAAAACTGTATTTTTTGCACGAAGGCTTTTAAAGCTGAAGGCAAAATAATATGCTTGGGCTACACATTATCGGGACCAGAAGGAAACCTGTTACAACACAAGTTCTCCTTCACTTCCTGTCTTTGAGGACGCACTCAGTTCCTTTTTACTTCCCAAGAGGGACATAAAATGAAGTTACTTTTATGTGTTGATTTTGCTTTTGAAAAGACAACATGCAAAATCTAAAAAAAAAGTGCAACTTCACTGAACAGAATTTAATTCCTCAGAAGCCTGTTGCATCCTGCAAAGTTTTCCATTGAAAAAAGATTCAGTTATTTTTACTTCATTGTACTTGGCAAGGCAGGTAATTGGCTCATCCATTTTAGGAAGATTCGGAACAATATAAAATGTCTTCATATAAAACAAATACAAAATTTTAATAATCCCTTTCTCTGTCATACTCAATAGCTAAAATAATACCAAATTATTATTAACATAAGATGTGATACATAAGTTCTAAAGACCTGATGTTCCAAGTTCTCTTATGTGAATCACACCTAGTAAACGATGTGTTAATAATTTCCTTTGTGCCACAGTAAATGTGTCACAGACAACTGAATTTAGTCATTACAACCATATGAGGGGTGCACTGTGTCTCCATTTTACAGATGAGAAAACTAAGGCACCGAGAGCTGAGTTACCCAAAGAGCTCACAGGTCCTACTTGATGGGACCAGAAATTGAACCCAACCTGCCCTGCTCTTCCTGCAGCTACTCGGCCATCCAGTTACTGGACAGCCTTCTGAAGACTCTACTGAACAGGAATGGCCTCAGTGGGAACCTGTGAACAACGTTAGGACAGTGGTGATGAGGACAATACCAGGGACGAGGACTACGGGACTAGACCTTGCGCCCCCCCACTGCCCCCAGCACTTTGTACTCATTTCTCACACGACTGATTTCTGTGAATTATTCCCACCTCCCTCCTTGTAGTTTCTCCACTCCTCTCCCAGACTGACTCCTTTCCTTCAGAACACAAAACATCCTCAGCTCTCTCCCATCTTCAGTGAGGTCTACAAGCAATAAAAAACATGACCTCTGACCTTTCTTGCCTTCTAATCTTCTTTTGCGGTCACCTCCCACAGTCATTACTGCGTCACCGCTGAAACCAAGTCCGCCCCCACCTCCCCACTGAAACCGGACTTCCTGTTCTGTTCCTCCAATCTGTATGTCTTAGGATATTTTCTAAACTATAAAGAAAAAATAAATTCTCCCTGCTTCGTTTTAAGTATGTCGCCGGGCTGTTTCCGAGTCTCTTCTCCCACATCTGACCCCCAACCGCCAAGCTCTGCCCTGACTCACACCTGCAACTGAGGTCCTGCACGTCCCCCGACTGGCCAGGTCCTCCCGGGCCCTGTCCCTTCACCGTGCTGTCCGCCCTTCAGCAAAGCCCCGGACAGAACCTCCCACTCTGCACGCCTCGGTTCACACACGAAAACACCTCTATGGACGTTCTGCCCGAACACCAGTTCCCACTGGTGTCCAGTGGGGATCGCGCCTCCCACGTAAGACTGTCCAGATGCAGCAAGGAGCGCACGTCACCACGGCCTGCACACAGCCCGACCATCGCCGACTCCCCGGGTGCCCTTTGCCTTTGGGGGCCGTGTGCAAAACACAACTGTTTGCTTTTTGTTACCACTGCTCACCATCCTCTAAGGTGACGTTTACTTCGTTGTTCCTGGATTTCTAATACCTGGACCAGAAGTACTCAATAATCATCTGTTTACGCTACACCTGAAGCTCACGCAATGTTACATGTCAATTAAATGTCAATACAGCTGGGGAAAATGACAAAAGGAATCCGTAAGCTCCTCGTGCCTGGCATCACATGGCAATGTCAAAATGCACACTACTGAGCATTTTCTTCAGAAACACTAAGTCTGTGGTGGCACAATTCTCAGGAGTGGCTTTTCAAAGGTAACTGCTTAACACCTTTGCTGTGGGAGCCAACCGTGGACAGGCACATTTCACTGCTTCGTGCCAAACCACTTCAGTAAGACCATTCTCACGCACCCCATCACTGCTCTGATTTCTGACCACACAAGATGAGCAGAGAGGTACACTAGTCAGCCACCTGGTCCTGATGAAATGGTACGGCACACCGAGGTGCAGTGAACACGCCGTGTAAACTCTGCAGTGGGCCCCAGGGAAACACCTGTCTCTGCCAGGACTGTGCACACGCACACATGTGTGTGAAGTACAGACACAAATCGAACTGACTTCACACACCCTCCCCTGGGATCAGAGCCCAGCTAAGGAGATGAGCTACACGCACTGTTTCCTAACGGGTCAAGGGGCATCAAAACCACTCTCAGCGTAGAAGAACATCAGCCCGTTAACGGCTCCAGACGTCATTTCCAGATTGTAAGGAATGAAAGAAGTTCAAATCTCAAATATGCAATAGCCATCCCAGCTTTCAATGATACACAAAAATGGTTAGCACTTGAAGATAATCTTTAAAAGAAGGAATGCTAACAAGAGGAAAAAATCTCACTTTTAAAATAAAAGATGGTATAATTCTACGTGTGTATAGAACTTTTAAAAGTGCACTGAATTTGTTTTAAATGAGTTTCGAAGCTGACACTAGAAACCACATTTAAAACCCGGACTTGGGCTTCTGATGTTGTCAGCACACGCAGGCGCGGCCCACGCCGCGCGAGCAGACGTGACCCCCGAACCCTGCCGCCTCCCGTCATCTCGCTCACCGATGTCGTTCCCTGAGGAGTAGCTGCCGTGACTCTCCGCCTCCTCCAGAGACAGGATCTTGAAGGACGCCAGCGGCGTGGACCCGGGCTGGGTGGAGATCATGCCGCGGAAGCGCGTCACCGTCCAGGTGCGGACGTGGTTGTTGTCTGCACAGACTGGGAGAGGAGAGAACGCACGAGAGCCGCTCAATGCCAAGGGAAGGGCACCAGCCAAATCCCTCTCCTAGACGCATTCCCACGTTTCCCTCTGTGACCTCCAGTAAATACATCAGAGCATACTGTGACTGCCAAATGCCATCTTCGCCCTAAAACCAGAGTTAGTTTGTACCTGGCCAACAAAAATAAGAGAACATGGTTTTTACCTTGCTGTAAACATCTAAGGTATGTAAGTAAACCTATGGATCCTTGCAAAAGAAGGCTATAGAGTAGAAAAGGTTAAAAAAAAGCATTTGTAAGAGAATACACTAAAGATTAACCTCATTACACTAAAGATTAACCTGTTCCATGGCGAAACTACCTGGCAAACAAGTTGCCCAGTTTATCTTTTTAAACCACAGAAAACTTCCGCTCATGTTACTCAAATACTGAACAACCCAGACCAGGAATTACTGAAAATTTGTCACAAATAGCATGACATTTGTCAAAAAGCTAGTAGGAACCAGCTGTTTTTTGCTCACTCACAGCTACAGTAAAGAAAATTAAGATACCATATGAAGCTGAGAGCTATTTTTACAGCAAATAAAAGTCTGTATTTAAAAAACATACTCCAAAATTAGCTTATTTTTTCATGTAAACAATATTAAGTGGGCATATAGTAAGACATATCTAACAAATAACCTCTCTCTTTGGTCTGAATACACCGTTAAAAATAGAAACCAAAAAATATCATTAATGGAAGAACTGTACTTTGGTGACATGCCTTAATAAAAAAGTTTACTAATTTGACATTTATTATGATTTCAGAAAACTTACTTATCAATATATACCAGGAAAGCACCCCAAATTCACTGTATACACACAATACTTCCTTTTGGGTAAAATGCCATAGTTGCACATTTTAAAACAAAACTTTAGAAAGAAATTTAATTTTGGGTAACTGCAACAAAGATAAAAAATGTACAAACGTTACTCAGGTAACAAAATTCTCAGTTATCACAATGCCTTTTTTTTTCACAATGGTGAAAAAAAAGAAAAGATGTTTACTTCTAGGTTGTTTATTCAGCTTCATGGGAAATAATATCCTGGTTTCACTATTAACCTTGATAGGATTCAGAAAAATAATTTAAATACTTTAAAACTTATGGCAAATTTTGTTATGTGATTCAAATGAATACTCATGGCCATCTGTTACCATTAGTTGTTTACTAAAGCCTTTACTTAAGTAGACAGGGAAACAGAGACTACCGTGGGGGGCCAGGGGGAGAATGTCACTGCATGTATGCTGATGTCCACCAGGTGGCAGAATACCGTAGCAGAGCACTGGAGACATAAAATACTCCTGGTTTTTGGCTGAATGGACTTTGTGACTTTACTTAAAGTTCAAAACTACATGAGACAGCTGGTATCAAAATGCAAGTCTGACCACAGAGTGCTCCGGCACTACATCCTACATCATCACCATCACCATCAAAACACAGCCAGAGCTCCTGAGATTTCCAAGTGCTGTCAGGTAAAAATCATGACACCCTGCAAAACAGTCATCTCACAAGAGCAAAAGAGCTGATTCAACAGCACTTATTCGGCACCTCTCATGTGCAGAACCATGCTAAGTGCTGAGAACACAGTGGAGAAGACAAGTGTCTGCTACTGCAGATCTTACTCCAAATGGCTACAAGAGAAAAGACAGGTGAGAACAAATAAATCAAGTGGTGAGTCCAAGAAGAAAACAAACCGAGACACCGACTGAGCACATGACTGAGGCTGGCCGAGACTGCCACAAGGTTGCGACTGAGGTTGGGTGAAGAGGGTGAGACAAGACGGGCCCTGCCTCAGGAAAGCCTCAGGAAGGGATGGTTTCAGAAGGGTATGGCTACACCCCACACAACTAGACACCCCGCAAACGCACGTTCACCCATCCCCGGGGTGTTTCAGCAAAACTGAAGGCCCAGAAAAGAGGCATCACCTTTGCATGTTATATAGTCTTCACATAGACAACTGTATGAAAATGATGTTTTTAAAAAATCAAGTTAGGCAGGAACTGATCTACAGAAGACAGAAACTCAAGCTCTGCTGATCTGATCTCATGCTTCCATTTCCGTAAGGCCTTTTAGAAATCGCCCGTTAACACAAGGAAGCTGGTCAACAGGATGCTACTTTGTGTCTGTCGCACTTCGGGACTCACTCATTCAAGTTAGACACAGAGTTTGAAGCTTAAAGAAATTAGTATCAACATTAACAAGTGAAAGGAACAATAAACAATGTATTCTCTTCAAAGAAGCTCTATAAATTCTATTAGTTTTTAATATTTTTAGAAGATGATCAAACAAAATTATGTCTAAACGTACAGTTTTAGCCTTAAACTTCAAGACAATGCTACCAAACTTATATTAAATTTACACTTGGAAAATTTCTGTAATAAAAAACCTTTCAATAGAATTATGATCAATACTTTGAAATAAAATATGCCATGAGAACAATGTATCAGAATAGGAAGTAAATTTTTAAAAAGCTATACACCTCCTGAATTCATGTGCACTGCAGCCAAGCAAAACTCAAAGGAACCCGTAAAAGGCCATCCTAACATCGCCGCAGTCACTAACTTTCCTATCAGCTTCATTCGTGTGTCCTTCCCACAGAAGACACTGCGTGGAGGCCTCTCGGTCTGCGGGCACAGGCTTGCCCACCGCCCCGGGCCCCCCAGCAAGTGGAACGCTGCCCCTCACCTGACACCAGGTGCTTCTCGGAGAGCATGATCTTGGTGACGGGGCTGCGGTGGACTGTGAAGGTCTGGAAGAGCTGGGGGCCCGACCCCACCGTCTCGGGGTGCTGCACGATCACGCGCACCGCTCCGGAACTCGTACCGTAGGCGATCTCGATCCAGTTCCCACTGACGCCTGCAGCCACGGGAGGAAGGGGGCGCTCAGATGGTGGCAGAGGGGCTGCCCTGGCAAGCGCCCAGGATGGAAGGGCGGAGCCGGACTCCGGGCTGTCTGCCCCAGCCCCTCCTCGTTCGCCCTTCCCTGAGCGATCGCCCCTGCACAGTCTCAGAAAACACACACACACACACACACACCCACCCCCCCCCGGGGGCTGACGTCACGCTTACGTCGTTGCGTCTCCCTGTGCTCAGCTCACCTGTCAGAGTCACCTGGAGCTTTGTCGTGGAGACAAGCGCCCAGACTCTGTGTGGAGTTCGGGGACCACGCTCCTAAAAGCTTCCCAGAGAGCCCCCTCAGCTTTAGCAGCTCTTTTCACCATCCACCTCCATCCAGACTCCACACCTGAGCCCGAGGAGAAAGCGCATGCCCGGAAAGGCGCTTCTCATAACCTGGGAGGGGGCTGCTGAGGTTTACCCTCCCCTTAAACTTAGAACGGGGGATGAAAACCCCCACACACCTCGCTCCAGGCACAGGCAGCGAACCTCTGTAAACAGAGGCCCAGCACAGGGTCTCACTCTGCCTGTCACACTGTTTGTGTTACCGGCACCGGACTCCCTGCCGCCCCACAGCGGCCAGGGGCGGCACAGCACCGGTGTGGGAGGGCCTGGCTTGCTGATCCCGGTTCTAGCGCGACGTCCCCAAAACCCCACTGAAGCCCAACCAAAGTGCTCTGCGCACACCAGGATGTCGTTTTCATACCAAAGACAACGACAGCCTTCGAGGAAGTCAACAAAACGACTTTGTACCAGTAACACCCAATCTCTTGGTATTACTGTGTACATTAGTATTTCCTAAAATCCCTTTCACTACTGATAAGTTTTAGATGTCCCACCTATGTTCATCTTTCCTCCCGGAATATAAAAGTGGTTAATAATGATATAGAACGTGTTGGTTAATTTCACTGCAATGGCCTTTGAAAGGCAATGAAAGTTACAGATATTGAACTTCCAAGCAAAATGAGTTTCTCCACAACTTCAACTTAAGATTTCCCAAGGAAATAATAAGCTTACTTACTAAGTGTTAATCTTTCACTGTTCAGGAAAGATGAAGAGCCCAAGACCCCCCTTTTTAAAGTTAAAAATATAAAAGCTCCTAATTTCCAAAGAAAATCAGCCCCTGTCCTGCGAATTCATGGTGCTTGTTATTCTTTTCGATCTCGGTGAACGCTGCAAGGGATGTGGCTCCCACGACTACCAGGAGGCGCGGTGCCAGCGTCCCACCTCCAGCCGAGCTTGCGTCCCGGTCACATGTGACTTCAGTGTGAAACACAGACAAATGGGGGCGGAAGCCTTTGACCGCGACGCTCAAACCCAAAGAGTGCATCAGTCCTGGCCCACCGCACCGCACGCTCCCAGCACCGCCCCCAGCACTGCCCCGGGAGCCTGCACGCCTCTCGCGGGCACTGACTCGTTTTGGGTGTGAGGTAGACACTCAGCGCGGTGATGGCGTCATTAGAAGGGTCGTGATAAAGTTCGGTCACAAGAAGATCGTTGTCCTTCATGCGCAAAGGGAACTTCTGCATATCTGCAAAATACATGTTTGAGCCGAATTAGAGCAGTGCATTTATTTTAAACTAAAAGAAGGTGATATTTTTATTGTCATCGGCAAATGCCCCCCGGGGGGGGCACGCTCAGCACCCGCGCATGCGCTCACCGATGTAGTAGATGGACCCGTTGTTGCACCCGAGCAGCAGGAAGGACCCGGCCGTGTCGTAGCTGGTTATGGGGACGACGTCTTGGACCTGACGCAGTGACAGTGTCATCAGACATCAGTGTTAATTACGCTTTACATTTTCCGCTCGATTTCCTCAAAACTCTTAATAAAAAGGGCACTAACACTGGCTGTAAGTAGGGCTTGGAAAACAAGACGTTTTACACATACACTGGTGCACATACCCCCCCCCCCACGAGGAATCTGGAGGAATCATCCATGGGATTCCCTTTCGAGCTGCTACACACACCGACTTCCAACAGCAGCACCTGCCTGTCAGAGGCTGGATGGACCACCTGTTTCTGCACGTGGTTCGGAGACCACGGTACACCTGAGGGCTGGAAAGCCGAGCCTGACTACTGTACGTGAGACATTACATGAGCTGCTCGAGGTCACCTAGGAAGGACAGAACCAGAACTGGACACGAATCCACTGATTCTCAGAGAGCACTCGCCCCCTCAGCAATTCACGGCCACTTCTCCGAAGAGATGGCTTTTCCGCTTTCCCTCTCTGCACTGCCGATTCGCCTCTGCTGCCTAGGAAACGGTGATGAGGCGAGTACCTTCTCACACGCTTTTGTTTTTTCAAGCCCTAGAATAAAAAATGCAGTTTCCAGGCAAATCAGTCTAGTTACAAATGAACAGTTGCCTGTAATTGTGCTGAAAAAGAAGAGCCAAGGGCAGGCCTTTGTACAAAACAAAAGGAAAACAGTGTTTGTGGGAGGAGTGATATAAGATCAAAAACACCTTCCCACGCCCAGCCGGGCCAGCGACCGCGTGGGAAACTCCCAGGCCACCGTCACCCAGAGGCTCTGCACGTACAAGATTCAATCCAAGAGAACCGGACGGGATGAGCAATGCAGGAACTTGCAGACTTGTGGGCAAGAAAGAAAAATGAAAGACAAACATGGGGCGGTGGCTGTAAAGTAGGGGTGTTGCACCCCTGGGGGGCAAAGGGAACTCTCCTCTCAGCCCGAATATGGGAGGAGGGCGAAGACAAAGGCAGAGTTCACAAAGAAGTGAAGCCCGAAGACGGGAAAAGCCATGGAGCCGGGGAGAGGAAGGGGAAAGAACACGCCTGACAGAACGGCAAACATAAAAGCACAGAACCCAGGTCCACTCCTGTTAAAAGAGAAACTGTAGAAAGACCTAAACTCAGAAATAATGGTTCCCATAAGCTGTAGGCATACCGGCCCCTAATCTCCGCACACACCTTCCAGTGTTGCGCATGGGCACACGCTTGCTAGGTGTCTCTCAGTGGTCTCTGGTCCCAGGACAAGCTTTGTTTCATCAGCACCAACACAGGATACCCTGCACATGCGCCCCGTGGCTCTCAGCTGCCTCCCTGTCCCCTTTAAATGCTAATGTCCCCCAGAGTTTTAATCTCGGCTTTCCTTTCTCTCCACGTTCCCTCTCAATGGACAATCTCATCACGTCTTACCTTTCAGTTACAGAAGTGCTGTGGTGTCCCAATACTTCTTTCTAGCTCTTCCCAAAGGTAGAGTGCCAACTATATACTGAACACCAGAGCCTGCAGCCCCAAAGTCTCCAAGTACACACATTCAATCGATCCAATTATTCCTCACACCAGCCACCAACATCTGCTTCGCTTCCTGTGTTCCCCAGCAACTCAAAATTACTAGTCCCTGGAGTGTCAAAACTGGAAGTCCAAACCTCCCACACTTAGATCCAATCCTGTCACCAGGGGGGCTCATCAACCGGCTCTCAGGGGTGGGTCGGTCACTGCATCCTGCTCCCACCTCTACAGCTGGGTCTCCGCTGCTCTAGCTGGGTCCCTCCTGAGAGCTCCGGGGCCCTCCCCCGGCTCCAGGTCCCTCCCCGGGCTCCGGGTCCACCGCACCCATCCGTCACCATCTTTCCAAAACCTGCATGGGACCACGAAACTCTATGCTTAAAGTTCCCGACTCGTGCCTCCCTCCTGCAGCATCAGGCATGCATCTTTTTGAGTCTTAACCCGCTCTCGCGCCTCCCTAGTGCTTGAGACCACTCTGCCTGCTGTGCTCTCCTCACAGGCTGCGTGACTTCCCACAGATCTGTGCTTCCACTCCGGAAATGAGGAGATGCCAGATCACAGTGTAAAATCTCATTTTCCAGAGGCACTTAAAATTATTGAAAACATAGTCAAACTTGTACCTAGAAGCGAATTTACCCCTAAACATAGTCACTTCTCTGTGTCATCAAACTCCGAAATGGCACGCATTCATTCCACGACGACACACAGCTGCATGGCCAGCAGGAGCTCCAGAAACAGCTTTGCGCCTGTCACTTGCCCTGGGGGGCACTCACCTGCCAGTGCTGAGTGACAGCATTCCACACTCCCACTTTCCCTGTGTGGCTGGTGGCCACCAGCTGGTTCCCAATGAAGAAGAGCGCGTCCACGGGGACGCCAAGGCTGAACACCCCTTTAGTGATGGAAGAAAAGAAGGTTAACCAGTCACCCTCTTTACCACTGAAAACTGAAAACATTTTGAAGGTGACTAAGTTTAATCCAGTCTTATTGCTGCAACTTATGTGCCAGACGCGTTGGGGACCAGAAGAACGAACCCCTGAGCAGCTCACAGTGCCCCCGGCAGACAGACGTCAGCCCCACTGACAGAGTGTCTGGTCATCCGAGGCCATGCTTCCCGCACCCAGTGGGTCAAGATAACTGAGCACGTTCAAGTCGCGCTGGGCTAGGCCAGGGCGCTGGACAGAGGCGCCCACCAGGGAGGGATGCGTCGAAGGGCGGGCTCTGCGGGGTGAAAGGGCAGCGGAGGAAGCCGCGGCGCTGTGACCCCTGAATGACAGGGGAAGCCTCCGAGTTCAGGGCGGCAGAGACACTGCGGTGTCTGTAGAACTGTCTTTCCTACAAACGGATGAACACACGGACGTGGACGGGATTGCCGTTTTACGGGTATTCATCTGGTATCAGCACAACTGATCCGATCACCGAAGACCTTTTACATGAGTGTCTGCCCACAGACACACATGGTGCTGGAATATTCCAAGTGTGGGACATGTTTAGAGCCGCGCGTTGGGGCCCAGAGCAGCTGCGAATGTTTCCAGGCCGGGCGGAGCACGCAGCGGCGCAGCAGCGCGCTGGCCGTCCAGGTCTGCTCCGCCAGGGGTCCGCGGCAGCCAAGCGGCGAGAAGACCCTCCCCTCTCTCCTAAAACACCCTTTCCCGCCCTCTTTACAGACATTTCCCTCACAGGGAGCGGTCCCGTTACCACTGGACCCTGAGCAGAAGATGGGGCAGCTCCAGCCCGTTCACCATCCAGGTCAGGGTTGATATTTACGGGCAACCCTGGGAAGCTGCAGAAAGTTCTCCGTCTATCCCAGCAAAACGCAGCGCACAGACCCTTCCTACCGATTTCGCTGCCGCTCCCGCCATCCTGGACGCTCCACAAGATGATGCTGCTCTCGGAGGCTACGGCCACCATCTTGTCTTTGTCTCCGTGGGGACCGCCGACCACCTTTGCGTTCAGGGCCACGCGTTCAACGGTCCAGTCCAAGTAGGGGCTGGTGAACACCTGCTGCCACCCGGAAGACTCCTTGATCCTGCGCGGGGAGAGGGGCGCCCACGCGGACTCAGCAGCAGCGGAGCAAACGCAGCGCAGCAAGTGAGTGAGTCAGGACTGCCTACTTTGTGTTCCAATACAGAGCTCTGTCGGCCTATTTCATCTACAAATGCAGTTTTATTTCTGAAAGACCTTATACTTACATACATACGCAGTCTAAAACACTCAAAAAGAGATTACAACTCTGTATTTCTGCATAATTTAGAAAAGCCCTCCAAGTTTAAAATCCACATTAACAACCTAAAAAGAACGTTGAACCTTTCCCTCTCCTCCATAAAAAGTGCTGCGGTCGTTATTTCAGGGTGGGGGCAGCCAACACGAACCAGAACGTTAGGACATTATCACTGTCATGTGCTCAGCTGACACCACACTCACCTGCTCCAAGTGTCGCTTTCTGTTGTGACATTAGCACCCCCCCCACCCTCCCAGACTAA
Organism: Sturnira hondurensis; assembly: GCF_014824575.4. NCBI lineage: Eukaryota > Metazoa > Chordata > Mammalia > Chiroptera > Phyllostomidae > Sturnira > Sturnira hondurensis. Next base: position 8,693,353 of record NW_028091156.1, read on the forward strand.
GACAAGGGACTGATGTGGCGTGACCTGTGCGTGCCAAGGCCTCGGCACAACCTCGTGAACAGAACGTGGGGCCTGGAACCCGTCTGAGGACTGGATTCTACAGGTTTCAAGGTAAATGGGAACGCTCACGTGCCCATTTATTCCCACACGTAAAGGCGTACCAGGGCTCCACTTTGCAGTCGACCGAGTGTAAACACTTAACACATTCTTTAACATTTAATTGCTGATAAGCACACCGGCCAGTTTTTAATACTTTCTCCCTCCCTCCCCAGCCCGAGTCTCGGGCATGTATCGTGGGTGGCTGTTCAGCAGCCCTGACACTTTCAGAAGCCACCCCACTGTGCAGTCATGATAACAAATGGCCTGAACTTGAACTGTGGCACACCTGCTTTTAAAGTTACACTAAACAGGTGAAACGAAGTTGCAAAGCTTCTCTTTGCCTTCCCTGAAAGGAATGAACAGAACACAGGGGGCTCGAGTAACAATCCCGCCTGGTCATTTACAACAATAGTTAAGTGATTCAGAAGCTGAATATATATAATAAGCAAGACGGAGTAACTCCAAGATCTCTCAGTTACATCACAGTTCATATTGTCTGGGCAGCATTTAAGACATATGAGGGCTACCAGCAGCATTCACCAAGTTAGCCATGAAATAAAAGCAAACTGAGCCTAACCAAGAGATACAGACATAGGTAGAACCTGCAGGGAAGAATCTGATGACCCAAAGAACAGTTCCTCAATCCCGACATCCCCCCAAGTAACAAGTGAACTAAGCCAGAAGACTGCACGCACCTGTAGCACACGGCGAAGTGGGCGTAGGCGGCAACGATCCAGTTGTGGTGGCCGGCCACTATCAGCACCTTGCGAGGGTCCACGGGAAACCCTGGTGATTCAGAGAGAGAGCTTTTTCTATCTCGGGTGCTGGCTGGTCCCAGGCTGCGTTCCCGTCACTGAGGTAGAGTGGCGGCCCCCGCGGAGCCCAGACTAGTCATTGTTGGGCCCTTTTACATACGAAATTGCTCAATGCCTACACTAGATTTACAGCAAGCGCAGTATTACACATTTTTCAGAATAAGTTACATGAGTTGTAAATGATAAATCTGGATTAAAAAGCAGGATGAGGCAAAAACTGCACCTTTCTAAATATTGAGCATCGGTGAAAACTCGACATATGGACTTTTTCTATTTCAGCGATCTTTGCTCACCTAGCCTAACCGTTTCTTCTCCGGACCCCGAGAGGACAGGCTGGGCACTGCTTCCCCGAGCCTCCCCCTCCGCAGAGCTCAGTCCGTTCCTAGAGTCAGCAGCAGAGGGTCTGGCTGTGTTGTTTATTTTACGGCTGGGAATACCTATAGGAGGAAGCAGGACAAGTCTGTTTCTAAGTTCACCTAAGACAACTTAAAATTTCACGTTGTATCAAAGAAATGTAAGTATGTGCATCTCATTATAGTCTACATGCGTCTTCCAATACAGCAATTTATTACAAATCATTCAATCACCATAAAAAACAAAATGAAAACTGAAGCCTAACAGATTTGTTATTTACCACGCTACACACTAATCAGGTTAAGCTTTATGGTAGTGTGCTCCATGTCTGCCTAGCTCCAGGTTACTGAAACCAGCTGTTCATTCACTTGGTCTGGCGCTGGTCCTCACACCGAACAGTTACTAAATGTTAGGTATGAAGCGCTCCTTCGAGCCACTTCAGAGCTGAATTGCCCCGCACTTCCCAACGTCTTCCTTTTATCTGGCAGGCAGAGGGGTCTTCACTGGAGCGAAACCTTGCTCCAAAGCCACCGGAACCCAGGCGGAGGCAGAAGCCTTCTTCTAACTGCGGGGGGTGGGGAGGACACCCACTTCACTGGCCTCCGTCCCATCCACAGGCATCTCTGCAGAGCGCTCCCGCTCTACCGGGAGACTGACAGGCGGCCGGCACCCCAGCGCGGGACCAGAGCAGGGCCAGCCCCGAGCCCTCTGCGTTAACAGAGCCCCATGGAACGGCCACATGCACGCGTTCCTGCGGTGCGCAGGGTGGGGCTGAGCAGTGGCCTCCTGCACCGGAGCCCTTGGGTACGGCCCTGCTCCGACACCTGCGATGACGGAACTGATACTGGAATTTAAGTCCTCACCATTTCTAGTCAATTTTCAAATGAAAAAGTCAAGAATCAGAGAACAGGTCTTCCTTCTCCCCATCTCTACATGTGTTCGGCGAGAAGCACGTACGGGAAGGCGGAGCCCGGGAGCAGCCTACCTGGCGGGGGCAGGTAGCCGTGGAAGAGCACGCTGCCGCAGGAGGAGCGCTCCAGTTCCTCGCACAGCAGGAGCCGGCGCACTGCGAACAGGCAAAGCACAGGGTCAAGGGCACAGCTGACAGAGCTCCACTTCCCGTTTCTCTGGTTCAACAGGGTAAGGGAAAGGAAGGAAGACGTTGGCCTTAAATCAGCCGACATTTCTTATACGATGGAAACCCACAAAAAGTTAACACTGAGCTAGTCCATCAAAAACTTAGGGCATGGCATAAGACACATTTTATTTGGGCAACTTAGGGCACAAAGGGGCAAATCCTAAGGACGAGACTGGCATACGTACCTAATGGAGTGATTCCGTAAAATTCGGCTTCATGCCTGAGAACATTAATGCTCACTCCCCTACGAAGAAACAGAGGAGTGAGTCTTCGGACGTGGCAACGCGGGTTAGCATTCGAAGCAAAAGGAAGAAGTAACAGGTTCTTAATGTGACCAGAATCCCAAGGCTTTAACTCCCTTTCTTCTAAAATCCTCAACCATTTGAAAAAGTCTAAGTAAAACTGCACAGCAACAAAAACATTCTCTTGCTTTAAAGCCGTCCCCACATGGGTGAGACGGGTGACTGAGAAAAGGGGACTATCAAGAAGCACCGCATACAGCAAACCAGTGAACCACTCTCGTGTGACATTAACAGATCTTAACTTTTTACCATGTAACAAAGAAGTAGTTCAAGTCAACAACTGGAATTTTAAAAGCTGTATGTGTACAATATTAATAAATTCTCACTGAAAGTTCACTAGCTATATGTGACATAAAAGAATAAAACAAAAATTAGATTATAGCGTCCTGGTAACAATTCAGACTACAGCACAGTTAAAGAAATAGTTTAGCTCTGGCTGGTATGGCTCAGTGGACTGAGCGTGGGCCTGGGAACCAAAGGGTCACCGGTTCGATTCCCAGTCAGGGTGCATGCCTGGGTTGTGGGCCAGGTCCCCAGTAGGGTGTGCATGAGAGGCAACCACACACCGATGTTTCTCTCCTTCTCTTTCTCCTTTCCTTCCCCTCTCTCTAAAAATAAATATAATCTTAAAATAAAAAGAAAGTTTAAATGATCATTCATTCATCAACACCACCCCTGCAGCCTCTGCAGTGGGTGGAGCACAGTACTGGACCCTGAGGATAACCAGTAAGCAGTGCTCACCCTGTCGGGATACAGTCTAAGGGCAGACAGACCCTAGGAGAGGAGTACGTGTCACGGACGCCCAAGGGGTGGCAGCACAGATGAGGCGCAGCACCTGCACCGGGTGGATACGGCCCTGGGGGAGCTCAGGGTGAGGTACACAGACATTTTAAGGAGAGTGGTGACCAGATCAGATGGACAGTGTTAGAGGAGTCTGGAAGCTACATTAGGGATGCAGAAGGTGGGGAGGCGTGGCCAAGAGGTGGGGGAGAGTGGCCAGTGAGTTTCACGCTGAGAAAACTTATCATAGAAAAGACCTTTCCTTCAAAGTCATTAGGACCAAAGCCATACCCACCAACCAGAATTTATTCAAAAGGATGCATTTCTTACCTTAAGTCTAGTTCTTTCGTCCGAAGAAAATTTAAAATGGGTGCAAATGCTGCAGGATCTCTATCAATAAATATCTGTAAATGAGGAATTGTTTTATTTTCCAAGTACAGCTACAACTTCGAACCTCAGTATCTGCAGCACTAACTTAGGGAACAAAGACTGAACTACCGCGGTTCCCTGGAATGCAGCTAGGTCTGTGTGCATTTGCTACGGCAGGGCTTCCACCCTGAGAAGCTATAGGCTGATGATATTTTAATACATAGGGAGACAGTGTCTAGTAAGTCAGTTCTCTCACTGCTTTGCCCATGTCTCTGGTAAACGTGACACCCAGGCATCTTTATCTGAAATACTGGAAAGTAATGAATACTTGGAAAGTATTATGCATTATTACTATTTTCTCCTATTGCCTGATTATCGGTTATTGGTGACAGCGACTGTGGCCCACGTACTTTGTGATTTACATGTGACGCACTAACAATGCATCTCCACACTGCACACCACAGCAGGGCAATGAGGAAAGCAGACACTGTACGCTACTGTCTAAACCAGAAGAGAACACTGTCGAGGGCTGGGGAAGATGGGCTGACACCAAAAAAACGTTTTTTATTAACAAATACAGCACCACAGGGTATGAAGGGGAAAACAAAATGCTTAAAAATGGGAAATACATCACTGGTAACTTTTCACAGGAATGGGCATCAACGATGACAAAAGCCCGAACCACAAAATTGACGTGCAAGTCAATCTGGGGACAGCAGCAAATAACCTCTCTTCACGATGATACATTATACATATTCAATGAGAAACGTTCATAAATTGTATTTCTTGTGTTAGGACCCGTCTGAAGTGGAGGAGACACCAAAGCTCCATGGAGAACTTACTACGGATGGCTTCCTCAGAACCTCAAACAGGCATGCCTGCTGCTGCTGCATTATGTCACCTGCAAATGTCACCGAAGCAAAGGAGCACCTGTGGCCACTCTGTTGCCCCCAAACAGAGAGCCCTCTGCTTTCGACAGCAGGAGGCATTTCCTTTCTGTTGTACACATTGTAACTGCTTGTGAAGTTATACACCAACTCCTTCTGTACTGACACATCCCAGTTCCTTAATTCCCTCTTGCCACCACGGCTATGCAAATTCATGAGGTGGTTCTCCAAAATAAACAATAAATTTTTAAAAAAGGTTGTAGGACTTTACTAACTTACAGTATCTCACACCATTCTGATGCAGTATGAAAATGTTTCACTATTTACATCAATCCATCCGCTGTTAGTTTGGATCACTGATTAGAATTCCTTTGCTGACAATGGAAGCTCACCTCCCCACTGTCTCTAACCAAGGACACTTCAACTGCCGTATGCACTATTCCCTGTACAGAGTTCTCTTCTGTAAATATACAGGCAGCCCACATATGACCGAAAACAATAAACTTTAAGGACGTGCATGCCACTTTCACTTAGTGGTTATTCAAATAGCAGCTTTCTTGTCTTCTGGGAGGCGCGGGAGAGCGAGAAGCAAGCAAACAGGCCTTGATCTAACCTGGATGCGTATTCACAGTATTATACTCACAGCACCGGTTTCATCCCGAAGTGTGGAAATCCTTCCACTCAGCAAACTGCAAGGCATTAACCATAAGCCGGTTAGTGTTTAAACTCTGAGTACAGATACATGTCCTGATTCCTTACCAAGGACCAATGATTGATATGAATGACCCATCTTATCTCCAAAGTCAAATTTCTCAAAAAAATTATTTTTTGTGGCAAAGAAGGAAACTTTATTCAGTACAAGACCAAGTCTTATTTTAAAAGTTAAGATATTTTATTAAGAAATAAAAATGTTAATTTAACAGACAAGGAAAATTTTACTAATTTGATAAACACTAAGTATATTAAAAATGGTACTGAAATTATATGAAATACCTGGAAAAAAAGGAATCTGGAATCCACATGAGAGTCTGTTTTGAGGTACTAAATCTGCAATTGAAAAGTATCTGGTATTATAAATGAGAATATATTCAAAACTCCATTATTAGTTAACTTGCTCTAATATGCTGCTCAATGATTTATAAGTTGTTGCAAAGCTAAAACCCTATCAATTATATTCATCACATTTCATATTTTTAGATTTCTTTCAATTCAGAGTTGAGAGCATTCAGAGGTCTCAACAAACTGGAATAATTAACTCACAGTCACATGCTTCCCCGCACACTGCTTCCCCCGCACACTGCTTCCCAGCACACTGCTTCCCCCGCACACTGCTTCCCCGCACACTGCTTCCCCGCACACTGCTTCCCCGCACACTGCTTCCCAGCACGCCGCCAGACGAACAATCAACAAGCAGCCCACCGACCCACCAGCCCACCAGCCCACCAGTCCACCGCACCAACTCTAACCCTCTCAGCCTAACCTCAGAACTATCCTCAGGTCCCATTTCACCTCCCCAGCACAAAGCATGTTCCCCTCTTACGGAGGGTGCTCAATATCCCCCAGTCATGGTCACTACCATCTCAGTTTTTAAAAGTTATCCCAGCTACATAGCTGTTGTGATATCCAATAATCAAAGCCACACCCATTTTCTTAATACTCTTGAGGTTTTACCTTCTCTCTAACGGCTTTTCCACAGTCTATCCTGTGTTATAATTTTGAGCTCATAGTAATTCCATTGTACATAATGCATTTAACACTTTCTTTAAATGCGGTCCTAGACGATTTGCAATTGTCATAATCATTGGCTTTAAAAAAATCACTAAGTTAGTACAGCATGCATTATTCTGAGGTTAAACTGACATATGATCAAGTCTTATCTGACATATTTATTGGCACAAATAGAGGGAAGTTTACCAAGGCTCAGCCTAACAGATGGGGACAAAAAAAATCAGCAACTGATGCAAAGTAACATGACCAAGAATGAAATCTTGGGCTTGTCCAATTCAGCCCCTATTATCTGAATTTTGTTACTTAAAGCTTTTCAAAGCTGCTCCTGTGGCCATGAATCAGATTTAAGAATGGAGCCAAACAGTCCTGTTTGGTGTGGCTCAGTGGATTGAGCGCGGGCCTGCGAACCACATGATCGCAGTTCGATTCCCAGTCAGGCCACATGCCTGGGTTGCAGGCCAGTTCCCAGCAGGGGACGCACGAGAGGCAACTGCACATTGATATTTCTCTCCCTCTTTCCTTCCCTTCCCCTCTAAAAATAAATAAATAAAATCTAAAAAAAAAAAAAAAAAAGAATGGAGCCAAACAGTTCGTTCAAGAAAACATGGCAAATTTGCCCAAGCGGTTCCTTAGCAGACTGTTAAGAAGCAATGACATTACAGCTACTCACAGGAAACTGACCTGGTGAAATAAACAAAAGCAAATCCAGTGGATGGTAAACTGGAGGACCCTTGGTCCACTGCAGTAATGAGTCACTATGTATCAGATCCCGTGCTTCTCAATTTCACTGCAGCTTACTCAGCAAAACGCCCGCCAAACTCAGATTTTATGTTACTTGGAAAACTGCACAAGTCTGCTTAAAGTCATAGTAACAATCTCGATTAAAATCACCAATGTGGGGTGGGCTTAGCAATCGCAAATTTAGGGGTAGAGGGGTAGTAATCTCTCCCCCACAATTTATTTTTTCAAACAAGAGTTAGGAAAGAACCCAGAGCTCCTAAACTGGTTCCAAATGACTTCATGAAAACTACATTTAAAATTGCGTGACAAGACTTTTCTGCAACATCTATGAAAGCATCCTAAGTTTTTTAACTCACACCCACGGTGCGCCAGGCAAAGGGACGTGTGCACTCTGGTCTCCACAAAAGTATTACCGAAGATACCAGCGCGTTCACATGTACACTTGATGCTACTTGCCTCCTCTGAAATGAACTTGGAAGCAACCTAATTAAAATTATTTACTCCGAAATATTACCATTGGTCATGCTGAGAACCCTTGCATTTCCCATTCATTACTTCAAATTCCAGTAAGGCTGGCACTATTATTGTCCCTTTGTTTTTCTGGAAACCAAGTACTAGAAGATAATGTGCTCAAGGTAGCTGCTAGTCAGAGGTAAAGCCTGGGAACTGGAACCTGTACCAGTCACACTCCAAAGCTCTGTCCATGAGTCCCCCCAAGGGCTGGTCCCAGGCCTCTCTCAGGACGCCTTGAATCATACCCACTCTAACACAACTAATCACAAATTGAGTCCTATTGGGTTTCCTTCACTTCATTGGTTTTTTTGAAATAATACTAACAATTCTAAAGGAAACTTCATCTTTTGTCTGAATCACTCCCAAAGATAAATCATAAAAATTGGTCATTTCTATAATTTCATTGAGCATGTCTATTCTGTATCTCACTTCTCTGGAAATTAAAAAAATAAGACGACCCTGCCCATGGTGCATGCTACTTCCCGAGTTCTACTCTGCAACCTCCAAGCCACCTCAGAGGGCTCTCCTGGCCAGGCAGGCAGTCCCTGGAGTTCAGTGAGCGTTCCAGCTGGGCTTTCTTTTACGGCGTCTTCCGTGACTGCTGATCTGTGCTCCGCACAAGATATCGATGACTTCTAGATCCCTCCCCACACTAGCATGATGCAAGACCTTATGATTCAGAGTAACTCAGGAAAACAGCCTGAGAACATCTGCCGTTGCTGCTGGGTGTGCCGTTTCTGTACACAGGCCACGGCTCTACTCACCATAAAGCGTCCTATCCTCAAGTGTGGCTGTTTTTCTTCACTCTCACTCCTATGGAACGATCTTCATCCATCTTTCTAAACCTTTCTAATGTATCTGTCTTACTGTGTATTCTCTGCTAATATCATCACTGAGGGAAATTTAGAACCTGATTAAGTTTTAGAAGCACTGAATATAAATATAAAATATCCCAGCTGGAGGAAAATTGCCTTACATGATTTAAAATTTTTAAACCGAATTCTAAGGTCCAGTCCTTAACAAGAGTCCACTCAGTATAAAGCCATGAACTTTCAACGTATGGAAATAACAGTACTGTTCAATTTTTATCACAACACTGCATGCCCTTCAGAACGCCTGGAAATGCATGTCAGCAAACAGGAGCAGTAAGACACCACTGTAAGTACTCCTCAGTACTGACACTTAAGGAGGCCTACCCCTGCAGGGGTGCCAATCTCCCATCCGTGCATTTCCCAACCTGCACAATTTTCACTGATTTCGAGAATGTATCCATTTCTTACACTAAGGAGCAAGTCTTTTCCTCCATAAGACTAGTATCTACACAGGAACAACAATGCTGTTAATTACTTAACTATTGAACCATTTTGTTCGGGGCGGGGGTGTTGCAAGGAACTGAGGAGTAATTCTTGGGTTAAAATTTCTAGTGCACTTTGAAAACTACTGGATGCCTGAGATTCAAACATTTCATCGCTATGGTTCACACTGTTTCCATTTTGCATTTTTAAAGCCATTATTTCAAAATCTAAGAGATTCGAGCACAGCAAGATTCGCTGCATTCCAGAACACGCCACCAACACTAAAACTCAACTGCTTGTGCCTTAAACAGACCGGGCAAACGCCCGTGTTTGAGGGCTGACTCATAAGCCATAGTCAATTCACCAGAAAAGAAAAGGGGGAGGGATGTTTTTTTCTTTCCCCAACAAACTCAGTAAAAGGCAGAGAGGGGAAGGCAGGCCAGAAAGAGGACAGAAGAGCTGTGTGTCTGTCTGTTTTCTACGAGGGCGGAACACGATGCCCACAACCGGAGCTTCCCAGAACCAACTCTGCAAAGTGAAGTTTCTGGACACGTTGCCCTGAAAGTTGCACAATCCTGCAGGGCCACGCGCCGAGAAACTCTGGGAATAACAACGCCCTGCACGTCTGCACACCCTGCACCCAAGAGCCCCTCACGAGCGCCGTGCGCGCGTTCATCCCCCCACCACCACCCCCAGGACTGATGCCCGGGGGCACTAAGGGCGGGAGGGAAGGGGGCTCCCGGGCCAAGCCTCCAGGCCAGGCGGGTACCTTAGGACCGCGCACGGACTGAGGGAGCATTCCAACCCCGGCGTGCACGGGCCCCGCTCCCGGGAACTGCAGGAGGCCCCAGAGCCCGTCCCTTCCCCGCGGGGCTGCAGACGGCACCCAGTGCAGACCCGCCGCCGCTCCGGCCCAGAGGGCCCGGCGCCCCCCACGCCCGCCCGCGACACGGCGTCTCCGCCGCCCCCCGGAGGCCGCGACCCTGGCCCGGGCCCCGCCGCGCCGGCCCACCTGGTCCCCCCCACGTTGAGCTGCACGATCTCGCCGCTGCCGGCCGCCGCTGCGGGGAAGCTGCCGCAGTGCCCTCCCGCCATCTCCGGCGGCTCCCCGCGCGCGCGCCGCGCCCCCTGCCCGGCCGGGGCCCCGGGCGGCGGCGGCCGGAGGGCGGGAGGGCGCCGGGCCTCCCCCGCGTTCCCCTCCGCTCGGGCGGCGCGGGGCGGCGGCCGGCCTCCGCGTCTGGCGGCCACTAGGCCGCCGGGCCCGCCCGGGCGTCTTCGGGGCGCTCGGCTGCCGCCGCCAGGGACGCCACCGCCGCGGCCACGGGCGGAGGGGTCGCCGCTGGGGACAAAACTCCGCAGCGCGCAGCCTTCGCCTGTCGCAGCCGACGCGAAGGACCGGGGCGGGGTGACGAGGGCGGGCGGGGCGGGGCGGGGAGGCTGGGGCGGAGCCTTCCAGGCCCGCGGGGCTGCGCCGAGCGAGTCCCGGGAGCGTGTTCCTGGGCTGCCGCCGCGGGCTCCGGCGGGTTCCAGGTCCCTCCTCCCCTTACCCCCGCGCAAACCCAGCCCCTTCCCTTTCAGGTGGAACAGTCGCAGCGCCAGGGGCAGGGTCCCCGATGCAGCGTACACGCCTGGACACCTGCCCGCAGCACCTGCATTTGGGAGGTGCCCGGAAAATATTTTCACGTGCATTTTAGGAGCTGCAAGGAGGATTTCCCAGCTGTTGAAGTCGGTGCCTAAACGCACATAGCAACAGGGCGGCGAAGATTTGGGGATTTTTAAAACCTGTACAGCGTTTACCTGAGCACGTTGGTCACGTGGCTCTCTTCAGTCTCGTTCCCAAACAGGGCCTCGATGTCCCCAGAGCGCGGAAGCCAAGGCAATGGCGCCTGTCTTTGGGGAAAGAGGCGCTTGACTTACCAGCGGGGAGGCCAGGGTTCGTCCAGCGTATCCTCTGGATCCCAGATTTAGGGCAGGTTTTCAGGGGCTGCATCTAAGGGCCCGCAAGTATTATTCGTGAGGGGTGTTTCACAGGTGTCACTCCTCCTTGGTCTGGATCTTGTTAGAAACAGGAAGAGACCAGGTGCTGAGTGTGCAATCTCATCCCTAACCCCCTCGCCACCACCAACAGGGAGGGTTTTGGGTTTGTTTGTTTTCTTTTAAAGCAGGGACTTAAACAAAAAGGAAAGAACACTGGGGTCCGAAAGCATAACCTGTATACATAACCTGTATAACCTGAATTTTCGAATCTGTATCGCGCCCTTTTGGAAGGCCCAGGATATGGTCTACCTGGGTCGATGTCCTGGGAGCACTTGAGAAGAGTGCGCGTTTGGCTGCTATTTGCAGGAATGTTCGGAGAGACCAGCTGTGCCTGTGGATGGTGTCGTTCAGATCCGCTGTATCCTCGCAGATTTTCCATCTACTTGTTCCAGCGGTTATTTTAAGAGATTTGTCTTCTTGCGGTTCTCGGTTTTTCCTTCTACAAACTGGTGTTTTCAAGTGCAGCTCTTTGCGGCAGAAATGTTTTCGATTGTTCTGTTGCCTTCATGGTATGGCGTCTTTATCAGCATGAAGCGATCCTACCCCAGAGATGGTGGACTCATCACTCCAATCTTTGACTCCCTTCGTGGGCTCCCTCCTTCTCTGTGTGTCAAACCTTCCTCTCCTCTCTCTTATGAGGACGCCAGTCCTGGGATGTTATGGTCCACCCTGGGTCCAGGATGACTTTATATCCAGATCCCTGACACAATTTCATCTGCCAAACTCCTGTTTCCAAATGAGGCCACATTCCCAGGTTTCAGGCATTTCGACGTGGTCACATCTTCTGGGGGCCGCCATTCAAGCCTCTGGCCGCCCTTCCCACAACAAACTGGCACACAAATATTTGTAGCGATTTAATTTGTAAATAGCCAAGAAGCAGATGTAACCCGACTCTTTACCATCAGGGGAATGAATAAACAAATGTGTTCCCTTCGTTGAAATCCTCAGCAGTGGAAAGGAAGGAATTAGTGCTAAACACAAGAAACCGGACAAGGGTCAAAAAGTCATGATAAGAAGACAAACCGGGAAACAAAAAGTGTATAGTGTGCGATTCTATTTATAGAAAATTCTAGAAAATGTAACCCAGTCTGCGGTTACAGAAAGGAGATACATCGGTGGTGGTTTTTCTGGGGGAGAGGGGTGGCAATTTGTGGAAGGGAATACCAGGGGCACCAGGAAGTTTCTCAGGTGACCATATGGTCATGATCCTGATTGGGGCGATGGTTTTCAGGATGTACCTGTAAGCCAGACGTTACCAGATTGTTCACTGTAAGTAAGGGCGGGTTTTTGTGTTTTAATTAAACACAAAACTCGATAAACTCAAAAATCATGCTTCCTTAGTGTGTCCTGCAAAGCTGCCGCCCTTGTGGTGATTCCTGAAGACGACAGGGCCGCTGTCCCACTCATTTATATGCTGCCTTTGCTTCTCTTCCTGTGTGCCCCCGGGAAAGTGAGTACTAGGGGCTGTGTCACCTGGGGGTCCTTGTCCTCCTCTGGTCTCTCAAGAGTCAGCAGCGGGAGGCACTAGCAGGAGGCTTGGGACCCAGGGGGACAGGGGCCAGGGCATTTCTTGACCCCTGTTTCTCCATAGTTCCAGAAGGGCCCGTGTTCTTCACCAGCCACACTTCATGTAATAGCCCCCTTTTGGATTCTAGTTCTGAGTAGGTTCCTGCACACCACGTCTTTCCCTAATAAAGGGATAATGACTTTCTGGTGTTCCTAGTCCTCAAGCAGTTTACCATCCCTTCACGGATTCCTTAAATCTGCCCACTTCTTGAAGGAGGGCCTTCATTCAAGTCCCTTCTGTTAATACCTCTCCCCCCCCCACCACTTCCAAACACACACCTCCTAAGGCAAAACAAGAAATTCTCACAGGTAATACCCATAATCATGATAAAGCAATTTACGAAGAGTCCCCAGATCCATGACAGAGACACTCTGCATTATTAGACGGAGTGATTTCAGCCTTCTTATCTTCTCTTATTTCTAGGCCAGTCGTTGGTAAACTATGGCCCCCAGGCTAAATCTGACCCACCACCTTTGTAAATCAAGTTTTGCAGGGCAGAGTTTTATGGGACACAGCCACAGCTACACGTCATGCCTGCTTCTTGCATGACAAGGACAGAGTGAGTGGTCCTGACAGAGACTTTATGGCCTGTGAAGCCTTAAGTGCTTGCTTCTCTGATCTTTTACAGAAGGAGTTTGCAGTCTGGGCCCTGGCCAGTGCCTCCTGATGCTTCAGAGAGCAGACTCATTATTTTAAGTGTCTGAAGAATACAGCTGCTATTGCCTGTAGACACGTAACTGGCAGAAGCTTTCGTGAAAACTGGTAAAACCTTCAATCGCTCTCTTAGGCAGGACTTTCCCCCCAGGTTGTCACCACAGGTGGGATGGAAGCAGTATAACGACTTTCTTTTGCCTGGTCCGGAGGGCACTCCCAGGGTCGGGTTATTTTACCACGGACTCCCGATGGGCGCGCACTGTTAAATGAGACCCAAGGAACCCGGGCGAGTCACTGAGAGAAGATAGACTGGGGCATGTCATCTGGTTTGAAACCTTTCATACAGCCAGAAACGGATACGTGGTTCCTAGTTATACAAAACTGAAAGTCAGCAGTTCTGTAATAGAAGAAAAACTAAAGCCTGGACCATGCTGACTCATAACATTTCAGTAACAGTAACATTTCTGGTTTGGGAACAGTCTCTCTGATGTTTAATAGTGATTACACACTGCTATTAATAGTGATTAATCCAGTCCATACAGTACTTTGAAAAATCGTATGTATTATTAATGAGTGAAAGCTTCTCATGACCATTAGTCAATATAGGCAGAATTTTCATTGAAGGTTAATACATTATGATATAAAAATGCTTTGAAAAAACTATTGGGTCAAATCCCATCCCATCATGACAGGGTGTGGAAAAAAGGGGGCGAGCTCAGTATAATCTTCAAGTGCTCAAATTCTAACAGTTTGCACCCTGAGCTGGTGTGTTGCTACAGAAGAAGGAAATATAGAAACGTTACAGTCTGCATTCTTCCCTGTGTGTCATTTAGGAGGGCATTGCATTAGCTTGGACTCACCTTCTGAGATGATGTGCTGACACATTTCATCATTTCAGCGGTGCTGCCTTCTCAGAGTCCATTTGCCTAAAAATCTGAGAATCCGAGTGCAGTAGATGTCTCAGCAAAAAGAAGGCAGAGAAACTTGGGGGCCTTCATTTCAGTAAGATTTTAAACCAGACTTGGTTTCTGCGATGCAGACTACCAAAAAAAAAAAAAAAAAGAGTCAGCTCTACTTAATTTAGTAAAACATCTGCGGACTACGAAATTTACACAACAGTATTTGTAAATGAAATTTTGAAAAAGTACTTCCTAACGTAATGATTTAAATAAGAAATAACATCATCGTAGTTTGAAAGTGCGATCTCCTTTTCTGTAATCAGAAATCTGTTTTTAAGTCTCAGACTGAGTTCGCATGATGAACAGAAAAAGTGAGTAAAACAAATGAGAATAAACATACCTGTGCTAAGAACAAATGAGAATAAGTATGTCAATGCTGGGTACAATTCGCTATCAAAAGTTTCACAGAATCTGAAAGGCTGGCCTAGGAAAAAAATGTATGCTATTTTATAGCCATTATCTCTCTATTTTGAGAACCATTAGGCATAGAGAAGGAAGGGTGTTACCTCAATCCTTTCTCCTCCCAGCACATCCTAATTATTCTTTTTTGCTCAACCAAATTGCTTAGACTGAATATCGCTTCATAATGACTTATCATAATGTGGGGGCTAAAGATCTTTGTTTGAGGATCCCGAAAGCCATTAAAGAGCCATTTTGCAGACAATATCTAAAGAAACTTTCCCCCAAAGTTTCTATGTGTGTTAGTCAGCCAGGGGTAGATTTTAATCTAAATAGTATTTTCCCATCATTGGAACCACTGTTTGTACCAGTCCTAGCAAGAGAATGAATTATTAGTTCACCACATAGCTGTGGCAGAGGTGAAAATAATAAATGACACGTGGAACACCATTTAAACTATTCTCTGATTTTCCATTCCTTCTCAACAGAAACGGCCTTTCTCCTAGACCACGTGTCCTCATCAACTCAGGGGTCATAAGCACAGGCCACTGCTGTGCAGCGAACTCTGGATTAGATCTGGTTTGTGGGCGGGACCGTCTTCCAGACGCTGCAGTCAAGTCGTACAGACCTCAAGTTCCAGGCCTCATTGTGCAACACTGTTCATCTTCTTCCATAGAGAGGACAGGCTGTTTCTTCTCTGCCCAACCCTAACAGCTCGCACCCCCACGGATGAGAGATTCTTTTTTTATCTCTGGCAGTTGGTTTATTAGAGGACGTTAGGCAAGGCCTCGCCACCCAGCTGTACGCTCTGCTATGTTGAGTGCTCAGCCCGATTTACACATTGGACTCATCCCTTGACCTTGATTTCTACCCAACCTAGCCATTGATACTTGAAGACATTCTAATTTTCCATAGTGATTAGAATAGCCAACAGATTTGGGTGGGGAGGTGTAGGGGTAATAAGCTCATTACCAGCATTATTGAACAGTGCTCCGCTGGGGTCATAACTTAGTCAACTGTTCAATCATAGCTTTGTTGCCTTTCCAAGCTGACTTCTAGACATGGCCAGCTTCTGGGCAAGTGGCCGCACTCTGCTTTCCATCCTACCTGGATGTCGTTGTAGCAATACATCATCCTGATTTAAGGTCACACAGGGGCCAGAAGCTCTCCTGCTCAGCATCACCTCCCTTAGCTGAGACCTGGGAGTAATTCTCTCGTGGCACCAAAAACACAGCCAGGGGATGAGCAGCGTCCACACACCATGAACGGAGGAAAAGCTGGAGCTGATCACCTGTGAGGGAGTCAGTGTGGGGCATTGTGTCTCCTCTCTCCTCCAGCTCACGCAGGGGCAGATTTTTTAGGGAGAATTTGCAGAACACCACAGGACACCAGGAATACAACCTTTGTTCCCTGGAGAAAACAAGTCCCAAAGTTTTTGTTGTTGCTTGTTTGTTTTTGTTTTATTTCCCCCCAAACTGTCCATTGGTCAGCCCATCTTGATCACAAGAAATATATCTAGATGGGCCAAAGTGACAATTAACTGATACAAACATTTGTCTTAGCATTTCTCTGGCATAGGGTTTTTAGTGCAATATAGGAACATTTCTTTGGTTCGGGTTCTGTGATACTTTTCATTCCTAGGAGGGTAAAGTGTGAGGATGTTGCAATCATTCCGGTTGAATTGTTAGAAAGTACTTCAGCAGTAGTCTATAGATTATATCTTTAAACTGACAAACTAAATCGCATACATGGTTGAAATGAAAAAAGGCAAGTAAAATGGAAAAAGGAAGCAGACAAGTAAACAAAATCCTTAACACGCAGTAAGAAACAATTTGTGAGGAAAAAGCTAGCAAAATAGTAGGGTAGAATATAACCATACAAACAATTACGTTAACTACAAATGGTCTAAATATCTCAATTAAAAAGCAGAGACTGTCAGATCGTATTAGGAAAAAATCAAGACCCAAGTGTGTGCTATCTATAAGAAACCTACTTAAGTAAACATACATTGATAAGATGACAACAAAAGATGGGGAAAGATATTCCATGTGTGCCAGTTATTAATTTGTAGCCTTTCAGCTTCAAATTTGTACTTTATTGACTCACTTGTGAAAATATATTAGTTCTTAATACTACTTTTTCTTCGCCCTGTGACATAAAGGTATGTTTTATTTTATCAATAGAGGGCGCTGGAGAGGCAGTGCCGGATGAAGGGGCCGGTTCCTTCTGGCCAAGATACCCTACAGCTGGGAGCCCTGGCCGCTGGAGAAGTGGAGGCTGCCTGGGGGTGGGGCTGGGCGTCGAGCAGCGCACGTGGCCCCGTGCGACTCTCTCCAGCGTGGGATGCAGGTCAGGACGCGCTTCTGGAGTGGTGAGTTTTGCTTTTAACTTTTTTATGTCCTGCCAGACACGCTGTTTCTGTTTTCCAACATTTACAGCATCGTGTTTAAACCGGAAGGTCCCAACTCCCAAACTCTGTCTTTCTCTCTCTCTCTCTCTCTGCCCCGGCAGCCTCTGGAAGTCCCGTTTTGTCAGCTTTGCGTATCAATAGGTCATTGGAAATAGTTCCCGTGCTACTCGGAAGTTTTAAACTCATGCTTCTCACAAAATTCAACGCAATTGGGGCCTAATTTATCAAAATGAGTTATTGGCAATGCAGTGAATGTTCTTTTTGGGTGAACTGTAGCAGCTTTTGTTAATTGCCTGAAATCTGCAAACTTGCGGGAAACATTTGCAATAAATTGGTTTTTCCAGAAATTGCCTCCGTAATAAATAAGTCATTCCGGTGATTAATAAGTGCTCCTTCTTTTGATTTTGTTCCCTTGTAATTAAAAAAAAAAAAACCTGAAGACAATCAAGAGAAATCCCAAAACGATGTCTGCCAAAATTCCACAGTAAGAACCCAAAACGTGGCTGACGCACTGCAAATTTCTCACTGTCACTTCCCCTATTGAGACTCTTTGTGCTTCAAATGACAGAATTTAGAAGGGAAGCAAATAAAGAAATTTTAGGGCTTGCACCCCTGGGAATGAATCTAGTTTCGGGTTTGGCTGAACCAGAGATTTGCGAAGGAAACCAGAATATGTCATCCCAAAGGATTCCGCTTTGACATAAAAATTATTTTGAGCTGAAGAAGCAGCGAACCCAGGAAAAGCTTCCTAGTTCTGTTGAAAGACAAGAAATAAAAAAATTCTCCTTTCATGGAGGCACTCTTATTAGCCCAGAAGCTCTCCAGAAGAATCTAGAAACAATTCTTATTCCATTAGTTCCCTCCCCTATTTTGACCTTCCTGCAGTTTGCCACGCTGGAGGGCCTAAAACTGTTGTGCTTTGTCCTGTCTTTTCTCTGAAATGTACATAGAGTTCTTTGTTGAAGACATTACATAAGCAGGAATCTAAGCCTTTGAGTTACTTTTCATTTAGGTTGTTACAATCTGTCGTTTTGTTAAAGAGTGCCAGCTAAAAAAACGGAGAGGGGTAAAGGTAAAATTTTGCCGCCTCTGGCTATGAAACCTGTTATCGGTACCTTTCTCCCCTTTCATCTCTCGGTGTTTGTCTTGCCTTAGAATCTTTCTCATGTTTGCCGTGTAGCTCGTAAAAAGCTGGCCCCTCACAGCCCTGGGCTCCGTCATTTCTGTAACTGTGGACCCAGAGAAAGACTCCCTCTCCAATATTCCACATGTGAACTTTCAGGGCTGAACACTGGAGTGTACACAAGTGGTATGTTTGCACTTAGGATGCGGGCCAAGGTGGGGTTACTGTCCCTGAGCATCTAATATTTACCAGGCACTGTTCTCGGCGGCTCGGGGTGTGTGATGGGAACGAGAGAAAGGAATCTTCCCCCTCCCCCACTGAGGTTTACTGGTGGAGGTGATAGGAAATGATCTGACCAGTCAACGGATCTCCGATAACAACGCCAATAATTTGACATCACAAACCAAGAGCAGGATCCAAGGGTGGCAGACAGCGGTGGCTTGCGATGGTGTTTTCAGAGGCTAATTTTAGAGGGGGGCGTGGAGGAAGAACTCTGCAAAGAGGTGATGCGTGAGTAGCAGCAGAGCGCGGTTCTGTGCATTGTGACTTTTTGTTTCCTCCGGGGCAAAACCCAGAGGAGGACTTTGGCCTCCTGGGCTCTCAGGGACAGACTTTGCGAGACCCTCCTGGACACGCAGGGCTGGCTGGGTGAAGGACAGCGCCCTGTGTCAGTGTTCTCTCCTCTCCTGGGCTGTGTGGCAGCCTGCCCAAGACCCAGGGCTTGTCTGGAAGGATGTGTACATGGTCCCTTTCAGCTCTGCATTCAGGGACTGTGAATTTATTCCATCAGCCGTTCATTTTCTTATGTTTTCTTTTAACATTCGACAATGTCAGAATGAATGATGTGAGCGGGACAAGACTGAACTGTAGGGACATTATTTACATTAGCCAAATTAGGGAAGGACATTCTAAATAACCTTACCTAGAAAAGATAAAGGTTCTGTTCTTTAATGGTGCGTGTGCCAATATGTATAAATCTTGTTAAGTCTCTTTAAAAATGTCTAGTGACATAAGTGTCATTATTTATTTTCCAGCTTCAGAGGAATCTGCGTGTGGTTAAATTAACATCTTTCTGATCAATAAACAGCCTCTAAGTGAAGGTGATGTAACTTTGGCAGTCAGTAGAATGAAATTGTTTTAAAAAGTATGTTTTCTGTTTAGTGACTATTATTCCTAGTACTATCTGATTTATTGAGACTAAAAGAAATACCTAGGAAAATGTTACCTAGGAGAAGCTGTTCGTTAGTTTGTCAGTTATGCTTACATGATGGAGACAATAATCTCTAAATAATTATTGTTCTGTTAACTAATAACAAAAGTTAACAGGGGCCACATGCGACCCAAGGTGGCTATAAATGCGGCCCAACACAAAACGATACATTTACTTAAAACATCACCTAGTTATATAGCTAAGTTTTATACTAAGTTTTATTACTTAGATATGTACATTTTCTATATTATTGATCACAAACTTGGGACCTGCTCTACGATTTTAAAAACTTACCAAAAAGGCCACTGTGTAATTAGGGTTATTATGTGAGGACTTTTTTTTGCTTACCTGTGGTAACGGGTGTCACAAACTCTATGCACAGGCCTTTATTTTGCTCGTCAGTTTTCATTAGCATTTGTGTCTTTAATGAGTGAGTCAAGACAACTCTTCTTCTTCTGTGGCACAGATTTGCCAAAAGGTTGGACACCCCTGGTTGAGAATGTGATGGTGCACTTTAATTCCTACCAAATAATAGTCCTTAAAAGCCACCATGCTTAAGCCCTTTTCGTCAAATGAGTGAAAAATGAACAGTCTGTCATCGTTTGGCAGTTTTCTGTGTCTTCCGCTAGGTTACTTATAATCCCAGTTACTGGCCTTCAGAAAAGCAGCTGTACTGATGGTGGTCTAGTTTGCTTTGGTGTGAGCCTTCCCGGAGGGAAAGGTGCATGTCTTTGTTTTTTTCTGTCTGTGATGGGTTTGCTGAGATGCAATACGGCTCTGGATTTCCAGTCTGTGCCGCCCCCTACGTGTGAGACTCTCGCTGAGTTCGCCCCTCTTTGTGGCATTCACACTGCAGGGTTTTTCCCTTTAACTCTCATCTCCTGGTCACCCTGCAGAGTGCCCAGCGCCGGCCTCTGTTCTGCCCAATACGTTTAATTAAGGTTGGCCTACAAGACTATATGAGCTGCAGGTGCACGTCGCAGTGACTCAGGGTTTGTAAACCTGATGGTGTGACCACCACAGCAAGGCTAGGGACCACTTTCCACCAGGCACAGTTACTACGATATTCACAGCTATATTCCCTCCCCTGTAGGTGACCTCCCCTCCCCTTATCGTGGAACTGATAACAGGACAAGGGACACATGAGTTCTGGGCTGCGTGCTGTGCTAAAAGTGTTCCTTATATTGGCTCCTAGGACACTGTTGACGATGTCTAGATTTTATGAGTAAGGAAACTGACACGTAGATTTTACTTAATTAGACACTTTGCTTATTATAGAATTAAGAGAGGAGAGGTTGCCAACTTGTAAAATACCTGAACATTTAGGAGTGCAGAGTTATTTTACCTTGCAATTTTAAGGCTAAGCATCTTTTCTACTACTTTGCCTTTAATTGGCTGTTGGGTTATTAGGTTGCCATTTAAAATATAATTGTCACGTTAGGTTAAAAACAGCTGTTTTAAACACCTTCCCCATCAAAGGATTAAGCGAGAATCTGCCTTGGCATAAAAGGTCCACTAGGTGGCAGAATTTCATAAAAAGTACATGGAATTAGATTTTAATAGTTTCCGAAAACTTACAAAGACCAAATGAATCATTTGTTTTGGGTTGTTAAATAGTTAATCTTTGGGCTTCTCAGACAAACTTACTAGAGAATAACATATTTAGTACCCTGTCAAAACAGAGCCTTATGGCACCTTAACTCACTTCAGTTATATGTCCCCTCAGACAAGGGTTCCTTGGACATGCATTTCACAAATAAAATAACCATAACATACATAGCTGGCACTTGAGCACATGGGAAGGCTTGTAAAACTGTTTTATAAATCTTTAAATCAAGCCACACTAATAAAAAGCCTAGAGTCTTGCATCCAATAACTTTATGCTAAAAACATTCTAATTTTTAGGAAAGACCAGTAAAATATTATACACATGAATAAAATAATATACATTTAATTGCATAACTCACTCTTTCCTACATGCTTAAAATTTTCACATTAATGACAAATTTCCTCCTATTAAGAATTTTCAGGGTTATAATTTGTGTGGTCCTGCAATTCAGGAAAAAAAAAAGGTACTTTGAAAAATGCTCAGTGGCCATTTAAATACTATTTGTATAAAAAAGTGTTTGGTGCATTTGTCAGTGGACACCCATTGCCTGCTTCTTGTTCACACGCAGGTAATAACCTGGCCATCAGGGGGCGCTGTACCTGATGCCAAGCAGTCCCCGAGGTCTTTCCACACTCAACTCAGTACAACTTACTAACACTCAACTCTCCCGCTTTATTTTTGCTTCTTCTTTAGTCTCGGTTTTCCTTTGGGCTGCACATTAAGTCGTTGGCACACTCATCTGGGTGTTTCTAAGACATCACAAATTCTTACAAATGCCCCATCCTTTTGTCTTCCGTAGATACTGAGAGCTCTGATTCATTAGCTTTTAACATGTAAGCATGCCAATTTGTGAATTTTAAAATGCACTGTAAAATGCTCAGTTCAGTAGTTTGCCCGAATAGTAGAAAAGATTCTGCCACCATCCCACAAACTTAAATGCCAGCAACTTCACATTTACTAGCTTTTAGTTACCTATTGAACTGAATGTATGACGTTCACTTTGGAGACGAAGAGATTCAAGTAGAGTTGAACTTGGGCCCTATTCCAGCACACATCACACACAAAGCACGATGAAGCCTAGGGAAGTATTTTCTGCACTGATTAGCTACTTCACCCGTCCGAAAGGTAACCTCCCCATTGTCATGGTTCCTACCAGTTTTGATGACAACTCTCAACATGAAACTCCACATCAGCGCTTTATTTTATTTTGTACCTGCACTTAAATTTAAGCCATGTTTGAAGCGGAGATGTCCTTATTTCCTTATCAGAAAAAAAATGAAAGGAAATGAAAGAAAGATTCAATTATTAATGCTAGTGGACAGACGCACGTACTCTCAATCAATCGGCCAATCAATCAGGGGGATATTGGTTAGCCACACAATGCTGAAAATGTAGTAGATACTTAACTAATACCTCCTGCTGATCAATTCATGGATTCATAATGCTTACATCTGCCCACCAGCCTTGGGCATTTTGTGTTAAAAAAAACCCCAACACTTCAGGAGAAAATGTGAGCGCAGTCGTGAGTAACTGACTCTTGTACTTGTTTTCAGCCAAATGTGTTGCCCCACTGCCTGCCCCGCGACAGAGTCTAGGTCAGCATTAACTTTAAACACCATGATAGCACTGCAACATGCAGGGAGTTGTGTAGGGGGTTGTACAGTTGCTGAGTTTCTGAGGCGCCAAGTCTAAGAGCTTTGTAAATGATGTGGCCTGTTCACTACCATCAAATAACTCACGATTTCTGGCAAAAACAAGACGTACGCGGAGTGAGCATTTGGCTAATGGAAGAGGACATGCTATAACTGGGTGTCCAAAATGCATGATGTCATGGTAGCAGGCACCGTGAGAAGCCCGTGTCGCACATCAGGTGTCCGGGCAAATCACTTTCCCCCCCAGAGTGTCGACTTCCAATTCTCCTTAAATAAACGCTTCTTTATTTTGTCTTTGAACGCAGGCACACGATCTAAATGCAACTTCTAATACCTACATCTTTTCTCCTAGTAACCCTGAAGTAAGGAATACTTAGCGATTTTTATAGCTCTGTGGAGAAGTTACCACATCATATACTATATGAAAACTACACTTCACCGAAATCCTCATCGAACTGGCTAATATTTAGATTTCATTTTCCACAGTAGGCTGGTTATAGTAATAATAAAAGTCAGCATGGAGGGCCATATTTTATTTGCTTGAATTATTTTCCTTCCATTCTCTAAGTCCCCAATCCAGCTGAACTTAGTGTTTTAGGCTTTTCCTATCTCCTTCGTGCCTTCGGTGTAGGGTGACGGTGGGGGAGATTTGCCTGCTCCCCCTCACGCCCTCTCCCACCCCCGAAATGGCAGTAACTTTGTGCAGAAATGGCTGCTGGTGGTAGGATGTGTTTCTTCCCTCATTGACTTACTGGCGAATCTCAGTAACTATTGTGTAGCTCCTTAGCACCAGCGCAAGGTGGAAAGCAAATGGGAAAAACCAGTGTGTTTTCTGTTGGGACATTCTGCTCTCCCAGGTTCGAATCAGAGGCATTGCATTGGATGTCCGGCCCCTTGTCTAATTCCATGAATATTGAAGAGAATGAATGTGGCTTTCTAAGTTTCAGTTCTTATAACTCCGATCTGGAATCGCCAGGGACTGTTACTATTGCTCCAAACCTGTATTTTATCTTCGGATGTGTGTATAACCTGTCACACAATACTAGGAAATAATTTATTATTATTCCATTTTTGCAAGAGTTCAGATTGAGGGCAAACCCTGTGGAGGCAAATGCATTTCAAAAACTACCGGTTCACACATTTCATTTATGTGGTCTTGTTCCCCCTCGTTCCCCTAATTCATATATCTAGCTTTCCATAAAATGCGACAATATGATGTTTCCTGGGGAAAAACACGCAGGCTGGAGGAAGACCAGTGGTGGTTAAGTCCTGCCTGTCTCCTAAGAAGCTGAGCGACCTTGGGCAAATTGTTGAATTCTTCCAAGCTCTTTTCTAACTTGTACATGGGGGTCCATGACACCTAGCTTATGAAATGAATGTGAAAATTAAACAGGACAGTGGATGTTAAGTTCCTAGTATGTGATGTTTATACTGAACAAGGTGTTTCATCTTCTTTTATATAGTCAGGTTTACTCAGTAAAAATACTGATACACTACTTCTGAATTTCAATCTTAGAATGGAAATGAACCATTAATATTATCTAATCATCTTCTGTTTCAATCTTCTGTGTTAGATTATTGACACTTGGGCAGGACAGCTGAGTCCTGCCTGGATGGCATATTGTCAATATTTTCAGCTCAAGGGTATAAAGTGGCTTAAACAACCTGGCTTATGTAATCATATTAGGGAGAATTCATTGGTCAGGCAGTTTGGTTGATTTAATAGCTAAGGATCCAGATTCTTCCCATCTCTCTGCTTTGCCTTGTTTTGTGGGTTTTACTTTCTGACTGTCTTAGGATCTCAGGTACTTGAAAGCTGGGTTCAGTGTCATGGGCAGACATGACTCCAGCCAGAAAAGAAAACCTTTTCTAGATGTCTATTTAGTGATTCATTTAAACAGAAGGAATCCGTCCCTGGAAATGCCCTCTGCAGATTCCCTCTCCTTGGAATTGTCCGAACCACCCATTTCCAAACCAAACACTGGCAAGAAGAACAAGTGACTTACCATGACTGGTTAGCATAACCATTTCAGGAAAAAAACGATGAGTCACACTATCATTTTGCTACTTTTCAAAGCATCTCTTTTTTAATAGAAGCCTTGCTAGTTCTGAGACCTCACCAGCTTGTGTTTCTTTGTCCTGGTTGAGGAAAGGAAAGGGTCCTTTACAAAGGAGAAATCCAGTCTGAGCAGCTGTTACAAAGATGTGGTAATGAACGTGCGTGCAAATGCTATTGTGCAAACCAGCCCAGAGGCCCCAGTGGAAGACGGTTCCAGCTCCTGCCGGCCCCGCTTGTGACTTACTCTTTATTTATTGTGAAGTTCCATCCTTGAGTGCCCTCAACTGTAATGTGAAGGAAAACATTAAGATAGTTGCTGTAGTCAATTTGGGGCCTTATCTTCTCATTGAATGCCGACATATCCTCACAGTTACCCATACTTATCTTTGGATCTCATGATCACTTTTTTATTTTTTAAATATATTTTATTGATTATGCTATTACAGTTGTCCCGTTCTCCCCCCTTCCCTCTCCTCCACCCTGCACGCCCCCAACCGACCCACATTCCTCCCCTTTAGTTCATGTCTGTGGGTCATACTTGTAAGTTCTTTAGCTTCTCCTTTTCCCAAACTATTCTTAACCTCCTCCTGTCTATTTTCTGCCTACCATCTAATGCTTCAGGGTGAGGGCTGTAGGTAAGAATTTAGGGATTAGGGAGGCAGCTTTATAGTCCACATTTCGAGCAGACAGTGAGAGGCAGCAGGTGTGCTTGCTGCCTTCTTAATGCCTGGCTCCGACATGGCCTGATCCTGCTCAAGTTCATGTGTAAGGCCTCTCTGAGGGGCAGAAGGAGGTGTAGCCCACACTCAAGGAAAGAGTCAGGGTGCTCTGGTGCTCTGGTGGGAATCTCTCCTCCTGGCTCTGAAGCAAATGGAGGTTCTTTGGTCCCCTGTAGACAGAGAGGGGTTGGCTATTTGTTATTTTTAAATGGGAAAACAGGGAAAAAAAAGAGAATTACGTGTGCACTACTTTTTCTTTAAATTTATTTAGAAATCATCATGGTGATATTGGTTATTATAATATAACCATTACCTAAAGGGTTTATTTATAATTGCATAAATTACTGAAAGACCTAGTTAATGTATTTCACCTACTATTTATATATAGTTTCCAAATGGTACCCGAAAGGCCAATGAAATACAGATTTGCTTATTTTGTTCCCTTAGCCAGCAAGTGAATGGTGACCAGGTTTCAATGCCCAGTTGTCTTGCTTTAGGATAATAGGAAGTGCCCCAGATTTCCGGTGAAGTCAAGTGCCTGGGTGTCTTCTCCGGTTCTCCTACCCACACTGATCAACAAATATGCTAATTGCCATGAAACAGAGGGAAAAAAACATACACATCCCGCATCCCGCGACACCGAGCGCTAGGAAGAGGGCCCTTCGACTTTTCGTGTTCCCTCCAGAAGAATTAAGGAAATATCTGTGTGGCTCCTTGCCTCCTCGTTGGACTTGTCCCAAATAGGATCACGTGCCGCACGGTGCAGACGAGCGTGCAAAATGGTCAGTGGCGCAGCAGGAATTTTCCCCCCCTTCAATCAAACCAAGTGCTCGGTGTAATTATAATCTTGGAAAAATACAGTTAAAAAGATGTTGAATTAAATTGAGCTCTGAAAATTGCTCACCTCATGATTCCTTCTGATTACATTTTGGCATAATTCCCCCAAGTTTCAATATGTAATTTAGGAATAATGTATAATTGGTGTTGGAAGCATTGCTGTGTCTCCGTATTTAAATGAGAGGCCAATTTTATTAGTTATAACCGTAATAACTCTGCTAAATTGGCTGTATGACTTAGTTGCTCATTAGGAAATTATTTTTCAGCGGGAACATATTACCTTTATATATTTTAATTGAAGTCTTAAGTAGGAAATTTATTGGCAATGCAAGTGTTTACAAGAAGATACTTTTTAGAGATATTATAGTCAGGTCCTACTCAGACAATTATTTCCCAGGTGTTAAGCTCAAAAGCTTATTTTTAGGAACATTTTATATCCGCGCGAAACATTGAAAAACTCTTCAGTGAGGTTGAAACCCCCGCTATCAAAATCTCAGCGAGATGACACGGGTCCCTAGGATTTTGCCACAGGGTTTTGCTGATACCTTTTACGGGGAACAGTGTGTTTATATGAAAGACATCACGACAGATATGGGCGCTGGACACTGGTCTCCATCCCAGACCAACCCAAGAAACGACCACTCTGAAAGGAGGGTCTGTGACGGTGGCAGTTCGAGAGGAGCTAGTTAAGGGCTCCTTGGCACGAGGGTTATGTTGCCTCTGAAGGGAAGGCCCTCACAGGCCCTGCTTATCAACGACCCTTTTCTCCCAGCAGTTTGGAAATTTGATTGATCTCAGACCCCCTTTTATTTTGTGAAGAGTCCTGACATTGGGGGATTCCCGAACATGCCTGAATGATCTTTTCATTTAGCTCTGACGACAGGGGTCCCGGTCTCTGGTGATTTGGGGATTCGTACGTCTTAGATGAAACTATGTCTTCAATCAGATATGTTCGGTGTGTCCCTATCGGTTCCCAGGCCTCGTGTGGCCGTGCAGACAGTGGAGAGACAATTGCAGCAGGCGATCTGAGAGTCCCAGGGCTTCCAGAAGGGCTAGACTGGTACCGTGGAGTGAATGGCAGGGATTTACTGGTCATTGGCTCAAAGCTCTTGTACATTGTGTCTTGATTTCTCATCTTTAAAATAAGAACAAGGCCTTCTTGGTAGGTGTAAAAACATCTAGTTGGGGATACTCCATGAATGGTAGCTATTATAATCACTCTTTCAGCTGGGAAAACATGACTCTGGAAGTTATAGAGCATGACATAATAGATGCATTTTTTTTCTACAAGTTACCTTCCTTTTAGTATTTCATAATACTCTCAGGAGGCAGTACCCATACACCGCCCGGCACTGTGCCCAGCATGCTGTACAATATACATACATGCACTTTAAGTTCTATGGAGATTAGCATGGAATTAGTTGCATACCATGCGTTCAGTTAACTAAGTAATAATTTTGAGCTACCACAAGGCAGACACGTCTCTAAATGCTACAGATACATCAGCAAACAAAAAGTCAAAAAAAAAAATTCCTGCTTTCGTACAGCTTACATTTTCAATCTTGTAAGCAAGTTCTTCTACTTCCTAATGGTGTGAATAGGAGTATGTTGTTTTAGTTCTGTGTCCTCTGGACTCTTCCACAGTGAAATGGGGATGATAATAGTTCTCACTTTGCAGGGTGAGCTAGTGGCTGAATAAGACAGTGAGTAGGAAGGGTTGCATGTGAAATGTAAGTTGTTCACTAACCGTTCCCTGTGACCACCTCTGCGTTAGAAAAACGCCTTAATATAACATAGCACTTTATAATTTTAAAACTTTTTTTTTGTTGCCTCATGTAATCTGCACAAATGCTGAACGTACGGCGTTCCAGCGTGACCCTCCTCCGTGACAAGCTAGCAAGTCGAGATTCGAAGGAATCCAGGGACTTGCCTGGGTCATGTGGTCATTAAAGGGTGGGCTTGATTCTGCAATAAAATGCCCGATGGACTTTCTCCTTTCACATCCCATTACTGGGTCACTTTGGCACCCTCATCGTGAGCGATTTTCAACAGGACAGATATTGGACGAAGGTAACCTATGGGCTACACAGACAGCAGAGGCGACGGCTGTAAAGGAGAGCAAGACAGAGAACCGGCCTGCAGAGCTGTGGGCAGATGGTCAAGAGTAAGACCAACTAGGATTGGGTCTCCTTAAACTTTGGGGAGGCCTGACAAAGCCAAGAAACCCGGCGGGTGCATCCGTGAGGGATGGGAATAGATAATGGGTCTCCCAGCTAAAACCGGAAAATGTTTTTGCATGCAATTTCAAAAAGACATGGTAAAGGGAGACTGTGTGTTATCTAACGGTTAGTTTCACATGTCCAGAAACAGTCCGGATTCTGGTCTTAGGTTTGCGAGTTTAGGTGGGCGGGATTGGCGTGTGTTCTGGTATCTCGGTTGCCCCATCACTCAGTGGGCACTGCCTGCCTTCCGTAATTACGGGAGGCATTAGGCACAGCAAGGCAGGAGGAAAATCCAATCAGTTCTGCAAAAGGAAATATTGCCTTTTCAATAGCCTTCACTAATGTCACCATGAAAAATCTAGAATATCTGTTTTCCTGTTCAATTATTAAAACAATATGCTCATGAGACTTGAGTCCATTAGTTTTGGGTTTCATTTCATGCTGTTTTGTGCGGTGACATGTTGCTCTAATTATCCTGGGCGATAACTTAGCCCTTCAATATTTTTTGACTTGTCACATTCCACCCATGATTTAGACATACTCAAATATAATTACTGAACTTTTTTCTCTAAAAGGGTGGTACGATAGTTAGACTTAAACATCAAAGCTCTGTGTTCCAATGAAAATTTCTGCCTAAACCTAAAATGGCAGGCATACCAAGCTTTGAGAAAGGGGATAAAGTTTATAAACACAGAATAAAAATACTTTGCAACACAAATAATGCTACTTTGGAAATCTGTATTAAAGTGGGCATAATAAAATAAAGTTTGATGAAATGTCAATTTCATTAAAGTTTACTTAGTGATAATATTGATTAGCACTATGCAAGCGGTGCTGTGTAAAATAATATTTTCAAGCATAGCAGTTGTAAGAGACATGGAAGTCTAAGCTTCTTTTCTAAAATACAGTCAGAATCTCCTGAAGAAGTGTGGTGGTACCTTCAGTACTCCGTGTTCACCACCAAGTATCAGCGACCACACTGTAAGCATCTTGAGAAGATACATGCAGTGTTAAAGAAAATCATTTCTAACCACATTGGGTTTATAAACCCTTTCAAAACACTGATGGAAGCGGTGTTTCAAAACACCGCCCCCCACCGCCCTCAATGCATATGTGCATTATGGGTCCTAGGTTTATAGGCAAAGCAACTTGTGCCAAAGAACCTGTGCCTTGTGATTGGACTGATGTAGTTGAGGCGCATTTGCAGTGTGCCAGGCCTGGGAAGAGTGGAGGACCTAAGGTGCTCATTTTCTACTGGCTGGCGGGGCAGGGACAGATAACAATGCCAGGAAGATCATCACAAAGAATCATAAGAAGGGACTATTTACAGAGGTATGGGGACAGTTAAGGAACTTGATAAGGGTGGTGGGGCACTCAGCGACTAGGGCTCTGTCCCTAAGCCTCAGGTGGAAAAGGGAGGGATGGTCTTGAGCAGAGGGAAGAAGGTGGTTAATTTCTTAGGCTTTTCTCTTTCTTAGGAATGTGAGGGCGAAGACCCACACCTATGCAGCTGTCTTGGAGGAGGGGTGGCTGCTGTCTGCATATATGTGTATGTACTTATATGTGTATGTACATATGTATACAAAGTTTTTCATTGAGATTTAATTTGCCCATCAAACGTGACTCTATGCAGGTTCGACCATGTTGGTTCTGTTTTATTCTGGTTGTTCCTCCCGTAGCTAGTCACTTTGCCTTTTCATGAAGGACTGGGCTCAGCTGTGTCGTGAGAAAGTCGTGATACTGAGAAATGACCTTTTCAAATGCCTGTAGAATAAAAGTATGTCCAGGATTTAAATGTCCTCACGATCCCAATGCCAGGGCCAACCCACCTGCTTGAGGAGTCCCCAGCTATGTGCCAGTCTACGGAGCAAAAAGCTGTGGGCACACAAAATGTGTGACACAAATATCCAGTTTATGTTAGAAGACACGCTGACCTTCATGTCTTAGACTAGCTAATGAGAACACTTCATATGCTTGGAAATTATGAGATGATATTCACAGAGATCTGTATGGTCTAGTGGGGAAAGCTAAAATTTAAATTTTCAGGCCCTCCCTTAAAAGTCCTGTGGAGGATATGGGCAGTACCTTTGGCAAGGAAGTTCCACCTACGAGAGCCAATTGTAAGACTTCCATAAAAACAGGGATATCCACGGACTGCTGACAAATGAGAAGTCCGAGTGCATTACGACAGCCTGCAAAGACTCCACACACATTTGAAAAGAACTGTT
The DNA here is from genome assembly GCF_014824575.4 of Sturnira hondurensis. Lineage (NCBI taxonomy): Eukaryota > Metazoa > Chordata > Mammalia > Chiroptera > Phyllostomidae > Sturnira > Sturnira hondurensis. Next base: position 8,724,059 of record NW_028091156.1, read on the forward strand.
TGGTCATGAATGATACAAAACAATCAGTTTTAGCTCCGCTGTTCTAGACCCCCCGCACACGCTTGGCTGCTCGCTAGCTTGCCAGACAGCTTCACTCTAGCCAGACTGAGGATTTGCTGCTATCAAAATATTAAAAATTGTTGTTATAGATGGTTGGGTCTCAGGTATATACAGGTCATATTATTCCTTTTAAGCTGCAAAATGTCTTTTCAACTAGGGTAAACTCTTGAAGAAAAACGCACCGGTGTGCAGAATTTTATTCCGTTCTCAGGGTGAGGCTTTGAACAACCTCTCCATTGTGAGATCAGTTACAGAGTGAATGTCCTACCGGGTGAGTGGACACTTTTGACTCTTCAGTGCTTTTTGGGGGAGTCAGTCTTCGGCATATTTCCGTCGGAAAATATTTGCAGTAGAGGAAATGATGTACAGGAGAAAAAGGAGCGGCGGTGGAAGAACCAGCGACTCCCTTTCTCTCAGGTTCTAGCCTGAGAACCCAGTGGACCACCTCTGTCCTAGCCTGCATCGCACCCCTGATTCACCCTCAGCTACATGCCACAAGCAGGGCCTGTTTCTCCTCCTGCCCGAGACGAACTATGGGAGAAAGGTGTGCAGTCATCCTAAGATCCATGGCTACCGTCTGGCAAATGACTACAGGGTGTCCACAGGGTGGGTGGGACCCAAGGCTTCCTTCCCTTTGCCTCTGTTGGGATCCCCTGAAGCTGGAAGGAGCCCAGCCTGTCTCCTCGGATCCCTCAGCCCACACCCACCAAACCCGCCCGACTCCCGAGCCAGAGACCTTTCTTTGGGAGACAAAGGTGTTCTCCATAGTAACTTGTGTTTCTCTTGTTGGGTGAGTCTATGTTTCTGCCTATGTTCCCCAAACAAAACAACAAGATGGAAATACCCAATAGTACAGGAACTACACAGTTCGGTGGTGCTATGAAATGTGACTCCATGAAATCACAAAATCAGGCATGGGTTTTAGGGGGCAAATAGAACTCGTTTTTTTGGTCCCTGCTTCCAGCATTGATTCATGACATCACCTGAGGAATGCCACTTAGGTCCAGTGTCCTGTTGCCATCCAGTGAAAGGACTGGATGCCATGACCACTCAAGTCCAACTCAGTGAACTTGAATCATTCTAGTTTTGCTGCTCTTTCTAGACAAAGCAGTTGGGGTTCGGCAGGTATGAGCTGAACCGATGCTGTGTATTGTATCTAATGTCCTGGAAGAACACAGGGGAGGAAACCTCCAGTGAACTCTGAGGGACGGGGCTGCTTCCCGGTAACCTGCAGGGGCCCGGACGCAGCTGCGGGTGTCAGCCTCCCTGCTTTCCTGCCCGAGCCAGTTCAGTCCCAACCCATCACAGCCAATTAAAAGAGCCAACAGATGCCCTGGTTGGTGTGGCTCAGTGGGCCCAGTGCCGGCCTGAGAACCAAAGGGTCGCCAGTTGAATTCCCAGTCAGGGCACATGCCTGGGTTGCAAGCCAGGACCCCAGTAGGGGACATGTGAAAGGCAACCACACATTGATGTTTCTCTCCCTCTCTTTCTCCTTTCCCTTCCTCTCTCTCTAAAAAGAAAGATATAAAACCTTTAAAAAAATAGCCAACAGATTCCAAGTGGTAGCCATTTCTACCCTTCAGATAGCCTTAACCCAGCCTGCTTCTGTCGAAATGGCAGCTCTTTGTCACACTCGAAAACAATACTTAGAGCTGATTGTCCCAGGAGTGATAGGAATTGCTGACACTTGGAAACTAGAGCAGGAGAATGCAGGGTAGCAGCGAGGGACTCCTACGACTGTCTTGACATCTTGCAACTCTGGCAGTTTCTAAGTGAGTTCTCGCTGTGACTGAGGGGACTGGGGTGGGGTCCCTTTAACCCTGAAGCTGCTCCGTTGGCAGGCAGGGTTCTGGGTGGTCCTTCAGGGGAACAAAATATATAACATTTCAAACAGGGACCACATCACTACTGTATCAATACCTACAAGTCTTTAACAAGCAGACTGATTAAAACAAAGTCGTAATTCATTGTGCCACTGGCCCAGGGCCCCCCGGGGGCTGTGAATTCCTGCTCAGTCTTACCAGAGGCACAGACACTAGATGGAAGGGAAAGACAGCTGTTTGGCCAATTAGGTATGTCAGGCTGTTTCCTTCACTTTTATGTCTTACATAGTTTTCTACATCCATTCAAGGTTAATGGACAAAGAAGGTGATTTACGTTCAACTGTTGAAGCTCAACAGTTACTTTAGGTTAGTTGGGGAGGCAAAGCAATTCACGGTGATTCAGAAGCTATAGATGATACTGAGGGAATGTAAAAGGTAAAATAATGAGAAATGAAATAATGCGGAGAGCCTGGCAATTATATCAGGGATAACTACCTGCCATTCGAGGCTCCTGAGAAATGGAATAGAGGAGCCCCCTTATCCGTGATGGGCCCATTCCAAGACCCCCAGTGCATTCCTGAAACTGGAGTACTGAAGCTTATATATGCTCTGTTTTTTCTATACCTACATACCTATGACAAAGTGTAATTTATTAATCAGGCACTGTAGGAGATCAACAATAACGAATAATAAAATACAACACTTTTAATAATACGTCGTCATCATTGTTAAACTATAATTTGAAATGCTTCAAGTGGCATTAAAAAAGAGAATTTGTATTATCGCACACCTATATAAGATAGGTATGACAGTATAGCACACCTATAAAATAAAACATTCAGCTATTACAAATAATTAATCAGTGGGTATTCATTGAATCTATTCATAGGAAATGCAAGTTACATCCACCTCAGGGATAGTGAGAACCTGAGTACACAGACAGGCAATGGCCAAGCCATACGGGACAATAGACCTCTGACCTTTGACCTCCGGAACTGAGGCTGCACCCAGGTAAAGAAGCCAACCCGGAAATATTGCAGCAAATGGCTAAGCTTCATCCACAACGGCGAGACTCCCTGTTTTCTACCCTCACTTCCAACTCTGAGCCATCCAGAGAGAGCCGAACTCGTTGCGCTGACCAACTGCACACAACGCCCTCCTTGTACAGAGCCTGCCTCTAGCTTCCTCGGGCCCATCGCCTCCAATCAGAGCACGCCCCAGATGTTCTTCTCCCGACTCGGAGACATTCCGCCTCTGCCTGCCTCTGAGTCTGCAGAATGCGAGTGAGGTGGCTGAATCCCTTGCTTGAGCCAGCTCTGGGTAAATAACCCCTATTCTCAGTTGGCTAGCCTTTGATTATTTTCACAAGGGCACGTTCATTTGTAAACGTTTGTTTGTGGGCATTTGTGTGAGCAAGGTCTGTCTCTCAGTGCATGCCTGCAGAGATTCCTGAAGGCTGGTCACCAAGATATAGTGCATGTGGTTATTTCCAGGAAGAAAGACATGCGGCTACTTTGACTTGATAGTATTTTGCATTTAGGTTTTCCCAGTGAATACACACAGTTTATAAAGTCATTATGGTGTACCAACAGTTCATCATTAGGTTTAGCATTATGAAAATAGAGATTTCCCTATATATAAGGCATAAATATTTCTATCTACATATGATGTATGTGCTGATACTCAGCTGATTGAACTTATTCTCCTCTCAGGCATGCCTTAAAAATAAATTCCCATGCTGGGCATTTGGAAAGTTTTATTCTGGTAGATATTCTGTGAATAAGAAAAATAGACTGAGTTGAGAAATATATTTTTAATTATAAAGATGATGAATGAGTGTTAAGCATGAGGGGACTCCCTGCTTCAATAGTCTTCATTATCTAGCCATAACTCAAATAACTGTTATCATTCCTGAGCTAGAAAGAAATTCCCCTCGATCATTAATAAATATAAATCTTTATGGCCATCCATTTCCCCTGATGTTTCTTTAACAAAGGCCAGAAAGATTAAGTTTTTGAATTCAGCGTGGCTCACTTCTGTCAACATCTGGTTATTTATTCTTCTAGGGGAAACAGAACCCTGGATCTCACAAAGACTGAACTTGGACTCTAGGTGCCCACCTCACTTCTGTGGCTGACAGAGAGATGGATGCATGCGGGCAGGGCCAGCTTCCCGCAGCCGAGCACAGCAGTGTGGCCCAGCTGGTCACGGGAGGAGGCGCACTTTATCCTTGCCAAGGCAGAGGGTTTCCGATCACGCCTCTGTGCCTTTTCATTTCGTGCGGTGCTTTCTGACCTTTCATCCACAGACGTGAGACCGTGGTCCTGGTGAGGGCCAGGGAGGGGAAGGATGGATGGTCATCAAGTCCCTCAGCCCTTGCTTTCTCTTCTGGATCATGTTTTTTTTCACACACACACACACACACACACGTACGTGTGTGTGCATAAATACAACACACACATACATATATAATAATTTAGAAGGCAGGTCTGATTTAGCCAAGCGTCACACACACACACACACACACACACACACACACACACGTTACTTCTTATTTCATGTTCTAAACTCTTTTGCAGTCAACCCTGGCACATGTTAAAATGGAACCAGTATGTTCTGTTTTACTAGTTTGGAGCACAGAACAAAATCTTATTTCCTCTACTGTTACTCTCATAATGCCCCTGGTTACTCTGGTTCAAGAACCAGTCTTCCTCGTGGCTGGTCGCTGGCTCTCAGTGGAGAGAGCAGGAGGGTCCAGGAGGGCCAGCAAAGCCTCAGGCTGCATCTGCGGACCCCAGGGTGCCCCCAAACACTACGCCAGGATCTAGGGCCAGGTTAGTGCAAGGCCCCTTCTGCCCCAGGAAGCCTCTTCTTCAGTGGCTCAGCCAGGCGTTGGAGACAGAGGCTGAAATAGCTGCAGCCTTGCTACCCAGCCCAGTGAGGAGCGGACCCCTTTTGGGACTGGCCTGGGAGGATCTCAGCACCCAGTGAGTGAGTTCTCCATTAAAACACATCTTCCTTCACTTTGCCATCTCTTCTCTAGATGAAGGTGACGTTTGTCTGGTTGTTTGGGCGAGTCTTGAACAGAAGTGTTCTTCCGCTGAACTGTTACGTATGTAAAATAGTCACGGTGAAAAGAGTTCAGAAAGGGCCATGGAGACTCCTTTTTGGCTCCATTCAAGGGTGATGGGTGGGTGGGGAAGCCCAACAACACAGAAACATTGTTTGTACAGCATCGCTTTACCAACAGGAGGGAGAAATACAGGACCCACCAGACACGATTGGCGCTCAGGCACCAGCGTCTGGAGACCCATGACATTCACGAAGGTCCGGCACCTTCAGCCCTGCGCCCTTTCTCTGACAGTGTGGCCAAACATGGGGCATACTTTGAGGCTGTGTGAATTGTCCATCATTTCAGCTGTGGGCCACAAGAGAAGATGGTTTCCATTGTTGCAAGGTTTACGTGCATCAGATTGCGGCCCCAGGACTAAACTTCCAAGGCACTGGGAGTGGGGAGGGATGTGCGATGAGAACCGTTTTGACCCCCTAACGGGGGGCTGGCAGGTACAGGATCTGCCAGCACCTGCAAAAGGTCCAGTGATGGAATCGCATGCTCTGGACCTCGTGGCAATGAAATAAGACAGTGCTAACTGAACAAAACAATAAGACGAAGACAGTCTTCTGAAAACTCAAAATAACAACGCCATTACAGCTGCCAAGACTACCCAGCCTTGTGCACTGCATATTTGATTAGTGGGTGCTTCCTGCATACGGATGTCAGAACTAAATTAATGTTTTATACAGAGAGAGAGAGGTAAATATCTCGGTCTCTTTTTAAGCCAAGACCATCATCTTTTTTGAATTTGAGGAATGTGCCTCAAAGATTTTTGGATATCAGGATGGATGGGCAAAACGTATAAAGCATATGAAAATGGTTTCACAGATTAACTGCTAGTCAGCCCCCGAGATGATCGAGTATCTTGTCACCTTTATATATTCTCTTGTCACCTTTCTCACTAGATAGAGAGGAAAATGCGTCACGCTCCCTCTGGTAAAACGTTTCTAAAGGGTCCCCTCCAGCGTCTCTGCCGGGCTGGGCTGTCTTCCGTCACCCCCGGCGGAGAGATCCCTGAGCCCCTTCACTGTGTGTCTCAGGCTGGCCAGGCTCTCATTTCTGTGTCCTCACAATAGCGCAGGTATTGGTCCTGCCCTGTTTCTTTGGGTAACTCACTGCGCAGACATCCCACAGGCCTAGTCTGTTTACTCCGTTCGCAGCTGAATGCTGTCACTGGGGGCATTATACCTCAAAATGACGGTGTATCTCTGTTGGGCTATATCTCGCTGGTGCAGGAATTCACTGCTTTAAACCCTAATATAAGCTCTTCTCTGCTAAACATGTGACTCATATATAAATTAACCATGCATGTAGGGTCAATGTCTTGTAGTTTTCAGTGAAAGGATATTTTTTAATAACTTAGAAACATTTTATTTTAGAAAAAATATCCTGAGTTGTGTCAAAAATTAATTAGGAAAAAAAAAAACTCCAACAACTGGTACCAAACCAAACCAATCAGACAACCAGCAAGAGGATTTTAGAACATAAAGTCTAAAAATAAAGCAAGAAAAATTGTTGTCAAAGTGTTATTTTTTTCTTACATGAGTCAACACCAATAATGGGAAAAAATAATGCAACTTGTCCAATGACGATTTTCACATCGAAGTGATAACTAGCTTATCCCCTCATTAAAAACAAGGATCTCCTCTACCCAGTGACAACACTGTCTACAGGTTCCCATTTTGGGACAAATTAAGATGCATGTACATATGTGGTCATGGTGACATGCAGTCGGGAGTAATTTTGGGTTCCAGCATTAGAAATGTATGTCAGTGCTGCGTCGCACATTTCCTGAAATGGGAAATGACACTTCAGCTCCGTGTCTGGAAACGACAATGCTGGCGAATCCGGCAAGCCCGTGCTTGCGGCGTTACAAGGGCAGAGATGACCAGCCATTGACCTTTCTGCCCTGGGTCCACTTCTCCCAGCGGGAGAACGCGTGTGCCCCGTGACTCCGCCTCCTGCGCGTGGCAGACGGGCACCTTGGAGTAGAAACCTAATTGCACCAAAAAGGTCATTTTGGCCTGGTCCCTTCATTCCTGTTCTGATTTTCCGGTTAACCAGGAATCTTGCTATCAATGAACCCCTTCTCCCTGCTGTAAATGGGTATATTATCCTGCGTGGTGTTTCATGTCTGGAGGTGGTTGCATTAGTCAGGGTTCTTCAGAGAAGCAGAACCGACAGCGTGACTCTGCGTGTGTGTGTGTGTGTGTGTGTGTGTGTGTGTGTAGGGGATTTGTTTTGGCTCTCGTGATCATGGAGGATCAAGTTCCAAGTCTGCAGCGTAGACTGAAGGCCGCAGACCCAGGGAACAATTATTTGTAGGTTGGCACGAGGGTGGTTTGCTGGCGGAATTTCCTCTTGTTTGCAAACTTTAGTCTTTTTCTTCAAAAAAATGTTAAAGATTTTTATTTATTTTAGACAGATGGGAAGGGAAGGAGAAAGAGAAGGAGAGACACATCATTGTGTGGTTGCCTCTCATGCACCCCTTTACTGGGACCTGGCCCACAACCCAGGCATGTGCCCTGACTGGGAATCAAACTGGTGACCCTTTGGTGCCCAGGCCCACGCTCAATCCAGTGAGCCACACCAGCCAGGGCAACTTCAGTTTTTTTCTATTAAAGCTTTCAATTCATTGGAAGAGGCCCACCCACATGATGGAGGAGAATCTACTCAAAGTTTACTGACTTCAGTGTTACCTTCATCTAAAAAACTACCTTTACAAAAATGACTAGAATAATCTTCAACCAAATAACTGGGTACTCTGACTTTGCCAAGTTGACATACACAATTAACCCGTGCCCATTTGTTTATTGTGATGGGGAGGGAGGAAGGAGGGGGCGTCTCATTTTTGATGCCGTCAGTCAGTGTTGACATCAGCTGCCATAGCTGAGGTCCTTGTCCTCTGTCCTGCTTCGCTGGCCCTTCAGGTACGTGGCCTCATGTGTTCTTGTGAGGACAGGAGAAATCTGGTCCTCAACTGCTGATGTGAAAGATTCTCTGCAAATCTCTCTGTGGCTTCATCCACTGAGACACGGGAGGGGCACTCCCAGACTGCATCTGCCTCCCCTGGAGCTGTGATGGCTGGAACCCTTGAACCTGAAGTCACCCCGCCCCCATCTTCACTCTGTCTGCAAAAGAAACCTCCCCCTCCCCTCAGCCTGCCTTAATCTGGGGCATTCTTTCAGCTTTTTTGCTTAAATCCTCTTCATCTGCATGAGAGTTTAGAATTTTTGAACCTCAAAACTAGTTCTGTTCTTATTGTTGCTGGTTTGTTTTTCCCCAGACTTGGCCCTTCTTCGCTGTCTGCCTCAATAGTGACAAGAGTAAAGAGGAAAGAAGGGGGTAAAATATGATTGTCACTAATTTATTCCATAACCTCTACATACTGTCTGAGGAAGTAGCGAGCTACCAATGAGGGGATGGCAAACTATTAAAAATGTAGTTGTTTGGGTGGTTTCTAGCTGCTTGGATGCTGTCTTGCTCGTGACTAAACTTACTGAATAACCCTCATCCCATGTGGTTTTCTTGATGTCCCAAACCACAGAGAGAACCGATTCTTGCCATAGTTTCACCTGCACTTGCTGTTCGATGCTCCTTGAAGACAAGAAAGAAATCCTGGAACTTATCATCATTAGTCCGTGGAGACTTTTTTTAGGTGGCCACCAGATGGCACTGTTGGCCAGAGAACTGGGACTAACTTGCTGCAGCTCTGAAACAGTGTTGACACTGATAGAAGTGGAAATGTCAGGAAAAGAAAAAAAAAAGGTCTGCATGCACCCATCTTCTGCAGGAAGTAATACGTCTTTGCTGGAAGCCAAGAAATGATACTTCTTTGGTATCATTTTACAAGTACCCGCATTTTACCCCCCAAACACTTTAGGTAGACCATTCAGGGGCTTCTGGTGAAGTCTATTCAGTGGCCGGACCGCCGGCAATGGGGGACCTGGACTCCACCCTGGCTTGGGGATCAGAAGGCAGTGTTCCTGGCCAAGGCCCTCAGTCAGTCTGGACCTCAATTCTATAAGATAAAAATAGAATTTGGTAATCCCTCCCAGTTTGAAAATACAATTCCTGCTTCACAAATAAATGTCAGAGAAATGTGTTTCTCAAGGTCACAGTTGCCGGGCTCAGGAGGCTGTCCTAGAACTTGGGTCCTTCTACACCCCAGCTTCCACTAACAGGCTTTCCCCGAGCTGCTTGCTCCTTTCTGCATAAACAAACAAGAGACCCCTCGAGCAAACTACCTTCTTTCTTTCTTCTTAACATTTACAAGAAGAAGAACAAATGAAACCAGGTAGGATTTATTAAAATACTTTTTGTTTTACGTTCAGATTTCTTTTTGTAATGTTTGGGACAAATAACTTGTCGTTTTTAAATGACGTTTTTATGAGTCAGAATATAAGTATACCTATACACATGACTAATAAAATCAACACAGTTTACCCACCACCCAGCTTTACAAAAATAGAACATTTTTCCTACTTTATTACACAAAGAAAACCAGTCCTTTCTTGTCCACATAAAAATGATATCAAGACCTGATTTTATTCCCCCCCCAAAAAAAGATTTTCTACAGACAAAAGGTTACTTCTTCCAGGAGTCTTCCTTTAGTGACTTCGTACTCTCGGCTCATCCATGAGCTTGGGAAAGCAGAGAGAATGGTGTGTTCCTCAGACCCCCGTCCACCCCTGCCCTTTTCTGAGAAAGAACAGTCGCGTTACTGTCGAAACTGTACTTTCTCCCAGCCTGGACTCCTTGTTTTACATTATAGTAGGTTATTGTTTTCATTGGTGCTGGCCTATCAGCTATTGGCTTCATTTCGGAGGCGTGTTGGCGGGAGAGAGAAGAGCAAGATGAGAACAGCGTGGTCTCACAGGTTTCGCAGTGGCCCCGAGAGAAGGACGAGGCCGGGAGCCTTTCCTGAGAAGGGGGGCATTTCAGGGACATTCCTGAAGCTGGGGCATCCGCATGCACTCGGCCTCCCCTTACTCATGGTGTACTTTCCATGGTCAGAGTGGCCCGTGGTAAACTGGGGTCCTCAAATAATAGTAAACGGAAGATTCCACAGTTCATGAGTTTTAAATTTCACGCCATTTCAAGGAAGGGGAGGAAATCCCGCCTTGTTTCCCTCTGTTCTGCCCAGAATGCGAATCACCCCTTTGTCCAGCCTCTGGGCTCTTTACCTTCGCTCCACCCTTTCGTCACTTACCAGCTGTCTCCTCTCTGCTGTCAGGTCAGCTGTCACCTGATCGCACCGCTTGGGTGCAAGGCACCCTTCTGTTACTTAACAAGGGTCCCTTGGCTCAAGAGCAGGGAAATTGGCAATTTAGAAATGCCAGAGAGGAGCCATAAAGTGCTTTCTTTAATGAAAAGGTGAAAGTTCTCAATAAGGTGTTTTACCATCTCATGTCGTCATAAGAATGGGGAGAGCAGCCCAATAAGATATTGGGAGAGACCATATTCAGTAACTTTTATTAAGGTGTATTGTCATAATGGTTCTAGCTTATTAGTTATTAATCTCTTCATATGCTTAAATCACCAATTACACTTTATTATAGGGATGTGTGTATAAGGAAAATATAGATATATATCTATCTATATATCTATCTATATATCTATCTATCTATCTATCTATCTATCTATCTATAGGGTTTAGTTCTGTCTGCAGTTTCAGGCATCCCCTTCGGGTCTTGGGCCATATCCCCTGCAGATGGGGTGCTACTTTGAAACATTTCAATTTATCTGCCGTAAAGTCGCTCAGCTGAATTCTACTGCACAGAGACTTCCATTTGAGGCTCACATTGTGTCAAGGTAGTCCTCGTCGGGGGGTCGAAGGGACCAAAGCAGTATGGGATGGAGCGAGGCACAGACCAGAGGTGGAGAATGCAGACAAAGAAAGGAAGGTGAATATGAAACGAAGAGGAAAAACATAAGCTCTTTAGATCTCAGTAGATTCAGGGTATTTTAATGAGCCATTTGAATTTAAGTATTACTGGAAAAAACGTGTCCTTATTGTGCTGAAAGATTCAAGATACCCAAGGAGCTGATATCTAAGTTGCTTGCAAATATAAGTTGCATTTATTAGCAATCCCAGTGCCTTCAAGTTCGTACACATACATGAAAAGGTTTACTAATGAGAGCCTGTCATTCTGTAGGGAACTCATGTTCTTTGGACTTTTTTTGTGATCCGTTTACCTTTCTCTGAATTGAATTTCTTGGCAATCTCGGAAGGTCAGGGACACTTCTCTGATTGTTTTAAGCCTGAAAAGAAGTAAAACAGTGCCCTCCTCAGCTGCCGGCCATTTTGCAGATTCCAAACTCAGCACCTCCCCCCGCCCCACCCCCCGCCAAAGGTTAAGAGAAAGCTCCAGCTAGAAACAGAGCAGAGATTAAACCCTTCCTGGGAAAGTTGCCAGTCACTTCTGGTCTCTGACCCTCTCTCCGAGGTGCCCAGCGCCTCTGCCTTTGAAATTTATACCTTAATCATCCTTCACATGTGACAGCATTTTATATTTTTAAAAACACATGTAAATACATCCTTCCTCTTGGATCCTACCCCTGCCCCAGAACTCAATGGCTAGGGTAGATCTTCTCAACCCTATTTTGCACATGAGAATCGAAGCTAAAATAAAGCAAAACTTCTTGCTGAAGGTCATGCTCAATTCAGAGAAAAGTTACATTTCTTTTCTCTGGGGCTGGTGAGTGTTCAGGTGCGGAAAGCTGCTTTCTGCCTCCAAACATAACCCTCCCTTCATCGTTGACTGTGCAACTCACCGAAGCCCCAGATCTCCGGGTCCCACATTAGAGCTATCATTTGCTTTCCCTCCTGTATCTATTCCTGTGCTCGCTCTCTCTTTTTTTCCTTCTCCCCTGAGAGGCACACTCCAGGGAAGTTAGAGTCGGATGATGAATTAGTTGTTTCTGCAAAACGAATAGTGAAATTGGTGAAGGGCCTTTGAGCCCAACATCCAAGCCTCCTCTTTAAACGGAGCTTAGGACCATTGTTCACAGAGGCACACGAGGGGTGGAAGAGCCATGTGAGGTGACACTCTCACATGTCCCCAAGTGCAATGTTAATGAGCCTTAAAAAAATTCCGACTTCCGTTTAGCCTTAGTCCTTTGTGAAAGGGCCTGAGCTAGAATCTCACATTTGACCACACCTTGCTCATGAACAGAGAGTAGAGAGAGTAGCATTTCTGTGACTGACTTTCCCAAAGAACTCCATACAGAGCTGGGGTTTTTTTTTTCCCCCCTTAGATCATTGTGTGCAGGGAGCTATGTCAGAGCAAGGAGTTCAGTTCTGTCTATGAGACCTGTTCTCACCAGCATTTTGTCTAAGAAGTCATCTCAGTTTTAGGTTTCAGAATAGTATTAAATCAACTGATACTGAAAGAAATTCTTTGGGTCAATTTGGATTAAGTGTTTCCAGGCTGGACATGTACAAAAGTTTAATTTTCTTGGTTTGCTAAGGGAAATGAAGGAGGGAATTTCATTTGCACTGTGTGTTTGTACAAGTCACCCATGCCCCAAGGATAAAAGCTGAACCTCACGCACTGGGGATGCGGAATGGGATAACAACAGAAAAGGGCGTGTTCCCTAGAACCCAACAAACAGAAGTGGTTTCCCCAGCTGTCCTCCACGGAGAGGCTGCCTCCTGAACAATCAGGAAACTAGACGGCCGGGTTCTGATCACTTCTGCAGCTTCTCTGTGGTGGAGACCGAGCTTCACTGGGCGTTGGTGAGGGCGGCTGGGAGGCTTCTCTCTGCGGCTCGCCTCGCAGTGGCGCCAGGAGCAAATCCAAGACGTCCAGCCCCAGATAAAGCCTGTCGGGTTGGATGGCAAGCTCAGCTGTCTCTCCGGGAGGCAATGTTTTAGGACTCAATAGCCACCGGAGCAGGAAGAAAAGAACAAACATCAAAACTGGCCCCTGGTGTGGGGGTTGCTAATCTTAATGATGATTCCTTAACGTTCTCCGAGCATGTTCACCTGGTCTGAGCTCTCAGGTCGGCTCCACCAGAAGTTGAGCAGAGGACAAAGGCAGTGACCTCCACTTTGTAAGAGATTAAACAAGGAGCTCGAAAGCACCTGGGTGGTAACTGCTGAAGATGAACTGGGTCTGTGGTCTCTGTCCCTCCACTCAGGGTTTTGTTTGTTTGTTGTCATATTCATGACCAGCACAAGCCCACTTCTTCGCCCTGGAATGTGTGGCTGAGTGGATTGAGCACCGGCCTCTGAACGAAAGTGTTACCGGTTCGATTCCCAGTCAGGGCACATGCCTGGATTGTGGGCCAGGTCCCCAGTAGGGGGCGAGCAAGAGGAAGCAACCACACATTGATGTTTCTCTCCATCTCTCCCTCCCTTCCCCTCTCTAAAAATAAGTAAATAAATCCTTTTTAAAATAAAATATTTTGGTTGCTGGTTTTAACAGCCTTCTGTTAAACTCTAAGTGGATTTACTATGTATCTAGGACAGTGTTAAGAACCTTATCTACTCATTGAAATACGTACACTTTATATTTTGTACATTTTACTTTTGAAATTTTCGTATTATTCATAATAACCTGAAGTATTTGAGTTGATACCTCAGACAATTGCATATACCCACCTAACCATCACCCCACACAACACATACGATATGCCCCTTATTCTAAAGAGTTGCCCTGTACCCCGTTGAAGTCAACTTGAACTTCTTACAACCCCAGAGGAAACACACTTTTCAGAAATTTTATTTTCAACTGTGGTTGACATTTTATTCTGTGTCAGTTTCAGGTGCACAGCATAGTGGCTAGACAATCATATACTTTACAGAGTGATTCCCCCAATATTTCCAGTACCCACCTGGCACTGCACAATATTACTGGCTATATTCCCTGTGCTATTTTTTACATCACATGACTATTCTGTAACTGCCAATCTGTACTTCTCAAATCCCTTGACCTTTTTTACCCACTGAAGAACCATTTTTAACTTCTATTGCTTTAGATAGTCGTAGACTTCATATAATGCCAGCATTATAACATATTATTACAAATTGATGTGCCATGCTAACAGTATGCCATGCATTGACACGTATGACATACACTGACTCCCCACATGCTAAAACAGCTTTTGCATTCCTGAGAGAAACAACACCTGGAGTGTGTCCTGTTTACGAACAGCTGGATGTAACTGGCTAATTTCTGTAAAGGCGCCCAGAAGGCTAACTCAGACGGTCCTGAGGTCCGTTGACGCTGCCAATGTCCTTATAATCTGAATAAGAAATCAGCCCCAACGTCTCACCGTCTGGAACTGTCAAACCTGCATCTGAATTTAGTTCTTTTCTGATTCTGTGTTCTAAACAGATTACACAGAGTCTATATTCACCGCTTTGCATTTAGGAAAGAAAAAAGTTACTTTTTTAACATATAAACTTCACACTGTCTTTTTTCACCCTTTCCTGAAGCATGCCTTCAATGCCAGGCCAGGATTTTCTAAACTCTCTCTACTTTGATCTTCATTGATCTACCAAGAATTTGAAGGGGAATTTATAGAAGAGTCACTGCTTACTCTCTACTGGATAGAAGTGCGGAGAAAAGCCAGCATGGTCTAAAATAAATTGAGTTTAGCTAACTCTGAAGGGAAGGAAATCTCTTCTTATATGTTCATTGCTAGAAAGTCATAGTATCCAGGGCAACGGTTTGTATATTCTGTATATAATTGAAAATTTGATGTTCAAATGTAATCAAAACAAAACACAACTCTAGCCTATTTTAAAAGAACAAAATAATTCACACACAAAGACAATGTCTTGTACACAGAGGGGGGATTTGCCTTTTTTGCTTTGCTCTGTTTCTGGGAGGAGGCAGGTGATGGCTGTGGGTTTCCTCTCATTACAAAGGACCCCCGAGTACCTTTGGCCAGGACCACCTAGCAGCCAAGCCACCAATTGTCCTTTGAAGCCCCAGGAAACAGGCTTTCTGATACCCAGGCTCCTGTGTGTGAGGTCTGAAGTAACTGTTTTGGTTTCCTGAGTCTCAGGGAAGAGTTGAGTCTGGAAATGAGGCTTCCCCGGGAGTGCTCTGTTGGCGCTGGGGCCAATTTAGAGACTCATGGCAGCTGGGGGAACACAGAGTCTGCTCAGACGGGAAAGAGCTGAAGAGATTTCAACGTAAAGAGCACGAATGCTATCAAAGTTCATCTTCTTTACAATTTGTCCAGCCTAGAATTGTGAACAGAATAAATATTCAGTGAATTTTTGTTAACCACATATCCCTTGAGTAACTAAGAGAGCTTTTAAAAAACGATTTCTACGTACAGCAGTCATGAATTAGATACAAACACATATACATGTATGCACGCATGCCAGGCCTTTTCATTGTGGACCTCAACATGCTTACCCTGTAGCCATTAAAAAAAGAAACCCACTTGACTCTAAAGGAAACAAAAAATAAAATCACATAGCCCACATGTTCTAGGGGCATAAAGGGGAAGGAGTCAAGAGTTGGAAGCAACCTAGATGCCCATCAGTCAATGACTGAATCAAAAAGCTATGGTACATTTACACAATGGAATTCTATGCTGCAGAAAGGAAGAAGGAGCTCCTACCTTTTGCAACATCATGGATGGAACTGGAGAGCCTTATGCTGAGCGAAATGAGCCAGGTGGTGAAAGACAAATACCATATGATATCACCGTTAACAGGAATCTAAACAACAAAACAAGTAAACAAGCAAAATATGACCAATGACACTCAAATACGGAACAGGCTGACAGGGTCCAGAGGGGAGAGGGGAGAGAATCATAGGGGAAAAGGGGATGGACTCACATGAACAAGTATAAAGGACACATGGACAATAACTAAGGGTAGGGGGCGGAAATGGGAGGGAGGTGGGGAGCCCTGGGGGCAGGCAGGGCTGGCAATAGAAGACAGAAAACTGTACTTGAACAAGAAATAAATAAAAAAAGGGGAAGGCGTCCATAGTTATTTTTTCAGAGGAGAAAATTGGAGTGTGAGACTACAGATCCGTTTCAAGGATGTAAAAGGCAGAGGGGACTTCCAGGTGAAAGGCACAAGCCCCACTTGCTGCAATGCTCAAGCAAAAGGACAGTTGAGCAGAGGGACTGCTGGGCACAGAGAAACACGTGCAGTTTGTCAGAGCTCAGGGTGCTGGATCTGAGGCCACGAGGAGGCGAAGTCAGGTACGGAAGAGACTTCGAAGGTCTGAACTTGGTTCTGCAGACATCCAAGATTCCTGGAGGAATGGAAGCTTTTACTGGTAAAACTGAGATTCCCCAAGGATCATAAAGTGGGGAAGAATATACATATAATTAGAATGTCTTGGTTGTGGGAAGGAGAGAGTCTGCCCGGGACCACAGCGTTGCAGGTTGGAGAGGCAGTAGAGGAAGGGTTGGAGGCAGACCTTTCAATTTGTTAATGGAAATACATTTGACATATTACATTCTGGAGATTTAAGTAATATAACATTGATTATATATATATGTATATGTACATACATATACACACACATACACACATACATATGCATACATCCAATTGCTATTTTAGCTATAGCAAGTACCTTTATCATCTCACATCATTACCAGTTTTTGTGTGGTGGAAATAATGAAGGCCTAGTCTCGTAGCAAGTTGAAGGGTTGTAATACACCGGTGGTTTCTATACTCACTCTATTGTGCCCTAGATGCCCTTGCTACAATGCACTCTGCCAGCACTTGGATTACGTTCTTTTGCTCAGTCTCCTTCTTCCTCCTCTCCCTCTCCTTGTCCCGCCCCCAGTTCCACCTCTGATCTGTTTCTGTGTCTGTCGAGAGAAGGAGCGCTTGAAGGACGGCTCAGCTTTCCCCCTTCTTGGCACAGTCTCCTGGAGCCTGATAAGATCACAGTCATTCGATCATTTAAATTTTGGATTCGTTCTTTGGTGCAAAAGCGGCTGATGCTAACAGAACGGAGGATTTGGATGCAGACTGGAGTCGAGGAAGGAAGGGCACATCGCGCTCTATGACTGGCAAGCACTTCAGAGTCCTCGAGCAGTTAACAAGCAGCGAGGACAACGTGGATCGTTCTGAGTTCCTAACGTGTAAAAACACGAACCCCTTTGGTCTGTGGTTAACTCCAGGGGACCTACACAGGGCAGGCAGAGGCATTGCTGGGACCATGTTTTAGCTGGAAAACCTAACATTACTTCATTCTCTGATGCTGGAAATAAACTCAGGAAAAGGAACAGCAGCTGCAGACGTTATTTCTATTTCTACCTGGAACGTCCCCAGGACCCTAAGGGAAAAGGAGCAAATATATCCACCTCTTTCGTAGAAGCCATTCGTTTCTCCCGGCTCATCTTAATCTGTTCTGTATTCATTGTAGTCTTAAGACCTCCGTTAGGCAAACTTTTCCTATTGGCAGCTATGTAACAACTTTCCCAGTTCGAACACATTAAAACATGTTCGTGAAACTCAAGACCTTACGTAAAACAGGAATAAAACCCCGAGCAAGGCTCTGAGGAGAGCCTATCTGCTGTAACCAGTCGGAACCACACCAGGATTTTACATCACAGGTGGGCGGAACTGGAGAGTTAGTTTCCTCTGGGTTTGGATTTGTTTGTATATCTTTCCACTTTTTTAGTTTTTCCTTTTCCTTTTTTCCCCTCGTAAATTCACTTCGGTTCTCGAATCTTGGATAATGTGGGCCCTTCCTCAAACTGGATGATGTTCTTGAGAAACTAAGCTCAGGGAATAGTACATATGGTAAAGTATATTTTTAAAAAATCCCTATACTTGGCCCTGGCTGGTGTGGCTTAGTGCATTAAGTGCCGGCCTGCAAACCAATGGGTCATCTGTTCCTTTCCCAGTCGGGGCACATGCCTGGTTTTGGGGTGAGGTCCTGGGTAGGAGGGGCACAAGAGACAACCACACATTGATGTTTCTCTCCCTCTCTTCCTCCCTTTAGTGCTCTCTAAAAATAAATAAATAAAATCTTTGAAAATGTTAAAAAATCCCTATATTTTACATCTACCTCTCTTTTTCTCTCTCTCCCCTTTTTTCTCCTTGCCCACTAAAGAATTTACATTAATGCTTCTGAGATATGTCCATCAGTGTGAATGTCATTTGCTTGGCTGGAAGGATATTTGACAAGACATCATGGTATATAAATTCTTTAAATGCCAGATTAACTACATGAATTAGGAATGAAAATATAATGTTGGAAATTCTTACCGATTAATTAGAGTGACATTATTTAAAGTGGGCCATTACCCAGTTGGTCGATATTACTTTTTCATGCAAATTACATTTTACGTTATTCAACATTGTCATGTTTATGTAATAAGGTTTGAAAAGAGTAGAATTACTAAGAAGACAAGAACATGGCACAGTTGGTATTGAACTGGAACAACACAGCAGACACTAGAAGATAAACTGAAAAGAACGATGCTATGTTATCAGGGGGTGTGTGTATCCTGATGCAGAAAATCCTCAGTGGGGCATAAAACCAGGTGTGTGTCAGAATTATGGAAAAGAACCCCCTGATACTATTGTATAGTTGCACATAGTGAGTTTCCTCTCATAGGGCTGCAAAGACCTGTCCCATGGACCACTAAACTGAGTGCAGTTTCCAGGACTAGAAAAATAGAGCTGGATGAGAAAAGGCTGGTGAGCAGAAAGTCAGATAAGGGCCTGTGGAGTTTACCCATTAAGAAACATAATTGAGTGAAAAATATGGTTTGACTAACCATTAATGTAAGATTTAGCCTTTGAGAACGTGATCAATGTGAGTAACCCAGGACCATACAACTTAATGAGTGTATGATAGAGCCCTACAGGGTGAGCGGTTTTCACGTCTCAGGGACAGAGAAGTCCCAGCAAGACAGCTATATACCCTTGGGCTTCTGTGAATGTCACTGGAGATGTCAAGGTTAGATTCCTGGACAAGAGACACTTTCTGGATGAATATAGGCACACAGTTGGAGGAGCCCCCTGGACATGCTCAGACTGCATGAGGATGTGCAGCCTGACGTGGGATACCTGGGGGCATCTCCCCAAGCGTGCGTGTGCCCCAGTGTCGGAATTGGTAAACCCGAAGGGGTTACGTGGGGTAGACCAGGCAGCTGCACAAACTGCGTTGTCCTTTGTAATGTGGTCCTGCAAATCAGTGCCTTGGAAGCAAAGTCCAGCCTTCCAGCCCAGCACTAATCCCCACGGGGGTTTTCACGCTGAGGGTCAAAGGGAGTTTCCGGTACGGAGAGCACAGGGCGGGCATGTCCACAGGGGCAGTGCCAGACGTGGGCGGGTATGTAGGTCCCACCAGGGTGGAGGAAATAGAACTGAGAAGCATAGTGGATGTGACATTGGGAGGGTGTGATGTGCTGGTGAGTCAGGTTACTTCATTAGTGGGTAGGTCCTGGGCTCTTCCAGATCCTGGGGTAACTCGGGAGCCAACTGGATCAGTGTCACCAACTCTTCTTCCTCCCGAAGGTAACGAGTGAGACCAGCAGCAGCCTCCCAGTGGGGGGGCCAGCAGCTACCTCACTTGTGGACGTGAGAAAGAGTGACAGCAGCTTAGAGAAAACTGGGTCAGTAGGTCAGAGATGATGCTGTTTGATCTCGTTAGAGACGGCATACAACATCTTGGCTTGGTGCCTCCTCCGTGAAAACACGCCTGACCTAGGCCTTCGCCTTCAAGGGGATGATTTTGCTGAATTAGGGGTTATATGAGAATAATGAGAAAAGGTTCCCTCATAGGCAATATGACCCCGTGACCAGAAGGTGAGTGCAGACACAATTGCTGGTCTGCAAGGTGTGCGTCTGGGTGCGTGAGGGTCATATCTACGTTTCATAGCTATTGAAATACTTTTAACTACTGAATGTCAGTGTGTTGTCTCAAACGCAGTAGTCATATTCTTGTGTAACACACTAGATAGTTCTGCTACTGATTGCTCTTACGTGTTCTCGCCTATCCCATTTTTTTGATGTGCGTCTGCCTCTGTTTGCATAATGTGACATATATAGTGTTTTACACATTCTGCTACAGAATGCTGGTTATCACAGCCTGTATTTTCACCTATAGCTTCAGATTAGAATGTGTGTGTTTGTATATGCGAATCTGAGATCATTGCGATACAAATAGGGCTGATTTTCACACAAGCCGAGTAATGATGCGCTAAAGACAACATAGTTTTTGTATAAAAAATGAAAGCAAATATTTATGTAACGTTGTCCAATTGCAAGTGCACTGATGTTTGCTTGTACACAGCCAGGCAGCCCGAGAATGTCAAAATCCTGCCGAACCTAGGAATCTGGTGTATGCTATTTAGGTACGCCTCACTACTACCCCACTTGCCAAATCAGCAAAGAGAAAGTATCCTGTAGTAAGTTGTCATTAATGATAGGTTCTTGGAAACAGAAACTTTAAGCAACACAACAAAGCCAACTGGACCTCAGGCTAATTAATGGAAACAAGAATGAAGTTCCTGTGTCCTATTTCTGGTCAAAAACATCATCACCAAACTCCTAACTGCAGCCCCCAAGCATTTCTAATGTTAAACATGGAAACAAATGTGAGCTATACATAACATTTCAGAAAGATGAATACAAAGAAGTTAAGATGATGATTCTCCAACCCTGTGATTCTAGTTCAGGGCCATGGTGGCCGGAGCTTTGCCCGCAGCTCAGGGTGCCGGGGGTGGGGGGACCCACCCTGGACAGGATGCTCTTCCTATACAGGGTCACTCCCTCCAGGACAACGGAGCAAATGCACACCTTTGGGACATGAGTGGAAACTGGAAAATCCGCCCAGGCATGGGGAGATCATGCAAACACCATACACACAGAGGTCCCATCGGGAATAGGTTTTTTTCCCCTCATCAATGTTATAATAAAATGACATTGAAGAAAACTATGTTATTTGGGGACCTGCTATATTCTTGTAAGTGAAGTGGTTTTACACTCAGGTTGGACAAAGGTTTCAGAAGCTAATAGCAGCAGAAAATGCCAGGAATAGGATATTTGGTGCATTCTTTTGGAAACAGAAAAACAGGGAGCGGATGAAAGTGTAAAGGTTATGTACTTTAAAGATCTTTTCACAAAGGCAGACAATATAAAAGAGGATGAAAAGATTAAACTCAGCTCCTCACAGATGTGCTAATTCAGCAGATAGGAGTAAAGGATTTTGTTGACTGGTATGAGGCTTAAAGAACACTGATTGGTTTTTGAGCTTTCTGCAGAGAATTTCTTTGGAAACCTACCTTGAAATCCAAAAACATTTTATAGCAAAAACAAGGAGAAATTTCAAGGTCTTCAGCACTGTAGCTTTGGGACATACTAACTTACAAATAATATTTCCGGTGGGGTATTTGCCGGATTGAAAATAGGTTGTCATTGAGTTATCCTAATGGATCATAAGAAAAATTAATAACATTATAAAAAACCAATATGTTTAAAGATGATTCAGCTTTTGTTAGCTGAGCCTAACAAGGTGATTGCAAAAACAGTTTTAGACACTGTGCCTCCCTCTATATGTTGCTTAGGTGGGTGGTGACTTATGAGGGAAGATTCATCTTTGGTCAGAGAGGGATTCACTCTTGGCAATGAACCAGCTCTTAGATCAATGAAAACTAGATCTTGCCAAGAAAAAAAAAAAAGAATTGTATTCACTAAAAGGCACTGCAACTTTATCTTCATTGTTTCATTAGTTTTACCATGAGAAAGAAAATGTTAACAAGAACCAATCTGGGGTGATGGAAACATGGGCATTTGTTATATCGTGTTCTTTTCAACTTTCGAAAAACAGGGTATATATTTGATTAAAGGAATTGTGATATAAGGATCTCCTATTTTACATCTACACTTTGAAGGGTCATGTGTGAGTAAAAAATGACAGACTGTGCAAATGAAAGCCCCAGATAAAGGCTTAATAGAACATCTTTTATCATGTATTCTGCCGCGATAACAAGAGCGCAGCATTCACAGTCTCCGTTTTTCCCATCTGACCTTTACACTGATCTTAGCACTTTAAAGTGAAATTGAACTGAAGCCAGGGAGTGCTCCCAGGCCATGCTGTCCTGGAAGCCAGGCTGAAAGTGGGGGTCAGTGGGGCTGGGGCAGGTGGGAGGCAGATGGCCAGGCGGGTACAGGTGACTGCCGGAACCCACCTGCCTGCCTTGGAAGCCTGGCTCTGCTCCCAGATAGCCGTGTGTGGTGGCAGTGTGACCTGGTGTTCCATACCTCAGTCCCTCACCTGTACAAGGTGGAGGGAAAAATAGCATCTACTCTTTAAATTGTGAAGCTTAAATGGTTGTAAACACATTATGATACCTTTAATACTATGCAAAGGGCCTGGCTCACTAGAAACAATAAATGTTCATATTGTTATCATTGTGGAATGTAGATTCCTGTCCTCAAGGAGATAAATCAAACATTTCATCTTTTCAGTTAGAGATCCTTTCACATTGCAAAAGAAACTAGATTCTTTAAAGAAACTATCAAATCTCAGGGACACAGGTCCGGGATCAGCTGCTTTGAAGAAAAGACTCAGAGAGCATAGGGTTAAACATAAAAATGGAAAAAAAAAACAACAAAAAAATTTAACAAAGGGCTTGAGATCTTAAAGGAATAAAGGATGCAAAAGAACACAGAGAAACATACTAATGTCATACATGTCCGAGAGCAGTAGCATCAGAGACCAGAAAAAGGACTAAGCTACTACCATGGACACTAATTAAACTCAGAACAGGTGTCCGTGAGGAAGAGCAGCAGTATTTTGGTTTAATGTTGCTTAGCATAAGAAAAGAAAAAAAAGTGTTGGTCTGGAGAAAAGGGAGAAATAAAACATTTGAGTTATTTTAAGGGGTCAATCAGATCGGAAAAAAATTTCTTTAAACAAGATCAGCTGTGGCGGAACTCCCTCTGCGCCACACGACACATGTGACCATGCGCCATTCCTTTTGGACGTGACCTGCCCTGGTACGAAACACTGAATGAATAAATCTTATTTATTTATTTATTTATTTATGTATTTATCTATCTATTTTAACTTAAAGAGACAATGCACTTGACCCTCGAACAACAGCAGGTATCTGGCCAGCCTCACCTGGTCAAAAACCCATCACTCACTTTAGTCCAGGGGGCCCTTCCCATCTGCAGATTCAACCAAATACAAAATGAAAATGGTCTCGTCCACCCTCAGTGTGCAAATCTGCGGTTGGGAAAGCAAAAATACTCTTTTGATTATCAGTCGGGAATTCGCAGCTGGGAATCTGCCATTGGCAATGTGAAAATGCTGCTTTCGATCTGTGGTTGGTTGAATCAGCGGATGCAAAACCGCAGATAGAAAGGACTGGACGGTAGTTATTGGGGGGGGGGGGGGGCAGCAAACCCCGCCCCCGCTGCGTGTAGCAGACCTGCCCAGTTCAAATCCGTGTTGTTCAAACCTGTGTTATTCAAGAAATAACTTGTACTATAGTCTTGAAATATGACTTGGTCATGCACTCAGCAGGCTTCTAAGGCCTTCCTGGGGACTGCCAACTGCAGTCTTCAGGAAGGTCAAGGTCGACCAGAAGGCAAGAATCAGGGGTCCCCGTGGGTAAGGAGCAGGTGGTGACCCGGCCAGCACGTACTTTTGAACGGGAAATGGCCCTTTCTGGACAATATTCAGGCCAGCTGTTCCAGAAATTGGGATTTTTGTTGGAAATCTTATAATTTTAAAACCTTAGTAAGAAAGAAAACACTGTTTTGCCTCATTTAAAAGTTTTTTCATCTATTTTTTATTTTAACCACTGGCCCCATGATACCTGATTAGTGTGTGTGATGAAGTTCCCGTTATGACCTGGGATATCACCAATAATGCCCATTTGTAGACTTTGCTATCTAGCTATCTGTAGGGTTTGCCGGTTCCTAATTCTGCAGAATCCAGTCCTGTATCCGTTGCTCTTCTCATGGTTCCAAATGCTCTCCGACATTCATTGTCTGACAGTCTAAATCCCAGCTGTACCAGTGCCACCGTTACCTGAACTTGACGTAGCTACTTTCAGTTGGAGGCAGCGTTTCCCACTCTAAACTCTGGGAGCATTTCATTGGTCTCTCTTACGTCTCTAAACTGGTACCTCATGTTACAAGTATTTGCGTAAATGCTTTAGGATCATATTCTGACCGTTTTTGTACAAATAAAAATAATGCTTCCAGGATGTATGCTACTTGGCAGTAACCATGGTTTTTATTTGGTATATTTTCTTCCACTCTTCTCCATGAAAATATGGCAAAATAATGTCTTAATTTCTAAAGTGGATGTACCAGTGTAGTTATGTACTGCTGGGGTGACAAATGCTGATTCAACTATGTATTTTTTTAACAGCATTATTTTCGTCGTTGTTTAATCCTTGCCAATTTGATAGAGGAAACACAGTATCTTGACATTTAATGTTTATTAAAGAATAAATGTCCTATTTATTTAGGGTTTAGCTCTTACCAGCAATAGCCTAAGGGCACAGTTATAGTAGGTCTGTTATAATAAAGTAATATCAAATATGTGCATACAAAGTATCATCCTAAGCACTTTATAGATTTTGATTCATTTAATTCTTGTAAAGACTCAGTGTTGTATGTACTATTGTGATATTGATGTTACGGAAGATGAAACTTAAGATACTAGAATGCTAGGTAACTCACACTTGTAAGCACACTTCCAAATTCTGTGCTGTCTCACAAACAGGATTTTCCAGGCAATGGCTTCTTGTTACTTTTACGGCGCAGGCGGGACTTAAAAAGAGGGTCCAGTCTGGGGCAGGTCCTCTCCAACATTCTAGAGAAGCAGAGTTAATTAGAATTTCCTTGGAAGCTTTTCATCACGTAGACATTTATCATTTTGCAGATGAATGAAATAAACTTTGAAAGTAATTTGGGTTAGGGATTTTGGAGGTCTCAGGGTCCCTCGGAACCATAGTTAGTGTAGTAGTTCAAGGAGTTTTTTGGTTTCCCCCCCCATCACAGTGGATCTGAGCCAAACACCTTCTCAGACCAGAGTTACAGAGATGAACTTACCTGCAGTGAACATTACATGCATAAGATGGATGAAGAAGAAGACAGCTCAACCCCGCCTTAAAGCCAGGACAGTACGGTTTTCACAGTACCGTGTATTGGAAAATTCCTTTGTACTTCCTGAACTTACTTGGAGACTTTCATTTTTCTGGCTTTGTTGATTGCTTCTTGGGATAGTGATTATGCTGCTACTCTTAACAGATTTGAAAAACACATTTTGTTGAATTATTAAATGCATTCGGAAAGAACAAGGGGAATACTGGTAGGATCGGAAGGCCTCAGAGGCTTCCTCCTAATTCCTGTGCCCCACCTCCCAACCTGGAAGCAGCAGAAGAAGCCTGGTAAACAGGCTCAAAAGAGCTATTCACAAGGCAGCATCTGTCTCAGCAATAGTAAAACATTCCGTATTTTACCCACTAACTTCTCGGATAAATCATTTTTCCCCTCACAACATCTCCAGTGTGTCGTCTTGAATGACACACGGGCCAGTCATACCCCTCCTGTGTATTTCAGTATCTCGTCTGTCATTACCATGCATTCCGGGGTTCACTCTCCTCTCTGCCCCACCAGGATGCCTTTGCCTGTCTGTGTCTGGTATGTGACAGTCTTTCCCTTTTTATGTGTTGAGGGAGGGACATCTCTTTTCGGCATGCATTCCATTTGTGACATTTTTATGTCCTTGGGACATCCCTATTTAAATTCTTTTTTCAGGGCTGAGAACTCCTATTGTGAATGTTGTTTTCTTAAGTTTGCTTAGGGCTGATTTGAAGAAGGGGAGAAGGAAAGAGTTGTTTAATGCCTACTTTTTGATAAACATGCTAATAGGTACTTTCATATATTAATTCTCATCTACTTGATCCTCGGGATAGTGTAATTGATAAAAGCCCAGCTCCTTTAGCTGATACGTTTGCATCCGCATTCCAGCTTTACCATTTACCATCTGTGTAACCTCAAGGACTTCTTTTAACTTCTCTGTGATCCAATTTCATCCTTTGTAGGGTGTGAACATTGTCAGTTGCAGAGCGTTGGTTGTGGAATTTAAACAAATTAAAATGGAATAGTTTTGTTTTAATTTTGAATTCACTAGTAATTGGCCATTTGCTCTAGAATCTTTAGCTATGATTACTCCTTAAATAGGTGTGAAATAATAATTGCATCTGTTTTAGGGGGCTTTTTTGCACCCAGTTTTAAAGATGAAGTAAGTTCAGGGGAAGAGCATGAAGGAATTTCTCTGTTATTAAACACTTGGTAAGTAACAGGGGTGGAAACAGGAGCAATGTCTGTGTTTCTAAGGTAAGATACAGATTTGGCTGCTGTGAAGGAGACCTGAAAGCACACTGGGCAATGGCAGGCATTTTCTATCTTATGTAAAGGGCTAAGCTAGTGAGAGGGACCAGCCAGCTTGCAGGGACCCCAAATTTTATCTTCTTGCTCCAGCATGCTGAAGGTGTGTCCTTGTTCACACAGCACAAAGGCAAGGATGAAAGGAATGCTGTGTCTGTACCTTGAGATAGTAGTTTAAGTTTGTACATCGGAATCAAGGGGGACGGGTGTTTAAGAACTATTGATCCCCACTTCTCTACCTTGCAGAGATTCTGACGCAGTTGGTAGAAGAAGGTCAAAGCATTGGTTTGGTTCCTGTGTGTTTTCAGCAGATGTATCGATTGCTTCCCATTCACCCCGTTAGGGAGGGATGGTTTCCTGCTCCAGTGATGCGTGCTCATCGCCTGGGAAGGATCCACACCACATGGTGCACGGGGCCATGTGGCTGTCGCACTCAGGACTGGTGAACGGCCAGGGGTTGTGTGAGGCTGCTTCCCAGCCTCATGTCTCCTGGTTCCGGGTATAACTGCCTTGTTTGAATGATTATGCAGACTCAGGGCAGGGAGAGGTGAAACCCCCTACTCTGGCCTTTCCAGGGTCCCTTGTCCAGGAGACGAGTGGAACAGAGGCCATTTAAGGCTCTTCCAATGTGCCATATGTCGAAGCAGCCCGTGACACTGAGCCTTCATTTTAGGGCTTCCAGCACGACAGTAGTGTGTGATGGAATTTCCATCACGTGACAGTCCACGATGGCATTTCCAGGCTGGCTGGCAGTCGAAGAAGCACTTAGTCATTATGATTATTTTTTCTATCGCTTGCTCTTATTGCCCAGAGTGTGACCCTTATCTGTTTGTGCTTTAAGTGCTTCTCTACTCAGACTCTGTGATCCCTGCTTCTTTTCCTTTTCCATTGGATTAAATACCACTTTCCTTCCAGGCTCAGCTGCTGGATGTTCTCCCCTTGCATTATGCAATCTTCCCAGGCTGCTCCGGAAATTGTGCTCTACAGCCCTCTGTCTTGTGCCTCTTGTGAATCGTTTGATCACAAGTATCAAAACAGATGACGATACTTCTCACTCTGCTTTATGATCCAAGTTATTTAGTGCCTCTGTTAGTCTCCCATTTTCAATGTTTACTTTGACTACTCAGTTGGATCCTAAGTACCTGAACGTTTACCTTGCGCTTAGCTTTCTCTTCTGTTGCACTCCGTGGCCGCCTTCTTCCAGAGCAGTGGGCGGCATAGCGATGCATAGAGGTATACGCATGCATCTCCTTGATAGCCAATATGTTTAACTGGTCTATTGAAGGTACACAGCTTTGGGGATCTCATTAAAATGCAATATTATTTTGGTCTCACTCTCCATTTAAATTGTCTTCACCAAGAATACTTTTCCCCCGCCACTAAATTAAAACTGAGGCGAGGCTCTGGCTGGTGTAGCTCAGTGGGTTGAGCACAAGCCTGTGAACCAGAGGATCGCAGTTCGATTCCCAGTCAGGGCACATGCCTGAGTTGCAGGCCAGTTCCCAGCAGGGCAACTCCCAGCAGGGGACACACCAAAGGCAACCATACATTGATGTTTCTCTCCCTTTCTCCTTCCCCTCTAAAGATAAATAAATAAATTAAATCTTTAAAAATATTTTTGAAAAGCTTCTACAAAATAATTTTAAAAATAAAATAAAAACAAATAAAAATAAATTACCAAACAAACAAAAAAAACAAAAAATAAAATAAAATTAAAAAATCAAAAAATAAAAACTGAGGCAGACCACATGGCATTTATGATCACTTGTGAAGGCTAGAAAATCTTAAAGTTCTTTTTTACTCACAGAAGAGTCTCAACTTTAGAAAATAAATATTTCCTATCCCAATATATTAAATTCCACTCAAGTATGACCGATCTTCCTCATCTTCCAGTTGGTAGTTATCATAGACTGGCCACTAACCTGGGCTGGTTGGTTTTCTCTATTTCTCTATCATAACTTTTTTTGGTTGCGTTCCCTTCTCTACCAAGGAAAACTGATCTTGAGAATTCTTGCATTCTCTAAAGGTAGGTCTCCTCCTATACACATTAGCTGTTTCCTATTTAACTTTATTGTATTTCATACTACACTTTCCTTTATACTCTTTTATAACTTCATTTACTTGTAATTTCATCACCCCTATTTGCTCTCAGAACTCTTTTCTAAAAGTTTTACTCCCTTTTCTACAAAAAGCGTTAGGTTTTCTCAGCCTAAAAAGTTTATCTTTCCTCCTTCCCAGGGGACAGTCCAGAAGAGTGATGTTTCCTTTCTTCTTTTTGTGAGTCTAGCGTATCCCCTTTTCTCATGCTTGTATCATTGGATTTCTCATGTAGTGTCTGAAGATCAAAGTGTTCCCTGTTATACATCTAGAGTTTTCTTTGTTCTGTATGCTACGTGCCTTGCCTTCTTTCAAACATCTTGACTAACACCCTGTGTTCTTCTTGATTTCTGCATGAAGGCAGAACTTCAGTATGGTCTCCGTTTCTCTCTCTAGGGTCTCTTTCGTGGTGAGTGGCCAGTTTTCTCTTCCTGGCCGTCCTTCTTTGCCTCCCCCAAAGAGCCCCCTTGCTCTATGAGACCATTCTGTAGCAGATTAGTGTTAGTGCTAGGGCCCCACAGGCAAATTCTTCCTTTTATCTGTCAGCAGAGGATTCTCTAGTAAGTCTGTTCAAGTGCAGAAAATTCTTTTCTGTCCTCAGTGTATGAAACCATCCCTTTTTTTCTTCTTGTCCCAAAGAGATGGTCCTTTCCCCACCCACAACAGACAAGTTGCCATTTCTCTTCTCATGCTAAAGTTTATTGTCACTTCTATAGAATAATATTATTATATATAGGGGTCCCAAACTATAGACGTAACATGCAATATGGGTTTGTACCTGACCTTGTGGGTTAACAGTTTCTGAGCATTTTCATTTCTTCTGCTGCCCTTATCATACTTCTTTTTCACTGGGAGCAGCAGGCAGGTTGCATCAAATCCTTCCACTCAGAGAGTCAGGAATCACTTTTCTATTCTCTGTTATCTCGACAGTATATCACTGTTTCTTTTCCCATCACACAGAGCCATTACCTTTTACTGAGAATAAATGTAGTTAGCTATCATTTTCTCACACACCGTCTGCATGCTTTGGGGGCATACTTTTTAGATATTTTGTTGCCTCTTAGTCAAAATATGAATGATTTATCATTTTGGCAGAATACTCAGATTTCATAGGTAATTATTGCATTTTGCTATTTTTTGAAATCTCAGGACACATTAATGTCTATAATTTAATTTCTCTTTTCATACCTGTTCTCCTTATTATTATTTTTTTTAAAAAATATTTTATTTATTTATCTTAGAGGGGAAGAAAAGAAGAGAGAGAGAAAGAGAAATAGCAATGTATGGTTGCCTCTCGTGCGTCCCCTGCCAGGAACTGGGAACTGGCCTGCAACCCAGGCATGTGCCCTGACTGGGAATCGAACCGCGACCCTGTGGTTTGCAGGCCCGCGCTCAACCACTGAGCCACACCAGCCAGGGCTCTCCACATTATTTTTATTCCTTCATATTTTTAGTGCATTCCCATTTACCCACATATCAGACTGCATGAGACAGAGCTCTGTATGCCTGTACTTTACATGCATTATGTCGCTCTTCCTCAACACAGACTAGTTATTCTGAATTGTCCTGGAAGGACCTCTACTTAGCCGAGCGGTGTTCTCTTCTCTGCCTGCACGCACTGTGACCCGGCCCTTCAGTTTCCCTAACTGAGTTTTCTCAGCTCCCATCAGAGCAACCACGTGTTGCGATGGGGACTCTCCCACATTCAGCGTATGTACTGGGTCTCAAAGCCCTGCAGAGAATTTTTCCTTAGATAACCAAAGCACATACTTTGCAGCCTGCATGGTGTGCCTGATGTATCATCGTCCCTGTAAAAATTGCAGAATCTAAACTATTTTCATTAACTTTTCTGCCCCCAGGCAAGTCTCCTACCTCCAGTGTATAATCATTCTCCCTGGAGCGTTACAACTTCTCTGCCTGGTACAGGACACATCGCTAGCAGTTGTCTTCGTCTTCTCTGGGGATGTAAGGTGACCCGTGTTTTTTGTTCTTAAATATCAGGTCTCAGCCCTGGCTGGTGTAGCTCAGTGGATTGAGCACAGGCCTGCGAACCAGAGGATGGCGGTTCGATTCCCAGTCAGGGCACATGCTTGGGTTGCAGGCAGGTTCCCTGCAGGCCAACTTCCAGCAGGGGGCGCACGAGAGGCAACCATACATTGATGTTTCTCTCCCTCTCCCCTTCCCCTCTAAAGGTAAATAAATAAATTAAAAAAATATATATCAGGTCTTTGCGGAACCATGTTCTGAGACCAGCTTTTGCCTGTATATTTGGTTTTACAGCTTAAGTAAAGCAACATCTAAATCTTACATCTATGTCTTCATAGTGATTTTAAATAAATGTTAATTATTTTTTTACTATTACAGGTGTCTTCCTGGCAATTTTTGCCACACAGGCATTTTTTAAGTCAATTTATAAATGGATGTATTTTTACATATCTTCTCAGAACGTTTAGTTTATGCCTAAAACCAGATAAACATTCACTGTGTTGTTTTTTTTTTTTCTAGTCACATTTTCTTTTTTACCATTAAATGTTTACCACCACACGTGGAAGTGAACTGGCTATATAATGTGAGGTAGAGAAAGCTTTGTTTTCCCCCAAATGGTCCAAATTGCTTTTTTTCCTATAAACTGTTATTCTTCACAGATTTGAAGTTTTATTTTGTAGGCTACTTACATGGACAAAACATCTTTTCCGGTTTCCACAGCATCACTCTTTTATACCTTTGCTACTTTAAAAAAATGGTGTTTTTTTAATTTAACTCAGCTTTCTTCATTTGACTCCTGGCTGGGTTTGTTTTCCTCTCTGCAAGAAGTAGGCCATTCTGCCCTCTCTCTTTCTCCGGCCCTTCCTTTCTCCTTCCCATCCTTAAGTTAAGAAGGCCATTGTCCCCATCTGAATTCTGAAGCTATCTCGACTTTCTACCCTAGTAATCTCACGTGGACCTATGCCTTCTATGTGACTCTTATTATTTGAACATAAAGCTCTTACCTTCCCTCCCTCCCACCGCCAAATACCCTAAGATGCTTTTTCTTGAATTCCTTTTGTATCAACAGCCTTACTGTCCCTTTTCCCCTGCAACCTTGAAACATTATCTGGCCATCTTGTCAATCTCAGATTGCATTTTATTTTAGTTATGACTCTGGCCCTCTTTTCTTTTCTCTGCCTCTCCTGCGTGGGTCTTCTTCACCGTGTTTGAGTCCAGTGCATCATGACCCCTCTCGGTGACTCTCTGGCAGGTTCAAGTTCCTGCCTTGTCCGCGGGACATGACCTGTGATCACTTCTAATGCCACATGCAATGCGTTTCCTTGGGCGTGTGTTTCCTAGTAACTCAGCTTTCTCGTTTCGAGTGGTACAGTGCTGTATTTCTTCCCACAGAGGAGAGCCGTTCCGCTGTGTCTCCCTCCAAGGTCATCTGTAATCCCCTTTCTGCGTCTCGGCTACTGTACTTTCTCTCAACCTCCACTCCGTATCTGTCAATAATATTCTTTATTCTTTTGTCCCAGAAAGTTCACCAGATTGAAGACAGTTTCTTTTAGTCTCTCTTCAGGACAGTCTGTTTTCATTCCTTACCCTCTTGAGAGAGAGAGGGATGTTTTTCTTTATATGATTGTCCTTATTTTCTGTCTCGCCCTTCAATAAATGATTTGTCTTCTTTCCTTTAGTTTTTTTTTATTTGCTGTTTCTCTCTGTGGTGAACTCACTTGTATTTCACATCTCAATTTCCTTTTGATTCAGTGTCCCTTGTCACCTTTATATGAGGGGAGCGCTCTGCTGTTTAATCCTTTACATGCTGTCGCAGTCAAGTTCAATCATCTTTGCTCTTGACAAACGATCCACTTTTTCTTTAAAAAAAAAAAACCCACAGCAAGTCCTCTTATTTTTAAATGCTTCTTTTTAAAGTAATGCATCACCCAACCATCCCCTCTTCTTTTTGAGCCCTGTGTCCTTTTATTGTCCTTCAATTTTAGTTTCACGCATGTGTCATCCTTCTTTGTCATTTTATTTTTTTATTTATTAATCATCAATTTTTTATGGGCTCTGGAGTTTTTTATATGCTTAAAACATCTTGGATTTCTAATGGATTTGGAGTATATTATTTTTTTACTTCTTTAACATTAAATTGCCTTAGTTACTTAAAAAATAATCTACTAAATGAATACTTCCAGAAAACTTGCTAAGCTGTCAGTGTGCCAAGGGCTAAGGGGGTCTGGAAGAAATGTTGGGAGAGCATCAGTCTGTACCGGAGGACCAAGGGGAGGCTTTGAGGAGGGGTGGTAAGAAGTGAGCATGTCTCAAAGGATTGGTAGGTTTGGGGTGGTTCAAGGAGAGGAAACTGTGCCAAGCTCTGCGGTTTTCCTTTTATGGTTCAGACAGAATAATGCGTAGTTTTGAAAAGAGACCAAAAGAGATTCCAAGACAGTTAGAGACTAACAGTCACCAACATATCAAGTCCCATTTGTTTTCTGCGGGAGTTGGAGGGAAAAAGATACAAGAAAAAATGAACATGAAAAAAGGAGCTTCAGAACCGATCGAATGAGGATGATCCCTGGAAGGCCTGCAGGGCTGCGTCCCGAACAGCTACAGAGCTGCAACCTCTCTCCCGTTATCACTGCTTTCCTTAATTTGTAAATCGCTGTGGCCGTGTTTCCACTTCTCTATTATGTTCAATTCATTATCATGCAATCTGTAAATCAATGACTGCTGTTCAATAAAATGCTATGTACGGAGCAGATATAAAAGCAGTTTTCAAGGACCCTTTCTTTAGTCTCGTGCAGAAACGAATCATTGGACTTTCCCTTTTTAGTAGGTTAGAGCACAAAATGAAATGAGAAAAAATACAGTGAAGCTCTAAGGCTATGTGAATTCAGAAAATACAAAAATAAGTGACGGCACAATTATTCAAGAAAGTCATTAGGTAGAAAATCTAGCAGGGTCTGGAGGATACAGGTGAGTAGAACGGAGTGAGAACGTTCTAAGGATGACTCTGTAAGAATAAAGCTCTAGAAATCATTGCACGTTTTAGCTCATGACATCAGTGATGAGTATGGCGTATCTATTCATTTATCTACCTACCCATCAAGTGTTGAGCGTGTATCATAGGCCAGGTGGTCTTCTGTGCCCTGAGAGGTGGTGGGGAACAGCACAGAGGGTATCTTGCAGAGACACATTTAAGAAAGAAAAACAGAGAAGCTGTGATTAAATAGTGCAAAGTGCTAGGAAGAATTGGAATAGTGTGATGTGGCAGCGAGACACTGGGGTTGTTGGATTACGAGAGTTTGGGCGATCAGCAGCTGCGTCTGAATGACGAGGAGGAAGAAGTAGGTCCTGGAAGATGGGGGGCGGCGTATTGCAAAGACTGGGAGGTGGGTTTGGCTTTGCTGCAAGGATGGAAAGGAGGGTCCTGTGGTTGAGGTGGAAAGCAGGAAGCAACGGGGTACGACAGGCAAGCCTGGGCAGACCACGCAGGGCCTTGCTGACCAGCCAAAGTGCCCACTTGCTGTTGGGGGCACTCCTTCGAGAAGTGTCTGTCCAAGCTCTCACCCATTTTTTAAAAAAATGGTATGATTTTCTTCTTATGACCCCACACAAGGTTCATATAATGACTTTGATCGCTCGATGTCTTTTCTCACTTATGTAAAATCTTTCAGGCAATCTTTTAATACAGCTTCTGTCCAGTTCTTTCTGCTTCATTTGGAGTTCCCTTGACATGTGTGTTAGAACAGGTCACCTGTTCCATGCGCCTTGTAAACTCTTTTTAGTATTTTCTACCCTCTTACTTCTTTGTGCTCTCTTTCTGTCAAATTGTCCATCCAGGTTACAAGCCCTGAATCCTTTCTGCTATTTTATTTTATTGAGGCTTTTTTCAGTTGCATGATCTCTATTTCATTGTTTTTTTCTTACCTATTCAATAGTGATTTAAAGTCCATTTGATTAAATAGATTATAGTCATTTTAAAGTCCATGTCTGATAAATATCTGGGCTACCCATGTGTCTGTGTATACTGTCTGTTTACGTTCCTGATTCGTGGTCATTAAATGCACCTGGTTTGCCTGGTAACTTTTGATTAAATGGTAGACGTGGTATGTTGATAATTTTAGACTCTTTAGGTAACATCCTTCTCC
This sequence comes from Sturnira hondurensis, assembly GCF_014824575.4. NCBI lineage: Eukaryota > Metazoa > Chordata > Mammalia > Chiroptera > Phyllostomidae > Sturnira > Sturnira hondurensis. Next base: position 8,758,646 of record NW_028091156.1, read on the forward strand.
TCTGGAGAGCATTTGATTTCTTTCATCTATCTATCTGATTGCAGGTGGAATGCAATCAGATCACCCGAGGCCTCCGCACACATGGGGAGAGGGGACAGCCGCCTCCCTGATTGCACCAGGAGGGTTTCGTAGCTGTGCCGGGGTTGTAGAAGTTCCCATTCGACGGCTTCCTTCTCATCTGTACGATGGAAGGCGGGATCATCTGCTGAATTTAAAATGCAGGTGAGTTAAGAGAGTGGTCTGACTTCGGACACTAGAGCAGCTTTCTGCAAAGGGGAGGTGGGAGCGTCGACAAGGAATGCCCTGAGGTTCTTGAGCAGTGCTCAGGTGCTGTTCTGCTGAGGGGGATGAGCCAGCCGGCTGGAGCTCGCGTGGAGATTTGCCGGGAAAGTATGGGGAAAGAAGGATACCGAGAAGAAAGTGTGGTTGATGTGATGGGCCATGGAGTCTAAGCAGGACAAGGAAAGGAGCAAAGGCAGCAGGAAGCTGGTATATGAGGGGAAGGCAGAGGGTGGCTGATGGGCTTTAGGTCCTGATAAGATAAACATTGAGTGGTGAAGCAACTGAGTGGCAGGCTGGAATGCATGGGGGGCCGGGGGTCCTGCTTTTACAGTGAAGTTATGTTTTATTTGCCGTTGTGTTTATCTGCCTCTTTACATCATGTCCGGCATCTTAGGATCATAGACAGGACTCCTTGAAAATGAAGGCCCTGAGCTTCACTGCACAGATGCTGGTGGTCAGGAGTGCCCACCCCTGGCACAGATAAAGTCCATTGTGAGGTCGCCAGGAAGAAAAATGCAGCCAAGACAGAGCACCTAAATCATAGGAAGCTCTCTCTTACAGGAAACTGGGTGTCTCAGGCAAAGGAAATATGTTCTCCGAGAGCACTGAAGCCCAGACGTTGCCCAACTAGGAAAAGCAGCTGGTGGTTTGCATGTCTTGGTTACTTACTATGAATAATGCTGCAGTGAGCACAGAGGTGCAGATGTATCTCTTTGGGATCCTGATGTAATTTCTTTGGATAAACACCCAGAGTAGGGTAGCTGGGTCGTTCTGTATTTAGCATGGTACTTCTGTATTTAATTCGTTAAGGAACCTCTGTACTGTTTCCACAGTGGCCGCACCAGTTTTCATCTCCACCAGCCGTGCGTGAGAATTCCCTTTTTTTCCACGTTCTCCCCAGCACTTACCTTTTTGAGGGTGGCCATTCTAACAGGTGTGAGGTGATGTCTCATTGGGTGAAGGTGGTCAGAGGGTACAAGCTTCTAGTTATAAGATGATTAAGTTCTGGGGAGATAAAGCACAGCACGACGACTGTAGTTAAGAACAGTGTTGTTAACGACAGTGTTGTTAACTACAGTGTGCGCATGAAGGTTGGAAAGTTGCTAAGAGAATAGACCTTAACATTTCTCACCCCCACCCTACAAAATTCTAACTATACAAGGCAGTAGATGTATTCACCTTATGGTGGTTATCATTTCATGATGTATACGTAGATTAAATCATTGTATGCCTTCAGCTTACACAATGTTACATGACACTTGTATCTGCAAAAGCTAGAAGAAAAACGAAGCTCGCCTGCCTGTTGTCACGTCCGGTGAGATCCAGTGTTGATGTGGGTGAAGTTTCGACATGAGATTTGTTTCCATTTGCCCTGGCCTTCCTCTTCCAGGCTTCCTCTCTGTTTTTGGTAACCTTCTTCTTCCTAGCGTCTTAGAGCACCCCTCACCCTCCAGTTCCGTGGCTGTGTACATTTTTAGCTACAACTCAACAGGGGCATAGTTGTCAGACTTTATCAGCAGTGTCTGAGTATATGGTGAAAACTTCCTCTTGAAATTTGCTCTTTTATTATAATCTCTTTCCCTGGCTGTTTTTCTGTTTCTCCATTTTAAATGTCCCCTTTCCATCTCCTTAATGGCTGTCTCTTCTTTATCATCTAAGTATTGAAGTGCCCCCAAATCTTGATCACTGACTGTTACGGAAGACATTGCTAGTTTCTTCCTCATACCTGTCACATTTCCGCACTTGCTTGCTACTTGCTTGTCCATTTGTCTTCCCTTTTTAGGAACAAAACCCATGTTTAACTGAGTTCTTTGTTCAACAGGTTACGAACTTGTTCCAGTCCTTCTTGTCTTGGAATATGATCCTGTCACTAGGGTGCCCAAGTGCCCTGGTTTGCCTGGGGCAGAGTGGTTTTTCCGGATGTGACACTTTCAGAAATGAGACTGAGAAAATTCCCAGCAAACCTGGATGAATTGCTTGCCTGGTACCTGACTAACTTTTATGGAAAAGCGTGTGAAGGAAATTTCATACGGGGGATAGCTTTCTCTCCAATAGAGGCTGGGCATGATCACTTCCCCTTTCTGTCAGATGAACTGATCGGCTCTCCGACAGCCATCTTGGACCTTGAGCTGACTTTCAGGGGGTAGTGTAGAAAACTAGGCACTTCAGTCTCTGGTGACGCTGTGGATTCACACGCAATATATTGCTTCTGTTGTTCTGAGTTATTTTTTCCGCTGAACCTAATCTCAGGATTGAGGGCCCCTCTTCTTATCTCTTTAACTCAATGCCCTTCTGAAGTTGAAGGGGAACCTCTTCCTTTTCAACGGAATGAAATAGAATTTGTTCCATCTCCTATGGAGCTCCAGACTCAAGTATGTAGCCCTTGAGAGCCTAGTTAAAGGGTCCACATGGCAAAGCAAAATTCAGCCTCTTCATGTCAAAGGATGCTGTCTACAGCATCCTTTATCTCATTGTATGGATTCTTTTCAAGGTGTACAGCACAAAATTTTCAGACAGTCACTCTTGAATTCCTGTCTTCTTTACATCTTGCTTCCAAATGCTGGCCAGTCCCTCTTCCTCATCTATCTGAAATTTTAACCTTTCTGGTCAACCTAAAATTCCATTGACATAGGCCATCATGATGTCTGTCCTGAGTCACTAAATTATCTTAGTGAGTTAGTACCCTCACACAAACCTGGCATTTTCGCATAGGTGTATTATGAGCTTTGGAAAGGTCTGATGGTTCTGGATCCCCAAAATATATTATTGAACTACATCTTGGCTGTTTATCTTTGGAGTTACTGTGCGAGAGATTAAAATCGTTGCTAGGTTCGTTCCTTCAAGGTTAAAGCCACTTTAAAACTTAACAACACAGCTTGTCATTTTGTCTGCATTTGGGTCACTTTCAGAATGGCCCCCATACATGATAGCAGTTAAGAGAGCGATGTTATGAAAGAAATCACGTCATGACTCAGGTTCACCAAGAGATGGTGCTCATGTACCTGCTAAGACCGTCTAGGCAGCTGTGAAGAGAAAAGCAAGATCCTTTCAGAGAAGCTCAAGTGACGAAACCTCTAAGGCTGCGGAACAATGACAATATAGTTGCTACTTGCCATATTGCATTTGAAATGTAAACAACTTTATTGAGAAGATGTGCTTTCCTGAAAATGGAATTTTAAAGAGCAGCCTCCCACTGGGAGTCAACACGCCAAATTAAAACCCCAGTGAAAGATGCAGAATTCTGCAAACATTTTGCTGTCTTGCATTCCAACTGCAAAATCAGAATGAAAGTATGAGAAGGACAAAGAAAAGAGGAAGTGGTACATAATATATTAAAGGCGTAGATGCTAGTTTGAAACTCAGAATGCCGTTGTTCACTACATAAGGAGAGAGGCTGGGTGTTCTGTGTCTGTATCAGATGTGTCATTTAGCATTTCCCATAACAATGATTAAACACCTATTGTAGACCTGGCACTGTGATAAGTATTTTACATTCAGGATTTCATTCATCCTAAAAACAGCTTTAAAAAGTAGATATTATTGCCCTGGCTTGTGCGGCTCAGTGGATTGAGTGTTGACCTGTGAACCAAAGGGTTGCTGGTTTGATTTCCAGTCAGGGCACGTGCCTGGGTTGTGGGTCAGGTCCCCAGTGCGGGGTGCTCAAGAGGCAACCACACATTTGTGTTTCTCTCCCTCTCTTTCTCCTTCTCGTCCGCTCTCTCTAAAGATAGATAAAATCTTTTAAAAATATCTATAAAAAGAAAAAGAAGTAGATATTACTCTCATTGAATCCATCTTACAGAGTGGGAAAGTAAAGCTAGTTTAGAGAGGGCAAACATTTGGAGTCAACATTTGTTTTATTTTATTTATTATTTCAAAGATTTTATTTATTTATTTTTTTGAAATTTATTTTTATTTTTAGAGGGGAAAAGAAGGAGAGAGAGAGAGAAATATCAATATATGGTTGCCTCTGGTGTGTCCCCTGCCGGGAACTGGCCTGCAACCCAGGCATGTGCCCTGACTGGGAATCGAACCACGATTGTGTGGTTCGCAGGCCTGCGCTCAATCCACTGAGCTACACCAGCCAGGGCTATTTATTTATTTTTAGAGAGAGGAGAAAGGAGAGAGAAGAGAGGGAGAGAAACATAATGTATGAGAGAAACAGCAATTGGTTGCCTTTCTCACATCCTCAAGGGGGGACCTAGTCCACCACCCAGGCCTCTGCCCTGGCTGGGAATCGAACTGCAGCCTTTCAGTCTGCCGTCTGGCTCTCAATCCACTGAGCTACACCAGCCAGGGCTGAAGCTACTCTTTAAACGCAGCCCATCTGATTTCAAATATCATAGTCTTGACCCCTATGCTATACGAGGCTCTGTAAATCTTTTGCTTGAAATTTGAGTCTCAGGTTTATAGACTATCTTACACACAGTTTCCCACGTTATCATTACTCTTTTGTGTGGTTCCAACTTTGCATAAACATATTAAAGAGTGAGACCCATATCTAGAGACCCACGTCTTTGGACGGAATGCCAAAAATGACACCCAGCAGTGGTGTCATCTAAGACGAGTTTCTTTATCTAGAAAATCATTGTCTAGGGCTTACGTCAAGGACTACTGTGAGAAATAGAAATAACACAGCATGGAATGTTTATATTTAGTACACACTTAGTATACGGGAGTAACTATTTTCAGAAAAATGTCTAACAGAAGAAGATTTCATTCTACAGACAGACTCTCAATCGCCAGTGTGTAAAGCAAATGTCCATCCTTTGAGTAAAATCAGGGCCTGTATTTCTAGCATAGGTCTGTTCAACTCTAACATATTCGTTAAATCTAGAGCTTCAGAATTGTCCTTCTGCAAATTGTTTTCTAAGTTGCAAAATAATTCTCTGCTTAGAGATTCATAAAATGATACACTTTGAAGTTGTAATTTGTCTTAATGCATTCATAATGTGATATCATTGATGTGTTTTGTAAAGTCAATTATATAAAATAAGATGAAAGTTAGAATGATGATTCCAAATCATCAAATCCTAGCACTTTCATTACTGAGACAGAATTATACTTTATGGTATTAATTATTTTGCATATTTCCTTACCCATAAAGCTCTGGATTAGTTTATTTCCTGGGGAAAACAGTGACAAATATCTGAATTAAATTTTACTGATTTTAAGTAATTATCTTAGAACTGTTGACTTTACAACAAACTTTCTAAGCGAGGGCTCCATCTACAATTTGAGGTACTCAAGACTTTGTGTATTTTGTGTTTTGACTAATATACTTAATTTAAACCCACCTATGCATTTCCAAGTGCCTAATGATAGCTATTTTCATTGTGATCTTTTCCAACTCCGCTTTCCTAGTATAATTTACATTTGAGAGTTACCCGTAACATAAATGCATGGTGGCCAATGCTCAGTCTCTCAGTCAATCGACTTTAATACATCACCTCCTGTATTTCCTTAGTTCCGTGGGTTAGTCTTTAAAAACGAAGAACAGTTGGCCTTCACCCGCTGGGTGATAACATTCTCCCACACTCTTCTCCAGGCTGAACACCCCAATTCCCTTCCCTTCTCATCCTCAACCCTGTTTTCTAACATTTAAACCACTCTGCTGACCAACCTGGCCCTCCTCAAATTTACTCCCCTCTCTGTTATGCTAAGCAATCATCACTTGTGTCTCGGTGTTCAATCAGTAGTAGATCAGCTGCTGCTCTCTGTTCCCCGCTGTATAAGAAATGGCCTCTGCGGGAGGGGGCCGCTGGGACAGTGAGAGGAGGGATTTCCCGTTACTCTTCGGGCCCACACGTCTGTTATCTCCGCATCCGTCCCATTGAAGACGTGGACAGCACATGCTCCGTGCCAAGCCTATTTCCCCCATTCATCAGTCTTGGATTAGTGTCTGCAGTGTTCCTGGCTGTGCTGATGATTCAAGGTGAACAGCCCAGACCTGTCCACCTGGTGCTTATATCCTAGCGCGGGAGTCAAATAATAATGGAAATAAACTGTAGTTATTATGAGAAAATAAAGTATTCGTGCTCAGAAAAAAAAATAAAGCACGGAAAAAATGGAAGAAAGTTTGGGCACAGGGCAAGATCGGTAAGAAGTCAAGTGTGGTTGTTTCTTCTCCTTATTGGCTATGAATCTACAATTGTATACTAAGGATGGGATAACGGTGAATCATACCTTCTATAAACCACTGTGTGTGCATTATCTCATTAAATATTCTGCAAAGCAGAGACGGTTACTAGTCTGTTTCCTCATGTTAAGACTGAGTCTCAAAAGTGTTGGGTAATTTTCTCAAGTCAGCCAAGAACTAAGTGGTAGGGCCAGGAAACAAAGTCAGGTCTTTATGAGTCTAGAGCTTAATTACCTAACCCTCCCGGGGTGGTGTTGAAATGAGATTGGGAAAGGGGAGTCTCTGCTTCCTCTGTAGTTCTGAGACGCAATAACCATGGAAACAAAGGCTTTGTCCTCCTAAGACAAGACCCACTGTTCCTAGAAGGGCGGTTCGTGTCCATCTTTTATTACTCCAGCGTTCCCCTGGGCGTCTCACCCCATCACCCCAGGCCAAGTAACTTTATAGACTATGCTTCCCAACTCTGACAGTACGCTCCCTGAGATTATTAAACAAGATGTTCTGTTAGGAAGGGAAGGCCACACTATGCTTTTAAAAAAATAGTATCAGCCCACGTGGGCGATTTGACGGAGACTTCTTCCCCTTAATCCAGCCGCTTCGGGAAGCAGTGTGAGGTCATGACACCGCCTGCAACACAGGATCAGGAACCAAGGGCTGAAACCTCTTGAGCCTAATAAACTCTTTGGTCTACTCAGGGTATATAGGGTGTATGAATCCCCTGAGAATTGGGGTAATAAACGTGAAGGAAAATCTAGGCTTTTGTATCTGGGTTGCCCAGACTCATAATGAGGTCACACACACACACACACATGAAATTCTTCCCAGGTGGGAATTTTTCTTAAGTTAGGAGACTGTAGCCTTAACTGGATGGTCTAGCTAAATTTTTTTATAGTCATGGTGTGTTTGGCGTAAAGCTTGTGTGAAGAAATGTGTTCATAAGAACCACTCTAAGGTAGTCGATCCTCTTGGCTGTTGTTGATGACCGTATTCGTGAACAGTGGTGGCATCAACTTCAAGGTCAGGACCACCTGCGATTGCCGGATCCCCATCCCTGGGCTGCTGACTTCACCCGCTTTTGGCTCTCCCCCTCTTCTCTGCGAATTGTCTTTCCTGGCAGACCCACCGTTCCCACAGCCTGGCCTCTGCAGTCTTCACTCTCCAGCTGTTCTCATTTCTTCCCACCAGTGGGATCTCCCCTGCTGGCCACTGTCCTCGACGCTGCAACAGACGAGCCTGATGGAAAGCAGAGTTTCTGTCTTCTCTCTTCTGCGGGGGCCTTTCAGTGAAAACTCCCTGCTCTGGCTCAGCTCCTGGTCCTGCTCCTGTTCCCAGTGGCAGTGACCCTCTTTGGGCGCTCTGCCTTTACAGAGTGGGTGCGCTTGCTTGGGATTAGTGATCTGGCTGAGTGTATGATATTCTGCTTTCTTTCTGTAGGAGACAGAGTCAGGCTCATTATATTAAAATAATGTTTGCTGCTTAAAAGTTGTCACATAGAACCTTGAGCTCTTTAGGGGAAAGATACAGTACAAATCCAATAAGGAATGAATACCTTAATAATAAGAGGCTGGCCAGTGCTGTATAGAGAGATTTCTTTTCTTTTTTGATACTCTGTAAGGCACTCTATAAATTACAATTTCTCAAAAGTGTGGCAGTCTTATTAAAAGTAAAGAGATTATTAGATAGTTCCCTTTTCTCTTGAGATTAAAAGAAGAGTAAATGGGTTTAAATTAAAGAAGGAATTTGGGTAAGATACAGCTTATTGCTATAGGGCTGTTATATTTCAGTATGTCTGGCTAAGACGTGAGGGTCCTTAAAAATGAACCGATACACAAATGGACCTGTTAACCCTCCTTTCCACCAGCTGGTTTCCATGCCGTGGGAACATCCTTTATTCGTCAGGTGGCCCTGTGCATAAAAAAAAGACAACTGTATTGAATTGAGTTTTATTCCTGACTCATGAATTAGGTAGCACTCTGATATGAGCATAGGTTTGGGTCAGAAAAAAAGAAAACTCAGGATATTCCAAACCCAGGTTAATTTTGTGAGATTGGAGCACTCATTTGTCTTCCCAGAACCTTCCTTTCTCAATTTAAGGTTGGGGCTCTCTTCCTTTTAAGCAGGTAAGGGGAAGGAAGGTAAGAGGCTCTTCTTGAGTCTTTTGCTTCTTAAAAATGAACCAGCTTTAGATAAATCATATCTCCAAAAGGCTTATTTTGGTGTGGTGGACTCTGCTTCCCATCAGTACAATAGTATAGCAGAGCAAAATCAACTGAAGATTTGTAAAGTAAGTCAAAAAAATTTCTCCCCAAAGAGGAAAAATGGTGAAGAGGGTAGCTCTGAGCAACTTTAGACTATCTCACCTCTCTCTTCCTCAGTTCTTTGTATAATGAAATAATAACCTTTATAGTATTGTTATGATTAAATGAGTTAACAAATATGACATTCTTAGAACAGTGTGGTCTTACCAGTAATTAGAAAAAGAGTAAGAACGTTAGATCATTCCTGGTTGTTTAACAGAACTTCTAGAGAGCAAGAGGAGAGTTCGGAGGGAAAGAAGCTATTATAAAGAAGTGACATGAGAGACTGGCAGTAACCAGAGGGAGGCAGGAGGAGAAAATGGGGGGAAGGGGGAAGGGTTGTCGGGAACATGTGTAAAGGACAAATGGACAAAGGGGAGTAAAATCAAGGGTGGGAAGTAGGGATCGCTGGGGTGGGGGGCAATGGAGACAACTGTACTTGAACAACAATAAAAAATGTGGAAAATTTTACAAAAGAAATAACATGAACCGTATTCTTCAGAACTAAAATTTTTATATTGAAAGGGCTCGCTGAATATGACGTAAACAATGACAATAAAAGCAGCATGGTACCACACTGTGAAATTTCTCCAAAAAAGAAAAATGGAAGAGATTCTGGAACGTTTTAGAAGAGGAAAACAAACCTACAGGACATCAATTTCAACACTGGAAGCTGAAAGACAAAGCGCAGTTTTTTGCAACCTACAGTTCTATACCCAGCTAAGCTAGCATAGTTGTGAGAGTAGGATAAGGACATTTAAAACATGTAAGTAGTGATTTCTTTTGATCTATCCTATGAGTATATTGAAGACTTTGCTGCAGCAAGATGTGAAAAACAGAGAAAGCAGAAGAATTCAGAAAACAAGGTATGGGATGTAGGGCAGAGAGAGAGTCATCGTCTGAAGATGAAATGACTATTGAATATGTGTCATTTCACACACATTGGAGTATATCTTCTGAATAAATTATTAGACGTGGGATTACTGGGTCAAAGGATGTGTGAATTTTAAATGATGACAGACTTCATCAAGTTGGCCACCAGCAATGCATGTCTCTGTGACTTTTACCATTTGATAGGGCAAAAGAATACCCCACGTCCCTTTTAGTTTGTATTTATATTGCTCTTACTATGAATGAGATTAAGCAGACTTTCATGTGCTTATGGCCATTTGCGTTTCCTTTTCTGGGAAAAATTGTTCAATCGTGTTGAACAATTAATATTTTTATTGAGTGCAACCAACATCCCCTATAATGCATCAGGAATAAGACAGCAGCAGAAACACCTCAGAGGCAGGGGCAGTAAGGGAACAGCAAATAATGAAACTAGTCGGTGTAAAGGAAATAATGCTTAGTAAACCAAAGGTGCTGTCTCGAACCATATTTAATTTCTGATATTACGTTCTAATTATGATGGCCTCTTAAAGTCATATTGCCATCTTTGAAACATGTAATATTTTGATCTCTTATTTTCCTGGGTCAAAGACTGCGGTTTGAAGTGTTTAAGGCTCACAGTATTTCAGGGCTATCCGGAGGGCCACCCCTCACCACTGTGAGTGCCCCTGCCTGTTGCTCTGTGCTTCAGCCAAACTGAATACCCCTCTACTGCCTCCCCCACCCTCATGGACCAGGTTGTTTCCCACTGTGGAGCTGGAGTTCATGCTTCTCCACCTGTTGAAATGCCTGTCACTGCCGAAGTCACCTCCTCCTTCTCCTGAAGACTGAGCACAGATGTCGCCTCTCTTCCTGGGTCAGAATTAGATAAGCATTTCGCATAATAACATCCCAATAATAATACATGTCTCTCTCATGATTTCCTTCTATAACACAGAAGCTTAACACACATTTCTGGAATCACACAGATGATGGGCTTGTAGCTTACTAGACCTGAATTCAGTGTATTCGGGAGCAAGCAGGCGACTTCATTTCCCTGAGCATCAATTTCTGCGTTTCTTCCGAGGAAGCTAATGATATCGATGCCTACATTACAGGGATGCAGTGAGGGTAAAACGCGGTACCGTTCCCATTGTCTAGCGCATAGGAAGCACACAGATTGTTCAGTTTCACCTCAGAACCAAGTTACAGGCTTTTCCGTGGCCACTGTGGGGGGCCACAGCGCTGGGTGTTGTGGTCCATCCTCTTTTTGTTGTTTATTTATTTGTTGTTTTCTGTGGTTGTATGGTGACACCGAGCCACCGAAGGGAAGGTGTCAGCCTGCTGCTCAGCCCGTAGCTGTTTGATGGAAGTGCCTCCTCTAATAGGCTCTGGAGGACCAGCTCCTCAGGGGTCCGCAGGTTGTGGCAGCCACTGGGCTGCCAGGTGTTGAATGTGAATGGTGTTCTGCATTTCTTACCCTGACCACCTTTCCTCGTTGTCCCCTTTGTTCAGTCCTCTTACCTCCGTCTCCTTAGGTCACACATCACCTCCTCACCCCTTCCCATCTGCAGGGTGCAGGGCTGTGGAAGGCTCTCCGCACCCAGTCTGTGCTTCACAGTCTACTGCAATTGAGTCACTTCTGGGATCTGCTCCTCTCCTTGGCTTTCAGTTTTCTTCTCTGGGAATAGAAATAGTCAGCACCTAAAGCAACAAACCACGATGACAACAGCTTTCTCTTGTTTCTTTCTCTTTGTACTTTTAATACATATACTAATCCAAAATTTCCCTGGCGCAAATGGTGGAGAAATGATTAACATTGGAGAATACTGTATCTCACTATATGCACTTGAACTGGTGGTGATTATATGTTTTATTTGTTATAAACGCCTGCTAATCCATCTGTATTCCCCCAGTGAAACATAATCCACTGGAGGGCTTTGACTGTTCTTTGACATTTTTGCTTTCCGAGTCCTTTCCCTTACTCACAGTGCCTGGCACAGCTGCCTGAATGAAAATTCTGCTGAATACAGTAAGTGACACTCAGAATAAGAATTTTGATGCCCCACTAACCTTAAAATTGTTTTATTCACTTTTGTGTTACTTATTGCAAAAAAAAAATGTTTAAGGGATGTATTGTTTGCCAACATCAGGGTAGCTTTTTAAGTGAACACAATCATTTTGATATGATTCTTTTCTTTCAATTTAAAACATCAGTTGCAACAGTCCCCAGGTTCAGTATCAAATGTTCACCTCACCAAGCGCAGTAACATGCACCTGGAGTTTATGGGCCCTAGGATAATGCTTCTTTCGTGTGCAAACAAGTCACCTGGAGATCTCATTAAAGGGTAGATTCTGATTCAGTGGGCCTGCAATTGATTCTGTGTCCCTAAGAAGCTTCTGGGTTATTCTAATTCTTCTAGTTCACGGACTGTATTTTGAAGAGCAAGGCTCTAACTAAAAGAAAAGAACACAAAACAAAACAAAAACCAAATGCCTGATGGAATATAGAAGCGAGACAAATGGATTGCAGATTCTATTTTGGGATGTCAGTATGCCTTCAAAGCCAAAACACACATGGACACAGAACCCAAGAAACCCCAGTAAAAAGAGGAATACCAATGGCCAAGAAGTAACATCATAACATCTACAAAGACATTTACTGAAATGATAGGCAATAATATTCCCAGCATAAACAGGTCCTTTCCCTTGTAGATACTCGTAGTTGGCAGGCAACTTTATTCATTGGTGATTGTTGAAATGGCTGCTAATTGCTTTTTAATTTTTTTCAGGCATTCGAGTAAAATGTAGACAGCTAGCTTATTTTCTAATGTAATTGTTGACAAATGTCCATTAGATTTTTGTGGGAATTCTCCTTTCTTCAAAATGGCAGTTGTTAAATTGTAGTGCTAAAACAGCAAGCCCCGAAGAATCTGGTATTTGCTTAAAATGTGAACCATGCACAGTGAAACTACCATATGCAGATAAATCCTTAATTGTACTAATGAGAACCAGCAATGTCTGCAGTATGAAAACAAGATTTCATCTTTAATTCTAGAGGAATATCTCAACAGAGATCCTGTTCTGAAAATCCAATGTCTCTTAAATCAGGCACAAAAAAATTATTAGTTAATGTTTTTAAAAGGCAGTAGCAAACAACAGATCTTTTTAATCATGCTGTCACAACTTTTATGTGTACTTTGCAGTGATGAAAATTAGACGACGCCACCCCATAAAGTGGCACTTTGTTTTGTATTGGAAAACATGTACAGAAGAACATCTGAGCATTTTGCTGCTCAAAATTCGAGTTTAATTTCATAGGAATTAAGAAAAGTTAATAAGCTTAAATGTCTCATAGAAGTTTTTCCACAGATCATGAAACAAATGTCTCCTCGAATGTAAAAAGATGATTTCCAATAATGTTTAATGAACTGAAGAAAACGTATCTTGTACAGTTTTCTCCAGGAAGGATGTTGCAGAATTTGCAGGCAGCGGCCCTCGCTATTCGTCCTCAGTAGTTCCTACAGCTCTTCCTCTTCACTAATTCTTCTGGCAATGAAGCAACAGGTTTGCTCGATTGCATACCTGTACTTGTCACTTCAGAACATGTGGTACAGACATACATGCGTGCATGCACTGAAGTTATTGTTTCAGATGCAAATTACGGAATCAATTTGAGTTAAAGGGTGTCAGGCTTTAAGGGGATTTGATCTATTGCTTCAGTTTCCACTAATTCACATTTTTTTCGAAGTAGTTTTATCAGTGGGAGATCTGGGGCTTGTTTTTAGTGTTTTTTATTATTCAGTTTTTTTTTTACCATCACATTCAAGTTCACTCTATCTATGTCAAGGCTTCACTTGTCTGAAGGACTTCACTCATCCAGAATTGACTTGAGGCATGAAGTGAAAAATATTTTTTTAAAAATCTTAGAACAGCAAACACACAAATCTCAATGTCATGTAATTTACGTTTTCAGAAAGTCCCCTTGTCTCTCCCTCCAAACTCTTATTTGTTGAGGTGCTCTCCTAGTGACTTGAGTCTTCTGGCTTCATAAGCTGATGACGAATCCAGGCAGCACATTTGAAGAAACTAGGGGATGGGCGACGTCCTAAGAACAGGCACACTGACAGTAAGTGACAAAAAGCCATCACTTAGGACAAAGCAGAAAAGAAGTAAGTTTAAAAACGATTGTTAAAAAAAAGGAAAGAAAGTGCTTTAGTAGATCTCCAAACCACTTCTGTAGCATTAGCTCTAAATGATTGCGTGTCCAAGAGGCAGCAAAATTGAGGTCAGTAGGCTCTGATTAAGAAGCTGGGTGGTAGCTCTGGCTGGTATAGGTCAGTGGATTGAGCGCGGGCCTGCGAACCAAGAGATCAAGGTTCGGTTCCCCGTCAGGCCACATGCCTGGGTTGCAGGCCAGTTCGGTTGCAGCAGGGGATGCACAAGAAGCAACCATACATTGATATTTCTCTCCCTCTCTCCTTCTCTTCCCATCTAAAGATAAATAAATAAAAAATTTAAAAAGGGGGGAGCAATGAGCAGTAGCAGGGGACTTTCCCTTAAAAAAAAAAAAAGCTAGGTGGTCATAATTTAGCAACCAAAGCATGCTCTGTACTGTTTCAGGGGGATATGTTCTTATCTGGAAGCGAGTCTCCTGTAGGTCAGAGGGGCAGAATGGCCCTGGGCTGTTGTTGGGAGGGCAACATGGGAAACCTGTAGCTGCATAAGCCGCAGTCCTTGAGGCATCAGGTGGTCTAGTGAGACTTGTGAAAATAATGGTGTGATCCCTGTAACTACGAGTGTGTACATAGTATGGTTTTGAAATAGAGGGGGTGATGATCAAATCCGTGGGAGGGCTTGATAAAGGAGAGATTATTAAACTGGGTCTTGAATGAGTAATAGACACTCCTCAGGGAACAAAGGAAAATAGACATGGAGGGTTTAATAACAGTTTATATACATTTGCCCTATTGATTTCCTTTATTCATGGAGTCAATGATCTACCATCCGGGGATAATTAGGGCTATTATAGCCGCAGGAAACAAAACAGAGATTATCTCATAAATGGTAATTCCAGCCTGAATACCTCCCATTCATCCATGCACCCACCCACCCACCCACTCTCCCATTCATCCATTCATCCATCCATCTATCCATCCATCATGTGCCCACTTTGAAAGAAAGATTACTACAGCTAGGTTGATTTCGTTGGTGTTGCTCAGGTGTGTAGTTGGGATAAAAAGATGGTAAGCTACATGCTGGAGAAGGCTACAATATCTTCAATATGATGGGTCAAGGGCTGGAGTTAACAGGTGGAGGAATATACGCCCAATACAAAGAGACTGCTGGCTTTAATCCTAACTGTAGGCTATGGCCTCCCCTCTCCCCCCAGATTTGTATGTTTGAGCTTAATGCCCAACATGAAGGTCTAAGGAGGTGGGATTTCTGAGAAGCTTAGGTCATGAGGACAGAGCTTTCAGAGTGGGATTAGTGTTCTCATTAAAGAGACCCCATAGAGACCCCTTTCTCATCCCACCACGTGGGTGAGGACACAGTGAGAAGTCAGCAGTCTGTAGCCCTGAAGAGGGCCCTGCCCGACCATGTTGGCCCCTTAACTTCAGCCTTCCAGCGTCCAAAAGGCAGGGGGGTAATTTTCCTTGTTTGAGCCACCAGACGGTGGCATGTTGTCACAGCAGCTCACACAAAGACCCCACTCTAGTGTGCCTCTCCACATGGTGGCCACTTAAAGCCTGGATCAGTGATTGGGAAGTGGTGAAAGTTCCCCTCTGGGCAGTCGTGTGTGTTTGAGGGGGGTCATCTGAGCATTAACTGTATTTAAATTCCTTAATTCTGCTCAACGTGCTGTCTCTTGTGCTTTTTGTCTACCCCACTTCCAACCGGAGGCTTAAATTAAACTGGGTAACATACTAGCATCACCATGGTGACCAGCCCCCCAATTTGCTGACTGAAGCCTTCTGCAAGGTTTGGGATCAGGGATAGCCACAAGTGGGGATGTAGTATTTGAAAAAGCAGCTGAAAGAAAAGTTGAGGGGATAATTGTGGGATAACTACTAGCTTTAAAGATGATCATCCCTGGGTCAACTGGAGCAGTTTGTGGGATGAAGCATTTCCAGCCGAAGTCTGCATGGGCGTCTTTCTCTCTCAATGTGTGAAGCCTGCTGTCGGAGGCGCGTTGCTGAGGGAGAGAGCAGCAGGTCTTTAAATGCTGGGATAAGTAAAGATGTGTGGCAGTCTGCCTTTTTTGTTTAGACCTTAGCTCTCATGCCTCACCCAAAGATAATGGGAAAGTAATGTGGCTGAACGAAGATGATGTCCATCAAAGGCCCGTTGGAGCACACAATAGCAATAGAGCATCTCCAGTCGCTGCTGCCAAGGTTCGAGGGAACTATACACCATCAAGGATGCAGCCTTTCTGATGTCTGGCTGTGACTGTGGGGTGTGAGCTGTTTCTCCGTAGGTGACTCGGCTCTCTAACTTTGACGGTAAAAATAGTTCTCTCTTCCTCTCTGAAACAAATGGATGCAGTCGGAGGTCTGTGGTTGCATCTGCAACTAGAGACATTAGACTCTTTGTTTGGATACCCAGAAAAACACACAATGGCTGATTTCATTTAGCTACCCAAAGGCCTGAAGGGTACAGAGTTACATCTTCAAGGGGAAAATTATTTGTTTTCTTTTGAGAACCTTTTCTAATGGACAGATGTCTTAGAAAAGGACCCAGACTGAATTTACACTGGAGCTAAGAAGCCGTTTAGAGACTGCTACGCTATGCCCACATTTTTAAAATATATTATATGGGCTCCCAGCACTCAGAACCTTGTCTGACAAGTAATATATGCTCAATAAATCATTTCTATACCAAACTAAATTTACCATGTCTTTTAAAGTACTGTTTCCCCAGTTAGTGGCTAAATTTTTTCATTTGGAGCTGAATTACTTGTCCCAAAATGCTTGTGCAGAGCAGGCATCATAGGTGAGCATTTGTTGAGTTGAACTAACATGCTGAGGACAAAGAAATAGAAATTAATTTTTTATTGGCAAATGTAAGATACAAAGAGATTTCTTAGATATCCAAAGAAGGGGCTATATAATATATTTTTTAAAGTATTTTTTAAGATTTTATTTATTTATCTTTAGAGAGGAAGGGAAGGAGAGAGGGAGAGAAATACAATGTATGGTTGCCTCTCTTGCGTCCCCTGCTGGGAACTGGCCTGCAAGCCAGCCATGTGCCCTGACTGGGAATCGAACCGCAATCCTTTGGTTTGAAGGCTCACACTCAATCCACTGAGCTACACCAGCCAGGGCTATACAATATATATTTTTAAATACCTACTGTTTATCACAGTCCAGCATGTAGTAGGTGGCCAACCCATCCTGGTCTGCCCAGAGTTGCCTTTAATTTTAACACAGAAGGTCCCACATCTCGAGAACCCCTTAGTGTTGGGTAGCCTGGGTTGCTTGTCCACACTATACACCAGGAGGCTTACTAAATGAAGGCGTAGATAAAGGAAGATTCAGGTTTATTAGTGTCGTGGATCCATTCCTCATATTCCAGGTGGCAAGTGTGTTCTCTCGCTGTGTTTATGGCACAGGAAGTCCCATCTGACCTGCTGCTGCTCGCTCTTTGCGATCTGATCATTTTTACCACGTGAGCAGGCTGATGGGGGGAGTCCAAAGCCGACGGGTGAAAATGGAAGTCGAACAAGAGCCATCGGAAGAATTTAAGGTTGATGACAACAAGCTAAAGCAACTGGACTCACCTAGTTCAGGGAGCCCAGGGGGCTGGGACCCCTTGCAAAGGCCCCCTCATAGGCAGAGGTCACTGGCACATCTGTGTCATTGAGTCTTTCTCCCTCTTGTTGATTTCTTCTGACATAGCCTCTCTTCTCTTATGCAGATTTATTATATTTGCTCTTGTCTTGATATGGAAGCTGTATTATATCTTCAAGGGATTTGCCTGTGTGTTCCTTTCTAAGTCTTCCTACTATGACTCATGCATTTATTTATTTAGTCAGCAAATAATTCTAGCGTTTCTACCTGGTGCAAGGTGCTGTCTTGGTACTTGGATGCCACAGTGAACAAAACAGACGATGTTTGTATCCTGAAGGATCTCTCTAACAGGGAGAAATGATAGTAAATGGGATAAATAAAATATGTGGTAGGTCAGATGGAGAGCGCCATGGAGACAAATCAGTCAAGAAGATGAATGGCGTACTGGGCAGAAGAGGTCAAGGGGGGTTAGTGATGTCATTTTAACTGGGTCATTAGGGAAGCCCATGCTGAGAACAGGGCCTTTGAATCAAAATTGAAAGAAGAGGGGGTATGCTGGGAATCTAAATGGAGAGAAGTGCTCTGGGCATGGGGGACAGGAAGTGCTATGGGGTTCACCCAAAAGTTCATTTGTTTTTTTCTGAGGAGGCCTCCAGTAGCACTTAGCTGTTTTTAACCTCACTCGAAACAATTTCCTCAGATTGTATTGTGACAGCTGTCATATCAGCATGCGTTTAAAAAATTTGTCAAAATTGGTGAATTTTTGTGTAGCCATTTTAATATTGAATATTGAAGTAAATATGCCATATTTTTGGCATATTATACTTTATTATTTCAAGAAAGGCAAAAAGGCAACTGAAACTCAAAAAGATTTGTGCAGTGCATGGAGAAGGTGCTGTGACTGATAGAATGTGTCAAAGCTGGTTTGGGAAGTTTCATGCTGGAGATTTCTCAGTGGACGGTGGTCCATGGTCAGGTACACCAGCTGAAGGTGATGGCAGTCACATTGAGACATTAATTAAGAACAATCAACATTATACCACGTGAGAGATAGCCAACATCCTCAAAATATCC
Source organism: Sturnira hondurensis (assembly GCF_014824575.4). Lineage (NCBI taxonomy): Eukaryota > Metazoa > Chordata > Mammalia > Chiroptera > Phyllostomidae > Sturnira > Sturnira hondurensis. Next base: position 8,777,098 of record NW_028091156.1, read on the forward strand.
AAATCAATACACTTATTGGTGAGATTGAAAAATACATTTTTTTATTTTACAGAAAAAAACAAAATGGACTTTTTCAGCTAACCCAATACATCTCTGACATAGGGACCTAACCTTTGGATTCCATAAAGCGCAAAAAGGTCAGTGTGTCCGGAGTAGAGTGAGCAAGGAGATGAGTAGCAGAAGATGTGATGGGAACTGGTAGTGGGGTCATAAGCAGGTGTGGAGGGGCCATGTAAGTCATTCGAAAGATGTCCATTTCTCCAGTCAGGGACTTGGAAGCCTTTGCAGGGGTTCGAGAAGGGGAGCGTGTGATCTGATACACACTTGAGTGGTATCACTCTGGTTGCTGTGTCAATGACATACTGAGGAGACGTTAGGTAGAGTCAGGAAGACCACTCAAGAGGGCATTGAAACAATTCCTGCAAAAGAAATTTATTCCTCGGAAATGGTCGGAGTGAGTAGAGGTGGTAACAGATTTGGAATATAGGGTCACTTGGATTTGTTGAGAGATTGAAGGTAAAATATAAATAAAAGGAAGAGGGAGTCTTGACTGTAAGGTCCTTGGCCTGGGCAACTGGAAAAAATAGACCGTGTGCTAATCACCTACACCCCAAGTACAGCATGTGCTATAACAGTAATTTCATAAGCTGGTTCCCTGTCTTCTCTTTCCATGTTGAAATGTTCAGTAATGAGCCCTGATTGGTGTGGCTCAGTGGGTTGAGTGCTGGCCTGCAGACCAAAGGGTCGCCGGCTCGATTCCCAGTCAGGGCACATGTCTGGGTTGCGGGCCAGGTCCCCAGTAGTGGGCATGCAAGAGGCAACCACACATTGATGCTTCTCTCCCTCGCTTTCTCCCTCCTTTCCTCTCTGCCTAAAAATAAAGAAATAGAATCTGTTTTTTTTAAAAGAAATGTTCAGTAATGGGATTTTCCTTATTTCTGAATTCTTATGGTGGAGAGGTCATATCAATATAGACTTCAACAATTCACAAGAAGCAAAAATTATTTTGAGATAATTTATGGAAAAAAGACAACTCATCGCAGGTTTCCAACTTCCCATAACAGGGAACTTTGCTGACTACTGACTTTAGTTGCAGACTGTACCCTATAGTATTAGCCATAGATTTCTCTTAAGCCTGGCTGACAGAATATTTTATTCTTCCAAGTTCAGCCATCCATCATTTCACACTGGCTTTTTAATTTTATGCTTCCAAACAATCCTCAGGATTAGCTCTGTGATTTGTTGATTGTGTGGAACTTCCCTTGTAAAAATAATGTTGGTTGAAAAAGTTGGCAAAAAAAAATAGACGAAAAAACACAAACCTCTACAATCTATGTCACAATATGTTCAAGGTTCAGAAAATATTCTTATTACCTGTAAATTGGGCAACATAATTGCCTCTAAGGAGGGATTAGCTGTGCGCTTTTCTCCCCCACCACCATCATCAGCCACATAAAGTGCTGTATTGGATTAATGCCATGACAAATGGGACACCGAAGAGGTACTCACCCTCAGAAAGATAATTGAGTAATAGCCAACGGAGCTTTCTGTTATAAAAATAGTTCACCCTATTTGAGTGCAGCTTATTTAGATTTGTTTTAACTCCTGAAAGACCACACATATCACTTTTATGTAAGACTGTTGACCTTGGCGAAGTTTTCGAGGGATTTAAAACTTATACCATAAAGCTGATCTTTTCTGTTCTGAAAAATGAAAACGGATTTCCATTAGACATCTTGTAAATTGAAGTCATTGCCTGTAATGGGAGATAAAGATGAATTCCGACTCCTCGGAAAGTGAAGTGGGATGATGTATTTTTAAAGGTGTGAAAGCGTGCATTGTAGCCTGAGAGACACCAAGCCATAAACAGATTCTTTCTTAAAATAGGGGCCAACTGTTTCTTAGGACAGAATTTTAAGTAGCAATAAAATGAAAGATGAAAGACCTGTAAACTATGAAACATAGGGTACAGAATGGCAAACCCCATTCCCATAATTTACAAAAGAAAATTTTCTAATAAGTTGTCTCTAACGCATGAACTCATTTGTTGGGTAAATATAGGTTGTTAATTTTCCCTACTTAACAAGTCTGATGACAACAAGTACCTGAAAATGATCAATTAATCTCCTTTAGGGCCTTCACAAGCAGACAGTTCCTATCCTCCGTGAGATTATTTATGAGATGATTCAGTTGTGACCCGGGAGACTAGATGGCATTGGTTTGCTTGCTCGTGGGTTTATTTTCCTTGTTTTCAGGGTGTTACAAAGTGAATTCAGTGATGGGCCCCTGATCTAAAAAGGAAGTGCTTGGTCCGTGTTGGTTGTGAGTGTTATGTGTCTGTTGATGGCAACACAACAGACTGCTTGTTGCCTTTGGTCTGTCCTATTGTTTTAGCATCAAGTAAACATCTTGAACACCAAGCTGCTGATGTTCACCAGTGGAGCCTCTAGGACTTGTCTCCAAACCTTTGATGTGTCTTAGAGCCCCTTGGCCCTCTCAGAAAGGCTATAGACTCTGTTTCAGAATAATATTTTTTTTAAGGCAAAAGATTTATGCAAACTGAAGAGAAACCAGAGTATGTAGAAGAGTGTGTGTTTAATATATAGGATGAAATACATAAAAATAGACCCTTTGGGACCCCACATTGAAATCATCTACTGTCTTAGCCTGCTCAGGTTGCTGTAACAGAACATTATAGATTGAGTTTCTTACAAGCAACAGAAATTTATTTCTCGCAGGTCTGGAGGCTGCAAAGTCCATGATTGAGGTGCCTGCAGATTCTGTGTCTGCTGGGAACCTGCTTCCATGTTCACAGATTCAGTCTTCTGTAGGGGCACTAATTCACCCGTGAGCGCCTCACCCTCATGACCTAATCACCCCTGAAAGTTTTCCCTCTTGATAGCATCACAAGGAGGGAGGTAAGACTTCAATGTATGAATTTGGGGGAAGGCACAAACACCGAGTCCATAGCATCTGCTTTAGCATAGGATGCAGAAATCGGAGTTGGGCATTGAACCTGAGGGTGAGTGGTCACTAGAGAGAACACCTTTCTTTCCTTGTCGACTTGACCTTCCTCGCAGAGGATAATAACCAAACCTGGTGTAACTTTTCTGTAAGTTCAAGGGGAGTATTAATGTTTCAGCATACACTTAGGGATGGAGAGTGACAAAAGATATCAACAAGGGCATCATTTTCCTCTGTGAAATCGACATTTGACTCTCCGAGGTAAAACACACAGCCTCCCGCATCCTTGTTCGTTTGTGTCCGCCTCCTGGAACACTTTCTCGCAGTTTAACGCTGTGTACCTCAGCCTTAGCAGCGCTAAAACCAGGAAAAATTCTGCGTATGGTTTGTTATGTCGATTGCATCAAGCTAATGGACGTTTGCTTCTGGGATTTTGTAAGGTTTAGATAAATTTGACTGATAAACTAACCTATCTGCCAGGAGCAGTAATGTCCATTTAAATAACTGCATTTAAAGCACCAAAATGGAAACAGATTTAGGGAAAATTCACCTAGGTGAGCCCAGCTTGTTATCTTTGGGCTCTGAAATGAGGTGCCTGAATTCTCACCTTTTAAAAGCTCCTACTTTGGTTTTGTTCCTGGACTGTAGGTTTCTGACTCTCTCCACCACCCTCTTACTTTTCTATGGGTCTTTCACTCTTTATCTGCAGGCTCCCGGTGCAAACAGTTGTTTCAGCATCTACTCTTCTCTTATTGAACTGAATATCCGCAAGCACTAACCTAAGCTGCCCTTGGGCATAATTCTTAGTGAATAACAGCAAACAAAAAAAAATTATTGCATACTACAATCTGGGACTTGGCAACAGAATTTGTAAATCTGATTATGTGATGTGAATCCCACTCAACTAAATATTCAAGCCAGTTTTACTCTTGGAGTTGGCAACCATTAGAAGGATACTTAAAAGAGAAAAAAAACCCAACTCAAGTAATGGTCCTCAGTGATTTTCTTTTTGTTAAAGACCTTTTACAGGGGAAGATAAGTTTGGATGAATGTCTTCAAGGCTAAGTCTCTCATTCCGACCTTAGTTGGCTCCTGTCCGTAGTTTATCTTGGCAGATCACAATGTAAATGGGCAAACTAATGATGACAGATGGGTAGGAGGGCAACCACGCCAAGATTCCAGGCTGCACCCTGCACTTCAATAGCTAACAAGGAACTTTCTGCTCAAGAAATGCGTGTGACAGTGTTGGACACTGGCCTGTATGTTTGAGTTGGCCAGTCCCGTTGAACTTAAAACTATACAAAATTGACAAAACTTGGGCATGCATGTATAATACATCTAAGTCTGTCAGATGGGTAACAGCTTCAGAATAATCTCAAATAATTGAAGAAGAGGCATCCAGTGATGGCAGGAACGTGGACACTTCTTAACTTCTCTTTGATGGAGACTTGCAAGTTGTGCCAATAGGAGCCCAGAGACCAGATTTTCTATTTGCCAAGGGAATCAAAGAGAAATAGATACGAAGCTGAATCCCACCATGAGAAACAATAAGGGAGGTCCTAGTTTATGATTTTTTTCCTCTGGAGTCTCTGTCAAAAGTCAAAAGAAGTTTTTGTAATACTCATACCCATGCATCATGGCTTGGGGTGGACTTCATATCATTTATATAAAATATGAAATTATGGAAGTTGTACTTTTCATTTTTTAAAATGAACTTGCCATTCCAATATAATTACTTTCACAGGCAAGATCTCCATAATCAGAAAATAGAACATAAATGAAGAGAGCTGAAAAAGCATTGCTGTGGTAAAAAAAAAAATCATTCAAAAGAAACATAAAAAATTAACTTGTAGAAAATGTATGTCATGACAATGGCTAAGTTAGCTGTTGGTGAAATGATTATTGTTTTCCTGAAGACAGAGTATTGTAACATTTGCTGTTCTTTTAACCATAAATGAATTTTTCTGCCTGCCTGACTTTGTAATCAGAATCTGCCACAGTGCTGTTCCCATGTAGCATCATTTGCAGAAGCAGTAACACATGCAGGGCACCAAGGCTGATAATATAGAAAGTAAAGGCACTTGCTTCTTCACTAAAACTTTTTTGTTTAAGTGAAACACTGACTAAGATGAATTGTGCTACTCGAACGCTGGCTTAGTCCACGCACAATTGGGCAAGTTTCAATTATGGAATTCTCGAAGCTTCTCTTGAATAGGGCTAGTTATTAACGTTGGCCTCACACTGAAGTAAAACCGCATTTTTAATCTTAACGTACTCACAGAGCAGAAAGCCCCACTGCTGTTAGTTTTTCCAGTTTCTACTGCTCAGTCCCTGTCAGCATCATGAAAACTCCAGTCTTTGCCAAGGCTGAGCTCACGGCGTTAGGAGGCTATAGAAGAAGCCCTGGCTGTTTACATGGGTAGGGATTATTTCCTTGAGTCCCCATTGTGATCATGCCCGTGCCTCCAAAGTGCAAACTCCTTTCATTAGGATAAAGCATGCCATTATTTTTGTGTGCCAAAAAACTCATTTCTTCCTGGGAGAAGGGGGAAAAGACGTCTGAGTGATCATAATGGGGAGATTTAGGGAGGAGATTGAAAGTAAAAGAACTAGTTTCAAGCTGCTTCTCTGACTCAGGGATTGATCAGCTGTCAATTCAGGAAGGAGAATTCGTTAGGGCTCCTTGGAATGAAAATGGGATGCAACATGGCTGTTGCTCAGATGGGGAATATCTATTCTTTGTTCCCATTTGGTCAAAAATAAAGGGAAGAAGGTAATTTTCCTGTCATGTAGAATGAAGCTGTACCAAGATTAAACACGATGAAAATAATTTTTTGTTTGACTGCCTTTGGGGGGTGGTCACCCCAAGAAACTGTTCTGTAAAAGCCGTGGAAATGAATATGTTTTTAAATCCGTAGGACTAGAGGAATAGTCGTCAGAAGCCCGGTTCTCTCGGGAGAACATCAGATTGAACTTTTGAAGGCTAGCGGGATCCAACGGTCCTTTTAAAGAATTATTATTAGAATGCGATTCAGAGAAAAGATGAAATAAGAGAAAAATTCCTCAGATGGAAATGTACATGCATACCACAAAGGACTATACTGCCACAGAAATTAACCTAGGCCTTTTATATGGAGGAAGGATTGAAAAAAATGCCTTTTTTGGAATCAGTTGCAGTTTGGAAACCAGAAATCACTGGTCTTTGCAATATTCCAAAGGAGTGAGGATTGGGGTGTAGGAACTTCCCATCTGACATCCCCATAACCTATGAGGGGGGCTATCTTGATTCTAGTTCTTTTTTTAAATTTAATTTTATATTCTTTTGAATCCTCATGTGCAAATTTCTGGAGAACACAAAAAATAGGGAAGACCTCAAATTCCTTGTAGATCAGACAAGTTGGGGAGATTATCATGCTAACAGAGCAAAGGCCCATAAGTGGAAATATTATCCCGAGCAGTTGCATTGTTATGTTCTTTTGAGGGAAGGAGCCTGTTTGGTTGTGCTTGTTTCAGGAAAATTCCTCTTCAAACCACACTTTGATTCTAATCATGAAGCTTCTGACTTGCATGTGTTTTCTTCAGGTAGCTTCATAAACTTAAATGTTTTCTCAGAGACTTATTTTTATAATTAAAATGTAGTTAGCATGCCGCATTATCTTACTTTTAGGTGCACAACGTAATGGACATCTATATTCCTAGCAAAGGGGCCACCAGGAATAGTAACTCTCTATCTCCATACAAAGTGATTGCACTATTATTGACGTATTTCCTCTTCTTTACATGAGATTCCTGTGGCTTATTTGTTTTCCAACTGGAAGTTTTACCTCTTATTCCCCTCACCTTTTTCACCCCTCCCCCAGCCCGCCTCCCCCCTGGCAACTGCCGGTTTGTTGTCTACATCCATCAGTTTGTTTCTGTTTTTGTCATTGTTGTTATTGTTTGTTCATTTGTTTTGTTTTTCTTTTGAGTCTATATATAAGTGAAATCGTGTAGTATTTGTCCTTCTCTGTCTGACCACTTCACACAGCACGGTGCCCTCTGAGTCTATTCATGTTGTTACAAAAGGCAATGTTTTCTTTTTTATGGCTGAGTAATATTCCAGTGTGTGTTTATTCCATTGTGTATGTGTGTATATGTGTGTGTGCATATATTTAATATATATATTGAATAGGTATTATTCAAAATATATTCAAGTAGGTATTATTTTCTTATGTAACATTTTATCTTTTTCTGTATTTATGAAAGAGAGTGATTATGTCTTTTCTGTAATATACCAGCACCACAAGTTGATTTCACGATGATATTTAACTTTATATATACATCACTTCTACAAACTAAAATCTTTATGGACAAGTCATCATAGATCCTATCAGCCATTCTAGTTTTATATGTTGACTTTATAGAAACCATGATATTTTTCCAATAGTGCATATAAAAGTGCAACTATCAGTCTTGTAGCTGGTTCTCTGAATTCATGAGGTTTCTGAGGTGTGTGGTATGGTTACTTTGATTTAAAAAAAATCACCTGTGGGCCCTGGCTGGTGTAGCTCAGTGGACTGAGCGCGGGCCTGCGAACCAGAGGATCGTGGTTCGCTTCCCAGTCAGGGCACATGCCTGGGTTGCAGGCCGGTTCCCTGCAGGCCCACTCCCAGCAGGGGATGCACGAAAGGCAACCATACATTGATGTTTCTCTCCCTCTCTCCTTCCCCTCTAAAGATAAATAAATAAATAAAATCTTTAAAAAAAATCACCTGTGGAACCAATTGCTAATGGTTCCTTCTTGGCCAATAATCTGCCCCGAACAGCTGTGTTTTCAAAAGCTGATTAAACCAGAGGAGAGGGATAGAAAAAAAAATACAAGAATTATTTCTCCTTGCAATTCTTGGAAGCAAGTCTTGAACACCGAATTTAGATACGATATTTCCCCTGGAGTCACAGCTCTCTGCCTTCACCGTAGTTGAAGGTGCTTAGCAACAGTGCTGAGGGGGCTTATCTCGGAACTGGTGAACCGGTCAGAGAGCCTCTCCGATCCTGTTTCGTCTCATGCAAGGAGGAGCCACCCTAACCTGGCAGCGTGCGTAAGTGATGGGCAGGCACCAGGTAGTGACCATACGAGGTTGGGTGCAGCCCCTCTAGTCCCTCACCTGCGCACGTACCTCACTGCTTGCTCGGAGGGCGGACTGATCACAGTGAATAATTTAGGTCCTCAATAACTATCTTGTGAATAAATGAGTGAAAGAAATCTAGATTGTATGTCACGCTCTGTGTTCCCCAGGGAGTTGGTTGAAAACATGGCTGAAAGCTGCATTTCTTAGTTACAAATCACAGTTTTAGACGCACTGTCCCAAAATATGTGTCTCCTTGGTATATTCTTGGACTATGTTGTAGCGCTGTTTATTCTGCTTTCTCTTTGAAATCAGTGTGGCCTCTAAATGAGCACCTCAGACTAACAGAAATCAATGCTGAGTGTAGCTGTGGTTACTTGTAATTCCAAGGGCAAAGAAGAAGGGGTAATTTTAAAACTTAGTACACAGATTTTCTTAAATGGGATGTTTCTTCAACGAGGTATTATTTTCTGATGTAACATTTTATCTTTTTTTGTATGTATGAAAGAGAGTGATCGTGTCTTTTCTGTGATATACCAGCACCACAAATTGATTTCATGATGATATTTAACTTTATGGCTGATTTTTATAAAGTTGGATGTCAAATAAGGCCACCTTATAGATAACTCTGGTTAACTGTCACATTCTCTACTACTTTCCAAAGCACTGTCTTGATATACTCATTATTTTCTTTTCTGGGAAGAGACATCCTATTGAAACCAGCAGGCTACTTCCCACTGTGAAACCTGAACAGTGCTATGCAATTAGCTCAAAGGCAGACGTTTTATAAATGTGCTAAATCGAGCCCTTTGTACTTGAACTGTTTATAATATAGTCTGTTGTACTCACTGGAACATGCAGTAACCCAAAATATGATTGGTTACAAAAAAATATCTGACATCTTGCCTCCTTTGGCTAAGATTTCAAGGAACCGGTCCATTTGATATTGAAATACATAGTCATGACATTTCAAATGTCTCTGGACAATGCTTTTTTTTCCTTTTTCTTGTGAAAATGCAGGCTCTGTGTGGGACGACATGTCCTGTCTCATCAGCCAACATTATTTTAGACAGAGTGCTTTTTTCTCACTGGTGACATGAATGCCAATTACCAAGAGGAATCCAGTGTTGTTCCAGCTGCCTCCAGGTCTTATTTATGGGCTTGATTATCTGACAGACCATTTCGAAATATGCGGCAAGCAGTTGAGAAATACCATTCTCCCCTTTGCAAGGCAAACAGTTTGGATAAACACTGCATCGGAAGCTTTGGAAGTAATCCAAAGGAACACAAATGCCCTTGAAAGGTCTTTTTTAAAAATTATATTCTGTGATCAAGATGCTTTTGAAACATATATACTCACCTGAGAAGGTAGCAATTGAAACATTCATGGCCCTAAAATTGTATGCTGTGTTCATCTTCGAAAAAGCTCACATCCCGTAGTGATAACTATTTGCTCTCAGAATAGGTCTTTCACCCTCAATTGTCTGACAACCATCCTCAGTGTGAGTGGTGAGGTAAATAAGTACCGTATTCACCCCTTAAGTGTTTACTCTAAATCCGAGACAAAAATGCCAAGACAGCCAATTCAAAAGAGGAGTCAGTCAAAATAGATGCCCGTTGGCCGTGCTGATTTTACTTGTTTTATCTAGTTTTGTAGAGTTCATAGAACCGACTTTAGATTTAGGGAACGAGGTTTTCGTTGGTGACTGCATTCCTGAGATGATGCGGTTCTGAGAGTTTTGCTGGCTCATAATATCACAGCCCTGTGACAAAGGCCTGGGTAGAGACAGAGCCCGCTGGTCTACCTGGCCTCTCTACCCACATCAGCACAAGGCTGGCAGTTGGGCTCAGTCCTAGATCAGACCGTCTTTAGAGCATCTCTCCTGTTCTTTGTGTGGACATAGTCTTGCTGTTTAACTGGTTATACAGTATCATTCCACAGCCTATTGTTTCAGTGGGCTAACAGTGAGGAAGTATTGTTCTGCATTTTTTCTAAATTACTAAAATGTACACAGCGCTTACTGAAGTCTAAGCCGTGCATGGTTTGACACACTGCAAAATGAACTGTTCTCACAAAAACACACTAGGTAGGTGCCATTATTGTTATTATTATTTTTCATTTTATGATTGAGAAAACTGAGGCACAGACTAGTTAACTAATTTGGCCAAAGTTAAACCCCCATTAACTACAGACAGCATGCTTCTAACCTAGACAGTTTGACTCCTGGTTTACTAAGGGTAGTTTTGGTGATGAGGCATCAATAAACTCACATGTTCTCCATTGTACTAAGTGGGTTAGCCAGTCACAGAAAGCATGTTGGTGCATGGTTGCACTTACATGAGGTTTCTGAAATAGTCAAGTACATAAAAACAGTGGAATGGTCCTCACCAGGGTCCTCTCCTGGGGGAGATCAAATGGGAGTCTCTTCAAGGGTCTGAAGTTTCAGTTATAAAAGATGAATGCATTCCAGGATCCTGCTATAGAACTGTTAACAACACTGTAGTTTACGCTTATAAAATTGTTAAGATCTCATGTTAAGTGGTCTTATTGCTCTAAAAAGAGAAAAAAAAAGATAAATTTCCTTGTTACCCTGAAAGTCTTGATTTATTCTTAGATTTTCGTTTATAGGCAAAAAATTATGTTAAATGTATTATTTGGCTATTTTCTAAAAAATAACATTAATCTATTTAAATAAACATTTTACTTTTGTATATTTAGAAATTCTTCTCAGTTATACTCTGAAATGTTATTTTTGAAAAAATGAATAAAACCATGTAGAATAGATACGATGTCACTTAAAAAGAGATATCTGGCTTAGCTCTCAGTGTTAAAATAGTTAAGGAGAAAAAAATAAATGAAATAGCAGAGAAAATCAAGGGCAAATATGGGAAACTAACGTATTTTATTGTAATTGTGTCAAGTTCTTTGTGTGTACATTCTGACTTAATCTTTTTTAAAAGGGTTTTTATTTGCTTATCTTTAGAGAGGAAGGGAAGGGGAGAAGGAGAGAAATATCAATGTATGGTTGCCTCTCGTGAGTCCCCTGCTGGGAACTGGCCTGCAACCCAGGCATGTGCCCTGACTGGGAATCGAACAGCGATCGTGTGGTTCGCAGTCCCGTGCTCAATCCACTGAGCTACACCAGCCAGGGCCTGACTTAATCTTTTTTAAAAAATATATTTTATTGATTATACCATTACAGTTGTTCTATTGCTCCCTTCATTCCCCTCCACCCTACACACCCCCTCCCCCACCCTTCCCCCCTTTAGTTTATGCCCCCGTGTCTCAAGTTCTTTAGATTCTATATTTCCCCTACTATTCTTGCCCTCCCTCCTATCTATTTTTTACCTACCGTCTATGCTACTTATTTTCCGTCTCTTCTCCCCCCTTCTCCTCCTTCTACTCCCCTGTTGCTAACCCTCCACGTGTTCTTCATTTCTATGGTTCCGCTCTGATCTAGCTGTCCTCTTGGTTTGCTCTTGTTTTAGGTGTGGTTGTTAATAACTGTGTGTTTGCTGTCCTTTCACTGTTCATATTTTTCATCTTCTTTTTCTTATATAAGTCCCTTTAGCATTTCATATAATAAGGGCTTGGTGATGATGAACTCCTTGAACTTGACCTTATCTGAGAAGCACTTTATCTGTCCTTCCATTCTAAATGAAAGTTTTGCTGGATAAAGCAATCTTGGCTGTAGGTCTTTGGATTTCATGACTTGGAATACTTCTTTCCAGCCCCTTCTTGCCTGTAAGGTCTCTTTTGAGAAATCCGCTGACAGTCTGATGGGTACTCCTTTGTAGGTGACTGTCCCCTTATCTCTTGCTGCTTCTAGGATTCTCTCCTTCATTTTAGTCTTGGCTAATGTAATTATGATGTGCCTTGGTGTGTTCCTTCTTGGGTCCAACTTCTTTGGGACTCTCTGAGCTTCCTGGATTTCCTGGAAGTCTATTTCCTTTGCCAGACTGGGGAAGTTCTCCTTTATTATTTGTTCAAATAAATTTTCCATTCGTGGCTGTTTCTTTTCCCCTTCTGGTACCCCTATAATTTGGATGTTGGAACGTTTAAAGATGTCCTGGAGGTTCCTAATCCTCTCATTTTTTTGAATTCTTGTAACTTTACTTTTTCCTGTTTGGTCATTTCTTTCTTCCTTTTGGTCCAGCCCCTTGATTTGAGTCCCAGTTTCCTTTCCATCACTATTGGTTTCTTGTGCATTTCCCTTCATTTCAATTAGGTTAGCCTTCATATGTTCCTCTACTTTGTGACTATAATCAACCAGTTCTGTGAGCATCCTGATAAACAGTGTCTTAAATTGTGCATCTGAGAGTTTCGCTATTTCCTGGTCACTTAGTTATCTTCTCTGGGACTTTGAGTTCTTCTTGCGCCATCTTTTGGGCTGTTCGTGCCTGTTACGTAGCAGGATTGGAGCCGTAGGTGTTCACCAGAGCAGGGCAACTCAGTCGCTGGGTTGTGACGCTGTATGTGGGGGTGGGGCCAAAGGGAGGCAATGGCAAGCACACTTTGCTTCCTCCCACCGCCACCTCAGGCTGCGCAATTCGTCCCACTGCTCGAGAGTGTGCGACCATGGTCAGCTGCTGCTGGGTTCGTTGCTGGGGGCTGCGCGGTCCGTCTCACTTCTCCCTCCCACTGTCCCAAGCCCTCACTGGGTCCGCTGGTGCTACCCCGTATGCCTGGGCACCTGGGGTCGGGGGATCCTTCCTGCCCGACCCAGCTCCGCTGCTGGCTCCGCCCCTCTTACCCGTCCTGGTTGAAGGGTTCCTTGTCGTCGGACTTCTGTATAGTTCAATTTTCTGTTCTTTGGCTGTGTCTTTGTTTACTAAACCTTTGTTGTATTCAAACTTGGTTGTGGGAGAAGGCACAGTGTTTCCACCCATGACTCCATCTTGGCGGAAATCTCTGACTTAATCTTCGATAATGTCTTTAAAGAAAGTACGTCATCCCCAGTTTACAAAATAGCAACATGAGCCGCAAGGAGATTGAATGCATCACCCAAGTTCACCAGGCTAGGGAGTGACCAAGGTAGGATTTGAATTTGCTTGACTCAGCCCTCAGTGGTCCATCCCACACCACCTCCAGTATAAAGACAGCATAATGGTAACTTCACTGCCAGAGGTAAATCTTTTGACTAAGTCTACCATGAGATTTATCTCATTGATCTTTGTGTAAGTTGTGATGGATAAAAAAGTGGACACTGCCTTTGGCTGATCTTCTGTAAAAACTATTATGTGACCATTGAAATGGATGATTGTTATATCTCAGCTTTGTAAATAAAGTTAAATTAAATTATGAAGAGAAGATACCTTTGCCAGAGGGGTTGGCATAGGAGAAAGGAACATGGGGGAGCTATAAAGAATAAAATTCATATGGAACAACCAGAAAAGCATCCAGGATGAGATAGAACTGATCTGGCTATTGAAGGGTGGGCTTAAATTACCAGAGAGCTGGAGAAAAGCATTCAAAGCATAAGAAGGGAATAAACAAATCTGAAGGGCTAAGAAAATGCCCATGCAATAGGAAGTTTCAGTGACCATTACCACTTTGGAACATATTTTTATCTATCCGCTATTTCTCATGTGCGAGCTGTGATTTTCACAACCTCCGTGAATGATACGTATCATTATCACCATTTTAGAGAAGAGGAAACAGAGACTCAGAAATATAGCTAAATATATCTAGAAGGAAGTAATGAATTATCAGAACATGAAAGTACATAGCGACTGATTGGCCATTGTAATATGGATCAAGAGTTGACTGGGGAAGATAGTTCTAATAACTATCATTATTACTTTGCTCTTGGTATCCAAAGCATGGTAGACGCTTAAAAAGACCGAGTCTCAGAGGAAATGAGATCGATGGATGTCATCAAGCTCGTCGCATGAGCATTTCAGAATTGTAATAATGTTTTTGCAAATATGCTTACCTGTATTTTCTGGGGAAAGAGAGGGTAGCTTGTAGCAGCTTCTCAAAGGAGTTCCTGGTGTAAAAAGAAGTTAAGAATCACTGTGTTGCTTTGAGGAGGGCATCGGTGGAGACAGGCGTGATGATGTGGCAGGGAGTTCCTGTGTGACTCAGTTACCTGGCAGAGTCTGGTGACTGTCCACATAGAGGAGCACTGGACCAGTAAGCGACTGTATGGAGATAGTGGGAGGGATGCTAGACCAGGTCCAGTGGTGTCGGATGCAATCTGGGATACTGGGGTACAACCATAGATGTGAGTATGTAGGTAGAAATAACACGAATGTAGATATACATGTGTATAAATACACACATGTTTTCAGCTCTGCCACCTCTACAGCAATGAATGTACCTCAGGCAAAAAGTAAGAAATTTGTCTAAAGTCCCAGCCAGCGTAGGGACAAACCGGGATTTGATCCCAAGCAGTTGACTCCATGAACTTACCCCCTTACCACAATGCCATAGAAGATATGAAAGTTGTAGTTAGTGGGTGAGATATCAGAAATAATTTCTATCTACTTCATAATATTTTTGGAAGCCTTCAGTAGAACATTTCCATTATACTGTTAAGTCCTTCAGTTCCTTGCGGTATTATTAAAAATGCATCAGAAATATTTTCCTAGGTTAGTTCCTATGGCCTTTCCTCTAAAAATGTAAAACTGCACAATTTTTGTAACTTAGGCTAATTCAGATAACTGTGTCTTGATTAATTTCACGACAACACTTTGACTTTAGGTCTGTTGCTGTCACTGTTTTATTGATCGTTACTCTCATTTCGAGCATGTTTCAGTGTCTCGTTCTAATACTTTCTGTTGGAGGGCTCCGAGCCTTGCTCCTGACTACTGTAGACTCATTCGATGTGACTCAGCATTCCTGGACATCTGTGAGGAAGAGATTAAGCTCAAAGACATCACTGTGTCTCAAAAACAAAGCCTTTTGTAGAAACTGACTGCATGACCCCCTCTGTGGGCTGTGTCACCTGGAATCGAGGGGATTTTGTGATATTATAGAAAATGGTTTTCCGGAACATCAGGCTAGAGCAACATGAAAGCACATACCAACTTTTGTTACTAGACTTATTTTTTAGTCATTGTGTTTCACTTCCAACAGAAAAGTTGGTATCCTGCAGGGCTAGGCCTAGAGCTAATGCGCTCCACGCATCTGCCACTGACTTAGAGACTGGTCAGCTGGCAGAAATGTTAGTGAACTAAAAACAGAGATTAGAAAGGCTTTCAAGCAACCAGGCAGCACTCAACTCTCCAAGGAAGGTGGACAGCTGTAAACCCCAAATGACTGTCCCGAAATCCTCATAGAGGTTTGAACCGACTGCAGTGAGAAATACAAAGTAGAACTGGCCTGTGGGAAACATTGCAAATGAGAGGCAAAGGGTAGCATGGAGCAAACAGTGCAATCTGAAGTCAAAGCTGTATCATTCAAGTGCAAGTGAGAGAAACAAATGGTGTCGGAGGTTTGATCCAATAGGTCCTTAAATGGGATGCATAGCCCTCAGTAGATACTTATGGGTAACTAGGTGGGCTTATGGTTTTCAGAACACATTTACTTTATGTAAATGATTAACTTGGGAGTTAATAGCAGGGAAACCTGCTATTGAACTAGGATGAAGAGGGGCAGGGGACCACCCGAAAGCCTACCTGCGTGTGTAAAACGAGAAAGGTTTATGAGGTCTGCATTAGCCAAACAGAGCCAGGCCAGGAAGAGTCTGGGTAAAAAGGTAATAGTTCAGAATTGATTATTATTTGGAAAAATATTACAAAAACATCTTGCGATTTTTATTGTTAGGGATGAGTGTAGGCCAACCTGTGTCATCTTTTAAATTGCTCTTCTGCCCTCCCTACTTCTCAAGGCTCCCCCACCAACCCCATTTGTGTTTCCCACGCACAGAACTCTGATGCTGTCTGAACTCTTCATTATGGCTCCTCATCCCGGCCCATTTTCTGCTGAAACTAGTTCTCCCAGCTTCCTCTGCTTCCCCTGGAAAGAGCTCAGGCTTTGCTTAACCTAAAAAGAAGAAGCCAAGTGAGAGGTAGCGAGGGTTGATTTGTGAACAAAGACCAGCTATTCAGGAACCACTGATTCTGTCAGAAACCCAAATAGTGCTCTGATTATGGAGTGAAGGCTAGGGGTTCTTAGGAGAAAAGGAAGGGAAATACTCTGTGAATAGAAAAAGGAACTTCTCTTGGTGGTCATAAGCTCAGTTTTTCTTTAGCTATGCATGTGTGTTATTGATTCTGAAGAGGATCTTTAATTCTCAGCCCTCATAGTCCGGAGGTCTGCTTTCTTGTTAGCTTTGCAAACAGTTGTTTGGAAGACAATGCGGTTCTGGCCCAGTCCACAGGTTATTTTGCCCAGTTCTGATATTCCAAAGGCTCAGAAAGGAAGACGTGTGATGCGGTTCCCCTGGCAGTTCTTCCCTGACTCTGTTTTCCAATGGCCACACTTATGCCAGCTTTTCACAGCTTCAGAACTAACCACATCTGATTAAAAACCCTTGTATTGCTATTGGCTTATTCTTTTGGTTTGAGCAAGTCACATAATGAATGTCTCTGGGCTTTATATTTTTTTTCCTCTGAGAGATAAAATAATAGCTCCTACCTTTGAAGTTTATTTTGAGAGTTAATTAGAATGTAGATCAAAAGCTTAGCACAATATAGGGACCATATTCCAGTGTTAGTTAATACTAGACAATGATGATGATAAGATTTGTCTATAATTCTGCCAATTCCATGTTAGAAGGAACATAAACTGATTATACAAATTGATACTGAACTATTAATGATTCGTTTCCATGGGCATTTTGTATGTAAACAATGAAAAAGACTAATTCACTGCAGTCACTGACATGTTAAGTATTTTTAAGAACACTTTGGAGGAATGTTTTAATATCTGCACAAAAGTTAAGTAATATGTAGGTTCAAGCTACATTTAATATAGATAAATGACAGGCTTTCACTCTATTTCATGGTAAATCTGGCTCTGAGTAGAGTGCTCTCTCTTCGTCTCTCAGAAGCAAGTGTAAAGGGCCCCACTGAGAGATATTTTAAAATTAAATGTGTAGTTACACTAAATTTATGTAAACGGGAACTCTACTTGATAAACCCTCTTCATCTATTCACATCCTTGAAAACATAAAAGTGTAAGGCAAGATTGTGTAGCATGTTCTCCATTGAAATGGTAAAAGATGCTTTTACTCTGCATTTAGTCAGGCTTACATAAATTTCAATAGCAGAACTCAAATACAGCGGCGTAAATTTTCCAAGAGGCTAGAGGGATGTCGGGTCTTTAGGAAACTGGGATTTACATAGAAAAGGCGTACAGAGGATGATTAGGAACCTAGTTGTAAATAGTACATAGTGAATGGATATTTATTATTCAACAGGAAAGAATGAATGATAATGTTTACCCTTTCTTCCTTCCTTTCTTCCCCATCTTCCTTTTAAAAAATTTCATCTTTATTGTTGCTGTTGATACTGTTTATTTTTGATATGTATCATACTACCCATGTGCAATTCACAAATGAATAGTTCTAGTAAAAGCAATGACAGGCTTCACACCCTTCTTACCTGGGATAAGAAGTAGATCATGACAGTGTCTTAGGAGCTTCCATGAGCCCTTGTCCAATCACATTCCCATCACGCCCTCCTTTTTTTTTTTTTTTTGGTCATGTTTCTACTCATGTGCACATCCTGAAAAAACACAGTGTTTGATTTTGAAAAGTAGGCAGTCAAGATAAACCTGTTGCAAAAGGGACCTGCAGTATCACCACCATTAGATGAAGGACTGGGAGAAGACATGCTAAACAGAACCCCCAGGGGTTCTGAAGACACGCTGCTTTGAGAATTTAAAGAAAATTCTGAAACCCTCGGTCAGTGGGGAGTCCGTGGGGAAGGGTGGGAAACAGCTCTAAGATACATGACACTGAGCAAAACTGGGTTATCTGACAGGCCTGGAATGTGGGTCAGCTACGGNCATACTACCCATGTGCAATTCACAAATGAATAGTTCTAGTAAAAGCAATGACAGGCTTCACACCCTTCTTACCTGGGATAAGAAGTAGATCATGACAGTGTCTTAGGAGCTTCCATGAGCCCTTGTCCAATCACATTCCCATCACGCCCTCCTTTTTTTTTTTTTTGGTCATGTTTCTACTCACGTGCACATCCTGAAAAAGCACAGTGTTTGATTTTGAAAAGTCGGCAGTCAAGATAAACCTGTTGCAAAAGGAACCTGCAGTATCACCACCATTAGATGAAGGACTGGGAGAAGACACGCTAAACAGAACCCCGGGGTCAGCTGCTTTGAGAATTTCAGAAAACTCTGAAACCCTCGGTCAGTGGGCAGTCCGTGGGGAAGGGTGGGAAACAGCTCTAAGATACATGACACTGAGCGAAACTGGGTTATCTGACAGGCCTGGAATATGGGTCAGCTACGGGAAGGCAGAAATGGCATGGAGTCACCTGCTTCTAAGTTTCTATGGCCTATGTCCTACTCTTTTCTTTAAAAAAAATTCCCCACCTGAGAATATGTTTTTATTTTTATTTTAGTTTTTTAAACATTTTTAAAGATTTTTATTTATTTATCTTTAGAGGGGAAAGGAAGGAGAGAGGGAGAGAAATATCAATGTATGGTTGCCTCTTGTGCATCCCCTACTGGGAACTGGCCTGCAACCCAGGCTTGTGCCCTGACTGGGAATCGAACCGCAGTTGCTTAGTTCGCAGGCCCGCGCTCAACCCACTGAGCTACACCAGCCAGCGCAGAATATGTTTTTATTGATTTGAGAGAGTGAGAGAGACGAAGAGAAACATTGATGCGAGAGACAAATGTTGATCTGTTGCCTCCTGTACATGCCCCAGCTATGGAATGGAACCCACAACCTAGGTAGGCGCCCTGACGGGAGATCAAACCCACACCATTTTGCTGTAGAGGATGGTGCTCCACCCAACTGAGCCACCCACGTAGGGTGAAGATGTGTTGTTTTATGTCTTATATTTGTGCATTCCAATAGGGTAGCAACTAGTCACATGTGGCTATGTACATTTAAGTGAATTCAAATGAAAGAAAATGAGAAGTTCCATTTCTCAGCTGCAGTAGTTACATTTCAGGCCACCAAGGGACTGGTGGCTGCTATAGGATGGCCCAGATGAAGCCCATTGACATCTCCGCAACCACTTCCAGTGGGTCCTGCCCTTCTAAATGCTGAAATAATCTGTAATGAACGCAGCAGCCATATTTACAGAAGCCCATGAAGATGATCTTTAATACTACACAAAGGCTCTGTTTTACTAAGGGCGAAATGATTAGGAAATATAGAGGAAAAATAACATTGCCACTATAAAAGTCTGAATTACCATGAAGTGGTTCTTTGGGGAATCGAGAGGTCAGATAGTTCAAGCCCCCAAAGAGAAAGCAAAAAAAAAAAAAAAAAAAAAGGACTGCCTCTGTGTCATTTTCATTCATTAAAAAGAAAGCCCCTTTCAAAGCTTGGGTATAAGTGTTGGGCTGCATTGGACAGTTTTGAACATTAGTCAAAATTTATTTCAAAAATCTAAAAGACAAATTCAATATCATCTCATTTGGATTCTGTGTTTGCCTGGGGTATTGGCAAAGAATCGAAGGTAAAACCATGTATAACAGATGAGTAGGAATGAAAGCTTTTCTTTGTTGATATTTTATTGCCTGTTTAGCTTTAGGGACTAGGGAGTAATAAAAACGGTAAATAGTACCTTGGTGGCCAGAATAAGTTAGGATCCTTCCAAAGGTACCAACTCTCAGTGAGTGATTAGTTTAAGCCTAGCATAGACCTAGCTCACCCAATGTAATTTAGAGTAATTATTCCATTTCTTCCCTATAGGCTCTCCCAGATGACTTGCAATAAATTCCAACTAAATACTGTTTAAACACATGCTATCTGAAATAAACACCCCTATATTATAGTGCACTGAAGCATAAACATGTTACTTTCTTTTAAATATTACATAATAGAGCTTTAAAATAACACATGTGGTGCCAGGGACCATGCTGTATGTGATTCTCCGTCGATGAAGAAAAGGCAGTTGCAAGAAGTGTATTTTCTGCTAATGAAAATGCCCGAGAGGAAATGGCAGAATGTTCTAAACATGGTGGATTCCTATTCCTCAGATAATTGCACAAACCAGTCATCCGTAGCCCACATGTCCTATGGGAGCCATGGACGTTTTCTGGGAGCTGATTACAATAGGAGAGTAAGTGAAACTCCAAGGGGAGCTCTGTGGCTAAAACACCCACTGGGGAGTTAGAGTAGCAGGGTCAGTCCCCAGTGCTAGCATCCTGAGAGCTAGAGGTTGTCCCCAGATCTGCAGGAAGTCCCCTCGGTCCTTGGCCCAGTCCTTGTCATCTCCAACACCAGGGCACCTGAGCGCCAGGCATCCTGAGCCTTAGCACACATGTCTGCATGTGTCATACATGAGGGTGTCCTGGGCAAGAATCAGGGGCCAGTTGTCACTGAGAACATGAGTTGAAATAGGAAGCAGCCCCAGGGCAATGCAAAACCTCCACCTTACCCACAGTAGCTAAGGGGGCTGGGTGACTGACGGTGTATGCTCCTGCCTGGGGCTCTGGGAATTATCTGTGGTGGACGCTACAGTTTGGATCATGGGAAATTTCAAACAAGGGCAAACAGGGAAACATATAATGAGCCCCATGGATGCCATCGCCCACTTTTAGCAGTCATCAGTCCACAACCAAACTTGCTTCACTTTTCCACTCATCTGCTCCCTTTCCGTACGTAGTGGGTAGTTGTGGAGTGAATTTTAGGGCATTTCAAGGGACGAAGCTTTTTTCTGCTCTGAATTGGCACAGAAAAACAGTGCTCTTCCCTGTCATGTCCCTGTTTGTACCCCAAGGGCACTGAAAGTTATGCTGGGAAATGATGGCACACATGGAGTGGTTTATGAGAGTTGAGCGCAGGGAACTATGGGAATAAGCAATGGCGGGACTGGCGGCTAAGGACATGCTCTGTAGACCGAATCGTTGCAACAGAAGAAGGGAAGATAGGAAATTCCAGCTAGAGGAAACATCAAATAATGATCTGATTCGAGAGTCAAGCATATTCATGGTGGTAGACATAAGGAAACCCCAATTCCTCAAGGGTCAGCAGAATGAACATGTATAAGACACATGGGAACACACATGCAAAGGAAGAGGGTACGTTCAAGGCACTGTGGACATTCAGAAGCACGAAGATGGCAGTGGTGGCAATTGTAGCAACAGCACAGGGGACAGCAATTCTGTAGCAGGAAGAGCTGGAGGAAATGGGGTTACAGTGATGACAAGAGGAATTATCTAGGTAGTTTGGTGTTTCCAGACCAGGAAGTACTTTTAATCATCAGTTTGTACTTCCTACAATCATTATGATCCTCAAAAGATTGTAGTGGGCGCTTCTTATTATGATGACTGATGTTTATGTGACTATAAACTGTGATTCTCTCTTGAAAGGAAATATACTCTTTGTTATTAAGAACTTGCAAGATGAGGTCAGAGAAAAGTTTTCAGAAGTTTCAATTATATTCATAGCTCCTGAATGTTTTAATGTGTTCTCCAAAGAATAATAAAAGTAATCACAATTTACATCAGTTAGGGTTCCCTGTAAGAATACATAAACCACTGTAGATGTTTGAAGCAGAAGTTGATTTAATAAAGGGAAATGGAACTTATTCAAATTTAATGGAGATGAGGAAGTTGGCAGGAGGCCGGTGGGGCACCAGCAGGCGCTCATGTCATGTTGAGGCGGCAGATCAGAGCTCAGGAATTTGCTACTGGCACCCAAGCGCACACAGCTGCCCTACAGCCCAGAGTCTAACAAAGAGGCATGGGGGAGGGGTGGCGGTGAGGAACTCAGCAGCTGACTGAGAAGTCTGCCTGTGCAAACATCTGAGCTTCAGCCCCTGCAAGAGAAAACTAGTCTAGTTTTAGAAACTCAGTCCAACTCATCTCCTTGGGAAAAAAACCTTAATCATCATCAGAAACCTGGCATCGGAATTCAAAAACTGCTCAAAGTTCCAGTCCTTGCAAAGCAAAGAAGAGTTGTAGGTTATAATGGATGCTGATCACCAATAGACAATACCCAACATACCATGTAAAGCCAAATCTAATGACCCCAACTCAGTTAATATCATCAGCCCATCTTAATGCTGAAATGGATAGCACTGCCTGGTCTATTTGTGGACCCCGAGTATGTTTCCAGCTCAGCCAGCTTTCCAAGGAGTTTCAGTTCTTTTCAGAGTAGAATGATATTTAGAGACGGAGTTCTGGGTCCTCCATATGTTCGTGTTTAGGTAACAGTGCTTGTACGCCTTCGTAGCCAACAGAGCCAGGAAAGTGTTTTTGTTGTTACTGTTGTTATCAATCATAATTCTCGACTGATACCTCAAATTCAACTTCAGTGATGTAGGTTCTTCCTTACCTATCCTATTTCATATTTGTGTCTTTCTTTTATAGGAGAAAGCAGTTTTCAAACTGCACGCACATATATACTTATCTGTTTCATTCTACTATACCTGTGCCATAGTTCAGAATTATTATACAAATAGGAATACTGCTAAAGCTGCTAAGTTCAAGACATGCTATTTCCTTTTCTGTAGTTCTTTGTCCTTAGAATGCTTCCAAGTATGTGTTCATAAGTTCCTTGATTTAAACTATTTTTTATGTATGTGTATGTTCTTTTTTTAACATTTTATTATTTTTAAAGATTTTATTTATTGATTTTTAGAGAGGGAAAGAGGGGGGAAGAGAGGGAGAGAAATGTTGATGTATGGGTGCCTCTCATGTGCCCACTACTGGGGACCTAGCCCGCAACCCAGGCCTGTGCCTTGACTGGGAATCAAATCAGCAAGCCTTTGATTCCCAGGCCGGCACTCAGTCCATGGAGCCACACCAGCCAGGACTCTGTGTGCATGTTATTTTCTATTTTGGTGTACTGTTGGTTTTTTTCCCTTAATTTAATTTTATAATTAGTTTTTTCTTCCCTTTTAAATTTTATTTTTTTTAGTGTAAAAGATATACATTATTTAAACACTTCTTCATGTACGAGGACTGAGAGACTCACTTTCCTCTCTTTCCAATACATCCTATTCCTTCTCTCCCCCACAGCTCTCTGTCTTCCTTTCTGGACTTTTCCTGCTGTGCTTCCCCCGGGACTGGGGTCCAGCATGTTTAGTGGGCAAAGATGTCCTTACTCTCCAGCAAAATATGCACACTGTCTCCCCTCTCCACAGAGCGAGGGACTGTTCTCACGGGGATTGCTAAGTGGGTGCTCCTAGCAGTGGGATGACGCAGGACTGGGGCTTCCAATCTCACATCTGCCCCTCCTGCCTTTTTCGGCCTGTGCTTGAGCCACGAGTCTTGGAGTCTGACCCGGTGTGAAGACGACTGAACCGGGCAGTGATGCTGGTCTCTGTGGCTCCCGATGCGGACGTTTCGATCATGTCGGTCCTGATACCTGCAGTATTAATCCCAGGATGCTTTGCCTTTACATCATATCTATCCTAAAAGAAAAGCAGACTGTCCTGGCTATTGTGGGACGGTGGATTGAGTGCCGGCGGAGAACCGAAGGATTGCCAGTGTGATTCCCAACTTAGGGCACATGCCTGGGTTTTGGGCCAGATCCCCAGTAGGGGGCACATGAGAGGCAACTATACATTGGTATTTTTCTCCCTCTCTTTCTCCCAATTTTCCCTCTCTAAAAGTAAATAAATAGAATCTAAAGAAAGCAAAGCAAACCATTTCACCTTCCCATGGCACAGCCAGGTCTTCCTATATGGTCTCGTGTCAAGACCACGTCAACACCGTCTTTCTTCACATTGTGAAGGGCTGTGCTGATCATCTTGATATTCAACGGAACGTCACACTGGTTCATTACATGTGTGGCCTTGGGCCACCTGGACCTGAGGAATCAGAAAACAGGTGTCAATGCATGCTTTAGCAATGCAAGTGTGCAAGAGCCTGAGATACAGTCTCAGTGGCACTCCAGGGCTGTGGCACAACTGTGACGTTTCCAAAGGGCCAGTGGTCTGTGGCATGTTGAGATGCCCTTCCCAAATGAGACACAGCTTGATGTCCTCAGAATTAGTCCACCACCCAAAACCAAACAGAAACAAAGCAAAACAAAAACAAAGAGGTACAATACTTGATAGTCCTCTTTTCATTTTAGAGGCCATATATGTACCATTTGTCATGTGGCGCTAGCCTCTTTTCTGGGCATTGCGAAGGCTGCCCATTTTTCTGTGCCCCCGAGCAGGCAATGGGTCTGCGTGAGACACAGGTGGCACTCCATGTATTTTGGGTCCGAAGTCCGGGTGTCTGTGGTGGATCCTGTATAGCCAGCCTCCGTGTCAGCCTGAGAGCCAGGCTCCCGCAGACTTTCAGGAAGGCAGTAACCTCTCCCAAGAACACATTTTTGTTCACGGAAAATCAGCTCCCAGTTTGCTATTGGAACCCAAAGTGATGAACACCCCCAATTGCCAATTATGAACTGAACATTATCTAGTCTACCCAGCCATAAAATTGGATGTGCAGAGCGGCATTCGCCTGTAAAATGGAAATGGCATGTGGAAGCTAGCAGGACTGCATGAGGATGCAGCCCTGGGAGATATGGCTTGGGCTTCGTCGTGTCTGCTTCCTCGGTGTGGGCCATTCTTCCTTAAAGCATAGTTTTGATCCCACAGGGCGTTACCTATGACTCATTAACAGAAGAAGAAAGAAAAACCCAGGCCCGATTTGAGGATGCGTCTGTCTGCACGACGCGCCGGCATGAACTAAATGTGGATGGCCGTTCATCAAACACAATGCAACCTTACTGTTTGCGGCAGCACGTGGGTAGTATGCTCAGCAAAGTAAGTCAGACAGAGAAAGACAAGCACCGCGTGATCTCAGCCAGATGTGGAAGCTAAAGAGCAAACTAAATGAACAAACAAAATAGAAATGGTAAGCAAGCGTCACTGCTCTCGTCACTGGTGTGGAACCCTGAGAGGAACAGAAGGGTCTTCTTAAGGAGCTTGGTGGCCAAAATGGATTTGATTAGAAATGACTTTTAATAAATGAATGTACCACTCCAAATAACCAAATTTCTTGTCATAGGGTCACATAACCTACATGTGTTAGAACTAATTTTAATGATACTAAGCAATAATGGTCAGGATGACACGTATTTGGGTGTAGGTAATACAAAGTCTAGGTCAATATTGGGAGCTGTCCGTTTTCATTTTATTGGTGGTTCATGGCGAATTCCTTGTGTTTACCTCTTCTGATGTCTTGAGGGGTTATTCTCAGAGCAACAAAAAAGCTAAGCAAGATTGATTAGATGATGAAATTAAGATGCTTATGTGAAAAAAATATGCAGGGGCATAATATTTATACTTTTAACTGATTAGAGAGAAGCAAATGGAAGAAACACTCATACTGATTTTTATTTTGTTACTTTTCATCACTGGGATGGTGAAGTGCTCTGAAAAAGACATGACAGCTTTAACAAAGCATTTCTGAACAATGTCTTTGAAATCACGATCAGTCTTTGCAGGTTTGGGCTCAGAGAGAGTGAGCTGTGATGAAAATAAATTGATACACTGTAAAAAGAACTGGCAGGGTAATTTATATTCAGCAGAAGCCCAAATACTAATTCCAAGAGAAGATTTCAAGATGAAGTGTATGATGGAGTTTAAAAAAATCTAATTACTCTGACTACTGCATTTCTTAGCAAACCAAATTTTACTTTTCTGTGTGTACTATGAAGGCAGAGTCCTTAGTAGGAGTTCTTTTTTCACTAAGAACTATAGATCTTGCATATTCTTGAGAAGAAAAATTATAGTTTTCAGAAGGGTTGATGCAGAGCAGTACTTTTTCTGTAAGTATATTTGTCTCTAAAGCTAGATTCTTAATTCAGATTTTATTCAGTGATTACATTTGTTTCACGTCTTATAGAAAACCAACATACAATCTGAATATCAATAAATAAAATGTGTTTCATATCTTTTTATCATGTTTGTTTATTCCTGTGTACTAGTAATATGCATTTTTTAGTTCTCATCTTCATGAAGTTAAACAGTAATATTGTTTGCCACTTTGCTAATTTTTTAATTGACAATGTATTTTCGATGCCCTTGCTTGATAAAAGCACCTGACCAAATTGCAGCTGAGAGAAAAACATGTCACCATTTCAGGCTTTAGCTATCATAATCTTTAACTTTCTTATCAAAGGAATTCTTGTTGCCCCTTTGTGCAAATAGCTGGTTGCTCAACATAATCCGATTTATGTTTCAGGAAGAAGGAAAATATAGAGCATTCTGGATATGATCTTCTTTATTAAACATTGTACTAGCATGACTCAGGGTCCCTGAATTGTACAATGTATTGAAGTAGTTCTGAAAGGCAACGAGGATCCTGATTACAAATAACAAGCTATGCTTTATTTATCTTCCAAATAGCTTCACAAATATTCTTTTCATCCCAACTTCTTGGAAGAAGAACAGCATAGTGAGTAGATCAATAGAGTTAACAAGAAAGAAAAGAACACCATTATTCAATTTTTTTTAAAGTTATAGTCCATTCTTATTATTTTAATCTTCTTAGTCACAAAGCAACTTAATGCCTTTTCTGTTTCCTATGATATTGTATTTCTTAAGATGAAAAGGTGAATGCTAAAAGATTTACATCTGTAGGGTGAACAATTGTATATTCAAATATATTTGTAAGGTGGTTTTTAATTTTATTATATTTGAAGAGAAACTTCGAAGCCTAATATATAATACAACAAAGTAAAGATTGTAAAAAAGATAAAAGTATATGAGTTACCATCCAAATTCAAGAAAATGCTTCACATGCAAACAGGAAGTCGTTGTATGAGGCTCATAAAAGGCACACCATCGAGACAGGATTCAACAGCTAAGCTGGCATCTAATTAACGATTCAGCGAAGTTTTCAGCCTTGAACTTGAACAAGAGAAGAGCATAATGACTGTAGCACCCTGTGCCATGCCATAAACAGAGGAAGATAAAAAGCAAAACAAGGGAGGCTATTTTCTTATTGTTTGAAAAAGGAAATGTAGCTTTATGTTTATGTAATCCTTATATGTTGCCAAAAATGTGGGAAGTACCTAAATGTGGAAGACATGGGGAGATGGTAAATCTTACAGAGAAGACATCTACAGTTTACAACTGTTGTTATTTGGTTCTTCTGTAAGATTGTGACCATGTGTATACATACTAGTGTTTCCTCCTTTTATATAACACTAGCACAATTTATCATGCTATAAACCCATGGTACACAGTGTTTGAATGTTTGCGTATTGTTCAATCAAGTACATAGACTTTATTTTCTTCTGACTACAAATTGGGGATCTTTTTGATTTTTGAGTCCAGGTCTTTGAACACAAACCTTTTTTTCCTTACAAAATATCCACTCATTTCGATGGGGTAAATACGTGGACTCAGAATCCACTGTCAAACAGGATGACTTCCTCAAAGGTTTTATGTTTTTATCACCAAATTTATTTCTGAGGGCTTTAAAACAATTTGTAGTCCTAACAGCAATGAATAATGGGAAACGTGGGCATGTATTGTTTTTAATGATGAAAAAATGTCTAACATATTCTGATCAAGTTTTAATTTTTTTCTATGAATATTAATAAGAGCCCTGCTATAATCATGGGATAGCCTGTATCAGACAAGCATGTGGACAAACAAAGCAAAATTAAGCAAATGAAAGCAGGACATGCAGAATATGATGGATAACAGAACTTGGAGAATATAAGATTAAATGAATTCTAGAGGGGGTAAGACCTGGAATTATATTCTTGAACCTTATATTGGGTGCTTACCAGCCAAAGTCAAGTCTCCGTCCATTTCTATTTCTCAGCCCTACTCATTCTTATACTTTTTTCTTCTTTGATCTCACTGACATTACACTTTGTGATTTTAATTCCACCATTTCCTAATCTCCTCGAAGACCACACATAACCTTCGACTATAAACTACCCCATCCCCTCCCTATAAAAGTTTAAGGCACTGCTGCTCTGATCTTCCCATCTGCACTTCTCTCCCTACTGCGATAGCTCGGATAAAACCTCTGCCCTTACTGGTTGGTTTTCCGTCATTGACAGTGTCTTAGAATAGTCTCTCCTATTTAAAACCTGCTCTGTGTGGCCAATCCGATTTTACACTTCCAGATCCTTCACTGACCAGACCCTTAAGAGTCGTCGCATGGTTCCCCTGAAACTTTACTCCGTTTTAAATTGCGATATTAATTACGTAATCAAATCCTTTCAAAGCCCCCCATTTCCTCCAAATGGCACCTCTCTTTGAAACTTCAGGTGTCTACTCTGACTGCTTACTGGATATCTTCGGTCAGAAATGAATCTGTTCTTTCAATGCAGTGTGCACCAAACCACGATTTATCATTTCTCCTCTCCCCACTTTATTCTGCTCTTCCTCTCATGTTTTCATTATTGACAACTGGCATTGCTCCCTGTTCAAGATTCCAAAACAGGAAACTGAACACGACTGGTTGCTTCCTTAAATCCGTTATTCAATTCATCACTGAGTCTCCTCTTTATTTTCCTTCTCTGGTGACTTCAGACCTTCATCATCTCTCACTTAAAAGGCTTCAGGAATTCATACCCAATTTCTCTGCTTTAGATCATACTCTTCCTAAAAGTTATTTTCAACAGCGCTACTAAAATTGTCTTCAAGAATGCAAATCTGATCGAGTCTCCCAGTTATAAAAAGATAATATCAGATAACTTGGCACTGAAGTTTTTTGGGGGTGGGCGGGAATTGGACCCAGCCAATCTCTCCACATTCAGATCCCCCAGACTCAGTCTGAGTTCCAGGAATGAATGTCAAAGTGCCCAGCTACCTGCCATGCTTCCCAGATGGTCTCCATCATTCATGCTCTACCGCTGACTCTCATACTCACCCCCTTCTTCTGGCCTGGTTTCTGGGAGACCTCATCCAAGCATTTCTTCTCAGAGAGATTTCAATTAGATCTCTTTCTTTCTCTTAAGTCATTCATTTCTCCTAAATTCTCTTCTAGCATCATAATTGTCCAATTGTTTCACCCAGGCAAACCCTCTATAGGATTATAAAAATTGATAGGTCGACTTTGTTCAATTCTGTACATTTTTAAAAACGAGTATAGTGACTAGGAATATCTGTTGATGGCCTCTTGGGGCATATATGTTCAGGCCCTTCCTTACCACTTGTAACACTGAAAAGACTTTGGTGCTGAAATTACTTATTACCACTCCAGGCCATATTGGTTCCTGTTCCTCCTCATGGGAATGTTGAAGACAAAACTGAAATCACAGTCACCTGTTACTTTAACCAAAGAAGGCGTTGGAAGTGCTCTGAATATTTGTGCCCCACCCCTCATATATGTGTTAAAATTCCAACCCTCAAGGTGATGGTGTTAGCAGATTAGGATGGGTAGGGCCTCTAGGAGGCAATTAGGTCAAGGATGTAGACGTCTGTGAATGGGATTAGTGTCCTTATAAAAAGGCCCAAGGAGGCACCCTGACCCCTTGAACCGTGCAGTGTTACAGTGAGAACATGTTCTTTCTGAGGAAGTGGGCTCTCATCGGACACCTTGATCTTCAACTGCTCAGCCTCCAGATTGTGAGGAATACATTTTTGTTGTTTACGAGCTATCCAGTTTTTGACATGTTGTTATAGCAGCCCAAATGGACTCAGACATGGAGTGTTTCTCCATAGTTAAGCCATGACCAGTTCATTTATAAATAGTCATTAAATTGTTAAATTGGGACCACCACAGACAACGAGCTGCTTGAAAAGATGGCTCTAGAGGTGTGAGCAAGTTCCATCAGAGGGCAGGGCACTCTTTGGTGTGGGAGCACAGCTGAAACATTGTATTAGACCTATTACATAGAGAGAGCTTATTTCAAGGTTAAGTGCAATTACTAATAAATGTGAACTACAGCTACTCGTGGAAAACCAAATGGTCAGAGGCCAACTCAGCTGTTTTTAGGATGTCCCAAGAAAATTAAAAAAAAAAAAAGAAAGGAAGAGAAAAGAAGAGGAAAAAAGAGATTTGAGAAAACAAAAGTAAAAGAGAGAGAGAGAGAGAGAGAAATTGGACCCATCACCACAGATCCATGAACTTAGAATTGGATCAATGAAATTGTGTGATTATCTTCAAGGTCACTTAAAACATATTATGTATGTTCTAGGCTTTACTATAGGCTTTACTATAGCCAAAAAAATGATCTGGTGTTTATTATTACATAATGCCCTGAATATCTTAGGTATTCATTCTTTCATTCATTCATTCATCCATCCATTATTTATTTATTTACTTTTGCCATTAAATCATTTGCCTAAACATGGAAAGGCAAATATCACCTATGTACTTCTTAAATTATCTGGATTTTTTCCCCCAAGGGACTAAGACTTTTATAAAAGCCAAATAAAAATGAATTCACAGGGCCCTGGCTGGTGTAGCTCAGTGGGTTGAGCGCGGGCCTGCGAACCCGATGATCGCGGTTCGATTCCCAGTCAGGGCACATGCCTGGGTTGCAGGCCAGTTCCCGGCAGGGGCCAGTTCCCAGTAGGGGATGCACGAGAAGCAACCATACATTGATGTTTCTCTTCCTCTCTCCTTCCCTTCCCCTCTAAAGATGAATAAATAAAATATTTAAAAAAAAAATGAATTCACAGGGAAAATGACATTCTTGGATGTCTTGGCAATGCTGTATAGCAATAAACGTTTCTAAACACTTACCCTCAAATAGGGTATTGCTCTGACCGTGAGCTATATCAGTATACAGTCTTCCACAGATCTGCAGACCAGACTTTAAGAAACATTGCTTTAGAAAATATTTTGGGAGAGCTAAGATGTTTCCAGTGTAGGAGCTTTACTTGCCTTAAAAATTGAGTTCACGGGAAAGAAAAATTTCTAACATCTTAGAGCACCTAATTATTTAGAATTTGTATTAAGATGTGCATTTTCAGTCATTTTGTTGGTATACCCAAATAGTACACTCTGACATTTTTAGGAGCGGAATACAGCTATGTAGGTAACTGTAGTATGTGACAAAAACCAATGAAATACCTTTATTTTAAAGCTTACATTTATGAACTAATTTTTACAATAATGCATTGTAGCTTATAGTTTGGGGAAACCAAGTTTTAATTATAACCAGAAGGGAATCTGATTAAAAAAGCATGATCTTGATATACTTAGCCAGGGTAATAAATTGTTTCTCATCCCATCAGCATTAATAGAGTGTCCAAAACAACACAACATTTTGTCTGACAGCTTGTAATGAGTTGCGAAGGTTTTCACCCTGTTGAAGGCTTGTAGCAGTTTTACATTACCTCAAATTTGCTGCATTTTTATACAAATAATTATCTAATTGCTGCATAAATTTACATTTTAAGCTTAACATCAACTGAAACAGCTTCTAAACACTATTGATATTCAGCATGGTATCTAACGCATGTCAAGGCAACATGATATTTCTTTAGGCTCAGAAAATTATTCATTTATTTCTATATACTTATCATCTCCTACAATTATTGAGTCAGAGCTATTTCATCTGCATTTTTAAAATTCATTCATTCCCATATTAGATAAAAGTTATTATAAGTCCATGCTCTAAAAAATTTAGATTTGGTATAACTAATTCATATATATTTGTCTGAATATATATACATACACATTCAAGTTATTCAATATTTTAAAAATTTACTTGTCTAAAGGAGGCTGTAATACTGTATTTAACTAAATAATAATCTATTTTATTTATAAAATACATGCACACGGTTTTACTTTTGGGCAAATTCAAGTTGTACAACAAACCTATGTTTAAGAGAAACACTGAGGAATCATGACCACACATTTTCTTCATCAAAAATTAAGATATTAATTTATTATAAAAATGTAGAGGAATTTGATTCATGAAATGACTTATCTTTCACTAAATTGTTATTCTTCTCGGTATCAATATAGTTATAATACATGTGTATACACATGTGCATATATGTAGGTAATTCAGTCATATTAAAAAAGCAAGAATTTTATCCTCATATTTACTGTACTTCTCATGGAACCTATATAAAGTTATCATGGAATAACTCATATAAAACTTTTAATTTGTTCTAAAGTCACTTATAAATCTCTTCATTTTAAATGTATATGTTTTACTCCCAGCGTTTAAGGCACTGAATGCATGATGTTGTCACTTACAATATTTTGTCTATCAATGCAATGAAAGAGTGAAATTAAAAAAAAATTCTGAGATCAACTCATACTGTTTCCATTACTTTAAGGTTTCTCTTTTGTGTCAACTAGGACATCTTACCATTCACAGCAAAGCTTCTTAACAGTAGTCAAGGCCTGCTGCATATTCCTAAACCTCCTATACTGTGTCCTTCAAGCAATCCCAGTAACACTTTCCTAAATGCATCATCGATTCTAGTTTCTAAACTCAAGGGCCCCTCCTCAGTTCTTAATTTATTTGGATTATTTGTATTTAATTCTATTTCTTCTTTAAAAGGCCCGTCCCTTTTTGCTTCTGTAATGCTGCTCTCTTTTACTTAAAAGTTTGCTGAGACTGCTCCTCCTTAGTGACATTTGGGGACATTCATTGATTGATCTATTCTTAAGTGACGGTGTTCCCTAAGGTTCTGCTCTTAGAATACTTTCCTTTTTACACACTCCTCAGAAATCTAATCTGCTTTCATGGCTCTAATGACCATAGTTAAGTGGATAACTGATCACTTCTTTAGTAATAAGATGAGAGTAGGCTTTTCTGTGGTAATAAGAGCAGCATCCAATATTTCAATGCCTTAACTTCAAAGAGGTTTATTTCTCACAGGTGAGGTGGGAGTCAGCTCTCCTTATGCTCACTCAAAAGAAGTGCTGAATTATACATTGTCTCTTCACCTATCTTTGCAGAATGTAACATACATCACATTTTATTGCCATGGTCTTGCCTTGGAACATGGGGATCGGGAAGTGAAAAGAGCTGAATGTAACTCTGATACAATCACGGCCTCCACCTTCCACCTCCGACTCAGATATTAAGACTTGTATATTCTCTGTCTTTCAGAAACCTATACTCACACTACCATGTGAATTTGAAACACATGTCTATAATGGAACTCTTATTTTTTCAATATATTATAACTTCCCCTTTTTATTTCCTGTCCCGATGAATGGCTTTGATTGCCTGACTTGTTTCTTAAGCTAGAAACCTAGGAAACCATTGTCAACATTGCCATCGGAATAATTTATCTGAAATTAACTTTCCCGCACAGGTCCTTTACTTTGGCACACCTTGCAAATAGAATGCAATTAAAAAGTCATTACTGTGGGCTCACAGGGGCTTTCATCATCTCGCTTTATTTATCTTAGAAAACTGAAGACCTACCACTCAACAACTTGCAACTTATGCTCTTGCCAAATTGAACTGTGCATTGATTCCCTCTAGTTCCTGAAAACTTCTCATGTTATTTTTTTGCCTTCAGCATGAAGGTCTAGAAGGGTCTTTCTCAGGCCTTTCCTGAGCTAATTCCTACTTTTCCAGGTGCGACACAGGCAGCTTTCTCTGGTGAACCTTTACCCTAACCTCAGGTCCCCATCCAAGGCTGTGTGCCCTCAACATACTCAGATCACCTCTTCTCTCAAATTCCCCTAGGCATTCACTGGTTAATCTGTAGATTACTCTACTATAGGTTAACCTACAGTACTATACAGATAATCTCTATCCTTTTAGAAAAATAGGTAGAACTATTTAGAGATAGGGATAGGGCACTCAATAAACAAATAGAAAACAACAAGATTACATGCTCTAGTATGAGTTTTTAAAAAATAAAAAGAGATATAGGACAGAGAGTAGCTGGTAGTATTTGGGGGGATACTTAATTTAATGATCAATAAACGGCTTCTCTAAGGAGACAGACCTTAGTCGAACTAATAATAGCAGAAAGAGTTAGCTTTATAAAAAACTTTAAGACCAAAGATTATGATCCAGTAAAGGGACGTAAGTACAGCTCCATTAGCAAGAAAGAACATGGAAAGGAGCATAAATGGTAGGTACAAAATAGACAGGGGAAGGTTAAGAATAGTATAGGAAATGGAGAAGCCAAAGAACATATGTGTATGACCCATGGACATGAACTAAGGTGGGGGCATTGCTGGTGGGGTGGGAGGTGCAGGGTAGAGGGGAATAACGTAGAGAGAAAAATGGGACAATTGTAATAGTATAATCCATAAAATATACTTTAAAAAAGGAAAGAGCATGGTGTGGGATTACTGTAAAGTGAGAAGCGGCACGTTGTTCTGTAGGGCCTCAAAGGCCGAAGTGAGCTTTAGCTGCGGGGTGGTGGAAAGGCATTTGTGGAGAACGGGATGGAAAGAGTGAAGTGATTTGATGTATCACTTTGAAAAATTTTCTCTAGCTATTCCATAGTGAGCGGATCGTGGAATATAAAGGGAAGCAGAGAGATCACTGACAAATTGGTGGTGGTAATACTGGGAAAAGATGTCCTCTGTTTGGTACATATTGTCCTGTGTGCTCTCATCATAATACAGCACATGTTAATGTGCTGAAATGTTCTGTCTCTTCCCCACCCCCAGCAGGATGTCGGCACTGCAAAGCTATAGCAAGCATAGTGAGCCACGGGTAGAAATCTTTGAATAAATATCTGTTTATTTGAATGATCTAGTGTATTCAATAAAAGCACTGGAATGGAGTGAAAAATTATTGGTATGTCTTAAATGTATTTTTGCAGTATGACATTGTTTTTCATATGAACTTATCTATTAATTATAAATTACAGGTAATTATGAAGAGCTCTTGATTTACTTTCCAGAGACAGAATTTTAAGAAAACCTTGAATGTTTGCCTGTGAAGTGATCATTGGTTAGCTTTAGGAAGTTTGTTTTTTTTGTTCTGGAAAAAACTATACATAAGACAGAGCTTACAGGGCCTGAATGGTTTCTTTTTAAACATACATAAATTATGGATTATAACAGATTTTTTCCTGTTTCTCTTCTTTTCTCTTTTCTTCTTCCTTTTAAAGTAGATTCAATCCCAGGCATTTCTCTGAAATGTTACTGGGTCACTTCTGTGACCTTAGAACTGAATGGCTCATGAGACTGATGTTAAGATCAAAAGATCAGAATCAAAGGAAAATTAGTCTTTAAGGATAAGTGCGAATATAAAATAAAATCAAGTGATTCAGCAGAACAAAT
Source organism: Sturnira hondurensis (assembly GCF_014824575.4). Lineage (NCBI taxonomy): Eukaryota > Metazoa > Chordata > Mammalia > Chiroptera > Phyllostomidae > Sturnira > Sturnira hondurensis. Next base: position 8,812,399 of record NW_028091156.1, read on the forward strand.
CAGATTAATAAGGGAAGGGTATCGGGATGTTTAGTGATATGGAAGCACTGAATTGAGAAAAACCTGCGCTTATGTACAAGAAATTTGATTGCATACTCCTTGAAGAAGTAGATTGTGTCTGTGGATTGCCGCGTCTTTGAGAGTTTCTGGTTGTGTGGAAGCACTAAAAATATTTGTTGCTATAAATTTGGAGATGAGGACAGTAAATAAAGATGCGTGGTTTGATTTGATCTTGATTTGAAACAAAGCAGTAACTTCAGAAGTAAGGAAAGAGGACGAGTATGAGACAAAAAGCAATGGGCAAAAAGTAACAGAATTTCTGCACTGCTGCTGAAAAATGGGAAAAGAAAATTAAGGTACACTTTGCTAGTGATAATATGAAAGATTGAGTAAAGTGGACTGTACAGTAAAAGTAATAAAGGAAAAAGAATCTTCAAGGTGAGGAACAGAGATTATGGAATAAGCAAGAGAATTAATCAGTTATATTGAAAGAGAAGAAACAGTCAGTTGTTGAAAAGATTCCAAATTATTTTTAAATATAGATTTTGCTATACATTTTTAAAAAGACTTGAGATACTTATTTTTAGAGAGAGGGGAAGGGAGAGACAAAGAGGGGGAGAGAAACATCAATATGTGCTTGCCTTTCGCACACCCCCAGAGGGGACCTGGCCCGCAACCCAGGCATGTGCCCTGACTGGGAATCCAGCCAGTGACCCTCTGGATTTAAAGACTGGCACTCAGTCCATTGAGTCACACCAACCCAGGGTAAATTTTGCTCTAAATTTAACAAACACTATTACTTAAATATTCTGCATTCTTAGGATAAAGGAAGATATATATGGGCTTTTGATATCTCAAATAATTATGACCATTTTGAGGACATTTTAAAAAATTCAAGAGCCAAATGATACACTTTCTTGTTCAGCGATACCCAAAGGAATTATTTGGCTTCATGCATATTCAGAGTGTATAAAATGAAATGAAATTATTTTATGTTTAAGAGAAACTTGAATTAGATTTGTTTGATTTATTAGTTTTAAAGTTCTAGGTATAATGAACCATTAGCCAGTATAATAAATGAGGGCAGGTCTTTAACTAGGAAAACGGTCCTCAGTTTAGCAGGCATGATCTTCTTATCTCTGTGCTTATTTGACTTATGTATTTATTTTTACTTTTTAAAAATTCAATTTACTTGGGTGACGTTGGTTAATAAGATTATGTAGGTTTCAAGTAGTGTTTCTATTATACGTATTGTATTGTGTGCCCACCACGGAAAGTCAAGTCATCTTCTGTGGCCATATATTCGAATCTTTTCGCCCTTTCTGCACCCCACACCCCCTCCCTCTGATCACCACCATACTGTTGTGCATGACGCTGAATTTTGTTTGTTGCTTTCAGTTTGATATCCCACATATAAGTGAAATCAGATGGTTCTTAGATCTTTCTGAGTGACTTACTGTACATAGCATGGTATGTTCTCAGGGTCCACCTATGTGGTCGCAAATGGCGGTATTTTGCCTTTTCTTACATCTGAGTAGTATCTCATAGTTTATATGTACCATATTTTCTTTATCCAATCCTTTATTAAAGGACACTTTGTGTCCTCATGATTTGGCCGCCATAACTAATGCTGCAATGAACATACAGATGCATATATGTGTGAATACATGTTTTCCAATTTGGGGAGTAGATACACAGAAGAGGGGTTGATGGGTAATAAATAGAACCCTATTATTTATTTTTCGAGGAACCTCCATACTGTTTTCCCCCCAGCAACGTACAAGCGTTCCTTTTTCTTCACAACCTCTCCATCACTTGTTATTTCTTGTCTTGTAGATAATAGCCATTGTAACAAGGTCTGAAGTGGTTGGTAGTAGTTATTGTAGTTTTCATTTGCATTTCCCTAATTGTCAGTTTATTGATTTTTTTTAATCCTTCTAATTTCTGAAATTGAGTGTTAGCTTTTGCTCTTGGTTTTCTAGGGAGGAGGCCTTATTTCAAAAAAAAATCAGCCAAAGCATTTGAATTAAGCTTTTAGGACACACGATGATGTATTTTTTTTTCAGAAGGCAATTGCAAGGGATAAAAGGTCTAATTCATTATACAGTGCTTGCACATATAATAGGAATCACATACCTTTTCAGCATAAAAATTATCTTATTCATTGTGGGCTTTATTTTCTAATTAAAGGAAAACTTAACACAATTCAAGTAATCATCATAGTTTCTTAATACTTGTTTAAAGAAAAATCACTGAAGATTCTAATTTATTAGGACATGTACCTCTGTACTATGTTTCTGCAAATGTGCACAGAAAGCACTCTTTATTCTACTTAGACTAATAATTTTTCTCATTTATTTTCTCTCTATAAAATAAATTACCTCAGTAATTTGACTAATAAGTTGAGGTTTCTAATAATTTACTTAGGCACTGAGGCAAAAATTATATTATGAATAAATTCAATTCAATTTCATGTTTTTAATTTTTTCTACATATAAAATATATGCTTAGTGACATGCACAGCAGAGCATGAACCAACCTGTGTTATCACCACCCACAGGCACCTGCTGCTGACCTGTGCATATTTTTCCTTCTAAGCATTCTTCAATGTACTTACAAATAAATGTGACTAATATTGATTAAACAGTCTTGTACCTGCTTTTTCACTCAATAGGGTCTCACAAAAAATGGTGCTTTAACCATCTCTGAAGCACGGATTGAATTGTTACAACATATTTCAGTTTTATAGTATTGTTGTGACTTTGTGAGCTGTGCTTTCATTGTTGAACATTACATTTTAATTTTTTCCTGAATTTTATAAGTAGTTCTGATGAAATAGCTTTATATGCAAAGCCAAGGACCTTCCATATTTACGAGTCACTTTTTTTGTAAATGCCATAGACAGGCTAATTTAAACTATAACAACAAAAAAAGATAGTGTGTTAGAAGCATAGGATGACAATGTAATAGGTCACAGAAAAGAGACATTTGTCCAGAATGAAAGAATACACAAGGACTCCAGAAGACTTGGGAGCCAGGACTTAGAAGGCCACTTTGGTATCTTTGATAAGCGGGAAGAAACTCCTCCCACTTTCTCCCACTGCCTTCAGAAACAGAAATTCAGAGAGAGTGTTCTTTGCCTCTTCCTGGGTCTTACACTCATTGCTGAACCCTCCATCCTTGTCGGAGGGCAGCGGGTGCTCTGACTAATCCAGCCAGAAGCCTGTGTCCACGCTTGGACAGAGGCCACATTAGAGCATCTTTGCTTATGTGATACATAGGTTTTTGGCTCATCTCTGTGCCAGGCACGGCATTGGAACGCATCCATAAGTCACAGTGATCACGAGTGACTTATAATAAGGAAAGATCAAAAGATGCCACATGCCTTTCTTTTGAGGTCAAGTCCATATTTTGTCATCCTCTTAAAGACTGGCATAAGCTTGAAACCTGTATCCGTTATGATTGCTATTTACCTTTTTTTATTCATTAATCCTGGGTTCATTATGGACAAAAGTATATTTGTGAAAGTCCCAGAACAGTCAGAGATTATAATGTTACATATCTTTTACTCACTCCTAAATTTCATAATGTTCCTGTTGGAAGAATGCGTTTTTAAAGGACTATCATTATGAAATGTAATTTTGCTTAATAATCATTATTGTGCTATTACCAGCTGGCATTGCCTGGGCTTTCACGGGGCATCAGCCCTGTTCTCCGTGTGCTGACATATACATCTCCATTTTCATAACAACCCTAGGTATCTGATCTCATAGTACTGGAATCCAAGGACCTTTGTTTTGGATTCATGTCTGTGCCTTCTCAGAATCTCTACACTGAAACTGTACCTTATGGGATGGTATCAGGAGGTGGGACCTTTGGGAGGTGAGGAGGATTAGGTGAGCTCGTGAGGGTCGAGTGCTCAGGAAGGGGACAGGTGCCTTGATAAGAGTCAGAGGGAGCCTGCTTGCCCTCTTTCCCCTCCACCCCAAGAGGATGGCTTCAAGGAGAAGTCAGCCACCTGCACCCCAGTCGAGAACTCTCCCCAGAACCCTACCACGCTGGCTCCTGGCCATACTGGCATCTCAGACATCCAGCCTCCAGAGTGTGAGAAGTGAATTCCTGTTGTTTATCAGCTGCCCAGCCTGCGGAACTGGGGTCTAGCAGCCTGAACCCAACCACACAACCTCTGAACACAGGAAACTGTTTTCACTCATTTTATGACAACATTTAAGTGGGTGGCAAAGCTCTCAGCTGAACTGGTTTGAGGTTAATGATCGTCTTTAACCAAACCTGCTCAGAGTGAATATGTAGATGTTTAGATGGAAAAAAAAGTCTCTTGCTTTGGGTACTACAGGGGCTGTTATACCATCTAAGGAAAATGGAGTGAGTTATCTTACTGTGATGCAGTTGAAATTGAGAAAGACGTCTAGCCCCAGGGGTTTTAGAAAAGAGACGGTGGAACTTTTTCCAATCTTCATGTTACTGTGTAGGAAACTGAGTCCAAAATGCTCAAGAAATGTGACCAGAGTCCCATAGGCTGTATGGAAGCGTTAGTATAGANCCTGAACCCAACCACACAACCTCTGAACACAGGAAACTGTTTTCACTCATTTTATGACAACATTTAAGTGGGTGGCAAAGCTCTCAGCTGAACTGGTTTGAGGTTAATGATCGTCTTTAACCAAACCTGCTCAGAGTGAATATGTAGATGTTTAGATGGAAAAAAAAGTCTCTTGCTTTGGGTACTACAGGGGCTGTTATACCATCTAAGGAAAATGGAGTGAGTTATCTTACTGTGATGCAGTTGAAATTGAGATAGACGTCTAGCCCCAGGGGTTTTAGAAAAGAGATGGTGGAACTTTTTCCAATCTTCATGTTACTGTGTAGGAAACTGAGTCCAAAAGTGCTCAAGAAATGTGACCAGAGTCCCATAGGCTGTATGGAAGCGTTAGTATAGAAACGTGTACTTGGAAGGATAAGATCATTTTCCTAACTAGACTTCAGAAGTGACTAATGTCATTTTTATTCAGGTAATGCAGTATGATTAGACATATGAATAGACAGACAGTAATGAATAAATGCTGTAGAAACGTTATCATTAAGGGGAAAGAGCTTTTGCCTGGGCTTCCTAAGAAAAGGAAGGGATTTTATCCCAAGTTCTTACTAGCTGGCTACGTGACCTTGGCCAGGTCTCTCAAATTATCCCTGCCCTACACTCTTGTTCATGTGAGGAAGCTCATTATACCGGCCTTACAAAAATCTCGTAGCATTAAAATGCTGTAATTGTGGTGAAAGTACTTGGAACCTAATTAGTGCTCTGCTTATATAACATGCTATTGTAATAGCTTCATAATAAAAGGAGATATTTTTGCTCCTGTAAATTGAAAAGAACATTAGAAACATCTTAAACTTCAAATACTTAAGGGAAGCACTTTCTGGAGTGTGTTTCGGAGAACAGCCATCGGTGAAATGCTTCAGGACAAAAACAGCGTAGCGGGCTGATGCGGTAGAAAAAGATGCGAGTTATGGCTTCCTCTTGAACATTCAACAAGGCTGGTGCACATACTAAAGGCCCTTAGTAGAATCTTGCTCAAAAGAACTTTTGTCTGTATTTAACCCAGGACTTCCAATATTTATTAAGGCATCAGCCAGCAACACCTTGAAGAATACTTTGGAACCCCTTGGCTGAATATGTTGTGGGAAAAGTCCACCAACCAATAAGCATTTAAAAGCCCAAGATTCTCATTAATGCTAGTATGTATTTTATCTCCTCATGGAAAAATATTTAGCTATTTTATGAATGCCACTAATTCTGTTTATGTTTAGGAAAGTATACAGTTTTTTTTTCCTCCTGCCAACATTGTCTTCTAATTTCACAAAAATATTACTTGATTTTTCTTCAAAACTTGTTCAATAACAATGTGTCCTAGTAATAGAGTGACTCATTAGAATTCATTAGCATTGCTCTTCACATACTACACACAAACTCCATCAACTTTTAACAAGCTCTCATTAATCCAGTTTTTCTTAGTTTTACTTATGGTAAAAACTGCATCCACAGGTTGGTGAATTATTCCTCCTGGCATCATTCAGTGATGGCTAATTTTATTTGTCAACCTGACTTTGACAAGAGGTGTCCACTGCCAAATGATAGCATTAACTGGGATGGAATGGGGTCTTGCACATTGGCATGGGGATGCATACGAAGTTCCCGATGAAGCTGGGGACACGGAGCCCCTATATTCTGATAAGCCTTCTTTGCCAATGAAGGATCGAGTGCTTAGGAAGGGGACATACCCCTCCCCTTATAGTGGAGGTACCTCTCCAACCCCATCTGCAGGGATGAACCTGCATCACCTGAGGAAACAGCACGGATCTCCCTAGAGGTTGCTGCCAATCAAGACAACTCTGATTCTTTTGAGGGCCTTCTTCCCTCTCCTTGGTCTGTACCGAGACCTAAATCCCAATGGACTCCTGAAGGGGAGGTACACTGTGGCCTATAGCAGGTCTGCAACATTGCAGAGGAACTGGAATTTTCTCATTCATGTAGACAGGAATACAGGGAACCTGTGTGGGCATGGATGGATGGTGCTGTTTATCCTACAGCCAGGTTCCCAGGTCCCAGAATCAAAGGATGGACACGAGCCTGGACCACTCACCACCACACCTAATGATGTGCCAGCAGATGTGGGCTTTTTGCTCCCAGGACTGTACGATCTGCTGGCCTCAAGGTCTTGGTTCCAAAGTGAGGAATGCTGCCACCGGCAGCCACAGCTTTGATTCTGCTGAAGTTAAGACAGTGGCCAGGCTGCCTTGGACTCAACAGGCAAAGAAAGGAGTTACTGTGCAGGCTCAGTGAGGGATCTTGATGACCCAGGGGAGGGTGGGTGGTGATTCCACAATGGAGGTTAGGAAGACAGGGTCTGGGATGCAGCAGATCTCTCAGGGCATCATCCCGTATCACCACACCCTGCAATTAAGGTTACTGGAAAACTACAACCACCCAGTGCGGGCAGGATGGCCAGTAACCCAGACATGTGCCTCTCGGATCACCCCACCAGGTGAAGAACCACAAGCAGTGGAGGGGCTTCCGAAGGCCCAGGGAACACAGATGTGAGCTCGTGAGTAGATACAGAAGTGAGAACTGGAATTGTCCCGAATGTTTCCTCATGTTCGTGTCTGTATGAAGTATCTCTGTTCTCTCCCCTTTCTTCTTCCCTTATCATGTAACAGAAGATGAATGGACTTTATGCTGCAGGATTTAAGCCTCGTTCACTTTCCATAGCCAGTATTTAAAGTACTGGCTATCAAACAGAAGAGTAAGTATTCAGGAGACTTACTTTCTCCCTGGACAAGGGTTAGTATACTTTCATGTGTACACAGGATAGATGCATAATGTTAAGTGGGATGATAACCTTGCTATGGTCTTCATTGAGAGAGAAAATGTGGTTTAAGGGGATGTGTAGGTGTGCCAAGGTGACAAGGAGTAGACGTTTGCTGGTTAATGTTTTGTGCCAACTTGACTGTGCAGTGGGTTGCCCAGGTAGTTGGTCAAATATTATTGCAGCCATTTCTGTGAGGGTGATCTTGGATGAGTTTAACATTAAGATCAGTTGACTGAGGAAAGCAGATTGTCCTCAGATTGTCCTCTCTAATGTGTGTGGGTCTCATCCAGTCATCTGAAGGTCCAAATATATCCAAACAGGGACCCTTCCCAAGTCAGGAAGCAATTTCCTAACTGAGTGCCTTTGAGCAAGAACAGGTTTGCTTGTGGGTTTTTTGTTGTTGTTGATGTTTGTTATCCTGCTTTTGACTCAAACTCAAACATTAGCTTTTCCTGGGTCTCAGGCTTGCTGGCCTTCATGCTGCAATTATACTGTCATCTTTTGGGGTCTTTGGCTTGTGGCCTGCTGACTTCAGATCTGGGGACTGGGCAGATGCCCCGACTGAATGAGCCACTTCCGTCTGATGACTCTGTCTCTGCTTCCATTGCTGTGTCTTCACACACACACTCTCTCTGTATATTGGTTCTGTTTCTCTGGAGAACTCTAATATAAACTCTCTGAAAAAACTTACATTTCATTACATAAAGAGAATGCCTAAGTAACTTCTTTAGTAGATTTTATCACAGTTTTCAGGTTATGCCGGATCATAGCTCAAAAGATTATTATACAGCTTCATCACTGGTGCGCATGCATATATTCCCTTTTAGGTAGAGAGTTGGGTGTTCTCACATTTTCCTTTTAGCATATTGTATCTGTGCACCTATGAGACTGTATTAGGTCATTTGTTTCCTCACTCACAACTAATCTCTAGCATAAGTACCGACTAATTTATCTGTGTTGGAATATTCAGCACATTTGTCTGTGTTGGAATATCTTACCGTCTGACAATTAATTGGTAGCAAATACAAGGTGAATTGCTAAGAGGAATGTATTGTATACAACTCAGTGTGGTCCTTAGCATTTTTCAAACCCCTTTCAAATAGCATTTCAAAGGATGCAGATGTCTTACTGTATTAAATGTGTTGTAGCACAAATAATGTTTGTTGGCCAGCAATGTTTCATAGTTTTGCAGAAGTGAAGACTGCCAGATGAGAACAAAGCTATGCCCTCTGAGTCAGCCACCATCAGGCGTTTGGCCATGACTCAAAGGCAGGTGGCGCAGTGGGAATGCTTGGTAACAAGGGAGGGCTCCAGGTGTGCTCTGAGTGGAGGTGGTTGCCATGGGGAAGCTGGAGGTGGGCTCCGTAGAAGGAGGGCACACTGTCTGATTGCTTTGGGGACCATATTTGGCTTTCTGAAGTTGTTCCTGAACTGGAAACAAGGGCAAAAATGAAGGAAGCTGGCAGCCACTAAGTCCTGAACACTTTAGACCAATTACCACAGAAGTTGTGGTTTGGCTTTTTGGACTCAGTACTACAGAGGTCAGGGTTGTATTATCCTATATAGTCTGTTCATTTGAATATTCAGTGTCTCAGTGTGAATTGTTATAAGATTATGGGGAAACAGCTTTAAAAGGTAAACATATAAGAGTGCACATTATTTACACGGAGGACAAGTTGGCGTTGGGGCCCACAGAGAGTGGCAATTCCCGGCCAAAGGCAGCCCATTGAAAACTGAGCAGGTGGGGGCACAGGTAAGACACGTGAACGGTGGTGGACAGGCGAGGGGTGATTTCCGACAATACACACTATGGATTCAAGGAATACACTCAAGGCACAGACAGCTTCCTTTTGCTTGTTAGGAGGCGCATTAGTCCACATTGGTACCATATACCTTATTCTGCTCTAACTTGAATCATGGCAGCATCAGCAAATTTCGCACTGCCTCTGCAATTTAGAAGATTTTGCTAGCTGGCTTCAGCTGGGTTATCCCAGCAGTTGGCCTACTAATTCACATTAGCCCCGTGGAAGAGAAAATGGCACTTAAACACAAGAGTGATGTGTTCAATGATAAATGTTCATGTTCTACACCCTTCAGTTGAGGAATGTGAAAAGGTGAGGAGCAGAAGCACCGGTTACACGTCTTTCTCCTTTGAATTATCATTTTCATCAATCACTTTCAAAGCATAAAGGGACTGTTTTTGTTCCCATTCAACTGTCTGTCATATATTATCCAAGAGGAGTGTATGCACTTCACGCCTCTAAGAAAATGATGTATATGTTATTGTGAAGTAGAACATCTGTTTTTTAAAAGTCATAAAGGGAAAAATTATTTTTTTCCCTTAGCAATAAGGTTGTTTTGTTCAAAGAAAGGCATTGGATGCTGTATGGTCTCTTGCAAACATTGGCTGAAACATAACCTATAGGATGTACGCAAAGCAGCAACTCAAGATGTTCTCCATTCACGGTGTGACTAAAACCATGTAGGGATTCGATGGTAAGTTTTAGGAGTTACAACGGGAAGGTCCTAATAGCTAGTTGAGCCTAAAAACCCCATTACATATCACACGTAAGTTGAAGTCCTGGAGAACAGGGGTGAACAGGAGAAGGGGACTGGTCATAGGACGAAAGGTCCAAGTAGAGCATAGTTTGATCAAGTTAATGGTGTGGTATCAGAATAAAATCCATGACTATCTTCTTTGCTAAGATTATTGCAGAACCTTGAATCCATACTCTCCCAACAGTCCCATTTCCCCAAGCTAGCTGCAGGAGGACTCTTGACCTTGAATTTCAGTGGTGCCTCAGCTCCTTTATTACCCTATACTGATGCTCACTACAAACACCACTATTTGAACTAGTCATTTCCTTTATTTTTATTTCTCATCAGATCAGTTGATTTTATAATATTGCCACTCTGAACCTATGCAAACAGGCGACTACTGGGGTTCTATTTGTTTGGAGTTTTTGTGTTAGATACGTAGGTGAAATTCTCCACCCCTTCTATTGCATTTGTTTATACATAGTTCCCTATATTATAGCTACATACCGAATTGTATGATACAGACTGTTGACTAGCATGGCAACTTTTTAAGTTACCCAGGGCAGAAGGTATTTTGTGAGGATGGAGGAGACTAGCCTGTATGAAAGGAAATTTCAAACGTGATAGTCAGTAAAAAACAAATACACATGTGTATGTACTTCGTCCAGCCTCAAAGCTCTAATAATATTTTGATCTGTGTTTTTTAAACTTAAACAGTAGTGATCTACCAGGTTATTCTATGTAGAACATTTTCTTCTTAAGATGACTATAGTATTTCAGAGATGAGAAAGACAGGAGTAACAAGAGATGTAAAGCAATAATTTTTACAGACATTTTGGTCATCCCAAGTTTACATTTTGAACAGAATCCACCTTATCAGATATTTCCTTTAAGCAAACAGAAGTGTTTGCCCTTTTCCTTTCGCGATGTCTTTTCCTGCCCAGAGGAAGAAAGAAGGTTCGTGAAATCCTTTATGAGTTCGGGGAACAGACTCCAGCTTCGAATTCCACGAAGGCCGATATTGAGCAGGCTCATAACATAGAAAATTTCATTCTGGGCAATCACCAGTTGTTTTGGGTCCCGGTTAAGGATGATATTAACTTTCCTGGAACTGGCGATCCAAATGGGTCAAGTGTAGTTGCTGCTGACTGTAATAGTTCCCGTCCTGATGCTAGATGTCTAGGGAACAGTGCCATGTAGAAAAATGGAAGAGTGAAATTGAATCATCAAATGGCTTTGTCTTCACTCTATGCTTTATTCACACTGGTGATTTAAAAGCCTTAAGTGGCCTTAAATCCATTCTTTCTCCGTGTGTTCAGGGTGGGGGTGGTGGGTGGTGATGCATTATTTGAATGTATATTGCCATGACCTGCAGAAGTATAAGCTGGAACCTTTTTTTATATCATTTTCTAAAGATTTTATTTATTTTTAGAGAGAGGGGAAGGGAAGGAGAAAGGGAGGGAGAGAAATAGCAACGCGTGGTTGTATTTCGTGCGCCCCCTGCTGGGACCCTGGCCTGCAATGTAGGCCTGTGCCCTGACTGGGAATCCAACCGGTGACTCTTCAGTTTCCAGGCCTGTACTCAGTCCACTGAGCTCTACCAGCCAGAGCATGGGAACTTTTTGCAGAGGCTCTGAGAGACAAAGTGGATTTGTTGTGTTCCCCTTGTCAGTGCCCAGACACATAGCCCGAACAGTGTGTTTGGCTCACTGTTGACAGCGCACTTAGTCCCTGCCACCAGCAAGCTCTCTAGGATGGTAGCAGGGTGTGTCCGTGGCTGCCGCTTGACAACTTGAAGGGAGAGAGGCGTGAGATGATGGAGGGAAGTCCCCACTGCGGCACAACCCCCAAAGCTTCTCGAGAGTCGCGGGAGGCAACGAGGCGTGGTGGCTGAGCCGACAGCCAGGCACTTCACAGGGGAGGCCGGTCACTCTTCTCTGAGCCCAGAGGGTGCCTCATCCGCGTGAGGAACGGAAGCTGATTTTGGAAGATCTGAGAACTCACAGTGTCAGGGTGCCCTAAGGTCTGCCATGGTGAGTGTCACAAAAATTTCCATGACAGGAACGTGAGGGTTCACGTTTGGTGGTGAGGAGAAGGAAAGAGAGAATGAAGACAGGTGCTTCTCAGGGGTATGGGTTACTTGATGAGTACATACTCCACAGTGGATGGGACTTTGGGGTCAGGATGCTGCTTTTTGGGGGAGCCTCTCCTGGGCAGATAGATCAGCTCCATCTCCTTGACCCTACCATACTCCTAAAATTCCAAAAAATACACTTCTTCAGCAGCATCTCTCCCCAAAATCTGCCAGTAGCTTTAAATAATTTCACCCGGTGCTGAGAAAATAGGGTGACCTGCTATGCCGGTCTCTTATTTGACCACGTAATAAGCTGTTTTCAAGGGAAACTTTGTCCAGATACAGTTTTCATCTCACGCACTGACTTTGGGGTATCACCTGTAGATCGAGGAGACCCCTGTGAGCATGGGTACTTCACTGGAGGACTTATAGGGCATGGCACAGTTTTTGGGGTGACATTCAAGCAAACAGCACCACCCCTCAAGAGGAGACCCTTGGTGCACACTAGTATTTGCACTTTCTTGGTCCCTATCATGGAATGCTTATAAAACTCTCTGTGACTATTACCTGCATAGCAAAATCACCACCAGAGATGATTATTTCACACAATAGTACATTTAAAAGAATGACTTTGATCATCTCACATACTTAGACTAGGAGCTGGCCAGAAGGCTGCATGCAGAATTGTTTATTGGAATAGAGAAAGAAGACATTAGAATGTGTATTTTTTTAAACAGAAGAGAGGAGGAACTTGCTCTTCATGAAATTTGATCGGGACAGTTGTGTCCTCAGTTGGTTTTTATGTCAGAAAATGTGCACAGCACATGACTACACCAAGGAATGTTGGGAGTTCCATCAAAATCTAAAGACACAGGCACTCGATATTATTATTGTTGCCGACACTGTTGTTGTTTCAGTGCAACAGGTGCGTGTCATTGTTAAAGTTCAGCTCTGCAAAATATTCGTGGCTAGTGTCTTAGCAACTCAGTATTGATTTTAATGATCTAAGTATTTGATTAACCGGCACTCACAGGTCAAAAAGACTGTTTTACCTACAGCAATAACTTTCCTTCCTCAAAAATTAAAAGCACCATACATTTTTCTAAAAAAGACAAGAACTTTTGCCAAGGATAGATGTGCCTGTAATTCACTTGCTGTCGACTTCCTGCTTTGAGGGACTCTTATTTTCTGGGGACTTCTAACTGGGTTCAGATAGAACGTTTATCTTTACTATAGGATAATTAGCAGCTTTCAATTTTCAGGGGGGAAAATGGCACACATTTTACTGCTGTTGGCCACCACAGTGGCTGGCTTTATTTCTATTTTTAATATGTAATATTTAATGCTATTATTATGGCAATTATTTATACCCTCCCTCACTCATTTGCTAAGGGAAACGTAGCGAATACCCTTGTTTCTTCTCTCACTGAAGTGGGTACACGTGTCCCTAACGTGAGAGGAACATTTCTAATACAAACTCAGAGGGCACAATTGAACAAAAGGACTCATCTGTTCAAGTGTCAGTGAACTAGAAGAGTTAAATGTACTTGTCTTTTGTTCTCAGTGGAACACAACTTACCCTCTGGAAGGAGACGGCCTGTTTGCAAACCTCATAGTCTTAAGTCTGTAAATTAGCAACCAGAAGAATACTGAATTTACATTATGACACATACTCACGTCTGTAACTAGGGGTGGGGCTGACTCCAGGCTCCCTTTTTGGTCGGCTCCTTCCTACCCTTCAGCATCTTCTCTCTAGCCCCCACCAGCCCTGCTAGCCCACCGGGAGACATGACTTTCTGGGACCCTTCGTTCCTGGCCTCGCAGCCTCGCTTACTTATTATGTACCTCTTAGAGTCTCAGAGAGACAGCATTTTATTATCCAAAGAATCACAGTCATAAGTAGAATTTTATACCAGTTATGGGAAGAGAGGGCATCATGGTAGGTTGGTGGGGAGACGTGTTTGGGTCTGGGGGAGTCTTCAAATCACAGCTGGTTGGAAATTGCTTAGTCTTAGTTATAGTTCTAATTAACTCAGAGGGAGATGCTTAATCTAAGTATTAAAGTAAGATTTAGAAGCATTTTTATTACATAACAGCATTTTTAAAGATGTAAAGGACCTTGTGAGTTACCTGCTCCAATTATTTCCTCACATAAGAAAAAAATAATTAAAAGAACAAATATTGAAAAATTACAATATTTATATAAATAAGATAATGTATTCTAAACATTCATGAAATATACTTTTATATGTGAATAAAATTATTATTCAAATAATAGCTGTTATGAAACTTTCCAATGGTAAAAGAAGAACAAAAATTTCTCCAGAAATGAACTCTGTATTCGCAACTTGCAAATAGATTTTAATCTCAGGTCATAAGAACCTTTACAAAATGTCAGTGAGGACCCATGACAAGAAAATAAAAAGGAGTCTGAGCATCCATTATGTGAGAACAAGAATGAGCCAAATCAAATTTTGGTACAAAGAAAGGACAGTTCGGTAAGGTAATTGAAGTCGTGCACAGAAAAAGTTACCCGAGAGATATATACAGATCTAAGTGAAGATAAAAATCAACTACACAGATCTTAATAACCATCATTGTCAATGAGAGCAGAACCCCAGAAGAGACTCTGGGAAGTTGAACCATTCATTGGCCAGTGTTAGTAGAAAATAAAATGTGAAAACAGCTAGACGGGGTCTTAGATGTTATTTTAAAGTTAATGCGCTGTGAAAGGGAGGGGAGCAATGAACAGACCCAGCATGGCTATAATAACCACGTTCAGAAAAGTGGGTGAGAGCATTCAATGCCTCTCTTTCATATCCTACGCACAGAGGATAAATCTGCTCAGAAACCTTTAGAGAAGGTTTGACCCAGACGACTTTAAAAATCAGATGAACTGGAAAACATCATTAACAAAAAAGGGGAAATGTAATTATATAGAAGATTCAACCAGTTAAATGGGAGAAGAAAAACCACGACTTGGAAACATAGCAGGACCCTTTATGTAGGAGTGGGCATGAACAATGCCTTCTGGGAAACATGTTATGTTTCCAGAAATCTTTCCTGTATTTCTAAGGGGCGTGGTTTGATGAGTCCTGCCCTCCATTCCTCCAGGAAATCTTCCTAAACTTTTCTTCCCCAGGTCCCAGGCCTGAGTCCCATTTCCTTACCACAAGCTTAGAAGATCATTTTATTTCTCTGACCTCATACTTGGTTGAGAAAATTGAGAACCCCAGGCTTCAATCCTCTCTCATACCTGCCCCACCGTGAAAGATGCCTTGCCTCTCATACCCACCGAGGTCTTGCCTCCGATACCCTAGGTTCAGCAGATTGCTCGGGGCCGGGGACTGTCTGCTTCCCACTTTCAACAGCTCCATCCTCAATCTTGATCTCAGCGTTCTCCAGCTCCCACAAAGGCTTGGTCTGTAGATGGACCACGAGGGACTTCATGTTCACTTCAGCTCAGGTTTTAAATCCACGGGGAAATGCAGGCTGCGTACAAGCCCACCCCTCTCATACCCAATGGTCGTTTGCATAAGGCATCCCTAAGGTCAGATGAAAACGAATGGATTTGTGAAATAATATAATGTGTTCTACCTGAAAAAAGTATACACTTATAGCTCTTTTAAAGTGCTGAAGTACTAATTTGGAAAAGTGTGAGAAAAAAATGAGAAATGAAAATGTAGGACAGTTATTATACAGGTATTTTTTTTTCTTTGTGAGTTGGGAAGATACGTAACATAAGGAACCTTTTGAAACATTTCCTATGCTGAAAAATACTCGTGGAACGAGGATATCCAGATGCTGTGAGAAAGCAAGCACACTGTATCTTGTTATTTCCTCAGTATTTAAAAACAATACCACTATCTCTTCAATCCCAACTGGAGCTAACTGAATGGGAAAATATAGAAGCCTTCACTCCGTTGCTGAAGGGAAGGCCAAGGAGGGTTCGAGTATGATTCTTCACAGTACACATTTTCGTTTTTGCAGGAAAACTTTTCCAGATTTTCTCACCTGGTGCATTTTAGCTTAGCTTTTAGGATCTGTCAGTTTTCCCCTGGCAAGAGAATAGATAACGGCAAGATACTGAGTTTATACTAATTACATCATGTTACGGCTTGACAGATGCTAATTAACTGGACTGAAAGTGGTGGTTACTGTGATTTATATACAATTCTGTAGCAGTGCATGAAAATATAGCCTTGCATAGCATTGACTGAGAGTATTCCATGCCCCAGGTCTTCTTCTTAGCACTTTGCATGAACTGATATGCCTAATCCTCTCCACGTTTTTTGCAGACAGGTATTATTGTTCCTATTTTGCAACTGAGGAAACAGAAAAACAGGGTGGTAGTAACCCGGTCAAGGTCACATGAGTAAAAAGTGGAAAGTGGTTTAGACACTGAATTGCAAAACTCATACTGAATAAAATATAATGTTCTGGTACTTTTAAAATTATACTTCCCTTTATACGGTTTAAAAATTAATGAGATACTTGATATAAAATCTTTTTTCAATTTTGGGGACTCAAAGGATCTCTCCTATCTTTTCCTCATGTGTTTTCTTTCATAATACATATTCTCATCTTCTGTTCCATTATCCTTTTCTATTAGTTCTACTACAGCACTTTTCATATGCTGGCTTTTATTAATGCTATAACTTATTTAACTACTTTTATAATACTTACCTGCATTCATTCTTTTGGACCTTTGAAAATATCAAATTATGTAACTTCTGTTACACACCAATTGATACATATTTTACTATCCCCATTTCACAAATAAAAAATAGAAGCAGAGAAAGGTTTAGGGATATTTCCGAGGTCACAGAGCTGGTAAATGGTGAAGCTGGGGTTTGAACTCAGGCCTTTCAAACAGGATCTGGAGGCCATACTGCCCATTAGGCTACATAACTCTTTAACATTCGGCATGATCTCCTAGAGTAGAAGTCTTTTGTTTATATTGTTGATCTAGGATCACGCAGAAGAATTTACAAAAGCAAGGTAGGATTTAATTATATTATCCTTATTTTATACCCGGAAAACTGAGCTATCCGTGCAAATGAAACGGAGCAGAGATTTATGACTTTGACACTTCTATAGTTGCCAGTCTTTATCCAGAGTCTCAGGACACCCTCCAGGGCGCCACGTGCCAGCTCTTTGGAAGCCCCTTGTGGAGGAGTAGGTAACCTACTCATGCTCTTCGGGGGCCTTGCTAATTCAGACAGTTGAAGACTTGCCAAGCTCCACGCTATTAAATCATTCCTAAGCAGAGATTGGAATAGGGCATCGATGTATCATAATCACTCATCCAGCTGCGACAGTCTCCACACGTCGTGGCCTTACCCTGCACCAGGGGCTGTGCTGACCTCTTTTGGGGTCAGCAGTCCCATCAGCTGTAGGATGGCCGCGGGTTTCATTTCCATTTGAGACAGCCACAAACAAAGATTTGGAAAAATTAAACAATATTAGTTTCACAGGCTAGTTAATTTTCCTCACAGATAGCTGAAGGAGCCCAAATCTTCATTCGTTAGGTTTGTCTCCAGGTTTGATTCTGGGGACACGTTAAAGGTTGCCCCAAATCAACTTTTACTTTTACCATTAAAATTTTATCTTGGCTCTCCAGCAGGAAAGCAAAGAATCCCCAAAGGAATTCACATCGGAAGGCATAGAAACAGCAGTAGAAGAAAGTGCTTTGCTGGGGCTCCAGTTTGTATACTTATGTATATTTTTCATAGTTTTCCGTGGAAAGTTGGGTTATTGTATATTGATATTCAATGAAGCATCTGTGGAAGTGGTTGCTACGGTTAAAGGGAGGTTATAATCATTATAATCTAAAGGATTTAGAATGTACTTCTTTATTGTAGAAGAAAGAGTATACTCAATGATTAGATTTTTTTTTTTTTTTGGTCTGAGGACCTGTTTGAAGATAGAAGATGAAAATGAGGGAAAGGGAGGGAACAAGGTCATGGTTGGCAGATGTGTCTCTCTGGCTGTTACAGAGAGAGCGACAAGTGAGGAGCTGGCAGGGAGCCCAGGAACCCGAGGCTGACACGCGAGCATTATTTCATAACAAGCCTAGAGTGCCGAGATGAGTGAGAGGCCTCCAGCAGGTAAGCAGGGGATGCAGGCTGCTCAGTGATGGTGGCGCATCCTGTATTTGTGCTGGCTTGGACTGCAGCCGGGAGACCGATATGAAAGCATGGCAAGGAAGGACAGAAGGAAAAATCAAAAGCTTCTCTTTGGGGCGTGGAGGTTTAGGGCCCTGATGATTTTCTCCTTGGTATCGTATTATTTTTAAAAAATTTCCCCGATATCACGTTTGTCCATCTAGGATTGTATTCCTCACTCTCTGTTCACGATTTCAAAATTCCTGTGGCTTTCTCTACAGCCAAGGTTAGATGCTCTCTGGAAATAGATGACATTTTCATGTCTCTCCCGTTCAACTTTTTCATACTTAGCTTTCACTGCGGTACTCACTACTGTTTTCCCTCCCTGGGGCCATGGCCTATGCTTCCGTAAACTGTCTCATCCACGGCTATTTTGAGTCCCATTTCTGGAAACCGAAGCTCTGTCATTTGAGAGTGGATGTTAATGAATTGATATATCATGCCTTATGGGCAATCCATTTGCATTTTAACTGGTGCTTTTCGAATGCCTGGCTCCACAAGAAGAAACTTGCAACAGTGACATTATGCAGAAGGAGACTTTCAGAGAGCATTTTCCCCTCAAGCCACTTCATTTTGGCAATGTTTATTCGAGTCTCTTCCCTAGAAGCAGCCCCTGCCTCTATTACTAAATCTGGTACCTTTAGAAACACTCCAAGCATTCAACCAGCAAAGGTGCATTTTCTCCCTAGTACCTGTCAAGTGTTAAGGTTGGTATCAGGGTAGCAAAAATAAGAGAAGACAGTCTTTGCATTCCCAGGAGCCAAGGCTAATGGGAGAGACAGACGTAATTTAAAAGGCCATTGAAATATCATGGGGGAGATAAGCATAAGAGACTGCAGGGACTTTCATAAAGGTACCCCACACTGGTGCCAGGGAGTGAGCGAGCAGGGGACGATTGAGAAAGGACTTCTGGGTGGCCTGATATCTAAATTATAAAGGTATCAGTGTGCACGGATGTCTTCAAGTACAAGTCAACCTAGAAATACGTACTAGAAAGAAGAAGCAGGTAGGAAAGGGGAAGGGAATATTAGTTAAAGAGAGGGAATAACAGTATCCGAAAAAGAAATCAAGGTGTGTGCAGAGCTGTGAGCAATTTCGTGTGAACAGTGCATCCAGTTCAAATATGAGAGGGGTTGAGCTATGCTGAGAAGTAGTTATGGGCCAGACAGACCGAACTGCTTAAAGGGGAATGTGTTCCTCCCTTGTTTTCTAAGTTCAAAATTTCCTACATTGAAAGACCCATTTTAACATAGACTAACAGATCTTCAAGGTATGTAGTAAGCAATTTTTCATGTATTCGTGACCGTGACCCGATGGCCCATGCACATAAGTTACCTTGCTTCTCTCTGTCTTTGGGTTTCTCCACTGTCTCTAATCTCTTATTTCCTCTCAGAGATGATGAGCTTCCTGAATGCATCGTGTCTCTGAAGTTCAGAATCTAAACATTGAGTTGAAGGTTGGTGTTGGGTCTTATTTTTTTTCTTCTCCATTGAATCAAGGCTGTGCCTAAATGTATATCCCCTTTTATAAAAAAGTGCACATACCTGTGGATTTGTATATACCATATTATAAAGAGCTTGCGAACTATTATCTTAGCCCATTTTCCTTCCAAAGATGCCAATGAGTAGGACAGAAATGGTCAGGTGACATTGATGCTCAGAAGGGTTTCTCAAGTGTCGATGGCATTTTATTCACCTAAATTGGGTGTCCAATGTAATATCTGTTCTAAGGGATCTCTTATGGGCACACACCAGGAAGCTGGCAGCAACGTGGTCTTGAGCAAGGCATCTAAGCTCAGGAGACTTCAGGTTCTTCCCTAATAAAATTAAGTAAATGTAAGTACTTATCAAATAATGCACCACCTTGTCTAGAAAGTCTAGGAGTCTCTTCAAGAGAGTACATATATGCACATTTCATACTATAATTCTAATTAATTTATAAAACTTAAAGCACACTATTAAAATTATGTCTTTTTCTTTGTAATGACCTGCATTTTAGCATCTATTATAATGTTTTTTTTAAGATTTTATTTATTTATCTTTAGAGGGGAAGGGAAGGAGAGAAGTATCAGTGTATGGTTGCCTTTTGTGAGTCCCCCGCTGGGAACTAGCCTGCAGGGACCCAGCCTGCAACCCAGGCATGTGCCCTGACTGGGAATCGAACCGCGATTGTGTGGTTCGCAGGCCCACGCTCAATCCACTGAGCTACGCCAGCCAGGGCCTATTATAATGTTAATTTAACTGAGTTTTTAAAATAGTTTAACCATGGCACGTAAGAGGAATACTTACTCACAATATTTTCCCCCATTAAAAAAATCCTCAGAATATTTTAGAAATGTTGAATTAACATTAAGGGGAAAAACTTGGAACCCTCCTTTGATCTAACGTTAGAATACTCCCAAATATTTGCCTGAACATATAGAATGTCATATTATTGATACAAGCACTAACCAGTCAAAGATTCAGGTACAGGCATCTTACATCAACTTTGAAAATACTAAAACATGGAAGTTTAATTTTAAACTACATTGTTCTGGAAAAAGAACTTTTCTATTTTTTATTCCCATAAATAATAATTATAGATTATTATTTTCTGGGTTTTCCTATTCATGTTGGCAAAGAAAGAATTTAAGTTCACCCTCCTAAATTCCCTCTGGGACTTACCATATAATTTCTGTAAAATATTTTGATAGATGGCAGTTGGGAAAGATGAAGCGGCTCATCCCGTGCGACAGGGTGAGGATGAAGTCCCCGTGCAGAGCTGAGAATGGAATGAAGCTCACTGGCGTAGGAATGAGGAAATCTTCCCCATCTTTTATGTTTAAATGAATGTTAGTTTTCCTGCAGAATTAATGGATTTACCATGAGCCATTTGTTGAATAAAGGTTACTTTGTTGATCCTTGGATCCACCTCCCTCTCTGTCTTCTCTTTGGTGGTTTGAAACACAGGAGCCTTCATCCTGGTGCTTTCTGAATAGACACGCGGTGGCTCCTCATTCCTGACCACACGCTAAGGATACCCTTTCCTTAGGGCGCAGTCTCAGGGTCTGGTCCACACACCCTCAGTGAACCCTAATGAGACATGCCATGAGCACATACAGTGGAAGGTGGCAGCCTTTGGGTGGTGCCCTGTTCACCGCGGTGCCCTCAGCCGCCACTTAGTGGCGGACACACAACTAAATGCCAAACCCATGTTTGTTGACAGTCTAGAAAGTGTGCAAAAACAAGGATAGCAATAAAGCCTCTCACTACATAATTGATGAAATATAACCAAATTTAACATTGAAAAAAATGTAGACATCTTGTTTAAGATTTTAAAATTTTGTTCCCCTAATATATGTATTGTGTTATCTAGCCGTAGTGCCTATTATCTTTGTTTGTATATATGGCGTGGAACTATAAAATGAAATATAACCAGATTCCAGCGAGAATGTTTCAACCCTTACAATTAAAAATTCACAATTTATTATAAACAGTTACTTATCTAAGATAAATGTTCAATGTTAATGGTTGCACGGATTCATCTGGAGGTTATTTAAATGATTTAATATTGATTAAAATAGTTTTTCCCAGAGATCGACGTAACAAACACAACTATGGTAAACATGGCTGTGAATAGGTTGTCTCCGTCCAGGCAGTTGACACCTTGCGTGGGCTCTACCACGCTTGTCTGAGGCAGGAGTGAGTGATCAAAGGTAGCGACGCTTACCTTTCTGGTTTTAGAGGACAATGCACTACAATCCTGTTGGAACTATTTAATCGACATGTCTGAGAAGCTGCTGAAAATATTCAGCTAGATGTTCATGGTAAGATATTTGCTCTATCTCACAGGAATCAGAAAAACACTGAAAGAGTAAATTGTAATTTCTTTAATTATATGTTCATAATTTAGCAAAAAAAATCCCCCACAAAAAGTTGTATATCTTACAGGGTGCTTTTTCTATGTCTATAGCCCTGAAAAGAATTGATTTTTTTCTCTTTCTACTGGATCAGTCATAGCCAGTAGAAAGGTTTTTCTCAATATCCATAATGCTAATCTTTAATTTGAGAATAGACACCCTTTCTGACCAATTTAATCTTTTGGATTAGTGTGTAAGGCACTTAATTGTTTAATTATTCAAATAAAATTTTACCTACTATGTATGAACTGAATAGGTGTGCATGTGCCTAAAACTGCTCATTTACTCTTTCAAACATGTTTGGGAAACATCCGCCATGTGCTGGCCCTCAGCTCTGCCTGCTAACTCCACAGCTGTGCCCTGAAGAGTTGAGATAGTATCCATGCTATGTATCACAGGCACAAAAAAGAGGATAAAATCCGTATCCTTGACAGTAATTTGACATTAATCAGAAATTAATATTATAGTGCACATCAATCATATCACCATCAGGTTCATCGTAAGTGTTGCCTCTTAATTTTTTTAAAATAAATATTTATTTTGGTGTCCATAAATTACTAGGGGACATTGTCACCAGTGTGGGAGGATGTGAGGGATTAGCATTATCTGTAGACAGAATAATTATTTTGGGAAGAGAATACATTTGTTCACATGAGCAGATGACCCCACTTCAAAATATTGGATGCTTATCCAATAATTTTTTTAATTTTATGTATTTTTAGAGAGAGGGTAAAGGAGGGAGAAAGAAAGGGAGAGAAACATCAATGTGTGGTTGCCTCCCTTGTGCCCCCCTACTGGGGATCTGGCCTGCAACCCAGGCATGTGCCCTGACTAGGAATTGAACTGGCGACCCTTTAGTTCACAGGCTGGCACTCAATCCACTGAGCCACACCAGCCAGGGCCCAATATTTAAAAAAACAAACAAACAGAAAATATGAGCAGTAGTTTGGGTCTTTCTGGACATGTTATTACCCGGTAGTTTTTAGGTACTTTTACCTGAAAAGAAATTTTCATATAGATTTTAGTAGTTTTCCAGTAAATGTTCGTATTTTTGAAAGGTATTGGACATTTTAATAGAGTTGCCGATGAAATGAGATCGACTGGTTTCCACATAATGGTGTACCAAAAGAAGGAAGAGGAAAGAAACAGAGAAACCCAACCTTGGAAGATAAAAGCTGAGGTCGAAGAGGATGGAGTCGAACACGTTTTGGAGGGTTTGTATCCATCAGATCTCCTTATCTGATCTCTAATTACCAGAATAAGAGTGACATTTTACACTTGAAAGGGCTTATAAACGTACCAAAGTGTTTCCCCAGAAAGGTGATTTTGAGAGAGATTCAAGGATAGACCAGATACCTTAATTGATGGCGGCTGCGTGTCAGACTGTCAAAGGAACTTAGAGGTCTTTGGTGTGACGCTTTGAAAAACCATTTACTGGAACTCTTCAGTGATTGATCTGTGCCACGATGACGTTTTCCTCATAGTTTTTACACATTCAATGTTAATAGAGACATTTAGTGTTTCTTGTCAATTTGTTCCAATAATTGGGTGGCTACAAATTATTCGTTATATGGCCAGAAAGTCATAACCTTAGTTTTTTCCTCTTAAATCCTAAAGCAGCCCTTACAAGAGAGGAAATAGATGCCTATGAAAGCAGCAAGAGTCTCTTTTGGTGATTTAATGGGGGACGTGCCCTCTGTGCCGTGTTACTCATTAGATTTTTGGGGAGCTGCCACCTGCTCTGCTTCAGCCAAAAGACACTAGCAAGCGTCCTTAGAGAAGATGTCCCAAGCACGCTGACCCATCTCTTATTCTGGGTCATTTTTTTTTCCTCTCCAACTTCAACCATCTCTTTTACTTTGCACAAGATGCTCATTAGAGCCCTGGCTGGTGTAGCCCAGTGGATTGAGTGCCAGCCTGCAAACCAAAGGGTCACCGGTTTGATTCCCAGTCAGAGCACATGCCTGGGTTGTGGGCGGAGTCCCTAGTTGGGGGGCATGCAAGACGCCACCACATATTGGTGTTTTTCTCCCTCTCTTTTTCCCTCCTTCCCCCACTCTCTAGAAATAGATAAATAAGAGCTTTAAAAAAAGATGCTTACAGAGACAGGATTATACTTTATGCCAGATGTTTTTTTGTATATCACTTCTACCCTTGGTTATAATATCCTTTCTGTGTAAATATCAGTATGGTAACATTCTCTGTCCTGACTAACTAAAGAAGTGTGTCTGTGTGTGTCTTTTCTTTCCATCTGTATGGGGAATTCCCCTATGTAGGAAAATTTCTTACTGATCAAGCACCATCTTTGATGAGTAGAAGACACAGCGAGTGGAAGTGGGAACTGAAATACAAACTCGGCAGCCGTGTGTCACTCTGTGAACTTGACCAGGCCACTCCTTATTTCAGTTTTTTAGCTTCAACATCTTCTTTAAACTGCGTAATCTTCAAATTCCCTTTTCCTTTAAAATTTTTTGGCTCTGTTATTCTAAGAAAACTCCACATGTACATACTATATTGTACACAGGAGAAATCGCTTTGGGAGCATGGCCGTTGGTGGGGAGAGAGGGAGGTGGTTTGTAAATGAAAACAAAATTGTTTCCCCGCAGGACACAAAACCCACGCACGTCCAGAGGACTTTCTTAGCCATTGCACTGTTGTCCAAGAAGAAGGAGTTGGGCAACTTCTGGAGGGATGAGATCTTGAACTTAATAATAAGAATATTAAACTTAGGTCTCAAAACATCAATAAATTCAGACGCATTGCCTTTTTAATGGTCATTTTGCCATTGGTGTTAGCTGTATTAATTAATTAGGTGGATGATCATGGGGGTGGGGGTTCTGTTTTCCACTCCAGAACTCACAGATGACATCAACTAATACTGGGAACCAAATTGAAAATGTTGATCCTGGGGTGAACAAGGACCGAGTCCTGTGGAGAGACTGTAGAATGGTACGAGGAAAACGGGCTGAAAGAAGGTTTGGGTCATCATCCCCAGGCTCTATCGGATGAATTAACGGATGCAGCTCCGGAGAGTTGCGTAGCTCTCTGGGCCTCAGTCATCCTGTGTGTTAAATAATGATAAAAACACCCATTTCATTGAGTTACTCTGAGAAGTTAAAAGAGTTTAGCCAAATGCTTATCATGGGGCAACTTCATAATAGCAGTTTAAAAACCAATTAAGAAAGGAATCGAGTTTTCTTACACAGCTTATATTTAAAAGCAAATCTTTATTTTGTTATGATTGGGTTGTTGTGATTACTTTTTCTTGTACAGTAGTTCCCCATTGTATGCAGTTATGCTTTCTAAAGTTTCAGTTACCTGCCATTCACCATGGACCAAAAATAGTAAATGGAATATTCCAGAAATAAATAATTTGCAAGTTTTATTTTATTTTATTTTTTGTTTTTTTTGATTTTTTTATTTAATTATTGTTCAAGCACAATTTTCTGTCTTTTACTCCCATCCCAGCCTACCCCCCATGCGCTCCCTACCTTCCTCCCATTTCCACCCCCTTAGTTGTTGTCCGTGTGTCCTTTATACTAGTTCCTGTAAATCCTTCCCCTTTTCCCCTGAAATTCTCTCCCCTCTCCCTTCTGGTCACTGTCCCCCTGTTCTCTATTTCACTATCTTTGTTTTTGTTTTGCTTGCTTGTTTGTTTTGTTGTTTAGCTTCCTGTTAAAGGTGAAGTTTTAAATAGTGTGCCATTCTGAGTCAAGTGGTGAAATCTCGCGTTGTCTAGCTCTATCCCTCCAGGACGTGACTCCTCCCTTTGTCCAGCGTCTCCACGCCGCTGGGCACGCTCCCTGCACGTAAGTCACGCCATAGCCATCTCCATTTTCAGATCCACTGTCTTGGGATCACAGTGCTGGTGTTCAAGTCACCCTCATTTTACTTACTAATGGCCCCCAAGCATAAGGGTAGTGATGCTGGCAATTCAGTTGCGCCAAAGAGAAGCCGTAAAGTGGTTTTTTCTTAAAGTGCAAAGGTGAGTGCAGTTCCAGTGAGATACTGAGAGAGAGAGAGAACTCATCCACATAACTTGTGTTGCAGTATATAGTTATCATTGTTCCATGCTATTGTTTGGTCATGTTGTTGGTCTCTTACTGTGCTTACTTTAGAAATTAAACTTTATCCTAGGCATTATGTGTAGAAAAAATGGTGTAAATGGGACTTGGTACTGCCCGTGGTTTCAGGCATCCGCTGGGGGGCTTGGAGCATATCCCCAGGGGTAGAGGCCGGGCCAAGTGTGTATAGTTCACACCATGGTGGCATTGTCTTCTGACCGAGTGCTGCGCTGATGCACCCGAAGACGCTTTCGATGACATTGCTCACGTTTCTGTGAAAGAGGAAGCTTTGAACTCAGATTGAGCCTGGAATTCACACTCCTTGCCAAAACGTGCCCAGGCAAATAACCCTCTCCCATCAGCCTGGTGGGGGAATAACATGTATTGAGCATCTGTTTTGTGTCAGGTGGTATGCCAAGCTCTGTATGTGAATTATCTCATCACATCCTCCCAGTAATCTTATGAGTCAGGGATGTTCGTTGTGCCTCTGACGACGATGACAATGCTGAAGCGTAGGGAAGTTACATAATTTGTGATAGTTCACACAGAGCAAATGAGTGCCGCTGGGACTTGAGTGCTGAGAATTGGGCACCCGAGTCTAGTATTTACTACTTCCTTATGTCAACATGGTGGCAACTGGCCTCTGGCATCACGGACACCTACAATTTAATTTTGTACCTGCTGCGCCTCTCACCTGTGAAAATCTGGACAGGTGACGTGATGACATAGGACCTGAGTGTCCTCATCCATGAAGAGTGAATCATCAGAGCTATTTTATAGGCTTGTGGTAATAATTTTTTTAAAAAGAACATGAATATAACATGCTTGGCGATATGCGGTGAGCCAGCTGGATGCTAATTAGGACCCTCCTCTGAGAGCCCAGGCAGTGTCACCTGCCATTCAGAAGGGCCAGCCATAGGGACATGCAAATGGAGGATGAAATACATAAATGGCAGTCATCTGGCGTCTACCACGGCACTGGGGGAAGTAGCCGCTTATCAGTGTAGCAGAGTGGTATAATGTGTCTACTTCAATATAAGACCTCTGTTTAAGAATGTAGCATAATGTCTCTATAAACACAATGTCTGTTTAAAAACTAAACTTTGAGAAAAGAGCAAAGAGATGCTGACAGTGACTCAGATACCTGACTCAAGGGAGTGTCTAAGTGCCCAGAACGAAGGGCAGGGTTTTTTAAGAGCCGTATAGGAGAGAAGGAGAGAAGTCTGCTCGGAACTGAGGTAAAGACGTTTTCACAGCTGATCTTGGCTGAGAATTTCCACCGCACCACCAAACGACAGTGTGAACCTTCGGATCGTAACTCCTGCGTGGTGGCCATAGATCGGAAACTGCCCTCTAGGCTAGCAGGGACTGTGCTCTCTAATTTTCATTGTGCCAGCACGGAGACTAGTCAGGTGTTTTTGTACAATGATGTATGACTGTGAAGTAGTCCAGAAGATTATTGAGATTCTCGTATCCAGATGGATGAAACTTGGTACCATCCCTAAATAATTTTGTTTCACTAAAAATCATTCCTACCTGCGTGTGCTTCAGATTACATGTGCATCACACCATAGAGGAAGAAAAGAAATTAGTTTTGAAATTTGAAGCCATATGAGTTCCTTAGGACTGACATTGGTATTACACCGATGGAGGAAATTGACTGTTTGTTTCCTATGTTATGTCTCAGAACTAACCATGAATGATTAGTTATCTAATAGTTAACTAATGTATGTGGATCATAGCTAACTAGCCTATGATCCACAGTGATCAAAGATCTTCATTATTAAAGAAACCCAGGAGACAGGATTCTATGGCTTGAAACTGATTTAAGGGTTTTATTAGCTGCTGACCTCAGAAACTTGACTCAGCAAGACAAGAACAGGTGTATTTAAACAACCTTGACCTCTCTTTCCGGCTGTCAAAAGCAATGAATAACACTACCAGTCCATCAAGAGTCACCGATTAACATTAGTGGAATATTCAGCATATACGTTTCATTGCAGATCTCAGAAATATAAATAGTTCATGGATTTTCATGAATAATATATTTATTCAGAAATTACTGATTTTTTCTCATTAAAATCTCAATTAAATCTACAGGTTGCATGTTTGAAACGTTGATAACTTAAGCTCTTGAGATTATAGAGGAAAGTAAATTATAATGTGATTTCAGGAATTAGAGTTAAGTTTCAGAAAAACAAGGCAGAAATCCAGGTTCCCTATAGAAAAATAAAGGAAATGTTACATAGAGAAAGGCTGGAAGAGCTGTCTCTGCATATCGTGGTACGTAGCCCACTGAATACACCGATCTGGCAGTGGTCACGCCATTGAGTGTGGTTGGTAGGGCACGTGAATGTCTCCCACGAGATGGACGGCAATCTGAACATGCCACCTTCAATGGCATATCTTGTGCTCGAGTGTGATATTGTTGTTTTATAGAATGACATGCTTATGATTTTGTAGTAAAAGATGTTACAATAAAAAAGGGCTGTTATTTGTGCCAGACCCTGTTTACAGATACACATGAAGAAAGAAGTTGTTTGCTTTTAGGCCTGAAATAAGGAAATGAGATTAGGGGTGATTTTTGAAAGCGAGGGAACATGAATTTCACATTTGCCAGGATCTTCCCTCGAGTAACAATGCAGAAGAATAAAATACACATCTATTCCGGAGAACATCTTTTTTTATTAGCATGCGCATCGTTAATTAGGGAGATACTGACTTCAGGATAGAAGTTCATTAACTGTGAGATCAATACCTGATGCTGTTTTCGCTTTTTTCATATCTGTGCCAGCCCCAGACCAAGAAAAGCTGTTATGTTTTTGAGTAACACTTCCCTGACCAGAACCTCTGTAGTTCCTGAGGTTCTCATCGAAAAACACAAGGTGCTTGAGTTAGTAATTGGGGTGTTCACTGATAGCTAAATAAAGCTAAGAAGACTTTATGATAACCCAAGTTATTTGAACTGTATCAGTATTATATGTATTCTTAAAAATTTGTCACAAGATTTTCATCTTATTGTTGGTACATGAATAGAGTCACAATCAAGTGTAGTCTGTTAATATCATGGCCAGGGGTCTTTTTCAGTAGATTTGACCCAACCTTGGGTCCACATCCGAGGGGAGTGGACTATCC
Organism: Sturnira hondurensis; assembly: GCF_014824575.4. NCBI lineage: Eukaryota > Metazoa > Chordata > Mammalia > Chiroptera > Phyllostomidae > Sturnira > Sturnira hondurensis. Next base: position 8,841,660 of record NW_028091156.1, read on the forward strand.
TCCATTGGTAAACATTTAAAATCCAGTTGGTAAACATTTTAGTTATGGGAGTTTTATTCTAAAGACAGTGGCGTCAGGGAAATATCTGTTTATTGTCACCACCCAAGACCCGTGTCCAAAGCATCCATAAAAGAATATTAATGTTGGAGGCCACACATTCACCATCCTGAAACCTAGCATGAAATTGAAGTGCAGAGCAGAACCGAAAATCTCTCACTTGCCTTATTTCTTTCTCTGAATGGGGACTTGGCATTCTTTCCCCAAGGCACAGTGTCTGTGTTTTCATAATGACTTTCTTTGTTCCAAGCTAATTGCTTTAGAATGCTCTATTACATTTTGCTTTTTTATCACCCTCTTGATATAGACCCAAATTAATACAGGGGAGGCACTTGGAAAACTGTCTATCATATATAGGCTAAGCAATTAATACATGTATGTTATTGCTATCATAATGAAAAGTGATTGTTATTATATTCTTTTACTGACAACTTTGTAGGACTCTGTGTAATATGGATAGAGGTCAGGATATATGGGGAGGTGGATCCTGGGAGTTCATACCAAAATGTAAGCATGGGGATATGAGAAGATGGTACATACAGTTGTGCTGGACTCTTCTAGAATCTTCCCTTAAGAAGAAAACACATACATGGCAAAATCCCACAGACATCCCACATTTTGTTTGAAAACAAAACGAGCTGGCCAAAGCATCTGAGGAGACATCAAAACATAGGCTGGGGTGATCGTAAAATATTAAATATGTATTTATCTGTAGATGTAAGATGCAGTGGTTTCCAATGGAGACTGTGTGATACGTAAGACTGGATTCTTTAACGAAGTGACATGTTGAATGGAGAAATGAGATGGAGAATAAGCTTGCTAATTGCCTGAGAAATATATGCTAGTTACTAAAAAAAAAGGCGAATGACAGAATATAATCTATTTTCAAAAGCAGTTTTGAATGAATGGATGCAGGAGATGAGTGCTAGTGGCCGATAACCTCACACAAAAACCAACATCACAGACCTTTTGATGAATACGTGCAACCATATCTTTGAAGTAGGCACATTGATGTTGGTGAGGTGGTGTGTGTGCTTCCATCAAAAGGTTTATGTAGGTCTTTTAATCATTAATTCAATAAATAATTGTCAGACCTCAATTATGTGTCAGGCACAATTATGGGTGCTGGTTGCAATGACTTGAGAAAAAGAAAAAAAGAAAACAATCTGTCCCTATATCCTTGGAAGGTACAGTAAAATTGGAAACGTGGTCATTAATCGATTAATCTTGCAAATAAATGTCCTATCACCTTTGTGATAAATAGAGGTGCATGGTGCTCTGAGAATAAATAATAGGACTACACTTAATCTAGAAGAGAAAAAATGGGCTTTCTGGAAAAAAGTGCTATTTGAAATAAAATATGAATGCTAAATAGCTTTAAGGAGGCATTAGCTTGAAGGAGAAAAGGGTAGAACAAGCTTGTGAAAAGGCCCTGAGTTAGGAAGGAGAATGGTATATTGCAGCACCCCAAAATAAGTCCTGTGTGTCTGGGGGGTGCAGAGTTGAGAGACGGGACAGGAGGGATGACGAGTTACTGCCCTAAGCGGTCACCTCTGAGAGTAGAAGAGAGGTAGGGCTAATGATCACACTGGAAAAGCAGGTGGCAGTGGGGGATTGGGACTCTGAGTCACCCTAATTATAGGCTGAGTTTGGGAGACGTGTGTGTGCAGAGAGTGATGGGGGGTCTGGAAGGATTTTTTAAGTCGAGGTTTACACTGGGGCTGTTACAGTGTGGAGAGTGGATTAGAATGAGGCGCGTGGAGAGACCACAAACTAGCCTGCTCGTGTCCCAGAGTTCAGCTGAAAGGCAGTTGCTATTGCTGGTATGTTTTGTTTGCTGGGTTTATGTAATTCTCCTTGCTGTATGTGGAGAACCTGGCCCAAACTCCTACTTGAAGTTCCTTTTCCTTTCAGTGACTTAAATTGAGAAGTTCTTGCCACTTTCCACGCCAGTAACTAAAGTATCGAGGGATCAAGATAGGAAAAAGATGATTACGTTTAGAATTGCTGTTGCATAATCTATTTGGCTCCTTCTCTCTTTCTCTATACATGCGTGTATGTGTATTCACTTATTATATATGTGATGAGCTAGTAAAAATCATTAGAGATTCTATTCAGGCAGCTAACTGCCCTGTGGGGAAGTGTGGGCTACTTGGTAAGTGTACCATAATCTTAAAAAATACTGGTGTTTACGCCTACATAGTATGACAGATTAGTCAGAGAAAAAAATAAAAGTGCAGAAAGATTTTTAAAAGGCAAACAACATCACAAAGAACACCAAATGCTTGCTTCTTTTACACCCAGCTAAAATCCATCTGTATATGAAATATTACATCCTGCTGTTAAAAAAACTCAATGTTATCTTGAAGTAAGGTTACCAGATTTAGCAAGTAAAAGTACACAATGTTCTATTAAATTTGAATTCCAAATGAACAGCATTTTTTTTAGTATAAATATGTTCTCAAATATTGTATGGGACATACTTGTACTTGAAAAATGTTGCTTATGTAGAATTTACATTTAACTGGATACCCTATATTTTATCTGGTAATGTTGATTATAAGCATTTCCTTCTAATCTTCATAAACAATTAGAAATAACATTTTACTAAACACTGTAATTCAGAAAATAATATCTCATCTTATCAAGTACATCTTTGAATAGATTTCCAGAAGTAAACTTCTTCGGTTAGACTAAATATTTGTCTATCTCCAAATTGATTTTATAGAAGTATCATAGTTTCATTTCAGTTTATTTATTTGTTTGTCTATTTATTTAGTTAAAGCTTGAGTTTGTATCAGCATTGCTTAGCTCACACTTGTTCTTCTTTTAAAGTATCAGGTTGTCCTCGGAGAATTTGTCCCCGCTGTGTGGCAGTCTAGTTTTTTCTAAAGTTTTGCTTCGAGTCCTAGGTATTTCGTGAAGGGCATTTCTGGGAGTATTAGATGCACTTTTTTCTAGATTTCCTGATTTCTGTTGTTGTTCTCAAATGGTCAGCAGGCAGTTGGTCATGTGTTAGCGATTTGTGGTATGTCACCTCGGCTGCCTCCTCTTCTTTGTCTTCCCCTTTCTCGTCTCTGAGAGTCGCCCTTACGTTTTGCCTTCTGCATGTCCAGTGCACCCATGTGAAAAATGCCTGCTCAGTCTGTGCCTGCAGGACTTTCCAGTGCTGACTTGGACAGTCCCTGGCTAGGTGACCGTAGTCAAGCTACCTGCCGACTCTGAGCTCTGTAGAATTCCTTATCGATGGCAATTCTATGGGAGCATTCTTGTTGTATTACAGTGAGAACTTTTCATGGAAAACAGTGTGTCAGACACACAGCAGGTGTTCTGTCTATTACCAAGGGCACCAAGGAGGACAGAAGGACTCCCTGAGTTAGCCAGAGCTTCCTACATCTCCCGAAGGCATGCAGGTCTTAACTGTAATCATCTGTTGGGGTTCACTTACATGGACGCAGATTCTTGCTAAACATGGTTCTTCTTCAATACTGGACCCAGCAAAGAGGAAGTAATAACAACTACACTTTGACTTTGCAACACCAGGATTCCCTTCAGCACAAATACTGGGATAGTTCATGAAAACATCGGTGGGTGGCGTGGTCCATGTTGGGAAGCGAGCGCACTGTGGCTATGGTGATGTCAGTTGTCTCTGGTGATGCAGTTGGGGGCGTTAGGGCTTGCCCGACCTCTCTGGGGGGTTTTGTGCTGTTTTCATCCTACACCAATTGTACTGATACAGACGTTTATGTGCAATGAGGTCTCTGTTTCCATTTCACCTCATTTCCCAAGATCACTGCATTTTCTTCGATGCCTGCCATTAATTACGTCCCATCTGGGAGGGGCTCCTCCGGTTTTGTTTGTGTTTTTGGATGCTATTAATCCTCTCTCTGGTTCCCGCTCTCGGTGCACTTTGAGAGGCATTCCACCAAGACCGAGGTGCTCAGAGGAGCTTTAGGAGCCTCTGGCTTATTGGCTGAAAGAATAACTTCCTGAGCAGAAAATAACTCGTTCACCAGAGGACGGTTAAATGCCTGCCTGATTACCGCAGAGCTCAAGACTTTAGTGTTTAATCACTCCACGCCATTGTCAGATAGGCTTGGTTCTCGTTGATCCGCTCACGCTCCTACTCATTAATTATTAATCAATATATATTAAATTCCTCCCAGAGTGTAATGCCAAATAGCATTAAGGAATCCTTCGATCAGAAAAGGAGTTCTCCTTTCCACTGAAGGTGCTTCCTGCAGCCACAGGATTAAATGGAGGCTTGCCGTGTGGCCATTCGTTAGTACGTAGAGCATCTGTTTGTCAGCGCTTGTGAAAGTATTTTTGTTAATGTTGGAAGTATTATTGAAAATATTTTAAAAAATGTTTGGTTAATGCTCTCGGTATAGATTCCAAATGACTAAGTGAAGTACATCAGATACATTTTTTTTTTGAAATTTACAACCTCGGTCGATGGTTCAGTTTTTGTAATGATGTCAAACACATTCGAACCTCTGACATGACTCTCTTTGGAATGTTCTTCCTTGTGTTCTTAGTGTGATTTACTCGCATGACCCCAGACTTCTGGCTCATTCACTGCTATTTGAAGGCTTTATCACTGGGTGGCACCCTACCACCTTCTTTCAATTTCCCTCCCTCTCTTCCTTCTCTCTCCTGCAATGTGATTGCATGACGTTCCAAAGCCAGGGTCTGGACCCGGATGCGTGGGTTTGGAATCCAGGCTTTGAAATCCACTAGGTTCTGTCCCAGGGGACAACCCAGTTAACGTTCTTTCACCACACTGAAGACACCAATAGTAACCACTTTAGAGGAGCCTTGTGAAATTTCCCGAAGTTGAAGAATTTAGAAAAGAATTTGGCAAATAATAAACATCCAATAAAACCTACCTGGTTATTTCCATTACTATAGTCAGGATAGTACAGCATCACCTAAGAGCACACCAATGAGTAAGTCACGGACTTTAAGGAATAGTCCAAAACCAGGTATCACAAACCAACAGAAAATGCCAGAGACCACGATGATGTCAGAAGAGTCAGCACCATGAGACAGCGAGTATAGCCGCCTTGTGCCTGGATTTGCTCCTTACAAATACTACCTCAAGTGTTGTTGACAACAGCCTCATGACATCAGTATGTCATGCCCATTTTCCAGACAATAGACTGAGCCTAACAGAAATTTGATCTTCTGCTTATGGCTGTGCATCCTGTAAGCGGAAGACCGCAGTCTTAAATTCAGGCTGGTTTTGTTCCGAAACTCTTGCTACTGTGTGCTTTCAGCTCTGCCATCCACCTGTGGCTTCCGTCCCCGCGGCTACTGGTTAAAAATTTAATATCTCCTTCTCAATATTATTCCTTACATTCTGAAAGGACTTGGATGTCCTGTGACACCTACTAAGGAAATCATAAACATGTCTGCAGACCGAACCTCTGCTGACTTCATAAGGTCACTCTGCTGAGCTGCCAGGGCTGTGAGCCCCTCACTGGACTTTTTACCATCTCTGCGACAGCCCCCTCCCTGGGCAGGTGTATCTGCATTTCCTCGGCTGCTCCCGCTGACATAGTTCTCCCCAGCACACACCCCAAACAGAAACCCCACAGTGCCACCTTCTCTAGGGCACTGGCTAAGGGCTCCCTCCACTTTCAGGCAGATCAAATGGAGATCGAAGATGTGGCTTTAGAGCCTTGGGGGGTGAATTTTTTTGTCCGCAATGTGCGCAGCAAGCTGGCGTCCTAAGAACTGGCTCCTTGAAAGATGTGAACCTGAATGACAGTGAAAATGAGACATAAGAACGCCGTTGGGTTTTGTTTTGTTTTACATAGACCTGCTGATGTGACATAAACAAACAGAAGCAGGAGAGGTAGGAAAGAACTTGAAGGAGGATTTGAACATGATGCTTTTCAGGCACTGGAAGTATTTACTGCTCACCACCTTTACAGTGGCCTTCCGATGGATAACACTCCTTGAGTGGAAATGGAAGCGGCTTTGTAACAGAAAGGTGGTCAGTCTACGTGACACGATTATAGGTGTCCAAGAAGCCTCCTGCCTTCAGGTTCCTGACATCGCACACACATGTACACGCATGTCCAAATACACGTCACACAGACACACCACATCCTCACACGCTCTGAACCCAAACCTTGATGGGAGGGGACTTGGAAGAGTTAGGGTGAGACATGCCGGAAACTGAAATTCTGCCACAGGGTTTCAGCGCACACTCAGTTCTTTGACTCGGGTGCATTTAAATTCAGAGCAACATGGAATACCTCCCCTTTAAAACTGCTGTTTGTCGAATAGACTTTCATGTGAGTATGCCTCGAATTGTTTCTGGGGAGCAGGTTTGAAAGACTGCGCAGACCCCAAGGCCAAAGCGGAAGCGAGAACAGGGCAATGGGAGAGGTTGCCGGGTGTCGGAAACAAACCCAGCTGGAGGCGCGCTTTGTCCTGAGGTCAGCGCTCCTGAGAGCCACCCGAAGAAATAAACAAAAGGTCACACACAGAATCCTGTGGCTAAAGGGTTTATTTTTCTACCTATTTCAATTTGATGCTTGAAAGGTCACTTTGGTCTGTATAAAACTAGAACTCACTTGCTACCAGTGAAGTGAATGAGAACTTCCAGACCCCAAGGCTAGGCGATCATAAATCGCAAATCCCAAATTCTTCAGCTCGATCTAAGGGGTACTATTTTTAATCTTTAATAGTCATAAAGTTGCATTAGTTTGCCTTTTAGCTTGCATATTTAGTAAATGTTCTAATATTTAAAGCATTATTAAACAGAATGGAGAAATGATAAAGTTCTGAGAAACAGAACAGAAAGCTGTGATTATAATAGACTGACTGACCTGTTGTAAAATTTAGTGTGGATTAGGAGGGCGCACTGTCCCAGTGGCTGCTGAGTGACGACTCAGTCTGGACAGGTGTGGCGGTTTTAATAACTGTGCTCATCCCTGAGTGGACCATGTTTCCACTTCCTTCCTGTTTCTGGTTACAGATGCTACATTGTGAGCTTCCAGCGGCCGTTTTTCTTTTAAACGAGAAATGTTTTTTTTTTTTTTTTAAGATTTTATTTATTTATCTTTAGAGGGGAAGGGAAGGAGAGAAGGAGAGAAGTATCAATGTATGGTTGCCTCTCATGAGTCCCCTGCTGGGAACTGGCCTGCAACCCAGGCATGTGCCCTGACTGGGAATTGAACCGCGATCGTGTGGTTCGCAGGCCCGTGCTCAATCTACTGAGCTATGCCAGCCAGTGCCCGGCGGCCGTTTTTCTTAGTGTTTTACACATTGTTTCTAAGAGACAGTGGAAGGGAGGATATTTCTGTGAAGCTCCATTCTCTTTAAATTTCCTCCCCGCCCCCACCGCCCGCCTGGTAAGACCAGCCTCTGTTACGCTGGACGCAGTGTCGGTGGGCCATTTGCACGCTCGCTTTGGGGCCGTGGGAACGGCTTACAGGGCAGAGGGAGACCAGGTTTGGTTTCAGAATGCCTACTGTGGGGCTGTGCGGCCTGCGTCCGTTGTGAACCAGTGTGCGGTTGCGTTTGTTTGCTTTTGAGGTTACGCTGAAGAATGTTTACTGTAGCACAAAACAAATCAAAAACAAAAACAAAACCAGGTGCGCCAAGTCCAAGGCCTTGTACGTTGTGTTGATGTTGCAGGGCTGAGAATGGGTGTTCTTATCCCACATTCTCTCAGAAATGTGGAGTGGTAAAGCAGTGAGAGACACATTGGGCGAATGCATTAAATTTGGTCAAATAGTTTGATTAGTTTTTCTTTATGTTCCAGCCAACACTCTGGCTTTATTCTTTGTGATTGTAAACTCCCTGTCATTCCGTCATGCTGATATTTGGAAACAAGGGGCAGTAAAGAAAGGGAAAAAATTTACCGACTTAGATATTTTCATATTCAGTCAAGGCAGGATTACTTTTAGTGAGTACACAAAACCTCTAAAACCGGACATTTCATTGCAACGTGATGCCTTGCAGATTTCTCCAGTAAGAATGACACAGTTATCATCTGGTACCTGTATAAGCCAGTTTTAGCATTTAGAATGTCACTTATGAAATGAAAAATTTCCATTTATATAAAATCTTTATATCCTGCTGGAGAAACTGAAAAATGTCAGTTTCGTGCAGTACATCTGGGGACAATCTGTCTAGGGCATAACACCTTACCTGTCACACAATGATTCCAACTTCTCTGTGTAAATAGCGGCTGGAACTTGGCAGAGAGGAACTGTCTGGTAAGACAGGAGGTGCTGAAACGTATGGTTCAAGTTCCTGGGCTGGGGGTCCATGCCGGTGGATGGACTTTCGTCACTCGATGTTGACAGAGGGGTCAGTGGGATTCCACTTCTAGTAACGACATGTTTAAAAAGTCATCGAAATGTATGTTCACACATCATTTTCCTGACCCGTTCCTTCTTCTACCACATGGTTTGGTCACTGGAGGGTAAGTTGCATGAAGCATTGTAACCTCCACAAATATTTGCAAAAGACTTTGTAGACAGAAGGCAGTGGAAGAACTGCCAGATTGGATCCTGGATCCACAGGAAGGAACACCTGAGGGGAGGGAGGTAGGCGGCGCTCCTGTCATTTTGTTTCCCGGCCTGGAGACAGTAGCCACAGACACAAGGGGAAACGGCTTCCAGAGAGAGGACCTAACAGCCCCCACGAGCCCTGTTTCTGTCCCATCGGTGCCTGCCCCAAGTTCCTGGCTTGGTTACTTTCTCATCCATGGTGCTTGTTCGTATATGCTTCAGAGCTCTAAAAAACTCCTTTTCTTGAATTTTCATTCAAGCCATCTAGTCGCACAGTTCCTTAAATACATCAGTTTTTCCTCTGCCCCTTTCCTGAGGGCTGTAGTCCTTAAAGCCCAATCCAGTAATAGGTGCCTGACCACCAGCCCCTTCCGCTACCCCCAAAATGCTTGTGCCTGCTTGCATCCATTTGAACCTCTTGCACACATGTTCTGTTTGGCCCCGGTCACACTTTGGTGTTTGCCTGGTTCTACCCCATCTTCAACTCTTTGCTTGAACAAAGCTGAATTGGCCACATTTTGGGGGCACTGTGTGTAAACATTTATCATCAACAGTGGCAACTGGGGTGTGTCTTTCCTTGCACCTCCCGATTCCATCGGTGGGGTGGTGTCAAATGCCTCTTGTCAGCACTATTTGTCTTTTGGCAAACGGCCACGCCCTGTAAAATCTGAGATCCCCAAACAGCTCTAAGTGGGAAACAAGTATTAACAGCTACCGAGTAACCCCTGCCCTCATGTTAAAAAAATAAAATAAGGTGTTTTATTAGGATCAGTATCTCTACGGCTTTTTTAAAACAGCTCTGATAAACTCTTTCAAAGCAATATGCTGGGAGAGATCAAAGAGCTATGCTCCGTTAGAGTCATTCCTTATTAACAACGGCCAGAAAGGAGGAGGACGTCAGTCAAAGTGCGCCCGCTCTGTCCTTCGGCAGACAGAGTGTTGCATCGCTGGTCCACGCATGAAGCTTTAAACCGCACTGAACTCCCCGTGAAGCCCAGAAGCTCGCTCAGCTATGACAGTGGACCAGTTGGGAGATGCTGTCTGGGGTTCTGCTATCAGTGCTAGCCATGAGCACTTCCTAAGGATCAAGACAGCAGCGATGAAAAAAGCCCGTGGAAAAAGTCCTCGGAGGCAGCCAGTTTACCCTCGCCGGAGAGACATGCAGCACGTATCGATTGTACTGATTTCGGCTTGATCAGAGTAACAGCAGGATTCGAAGCTGCTGTTGTATATTAGATAAAGTGGATGATCAAAATCCAGTAAGGGCAGAAAATGATTTGAACTGGGACTCACTGAAAAACAACCTCATGTCCCGTGTCCAGACATAAACTATAGCAGCAGAGCTATGCAGCCTATGGCCTTAATGGGGAGAGGCAACCTCTTTAAAAGGGCTCTGAAAAGCCACGTTAATTGGGACATTCTTTCTCTATCCTAGGTTCAAATATCCAGTCACCTTTGACTTTTGGCACCCTTCCGTGCCATATATCCAAACCCTACCTATATCTACTCATTCCCCCTTACAGTTACTATGTGACCAATCATTCTGTTTACCTATACTTCTGTCTACCTCCCTATATCATTCATTCTGTCGTTCTCACAACAGATCTGTGAGTTAATTTTATTGTGACTTCCAGTGAAAGAACTGTGAGGTAGGTTAAAACTTTCTGAAGGATAAACTATGACAACCAGGGTGTTGACCAGTTCTCTTTCCTTCTATGAAGGTGTCTCAGCTGCTCTGGCCCCTACCCTGATAAACAAGGGTGATCGCTCTTTGTTTCGAATCCCATCAATGACTGTGTCATTTTCTATTACCACCTCTCTCACCCACATTCCCTGCGATGCGGCCACTTTGGGGTTTATTTCGATGAAGACCAAGGTTGATTTCACTGATGTGCCCCTACAAGGTTTCCTTTTCCATGAAATGCCAACGGTTAGGGAGAAAGTAAGACGGAAGTGTTTCCATCTCACTTTGACTCTGCAAGAATTTCCAGATGCCTGCGTAGGCTGGTTTCTTTTCCACGTGACGGTACTGGGTTCTTCTTAATTCAGGCTTTTCTCTTTTATAGTAAGAAAGGGGAGCTTTTAATCAAGAAAGACAGAATAGAAAAGCTTTAGCTCTGTTACGGAGGTCTCCTCTCCATCTTGTGAGCTTTTCTGATCTTTTTTGCTGTTCATCAATTTGCTGTGTAGAAGCTTCCAGATAGATCTGCGTTCTTTTGATAACTCTAACACAAGAATGCTGCTTTAAATCCTTTTCCAAAATGCATCAGCACGACATGGGCCTAACATTTACATTTATTCTGTACGACAAACAAAGAGGAAGGGTTCAGGTTCTAGTATTTTACATGAATCGAGAAGGGAAGTTTTGAGATACGTTAATGCTAAAAGGGTTACAGCATATGCCCTCAGGTAACCCCTTTGTGGATGTCACTCATGAAATGAGAATGACTCTAACTAGCATATCTGAAAAGGAATGGTTTTCTGTCCAAACCAACGAGACTGATGTAGACTGTCTAAGTGTAAAGGAAATGAACAATGTCAGAGTAAATGTCCCAAAACTAGAAGTTAAAGGCACAAGCAGTGTATGTCAGGGCTGGTATCAGATATGAGGAGATGTTAGCCGCTAATTTTTAAATGGGTGTTCAGTGTAGGTGAATCTAACTAATATTTATTAAATTGGTTGTGTGCATAATAGCTTTACTTTGAGGTTATATGAATCTCTGAGGGCAAAAGTGTTTTTTAAATGATCGGTAAATAGCCCTCCCATATTGTGTTAAATCATACTTTTAATTTCTGCAACCCAATGCTTTAAGATCTACCAAATGGCCATCAGCTGTTCCCAAGTAAAACCTGGGTCATCCCAAAAACATCGGAGGACTTTAAATGTGGCCCAAACCAAGGGCGTTAGCAGTTACAGTGAACATGAACTTCACAAGGGGACCACTTTCAAATAGAGCTAGCCAATCCTACGCCTGCTTAGCCTGCTTCCACCATTGCTTCCCTGGCTACCACAACAAAGGTTTGTACCCACACCTGACCTTTCTCCCCCTCCCACCTGCTTCTGCAGAGTGACCTGGGAGGCTGCCCTGTTCGTTCCAGGGACCTGTGAATGTAGCAAAACTGTGCAGCTCTGCTTTCTTTCTCTGGCCTCACCATACCTCACTCGGTCAATACACCTGGAAACAGTGGGGTGGAAAAAATGATACCAGTTTAGACATAAATCCCGATACCGTAGAAATTTGTCTAGATTCATGAAACTCTCCTTAAAGGATTCAGCTTGATAAGTGTGTTCCTGTATTAATGACACAAGTCGTTTTCTCTTAGAATCATTTTAACATTTGCTTTTTTTAAAAAATGATTATTTCCAGGCCGCTCCCATCTGCCGTTGAACCCAGGCATTAAGGTGAGGTGTTACATTTCACTCCTCAGAGGTGAAAAGTTTATGGCAGAAAGCAGAAGAGGTAACAGCCAGAGTTTTCCTTAATGGGAGCTGACATACCGTCATTAGAATTTATTGCTATTTTACTCTGATAACATGCTTGAGAGGCTGGGATTTCTTTGTTGTGTCATTTTGAATATTTTCTCTTTGTGATTTATTGTGACCATTTTTACTCCCTACAGTTTGGATGTTTCATATTAGAGCAAAAATGAATCTGCCTGTCTCTTTTGGAGAGTTGGTACATGCAAACACAATAGTTGCCCCAAATTTTTAATGGTTATCTTACAAAGGAACCTACATTTCATATAGGACATCTAAGGACTTATAATAGTGATGAACTTAAATAAGCAATCTCCTTTTACTTTTATTGAAAAAAAGGTTTTTACAATATTTTCATAGAAAATATTTTGCTACAAGTTACATCTATTTTTTGGATATTATAGGATTTTTATGTAAATAAAGTGGTAATTTGAGATAATGATGATAGCTAATTTTATTTCCTTTGTTTTTGATTTTTTAAATCCAAATTTATTTATGAACTTCCATTTTTTTTTCTGTTTGGAAGCATTTCTTACAGCTTTTAAGTACCTGCAGTTTTATTTCCAACAGCCCAGATCAGAACACCAGATAACAAGCAATTTGTTTAAAAATCCCTTTTTTATTGTTATTTTTTTAAATCACTGATAAATTAGTGTCTCTTCACAAATGTACCTGGAATTTTAGAATGAGGACCCCAGGTTTTTCAAAATTTGGATGAAAGTCATATCACATTAAATGAGTCTTTGTAAAGGGAACAGTTTATTGGAATTTTAGTGCATCGGCATTGGCACTACCTCCATCTAGTTCCCAAACATTTTCTGTTTTAAAAAACTGAAATTCGCCCTGGCTGGATTGAGCGCGGGCCTGCGAACCAGATGATCGCGGTTCGATTCCCAGTCAGGGCACATGCTTGGGTTGCAGGCCAGTTTCCGGTAGGGGCCAGTTCCCTGCAGGGGATGCACGAGAAGCAACCATACATTGATGTTTCCTTCCTCTCTCCTTCCCTTCCCCTCTAAAGATAAATAAATAAAATGTTTAAAAAAACCCTGAAATTCACTGGGTTGACATTGGTTAATAAGATTAGGTAGGTTCCAAGAGTCCATTTTCATGATACCTGGTCGGTATATAGCATAGCTACCTTTAATGAATTATTTTCTATCTTCTTGGAGTGGTGTTAAGGTCTTTTTGCATGGTTTAATTCATTGAGTCAAAATGTTATTATACTAATGTGGATAAAGCAAAACCACAAGATTTTAGTATAACTTCCCAAGGTCAACACCAAACCAGAGCTTCGGCAGTTGAAGGTGGTGGTTGATCTCCAACTTGTCAGCACCAGGAAATACTGCTTGCTTTCTGGAAGAAGTCGTTAACCATGATTCCACTCCCACCCAGCCTCTGACTTGAGGAAACAGGCAAAAAAAAAAATCTTTCAGGAAAGATTACAAAAGTCTCAAGCATTTTTGTCTCGTGGCTGAGATTCCCACGCTGCTGGTGTAGACACCATCGGCCTTACTCACAGGAAGTGATGCTTTCGGACCATGCTGGAGGCTTGAGTTATTTCATATGCTAACAGAACCGAGAGCGCCCAGTAAGTAATGGGAGTTTGTGAGTTTTCTCATGATTAACCTAGGGAATTATTCATTGTTTACTTCTCTTAACAGTTGAAAAAGTCTCCACAAACACTTTTTTTGTTTATGCAAAGGGCAGACTAAGGAAATTATCCTTGGAGATGCAGAGTTTGGAAGTGCACACTGAGAAATTTCACAATGGCACTGCAGAATACTGAATTATAAATGGATAGTACCAGAAAGTGCTCTCATGTTGTCATGTGACCTCGTAATATATAAATGTTACTAAAATGAGGCCTACCATCGGGAGGTCTGTGGACATGGTTAAGAAGTTCATAGTGGAGATGGGAGTGCTATTTAGGTCTGAATTATTTGAATTTCATTTTTTTATTTAATTGTTCAAGTACAGTTTTCTGTCTTTTACTCCCATCCTAGCCCACCCCCCCAGTGCTCCCCACTTCCCTCCCATTTCCACCCCCCTTAGTTGTTGTCCATGTGTCCTTTATACTTGTTCCTGTGAATCCCTCCCCTTTTCCCCTGAAATTCCCTCCCCTCTCCCCTCTGGTCCCTGTCAGCCTGTTCTCTTTCAAAATCAAAACAAAAAGCTTGTGCACAGCTAAAGAAAATAGTATTAAAATAAAAAGAGAACCAACTCTGTGGGAAAACATATTTGCCAAAGATACCTCATACAAGGGCTTCATCTCCAAAATATACAGTGAATTATTTGAATTCAGAGGGAAGTCTTCCTGCACATTAATGACACCAGAAAATAGAAACAGTGGAAGATGGTAGGAATAGTGGTAGGAATCATCGCATTGTGTCCTCACAGGCATTGAAGAAGATCACATCCTTCTGTGATGTTAGGTAGTTTGTTCTGAATGGACTGATTAATTTGGGGAGGCTGTTTTCATCAGGGGGTACACCAGAGATGTCTCTGTCTTCATATACAGGTGCTCTCCATGTTATCTAACTACAATCGGGAAATTTCTTATATAATGACTATGTAACTATATAATAAAGTAGTTTGTTAGTTGACATTCTTTGTACATTTTCTCTTCGATTTTTGATAAGGAGGATTCATTGTTAATATCTACTTGAAACTGTAACTATATTTCTTTTCCTGCAGTATTTGAACAGATCCAATAGCCGTGTCGTAAACATTTTATTGAACTGAGTATGACAAGATCTTTTTTTATTATTGGCTGTTAACATTCTTGTCATAGTTAATGTTCCACCTGGGAGTTGGCTTTCCGTCAGAGTTCACTCTTGTATGTGTCTGCCTTTCAACTCTGATGCAAAACTAATGACTTCTTATTATCTCAGTCATAAATGACTCTTCAAAAGACATAAGGGACTTTCTCTAATCCTGTTAAGGGTTTCTACCAAGATAGATGTGAACTGTGCAGTTTGTTCTATTGAATTAATGACTTGAAACATTATTTTAATAGCACATGACATTTGCCTCAAATTTTTTTTCAGAATTCCTTTCTAATATAGTCTCTCGATACTATGCAAAATGTGGTAATTTATATAATCTATTGTTTAAATTCTGGGCCTTGAGAAAACATTTCGAAATGATTCTCATTGTTTCTAACGTTGTCAACATCCATGAGGAAAGCCTTGATCAGTAAGAAGTGCTTTATGAGACTTTTATATGTATATATATATATATATAAAGGTTTTATTGCTCTCCCCTTTTGTCCGAGGGTACTGCACTGTTTGTTTCTAAGAGTTATTGGTGACACAAGAGGGGATGAAAAAACATCCAACAGAGTTGATGAAGGTCACTTCACGCCACTAGGAAGTTTGAACTAGTTAATTATGTTGTGTTTTTCTAGGTAAACTTTACCGATTAAGAGGCCTAGTTGATCTCAAGGGCATTTAAAAAACAACATGTATGAATGGAACAAACCGTGGCCATTTGGGAAGGTGAATCAAATTTTAGGAACACAGAGGTTGGTAAATCTGAGAGTGTTCTGGGACTCTTGTTTTTTCCTTTGTGCAAATGGCCTGCCGTTTGTATCCAAGGGCATTTCTGTCCAGCCTTGTTTGGGGGGCATAATCACACCCAATGCTTCAAGTTGAAAATCTTTCTATAAATGTTCCATTACCATTGGAACTTGATGTCACCTGTAGTCAGAGTCTGATGAATGTGTGTGTATTAAATGTCAACATTAGGATATAATGTTCCATTTCTAAAAATAGGACCTCAGAAAGTAAAATAATTAAGCTTTTAGTGAACAGCACAGGTACTCCTTTTCTTTGCCTTCTACTGGTGACTAATTCTACTGTGAGTTACCACTAATTCTACTGTGATACTGAACAGCCTTGAAAAATAACTTTTTGCAGGTTGCCCCCTCTCTCCCAGTGGAGTCATACAATAAATAGGGGCTCCTTCCAAAGAATGTTTAGAAAGAAATGTCTTTCTCAGCCTGCAGCATCATCTTTAATACCCATTATATTTCACCTTCTCTGTGATTATCTTTACTTTTCTGTTTTTGAAAATGCTGTCACCTTTCTGGAGAAATGCCTTATTTTTTACTTCCCAAACCTAAATGTTAAATTTCCTTTAAGTCTCTGGCCAAGTCAGTCATTGATATTCACTATTTGAACATTTCATTGTTGGATATTATCATAGATACCTAAAAGACAAAAAGTATTAGACAGTTTTGACCCTCCAAAAGTTCTGTGAAGAAAAGAATCTCATTTGTACTTGTCTGAACTAGTGTTTAGCTAATAAAAATGGATTTATCTTGATATGAAACTGAGATGTAAGAATACATCAGTGCCAGATAACATGTTGGGTTTTATGATGCGATGTATTAGATATTGTATTATACACTAGAAATTCTGTTGATAAGATACTATCTATATTTGCATATTTCTTATTTTTCTAATACAAAAGCAATGCATACTCTTTTCAGAGCATCTTAAAGTTAAATAGGAATATAATTTGGAAAAATATTTCAATTTCATGTTATAATAGTAATCATTGATAACAGTTGCTAACATTTTGATATATTTCTCGCAGTTTTTATGCATAGATTAAAATATTATAATCACTCTATATACAGAATATTATAATCAGTCTACAAACAACTATTTTATAAAATAATTGCTTTTACAATTAACATGAAGTATAAATATTTTTCATATTATTGCCTCTTTACTCACTAATTTTTTAATCCAGTTCTAATATTTTGTTTGTTTTTGTTTCTTAATTGACTCTTTTTTGAGAGAGAGAGAAATATTGAATTGTTGTTCCACTTATTTATGCATTCATTGGTTTTTCCTTATATGTGCCCTGACTGGGAATCAAACCCACAACTTAGGTGCATTAGGATAAGTCTCTAACCAACTGAGCTACTGGGCCAGGCCTGGTCTTTGTTGGGTTTTTTTTGACAATGTACTATGTGCCAAACTCTAAGGTCCAGGCCTAGTCTGTGTCCTAAAGGAGATTATAGGCATGACTGATAAACAGACAAGGTCATAAGCAATTTCAGTCCAGAAAGAGGTTATAAGAAGACTTATATACTTATATTCTTAAATCTTGGCATTTACTTTGTAAACTGACTCTTGAATGTCACAAAGTATCTGTAATCGTCCATCATGTTCTGATGTTTTCTCATACCTAGTACTATTGGTGATCCATCAGCCACTCTTTCAAAATGACTTTTATTAGATCATGTCACATGCGAATACCTCACTTTGGGATTACCTTCTTTCTTACCTTACTTTTTTGTCTTCTTTTCTGCTGGGACAACTATTTGCTGAGAGCTATTTGGAACTGGTCAGATCATTCTGGATATATGCAGCCTCCTTGGGTGGAAGGCACTTGGAGTCTTAAGCATGCCAGTGGCCAGGGCTTCGTGTCACTGATGGTCACTAGTATTTCTTTGGTCAGCAGGTCAGCTTTCAGCCTTTTTAAAAAAGTATTTTATTTATTTATTTATTTATAGAGAGGGGAAGGGAAGGAGAAAAAGTGGGAGAGAAACATCAATATGCGGTTGCCTCTCATGTGTCCCTTACTGAGGACCTAGCCTGCAACTCAGGCATGTGCCCTGACTGGGAATAGAACCGGCGACCCTTTGGTTCACAGGCCCGTGCTCAATCTACTGAATTACACCAGCCAGGGCAGCTTTCAGCCTTTTACCAACTGTTCCTAGGTAGGATATTTGGTGCTCTATGAACATGAAATTGCTATAACTTACCTTTATTGGTGTGTCCATTCATGAATGAAGATGGGGCAATTGTGTGAATATAAAAGATTCTAAGAACTACCAATTTTTTTGTGTCCCTAACATATGACATTCAGTGTAAATAAAATTGTTTGTGCATTTTCTCAGTTGATCCCTATGAAAACCTGAATTTGTTAGAGATTTATCCTAGTTTGTAAGAGAGGAAACTGAGAGTCCAAAAGCTTAAGAAATTTACATAATACCATCAACCTACTCAGTGGAAATGACTTGTTTTGCCTGATTCTGTGAATATAGGATTAATGTTTTTTATAAATTTTAGAATTCTTATCATAATTGTCTCTGATTAATTTTTTTAAAGATTTTATGTATTTATTTATTCTTAGAGGGGAAGGGAAGGAGAGAGGGAGAGAAATATCAATGTATGATTGCCTCTCGTATGTCCCCTGCTGAGAACTGGCCTGAAACCCAGGCATGTGCCTCGACTGGGAATGGAACCATGGTTGTTTGGTTCACAGGCCCACCTGCAGTCACTAAGCTACACCAACCAGGGCTGCCTGTGGTCGATTTTATATTTTCTTTCTCTCTCTGAATTCCAGTTAAACATGTGTTAGGACTTCTCACTCTGTATTTGTGTCCCTTACCCTCTCGTTCATAGCTCTGCCTTTTTCTCCTTATAACGTATTCTGGTTCATTTCTTCTAAACTAGTTCACTGCTTCTCTATGCTTCCCATTGTAGACAGCTGTGTCCATTTTTCTTTAATTAGCTGTTGTATGCATTTTTCCTTTTGGAAGTCATTTGTGCTTCTTTTTCAGATTGGCCATCATTAATTTACCCTTACCTATAGAGTATTCCCATCTTAGTATTTATTTAAACAGAATAAGTTGACGGTTTTGTAATATTTGATCGTTTCAGTCTCGGGTTTGTGGGAGTCTGTTTGTATTGTCTATTTTTTATATTTTGTTCTTTTTCAGTGTGCCTTGGGTACATGGTACCCTTCTTTGTGCTAATAATTGTGCTGGGGAGACTCTTTGAGGGACATCTGTCTCCAAAGCATGAGATGAAGGCCCATCCCAGGGAAGATCCAAACCTACTTCTGGCAGAAATGCTCTGACAGCCCAGGTCAGAACCCCCTGGCAGCAGGTCCAGGCCTCGTGCTTCCCTGGCTGCATAGTCTTCTTAGCTCACCACCGCCACCCACCGCCCCTCCCCTCAGAACAGTCTACCAAGGAAACTTTCGTTTGTCTCTTTTGCTTCGGTTTTCCATGCTGTCTTCAGAGCCAGCTGCGTGTCTGCACCTGCCATGCACCAGCAGTGTGGGCGTTGTAGGAATGCCAATTCTGGTTCCCTGTTCCTCTGGTGGTGCAGATTTGGGAGATGCTCTCTTACTGGGAAACAGCATCTTCTCTACGGCTTCTTGGCGAGAGTCACCCGAGGAGGACACACACCAGAGCCCACTTCGGCGGAATAGACAGATTGACACCCTCAGGTTGTCACCCTCCTTCCTTTCGGCAAGTTGATGTGCCGTTTACTGATGTGCCATTTAGATTTCATTCCTCGGAATTTTCCCAGGCAGTAATGCACTATCTTTTCAGCTCTTCTATATCTTAGTATTCATGGAAAATATGTAATTATCCAACACATTAGTTGTTTTCCTCAGTGTAGAAGAGAAACTGTCTTGCTATCGCCAGAGTTGGGACTCATAACTGACCTGCTCTGGGTGTCACTGACTATCCTATTATTTTTCTTTCATGCTGCATTCTACCCACTGTAATTGTTCAATATGTTTTCCTGATAAACCCACATGTTCTTCTAAGGGTCAATTCAAAACTAAAATCTACAAGAAGTCGGCATGAATAATGCTTTCTCCAGCAAACCTAGTTAAAACGTAATGTCAAACTCTTTACAAGTCTACAGAAACAGGGTTTCACACTTGAAAATTTAAGACTGTAATGTGTTCTAACCTTTCAGGACCTTGCATTCCTTTTAAATCACAAGATGCGAGAATTTATTAGAACTTGATGTGCAAGTGATGGTGTGCTTAATATGTTATACGAGAATGGCATCCTCTAATGCTCCCTGGACCAACATAAAAACAAAAAGTTGCATCTCATTGGAGCTGGTGAAACACACAAAAATTTTAATAAATAAGAATTATGGTCCAATAAAATTCATCATTATGTGAGGAATTGGGATAGCACTAAACGTCTTTGGAAGCTCATAATATTCTTTTGCTTTTTCTGTTTCTATTCCATTCCACCATTGTAATGAATTCTTTAGATATTTCTTTGGGGGCTTTTAAAATCTAAACTGGCCCCCAAACCCCTTTTCTCTGAAACTATTCCAGGATTAAACTTTAAGATTATTTGTCCTTTTCACAATATTACACCCCCACGTTCTCGTGGTTTTCATACTGTGCAGAGATGTACTGAGGCTTTTCTGGTTCTGATCTTCCATTTTCCTCTAGGCGTTTGGTACCTAGTGCTGCCTCGGTCCTGTCTGTAGTCCACTAGCAATTGCATTGCCATGCTCACCGGTACTATTGCTTCCAGCTGCTGGAATCTGTGTCCCTGTCTAACGGTGCTCTCCGGCCCTGTGAGCCTACTCCTACCTGAACCAGGCTGCAGGTGCCGAGGGTTTTCTACCACCCAGAGTTAGCACTAAGCCAACGGCTGGTGGGTACTGGTGGGTACTGGTGGGTAGGTGCTCCCTCTCCATTCTCTTCAGGCAGCACAACTGAGGCTGGTGGTGCGTCCTGGCTCCCGCATTTCACCAGCGGGATTCAGCTTCTCTTGGCCACAGTGGGGACTTGCTGGGTAAGAGACTCCTTTTAGGCTTTCTTTCCCCTCGTTCTCACTTTTCCATGTCTCTCCTGAAGTCTCCTGGGATTCTCCAAATAAACTACTTTTACCTAAGCCCTTGGAATAGGGTCAGTGAAAATCCTTTCCCTTGCTCCTCCCTTACACTGTACACGTTGGGAGAAGGCCCTGATTAACTGGTTCGATGCTGACTTTGTCTTTAGCTTTCCTGAGTCATTAGACAGTTCACACATATTAAAATTCACATGTGTTTTCTAAGAAAACCTAACAGAAAATACGTTTACTCAGTGCTTGTCTACATTATTTAAAGTTTTTCTATCAGAGCAGGAGTGACATCTGTTAGTACGCAGATAACAGATAACGCCGTGGAACTTGTAAAAAATGCGTGTTTCATTTGTTTGACTACCTCCCAACACCCCTATTAGACTGGAGCTGTCATTATCAGCACTTTAAATGAAGAAACAGGGGGGGCAAAGGACTCAATACCTCGTCTGAGTGTAAAGTCCGTAAGTGTTGGAGATGGGCTTGTAACAAATGGACCCCAGCTGGAGGCTGCCATCCCAAGTGCCACGCTCAGGGCAGGGGAAGCGCATCCTCATTTCCAGGCGGGGTTGAAGGTGAAGCAAGCATGCTTTGGGAGTGTCTATAAATATTGTTTACATCTATGACCAAACACAAGTGGGTCTGAGGACACACCGTGGTTTTCATAGGCAGTCTGAATGTGGAGTAATCATATTGCTATGATTCAGACCCTTCTCCTGTGCGCTTACAAAAGCGTGAGTGTCGGGAAATTGGAGGTGGAATTAGGATACTCAGGCCCAGCTTCCCCCAGTCTCTTTCCTGGGACAAATCCTTGGTTTTGGAAATNAACAGATAACGCCGTGGAACTTGTAAAAAATGCGTGTTTCATTTGTTTGACTACCTCCCAACACCCCTATTAGACTGGAGCTGTCATTATCAGCACTTTAAATGAAGAAACAGGGGGGGCAAAGGACTCAATACCTCGTCTGAGTGTAAAGTCCGTAAGTGTTGGAGATGGGCTTGTAACAAATGGACCCCAGCTGGAGGCTGCCATCCCAAGTGCCACGCTCAGGGCAGGGGAAGCGCATCCTCATTTCCAGGCGGGGTTGAAGGTGAAGCAAGCATGCTTTGGGAGTGTCTATAAATATTGTTTACATCTATGACCAAACACAAGTGGGTCTGAGGACACACCGTGATTTTCATAGGCAGTCTGAATGTGGAGTAATCATATTGCTATGATTCAGACCCTTCTCCTGTGCGCTTACAAAAGCGTGAGTGTCAGGAAATTGGAGGTGGAATTAGGATACTCAGGCCCAGCTTCCCCCAGTCTCTTTCCTGGGACAAATCCTTGGTTTTGGAAATATTCCCTGCTAGCTGTTCATTGGATTTGATCCGTCGGAACAGCCAGGGTTATTTAATCAACTAAAAAAGTATATATAACCCTTTTTATTTTTTAAGATGGTAATGCTCCTCAGGCATTTATGGCTTCCCCCCAAGTTCAAGAGCATCAGTAATATGATTTTGTATAGTCATCTTTTGGGACTCATGGATGTTGAAGTCCTATTTAGTAATGGCGTGTAAACTCAAGAGCCCATAGTTTAAAAACAAACATACACATTCACTGGTGTTGGGTTTGAGATGCTTCCTGCAGAGTCCTGAGAAATTCAAGACAATTTTTCTCAATAGCCTTCATAAACTGATTCTTGCAGACTTCATCATCCTGGTGGCAAGGTTGTTTTTAAAAGCTAAACCCCTGGTCTTTTATCTGCTGTTAAAGATTTTTGAATGGAACGTTCTAGGCTGTTCAATGGATGATTTTGTAAAGAGTGTGTGTATGTGTGTGAAGGTGAGTTAAATTAAACGTGGAAGCCCCTCTGGTCTCCATGGGAGATCACCTAATTTATTTTCCATGGCTTCTCTAACGCCACCAGCAGCAACAACACAGTCGCCCTCATTTGAATCCCCTTGGCTGGCATTTACTCTACATCCATCACTTGATCCAAAATCAATGCTTGTGTCTCCAGTCACCTGTTCTGAGATGCTATTCATTAAGTTTTAACAGGCGAAATCTAACTTGTTCTCATTACAGATGGATGAGTGCAGGCTTCCATTGCCATTCAATTTTTTTCCCCCTTTTCTCTCGTAGAGAGCCTTCTTGGCTTATTTAAAGAGAAAATGGGCCCGGTGACACGTAAGCGTCTCTCTTTTGGCATGCTTAATGCCTGGCATGTAAGTGTGGCCCAGAGAGAAGCAAAGACAGGCTTACAAACAGACGTTTTCACAGGTAAACCATTGCTTTTTCACCTTCAGGAGATAATGAAGCAACGGCACCTTCTCTTTGTCAGCAGGAGAGGGATGTCATCTGTCACCCCTAGGGGCTTGCCGTGCTTCTAATGAATGCCAGTGGCAATACCACTGTGACGCTTTTGATGCCTCGAAGCCTTAGATCTCTTTGAGGTTGGGATCTTAGACTGAGGGATCCCCCTGGAAGTGGCTTCTTTATAGATCTGTCCCATCGCTGTGGGCACCGAGAGGTCTTTCTGGGTCTCTATGAACCAACATCAGCCCGGGCAACTCCAACGGCTTTCAAATCTGTGTCCATTTCAGGCTTTTCCTAAAGCGCTTAAAACAGGAGTATTTTAAAATAGATTTTTTTTTTTGTTTCTGCAGAAGTATTTTCTTTAAAAATGGTCAGGGAGGACTATAAACAAATGATAAAACAGTGATAAAGCGAAGCACCTCACACCCAGAGGAAATTACCCCTCACCGTATGTATTCCTCTAGGCCAAGAGCTCAGTACATGTTTGTGTCTTTACACAATGCTCATTTGGCAGATACTATTTTTAATCTTTTCCAATTAACATCATGTGGTTTGCACCTTTCCATAGGAATGCATACTCTTATACAAGCTCACTGTTTGGGGGTTGAACAGGAGGCCCCAGTATGGGCAAATTGTAACTTATTTAACCAAGTCTGTCATTGCACAGTCAGACTTATTTTAATTCTTACCTATTTAAAAGAATGCGGTGGTGAATATCCTCACATATATAGGCTAATTATTGTGGCGATTTATTGTTTTTTTTTTTTACAGTTTATTAAGTTCAAGTGTAACTTCAACCCAGAAAAGCGTGCTTTGTACAGCTCAAGGGATTTCTACCAAGTGAACACAGCTGTGTAACTGGTGCCCGGCAGTCCAATCCCAGGGACCCGGGTGCGCCCTCATCCAATCACTGCTCACCCTCCAAGGGTGATGCAGGTCTGACTGCCGGCATCACACAGCTGCTGTGTGTGCTTTGGAAGCTTTCAAAAGAAGTCATACTCTGCAGTCTCTTTGATGGCACCTTCCTCTCAACAGTGTGCCTGTTATTCAGGGATCAATAGGTATTTTCTTTAAAGGTACACACAGAAAATATTTTAGGCCTTACAGGACACATACAGACCCTGCGGCATATACTTTGTGTGTGTGTGTGTGTGTGTGTGTGTGTGTGTGTGTGTGTGTTTTACAATCCTTAAAAATATAAAAACTGCCTTCCCACCAGAATTGGCTCATAATGCCTAGTGTCTGGCCTCTGTGTGTAGTATTAAATTCTATGACTACATCACATTTTATTTATCCATTTACTCTGGATGGACATTTGTTTGTATTTTTTTGCTTTTTAAAGAATTGTGCAAACGTGAGCATTCTTGTGCGTGTCTTCGATGAGTATGTTTATTCAAGTCTGTGGGGAAAAACACGAGAATAGGATTTCTAGTCATAAGTTATGTGTGTTCTACTTAAATAGATTCTGCCCAGTGTTTTGTTTTCCAAAGTGATTTTACCACGTCACAGTCTTACACGCAGGGCCTGATAGTTTCAGTGCATCCTTGCTAATAGTTGGGATTGTGGGCCATTTCTTTCTAAATGTTAACCAATACGCTATGTGCATGGTGGCATTACATGTGGTTGTAATATTGATTTCATAATAACTTGTGAAGATGAGCCCCTTTCCTTATATCAACTGTCTGTTTTTATTTCTTATGACTGTGCAAGAATTTTGACAATTATTTTTTTGTTTTTATACCATTTTATTAATTTGTAGGACTTATACATTGTGGGATATATATATATATATATATATACACACACACATATACATATACATATATAAACTCTTTTCTTCCATTCTGTGGTTTGTCTTCTTATTAATGGTATCTTCAGATGAACAGAATTAAAGAAAAATAATGTAGTCTTTTCCCCATAATTTTATTGTTAGTTATCACTTTTTGTATCTTTGAAATCTTTGGCTGCTTCTATGCCGTTAAGACATCTGCCCCCACCCCAAACTCTATATTATTTTACCATTTACATTCATCTCTGATATATTTGGTATGCAGTGCAAGGCAGGAATCAGGATAGATGTTTCTCCTATATGGATAGCCAGTGGCGCAGCACTATTTAGTGAGAAGCCTGTTTTCTTTTCTCCTGCACATTCGTGTCACCTTGGATGTAATTCAGGTAATCACACTTACCTGAGTCACTTGCTACCTTCTCTATCCCATTTGTCTGTTTGTCTGGGATTATTTTATGGATCTTAAAAAACTTCAAAACCCACTAAAGGAATAAGTACTTCCCATGTTATGTTGTTCTTCTCTAAGATGGATGGTTAACAGGTTTCCTCATCTTATAGCCTGGCCTCGCAAAAGTGCTCATGTACAGGAGACTGTGACAAAATTCAAAGAATCTTAACATTTTGTTTGTATTCTTAATCAGCAGGTAGAAAACTAGATGCTCTGGGGATACTAAGAATGATAGAAGAGATAAATATCAAAGTGGGGGATGCTTGTTTGGGAAGAGCATTAAGTTGGCGTTTCCAGATGTGTTGGGCTCTCCGTAGATGACGTACGTCCTTTGTTCATGCAGTCACTTGCTGTTGAATTGCCCCAATTACCTGATTATAATTTGTCACCACTCATTTTTTCCTTGTGGATTTGTTTATTTTTTTTAATTTTTCACTATTGTAGACCACAGACTCCCTGAGAGCAGAAACCCTTTATACCTTACTCTGTAGTATTTCCTGCAATGCTTAAAACCTAACCTTTCTTTTTGTAAGTGTTCAGGAGACGTTTATTGAATGAGTGGACCTGAGGCCATCAAAGAGCATTTCCATACCAAATAGAAAAATTAAATAACTGAAACCAACCACACCACATGCACCACATACAGATGTACTGTATCTTGTAGGCAGACATCTTGTCAAAACAGAGTAGCTTTAGAAGGCAGTAAAAACTTTTAGAAAATTAAAAAAGAAGTCCAAATTCTGCCTTGGACACAGGTGAGAACTCATTACATGATTAAATTATTTATATCACAATATATTTATAAAATGTAAGAAGATTAAACATTCTCATTTGCAGAATGAAAACCCTTCTTTCGTGACACCAGCATCAAAGTTTAATGAATAGTTACACTCTGTTGCTCTCTGTGCATTTGTATGAATTTGCTTCTCAGTTATGACATAACCCAGTGACTCTCAAAAAGGACAGGAACCATGGTTGAGGAGAATTTGAATGTGCAAGGAAATGGATTTAAAGGTAGGAAAGAAGGATCAGGTGGAAGGTACAGACCGTAGAGATGGCAGTTTCAATGGTAGGTCAAGATCATTACTGCTCAGTTAAAGGACATTGTTGGAATTTTATTCTATTATAAATTAAAGAATTTAACATGTATTAACATAAACCAAATGTTCCTAGAGTTAAAAGGCTGTCCAAATTTCATTAGCTCTGAGCCAACATCTGCTTATATGGAAGGAAGTGGTATGATTGGATTTCTTTTAATTGATGGAAGTATCATGCTAACAGGTCACAGAACTGCCCAGCCAGAACGCCGTGTCTGTGGCATAGGGAGGTAGCCAGGCTTGGTGTTCCTGGGACAGTCCAATCTTCTTGACACATGTCCTGATATAATTGTTCATCGGACCCTCTTTCATTCTCAAAACTGCTCCAGTTTGGTAAGTTACATTTTCCCCTGGCTGTAGACAGTACAGACAGCCATTCTAGTTACGACGATGGCCATTTGGTGAACACACAGTGATAGCAAACCCCCAGGCAGAGTTTCAGTCACAAAGAACAGGAGCTCTTGGGTAGCTGCTGTTGGTCTCTTCCCCCTTGGCATCTAGCAAGGCCTGGAGGATTTTTCACACGTTATAGGCAGAGGCTTGTGAGGAGGGTCCGTCTTCAAGCTTCCAAGCCACACAAGCGAGGTGGTGTGGGGGGAGATTATTTCTGGGTTGCTTTCTCAGCTCTGGTGGGAGCTCAGCGACGGCCAGACTCGTTTTGGCAGCCAACTCAACAGAGCCGCACCCAGGCCAGCGTATCTAAAAGCTCCAGGAAAAAAACCAAGTCTATTTTTCTCCTCCCTCTCTCTACCACACACCACACTTCTGGGAGTCTGCAGTATCTTACCCAGCACTTTATTCGCTCTCGATTTCAATAGAACTTCCCACCACATCCCAAGAGAGAAGCAACAGTGGACTGGATGAGAATGAGAGAAACTGGAGGAAAGTAATGCTCCATATCATTTGCTTAATCTATTCTTGTTGATTAATTTATCACATGGAACAGTAAGTTTCATGGGTTTAACTTTGAAGTGGAAAAGAAACCCCTGAGGTATACTTTCAAAACGTGCAATAATGACTTTAGGGAGATCTAGAACAAGGAATGCATTTCATATTTTAAGTTGTTTTTCAAGGCTTGCTCTAACCTTCGCCTTCAGATTTATTATTTTTGCATCGGCCAAAATAAACTACCACCCCCAGAAACCTTATTATTAAAAATCAGAAGTTTCCTATATTTATTAGTTTGAGTCATAAAATTGCTATTAGAAATAGCATACAGATGAGTCTGATATCCATAAAATCATCGGAACATAACCTGACATTTACTACCTGTGGTACATAATTGCACTCACATGCTCTCAGACGCATTTATTTCTGTCACTGCATAATTACTTCCAGCAAGTGGGGCTGCATTTTCAGAAGTGGATTTTTAATTTCTTCACTTCTTTCGTACTTCCAATATTGCAAAAGAAATAATTTTAAGAAAGATTCTTCGTGGAAAAAATGTCTTCTTAAGAGTATATACTGGCTTTTAAAATGTTTGATTTTTTACTAACTTTACTTTTTTTTAAAATTTGTGCTATTAAGTCTGCCAGACTGTATAACAGTGGTTAGTTGCTGATGTGTTGACTTATTGATACATTTGCACCATAGCTTCTAACACGAATGCTATAAACCTCAACTTCACATGTATTGAAAACAAATGTTTAAAATACTATTTTTATGATTGTGTCAGTTTATTGAGTTATTTTTTATTTTTTCCCCTCACCTTATAGACCCACAATATATTTTTAAACAGTTTTGAGTCTCTTGTATGCACAGGATATATATTTTGATGTAAATTTGCTGAGCTACACTTTAAAATAATACAGTGAGTATTGTATAAATGAGTGTGATTCTAATATAATTATATTACACTATAAATTAATAATTAATATTTTAAACAATAAACTATATATAAACCTACATATTGTTTTAAACTATGAACTATGTATAGTTTAAAACAATAATGTAATTTATAATAATACTATTGTCTAACACAATTTAAAAAATACAGCTAGTATAATAGCACAGAAAAGGTTATATTAACCAAAGATAATGCATAAAATGTCAATGTAGCATTGCATTAAGTAAATGATAATATTTTTCTATTATGTCAAAATATTTTGCTAAATTTTATTTTTATAATAAAGGTACAATTTTATTAATCAATATGAGCCTGCTTTGTTTCAAAAAGACTAGTTGGGCTTAAATAAATATTAAAAGTAATTTTGCTACACTATAAGAGAAAAATAGATAAGTGTAAAAGAGAATAAAACTATGCTGATAGGACATCACGCATCCACTGTTTTAAATAAAAAGGCTTCCTTATTTGTAGAAAGTAAAAATTTCTCTCTAGCTCCTCGCTTCCGTGTCTCACACTTGCCCGCATGACAGACACATTTTTGTTCTTGCATTTTGTAAAATGCCATGGTGCATCCGAGAAGCTGAACTTCAGCGATGCAGACACAAATTGTGCCATCAAATGATTGGATTGAGAGTGGGGTACCCGGAAGTATAAGGGTGACATTGGCAACAGAGGTAAATAAGAAGTGAAAACCTATCTGAACTGTCCCATTTCATTCATTTTGTTATGTGCTTCCAGAGTCACAAAAAAGGGGGGTTAGGTAGCTAGTTTTCTTAAGTTGATGGAAATACAGATTGTAGTAGGTATTTGGAAGATTTTTCAGGATTTTTTTGTGTGCATGTGTATGTTTCTTTGATATTTGACTTGCATATCAAATGCTTTATTTTCTCTTAATATAATACCTTTCGTAAAGCTCAGATTTAAACAATTAGACTAATGACTTAAAATTGGGAACCTAAAAGATGTTCTTGTGTACTACTCAGGTTAAAGTTCAAAATATTCCTGTTGAGCTTGTAGAGCCTCGGGGTACCTAACAAATGCAATTTGGGATGAGACTTCTAAGCAATTCACTCTCATGGAGAGCACTTCCATTTTGGGGCACACCCGTGGGGTCTAACCTGTAAGAGCTGGAGATGAGTGAAAGCTCTTTCAGTTGTTCTTGGAAGCGTTACGACTCTTAGCTCCTCATGCACAGTCCTTTTGTAGGAGGGGAGCAAGACTCCGGCTTAGACTTTTCCTGCGAGAAACTTCAGCGTGATGGCTAATGAAGTGAAATGTACAGTTTCACAGGGTTCAACCAGGATTCACTGAATGCCTACGACACTGATAGACGCTGGATTCTTTCAGGCACAAAACTTGGTCTCTAGGTAGAGAAGTGTAGCCAGGTAGTTTCAGCTGAGATACAGGTATTCTAAATATGTAGCAGTAAGTTCAGCAAGCTGCCGGAGAGAGCTTTGCCTGCTGGGGGAGAGCCACGTGGACCAACCAGGCGCTCCTACACCAGGTCAGCGGGGCCTGGTGCCGGGGCGGGGGGGGGTGGGTGGGCTTCACCTCAAGGGTGAGCAGAATAGATATTTTCTCTGCCTGCTTTGTACAGACTAATCTCCAACTGGGTTGAAATGCCTTTCCTTTTCACCACTTTCCTGATTAAAGGCTTTGTTCTGGGTCGATATGATAGGGCACAACCCTAGTTTCTTATCTTCCTCAGGGACTCTTTATCTTTTCCTGGAATTAAGTGAGAACTGTCCGGTAACTGTCACTGTGTGTCTGAAGGGGTTTCGAAATCCTTGTTATCTGGGAAGGAGTAACTGGTAGTCTGGAATACTATATACAAATATATAGAGGAAGCCAAAGAAAAGATGTCTCTCTCTCTCTCTCTGTCTTTCTCCCTCTCTGTCTCTCCTCATTTTGCAGAGGTGACTTGAAGTCTCTCCTTATCACTGATGAAACTTGAAGATTGTTCTTACTTCAGATTATATAATTTTCTAATCTTTCAACTGGTAGCAACACTTCAGGCAGAGCCGGCAGTTTCTAATGTTACCACCATTATAATCAAAGTCAATCCTGAAAATGGTATTTACCACAATAATCTGCTGTTCCATGCCACTTAGGAATCGGGACAAGCTAGGTCCTTTTATTTTTAATCACTTGAAATTTTACTTTGAGGAAGGGACAAGATTTTTCAATGCACACAGAAGCATGTGCAGCAAAACAAAAAATGCTTTTAGACAAGGCTCAAAGGGTTATTTCTCATTATTCTTGACATCCGTCTTTCCACTGAAACAAGTCCCAGGCACATCTACAGTTGATCAGTTGACAGATCAGCAATTCTATTAAGATGAAAACTAACCTTGGAAATGTTTAGAAGGAAAAGGGTGTCCTTTGATTTATTGTGCCATTTTGGGCTGGGCCATTATTTCCCTTTCAGCTCTTCAGGCTATGTTGAGTGGAAACTGCTAGCATTTTTAATAAAGTGCTTCATTCAAACCAAATATTAACCAGAAGCATTTCAGGAGAGCCATCTGATTAAAGTAAATGAAATAAAGATCATCTAGTTCTACTCAATAATAGGGAATAAGGCGGAATGAACAGAAGACAGCAACATTCTTGTAATGACAAACTACACTGTCATTTCCTTTTAGTGCAAGCTCAGGTCTGGGTGTTTTTCTCAGAAATTATAGGTGTGGGGGCGGCTTCGAGCAAGTCCCCCTGTGTGCCATGGATGAAAGTGAATGTGGCCGAGACAAGATGTGATCTGCTTAGGGAGGAGAAGTGAGCTGTGGCCAGTTTCTCAGGGAAGACAAAGGCCCCGAGCCCCCTGCTCCATAGCCTTTTATTGGGTTCTAATACACAGGAATACAGGGCGGCAAGGATCAAATAGTAGATAACATTTCAAAGAAATCTGAGGGCTTCAGAGTCTGTCAGGAACAGAGTTTTAGGGTTTCCTGCTCGAACCCTTAACATATGAGAGAAAGCACTCTTAGCAGAGCAGATTTCACAGGTTTATCAGCAAGTCTTTGTGATGCCAGATTTTTCCCCAGGACATGCTCTAGCAAGGCAAGGAGATGCACCTCTTCCCAACAGGTATTCACACTTAGGAGGATTAGAGCCAGGAAGTGCTTCTCCCAGAGGACATGGGGACCTGGGCTATGTCAAAGCCAGGGGGCGAGAGTGTATTGCTCCCTCTTTGTTGCACCCCCCCACCCAAGTCCTTCCATGAAGGCCTCCCAAGTGATGGGGTCTGGCTTAGGTTGGCCCCCGCTGTGAGGGGTCTTACCCATCATTGACTTCTGACCAGGCTTTGGGGACAGGGAGAGGAAACTAAGGCAGCATTTGCTACCAGAGACAAGCTTTGTCTCCTGCAGCTGGCACTCCAAAGGTCATCCCTTGCTGTCAGCCGTGAGGGGTTGAGATACAATTCCTAAAACCAGGCAGAGCAGTCTGCAACGTATAGGGACCTTTGCTTTTTAGAAGCTGGCAATGCATTCGAGTTATCTTGCATCTTGCTAAACATTGTTATGAGTGATAGGTGGTTCATTTCTAAAGTTATTTTGAAAACGATTAATCAGTTTGCCTAAAGTTAGAACTGATAGCTATTTTATATAATTTAAGCTTTGAAATTTAGTTAAAAGTTAAATATTCAGATGTCCTTGAATTTCAAAATATCCTCATAATTTCTCTGTGGTATTTCTGATACCTCGTAATCCACTCTTCTCACCGTGTTCTTCTATAGCCCCTAAATAAGATAGAAGATTTGGGGGAAGGGTTTCTTGGGCCAGAAGAAATAGAAGTTGAAAGGAAAAACTGCTAATATTAGATACAGTTTGGCACAGAATTATCTTAAAATTGCCAAGTTCTCCTTTAAACTTGAAGTTTGCGTGTTCTATTAACTAACTCAAACAAAATTTAATTAATATGTAGTCTCGATTTAGATGGTTTTAACTTATGAAATATTAATTACTGTATACTTTTGATTTAGATATACTTATCTTATAAAAATAATTTAGAAATTTAGTATTTATAATATTAAAACTTGTACTGGATTTCTATTAGTGTCTATCTCAAAACATACTAAATGTGATTTTTTTCTGTAATAAAGTAGCTGTTTCAAAATTTCTTAGCCCTTTTAGAAATTAAAGTTTATTACATTTAATTATTAATTTTAAAAACTGTGAAACATTATAGGATCACGCGGCCAGAGAAGAGATAATTGCGGGCCTCCATTAGGAAAAACGAAGAGAGCTCTAGAAGGTCAGAGGGTTTTGTAAGACTGAGCGAAAGAGATTGATTGGTCTCAGAGAGCATGGTATTGGGAGAAACGAGAAAGCATGCAGAAACATTATAATGGGGAAGAAACTAAAAAGTGTTAAAGTCATATTGTTGTTCCTTGTCGAATGATAATGAGCTACAGTTATTCAGTATAACCTGTATTGATGCTTATATTTAACCAAAGGATCAGAAAGGACTAGGACTTTGTTAACATATAAGCTAATGAGGATAAGACATTTTTAAATATTTGGTTCGTATTTGGACTATTTGTGTTTTACTTTACTTGGTATTAAGGTTTACACATTTTAAATGGTGTCTTAGAAATAACATATTATACATGTTCATGACTTCAGGGTGTTGAAGCTCTTGGACTGGCAGATTTCGCTTTGACTGTATTGCCAAAAATCACAGTATCACGAAGATTCCTAGATCTATTGATCAAGAAATACTTGCTTGGGTGGTGGAAGGTGGTAAAAATGACGTGCAATGCCGATGACTGCACGGTAAAATCAGAGCTTCCCCCCACCCATCCATGAGCATTTTTATCACTGCGTTCTGTAGAACATAAAGCTGGAGAAGTAAATAAGTATTATGTGCAATTTGTAAATGGAATGAACTGTTGAAATAAAAGAGGGTAGGATAAAATGACCATCTTGATAATTGCTCTTCTACATCTATCTATATATCTATGTCTGTGCCTTTAATCCACATTATCTAAATATATAGAGCTAAACAGCTACCTGTCCTCTCCCTATCAGAATGTAAAATCTATATCCATCCATAATTATAAAGAAGACACTTTCCCAAAAGCTTGTGTATGTACACATATGATTTTTATATAACCAGTATTATACCTTTTATATTTTTGCGTTATTCACTCTTATTTCCACAGCAGAATGGGACATTATGAGATAGAACTTTTACACAACTATAATTAACAATTAGCTTTCCTACTTGCATTTATTTGTATTTATTAGCATCTCTCAAAACCAGTCAAATGATGTTGTTTAGTTTCAGAAGGCAGTGCTGCATTAAGAAATGGAAAAATCTACGGCCAAATGAAAGGTTCTGAGGAGACAAATGCCTTCCAATTTAAAATGTTGAAGGCTATAAATAAAGTTGTTTTTAATGGTAGAAGAGTAGAATGCTCAATATAAAAAACTCTCATTTATTTCAAACCTGCTATTAAATACAAAATGTGGAAACGAGTTAACATTTGCCTCTTGTTAGACAGATCCTTAAATATGCCTGTGAATGGAATAGGGAAAAACTTAAACACCAATCCCTCACCTCTGACATAATTGGTTGATAGTCTCTTACAATTCTCATTGGCTTTTAAACTTGCTCTTCTCTCATTTTTTAAACACAACTCTATAGTGGCATTTTTCCTTTGAAAGCAAAATCCCTTGACACGAGCCGAATGGTCCAAGGATGTGATATATTGAGAAACACAGCGATGGCTGAGTAAGGGCTGAGTCCCTTCTGACGTTCTGTGCAGAGGGCCCAGGGTAACAGGCACTAGGCTGGAGAGGAGAGTGGCTGGTGGGAAGGGGTTAGGACAGCCCAGGGAAGCACAGTCTTTGTATAACAAAATGACCGCGTGTGTTCACATTCTTGCTGGCTGATCTCTTTCTTATCGTACGTAGGCTTGATGTTGATCTTCCTATTAGGTACTTTAATTTCATCAGAGGCTTTGGTTTTGTGATGTTTGTTTTGGCTTCATCTCAGCATGGTACCAGTTAGGAAGACCTTGATTTTATTTATTTTAAGTTTCTAATATGGCTCAAAACTGCTATCTGGATGTAGGGCCAGCTCAAAGGATACATTGCTGGTACTTTTATGAAGCACCGTTAGTGAAATTTGAAAAAAGTCAATTGCACAGAAAATTAAACTTTTGAAAGTAAGACGGCAAAAAATTCAATCAAATTAAACACTTTCCCAATCAAAGAATGTTATGCTGTAATTGTACTAGAAAATATTACATAGAATATTAGTGTATATTACCACAAGTTAAGTAAAATTGGTGGTTTCTACTCAACCATGACATATTAAATTACTGTTCAGATAGACGAACTTTGTCTTAAGCTATATAAAATGATAAATTCTGGGTGAACTAAAGTATATACTTCACAAGATCAAATATATGGGACAGATATTTTGAAAAATAAAGTGTTTCATGTGTTTCTAGGGTCAGAGATTTCGCTATCACCAGCCTGAATGGAGAAAGGCCACTGTAAAGAAGGGTAAGCAGGCTCTGCTCAGACGCTATTGGTTACGTCCTTATTGGGGTAGCTCGTGAATTTTATACACCTTCGCCATTCCTCCACACATCCCCACTGTTTCCCACTAATTGGGCTAATATATTTAATAAGATGCCTACTGTTTGGATTTTTTTCCTTTACTTGGGAAAAGGAGGCCTAAAGAGTTCAGATTTTTTACAGCATATGCTCCAATGGATGAAAAAGAACCTCTGTTCCGTGAGAGCATTAGGCCACATGGCAGAGTTATCGCCACATTCCTCGCCTTCCCAACTCTCATGTGTGTACATGTTCCCTGGTCTTTGGGGGAAGTTGATGTTTCTCTAGGAATACATGTTTTATCCCCATAAGGATCTGCTCAACCTGGGTTTAATTTTCCCCACTGTGTTTCTGCTCACTGCACTACTGAGAACTCCTGTGCCCCGCCTTCCAATTTTATACCCTGTGAAGAAACTATTTTTATCAGTTTCTGACCTTGTGAAGGAAGTATTTTTATCCTTCCTACTTGTGTGTGGTCAAGCATTTGACATTTGCATCCTGACAACTTATCCATATTGCAAAATTCACATTCAAATGCTGTCAAGCATTTTGCCACAGACGTCAAGAAATTTGTGGATTTTTCCATTAACTGTCATCACTTCTTCTCCAAGCCCTCCATCCCCAAAGGATTTCAATAGTATCTTAAAATCGTACAATCAGCCTTCTGGCCTCTATCTCTGGTGGTGTTCTTCCTGCACTTAACAGCCTCGACTCCCCAGTATCAGTTCCAACTTTAGGAAATCTTTTCAGCAAGTGAAGTGAATTAAGGACCCTAAATAACCCCAGGCATGTCTACAATTGCTTTTTTTTTTAATCTCAGGAGAGGCTGTAATTTCTCAAAATATTAAGCATCTATGAAGGTTGTTGAAACCCACATCTCCAGCCTGATTCTCAGCTGTAGCCATGCCCAGTAAATTTAGCTGATGCTCCATAACTCTGCATGCTCTTTCTCTAAAGGATTCAAGTTTCAGCAATTAATCTCCTCTGTGCTGTGACTCAGATATCAGGGCCATCGCTATAACATGTAACTGGAAGAGAGAGGATGTTCCAGTAACCAGACTGTCTTTACTGCTGTGTATATGAAATAGTCAGGGCTTGGAGTTTTCTTGGTTGGAAGATATTTTCCTATGGATTTAATTTCTTTAAAAGATGTTGGTCTTTTTAGGTTATCTATATGTCCTTGAGCGTGATTTGGTTATTGGAATGTGTCTCTCTTTACCAAAGCTTATTTTTTCCCCTAGATTCAGGATTAATTTGTTGACTTCTAATACATTAAAAACAGGTGAATTTGCAGATTGGGCGGGGAGTGTTTCCTTGTAAGTCTAAGATCAATGCTCTTTCCAACTTTCTACATTCTATGTTAAAGTCCAAAGGACATCAGTTTTCTTCTGAATGTTTAGCCACAAGAAGGTTTTTAAAATCCTTCTGTCAGGAGAAGATTTAATAAGCATCACTTCAGCCACTGGGTTGGGAATAGACTGGGGTATCGGGTGTGAGTGGCGTAATCAAATTGTCATGCCATTTAGTATGGGTGACCTTTACAGGAGATTTCTCCTTTGAGTCCAATTCAGAGTTCTTTCTCCCTTCCAGTACAATTGTGTTTAATTGTCAAAAATGAAGCATGACTTTATTCTACAATTAATGGGACTTAAAATGCTAAATGGCACATCGTGATGGCTTCAACTATCCACCAGTAAATTCTGAAAAATATTCTCCTATCATTCATCCAATCAGCTACTTTGGTGATGTCCCTGTTCTGCCATTAATCACACACCCTTGGAGTGTCCTGAAAGCAGTACTTTCCATTCCTTTAAAGTTTCTTCAACTTATATTTCCTGTATTTCTCACTCAACTGGATCATAAAATACTTGAGCTTAATATTCTGTAGCTTGAAGGAAAAAAAAAGAGTGACAAATCTGGGTTTTTAAAGTAAACACGCTGTTGCCAAGTAGACCCCAAGTATACAAAATTCACCGTGAGTCGAATTTTCCATCACACTCACCTGCACCATTTGTCTGGTGGGGACGCAGTTGGGAGGGGGCTGGCCCAAAGTCACATACTTTGAGAATGACACCAATATACAGTATGCACATGTTCCTGTCAGTATGTCCATTTTTTATTGATTGATTTTTTTTTTGGAGAAAGAGAAACGCCAATTTATCAATTTGTTGTTCCACTTATGTATGTATTCATTGGTTGATTCTTGGATGTGCCCTGAAAAGGGATTGACAATCAGAACATTGAATTCCTAAATTCTTGTATCAATAAAAATGTTTAATTTCTTACTCTCTTTTTCTGACTGACTGTGACTCCTATTCTCAAATAAAGCCCTCAAACTCAGGTATATTGACCGTCTTATTCATCTCTAAGTTGTGAATGCCAGAACAGTGCCTAGAAAAACAGGCTTCAATTATTGTTGCTGAATGACTGAGTAGACTGTGATAGCAAAGTACTTGAACATGTTCTTCTTCTGTCCTACATGTACAATGAATATGTGTCCTTGAACTCCATACCAAGATAATTTATAAGTGCCTCCTGTTGAGTATGTCTGTAATTGAACTCATTTCTTCCAGTTTCAGATTTGGTCTTTTTGTAGTATTATACATTCACCATCCATCAGCCTCCTTAAGCCAGAAATTTAGGGATCATTTTTGACTCACATTTCTTCTTCTTCTTTTATTTTAATCATTTTTTAATTGTTACTCTACTATAGTTTTCCCAATTTTTCCCTTTTTGCCCTCCTCTGCCCATCCCATCCCTTGCTCTGGGCAACTATTCACCAAATGCGTGACTTCTACACCTGATCTTTGAGATCCTTTTATTTATTTTTATTTTTATTTAAAGATTTATTTATTTATTTGTAGACAGAGGGGAAGGGAGGGAGAAAGAGAGGGAGAAACATCGCCCTGCACCAGAGAACATGGCCCACAACCCAGGCAGGTGCCCTGACTGGGAATAGAACCAGTGACCCTTTGACTCTGCTTCTTGGTCTGGTGCTCAATCCACTGAGCCATACCAGTCAGGGCAAAACCTTTTTAGTTTTTTTCTTCTCTGTTGATGCCACCAGAGTCGAAACTGCCCATCTCTTTTCTAGGTGAGTGCAGTAGTCTCTAGAAACACCTCCCCTGGGTGTACTGTAATTCAATCTCCTTTTTCTCACAGTCTGAGAGATCACTAAGAAATTCACATCTGTCACCTCGTTTCCTTGTTTAAATCACGTTGCTGTGTAGCCATCGCTTTCGAAGATAAGGGCAGAATGTCATATGGCAGCCTGTGAAGTCCTGACCCGTCTAAGCCTCACACCCCTCCTCTCACACCCTGCGCTGCTTCCATCGTTGTGGTCCAGCCAGTTCCTTTGCCCAGTCCCCGGAATGGACCATCAGTTTCGCCAATTCGGTGCTGTTTTAGTTACGACCCCACACTTTCCTTACTCTACCTAGCACCCCACTTTACTTTTATCTGTCTCACAGTCTCTCTTTTTGAGCAGAGCTATAATCACTCTCTAGGTCTTAGCTGAAACATCTTGTTTTTGTTTGTGTTTGTGTATACGGTATTTTTTTGGTTTTATTTTACTATGTGGACCAAGTTTGTTTTTTCCATCCCGACTTTCAGAGTACTACATACTTTCCTTCATCACATGCTTTACTACTAACTATTTTATTTTTAATATATTTAACACCCGCTTTTATGTTACAAGTATCAAGAGGTTATGGGCAATGTGTGGTCTATGCAATGATTTATCCCAGTCCTCAGAACAGGCTTTGGGACACAGTGAGCAATTCATAAATATTTGTTGAATAAATGGGTTGATACATTTAAAATTAACCTTTTTAATGTGACTACATTTTCATCAAGTGGAATGTGAATAATGTAAACCCTACTCATCCTATAACGGTGATGATTCAAATTAGTTCCAAATATCATACAGTTCTCATCAGACATTTTAATAACAAGTTTGACTACATTTTCAG
Organism: Sturnira hondurensis; assembly: GCF_014824575.4. NCBI lineage: Eukaryota > Metazoa > Chordata > Mammalia > Chiroptera > Phyllostomidae > Sturnira > Sturnira hondurensis. The sequence continues at coordinate 8,880,371 of NW_028091156.1, forward strand.
AGAAATGGTTTCAATATTTTATAGAAAATATCCAACCTGAATTCAAAAGAAAATAACATTCCATTTATAGGAGACTTGAACTAAAATCTAACCCTATACCATTTGTTTGTTTTTCCTGGGCAGGGAATGTGTTATCTTTGTGAAGCACTTAATTTTTCCTTAGAAAATATGAGTTTCGTATGTAAGAATGATCTCCAAGGACCTTTTACTGGCCCTTGAAGAGGTTTTAGTGTTTTTGGATATTGTTTAAAAGTATGTTCTTCCAATATTTGATATTCAAGAGTTATTTCGGTTTCAATATTAAAAATTCCAGTGCATGTATTTGGATTTCTAATTACAGTGAAGTCACAAAGGCCAAAGGACTTGAGTAGAGACAGAGAAAAAGCAAGTTAAAAATGGCAGAAAGTAATTACAAATAAGTACACTTAAGAAATTAAAATATTTTCATGGCTATACTAAGGCAAACAAACTCTCAAATTTAAATGTTTATATCATAAATAGGACTCGCAGTGTGCATTTGCATTCTGTTCTTTTTGTTAAGGTGCCACCAATGTTTGTACTGGGGAACACTTATTCCAAGTGTTCCAAGATCATTAATATATGCCACGGGCTTCTCCTTTATCTGACACCCCACATCTCATTCTAATTAATCACCACGGAAGAAACCAACTATTCTTTTTTCAGATATGGACCAATAACTCTTGGGGAAATTAAATCATCTCTCAGAAAAGTATCATTCCTTGGTGCTAATAATTCGGTGCAAATGAATTTTCAGAATAACAGTCAGATCATATTACATAATGTTCTTTAAGATTCCCTATCTTCCGCGTGACAGTTTCATTCTTCGTTTGAAAGCTGCTTTTCTTTCAAAGCCATTTACAGGATTGTGATAAGTAGCAAAAGGCTGTTCAGAAAGCATGACCTGAGCTTCAGTTGGAGCTAGAAAATGTTAAAGAACTTTTTTTGTTTGTAGAGGCAAGGGTGGGGGAGGTCACTGTGAACAAGAAGAAAAATGCAGGACATTCTAATCCTCTTAGTAATATTCAATCTCATTTTTGCCCTTGTTTTTTCACTGTTTATACTTTATGACATTTGAATAGCCCAATTTTTAGGATAATTTGCAATCACTCCTCTGCTCATCATAGTACATAAACAGGAAAAGCAAAAGGCAAAGGAAAAATATCACCATGAAAATGTGTTTTTTTTCTTAATGTACTTGGATCTCATAGACGTGTAACCACAAACGTGGATTTTTATTAACCGAAACTACCCCCAAATCAGTAGCGTAAGAATATACTTAATGTGGGTAGACGTAGTCTCATGTTTTTAGTCTTCACAACACTTTTCTTACAACTGTCTTCGATTTTTTTTTCCTCTAGTTCTTCTTAGGAGCTGTTTGGAATTTTTAAAAACATTCTCACTTTATTCCACTAATTTTACATTTCCATAGCTTCCACAATACATTCTCTTAAAATATTTTTAAAATATGGCATAGCACAGTATAATTTTGATTTGCTGAGAAAAGGAAGCCCAAGTCTTTCCAGTTATTTGTTGTGGAATTGGTTTTGACATCCTGTTTACACAGCAAACAATGGGGCCAAACACTCATGACTGTTCTGAATGGTCTAAGCCAAGACGTAATTTAATCCATATGTTTTTCACAAATGGTCCATCCATTATTGATTGGGCTTAATGAGTATCCTAATAAGCAGAACTCAAGTGGCCTCCTTAGCCCTCTGTGTTTTCCACATCCTCATAAAATTTTGAGACCGTGACTGCTGGAAATAGACTGTGGACTGGTGCCAGGAAGCCATAATGCAGCCCCCGTATGGTGTTCACGGGCTGGCGTCTGCCTGTCCGGGTGGGATCCAGTGCAGTTTGTGTGACATTTGTTCTCACCCTACATTAATTTACAAAGTCTCCCCTTGAGTCCCTGCTATTGTATTGCTTCATGTTCACAGGAGATATTAAAATACAGATTTTGTTTATTTTATAGGCTCCCTTGTGAAGGATCAAATTCAAGCCATGTTGCCTTTAGAGGTAGTAATAGAGACCTAGGTTCCACATGGTAACTTCCGGTAGACTGGCTTCCCTGAGAGATTCACTATTATCAGCATCTCTAAATGACATTGCATTTAGTGATCTATCCTTGTTAACATATCAATGCATTCTAGTGACTATTTTGTCAGTAAGAGAGAGTTCAGGTATAATTGCTTCCTCGAACCAGTCAAGAGCAATGGAAAATATGTTTAGAGCATAATTTTGAAGTTCATAGTTCTCCCTCATCCGGGGTTTCACTTTCCGTGGTTGAAATTACCCATGGTCCACCACGGTCTGAAAATATTAAATGGTACATTCCAGAAAAAACACATCTTAACTTTTAAATTGTATACCATTCTGAAAAGCTGCCCTGCCCTGTCTCTTCTGAAGTGCGAATCATCCCTTGGCGTGGCCTGTCCGCACCGTGTGTGCGGTACAGTAAGAGGCTGTGAAACTAAGAGAGAGACTACGTTCATGTGACTTTTTACAATAAATTGCTATCGTTGTTCTTAATGATGTAATGCAATCTTTACTATTTTTGCATCCTCACACATCCAAATACCATTTCTTCTAAATAACTTGAATTCAGATAACATCTTTCAGGTTTTCATTTTGAACTCTAGTAAAATGTTAAAATATGTAAATATTTACTTAATCGTATTTCCTAAAATGCAGACTGTGATTCTTGGCATATCATATCAAAGCTGCGATAAAAGAATAAAACCATCAGAAATGAATCAAACAAGGGGAATACTTAAAAGAAGCGGACTGTGATTACCTAAGAACAGTAGTTTACAATGAGTGAAAAGTCACTGCAGTATCACTGATGTCGAAACCAATTCCGTAACAAAGAAAATACTAAAGTATTTTCTTTTTTTTCAAACATGCTTTTAAAAAATATATTTTTAGAGAAAGAGGAAGGGAAGGGTAGAGAGGGAGAGAAACATCAATGTGTGGTTGCTTCTCACATGCTGCCTACTGAGGACCTGACCCACAACCCAGGCATGTGCCCTGACTGGGAATTGAACCAGCAACACTTTGGTTCATAGGCCCATGCTCAATCCACTGAGCTACACCAGCTAGGGTTAAAGTATTATCTAATAGAAGAATAAATAATACTTTATACAAACCACCTGAAACCAAGTATTTATCCAGATATTTCCTCCCTTTGTCAATATAGCTTAAACTAAGTATTTATTAACTTATACTAATGTTATTCCTTTTACTACCTTCTTATGTTGAGTAAACTAAAAGATAAACCAATATTCGAACCCTCTTCAAAAAGTTACATCCACCAGAAAAATATTACTCTTTCTCAAACTGTATTCAGTGTAGTTGTTTAGTATGAGTAGATAGGATTCTCGAAGAAAAACATCTAATAATTAAATCGTGGCATACTTAAAATTGTCACCGTGAATTAACATGCTTTTTAACTTCCGATGCTACTTATGATGCTGTGACCCTCTTTTCAGTCGATGTATTTCTGCAAGTTATCAATTTTAGTTTAAAGATATTTTGCTTTTCAAAAACAATCCCTTTACCCTGAGAAAAATAAAACTTTACTAGAAAACCATAAATAATCATAGAAATAAATAGCAGGATCCTAATTTACATTTAACCTTTGTTTTAAATGATTAATGGATGCTATTTATGTAGACTATTTCTACAATGCAGCATGAAATGAAATTTAAATTGCAGATTTTACAGTGGTGTATTTTAACCAGTGACCCTACCCCCACAGCGCAAAATAAAGGAAAACCAATTACACTTGTAATAAAGATGCTAATGCACTTCTTGTTTTAAAGTTATTTAAGTTGTGGTTGTGTAAGAAACTTTTATTTCTAGTAAACTAGGAGAGGATGCTCTGCTTTGGGATGCTTTCTAAGAGAAAAATAACTTGGTTTCTACTCTACTTGCCACAAAACCCAATTCAGACCAGTCACTCCTCTCCAGACCAGCTACTGCTGGCGTCAGCAAGTGGAGTGGTATGAATCCGGTCTGGGAGGCACCGAGCATCCAGACTGAGGGAGCCGTATGGAGTTTCTCTTCCATGCCAGAGGCTGCCCACGTGGGCAGCCCGCCGTAGAGCTGGGATTAGAACTCGGCACTTCGGGAAGAAGTCAGTCACAGAGATATGTAGACCTTTCGGTGGGACCCTAGACAGCAGCCCCTTTGAAAGCCCCTCTTCCCTCTGGTCTCACCCATCTGCCAGGAGTTCAAAAGACGGGCTTTTAAACAAATGAAAACAAAAGTTTAAGCCCTGGCTGGTGTAGCTCAGTGGATTGAGTACGGGCCTGCGAACCACACAATCGCAGTTCGATTCCCAGTCAGGGCACATGCCTGGGTTGCAGGCCAGTTCCCTGCAGGCCAACTCCCAGCAGGGGATGCACGAAAGGCAACCATACATTGATGTTTCTCTCCCTCTCCCCTTCCCTTCCCCTCTAAAGATAAATAAAAATAAAAATATTTTAAAAACAAACAAACAAAAGTTTACTTCTATTCTTATTGGGCTTAAAGGTATTTATTATTTTAACAATTTTGTGTTAGATTTTATCACCCCTCTCTTTATATGTATTAAATGATTGCTTTATTTTTTCTCCTTTATTTTATTCATGTAATAAATTACAATGTTGGATTTTTTTCAATGATAACTAAGAATGAGTTCCTGGAATATGCTTAACTTTATTTGGATACACTGTTTTATTCATATTACCAGCCCCATTTTACTAATGTAATATTTTGTTGAGGACTTTGGCCTCTATGGGAATGGAAGACATTGGCTTGACAGTTCTCTTTGTTGAAATATCGTTGTCGAGTTTTGGCGACCAGGGCGCCCCCTCTACAACAGAAGCCATGACATGAGCTCCACCCATTCTTATTCTCTGGGTGAATGTTTGCAAACTTGGTGCTTTTTTTTCCCTAGAAGCCTGGAATTATTTACCAGTAAAGCCCTCTGGGCATAGAGTTTTGTTTGTAGGAAGACTTTAAATAATGACTTTACTTTTTTCAATAGAATTATTCTTTGTAAGGTATTTTTTGACATGGCAGTCAGTACTCACATTTTCTATTCATGTTTTAGTTTGAATCTTTGTAGATTTGTCCATTGCATATAAAATTTGAAACTGAGAGGCAATATTTATTTTATAGCATCTTCATAATCTTATGTCTGTTTCATACAGGTGTCCTCTTTTACATTCCTGATTTTGGAAATGGGTGCCTTCTTATTTTTGTAATAGATATTCCCAGTGATCTATCAAGATGATTAGAGTTTTCAAACCACCAACTATGACTTAGTTCATTTACTGTATCATATGTTTCCTTTCTACTTTAATTAATGGATTTATTTTTGTTGTAATTTTTTTTCTTTCCACTTTATTTGGTTTTAATTTTCTATTATTTTTGTAACGTTTTGAGATGAATCTCTAGATTCCTGATTTTGAACCTTCCTTTTTTAAAGATACACTTTCAAGGCTGTAAGGCACCCCCTAAGCTTGGCATACCTAAATCCAACTAGCTAGTTAGGTCTGCTGATCTTCCTTGTGGATCCGGCATCCACCCTGTACATCTCCTGGTGACCCACTTTTCACCGTACTCATCCCCGCGACAGGCAGTAACATGTCGTGGTAAGACTTCCTAACAAAGCAGGTGATGCACCTGATGAAAATGTGGATTTTCAAGCCCTTCAATGAAGGAAGTATATGTTTTCACAGTTGTTACAATGGCATAGGTTTTTAGCAGTGCCTTCCTATGAATTTAGATTTGTGTTTTACTGTTGAAATATTCAAAATGAAAGTGCAGAACTTGAACATTTTATGAAAATGTATGTTGCCCTGCTCATTCCCCAGACTGATGTGAGAAAATGCCATAAAATTCCATAATGGGTTGATTTTCGGTGGAAAATAAAATAGAATATGCAAGCGCGTACAATGTGGTCCTTTGAAGCAAATGCAGAATACATCTGCAAGTTGTTTTTCCATTACAATTCTGACAGACTTTAAAAAATTAACTCCATGGCTTCAGCATTGCATGGCAGACACAATTATGTACACATTGACTTAACCGAGTGCTTGGATGATGGGTAAAATCCATTTCAAAAGCAGGAGCGATTTTATGACTCAAAGATTTAAATAAAGGCTCTGAAAGTATTGTTCGTAGAACATGACTTGATTTGACAGTCTCTGCGTACGGAGTTCACGCCGTATAGCCAGCAACGGTTTTGTGTGTGAACAGGAGACGCGGTGAGTGGAACCCCGAAAGTGTCACGATGACTTTTCTGGGGGGCAGGTGCCTGAGTCATACCTGTGCTTTCCTCTGTTCCTTTACCAGTGACGTGCAGGTACAGGGAGGGGTCCAGTGCGTACAATGTCACTTGGGGTTTTTGCAATGCGCTTTTAAATCTTTTAGGCAAATGTTTATCTGTTTGACTCATTGGAGCATTATGTGTGCATGACATATATTTGGAACAGTTATGTCAGGCTCATTGAGAGGCCACAGAGTTACGCACAGATAATCTATACATGTAGGAGACCTAAAACACACCCAACACAATGGTCACACAGCTAGGTGCTATTTCCCCTTTAAGAAATCTAGATGGAACACTAAAATTGCATGGTAATAACCTCTTTGAACATCTGATGTTTTCATATTAATAACATGTCATTTCTTTAAATTTACATAGAGAAGTATAGAGACCTGTGCAATACAAAATTCTATATAATCCTTCAAAGGGCTGCATTTGGATTTTTACATTGTGATTTTGATTTCTGTTTCACTTTCTACATTTTCTTTTCATATTTAGATAGTGTGTAGGAGTCCTGTGTTACATATAACACTTTAATCATATGTGTTTACTTGTGCTTGTTATACTTGCTGAATGTATTTTCACTGTGGGATAGAAGGTTCTATCTAGATTCTGTGGGGGGGGGTTGTTTGTTTAATTTTTGTTTCATTTTGTTTTTACTTCGTTTCCCTTGCACAAAATTTTATACAATGGCCTCTTAGGATACAATTAATTGAATTGGTGTTGAGTAAGTTGGCACTCACTGGATTGAAGTGTAGTTGGATTCATCAGCAGTGTTGCTGTCTCCATGTGTCCAGTGCTGTGTGTTTATACAGAAGGACTCTGCCTGACATCAAGACAGAGGGAGCCAGCGGGGCCGGTGACCTGCTTGGTCTAAGTCCGAATGTCTGCTGATGGGAGAAGGAGCTTGGCTGGGCCCAGAAGCCTCCTAGCGTTTAAACTGACTGAATAAAACCTCAGTGTGGTTTTGTATATCAGGAGAGGATGTCCCTCTTGAAAGCATTTGCACTTTCAAAAGGACATGTACTGTCTCAGACGTGAAAGACTTCTCGTGAGATCTCACCATGATTTGGGTAATAGTTACAACAGCAACTAACATTTCCTTCTAGAGCTGAGAGCTTTTCTTTGCACTTCGCACATACTAGTTGGGTTAGTACATGATAGTAGAGGCTACAATACCAACAATATAATCGGTACCAGCTCAAATAAAAATGATAGATAAAGAGTTTATACAGTTGACCCTGGTAAACTCTGAAGTTCAGGGCACTGGTCCCCTGCACTGCTGAAAATGTGTGTATAACTTTTGACTCCCCCAAAAGGGGACTGCTGATAACCTGCTTTGACCAGAAACATCACTGATCAGAGAAACAGTCGATTAACACGTATTTCATTTGTTATATGTATTATAATTACATAAAGTCATCTAGAGAAAATAAAAGGTTATTAAGAACATCATAAAGGAGGGGAAATACATATACAACATTTGTTGAAAAAAAATCAGCAAAGAAGTGGACCAGTGCAGTTCACACCCACGTGGTCCAAGGTCAGCTATGTATTGAAAAGAAGTACAATTCTCAGTTAGGACATTATTATCGTGAAACGTTGTGGATATTTTCCACTAACTATTACCCAGATTCAAATATATATAAAGTTAAAGCTGTAAGGAATTAAATCAAAACTAAATTTTGACAGGAAAGCTAGAAGAGGAGGTATCATGGATTTTCTACCATCCGTTTCTCCCACTCTGTTTCTTAGCAACCCATTTTTTTTCTTACATTTATGACAGTCAGTGGAAGTGTTCTCAGGCATGATTTAGAAAAAAATTCTCCTTGGAATTTTAGAAAAAGTACAGGTCCTGAGTTGTGTTGCACAAGGACATCCCTGTTGCCTCTAGTGATGGATGTGGGGTTTGGGGTTTGGGAAAGTGCACTCACCTGACAAACACGACTTCGATCTCTCTCCCCTCTCCCTCTGGCCAGCCGCCCCTTTCTATGTTGTACATACACACACACGTGTGCGCACACACGCACACATGTATGTAATTTTAAAATTTTTTTCTTTTGCCAGGTACAGCCTGAGTCCAATATAAAGTAAGTAATTAATTCAGTCAATTTCCTTTGATTCTAATTCTTATAAAATGATACAGGAATAAAATTGCATACAGAACTACCTCCCCTGTATGTTATAATGAGTTAAACACTGGCCTTTCTCTATCATTGGATTTTTGCAGCTGGCATGTTTTTCTTTATCAACTCATTCTTTTGTCCTTTTTCCTCCAATTCTCTCATATAAGTGATAGACCATAATATTGGGCACTGAATGGCTGGGATATTGTTTTTGTCTTTTCTCAAGGTTATTTATAATCATGTTTTCTTCCTAGAAACCATCTTTCTTTTTAATCATTGGTAACTAGTCCTTACACTTTCCTTATGTAATTTGATAGTATTTGATGTATTGCTGTAATTATTTTAATAATAAAACCAAGTTATTGTGTGGCTATTGTCTCGGAAAATCCCTTTGAGATGAAATTCAGCTGAAGCCTGTATTATAATTAAGGACTTCAGGGGGAAAGGCTTAGATATGCAATTAAATAAGCTTAAACATGTAAAGGAATCTGCTCCCCTTGAAAAGGGGAGATTTGGGAAATTTCATTGTATTTTTCTTCCAGTCATGTTAAAAGTGACCTTGAGACCCACCTTCCATAGCACCTTTTAGTTCTATGTTCTTGGGGCCAATGTCACAACACCCGTGAGTGAAAAGTTGCTTGAAATGTTGAGGTGTTTTCAAAATACAACTCCTGATATTTGCACATAGAACAGAAAGCAAGCACAAACCCAAGTAATTACTTAGGTAATAAACTGTGACCTGTCACATTACAAAAGGAATAGAAGAATCCAGGTACCTCAATAATTTGATAAACTTAGCAGTTCTTAATTTTCAGTCTCGTGCTAAACACTAATTTTCTTTTAAGCAAGTGCTAGCCAAGTCATACCTGGGACAGCAAGAAAATGCTTCCGATCATTTACATATGTCGCGTGCCTACTGTGTCTACCAGTGTCCTATTTACTGTATCATGTCAGCATCACTATGTGGGTCTCTGAGCCCCTGACACCCCCTCTGTGCCTTTCCTAACATAAACCCCCATCCTAACAAGCAGACTTTTTTTTGTGTGTGTTCTTTTACCCTTCTTTCCTGTCGAGCCGTCAACGGCAGTGAGGTTGGATTGTTTTGTGGGCAGACTGCCTTTGCTAGACAAGTTGCCTGCACCATCCCCAAGTGGAGAACGACTCCAGGGTGTGCCTGGGCTCGGTATGGAAGGCCACTGGGATCAGTCCGTGCGGGTTTCTTTGGGCCAGGGCACAGCATGGAGCAACGTGCATAGCCGGGCATCTGGGCTGTGCATTTCTGCCTCCCCTGCACGTGGGGATATACGAGTAGTGCCACGCACTATACGAGACTCCATCCTGGCCTCATCTCATTCTGAAACGGATTGCCTTGGTAGGCATGCCTGCAGCCGGCACATGCCTTCCGGTTGATCACTCTGTCCCCCGGCACCCCTGCCACTGTTTTAACATGACCACCCACTTTGTGCACTCCAGTAGCTCAGGAGTTCCCACCCACCTGGACTCACCAGCACCAAGGCTGCCATGCCCCTGGACTGCAAACTCCGACAGACGTGCTGGCATCTATACACCAATCCCAACACTGACCCTTTTTGCATTTCTATGGCTGATGCGATAAAGCTCGCTGTGAACCTGGCATGTCGGTGCTCAGCACACTGAGCTTGCCTTCCCCATGCTGGCTCCGCAGGAGTGTGGGCCTTCCCATGTTTCTCTTTTACTCATTTTCAAAATGATGCTCTCCTTGTGAAATCTTGGCGAATCTCTGTCCTTCTTTTTTCCAACCGTCTGTCTTGGCGTTTTCTCTCTCACAGGGCTCATCCGCTCGTGTCTACCACGATCACCTCTAGAGAATTGAGTGTGATTTTATGGAATTCAGCTCTTACAATAAGTAAGAATTTCTAGCAGAGTACTTGTGTTCTGTGTAACTGGGCCCAAACCTACATGGGTGATATCTTGCCCCCCACATTTAACACTTACACATCTCTCAGCCACTGAAGACACATTCACACTCATATCAATGTGAGTATTCCCATCCTATACCTAATCATGTGATTTTCCCTCAGACTCTTAACACATAAATATAACCCTTTTATTCTGACCACAGACAGCCTTGCAAACTTCTATGTTTACCTGACTTCACCTCTGAGACCTTGGATGCTGACTATTTACAACATCCAAGGTCTTCCCAAAATTCCTCTGGCTTGGATTCCACCATCTTTTGATATTTCTCCATTTCTCTAGTTGCTCCTCATCACTGAGTGTTTCCGTACCACAGACCTCCAGATTTCAGCCATCGGCCTTGACCTCACCTCGTGGTCAGAACCAGGGGCGGCGTGAGAGGGAATGAGCCCTGTGGGAAGGTGTTCTGGTGAGATGTTCTCTTCCCTCCTCTGTGGTTGGTCCTGCCCGTGTCTGACCTCAGTTGTCCAGGATGCTGGAAATTTCTGTGACCACGCCTGTTCTTTCTAATCAATTCATTTCCTGCTTTATTCACCTATGGGCAGTTTCTGGAGTTTGCTTCTGAAATAAAGGTTCCATCTTAATTCCTGTGTGACAGAAAAGAAGCTAGTTCAACGCAAGTAGTTCCATTCCAGAGTTCAGACACATAAATACACAATCCATCTCACTCTATTTTTAGAAAAACACAAATACAATTAGTTGGACAGCCTCTCAACTCACCTCCTAAAATATTCTTCTTTTACCAATTGTTCAGTGTGTAGTACAGTTGTGTTTTATGTAAGCATCTGCACTTTGCATCTGTCCTTAGATTCCCTGGCTTCTATCTCAGAAAAGGTGATTCCTTCTTTATTCTTCTCTGGACAGAAACATCCCTCCAACCCTCCTGTTGCCAGGAGCTACCTCACTGTCTCCATGGCCAAGACGGTGTTAATGGATTTCATCTCTTCTCTAGTTACCACGTTAAACTCCTCAAATGCCAAACTGCTCGCTAAGCCACAGAACTCTGGCTTCTCCCTAAAGCTGCTTAATATGAGTTGTTGCAGAAACATTCCTCCTTCCTGGACAATGGTCAGAATTTAGGGGCATGTGCTGGTGTTCATTTTATTGGCCCTTTTGGAGGCCTTGGACATTGTTGGTCCTTCCTCAAAACCTTCTGTCCTTTTGTTTCGGGAAACCAGGCACTCCATTTCCTTAAGTCCCCGCTAAACCCTTAAATTGATGTTTGTGGTTTCTTTGATCCCTCTTAGGATTTGTGTTTCCTCAGACATAGTTCTCATTTCTCTTGTTAATCTCTGGACTGCTGCTTCTCACATTTTAATGTGCAGACAAGCTCCTGGTAAAAGGCTAGAGTTGAGCTTGGGGAGGTCACAGTAGGGCCCATGATTCTGCTTTTTGGTCGGGTTTGCAGGTGAACTGCAGGTTACTGCTCAGGGGACACCCTTGAGTAGACAGACAGGAGATGTTTCACCTACATCCTCATTCCTTTCTCTGTATGTTCTGATACTCAGCAGGGCTATCCATCAGTGGGCACGGGGTCCCGTTCAAAATGTTCTCACACCTTAAGCCTATGTCATTTTATTGAGCACCATTGTGCATATTATTTCCTAAATAGTATGTCTCTTTTCACCCTGGCTGGTGTGGCTCAGTGGATTGAGCGCTGGCCTGCAAACTGTTGCTGGTTCAGTTCCCAGTCAGGGCACATACCTGGGTGGCAGGACAGGTCCCCAGTAGGGGGCGCACATGAGGCAACAGACTGATGTTTCTCTTGCATATCAGTGTTTCTCTCCCTCTCTGTCTCCCCCTCCTACTTCTCTCTTTAAAAATAAGTAAGTAAAATCTTAAAAAAATAAATGTCATTTGACATTTGCATGTCAAATGTCATTTGACAATCATTTTTCATAGTGACTGGGCAGAATATCACTTGTTATATTTACTTATTATATTTATTCAAACTGAATAAAACTTCAAACTGTTTTCTGTAGTTCAACAATATCATTCTAATCAGTATTTAAATTTTCATTAAACAATTTTGGGTGCAAGTGATTAGTCTAAAATAAATTTTTAGTTTTCAAAATTCAGATACATGTTTTTGTCATTTGAATGTTGAATTTTATTTAGTACATGAAGTAGAGATTTTTGTCAACAATCTACAAATATATTCCTGAGAAAATTGCTTAGAGATGCATACCAAATATAAGTATAGTTGACACAAAAAGTAAATGACAAATTGGTGATTTTGGCTTTAAAAATGAGATCTCTAAAGAGTTTTATTAGAATGACATGTTGTTTACACTTTTCTCTAGGCATCTGGTATTTATTTTTGGTCTCTTTAGTTAGGATAAAATCTTGATAAATGAGGCAAGAAGGCCACAGTTATTGATGGTCCATTGAGTACGCATGTTTGCAGAGAATTTCCCTTTTCAAAGCCTTCTCATAAATCAATGTTGAACTTTATTGTATCATCCCTGAGTAAACCTTATTTTAGCAAACTGATAATCTTTCATTGCTGAGTCCTTTTAACTGGTCAAGTGGACACAAACTATATCTTGTTCTTTTGTTCAACTAACATGAATAGATGAACAACATTCTTCTTTGTGTGAAAAAAACAATAAATATCCGTATGTGTTAGTTTGGTTTAAATGGTCCATTCTCTGATGTGTCCTCACAAATAGAACTAAGTGTGGATTATTCTTGGCTCTTCATCAGAGGAATATCCTGAACAACGGCTTTCAGATACTTTTTGAAGTGACTGGTTCCTCTTATCGTTTCGGGATTTATTTGCATGGAAAGAATGACAGTCTTGAGTCAATATTCCCCAATTTTAGTTACCAAAAATGTATAATTTACCCAAAATTATAGTAACCGATTTCCAACAAACATACTTAAAATGGCCTCTATAGTAATGCTGGATATTACAAACAATAAGATGAGAGAGAAGAAAGAAGTGAGTGACTTGGAAAATTAAATCACTACAACTGCTAATTGCTGTCAACAATATTTTGGTCAAACCCAATAACTGGTCTTTCATTAAAAAAAAAAGAACATAGTAATGATTCTGGCCATGGACCAAGCCTTTTATTAACATCTTGTAACTCTTTGTCATGCTTACTAGTTCCTTTGCCTCCTCATTTCTCAAATATTTTTTTTTGCACCTGGTATAAATTAGACATTGTTTAGGGCCTACAATAAATTCTTAGATTTCATGAATCTTTTATTCTAAGCTAGGGAAAGTGGCTGCTGAACAAATAGGCAAAGGAGAATTAAAACCTTGATTAATAAGAATTTCTCTAAGGGCATAAAATGTTAATAATGAGGGCAGGGTGGTGGTATGTCAACCTCAGGGGTAAAAAGCCTCTGGGAGGTGACCTCGGTGTGGAGTCCATATTTGAAGCTTTGGAAAATGATGCTTCATGAACCCAAGTGTGGAGGTGTGGAGGCTGAACCCACAGCATCTGTGGTGGAAGCAAGTGAACTAGGGTGTCCTTTGGAACAAATGAGGAAGCCCACCAAGGTGCTGCTTCATCTACGTGAGTTGTGAAGTTCTAGGTCAGTGAGGCAGAGACTTGATTCAAGTAACTGGAGTAGGGATTCTTGGCCTCTTACCCAGGTCCCAGCGCCCTTTGATTGACAGGGAGGCCAAGTCCTTTTAAGAAACATCCCAGAAAATAACCACAAATAAATCTTTCCCCCGGACTTCAGTGGAGGTACTCAACACCATTGACCAGGGTTCCTGTCCATGAGACAAATGGAAATTTCCAGAAGCTCTGGGAGTTATTGAACACCAGCACCAAACTGACCAGAGCACCACTGTGGGGCAGAGGTCAGAGCGAGGCTCACAAGAAGAGGGTCTGACCCATGGCACTCTCTTGGGGAGCCCAGCGGGACAGTAGCCCCATTCTGTGGCCATGTCCCAAGTCCACAGTTAATAAATAGGGAGGGTATTTTTTAAAAATGTATCCTTATATTTCTCCTCTTTTTTATTATTGTGTAATATAGTCTGAGACTATGTTGCTAAGTGCATTTATATTTATGTGTTGGGTAAGAACTGTTCTTTTCAAAAGGGTGGAATTAAAAAAGGCTGTGGAACTCCCCTTCCCTCATACTCGAACTAAAATAATGCCCCAAAAGGGAACACCAGGCCCCAGGGAACTGCAGGGATTGGAGCCACTGCTGAAGAGCAGAGAGATGAAGGGTGTGGACTCCCCACCTACCTCTCCCCCCCTTCCCATCTCGGTGGACTGGCCTGTTCACTGCACCTTTGTGGGCTGGGATCAAGCAATGTCCTTGTGAATTGCTTACTAACCGGAAGTGGGAGGGTGAGAAGCCAGCCCACCTGTCTTCCCTGGTCACCCAGACGGGGGCCCAGGCACTCCCCACTCCTGTAAGGCATCCTTCGTCCGTGGAGGATGTCCAGAACAATGCCCATTTTTTGGACAGCTCACTTTTGTTTGTATTTTGGGCTCTGCTTCTCTCTTTGTCAATCAGGTCCTGCCTGCCTCCCTTCTATACCTTTTCCCCAAGGTCACAGTTTAATCGTGACACTTTCTCCTATTTTCACCCTGTTCTGGATGTTTTAATGAATTAGTCCACTCCAGGTCTTTGAAATAGGAGGATAAGGTGGGAATGAAAGTTCTGTCTCATCTGATTAGGAAATTTTTCCCTAGGTTTTTTTTTCTTTAGCTAATGTACTTTTAATAGAGTATCTTATGCTACAAATGCATTGCATTATGAGTATTTTCTTCATAACATTAATTTTCAGTGATAGAATGTCAAATACTTAAATAGGCATACCGAATGTTTTTAACCATAATATTATTACTGGAAATTCAGATTGTTTTTAAATCTTTACTATTTTAAAAGGCTCTAAAACAGACATTTTTCTCCAAAACAATTTCTTATATTTATGGTTACTACTTTAGGATAGACTTTTTAAAGATACATTACTTTAACAAAGCATCTGAATTTTCTTACTTGTCATCAAATGAATTTCCAGAAAACACAAATCCAAATTTCTGACTAACTAGGATTATGTGTCAATATCTAACATATATCACTGTTGCTAGCATTTGGGACAATGCTTAAAGTTCTTTCAAAAAATGACCTTGATATTTTAAAATGCACTTCTTACTCTTTTAAAAACTCTGTATGAGCACCTACTCTGCATCAGACCACATTTTTGGTGTGTGGGGTTCAGTGGTGAATGAAGGAGGCAATATGGCGCCCTTAACCTTCATGGACTTGGTCTTCCTAGTGGGGAGGCAGGAGGAGCAGGTGATAGTGACAACAGTAAGTTATTAGTATAACTTAGAAGGGATACCATGGTATGGAGGAAAGTAAAGTGGAGAAAGGGAAAGGCAGTACCGTTGTTAGTGTGGCTCATCAAATGCCTGTCACTGTTACACGTCCAATGAAACCTGGAGACCTGGGCATGGGGGCGGGCCACACCTATGGCTTCAGCCCAGTCATAAGTGCTCAGGATGTTACCAGGGGCTCCCAACGAATCCACTCTCACCTGTCGTACTGTTCTGGGTAAATACATGTTTGTACTATTCATTTTAAATAGCAGTGTATATAAAAATATAATTTCTGGGTTAAGTAATCTGTACTGGAAGCTTTTGTCTTTATATAGTCTCCTCTATTTTAATCTTTTTGTTTCTACTGCTAGTCATCATGGAATTTGCTTGTCTGTTTATTGTTTTGGCTGATAAAGAAAAAGAACACACGAACCTATAAAGTCTTCTAAAAATACACATACGTTTTATGTTTTACATGGATCAACACCTACAACTTTAAAAATAACATAATGTCTTTCAGAGCAGAACATGGAATGTCAGAAGATAGGTGTAAAAATAATTGTAGTTTTGTCACCTGAGGCCTGCAAAACGAGTCCAATCTGTTTGTTTCTGTGTCTACCAAACTTCTTGAAGGGGGAAAATCAAATTCTGTTTGAAGAGATTTATGCACTTACTTGTGTGTGTGTGATATGCTGCCAGGGGAATTGTCCCAAGAGCTTCCCAGAAAAGTTCCCTTAGATTATCAGAGACACACTCATTCTCACGTTCCGTCATTATGCCTTTAAAGCCGGATGCTTCATTCCTTAAAGTGAACCGTGGGCTTTATTTAACGTGGAAGTCTTCCTTCCCACGACTCAGCTGATGAGGTCATTGCCTCCATTTCCAGGGTAAAACCAGCTTCTCAGCAACCTGTGCCTTCAGCTTTCTTTCTCCCACGGTTTGTTCAAAGACATCGGGTTTTCTATATTCAAAGTAAGGGCCTTACTTTCTTGATATGTCAATTTAGACACTTTCTCAGGTTAACTCCCATCGAAAACAAGTGACAACAAACCAAAAACAGGAGGAGGAAGGTTTAGAGGAGGGAATCCTTAGAAATAGATCCTTCAGTGAATTACTTCGTCTTCACAGCTTTAAGTCATCTGTGAAAATTCGACGGAAGTGCCATCGACAATGGCATTGGCTTTTCAACAGGACCCCCATCCCCCAAGCAAGGCCAACATTCTCAGATACTCCCCGTGGCTGGCATACTCTACATGTTTTACAATAAATCCTTTAGGAATTAAAATGGGACCCGGGACACTTGGTACGACTTTTCTTAAAGTGGGGAAATTTTATAGGAAAGACGGTACATCTTTAAAATTAATGAGAAAAATAACATGTGTATGGAGGCTCTGGGATTAGCTTGCTACTATTATTTATTTTTTTTAGAAGGAAAATTGCGGAAAGTACTTAATGAGTCTTTCAGCCTTACTTTTCCCACTGATGCCATTGTCAAATGTCTGGTCTCTTGAGGGACAGATGTGACCTCAGCCATGGCGGTAGCCAATTAGAAGGGGCACTTTCCTAACTTTAGATGTCTACAGACTGCAGTAAGATGTGTTTGGGGTGACCCATTAAATAGGGCTTTAAATGCCAAAAAAAAAATGTTTCTAGAAAATCTCTCTTAAGCTTCTCTACAGGCAGCTTTCTAAGCCGGACCTTTTAGCCCAGAGAAAGGACGGGATTCTTTAGTTCTTTCTAACCTTTCGGATTGCTTGTCAATCAGGATATAATATTCCTAAATTTAAAACACAAAATCCCCATTTTGGATTTGTGAAAAGGTTGGTTAATCATATTTCAAAGAATTCTATAATACAAATTAAACACTGGGAGAAAGGACAATCACTTCACCAGCAGGACTGTAGCTTCTTAAAAAACATAAATAGGACAATTATTTGACATTTCAAATATTTCCACTCTAACATCCAGAGGTGGTTAATGAGATAACTCGTGTCACCTTATATTAAATAGTTTAAAATACTGACAGTGTCATGCCTGAGTCAAATGGAAAAACATGCACCCCCGTGTTCACTTACCCGAGTAGACTCCATATTTTGAACCCAGTGGCAAAAATAGAGGAAGCCTTATAACAGAAACATGACAGAGAATCCCCATGGTCGTCCAGTCCTTGGGCACATAGTTGTCACTCCTTGTAAGTGCCCCTGGTGGGGGCCTGAGCGGTGAGGAGGACAGTATGGCTCTGGCCCAGGGGGAGAGGCGTTCTCAGTGCTCAGTATGTAAGGTCAGAAAACAAACAGGCCACCTTAAAAGTTTGATACTTTGTTTCTCACGGAAGCCTTTGTGTTCATTTTCATGTTTTTAAGTATTGTGTACACTGTGATTTATCTTGGTAACCAAACTTTCTGGCGATTTCCAGAAAGTGGCTCATTCCCTTTACCTGAAAAATCCCAGCCCTGACAAATGCTAAATCTCAAGGAAAAACTTGTCTCTCTAGGAGAGCCTTAAAGAACCCCCAAGGGAGACAGCGGGCAACCAGAGACTGCCCTAGGGGCCAGCACTGGTCACTAGTGCGGGTGCCCCAAGGCCATCCTCTCACCGAGCAGAGAGAGGTCAAGGCCTGCCATCAATTGGGTCTGAACTCCTCCTACACTTGGTTTTCTGCAGCCGAAGGGAACTTGGGTCCAGAGAAGCATGTTTGTGCTGTGAGACCCCTGCCCCTAAATGTTTTCTGAAGTTCCCTGGCTGATGAGAATTCTCAATCCCATCTTCTGTGAATCTCCATGATCAAGGATTCTGTTTAATCTTGCCTGAAGGACAGGGGCCGTTACTCTCTCCTTTCTCAAGTGGTAGAAGTGAAAGCTATAATCTCAATGCAGGACCAAATTAGCAGGTATCTATCCCCCAATTCTGTCACTTACTCATGCGGATAGCTCCCCGAGCACACAGCCACTTGTCCTGTGTGCTCACCGTTCCCCTTACTGTGTCTTTGAATACACCTGCGGGGGGACAAAAGGGAAGCTGGTATCTCATGCTCCGCTAATGGATAATTGAGCTCCATATTATTTTATCACCAGCCCCTGTGATTTCCAGATAGCCTTAACAGGTTACACTATATAAAACTGAGTGAGCAAATGATTCTTTTGAAAATTAGCCTGTTCAATCAAAAATCCAGCCGGCTTTCCGTTTTCAAAGCACCTGTTGTCATTTCAGATTCATGAGTCACTTTAGCACATCGGTGACATCAGTTGGCTTCTGAGCTGTCAGTCTCTCGGATGTGGCAGTGTGCTCTACTGCGCGCTAGTAAAAGGCAGCATCCGCATCTGATGGCTTATCAAGGTATTCGGATGAAATGACCTTTGAGAATCAGTTCTGTGCTGTGCTTTGGGGTTTCGGCTCAGGAAGAGCGTTACATCTGAAAAGAAAATGAGGAAATAGTTAAGCAGATCCAAGCAGTACAGCTTTTGCCCTGTCCCCCAAAGAACAGTTGTTAACCATGTGTTAAGAGGTAAGGAGACAAGGGGACAAAGGTCCAATACGTCTGTCATAGTGTTTGTATGCCCTTCTTAACCGAGCCAAGCTCTTCAGGGGAAAGTTATGAATGGCAGTTCTTCGTATGCAAAGAATCAGAGTTGGAGATGTATTGGAGGTTCATTAATTAAGCCCTGGAATTCTTTAATCAAAAGAGTTATTTTTAAGAATTCCTCTTTACTGTTGTCCCAGACTGCTATATTTAGTGCTTATTCATGAGACAGAAACAGAATTGCACATGTCTACTCTTCGATCATTTCATCTTCTTCTTGTTTGCCAGCTAATTATCCGTAATTTGGGGTACTTGCCAAGACCTTGCTGCTGGCTCAGGGGGTAGGCCCACAGGACAGCTATCTAGTGACATGCAGATAATTTGGGAATTAGAAGGAGGGAACTGAGTAAAGGGGAAAGGTCAATGGAAAAAAAAAGATTTTCTCTGACATCGTGTTTCTTCACCAATATGTTCATGTTAGGGTTTGGATGGGGGTCACTTTGCCTCACCCCCAGGTCATGCGGCACAAGTCACAGGCTCACTCTCATCTCCCGTCTGCATAGCTCCTACAGGACACACGGAACGGCCCCAAAGTGGCGGGCGTGCTGACCTTTCCCTGGGCAGAAGCTACCCTGTAGCGAAGCAGAAGCTGCACAGTTCAGCCACCTTCTCTTCCCCGCCAGACACCCTGCTCTTCTGTTTATTTTCCTGGTTCATAAATAGCTTGAGAAAGATTGGTGTTGAAGTTTGGAGGATGCCCCAGCTTATTTAAAACTTGGTGTGTTCTCTTGACATTGTGGCTCTTTCACACAATCATCCTCGTTCTTATTGCCTTCTCTCCAGCGTTTGTCCAGGGCATTAAAAATTCTGAGTATGTCGTAAAGCTCCCTGTCATTTGCATGAATTTAAGTGCCTTTCCCCCCACCCTTTCTCCCTGGAATAATGTGTGATTATATTAGCATAACTTTTATAGTCTTCAGGTCTTCTTGAGTTAGCAATATTCTTAAGACTCTTGGAACATATGGTCATAAAAATATTTTCCTGGAATGTTTTAATGTTTAATTATTATACAGCTATTTATTTGTTAGTATTAGCTGAGTAACATATTTTATGAATTTATGAATAAAAGTCAAGTAGGCATATGGTTAATGGACCACTGGTGAATGTTTAAGAATCCTTTCTCCAAGGGGTAGGTATATGTGGGGGTGTGGGGTGCAAAGGTGAGTAAGATTCTCTGAATTCTCTGGTGTGGGTGCCCCCCCTGGCCGATTTCAGTCTACCATCATTTCAGACACTGAACAAGGAGTAGGGAGGGATGGGACCAGTGGACACTGGGATCTGGTGTGGGCAGGCCCTAGCGTTCCTTCCTGTGATTCTTTCAGCAGTGGGTTCACGTCCAGTACCACCAGCAACCCACGCCCCTGAGTCTTCACTTCAGAAGTGACAACTTGGGGCATTTGAAATCATTTTCTCAGCTTTTTTTTTTCTAAGAGTTCTTTTATTGTTCTCTGAATGATCCTTTAATATATCTACTTCTCTTTCTTGGATGAAATATCTATTTCTCTGAGGTTATTAATAACATAGTTTTGAAGATATATTTTTTTCTCCTTCGTGGTTTCTGTTTCCACTAAGGTTTTTTTTTTTAATCTTTTTTTATCTTTTGGTTTCTGTGTCATACCTTAAAATACTTTTTCTGATAAATCTGGTAATCTTTGATTGTCTGCTCCTGTTAAAGGGTGCCCATCAATAGGCAAGTGGATACAGAAAATGTGGCACATATACACAATGGAATATTACTAAGCCAGGACAAAAAATTAAATCTTGCCATTTGCAACAGCCTTGATAGACGTAGAAGATATTATGTGAAGTACACTAAGCCAGATAGAGAAGGACAAATGCTTTATTATCTCACTTGTATGTGGAGTCTAAAAAGTGAAACAAATAAACCAAATAGAACAGAAGCAGACTCATAGGTACAGACAATGAATGGATGGCTGCCGGAGGGGAAACGGTGGAGGGTGGGCGCTCACAGAAGGTGTTGGAGAAGAAGAGGCGCACACTTTTAGTTATAGAGGAAGTAGTCACGGGGATGTGGAATACAGCACAAGAAATACAGCCAGTAGCGTCATATCTTTGTACAGTGGCAGATGGTTATAAGATTTAGCACCGTGGCCCTGGCTGGTGTAGCTCAGTGGATTGAGTGTAGGCCTGTGAACCACACGATCAGGTTCGATTCCCAATCAGGGCACATGCCTGGGTTGCAGGCCAGTTCCCGGCAGGGGACTCACGAGAGGCAACCATACATTGATGTTTCTCTCCTTCTCTCCTTCCCTTCCCCTCTAAAGATAAATAAATAAAATCTAAAAAAGAAAAGATTTAGCACGGTGATCACTTTACAATGTATGTAGATGTTTAATAATTATGTCATACGCCTGAAACTCATAATATTGTATGCTAACTATACTTCAATGAGGAAAAAAAAAGCAAGGCACTAAAAAGCCAAGTGGCAACTTTGAGCCTGGAGGGGGCCCGGGAGCACTTATGACCACACATCTCTAAGCCATTTGTTGGCTTTGGTGGGCTATTTGTTGAAGAAACCCTAAAATCAAATATTTCTTTTTGAAATTGTTATCTTATCATAGAACACAATCTTCCTTTTTTTCCGCTTACCCAGTAATATTCAGCCAATGCTCTTGGAGCCCCAAAGGGGGTCAGTCAAGGGGGGGATGGGAATAGAAGGGAATTGAGCATTCGGTGGCGAGTCTGCACAGGTAGCCTTTACTCTCTGCTATGGTGCGGGTGCTCCCGCCCTGGAGCACCTCGGTTTTAACCTGTCACGGGTGAAGCTTCCATGTCTGCTGAGGCACAGGCCGGGGGTCAGACAGGCGGGTGCTGGGAAGGACTCTACGCCTAGTTTCCCAGATAGGTCCCAGCCAATCCTCGGTAGTTCAGTTCTTCAGTGTGTCTTGCAGCACCGATGCAGCCAGTTCCCGGGACACTGGAAAATTCTGTGTGGTCCCTTGGCTTTTCCCATCCCCGATGCAGGCTTTTTAGTTTTGTTTTGCTTTGTTGAGTTTCTCCTGCCAGATCAGTGAAAACTTGTATGTCCCCTTTTCAGCTTCTACAAGTCCGTTGCTGTCGTCTCCTCTCTATTCCTTCCATTCTTGTGGGTTTATGTCGAGTGAAAAATAAAACTCGTTTTTGTGTCTTCAGAGGGGAGGGATTGTGGAGGAAACAAATAATGAGCACAGGGAAATCTGTCACCTGCATTCAGCGGCCTCTCTCTGCAGTTTTTGAAATCTGCTTTTCTAAGCACGGTGCACATTTCTCGTGAGGCCCAGGCCACCCCCCACCACCCCATCTGATGGTCACAGACCCCGTGAGGATGGGTTCATCGTGTTCCAGAGTTCCTGTCATTTCCACCTCAGCCAGTCCGTTTCCAAGTGTGCTTGTCACGGTATCCATGGTTACGGTTCCCCTTGTCACTTACTCAAACTCCAGAGAGATAAAAGAAAAAGGAAAGCCATCTTTGTGCAAAATGTGCTTCTCTTTCTGGACAAAGGCTTGATTCAGAAGAGGAGACAGTGGGGATTAGGTGGCAGATAATAGGAACAGGGCAGTGTCATCGATCCTGATTCCGGAGAGTGTGAGATCCCCACAACCAATTCGAACTTTGCTGGAAAATGCTGGCCAACGATTTTTGCTGGTGCTTAACCTCGAAAGATGCTTCTCGCTGTTCAGAATTGAGTAACACGTGTGTGGTTCCACGAATCCGTCCCTAGCTCTGAAGACAGGAAATGTACAGAACATCATATTCTTATTCTTTGAAAGAGAAAAACAATCCCCAAATGTTAAGAAAAAAATTCCAAATTCCACATCCCTTACCATAGTACTTGTCACTGGTGTGAACCAAGGATGTCCTTGGACTACACAGATACCTCCTTCCCACCAAGAGCACATCCTCATCTACTCTGAAGAGTCTTAATATTTCTCCTTGACTTGTCCATTCTTCTTAAAGGAAACAAAAAATATTGTGCCCCGGATAAGTATTTTTGAGACGGTCTCCTTTATTTCCTGTGCAGAAATAAGAGAGTGAAGACTGTACTATATCGCAGTCTTGCCAATATGAGCTGTAATCTGATAGAATAAGTAGCTTTAGTTCTTTTTTTTTTTAAGATTTTATTTACTTCATTTATTTTTTTTTTTATTTTTAGAGAGAAGGGACGGGAAGGAGAAAGAGAGGGAAACATCATGTGGTTGCCTCTTATGTGTCCTTACTGGGGACCTGGCCTGCAACCCAGGCATGTGCCCTGGCTGGGAATCAAACCAGCGATGCTTTGATTCACAGGCCAGCACTCAACCACTGAGCCACACCAGCCAGAGTGGCATTGGACAATCTTAAACTGACAGTGAATTAAAGCTGGAGGGACCTTAAAGATATTGCAGCCCAAACCCAGATTTAATAAGTAGCCTTAGTTCTAAGGATCCATGGTCTCTGCCCCTTTATCTGTGTCTCGTCAAAGCCAGCTGGTCCTCTGCAGGCCCTCCAGCCTGGGCGTGGTCAGAGTGCCACCTCCCGTATCAGGCTGTGCACAGGCCCCGGAGGCAAATGCACATATCTGCCCCACCCCCACCACTTCCTCTTGTCTCCAGCCCCTTCATGTACTGCATCCTGAGCTCCTTCCCAGGGGGATCACAGAGGCATTTCTTAGCCCACAAAGAATGAAGCAGGCCCTGGGTGCATACGGAGAAGCACTGGCTTTGAAGTCAAGGTTGTAACTCTGTCCAGAGAAAGGAAGCTGGACTAGTTCATGCCCTTGAGCATGCCCCCTCCTAATCCTGAAACTCAGTCTTTCAGTCTGAAAAGGGCAGTGGTCCTTCTCCCAGCAGAAGTTCTGAGACTTTGTAATAATATTTGTAAAACAGGTAGCTCTTTGCTTAGTCAACATGGATGACCAATGATATTATAAGTTAAGAATTGCTTATAATAAAATAATAAAAAATGAATGGCCTTCAAGTTACTTCAGTAGACTCAATAGTAAAGGGACATTTGAATTTTGTCTCTGGAGATTAAATGGGCAGAGAGCACATCTCAGTATTTGTGTGGATTATAGAGTTTACAAAATGATGACAATTTGGAAAGTTCCGTGTGTCAGGGACCACATTCCACACCCGTTATTGCCAATGGAGTTCCATTTTAATGGTTAAGCTTGAAGCCTTTTCATTAAAAAAAAAATTACTGTCTTATCAGTTGTAGAGTGGATAGCTGTGCATTGTTTTTTAATGATGAATAACGATAAACATACACAAAAAATTTAAACAACCTAGTGTGCCCGTAATGAGAAAAGATAGTGTTAGCATTTAACTTTAAAATGCCCTTTGGTTCTGCCACCACTACTCCAGCACAGTTACGATTCAGTTCATTTTTTCGCTCGGCCACGGTGATAATGTGCCATAAAGACCTATAAAGTGGCATTCGGCAGCGGAGAGGACGGAGCAAAAAAGTGAGAGGGCCGTGTGGGTGCCTGAGGACATGCCGCTGAATATTTCCTCATGCTGTTTTGGGGGAAAAAACAGTTCAGTCATAGAGCACGCTGCCAGCCTTGAGCAGGAAAGCCCAGCCTCCATTGAATACTTACCGTATCTCATGCATGAGCATAGAAAGCAGAGTGAGGCTCAGCTTATCCACAAGCTCTTTCTTTTACGTGAAACAAATGGTCACAATGCAGGGTAGTGTGGGTGGCAAGAGAGGTGACTTCCAGGTACTTTGGGGCATGAAGGGAAGCTGGACAGGCAAGGCATTTGGGGAGAGGGGGTCCTGGGAGAACAGCATTTAAGAAAGCAACTCCATAAAAGAACCTGGTCGAAGAAAGCTGTGTCAAAAATGTAAGTGGCAGTGAAACACATGTTTAAGGGATTATCGTTTTGAATTGCTTGGAAACCGTTAAGCAAACAACACTCCAGAAAAGAATTCAGCGATGATGACAGCATACACTTTTATTGATTTCTGTTGGACTATTTCTTGCTAGAAGTAATGCCAAACAAAAATGGTGTTCATGTTTGAACCCGTTGTTTTTGTCTCTGGCTGCATGGTGCTGCGGAGCTGAGCCCATGGCCGGCTGTCACTCAGAGAGCTGTGCATACCGTGAAAACATCCCTCCAGATGCCTGGCTGTGTTTGCTCCACGTCTGTATTCCCTGCATGTATCACGTGCTACCTGGGCCCCTTCTCTGTTTTCTTTTTTAACTGTAGTCCTGTTCTTTTGTTTTTTCCCCTCCATTATGGTTTTCTCTTTCTTTGCTACACTTCTGTTTCTTGATACCACCTATGTCTTGCCTCCAGGAGAGGCAGTGAATTAAAAAACCGTCCTCTTTTCTTCCACTACATCCAACCAGACCTCCGTCTCTACCGCCCTAGCCCTCTAGCGCCCCCTAATCTGGGCTAAGGGCAGTGAGAGAACAATTAATGCTGCCCACACGGTTGATGGAGGGAAGGGAGGTAGAAATTTGCTTTTCCTTTAGGTGAAGGTACGATCACCCCGGGGTCTCCCCTCCCACTAGGTATCCAACTCTTCACTCTCCTTTTACCTTCTTTTTTCCCTCCCTTTTAGAACATCACTGTCAAGTCTGCCGTTAAAGAAAATCAAAGTGAGACCACAGCATTCTCGCAGGTCCCTCCCCTTCCGCAGGTCCCCTGACGTTAAAGCAAGTATCAGCATCAACCTCGTTTTCTCGAACCATTGATTTTTTTTTAATCCCATGTCCCTCCACCCGCAGTTTGTAACTGCAACTGTCACTCTGGCGTGGACAGGGGAACAAAGAAAGGCCTGCATTTCACTGAGGATTTGATGGTATGCGAAGCTCCGAAGAGGTGCCGCCGTGGCACTCTGCACCCGGCCGGTTTTCCCGGAGGTCTAATATTAGACGTGGGATCCGGCTCCACGCCAGCCAGCTCGGCACACAGGCGATGCCCACCGCGTGCACACGCTGGTTTCGCGGCTCCTTCCCCCCCCCCCNGGTTTCGCGGCTCCTCCCCCCCCCCCCCCCCATTTGTCATGGTCTCCGGATGCCCTGTTCCTCTCTGTTCTTTTGAACACTTTAGCTCTCTATTTTTTTAACTTAGGTTTTCCACAGAAGGCATAAAATAAGCTTTTTAAGAATCGCAACTATTACGTAAGGTTGCATTGACGCTCTTTCCTACATACGCTTTTTGTTTATGAAGGCAGGGGGCGCTATGCGCAAAGGAATGAGCCTCACTAATTGGGTAGCATTTCCGAAGACAGACACCTGCAGACTTTTAGCGTCCCGCATTACAAAATTACTTTAAAATGTGTTATTTCTTTCCAATGCTGCCAAATATACGATGATGCATGTCCTTCCTGAGATATGCAGACAGCAAATGTCACACACACATCCTTCTCACTGAAGACGCAATGCGTTGTAACTAATAATGATTTCTCCAAATCACAGATTAATTGGTGTGCATGAATTTGCATATCTTAAACCCAGCAGCACATCCTTCACTGAAAGTTTATCTGTAGTAATGACACATTTTTGCAGGCAGTGTTGCGAGAAATCGAGATAATCCCCTTTTCCATAATAGATCCATTCTTCCATTGACCAGATAAGTGAGAAGTTAGAGAAAATTGACAGAAAAAAAAAAGGAACCAACCATCATTTTGTCTTTCCTTTCAAATAACGGGCATATTTTCAATGTTTTCTTCAAATGGTTCACACTTAGAAGCGCCTCACTGTACTACTTGGAAACAGATTAAGAGGAAACATCAAGTGTAAGGAACATGATTCATATGAATTGTAAGTACAGACGGTAAAACGCAGCACACACTATTACCTCATTTCAAAAGCTTTCTAAAAGAGCTGGAACCGCCAACTTGGAAAGGTCAGCGCATTGTTGAAGGAAGCGTTTGGCCGCGCCATACCAATAAAGAACCTCAAGGACAGGCAATTTGACTTGTCCCAAAAAAGGTATTATTTCTGTAGAACGCTCCCTTTTGATGTTTTTTCATATCACAGTTATCTGCGGACTAAATTGCATAGGATAGACATTTAAAACACTTCAAAAAGCTTATCTGCAGCAACTGAAGCCCAGCACCCAGAATGAATGATCCAAGATGAGCCTTCATTTTTAAGTGTTTGAGTCTTGCCGAACATTTGGAAGATGCCAGAGTAAATTTGAATGTTCAGTGGGACTAAAACAGCAAATTAGGTCAATGAGAGTGAATCGCCAGGGCCAGTTCACAGGTGTCGGGATTCAATAATCAAAGTATGATGTGATACGTATTTTTAAGTTCAAAGTATCGAGAAATAAAATAATCAAAGCTTACCAACTGTAGTAATGACCCAATCAACTCATGTTCAATCAGCAATGAACAGTTAATCTGTGCTAATGACACTCTTAGCATTTGCTAAGATTTCTCAGTTTGGAGAATTGGTAAAACCTGTTATCACATTTAATACAAAACTGAGAATACCTAGTGATAGATTAGTTGGATTCTTGACTTAACAAGGGGATATAGCTACCAACCTGCAGACTAAATACTCTGGAAATTAAAAAAAAAACATAGTGAAAAAGCAAGAGCAGAAAAATAGGGGAAACTATTAGAAAAGGTTACTTGTTAACTTACCATGTATGTATTGGTGCCACTAAAGAATCACCCCCTCAATTCAGAAGACAAAGTATTTCCTCGAATAAATACTCTGCCTACAAAAGCTATGTTGTGTTTACCACAGTGCCTATGTCCCCAGAGCAGTCCCCCCTGCCGAGTGCGCTCAATAAATATTTATGGAATGAATGAAACGACAGGCCGACACTTTATGTTTAGAGCAACTGTGTACATGTGGATATTGCTTTGCAATACAGGGAGTTATTTGACCTGCAGTCCGTGCAGCTCTGCTGACCTACAGGTCACCAACGGGTAGATCAATATATTAAAATTCTCAACGTGAAGGTTGTGTTAGCATTTTTAGATAAAGAACAAGGCCAGCAGCAGCATAAATTTTATCCAAACCCTTGATAGAATTACAGCACAGTAATTGTACTATTAATGAATACCTTACAAACAATTACAGAATAACAATTGAGGTTTTACTTTCTATAGGTCAAACAGTTTACATAATTGCTGGCTTGGTTTTTCTTTTGGCTAAGGATTAAATAGTACCCTTTTGCAGAAGACTGTCGTAGCAAGTACTAAGTTCTAAGGCTAGTGGTTGTCAGAAGCACCTTTTGTATCTAAACCATCTCTCTTGTCTGCCCCCTCCATCCCTTCCTTCCTCCCTTTTCCATCATCTTTCTTTTTTGAGAGAGAAATTTTGGTCCCTGAAATGGGAACCAGGAAGAAAGTTGGAAATAGAAAAAGTTTTTTTTTCTTCATTTTTAAGATTCATAAAATCAGAGTTTTTGCTTATTTTATTATCATCTTAATTCATAAATTCTTAGAACACATTTGCAACATTATCAAAGAAGGTAAAGGATATCAATAGCAGTCTGTTGCAAATGTGTTATTATCTGAAGTATCCAGTGATTGCATCGTGGTGGAATTCTTTGATCATTTGGGACTTTTTTAGGTGGTTGGTGATTCTATACTCCATTTAAGAGAAGAAATAATTTGGAGGAGAAAACCAAGAACAGAAACAAACAAAACAAAATCACTAAAAACAATTATAATTCTTTTAGTCATTTTTTCCTGCTTAGTAGATAATATTTAAAGTATTGCATTTAAAGTCCTTTAAAATACATATGATCTTTGTTTCATGATTAAGAGAACACAGAGTTTTTAAAATTTTATTGATTCATTTTTAGAGAGAGATGAAGAGAAAAAGAATGAGAGGGAGAGGATTGCCAATGTGTGTTTGTCTCTCATGTGTACCCTGTACCAGGGCCTTGTACCAGGGACCTGGCCTGCAACCCAGGCATGTGCCCTGGCTGGGAATCGAACTGGTGACCCCTTGGCTTGCAGCCTGCACTAAGTCCACTGAGTTACACCAGCTAGGGCAAGATAGACATTTTTTTTAATATATTTTATTGATTATAGCATTACAGTTGTTCTATTCCCCCCCTTCATTCCCCTCCACCCGCACACTCCCTCCCCCACCATTCTCCCCCCCTTAGTTTACAACCACGTGTCTCAACTTCTTTAGATTCTATATTTACCCCACTATTCTCGCCCTCCCCCCTATCTATTTTCTACCTACCATCTATGCTATTTTCTGTGCCTTCTCCCCCCTTCTCCTCCTCCCACCCCCCTGTTTCTAACCCTCCATGTGTTCTTCATTTCTATGGGTCCACTCCTGATCTAGCTGTCCTCTTGGTTTGCTTTTGTTTTAGGTGTGGTTGTTAATAACTGTGTGTTTGCTGTCCTTTCACTGTTCATATTTTTCATCTTCTTTTTCTTATATAAGTCCCTTTAGCATTTCATATAATAAGGGCTTGGTGATGATGAACTCCTTGAACTTGACCTTATGTGAGAAGCACTTATCTGTCCTTCCATTCTAAAAGTTTTGCTGGATAAAGCAATCTTGGCTGTAGGTCTTTGGATTTCATGACTTGGAATACTTCTTTCCAGCCCCTTCTTGCCTGTAAGGTCTCTCTTGAGAAATCAGCTGAGAGTCTGATGGGTACTCCTTTGTAGGTGACTGTCCCCTTATCCCTTGCTGCTTCTAGGATTCTCTCCTTCATTTTAGTCTTGGCTAATGTAATTATAATGTGCCTTGGTGTGTTCCTTCTCGGGTCCAACTTCTTTGGGACTCTCTGAGCTTCCTGGATTTTCTGGAAGTCTATTTCCTTTGCCAGACTGGGAAAGTTCTCCTTTATTATTTGTTCAAATACGTTTTCCACTCGTGGCTGTTTCTTTCCTCCTTCTGATACCCCTATAATCTGGATGTTGGAACGTTTAAAGATATCTTGGAGGTTCCTAAGCCTCTCCTCATTTTTTTGAATTCTCATTTCTTCATTCCTTTATGGTGGGATGTTTTGTTCTTCCTTCTGGTCCATTCCATTGATTTGAGTCCCAGTTTCCTTTCCATCGCTATTGGTTTTCTGTGCATCTCCCTTCATTTCAATTAGTTTAGCCTTCATATGTTCCTCTAATTTGTGACTTTGTTCCTCTAATTTGTGACTATAATCTACCAGATCTGTGAGCATCCTGATCAATAGTGTTTTGAATTGTGCTTCTGAGAGGCAGGCAATTTCTTGGTCGCTTAGAGTTATTGGCTCTAGGACTTTGAGTTCTTCTTGCACCATCTTTTGGGCTGTTCGTGCCTGTTCTGTAGCAGGATCAGAGCCCTAAAGTGTTCACTAGAACAGGGCAACTAAGTCGCTGGGTTGTGATGTTGTATGTGGGGGCGGGGTCAAAGAGGGGCAATGGCTTCCCTCCGGCGCCCGCAGCCTCGACCCCCACCAGCACCGCAGCCACCACCGTCACCAAGCCCACGCGTCTCGTTCCACTGCACGCAAGTGTGCCACTGCTGTCAGCGCTCCACCACTGGGTTCGCCCCCTGGGGCCTGCGTGGTCCGTCTCACTGTGTGCGAATGTGCAACTGCGGTCAGTCTGCCCCACACCCCGACTGGCTCCGGGCTGCCTGCGCGCCTAGGTCGGGGGATCTTTCCTGCCCGACCCAGCTCTGCTGCTGGCTCCGCCTCTCTTACCGTCCCCGTTGAATGGTTCATAGTTGTCGGACTTCCGTATAATTCCGTTTTCTGGTCTTTGGGTGTGTCCTATTTCTCCAAACCTTTGTTGTATTTAAACTTGGTTGTGGGAGAAGGCACAGTGTTTCCACCTATGCCTCCATCTTGGCGGAAGTCCAAGATAGACATTTTTAAAGAAACAAAAGTCAGGTGTAAAAGTCTCCTATAATCTTGGTATAACTTACTTTGTATCTATTTATCAAACAATTCTACATAAACTGACCTCTTGTGTCCTAACTTTTATGTTTGATTCTAGTAACAGGACCCTTGTACAGTGAGTTCTAGTGGTCCTTCAGGGGTAATCTACATTCACTATTAAGTCTACAATTCTTCAGCCTCTTTGTTAAGTGGTTAATGATGTATAAAGAAATATTTAAAAGCTCATCAAAGAAACCTAAATTCCTAGTAAAAAGTATTCCCTGTTTTGATCCATTTTTTGTAAACGGAATCTGGGTAGGGTCCTAGAATGGGCAATATTTTATTCTACAAACATGTACACAGTGTCTCCTGGGCATTGACTCAACAGACTTCCTGAAATGCACTCTGAGGGCTCATGGAGACTGGATGAGCAACGCCCATTCCAGGTCACAGTCTCTGGTACAATTCTGTTTACATCTGAGTTCAAAGTACAAGTTGGAGTTGGAATAATTGGATGTTATTTTCTCAAGCCTGATATTGATAGGCTAAATAATTGATAGCCTATATCTTTGGCTATATCAATATAGGCTATTGATAAGCTATATTTTTGTTCTTTTGTGGCATTAAGAATGAGTGATTTTTAATATGTTCAGCAGCTTTGATAAAATAATATTTGTGTAAATGCTCCATAGTTGTTGTATCCACTCGCCTACTGACGGGCACTTGGGCTGCTTCCAAATCTTGGTGACTGTAAAAGGACACTGTGGTAAACATAGGGTGCTCAGGTTCTTCTGAGTTACTGTTCTGGGTTTCTTCGAATAAATTCCCAGAAGTAGAATCATTGGGTCATACATACATTTCATAAAATACGTGTTGAAGTTAGACATCTTGCAGACCAAGATGAAAAGGGTAAAGGGAAGGTTATCAAACTTTTGCAAACTGTGTTTAGTACCCGTTCTTATAAAGAAGGTCTGTTTTGGCAGATTCACACTTAGAAATATGTAATAATTTCTGTGATGTAAATGGGCACATAAATAGATCTTCTAACTTTAGGTTTGGTTTTCCATTGTTGATTTTTTGTGGCTTATTAAAGGTTAATTTGAACATGGGAAACAATATAATGTCATTTATTCTTAGAATCAATACCTTTTAAAATAAATTAGCAGACTGATAGGATATACCAGGAAATGAACACAGATTTCTATAACAAAGAAGTAAACTACTAAAACTCCCAGGTCTCCGTTTTAAAAAAGATTTTATTTACTTATTTTTAGAGAAGGGAAGGGAGGAAGAACGAGAGGGAGAGAAACATCAGTGTGTGGTTGCCTCTTGAGCATCCCCCACTCAGGACCTGGCCTGCAACCCAGTGCCCTGTGCCCTGACTGGGAATCGAACCATTGACACATTGGTTCGCAGGCATGCACTCAATCCACTGAGACACACTAACCAGTACCCAGGTCTCCATTTATTTTTATTTTTTTAATATATTTTATTGATTATACCATTACAGTTGTTCTATTCCCCCCCTTCATTCCCCTCCACCCACACCCTCCCTCCCCCACCATTCTCCCCCCCTTAGTTTATAACCATGTGTCTCAAGTTCTTTAGATTCTATATTTCCCCCACTATTCTCGCCCTCCCCCTATCTATTTTCTACCTACCATCTATGCTACATATTTTCTGTGCCATCTCCCCCCTTCTCCCCCTCCCACCCCCCTGTTTCTAACCCTCCATGTGTTCTTCATTTCTATGGTTGCACTCCTGATCTAGCTGTCTTCTTGGTTTGCTTTTGTTTTAGGTGTGGTTGTTAATAACTGTGTGTTTGCTGTCCTTCCACTGTTCCTATTTTTCATCTTCTTTGTCTTATATAAGTCCCTTTAGCATTTCATATAATAAGGGCTTGGTGATGATGAACTCCTTGAACTTGACCAGGTCTCCATTTAAAGAAACCTTATCCTAGGTCTCCAAACCTTTCACCACAGGTTTAGACTCTTCCCTTTGCCCTCATACATTGGACAGCACTGTATGAATCCTGACTACTTAACTTCAGGAGATAAAAGGAATGACGATGTGTCGGCAACTCTAACTAAATGTCACTCTATGTAAAAGTATTTCTACTTATTGCTCTTAAGATGCCACCAACTTTTCTTCGATTGCTTTCAGAATAAGCATTTCTTTTGCATCCATGTGCTATCTGACCACAGTGTAAAAGCCAAGGTGACCCATTGTATTCCTGTTGAATATCTGTTGATTAGGTGGTTTGGGAACAATGTTGGGGACAATGGGAGTTTCTGCACTGTCAGGCTGAGCTCTGATTTATCGAAGTCTAGAGTAGTATTCCCTGTTCTCCACTCCCCCAAATCTCAACTGTCTTTGCAAGAAATAATGTCCAGTCAGCTGGAATTTTTCTCTAGCACATTATTTCACGTACATTCTTTATTAACTACTGTAAGTCACAGTGTCGGTCTGGGCATTTTAAACACAGAATTAACCTTGAATTTCCTATTAACTAGGGATGCATTTGTTTGAAGGTCATTTCAGAGTGGGCTCCTATTACCTGTGGGATCTTTCAGGAGATATTGGAGGGCCGAGTTGGACCCTCAATGTACTGGGTCAAATCCTAGCTTCCTACTCAGAGTTTAGGTAACTGTAGAACATCCAGAAGAACCAAGTGCATGCCAGGACCTGCTGCTATTTAAGGACGTTCTCTCCCCTGTTTCCTAGGAGTCAGGAATGGTGCTGCACTGGACCATTCCCTTGTACCCAGACACCTTATGTGAGGGTGGCAGTGTTGGCAAACCTTTCCTCCCTTGACTTCAAAGAACTTCCACCAGGAATCAGCCATAGGTAAGTGCCTTGATTATTGAAAACATTGGGATAGCTACAGCAGAATGTCTTTTTATGTTTTTATCGTTTTGCCATCAGGCTATTACATTAGTGCCGGGCTTTGTGCTCTCCTTCTCAAAAGAGTCACACGAAAGCAGGAACTATTGTCATTGAACTTGATTCCTTATTTAGTGATTTCCTGACAAGATCTGGCTCACTCTTTCATAGAAGTAAAGTGATCATCCACTATTGTTTTTATAAAACTAAGCAGGATTCGACATTCTCAAGTTGTATATTATGTA
The DNA here is from genome assembly GCF_014824575.4 of Sturnira hondurensis. Classification (NCBI taxonomy): domain Eukaryota; kingdom Metazoa; phylum Chordata; class Mammalia; order Chiroptera; family Phyllostomidae; genus Sturnira; species Sturnira hondurensis. Next base: position 8,914,576 of record NW_028091156.1, read on the forward strand.
GTTATTATTAACATAAAATAAGCTATTCTTTAAGTTTATTTTTAACTGGGAGCAAATCTGTATACATATAGGCATGTTTGGGGTAGACAGCAACTGAGAAGGAATTTGAAAAAAAATATTTTGAAGAAAATGTAAATTCACAGGGAAAAAAATTAACATCATTGGAACAGAAAAATGACCCCCTGGATATCTGTAGCCGTGAATACACTTCCTTGTCTGGCAAAGGGTTGGTGCAGGTACTGTTAAAGGTAAAGACTTTCACCTGTGGGCAGAGTAGTGCGGATTACCCACGTGGTGCCCGTGCCTCACGTGACCCTTTAAAAGCCGAGCCCCCCGCATATGTTTGCTCAGAGATAGGCATGTTGCTGGTTTTGAAGCTAGAAGAAGTTGGGGGAGAGAGTAAAAACCGAGGAACGTGGTGGTGTGGAAAAGGCCAAGAAGGAAAGACTCACCTGGACCCCCCCGCACGTCACCAGCTCAGCGGACACCTTGCTGTCAGGCCCGAGAGACCTGCATCAGATGCTCACCTGCAGGACGGTAAGCAACATACCTGTGCTGCTGGCCTCCTGAGACCGTGGGAATTCCTTAGGCGAGCAGTAGAAAATTAGTTAGTCCAAGAGAAATGTTTTGTTTTGTTTTTTAAACGTACTGCCTTTCTGCTCTGCCTGCCCCTGCGGACTGATGCTCCGGTTGTCCGGAGAGCTGTGTGTAATTGAGTCCTGAAGTGTTTTATCTCCCCGAGTCTCAGAAAATGGGGGCCTTTCGAAATGGAGAAGTGCTTGTGTGTGTGTGTGTGCCATCAATGTGTTAAAACTTAGGCGATAAAAACACCTCTTTTCAGTTGTAGTTATGTTTTCTTTGATAACACCCTTGTTCATTCATTAAACGGGGAATACTACATACCAGCGGAAGAGGGATCCTTGAGAGTTTCTCCGCGCAGGCGTGCCCCTGGGGCATGGCAGGCTCGTTTCTGGACCAGCATAAAAAAGCGTATTGTAACCGTTTTGCGGGTAGAGACTCTTGTCTTTAGTTTGTTATAAAAAAAAAAACAAAACAAGACAAGACACCGCAACACCTGTGAAGTGCAATCAAGCAAAGTGCAATACAACGAGGTACACCTGTAGTTCGAATCCGTTCCACGGTCCTCCTAGGTTCCTGGGACGGACTGTTAGCGTTCTTGGCTGGTACTTAGGACCTTCTGACTCAGGTGAGGTGCCCAGAGAAAGCCTCGTAGATTCCGTTTACAGGGTTTAGTTCAGTCATTTTTATTCCTTCTTCTTCTTCTTTTTTCTTTATGTGATCGCCCCTACTATTCCCTTAGGAAGAAACAGCGTAGAACAACGTATGTCCAGGGCCAGCCCTCCAAAGCTACACTGGAAGCAGCACTGTGGGCAGTTTTTGGTGCCTAAAGCTGTTTTTAGAACCAGGCTGAACTACCATAGTCACTTCCACCTGGACCCCAGGCCCCCACCGCCAAGCAGCCCATTCCCCCCCCAAGACAGGTGGGACTTCCTCAAGGCCTAGGGGTCCTTTCCTCGCCTACCCTCCCCGAATCCACCTACATCACTTAAGTCGTTTCACTTTATTTCAAAGACCAAATAGAAAAAGGTGTGAACTTTGTCTAGAAAAACGCATCAATTTTCATGTGACTGATATCAGATTCAAACTTCTAACTGTGGACCTGCCTGTATAGGGGTAGCCTTTGTTTAGAAATGTGTGTTAGGCTTTTGGACTAGGCTTTTTGTAGATATTCATGAAAATGTGTTCTCTTTCTCTCTTTTTTAAAAAAGAAAGACAGTTTATCCCATAGTTCTGAAATGACTCTCTATGCAGATGAATTTAAAATGCCACCATTTTCGATTTCCACTACAGTTCCAATATTTGGTCTGCTGGTAATTATGCAAATGATAACAATCAATACGCGTCAAAATTTATGTCTGATTTCTTATCAAAGAAGTCTGTTGTGAAATGTTATTACCAAAGCAGAGGAAGCTCTGCTGTGAAAAACTATCTTAAAAGTAACACACACACACACACACACACACACACACACACACACGGTTTGGGGGTAAGGGTTCAAATCCTGCTACAACCTACCCATGATGTTGGTATGACTGTTCAACGCCTTAAATGACTGCCATCTGTAATTAGTAGCCATGGAGCAGCAAGTCAGTGTTATATCAGGTAGAGAGGACGGTAATAAAGAAACTGAGGGCAGTTTCTGCCGTGTGAAGAGATGTGCACCTCGTACAGAAAACCCATTTCACGATCTTTTGCTAGGACGGTAGCCTAGTTTTTTGCTCCAGCTTTCCCCAGGAGTTGCGCGCGCTTTATCTGGAGGACGGTGGGTACTTTTCACTTGGGCGCCGCACTCCTTCGGTGCAGTGCCCTGGGGTGGAACGTCGATCACCGTCACTACACTGTGACACGTCAGGTGACGCCCACGCGAGCGTCCCAAATCCACGGCGTCCTTCTTCAGATTCTTAACTCGGTCTTCTGTTGTCAGATGCAAAACGCACAGTACGGTGTTGTGACTGTTTTTGTTTTCCTTTGGTATGAAGGTCATGCAAACACAGCATTGAAGAATTGTAAATGGGGCTTCACATCCTAACTAGTGGCTAGAAGCAGAGAAATCAAATGGTGTTTTTTAAAATATTACTGTAGCTTAAAAAAAATTTTCTTATTTCATCGTCATTGCTTTTTGTTCAATGAGGAAGACATTCTTATATATTTTTTATCTTGGCTTTCTCCTTTTAAGGTGCTATTGTTTGAAAAAGAATGATCCTATTTCTACTGTCTAATAAAATTGCCATAGCTCACACATGCATGGTACTTTTTATGAGCCAACAACAATTCTCAGGACTTTCTACATAATAACTCAGCTTTCATAGCACTCCTTTGAGGTCATTACTGTTCTCCTTGTTACACAGGTGAGACCGAAGTGCAGGAGAAATAAACTTGCCCAGCGTCTGAGTGAGGGAGTGTGGATTTGAACCCCAGGGTTTCGATTTCAGGGTTTGTGCTTTGCATGCCATGTGGTGACACTGTCAACAGACTTCCTTTGAGCAAGATTGACAGAATGTTGATCATTGTGAAGGCATGCATGACATTTCCTTTCCTAGTGAGTGTTTGAAGAAGGTCTCTCGTCCATAGTGACTGCGTTTGATGTGAGATTTTTGTGGACATAGTTTTAAGTCTCTGCCGTGGAAGCGCCCTTCTCCTTCCTCCCATCCCGCAGGGCTTGAGGATGTCTTATGCCACAGGGACTGCTCCATCCTAAGTCTCCAGGGCGTCTTCAGGTTTATCAAATTTCAGAGTTTCTATCGAATTCCCAGTGAGGTGAAAGGCATGTGTGCTCTGGAGCCCCAGTGTCAGACAAGGGTCATATCTAAAATTTGAAGTTTTCTGAAACTCTTTCCAAACTCTGGGCCGAACATCAGCTGGGTTAGATGGTTCAGCGTACAGAGCTTCTTTTCACTGCAGGACAACGTCGCAGTGGGTAGAAATAAACTGGGGAGAGTGTTGTCATGTGGACAGATTCAGCCCTGGACTCTGTTTTCAGTCCGTTTTCACACACCCCACGGTGGGCGCTCTGCTTGTGCACAGGTGTCTGTTGGAGCATGTTGGGGCAAAGCAGGCAGAGATTTGGGGTCACATGGTGACCTCACCAGGGCACAGGGCAGGACCTAGCATCCAACCTCAGTACCATAGAGCTGATTCCACCAATAGCAGCCGGGGACTCCAAGGTCTACCTGATACCCGTGAGCTTGGGAGGATTCAGGTACTTATGGGGCTGAGTAAGCCAGCCTGTTGGGAGGGGCAATGATGCAGAACCTGAGTGGAACTGATATCCCCATTGGCGACAGGTGGCAATTATGGGCCTGGGGCTAGTATGTACTTGGAAGGTGATTGAAGGACAAAAACGCTAGGCATAATATTAGAAACTCTGTTAAATTTTATGCTGTTCAGAAGCAGAGTGTACGCTGAAATGCCCCGTAGAATGTTTGATAAGAAATCAATTAGCGCCCTGGCTGGTGTAGCTCAGTGGATTGAGCATGGGCCTGTGAACCAGAAGATCGCGGTTCGATTCCCAGTCAGGGCACATGCCTGGGTTGTGGGCCAGGTCCCCAGTAGGGGACACATGAGAGGCAACCACACATTGATGTTTCTCTCCCATTCTTTCTCCTTCCCTTCCACTCTCCCTACAAATAAATAAATAAAGTATTAAAAAAAAGAAAGAAATCAATTAGACCATTAGCAGATGAGTTCAGCCGAGAGAAGAGGGATGGAGGGGAGCTCATGTCCTATTCAGGTATCTATCTGTGCTGACCACCCAAACCCCAGGTCTTTCCTCCTGGAGAGTACACCANTCTGCCTCTCTTACCGTCCCCGTTGAACGGTTCATAGTTGTCGGACTTCCGTATAATTCTGTTTTCTGGTCTTTGGGTTTGTCCTATTTCTCCAAACCTTTGTTGTATTCAAACTTGGTTGTGGGAGAAGGCACAGTGTTTCCACCTATGCCTCCATCTTGGTGGAAGTCCAAGATAGACATTTTTAAAGAAACAAAAGTCAGGTGTAAAAGTCTCCTATAATCTTGGTATAACTTACTTTGTATCTATTTATATGTACTTGGAAGGTGATTGAAGGACAAAAACACTAGGCATAATATTAGAAACTCTGTTAAATTTTATGCTGTTCAGAAGCAGAGTGTACACTGAAATGCCCTGTAGAATGTTTAATAAGAAATCAATTAGCGCCCTGGCTGGTGTAGCTCAGTGGATTGAGCATGGGCCTGTGAAACAAAGGGTCGCCAATTCGATTCCCAGTCAGGGCACATGCCTGGGTTGCAGGCCAGGTCCCCAGTAGGGGACACATGAGAGGCAACCACACATTGATGTTTCTCTCCCATTCTTTCTCCTTCCCTTCCCCTCTCCCTACAAATAAATAAATAAAGTATTAAAAAAAAGAAAGAAATCAATTAGACCATTAGCAGATGAGTTCAGCCGAGAGAAGAGGGATGGAGGGGAGCTCATGTCCTATTCAGGTATCTATCTGTGCTGACCACCCAAACCCCAGGTCTTTCCTCCTGGAGAGTACACCATCATACCAGCATCCTGCTAAGGTCTGATTGCCCACAGTACTGAACTAAGCAGAACCAAAACGTAGCTCAGAGGAAATAGTCCAAATAGTCCATTCTTTGAAAGAACAGAACATGTCAGCACTGTTAATAAGGGTCACAGGGTTGTGTTTCCGTTCAAACCTTGGTTAAAAGATTAACACCCTACTTAGGAAGAAGTATTGCCAAACTTGTTGGTGCTTAATTTGTTGTTTTCATTTTACATGTAAATTAAACATACTTGGATTACAATGAGAAGTCCACTCAAGAGAAAGGCAATGGAATTGTTATGAATAGAACATACAGTCTTCCCCCTCACCCCCACCGAAAATAGAATCTAGAATATTGATTTGTTATTGGTAGGGTGCATCTTGCTGAAGACTGTACGGGAAAGGTCAGTTTTCTACAAAATTACTTTCGTTATGTTGTCCCTGGAGGTACAAGACAAGTTCATTTAAAATTGCAATTACATCCTCATACCAACTATATCCAGATTAAAAATAACAGGCAAACTTTTTAGAGTTAAAATTTGAAGCTAGTGAGATGAACTTAAATGTCATCGAGGATGTCTTTTTTTAAAAGTAAATATCCAACAGGAGCTTGGTTATATGAAGTTAAAATATAATAACTTTCAGATAGCTGTCAATTTAGTGAGTAATTTTAATGGAAACTTAGCTGTTCACTGAGAAATGTTTTTCAGCTTTATTGAAGTATCGATATATAAAAAATGGTACATATTTAATTGTGATGAGCTTGGACATAGGCATACACTCATGACACTGTAATGACTCCTTAACTCATCAAGCTACTAGGCATATTCCTCGCCTCCAAAAATTTTCTCATGTTCTTTTGTGGGTTTTCCTGTTGTTTTTTTGTTTTTGTGCCGAGGACACTAACCATGAGATCTATTCGGTGAACACATTTCAAAGTGCACACTACCTCCCACATTATTAACTAGAGATACTGCGCTGTACAGCGGATCGAGAACTTAACTCTTCTTGTAAAACCGAAACTTTATAACCGTTGAGAAACAGTTCCCCTATTTAGGGCAGACTAATTTAGTGAAACCTAATAATGTCTATTTTTTCAGTCAGCAGGCAATTATGTTTACAGTGGAGACAACCCTCCCGTTGATTACTCAGTAGAACTCTGCATCGCATTTTAATTCATAATTTGCCATTAAATAAATGCTTGTGTAATATTCTGGTGTGGGTCATTTTTTTCCCTAGTAGATAGATTTGCATGAAAAGAAGGATATCCGTCGGCTCTATTGTGTACGAATGTCCTCTGTATGCTGTTTCGGTTATCAGAGCAGAACCAGAAGCTCGGAGAGATTAAGTCATTTACCCAAATCACAAACGCATGCGTGGATTTCTAGGAAAGATTTAGATTCAGGTTTGTCAGGCTGTCCACGTGGGTGCATGTGGCTGCGTGTCCCCACGAGACAGTCTCCCCCCAGGTCACACCCGCTGGCCTGGGTCACCGGGGCCTCCTGTGGGAGGGCCTCGCTGCTGCCGGCCCGGGACTCAGAGCCCCTGCAGTGGAAGGGACTTCTCCATAGTCAGCAGCACACTCGTCGGTCTGCTCAGCGGAGAGGAGCAGCCCACAGTCCCAGAGTGAAGTCTGTCTCCACACTCCAGCAGGACCCTGAGAAGGAAAGCCATGCCTTCCTGCCTGCAGTAGCCGGGCTTGGCCATTTTACCCTCGTCCTGGGGGTCCCTGTACTTTTCAGGCACCCTTCTGCCTAGACAAATGGTTTGATTGTTCATTACAGTCGCTTCTCAGAAGGCTCCTTGACTCTTCAAGGGACAGTATTAATACACATCCAAGCATCCAAGGTCACTTTTCTGCAAAATTGCTTTCATTATGTTGTCCTGGAAGATGAAAAGGCAGGCTAATTTAAAACTGCAATTTGAGTTTGAACCCTAAGATTCCTGGAATGCTCCCACTAGCCCTGTGCTATCATGTCCCGAGTCTTGCCACATCCTAATCAGGTCCCCTCTTTGGAAGAACCGCCTTAAATCAAATTTCCAATTCTCCCTCATCACCGACCTGACCCTCCTGTCTCCCCTCGGACCCACTGCCAGGGCTGAGCTCTCCCTCACTGCTGGGAACAATCAACTTAGCCCGGTCTCCTTAACAGGTTCTTGGTGATATTTGGGGAGCCAACTCGGGCAGTTTCAGACACTCAACCCTCATCTTAGCAGTGCATATATTGCCATTGGAGAGCACCCCAGTAGAGGTGCTCATCTTAAATACGAACCAGTCCCTTGGAGGCTGCTCACTGGCCACAGACAGCAAGCCATCACCCGGGCTGCTATATGGGCAGCTCTGTGCCATTCCTCGGAGAGAGGCATTCATTTTTAAGAGGAGAGATTTCGCCAAGAAAAATCCAAGAGGCAAAGAAAATTCTGTATGAGCAGGGTCAAACTGAGAGGTAGTGAACTTTCAGGGCTTCCTGTTAAAGCCTGAACCTGGTGGTCACCTGTGAATGTGCTGTGTACCTTCTCATCCCGACCGATCTCGCCAGTGGCACCCCCAGGTGTTGAAGTGCTCGTGCAGGTGGGGTTTTTTTTTTTTAATGTCTGTGGATCTTTATTGCCTCATCTCTCCTATGAGACACATTTATTTATTTTTTTCTTTTTCTTTTTTTCTTTTTTATTTTTTTAATATATTTTATTGATTATACCATTACAGTTGTTCTATTCCCCCCTTCATTCCCCTCCACCTGCACACTCCCTCCCCCACCCTTCTCCCCCCTTAGTTTATATCCACGTGTCTCAACTTCTTTCGATTCTATATTTCCCCTGCTATTCTCGCCCTCCCCCCTATCTATTTTCTACCTACCATCTATGCTATTTTCTGTGCCTTCTCCCCCCTTCTCCTCCTCCCACCCCCCTGTTGCTAACCCTCCATGTGTTCTTCATTTCTATGGTTCCACTCCTGATCTAGCTGTCCTCTTGGTTTGCTTTTGTTTTAGGTGTGGTTGTTAATAACTGTGTGTTTGCTGTCCTTTCACTGTTCATATTTTTCATCTTCTTTTTCTTATATAAGTCCCTTTAGCATTTCATATAATAAGGGCTTGGTGATGATGAACTCCTTGAACTTGACCTTATCTGAGAAGCACTTTATCTGTCCTTCCATTCTAAATGAAAGTTTTGCTGGATAAAGCAATCTTGGCTGTAGGTCTTTGGATTTCATGACTTGGAATACTTCTTTCCAGCCCCTTCTTGCCTGTAAGGTCTCTTTTGAGAAATCCGCTGACAGTCTGATGGGTACTCCTTTGTAGGTGACTGTCCCCTTATCCCTTGATGCTTCTAGGATTCTCTCCTTCATTTTGGTCTTGGCTAATGTAATTATGATGTGCCTTGGTGTGTTCCTTCTTGGGTCCAACTTCTTTGGCACTCTCTGAGCTTCCTGGATTTCCTGGAAGTCTATTTCCTTTGCCAGACTGGGGAAGTTCTCCTTTATTATTTGTTCAAATACGTTTTCCACTCGTGGCTGTTTCTTTCCCCCTTCTGGTACCCCTATAATTCGGATGTTGGAACGTTTAAAGATGTCCTGGAGGTTCCTAAGCCTCTCCTCATTTTTTTGAATTCTCATTTCTTCATTCCTTTCTGGTGGGATGTTTTGTTCTTCCTTCTGGTCCATTCCATTGATTTGAGTCCCAGTTTCCTTTCCATCACTATTGGTTTCCTGTGCATCTCCCTTCATTTCAATTAGTTTAGCCTTCATATGTTCCTCTAATTTGTGACTTTGTTCCTCTAATTTGTGACTATAATCTACCAGTTCTGTGAGCATCCTGATAAATAGTGTCTTGAATTGTGCTTCTGAGAGGCTGGCAATTTCTTGGTCGCTTAGAGTTATTGGCTCTGGGACTTTGAGTTCTTCTTGCGCCATCTTTTGGGTTGTTTGTGCCTGTTCTGTAGCAGGATCAGAGCCCTAAAGTGTTCACTAGAACAGGGCAACTAAGTCGCTGGGTTGTGACGTTGTATGTGGGGGTGGGGTCAAAGAGGGGCAATGGCTTCCCTCCGGCGCCTGCAGCCTCGACCCCCACCAGCACCGCAGCCACCACCGTCACCAGGGCCACGCGCCCCACTCCACTGCACGCGAGTGTGCCACCACCGTCAGCCCTCCACCACTGGGTTCGCCCCCTGGGGCCTGCGTGGTCCGTCTCACTGTGTGCGAATGTGCGACTTTGGTCAGTCTGCCCCACACACCGACTAGGTCCGGGCTGCCTGCGCTCCTAGGTCTGTCCTTCCCGACCCTGCTCCGCTGCTGGCTCTGCCTCTCTTACCGTCCCTGTTGAACGGTTCGTAGCTGTCGGACTTCCGTATAATTCAGTTTTCTGGTCTCTGGGTGTGTCTTAGTTCTCCAAAACTTTTGTTGTATCCAAACTTGGTTGTGGGAGAAGGCACAGTGTTTCCACCTATGCCTCCATCTTGGCGGAAGTCCCAGGTGGGGTTTTTTAATCTCAAAAGTTTTCACTCTTGTCCTTTTCTTCTTCTCTCAGAAAAGAGGTCAGTGTGCTTGCCTCTGATGTTTTTGCTAAGCACCCTGAGAATCAAGAGAAAACACTGAACACGCCCTTGCGGCTTTTCTTTGACTTGTTGAATACATACACCCTGCTTAGTGTGTTGGACTACGTTTTCGTATATTCGAGGCCTTGTCCTAAAATGATAGTGTGTGAATTCATGACGACTCACGAAAAACTTTGGCAGTTAATCACCTGAAACCTAAAAGCGTCCACTGGGCCTGTTCATTTCCTTTTTGTGTGTTTCACGGTGAGCCCGTTGTTCTCCCTCCAAAGGAAACAGTATTTCTGAGAATCATTCTCAGCCATCTCTGCCCACTGCAGTGGTTTGCGAAAAGCACGCTTCTGTCGACCTATACACCTAGATGCAGTGCAAGGTTTGGGTTATTTTTTTAACAAGGACAATCTGGATGACGTGAAGCCACCTCTGAGGTGAGCAGAGAAAAGCAGCGGAGAGAATGGGAGGATCGGATACAAGATGAGGCAGGGAGACCCGTGGGCTCCTGGTTCACACCATCCCTTGGGCCTGAAACCAGAATATGTGTTTCATCGCCCCAGTTACAGGAATGAACAAATTTGCTGTATTTGCAAAATCTAGTTTGGGGAAGTTTCTGACCCTTGCAGATCAAACATGCTGGAAAACGGAAAAGTTGGCAGTGAGAAGATATTTTTGCAATTCAAAAGACCCCGAAATGTGTCATCTGTGGAGTCCAGGCGGAGTGGACAGTGGGGCATTATCTCTCTCTCAAACTGGGAAGTTAACAATCTTTACAAACATTGTATTTATATGTTATCAAATGTATTGGGGTGATGTTGGTTCACAGGGTCAGGTAGGTCAGGGGTACGTTTCCATGACAACGATATGACCGGATGTTTCTGATCTTTTAACGAGGAGCAAAACAGCTGACTGGACGGGCCTATTGTGGACATTGGCAGATGGCGGAGGAAGGCTAGGGAGCAGGGATGTGAGGCTTCATGAACACAGCTCGCGATCAAGCGTTGTGGGGGAGGAGGTCTGAGTGCTGGCCTTGACTGACCACCCTCGCCAGAGAAGAAACCACACTGATGGTGTAGTTGGGCTACCAGTGGTCCATGACCGAGAATGAGAGAGTCCTCAGCGTGGAACACAGCCCAGGCTGCACCTTGTGCTTGGGCAAGGCGGGGCGTGGGAGCCACGTTTGGGGGTGCCTTTGGGAGGTGGGGAAAACAAGACCCCCTAGTCTTGTGTAAAATCTCCCTGTGGTGTATTCTCTCCTGACCAAATCAGTCATCACTCGCCTTGCGTAGAGTCTGCCATGAGGACGTAGCCCTGTGGCAAAGAGCAGCCTCCCCTCGGCTCACGGCTGAGCCGTTCCTGTGAACCGCCATGCAGAGGGACGCTACTGAAAAGAAGCCTGAAGTTGCGGGTGGAAAACCAAACCCCACAGCAGATATAGAGCCGCCCCATCTGGGTTAATCAAACCAAGATCTCTTAACTCTGGTTTTCTGGTTGGGGAGTAGAGAGAATGGGAATTTGCCAGCATCCTCTGGTTGTAAGAGTTACTTGGTTACAAAGAAAACCCTAAACTAACTGAGCAAATGTTTGCCTGAGTGTTCAGTCTTAAAGTTGGAAACCAACTCTGCCAGTGCTAAGGTGACAGAGTTGCCCAGTTTACTTCCTCTGTGAGTAGGAAGGGCTGGGGTGGGGGTCGCAGTGTTCAGGGAGGGGCATCTGGGTCACTGACGTAGGTCCATCATGGGACTCATTTCGCTGTCTTGGCAGGGAGTCCTTGCAGTTCCTGTCCCACAAGTAGGCTGGGTGTCTCATCCGTTTCTCTTTCTTTCCTTTTCTAAATGGGAGGGGGTTTGATGGTTACCTGTTTAATCTCCATCAGTACTCAGTGTGTTGTGATGGCTAACTATGATTTGGCCATGGACTGGAGTGGAAAGATTGCACACCACTTGGAAAACCTGGGCTCAGTACAAAGAGCCAGTCGGATAAGGCCTCAGTTCATCGCCTTCTGGAGGGAAGAGTAAGTGAGGGTTGTTCATGAATAGGATACGTGCACTTCTCTATTCTAGGAAGTTGTGAAATTGTATGAATGGCAGAAAGGGTTATGTGTGGCCGTTGGAATTAACAGAAGGCAGTCACTAATGCTGTTCTTTCTGACCTCCACCATTTCAATTCAGAAAAGGCATCTCCCCTATTAATGTGACTCTGAGGGGCTGTTAATAACATGGTTTGATATCTCAAAATAGAGGGATAGGGATATAACCGTTCTGACCAGAGTCACTTCCATTCTAAGGGGCGGATGTGCACGCCTTCCCCCACAAGTGTCTCAGAACCATTCTGAAGGATGAGCTATGGAAGATGAGTGTGTGATCAGGCACTTTCCGACAGCTGTCGCAACCCGATGGGAGCTGCCTGTGCAGAGCCCAGTGACCTGGGGACGGAGGTGGCTTTCTCGTGGGGGGCTGCAGGGGGAAATGGCTCGGTCCTGAAGGAAGTGATTGTGGAAGGCGAGGAAGTGGCCTCGTCTTTGCTTGAAGCCATGTTGGCTGCAGCCTGGCCAACTGACCCATTTAGAATCGTCACGCGAGTCAGCATGTCTCTTACATTGAACACATTTTTTGTTCAGGTCGATGGGGGCTTGTCTTCCTTTTTAAGAAAAACTCAGATATTTGCGTTCTGGGCAAACATATGGTATGCTTTAAAACCGCTAGCCAATAACCTACATAATTGGACGGCCCATTATCTCCATGATTATTATTACTTAGTGCCAATATAGCCTTTGACTAAAGCGGCACTCATTCAAAGTAACTGACATGCACTAATTACTTAATGTGCTCAGGTTCTTGTTGGATAAGTTAAATGTAGTTGACTATATCTTTGAGTGCAAACATGCCCCCCAACACACACAGGATTTGTTGCCTGCTGAATGTTTGTATAATAATGTCTACACAATTCCCAACAAATAGACATTAGTATTTTTTTCCAGAAACAATGCTCTCAGGATTAAAATGTATAATAACTTTTGGACTCATTTTTAGCATAAATTATTTTAATCGGGAAATTATTTTGTGGTATTTTTTCCAGCATGATTGAAAAATAAAAATTGTATGTATTTAAAATGGTATAGTGTGCTTTTTAAAGGCTCCTTTTTTTTTAAAAAAAAAGAGAAGTCTTTATAGCAAAACTAAAGGGAAGGTTCAGGCTTTTCTCATTTACCCCCTTCCCCCACACATGCGCAGTCTTCCTTCCCCGTTTTCGACATCCCCCACCAGTGTGGGACATTTGTCACAGCTGACGAACCTACAAGCACATGTCACCCTCACCCAGTGTTCATAGTTGACATTACAGTTCACTCTCGGGGCTGTGCATGCCATTGCTTTCGACAAATGCACAATGGTATGTGTCGATCATGACGATGTCATGCACAGTACTGTGGCTGCCCTGAAAATCTTCTGTGTTTCACTGACTCCCCTCCCCTTCCTTGGAAGGGAGTTAAGTATCAGATCTCACTTGTGCTTGTAATTCTGATTAAAAGAGGCAGGGGGAGAGGAGCGAAGGGGAAGAGGAGACAGTTCCCACAGGGGGTGAGCTGTGGGGTCAGAAGTAGAACGATGGCCTCCTGACTCTTAGACCAGGGTCCCTCCAGTCTCCTTCATCACCTCTGAGGAGATGGGGTGCTAGGATCAATAGAATGTCAGGGCACAGTCATGTGACCAATCATGAATTCGAGGTTAGAATTTTGTCGTGAAGCTTAGGGAATTCCACAAATAGGTCTTGGCAGGAAAAGGGATTGCATTTTTAGGTAGACTCCCTGCTGATACCACAAGATAAAACTGAAGAGAAAACCTACTGCAATTGAAAAGGAAAATATTAAAAACTTTTTATCCAGCTGTTTATCTAAACATTCTGGCAAGAGGTAGTGAATTACAAGGACTCTTGATTCCCTGTCAATGGAAAAAGTAGGCAGAAAAATAACACATTGTCTGCATTGAAATTCTTAAATTTTCTAACTTTGGATGAATTTTATTCTTAATTCTGCACTCAAAGTTTGTAACAAATGAATTTTAAGCCATGATTGTAGCAATTTGTTTCAGTTATTGATGATTATGTATGTATAACGTTATATCTCTAAATCGAGAGAATATACTGTTCTTTCATTTTTTCAAACTGTTGGTCTTAAGATACATTTTAGCATCTTCTTAAATAATTCTGAGTTGAGATGAATTGATATTGGATAGTTCACTGAAAAAGAAAATTAATGGTAGTTTTGTACACAACTGTGTAGACAAAGACCATCACTGCACAAGACACTCTCTGAAACATACCACTTAAATCGTCAATGCCAGTTTTCATGATTAAGCTCTTTTTTAAGCCTTGCAAGGACAGAGACTTGTCTGTCTTACTTGCTATTGTTTTTCCAGGGTCTGTTACTTAGTCGACGCTCAAACTGTAGACACAGAATGAACGGTGTCCGCTACCTAGGAGAGATTTAAAGTCACTTGCAGCATAAGCACATGCTAATACATGAAGCTACTTATCTTCATGTTGTCCAACATTTTTATAATGCACTGTTACATTTCAAAAGTTTATATAAAATGTATTCATCTTCAGTGATATAAATTCTGTGAATCGATATGATGGTATAAGACAAAAACATCATTTTATAAAGGATTGGGCATGTTATGATTGAAAATTAGAAAGTCTTCAAAGAAAATACGTATGTACATCTTCTTTCTCCTCTGTGGAGAACACACTCAGGTTCCAGCTAAATCAGTTCTTCCGATCAGGCAGCTGATGAGACAGCCTCTACCGCACTTGAACTTTCTGCTCAACTATAGAGGGAATGGCGCATAATTAGACAGCCTAGAGGAAAATTTGCAAAGCTGCATCTGTTTTTCTTTCGTACTTTCTCCATTTTTTCTTTCTCCTATCAACTGAGACAAAAATATTTTGATGCTGAATGTATAAATGTAATGCTTAAGAGATAATGATTAATTGTGAAGTAGGAGTCTCCCCCAAATAATTTCTCAAAATGGTGAGTAATTTGACTTTTTCAAGTCAAGGCACACTTTCTCATATTTAAGGCTGTTACAATCAGTGCAGTTGCTTTTTGGAGGAACCTGACACTAAGGTAGTTTCTTGCAATTTTGGCCACATAGGATCTGATTGCAGAGAGCCCATTAGGAATTCTGATTAGCAGTTGTAGATGCGTTTGATTAATAAAAGCAAGGAAGTCATCATAAGTTAATAAATGCAGTTTGCTTTGGGGAAACAGCCTCTCCCAAACACGTGACCCACGGGGAGCCAGGGGTCTCTGTCTCTTGGGCGGCAGAAATACTGGGGCCCGGTGAACTCAATCTGGGTGTAGGAATTGGGAGTCCTGCGATAAGGAGCACGCTGAGGTAATTAATTAGCTTTCCCTTCGAGGATTTTAAATATCCAGCTAGACCTTTTGTCCACCTGATTAACCAGTTAATTAAATTTTTATGGAAGTCTTCCGACCTAGTTGGTTTGGCAGGAGCCAGCATTCATGGAGAGTAGCTGAGGAGGGTCTGCCTGCCCCTCATCTCCTGCTCCCAGGAGAAGCTGCTTTTGCTAACAAAAGAGCCCTGTTGGAAACCAATAAGCAAAACCAGCAAACACTGCAACTGGGGGGTTTTTAGGCAGCCTCAAAGGTTCTGCAGTAGAAGTCCACGCTCCGCCAACAGAAGGGAAGTGGTGGTAAAACGCAGACATAATGGTGCCTTTCAAGGGGAGAAACCCTTAACCCAGTATCGAATAAATCACACGAAGAAGTGAATTTGTAATGGCTCGTGGGCTGTGCCAACAAGTCTTATTTTCACCTTGTACGATCTGCACTGTTTAGGAAGCTCGGCCTGGAAGAGGCTGCCGGGCAGCATCTATCAGGTGCATAACGGAAGCCTCAGAAATGGGCCATGGCCTGGAGGGGAAGAGAATAAAAAGAGTAAGAAAATGTCTGTTAAGGGGAGGCCGACTTTCAGGGACCGGCCATGAAATTTTCTTCAACTTCATCCTCCATCCCCTCCCCCTTTTTATCCTCCCCCTTGTCTCTTTTCTCTTCCCGTTTTTTCATTCTAAACTTTGAGACTCTTATTTCCCAGGCTACAAACTCAAACCAAATTTATCATATACTTAAAATCTGTTGGAGGTAAATGTAGTTCAGGGACGTCAGAACCTACTCATAGTCATGTCCTTTGGAAATGTTTTTTGGTCACAAAACCTTTTTTTATATTAACTGTGGCACCAAGAAAATCCCTGGGGGGTGGGGGATGATGCTCATATATCACAGGTTAGTAGTGAACCACCTCTCTGCTTTTCCTCATTAAAAGAAAAGTCAAAGATCGTTTAGTAAATTCCTTTTACTTATTACCCCTTCGACTGTTGCATTCTCGAGTATCTGTGACGAAACTAATGAGCTTTCGCAGCCTCCTAAATGTGCATATCCTTGGGAACTGCTGTTGTATTTAGCCGTGGGTGTGATGGATTGACCCATCATCGCTGTTCTACTTTGTGGTTTCAGAAAAATGATTTATAAGAAGAAAAACAGGTATCATTCTGTTTATGATTTATGGGTTTTGATCTTTAATCCTGAATTTTTATATCATTAGTCCTGAGAAAGGGATATTATGAGACAGGTGCAATGAGATTTGGAATATTTTCAGACATATAAATCAGTTTATTTTGCGTTCTTCAGTTATGGCTTTTATTATAGAGCATATAATCAAGATGAAACATGTAATCCTCAATCCCAGTATAATTTCTCAAAAATATATATTTTCCAAATTGCATAATCATATGCATATTTACATATATATATGTGATACAATTAATTTAAGTATATGTTAAGACTGTAATAGATAAAAAGTTTATTAAAATTTTAATGATTAAATGCCAATAATCTATACAGAAAATAAATTTCTTCTTCATATGTGAGGTCACCTATGTTTAATGAAATGGAAAGGTTTTCAATGATTTATTGACTTAAGCTCAAGAGAATTGCCTCTTTCCTTGCCAGGCCCCACATAAATGAATAGGTTATTTTTTTATAAGTGAGTGAGTAAAAGGTCCAGAACTCTATAGAGACATCAGTCAAAAAGATCTTTCACAAAAGTTCCTTTTTTCCCCTACTCAAGAAAACATTGAAAAATTATTATACATTACCTAGACTATTTTTTAATCTCGTAGTGTTTTTTCTCCTTGAACAGTTGCAAAGTTTCTAGCTCAGCTGGAAGGCCCATTTTTGGAGGCAGAATATGGCTTGTCACCTGTCGAGGGCCCTGGAAACTTGTCGTTACTGCTTCTCCTTGAGGTGACTGGCCTTGTCCTGCAGCCGAGAGAGGTGGCGGAGAGCCGTCAGGGGTTCACCCAGAGAAGCAGAACCAGTAGGAGATGGGTATAAAAAATGTATCTATCTAATGAGATATTTATTGCAAGGAATTGACTTAAGCACTTGTGGAGGTCGCCTGGGCATCTTTGCAACCACAGGCCAGGCTGGCACTGTGGGGCATGGGCCGAAGCTCTTGTCCACAGGTGAAACTTCCCCTTCCCGGGGAGGCCTTGGCAGTAATGATCCTGCCTCTTCCCTGACCGAGTCAGATCCACGCAGATTGTCTAAGGTAATTGGCCTCCTCTGGTTGCTTTCACCCATCATGCACAGGTAAAGGATTATCTAGTATAAGCACTTCTCTTTACAGGCAAATGATAATGAACTTTGATCACATTTACAAAAGGCGATCACAGCAACCCCTGGATTAGCTTTTGACTGGAGGCGGCAAAGTGTAGCCTAAGCCAAACTGACGAATCTAAAGCCGCCCCATTGCAGTGATGGTCTGTGGGTGTAGGTTTTCTTCCCTGTTTCGGGGGACCCGGAGGCAGGTGCTCCTGTGAGTGATCAGAAAATCAAGGACATTCTACTGCTTCACGTAGTTTGTTTGCTTTCCTTGTTACTGAGCCTTCTCTCGCCCTGCATCCCTGTGGATAATTCCACAAATTCCAGTTATCTGCAAAGGCAGAAAGGATGGCTGGAAATTCCTGACATTGCCACAGAAAGATTTATATGGGGAGCTCGGCTTTTTAAGTTAGTTGGTAGCAGTTTAGTCATATTGATTAAAATATAAAAGACAGGTTCAGGGCTTAGGATAGTTTATAATCCACGTGATAATTACTAGGGAGGTGGAGATTCTAGGTAAATATATAATATCATTAAATCATAAACTGCTGTGTCCTTTTGGAGGGTGCCGATATTATTACAACACTTTTGCCTAGTAGGGTAGAGGTTAAATTAAGTACTATTTTCACCAAAACTATTATATTATTATTTAGTTTTGAATACAAAGGTATAACATAGGCTCTAAAGAAAACAATCATTTTATTAAAATGTTTCAATTAATGTTTTGGGGGGAAAATTTAGTATAACAACATTTTGTAGGGGAGAATTTTCATCACCAGCTTGGGAATTTTTATGCCTGAAAATGCTTATCCTCATGTTTCTTGAGAAAAAACTCAGCTGGAATTCGTCTTTAGATATAAAACCTAAATTAGGAGGAATAAGTCATTACCTCAGTCAGAGCAAAGACAGAATGAGAATAACAGATTTCCTGGAAAAGCGAGGTCTTAAAAATTAGGGAATCCTTGTTTATTACATTTTATCCACCTGTCCAGGCCCTTTTGTTCATCATATAAGTACTACATTAATCAGCAACTCTGTTTGCAGATCTCCGAAGTAAATGAAATAAACTGTAAATCAATTTGGTCTTTTTAATTATGTTTTCTAGTTTCGTAGATTATCTATACCCAAGCCAAATAATTCAAGATTTCTATTAGTTTCCTATCTAGGATTTAAATGGCTCTTGTTTTCTTCTCCTTTCTGTAGGTTTTTCTTTTTAAATAAAGCAGAGTGGGAACATGTATGTACCTAAGAACTGTTTTGTAAATATTTGTCGATTGATGACAAAGGCTAGTTAGAAGAGTTTTAATGAATAATTAGTACATGAAGTTAATATACCATGGTGCCAGTATTCATGTTGGCTTAGCTATTTCTAGACTCTGCTTTATGAACAGAAATAGTCCACTGGTGGCTCTGAGTTCCTTGTGTCACATACATTATTAATATCTAAATTAATTAGATACAACAAAACTTCCTTAGTAAATATTTAAAGTTTATATCTCTTTCCATCTCCCTGTTTATTTCATCAAAATATTACATTGTTTCAGGAGAAAAGAAAACATTGCCTTAATTCACTCACCCACGACACATAGACACTTGAGTCTAATTAATTTTTTACCTGTGAGCATCATTTCTACTGTAACCAAGGCAAACCATTTGTCACCCAAAGGGAGGTTCCATTGCACATTACTGATTGTTGGTGGTCGTATTGGGACACAACTGACCATGTGTTCGAAACGATTCTGAAGTTGGACTTCAGGTGCTTTGGGGCGCTTTGCTGGGCATGGGGATCGATGAGCCGCCGAGCCCCAGACATGCCCGTTTCCCTGTGGCTGCCGTCTGCAAGGACGGCAACTGGGCAGGTTCATACCATGGGGAGCCAAAAACTATGGGTTCCTCTCTAATCTTATCTATTGTTTTTCTCTTGGGTTTCTCACCATGGGGTTAAGAAAGAAATTGCCCTTTGGAAATTACAACCTTGTGAGACAGGCAGGCATCAAACATGTATTTGTAAAAAGAGAATAGATCTAGAGAACAATGAGGCAAAGGTAGAGAGAGAATGGGAAAAGCAGATGGAATCCAGTCCTAACTGGATTCTAAGAAACACCGATGTGTGGTGTAAGAGGAAAATGTTCATCTAAGTGAATGGGAGAAAAATGTTACTGTGATAGAGTAGTGGCCCTCCCACCCCAAACCAGCCTTTGATACTGGAAGATATCTTTTTTAAAAAAATATTTTATGTATTTATCTGTAGAGGGGAAGGGAAGGAGAGAGAGAGAGAAATATCAATGTATGGTTGTCTCCCGTACGTCCCCTGCTGGGAACTGGCCTGCAACCCAGGCACAAGCCCTGACTGGGAATCCAACAGCGATCGTGTGGTTCACAGGCCCCGCGCTCAATCCACTGAGCTACACCAGCCAGGGCTGGAAGATATCTTTAATGCTCACCACCAAGACCGTTCCTCCCAATAGGCCAAGTCTAAAATCAGGGTTGGTGCCCAAGAACTGACCTGGAGCCATATTCAGATACATGAGAGCATGAACAAGAGAACCTTACGTGCGTGGTCAAGGCAGCTGTGCATCCACTGGTTGTTGGGCGGGAAGAATCCCCTCCTTCCCAGGTCAGGGTCTGATATTTTTTGTAAGACGTTATTGGTAAAACCCTGTGGTGGATAATCAGGTAGGCCACCAGAAAGGATGCGTTCCTGAGTTAACAGGGAACATCGGGCAGGTATCATACTCCACACACTCATTAACCTCCTTCCTGGGTGCAAGGTGTTTATCTTTGGGGGACATTCTGGTTTTCTAGGGGAATCAGTCAAGCCCGTGGCTCTAGAGAGTTAAATAGTCACAGAGGGTTAAACAGAGAGTCCAACGTTTCCCAGATGCCTTTGCTGCTGGAGCCCTCATGCACCTCCGTGAGCTCCCCTGCAGTCAACTCAGTACACCGGCCTTTTGAAAGTGGGATACAATAGAATGGGAAAACACAGAAGAGAAGAGAACAGCCGAGAAGAGAGAAAGTGTAGACGGTTGGGTGTTTTTCATGAATATTTTGTTGCAGCCCTGTGTGTGCCGGGTGCTCCGTGCCTAGTGCTCTCAAAGGTCCAGTCATTATTGGGAGCAACGGTAAAAACAACCGACAAGATGCTGCCCTTGTGCATCTCATGCTAGCGTCTTAATTATGATGCTCCCACTGGTTCTAATACTTGTCATGCTTCTGCTCAGAAGCCCACCAAGGTTGCACCGGGTGAAGCTGGAGGCAGCAGCAACCACCCTGCGTGGGGCAGAGTGGCTTCTGAGGACCGCACACCAGAGAAGGCTGGCGTTGAAGGAGGGGTGTGGTGAACGATGCTTTGGCTCCATATTGTAATTGGTTTTTTGTTGTTGTTGTTAGCATAATATTTATGGATCACAGATAAGAGAAATTTGATTTTGGAAGGTTTTTTGTAATTTTTAACACTTCACAACATATAAAGGGTAAGAAAATTAGCATAATTACAGGCTACTTCTTCTATGCATGTTTTGAAATCAGTATATTGAAACAGATTTTTTATTTGATTACACATTGCTATCTTTATTCTATATTTATGCGTGACTCACAGAAGGCACTAGAAATAATGTCTTTATGTCTCTGACTGACTTGATTCAAGCATTGCCAAGCTCCTGTTTGAAAGACATTGATTAACTGAAAATGCAAATGTTTTCAGTGTCTGCAAAGTTAAATCAGAGACTGGAAAGCCAGGCTTATCCTATGTTTCATAAAGATGCCTGAGCACTGGGCTCTTTAACACGGAATTATTTCAGAGAGCTCCCTGGGGCTCTCAGCACTCGGTGGTGTACCACATCTCAATGTTATCACCAATTCATAGACGGGCTCCTGAAGAAAACGAGCAGTCCCAGGTTCTGTCAAGATTGACGAGGCCCCTGAAAGGAAACCATATATTTTATGACAGCCAGATTTCTTGTGTGTCCTGGGAGCCACTGACTGCAGACATGTTGCTATTCAGCAGTGGCAGTTAGTGATTTGATCTTTATTAATAGGAGAAAAGATTCCATTTGTTTAATATGCAGGTTGTTTGTGATGTTAAATGCAATGTAATTGATGTAATTTAAAAGTTCCAGGGATAATGTCATGATTAATTCATCTGTAAACAATCTGGCATCTTTCATTTTACGGAGGCAGGCAGAATTTTTTTAAGTAGCTGAAATGTGGGTAAGAACACTTATGACAACAATTATCATTGAAAAATATAATGCAGCATGAAAGATGAATGTCCTACAGGGCATTTTGCATTTGATGTAAGGTCTTCCGAGCTATGCTGTCTGTGAAAGAAAGGCCGGGGCAGTGTTACCAGCCTTGTGTCTTTGGGATGAATGAGGTTTTCAAATTCTGTGAAAGAGGCTACTGAGCATATTTCCAGGGTCAATTTCTTGAGACTTGTGCTTCCCTGATGCAACTATTCATTTATCCAATCATTTGTTCATCCATTTGATCAATAGCTCGGAGTGCCTTTTAAAGAGCAGACACTTTGAAAGGGATGGGGGATATGTACACATATTACATTATTTCTGCCAGCAAAGAACATCTAAAGTATTAAGAGACAGCTTAAGTAAAATACGATTAATATACTACAGCATACGGGAAATAGGTACTCTGAGAAAGGGCATTTAGCCCAGGCATGGGGAATTGGTTGGAGGAATTGACATGTGTCTTACTAGAACAGAAAAGTACTTAAAGCTGCATGTTACTTAAAGGATGAAAGTAAAGTTTAAGAGAAGTTATTTGGGGCAGAGAAGATGGCACGCAAAAGCTCAGGTTTGAGAAACCAGACCAAACCTGTGTTATGTGGGAGAATATGCAGAATTCGTGGAGAGTCACGTGCGAGGCAAGGCGCATCGTGTGGCAGAGAGAGACTGGAGGGGCAGGAAGATGCCTGCATGTGGCCTCTGTGGGTCAGACTTCCTGCTGTAGAAGGAAGATTGACCACGCATGTGGAGTCATGGGGACACCACTATTTTGGTAGATAACCTTGTGGGTTTGAAAGGGATGGGACTGGAGGTTCCCAGAAAAACCAGTTTGGATCCTGCTGATGTAATCTGACCGTTGTATTTCTGAGAGAGTAGAGCCTAGACACAGAATGCCCTGGATCTTCAACTTGCCATTGACCATGACTGCTGTTGTGGTTGAATATATACACACAAAGCCCAAAAGGAGTTCAGTGGTTACTTATTATGGGTACAGCGTTCCCCGCAAACTCCAGCGTATTCTTCTACTGAATGAGGCGTGCTCTTTAAGTGCAGGTCTGCTCGTAAAACCAGCTGGGCCAGTGAATCGGGGGCAGGGGTGACCTTCAGGGGCAGCACATGTAAAGAAAGAATGAAAGTGAAAGCCCTGGCTGATATAGCTCAGTGGATTGAGCACGGGCCTGCGAACCACACAATCGCGGTTTGATTCCCAGTCAGGGCACATGCCTGGGTTGCAGGCCAGTTCCCAGCAGGGGACACACAAGAGGCAACCATACATTGATATTTCTCTCCCTCTCTCCTTCCCTTTCCCTCTAAAGTTAAATAAATAAAATCTTTAAAAAAAAAATGAAAGTGGAATACAGTCACATCCGTGGACTAGGTCCAAGCATGTGATCTTTTTATGGGGTGGGTGGATTAGAGAATGTTTCATTTGTATAGCAAATGTAATGCTCTCTAAGCTCTTTAAGAATGTGAACTATTTAAATGTTTATACAATCTAATGAGATGAAGTGTTCGTTATAGACAGATAAACAGAAACACAGAAAGAGTGAGTAATGGCCTCAGGTCACACTACTGTGCGTAAAAGAGCCAGGGTTTGAACTCAGGCCGTCCAGATTCAGAGCTGGCGGTATCTGTGCTCCTCCTATGCTGTGTCGTATATTTTCTTGGATTTACCAATAAGGATATAGAGTAGCGATTTAACAGCATCATTTACAATCTCCTGGATTCAACGTTGCTTAATAAGAACTAACGAGGTCCTTTAATTCAGAACTTCAGGCATACAGTTGGTTGTCACAAAAGCAGAGCCATGTCATGTGATATTCCCACACCTGTCCACCTGGCTGTTAACGATACAGGTACAGTAACACTGCTACGTGTTCGTTGGCATCCTTAGCCCCGAATCTCTAACATGGATCACGTTCCAACACGAGGCATCCAAGAAGACAATGCCAACATTGGGAGTGGACATTGTGGAGAATGAGAGAAGGGCATGGGGATTCAGCTGGCCACTGGTCCAGGCGTGATGATCAGCTGCAGAGGCCGAAGGAGGCTGGAGAGTGTGGACCGGCAGTGGACCAGCTGGTCAGGCTTCATGCCTTGACTTTCACGAACCACAGGAGCAGGGAGATTTGTGTGTCTCTGTGTGTGTCTGTGTCAGGAGCTGGGAGGGACAAACATTCCTGTCGGCTCGGGGTGCCTGAAGGGAAACGCGGTCGGGCAGTTGGAGAAGGAAGCAGTTGGAAATTTAGGAATCTGTATTTACGTAGTTTTGTACAGTTCAGTCACAATGCAGATAAATTGCCCAGGCCAGATGGTCGATTTATCCAGCCATGCTGTGTGACTTTTTGTATGCAAATGAAATGTCCATGAAGCAAGAGAGCTCTGGGAAGAGTCCAAAGCGAAACAGCCCATTCGACCCAAAAGGTGATAAGTTTAAAACCCAGAGAGAAGACTATTGGAGGCTGACGATATTGTTTCCTAATTTGTCCTGGTGATTTAATTTTAATACATGAATGTGAATCGAACTGTTCTCTAATAGTTATACTGTGGAATAATCTTGTGCATAAGTGTGTTGCAGAAGAGGCTAATAAAATGAAACTATTATTTAATTTTGGGTCTAGTCAAACAACTTTGACTTGAATTTTCCAAAAACGAATCGTTAGGGGGGAAATTGAGAAGCCCCTTAGTGCTTCAGAAATTGCCAGTTCTCACAATACCCTCATGGACATTTCTGGAGTACAAAGTTGGAGAGGAAACCACAGTTGACCAGACCAGAAGGGGGCCCCAAGTCAAGATGAAGCTGATGGCATCTGGTTCATCCAAAGGCCCCCTCCCCACCTCCCCACCAACTGTGTTCTTTATCTAGTTATTCTCCCTCCTTGGAGTGGCGTGGGTGTGGGGGAAGTGACCCTCCCTGATTGGCTAGTTCCTACCTCCAAAAGAAGAGCTGGCCAATCAAACACTGCTATTGGTGATTGAGGGTTGGGGACATGGCTTACGGAGTTACCTGGGAGTAGGAACCAAAGCAAATTTTGAAAGAGAAATAATAAGGTTGCATAACTTATGATTAAGCAAAGACATCCTCCTGGAGGAGAGAAGAGTCTAGAGCAGGAATTCCTTGAGGGGAGAAGAAGCAAACCCTGAGACCGATAGAGAGCAATCAGATACCTTGGCAGGACGAGTTGACTTGTCCAAGCATTTCGGTAAACATTTCCATCCCTCGCCCCCTTCTTCTAATCAACTCTGAACTCTGACCACAGATGTAAGCATATGACCCAAGCCTCACCAATTATATCACTCCACCTGCCTGGCACCAGGGATGGGTCCACAAAGTAGGCATGTGACCCTAGCAGAGCCAATCAGATTTTGCTTTTATTATTGTTATTTGGACACTGATATGAAGAAATACTTTTTTATACCCCCTGGGGTGGATAAACTGAGACGCTGGTGGTGATCTTCATTGGTCACTGCGGAGTTAGCCCGCTTGCAAGAGGAGAGAAAGAGCTAGCTTCAGAAGAAACGAAAACAAGCAGAAATGAGAAACACATGGAGAGGGAGTCTGCATTTCTGTCTTTAGTCCATCTTTAGACATCTTTCAGGTCCCTGTGTTGAGTCCTATTCTGGTCTAAACAAAATTAGCCCCCTGAAAATGTCCACTCACATTTTTGCCCTTTTCCCTAGTCATGTAAGAATGTGCTCTTTTGTAAGGAGAGTATCAGTAAGTAAAATGGCAGTTTTAAGAATCAAATCCTAGAAGGCTACAGTCAGAAGGAGGAATTTTAGAATATAAGAACTTGAAAAATTCATCAATTCTGAGAGATGGCAAGATACGATAGGAAAAGAATGACCCATGAAATGCCCAGTTAAGTTCTGCCTATACCACTGTGTTCTCTCTAAAGGCGGTGAGGGCGGGGGGTCAGATGCATGGCTGGAGAGTGCCTGGCTGTTTTGTTCAGAAAATCACGCGGAGGGAAGGGCATTGGAGACTAGCAGGGCCCAGGAATGAGGATTGTGAAATCGTGGTGTAAGCAGAGTGTATGAAATGCCAAGGGAAAAGCCCTTCAGCCATGGTAGGGAAGCAAGTGCTCACGAGAGCAGTGTGCAAGCCCAGGAAACACCCTGAGTGTGAAGTGCAGGCAGAGCACTAGGTCATGCCTAGTTTATGTTTTCTAGATTTCATAGTTCCAATGGAAGGTTTCCTTTTGTCTACTTGTTTTGCTATTTTGCATAACAAAGAGAACATTTGTGAACAAGATCAAAAGAGACTCCCCTGGGAATAGAGTACAGAAATAGCACAGATTATGCCCAGGGAGAACTCTGCTGTGAGGGCTGCCTGGTTCGTGGGAGCGTTATTCCGTGGTTATCACTTTGAATTGGTACAGGCACCTTAGGGATGGATACTCCTACTGAGTACCAAATACAGTAATAGGCTCTCAAACCTTCCACTAGGTGGCAGCACATTACGATTTTGTTTTTAAAAAACACTAGTCTTAATACAAGGTGTGGCAAAAGTGGGTTGATGGTGGTGAGTACAGGAAACATAATTTATTCTTTATTATTACTATTTATTAATCATTGAATTATTTTCCATACAAGCAATTGTAAACCTGCTTTTTTCCCCGCCATGTGTATCTGCGGTATATTATTGGATTACCTTTGGAATCTGAAGACTTGAACCACAAATTGGCATTTTCAACCTGTGGGTGTGTTAGAGAATTGTTTCTGCGTCTTCCTTGTTCTATAGATGAATCTGTGTCCAGAACCTACAATACACATGCTCGGAGTTGGGGACACCCAGGGAAAGGACACTTTAGTTTTAAATGATCTTTCAAGGAAAACGTTTATGCAATTTCCTCGAAGGCACCTACCTACAGGCTAATGGCCGGCCAACATGCCTTACCTATCAGCTCAGGCGGAACTAAAGTGCTGGGCAGCAGCTCCAGCTCACTGTGCTCCCTCGGGGACCCCACTGGCTTCCTTGTGGTGCAGGGACACTCAGTGGCTGGTAGATGCCTGTCCCGTAAGAGGACCACACACCACATGACGGCAGGGACTTTAGTCCCACTGTGTGGACCCCACTGAGAACAGGCCCTGGTGATTGCCAGGTGCTCAATGAATATTTCTGAGCAAATCTATGAACACAAGATATTTCACATAACTACATTTATGATGGGGGTGGGATACCTAAAACAGAATTTATTTGTGAAAAGTTGTTTATTTTTTGTTACATGTCTAAACTTTGCTCTCCTTCAAAGTACTTTCCACTTGATGCAATACGTCTCTTGAGATGTTTTTTTCCACCGCTCAAAACAATTTTTGAACTGATCAGTTTTGATGGCTTTTAGGGCTCCTGCTGCTTTTTGTTTGTTTGTTTCATCTCTTTCGCATCAGCAAAACTTTTCCCTTTGAGGGCTTTTTTTCATCTGGAGAAACAAACCCACTCCAGGTGAGATCGGGTGAACAGGGAGGGTAAGCCACAGGGGTTGCGCTGTTTTTTTGTCAAAAACTGCTGAACACGCTGCGTGTGTGGGTAGGTGCACTGATAAATCACCCATTATGACATGGCCAAATGCATTGAAAGAATCTTCCAGTGAATTCACTGAAGCTGAATGCAGCCTCTCACAACAACACCAGCTGGTGCACTGATGCAGATGGGTTCCCAGAACACTCGCCTAGTGGGGGAAACCTGGACTACAAGATAATTTTGTTCTTTGGTGCCCCACCCTCCGCCTTGTACAGTGATCCCAAACACACAGCTTACACAGCTTTAAATGGTCTTTAGGAGAACTTCGGTGAAGATTTATCAGAAAGAGGAA
This sequence comes from Sturnira hondurensis, assembly GCF_014824575.4. Classification (NCBI taxonomy): domain Eukaryota; kingdom Metazoa; phylum Chordata; class Mammalia; order Chiroptera; family Phyllostomidae; genus Sturnira; species Sturnira hondurensis. The sequence goes on from NW_028091156.1 coordinate 8,941,968, forward strand.
ACCAGGTTAAATGCAGACTGCCACTCGTGAGTGATAACGTGGTACTCAGGGAGTGAGAGGCGGTGCTGAACGGTTCACAGACAAGGTGAAGATTTCGTATTAGGAACACACTCTGTATCTCAAAGGGTAAAGCAACCGCATCACACCTCTCTCCTCGGCCCACAGATGCTATTTGCCTTCCAATGACACTATACTCCAAAGAATAGGTCCTCCTACATATGTCGGCTAAGCCACCTGCGCTCTGTCTCAAATCCAGTTCTTGGATAGATTTGCATAATTCCCTGACTCAGATATATCACTGATTCCCCTTAAGAGATGACTACTGACCCTCTTGGAAAACACGATTTCCCAAACCCACCTTCTTGGTGGGTTTTGTTATCGGGCTGGGTTAAGGATTGGGTTATTCCTTCACAGAAAAATAATTTCTAGCTGTTTCTTATTATCCCCCAGTTTTCCCAATTTTTAAAATATATCCCAGAATGTTCAATTTTCTGAAGCTCCTTAAAAATCATCCATTCCTTTCTACTCATTTTCCCTTGTTGGTCTTGACCCAGTTTTCTCTGGGTCTCATATTTTACCTGTTCACCTAGATGCTGTCTCTCCCCTCTCCCGCCCCCTCGATAAATTGTATTCCCAGGCCTTCATACATCTACCTGTTTTTGTCACCAAATAGCTTCTTCACGAAGCTCAGGAGGAACATTATTAAAGGTGGCAGGCACTGTATTTTCCTAGGACATAAAGTTTCTAAGAAAATTTAATTCTTATAGGAAATGACCCGTCTGTCATATTTTCAGTGGAGTTTAAAATTAGAGTATGGGCTATGATTGCAGTCCCAGGAACGTACCGATTCTCAGTTTAGATTTATGTGTTAATTAGTGCCTTCGTTTCCTGGGTACACCGCCGGGCCACGCATCTCCCTTCCGTCACGTCGCCCCTCGGCCTCTCCCAAGTGGGCCCGAGGCATACTCCTCTCCAGCAGTGTGATCAGGAAATTAGGACTCTTGTAAAAGAAACACAAAGAAAAAGAGGTATTTTCTAAGTAGAATTTTGGAGTAAGTCGGATATTAAAGATGTATCTAAAGAATGCCAGGAGCCGACCTCAGGTGAGGTGCTTTCTTCTTTAATGAAGACATGAGGGCTACGTCTTGGGACAGGTTTGCTGGGCGAGGAGGATGCAGTAGGTAAAGCCTGAAACTCTGTACGGAGCTGGGCGACTGTGAAAATAATGAGTCAGGGGGTAAGAGAGGCGGAAGAGTAGACACACGGGTCCTTCTCTCTCCCTTGCAAGTCAAACGTGTTCGGCAATCTAGAAATGCCAACGTCGGGGGGCTGTCGACTGGAACAGTGTTTGGGACTCTGAAAGGGGGTGCTAGCAGGCTGACCGGTGATAGCTGGAGGGTGGTACTCAAGGAGAAATGCAGTGTCGCCGTGTGGTGACAGAGAGCTGCCACTGAGCATCCTGACTCCCCCACCTTCTGTGCAGCATGGAGGGAGTCCTGTGGTCTAAGAGGAGATCAGAAGGTGGCTTAGTAGTGAATGCGCAACTCGGCCACGGGGCCCACTTGATGGAGAGGTTAGTGGTTTTGCAGATGGACGGTCCAGACCAGGGGCTCCATGGAGGAAGTCACTGAGATGCAGAGAGATCTGTAATGCGAGCAGGAGTCGGGAGAGGGGAGGTGCATCTCGGTCATTGATCATGGCTAGACCCAGACCTGGTCAGGGGGCCTTCCCTGTGAGTGAACCCATCCTCTGGATTAAACCATCTTGCCCATATGATAGTGATGATCAAAAGGGCAAGGACATTGAGGAAGGACCAAAGAGGGGAGGGGTGTGGATTCCAGAATGACTTCAATCCATGGGCACAGGGGCGTGTTAACCTAAGGCACCACGTGGGTAAGGGAAAGATCAAAGACACCTGAAAGTCTAAACTCTATTAATGACATTCATTCGACCGAAGTTTTAAACGGAATGAGTTGATTTTAAATTTTCTCCAAAGTATGGAATTTGTTTGGGGGCAGGAAGTGGAGGATTCTTGGAGACAGACCAGTTATACCAAAGAAGCAATCCCAGTTTTTTGCATATCAAAGAAGCTCTACAATAAATATTAACTATGGTGCAGTGGACGTGCCACTTCAATACTGTGAATATTAATGCACATTTTAATTTGGAAAATTGAATGAGTTGGAGATATACTTTGTGAGGTCTTTCCCACCTGTGAGAGCTCATATGTGTGTCCTTTTTATACAGAGGGTAGTGCCTTGCTGCTTTAATTTTTTATGATAGAATTAAACTGATATATCGAGCGGGCCTCTTGCAGCCATGCTTGTGACCACAGCCATCAATTTGGACGACACCTAACCCAGTCAAGGAGTCTTAGGTTACAGCTGCAAAACAGAACAGAGAAATCTAGTCTGTGGAAATTGAACCTGTCACATTGGGCTTATTAGTTGGCTCCAGCCATCTGTGAACAAATATTTCTCGGGGGCAGATTCCCCATCCCCTAGTCTCCCCAACATGCCTGCCATGCCCAGCACGGCCCTAGCTGGGTCACCGAAATTCTGTTCCCAGAATACATCACTTCCCTATTTAGATCCATGGCTTTTTACTCGCCACTTCCATTCAAAAATTGCTGTTGATTGCCTTCCCGACTCCATTTCCCCTTTGCCTACCATTTGACAGTTTGGGGAATTCCTAATTTTCCTTCTGAATTTACTATCAAAGCAACCTTTTCTGTGACATTTTCTGGCTAAGGAAACGTCATCTGTTGTCCCTCACTTCCGGGATCTGCCTGTGTTGTGGCATGGGGGTATGCCACCGTCTTCCTCCTAATACGTGGTAAGATGATGCCACCGGTGACCAGAGACCCAGGCCTACCTCCACAGGCTCCTGCAGGCCAGAAGGACACCTCAGTCAGCCTTCCAGCTCCTGCCGTCCCTGGCTCCTTGGGGTGCAGAGTTAATGCTCCAGGGATGAGCAGGTGACTCTCACTCAACACCCAGACTTCCTCTTCCTGTGTCTTCTTCATTGCAGATCATTTGTCCATGGTCCTTGGTGGTTTTGTTTTAATTTTCCCACAGACCCCTTTGATTCTAGTTGCTCAATTTCTTACCAGTGCTTTCCATTGGTTAAAATGAGATTTGAGGATAGTTTGCCAAATATGGTCAGTAATATGGGTCAGTATTTTATAAATGCAAGACAGTGTTATAAAATTACATTTAAATTACTTTGTGACCAACCTTTTTAAAAAATACGGGTATGCATAGATACATATGACTTTTTAATTCAAAACAGAAAAACTAAATGATTTCAACATACATTTATAATACAATGTAGTTTTAAATTTTGAATAGGCCATGGGAGTCAGATACACAAATCTTGAATGTGCAGAAGTTTTCTCTATAACTGAACCAGGGATAGAACATACGTCAGTTTTATTCCTCACCTGGGAAAGCTAATATCACTTCCTCTGTATCCACTTTTGTTATAGTCAGTAGAATAAATAATAAGAAAGAGACTCTATTTGTAAAGGAGAATGGTCCAGAAAACCTTGAATAGAAATTTCAAATAACATGGTAGTTACAAGCCGAGTGACTTATTTGTCATGGAATCAATAAAGCTCTATGTGAGAGGTGATGGCAGAAAACTAGACAAAAATCGTATAATACAGCGATAGAAATACCCCTGGAAGTGCTAAGGAATGAATTGGAAACCTATTTCATTGCTTGAATGGGGTCTGTGTTCTGAATGATAAGAGAACCCATTGTGTTTTCTATCTGAATGATCCTGTGTGATTTAAGCCATGAGACTATCACGTGGACCTGCCCAGTGGAGATTATACTGAGCACCACGTGTATTCAGAAACGGCCACAGGCTTGGAATTAGTGAAGCAGATGATACGTATAACACTTTGGCATGAAACGTAATTTAATTTTCAGCTGTTGAAAGGGAAACCCCACTTCTCAGGGGCATACTCTTGTTTTGGTGGGGGTATTTTTGGCATCACTGTTCAATTGCAGATGGAACTGTAATTCTTTTCCTTCGAACTGAATATTTTCCTGTGGCTGTCTTCTGAGAGGTGACATGTTCTGGACAAAGTCACTCTATGTATGGCCACTTTAGGGATGAGCCTCATGGTGGTGCCTGGGAGCCTGCAGATAGTTCATTTCCATCCTCATTTATTTAGGGCAGAGCCTTAATAAACTTCGACCCCTGGGGTGAAATCTAGATTTCTCTGTGTGGAGAAGACCCCGCAAGCTTGTGATGAGGAGAGGTAGTTGAAAGTTCTAACAAGTCAGCGAGGGAGAGAGGTCAGTACTTCATATTAGAACGTCACAAACTACCTTTTTAGTTTGCCAAATGCAAGCAGGGAAGCCTGACTCTATATGCATGTTGTCTTTTTATGTTGTTTAAAGGGTAACACGTGTGCTGGCATTTTTTACCTTTCTTTAAAGGAAGAGACCCAGGGGACGCTGCATGCATGGACTCCAATGGCACAGTTTCAATGTATATTCACAGACAATACACATAGATGTGTATGTAAATGGATATGTGTATACAGACAAACACATGTAGAATTCTCGGGCTTCCTGACTCTTCAGAGTTGGATGTTTTTTGAGAGTTGAAAAACAGCCGGAGCCCTCAGATAGCTGTTTGGGAGACAAGCACTGATACAATATTAAAAGGCATTGCTCTGTGTTCTATTCCCTCCGCAGCATATTAAAATTTAGTTTTGCTAATCCCATGTAGGACAGCATCTCTGGAGATAGGTATTTTTATAAGTTTCTTCATTGCATTTGTGGTCATTTTTAATATGGCAATAAAACCTGTTTTTTTGTAAGTGACATTTTTTTTCCGTATGAAATTACGGAGACTTCACCAGGAAAATGAATGTGTGTAATGTGAGAAGGGAGCATCGTGCTCCGGGTGTCATCATGAAAGATGCCTCGGTTAAATGATGGCCCTGACCATGAACAAGTGACATTCAGGCCAGCCAAGAACCTGTGGGGTTGATTCCAGTGACGCTAAGGATTATTCAGTATTCGCACCCCTGTTATTGCGTTTAGTCGCATCTCTAAGACAAAGGACAACACCCACGACACCACCTCCAAATTGGGAAGGGGTTTGTTAAATTTCAACATCCGTTGACTTTCTTGAAGCACGTCAAGTAGGAATAGAATGACCGCTCTTTAATGTGACAAACTGTGTCCCTTTGCAGTGTCCCCTTGGTCGTAAAAGCATTTCTGGCTCCATGATCCTCATAGTCATAATCTAACCTTTGTTTTTAGAGTCTTTCAGTTTAACTTTCTGTCCATCCAGTTACCTTGTCTTTGTGTGCGAACACGTTCCTATAGCCCTCACCATCTGCGTGAACTGATGCAGGGGCTCGAGTTCCCATAGCCTCTGCTTCTTCTCTGGCTTCCTCAGGGACCTAATATCTGGGCTGATCCAGCAATAAACTCTGCCCTCTGCTCTCCTCCCTCCTGCATGGCTGTGCCCTGGCCCTAGAGTGGGGCCCCACAGGTCCAGGAAGGCGTCATCAGTGCCTCACCGTCCCCACCCCACAGTCCCCACATGCCACCTTTGTAATAAATAATATGTGCATCAAAAAAAGCACTTGTCACCGAAACGGCAAGGAATAAGGAACTGTTTAGATGAGCAAAAGGGAAACACATACACAACCTTCTCGGCATAGCCCGGGGTCAATGAAGAACGTGTAGGAGGCGATGTATTGCAATTAAGTCATTTAAAATATTATATATAATCATAGTTAATGGAGCAAAAATGTAATAGGATTCCAGAGGAGAAAGGAAAAGATAAGTCAATGTAAAAAAACATATATTCGCCCTGGCTGGTGTGGCTCCGTGGATTGAGCGCAGGCCTGTGAACCACACGATTGCGGTTCGATTCCCAGGCAGGGCACATGCCTGGGTTGCAGGCCAGTTCCCAGTGGGGGACGCATGAGAGGCAGCCATACATTGATATTTCTCTCCCTCTCTCTTTCCCTTCCCCTGTAAAGATAAATAAATAAAATCTTTAAAAAAACATATATTCTAGGTGCCAATCTGAACTTACAAAGGAAGTACAATCACAGCTTTAGATTTACTTACTTTTTTTTGTCTCAACTACGCATGTCTTATTTTTGTAGAAGGTGTTCAATCTTGAATGCAAGATTTCTTGAAAATGGTAAGGTCTGGTTCTTTGTGAACTTCATAAAACCAAACTTATAGAAAGTGGTTAATACATGGTTTTTGCTGCATTCAAAACAAGAACCAAAAATAAAAATCTGTCAGCTGATGGGTTACTGTTCATTAATACAGAAAGCTAAATCCATAAAGGCAATGACTGAAACACCAGTTAAGATTAAAATGTAAGTTATTCTGTATATTAAGCACTCAAAAATTAATCTTATTCAACAAAGTGAAAAACAGCATAAATTGTAATTGACATTAGCAGAAGTTATTAAAATCAGTTCTAAATTGCATGTGATCAAAGGGAACATTTGTTAGAGGAAGGAGAGAACATTGTAAATGTGGATATTGGACACTGCAAAATACCTATCTAACATTTGCCTCATAGTATCTAGTACAACAAATAAAAATACTACGCATGCTTTTTGAATACACAAGATGACATGCCCCCAATGTCCTGGGTACTTGTCACCAGAGCGGTTGCCCTATTTCTCACCAAGATACTGGGGTGGTGGTATTTTAGCACGAGATGAAGAGCCCCTCCCTGGCCCCTGGGAGCTCAGATGAGATGTGGTGATGCTTCTCGTGAAGCGTGTGTGGTCAGACAGGTTTCTGGTGGCGAAGACAATCTCAGAGGGCCGAGTTGGCCAGCACCTCCTCTCGCTGTGCTGGTTTCTGCAGGACGCTCAGTTTCGTGTGTTTGCTGGACCAATAATCTAGCCAGTGTGAGTTTCCACAGCCAGTGTGAGTTTCCTCTCGGAGCCCCCAGCTCTGATTTTCTCTTCTTGCCTGTATTTACTTTAAGAATTAACTAGTCTCTTCCTACCCTAGTTCAAGTTTTAATCTTTGCCTTCCTGCCATGCCCCACTAGAAGCCTTTCCCGTAATAACTTATTTATTTTAAAGTATTAATCGGTGGTCCATTAGATGTTTTATAAATTGCAGACTCTGGGCTTTTCTTAGCCTGGTGACACCTAGGCAGGAAATAGGGACATTTGTTCAAAGAACATGACATATTTGGATTTTGAAGTGAACAAAAAAATAAGTTTATTTACAAATGGAAGGATAGACTTTTCCCCTGTATGTTATTACCTCATTGACATTAATTTCTAATTATTTTATGTAAAATGTATAGTAAGACAGATCCAGGGTGAGAAAATTCAGTATTCCGTCCTGTTGTCTTTGAATTGAAAGAAATGACTGACTTTATTGCTAAATCAAGATAATCAGCTCTTAGAATAACAATGTGTTACTTAGCCTAGAAATACTCACTAAAAGAAGGTTTTGAATAGAAACCCATTTTAGTCCATCACTCTCATTCTTCTTTGTAGAACTTGATTATATACATTTACTTGGACATTTTTTATATTTTCCTGAGATGAATGCGTGCCTGTGAAACTTCTTGTCTAGTTAAGCTTTACTTATTCATTATATTGATTATGTTTTAAAATTATTTTCACACTTGATTTTCAAAACTATTGATGTATTCTGGTTGGACTAGTTTGTTACTAAATGCTAAATAGATGGCAGATGTAATTGAGTTTCTGATTATGTAGGAACAAACCACTAATAAATTGAATGAATGGAAACAAACTGATCTTAACTTTATTCGTGAATATTTTCCCCAACTACTCTTTATCATCTTTAGAATTTAGATTTTTCAGCAGCTGCACAGGTGGGTGGACAGACAGAGAGTCCACCATACAAGATTTTAGCATGAGTTCTCATGGTCCTTGAATTAATGTCCAATTTAAAAACAAAGTACATGAAAAAGACAGCATTATGATGATGACGAAATAAATTATGACAGTCTTCTTGCTGTTTTAATTACAGGTTAGAATTAGGAGTTTAGAAAAATTATTGAGTTTCCTTGGAAATAACGTCAATATTTTAGATTACATTATTCCATTATTTTATTGTTCATCCGAATGGCTACCTGGGCTTCCCCAAGAAAGAAGTCATATTTTTCACAGCGCGCTCTCTGGTGGAAGCCTCGATTTCTTATCATGGGCAGAAGCAGGGCAGGGTTTCTCGATGTTACAGCTAAGCTGAACTTTTCCTAGCCTCAAGTTACTGAGAGGAAAAAAACAATAACAAAAACCAGCTTGTCCTTTGCCAGTGAATCATTTCAGGCAACCACTGTTAACGTGTACTGTGTTTAAGGTTCAACAAAAGCAGAGAAATCAAAACATAGCTCCAAGGAAAATAATTGTAATGACAGTTTACAGGGTGGGGTAAAGGTTGGTATACAGTTGATCATATAGGGAATAATATAATGGTTAATAAATAATACAAGAATGAACTCGGTTCCATGTACTCAGAACTGTAAACCTACTTTTGCCCCACCCTGATACACCCCATGTACTGATTTTGTACTTGACCCTGGAAATACAGAAAGCATGCCAGACAATTCCCATGCTTTCATGAAGCCTACTCTACAGAGAACGGGATAAACCGTAGACAAACAATTGCACGAATTGTTATAAACATCGCCCGCCTGAGAAAGAAACTTCTGGCCCCCGCCCTGGTCTGCATGTCTTGAAGCCTTTCCTGAAGGATAGATTAATTTAACCTGAATTGGGGCTGAAGGGAGTAAAACTGGCCAAGCAAAGCAGTGACCAAATCAGCTGGTGTGCAACAAAGAGTGATTTTTAGAATATAAATCATCCATATTTTAAGGAAACCTTTAAAAATTAGCTACTTCTAGTCATTTGAAAATGTGGTATGCCGTGACTCCACATGCACAAAGGCCAGATGACAAAGCAATGGAGTGAGGGCCGTTGGAATAATCAGGAAGAGAAGAATGCGCGCAGATTTTAAACACGAGTGGGTTTGGGAATAGATGAAATACCAGCCTCTCTCATTCCACTCACTCAACATCTCGCCAGTGTTTTAAAGTGGGCACTAGTCATTTCCGGTGTTGAGAGCTGGAAATACAAAGCACTCGGAGTATCATCAGCTCCCTGAGAAGAGTGCGGCTCTGTACAAAGGAGTTCAAGTGCGATCCACAGAGAAGATGATGATCGTGTTAACTAATTATCAGCGTAAGTGCTGACTGTGCCAGTAATTGCTCTAACTCAATTATCAACTCATTTAAACTTCGCTGTAACATTATAGGTAGAGATTGCTGTTGGGCCATAACAAATGAAAAAAAAAAAAACCCACAAACTGAGGCACAAAAATGCAAAGACACTTGCCCAGCATGATGCAAACAGTAAAGGGTGAAGACAGGAAGCAATTATAGGAAGGCTGTCTCCAAAGTCCACATTCTTCCAATAGAGGGAAAACCGTCCTTCTTGCCAGAGGAGCTGAACAGAATGTATATGTGAGAGCTGGTGTCCTCCAGTCCCCAGCGGGCGGGAACATTGCCAGTGTCGACAAATCACAGCCTCTCTTCCTCAGCTCTCTGGACTTGGAGCTTCAGCATCCTTGGTCCACGCTGGGGTGAATAACAGTGATCAGTTTTGCTGTACTCGATAAGACTGGAGCAGGAGGGGTTTCCAGTCAGACCCGATGACAGTCGAAACTTTGGCTTCCCTTAGTAGTAACTTCTTGTCCTTAACCAACGTGTTTCATACTTCAGGGTGTCAATTCCCTCTTTGGTGAAGTGAAAGCAGCACTAACCACTGGGTTTTTATGACGGGCATGTTTGTGTGGGTGTGGTGTGTGAAGCGATCGCGGTAATTCCTGGCGTGGAGTGAGACGTCTGTAATGAGGATGGCAATGGTAGCGGCAGCTGCTGTTGTAACTGGAATACCCCTGACCTGAGTGTTGATCAGCACAGATTGTTGTCTGGCTATCGAGGGCAGTGTCTGGCCACTGTTAACTTCTGTGTTCCCAGTTTCCACAGGGCAGATAGTGTTGTTAGGCTCCATTTTCCAGGTGGGGAAACTGAGGAACAGAGAAGTAAGGAAACTTCTGGCTCTTTCTTGATCAGTGCCCCTTCTTACCACTGAGTGACTCATTTCTTTAAACATATAAGTACCTGTGACCCATTGACAGTAGACTGGGCCTGGGGGCTGGTCTGGCCCTTTTATGTGATTTTGAAAATATCCGCTCTGGGCGCATAGGGTTGTTTAATAGTTCATGTTCATGGTGATCAACTACACGTGGAGAGGAGAAGAGTGGAATTAAGAATATCACTTAAAGTTTTTATTTGTGGGGGTCAGTTCTATACTGATGGCAGTAATCTGGAAAACAGGGTTGTGAGTTGTGGGGGTGACTTTCCTCGCAAGGCCCCCCATGTGCCATGGATGAGAGTAAATATGACTGAGACATGATGTGATCTGCCTGGGGAGGAGAAGTGAGCAGTGGCCAGTTTCTCAGGGGAAAAAGGCCTCGAGCCCCCTCCTCCAGGGCTTTGTATTGGGTTGTAATACACAGGAATACAGGGTGGTGAGGACCAAATAGTAGATAACATTTCAAAGACATCTGAGGGCTTAGTATGAGTCCGAGTCTGTCAGCAACAGAGTTTTAGGGTTTCCTGCTCGAACCCTTAACATATGAATGAAAGCACTCTTACCAGAGCAGATTTCACAGGTTTATCAGGAAGTCTTTGTGATGCCAGATTTTTCCCCAGGACACTCTCTAGCAAGGCAAGGAGCTGCACCTCTCCCCAATAGGTATTCAGGCTTAAGGGGGTTAGAGCCAGGAAGCACTTCTCCCAGAGAACATGGGGACTTGGGCTATGTCAAAGCCAGGGGGTGAGAGTCCATTGCTCCCTCTTTGTTGCAGCCCCCCANGAACAGAGTTTTAGGGTTTCCTGCTCGAACCCTTAACATATGAATGAAAGCACTCTTAGCAGAGCAGATTTCACAGGTTTATCAGGAAGTCTTTGTGATGCCAGATTTTTCCCCAGGACACTCTCTAGCAAGGCAAGGAGCTGCACCTCTCCCCAACAGGTATTCAGGCTTAAGGGAGTTAGAGCCAGGAAGCACTTCTCCCGGAGAACATGGGGACTCGGGCTATGTCAAAGCCAGGGGGTGAGAGTCCATTGCTCCCTCTTTGTTGCAGCCCCCCACCCCAGTCCTTCCATGAAGGCCTCCCAAGTGATCAAGTCTGGCTTAGGTTGCCCCCCGCTATGAGGGATCTTACCCATCATTGACTTCTGACCAAGCTTTGGGGACAGGGAGAGGAAACTGAGGCAGCATTTGCTACCAGAGACAAGCTTTGTCTCCTGAGGCTCGCATTCCAGAGGTCATCCCTCACCCTCAGCCACAAGGGGTTGAGATATAGTTCCTATAACCAGGCAGAGTGGTCTACAACAGTGAGTGAAATAGTAAGTTAGCTTTTTTAGGCTTTATAATTAAAGCTGGCCTAATCATTTCCACCCGTAGGCATCTGAACCCATAAAATTTCATATATTGTCTTTTGCAATTATAATTGTAAAAATAGCTCATAAAGTAATTTAGTTGACAAGTACATAAAGCAGTCTTTCCAAATCCTTGCTCCTCCCTAGAGGAGTTAAACGCTGGGGGGGCGTGACCTTATCTGGGACTTCAGGGACCACCCAACACACAATCTCAGGTGCCTCCAGGGTCCTCTCAGCCTCACCTTGCCCTGGTCCCTGGCTGGGCCTCCACGGAAGCAGGCATCTGTAGCTGCCACATGAGTATCTCAGGCTTGTAGAGGGGTCACTGCCTGTGTGACCTGGCACGGGGGAGGGGGCTGTCTTGTTCCTGGAAGTAGCTGTTTCTCTGGGAGTAATGTCCCTAGAGATCAAGCCATCCCTAGGGATTTATGCCACATGGTCCCCTTCACTGTGAGGTTGGCCGTGGCTCCTCCACACTCACTCCTGTTCCCTTTTACGTCACAGTGGCACATAAACCAATGCTTGGGATTTGTGTTCTATGGATATTGTCAACACCATGTAACTCTATGTATGGACAGACCCCCTCCTCTGCTTATATATCATTATTTACGTAGCCATTTTCTTTTTGTTTTCTGCTTCATTGAAATTACAAGAATTACAAGTCATATATTTCCTTTCGGCACATTTTTTTCCAGCATTTGGCATTGGTCATTTTGTGAGTGGATATTTTTTTTCCAGTATATTTCCCAGTTGTAAAATACCTAACACTTCCATAAAAACATTGTAGATGCAGGTACCGGTTGCTTTACGGTAGATTCTGGAGATGAAACTCTGTTTTCAAATCATGTACAAATTTTACTTTCTGTCCTCGAATCATACTCCCGTGAAAGCAGGCTTCAGAAAACGAATGAACACAGAGCACACATGGGTGAATGAAAGCATGAGGGGAAACTGGAAATCAGGAAGGAGACAGACATCCACCTTTTTTTTTTTGTCCCATTGACCAGTGGTCATTTGCCTTGGTAGCACTTAGACTGCGCTGTATGGTAGTTACTTATTGTCAGATTTCGCCCACAGGCTGAGAGGCCCTTGGGCCCATTCTGTACTCTGTTTCTCTTTGGTGTCCAGCACAATGACAAATATGGAAGTTATAGAATAAATGTTGGCTCGAGTGAATGCAAAGAGCAGGAATAACCAAAATTAGTCTGGCAATCCAGGAGAAAGTTCTAGTCGAATGGTGGTATTACACAGGTGAGGCAGAAATCCAATGAGAGGTCCTTGGATTTAAGAATTGGAGACCTCGGGTGACTTTGGCAAGGTCAATTTCAGTGAAGTGATGGATACTGAAGCTAGAATGTCATGGGATGAGAAAGGCCTGAGAAGACGTGATAGAGGAGAGGACTGTTGCCAAAAATTTGAGAGTGACTCCAGAAAGAAGGAGAAAAGATGTTTAGCTTTTCAGAGATGCTGTTTTAATGCTACTAATTTCAAGAATGAGAGAAATGTTAATTTGGGGGTTATAGAGAAGGGCTTTTGAAGGGGTTTGAATTTGATAGCATTTATCCTTTGCAGTAAGGTCAATTTTCACGTAAGGTTTAAATCTGATTTTTAAAAAGCCTCTTACTAGCACTTAAATGCACCCATTAGCTGACTTTTCTCACTTATGGAGAAAATGGTATTTTGCTATTTTTATTTTAGGGTGGTCAGGAAAGTAGAGGTATAGCATCATAATTAATAAATACATTTGTGAACTTTGTTTCTTGGGAAGAAAAACCTAAAAAAAGTTAGGAAAAATTGTTTTCCATATATTTGTCATAGCACATTTCAGGGCTGGGTTAGCAAAATGATTTCCTACATCTGGAAAAAACATTCCCTCTCCTTCTGCAAAATGTTTGAAGAGAGCTTTGTGTGCGAAGAAGTGTGAGTCTGTACAAAAGTGTTTATTATTTGAAACTGCCTTCCTTGCAGAATACGTCATCTGGACGTTAACATAACGATTCAAAGTGGATATTGTATTTTCTTCATTTGAGGCCCCGTGGGCGCTGAAGAAAGAACAACCAGGACAGTAGTTATGTCACTGAAGAGATGCAAAGAGAGCGTTAACTTGGTCCAGAGCCCCGCCTTGATGGTACTGGAGGGCTGCCAAGAAGGTGCTTTTCCCTCAAAAACGGGGGGAAGTGAACCAGCTCTGGAGTTGCTCCCATCAGCAAACCCTGTATTTCAGTGATCTAAGTGACTGCTGATAGGGACTCCCCGCTATGAATGAAGAGCTCATCTTAGTGGGTAACAAGGTCCATGTGCTTGCCGTTCAAATCGGAGAGACTAACTTACAAGTGACAACTGTGCCCAGGAAATTACTAAGCTGGTTCTCTGTCTCTTAGAAGTAGATGTAAGCGTAGTCAAGATTCTTCAACTCAGAGGGGAAGACGAGTGAAACAACTTTCTTCAATCTTCCAGAATTGTTTAAATTTTAAAAAATGTATAGCGGTAGCTGTGTTCTATATAGTTTGCCTGTGTAACAGATAGTGTCGCTTTCAGTTTTCAATTTACAGGATAAATGTACTCCCTTTGAGATGCTCACACTTCTACCGTGCGTATCACCTTGGCCGTAGCCCGTCTACTTACCCAATGGCGTGGTAGAAACAGGAACAGAGACATCAATACCACCGCGTCGGTGACTTGCAATATTCTTTGACCCAGTGAGTGATGATTTCAAGCCGTGGTTTTCTCACTGGTACCATCGAAATACAGCTAATCACCTGTGGCATTGTTGCGTTGAATAAAGGATGTGTGTGCACCTGCGCACGGTGATAATTGGTCCTGGCAACCCTGGAGGGCTCACTGCGCCTTTCCCCACAATAACCACTCGAGGTGGGAGCTCTCATTCTCTGGTGAAGAAGTGACGTGGTGATTTTAGATTGCCTTCGTCCCCTCAAAATTGTAGCTTCTTTATGCTTCTACTGTATTTCCAAATATCCTGAAAAATTGCTCTCCATGTCTATAATTCCACGGTAGGGAAACTGAACAGGGTTGAAGAAGAAACACATTCTGTATCCCTCCATCCTAACAGAATTAGTTTAATTATCCAGGGGTGTAGACAGTGGGCTGTTTCTGAGGTGTGCACTGAACTCGTCCCTTCACACAGTCTGCTTTGCATGCTCCCATGTCACTGTCCCTCGGGAGACAGTGACGAGACAGGAGACGAGATGGTGGTGGTCTCTGCTCCCACACGAGTGCACCGTAGTTGGGGCAATGTGGAGGGGATCATAAATGAGCAGGTATTTGCTCTCCGTGTGTCGGAGACCAGGAGGGACGAGGACTGGGATGAACTAAAGACACAGCAAAGAGCACAGAGTCCCAAAGGGATGAGACACAAAGGTTGGACAGCAGTCATTTCGGTGCCGCGGTGACCTCAGTCAGAGTTCCATGGTTTGGGGGCAGAAATGGACAGAACACAGGTGACTAGATCCGTACTGCTGTCAGATCCACGTGGAACACTGGTTTTCCCCATTTTACTCTCTTGTCTAACCGGCCCTAACTGTATTCCACCTTGGAGTGCACTGGAAACACCTTAATGGTTTATTACCACCCACCCCCCCCAAAATAAATGAATGAATGAATGAATGAATGAATGACACCAAGAGGTAAGGCACTTGGTCAAGATGACACAGATGATAAATTTAAATTGTCTGTCATCTATGGACTGGAAGTCCAGCATCCTCGACACAGCAATACCATAGGCCCTGTTTGACTTCCGCTGACGCTGTGGGGACTGAACCTCCTTTGCTGGTTCTATGTTTGTTTTTCTCCAGACTTCTAGTCCTTTCTGCACACTCCCAGCACACGGCAGTGGTCACGCTCAGGTCTTTTAAGCTCACTGCTTTGAAGGAAGTAGACTGAAATAAAGGAGTTAGTATGAAATTCAAGTTTTGAAGGAAAAATAAGCTGAAATAATTATAGTGTGGACAGCCAATTTTATTAAATGGCAATCTGATAATAGAGCATTGATTTTTAAAGATTTGGGTAGGAAACTCATAGACCACTATACTTCAGATCCCAAGCAAATTTCTTTAAAATTTATTTCATACCATCATTTTAACAACTGACTTCAGATGCATATACAACAGGAAAACTTAGCATATCAAAGACCCAAGATTGCCATTACTATTGAGAAATATCTTTAAAAATGAAAATTTCTAAAAACATAAGACACTCCAGGAAAAAGTGGGTGAAGGTGCAGACTTCTTGGTGAAAGGAATTTGAGACTGGACAACCCTAAAGGACAGTGATCCCTATAAAAATTATGTCATTGCACCACAGAGAAAAGACTCTCTGGGAAATTCAAAGATTTGATACAAGAAGAATTTTGACAAATATTCCCTACCAGGACCTTTACTGTTTGCTAGAACATTCCGTCATTTTATTTTTAAAATTCTCCCTCTTGTACGTTTAGGTCCCTGTGAGGGGAGGTCACTCTGGAGGTGTGTGTGGGGTGCAAGATTTGCGACACAAGGTTTTCCCCGTAAAACTCGACGGCCGTTCCTCAGACATTCGCACCATGTCAATAAACTAAGTGAACAGAAGACAGTCAGTTGCCGGCTCTCTCTGCCTTTCTCCTTGCCTGGAAGATTACGTGTCAACACCCTAATGGCTTTGAAGGATTTGTTTCTTGCTAGAGTTCAAATTACAACTCTAAGTAGAGACGAAGCAATTTCCTTCCCGGTGAGGAAGGAATTTGAATTAGACAATAAAATAACAGATAACAGAAGTGGGTTCTAAAAATAAAGTTTTATTTTACCAGGGTGCATCACTGACAGCGTTCAGAGGGCCGTGGGCAATGAGACCTAGGTTTTAAAAAGGAATATAAATCATAGCAATGAATAAACCATATAAAAAGCAAAATGAAGTGCAGCTGAGCCTTGACCAATGTAAGTTTGCACTGCCTGGGCCTACTTCTGTGTGTTTTCCCCCCAATAAATTCTGTAAATGTATTTTCTCTTAACAATTTCCTTAACATTTTTTCTCTAGATTACTTTATTGAAGGAATACAGAATTTAAAACATGCAATATATCAAACATAATAACTGTTTATGTATTATTAAGGCTTTTGGTCAATAGTAGGATATTAGTTAAGTTTGGGGGAGGTCAGCAGTTATATGTGGGCTTTTGACTATGCAGAGGCTGGCGTCCCAAGTCCCCCTACCCCACCGCATTGTTCAAGGTCGTCAGAATTTCATTCATTCTGAGCAGAACTGGTGAAAAGGTACTTAATTGGAGTATAAGCACATCTGTGTTCTTTAACTTTTGACACTTAATGAGGAGGAGACAGGGATTATTGAAACTAAAATTTATTGCAAACTCTTTCTTTCCAATCTGAAGAAAGAATATTCAAGCAAAAATTTCCTTTCAATTCCCAGCAATAAATTTAAAATGATGGGTGGTAACATGGTGATCTCATTTAAACCTAGAGCTGTAAATATCGTCTATAATGCTGAAGATTCCCAATTTTATTTCTTTATCCTAGATTTCTTACTTCTTTCTCTCCTGAACTCCAGACACTGTTGGCTGCTTTAAAATGTCAATCGAATATCTGATTAAAAGAATCTTAAATGTAATATATCCAAACAGAATTACTGATCATCTTTCCCCCAAACCTGTTCCTGTTACATGCAGGCTTCCCCATCGCCACAGATGGCACACTCCTCCAGTTGCTAAGGCCACAAGTATTGCCTGCACTTTAATTCTTTTCATCTCACCTCCTACAGAATTTGACCAGTTTCCAACATATTTGTTGCTGCTGCTGAGTCCCAAGCCACCATGATTTCTCAGCTGGACCCTTGCAACAGCGTCCTCTTGGGTTCTGCTCAGTCTGCTCCCAACCTTGCCTTTTACTCCTTGACCTGCTCTCCTTCACACAGCATTGGAAGCGGTTCCTTCACTAGCTCGATTAGATTGTAACATTCATATTCTCTCTCAAAAAGGCAAAAGGCTTCACAATGGCCCCAGGTGCTCTCTCTGGCTTCCTTGTGATGCCTCTGACCTCATCTCTTATTATTCACTCCTTTGTATAATTTCCCCAAGGCGTATTGGCTTCCTTTTCTTTTTCTTAAAAACTCGATGCTCGACCTTGGGATTTCTGCCCTGGCTGTTCCCATCGCTTGGAACGCTCTTTCCCCAGATGTTCTCGTGTCCGCTTCTCTAACCCCCTGTAAACTTGGCTCAGATGCCAGCAAATCAAGGACCCCTACCCTGACCACCCAAGTTTAAATTCATCATGGGTGTTTGGAGAATCATTAACAATCCAGGAAGACGAGGAACAATGACATTTAGAAACAGGATCAAGAGTGTATAATGAACTAACATTTCATTTAGGAGATGGTCAAGTTGCATGGGAATAAAAAGCAGAACATTTAGGGTAAAGGCCTAACGATATTGTCTTTGACAGTGACCTGCATTTACCTGTGTGGTCCTCCATTTCCATTCTCCTGTCACCTAAGACAGCTGTCACCCAGATTTCTGGATTCATCATTCCCTTGATTGTTTTTATAAAATTGTATTGCATATCTACACATATTTTATATGTTATGGTTATTTTAGTTGCATGTAACTTCGTAGAAAGACTATCATAGTCTGTGTAATTTTGAATTTATTTTATCACTTGATATTATATTGCTAAAATATTGCCTGTCAGTATAGTTAACTTGTTCAAAAAGTATGCATGTGTATTCTGCAGTTTAGATATCCGTAATCCTGGTGATAAGAATTTGAGTTATTTCGTGCTTTTGTTACTATCTGTGATGCTGATCTTAGCGGAGTGTTCTATTCCACATACTCTCCCTTCCTCAAATGCCAACACTTTGTTATCTGCTATTCTGAACAAACAGTTCCTAAAATGACTCTGATAGGCAATGCACTGAGCAGTGTTAAGTGAGTTGCCAGAAATCTTGCTTCTCTGTGTTGGGCTCCCCATGGTCAGGAGGCTGTCTGGTCCCATGGACTTGTTCTGAAGGGGTCTCTTCAAAGTTATCCAAGAAGCTCGGATAACCTTCTTGGACCTTCACCCCAGAGCCCCAATACCCCTCCCAGAATCTGCCCCCACCAAGTCCTCCTTCAGAGGTGTGGCTCCCAGAGACGTTGCCTTGGGGCTGAAGGTAGCGGGGGCAGACAAGTGTCTGTTTCCTCTGGACTGGAGGGGCAGGAAGGAGGTTTGTGGCCAGGAAGGACAGACTGCAGACTCGGATGCTGTGTTCTGTACTAAAATGGTGTAAAGCATGGGATAACTGTTTGTGAATTTGTAAATATCATAGGCATTATAAAGCAGCTATATTTTTCCTTGGGAAAATGTATTCTGCGTCCCAAATAACCTGTTTACAAATGACCTTTTGGAACATAACCTGTTTACAAGCTGGGGGCTCTGGATAATGTACCCAGAGCTAAATGCAAATAGTTTTTCATTATCTGTTGTCACGGGTTGTGTGCTTCATCGCTCCTCTTCATTAGCACAGATAATAGAGACCTAACTGAATTATTGCTTTCAAGCACATCCATTACTTTTGTTCTGTAAAGACGCAAGATTCCTTGGGTCTTTACCATCATCTCCAGCTGGACGTTTTAGCTCCTTGGTCTTGAACAGAAAACCCTCTAATGTAAGTAGTGACCTCCATAAAATTCCAATCAACAGACAAGCTGAATGACTTTGCCTCCTATATTGAACAGACATAGACTAAGGACCAACTCAGGGGGCGAATGTGTTGTCAGGGATAGTAGGGTGCATACGAGTAGAGCATGCTCTCAGTGAGCTTACCTAAAACTTTGTTGGAAACCTGTTATGCACAGGATGTACTGCTAGGGGTTAGAGATGCCCACAGAGCAGTAGATCTGGCTTGTGCAATAGCGGAGCTTCCATCCAAGCAGGGGAAGGTGACAGTGAACAGTTTAGAGAGTGACACATGCAGTGTAGTGTATAAAACTGGTCAAGTGATAGTGAGACAATGCCGCACGAGAGGAGGGATTACTTTATACAGGCCAATCAAAGAAGTTCTCTGAGGGCAAGTGATGTTTGAAATGAGATCTGAGTAATAAGACAGAACCAGCTGTGGGACAAATAGGGTCAAAGTTCTCCAGACTGAGAAGATCAAGTATAAAGGCCCCGAATTAGTAACAGGTTTGGTGAGCAAAAAAAGGACAAAAAGAAGTCACCCAAGGTCCAACATACAGGAATTCCATTTTCATCGAACAAAACTTTGTTTTAACGGTTGGTAATGATAATAATATGCTATTGACAAACAATTCTGGATGTGAAACGTGAAGAGGTGATGGGCAAGACAGAAGATCTTGAGAATAGTAAGCAACGTGCGCACGGGTAGAGGAGTAGACTACTGGACGGCAAGGTGCATCCCAGACTTTAAAGGTTCCACAGAGTAGCTGTTTTTATTGCTAAGACAATAACAGCTAATATTTATTGAACTCTTACTCTGTGCCAAGTACTCTTCAAAGCAAGTACCTTATTAAATCTGTACAACTTTCCTATAGGAAGATCACTCGAAAAGTGTTGCTTTTAATGTATGAGGGAAGTTTGTCACAAAGAAGTTAAGGCACTTGCCCAAGATCACAGAGATAGTCCTCGATGACACCTGACTCCACGTCCATGCCCTGAGTCACCATTGTCATTAGTAACCCAGAGCTAGAGTTGTGGTCGATTGCAAAAATGGCACTGACTTTTGCATCTCAGGATCCATAGATTTTATGCTGTGACTTGGGGTTACGCCCATCAAGAGGTGGAGTCTATTTATGCCCCCTGTGAATCTGGGTTTGACCATTGGCTGGCTTTGGCCAATGAGACCTTACCAAGCATGACGTAGGGGGACCCTGGAATGGTGTTCCTATGTTAGCAAGTTCTCTCTTTTGGTGCAGTTGGCACCCTGGTAACCACCGCTATGTGAACAAGCCCTGGACTGGCCTGCTAGATTTTGAGGGGGGTTCCCACGTACCTCCATCCCCACCCCAGCACCAGACACACAGGAAGCTTTTCTGTCACTAGCTGACTACTAATGTGAGAATGAGCCCAGCCAACAACCCTGGGAGCAGAATCGAGGCATTGCGGTGGGACTGAGCCCCAGTGGCCCAGTGGCTGACCCACACAATTGGAAACAAGTACATGTCCTATTAAACCACTAAGATTTGGAATATTTTGTTACACAACAAAAATTAGCTGTTGTGCAAGTCAAAGTAAAATGACAGCTTTGCATATTTGAAGACACTGATTGCTCATTTTGCTTTTTCGGTTATGTGAAAATGGTATGATGATTTCAAGGAAACTAAAGAGTGGGGACCAAGCAAATGGTGGCAAAGTCAGGCTTATTTGTGGGGCCAATAACTTTGTGCTGGCCCTTGGTAAAGCGTAGCGCTGTTAGCAGTATGTTCCAGCTGACACCATCTACCGTGTGTCCTGTATTTAATTTCAGCATATGCAATTTCGAATAGCACCATGGGAACACCGGTAGTGAGTCGCACGGTTGACATCAACAATAAAGCTTGGCTGATAGCATAAGTGCGGCAGTTTGTATGTTAACATTCATCATGGGCAGGAGAAAGAAAACATTAATAATGTCCAAAGAAGATGCCAGCCAGTGAAAATATGTCAGCCACCTCTGACAGAAAAATAAAAGAAGTATCTAATATGTTGTTCATAGCATGAAGTAAGCAAGTTCTTCCCCACAGTCAGCAGAATCAGATACTGCTTTCTCCAGATTTGCCCGTCTGCCCAAATCTACCAACCTCTGTCTGGCCTGGACGACTTGTACCAATATTTACCCCATAGATTTAAGGATGCAGAGTTAACACTCACGCAGACGGATGTCAGTCAACGTTGATCGGAATGACGTTCAAATTTACTGTCAGAGCCCATCGCCTGGTCCTGCAGTCCTCACGTGACCATGGGGTGCGTTGCTGACGCAGGGAAAGATGGCAGTGTCTGCGTGCCGTTGGGCCTCCAGCAGAAATTATGAGCAGTGGTGAGGACGAGGGGGAAGGAGTGGGCTTCAGAGCAGACTCCTGCTTAAATGGCAGGGGAGGTCGGGGTGACCGAGGAATCTTGCAGACATCCCTAATGTTACGGAAACCGCAAGAGTACAGAGAGTGCAATTCCACAGTTGAGGCAGAGCTGAAAAACCGAGTGATCTGAAGTTTAATCACCCCACTGCAACCCCTCCCTGAGGTTAGGACATTCTGCCTGCGCCATTCACCAATGGGGTTGGGCAGACGACGGGAGTCAAGTGCAATGTATTTCTTAATATGGAACGATACATTAGTGGAGCATTTGGATTGATAACCATTACACGTGTCTGTGATTTAATGTGGTTTTTAGAAGACTCACTTATGCTCAGGTTGAATGCTTGTATGTATTCCATTCAGTTCCAGAGACCTGAGTTGATCGTTGTTTTATCTGTGCTGTGGTGTATAACATGTCCTGTTTCTATCTGTTCTTTAGGCTTGGGTGGGACAATGGCCGGGGGAATTTTTCAAACGGAAACATTCTGTCATCTGCAGAAATGGGCATCCAGGGCACTATCCAGAATAGCACCCATTTTTCTTTTTCGTCTTAATATTAGAACATGACTACATACACACAGTGCTTAACAGAGTTCTTATATTTTCTTTGAGGAAACAGAATAATATTCTTTTTTAATAAAAAATAAGATTTCTTCTATAAGGTTTAACCAGTGTAGCATTTTGCTCTAAAACCTTCTGCCCCTGCATAATTGCTTTTGATTATCATCATTATTATTTTGTCATTCTCAGGGTACCTGGGAGCAAGCGCAGTTGTGAGTAATGAGCAGGGACTAGTCTGCTAAAGTCTGTACCAGGCGTAGAGGATGCCCCCGACCCGCTAATGTGTTCTTATCAGAGTCACACCTGTGCTGGTTCACACCATTTTAAATGCAATGACAAAAATAATGCTTACACAATTGTACAGCGTGTTTGCACCGGATTTTCTGACTTACTTGTTCCGATCCTGGCTCCTTCTCCACCCTCTCACACTGGCTCACGGAGGAGGACATTGAGGATACACAGAAAGCTCCACAGTTTTTGAAAGACAGAGGACTGGAACTTGTTGCCTCCACTCTCTCCACAACAGCAGTGGCTGTCTGCTCCTAGCTGTCTGCAGTAGTTGTCTGTTCCTAGGAGAGGAGGCGGCTGAGTGTGTGGGAGTGTGTGGAGGTCTGGGCTTGTGTCATTTAAAAACCTTTGTTTTCACATGTTACACTTATTAATGTTGTTATAAGACTATATCTACTGATGCGTAATCTACTATAAATACATGAGATGACACCTTCATGCTGAGCTACCATACCACCAACTCTAGCAGTGTTTATGGATATCATGAGTCATAATTCAGAACATGCTAATGCAGGGGAGGTTGAGACATAAAAACCATAAAGGAATAGTTATCATGTTTAAAGTAGATCAAATGAAAACAAATCATGATAAGGTAAAATTATTCTTGCAGTAATTGTTTTTTTACCTGGTATTTCAAATAAATATGTTTTTGTTGATAGAAGATACATATTAAAATCATTGCTTGACTTGTATTTTAGGCAAGAGTTAAAACTGCAGGTTCAAAAGTGCTTTAAAGAAATTGAAAATAGGGGAGAATTTAGTTTTGATTGCAACACAACTGTAAATATTTTCATTTAGTAGGTATTTAACATGTATAGATGGCCAATATGCCCTATGTTGATATTCTATTATTATAATAAAATAACTCTGCATATCTAGTAATATTTGAGATATGAGAGTCTAATAAAATGCTTATTTCACTCTGTATAATTTCAAGACCATTTTTCCTTCAGAGGCTCTTCAGCCATTTCCCATTTCTGTCTCTGGCCAAAATGGGATGGACGAGTTTGCTCTGCATCTGTCTTGACCTCCAGCGGACCGAGTGAGAGGTCTGGGCCCCAGAGTCTGACCCTGTAAGCCAGAATCCCTGCTCCAATCGGCTAGTGTGTGAGTCAACAGCATAGGATCAATTCCTCTCTTCTCCAGGCCCCCTTACAAACACTATGTTGTGTAGATCCATCTCGTATATATTTACAGGAGGCCCGATCAAAGCAGCCACCGTTTACCTGAGGCGAATCTGTCGTATGCGAACCCCTTTGACCCTTCCTTTCCTGGAGAATGCAGAGACTCGAGGCATTTTGCCTGTGCACTTTGTTCTCCACGGAAGAGGAGATGTAAGGGATTTCTAGGATCTCCAAAATTTTCACCACCATCAGGGCACCGGGCTGCTTGACAAGATGCCAACACGCTGTCAACAAAATTCCAACAGTTAAGTCATTATTTTACCACTCACTATTCATGTTGTCTCTACTCCTCATTTTAATGAGGTGTCGAGCTTCAGAGATCCGATCTGCATGTAAGTTCTCTGCAAAATTCTAAGGTGATGATATAATGAGGGAGCAAACTCCTCTTACTCTTGGAACGTTTTCTGAAACCCAGGGCCGCCTAATAATCAGTTAGTGAAACTGAATCTGAGTCAGGAAAGTGCTAATGAGCAAGCTGCCTTTGATGACACATGCATACATTAGCGACTGGAGTGGGAAAAGAAGGAATGCAGCTTCAATCTGAAGCTATTGGCCCCCTGGCCCAAGCATGAGAGCACCCCAAATCTCTCTAACCTTGTGCAGGGAGCCACGGGGAGCGAGATGCTGCGTGGTCATTATCGGGCTATTTGTTAATATCGTTCAGTCAAACAGAGTTCTGGGGAATGTTGTTCGGATAACATGATTTTACTCATTCCACAGTGGTGGTGATGCATGATCTCAAATCCTGTTTTTCAAAGCTTGCCATGATTTGGCTAAATGAATAGGTGGACATCCAAAGGTGTGATGGGCACACCAGGACACACACACAGACACACACCTTTTAACACACAGAGGGTACTTGTAGTTACAAACAGTGTCTTAGAACGTAAACATTAATGCTGCGATTTCTTTCGAACGAACAAGAACAAATAAAGCTCAAAGGAATTTCAACCAAAATTTAACCCGTATCATTCATTCCACAGGGGATTTGAAATGTTGTTTTTTTAAAAGATTTTATTTAGTTATCTTTAGAGGGGAAGGGAAGGAGAGAGGGAGAGAAATATCAATGTATGGTTGCCTCTTGTGCATTTCCTGCTGGGAACTGGCCTGCCACCCAGGCATGTGTCCTGACTGAGAACTGAACCACAATCCTTTGGTTTTCAGGCTCATGCTCAGTCCACTGAGCTACACCAGCCAGGGCTGAAATGGTTTTTATTAGCTGTTTTATTTGCTTGCCTTTAAACTGGCTTAGATATGCTTGAACTGTAAAGCCAGTTTACCTGGCTTTTATACTTGTACACCTAATATTTCTGCACATGTTACTGAATTGTTCTTATGGATTGTTTAATTTATATACTTCTTCTTGATCATCACAAATGCCTATTCGATTATGAAGAGTTACAGTACAATCCATTTCATATTCTTATTTGTTAACTGTCTAGTATTTTTTGGTAAGTTAAATTATCGCTGCTATTTCTGGCTTTGTAAAAGTTACTAAGCTTAGTGGCTTGGACTTTAGAAAGTTCAATTCTCTGTGATTACTGAGTGGGTGCCAAATATGAACTCTTTGGCACCTTCCTATATTCAAAGGAAACACATGTATCTTTCACGCCACTCGACTATATAACATTTCCTTTGTAGTCTCTCTGTATATGCCTTGGTACTACTGATTTTTTCCTACAATTCTAAACTTTGTGGGGTTTACATTGGCTTGCTGGTTCATAATTTCTTTTTATCTCATATAGATCAAACATGAAGAAGTAACGAACTGTTCTGATTTATATAAGCAATATCACAAAATATTCCTTTAAAGATTAAAATCTACTATACAACATGTTTTCCATGTCCATTGGCATCTCACAGGTAAATATTTTGTTCTATTAAGACAGTTTCTTCTTAAACTCTAAAATATCATTTTAGTCTGTCCCCCCCCAAATAACCAAATCTTTCATCAAGCTGCCCCTCCCCCACTTTGAATGGCCTAGATAAAGCACAGCTCTAGGAGTCCCCTTTGCTGAGGAATAATAATAGTGAAATCAGCCTCCTAGAAAAAGAATGCATCTATCCAGTGTCACTTTCATAACCACTGCGTAACAAAACCTGCAGGGAAATATTTCCCCTATTTTCCACAGGAAATACTGAATCAAAGCATTTTCATTTAAAGCTAATATGAAATGACAGAAAGAAGAGAAAAGGAGAATGCTTCTTGTTTATTTTACTTATTTTCACCACCTATCGCGTATTGATAAAGCCATTCCGAGGACGTATGCATGATATAATACAGAGAAATTGACTTTTGTGTTTTATTACCGCATGCCCGTTTTCACTCCTGCAGCAATATCCTTCTTGAATAGCTCCCTGCAGTTAATTTCAAGTTCCCATTGATCTTTGGTGGCCTCGACAAGTTACAATGACGATAAAGCAGACAGCCCGAATTATCAGCATACCAAATAGGACAGGGAAAACTTGGTCATGCGCGGGCATTTCTCTCTGATAATGTATAGTGGCAGACACCGAATTTGAAAATGCACTGTGTGTTTCTCAAGCTAGAACAGATGACAAGGTGAAAAAAAATGCTGCTTATTGTCCTTCTTTTGTGAGGTCGAGCTGCAGACCTCACCTTAAAAACCTACAGCCAAGGGGCACGGCACGAACAAGAGCTCAGATATCTCCCTTATATGAGTAGAGCCAATAAAAAGGTTGAGAAGATCTAAAATAAAATCGGCTAACATTGAACGTACATAGACACTGCTGCAAACACTTTTTTTTTTTGGATCTTGCCACCCTGAGCAGATACGTAGAGGGAGAACATTCTTACGTATAATTCAGTGTGAATCCAAGGAAGCAGAGAATTCTGCAGAGAGTTTCTGGCAGAGACTTAGGCAGGGGGGCAGATGGCTCAAACTAGGTCACATTAGATGGGTAAATATTATCGCTCCTCTTCTGCTACGGAAAACAGGGAAACCATACCACTGCATCGCTGAGGTTCTGTGAAAATCGGCAGCTGCTTTTAGGTTGCAATGAACTTGGAAGTTATTTCACTTCCTCTAAGGTTTCGAAATGGGCTTCTTGTGAAGAAGTGTTTTCTGTGATTATTTTAGCTAAATATGAGTTAGCATCTACGTTAGGCCTTAGTCCCATATCTTTCCCGGTAGTGGACTGGTTTATAGACGTCTTATTGACAGACTGTGAAGTGCTGATTTATAATTCTCTATGGACAAATGAAAATAAAAGAAAAGCTGCTGCATGAGAAAAATCCATTTGAAAGTTAAAAGATTTCCAAGTAACAAGAAAACCCCTAAATTGTGACCTGTCAGCAACGTGCTAGAAATTAGAAGAGAAAAAGGAATTCAGCAAGACTCGTCAAGATACTTTTCTTCTGTTTCGAAGTCAGAAAGGCCAAAGATTTAAGCACGTCCTTTTTGAAATGCTTAAGCTGTTTTCCAGAACCCTCTCCTACGGTGTATTGCACCCTCCTTTCCGGGGTTCCGGCTGTGTGGCATCTTGCCAGTGTCCCATTTCTTCTCTGGGTTTGTGGTTCTGCCAACTATGTGCTGGGGCCAGATCCCACATCAGCTTTCCAGAGTTGACTGTGCACATCCCTCTTAAACTTGGCATTCAGCGAACACCAACTTGATAGCTTGAAATCAATCATATTGAAAGTATTCATAGCACGGAAAACTGCAAATACTTCAAATGAGGGCTTCCCTTCTCCCAGGAAAGCCAGTAGTTAAACATCTGTTTGTGCACCCCTGCCTGGTGTCAGTCTAGCGGGGCACTGTCCTTAGTTGAGATTCAATAAATGTTTTTGCAGAAATAATACATGAATGTTTGGGGCTGCACTTTATTTGCATAAAGTTAAATGAGAAGACATTTTTTTTTCAAAGATTATTTATTTATTTATTTTTAGAGGGGAAGGGAAAGAGAGAGGGAGAGAAACATCGATGTGTGGTTACCTCTCTTGCGTCCCCTGTGGGGAAGTGGCCCGAGACCCAGGCATGTGCCCTGACTGGGAATCGAACCGCAATCCTTTGCTTCGAAGGCCCGTGCTCAACCCACTGAGCTACACCAGCCAGGGCGAGAAGACAATTTATTTAGGCTTTTTATATGTATCTATACTAATAGTCTTTTCCAACTTGTCTAGACAATAGTTGATATGTTACATGAGACTTATGGACTTGAGGCAGATAATTCAGGTTTGTCTCAGTGATAACCTACAGGCAAGATTTTTTACTCCTCACCTCTAGGGCACTACTAAAAATAATGCAACTTGAATCACTTTCAGAATGTAAAGCACCATATGAATACAGAACATAGAATAATGGCATTAGCATAAGAAGCTGTCTAAAAATAGATAGTAGGTGGGAGAGGGAAAGGCATGCTCATGTGTCATGAGAATCGGACCTGGGACTATTCATATTCGTATTCTAATTGCTACAGGAGCGGTGATCGCATATCTAACCAACAAATGATACTCAAAAATAGGGAAATCGAAATAGAAAGTGACAACACTTGCCAGAAGGCCTGTCAGTGTTGGAGTGAGTGGAGGGAGGAGCAGGAGCCAGGTTCCACGTCCAGACTTACCAGGTGGTTTGACCCAAAGGACACCAGGCTCTAAATTCTGCACGTTTTCCACTTAACCTTTCTTGCGCCAGATACCGTATTTTGACCTAAGGATCCCAAGAGTGAAACTGGCTCTTAAAATTCTCTTGGTGCTGATGAGGGAGAAGACTATGTGGCCATTTGCCTAAGTAGTGGAGATAGATGGTGAAGGGGGAAAATACCTGTTTTCGTTTGCACACTCACACAGACTCTCAGAACGTTTCTATATTCCGGTCTGTGTAACACAATGTTCAGAAAATGAAAAGACAAGCCACAGGCTAGGAGGAAATAGTTTCAAAAATGTGTATTTGATAAAAGACGTGTCTCCAAAATATGCAAAGAGTTTTTAAAATTAAATGACATGAAAATAAAATAGCCAATTAAAATGATCGAAAGATCTGTACAGGCATCTCACCACCAAGAAAGAGAAACAGATGGCGAGTAAGCATATAAAAAGGTTCTCAACCTCATTTGTCATTCCGGAGATTTCAAGTCAAGCATAGTACAGTAGAGAGAAAAGATTTGGGGAGCAGCAAAAAATTGGATGAAGTATGTGTGCTTGTTACTTTCTGGTAAAAGCACTGGGTAGAGTCTAATGGTTTTAGTTAACGGCCGACTAGCCTAAGACAATAGGCCACTTTGCACTTGTCTCCTTTAAGACAGGACGTAAGAGTGTATGATAATGTAGACCCTACTGTTTCCCGCTTGAATAAAATTTACTTGCAAGAGAAAGAAGAGGCTGTTTTTCACATTTGCCTAATGAATGAAACTGCACAGATATTACTCGATGTGAATATCTAAAGAAGGCGATTGCCATGTTTTATCTTATGGTTATGGATTACCTTTGTTTTAAACCCTGTCTAGGGAACAAACGGAAACATTTGTTATGTTCATTTTCTCTTTTATGGGCTTGACGGTGGGAAATAAGCTGTCTTTGAAGAGGCCCGAGTGAGATGCTTCCAGGCATTTCTTGTAACTTGTAACACCACGGCCTGAAATGATAGTGATGTATTCTTCACTTAACTTTATAAACTTGCAGGTTTGATTATTAAAGACTACAAAAGAATTGAATAACACAGACTTGCAGTGAAATAATGCAGCCCTGGATAATGTGAAAGCAATCATCCTGTATTGTGTGACTTATTTATTTTTTTTTGTAGGGAAGCCAGAAAATTGCTTTTCTGTCTGGATCGTTCTGAATTTTATTCCAGCTTAAGCTGTTGTCATTCAAACAGGATGGCCATTCACGTGTGGAAGAACTGCATACAGTTCCATTAATCTGACAATTATTTTCCATCAGTATATCCCGACCGACTGTGGTTTCCATTCTTCTAAAAGCTTGCTTTTGTTCATGTGTCTCTTAAGTGATAGAGGTTTACCCTCCACGTCCTGTGGAGAAAGTGAAATGAGGCAACACGTCCTATCACGTTATCGGAAACGCGTGGGAACTGGCAGTTTGATGCACCTGCATGAGGCCCAAGGTAAACAGGGTGGAGCACATTTTGTCTCACTCCGATGTGCCTTGACTGCCGCTTCATTTGATCTTGGTACAGTCCTCCTCGGCCTTTCAATGGTCATTATGTACCTTCCGTCTGCTGCATAAAGATGATATAGGCTATTAGGAATTAATGATCTCATCCACTTGCACGCCCACCTGTGCACCAATACCTGCGTCCAGAGAAGAGTGTCCCTCCTGTTCAGGGCTAATCTCTTCACCCGCAGGGGTCTTTGGATCCTCTGCCCCTGCAGACATGGCTCCACTGGTTGTCAACACCCTTTCAATTTCCCTGGTCTTCCTCGCCAGTGATTTTTTATGTGAGTCTATAAACACACCCAAATCTTGTCTCTGGAAACTGGGTGAACTTTCCCTATTCGAGAGTTCACTAACACTTTTTGCCTTCAAAACCAACTTTCTAAATGGTTTGTATTTATTCTCTCTCCTCCTTAATACTCAGTTTCCACCCAAATTCATTTGCGGTTTGAGTTTGGGACCATTCCTCACCAGAACTTGGGGGTCCACAGTTACCGGACCGTTTTATACTCTCACCAGCAATGCACAAGAGATCAGTTTCTCCACATTTTCAAGGTCCTAGGGTTCTGAGAAAGAGAACTTCCAGAATGTATATATTCCTGTGGGCATAGGTGTGTGGTACGTGAGTTTATGTAAGACTTGCTTTAAGGAATCGTCTCATGCAATGGTGGAGGCAAGCAAGTCCAAAATCTGCAAAGTAGGCCAACAGGTTAGAGACCCAGCGGAGGGCTACTGCTGCAGAATCCACTCTTCCTTGAGAGAAAGTCAGGCATCTTTCTATTAAAGTCTTCATCTGATGGGGTAAGGTCCAGCCACACTGTGGAGGGACATTTGTTTTTGTCCACTGACTTAGATGTTAATCTCCTCTAAGAAATACCTTGTGTGAAACATCTCGAATCATGTTTTACCAAATACCTGGTACTGTGGTCTAGCCAAGTTGATCTATTGGATTAACCATCATACTCACAAACAATTGTTATTTGCTGATTTTTTTTTTAATGCCAGCCTTAGGTGTATGAGGTGGTATGTCATTGGTATACTTCTCCTTTTTAGTAGAGTGCACAATCAGTAGCAACTCACAATAAGACTAGACCAAAAGTAAGTTTATGACTCTTTTCCCATCCTTTCCACCCCTGATGTTTATCCCTATAGACATTTATTAAATCTTTGGAATTAGAGATTTAGCCTGCTCTTTGTTTGATTGCTTGTTGTCATTGACTTGAGGAATTCATTATATATTCTAGAAGTTAACCCCTCATCAGGTATAAATGATTTTTAAAATTTTCCTTCCACTTGGTGGGGTGCTTTCTCACTCTGTTCATAGTGCCCTTTGATGCACAAAAGTTGTCATTTTAATGTTGTCTAATGTATCAAGTTTTCGATGTCTGTGCATTTGGTATCACATCCGAGAAATCTTTGCCAAATCCATACCGTAAAGCTTTCTCTCTCTGTTTTCTTCTAAGCATTTTATAGTCTTAACTATTATGTTTAGGTCTTTGATCCGAACATACCACTTTTAATTATGAATTTAGAAATTGCTTCTCCATACTACACTCAGAGATAATAGCAAGGGGGCGGGTGATCTTTATTTACACACCCCAAAGTGTGAAAACACTAGGCTTGATACTTTATAAGTTCTTAATAAATGATAACCGAAAAATAAATGAACGATTAATTTTAAAAATGAGTAAAATAACTTTATATCTCAGTTCCAAGTCTCAGCATTTTACATGAATTTAACTCAATCCTTGCAAAACACTTATTATTGAAGAAACTGAAGCACCGACGTGTTAAATTACTTGGCCACAATTAGGTCGATGGTGAGTGATCAACCTTGGAATTAATGTGCATGTAGATTAATCCTTGAAGCCATCAAAAACAGGGTGATCTTCTAGGTGGCAGAGGACAGCTTAGGCTTCCACGTTTGGCTCAGGGTCAGAATGACTTGGAAGAGCTTTGACGAATACAGACTCTTGGATCACACCCCGGATCTACTGAGATACTGAGAACTGGTATTTTAAAATCATCTTCGTGATTTATATGCAGTCAGGCTGACATCTGCCTAAGCAACATGGTTTGTGAATTTTAAACGCTAAACCTCCTCATTGTGCCAGTAAGTGAAATGAGCAGAGAGTGCTTCGAAATCTCTCCTTGCTGCTATCTGCCATCTCAAACATCAGATTCTGATGACAATTGAAATTATTTGACCAGAGAGGGAACACTTGGGGGACTTGTAGGGCGTGGTATGTGGGACTGGGGAGCATTCTGGGCAGTGCTAGGTAAAAGAAAAGCATTAAAGAAATGCAGAACCTAAACCCCTACAGTGAGCAGAGCTGAAGTACTTGAGTGTGTGAATTTGTGCAAATCATATAAAAGAAAATGTAAACCAGGGAGCTTGCAGGCACTCTCATCAGTCGTGTATAAACAACTGAGGAACAGTAAGCAGAGTTGGGTCTTGTTTTTTGTGTTTCAATCAGCAGAAGAACAATCTGAGCGAATCAATCACTGGCTAAATGAGGAATGAATGGACAATCCTACAGATGTGTTGTGCCGCACTGAGCAGCATAGTGACTGAAAGGGAATTCCAATTTCAAATTTGCAATGGGCTTCTATGCTCTTTACCCAATACCGTTCTGCCCTACAGAGCCTAGAACGTATTTTTAAATGTTGGGGAATGCAGAGTTCCAGTTTTATTTATGTGCAGAAAAGGCATGTATAACTACGACAGTAAAGTCCTCCCTCTCTCCGGAACCTGAACCTGAAATGGACGGGGTGTTATGAGAGATAGCTGTGTTCCTAGCCCAGAGAAGTAGCCACCAATGTCCAGGAATATGTCTCATTCTAGTTTCTGCTAGATTCTGAAGTGCCTCTTTGGAAAACCAGAAATAAAGGAAGTGAACTCATGATAGCTGTGCAATCACGTGAACCACGGGCCTATTGTTTTGACTCCTTGAAGTATGACATCGTCAGGAACTAGTGCCCTTCCTTTCTCCTGTGGGATTGGATTGCACCGTTTCTGAAAATTGATGTTCTTCATTGAGTAAGGTGCGGTGCCTATAAAAAAAAAGGGAGAAAGCAATTCCAATTTGAGCAACTAGTGTGTGTGTGTGTGTGTGTGTGTGTGTGTGTGTGTAGTAGAGGGCAAGTTTCAAAGATCACAAATTGTAATGAAGGNGCCCAGAGAAGTAGCCACCAATGTCCAGGAATATGTCTCATTCTAGTTTCTGCTAGATTCTGAAGTGCCTCTTTGGAAAACCAGAAATAAAGGAAGTGAACTCATGATAGCTGTGCAATCACGTGAACCACGGGGCCTATTGTTTTGACTCCTTGAAGTATGACATCGTCAGGAACTAGTGCCCTTCCTTTCTCCTGTGGGATTGGATTGCACCGTTTCTGAAAATTGATGTTCATCATTGAGTAAGGTGCGGTGCCTATAAAAAAAAAGGGAGAAAGCAATTCCAATTTGAGCAACTTGTGTGTGTGTGTGTGTGTGTGTGTGTGTGTGTAGTAGAGGGCAAGTTTCAAAGATCACAAATTGTAATGAAGGAAATGGGGAGGCTGTGAAAAATGAAGATGCCTGAACCCACACCAGGGATGCGCCGTAGGAGAAAGCCCACGCTGGAGTAAGTGAAGAGGTTTTGAAACTCAGAGGGCCGTGAGGGGTCATTAACAGGCCAGCTATTAGCTGTCAAGGGTGTATTCCACGAGGAGGGACCTTGATGTGGGTGTGAGAGATGGGAGGCTTTTTAAAGCCAAAGGCTAGTAAAGCTTTCACTGTCAGAAGCTTTGATTTCTGGACTATGGGACAGGACATTATAAGGCGTCTTTAGTTTCTTGCCTCTTATGTTCGGATTGATTTTATTTTTTTATTTTTTTGATTGTAGGAACACAATATGTAATTTGATAAAACATTTTGACTGGACGATCCAAGGCAATATTTGTTCCTCAACAAGACACAATCTCTAACGTAGTAATTTGAAGTCCTGATCTCAAAACGCATCGATGATATGTAACCATTTCTCTGAAATTTCAATATAGTGTCGTATTAAAATTACTCTGGCCACAAGGAAAAATGTAGTATATTTCACTTGCAATTAATTAATGTCATAGCATGGCATTGATGTATTACATAAAGGATTATTTCCTACTTGTTTTTATAATAACACGGTATTTTATCATTCTCAAATACTGATGCAGGAAGACCAAGTATACAGAAAGTCTGTTTATCCCCTAAACAATTCCACTGTTGCTTTATGTTTGACCTATAACAAAGGTGAAGATGTGCACGGAGAAGAATCTATAATCTGATTTACTTTATTATTTCCCTTAAAATAAATCTCTAGCCTTTATCGTTTTAGTCTGTTTCTGAGCTGATGTGAGCTCTGCATTAAAAACAGAGAGAGAATAATCCACCTGAACTGATTTGCTTTGCAGTATTTCTTCTGTCTCAGGACCTAATACGCATCTGTTGTCATTTCCATGAAAACGCTTCTGATTACTAATCAAGCATTTCCATTAATAAGTTAATACCTCTCCTAATGATTTTACATTTTAACGAAGACGGAAAAGCTATCCATACAAATTTGTGTGCCTACTGCCGGTACTAAGTTCGCTTAAGTGAACTATTGAAAATGGTGGCACGTCAGACACTGTTATTATTCCCGCTGACTTTTGAAGGAAGCAAGTCTTTGTGTCTGTCTGTCTAACTCTGCATTTTCCAGCCGTGAGTGATGTTTCTCCTTTGACAGGTGACAGAATTCCAGGCCAGCAAGATGCAAGGTTTTCGTAGAACTAGGCCAGAGGTCAAGGACGTCTTTTAGTCCTCATTGCAAAAGGGCTCTGAGCTGTCTGTGACACTCTTAGCCATGTTCTCTCCATTGAAGCACTTCAGTTGGCTTGGTCTATTTTCTTTCCAGCTCTCTGGCCACCTTCATTTCTCTTTGTGGCCTCATCCTTCTCCACCACAAATGGCTAACTTTCTGTAGGCTCATTTCTAGGCTATCTCCTCTTTCTGGTCTCCCCCTCCCTCTCTGAGGGGCATTCTGTTCAAACCAGGGCTTTACTAACCCTCAACATGCCAGTAATTATCAAATTGGTATATTTTGTAGAAACCTCTCTTCGGGCCCAGACTCACAGCCACATTTCCATTTGGCTATCTTGAAAATCCCTTAATCTCAACCCCCATTAGCATGACGAAGATTACCTAAAATTAAAACTCACTGTCAGTTCACCAAATGGGGAAACAGCCTTTCTTAGGACCCCTGGTAGAGGATCTGTTCCTAGTGTGGGGATGAGAGCTGTAGCTGCGGAAACTTTGTGCTTGTCCTCATCTTTTGAGGTGGCTAGGCTACCCATCTACAGAGAATATTTTTTAGCAGAAATGTGCAGTTTTTTTAGAGTGAGAATAGTGTAGTGAACGTGAACCAAGATGCATAAACAAAACTAACGATAAAATCCCAATTGAACTTCCTCATGAAATTTAATTTTTTGTGGGATAGGAAAACAATAGGTGAATAAACCAAAGAATAAATGTAATAATTTTACATCATCCTAAATACCTTAAACAGAAGGGGGTGAGCAGAGATAGAGGGGAGTGTTAGTAGAATGAAGGCAGTCAGCCCAAGTAGCTTTCTGCAGCGGTGACTTTGGGGCAAGGACCTCAAGTATATGACCTGCGGGAACACGCATGAACTGGACATTCCACACTGAGACAGCTGTAGCTGCAGGGATGCTTGGGACAGGAGAACGATGCAGTGTCTTAGCAACAGAAGGAAGATCGATGTGGCCTAAGCAGCAGGGTCCCCTGAAAGAAGAGTAGAGAAGAGAAGAGTAGAGATTGTATGAATAATCTCTAAATATATGTATGACACCCCAGGATGTCGCCTGGGGTCACACCCTGCAGAAGACATGAACTCCAGATGTCATTGTATTGTTATGAGAAGCTCTCCATGCCTAATGACCAGGGAGATCATGGGATTTGTGGATATATATTTGAAACAATGGCATGAGCTGTTTGTTAACTGCAGGTTAGGAGAGAAAGCAGAAGCAGGCGAGGGAGTTCGTGCTGCGGACTTCAGAGACACTGCACTGGTTCGGATCGGGAGGGAATGAGAGAGGTGCCGAGTGTTCCTCATGTTAGGGATGGGGCGAGGAAATCCTAAGGGCTGCCTCCCGTTCCTTCAACACTGGAAGTGCTGGGATGGGGCCCCGGCCTCAGGGCTGTGAGTTTCATGGGGCGATCATCCTCATTGCTGGTGCTGCTTTCCACGGACTGGCTCTTCTTCAGCTTGTGTGTAGCGGGGTCTGTGCGCTCTGTGAGGGGACAGTGGGAAACACCAGGCTGGGCTCTGTCTGTGCTAAGCGGTGTCTATAACAGTCACGTGCTGTAGCCTCACTCCTGGGAATCCGCAGTGGGCTTTGGAAACACAATTTTGTGCTTAAAAAAATAAATTTATTTATTTATTTATACAGACAGGGGATGAGAGGGGGGAAGAAAAACATTGGTATGCAAGAGAAACATGGATTGGTTGCTTCTTACACACATCCAAGCTGGGGAGGTCCCACAATCCAGGCATATATCCTGACCAGGAATCAAACTGGTGACTTTTTGGTCCGTGAAGCAATGCCCAATCCACTGAGTCACCCCAGTCAGGGACAGAAACAAAACTTCAGACAAAACGCATTGTCCCACCTACATTTCTCTGCTGTGGTTGTTCATGTGCACAAGTAACCCGGGGAAGGTTCTCTGGGGTGTTGGCCTACGGACCAGAGACACTTGGGCGCTGCTACCTGCCCCAGTCGTGAAACAGCTTCCTGCTACTCCTTTAATACACAAAACCATTAATGTAGCCATTGGCCACACACTCTATAGTGTGGGTGTTGCCAATGCTTGAGGAAGAAACCCCCAAAGTAGCTGAATTACTGGTCAGTTACTAGTGAGTAACGAATGCTCTGCCCATTTAAAGTATGAAATGTAGAAGGACATCTCACTTCAGAAAAAGGAAACAGAAGTAGTCAGTAAAGAAATTGAAGAAGTACCATTTAAAGACAGACCAGTATAAATGTGCAGCAATCACTATAACAATTGAGGTGGTTATTGCATGTCTGGCTAGGCTAATAAGTGAAAGATGAGATACATAAAAGTACAATTCCTGAGTTTTGCTGATTTATTTGATAATGACTATTGGTTTCTAATGCTAAGGATGTAATCTAGCAATTGAGGTTACAGCAATTGAAATTTAACCACAAAAGTACTTGGAAATTTAGGAGAAAACTACATATTGCTATGTATTAAGCCTGGGTACTCTACTACTGATTGTAACAAAAGAATCTGGATTTTAAAAGCTCCTAAAATACAAATTTACTTAGTAACCACCAGTACGAAATATAGATATTAATATATGATTGACAGCTAATCATCAAAATCATTTTCAAACTCTGAGGACAGCCATCTAGTTTATATTAATAAATATCATGGGAAGTCACAGGACATCAGCTACATTTCTTACCTTCCTTTGGTCTTCACAGCTCATAGCATTAATATTATAATCTATCTTTATTCTCCAAAGAATTATCTCTTTCAAGACATTCATCATCACCTCTGCCACATTACTTATGCATATTTTATTACTTAAGAAAAAGGAAATTAAATATCCAAAATGAAACTTGTATCATTTTAGGGATTTAAATCTTTAAAACAAGGGCATTCAGATCAAGGGCTGAGTTTATATTGTCTAGAATTTCACCCATGAAATCCATAATATTCTAGCTAATAATAGTTTATTTTCTGATGGTAAGTTGCATATTTATATATGGAAATCTTTTGAGGTAACCATGGAGAAATGTTTTCCATTAATTAATGCAATACTAAATATAACAAAAATTCTGATTGATAAAAATGTTAACTATTATAAAAATGGTACATTTATGTATGAGAATTATTTGAAGAAAGATGCTGACTTTCATTACAAATGTTGGAAAAATTATGTTGCTTGATTGGGTCTCTCTAATCTTTTCAGGAAGATAATCATGAAAATAAAAACATTTGGAATGACAATGCATAATCCTAGTAAAGTTATGACCATGTGATGTACTATCAGAAAAGTGTTCCCA
Source organism: Sturnira hondurensis (assembly GCF_014824575.4). Classification (NCBI taxonomy): domain Eukaryota; kingdom Metazoa; phylum Chordata; class Mammalia; order Chiroptera; family Phyllostomidae; genus Sturnira; species Sturnira hondurensis. The sequence continues at coordinate 8,979,794 of NW_028091156.1, forward strand.
TAAAAATTAATGACTACTTATATCTTTCAACCACCAAGATGGGGCAGAGCGTTCATGGAGACTGTTTAAGTTCCTCCCTGCATCTCCCCTTCCTCCCACACTACTGGTGTCTTCATCCTTATTTCCTAGATTCCCAGGACCTTTCATGTCCTGTCCTATGGTAGGAACTCGTAGGGTCCTTCTCCAGCTACCCTTTTCTTCTTCCCCCCTGATTTGTGTCACAGAAAAAAGAATGAGTGTGTATAGAAAAAAAATAAGCCAAAACCATGTCCATGGGAGTTAGAATAATGATTATTGCATGATTCTAAACAAGGAATATTGGTTGAGTATGTTTTGAATCCCGGAAGGAAATTCTGTAATTGAGGCACAAAAGAAAGCTCGAGGTTGAATAGCAGAGCCGGGTGCTAAGATAGAGGAAGAGTTTGGAGATTTCACCCTTTCTTCTTCTGCCCCTACACACTTCTACGGGGGTGCAGATAGAGCAGGGTAGGGGGTTAGAATCTGTTCCCACAGTCTCAGGTAGCCATCGCCATTGCACTCTAAAGTTATGTGCTATTAACACATATGCTAGAAACACATAACGTCTACAGTTTCCAACCGAGACAACCTGACCAGGCAGAGCTTCCTTCAGAATTGGAGAGAGAAATGTCCCCAGACAAACAGAAGTGGAGGGAACGCCTCACCATGAGATGTGCCATCCAATAAAAGATGAGTCCTTCAAGTTGAAATGAAAGGTTGCTCATGAGTAATGTGAAAATATCCTCCACTCTGGAAAAGGTAACTGCTTGCTCAAACCCAGAATACTGTAGTATTTCAGGCAGTGGAGGGTTCACCACTTTAATATACAGGGTACAGAACAGCAGTATTAAAAATAACTATAGCTACAATAAGAATCTGGTGTCCTTGGAAAGCGATGTTTGATAGAGGGAAGAGTAAAATCTCCAGCTAGAGAGGACGCTTGGAGTCTGGTCCTGGAGAACATTGGGTATTAGATTTTTGGAGCTTGGCGGTTGAACCCCACCAAAGACCATTAAGTGGTCATAATTGCGTGATAGAGAGCCCTTTGAGGGCCCTTTGAGGGCGTGTGCAGAGTGTATTTGATGGGGGAGTTTGTGATGCTTTCTTCATCCAGGTCTTCAGCTAACTGTGCAAGACTTGGTTTAGGTCTTGAACCGTAACTATGTAACTCTCAATAATAATCAAGAATTGAGAAATAATTCTGAACTCTCAGCAATAAACAAGAATTTTCAGCATGATATTATTATTTATTATTCTTTTTATGTGAATATTCAGAAAGGATAGACAATTTTCTGTATCTCTTGCTGAGAGGCCATCTATCTTAGAGATACATAAATAATGTAAAGAATGAATTGTTCGATGTGGAGTAGATTATAAAAATACACTTCTACTAGCTTCCGTGCTCTTGGAGTGGAATTTCCTCTACTGAATGTGATGCAGGCAGGCTCTTGACAACTGAGTGTGCCCTGGGGTTGGCTGCACCTGGGACCCCATGTGTACCATACATCCCAGCTAGCCTCAGGAAGATGGGTGCTGCATGGACAAGCAATGCTCTCAGCTGACAGCAGGCACTCAGGCAGATGAGATGTGAGCAAGGCCGTTCAGGATCGTCCAGCCCTCCAGCTAACCTGCTGGTCAGCCTGACAGCTGACTGGCTGCCTGTGCATAACAGAGCCCAGTGCAGGGGCAGCTGTGCTGGCCAAGACCCACAGAACCCAATGTACTAAGAAGAGCAGATACTTTAACTCATCACCAAACGATCTTTTGTCTATAAATTTATAACACTTTAATTGAATATATGCATACAAATGAGTTACAGTTATGTCCAAGGCTTTATTACTAGTGGAAAGTCACTGTAAACTGATATTTGAAATAGCAACTTGAAATAACTCTATTATGATCCATAATTATATATAACTTTTTTAAAGTTTGGCTACTTCAGTGGAATATTAGATATTAGATATCATATAAGCATGTAAGAGTTAATTCCAGAACTCTGCTGTATGATACATGGGAGAGTCGTTCTGAAATTCTGTCAATACTCCTCAGTCTGCTACACATACCGATTATAGTATCTAGTTAGTGAAGCCTCAGATTCGAAAAACATGCTTAGCCATGCCCATCCATCATAATTATGTTCGTCATTTACTGGAAAGGCTATAGTTGATGAAGCATTCTGACAGTCTCCTGGATTTCACAGTTTGAAATTATCATAGTCATGTTCATGTCAAATACCTTACATTGAATTTCCTCAGTGTCTTGCAGATGTGGTCATCTGGTTATTCTCTTTCCTCACTTTTTCAAAATTCTTCAGACTGTGACACTAATGTAGTCTTATTTTAAGATCCGTCTGTACTTATATCATGTTGTCAATACTTTAATCAAACTTCTAAAATTAATTGCGTTATACCCTCTATAAGCGTAACCTCATGTTACCACTAAAGACGCAGAAAATGAAATGTGACTGCTTTCCCAGGTTGTCTGTCATGCGTACCTATTGGAAAGTTGCCAGGCAAGCTTCTGCACCAGACTGTCTACGGACCATACCAAAGACTCACCGGTGTTTTGCAACACTCTTCAGTGGTCACGGTCGTCATTCTAGGTCCCACAATATGAGTTGGTCCTATTGAGGAAAATGAAGCATTATCACATATTGAACCTCTCATATTTCTTGATAACACTCAGAGGAATGACTTCATCCTTATTCATCATTTTCTGCGTCTTAAAATTCGGTACATTATCTACAAAGTGATGTCGAGGGTTCTGGCAAGCTGAGTCATAATGCTCTAGGTATTTACTGTGAATGTCAAAGCCTGTGGTTTCCCCCATAATCAATTTCAATGGACTGGTGTCACTTACCGGAAAGGTTGCATGTGATTGGATTTATGACCATTTGCTGCTGAACTCAGCTTATAAATTGCTAACGATTCTGGCAGTTGATTCCGTTTCTTATGCCAGTGGAATATTTGAGGTTAATTAAATAGCCTCCATCACCTCTTTTCACCAAGATGCCAGTGAACTGCTGAGAAGTTAAATAAATGTACTACTCGGTACCCAGTGATGCCAAGTAAACTGCACTCAGAATGTGCTTTGCTGAGTCTATGGTAACGATCTCCTGAAACGGAGCTTGAAGTGGTGGATCCTTAACCATTGCTAAATGGAGAGATCACTGGGAATGTAAACGTTTCTTTCAGCATCATTAGATACAATACCATCAGATCAAAGTAAGAGTAAAATAAACGTAATAATATGATTACTAGAGAAAAGTAAGTTTGAAATATACAATGGTCATCAAATATAAGATTACAGACAAAATTCTCTGCAGACACAAAACACCATTTTTCAATTCACAGACAGGCTTTAAAATCATTGAAGATCATCGAACAAGTAAATAATTCACATTTAACTTTAAAATGTTGCTGAATCACAGAATTTCAGTAATAATAATTTTTAAAATAAAGTGCTTACTGGGGGCTCCAGTACCTCTTAGATTTGCTTACATATATAAAACAAAAACTGAAATAGACAATAGTAGCCAAGAATATTATTCCTAGGAGAAAAACCACATACAATATTGGTCATAATAAAATAAGTACCACCGAACTTCCATAGTGCTTCTTAAGCAGTGTCTTTTGCCTCTGAGGACATACTCCTGTTTTGCCATAGGTGCAGTTATCTATAGATGCCTGGAAAACGAAAATCATTAGGACTCGTGTGCATGAGGTTATTTTCCTGTCCTATAGCAATAGTTCTTATACCCATCTAAATTTTTATGAGGATGCTGTTTTTCTCTTTTTCCTTTTTTAAAAGGTGGCACTATTTCTAGTTGGAGGGTTGCATTCACCAGTATTCCTTTGTACTCAGGAGTCAACACTGAAATGTGAGCAGTGGCTCAGTTACAGGTGCAAGTAAACCTCCTTAACGCTTCATCCAGAAAAAGAATCTTTACTCCCCTTTCTGTCCTTCTATTGTTGGGATGCCCGAGTGCCTGGCATCAAACCTAGACCACAGGTTGTATTGAAGATATTGGGGTAGAAAGACGCCCTGTGACCTTGGAGCCAGCACCAGACATTGTTGTGTAAGAAAGTTTTCAGAAAGCGCTACCTTACTTAGGTTCTGCATGTAGTCACTGTTAACAGCCTCCAACAACCCGGCGTGTGCTTCTTTTTGACTACGTTCCCTGTTCTCCATTCTCATATACAGTGCATGCAAAGCACACACACAGCTGTGAGTGCATCATGCTTTGCCATTATTTGCTTACTTAAAAAGTAAAGATTACATAATGACTGTGATGTAAGTTGTTAGGTAACAGCTTGGATGTCTGATCTTCTAAAAATACGTTTTTAAGGCAAAACTCTGCAGTTATACCCCACCTCCATTTCTTTTCCTGGCAAATTAATTGCCCTAGCAAGTTCAAGGAGCAGCAAAAACAAAACAACAGACAAGCAAACCAACAAAAACAACTAGAAATTGTGTCGGTCTTCAAATTATGGCTTTAGAGACACTGAGGCGTAGAAAGAACTTCAAAGATCTTTTTGCCCAATCACTAAACATAAATTTAACTGAAGAAAATGCCACCTGTTCCAAACTGAGATTCAGACCCTACAGTCAACCCTTGGACCGCAGGGTGTGAACTCTGAGGGCCCATCTGTCCGCGGATTCTTTCCAATAAATCCGAACAGTACTAACAGTGTATTTACTCTTCCCTGTGATTTTCTTAATAGGAATTTATTTTCTCTAGCTTACTGTATCATAAGGTTACACTAATTAATCCATATGTAAAATATGTAAATTGAATGTTGATATTTTCAGGAAGGCTCTAATCAACAGTAGATTATCAGTACTGAAGTTTTGGGAAAGTCAAAAGTCAGACAGGAGTTTTTGAGTGTGCAGGGTGTTGTGCCCTGACCCCCTGACCTGTCTAAGAGCCACTGTACTTGAATATCTCTGGTGATGAAACTCTCACCGGGAATTTTTCTCTCTCAGTGTTGTGTCCTTCAAGCCAGAAGAGGGTTCGCACATAGTGACAATTCAGTAAATAGTTTTGAATATAGGAATGAAGAATAATTATCTTGGGAGGCAAATCCAACTTTATTCTTTCTTAAATCTTCCTCAGTGATTCAGTAAAAAGGGGAAAAAGTGCCGTGCCTACAGTTGAAGAAAAAATATGAAGAAGCAAATACTACATAGGACAGTAAGTCATACAGTTTTTCCTTGTCAGTATTGATCGATTACAACATGTTTCATGAGACAAGGGATTCCTGATTCCTCTTAATGTACATACCATAAGTTATCTTACCAATTCCCTTTTGATGAATATTTACCTTGTATCACATTGTTGTTATTTATAACACTATGATAAATATTCTTGTCCCTACATTATTTCTTGTCTAAGTGATTAAAAGAAGGGCCTGATATAAGTTGCTAAATTGCCCTCTAAGAAGCCTCGATCGATTTATATTCCTGTTGGAAGTGCATTAGAATGCCAACCCTGGGCCTTATCTGTGTGTTTAACTTGTGTGTGGCTGGATGGCGGAAAATGGTATTTCTTTGTTTATAGTAGTTATACATGAAACCTAACACAAGTGGCCAAAAGTATGGACTTTGAGGTCAGACTTCTAGATCTCTCAGTAAATGTGGAGCCTTAGTTAACTCCTCTAAGTCTCAGTTCTTCCAGCCATAAAACAGGATAAAAAATAATACACACTGGTAGGGATCTTGTGGGATTCAAGGAGGTGATGTGTGTTGACAGCACGGAGCAGTGCCTGGCCCATGGTCAGGTGCTTTTTGGAAGTTCGGTGGTACTTATTTTATTATGACCAGTAGTGTATGTGGTTTTTCTCCTAGGAATACTATTCTTGGCTACTATTGCCTATTTCAGTTTTTGTTTTATATATGTAAGCAAATCTACGAGGTACTGGAGCCCCCCAAAACAAAAACAAGGAGAAACTTTATACAGATGAGGAGCAGTTTGTCACCCTGGGGAGACCCAGCTTCTCGCAGGAATGGAAAGTGTGCTGTGTGGAGATAAAAAAAAAAAAAAGTCCATCTTTTTATCCAGAAAGTTCCCACCCAGGTTCCCAATTCGTTTCATTCTACAGAAATGAGGCGTCCAAATTCATACGGTTCTGATGGGTCTGAGGTGTATAGTCCTGATTGATCAGCATTATGAACGCTGATTGGTTGTTAACGAACAGTTCTGATTGGATAGGGAAGGTCTATTGGCGAGAAGATGAAACCAGGAGCTCCCGTAGCAGTGGCCTCAGAGGGTTAAATGAGCAGGGTGTAGTACTGAGAGCAAGCGTTCATAAATGCTTTCTGGTGGTGCAGAGAGTGCGTGAGAGGCCGGTCAGTGGACGGCTGCTAGACCCTCCTTTCGTATGAAACTTCTGCCCTCAGTTGACCATGGGGAGTCCGTGTCATCAGGTGCAGTCTTCCTCAGGGTTCTCATCAAACTGATCTCTCTTCTTGGGATACACACACACACACACCCGTGTGCACGTATATCCTATTTATCCCTGTAGTATTTAAAATATTAGAAGTATTCATGCTTTCTGCATCATGCAAATATTTTGCCTTTTGACCATTACATGAGCTTTCCAGGGCTCCATAACAATATACCACAGCCTTGGTGACCTCCCCAAATGTAGTTTTTTTGTAGTTCTGGAGGCACAGAGTTCAAGATCCAGGGATTGGCAGGTGTTGTTCCTTTGGAGGCGTCTCCTTGGCTCCTGTCACTCCTGTTCTCGGTGAAGGTGCCTCTCAGGTAGGTCTTTCTCTTCTTCTAGGATAAAAGGCCTATCAGATGAGGACCGTTTCAAAGCACTGTCTCTAAATAATGTCCTGGGGTTAGAGCTTCAACATATATACATTTTAGGGGCACAGATCAGTATGTAAGCCATTTTTACTAATCACCTTATTCTCTGTAGTAGATTTGTCTTAAGGGACATTTAAAAAGCGTGTTCATGGAAGTTTTCACACACACGAGCTCAGAAATTATATGTGTGCAGTTCAGTACATTGAAAGTGAGTGTACCTGTGTCAGCAATACCCACAGCCAGAAAGAGAGTGTGAGCATCACTCCTGAAGACTCCCTGCCCCGTTCTCCTACCCACCGCGCACCTCTGCGGCCCTGCTTCAAACTGTAAACAAGGGAATTGTTGTTGGCACTTATTTGTGTCTGCTTTAATTCGGTCAATATCGTATTTGTGAAATTCATCCATGCCATTGCCGGAAGTTATAATTCATTCATTTTCATTGCTGTGTGATATTCGTTTGAAAATTTTAAAACTCATTTATATATCATATATATATATACACACATGGTGTTATGAGTCTTTTGAAGTTCATTCAGCCTGTCCGTGTACTCAGCACCTCACTTGCTATTTCACAGTCACAGGTTGAGTGGGGTGTTCTGAAAACACACTCCTCTAGCCCATCCCTATTGCGTATCCAGCACGTGGCCATCTCGGCTGCCCGTTACCAAGGCTGTCTTCTCTCCTTGGTAACACGTTTTCATCTTTCTCATTTCTGGTATCTACCTACCATTCGCTGTCTAATCTTGTCTCTTATATTAGAAGTGACGAATCCAGGGTGTTGGAGTCCACATTCCTTCACGTACCATGGTCTGTAATTAGTTATGTAAGTTTATCTAATATTCTGGATCCCCTAAATTTAATCAGAACATGGTCTCACCTAGGAAACAAGAAATATGTATCTTTAATTCTTGAGTCCTCATAATGTATTAAAAGTCATTATATTCTGAGCAACAGTGGCTAAAGTGAATGTATTTGAATGAATAGATAGGAAATAGTGGAGAATGTGGTTGTTGTTTTTATCAAAAAAGCCACTAATCTAGTTCATAAATATTTATATGTTGGTATATTATAGGAATTTGGACTGTGGAGGTAAAAAAAAAAAAAACACAAGAGAAGGAACAATGCCAAAGACATACATAGCTAAAGCCAAAATTGCAATTAGGTGTGTGTTTTTTGTTTTTTGTTTTTGGAGTGAAGCCAAGACTTTAAATCTACCCTTAGAATACAACAGGTAGCTTGAAATGTATGGACATTTCAAAAAAAAATCAATGTTATGTAAAACCTTATTTACAGATTCTTCTTCAACAGAGCCCTTTTGACCCTCCTCCCTGCGATCCGACTTCTCATGGATAGAGTGTGAGTCTCAGCCCCGACAGGGTCTCCTCTTCCATCTTCCTGGTGCCCTCCTTCTCATCTGCTTCCCCAGGCCAGGTCAGGTGACCTGCCTGCCCCCCTCCCCAGACCATCTTGTGCCTGCCTCTGCAGTTAAAATCACCGTGGCGTTTTCCGTAAACAAGGATAGGCTCTGGTGTCTGTTCTCTGCAAAAGTCTGTACGGGTGGTGACTACGGTATTTATCTTTTAGCGCTCAGTGCCGTGCGTAATACCTGACACATTGTGTCTTCACTACATGTGATTGCTTGGCAGAACCTACTTTCCAAGTGAAAGGCAGACAGAGGTGATTCCAGCTTCCAGTAGCAAGAGATTTATGTGACTTCGCCCTCTATTCCTGCAAGCTCACCGATGCCCTAGTGTCCTAATTGATCGTAGCTGACATTTATTTAGCACATAGTATGTCTGGGCCACATAGGTGATGGTCTGTTAGTTTCTAGGGCTCCCATATCAAATTAGGATGAACCTGGTGACTTAGAACAACATACCTTTATTTTATCACAGTTCTGGAGGCCCAAAGTGTGAAAACAAGGTGTCACAGATACGTGGGCCACACCTTATGTCTGTGCTGTATCCTGGAAATAACATTTTTTTTGAAGTTCCCAGATAATGCTCAGAGAGGCTGGAGAATTGCTATTCCTGGGTCCCAAGTCCATTAAAGAAAGAACATGGTCCTTGTGTCTTACAGCTCAAATGCTAAAACATTTAACCTGAGAGTCATCATGTATAATACTTAAACTGTCTCTTAGTTTCTTCATTATATAAGATGAAGGCTTTTTTTTTCTTGTTTCATGTGAGGGGTAAATGTGGAAACCTGATTCATAAATAATGCTAACGCCCACCATTGCCGAATACTTACCATGTGCTCAGCATTGTATTCGAGCAAACCTTTTCATGTATTATTTATGTATCTCCATCAGATTACAGGAGATTAATAATAGATTCTTCTTTTCCATGCAGCCTGTATTCCAAAAATATTGCACAGTACAACTTGAATAAAACAGAACATTTTTCTCCCCGAAGCCATTAAGGCAGTGTATTCAGTAAATCAGACTGCTTCTCAGAAGGGCAAAATCGGGTCTCAGCAAATTAAGAATACCAGAAAATGTGGATACCATAGCTATTCCAAGCAGCTGTTGCCATGGAAAGAATGGAGGGATCCAGGCACCTCCATGCAAAGCCTGGCTTTATCACTGATCTCTGATGACTTTTCTGAAGGCAAGTATTTTCTCTGCTAGACAAGAGGCATCTATAGTATGGGGATAACCATACTTGCTCAACATTCTTTAAAATATCTAAAAGCATTTTTAGAAATCAAAAGTATTCTAAAAATACTACCAGCAACAACAATAACAACACAAAACAACATTGATTGGATCAGAGAGAGCCGGGGGAAGGGAATAGAGGTTTGCAGAGGCAGGGCATGATGTTCAGCCCCCACAGGACGCAGTGGAAACTTAAGTTGCCCCGCCCTGGCTGCTTTCGTTTTGGTGGCGGCTGTTCATGCTGTTGCTATTTTCCTGTCTACATTCTTACCAGGCCAGACTTAAAAAGTTTCCAGATCCAGGCCCAAAGAATGCTTTAAAATTAACTTTGGATAATTTTATCGTTGCGCATCTGTGTGGGCATGAGTGATGAAATTACTCAAAATAGTACCTTCTATTTAGTGCTTTTCATATGCTTTGAAAAATAGGGTTACCTGTCTAAGGATATTCTTTTTAAAAAGATTTTATTTATTGATTTTTAGAGGGGAAGAGGAGAAAGAGAGGGAAAGAGAGGGAAATATCAATGTGTGGTTGCCTCTTGTGTGCCCCATACTGGGGACCTGACCTGCAACCCAGGCATGTGCCCTGACTGGGAATCGAACTGGCGACCTTTTGGTTCACAGCTGACACTCAATCCACTGAGCTACACCAGCCAGGGCAGTCTAAGAATATTCTATGCACAGGGAAACTTAGTGCCTCAAAACTAAGGATGCTGCCCGTAGCTCTCTGTGCAAAGAGGTTTGTTGTTTAGAGCTCAGAATAATGTAAATTCAGCAATGATCTGATTGCAAACAAACCTGTATCAAACTTCAGCTATGACATTTGCAAAAGATTTGACACATAGTATACTTTAAGATTCTATGATCACAATCACATTGTATTTAGCTTAGTAACTTTAATTTGAAAATAGGCAACGTGATGCATTTATTGCTGTTATGTTTGTTTTTGATCAAGTGGATAAATAAGATGAATACATAAGCCAAAGTAGATTTCAACCTTTTCTTCAAATTTCATCTGGAGTCAAAACCTTTTAGATCTTCAAAGACGTTAAAGCAAAATTTCATTTTCGCTACTTTTTTTGTGTGCCCATGGTTGATTCCTCAGTGCTTTCAGATAATAAGCAAAGTGAGTGCTAGAAATGTTAAGAGACTGTCAACCAGGTTTTCTCATTGAATTTCCAATCTAAACAGAAATCTCATAAGGAAAGCACTTGCACAGTATCTCAAAAAAGTGTGGGACATTTGAATAGAATCCCAAAGTCGGCACTATTATTTAAAAACAATCCCTGAGTCATCTCAGGTTATCTATATTGTCATTAGTCCCTGCAAAAATAAAAGGAAGCATACATAGAGGATTGAATATAAACTATTTTATAACTATTTCTAGTTAGCAAAATACTAACTTTGTAAGTTATATATGTTTTAAAAGATTTTCTTTATTTTTAGAGGGAAGGAAAGGGAAGAAGAGGGAAACATCAATGTGTGGTTGCCTCTCATGCGCCCCCTACTGGGGACCTGCCCTGCCACCCAGGCATGTGCTCTGACTGGGAATGAACCAGTGACCCTTTGGTTTGCAGCCCATGCTTAATCCACTGAGCTACACCAAGTAGGGCTAATTTTGTAAATCATTATATAGTGATAGAACTAGTGAAGCTATTAATAAGACTTAATTGAATTGGAATTTAGTGCAAAATGTCAGGTTTCTAAAAGTTCTTTATTGTCGGCTAATGATACTTAGTTCTGTGTTCAAGTATGAGTTCTTGTTCTTTAAGATTGCATGCTGCATTTGATTTTTTTAAATCTGGTATCTTTGCATCTTTGCACAGTTATTTTTTAGCCCTATGTAAACACAGAAGAATAAGAGGCTTTGAAATCCCATAGTATGTCTTGTTCTTGGAAACTGGCCTTGAAAATGGCTTGTTAGAGACGGAGAAACCTACAGCAGAGCAGCTTCCTGCATTTACTTGACATAGCATTCACAATTTTTTTTTAGTATGTGAAAGGAAATAAAACTTTTTTTAAGAAAAGGTGTTTTTTCTCCAAATAGTACTATTCTTTACTAAAAAATAGTTCAAGACAGAATGTTTCTTTCCTTTCCCCTAAAAACTCATTGGAGCCTTGGCGAAAAGTGCGAAGGGTCTAAGTGTGCGGTAGTGACGAGAGAGAAGTAGATGCCATCGGTTTGTCACCAGTTTGTCAAAGCTGCAGTGGGACTGGGGGAAATGGGAGTGTGTTGACTCATCATTAGAACCCAGGAGGACCAGGCCCCCAAGATGCCCCTAAGCAATGGTGGAAGTGGCTTTGTTTTCTTTTCTGAGCCGTGGAGAGCCAGCATCCACTCTTGCAGAAGTCTAGGGAAGAGCAGAAAGAATGGGCTCATCTAAGAGTCTGCAAGGAGCCTGGTTGGCTCGTGTGCCTCCTGTCCCAGGGTGGTAACTCATCATCTGGCCAGCATCCCCAGGCAAAGCATCCCCAGAACACTATGTACGTTCTGTTAAATTCAGGGGAGAATTGAGCTTCCCATGCTTCCAGTGTTTCTAAGCAAACCCAGCCCCTGCTAGCATTTGGGGTGACTGCATTCACTGGCCTGTTCTCTCCTCCTGGACTGCAGAGCACAGAGACACTGTGAGTGGAAGTGCTTGCCTGAGTGAGCAGAGCTGCTAGTAAATGCTCTCGTAGGTGGGGGGCTGAGGGGCCTACGGGAGAGCGAAGCTCCCCCACACAGCAACAGAAAGAAACCTCAGCCTCGCTGCGACCCTGAGGCAAGACAGTCATCATTTTAAAGAAAGAATGGACATCTCAGGTTACAACATGTATCTGATAAAACCAGAACAAAAACTGAAGGATCTAAATGAATAGAGAACATGACCAAGCTTAGAAGAAATAGTCATTCAGAGTGGAATCAAGAATGAAAAAAATAATGAACATTCTTCTAAAGATAAAAAAATCAAGATATCTTTTGAAATATTTAGCAAAAAAGTACTAAGGCTGAAAATATAAAGGAAGAATAAAACAGTAAAATAAAAAGTCAAAAGTAATATGATCACGAGGTCCAGTATTCAGGAAGTTGAAATTAAAAGACAACAGAGAACATGAAGTAAAGTAATCATCATCATCATAATAATAAATAGAAGAATATTTCCAAGAGTTAAAGATAAACCTTCAAATGAGGAGGCCTTTAAGAGCCAAATACAGTACATGAAACATGGCTCAAACAGATTTTATAAACCTTCAGAAATACAAAGAAAAAGACCATTTCCCCCAAAAAAAAGGTCACTATATAATTTATAATCGAGTCCTGGATGATTTTATATGTAGTTAAATGCATGCCACTAAAATTGTGACAGGACGGTAACAATGACCTGAGACTATTGCAGACAGTAGGTGACTTCTGGCTGCTCCCTGTGAAGGAACAAAATTAAGACTGGCACCCCAATTCGGCAGCAGGATATTAGAGGACAATATAAACGTATTTTCCTCATACATCAGAATAATGGTTATAAACCTACAATTTTATAGGAAGTCAGCCTCTGGTCAAAAGTAAGAACAACATACATTTTTACATCTATATCGTCTCAGAAAATGTGCTTTTTAAACCCGTCCTGAAAAAAAATTCTACAATGAAAACAATCCAAAATGGGAAATAATTAAGATAAGGAAACAGGAGAAACGAGGAAAAACAATCCTATGTTAACAGCTAAGGATGCAGTCAGCCCCAGAACAAATATTTTGTGCTTTTGCAGAAAGGTATGGGCCTCCTACAAGGACATCCTTCAGAAGACTGTAGATGCCATCAATTAATAATTTAATTAAGAGAAATGCCCATGGTGAGCATATGATAAAGGTGGGTGCACAGGGAAAAGGCAAGGTAATGATCAATCCAAACAAACACGTGAAAGGGTTCTCCAAAAACTGTGGTCCATCTATATAGCATTAAACATTAGGGCGTGACTCTCCAGTTCTCTTGGGGTGCCAGCTGATGGTCGTCAGGAGGGAGGGTGACTTTTCCTTCCCTGTACATCCCTCCTATCAAAGTGCCCAGTTGTCCATTGAACTTTACATAATCATGATATATGAAATGATATTTATTGACTAATAAAAATAGTTTAAAATCAACTCCTAAAATTTAAAATCAAGTTATAAAACTTAATTACAGTTATAGAATAGAATAGAATTAGAATAGAATAGAATAGAATAGAATTAGAATATAAATGTTCTAAACCCTGTCAGTATGAAACTAATGTTAGAGTTGGCAGAAATTGGGGTGTGAGAGAGGGAATAGAGGAGGGGGGTCTAAGTTCCTAATTTTTTTTAATGTATACTGGAGAATTATAGAACACAGTCTAAAACTGGTCAGGAATCAAAAGCTTAGGGAGATAAAATGTTTAGGATACTTGATGTAAGGGAAATAATTATATCACTTTAGAGGAAGAATGTGATTTAAGAGAAAGGAAAATGACCTAATTTTTTTTTTGCACAGTTCAGTTCCAACTTTACTCACTAAACTTGATTAACCAAGCAGGAGAGACATACGCATATTAGTTAGCATTTATAACTGGTAACTCCAATAATCACCAGAAAGCTCACTTATTCTAAAAGTTCCAATGAACTCTGACATCTTACTCGCCTCCTTCGATTGCTGTCTCACTTCTCATTAGCTCATATGGTCCAGGGCGTAGTAAAGAGACAGAGTGTAACTCAGCTGAATGTTCAAGCGTCATGGGGGGAATAAAGCCCCTCCAAACAGTTGACACAGGTGCACATGCACCTGAGCCAGCACTTGTCAGGTCGTCTGACATGGCACAGTTTCAAGGAAGATAAACTACAGGTGTATAGAGAACTGGTCATAGGGCAGTTTATAAAGTCTGGTCCCTTTAGCAGCTGCTGACAGAGGCAATATTTGATCATTGTGGTCCAGAGGAGAGATTGATCACACCTTTTTACTAGAATAAGAATAACAAATTCAAGACGGATGTGAGAAGGCTCTTTTGTTCCATTTAATACCCCTTCAAACTGCTTAGATTTTGGATGATACATGGAACTTGAGCATTTTCAGATTTCTGTCCCTTTTATGGGTGGGGGAAAATCATCTCCATGATCAATAAAGAAAACTAAAAAGGAGGGACAGCAGCTTAGTGTACACTAGCTTTCTAGTGTATTGAAAAGAGTGGCTTGTGAGGTAGATCATATACAGTTTCTTTTCTTTGGTTTGATATTCAGTCCTGTGGTAAATGAGAGCTAAGGAAAAAAAGTATAAGGCCGCATTCAGAGAGCAGAAATGGGAGCCAATCAATGAGAACAAAATTCAGCATTTTTATATGCAACTCCTAAATAGGAGAATGCATAAAGGAGCAAAAGGAATCACAGTAAAAGCGTTCCCCAGAATATGAAGGAGATTGGTTTAAGAAAATAAAAAAAAACCCTGTGAAGGTAGGTAGTCCCAGGTACCAGGAAACAGGAGGAAAAAGGGAGTTAAAATGTTGGCAGGTGGGAAAGCTCTTCCCACCCCTGGATGCTTGCGACCCCCGTGGGCAGGCCCTCCTTATCGTTCTGGGCCCAACCCTGTGGAGCACAGGGTATATCACCTTTTGAATTTGCATATGCAAATGTGAAATAGACTCATGTAGAAACTAATCCTACTCATAAAAATTCGCCTCAGTGTGAAACCTCCTTTTTTTTAAACCTCGCTCTCTTCCTCTTTACTGAAGAAATTAGTGCCTGGATCATTTCACTTTGTTAAAGGGCCATTCTGACCAATTAGGAAAATACGACAAAATGTTTTATCAGGAATTCAACCTGCAGGATAAAACTGAAGTGGTTCTGGTCATGTTAGTGAGTACAGAGATAAAGGCAGGGTTTTAGGTAGAAAAGTCTGTTCTGTAAAACCAGGCCATAGACATCATCTTCCTTTAGGGCCTTTCAGTGGAACTGGAAAAGATTAAGGGGGGGGGAAGAAAAACGGGAGACTAAGATTCATTCGTTCATTCAGATTTTGTTGGCTCCTTTGTTTTTCTGAGTGGGATGAATATTTTATACTGCTCCTTGTTTCTGTGCTTGTCTTAGTGTATTTGGGCTGCTATGACAAAATTCCATAGTCTGGGGGGCTTATGAACAGCAGATTAATTTCACATTGCTCTGGAGGCTAGAAGTCCAAGATCAGAGTACCAGCAAGGTTGAGTTCTGGCGAAGACCGTCTTCTGGGTTGCAGACTGCTGTGCCCTCGAGCGTTCGAAGGGGCAAAAAGCTCTCTGTGGCTTTTCTGTAAGGGCGCTAATCTTACCCACGAGGGTTCTTACCTGATGGCATAATCACCTCTCCAGGGTTCCACCTCCAAATAGCCATCCCCCTGGGGACTAGGTTCACTATAGGGATTTGGGGGTAGGCACAAATGTTCCATCTCTGGCATCGCTGAAAGATTTCTCAACCAGAAAACAGAGCCATAAAGACAGACAATGAAAATGGTGTGTGTGCAGTACGGTTTAAAAACAACAGCCCAGATTTGAAAGAGTACCAGGGAAGGCTTCAGGGAGAAGTGAGAGCTGGTGTTAGGAGTTCACCAAGGTCAGGTCTTTGCCACAGGGCCATTTGGCCTGTGCCTGGTGTGTTCCAGACAGACCCTGCGTGTCAACCTGGTCTTCATGTGCAAGTGAGGTACATCTGTCAGAAGCCTGTGCACACGTTGGTGGGTGCGCATTTGCTGAATGTGCTGTTTCTGTCGAGTGTCAATGTTTTAAATTAATCTTGTTTTAAACGCGACTAATTTTAAACCCTATTTAGAATTTTTGACCTTTTTAATAGCCATGCAGTAATTTGAAAATGGAAGAGATCCTGATGTGCACAGCTCCCGGATGGCCCTGGCTGGGGCTGTTACTCGCTTTTCAGAAAGAGGTGTGACCATAATGCCAACAGCACACTGCCCTCTGTGGCACAGACTGGAAGGAGGCCGGGAGAGCTCGGTGCAGAGCAGATACTGCCCGTGGGTCCAGTCACCTGTCACACACTACCGAGAGCATCCTTTCCTACCCGTACCCGCTGGTCCCCTTCCCCAACCGTCAACTCTGTGACCTCCACCCTCTTAGAAAGCGTATTCCATAAAAAACTGTCCAGTCCAAGAAAGAGTGTGTGTACCCACACCACCTCATGAGCCAAGTTTTATATTAAAAATCCCTGGTATTCGTTCAACAATATTTGAAGATTACTATGAGCTAGGCAACATTCTAGGACCTGCAATAGCAGTGAACAAGTTAGGGAAAAAAAATCCCTATTCTCATGGAGCTTCCAATTTCAAGTATAATTGTTTTACCTGTTATTTAGGTAATTTTATATTCATATAGAATTTGGCCATTAAATGCTTCTCTGAGAATACATTTTATAAAGAAAAAATGAGAAGAATTCCTGCCAGTGCCCAAACATGTGAGGTTTAGAATAAGCATGTGAAAGTGGCTGGTGGGGTGAGGTAGCAGAGAACGGCAGACATGCAATTGTTAGGAGAGATTACTTTTCTTGAGTCGACTATCAAATTTCTTTGCAAAATTATTCCCTCCAGGAGAAAATTCTTTGTCAGTAACAGTGAAAAATAACACATTCTATGGTGATGTTTCCATATTTTTTTAAAATTTACTTGCAAAATATGTGACTGTTCTCCCAAGGTGGAGTTCTGCTGCTTTTCCAACGAGTTGCTCAGACAGACCATGGGCTTGGGTAGTGGAACTTAATGAGTCAGGCCACCTTGGCATTCTCACGGTGCCCACTGCCCGGTTGTTTGTCGCATTCGTGCAGCCCAGCAGGAGCCATCCCAGTGCCACTGAGAGCCACCGTGCTCCCGTGCAGGCAGGATATTTGTCACTACTTCTTAATTACTTCACTTGTACATCTGGCCCAGCATTAACTGTGTCTGAAACCTATGATTCATGAATCCTTTTATGGCAGAACCCACATTTTAGTCCTCTTTTGTGGAGAGAGAAAAATTTTAAATCCTCTTCCCAGTTTTACAGCCCAGAAATGCCTTTTTCAAGGATCTGGGAGCCATACCTTTGAAAGGTAGGAGATGGAGCCCCTGTTTTGCAGCCTGTGGTAGGGTAATGCCCTTATTTGTGGGCCCTTTGCTCAAAGTTGTACCCCTTCCCTTATGATGAAGATACCTGAGAGTGTACTTTTCCTTTCGGTCTAACTGACTAGCCATCACAGTTGGCCTAAGATGCCCCTAATCTGGCTCTTAACAACTCTCCAGGCTGTTGTCTTGGTGGACCTGAGCATCCAGGCTTGGCCTGCGTTTTCTCCTATTACTGACTATCAGTATAAAATCAGTGTCTGTTTGCTTGTCTTGTCTGTTTTTCTTTAAGGGGCGACAGCTGACTCCAAGACTCTAGGTTTAGGTGACAAACCAGAGTAGACAGTTTTTGACCCACAAGCTGAAATAATACTCCTTTTTCCAACACACATATGCACTTTTTCTCTTTCCTGTAATACTGACCTTGTCATACTCCTGTGCTCTTGGTGATCAGCTAGAGGCGAGTCAGGATGTTTGACTACAACCTGATCTCTCTACCTCCACCTTCTCTGTCTTTTGATTGCCCCTAAGGAAAGACGAGATCCTCCTGTGAGAGTTTTTCCAACCAGAACTGCTGCTGTGAGCCTGCCACTGCTGAAATTGGCGGCCTTCGCCTGATGGCAAAAGTTCAAATACCGTCCTGAAATCCTTCACAAAGGTTAATTTCCTTCACTCTTCCTCTGGGTATTTGCACTATTGTTTTATCATTACGTCCAATTTCCAATGCCATTAAAGTAGACTTTGACCCCACGTCAACAAAAAGCTTCTCCTGAAATCAGTCTAGTCCTCTCATCAGAACATAGCTTGACGAGAGTAGAAACTAATATCAAGAACAGTGGTTTATGTCACATTGAGTTTGTTGCTTTATAGGTCTGACTTCACTCAGAAGACCTCTTCATCCTGTGATAAATGAGTCTCACATCCCTGGTACTTACATCCTGTGGACCCACAGTATGGTTTCTGTTACAGGCATCGAACAAACCAGTGTATAGTTGTCTTCCAGTTGCATTGTGGTCAATCATATGAGCCCCCGATGTATTTTATTTTAGTTGACTTTGCTTTATTCTTTTATTTTATTATTTTTTTTGGACAGCTGGGAAAAAACATGTGCTATGGCAAATACTTCTTGGTGTTGTTATACAGAACAGCTCTTGGCCAGGCCAACTGAAAACACAAAAAGACACTCGAGCATAATGACTGAGAGTTGCTTCTTTTCTGGTAAATGTCTGTGTTGACGATGGCCAACGAATCCTTTCCACCATCCTACAAGTCGTTGTGTAGCCATTACTGAATTATGTGATAACTAATCCCTTGCAGGAAAAACTACCTTGAGTTTCATTAAAGAAAATCTTACCTGCACAGCGTTTTTGGTCAGTACCCTCAGCGGTGGCCTGTAGGTTGCCTTTATCTGCTCTTGAGTGAGGGTGTTCTGAGAAAGAAAACGAAAAAGCGAAACAAACAAACAAAAAAGCACTGTCAACCACTGACTTGGTCCTTACCAACCGAGGGTGTGGAATTCCTTGAAGACCATGATCAATTTCATACAGTACCAACATCCTATGAGGAATCTCAATGACTGCGAAGGCCATTTTATGCCCATGCCTTTAAAAAAGGAAAAGAAAGAAAGAAAACAAACAAAAACCCCAGACTCTATATAACCACAAAATATTGCCAAATATCTCCTGTTTCCAGTATAAGTGACTATTGCTACTTCAACACCAACTCCAGCCTCTCTTCCCCATTCTTGACTCTTAAAGAAAAGTCGCCCAAATGGCATCCGATGGCATCCGATTTTTGACAGCACCCAATCCAGAACAGACCCCTGCTTCCTTTGGCCCCTTTTCATTTTACACCCTGTAGTAATAAGTGTCTTTCTTCTAACTCCCTCGAATTCAAGGTACCCTGGGATTTCACCCAGGGCGGCATGTTGCCTCACTCGCTACCAAAGACTCGATGCACCCAAGTTTGGGATCACAGGTGCCCTTCCTGTTGGTGGTTGGCTTTGACATGGGCCAGCTCATGTTCCAGGCACAGGGATCAGAGGCAGAGATGCTGAGCGACTTCTGTGTCACAGAGTCAGGTAGTGGTCAAACCGAGGACCAGTCACAGGGAGTTTGACTTGAGAGTGCGTGCTCTCAGATGTGCGTTCTGCTCAGCTGGTGGGATGCGAGCAGCAGCTGGGGCAGCGTGGTTCTATCGGAACTGCCACTGTCGAACTTGGAAAGCGACGTAGTGGGGCCCATTTAACTAAAATAAACCCCACAAAAACTGCAAAATAGATCACCCAGTAGCTCCTATACGCCTCAGGTCAAAAGAGACTACTAGCAGCCTGGCTCGTGTAGCTCAGTGGATTGAGCGCAGGCCTGCGAACCAGAGGATCGCAGTTCGATTCCCAGTCAGGGCACATGCCTGGGTTGTAGACCAGTTCCTGGCAGGGGACACACGATACATTGTGTATCCTTGGCAGAGGCAACCATACATTGATATTTCTTTCCCTCTCTCCTTCCCTTCCCCCCTAAAGATAAATAAATAAAAAAAAAAGTTCTTGGGTGAAGATAAAAATTTAAAAAAAAAAAGAGAGACTACTAGCAATGTATTTAAACATGTATGATTCTGTATCTTATTCATGAAATGACAACTCCTTCCATTGCCTGAGGTCTAAATAAAATTGTAAATGTAAAGGAAGTTTGTGATACAAATATATGAATATACTTTATCTTTCTAATCCTTTTTTCTTTTATCTCCATAGGAATATGTATTTTTATGGAGAAATGTTATTCTAATATAGTAATAGGAGAGTGGAAAGGGTGCAAAAGGAAATAAGAGGTTGGCAGAAGTCAATCTGAGTGGGGTCAGGTCAGTTTTTAGGGGGCTACACAGAATTATTGTGGGCTCAGGAGACATCTGCCAAGCAAATGACAAAGAAGAGT
Organism: Sturnira hondurensis; assembly: GCF_014824575.4. Taxonomy (NCBI): domain Eukaryota; kingdom Metazoa; phylum Chordata; class Mammalia; order Chiroptera; family Phyllostomidae; genus Sturnira; species Sturnira hondurensis. The sequence continues at coordinate 9,000,264 of NW_028091156.1, forward strand.
TCAATCTTTATTTTTATTGTGAATTCCTTATTCTGCTTCATTGCCTTATATTGGATGAATTTTTATTTCCTGTCACTTCTTCTGGTATGAAATGATCACACCCTAGAATAAATATCTTTCTTTCATAGGAACCAAAAATATATTTTGCAGTTTTTAGGGTCAAGCCATTGATTAAAGTGAAAAGTAATTACCGATATGCTGTGAAATGCATATTTGCTTCTAAGTGTTTCTGCTTTGAGCAAATTATAGCTCCTTTGCTATGTTTTCCAGGCCGACTGACAGGGCAATTAGTAATCTGAACTATCAACTGTGGTTGTAGATAATGGAGCTTATCAATTCGTGTGTTCTAATTGCTTTTCTGAGGCCCCTCCCCCTGCTCCCTTTCTCCCATCGCATACCCAGTACATTTAATGCTGCTTAAATAGCAGTGTGCCGGACACACCCGCCAATCACTGGCTGCCCTGCCCATGGAGATTTCGGCAGTTTCAAGCACCGCATTGCACTGTGTCAGGATGTTTCCCAAATATTGACTTTTGGTTTTCAGGGTTCCTGATGCTGTGCTCTGGCACATTAATCATTCGAATCACCTTAACAGAGAAGCTCATTAAAAAGACAAATACATTTATCAAGCAAATCATCAAGCATATTATATACTTTCCACCCATAATAGATTGCAACTAAATAAATGACTTGGAGATTTTATAAATAAATAGGCAGGTCAGTTAATTTCAGAGTAAATCAGAGTAAATATTACGATTCTTTATTGAAGAATGAGGATAGACTGGTTTTTTTTGCATATAATTATTACAGCATAATTCAGTTGCAGTTATGTGAGTTAAAAATAGAAACAGTACTTTGAATATCTAAACTAAGTAATTTTTTGCTAATCATAATAAGGCAACAAATTCAAGGATATTTGAAGTTCAAATGATTGGAAGTCTAACTTCGGCAGAACAATGTTTTAGTATTTATTTGTAGTATCTAGCAAATGCATAGTTTCTGCTTTAGAAATAAGGCATCAGGTTGGGGAGATGTGGGTCCCTTGCCCTCAGTCTACATAGCAAGAGAGTGATTCTGTTTCTTTTGTCAGCCAAATAATGCTTTAAAAGCTTGGAAAAGGCCTAAGGGGTCAGTTTTCTCATAGGGTCCAATTCTAAGTCCTGCCGAATCTCTCCAACACATCTCAGGTCTGTGTGGAGAACTTTGCTTTTCTTTCTCCAGGCTGATGGGCCATAGATAACCTTGAACTATAGCCCACAGGCAGAAAGGAACTCTTTGCAATTCCATATTTCCTTGTTTCTCAGATTTTAGTTTCAAAGAAAGTGCTTTGCTCTCTAGCAGAACCTTACTAAAATATGGATAAAATAGTGAACGCACTCAATTCTCCTTAAAACATTGCTATCAAATCCTCCAGTGCTGCTTGCTCACTGAATCCCAAAGGATAATAGGCTATAGTTTCTTTAAAATTTTTGTGGCCATATGGTACTTGTATTTCTCCAACTGGCTTATTTCACTCGTATGTGGAATCTAATGAACAAAATGAGCTAATAAGCAAACAGAGACAGATTCATAGAGAGAGAACAGACTGACAGCTTGGTGTGAGGGAGGGGGTCTGGCTGGGAGGTGGGTTGAAGAATTGAACAAAAGAGGAAAAAAAGAGAAAAAATCAGGGACATGGACAACAGCGGTGATGGCCGGTGGAAGGGGTGTGTGTGGAAAAGTGGAGGAGGGTGGAGGAGGCAGAAATGGTGATGGGGGGAGGCTTGACTCTGGGTGGTGACCACACAGTACAGCGCACAGATGACATGCCGCAGACTTGGGCACCTGGAACCTGTGAGACTGTGTTCACCAGTGTCACCCCAATAAATTCAGCAAAAAGGAAAAAAATTGCCGACTTTATTAACTGAACCGTGAAACAGGCTCTATACACAGGTGTAGTAAAAATTGTGAGTCTGGACCTAGAAAACTACAATTTGAGAAGTATTGGCCTAAAGGGCAGGAACGAGCTATATTCTGTGGGTGCCACGATATTCCCTTAGGGACTTGGGCTAGGAGAGGCGAAGGCGGGTTCGTGACCCCTGACTTTGCCGTCACTGGCGTTTTCCTTCAAAGGCACCTTTTCCTGGAGGGCAGGACACACATGTGAGGCCAGGATCTTGAAGGTTTTGGCTCGGCAGCCAGAGCGCGCTCTGCAGTCAGACTCCACGCTTTCCCCGCACTCTGCTGTAGACGTGCCTTGAAAGGGAGGAGCGTTCTTGGGAAAGATCCGAGGTCAGGTTGCAGCAGATGCTAGAGAGCACCTGCTCTCACGTGTTAAAGTACATTCTAAAAAAATTAAAAGTAAATAAAAAAGAGAAACAGGAAAGCCCCTTTTCCATGAGGCAGCTGATGCACTGAGAACGAGACGCGCAGTGTCGGGAGCAGCAGCTGTGCCTGAGGCAGACCTTCCCTCCCATGGGGCAGCCTGCTGGGAAGTCCAAGGGGTGCCTGGAGACCGTGCACTGCGCTGGTGGGCAAGCGCTCAGCGCCCGCTCTCCACGGCCACTACCGACACGGAGGGGAGGGGCGAGGAGGTGTGCCGGCTGCTGCTCCTGGGGTCAGGGTGCCTCTCTTTCTGCCAAGGACAGGCTTGGTATTTCCTTGCTCTAAAATTTCTATCAGCTCATTGTGCCTGATCTTCCACAGGCAGCATTTGAAAATCGATATTTATTCATGTAACTAATACTTACTCAGCTTCTACCGTGGCAGATGTGGTGAGATGCTAGGAATTCAATAAAAGCTAGAAGAACATTCTTCCTCCCGAGGAGAATAATATATATGTTAATACGTATTAAGATGTCTATTATCAATATATAAGTTAATATGTTATATATACGTTAACAAGATAATAGATATCTTAATACATGTTAACTTACATTTAAGACTATATATTTCTTATATATCATATATTAAGATAATATATTATTTTAATGTATAAGATATGTGAATATATAAGTTAAAAGCAGTTATGGGGAAGATAGTATATAATTTAAAAGCAATATGCCCCAAACTAAGGGCTATGATATTGGCAATCCGGGCATTCAGAAGGACTCCTGACCTGGAAGTCATGCAGGAGGAGGAGGAGATGGGTGAAGCTATCGGTGAAGAGCAAGTGACCCTTCTTCTGAAGCCACTGGGAAACAACTAGAGGCTTTAATTGACGAGGGGCGTCATTTCTGCCAAGCAGAAAAGTCGCTGGTAGGAGGTGTGTCTACCAGCTTTGTTCTGACAACAGCCCTTGCCAGAGCAGCTGCTGGGAACATATACAGAGGCCTAGGCAGCCCTGGGCCCAGCAGCAGCCCCCGTCAAATACACAACAGTGAGACGCGATACTTACAGGTTCCGGCTGATGGCTTTGAGCTCGGTGGCTCCCGGGGGCTATGGTGACTGTCCTGAACCAGGTGGCCTCACTGAGTCCCACTGTCCATTCAAGGTCACCCTGTCTGTGATAGAGAAGACAATGGCTTCTTGTTATTATTATGATATAGGGCATAAGGGCAGCACCACTTTAGTCTCAAGGCCACTCCCCTCAAACGTAAAAAACACCGAATTCTAAGGGTAGCCTTCACCCCTCACCTACTCTGTCCCCACCTCTTCTTGTGCATCCCCTTCCCCCACCATTGCCTAGGCCCAGGCGTGTGGGCCTAAGGACAGAGCCATAGCTTAGGGCCCTGGGCTCAGAGTGGTCCCATCCTTAGGTCTGATGCTGCCTGGAAATTCTTAACAACTTGACCCTTGGTTTGGTGTGTTTTATGTGAAGTCAGATAAAACAACTGAGCATTACTAGGGACTTAGTTTCTCCCTTATGACAATGCTGACTCATTGATAAGCTACAGACTCTTCCAAATGGGCCTTTGAAATAAAGGTGTACGTGGAATGGTTACAAGCTTCCTTTACCCATCTAATCCCTCTCTTGCTTACTGCATCGGTGCTGTTTTACCCTATATGATCAAGCAGTTCTGTGCCTTTGCACATGGATCAACGCACTTAAATGGGGAGGACCTGCTTTCAGAATACAATTCGTACATTCTGATTCATTTTGAAAGAACTAGTGGCTTTCCAAGTTCTAGCGGGTGTCTATGATAGTCGTGGAAATATTTCAGAGAAGAAATTGAAGGGAGTGTTTACAAGAGGGAAGACACAATAGGGCAAAGCTATAAATAAAGATAAATGGCAGTTTTTACGAGCAGACCAGTTGCCGGAATAACCAAGAATTCTTGAAAGCGTCTTGTCAGGTGGTTGACTTTGTGTGACAAAGTGCCTTCCGATGAGAAACCCAGAGATGGGGTGCATTCCACCCTGGACACACAACCAAGTGAGTCTTCACAGATTGCAGCGATGGGGTGCAGGCATATTGGTAAGGGAAAAATGAAAGCTTCATTTGAAAGTGGTGACATGGCTCACCTGAGACCCACTCAACTTCCCACCTGATTGACACATTGTTTGGGTCCTTCATGAGAGAAAAAGGAAAAGTAGACCCCATGTTTTAAATGAAATGAAGCAAAGCAAGTCTATATTGAACCACAAGTCAATGAGTTTCTTTTGACTTGTAAAAAAATGACATGTTGAGGTTAATTTGCTAGGAATAGACAATTATTTCTGGCCTTTTGCACACATGTCATATTAATATTTATAATTAATGTTATATTAATATTTTATAATCAATGAACACAGGTGAACTTATTCTGTGGCCATAAAAATCAGAAACTCAGAATTTCTTCATTTTCTTGATAGTTTCTTAAGGAAAGAGTGCTGTGCCCAGCTTTTTTCTGGCTCCCTGAAGGGTTCAACGATGTCCTGAGCCTGGGAATGGCTGTAATAAAGTCAGAGAACTGTACGTTGTCCCCGGCACCCATGCTCTGCTTGCTCCTCAGAGCAGCACAGGTGGGAAGTGCAGGGTGGGCTCTGCCCATACTTCCAGCCGCAACCCCCCTCAATGAGAACATCTACCGCCAAGTCGAGTTTGCAGTTTGGTGTTCGTGGCCAATCTCAGAAGGATCTATTTTCTCCCTGATGCCTTATGTTACTGTGCTCTGTATTATATTAGAGAAACAATGCAGTCATCTAATTTATAGTTATTGTAATTTTAAGAACCATTCTTAAGTGCTTATCGGATGCCAGGCCCTGCCAGGTACTGGGACTATAATAAGATAGACAATCTCATTGTCATGTGGACAGGACCCTGAGGCTGGGAGGCCTGGAATAAGAAACTACAAGCCGGCAATGGAAAGCAGAAGGCCCGGGTGTGATACTGAGGAAACATGTAGCAGTGGGAGCAGGTCTCCCTGCGTAGCAAAGCAGAGGTTTCTACAGAAAACTGTCTTAAAAGGAAAGACAGCATAAATAATGATGTAAGAGTCCAGATTTGCTAGAAGATACTGTAAGAAGGCAGTTTGCCCTTGGCTTATAAGAAAAATGACTATTACAAAGGAGTTCCCATCAGACTGTCAGCTGATTTCTCAAAAGAAATCTTACAGTCAAGAAGAAGCTGGAAAGTAGTCCAAGTCATGAAATCCAAAGACCTACAGCCAAGATTGCCCAATCCAGCCAAGCTTTCATTTAGAATGGAAGGGCAGATAAAGTGCTTCTCAGATAAGGCCAAATTCAAGGAGTTCATCATCACCAAGCCCTTCTTACATGAAATGTTAAAGGGACTTATCTAAGAAAAAGAAGATAAAAATATGAACAGTGAAAGAACAGCAAAGTCACAGTTCTTAACTATCACACCTAAAACAAAAGCAAACTAAGAGGGCAGATCAGGAGCAGAACCACAGAAATGAAGATCACATGGAGGGTTAGCATCAGGGGAGTGGGAGGAGGAGAAGGGGGGAGAAGGTACAGAGAATAAGTAGCATGATGGTAGGTAGAAAGTAGACAGGGGGAGGGCAAGAATAGTATGGAAAATACAGAATCTAAAGAACTTGTGACACATGGACATGAACTAAAGGGGGAATGGTGGGGGAGGGGTGTGCAGGGGGAGGGGAGTGAGGGAGGAAATTGGATGACTAATGGCATAATCAATAAAATATATTAAAAAAGAAAATGACTATTAGATTTTGATGAAACTATAGAAATGTAAAAGCAAGGAGACCTACAAGATATGTACAAATATAAGAGGGAAAGTTTTAAATTATGTTTTACTAAATGTAATGCAGAGTTCTATTTAAAACCACTTCTATGCTTTTAAGATCCAGTTCAGGTTAATCTGCCACACACCTGTTGAGCGCCTACATGTTTCCTATACTGTGTTTAGTTCCAAAGAGAATAAAGAAAACACACACACACACAACTATGTGATAATAACATGTATCAGAAGGTTGTGTATGAAGACAAAAGAGATGACTGATCGCTGGGTGTTTGTCGATTTTTCTTCCTAATCTTACTCATTTAAACTGAAACAATTTAGAGAAAGCAACAGATTTGTTCTGTTGGTTCATAAAAGATTTTTTTTTTGGTACAAATCTCCTTTAGTTCTCTAGCAATATTGTAGATTTGCTAAGTAACTCTATTTGGTGGATAAATTGATTAATTTTGTAGAGTTGGATGATTTTCTTCCTGTAGACAACTTTTCAAACAAAGCAGATCGTTATTTCTCCTCCGCCAGCAGTAAGCCATTGCCAAAAATGCCCTACACTGGCTGGCTTTAATCAATTGGCATGATTATAAACAACGGCTAATTCTGATTTTCATTCTATTTTATAACTAAATATTATTGTATTAAAATTTCCTTTAGGCTTTTCCCTACTAGTAAAGAATAAACTACAAATCATAGTTTCCATTTGGAAGAGTTCTTATCCCCTAGGAAAAAATCAATACATCAGAATTAAATTTCAAAACTGCATTAACAGCATCTTGGAGGTCAGGTATTCTAATACTCTCTGAGTGAAAACCAAATTATGAAGTTATTATATATGGACAATATAATTATTTTTACTACCTTTTACTTTATAAAATATAACAAAAAAAGGGATTAAATCTAGTGTAAGAATTAGGTGCAAAAGAGAGGTGTGTTTATTGATGTCATCTTAATATCACGGAATTTAATGATATTACACGAACATTAATTTTAACTTTGGAAGTTTGAATTAAAGTGTAGATAGGTAAAAGCTTTAGCAAAATAGCAAAATGAAAGAAAATATAAGTTATTGGACTTCAGCCATTGACCTTTCTACTAGTCCAGTAACTCCTTAAAGACATCAAAGAATTATTTAATAGAACAAGAGAGCCGGAAGAGATTTGAAAATTCAATGAATCCAAACACACTCATTTTAAAGACAATGAGAGCCGTAATAGTGAAATGACAGGCATGATCCTCGATTTCATCTCCTAAAAACTGTTGTCATAGAATCTCCTTTTGCTCCACTCTCAGGCCCTCACATACTGGTCTCAGTCTTTGGGGCCTAAGATCTCAGGATCCCGTGGTATGTGGCTGTGAAGCCTGGCTGTGTCCCTACCTGGGCCCTGACTAGGGGGCATTCGTGTCTGTTTTCTGATGTCCGCCCAGCACAGTATTCTTTGTGTCACTAAGGGAGGCCCAGAGCAGGCAGAAGCGTTCAGAGAATGGGAAGGCATAGTGGGCTCATTGCCAGGACCCTGACAACTTTTGGGCATCATAAAAGGAAAAAAAAAAGCCGTTGTTATGTTGACCAGGTAGTTCTTTGAAGGGAGGGTGTCTGTAATTCTTTGAATTAGGTTGTTTTATCCTAACATGACGTGGCAGCAACTGCTGATCGGGTTGCTAATGTCCACTTCCCCTTCTGAATTCTGTTGCAGTGTGTTCACCAGGGCACGGGACCAGTTAGGTACATTTGCATCTGCCTGTGCCCCATGCACCTAGGTATAGTGATGTACAGGCCTTTGCCCAACAAGCTGTGTGTGTGGGGGGGGGGGGGTGGCCTCTCTCGAAAGCTTGGAAGGAAGCAACCTGTGTGCAGCCTCCTCTTTGCCTCTCCCCACTGGCTGAAGTGTAGACACAGTGAAAGTGAACTGGTGTGAACGTGAAGAGAAAGACCATTGTCAATGATGGTGGCAGTGTCAGGGGGAAACCAGATGGAACCAGGCCTCCTGGATTGTTGCGTTGAGTACCACATTCCTAGCCCCTGGCCGGCCTGCCAGCTCTAAGTGAAAGCAGACTCACCCTTCAGTCCAGATCAAACCATGGTTTACTGTTTTCTGATGAAGACCTCCAAGCTTGAGGGTCTACAACTATAAAACACAGAAGGAATACATGTTCTGTACATAGGCTTGGGAGAGAGAAGTGTGTGTGTGTGTGTGTGACTGTGTGTGTAAGCATTTCCAGGAACCGTATGAAATAAATAAACACAACACAGTAGGAATGCGTCAATGGAAAAACGTACAACCACCCAGGGAGTCTCCACTTGTGCCTGGAAGGGATTGGAAGAAAGTCTTCACAAAACAGATTTTTAAACATTTTATTTATCTTTAGAGGGGAAGGGAAGGAGAGAGGGAGAGAAATATCAATGTATGGTTGCCTCTTGTGGGTTCCCTGCTGGGAACTGGCCTGTAACCCAGGCATGTGCCCTGACTGGGAATCGAACCGTGATCCTTTGGTTTGCAGGCCCACAATCAATCCACTGAGCTACACCAGCCAGGGCACAAAACAGATTTTTAAGATTGTCATCGCTTGCCTGTCCCTTGCCTTCAGTTTTTCTAGATTCTTCAAAGTGTACTTTCTAACTATAATGTTTCAATAGGTACCTTTATACTTTATTAAATGCCTTAGTTTTATATATCATTTGAGTGTCCTCAATTTAGGTTTATGGTATAAATCTTGAAGGGTTTTAGCCATGAGCTGTCTCCGAATGTTACTGCGGATGTCCATGCAAACCTATCCTCCTGGTAGTACACCCATTTCCATACCAAGGGCTCTTACGTGGAGTCAGTAGCCATTCTTAGTACAGAAGCATTTGCAATTAAAATAAGCATATGCATTGAACACATATATATGTGCGAATATGTTTGTGTCTGTATAATCTATGCGTTTATTTATATGTAGTTAAATAGTGGCGTTAGAATGATGTCAGAGTTTTTTGTCGTAGGTAAGACCTGTATTTGTTGATTACCTTGCTCACTTGGATTTGAGAAGGAAAACATTTGCTTCACTTCAGAGAGAATTTCCATTGTAGAAATTTGTTCCTTGAATTGGGACTTCTACTGCATTTCGATAACCACATGCACGCTGTAGTCGCGTGGCTGAGAATGTATTGTGATCTCTCGGGGCCGTTATTTCCTCCCTTTCAACTACTGTGAACTTGGCTCTGAGTGGGAGCCTGGGATGTGACCATGAGCAGTTAATAAGTAGCTAACTTGGCGTCTGTGGGACAATTAAATTAGACAAGAACCAGGAAACTTGCTGAGACAACATTGATTACAGCAACCACATTTTAGTTCCCTTTCTTTCTTTAGTTTTGGTTTTCATTACCAACTAATAAGACTTAATTTTTACAAACTTATTTCTCTGAAACAGTATCAGCCAAAGAATTGAATTTATATGGGGACTAGGTACCATTATTTATGTATTTTCCTACATTAATAATGTAAATAATAGTAACTAACATTTAACAAATACTTGTTATGGGCCAACCATGGTAATACACATCTCAGAATAATATCGTAAAGCCCTTATTATTATCCTGACTTTACAAATGGGAAATTAGAGGTTACAGAACATAAGGACTGTGCCCAAGATAACATAGCTAATGGGATATTTTGTCAGCACAAATCAAGAGCCGATATCATTAGCCATTACAATATACTGTAGTCATCTTCCACTTAGTAATTTCGAAAGCCTGTGTCCTCCTGAAATATTTGAGGTGAGGATGGTGAAAGTCTCTAGTTCCTGGCTAATGGCGGAGCTTCCTCTTGGCTTTGCCGGGAGGCAGCGGCAAGCATTGGTTGCCTCTCTTCCTGCTTCTGAAGACAAGCCGGTTAGATTTTCAGTGGAGACCATGGCGAGCGGCTGGACGAGGTCCGATCCATGAAGCACCAGCTGGGAGATAGTGGGGGTGGGGGTGGGCTTTTTGCACCATCCCTCCGCCTCCAGTCAGGGTGTTCTCTGCAGGACGGACATCAGACTGAGAGCTGGAAAGTAATATTCTTTTTCTGTGTCAGTGATGGCATTTGGGTTAGTCTTTCAAATTGTGGAATAAAACACAAAGTAGGATTGCTCCCATCTCCCACTGACAAAGCAATGATGCTTCATGGAATGCTGATGGTATTGTAAGGGAGGAAAAGCGTCCTGGTCAAATAATACATAATTGCCTACTCTGGAAACCTCACGCATGAGAACCTGGGATAGGACAGTGTGTTTAGGATTGGTCGTATCTAATCATTTACTCATTTTTAATTATACATGTGCGTCCATATATGTATATATACATACATATATACACTATCATGTGTATAAATATAAATCAAATATTTACGTACATCTCTCTTTTGGAGTATTACATTAAAGTCTAAAGAGGACATTATGGTTCTTAAAAATATACTAATATTAAGGCCACCTCTCTTACAGGTATTATAGGGAATATAAAGAGTTGGAAGGGCATTTAGATAAGATTGCTTCTTCACTAGAGAGCACTATGGAATCATAGAACCAACAGCTGAGATGTCCATGTTGCTGGATCTCTGAGCTTCATGGTTGTGACAAGTTGTTTGCCACTAGCTTCCTCTCCCATAAAGGAGTTCCGCCAGCATGTCTTAATCTCAAATTCTAATTTATCTGAGGTTTCCCCTCGTAATGTTCTTATTTTGGTCCCCTTGGGATGGCAAAGGAGTGCTTCGTAGGTTGTTTTCCGTATCAATGCATTCTAAAAACCACTTACGTATGTTTTTGGAATGAAAGCAGGCATCTAGTCCCGAATTGCGTGTGTTCCTCCCAGCATTACTGCCAATCCTGAGGGGAGAGTGTGGCCCGGGGCACAGGCGGGCCTTCCTATGATCACACACTTATACAATTCTCCACTTCCCAGTTAAAATTTGTGTTTACGATCTCTCTCTCTTTCCATGCCCTTCCTTATCTGTCATATGACTACCCACCTGTGAACATTCATAAATGGGTATAGTAGCTACAATTTTACTCTTAGGGAAAGGGACCTCAGCGATGTACTTCTGTATTATATACCGAACTTACATGCTGTACATTTGCAATTGATGTCTATCGAAAGTGATGGTAATGAAAACCATCCACAAAAATGTAAATGCAGACATCCGAGTTTTCTTGTGCTTTTTTTGAAGAATTTGTTTGGTTACCACTCAGGATATAGGACTGCTATTTCTTCAGTGCCTCTGTCGGCTGCATCCCACGAGCCTGTGAAGCTATTCTCAGCTACGGTTTTGCTAGGAGATGAGAAGAAATGTCCTAGAAGTGGGCAATTTATTTACTGCGAACAAATGAAATTCTTTCTTCCACGGGGGTGAAGTATAAATGATGAATGTAGCCGTAATCTATAGAGCCTGCTGGACAAAACTGAATTGACATGAGCAATGATTCTGAGTCAGGAATAAATTTGGGCGAGCATCCCTCTCTTCTAGAATTGCCAGTGTCTGTATTTGATGAGACAAATGTTTGATGGGCTCGCTAATTTGACTCTGAAGAGTGATTGGTACTTTGTGAAAGACTAATAAATATGTAAAAAGAAAATAAGTTCACTCGGAAAGTAAGGACTCCACCATTTTAGTAGTAATAAATCTGTCTTCATCAGTAGTAATCACTGAGATTAATATGAATTCTAATGAATATATAAGAGATTACTTCTGTCCATTTCTGCCACCCTTTCTTTTGTTTAAGTATCATGGGTCTGAAAAGAAAAACAAGCCACCCTTTGTGAGGGGTGTGTTCACCTATGGTAGATAAATTAATTCTTGTGGGGCGCAAGTGCATGGTGTCTTTGTGCCTACACCCCTAGTCCTTTACTCATTTACCTCCATGCCATGAGATGAAGTGTCTTCTTCGTTTTCTTCCCTTATTGAACATTGGTTTCTTTAAAAATTCTGAAAGTTGTTTACTTAATCATTAAAAATAAATCCCTCCAGAAGAGCCAGACTGCATTTTAAACAGTACAAAGTTAGCAGTTAATTATTTTCACAAACCCAGCTAAAAAGGAAAAACCTCTTTGTGTTTCATTAACTAGAAGAAATAAAAGCAATGGTATGACTTACAGGCAAATGCATGCTGACCCTCACATTGTGAGTTTGGTAAAGGGAATGCTTTTACTAAGAAGCCTCTGGCAAGGTATGATTGATGCAAAAGTCTTTTTGAAAAAGTCTGGGTCGGTGTAATTTAATTGATACTCATGTAATACAGGCTCTCTCCCTGTTTTCATCTGGACAGCAATTTCTGTGATGATGTTTTCCCTTTCTTAAATGTTTTATTTATTTTTAGGCAGGGGGAAGGGAGGGAGGAAGAGAGGGAGAGAATCATCAATGTGTGGTTGCCTCTTATGTGCCCCCCACTGGGGACCTGGCCTGCAACCCAGGCACGAGCCCTGGCTGGGAATCGAAACAGGGACCCCTTGCTTCACAGTCCAGCGCTCAGTCCACTGAGCCACACCAGCTGGGGCTGCTGATGTTTTTTTTTTTTTTTAATACTTGTTAGTGGTTGCTTTGTACTGATAGCTTGTGCTAAAGTTGAGGAAAAGCAAAAGCTCCAACTCGTCTTCATTTGGTGACAAACTGGACTTCTTCGATTTCTCCCTATTCACTTGAAGTCTTCACTGAACTCACTGAAGTGATTATTAAGCCCATGCACTTACTGTGCAGGAAAAGTTTCCTAAAGGAAACTGGATTTTGTCATGGCCAAGGCTGTAGGAAATAGCAGACAAGACCTGGGCAGTATCCTCCTGAGTGCAGGGTACAAAGACGCAGCACCAGGAGGCAACAGGGTGGTTTTGACATCTAGACCCAAAACTGAGCCTGCCTGAGAAAACTGGGGTTCCTGGCCTCTCGGTCTAATGAGATGTTCCCATGAGACTTGGGGTCTCTCTTTAGTTTGAGCTACTGGCCCTTGCCTCCCACCCTCAGACTCTGAAATTCCTGTTTCCTACAGGACTTCCTGGTTCTCAGAGTGAAAGAATCCGGAAAACAGCGTTCTGACACCATTTTACAGCGAATCTTGTGCTTTTTAAAATTAAAAGGAAATCTTCAGTTCTCAATTGGAGAGCTTCATTGCTACAGTCCATTATATTTCAAGCCCTCAGACATTCATCTTATTCTCTCTTTTAACACTGAGGACATGGAACACAATAAATTATCGGTATTAGATTTCTGGCACAATGCAGTTTAAGACACTCTGCATTTTAGCACAAAGTGTGAAAAAAAAATCCATCTTTCCTGCTGTCGTAAAGCTTATTGAAAACTGCTATTGTGCCATTAAAATTAATGTAATCGCTTTTCTCTTTCTCTCTCTATGTCACTTTGCCCTTTCACCCAAGCCCTTTGGGTCATCTGCCCTGGAAGACAATGAGCCCTTTCTGATTCTTCCACTTGAATTAAATGCTGAAGCTAATGCTGTGAAATGTTGCTTTTCTAATTCATATTTTACACAAAAAGGTTTAATTTTCACATAAGGCGGCCGAACATCCATTTGGATATTTCCCATACTCTCTGCATCATTTAAAACCCACAGCTGCGGAAAGGTAGTCGGAAATGGGCGCTCTCTTTGAAATATGCTTGCGAAAGGCATCAAACCTGAAATAATGTATGGCTGCTTTTTGATTTAAGACAAAACTTTTGGGGTTTTGTTTGGCGTTAGCATAAAGCTTGGAAGTTATCTATAGTATGTTAAAAATTAAATATAAGGAATTATATACCCTATGCAACACAGATCTTAAAATGCAGTTATGATGCATTTGGTATTAATTTAAGCATTTGCTTAAGAAAATGTAGCCTCATTTCTAATGTCCTAAAATTAAATTTATACTGAGTTTATCTTTAGTGATATCTAACCAGCTCATGGTTTAACTCTACTGTTCTTGTTAACACAGAGAAGAAACCTGGGGACTACCCACCGTCTGGAGGCTGGGTAGCATGGCGGCTGCTGCGTGCAGGCTGTCTGCAAAGCCAGACTCGGAGAGCCACCCTCCCTGTCCTTGAGTCACCTTTCAAGGGTCAGCTGGTTTCTTCTTTGTCCCTCTTTCCTCTAAGCCCTACCCTGGTGAGATAGTTACAGCTAATGTTAAATTACTAAGCCCTCCCTGGAAGGTGAATTTGCCCCGGGGCCCCTGCTCAACTGAAGCAACTTCTCTCCACACACTGATTCGTTCCTTGACCTTTAAATAGTCATGTTTATGGACATACGTGCTAGGATTCCAATAAAGTCACTCTAACATGACATTTAATAACTTGCAAAACTCACCAATTAATTTAAATTGAGTTTTGCTTACACTTTTGTTTTCTGTCAGGTACACACCCACACTGTCACAGGCTGCCTGGTGAACAAAACCTACCAGCCGTCTTACTGCATGACTGGGTGGTGTGCGCCCTGTTGATTTCCTTACCATACGTATGCAGAAGCCGCTTTTACTCTTGTCTAAAGAGAATATTCTTGGGGCTCGCCATAGGGAACAAGTGGGAAAATGTGAAAAATAGTTTGCAGCTCACCACAGACTCAGAAAGGAGAGAGTGGGGGTCAGAATCCCTTTTCTAAGCCATTGTCCCGGCTCTCATCTCCTTCCCTGTGCACCTGTTTCCATCCCCGTAGGTCTGTGCTCATGCGTGCCCATCCCATGTGGTGGAGCAGGAGATGCCAGAAGCTGGCTACACAGCTGTCCGTTCCTCCACCCCATATCTGCTCACCAGAACACTCACCTGTGTGTAGGGACTCAGAGTGCCAGGTGAGAGACGGCACCTCTCAGGCCATCTCTCTCATCTCTTCTGACTCACAACAGTGCACACATAACCTAAATGAATGACTGCCTGCCTTCGGCTCTCATTGTGCTATGAGAGGTATGTTAAAATAATAGCATACATAGCTAAAGGAAGAGAGAACTATCAAGAGATCTCACTTCCAGTGTACTGTCAGGGATCGCTTTGTAGCTCTGGGTCACTTGCATGGAGAATGTTGGCTATCCCTGTTTTCTGAGGGTGGTGAAAGGGAGGGTCCAGGAGGCTGCCAGGCTCCTCCGCAGCCTTGGAGACCATCAGTTAAGCTTCAGTGTTCTTGGAAATAAAGGAGTGTACCTCATTTCCAATCTTCATGGCATTTGGCTCCCCTGGCCACCTGGGCAGTCAGGGACCACGGCCAATCATGGTACTTGCATTTGGTGGCTGGGGCCACCATAACCAAGTGTCACAGCCAGGGTGGCTTCACCAACAGAAGTTTGTCGTCTTACAGTTCTGGAGGCTGGAAGTTCAAGATCAATGTGTTGGCAGGTGTGGTTTCATGTGAGGCCTTTCACCTTGGCTTGCGGGTGGTCACCTTCTCATCATGTGCCCACATGCTCTTTCTTTCTACTCTCTCTACATTCCACACATCCACATCATGTCTTTCCATGTGTGCAAAATTCCTCTTCTTTTAAGGACACCAGTCACATGAGTGTAGGGCCCAACCTAAGGGCCTCATTTTAACTTACCCACTTTTTTATAAGACCCTATCTTCAAATAGAGTCCTATTCTAAGGTACTGGAGGGTGGGGCATTGATGTGATTTTTAGGGGACTACACTTCAGCCTGCAGCAGTACCCATGACCCTCAGCCCCCCAAAAATCATTCTCAGGACTTTTGAGTTCATGCTGGAGTTCAGCCTTTTAAACCTCATGGTTCCAAGATGGGGAGGAATTTCTGCAATTATTTTCAGTTATTTAACAAAGGGCAAAACAGATGGAGAAAGGAGTCTATTTAGGAGGTCTGCACAAAATTTGGGGGGTAAATACTGTTTACAGATAAGTGAACTCGCCATGAGGTGACGGAAACATCTAGAATAATTAGAGCCAGTCTGAATCTACTGAAATACGAAGCAGTATTGCTTACAAATCTTCTCCTGATTTTATCAAAGTTTAAGACTCTAGTTAAAAATTATGAATGGCTAACATTCTACTACTTGCTAGTGCACAGAATAATCAGAAATTAAAATTTATTCTCAAGTTACTTGTATTTTATAATTCTAAAAATTCACAATTGTTCCTATACATGGATAAAAATTTGTTTCTCTGAGTCTGTTTCCACAAGCTGACGGAACTATCCAGGACAGTCTTACCAATAATATGCTTATTGCTGGTGGAGCTTCTGGGCAGGCGTTCGTACTCAGGTATTCTGTGTTGGATTGTATAACATTCTCAGCATACTTTAGAATATTCATTCTTCAATTGATTAAACCCTTTGGTTTTATATCAGTGCAAATATAACATTTCCTTTTGGAAAGAGCTATGGAATTCTAACGTCTTTGCCTTCTGTGTGTACAATATATTTACAAAAACGCACAGGCATAAATCAAACAAATAAAGGTAAGTAAAATAACTCTCATAATAAATGAGCATGATGGAGAGCTTGGGGAAGTAACCTGCACGTTTTCCCATAAAATATTCACGGTTGTTTATGTGTTCGGACCAGTACTTCTTGAATTCTCCAGATTACTTGCCATCTATAAATCAGGAGATTGTTTTATTGTTGGTTCCTCACGTAGTGAACTCTCGATTCTATATTTCTATAATAACATTTGAAAACATTTCCTATTTTCTTATATACCATTTCCTAACTAAAGTTGATTAACGTCACAGATTCCAATATTGCATTTTCAAAAGTTATACTTTTTTTGGAAGTGCATTGATAACATCATATTAAGGTCAATGACTAAACGTCACACCCCTTCGTCTTCCTCACTCAAAAATGTCTATAGAGGGGGCGCCTTTATGGTGAGGAAGTCAACAGGGAGAGATTCTAGGTGGTGATTCTGAGCATTGGCTTCATGTAAGAACCAACAGGCAAACAAACGAAAAAAACGAGAATCTCTAGTGCTAGGGCCCAGACGTTAGAAGTGTTTTACATACTTAGGAAGTTAGAACGAACTGCCAGTTCTGAGAACCAGGTTGGCACATGGAGTGAGGACACTCCCATGCTTCAGTAAAAACAGAACAAAGTTGAAGACGCCAAGGCTGTGCACAAGTGTATTAATACGAGTGTGGAGATGCAGGAGTTTCTGTGATTCCACTTTGATCCATTGGAAAGCCACTATGAGTTTAGCCATGTGACTGACTGAATTTGGATTTCATGGGAGCCAACCAATGACGCGGGCTCACCTGAGCAAAGATACAAGCGTCATCTTCCAGAAGCAGACAGATGGAAGGTGTCTACCAACAAGCAGCCCTCTGCTTTTGTTCAGTATGGGTTCCCATTGATTTCCAAAGTTCTTCATCAGGAAACCCTTGTTCATTTTCCTGTCTTCTGACTGCTGCTGTGTAGTTTTCCGTTTTTCTGATTTTCACCCTCCAAAATCCTCCATTGTACGTACAATAACTGCTGCACGTGTGTGAATTATTAGCCAATGTGTTTTTCAATGGACAGCAAGTAGAAAGGAATACAGGAAAGAGAACATAAAAATACCTGTTTCTCCACTTGAAGTGTGTCGGGTGACCTTTATATTTCTGCTCAAATAGGCCCTTTACCCATAATGCAAACTGAAACTTCATCTCATTTGACACACTCTTGGGTGCATTTGGAGTCAGCCCAAACCTCAACCTGGTGACTTTGAAAAATACTGCTCCTGATCCAGCTATCTTTCTCCTGTTTGTGGTTTTACTGTCTAGAGACTATGGACTTTTATTTAAAAAATACTGATTTTTATAGCCTGTCAATACCTATTTCTTTTAAAGTTAGACTTTTCTCCACAGCCTGTGGAGTACATATTTTTTTCCTTTTCTTCATCATTTTCCTAGATTTGTTTGGTTATATCTGTGAGGAGTGAACGGAGAAAAAACAAAAGACAGGAGCAAGGGAAAATGATAAGAACAAGTTTAATTAGAAAAAGTTCACCATGGACAAGAACAACCAGAAAGACCTATTTAAAATGTCAATACGGCATCATTTTTTTAACTTATAACTTACATATAAGTTAAAACAAAGATGTAAGTTTGGTGCTTAAAAAGGAGTTTCCTGCCCTGGCTGGCGTAGCTCAGTGGATTGAGCACGGGCCTGCGAACCACAGGATCGTGGTTTGACTCCCAGTCAGGGCACATGCCTGGGTTGCGGGCCAGTTCCCAGCAGGGGACTCACGAGAGGCAACCATACATTGATATTTCTCTCCTTCTCTCCTTCCCTTACTTACCCTCTATAGATAAATAAATAAATAAAATCTTTTAAAAAAAGGAGTTTCCTGCTTTTGTTTTTGTTTTTTAATGGCAGGCCTTCACTGTACATACTTTTTCTAAAATCGTTGATACTTCTAAGACAAACTGGGATATTCGAGTGGATTGTATACCATGTGATTGACTTCCTCCCTTATTAACATTTGTTTACTGAGCCAATACTGCAGGGGCACTGGGACGTCTGTAACAAGACGAAATGAAAACAACCGTAAAAGTTGGTGCTCTAAAGAGTTTACAATAGAGAGAGAGGGAGAGGAGGAGGAAGAGGAGAAGGAGCGAGAGAGATGAAGCAAATAAGTCCAAAATCAAAACCTTGCTGGGTGAGTTGCTTACTACTATGGGAGCATGGCATGACTTAGGGGGATTGAAAAACTACCACTTGGGTAGAAAAATTGAGAAAAGGTCAGAAGTATAAGCCATTTTGGAGAGGAAGCAGGAGGGATAAACATGGGAGAAAAGGAGACTCTTATGTAATTAAAGTTTCTAGCAAGAAGAAGAAAAACTCATGTGAGAGAGTTGGCAAATGAAGGTCGGTGAACAAGCTGACCTAGAGACCAAGGACAGAATTCCTGACACATTCTGAGAGCAGCAAAAGTTAGCGGCAAGGCTAATGGACTGCGTGCACCTTTTGGAAAACTCCCTTTGCTTGTTTTGTGAAAAATGAGCTGAAGTGGAAAAAGATTAACTTACTGTGAGACAAGTTAGGACATAGCAACATAAGTGAGTGGTAGTTTTGTGGTACTATATTATTAACTATTTTCCATAACTTAGACCCATCACAGTTTGGCTTTGTAGCTATGAAAGGATGCTATTCTCCTGGCCATTAGATAAAATGGATTCCTTATTAAACTTGTATTAAAATGGAAAACTTTTTGCCAGCATTCATTAAAACAGCAAAAGGAAAAAAAACAAATTTCAAGATTACAGGGATAAAAACAGAAATGGAGACTGCAAGAACAAAAGTTGACTGCAATATTACTGAGTGTGACATGAATTTATCCTTGTTCATTTCACTGTCTAACTAAACCCTGACTTCTATAGGAAGCTATGCAATCATCATTTTAAAGCTGGTATTTCAATGAGTCTCTAATCAATTTTAAAATTATCTTGTATAATGCATTTTGAGCCTGAGAATTGGAAATCCTGGTGGCATGCTGATATGCATAACATGAAAACACAGAGACTGTAGTTCTTAAGGAAATAAGAAATGGGGGTGTGGGATGGTGTATTAGAGGAAAAAAACAATAGGATTTTTTTTTTAAAGTTATTACAAGCTTACACAGTAAGGGAGGCTGGCAAGTTCAAAATCTTCCAAATTAAAGCCTCTGTTCAAATCTGAATCCTGGATGCTGCTATTGAGCCAGGAAGAGCTGATGTCTCAGGTCAAAGGTCACCAGGCAGATGGATCGATTCTCTCCTTCTCAGGGAGAGCCAGCCTTTTGTTCTGTTTAGACCGTCCACTGATAGGATGAGGCCCGGTTGCATTATGGAACACAATCTAAAACATCCTCATGGAAACATCCAGAGTGATGTCTGACCAAATACCAGGGCAACCTGGGTCCCAGTCAAGTAGACACATAAAATGAGCCATCACAGAGGAGCTAAAGAAGGATTCCACAAAGAGAAAGAAAACTATGCGTACATTTAAAAATTGATGTGTAGCACCTTGTTTTTACGTGTCGGCTACCTATGCATATATTGCTACCAATTTTGCCCGAGGACGGAAACAGGTAGCCCAATGAGGAGGTTATTATAATGATCGAGGCAAACGATGACAGTTGAGAGATACAATGCCTCTTTGGAGGTGCGAATTTGGCTCTGCTACAGCCCTCAGCTGTTTGTTTGATCACCAGTCTAGATGCTAGCAAGAAGGGATTTTGCAGATGTGAGTAAAGTCCCTAATCAGCAGAGTTGTAGTCAGGGAGGTTATTTTGGTTACTCTGGGTGAGTCTGACTTAATCAGTTGGCAACCATCAAAAGTGGAGCTGAATGTTCCCTGTAGATGCAGAAAATATTCTCCACGTGGACCACAGCTTTGTCCGTACACATGAATTCCAGCCTGTTTGCCTTCTTCATTTCCAGACAGTGTGCATTACAGATGGCGGGGCTGGCTTAGCCAGCCCCGCCATCAGGCAAGCCACTTTTTGAACTCACTCTCTCCTCCTCTCTCTCCCTCCTTCTCACTCTCTCTCCTCCCCCTTGTCTTTCTCTCTACACACACACACACTATTCATTCTAGTGGTGCTGATTCTGCTTCTTGGGTTGAATCCTGACTGGTCGAGGAAGTAGAGAGTGGTAAGATCAGGGACCTCAGTCTCTAACTGGACATCCATGTCTACATAGCTATGTAGATTGTTATATATCAAATAAATGCATAAATTTTATCTAAATATTCTGCAGTGTATCATAAAATTGACTAGTTAATAAAAACATATGTCTCTACCATCATTTTAATGGCTATGTTTACTTTTGCTCTGTAGAAACCGTTATTTAATTGACTTGGCTTAATTCCTGTTTCAGGATTCTAAATAATGTTTTTGAACTATTCTGTGTGTATGGGTGTATGTTTGTCGCGTTTAAACATAATTTTTCAACTAGCTGCACTTGATATCTCGTTACCAAGCACCGAAAAAATAGAGTCATATCAGAGATAAAACTTTTATAATTTAATGTAATGTTACCTTCTAGTTTTTTTCATTTGGTAAGACCATGTCTTTAGAAATCCAGTGCTCCGCATGCACATGTTGACTTTGTTAAATTTCCTTAATTACATTTTAAGTGTGAATGCTTAGATGCATGCCAGTTATAAAATTGCACCATGGGTGCATTGTAAAAGCATGAAACAGAAAAGCTCTGAACATTATGTGACAAAAATAATACATTTTACTCCCCAAATAACTTTCTGCATTTAATCCAGAGTCCATGCCTTTTTAAAGAAAATTAAATGACCCAATTTTTCTCTATTCATTCATCATTTATGCAATAATCCCACATGATTTAATGGCTTATTTCAAAGCAGAATGTGCAAAGCCCTCTGTGAATGAACACATTGTGAACTGGAGATAGGCTGGCTGGTAGGGTTTTGAAAATATAAACAGCCCAGCACTCACAGAGCAAGCTTCCACATTTCATCCTTAACTTCCTGGTCCTTCCATGGGCAGGGTCATCTCCTGAATCCAGGGGTGTTTATGATTTGATAGGAGTCATCTTCTACATGTGAAAGATTTCTGCAAGCTGACATTTCGGAAGAGGACAGACAGTAAAGGAGAATGGGAGTGGTGGGGGTGTTCCTTGTTCTCACAGCTGTGAACACTGTTATTAGTGGAAGACAGTCTAAGAATATATTTTGTTTTTGACAAGCAGTCTCCGTCAAATGATGGCATATCAGCAGTTGGTGATATTTTGAAAAGAATATCAGGTGCAATAGAGGAAAGAATCACTAGTTTAGTGGGTGGTTAAAACAATGCCTTGCATTTGATTCCTGAACACACTGGGTTTCATCACACCAAAAAGCTGCATTTTGTCTCGGTCTCGAAAAATGTTATCTCTATTTTGAGGCTGGGGAAGAGAAAAATAGTTTTGTGTTAATCTAGACTTCTACCTCCCCCACCTCCATTTGCAGTTACAAGTAGAGCAGAAATATTTTAAATCCTCAATTGTTGTTACTGATAGAAAGCCTGCATTCAGGACTCCCTTCGTCCTGACGTGAACAGAATGTTCATCTTTTAGCTGTTTCATGTATGTAAAAATCCTGTATTTTTAAAACTACCCTAGTATGAACAGTATTTTATTCCCTGCCAAAGAAAGTGATAAAAAATTTACACTGATTCTAACACGTATAAAGGACAATGGACAAAACCAAAAGGGGGTAGGATCAAGGGTGGGAAGTGGGGATTGGCTGGGGTACTGGGGGAGGGGAAAATGGGGACAGTTGTTGTATTTGAACAACAACATAAAACTAATGAAGTAAATGAATGGTTCCAAAAATGATGGTACATTTACACAATGGAATTCTATGCATCAGAAAGAAAGAAGGAGCTCCTACCCTTTGCAACAGCATGGATGGAACTGGAAAGCATTATGCTGAGTGAAATAAGCCAGGCAGTGAAAGACAAATACCATATGATCTCACGTTTAACAGGAAGCTAAACAACAAAACAAACAAGCAAGCAAATATAACCAAAGACACTGAAATAGAGAACAGGCTGACAGGGACCAGAGGGGAGAGGGGAGAGAATTTCAGGGGAAAAGGAGAAGGATTCACAGGAACAAGTATAAAGGACACATGGACAAAAAACTATGAGGGGTGGAAATGGGAGGGAGGTGGGGAGCACTTGGAGGGGGGGGGTGGGCTGAGAGGGGAGTAAAAGACAGGAAACTGTATTTGAACAATAATACTATAAAAAAACATTAAACAATAATGAAGTAAAAATAATAAAACTAAATGTACAATCCTTAAATGATTGGACAACTAAAAGTACAGCCATTCTCACCTTGCCAGTTACTAGCTATGTCACATAGGTAACTGAGGACGAATTGCCTATGTGCATACTCACACGCATATCATTGTGTGTAGGGAAGGTTTCTTCTGTATCGTGCGGACGCTAACAGGACCTCTCCAACTGGAGTTTTCTGTGAAGGCAGCAAATTAATGGGAAGCTCTTAGTGTATCGCTTGGCACGTGGTGAGAGAGCACTACATGTAGGCTTCTATTGGGCTGTGTATCCCCGTTGGAGTAGTAGATAGAGCATTTAATCCAAAGATGGGACTGCAGACTGTCATTATTGAAACTGATTTGATAAATCGATAGTAGCCAAATACTAGAAATGCATCTCTTAGGCATAGATGGTGCAATTTTAAAAAAGCAGTTAGTATAAAAGATCATTGTTTCGAAAGAGCAACTCAATTCACGAGGTCATTGCAGTACCAGGTCTCTCTCTAGAGAGGTAGGTGACCTCAGGTGAGTCACTGAGATTTAGACAACCACCAACATTGGAAAGTAGCATTTGAAGCTAGTGCGTTTGAACTAATTATAATTAGAGAAATTGAACTCAGAAATCACATAGCTGATTGGTGGTAAAGTGTAACCTCTCTGTGTTATTAAAGGCTGCTGATTTAATACCGTCAACAAATGTATATTAGCAACCATTTGCAGCTGTCAATCAATGTCAACATCTATCA
Organism: Sturnira hondurensis; assembly: GCF_014824575.4. Lineage (NCBI taxonomy): Eukaryota > Metazoa > Chordata > Mammalia > Chiroptera > Phyllostomidae > Sturnira > Sturnira hondurensis. The sequence continues at coordinate 9,023,803 of NW_028091156.1, forward strand.
AACAAGATTGGATAGACACAGTATGTGATGGACTTTTGATCTGTGATACCCTCTTTCTCTGTGAATCAAAATTAGGAATCATTCTAATCACTTAATCAATTCATTAAGTTTTGCAGAACTGTGAATTGTAAAGTAAATTGGCAATTTACTTAAGGAACTGAGAGTTAAGAAGCCCTGCTCTCAGCCAGGGTTTGGGGAAGGTGGTTTCTTTGAGCTTCTGTGTTTTTGTCTCAGGAGCTGGGGTGAGACCTAGCAGGGCTGTGATGCAGAAAGGGGCCAGTGTGACTTGACCTGGTAAACCCCAGCCTCTCACACATGGCAGCTGGTGTGTGCGTGGAAATATTAACGCCCAACTTTTTTATATGCCACCCCATTGCTCCAGAGTTTGGGAGATAGTTATTCTTTAGGATTCAAGAGTTTGTTTCCATAAACTGCACTGTAGTATGGGAAATTGCCATTAATTTCCCTTCTTCACAATCACAAAGTGTTAGGGCCACATAGGGTCCAGTCGCTCACGTTTGGTTGAGGCAATTAGAAGACAGAAGTGTCTATGGCTAGTTAGGTGCCCAGTAGGAGGGGCATTCTAATTCTTTTGAACTCTAATTGTTTTCTGATTTTGAACGAATGAGTAAATGGTATTTACTGAGTGCTGCCTTCTTATCCCGTGTGGGTGCTTTAATGCAGATCATCTGGAAACAAATTCCTCTACACTGTTTTCTAGTTTTGAGGTTATATGATGCCTTGAGGTTTAATATTGCTCTGTCTTTCTTGAGAATTGGTGCCTTCGTCACTGTGAAACGTTCACATTAATCATCTGTAACAACTCGACTTAAAATCGGCTCTGTCTAATATTAGTACAAGTATAACTACAGGATCCTTCTTTTTGCTGGGTTTCACATGCTATAACTTTATCCTTGTAGTTTTACTCTATTTTCTAATGTTTTAGGAAAGTCTTGTAAGTAATGTAGTGAGGTGTTTAAAAACAATCTATCATTCTACCATATGATCTCACCTATAATTGGAACCTAATCAACAGAACAAACAAATGAGCAAAAAAGAGCCAAAGACTTGGACATAAAGAACAGACTGATAGTGATCAGAGGGGAGAAGAGATGGAGACAATGAAGAGGAAGGGGCAAGTCAAGGACCATGAATAGAGGACGTACAGACAGGGACAGTGGGGGAGACTGACTGTGGTTCAGGGCAGGGGAGAACAATGGCAGAAAAGGCAGGACAACTGTAACTGAACAACAATAAAAAACTATTCTTATAATCTTAGACGTTTAATTTCAAAAATCAATCTTATCCTATCCAATGGGATTACTGATAAATTGGATTTACAACTACCAGCACACTCCGAGATTTTTATTTTGATTGACCTCATGTTGTAAGTTCCTTTGTCTCTTCTTTCTTGTCCTCCTTTGGAACTTCGAACATTTTTAGTATTTCATTTTTCTCTTTATTAACTTGCTTTTTATACCTCAATCACTCATGCACTCTTCTGTATGTGAGTCTACCCTAAAGAGTCCCATGTGCATCTTAGGCTTAATGAAGCCTAGTATCAATGATCAGGTGTACAGTTTCCTGGCAGTGTTTGAACTTGAACTTGAGCACACATCACTTCTATTTACTGATTTATTTCTGCCCTGTGTAATTATTGTTAGGATTTTTAGTTCTTGTTCTATTGTATATCTCAAGGTGCATTTTTGTCAGTGTTTCAGACAGACATAGTCTATCTGAGGTAAGGTTGAGGTGGTATTATTTTTTCCTCACAAAAATATTCTGTTATTTGGGCATTAGCTATTTGACTTGCACTTCTCATTCTAACTCCTTAAGGTAACAGCTTTCATTAGTGATTTCATACCTCTCTTTTTTCTGTTACTTACCTTTAGCTACAACTCCCTAATATTTTTATGTTGTATTTTAACTATCATTCTTTTAAAATATTTATATTTTCCTTTTGTCTGCTTGATATCATAATGCTATTAATTTCGAATATTTTTGTAAGTGAGCATGTCCCCTATGATTTTGGCCCTTTGAAATATACTGAGACATTTGTTACAGTCTGGCATGTACCCTAGTTTAGTGAACATTCCCTGAGCAAAGAGAAAAGAAAAGTGAGTTATTTGATTGATAGATGTAGTTTTCTATTAATCTTAACTAGGTCAAGTGAGTTGACTGGTTTTCAAGTACCCTTGTTGTTGATTTTTCCTTGCCTTGGTCTATCAGTCAAGAAGAGGATTGTTCAACTCTTCAAACTTGGCTATTGATTTCTCTATTTGGCTCTTAAACTCTGTCCAATTTTGCTGAGTGCACTTAGAGCTCTTTGGGAGAGTCTGTAAGCATTTAGAAGGGCGTCTTCTTGATACATGGATATTGGGTCATTATCACACTCCCCTCTTGATCTTCTTCCTTTGAAGTTAACTTTAGTACAGTCGGGTCAGCTTTCTTGTTCTTGGTTTGCATCCTTTATCTTTTCATACCTGGTAGTGTCTTTAAATTGTTTTTATATATATATATATATATATATATATATATATATATATATATAGACAGAATGTAGTAGGATCATTTCAAAACTTAACTATCTAAAGTAGAGTGAGAAACATGTATTTACTTGGGTGGGGGGAAGTCTTCCTAAACTTAGACTAGCGTTCACGGCAGGGTTAACAGAGAGCTATCCAGCCCGGTTTTCCTTTTTGAGGCTGAGGCAGGAGGGACACCGTAGTTCAAGACGTCCATATGTGGATAGGCACCCTGTACAAGTCCATACCAGTCAATGCTAAGGAAGGCCAGGCATCTCACGGACTCATGCACAGACATTAGTAATTGCTCCTAGAGTCCCTGTAACCAGCTTGAGCAGAGCCTAGTGAGAGAGGGGTGTGACGGTCACCCAAGGTCTTGGTTGTAGCCCTATTGTAAATGAAACCAGATGAAGCAGAATACTGCAGTGTAGTGGGACCCTTAGTTTCCATATTCCCGACAGACAGCACAAAGATCCACCTAGCATACAATTGCTGCTACACTTTTTGAAATTCTGCATAAAGTCTAATGTTCTGTCAATGTTAATGGCATTTGAAATGCCCTGTCAAAACAATTGCAGCTGTGTTGTGTATAAAACATATAAAATGAGCTCCACAAACTTGTCTTTTTCACTGCATTACTTTTTTCATTTTTCCCTTTCCCCCCATGGATTACTTAAAAATAATTTTATTTTTTTAATTAAGATGCTAGGCATGAAGAACCTGAATAATTTAAGACTATTGTTCTTCTAAAGACTTGTAATGATATCCTCCTAGCATAGATATTGTGTTGTTATAATAGTTAGGGAAACTATGCTCTGCTATTTGGACTCAAAAATATTTCTGATTTTTTTAATGAACACACCACTTACACGTACTGTACAGAGTTTTTCAGTGTACCAGAAAGGATTAAAAAGTGTCATCCAAGGGTTATAGATAATTAAACTGACTAAATGTAAAATGTGTCATATGGGAGTGAAAATTATGCATGGATTTTGTTGAGCTGGAAATGTGTATTACTAAATGACTTCAGATTTGTTCACTGTAAGTATAAGACAAAAAAATTCAGGGAACAGTATGTTGTCACTTCAGTCTGTCCCTTCTGCCTATGCTACTGTATCTTCCACGTCCCTTTTGGTTCTTCATTTTGGCCCTTGAATAAATGAAAGATTATTTAAAATAAATAAATGTCAGCTTCAAAAAAATGTCAGATACATTCCTTGGAATACCCCCGGTGGGTGGGAAATTGGCACGAAGCAGTCACAAAAGTACTCAGAGATCAGAGTTCCATTCAAATGATAATAGAAAGAAGTTTTCGATGGATACATATTTCAGATCAGACAACGTAAGGATTGTTATCGGTGCCAAAGGAATGGCTTTACTTGCTTGTCTACAAAGCTCACCTTTCTCCACAGCGCCACCGTCTTCTTCTGAGCTCCTCTGCTATTACTATACCAGTGTGTTCCTCTGTCTAAAATTCTGATTATTGTTGTATTTCCGTGGGTCATTAATTCTTTCTGTTCTGGAGTAGATCCCTGAAGTCGAGTTCCTGAGGGATCTCCGCTTGTCACTTTCTGTCTTAGTCGTGTGCATTTTATATTTACTGTTGAGAATTTGAATAATGACATATTCTCCAAGTGGTTGTGGGCTTGATTGCAGTAGGCCTCTCAGGGGAATTCTGTGAGCTTTTACATCTAGTGCAAAACTCCAATGAGAACATGTGTAATGAGGAATTTCTGGAACAAGAAATTACCGATTATCTATTTTTCAGAAGACATGACACATTTGTAAAGGCCTTTCTTTAAAAGCTCAATTTCTTGAGGAGAGAAGTGAACATTTCCTAACCAATTTGTTGTTTTATCAAAGTTAATTGATCCAATATTTCAGTTATCTTTAACTATTTTATCTCTAAAATATCTTGATATGAAAATTGTTTCATGACATATAGGAAGTATGACTCACCATAATCCTGTATAACTTGATTTAAACCGTGCCATGCTGGAATACCACAACTAAAACATATTTCACACTAGAACACTTCATCAAATTTTTAAGCCTTTCTCTGTTTGACTAAAATAAAATTCTTAAAATTTATGAAATTTTATCAAAAAAGTTTCTTAAAAGGAAAACTCTTTATATTATAGTTCCATAAAAATTAAAAAAAAAAAACCAAAAACCTCTAGTAATGCTTTTGGCCAGAGATTAACAGTTGAAATTTGTGGAATGGAAAAAAAAGACAATGATAAGTATGTGTTTTGCAGTTATAATTAAAATGTATTTATGAAGAATTATACTATTGCACATAAATTATGCACTTCCACGATTAAAAATGGATTATTTTTCATCTTGGATTGTGCTGAATTTCCAGCTGAGCTAGTAGAGTTTTTCCCCCCCTGAAAATAAATTTTTTACCAAGGGAAGTTGCTGCAAAATCATAATTAAGTTCAACTTCTGTACCAGTTTTTCCTGAACCTTATTATTTTCAGAAACCTAGGAGCAGGGAGACGCCCTGCATTTGTCACGATGAGCTGGGAAGGGCTTCAGCGAACATCACAGAACACCAGCGGTCAGGCACAGCGGAGAGATAGTCTCTGTCACAGTCTACAGGTCCCTTCGTCAGTCAGCGGGACCCCCACCCAGGCTGAGCAGGCTCCGTGTCATGTACAGGGTGTCCTACACCTGGCCTCCTTTGTCCTGGCTGAGAAAGAGCTTCCTGGAGAACAGCCCTGGCCAGAACTGATATGTGTCACTTTGGCTGATGTGTCATTGGCAGGACTAGTGACATGGGCCCACTTAAATGAAAGGATGCCAGGAAAAGTGTAAATGTGTGGCGGGGTAGATAAAATATTCAGAAAAGATGGAACTTAAGGGTTTTTATTCAGATTATTTTCCAGAGATTTTTCCAGTATATAAAAGCCATTATTTTAATTTCCACCTCCCCCCCTACCAAGACTTTTCTCATCTATTTGTAGAGAAAAGATTTATGGAGTGTATCTTATGTGCAGGAGACCAGGCTGAGCACTGGTCTTATTTTTATTAACATCTGGATCCCAATTGAGGTTACAAGTACGGTGTGAACAGATCACGTCCGCAAAGACTGCGAGAAGTTTAACTGGCCCTTCAACAAACTGGCAGCTAGAGTCTCATATTTGCTACATTATTGTAAGTGACGTTCAGTCCAGACTGCATTGCGAGATGATGAATCGGACCCCACGATAGAGTCTTTAACAGCAAGCTTAAATACCACTGTCGAAGAGGAAAAATGAGCTAGGGAGAAGAATATCATCTCTCTGATACACAGGCTTTTCAGAAAGCTTGATTTTGACATTTCTGGTGCAACAAGACAAAAGATGAACATGACTTTGCTCTGTAGAAACCAGAGTCCAGGAGAAATAAATGTCCATGGCTCCTATTCCTGTCTGAACCTCATTTTCCTCATTCTCTCAAACTGTTGTTCGCTGTACTGCAGGCTATAAAGGGATTTTCATCTGCTTCATCTTCTTGGCTTTCCCTGCTGTTTTTTAATTAAAGTTAAAAGAATTAAATGAACCAGGGATGCTGGGGTTACATCAGAATGAGAAAGATCAGGCTGCCAGGCCCACTGAGGTGTAAGAGGTCACGGGCTGATTTTGGAATTATTATTCATGATGATTTTTTTCTTGTCTAAAGATGAAACAGTAATGTGTTTTAAAACAGATTACAGAAATCAGAGTTCCAGGTCAGTTTCATAGAGTAAAATTATCTAGGAAAAGATATACTTTTAAAAGTATTTTCAGACTGTTTTATACATTGTCCCCAGTAATTGTGGTTATTTATGAATAATAAAATGTTCATTTTGCCATAGATTTTGAGAATATTTATTTTCACTTAACATGGCAGTTTTTAGAATTTAAACAGAGGCTTTCATATTTATAAAACTAGAATATTTAGCCAGAGATTCTACCATGTGAAAACCATATTTAGGGGTTTTAAATATTTAGGGTTTTTAAAAAATATTTTATTTATTTATTTTCAGAGAGAGGGGAAGGGAAGGAGAGAGGGAGAGAAACATCAATGTGTGGTTGCCTCTCATGCGTTTCCCCACTGGAAACTGGCCTGCAACCTAGGCATGTGCCCTGACTGGGAATCGAACCTCTATCTCTTGCTTCACAGGCCTGCGCTCAATCTACTGAGCTACACCAGCCAGGGCTTATTTAGGGGTTTTGATTGGTTTAATGTGTATAGTGTATAGTAAAAAAAAATAGTTATACCTAACATGTATAGTAAAAAAAATAGAAAAAATAAATCTTAATAAAATGAAAAAATATCCTGATTTTCAAAATGATTATGTTTTTCAGCTCACTAAGAAATGGACACCATTTTTAGTGAGGTGACAAAAAAAACCCTCTTCTAATATCTAGTCCTTAAAACTGTTTCTAAAGCAGTTATCTTTCCATGAAAGTGGATGCTGAAGTTTCCTGGGGTTAGATAAAGAAAACCCTTAAAAATGTATATGGAATATTTTATATAAAATATTTTATTTGTATAAACATATATTTATATATCTATATATATGAAGGGATATATACATATATACATATGTGTGTATATACACACACACGAGTACATATGCATGTCCTTGACATTCTGGCCTATCCTGACAGAACAGGAGAAATATTAAAGTAACAAGAAGAGAAGAACAATGCAAACTTCTAATATTAGCTGAAGCAGAGGTTCTCCTCATCGGAACTTGTTCACTCTATGCCTGAGAGGTTATTTGAGCTGCGTGAACCTGCGTGTTAACACGCGGGCAGGCAGCAGACAGACAGGGCGGATGCCGCGTTCCCCGGCGCTCTCTGGAATTGGAGAGCAGCTGGGAGCTTGGGGGCGGCTACTCTGGCACAGAATTTATGCAAGGACCAAAATAGATGCTACTCTACATTAAATTTTTTTTTAAAGAAGGAAACTTTAGGAGTAAAATCTAAACTGCATTGTAAGACCTGGCAAAAATCAAATTATATCCCTCTAACAATGGAGTAGTCAATCATAATATATGAGAATTAAGGTTTTCCCCAGGCAATAAACCCTAAATTCCCAGAGTCAATTGAAATGTAAATCACCTAGCCATCATTTTAAATCCAATATATCTTCATTAACCTAAAAGTATAGCTCGCCAGCGCAAAGTCCATCTCAACCATAATCCAGAATGGTGCGATTAAATCACAAATGACTTCTAAATTCCCGGATGCCAAGAGAATTAGGGCCTGACAGCTGTACCATTCCGTGTGGCAGGCTGCCTGTTACAGGGGAAAGAGAAACTGACAGGATCAGATTCTGTCCTCATCATTGGTGACCAGGGAAGTTTGAGGACAAAATGTCTCTACGTTTGCTGACCCTCGGTTCTCCTGACTCTTCAATGAGAATATCTATACTTGCTATTCCGTATGTCTCCTAGTCTTCTTTTCAACCTATGCTGGCCAGTCTTTCATTTCTGTCTGTTTTGAGAACAGGCACCGTGTCTGAGAGTTTCATTGCTTACCGTCTCATTAGTTAGCTTGCCGTTACTGTACATGTGTCAGCAGAAGACAGGAGAGTCCTGAGCCAGAGACGGAAGACAGTTGATCACTCACAGCCACGGCAGGAGTCAGAGTGACATAGTCCTGTTTGTGTCCTTGTCCTCGTTCCCCTGGATGGTGTGATAAGGGCTCGCGGCTGTGTTTGTACATGGCAAGTGTTGGTGAGAATGGAGACAGGACGAGCCCTTGTGTGGTGAGGATGTGAATGCAGAACGGTGCCACGGCGATGGAAGCCGGTGTGCCGGCTCCTCAGAAAACAACGCCTGAAATTCCGACGCGATCCAGCGTTTCCTCTCCTGGGTATACACCGAGAAGGACTGAAAGTGGGTCCTTGGACACGTATTTGTACAGCAGTGTTCGTAGCAGCAGCATCACTCACAATAAACAAGTGCAGACAATCTAAATGTTCATCAAAGGCTCCATGGACAGACACCACGTGGTACACACAGACCATGGAACATTATTCAGCCTTGAAAGGAAATGAAGTTTTGGCACGTACCACAGCATGGATCATCTTCTGAAATTTAGTTTGTTAGGTTTCTACGCCTCTTAAGCACTCTAATTGATTTTTGTGTGTCCTCAACTGTTTGATAAATGAAACCTAAAAAAAAAGAGAAAAGGAAAAAGGGCATATGACTTTGTCATGCTTTTGTTGATAGCCCAGGAAGACCGGTCAGTCGAGACCTCCTACATCATAAGAGGGGTAGGATCCCGCCCAGTTCACAGCTGTAAACATTGCCTGTGAGCCGGTGGCTCGGTAACTAATCCCCGCCCCACTTTGTGGACCTGTATTTCCAGCCCAGCTGCCCCGTGATGCTTTCAGAACTGCAGACCAATCCTGTTGCTTGTCTGTGCAGCACACGCTAGTCATTCCCCTTCCGTTCTATCTAAAAGTCAGATAGAGAACCCCCTTTTATTTGCCGTGTGGAAGCAAATGGGGGTTCGCTCTTCATCCAAGCCGGAGGTGAATGGCTCTCACATGAGACAAGTGGCGACGTACCTAAACCTGTTCTGATTCTGCTGAACCAGGCTCTGACTCATGGAGGGATCAGCCCTCGGGCAAAAACCCATCACTGATACTGACTTTTAAAAATACCTTTAGTCCTGGCTGGTGTAGCTCAGTGGACTGAGCACGGGCCTGCGAACCAGAGTATCGCAGTTCAATTCCCAGTCAGGGCACATGCCTGGGTTGCAGGCCAGTTCCCAGCAGGGGACACATGAGAGGCAACCATACATTGATATTTCTCTCCCTCTCTCCTTCCCTTCCCCTCTAAAAATAAATAAATAAAATCTTTAAAAAAATACCTTCAATGTGCAGAATGGATATGACATTCCAGCCTTGCTTTGTGTAGCATCTATGGTTGTAAACTCATAGTTTATCTAATTAAAATCTAGTTACTCAGAGCAGGTGTGTGATTCTGAGGAAGAGTCTAAAATCGATACGTGTGCAGTGAGAATATAAACATCCTCTGTCCATACTGCTAATGAAAGCAGGCGTGGGCAGGCGTGGCGTCACCTGGCACAGCGACAGCGAGTCCAGGGAAGGCAGGGCAATGCCCAGCTGCTGAGAGTGCCAGGTCCAGGCTTGGCCATGTGCAGGTCGGGGAGGGGTTCGTGCAGGCCGCGCTGACCCACAGGAGCAGCAGCGAAAGTGATGTTGGGAGTAATACTGTTGGTAGTTACTCTGCACAAAACAGTATTTTGTGGATTACTTGCATTATTTTGTTGAATCCAGCCATCCATTGAGAAATTTATTACCACTGTCTGAGCAATGAGCAAATAGTCTGTAAGCTATTTAGAGCCCCAGGCTACAGGAAAGAGGACTGAAGACTCTAATTCCGGTTTCGCTCATTCTGCTGGGGGCACGGTTTCATGTGAGACATCCTGACCACCTGCTGACCCATCAGTGAATAAATACTTATTAGCCACCAAGTGAATATGTGTGGAGCTTAGCCTCCACTAATTAGTACCCAGTCAAGCAACTGGCATGTGGCATGTATGCAGATGGGTCACAGCAGCCTGTCACTAGCTGTGCGTGGCGGAGATTTAAGCGAGTTTGACACTTGTGAGACAGATGGTGAAACACTATTATAAATATATATTCTGGTTTTTTTAAGCTGCCGTAACATGGTCTGTTTTTCTAGTGCAACAACTGGCATATCTTGTGTGTCATTCATCTTGACTTTAAAATCTATATAGGTATTACATGTAACCCTACCTTAATTTTTTGGTCACTCTTCAGGCTAGTTTAAGGATTCTTATAAAATGTATCTATTTACAAGATAACCACCTGAGTAATTTATGTCTCTTCTGACAACCTCACCATCAGCCTGGCTAGGCGCTGCAATACCGAGGAATTGGTGGATTCTCTTCTGTCTCTAAAAGGAGAGGAAAGGGTTTGGTGTGTTAAAACAGCATGTGTTTTGTGTCAGAAAAACTTAAAATCACCTCATGGCTTGGCCACTACCCACCTGTGGAAATGTAAGCAGAGTACTTAAAAGTCTTAGCATCTGAGCTCTGTACAGATTCAAAATAAACAGTAATATCTACTTGCAGTACTTTTCCCTTTATTTTTATTGTTTACCCTATGACAGATGTCCCCATTCCCCACACCTCGCCCCTGGCTTTGCCTGCCTTCACCTAGGCCTCTCCCTTCCTCAGGCCATCATCACCCCACTATTTTGTCTGTGTCCGTGGGTCATCTATGTATGTTCTTTAGCTAATCTCTCCACCTTGTCTCCTCCAGTCTACCCACCCCCAGCTCCCCCCAGCAGCCATCAGCTTGTTGCATATATCCCGGCCTCTGTCTCTGTTTTGTTAGCTTATTTTGCTCACTAGATTCCACATGTAAGTGAAATTGTATGGTGTTTCTCTTTCTGTGACTGGCTTATTTTGCTTAGGGTAATGCTCTCCAGGCCCAACCATGCTATCTCTGTGCTTCAAAGATATCATCTCCTGTAATGGTCTCCACGATTCTTTGAGATTGTTGTTCTTAATGTCCCCATTTTACAGATGAAAGAATTGTGGTTCAGAATGTCTTAGTATCACACTCAAGACTGTTACAAGTTTAGCTGAGAAACAAGAATGCAAGCCCTGGTCCAAGGAAGAGAAAGCCAAATTCCCCAGCCTTCTGTAGGTCCTTTTCCCTTTTACTATGTACCCCAAGGTTTCAACCTCATGTGTTCTTCTTCAGAAGCCACCACATTTCTTGTATCTTTTGGCCTTTTTCTTCTTTGAACATGTGATTTAGAGCTTCCAACAGAACCAATGATGTACCTGAGGCCCAAGAAGACAAGTCAAAAGAGAGAGAGAACATCAACGCTGTGATTTTCAAATTTCTGCGACCTTGAGTAGGTTTCCCGGAAGCTGTATGAGGTCTCTGTGTTTCTATACCAAACAAGCTCTTTCTGTGGTTCCAGAGGTGCCACGGACTCTGGGGAAAAAAGGGTGACGTGTACCTCCTAATTCACCAAAAAGGAATAACCATCTTGAGTACATAGGAACTGGTAGAATTATTTTTGAAAATAAAACATTGTACAATGGGAGGGCATGGTACAATGAATCAAAATATTTACGGGTGATTATTTACAGAGAAATAGGTATTTTCTTTAGTACAATTATTTTATTCCTTGTTATGGAAGGGGGGCTGCCCACTGGGCGATGCTGCTTTCTACACAGGACTCTGCCCTCGACCACCGGCGGTTCCCAGAGTACGGGCCCTTTCTCTACCTAGAAAGCAAAGCTATAGGAACATGGGAACCTTTTGCAGTAGTCTCCGTGCAAAAACAGGTATTATGTTTCTCTGTTATACAGACTATCGAGATAGGGTTATCTCCTTGTTACTGACGAGGAAAGTGGCAATCAGGAGACTGAACAACTCACCGTATTTTATGTATACCACAAGCATTAGATTGTGGATTTGAACTTGATGCCGACTCTCTCCAGAGCCTGACATTTAATAGCTTCCTTCTGTGCTTCCCAGTGACATGCATGAGTATGTGACGGGTAGCGGTAGATATAAGAACGTTAATGGTTGTAGATTAATTTTAATTGCAGAGGTCAATGTGAAAAGATAAACATATGCATTTTAAAACTTAATTGATCATGTTAATTTACAGTGTTGGCTTAATCTACTTAAAACTTTTTGAAATAATGTGAGTTGCCTCATCATTTTACATAATAAGACTTTTTTTCTTCTCCTTATCCAATAAAGGGTAAGCAATGAACTAAGTCTGGGTATATAATATTATGTAATAATCAAATAGATGTATTTGTTTCTTATGAAAAACTTAGCAAGAATACATATGGTCAATTTAGTGCAACCAAGTTGTGTTGCATTAAATGCCAGAGAATTCTTCTAAGCATCACGTTTTTATGAATTAACTCACCTGAGAAATCTGCCCACAGTGCTTTCCCTTGAACCCTAGGGGGCAGCAGAGGTACAATTATTATAACTAAGCACACTACGGTGAGAATTTGCTTATCAAAACCAGAAAACTCTTAAATTCTTGAAGCCAAATGAAGAAATTACATTAGGTTAAAACTGATAAGTGATTTATTTGTGTATTAAAGTATGCCTCTGAATTATCCTTTCACTCCATTTATGGTATGGCAATTTTAACATATTTTTGATGTCAAGAAATTACTCCTCAATATAAATAAGAGTGAACGATATTCAATCCATTCACTGAACCAGATTTCTTTACTTTTCCCCATTGCTAGATTTGTGAGCACCTTTAAACTCCCCGGAAGAAAAAGGGAGATAAATAGGATGAGCGTGAGTGCGGAAATGTTTTGAGACCACGTGAAGTAGGGAATGCCAACATTAATTCTGCCTCTAGAGTCCTCAGAATAACCTGCAATTGCATTTAGGAGATTAAAAGTGTCAGCTCTAGCAGGCGGACATCTTTAAAAGGTATTGTAAGATAGCTGCTCACTAATTACTCATTGATTGCTCCGTCTGTTTGAGACACTGTCAGATTTATGGATAAAGAAATAGGGAAGAAGAGACAACTTATGACCATTAAGTACGCATTCCAATCAGGTGACGTTGGTATTCTGGGTTGGTCTTGCTAGGAGTAGACTATTTTCCTCCCATTCGCTAAGCTGTGGCCTTCGGGTGCTACAGGGGCCTCTGACGGGCTCCAGTGCCGAAACTCAGGGGCAGACAGGGGCTCCAATCAAAGGTATGGGCCAGGCACATATGGGGAAGTACCCTGCCGGTGGGGAAGGGGAGGAACAGACAGGCAGGAGCAGCCACCGATCAGGATTCATAGAGGCCAGCTTCAGCAAGGCAGGAGAAAGAATGATCCTGGACTTGGATTTGGAGGTGTAAAAAGAAAATATCCCATATAACCACCGTATCGGGCTGCTAGGGCTGCCCTAACAGATGCCATAGACTGGGGGCCGGAGCAATAAAAATATAATCTCTCACAGTTCTAGAGGCTGAGAGTCCAAGGTAAAGGTCAGCAGGTTTGGTTTCTTTTCAAGGCTGTCTTGTTGGTTTGTAGATGGCCGCCTCTCAGTGTCCCCATGTGGTCATCCCTTTCTGTCCTGTTTTCCTCTCCTGTGAGACCAGTCCTAATGGATCAGGGCCCACCCTAAGGATCCCATTTAACCATAGTTAACTCTGTAAAGACCCTATATCCAAATATAGTCATGGTCTATGACATGGGGGTTAGGGCTTCAATATGGGATTTCGTGGAGACACAATTCAACCCCAAACAACCACCACCTAAGTGATCACAGGAGAAAATCAACCATATTGAGAAAACCATTGAATTCCTTGATTCCAGTGATCAGTTCCAATGTGCCTTCAAATACCTGCAGTCTCGGATGGAAGCAGCGCATTCTGTAACTTGAGTTAAACTATATCCTTCTGCCCACTGTAAGCTCCAAGCCCAGGCGAAACTCCTGTACCAGTTCCACTGCCCTTGTGTTCTCTGCATTCTTCCTTCTTTGAAAGCTGTTAGGAAAAGATTCGATGAATTGAATTTATACTTCATAAACTGGTCAAGCCGAATGTGTGGCCTCGTTTGCATTTCAGCAGGGCACAAAGCCTTAACCAAGAATTTTCCAAACCCTGTTATCGGAATACTAATATTCTAAGAGATATTCATCTATATTTCCTTTTCAGGGAGGGTTCTCTCAAAATAAAATACAGTGAAAATTATAAGCTGTAGAAAGTTGAACAAACGCACATTTATTTTAGAGCTTCTCAAAGCCCATATATATATTTCAGGTTCTAATAGCACAAAAATCTTCTTAACCTTGCCTTAAAGCAAACAAGCAAATAAAATTGAGAAACATCAGCCATCAGTAGGTTGTGGGGGAGGGGGGTAAAACAGCGGCTCATCTTTGGCCCTCAAGTTATACTGGAAATTTACATAATTCCAGGAAAATTGCTGANTGTAGAAAGTTGAACAAACACACATTTATTTTAGAGCTTCTCAAAGCCCATATATATATTTCAGGTTCTAATAACACAAAAATCTTCTTAACCTTGCCTTAAAGCAAACAAGCAAATAAAATTGAGAAACATCAGCCATCAGTAGGTTGGGGGGAGGGGGGTAAAACAGCGGCTCATCTTTGGCCCTCAAGTTATACTGGAAATTTACATAATCCCAGGAAAATTGCTGAAGGTTGGTAAACATGCCCTGTGTTAGATGAACAAAGACTCTTTTCTGCTGTGCTAAAGAGTCACGTGATTGACAAAATTCTATACACAGTAGTGTGGATTTGAGTATTTTTATGTGTACTTGTACATTAAAGATATATAATACATAAGTCCAGCTTTCATTTTTAGAACATATTTCTAGAACTCATTTTCTATGCAAGACAATTTTCAGAAAATTTTTAAGAATGCCTCAAAAAGAGGAATTCTGGATATTTCCTCTTCCGCGCAGGCATTTCTCAGCACACGCTCTCTACTGAGTGTCCAGTGTCTCAGTCTTCAAGCTGTGCATTTCCTCGTGGCCACTACCCTTCAGGATACACGAGCACCAGCTGACTGCCAGGGATAAAGCACTGGGAGCCTTCTGTACATAACTTAAACCAAGCCATTCTACACCAGGTGTGAGGGACTAGGATATTGGAATGCTGTTCCCACAGGTGTGTGTGTTCCTCTCGTTAGCACCGGATATCGCAGTGTTCCGAACGTGATGGTCCCCGTTTAGCTGTGGACACCCAAAGCCCTCTTCTGTGCCACCTATCAGCTCTGCAGATTAGAAGGACTCCATGCGTGTTGTAGCTTTGGGAGGGTTGATGGGAATCTGTTATTAATCTCATTACCTAGCATCAAAGAGTTTTAGACTACTGCAGCTGACTAATTAATACACTGCTGAGAAAGTAATTTCCAGGCCGCCAGCATGAAGACAGAATAATATTCATCTTTCATGCTGACAAGGAGAATCTGCAAAAAAGATATTTTGCTATAAAACAAGGTTTATTATTTTTTACTTTCTGGAGAGATATGTAGAAGGCAATAATTATATTTTGAACAAAGGTTGTTCATGCGTGTTCTCTCATGTTACCACGTCAGAATATTGGAACTTGAAAAAAATTAGAGATCATTTACTTTGGTTTTATTTTGCCCATTTTTCATCTCTTCCCCTTCCAGTAGGCAATATTGGAGAAGTAGGAGACGGGGTCCAGTGTTCTGGGCTTCTGTGGTGTCTCCCCAGGACCTCCCTCTAGTGAGTCATCCTAGCACTGATGTATTTTATGCAAGAGGTTTTCACTTGAGCTGATGTTTGGATGAGACTTTTGCTGCCTACGAGTCTGATGGGCAGTGGCGATTCGCAGAGCGGTGACTCTGGGGACTGGTCCCCTGTGTGTAAATCTCATACTCTACAGTTATCAGATAATACCTGTCTCTGTTAATTCCCCCTCTGTCAGATTGCAATAATAAGAGCGGCCCCTCCTTGGGCTTTCAAGGGCAGTAAATAGGTTACCGCGTGGGAAGTGCTAAGAACAGTGGCTGTCACATGGGAAGGACCGTATAAACAGGACTTTTCAGCCAGACAACAGATGAGGCCCATAGTGCTTCTAAATGGAGAAAACTACAAAGGGCGTTTACGGCTGACCTGCTGAGGTCCAA
The DNA here is from genome assembly GCF_014824575.4 of Sturnira hondurensis. Lineage (NCBI taxonomy): Eukaryota > Metazoa > Chordata > Mammalia > Chiroptera > Phyllostomidae > Sturnira > Sturnira hondurensis. Next base: position 9,039,978 of record NW_028091156.1, read on the forward strand.
GGGCATGAAAGACATATTTATATTTACATGGCAAAGCAGCAGCTAAGGTGATAGCAGGTCCGACATGTTTAATATTTATTGGAATGTATGTCACTCCTAGTTACCAAGAAGAGGTTCAAACATAGTTCATCTCAAGGCAGGGAGGCTGACACCCATGTTTTAAAAACTGCCCCAAATGTTTAAATTGGTCAGTTTTCGTCCTTTAATGCTGAGGTTCCACTCTTTTCTAGTACTGCTCTTATTTGTAGAGGTGTGCGTGGTTTTCTAGGCAGTGCGAGATAGATGGGGTGATCCCCTCCCATGAGCTGGTTCTGGCTGATTGCCCCGCCTTCCCTGCTGCAGGGGTCCCCCCCGCCCCCCACCCCCCACCGTGAAGCAGAGCTTTAGCTGGGTGACGTGTGCATTAGAGCCAGGAACAATACTTGGGACAGATCAGCTGTTCCATAAATATTTCTTGAATAGTCAAGTGAAAGGCAACTGAGCTCCTCTTTCTGTTCATCTCATCCAAAGCCCACTTCTTAGGTATCAGTGCTTGATGTGGGAATGTTTGCCCGGCAGGACAGTTGATGGGTGCTGCACCAGGTCACCTGGGCTTGGACTCCTGTGGGCCCCGAGCCAGCCTCACTCAATGGCTGTGAAGCCCGGTCCAGTCTGAATGCCTTTTGTTCTTTGCTAGAAAGTTCCCTGTCAGCCCAGGACGGGGTGGTGGTGGTGGGCGGGGGGAGTTATTTCTGCTGAGAGGGCACACAGGCTGCTGTCTCACGAAGGTGCTTTTCAGACCAACAGCTCCCCGTGCTACAGATCAGAACAGATCAGATCAGAGTCCCCTACTAATCACATCTGACACTTTTGAGCCAGACTCTTATGGTTGGCTTTGAAGTTGGCCTTCAGTTTCTATGTGTAGGTAACCAGTGCCTGGCATTTGGCATTTGGCATTTGTGATGCTAATTTGTCTCTTTGTTAATATCCATGTGGCTCTTAATTGCTTGCTAATTCTCCTAGTTACCATGTATTTGTACCTTGGCCCGGCCTTGCCCATGCTGCCCATCCCACCTGAATCTGCCCACTGCACCTTATGGCCGCTGGTAGCCCCCAGGTCAAGTTTCTTCCCACCCCCTTATCAAACAGGGCCTCGGCCTGCATCCATTCCCACCTGTGCAGACGCANTTTCAGACCAACAGCTCCCCGTGCTACAGATCAGAACAGATCAGATCAGAGTCCCCTACTAATCACATCTGACACTTTTGAGCCAGACTCTTATGGTTGGCCTTGAAGTTGGCCGTCAGTTTCTATGTGTAGGTAACCAGTGCCTGGCATTTGGCATTTGGCATTTGTGATGCTAATTTGTCTCTTTGTTAATATCCATGTGGCTCTTAATTGCTTGCTAATTCTCCTAGTTACCACGTATTTGTACCTTGGCCCGGCCTTGCCCATGCTGCCCATCCCACCTGAATCTGCCCACTGCACCTTATGGCCGCTGGTAGCACCCAGGTCAAGTTTCTTCCCACCCCCTTATCAAACGGGGCCTCGGCCTGCATCCATTCCCACCTGTGCAGACGCAGACTCTCTCAACCTGGCAGGGTTTTTTTTTTCCTTCCAAATTCTAGTGCTTTTTTATTCTGCTTTTCTGCTCAAGTTCACACTGCTATTTCTCCTTTGCTTTCTGGGCTCCTATTCCCAAAGGAACACTGTCATGTATTTTTTTCCCCACCGGAATCGTTGCATCTCTTCCTGAGTCTCCAAGAGACTGAAATATATGTAGGTTCTAGTCTGTGCCCTTCCTCAGAAAACCAGACTCTGATGTCACCCTCTGCGCTGTTCTGCTTGACCATGGGTACATTTTTAAAAAATATAGTTTGTTCACTAAAATCTTCGTAAAAAATACAGGCATACCAAATGATGTTTTCCCAGAACACAATTTTCTAATGTTTTAAATTACTTTTTTTTTTTTTTTACAATTTTGAACTCAAAAACTTAATTACTGAGAAGGCATCTTTAAGCATTTTTGTCTTGAGATCTAAACTTGTTTCTAAATTTCTATACTTTACAGAATGTGTCTGTCTGAAATATTCAACAATCCCTTCTTACTGCCTGACAGCATATGTTTTACAGAATGTGTCTGTCTGAAATATTCAACAATCCCTTCTTACTGCCTGACAGCATATGTATGTGTGAGAAATATATAGGTTACCATGTATATGTTGTATGAATCTTCTCACTGTACCAGTTTGGTTACCATGAATCTTGTCTTACAGTGTCCAGTGGCTTGCAAAGAATCATTGTATAAATCAGTCTTCTTAAGCTCTTTTTGAAGCCAATATTAAATTTCCTTCTTTTTACTCCTCTAACAGAGTTTTCATTTTTAACTTTCTTTCGCAGGCTTTCTCTCATCGAAGAACCGTAATTAAAGAAAACCATTTAAAAAACTTCACAAGCTCTTGAATGTTCTGAGCAATTAGGCTAGGTAATTAGAAACATGATAAAAGAGAAGCTTGGGAAAAGGATTTAAACCCCTATTGAACATTTTTATCAAAAAGTGAATAAAGAATAGAGAAAATTAAAAGCATAGTTAGTATCTTGTGGGCAAAGGATAAAGCCAAGTATTCTGGAGCATGCTTATTTATCTAGATTTAGTTATTCATCATATGGAGAGAATGCAGATATGTTGGAAGAAAAAGAAAGTGTTGTGTTTTTTTTTCATCTTACAGGCCCTCAAAAAATATGGCTACATGGGGAAAGAGTTTTCTACCTTGTAATATTTTTCTGTTCAGTTCTTCAAAGTGTAAGTTCGATATCCAGTATATTTCTGAAGTTAACCAGGTAAAATGATCTACTGTACAAATCAAAAGATAAAGTTGAGAACAAGGGCAATGGATATATATATTCAGGGACTAATCTGGGGACAGTCCGCTGGCGGCATTGCGAGCAAAGCCATCCAGAGCAGTTCCTTGAATTAACGGGGTGTTCCGACTGCCTGTGGCTTGGCAACTTGAACTAGTGCTGCAGAAGGGACATTTGGAAACTTGAGACAAGCAGGAAAAAATCTGGGAAAATTAGTGAATGTAAAGACCACCCCCCGCCCCGGAAGCTTTGCATGTGATATTGAAAGAGCACAATAAAATCAACACATATAAGATTCTTGCTATTACTAAGAGAAGGAACACATTTTTCTGCCTATTTTTCTAAAGCGATCTGATAGCGCTATAAGGATGTTAGGTTTCTCATAACAGTTGCCACTTGAACCATTTTCAAGGGTACAGTTCAGTGACTTTAAGTAGTCACATTGTTCACCACCATCCATCCATCCCCGAATGTGTCCACCCATCTGCCCCAGCTGGAACATGAAAAGGTCCCTCTCCATTCCTTCCCCACTTCCCTGAGGAAATCACATCAATACACCTTCTGCCTGTGGGACTTGGGGTTTCTGGTCAACTTACCATAATGTCACCAAGGTTCCCGTATGTCATAGCATGCATCCAGATGTCTTTTCTACTTAAGGCTGAACAAGGGCCCATGACACGTGTATACCACATTTTCTTTATTCATCTCTCAGTGTATCTGTGCATTGGCGCCTCCTCTCAGTGGTGATGAGTAATGTCACCTTTCCCATGAGGGTACGAGTATCTGATGGGGCACCTGGTTTCCCTTCTTTTGCGTATATACTCAAAATTGGAATGGCTGGATGGCATGATAATTCTGTATTTAACCTTTTGAGGGGCCATCATCCTGTCTTTCGGAAGCTGCTGCACCATCTCGCATTTCTGTTAGCAATGCACAATTTCTCCACATCTTTCTCAGCATTTGTTATTTTGTATGTTTTCAACAATAGCTATTCTTGTGGGTGGGAAGTAGAATCTTAGAATGGTTACACTTACAAACAACAGCAAATAATTGGCAAAAATAGACTAAAACCAAGGGTATGACACTTTCTCCATCATTTCTCACCCTAAATTTTATGTTCTCAGACACTTATTACTGTAATTGGAATTCCAGAGGTCTCTATGGTCCTAAATCGGGGTCAAGATTCCACTCGACAAAGCAAGTTGTTAGTGGGGGTTAAACACAGCTGACCTGCATCAGTCTGATTTCAAAGCTGCGATCTGTCATGGGCATCGTGGAAATTAATTTTGAAAACACTCACATTTATAACATAAGATTTTTTTCTCAATAGGGGCCCTTTGAAATAAAATATCATAATTTTGACAGTTAATTAGGAGCCAGAAGTATGCAGATTAAAATGACTTTGGACATCAGGAAAGCCTTTGGTATATTCAAGATGAAGGGACTCCTGCATGAGTCCGTCTGTTTCCCGAACAAATTAGTCAAAAGATAAATGACTTAATTTTGCACCTGCCCTGCCTCAGGCTTATTTGGAGTGTCTCAAGTGGTCTAATGGTCCGGGGCAATGACATGACTGGTAATGGAGTTTTATTTGCCTCCTCACCACTCTTCGTGGTTTTGACATATACTTTAAAAGTACAGAGAAAGAATCTTTTCAGTTGTGTCAAAGACCACATTTTTTTATTTCCTTGGAATTCAAAATCATAAAACCTTTATTTTATAATTTCAGGTTCAAATGGAAGGGTTTGTTCATCTCGATTTCTTAAGAAAAGTAATCAGATTATGGGTTTTTTTCCTGCTTTTTTTGTACTTTGACTCTTTGGAATGAAATTTTCAAAACTGTATTTGCTCATAATACTTCATGTCAACACCTTATTTAAGCAATTGCATTTTGTTATTTTTGCTCCCTGGAGTTACATCATTTTAGAATATCTGGGAACAGTGAAATGAACTAACCCAACTTAGTTTCTAATTTTGAAGAACTGAGCTCTCAAAAAAATGGACTCACTCAGAATGGGCTTCCTGTTACCCCTAGGCTGGATATAAACTCCTGACTGGTCAGGTGGTGACGGGTCCATGACTAGCTTAACGTCTGCTGTCCCTGCACAGCCGGGTGCATGGAAGACTCCACCTAAATCAGACAATCGGGGAAATTAGATTCAAGTGTCCATCTGTGTGTTATCGTTCACCATTTTTGTTGGAAATCTTTCTAAAACCTCGTAGGTGTTCTTGCCGTACTGAGTTGCTATGCAAACACAAAAACAAACAAACAAAAGAAGATCACCATACTCATCCTGAATGTTAGTTATCATATTTTGGGGGTTTCCGAAAATAAGGTGGTAGGGAGCGTGTTTTTCCCAACTTTCCATCCTGCATCATTGTAAAAGAGCGCCGTCTGGCAGGTGTTCACACACTGGGGCGTGGCCTCCATTCTTCGTGGCCGAGGCCTGGAACACCAGGATGGCAAGTTCGGGAGCTCTGGCTTCTGAGTGAGCTATTTCTGAACTCATGATGGAGAAAGCTTACTGCTGTTTTTTTTTAAAAACATCATTCCTGGGTCCAGCTCGCATCTAGGATCCTGTGGAAATGGAGTTAAGATAGAAATGACTTCTTTCTCTACTGGCTGTGGGTGTTAATACTTCCCTACACATTGTCCGCATCTATCTTACCTTCTACTTGTGGTTTGAAAAATCCTTTGCCTTGTCAGTAGTTTTTAAAATTTGAATTTACTGAGCTAACAAAATGAAATACACTCATTTAGAGTATTGCAAATAGTCTGTAACATTACATTTTCCCTATAGGCAAATGTGTCTACACTTTGAAAATATAATGGAAACAATAATTTTATTCATTTATCCCCATTTTTCCTGACTCCAGAAGGTGGGACCAGTGATGTAAAACAAAATACAACACAAAGCTTTATGGGCACAATGAAAACTCTGAAACTCTCCACACCTTGTAGGTTTTTCTGTCCCTGGGCTTTCCCATTTTATTTCCACAAACCTTTCTACAGAACTCCATCCCGAGATACACTCGGGTTCTTGAAACATATGGACACAGATGGTCCTGAGAACGCTGCCTCACAACACGGTTCCTGACCTCAGATGCAGGCTTTCCATCTGCTTCCTCCAAAGGACACAGGTCTTCCTGGCCTTGGGGACCTTGGGCAGGTTGGTTGCTCCACCATCAGTGGCTGTGACTGTCCTGGGCCTCTGCCTGCAATGGTGAATTATTAGACTGTGCACTACCAGTCAGCTCACATATTCGGTGTCCTGTGATGTCCTCAGGGTGCACACACAAGTACCTCCCCCTAAAATATTGGGAATGATATTATTTTCTATTGATGTCTTTAAAAATTTGATGATTCCAAGCTCCACATAATATATAAGCAGAAGTGGTATGCCAAAGAGGCTGTGAGACTTACCTCACGTGTACTTATGAAGAGTGACAGGCCGGGGTGTGCCAAGTAGCCAAATCCATAGAGTTATGAATCCTAATTCTATGAAAATCACTCACTTAATATTCAGTTCTGACCAGGGCTCGGGAGCTCACTGTCTTAATCTTCATTGTGGTGGTAATATTAACTGAGAATTCATAAAAACCTCAGGGAAATAAATGATCCTCTGCATGAAAACTATTTAAATTACCCCCGTGCAATATTTTAAAAAGACAGAACTCTACTATGTTTTTATTTGCAACTTAATATCAATTTTTTTTCAAATTTCAAAATAAGTGTATTTACTTACTCAGATTTTATATGTGTACCAAACACTAAAGTAGTTAGGGAATTTCAATATTTAAATGAGTTTATTAAGAATACTATGAAATGTTTTCATTGCATATTTTTAATTTAAAAGTTACCCATAGTCAGATCAGGTTTCATAAATATAAAATATATTATCACTTCCACCAGCCAAGAGATAGTATTTGATTTCATACATAAACACACCCAGGAGGACTAAAATTTTGAGGGGCTGACTCTGTGTAGTACACACTTCCAGTTCTCATCAAGCCACGCTGGTGGGACCAGCCATTTGGGCCAGGGGAAGAGGTGGCTGATATAGTCAGAAGTAGGCTTGTGGCAAGATTTTTTAAATGAAATCCTCTACTTAAATATGCTGAAAGCATATTGTTTCATTTACATGTTTATTCATAATGTGCTGACCCCTGAATTCCATCCTCAGAGGGACATGAAGTTCACACAAATTAAGAACCTGCATTCTCAACTTATTTACTGAATCAAACGAGTCCATAGTATGAATGGATTTCTGGGCCACGCTGTTTCAGTTCCCTACAGCATCGCCGCTGTTTGCTTTCCGTTGTGCCTGGCACCAGTCAAAACAATAAGCATCGGAAGTAATTTAACACACAACACTGGTATGGGCTCTTCAGGGATGTTTGTCCTTCCGTCATTCATCCATTTAAAAAATATTTGCTGGGCACTTATTCTCTGCTAGGCAGTGTGAAAAGCCGTAGGGGTATAGTTGGGGTGGGAGGGGTTGTTAAAAATCTGCTTTCATAGAACAGCTACTGTCTAATCGTTCCGAAGTCCGGACAACATGTGATAACAAAACTAGGCAGATGCCATACCCTTTGGGGGGATGGGAAGTGTGGGAAAAGTAAAGCGCAGAATGAAGGAGAGGGGCGAGGACAGGGGCAGTTCTGGAGAAGCCGTGAGCGTCTCTGTGACCTGGTGTCCACGCTCACAGCGGGGAAGGAGGAGGACTTTTGGATAAGCTGGGCATTTTTCCACTCAGTTTTATTCAAATTGATTACATATGGAGAACTCGGTTCTCTCTTGAGAACACAGGAGTTAAAAAGTTAAATATTCAGAACACTAAAGCCCCTAGTTTATGTTCTCAAAAATAATTTCTTAAGACACACACACACACACTCACTCATAAATTATAGTGATATGTATTTATTTTGGCTGATGGATATTACTTGGTTTAGGAGTTTGATGGAAAAGTACATTCGTTATCCAGAAAACTGACAGCTCTCTCATAGTTTTAAACAGGCTCCCCGGAGCCCTTATTTAATAAAAGCTTTCCTGTTGGTTCGTCTAAGTGCTGCCCTTTGGTGAGCTTCAGCCTCTATCCGTTTAAGGCATGCAACCCTTGGACTAATGGGCGGGCTGAAGCATTGACGCCTGTAGTTGGGCCTGGAATCCCCATTAAAACGGAGGTCGGAAAGGGGAACGGGAAAGCCGAGATCAGCGAGGTCTGGTTTGAGCAAGGCCCGGGCTGGTGGGAGTCGGAGACTCTGTGCTCCGTTGGCTGATCTGTGAAGGAAACCGATCCTCAGATCCTTGCACTTGATGCTTTCAAGCCCCTGAACCATGTGGCATGCGGGGGAAATAGTCATCTCCGCCCAGATTTCAGGAAGTGTTTGCTCTGAATGTCGATCTCAAAAGTAAAACGTACTGTTGGAAAATGCATGAAAACATAGGGAGTAGTTCTCCGAAGTCCAGTAGTGATGTTTCAATCATACCTGAAGTGTCTTTCTGCCTCTGTTATTAATATTTGAATAATACACCTACTTCTTCATCTCTACTGAATCAATAAACCCTGCAGAACTTTCTTACTGCTTCCTATTACTTCCGAGCCCCCACCTGTCATGCCATCCCGTGGAGCACCATAGGTTAATATTTCAAAGCGGTGCTCTCAGATGTCAATATTTTAAATCTATTAGAACTCCCAGTTGGCCTCTAAGTAAAGTCCAAATTGCTTTTTTTTCCAAAAGCAAGAATTTGTACAGTTTGATCCTTGCATGCAGGTACTTGTTCAATAAATATTTATCATGCTCTCACTATATGCCAGGCTTTCCCTACGTTCTTGGGATACAACTATAAATCAACACAGCCTTTTTACCCTCATGAAATTCATATTTTAATGGGAGGAGTAAAAAATAAGAGAAAAAATACCTAAATTATATACATACACACGTGTACACAGAGGAGGAAAACACTGGGGGAAAACAAAGCGGTTTCTACATGGGCAAGGAGTGTGATGATATTGTGTGGCGGGGGTTCTTTTTTGTAAAAGGTACTCAGTGAAGGCTTTACTGAGAGGGTAACTTCTGAGTGGGGCCTTGAGGGGGAGAGAAATATACCTCGAACTATTTGAGGGGAGAACCGTTTCAGGCACAGTGAACACCAAGCAAGGGTCCCAAAGAAACCTCACACTTGAGTGGGGGTCAGGAAGGGCTCATAAGCTAAGAGTTTTGATTTGGATGAGAAGAGGGAGAGCTTATGAGAATTAGAAAGAAATGTGGCGTGCAGGTACATTGGGAGATGGGCTGGAACTGTGGAGGTTTCTTTCTGCTCGTTTTTAACTTTTCAGGGAAATAGAAGAAGGGTCTTCAGCTGACAATGAGGATGGATAAGAGAAGTAGAGGTTTGGGGTCATTTCTTTTCATTCCTTTTCGTAATGCGTCATCATTGCACACATTATCTTGTTCTCTCTTCTATTGCAGTTGGTTCACTGCATTTTAAAGTTTTTTGCTCAGGTCGTTTTCTCTCTCTCTGATGACATCCACGCACCTCTGCATGTTGGACGTCCTCTCCCACTTTCCTTCCTGTGTCTACTCGGCATCAGTTCTTCCGTTCCTTTCGGCTCCAACTGTGTTGCCCAACTTTGCTGCCCTTCCCAAGGGGACTAGGGAGTGTTGCGTATTTACAGGAAAGGACATGAGCAGTAAACAAGAGTTAGAAATTTCAGTGATTCTAGGGATTTCCCTGAGGAGGCTCATTTCTCTTATCAGGAATTCATTACAGTTTTGCTGAGCATCTCAACAGATGTCGCATATATAAGGCGTTCCTGAGGTTGCTCACCCGATGTGCACGTCCACACCATTATCTGTTGTCTTGGGAGCTTTTTCGCTGTGAACCAGGCACTTTGCATTTTCAGTGTGGAGGACCTGCGTGACAGCAAGCTTCCCTCCACAAACCACTTCCTGTTCTGTCACCTTGGTGTCATGATTTCAGGGATGCTATTGGGATACCCAGGCACGGTATAACATTGAGATACGGGGCTATAGAACAGAATGTGTGATTTTTTTTTCCTTCTAAAAATTAAGTTAACGGTATGCATTTTAAAATTAAAAATTCGCAATCTGATTAATTGTCACAAAGTGAGCATCTAAAGAATGTCTAGAAAAAAAAACAGACTTAGGAGGACCTGCGTCACAGAATCTGTCTTCACAGTCGTGAATTCACTAACCCCTGCCCCTAAGGCATTGCCCACCAGCATCCCACCACCACCTGAGAAGTAAGTTTTCCACAGATGTTGCACCTGAATCCGGTATATCTTATAGGTCTAAAATCTGTATGTAAAACTACAGAGAGTAAAAGAACTTGCTAAATGATGACATAGGTAAACACTCCAATAACATCCCCTGCCAAAAAAAATCATTCATTTGAAAGAACACTTTGCCTGATCTCTGCAATGGGGGTTGAAAGTAGACAAGGAAGCACTTGTTATAAATTAGAGTAGACATAAGAAAAATGACAGTAAATGGAATTCCTAGCCTTGTTTGGGTCCCAACTAGCACAAACCAGCTGTAAAAGACACTTCAGGTCGGTTGGAGAAGTTTGAATGCGGTTTGGGCAGTGATGATACTAAGGAACTGTTTTTGACTTGGTTGGTTGTGAACATTATATGGGGCTATCTAGAATGATATCTTTCTCTTGAGTTGCATACTGAAATGTTTAGGGGTGAAATGTTATCTGTAATATATTTTGAACAATTTCACAAAAAATGGATGAATAAGTATGACAAACTAGAACTGTTGTCCAATCTAGACAGGTTATAGGTATATAAATGTTTATTTTATGAATCCCCCCCTTTTTCCATGATTGAAAAATTTTATATGTAAAGTTAAAAAGACTTATCAAGGACACTCACCTATTATGTAGGTAATATATCAATTGTATGATGAGGAATGTATAACTTAAGTAACTTCCCTAAACTGGCCTGCATTGTGTAATTGAACTTTCATACGTGTTTCAGTCAGATATTTTCTTCTTCATCTGGCTATACTTATATGCCTATTGTATTGATGTCGTTAGCAATCTAACTTTTCTAGACTTTAATCCAAAATTTCTTACAAAGGATTTCACACTAATCGACATATTAGAATGTATTTCAATTGCAGTATTACTGGAACCCACTTAATAGATTTTCCCCTCAAACTTCCATTTTCTTTTGCTCTTTAGAGAATCAATATGAAGTTAAGAAGAAACTATTAGCTAAAATTACAAGAGGCTAACTCTTTCTCTTTTATAGATGTATCTACTACATAATGGTGCTAAATAGACTTCTTATTTTTTAATTTCAAATTGGAAGTTTTTGAAAAGATTGCATTATATCTGAATCTTTTACTATGTAGACCCTTTTTGTGGATAAAACGATATTTGAATGGGAAAAAAATTCCCCTTTAACAAGACTATCTAACAAAGCATACGATTGAATATCAAAGAGGAATATAAATAAAACCAAAACTTGATAAAGGTTGTCAGCTTTTTTGATGTTGTGCTTTCAAAGGTCTTACTGAACAATAAGTTAGTAGAATACTGCAATATTTTTATTTGAGAATCTAAGTTGTTTAGGGACTCTGGATGGTGTAAATACTAATTGTTTGGTTGTTTTCCCAGAATAAAATTCTTAAAGCACAATCATATTTGGGGCTTTATTTTTATAATATTCATAATCTGTGTGGGTTTAGCCTAAGCCAAACAGACTTTGATATAAATGTAAAATTAACTATTTTTGAAAGTTCACTAGTTAATTCAGTATATACTATGCGTTCCGTTAAAAATATTACAAAGATTTTATATAGATCTATAGCTCCCTTTGAACTAGAGAAAGAAACTAATTTAAAACATAGTTAAGCCACTTGATATCTTAGATCATTTAAGCTCAGTTAGAACCAGTTCAAATTCACAGAATAAGCACCATTTATTGACTTGTTTATTTAAAGATACACCCAGTTCCCTTGAAGGTTCAATGATCTTAATTGTACCCCCTGACTTTTATTCAGTTGCCTGTTAAGGAGAAGTCTCATTGACCTGCTGCTTGCTCTTTTCAGCAAGTGGTGATTTCAATTCCCTTTTTCTCTGGGAGAAAGCAGAAAATTGGTTTCTCTGAACCTGTGTATCTGGAATCAGAGAAGAGGTCCTGCCACAAAGCCCACTTACCAAGTTGTGTTTTAATTTTCTCTTGATCTTTCATTCAGACTGTGTATTCATGGATGTATTCAAATACAAAAATCAACTTTATTCCTATAATAAATAACGTGACAAGTGATTGAATGACAAAAACACATGTGCCTTGAATGTACCATCCCCAGTAGTAGAACCCAAGGTGTGCCATACTTTGTGATGGTTACTGAGTGTCAGCATGCATTATTTTCACAGACGTTGGTTGGTACAGTTTGCTACAGCAATTTAAATTGTTCATGAACAATTTATTTTTTGTGTGTAGAATCATAAGATATGTACAATGACTACCTTTTTTTGTATTTAAAAATGCACTTTAGAAAAGATCACCATCGTCTTCTACACCTGAAGCAACAGATGATTTTCGAGGAATATGTAATTCCATTCTCCATTCTATTGCTACTGTTTGGTAGGGAGTCAGACTCTCTGTTTAGTACTATGATGCCTAATATGCAGAAACAATGTCAAAGCCAACCTAGAGCAGGAACAAGGTCAGTGCAGTAAGATATGTACAGCTACATTGCTGAAAACGCATAAGAAACCACAAGCTTAGACTGTCCTTGCTAGAGGGGGTTACATGTAGCTCTAGAAAGTATATGGTTTTCTCCTGAACACCCCCACGGTGGCCAAGATTGAACTGCACATACCGTGGAAAATTGACATATAAAGGATTTCAGAATTCTAAATTGTTTAGCAGCCGAGAATGAAATAAATAAAACTATGATATATATGAGAAATTTAGTTCCTTAGTGCTCCGGAGCTTCATGGCCATTCAAAAAAAGAACAGTTTCTAGCAAGGCATTAATCCTCATTAACTGTCTTGCTATCTATAAATGAGAGAGGTGGGGTAACCTGCTGAGATCCTTAAAATAAACAGTCAAAAATATGGAATTCAAAGCGATTTTTAGCCCTGCCTTGCCCAATGGCAAGAGACCAAAATGATGGCTTCTAGAGAGGGACCCTCTCCTTTCAGAGTGAGGAAACACACTTTTTCTGTCCTGGGCAAAGTAAGCCAGTTCTGCCCAGAATTGTCAATTCATCACGTGGCTTTCTTTTTACAGTGAGTGGAGTATAGATGCAGAGTTTAATGGGTAGAATTTGACATCAAGGGAAATATAAATAGTTGACATTACAGTTTACACGTATCTTCTGAAATTCGTTCTTTTAAATAGATTTCTAAGGGCTGGATGGGCTCTGCAATTATTGGAAGAAAAGACGAGGGTTGAAACTTCTAATCTTGAGGAGCAGTGTCTAAATTTGGTTCTTAAATGATTTCTTTAAGCATCAGGGACTACCGTAAACTCTCTCTCTCAAGGCATTTCTGTTTTGCCCTGGTAAAGCCGGGACACAGAACATGTGCCAAACTTGAAGATGCCTTTCGCTTATGTTGTCCAGGTAACTCTTGGATCCTGATTGGTTTAGTTGTGATATGAAATAGTCAAGATAGCTCTACCTAGGAAGACTCAGTCAATTTAAATTCCCTTCCCTTAGAGAAAACTCAAACTTTATTTGTTTTAATTTTTTTTTTCCATTCTGTGAAAGAAAGCATCTGTTGTAGAAATACACTTTCTGAGGACATTTCTACGGATGGCTAAGGTTTTCCTAATTATGTTTAAACTGAAACTGGAACCTTCCTAGGCAGTCTTAGATAAATCTTTTCTGCATAAATTGTGTAATCAAATGATACCTTTCCAGCTCAGCTTTTGCCTGAGGACATTTCTCTTTATTTAGTGGACAAGTGTTGCATGGCCATAATTAATTTTACTTTTTAAATGCTTACTTTTTAAATTAATTAGTTAATTGAAAAGAAAATGCATGTGATACACAAATAGCGAAGTCATTCTGAGAGATACGAAGATAGATTCATTCAGTTTATCATTCATTTATTTGTGGGCTTGCTCATCTCGTCAATAATGTATGAGTAATAACATGAACAATATACAGATGCTCAGTAAGTGCCAGGTGCTGTCCTAGGTGCTGGTCTTACAATGTTGAACTAAAATGACGTGGTCTTAGATCACATGGACTTAACAGCTTTGATGCAATAATAAAGGTGAATGAGTTAAAGTACTAAATAAACTACCTTATATGAAAATATTAGGGAACAGCATTTTATAATAGAATATGGTAAATGATGGAGAATTTCATCTATTGTGTTATAAAATATTGTTTTGAATGTTATATAACCAAAGCATAGTCTATTTGTTAGTTAACTTAGCTTTTGATGGACTAACCAGATTAGAGGCCAAGAGTAATGGGAAATTTAAGTAGCAAGTTTCCAACTGCCAATTCTGTCAAGAATCCAGATGGTGTTTTTCGAAGAACACATTTACAGTAATTTGGCCTCATTTAATTCCATCATTAGTGAAGAGAACTTCGTAATTTGAGTGGATAGTGTTACACTAGGAGTTTTAATATATTGATTTTTACCACATGGAAGCTATACAAAACATGACTATGTATATTTAATAGGAAATAACTTTCTAAGAAAAGTTAACACTTGAGTTAGTTCCTGAAACGGGATCACTACTTTCTTTGAAAATCACTGGGTTTTGTGAAGGCAAACATTTTGTCTCATGGATACTTTTTGCCATATTAATGATCCATGTTGTTATTTGTCGTATTGATTTTCTAGTCCCAGTAACATGGTAGCACTAAATCAGTGCACTTTGGGGTGAGTATAACACAGTTCTCTTGTGATGCTCTCTCAGCAGTGCACCTTGACCCCCTTCTTCTGTTCCCTTTGGAGTGCATGCAGCCCCGAGGGAGTGCCCGCTCTCCTTAGTATAGGAACCGGACATCCCTCTCAGGCTGCCTGGGTGTCCAGAACATTTTTCAGAATGTCCAAAGATGCCTGCAAAGCTCTAGCTTCCTGTTTTTATTTATTCAGTTTCTTTGATGACTTCATTAAAGGATTCCAGACTCTGTAAACTTGATTTTTATATTCATTAGGATACTTGTTTTTCTCTATGCATCACATTGCCAGTTGAAAAGATTAGATTATCCATTATGGACCTAAACAATTCTCCAAGAAATATGTACATCAATTTTTTCCCAAAGAGGTCATGGCCGAGCCATGGTGAACCTAGCCCCTGCAGGAGGGCTTGGTGGGGCAGTCACAAGTGATGACTTTTGTCAGTGTGGGCCCTGAACCCTGCTGTAGTTCTCCCAGAAGCAGATGCAGTGATGGAGGTAATCTGCCTCCACTTCATCAGGTAGGGAGCATTTCTGGAATTAATGCTGGGGTAGCAAACAGCAAGAAGCCAGAGTGAGCAAAGTGAGACGTTGTCTGCTATGAAATATTGATGAACATGTTAGCCGGCCCCATCAAGAACTTTGGAAATTGGAGGACCTTCCAGAGTTGTACCCAGGTGGGGTCGAATCCCTGAGGTTTATACTCCAATGGTTGGTCAGTCATTGGATGTGACTTGACTCTTTCCAGATGCCTGACAGCTGAGGATGACGCATGGCAGGGCCCATTCCAAACACTCCTGACCGATACCGTCCAGTGAAAGATTTCTCACAACCACTCATGGACTAAGAACATGCACTGGTGCTCAGAGAATGAGGAGAAATCGATGAATCGGTATTGTTTCACTGATCCATTTCATACACATACTCACATATGAACATGCATACAAATAGGTTTGCACAATTGTATAGATCATACAGGGTGGGCAAAAGTAGGTTTACACTTGTGAGTGTACAAAACAGTTTATTCTTGTATTATCATTTATTACGTATTGTGTTATTTTCTATACCGACAACTTTAAAACTGTTTTTGCCCCACCTTGTATATATAAAACAGTCTCTTTATGGTACAGTTTAACGGTCACAATTGTAATCATTTCTTGTATTTGCATATGTCTTGGAGAAATATAAGTATGGTATTATAAAAGAGTGGTGAGTATTGACATAAGATATATTTTTAAAAATAGTTATTGAGTAAATGAATGAAGGAGATGCCAGATTACACTACGTCTTCTCAGTTCTGCTTGTATCTAGCTTTGGACTACAGTGTTTTTGTACTTAATCTTCTTATTCTTCTACCAGTTTCCAAAGTCTATGTTGGAAAAGATTGTGGATTTCTCATGACCTCAATAACTCATATTGTCAATTACATATTGAGATGCACTAGAACTTCATAGGCTTTGATGAACAGCACATTTTCAAATTGCTTCCAGAATTTCATTACCTGTCCTGTGAAACTTTCAAATATGTGTACATCTCTTTGTTATGCATTTTTCCATAAAAAATATCTTCTAAAATCATGTTAAATTTACCAGGCAGAAATCCTGTGACATTTCCATGGTATCCACCCTTAAAAGTGACATGCAAGACACCCTGCTGATTTCACAATGTGACCCAATAATCCTTCTATCTGATATCTAGACCACTGTGGGTCTCAATTAGTTCCAATTTAATGACAGTCATTCTTAATAACATGACCTGATTTAGAGAGGAATGAGCTGTACTGAGACTTCCAATTCACTTAAGATTAGCCAGCAAATAAAGCAGATGGTCACACTTCCACTCAGTTCAAACCTGGTCTAGAAATCAAATAATGTCTGTGAGGTAGAAATCTCTATGCTTTAGTTTACTGCATACCTTAATATCTTTTATTTACTTAACTTAATATCCTAAGTACAAATTCAAGATAAATATATATTTTCAATTGCCATCGACATTCAGTATATATTAGTTTCAGGTATACTGCATAACGGTTTGACATTTATATAACTTACACAGTGTTCCCCCCAATAAGTTTAGTACCCATCTGGCACCATACCTATTTATTACTACAGTGTTTTCAACTATATTCCCCATGCTGACATTTACATCCCTGTGAAAGGTTTTTTCAAAACATGAAAGATTATTCATGAAGCTATTATTAAAATATCACCCTTTTCATTTGTATATAAATGTATGTGAATGTATTTTACATATAATGCAACATATATATGTGCCTTGTTGAATAATTTAATTCTTAATTTATAATGTAAACTAAACACTGATCCTTTTTAGAATATGAAACATACACATGTTTGATATATTGCTTTCCTTAGTGACCTTTTAAACTTAGTAGTTAACCCTGGCTGGTGTGGCTCAGTGGATTGAGCACTGGCCAGCAAACTAAAGAGTTGCCAGTTTGATTCCCAGTCAGGGCACATGTCTGTGTTGTGGGCCACGTTCTCAGTAGGGGGTACGGGGGAGGCAACAACACATTGATGTTTCTCTTCCTCTCTTTCTCCTTTCCTTCCCCTCTCTCTGAAAATAAATAAATAAAATCTTTAATTAAAAAAAACAAACTTGTCTAAAACAAATCAGTGGTCAATATACAGGGCTGACCAAAAGTAGGTTTACAGTTGTGAGTACATGAAATAGTTTATTCTTGTATTCTTAATTTAGTAATTGTTATATTATTTATTACTATTAACCTACACTTTTCCAGCCATGGACATAGTAAAATTTTGTTATGAATGGAATTAATGATGGTAGCTCATTTTTGTCAACATTAACTAAGACTAAATATAAACCATTTAATGTAAACAGTAGAGTGTTATATTTATACGGGCAAGGAAATTTACCTTTCTTTTTATTAGTATGCCTTTAGCATTTAGCATAGTGCTGGTTTATTTGTAGGCTCAATAAATATTTATCAATTAAAATAATAGATGTATATTTTAAGTAACGTTTACTGAATATGTTAACATAAAATCTTTGTATATATTCTTTTCAATAAGGGAAATTTTACTGAATAACATTTGGCTCACAAGTGTTGATAAAAGTGGGTGGATTAGGAATAGATATTCTTTTCTAAAACTTACCATTTATTTTTAGTCAAGATATAAAGCCAATATATTATCTTTTCAAAATAAATTTACGTAAATTATGGCACAAAGAAGTGCACTATTTTGCTGGGTTTAAACTACTTCTGAAAATAAGTGGATTTACCTTTGCATCCTTTAAAGGCACAGTATTTCTTTTGTGTTTAAACTGTTATGCTGTGTATTAAAGGATGTAACATAATGTCATTGGCCGTGTTCTTCATAATTCTTCTAAAATGCACTAAATGATATTCTAGCTGCATCATTAGGTTACTGCGCAACACTGTCCTTTGAGAATATGGTTTTGCTATCATTTCTAGTTGTAATTACTTCTCACCATAATGGCGTGGGCTTATTGAAATGACTTGATGTGTGAAGGTTGAGAAGACAGTGCTTCCCATCAGTGCGAATGGCTGTGGCTTGATGGCATTCGTGTGCTTATTTCACAGAAGCTCACCCTTCCAAGGTGCCGTCTGCCTCAGCACAGCTTTCCAGCCCTCGCTGGAATTTATGGTGTCTCTGTGAAAGTCTGAAGTTAGAAATTTCCTGCAACTCAGGCTTTCTCAGCCTTGGCCCTTTTGATGTTTCGGACAAGACTGTTCTTTGCTTTGGGCAGTGCGCCGTACACTGGACGATGGCGAGTGACGTGTCTCTATGTACCAGATGGCAGTGGCATCCTCCACCTGAGTGGTAAACGTGAAAAATGTCTGCAGACATTGCCACCTGTCCTGAGGGGTCCAGAGTCACCCTGGTTGGAAAGTCCTATGTGACTGTCTGTTTGCTGGACACGGACTTGTGTGTATAATAGTATTTTATGCCAGACTCAACACTAAGTGATATGTTAAATGCCATTCCATCTACAGAGAGCATTGGGGGTACCAACCAGGGGAAGAAGGCACCTTGCCAAGGGCTGTCACGGAGATGGAGCTTACTGTGGTCTACCAAGCATCTCCCTAGTCCTCCTTCTCCCCGTATACCAGTCGGTCCGAGAGGAGCAGTCAGAAAGGCGATTCCTTCACCTTTGGGGATGTCGAGTTGGTCATGAAAGGCTTGCCCAGGCCAGGAAACTGCTGAGGGGGACTCTAGGTGACCTTCTGGGGTAGGCACAGGTGCACTAGAGAGACTGTGTTAGATCGCTGTGTCAGTGGACAGGTGACCTACTTGTCACCTGTCCTAGTGCATTTTGGAGTTTCCAACTTTTGACTCTTATACAGAATAAGTGTTTGAAGATTCTTTTCCAATGCTTTTGTTCATTTATCTGTGGTGGGGCTGTGTTTGTGTGCATTTTCATTTCATTTGTGCCAACCCCAAAGAGTGAAATTGCTAGATCAGCGGGTGCAGCGCATGTTCGACTTTGGAAGAGGCCGTCAGAGCTTTTGGGAGAAGGCATAAAAGTCCACTTAGTCTTTTGCCCCAGAAAAGCCACGAAGAGAGGATGGCGACTTCACCAGGTTAGGGTTTCTCCCTTTCTCCTTTCTGCCCCCAAACACTGGGCCTTGGGCATTCATGCCTCAGTTTTCCCATGCCATCTCCGGTTCTCCCTCCCTGCTGCCCACGTCCCCTGAGCTGGCATACTGCAGGCAAATGGGCGCCCAGGCCCCTCAGAACTGTTCCCAGGAAACAGACTCACCAAATTCCTTAGTGGCATTGCTCTTCTCCGAGCTTGGATCTGTCTCTCCCCTGGCTCCCTAAGCTTCACCTACTGATCCCAGAACTTCTGAGAGAGGATGGAGCTTTGGGGCCAGAGTAATGTAGCTCTCCAGATTTTTATATCAGGCCCTTGTAGGCATGGATCTGTTTAGTTTGTTTAACAAATGCCCACTGCCATTTTCCTTTTGAAGGTATTGCTGATACTATTTGCAATTTCCCTTACATTTGGCGTCTGATTGCTTAAATTCATCATATATACAAATTCTTTACCTTTGTAAACAATGGAGTCAAACAGACATTTTCAGAGTTGGTGAGACGTTTCAGTGCTCAAGGACTTCCAAGACACAGGGTTTTAATCTCCCATTATTTGGTTTCATATCGTGCCCCAGATTAAATGACAAAATACCATACTAAGTTTAGCTTTAAATGCATTGAAGATATTTGCAAAATGATTACTGTGGAGAATGAGAAAAGGAGGATTGAGTTGAAAATCAGAAAGAAGAACACAAAGTAACTTGTAGACAGTGAGGCCCAGAAACTTTGCGGTAGAAGTAATAAAGCTCCCCCCCACCACACCCCAAGTTTGTGGAAATCACTAGAAGGCATCTCAAAGGACAGAGGAACCTCCAGTGAATGAAGATCAAATTTCCAATGATTCTATGAGGGAATATTCTAATCCCTGTGTTATAATGAAGACAGTGAATCTCACGGGAGGTAGTGATTTCCCTGAGATCCCCAGCTAAGAGTGCTGGGAGCAGCATCCTCATTGAGCAAGGCTGACTGCATCAAATGTGCCATCTGCTACCACATACATGGATGGAGGGGACTGAAAGAAAGGGAGACCATGTGAGGACGTTCGTGTCTCTTAACTTCGTATTGCCCCGTGTGTGTGCATGTGTGAGTAACTGTTTCTGAGGACCAGTCCTTATTGGCATTACAATAGTCAAGTTGCAATGGCTTGGTATGCCCATACCTTTTAAAATAATTATTATAAAAACTAAGAAGAAAAAAGGGACGAGTTTCAAACAGTTTCAACAGAGGCTGCTTTTGGCATGGGGCGTAGGACTATGCTATTACCAGGGGTGTTTTACCAAGTAATTGTATTCAATTATTTAATTGGAATATCATGAAAGACTGGTGAATGAATTTCCTTTACATAGATAACTCATAGCTGTATTCTATATTTTATGTCTAGGACAATTGTAAAATTCCACAAAGCATTTATCTTTAGTACTATTAGATATTTTGGCAACTATTGTATAGCCATTTTCATAAGGAAGAATTTTAAAGATAATGCATTTTCCCCCAAATAAACTGATATTGATATGCTTGTAAAAAGCAGAACTTTTGAACGCCATTTGAGCAATTAAATGAAATGACATGTTAATTCAGGAGAAACACTTGTGTAAAAGTGAACTGTTGTATGGAGAATAATTAAATTGCAATTTCAAAAGGTTAATGTAGCAATTTACTTGTCCTGACTTTTAAATTTAGATAATAGTGCATAGTTTTGCAATATGGTGAACCAATCCTTGAGTTATTTTCCAATAATATGGAAACAACAGTACGTCTGTGTTAAAGTTTTTTATGTTACCCTACAATAACTTATTTGATACTAGTTGTTTTCATATATTGTATGTGGAATTGTACTAGTCAGTAGGTCTTCATAGTTTAAAACTATTCTGAGTGTAATAATTTTAAAATCAGATTTTATATAAGTTGACTGATAAGCATTTTTGCAAAAGAGTTAACAGTGAAGTCATGCTTTATAATCCTACCACAAATATTTCATTTTTCTTGTTTACCATTCTAAAAGTCCCACTTTATTCAGGCCACATAAAATTACCTAGGGAAATTTTATTCATATCTTTTAGTGTATTTACATATTCTTCTTTTTCTGAATTGTCAATTAATAGTGTTAATCAGGTTCCTGGAAAACTGAACTATATTTGTTTTTTTTAAATTTTCAAATGATAAAATATGTAAGGAAATTATGTAGTTGAGAATGGCAAAGTCCTTTTAGTTAATTTTATACAGAACACTTCTAAAAGGTAGACATATGTGTTGCATAAATACAATATGATTTGTAAATTAATTTGCATTTGAATACCTCTTGCTAGAAATGGAGAGTATTTTTTTGAAAATGGAGAATCTGTTACATTACTTTTATAAGGGATGCATTTAGAATGTTATTCTTAAAGCATGATCTGATGAAATGCACTAGACAATACAGTATTCTTTCTGAGAATTCTAAAATACTATTGGAGAGCATTTTAAGTGAATGATATTAAGTATATCAGTGACCAATCTATATGGCAATTTCATGTCTTAAATTTTGAATATAATGCCTAATGATGGTTAGAGTGGGAAAAAATCACAAATGGATTCACAAGATACAAAATTTCTTCACAGGGTGCCAAGAGTTGCTTCTTTTATGTTATTTATTTTTGGTACATTAAGCATCATAAATGCTAGATGTTTTCACTTAAGTGTTTGTAGGAAGGCAGAAGGGGAAGCATGCTAATCCCTGATAGGAGTCTCATCATCACTGGGTGGTAATGGGACTGAAGGAGAGACAGCAGAAGACACGTGAGGGTCAGGAACTCTCTTTTTTTCCCCATCTCTATCTTTTCAGCCCACAGTACCTTACCTGATGTAGAAAAGCTAGCACTAAAACATGGAAGATGAAGCAGAATTCAAAAATTAAAATACACGAAAAGATGCATTTCCAAAGCAAAAGCAATCAGGAAATAAATTAGACACCGAATACTCAGAGTCTAACATTCACGAAGATGCTTAATTGACACTAATCTGGACTACTTTTCTATTTACTCCGTCTATATTTCTTCTCTAGACAGAAAGATTGTCTCTGAGAGAGATTGTAGTCACTTCTTTTCCTTGGCAGATGGTACTAAACAAGTATTAAGGCATTTATGTTTTATATATACATGTATAATTTTATTGTATTTCTGTATGATTATCTCCAGGACATTTTAATTATTCTTTGGATTTTTTTAGTTTATGAATTTTTAGTTATCCATGCAGATATGAGCTGTACATGACTCACATATTTCTTCAAAGGTAACAGAAATGAAATAAAATCTTCTTACTTGATTTTAAGGTAGTTTTATAAATTACAATGGGATTCAATGTTGAATGTGTTAAAGATGTTATAGAAACCCGAGGAAGTCACATAAGTGTAATTTCACAATGGGATGGAATAGATCAATACTTAAGGGAGAATTATTGACTTTAGTTTGTATCATAACTTACTTTTGCAATAGACAACATATTCAGTGGACACAGAACACTTAATAATGCAGAATAACTTTGTGGTCTTTTCAAATTGATGACTTCTATTTCCTTCATCAATTAACATTTGACTATAGATTTTTTTTTTTTTTTTTTTTGCTTACAAACTGACTTGTTTTGGTGAGCTGTCAATGAAATACCATTTTTCTAATTATGGTGATATTTTTATAGACACAGAGGCTTGAGTTATGGAATAAGACTTAAGAGATAGAGAATAAGGAGCAATTGAAGTGTGAGTGTTTCAGTTAAGTGGTTAATGAGGTTTATAAACTATTAAACATTCTGTGGTATAAAGAGGTTCCAAATCTCTCCTCTAACATATTTATATTGTAATTTATAGTGGTTAATGAAATTTTCTAAGTAATTTTGAGCAAATTAATGATAAGAACTGTGTATTTTTTAAAAGATTTTATTTATTTTTAGAGAAAGAGGAAGGGAGGGAGGAAGAGAGGGAGAGAAACATCAATGTGTGGTTGCCTCCTGTGCGCCCCCTACTGGGCACCTGGTCCACAACCCGGGCATGTGCCCTGACTGGGAATCCAGCCAGTAATCATTCAGTTCCCACACCAGTGCTCAATCCGCTGAGCCACACCAGCCAGAGCAGAACTGTATTTCTTATACATATTATAGGTGATTGGTTTTGGCCATTTCCTTTTTGGCATATGATTCAATCCTTTACTTTTGTAATTAAGTATCATGCAAAAACATAGGTAGGGGTTCAGTTTCATGGACATGCAACCTGTATTATAAGTATTTGTAATTTTCCGTGTATTATGATGGTTTCACATCATAAAAATCCTTTCTGATGGAGGAGGGACTAACCCTCCCTGACCTAGCCAACTCTTAGGATTCGCTGAGTGCCCAGCCAGGGGTGTGTGTCTGATACACAAACGAACCAACCCAGAGCCTGACCCCCCATCTGGACGATGCACGCAGGAGGCAATGCTCCTCCACATTAATCATCGCAGCGCCAGGGGCCAGACAACTAGGGACCATGATGAGAGCCCAGTGCTCAAACTGGCTGATCCTAGCCTGCCTACCTGCCTGTCCTGTAAAAACCCATTAGAAGCTATAGCCCAAGCTCTCCCGTCCATTCTGCCTTCTTCCTCTTGACCACCTAATGGCTTCCTTATGTGGCCCTGCAGGGCAGGCTGTGCCTCTTGGCTCTAGGGACTGTGGGGGTAACGAGCTTTGTTTCATCCAAGTCTCTCTATCTTCTCTCATGCTCACTACATTAAAAAAAAATACCAAACATTGTACACACTTTTCTTTTGTTCTAATTTAGATGGAGGGGCAGGGTGAAATCATTTATCTCATAAAAGAAAGGCATCCATTTGGGCCACCTTCAAATCCAAAAGCAGAGTTACTACAGGAGTGACCCTTTAACTTTCTAGAACTGGATTGGGACCATAGTTTCATGAAGCTGAAGACCCAACAGTCCATACTGTTTTCTAATTCCCAAGTCAGGGTGCCAAATAATTAACAGCAACAACTACAATCAACAAAGGAACCGTGACTACAAATAGTTCCCAGAGATAGAACTCTCAAAAAGCGCCAGGTCTTCTACTCCTAACTTAATTGTCTGGATTCCTGCTAGAAGAAAAAAAAATCAAATCCTCAGCCGCATGATGGAGCCCATGTGGAAATGATAAATCTTCTATCAACTGGCAACAGGAAGAAATTAGGCAAAATACTTGTGGTCCTCGTACATTTTACTGGCTCTCACATTCCTTTTGGAATGGATAGATGCCGGAAAATAACATGCTCTCATACTCGAATGTATTAAAAAATTATCTTCTATGGAACATTCTGAAGCATGTGAGTTGTGGCTTGACATGACAGGCGTGGCTTAATTAATAAACATACACAAATACATGAGCCCTTAAAACCAGAAATTTCTGTAGAGCATGGTTTCTCATACATTTGTGTTCGTAAGATCCATCCGAAGGGCTTAGATAAAACACACAGGTCTCATCCTCACCCTTACAGACTAATTCAGTCGTCTTGTATGGAGTGCAAGCAATTGTTTTCTGAACAAACTTCAAGACGGTGCCAATGATGCTGGGGGCAGTGGCACTTGCACTGGGTGCTTGAAATTTGCCCGTTGTTAGTTGCTTCAAAGCTATTTTAATGCCATGTCGCAGTGTAGGTCGTGAATCCTGAGAGAGAACCTCTGGGGCATTCATTAATTCTGTTGCAGATCCAGCTTAGAGAGGCTCTAAGTATTAACAAAAGATGAAGCCAAAGGTCTGAAGTGGTTGAAATGTTAAGCTGCCATCCACTCACATGTTTAACGCATGTTATTGGACATCTACTAAAGCTTTGTCCTTGACGATGGGTACCGTGCAGTGAACTTTGACTTACACTATGCAGTCAAACTCTATGCTTGCATGAGCTCACATTTTTAGAAGGGAGTTTAAAACTGAAACAAGCTTGCAAATCAGCATATACATATCAATTCTCAGAAATTCTAGGAAGGAAAACAGTGTGCCGTGAGAGAGTATCTGGGGGTGCCTGGGTGAGGTAAGGAAGTTCAGGAAATCTGCTCTTACTAAGCTCTACCCTTACTGTCAAATTTGCATGTTGAGTAGAAATTAGCAGAAAGCGAGGGAAAACTGGGCCAGGAATAAAGAGTATCAGGTTCAAATATGACCTTGTTAACTCCAAAATGAATCTTTCTGGAATACTCGATACCTGCTGTTTGACATATGAGTATATCCAGTAGCTATCGCCTATCTTTTTATACACTGGTGTCCGTCAGTGAAAAGCACCTGTTTTCAGAAGCTCCCATCCCTTCTCTTCTTCTTTCCCTTAAATATTCTTAAGGTGTCAGCTCCTTACTGGCTCATTTTCTCTTCCACAGGCCGTGGGGTAGCGCGTTGTGGTTAAGACTTCAGGCTTTGGAATTACACTGCCGTGTTCCCAAGAGGGTTCATATAGCAAGAAAACTCAGTTCAGTTGTCTGATTAACTCTTCATCCTAACTTTGTTACTTACAAAATGGAATTTTGTGAAGTACTAAGCACTCTGTACTACAGAAATCCCTCCAGAAGTCTTAATTATTATTACTATTTTTTTAATGAAAGCCCAATATGGAAACACATTTATATAGATAATTCTTTATAGCAATGAAAATTTTCTGAAATACTCTATTTGATTACAAATGCAGGTGATAATTTCCACTTAGGAAAATAATTGTTGGAAACATTAATTATATATTAAGGTAAAAAACTTAATGTCTCTCATTAATCTCAATTAAATCCAGTGCAGGGCAACCATCGACATCTTCAAAGAGAAATAGGATGGAAAAATACTGGTATTTGAAAGCTGTAGTTTATTACCACAAATCATTATTTAAACAGACAATAGAAAACTGTAACAAGCAGGTGTCTATAGAAACAACTGCACCTTATATTAAACATAGACAAAACCTTTGAAAGTTAAACCTGCTGTTCTATTCACATGAGAGGGAATTTATCAGAACATAGGAGAAAATAACATCGTGATATAAAAGAAGCCACAGCACTGGGGAGAAGAAAGTAAAATTACTTAATCATCTTTGAAGTTTAGAC
The DNA here is from genome assembly GCF_014824575.4 of Sturnira hondurensis. NCBI lineage: Eukaryota > Metazoa > Chordata > Mammalia > Chiroptera > Phyllostomidae > Sturnira > Sturnira hondurensis. The sequence goes on from NW_028091156.1 coordinate 9,066,397, forward strand.
ATTTAAGTTTTTCAAGTACCTCCTATGGTACCATTTATGAATAAATGTCACTCACTGAACTGCCTCAAGAGCTGGTCTCATTATAAATTATTACTTTATAATGGAGATAATGAAACTAGAGGTACTTACTGTGTTTCAACAAAATGTTCTAACTTCACATTCCAAGCCTTGTAAAAGCAAAGTTTTCATAAGATTGACAAAGGAAATTTCACCCCATTTGTAATGCTATAGAAAGCAATATGATCCCATTTCTAATGCATCCTTATTATTCATATTTAAACCACAAATGTCCAGCTGTGAAACAATGATTACTTTTCTTATGCATATTGCTCACCACTAACAAAATTCACCTGTGTTATTATAAACAAGCAATGTAGTACGAACTGAGATAAGGTTTGATAAAGTGAAGTGATATCAGAATTATAATGATATATTTATATTAAATTCTAGGTTTCATTTTTGATGCCTGTGAATTAGTTCTTCACAGACGTGTTATAGAATATGTCTGCCTCCAACAGATTCTTTAACTTTATACGTTTTTTTGGCATTTGAGTAGCTAGGGGAAGGACAGACCTTTCTCTTTGCTTACTTGTTGCTTTACTCTGTGTTCCAAGTATGTGCTGGGTGTAGCAGGTACTGCCTATTCAAGCACAAGGCTTGCATTAGGCTAACAGCTATCCAAACAACCCCCAAATCTGAGACTGAATCTATTGGAAACTTGTATTTTAGTTCAAAGAGCAGTCCATTCTAATGGGTGACAATAACTTTAGCAGCCCAGTTCCTTCTAACTTGTGACTCCACTGTGCTCTGGATGCCAGGGATCTCTGCTGGGTATTCAGCATCTTGTTGGGGACTCAGGAGAAAGGGTGTAGAGGACCACATGGAAGGTTTTCACGGGCCAAGTTTGGAAGTGGCAAACACTACATCCATCTTCATTCTGCTAAATGAGACTCAGCCGCACAGCCACACCGAACCGCAAGGCAGGCAGGGGATATAGTCTGGTTGTGCAATAACCTACGCTGGAAGGAAGAGCAAAGGGTCCTGACAAAGAGCTACTTGATCTCTGCTAACATCACCTAGACAGACCAGCCCTTTGGAGCCTTTCTGCTAATACGCCTTGAAAGTTTAATCAAAACCTATTATGCTGTCTCAATAAAAAGGACCTGCAGATAATTACTTTTTTTAAACTATCCTTTTAAGCACTGCTTTGAATTATCCTATTTTCAAGCTCCCATTTCTGAACAGACAAAGGGCCTCATGATAAATATCTACCATCTTCACTTTGACCCCCAGCCATAGGGGTCTTCTGATACCCAAATCTCAAATCTAGCTCTGGACATCGACGGGGGCTCTCTTGACAGCCGTTGAGGCCACCAGTGACCCAGTCAGTGTTTTAATGTACTTTTCTCAAAATGTGATGCTCCACCTGTATCTAATAGGCTCTGATTTATTCTGCTCTGTCACCACAGAGAAAGCATTTGGATTAAAGGGTACAGAGCTATTTGCGTTAATCAGTAATTCTTAAGTAACAATCACTTCCATTATTTCTTGAAGACCGTGCACCCTGCAGGGCAGTTCTCAGAATTATGTGGGAAGATGTTCTGTGTGGTTCCGGTTGCTCACATCTGACATTACGTTCAAGAAGCAGAGATTCAGATCCCTTCGTCTCCCTTGCCACTCCTCTGCCCTGAAGGATACCGCAATAACTATGTTGTCACCACTTACAGATTTGAATAAAACTCATGGCATCTCAAGGGGCCATCAAAAGGGGAAAGTAATTCGATCTTAACTATAGTTCATTCATTTATTCATCAGAAGCTTTTTGAACAGTTGAGTCTGGCCAGACCCTGTTCAGACCGGTTGGAACCAAGGTCTCTGTCTTCTCGGAGCCAACGATCCAGGAGGAGCCGGAGAACCAACAATAAAGCAACTTAGAAGGTGATCGGTTCAGAAAATATAAAACAGGATAGGGGAGATCCGAAGAGCTGGCAATAGAGTTGATGCAGTTTTGAAGAATGGAGTAAGGACAGACTTCAATGAGGAGGGACTGAGAAAAGACTTTGGGGAATGGTTGGAGCAGAATCTTTGAAGGAAGAGCAAAGGAGAGAATAGAACGAAGGCCAAGAAGTCATTGGATGGGCTGATTAGTACAGTGTAAGAATCTTGGCTTCCAGCCTCATTGAAATGGGGAGCTGGTGCAAAATGTTGAGCAGGAGAGTAATGTGTATGAAAAATGCGTGCGTGTGTTCACACGATGCATGCAATTGGTACATCCATCCACTGGATAAGACACCCGCTTCTCTCTGAGCTGTGGCCGCAGCCCTTCTCCTTTCTTGTCTGTCATTTGAATCCAGAAGGTGTTGGAGGTCTGGTGGGCTGGGATTCATCTCCATCTGTTTGTCCTGACAAGTGCTGTTGTCTGATTTCTTCTGCTCACAACCCCGCCTGGGTGCTGCCTGTCATCCAGCCTCTGGCTGTGCTTCTCTTCTTCTCGACCCATCGGAATCAAGGACATTGGTGGCTGACATCACCGAAACACCGACCTGTCCAGGCAGCCCTGCCATTTTAATTTTTCTTTAAAGTTGTGTGGAAGAGATGACACCTGAGCCGCCCATGTCGTGGTGTTCAGTGGCCCTAGACTTGAAACGGTGCAATCGCTCTGGCCGGTTCAGGACATCAGATCACTTACAGTCACAGCAGGAACAGACCTCAGGCACGGTCCAGGACATCACACATCTGATCACAGGCGACACTGACCCGAGTGGACTTTCAGGGTCCCAGGAACTGCCTCAGCGCAATACTCTGTCCCAATGATACGTTCTCATTTACCACCCCTTTCAGGACAACGTGTTTTCTCAGGCGAGGACTTATAGAGCATGTGAATGAGAACAGGGGCAGGTGACCGCGTGAAGGGGACCAGAGATGGCACAGAGATGAGGACACTCAGCACGGAGCTGATCACTATCAATTCTGTACTCCACCCATTAATATCTTTCCCTCATCCCTCCCTTCATCTCCCTCTCTCTTTCTCTCTCTCTCTCTCTCTCACACACACACACACACACACCCACACACACTCACACACTCACTCCACACGTTCAAACAACATAGCTATTTCAGCAAGGAAAGCTCATGGGTGAGAAACTACTCTGTGTATCTTCTAAAATTTACTATTTTGACATCGAATATGCGGATAGCTCTATAGAGCTGTATGTACGTTGACACAGACTGTTTAGGTATTCACACGCACATGTCAGAGTTGTGAAAACATACCGCAAGATATAAAGCATCCTCAAAATCTTTTGAGAAACTTGCCTGGCATTTGACGTGACACATAGTGACCCAGGCTAGTGTCCCAGTCCCAACCCAGGACTGAGAGCTGGTGGAATCCAGAGTGGACTTGAAATTCCGCGTTGGGTTTCTAGGGTGGCTATTGTTTCGTCTTCTGTTCGGGAAGATAAGGAGGACACAGAGGCTTATCTGCAGGGAGCAGGGCGCTCGCTTTGCAGTTCCTTCTCACATCCCACGGCGTGGTCGTGGGGCCAGGAAGCAGTTGCGCAGAACGCAGATGGAGCCTGGCTCCCTATTACAAAAGCATCCCTTTAAGCATGTTCTGCAGGAAACCACTGGATGATAAAACTCTCATCCTCTCTACTATAAACGCGAAAGTTTTATTTTTTATTTAGCTCTTGATAGGATAATCTGAAATTCAACGGTGACATAGGGATTGCTATTAAAATGTTTAACTTTTTTTGAAAGTGTACTGTGAGTCTGGAGCTGATGTATCTTGAAAAGTGAATTCAAGGTCAAAACATGGAGTGAACAAAGAAAAGGGAGTGAGGAGAAATCAGAAGTTAATTTTAATACACAGGGAGACCGATTTAAACTGTAAATATAGAAATCCAGTAGCTGTCTTTGAGACAGTGTTTAAGCAGATTCTATTCCAATACATAAAATACTGGAAAAAAAAACAGAAAATCTAAATGAAAAAATATTTTGCTTTTTGTGAGGCCAGGAGGTAGCTCATATCGTAGTTCATTCCCTTCTGATGACTCCAAGGTAGACTATTTCAGCCCAGCCGTCACCAATTTGTTTAACTTTTAGAAGTTAACATCTGGGCACAAGACCAAAAGTGGAGTGAAAAGAAGTTACACTGAAGAAAGTTTTCAAGCAAAATCAGAGGGGGGAATAGAACTTGAGTTGGTATATCTGTAGTTTTTGAAAAAGTGAAACTTCTTCAGTAGATGAAACATGAATACAAAGACAGAGACAGCTATTAAAATTAATGTTTTAAGACTCACCCTGTATTTATTTCCCAGGCTTTGTTTTACACATATTTTAGATCAAAGGCTCACATTATCCAGATAGGATTTAGCATGCCATTGTGTATATAACAGATGACAGAGAATAATTGATAAAATAATTGTTCAAAGAACTTTATTGCCTAATATATAAAGTATATAAGACACATTCAGTAAATGTATCAGAATGCAAAAATGTGCTTCTATGTGCTGCAAAAATTAAAATGGAAAACATCAGATCTTTACAGATGGCATTCAGATAAATAGAGAAAATAAGAGAAAAATGGAAATTATATAAATTATACATATTTATGTATAAGTTATATATGTATGTTTATATGGCTTATGTATATATGTATATATGTATGTTTATATACATTAGAATGGACATATATGTGCATGTTTATGGACATATGTGTATATGTAGAAATATGCCTCACTTTAATGGCTACACGTTTCTCTGTGAGCTAGTTAATTCAAGCTTTATGTGATTATACAGCCGATGAGGCTAGAACCAGTAAGTGCTCTTGTGTGGCTACATTTGACTACATACATATTTAGTACCCTTCTTTTCTTGTCTTCCTTTTTTTAGAACCTGGCATTTGCATATGTATTAAATATATTATTGTTTTGAATAGCTAGCACAAACACACGATGCAAAATTCAGAAGAGACAGAAGGATGCCTAGTCAGATGGCTGCCTCCCTCCCTCCCTGGCTCCTGGTTCTCTGTACCAGAGGCACATTGTACTCTCATGGCTCTCCTGTCCTGTTAGACTGAGGTACGTGTGTGCATACACGTTTGTCTATTTACAGAAACCGAAGCACACTGGGCATCCGTTGTTCTGTCCTTGGCTTTACAAATACTCCAGAGACATTTCCATGCACAGTCCAAGAGAGCGCTTTCCTTCTTCTTCATGGCTGCCGGATATACCGCCATTTACGGAATCTAGCCCTCCATTATGAACATGTAGGCAACATCTGACTGTTTGGGCTTTCAAACTCTCTCCCTGCGATTTCATTCCTCTAAAGAGTAAGCCTTCATATCTGACCCGTGTGTATGTGCCCACGTGTGAAGCTGGAAAGGGACATGGCTGTTTCTTGTACTTCAGTATGTGGCTGGGGCATTCGCCTTATCCTGCCTAACACTTCTGTGGTCATTTTTTCAGCCTGCTGCAGGGCGAACGGTGTCTCCTCCCAACCTTATCTTTTCTTCCTACATTCTATTGTTAGTTTCCTTTGTCCTATGAAATCACTTTCCAATCTTCTGTATCTGCCTTTTAAAAAATCTTTTGGAAACTTTTATTTACTCTTCCTTTTATACATCTATATTCATTAATATCTTTTAAATTTTCATTGCAATGTCGGTGGCTGTTGGGCAAGAGAAGATAAACAATGCGTGCATGTTTAGTCTTTCAAAGATATAATTAAATAGGGTAAATCTTTCAAAGTATTCTCTTGAACTGGGAGGGATATTTTTGTTTTTGTTTAGGAGGCAGAAGTCGTGCCTCGAGTGAAGGAGACACACACAATTGGAGAAGAATGGTTTCTCTAAGCATTTCTAGGAATATGTACTCAATGCAAGCCTTCCTTCCCATATGCCGTCATTTATATATAGAAGCACCAACTCCATACGTTTGAAAAAGCAGATGGCAGCTCTTCCCTCATTTCTGAGATGAAATAGGGAACACCAGAGTTCCCCGGTGCAAACACGCCTCAGCATTTTGTTTTAAAACATGGAGTTCTGAAGTGAATGTGAGCCCGCTTCCACCCTTTTTGGAATGTCTGTTCTCTTTCTTAGAGCCACATTGATGAGAATAGAAAATGCAATAAATTCAGTCACCTGATTTTTGAAGTGAGAAGTGAAAAGCTAAATAATATTAGCATAAACATTTGCCGCAGTTCCCTAGGAGAATTCCGATGGCTGCCTCAACTCTCCGTTTGAAATTATTCTTTCACGGCATTTGTAATTGTTTCTGTCAGGAAAACGGAAACCTTACAGATATTTACAAATGTGCCTCGGAGAGCGCATAGCCTTGGAGATTTGCGTACTGTACCCTTGGAAATGGAAATTCTACCGATAGTTCATAAACTAACCCATGGACTCGTGGGAGCTAACTTCTGGAGGCAGAATTTGTCCTTGGCAAAATCTGTTTTGTTACCACTTTATTTATAAATGGCAGCGATGACAGGAAAAGCAGCCAGGCTGGTTCAATGGTAACCAGGTATTTTTATTAGAAAATTAGATGCAGATCTTGAAGTTAAGATGCCGTACTTACAATCGCTCTTTTTAACACTACAGAGTTGGAAATGCACTGTGAGTCCATCTAGATTCCTGTGTAAATGCAGGAATTCCTGTGTAAGCGCTGTTACAAGACAACTTGGATCTCAGTTCGGTGAACCCGTGAACTCTGCTTTAACGATATGAGTAAAACTGATGTAAAAGCTTCCTGCATGACATCTTTATTTTTTATATGAAGTAAGTCTGTGGGGTTGTGAAAAATTCTACTTTCAATTTGATTCACAGAAAGTGATCCTACTAAAGATTACTGAATTAGACTTTTCACCATTTGAGCTGTAAGAAATCGGACAGTGAGAAAATTAGGAGAATGAGAGAGGGCTCTCTAGAGAAAAAAATAGATTTTGACATATACATATACATATATATATGTGTATATATATATACACATATATATATGTGTGTATATATATATACGTATATATGTGTTTTAAGATTCTAAAGCTCTGGTGTTTATCATGTTTTCTGAAATCAACCCCCTAAAATGCAAGTATTACTCTATACTTCTCTACTTCCCAGGGGTTTAATATCTAAATATGCATGACTGCAAGATGATGGTTAGGAGTGGGTTGAGAAAAAGGGGCAAGTGTTGCCCCACCGTAAGCACTAGGAAAACTGAGAAACAGAGGTAGGTACTGGTGACAATATGATGCAGGAGGGCGCGACGGATACAGGGACACGGGCCTCCTGACAACAAAATCAGCTGACCGAAAGAAAGCTGCTCATTCTTCTCTAAAAAAATCAAAATCCAGCTTAATAAGATTGAGCCTCACAGACTTTTATCACAGGCATTTATGTTAGGCTCTTTGAGTTGAAATCTGTATTTTAGGATTTCAGTTATCTTGCAAGGAAAGACAGGTGATTACAGTTGGCAAAGAGCTATTTTAGAGCAATGCATAGTTTATCAAAGGTTGCTTTCCTTTTCCTCAAGACTCTAGGACATATAGTCTCGGTCATAGAAAGGGCCAGAAAGACCTCTGAATACGTATTTGGCCCTTCCCAAATATGTATTTGTAGCAATAAAAGCTGAACTATGTGATGAATGCTTTCTCCTCCAAACGTCTTAGGCCCTTGGGCTCCTCCTTCAGAATGCCTCCTCTTCTGAATATGAGTCTTCAATTAAGCATCCGTTGTGAACAAATAAACCTTGTTTTTATGGATTCCCATTGTGTTTTTCATTCTGCAAAAACAATGAATAGATTCAAACTAATTATGAGGAGCCAACCCTAGGAGCAGCTAATTTGACTATAAGGATCCATAATGCAACAAAATTTTTTGGTTTGGAATATGGGAAACACGACATGATATTAATTATTAAGGAAGAGTTTAATTTTTAATCATCACTATTTTAGAAAGACATGGTTTAATTCCAAAACCAGTGTATTGCTTCAAAGGACAGTGATTTGGATCTTTTTCTACCTGAGTCACTTTAAGCTTCTTATTCCCTGTGACAAATGGAAGAGCTGGCTCTTTTTTTCTGAGGTATATAACCCCTTTTCTTCCCTTATAACCCCAGTGGAATGTAAGGCAAGTACAAAGCAGAGTCACATTAAAAAATGTTCTCTATTTGCCAGAGTCCAAGAGAAAAATGACTCTGGATATAACTGCAGTTTTTCATTTGTGCGGTTAAAAGCAAAAATAGATACATGATGGATAGATGGATGGATGGACAGATAAGAAAACAACATGTGAGCCCTGGCTGGTGTAGCTCAGTGGATTGAGCACGGGCCTGCAAACTACAGGATCACGGTTCGATTCCCAGCCAGGGCACATGCCTGGGTTGCAGGCCAGTTCCCAGGGGCAGGTAAATGAGAGGCAACCATACATTGATATTTCTCTCTCTCCTTCCCTTCCCCTCTAAGATAAATAAATAAAAAATCTTTGAAAAAAAGAAAAGAACATGTGAATATATTCCTAACTCAGTCTGTGTTTAAAGTGAAGAATATATTCAGGGGACTTTCATCTCTGTAGCATTGCTTTTAATGAAGAGGCTGAAGATTGGAAAGAAACAACTCTATTGTATAAATAGAGTTGGCCTACCCCCATCTTCCGTCTTGGCATTTAGGCTGTTTCCTTGTTACTTTACAAGTGGTCCCGCCTGAAGAGGCATGTGTACTTGTACTTCACCGTGGGTCTCCTTTTAGAGCAGCCTAATTCCATCTGCCCACAGCTTCCATCTCTGGGACAGCTGCTCACAACCACTTACAATAATCCAATTACTCGGTACAAAATAAAAGGCCATCCTTCTGCTCATTTCCCCATGATCTGCAGACTACAGAGAAATACACCGTTTATGCAAATAGGTGGTGGTCTCTAGCAAAATTTTTGTTTCCTTTTTATTGCCAAGGGGGTTGGGGGGTGAAGGGAATTGAAATTTCCATTGGAAATGAATAGATACACTGTGGAAGGAAAACAAGAATGAAACTTTCTGAGTATAATTATTTTATTGGTGTAGTCAATTTATTGCAATTATTTCTCATACAGCTACTGCTCTATTGTCTATCCTTCATGATCACTTCATTGTTCACTAAAAAAAATAGGAGAAATTCCTGACCTCATCTTCTTCAAAGTTATTTTCTAAACCTCAGTTAAAAATGATGATGTAAGAAAACACTAAAATAATTTTTATCACTGGCAGAAACTAGTTTTACTATAAATGTGTCATGCAATGATTTAGTTTCTATTGGTTTCTGATGATCTTTTTCTCTCTCTTTTTTTTTGTGCTAGTATTCACAAAGGATTAAGCACACATTCAAAAGCAGCTTCATTTCTCTGGCTGGAAAGTTCGTGATGACAGTCATTTATTTTGGACTGAACACTTATTCAAATTATTTTCAAATGGCACCTTTGGGCTACAGTAAGCCCCTGACTTTGGGATGTTTGTTATGCAAATCGGTAACTGTAAAACAATGAATCATCTCATAGATGAGAAACAAAACACCTTTAGGCATGGATTTTGTTTTGACAAAGAAGGCTTTTAACATAATCTGTAAGAAAATTAAAATAATAATGTAATCACATTCAAGATGGAAAATAAATCCTCACGCTTGATATATTACTCATTCTTAACTGCCAGATCAAATATTGCCATTAAGGAAGACTTTGGGGAATTATTTTTCTGAAGATGCTTTATATTCATTTTGTTGTTCCAAAGCTTTTTTACTGTATTTTCTTCAGACATTTAACTTACCATTCTCTTCATTGTATTTGTTTTATGTGTGTGTGTTCTTGTTCCCGTACTTGTTTTCAGTTAAACGAGGGTAAGAGCTCCTAGTATCTTCATTCTGCATCATTCTTCCTGTTGAGTATGTGGCACAGGAAATGCCTGGGCCCTGTGTCCTCCATGGAAATTGTGTTTGTATTCTTGATGTGAGGTCTTCTTCTGGTATCATGGCTCATCATTTAGAACTTACCTTTTGACAAAAATGTATTTATGTGGAATACCTGAGATTGAAGCTGCCTTTCCTGCCCTTTACTTGAATAAATGTTGAAACCATAACATAAGTGAAAAACCAGCAGCTGGGAGCATCTGGTGAATGCCGTATTTGTCCACCAAACGTCCATACCAGGTGTGCTCATTGCTCCTGCAGTGTTCCCTTTCAGTCGTCTCCGCTGCCCGAGGGAGGGAATACGTGTTTACTGACCTCTGTGTACACAGATCTGTAAGCAGCTAAACCTAAGTGTCTGTCTCCACCTTAAACCTCAGTTCATCCTGCTACCTCCGCCTTTAACCCCTGACCACAACTATCCATGCAGAGTCCCACTCAGAAAGGGAAGAACTCTGGTTCACATTGCCTGCCTTCAGTTTACTTATTTTTCAATTTCAATGCGCGCGCGCGCGCGTGTGTGTGTGTGTATATACACACACGCCCCTGCATATATATCAGTATCCAAATGGTTCACCCGTGTGCCCTCGGGACACTTTATCAAGCAGAGTAAAGTGCCTGTTATGTTCAGTACCTTTTGCTTTTAGCTTACAGGCTCAATTCACTTCCAAGATCACAGAGGTTAGCCCTTGCCTCCCCCTCCTTCCGTGAGGTGGCTGCATGCATTTGTAATACAGTTAAATTCTCCTGTCAAAGTCCATATTCTTTCCTGGGATTCCCTGAACTCTTAAATGACTCTTTTAAATTTGCATACATTAAGTTTTGCTCTCTGTGCTATAAATTTCCGTGTGCCTGACAGATGCATCGTGTCATATGCTGCCATTCTGCAGTCATCGGGAGACGTTTCACTGGCCTAAAAGTCCCCTGTGCCTTTCTTTGTCATCCTCCCCTCCATTCCCCACTGCCCTGCCGAGCACTGATATTTTTACTACCTCCAGAGTTTTGGCTCTCCCCGGAAGTCGTATCATTGGAATGTACACTCGGTAGACCTTTAGACAGACTTCTGTGTTGTGCTGCACACATAAGGTTTCTCCCTATCTCTTCATGCTTGGTGGTTCCTTTAAAAAAATGTAATGAAGAGATGCCATTTTTTTGTGTGCGCAGCTCACAGCAAAACAGAGCAGAAAGTACAGAGAGTTCCCAGGTGCCTCCATTGGACACTTGCACGTGTATACCTGCTACAGTGAATGAACCCACATGGGTACGTTTTGATTAACCAAAGCCCACAGTTCACATCAGGGTTCAGTCTCTCTGTGTGGCGCAAGCGTATGGCTCAGGACGGACACACAGTGTCTGTCCACATTACAGTCCTGGAGAGAAGAGTGTCCCCGGCCTACCCAGGTGCTGGCTTCAGCTGTTCTGCCCCCTCCCCCAGATGGAATAGGTCGATGACCATCGGAAAAGAGCCGGACACACAGGAAGCAGAGCAGGATCTGCTCGATGCCCTTCCTCTGGAAGCACTCTCCTGAGTCCTCCCAGAAACAGGGCCTCTTGAGGGAACTGCTGGTTATGCTCTTTCATCACCAAGCAGGAAGTGGAAGGGGTTCCCTCGGCGAGGCCATCCATCATGCAGCTCCTGACGTTCTTGTGATCTTTTGTCATCAACGACACTAGTGACACCAGCGTCCCTGCGTGAAGGTCCTGCCACCAGAAACCTACCTTGAACTGAGTATCTGTGCACCTGGCGGACAGAGTATAGGTCCCATATCCATCCTTTCTTTGCCAGGGAGTCTGAGAGTTCAAATTCTGGCTTTGATCGGGGAGAGACAGGACTCATGGAAATGTCCCCAGGCCTGGAAATGCTACTGAAGAGGTGATCAGGAATAGGACAGCTTTCTGTGGCAGTAACCAGGGGTGACTGTGAGACTCTCTCTTCTCGTCCCGTGTACCCACTTTGGTGTTGGAGTCACCTCAGCTTTCATTCCAATCCGGGGGCAGCCTCTCACCCCCATCCGGCACTGTGTTCACTCTTGTCAAGACTCCTGGCTTCAGCAGGGAGAGGACGCTTTCTGCCTTCCCCTTCTTGTGAGCAGATCCAATATGTGACCCTGGTGGAAGCCAGGATTGTGAGCAAACGAGCAGTTAACAAGTGTGAGAGGAAGTTCCATTCACTGAGATTTCAGACTCTAAGTTATAAATGAGAGGTGGGTATATTTTGGTTTTAAAAATTGCCTGCCCTTTAAAAAGGATTCCTCCTGTGGCCTGAGGCCAGAATTGATGCTCTGAAAAGAGCAACAAGGAAGACCCCAGCTCCAGGGGGCCGGTGTGGGGCTCAACTCTCTGTGGCAGAGGAAGAGAGCAGGTAGCCCAGCAGGCAGCCGAGGCAACAACGCCAGCTGCCAAGGAGAACATGTCATTTTTTTTTTTTTAAGATTTTATGTATTTTTTATTCTTTTTTTTAAAGATTTTTTATTTATTCATTTGTCTTTAGAGGGGAAGGAGAGGGAGAGAAACATCAATGTATGGTTGCCTTTCGTGCGTCCCCTGCTGGGAGTTGGCCTGCAGGGAACCGACCTGCAACCCAGGCATGTGCCCTGACTGGGAATCAAACCGCGATCCTCTGGTTCGCAGGCCCGCGCTCAATCCACTGAGCTACACCAGCCAGGGCAAGAACATGTCATTTTCCCTGCTCTCCAGCACGTGATTTCTGAACCAGTGATTGTTGAAAAATATACACAGTGGGCCCCAGTCCACCAGAGGTATGGCCTGGTAGGCCTGGGTTAGTGCTCAGGTACCTCTAATTCATAAACCAAAAAATAAGTAAACGCTTCACATCATTCAGAGGCATGGTCTTTTTAAAAAATATTGTTGCAATGGAAGAAAAGTTACCTTTTTTGTGGAGCTAAGAATGGGAAGGCTGAGATTCTATATTTGGTTCACACTCACAGCAGAAGAGGAAACTGGGAGTGATTAGCGTGCATGCCTTCAGCTGTAATCTCAGAAGAAGTGCATGCTGGGGTCTGGGGGTGGATATAAGCAATGGTCCTTAAGAATTATAGCCCAGCTTCTTCAACATTCTGGCAACCAAAATACTTAAGTGCACATAAGAATATCTTAACTGGGAGTATAAAAATATCTTAACTCAGAACACAATGAGAAGACTGTAATATTTTTTATTGCTGCACATATGTGTTTCTTTAGTGAAATTCTACTTGTTAATATTATTCCTTTTGAAGGCAGTTAATTACCTGAAGGGTAAAACTTTACAGAGAAAAAGGAACCTTTGTGTATCTTTTCAGAAGATAATTGATTTATGCTCTGTCTTGTTTACCCATATGAGATACACACTTGCTGTTATTTTGAAAGCAAATGATCCTGAAAAGTAAGATGAGGAAACTGGCCTATTCGTGTGCAAAATCTGAGTATCACACCAAGTTAGTATTTGATATTTTATCACTACAAGTTAGTAGTGATAAAATGGACAGTCTACATTAAACAATAACCAGGCAGACCCTGCACTTCACCTACCGCCTTATAGTGGCTCTTTTGGAAGTTTAAAGAGAATCAGAAAATCTTCTTTCTACTGCTAGGCATTCAGATGTTACAAATTTTAGGCTCAAAGATCCTGCAAAAAATTGATAAGCCTTTGATAGGAAGAAAAACTTGGTAGGGTTTGGAAAGCGGATAACTGAGACCGTGGAAGGCACCGATCTTAACCTCTGTGTATCGGGGGCAGAGTTCAGTTGATGAGCTATCTGGGTTTGATCTGGGGTCTCCGTTTTCGGTTGACCCCTTTCGGTCAGTGCGTGCGGATGAGGCTGCCTAGTCTTTAATCTCACATATTCTATCACAGTCTCCATTCGAGATGCAATCACTCAACTGTCAAATCTATTTTGAAAAGGAATTTGGAGAGAGGACACAGCAATTCATTCTTTACCTCTCTGAAATGCTCTCGTCTGAAAAGCGCACTCCTGGCGCACACAGGGGACAGTGTCCTACAGTCCCTGGTAACGTTAGTTTGGTAACCTTATCCATTAAAGAGGTTCTTCTCACCAAGTTTCCTCACATTACCTCATCCTGGGGTGGTATTGCCCTCCTTGAGGGAAAGAAAAAATCACTTGCTCAGAGAGATGCAAAGAAAATCCTATCTTTGAAGGGCAAGCGTGTACTCTGGTGTTTTTTTTTTGGGGGGGGGCAGGGTAACTGAGCAGCACGGTGCCATCCGTCAACTCCTGGACACAATACACAAACACATACATTTCACCGAATGTGAAGTGCATGGTAATGGATCCAGTCAGAACAAGGGTAGGTGCTTCTCCCGAAGATTGAATGGCACAGATTTCCGTCCACCTCTGTAACTGGAGCAGTGAGCAGTCCGAATGGGCAGGGCCATGGAGGGCGACTTCAGGGAGAAGGCACAAAAACTAGATAATTCTAAGTTGTGATTTGCATGGGTAGCAAATGCACATTCGGCGTATGAAACATTAACTGTTGTGGGTACGGTTAGGAAAGCGTCTGGAAGCAGCCACCAGGCTTCAGAGAGAGCAAGCTAGTGTTTTAGGGCCCTGGAATCTTTTGTTCCGAGACCTGCCGTTCCCCCTGGGTGAGGGAGGTGTCCTCCCCCACCAAGGGACCCACATACCTGACACCTGACAGAGGAAGCAGACCGCAGTTACTAATCCCATCCCATCACAGCATGCCACACAGGGCCACCGGGGGCTGACTCCGCAATGGAGTTCAGAAACACGGGGTGCGGGAGGCAGGCTTTAGAGTAACACAAGCAAATGGTGGCCCTCGTTTCTCAGGCTTGTTTGAATCGCTCTGTGGGCTGTCAGGGAACTCACCCGCCCGCTACTCAAGCATGAGCAGGGTCTCTGCCTGGACCCCACCATGAGGGGTCCAGGCACAGTTCTGGAGTAAGGCTGCGTTGGGCTCAGGGGTCTTATCTAAGGAGGCAGATGGGAAGGGAAGGGGGTTCTTTGGCCATTCGAAGCCCTTCTGACTTTCCTGGATGTCAAGGTGGCACTTGATACTGAATCTTATTTTCAGTCCCTTTTCCTTTGGATAAATTTAAAAAGTGAAGAGGCTAAGCAAAAAGGAGAGAAGGAGAAGGAGGAGAGAAGGAGAAGGAGAAGAGAAGAAAGAGAAGGGAAGGGAAAAGAAAAGGAAAGGCAAGAAAAGAAAAGAAAAAAAGAAAAGAAACAAAAAACATAGATACAACAGTATGGTGATTACCGGAGGGAAAGGGGCTGGGGGAGTTACAACGAAAGAGGGTACATGGTGACCGTGACAGGGAATGTGACTCAGGTGGTGAACACACAACTAGCATACAGATAATGTGTTATAGAATCGTCTGTGTGAAGCTTATTTAAGTTACTAACCAATATCACCCCCTTAAAAATTACAAAATTTAAAAATGGTCTTAAATGATAAGTATTCACTATTGGCCAAAGTAGTTGAAACACCCTTAGGTAAGGTGAGTCTGGGGCATGGATCAGTCAGATGGTGCGGTATTTTCCAGTCTGTTGTCCCTGGTATGCTGTCTTCATTCTTTGACTTGCACTTGGGAGCAGAAACCATGGCAATTAGACACCTTGCACACACTTCGCCAGAAAGGAAGAATTTTCTGGGCCATAGAACCTTTGACCTAAGCCTTGGCCTAAGCCTTGACCTTACTGGGCCAAGTCACCCTGAGTGAATGCAGCTAAAGCAGTCACGCTGGGCTCCCAGATTTAGACTGGGAGGCATTTCATCCCTCAGGGCATCGGGAAACCAGGGGCAGCAACAAAATGAGGTCAGATCGGATGGAGCGAGATGAAAACTGTAACATCGTAGTAATGGTAAGGAACTTGATGAGAGTTATGCCAGTTTTTCAGGGGTTCTCTCTTTCTGTGGACATGTCAGTACAACTCTTTGTTCATTGCTCCTGGAATAAAATTTATCCTCCCACACGTTGGGGAAAAGAAATTTGTCATGATGCTTTAAATGGCCAGTAGTAGTAAAAGACAACTTTCTGTTTTTTGAAAATATATTGTTCAAATTAAAAAAAACTTATAGGAATTATATTTTATTGTTTTTTTCTGATGAAAGAATATAATCTAATTTAAAACAGTGTATGGATATAGGAATCAGTGAACAATAAATTTAATATCACAGTAAAAATACACAGATCAATTCATCAATATAATGGTACATTTTATTTCAACTTTTTCTTGGTGTTAATATAATTATAAAATTAAAAAATACTTTTGACCTCACACTATGCAATATATTTTTTCCTCAAACTATGCTTTCTTCACTTACAATACAAAGTCATGAGCATTTTATGTTGTCGTTAAATATTCATACAGAGCCTGTTGAATCGGTGGATGCCTCAATTAATTGGTCTTAATTGGTTTTCCATTGCACAGCTAACCACTCTTCTGTGGTTTTGTCTCTTTCACTGGGAATGATACAGCAGTGGTTATCATTCTGGGTAGACCTTTGTTCACATGTTTGATTTTTTATCTCTTTTCTTTATAAACACCGTTCCCATTTCAAGACTGTATGTTCCCAGTTTGAAGGTTAATTCGTTGCTTGACTGCCTTCCATCTTCATAAGAAATCATTGGAGACAAGGGTGTGGGTGGAGGAGGAAGGTAAATGCCATAAATGGTCACGGAAAAAATACAATTAAAAAGAAAAAAAGAGAACGAATGCAACCACTCTGTTCTCACCTCTTTGGATTCTGATGTCTAACAATTTAGCAATTCTAACATCCACCTTGGGGACACAGGAAATGCTGTTTTGAAAATGTTTATAATTTTCTGTGCTTCTAAGGCTAAAAACTGGAGTCAGAAACGTGATAAAAGTCAAATGCGGATTGGAAGGAATAGCGAGGTGGGGGGCAGTGGAGGGGAGTGTGCTGATGCTCTGTAGTCCCCTGGAATCTTATAACTTTAAGTCGAGTGTGACAGTTCAGGCCAGCGTTTGGTTTTTATGTTTCTACAGTCTAATTATACACAGCAATCTGGAAAATATGTTGTTTTGGCGCATGGGCATCATCTATAAGAATACAAGTTTTAAAAACTTTTTTAGGTTTTATTAGAACTTAAAAAAAAGATGTTATTTATTTATTTATTTCTATTTAGAGAAGAAGGGAGGGAGAAAGAGAGGGAGAGAAACACCCATGTGTGGCTGTCTGTCATATACCCTGCACTGGAGACCTGGCCCGCAACCCAGGGGTGTGTCCTGATCGGAAATTGAACCCAATCCACTGAACCATCCCAGCCAGCATGGAATTTGTTTCTTTTTTAAATGATAGATAGAAAGATGAATGGTTTTTGATAGACAAAACAGAAATACAAAATGGGAGAAATCATTGTTACTTTCACGAAATGATGTTATCGTCGGTAGCATTCGTATTTATATGCCTTAAAAGAACTCCGAACGTTCCAATGCAATTATTTACTGGGTGAGATTGAAGATTCCATTCACTCTGTGCTTTAGGACAAAGCAACAAAGTTCTGGTCTTCTGCCCTTTTCAGTAGCAACACAGACTGACAGCGTAAATAAAAATACTTTGTTAAATTTCAAGACCACATTCAATACCTGTTGTCATTTTGAAGGGCAACCCCTTTCTCTTACAAGTTCATACGGGGAGGGTGGGAAACCAGCGTGGTGACCAACCGGGGATCTGTCAATTAGGAGAAAGATACCCTGAACATATAAGGAAAAATAATGGTCATATCTGTGTCCAGTATGAAAACTCACCTGCCTAGATTGCCTTTTGGTTCCCCTCGTCTCCTGTCCATCTATCTGACCAGGGCAGGTGCTTATAATTACATGCCGTGGTGCGCAAGGTCCTTCTTCCTTCCTGATACCAAGCTTTAATGAATTTCATTATTCTTTTTTAATTTACATACTCCTGCAGAATAAAGATTCCCAAGTCATTAACTAATTTGATATGTCTGAAATACCAATTCAATTGTCTGGTCCCCTGAGATTTTCAAATATCTTGTTCAAACACCTCTTAACTTAGTTTCTTAATTAGATACACCATGATGGATGGGTTTTTATATTTTGGTCTCAGAGGGACGGCGGATCAGCCTCATTTTTATTACAATTTAAGAGACTTGGATCAAAAGTCATTTAAAACAATCAAGGCACAGTTTCAGAAGAAATATCCAGAATCCCCTGAATAAATGCTGAGTTTTTACAGATATGCAGTAATGTAATAAATATTAAGAATGCGGATCAAATTCTGGTAGTAAATAGTAAAGGTTGCTGGATGAGACTTTAAAATGTGTTTGGTTATAAGGAAAAATTCTATCTTACAAAGATATCAGGCTTAAAAAGAAAATAATTAAGTCATCGGGGTTATAATAAAAAATTATGAAAATTGTTGAATTTCAAAGATCTTATTTTTCTCCTAATCTCCACACAGGCTAAAAAGCATATCATTGGTTTTCTATATCATCCTGTCTATTTTGACATTTACTTTTATGTAAATGAATATAAAATGATATGTTCATGTTAAAAGCACAGGATGTAAAAAAAGTTATATATGTGTTTTGTTAAAAGTTGTCTATATTTTATAATGGTATTATATGTGTGAAGGTCCTGATATTATAATGATATATATGAATATTATAATTCTGTTTTATAAATGTCATTTTAGAAAATCTGATTTAAACTTCTCAGGAATTTTTCTTTGCATTTTAAAAGGTTTAATTTATCTTTGTTAATAAATGAAGTTTTCGCTGGTTACTGAGAGGAAAACAAGAGGATATATACATAGTGTCACTTTCTGCAAACTAGTGAGTGGACTGCACATGTATGTTATAGTAGTGATAATTTCAGAGGAATTTTAGAAATAGGAATTTGTCACATTGTCATTTTGTAAGGTCCTAGCAAAGAACAGGCACTTAATAATGGTGTGCTAAATGAAAGCCTTCTCAAATATATTCTTCTCATCAAGATATCCATTAAATTGGGTATATTTCTAGTGGTGGTAAAATGATGCATGAATATTTTAAAAACCAGAATGATTGAAAACACAAAAGCAATTAAGCACTTTGATATGCCCACGCATTTTTATTTTCTGTAACAACCTTTAAACAATTTTTATAGGAAGCGTTCCTTTCTGTGGAACTCTGATATGAAATGATTTGTGTTGATGAAACTGTGAGCAAAAATAATGCCTTTTAAAATATAGCCAATAGACAGTTTCTTTCGTTTCAGGCGACTGAGATTTAAAATTTCTGGGCATGGATGATGAGAATCTCTTCGACGCAATGGGCTGATGAGGCTTCCGAAGGTCTCCCTGGGGCGAGGCCTTAAGGGTCAGGCTGCCTCCCCTCGGTAACCTTTAAACAATAATTGCAACTTCAGGGACGTTCATTCCTTTGTCTGTAATCTAGAAGACTGGGCAGAGCCTTTTCCTCAGTGAAATTGCATGATTTTGAAATTGCACTTTTGTAGTTTTGATATCATAGCATTTTTATAGTAATTATATGTGCACTGGATGTGTATATGTGCAAAGTAGAAACCCATGTACACTGTACACTAAATATATACATATGTAGAATCAATGTATAAAGACTATACATATTATATATATTCAAGATTATTGTATCCTCTTTTTATAACTGGCTCCTCGCATTATAACACTTTCCTCTTTTTCTGTGGTAATTGCTTTTGTTCTAAATTCTACCAGGCCTGATTTTAATGCACTTCTCTGGGCATCTTATGAATAGTGTTGACATAATGTACCTTTTTATCCTTTAAACTATTTTAAACAATGTATTCATCTTACAAGTAGCTTTCCTGTAGAAAAATTGCTCTTTTCCTCTCATTGTGACAATTTCTGATTTGCTCCCTGAGTTTAAACCATTTATATGCAATGCCCTTATCACCATAATTGAGCTGAAATATATTGTCTGCTTTATGTTCTAGTTTTACTTTTGTTCTTTGTTGCGGTTTCTGTTATTTTGCTGCCTGTATTTGAGTTAATACTTTTCATATGCAATTTTATCACTACTATTGGTTAGTAATTATATCTTTTTTCCTTTTTGTCATTGCTCTTATATTTACAAAGAGTATCTTTTGAAAAACACATTTCAAATAAATATAAAAATATAAATCAAAGACAAATGCTGTGATCTAAGCTAGATTTAACAGGAAAGTTTCATGTATAAATTGCTCCTATTTATACTGTATTAGTTCTGAGGAAGATTTGTTGAGTATTCTTGAATTTTTACTCACCTTAGGAATTCAAAGGCCTTGAAGTGCACATTTGCACAAACTTCAAATTAGTTCAGCACTACTCATTCTACTTAAATGATGTTATTAATAGGTGAACTTATTTTAATACTTCTAATTTCTATCAGATTAATTTTTCAAAGTAGCATTTTCCCACAGGTCTCTCCCAAGCAACATTTATTTTATTTTAAGTAAAACTCCACAACCTTGTGCAGTAAATGTCTGACAACTTTCTCCGGAGCTGACAAAGAGGTAATGGCTGGAGCAAACATCAGAAACTATTTCGGACCTGAGCTCCAGTGAGTCCCAACCAAACCTGTGCTCAGGTGTGTCTAATTGAAAGCCAGAAGAGCAGAGCTGAGTGACGGAAAGACCAAGAATAGCCCACCTGAATTAAACTGGAACGCGGGCGAGTGACATGGAGAGACGGGATTAGAAGGCAGAATGAATGTGAGGCAAAGGCTTTTCAGCCTTGTGGAGGAAGTCCCTGAAATAGTCTCTGTGGGGCACTGGTGGCAATAGCCAGCCTCATCCTAATGGGAGAGCAATGCATAAAAGCCATTAAAAAAAAGAAAGAAAGAAAGAAGAAGAACAAAAGGCACAATTTACCAGAAGATCTATGCTCCGTATGTAAAACCGAAGGAAAAATGTGGTCCTAACCACACGCTTCAAAAAGGCAGCACATCAATCTTCGAATGAGGGGGAAAAGCAAATAATCCAGAGAGTAGTTTCTATCAATAGATGAAACAAATTCACAAGAAAAAAGAACTTCTTTTGCTCCTATTTCCATATGGAGTACGGTGAGGGTGGGGGAGAAACTTAAAAAAAAATAGAATGCTTTTATCATTTATATACTAATAAGAAGCATTACCTCTAGCTGCTTAGGTCTTTATATTTTATTAAAAGAGGTGTATTTTTATATTGAGCTAGGAGACAATATGTATGAAATATTAATCAGCTCTGTTTCTTTCTTTAGATGTGGAGTTAACAAAACAAAAAGTAGGTTGACCTATATAGACTCTTGAGTCGTTTATATAAATATTGGCTCTTTTTTTATGAGCATCATTAGTGACTTTATTTGTTATCTGGTACAATATATCAGCCTCTAGGCAAATGAGAAATGGATGCCTGTTGGGGACAGGTGGTGGAGGCTGCTTTCCAATGTAGTTGAATTGATTGTGCACATCGTAAGAATCACTGGGGTGTTTGTTTGTTTTTCTTGGATGCAGCTCTTAGAAACTTTCTTTTCCATGACCTTATGAATAACGTTGACATAAGGCATCTTTTTTATCCTTTAAAATATTGCAAACAATGTATTCACTGTTGTTGACATATATAAAATGTGTCCCTTACGAAAAGGGAATAACCCACCTTTTTGTAAGAGTCTATGGTAGAACAGAGGAGACCCCTTAGTGGTCATTCCCACCCAGTCAGTGGCCTGGCTCAGGGCCCAGCCTTCCGTAGGGACTGTCAGCCCAGACACAGAGGCACCACTTGCCTTCAGACCAGGCTGGGGCCACAGGTGGGGAAGCATCAGTTCGAGGAGTGGGCACAGTCCATTCACCTGGACATTGCTAACTGGGCCACAGGCTTCTCGGCAGCAGCCTGCTCATGTATTTTCAGCCATTTCCATGTCTGTGTGAGTGGGGGGAGCAGGCATGGGCTCCCATGAGTGGTCACATGCACCCCCACCCCCCACAGAACTTCCTGGGCTGGCACCACCATTCCAGACCTGCTGAGTGAGGCCCCTTGTTTGGCAGGGGGTCCAGTGCCCACCAGCACAATGGTGGGCACAAAGCAGTGACAGGGGGTGCAAGCCCTGGGAGGCTGGTGGGCTCTTCTGTCAGAAACCATGGGCAGTCTTGGCTGCCTGAAGCCCTTGTGGGTCTGCTTAGTGGGGGCTGTAGTCGTTTTAACTTAAATTATTTTGGTTTTACTCTGCTGTATTTATAAGCTAGCCTAAACATCAGAGAAATATGAATAACTTTTGATTTCATATCATCACTGTAGCAGAGCTTCTATCCCCAACCCTGAGAATCACACAGTTCTTCCTCCAAGAGATTTTACAGTTTTGTGAGTAGCTAAACAGAGCTCCTAGTATCAACAACCTTCCTATTGTTCCCACAGCATTTGCAGAGCTGGGGGAAGGGTCATTTACAGATGTACTGGAAAAATATGAATAATCTAATAAGCACAGAAATGAAGAGGCAGTTTATATACAAATTAACATGATGATGCATAAATCCATATGTAATTAAATAAATGCAAGTCAAAGTAGCATTATGCAATTTGGTAACCATTTACAAATATTAATAATTTCTAGTTCAGCCTTTGTGAAACAAAATTATTAGAATAAATAAGATACATGAAAGTTAAAATTTCATATATTTCCTGAGCCATTGACTTCACAGCTAGAAGTGTGTACTATTCATATACTCAAAGAAATGTACAAAATATGTTAACTCAGCAGTTATTAACCAAAAGCTTGAGACAATCTAATTATTTGGTGAAATTCTATGCAAATATTCCATGTAGTTATTGGAAATAATTAATTAGAAAATTATAAAAGTAA
This sequence comes from Sturnira hondurensis, assembly GCF_014824575.4. Lineage (NCBI taxonomy): Eukaryota > Metazoa > Chordata > Mammalia > Chiroptera > Phyllostomidae > Sturnira > Sturnira hondurensis. Next base: position 9,089,134 of record NW_028091156.1, read on the forward strand.
TACAAAATATTTCAGTGAAATAAGGAATATGTCTTTATTTCCTATTACAAATTTTTCCAAAGATGTTCAGAACTAGGATAAGAAAACAGGTGTGGATAATAATATTTCTGTTCAATATTTTTTCATGGATTCACTCTTACAAGATGGGAAATAAAATTTAAGATTGAGAATTTTTTTAATTCACTCACATCATTTGCTAATTACTGTTTTAACATATATGTATTTCAGACACTAAACTAGATAACTGCTTATTAAAGAGAAATTTAGCCTTCTGTTTATTTTAGCTGGAATTTTTATACAGTTTCTCATCTAGCACAATGGTACCGATGTGAAAATTAAAGCACAAAAAGGTAATCTTCCCTGGAATAATTGAAGAAAAGCCATTCCTTCTGGGTACATATCAAGCAACCAGAGATTCTGGGCACGTGTAGCCATGTGACAATATGCGTGTTTGTCAGTGAAGGCCAGAGCTATATTGTTGTTCACCCCCTGGCCCTTGGCCAGCCCCATTATGGAAGGGATGCCCTGACAACCTTACTCAGGAAAGTTAAAACTTGGAAAATACGTTGCTGGAAATAGAAATGTATGATGGGTCAAAAACCAAGCTCTGTGTACCGAATAAAACAAAGCCGCAAGAAGAGTTTATTGCAAGGGTTTCGATGTGCAAAACAGGAACCTGAAGCCTATGGGAGCAGTGAGTTCCCGCTTGCTCACAGACTAAGGCACTTTTATGGGAAAAACGCAGAGGTTATTTGGCTCCTTAGCTGATTGGTTGCCCAGTGGTCTTCTTTCTTATTTGGATCAGAGAAGCTGAGTCAGGGGAACAAAGGAGTTTAGACGTGGTGTGAACAGACCTGGTGTCTCAGGATTGGCGGGTGACCTCTGCTGATTTCTGAGAATACTGTGAATTCCTGTAAAGCGACGGTATATTCCTGTAAAGTCAGGTTAAGTTTCCTTTGCGTACCAGTATGGACTGTGCCATTTTGTCTCTGACGTAAGTGACTCCATTTCAGTTTGGTTCTACGGATAGAATCAATTTAATTTTCTATTTTCTCTATAACCTAATTCATATATGTTGACATGGACAAATGCATCTGTGTGGCAACTGAAAACTCATTAGAAAATCTTCTGGATCACTTAGAGTCTTAAAATCTTTTTTTGCTCTTCCTTGCAGGTGGGCCTGTGGAGGAAAAGATCTCCGTCATAAACATCCACAGATACTTTCCTGGTGTTTAACAGAAGGTAAGCCGTCTTTCGTTTGAGGTTGTGACCATAGCAGAGTACAGTATGCTGTTACACGCAGTTCATTTATCGCTCGAGAGCAAAGTGTGGGTGTAGAACGTACGTTCTCCAAGCTTTGGGATAGTTGCAATGCAGCCAGAATCAGACAAGAACTTGCACTATCCTTTTGCAATTTTGAGCACTAACGGCTGGGGAAGCATGTTTTGGGGGGAAAAAAATGACTCTCAACCCTATTTCCTTCGCTTCGGTTGCTGTATTCCATGGGACCTGAATTTGGTACTTGGACAAATTTAGTTGGGTGTTGAGAAGATAAGTGTTAGCCAATCTGGGGTCATACGCCTGATGTTCTGCAAAGAATCAACAAAACATCCAGTTTGAAGCAAGGAGAGAGTTTATTTTCTGTGGCAGCCAAATGGGAGAAGAGGAGAAACCCCGATGCACCTTCCTGACCACAGGCTTGTAGCAAAATTTTTAAGATTAAGATGAGGAGGGGTTATACATATTCATTGATTCTGATTCATAGAGACTGAACCGGTAGTCTTGGAACTACGCCATCCAAGGTAAGGACCCTGAAAGAGGCCAGGGAGAAACAGAGTAAATTTCATTCTGGCAGAGTTTGGTCGGTCAGTTCGGTGCCTGCCTTTGGTCCGGGCACTGGGTCTTCCTTATTAACAATGTCCTACTTTCTCATGGCCTCCGGGTCTGTTACTTGAATTCCGTGAATCTTGGTTCCACGGTGCTCACGAGGTCAGCGCGGGTCCCCCGGCTGCTCACTGCAGGGACTCAGGGGAGCCAGACGCGCTTCAGCCCATGCAAGCAGCTCAGTCCGGCACTAGAGAACCATTGCCTGTTGGCTTTCTGGAGGGTGCTGGCCACAACTCTGTTCGCGGGACACTTCGTAAGAAGGGCTGAAAATCACCTCCTTCAGACAGTGTGTAACTTTTCTGATTTCTTTCCCACATTCTTTAGATAGGTTTTCTACAGGCTTTTATAACAAAAACAACTTTTCTTCTATGTTATTTTGATTACAGGTTAGTAATACCATCCAAGAATTGAAAAGTCAGTGACAGCTAATGGTAAATTGAATACGATGTCACACTAAATGATGCTCCTTTGGTATCAGGATTATTTTGAGCTGAATATTTTTTTAAGAAACAGTACACATAAGAAAAGCACTATCAATGAGTAAGAAGTCTTTTGTAAGAAGCATTTGCATTTGTAAGGAAAATCTCTATTTTGTAAGGGTGTCTCCAGCTCTGTCCCAGGAAGGGGGGTGGAGGGGGGTGATTCTGACTTTCTAGAAACACTTCATCAATGCAGAGTCAAGGACTTAAATATGCTTCACAACCACACCCTGGGTACTGTGCTTTTCTGACAGCCTCCAGTCGCTGACCCCCAGATCCCTACTGTTGTCTGTCTTTCTGGTTTTTTTGGTTATTATCGTGATGGTTTTCACTCTTGGGAGTCACTCAGGTTCCCCGGGTGTCTCCTTGTGTACAGGAGGTATCCACATTAGGACACTTCTGCTTTGCTCTTGGTCACCTGCCCTTTGTCATGGGGCTGTCTTAGCCAAAGGCATAGGCAGCTAATGAGACATTATTCTCCCTCTCCTATACAGCATTAGGTCAAAAAGATTGCTTACAAAGAGAAGGAAATCAGCTACTTTTGTTTCGCCAGTAAAGAGATCTTATTTCAGAAATCAATTACTTTTTGCATATATATATCTGTCATCAACATTTTTTAACTTGTAATCTTTATATATATATATATTTTTTTATTGATTATACCATTGCAGTTGTTCTATTCCCCCCTTCATTACCCTCCACTCGCACACCCCCTCCCCCACCATTCTCCCCCCCCCTTAGTTTATAACCACATGTCTCAAGTTCTTTAGATTCTATATTTCCCCTACTATTCTTGCCCTCTCCCCTATCTATTTTCTACCTACTGTCTATACTATTTTTTGTACCTTCTCCCCCACTCTCCTCCTCCCACTCCCCTGTTGCTAACCCTCCATGTGTTCTTCATTTCTATGGTTCCACTTCTGATCTAGCTGTCCTCTTGGTTTGGTTTTGTTTTAGGTGTGGTTGTTGATAACTGTGAGTTTGCTGTCCTGTCACTGTTCATATTTTCCATCTTCTTTTTCTTATATAAGTGTCTTTAACATTTCATATAATAAGGGCTTGGTGATGATGAACTCCTTGAATTTGATCTTATCTGAGAAGCACTTTATCTGTCCTTCCATTCTAAATGAAAGTTTTGCTGGATAAAGCAATCTTGGCTGTAGGTCTTTGGATTTCATGACTTGGAATACTTCCTTCCGGCCCTTTCTTGCCTGTAAGGTCTCTTTTGAGAAATCTGCTGACAGTCTGATGGGTACTCCTTTGTAGGTGACTGTCCCCTTATCTCTTGCTGCTTCTAGGATTCTCTCCTTCATTTTAGTCTTGGCTAATGTAATTATGATGTGCCTTGGTGTGTTCCTTCTTGGGTCCAACTTCTTTGGGACTCTCTGAGCTTCCTGGATTTCCTGGAAGTCTATTTCCTTTGCCAGACTGGGGAAGTTCTCCTTTATTATTTGTTCAAATAAGTTTTCCACTCGTGGCTGTTTCTTTCCCCCTTCTGGTACCCCTATAATCCGGATGTTGGAACGTTTAAAGATGTCCTGGAGGTTCCTAAGCCTCTCCTCATTTTTTTGAATTCTCATTTCTTCATTCCTTTCTGGTGGGATGTTTTGTTCTTCCTTCTGGTCCATTCCATTGATTTGAGTCCCAGTTTCCTTTCCATCACTATTGGTTTCCTGTGCATTTCCCTTCATTTCAATTAGTTTAGCCTTCATATGTTCCTCTAATTTGTGACTATAATCAACCAGTTCTGTGAGCATCCTGATGACCAGTGTTTTGAACTGTGCATCTGAGAGGCTGGCTATTTCTTGGTTGCTTAGAGTTATCGGCTCTGGGGCTTTGAGTTCTTCTTGAGCCATCTTTTGGACTGTTCGTGCCTGTTATGTATCAGGATCGGAGCCCTAGGTGTTCACCAGAGCAGGGCAACTCAGTTGCTGCGTTGTGACGCTGTACGTGGGGGTGGGGTCAAAGAGGAGCAATGGCAGTCTTGTCTGCTGCCCCCCACTGCTGCCACCGCAGCCGCCACTGCCACCGGGGCCCATGAGTTTCATTCCACTGCACGCGAGTGTGCCACCGCCGTCAGCCCTCCACCACTGGGTTCGCCCCCTGGGGCCTGCACGGTTCGTCTCACTGTGTGCAAATGTGCAACGAAGGTCAGTCTGCCCTGCACCCTGACTGGGTCTGGGCTGCCTGCCTGCCTGGGTCGGGGGATCTTTCCTGCCTGTCCCTGCTCCACTACTGGCTCCGCCCCTCTTACCGGTCCCTGTTGAAGGGTTCGTTGTTGTTGGACTCCGTATAGTTCAATTTTCTGTTCTTTGGCTGTGTCTTTGTTTACTAAACCTTTGTTGTATTCTCCCACAAACTTGGTTTACTGTCTTTGTTTGCTAAACCTTTGTTGTATTCTCCCACAAACTTGGTTGTGGGAGAAGGCACAGTGTTTCCACCTATGCCTCCATCTTGGCGGAAGTCTCTTAACCTGTAATCTTTAATGAACCTCCAAAAACTGATCTAAGCTACCAGAAGAAGTACATGGTAAACAAGCTTCTTTGGCTGGCTTGTTTCTTTGACAGCTTATTCAGAGAAAGTTTGGCATTTTGCCTTTGTTTTAGATTTACTTTTCTAGCTATCCAATGCTTCGAATTTTGGCACTCTTGATTATTTTTAAATAACATTCAAAACGATTTATCTGATGGCACTTGTGTTACATTTCTCATTACTTTATAATTAATATACGTAAAATCAGTATTTGAAAATAGTCTTAAGGGTATCTCTTTATAAAATGGTGCTGTTTATATACTAAAAGTCTGTAAAACTAAATTTCACAAGATGACAAAGGCTGATGCAACACTAATTAGAATTTAAATTTTTAAAAGAAAATTGAGTAACTACAGTTCAACAGAAAAAGAGAAGTGAGTTGAATTTAAAGGAATCAAAGACTTTGATAATTCTGTGTGCTAATTCAATTTTCTAGATGGGAAAAAGCTTCAAACACACAGCTGATAAAGACCTTTGGATTAAAAACTACCCATAATCTGTAAGTGTACATGCATAAAAATATTAATAAAGAAACCAAAATAAGAATATCTTGATTTTAAAATATCTTACTAAAGCTGTAATATGCCTGAAAAAATGAGTAGTTCCTTTCTTGTTTTGTTTTTTTAAAGAGTATCTTCCACCCTAAATTTAAAAGTTCTAGACTTTTAAATTTTATTTAGGAAGGAGTTATTTAAACACACACACACGAGCACTTGAAGTATCAAAATAAAATAAAAATCTACTGCATGGCTATAATAAAAAAGGAACTCTTACCTTTTGTCACAGCATGGATGGACCTGGAGAGTATTATGCTAAGCAAAATAAGCCAGTCAGAGAGGGACAAATATCATATGATCTCATATGTGGAATCTAAGGAACAGAATAAACCAATGAGCACAATAAAACCAGAGACATGGCCTAATGGAACAGACCGGCAGATCTCAGAGTTAGGGGGACTGGAAGAGATTAACCAAATAACATGTATGCATATATGCACAGCCTGTGGACACAGACAACATCGTGGTGAAGGTGGAGGTGGAGGGTGGAAGGGGGTAAAGCAGGGGGAAATGGGAGTCATCTGTAATAAGGTCAATAATAAAAATAGTTCTAACTTACTCTTGTATAGTCTCACTTAAAAATAAAGTTAAATCTAAAACTAATACTTATTAAGCATTTGCGTGTTCTAAATAATCATAGTAATTGACTCATATGATAAATTTCCTAACATGGCTACTGCAACATTCATATTAAAAATGAGAAATCTAAGGGGAAAAGAGGTTAAGGAATTTCCCAGGATTACATAGTAAACAAATGGCCCCGTCCAAAGCCTCCAGAGATGGCATTCCAGCCACCACGCTGTTCTGTTGTAACCAGCGTCCAATATTATTCCTCGGTATAGTACAGCAGTGATTTTTTTTGCACACAGACATGTATTGACAAAAACATCTTTGACATGAATTTCCTATTTTCTTTTTAATCAACTATTCAACATTGTGTAGTGCCACAAGGCAAACTGCTGAAACTCTTCAAATTTGGGTTTCATTATTTCCCAATAGAATCAGCTCCAGCAGGTCCTCAAATATCATCATTGCATTCAAGGTTGTGTTGTTGTAATGGTGATGAGATGCCGTAGGGACCTGACCCTTATTTGTATAAGTTAGTCTGTGGTGAAACTGGCGTCCCACATCCTTCTACTTAAAATTGTAGAACCCAGCGACCATGTTAAGGGAGACCTTCCTGGGTGTAAGAAACCAAAAAACAAAAAAGCACTGACTAAATTTGCCTGTGTATTGTTACGGTGTCTTTCCATACATTGCTGTGGACTTGAATAGTGCAGATGAATGTTGACTTTTTGGTGGCCTTGTGGGAGGAAGAAAGAAAATGTCTTTGTCTGGCAGCGTATGCAGGTGATGGAAACGTCTGCTGAACACCTGGGCTTTATGGGTCTTTGGAGGTGCAACCCCCCGCCCCCCGTGCAGGGGAGCTTGAACATCCCTAGAGGAATACATCTGTGGTAATGAATATTTTCCCACCCTACCATTCGATGGCCTCCCATCATATGATTCAGTGTTTTCTCATATTTTGTGCCTTCTAGGGGCATTGTCTCTGAGCTCCTATGTGGGACACACAATTTCGGGGGCGGGGCTGGTCATTTTTGGTGTAAAGTATAAGTATTACTTGGAATACTTGCTAGTTCTAATGCTAATATTTTTACATTTGTGGCAGAATTTTGATACAGATTTTTTTACTTGTAACTTTTGATGTTCTTATAAACACTGTCAATGAAGGAAATTATGAGGTTAAGTCGTGGCTAAGTGCCTCAATGTTAGTAACTACATAAAAACAACCAAGGTTTTTGACAGTTTCTCGCCTCTGACCCCTCTGCCCAGTGCTCTGGGGGCCCCAGGATGAAGCTGAGAGGACTCAATGGGAAACTGAATTGCTACCATACGCTATGTCTGGTGGTATTATCATGGAAAAGGTACAGGGTCCGGCACAACAAGGCCTACTTGAGTGTGGTTGTAGGGTAATCACATGGGTGTAATAATTTGCAGGGTTTTTAACAATTTTTTAAATTTATTTATTTATCTTTAGAGGAGAAGGGAAGGAGAGAGGGAGAGAAATATCAATGTATAGTTTCCTCTCGTGCATCCCCTCCTGGGAACTGGCCTGCAACCCAGGCATGGGCCCTGACTGGGAATCGAACCATAATCCTCTAGTTCACAGGCCCGTGCTCAATCCACTGAGCTACACCAGCCAGGATAATTTACAGTTTTAATTTGAACATTGCACCTAAAATATCATATGGTGTGCTTGAGTGTGATATTGTTATGTTACACAATTACATGCTTATGATTTTGTAATAAAACGTTTTGTAAGATAAGGGGGCATTATTTGTGCCGGACCCTGTGTGTGCCATTGCCAGCCATGTACTTAGGAGTCTTCATATTCACCTGCACTTCTCAAAGAGAGCAAAACCCAAGCAAGTGCACAGTCGTGATACGAGTGGCCTTCGGGTCATGGAAGGGTTTCTGGCCCCAAATATTTCCATCAACGGTGCTCTGCCGGCCCTGAAATTAAAGTCATTATTTGCAGGGTTGAAGATTTTTATGTCTCTGAGAGCTTCCTGTGTCCCCATGTGTTCAAAACACATCACTAATTGTCGAGCAAACAGCTAGGACTTCAGTGTGTGTGGCATGAGATGGACACCTAGTGGATTATAGAGGCCTTCAGGACAACTGAGGACAAGGCACAGCTTCGTTCGGAGGAGGGCAGTTTTCACACTTTTGCTTCGTGCTGGATTAGGTGCCAGTCTTACCTCCTCTCTGACTATTTATTCTCATCAGAGAATAGCATCATTCACTAGTAGAGACTTACATACTAGTATCCTTCACTCTCTAACTCACGATCTGTACCAGATGTTTTTCTGAATTATTTCTCTCTTTTGAGTTTGGCCTCTATCCCTGCTAGTTCCTTATTTCAGAGCCTTATTGTTGCAAGGACTGAGCGGGTAAATGTCCAGCAATTTGCTAGGCTTCTCAGTCAGCCTTTATGTGCATCCAAGTTTTCACATTAATTGACTGATGGACCCCATTATATATTCATTTAAAGGACACTTCCTGTGACCTAGTCTGTGTCTTATAGTAAAGAGTGAATGAATAATGTTCCCCTCGTCATATCAAAATATATTTAGAGAGGGAGACAGCGATTTCTAAGGTATAGAACTCCATAAAATGGTAAAGCTCTATGTCTTCTAAACTGCTTCGCGACTCCAACTGAGAGGCATGTTTCTTTGGTGGCACTAATTGTTTCCTCCAATGACATCTGTCAGGAATGCTTTCGCCTACTACATTAGTAGGCAACAAGAGTCAGTTGATCTAATCAAGAACTTTAATCCCTGATGCTAATGACTGAAGCAGCCCCTGTATATTAACTACTAGGCCTAGACACTGTTGGGTTTATCCTAGGAACACAGCATTTTCAAGTTCAACAGCTAAGCTCATTCATAGCCATGTACCCACACACGATGCACAGAGTAGATCATGAGACTTGAGTGCCTTTCTTAGATAACTCAGTGTCATTACAAGAGCCTGGGTCTCGATGACCAGTTCTTTGGCCATTCAAATAAGTTAAATTTAGAGCTTATAGATCAGGTGGTTGTCTTTAAACTGGAAACCCAAAGTGTCTTCTATGGAGAGTTCAGCTACCATGATGTTTCAGAGGGGACATTGAAGATGAGGAAGATGTTCTTGACTAAAAGAGTCTTTAAAATCATACGACCAAGAAAGCTCTCCCTCCCTCCAAATATCAAGAGAAAGGTGTGATGTTAATTGAATTAGTTTCTCCCCCTTGGAGAGACTATACCAGGTGCTTAGGACACTGTCCTCATTTGGGTTCATGAATTTATTTAATTTGCATAATATCGGAATGCAATTACCTTAAGAGTAGTATTGAGATAGAAGACTCCAACTCTCTGATGATGAGTAAACCATTGCATTTCCTGACCCTGCCTGTCTGGGGTTACGAGCTGAATAGGGTACAGGAAAATGAATCTTTGAGTCTCCTAAATAGAAAAAGGAATTTGAATTTCAATGTAGACTTGGCATTTAACTGGTTATTCTTTTTTAAATAGAAAATATGGACTCTGACATTAAAATGAAAAGTCTGCGCATATAATATTATTTACACTACAGTAAAATATTTTGTTGTTGAGCATTACAAATTCAGAGTGCCTGGCTTCCTTTAGAGTCTGTACTGATCAAATACTTTTAGACTGAATGCCACTTAAAAGAAGCCAGCATTTGAATCTTTGTGTGTTCTCCTAGCTGCTAAAGGAATTCCAGTGCAAAGCAAAGCTGTGACCTTGAAAGGGACCCTTTGCCATAATAAAATCAGAGTTAGTTTTTCTTGCAGCAGATCTCCAATCAGATGCATTTTTTTTCTGGAAATATCTTTTAAAATAACTTTAAAACACTTTCTTTAAAATTAAAAAAAAGACCTACTTTAGACTTTTTAAATGTATGCCCAGAGTAGCAAAGGTAAGAGTTCAGAACATAATTAACTTAAAACACAGCCCAGAAGGTATACGACTCATCATGCTTTAATGAGTCGCTGAAAGTAGATGATCTTTGCAAAAAATGAAACAGAATACTGATGACAGTGGCCCTGATAAGCCCTGAGTGGGAACCTTGTGAGCAGTGTGTCATTAGAGGGGGTTTAAATGTCACCAAATAGACAGAACAACAAATGGGGCCATTTAATTTTCTTGACTTGGCAGTGTGGAAGAAAGGCGTGAGTCAACAAGATTTTTGTATGTAATCAGGAAAATAGTTTCTTCATATCACGCAAATTAAGACGCAGGAAATATTCAGTGTTAGCTTAGGGAAAACCATGGCACGTCACATCCACAGAGTGGGATTTTGTACTGAAGAACCTAGAAGTAAGGAGAAAATGTGGTGCTTACACGCAGTCACATATTTAACATGGCACCGTCGGTTCTACATTCACATCCCGCTGTCCATCATTCTTTGCATATTTCCTTGGATGGAAGATACAGTCACGCGCTCAAGCCCATCTTACAACCTGGAGGACACCTGTGTCTTGTGCAGAGTTAAATGCTGGTGCTAGGACCTGTGAGATCTTTAGCATATTATGTTTAAAATATGGGGTTTCTTTGCTTTTTTGTGTACATATATATTTGGATACCCATAGTTATCCATATATATATATATATATATATATATATATCCATATATATATATATACACACATGTATGTCATATACCCATGGGAAATTTAAAACTAGAAGTAGAAGATAAAGGAAAGCAATAGGAGGAGGAATGTAGACAAAATGAAAACTATGAAAATTATCAATCTTCAACGTTTCTAATATTCTTGCTTAGCAATCAGGATATTATTTTGCTTCAGACATGAGGGAATAGAACCCCTGAGGGGAGTTATGGGAACGTGGTTCGTGAGCCTGCCTGAACATCTGGTTGGGATGTAGCGGCTGAGCCCTCTCCATGGAAAGGGAAAAGTAAAGAAAGACCAAAATTCGTTAATTATGAAATTGATGGAAAATTTGGTCTGTATTCCTCTGACAGCTGGGGAGGGGGATTCAAAGCGAAAGAGACGATTTTAGTATTCCCTAACAAAGGTATTCACAAGCAAGGGAACACAGAATTTTATTCTCATGTATTGTTTGTCTTTGATGGAACGCTGGTGACATGCAGGAGGATTGTGAACATTACAGCAGGTGTCAAATTATTGTCAGGTCTTTTCAACTCAGTGTAGAGAAAATAATATCAATGGATGTAAATACTCGTTTTCACCACTGGCAATGTAAAAATCATAACAGAAACAAAAAAACAGGATATTAACTTCATAGTCATATTTTCATCAAGAATGTTGAATCACTACTGTTTACTAGAGCGCCTGAAGTATATGTAAGGCCAAGTGGAAGGTCTAGTTCATCTACCCATAGACCAGTGGCACAAGCAAATCAATTATAAATTGTGACCAAATGTTAGATGATTACAGGGAAGGAAGTCAATTTCTAGACCATTCTAGAAATTTCTAGACAAGCAAAGAGCATTGAAGAGTTTTCAGAGTGGTGGGCATTGGTACCATATTAGTGTTTGAATAGGAGTTGGATTCAAACGGAGGTTGGAGGTAAACATCTTAAGCTGTTGTGGCAGGATGGAGACATTAATTTTGGTCTGAATTCGTAGGGAGTAAACACAGTTGTGGGGAGAAGATGAAGTGCAGATATTTGAACAGCAGCGAGTGGGGTGTGGTTATGTAAATGGGGGTCAACTAGGAATGAAGGATGACCACCAGCGTGTGGGTATGCTGTGCGCTCCATCCTGGGCGAGACTGTGAGGGACGTGGCCTGGTGATAGCCAGAGGACAGCAGCAAAAAGAATAGTGGTTTCTCCCAAATGTCCATGGTCTGTCAGTGGTGGCAGGAAAGAGGGGGATCTTGGGGTATCCTCCCTCATCTCCTGGTACGTAAAAGTCCTCCGTGTGGGCAGCCTATGGGACATAGGCGGGGATGCTGTCAGCGCGTCATTTACGGGGAATGTGGGCAACCATTAGCCCAGGGGGATGCTTTCAGGAGGAGTCAGCAGCCATCGGGCGCAGCGTAATGAGACTCAGAGGACAATTAGAACAGGACTGAAGACAGGCAACCAGAGGGGCTTACGTTTGCTTGTTGAGGGATCAGGTCAGCGAGCCAAGTGAAGGTCCTAATTGGATTTTCCTGACTTCATGTTTGGAAATATTTTTTACATAATTTTAAAATTTATAGAAGTTCTAAGATTCTGAACTCCCAAAAGAGAATGGTAATCGTGATTAAGACTTTAAGCTAAAGCATCAGTTTATCATCTTCTCTGCTGCTTTTCTACTGAGGTTAGGTCCTATATATTCCTCCCTCCCTCCCTCCCTCCCTCCCTCCCTCCCTCCCTCCCTTTCTTCCTTCCTTCCTTCCTTCCTTCCTTCCTTCTTTCCTTCCTGATTCTTCTAGCCTGAACCATTCTCTTTTTCACGTCTCCTGTGGTCTCATCTGTAGGTAGTGTCTTAGCACCATCATCGGATAGTTATGTGCCTGGAAGTGCTCTCCTCAGAGTTGTATTATATGTTTTATATGCCGTAATGATTAAAGCAGTGCCGAGCACATCATAACTATGCCGTACAGACTTGCCTCATCTAACGTTTAAATGGTCTTAGGATATCAGGCTAATGACTGAGTGGTTGTAGGTTATGTTAAGGGTGTTTTAACATGTTCCTTATTCTGAGAACAACTCTTCTCGTCCCAGAAATGCCTGGCAAAGCCCTGTGGAGTTGTCTTTTTTTGTGTTCCATAAAATTGACTATGTTCCATGTCTATATAAGATAACAAACCAGTAAATTTAAATGGTTTCATCAGTCTTCTAAAATATTTGAAAACCTTTCCAAGCCATACAGCTTTCAGTAGCTGTCATAACAATAGCACAGGGATAATTAATTGATATTTTAATATTACTGGTTATTAACACAGGCCTGTGAAATGGAAGTAAGGGGCGCATAGGAAAAATGAAAGCTACATAATTTTGAATAGACACAGACGCACAAACGTTGATTAAAGTGATGAGTTTTCTACAGGACAAGTGAACCAGTGTGCATGACCTGAGACTGATTCAGCAGGGCGACCAGATTTCATGGAATAAATGCATAGTGACCCTTTCACGTGCTAGACATTCTTTTAGTCATTGGGGTACAGCAGAGAACAAGAGAGAAGCGATCGCAGCTTCCATGAATCTTACAGTTTAGTGAGACTCAATTTATAACTATACAGATATATAAACATAAGATTAAATTCTATTATCAATATTCTACAATGTAAGCATATAAATATGTGTTCGTATACATCCATATTACCTTCCATAGTGAATATTAACTTGAGTTATCTGGGTATTCACACTTCCAGTGTGATATTCCACTCCTCGTCATTCTCTACCGGTATTAGTGCTTCACTTTAAGGACCTAAAAACATTGAGAGTTTGCAAATTATGTCACTGCCCTGGCTATTATTAGCTGTGGGTATCACTCAGAGGAAAGTATTTAATTAACTTGTGGACAAATTGGTAGGTCCACAGAGTTTTATGTCCCGTAACTGTTTGGGATCTGTCCTTCATTGTCCTTAAACCTCACGCTCAATGTTTAAAGTTTGGTCTTTGTCTCTTTATAAAAATCATACATTTTTAGCCTTGCTCACTAAAAAATTATCATAAATAAGAGAATGTTTGTTGTAGAAAAATAGCAAATGATGCAAAAGCCCTCGCATTAATTTCATACACAAATAGATTCACTATGGTACCTGTGGGGCTCGGGTTTGTTACATTTGATAACACATATAAATTTGGGGAGAGGTAACAATAAAAGCTCAAAACCAGCAGTTCGACTCATTTTAATCTCCCTTTTAGATGGCTTAGTTGATAAAATGTTCCGTTACTTGAATCACTTGTTTACCATTTTTTTAAACTTCTGTATCAATTTATCCAGTTCTGAAACTTACCGTTGAGTTGGTTAACACGCATAGACCCTTTTGATGGATGTAAGGTCCATGCCCAGCTGAAGTCGAGTGTGCCACCTGCCAGTCACACCTCTGCAACTTGGAGAGTGCGCGTCCTCTTGCTAAGCAAAGGAAAGGTCCCCTTCCCTTTCCTGGCGAGGGTCTCCCCATTCACGTCTACTGCTCCAAATTATCCTGCATGTGCGAGATGCCTTTTTGCCATCCCCCGGTAGTATTTTAAAACCAACAATTTTCTGACATTTCCGTCATGGAGAGGAATCTGTACACACCTCTGTACAGAGCTGTCTCCTTCAGGATGGGTGGTCTCGTGATGACTTAAAGCAATAGAGTGTGGCAGTTTTAAAGTAAAGATTTAAAAAAAAACACTAGTTGATATTTGGGTTGAAATAACCCACATTCACAACCCTCACTACGGCATTGAACATCTCTAAGACATCCTAGGAATCAGGGGATTCCACTTCCGTGGGTTTCTTTTTCATGTTTTGAAGACCCTTTCACTGACATTTCAAACGTGTGGAAAACAGCAGAAAGCACCCATATACAGTCTGACAAAAACTTAAGCATCTATGTGAGTATCCAGTGCTCAGCTAGTTAGAAATAGACGGTTGTGGACCACCCGATGCACCAGCTCTGTTCTTTCTCTGCTGTTTAGCCTTCCTTCCCGATAGAAGTGCTGCCTGCTAATACTGATGAGTGTAATTTCCTTTTTTAAAAAATTCTTTCACCACTTTTCTATGTTTCCCCCTAAACAATGAGGTTTAATTTCATCTGTTTTGGAGGATTATACAAGTAGATTATACTGTATGCATTCATAATGCCAACATTATGTTGCAAAAATTCACCCATGTCATTGCACAGAGTGATAATTTATTTGTTTTCATGGCTGGATACCAAATATTGTTGTGACTATATGTCACAATTTACTTCATCATTATATTTTGATGTCTGTGATGTAGTTCCATTTCTGCTTCTAATTTTTTTAACAAGCTGAGGTATTTAAAATTTGTGAGACATTTTTCCTAATGTTTCCAAATAGAACTACACATTTGCCTTGAGCTAAAACACAGAGTATAAAATATTGCAGAAAAAAAGAGAAACATTTTTCTGTTTAGAGAAATCCTCTTATGCAGCTGGAATTAAAACTCACAGAAGCCCTGAGAAAAAATATATTTATATTTAAAATAATATGTGCTATTTCTACAAATGTAATAATGCATAGCATGGTGAACTAGTTCTATTTCTTCACTGACATTTTTACTGTTAATTTTTTCTTATAAATTACCTTAATCGTTTAGTTGCATTGAAGAATAGTATAGGTGGCTAAGTTACAGTGGACTCCAAGATGTATTGTTTTATTTTATTTTATTTATTTTACTTTTATTTAATTCTTGTTCAAGTACAGTTTTCTGTCTTATATTCCCAATCCTGCCCCCCCAGTGCTCCCCACCTCCCTCCCATTTCCGCCACCCACCTTAGTTATTGTCCATGTGTCCTTTATACTTGTTCATGTGAGTCCTTCCCCTTTTCTCCTGTGATTCTCTCCCCTCTCGCCTCTGAATCCTGTCAACCTGTTCTGTATTTGAGTGTCATTGGTCATATTTTGCTTGCTTGTTTTGTTGTTTAGATTTCTGTTAACATTTTAATATCTGAAAAATAGGATTAGAAGAAATTCAAAGTCTACAGAAGAATAGCAAACGAGAATGCTAAGTAGAGAATTTGGGGTGGGAATCAAAGCCTAAATTTTGACTGCAGAGGAAAAGTGGGAGTCACGCAGCCGAGCAAACTGGGAGACCAAGCAGTTGCCATTCCAGTAAGTCTCAAAGAATGATTGTCAGAGATTTTAACACCTTTATTCCAGTTTTATCAGATTTCAAAGTTATTTCCATCTATTGAGGTCAATACATAATAATTTTAAAATTTATTCCAATTTTTATTAGCTTATAGTTCTTTTTTCCCCCCAGTATTTCTGTTGATTTTCACTTTCAAACATAGATATTAGTCAATTTGCATTTGACAGACTGAGTTTACAATGTAGGATGTCCTCATCTTGTAACTGGAAAGATGGGTATAAAACAAAGCAATAAACTTTTTTTCCTTGAGGACAGTAAGAGGCTAATCAGTCTTAATATCATACTTTGCAAATACACTGAAGTCTTGAAAAATTAAGTAACCCTATTAAAGCAATTAAGTAGTTTGTCTACTGTATGAGTGGTCCATTGGGCTGGAGACAAGTGGAGCCTCAATGTGCCATTTGTTAGCTCTGTGATGAGTACGAGCTTTTAGAGCTCTGGTTTTGTGATCTTTAAACTGAGGGTAATATTTGCCCTACAGGTTAGTTGGTGGATTAGGGAGAATGTGTGCAATATATCTTGGCATGTGTACTTTCTAGTAGGTAGTCAAAATACTATAGATGATATTATATGGTGAATTAAGCCACATATGATTGGATGATAATAGAATAGCTATTACCATATATTATTATGATATAGTTCATATAATTTATATTTTGTGAACATGAAAAGTAAGACATCTTCTATGGCATGCAATATCACATGTCAAAAGTGTCTCTCGTGTTAACTATTTTTTCCTATTCTTCTCCCACTATGGCTTGGTAGCAATGTTCTCATTGTCAGTCACTAAAATGCTTCTGTTATGTGTTTATTGATTAGTGAATGTAGCATCAGTGTGTCCAACTTAACACTCACACTCATTCATTTATTAGAATCCCAACAGAGGGTATCAGGGAATCATAGACTTGAAAGTTGTTTTGTCTTCTGTGCAAAAGAGAGATATTTTTTAAAACATTCTCGAGGCATGGACCTTTAATATCCACTTAGTTACTGCTAGGAAGTAAGAGGTACTTGGCCTAATTTGCCCATTTTCTGGACATTTCTTGTTAATAGAAAAAAATATTTATTAGATTGAACAGAAATGCAACTGTAACTGCCATCCGTTAGTCATACTTCTGCTCATTGCAGAAGCGTAAAACAGATTTACGTCTTCCTTCACATTACAGATAAGGGCAGAGTTATTCTGTGTCTGAAAGTCAAGTTTGAATTCTTTCACATGCTCTACCCTTTTCTGTAATCTACTGATTGGCTCCTTGAGCAACAGCAAGTGACAAGCTGGTTCTTGCCTCTGTGTCTACACGTGCTGTTCCCAAGGGCTGCTGGGAAGAATTTAAAGCCTGTACTACCTCAGATATGCCCTAAACAACAACTTCATGCTCTCTGTGGGGTACATCTAATATGATGTCATTTCTCGCCTGATAAAATTCTGTTTATAATGAATGATTCAGGCCTCCTGACCTATGACACTGAAGTGTTCCAAACAGAAACCTCCACTCCATTAATTAGTGTTAAGAAGAATATTCTGGAAGAATGAGGTAATGCAGGCAGACCTGAAAAGGGAGAGGGTTGCAAAAAGTCTGGAGCAAAATGTGCTGTCTGAGGGGAGCAGGTTCATGTGCTGGGCTAAGAAAAAGAATTCAAAGGCAGCCAGAGGGCCTTTGCCATGGCTAAGAAAAAGTAAAACAAAGAAGCATGTGTTAAATATTTGGGGGAGGTATAGAAATTCACTATTTAGCAATTTGCTAGGTAGCAACTAAGGATCCTTAATTAGTTTCAAAAGATGAATGGTTGAATTAGATATCATCATGTATACATATTCCTTATATTAAATTACCCCTGTATTCCTAAATATATGGCATTTACTGTTTTAGTATACATGGTTTGCAAGCTGCAGGAGCCAGTTAAAAATTTGACAATATCTGTCCATTTAAGGCCACTAGGAACATAACTTTGAGGAAAAGATGATTAGATTTCGAACTCTCTGCAGCAAGGTGGAGAAAACACCATGAGAAAGTAAGTTGAATATTAATAAGAAGAGAGATTTTCTGTGGGGGTTGGGCTTACACTGACTAGCTCTAAAGTGGGATTCCAGGAAAGTGGGAATGAACTCTGCGTTGAGTATCAGATGAGAGACAGTTACTAAGAAAATAGAATGAGGATTGTGTCCCATTATCAATATTCTAGTTTCGAAAAGAAATACCATCGGCTGATACCTAGCAGAGCTGAGACAGATTTGAGATGTTACGTCCTTGGGAACGAAATAGATAAAATGTGCTGAAAATGTGCTGCCCGGAGCTTGGCTCCTGAGTTGGAAACCGAGGCCGCCTCTCTGGGTCCAAGTGACTCCCGTGGCGCTGATGTGTTAGCCACTAAGGGCGTGTTTTACCCTCTGCTAAGATTTTCACACCCACGTCTCTGACAAGCTTTGATTTTAGAACACAGGATCTTTAAGCACCTTGTCCTTCATGTTGATAACCAAAACCCATTTTTAGAGATTTACCATTTGGTTCCGGTCAAAGTCAAGTCATTCAAATACACTAGAATTTGTATGTTTACACCATCATATTATTTTTACACATCCAGCCATTATTCTTATTAGAAAAATAAAACTACTGAATGGAAGTGAAGAAAAAAATGCCTAGTTTTCATTCTCAGAAAACAGTTTGAACAACCTTCAGGACAGAGGTTGCTTTAAAGGCTGTGTGTTATTTTTGCTTAATTGATTAATGACTTGAAATTTTTGCTTCAGGGACTTTTGAAGATTAATTTAAAGTATAATACTGCTATTGATTAAAATAATAATTGCTCTGTTATTAAAAGTTGTCTTTCTCCTTCAAATGAACTTGTACTATTTCTGAAAAATAAAAAAAAGTGCCAGATCACCAACATCTGAAGTAGAGTCAGAAAGAAATGTGACTTTGTTGTATTAAAATGTGTCATTTTAGCAGCATTAATCTTTACTTTTCAAGGGGGACGCAGTAACTAATAGGCAACATTGTAATAACCCATGAAAAGTTAGAAGACTCTGAGTCTGCAAATACAGAATATCTTTCCTCCTACACATCCATGCAAACATTGACAACGTTTTGGATAAATGCAATGCCAGCATCGATAGACTTTGAATAGGGCAGTTTTATGTAAAGAGGGGATGTCACAAGTTAATATTTCAGGTCTCCACCTGGAGAGCGTTCTGTATTTAAGCCGTTTGGACTCACAGAACATGCACAAATAGATCAGTACACGATTGCTGAGATGCTGACACATTGGTCACAGTTCTTGTTTTAACATAGGGACCTTAAGAACAGACAAAATGTACTGTGAGAATGGAAAATGCTATTTCTGTGGTACAGCATGCACCAAATGGTGCTATAAAATTGCTCATTATAAAGGAATACTTAACCTTAATGAGATGCAGGCAGGAGATGTGTTATAAAACAGTCTGCGATGCATTGGAATTTGGAAACAAGGCAGACGTGCCCCGCAGGTGTCCAATGAAGTATAGTTACAGAGACCTTGTCCTAAGGTGATTCCATCAATAAGGCAACGAGTTAGCAAGCATCTGGGGGCTGGTGATAGTGCGATGCATCACTAACTTTTCAATTCCATTAGCTAAGGACAAAAAAAAAAAAAAAAGGGACGGTGAATGCCCCATTAACAAAAGCACAGTTATGAAATAAACGTGTATGAAACTGTTTGAGTTTTCAGTGCGACAATTGCAGGGATTTACGTGTAGGCTGCCATCCGGTGTGTGACCATCGTGCTGAAACTCATTTAACTTCCATCTCTTCTTGTCTCTTCTTTCTGCAGTTGTCACCCCTCCTATGCTCCGTAGCCTGGTAGGTCTCTGATGTCTTGAAGCATGTATGTTTCAAGTATTTTTTTCTAGCTCTTCTAGAGTCTCTTTTACATAAGTTAGTCCTTGATAGCTAAAACTTAAAGTACCTTCCAACGGCCTTTAAGGACTGAACAGATGCCCGTATCTCTTGTAAATAAAATACGTGGAAACGAATGTCGTAGTCAGCTACCATTGGCAAAGATAGAAACGTTGGCAACATTCTAGGTTGGATAAACAATCACAGACATTCACTGTCATAATATTTGAAAACTGGAAACTGTAGTTTAAGCACTGTAGTAATAAGCCTCATATTGTGAAATGCTCACCTATATTTTCTCTTCCAAAATGCATCTTAATTAGGCTCTCTAAAAAAACATGCTATGTGATCTGAGCATGAGCCGCAGCACTGTATACAGTCGCCTATTTTTACAATTACCTGAATGTCCATTACTTGTAGATTAGTGAATTAATTTTTTTAAATTGTGAACTCATGCAAGAGAATACTATGCAGCTATTAAAAGGGTGAGATTAAAATACTGAGATACGATTGTGGATAAAAAGAGCACTCCTCAAACATATTATAGTCTTCATATAATAATAAATAAAAGGGACAATTTTTTTAAATTCTTTTTTTTAAGGTTTTATTTATTTATTTTATCTTTAGAGGGGAAGGAGAGAGGGAGGGAAACATCAATGTATGGTTGCCTTTTGTGCATCCCCTGCTGGGAGCTGGCCTGCAGGGAACTGGACTACAACCTAGGCATGTGCCCTGACTGGGAATCGAACCGTGATCCTCTGGTTCGCAGGCCCGTGCTCAATCCACTGAGCTACACCAGCTAGGGCTAAAAGGGACAATTTTAATTGAATGTGCCATTGTTTGTGGCTATAATGGTGTGTTAGTCTATGAGCATGCATGTCTGTAAGTGTGCGCCCAAGACAGTGGTGGCCTTGTGGCCAAGGATGGGGCAGGGAACTGGAAATCAGGGAGTTAGGGATGATGTGTTCTCTCTCTACTGTGTTATTTACCTTCACATACCACTCTCAGTGGTATGTGAAGTTTACGATTCAAATTTTTTCAATTACACTAGGATAATTATCCCCTAGTAGTGAAGTGGATTCAGTCTAATCAATAGGCTTATAGAGTTGACCAAGGTATTAACTATTGATTTTTGTCTCTATTAGCCTCTTTAATTCAGTGTTAAAACTGTGTGATAATATGTAAGATCAATGATTTGTAGATTCACTTCTTCCTGGGCCTTTATATCTAAGTGAAGATGACCTACACATCATTTGTCATGAACATTGAGCAAGGCTGTTGCCTTATTGAGAGATTTATTAAATTATCTCCTAACTTTTTAAAAAAAGGTTGTATTTATTTATCTTTAGAGGGGAAGGGAAGGAGAGAAGGAGAGGAATATCAATGTATGGTTGCCTCTCGTGAGTCCCGTGCTGGGAACTGGCCTGCAACCCCGGCATGGGCCCTGACTGGGAATCCAACTGCGATCACGTGGTTCACAGGCCCGCGCTCAATCCACAGAGCCACACCAGCCAGGGCAAATTATCTCCTAACTTTTGAATAAATAATGATTAAAATTTTGTTTCCTTCTAGTAGATTAGTGTGACCATGTATTTCCTCTGATTTGCTAATAATAAGTTCCCATAAATCCTCATAAAATTATTCAGGGAGTGGATCCTTGTTTACTTCCTCAAGAACAAGTTTTTGTACCACTTTTGACGTAGTTAATATGCTAGCCCGTGGCCTCATGGAGACTCACAAGTTCAGAAAGCTTGCAAATTGATTGTAGCCATCTGAAAAGTGCTAGCGAGGAGATCAGTATGTATTTTATCAATCTAAAATCAAAATCAGTTGGTTTAACTAGGGGTTTGGATCAAGAATTTGGATCCAGAATTTGATATAAAACCAAATATCTTCATGACTAATATTTAAGACGTAGAGACCCTGGGGTCCTTCGTGTGGCAAATTAATTTGCAAAACATCCCACAGGTGGCTCAGTCCCCCGCCGAGTGACCGAGATCCTCCATAACAGCCAATTCTAATAAAATGTTACTAGCCACGGCACAGATAACCTAGAGTCAGCCTGAAAGATTCCTAGAAAATAGATCTGCCCTTCCTCATGCTATCCCAGAATCTGCGCAGAAAATTTAAACATTATGAAATGTAATTGGCAGTGTCTTTACAGTTTAAAAAAATGCCCATGTATTCTTTGGACTTTGTCTTATGCGCTACCACCGTTAATGTGAAATTAGCATGGGCATCATTAGAGAGGCTGAGTTTATCATCTCTGAGGTAGCGGGAGGGAAATGCAGTCCCATCGAGGGTGATTCTTTGTGTGATTCTTAGTCCATTCCAATGGAGAATAAGGCAGTCCCTTAATTTGTACAGCTAGTTGATTTCTCTTTAAAATGCCGATTCCAGGGTAGTAAGTGGCAGGAAGTGGAGGCAAAGGCACGTATCAGCCATTGCACGGGGGAAGATATTTTAAAACCTAAAATAATAAATCTAAATATTTTCTAGCACTTAGACATATCAAGCATTCAGTTCCTGACTGTATATCCACCTCCCACCCCTGCAATAAGTTTCGTGAAGAGAGACCCAGGTTTTACTGCCATTTGCCTGGAACAGAGGAAGCCCTTCCTAGTCGTAATGGAATGGTCCTGAAGCAGGGAAGATGATTGATCAGCAAGGGTATCCACGGCAGCTCCTCTGTGATACTGGAATGTGGGTCTAAATATAACTACTCAGGCAGCTCTGGAAACATTGCAAAACCACAGAGAAGAGAGAGGAAGGCTGCCACCTGAGCATATCCCCTTATTAATCAGGCAGGAATTAGGAAATATGTATGACACACATCTCTGCCTCCTGAGAGTGTTCATCGGTATCCTGGAGGGATATTTCCTGTGCACGATGTGGCCGTTACTCCATCCAGAAGTTATTTCTATAAGGTGAACACGTTTTTACTGTGAACTTTATCATGTCTTGTACACAAGCATCCTTTACCAATTCCTGTTCATGGAAACTGTCACAATGATCATAATTTACTCGATTGTGCTGGCTGTGCATGGGCTGTGTGTATGGGTGTGTGGGTGTGCTTTCTACAGGAGTAAAAATAGGCAAAGTGTACAGGTTAGCTCTTTGCCCAAAAAAGCCCAGTCACTGAAAACAAAGACATATTAGCCCAGCAGAATCCACATTTAAATAGCATCCATATTTTAGCATAGATTAGTAAACAACAAACTTGTACTGTTTGCTTTCATTCATGTTAAAGAATGTTTGGCATGTTGTGCCCATGTATCTAACGTGCTTCATGACATGCACATTCCCAGGCCCCAATCCATATACAGTTATCTGAATCTCAAATACACATAAGAGGCTGTGATTTTAGTAAACTGCAAAATGGAGATATATCACTGTACCATAAATAATATTGTCTTCTGATTTGTTACATTTTATCAGGAAACTTCAAAGAACCCATTTAAAGGGCTTCCTAGCAAAGTCAGTGGTATCATGAGACAGATACCCCACCCCGAAAAAAAAATCATCGTCAAATTGCAGTTAATCAACTAGTAACAAAAACAAGGACAAATATTTAGTAAACACAATTAATAATGGCCTAAAGTCTCAATTTGATGGAGTTGTGGCAAAAAGAAATTCAAGCAGATGCAAATATATCTATTCCCTTTGAGACTATCTGGATTCAAACAAATTTTTCTTCATTTGATAATGTCTAATTTTAGTAATTAATGAATCTGACTCTTGGGAATGTTCCTTCTATCTAACTTAAAGAGAGTAAGCTAATAAGTAATTAGTCCATCTAAATGCCTTGCAAGGTGTAATCCCTCAGTTCCTTCTAGGTTCTCTTCATTCTGTTTGCATTACTAATTGTTTTAGTTTCAGCTGCTTTTCATTCTATGAACTGTTTCACAATGAAAAATAAGTATATATATGAGTAAATACTTCTTTTAATATAATGTCTCTTGCCAATAGACACTTTTAACTCTTCAGAAGACAGCGTTTTCTTCTTCAGTTTTCAAATCAAGAAACTGCCCACTTTCAGTGTTCTAGACGATGATTCCCCATTTTCGTGCTGAGTTAGAGTTTGACTTCCCAGGCGAGCGCCATAGGCGCCCTCCGCTTCCCCTCCCTGCTCCGTGCCTCAGCTGTGGAGCGAGTGCAAAGCGAAGTCTCCTTCTGCCTCAGGCCCATCCCCTCCTGTGCCCCGACTTTGGCAGGGACCTTACGTGATGAATTCATGCTCCTCTCTCCTTCCTCTTCAACTTCTTTCTCCCTGCAGGGTGGGGCAAAGGTAGCTTTACAGCTGTTCCAGTGGAAAATAACATAGTGATTAATAAATGATAACACAAGACTAAACTGTTTCTCATCCTCGCCACTGGAAACCTACTTTTCTCTACCCTTGTGTTTGATTTTGAGCTGCATAAAGAACTCAAAGCTCGGTGAGAAACAGAGTTCCATCTTCAATTGGGGTGGGGGGGGCGGAGCCCCCCTGTGTGATAAAAGTACTAACACAAAACTTTTGTCTTCTCTTCGCCCTCTCCACCCCTCGATGATATTTGCTATTTAATGTTGTTTTAAGTAAAGAAAAAATAAGCAAAGAATAATTAAAATTTTACATTATTAGCACAATATTTTCCCATTATTTGTACATGCAATGCTAGGTTTCACAGCATCTAGAGCATTTAATTTGCAGGAGGGGAGGCACCCGAATTACATAATTCTTATTTCATAGCTTGTCTTCAGACTGGCTGCTTGTGTTCCTGCCAACCTGGGCTGATGAATAAAAGCTAGACTTGAGAGGGGAGAAAGGCAGAGAGATGAGGGTCCTGCAGTGGTGGAGCCTGCCCGGAAGGGAATCCCTATGCACACAATACCCAGGGGCAAGGGCCAACCCTCCCAGTTATGTGGGTGCCCAGCTCCAGGACCCAGGGCTCTTCCTTGCTCATCAGGCTCAGCTGCCAGCCTCCCCCACCCCCACCCCAACTCTCAGCAGCCTGACTCACTGCTTCAGAGCCAGGCAAGGTCTCCTGTTCCCACCCGTCCAGGCGTAAAGATCCCTGGGGGGTGCCTGCGACACTCAAAGGCCCTTATTTTTACCCATTTTCTAAATTTTTATTGAATTTATTGGGGTGACATTGATTAATAAAATTATATGGGTCTCAAAGGTATAATTCTATCACACATCCTTCCGTTACCATGTACCCCCACTTTACCCTCTTCTATCTCCCCCACTCCCCTTCCCTCTGGTCATCACCATTCTGTTGCGTGTGTCTACGAGATTTTCCTTCTTTTCTTTAATCCCTTCACCTTTTCGTACCCAGCCCCCTGCCCCACTCCTCTCTGACAGCTGTCCGTCTGTTCTCTGTATCTGCGCCTCTGTCTCTGTGGTCCTTGTTAGTTTATTTCTCGGAGCCAAGCGGACACTGATGGCAGCAAACCTGGGAAGCACAGGGAGGGCCCCCTATCCTTCCCCCTTGCCTGCTTCCCCATTGGGGACAGGGCCGGGGTCTTGCCCAGCAGTGGGACAGCAGGCAGCCAAGCCCTGCCTGGGTGGTAAGCAGCCACCCAGACCTCTGCCCTTTGTTTCATCTGGTTTCTCCCATAGACCACAAGTTCAAAGATAAAATTAATAATAACTTCCAAGTTGGCTCCAGGAGAACCGTGACTTGCTGAGTGGGGGCCTCATGTGACCGTGGGGGTCCCATGGCACAGGCTCTGTTGGTATTTAACTTTACTCACAGTTCTCTGGTTTTGAGGGGGAAAAGCCTTTCCTATCGATCACCCCACAGCCACCATCCACTGATCACTTCTCCAAACCCAACTGTCAAAAATGTGCTAATATTCTTTTCCTTTCATTTTCAAACGGTACCGTTTCTTAATCTTAATCCGATCCAGGGTGGGTTTGGTCCGCAAAACGACTCTCTTCAGGCCAATGATAATCTCAGTATAGCCACACACNATGTACCCCCACTTTACCCTCTTCTATCTCCCCCACCTCCCTTCCCTCTGGTCATCACCATTCTGTTGCGTGTGTCTATGAGATTTTCCCTTTTTTTCTTTAATCCCTTCACCTTTTCGTACCCAGCCCCCTGCCCCACTCCTCTCTGACAGCTGTCAGTCTGTTCTCTGTATCTGCGCCTCTGTCTCTGTGGTCCTTGTTAGTTTATTTCTCGGAGCCAAGTGGACACTGATGGCAGCAAACCTGGGAAGCACAGGGAGGGCCCCCTATCCTTCCCCCTTGCCTGCTTCCCCATTGGGGATAGGGCCGGGGTCTTGTCCAGCAGTGGGACAGCAGGCAGCCAAGCCTTGCCTGGGTGGTAAGCAGCCACCCAGACCTCTGCCCTTTGTTTCATCCGGTTTCTCCCATAGACCACAAGTTCAAAGATAAAATTAATAATAACTTCAAGTTGGCTCCAGGAGAACCGTGACTTGCTGAGTGGGGGCCTCATGTTTCGGTGGGGGTCCCATGGCACAGGCTCTGTTGGTATTTAACTTTACTCACAGTTCTCTGGTTTTGAGGGGGAAAAGCCTTTCCTATCGATCACCCCACAGCCACCATCCACTGATCACTTCTCCAAACCCAACTGTCAAAAATGTGCTAATATTCTTTTCCTTTCATTTTCAAACGGTACCGTTTCTTAATCTTAATCCGATCCAGGGTGGGTTTGGTCCGCAAAACGACTCTCTTCAGGCCAATGATAATCTCAGTATAGCCACACACTGGGTAATGACCGTGCAGTCAGTGATGAGCCCGGTAATCGGGGCCTTATTATCTGATATAGAGGACTCCATCTTTTATTTACATCTAGCTTAACCAATCTGGAATATGAGTTTGTTCTGTGACACAAAACCTTGATCTGTTCCCCATTAAACACACTGTTTTAAAAGCAACTTCTCAAACTGCAGTTGCCTGTAAAGTTTGTTTGGCTAACCCTACTTTTTTTTTTCTTTTCTTTTCTTGGAGCAAAATCATGCCCTTTTGATTGAAGTCATATGATACTAGTCCATTTTGCTACTGAGTTAGGGTGCAAGGCACCCATCACTTTAATGTGCAGGGATTGTACCATCAGGCTAGTGCGAACAGAGCTCCGTGTTCTGCAGACAAGGGCTGGTGGCAACTGCTGGGGGAGGCAGATAAAGAACCGTCAATAACATGACTTTTCATGTACTTGACCGCTGCCCATCACTTTTCTGTGACCGGCATTTCGATCCTAACACCCCTAACCTGCTTACAGTAAATGTAATGAGTCTGTCAAATGGCAGCTTGCTTATTTTCTGTTGGTAAAGCAGTTTTGGTCTTATTTGAACAGATAGTTAATGTCTATCCTTACTGTCATCTCATTAATTGCTGAATTTAACTCGTGGAAACACACCCACAGGCACACATAACACACATACTACATCAGGTGGCGGAGTAACGTTAGATTGAATTGTTTTCCAACAGTTAAGACTAAATGCTGTCTCTGTGGCGAGGCTAGACAATGTGAAAGAGATTAGAAACACTCTTTCCAATGACTTATCAAGTACTCAAAACTTGTAGGGATAGCTAATTAAACCAGGCCGTTTAAACCGTAGAGATCCTTTGTTTTTGCAGTGCAATCACTTTATAATTACTTTCGTTGTTTGCTGATTTTTTTCTCAAATACTTACTTATTTCTACTGATTATGGATTCCCGGGCATAATTCAATTTCAGGACATGAATTGATGCAGACTTATTTACATTATATATTGAATTTGAAAGGTAAGGGCAAACACGTGCCCTTAAGGACCCTTAGCTCTCCAGCTGGGACAAACGAAATGACCTGGTAAGGACACACTCCTCAGTCTCTTCTGACCACCACTGGCAGATACGGGCGCCTTACCTCACTACATTCAAGTATCCTCCATAGCTGGTAATATCTATCGCCTTCGCTTCTTCACTCAGACTTGAGAAAAATACATTGAGGGGTAGAGATGGGTTTAATTAATCTAGCAGGGCCTCTGTTCTTGTCTTCTGTCTTCGAATACATCGTATTCACTGACCCAACCTTGGTGGAGCATTAACCCCCAAACTGCGTATGAAGCCTTGGGAACACAGCCACAGGCCGGGTAAATACGAATGCCCATGGGACACACCTGATCATTGGAAGGAGAAAGGTGCCTTACAATATAAGCAAATGAATCAAATAAGTACAGATCATAACATCTTTCAAGAAGGGAGGGGTCACATGAGGGATCAGAGGAGGAGGGAAGCAGAGCTAGGCTTTTTCAGGGAGAGCTGGCAGAGAGCTGGCCCTGAGTCTGGGCACTGGGAAGCCGACCTCCCTGAACACAGGAAGGGCCAGGCTTAAGGAAGACGGGCAATGGGCACGTCCACAGGCCATGAAGGGGTTCAGTATGGTGGGAGCGCTGAGATCCAGCACAGGAAGTGATGGAGCAGAAATAGGCCTTAGTTCTTGTGAGCCTTCATATGTATTTTCTATTTTCACAAGTAATAGAGATGTTTTCTAGTAAGAAAAAAAAACATGGTCTGGTTTCTGTGTTTACACGTATCATTCTGGTTGTGAAACAGAGAAGGCAGAGGGCTGAGAAATCGAAACAGAAGGATCCTGGGAGAGGCATCGGGACTGACTTGTTAAAGGGAAAGATGATGTGGTCGGACGGCTTAGTGGCGTTGTGAAAAGGACAGGAATTGAGTATGTATTTTGAGAGTTCCTGGGGTTGCTCCATAAGGCCCTAGGAGAAGGTGGGAAATAAAGGATTCCGTTTGGCATTTGAGACCCTGCCTCCTAGGGGTTCGGTGTTAAAGTTTCAACAAACACTAGGTATCAAGAGATCCACCCCTCATCAGGGTGAAACCTTCCTGAATCTTCTTGAGGGCTTTCATTTCACACTTACTTTATTTTTCAGTCAGTTTCCACACTCTGTAGTTTCTTGGGATTGTCCGTGAATGTAGCGGTGTTTTTTCAGGAAAGATTCTTCACAGTAGTTCTAATGCTCTATTCATGTGAGTATCATATTAAACACCAGGTCATGCTAAGTAAAACATATTGATTTTGGGGAACGCACACCCGAAGCTATTTATGAAAGCATGAATCATACTTCCATAAATAGTGTGAAAGCCTTTCATCATTATGTGTGGTTACATTATCTACCTAATCAGCCTTGTTGTAAGTCCCCCGCGTGTCTTTGCACCATCCTGGTCACTGGTGTGCACGTCAGGTCAGCTATTGAGTCAGTCAGGGCTGGCTCCTTTGTGAGGTCTCCCCTCAATCCGTTTCTTCTCTGTTTCCTCTGTCACTGGCTTGTATCAGATCCTAGTCACCAATGGCTTAGGACCCTCACGGAACCTCGTAAATTCTCTTCCTGCAGTTTCTTTCAACAGGTCTTTTTATTTTTCTAGAATTAAACTTTTAAAGCAACGATCCTGTCAGTGATTTCCACATGGAACAAACAAATGAAGTCATTACAATAGCATGACATGCCCTCCACGTCTGTGCCCCCTCGTGGCAGGTGTCCTTTCTAAACGTAGCATCTCCCCAAATTTCACACCCTGCACTGTGGCACACCAAATGTCAACTGCTTTCTGATCGCAGACCTCATTCGCCCACTCTGACGACTGCATTCCGCATCGCCGTTGCTCAGAACGACCTCTCCTGCACTTCTGTACTGGGTAGATCTGCTTCCTTCCAGAAAACTCCTATTGGCTATCCCCCATTTCAGTGGATTTGCCACCTGCCTCGTCCTCATTATATTAACAGACCACGTCTCAACCAAACCTCCTTAGGGATGCCTTTAGAGCACAGTCCAGGGTTATATTTTCATTGTCTATTCTCTGACCCTGCCTTGTTTGTTTTTATAGAAGTGATCAGTAACTTACCTTATATGTTTCTTTGTCTACCTGATTTATTACCTTCCTTATGGGGAAATACCTAAGAGAACATGGGCTGTGCTGTACTAGGCTCTCTTCTCATTTATTTCTGAGAATTGCTGGAGAAGAAGAACCCTACGCAAATGTGTTATCATACAACTGAGTCAGTACTTAGGATGCTGCTATGTCGAAAAACTAGCTAGAGTCCTGACTGGGGTGGTTCAGTGGGTTGGGTGTCCTCCCATAAACTGAAAGTTCCCTGGTTCAATTCCCGATCAGGGTGCATGCGTGGGTTGCAGACCAGGTCTGTGTTTGGGTGTGTACGAGAGGCAACTCATTGAGGTTTCTCTTCCCCTCTTACTCCCCCGCCTTCCCCTCTCTCAAAAACATAAATAAATAAAATATTTTAAAACAATGAGCTTGAATTTAACAAGCAGCTATTATCTTAATAGAATATGGATGGCTAGTGATGCTGTTGCCGGTCTTCAAGCAATAGCCTTGTGAAAGCAACTTATACATATGTTTACATGTAACAAACTCACATTGAGCTATCCGCCAGTCATTGTAGGAGACAGAAAAATGAAAAAGCATGCTTCTGTTCTGTTCCAGATCACAGGAGTGAAGGAAATAAACAAGTATAAAGCTAGACGAGAGCTCTTGTTTCACTAAAATACGATTGTTCCTTTCACTGACTCATTATGCATGGTAGCATCCACTTTTCAGAGGAAAATATGACTTTACTTACCAGAGAAATTAAAAACTAAAATCTAGACTATATATATATATATATATATATATATATATATATGTATAATAAAGTTCCAAACAGTATTGTCAAGAGTAATTCACCATGCAGTGAATTTAGCAATAAAATATACACAGTCTAGAGCACTGAGTGTCAGCTAGGGAAATTTAAAAGTCTTTTTTTTTTAATGGAATAAATGCTTAAGCCTAAAAGGAGGCAAAATAATTCTTTTGAAGCCAGTTTGAGAAAACTTTGGGGATACATCACTGCACAACTGGGTTCGTGATAGAAAACCACATTCTTTAGCATGCTCAAATGTACTTCAGAATGACTCCATGGGTTGTACAACCTACTGCATTTCCTCCCCAATTATATTTGAAGGTTCCTGACAAGTATTTCCTGGGAAAGAGTGGCAGACTTTCTCCTTTGTTTTGTTGTTATGAGCCTCTTACTTTTGTTCTGCTATAAGAAGCAAATGGCAAAGCTATGATTTGGGTAACAGAGACTCAATTAGCACAGTTTATAGTATGGCTTCCTTTAATCTATCAGAAATGCAGGTTATATGGTACTTTCATAAAAGATGTAAATTTGGTTATGATGTTAAAAATTGTGCCTTGGCAATTGTATGAAGGGGTCAACAATTGTTGAAGCCCCCACTGTGTGTGACATTAAATGTCTTTGTAAACTGTCCCAAGTGTTATAAAAATACCCATCAAAGTGTCTTTGCCGTGTAATGTTAAATTTTCCAACTATGGATAAAAACACACAACAAGTTAGATCAAATATGACTACTATGGACAATCACTATATAAAACTCTCCTTCATTGACAGAATATTTGGATTCTCAATTACAGTTTCATTTTACAGATTGTTCTTTAGATTCAAACTGTAAAATACCAATTTAAAGAGTTAATTTTTCAGATGTGACTTATGGTAGATGATTATTTCATTTGAGATGACAAAATTTTTTGAACATTTTTCTTACTGTGTAGCCTCCATAGTTGTTGGTAAGCTTTTACAATGGGATGGAAATAAAGAGGCAACTGGTCATTTATTACTGCAAAGGAATACTTTGTATAAACTACCTTACAGGCAATCAGTTTATGCGCTTAACTTTGATTTGGTTTTAGCTCTGAAAGACCCCAGTATCCATTTCTCATGACCAGGAAGCTCGAGTTTAATTTGTTTCCTGTTTTCTCCTCCTCCCTGACCATTTGGCTTGTGTCCATAGGTGACCTTGGCCATATCCGTCCACTGTTTCAGGAGCCCATGATCTAAACCAGCACCTTGCTCTTAACTAATTCTCCTTTTGTTCTCTGCCTTCTGAAATCCAGGTTACATACTCAATTTGTTTTATGAAACCACCAACCTAAAATTCTATAATTTCATATCAGTTCATTTTCAGATGTTGCCTTTTGAGGTTCGGACTATAGAGTTACATGTCAAGCACTCAATTATTTCTTCATATTCACAAAGATCTTTTTGGTATAGTTGAGTTCTTCTCTGAAGATTTTTTATTTGTGGTATGCAATAGTCTAATACAAGTTTATTTCAGATTATGTAACACTTAAAAATATAGAAGACAAAAGATAAGAAGTTTGGTCCTCTAAAGTGTGAATCTTCATTTATGTTTACTGATCTGTAAGGATATTTCAGAGTAGTAATTTTATTTTTTATTATTAAATATATTCTGGAGATGATAAAGTGACTTGAGAAGTGGTATTATTAGTGATTTAATATTTTTTTGCAATTTACATTTTTTCAATTTATTATTTATATAATTAAACACATTATTTATTAATTTTTTTAAGTCTCTTTGCCTGGCTGGTGTAGTTCAATGCATTGAGCACAGGCCTGAAAACCAAAGGGTGACCAGTTTGATTTCCAGTCGGGGCACATGCCTGGGTTGCAGGCCAGGTCCCCAGATGGGGTTGTGTGAGAGGCAACCACACACCGATGTTTCTCTCCCTCTCTTTCTCTTTTCCTTCTCCATTCTCTAAAAATAAAGAAATAAATAAATAACATCTTTTAAAAAGTACTAAAATATAAAGCTTTAAAAAATAAAAATAAATAAACAAAAGTCTCTTTTTTTTACCAGTCTTCAAAATTAGGCCTAAATAAAGCAGTGGGCTCAAGATTTACTAAATAAAGAAAGGAGAAGTTGCTAATTAAAATAATTTGAGTGTCATGGAGCGCGAAAGGCTTCCATCCTTAAAGATTCTTCTTTTAAAATCTCACACATTTCCTCAAGTATGTACAAATTTAAATTGTTTTTATGATAGGAGCCAACTTTGTGACTTTGTAAAACATCTGAAAATCCAAGAGAAACCGATTTTTTTCGGAAGCAGCATGTTGTATTTCTGGTACATATACAGCAAAAAAAAAAAAACAAAAACCAAAAATAGTGATTTTTGCCAGGTGGAATTTCAGTTCATTCCCAGGATAAATAATACGTGCTTTGTCAATAGTGAGCTGGCAGAGGGCCATTCTGTCACCTGGCTCACACCTGGACACTGTGGAGAGGATACTGCTCATCCAAGCCGGTACCGGTTACAAAATAGGCACTATAGATGTGTGAGCAGATGCACTCTTGTGGGATAACCGGAGACAGATAGGTGACGCTCAATTTAAAAATGTAAAGAATAACATTTACTTTTATAAAATGAACCAACAGTGTAGTTAGAACTTGTTCTTTTCCCCTCAACTCTAGTTAATGTCTCTTTTCTCAATCTTTATTATTTTCAGTAGAAGAGAAGAATAGAAAATAGAATAGAATATTTGACATTTTAATGATAGGAGTTGGAAGCAAAACTAATAAAGCTTATGGTTAGTTTTGAATGGAAACTAAATAAATGCACTTCTTATTTTTAAAAAGGGTTAATTTTTGCTATAGAAGCCTAGATTTTTTTGTTCCTAATATCATGGAGATTTTTTTAACCACATGTTAATTTTTTTAACCATCACTGAGATTCTAGAGAAACTAATTTTACAAATATGCATTTATAACATGGAATACTTGGATTGTACAAATTGCAATCTCTGCTTTTGTCGAGGTAAATGTGCTTTTTCATTGATAAGAGTGATATATGGCTTCAGGAAAATTACAGGGGCGCTGTCATATAGAAGATGTGACGTGAATAGAAGACAGCAATTACAGGCACCAGTGCAGTAAATTAGCTTATACACCTTGCTAGTCTTAGGCTGAGAACACTGGCTCTTGGCATGTCCATCAAGGATCGAAGCAGAAATGTGGTATGTCCTCTTCTACGCTGATGGGCAGGCATTTACTTTTCAGTCGAGTATAATGTCATTTTTAAGATTTCAACAATAGAGATCTTTTGATGTCTCAATTTTTACTATTCTATTAAAAAATGCTTGCTGTTGCATTTGCGACTTTTTCTGAATAGTATGTTTTGATCGGTTAAAATTACATTGACAAAATATAACTGTTGTGCAATTCCATGTGTCACAGCATCAGTAGCTCATCCGCATCGCATTGGGACTGTTTCCAGTCATTCACCAACCGTGCACGTTTCTTGAAAAAGCCGGTCGCCGAGTAGATGTTCTCCTAAAGCACTGAGCGTGCCAATATTTCAATGCAAATCAGTGTGCCATTGTTAAGTTCTATACTCAGGCACCACTAAATTACTTTTGACTCAAAATTAAACGCTTGTTCTAGGCGTTTGAACTCCTTGGCCTTAATAGAAAGCCAATTTTTCGTGCATATTTGAATGCTCAGAACTGGCTTTGTAAGTCCAGTCTGGCATCCAGCCATTCCCAGGCTTGTCAGAGATGGCCCGTGCAAAATGTTTTAACCGTTAGCATCTTATGGCACTGGATGGACGCTCTGATTATGAAAAGATTTCCCACTAACACATGAAAAACATTTAGTCATTAGTTATTTGGGCTCTCAGAAGAGAAAAATGCCTTACACAGAAGAAAGTCACATAGGCAACACTCATAGGTCCGTGGGTTTGACACCCTGGGCCCTGACTCTTGCTCAGAATTTC
The DNA here is from genome assembly GCF_014824575.4 of Sturnira hondurensis. NCBI lineage: Eukaryota > Metazoa > Chordata > Mammalia > Chiroptera > Phyllostomidae > Sturnira > Sturnira hondurensis. Next base: position 9,123,430 of record NW_028091156.1, read on the forward strand.
CCGATTGAGTTAATTAGGTCATATGAAAAAAAAAGTAGCCTAAACAAGAATCATAATCAACCCCACGCTGACCGCCTAATGTAAAAACGGTAAATAAGACACACACGGCCAACAAACAGTGGAGTGAGGATTCCCAGCCAGGCACGCCTGGACCAAGCAGAGGTTTCCCCAGCTGCAGGCTGCCGCCTCCACAGGAGAAGTTCTTAGATGATAAGGGGCGTGGGGTCGGGGGGTTGGGGGGGTGGGGACAGGGGCCTGGAAAGCTGGGCAGGCGACCTTCTGTTTCTGGCTGTGGGCAAGAAATGTCTGGATAAATAGTAGTCGGTTATTGTAATGCCCCGTTTATTGAATTGCAAGTGCTTTAGCCTATCATGTATAGGTGTAGTGGGTATTGATGATGATGTAAATGATCAAATAGTTTGCGTTAAGGTGCATGAAAGGAGACGTGCCACCTGAACACAATTCTCCATCTTATACTGGGTCCCAAACCGGCAGAAAAAGGAGGAGGAGACGTGTGTTATGAAGGGTGTCAACTAATGGGTTGATTGGCAAACATGTAATTAGGGTGGCAGTTTAGATAAAAATATTCTACCGATATTAAATGTGCTGAACTGTATAATGGGCAAGGCCCTGAGCTTCTTCAAATCAATCTTTTCTCTCCTCATTTGAAATAATAGCATCTCACAGGGTTTGGGAAGAGGGGAAAATCACCTCTCTGTCCAGAGCATTCTCAGGACCATGGTGGTTTATTAATATTTGTCATACACACAGCACAGCACTGTGGAAAGTGTATAAGAGCACAGTGTTCTGGAGACCACTTGTTAATGCCTAATTGTTGACACACACATGCCAACTCTAGTCTGTTTTTCATCCCTCCACTGTTAGAGAGTTGCCATGCCTATTATTACATACACTGGAAAGGTCTCTAAAATCAATTTCCTAACATTAAACAGATAAAATAAAAATGAACCCCAATTCAGACAAAAATAAAAACACTGCTAATGTGAAACATTTTAATATATTCTTTCAAAAAGAAACATTCTAGCATATGGTACTTCTATAAACATGTGTTTTAATTTTCTTCAGTAAATACTGAGACAGCTCCTATAATTTTGAATAACTACTTAGAGGGCTCACACCATTAGGAGAAATGGAGTAATGTCCACCCACGTTGCCCATGCTCAGAGCCACAGTGATGTTTGAAAACTCCAGTTGGTTACATAAATTAAGTCACTTAGTCCTCCCCCAAATCCTCAGAGGTCAGCATTATTAGCATATTCACTAGGCTAATTATATTCCTTTGTAATGACCAAGTCAGGCTTTGAAACCCTGCAGCATGGTCCCCCTGAAGGGTTCTTAACTACTGCCTTGTATGTACCGCCTCTCAGCGGGTTCATCTTAATTCCATTCATCTGATGGAAAAAGCAGACACGGACAGCGATTGAAAATTTCCTCTCCTGGCCACCACACGGAGCCTTTTATTTCCTGGGGCATCATTAGCTCACAAACATGAGCCCCTTTCCTGTGATCCAGGCCTCTGCCTCCCTAGCTGCTCGCGTTTGCTCCTCACTTGAAGGGCAGGCTAATCCCATTAGTCGAAAAGGACTCCCTTTTGTGTTCGCTGTTGACGCTTCTCTCAAAGTCTCTATGGGCCTCAGAGGTGGCCCAGAGTCTTCTCACTGGAATGAGAATAGTAATTTTTTTCTTATCATTTTGTCTTCGAGTGATGAGCCACAAAGCACGCGGTCTCCCATCCTCAAATTCTTCACTGTTTGAGCAAGATGGTTTCTTAAAGCGTTCACTTCGGGGCTCTCCAAGCTTATCGTAGGTGCCCCTGGTGGTGTGGGAGTGGCCAAAGGGCGAAATAAGCAGCACAAACTCGGACCTCGAGCCATCCTGGGAGGACACTGTGCTTCTGCCACCGTTTCACGGAGTTAAATGAGAGCTAGGAAATGCTGCCTGTCACTCCTCCTCCTCCTGAAAGCATACTCAGGAATGCCAGCCCCGTCAACCAGTCTCTGGCTGATGAGAAATCCCAACAACGAATAAATTCGGATTCTTTAAGAACCAAAGACAGTGCGTGGTGGTAAGAAGACCACTTGGGTGCTTGAAATGTTCAGTTATTTTTTTTATTGTGTCAGCATGAAAGCCATGCTGACATGGTGTCGAGTGTCCAGGGGTTCGTGCGGTGGTTCCGATTCGCGTTCTGGAAATACAGTATGACTACCAAAGTGACGGGTCTGACTCCCCTGGGGTCGATACCACAGCAGTTATAAAACGGAGCTCTTTTTCAGTCACTGCGTGTGACACAGAAGTCAGACCCAAGGCTGCCTTGGGTCTGAAAAATGACTGGTGTCTTTCTGACCGGGCTCCTGTGTTGTTGGGGTTCTGGGGAACATTAGAAACAGGCTTTCGAAGTGATGGATTTGGGATTATTGATACGTACTTAATCACTTGAATTTAACATCCCCAAAAACATAAATAGAAAAAAATAAAACTGAGGTACAATTGCGTAGCACTTACTCTGTCCTTGGCTGTGGTCCAAGCACACTTATAAACTCATGAATTTCAAGAACCATGGTATGACACGGCCACCATTGCCTTTTCCTGCTTTCCAATGCGGGGATAAGGCAGAGACATAAAGGATCTTCTCCAGGATCGTGTGGCTTTTGGGACTGGGGGGCACGCTGCCTGGTCCCAGTGTAAAAATGAGCAGGCTCTCGCTCCATCAGCTCTTTTCATGTGCTTGGAAATTTGGACAAAATGAGGTTTTCTTGAAACCAAAAGTTTGTAAAATCAGGAACTCTGAAAATAGGGATAATCGTCTTTATCGGCTCTTTTTTTCACAAACTGTTTTTGGAACAAGGACTTAATCACATACACAGCTTGGTCATCTGCCAGCCTGTTGTGCTTACCCAGTCGCCCAATAAGCTAAACCGCCTTATGCAGCACCGTAATGGAATATAGCATTCTCAGAAGTTGCGCAAAGTACTTTAGGCATATATTATTTGTTTACAATGACTGGCTGAACATGCTTAAATCCTCCACATTATTGATTGAAATTATGGAGTGCATTGAGGTTTGCTTAGACATTCCATGGATTATAGAACAATGCTACCAAATATCTAATCTCTTAAAAACTAATACTTCCTATTAGGAACAGCTATGCAAAAATAGATGCAGAGCATTCGATGCTGAATACTTTGAAATTCAATGAGTACAATTTCATTAGAACTTTGTACCATTAATGCTGAAGAAAATGAGGTGGAGGAATAGAAGATAAAATGATTTCAAAGCATTAGACTTCCTGACTATGTTAGCAGAGATGTGGTTTTTAAAAGGATTTTATTTATTTATTCATTCATTTATTTATGTATTTATTAGAGAAAGGGGAGGAGAAGGAGAAAGGGAAGGAGGCAGCCACATTGCTGTGTGGTTGCCTCTCACACGCCCCCCACTGGGAACCTGGCCTGCAACCCAGGCATGTGCCCTGACTGGGAATCAAACCAGTGATGCTCTGGTTCACAAGCCAGCACTCAGTCCATTGAGCCACACCAGCCAGGCACAGAGACATGTTTTAATCGGTGGGTTATTGCTCATGGGTAGCAGGCAAGTTTCTTGTTTTGTTCATAAAGTTTTATTGAAACAGCCCACTTTTAATTGCTTTCTACAGTAGCTCAAAATTTGGTAGTATTTGCCATCCATGCAGCTTTTTACAGAAGAAAATTGCTGAGTGCTATGGGGCATATCTAAATATGTAAAATGTAATACTCGGGTCCATACCAAGAAGTGGAGGTTGTGGAGCCAGCGCTTTGAGACAGGCATGATTTATTAAGCTTTCCTGAGAAAGTCAGGACATTATAAAAGTCAAGGTTCTTTATGTCCTTTATGGTGAGTGTAGAATTTCACCAGCCCTTCAGAGGAAAGACTCCATTAGAGCTCGTGTCATCTTGGAGTATGGATCCCGATCAGTGAAGTCTTCGCCAGACAGGAATAATTTCAACTCCTGAGTAGCTAGAACATCCATTCTGTCCCACAGTTGACCCTGAGATTAAAAAGGGAACTAATCCCACTAATCACCCTTCAGAGTGTTCACATTTTCATGCTAATGAAAAACTGACTGAATAAGAAGGGAGGTCTTCAGTTAACTTTACCTAAGGACATCCTTTTCTACACGTGTATCTGATAAAATGTTTCGGAGCCCTCATTTTTATATTTTAATTTATTATAAAGAAACTTGTCATCCTTCCTATCTTTTTCAAAAAATAATGCCTAAATAATGTCTAGTCTAAATTTTCTTTTAATTTAAAAATGTTTACTAGTGACCTTTCTTTATCTACATATTAAAGACATATTAATGAGTGTTTTTTCTAACACACGTACCTTGGCATTTTTTGAGCCCCCCATAGGGACTTTTACAAGGTAATGAAATCCTCACTGTGTGTACAAAAGTATAAACTAAAACTAATAACACATAAATACATTTTAACATTCATTGTATCAGGAGAAATCACTCTGGAAAATAGTAGAAGGAGAAAAATATAAGTGATTTGTATTTTTAGTACTTTAATAAGCTATAGATCTTACTAATGTATTGGTAAGGATTTTTATTGTGAGACACACTTTAGTGTCTCCTTAATATACTTTTCGGAAATAATTTACAACTTTCTTATTTCAGAATATTTTGAAGTAGTTTGCAGCCAGGTTATCCAGCAGTAAGTAATACTGTCATCTCATTGTGGGGGTCATATTCAGTTAAAGGAAATGACACATCAGTCTGGCTCTGTACTGATGCAAACTTACATGTGGTTTTATCCTAGTTTTCCCATATTCTTATACATTTTAAGGCAAGCTAGTCTCTAACCTTCTTTTTCCATGATTTTAGCATTTAATTATTAATTTATCATCGTTTGTAGTTCTTATCATTTATCTTTTTATATGAAACTTAAGTCATTTTAGGCAAAGCCAGAAAACCCCAAAAATATAATGTAAAATAAACACCCCTTTTGGACTTGAATTTCTAAACTGTGATGTAGTGATAGGAGCTATACGTCTCTGTCTTTCATAAACAACTGGAAAACTGGACAAAATTATGTATAATCATTATTAAACATTGATAAGCCAATAGGAATCCTAAAGTCTTTCAGTTAATCCAAAAGGAGGCATGAAAAGAGGGAAACAAGCAACCACAAACGCAGAGGGAGGAGACGATCAGCAAGATGGGAAACTTGAACTTAATTTGTTAACCTATGACACTAAAAATAAATGAGCAAACACCTCACTTAAAAGGCACCGATAGTTAGAATGTATACTAAAAGTAGGAAAGAACAAAGTATATGCTGTCTACAGGAAGCCCGTGTTAAATAAAAGATACACACAGGTTAAAGATGAAAGGAGAAAAATTGTATTCATTGTGTATCAACCTGGGCCCAGTTAGGAAATGGATACCGTATAACTGTTTGAACAGGAAAAGTGTGCCACATGGAATAATGTTTAAAACGGGGAATTGGAGTTATGAGGGACTGGCTACTAAGAAGCGCAGAGAATCCCAGGAAATATAGGAAGAGCAGGTAGAAACAGATGTTTTTCTCCCGGGGGACCTCCATAGCCCTTACTCATGGGACCCTCTCTCCAGAGCTTAGTCCCAGACCTAGTAGGATGGCGCCCAGCTAGCAGAACCTGCTGGGAATCCATCTTCTAGGGCAGGGGTTGGCAAACTATGCGACACAACCCACACAGGAAATATCCATTCGACATGCACACCATGCCCTTCCAGCAACTGCCCGGGGTGTCAGAAACTGTTCACAAAGCGAAGTCTCGGTTGGCCGTGCTCTGCAACAGGCAGCCTGGAGGGGTGAGGCGGGTGTGGGGGAAAGGCTGCCCCCCCCCCCCCAGAGCCCTGTGCCCCTGCGGGACCTGGGAACCCGGGAGGCTGTGCGTGCTGCAGGAATCACATGCTTTTCCAGTAGTTTTTTTAAAAAAAAAAAAAATTCCATTAGGATTTTCATATTTAAGAATTTATAGTATTTTCATTTATGTAATACATTTGTCTTTCGTGGCTTACGTTTATCAAAATTATCCATAAATGTTTCGAAACGATCCCTTCTTATTTTCTGATTTTATTTTAAAATATATTTTTTCTTGTCACAACTCTAATTATATTCTTTTTTTAAATGTAGTTTTACTGGGTTATTGCCAGGCTACGAGCACAATAAGTACTGGATACAAAGAATTGTTTCACCCTCTCCATTCAATTTTACGTCACAGTTGTATCTTTTTATCATTGCCAGGGCTTCCGATTGTAGAATTGCCATCTCTTATGTTGATTTAGATATAGAGTGGCCTTTGAAAATATATGTGTTAGGTAAAGGAGTTGCTCCAATATGTGCTTACTAAAACTTTAAGGGAAAAGAAATTTAAGTGCTGGTCATAAAATATTAATTGTTTATGCTAATATTGGTAAATATTTTGTTAAAAACACAGTTTTAGAAGCATTATTTATACTTTATATATACCAATACTTCATTATTTTAAAAGTCTAAAATTTATTATTTAATAAGTCCAAAATTATTTTCTAATAAGTCCAAAATTATTTGGAAAATAACCCTTTGAATAGTGAATTAGCATTGTAAATAAACATACAACCTTTATATTTAAAATTCACCTGTCTCATTTTCAATCTTCATTTTTTTTAAAAAAATTAAAGGTTACTTCCTAAGGTCATAAGGTATAACTCAAAGTTCAATGAAGCAAATATCAAATGGATTCATTATTCTCTCAGTGAGGAATAGAAGCTACAATGTCTCCACTCAGCATCTATCATGTTTTCTGTTAGCCACAGCCTTTCAGAGCTGGTTTCTTCAAGATTTATCTTCTGCTCCTTTGCAATCATAGTCATCAAAGAGAGTGTAATGGGACACCATCAATTTAATTTAAATTTTCAAAAGTGCCAGGTTGATGGATCTTTTAAAGTACCGTGGGGATCATGAAGGTAAACATCCTTTTCAGCATTATTAGTTTAATTTTGGTGGTACAGGCGATCCTATGAGAGTATTAGGAACACCGAATCCCACATAAAATTTTATATGCCCGTTTGCTAAGTAGACCTATGCCTGAAAGACTAAAATTTAATCAGCATAGTTCATGAAGGAAAATGGAGGCATCGATAGAATAATTTCAGAAGAGGTGTTTAGGCTGTTTTGATTTTTACATTTAAAATATTTTTTAATTCATTTTTATTATTCTTTTTAGTTTTTACAATTTGAAGGTGTTGGCTGGTATATGCGGTAGGCTATTGGATGAGTTCTACTATGTGATAATTAACTAGTCAAACTTCTTGGTAATCAGACCTTGGCACTGGAACGGAGCTTGTTTCTCAGCCTGTTTCCGGAACCAGGAACTTTCCCCCGTGACAGAAGTTTCATGTGAGCAACGGCTTAGGTCACTGACAAATATGTCCATTAGAATTATGAGCTGCTGACTTATACAACACATAAAAGCACACTGCATAGTTCAGTTTTTTAGATTGCTCAGGGAAAAATGAAAACAGGTCTCCTATGTGGTTTTAATTTTCTAGAAGTAGATAACAAAAATGGTGCAAGAAAAATATTCTTAACATTGTCCATGTTGACGGAGGTAGTTAAGTATCTCGAAGGCACGATAGTTATTCTGAAAGATAAAGCCCGAATCCTCTGTGCCACACAAGAACCTGTAGGAAAAGTGTCATGTGCAGTAGATATAATGTCGCTCTGGAGACCTGCAGCTGCTGGTTTAACTAGACACCCTGCCCTTCTGACGGAGGCTTAGCTCTCCTTATCAAACTCTCTGCTCAGGACTCTCAATTGCATAATAAACTCTGTGATTGCAGATCCCTCCTTACTTTCTTGAGACCTTCTGGTCAAGGTTCTGTAATACATCTGAACCATAAAAATGAATCTCTTTTTTTCCCCAGCTTTTCATGCTCCCGGCTTTTACAAATCTTGTTGGTATAGTCACGGGCTGCATGAAGGGTCACTGTCAAAAATTCCGGTTGACTTGAACTATGTTATTGAACTTCTCATTCCAAGGCAATGCACAATGGCGCTTGGGCAAACCTCTGAAATATTCTGTGGTTATTGATCTACTTTTGTGTACAGCAGGTCAGCATTCAGTCTATCTTACAAAAGATAGAGTTTTTAAGTTACCAAAGGTTGCTCTTTTTTCATATTAAATATATTTTTTATTGTGAGGTGAAATAAGACCTCAGTGTGACACACTGGGCACATAGAACGTGCTCGGTCAAATGTTAATTTTTTTTTAATTTAAAAATTTTTTCATTGTTCAATACAGTTATCTTCACTTTCCCGCCACCATGTACTCCTTCTCAAGTATACATCAAGTACAAGGTGGAGCTGGGATCTGAAATCCAAAATGCCCTCCGCCCAGAGAGTTCTACCAGTAAGCACATACGCACACAGAGGAATTGCAATCTGAAGTAGCCTTGTGAAAGAATGCTGGCATGGGCCCGGTTAGTGTGATAACTTTACTTCCGCGGTGTGTCTGTAGTGCTGTTGCGAGTGGCCTTGCTTCCCAAGTGGATGGATGACTTTTTGAAGTCAGGCAATTGCTTCCACCTCCACTGTCATCTGACCTACATTCCAAGACTTCTGCATTCTTTATCCTTCCCGGGGAAGGAGAGGGACCACTTCTTTGGGACTCTTGCTAGATCGGAAAGCAGGACATAGAGTGTTCTGAGGTCAACCTACCCTACTCATACATTTAGTGTTTCTATTGTAGAACATTCTAAGTGAGCTGTAAATGTATTGACTTAGATAAAATAAACCTGTTTCACGTTGCACGATAGCTATCATATGTATTTAGGTAGGACATTATAAATATAATTCATAACTTAAAAAAGTTTTTATTAAATCATGCAATTGGTAGAATGAAGGCTCACAATCCTTTTTTAAAATACATTTTATTGATTATGCCATTACAGTTGTCCTATTCCCCCCTTCATTCCCCTCCACCCTGCACACTCCTCCCCCACCATTCCTCTCCTTTCATTTATGTCCATGTGTCACAGGTTCTTTAGATTCTGTATTTCCCATAGTATTCTTGCCCTCCCCCTTGTCTATTTTCTACCCACCATCTATGCTACTTAGGGTCACAATCCTACATCAGGCAAGTTGATGTTTAGGGCACTGCTTTTCCTGTCTAGTAGATAAGACTTATTTGGGAAAAAAAGCTACTTAATATTCCTACATGAACACAGTTTTTCCCATCTACCACTTTGATGTTTCTTTTAGCCCTGGCAAATGTAGAGAAAAATAAGTTGCTAAATTTTGTATAAAATCTTGCAAAGGAAGGAAAAACATGCTAAATTATAATCCGTAACTATCATAACCTTATTTTCAGATCATTGTAAATAGAATGAAAGTACATTAAGCGCACAGCATAAAATAAGTAGCCCCATGAGTACCAGAACGAGCAGAGTGATTTAACTAAACAGTACAAAAAGCAATTCTACTGGAAAACTCAGCACGGTATCTTATGATGGAGCAAAATATATGTTACTTTTGGACCTGCAGTGTTCACTATGAAAATTAGCATCACTGGGTCAAAGTCTTATAGTCTACCTGGCTGAGGTCAGATGACTCATTGAAAGTCAGTTCCCAGTAAAAACTCTGCTGCCAGAGACTAAAATGATACCTGTCGACACAGAACATAGTTATGGAACAAAGACTGGAGAAACTTATTTTGAATAAAGTACAAGTAGAACTACTGGCAACTCTCAGGTGTGCAGATGATAAGAGTATGTCAGAATTTATTCTTTCCGTTGACTTCAATTTTCCAAAAGAGAGCTGGCCACAGGCAGGGCTTTGTCGAAGTCTACAGAGGGCTGTTCAAAAGTGTCCTTTGCTTTCTAGAACCGATTGCATCTTGCACTGGGGCTGCACGGTCATTGATGGGATTGGAGGTTGGAGAGCCACTTACATGTGTCCCTTCAACGCAGCTCAGGTTTTTCTGTTGAAACTGTCTCTCTCCTCCCCCTCCTCCTCTTCCTCCTCCTTTCTCTCCCTTCCCTCCCTCTCCTCCCCCCTCCCCTGTCCTCTCCCCTTCCTTCCCTCAACCTTCTCCTCTTCCTCCTCCTCCTCCTCCTTGTTCTCTCTCTCTCTGTTTCTGTAAACTTAGTCTTATTTTTGTACTTCTTGGTTTTATAACTGCTCCATGCTCGGTCCTTCGGGATTTCTTCTCAACGCACTCTCTCTCATCTGTCCCCACGCACTAGCTTTCTGGCACCTTCCTTGCCGGCCCCTTCGGATGCCCTGCTTCCTCTTCTTGAATGGCAAGGGCTCATCCTTGCTCCTCTTTTTTGCCCAAATAAGTCACAAAATGATCTCTCAGCACAGGCGATGCCCATGGCGTGTGTGTGGGACGACCAGCCTTTTCTTTTCCCTGACAGTTTTTCTGGCTGGTCTAATAATCGAATAGACAGGAGACAGATTAGCAAGAGACAATAACCCCATTAAACACACACCTGCGTCTGGGAGCCCTGGGTGTGTGAGAGAGTCAGAGACCCCACACGCAGGAGAGATTCAGAGGCAGAAAAGGGGGATTCAGGCATGTAACACATTCTGAATGAGGAATTTGGCAGAGTGCCTTTGGGACTTCAAAGGGTCATCACAGGATAGGAAGAGCAGATCTTTATTTTAGTAGGAGTTTGCCCTGCTCTGTACATGAGTCAAAAGAAGTTCCATAGCTCAAAAGAGCTGTCCCAGGTCACAGAGGGGCCCAATCACACGATCTGTCATTTTTTACTTATTATAGCCACTGGACTCTGTTTTGGCAAGAGACTCTCTAATGAACTTTACTTTTTTTTTTTTGTAGAAAGTACGAGAAACGAGCTACTCCATTCTATCCTCAGCTCTGAAAAACTCACAGATTTTTCCAGTGCACTCTCCCTGTAATTTCTGGCCCCCAATCCGGAGTTTCAGCAGGAAATCCCCCGATGACTTGCCCATCCACTCTCTCCTTCCAGTGTTCCCAGTGATGAGCCGAATGAAAAATATATCTGTATCTATCTATCTATTTATCTATCCATCCATCCATCCATCCATCCATGCACTTATCTCTACTTCTCCATCTATCTACCTGCCTGCCTGCCAGCCTTATCTGACTCTTCTTGGTGAATATTCACCCAGGGTCAGATCACGTTCTTCTTCTCACTGCATGATGACCTGCTGCAGTCATGGCTCAGCGTGTCAGGTCCCAGTGCACCTGGGTCATTGTCAGTCCAATCCCTGCTGTTATTTCATGCAATCATTCAGTGAAATTTCTTGGCAGTTATTTGAGTTTGGTTCACTAGACAACAAATAAATCAAAACGTTCCCTGTTCTGATCCTCTGGGATTGGTTACCAATAGCTGAGCCTGTGATAGTCATTATCTGTTACATTTATGATGTTTCTAAATTGTGTTTCTCCTTTCTCACATTCTGTAACGAGTTTTGTATTGTCTTAGGAATGGCTTTGTCGGCAAATTGCATTGTATTAGATCTCTAGTTCTTCCTAATTGGAGAGCTTTTCACTTGGCCTAGTGTGGGGATGGGAGAGGGATTTGAATCTAGTTAACTGTCTCACTGGCTTGGTTTGAAGACTGTCCAGGCCGAAAGCATTTTTTTGTGTGTTGGTTGTTTTTGTTGTTTTGTGACTTAGTTGGAGTAATAATATTTGATGTGTAACATTATTACATGTATCCTAGCCCTGTATTTTCCTAATCCATTTAACCATTAATTAAAAATCTATTAATTTTAAAATAAATTTGTTGATATTTGAGTATCTCTTTGCCACACAATCATTTCAGTTATTTGCACTGAGAACATCAGATAAAGTGTTATATCAGAAAGAAAGAAAGAACTATAAAAAAAGACGGCAATACAGGGGAAAACATATTTAAATGAAGAAATAGCAATATGGTCATTGTGAATTTAAGTTTCTAAAAGCTAGCAGGAATTTAGATTTCTTTTACATAATAATCACCCATATTACTCTTTATTTTATTTGACTCCATATTTATATGGACTTGTAAAATGGTACTTTTTGTAATGTCAACCTTTAGTCTTACCTTTTTGTTACTATTACTGTTTTATTTTATAAAGCATTTTGCCTGTTTTTCCGAGGTCAGCTTTTTCTAGAAGATGCAACTAGCAAAGATACCCTTTCTCTAAATGTATTGTAGCCTGTTTCACCATTTCCTGTCTGAGCTGTTGATAAACTAACTTTCCTTTTCACAGGATGACTTTGCATTTGAACAACTATGTTTCTGTGACTGTCAGTGATGGTTTTTAAAGATGCTTCTAAGGAACAAGTCACAAAGAAACTTGATTATTTCTATTCAAATTAAAACAAGTTATACTGAGATGTTTTAAGCAAAAGTGGAATGAAAAAGTTCCAGAAACTCAAGGATGACCTATTTTGAGCCCATAGTTTATGGAGAATTAAAACTAGTGTTCTTCACAAAAATCGCGGATGCCATCTGAGACCCTCGAAAGATCAGATGCAGTAGACACTCAAGGTGGGGACAGATACTACAGCTGGTGGTGGAGAGGGACTCTAAGCTGTGTTTTTTTGGGGCTCTGGCAAGAGTAGAACAAGAAAGAAAACCCAAGGGACTCCCTGCAGAGGCTAACTTTTAATAATAGCTTCTGTTCTGCTCAAGTGGCAGTTTCACTCCAAATGGAAAGTCTTGCTGGATTTTACTGTAAGTTCAAGGTATTTAACCTACAGCGTCCCAACAAGAAGTGAAAGCTCATTCTCTATTGAAAGAAACGTGGTGGGAAAATGGAGACAACTGTATTTGAACATTAATAAAAATGGTTAAAAAGAAAAAAAAAGAAACAGAGGAAGAAAAAGAAGGAAGGAAGGAAAGAAAGAAGGAAAAAAGAAGAAAGGAAGGAAGGGCTTCTAGTCTCCTGAAAAATAAAATCCTTGGCTTACTCTCCAAAGCTCCCAGGAACTCCCCCACACATTGAAGATATCTTCTCCTTCCCTTTTCAATTCACGATTTCGCTAAGCAAGGATATTGTGTTCTTGTTCATAACTTACATATATGTCTTGTGGGCCTGGAACCCTGTCCATCCGCCAGTCCTCTTGTCTTGGTAAATGGTTTGTCTTGGTTTATTTTTATAGTTTCTCAGGATAAAAACCTTGAGGACAGTAGTCTCCTTTTTAATAATCCATATCCTATCCATCAAAAAACATCCCATCAGATGTGCCTACGAAAGACATTTAGACTTCAAACATTCTCTTTCTTTCTGTATTGCCACTGACACTTCTGATCCCATCCATGATCCTGTCTCCCAGGTTATTGCAGCAGCCTCCCCGCCCCACACTCCTTGCTCTTTTACCCCTAAGGGCTGATTTCCTTAGAGTCCTCCGTGTGACTTGTTTAAACTGTATTAGATCATGTTGTATTCTGGCGAAGTCATCTTATCTACTGTCTTTCCGTATCAGAGACTATAGAAGCCCAGCTCTCTACCATGGGCTACAAGACTTTGCACTTGGGGAACTTTCTGCTTGAACTCGTTCCTCCTAGATATCAGCTTGTTTTCATTCATGATTCTTTTTAGATCTCTGTTTACATGCCACCTTGTCAGAGAGCCCCTTCCTGAGCTTCCCCTGTCAAACACCCACATACCCTCCCCTGTCATCCTTAAAAGAAACGTTTCTGACCACATTCAGTTGAATGGGTTTTGTTACTCTTTTGCTTTCACTGTGTNAAAAAGAAACAGAGGAAGAAAAAGAAGGAAGGAAGGAAAGAAAGAAGGAAAAAAGAAGAAAGGAAGGAAGGGCTTCTAGTCTCCTGAAAAATAAAATCCTTGGCTTACTCTCCAAAGCTCCCAGGAACTCCCCCACACATTGAAGATATCTTCTCCTTCCCTTTTCAATTCACGATTTCGCTAAGCAAGGATATTGTGTTCTTGTTCATAACTTACATATATGTCTTGTGGGCCTGGAACCCTGTCCATCCGCCAGTCCTCTTGTCTTGGTAAATGGTTTGTCTTGGTTTATTTTTATAGTTTCTCAGGATAAAAACCTTGAGGACAGTAGTCTCCTTTTTAATAATCCATATCCTATCCATCAAAAAACATCCCATCAGATGTGCCTACGAAAGACATTTAGACTTCAAACATTCTCTTTCTTTCTGTATTGCCACTGACACTTGTGATCCCATCCATGATCCTGTCTCCCAGGTTATTGCAGCAGCCTCCCCGCCCCATACCCCTTGCTCTTTTACCCCTAACAGCTGATTTCCTTAGAGCCCTCCGTGTGACTTGTTTAAACTGTGTTAGATCATGTTGTATTCTGGCGAAGTCATCTACTGTCTTTCCGTATCAGAGACTATAGAAGCCCAGCTCTCTACCATGGGCTACAAGACTTTGCACTTGGGGAACTCTCTGCTTGAACTTGTTCCTCCTAGATATCAGATTGTTTTCATTCATGATTCTTTTAAGATTTCTGTTTACATGCCACCTTGTCAGAGAGCCCCTTCCTGAGCTTCCCCTGTCAAACACCCACATACCCTCCCCTGTCATCCTTAAACGAAACGTTTCTGACCACATTCACTTGAATGGGTTCTTTTGTTATTCTTTTGCTTTCACTGTGTGCGTGGGGGGGGAGGGCAGTGGCCTATTTTTTATGTTATTAAATATCTTACCACATTCCACATACCACATATGTGTGTGCATATATATATATATATATATATATATATATATAATTACCAAAGGAAATCTGAGGGGCTTCCTTATTTTCTTAGTCTCCTTAGATATAATTTAAAGTGTGTAGGTATGCACTAGAACTATAGAGCCGATATTTTTATGCATGGCACGTTTTGAGCATACTAATGAAAAATTATTGAAATATGCAACTTAGTAACTGTAATTGTAAAGACTAATAACCTAAGAATCTAACCAGATTAAAAATCAATTTAGTGAGACCGTGTTACGTTTCCTTCATTTCCTAATGGTTTTTCCGTGTACACTTTAGTTAATGGATAGGTACGCCCAGTAACAATTTCTCACGCGATGGTTATTTTGTTGACAATATGAAAATGCTTTCCTAGTGCCTGTGGAACAATTTCATAGTGCAACCATGCCGACTTTCCTGAGTTACGCAGACAAAATGAACTTCTGTAACAGGTGACATTGCAATTGCTCCTGCCTTCTAAATTGCTTTTACAAATGTTAAAAAAGGAATAACCGGCCCCAAATGGAGTCATTTGCCCTTAGGACAGCAAATCAAGACCTAGCTGCGGTTTCGACATCTTTCAGGAATGTGACCCTTACTTAAACAGGCAACCTGAGAAGTTCGAATTAGCGCCAGTGAGGTAGTCTGCTTGGCAAGACCTGTCTACCACTCCCTTCCCCACAGAGAAGATGTCCCAGCCTGAGCTCGAAGCACTTCCTTTTCTCCCTTTGCTAATGATTTCTTCACCCCACCAGCCTCCTGCTTATAAAAACCCTCTTTTGTGTACAAACTCCTGGGAGCCCTTCTCTGCTTTCGAGATAGGAGGCTGCCCCATTCATGAATCGCCCAATAAAACCAAACAGATCTTCAGATTTACTCTAGTGACTTTTTGTTCTTTAACACAAATGACTGAGGAAACCTTAGCAATGAAAAGAGATCAGGATGCAGTTATTCCTAACAGTGAACTAACACGGATGACCTAAAGTTAATTATGTTGACTTTATTGAGAATAGAATAATCTTTTAAAATCTTCAGCATTTTTTTTGTTGTTAAATTTAAAATCAGGAGGGTGTCGTCACTCTTCGCCCCCCTATGTAGTGGGCAGAGTGGTGGGCAGTTTGCACTCGCACCAAGCACACAAATAAATCACACTGAGATACTTATCATTTCACCAGTGAGGAAAGGATGACTCAGAGGCATTACACGTCTTACCTAAGGCTACTGGATTTTTTATCGATGAAGCCATTTTTATTGGTAGACATATATGTATGACTTCTGGCATATAACTTGGGGAATTGACAATTTGATTGACAGCTCATCTCATCTATGAGGACAAGTCTTCTCAGAATTAAAACAATAGAAAAATATGAATTAAATATGAATGTTACGTCATTCAAACAGCAGTCTGTGTATTCTCCCATACCTGAACTAATTGAGAAAAAGAAAACAGCATGCCCCTGCCAGTAAGAGATGCATTTACAATGAAGGTTATGCTTAATGTCAATAATTTAACAAAATTGGTAATACATATGTTATTTTGATCAATTGTATATGGACAGTGGTTTTTTGAAGATTCGTGTATGTACGTATGTGTTTAGTTTTAGAGAGAGGGGAAGGGAGGGAGAATGAGAGGGAGAAAAGCATCCATGTGTAGTTGCCTCTTGGCTGCCCCCAACTGGGTACCTGGCCTGCAACCCACTCCTGGCCCTGACTGGGAGTGGAAACACTGACCCTTTGGTTCGTAGGCCGGCGCTCAGTCCACTGAGCCACAGAAGCCACGGCCAGTAAGTCTAATAATAACTATCTGAATTACCAGTTAGACCCTTTGGTTATAGGAGATTTTAAAATCTTACAATATGTAGATATGAATTTTTTTAGAAATGTGATTATAGTTGGTATACAGTATACCAGTTATGTATATAATCTGCAATGTGATCACCACACTAAACCCAGCGATCACCTGTCACTGTGCAAACCTACCATAATGTTTTGGACCATGATTCCCCTTCACTCTCCACCACCAGGCTCTCAGGCCACCATCAGTTTGATCTCTATTGGCATGTGTCTGTTTTTGCTTTGCTTGTTCATTGTTTTCTTTTTTGAGATTCCACATGGAAGGGAGAACATACAGTATTTGCCTTTCTCTGTCTGACTTATTTCACCTAGCATAACATTCTCTAAGTCCATGCATGTTGTTGCAAATGGCAGGATTTCACCTTTTGATTGCTGAGTAATATTCCATTATGAGTAATACTCCTCATCTTTATCCACTCACCTCTTGATGGACAGTGAGGTTGCTTCCATGTCTTGGCTATTGTCCACCATGCTGCTGTAGACATAGGGGTGGGTCAGTCTTTTCAAATTAGCGTTTTCATTTTCTTCAGATAAATACCCCAAAGTGGGGTTTCTGGGTTGTATGGTAGAGTTATTTGTCATTTCTGAGAAGTGTCCGTACTTCAGCGCACAGTAGTGGCATCGATGTGTGCGCATCTACCCGAAGCACAGATGGGTTCCCTGTCCCCGCATCCTCACCAGCACCTGGTAGGCGGGTAACTGTTGGTTGGTGGCGACGTCTTGTCAGAATGCAGCGGCTCTTTCTGAATGTTTGCTTACGCGTGACATGTTAGAGGTTCAGCCGTGCCTGCTCGCCAGCTTCCCCGTCGTCTAAACCTTGTTTATCTGAATGTTTCAGTGGTTCCTCAAGATTTTCCAGGAGTGTTTGTGTCCTTCTGCAATTAGAGGCAGGTATTATGTAGACGTCCTTCCCACCATTTACTTACTGCGCCTGAAATGTCCATCACAGCCCCTCCTCTAGGCTATATGGAGATTTCACCACATCATTTCCCTATCCGTTTATTTGAAAAACAACTTACTTTTATTGTTCAAACTAGAGCAATTAGTTTTGCACCTTCTTTTCTATAATCTAGCTGCTTCACCTGCCATCTGTGTATCCTCATAAATACATTTGCAAGGTAATTGAAAGCATTTGGCCTCATATAAATTCTGGCTTATGGTTGCTAGTTTTGTTGTGGATGGAACATTCACCTGAGTATTTCTTCAGAATGGCTCTGAATGGTTTCCAGATATTTTATTCACTTACGCCCAAAATTGACGAAATGCTGTTAAATTTAGAGAGGATAATTGCAGAAATGTATAAGGAGTCACAGTTTTTACTTCTGTCAAACTGATAAAAAAGATTGAAAATTTTAAAGAAAACAGAGTTGAGAACTACATATAGAGAGTATAGAGAGAGAAAAAATAAAACAATTTCTGAAATGGAAAAGCTTTATAAAAATGTCTGACAAATGCTGTATTTGCATTGACAGAATTAACTTAAATGAATTAAATATATTCTAAATATATTAAATAATCTGAGAAAATATTTAAAATTCAGTGTGATGATTTTATATAAAAAGCATGAGGGTTGTTTCCTTCAAGTCATTTTTCCCCAGCACTTATCACACGTATCTTGAGAAAATGGCTTTCAGAAATTGCATTTAGATATTATTTTCTTAATGTACCTTTCCCTGGAATTGTGTTTCTATAAAAAGAAATATGTTTTAGATACTATACCTGTAACATATTGACATAAATTTTTAATAATCTCATTTTATCATGAACTTTTAAAAATACCTTGTATTTTTCTCATAAACAGGAAAACATTCATTTTAAATTGTTTTGTCCATGGACATCTATCAGCAAAAATTATTAAATTCATAAAGAATAGTTAGAAAATTGTGTTTCAATGAAAGCAATTTCCTTTCTCATTTACATAAAAATACAGAGATCTAAAACCATAAAGTATATTTTTCCTGTGATAAAAAACTATAATATTCTATGTACCACATTATTTCTATAAATATAAGAAAACACTTATTAAATAAAAATTGATACTAGTATTTGATTAGTCATCAGTAACTGCCAGGAAGAAAATAATGATTCCATTTTCTTTAGCGAAACTTTGTTTCATTTTCTGTATACCTCTGTGGGCTCTGATGGCTTGTTGAACATAATTATACCATTCTGCCAAAATATTCTGACAACATACTCCAGAACATTTTTCAAAAGATTTTTAGTATTGAAAGTTTAATAGCTTATTTAAGAACTCTTTATTAGATTTTCTTCTTTCTTTGAGAAAGAAATGGAATGAACTAACATTTCATTCATCTCCCTTAGTGATCTCAGGATCAATGGGTGTAGAAATTAAGCTGAGAAAAAATTTTAATAAACTCTTGAATGTGTTGGCAGCTCGATATTTTAAATGTTGAAAACAAAAGCTACTAAAATGCTCAAATGTATAGTGTCCAGTGTGTTATTTAACTTGAACCTCAAGAAGTAAAATGCATATTTAATTCATGAATGTTACCTTCTTTGCTGTTTGTCATAGGTGCACCTAAATCTAATGATAGTGATTTTAATACTTTAATAAATTATATATTCCTCACAGCATACAGGATCATAACATCATTGAAAATAATAATTAGGACATTGCAAGGGGAAACATAAGCATCACTTAATATGAGCAAAAGTAAATATTCCAGAGGGACATTTAAAAAATTAAACCTGGAAAATCAAGGGAGACAGGATATCGAGAAGAATAAAGAAAGAACACATGCTATGGAAATATATAAATCAAGTGTTGGGATAAATATGTTATCAAGGTAAAATGATGATAGAGCCAGCTTCCAATTTTTGAGCTGGTTGAAGTGAATATGGTTTCAGGGATATAGGCCAGGGCAGAAATACCAACATCATACTTAATGCACCAGCCTTTCTAAGTGATATATGGAAACCAAGTAGAAAGTCTTATTTGTTCTGTGCAAGATAGCTTGGCAATGTACTTATCACATTATATGAGGGGGGATACCCCCCAAATAAAAACAGGATTATCTTCTGGAGGATGGGTCCTTGTAGTATAGGCTTCCCTGGCTAGGTGAGTGTTCTAGGAACCCATCTGTATCAGTGTACTAGCCGGTGTTGTTGTGAGAAGCTGTGTTTGGCATTAGTGAAATTTTTTTGAAGACCCATTAAACACATTTGCCCATTTTATGATGGGTGATTTACCAGCACACCTACCCACATCTCAGTGAATATTCAGCAGTTTTTGTCCAAAAAAATGGGCATGACCTCCATGCCCCACCCTTCCTATTCACCAGATCTCACCTCAGAAAACTATTGTTTGTTTCCCTGGATGAAAAAAAGTCCTCCAAGGGAAACATTTTGCTGATGTGGAAGAGGTGAAACAAAAAAATGGCAGAATCACTAAAAGGCATCAAAATCAATGAGGTCAAAAACTGTTCTGAGCAGTGGAATAAATGTCCTTGTAGGTATATTGCATCAAATGGAGAGTAGTTTGAAGGTGACTGAAGTTGAAACATAGAAGAATAAATGCACATTTTTTATCAATAAATTCTGGTTTTGGGGGGTCTCCACTTATACTAAGGGTTCACTTTCCTTACTGAACTGTAAGTAACCTGAGATAGGAGAGAGTCAATGCCTTAATTACACTTACTTCCAATGCCTTTTGTAGATTTAGGCACCCAGTAGGGCTTCACATATAACTCTTAACAAATTAATGAAAAGAAAAAACCCTAAGAAGAAAGCTATATGGCTATACTTTTTATCTTTGTAATATTTGATTGTATTAGTATCCTTACCATGCAGACATTTTTCAGATAATGGGAAGCAGCAGCAGATCGAGTAATGCACGTATTGGGGGATTGTTCATATGGTGCGTTCTGACCTCTCCTGCATAGCTAGAGGTCAGACAACAACGAGAAACTGGGCTTCAGAGAACGTGGAATACAATCCAGTGCCATCTTTCCTGCTCATGTTTTTGACATTAAACCACCAGAAGACCATTAACTTGTTCGCTGTTCTTTTTAGCTCCAAAATTCTGTGTTTCTGTAAGAGATTCAGGAAATCTTCAGGGCAGTGTAGATGTTCATACTTTCTATGATTATTTCACTTCACTTTTTTTTTCAGCTGAAAGCAGTTATTAAGTTCAAACCCCAGTAATACTAATAAAGTACAACAATATAATAAATAAGTCATTTAGCACATATGCGTGTTCATAAGTCACTAGTGTTGGTCCAATGGACAGCAAATGGAAAGCCTGTGTCTGTGCAGCTCTGATGCTTTTTTTGTGCTCACTTCACCAGAAGATGCCTGGACTGTGGCTCACGGAAACCATAAGGCTTGAAAGAACTGCAGGTGACCAAGGAAAGAGACAAGAGTTGCAGACAAATCACTATTCGAATACGCATGCTTCAGCGATTGCTGTCATTTATCTAAAACGCAAGAGCTTTTCTCATGAAACAAAATTCTCCAACACTCCATGCACACTGAGAGTCTGTTCAACCCCTAAAGAAAGTTCCAGGTTCTCACGTCACTCTTATTACTTTGTTTCTCACTATCAAGGTGGGCGTTAGAGGCTGTATTGGGTCAACATCCAACCTACTGGGCCAGAGTAGTGAAGGTTGGAAGTGTCATGAGAAAAGATGGTCCCATTCAACCCAAGTTCGGCTAATCTCTTTAGCTGTTTGTGAATCTAGTTTCAAAACTGGTGGTGGTCCTGACCGGTGTGGCTCAGTTGTTTGGGCGTCATCCCAGAAAGCAGAAGATGATGTGGGTTCAATTTCTAGTCAAGGCACATGCTTGGGTTGTGGGTTTGATCCCCAATAGGGGTGCAGTAGGGGTACCTCCAAAATGCAAACGATTGATGTTTCTCTCTGACATTGATGTCTTGCTCCCTCCCTTCCCCCTCTCTAAAAATAAATAAATCTTAAAAAAAAAACTGACTGGTGGTTGATATTGACAAGGATTTGTCAGTAAGGTAAGGTTTGGGGACTAAGATTTGTCAGGCGAATCCTGATAAATTTGTTTAGAATTCTTTTCTAGAGACAGCTAATGAATTGCAGGGAACCCCAGCACATTTATACTCTGCAGGGGCCCACAGGAAATTATTGGGAACTCATATTATTGAGATTAACTTCACTGATGAGGATCAGAAAGACTCATACAGGGCCATGGAACAATGTGTTTCAATTTAATTCCCTTGTCATTTTTCAGTATATTGTTTTAAGTTATTTGCTTAGTGGCTGCCCTGGAGGTCGAATTGACCATCTTAATTTATAACAATCACGTTTGGATCAATGCTCATTTCATTTCAATTGTATATAAATCTTTGCTGGTATGTAGCTCTATTCCATTCCTCATTCTTTGTTCAGCTATTGTCATTCAATTATCTCTTTAACCACCGTGTGCCCGTCAACACAGATTGATTCTGCTCAGGTTATGCATTTTTAAAAATCTTGTAAGAGGAAAAATAAGAACGGCGTCAGACAAATGTATTTGTAGTGTGTTTTAGGTGTGTGTCTTTGCCAAGATGCATCACACATCTTTGGTGTGATTTCTTTCTCCATGTGTATGTCCTTGGGGAAAATGTTTTCCACACTGAGTGACCCTTGGGTGCTCAAGATTGTCTTTCACGTGGGAGTTTTCCAGGGAACCTCGGACAAGTCCAATGGTGATGATTTTCTGGGCTTGAGGCTCTGGTTGTCATCACTTCCTCCCCTCTAACAGTAGCCATCAGGGAGACCGCTTTACAGAACGTTGGGTTTACTTTGCTTTATTACGTCCACGTTTGGGTTTGCTTGTTCTAGCCAGAGCAAACACACAAGGAAAGACTCGGGGGAGAGGGGCGTGGGGGGGACTCAGAGAGGTAGTACCAGGATTGGTTCCTGAGTAGATTGGGGTTTGTGTTAGGTGATTCGGAGAAGAATACAAAGAAGTGGAATTTCTTTGTCCTGAAATGGGTGCTATTGAAAAAATAGCAATTATTTTATTTTTTTTACTTCTATTAAAAGTTATATTTTATGTTATTCTTTATTTAGGATGTACAAAGGAAGCACAAGGGTTGAGCTGGACCCGGTGACAGAGAATTAGCCGCTCCGTTCCCTGGGAGCGAGATTATGGTGGTCATTGTTTCTGAGAATTGTCTTGCTTGGTCTTGTCTCTCCCAGTTACAGTGACTTTATGTCGATGTTCTGTGAGGTCATTTATGGTCACCAGAGACATATAACGGGCCATGCTCAGCAGTGGGATGAAAGGGCTGCTTTTTTTCTTTTTCACCTCTATTAAAATATCTGATGTGGGCTTTCTTTTGCTGAATGGATTCTAACCAAACCAGCAGGTTTCATCAATAGTCATATTTATTTTTTTAATTTTTATTTATTTACTTTTAGAGAGAGGGGAAGGGAGGGAGAAATATCAATGTGTGGTTGCCTCTCACATGGCCCCCATTGGGGACCTGGACCACAACCTGGGCACGTACCCTGAGTGGGAATTGAACCCGCAACACTACGGTTTGCAGCCCACACTCACTCCACTGAGCTACACCAGCCAGGGCTATAATTATTTAAAAAATGAAATTACTTTATAGTATATGCTATACTAACCAGAATGTATTCTTTCTCAAGGCACCATTGCATTAGGATGATGAAAATCATGAAATGGGCAAGGAGAAAGATAAACTAAAATGTCACATTTTAGTGAGTCAAAAATCTGCAAGCTGCTATGATCAGGTGAAAGTACAGGATATGACAAGTTTTTGACAGTCATTTAAACTTCCAAAATCTGTATGCAGGTGAGGAGCAATAGGGAAACATTTCTAGGCACAAAATCTAATTAGCAAGACAGAATGAATGCACTGAAAGGGATGAGCTATTGGGAGGGGCCGCCTGTGGTCTTGCGACTGGCGATGTTGGGGAGCAGCATCCTCTGAATCGTACTCCTCTCCACCTTCTTTTCTCCTCTCTCAGACGGGGAATGTCGCCCTTCCTGTGTCTGGCTGCTTATTCCACCTCTGCCCGTGGTACAACGGCTCCCTTTAATCTCTAGGTCCTGGGCTTATAAAATATGTCTTTTTTATATACTATAATTTACCCATGCTCTAAAACTCATCTCCCTATTATCTTGGCTTTATTTTAGTTGTATTAACACGTACTGATGAACTTATTTTAGAAACCTACGAATAATCCTTCATTCTTTCTTTCTTCCCAGCCCTTTCAGTTGGGTTTCCTGAACAGTTACAGAATCGTTATCCTATCTACGGGACATTGTCACTGCCTGAATGCAACACCATCGCACCTCTAGCTTTTGTTATGAATTACATCTACATCAAAAATGCAATACAGCAAATCCTTTGTGTCACATGCTACTGAATCTCATGTCGAATCTTAATATGTGTCCACGGCTATGCCAGAGCGAACCTAAACAAAACACTGCATTCGCCGTTGAACCCCACTGTAGGCCTCCCCTCATCTCATTTCTGTCTCCCACCTCTTCTCCTCCCAGCCATAGTTCTCAGGGCAACCCCTGCTATAAATGCTACCTGGGAGTTCCCAGCTCCAGCCCTATCACCCTCTGTCTCAGAATGACATTTGTCGTAGACTGAGCTCTCACCAAAGAGATCCAGCCAAGTCGAATTCCCAGATTCAAAGCTCCTCAGTGACTCCCTGATCCCTGGAGCGTAATGTCTGAGTCCTTTGTTATGGACCTGATCAGATTTGTAGTGTCTCCGTTGGTTTTCATTATAATTCTTGCTCCATGTGTTTTGTAAAATGCAGTTTAAAAGGAGCCAGTGAGAAGTAGCCAGGAGGTTGTATCCACAGGGATTAATCTGGTGCAGGCACTGTCACCCCCAAGCTCTGTGACAGTGAGTGGTTCGTTTAACTTCTTTGTGACTCAGTGTCTGATTTGTAAAATACAGCAGTTCAACACTAGCTGCCACACAGTGTGAACACATACACAGTAAGTATTGCTGGAAACAAAAATGTTGAAACTATTTACCCAAACATTTCAGTGATAAAATATTTGAAACTTTAGTCTGCATTTTTTACCTAGGGATAGAACTAACATTTGTAAAGTGTAATACTTATTAGATTATGTAATTTAACTTCCTCACCTTTTAAAATTTATGTATCCTTTTCTACCAATGAATGGATGAATAACTTTGGCTTAAACATTAAGTTCACTCATTCACTTAATCTACCAACAGGTATTTATTGAGTATCTGTTTTGTGTTTTGTGTTTATTGACTGTCCATCGAGTATCTATTTTGTGTTTAAACCTTACAGGGGGCATGGATACAAGTGTGGATACGTCAGGCATACAGGGAATCCCAGTTAGTAATTTGTGGGATCCTATCAAGCTCATGTAGGGCTCGCACAATACTTGGTTCTAGTTCAGTTTGGCCTCAAGACAAGACAGCCAGGCAAAGAAAGATACTAACTAGAAAGACAGATGTTTAACCATATTTTTTCCAATGTGAGAATTGCAAAAACAAGGGCAATGTGTGAACATTATAATTAAAAATAGCCATCAGCTCTGGAATCAGCTGGTGCCCAAAGAGCTGTACACTCTTTGATCATTTTGGTCATTTCCAAATCATCTGAATCTTCCCCAGAAGTGACTGCCGACTTTGTTCTGGGCTTTGCTTATGCCTGCCAACACCCTGAGCTTCCTTCCCTTCAGATTTGGACAACCCAGTGGCCTCCTGAGGGACACTCTTTCTTATCTCCACCTTGCAGTTCATCCTGAACTGTGACTCCCAAGGGCAGATTCACTATGCCATTTCCACGCTTCAGGCTGCTCCCTGGCTCTTTATTTCATGCACAGTGTACTCCAAGCTTCTCAGCTTAAATTCAAGGCATGTCCTTACGTCAGTCTCTTGGTGCATAACACTCACTGCCTGGAATGTATGCGCGATTTTTGTTCAGGTCCCCTTCCCATCTACTCCTTACTTCCTCCTCTGCTCAGCTAGTCCCGTGGGAGATGATTCCTTCCTCCTCTTCCAGGGGTGTCTAACCCACAGCCCGCAGGCCGCACGTTGCCCAGGAGGGCTATGAATGCAGCCCAGCACAAAATCGTAAATTTACCTAAAACTTTTTTTTGCTCATCAGTTTTCACTAGTGTTTGTATATTTAATGTGTGACCCAAGGCAACTTGACTTCCTCCAGTGTGGCCCAGAGACACCAAAAGCTTGGACGTCCCTGATCGTCTTAGCCAGATAATACACAACTAACATGGCTCATAAAGTCATTCTTTCTTTTATGAAGTATTTCTTGACAACTTCAACTCACAATGCTTCTTCTGACTTAACGATTCACAGACTTTTAGAACCCCAAGGAGCGGCAGAAGTTTTGCCCCAACTCTCGATGCTGACCTGCGGAAACAAAGGACCAAGGTGGCTGTGATTAGTCGTCTCATCTGTGAGAGATGACATCAGCCCGGTTGTAGCATTGGCAGGTCTGATATTTCCCTACCACCCTGGTTCTCCATCCATTGAGTGTATATTTTTATATTTTTATTTGATTATTACAGTGTTGGTAGATTGGGGTTTTTTTTTTCCTCCAGAAGGTTTGCAAACTACTTGAGAACGGTCATTATAGCATTTGAATTCTTTAAGTGTACCCTAAAATTATCTGTTTGTTTAAATATAGTGTGCAAATTTTTTCAATTGATAATTTATCTGATGTGATTTTACAGAAATTCCTATTAGACTTACTTACATTCAACAAAATAAAAATAATCAAATGACATAAGTTGCAAATATACCCACAGATACACATTTTATCACCTTCCCTAGAAAGAATGTTGGTAGTATGGAACATTGTTTTTAAAAGAAGGTGTTTTTTTTTTGGATTTAAGGGATATGTGACTATTACTGAAGGTCATTTGAAAACAAATACGAATATATGTGTCCCTTGGATTTTGTTTATTTGCATGGTATAACTCACCTGAAATACCAAGTATCAGAACACAGTACTGTTAAAAGTTCATTGGAATGCTTCTACATTTGAACAGATTTTACCTTGATAGATAAATAATACTTATTTAGAAGTACTTATATATACACATTTTCATATATTGCTGAAAAAGTTAGCATTGATCTGTGAATTAAAGTCTAATAAAGAAAACAGAAAGGGCCCTGGCTGGTGTAGCTCAGTGGATTAAGCTCAGGCCTGTGAACCAGACGATCGAGGTTTGATTCACAGTCAGGGCACATGCCTGGGTTGCAGGCCAGTTCCAGGCAGGGGCCAGTTCCCAGCAGGGGACGCAAGAGAAGCAACCATACATTGATGTTTCTCTTCCTCTCTCCTTCCCTTCTCCTCTAAAAATAAATAAATAAATTTTTTTTTAAAAAGAAAAAAGAAAACAGAAAGGGAGAGTTTTAACAAAATAAATGTTTTCAAAAGATAACTTATTGTAGACAAATAATCCAGTGATGATTATATTCATAATTTACATATTTGTTTTATAAGAAGATTAAAATCCCTCCCAGTAACTTCTTGTTTCCCTGCTTCCTTGTAAAGTGAAAACCAGAAAATACTTGATATGTCATTGAATCTGGTCTCCTTTTTTCCAGGAGTTATTGAAACTGAGGTTAAATAAGTAATTTAATTGAAAATGCACACATTGCAATATAACATAGAAGGTTCTTGGTTTGAATGCCACTCTTGGACATGCATTACAAAGCACTATTTTAAGCCCATGGAACACGCTCATATAGTATTCCTGAGCAGCCATTTTTTTTAGAAGGATTTGGGCCTTCTGTGCTGCTGATGATAAGGACTTTCATTGTTCTGGCTCCCATCCTTGGCTTGACCTATTCATCTAAAATAAGCTCATCCTGGAGGGAGTGTTTCTTCAGCATAAGATGATCCACACAGGGACAGAAATACCACCACACATGCAAAAAATGGATGGGAGAGCCCTGGTAGACCGTCCTGTGCGTGTACATGAAGCTTCAGATCATTCTTTCCCCTAAAATCAAGACATCCAATTTAAGAACTGGTGTCATCATTGATAATACATTGAGTACCAGCAATTGATGTTACATAAAATGTGACCTAGTTACCTCTATATGATGTGCAACTGTTGCCAAGGTTCTGACTCAGTGATAAAATTATCCAGCAAAATGTAGCATGGAAAAAAAAATAATAAAGGCAAGGCAAGAAATTATCATTGTGATGCTAATGACTCCTGCATTGTTTACGGCTTGCTCTTGTGATGTACATCGAATGTGAATTCTAAGTATCAAAATTGTGTCTTTGGTAGATGTCTCAGCCAAGGGTCAAGTAAACTTTTCTCCTAAGTCAGCCTATCTTCCTAAATGCACTGTTGCCACCTATTATCTGGAGTGAAGCTTCCACAAGCTAAGGATTTTCTCCATTAATATCAGGCACCAAAATCTGTAGTCCTAAAACCACCCTGTGCCAGAATGATTCTTGTTCTATAAACCACCAGGGCTTTGGGTAAGAGCCCCACCTGCGGGCACCAAGTCAAGTTGGATCTCAGAGCAGGATGGCCAGTATCAAAGATGCTGCTCTGTGTGAATGTAGACATATTGGTGTAGAGGAGACAGACAACTTGCCACGGAATGGTACTGAATTGCCTCATTCACGTATCTTTTTAAAAGGCAAGCAAGATTTCACGAGGGACACCTGTTCTCTGTTGAATTTTTAAAATATATTTCATTTTTATACTAAGAAATATTTGCCGAACAAGAAACATATTGTTCGGCCAAATCCTTAACCTTCGGTTTAGTAACAGGAACAGAAATGTAAAGGTTACATTGTCACTAATATATTCAGGTGTTGTTAATTTCTCTTTCAAGTGTTATAATGGTAACAAGGGGCTTAATCTTTCAAATGGCATATGAAAGCCCGTGACTGACTAGTTTATAGAACAGAGATTAAAGTAAATACAAATTGTGCTTGTCGCCGAAGGCATTCCGTTAACAAGTCACAAAGTCAAAGCCTGTATTCACAAAGGTCAAAGGTTAAGGTTATACCAGATTACAGTGGGATACCAGTTAGATACTAAACCCATACTTTCTACTGTATATAGGAAATAAATACAATTCTGATTAAATCTCTGCTTATTTTATTAAAAATATTCTGGAGGCCATTGTCACAGGAAACTGAGGTATTAACACCCATTGTGTTGGACAAAGTTTGAGTTGAGTATTCCAACGTGACTTTTATAATTACTAATTACCTTCCAACCCCTGCCATTAGATTTGACTTTTAGTGCACTTCTTCCTGTATCTAATTACTGGGAGAACTGTGGGAATCTGAGGGACTAGATGAACATCCAGGCATAGTACGTGCCTTTTACAGTGTTATGTGGTGACTCAATTGCTAGCTCAATTTTGAACTCAGATCAAAGTCCCTAATCCTTCCCTGGCATCAAATATACTGATTCCTTTGCCACCTATTCTATTTCAGTTTAAATCTCTAATTTACTGCTTCATTAAATTTCTCCTTCTCACATCAGATTGAAGTAGAAGTTTTTGATAATAACTCAGAAGGTACATAATCTCTCTATTGCTCTGTAGATACACTATTCTTTCCAAGCAGAACTCAAATATTCATATTTCATTGCCTATTTGGTGCTCCAGTGTACCACCAAAAATTATCTGTAAAATAATATTGGCAACCAGAACTTTCCTATTAAAAAAAGGAGTATTGTTATTAAAGAAATGAAAAAAAGATAAAAACCAAAAACAGCAGCAATAAGCATTGGCCAGAGTGGGCATTCAAATATTCCTCATACCTGTAAAGCGAGGAGTGAAGGGTGGCCAGCCATCCCCTGATGCTGGGTCCGCAGACGCAGCGGGGCCTCCCAGCAGGTTGGGGGGGGACAGGGCCTCCACCTCTGTTCCCTGGGAACCACTTTCTGCAGTTCTGCTCCATGATGTTTTGTTCCCCAGAAAGCTTTTTAAGGCTTGTTTACCTGCTCACCTGCAGCTAAAACTTGTTTTCATAGGTCGGTGGTAAGCCTTTTTCCAATGTCCGTTATGACTGACTTTATTCTTAAAAGAACTCTCTGATTTTCTCAAGGTTTAGAACTATAATCTTCACATGATATTTCTGTAAGAGCAATTTTTGTCTGTTTGTCTGAGGGTTGTCTCTGGTTTTGCTAAACTTGAGCACTTGGTTGGGTCTTGACATGCCAATAGTTTTCTCCCATTTTTTACACGCTACCTTGGTAGCTTCAAAATACAAGAATGCATGTGTTTGAAAGTCATTCATTATTTGGCTGCTTCTGGTTGAGTCAGTTTCCAAAGTCTTGCTGCGGGATCCACTTTCTGAAGGAATTAGGCTGCAATGGAGGCTTTTCACAAAAAATGACCCTACTACAGAAACGGCTTTTGCCTTTTTTAAAAACAGAAAGACCTATGAGATGTATATACACTCACCAATTATGAAGGTTAGGTTATTTTGTTGTGTGGTTTAGTAAATCCATGGACTTTTCCTTGTAAATTGCTTGTTTTAAGTTTATTTGATTAAGCTGAAATAAGTGAAATGATTGAGTTTAGAAGACAATGGCACTTCCCAAATAATGCCTTAAAGAAAATGCCCCAGAAATCACACTTTCTCTTTATAAAAGCTCTAGGAAATTGGATAGTTTCTCTACCCACATGGTAAATTCCAAGGAATCTAGTTCACTTATGTTGTTTTGAAAACAAGCTACATTCATAGGGTTTTGAGACAAGATGCTTTGGGGGTTAAGTCTTTAATTTGAGTTTTCTTACCATGTAGGTAACAATTCACAATCATATGTAAAGGAGAAATCAAAGTCTGATTTATTGTACTTCTAGATGCTTTTTTGATGTGCAGAATGTCCTTGAAAAATAAATAATTACATTGCAAAATACATGTAATATTCATATATATCTACATATATTTAAATGTAAGTATTAAAAAATTTTATTTAAACACACACACTATACCTCCATAGAGTTTGTAATTCCATTTCTGTGCATTTCAAACAAACACAAGTGTACATTCAGCATTATTCTGAGAGAAATGCTCAGGCTCCACCGAATCAATTAAGATGTCTATACCTCAGGAGCCCAGATTTTAAAACATTAATACAAGTTATGAAGAAATGTCATTTTGACACAGTTAGCTCCAGGAATCTGTCAGCACTGACTGAATAGTAATCTTGCACAGAGCAGAATAATTTCATAGAATCCATTTCCTGACAGGGTGCCCCACCATGGCAGGAACTGTGATGGCTGGGAGCTGCCAGGGTTGGGTGGCGGGAACAGGAGTGAGTGAGACACCATGAGAGCACAAAGCCGCACCCTCCCTGGAGAGTACATCTCTCCTGATAGTTCATAAAAAATCACAAATATAAGATTAAAAGTCAAGAGCACATGGATATTTTCACTGAGTCACCTTTTCTGTCACCTTCATGTGGGTAAAGAAATGAATATTCCAAAACACAATTTAAGTGCATTCATGGGATGTCAACATTCATGTTTTGCCCAGTGGTTATCATCCACAAATGGTTAATCTTTCCAGTTAAACAATAAGTGAAGGGTGAAGCATTTATGTGCTTTTAATGCCACCATAATAACATCATGAATCATTTCATTGTAGGGCTCGAAGTTTTCATGCTAATGGGAGCGGTCACCATCCCAAGGATTATGGGCCCTCAGCAGAGCTGCCTTCTCGGAGCGTGACATTGCCTACTGAGAGATTTAAGGGAGGGGTGCAGAGTCCCCCCTCTCCCTGCTCCTGGCAAGTCATTTCCCTCAACCAGGACACCATCTGTCTCATGATTTACACGGCCCCAGAGAGTAATTCCTAGAAGGAGGCAATGATTAGAGTGATTACTTCTACCGCCCTAAGAGAACAACAGCACTAATCCCACCATATGTTTCAATCCCTATTTGTGCAGCCCTCACCCGAAGGCTCAAACTTGCAGGTGACTCATCACCCAGTGGACATTTATCCAATGGCTCTGTCTATTCCCTCATCAGACCTAATCCCCCATCCCTCCAAATCCCACAAATGCTGTCATTAAATCTTCCAGAGCTCACTACCAAGTCTTCCAAAATCTTCTGGGAACATTCCTTTCACCTTCCTGATCTGACTGAAACATGGGAAGAAAAAACCAGCCATTGTACCTCAGTTCAACAAGCTCTGGAGGCGGTTCCCTCCTCTTTTCACTTCTTCCCCTTCCATCCTCACACCAGCCAACCGATGCCAACAAACAAACGAAACAAAACAGCAATAGCAAATATCTTTTGTTGATGTTCATCAGACCATAGCACTTCCTTGTTAGTATCACTGGTACGGCCCCATTCATTGTGAAACGTCAGAGAGGTTAAGACCTTAACACCAGGCTCATTTGCTACCTTTCAGTGGATGCCTCCATCTTTATTCTTCGTTACTGAAGCAGCTGTGCTAACGAAACATGCAATTTACTCCTATCTCCAAGTAGCTTGTTCTAATCTCAACTGAGCTTTGCAGCTCCGTGGTTATAGCCTAGAATCTCTTAGGACCTATAACTTCATACTGTTTTTTTAAAAAACCCTCAATTTTAAGTACTCTGTTTATTTACCACTAGCTCCTGTTTTTCCTGCTTATTTTTAGCAGTAACCCTAATTCACCATGATCATTTTCTTTATGACCTTTAACCCACTGGTCCTGACACTCTGCACGAGGTATTGCCCCCACTCCCCTGCTCTGACATTGCTCCATGTCTAGCTAAGATTCCATGTGACCAAGAGGTGACATGGATTCCATGGGGCCGTACCGTCACCTCAATCTGACTACACTTCGGACAGGTTTCTTTCTGAAAACAGATCAACCCCTAACCTCCCTTTTCTTAGAACATTTACTTTAGAACATTGGCAGCTTTATGGTCTTCCTCTGCCCCCCCGGAGATGTAAATCTCTCCGCCCTTTGCCAGTTTTACAACCTAGACAAGCCTTTTCCAGAACCTGGGAGTCAACCCCCGGGAGCCGTAATCACTAAGAAAGATAGCTCCTCTCTCGGAGGAGCCAGCCAGCTTGCATCAGCATTACTCAGCAAACACAGAAGGTCTGAGACCACATTGACCAGCCCACCACTGGGTTTTCTCACTGCTTCTGGGACCTTTGCCCAGTCTCTCTTGAATCCACTTCTGTCTGACTTTCCACTTTTCTGAGAAGGCGTTCTTGTTAATGTTATTCAGGACCAGTCTGTTGCTGAAGCTTTTATTGAAATAATTGACTTTCATCCCTCAATTAACTGTTCCCATCTTTTTGTAATACTTTTTCACTTGGTTCTGTAACAAGACATTTTTGGCTAGCTTCCTATATTTTGACTGCCTTTTCTATAGCTCGCTAGCTTCTTGTCCTTTACCCAATCCCTGAAATATTCTGGTTCCCCAGGGCCACATAATTGGCTCAGGCCACGCCTTGTTCCCTATGGGTTCTTGTTCATGAGAGAATACCCTCTTCTACCCATTATTAAAATACTATCAGTGGTCGGCTTTGTCTCTCTATTTCTCAGCTCAGCCTTGTCTCTCGGCTCTAGTCTGGAATCTCCAATTGTCTGCTTAACGTCTTCACTTTGATCAATGTTGACTTAAAGTAGAAAGCGCTTAAAATAACACTTATATGTTGTCAATTCTCCGTGAAATCAGTATTTTGAGTATAGCGGGAAGCGCGTTGGCACTCGGAGATTGGTGTTCAATCTCCTCTCTTTCACTGATTACTTGTGTGGATGTAACTCATCCTGCCTTACAGGGCTCTTGTATTAATTAATTAATTCTGTAAGAGGCCGATCTTATAAGTCTGGCGAGTGCTTGGTGAAGAGCTCCAGGCGCATGTGTTAATCTTGAATTCAAATGGAGTATATTTAATGGAAAGCAGTCTCAGTTTTATCACTTATTTCATTTATTAATTTAACATTAATATAATAGGTTTGCAAGAGCACCTTATCAATACATGTCAGTTTTGTGTAAATTTGGAATCCATTAATAAATGTGATCTCTGCCTTCACAAAGTTTGTGTTCAGAAGAGCAGACAGACACTAATCAATTATTTTTTAGAAACTAAGTGTGTGTGTGTGTGTGTGTGTGTGTGTTTGAACTTTGGTGAATGCTACGTAAGCATTGCCAGAGGGCATGACATTGTATAGGTCAAAGGTGAACTGGAATGTAGAGAAACATTTAATAATTGGCAAGTTGAGTCACTAATAAAGAAAATATTTGTATGTCATTTTAAATTAATAAGAGTGCTAGACATCCTGATTATTTTAACATAAAAACTGCCTTCATATTTAAAGTATAAGCAATGAAAGTGTTATTTCATGAGAACCTCTAGGGGAAGTTTTTTAATGACTATATCAGAGTAAATTATAATTGGGTTTTCTAAGCTTGCATGTGCTGTGTGCTTTTGAAGTGTTCATGTTGCTTCGGGGTATATTTCTTACATTTTTAATTATTCCTACAAAAGTTTTCTTCATTATTAATTTGGCCTCTGTATGAAGTAAGAGTATGCTATGTCAATTTTAGTTTAGCTCCTTTGCAAAGGATCACTAACTTGAGAAAACACTGAGATTTTATCTAGAATTTATCATTAATGCTTAGATGTGCATATTAAACACTTAAATAATGGGATACAAAATAAAGTGAGGCTTTATGTAGGTGCTAGGATGTTTGAAGTGCAAACATTTCTAAAGCCGAATTCCTAATACTATTGAAATTATCCTATAATTGTACAAGGTTAGACTAGAATTTTTATTTAAAAGATGAAGTAGAAAGATGACAAATTTATACATTAAAAATTAACACGAGGTACTCTTCCTGCTGTCTTCATGAAAATACTAAATTTGTTTATTTATTTTTATTGATTTTTAGGAAGAGGGAGAAGGAGAGGGAAGGAGGGCATGAGAGATGGGGAAGGGAGAAAGAGAGAAAGAAAGAGAGAGAGAGAGTGTAAAACGTCAATTTGTTGTTCTACTTATTTATGCATTCATTGGTTGATTCTTGTATGTACCCTGACCGGGGATTGAACTCTTAACCTTTGGGTATCTGGAAAATGCTCTAACCAACTGGGCTACCTGGTTGGGAGTCAAACACCAACTTTGGACAGTGAAATTGTACTCTCTTTAATGCAGTAAATATAACTGGTTTTCTACTGACACAATATTTCAAACAAGTATCTGAAACAAAGGCATTTAATCACCTCTTCAGAGAAGACTTCCTTGATTACCTTATGTAATAAAGCTCTCCCTGTTAACTTTCTTGATATTCAACACAATCTGAAAGTCCTCCAACTGTTTGTTTCTTGTTTATGCTCTTAATCATATTTACAAGATAAATCTCACGAGGAAAAATATTTAGCCATGTTATTCAGCATTTGATTCTGGGAGCTGATACGGTATCATCATGGAGGACGGACCTAGCAAATATTTGCTCATTTGCATTTGGGGGCCACGTAGTGTAAATAACAACGTCATGCCCCTTAGAATCACAGGGTTTAAACTGGCTAAGTGGCCGGTGTCAAGTCCTTTTTTGCCTTTTGTTCTTGGTCAACCCACGAAATGAGTCTGACCCTCCCTCTTCATCTCATTTCTGTATGTTAAAATAAGGATCGGTAACATGTACTGGGTATTTAACGTGTATTAAAAATACCCCGATAGAGATTTAAGTGGATTCTTTTAAACCTGAAATAATGCTGTGAGCTAGACATTATCAACGTTCCTTTTTTTTTTTTTTTAGATTGAGAAAACTGAGTCTAACATTTATTTACCAAAAGTTGCACAGCTCGCAGTCTCCTTCTGGAGACCTCGTGCTGGGAATGAAGCGCAACGCTGTACATAAAGTGGTCGTGTTGGCGGTTATGGTAGTTGTCACTGAGCAGTGAAGGTTTTCCTGATTCGAAACTATTTGAGTTAAACTTTCATAACACTCAAAAATGTAGAATGAGTTTCACGTCCTCCATGATGTTTTGATTCCCACAGGGTAGGAAAGTTTTCATTTTCTGAACTTCCATACTTTATATTTTCATCGGTTAACAGGTATTATTGCTAAACACGACTTATTTTCTTTGCTGGATTGGAAAACATGCAATATATTTTATTTGTTTTGTAGAATAATCATACGGCTACACTAATTCAATAGATGTACAGTACATATATTTTGATTAAGGAAATAAATTATAAATACAATACATATAATAATGGCCTCTCTTAAAGCATCACCTTAACATGTCAAATCTTAGCATTCCTCAAGTTCTCCCCCTTAACCCTTAGAAAGTGCTGTTTTCATTATTGATACTTTCTGACTTCCTTCTTTTAGATATTTTGTTGCCCTCCTCTGTCATTAGTAATGTGCCTTCATTCATTTTAAGTCATTCAATAGTCTGCCTGGTGTTATATTGATCTCAAACTGGTATGGGAAGTAAGATATCTGTACATAATAGGGATCTGACCCGGAGATTATTAATTAAATTAACATTCTCATTCCATTTTGTTTGTTTGCTTTTAACCCCCAGGGACGTATTGAAATGCGGTGAGGATAGATGCAGCCAGTCAATTGAGAGAGAAACCTTTTTCTTTCCCTAAGATGACGGCACTAATTAAAGTCATAGATCTTCATTGATGACTTCTAAATCATCCTTATGTTTATTTCTAGATTTCCCCTAATGAATAGAACAAAGGGAATTATTTTCAGATTGGCAAATAACCGTAATGGCTTCTAGCATTCTATTTAGCGCTTGCTACATATATTTATCATTTTCTGTGTATGCCTACACACTATTTTACAATTAATTATTTGAAACAGTAGGTTAGCCCTTCCCCCAAATACAATGAACTAATTCCACTTTGCCTCTAACTAGAAATAACTGCTAATAATATGGAAAAGTAATGAACATGAGGCAAGAAGCTTTCACAGGAACTATTTACATTATAGTCACATAATGTTCTTTAAAAACCACCACATTTCAGAGTTCTTTGGTAATGGCAGAAACAAGTCATCATAATTTCATGTAATCATGCTGTTTTTCTAAATAGTTTGTGACTCTGACACGTCATTTTTAATCCAGCGAGCTGTGTACATTACATTAACGCCCAAAGCCCACGCTACAAATTTGCAAGCTCTTCACGCATAAGTAATGTCTGTCCTTCAAATAGCTCATTTCTGGATCCACCTGCAGAACAATTTTAATCAGTTTACGGCCCACATGGATGTTTCTGAACTGCAGGGCCCAGCTGGGTTTGGTAAACAACGCGAAAATTGCCTCTGTCTCTTTCCACATTGGTTCCTGGAGCAAGGACAGGAAATGGGCAGTGATGGCCAGGCCCAGAGCACCAGGGAGAGCCCCGGCTTCTAATCAGGGGCGGGGACAGCTTTGGGCGAGAATGTGCAGGTACCTCGGGTGGGAAGCCAAGTGTCGGCCCTGCTCCCCAGTGAGAGACAGTAGGTAGGCACCCTCTATTGGCCTCAGCCCACAATTTTGATAGAAACTCACCCCTGTATATAATGTAGATTCTCAGAGGTACATTATTTTTACTCTTTTAGTTGGCGGTGGAAGAACAAACAAAAAAAGAAACAGAAAACAAAAAACCACAGGCACACGCAGAAGTACGCACCCACACACACAGGAGTACGCACCCACAGGCACAATTCAAATGACTTAACCCCCCACTTTAAAAGTCTTGGTGTGATCGTCCTTTCCCCAACTGGATCGCAGACTGAAGATGCAGCTCTCGTGATTGTGTGTCATTTCGTCACCTAGCTAGCTCTGCGCCGAACAAATAGGTGGAAATAATTGCTAGTCAATCTACCGGCGTGGTAGATTTGGGAGGAACTGAAGCCCAGAAGTCAGAGGAAGAGAATGTTTTTCTCGGGGTTCAGAGACCTCGTGCTCGGTGGCGCATCATCTCCCTGTCTCGGGAAATGTAGCCCCGTCCGCTGAAAGAAAGGGCAGGGGCCTTCCTGCCACGCCGGTCACCGTCACTGTCACCCTGTCCACACGCCACCGGCATCCCTCCTCTCTCCGTCACTCATGCTTATTATCATCGCAGCTGCTCTGGGCACCCAATGTGCCCTTCACTTAAACATCCAAAAACAAACGTGTGATGTCGATCCGCTGTGCCCAGCAGTAGGCACTTCCGTGAGTGTGACTACAGAAGAGCAATTCTCACGCGTTTTTTCCTTTTGGCCAATGGGATGAGTGAAATAGGGGGTCCGTGCTGTTACCCGGGGACCTTGCTCCCCCCAATTTGCATTTTTTATTATTTTTAATAGTTAATTTTTACTGTATTCAATTTGTCAGGTCTCTGAGCCTGCCCCTGCACCGATGAGAGCTCCTAGTGATCTGAAACTGTACTGGGACTCATGTGCGCTGGCCTGCTCTCTGCATAAATAGACACTGTCCTGTGGGGAAAGCGGAGTGAGAGGCTGACTGTACAGCTGAGTACCGCCACTGTACAGAAAAAAATAGAGACTTCACATCATGCAGCTTTCGGGAGCAAAAGTTAAGCTTAGAACAGCCAGGAAAAAAAGGCCAAACGCTGCCATAAGCATTCAGCCATCATGTTAGTGTGACACAGCTTGCCTGGCACATACATCGTTTTTTTCCCCACTTGGATTGAAAGAATGTGGACACAGGTTGTGCCTGTTGCTCTCCTGTGTCACACGCTGCCCGGAAACTGAGTGGCAGGAGACGTCCCTGCTACGCTCCGGGATGAGGGGTCAGGGATTCAGATGGGTTGAAATGTCAGGCCTGTACCCTGTGCTTGAAGAGGTCTGGGGACGCTGATGGGAAGATGAGCCTGCGGGTCACTTGCATCTGGGGGGCTGAAGGCATCTGAGTGGACACGTGTTCCCTCACACATGTGGCAACTGGGCTGGGACAAGCAGTGCTGCCCTCAGCCTGGGACGCTTTCCCCAGTGCCTTGGGCTTCTCACAGCGTGACTCTGAGGGCATGTGCAAGTGACACTTCCAGGACATCAGCTGGGAGTGTATGGCCTTTCCTGAGCCATGGCAGAGAGTCAGAGGGTCACTTCTGCTGCATTTTACCAATGTTGAGCAAATCAGCTCAGGTTCAAGGTGAGGGGACAGGCTTACGACACGACCTCAAAGCACTGGCATGGATGACTTTCCCCAGTCAAATAGCCAATGGATTAATTCAATAAATCTCTCTTAATTACCTTAATCTCCAATGTCAACCTGTTAATACCTTCAATTAGGAAAGACATAAATAAATTTCTATTAAAAACATTAATAGCTAAGGTTTCCAAAAACATTAATAGCTATTAATGTTCCCGTTAATAGCTAAAGGAGAATTTAAGAGCCTTAAAAGGTGTTCAATTTCTTTGTAAATTATTCCTCTGAGAATTTTTGCAGGAGTGACCTTGCTTCGTTCCTGGTCTTACATGGCTCTCTAAACTTTGACCCTGTCTTTTCTATTATCTCACAATCTTTGGGGCCATCTCCCTAGTAGGGCGATCTTCTGAACTGGCTTACGAACAGCCCTGGTTCCTGGAATATTAATAACCTCTCTACTTAGGGCCTACGTTAATAGTCTTCCTGACAAAGACGTGCCTTTTCACTTGCAGACTTGAAAAGCTCCCATAATGATTTTAGGAGCTAAAAGTCAGGTGAGAAGAAATATATCATCAAGCCATTGCTGCCTTGAAATCGCCCAGTAGGATACGAGATTTCTAAGACATTGTCTGAAGTTAATTGCACATTTTTATCCCCCTTTACAAAGAGAGGTAGTGGTACCTACGGTAGGTTAATACTTCCTCTTGAGAGCTAAATAAAAGAAAAGTCTTTTTGAACTTGGCAAAGAACAGCAATTAATCTCGTCTGTTCGGATATAAATTAAATGCACAGCTACTAGTTAGGCTTTGAACGTCAAGAGCTAGTCATTCTCAAACCACAGTGGGGGGGCCCCACTAAACACCAGATGAAGTGGGATCTCTTCATTAGCTGAATTTATTTCATTTTTATAGCCTTACATTGTCTCCATACTTCAAAGCCCCATTTAAGAGTCAAAGGCAATATGGCTCCTTCCACAGTGACTCCAGCTAGTGGTGATTTTGCTTTTTCTGCCTCCTCCATTTCCTCTAACTACGTGGCCCTTGTCACACAATATCCAGTGTTGTGGTCATTGCCTGCATACATCGCATTTCCTCTTCAACTCTTCAACTCTTCAACTCATTGGGTCATTTTCCCAGTTTTTTTAGGGCATAAAATATAGCCGTAGAGTTTTAAAACATACTTTTGTTGTTGTTGTTCGAATGCAGTAGTCTCCATTTTCTCACCACAACTCTCCCCTGCCCCACCTCCCACCCTCCTTCCTTCCCCCCTTTGGCTTTGTCCATGGGTCCTGTATCCGTGTTCCTTGACGACCCTTTCCCTTCTTTCCTCCATTGTCTCCTCCCTGCTCTAAAAGACATATGAAATGACTAGGTGTTACATCTGCTGTGAGGTACCTAGACTTCTACAATGATGTCATTTTTCATGAAGACGATGGAAGGACTGGGCTTGTCTGTCTGTCTCATACACACACCCACATCACCTCCCCCCCCCCCCAGCCATACACAGTCTGCATGGACATCTTCTATGGACTCAACACCACCACCCCACCGTTTGGGCAGTGAACCTGTACTCCCCTTTGAGGGTATCAAGAGGCAAGTGGGCCCTCACCTTCAGTGAACTAGAGATGCCTCACCTGCCATCCAAGCTGCCAGCACTTTGATCTTGCACCTCCCAGCCTCCAGAGCTGTGAGGAGTTGTGTAAGCCACCCAGTCTCTGGTATCTTTTAGAGCAGTTGGAACGGACCCGGACAACATCCGTATTTACAAGCACATCCCACAGCTGACCTGCTTACCCTCTGAAAAAATACAGAACGTAATAGAATAATTTCTCTGAATGAATGCATAAAAATGTAGCTATGGTACTCATCAAATTAATTTTAAAAAGTTACATTCACTGTAAATAAAGGCTGTCATATCTTGCTTTGCAAGACGGGCAAAAGCAGCCTCCGTGACAGTAGACATGACCTATTAATGACTTCATTTAGAGCGTGCTGATGACAGAGGTGTTTTCTTTTCAACTTGCCTTTCATAGGACGATGTTAGTAACATTTCCCTTCAAGATTTTCAGAATCTCAAGTAACTGTGAGGGAAATGTTGTTCTTATTTTTCTGATCTTCTCAAGGGACTCTCGGACCCCAGCCCTTCCTGCTGCTTCTTAGTCCCATTTCCTGTCTGCCTGCCTTAGCTTTTTTTTTTTTTTTTTTTTTTTTTGCTTCCATCAGGACTTCAAAGGGAAGGAAAACACCAAAGAAATCGAAATCGTGGAGTAACAGTATATTCGAGGAAATTAGGGTTGTATATCACAGATCTAGAGAATAGGATTTTCTCAGAAGTTCTACAAAACATCAGTCAATGGTAAACTAGTGGGGAATTTTAAAATTCTATTTATTGATAAATGCTGTACACCATTTAGAAATTATATACTCAGTACACAGAATGCACCCCGACAAAAAGCTATGTTTACAACATATGATAACTAATAAGAGTTATTTAAAATAGATCCTGTTATATGTTCATTAACTAATGTTATTCACATATTTTCCCCTTTTCCCAAGGCTAAGAATACTTAATAGGGCATGATCCTAAAGTGTGTTATTTTGGCAAATAACTACTGTGGTGGCGCTTTGTTAAACAAAATTATTATGAATGTGTGAAATTTATACTGCTTTATTCAGCATTTGTGTTAATATAGAAAGCATTAAAGGGCTTGATTTTTTTCTCTCTGAAGCAGACAATCCCAGGTCTAGTCTCAGCTCTGTAATATACTGAGACACTAGCTCATTACTTCATATCTCTG
Organism: Sturnira hondurensis; assembly: GCF_014824575.4. Lineage (NCBI taxonomy): Eukaryota > Metazoa > Chordata > Mammalia > Chiroptera > Phyllostomidae > Sturnira > Sturnira hondurensis. The sequence goes on from NW_028091156.1 coordinate 9,164,862, forward strand.
ACTTGGCTCCTTGTTCTAAAATATTAGGATAATAACATTTGCCTAAATGACTACTACCTGCAAATGCTCAGATACCCATGCTCCCTGCCTCTCTCCAGATCTGAAATATCAGACCTATTTCTCCTCTATCTCTCATGATTAATGCAATGGATTCATGATCCTTTTTGGGATATGTTTTGAAATATCCCTTCATCTTCTGTATCTTGACTCATTTCCTAAAACTGCTGAGCAACCTCTCTGTCTCTATTTCTCCTCTCTATCTACCTACATGTCTGTCTTTTACAGTGAGTTCCACCCCGATCCTAGGGCTTTTGCTGAAAAGTGTGGAGAGATACACCCTCATTTCACCTGGTCTTGAACTTAGGAAAACAGTTGCCCGAATCTACTGCTGGTAACACTAAGTGGAGCCGACTCATAGCACAGAAAGACAGGAGATGGAGAAAGACTCATTCCTCAAAAATATTGTTTGATCCTGCAAAACTAATGGTGTCTGAATGTGTTTTTAGCCCCTGCATTTTTCAGTTACATGAACCACATCTTTTTAAAATTTTGCCTATAGTTAATTTAAGTTGGGTTTTCTGAGATCTACAACTGAAATAATACAAAAACTCAGTTACTGTATAGCCATAGTCCTGCCATTCATCACATTCTGAGGATATCTTAGGAAAAGGGGGTAGGAAAAATCATTCTGTATACACTGTTTAACTCCAGAAGAGTTGTTTGTATTCCAAATACGTATAGACTTATAAAGTAGTCAATTCAATTTTCCTTTTCAGTGCCTTCTACATTCCAGACCTGGATATGTATCTGAGAGTTAGGTAGTTTTGAATTCCTATCTACCGACAAGGAAGCTTTGGGACAGGTTCACCATGGTGCCTGTTTCACCCTGCAGATGAGTTCTCCCTCAAAGCCTCCCGACCACTTACTGCAAATATTCTCTCGGAGGGCTGTCTTCATAAATATGGTCACACACACTAGATACTGAGTATTTATTTAGGCTTTAATTAGATGACTGCTCGGCTTCTACTTTGCTAGACGTGTCTGGATCTCTCACACCTGTCAGCTCGGCTTACTTTCTTCTGTGTTCTTTTGCATGTGTTTTTTCTTGCTATTAAAAAAAATCTTTCATTTTTTGTACCATTATGGTAATAGAGTAGTTATTTAAATCTCAATTAATTAAGAGTAAATAAAAGGAAAAGTTTAGTTCCTCAGTCTCAACTAGTCACATTTCAAGCGCTCTGGAGCCACACGTGGCTGGTAACTACTGTTTTGGACAGGGTAGGTATAAAACATTTCCGCCATTGCAGGAAGGTCTGTGGGACAAAGCTATTCAGGACCGTGTCTTCAGAGCTGGGTTTCAAACAAGCATCACATTTTAAACTGTAACTTTCTGAGTTGCCTATCATAAATCCACTGCTTCAGACTCTGTGCCTGTGGGTAGGTGGAATTTTACCTGCAAATGACTTTCTCCAGGAGACCAGGCATTTCAGGCTTAGAGTGTTCAGAGTGATGAGTAGAACAAAGAGTGGGAAGAGATGAGGCCACTGGTATGGCGCTACCTGAACTTTTGACAACGGTTTGAAAGTTTTTCCTTCCAAAGCTGTTATTTATCATTATTAATGTTTTTCTAAACTATTGTCTCTTTTCCAATTAAATCAACGTTTTCCCCTTTTTTTGCAATAAAAAAATCTTCCCTGCCTGAATTATGTATATAGATTAGTTTTCAATTTTACTTTGTCTATTTGCCTCTGTGAATCTGTAATTATTAATTTTGTGTATCAACTTGGCAAGGCCAACAAAATTGTTTTGCGTCAAATACTAGGAGTTAGTGTGATGATGTTTTTTAGATGTGATTAACATTTAAGCTGGTAGATTTTTGAGTAAATCAGATTAAGGATAACTTCTAACAGAAAAATAATTCTCATACTACTGCAAAAGATGACATTTACTATAAATGCAGCATGGATGTGTCAGTAACAACATGTGTACACAATATATATAATGTCTGTGGAGGAAAAGACCCTATAATTGATAACCGAATGCTACAAATTCATCCAAGTGAGAGAAGCACCATTTTCCTTCCTTGATCAGCTCACTCAAATTATTTGAAGCACCTCATTGTCTTGCCAGCTGTCAGACGTGTTTTTAATTAGGCACTAATGAAGTAATATATGTATGTAAACCACTTAAATCTTGTTCCAGTTTGCAAGGACATCTGGGAGGTGGAAAGTGAGACGCCTTGATCTTTGCCAGACGTTACAAATTATAAAACTATAAAACAGGAAGCTCAGGTGTACACAGAATGACTCAAATTAAAATAGGAGAGGGTGCTATGCAAAAGGTTAAAAAGGACATTTTGCTTGACTTAGTGGAGAATAGGAGTTTTTTTTTTTTTTGCCTCCTCCTGTTCCTCTCTGCAGCTATATTTTCGGGCCGCTTTATCGCATCAGTGAAGTAGACAGGTAAAGTACCTTAAGCGTTCCGGTAGGCTTGAAGCTCAGACTTCAAGTAGAATTTTGGGAAAAGTGTGATTATTTTCTCGGTTCTGTTTATATCAACAAATGCTATTCTATCATTGTGCATAACATTAGCACTTCACTTGGTTCGGAGAAGAAGGAAATCACTCTGTCATGCACTTGACCTTGCACAGCAGAAGCTAGACAATGGTTTTAACTTTGAAATGGAAGTTTACTTCTGAGTTCTGAGAAAAGTGGCTGTGGGTCTTTTTAAATCATTTTTTTTTTTTGCAAGGGGAGTTCTAATCCAACTGGAGTCCCTGATAAAAGAAGAAAATGAGGCATGCTATTTTAAAAATCACCTTTAGTTTTTCAATTTTCTGCCCTTACATGCTCACAAACATTTTAGCCTGCATTTATTTATTTATTTATTTTCATTTTAAGTAATGAATGGTGACCAAATCACTTCCTCTTTTGTTTTTCACTGTCTAAAAAGTGTCACAGGCACATGTGTGGTGGAAGGAGAACGAAGTGTCTGTGTGACCTCTGTCAGCTCAGAGCACCGCCAGGCACCTACTGGTTAGTCCCCTGGGTCCAAGCAGCCTGGATGCCAGTTAATAATGCCCTTCAAAGAACAGTTACGATGAGGTGCGCATTTAAATGGGCATGCTTTACTCAAGCAACCCTTGAGTGAGTCATTTTCGCAGTTATGAATCAGTATTTCGTCCTGCAAAATTCAGCGATGGCGCCACTGGTTGCCCATCAGAATCAACCGGATCTCTTTATGCAAATGTTAAGGCCTTGGCTCCTCCCCCACTACCGTAAACAGACTGTTAAAAATACGTCTGGTGTCTCCGTCTGGTCTGGTGTCTCCGTCTGGTGTCTCCGAGGTGCTGAGGCGCTGAGGCGTTAAGAAGCCCTAGAGGGTCGTATCTATAAGCACCCTTCCCTGTGATTTTTTTTTTCTCTAGTGAATCTCTGTCCTTCCTGCTACACGTGCTAAGCCTTCTGTATTATCACCTATCACGGCTGCGGGCCTACTCTTCACCAGGGGCCACAGAACGGGGCTGTAGAAGCAGGATCATCTGTAGCGTTTTAGTACGATTTGATATTTGTAAGGATTAATAGATTTACATAGTGTCTCTATCATGTGCTTTTCAAGTGATTTTTGAAAAAAGCACACAATAAAAACAAAGTATTAACATGGTGAATTGTAATAATATATTCTTGAATATATAGATATAAGCAGAATCTCTTTTTAAAAAAAGCAGTGTATTCACAGGGCAAACTTCCATAGTTCAAAGACTGGTGTTGATGGTATATTTTATTATTGAAATGAAATAATAAATGGATTTTCCTTTGAAGTGGTTCCTCCACATGCAAGAAAATAGTCTATTATAAAGCTAAGTTTTAATTTTCAGCATAGTATCAGTATTAAGATTTATTTATAGGAGTGAACTTTATCTGAAAAAATGCATACACTGCATAATTTAGATATTTCCCTTCAATATTTAATAGAATCTAAACTTTAAAATAGCGGGCCTCCTTATTTGAAGAGTTTAAGAAACAATAAAGAACAAAGTTAGGCATTAGAAATTCTAACAAGAACCACGATTGCCATTTAAGATGCATGTTCCTCAGGAATACAGAGTTATTGTGCTATTCTCTTCCTGAAGGATCTGCTAACCTGGCCAGATAGGCAAACGTATATGTAACTTGTCTGGGAGGTGGGTCTTCCTGCCTTCCAGATGAGCAGTGAAAAAAATTGCTCTGGGAACACAGGATTAACATGACTCATGCCACCTGGGGGAACACTGTCAGTGGGCACTGAGCTCAGATGCACCCTGGGAGGCTGGGCACTCAGGCAGTGGAGACCCAGGCCCCAGCATTAGAGGCAGCGAGACAAGAGCACATGAGAGCAATCAGTTGTGATTGTGAGGTTGGAAAATACAAATAGAAGTTCAGTGGAAGGCCTGAGCTGTAGGGATTTTCTGACTTATTCTGGGCAAGTGTTTGCAGCTGAAAACATAATCATGCCAGCACTTTGTAGGTCTTGTCTGTATTCTGCAACCAGGGCCCTGAAAGAATTCGATCTTGATTTTCTTTAGAGAAACAGAGGGGAGCAATCTTGATGTCATTAGGTGGGCAGGGCAGGAGGTCCAGCAAGAGTTAATGACCTCCCACCAGTCAACTCCAAGTGCGCACAGTTTGTTCGGTGTAATGCTCTTATGTCTTGTACCATGTAAACATTCTGTAATTATTTTTCTATGTTCTTATACTACATAAAAACAGTACTAAATTATTTTATTGCTTTTTAGTTATCTATGTAGTATAATTATCCTGAAGCAAGTAGATATTTAACTTATAGAAAATTACCATTTTTTCCCAGTGAACTGAGGTGTTAACAACCCAAGTTCCTACCTAGTACTCATTACAAGATAATTAGAGACATTTGGAGTTTTGATACTCGAACACACGTGGCCAGCCATGGTTGTCTGAACATGATAGAAAAGTAGATATCAGATCAGGATAAACATAGATCAGAAGTGTAGTATCTAATTTTGAAATTGTCCACTGAGTTCTGTCATTTTAAAAAGAGCTACAAAAACAGTTGTTACAATATTTTCCAAAGCAGCATCCAAACATTTGTGCCCAAATAAATCGCAGTCCCCATTGAACTCACTTAAGTGACTAAAGCAAGTTGATGTGGTGATGAGAAAGGAAAATTAGTTTGCTAATTCCTCTAAAAATGTCAAGCTATAATTGCAATATGCTACTAATATTGGCGTGGCATTTTTCTTTATTTATGAAAGTGTTTTTAAGTGAGAAAATACATTTGGTAGGAGTATGCACATATTGTACCCCTCTTCATACCAAAAGAGAGTGCTTTTTCCCTCATTGCTCTTGGCCTTGGTCTGATCCAAGAACTGTGCTTTCGAATTTGGTAATGGGAAGAGATAACATCTGTGAGGAGATAGGGAATATTAAAATAAATAGAGATGATGAAGGAATTAAGTCATCATATTTTACATTTTTCATTGTGGCATTAAACATGAATGTTTTATTCATGCAGAATGTATATAGGTTTATGATATGTTATATATTTCCACATATAAATTATAGTAAAATGAGTTTTAAACAGTTAAATATATTCCATAAAGAGCCTTTCCAAGTTGAATAGACTCTATACAGTGTGAGTAAAAAGAATTCAAACGTGAAACAAAGAAAAGTGAATATCTTCTCTCAATTTCCTCATTTATGTAAACCATGTTTAAAACTAGACTTAATGGTGTTTACAAATAGCTCTTCAGTTATAGCATTGCATGAGGGGGTCAGAAACACTCTGCTGGCTTTTTCAGTACCACCCCCACTCCTTCTCGGCACGTATCTATTAAGCAAACGCTATCATCTTCCCACACTGAATCTACTTTTCTTCACATGAGTGGACATTACTTTAAAAGTTAAATGAGCATCTAGTATATTGAAAGTCAGTGAAAAACTCACATCTAAGAAATCATTCCACATATGTAGAAATAGGTCAGAATGAAAGGCAGAACCAATAGCTCCCTGAAATATTTCCGTCCACATTTAAGGTTTGCTTGCAGAAGTACCTACATAACTTTGTTTGGACACACTCGTGACATTATTAAGAGTTACTGCAAACAATTGTGATATGCATATGCCTGGGATAGATAAGCTACCGGTACCCCCAATGTTGTGGATTGTTCTGGTGCTTGAGTTAGCATGACAGGCGGCCAACTGGCTGAACTTCCAAGGATGTAGTTGCTACAGTGCATGGCGGCCCCCTAACCCAGAACGTACCTGGGAAGTCCGTTCAGCTATTTTGTGGACACTCAACCTGTGTCTCTTTACTTTCTATGTAAAATATGACTTAATTAAGAAAGTACATTTGAAAGTACATTTCAGAGTAGCTGGTGATATTTAAAGTGGAAGTTATGGCTCAAAATGGTGCTGGATATGCTATATTCCTATATAGCTTGTGGCGATTTTCACATCCTTTTGTGGGTAAGCTGTTTTTGGTTAGCACTCATAGCTCTGTTGGTTACTTTAACTAGTTTGGGGCCACCAATTAACAAACAATACGTGGCATTTGATGATGTAAACTTAACAGCACAATCTACTATTCTAAGCAGACATTCAGATATATCTTGCAATAGAAATGAAAACTTTGGAAGCAACATATTTATTTATGTAAAGGAAGTTTAATGGGTACATGGTGCCTTTTTCTGTATTCAACTTTTATCAGATAATTTGAGCTTAGGAAAACCTCTGTCTGTTCTGTTTATTGTTGCTGATGTAGTCCTGAAGTGTATTGGAAACAGGTTTAGATAAATAATGAGTCAGAATCTGTACTTACTGCTATGCTGCTAATTAGCATGTGACCTTGGGTAATCACTTCATCTATTATGTCTTAGTTTTCACACCTTGCTTTCCAGGAGATGATACTATTGAAACACACAATCTATAAGGCTTTCTCCAGTTTTAAATTGCTAGCAATTTACTTTTACAATGGTTTCCATGGTTCTATTTGGTACCTTAGTTTTGGGGCTAGAAAACAGAGAATTACGGAGTTGTGGAGGGCAAAGAGAAAAGACATTTCAAATAGATTCTTATTATACCTACTATTAGAAAATTTACTGGTTCTGAGTTAATGTGTCCAATCACTAAATTATTCCCACACTCTTTCAATTGCTGATGGAAAGAAGCATTTTCCATAAGTCCTTTATGATCTCAAACATCTATTGTCTAATTAGTCCATCTTACATGTATAGCAAATACTATAACCAGCAGAGGTGGCCATTAGTGACCCAAAGCTCCAGAAGACAGCACCCCAAAGAGTCTGTAATTCCTCCTAAATTTCATAGTTTAGCAGTGCATTTGCCGATTGGGGAACGTACGTACTGTGGATCCTCAATGATCTGCCGCAGCACATGGATCAATCATTGAAAAAAAAGAGAAAAAGAAAGGGACAAAGAGAATTTGACTCTTTTATCCACAACATTTATAATTTTCTGATGAGCTCAAATATAAAAATCTCATTTGGAGCCAATATATTTTAAATATGTATCACTTGTTAATCCCCATTTTTAACAGAGCTTCTGTTGGGCTCAAAGCATTTGGCAGCCAGCGTTATTCTGTTGTCTTTGGTTTCATGCGTATGATTTCAGTGTGATGATTAGTTAATTTTTTCAGAGAAGGGACAACACTTCTAGTAGCCAAAGTAATATAAACTTGTAAATCTGCCAAATATATTCTTTCTTTCTTTAACTAGGCTAGAAAATGTTGACAAATCCTTCTAATATACATTTGTTTAGAATTTAAAAAATGACTATCACTTATACCCAAATTGGTACAAGAACATGGCATACCCAAGCACATTGATTGAAATAATATAATGAATGGGCCCAATAGCGAGACACTTTTTAACTACTTGTGCATGAAGCACACTCACACTTTTGTGTGCATATATGGGATTATTATACCCATTATTACACCCATGGTATGTAATCACTGTACCTGTGCAAAATTGCATCCTTATTTTTCCTAAAAAATTTGGGCAAAAACTCTACATTATACATGGCAAATTATGGTCGTTTAAAATGAATCACTTATACAGATAGCGCTCCTCAAGCATTTTGAACCAGTACTTTTCCTTTGCTTTAATTTTTTAAAAGACTTTATTTTTTTGGAGTGGTTCTAGGTTTAAAGTAAGAATTAGGATGAAAGTACAGAGATTTCTCATCTGTTTGCTGCCCCCCCACATGTATGGCCACCTTGAAAATCATCACTCTTCTTGAATGTTTCATTTTCACCAAAAGTGAACCTGCCTTGGCACATCATCATCACCCAAAGTCGATACTTTCCATTGGGGTTCATTTAAGCGTTGTACATTCAATGGGTTTGAACAGATGTGTAATAACCTGTATGAGTTTATACTATTATAGTATTATATAGACCGTTTTCAGGGCCCTAAAAATCCTATGTGCTCTGCTGGTTCATCTCTGCCTCATAGTCTCTGGCAACCGCTGATCTTTCTATTGTCTTTTTAGTTTTGCTTTTCCCCAAATATCATATATTTGAAATCATATAATATATAGTTTTCTCAGGTTGGCTTCTTTTACTTAGTCATGAGCATGTAAGTTTCCTTCAGGTCTTTCCATGGCTTAATTGCTCATTTCTTTCTCACACTTTCTCATCTGATGGGCCACAGTTTAGTTTTCCATGTACCTACCAAAGGACTTCTGGGCTGCTTCCCAGTTTTGGCAGTCGGACTAAAGCTGCTCTAAACATCTGTGCAGGTTTTCGTGTCGACTTAGTTTTCAACTCCTTTGAGCAAAGGCCAGGGCGTACCATGCCCGGGTTGCGTGTAGGAATGTACTTGCTTTTCTAAGAAACCACCGAACGAGCTTTGGAAGTGGCTATACCTTTTCACGCCCACGAGCAGTGGCTGAGAGTTCCTGGTGCTCCGCGTCCATACCAGCGTGTGATGCTGGTGGCGATTCAGACTTTGGCCACGTGATTAGGTGTGCGGTGGCATCTCATCGTTGTTTTAGTATGAGTGTCCCTGATGCCACCGGATGCAGAGCATCTTTTCATACGTGCTCTGATTTTTAAAGTGACTTTATCTCCATCTTATTCTTTAAACCTGGGGGATAATCTATTTGGAACATAAACACATGTCTGCATAGCCTATACTTAATACATCCAGTGTGGATAGTTATTTCAAATTGAATTGTATTAGTTCTGATGCTTTTAGAGCATTATAGATTCAGAGCATTTGTATATATTCAGTAAAATGATCAACAAATAACAGCACATGAAACATTACTTGTTTTACAAATAAATAAAAGGCATGCAGCATATTTCTGTAGTACTAAGGCCAAAGTCCCCTGTGGAAACATGTTACTAAAGGGCCATGATTTTTATTGTGAACAGCCTTCTGTGTTGCGCTCCCTGGATTCTCCAGTGCTGATCAGTTTTATACCAGCAGTCCTATCCACAGCAGAGTTTCTATACAGGCATTGGTCTCTCACTTCCAAAATTCTACTGAACACAATTGAAGAACCAAGGGCTGGTTTTGTATGGTTAACGGCATGTCACTGTAGCTCTACGGCAGCCCCAGTTACGCACAGCAGATTAGGGACAGAAATCATGAGAGAGAAGAAGAAAGAAATAACACATCTACAGCATAATTAGGAAACCATATTTTCTTGCTGCCCTATATTTTTTCCCATAATTTAAAGTATTCTCCTGAGTTCAATTTTCCTAACCTAGGCTCACAGCAGGTTGAAATTGAAGAACATTTACAAAAAGAGAATGAGTTTCCTCCAAATCTCACAGCACTAAAAGGTGAAAAAAAAGTTAGTCAAGAAATACTGATACAGTTGGGGAAAAGCAAAAATAGGAATGCGTTTTTGCTTTATTAAATAAGTGTATTATTATAAGTTTTCTTAGTATGCAAACTCTAGCATTATTTTTATAAGAAACATCAATATACATGTTTTTAGAACTAATTGATCCTTAAATTCTAGTAACTCACTTCATGTAATATATTGGAATTGTTATCTAAATGTTTTGATCAAAGTTATAGTCTTTCTTTATTAACAAAGATCATGTTAACACTATAATGAAATACCGAAAACACTACAAACAGCCAAAAATAACTTGGCTTGAAGCAATTATATTTGTAACTTAAAGAAATACATGACTCACTCTGAGGGATTATTCTTTCCTATTTTTTCCAGTATCCATCTTTGCCGATTCCTGTAATAGTTCCAAATAGAATTGTTGCATAGACTTACAGTGCTGTATTTCCAACTCCCTGTTTAATATTTCCACTCAAGTGCTTGGCTGATTCCTCAGACTTTACATGTTCAAGGCTAAGTGATCTTTTCACGTAGCGCTATTGCTACACAACACCTTCAGTTTCATTCATATTATCCATGTTTCCCACTTTTGGAGATTTCTTCTCCTCCATCTATGTGTCTAATTGTCATATAGCCTTATGAAATAAATACTTGTTATGGTCTCTCAAACATTATATTTCTTCCCTTTCATTACTTGTGTAAGTTATTATAATGTCCTTTCTAAAAGACCAAGTCATTTATAGTACTTGTGGTTTCTTCATGTTTTACTCAGTATTCCTCAGAGAGGTTTTTAAAACATTTTTCCTGGTTTAGAAATTTTAAATATGCATTATAATTATATTCCTCAGCCCATCATTCATAGACTTCTCTAATGTACCCTCATGCTGGCAAGAAGTATGCGTCTTATTATGTCTCATCTGAGCCTTATACTTGAGTGAGTGTTGTCCTCCATGCTCAAGAGTAGCCCCATCCTACCCCTTCACCCTCCTTTTGTTCTGCCCCCTCCCTCGTCATTATAAAAACCAGTGGCCTTGCTACTTCTCTCGTTTTTTCATGCTCTCTAACTACAGAAGTTACATCCACTCTCCAAAGCCAGGTCAGATCCCATTTCTTCGCAGCCACTTCCCCATACCATGGATTCACTCATGAATTCATTTGTTTATGCCACCAGCTGCTGCTACCTGAGTGTCCCGCCTCGGGGATTCAGACTTACTTGCTGTGTCTGAGTGTGCTGAGCACAGAGAGTTACACTCTTCCCCTTCCCTCTGGTAACCACGATCCTGTTCTTTGTGTCTATGAGTGTTTGTTTGTTTTTCTCTTTTTGTTCAAATTATATAAAAAAATTTAAAGATCCTCTCTTCCCAACTTTCTTCGTCCATGTGGATTTCTTTCTGTTGCACACCATTGTTCACATTCTCCCTGGTTAATGGTTTAAAGCTCTTCACAAGGGTGGACTCCAGGCTCTGGGAGAGACCAAGGGACGTACTTGTGTCTTTTGTTTGCACCAAAGGGTCCAGAGCCCAGTATGTGCTGACACATGGTAGTATCATAGACACTTTGTTATTCACTCTTTGATTAGAGTGCTGAATTTTTTAATAGCTCTACCCGTGTGTTTAATGGATCATAATGAGAGCTGTCTAGTGACTCTCTGATGTGTTAATTTAACTATTAGTACCTCTACTTCTTCTAGAAGTACTAGTATATCTTTTAATATATCAGGGAAAAACAATGACCATAGTTGAAAAGGACAACGAGGTAGAGAATTCCAACTCTCCAGGAAGATGATTTTCTTCTAAAGCTTTCCCTAATGCCTCCCCCATCAGTTGTCAATTCAAAAAGACAAAGGCAGCATTAGAGTCCATTTCTTTAAGTTCATGTAATCTATATTTTCCAAAAATTATTATTGCAGAGAAAAGCAAAAAAAAAATATTTCGACTATCAAAGCCTCTCCAGAGACAGGTTGGAAGAGTTGAAGATCATAACAGATGTTTTCTGCTATCTAGTTAGCTAGGGCTATGATGCAAATAATTGTTACTGCCATTATCTTTGAAACCAGATGTCTTATGTCCCTAGGAGAGACAACAAAATAATAATAATAATGGTAGAGATGATTTTCAGGCCTATTGCTGAGTTACAACTTAATATTGATTTTTGTCTGTATAACTGTTGACAGGCACACAACAATGTTGACACCAGAAACACATTTTTAATCTAAAATTTTCTAGAGCATCATTTAGCACTAAGACCTAATTTATTAGTGGTAATGGCTTTTCCCGTCCTAGTGTGCACGTAAGATTACAGAAATAAGAATGAGGGAGTAAGGATCTTTCCAGAAATTCTCTGTCAGCTGGGTTGAGCTTGAAAAACTGTTGAATTAATTGTATGGCATGTTTATCCAGAATCTTCTCCAAGGATACAGCATAGCCTGGTTTTGTGACTAGGCTCAGAAAAAAGAACAGGCTTTTTATAGAGGTTTGTTCAGGTGCTCAACTCCTTTTGAGCACATGGCCTTCTCATGTGTTAACTGGTCAGAATTTCACAGAGCAGGTGTACCTGCTGCAGGACAAAGGTTCCAACTATGTAAAGGTATTCGGGTATGCTTGGCAGGCAAAACTCTATACAATGAAGACCATAGCAATGCATAGCTACATTTTAAAATCTGCAAGCAACCCATTGATTTGCTTTATACACAAGTATAATCTCTACATGCAGATTAGGGTTTTGTTTGTTTTAAAAATTGAGCTGTGGCTGGTGTGGTTCACTGGACCAAGTGCTGGCCTGTGAACCAAAGGGTTGCCGGTTCGAATCCCAAGGGCTCGTGCCTGGGTTGTAGGCCAGATCATCAGTAGAGGGTGTGTGAGAAGCAACCACACATTGATGTTTCTCTCCCTGTCTTCCCCTCTCTCTAAAGATAAATAAATAAAGTCTTTTAAAAAGCGGAGACTACTTTAAATACAGTAACATTTAAAGGAAAACTATAAAGTTAAATCATCACCAATTAATCAAACCAATATTGTAAGACTAAATTTGTGTTGCTTTTTTGTTATTTTTACACCTGATTGTGCATACAGACATATAGTTTGCAAAATTATAATTTTGCAAAATGTGTAATTTGCAAAAAGAGATATTAAAACACAATTGATTCAATGTCTAAAGGGGTATAGTGAATAAAGTGTGCCTTCTGTATGTCCTACTGGATACATATGGGAAGTGTGACCTGAAAACAATCAAATATTATATATGTCAAGATAAATTCAGAGTTTGAAGGAACTTAGTAAGTCATCTCATGTAAAGTTCAGATAATTTGCAACTTTAACATATTGAATTTGTTATGTGGTATTTCTGCCTCTACTTGAATTCCTTCCTTGATAGCAAACGTGTTAGTTTTTTGGGGGGACACAATCCATCTTTGGACTCTTTTACTTATGGGAAAGTTTTTTTTCCTTGTATTGAAAAACACTAATTTTTTTCATTATATTGAAAAAATATATACATATTCATGCATATTATTTGTCATTTTTGTGTATCAATTTTCAGGTTTCACTTAGTGAGTATTAAAAATATCAGAATGTGAGTAAAATGTGTACTGCTGAAGAATGCGTGGTTAAAAAAAATCTGTCCAGTTCACAATATGCTTACGGGTCTCACTTAGAACCTGGGATTATTCAGCACGTGGTGCCACGAGAGACAGAACCAAAGATACATTATTGTGTGGACAAGTAAGCACCCCTCCCCCACCTTCCCTGCTCAGTGCGGTGGCCACGGCGCTGCAGGGACAGTGATTCACTGGTGCTCAAGGAGCTGAGCTTTAGTACTACTAGTTCTTTCCTCAGGTGTTAGCTGGTACCATGACTTAGGATGAATAACTTCATTTCTTTGAAACTGGGTTTTCTTGCTTAAAACACTGTGTAACCAATGAGATTATTTTTATGACAATATTAATATGCCATCCAGCAAAAAAAAATGATGCTAATGATGCTACCACAAAACATTTGAAACTGGAAGTATCTTTCCTGCTGTGTCACACAAGTCCCTTTCACAGCCAGCTTCCTGAGCACACTGTTTTTGGAAAGGGCCTCGGGGCAATGTTAGACTTGAGACCCAGGGTGCACTAATGCTTTCTAAATGTGTTACAGGTGTGTTTCACAGTGGCACCTGCTTTCATAGGAAGTGCTCACGGAGATTAAAGAACCGATGTAGCAGTATTCAGCATGGTGCAGTGGTCAAAATAAGCAAATGCAAAGTCAGAACACCAGGGGTCTTCTCGCAGACCCACAGCCACCAAACTAATACCCTGGGTCTATGAAACCCGTGTCCTGTCAATGGAAGTATTGAAAGAATTTAAAGGAAAAAAACGAAACATTCAGTTCATAACAAACTGTGACATAATTAACTTCAAAGAATCCAAGAGAAAATGCCTTTTATTGGAAGAGATCTATCTGAAATAACTTTATCTTAGAGTTTGCACTAGTAAACGTTCAATAACTAGTTTTAATGTATATATAACATGTATAGGAAATATAGACACACCTTAAATATGTATGTATATTTGAATAATAGTATTCAAATATATCTCCCTTTACATCTTTATCATTGCTAGATACAGAGAAGGTCAAAAGTAGGCTTACAGTTGTTTTTATGGAAAATAATACAATGATTAATATATAATAATACAAGAATACATTTTGTTTTGCATATTCACAACTATAAACCCACTTTTTCCACACTCTGCATATACATGGCATTTGCTCTACATATTACATTCACATATTAAAATTCAATAATCTCAATAATGAAATCTATTTCATAATTAAAAATCCACTGCATAATACTCTTTTAATGAAAAGACGTGGGATGATTAGTAAGATGATAAAAGCCAGGCTCAGTTTGAGAAAGTCCCGGAAACGTGGGGAGTGGAGATCAGTGTACGCCCAGCAGGGTGAGGAGGTGGGTGCAGGGGGCACTGGTGTGTCTGCCATGAGATGCTCCTTGTGTCTCTATCTGATGCTTTCTGCTCAGCCATGCTAGTGCTTTGCTAATGCGCATGCGCACCCTGCCTCAAGCTGCGTAAGGAGTCAGGATCACTTTTCTTAAAGGTGTTTAAGACCAGAAAGCTCCTGGCAGCTGTTGCTAGGCTGGTGCTAAGCTCCACAGGAGTCTGCAAGCAATGAAGTAGTTAATTTAATAAAAATCTGTTCTGCAGGTATTTTCATTTATTTCTCCATCCTCCTTTCACTCCCAAACCGTACCAAACAGAATCCCAGGGCTTTCCCCCCACAAGACAGGAACGTATAAGATTTAAGAAGATAGAGTCCTGTTAGAGTTTCTTCAATTAGGAAACGTCTTGACTCTAATAAACGTTAGAAAAGGAGAACTCTGCCAGTTGGATATTTTCCAAACTCATTTATACTCAATTAGGAACTTTATTTTTAATCTACAGAACGGTTCAAATCAGGAATTAGAAAGCCTGGTTGAACAACAACAACCCAGACCCCGCTAGCATATTGCTACGGAGTAACAAGAAAGGAAGGGACCGTTTCTTTTTTCCAGATGGGTGCTTTTTCTTTCTCCCTGCATTAAATATATTACACGGAAATGAGCCCTCGGTATCTGCTAATACCCATTGCATCAAAACACAATAGGAAATAAAAGTGGTTATTTAGCACTGTGAAATAATTTTAAAAATGGATTATATAAAGGACATGCAAAAATATGGTTTTTAGGAATTTCCTTTTCAATTACTCTTTCCCTACCTGGAAAAGAAAACAACTTTCATATTTAATACATTTGTTTCCTCAAAAGGAACCAAATAATTATTTCAGAGTTAGAGACTCTCATTCTGAGATTCTCAGATTCTCAATCTGAGGGGAAAATAGGAAAGGCAAAAATGTGCACAGGTTATGCAGTTATTTCATGTTCTAAATTCCAAGAACTGCTTGTTTCCAATAGATCATTAATCCAAATCATTGCTTCCTTTCCCCTTAGTTATAAGTTTGGAGTTGATCGGTCAAATTTCTTAAATTGTAGCCACCGTGTATTTCATGGCTAATAAGATCTACCAATATTCCATCTAGTTCAAAAATAAGGTAACAATCACTTTGAAAGATATGAAAATTATTTAAAAATGGAAAAAAAGAAAAGATTCTCTGTTCTTTGGCTGAGAACCCTCTGAAAGCCATACACCAAAATAGAGGAACTATAACTATTAGAATTTACCTTAAGAACTGTCCTCAGAATTTTTATTCAAATTATCCACATGGTATAGGCTATTTATAATTCTCCACAGGACACTCAGTTTAGATCAGAAAGCATCAGCAGCTGCTTGTTTGTTTGTTTGTTCAGCAGTAAAAGAGATGGAAGTGTATACAGGCCATTCTAGTGAAGCGTTCTCCGGTGTCAGCCCTGCGGTATGTGGTTGCTAAATTGTTAAGCAGCTCAAGAAAAAAAAAGAAGAGGAAGCTTCTTTTTTTTACAACACATACTTCTGTCCAACATTGACTGAAACTCTTAAGAAAAAAACCTCCACTCCTCCACAACCATTCCTTTAGTAGCAGTTGTGAAGATTTCATCTTCAAATCTCATCACAGTAGATTAACTTGAAACCAAATAAATACCAAGTGCTCTGAAAGCAGGGACGATGTGACAAAGAAGTGAAGTCTGAGCTGTATTCAATAATGAATTGTGAAGACAAGCTGTAAAGAGAGTGTGTGTGGCAAGTGTGTTCACTGAGAAAATTCATGAGTTCGTTCTAATGAAAGTCAACCTGTAATTGCCAAGTGCACTTTACGGCCTTAAGCTAACCCCAAAGTGTTAGCTTAACTAGTAGGTGTACTCTCAACTAAAATGCAAACACGCTCAATTCTATGATTGACAAAAATACTGAGGTATAAGAATCATTTAAAAAAGTAAGACTGAAAATGATCTAGATCTGAGTTTCTTCTGAGCACAAATTTTAAAAAATTTCATAGGGGTTTAAATGTCTCCTGCTCTAAAACTTTGTGTGTGCTCAGGGCAACGCAGTGAAGAAACTTGCTTCTTCTAAATACTGTTTATGTTCACAGTCCAAATAGTCAGAGTTACGTAACACTCGAAGCCTGCCTAAACAAATGATAAAGTCTGAGAAGCTTCAAAGGAGTCCCATCATGGCTTCAGCGCATGAGAAGTCTCTGGGTTCCGAATGCTTTGATTTGATCCAAGCGTGCCAGTTAATCAGATGTAATTTTTATTGCAGCCCGTAAGGCTGAGTGAGAGCTCTATGACCCACTCCTAATGTTTCTCTTTGTGTGTTTGCGTGTGTTCCAATAAAAAGAGTTTGGTTCAAATGTGCAGGTGCCTTGTACTGTGGAGGCAGGGGTAACAAACAAAAGCATTGGGAACCTGTGCAATAACTTAGCATCCAGGTAGCTGACGGAGTTTTAAGCTCTGTGCTCATTATACATTCATAAATGGATTCTTTTTCTTCTTCTTCCACTTCTCTTTTGGTTACACTGCATTAGAATGACCAGGGAAATGGCAGGTTGTTTTGGGTTTTTTGGTTGTTTCTGTTTTTTGCTTTCTTTCCCTTTGATTGGAGGGATTCAGCTGTCACGCAGGTCAACCAAAGGTGCCACAACCTCATCCTGAAACTCAAAAGCGTATGGCTTTCAGTTCTATCTGAAATGACTTGTTCTGTGTGAAGGTGGAATGGCCAGCATACAGTAAAGAAGGGGCCAGGAGTGTGAGAGTTCCGTGCTATGGAACAAAGTCTCGTTTTATAGTGATAAATAGAGATATTTACCAAATGCTCACAGTGCTCCACAGACGGTTCTAAGTCCTGCGGAAGTGTTCTGTTACTGAACTCACAACAATCCTGTGGGACAGAAATTGTGATGAACTGGAGTTTAAAACAAGGAATTGCAGGCCTAGAGAGAATAAGCAAGGTGTCCTTGGTCGCGTGACTAATGAATGACAGTTCCAGGATTCAAATTCACGCAATCTGGACGCCGGAGTCTGTGCTTTTAAAATCAGAACTCAATGCTACCTTGACACTGAGTCTGTATTGGTTTTCAGTTGAGTCCACATGTCCTAAGCATTGTGTAAGTTAACAGTACCGGAAAGACTTGAATTCTTCCAAATCATAAGGGAAATAATTGAGAATCGAACAGCCGCAAACCTACATTATGGGTGAACTGTGTATAGATTTACTCAACAATTAAGGCATGTACAGCAGTGCACCGAAACCTGATTTGCTTATTCTCCGTTTCTGCCACATGAAAAATCTCATCTTGACAGGTCGAATCTCAGGCCAGAATGAGGTTGTCATTCTTTTTGATTTCATGCTCAAATCAAAGATGTGTGGCAGTCTCATCTGCAGAAGTATCCGGCCTCTAGGGACTCCTTTCACATTTGCTTAAATTGAAACTCTGCCATGCGAAACGTTCTGTCCTTGTCCCAGATGCCACCGCGTTCTGTTGTCTTCACGTCGTGCTCTTCTGTCTGCCTCCATCTCTTGGCATTTTCATGGTATGCATGAACTCTGGAGACTGGATTTCACGTTAGAAACACATCAACTTTTCTTGTTCTGTACTTGTGTTTTCATAATGCACTGCGACAATCTGGGCTCGGTTTCCCTAAGTTACTTGCCATGCTACATTTTACTGGCCTCACTCAACATAATGCACTGGATACTAGTTCCTCAAATTGAGTTTCATTATTGGGCTCTTGTTTGCTAAGAATAGTCCGCAGGCACGTTGGACATCATGTGTTCGCTTTCAGAGAGGAGGTGTGTGGCCCCCGTTGGTCTGGCGTAGGGACCACTGTGGAGCCTAATGCTCACTCCCAGAGTTGTCTTTGTGACTCACTCAGCTTCCCCTGGCTGCCCACCTGAGGCAGGTGCTGGCATTGACTGCTCCAGGCTGAGGAGGGTGGAATGGACACCCTGTGTCCACGCTCTCAGAGGGACTGTAGGGGCCACAGTGTCGATGTGACATCTTGGTCTTCTGAGCAAGGTCTCTGTATTTTCATTGCTGGAAGGGTCTAATATTGCCTTTTCTTGATGCTGGAATAGAAGAATAAAAGACTGTAGAGGAATTTAAAAGGCATAGAGTCGAAGCAAGTTGTTCATACATTGCATTGTTTATATTTCTGAGTTTGGCTTCTCTTTCCTCATCAGAAGGAAATTCACTATGGCCCAGTGCTGTTCCCTCACATTCTACTTTGACAATTGAAGAAAAATCTAAAAGAAAAAGAAAGGTAACCTCACCACTTGCCCTCCAGAGTCATCCTTGATACTATTTCCCTGTAGTGAACCTATTTTAGGTGCCTCCTGGCTTTTCACCCAAGGCATCTGCCATCTACTTGGACACACTTCAGCATCAACAGTGTAACATGCCTATGCTACTTAATTGACCTGTATTTACCAAATCAATTGCTCCAGTCAGGAGTGCACCCTCCAGGAATGTTCAGAGAGGCTACATTCTGATCTCATCTAAATCTCTGAGCGATATATCACAACTTTGACTAATTATCGTATTGAAGGTCTAGAGTAAGTAGGTAAGGGTCTACAATGGTGGAATATGTATCTTCAGAACATGATCACTATCAGGTTTACAATTTCATGGATGAAACAGGACATTTAAGATTGTGATTTGCCTAAAATACTTACTTGGTTTTTCCATGATCAAGGCACAAGGACTGAGGGAGCCCTGTTACGTTTTAAAAAATTTTTTTAAATTTATTTTTAGACAGAGGGGAAGGGAGAGAGAAAGAGAGGGAGAGAAACATCAACATGTGGTTGCCTCTCATGGTCCTCCAACCAGGAACCTGGCCCACAACCTAGGCTTGTGCCTTGACTGGGAATTGAACTGGCGACCCTTTGGTTCTCAGGCCAGCCCTCAATCCACTGAGCCACATCAGCCAGGGCTGTGACTTTTAACTTTAGATGTGGTGCTGGGGCCCCCATTGCTAAGCAGCCCCAGGTCCAGTCACAGTGAGCTACAATTTCTGGTTGCAAGATGCCAACTGTAAGGGTGAACGGGTACTTTTTCTGCAATACCATCACTGCATCTTGAGTGATCCTTACATGCCAGCTAGTAGCTAGTGCATCAGAGCAGGCCCACAGCTGGGACTTCATCCAACTTTCCAAACAGGTTAAATAAAGAGTTTTGAAATTGCTGGGTAATAAATATTGGTTAATAGATGTCTGTATTCATGGTATAATTTGGACCATAGCTTGTTTTTATGAGAAGTGGATAGTGAAGCTATGGAAGAAAAGGTAAACCTCATTCCGCTCTAAGATCTCTGGAACTGCCATTAGCCTCCAAAAGAATCAGAGTTATGTGTCAAATTGGCTTGGGCCAAATAGCAATTTTTGTCTTTTGTCCAGTCTTATGCTCAGTATTTCACCCATAAATTATTTTCAAGTCCTGTATTTTCAGCTCCCGTCTTCACTGTTTTTATTCCACGCTTATTTTAAAAATACTTCTCTATGATACATTTGAAAAAGGGAGAGAGAATTCCTGCAGTTACTGAAAAGTCTATCTTCTTTTGCTTCCCAGTAGCTCTTTGTGAGGTTTCCACTTCCTTATCTCCATTTCCCTTGCACCTTAAACTTCCCTAATACTTCCCGGTCTCCATGTGCCCATGGGTGCTTTCCACTTGTTCTTCCCTTTGGCCTCCTGGCTTCATGTGACACCATGGGCCACCCTTGAGCCTTCCTGACATCACACTCTTTTCATCCAACCCATTCGTTCTGATCAAACAATTCTCTGTATCCATGGAGGACTCATTTTCTTTTGCCAAACCCTTCAGTATTTATATCGGGGAGTAAAAAATAAGCCAAACGTTGTGTTGACTGCAACATGTTTTCTCTTCTCCAATTCTAATGAGACACACACACGTTGAGCTGGCCTCCCTGAAGGCATGTGCTTCTGTTCATCTGCCCGGGACCTGGGGTTCTGCATTGCTAGGATATGCCCTGAAGCCACAGCTTCCCCTCTGGGTCTTATTTCAGTAGAAGATTGTAATGGTTGTTTTTTTTTTTTTTGTCCTGATCATTCCTAAAGTGTTTTAGAAGTAAGAACAGAAAAAGGGATTGCAGAAATTTCAGCATTCACTTTGAAGTACGTGACTGCACTTTGAAGAAAAGGCTGAAGCCGACCTTCTTCATCCACACGACAACAACAAAATCTCACACTTTAGCTCTAGTTGGATTTAGGGGCTTGCCTCTCAGGAGGCTGGAGGGACCACTGAGGAATGGGCAGAGAGAAACAGGAAAGGGTGAAAAATAGCTGAACTTCTAATTTGAGAGACTACCACCAAATTATTCCTGTGAGCCGGTTGGTCTCAGATGGAATGGTAATGACATTGCAGGGCGGTTCTCTGGGACAGAACAAAAAAGCAGAAATCAGTTCGCAAAACATGATCATGTGATACTAAATCTCTGACTTTCGGTATTGTCTATGAAACTGAGGAATTGGGGCTATCTGTACAGTGACCAAAACCTGACGATGTCTAGGTTTTGTTTTCATATTTGGCTAATGAAAACAAGGCTAATAGAGACACGATGATGATACATTATTTGAAATATTATAACATTTATTGGCAAAGGTGAAATATTTTCAGTAAGTTCTTTTTTCCTAATCATGGGATTGTGTCTGCAGTTTGGATAATGTGGGTAGAAGATATTCCAAAACATCAGACAAGATTTTAAATGACATACAATTTTTCTTAGAGTTTGGGTTGCTGGTTGGGCCGAGGAGGTATTTTTTACCCGCATGTAGGTGTTTGATGAAGATATCGGTAAAATTATGTGGCCGGTGTAAACTTAGCTAAAAATAACTGAACATTTCTAGGGGATTTGATACAGGATCAAAGTCGAGAGCGGTGAGCAGTGACCTCCAATCGAACGCACCTTGCACTACTGTTTGTCAACAGTAAATTACATCTGATTTTGAACAAGAGAAGGGAAAACTGCTGGTGCCCTGTGATTGTGCTTCGTATAAGGATCAATACCAAGGAGAATGGCCTTTTTAGCTTGTTCCAAGTTCTCTGACTTCCCGGAGCAAATTGCCAGTACTTTCTGATCATTCTCAATGAATAGCTCTGGCTCCCTAAGCCAGAGTGTCCATAGTCCTAGGGGCCACAGGGGGCCCGGGGATTTTCAGGAAACATAATGGGAGGGTTATAGGCTGAAGATTGCTTTGATTTTAAAGAAAGAAAAGCAATTGATTTTCACCTTCTATACATGGAGTTAGGAACTCAGAACTCTGTGCTGGGGAGAAGCCAGGGAGAATTTCGTGTATTTGACTGGCCTTATTTTGAAATGCACAAGCTAGTGACTTCTGGAGGAATTTCATGTCCAGAAGACACAAAACCTAAACCCTTTAGTTAAATTGTTGAAGATATTCCATACATATTTTAATTTTTTTTTCATGATGGTGAAAACAAACTATAATCCTGTCTATCCCTAAATGCAGATGTTTCATTCTTATATTTTTCCAGCAAGGCTTTCGAGTTAAGAAGAAACACTGACCCGTGACTACCTTGGATGTGTCTCAACCTTTGAGTTAGAAACTGGCTTAAAATTTGTTACCCCCCATTCTAAAACTATTTATGGCAGCCCCCTAGAAACAGTTCCTAAATCATACAGTTTACTGTCTTACAGAAAATAAAAGAGGAGAGGAGAGAGGGTGGGGGAAGAAATGGAGGGGAAAGTAGAGCAGAAAAGAAAGTCATAAGAAAAACAAAGAAATGCATCTATTAAAAGTAAAAGGAAATGAGTGTGTTGGTTAAGGAAGTGGGCACTGGGCAGGGGGCAGGATAGGCCCGAGGCATAATCCAGACCATGATAACACTGATGCACGTGATATTCGGGAATAGTAAGAAGGAATACAGTGAGCGCACAATAGAGGTTAGCCATTCATTACAAAACACCATTCCGATGCCTGGATCCCAGTAGGTAACAAGCCTTTTCTGCTTAACAGCAGTCACATCCCATACCCACCACATCGTGAATGTGCTCAGTGGCCAGACACTTCACAGAGCAGCAGTTCACCGCAGTCAGTGTGCAGGATTGTTTGTTGTCGGTTGGAGGAATCGGGCGTACCTAACCTTCCTTATGACATTTAGTTGTATCTCAAAATTATCAGAGCTCTTTACTACATTGGATGGAATTCACGACTTCAAATAAGATTGAATGCCAGGAAAATAACATTGAAGTGTTTTGAAAATATTCAAATGTCAAAGAAAAAAGGAAAAATAAAACATCAGCAAGTTTGTATTTGTATCCATGGGCACACTGCTAAAGAACACTTAGAAAACTGAAACAGGAACATAAATATTAAAAAAATATTACTAAATGCTCTGCTGTGCCAGCTGTTGTGCGACCCTGTGTATAAACCGGTCTATAAAATAGACCCTGTTCCTATACTTATAGAAATTAGTACTTTATCGGACCTTCTGTTAGTAATCAAGTAAATGAGCAGATACATGATTACAAAATATGTTTTTATTATGTTTATGAGATACACAGAGAAGAGCAGAGAGTAGAAGATACTTATGTGAAGGTGGTCTGGGAAATCCTATCCAGTAGGTGAAATTGAAACTGAAACGTGAAGGACAAGGAAATAGTTGTTAGCAGAGGTGGAAGGTAGAAGGATCCAGATGAGGGCATACCAGGCAAACTGCTGAACAGGGCGTGGGAGAGAGGGGGCTGACGAGACAGGTAAGCGTGACATAGGATGAAGTTTCAAATGGGTGATGCTTGAGTTAGCTTCCTACGAAAACAGAACAACAACAGAAACACTCCTAGTAGACACTTATGTGTGAACTGCAAGAAGTGGGCAGGGCAAAAAAGGAAATGGGCTATGACTTTGCAACTCAGACTGCAGTACGTGAACCAGCAATGGGAGCTGGTTAAAATGAGAAACACCGACTTCATTTTGAC
The DNA here is from genome assembly GCF_014824575.4 of Sturnira hondurensis. NCBI lineage: Eukaryota > Metazoa > Chordata > Mammalia > Chiroptera > Phyllostomidae > Sturnira > Sturnira hondurensis. Next base: position 9,188,630 of record NW_028091156.1, read on the forward strand.
CAGACGTCAGAGCGATTCAGATGCTTCTTCCTACAGTCTGAGGGTCTCTGGACTAGGTGGTCATTGAAGGGAACTTGGACTTGACAGGCACATGGTTTGGATTGGGAAGAGTTGAATTGCTTTAAGATATATTTAGTTGGCTATTCAATGAGGTATTTTAATGAATTAACTGTATCCATCTATCTTTTACATAATGTTAGGCACCTTCCATCAGCCACTGCTCTAACAAGTTATTGAAGCACTGAATGTACTTAATGGAATGACAATGATTAAAACTTTGAGTGCTTGGGGTTTGGACATACTCTAGACATAAATAGGCCAATACCTCTTCACTCAATGCTGACCAAGTGTTACTGCCTGCCTGTTCTGGGGCAGACTATGTCTTAGGTACAAAGACAGTGTGAATGATAAAGGTCTTATCTTCAAGTCAAACAGGAGCTCATGCTGGGGTCAAACAACAGGAGAAAAACAGGTCAAACACTCTGGTGTTTTCCTAATTTGCATTGTCCACCGTGTAGGTAAATTTGCATTCATTAAATATATTCAAGCTGTTTAGTGGTACAGAATGTGATTAACGCAAAGGTAATGCTAATCTATTTGCAAATCCAGTTCTCTGGGAAATGTAGAAAGATGGAGAGGCTGTTTGAATATGGTAACATCTGACCTGTTACAAGCTTGGGTGAAAAACAAAAACAAAAGAAATCCAAAGACTGCTGCAACAAAACAAACCCATAAAAACACAAACTGGGAGTGGAAGCCATTTACCTTTCCAACAGCTGCGCGGTGCAGATGAATCACAACTCTGCCCGCAATAAACGGATCTGGTCAATGTCAATTTTCCCCAGGCATCTGGTCTTGTCACTAGTCATTTTACTGAAGATTACCCATCGGTTTGTGCAGATTTGCTTTTTAATTGGCCCTCAGCACACCTGCCGCACTTTTCTTGTTCTTGGTCCCAGAAGCTTTTGCGGAGAAGAGGAAGGTGGCATTCTGGAGAATATAGTCTTAAAGCGCACCTTGAAGGACAGTCATGAGAACAATTACATTTTTAAATATAAGGACAGGGGATATAGAGTGAATTAGGAAGAAGTAGCAAAAGCATCTGCATAATCATATCTCAGCCTTGGAAGAAGATCATTTTCATAGTCTTTTTCTTTTAATTTCATGTAATAGTCAAGTATGACAGGCTGGAAGTAAATGATGAACAGGTGGGCAGGGAGCCTGCCGGGCACCGCCACTCATCAGGTTGACGAAGCAGCGAGATGGATCACAGGGCAATCAGCAGGTGGGCAGGAAATCAGCGGGCAGAGTGATTTGCTACATAATATTTGGCATTAATTACAACTGCCGAAATGTCACGGGTGGTTTTGTTTTAAGGTGAAGAAAACAGTGTGAAGGTTTGGAATACCATGTAAACTGAGAGATCTATGTGTTTTGGAATCATTTCATATTATCATATACAAATATACTTCCGAATCACAGCTTTCAAACAACCATGTTGTTCCAAAAAATGATTTCTTGGGTCTCTAGACTGGAGTCCGACAGCTTCTCTTTATCTGCTGTCTCTCTCCCCGGCCCCTGACAACCAGCCATCTGTGTTTCGTCTCTAGGGATCCTTTGTTTGGAATGTTTCAGATAAATGAAATTATATAGTATGTGGCCTTTTATGACTGGCTTCTTTCCCCTACATGTTTTCAAGATTCACCCATGTTGTAGCATGAGTCAGTACTTCACCCTTCTTCATGACTGAGTAATATTCCATCATCTGTATATAACATGAACTGTTTATCCAGTTATTTGTGGATGGGCATTTGGGATGTTTCCTCCATTCAGCTAATGCAGATAGTGCTGTTCTGAACCTCCATACACAAGTATCTGAGTATCTGTTTTCACTCTGGGTATATATCTGGGAGCAGAATTGCAGGGTCATATGGAAACTCTACACTCAACTTTTTGACAAACCGCTAAATTGTTTTCCCCGGCAGCTGAAACATTTTACATCTCAACTAACAATGTTCAAGGATTCCAATTTCTTCCGTTCATTGCCAACACTTTGAGCAAATTATAGCCACCCTATTGAGTGTGACCTTGCACTCATTGTAGTTTTTATTTGCATTTTCCTAATGACTAATGATGTTGGCCACCTTTTCATATGCTTGTTGGCCATATATATGTAAAATTTGAAGACATGTCTATTTATGCCCTTTGGCCATATTTTAATGGGGTGATCTGTCTTTTTGAGATGTAAGTTCTTTACCAATGCCAGATAAACACCCCCTGTTTATTGTATGGATTCTGAATGTGAAACTCTTCAAGGTCCTCCTTTCCCCATATTTCCTCTACGAATCCAAACCAAACGTGGAACATGGAATTCCTGAATTCTGCTCATCCTTGAATCCATTTCTTACCTCCTTATGTGTGTTTCTATAATGCATGCAGGTATTATAGTATTAGGATTTTCCCCTCTGCAGCCTTCCTGATCAACTCATACTTTGGGAACAAGACATGCAGTGTTCATATGAGCAAGACAAATTCTTCCCTCTATGCAAATTGAGAGAAGCGATCCCTCAGTTATAATAGTCATTTTTATTATTGTCATTTCCGAAATCACAATAAGGGGAATTATTTCATGTCTGTTTAATATAAGTAAAATTCATTATCTGCTGCCTGCCTTTTACTTTCAGAAACAGGCAAAAATAAATTAAATGACCTCAAATTATCATTACTGAGAAAACTGGAAAAAAATACCTGTTCTCTGGTAAAGACAAATTCAGCATCTCAGAAAGACTTTTCAGTTTCTGATATTTTTTTAATAATATGCAAATTAATCATATGAAACTGTAAATCTTTCCTTATTAGAATCTTTCCTTGGCTATATTTTGTTTGTTCCAAAGCTCCATATTTTGGAATGTAATTATGCCTCTGACTAAGCAATGTGGAATTTCAGTTTTATTAAAAGGGATCTAACTACTTATTTTACATGTCAAGAAAATCATTTCTGCATGCAAAGATGAGCTCCATAAACTGCAGGAGCCACTTCCAAAAATCTGTCCCCTGAGCTTGTGGGTGAATCTTCTGATATTGGTTAATTAAATGTGAAGTGCTTGATTTCAGGAAGATGATTTTCTTCATGACTTTATCATAATAAAAGCATGTATGGTGACCACATACAATTTAATATACTTGACTCCTGTGGATAATTCCACATTGTTTTTGTCTTCTTGATGAATTTGTTAATGTGTGAAACTGTTAGCATTTTTTTTTGTTGTTGAAACCAAGCTTATTACCCAAGCCCATATGTCTGTAATAAGAACAATTGGGAATGCAGAAATCTTGCATCTGGAGGGAGTTAGCTCTGATCCTCTGTAATGGCTTCCAATCATTCTTCCTAAAAAAAAAAAAAAAAAAGGTCTTGCAGAAAAAAGACTAGACTTTCATGCAAAACCCTGTTAAATGAACAGTTCATCATTTTATAGTACATTGTAATAGAACTCTCTGTTCAGTCATGTGCTCTCACTCACTCGTGAAATCTCATTACGAAGTCAGCCTTAGACCTATGGATGAATCTGGAGTTACTTGCCCCTGAAAAGAAGACTGAAGTTAAGTTCTTTGTACCACATTCATCAAATATGCATGCAAAATGTGGTCTCACATGACAGTTTCATTTCTTTCTCCTTTTCCTTTTTCTTTCCCTCCCTTCCTTCCTTCCTTCCTTCCTTCCTTCCTTCCTTCCTTCCTTCCTTCCTTTCTTCTTAGTCTATGTTTACATTCAGTTTATTCTGACCATACCTAACTTCTTTGATGGTCATTGCTTCTCTTACCTAGAAGCTATAAACTCATAATGCCAAATGAAACATAAAAAATAAAGTCGATCTCTGCCCACATAATTCTCAACGTACTCAACGTATAGCAGTTTTATGGAGTCTTTGAAAAGTCTAAAATATGAACTCATGGAAAAAATATTTTTAAACTGAAAATAACTTTTAAAAGTATTCTGTAGCAAAAAAAACAAGGTCAAAAATTTAATATTGCATTTATATTTCATATAATTCATTTATGAGTGTTCTACTGGGAAAGCATTTTAGGAGTTTTTAAACAATTCCAATTAGTGTAATTTTCAGTATATTTACATGAGGCCTCAAATCACTTTCATTTTTTGAAACTTTACATCTTCACTGATTATTTTTAAACCCACACTATCCCCCAGAGACTAATTAAATACAAAGTCCTATAACATTTTCTCTAATACTATATTCAAAAGTATATATAAATATTTCAGTTTACAGGGAGCCTTATAATAACTTGATGAATTTTCAAAAGGATTAATTATATTTTTAATTTTTATTTTATGCTTTATAATGATAATTGGTTATTTGAGTTATCTCTTGAATCTGGAGTGTAAAATATATTACTATAAATTATATCTTTATTATATGTAGTTAGTTTCTCTTTCTTTTATTCCCCATGTGAATTGTGTCCTTTTTGATGAATCCAAATATTTTCTTCCATGATGCATTTTAGATGAGTTAAAAAATGATTTTACCAAATGATTTATAGATGGTCAAGACATGTTTCAGAAATTCTATATTTTAAGCATTTCTCTTTTATTTGTTTTTATTTCTGTTTACATGAAAGCACTGTCAAAAATAGTTAAAGATGCACCAATTAACTAATACATTAATATAATAAAATATAAAAGAGCTTCCTGTGATTTAAGTGCTATGTAAAAAGCATACAAGGACAATGAAAACACACTCTTTCAGGGAGGGATGGGTACCTGAGGTAGGTGTGGTAAGATGAAAAGGATTTAGCAACTTTCTTAGTAAAAGGAGCTTCGTATAGAATAAGGTGAATATTGTTCTGAGTTTCAAGTGTTATAGCTGATCCTCACCCCCTGCATATTTCCATGTGTTACTGAGTAAGTAAGTTATACTACCAGGACGTCTCTTTCCATCATGGAGTTAAAAGGTGTTGGCATATATCATCCTTAAGTTGGCTACCAACTCTACAGAGTTTACAAGATGCTTTTTTATTTCTCATTATCAGTTCTATTTGTTTACATACTAATTTTTTCAATATAATATCTTTATATTCCTAAATAATTTCCACTTGTCCCTTATAGCTTGTATATCCGTTTAATGAATTGCTGGATCTTATTTTCTTGCAGTTTTTGCTTTTGTGCATGAGTAAAATCCATAAGAATGATTTTTAATGTGATTCCATTTCAATACACCTCAAGAGCATAAACCCATCAGGATCTACAGCTCCTTATGCCTGGGATTCTGAGGAAATCTGATCTTGTGTTTGACCATATCGCCTCATGGACTCAGCCGTGAGACCAAACAGTGCCTTAGCTCTGGTGTTGTGGCAGACTGGACATCATTGCACAACAACCCAGTTCATTCATCATTTAGCATTTCCTGCTAAATGTATCTTGATTGTTTATGTGTCTCTAATTCTGTTATACTATTGGTCAGAATGTGACTACGTGGCCACACATGACCTCAAAGGGTGCTAGGAAATATAGTCCGCCTATCCTTTCCTATCAATTTGAGAGAGAAGAGAATGGATATTGTATAAATAGTTAACATTCTCTGACACACTTATGTATTTGAGATGATGCCCTTCTTTAAGAGATGATAAAGACAAATCCTGGCTTGGCTCGTGCTCTTTTTATTTCGGTGGCAACCTGAAATATAAGAAAAGGGGTTGTCCATTATCACCTGGAACTTATGAGCACTTTTAGTGGTTAATCTAATACAATCCCGTATGCCTAACCTCTCTTTGCCTTCACTCTGTCCTCTGGTATTCTAGACACAGCTTGAATCTCCGGAAATCCTCGAGTGGGTGCATCCTAGCTTAGAACTCATGCCCTTGCCAGTGAAACTCCTTTCTTTCACATGCTATGTATCTCAGCTGTCGCGGGTCGGGAGGTTCTCTCTATTGCCACTGTTAGGCCTTTCCTATTTCCTCTGATTTTTCAAATAAGGTAATAATCATGTTCCTCTTCCAGCCAGGGTTGAGTTCACCATCCTATATTAGACAACTAAAGAAATGAACCAGATGCATGAAACCATGGCTTTCAAAACACTGGACAATCTCTCTCTCTCTCTCTTTTTGCACAAATGCTGCTTGATATTTAGGCCATCTTTCAAGTATTTATTATTACTATGTTCTGGGCAAGGTGCACAGAATATAAAGTTAAACAAGCGTATAACAGGAAGAAATATAGAAACGAATGAATGGGTGAGTAATATGACATAAATCCCCAAGAACTATACTGTTAGCTTCTCTTTATGAAAACTTGTTTAAGGGGTTAAGCAGCTTGGTCAGGACCATGAACTTGGAATTTGGAAAGCCAGGATTCAACTGAAATATAGTTCAGGGGTGTCCAACCTGTGGCCCGTGGACTACATGCAGCCTAGGGTGGCTATGAATGCGGCCCAACACAAAATTGTGAATTTACCTAAAACATTATGAGATTTTTTTGTGTGTGGGTGATGACATGTTGCAATGTATTTAATGTGTGGCCCCAAACAACTCTTCTTCTTCCAATGTGGCGCAGAGATGCCAAAAGGTCGGACACCCCTCGTAGACCAAAGTAATAATCACGACAAAAAAACATCGCGCTGAAAATAGCAGAGGAGCCTCACCCATAAGGTGACCATCCTCTGTGTCTGAGTGAGTGGTAATGCTACTAAGTTACTGTTATCTCTCCATTCTTACCACCTCAGTACTAACTGCCTTTAAGGATGACTAGAGTGGAATTAAACAAAACTTTACATAGCATGCAAAAATAAAGCTACCCAGATGCTGTGTAAATGAGAGATGGAATGGAGAACACGAGCATATAAAGAGAGTCCTTCAGTACGTGTTTAGCTTTTTCTCTCCAATGGAGCAGTTCTCACTCACTCCCCTTCTTACTCAACGCTGTGCGCAGTGCACTCAAGCTTAACCTGAGCGTGAAGTTCTCCTTTGCAACCAAGGCATCCAGGATGGCGGATGCTAGCATGCTGGTCAGCAGAGAGAAGGGCCATTCTGATTTCAGTGATAAAGCTGTTCTTGAAATGTCACCTTGTGAATGGTGTGACATTGGTGACAGTTAGGGGAGGGACATCAGTGTGACAGTGAGCACGGTGAAAATGAACACCAGCAGGCGGATGTAATGTGAAATAAACTGAGGGGGCCAAGAGAGCTAGTACGTTGTGGTTTGGGAGTAGTTCCTAGGAAGAGTAAACAAACTGTTTTCCCTAAAATTAGTATTGATCCTTGTTGATTGGCTTGGCCGAGTCCACGAACAATGCCGTTTACAGGATATTGGAGGATTGCATTGCTGTGATTCCATATAGAATTATGATGGCTGTTTTTAGAAGCTGTGTGGCTGGTTTCATTTTGCAATCACATCCCAGTGTTTACACTCTCCCCATGACACTTGTCCAGAATTCTGGGCCAGGTTACGACACACAGAAAGTGCTTCTTTCCATGGCTTTCTCCCACCACAGCTGGCAGGGCCCGCAGTGAATTTTCATTCATGCCATTGCTTTTCATTTGTAAGTGTCAGGTTAAAAATGCATTTCATGTTCTTTCTAAATGGTCATTCCATCTTTGTATCTCTTTTATTTATTTTCTTTGCTTCAATTTATTACTGCATACTATCTCCTCCAGGCCTTAACAGATTGGGTGACAAATTGTACAGTTAGATACACAAATAGAAGGAAAAAATAAAACTTTGTACTTGTAGTGGTATTTTCAATTACCATCACCCTTCAACATAAAACTCTGAAGGAGGTAATGCAGGAATTGCTATTTTTACTTTATAACAAAGATGCAGATTCCCAAAGAAGCCCTATATCCTGTACAGAAAGGGACACTGTTAAACTTCGCTACAAACTAAACACAAAAAGTTAATGAAATCCAGGAGCCATTTCAGCCAGAAGTTTGTCAAAGCCCACTCATGGAACTTCATCAATCTCCACCCTAATTATGACTGGCTTTTGTTTTTCAGGTGTGCACAGGACAAGTTCAAGATTCTCTTCACACACCTAGCAGTGAGTACCTTGACTTAATATGGGCAGCTGGGTCATGTGAATACTGTTTTGTGGACATAACTCTTACCTTGTGAAAGATGGAATTGTTGACTCTCAAATATTGTTGACACATAGATGAAATGCTTGTTGGTGGATTTTCCTGTATCCCTACCTTCAGAGAGAACCTGAAGACTTTATTTCATTGGTGTAGGGAAGTTTCACTATGTAACAACTCTCTCTCTCCCTGCCTCTCTCTGTCTCTCTCTGGGCATGAAGTTTAATTGTGAGAAATTTCCCTTATAATTTCTGATTGATCAAAGTTCCCCTAAAATGTGACTTCTATATATTAACAGTGTCAGTGCTCTTGGATGTAGACTGAATTGATTAGGTCATTTCTCATACAGCAAAATAATATGTTTCCTTGGAGAATTTGAAAAGACATGGTAAATTTTAGAAGAAAGTGAATATTTTATTATACTATTTACATATCTTTTTTCTGTATGATATCTTTTTAGAAGTAGTTTATCTATTCCAGTTACACCATAAAATCCCTAACATCCATTGCTGAATTAAATCAAAGCCAAATGACCATATGGTGAAATTATTCACCATGGAATACTGCTTTCTAAAATTCTTTTTTGCTTGGCTACAGTAGTCCCTAGCCAACCCTGATGCATTAAGAATGTCTGATACATTAGCATATTTTATAATTGAGCTGAGGAATGATGTTACTATTAATTTATTTTTGAAATATTAACTTGCTTTTAAAGAAAGCATCATGAGTAAATGTCAGAAATATTTATGACAACACTTTGCTATATCAGGTTTGACCTTGAAATTCCAAGCTACATTAACATGAAGATCACTGTGCCTTAAAGAAAGTTCTAATTGTATTAAGGTGAGTTGTCATTGGCATAATGCTAGGGGAGAGTCCAATATAAGTAAATAAAAAAATGGTGAATACTCAAAACAATTAGCTACTATTGTATTAGGAAGAATGATTCAGAGGGATTGTTAAATAGTGAAGTTTATACCCACATTGATTTTACTTGTAGTAAAAATTTACTTCTAGATTTTATGGAATACTGCTTAGCATTTAGCTATGCCATGTCATTTTTGTGCTATAATAATGTCATATAAATCTTGTTTTTCTCCAAAATTTTAAGTTAATTAATGGTAAGAGAAAAAGCTACACTCTACACGTCTATCATAGTATCTATGTTTATTAAATATGTAAGCAGATGAATGTGGAGGGGGCTTATATAATTGTAGTTTATTATCTGACTGTAACCACAAAAAGACTGATACCTGGGACATACTAGACACTAATAAAAAAACTGATCAATTAATATAAGGCCTTATATTTATTATAGGCAAGTCCATGGACTTAATATTTAATTGTCCTGCTTGATTTACTGGTTGAAATACATGAAATATACAGAGGAGTGGTATTCGAGATAAAAAGATTTATATTATCAATGAAATTTACTTAAATTCTAACATTTGGATACCAAGAACAGTGCTTTCCAAAGTCTGGAGGATTTATTAGATTTTTTTATATATACATGTAGACACTGATTTATAAACTCTTGGTAAAGCAAGTTAGTTAGATGAACTAAGTGAAACGTGTAAGGAAAAACACGTTTATTAAAATAGGGTTTTCATATTTGTACTGTGAATACATGAAGGGGAATTGGTGTGATTAAAGTGGGAGAGAAAGGACAGACCTCTTGTGCTCTCTGACCTTGACCGAGTTTTAAGAGCTACAGAAGTACTGGTGTTTCCACAGAGCGTGCTTACGGAAATGAAGACAGCGAGGGTTGCCTGTGCACTTTGCCATGTGTAGAAACCCACAATTCTGCCCGTTCTTCTGCTCCTTCGGCTCTGGGTTTAACACTCATCACAAAGATAGTGAAGGAGAAACTTACTACTTCATAACTCAGAACGGCCACTAGATAAATCCCAGATAGACAGACAACTGATAGACAGATCAGCCTTGGAAAATGATCTGTCAACTACAGGACCTTGCCTGGATATATATACTTGTAATAACCTGTCCAATGATTGAAAATCATAGCAATTTATGATAATCTTTAATTTTACTTACAATGTTTTCACTTTATTTCAACTTTGCTTTTCAATTCACAAAAAATGCCATTGAAGGAGCAGAATTTTCTCTCTCTTCTCAGAGGTGTATAGCACTGTCAAACAGAATTCAAGGTCACACTGGTTCTTAGGAGGGTTTCTCAAGAGCTGCAGGTATGTTACTGGAGGTGGTTGGGCAAGCCGGCCTGAAGATAGGAATTCCAGTAAATACATTTTAGTCCGGAAGGCAAGAAACAATGGTAAAGGACTGAGGGATTAAAGAGACACATCATTAAAAATGTTTCATTTAGTCAGTATCCACTGTGGGTGACCGGAATGTAAAAATCACAGGATAACCTTACATAATCAGAAAACTATATCATTTTTAATAATCAAAACTGTTATTAATGGGCAGAGATGTTTACCTATAGAATTACATAATTATTGCACTTACACTGGGAAATGGATGTGATTTACTGAATATAATATGATTTCTGATATTTTTCTACAGCCTTAGAATATCAAACACATCCATTTTTAATAGGTATTTCGTGCTCGTCTTTATTTTCTCTGTGGTAAAGTAAATTAAAATAAACATTCATTCTCATTTTTTAAAAAAATCAGATAATAAAGAAGCATTTGTTATAGCTGAACTTATAATTGATTTTCCCAAGATTTCAGAACTAAGTGAACAGGAAAGAACAAAATTTTTCTAACCCTTGCTGTATGTCAGAGGTCTTCCCATCTATTATGACATTTCTAAGTTCCAAGCACTTCCTTTTGTTCCAAATTTCAATTCTTTAACAATATCTGGAGGCATTTTGAAGATAAACATGCTGGCAAGTGAGTGACTGTGACTTCTGTCTATAATGGACTCATCTTTCAGAGATTTTATCCCTTTTCAGCATTTTAGTTCTTATAAGGTTTAGATTCCTGTTTTAAAAGAATGAAGACATGCTATTCTTTGACCTTGAGCTTATTCGACTATTGTAATGCAGAAGTATCATTTTTAGGAGCTTTCATATGTTTTAAAGGCAAAAATGACCTTGGGAGGAATCTTACAAATGTGCACATCTCAACAGTTCAAGTTCATCTCCCAGACAAAGTTGGCTGCTGTGAACTGGTAGAAAAAAGAAATACATGTGAAATATTACTCTGATATCTTTCATGTGGGATTTCTATTTCAATGTAGTAAAGAAGAATCACTTTTTAGATTCCATTTCTGTATATGGCTCATGAATTATATGATATACTTTGGTCCTCCTCCCCCAAATATTCATGTTTCCTAACACGCAATCATTGGCTTTCTATTTGACACTGCTGGAGAAGGGGAACTAAAAGGATAAAGGAAAACGATAAAAGACACAGAAATTATTATTTTTAAAACAGAGATTTCTGTAGAAAAGAAAAATTTTGAGTATGTAAAATGAGCATATCATTTCCATACATTCTAGAGTAAAAATAATTTTGGAACAGTTCTCATTAATTTTTTCCTGATAGAATGAGTCAATCATTTTTTGTTGTTTCCTTGACTAATCATTTGACACACGCTCACACACACACACAAATCATTGTTATCATCTCCTGAGAGTATCAGTCCACGCATCAGACGTCCAGGCCCAGACCCATGTCCATGCCGTCACACATTCTTTGGCCTCGAGTCTGACCAGGGTTTGACTAGGAAGTATTCAGAGGAAGTTTGAAAGCAAATTTTGAGGCAGAATCCTTCTGGTTGTGGACAATCACAACTGTGTCAGTGGGAGAGGTACTGAAACTCAGTACCCATTAAACAACTCCCCACGCCCCCCACCCCCATTGTCCCTGACAGCCAGCTTTTGACCCCGTCTACTTTCCCCCAGTGCTGATCCGTTCGATCATGTCTCCTATTAGAAGATTGAGTCCCTCCCCGGGGAAAGGCACACACGCTGAGACCGTGTGTCTGCTGACTCTGCTGGCTGAGCATGGGCCAGGCACCGGCCGATGGGCCAAAAAACTGAGATGGGCCGTCAGGTTTTGGGGGAGCTCAAGGACCATCAGATCAAAGATGACACGGTCCCTGGTGTCTTGGGTTGATGGCTGAAGGACATGACTCAGCTCCCCTAGAGAAGCTGTGATCTTCATCAGGTTTCACTGGGTAAGGAAGAGACTTTAGACACCTCGTAGAACTCCACTTGATTTGTGCTATGGATACGTTGGCTTCTGACTTGCTTCTTAGGCAGGAATTCGGCAGCTCGTTCTTTCTCACCGTGTATCCTTTGCATGCTCACGTCAGTCTGAAAAACAGCACTGTTGGCACCTGATTCGATGTTCTGCAGCTGTTCGATAGTTGCTTGTCGATTCCTGCTCACCCACCTCCAGGGCTCAGAAGGAGGAACTGCAAGGCATCACACTAAGTGAAAAAAAAGCCAATTACAAAAGGTCACAGATTATATAATTTCATTTACCTGAAATGCCTAGAATAGACAAATCTATGGAGAATGAAAGTGGACCAGTGGAGAGGAGCAGGAAGGACTACTTACTACAGGGGACCTCTTTTCTTTTTTTTTTTTTTAAAGATTTTGTTTATTTATCTTTAGAGGGAAGGGAGGAGAGGAGAGAAATATCAATGTATGGTTGCCTCTCATGTGTCCCCGGCTGGGAACTGGCCTGCAACCCAGGCATGTGCCCTGACTGGGAATCGAACCTTGATCGTGTGGTTCGCAGGCCTGCACTCAATCCACTGAGCTACACCAGCCAGGGCTGGGACCTGTTTTCTTTTAAGGGTAATGAAATTGTCCTTAACTTGATTGCAGTGATGAGAGTTATGTGAATGTACTACAAGCCACTGCATGTTCCATTTAAATAAAAGCTTCTTTGAATGGTTTTTCCATGAACAATTTTAAGTGTTAGAAAGCACGTGGTCTCTTGGCATTCATGGAACTTTCTGGCATTTCCTTGTGAATGGTTGTTGATTCCAGGGCCCAGTTTTTACCTGGTTCTCTTATTTGGCCCAGTGTTCCTCCAATTTGGACATGTAAGTGAGTGGGGGGAGGGTGAATAACTTTGAAGAAGGTGTGCAGAAAAGTAGGTGATTATGCGGAGAGAGGACTAGGTTCCTCACAGGCAGTGGGCGCCAGGTGGATACCTGTACCCACCCTGAAGAGGACTCTGGTAAGAGTCGTTTAAGTTAATTAGACTCATGTCTTAAGACCCGGAGACTTTGTTTTGTGTATATCTGCAAAAGAAACCGCACACAGGTACATATGAGGACAGGAACGACGTTGCTCATTGCAGTGTAGCTAATATTCGATGAACAAATAAAAAATGCATTTATCAGAGATTTCTGATTAAGAACTACCTCTGTGTTAAATGAAGTAGGGCTAGCAGAGCATTTCAAAGAAGGACTTGTGAGTGATATTTGGCTGGATTTTCACATTATTTTATGGAGGGAATCATAGGGGAAAAGGGGATGGACTCACACGAACAAGTATAAAGGACACATGGACAATAACTAAGGGTGGGGGGTGGAAAGGGGAGGGAGGTGGGGAGCATGGGGCGGGGGGCGGGCAGGGTTGGGAATATAAGACAGAAAGCTGTACTTGAACAAGAATTAAATTAAAAAATATTAAAAAAAATAAAATAAAATCGAACTTGGGCAGACAATGAGGCAAGCTCTACATACTGTATTGTGTTTAAGGGCAACATGCATGGTTCTGTGCTGGGCTGTGGTTAAGAGCAATGTTGATACAAACGATGCTCAAAGAGGAGATGGACTCAGTTAGAATGTGAAATATATGAAGAAAGGGTTCAAGGATAATGGACAAATTTACAAAATCAAAGGACTAGGGCCTGAGAAATAGCGCCTGTTGGAAGCTGAATTTTTTCACTTTCTCTGTGCCTCCAGAGAAACCTGCAGTTTCCTGCACAGACAGGGCTTCACCTCATCGCTGCGATTATTTGTGAGCTCTGGTCTTGTCGCACTGAGGAGTGCCCCCCCCACCCTGGGGAGGAACCATATTTCTTAGTCTGTGTATCCCCAGGCCCTAGTGTAGTAGCTGACACATCGTTGCTTCTCAGCAAATCTCGGTGGAGGGACTACACTGCCTGGGAACAGAAGGGACTACAGACTGAGTCCACGCTGAATCTCTTGTGGTTTCCCTCCCAGGTATCTTTAGTGGCTCACTAATGGTCCAGGGGTGTCCAACCCATGGCTCATGGGCCACAGGTGTCCCAGGATGGCTGTGAATGCGGCCCAACACAAAATCATAAATTTATGTAAAACTATGAGGGTCTTTTTTTGTAATTACATGTTGCTATGTATTTAATATATGGTCCAAGAAAACTCACTTTTTCCACTATGGCAGAGATGCCAAAAGGTTAGACACCCCTGGAACTTTCCTCTTCTTTGGAGACTTGCTCTTAGCTCACAGGTGGTCCACAGGATACTTACTATGAACTTGACCTGGATAGGAGTTTTACCATTTGAAAAACTGAGATAGTGTTGACAGGAAAATTAAAATAAAGTTTATGAATTAACATGTATGCTCAAAATAATAGTGCCCAGTAAAATTTACACAGCTTTGCACAGTGTCCCAAAATTTGTGGTATGTGTCTTCTACGGAAAGAAATGTTCCTAAATTCATATTGCCTTACTAATGATTCATAACAAGAAAACATTTGCAGTTTTTTCTACAGTTGATTCTCTACTCAAACTTTTGATTTTTGAAAAGAGAGAAATTATACTGACTTCCAAACTGTCTTACTAGGGAGAGAATGTATCATTTCCTACACACAGTTTAGGAGGCCAGTTAGTATTTAAAATTCTGAGAAAGTAACAGGACAAACTGCAGTCTCCCCGCTGCTCCCCACTCAAAGCGATTCATGGACCAGTTGAGACATTTTGTTGTGTGACCTACCTACCATGGCAGGTCAAGAAGCTAAAGCTTACTTGAATATCACCCTGGGCTGGTGCGAGTTCATGTAATTATTTTATTTGGCTGTCAGCATGCGACACATATATCACGTTTCTAAAGAGGAAGAAAACAAACTGAGAGATAGCTTACAGGATGGGACAGTGACACGCTAATTGCTAGGTCGGTCATTGTTAATTTCAGTGAGAAAAAAAGGTAAGTCCAAATTAAAAAAATAATTTAGAAGCCAAAAAATAGAAGTTACGTGTGACTCTGAAGTAGAAAATTGATGTTGGGGACATCTAGGCTGTTGCAATATTTTTCACTTTGGTCTTTCAAAATCTGCTTCAATGTTTCTTACATCCTTTGTTTTTCATGAGTGATTCTTAGTAAAGAGGAAATTGTGGCCTCTGGAAAGAAAAAGTTGAGAAGTCCAGACCAGCTGAGGTAGTCAAATTGGATTTATTCTTGAATTAAGTGGTATTCCCTTATACTGAGGATAATATCGAAAGGCAGAATTTATGTTTATGAGCGGCATAAACTCACTGAAATTTAAAATTGAGTGCATTATTTTAAAATAAATGGACGCAACTTTCAGTTATACAATCAGGCTTCTCTCCATGTCATTATTTGAAAATTATAGTATTTTCACAAACGGCGTTCAAGAAGAAAATAAGACAGCGACATTCAGCTTAAAATGCCAGCTCCCGAGTCAGGATAACCCTACGAAATGAGGAAGTCGCGTGACTAGAGCAAACCCGAGAACACATGTAGATGATGAAAAGTACCCCACCCTCCCGTAGAGTCTCGTGCATCCCCTTCTGAGTAGTGATTACATTTTGAGAACACAGCATCTCTAAGCAAGTGTTTCTTCAGAAGTGGCAGCTTCCTGGGAGCACTAAAAATATTATGCATCTTGTGTATAAATATTTCCTCACGTTTAGCAAATAATCCAATTTCCAAGGTAAATTCAGACGGTGAGGTTTAAAAATTGACGAGCAACTTAATATGACAAGAGAACATGCATAACTTACCATAAACCAACTAGGACAGGTGTCGCTGCTGAAGCTCGGAGCGCCGATTCATTCAATGTCAGCAGACTTAACCTAATGCAGGGCTGATTCAGATGTCACCCCCTGTAGGGGGAGAACGTGGAGCATCAATCCTTCGTGGTGTCTAGAAAACGGCTGTTTCTCAGACATTGTGCTGCCTCGAGTTTGGAGGAAAAATATCCAACAAAGTGTATCTGCGAAGTTTCTATGAAATTTGGTGAGATTTCTTTGTGTTCCCTCGTTTTCTAATTACAAATAAAAATTCAAGCACAGTTAAGTACATTGATATTCCATTTTTTAAAAAATTGATTTTAAGAGATAACAACATGTATGATTCATATAAAATCCTAAGACATATGTAAGGTTATTCTCCAGGTAAAAATAAGTCTACAGTATGACTGAGAGTAGCATAAAATATTAAGTGATTTTTTTCAGAGATTGCATTCTGTGTCACCAAACATAGTTTCCTATCATTTTGATAGAAAATGTTTCTTCCATATTTTCCTATGAGTATATACCTAATTCAAGATTGATTTATATTAGAATGAATATTTGTGGAATATAATTACAGAAATGGACAGTTTGCATTATCTCCACCATTTTTTTCAGAGAAGTTAAAAAAAATATTTTTATGACTAGCAATCTTAAGAAGAAATAATGCAAAGACATGGAAATGTAATAAAAGAGCTCCAAAATTCAAGCCTATGTAAATCATCAGACACACAGAATTAGTATTTTCAAAAATTGTGTTGCATTACAAAACACACTGAAACCAAGTCAGGGAAACAGTTTGAGATCAAGACATACTGGTGTGTATGTGAGTGTGCTTTGTATGCACAGCCATTTTTGACATTCTTACTCTTCATTAATGGCATCTCTAACAAAGACAGACCAATCCGCATTATCACGCATCATGATAAAATGCAGGGAATTAAAGTCATCTGTAATTACCAGCTCTTCTTAGCCCATGACGAACCAAGAATTACTAAGTCAAATGGATTCCTTTCTGCCCCGGCCTCCAGCCTGCTTCGCTCTTGTGTTTCTACAGCTCTCTTGTCTTGGTGACCCCATCCTCTGCTCTTCCTGCTGCTGGTTTTCTCTTCACTAAGGGGCCTTGCTCCGTCAATCTCTGTGACACCACTTATCCAAGATGCTCTCCTGTTCAGTCAACCAAAAGCCCACTATTGCTCTCAGTTCAAGTCCTAACTTAGAGTCCTGGCCACCGACAACTCTGGAATATATTCAGTAGCCTTCTGTTTACTAACAGAGGTTCTAGTTAAAATAGGAAGTCTCTTCGCAGTCTCTCTTTTAGAGGAAGATACGGCCCTTACTACTTGCAGAGAATGAGAGAAAGAGAGGAATCAAAGATGGTAACAATAATTTGGCCTAAGCAACTGGCCCTAACTCAGACATGACAACTCTGGGAGAGGCTGGGTCAGGAGATTGGAATATCAGCAGCTCAGTGTTTCTATGTTATGTGTACTCGATATTAAAGTAGGCAGTTAAATATAATATCTGGAATTTAGGGGAAAGCTCAGGCTTGTGTATAGGCATTAGTATCTGAAATGTATTAAAATCACTGTGCTGATTAGAATCACCTAAGGAGTAAGTATAACCAGAAAAGAGACTGGCCATTTGCCCTGGGTGATTTGACACCTAAAGTGGGGTAAAGAGGAAAATCTGAACAATACACCGAGAAAGAGTTTCCAAAACGGAAGGAGGAAAGCAGGTTGATGGGGTAGTCTGGAAGGCATGAGAAAAATAAGAAGCAGCAAGAAACAGTCCCCTGGGCTAATCAGATAGGGTAAAATTTGAAACTA
This sequence comes from Sturnira hondurensis, assembly GCF_014824575.4. Classification (NCBI taxonomy): domain Eukaryota; kingdom Metazoa; phylum Chordata; class Mammalia; order Chiroptera; family Phyllostomidae; genus Sturnira; species Sturnira hondurensis. Next base: position 9,206,503 of record NW_028091156.1, read on the forward strand.
AATTTAGCAACTTTGGGATCACTGGAAACATGGGCAAGAGAAATTTAGGAGCAGTGGTGAGGAAGAAACTAGATAAAAGCAAGAGAGAATGGGTGGGGCATTGAGAGGGGCAGGGGGGGACTGGAGATAGCAACTTAATACAACTGAAGGCAGCAAATAAAGACTTTCCCAGTATTGTCAAGAAGAAAAATCGGGCAATGTGGTAGGGGTGATGCTGGGTTTTTGGGGAGTGTGGGTTTGTTTTGTTTGTTTAAGATAGAAAAGAGGAAATAATATCTGTATGCTGGTGTGAACCTCTGGAAAGAGTGATGAAAGAGATGAGGCAAGGGGAGGGAGGGAGACCACCCAGGGTAGCAGCAAGGCCCCAGAGCGAGGAGCAGAGATGGGACCCATGGGAACATAGACTTTAATCAGTAACTTCACAGTAACTGCAAAGAGGGTGGCCATAGTTGAGCCAGGGCTTGTGTGGTAGAATCTTGTAGAACATAATTCCTGATTGCTTCTCTTTTGCAGGTGAAGAAAGAAGCCAGCTCTTTAGCTAAGACTGAGGATGGGGGGGGGAGGCAGGTTATGAAGGTTTAAGGCAGAAAGAAGGATGGGCTATGTCCAGGAGAAAAGAGAAGGGACTAAGGAGGAGAAATAGGACTAACAGCGTTATGACCCTACTTCTGGTTTCTGGTTGCACAAATAGGAGGCCAGGAGATGGGACAAGTGAGAATGGGTCTGTGTTTCACTCCTGCTTTGCGGACTGAGATGTGGAGTAGCAAGAAGGCTGGATTTAACTGGGGGAATAGATTNTCACAGTAACTGCAAAGAGGGTGGCCACAGTTGAGCCAGGGCTTGTGTGGTAGAATCTTGTAGAACATAATTCCTGATTGCTTCTCTTTTGCAGGTGAAGAAAGAAGCCAGCTCTTTAGCTAAGACTGAGGATGGGTGGGGGGGGGAGGCAGGTTATGAAGGTTTAAGGCAGAAAGAAGGATGGGCTATGTCCAGGAGAAAAGAGAAGGGACTAAGGAAGAGAAATAGGACTAACAGCGTTATGAACCTACTTCTGGTTTCTGGTTGCACAAATAGGAGGCCAGGAGATGGGACAAGTGAGAATGGGTCTGTGTTTCACTCCTGCTTTGTGGACTGAGATGTGGAGTAGCAAGAAGGCTGGATTTAACTGGGGGAATAGATTCATGGAGCAAGCAGAAGGGAAAGTGGGATGTAAGAAGGCCAGGAGGCCAAGTCCAAATCAAGAGCCTGTTCCATATTGATGAAATTAAACCCGAGGAAGGAGGGAATCCCTGGGGTGAAAACCTATGAAAAGTTAGGAGATCAACGGTTTTGAAAGGTTGGTGAGGTTAAAATGTCACTGCAGCGAGAACACTGGGGACCATTTGCTAGAAAGAGTAGGGCAGTGGGAGTGTCACAACTGAAACTGAAATTTTGGAGAGCAAATTGTTTTGACAAGGCCAAGGGCATTACCATAGAAGACAGTTACTGGCCAGGCCAAAGTCAGATCCTTAGTAAATGTTGAATAATTATTTTTAAGGTATTTGTAGTAGCACAATTAGAAAAGAATATATTGCATATCAATAGGAGATTGTTAGGAAAAGACCATGAACATGTTCTTTTGACTATTACTGAAACCGCGTAAATAATGATGCAGGGAAATGTCCGTTGATATGGAAAATGACCACAGAAAATTGATAAATAGTAAAGATGATTTACAAAACATCATGTACTGTAGAACTGTGTTTTAGAAGCTTCATCAAATAAATGTGCACATGTTTATGGATTTACATGAACACACAAAGAATAGTGATGCATGGTAAAACATTCAGAAACAGACATCAACGGTTATATCTTTAATGTTTATAAGCACACACATTTTTGACAAAGCGGTATCTTTGAAAATAATATGCAGATGACTACTAAACACATTTATAAATGATAAAGTAGCAATTCTTTATAAAATTGGTTCAGATGTTTTTCCTTTCCAAGTAGAAGGAAACTCGATGTAGAATTTCATTATTCAGCCTTTCAAAATCATTAAATACCTAAATATTTAATGATTCTTTCTACTTGAACATGGGCAGCTTTACTTTTAGACCACTCTCTCACTTATTTTTATCTTTAGGATGCAAATTTTTATATTTTAATTATATTAGATTTTCTGCACTGCACTGTAGCTTGGCTTCTTCCTATGACCCCACTATTACTGAACTCTAAAAACGAACAGAACTGTGACGTCAGCCATTAATCAGGAACACTGTTTCCCACCACCCCCACCCCCCGCCTCCAGCTATCAGAGATGGCCCTTTCTCTCACTCTTTGGAACACTGTTTTGCTTTATTCTGTATTTGTTCAAAAGATGAAATATAGTCGTGTAACTTTATTACACTAATGTAAATATAAATTTTGTAACTACACTCAGGGCTAAACTGATCTGAAGCTAGTGACAAAATTTCAAGTAAAAGCCTATAATTAAAGCAATGCTAAAATCTGAAAAACATATATTTGTATATCTCCACTCGTGATTAAGTGCTGCTGCTTCATCAGAATGAATAAACATAAGACAAGAGAAAAAAAATGTCAATTTTTCTCTGAACTCCCACCAGAGAGAATTGGATCCCAGAAGCAGGATTTTTTGATGACTCATGGAAATCAATTTTCTTTAAAAGCTGTTCTAATGACATAAACAAGCACTGTGGTTACCCAGGGCAAAATTAAGCATAAAAACAGATTGCCTGTGAGGCAGAAAAACATCGGTTCTTGCAGGAAACTGTACTGCAGAGTCACAGCGTGAGCCTTGGATTGAGACTCAGGAAAAACAATCACATTCACAATGAGATCCTGTCCAGGATCGCAGAAACCTAAACTCTCCAGCGCAGCGCTGTGTGTGCTGGGGTACCCACACGACACTGGCTGCCTGTCGTTCGGACGGTAATTGGTATCACGTTTCTACTACTAAATTACCTCTTATGCATTCGTTCCACTTAAAAATAAATTGGTTATTTTCATTACGTACTAGGACCACTTTTTCATCACCCCTTGTTAGGTTAGCAAAGAGAAAATTCTGTTGTTTTGCCTTTTATAACTCGTAGAGGAATCAGAAGCACGCACTTTCAAAATGGTTCCATACCGCTATCTGGCCTGGCTATGGGTTTCATGGCCCCGGGGCGGGGGGGGGGGTCCCTTGTTTCTGTGTTATCACATACATTTTTTGCTATCCATTTTTCCTTCAATGTGTACCTTGCTCCCTTCCCTGTCTGCAGTATCTGCATGACTTTAACTCAGAATGAGGGTTCGGGTGAGTAGTTTCTCTTAAATCTAGCAGAAATAATGTCCTATAGCTGCACGGTGTGCGAACAATCCGGGCTGGGCTCAACTGGAGAACACTGCCCTGGAGTATTTAGTTATCTGACAACACGACCGCTCCTGGGTCTGAAAACCAGCCTGCCTTCCAGCATGGAGTTTTTGCTTGGCCACGGGTTCCATTACTGTGTCACCTGGAATGCTCCGCTATTTTTTTGTTTTGTTTTGTTTTACTAATTCCTTAAAAGCAGCCTCTCCTGCTCTCCGATAACGAAAAGAGCAAAAAAAAACACCCACAAAAAACCATAGCAATATCCAGACAAAACAGCTGAACACACATAATCATCGTGAAACTTCACACTGTGATGCATTATCACTGATACCATTGAGCAGATGTGCTATATTTGGTTTTAATGTCTCCCAAACAGCATGGATGCGGAATAGTGCACCCGTCAGTCCCCATAGGAAACAATTTCATTTTCCATAATTTTCTCTTTTTCACGGCGACCAAGGATGCATTCTCTCCTTTTATTTCACATGCCCCTTTCTGCTGTGATTTTCTGGATTCATCTCTCCTGATTCTTTTCATGAAATGATTCTGCTGAAAACTTTGAAAATGTTGTTTTGCTTCAAAATTATTTCAGACAAGGGGATCTGGAGAAAATTTTATTTTGGTCTTCTCCTAAGGAATTACTATTCTGATTTTAAGCTGCCCCCATCCGTGCCAGGCTTTCCCATTAACTGGATAAGTGACTCCCCTTAATCTCCCTGAAGTCTCCAGTGCTCATTATCATCAGCTATGCTGGCACGAGCTTTTTGGGAGAACCTGCCCTTTGGAGTTTCCCTTGATGTTGGGCTTATTTAAAAGAGTACTGGGCCTGACCCTCACAGTTGCTATGAATTTGTTAGACCACTGTGGTCTTGGGTCCCACTCCACCTGTTCTCATTCGTAAACAAAGCATAGCAACTAAGCTGTAGTGCAGTTTACAACACCCACATGATATGAGGTTCTCCCCTTTAACAGTAGGAGCCTACTGCAAGATATGCAAGTAAGGTTGTTGCTGGATTTCCTCTTCATTTTCAACTTCAAAAGTGTTCACAGGCAGTCCCAATTATTCTCACGGAAAGATGTGATACATGAATGAAGACCTGTAATACTAACAAACTTTGTTCAGGTGAAATGTTGTGTGTTTTTATGTGGCAGTGGTTTGCACGGGTGCATACATTTGTGAAAATTGTTGAGTTGTACATTTAAAGTAAATGCATTCTAATCAATGTGAAATGTGCCTCAATCAAGTTGGTCTAAAATAAATAGCCAGAACTAGCTGTTGGTTTTGATTCTCAGATTTGCAGTATATGGTATATTTAGACTTTGCTCAAGTCAGATAAAAGCACATGTATAATTTAGCTTCACAGTTTTACAACGTGAGAAGGATATCGTATTTGAGAAAATTCTGAATTCTCCTTCTATGAATAATTGGGAAAACTGCATAAAGGGATATTTATACATTTTATAATCTCTAATAAATTCAAAACATGTTTTATCCCATTTTTTAGATTTTATTCTGCAATCTGTTAAGTAACTTTCAATTCAGCACTTTTCATTAAATCTATTTAGTTTATTTCCATTATTCAAAATTGAATACTCCTGTCTATTAATTTACTAGGATATTCATTTGATATATGATTTTTTTAATGATGTCTTGACCAAGTCTGGGGCTTCTGGCTGGTCTATCCCTGGATAAAGATTCCTATAGTTCCATGGAATTATCATTCTTTTTTCCTCTCTTTATTAATAGATAGCAGTATGGTAACTTCAAGTCAGAATATAATCAAAGTTTAGTAATCAGAAGTTGTAGATCTATTTAATATTAACAACACTCAACTTGACTTTGTATAAAAGATTACATTCTTCCCTAGCCTGGTAATATTATTGTAGCCAGAGAAAACCCTGAATGGCCTAGGACCTCATTTATACTTATTGCTAATGAATTATTATGTTACTTACAGACATTTTAAAACTCTGAAGAATACTTTAAATATGTTTTGCTGTCAGGCAAAAGATTTAAGCTAAAATAAAAATTTTGTGTAATAAACATTGTGTATTGAGTTTGTAGAATATTTAGAATTCAATGAATAAAATGAAAAATAAGACACAAATAATTTGAAGACATATAATTTAATTTCAGTAGTTACAAGGTCTGATTTATTAAGATATGCTTCTTCTTTCAAGTTCGTACATGTTTTGAACAAATATCTTTAAAATTTGAATCAGAGAATAGCAGAATATTTTAATTAATGATATAGAAGTAAACATGAATAGAGAGAGTGTTATGAGAATTTTTTTGTTAAGACAATTTCGATGGCTATTTCTATCTTCTGGCCTCCCAATCAACTTTGGTTCAGTAATTACCGATTTTGCCTGCCCAAAACCAACTTAATCCATTTCAATCTCTGTTCCTTCTCAGTGCATCACAGATTTCGTTAGAGGGTTTGTCTGACATCTGTGCTTCCAATCAGTCCCCAAAACCATCACCGTGCGAGACCCTGATTACGTACACCTCCTATCCCTACACTGCAAACACGCTTTCAGGATATAACAAAAGCATTCTTTCTGATTAAATTATTCAAGTAGATTAGTTTTAACCTTGGGTTTTAAAATCTGTTACCATTATAAGTGTTCAACATACAACATTTGAAGGCGAAGTCAATTCTATCTTGTATGATGTACTAGGGAAAATCAAGTCTGATGTATCCTAGTTGGACTGATTTTGGTCAACAGTTCCTTATATCAGTTCTTCTTAAAAAGTTGCCCACTTATCCAGGAACATGTATAAAGGACACACGGGCGACGCCAAAGAGGGGTAGGATCAAGGGTGGAACGTGGGGATGGCTGGGGTTTAGGAAAGTGCTGGAGGGAAAATGGAGAGAACTGTACTTCAACAACAATAAAAATATCTAAAAAATAATTTTTAAATTTAAAAAAAAAATTAGAGAAGTGGAGAAAAGTTAGCCACTTAACATTGCCTCATGTGGGTCAATAGGAAAATGGCCCATTTGAATTCTCTAACACTCACGTTTTGATACCTTTCACACACTGCACAGAAAATTGATAATTATATCGCTGGTCTTAAACTGCAATACATTTAAGGGAGTAAATTAGTTCAACAAGTATTGCATGTGGTTAATGACATGCGAAGGCTAAATTTGCTCCTTTTTAAACATCAGACAAAGAAAGTTTAAAATTCTTACAGAATAGTTATTGAAAAAATGCAAATGAAAAATAGATTTGCTTCATGCACCAGCAATGTTTGCAAGTTGTCCTCATGAATTATGCATGTAGACAGCTAATCACAGCCATTATATTTCACAAATCCCTGTAAATAGCATCATTATGCAGTGATGTTAGGGGACAAAGATAGTGTATTGAATTGGGATTCAATGAACCCTTTCTTGCTTCATGTACATTTTAGTGTTAAATATAATCTAATAGTTTTCTGGGAAAAGACAGGCATTTGTGATACATTTTTAGTTATAGACACATATACAGGTATTGCTAGTGTCTTTATTAATATGTTAATAGCTATGAAGTTTAATTGGAGAGGTATGATCTTAATCCATATGGGACCACTCAATTAAGTGTGAGTTAAAAATACAGTAAATACAGTATTCTTGGTGGTGTTTTTTTTTCTTGGCAAAAGAAAGAAGCAGGTTGCCAAGTTAATTTATATTTTGATTCTAATAAGAGTCCCAGGTATTTGTTAGTATGGGATATTTGGGGGTAAAGCAATAGGAAAAGTCACCCCAATGCTCCACATTCCCTGATACCCATACTTTAGAAAAGTGAATTTGTATCTTCTTCCAACAAGAGAGGGAAACCCTGTGTCCCCCTCTGAGTGGAGTGGACTTTGGATTTGCTTTGCCCAGTAAAATATCACAAACATCAGGTCATGCAGCAGGAAGGAACTGGATGTGTAGCTCGGTGGGTGGAGAAGAGAACAGGAAGCTCTCATTCTGCCATCTTGCTCTGTTTTGAATTGCCAAGTATATCATTTTTCTTAACTTCCGATGCCTTGAATAGCTTCTTTCTATAGCCCCTGAGAGTGCGGTCCATTCTAACCTTTGTTTTCAAATCATTTTAGTCTAACAGAGTGTAATTCTTATAGCTACATGAAGTGAAAATTTCAAATAGAACTTGATCACAATTTTCTATTGTATTCTAAGTGCAAAAGGCATTGCCCTAAGTGGATAAAAGACATTATGACCCAGTGGCTAATGTCCATTGCATAGAGCTGTTTTATCAGGTGAATTGCTGCTTTGTCTTTTTTTTTTTTAGGAATACCTTTCAAAATCTCCAGCAAAAGTTGTGATAGTTGTCAGTTACAAAACAAGAACCACATTGAGAAGACAACCAACCACAGGAGTATTAACCTGTCCATTTGACTTTTATAGAAAAATATTGTATTTTTTAACATCATTTATAATTTTAACTCAATTTAATACTCTACTTATTACCTTATAGCTCATTTCAGTATCTGACATTGCTACCTGTTCATTTATTATTGCTTGACTCTCCCACTAGAAAAACGCTAGATGAAGGCAGAGACACTTTAATTGCATTTATTGTCTACTTTTAATACATGGACACATGACTAACAGTTATATGTGCTCCAAAACTAATTAGTGAGAGAGTGACTGAATTCTGTTTTGTTCAGTTCAGTGAAACTAGGCCTTTGTGTAGCTGTTAAATAAGTTAAGACGTCATTTCTACTCTCAGGATTTTAAAAAATCAAGTGAAGGAGGAAACATTTAAGAAGCGTTTAATAAGTGTTAAACTGTATTTGTTCCAAACAGAAGAGATACATAAACAAAGGGCTTTAGAAAAAACAATGAATTTCAAAAAGAAGGAAATTAAATTTATTTTGAGATTCACTTGTTGAATAAAATGACATGCAAGGCAGCATTTAAGATTGAGCAAAATACGATAACACACACACACACACACAAAACCCCTCATAGACATAGACAACAGTATGGTGATTACCAGAGGAAAAGGGGGACAGGGAATAGGGGGTGTAAATGGTGATGGAAGGAGACTTGACTTCACGTGCTGAAGATACAATATACAGATGATGTATTATAGAAATGTAAACTGGAAACCTATCTAATTTTATTAACCAATGTCACCTCAATTGATTCAATAAAAACCCCAAATAATTAGAATGTATGCCCTCCGATCCTAGATAAATTAAAATAGTGAGATACAAATCTTTTGCTATCAGATTTTAAAAAATTGCCATAGTAAAATAAAGGCAGGTTTTTAGAGACAGTATGGCATGCTTAGAAAATGGCAGTTTTTATTCTACAGTAAAGATATGGACTAGCATCAATAAACTAGAGGAAATGATTTACGCCACATGAACCAAAAACTTGAACACTTCGATGAGCGTGTGACTCTTTTTCCTACGACAAAAATACTATGGCAGCTCTCCGAACAGTGTGACCCGGTCGGATTTGTGTTTTGGAAAACCAATCCCACTGCCAGTACAATAGATAGATTTGAAGATGAAAAGATTACCTACAGGCATATCAGCCTGGGGATGATTGCTCCAGTGCAGGCGAGACACAACCAGGGCTGGGACGAGAACAGTGACAGTGGGGATGGAGATAAAGACACAGTTTGGAAGGGATATCAGGACGGGATTGGAGATCAATGTGATGTATTCGGTAAGAGAAAAGAAGGATTGAAAAATGCCTTCAGAGTCCTAGACAATGGTGGAGATGGTAAAGCTCTGAATGTCCATCAGAAACTTAGGGAAACCAGTATAAGCATGCTGAATTTATTCCTTCTACGCATGTGTGAAAAGAGGTACATAGTTTCTGTTTCTCTAAAATCTCCGATAAAATCCCCTACTTTTCCAATAAAAATCCTCTACAATTTTAACTCAAATTAATTGTCAGTGTCAATTCCACTAATCTGCAATAAAATTTCTATTTATATGCACCCTACCAAATTTTCTAAGCGTAAAAAGTATTCCACTATTTTTAGTCCATCACACAGTGACATGTACAATTCTGCCAATGCGGGTATTGATTAAACTACACGTTCAAACACCAAATACTCCCTGATTAGGATCTGTGTGCAAGGGACAGTGACACATTCTGGGGTAAAAAGATGCGCAAGACAAAGAAGAATCAGACTTCCAAGAGGAGTTTATAGCCTCTTCAGGAACTAAGGAAGAAAATCTCTTTGTAGTGGGGCGTCCCAACTATAGAGGTCAAGTGTATTCTTACTTCTGCTCACCAAGCCAAAGATCTAACCATGCCCAAGACCTAATGTCTTTTTTACTCCTTCTCTAATTATTATCACAGTGGTTTATGTCTGGTCTAAATGTATACATTGTTACCTATAGTTCTGTTAGACTTTTTCGATTGCAATTATTACTGAGATCATTGTAAATTCACAACACAGTTGTAAGAAATCATACAGAGAAATTATTTGTACACTTTGCCTCCTTCCCAGGACAAGATAGTGCAAAACTATAGTATAACATTTCAACAAGGATATTGGAATTGATGCCATTCGCCAGCCTCATTCACATTCCCTCAGCTTTACTGTGTAGCCATGTGCCTGTGTGTATGTAAAACATGCTATACCATGCTTTATGAATGGAATCATACAGCATGGAACATGAAGCAGGTGCTTTAGTTATCCTGAAAACAGGACAGCAGAGGGCCTGTTAAGCCCAGTGTGTCTCCATGAGAAGAAAGTTGTTATATGTTTTAACAATGCAGGCTGATAATGAACATGTAATCTATACATTTTTTATTTTAAAATTTTGCTTCTTTTAATAGGATATTTGGACACCTTTCGTAGTTCAAAATTTTAACAAGATGGTTTCAAAAGAAGACCCCTTCTCTACACTAATCCTTACTTCTCCTGAAATGTAGTTTGCAAAGGGCAGAAGGGTTGGAGCCTTCTTGCCCCTCCATTAGCTGCCATACATGTGGACCAGCACCGCCCCCCCCAAAAGGCCAGGAGTGATGCTCCGTGTAATGAACGTGCTGTCTTGTTCCTAGAACCTCAAGGCAGCTGAAGTCAGAGATCAGTGTGGAAAGCAAATGGATGAACAGAAACATCGTGATCTTAGCTGATAACTCTTTCAAAGGGAACCGGAGATATGTCTGCTCCGTGGATTCATGGGAAACTTTTCAAAGAACTAAATAAAAGAAAAATCTCCTGAAGCACACGTGAATATTTTGAGTGGCCTTTTCAAGACGATGAGTCATGTGAAGAATATCAAGGCAGCCCCTTTCACAAATGCCTATTCAAAATGCTGAACATAACCACAAGGAGAAATGAGGGTAAGATCGGACTACGTAAACAAGGGCTTGAAGGACATGCAGGGTCATCCAAGATCAGTCCACACAAGCGCAGAGAACAGCAGAAGTCCGAGTGTCCCAAGATACATCATAATTAGTGGAGTTCGGACTGGGGTCAAAGGGTGCATTATCAGACACAAATCTGAGAAAAAGACAAGCTTGTAACAAAAGCAAAAGGAGAACACTGAAAGCACCTTTTCCGAAGTTTTCTGCAAAAGTAGGAATTAGAATAGATAGGTATTGCATGCGTGCTAGTTACACTTTTGTTCTGCTTTTATTTTTGTAATTTCCACACACTTATTAAATGCCTTCAATCACGTATACATGAAAGTAGACGAAAGTGGGGATGTGTATTTCTAACAAGGTCAAGGGAAATTATTATGCACAAATTCATGCGCATTAAAAAAATGTAGTCTGTAATTATGATATTGTTAGTTTGTAGTATAAAAGGAAAAGTCCTAAAAGAGTGCCTTATAAAACATAGTTTTCTTTACGCAAAGGTATTTTTATTATTATAAAAATAATGGTCATTTTTTTTTCGGTGAGCAATTTTGTAGTTTAGATGAGCTCACCAGTGACTGAAAGAAAAGGAATGCCATTTTCAAAAGGGGGAGCCGTCTTGGTCCGCAGGGTGTTTTGCCAACACACTTATATTTTCGCTTTAAATATTGTCTTATAGCCCTGGCTGGTGTAGCTCAGTGGATTGAGCGCGGGCCTGCGAACCAGAGGATCGCGGTTTGATTCCCAGTCAGGGCACATGCCTGGGTTGCAGGCGGGTTCCCTGCAGGCCAACTCCCAGCAGGGGACGCACGAAAGGCAACCATACATTGATGTTTCTCTCCCTCTCTCCTTCCCCTCTAAAGATAAATAAATAAATAAATAAAATCTTTAAAAAAATAAATATTGTCTTATATATTCACACTTATATATTCACTTTAAATATTGTCTCCCAAGCAAACCTGCCCGAGACAGACAACACGAAACCAGCCAGTCCTGGCAACTCTATCAGAACTCCCTCCCATACGTAATGCTGGCTCAGCCTCATGGGCTCCCTTTTGTGATAGTTTGGCTACGCGTCCTGGGCAGCTGGCACTGATCGCACTATTCTCCCAGGTATCTGTTCATTTTATCTTTGTTTTTAAAACTCAGTAGCCCCTTCTCTTTCTTAAACACCTTTCAACACGTCAAATGGACAGTGCACGTCTACATTCTTCAGTGGTAAAGCTCTTCAGGATTCCTATAATTTTTATGTGCTAGGACTTTAACATCTTATGTTAGTGATATTTTTATAATTTTTCAGAGTAACTAAAAGAATTAACAAATGTGCTTGTCATAAAGTCTCTTAGGATTTCGTTGGTCTACCTCAAACCTGTTTCATGATAGGTTTTGATATTTTTTCACTTGCAGATATGCATCATGCTATTTCATAGAACTATATATGTTGTATCATTATAGATTGCCTGTATATTATAAAGCAATTTGGGCTCAAAAGGATCCTGTGAGTGACTCCTAGTACTTGAGAGTGATTGACACATTCAATGAAATCAGTGTGCAAGTGTCTTGATCATTTCCTTTTTATACTACAGGATTTTTAAGTCACAGACTCATAATAAGAAAACATACAGATATGGAACTATAGTCTGTTTCTTTTCTGTTATTCTCTTATGGTTGTCTTCAATATCAACTCTTGATTCTGGACAGTTAAGGTCTAGTTCTGACATCTGTTCTGAAAACATGTTGGCAATCACCCCCAGTTTAAAAACTAGAGCTTTACACTAGAGTTCGGGCCTCACAGCACACCGGAGAATAATTTCATGATACAAGCAACTGTACAGAATGTCGCCTTCATGCTATCGTTGTGTTTACAAGTATTACCATTGGCCTTTATGGAAATGGGGAGATGCCAGCATTAGGAAGAGGAAGAGGAGAGGGAAATTGCCATAAGTAGAACAAAATAAGTGTCCGTACCAAAGTCACTGGTTATGCTGATCTGAGATACACAGGGAAGTAAGATCAGCGAGGGAAAGACTAACACAGAACTGGAGACCGTTGGAAACTTCTCTCCCATCTATCACAACCCAATGACAACGTTGAAGTGACAGAACTGGACAAACCCGGCTGCTGTAACAAGCGTTAGAGCCAGCAGTGGGGCTGAGAACGCCGACGCTCCGTCATTTTTGGAAACAGTGTTCTGACAGAAATGATCTGGCCTCAATTCATTTCTTACCTCGAAAAGACGTGGGGAAGCTGAGAAAGAATGATACCAATTTGATAGGGCGTCTGCATCTACCAAAATCTGTCATCTCTTTTGTCAACATAGGGAGTTTGTCTTCCTCCATTGGTCAAAAAAGCTGGTCAATTAATCTGCTCCTAAACAGGCAACTATTTAAAACACATTCTTTGTGGTCTTGAATGGTTTCTTTCTTCTAGTTCATGTGTTTGAAAATGAAATTTAGATTTGGAGAATGGCATTTAGATACCCAATCTAGTGACTCACTGGGTGCTGGGAATGGAGAGCTGGTGGTTATAAAGACATAATTATCACAGTTTTGCTTTTATTCTCTATGGCAAATCATGTGTAAAATTTAATCTAATCCCACTCGATTTAGAAGATTTACCATGCGAGCCAGCATAATTCAGAACTCATATTTTAATAGTTTTCCTTGATTTGATTACTACTTAACTTATAATTCACATATGTAACTTTAAACTCTAATACAGTCTTTACCATATTAACCTCAACTTTCTTAGGAAACATTGATGCTATAACAAGCTCAGAGCTCCACCGTGGTCAGGATTCTTCATGCATTAAAACCATTCAAGACAATTTTTTACTTTATCGGCCATGATTACCACAATCTGCAGACTATACACACAGAATACATGAATGAATTAATTAAACTTAGTTAATTCTATGAGATATGCATCTAGTATTACATTTAGGATGTTACAGGTATTGCCACTCCTTCCTTCACTTACAGGAAATAGCCAGGGTATTTTGCGGGCACATCCTAGATGCAAAACACTTCTTGGGGGGGGGGTGTTGCTTGACACCTAGTGACAAACGTTTGTTAACTTCTGTGGCTCCCTCTCTAAACACAAACTTCAGTTGTCAGAAACTATAACCACCCTGTCACATGAGCAGCTAAGGCTAAATGACATTGTGCCTGGGCCAAGTTCACAATGTTACGAGTGTAAAGCTGATTGGGATGGTGGATCTGGCCAAACTGTTGACCAGCAAAGGCCAATAGTCATGTGAATGCTCGTGTCAGGAAAAAAATAAGTCGTGAGTGTCCCAGCACTGTACGTGTCCTTCAGGAAGTGATCGGGTGGTGATAATGATCAGCACGTGGTGGAGATTGGTGGGAAGTTCTTTCTGAAATTTTGGAAGTTTCTAAAGGCCACTGAAGACTCTGAGGGTCAGACAACGTCACAAATGGAATTTGAATTAGGTGATATTTGAGGGTTCTGGTCACGGGGTACCTTCACCCATGTTTTTACATTTAACTTTTATTTTTTATCTATTAACTAGTAAGTGGGGTTAATGTGTTTTTTTCTCTCTCTTATATTTCAAATGACATGCTTGTGAGGCCGTCATAGTGGTGGTGTGACCAGTTTGGGGCAGGTGATGGAATTAGGATATATTTTAACTTGGACTTCAAACTCTAAGTAAAGGACATTTCTGATATTACATTAGTAAAAGCACATTTTTCTGAGTACAGAAGTCCTAGCAGATTTAAAGATTAAGGCAAAATCTGACAACTAAAATTTGTATGTATATTTACAGTTAGGAGAGCAAAATATCACATTATTCCAAAAACTATAATGATTAATGCAAAGTCAAATTCTATATAGCATATGTAAGCACAAGTATATATATGCAAAAATAATAGAATAAATTGTAACAATAGTGCAGGACTTATGTTACATTAATGAATAGATAGATGCATATTGCTCAACTATTCAGAGAATTCTTAATTGTGTCTAGTTAGTACAAATAAGAAAATAAAAATTTCAAAGTGTTCTTTATGTTAGAATATATTCACATCACAAAACTCAATGACTCAGGAAATTTTATATTTTATCCTGTCACTTTAAATATTTCTATCATTAATTTTTAAGTATCATCTTTATTGCAGTGGTATGACATTTTGCTAGTGAATTAACATAGCAGTTTCTAAACATTTATTTCACTGGTAGGAAATATAAAGGATGATGTTTTTGCATATACATTTCTTGGAAACCTTTACTTTTGTCTCCTGACTAGCAATAGAAAACATAGCCAATCGTAAACTAGACTGAAATGAATATTGATAAAGCACTGTTCAGTTCAAAAGATTGGATGAAAACTAAAGAATTAAAGAATAACTTAAGTTTTTAACTAAAAGCACGACTTGTGAACCAAATTTTGCAAAATACATGCTCATTCTCAGAAACCTAAATGTTATTTACACCAAATAATTGTGCATTTTGGAATTAATTCACATGACATGATTTAATAAACGATTCCTTTTATAAGGGATTGTTTTTATGCATTGCTCACCATCAGTGTAACCTGGTGATTTGAGTTGAATCTCTCACTATGGAAGTGTTTTTTATTTACTACTAAGAACTTTGAATTTTTTAAACCACGAAGTACATATTTAATGGACAATATTTATTATGTGGTAGAAAATTGAACTGGATTTTAGCTTAATTCAACACAGTGGCGACGGTGAAGAAGAAAAAGAACTTCTACACTGAGTTCCTTTGTAGCAAATAGCTTTATTTGTCACCTATAGCTATGTAGATAGTAGTCTCCCTGTTTTTAAGCCCTCTGTTTCCCTGATTCGAGAATACTTCTACTTCCATTCAACATTGACATCGAACGATGCTTTCTCACGTAGCACCTTTCCACCGCTGTCAAAACTGATGCACTCTCATGACTAGTAATTTTATGACCTCATGCAAACTGTAGTTAACTCTCATTATTTGTGTTTGTGTTCTTATCCATGAGACTGTGAGTTGTGAAAGGTGGACTCCTAATTCTCCTCATCCCTCCCACATAGAAACAGCGACTGGCACGACCAGACATTTAATCCTGGTGGGGCCTATCCATGTTTCCATGGAGATGGACAGGGCAAAATAACAGACAGTGTTGTTGAATTAATTTAACTTGATTCCTTTTTTTTGTCTTCTTTCATTTCAGGGCAGATAAGTCTGTAACATCTGTTATTGCCTTTTCTCCCCCCAGTGTCCTTTACTTGTCTTTTCACTGCAAAATTCAAAGCAAGGGTGGTTGTTAATAATTAATTATTATAAGTCCTACCCCCAACTAACATTTTCATCCCCAACCTTAACCTCATCCTCTGTCTTGCTTCCAACCATCAAGGAAAGGTTTCCCCGGCTAAGATGGTACAGAGACAGACGTGCTGTTCAAACTCAGTTTGCACGACTTGCTCGGTTTCATTTAACTGTGATCTCAATCTGTAGAGAATGTAACAAACACCTGAGCAATTTTAGTAACCAAACCATTCCCCTCATTGGTAACTTCTAAGGGGAGGTAGGCTTTACTGAATAAATCATATTCAGGCCTGATGTTTCCTTGAAGAATAATTTGTAAACATAAAGCAAGGAAACATAATTCCAGTAATTCAATGACAATTATAAAGTAATCTGCATTTGCAAATAATGACACAATATGAAAGTGAAATTGCTTTGCCTGATTTATTACTTTCTTTGGCTACAGTGGCCTGATGGTAAGATGGGTGGATAAATTTTATTAGATTCCTTTCTCTAAAATATTTAATACATTTGGGTAAGAAAACTTGCCTGTTCTTTGCCATTTTTAAAACATCCTAGGTGCTGGCAGACATGAACATAGTTAACATTCTTTCAATAGCTACTGTGTATATAACATATACTTGAAACTGAGTTGTTTTAGGTGTAATGCACTACACTGTGTGTGGCTACTAAATCATTATCACAGAAATAATAAAAAGATGAAAATATCTAAATTTCTATGAGGTTAGAAAATGTGTTCATAGGTAATATTTAAAATAAAACCCACCCCAAATCTATCTAGTGGTCAGGATGGGTGTTATTATTCACATCTTATTAAGAAGGACAATAAGATCAAACTTGTTCTAAGGTTTCTAGCATTTTAATCAAAATTAGAAGCATGAACATATACATTAATGGTTTAAACTTTCTTATTCTAATTAACCCTTCACAATGGAAGTAATACTAAAAATAACAATAATAAGGCAATGTATCATTATTTAAATATCTTTCTCAAATTGATATATTTGTTTGGACATGGAGTGTTCTACTTTAAGGTAGTTCATGTAAAAGGCTGAAAATTCAAATCCTTTGCTGTTTTTAATTTTAATTGTTGTTCAAGTACAGTCTTCTGCTCTTTATCCCCATCCCAGCCCACCCTACCCCACCCCACCAACCTTTCCCTCCTCCCTCTCATCTCCATCCCCGCTTGTTATTGTCCATGTTTCCTTTATACTAGTTCCTTCAAACCCTTCCCCTTCCCCTGAAATTTCCTCCCCTCTGGTCACTGTCAGCCTGCTCCCAATTTCAGTGTCTTTGGTTATATTTTGCTTGTTTTATTGACTAGATTCCTGTTAAAGGTGAGATCATATGGTATTTGTCTTTCACTGCCTGGCTTATTTCACTTAGCATAATGCTTTTCAGTTCCATCCATGCTGTCACTAAAGGTAGGAGCTCCTTCTTTCTTTCTGCTGCATAGAATTCCATTGTGTAAACGTACCATAGTTTTTGGATCTACTCATTTACTGCTGGGCATCTATGTTGCTTCCAACTCTTGGCTATTGTGAACTGTGCTGTTATGGCTCTTTTGGGGTGGGGTGCATAGGCTCCTTTGGATTGGTGTTAAAATCCTACAGGAAAACATAGGCAGGACAATCTCAGATATTTCATGCAGCAATATTTTCACTGATATGTTCCCCAGAGCATAAAGGGACATAAAGAAAAAAATAAACAAATGGGATCACTTCCCTTCTTCTTAAGTGGAGTTCTGGAGTGTTCGCATAGCCCATAGTGGGTTCCTTTTAGTTTTTGTTATTCGTTTCCACTATTCAGGAGAAGTTTATATACAATAAGAACAAAATTATTCTTTCTGTACATGCATGCTTTTAAATTCAAATTCGACAATGACTATCACTAAAATCTATAGAGAAAAAGTAGGTCAAACACCAAGCATTCTCTTTCTTACGTTCTTTGGGCAGAATACAAGGGCAAATTCTGATTTACTACTGTAGATGTGGCCGTGAATCTGCCAATCACAAAATAGTGGTAGCACAGAACTAAACGAACTGTAAATATATTGTCACAGGCATTCTGCTACCCGAATCAACTCAATCACACACCAGTAGATGACTGAGTCAATACAACAGAATAGATGGATGCACAAAGGTGATCATGGGTATGATTTAGGAACAAAAAATTCAATATAATTGGAATTATTTTGGAGTAGGTTCCAGAGCCTGAGCAAAACTGTATGTATATAAAAGCTTGCCCTTGAATAAATACTATGCAAAAACCCTTGAATGATTTTATGCTTCAGTTATAGAATATATATCTACCAATATAAATGATATTTCACTATTCAAAACTAACAGGGTTTCTGAGGCATGATATAATGTAGTGCCCCCCACCCTCAGCGGTAGCAATGGAAAAAATAACCCCATTCAAATGTTATTAATACAAAATTGGCTAATGTGAATAATGAGAATTTATACAATTCTGTGTCAGAAGTAATTGTTAAGACTGCTAAAGTTTTTTTAGTATACAAATAGAGATTTAGTTGGGACACAACAAGTATATTTTTATTAAAAGGGTGGTGCTAGGTAGTTCAGTCATGCTAGAAATTAGTACTTTGATCAAGATCAGAGATTATACGTTTATTTATTCAGCAAACTTACAAAGCAAGTGCTATTGAACCACCTGCCTATTTCTATGTTATTTTCACTATAAAGGGGTGTGAAACAAAATTTATACTTGAGGCAATGCTGACAAAACATGTTTTCATTGACTGGCAGAAGAAGACTTGAAAATTGATCAGTAGATTAATAGATCAAGATAATGTAATCTAAAACCAGAAAATAAAATGCAGCAAAATTAAGTCTCAGAGAAATGTGAGATGTCTTAAAGTGCCCAAAAGTCACACAATGGGAATGCTTGAAAAGAGAGGAAGAAGAGACAAAAGCAGGAACAATATTTGAAGAAAATAATGGCTGAAAACCACATCAGTTTGGCTGAGAAATATTTATCTATGTATCCAAGAAGCTCAACTAACTCAAAGAGGCATAAATACAGAAAAATCCACATCTAGACGAAGCATAGTAAAAATACTCAAAGACTAAGACAAAGGCTATTTGTATGCTAGACTCTTTCCCTAGATTGTTTAATACCACTAGTGGGTTAGTGATCCCATCTGGATCCCCACTCATTCAAATTCTCATTCTTTGACTGCTAAACATGGCCTATCGTTGATGTGTGTGTGTGTGTGTGTGTGTGTGTGTGTGTGTATCATATTTCTGAAATCTATCATGGGTGAATCAAATCTATCTTTGTATTCTCTAGCATTTTACAATGAATTCTATATTGAGCCTGGCTTATATCCCACAGTAAAGGTTTTCAAATCTACTTCATGTTCCTTGAACTTCCAGGCCAATTCTGCCTTTTGGCATCTTATCACTTTTATTGTACTCAAAAGGTTGGGGTCATAAGTATAAATTCCTCAGCTTATTTTATTTCCAACTAAAAATGTCTTTTGTGTGTCTTTACTCACTCAGTGTTTTATTCTTATGTCAGAGTAAAGTTTTTCTCTTCACCATGTCAAGGCTGTTTCTGAGTTTATATCTTTAATAGTGTTTTCCAGCTTCTTCATATATTTTGCCCTGCCGGTTTTCTAATCCATTTTATTTTTTGTTCTCAAGATTTACCTGGCCTTTCTTCTCCATGCAGAACTGATCGGGTTGGGGTCATGTAAAAAGACAGACAAACAAACAAAAACTTGCAGCTATTTTTTTTTAGTTGAATTTCTCTTGACCGTTGTAAAAATGAGATAATCAGTCAACTTCGTTTTTGTTCTCTCACCATGCACTAAAGCCTATTTAATTACTGGTTTTATTTATAGTACCTTTTTCTCCTAATTTCTTTGATTTAAAAAATTTGTTTACTATCTTTCCCAGGCCATTTTTTCTTCAATTTTTTTTTTTTTAGTTCTAACATGATCACAGAGCCATAACTGGAATAATGAATATGGAATCCCAGTCACACTTATATTTGAAAGCCATGAGGCTTGAACTTAATTAATTAGTTGAAAAATAGCTCTTTTTTAGTAGAAAAAAAGATTTGTGCTTTTGGTGAAGTTATTAAAGAAGTATATTATTGAGGGTGAAACTTGTTTAATAATAAAATAAAATAATAGCAAAATGTATCTGGGTAAGGTTGTGAATGTATATGGTCTCCTAATAAATGAATTAGGAGAGAATCTTGGAACAAATGTCTTTGCCTTAGATTTAATTAAGTAGCACCTGAACCACAGCTGAACTCAGTGTAGTACACAGTGTGAAATAGAATTTTTAATGTAAAGGTTAATGAGTTAATTAGCCACATTTAAATGTTTAATTCAAATAAATGCTCAACCAGTTATCTATAAAGTTCAGCCATTTTGTTCCCTTTGCTTATTTTTTTTAAAGATCCCTTTCCCTCTGAAAATTAGTAAATGGGAAACATATAAGATTAGGGAGAGGAAATATAAAAATTTGATTATATCATTATGATGAGGGATAAATAAAATACATGATAAAAGCTGGTAAGTATTAATAACCTGATAATGATGAAGAATTCAAGTTCGAGCCAGCTTTTATAGTCATTGGCCTATTATGTTACATTTCACTGAATTGCAATTTTTTGTTTGATGGATTACAACTCATCTGAAAATTAAAGAATTCAAAGATGCTTTAACAAATCCACCTTCCATTTGTGTTCTTCCTTAGTGATCCCACTTCAATCTCTTTAATAAAGTAGCATACCCTCACAAAGAAAAACAAACAAAACGAAACTTAAATGTATACCATGTGATTGTTCCCTCTCTCTCTCTGATTGTTCTTTACTTTTGGAATATGAGTAGTTTTATTTCTAGCATAAAGATGTGGGGAAACATCTTTAAAAGTCACACCTCCTGATTGTTTAGGGTAGTTTTAGAAATAATTATATACTATACCTGATTTGTTAAAAGTGAGGAAATTATCCTTGGAATTTTTTCGTTATAATATCTTAATGTGCATTTTTAAAAATTTCAGTAATCATAAAGTAATATCCTAGCCCAATATCTTGCTCATAAAATGGAGCCTAATATAAATTTTAATAAGATCTGCAATAGTTTTAATTGATCATTCAGTTCAACATACCCATGGCTTTATGGTTGCTGTTTATTTCAGTATCTTGGTTCATCTCTGTCATTTGAGGTTTAGAGTTCTGAGCCATATATTTTCTTTCATAACTGCCAGTGCCACAATTTCCCACTGGAATGGATCCACGTTAATTAGCTCTATCACTTTTACCCACTGCATTTCTTTTATTTGCAAACCCTGCTTACATTTCTAGCTTAAATGCAATTTGCTCATCAGCATTAAACACATCATCCATAATGCTACACTCAAAAACAAAATTGCAGGATTTTTCAGACAAAACAAGCACTTGACTCCTTTTCAAAACTGTCCTCAATTATTTCTCAATTCAAAAGAGAAAATTGAAGTCTCACTCTGGTTACTATACCGTGGGAGCAGAATTTCAGCAAAGCCAGTAGATTTGAGTCAATCACAATTAATTCTAAAATATGATATGAATAAATTTCAAATAAAAAGACTCACCACTTCAAGCACACACACTTCAATGAAGAATCTAGGGTTCAATTTATTCTAGGAGCTAAGAAAAACTAATTTTCACAACTTAAGTATAGGAAAAGGTAGGCCATAAGGTAATTTATCCTTTAATGCTTTAAAATGTTTTATTTTAGTCTTGAAAATTATCAATTACTGTATAGGGATGATCAGCAGAGAAATGTAGTCATTCAAGGATTTTCTTGTAACCATCAATATGAATTTGGTAAGAATACCAAAGCTTCTTATAGGGAAGGAAAACTAGTCGAAGTTCTATCCATAATTAATCTCTTCATTGCAACTTCAAATATATGCACTAATTACAGAATAAATATCAATTTAAGAGTTTGTTTTTCTCCTAATTGCTTTTACTAAATGCCTTGCTCCAACCTTCACACAACAAGGAAACAAAACTCATGCATACCCCCTTTCTTTTTAAAATTTCAGCTATCTTTTCAACTATCTGGTGTTTTTGCCACTTAGACTAATTATCTGCTTATCTTAATTATCTGCTTAATTATCTGCTTAGACTTGCTTATCTGCCTGTGAATTGCACTTTTTCTCTCTCCTACATGTATGAGAGAATTCTGATTTTTGCCCTCTCAGTTGTCCCCCACTTGTCCTGAAGGGGTGAGCTGTGCTTGGCTGAACAGTTACCTTAGGTGCTGCTCATGCAAGAGCTGGAGAAAAAGAAGGGGAATAAGCCATAAAGGTGTGAAGTGAGGCTATTTTACTGGAGGGGGGAGTGGAATTTAATGAAAATTAGGAGGAGGCGTACTTGACAGGACTAAGCAGCTCTGCGTCCTGAGGTCATTCAGAAACTAGATCTCGTTTCTCTACCCCATTGCTCTATGATTCTTGCAGGGTATGGATTTTCTCCATCTTGTCAAAAGGACTCACCATCACATCTGGTTCCAGAGGCAAGGCTGGTGGGAAGAGGCAGTGAGAGGTGGATAACTTTATTTTGAAGTTATTAAACCCAAGTTGCATCTGTCAGTTTTGTTCACCATTTATTTGGTAGACCACAGTTATTTACTCATATAAAGATCCAAGGTTTGCTGGTTGGGGTGTAAAACTCATGATCATTTCCATTACTCAAATCAATGTGAAGGGAGAGAATAGAGTTCGAATATATATTGAAAATATACATTCAGTCCACATTTATTTGAATATATTCAATATGTTTTTCAATATGTGTATACTTAAAATATAAGCAAATTAATATTTACTCAGACAATATTATCTGCTAAAGAATTAATTTCTTCTGACTTTTCCTTTCATTTGTGAAAACATAAAATATCTTGATCCAAAGCATCTCATTGATCCCAGCTAACAATTAAATCAATGATCTCAACCTCTCATAACGTTATTGATGGTTTTATCCAACAAGAAAGTTTGTAGTGTAGTTGCGGCAGAGAAATGAATGCATAGCAATTAGCTTTTGAAATTTGAGTCTTAACAGTTCACGAATATGTTTCTTAACAGTTTCATTCACAAATATATTCTATGTGCCAATTTGTTCCAGTGAAAAAAGGTACCTTAAGTAAAGAATTATTGATTTCACCATTAAGAGTTGGCATCATTTAAAAAATGATCAACTCCAGGAAATAGGGGCTATATTTATATAAAAATTATTTGTTCTTAATTCTTTCACATTGGTAATATCCAAATCAGCTATGAGAATAGCATGAAGAAATGAAACCAAATTAATAATTTTAAGTATACTTTTAAAATGCATACCTTGTTTTTTTATGTATTCTCTTATTTCCTGAGGAATACTTCCAGATACTAAGTAACATAAATTGTGTTTTAACTGTTAACCACTTCTAAATTATAAACCGCAGCTTAATCGCAGAATATTCAGCCCACCTGTGGGTTACTGGTCATAAAGCTGAGAAAATCAGGCCCTGCAAGTCGCATTAGTTAGAGCTCACAATCATTATTCTTCATGCTAAGTTCATAATTGAGACTGCGGCTGCTCCGGGATGCGCTAGGGCCATTACTCAGAGGGGCCATCTCTGCATTCTTCGTTGTTGCTTGGTAATTGCTTAATTTTGTCTTTGACATTCCCTCATATAAAGATTTCAATTACAAATATGATGTTTTCGTCCACCTTGTGCATTAATCCTAAAGTCACTCTTTTAAAAATTTTTATCCACGGCCATGCTGTTTTCTTCCAATTAATTTGTAATAGTAGAATGCTTTTATTCTGGAGAGACGAGGCATTAATCCGCTAGTACACATACAACCTGGCTTTTCTGGCTTTCGGTAGGAACAGAAGCAGATACCGTTATCAACAGATGACTGATGAAAGCATTGCTATACAACAATGCGTTTGGGTGAGCTAAACGGTGCCTCAGCCTCTCCGTATGTTTATGCATTATCCTCCAGTTCATCTGCCTTTTGTAAACCTGATGTAAGGGAATAACGTCAATAAACATGGGCTATCCCTCCCTTTAAATAAAAGTCAGCCTCTGCTTATAAAAAGTTACATAAAAACTTTACTCATGTAGTAATCAAGAAGAACATAACTTTACTATTCAATTTTTCTATAATCTCCTCTCATGTAAGATATAATATTATTATTGAATCACAGTTAAAGGGTTTAAGAATGTCTTTAAAACCCAGCTTATTTAGCTGTTATGATAAATACTCATTTACCAGTGAGACTCATTCATATAACAGGTGTGGACTTGAAAGTGGACATGTGAGTGGGTTTTAAGCAGAGACTGTGTGGGTCCTTGGGATGTCTCTCTGGGGGAGAAGGTATATGAGTAAGTTCTATCTATTAAGGTTGACTATAGCAGAAACGCTCATGAAACTGGGTTGATTTCCTCATTGTCATACCTATTTAGAAAGAAGTATAAAAATATATAGAAATTCTTCCACTGATAATTGCTTAATACGATTTTTGCAGAGAAATTATGGCCTTATTTGGCGGGGGGTGGGGGTGGTGGTGGTTGCTGGGACATAGCCAAAATTTAGTACACACCTAATTCATTCCTATTGGTAGACTTTGTCTACTCTTAAATAGGTCAATGCAATGGAAGTTGCTTTCTTTCTTTTTATCTACTTGTAGGAGTCAGATTACATGCAGGAAACTGGTAGGTAGGAAGAAGGGACACACTTCACTCTAAAGGGACGAAGAGGTAGGTGGTGGCAAAGCAGGCAGGTAACTAGGGAGGACTGGGGGTCTCGATGAGAGAGCCCCGTTTTCTGGCCCCCAGGTGCAAACCTCCCTACCAGAGCTGGCAAGGCCCACAGAGCGAAACGAGGCACGATCCTGGCCAGAAAGTAGCAGTAAAACACTTCAGAGAACTGAAAAGACGTATTCAAGGAGCAGCACTGTCTTTAGTGTGCGGTGAGAAGCCAAGGCGGTCCTTCAGGCTCCTGCGATCCTCCAGGTGGAACTAACTGCGCCTCCCCTTCCAACGCCAAGGAGGCGGCCCTCCCGTGCCTGGTGCTTATGCCCAGGTAATGTGCCAGGTGGAAGCACGGTTAGTGTCTCTCCACGTATTGCCAGCTCAGATGGCTCATTTCTCTACTTCGAATGGAGAGGAGCTGAAGGTTTGCCGGCTTTCCTGCCAGACTGTATTACGGTCAAGAGACTTTTCTTTAGAAAATAAGTGCGGCTTAAGCCTGTTATCACTGAGTTTATTGAAATGAATAAGCCATAGCTTCAGGCAAAAGTCTATACAAATCAGTTTGATGAACCTAATTACCACTTTTTATAACACCTTTGGGCCCCTTTGAAATAGAGTCCAATCACTGTATAGTGAATGGCTGACTTTCCCCAAAAGGCACTGAGGCATTGATGTAATTGAACTTTTTCCAAACCTGGAGCAGTTTCTGTTTTTCTTAGCTTCCCAAACTATAGGGAAAAGCAGAATTCAAGCATGTCCTGAAAGCCCTTCATTCCCACACGTACAGCCTCCAGTGCCTTGGATTGTTAGCCTTATATTAGCATCTTTTGTATCATTAGCTGGAAGGTTTAGTAGCCTTAGATTGCTCTTTCTCTTCTGCTTAACCTCATCACATTGCAAGATATGTGAGTACGTAAAGGGCCTTATTCATGAGGTTAGTCCCCTGCTCTCGTACTAGTGCTTTGCTGTGAAAACTACCTTCTCGTTTATTTTAACCAGCTGTTCCAATGGCAAACCAGAGCGTCACCTACACACCACCTACCTTTGCCACCTATGTCCATTTCAGATTCATTTTCGTAAAACTGAATCATATTTCTACCACTCTGATACTTCGGCATGTGATTTTGGCGCACCTGACTGCTTAGAGCTGTTTTGTAGGGCACCCCAGTTGCCCCTCTGGCTTCTGATTGTGCGACCCGCTGTTATTCAATGTGAATTAAATCTTTAACCAAACTTAAATATTTATAAAGTTCGACTCAAAGTATGACTGTCAATATGTATTTTAATTTTGAAAGTTAACTTTATTGAAATATAGTGCCCTTCAGAAAATTCTTTAAATCATAATATATAACTAAATCATTGTTTTTACTTTCATGTTTAATTTTTTTAAATTGTTGTTCAAGTACATTTGTCCCAATTTCCCCCCCACCAATCCCCGGTACACCCCGCCCCCCTCAATCCTACCTGCTTTGGCTTTGTCCATGGGTCCTTTATAAGTAAAGTTTTATATTCTGAATATATTTGTTAAGTCAGCGCTCAGATTGAGAAACAGAAGCCTCTTTGCAACCCTTTTGCTCACTGAGATGCCCCCACCAGGGGAAACCATGTCCAGAGTCCTTCAAAGCCTTTTTTAATTTTATGCTAGAATCATATTGTGCATACTTTTTCATGTCTGTCCACTTTTCTGACTATGATGTTTGTGAGATTCATTCAAAATTGCTGCTGACCCTTCCTTTTGTCCCTGTATTTTATTAGACTTGAATTCTCAGGTCTTCATACTTGCTTAAAATGCACAATGTTTAGAAAGCCATTTCTTAACTCCAGCTCCATTTTCTGCCTGCTTCCCTGTTGGGATTCTTGTCTATTTCTCAAGTCCTAGTTCAAAGGCTGCTTCTTCTCTGAACAGTCCTGTTGCTTCTTTCACCTCTATTTTTGGCCAGGGGCAGTCCTTGCTTTCTAAATAAGCATAAAATATTTATGGCATTTCTAATGGAGTACTCTGTGTTTTCTACTCCCTGTTTTCTTGTATTCAGTGTGATAAATCAGACACTGTTGTACATGACAGAAGGTGCAATGCTAAAACAGGGTAGACCAACGCCTCTTCCTGTAGTTCCTGCTTGTGAGGTATGAGTATTGCATCCTTTTCTTACTGGACGCCAGTCCCAGGATTGACACCAGGATCCCATCCTTCAAACCAAGGCATACCTTATGCAACACCAAAGAATAAAGACAGAGTGTAATGCAGCCTTCTCCTACACATTGTTCATTGGTGAACGAATCCCAGTCAAGTCAACATTTCTTTATGGGATTTCTCTATGAATCTCAGTCAAGTCAACATTTCTCTATGGGATTTCTCTTAGCTATTGTTTTTCGTTATTGGACCATATCCAGCTCAGCTGGTCTCCATAAATAGTTTGAAATGTTACTGATACAGGAAAGACCCCTGACACTCCCTCCTGTCCATGCAACTTGCTTCAGATATCATGGCTGCCACAGGGTTATTCATTCACATAATGGGACTGTTCAGAAGAAGCAAGGCAGGCTTGCAAGCAGGTCAGAAGATGACTTGAGAGAGAAGGGACGGGAGATCGAGCTGGGATGATACGTCCTGCACAGGTGCTGGGACAGACATGGCTTGAACTTCTGGCCCCGTACCACAGCATGGGGACACTGGGGTTTTCCTATCAGCTTGCCTTGATTTAGGAAAAGATGCGGAAAAAGGCATGTTGGTGCTTCGGGGCTGCAGTCAAGTATCAAAAATCAAGCCAGATTCCCTTTCAGTTAACTTCAGTGTTCTCATGAGATCTCCAGAATTCGAGATCTGTAGCCCCCCCCCCCTTTCTTTTCAGAATCCACATCAGAATCGTGACCACATTGTGTTTATGGGAGGCAGTGTTTGGTTCAGAGTTTCTAATGGCTCCGTCCTCAAGCCGTATGAGGACAGCGCATGAGCAAGTTGAGGAAGATGTGATGGAGAACAGGGAACATTAATCCCGAGGAACAGTGTAAAACAGATTAAGAGAAATCTGCTGGGTCAAGAGTCAAGAAAATTCAACTTCTAGCAACAGTGAGAGAGAGAGAGAGAGAGGGAGAGAAGGAGAGGAGTAAAGCAATCTATACTTTTGTAATAAAGTTTCATTAAAGACTACAAATAATAAATCAGAATGTGGTTGTTTGTTGAATGTTGGGCAGTCAACACATTCAGGCTCGTATTTTCATACTTTAGTGCAAAGAGGGTCCTTTGTTTTGGGCTAAGGGTGCAGAAGTGAAGTTTTTGTTTGTCATTGTGATTGGTTGGTTTGACTTGTTTCTATGTGCACCAGCTTTTGGTGAGAAAAGAGAGAAACTCATGATGGCACACAAGTTCTGGTTTCTGAACTCAGTGGCGATTTTTCAGTTGTTGATTTTGGGGGGTTTTGGAGGAAGGAATTTTGCTGATAGATTTGAATCAGGTACATGTTTAAAAACCATACCCCCTTCAAGTCATCCATTGAATCTAGTTTACATCGTATGTGTACTTCCATGGTGCACATATTATTCTCACATGGTCAGTTTTAAGGCTGCCACAGTCACTTTTTCCGACCTCTAGGGATGAATATGGTGATGTGAACTAGCTGACAAATATTCTCTGAGATTCCCAGGGCAAGCAGTATTTCTTGAGGGCCCACAGGCCATGGCTAACGCCATGCTGGGAGACAGCTGCCGCCGCCCTGGGGCTCCGGAAAGTACCGGCAGGTACAAGCTGTGCCGTTCAGCATGCACTGTCCTCAGGCAGAAGCCACGGGAAAGCTGCGGTGAGGATAACGATGCAGAAAACGCTATGTTCTGCAGTTACAGAGAAATAGCACTGCCCACTCCCAGAAACACCTGGGGTAGACAGGCAAGCAGAGTGGGGCTTGTGGGAGCAGATGGAGACTGAAGCAATAGATTAATAATATCCACTCTGAATCCACAGTTCAGCGAGGGGGTATTGCATCAGGAAAAGTTATTGACCTTCCCGCTCACTAAAAGCAGTTGAGAAACGACGACGAAATGTACACGTTACATTGTGAGTATGGGTCGAATCCTAATTATAGTGAATAATTCATGTGCTTTTGTGGCTCATAGTCACAAAGCACAATCAGGGTTATTAATTCTTTACCTGTGAAGGCTTAATCAGACATTTGATTTAAATTGGTGACACATCTTTAATTGTCATAATTCATTCCCTATGTAGTGTGCCCGTTTGTTCAGGTAATAATGTAACTACGAATTATTAAAATGTTAAAAGTCAGAGAATCATTATCTGTTGCAGTGATGTTTATCCTTTTTGTGACATTAACTATGTCAATTAGGCTCTGGACAATGGAGAAACTAACAAGCAGTGACTGAACAATGAGTAGTTATATTCTGTTCTTCATGGCACGACCCCTGCTGGGAGGCCTTCCTCAGCCAGTGTTTGCCCCTGAAGCAGGCTGTTTCATCTTCCTGGGCCACAGTTCTTTAAGACTTCAAACCTCAAGCTTGTGTGAGGCTCTTACACCTTTGCTATTGAACTTGTGGAAGAAGGACTATGACAACTACAAAAAAAAAGACGTCCTCTCTCTTTTGTTTTTATGTTGCATAATTCCATCAATGGCAATTAGTGAAGAACTTGGATTGCCAGTAAATGCCAGTGGTGCTATAAGTGATGGGGGGTGGGGGGGGGGCGGCAGTGAGAGTTACTACTACCAGTAAAGAGTGGTCTGTGATAACTTCAAAAGCAGGTGATGAATCTTAAACTTGGTGGAATCAGTTTGCAAACAGGGAACAAATTCAATACGGAAAAGAGACAGCTTCCAGGACGGTTTCTAGTTTGTAGCCTGGGCAAGTCAGTAAAGGAGGGGGTTATTTATCAAGATTAAACATGTGGGGGCCCTGGCTGGTGTAGCTCAGGGGATTGAGCGCGGGCCTGCGAACTAAGGGATCACGGTTCGATTCCCAGTCAGGGCACATGCCTGGGTTGCAGACCAGTTCCCAGCAGGGGACTCACGAGAGGCAACCATACATTGATATTTCTCTCCTTCTCTCCTTCCCTTCCCCTCTAGAGCTAAATAAATAAAATATTTTTAAAAAGATTAAACATGTGGGAAAGGAGGAGGAAAGAGGGAAATCTCGATGCTATCACTATTTGCCTTCCTATCATCGTGCACCTGGTAAATCTTGTATTTTTATCATCTTAAAATGATTACTGTAATATAATTTTAGAAGAATATTTGCAGCTTCAATGGGTCATTCCCCGAGTTGCCAAATTGCTTATTTACCTCTTTGGAACTGACATGTTGAAGAAGTTTTATTATGCTACTTTAAGAAACTGCTTTATGGTACTCGCAGTTTAACCAAGTCAGTAGGCTTTCTACTACTATTCAAGCAAAGCCGCTACCAGGCCTCTGCATTTTGGAAAAGAGGAGAAATTCCGAGAAGTTCTCAGTTTCAATCACCCTCCTGCTTGGTCACGCCTGCTCATGGTACGAGCGCTTGCATTACTGTGCCTCATACTCACGGAGGTGGTTCCATTTGCAGTCCTTGTATTCAATGCCTTCCTCTTCTTTTTAGGACATGATTTGTATTGTAGGTAATCATTTTCTCTGTTCACCAATTCTGAAACCACATAATTTGTTGTTTCTTAGCAACAGACTAGAGAGGCTACTAGATGCATTTATTTATCTGCTTGATTTCTGAAGTGAGGTAGACAAACTGGGTGTCATTTAAGAAATGCCTAAATTTCATAATAAAGTCTTTCAGTAATTCTCATAATGCATAGCTTTGAGATGATCTCAAATATTCTGAAGATAATAATCCCTTATACTGTCTAATAAGCTACTTTTAAATGTGTCTTTTCCTTAGTCCACTTTATTATTGTTAGGAGAGACTTTATTATTATCACTTATTAGTTTATGAGTTTTTAATTTAGAAAATGATATATATCCTGCATTATATACAACCATGTAGTATTCATTGAGAATATCTTACTGAGATTCTTATTTGTCCTTCAATTTTGTTTGAAACCAAAATAATTTTGGTTGGTTTTTCTTGACATCCAATTTCTACTATTTATGGTCAAATGGGTTAGTCTCCTTTTTGTTAAAGCATCCATAATTTGGTGGTTTAAAAAATATTTTCCTAATTCAACATTTAATTAATTGACAATTACTCTTTTAAATTTTTAGCAACGACTTCATTTCTAATATTTACTCACTATTAGGACTTATCTAATATATATGTCTTTTTTGTATATGGCAATTGTTTGACTGCTTAGGTAATTTTATCTTCAAATAACTTATGTCACTGTTTTTGTCAAGTGTTAAGACTAATATTTAAAATATCACTTGTCAATATCTGGGTTTTGCCATAATTATTTCAATGTAAAACAGATGATGAGTACATCAGTTTTCCAAATATAACTCATTAATGCTACCTTTTCAATTAATAAAGTTATTGAAATCTGATATCTGAAATTTAGAATAAATGTACCATTTTCTTTTTTATGTTTTGTTTGTTACGTAAACCAGGATTTCTCTGAGGTTCATCTAATCCAGCAGGTTTCAACCTTTTATTATATAATGGCACACAAAAACTAATTACTAAAATTCTGCAGCAGATCAAAAAGTTTTAAAAAAAATTTTTTGCCAATCTGACAAAAAATAGGCATAATTTTGATTTTTTCACATTAGTTGGCTGTTGTTGAATTGGCTGTTGTCATTTTTTAATTTGACACTCTAAGGGAAAAGAGGTCTGTGCTTCTGAGTAAATAATCAGTACTGCATGTTTTAAAAATTCTTGCAGCACACCCGATGGAAATCACTGATCTAACCATTGATCTGAGAATGGCATGTTATCTAGAGTCAAACACCACATTGATTTACGTCTTTAGAAACTTTACCTGTGTCAATGCAACCACAAGTCAGGGCTTTCTTTGCTATTTGATCCCATTTTGACATCTGTCAGTTATACCAAATGCCCAAACTACTTTCACTTGAACCTGAGGTTTGTAAAAGACTGGATCCATTTGATGAGTGTCTACTTTATGTCCTACCAGACTGTATCTGACTCTCACAATAGTGTAGCTATAATCACCCAGAGTGACTTAGAAAAACTGAGAAATTAACTTGAGATCTGTGTAAATTTTGACTCCCTGCCCACTATTTCCCATGGATTTCGTATCAAGTGAACTTCATATAGAAAGAGTAACGGGGCAGCTGACTACGAGATACAGAAAAGTCAATCCCCACACTTACTAACCCTCACGATTTTCAAAACATCCTGACAATATGATTTTAAAATGCTCCTTCAGACTTCTTAGATTTATAGATTTCTTTCATAATTTATAAAAGGATTTCTCTGTGTTAAAGATTCAGTTGATCTAGAGGTGAGAGAGTGGAGTTAGTCATTTGAGACTTTTCATTCCTTGCATATCAACTGACAATTTCCCCATGTGCACCAATATACCAGTAAATGGGATGACTTATTAATAACTAAGAATTCAGACAAACATAAAGATCAATGTATCCATCTCTTTATACAATCACATATGCTTTATGTTATTGGTTAAAATAAAGTACTAAGACACACCAGTCAATTGAAAACTTATTAAGTCTACACTAGGTAATTAGTATTGATTTCTCGAGCATAAAATACAGGGGTGGGCAGAATAGGTTTCCAATTATTCATAAGGGAAATAATACAATAATTAATAAATAATAATATAAGAATAAAATCTGTGTCTCACACGCTCTCGACTGTAAGCCTTCTTTTTGCCCACCCCTGTATTTTGGGCAAATAAAACTGGGCTATTTCACTAAACATCATACGTGCAGATAAAAAAATAAGGAGACATTAAGAAACTATTGACAGTAGATAGGCACGTAGAGTTAATGGGCTGTGGTCTCTGTAGTCCATCAGTTGCCACGTCACTGCTGCCCAGTGACACAATCGATTCCAATGCTTTCCAGTCCAGTACACAGCCCCACGTCTTTGAGAACTTGAACCTCGGTGTGTGCCACACAGGTATTTAAACATCAGACAAGATGTAGAAAAGCCTCAGGTGGTTTTGAACTTGAAAGCCCTGATTTAAGTATATCTTCATATATTTTCCAGCTTTGTTTTCTTCTTGCTCGTATACAATTTCAAAATATATCAATCCATCACCAATTCTTGGTCAAGGGCTTGTGAATAAATTGTAACCAGGAATTTTACTACATGTTACATCGATTGGGTAGTTAAATGACTAAATGCCTGGCCTTAAAAGAAGATGGGAAAAACATATACCTTCCAGAGTACAGAGAAAAGCTTCCTGTTTGGTATCTTCTGTTAAGATAAATGATTCGGAGTTTCCAAATTAAAGTCTAAGGTCTTAAAACACTTCCCTTTAAATTATGTGATTTTCTGCCTCAACACTCCCCGAAACCAGTGATCTAAAAGTTATAGATGGTCCCTGGCTGGTGTAGCTCAGTGGATTGAGCACGGGCCTGTGAAGCAAAGGGTCACCAGTTCGATTCCCAGTCAGGGCACATGCCTGGGTTGCAGGCCAGGTCCCCAATAGGAGCCACATGAGAGGCAACCATGCATTGATGTTTCTCTCCCATGCTTTCTCCTTCCCTACTATCTCTCTAAGGAATAAATAAGTAAAATATTTTCAAAAATAATAAAAAATAAAAGCTATAGATGGGCTTAGAGTGAATGTCAATTGAAATCCAATGTACATAATGTGAAAAAAATTTAGTTCTAAAACAATCTGTTTTGATTTAATGTGCTAGGAATAAGGATTTCATAAAGCTCACCCTTGATTTCTGGTATAACAAATAGAACTGCCATTTAGTGAAACTGTTGGACCACTGATGCTGAAGTCGGAAGGAGACTGACCAAGGTTAAGTTATTATTTCATCAGGATATAGGGCTAGAACTAGAAAATTATTTTGTCATTAATCCAAAATTAATTCCAAATAAAAAAGAATACAGACACACAGACTACACCAGAGTAACACAAGACATGATTTAGATAATGGCATCCATTATTGTAAGTAACTATAATTTCCAGTGCTTTCAATGGTGAGTGAATCACGTCAGTACTCTCAAGGTGTGTACGACTGGTGGGCGTGAGAGCACCATCGGGAGGGTGTCCTTGACGAATCCAGTCAGTTCCCCTATTTAGACAGTTCTTCTTCCCAAGTGCATGTCATATGCTTCTCATGGTTGAATAAACTGCATGGACGGGCAGTACAAGGTCTACTTCACAGAGAAAGCAGAGGGCTGATTAGGACATGGATTGGACCAAGTGAACACAACTGGATATTTAGCAAAAAGAGTACGTAGAGCTTCTGACACTTGGCCCTGTTTCCATTTATTTTATTACATTGCCTACCAGGAATATGCTAAGTGGTGATTTTTGACTTTCTCCTTTTCAGAGGATACTTTTTGTCTGTATATCTAATATACATATAATGCAGGCAAAATTATCTATACTTGGAAGCCTATTACTGTAGGAATTTACATAGCTTCTTATAAGATAAAATAATTGGCTTAATGACCAGGCAAGCTACTCACCTATATAGACTATTAGAATTTGAGAAAGTATCCAGAAACTAGAGTCAGGATTATAAACAATAATAACAATTTAAGAATTTGGTGATACGTGTTCAAAAGCTTTGTGTTTAGAACATTTTCATAATAAAGATGATACAAATAAAACTTTGTTTTGCATGTTGGAAGAAGAATAACTTAGAATCTATAAATTCTACTTTATTTTCATAGAATATATCTATATTAAGGTTACCTTCCCTATAGTGTTGGCATAATTACAGAATAAAATAAAATATTAAGTAAAATATAACAAAAACTGGGGAGCCTTTAGGCCCTGGCTGGTGTAGCTAAGTAGATTGAGCACTGGCCTGTGAACCAAAGGGCTGCCAGTTCGATTCCCAGTCAGGGCACATGCCTGGGTTGTGGGCCAGTTCCCAGCAGGGGACACACAAGAGGCAACCATACATTGATATTTCTCTCCCCTTCTCCTTCCCTTCCCCTCTAAAGAAAAATAAATAAAATTAAAATAAAAAACGGGGAAGCTTTTAGATGATATCTAATATATAATGCCAGTTCATAAGTATGTAGAATAAAATATAAAATTTGAAAAAGAATGTTTTAAGTTTTGAGTATTTAGAAAACTTTAAATACTTTATCTCGATATGTTTACTTGCCATCACAAAATGTATTTTTTCTTAAAATTTATATTTGTATTAGAAAATACTTTACAGATATAACTTCTTTCCAAATGTTATAAAAGGTAGTTTTGGTTATTACTATACTTCCTTTTCCAATGGGCAAAAGTTGGCTTATAATTATTCATATGGAAATAATACAATAGTTAATAATAATATAAAAATAAACTCTATTTCACATACTCACAATTGTAAACCTGTTTTTGCCCCACCTTGTACAATCTCAACTTGAAGTGCGCTTTCTATTTTAAGCATTGAAATAAAATGCCACACATAAGTTTGTCTGGAATAAAATCTGCCGCTTCCCCAAATTTGGTAAAACTTTAACAAACATATCTTTGAATAAGTTATATTGATTTTATCTAATTTCACATTTAAATTTTTATGTAATTTTATGGCAATAATTATGTGTCAGAATTTTTACATAATATGTAAGGTATATTATACTGTACCCTGTCTATTAAAAGTAACTGGGATCACTTCCATGAACATTTCACTGGCCATACAAATCAGAGTTCATATTCGACTTCCAGTTTCCAATTCACATGTGAAGAGTTTGCAAGTCACTAAAAAGCTGAAAAATGGAAAGTCAACAACTCTCTTAAAAATATCAGATAATTAGGGTACAAGGTCAAATCTTTGCCTTGAACCTGGAAAGAAAGGCCCAGGAGAGATTGTTGCCTCTCAGGAGCACTAATGGCCACTGGGGCCAGCTCTGGGAGTTGAGTTCAAGGATAACACCCCTAGAGACCAGTGGGGACTAGATTGATATAGGAAGACCAGCCTTGGGGATCTCCTAGACTATTGTGGTTTTTCCTCCAGGAGTCCCTCCAGATTTTCACTGTGCAGATCAGAGAAAAATCCATTCCTGCTTCCAACCAGGAGAGATAAAATGGCGCCATCTTGGAATATGCTCATCGAATTCTGTGCCTCTTAACAAAGCCATGTCCGTATGGGAACTGTTTTACCAGAGCCTAACCAACGTGGGGGGAGGGAAATACTCAATCCACACCCCATGCGGCCTTCCTGTCTCCCCTAAGAAGTACTTGTGAAGGTCGCAGAGCTCAGAGGTACAGTCCTACTAGAAGACTAGGAGTCACAGAGCTCTAGAACGTGACCCCTGCCTCCACGTCCGACACCTGCGTTCACTGGCTCCTGGTTCTCCTTGTGTCCATTCCTGGTTTTCTCTGCCTCTCTTCCCCTGAAGTTGCTCCTGTCTTCTGGTCTCTTCGTGTTTTATTTACAGAAAATCATAAAGCAGAGATGATGTACTTCAAAATCTGTTCTTGTGGTTTTATTCCACAACAAGTCTACATAAAACTATTTAGAGTTATAAGTGGCTAGCTTTATTTATTTATGTGCTTGGCAAAAAATGTAGTTAGGAAATAGATATTCTGCTATGAAGGAAGCAATGAGGAACATATTCTATCTGGAAAATAATTTTTATCACCTACCATGACTAGGAGGTTTCACAAAATGTACTAATAGATTTATACGCTCTGGATTTTATGTGGGAAAACTCATTTGAGCATAATCAAATTTACCTTTTGACCACAAAAAAGTGAGGGGAAGGTTATAAATCAAAAATGTCAGCATTATTGGATATCCAAAAATTACATTAAATCAAGGTCACATATATTAAATATGAAACATATCTATAACTTATTTATTACAAACCATACATTCTCTTTGCTCACAGTGAAATATAGATGAGATGGTGAGATGAATTAGACATGAATCACTGCCTTTTGAATGAGTGCTAGTGTTATAATTATTGATTTTGCAATGATTTTTTTCTTCAAATATTGCAGAAAATGTTCTTCAATTCCGCTATAGCTTCATTATTGTATTATATTTTGTGAATGTATATTTGTGTTTGGAGACATTCCAGTTATATTAGAAACTTTGTACATAATATACCCCAAATATCTATTTTAACCTTTAGCTCTGAAAATGTATTTAAAATTTTTTTACCATAACTCATCAGTTTAAAAATCAAATATCCTAGTAGGTGAAAACTGAGAGAAGAAAAAACCATAGGGAAGATAACTCAAAATTGAATGGGTTATTGATCTTATCTTTGATGATATTCAGTTTCTGGCAATGTTTGACTACTTTCCAGCCATCTCTTCCTCTTAAACGTCTTGACAACTCATGAATAGTTTATGTGAGGGTAATGGAAAGCTATATAGGCAGTGCACATTTGGGGGCTACGATCTCGGATTGAAGGAAGGTGCAGAGTGGTAACCTGGGTGTTCGGGATCACTCTTCCCTTTGAAATGATTTCTAATTCAGAAAGCGAAAGCAAGGTAATAGGTGAGAAGCTGAGCAGGGATTTCTCCAGTCTCACTGGGCCTTGAGGGCCCATTCAAAAGAAGACTTTACCACTTTTTCAAGCTACCGACCGAAGCGCACTCGAAGGTCCACATTGGAAGGAAAGGTGAAGCGTCGATAGGTCACTGGGTCCTGAAAGACCGAAGCTGGACTCCACACCATATTAGTCTCCAGTTGGAAATAGTGATACCAGACTTACTTTATAGGGAATACCTGCCTGACTCTTTTAAAGAGAGATGACAAGCAGTGCTTCAACTTATATAAATGCTTTTACACAAATGAAGTCCATAATTCAGGAAAATAACACCAATGTAAGACCACAAATCTTTTTTAAAAAGGAGAAAAATGCGAACTATTAAATGATGGGAGATATTTTTAAAAAGTGTTTTCAGAGTTTAAAATAACTATGACAAATAAATCAAAGAATATAAGAGATAAGAGAAAATATGGCCAGTAATTGTAAAGGAGAAGCCAATATGAATTGTTAAAAATAACCTTATAAATTATCATAGATTTAACAGCAGATAGGAGATAACTGAAAAAAATAGATTTGAAAACAATAGAAAGGCAATTGCATGGCAAATGCAGAAGAGATATTAAGAGAAATATAAAACAAAATGAAAAGGCTAATAGAAATGTAATTTCTGTTCCACCAGAGAGGAGTTAGGCTGAGGCAGACTCGATCGTTGAAGAAATGATGAGGAAGAAATTTCCCAGACGGGTACTGGACACCTAGTCACGTTCACGTTTAAGCAAGCTAAGCATTTAAAAATGCCACTACCTTACCTATAAAAGAAACACTGCTGAAAATTAAGATGTGAATGATTTGAACCTTTCTGATTGTTCTTTCTTTTGCCATATCAGTTTTTTCTTCCTTGGTTATTCATCCCTACCTTATTTTGAATTAATTCTTTGAAAATATTTTAAAAATATTTTAACATTATACTCTAGGGGTTTTTTAACCTTCACAATATATATTCTTGCTCTTCTTCTGAATTTCATGAGCTAATTTTTTTACCATTTTATGTATACTACGGAAATTTTACAAGAGTATAGGAAAAAGATATCTCATGGCTGTTATCTTTATAACTGTTGACCATAACTTTACTTCTTCATAATTATATATTCCATTATACAAGCTCTTTTTTTGGAAATACAAAGGGAGTCTTTATTAATTCCTTACTATTTTATATTTAATAGTGGAATAAATCATTAATGGGGAGTGGTATATATCCTAAAGAAAAAGGAGACTATTTCTACAAAGTTAGTATGACCAACCGGAAAATGAGAAAACAAACTTCAGAGAAAACTGTTCTTCGGAATGGCTTTATTATAACATTCTACCATAGGGATAGCCCACAGTTTATCTACCCATTCGCCTACCAAAGGGCCTCATATCTGCTTCCACATTTTGGTGGTCATGGATAAAGCTTCCGTAAACATCCAGGTACAGTAATTTTCATGGACATAAGTTGTTAACTCCTTTAAGTATACGATACCTGTGGTGCAGGCTAGGGTGCCAGCTGTGGAGTTGATAAACAGTGTTTCTAATTTGAAATATTGGCTTATATAGGTAGCATGAGGGGAAAGAACTAAATCAAGGGCTAATTGCAGATTTTGGGGTCTGAGTGAGTAGGGTGAGGGGCTGCTGTTTACTGGGATGGGGACCTATATCCAAGATGTGAGGAAAAATCTAAGTACAAGAGTTTCTTTCATAATAACCTAAGGTTTTGTAAAAACTAAAAAATCAACCTCAAGTCACAACAAATTATTATTCATCATTATTTCTCATTTGTCTCATAGAGTCTTCAATGATTACTAGAATAACAAGACATAGAATACAATTTTACTATGGAAATTCAAATTATTACTTGGGAAGAACAGAGAGATAATGGAATTTAAAACTGTTGCCTTATCATCTTATTTACATTCCTTGCCAAGAGTAGTTTGATATCCAGATGCTTGAGAAGGAAAATGAAATCTCCCAGCATATTTGAGACCTGAAGATGGGCTGTGACACAATTTTTTAAAAAAAATTTTTGCATTCAAACTCTTTCTCTTATAAAGGATCGTTCATGCTGTTTAAACACAGATGTCTCTTCAGTTAAAGCTTTCCCTGCACTGTATTTAGCATAGTTATATATTTTCTGCTCAAATTTAATTCCTTTCTATGTCTGATTTACATTTTAACAAGATCATTCCAGCGGTGGTTGTGGGAGACTGGATGGAGGCTCCCAGAGTGAGCACACAGCCTTGCACTGGAGGCCGTGGGAGTGGTTTAGAGGAAAACGTCGGAAAAAAGCTCAGTCTAATGGTGGCAATAGAGTCAGCACTGTTCACGATCATTTGGCTGAGTGTGGGCCAGACAAGGAGCGATGGGCCAAGCCCAGAGGGGTTGAATTTGGGAATCTGGAGAGACGGGAGAAGCTTTTGTGTTCGCCACATAAAATTTACATTAAATTTAAGGAATTTACACAAAGTGGAATTTATCACTCATTTGGTTGGCATTTCACATTTCAGAGAATACATCAAAAGGCTATTTGAGAAAAAATAACAAGTATGTTGAATCTTGATAGGCTTCAAAATATTTTCCACGGATTATTTATTTTTTATTTCTGTATACATCATCTGCAAATAGTAATGGACACATTTCATAATTGTCTGTATTACTTGTCCATTTATAGCTTTTGGCTTTGGTCTCTTAAGGAACATTTTTCTGCTGAAAGATTAGAAAAATATTATTTACCTTCTCTTTTACTATTTTAATCGTTTTTATTCCTTATTTTGACTTTTAATTCAGCTTACATTAATTTTATATGCTATGTGAAGAGGTACTAATCAATTTTGTCTTTAAAATGGCTAGCAATTTCAAATGAC
This sequence comes from Sturnira hondurensis, assembly GCF_014824575.4. Classification (NCBI taxonomy): domain Eukaryota; kingdom Metazoa; phylum Chordata; class Mammalia; order Chiroptera; family Phyllostomidae; genus Sturnira; species Sturnira hondurensis. Next base: position 9,246,676 of record NW_028091156.1, read on the forward strand.
CTTTCTTCATTTCTCTTCCCTGAAATAACCCATTGAAGAAGGAGATAAACTTAATGCTCACTCTCCTTCCACTCTTTCTGAGTATCCTCACTAAACTTCACTATAGCAAACAGGTCTGTATTGTTCTTCCCTAAGGAGGGAAGAAGGGATCTTTCTGTATTTAGGCAGATATGGCCCTGCCTAAAAACATATTCAGTCCTGGGTCCTTCCTTCCCTCCCTCCCCCCTTCCTTCCTTCCTTCCTTCCTTCTTTCCTTCCTTCATTTTCTCCTTCCTTTCTTTCCATCTTTATTCGTGTATTTATTTACAAGCCCAACTCAGCACCCTTGAAGTCAGTTCACTTAAGTGGTTGTCCAGTCTGACTCTCTACATGATGGTGGTCTTTGTTTCCTTATTCATAGAATATTTTTGGAATAGTTCTGTTGTATGAGGACAAAACTCACCCTTGAAGGTATAATAAAAATATCTATAAGCTGCTTTTAAAAACCATTCAATGCATTTTTATATTCTATACAATAAATGCAGCAACATTATAAATCGAACGTTGTTCTTATAGCAACATTTACAGTGGTGTAAAATTAGAAACGACCTCCTTGGTAACTTGTGACTTAATTTTCACATAACTGTGGAATTACTGTAAGTCACCAAGCCATACTGTAGGTTCCAACACATTTCAGTTTTGTTTTTTTCCCTCCCAGGAAATAAACTTAGTATCTTTATCTTCTATCGATTGCACTACGTAAAATTAGTCTCAAATAATACAATTACAAAGCTTTCTTTGCAATCAGACCATTAGCAACTTGAACCTCGAAGCGCTTGGGATTCTGTGTGTACAATATCTAAACAAGTGACCCAAATGCTTTGTGCCTTTTATGTACTTTAGTCTGAAACGTTTCCTGCTCCCATTGCATTTTGCAATTACAGTGAAGTGAGGCAGAAAATAGCAGTTCAGAAAAATGTATTCAAGTAATGAAGTTTGAACCATTAGTTTCCAGACTGTTGTTATTCTAGTAAATATTTAATCTTCCTAACAGCATGGGCTCCTAATTGATCTTTAAGTATTATTGTTCCTGGACAGTCCTAATCGACTTCTAATTGCGACATTAAGGCAGTTGGTGGATAAAGTATAATGGATGGTGGAGACTTTTATGGTACACTAAATCAAAAGAATATGGAAAAATTTAGAGTTCATTTTTATTGAAACTTGAAACAGAATATGCTAATGTATACATATTTGCTCATTTAGCTTATTTTGAAAAGTTAGACCGATTTAAAGGTTAGGTAATATACTTGATATACATCAACTTAGATGTCACACATGCTGTAAATTTTAATACGATTAAAAAATAAACTTCAAGAAGAGACTTTCTTGGTAGTTTCCAAGTTTCTATATATTTCACCTTAAGTTTTATTTGGGTCATTTTAAATTCCTGGCAATCGAAAGTGACTCTCATTAGTGCATGAGGGATTTACTGAGCATCTATACTCTCTTCAGAGTACTGTAAACCAGAGTACTGTAGACCAGAGATGTATAAGGCCACGTCTTTCACCTATTACTAATTACATTTACACAGACTACAAAAACAGCTCTCACATGAAGCCCTCTCCTGTCTCCCTTTATAGGCATTAGTGCTACCAACTGTTTTACCGTGTTATCTCCCACTGTGCGCGGTTGTCATAGTTACCAACTCGCGTCAGATGAGATACCGTGGCTGCATCACTGTAGTCTCGAGGGATTCCAACTGGAGTACTATTTGGCTTATCCTTGATACATACTTCAAGCAATAAACTTGTTCACAAATAGAGTAGTTCCTCTTTTTGAGAATGCACATGATTTCTAGAGAAACGCTGCCCCCCCCCCCCACATTGAGCTGAGAGGGGGTCACCTAAGTAGCGGAGGTTTAACTTCTGAGACAAGCACAGAGGCATGGAATTGCACCAATTAGACTCACGCAGGGACGTCCAACCTTAGGCCTATGGGTTGCAGGCAGCCCGGGATGGCTGTCAATGCGGAACAACGCAAAATCCTAAGTTTACTTAAAACCGTTTTGTTTGTTTTTTTTAAAAGATTTTATTCATTTATTTTAGAGGGGAAGGGAAGGAGAGAGGGAGAGAAATATCAATGTATGGATGGTGACCTCTCGTGTGTCCCCTGCTGGGAACTGGCCTGCAACCCAGGCATGTGCCCTGACTGGGAATCAAACCATGATCCCTTAGTTCGCAGGCCGGCGCTCAATCCACTGAGCTACACCAGCCAGGGCCTGTTGTTGTTTTTTGCTCATCCGTTTTTATTAGTGTTTGTATACTTCATGTGTGGCCCAAGACAACTCTTCTTCCAGGGTGGCCCAGAGACACCAAAAGGTNCCCCCCCCCCCCACATTGAGCTGAGAGGGGGTCACCTAAGTAGTGGAGGTTTAACTTCTGAGACAAGCACAGAGGCGTGGAATTGCACCAATTAGACTCACGCAGGGACGTCCAACCTTAGGCCTATGGGTTGCAGGCAGCCCGGGATGGGTGTCAATGCGGCACAACGCAAAATCCTAAGTTTACTTAAAACCGTTTTGTTTGCTTTTTTTTAAAGATTTTATTCATTTATTTTAGAGGGGAAGGGAAGGAGAGAGGGAGAGAAATATCAATGTATGGATGGTGGCCTCTCATGTGTCCCCTGCTGGGAACTGGCCTGCAACCCAGGCATGTGCCCTGACTGGGAATCAAACCATGATCCCTTAGTTCACAGGCCGGCGCTCAATCCACTGAGCTACACCAGCCAGGGCCTGTTGTTGTTTTTTGCTCATCCGTTTTTATTAGTGTTTGTATACTTCATGTGTGGCCCAAGACAACTCTTCTTCCAGGGTGGCCCAGAGACACCAAAAGGTTGGACACCCCTGATAAAGCCATACTTCTGCCTTTTTAAAAGTATAGTTTAGAAAGCAGTGTCTTGTGTTGTTTTCCCTGGGGTTACAATTTATCAGCCTGGAGTGTCTGGAACCTCTTATGCCCTTACATATGAAATGTGTACCCCAAAACAAGCAACACCAGTGGCCAGAGCCCTGGGGCCCAGCTAGAGAGGCGTGGCCACACTGGGGCCTCTGTCTCTTCTCTAACCGACTCTGCTTGCATGTGTAATGAAGCACTCGGCTGCCGACTTCCATGAGCGAATCTGTGGATTTGCCTTTTTTATTTTGAGATAATTTCTGTCCCATAAAGCAGAAAGGTTATTTAATGAAATAAATTGGTAGTAGTGTGTAGCTTGCAGGCAGAGGTCGCTGTAATATTCTAAAGGACCTTGTGGAAATGAAACATCCTCATCAAGCAATAAAAATATGAAGCACGTGGCTATTGCAGATTTTTGTGGGGGTTTTTTTTGTTTGTTTGTTTTTTTGTTTCTCGTTGCTTAGGTTAAACCCATATTGCTGCTACAGGCTTTAAAGATATCAGAGAATGTATCAAAATGTCAGGAAGGATTCAACAAGAACCTCTAAAAAGACACACAAAACTGTAGTTGGCACATCTGAATTGAGGACTGGATTATATTCTCATAAAGAAGACAACTGCGTTTGAACTCAGTCCACTGAGATGTTTGAGAGAAAGGTTATCACATACTTCCCAGGGGTGGAAGAGTGAAGTTCTCTTTCTAAACCTCAAGTTCTGGTCAGCAAAGGTAGGGAAGCTCGAAAGGGGATGTTGTGACGGTGACCCGTTTCAGCTGTGTCCCCTCAAACTCTGCAGAACTCCCTCATGGCGCGTGGGCAAGCAGTCTGTTCTCTGTCGCTGTGGATTCTGTTCTTTTAGATTCCACACGTAAGTGACATACAGCATTTGTCTTTTTCTGTCTGGGGAAATGGTTGAGGGTGGGGAAAAGGTACAGATTCCTTGTAAGATAAAGAAGTGTGGGAGGGTCTAATGAGCAGTTAACAGCACTGTCTTGTTTTTTTTTGTCTTGTTTTTTGCTAAGAGTAAATCTTAAAAGTTCTCTAAGCACACAGAAGAAGGAAGTATGTGGGGTGATGGATATTAACTAAACATATTTGGGCAATTATTTCACAATAGGTACATATGCAAAATCGTGTTACATACCTAAAATAAATACAATGTTATGTGTCAGTGATATTTCGATAAAACTGGGGGGTGTAGCTCAAAGAGAAAGAGAAAACTATGTGGCTGTAGCAAAGGGGAAGAGAAAAAATAGTCTATTCTTTGAAGGAAATGGCCACAGTGGTAATGGCCAATGTCAGAGTCATGTAGCTTCAGGCAACAAGAATGAGCAGAACACCAGCATCTACCATTTAAGAGCGAAAGTCCTACAAACAGGCCTTACGTAAGGAAGCTAAAACTCAGACTTTGGCTACTAGCCTGCCATGGACTGGGGAGGAGGAAGACTGACCAGACAGCTACTGAAATATCGGAGGAAACCCCATATGTCGAACTTAGTGTGACGCCATGGGCTGTGGGCTTGAACATGGGGTGTCACAGAGGAAAGAAGGGGGAGGGGGGGAAAGAAAGTGAGCTGAAGTTCCCTCTGAGTCCCGGCTGCTGGTAGGGCTACTGGGTTCCTGATTACAGACACATAGTTATAATCCACATAAGACATAGTACATTTTCAGAAAAAAAGATAATTTGGTATTTATAATTAACCTTCACTACTTAAACATGGATATATAAAAGTACTTGTAAAAGTATTGGTTTGTTTTGTTTATTAAGTTGAAAGGCCTTTTTTTGTTTTTACCCTTGAATGTTAATTTTTATTGACTCCACTTGTGTTAATAATTGTGGATAAATTCCATGATTAAAGCTGCCAGTATCCACTTTTAAAGTACTGATAGAAATTAGTTTATGGTTGTGATGCATTTTATTTGAGGTCACTGAGTCTCTGAAGTAGATTGTATTTGTCAATTTTGGCTGAGACCTGCAGTACAAAATCTTTATTTGTGGTCTTTAGGAATTGCAGTGTGGATTCACAGGTGTGGGTAGAAATTGTGTTCCAAGGGGGGAAGAGCTTATGAAGACAGATCCCATCCCTCCAAGGGATTTTACAGGTTGTTTTGAAAGATCTGTGATTGGTGCTGGCAAGCTGACTTAGTCTGTGCTGTGGGTGATTGATGGCTTACGTCTATTGCTAGGTGAAAAATGTATTTCTTAATAGAGAATTCAGTGATGCAGAGCCAGTTCAAGGAACTGTATCAGGATTTAGCCCTTTGTGGGTTACTCCATTGAAAGGTTCAGTCTCACACACAAGGGGTATTAGCTCAGCTTCCTGGAGACGCTCTGGCTCCATTTTTTCTTGTTCTCTTAATCGTAGGAACTCCATTTTGCTGTGTTCCTTTCATATATATCACTGCTTTCTTCTGTGAAATTGAAAATAGTACTTAATTATCGATGGCCCTTTCATTTCAGATTTAGATAATAAAAAGTTTCTAGAAACATGAAAATATATTATTTGAAAAAAATATATATATATTTTGTATAAAAATTCTTCTTTGTAACATACTAATGTAGTCAATTTTACTAAACTTTAGTTGAGATTCATGTTAGTAGATTACAAAATTCATCATTATTATTTTATCACAAAGTAGCTTATGTTCAATTCAGGGCAGCAATGAATACCATAAATATGAAGTGATGAGCTGGTCATACCAATTGACCAGTGGAATCAAGATAAATCTAGTATTCATTGAAATTGCTTATTAAATCTGGTCCATTTCTAAAAGGTAATTTATTTCTTCATTATACTTGTGATGAGAGTAGTAGCTACAGAACTGTTTAATTATGAAAAAATATATGCTGAATAACTGGCTAATTAAAGTCACTAAACTTCTCCATGTTTTTCTTAATTAAGCCTGAGGGACTTGGAGGGGGTATTTCCGTTTACCGTAAACCACATGAACTCACTATTGCTGCACTGTGAAACTTTTCCTTACATCTAACGATTTGGAAATCATGGTTAGTACACCCAGAGAACTATAACCCAATCTGACCATCTATTTCGGTAAAAAGGAAGCAAATAAGTTTTCTTCTAAAATATGTCCATTCAGAATGATAAGTTAAATGAAGAAGGAAGAAACATTCATATTATATCAATAATTATTGACAAATATGTCAAATATTATTATGTCAAATATTATGTCAATATTTCTCTTGACAGCAGAAATGACATATTATGGCCTTTTAAATTGACATTATCTACCCTAGGGCATGGTAAGAATTTTTACCATTTCATAAGGGAAGAAATATTGATATGATTTTTTAAAATAATTGGAATAGAAGAAAATTTCCAAAATAAAAAGAAAGCATAATCATGTTCTCAGTATACATTAATTATCTTAATTAAAATGAATTTAAAATGGCAGTAGAATTAACTACTTGGGAAATTTTAGCACTTTTTCAAAGTTACAAACAGTATGGATATTCTCTTTAGTAAAAAATTCCTTGGTTGAAATATGTGAGATGAATTTTTCAGTGTTGTAATTGATTGATTTATTAATAAATATTTATGTGATACTCTAGATCTCCCCCAATAACACCAGGTAAGCTGTTAATAGAAAAAAATTAAATCTATTTCTGTAGCAGAGAAAACCATCCTGACACATTCTTAGCATCATCTCAGAAGGACTAGTGATAAGCAGGACAGCATAGGACTTCGTCATCCTTGTTCAATTTGTTACAGGTGGACCTTTCTAGGTGGGTAATTGCTTGCCATTTGGTAAAATTAATATTACTATTTGTCACATTATTCAGACTGAGCAGAGGGAGGAAAGGGTCCTGAAATGAATGTTGATGAACAAACTGGGTTTATTTCTTGGCTATCCTCAAAATGTTGACATATTAACAAATATTTAATGAAAATAAATCATGGGGATAAGAAGTATTGAATTAAATAATTTTATTGATGTGATATTTAATCTCTTTAATCTGTTTTGGAATACTTTTGTCATCATTTTCATCCATTTAAAAATATTCTTCCAGTCACCAGGTATTGTACTAGAACCTAAATTACAATTTAAAATTATCGAACAATCAATTTTTTTTTAAAGCATTGGTGCGTTAGCAACATGTTTGCCAATATCACAAAGGAAGTAAACCGGCTTGTTGCAGCAAAGACATGCATTGATTAATCAGGTAGTTCTGGTCATTGATAAAGCTACCCTGTCAAGAATAAAATGATTTGTTCTTTGCATTTTTAAGATTGAAGCAAGTTGTGTTTAGGAGGAAGTCTCTGGCATTCATGATTTTGTTGCCGCCGATATGTTTAAACAGGAGGCAATCTTGGCTCATTGAAAATACTAGGGATTTGCAGAACATGTTCAGTAAACACCATTTAACAAATAGAGTCCACAGACTCCTTATCCATCTTGTGCTTGATCATTTGTAATATCCAGAGTAAAAAGAAAATTGGAACTAAAATATTGGCTTCACCCTGAACAAGTCTAAACACACACCCAGTCAATACCTCCCCTTATTAGGTTTCCTATATAGAGGTTACCAGGGACCTAGAGGTTGTACACGTGCCACACACATGGGCCAATCGTCTTCTTCAGTAAATGTTGACCCAATGCAGCTCATCTCCGCTTATCACTTTATTTTTAGAGGTAAGGTGCATTTTATTATTATTTTTTTTAATTTTAGTTTTTATTTAATTCTTGTTCAAGTACAGTTTTCTGTCTTATATTCCCAGCCCTGTCCCCCCCCCCCAGTGCTCTCCACCTCCCTCCCATCTCCGCCCCCCACCTTAGTTATTGTCCATGTGTCCTTTATACTTGTTCATGTGAGTCCATCCCCTTTTCCCCTATGATTCTCTCCCCTCTCCCCTCTCCCCTCTGGACCCTGTCAGCCTGTTCTGTATTTCAGTGTCTTTGGTCATATTTTGCTTGCTTGTTTGTTTTGTTGTTTTGATTCCTGTTAACAGTGATATCGTATGGTATTTGTCTTTCACCACCTGGCTTATTTCGCTCAGCATAATGCTTTCCAGTTCCATCCATGATGTTGCAAAGGGTAGGAGCTCCTTCTTCCTTTCTGCAGCATAGAATTCCATTGTGTAATGTACCATAGCTTTTTGATCCAGTCATTTACCGATGGGCATCTAGGTTGCTTCCAACTCTTGGCTATCGTAAATTGTGCTGCTATGAACATTGGGGTGCATAGGTTCTTTTGGATTGGTGTTTCAGGGTTCTTAGGATATACTCCTAAGAGTGGAATTGCTGGGTCAAAAGACACGTTCATTTTTAGTTTTCTTAGAAAGTTCCATACTGTTTTCCATAGTGGTCATACCAGTCTGCAATTCCACCAACAGTGAACTAGGGTCCCCTTTTCCCCACAACCTCTCCAGCACTTGTTGTTTGTTTCTTTGTTTATGATAGCCATTCTGACTGGTGTAAAGTGATATCTCATTGTGGTTTTAATTTGCATCTCTCTGATAGCTACCAATATCGAGCATCTTTTCATGTGTCTCTGGATCCTCTGTATGTCCTCCTTGGAGAAATGTGTGTTCAAGTCCTTTGCCCATTTTTTAATTGAGTTGCTCGTCTTCTTTGAGTGGAGTCGAGTGAGTTCTTTGTATATTTTGCAGATTAAACCTTTGTCTGAGGTATCATTGGCAAATATGTTTTCCCAAGCTGTTGCTTCTCTTTTTATTTTGATACTGTTTTCCTTAGCCATGCAGAAGCTTTTAATTTTGATGAGATCCCATTTGTTTATTCTTTCCTTTATGTCCCTTGCTCAATAAAAATATCGCTGCATGGAATATCTGAGATTTTCCTGAAAATGCTCTCCTCTAGGTCTTTAATGGTTTCATGGCTTATATTTAAGTCTTCTGTCCACCTTGAATTAATTTTGGTGTATGGTGTAAGTTGGTGCTCGAGTTTCATTTTTTTTGCATGTAGCTGTCCAGTTCTCCCCACACCATTTGTTGAAAAGGCTGTCTTTACTCCATTTTATATTATTGCCCCCTTTGTCGAATATTAATTGACTGTAGAGGGTTGGGCTTATTTCTGGGCTCTCTGTTCTATTCCATTGGTCTATGTGCCTGTTCTTATGCAGATGCCTCTGCTTATCACTTTATCCCACTATTAACATGCCATTCTTTCTGTCTGTCCAATTTTCGCTTGGTTGATATCCCATAGCCATCCCAGATCCCGCTCGTAAAAATAAACCTGAGAGTTTAAAGTGGTTTATTAAGGTACCATAGCACTGATCAAAAGTATACACAAAACTAATGTTTAACTTATAAAGTGTGGGTAAATTTATTTACCCTCATCTCTGTCATCTGACAGCTCTTAGGAGTCACCCCCGTTTCCTTGTCCCTCTCCCAAGCAACCCAAACCCTTGTCCCTCCCTGCATTCAGACTGTGCTCTGTCACTTTGAGTGATGGGGACCAAAGAGGAATGCGTATTTGGAGGCGGAGTTTCTAAAAGCAGCTACAGATCCTATCATGACCTCCCCAAACTGCCCCAGTTTCCTGTAAAACCCGAGGCAGTGACAATGACTAAATATTGTATTTACTATATGTTTCTATGTTTAATTATAACTACGTTACAGTATTTAATTATATAATCAAATAACTAGTGGGAAATAAATAACATGGTTATAATTAAATAATATTAAGCATCCTTATTGAATAACTACTATTGTTATTACTATTCAGTTATTATTTGAGGGCCCATCGACAAGGGGCTTTTTATTTCCACTGGTAGGTTAGCAGGTGGAGGGATCGAGGAAAAAGGAAAAAGGTCTCACAGACATGGACAACAGTGTGGGGATTGTGATTGGGGAGGAGGGTGTCAGAGGAATAAATGGTAATGGAAAAAATACAGTGGAAAAAAGAGTTAAATAAATAAAAACCAGTCACAGCTTTCAAGAACAACAGAAAATAATGCTTTCCAGGGCTAAATTAGTAAATGTTGTCAATGAAAGCTGTCAAACAGCCAACCAAATCTACTTACATCATTTAAAGTTTCAGTCTACCAGGAAAAACACCAATGAGTGTATCCTAAAGTTAAGAAAATGCAAAGCAAGATATAAACATTGCTGGCAAATAAACGGAGGAAGAAGAATGACTTGTTGACAGTTTATTTTTACTTTATTATAGGTCTGATCTGCAATAATGTCACTGAGGTGCGATCTATTAGACTCATTGAAAGCCACCATATTATTTTTTATAACAAATGATTTGTGTAGAATGACACAAAACTGTTCTTAGACACATGTATTAGGAATAAGGGCTTACTGACATTTTAAAATATTTAGTGCTAAAAATGCATCATACAGGAAGGAAATGTTCCCTTTATTTTAAGATACCATCTAGAATGAAGATACTTTTTAGTGTAGGTGCCAATAAGCTATCAAGTATGTAGCGGCAAGGAAGCGTTTTCTACAAAATTAAAACTGCCACACATGAATTCTAAGCTCTTCTATGAGATATTCATAGATCAAATCTGGAAGCCAAAAAAAGTTTATATTTATTCAGTATTGAAAAACATTCTGAAAGTGAGATTGCTGTTTAATGTGTCTCGCAGCACTCATCTCTTCAAGTACACGGTATTTATAAGTGGATAGTTCATGCAGAAGATTGGTGACTTTGGAAGAAAAGGCATGTTAAGATTTGTTCAATAGAAATAATTTTAGCCCTGGCTGGTGTGGCTCAGTGGATTGAGCGCGGGCCTGTGAACCAGAGTATCGCAGTTCAATTCCTAGTCAGGGCACATGCCTGGGCTGCAGGCCAGTTCCCAGTAGGGGACACACAAGAGGCAACCATACATTGATATTTCTCTCCCTCTCTCCTTCCCTTCTCCTCTAAAGATAAGTAAATAAAATCTTTTTTAAAAAGAAATAATTTTAAATTGTTCATGAAATGATTATTTTCAGAAAAAGCCATGTCAGATGTAAAGAAACTTACTTCAGTTTCTATCTCAGAGATCTACTTAGTACCTTGAGTAACCTAAATTGATCTACTCTGGTCCATTTAGTTTGATGAGCTTATCATTTTGGGGAAATTATTTATTTGCACTCATTTGAATTTCAAAATGAGAATCCAGGATTTACCCATCAGCCACATTAATTATGCATCCCTGACCTTCACATTTGCTTGGTTCCTAATAACTTTTCCATCAGAGACCTTGTACTCGCCCAGGCTGTATTTATTTGCACTATTTAGCAGTATGGAGCAAAGCATAAGCAAAGATGACTTTGAACATCTTTAAAAAAGCACAGTGGTGATAAAAGTAATTAACAGGTATTGAGCCTTGTGCCATGGACTATACTAAGAGCGTCAGGCCAGTTGCTTTATGTAATGTCACAGAAAGTACTAGTATTTCCTCTCTCCTGACTTCACTGCATCAGCCTTTTCCAGGCTGCCTGTTACCAGGCATCCCACCGTGCTGTGACTGCAGGTTATAAACAGCCAGTTCCTACCGTTCCCAGAAGAAACTTTGCCCACTGAGGCTTCCGTGGAGGCTATCGTGGGATCTGCCGATATTCTGTGCTACCTACCCTCCCCGGATATCCCCTAGCAGGTGGCCTGCCCTTGGAAATGACAGAAGTTGAATATAAAGGCCCAGAGGGCATTCCTGGTGCAGTAGCTTTTTTAGTTAATGCAACAACTCTTCCCATAAATGTATTTATAACCCTGTCTGTCAACAGCAGTATAGCCTCAGTGATAGGTCGGTTTTTAGGGAAAATCAAAATGTAACTAACGTTTTTGCAGGCCCTGACTAGGAAATATGTTAAAATTTTTATAACCAAACCTTCTACTTTTTGTTTGCTTCACCTGAATTCTATGGTAATCAAGTCATAAAAATAGTTTTTATGAAATTTTTAACATGTGGCAGTATTGAATATGTATTCAAGGTCTCTTATTCCCTCAATCACAATCCATCCTCTTGTCTCGACATTTTCCTGTAAGAACTCAGCTAATTTTACGCAACAAGGTGTTATCTAAAAGTGTCAAATAAACTGATTAAGTGTTGTTTAGCCTTTTGGAAAGACCTACAGCCTTAAAGTTGTTATTTTCCTGGATTTCGTTTATGAATTTCTAATGAAATATTTGGAATTGATATTTGTAAGTTTTCTGTATGAAGATTTTTAGGAAAAAAGTAGCCAGTTAATTGATTTATTGAATAATATAGAGAATAACAATAATAGATCTAATAATATAGATTATTGTTATTGTATGTACTGTTGATAAAGCTATAGAAATGAAACCTCTGGCTTCACAGAGTTTGCCCCCCAGTACTGGGGGCAGAAAATGCCTGTAATAAAGATGCAAAATACATTCTATCCTTACATTTAATTTTTAGCTTTCTACACTCTGTCACTAGACCTCTCCACCACCACCTAGTTTACAGATCCTTTTGTTCTACTAAATTCAAAAGATTGATTGTTGTTTCAGTATCATGATAAATTTCATCAGCTCCTTCGAAAAGATTGCTTTTCTTTGGCAACCCCGGCTTTCCCTAAACCAGTAACTGCTGCATTTTCTCTCTGACACTCTTCCTTCTCTGCTTTTCCTGGCCCATGCATTCATTCCTGGTATTGTAGGGCAGGCCCTTTTGCCGCCACTCATGTGACATCCGCAGCAGGAATGATCTCATCCACTCTCAGGCCTGGCTTACAGTCCTTTGCTCCTGAGTCATGTATTTATGGCCCTCTCCTGAGACTGGGGATGTGTATTTACTCCCAACGGGTCTTCGCATTTGCACCTTACAAAGGCGTCTCTTACTTAGTCCCTTCAAAACCGCACCTCCTCATCTTAGTCTTACCCCTTCCAGGTAGTCCCTGAACACTGATTTTCCTCTCCTTCTTTTCTCAATGTTTCTGTAATCCACTGACCTCCTGCCATTCCTGTGAGACCATCTCAGGCGGCCGGTGTCTCTCAGCGGGATCCCATTGCTTTCATACGCAGCTCCTTTCAACCAGCCCCTCTGTCCCTCTTCCCTTTTCCAGGAGAGCGACTTTTCGCTGGAAACCTCTCTTATCATCTCTGCTTCAATTCCTTGGATGTAGTCCAGGTTCATTAAAACAGTTCATTAGCTGACCCTGGTTATTTCTCTGGCTTCGGGTTTTTTTTCATGTCTCCAGTGTATTCTTTCATACCCAGCGGTACCTTGCTCCCTGCTCTCTCTCACATCGGAGTCTTTTGACAAGGTCTTCTTTTGGGGGGATATATTTTCTAACTCTTCCCACAAGTCTAATTTCTACTTAATGAAGTCTATGGCTAAAGAGGACAGAATTTCACACCAGACAAATCTGAATTCGCATATTAATTCTGTCATTTACACAGCAATATGAGTTGGAAATGTAGCTACGACTCTGCAAGTCTTTAAAATAAGGGCAGCGTGCTACTGATTTCACAGGTTTGCAGAAAATATTGTGTCATAAGTTATGTCAAGGTCTCCAGTGTTTTGTGAAGGGGTGTGGAACATGCCACCCCAAAATATGCCACTTTGGCATAAGGATTATTTTGAGCTTTAGGCAATTAAGAACCAACATATGCCAGCAGGCAGAGTTTGCTGCCAACCCCTTTCTGGCTAAAAGCAGGACTTTTTTTCATGAAGTGTCTTCTCTGTGTGTGGTTGAGAGGAAAAGCCTTCATTTTATTATTTTTTATCCTCACCAAGGCCTCTTTTTTGTTTGACAGAGAGGAAGGGGTGGGGAGAAAGTGAGAGACTGAGAGACATAGATCGGTGCCTCTTCTCTCCTGGGCTCCTCAACTGGGGATCAAACCCTCAACCCGGGCTTGTGCCCTGACCGGGAATCAAACCTGTGACCCTTCTGTGTATGGGTAGAGGCTCCAACCAATTGAGCCACACCAGCTAGGGTGGGAGCAATGTTCTCAGCACTGGAGAGTGAGGGTCAACACAGAGATGAGTGTGCATGAACGGATCTTACTAAAATGTAGATAAAATAACCTCTACCTCTCAATACTTCCACCACTGATTTCCCTAGTCGTTCCCCCTAGTTCCCTCGGGCACTTCCCCGTGACCTTTTGCCCTTGGAAGCCCCAAGACCCTTTCCTTTGAAGCAGTGGTCCATGAGCCCGCAGTCTACCTGCTTCTTTGAGTTTCACTTCGTTTCTGTAAAGTCCTGTGCAGATACAATATTAATGAAATCATAAGCATCCCTTCTTTTAATCCATCTTTGGATTGTATGATTCACAGGCACTAGTTTCCAAAACCTAAGAGGGTAAATAAAAAGTTTTCTCTTTCTGACTCTTGCATAGAGGGTAGGAATTAGGTCTAATTCATAATTCTGATGCTTGCTGTACAGAAGTTAATAAATCTGTATATTTTATTATATCAGTTATAAAATTATAACCGTTATTTGATAACGATTACATAGATGTTAATAATTTAATAACTCTTTGAGAAAATTTTATTCTCAGGGTTTTTCACTTTAAATTTCATCTTGTTAGCTCACATTAGAAAAGGCTAAAGATGCTTTCAGTAAATACATAACCAAAAATAAGTCCACTTAAAACCCTGTAAATTCTGCTGTGTAGCAGTCTCTGTATTATCTGTGGTACACAAATTACTAGGCAACTTTAAATTTTCGAGTGTTAGTCAATCTCTTCTGACCACGCCACCTTTGCGGGATAAAGGACCTCTGGGAATTAAGGAGTCTTTGAAATGAATGTGTCTGAGATGGTTTCTATGGATACTTAAAATAGATGATGGCTTCCTTACCTCCTTTCCTCCCTACCATTGTCACTGACTCAGGGCTTTGTAATTACCTAAGTACAATGTAAATAGATCAGATCAGCAATTTGACATCACTATATGCAGGAATAAATAGCCATTAATATAATTAGTGGCACCTAGTACAGTACAAAATGTGATAAGTTGCCTATGCCTCTTGACAGGAGGTACCTTTAAATCATTTTCTCTCCCACCATGCATAATTGGATTGTGAGCAGGAGGAGATAGAGAAAAACTGATGAAAAACAATATGTACCTCATTCCACCCCCCCCTTTAACAGTTTTATATATACATAGTGTTTAATACAAATATTATCTTGCAGAAATTTCACATTTAAACAGCACTTCCAATTTGTAGTTCCTTTAATAGCTAGGCATTTGGCTGCTACAAACAAGATAGGGACTGCAATCTGCCACGTTAGGTGAAGTTACATTAAATACAAAGATTTCATATATAAATTCTGTCTATTACTACTTCCCCATTATCTGGCTGCTTTATTTGGTTTCCAAAACGGAATATTCTGCCAACTTCCGCCCATGGGATCCCTCATCCTTGAGGTAATTGCAAGGCACAGAGGACTATCTTATTTCTGGCAAAGTAAATGATGCTATTGAAATGCATTCAAGACACGTAACAGGAAATTTTGGAATTATGGAAAGGTTACATTACAAGGGAGCCTACTTCTGTTATGGCTACAAATAACATATCTCTAGTTTCTTGCACAAGAAAGAGTGGATTTTGTTGCCACAAACTTAGTCGCTGAAAATAACAACGAATAATATTTTCTTGCAATCCTGTATGTCAGAAGTCCAACATACGTCTCCCTGGGCAAAAATCAAGATGCCAGCAGATTTGTTTTCTCTGAAGACCCTCTGGGAGAGTTATTTCTCACGATAGCCTGGCATCTTACAATAAGATTCCTTAAACAAGTTAAGAATTGCTAATTCTAGACACTGCTTCTGTCCCTAGATTTCGGGCCTCCTTCGCCATCTTCGAAGCCAGTGAGAGTGGGTCAGGTCTTTCTCACAATCCATCCCTGGGGTGTCTTCAATTGTTAGTTGCCCTTCGATGCTCATTCATTCTTCCACCCGTAAGGTTCTTGCGATTGTATTTGCCACAGCCCGCCAATTTGGAATAGTCTCCTCATTTGAACTTCAGTCACGTTTCTACAGAAAACAGAACACGTAGGATATGTACTCACATCTATATCTATATCTAAACTTATTTTAAGGAATTGGCACACACAATCTTTTGGGCTAGAAGCCTGAAATCTGCAGTGAAGGCTGGCAGAGAGCAAAGACGCAAGAAAGAACTGAGGTTGCATTTTGAATGTAGCAGGAGGCTGAATCCCCCTTTTCTTAGTGACCTCAGTTCTTTTTTTCTCTTCAGGCCTTCGACTGATTAGATGTGACCCACCCACATTATGGGGCGTGATCAGATTTATGCAATGCCTGCTGAACTAAATGGGAATCTCATCTAGAAAGATCTATACAGCACATCAAGACTGCTTTGGGGCCCAATATGTGGATTCTGTGACCTAGTAAAACTGACACGAAAAATTAACCAGGCAGAGAAATTTAGTCTGGGTGACTTTCTCAACATAAATGAGAAAAATAATCACGACCAAAAAAAAGATGAAGATGTACCTAAGAAAGCGACACTGATGAAAAACTTCCCATTAAAGGAGCTGAGAGATGGGCCATGACATTAAAGCTACAGAGGATAAAATGCTGGAAGCTCATCCAGACTCAGAAGGGCATTATAATTCATCAGAGCAGCGAGAGACACTCACTGTGCACCATAAATCATATGGTGAGAGAAGGGGGCCATTGTGCAGGCTCGATAAGTTATATTTTTCTAAACTGGGAGAAATAACACCATAATTCTCAGTGTTTCTGATGTCGAACATCACAGGGAGCTACTTATCTACTAGCGGTACCAGGGTTTTTAAATGATTATTTCTCTGTACATATTTGGGATGTTAATGTCTTAACAAAAAATAACAACCAAAACAAGGTTTTGTGTTTCCTGATACTGTTACAGCCAGGTATTGCTTTTCTGTTCACACAGCCTTGTAGATAAGTTTAATTTTGTGCATTACTATGTGCTTCTAGCACATGACACCCTCAACCTAGTTTTAGATATTACAGTTGAAGGACAAAAATTAAAGCAGGTCTATAGATACGCATGACAAAATCTAGAACTTTGAGTAAGGGCTGCTATATTTTATAAAATGGTAACAGTTTGTGAAGAGTGTGTTCATGCCAACATGCTGGACAACTTCTTTATTGCTGTCATGCCGAGAAATTCTGATAAAGGAATTAAGGCTCTTTTGATATGCTAATTGCTTTCTCATAATAACCTGGGATTTTAAAAATAAAATGCCTGGACAGACAGCAGAGTGGTGATTGCGGGGTGGGGGACAGGGCAGTTGGTGGAGGCGGAAGAGTTATAGGGAGGGTAAAGGGTAATGGAAAAGTACAGTTAGAAAAGTATAAATAAGTAAATAATAAATAATTGACATAGAATGCCTACAACAAATTATGTCTTTGGGGGGTGCTGCGAGTATTATTTTATGCAGCTTGTCTCAACAATCTATAGTTACACAAGAAATTCTAATTAATTTATTAACTAAAAATTTGTATTAATATCTATCTATTTATTAGATAATCAGAATAAAAAGAACAGAATTATTATTATTTAAAAATAGAGACTGGGCAGGCCCCACCCACAGGGCCCCCCAATTGCCACAGATGAGAATGAATCTACCAAGACATGATCTCCTTGGGGAGGAAAGGTGGCCGATCTCTCAAAGGAGAAGGGCCAAGAGCCTTTTCCTCAATGGGCTTTTATTGATTCATTTTGCACAGGAATACAGGTACAGCTCATTAATCATTGTCAGGTGATAAAGATCAAATAATAGATAACATACAAAGCACTCTGAGGGCCTATTCTGAGTCAGGGTCTGTTAGCTAAAGGCCCATAAAATTTTGGGAAACAAACCCATTTCCTGCTCAGACCCTTATCATTTAATTGAGAGCATTCTTAGCAAAGCAGGTTTCACAGGAGTTTATATATATTTTTTCTTAGGTCTAATCACCAGGGAATCTTCTTCCAGCACAGGGCTGTACCACCCTCTGTCATTGTTTTAGGCTTAAATCAGGCAGGGGAAGTAAGGCAGCCAAGAGATTAGGAGACTTCTCCCAGACAGAATGAGGACTCAGGCAATGTCAAAGCCAAGGGGTGAAGGTCCATTATCTCCTTTCTCCATAGCCTCCCAGGTCCTTCCCTGGGGACTCCTAGTGATTGCACCTGTTTTAGGTCATTCCCCCCTCAAGGAATCTTACCTGTCATTGGCTAACCAAGCATTTGAGGCCAGGCAGGGTGAAGTAAGAGGAGCAGAAGCAGTGCCCCTGCCAGGGAGATAAACTTTGTCTCCTTAGTGGTTTATGGTCCGAAGGTCCCTCACTCAGCCTTAGCCATGGGGGGGTTACAGCTCCTGAAACCAGGCAGGATGGTTCCCAACAAGAGACTATCTCCACAACCAACACAGATATAAGCCCATTTTTTGTAAGCAACAAGCACATGAATTTAATAAAAATTTATAGCCCATGAAACAATAACTTTACTAAATTTTTAATCAAGTTACTTGTTTGAATTCAACAACCCATCATATTAAATTAAAAGTCTTATTTTCAGGGAGCCATTTATTTTTTTCTAACCTGATTTTCACCAGTTTACTCATATAATTTGTAAATGCATTCAAATTATTTTTGTGTGTGCAGTTATTTGTGACTATTTATGACTAAACGTGGATCTCTATGGATGTGTCTGTGTCCACATATGTTATGTGCCCACCTTGGGCATAAATACACACTGGCCATCTTTCCTGGATACACATTTCCTATTGTCGAGATCCAACAAATACATTCAGTTACATGAGAGCACTTGTTAGTAATGACCATGACATTCATTATATTTTGTTTCTCATGTTCTCTGCTTTGAGCAATTTTTTCAAAACCAAGTACTTTCCATCCTTGTGACTGAAGAGAAGTATGTTACTATAAAGTATTTTTTTCAAACTTCTCTGATGTATGCAAGCTGATATTGCCTACTTTAAATCATTTTGAAAGGTCAGATTTTGATTTGGAAAGACGTCAAAATCCTAAATACGCGCATTGACATTCCCACATGTATGTTGGTTGAACCTAAAATAAGGCTGTATGTGGTTGTTATATATCTGTGCACGTGTTTTATATTTATACATACACACGCCTGTGATACAGATGCATATATTACATGTAGCACAAGGAACCAGATTACATGTGTTGAAATCTGCTTTGTCATTGGCTGTCAGAATTTGCAACAACTCAAAATATCCAATGTCCAGATTTCTCCTGGCTACACAGACAGGGCTATCATGCCTTTGAACTACCCTATATAGATTTAGAGATTTCCAATAGCTTACAGCAGGGGTGGCAAACTCATTTTTCCTGGGGGCCACCTTAACCTTGAGGTTGCCGTCAAAGGGCCAAAGTCATTTCAGGACCATATAAATGTAACTACTCCTGACTGTTAAGGAGTTGAAATTACATTCGGCCCTTTGAAGGCAACCATGAGGCTGATGTGGTCCCTGGTAAAAATGAATTTGACACCCCTGGAAGCCTTACAGGATCCACGAATGAATATTGTATTACTGCAATTATGTTTTATTCTACGCTAGCAATATTATATTAGCTTTGAAGCCTGGTTTCACTAGTATCTTCTCTACCAGAGTTTTGAAAAACCCAAGTATGCATTTCCCCTGAAATGCTGAAAGCTTGGTAGGGCATGAACATGTGAGATATGCTGAAGGTTTTCTTTAAATGATACTCACCGACTACTACGTAAATGTTTGAAACCAAAATAAACATTAGAACACCTGGTGTTCTAATCAAATGATTCCTAAGCTATTAGCAAAAAAGGGACCCGTTATTCTGGCAATACTGCTAGGATCTGCACATTTTTGCTTTGAGTGGACAATGAATAGCAGTGAAGCCAAACAAATATTTGACTTGACTCTAGAAGATTTTGTAAGGCTATTAAATTTCCATGGAACTATGACTTATGGCACTAATAATTTTAACCTTGCAAAAGATCTAAAAAATAGACATCGTTTGAGCAGAACAAACGGCACCAATTATCTGCTTGTCCGTAGTTGACAAATCATTTATTTCCATGATTCAATGTGATAGAAAAAACAAGAATATCCGTTACTATAATTAAAGTGTATTGCTGTGTATCATTCAATGACATTCTAGAACAGTTTTCAATTACTCTAAGGACATATTTTTTTTTTGGCCATAGACTCAACACAAAGTGTAAAAAAGATTTAAGAAATGTCTTGTCAGTGCTGAGCTCGGAACTTAGCACCAGATATCATCGATCTATATCCCCTGACACCACCAGACTTACCAAAGAGTCACATCAAACTTACATAAGTTATTCTGCTTCGTAAACTGCTCTTGGGTTGTATGAAAATAGAAGTGGCAATGAGGGAATACATGCAGCCAAGGGATGACACTCAATCCATTTCTACCTGACTCTGCTTTGAAGAGGACGGCCCTGCTGGGTGTGACCTGATTGTGCCAGGAACCGCTCAGATTTTTGTCCTTGGTGTCCCTGAGGCATCGCTATGTTTTGTTTAAAATGCATCAGCAGTGAGTTTCCTTTGAGTGAGATCGTCAGTGTGGAGGTCCTTTTGTCATTTTCAAATTACAAAGGGTATTTTTAGATGATTTGGATCATTAACCTTAACCCCAGGATTGAAGAAAATTTTACATGGGTATTTCAAGCATTATGTAGTTTCCGATGAGTTCAACCGTTTTTTTTTGGCTCTCAAATCCATATAGTGTGATCTAAAGAACAAATCTTGGACAAGAACACATGGGATTGCTTCTATTGTACGCATTGTAAAATGTTTGTGTTGCTACAGCATTTTATAAAGTGCTGTGGTCAAATCATTGGACCTCCTTTGAAACCTGTGTGTACAAAGCAGGGCAACCTCCTGGCTGAGAAGGAGTCGCCATGTGCCTCAGGAGCCATGCTATCTGGTCTGCATCGCGCACCCAACGGGGACAGAGCTGCCTCTGCAGCAGCCGGCTGTGGGAGGGTGTAACAGGCTTTCCACTTAGCGGTTGTGCCATACAGGGAACTGGGGTGATGCAGTGCGATGTGGGCACCGGCCCGCAGTGTCCGCGTCAGTACCCATGAAATGAGACATTCACACGGACCACCGAGTCCGGTGGGAGAAAAGGGACAGCGTGGCTTTTCTCTCCAGGGGAGCAAAAGCCTTGGCCTTTGTCCTGACCGGCCTTTACTGGGTTTCTGGGCACATTACTTGATGGTCCTCATTTACTGTGCACAGGTTGCTTTAGGTGGTCACCCTTTACAGAAAACAAAGGAGCCAGTGCTGCTAATCACATCACAGAAGAGGGATATTTGCAAATGAAAAGGGCAAAAGTGGTTGAACCGGTTACAACCCGTCCTTGGAAGGTTCAGCATGGATTTTAGGAAGTTTCTTGACACTGAATGTTTGCCCCTGGGGGCTGGGCCCACACCGTGCAGAATGGTCTCCTACAGTAGTGATCTAATTAAACTAGATGATCCACTAGTTTAGGGCCTGAATATAACAGACACTCAATGTTTATTCATTGTATTAACTGTAACGTTCCACTGGGGAGAGACCATGTTGTAAAAGGGTTAAGACAACTGGATCAGAATCCAAAAGGCTGGCAAATTATACGTCTGGTCCTGTCGTTAATA
The DNA here is from genome assembly GCF_014824575.4 of Sturnira hondurensis. Classification (NCBI taxonomy): domain Eukaryota; kingdom Metazoa; phylum Chordata; class Mammalia; order Chiroptera; family Phyllostomidae; genus Sturnira; species Sturnira hondurensis. The sequence continues at coordinate 9,268,165 of NW_028091156.1, forward strand.
TTAACTTTTTCAGAGATTCTAAAAATGTGAAGGAAGTTTTGGGCTCTTTATGTAAATTGTTAAAAGGACAAGCCATGCCCAGGCTGGTGTAGCTCAGTGGATTGAGCTCGGGCCTTCGAACCTAAGGACTGCAGTTCGATTCCCAGTCAGGGCACATGCCTGGGTTGCAGGCCAGTTCCCAGCAGGGGACGTACAAGAGGCAACCATATCAGGCAACCACTGACATTTCTCTCCCTCTCTCCTTCCCTTCCCCTTTAAAGATAAATAAATAAAATCTTTAAAAAATACCTTTAAAAAGTACAAGCCATTGTGCTTTGGGTTAAACTGAGATTTTCTGTTCATATGTCTCCCTCCTCCTAGTGGCCGTGAACCTTTGGCGGGGTTATATGTAATGCCTCGTTCCTCACATTTACAGAACCTGGAACTGCTTTCCCAAAAGGAAATTCAATTATTGTGAATATATTTTTAAAATTTTTTCTTTCTGCAATTTTCTCTCCATGTTTGGGATAGTAGAAAAAGCTAACTTTATTATTGAATAGTAGACATCCATTAAACCGGATGTTTGCTCTAGCAAAGGTAGCATCCAGTGACCTCGAACTCCTAGGTAGACTTACCTGTGTTTAAGAACAACAATTCGTGTGGCTTCAGTGTTCATGAGGAAAAGCCTCCGTAGTTACAAGGGAAAAGGCCCAGGAGCAGTACCCAGGCACCATGCTCAAACTCAGTCTCCGTGGCTGTCGAACAGGTCCCGGTGCCTGGAGATAAGGCTGACAGGTGAGACAGGGCACAGGTAAGGCCAAGCTCAGTCCAGGACAGTCTGGAGAAAATGTAGGTCTGTTAGTGTTAAAATACTGCAGGGGTTCGCTTGTGTTGGAAATAAAGAGTAGTGTGTTTCTCAGAGTCCTGTTTATTTGTTTCAGATTTGCTTTCACAAAAGAAGACTTTAGGGAGCGAACCCAGTAAGAGGATATTTCAACATCTTCTTTTGATGGGAAGGGAATGTGTTTTGTGATACCATAGATCAAAGAACTAGGGCAGAGAACTCCCAGGTCCTGATTCTGAATTATCTGTGCAGTGTACCGTCGGAATACACCAGCAGCGCTGCCAGGGTCTTGAGGGAAAGGTGACATCAGTGTTTGTTGTGCTCAGTAGATTGTTTTTACTGGTGGAGTCAGACTCCAGAAACCCAGGGTGCAAGCTTCACTGTGGAGAAAACAATAATGGTGAGGAAGTTACCTTGAAGGGTGCATAAATGTATGTCTATTAGCTTAGAAAAATGAGAGAAATAAACTAATATCAATCTATATAAAATCAACTGAGAAAACAGAAGTAAATGAAAATTTAATTCCCACTGACAGTAAACAAAAGGCAAAGGACATTTCTTTTTGGAGCCAGTTTATAGTCAATGATATTCTGTCTTGGTTTCAGATGCCCAGTGTAGTGGTCTGGGGGGGGGGGGGCAATACTTGGCCCACTGAGGGATGCCAAAAACTGCTACAGAAAACAGGGGCCCCTCCCAAGGACAGTATACTAATATCTACTGGGCTCTTCTTTTTTTTTTAAGATTTTATTTATTAATCTTTAGAGGGGAAAGGAAGGAGAGAAATATCAATGTATGGTTGCCTCTCGTGAGTCCCCCGCTGGGAACTGGCCTGCAACCCAGGCATGTGCCCTGACTGGGAATCGAACCGTGATTGTCTGGTTCACAGGCCGACGCTCAATCCACTGAGCTACACCAGCCAGGACTCTACTGGGCTCTTCTGTCTGCTGCCAATTGGAAACACATCTCTCAATGCCAGAGATTTGTGAAAAGGAAACAAAATGTTTATTTAATGCTATTCAGGCCTAATGCCTTCCTTAAAATATTAAAGTCTTTAAGGGTATACACCTACACACACACACACACACACACACACACACACACACACACAGCGCTCCCTTCTCCCACTGTCCCAACTCCGGGTACCGTAAATCAGGAAAAGAGCACACGTCCATTTTTCAGGTCGCTGGCACGTGAGCTGTGTCGCCTGCCTGTCCAGGCAGGATCTCCAAGTAATCCAAAGTCATGCGGCACCTTCCACTGGCAAGAGTTCTTTGTACCAAGTTCCAGTCAAAGTCTCTCCCGCTTTCCAGGCCACACGGCCAAAGGGAGCGCCCCAAAGCTGCGTGGGCCTCTTCTACCAAAGCCGCACTCCCCCAAAAGTGCGAGTCTTTCTTCTTCACCTGGCCGCAGGGATCTCCATTCTGGCAAAGCTGCGTGGTTTTCCCTTTTCACCTGGCCAAGAGGGGGTCTGCACTCTGCTGAAACTGCGTGGCTCTCCCTCCTAATGGCTACAGGGGTCTACATCTTTCCAAAACAGTGTGGCTCTCCCCCTCACCTGGTCAAGAGGGGGTCCTCACTCTGCTAAAGCCACATGGCCCTCACACAGGCCCTCTCTCTGAGCATCAGCCCCCAGTTCCATCCTGGGTAGCTGCCACTCACTCCCCCCCCCCAAAAAAAAACTTGGCTACAGCTATTTAACATATCTATGAAACCAGTTAAAGGCTATAGATATGTTAAATGACCATTCCAGAGGTTAGCTGCAAAACTGTTGCTATGCAAAACAACTCTCAATGGCCCTGCTCCATTTGTCCCTTCCCCCAACTGACACCTGGGTGGGGTGAGGACATCTTAATAATATTTTCTCCAATATTCTTATACACTTTGAGTTCTGGACACCATTCCAAATCTTTTTTTGCCCCCCCCCCCCGGCTGTACCCTGTATCAATCCCCCAACNCCTGTATCAATCCCCCAACCCCCCCCCCCCATTCTGGCAGCCACCAGACTGTTCTCTACATCTATGAGTCTTTCTCTTTAATCCGTTTGTGTTGTTCTTCAGATTTCACATGTAAGTGAACCCGTATGGTATTTCTCTTTCTTTGACTGGCTTAGCCAAAGAACGTTTTAAGATTAAGAAAATACAAGACGAAAAGTAGACTGTGTGCTAAATGAAGGAAAGCACTATAAAGTCTACCAAAAAGTATTGCTTGGATTAACACATAAATAATTATGTGTTATAATTATGCTATAATTTAGCATAAATAAGCTAAATTATACCTGAAATGAACAATGATTGCTCATCTTTGCAAATTATTTTTTATTATTTATTTTTTTATTTACCTATTTTAGAGAGAGATAGGAAATGAGAGAGAGGGGGTGGAGAGAGAGAGAGTGGGATTTGCTGTTCTACTTACTTATACATTCACTGGTTGCTTCTTGTATGTGCCCTGACTGAGGTTCAGACTCACAACCCTGACGTATCACAGGATGTGGCTGTAACCAACTGAGCTACCAGGACAAGGCCAGGGAGCACATTCTTATAGAAATATAATGATTACATAAAATGATTATTGCAAAATAATCTCTTTAAATTATGAACATCACAATTTTGAATATAAAAATGTTTTCTTGTTTTGCTTTCACAGTACTGCAAAATTTCAATGAAAAGTTTTTCCATTTTTAGCATACTTCTTTATCTACTTACTGAAAATTTAACACTTAAGTACAATCTGTAGTATATGTATTCTATTATCAGTAAATACATAACACCAATTTTTAAGTGACATTTCACAGGATATGTCAAAAGTTGAAGACACTGACATATAAAGGGTTTGACATGAAAGTACCTCTCAACTATAATGATGTTAAATACATTTAGAGCAATGTGAAAGAGAAAAGAATAACTCAGCAATTGACTTCCATGTTTAAAAGTCATAACAATGTCTTTAAAAATGTTTTTATTATCTCTCAGGGTGACACTGTTTAATAAAATTATATAGGCTTTGGGTATACAATTCTATACCACATCAGCTGCCTATTGTATTGTGGGTTCACCACTCCAATTCAAGTCTCCTTCCATTAAAGAAATCATAATGATGTTTTAAGATAATTACTTGCTGAAACCTAGAAGTAGGAAGAAATATTATTTTCCTAAGACCATAACAAAGGAAAAGTTTTTTGAAGGCTAACCGTTAAGAGAGAGGAAAGAAAAGTTAAGAAAGAAAGCAACTCATTTATAATGTCAATTCATTTATAATATATTTCCTCACTTTTAGGACAATGTTAAATTTTTCATAGCACTCAAAGCAATGTTAATTTTCACTGCCTTTATTAGAACAAGGAGTATTTTATATGGCTAAATAATACCTATAACTTTTTCGTATGTAAATGGATAGAATTATATAAAACAACTACCAATAATCCCAGTTTAAATTAAAATATTACATAAATCATTTTATCAGTTTTTGTTTAGTTTGTGATCACACTTGAAGGAAGCCTTTTATTAAAGAGATGCTTATCACTTGGTGTTCTTGATGATGAGATATATTATAAATATATAGAATGTAAGAATCACATACATTATAAATTAAAGCCCTTCAATTCAACTTGTTAATATTAGCATAAAGAACTAGGTAAATTTATATTTTGGGCCACTGATAGAATAGGAATTGTCATATTTAATGTTAATCCAAAAGTTAAGTTTTATAAATTAAGTGAACATCAGTATACGCTGAAAAAGTTATTGAGGGTGAAGTTTGTATTCTAAAAGCAAGCCAAACAAATATGAACCGCAGTGGTGAAGGGTATATAAAGATAATGCAAGTAAATAGCAAAACTAGAAAAAGAAGGCCCAGGCATTTTTACTTTCTAACAAATGTTATGTTAACCTTATCTTTAAGACATAACCCCTGTGGCAACTTTGATGTTAAGAAAGTTAATATGAGGATGTTGAAAGTCAAGAATTTAGTCTGCCAAATACAGGTTGAAAGGGAAATAAAGATGTGTATTTTGAAATAACTATTTGAAATACATATTCAACTCCAATTATTCTAACTCCAATCACATCTTATTTTAAGTTCAGAAGCATTGGCAATTTTTGCTTTTATTCTGAGCAGAGAACAATCACATCGCGAAGGCCCATCCTTCTCCCAGGTAACGAGTTCCATGCGGCATTTAGGAAAGCGCTTTGCTGTGACTGGAATAGTAATGTTGATTTTACATTTTAAATGATACTTCGAAACACATCCAGGAGAACAGTTTCACACAGGCATGTATTTTTCTGCCCATTTCAGTTTGAATGTGAGTTAAATTCTAAATTATAGTAATTGTGAACTGTTTTCATGTTACCATAAAATGTCTCAAACTGTGGGCTAAGTCTTATTCTGGAAGCAGAATCTCATCAATAGAAAATTATTTTCAAAACTACTCTTCTTGCCCTGGCCAGGCAGCTCAGCTGGTTACAGTGTTGTTCTGATATGCCAAGGTTGTGGGCCCAACCCCTGATCAGGGCCCAAATGACGATCAACCAGTGAATGCATAAATAAGTGGAACAACAAATTGATGTCTGTCTCTCCCTCTTTCATTCATAAATAAATAAAATTTTAAAAACACTGATCTTACTGATTTTTTTAGCCAAGGCAATTTTCTTTATTCATGGCAAATTCCAATGATTATGCATCAACTCAGAAGGATTAAAATGAACACACTTATACTCCAATCACACTGAGGTAGAAAGGAATTTATTTGTTCAAGATTTTTAAGCTGTTATATCTAGTGTTAGAATGGAAACCTGTGTGGATCTGTTCTTAACGACAGTTTGAAGAAATCAAAACAGATGACTATTCTAGCACTGTTTATTTCTGGTCAATATTATTCACCTCTATTTTGCATCCTACAGTTCTTTCTTAAAACTGCCGTTTCATAAAACTAAAGTGACACTAAATATTGTCAGAGCACCAACTGCCCCCAAGAGAAACAGGTAGAGCAAATATTATTGGAGTCTCTTGGGACAGTCAAGAGAGATCATAACACAGTCTGAACCCAGCTCCTTAAAAGGAGGAAAGGGATAGGAGAGTTGTTAGGAGCAGAGGTGGGGGAAATCTCAGTGTAGGCTCGTGGGCCTCACCCAGAGGAAACTCGAACTTTCCTTCTACCTTCGTGCCTGGAGGGAGTTTTGCACCCTGAGCAAGATGCACCTGAAGTCAGGCTCCTCTTTGCCCACACTGACTAGGGGACACCCTTGCTAATGACATTTCAAAGGGATGGTTGCCAGGTTTGGGGGAAAGTTTGTCCTAGCTTATAAAACTGGTAAGAGACTTTTGAAAAGAATTTAGAAAATGTACATCTCCAAGAGGCAGGAAAAGAACTTGCAGTTCCGAGTTTCCCAAAGTAGATGCTCCAAGAAGAGGGAGGGAGGGGCTCTGTGGTCAGCTGCACCATGCGGGCTCCGTGAGGTCAGCATGGGAGTGGGGTCAGGGGCCCGCAGGCAGGAAGAAGTCTGTCTGAAGTTTAGTCAAGGGAAGTATGAAGGCTGTGTTGGTCAGTGTTTTTCACATTCATTTTTACAGCTATTGTTTTAGAGCAGGTTTAGGTTCCTAGCAAAATTCAGAGGAAGATATAGGTTTCCCATATAGCCAACATGTTTGCACATTGACATCCCCCACCAGAGCGGAACATTTGCTACAATCGGCATACATACAGTAATACATCAAAATCACCCAAAGTCCATAGCTCACCTGAGGGTTCACTGTTGATGCTGTGTAATGTATTAACTGGAGAAATGTACAGTGACATGTATTTATCAGTATGTTATCACACAGGGTAGTTTCACTGCCATAAAAATTCTCTGTGCTTCTCCCACTCATCCCTCTTCCCATTCCAAACCCTGGCAACCAGTGACCTTTTCACCGTCTTCATACCATTGCCTTTTCCAGAAGTTCGTGTAGTTGGAATACTCTAGCCTGCAGCCATTTCCGACAAAGCACACAGTCCAGATGGAGGGGTGGAGGGAGGGTGGGCTGGGGTGTGCCGAGGACCAGGGGTGGCTCAGAGGTCAGCCAGATGGGCCCATGAACATGCAGACACACGTCATGTACCGAGTCACAAAGGTCGGGAGTCTTCTTATTGTCCTTGCAACTTCCCATTGAAAACAATGTTAAGTCAGGAGACAGAGGGGCAACCTTGTACAGGAGTGAAAAGAAAAACAAAACCTGCCAACTTAAGAGTTCTAGCTCCAGTAAAAATATCTTTCAAAAATGGAGGAAAACTAAGGACTTTGGCTCAGGCATATAAAAGCTGGAAGAAATGACAAACTGACCTATAGCTGAAAAAAAAGTTCAGTGAAAACCCTCAAGCAGAGAGAAAAATGATACCAACTCAGAAAGAAAAACATTGAAAAGAGTAAATGTGGGAAAATAAAAAGTTTTTTAGTTATAAATTTCAGTACAATAGGCTATTTAAAGAACAAGTAAAAGCAATACATTATGGAATTTATAATATATGTAGAAATAAACCAAGGCCAGGATAGGACAATGGCCAATATATTGTCAAGAGTTTTATAATTTATATGACATAGTCTATCACTTGAAGGTAGATTGTGATAAATTAAAATGCTATAATGTAACCCTGATGCAAGCTCTAATATAATGCAGAATTCTAGGCAAGAGAATAAAAGAACATAAGATGAAATAACAAAACATTCATGCTTATTCAAAAGAAGGCAGAGAAGGAGGAAAAAGTAAAGAAAGAAGATGTGAAACAAATAGAATATGGATGTCAAAATTATAGATTCAAACTCAGACATATTAAAATTGTACAAAATATAAATCATCTCAACACTCCAATTAAAAGAAAAAGATAGTAATGATCATTTACAAGTACGTTAGTTAATTTGACCTTAAGTTCAACTAGAAAAAACAATGATTGCCTTGGAGATCACTCTTGGTGGCCAGTGCCTATATACTGGGCAATTTTCCAAGATGGTGGCCATAGTTACCCAGATAATTTCAATGGTCAGAATACTCTAATAAAGTCAGCACACAAGTAAAGGGGACCACGTGGAAACTAATCGAATGAGCAAACAAAACACTGAAGCACTTGCAAGGGTGACTGCCACGTAGAAAAAAGTAAACATCCTTGGGGAAGAAAATGCATTTCTTCTCACTGTGTCAGGTTGATAAAGGTGACGAAAAGTGCATGTGTAATTGTTGGGTGTTTCTTTCTCACAACTATTTTAATGGTAGCACAAGAAACTCAGTCATGTCTTATGTGAATAAATACTTTTTTTTACAACCTGTACACCACCTGGAGACAGAGTTCTCTTTGGTGAGGAAGTGACACGGAGAAGAAACCCCAACATTGTAATGGCTTTGAACTCGAGTTCTCATTCCAGCTCTTATGACAGTGTTTACACTTCAGTTATTTGTGAACCTTCAGAAAAGTTCTGGGAACATTTACTTGGGATGTTACCTATGGAATTGAGATAAACGATAGACTTTTGAGGCACACAGTTCATTCTGAGTTGTGAGGCTAACTTCATGGGAGTAATGCATCAATTTTTGCTAGGAAATCCTTAAAGAAATAAATCTTTGGGGGGCAGCAAGGATTCAAATGTCATCAATAAAGTCTTGTGCCTTGGCAAGATACTGTTAAATGGTAAGCTAATCGACAAGGACTTGTATAGTAGTGTCAACTGAGCCGTGTGGTTTGGGCACATCAGGAAAAATGCAGCGAGAAAGAAAGACCCATCTTTGGGCTGAACTCAAACTGTTGCAATGCTGCTGCCCACATTCTCGCAGTTACTATGGGATTTTTTAAATAGATGAGCCTTTCTTCTCATTTTCTATCTGCCTGAAACTTCCCCCCCAAATCTTCAACTGGATCATTCTCTTAGTTAATTCATGAACCTGCTCATATTATTATTTCAGAAAAAAAAAAAAACCCTTGCATGAACTCCGGGTCTTTAAGTACAGGGAGAAGGAAGTCCCTTTCTTTAGCTACACGGCACCTTTTCTTCCCCCTGATCTTGGGTCTAAAAAATAAAATGGACTTTATTTTAAATAATTTTATCAGTTATATTGTATATCATTATAGAGCTGAAATTTCACTTAATGCGTTTCAAATTTCTTTACTCAGACAGAAGTGGCATTTCTTTTATTATTCTTTGGAATGACATAAAATCACCAAACACAGCTATTAAATGTAATAGCTGCACGCACTAGAAATTCAAGGTTGAAGTAACTAGAATGAAACAGCAGATTTCGAAGGAACAAGACTGTCACTTAGTGTCAATGTTACAATTCCATTTATCAGCTCCATTAACTTAATGGTCAAAAGAAAAGAATTCCTCCATACTTTCTTCTCCCCGGTGCACATTCGCCCTCATACACATCTAAACTAATGCTAATAGAGAGGAAAGTGATCCTATCAGCATACTTTTATGTAGCTTTTATTGTTTTCCATAAAATTCTGTCAGGGGGAAAAACTAATGATTTTACACATCTGGTCCAGCCTTACAAATCCTAATTTTTGCTTTTTTAATTTTCATTCACCCCTTCTTTTTCACTCCTTTACCTGAGGGTACTTTTGTCATATGAGAGTGGAAATATCAGAAAGTCTGAAACCCCATCAGATACAAGTAGGTGCTTGACTACCTTTTGCCTCTCTATCACCACACAAGCCATCTCAGCCATCCGTTTACGGCTCCAGCCCTAATTTATATTGCAGACAGCTACGCAATAGACTTTCTGGTATTTAATGCTGAAAAGCCCAATTGGTGATGTGTCGTAAACTTTTACTGCTTGTCTCGGTAAAAAAAAGAGAGCAATTCCTATACCTACTTTGCAGTTGAAAAGTTCAACCTGTATCTGTTGAGCCAGCTTGAATCCAAGAATAGGTCTCCTCCCACAGACAGGAGAGATGCTGAGGCCCAAGACCTTGACAGTGACCCCTGTGCACACTGGTTACTTGCTGATACACCTGAATTTCCTTTCAACTCCCAGGAAGGTTCCCTTGTTTTATTATAAGGAACCTGTACCTACAGAATGTGTCCATAACCCTTCATTTTCTGGCTTTACCAAGTTTTGTGTAGTGCATTAGTTGACAAATATTAAGTATGCCATGCTATTACTCAGGTAGGTGCTTTTAAAATTGCATAAGATCTCTTGAGAGTCCTGGGTTACATTCAGAACATTTAAATAAAATGTATAAATTAATTTTCACATGTAGTTTATTGCCACAAATCAATACGTCACATTTGTAGGTACTTGATTATAAAGGTAATTATCTCAATTGCATTAATGTTCAGGTTTTTAAATCGGCCAATATATTTTGAAATATTTCACTGAAGCTGTAACCTCTTTGTTTTTGCCTGATGGCTACTCACTCATATAAAATTTTCTCACGATAGGAAATGATAGAAAATAAAGTCGGTCATATCTCCCATGGCTTTATTTTCCTAACTTTTTTTTGATAGAACTTAATTTTTGTCTTGACCTACGTATTGGGGAAGAAGAGCAGAAGAACCGCAGCCTGAATACCACCTTTATGCTTTTGTTCCACTGCTTACAAGTTGCACCCCTTTGGTCCAAGTCCCATAAAATATTTTGGTGACGGTCATTTTAACTGTTCCAAAGGGACACCTTCACTGCTTAGTGTGAGAAATCGTGTGCGATAAACCATAATTTTCTTTTTTTTTCTAAAAACCAAATAGCGTTATAACTGAAATGTGAAACATAAATGCCAGAATGCATACAAGACAAATTTAGATGTATTTCTCAGACATCTCAGCTCATGTTCGGTAAACACATAACATAGTCACAGCGCTTTTGGCCGGCTGACACTTTCCTCGTCCTGACACAACGGAGCTGTAGGGCGTGAGCAAGAACATTTCCAACCCTTATTGAGCACTGACGTTGTTTTTGTTTTATTTTTACTAAAAATATTTACTTATAAATATTGCAGATACTCCTGGACTGGTAATACATTTGCAAATGTGTTTAAGCAAGGAATCAAGATGGATGGGTTTGGGGATGGAATGCGATGGAGAAAGGGAGTTCTTTTTCCTTGTGATGAAACTTCTGAATTTTGATAAGATGTAAGAGGAGTTTTGAGGAACCCTGGGCCAGGGCTGTGCATTTCCCGCGCACGAAGACCCCGCGTTTAATTTCAAGTGCGGCGTGCCTCCGGAGGTGCCGGCCTTTGCATTTTCCTTATCCTCTGCCTGATGAGCAGGTAAGAGAGATTTCTTCCTCCACATTTCACTCAAATGCACTTTTCCAAATTGAGATAGAAAGGGTGAAGTGTGTCTGGTTTCCATTTTTAGCTTCTTTCACCAGGTGCTTTGGAACCTTGCCAAGTGAAATTTTAACCACCTGAGAAAGTACTTGAAATTTAGCACTCACCTGACAGTTATTTAAGACTTTGGCTTGCACATTGGTCATACTTTCCTTTCTGGATATCCGTTACTATTCAAATACATTTTCCAATTTTTGATAAAATTTTATTCTTTAATAATTCTGGAATCGGGCCCTGGCTGGTGTAGCTCAGTTGGATTGAGCATGGGCCTGCGAACCACACAGTCGTGGTTCAATTCCCAGTCAGGGCACATGCCTAGGTTGCAGGCCAGTTCCCAGCAGGGGACACACGAGAGGCAACTATACACTGATATTTCTCTCCCTCTCTCCTTCCCTTCCCCTCTGAAGATGAATAAATAAAATTTTAAAAAAGAATGTCACTGATTCTAATAAATTAAAAAAATAATCCTGGAATCAGTAGTAACATTTCAGATTTTCCATTTTGTGATTTATAAAATGACTTATATAACAGTTTATTGTTCAAAATTAAATTCATCATAGCAAAAGTGGAGAGAAGACTGAATATCCCACAAACTCAACTATTTAATTAAATGTTACACAAGCAAACATAAGATGAAGATAAAGATTGTTACTATATAATAAAAACTTTTAAAATTATTTAAAATAAGAGAAAATATTTAAAAAATTTTAAAAACTTGGTAATATTTATATTTTACTTATAATAAAATATAATTACTAGAAAAATATATTTATATGTTTATATGTTCATTGTATGTATTTTCCTGGGTGCTATGATTGGAAGAATTTTAATTTTTTAACTTTTGTATGCAATTGCCAATATCGGTACCATAAATATGTGTAAGTTTTAATATATGAAAATAAAATATATTTTAGAAGTGTTGGGAAATACCATATGATCTCACCTATATGTGGAGCCTAATGAACTAGACAAACAAGCAAGCAAATTATAACCAGAGATACAGAAATTAAGAGTGTAGTAACAGTAACCAGAGGGGAGACGGGAGGGGATAATGGGGGTGGGGAAAAGGGACAGGTTTTCAGAAATATCTATAAAGGACACATGGACAAAGCCAAAGTGGGTAAGACTGAGGGTGGGAGGTGGGGTTGGCTGAGGTGGGGGGAGTGGTGGTGGGGAAATGGAGATAACTGTATTTGAACAACAATTTTAAAAAGTTAAAATTAAAAGGAAATCAAGTGGTGCCTTCTATAATGTAGTGTCACATGAAGAAAAGTATTGGACTTTTGTCAAAAACTTCCTTAATGTACTATAGAATAACCAGTGTGTATTACAAATTGTGGCTACTCTTCTTTCCAGGCTCTTCTCTTAAAATACAAGCAGTGTCTTTGGGGGGGCTATTCTGACTACGTGCTGTAGGAAGACACTCTGGATAACTAGGAAGGAGGGGCAGGCATCCTCTGACGGGGTTTCCTTGTTGTGCCAAACCGAGGCTCACGTCAGGAGGGTCCGTGAGCAGCAGTGACCAAATTCTCAGTCCTACTTGGAATGTCCACACATTGGCGCTATGGTCTGATAGGATGTTAGTGAGGTTCAATATGACGTTCTCGGTATGCATTGCACTACTCATTGACCTAACATGTATTTATTTTCACAGGGCTATTTGTTAAACTGGACTAATGCTACATCATTTTATAAGAATTGAATAAGCTATTATCTCTCTGATTTGTAAGTCTGTCCCTATAGTGAATCAAACAAAGGTAGAGAAGCCCCAGATATATGTTTTAACAACTATGCAGTCTTCACGGGTGATCTGTGGGTACCTTGTGCTGCCTATATTAATATATGGACTATTCATTCTCTGAATGTACAAGAGCCGTTCTGCAAGATCTTTTTAATGATGTTGAAAGAGACTACTCAGAAGTAAACTGTTTTTCTAAAGACAGCCTTTGAGCTTGAGCCAGTGAAATTCTGTTCCAACTTAGACCTCGTTTACCGCTGTGCTCACCCAGCAGGCACAGTGGTAGGATATGGAGTAANTGGGAGGGGATAATGGGGGTGGGGAAAAGGGACAGGTTTTCAGAAATATCTATAAAGGACACACGGACAAAGCCAAAGTGGGTAAGACTGAGGGTGGGAGGTGGGGTTGGCTGAGGTGGGGGGAGTGGTGGTGGGGAAACGGAGATAACTGTATTTGAACAACAATTTTAAAAAGATAAAATTAAAAGGAAATCAAGTGGTGCCTTCTATAATGTAGTGTCACATGAAGAAAAGTATTGGACTTCTGTCAAAAACTTCCTTAATGTACTATAGAATAGCCAGTGTGTATTACAAATTTTGGCTACTCTTCTTTCCAGGCTCTTCTCTTAAAATACAAGCAGTGTCTTTGGGGGGGCTATTCTGACTACGTGCTGTAGGAAGACACTCTGCATAACTAGGAAGGAGGGGCAGGCATCCTCTGACGGGGTTTCCTTGTTGTGCCAAACCGAGGCTCACGTCAGGAGGGTCCGTGAGCAGCAGTGACCAAATTCTCAGTCCTACTTGGAATGTCCACACATTGGCGCTATGGTCTGATAGGATGTTAGTGAGGTTCAATATGACGTTCTCGGTATGAATTGCACTACTCATTGACCTAACATGTATTTATTTTCACAGGGCTATTTGTTAAACTGGAATAATGCTACATAATTTTATAATAATTGAATAAGCTATTATCTCTCTGATTTGTAAGTCTGTCCCTATAGTGAATCAAAGAAAGGTAGAGAAGCCACAGATATATGTTTTAACAACTATGCAGTCTTCACGGGTGATCTGTGGGTAGCTTGTGCTGCCTATATTAATATATGGACTATTCATTCTCTGAATGTACAAGAGCCGTTCTGCAAAATCTTTTTAATGATGTTGAAAGAGACTACTCAGAAGTAAACTGTTTTTCTAAAGACAGCCTTTGAGCTTGAGCCAGTGAAATTCTGTTCCAACTTAGACCTCGTTTACCGCTGTGCTCACCCAGCAGGCACAGTGGTAGGATATGGAGTAATTCTGTGATATGTCCAGGAAGGCTAGAACTTTCAGGTGGAAACACATAGAAGGACTATGGCCATCACTAATACACATCAAACATTATTCATGGGGTGATTATGTCTTTATAGCTAACAAAAATGCTTTTTCTCCTTATTTCCTCAATATTCTGTGTATTTGAATACATGTGAATCTCAGAACACAGTGTAAAGTTGACAATGAATCAGTCATTAAATTCAAGTGTGATTTCACTGAATGTGTGGAAAAGTGAAATAGAAAATTTACAAAGTAAGTGATTCCACTTAATTGGCCAAATAATGGACGTTTTTCTAAGAATTCAAATACCGATTAAACAAAAAGAAACATATTTGGCTTCTGAAAAGCAACAATACTAACAGCATGAAACTTAAAACAAAATGCATGTAAAACAGGGCCTCAAAAAAGCAAGAGAAATAAAGTAGAATAGAGAAAGTGCTAACTGTAGTTAAATAAGATAATTACTATTTTATAAACAACCAATTATAACACAATATCTCTAAAAGCAGCAAAAATAAAGTATTTAATTCATGTACTTTGTTTTCAGGAAGGCAAATATATCCAGATTTCCAAAAGAGTAGGTACTTTGAAATTATTCAAATTACCTAAATATTATATATACCATTCAGATACATTGGTATTATACAGATAAAAACCCAAACTATTTGACTTTCATTAGAATTTTGACTCAAAAACATTGTCATGGTGTTCTGTGATTAACTTCTTCAAATGTTTCAGTCATGATGGGAAAAATAACTTAGATAACTGTTTGTGGTTTTTGATGTTAAAAGTGTATTTTATTTCTGGATCAAAGTAATAAATATAACACAAGGTTGAGATAATATAAGCAGAAAAATTGCCAAATGGAAACCACTATTAACATGTAATTTTCAGGTTTATATGAGCTCTCCTTCATTGGAGGGAAAAGTTACTTTACTTTATTAATAGATGTTTTTTGAGAAAAATATACATGGTTGACTTTTCACAGTCTGAGTGGAAATGACCTCTGTAACTTCAAGAGAAGTCTACCATACCTATCTATAACAATCAGTCTGGTTAAAAATGTATAAAAGTGAATTAATTACAAATCACCAACATTTGTGATAAAACACCCACCACATTAGATCAGCTAGACATGGAATAAAGAAGAAAAGTGATACCAGGAGAAGCGACCAACTTATGGATCAGAGAAAAATGTTATAACTGTTTTTAATCAGAAATTTCTATAAAACTCAAAATGATATAACAATCACAATTAACTGACAGATGCCTATGAGGAAATGTAATCAAAACAAAAAAGAGGTTTTGGCATGGAGGGTATCATTGCAATGTTCTTTAAGATAAAGGGTAAAGGATAACATGTACCGAGTGCACAATCCGTCAGGAGGTGGCTGGCAAGTGTGTTGAACGACATAAAAGTGTAGTTCGTTGGTGGTTTGGGAAAGGAGAGGTCTTGAATGTCTTTGAGATTTAAAAATGGATTCAGTTTGCACCAGGCTCATGGTAGAGAGCGTGCAAATCTCATTGGCTTGAGATATTTTTTTTCTTGCTTGTAATGAAAACTGAATGGTATGTAAGGATACAGTTCGAAAACTCATGGGAATGAAAAAAGAAAAACAATTCGTTGAATGCTGGCTGCCAGGGACTGGCAGGTGAAGGAATGTAGAAATGTTGGTCTGAAGGTGTAGATTTTTGGTCACAAGGTGGGTCAGTTCTTAGGACCAGGTGACTGGTGACTGGCCTGGTGACTACAGTTCATAATGCTGCATTGTATGCTGGAGATGTGCTGAGTGTACCGTGAAGCAGTCTCTCTCCACCCACAAAGATTGGTAGCTGTGGGAGGTGACAGGTGTGTTTCATAATGAAGGTATTGTGATTATTTTATATGCTATGTGTCTACTAAGTCATGCCATAATCTTAAATACATAGAAAATATACTTAATATATATACACACACACACACACAAATTGCACTGATAGAAATCAAGGCTATGGAAATGTATTTAAATTATGTGTGTATGTGTTTGTGTTTATATATATATATGTGGTTGTGTGTATAGCCACACCCAAGTATTTAAGGCAAATTCTCAATATATCTTTAATTCTTAACTTGATCTTTCTTCTTTTGATTTTCCTCTATAGCCTTTTAATCAGCTTCAATATGTTTATCTTATTCTAATCCTCTCATTTCTGCATATCCTATTACTCATTTCATATTTATACAATAAAATCTCTTAAGCACACATGTGTGTTTGTATGCTAGAGTATAAAGAGAAAAAACAATAAGACAGTATCTTATTTACTGAAGATAATACATAGTTATTTAAGAAAATAAAGTCTATTATTATAACCCTAACACAAACCACTAGTACATCAGGAAAATTCCAAAAAGAGTGCATGCATTACAATTATTCTGAATCTCTAAATACAAAAATGCATAAAATCAGGTTTGAAAAAACTTTCACTTTTATCAGTGTGGTAGCTGTGACTTCACCGTAGTAGCAAGGAAACAAGTCTGTGTTAATTGCATAAAAACAGGGTACTTTTAAATTTGTTTTACTCATTAATTTAAATTTGCATTAAGCAATTTACATGTATATCTTTTTCACCCTTGCTATTTGCATGCTTTAATTAGCTTAATTTAACTGGAATCTCCAGATAGGTCACAGCTCTCAAGTTTAATAAAATAGAGGCAAATGCACTGAATTGGAATTCATAAATTATCAATGCTCTTTGGAGTAATACGTACATAATTTATTTCTTCTCGATACCCAGCATATTTGGTAATGTTCAGGTGAATAGACCTTAGAGCATTACACCCAATATCCTTCTTAACAAAATAATGGTGTTTCTTCAGAGAAAAAATCTGAGAACGCAGGGATGTGGCTTGTGTGTTATACTCCAAGTTTTGCTCAAACAGTACTGAACTAGCGTGGCTTTGTTGACCACACTAATTAAAATAACTCCTCCTTAGGACCAGTTCTCCTTTCTGCCTTCCCTGTGCTGTTTCTGACAGTGAGCATCACCATCTGTTGTACCGTAATATGTTTTGTTTATTTGGTTTTTGTTCTCTCTCCTCCGCATAATGGCCAGGCAGACAAAGTAGGAGGTCTGGTCCAACCCTTCTTCACTGGTCTATCTCTGGGCTGAGGACAGGGCCTGGCACAAATAAATTCAAAGCCATCGTGGAATAATAACCACTGTTAACACGTGTCATTACAAGAAAGTTGAAGTTCCTAAAGTTGGCCAAATGAACATGATAGAAGCCTTTGATTTATATTCAGTAATCCAGCAGGTCGCTGCTAGAAACTTCTGTGTGCTGACACTTTCTTGTTCAGTCCGAGGGGGAACCTACAGGCAGATTCCCACTAAACATCTCTTACATTAGCCAGGACTGGACTGGGTTCTATGGCAGTCTCTGAGGCCACGTGTTCAACGGAGACACTGGCATCGAATCTGAGATGGGAATGAATGTCAGTGAAACAAGTGAGGAGTGTTTCCCTAAGACATGTGTCCCCAAGGTACAGGTTGCCTGACAGGTATGAGAGGAACCCTGGGCACCTCCCACAAAACTGTAGTTCTCTTTGGGATACTTTGGCTTCTACGTTCCTACTGGTTACCAATCAATAGGTGAAATCATAGCTGTTAATAATTTTGATGACGTATAGAGAGAAAAGGTCATTTAGGAATTTTGAGGCATTTTTAAATCTTACTAGATTTCTCCTTCCTTTCTATAATAATGATAAAAAAAAAAGGTGAGGAACTCTTGAGAAATTTCCAGAGGGTGAGATGACAAAAACACCCACTGATTAGAGAATAAGACTTGTAAGGAGAAATTAGAAGAAATGTAATCTGTGTAAGATAAATATGGCTAATTTAGTAATGACAAGTGATGGAAGTGTTAACTCTGTCAGCCCTGTTTATCTTGTATTGTCCATCCCAAGTTCTGGGATACCTACAGGCTGAGTTCTTGTATAGTATGCAAGCGAGAATAATTACAATAACGTGAAGTTATTGTAATTGGGAGTGAGAATAATTTCAATAACATGAAGTTCAAAGTTTGAGCACTCAAGAACCATTTATTTAGCTAGGAACTTTATGTCCATTAACTCACTTTATCATTGCAACAGCTTTAGTTCATGTCCCATGAGAAAAGGAGTTTGAAGCAATTTAATACTTGCAGGAATTCTGAGCACTGGCGCATTTGCAGCTGCGGGGTCCGATGGCAAATCTCTCAGGCCGCAATGATGGCGATGCTTCTCATGATTGTAGGATGCTGCCTTCTGCCTAGGCTGCTTGTCAGATTTCTCAGGCACCCTGTTGTTTTACCCTCAGTCATCTTAGTGCACTGGTCTTCCACTGACAACTTAATAACCATGTGCATGGACCACTCCATATTGGTCCCATATTACCCTTAAAGTGTTCCCATATTACCCTGGCTATGGAATATGTTAGAAGGAAGAACAGGCCTCTGCTCTTTGAGAGCCCACAATTTGTTGTGGAACAGACAATTCCATTAACACTATATGAGAGATGATATTCTGTTAACTATAGGTGAGGCAGTTGAGCTAATTATCCCACTGTCCCCAATCAGAAAAGCTGGGGAAATATAAAAGTTGTACATCAGCATGCTAAATAGGTAGCAGATGAAAAGAAAAGCATTTCGGAGGAAAAAAATGACATCACTTTCGATTTCAAGTTATTTCCGTGCATTTTTAAGTGCAAAATAGTGGCCTTCAATCATGAGGCGTATGGTGGAGAGCAAAAACTGTCATTAAAAATAACAATACAAATGCAATCATATAAAATCTAGACAAATGAGCAAACAGAGTGCTATTTTCAAATATCTGAATGCAATGAAATTACTCTATGTAATGATATGATGGGTTAGCATCGACTATTTCAAAAAGAGAAAAGGAAATGTGAAAGAAACGAAAGGTCCTATTCTATCTAAAAATACAACTGAACTTAAAACCTGAATGTGTGAATGTAGCAGATTTCAAATAGCTGAGGAAGGACGCAGGTGCCTGTGGTGCAGGTCAGGAGCAGGTAACTAGAACGAAGCACAGCTAAGAAGGTGGGCAGGGAAAGGGAGGAAGGAACAAAGGGTGTAGTTTCAGTAAAAGTCCAGCCTTCCCCAAAGAGAGCTCTGGGAAATAGACTTTCCTATTTACACTCTAATTATTCATGAAGAGCAGCCCAGCCGAGGGGGCGGTCGGTAAAGCGCGAAAACTCCCCGACTAGGTGTATTTATAGAGACAAAACCAGCTCAGGAGTCTGCGGCTGTCCCCTGCCTAGAGCTGGAGGAGCAGCTATTGGCAACAAAACCCACTGAAACTTGCTGAAAGGGGTTTGGAAATAATGTGTGGGGTCCAAAAGCAATTTGGGGGAATAGGAACAATGCTAGCTCAAGACAGAGTGATCTTGAGGTGAGAAAGAAGGATGAAGTCATACAGACCATCCCAAGAGAGAGGAAGGGACATCTCCAGACAAAAGGTTAAAAAAGGAATAGACCAAAAACCCCACCAAGGTTTAAAGGAGAGGCTCACCAACAGTGAGTGAGAATCTTTCTGTCAGATAAATTGGTAAGCATGAACGTCTGATAGGTTTCCTGGAATTCTTGGGTTCCCAGATGTTTAAATATCAGTGAAAGTCATCAGCGAGTTTCAAGGACATTCCCTATTCTGTTTTCCTCTACTCTGTATCTACAACTATTGAGGCACTATATATCTGTATTTCCCCCCTAAGGTAATGAGAAGAAATCAATTAACTGTACACAAAAGATAGATCAGCACGCAAAATGAATCCATCAAAAATTGAACGTGTTAAGGCGTATTTAATCCTGGAAAATAGCTCTTGCCCTCAAGTAATTCATAGCATTGTAAGACAAGACAGACGATTTATATTATAATGAATGAATAAATAATAACATTTCAAAGGCCAAATAGTGCTGCAAAACCATTCATAAATAACACAGGGGATGTGATGAACTGTGACTGAGCGAGGTTTGAGGGTCAGCAGGACCTGTGACTTTGTCCTGACACACCTCTCTCATGTACACCTCCCCCCACTGAATAGGTTGAGTTACATCACCTTGGTTCCTACCCATTTTATGAGTCTTCATCTTCAGCCTTCCAATAAGTGTGGGAGCTGACCCATACATTTCCCATAAGTCCCTTTCCTTGTTAAAGTTGGCCAAATTAGTTTAAATCCATCTTGACCAAGGAGGGAATCAAACTAAAAAAATATGATGAATAGGTAATAAAGAGTAAACGATTACTTTACTGAAACTATAATACCGGAGAAAAATGCAGTCTATATGTGTTCACATGTGAGTTGTTAATGAAATAAATTATTCNATTTTATGAGTCTTCATCTTCAGCCTTCCAATAAGTGTGGGAGCTGACCCATACATTTCCCATAAGTCCCTTTCCTTGTTAAAGTTGGCCAAATTAGTTTAAATCCATCTTGACCAAGGAGGGAATCAAACTAAAAAAATATGATGAATAGGTAATAAAGAGTAAACGATTACTTTACTGAAACTATAATACCGGAGAAAAATGTAGTCTATATGTGTTCACATGTGAGCCCTACATATCAGAGAAAAAGTTATGAATTTCCATCTTCAATACTAAAATGGCTACTAAATGGCTACTAAAATTATTCTTCCTAAGAATAATAAACACATGAGGAGTAAATTTTAAGAAAGAAAACGTAAATGGTAAATTAGAATCGAGTAACTTCAAAATTAAAAAATAACCCAGAAAACTAGGAACTGCCAGATAAATTGTTTGGGGAAAATGTATGTCACTCAACATACAATAATAAAACTGTTAAAATCAAAATGAATCACGTATCAATAGACACAGAAGTTCAAGCCATAGGAGGGGACTTGGCCCAACATTTCCAAATCATATTGGCAGGTGACATCAGCCAAAATGGACGAGTAAGGAACTCCCCAAATTCTCCTCTCTAAAAAAGAAGAACTGGCAAAGAAAAAGCAGAAGGCAGAATCAACTTTTTCGGAATTCTGAAAATGCATCCACCATTAACAGTAGTCCCAAGAGCGTTTGTTCAGAAAAGCTGCAGAATCTCAGAAAGAACAGGAGATTTGGGGTCATTTGAATTTGCCCCAGGCCTACCCCTCCCTTTTCCACTGCGTGGTGGTGTTGAAACCACAGCCTGAACTCCTGAGAAAAACCCACATCTTGACTGGAGCCTCTTCAGAGCCCCCGTCAGAGGAACCCCTTAATATCAGCAGGGGTGTCCAACCCTCAGCCAGCAGGCCACATGTGGCCCAGGCCGGCTGTGAATGTGGCCCAACGCAAAGCAGTAAATTTACTTAAAACTTTTTTTTGCTCATTGCTTTTCATTAGTGTTTGTGTATTTAATGCGTGGCCCAAGACATCTCTTCTTGTTCCCATGTGGCCCAGAAATGCCGAAAGGTTGGACATCCCTGTTAGTGACATGAATGATGTTCTTAGATTGAAGGACTCAGTATATAAGAATGTATTTATCAGAAAATAATCTCTCTGGGTTGCAGGCCAGTTCCTGGCAGGGGACATACAATACATGTGTGTCCCCAGCAGAGGCAACCATACATCGATACTTCTCTCCCTCTCTCCTTCCCTTCCCCTCTAAAGATAAATAAATAAAATCTTTAAAAAAAGAAAAGAAAAGAATCTCTGAAATTTACAATACCACTACCAAAATTTAAACTTAAATTTTTACTTTTAAATTTCAAACTAGTCTCAAATTTTGACCTGGAACAAACCTCTGTGTAGCTTGACAATTTCAATATTATAAAATTTGAAACAAAGCATGGAATAAAATAAAAGCTAAATGTTTACATGGCCTCAAACACAAAGGTATCCCAATACTTGCAGTAGAGCCCTACATATCAGAGAAAAAGTTATGAATTTCCATCTTCAATACTAAAATGGCTACACAAAAATTCACCAGTTTCAATATGTTTTTTTAAAGTGTACACTGATGTGACCGCTGTCACAATGCAATCCAACAAAATTGTTTCAAATGAAGTTAAAGACAACTAAATGCTACTAGAGCCATCTTACAGAAAGCAAATGAATGTTTTGGCCAACCCAATGTATTTTTTTAAACACATTTTCTCAAAATAGTAGAAAAATGTATTCTTTTGTTACTACAGTTTTTTATTCATTTGATATTCATGAGTTCATCAACTCATGTTTGTTACAATTTACGCTTCTGATTCTTTAAGTTGCTTCTATTATCTCTATACCATACACGTATATTCTATTGAACATATTTTCATGCATAGAGGTTAAAAAATTAGCTGACATTGCAGATGCCTTATTGATTCTATTCACATCTATGTATATTTTCCAGTATTTTGACGTAGAACCGGCACTAAATTTATTTGTTACTATACCATTCCTTACTTTTCCTTGCTTCATAGCTTTTTCCTAATAGTTTCATATTAGTTTTTTTCCTTCACACTTATCCCCAACATGGGAAGATTTCTGTAACTCTTAATAGGTAGGGTGAGGGACTTGACCTTGAATTCCCCTTCCTGTTGACTGGCACTGTTTCCAGATTCTATTTTCAAATCCGTAACAGAAGGGAAGGTTGATGTGCATAATTCCCAGTCCAATTTCTGATTTCTGGCAGATCTTCATCTCCTGGCTCGGCTCTACTTTGATTAAGTGTTTTTTTCTGAACGTGGTTTCCAGGTTCTCTGGGATTGAGCCAGCAGAGAACAGAGCCAGCGTCACCTACTCTGAGGATTATTCTCCTCTGCAAGCAGGGCTTCCAGATTGGGGTTTCTTTGCCCTTACTTCCAGCTGTTTACCTGCCGGGAGGGGGCACTCTCCTCGCAGAGTACATCGCTGTCACCTGTTTTCTCTTAGGCTCTCCCAGTCCTGAGCCGCGACTTGAATTCTCAGGCACACAGAACAGTTCCAAAACAGACAGTCTCTGCTTGTCACAAGTCCCGTGTCTTGAAGTTAGTTGATCAAGTTAGTTGATCGAGCATCTTATCGTTGCGCCAAGAGGCTTTTGCAAAGGTTAGGGATGCAGGCCATGAGTTGGAGCCTGGTGGATAGCTGCCCACTTTTCCTGACTCTCACTATCTAGTATCAGCGTCAGTTCCTGAGGGGCGCC
The DNA here is from genome assembly GCF_014824575.4 of Sturnira hondurensis. Classification (NCBI taxonomy): domain Eukaryota; kingdom Metazoa; phylum Chordata; class Mammalia; order Chiroptera; family Phyllostomidae; genus Sturnira; species Sturnira hondurensis. The sequence goes on from NW_028091156.1 coordinate 9,291,471, forward strand.
CATATTGGGTTATCTGTCATAATTCCTACAGAGGGCCGCTAAGGGTTTTAACAATATTTTACCATATTTCCATCAGCATTTAATGAATAGTGGTTGGAGGCTGCCTTGGGGCCGGCAAGCCAGCTGTCATTTTGAACCAGAAATCTCTGATCATAAAATGTCAAAAGTAATGTCTTTTGCTATAACTGACAGTAAATACTGATACACCCAGTGCTGAAGCTATTCTGTGAGGCAGAGATTCATTTCAAAATGAATCAGATATGTCAAAATTCCTCTTTCGTTACATAAGTCAATGATTGTATGTTAATTTCAAGGATTCTTCTAAAAAGAGCAAGATGAGAGAATTTCTTAGTGAAAAGAACCAAGTTTCTAAGAGCATATCTTAAAAAAACAAGTGGGAACTGCATGTATAGAGTACTCTATAGATATTCTTTACATGTTTTTAAGTAAAATGTTTTACACAGACTGTCTTACTATCTGTACATTATCTTGCATGTTACCAAAACTTTTTATCAATTTAATGGTTCCGTTTCAAGGGGAGGGATTTAGAGGAACATGTATAAAGGACACATGGACAACAACTGAGAAGGGTGGAAATGGGAGGGAGGGGGGAGCACGGGGGGTGGGATGGGATGGGAGTAATAGACAGAAAACTGTACTTGAAAAATAATTAAATAAAAAATTGGGGAAAAAAAAGTTCAGTTTCATAGTACAATGATCTACCCTTATATCTGTGTTTAAGAAGCTCATCAATAAATAGAAATCATGTATTTTATTGTCCTGCAGAATATATTTTGGAAATTCTCAGTCATGTTGTGCAAATCTGCTTCTCGAAACCAAGTTAACAGTAGGCAATGCACTGTTTTGAAGAGAAAAAGAACTTAGCCCTCTTATTCTGAGCTGAATGTGGTTTATGAAGTACAGGGTTTTTTCTTCATAAAAATGGTATCAGTCTCTCTCTGATGTGCAAAATACCTACAAGTCACAGCGGTGAAGAACTTAGAATATGACTCCTCTGATTTTTTTGAAAAGCCTCATTTTTTTTCTCACTTGCTGGGAAAATGGTAAGCGACTGAGGAAAATGGACACTGCTTACAGCATGACTGTTTTTTCTATGTTTTTTTGGTACTTAGAATATATGCTTATGATTTATCCTTAATACTAAATTTAAAAAAAAACTGGTAGCAGAATATAAAGTTAGCATGTGGTAGAAAATAAGAATAGCTCTCAAATTTTTATCATGTTGTATGTGCCAAAATCTGTAGGAGGAACTCTTATTAAATGATCTCATATTTTTTTCTCATACATCGGGCAAGGGGAGATAGAGATTGATATAGCCCTGGGATTTTCTGGATGTGGCAACTCAGAGTCTGATAACTCTTGAGTGACACACCAGGATCACAGAATAAATGTCGGGCTGTACTGTATAAAGTTAGTGCTCAAGAAACATTGGCTTTTTGACTCTCTAGAATTAAATGATTTAAAAATGTATAGAAATACTGTAAAAACATATATCAAATGCTGTTAAAAGCAAGTCTAATTTGTTATTTCACCCTATATCAATCATCAGTCACTTTTGTATTTTCATTCTTAAGTATCACCCACATTTTCAGTTTCCTTTTCTTTGTGCTTGAGACTTAGATGCTTGTGTGTGCAGTTTAATAATCTGTCTTGTAGAAGAAATAAATGAAAGGTCTCCAAAGTCACGGGTGGAATCACAGCATTAGTCTATATGAAATAATTGCTTCTGCTTTGGATTTATAATGGCATAGAGCAACTCTGTTGATATCCTAACCTATAATATGATATCTAAAAATGAAATAGTTACAGCTCTCAGGACTTGCAGTTGAACAGGGGTCATTTAGAATTGCCATTCAAAAAATCTGCCAACTGATTATCAAAAACAAATATATTAAGTTCAGTGGCATTTTAATCTTTGCTATTTTGTGGGCTACAATAAAATGATATTTATAGATGAAAAGGATTTTATGCAAATTAACAATATCCATATATTGACTTTTTGGTTTTAGATCCCATTGAAATCTCCAGTTTAGCAACTATATACACATAAATTTATTCAAATAAATAATATACAAATTACATTTTGTTATGTGTGCTCCTGTAGATTAATCCAGAAATCTCAGCACCTTAACACAAGAAATGTTTATTTCTAGCATCTGTTATACTGTGAGAATTTCTTAACCTTCTTCCTCTTCACTTAGTTAAATGAACAGCTGGCTGATTTATTTTATCTGTAAGGTATATTTTTTGGTTCTCTACTGACTCCTTTTACATATTCGTCCCTAACTAAATTTCCTTTCAATATGCACATCCACATTGTCTTCAAGTTCAACACCTGGTAATTCCCCAAACCTGGATCAAGACAGTTTTCTGCCTTTAAAACACACACACACACACACACACACACAAGCACAGATTACTGTCACTGGACATTCATAAGGCATTGTGCACGAGGTTCTTCATGCTTTCTGGCACTGCCGTTATTTCTAAATAGCTCTTTTCTATTTTCTCCACGATAGCCATTTCAAATTTCCCAATTCGCCTCAAATTTTCAATCTGTTCTCCTGCTCCCTCGGTCTCAGAATTGGCATTGATTTAAAGTATAAATCTCATGATGTAGATCCATCCCAAAGTCACTTCCAAAGCTTTTTTTTTTTTTTAAAGACACTGACTCTTCCTTCTTTCTCCCTATCTCCGGTCTCAATGAAGAGGGTGTTTCTTGCCCATAAAATTGTAGTCTTGATTCTGTTCCCTCCTCCCTTTTTAGGGACCTCATTTTACTGATGCTAAATAATTTTGTCTCTCCTTTATTAATCATTCCCTACCTGTACATTAGCATTCTTCAATTTAAAATAAGAATAAGCAAAAAAAATAATAAGGAAAAAAAATGAACAATAATGACAAAAACCCTATCACCTTTAATGCTCACTTTTGCTTTGTTAGACCCTTGTTCCTCTTAGGGAGGAAGTATTTTTAAAAATACTTTCACACGAACTCTCTCCTTTGCAATTCCTACTTTTGCTCCCACTGTTACCAGAACAACGTTCTTAGTGATGGCCAGAAACATTAGCTAAATCCAGACTCCCCATGACGTTGATTTATTTGGCTGTTTATCATTTGTTTCTCACATTATCAGTCTAGTGAATTTTTTTTTTTTCTGGTTTTGCTATTTCCTGTGTCCTTAGACAACAAGAAAGACATCAGGGAAGTTAAGTTTGCATAATATATGTGGACGAGCTCTTGTTCTCAACCAGGTAGATTAATGAATATATGTAAATGTGGGTGGATGAGAGAGGATGAGATACTCGTATTTGTTGATGGGTATTCTACTCATCCATTTAAAAATCTTAAGAACCTATTGCAAAACTCTTTTAGTGACTACAAGATGTAATGATATGTATTTAATGGTAATCTTTTGTTAATTAACTTTATATAATGACGATGTGAAATATGTTAACTCTGGCTGCTGCTCTGTTTAGTCAAACTTGATGGAAATGAAGACCATGATGAAACACTATATCGATATTTATTGAGAACTTATTATTTAGCGGGGATGGTTGTAGATATCATGAACATACAAATAAACTTAAGACTCACAAAATAGTTTTGAAATCAAGGCCATAATTACACATGTTTGATACATTTTGAGACACTGATAAAGAAAGAATGGTTAAGTTGACAAGGTCATGGCCATGCCCAGGAAGGGGTGGCAGAGATTCAGATGTGGCTCAGGCACTGTGCTATTTACTATAGAAGAAGGAGCTTCTCATGTTTGGGTTTCCTGTCTTTACCCTCTGACTCCAACGCTCCTCTGCTACAGTAAGTGATACTTATTAAAAAACGCATTTAAGTTAGTTGGAAGTATATTGTGGACTATTGACCTGCATGAATGAAAAAGGAGATAAGTTAGCCTAAGTTTATTAAATGCAGGGCTATTGATAATATAAGGCACATTCACAATTTTTAAAGACACCTTAATGCTTTTACAGGTTAGACCTTTTCCAATTGTAGTATTTATTTTCATTCCATCAACACCAAGTTCTTTCATTCCGCAACACCAAGGTTTGTTTTGCATTATTGTATTATTTAATTCCTTTCTGTTCTTTAAATTTTGGCACATTAATTAATAAATTAATTTGGTGCATAACATTAATTCTGTTACTTAAACTTTGGCACATTAACATTCCCCAAGCTAATAATCACTTCTCACACAAAGCATCTTATTTTGCATTCTCCCATGTTACAAAATCCCCTTTGCATATCTACCCCCAACCCCCTTGTACTGCTGTGTGGAATATGACCCCCCTCGTGGAATTATGTACATCTGTTCATCTTATTTGTATCTTGTCTCTCAAACATTGTGGTATTTTTAACTTAACCTCATTCAGATTAATATTCCTATCAACAGTTAATTTGATTATCCTCATTTCCAAAAATATTTCAAAATCAGGTTCTTATATCACAATTACCTATCTTAGCATTTTGTTCCTATTTAGTATATTCATTTTTAACTAAAAAACCTTCTGTACAGTATTCTATTATATGCACATACCACAAGTTAGAGGATAGTTTATAATACAAATATACCATCTCATATAAATCAGTGCTCAGTAAATGTATTCATTCATTGCTAATTGATATATTTAAGTATACATACATATTTTGGATATTCATATTATTTCATTGTATTTCTAAACAGATGTGTTTTATATGAGACTATCAAAATATTTATATAATCCATCTTTATTTAATTCACAAATTAAAAACATTTCTATCTTTTGCTTTTCTTTAATTGCTTTTTTATCTAACTTCCTTCCTGCTGAGAACATCACTGACATTACTGTTGATTCATTTTTTGAGGGTAAAAGAAAAAAAATAGCTTTCATTATCTGTAGCAACCCTATAAATGCATGAAAACACATAACAAGTACAAAAACTAATATTCCTTGGGAGTGTCTTTTCTCATGAAGAGCTGAGTGTATTGAAAAATAAATATCTGAGTTAAGAGAAGTCAGTGCCTTTATTCTGTGTTTTTAGCACTGTTAAAGTTCTTTTAGTCACAGTCACAGGCCAGCAATGAAGGTGACCAAAGCTAAAATGCTTTGTTTAGAAACCCGATGACATGCTTCCATTCCCGAGGTCACAATAGAGGAGGGGGTTTGGCTGTCTGCTGTGTCAGGTGGGTAAGTACTTAGTTCCATTTCTTTTGGGATCTTCGTGACCTATTCCTCCCAGCGACATCAGTGATGAATGAACATTTTATTTTTGTAACGTATAATATAGAAACAAGTATCATCATTTGACACATTGCTAATTAAATATTGATTCGTTAAATGAAGTCTGAGCTCTCCGTATTTTTCTAATTAGAATAATTTTTCTGTGTGCATGCAGTTATGTTCCTCTTTAAAAAAATAAAAGACAGGTAGGAACAGTTCAGAAGTATAAATTATTAAGCATATTGTACTGCAAGGTATGGCTAATAACTTAGACATATTGTAATAAGTTCAGGCAAATTGCTTTTATGGCTTATAATAAAGAAAGATATCATGCCTCTCATCCTGTATGGTAATGGGGAAACGCAGCATTTAACAATAGGGGACGGCCTTTGGACTGTGCGTTTACTCAGGAGATTTCACTCCACTCTGAGTGAGCGGCTTTCCAATTGGGTTATTGTATGTCACGTAAAAATTGAAGAGCCTTCCATGTCTAAAAAGATCATTCTTTTTTTAAAATTTGAATTGTCATAAATAAATCTGTAGCCATTGAACTGTCCCTAAGGAAAGCCATAGTGCATAGAAATGGCATTCTCTGTGCAATGGAATCTCTTAAGCACAATTGAGTGTGGAAACTAAGTAGACGTGGAGAAAGTCCATCATGTGATAGACAAACAGTACAAAGGTGGCAAAACACAGCTTTGTAAGGCATTTAAAAAAAATATAATAAGGGCATCTCAGGGCGTAGAGTTCTCCTTTGGACCAAACTGGGTCTTGGCCATGAATTGCCCTTTAAAGAACAAGATGAAGCTTAGGAAGCAAATGCAGAAGTTGGAAAAGACATAAAGTTATGACTGCTTTGGAAAGTTTTCCAGCATTTATCGCTTTTAACCTGCTTAAGACGTATATGAATTAATCTGTTCTCTTGTCTCCCTTCTCTTTTAAACTTCTCTACATAACGTTTGTCATGTTAAATTTTTATTTTGGTTGCAATTGTTTCTTAACTACTCAGTAAATATGAACAGATTTATATATAATGTGAGGTGTTGGAAACAAAAATGCAAAAGCCACCATTTTAAGAAATAGGATGTAATTATTGTTTTTGAAAAACCGCCCATGTCTCCCTTCCTAATATTATTATTAATATTACTATTAGGCAAATATTATTAAGATGTTGTCTGTAGAATCACATTGATTTTTGTTATTTTTTCCTCAATCATGGTGGTCTCCATAGTCATATAGTTTTATATTTTTTGTCTGATATGTAGTATAAGTATTCTTTTATGATTTATTTTTTATACAATACCTTGTCCTAATTTAGCATAGCTAAATAGAACTATTTACTTTTGGTTTTGCTTTTGTTTTGTTTTGTTATTTATTTCTGTGTTATACTCCATTTTATGAAAATACCACAATTTGCTTATCCTTTACACTGCTGAATAATGCTTGTATTTTTCCCATTTGGGGCTACAAAAAACAAGATCACAATATATATTATTTACAGTGACTTTTTAACACACTGGAAGGTTTTTTTGGGGGGAGGGGTGTTACATGAAAATAAGTAGTATTTTCTGGATCAGAAATATCGGAGGAAAAAATCCAAGTAAAAATGTTTAGCTCACTTATATCTTAAATCTTACATATCTTACATGAGAAATATCCTTCTGTCTTTTGATATATTCTATATTGCCTTTTATAATTTTACTGTGCCTTTATTCTTTCACATTTGTGATTCAGTTACTTTGGATTTAAGTTTTATGACTGGGACAAAGAAGCTGTCCAGTTGAATTTTTTTCAGATAGGTGTGAGGGGTGGACATGGAATCATTCATTAAGAAACACATTTCCTAATCTGCAATGCCAATTTGCCACAAAACCTATTTTCATATGTGTTTACTTCCATTTCCATTCTTTTGATATCATTTGTTGCACTACTGACTATACAAAATCATGGAACTTTAATTTTGGGCATCTAATAAGGCAAGTTATTTCTTCGTGTGCGTGCTGAACCCATGGTTGTCTGCTAGGGATGGTTGCCTCTCAGCTGACCTTCAAGATGCTCAGAAACATCTGGTGATGTTTTTGGTTGTCATGGCGGAGGAGGGGTGGCTACCGGCACGTAAAGGTTTCAGGTCCCACCACTGCTGATCCTCCAAAGGAGTATGACCCCTGTCCAAAAAGAATGATCTGGTCCAAAACATCAGTATTATTGGGGTTGCAAAATCCCAGGTGACCTATAGGATGTCTTTCTGAGAAAAAGAATTGTACATTCCACACGAGTTATTAGAACTCAGCATAGATATTTGTACTTAAGGCTTTATCTCCTTTTTTATTCTCTTAGTTGTCTTGCTTTTCTTCAGTGCCCTTTATTAAATTTTAATTAATCTATTCTCTCTTGCAATATAGGCTTTATTACTGAGAGGTTTCTTTTTTTCTTTTCCAAGTGCCCTGAGAGGTAAAAAAAATAGTCTGTAAAGGAAGATCATATTTTCCTTCCCTTTGTTTCTTGAGTTTAATCTATTCCCTTTTCATTTTCATTTCTCCTTAATTTTATTCCTTTTTTATGTCAAGGTGATTTTTTCTATGTCTAAATATGTATTTGCATATTGTTATAGGTAACTATATTGAATATTACTGTTTGAGTGTTGCCTTACAGTTGTCTTTTGATTTATTCAAGGAGAATGTTTCATTCCTTGAGGTCTATTTCATGTTCTGATACTTAAAAATCACTTTTTATGGATTGATTTCTTTCTCTGTTTATTTGGGTATACTTTCTGTGTATTTGGGTTTATCTTCTGTTTCTAATGGTATACAAGATTCTAACTTTAATGGCATTAACTCCTGACAAGGTAGCAAAGTCCACACACCATAGTGGGTTTGATTTATTTTAGAGATAGGGAAAAGATTATTAATGTCCTCTGAATTAGGGCCCTTTTTCCTGATGAGAGACCTACATTTTCTCTGCTTGATCTTGAATATTAATGAGAAATTTTGTGTTATTGGCTAAAAATATGTGTTGATTAACATGATGGGAAAGCCTTCCAAACTGTAATGTACTGTTTGTTTATTGGGACATTTTTTCTTATTTGCTTCTCATTCCCTCTTGATGTATTTTTGCATTGAAACTTATGCATATTTCTATAGTCTACATGAATTCTTGTATGTATCTGAAAGTTTTACAATTTTTTTCCTCGCTTGGAATAATTCTTCTAAATACTGTCCATAAATCATATGTATGGGCTCTTGGTATTTTATGCAAAATCACCATATATCAGAACATAGAATTTTCCATATTTTTGCTAATTTTTATTATATTCTTAAGGGAAATTATGTGTGAGTTTTTTGAGCAGCCTGAGCATTTGAGAAGCATTTAATATGAAAATTATTCAGTTATTATATCATTTATTTCCTAAACAATCACACAGCCACATAGGTAATTGTACCACTGATTCTTAAAGAGTTCATAAACAGTGCCCCAAAGTATTGCTAATTAAAGCTTTTTTAATATAACTCAGTGAGATTTGTGGATATGGCTTATTTTTGTGTTCAACAATTTACAAGAAAATTGCAACACTAAAATCCTTTGTGCACTGGTACAGAAGCTTTCCCATACAAGAAGCTTTATTCAAATGAAAATCAGTGCATTCTGAAATATAACACTTTACCCGTGATTAAAAGTGTGCTTTATTTGGTGTGCATTTTATGTTTAAATATTTTACTGTGTCCTGATTATTACCTATGATCATTGAAGTAAAAAAGGGAAAAGGACTATTTCTACCTGTGTACAGGGAAACTAGCTATGTACTAATGAATAACTTGGAATTTGTAGTGTTCACCTTATTTTTCTACATGTCCTGTGAATTATTTGGGCCAAAATACTACTTGAGCTTCACATTCCAGCTCTAGAACTTCCCCTTGGACCTAGTTTTCTCTGAATAAGTCAACTGAAAGTCATCTTTTTCCCTCTTGAATACACCTAACACCACTGTTCATGTGTATTTTATGGCATCCATCACTTTATTTGTATTTTAGAAGCACACATAGAAGGCTACCACACTGTAGCATATTTTATGAACAGAAAAAGAAAAAGATATTTTGACACACTTATATATCACTTGTTAAAAATATTCTTCTATTTTATAGTGAATTATTTTCTATGGTGTAAGTGTCCCTTCTGAGGACTTTTGGATTAAACCGCCACTAATTTCTGTTAGTTAACTCATGGAAATTGAGTCATGCAGAAGAATTTTCCTCTTAACACCACATACTTATAAACCAGAATTTCACCTGGCTTTCTACTTATCTGATGAAGGGAGCCCAGATCTTCAACACAAGGAAGAACTTTTCCTGACCTTGGTCTATGAAAGTATTATGTGGTGAGGAACATTGTACAACATAATGCAAAATTAGGCAAAGGATTTAATGATTTAATTAGGTTAATAAAATGAAATGATATTCCACCTGTAGGCATTTTCTATGTTTTCCTCCATAAATGCAAATAATTCATAGCAAAGAACAGTTGCATATAACCAATATTTGGTGAGTGCAAAAACTGCTATAAGATTTACCATTGATTTATAAGTGATTTGACTGTGCCTTATAACTTATTTGCATCTTTAGAAAAAAGTATTTCTCCTTAGCTTAATACATTTGAAGCAGTGCATTTATGTAACCGACAGTGTTTTTCTAAAGTGATTAAAATCAATCGTCTTGATGTTATGACTTAAAATTGAATCTTGCTTCATAGTTCTTTTTTTTTTTTTGCCTTGTTTTAAAATGTTTGATGGACTGCTCAAAATCAGTCCATCCTTTTTTTCTATTGTTCAATTACAGTTGCCCCAATTTTTCCTCTATTGGTTGCTCTCCCTTATCCCCCCTAAGGAATCCCCACCTTGTTGTCCATGTCCATAGGCCCGTTATTTGACTAGACCCTCCCCTTTCTTTCCCTCATTATCCTTCTTCTCCTCCCTCCCCACTGGCCACTGCCAGTTTCTTTCTTACTTCCATGTCTCTGGTTCTATTTTGCTTATTTGTTTTGTTCACTAGATTCCACTTATAGGTGAGATCATACGGCATTTGTCTTTCATTGCCTGACTTATTTCACTTAGCATAATGGTCTCCAATTCCATCTATTCTGTTGCAAAGGGTAGGAGTTCTTTCCTTCTTCCTGCTGAGTAATATTCCATTGTGTAAATGCACCACAGTTTTTTTGTTTTTTGTTTTTTTGAGTGTCCATTTACTGATGGACACTTATGCTATTTCCAGTGCTTGGCTATTATAAATAATGCTGCTTTGAGCATTGGTTTTTTTTTTTTTTTCCAATAGATGTTTCAGGATTCTTAGGATGTAACCCAGCAGTGGGATCCCTGAATCAAAAAGCAATTCCATTATTAGTTTTTTGAAGAAATTCCTTACAGCTTTCCACAGTGGCTGCACCAGTCTACATTCCAACCAGCAGTGCACTAGGGTTCCCTTTTCTCCACTTGCTAGGCAACACTCACTGTTTATTGCTTTGTTTATGATGGCCATTCTGACAGGGGTGAGGTGGTATCTCATTGTGGTTTTAATTTGCATCTTTCTGATGGCCAGTGATGCTGAGCATTCTTTCATATGCTTATGGGCCCTCTGTATGTCCTCCTTGGAGAAGTTTCTATTCAGGTCTTTGCCCATTTTTTAATTAGATTGTTTGCCTTCCTGATGTTGAGTCATAGCTTTAATACTATAAACCTAATAATTTGAGTGGCTCCCAAATCTTGTCTCAACAGGAGGGTATCTTTATTGTCTTCATGAAAATTCTCATAGGATTTTATTAGAAAAGCAAATTTTGGGGGAGAAAAAGCATTAACAATAATAAAAATAAGTTCAAAATATATCTAAGATATTTTTCTTTAAAATTAAAAATCTTGCTTCTTATAGAAAGTATTCATTTATGACAACTTATATAAAGTTATAGAAAGTATTCATTTATAGAAATGAATACTCATAGAAAGTATTCATTTATGACAACTTATATAAAGTTATAGAAAGTATTCATTTATAGAAATGAATACTCATAGAAAGTATTCATTTATGACAACTTATAGAAAGTATTCATTTATGACAACTAAAATATTCTGGCAAAATGCAGCAGCAACTATCACATCAAAACACAAAATTAAAACTCTCTGTGTAATTCAATTAAAATGCCTGAAATTAGAATTTCAGATTTCTCAGATGCTGTTATAATTTCCTGTTTTCTTTTTTGTATACACAAACCATATCTACACGATAAGAACTTGGGATCAATACAACTGAGTAAAGAGAGGAAATTTGTATTTAAGAGCTATTTTAGTTTTCATTTATCATTGTTCTACAGCTTATTTAACATGATTTAATTTTTTTCTAATTCCATTTAAATAACAATATGTATAAGTACACTATTTCAAGATCCAGGAATACTGGGGAAAAATAACTTTATAGCTAAAATTGCTTTATCAAAATGTTCGCTAGAAAAATTCATCAAGTTGATATAGGACATATTCTATTGGCTTAGAGTTTTTCTAGCAAGAATCACACTTGATTTATAATCCAATAGTTGGTTGGGATTTGTCAATAGAAATATTAATGATACGTGGAATTCTTAAGTCACAAGCCCACTGCAGAGATGAAATACTTTTTGTATGCATTTTGTCAAATAATATATAAAATATACATACTACACATTTTAAAACAATTTTTAATAAACAAAGAAACAAACCATGAATGCATCAATAGTGTATTAACAAATTGATTTCTCCCTCTCTCTTTCTCCCTTCTCTCTCTCTCAAATCAATTTAAAATAAAAATGAATTTTAAAGAAAAACCTGAATGCTTGAGCGGATTACGAGGTTCAAGATCAACCTCCACCATGTATTAGCACTCACAATGTGATAAGGGTAACATTTGTTAGTTTCTGTTCTCTCAGTCTGTTGTTGAAGGTGATAATTAAGGTCGTAGGAATACCGGAGAGGTTTTAATGTTAAATGTATTTGGTGCTTAAGAAATGGCCTGTTATACAAGAAGGTGTTTACTAATTATTACCATTTGTTTTTATGATACTAATGCTGTTGTTTCTGCTGTAACTTTGTATTATTTTGTGAGAAATGAAGCATCTTTAAGACAGGTCAGCTGATACTTTGAAAAACAGGACATAAACCAAAATTTATATTTTTGAAGTTTGCGTTTTCTTTGCACAAATTTTGAAGTTTACAACACATTTCAAATGCTTCTCCTCCACCGACCAGGCATCTCTGTCTTTTTCTCTCTTTTTAGAGCAGTTTTAGGTTCAATAAAATTCAGAGGAGGGTGCAGAGATTTCCTTATACCCTCTGCCCCACACATGCACACCCCCCAAACGTTTTGAACACCCCCACCAGTGTGGTGCATTCTTTACACTCAATGAACCTACATGAACACATCACCATCACCCCAGAGTTCATAGTTTATATTAGAGCTCACTCTAGGTGTTACACATTCTATGGATTTGGACAGATGTATAATGAATGATACGTAGCCATCATTTTATTGTAGTATTCTACAGAGCATAATTTGTCCTTCTGGGATTAATTTTCTTTACAATGGTGTTTCTTCTTAAATGAAGCTTTGAATATGTTTTCTATGTAGTTATAGACTATTATTTCAAATCTGCTATATTTTACACAACCTTATGCTATAAATGTTAATGAGCCATCTATTAAAAATATAAATTAATTGGCTGGATTAGAACTAGGAGCATTTCATTGTTGTAAAGTAGTAAAAAACACCAGTATTAGCACACTCGATCTCTTATATACCAGTGGTGGCAGAAATACAATAATGGATCCAATTGTTAGTAAATATTTATTGTGTTGTCTAGGAATATTTTATACATGCAAATTCATATAAGTAAATGCATGCTAGGAAAAAAATAATGATTTTTAAAGTATATTTTCTGTAAGATGCAAAATATCTCTGTTCATCCCAGCATTACTTCTCTGATACTTCTCTCCCCACTGGCGATCAAAGCTGAGCTGCAGAAAGCGAGGAGCTATGCCCAGCACATGGTCTTCCTTTTATTCGTTTGTACATTAACTTAGATGTTTGAAAAGCAGGGTAACCTGCAATGAAAAGTACCATCTTAATACAAGCTCTGAAAACAGTACCCACAGGCAGGTTCAGAAATGGAATTATAATTCTTGTACTTTCTCTCCCTTGAGCCCTTCTCATTATTCCTAAAAATTCCAGCATAAAAATAATTATGTATCTCACCATGGTATCAGGGCTAAACCTTGAAATGAGTATGAAATAACTAAGCCATGTAATTATCTGCTCAAAAGTATAATTAAAGTCATTTAAGAATTTTCCTTTCTTCTTTTACAAATCAATGTTCAACTTAATAGTACCCGTTGTTTTCATTTGAAAACAAATACAATTTGAACACACTAGTCGGGCCATGTGAGAGACTGCTCAACATTAAAACTTTAAAATCAACATGTTTTCCTTTATTAAAATGACAAGTACTCTTGCATGTTTCTCATTTTACTTTAATACTATCAGTAGAAGGTTCTGCTTCAGATATTTTGAAATATGGATGCTCTATACATACACCTTTTTCCACACCACTAATCCTAAACAACTTGCCAATTGCAAGACATAAGACATTTTTGTGATATCTATAAAGGCCATTTACGATAAATTAAAAGAAAAACAAATTACAACTATGAGGAGGCCATGTATTTTTTCCTCTATTAAACTGTATAAAAATACAGCAATTATTAGCACAATAACTTTTCATAAATACCTCCTTTCCTTTCCCCATTTTGATTTTCCCCATTGAATCCTGTAATCTTCCACTTTCTTCAATATTTGCAGGCAGAATTCTTTGTTAGCAATCTACAAAGAGATGTTGGTTCTCCATAGCAAAGAAATACCTTTAAAATTATTTAATAGGAACGCCTTACAGAGTAACTTCCATATGTCAGGGCTGGGCAAGTTTCAGGTTTTCCCATGACCCTCTTCAGCTAAGTGTTATTGTTACTATTTCACAGATAAGGACATGGAGAGTTGGAGATTTTTATTTAACGTGCCCTATAAGCAAAAGGGCTGGCATTCAGAATCAGGTTTGATGGACTGCATAGATGATTCCTAACCACTGCACCAAACTGACTCTTTAAGAGCATCCACTACCATGGAGTAGGGTCAATATTTGTTTTTAACCATCACATTCCTGTATTTCTCCACTGAACAGCTTTGACCGCCTTGGATTCTGTCTTTAAAGCTAGTGGGGGTGTCTTAGGTGAGTTGCGGCTTGCGACGTTCCAACAACTCTTACGGCCTTCATTCCACCTAGCAGTGAGACGTGTAATGCATGGGTAAGATTACTGGAATATAAACTTATCATCAGGCCTGCCTTAAAATTAAAATTTTACAGGGAGACTCAGTAACAGTATGGAAGCTGCCTACTTTGTAGAGCCCTCTTGGATCTCAACCCTGTGGTTTGGAAGGGTGCTGATGATCATTTTGCACGTGGTGCCATGTTTAAGACTCCCAGTACTTTCTGATTACATAAAGCAGTGTTCATTGGAACTCATTTTATTTAGGATGGATCACTATACATTTATGCAATGACTGGCTTCTAATGAGGGTGGAGACGTGAGATCAGTTCTTCTGCAGAATAAGAAAAATAGGGACTGCACGGTCCAGAGCATTCCTTTGTCTGTCCCTGTGCCCCTCCTGGCTGAGACAGCGGAGACGCTCGCTGACGAGCTGCTGGGTGAGGCCGACACCAGTAAGGGCACCAATGACACAGCATTTAATCACTGCCTCCCTGCTATACATCAGGCAGCAGGTCAAGTTCTCTTTGCATATGGTTCTCTTTAAACTGTGAGATAATCCTTCAGTGTAGGTTATTATCCCTAGTTTATAGAAGAATAACAGAGGCCTAAAGAGATGAAGAGATTTTTCTTGAGCATTAGTAAATTGCATGTTTATAATCAGAGCCCTAGGACATTTGTCTGTGCTGTCCCCAGGTGAGGGGATCATGTTAGAAATGTGTGACGTTCACTTTCTTCTTATCCTGACCATTCTGTTGGTCAGTGCTAGGCCAGCATAGTATCTTACCCATCTGCATCTTAGCTCAGACTTCGCTTCTAAGGCCTCATCCGTGAATCAAATTTCAGAAAATGGTTATCCCCCCGTGAAGGTATCCTAGAGCTTATAACATAAGTGACAGTAATGGTGTTCTTCACTAGTAACCCAGTTCTTTTCCTCCCACACTGAACATACCTCCACCTTATCCCTCAAACTCAATATCTACCAGCTATCATTAGCTCACGTTTTCCTAGTAAACGTTTCCAGTCAGAAACACAGGTCTGTCGATTTTACATTCTTGATATTTATTAAATCTGTTAACCTATCTCTTCTCCCACGAGATGCAACTGAAGAGCAAGATTTTTTTTCTCCTACATAGAAGGCATTCGAGAGGTGCATTTCGGTAAGCTCTGCCATAGGCAATAAATACAAAGGTAGAAGTATCAAAGGATTTCCTGGCATAGATCTAAAAGAAAATGAGAAATTATAGTCCAGGAGTAAAGCCATGAGAACTTTGCCAATGACCATGACCTTTGCTGCTTTCCCTTGTGTGTCTCTTTTTCTATTCCTTGTCTTTTTCTTAGTTCTGATTTATAGGATATACGTATATGAAGGATTATGTTAGGTAAGGGAGGTGGGGTTTTATGTACATACAGAAAAATATGGTTCAAAGTCTGGAGCTCTTTTTATTTCTGTTTACACTCTCTAGTTGAATAAAATATTTTACAGTGAGACTGAGTTTTTCATTTCTTACCACCTATGGGCTCGTGGGGTGCCTTCCCTAGGCCTCCCCACCAGTGGTACACGGTCTATGTAAAATGAGCTGCATTTTATGCAGTTTGGAATTCTGTGAAGTTTAAGTCAGATAGATACAAGCACTGTCACACATTGCATTTGCAATTTAGATATAAAGTGAGGGTCTTAAGAATGACAAAATACTATGCATTTTCAAAGACGGGGGCCCCCTGGCATGGGAGGTCTGCTGGCATCGTGGGCACCTGGTCTAGAGCACTCAACTGGTAAAGAGGAACCGCCGCTGCGTTTTTCAGAGTTTCTTTAAACATCCTTGTACTTACATGCATCAGAACGTCTCTGAACATTGCTGGTGACAGATGTGTTGCTTTAACATTCACCATGGCTGTCATCAGTGGGTTCACTTTTTATAGTCTGAGGTGCTAAGAAGAGGTGTTGGTTCTCAGGCAGAATATGTGCTAAAAGCTCAATACATTCGAGACAGAACTTAGAAGTGCAAATGCAGTGAAGAGGGTAGAACTACCAAGATTCTACATTCTAAGAATAATTGAGGGATACAATCTGGGAAATATAACAGACAAAGCTGCAAAAAAAAAAAAGACAAAAAAGAATCATGCTAAATTCTTGTATGTTTAAGTATGCAACTTGAGGTTTTTAAAACAGTCAAGATCAGAAAGACTATGTAAGTGAGTTTTGAATGACCTGGGGATATAAGTATGTGAGTTCTTTATAAATACATCTCTCACATTAATGGAAATACCTGGCACTAGATGATTATTTTGCTATATTTTTAACATTTTTCAAAAAGATTTTATTTATTTATTTTTAGAGAGAAGGAATGGAGAGAGAAAGAGAGGGAGAGAAACATCAATGTATGGTTGCCTCTCACGTAGCCCCACTGAGGACCTGGCCAGCAACCCAGGCATGTGCCCTGACTGGGAATCGAACCAGTGACCCCTTAGTTCGCAGACCGCACTCAATGCACTGAGCTACACCAACCAGGGCTAATATATTTTAAAATTACTTTGTTTTTGCAAAAATCTTATTCGACATACATTTTGCAATGAAAGTGGTTGAAAGCAATGCTTCTGGGTGGGGTTTTGCTTTCTGTGTAGCTCCCCCTTGTTCGTTTTGTCTTTTTGTCTTTTTTTAACTCACAATTTTCCAGTTTTTATATTAGCATAGATATTTTTAAAAACCCTTTGCTACTCCTGCAAACACCAACTTGAAGATTCAGCCTACTCTACATGGTCATGTGTAATTACCACAAGAAACAAGGTACTATGCTCAAACAGAGAGATTTCCACTAGTCAACAGAGATATTTCCATGAGTCAAGAGAGTACGCTAGGACTTCATCTCAGGTACCTGATTTCCAAATTTTCACTTACCTGCTAACTGACAGATCTCCGAATTTACCAAAAGCACTGTTGGAGTTGTCTTTGTTTCTCATAATGTATATTCTAAATACTATCTACTTTTCACGCTTTGGAATCCTGAATTTCAATCTAGTGCCATGTTCATAATAAAAGGCCCTCACGGTGCATAGGTGATTCTGTAAAATTGTTATGTAATATATCTCATAGCACATAGTTTAACTCTTAAGCAGAAATCTAGCTATAATTCACTGACCTTTTTATTGTCTATGTTCTAAAAATAATAGTTTTGCATGACATAGAATATAAAATGTAATTTAATCCAAGATTCTTTTCTGTTTTACAATTTAGCTAGTTCTTTGCGTAAGATAAATTTTCCTTTTCTTTAGCTAACAGAATGTCCTTCGCTCCATGGTTTTCTTTTTAACTTTGTGAACAGACGCTATTCCTGAAAAGCAGTCTTCGAGATTAGTCCCAGGAAGTAGTTTCATTAACCCTCCTACTTACACTTTGTCATTTATTTATTTTCCTAATGAGAAATTCAGTCAAGTTCACGTGCTAAAAGCAGAGAACAGGCTGAAGGGACCCAGGTTTTGTTTTCTGGAGTCTGTGATGGCGTAAACTGAGTTCCTTATAGAAATGCTCAATGTGGGTTAATTTGTATAATACAGGAACAAGCCTCTTGTAGAATTTTTTATAATACTATAAAACCTAATGTTATGTTAAATTACATTTCTATATCCAACAAGGATATTAGGAGACACAGTAGTGAAGAGTGTTGAGTTTCCTCAGTGTTCTTTGTGTTTCACTACCCTTTTCTTTAATTTGATGAATTTATCATAGGCTAACTAGAAGTTTTACGTTGTTTCAACAAATAATATCACTCACATCCATCCAATAAACAATATTCTTCTTAATCAATCTAAATTGTATACCACCAACTTCAGTCAAGTTATGACTGGCATGTCAGTTACATTGATTATGGTAATTAATCCCAGGAAGTTGGCCTCAGAGTAGAATACCAACTTATATTAACACAACTTCAAAGATCTCCCACCAGTGCCCCACACGATTGTTACTTATCCTGAAAGTTACTTGTGCTTGCTTATTTATATGTGCATATTGTTGTAGAAGTATTGATGTCTTTAAAAAATACAAATAAAGCTTTTGTTTTAATATAACACACCTAACACAGAAGTTTAGAGATTTTCAGGCTGTTTGGAAGTGTGTCCAAGTTTTTGGCATCTGCAAACACTTATGAAAATGCATACAATTACAAGTGCTACATTCAATGCACTAGGACATAGAAACATAAGCAACACATTGAGAAAATATTAATTACAAATATATTGTGCAAATGTGTATAGTTTTATTTATAAAACATATATTTAAAAAGAGGCTAACATTGGGTACTTACATAACTTCCTAAAATCTTTAAGAAAGATATTTCTGGCTTTGGATAAAAAAAGATGATTTTTAAAAAATTAATGGCATCTTATGAGTTTTGCCCATTAATCCACTGAACTTCATTTTTTCACAGAGTTGAAGATGCTGTTTATTATGTAAATACTATATATGAATCTTTGACAAATATATGTTTTGTAAATATCTTCTCTGTAGCTATTGCATGTTTTCCATGCTCTTAATGGTCTTTTAAATCTAGTGTCTATAGTATATGTATCAAAATTTACTAAATATGGGTTTATTTATTAAATAAAGATTCACATGAACTAGAAAACTTAAGAGATACCTCTAAAGAGCCATGTAATTTGCCCTGGCTGGTGTAGCTCAGTGGATTGAGTGCGAGCCTGCGAACCAAACGATTACGGTTCGATTCCCAGTCAGGGCACGTGCCTGGGTTGCGGGCCAGTTCCCAGCAGGGGACTCACGAGAGGCAACCATACACTGATATTTCTCTCCCTCTCTCCTTCCCTTCCCCTCTAAAGATAAATAAATAAAATGTTTAAAATAAATAAATAAAAATGTTTAAAAAGGTTAAAAAAATAAAGAGCCGTGTAATTTAAAATATATTTATTTAAAGTTTTATTAAAAATTACTGTAGTACAAATAAAGTACCTCTAAAATATTACAAAGAGAATAATGTTTGACGATGCCACCACTCACTAATTCCTATGCTAATGTTCCATTTGTTCTCTCTTTTGCTCTCTCTGCACCCTCTCAAGCAATGTTTTCATCATTAGAGAAGTGTAGTCCTTGCAGACTCGCACAGTCCCCCCGGGTGTTTTTTCATTTTCTTTTTTTTCTCTACTGAACACGTGAAGAAGCACCTTGTACGTTAAAATGCTCACTTTTTTATGAGACTCAGGAGGAAAGAAAAGAATCCCTTGGTAGGGGCAGGGTATGGCTGCTTAAGCCTTCTAACCCTGGGAGAGCCATTGAGTTCAGTGGAGTGTAAATTAAACGGGTTTTGGTTGCTTTCTCTTTTTTTTTTTTTTCTGGTAAACACCATATCTCGTTATTTGTGTAAAATCTATGGAAAAATAGATTTCAACCTTCAATTTAATTTTCTGTATAAAAGTCCCAAGCATTGTACTGAGCTCCAAGATCATGGATCGAATTTCTGAAGCATCTTAGTGTAAAGTTTTCAAAGGATGAGGAAACTAGTCAGAAATTAGTGCTTTAATCTTGATTTTACTTAAACTAATTCCTAAATATGAATGCTGGAGGTGTATCAGTTTAACCAATCTAATTAGTTCTGCTACATAAATTCTGGCCAGTAGTCGAACTCAGTGATCTATTGTTACCCAGCAACAAAACTAAAAATTATGACTTAAAATGGAAAAATCCCCCAGAATTTTGCAATTAGAAAATTGAGAACACATTTTAAACTCTTCATTCAAATTTCATATATTTCTTTTACTTTCTATTACCCTATACTGCTTGTTTGGACCATTTAATCATTACATTGATAAGCAGCCCAATCCCGAAGTGGCTTTTTAAAAAAAAAATATTCTAAATGCAAACACTGAAAAAATAAACTGGCTGGTGTGAAAGTGTTTGATTAGATCTTACGTGTATTATTACACCGTCGATTGAATATATTTGACTCCAGCAGATGTGTAACAATGGACTCTTTCAACCTCTCCAGGCAGACTCAGTGTTAGAAATGCCATAGTCCTCTTCCCAGAACACTATATCACCTGCAAAAGTTTTTCTAAGGTGTTAATAGAAAAGTTGTGATATATATTAAAAAGTTCTCTGACTTTCACATTTCCTCAGTAACACAACTGTTGTTTTTCATGCTATGGTTATTTTTATATGGTTAAGCAAATAACAAATGTACCTTTACACAATTAAATTATTATTATTTTTTAAAATATTTTATTTCTTTATCTTTAGAGGGGAAGGGAAGGAGAGAAGGAGAGAAATATCAATGTATGGTTGCCTCTCATGTGTCCCCTGCTGGGAACTGGCCTGTAACCTAGGCATGTGCCCTGACTGGGAATCGAACTGTGATCCCTTGGTTTGCAGGCCCACACTCAATCCACTGAACTACGCCAGCCAGGGTTACACAATGAGATTATTTAAAGATAATTTTTGTATAATTTTTTCATTTGCATAGTTTAGTGATATTGTTATTGACACAAATGGTAAATATTAGTTTGAAATATAGCCAGGAGAGTTCAACCCTTCAGCATCTCTGGGCCACACAAGAAGAGTTATCTTGGGCCACACAGTAAATACACGAGCACTAATGAAAAAATTTCATTATGTTTTAAGTAAACTTACAATTTTGTGCTGGGCCACGTTCATAGCCATCCTGAGCTGTGTGCGTGGCCTGTGGGCCAAGGGTTGGACACCTCTGCTATCTTCAAGATGTCCCTCTTCTACAGGGTCGGGCACAAATAACACTACCTTTTATGAGCTGGTAATCTATATCAAACCTTTGATTAAAAAATTATCAGCATGTAATTCTACAACGTAACAATATCACACCCAAGCACACCATATGATGTTGTAGGTGAAGTGTTCAAATTGCTGTCCACCTCATGGAAGATATTCAGGTACTCTACCAACCACACTGAATGGCATTATTTCTGCCAGACCCTGTATTTTTCCTGTTCATTTTACTCCTGTGTTTAAAAAAGATTATTTTCAGCTGTGTTTGGGCCCGGTGGACACAGAACGAGTGTTATGTATCTACAGTGTAAACAGTGATTAGCCCAAACACAGGTACACACCTGGGAAACGGTGATCGCAATTCAGATGACTGTCTCTGTCCTTCTGGTCTCCCTGTCCCTTGGTCATTCTTCCATCATCACCCCTCCCCTCTCTCCAGGCAGTAACTGGACTGGATTTCATCATCCCACATCCATTTGCTTTTGTTGTAACTTTATATAAATATAATCAGACATTATGTATTTACTCTGGTTTCTTTCATTCGGTGTAACTGATACACATCTAGGTATCGTTTGGTTTTGGTAAGCTTTGATGTGTCTTCTACTGGAGGTTTTCTTTCTTTAGCTCAATGAGACAATGAAAACTGTGAATTTATACTTTTACTCAAATCTAAAAATATTTGGCAATTATATAGTTAAAATATTTTTTTCTTTCTATATTGTCTCTCCTCTTCTTCTGGGGATACTAAGCACACATATATTTGGCCACTGAATATTGTCCCAGTGCACACGAATGCTCTATTGTTTTTGTCTAGAATTCTCTCTCTCTGTGCTATCTTGAATAGTTTTTACTGATACATATTTAAGCTTGCTGATTTTATCTTCTGAAATGTCTAATCTAACATTAATCCTATGCAGTGAATTTTTATTTCAGACATAGTTTTCACCTTGAGAAATTGGATTGGGGTCTTTATTGTATTTTTAATGACTCCACTTATTATGTCCAGTCTTTCCACTATCTCCTTGAATATATGGAGTGCAGACTTAGCAACTAGGTTAATGTCCCTGTCTACTAATGTTATTATCTATTCCATTTCTGGATCGATTTCCGTTGATTGATTCTTTTTTACTGTTTTCCTGTTTCTTTCCAACTCTTGCCAGTTTTACTGGTTGCCAGAGATTGTGGATTTGCCTTGTTTAGTGCTGAAAATCTTTACAACCCCATAAATAAGAATATTCTTAAGCTCTTTTGTGCTGCAGTTAAACTAATCTGCAAGGGATGGATCCTTCCAAGGTTTGCCTTAAGATTTGTGTGTGGCAGCGTAGTAGCCTTCAGTTTAAAGCTAATGTGATCCCACTTCTGAACTAATAAACTTATAATTACTTTACTAAATGCCCAGAAATTCTTGAAGTATTCCACTTTGACTGGTAGGAGTATGATCTATTCTTATTCCTGAGTGTGCTCTAGAGATTGGCCCCTTTGGTCTCTCGCTGTGGTTCTTCCCCTCTTTGGGTAGTATTTCCTCTTGCCTCCACTCTCCCCAGCACTCAGGAGAAGATGGGAAGGCAACGTGTGCACATCTGCCGGGCAGAGTGCCCTCTCTTTCTCTGTGCGTTTCTTTCCTCCCCAGCCCTACAGCTTCCATGTACTCATCCCACTCCCCTCTCTATCTTCCTAACTCAGGAGGACATCAGGGCTCTGGCTGACTTCCCTTCCCCCAGGGCAGGGGGCGCTAGGTAGCCTGGCGCTCCAGACAGTCAGTGGGGCAGTTGTAGGACTCATGTCATTGGTAGCCTGTCTCTGAAGATCACTGTCCTGTGTTTCCTGGTGTCCAATGTATGAACACTGTTCTTTCTTGCATTTGCACAGGGTTTTTTTTTTTTTTTTTTCAGTTGCTTCATGGGGGACAAGTCAATCCAGCCCCTGTTGTTTCTTCTTGGCTTAATGATGTCCCTGATTCATTCTTAAAATGTATTTTTAAATTATGTCTTTATTTGGTGAGAAACATTTTTTCTTAGAAAAAGATATATTAATTATCATATTTAACATTTTACGTCTTTTAATATCCTTTGGAGGTGTTAAAACATCCTTTGTTTTCAATATGATTTTGAAAGATTTCATGTGTACTGATGAAGAAAATTGAGAAGTTGTTTTGAAGTGGAAAGATACATTTTGGAAACAGGAAAGTTGGTACATATAATCTTTCCTGCTTTGAGAGTGTGTGTTAATTCTTGACTTTTTTTTTAAACAAAAGTGGATGAACACCATTCAACTCTCAACTCTCTTTCAGTTTATGTTTTCTTATTTAAAATTTGATTCTCATACCACTAGAATAATGGGCAAAGAATCAGTTAAGTGTTCTTCTTTTTTTCCCTTTCAACCTGATTCTATCATTCGGTAGAATCTTAAGAAGGCATAAATCTGTATAGAGAGTGGCACGGTGTTAGGACCACGGTGTTAGGATCAATACCACAAATACTAAACCCACACTGCCAGAGATGTGCTCATATATATTCTCAGTTTACAATTTGCAATAAAATGCATAAGCCCCTAGGGAACTACAACAATAATCCACCCAAAAAATGTATAAAGCTGTTCATTCTCTCTGCATGACAGACATCGAGACACGTAAATCCAGACACTGACTTTCAGGTCTGTTAAGAGCGCGAGGACAACAGCGTGAGGACAGTACATCAGTTGTTCTATGGGAGAGGCCAGTCTCCATTGCAGGGACCACCTCTTAGTTTACCAGTGCCGCACCATACACCTTTCATTCCAATGCATTGTAAAATTACAACAATATTAAAATGAGGCCTGACATAAGAAAACAAATACTTTCTGTATTTTGGACACCGTTAGAGGCAGAGTTATTTTACTACTTACCATACTCTTATAGAAAGATACATAAAAAGGCAGGTGCCCATTGCATTGTTAGTCCTCTGAGCAGGAATATATGTATGTCGACAGGAGCCAATGTCTTGATTGAAATAATTGCATAGAAATATCAGTTATGGTAATTTGTAGGGTTAGTATATGAATGATTAACATTTATGTCTCTTGGTAAATATGTATGGAATACTACATTTTAACACTTGAAATGCAGTGTATATATTTGCTTTTTAATGGCTAGTACATTTCTATTTCTCCTCATAGAATTATACAAATAATTGGGGATTCTTCATTCCCTATAATCTGTATAATCACTTAAACACCATTTGCTATATTTTCCATTTTAAAGGGTTTAAAAATACTGCAGGATTTAATAGAAAACTAATGAACTCTAAAAATTAGTGTTAATTTGACTTGTGATGCTTCCAATTAGGTTTACAGGAATCTTTTATTAGCAGTTCTGAAACTTTATGACCAGGCATATGTAATGGTTGGTAAAGTTACTGAGTTAGGTTGTTAATCTAAACATTAGATTTGATTGTATCACCAAATTATCTCACAATTGTGCTTTCTCTAAAACCCAGAATGAAGTGATGTGACGAACATCTGAAAGTAGATCATTCATGTGTAGTGTCTGCTCTAAGTAAAATTATACAAGAATCTGAGTTTTGTTGCATTATATCCAGTCTTTGTTTTTATTACCTTTTCCCCTATGGACTCACTTTTTCTGCCTGAGGTTTGCTTGTTCTCCCAGTTTGTCTCTATCAGAAATGGATACCATCAATACCCAGAAAATTAAATTAACCGTGAATACATCTTTGGGCACACCAAGTAAGTAAGAGTAGATGCAAAGAAGAAATACAAAGATGAGAAAAGACAAGAAGAAAAATGTTTCTTATATAGAGGAATTTTTTTTCAAGCCAAATGGAATGGCACTGTTATTATGCAATTTTAAATATCATATTATTAGAGGAGTTTGCAATGTGATATAAGTGCCAATCTATTTGAATTAGACAAGAGTTTGTCTTCCTATATCTTATATTTTTAAAATAATTCAATAAATATTTTTGAGCATGTGCCATGTGTATTAACCAGAAAAATGTATGTAGAAAATGAACCTTTAGAAAGACCTTCATTATACATTTCTAAGTTTGACAGTGTTCATGATATTTTATCCTGGCCTCATTAGCTCAAATTCCCCACCCCCTCAAAAAATGTTATTGGCATACTACAGTTAATATTGTTTAAAGACTTATCTTTAAAAAGTAATAAAATATTTATTAAAATAATTAATGATATCACTCCTAAGGCTTTCATTGGAATGTCTTACAAACTTTACCGACATTTCTCCTGAAATCACATCAAGTGAAAAAAATAATTAGCACCAGATTTTTTGTATTACTATACTTCATTGTATTCTCAAAATTGGGGGTGCTGCTTGCTTGGTCTTTTCTACCAGAATAAAAATAATAATATTGACATTAAAAAGAAAATAAATAAGCCATAAAGTCAATATTTTTTAAAATCAAGAAAGTAAATATGCTGCTGTATATTTTAATATTTGTATAGAATTTTGGCGAACTTCTTTTTGTATTGAACCTCTGTTTTTATAGTGAAAGCCTATGTTTTTTCCATTTGTTTTTAGCAGATTTTTAAAAAAGTATCAAATGCAATGTTTATAGCAAGAAATTGTTTTTACCATGGAAAGATGCAAATATTAATTAGCAAATTAAACCTACCCAAATATGTCCAAGTGGTGTTAATTTCTGAAAGATAAGTCCATTTTAATGCTCAAGCATCTGTTAATTAATTTAATTTGCTAAAGTGACAAACTAAAAAATATGATTTTTGTCTGTGCAAAAAAGGAACGTAGCAATATTTAACATCTTTTCATAATAAATCTTCTCAAAGAAGGGAGACAATGAACTTCCTCAGTCTGTACACAAAAATGCTAACCACTAAAGCTGTTTATTTTTATATATAATCTTGTCAGTTGGTGAAGTGTCTATTAAGGTCCTTGGCCCATATTTTAACCAGGTTGTTTGTTTTCTGATTGTTGCATTTTAAATGTTCTTTCTATATTTTGGGTGACAGTCCTTTGTCAGATGTGACTCTGGAAAATATCCCCCAGGGTCTGGGGCTTGTCGTCTCATTCTCTAGACAGTGCCTTTCACAGAGCAGCAGTTTTCCCTTTAATGAAGTTCAGCTTATCAGTTAGGTCTGTCATGAGTGTGTCTTTGCTGTTGTATTGGAAAAGGTATCAGCATACTCAACATCATCTTAGTTCCCTTGTATGTTATCTTCTGAGTGTTATATTCCCTTAACCTATCAGTTACTGAAAGTGAAAGAAGAATGTGGAAATATGTGATTATAGTAGTGGATGTACCTGTATCTCTTTGCAGTTTAGTCATTTTGTGCCGTATGTGTTTAGATTCTATTGTTAGATGCGTGCATACTAAAGATGAAGCCCCTTAGAGAAGAGAGCCTTTTAACATTACATACTTTACATGTTACCAGAATCTGCTAGATTTCTTAGACCCTACAAAGAGAAGTTGTCATGCACGGCTTAGCATGATGTACCTTTCCACATACATGTACCTGAACTGTCTAAAATTTTCAAGAATTGCATTCCATTTTCATGTATAGTCAGTTGAGTGGATCATATGAGTATAATTTGATTGTTTTTAATTTACTTGTTTCATATTATCTAAATGTATAGTAATGGCTGTTTTTAAGAAGAATAATTTGTCTTTTAAACTTTAAAACAATGTGATATTAAGCCATATGTGGTGCTATTAAGTCATAAGTTCAACTATGAATTATATCCCTATTGTAAAGGGATTTATTTTTGGTGCTTACACACTGGCATGTATTTGGTGTGTGTGTGTGTGTGTGTGTGTGTGCTGAACATTTAGATGCCTATGGATGGAGTTGATGTAGCACCTAAATAGGTCATAATCAATACTTTGGATATATAGACCTCAATGATATATCTAGGTCACTGAGCTACCTTTTCTTCTTGGAAATTATAAACCATGCAGTCATTTATAACTGGGTGAATAACAATATATATAATGTTTATACTCATATAAGCTCATAGCTCATAACATATACGTGTGTGGCCTCGTCACTCATTGTAGAATGTGTGAAGGCCCTTACATACAAGGGCATTTTCAGTAAAGCCCACCATGATAAATTGCAGGCAGCCCTTAGATCATTGGGAAGGTGAAATCACGTGATCATTTCAGTGCCCTCTTCTTCAGGAGGCACAGTTGACCTTGAACTCTAACTTGGCTGAGATTCAGCTTATAATTTCTGTGATCCAGATGTACATTACTATTCTCTTTATGTTTTCTTAACAGCAACACTGATTTGCATTCAAGGCAGTTCCTGCTTAAAATGCCATAATTTTCTATTCTTAACGCTCAGAGGTACAGAAAGTAAATACTGCATTTTCGCCTCAACCCACTGCTAATCTGGCGTGATATTAGGGGATTATGGCCACGGAGACTGCATGGGAGGGAGGGCATTGCACTTTCTTCTTTCCCTGTCTACGAAGGAATAAAAACGATTTACATATCATTAAAGAGTGAACTGTATTACAAACCCCAAAATAAGCACATATGTTTATTGTTTCTGCGTACTTTTTATGTCAAAAGCATTCTTTCATGAAAAAAAAAGTGGTGCTTAGCATTCCGGGGATATTGTAATGAAAAAGATTATTCAGGGGCTGGTATACAGCCTGTTCTCTGGCCAAGGGTTTCAGTCTGCACGCCAAAATGCTCAGTTGTTGCAGGATTTCTCAATGACAACACAGGAGCTCAGTCCCTCGGCAACGCTGTCGCCAACCCGCAGGGCCTCACTGCGGTGTCTGGTGAAGTTCTAATGTGGATAATGAAATTCTACCTGCCCCTTAGACTTCTTCCAGCTCTCAGCCCTTTCTGCAATCTTCCCTTCTTTCCTGTTAGGAATTGATGAATGCTGGGCCGGTGGACCGGAGGCTGCCTGGGGCCCAGGATATTATTCACACGGCTCTGGTACCGCTGCGGTGACAGGAGAGTCTCTAACTTCATTTTCAGTTCATTGCAGCATTGGCGAAGGGGACTCCCATTTCCTCGTGTCTGGGCTGCGAGGGCAAACCAAGTACATGGGAACCTGTCCACATTCCATTGCCAGTAAAATATGGACATATCGAACAGAAAGGTGAAGCATAGCCTTTCTTTAAAAATATTATCTGTACATAGAGTGCCTAGCGTACCGTTCAAGATTTTAAGCGCCACTTGCAAAATTGATATTGATTAAAATCAATCTAGATTCATTAACTTCAAATAGCAGCCTGTTTCTCATAATGGCTGGCGATGGAGCTGCCTGTTGCAAAGGGGATACCTCTATGGACCCGGTGAATAACATACATCGTGTGTCTGAATGCTCATTCCTCTGTGGGGCCCCTGCCCGTATTGGTCCCAGACTTGAGTCCGGTGGTTTTGGTGCCAGTTATTCCTCAGATGGTTCTGAAGGGGAAGCCGTATTTCATCAACGTCGTTGACAGCACACGGCCAACCCCACGTCCACCCTCACTTTCCTGCCCCCCGGAACTCTCCAAATCGCAATCCACCTGAATCTAAAGTAACATATGAAGTATAATAATGCAGCCTCTGCTTGTCCATCTCACACAGGTAAACCATAGTTTATGTCCTGTCCAAACAGGAACAATATATGATTTTTAGAACTATTACTCAATACCAACCATATAAATAAATGTGACATTCCAATGGGCTTAGAGGAGAGGGAACATTATCAAAGAAATATATGAGCCCCAACAATGGCTCCTATTTCCCTATTTAAAAAAACTACATAATCTGATATTATAATGAGTAGTTTAAAGTAAATATTAATATTTTCATTTGAAAGAATTTCAGGTATATAATTTAAACAGATAAATTTATTGTTTAAACAGGTTTTCTTCAACAAATTGATGTGTATATATAGACATAGTATGTTAAATCAATAATACTGAGTAAAAATAATATTCTTTTTGTTCATTTGGAAAAACATTCTCATAATTTATCTGATAGTGGTCAAACAAACCTATTTAGAAATTAAAAAATCATAGATTTTTCATATCATAAAATTTGAAAATGTTATACACAATATAATTTTCTTCAACATTAGGATGACTGTGCTATCCTACAAAGAACTGAATTGCATGCATGTGTGAGCTTCTCCCCGTCCCACTCCATTGGAGCAGTGGAAATGCATATTCAAATGTTCTTAAGCCTCCCCTACCTCACTTAGAAAAAAATATGTCAGTCAGGCAAAAAGAAATGCAGTAATTAGGAGAGAATGGTGTCCCTGTATAGTCAGCAGGGAGGAAGTGAGGGAGGGAGGGAGATAAATAGAGCTGTATCTTTTAAGATTATGTACAAGGATCCATCCACAGGAGACATTGAAATGGCTCTGATAATCAACAGGTTTTTAGAGAGGTAAGTTGCTAACTATTATAATGATTGTGTTTTCCTCTTATTCAAATCCTATTTGCACAGTAGTTCACGTTGCTTAGTGCACTGTGAAGACTTTTTTCTTCGCATACATACCACCTTTCACATTTGCTTTCTGTCGGAGAAATACACGCCCTGTCCCCATAAATTCTCGCCAGCAAGCCTTTTTCTTCGTCCTATTCAGAGCCGCACCGCTCATCACTTGGCAGGATGCAAAATATAATGGTCATAAAAGTAAAGTCTGCTAACTTTCACTCCTGACAATTTGTCAAAAGGCACATTAGAAAATAATTGGAGGGAAACGGCCCAGATTTTTTCAATGTATGGAGTCATTTTTCTTCCATGCTTGACTGGTCAGCTTGCGAGATACCTATTCTCTCCATTATTAGCAAGCCAAAGTATGGCTTTCACAAAAGAAATAGGACTGCATCGCTCTCAACCTGCACTCTGGTTTGTTGCCATAGACTTCTGATTTATCTGGAAACTCTACAAGTAAAACAGTCATTTAGCACATGACTAGTTTATGTTTTCAATTTTACCTTTCATTAAGATTGTTGAGGTTTTTCTCCCCCCTCCCCCCGAGCCTGCAGGGAATATCATAAATAGCAGCTGCAATGGAAATAATAAACAGAGAATAAGTTTCCTTCTATGTCATTTCATTAACAGTTTAATGTCTTAATAAAGTTTTAGAGAATTCAATGGTAATAGATGTTTTCTGCCTAGTCTGTCATATACAAATCACTGAAACCATAGTAGATTTCAGTGACTCATTGTTACATGGTCTTATGCTTCCTGTGACAACTTGAAAATACAACAAATTGCATAGACTGATAAATTCCATTAACAGGTAGAATTAATATTTTTTGGAATTTCAACAGAGAGAAAGCAAAGTCCCTAAAACTTCTATCTTAGGGACCTGAGGATATAGGAAAAAGAGATAAATAGGAGAAAGAAATCTGAACTATATGCTATCTTACTAAAAATAAAATAATATTAAAGAGTAAAGATGATTCTGTATTAAAGCAATTATAATGAGATAAAATTGGGATTAATAATCATAAACAAGATTCTAAACAATAAATAATAAATAAATAATATTGCACAGGACTTCTGTAGCTGCAAAACAGTGCTATTAATTAAACTCCAGACAGTGATCACAAAGTCATGTTATTCCCGACATACTTATCATGCCTCATGTATCTTTTAAAAATAAGAAATAAGAAAATCTTTTCTAGTACTCTGAGATGCTAGCTGAGTAAGAGTTTGCTTCTGAACATGTTTGATATTTTTTCTGAATGAAACTAATGAAAATATAAGGAATAGTTCATGAGCTTTTACCGATCGTTTAGAGATAAAATACAAATGGCATATATCATTCATACATAATACTATTTCCTGAAAAGTATTAATATCCATGATATAAGCAATACAATATCCTGTTTGTCTTTTGTTTCATGATTCCTTCCTCTTCTAATTAAATTAAGTCCAAGTGAATTAAATGTACACACTTCTAAAATGCTTTCTGAAAGGTTCAATCTGTCTTTAAAAGGCCATTTCAGGAGGACAGCACACTCTCCATCAGTATAATTATTATGGATTAAAGTTCTATATTAACAGAATATTGGGTATATATGAAGAAGATTTCCATTTTCTTTTCCATTATCAAATTAATTAAATAGTTAATCAATGGAAACAATAAGAAAAACAAATTCAAAACCTCCCAAGTCAGATACATTTTAGAAGGGATTTTCCACAAAATCAACTTACTTTCTTTTCAAGAAACAGTATGTAATGACCACTTATTAAGCACATGGCTTCCATAAGCCATTTATACACAAAATTAAAAATATCACTGCCTGATAAGCACAACATATTACCTAGCCTACCTCTAGCAGGAGTAACCACCAGCCTCCTGATATCGCATGCATTTGACAGTGTATTAATTTTATAAGTTGCCATAATGTTATTCAACTCACCACAATATATTCTTATTAAAATGTAAGAATATCTTTTAATATATTCTTACTAAGTGTTTTAGTAAGAATATATTTAAAAATAAATTAATAAAAACTTATTGATTTTTTTTTGCAAAACTACAGATACTCTTACCATATGATTCAACAGTAACGCTCCTTGGTATTTCCCCAAAGTAGTTAAAAATGTATTTCCCCACTGAAGTCCTGCATTTGGAAGTTTATAGCATCTTATTCACAGTTTCACAAACTTGAAAGCAACCAAGAGGCCCTTGAGTGGCTGGATGGATAAATAAACTGTGGTCCATCCAGACAACAAACTACTGTTTATTTATTTTTTAATTTTTTTTTTATTTAACTTTTGTTCAAGTACAGTTTTCTTTCTTGTATTCCCAGCCCTGCCCCCCCCAGTGCTCCCCACCCCCTCCCATCTCCGCCCCCCATCTTAGTTATTGTCCATGTGTCCTTCATACTTATTCATGTGAGTCCATCCCCTTTTACTCTGTGCTTCTCTCCCCTCTCCCCTCTGGTCCCTGTCAGCCTGTTCTCTATTTCAGTGTATTTGGTTATGTTTTGCTTGCTTGTTTGTTTTGTTGTTTAGCTTCCTGTTAAAGGTGATATCATATGGTATTCGTCTTTTACCGCCTGGTTTATTTCGCTCAGCATAATGCTTTCCAGTTCCATCCACGATATTACAAAGGGTAGGAGCTCCTTCTTCCTTTCTGCAGCATAGAATTCCATTGTGTAAATGTACCATAGCTTTTTGATCCAGTCATCGACCGATGGGCATCTAGGTTGCTTCCAACTCTTGGCTATTGTAAATTGTGCTGCTATGAACATCAGGGTGCATAGGTTCTTTTGGATTGGTGTTTCAGGGTTCTTAGGATATACTCCTAAGAGTGAAATTGCTGGGTCAAAAGGCACGTCCATTTTTAGTTTTCTTAGAAAATTCCATACTGCTTTCCATAGTGGTTGTATCAGTCTGCAATCCCACCAACTGTGATAAGCCGGGAAACCATTAAAGTCCTAGAGGAGAGCACTGGCAGGAAAATCTCAGACATTCCACGCAGCAATATTTTTACTGATACGTCCCCTAGAGCAAGGGATATAAAGGAAAGAATACACAAATGGGATCTCATCAAAATTAAAAGCTTCTGCATGGCTAAGGAAAACAGTATCAAGATACAAAGAGAAGCAACTGTTTGGGAAAACATATTTGCCAATGATACCTCAGACAAAGGTTTAATCTGCAAAATATACAAAGAACTCACTCGACTCCACTCAAAGAAGACAAGCAACCCGATTAAAAAATGGGCAGAGGACTTGAACAGACATTTCTCCAAGGAGGACATACAGAGTATCCAGAGACACATGAAAAGATGCTCGATTTCGTTAGCTATCAGAGAGATGCAAATTAAAACCACAATGAGATACCACTTTACACCAGTCAGAATGGCTATCATAAACAAAGAAACAAACAACAAGTGCTGGAGAGGTTGTGGGGAAAAGGGGACAAACTACTGTTTAGAACTAAAAAGAAATAATTTATCAAGCCAAAAAGACATGGAGGAATGGTAAATGTACATCAGTAAGTAAAAAAAAAGCCAATATGAAAAGGGCACATTTTGTATGATTCCAACTATATGATATCTTGGAAACTGCAAAATTGTGAATAGGAAAATGGCATTGTTTGCCCAGGGTAGGTAGGGTGGGGGTGGCGTGGGGGTGGCTGAGGAAGAGTGGGAAGAAGGCAGAGAATTGTTAGGACAGTAAACATACTCTGTACACTGCTATACTGACGGATGCTTGTCATTATACATTTGGCCAAACCTGTAGAATGTACACCACTACCAGGAGTGAATCCCAAAGTAAGCTGTGAACTTCAGGCAGTAATGATGTGTCAGCATAGGCTCGTCAATCACAGCAAAGGTGCTACTCTGGGCATGGATGCTATTCATGGGCGAGGCTAGGCATGTCTGCGGGCAGGGGGCACATGGGAGTCTCGCTACATCTTTTTCTCCGTTTTTCTGAAAACCTGAAACTACCATAAGAAACAAAGCCCATAAAAAATCTTTAAAAATAGCTTGCCACAGTAAGAAGAAATTCAATATTACAATTTATTAAAGGTCTTCTTGACAAATATTCATGTCTCTTACACATTTGACCATACTTTTATATCTCTTATACCCCTAATTTTAGTGATTTGATTGAATCCAAGTTAGGATCTAGCTAGTTATCTATTTAATAATCATAGCTAGGCCAGGAAATGTAAAAAATAAATTATCAGTGGCGAGGGTGAGTTAAAATGAGTAGTACAAAAACCAATGAACAATTATTAC
The DNA here is from genome assembly GCF_014824575.4 of Sturnira hondurensis. NCBI lineage: Eukaryota > Metazoa > Chordata > Mammalia > Chiroptera > Phyllostomidae > Sturnira > Sturnira hondurensis. Next base: position 9,325,477 of record NW_028091156.1, read on the forward strand.
GTCCATTCTTTTCTGCTTCAATGGAAATGCTTTATTCTGTAATAGATTTGACAATAACTCATTGGACTTACAGAAAAGCTTACTGAAAATGAGAATGACTTCACACCATAGCGCTGGTATCACAGAGGTCATGTCCATGGTTGGATACACTTGTATTTCAGCGTAGCATTTGCTACCATTTTAGAAAAATCATGTCTTCCATGCCATAAGTGAAACAGACATGTATTCTAAAGATTGATATCTCTCTCCTAAAATTGCACACCCATTTGAGGTGAGTTTCTTGTGCTATGTTTGTAGGGGGAGTGTTCGGAAATACCATTCAGTGCATACTTCTGTCATTTTGTTTTAAGACATATGGGAGAAGTAAGTCTTAGGAATGGGGCTTGTGAGAATGACAGAATGAGGGGTTTGATTGAGAAAGTCAGTTTAGTTATAAAATGGAAAGAAATACTGGCCTTGAATCTGTAGTGCATTGCCGTCAGCACACAAAGTTGAAGTTGTACTTGAACTTTCTACATGCGGTTCAGTAAAACTCACCTGCCAGGCTTTTGTTTTGCCCCAGCCTCTTCTCTCTCTGGTCTTCTTTGGTCTCTTGCCCCGTCACTGTGGGGTACTGATTCCTCACAAGAATCTGCTGGTAGATGAAGAATGGGTAGGCATTCGTTATACATTCCTGTATTATATAACACACTGGCAATCTATTTTAACCCGATACTATCTTAATTTATAATCTAATGCAAGATGAATACCTTTTAAATTCGCTACAATCATCTTTCCTAATGTTTTTATGTTTCCTTCATAATAGGCCTAGATAGCCGTGTGCCCAATTGAATAAAAAGCAAACCTATAAAATATTACCTGATGTTATACAGATCATTGATATTTTTAACATCACTTCAAATTACCATTTGCATCTTAAGAAGGACCACAATTACAAAAAATTCTGTACTTGTTTTTATTCTTTCAAAGCACAGTGTTAAAAGAGACTGTGTTCAAAGTTTAAACAACTCCTTCATTGTGCTTAATTTTTCAAGAGAATTTTGGATTATATTCCTTCTTTATAAGTGTCTCAGTAGATATATGGATGAACCTTACTTTGTCCATAGTGGCCCTGCTCTAACCCAGCACTTTTCCCTTCACCCAATTTCTTATAGCTGGGTGCCTCACGTGGACCCGTTCCATAAATAATTGCACATAATATTAATCTTCATACTAGTTGCAGTCATCGAGTTATGATACCCATTAAAAGATGGACTCGCTTGAAACAGCCTTGTCTTTAAGCATAAAAAGCCCTTGCAGAAAAGAACCATCCATTAGGAAAAATAATTCTTTTGCCATTCACAAGAGAGTCTGATGCATCCCTAAGATACTCCAAAAATTTCATATTAGCTGGCATTTCAAAATACTTTGGGTGATGTTTTCAATATTATAGCATTTCACATGAGAACAAACTGCTACCTACCCTTGTATCTTTAAAGGGCTTTGTATTCCACTACTGAAAGTGTAGAAAATTTGGTATGGGATAAAACATTTTGCAACTCAAAATGTTCAATCAGTCGAGTAAATACAAGCATTTACCTCTTCACTTGCATCCGGATCACTGTGAAACTCTTTTCCATTTTCATTTATTTACAACATTTACTATGCATTTATGTAGGATAATATCCTTTATCAGTTCTGGCATTTCCAAAATATCTCCACATCGTGCTGGCATTTAAACACTATGTTCCTGGAACATAGGGTCATGCAATCCTATCTCTTTCCTCTCCATTATTGATACAGATTTTTCCATTGTCTTCAATCTCTCAGTGTCATGTCACTGGCCTTCAATCTCTATATCCTTGATTTTTCTGAATGCTTCCCCAAGGGGTTTAGTGTGCTAAACTAAACCTCTCTGGTTTTTCCTGTAAGCAGGTTGTTACATCCAGAGATTTGACCAGATCTAGTTCAAGTTTTCAGCAAGACCACATTGACAGTGCATGTTTTAAAAATATATTTTATTTATTATGCTATTACAGTTGTCCCATTTTCCCCCTTCACTCCCCTCCACCCTGCACACTATCTCCCACCCACATCCCCCCTTAGTTCATGTCCATGTGGCATAAGCTCTTTAGCTTCTATGTTTCCCGTACTATTCTTACCCTCCCACTGTCTATTTTCTACCTACCATTTATGCTACTTTATTCTCTGTACCTTCTCCCCGCTTCTTCCCCTCCCACTCCCCTGTTGCTAACCCTCCATGTGATCTCCATTTCTGTAGTTTTGTTCCTGTTCTATTGTTTGTTTAGTTTGGTTTTGTTTTTGTTTTAGATATGGGTGTTAATAATTGTGAATTTACTGTCATTTTACTATACATGTTTTTTTATCTTCTTTTTCTTACATAAGTCCCTTTAACATTTCATATAATAAGGGCTTGGTGATGATGAACTCCTTGAATTTGGCCTTATCTGAGAAGCACTTTATCTGCCCTTCCATTCTAAATGAAAGCTTTGCTGGATGGAGCAATCTTGGATGTAGGTCCTTGCCTTTTATGATTTGGAATACTTCTTTCCAGCCCCTTCTTGCCTATAAGGTCTCTTGAGAAATCCGCTGACAGTCTGATGGGAACTCCTTTGTAGGTAACTGTCTCCTTATCTGTTGCTGCTTCTAGAATTCTCTCCTTCATTTTAATCTTGGCTAATGTAATTATGATGTGCCTTGGTGTGTTCCTCCTTCGGTCCAACTTCTTTGAAACTCTCTGAGCTTCCTGGACTTCCTGGAAGTCTATTTCCTTTGCCAGATTGGGAAGTTCTCCTTTATTATTTGTTCAGCTAAGTTTTCCACTTGTTGCTCTTTCTCTTCCCTTTCTGGCACCCTATAATTTGGATGTTGGAACAGTTAAAGATGTCCTGGAGGTTCCTAAGCCTCTTCTCACTTTTTTGAATTCTTGATTCTTCCTTCTTTTCTGTTTGGTTGTTTCTTTCTTCTTTCTGGTCCTCTCCATTGATTTGAATCCCAGTTTTCTTCCCATCACTATTGTTTCCCTGTGCATTTTTCTTCATTTCACCTAGCGTAGCCTTCATTTGTTCATCTAATTTGCGACCAAATTCAACCAATTCTGTGAGCATCCTGATCACCAGGGCTTTGAACTGTGCATCTGATAGGCTGGCTATCTCTTGGTTGCTTAGTTGTATTTGCTCTGGAGCTTTGATCTGTTCTTCTGTTTGAACCATTTTTTTTTTTGGTCTTGTCATGCGTGTTACATATGAGGAGCAGAGCATTAGGTGTTCACCAGGGCGGGGCAACCCAGTTGCTGGGTAGTGATGCTGTATGAGGGGGCGGGGTCAGAAATGGGACGATGACACTTGCTCTGCTCTCTACTGGATTTCAGTCCCTTCCGCTGCTTCTTGCAAGCAAACTGGGTCCTTTCGGGTGCTGGTTCCCCAGTGGGTGGGTTCATGTACATTCTAGGACCCTGTGGGTCTCTCCAACAAAATCTCCTATGAGGCTGGGAGTCTCTCCTGGTGCCTCAACCCCCATAGGTATTTTCAATCAGTGTTTTTAGGCTTTACTTCCCCGTGCTGGGGCTCTGGGTTGCTGGTCTGTCTTGCTCCCCAGTCTCTCCTGGTTTATCTGCATGTAAATGTGGGACCACCTGGTCAGCCAGCTGCATTGCATGCTGTACCCCACTTCACAATCTGCCTCCTCCTCTGTTCATTGCCACCCTGCACCCGGGGTCTGCCAGCCACCACCTCCAAGCCCTGGGTCTACCGCTGCTGTCTCAAGTGCCCGGGGTTTGTCAGATGCTGCCTTGCAGGCCCCTGCCACTGGTTTTTGTGCCACAACCCCTCTCCACTGGGCCACCTGACTCTGCCCCGCCTACTGGTCTGGACGAATGTGTCTATTTTAACTCCTTTTTTGTCGGACTTCCATACACTGCAGTTTTCTGGCAGTTCTTGTTTTTTTTGTTTCTACATTGTTGTTGTCCTTATTTTGGTTGTGCAAGGAGGCACAGCATGTCTACCTACGCCTCCATCTTCGACAGTGCATATTTTTTGTAGCAGTTTGTTGTTTTTGTAAGAGCAATTTTTTTGTGAAGTTAGCAGTCAGTGATGGCCATTGCTTAGCTCCATTATTTTATTTTTGGTGTTGAGAACCCTGCTTTTCTCATTCCATGAATCCTTCCTCATTCAAGTAGTTGAAATACTTTCCGAACGAGAAATTTTATGTCACCAAATATTTAACGTATCCCACTACAGTGTATGCCTAAAAACATGTTTCATATGTATTTTTCAATTGATTGAAAAGTATTCAAAATAAGAGATCTATTTTCTAGCATGAGGATTTATATGTTTAACATTTCAATGTTACTTTTGATGTCTTTAAATATATATTTGGCATCTTTCAATCCATGTCAGTTATATTACATATTGGTGTTCCAAATTGCCCAGTTGTGACCTGCAGAAACATCTTCTAATTGGCTATGTTAGTCCTTACCTCACTTTACAGACGATTTCTAACCTGAGCCTGTTTTCCCCATGATAGTCGTCTTGGGTGGCTGTGTTTTACTCCACTGACGTGCTAGGTCCCAATCTCATGCTGTCCATTTTCTGCCTCAGTTCTGAAATTAATCATATTACATCAAAAAATGTTCTAAGTGGTAAATTATATTTGATACCACAATATGAGCTACCCGTTCTACTATTTTACTATATAAATTGTTCTTGCTAAATGTTTTCAATGGGTAGAATCAGAAATTGTGTATGTGTCTGTGGCACTATATTATCTGGTAAGGTTAAGTGATATTTGAAAATCAAATAAGAATTAAGGATTTTTATCTGCTTTTTACTTAAATTGTTTGTTTTATATTTGCATCTATTTAACTTTAAGATAAAAATCTTGGTTCCTAAGTAAATCATTATGATGAATTGTTTCATCCCATTGAAATAAATATGTGTATATATGTTAATAGTTTCAGTAGAAAACATTAACAACCCTAGTTACTTATAGTTTCAATTTTTTCAGATATCTGTTTATCTATATAGATAGATAGATAGATACACATACACACATATTCTCACCTTCCCACATTACCAGTAAACAGTATACGAATAACATGGACAGACTACATGGACCATACAATCACTTTTACGTGTTTCTGTTACTAATATAAAACTTTTGCTAAATAAGGACATATGTATCAAATAATTTAGCAAACTAAAATTTTCTCTAGTGCTACCTTAAAAAATTTAAAACAAATGTTATTATTCAAAGTTTATTTTATTTTATTTTTTATATTATTTATGCTATTTCAGTTGTTCCAATTTTCCCCTTTTTATCCTCTTACCCTCAGCCCAGTCCCCATTCCCACAGTTAATCTCTACACTTTTGTTCATGTCCATGAGTCATACATATATGTTCTTTGTCTAATCCTTTTACCTTGTGACTCAAAAATTTAATTGCTCTATATTGATGTGGATTTAGACTCAGGGTTATCTAATCTTTTGGCATCTCCAGGCCACACTGGAAGAAGAGTTGTCTTGGGCCACACATGAAATACACAAACCCTATCAAAAACTGACAAGCAAAAAAAGGTTTTAAATACATTTATGAATTTGTGTTGGGCCACATTTAAAGCCATCCTGGGCCACATGGGGTGTGTGGGCCTCAGGTTGGGTACCCTGGATAGAGGTCATTTGTTGTTGTATTTATTTTAAAAAATTGCTAAATATTAACCCTTATTTGTGATTATTATGTAAAAACCCAGCTGAGGAACGAAACACATAAATTGAGTTCTGTCATATGCACAAATATATACAGCTTTAAATCTGCAGAGTCTACGCAGAATGCTCATGTAGTGTAAACAAAAAAGTAATGAATCTGGCTGACGCTCCTGTAAATATTGTGATACTCAATTTCATTTGTAATTCAACTAGAATATTGTGAACGTAATTTCCATCCCTTGGGGTTGTTTATACTATGTATAGTTAGAGAATTTTCTTGTATAGCTGTTTTATAGTTTTTGCTTTAGTTTCCAAGTAAGAAATCAAGTATTAACATTCTTGGCTCTAGAAAATTAAGAATCTACCTGAAAAATCAACATTACACATTTTTCAGGAACACTTAAATTACCTGATGTAATTCCTTTAAATTGGTACATTTTTAAATAGCCTGGTAAAATTAGAATCTAATAAAATTGCTTTTCTTTTGCACTGTGTTTTTAGATGATAGTTCATTTTATTTTTATGTCTTATAAATAAGTGCATATAAAACTAACAACATTAAATTGCTAGTTCTTATTTGATCAAGACAATACATTTGTATTTTACACTGCTTTCTTTAATGTGATTTGTTCATATACCTACATTATTTTGAAAGGTTTAAGTATAAATGACTGAATTTTTGAAGTGTAATTTGGACATTATATATGCAAATATGTGATGAATGGAAACAAATAATTTATTTTGAAAGTTAATTGCCAAAAATGTGTAGACTGGATAAGTTTTTTATGATTATTATTGAATTGATATTTTTGTATTAAGATCATGAGATTATTAGAATTATGAAAATAATTAGAATAATATTAGACAGTGGTGACTATGTGAAACATTTTATATTAATACTTATATATTAATTATTTTCCATATGAATAATATAAACCTACTTTCTCCCCACCCTTTATTTAAATACACATATACTTCAGAACATTCTTTTTTAATGGTGTAAAATAAGATGAACATAATTACTATAAATTTTATTTTAAAATTATATATATGTGTATATAAATAACCTGAATATCTGTAATAAGTAAAGTAAAATCCATTGGGAGTTTGACAGGTGTTTTGAAAGCACATGTATGTGAACTGTATTTTCAGCAGTTTGAGTAGTTCTTACAAATGGTTTCTGTTTGACTGGAGAGTTAGTCATGACATTACATTAAATAGAGCATATGACAAGTTGATTGCACCATATATCTGTAACAGCAATATATGCATGTTAAAGAAACCCATAGGGCGCCTCTGTAGTTAAGTCAGTGTGGTCTGCAAACATTTTGATCATACACCCACTTAAGAAAGAAAAGTTTTGATACACTGCAGTCACTTACAAATTGTATTCACTTATTACTATATGAGTGAATTCACTTATTACCATATAACTGAATTCGCTTATATATACTTGTATCTGTATATGACATATATATGTGTGTATCAAAGGATGTAGAAAACATGAAGGAATGAACATAAAACAAGAATTTCTAATATTTTTCCCAGACAGCCTTGGTATCACCTTAGACCCTGTCTTTTCTGTTTCTGATTTACACTATTGATTCTCCCTGTGATCAATGAACAGTCTAGTTATTTCTATGATGAAACATGAGAAAAATTAGTGAATAGGGGTGACAATTTGGGGGCAATTATTTAGAGGCTTGGTTTGATCATACGCATCCTTGGAAGAAAGCCATTTTCTTTCACGTTCTGCGGTGTACCAAATGCTTTTGCACAGCAAACCTTATTTGCTCCTCACAGGTGCGTTATAGTCTGGATAGAACAGCTGGTCCGAACAGCCATGATTTTGAATTAATACAGTTGACACTCACGTAGCTTGAGTGTTGCCCCTGGCCATAAAGCTGATGATAATAATACATCAGATGGTAATACGATCGTGCAAATGATGGGCCTTTGGCTCGAGTCCAGGCTCAGAGAGAGGGTCCTCTGGATGACGGAAGCAGGACTGGACTGGTCTTGTCCTGGTAAAGCACAGAGGACTTAAACTGGGCGTGATAATGGAGCTGAGTCAGGAAGTGCATGCAAAGTCAAGGCGATGAAGCCCAAAGCATTAAGACCCTGGCAACAATGGTGCAGACAATGAACTTGGTGAAGGACCAGGTTCAGAACTTCTCTGTGCAGGTGGTTGCTAAGTTTTATATGCAATTATTTATGTGTGTGCACATGTGTTTGTGATTATGACTGTGTGTGCAGGGACAAGGAACATGTAATCTTTAGATTAGAAAACAGTTTATTTCTCACAGAGAATCTCAGTGCTGGTTCCCTGGGCCCCCAGCCCATGCACAGAGTGGCCCCCAGTCAGTGACAGAGTGACAGACTAGTGCTCCCTGGTTCCTGGGTCCATCCTGATGTCACATGGTTCAGAACTGACGGTGGGAGGCAGTAAGTACAGGGGCCCAACTTCTCCTTTGCTGAAAGAAAGGCCTTCTTTTCAGAATATAAAAAAATATACTGGTAGTAATTCACTATCTCTGGGGAATAGGAGCAAAGTTCCCGAGCCCATATTCTTAGCTCTACCAAAAACTCAAGGGATGTGAATCCCCAGGTATTTCGTGAACTGCTGGTCAACCTTTTCATCCCCACACACACATACACACAAAAAAATTGTGTCCATTCCACACCATTCTTTTAACATTACGTTCTTTCTCTCCTCCTTTATCTTCTCCCCATCAAATATTTATTTTGCAATTGAATTTCCATAGGACATGCATTTCCCTGAATACATGAAAACATGTGCCTCATCTCCTACTGATTAAGACAACCTACTGTCTGGGCATTCTTCACATGCCCTGCCTGGGGGTGGGGCCAGAGGGACCGCTTCTGAGATGCTATTGGCTGGTTTTCCAGTGTGACCAGAGATGAAGGGGAGATCGGGAACAGGGAACTCAAAAAGGGGCCACCCACCATATGGTGGCTCTACTTTATAATGCTATATTTATTAAAAGAACATTTTTTCTTTCCCCTTAGCAAGTTTTGATCAATTACAGTAGCTCGGAATTCCATGGGTATCTATGACCTGCAAAATACAATAAGCTGTCAATGGATATGATGAATTAGTCATAAATCTAAGACCACAAAGTCATTACTGTTTAAACATTGACAAAGTGCATCCTGTTTTGAAATGAAAGGCTATTACAGAACATTATTAATAAAAGTACTCTTTTACTTATCAAAACTCAGGGGTAGTTTTACCAAGTTAGTTTCCACAAAAGCTTTAACAAGATGAACGGATGTACAACACTGTCAGATGCAGCTAAGGAAAACAGGAAAATCACTGACAAAAAAAGAGGCCCCGGAGACTTTTATCCATTCCTCCTCCGCACCGCAGACGCTACCTGACAGCCCATCCTGTTCTCTGGTGTTAAGTCTAAGAGATCACGTATCTGACATTGGAGTCTTATAGGTAAATGCTAGACATGCTTGTTATAAAACAGTCTCGGTAGACATTTGCTGTATCTTGGCATCACTTCTGTGAAGAGACAAGGCATCAAAAAGAGAGCTAGCTACAACGACACACTTTTTTCTATTCTTCTGCCTCCTAGTGTGGAATTTGCAAAATCCAGAAAACAGGATGGTTTTTACCCCATTGGGTGTGCCCATAGCTTTGTGGGTACAGTCACAGTGGGGGGAATGTTAAAGATCTCATGATGCCATATTAAAAAGGAATGCTTTATACAGGTATGCTGTGAATATAGTACACTTTTACTTGGGGGATTAGAAATAAAGGATTGAACAGATAGCCCTGACTGGTGTGGCTCAGTGGGCTTGGCATCATTCCACCAATGAAAAAGTCGTTGGTTCGATCCCCAGTCAGGGTACATGCCAGGTTGAGGGCATGTGAGCGAAATAAAGGATTGAACAGACAGATTCTTGTTAGTAAAAGATTTTGAGGTTGAATCATATTTGGCATTCTGAAAGAACTGTTACAAATGCTATATTGTTTCAGGAATTAGGGAAATGCAAACTTTTCTAAGAAACCATGTATGTATTTTAGTTGTTGGAGTTTCTCAAACCCATAATTCTCAACTAAAGTAAATCCAGGGAAAACCTATTAGCATTCCTAGTCCTTAAAAGAAAGATAGCCTATGAAGTCAAAAGAATAGACACATACAACTGTATATATATATATAATTATTTCTCTAGTTCCACAGGGGTTTATTGTTATTCAATTCAGAAATAATCCTTGGGCACAGAGAAATTGGTTCCTGTGTTTAGTATGTAAAACTTAGAAGACAGTAAAAGGGATTTGCATTCAATTTTTTATACTTTGTAAAGTTTGCTCTCTAGAGATTTGGGTAACAGAATTTATCAAATCTTTTACTTTGAAGAGTGAAAAGAAAATGAGCCATTTTCTTCCTTTTCAATAAGTACACGTTTTAAAATAGCACACAAAACCACCCATCAGAATTTGCATTTTTTTATTAAATCACTTTTCAATCGTTATTCTATTACAGTCGTCCACTTTTTCCCCCTTTGCCCCCCTCCACCCAGCCCACCCCCCCACTCCCACAGTCAATCCCCACACTGTTGTCCATGACCATGGGTCATTCATACAAGTTCTTTGTCTAGTCCCTTCCCTTTCTTTCAACCATTATCTCCCCTCTGATCCCTCTCAGTCTGTTCTATGTTTCTATGCCTGTGGTTGCATTTTTTCATTGTTCATTACTTTATTGTAGAGGAATCCTTAGATTACTCTTGTAGGTGCTAAGTGAAGCAAAACTATAGGTTTCTTGCAGAGCAGCATTGGTCGGGTCTCCTTCCCTAGAGGCTTTGACACAGTTAGATGATTGTCGACATTTATCTCTGAGGAACCTTGTAATAGGAGAAACAAAGGAGCCTTGTGATAGGATGATCTGTGGATCTGGAGGAAGTAGCAGATGAAAGCTAGGGACCCTGGGGAGTAAATCCCACTGGCGCAGGCCCGGAGCTGCCCATGGGCCCGGTGTGAGTCCTGTGGGCACCCATGGGAAGTGTGATTCAGACGCCTTGAGCTCATACCCTCTAGAATGACGCCCACCACACTGTGGAACAATCAGTCAAGGAAAATAATCAAGTACAAAGGTGCTTAGATTCCAACCCAAATCTATAAGGCTTTGCTTAATTTTTAGGAGATACAGAAATGAAAATCATTGACCAAGAAACAGAGTTGACTGTTCAATCCTATTGAGAGATAGAAATCAGAACTGATCCAATCTTTTCAACAACTTGTCACAATGGGTTATACATGCATCAAACATTTATTAAAATATTTTTTAAAGTCCTTTTTATTTCCATAGTAATCAGGTATCAGGTATATAATTGTATGTTTCTGTGTGGGCATTGCATCCACATTTGCTCACTTTCTTAATGTGTCAGCCTTTCTGTGTTTGTGTACATATGTGTGGAGGTGTGCATATGTGTGTGTGTCTTATTTGCCAGCAAATTTCACCTCTTTTATTTTTTACTAATGCTATTCAAGTAACAAATTAATTCTATTTTTTTATTTGTGACTAGTGACATTTTGAAGAGTGAATTTTTCTTCCGTAGCATGACCTTGGTTTTATTCAGGTTCTCCTTTCTTTGATTTAAAGGAGTTACAAATTCTATGCATTTTGACAGGATATTTGGGAAATTGATCCCCAGATCAATATCCCTGATATTATTAACACTTTTCTATGTATTTCTCTGTGTGGTTCTTTGGATAGTTGAACTTGGTTCTCATGCAAATATTTTTGAAAGTAAACTTCAGACAGCCAAAATCAACGTATTCATTGCTGTGTCTATGACAGGAAGCAATTTTTAAAAAAAATTACCTCTTTAGTAAAACACGTATCTGTTCCCACTAACCAGGAAATGTGAGGGGTAGGTACAGCTGAGAAACCTCTGTCCTTAGGAATGACATTGGGCCTGTGCAAGCAGCTGCCAGATTCCATCTGCCCTCGGACACCACCCTATAAACAGCTCTTGGCTGTCCAGCAAAGAATTGGCTGCAGCAGTTCCTAAGAAGATGGGCAAAATTTTGTGTGGGAGGCTGCCACTCCCGTCAAAGAGAGGGAAACAGAGAAGTCTAGTGGGCTGAAATACGTGCTGTGTTCCTTGCCACGATGAAGGAATGGAACAATGATCAAAGCCTGTCTTCATTTTTACCAACTCATGGGTGGTGGCCAATTGCCTAGCCATAAGTTCAGGCAGGAGTGCATTAAAAAATTAGCCTAATAGAGGGATGCGCATTTGGAGCATGGCTATGTGGAAATCACTATGGGAGCATAAGGGGTACGGGGGGAAGCAGGACCTGTATTGCCCACCCGAAGGACTGCCTTCCATGTTCAGAAGATGATTGGAATCGCCAAGCACAGGAGTAGGATCTGCAATGACGCAGGAATGAACGGAAGGATTTTTATTTTCTTGTGTCTCTGAACTGAATTGCAGATAATTAATTGAGCTTTGTCTTTAAATCTCTCTGCATCTGTGTCTAGTCTGCTAAGCTCACATACAGAGATTTTAATTTTTGTTACTTTTATTTTTTATGATTTTAACTTCGATATTTTATTTCTAAAATGTTTATTTTTTTCAAGTGTTCATCCCTAGATTTAATAATAGTTTGATGCCTTGCTTCTATGTTTGATTCCTTCCTTTATCTTTAAATTGGGATGAACACAATATATCCTCTAACTGATCATTCCAATATGAGAATTCCTCCTGAGCCCGATTCCATGGCTTGGTTATCCTTCAGACGCCATCGTATTTCCTTCCTTTTGGTTTTTCATGGCCTTTGTTGGAGAATTCATATTCATGGTTACTTCGCATGTTGAATGCGCTAAGATTTGGTTTTAGTGGGAACGTATTGCCGGAGAGCTCTGTTTGCTTCTGTGCGGCACCTGAGTCCTCTAAGCTACTTGCCCGGCTTCAAATTCATATCTAAGCTTATGAAGCCTCGGGCTATGACCTGGAAGACCACTCCGATCCTATGTGAAAGCCTTTTGGAATTAGGAAGGCTCAGAGATGTCACGTGTCCTTAGTTTATCCTTTCGCTGGAAGTGCTGATCTGTGGGCATTCACTTCCATGCTGGGACACCCTGCACCGCAGACAAGTCCCATATCACAAGCTCAGGTTCTTCTATATTTTCCCCTGTGGAATTTGAAAACAAACTAAACAAGGAGACGTCTGAGTGCCGTGAACTCCTCCAATCCCCCCTGTGGTCGCTACTGGCTTGGCCCACTGGCGTTCTGTATTTGTTCTCATTCTACATTTTGGTCTCATGCACGTATTTTGAAGTATATGCATTGGTGTATTTTATCAAGCACTTAAGTATTTTGTAGGAGGTAGATTTACAGAATATACAGTCCATACGGTTGGAGGAAATTTTGTCAGCTCTATTGTGTACAGTAAAACATCGTGATTCATTTAGTGACTTAAAAATTGGTCATTGATATACCTCAGGCTTCTGTGAGTCACTAGCTTGAGCTGGGCTCAGCTGGGCCACTCTAAATGGTTCTTAAGATGTATCAGTTAATACCAAGAGCAGCAAGAGAGAGTGAGCCTAAATGAACGAGAATTTTCAAGGCATTTCTTCTACCACATTAATTAGCATCCCATTGGCCATGGCAAGGCACGTGGTCAAGGGTGGCTCAGTTAGTTTAAAAGACTCCGCCCTTTTTTCCTGAGGAGCTTCCGTGTCATTGCTAAGCAGCAAACACAAAAGGGAAGACTCGTGGCTATATTTGCTTTATACCACAAAAAAAGATCATTTCCTCATTATTGACTTCACTGCAATTTTCCTTTTATGTGACATTTCTGTCACCCTGTTTAATTATTAAAATAGTCATTATTAGTCCCTTAGTGATCTTGAAAAATTAATATATTATTCTAAAGGTAGTTAGAGCTCCACAGGGGGAGGTGAAGAACATTTTTCATCTTTACCAACTATTTAATTAAAGAAATGTTTAAATATGTATGTATTTTATAAAACTTTTAATTGAAAAAATATTTGATTTTTAAAATATTCATAAGATTCTGTTCTCAGCCTTTGTCAGCTTGGATATCCTAAAAAGCATTATTATGCTTAGTTAAATAAACATAGGATAAAAATTTATTAAAATAAAGGAAATAATAAAGGCCAGATTCAGCATAGGAGTTAGTTATAAAAGGGCAAAGGAAGAAGATGTTGAAACCAGGGATAGATCCAAAGAGATACTGATGTTCCTTCTCTTAAGCTGGGAACTGCGTACCTGAAAGTCCTTTGTGCATTTTGTGATGGAATATAATACTGCAGTATTGTACAAAAGTAGGAAATTGGCTTTGTTCTCTATGCATGTTACTCAATCAAATAGGAAGCCTTATCAAAAACTGCATTCTTGTCTTCTCATGTAAACCACATACAAAAAATAATTTCACTGGGATGGTTGGTATCAATGTTCAAGGAAAACTAGTAGTATCGCTAAAAAATAATATTTTCTTGATTCATTAAAATAAATCCTAAGTATCTATTTGCCTTCCGTTAGTTTTAGTGTTTAAATAATTATTATAAATACAACTTGCTTTATTTTGCTTTAAGGTATACAGTGGGTTTCCTGGTAGAATCTTACTGTTGTAATATTTTGTGCAGTTACTAAAAGAAGTGTAAGAGGCTTGGTTTTTATGAACTGATGGGGCAGGGATTTGCAAGGGAAGTTCAACAAGCCTGATGATAAATCTATGGGGAAATAAAGTATATTAGGTAATAGTAGTGTTGTGTGCATCTAAATGGGAGAGTTCAGTGGTGAGGGCCCAAAACAAACAAACAAAAAATTAAGAGATTTTTTGGTCACACCTAAATATAGGTGATGCAGACTGCAGTTTTGTCATTTCTGGAACGCAAATACTTGTGTATATCACCTTGACCTAATCAAAGACTGCATTTATTTTACTAAACTGTATTCATCTCTCATCGCTGTTAAAGATTGCCACAAAATTGGTGGCTTACAATGACACTCTTTTACAGTTTCAGAGACCAGAAGCCAGAAACCAGTTCCACTGTCCTGTGTCAGGCTGGCGGCAGGTTCGTCCCTTTCCCGCTCGGGTGGGACATGTGCTTCCACACCCTTCCCACCATCTAATGGCCACACGTGTTCTTTGTCTGGGGCTCCTTCCTGCACCTTCAGAGCACCTCACCCCAAGGTCTGCTGCATCCTCACATCAGCCTCTCTCCGGCTCTCATGTCTCCAGAGTCCCTCTTATAAAGATTGTTGTGATTGCATCGGCCCACCCCGACACTCCAGGATAACTCTAGATAACCCATCCACAGAGCTCTAATCACACATTGAATGTCCCTTTGGCCGTACAAGGCACCATCCACAGAGCAGGGATTAGGGCATGGACACATTTGTGCTGCTGAGCGCAGAATCCAGCCTACCCAGCAGCAATCAGTCTGCAACTGGCAATGAAAAACGAGGAACTATTTTTGTGAGCATATGTTGGTTTTTGCTCCAGCATGTCTTCATCACTATCAGTAAATTTCAACGTCGTGATCTCAACACACTAAAAATTGTAATGACATATCTGCAAGTGACGTTAAAGCTTGTGAAGTAACTACGTCAGTATGTGAATACAAGAATAATTCTATAAGGACAAATAATACATATTTTTTTATCCTCCATCAGTGACATGGTTGTCTATTTTAGAGAGGGCAAAGGAGGGAGAGAGAGAGAGAAGGAGAGAAATGTCAATTTATTGCCTCATTATGCACCCCATACCTGCAACCCAGGTATGTGCACTGACTGGGAATTGAATCCAGTACCCTTTAGTTTGGGGGACAGTGCTCCAACCAACTGAGCCACACCAACCAGGGCAATCACTGGGAGTTCATAGATTATCTGTTTCCTTCTCAAACTGTCTAGAAAGAGCACAGAAGTAACAAAACAGAAAACATCAAAACAACAAAAAGTAAGATGATGGAAAAGAGAATGAAGGTTTTGACCGTGAGTCATATCATTGGTATTGTTCGTTCTCATTAAGATAATGATTCCAGAGGGCAGCATCTATAAACCCATTATTTAACTTACACGTTACAGTCGTACTTCCATCCGGAAAGCACTTTGGGGACTTGGAAAGAGTGCTGAGGTCAGAAGATGTTATAATTGTTATGGACACTTATAATTGTTAGGGACACTTACACATCTGTGTCAGCTGAGAAATGTAAGGAAGGAAAGTTATGACCGCTTTTACAATATAATGTTTTCACTTATAAACCTATACTAAATGTAACTATGTTATCACTGTTATAACCTGTATGTTATACAGGTCTTAATAGAAAAGTGTAACATGTCATAAAATAAGTTTCTAAAGCCATGAAAAATAAAAACATAGGAATAAATGTAAAATAACTTAATATTCTGAACCTGTATTTGCATATTATATCATCCTATTTCAGGGTTTAAAAATATTTAAATGAAAGGAAAGCAATATTGTTTAGAATGGGAAAACTTAATGTTGTGAAGATATTTTTCTCTCTAAATTAACCTATACATTAGAAAAAATACTCCAATTAAAACTATTATAGAATCTTTGAAAGTTGAGGGGAAATTTGTCCACAGTTCATCTAGGCAATGAAAGAAAAGATGGGGAAGGGAGTAAGTAATTGGGAAAAAAGTCCTTCAATGTGGTAGTGACATTTTCCAACCAGATATCTGCCCATGATGTGAGACACGCTGCACATTTGCAGAAATAGAATGACAGATGAAAGTTAAAAGAAATTCAAGCCAGACTCAGGAATACATGGGGATTTAATACATAATAAGGTGTCATTGTAACCAGTGGAGGTATATGTTACTCAAATCTGTAGAGCAATTAAGGGAAAAGCTGTAGCCAACTTCATCTCTTACACTCAAATGCACTCCATCTAAATCAAATATTTAAATTTCATGAACCTACAAAGTTATAACAAGGATGAATGTTTCTATAAATGCGTAAGGAAATTCATTTTAATGCAAGGAAGAAGCCAAAACCAAAGACAAATAATGTGCTTATATAAACACATGTAGCTTCTTACCCACATAAATATAGAATTATATATTTTAAATATAAAAATGTGTTGGGATACAATCTAGACATTTGTAACAAAGTTCTTCTATCTAAAATATGGCTAGACAATATCATTTTTAGATTTAGTAATCTTGCATATATACATTTCTTATCTAAAGAGTAATAGACTAGATTAATCAATTATTTCTGAGTTCATTTCAGTTGACCATTGAAAAATAACTGTATTCAACCTTCATTCCAACCTCATCATGACAGTAATTAATATATTGGTAATGCATCATTGAACTAGCCTGTCAAAGAAAAAAACAATTCATTACGGTGAACTGTTGCATGGATTAATGGGCAGGAGGCTCTGAAGAACGTTTCATGACTGATAGGAAGGCAAGAGCAACAAAGCATAGAACTCGAAGGGTAACAAGTGTTTTGCGGTTAACACCACTTGAGTACTCAGTAAGATTTATTTAGCTAAATTCGAGTCACCTGGATAGGCTTGTTTACAAATTCAGATAAAATAACTATGAACGAGTGGAATTTTAATAATTATAACAGATATATGTAAAATATCTATTTTGGAAGGTAAATGCTTTTAAAAACATTTGTTGGTAATCCTACCTGATGCAAAATTCTAGCATGTTTTGCCCACTACTTTGCATTAGTAGTTGAACTTATAACAATGTTTCTTAGTCATCTCTGCAAAGGGTACCTCATAGTTATCAAATATTTGGTTATTAATTAATCTGCTGTTGTGACCACAGCCCCCAGATTAGGCAAAGACTAGCGTGCCAACCATAAGCAGAGTTACTATCTACTAATATAAGATATTTTGATAGAACTCAGGGCATTTGAACATAATAGACCACATGTATAAGGTACAGTTAAAAAGCAAAAGGAAAACTTTTCACTTGTCACAAAAAGGAAAAAAAAGGAAATCACAATCTGAATTTAAAAAAAGAAACAGCCAACTGTCACCAACATCCTGATAAATCAGATGTTCCATTTTGTGACAAGGGTTTTTAAGGCTGTGTTTGAATTTCATAGTGGACTTTTAGAAAACTGATTTACTATGTAAATATCAGTGAAAACTCTTGGATTTCTTCCATATAGTTACTAATTTAATCACTCAAAACTAAACCATATTGAAATTCTTATCTGACTCAAACACCGAATATTATGTTACCATTTTCTTTGTTATAAAACTAAAAGCAAAAAGTTAAATTTGTGTGATTTCTGGGATATTTTAGTCCCTAAAATTTAGCAACATAAATGCACTGTATACAAATTTGAGTGTCATGTTTTATTATTTTTCACATATGAGAAAATTAACTTAAGTATGACAAATTAAAAGAAAATTTTATAAAGATTAATGTCACAAATCTAATTTATCAATAGATTAAATCAATGCTTCTGTGGTTCATACATTGTGGAAACATCTTGGTTTTGTTTGCAAAAGCATAACACATGTCCTTGAATGTGTTTTTGGAGTATAAATACTGTTTATACCGATTACTTTTGCATTGAATTCCATCTAATTATGCAAACATTTGGGCATGCTATCTCATTTTTCTTAACTGCTACACTAATCCTAGTTAATCCTGTAAACATAACACAGTTCTTTCTCCATGAGTTTATTAACATGCCAAGACGTATCTCTTAAGTACATGGACTTGTAATTTTAACACCTACTATTTCCAGACTTTCTTATTCTCATTAAACACATGCATCACTAAGTTCTCAGAAATATTCCAGTTATCTTGCTTTGTCTCCTTGTTTCTCAGTACATATATCCTTTCTTTGCTACATTGCTCTTTTCCTGCTCACATAGAACTTTTGTGTGCAAGGTTATTACCATATATAATCAACCTGTGAGCATAGCGTTGTAGACCATAGCGGTTAGAAGTGTGGACTCTTAAGAGCTGGCTCAAGTTCATGCAATTAAGTCCCAGTTTTATATGACCTTTGATGAGTTTATTAACCCCTTCAATTTTCTCATGCATAGAAGAGGGGCAATGGGCTGCCTGCCTTGGAGACAAAACAGGTGAAGCACTTGGGCCAGTGTATAACCAGTAGGGGGTGACCAATATATGTTAGAAATTCTTCTTCTTCAGCATTCCATCCTACTCTCATGGCTGTAATGTATCAGTCTGGAGGGATAACACACATTCTGTCTTCAAGGCTGAGACATTTCAAATTCAAAATGTCCACATAAGAATTATTATTCTGCTCATCCTGTACATTCAAGATTGCTATCATTAAAACATATACATACTTAAAGTTTTGGAATTATAATTTGAATTATCACCTCTGAAATAAAATTACTGGCCGTGTTATATGTAGTGAAATATCCTTCACATAAGGGAGAAATGAAGCCATGTTAAATCATAGGAAATCAGAGAGATTCAACATCAGCAAAGGCACACTCAATAAAATACTTGTAAATAGACCATGTAAACAACTCCTCAAATCACTGAAAAAACAGACAACCCAACATTAAAATGCATAAAAGACTTGAAATTGCACATTACACAGAGGAAGTTCAACTGGCTAGTGCTGAATTCTGGTGCACATATTTGGTGCAGGATGGACCTGAAGAAGGTGGAGTGGCAGATGCAAAGACACCGATAAAGAGTGTAGGGTGACAGGTGGCGCTGTGCCCGCCACTGTCAAGTTATCCAGCTTCCGTGAAAGTCTGTGATCAGTTAAACTGTTTGGTTTGACCCCCACAGTTAGCCTCAAAGGCAAACTGCCACGATCGTCAGCCTTCCTATTTTCTTCTACTTATAATTGTTATGGACACTTTCTCCCACTCTGAGAGCCTTATAATGTCATCACATTGTCAGATGCAGTTTAGTACCTAATGGTTGTAATCTGTAAAGATTTCCAAACAGAGGAGAAGTGGATGAAACAGCATCGCGGGAATGAAGATTTGGTGGTCATGCCATTTCCGAATCTCTTGAAATTTGGCAAGGGAAGTAGCTCTAAAAACCTAGTTATGAAAGAAATGCTATTTTTCAAAAATAATCAGAGCATTTATCAATAGCTAGGGAAATTTAGGAGCAATTATCAAAAACATTAACAAGAAGAAAAATCATTGACCTTCAGACATTTTTGAAAAATTGTAATTAAAGTGAAAACTTTAAAATGAAAAATCTTTTAAATATCATAAAGTTTATTAATTAGGCAAGGCCTTAATGTAGGTTTCTAGAATTATTTAACAAGTCTAATTTTACAAATATAGTAAAATGTATGCATATGTATTATTATTACAACTATAAATTATTATTCATATTAATAATTATTAATATTACCCTCTAGCAATGTTGGCAGAGGTCTGAAAATAGGTGTAAACATTTAATAAATATCAAAGGAATATATTTTTGCCAATTTAAAAACCTTTAATGACACTTTACCTACTTAATTTTTGTAACAAAAAGCTAAAAATGATAGTATGCTATCATGCTTATAGAATTTGATTGAACAGTTATTTGTTTAAAATTCCAAAAATATAATACTGGATAAAATAATAATCTTGAAAACTTATTAAAGACTATTAAAAGCCTTAACTATCCATTTTAAATAAGATCGCTTGAGTAATAGATGAGAGATTTGATTAACAAGACATCAGAAAGTGGTATCGGTTGTTGGGGAGTTTGGGGAGTCGGTCATTGCAAGCAGGTGCTGAAATAGCGGACATAGTCTTGGCTGCAGCAATGGAGAACAAGCAACATCACAGAAACGCAACCCATGTTGCATTACACAGCCCCAAATGGATTGGTTCAGTCATAGAAAGTCATGCTATTAGTCATTGAAACACTGAATTGTGCAAAGGGCAGAGATCACACTAAATACTCCACGAAATGGTGAAATTCAGTCTAAAGAGCATTCAGAAATTAAAAATGCACATAGTAAGCAATAAGAAATCCATTTCATGCAGACTCCATTCAAAATAACCACAGGCTTAACAAGACAAACTTCAAGAAAAGGTGGGACAGCTATTTAAATACTGAGCTGTCCTTCTTCCCTCTCTCCCTCCCTCCCTTCCTTCTTTCCTTCCAAAAATACGCATTGGTTATCATCAACAACAGTCATGGAAATAAGCATAACATGTGAAAAACAGAAACCTATGCTTTTGCACAGTTAAGAATAGTTCAATTATAAATGAGATAGAGCTAAATAATAATGGATTAAGTTTGCCAGTTGTTTCCTGAGTTGCAAATCGTTATAAAAACGTTAAATTCTTTTGGCTATATACCTTTTGAGGTATATTTGATAAGGAGCTTACTAGCCTCAAATAAAACCTCATATTGACATTATATAGTTTGGTAAGAATTTTATTACTAGTCACATACCAAAGTATAATCATGTTTTAATTCCATGACTTACCCAGTGCTCATTAATCCGGCATGAACCATATACTGTTTTGCATTGCTGATATGAACTTTGCTTTCCATGATTACTTTATGATAGATTTATAACCTTTCTAAAGTGTATTTTCCCAAGGTTCATTAAAAAAAAAAACAACTATTGCCTTCATCATGTTTCTGAGACCCTCAAACAGGAAACAAAAGGTTTACTATTGATTCTATGTTATATACTTCATGTTGCATAGATTTTCTACTTTGTAGACAACTTGTTTTCTGGCCAGTTACAATGTAATTTTTAATGCAAATTTTTGTCAGGATATCCATGGAAATTATTATTTAGGAATGAGCGAGAGGACTTTAGGAAGGCTTTTTACTGGGGGGCAGGGATTTTGTGGTGGGTGGAGGGGGTGAGACAGGTCTGATTAGTTGATGTGATTAAATCCCATTCAATGCTGTTTAGCAGTGTAGTGGTCCCCTCCCTGCTGTACTAAAGAACAACCGCAGGGGTGGGCAGAAGTGGGTTTACAGCAGTGAGCACACAGCACGGAGTCAGTGCAGCTACTGCACTTACAATAGCCTGCATGTCTCTCTCCATGGGAACCACCATACGCCTACTTTTGCCCACCCGGCAGGTCCCAGAGGAAGGGCGCCTTACTTCCTCCACATACTACACTGCAGTACAGGGAATGACAGGCTTGCCTCTCTGAAATCCTTATTTTTTCAGAAGTCTGTTTAATAAATGGCTCTGCTGTTTATGTCTGTTTACTTTCTCTTTTTTGTATGTTTCCATGGTAAATGTTTGTGTGAACTTATTTGCAACATCACTTTATTATGAATTTTATCCTTTAGTGTCTTAAAGAATTGTAGTAATGTACATGATTTAATGATTCCCCATTGCATTTACATTTTTCTGATGGGAAGATTGAGATCTCTGATAACTAATTTTTGTTAACCTCTTTTCTTCCATTTCGATAAATCTTTTCCTTAATCTCACTAACTAGCTTTATTTTTATCTCCCTTTTATACACCTTAAAATCATAATCGATTTTGTCATTAAATCAGTTAGTCATTTTCTTTAAATATGTGAATTTAACCAACCCCCATTTTGTTTGTTATTATAATAGACATGTCTAGTATTGACTATTTTATACTAGTATAGTTTTAATTTTTGCTTTTTTCATTTTATTTTCTAATTACTGCAATTAGGAAATTATATTACTTAATTAGAGAATAAGGCTCCCCTCCCTCTGCCCTTAGGCTTGCTTCTTCAGATAGTAGAACATGGCCGTGCCTGTGGACGTAGATGCTAGAGTGGGCCTGGGACTGATGATAACCGTTTAGTTTTAAGACAAAATGCCCCAGATCACGTCTCTATGCTAAGAGAGACAATCAAGTAACACAGCCATAACTGGTTCACAGTAGGATTAAGAGAAACATAAGCCTTCTCAACTGCACTTTGTCTGACATTGCAGTCAGTAATTCTTTTAATATATTAATTCCACACTACCCAGTAAATAAATTTGGGGTTAAATTTGTGTAAATAAGTATTAAATAATTTAAAATAATTTCTGCAGATATGCCATAAAGTTGGTGACTTGAGGACTTCCTTTAGAGCGTGGGTGTGCTTCTGAAAGCAACCCCAAAAAAGCTTTCCCTAAAAACCCACATGAATATATAACAGAAGAGAATAAAAATAGCATGTCTATCACCACATTCACAAACAATTTGGGAAAAGCATATATAATTTGGTGCACTTCTTTCCCTTTTTATAAAATTAACTCAACTCTTTCTGAGATAACTTTACTTTCTTGTTCCTTTCATCTTATTCTCCAATGGATATAATCATTTCACTGAGAAGGACCTCTTGAACTTGGTTTGTGTGCATGTAGGAAGCAGATTTTAAAATGCTTGCTGAGATTTCAGCCACTCTCAGTTGGAAATACATTGGTTAGCATCTTAGAAGGACCCCAACAATTATTGGAGTCATTTCCTAATCATTTTTTTTCCACTCATTAGTCTGTAATACCAAGAACAATTGTAGATCCTTTCCCCACCAATGACTGTGCCTGACACAAAAGAGTATTCTGATGTTTCTGCGTAAATGAACATGTAGGCATTAGAATATCTAAAGGAATCAGCTTCTGGTTCCCATAGCTCAGTGATGAAGCCGAGGACTGAGCATATTCTCCAAACAAGCATTCTGCTTTGCTGCCTGAGTGCTGGGTTCTCCCTGGTCCATTACTCATCACCAGTGGGCTTTCCACCCCATGCTGTGCATCGCTCAGGACCACAGCTGCTACCACATTGTGCGTGGCCCTGTGTGCTGAGGTGCGCTTACACTAACGTAGGTAACCAAGAGCTGACTGGCAGCATGCAGTGAACTTGACAATTTATTCAGGAATATCAAGTGAATGTGTTAAATCCATTAGGAAGACTCTTACCTCATTCTTTCGAAGTACATGCTCCCACACTCTTTCCAGTATTCATCTGTGTCTCCATGATAAATTATGTAAGAGAGGTTTCTTTTAGTTTCTTTTCTCTTACAGTAGACCTGTTTAATTTTTTTTGGTAAAATTGAAGTACTCTATCACAGTAATTTTATCATTTCCTGTTCTTTTTATAAACAAAATTAGTAAAGAAAATCACTCTGCAATTTTCCCTGCGAAATAATTTGTTGTTTTCTTAAGTCATTTAACTTAGCCTCTTTCTTATCAACATTTTATCACTGCAGATTCTTTACCAGTCATATATATATTCATTATTACTGTAACTGAATCATGTATATTATTGTCTGCTTAAAATAACTTTTTTCACAGAGAGAAATAAATAGTGCTGTGATACTTCCGAGTAAGACGATGATCCCAACCTCAGAAAGCTTACATTTATGTGTAAGAATTATTGTCAGTAATTCTCTATGGAGAAAATGTAAAATAGGGTAAAAGCAAAGTGTGAAGGTCATTCATTTCATGATGTAATACTTTCTGGTGCTGTGAGGAAAGAAATGAGAATGAGAGCCATGAGTTGGAGGGAAGAGTTGAGGTCCACTTAGCAGTAATAGAAATAGATTAGAGCCCAAGGTAAAAACTCAGTGTGCGTTAGGGCAGACGATCCTCAGACCCGTGTCTGAGTGAATCCTCAGAAATGAGTGTGTCCGTAGGAGGAAGGGATCGCCTCTTAAATTTTGGCCGCAGGGCTGCTTCAGCAACACGGAGTCATTTTTGACATTGACAATGTTATTTCTTTGGGAATTTAAATCAATCTTAGTTTGTAGTCCCTTTTGTTTTTGTTTTAATCATCTGTTTCTTTGATTCCCTCAGTGATTTGTGTTTCCCTTTTGTTGATATGTGTATTTTTTCTTTAGTAAAATCTTAGTTAGTCCTGTTACCTGAGAACATCATCCTATCATGTCTGCATGGATTTTTTTTTAATTTAAGTATAATTGGTATACATATTACATTAGTTTCAGCTATACACAGTACTGATTTGACATTTATATACCTTACCATTTCACCATGGACTCTTAACTCAGGTATGTTAGATCAAAATGAATTCTAAAACATTAAAAAAAGATAGTGGAGTTAGGACTTCCTGATTTTGGGCTGTCTGAGTTTCACAGGGGCCAGTTAGGACTCCTGTGCATTTGGTTAGCTGTGTGTCAGAATCCTCAGAAGTTATCCAGAAAGAGAGAGAAGTTAGAATTGCTTGATGAGGAGGCAATGCACGTGGCCCACTGCCCTCGTCCTCATCTCCCATCATGCAATGGGATGAACCCAGTAGCCCTGCATTGCCCTGAGTTTGGGATTTGTGGGATCGTGTACCACTTTGAGAGTTGGGCCCCCGGGCTGTGTCACGCACATCCTTGAAGTCAATATCTATAGAGACGCACACCTTCTCCAGCTGTCCACAAAGCTTTATCCCAATGTCACTGTATGTGATGGATTTTTTCATCATTTTTATGGTTGTGGTTGTGTTTTTTGCCACCGAGAACTAAGGATTCTCTGACTTTCCTTTTATTATTTTATTTAGTTTTTTAAAAGGAACTTTAGGCCCTGGCTGGCGTAGCTCAGTGGATTGAGCGCAGGCCTGCGAACCAGACAATCGCGGTTCGATTCCCAGTCAGGGCACATGCCTGGGTTGCAGGCCGGTTCCTTGCAGGCTAACTACCAGCATGGGAGGCACAAAAGGCAACCATACATTGATGTTTCTCTCCCTCTCTCCTTCCCCTCTAAAAAATAAATAAATAAAATTAAAAAAAAAAGGAACTTTAGGAAAAAGAGCAGAAGTATATATTACTATGACAATTTGCCATTATTTGGAGAATTTTCTTCATTTTCTACTACTCTCTAACAACATTGATGTTGAAATATCAGAGTTATATATTTCAGTATAATTAGCTGTGGCTCAATTCATATATATGCTAATCATCGTTCTTCACTGTTGACATTGGCCAATCACTCATCAACACATGAAATTATACAACAGCCAAATATGGGTAAACGAGGCGAATGCTTCCATTAGTGTCAGTTCCATGGGCATGTCAAATGTGAATTTTTCTGCACTGCCAAAAAAGCATGGCACCTGCCTTCACTCTGGCGTTCCCTCCACCTGGAATTGTTCTGTCTCAGTTCCACAGTGATTTATTCTCTGTATAAAATAGCTATTATACAACAGAAGAAAGTTTCGCTTTGGGAAACCACTTTGACGTTAACCCAGGGAGAACAAACCCATGAAGTCAATTACAACAGATTTCCTGGGTTTTTGCTTATTCTTCCCAATATGAGGTGGACTGAAAACACCATATATGAATATGAACACCTTAAGTTGATTTTTTTACCCTGAAATTATTCAAATAAATTTTCGGTGATATACCCTTTGGAGTTAGTATATTTTCTCTCTTTTTTTTCACTGAAAATATCACAATCTTTTACTTGAGCTAAATGGAAACACTAATGAGAGAGAATTAAAATCAACTTCAGATACTCATGTCTGAAATGATTGATCAATCTAGACTAAAGCATGTAAGTACTCAAATAACTTTCACTGTACCTTATAAAAAGTACTTTTCCTAGTTCTTTTTCATCTTTATAATCTTCTTACCTTCTTTAATTTCTTACTTACTTGGATGACAAACATTAATTACAAATATGTGTACTATGAATATATTGTCAATAAAAGTATAGATATGGCCTGTTGTCTGGGTGCACTGACCTCATATTACAGAGGAATGATGAAGATAAATAAAAAATGTCCACTTCAGCCCTGGCTGGTGTAGCTCAGTGGATTGAGCACAGGCCTGTGAACCAGACGATTGTGGTTTGATTCCCAGTCAGGGCACATGCCTGGGTTGCAGGCCAGTTCCCAGCAGGGGACACACCAGAGGCAACCATACATTGATATTTCTCTCCCTCTCTCCTTCCTTTCCCCTCTAAAGATAAATAGATAAAATCTTTCCACTTCAGTGATGTAAGTGCAATGTTAGATGTTTTTATGGCTTCTTCCAGATGACTGTGGCAAAATCCTGTTTTTTACTTTAGCGTTATTGTATTCTCAAATTCAGCAATTAGAATTTTTTAAAGATTTTATCTATTTATTTTTAGAGAGGGGAAAGGTGGGAGAAAAAGAGGAGAGAAACATCAAGGTGTGGTTGCCTCTTGTGTGCCCCCTGCTGGGGACCTGGCCCAAAACCCAGGCCTGTGCCCTAGACTGGGAGTCAAACCTGCAACCATTTAGTTTGCAGGCTGGCATCCAATCTACTGAGCCATGGGAAACAATTATAATTTTTAATAAATGTGCAATGACTAACTTTTCATTTAGTTTATAATATTATCTCATTTCAAACACTATTTTTCTATTCTCTTTCATCTTGTTTTAAAGATTCCCAATTTAATAAAAAGAAACCTGAATTGAGGCAGTTATTCTAAGGATGTGCCTTAATTGTCATAGTTCACACTTACGCCGACCAGACAAAGCATAAATATTACAATTACTCCTTACCTAAAGGACAAGGGCAAAAACTTGAAGGTTTGAAACTAATTTATTCTACCAGCAGTTCATCTTGAATATAAAGCAAAGAATGTTGCTGAACTTGCTGAACTATTGCCAATCACTTGTCTCAGTCTTAGTTTTAATACTTGTTTGTATTCATAGACTTTTCCAGTGAATGAAAAACTCCTTCCATGCTCTGTTGAGAGAAAAAAAAAAAGGCTGCTATCCCCCCAGGCTGAAAATGAATTTTTGAATTAAATATCTTGCTTATCTGGATTAATCAAATTAATATCATGTAAGCTCTCCTATTTGATTTACTTTACATTGTTGTGTGAACATAAATTTTGAAACTTTAGGTAATTATTTAGAAATCTCTGGTGTTCTATTTTAATTATATATATACATATTTCAAATTATCATCGAGTGTTCGTTTTTAATATATTGAATTAATATTATCCTGTTACTTTTCTTCATGGGTACAGTGGAGGAAAAGACATGCACATAAGAAATGAACCCACAATTTCAGCATTCAGAACTCACTGTTTCTCCCTTTCCATGTATTTTTCATATCAGGTATCTGGTGTAAGTCCTTTAGTTTGATCGTATTTTCCCTTGTCCAAAAATGATACTTACTGAATAATCTCAAAGTTGCATTTGCCCTGATGTTTATTTTAAGAACCACAGAATTGTTTCTTTTAACTAACCATGGCACTTCATATATTTTCTATGTTTTTTTAAATAGACCCTTATTATGATGGTTTAATCTTTGAGTTTGCTGTTTAAAATATCCTTCTCTCTAACCCATGGCAGAAGACAGATGCCATCTATCACAAATAAAAAATATATATTTTCTATCCTTGATTTATTTTTTTTACCTAATACTCTTCAAAAGAAGACAAAGAAAAAGAACAATTGTCTTTGGCTAAGGATATGTCCTCACACGTGGTGCAATACTTGTGCACGTTAGTTATTTAGTAATGAGTTTGCAGGTTCACATTTTGGTGAACTTTTAGGTGACCAGAGAAAGTTTCTGCTTGAAGTTAACATTAAGCTGTATATTTTCATTCTAGGGAAAGCCAAATGATTTTCGTCCAATAGAAAGGGTGACATTTCCATTTTGTTCAGTCTGCTAATAAAGCCACACAAACTAGAGTTTTAACCCATGTCAGTGAGTAATGCACAGAGTGATGTTAAGTGTAGCATTTTATTGTGGTGCAAAGAAAAAAAACCAAGCATTTTCTTTAAAATAAGACTGAGTAGATACGCAATGGGATTTTAGTGATGGAGCTGAATTTGCACACACATTTGTTGGTTTTTGTATGAGATTTCTCTTCTGCACTCACTGGCTGCATTGACTCTCAGCAGCACTGCAGGGCAGGTGTGGACACAGCCTCCCGAGATGTGCTTCCATCTGTGTAAGGAGTCACTCCGCACTGCGGTGCTCCCCACACCCTCAAAAATCCGCACTTTAAACTCTGTCTGCAGGTCTATCTCATCCTTAAATGCAATTTAGGTAAATATATTTTAGCAAGTTAAACATACCATATGGGGAATCACTTTATTTTCACTGCATGGTTGTCATAGTTTCATAAGCTAAGATTAAATAAAAATATATATGTTTAAGTCCTCACATCAGTGCACAAAATAGTTTTCCTGTTATTAATTCTATTTGTACAAAATAGATTCATCTTTGTCATTTCAACAATGTACAAATATTGAAAATGCCACTGAAAACATTGTATTTTTCCAGCCAGAAGAGCTTTACTTCAGATGGGAATAGTCCCCAAACTCCCACTGTGTATATGGTCATATTATATAATTCTTTCAAGCAATTGGATTTTTTATTGTTTAATATCTTCTAATTCAGAAATTTGTCTTGTCAATATTGTAGCACACTAATTAGAAATAGCATGAAATTTTTCTTGTAATCCTGTATACCATATGCCACTAAATTAACTTCTCATCACTGGTATTCATACTTTTTATTTAATATTGTCTTGCTAACCTTCTAAATAACATCAGCTTGTGATAAACTTCCCCCAGACTTTGAGCCAATCCATCTCTATCCACTTCCTACCCTAGGACACACAGACACAATAAACCTCCCACAGTTCTGGTTCCTGGAAGTTTTGTTGTTGCTTCTTGGTCTTGCTTCCTCAAGCCATATTTTCTTATCCAGACAGACAAAAGCAATCACTTCCCAACTGCTTCACCAGGTTTGCATACCTCACTCATTAAACATATAGTTCCTTAAAGCAGTGTTTTTTTAAAATTATTTTCAGTGGCTTCATGGATGGTTGGAAAACATTTAAATTATTCTTAGCATTTCTATTCATTTATCCTGTTGTATTCAATATGTACGTAACATCATTCAAAGAACATCATCACTTCACAGAAGTGCTGCTCCAGATTTAGATCATGTTCAATGTCATTGGTGACTAACTATTTTAAGATAGAAGGATGTGACAATATTATGATATAGAGTGCAAGGCAAGGAACTCTAATCCGTACGCGCAATTACTGAGCATATATCACTTCTATATTCGATATAACCATTCTCTCTTGGAATCAATTTAAATTTCAATTAAGAAAAGAAACAGTTTCCTTCAAAGACAGTCATGAAACAAATCAAAGCATAGTCAATATATTAACTAATATATTTAGAGATGCAAAAATGTCTTAAAAAGTGTCCATGGCAACATTTTAAATGACTAAAGATGTTAAATTGCCAATGTTAGTCGCAAGTAGTCTATGAACTTAATATTTGAAAAATTCTCGTGGTAATTTATTATCTGTCATCCAGCCGAGTTTATACCGGAATTAACTTCATAGTAATTACAGCAGGAAGTCAAAAACACGGGTGCTCTGTTGCCCTGTCTTACTCATACGCCGTCATTTGGTCATTCTGTGACTTTCGGGACATCAGAGTTGTGCCTTCGTCTCTGAGAGGCCAAGGGCAAAGACAGCGTGACAACATGCACTCTGATATACTTCATGGTTAAAGTTTAATTTATTAAAGGTTACCATTGGCCAAATGCCAATAACTTGCCCTGAAGACCAGAGTCCAAAACAATGTAATATGAGTTTTATCTATTTTAATATTACTGATCAAACACATATAAAAGTTCCAAATAAACTTGCTAGCACTTCAAACACTTGGTAAGTAATAAACACTCTTGGATTTTAGTGCTATCTTGAGGTCTATTTAAAATTCCTGTAGTTGGGGAAATCTCATAATAGCTTGGGATAAATCAAGGCAAATCTGTTGGCAAACAAAAGTAAGCTCTGACATTATTGCAACCCAGTCCAAAGACAGTAGTGCAGACCTGGAGAACTCAAAGCGTGTTGTCTATGAAGTTAGCCTCTGAAGGTCATGCCTCAGACAAGGGCTGTCAAAGGGATGCACATGAGCAGATTTCCCAGCACAGTGGTTGGTCTATCAGCTAGACCACATTTGACCTTGTGTGAGCAGGTCACACTCCCACAGGTGTGTCTGGCTGTGTGCTTGTGGATTGGTTAGGGGGTCAGGGGTATCTGTTCAGCGCAGACACAACACCCGAGAGCAGTTGTCGCTGGAAGTTGAGGAAACAGGAAAGAGCAAGAACAAACCATTTAGAATCTGGCAACACGACAATTGCATGTGGACACACATTGGGAGCAGTGCTACAGCCATTCCTGCTGTGTCCTTTGTCTTCAAAGAAATGTCACAATAGAGGAGGAAATACCCTGCGAAGTACATTTGGGGGCATGTGTGAAGGACGTTTTCATTTCAGCTCCTTCCTCTTGTCGTTGGGACTCACACTGCTGACAGTGAATCCACGGTCTACCTGACCAGCTCCATTCAGTGAGGGAACGTGGTATTGTAGGACAGTGGACATCGACCATGGCTTTCTGAGGGTTTAGCTGTAGGGGAACTATTAGCGGTGTCTGGCAGTTCAGGTCTGTCCATCTTAAAACTGCTATTTCTGTTGCACACATGAGTTTCTTTGTTTGTTTTGTATTACCTACTCGTGGCTCAGGACTGAGGCTGCAAACACGAATGGTTTATATTGGGCCTTCACGATATTCAAATTTTACTCAAAAGGGAGAATATATTAAGAGAATAAATCAACCTCTTTAGAAGATAAGAATCCAGCCTTCTGTAAGGTACTAGACAATAATGGTATGGAACGCATTAGCTTCCTTTAACTAAAAATATTTACACCAAGACTCTTGATTACCCTCTCTAAAAGAACTGGTTATTTCCTCAGATCTTGGTTATTCTTCTAATCATCTTTAAAAATCACTATTTGTTTTTCCAGGTTTTTGATAAATCAGATATATTGTGATCACTTTTCCAGATAAGGGGCTTCTGTGATAGTCTCGTGCTCTCGTGAAATTGCAGACTTGGTGGAGAATAAACAAAGTAAGACCCATGGGGATGGTAGATATGCAGGACGAATGTACCAATGTGTCAGCGGCCCAGCTGGCTGAGGTCACAATGACCACAGATCTGTTAGGGCAAACGCTTTCCTGACAAGCTATTTAATTAGGATTGCAATCCTCTCCCTAGGACTGATCCTTAAAATAAATTATCTGCTATAAATGGATGTCTCTCATCAATTTATAGTTTATAAATAAACAGTCTGTCTCTCCCAAAATCTGAACTAAGAGACCAAAGACAAAGAATCTTAGAAATACAGTAATTTTCAAAATGGAAACTGGGGAGAAGCCGTTCACATTAGGAGATGTTGGGACATGTGGCTGTGGTGGGAAGTGCTGGGTTTTTATCCTTTTCCCCTTTTAAGCAAAGATTTATGTGGATGACAAAGTGAGAGTTTCTGTCACAAACTGTCATTAGGCAGGTATTCTATTTACATGCCTTTATTTCAGTGAAACAGAAAGGTGACTTTTTAAATTAAGTATAATATGGCACAAGTTAAGGCCATGTAAGATATCATAAACAGTTTTAAATGATACCTATATTTGGTGTAGCATAACCTTGAAAAATGTTTTAATCTCTTTCAAGGCCATTTCCTGGTCTCTAATTATAGACAGTAATTTTTATAAGATATTTGGGAGAGCTCTAAAATATAACACCACTTAAAATCATTTCAAAAATGTATGGGATGGAAATAAAGAAAACAGATATTTAAATATAGTCTATGTACCAGCTTTCGTCGTTGTTGTTGTTTTGTTTTAAATTTTATTTTATTTTATTTTTTAGAGAAAGGAGATGGCAGGGAGAGAGTAAGGGAGAGAAATATATCCACAACCCAGGCAGGTGCCCTGACCAGGAATTGAACGTTCCACTGTGCAGGACACCAAGCCACTGAGCCACACCAGTCAGGGCACAGCTTTTGTTTTTTATGGAAAGGAATTTAACATGGCTTGTTTTTGGCTTGTGACAACATCAGTCCAGGCTGATAAAGGGTGTCATCTTGCTTTCAGACTGATGATAGGAACTAAAACACACACAGCGTTTTCGCCACTTCAGTGTACCTGAGCAAAGAGAGGGAGCAGATTACTTGGTGTAAACACTGTGTGTTTTATTTTGTCTTTGAAATAGAATTGTGCGAATATTTAACCACAGGGTTCCCGTTTCTCCTTTTTAAATGGGCAGAACTTGAGTATGTGTCTATCTGTCTATACTTTGCGTGTGGTGTGGAGGCTCTAAATGATTCCCATCCCCCACCCTGTACCCAGGGCTGATGGGTTGCCATTTTACTCTAAGGAAGTCAGTTCCGCCATAGAAAATGCCCACCCCCCAAAAGACCCCCCCACACACACCATGTATATGAGGTAGCCATGTGCCCCCCTTGGTATAATAAAGGGTTAATGTGGCCAAAGTAATTAAAAGGCTGAAGATAAGAAACACTGTTGCAGAAACACTAAAAAAGGGGCACATTTTTTTGCAGTAGGGAACTGAAAGCATTCGTGTTAAGAAGCAGAAGCAGCTTATTGGCAAGAAAGGTTTTTGGTTTTTTTTTTTAAATGTCTGGATTTTGAGAACTGAAGAGAGGAGAGCAGAAGATGGAAGCTTTCAAAATGTAGAATTGGATCAGTTATAAAAATTGACCAATTTTCACTCTGGTAACTGTTCTGCAAATCTGTAGACCGAGGGGCATTTCTTTCCATGTCAATGGTAGAGCGATCTCTCTAATGAGCCAGGGAGATATAATTTTCAAATACACGCAGTCGTCGATTTCGGTATGCATGTCTAAATCACGTGAAATAGACACAGCACACGCTGTACCGAAGCAGTACAGCGAGCCTGACCTTCACATAGCTGATTGTATCATAGTGTTACAATACACTTTGAAGAAAAGGCTGGAAATCTTATGAATTTGTGCTTTTTGGTAGAAGTCTTATGTCCTAGAAAAAAGGACATTTTTTTTCCTTCCCATGTCTTGACTCCAAAAGCAGTTTGTAGCAAGCTTATATATCTCAAGGGACAGCAATAGCACCTTGATATTTTAGGGGAAGTAGCAATCACAATGGTAAGATTATAAAAACCTTCACCCCCAATATAGCTGGTCACCAAGACACCAGTACCCCATTATTACAGTAGCGGGGAAGTGGATGAACTACGAGGCACAGATTTGTCTCGGAGGAGATGTGAGGAGGGAAGTGGAGAGGACGGAGACAGANTGGAAATCTTATGAATTTGTGCTTTTTGGTAGAAGTCTTATGTCCTAGAAAAAAGGACATTTTTTTTCCTTCCCATGTCTTGACTCCAAAAGCAGTTTGTAGCAAGCTTATATATCTCAAGGGACAGCAATAGCACCTTGATATTTTAGGGGAACCAGCAATCACAATGGTAAGATTATAAAAACCTTCACCCCCAATATAGCTGGTCACCAAGACACCAGTACCCCATTATTACCGTAGCGGGGAAGTGGATGAACTACGAGGCACAGATTTGTCTCGGAGGAGATGTGAGGAGGGAAGTGGAGAGGGTGGAGACAGAACTGGAAGCCCTCGTCCTGTCTCCTACACGGTAAACCTGACACAAGACACAACTTCTCTCCCAGATTAATCTAAATCCTCCCACTAGAGACCTTTGCACCCAAGCTCCCACAACCCTGCAGAACATGTCTGACTTTCAGCAAAAATCACAAGGCACACTGAAGAGGCAAGAAACAAACACAGCCAGTCTGTGGAAAGGATGCAATGTCTGTCCTTCATGTATAAGTTTAGTCCACGGGCCAACACGTGGGCCCAGTCAGTGTTCTCGAAGAATCATGGTCAGGTTGAGCATGGGTGGAGACTAGGCAAAAGAAGGGAACTCGCAGCTATTGGCTGAAGTAGCCTGGAGCCGAACCTCAACAATGGGTAGCAGGGTGCAGGGTAAGAACTTCAGGTGTCCTGCCCCTCCCAGGGTATAGTGCTCAGACAGGGACCTGGGCAGAGAGGGCCCCTAGGAGTCTGTCTCATGGGGATGGGGGAGGATGGTGGGCACAGGTCTTGGTTCCAATACAGTGGGATTCAAGGAATCACTTAGGAGTGTTGAAAAGTCTCTGAAACTAGGTTGTGATGAATTATCTATCACAGGGAGTGAACTTTAAGAGATATAGATTAAACCCCAGTAATGCCATTACAAACTTAATTTTGCAAAGTGCTGATTCTGTGTGGCTCCAGATTTTACAAAGCATGCAATCCCAGACAGACAAATAACCACTCCTGGTCTTCTAAGTCAGTTTTAAAGAAGTTGGAATGGTATTGTGCTTTTTTTTTTAATATCCTCAGAAGTGATTTCACAGACTAACTCTAAAAAAAGCTCGCATCTCCAAAAGGAAATATTAACACAACAGATAAATTCTACCCCGTGGTCTCTCCTACTCTTCTTTCAACACCATGCATCAGATTTAATAAACCAAAATTTTCAAAGAAAAGAGCAAACTTGAAATTCCAATTCTTGAAAGTTTACTTTCCCTTAACTTTATTCACTATTTTCAAAACTGCCCAAATGGCATTCAACCAAAATAAAAGTAAATGCATCTGTGAGCAAAAGAATCTTTTCGAGATTGATGTTTCAGGGTGGTTTGGAATTGAGTAAACAGTCCTCATAACTTGGATTCATGAATAAATAATAACATCTGTCTGATGTTTATCTCATCTGATTTTTGTGGCCTTGTATTCATCTTATTGAAATAGAAAATTACTATTTTTATTCTTATTTGACTAGGAAAGGTTTCTGATGGGGGATTCTGTGTACTAGTTTCTGAGTCTCCCAGTCAATAGGCAGAATATGCTCATTGAGTCTCCGTACTTATTATAAACTTGCTGACCTAACATCTGGGGCATTTTAATGTAAATCCCAGACACTGCTGCATTGTCTGATGTGGAAAAGGGGGTAGGCAAGAACAAAAGTAGAAATGGAATGACAAAGAGGTGATCACAGTTGTTTAGGTTAGAGATAGCGAGAACTCTTTGTCTGGGAGCGCTGGGGAGTGCTGGTGGAGAGGCCCTGGGGGTCAGGGCTTAACTGCTCAGGGGAGTTTCAGTGTCAGAGCACCTTGATGTGTGAGTCTGGGCCACCAGAAAGAGAAGGCCAAAACCGGTAAGTAGGCAATGATGGTGTGGGAAGCCAAAGCAGTCTTGAGAAAGAACACAGGAGGCGGCATCTCTTGTATAATTCAAGGACTGGTAGCAAAGCAAAGGGCTAAGATCAGTTTCTACAGTCAAGGTACAAACCGGTGTTTGAAGGTCTGCAGGGATGTCTTTGTGGTTCATGGGAGGTGCTCGACCAGGGCTGCTTCACTGCTTCTGACTCGGTCGGCCTTGCGTGGAGATGGCCTTCCAGAGCCCGGGGGGGGGGGGGGGGGGGGGGGGGGNGGGGGGGGTGTGGGGGTGGGCCCTGCAGTGCCACAGAAAACTTCAGCTGCCGGTAGTGCTGGGACAGGGGTGCCCTAAGAGGTCAGGTCACTGGGGTGCCTTAACAACAATCCTTCTAAAAAGATGTATCAAGCTTTTCTCACTTTAATTCTTTAAAACGACACCTGGGATATATAGCAAAGATAACTTTTTTTAAACATATTTTATTTATTTATCTTTAGAAGGGAAGGGAAGGAGAGAGGAAGGAAACACCAATGTATGGTTGCTTCTCGTGCATCCCCTGCTGGGAACTGGCCTGCAACCCAGGCATGCGCCCTGACTGGGAATCGAACCACCATCGTCTGGTTCGCAGGCCCGCGCTCAATCCACTGAGCTACACCAGCCAGGGCTAGATAACTTTTTTTTTTAAAGATTGGATTACATTAACTTGATTTTAAAAAGTAAGTATCATTGAGGATAATCTTGCAAGAATATCTTCTCTTTCATTGCAATTCCTTTCTAATGCTTTTCTCCCCATTTTATTAAATATGAGCCTGCGGTAAAGTGCTTTTTGATCTTCCCTTCTTATGCTGTGAGCACCTCAGTTCCACTTTACAGGCCCCCTAAGGTCCAGCCTCACATTTTCTCACATATTAAGCAAAGTGAAATTGACATTAAAGCCAGGGAAACAGTCTTGTCTCATTTATATTTAGTATTTCTATTCTTAAAGTCAAGAAAAAATATGTGTGAAGGAGAGCATCTTCTCTTAGCTTTTCTAACACACTCCCTAAAGTTATTGCAATATCTGTATTTTTACATACTGAGACATACATACAAGTATCGAGCACACCCTTGACTTTTTAATTTAAAACCTTATTTCAGTGTGTCTCAGTATTTTTAACTAGTCCGAAGAGTAAGCTTTATCAGAACTGGTGCTTATAAATGCTCGCTTTCATGGCATAGACATTATCAACTTTGTACTTTTGGGAAGAGGATAATGTAGGGTGGGGGGATAGAAGGACGGTCCCAGTGTTTTTTCTGGGGGGGGGGGTGGGGATTACACACAGGCAACATGTGAAAACAATCATCCATGAAGTACTGTGGATTCACTTACATATCAAACTGCTAAAACATGCATCCCATTTTAAATAAGGGCATTTGAATAAGGACCTAAAAAAAGAGTTGGATAATGCATGCGTTTCATGTAATAAAAAGTGTCATGTAATACAAAGTTTAAGTTTCAAGTAACTTAAAAAGTTTTTCTTTATGAAGTTCTACCTTAAGCCAGGGTCCTTGTTGTATCATTCTCTTATCAAAATAATTATTGTTTCAAATTGAATCAAGATGACTTACGTTTTTATGAGTTGGTAGTCTGGAGCGTTTTTTGCTTTATTCACTATAATAAAAATTTCTATATAATGTTTACTCATAGTAAAAGTAATTTGAATTTAGTATTTAACCTATTCTATAAAGAAGTAAAAAGAAAGCTAAGAATCAGATAATTTTGTTGATTATCTATTGGCCAGCATAAAATTAGAAAACTTCAATTGTGCCTACCATGTAGGAATGATGCATTTCATTATTACATTACACATAATTTTAGAGTTTACAGGCCTTACATTTTCTTAATCCAAGAGCATTCTTTTTTATGCATCAGATCTAGGGTATTGAAATTCCAACTACGTTGAGAAAATCACCCCAAATCAGAGAGTTTGTTAATTATCTCACGATAAGAGATGAATTAATGAATTTTTCATCTAAATAAAGCCCTTAAAATCATTAGATGTTGTGGGAACTGTGTGAGAAGAGGCAAACTATGTCTTTTTACAACCAGCATACAAGCC
Source organism: Sturnira hondurensis (assembly GCF_014824575.4). Lineage (NCBI taxonomy): Eukaryota > Metazoa > Chordata > Mammalia > Chiroptera > Phyllostomidae > Sturnira > Sturnira hondurensis. The sequence goes on from NW_028091156.1 coordinate 9,363,227, forward strand.
CTCTTCCTAGACAAACACCATTGTCTAAAAACGTACACGCACACAGACACAGTGGTTAAGTGCATACACAGAGTAGATAGGCAGGATTTGCGGGTTTTTTAGGTTTTGTCACTTCGAATTCAAACGGACAAAAGAAATCTGAGTTAAATCCGGAGTGGCAGAGAAAGGAAGGCAGGAGAAGAGCCAGAGAGAGGGTGTAAAGCTGAGAGCCTGAGGCTTCTCTGGAGGCTGGGGATGCTGTGTTGAGATGTTAGAAAGAATTTCGAGGACGTGGATACTGAGTTCTAAATTTAAGTGCATGCTTAAGTAGTTAATCCTGACCCCCTACACACATATGCACACATAATTATTTTAGTAGAAACCAGGTAGACTCCAGAATAGGACATACAAGTGTGACGGCTTGGGTGCCTTTGATTTCATAATCCCGGAACATAAAACAGCCCAAGGTGGTCTGAGAGTTAATGGTTTAGAATATAACTGCCTGCCTGAAATTCTTTCTCCACTGGGAACACGAACCCATGGGGACTTCCTTGGATTTCACCACAGATGCACCATCTCTGGGTCCTGAGTCTGAAAAAAAAAAGACACTTGGGAAAAAGCAAGTTGTCAGATCAAAGAGAAAAGGGTGTAGCAAAGCTCAGGGATGGTGTTCTGGGGCTAGACCACCTCAAGTGGGCAGTTGCTAAAATTTCTGCCTCTCTAAAATAGCAATTCATGACTCACAGAGTTGGGAAAGTGGCCCGTGACAGAAACTACATCCTAAGGGAAGGTGTGGCTGTCTCCAAATAAGTTGTATATTTCTGTCTCTTGCTATGGGTTAGGAAAACGCATCAGTGAATGTATATCTTCTGTATAAGTTGAAACAATTGCCTATTTAAAAACCACAGCACTTACATGGCTTTAAAATACGTGTGTGCAAGTGTGCGTATGTGAGATAGAAATGTCTGAATCATTCTGATTTACTTAGAAATGGAGAAATACATTTGACTAGGAAAGTTAGAGGTGTAAATGCCTTGTGTCCCCCCAACTCAGGAAAATGACTGCACTGATTATGCCCAATAATATGGAAAAGAGGAAAGAACAAATGAAATATTAAACCATGAACTAGTGGAATGACCAAGCAACCTTGAAATCTCATATTTGCAAGTGTTTTTTCCTTATTGCCTTCTTACCGCCCAGGAAGTCAATGGTTGTCTCTCTGAACCAGGACCCAGCAGGCTTCTGCAATGGAATGATGTGTACCCATAACTGATTTCATTTTTTTACTTTTTAATCTATCTAAATACTGTAAAAGAACACAGGAGGTGTGATTATTTCCATCATTCCTATTAATCATTCCAGGCTCTCTTTAGTCCCCATCTCCTACATGCCTATCATGTACCCTTGACCAGAGATTGATTGTTCTTGATCTTCAATACGAAATATCTCATGGGGCTCACTTAATTAACAGTTAAATTAAACAACATTTATCTTTGGATGTACACTTAGCGAGTGAAATGACATCAGCTGTCCTCAATCAACAAAATTAATAAGATACAACCATTAAGTATCTTAATTAGAAAACCTCCAAAGCAGCTATCATATCAAAGTTGATGCTGACCCAACAACCGTGGAAAAGCAAACAGCTTAATAAAATAGATAACATCAGAAAAAGAAACAAAACACATTTTTTCTAGATACCATTTTTTCTAGATAACAGTGATTGTTGCTTTCTCTTTTTCATATCTGTGTCTTTTTTCTTGTATTTTTCTTCTCACTAATTTGCTGAGGTCAAGATTTTATATTTTAACTCCAATTATCATGTTGTATGTCATTACTCAAAATTTCCCATTAGTTTTTATCTATTATTTTTCCTTGTAGGATCCCATACAGAATGTCCCCTGACATTAAGTTGTCACATTCCTTAGGCTTCCTCTTCCTGGGACAGTTTCCCAAACTTGCCTTGTTTTGGGGCACTTTTGAGTAGCACTGGTCGGTGTTTACAGACTGCCCCTCAGGTAGGATTTGTCTGTTTTTTCTTGATTAGAAAAAAGAAGACAAATGGGGTATTGATATTGGGGGAATAAGGTTGCAGAGGTAAATTTTTATGCTCATAACATCTGGTCAAGGCTACAAATTATCAACTTGATCCATCACTGTTGACGTTCGCCTTCATCCCCAGGCGGAGGTGGTGTTTGCCAGGCTTTTCCACTTGGCAGTTACTGTCTTCCCATCCACACCAGGACCTTTGGCAGGACACCACTCTGTGCAACCCACGCCTGGGGAGAGAGGAGTTACATCCCACGTCTTTGAGGGAAGAGCATCTATGCACATTATTTGGAATTCTGCATGGCAGATTTGTCTATGTTCTGTCATGCCTTTATTTTAAAAATTATGTGTTATAGTAGTAGGAACCTATGGAGTTTAATTATAAAACTGGGTTATGAAGTAATACTTCTTTGTTTATTTTGTTCAGATCATTCCAGCTTTGGCGTTTGCGTCCTCTATCATTCGGATCTTACTTCCCCTTCACATACGCCATTGGCCAGGGTTCCTTTGTTCCTCTTTTTACGAATGGATTACTTTCTGATGCTACAAGTCGCTTCATGCTACTCCTCCGTATTTTCTATTCCAGACCTAGAATCAACCATTTCTCCAGAGATACTTGGCTCATGTTCTGCAAGGTGTAGTAGAGACTAAGATCTGTGCTTTGAGTGTGCTCATTTGGATATCAGTGTTTCTAGGAACTCTCAGCCAACAGAGCGAGGGAGTAGATATGGGTATAACAACCCTTTTACATATATATATATGTCTACAAATACTTGATGTAAACATCTGTATCTGTATTAAGATAACCATGAGTTCATACTAAAGTCTCCAACTCTAATTAAGTATCACATGAATCATTTTAGTCTTTCCTTCTTTCTTCTCTGTAATTTCCCACCCTCAAAGTAAAGATACTGGTTCCCAGCACCTGCCATCCATGCAATCAATGCATTTAATTGTTCAGTTTCAGTGTACAAATACAGCCACATCAGAACTTTTAATCCATACCCCTCCCGGAAACAGCTCTGTCAGTGAGAGTACAGTGCTAATGTAAAGATTTCACCTTGAGCCTTATTGATTCCTCTCATTTCCGAAGTTGTTAAGTCGGCAAATTTTCCCTCGCTCCATTCAGTAAGGATGTCTCAAACATTTATAGCAGGTCTTCTATGAGAGTTTGCCATCCATTGAGCGGACCCAAGGCCTCTTACACAGTTTTTCCAAATTTGCCTAATTCAGGTTCACTCCCTGTGTGCGCTGTCAAGGTCCGTTGAGGGTGGCCACACATCCACCATCGTGGTATCATAAGGAATAGACTCACCACCCTAAAAAGTGCCTGTACCTCAACTGTGCAGCCATCCTGCACCCTGAACCCCGTTCCCGTTGTAGTCTGTTTGCCGTCTCTGTAATTATGACATTTTAGGAGTTTCCTAAAAGCAGACTAACACAGTATTTTGCTATTGCAGATAGCAAAATACTTCTTTCACTCAGCAATGTGTAGTTAAGGTTTATTCATGTATTTTGTGGCTTGATGGCTAATTTTCTTTGTTGCTGAATCATAGCCCATTGTATGAATGTAGAATAGTATTGTATGTATTACACTTTATATACTTCATTCATCCACTAAAAGACATTTTGGTTAGTTCCAGTTTGGGGCAAGCGATTATGGAAAACGCTGCTATAAATACTTTCATGACAGTGTTTGTGTGGACACCCTCCTCTTTTTTTTAATGTATGATTGCATGGATGTTTCTGTTTATTTGTGTGTGTGATTGAATTCGTTTTAACAGTTGAGTTGAGTTCCATCAAACCACCTCTTTCCGTTCTTGCAACTCTCGGCTGCATAGATCAACCTTTCCTCAAACGACTCTCTGGTTGGAGTGATGGAAAGGGGAACTCAAGGTGTGAGTCAGAAAGGGTGTGCTTCTGACTGGCAGGTGAAGCTTCAGGGAGGGTGGGCAACAAGAGTCTTGCTCTTATTGGGCTGGATACCTATGTGCAGAAAGCAACTCTAGTTGCTTGGTTTTTCCAGGAGAGATCAAACAGCCTAAAATATAAATCTTTGACTTTCTCTCTCTATTTTTTGCATGTACCACGGTGCCTGAATTATGGAGCCAGTGAGATTTTGACAAAGGCACCACGCATACACAATGGGGAGAGACAGTCTCTTAAATAAATGGTGTCAGGAAAACTGGATATCCACATATAAAAAAGTGAAAATAAACCCGTATCTTACACCTTTATCTTAGGCACAAAAATCAACTCAAAATATATTAACAGCTTCAAGGTAGGACCTGAAAGCATCAGCTTTTAGAAGGCATGAGGAGAAAGCTCATCAGCATTGATCTTGGCAATGGTGTTTTGGACACCGCACTAAAACACAGGCAACAGAAAGCAAAAATAGACAAATGAGACCACGTGAAACTCAAGAGCTTCTGCTCAGCAAAGGAGACCGTTGAAGGAATGAAAAGTACAATGTACAGAATGGAAGGAAATGTTTGTAAATCTTATATTTGATAAAGAGTCAATATTCAAGATAATTAAGATATCCTTTTATATGATTATATTATATTTGGAAGTAGCTAACTGCAAATAAGCCACAATAGTAAGACTTTTACATGCATTTAAATCTATAGAAAATTAAATGCATGTCTATGTAGTGAGAAGCACAAAAATGGGAAAAATGGATTTTTTTAGTACTATTATGGACAGTGATAGATATGCTTAATTAATTTGATATGAAGTTATTTCAATCGGAAGTATATTATTTATGTTTCCTTTTTTTGCATAATGAGCAACAGAAAATCATTTTGGTGGGACACCACAGACTCTGTAGCATTTCGAAGACTTTGTTATACCACCAGGATTCTTCAGAATGCCTAGAAGTGTTTTCTTAAGCACATCATTAGTTATTGGTATGAAGAAACACTTGTTTTCCATTTTTGTCTAATCCATAACCAGCTTCTATCACACAATCGATTTGTGTGGGAGAAGTTCACTGCTGAGTAAGCTAACTTTGATGCAATGGTACAGTTTAAACACTGTTCTGCAGCTCCATCCAATTTGTAATGCACACATTCCCCACTGCCTGGGAATTCTAGGGTTTACATTTATCTTTCGAAGCAGAAAAATGGTTGTGATATTTAAAACATTCTGGATGGTAAGCTAAGTAATTACTGTGTACGTTAAATGATAAATTAAAGCAAAACCAAGTTTTGTGCAGCCTTGAGTAATCACAGGGGGCGATGGGAGATACAAATGGCTTGCACATCACTCCAAGAGCTTGTTTCTTAAGACATTTCTCCCTGAGATGACAGAAGCATATACAAACCAACTCAGTCTAACATCCTTTGCCTTTGTCATGATTAATCCCAATAAATGATTTGATATAATTATGTTCTCAGGTAATTAATCTTTTAATTCTCCTTATTCTTCAGAGAAATGTAGCATATGAACACAACATATGAGAAAATAATATTTAAGGTTTGAGCAAATTAAAAATATTGATATCAAACAAAATTGCTCAATAATGTGTTTAATGGTATTTATATTTTAATTGTTAATGGGGCATATTTAAATATTTTCCCTATATAATGAAATGAGAAAAAAGTCATAAATAAGCACAGTGGATACAAAGAAAACTGAACTTGGCAAAGTTAGGATTTTATATAAAGCATTTGTCATGAATATGGGTGAATGCACATACATTGTAGATAATCTATTTATTTTAATAGAACCTAAACTCTATTTAAATAGTTAATTTTATATGAACTATATATACATTAATGTCAGAGGGCAAAAATTATAAATCAAAAGAAGGGAGATGATAGCGTTCATTAAGTTGACTTTGTTTCCCTAAATGTTCATACTCTGTTTTGAATTTTGCACTCCCCATCTGCCTGTTTTTGTTATTGTGTTGCAAGCACATTTCTCTCTATTTTTGAATCTACAGTTATAACACCTAACCTGTATATAATATGTATCTCAAGTAGTTGAGTTTTTAAATTTTATTTTATTTCTATCATTCTAAGCCATTCACGTCGTATCGAAGTATTCCCTTCGATTAATAATCATCTTAAATATTCTCCTAATCTTACATTTAAAACTTCTGTATGTAAAATTCACAAAACGTTAGGCATCTTTTTGCAGACATTCTTGTCTTATCAAGCTATGGCACACAGTTTTCAAAATTGCTTCACAGTGCAGAGAAACAGGAAGTTTGTTCTATTAAAGGGTATTGAACACAACTCCATTCTAGATCAATTATATTTCTTGGTTCAATTCAATAGTTACTGTCTCTGCAAAACTGGATATTATCAGAAATACTATATTAAGGACCTAGAGCTAGGTGAGGGATTGGCGTTTCAATATTAGGATGAGATGGCCAGTTGTTCAGTTCCTGTGGGTGAACAACAGGAAACAGGTAAGTTTGCAATGATGCAATGTGGGTGTATCACGTCTAGTGCAGGGAATGACCTCCATTTCGTACGATGTCCTTGTGCTACTTGTACAGGCTCTTAAGTCCTGGGAGAGTCTGGCTGGTCGGGCAAGAATAGGTCGGTACAACTCACCTGTACTGATGCTGCTGGGGAGAAATAAATGGACCCTGGAAGCCAGAGTTTTCTCACCAGCACCGTGCAGAGCTCAAGGAACCTCCCAAAATGAAACTGGTGAAGATACAGGGCACAACCTACCCATGTCACAATGAAAAATTCAAGCAGTTGAATAACATGCAGTCACATTTACAAATTGGCAGAGTTTTCGGAAAACCAAAATAAATATCTTTAGGGGGTGCCAGTACATGTTATTCAAGGCAGTGCAAGTGTAAACACATTAAATTTGAGTTCAGACATTAGTCAAGTGGAGTATTTTTCTTCAATAAAAGTTAAGGAAGAATTAAACAAAAACCTGGAAAGGACATCAAGTTATACGTTCTTAATGAGTTAATTATGGAGTTGTTTCTGCCACTGTAGCCAGATGAACTATAGCAAAGCATTGCCTGAATTTGAGCTTTGACTTCAAATTACAAGAGGATGAACTGCATGGCTGGAATTCCTAGGTCCCTCCTGACTGGTGCTGTCATGGAGACCAGTGGCACAAAATTGCAAAGAGTTCCCTGCCTTATCCAGAGCTGATGCCCTTGAAGAGGGCTGGTCTTCCTTGGACAGATAAGATCAGATGTCATGGACTACGTGAGGCTAGTGGGTTGCAATGTTATCTCAAAAATTCCTGCTAACATAGAATGCCACATTAGAGTAGGAACTGAAACCTGATTTAGAGCTGAAAACCTGGGATTGGAAATCTATTTTGTTCATGTTTATCAGATAATTATACAATGTTGCCTCGCTTAATTTAAGGCTAGGCTCACTTTTCCTCGACACTCTCAATATCCTGGCAATGATGTGGCAACACTTATTTATTTATTTATCTATTTACTTATTTGGATGCAGCATCTTGGGATGGACTTACTGTTCACTGTGTGGAGAGCAATACACTGGGTCCTGGGACAGGGTATGCCCGCAAGGGAAGATGCAAAAAAAAACAAAACAAAACAAAAAAACAATAGGTACAGGCAGTTGCTCTGTAATTAAAGATGACATACTAAGATATTTCCAACCACACATTTTAGTTTTTACTCACATCCACCTTTCTTTCACTTTCACTTAAAAGTTTATTTGATAGAATATTTATGAGAGATATCACTAAAACAACATTTTTGGATAAAATGATCCAGCCAGTAATGTAGTGATATGAATAAATCAATTGCTAGGCAATTGATGGAAAGAATGTTTATATCATTCTAGTCAATGTGTTAAAATTAGTTACCAAGGAAGAGTTATTTGACTTAAAAAGGTAACCTCATTATTTGCAGAAACTCAGAAGTAGAGTAAATATCCAATTACTCAGAAATCAAACTGTTTCACAAAATTAAGTTTATGCCTGTTTTAGAAACTCCACCTTGCCTTGCATAATAAATAATCTTGAATAATAAATGAGAGTTCATGAACTCATATTTCTAAAATTACAGTTATATATTCAAATTTATAGACTTTGTTACCTAGTATTTTAAATATTAGAATATATTTATGTAGTCCTTGGTCATCTTCCTCTAAAATTAAGCAATATTATAATTTTGTTAAAAAAACAGATTTTTCATTATTTGGATGATGGTTTACTATGTTCTACTCATTTACAGAATGCCCTCAACAACAGTTCAGGCAAGATAACAAGCAGCGCTGAGAACTCCTTAGTGCAGTGAGAATGTAATTCTCCCGTTGAAAATTCATGACAGAAGGGAACAGAAATGGGGTGAAAATGGGAAAATGTTCAGAGGCGGTTTCCTATTATTCATCACATTTCACCTCTGAACATTTTTCTGATCACTCACTTATTTATCAGAGTTTGTGTTTTTCTGGGGAAACATTGCTTATATGTTAACCTGCAAAATTTTCAGAGTAAGCATTTAGGGAAAACAATTTTTTTGAACTTGGTAGAGATGAGAAACATTGACTAAGATGAAATAAATGTCAGTCTTATGCAGGAAATTGTTCAGGAAAGTCTGTTGAATGTGTCATGAACCATCAGGGGTATTTGTACAATGTTTTTTTTGAACTGCCATGGTAATCTCCCCTCTGAGGACACCTCCTCTTCAAGGAACTGAGTTCTGCTCATTTCCTGAGCTTGCCAGTGGATTATTCAGTCACTAAGAAGTTGCAGAAAGCCACCCCCGCCTGAAAATCCGTGTGTCACCTACTGAGAGATCCTGAGCCAGAACCACCTAGCTAAACAGTTCTTGCATTTCTGACCCACCAAAAACTGAAATAAAAATGTTCTTTTTTTTTAAGCTGCTAAATGTTGTAGTGGTTTGCCTCTGAAAACCTTAGTGTCAGAAATGAGTTGTGCATGTGATCTCAGCATGTGACCTCCTGGGGAAAAAAGAATGGACAAGTAAATGGTTAGAAGACAGAAGAAAAGTAGGGGCCTCAAAGGGCTCGCTAGGAGCGAGCGGGTCTCCAGCAGGGGACTCACAGAGGAGCCATGTGGAGTGTGTTTCAGCTTTTCTGCTTGAGAGACAGAAAATACTTCTATGTTAGCTCCCAACCATCATTTTGGAACGTCTGCCCTGCAGGAGGTTAACGGCCTCCCATTTCCAGGTTTGCACACACATCAGGCCATGAGAATATGAGATGTTCTATGCCATCCCATGCAGTAAAGTAGTAGAAGAAAGAAACAGGAATATGCTAATCATAGACCAGGGAAGGTGCCATCAACGTGTATCTTCACCATGGCAACAAGGAAACAGTCATCTTTAAAAGATGTGAAGCCCAAGAGCCGTCCAGTGCCATCTCAGCTATAAAAAAAGACCTAAACTTTTAAGAAACAGAAAAAAGAATTGTATTTCCTAAAATAACCACAGTTGGTGATCAATACTTTCAAGTGTCCAAGAAAACTGATATTGTTTCTGAGTACATGACCATAATATTTTTCAAGAGAAATGCTGAAGATTTTAACATTTTATAACATTAAAAAAAGACAGAATACCATTGTCTTAAGGGACACATGTTTTCAGCTTTATAGATAGCCCAAAAGCTGCTCTCAGACTGAAAATCACAGGAACATTGATGGCAAGAGTTTTATTTATTTTTTAAAAAGATTTTATTTATGTATTTTTACAGAGGGGAAGAGTGGGAGAAAGAGAGGGAGAGAAACATCAATGTGTGGTTGCCTCTCTCATGCCCCCTACTGGGGACCTGGCCCACAATCCAGGCCTGTCCCCTGACTGGGAATCAAACCAGCAACCCTTTGGTTCCCAGGTCAGTGCTCAATCCACTGGGCCACACCAGCCAGGGAGATGACAAGAGTTTTAATGTGTAGCAGCTAATTACTTATACTTAAAGATTTATTCTGCCATTGCATTCCTGAATGCTCTCATGTGAAGGGGAAAAGAGATATATTAATGCACCCGAATGCAAACAAATGTTTAGAAAAGCCAGTTTGGAGCAATTTTTTAAAGAATATGGATAGGATATGGTGCATACCATGTCAGAATGAGGAAAATATACCTGAAAGAAAACTAGACAAACATAAAAACAATCGAAAAAATATGTATTTAAGTTTTAATCTTATTGATATATTCCAAACATCACACTGATGTCTTACATCAAACAGAAAATACATATTTTTCTCTGAAACATTTCACAGTATATAATAGAGAATCTTTTGCTTAACAAACACCCAATATTTTATTGCGGTCTGCTGTATTTTCAAAAGATAAAGGACTAGAAAAAAGCCTCTATGGAAACAAGCTTTAAATGTATGGACGCCATAAAAGAATTCCATGCCGTAAAATACACAGAACCAAAAAGGGGTGAAATTGCTGTTTGCAGGAATAAAATAGCAGCATTTTATGGATTGGAGAAGTCTGTGCTCCAGACTAATGATTTTCTTTGTTTGGCTGGTGCACAGGGACTCCAGTTTCCATATCTAATTGGCTAGTCTGCTCATATGCGTGGCTTGTCTCCACTTATTTTATGAACCTCAAGCTTATTAGATTTCCCTGTTGAAAACGCTGTTCCCTCGGATTTAAGGTGGGTAGCAGCACCTCAGCGCGGACCATTTCCTTTGGGTTGTGCTTGTATTTAATGACTGGGTCTATATATCACCACAGAAAGTGGTGACTGGGCGACTGCATTTTTTTTTTATTTCGTTTATGGCTCAAGAAGGAATCTTGAATGTCTAACTCCACCACAAACAAAGTTACTTAAAGAAAAGGAAACCAAGAGGCAGGGGCATTTCAGAAGTTTCTTTAAGGTCTCCTGGCTCTCTATTAAATGCAGTTTGTCTAACTCCAAGGTACACTGGGTAAATTCACAGCCAAAATTAACATGTGGAAGATTGCCCATCACCTACAGTGACTAGAGTAAACCAAAAAATGTGTGAAAATGTAATTTCATCTTTAGAAATCCCCAAATTAATTAAGGTGGAAAAAATGTGGGATCAGTTATTTCAAAAAATCTTAAAATTTTACATGTAATAACAGAACATCAAAAGTGTTGAGTTTTTCAGAAACATACAGCTGATAGACATTCTAGAATTATAATCCTAATGTATTCACGTAAGTGTGTTTGTATTATCGCAAAGCAGGACTTTTTAAATGAGTGTATTTAATGATTATATTAATTAATAAAGTGCCCTGAATTTCTACATTTTTTAATAGCATCTGTGATAATCACATATCTAAGTTTAAAGAGAATATAAATAATATATTGTTCCATTACATACCTAAACTAATTTTCCAAGAAAGGAAGAAGAATATTAACTATACTTTGTGATCAATAGGAAATGTTTTACTTTATAAAGCTGTTTTCAAACAGAAACATTGAAAAGTTTACTGACAAATTCTATCAAATTAATATTAACTTTAAAAATATTTTAAATTGTCTATAAACAACAGTGTGTTGATTACCAATGGAAAGGGAAATGGGGGATAAATGGTGATGGAAAGAGACCAGACTTTGGATGGTCAACAAAATATACAGATGATATGTTAAAGAATTGTACACTGGACACCTATATAATTTTATCAACCAAGGTCACCCCAATACATTCCATTAGAAATAAATGAAAGATTTTTAATTGCCTGAATTGTTAACTTAAAAAGGGTTCTTCTGTCTAAATCAGCAGGGTCTGAAGCACATAATACATTTTAAAATAAGTTTGTTATCATTTTAGCATGGTAAAAAATGTACTAGCAATGTTTCACAAGATAAAAAAGAGGAAGTTGATGTTATTATTTTTTATTTTTTATTGTAAAGCATTTTTTATTTAATTATTGTTCAAGTACAGTTTTCTGTCTTTTACTCCCATCCCAGCCCACCCCCAGCAGCATTCCCCCCTCCCTCCCATTTCCACCCCCCTTAGTTTTTGTCCATGTGTCCTTTATACTTATTCCTATAATTCTCTCTCCCCTCTCCCCTCTGGTCCCTGTCAGCCTGTTCTGCATTTCAGTGTCTCTGGTTATATTTTGCTTGTTTGTTTGTTTTGTTGTTTAGCTTCCTGTTAAAGGTGAGATCATATGGTATTTGTCTTTCACCACCTGGCTTATTTCACTCAGCATAATGCTTTCCAGTTCCATCCATGCTGTTGCAAAGGATAGTAACTTCTTCTTTCTTTCTGCTGCATAGAATTCCATTGTGTAAATGTACCATAGTTTTTTAATCCATTCATTTACTGATGGGCATCTAGGTTGCTTCCAACTCTTGGCTGTCGTAAATTGTGCTGCTATGAACATTGGGGTGCATACGTTCTTTTGGATTGGTGCTTCAGGGTTCTTAGGATATAATCCAGCAGTGGAATTGCTAGGTCAAAAGGCATATTCATTTTTAGTTTTCTTAGAAAATTCCATACTGTTTTCCATAAAGGTTGTACCAGTCTGTAATCCCATCAACAGTGAACTAGGGTCCCCTTTTCCCCACAACCTCTCCAACATTTGTTGTTTGTTGTTTTATTTATGATGGCCATTCTGACAGGTGTAAAGTGGTATCTCATTGTGGTTTTAATTTGCATGTTTCTGATAGCTAGTGATATTGAGCATCTTTTCATGTGTCTCTGGATCCTATGTTATTATCTATTCAACATTGCTGTACACGTCCCACATTTTAACTAGAAACATGTGTTGGGGACTGTCTCAGACCTCCAGCTGAGACTCAAGCACACAGAAAAACATATACATAAGCCTCTGCCAGAGAGGAGAGTCGATGTTACGCAATAATGAAATGGAACTAGAATGTTGTAACACACAGCGAGGAGGAGGGATATGAAGGAAACACAGGAAGTGTGAGGCTTGACTCATTTTTACTCTGGATGGTTCGAATCATTTCAGGCTTATAATTCAGTAGGCTTTTGCAGGGATCATAAAACGAAGAGATGGCATTATTTCTAAGTGTCAGCACTGGTTGCATTTTTAGTATTTATTTTTGATGGTACTCTTGTTTATTGCTTTTTGTCTCTTTTTTAATTTCCCCTCCCCCTCTCCATCTCTTCCTCCCTTCCTCCATTAATAAAAGCTTCCTTTCTTACTAAAAACCCATTATTATTTCAAATTCAAATAAAATACTCTAAGGCCATTTATTAATGTATTTTTACATGAAGCACACCTGTCACTTAAAGAGAAAGTAAAACAGTCACATACTGAGCCTGCAAAACTGCAAGTCAGACCTGGAGAGCTTAGAAAGATTTTTAAATGCACAGTAGCAAAGTAGATCAACTGAAACCAAGACTAAACTGGCCATTAAATATGGAATTGTCAGACAGGCCAAGTAGCACGGGGGAAGAAATACACAATGATGTTAATTCTTCAATGATTCTTCAATCATTCTTCAATGATTGTTGAAGACAGTAGGCAGGGCGCCCATCCAGCACCTAATACAAACCAGAGGTTTTACTCTAGTCAGACTAGGCAAGATCCTGGCTTCAAGGCATTCACAATAGGGTCTTAGAGAAAAGAAATGAATAATTGTTATAAAACAATATAGTAAATATGGAGAGAGAAATAACATGTTTCTCCATTTATGAAAATAATTGCATGAAGAAGTGATCTCTGACTTTGGGCTTCACATTAGCAGAAATGCATGGGAGTGTTGGGGAGCGAGAAGATACGTTCCACATTATCAGCAGAGCAGGGACGCGTGGTCACTCTCGCAGGTACCGGCTGCTGCATGCGATTAAATGTCTCTCATCCTAAAATGTGAGGGAGAGGCCATCAAAGGAGAAGGACGGAGAGTCTACCCCATCCAGAGCAAGTTTAGTGAGAGGACAGTCTAACTTTTAAGAGGTTCTCAACATCGAGATGTAAATCATAGTTCTGCCACTCGGCCCTCTCCCAGCCATTGAGGACACCACTATCAGGAAAGAGGTGGGCTGTGGGAAAAGGGCACGTAAAACGATAAGCACTGTGTGCTCTGTGGGTGGGACTGAATGATGCCGCATGGGTATGCGTAGCTCACAGAATCACAGTTATTATTAGCATCTTGAAATTTGCCTGGGATGTCCAGATAGATACATGAAACTGACCTTCAAGTTCAAAATGGGAGACTTAAACAGATGAAGTTTTTCCTAATGATTTATTTTGGAGAAAAATTAGTAAATTGCACAACTGTTGAAATACTGAAGGCAGATAAGAACCCTTCTACCCTCTTCTCCTTGAACAACATGTAAAGCGTAAAGAGAAATTCAACAGATTTAAAAAGAACTTCTAGGAAACTCATACTTCGGAACTGTGCTAAGTGATTTGTCTTCTTATTTCCCTTGCCTCTCCTACCTGAAAAATTTCATATTTTAAGTAGGGAAAGCAGGGAAGCCTTGGGGAGGAGTGAAGGCGTGGGGGTGGGGGTCTGGAGCCTGAGCAGGGTGGGATCCAGCCCGGCCTGGGTGTCAGAGTTTCAGCAATGACAGGGTGCGTGCATAAGGGTGACCATCCAGGCTGTGGTGGGTGTCCTGGGGGTACGTCCGAGCTGAATGGAGAAGGCATCCCCACCATGGGTGTCCATGGGTGTACTATGGGAGCGTCATCTGGCTTAGGACAGAGGGATGCATGAAGCTTATCCCTCTGTAGGGATGACCGGGGGGCCACCTGTAGGTGAGCTGGAGCGGAAGCGCATCCTTCCAGGTGAGGGAGCATGAGCAATATGTTCATGTGCAAGGCGAGAACCCAGGAGTGGACATGGGCACCCAGGTGTGTCTGTGGAGGTCTACCACAGGATGGCAGCCTGATACTGCCACATTCTAAATGTAGCAAGGGGGGTTTCCATGAGCAGCTGGCCGGCTTAGCAGTGGTGTCTGGCCCCAAGGGCTGAGTGAGGAGCGGCAAAGGAGGGAGCCCCAGAGCCAGGGTGGTGCAGCTGCGGGCGGGGGAGTCAGTCATGTGGAGGAGGAAGTGGAGGGGCTGGTGGAAGAGGAATCACATATTGATGGAGTGGTTTGAAAACTATTGATAATTACATATATTAAAATAAATAAATATAAGAATAATGAGAGCCACAGTTCTCACTGTCAGAGAAGGGAATTATGAATATGAAAAACTAAAATAAACACTATGGAGTTGGAGAGGAGTTGGAAGAATTAACACTTGTCATCAATATAAAGAAACAGATGGGAAAATACCTACAACTGTAAACTTACATTTTTGTATATATATAATGTATATTTATATATAAAGTATATAAATGGAGTTATATATAAATGAGTGTGTACAAACATGAATTTATATATAAAATATATATATAATGATAAATATATATTTATATGAAGCCAATCCAGAAGATATCTCACCATGTACAATGAAAAATAGAAAAATTTATTGAAGAAGATACAAGGTACAAGACACACTGTACACAGGACAATGACACCTCAGTCCCCTTCAAAGTAGGCACCTTGGGACCTTCCACAGTTTTCCCAATTGCCATCAGCCGCCCTGTTGTATTTTCCTGAGTCTCATCAACAGTCTGAAATCTCTTCCCTTTCAAAGACGATTTTACTTTTGGGAAAAGCCATAAGTCACAGGGCTCTAAATCTGGACTGTAGGGGGGCTGACTCACCTGGGTGAGTTGATGTTTCACCAAAAAATCTCTGCATGGGATGTGACGTATGAGCGAGCGTGTTGTCATGATGTAGCTGCCCATCACTTGTTGCCCATAGCTCCAGCCTCCTGGATCATGTTTCCATGGAGAAATGTTCATGGTTAATACAAAATTTGATGCAGATTCATTATTCTCAGTCCTTTTGAATGTGGCAGCCACACAGTACACATGCTCACTCAATGGCATCTACCATCCCCACGGACCAGTAGAGTGACGTTGTCATTGCTCACACATGTGCATTCCAGGGCACTCTCCTTGGCTGCCAGGTTACATCGCTGTCACACATTATATTAACAGTGGCTGGACTTTTTCTGGACAGGCTTTGTGTATCTTCACACTCTTTAGCTGGATGCAGAGTCTGGTGGCAGCTAGTGCAGCAGTGAGCACAGCTAACATCCACTCTTAACTTCGAACTACCATTCTCTACCCAGAGGAGCCAGAGTTTCTCAGAAAGGGGCTGAATCCAGAGCAGGGCGCATGAACAGAATAGTTCGTGGCATCTCTTATCTTTTACCAGAAGCAAGCAAATGCAGAAAATAAATAAATAAATAAAATAAGAAGGGAGTTCCCACCAGCCAACTCTGAGACAACTGGAGAAACAAATAATTAACAATAATAAATTACAACCCATTTGTCAGAACTCAGGAAAAAAATCTCATGGAATTTTTTAAGAGCCTGCCCTAAAATGAATAGGATCTATTAATAGCATATCTTTGTAGACAGAAATCAATACTTGGAAGTATCAATCTGTGTCCAAAGGCATTATCAAATATGAAATATGTAAAACATCTTTCCAGATATCAGCATTCACAGTACTTCAGTCGATCCTGGGCATAAAGAATACTAACTTTGAACCCCAACCAATTTGCACCATTGCATTTGATCTTGTAAAATGACTAATACCCTCCAAAATAAGCAACTCACTTAGAATAGGTGCCCCCAAATTATTTTTAGTGGGTCTATAAGAAATAATCATTATTATTTTTAAGGTTATCAATAAAATTTATAGCAACCTGTCTATATAAGCACTTATGTGGAATTTCTATATCTTAACCATAAAGCGCTTATCAACACCTATTCTAAGCGAGTTACTTATTTTGGA
This sequence comes from Sturnira hondurensis, assembly GCF_014824575.4. Classification (NCBI taxonomy): domain Eukaryota; kingdom Metazoa; phylum Chordata; class Mammalia; order Chiroptera; family Phyllostomidae; genus Sturnira; species Sturnira hondurensis. The sequence goes on from NW_028091156.1 coordinate 9,379,988, forward strand.
AGGTTATTAGTCATTTTACAAGATTGAATGCAGTGGTGCAGATATGAATTACGGGTTTATTTCCTAAATGATAAAGAGAGAAATAAGAGACTATCTAAAGGTGTTGGGGTTTAACCAAATCATTATCTATCACCACGCTTTACTGAAGGTATAATACCTTATCAGGATCATAATAATTGATTCTTGCAGTTTAAGTCCTGGTAAAATGACCGTCCACTGAGTCTCAGGGTGTGTCCGGAGAAGATGGGGGGAGAGGGTTGGGGGAGGGTAATGGAATGGCATGGGAGTTGTGGCTTTGGCACGAGCAACACTTGATGAGCCAATGAAAACACTCGCTGCATCCCCAGCAGACGGTGCCTATCCTGGCCACGCCCTGTGAATGGGTGTCTGACACGTCCGGGACCAGTATCGGCTGCACTTAACAAGCTCATCCCTTGTTCCCCACCATTGTGTTTGAGGGTCACCCACGCCCTTTCCCGTTCTCATTCTCGTCATCACACTTCTGATACTGCAGGCCGGACTTGGAATTGTTCACAGACACTGTACGAAATGAGCTCATTGAAATACTTCGTATTAACTAAAAGATATGTCAGACTTTTCAAGTAATCCCCTAGGATTTTTGTGGAATGGAGACCTAATATAGCCATGTGAGCATTCTGAACTTTGGACGCATGCAGACTTTGGGTTTAATTCCAGCTGTTTGTAACAAGGCCAAGATATTTGTCTTCGTCTATAGAATGGAACTACAAATTCCTTCTCTCTGCTACTGTATGTCTGATTAAAAGGAATAAGACATCTTAAATAATCTAGCATAATGAGGACACTAATCTTGCTATTCATATCTGACAATTTTATGTTCTTTTTAAAAAGCTTGTGCTTATTATAGTTTTTAGGACCAATTTCTTTTTATTTTTCCCATAACCCTTGGTTTTTGTAAAACGTATGTCCATCTTCCTCTCTCTTTTTCAATTAAACAGTTTCATTTTTATGTCTTGACATTTTTCTGGATTCATAGCTGCTTCTCCAACTACAGAAACCATATAGGATATTTTCTATAGTTCAAATGTATAATATAAAATCCTGGAAGAAAATGTGTAAATGCTGCCTTTCACCTTAACCTGATGAGAAGATGTGAGTATGAACAATTCATAATTAAAAATGAAAAGTCAATGACTGAATTGCCTAAGGACAAAGACAAGTAATTTGATAGATAAAAATTTACTGTTTTTTTAAAAACTCTTATAACAATCAATTATACTTATATAAGGGCCTTATATTATGTTAATTAAAATATTATATTACTGGTATAGATATTAAACATTGTGTAAAAAACAGAAAATTACTTTCATAGTCAATGTGGAGAGATCCCTGTGTCTCAGGAAACATTGCCTAACTTTGAAAGGCCCCTGAATTGGGAGTGGGCAGACAGGGCAAGGGAGACGTTCTCTCTCATAACATAACTATCAGACTATGGGTTAATAGAAGTTTGAATTATTATTACGAACTAAATTAAGAAGAGGAAATTCTTAAGTTTAAACATGCTTGTCTCTTCTTTGAATGAAAGATTTACTAAATTCAAGCACCACATCAAATTATCTGTGTCCAAAGCTAGCAAATAAATAAAGGAAGTAAATAATGAAAAATGCCTAAAATAATTAGCATGGTGACATTATGACCTAAGTACCCTCCTTGTGGTGAATTAGTATATTTTTTCTATTGTTGTTCAAATACAGTCATCTCCATTTTCCCGCCACCACTACCCTCCACCCCACCCTCCATCCGACTCCCCTTTGGCTTTGCCCTTGGGTCCTTTATACCCGTTCCTTGATGACCCCTCCCGTTCTTTCCCCCATTCGGGGGATAAAAATGCTTGCCTTAAAAACAACTTCCAAAAATGTAGTAAGGAGCAAGAGAAGCGATAATATATGGGCAAGGATCAGCTGATTACACAGCTCAAGGTCCAAAGTACTGGGCGTCGTTAAATGATTTTTTGAAGGGTGTTAAGAGTAAGGAAAAGCAGTAGCAGCGGCAGCGCGAGATGCCTGGTCTTGGCGCCCCAGAGTATTTGCTACACTTTCTACCAAACCACGGTTTGCATCTCTCTGATATATGGCATACGTTTTCATTCTAATAGGAATGTGTTTTTCTATCGATGATTAGTTCTTGATATCATTTTATATATTGTAATTTAGAAAGCACTGAAGTAGATGGTTTTGTTTAGCTTCAGTGAAAGCCAATGATGAATATAACCTGCTCTAGAAGGAAAAATATGTTTCCTTATACACATATATATTTATGTATCTATATATATATATATGATGTTTCATTTATATACTCTCAACTGTTACCTGTATCATCATAGACTTTGTATCACAACCTAAAGTACTGGGAAGTAAATTCTGTGTGATGAATTCTTGAACACCAAGTATTCGCAGATCGGAAACCAGGCTCCTGAGAGTGCACACTCAGACCCAGCTCTGGAAGCAGTCTTACTGTGGGTGAGCCTGGGGGCGTGTGGGAGAGCAGGCCGAGGAAGTCCCCCGTCCTGGAAGTTCTCACCCAGCTACACCGACACCACGCACAGTCCGAACGCCCGCTGGGTGTTCATCGTGGTCTAGGCCAGTTCTAAGAAGTGTCCGTAGAGTACGGGATACCTCCACACAGGCATGGGTCAAACAGAAGCTGGCTTTGACTAACGCAAGGGACAGACCGCAAACACAGAAAACTCAAAACAAACACAGAAAACGCCACGTGGGGAGATGATTTTCGCGATCCATCCAAAAGGCCTTTTGTTACTTGTTCTAATGGCGGGGGATGCGTAGTGTGCGGAGGAAGCGTTACACTACCGTAATGTCCCTGCGTAATGTCAAATGGCAATTTTCTTTTAAATTATTTTCTCTCGAAAGTATTGTGACAAGATGAGCTCTCACAGAGCCGATAACTGTTAGCTTGCTGGCACCAGTTCACCAAACTATGAACTGGTGAACTATGTTGCTCAGATTTCCTTGGGCTCCTTGTGACCCGCGCAGCTCAGAAAGAAGTCTGATCAACATAGGGAGTTGTGCCAGGTGTTATGTTTTTTTATAAACAGGTTAATCCGCAAAAGAATTGTGAACATGCAATAACACATAAATATTTCAGATTTAGGGAAGATTAATTTTAATCATATTCTTAGGATAAATAGATATTCATCCTTAATATACTTCTTCGTTGACATTTTCCCTGGACCCCAAGGTATTTCATAGTGTCGTAAATTCATAGGAAATGTTAGATGATCGCCTGTATTCTTATATCAAACAGAGGGAGGAATATATTATCAGTGAAATACTACTCAACACGATACTTTTAAATAGTCATTAGTCTGCAGAGCCTTGGCGTGCGTAGTCTGGTTGTGTGGAAAATTCGTCAGAAGCAATCCTCAAAGAAACCCAGGCCCTCTGGGCATATTTCCCCAACAAATGATATACTTTCTCCGCTCACTCATGTGTCGAACAAAGTATCAGGAAAAAAATGTGTTGCCCTGTCTGGTGTAGCTCAGTGGATTGATCATGGGCCTGTGGAGCAAAGGGTCACCAGTTCGATTCCCAGTCAGGGCACATGCCTGGGTTGCAGGCCAGGTCCCCATTAGGGGACACATGAGAGGCAACCACACACTGATGTTTCTCTCCCAGTCTTTCTCCTTCCCTTCCCCTCTCTCTAAAAATAAATAAATAAAATATAAAAAATGTGTTAAAATAAGGGCCTCTTTGAAGAGAAAAAAAGACCTACTACTATTAAATTAGCTGTCTGCGCCCTGGTTGGTGGGTTCAGTGGTGTGAGTACTGGCCTGTGAACCAAAGGGTCACCAGTTTGATTCCCCGTCAAAGGGCGCATGTCTGCGTTGCAGGTCAGGTCCCCAGTTGGGGGCACATGAGAGGCAACCACACATTGATGTTTCTCTCTCTCTTTATCTCCCTCCCTCCCTGTTTCTTTAAAATAGATAAATTAAACAAAACATTTTTAAATAAATAAATTAGCTCTCTGTGCCTGTTAGTGTTACTCTCGATCTGGCCTGAAATCTAGCCTTCTCAATTCTGCTTTGTGATGTTGGGTTTCAGACTCTGCCCCTGCAATTCATTTTGTCAGCAAGGTAGGGTGAGTTGAAGGCTCCACCTAGAAGGTGTTCTGGAAATCTGGGCCAAGGGAAGGAAAGGTCATGACCTTTCTTTGTGTGGTCCCAATGCTGACAAAATGAACTCAGCAGTAGTTCTTTGCCCTGGCAGAGTTATGGGGACATGGAGGTCCGCTATCCAGGTTTTGTCGTTTGTTGTTTTTCCTGCTCCCGTAACCAGCTTTGAAGTACCTGCCCTGACTACTCTCTCCCAAGTCTCCCGGAAATGAGACCCCCTCACTTTTGGGGTACTGGCCCCAAGGGGCATCATTCCCACTTCAGAGGTTCTGGTCTGGGTGCCAGAGAACCTCTCCCCTAAGCTTTAGGTTCTAATGACCCAACTCCTACCCTTTGTTTGCAAAAGAATAGCTAGAATCACTGTCCAAGTGTTTCCCCAGATTTCTTTCCTGTTTGCTTTTCAGGTTTTGGTTAACAACTGGTAGTTAGTTCTTTACATCAATCCTTGTTTATAAATAAATGATGTGGTATCTATTCGCACCATCTTTAATGAAAGACTTCCCCTTTCTTGTTGAACAAAGAAATCATTTTTATGCTAAATAAAAATGTAAGTAGAAGGAAAAACATTTTTTCTTAGCAGCTTTTTCCTATAGCCTAGACACATTTTTAAATGATCAATAAGTAGGAAAGAAAAAGAGGGAAAAAGTGACTCAGCGATGTACTTTTCACCTGGTTGTTTTCCAGTTCTTAAATTATTTTATGTTAAATTGTTATACATTAATATTCTGATGTATAGGACATACATTATTTATGAATGCAATGCTCAGCATTTTGAAATGATGCCTGGAGCCCAATGTACGTGGATAGACAGGGACAAAAAATAACATGGATTCGTGCAAAAATACACAGTGCAAGTTAAGATAAGCTCTCCTTGAGCAATAAGTGCATAATGAACACGTATAAGAAACACAAACTTACAAAGGAAGAAATGCTGTGAGTCTTTGGCTTTTGAATACAGATTTGCACCCAAAGTGCATAACACACTTGGTCATGAGATATAAAGTTTTAATATGCTGCCTAAAAATATTGATTTAGGTCATTACTTTCATCTAAATCCCCCTCATCCTTTTGTGGGAGAAATAAAGGTCTGCAAGCTAAATCCCTTTTTTAGATTTTCCTCCATTCAGCTTCAATTCCCGATTTAAGGAGGCTCTACGCTAGGCCCGTGCGCCCTGGCAATGCTCCCAACAGTCTCCACCACAAAGTGGGCCTGTGGCCATTGCCCGAAACCAGCGATCATGCTTGTCCCAGATTCTGTTCCCTTTGACATGGGGCGCTTCCTGTAGTATTTGTCTCTCTCTGCATGAAACTGTCACCGTTTCACACAGGGCTCCTGGATACTTACATCTGCCCTGCCTTTTCTAGGGCCCTATTGGACCTTCCTTACTTGAGACAAAAGGAAATATACGTGGTAAATACAGAAACAGCAAATACACCTTTGCTGTTTTCTTTTCCCATTTGTAGATTTTCTTCGAACAAAGTGCTCGATGTGGAATCAAGTGTCAAAGGTTCTAGCTACACTATTGTGAACACCAAGCTCCATAACCTTGTAAAAACAGAATAACCGCTCCTGCTCTTTGGTGATTCAGATTTAATGAAGGCATTTAGGTTAAATGCTGTCTATGTTCTTGGAATTCTAACGCCCCTGTAGTTGCAACGCCCTTTTTGTCAAAATTAATTTGCATTGAACTATTGGAGATATATTTCGACTTGTCAGAATTCCCCCTTTTTTCCACTTTACGTCAGTGTTTACCTTTTTCTTTCAGGGCAGGGGTCAATTGGAGCTGGGCAATTTTTCAACCAAAAACACACATTGACAATTGCAGAATGTTTGTGTTTTGGGACGCTGTGCTGGGGACAGTCACACTCCTGGGGTCATGGAATGTGAGGCCTGGGGGAAAGCCAGCATTTCTGTATTTCAGTTGACAGGGAGTTACACGGCCTAAATGGCTTGGAGAATGTAAGGTCCAGATGCTATGCACAGGCAACCGAAAATTGTAGTCATGCTCCTCGAGTGGATGGGGTAACTGGAATAATGACACCAGACACTGCAGTGAAATTGGAGGCAATGCTAAATTCGAGAGGATTTCCCCCTGGAAAAGGCAAATGGCAGAAGGGAGGAACAGGGTAAGGGAAACTGCTTTGAGGGGGGAAATAATAATAACGTGGCCACAGGCATACACTGAGATTCGAAGGAGAACATGAAATGAGACAGCTGGGTTCAGTAGTGGGGTTTTAACTTGCCTATACATGCAGGTGCAGACACCTGCCCTTCCCTCATTTCTGGCTGGATCTCCTTAGATACCCATTTTTTTAAAAAAGATAATGCTTTGTTTTTAAGGAGTAGGCATTTGTTTAAATGCTAATGATACCGCTGACATTTAGAGAAATTAATTCCAAAGGATTAGGGAAAAAATTTAAGAGACTTTTAAGGCAAGTTCTCTACCTTATGCTGTTCATAGCTGTATCTCATTTACACTTTCGAGCTTCACTTAAAAATAACTATGTGACACATAATTTCAAATGGCCTTTCTCATCACAGTATGGTTATTTTTAAAAATTCTATTTGCATTTGCATAATTCTAACTGACATTTAAACTGTAGGTCTTTACATTTCTCATGGTGTTAATTTTGTCTCGAAATGATAAAGAGTGTATCACTACTAAATCAATGATCAGATATGGAAATAAATTCAATTAAATTTCAAGACAAAATACCAACCAGATATCAAGATAATTAAAATGAAGTGTGATGGATTTGAATTTGAGGTGTCTGTAATTTAAAATGCTTTGAATATGAATAATCAACTAAACTTACACACACTCATACAAACAGCTATCCCAAGTTTTTTTCATGACAAATCCAGCCAGTCAAATGTGCAAATATACTAATATATCAAATCAAAATGAGTTATCCATAGTCAAGTTAATTTGATATTTTCTGATAAAAATCAATTACTCTAGCAATCAAAATAATCAGCTTGATTTATAATCTAGGTACACATGAAATCTGAAAAAATAGTATGATAGTATTTGAATTTAAATGTGAAAATTAAATCAATCTGTGCATTTGTTTTTAAGTAATTTAAAATAGGGATGAATTAAATTAACAATGTAAGACATTATCACTGCTCACTTTTTCAAACAATGTGTGAATAATAAATGAGCATCTTAATTATAACATACTGTCCAAAATAATTCAGATTACAAGATTATTTGTGTGGTGATTTAGCTGTCTCATATTTCATCAAAGAATCTTAATATATCATTTAAAGAGAAAGTTTTAAAATCACATCATCCAGTCATTTTGAACCCCATGACTGATATTTTTGGCAAAAAATAGCAGTGCAAAAGGTGGGAATACTCTGCCCCTTAAAGATTATCTCAATTATAAAATATATATGCTTATGGTTGGTTATAATTATCCAAATTAATTTCCTAACAATAACCTTAAGATAATCCAGACTTTCAGTAGGGTTGCTTTTCCACTTATTTTTCTATTTATCTATCTATTTATCTATCTACCCACTTACTTATCTGTCTTCTGTCAATCCCAGGTTTCTTGCCCCAGCTGACAGATAATGTCCCGATTTTTCCATCAAACCCTTGAACTCTTGGACCACCCCACACTGAAGGCAGGGGTGCCTTTCTCTCTGAGTCAACTTTATTGTCTCCCCATGCACGCTGTTTTAGGCTCCTCATATAAGTGGGATCATGAAGCTTTTGTCCTTCTGTGTGGGGCTAATGGCGCTTCACAGAGTGTAACTTTTCATTAGGTGTTCAACATTGTAGTATTGCATGACTATTTCTGGACATTTAGTTTCTTTCATTGGTTGGTTTGTTTGTTTTTGGTCTCCTAGAAGGTACAGAGTTTTGTCTTAGCAAGAATTTACATTACTTAGTAGTGATCATTTGAGTTCTTTTGAGACCTGTTCTTAAGCGTTGTTTTTGGTATGAAAGCAAATAGAGTAGAATAAGCGCTGCTAAGAGAGTCACTGAGTGTCAGGAGCCTACAGGGAAGTGGCTCGTGCGCACCTTGTGCCTCAGAGCTCAGAGCTGCTCTTGGTGAACCTGGTGCTAAGCTCAAACAAAAACTACTGTGTGGAGGTATATGTGGTTTGCTTCCTCCTTGTAGTTCCCACCCCCTCATTTGCATTTTGGAACTAACCAATCCCTGTTCACCTGGCCAGATCCCTTCATTTGCATGAAAGAATTACACTTTATAGTTTCTGCCTCATAAACCCTGCCTTTCCTTGTGGTCTTCTGAGCACAGGTTCAAATCTGTGTCTCTGATTTGAACCCTGTGAGGCCCCCAAATAAACTCTTCATTTGTTTTGTAGCCTCCCGTTGTTATTGGCTACCACTTTTGTCCGAAAATCAATTTTTAGTCCATGTGTACAGTTCATTTCTGCCACTACTGTGTGACTCCTCTAAGGACTTACCGTTGGGAGATTTTCCTTCTCTTTCTCTTCTCTGTTTGTTTGCTGGTGGTGAGCACCCCCGAGTTCCTGAGCATGGCCAGGTCAGGATAGAGGGACCCAGGGAGAAGCTAGCTGGGCTCTGGGGAGGGAATGTTGTACGGGCTGGTACTGCACAGGCCATTATACTTTCCTTGTATGTTTATGATAGCAGTTAGCAAAACTAATACTGAGATTAATTAAAACGGGGTTATCATTATATTTTCCCAAGCAATTAGTCACTCGTTTCACTATCATTTATTGAATGATTTATCCATCCACTTAAGTAATAATGAGGTTATCATTTTTCCCCCAAATTAGCCACTTGTCACATTACAACATTGAGTGATTCATCTGTCCCCTATTCTGAAATACCACCTTTCCACACAATAAATTTTCTTTCACAACCGAGTCTATTTGATCACTTTTTAAAATATTCTAATTATCCTTTAGTTTCTGTGTCAGAGGCACGCCATGCACCATTGTAAGTACCGAAAAGTCTTTACTATTTGTTGGGGGAAGTTTACCATTGAACGATTTCTTTGGTTATTTCTCTTTCTTTATTATTTCAGGTGATTTAATAATTTTAGCCATTAAAGCAGGGTGTCCATTAAAATCATGTTTAATTTACAAATAAGTTGGGTGGGCATGTTTATCTTTCAAATATTGTATTTCTTTCTAGAAACATATTAGGCTTCCCATTTTAGGACTTTTTGTAATTTCCTCTGTGGCCACCACTCATTTGTAAAACTCTGTATGAAATATTAATAGTTGGAGATGAAAACTCTGAGGTTTTAAAAAAAACAGGGCGCAATACGAAGGGCAGAGAAAGAGTAAATTTGTCTGATAGTAGAATCTTTGATTGGATCCACACAACTGAACAAGTAACATCGAGGCCTCATACATGAATGTGTTGGTGGTATCGTGTCATAGAATTGTGTCATGGTGTCGTGACATAGTGTCATGACAGTATCGTGACACAGGGCAGGCACACCAGTAGGCATTGTGAAGGAAAAGAGGAGTGAATTTCTGGAGTAATGCAGACAACCTGCCTCTGTGTCTTTCAAGTGGGCCAAGGACTGATATCACAGTACACTTCCATTTTGCTTTAGTAACTGTATTATAACCAAAGGTGTAGGAGCAATGTATGAAAATTCCTGATTCTAATAATACCAGCTCACAGGACACTCTCCCAAAACATCTTCTTTGTGTTTTTGTTCTTTTTTTCCCCAATATTAAAAGTAGGATTTATTCCAGCTCCTGTTTAACCTCAAAATTTTACATGTCAAATCTAAGTGTAAGCTACATGTATTTAATGGTGGTTCCTAGTTTTGAACTCTCAGTAGTTCAGGTTTGTCCAAAGTTCCTCACTTGCATGCCCATCTTTATCCCCTGCAAATATTCCAGAAAGAATTCAACTCCTTTCTCCCACTGACATTTTTTTTGTTGTTGTTGGTCTTCTGGTTGTTGGATAATAGAATTATCAGCGTTTTAAGTTTTCAGACAGAACCTGTGAAATTGCTTAGATTTCTGCTTCTTTGCTTAGTCTCAGCTATCATGACTAGTCCCTCTGAACAATTCCACCTTTACTATCCTCCAAATGTGCCCTCCTTTCGTCAGTTTGGTTTTCTCAGTTCAGACTGAATTTCCGTTCCCTTGATCCCCTCTATTGAGTTCCAAAGGGCTCGGTAATTCCAGACCCACCTGCAAACGTTTCTTCCTTCTGAAACATTTTACAACCCTGTGCATTTCTTTTTTTTTTTTACTGTTTTCTTTTTTTAATTTATTTAATTATTTTTCAAGTACAGTTTTCTGTCTATTACGCCCATCCCATCCCACCCCCCGTGCATTTCCAAACGGCTGCCATTCACTTTGGCCCCAGCCTTCTTTTCCTGCAATACCCAAAGGTTGCCACGTATTAATCTGTACCTTACGCCAAACATGATCTAAACCTTTTAATACTAGCAATAATGCTCAAGTTTCTCCCTTGGCCTGAAATATTTGAGAAGGGGAAATAGTTTGTTTCTTTTTTGATAGGCTTAACAGATCATTTTACTTATCTGTTTCCTGCTGATTATTACATACGTTGGCTCTTAGTTATTAGGTACAAAATCATAATTTTATTAGAGGTAAAAAACAGAGATGATTCTGATTAAAAAGCATTCTATCTCCTCCTCGTGGACATACACGGTTCTATTTTCCCAGTCTCCCTTGAAGTTTACTGCCAAGTGATGCAATCAGCATATGTACCAACATGATGTTTATCATTTCTAGGTGTGATGGAAAATCTTTGCAGGTCACCCAGGCTTTCTCGTCGTCTGCCATGTGACTCCGAATGCCATCTGTTCGAGATGGCATTGCCACTAAATGGAGGAGGGGAGCCTGACCCTCATCAGACTTTTGTAAAAAGTATAAACCTTTCTTCCAGCAACAAAGATATCCTGGAGCATGACTTTCATCTTTGCCTTGCTTAGGGTTGCCAAAAATCTCAGAGTGCCAATTCACACCCCAAACCTCCAGTTATCAGTGGAGTGCCAGTTAGGTACCTTATTACTCACTGTTTTAAAAATATTTTGACATGCCTTTCAAAGATTTTATATGTGACAACATTTGAAACTTCACAGTTTGGAGACACTGACTTACCTAAAGTTTAAAGTTCTCACTCTCTCTCTTTTTTTTTTTGGATGTGCAAGCTCATATATTTTAAAAATGCATTTTATATCCATAGTAGAAGCATATATTGAACTGGGTTATCAGAGGACTTCTGTTAGGATGAGTGTTATGTGAAGTGGGAATCCTATCATGTATCAGTATTTCCTCTCATCAAGGATGTTTCNACATTTGAAACTTCACAGTTTGGAGACACTGACTTACCTAAAGTTTAAAGTTCTCTCTCTCTCTCTTTTTTTTTTTTTTTGATGCGCAAGCTCATATATTTTAAAAATGCATTTTATATCCATAGTAGAAGCGTATATTGAACTGGGTTATCAGAGGACTTCTGTTAGGATGAGTGTTATGTGAAGTGGGAATCCTATCATGTATCAGTATTTCCTCTCATCAAGGATGTTTCCTTTTCCTGTAAATGTAACTTTGTGCTGACCTAGAAATATTATTCTGAGTAGCTTCCCTGATGATGACCTTCAGGTAATTTTAAATGAAACTCTTCATACACAAATATTATGTCAGATTTAGCCTAAAAAATTAAGTGGTATAGATTAATGTATGTTTACTTTGTTCATAGTGCTACTTGTCCAATGTGTCAAAATCATTGTTGCATGTTAAGTATTCTGGAATACTTGTTTCTGAGACTTCTTTTTCCTTCCTTTCTAGATGTGTTGGCAACAGAACGCTGTCCCCTGAGCTCTGAATTTCCATGGTGACATGCCTCGGTAAGAATTTCTTTTCCTCATTGTTCTAGGCCTTGTCTAGGGCTCTCGATGTGGTGATTCAAGCCCATCGGTTCTGTGAAATAATCTAGATGAAATATTCAATCACTGACTAATTCATTTTGCCTTTTACCTGTTCTGGCACAAACAAAGTTCCGATATTTACATCTGTTTTCTCCTTTGCTCTGTTTCTTGGCCTAGTGTACCATCTGGGAGTTAACCTCACCTTTGCTTTCACTACCCTACTTCAGCTTTCATTTCTGAGAGCTCTAAGCATCTTTATATCTGTGTCTGTATTTCCAAAGTATCTTTACTTACTGTTCACTATAAATTATCCTTTTACTTCATCTGGGTATAACACGTCTTCTCTGAGGTGGTTAATGTGGGTACAGCTATGGTTAATGTGGTTAAGGTGGTTAATGTGGTTAATGTGGGTACAGCTATGTGGGTACGTTATTTACTCCCTCCTGTCACCTCCCCCTGCCCTGTTCCTTCTGGTTTCTACAAATTCCTGTTTCCGTTTATTTGTCACCTGTTTTCTGGGTTTTGGTAATTAACTAACTCACATACCGGATGTGTCTGAGCTATCCAGTCCTATTGGCTCTTGAGGAATGAAAAGCTGAATGAATATTCCCTGCTCAGCGCATCCCTACTAGGGCGCTCCTGTCAAGGCTGATGGGCCTGGTCTGCCTTCTCGAGGGGATATTGCTTAAGTCGACCTGTTCGTTTTCTTCCAAGATGGTACTCAGGTTTCTGCTGTGGAGTTCTCCACTCTCCCACTGCGGGAGGTTAATGTCTGGCTGTCAGTTTTCTCCATGCTGATGAGAGATGGGAAGGGCTGTCCTCGGGTTAGAGTTTCATTTATCTCCTGTCCTTTTTTGGCCTGGTCTCTTCCGTATTAAGGTCCCCAGCCCTCCGGGTCTGATTTTTCCACAAGGTTAGTCCAGGCTCATGCTATATAGCAGAGAAAGGCATTTGTTTTAATGTTTGCTATGCAGGAAGAACTCTGAAAAACCCAAGAGCATTTACACAGACTTTCAAATATTATTCTGGTTTGCAGTCCCACGTTCGGTCTCCCCTGTGCGGGCCCAGTTGCTTTCACGCTGAACTGTGCCGGGCGGACATGGCGACCTCGGCTGAGCCCACTACTGCGCCAGTCAGCTCTCCTCCATCCATGTCACCTTGCCTGTTTTCTTCCCGTCTCTCAAATGAGGCTGCTTCCACTCCCTGTTTCACTTCCTTTTTCTTTATGTGTCTATCAATTGAACATTTCTTTATAATTTTAGTGGGGTGTGAGAGGCAGATTGTATACATTTTCCATTAACCTTTTGTGTTTAGTAGAAGTACATGAATTCCTTCTAGAAACTGTTAGGAAAGCAAAGCAACATGGAACACAATTAACACAATGGCTGGAAATGCACTGAGGGTGTACTGTATGTATGTATGTTTGTTTTTTCTTTATTCCCTGCACTTATACAATGTATTTCTTTAAGGAAACACTGTATGTAACATATCCCAAGGTTAACCTGTTGCATGATCCAATTTGCATGCGGCAGGTGCGTATCACTCGACATAGGGTTGCCAATATCTCACAGAAAATGTAACTCTTCAGATATGTTAGCAGCAAACAGCACCAGATGTTAGCAGCATGGTTAGACTGCAGTCCTTGAGTTTGGCTAAGAAAGAATTCATAGCCAAGAACTCTGATTATAAGTGAAAGGTTTTGTTTTTTTTTTAAACTCACAGCAGTAAAAGAAGTGAGCCAGCCAGGATGAGGGGATTCTGGAAAAAGTTACAAAGGCAAAAGAAGGGGCCTTGGAGCTTAGGAGAAAGAGTGCAAAGGTGCATGCCTATGGAAAGAAGAGAGAGAAGAAAGGCGAGGGTGTGCTCCAGAGAGAGTCAGACAGACAGACAGAGGACATGTACAAGGCCCACCTCTTGCGTCACCCCCCAGCTCCATTTGAAGTGGGTCTCTTAACACCTCCTATCCTGTTTAATTTTCTCTGTTATCAGTGTGAACAACCAGAAGACAATGCTTTTGACTAATAGATAATTTAAAGAAAATTGAATATTTTGCATGAAAAGTATTACCAATTGCCCACAGAACGCAGGAGTTAATTTTCAGCTGAATCCAGCTTCCATAGTTAATTACACTTGTCTGAGCAGAAACTGACTCGTTCACCTCCTAGGTCCAAATCAGAAGTGCAGACAACATCCAATTAACGAAGAGATTTTAATCCACTTGCTGAACTTAATAAATGACTGTCTCATTAAACTGACAGCATAAATATGCCTTTTTGTTTACATGATAAAAATATTCTACCCAGGGAGGAAAATAGATACATTTATAAAATGTTGGAAGGCTGGGGCTGTATAGGGAGATCATGTCAGTTTTGGAGACGAGTGTTATAAAAAAGCATAGAGAGTTAAATTTAAGAAAACCATCATTTCAAAATAATGGTTTTATAAAATCCTGTTTTAGAGTTGACTGAGTTATATTCACATTAATTTTCCCATAGTCACATTATATTAAATTACATAGAGTTATCCAGTCTTGTGTCAGAGAAGCAAAGGGTTAAATGTGAGGTGCATTTTGCCCCTAATATTCACCCTGTAAGAGATTTTATTTTACCATCACAAAATTTCTATCGCATACTCCCTGTTTACAGATAGGGAAATGGGGTCAGAAAATTTATCTAAGTGGCAGCATGATTTTTAGGCAATATTTGGCCCTAAATATTTACCCCAAATCATTGGCCTGCTTATATTTCTCTAGGCTGCAAGGTACGTGTAAGTGTTGTGAAAGATAATATAAATGGAGCTACTTCTGAAAGGACTCAGAGCTGCCATCCCAAGAGGAACTGCCTTGCAGGTCTCACACCTCACACCTTTGGGATGTTGAAACCCACACTCGCCTTTGGCCTGGCCCTAAAGCGGCATGGTGTCCCAAACAGTTTAGGTCATTTCCATGTTGAAATGCTGATAAAACCACAAAACTAGGTGTAACCACCGGAGGACTGAGGATACACATAAAAACAGAAGAGAGGAAGGACATTAAGTCCAGCAGCAGTGCACGTGGCAAGGTCGAGATTGGTCAGCTCCGCCGAATGCTGCTGCCATGGACAGGGACTAAGAAATGACCCTTGCCTCTAGCGTGATCGTGCTAAACCATGACAATTTCGGTGGACTTCAGAGTAACGATAGTATGTTTTTAAGCTGACAAAATCCAAAAGAATGAACAGTTCATGATGCAGAGGAGGGGAAAATCGCCGGAAAAAATCTTTCTTAAATAGGAAAAAGGGAGTGTGTTGTTATGCAATATTATAAGGGAGCCATTTCTATTTTCCCTGACAGTTTCCATGGTAATAATGAAAAAGCAAGCGTGTGTATACTGATCCATGTAGCAGGAAACATCCATGTGATGGGTAGATAACATCCCGAGTACAACAGGGAGCAGAATCATCAGCTCAAGGGTGAAGTGGGCACATACATGTGAGGTACAGAGGTCTGAGAAGAGGCAGTAGGAAATATCATCACCAAGAGAAGGGCTGTGCATGTATCAGAGAAGCAGGGTGAGACTGGCATCTCCATTACGTGGTTTTCGGAGCCTGGCAATCACATTTGTGTGTTTTCCCAGCCATTTTCAACCGTGGGCAGCAGATGGGGCTTGGGGAGAAAGCCGGAGTTGCCCAGGGTTTCCACTCGGCTAAGAGGACAGAGCAAAAAGAGAGTCAGGGAAATGGATTCAGGAAATAGGCGAGGATAATCACCAAGCCTGAGCATGGAATTTAATCCAGGGGAAAAGATTAAGATGAAAAACATTGAGGCCTGGTGATAAAATAGTATGAGCAATAGGTTTCTGTGTATTATTGGGGGGTTTTATTTCAAATTCTGTCTCATGTTGATTTAATTGCTAAGTAAGTAGTAGATTCTTGATAAAAAAGCATTCAGAAAGAATAGTGTGGCCGTGTATAAATAACAACTTGCATTTAATTTAACAAATAGTATGTATTTGGGATTGTCAAGCATACACCAATAAATCTTGACATTCCATAAAATAGGAATAAACTCATAAAGTATGAATTTAAGAACTTCTAAAAGCATGTTCAGCAATCGTCAATGTAAGGGCAGTGGTATCCTTGCAGGTACCTACACATACCAGCAGTTCTCGACACATTGTCACAAAGACACACAGCGTTGGTACTTTTGACAAATTGTTGCATTTGGAACTCTTCCCGGACGCACTCTGCTGTGCGCCTGCAGATTCAACCCAAATTAATGGAGGTCTGACCTTTAGTTACATAATTGCGGCTGGGTATGAATTAATGCTCACTGTTTCAGGGAAAGACCTGAACATGTAGATGAAAGTGTCGTATATTGCTAATGATCATTATTTATTCAGCACCGTTCATTTCCTATGGGAAGAAATGAGTAGTACTGCTGAAATACGTAGATTATCCTAGGGTTGTGAATACACATAGGCTCCGAAGCTTTACAACCTCATTCTGAAAGTCCTGGGGTAAAAATAACTGTCACACTTTTTCAGGGTGGGATGCCGGCAGTGAGGGACGTTCAGTCTCACTGCCGTCTTCCTCATCTCTCCCTTTGTTCTCTTCCATCTTCTCTACATGCATCACCCATATTCAGAGAGTGAGTGGTAGCATCCTGATTCTTAAGGGGAAACAATGTAAATTAAAAATGAAATTGCAATGTAATCCCAATTTAAACTCTAAAATACATGTATAACGAAGCTTTATTAAAGTGCAAGCCTATCTATAAAGTCTCAATTTTAGGTTGTTCTACAGTTTGTATAAAAATATAGCTCCAGTTAATCAGATTTAGAATATAATTTACAGGCAGAAAACAAAAAGCCTTGGAGATAAAGTATGTAATAAGAAGCCCTAGTCGAATTATTTCATTCAGTCCAGTTACCAATGTTATTTTCCAAAGGTCAGTGTCTACAGAGTCATTCATATTTGGCAAACAATTGTTAATAACATACTAGGTGCAAAGTAACAAGCCGATGTTACAGGTAGACATTTCATAGTACATGCCAGGGTTAACTTGTCTACTTTGAATGTAACAAAACAAACAAAATTCCAATGATTATTTACATGATATTATGTAAACTGAAACTCAATCTGGAACAATAGGACTTTTCCTTGATTCGTCAGTTTTCCCTGACTTTCCTGAGCCACCCCCACAGACCAAGGTCTGGGATGACTGCAGTTCTGTGTAGATACCAACATACATATTTAATGAGTACTTCCTCCCCTAGTTTATCTTAATGTTATATATGGGGACCTCATAGTGCATCTTAAAGATTTAATTTTTGTAAATACAAGTGGGATGTATTAATACACATTCTGTGGATGCCTCATAGAATAATACACTTTGGACCATTTTCTAGTCCTTTTTTTTTTCAGATTCATAATGCAAGTTATAAATTTCACTCTTTCTATCCTCCTCCCTTGGGGAAAAATCAGTGGAAATTTCATAACCCCAGTTCTTAGGAAGCCTTCTGACACGAGGAACAACTTAAGACTTCAAGGAAAGAAACATGTTTGTTACAAAGTAAAACATTTCCTGATTCAGAGAGACTTGTGTCCACTTTTATCCAATTCCTGAGGGTTTTCTTCCTAAAAAGCCTTTACTTTCAAATGCATAAGCAAGGAGAGACCACAGCCCTCCAAGACTTTAATGTGTCTCTTTCTGTAGATGTGTGCTAAAGCCAAGTTCACTGCCAAGCAGCAGCACCTGGTGGGTTTTGTCGTTTCGGCTCAGTCTCTCCCGGTGACTCGGAAAGACGTGAGTCCATAGCTTCTCTCTAAGACCCTCCTTCCTTTGACCTTGTACCAGTACATTTATCTTTCTAAAGACATTTCCTGTTGGGACAGGGGAATAAGAACACTGACGAGGTAGTGTTGACAATCGGTTAAATGAGATTACCTATCGGAACAGTTCATTCACTGCAGGTTTTCAGTTACAAGTTTGCAGCGTTCCTCCCGAATGGTTCCTTTCTGCTCGTTAGTTTCCCATTAAATCTTTCCATGTTGACTGTAGATTTATCCGAACTTCGTCAACGTCACTCAAAAGTAGGACATGTTATGTGGTATTTACCATTTAGCCATTCTAGTTGAACAATTAAACAAATAGTCTTTGGGGAAGATCTAAGGCAAAGGGAAGAGCTGAATTCCCTGAGTTTTTTCTTGCCTCTGTGGTCTATTAGAAAAAAGTTTGTCGTAGACACATAAAATTATTATAACTCTACCTGTGAACGTAGGTGAGATAATTTAATTTTGGTGATTGGATACGATCATTGGAAAACCAAAGATCTTACTAAAAATAGGTAAATATCTAGAAAAATCAAGCTTAGCTCATTTCTATACTAACACAAATCATTCTTGCAGACCCTTCTGGAGTTAGGGGGGAAAAAAGCCAGACCATTCGATGAAACACACATCACATGCCGTTCATTCCAGTGTGGAGGGGCAAGGGTTGGACGGTTCTAGGACGAGCAGATTTCCAATTACCAAATTGACTTCAAGCCTGCACCAAAAGACTAACACTCTTACACTGACATGTTGTGACATGAAATCTCAAATAATGAGATGGTCAGGACCTCATTTTTATGCCTCTGTGAAATAGCTCACAGAAGAGCATGCTACTCCGATCATTATGCTAAGCAATAATTACCACATTGGGTGATTAAATCCAGCAGGGTGAGAGGAAAACTGGTACTGGGCTAGAAAGGAACAGGTGATGTGGTCCCTGAGAAAAGCTTTATTTTATTTTTAACTTCATTATACACTTGCTGCTGATGGAGGTTGAAGGGTTCTTTCAGCGTGCAGGGCACCGCAGGTTAACAAAAAATGTGATGTCGGCACAATTATGGATCTCGCCGTCAATCCTAATACTGTGGCCCAGAAACAGGTGGGTGAGAAAGCGGCAGCATTGATTTTTTATTATAATTGTCCTATATTATTGCTTTTAACACAGTGATGACTGCAAATGCCACTTACGATAATTCAGCATGATCCCCAAACACACGCTCTGTCTAGCCAGAGAGAGAAGGGCTGCAGGCAAAAGGTATTAATAACATACAAAAATAATCATTTCTTCCCTTTTGTGGGAAGGTGTTGGCTGTCACTTAGTTAGAGCAAATTAATGAAGTTAATCTAGAAGATTTGTAAAAACCCATGATGCGATTTTAATTCAGCAAAAGTTTATTGAGAAATTACTTTGTTCCAGTTGTGTCTGGAGTACTAAATTGACAGCATGCTTTCCAACCTTGTCTACTGTAAAATTGAACGTTAGGTGTGAGACAGGACAAGTTATTTCACAAATGTAAGTGGTAATTCCCCTGTGTGTTAAATATTCAATTATTGTATACAGTTCAAGTGATATGATAAGAAAAACAGTGCTGTTAGAAAACATGATTTTTTTCCTGCTCTTCTCCCACTCTGTCAACCACATCATTCTCCTCCTCCTCCTCCTCCTCCTCCTCCTCCTCCTCCTCCTTCTTCTTCTTCTTTTTGCTGTAACATTGTTTTGGCATAAGGATGTCCAAAATGGCCAGAAAGTGGTGCTCATTTCCAGTACCCTGGGCCTTGAGTGAAGCATTTCACCCCTGGTTTCTGGGTGTTCCCAATCTACTGAGCCCAAAGCTTGAAGACCATCATTCAAAACATTTTAAATAGAAATTAGGTGTATTGATGGGGTGGGGCTCATCTAACTACATCCCTTCATTATTAGACCTGTGCATTTTGGGAGGTACAGAAGATCTTCCCTCAAATATCGGTTATTGTTTTCAGACATGGTTATACTGTATTCAGTAGATACGCCACCCTGCAGAACGCTGTGTCCATTGCAGGGAAGAACTTGAGTCTCCATCAGGCTCCCCAACCTTTCTATCAGGCTAGACAATGGGGCTCCTTCTGAACTCAGCAGGTTCCATTTTATAGTTCTTTGTCCCATGCCTTCATAATAAAAAGACACTGTGCATTATCACAGCAATCGATATGACACTAAGTTCACCATAGTGATACGGGCAGGTCAACGGGAAGTGACAACAAACCGAAGACTAATATGTGACTGTCGCTGTGAGCACAACGCACTGTTCTTTCCATATCAGAAGGAATCCGATGGAATGAATCCACCAGCTTGTAGACTTGCTGAGACCCACGTGGGTGGGCCTTGGCCAATCAGCTCCTGGAGACAGGGATAAAGTCCCAGAGAGGCAGTTTTTGCTAATTTCCATGGTGCGGGTATTCTCACCATTACCAGTTCTATGCTGCCACCATGACGTTATATAAAAAATTGTGTGTGCCATTGACGTTAGGGGTCCGGTAGGAACTCCAGAATGTGGTGCTGCTGATTTGCATTTGGTTAGTTCAAAGTGTGCCGGTAGCCATAGCAACCATGGTGAGGGAAACCCCCTGCCCTTTTTCTGAGCCCACTTCTCTGCTCCTCAAATACATAAGCAACCAATTGCAGAATTTGTGTGGAGGGTGGATTTCCTGGAAGCAGGAAAAAGTATTCAGCAGGATAAATTAGGATGAAGACAAACAACAGCTGTCAGGCACACGTAGAAACTCCAGCTAGCAACCTCTACCAGTGAGTGACAGATTTAGAAACAGAATTTGAACAACAGGATTCTAAATCCCATTATCTAAACTGGGCTCGGTTTGTTTGATTTTATCTGAGATAATTGGCATGTTCATAATCTTTGAGATGTATGCAGATATATAAATATACAGACATATGAGTGTATAAGTGTGTGTATATATATGTGTGTGTGTGTATCTATCTGTGCTGTGTGTATATATAAAAGTGTTATAACTAATTCAGAAGGGTATAAAGTACACATTTTAATACTAGTTCATGATGTCATCTATGCTGTACAAAGCAAAATGTTTTCAAAATATTTTTATTGCCTGTATTGGATACCCCAAATGCAAGAGAAGTATGGACAAATTAGTGGCACTATTGATTATTCCAGTATGGCTTATTTAGAAGATAAATATACCATGGAGTAGTAAAAAGATTGAAGTTAGATAGGATAAATGAGGGCCACAAGAAAAATGATTTACCCAGGAGTTTAAACTGGCACGTTGGTGACTCTGCAATTGCTTGAAACATCTATCCTTGGTAAAAAATGACTTATTCCATATACCTCCTGGTCAAGTTTCCGTCTTGACTGATAAATGTACCTAACAGAATGTAACATTAGTTCGTTTTAGGCTGTATGCAGAATTATGAAGTGCCCTTCAGGAGCCCATACTACATTATGATTCATCGCACCTACCAAGATTAAGAGAAAATTAAGACACTGAAAGACCAAAATCAATCCATTCGATTAACAGAGACCTTCACCACCTACAAAAAGAAATGTATGCAAACAAGCGTTAAAAGTTAGCCATTTTCCCCCCCATGCCATGGCTGCATGGGGAAACTCCCCCTGTGTGACCCGTCTGAATGTGCAGGCTGAGAGATGTATGTTCCTTTTAGGGGCGAGGGACAGAGCCCCTCTGGTGCTTCAGCCAAGAGTGGAAGCTCTTCAGGGAACTGAAAAGATGGAGCAAACTGAGATGTTCATTACTTTCTTGAGGGCAGAAGGCCGAGCTTGTGGTAACAAGAGCTTTTCCTAGACTTTTCGGAACTTAATCCCATGAGACAGGATCTTGCTGAGGCAAATGTGATGGGACCAAAGAAGGAGCAGACACTTCTCACAGTGTTATAGAAGCAGACATATGTACAGTAGGGGGCAACTGAAAATCATCTACATGGTCACATAGGATTTACATGTATTTTTAATACTTCCTCAGTTTTCATTTGGAAGCAAAGTCCCTCACTAAATAATAGAAATAACACATGTACTGTCAGTTCAGAGTGTTGGAGAAAAAAAATGGCAACATTTTGAGGTTCTCTTGGTGTTGTTCAAATGCCGTTTACAATCTCAGTCTTTGCTCTAACAGCAAATACAATTTCCATCATATTCTTTTTAAAATTGGAAAATGCAACGTTTTCAAATTAAAAAGAGAAAGGGAAATTGGAAAAATATTACTGATCGCTTCTTAGTAGGTAATTTCTTGATTAGTCTTTATGTAATTGTACGCCATTGTGTGACTCCTGCTAATTTGAGATGTGAGTCACTTTCACAGCCGGAGTAACATGAACTTGATTAGCATGTTTCACTGGTGAAAAAGGAACTATAGAAATAGGCACGGCAGTGATGGGGATGTAAACAATGTATTTCAAAACCATTGAAAATTATGTTAAAAGAAAACCACAATTTTATACTAAAATTAAAAACAACGAGGGATGGATTGTGTATTTTATGTATATATTTCATATATATAATTTGATATATTTTTCATGAATTAAAGAGGTTTTTCACAATACCATTTTACTTTGTAATGTAAGTCTGGGTATAAGTAGCATGATTATTCAAGCCATGAAAGGGATATAAATTAATATATATAAATTAATATACATGTATATACATACATATGTGTATATGCATATATAATATACACATATATAGTATATGTATATGTGTTTGTGAATATGTTTGGTTTTATTATTGTTTCAGTGTAATGCAGAGCAAAGATATTTGCCTAAGGCAGAGTACAAATATTCCAATTTGATTTCCAACAGTAAATAATTTGTTGTTTAAAAATATATGATACTGTTTCTAACTCTAGGCTGCTTAGGAAATGAGAACCACATGAAGCAAACAAACCATTATTACAATGAGTTTTCCTGACAGCTGGGCTAATAAATTATTCTTTTATTTGTATTACACGTTCCAATTTCTTTTTTATTTCCCATTCCTCTTCATTCATCTACATGCTTTCGCATTAAGGAAGAAATTGAACTAAAATGCTCAACAAATATTATGGCACTTGCTTCCAATCAGCTACACAATGAGTTTTCTCTTTTTTCATATGATTTCTATGCTCAAAAGTCTACTTTAAACATTCCAACTGGGAATCCCAAAAGGTTAACATTTTCTTTTTAATGTTTGACTCAATTTTTTTTTTGTATTATGTCTCATTAGTCACTGGAAGTTATTACCCTAAGTGCTGAGTAACTCCAATGAGCTCAACACGTCTCTAGACGCTGGAATGGCTCAGACATATGGTCCAGGGTGGCAGATGTCCTCGCTGTTTCCAAGTGACCACATTCTTTTCAGTGCTGAACTACAGGTCTTTAACCTAAATGGACAGTATTCTTGAACTCCTTAATAATGTGCCCGACAAGAAAGCAGTATTTTCCTGGGGTAAGAAAGAGGCAAAAGTAATGAGTTCAACGTTGCTGTCCTATTGAAATGGCACTAACCCAGGTTATATGTCATGTGTGACGCACCATGGCTTGGAGACACGGGGATAGGGTTAAATCAATAGTGAGTAATGAGTGGGAACTCCCAGTAAGGCAATTTTCAGAATTCAGTTTTAGCCTTAACCTTGTCTCTTAAATTCTACCTCTGTTGGCTAACAGATTTTTAGAACAGTAGAATTATCTCAGATTACTTACAATCTATTGATCACTTTGGAGCGCTTCTTGAGTTCCATTCTCCACCCATAAAGTTGTCATTGACTGGTGATTGATGAGTGTATCTTTCTGTGTTCTGCCAAATGGCCGTGAAGATGGATAATGTTGTTTTTGATGTGGCTTCAATGACTATGCCTGGTTATGATTTGATTCCATTTCAAGGTCATGAATATAATTATTTGATTTTTGAAATACGTATGCTAGTAAAATTATATATATATAAATTGAAGTCAGAGAAACTCACCTAAAACACCTCAGGACCAAGATCCCCCGCCGAGAGTGCCAGAATCAGATGAACTTTCGCTGACACAGAAAAGCAAATTTCTGGTGTGGCCTGTAGACCTTTTCTTCTTAACCATCGCCAGGCTGAGCTACAGCTGGCTGAGCAGGTGGCAGTATTTCACTGCAGGATGAATGCGACACAGTTGATTCATTCAGAGGCGGAGGCCTGCCGGTATGCAGCAGGGCATGCGCCTCAGTCGTGTCGCCCTTTGGGAGTGGAAATACAGGTGTCGCGTGGAATCTTTGGCCATCAGTATCCTATCAGCTGCCCAGAAGAGAAGAGGTCCCCACCGTGGTGATAATGGACCCGCTGCCTCTCTGGGGGTCCCTGGCTGTCATCCACTGTAATGTACTTTGTAGAAATAAGCAATAACGTGATCGGGCTGGGTCTGGTGTGCTGTGCAGCGAGCCTTCACGAGGCATGACTGAAATATCGGTGTGGTCCATGGGGGACTCGAACCTGAAAACGACTCTCCCCCTGTCTCACAGTTACACGGACTTGGTGTCGTCTCTGACAGAGTGTCTCTCTCACGTTGCGAATGCAGTGCTGGCTTGTGGGGCCAACTGTGCAATTTGGGAAAATGTGTTTCATTTCTCTGAACCTGGTTTTGGGGAAAGGACATAGGCTTTGGAGCTGAATCAGACCTGGTTTTCAAACAAGGCTGTTGGCCTCACTTGTTCTCCATTGTGAGACAAGGTTTATAAAATCTCTAGGTACCATTTTCCTTGTCTGAAAAGAAAGAGGACTGTAGAACATGGATTCCAAATATTTCAAATATGCACTATATATATATATATATGTGTGTGTGTGTGTGTGTGTGTGTGTGTGTGTTTCTCCTTAATCATGACCAGGTGCCCTGCAGTCCAATGTCCCTAGCTGGAAGACATTTCAAGGAAAGACTTCTTTTTGTTCGCTTATTTTTGAAAGACTTGTTTTTATACCGGGTCTTCCACCTTTAAAGGATTCAGCCCTCAGCCATTCAATTCTTCCTAAGTGACCCATGGATTTCCCGAGTGTAGTTAAATGGCTGTTTTTAAACCACTATGATGTTACTAGCTTATACAGTTACAGTGAAAAATACCGAATTTAAAGAAAAGCATTTAACAATAAAAAATATAAATGTGTTGTGAAAATAAAATGTATAGAATTATATGAATACATGTAATAGAGCGGACAAATAGATATGCTTAAACATACTGAGTGGTGTTTATTAATGACTAATTGAACCATAGGCAGTTGCTTAAAGTTTAGGGCAGCTTCGAATATGCCCTGCTATTCTGAGCATGATAGATATTGTATTGGGCACATAATGTTCTCTTGTGGCAATCTTTTCTTCCTGCTATTGTCAGAAACAAACACAAAACTGACATAGAGAATTAAACAATATGGAATAGGTAGTAGCTCCAAAGTAAATATCTCTTTTTATTCTGAATATAATTCCTTTACCTTATGGGGCGTGGGTAGGGAATGGAGGTAGAACTTAGCTCTGGTATTGAAAGTAGACCAGCAGGCTGCAAATAAAATCCCAGAACCCAGGCTCACACCCAACTTACACTGCACAGAGTAAAGGCGAAGGTATGCCCAATGAGAGCTGAGACATTTATTATTCAAGCATGCGGGATGGCTTCTTCCCAGAGATTTGCAAGGCATGAATACTAAATTGGCCAGACTACAACAGGCAAATCATATGTTAAGTCAGAAGTAGACACTTCTGTTTCATAAGTCATTGGCTTTGAAAGCTGTCTTAACAATGTTAAGGAAGAAAAATAAAAAGAAGAAGCAGCCAGATAAAAAAAATTGTATATCTATCACAAACTGTGTCAGCAAGGGTACAAAATAAATAGCAAGATACACGAAGTTGGAGAAATACAGAATTCAATTTGTCAGGGAAAACTTCTCACACCTGGCACTTTCTTGACACACACAAAAAATTGCGTTAGCAACATTTTCCGTCTGAGTTAAGATCCCAGCATCTACAAAAGTTAACACGGCGGTTAAATGTTAGGTATGAAGAAGATTTTTATGATTAATCTAATATTTTTAAAGTTAGGTTATACCTTTCTCATAAAACACTATCAATTAATGTGATTATTTCAAAGTACAGCATGTTAAATATAAAGCATTTAACAGTAGAGGTCAAGGTAGGTAATGAAATAAGCACACCGTTTAGAATCTGGTTCTGTAAACTTGGTATTATATCTTGTGATTTAAATATCAAATAATATATCGAATCACTGTATCTAATAATATTTTAGTTCCCACTTTCTTAGTAATAATAGAGAGGAATGGAATAAGCACTGCTAAGCATCGCGGATTGTCACTAGTGTGGAAGTAGGACCTGTGTGCTCAGTGCCCAGAATTGCTCTCTTGGGGAACCTGTCGCTAAGCTCCGCTCCAGGCTGAGCCCTCAGCACCCTGGAACCAAAACTACCACGTGGGCGTGTGTGGGCTTTGCTTCCTCCTTGTTGTCCCCACCCCCTGTTTTGCATATTGGAACTAACCAATCCCTAAGAACCTAGCTGTGATCCTTCATGTTCATAATAGGATGATACTTTATAACCCTGACTTTCTTTGTTCTTCTCTGAGCACAGTTGGGATTGTGCCTCGATCTGCACCTGCCTGATCGCAATCTTTCAAGTAAATGTTTTTCTGACTTTTATTACAGCCCAAACATCTTCTCTGGTTAACATTAAAAATATGCACCATATTATATATATGTGTGTGAGTGTGTGTATTCATAGTGACACAGTTATAATGATTTCCAAGTTATTTTTATTTCCAGCCTTACAGAGGATGGCTGACTAATAAAAGCGTGGATACACTGGAGATACACAATGTGATGATTTGTTATCAGTATACCGTGTGTCGTGACCACCACAGCCAACCTAACTGACATTTCCATCACATCGCATATAGTTACCATTGTGTGTGTGTGGTGAGAACCACGAAGGACTACTCCCTTAGCAAATTTCAAGTATACAGTGCTTCACAGGAACTAACAGAACTCAACAGCAAAAAGCAGATAATTTGATTCAAGATGGGCAACAGACCCTAAAGAGTCTCCGAAGTACACAACGTACCAATGACCAAAATGTGTATTCAAAGGTGCTCGGCCATGATACTTCAGAGCAAAAATGCTTTACTTTGAAAGAGCCTGGTTGACACATGAATCATATTGCTATCGGAGTCCCTAATCATCAGGAAGACGAGAGTCAAACTCACTCTGAGACATCCCTTCACACCTTTTAGGAGAACTATTACTAAAAAAAGAGAGAGAGAGGTAACCAATGGTAGCCAGGATGTGGAGAAAGGAGTCTACTGTACACTTTTTGCAGGAATGCATATTGGTGCAATCGTTAGGAAAAACTGTATATAGTGTCTAAAATTTAGAAGTAATCCATAATGTCACTTCTGGGTATACATCCAAAAAGAATGAAATCAGTAGCTCAAGGAGATATGTGTTCCTTCATGTTCATGGAAGCATTATTCCCAACAGCCAAGATGTGGCAACAGTTTGAGTTTTCCTAACAACTTAGTGTCCTAAGTGAATGGACAGAGAATCGTGACGTACATATAAGGGAATATTACTCAGCCACATGAAAGAAGGAGATTCTGTCATTTGTGACAATGGATGAACTTGGAGGACGTTATGCTAATCACAATAAGTAAGCCATGCACAGAAAGAAAAAATATTGCATAGTATCACGCCTACGCAGCATCAAGAAAAGTTGAACCTGGAGAAACATGGAGTATCGTGGTGATTGCCAGGGGCAGCAGTTGGGGAATGGGAAGCTGGGGGTGAAAGAGCACACCCTCTCAATTGTGAGAAAAATAAATTCTACACATGGTGACTATAGTTACTAATAGCGTATTATACACTTGGAATTTGCTAAGAGACTAGATTTAAGTGTTCAAATTACTTTTAGACGTGTGAACAAGGAAAAATAAACACTAATAAGATTGCCTAGTTTTGTGACAAGAAGAGCTATACATTCAGAATAAACATAAAAAAGAAAACAGTATCAGCCTTATTTTTGTTGATATCTTGTCCATTGTATCTTGAGGAAAGACAGGAGATTTTTAAAGCCAGGTCAGAGAAGTGTCAGCTTAATACAGCACCAAATACTGATACAAACCAAGCACATCTCTGATGAAGTTATGCATAATTATACTAAGACAGGCTAATGGTAATATTAGTGCAATACCTCTGTGTCTGCTTGCAAAAAAGGGGGCCATGTATAATTATGCAAAGAGAAATTTCATCTAACATAGGCGATGCAAAATAATTAAGCTTTTAAAATTTGCCTTGTTTACAAAGATTTGGTTGTGGAAATTTGTAAAGACACCAACATCGCCTTTGTGCAATGTCATAAATGATGGAATATGGTTCTTGTGCCAGGGGTAGACTTCGTTCCAGGAGCCCGATGCAGCGTTTTTGAAGAGTTATGGTATGAAGTTTGGGGAAGGACTTTTTTTTAAAAAAAATCTGCTTTCTACATTCTGTAACTTATGCCTTCAATCTTATTTGGTATAAATTTAGATTATAGTCACAAGTCCTGAACTTTGAAAATTAGTTTAGGCATATTATCATATTCCTAGTTATTAGAAGATTGTCATCTTCCAAGGATGAACTTAGCCAGAGTCTCAATATAGATGGCCGTGTAAACAAAATAGTACCTAAAGCTAAGATTTCAATGTGCTGCTTAGCATTCTGGCACAATGTGTGAGTGCATGGAAATTGGAAGAAGAGAAATTTTACAAAACAAATACAGTTTAGACACTGTGCCTAGAAGGGTGGGCTCTTAATGCAATGAATCACTCATTAAATGTCAGTGTGGTAAGTGTCATAAGTGACGCAGAGCGCTAAATAGGGAGTGTCATGGACATTCGACTCACCTCCAGGTAAAAGGACACATCTCCTAGAAGAGTTAAGATGATTGGACAATTCCCTCTAGCTGAGAAGCAGTTAGATAAAACTCCTGGGGCAAGAAGTGTTACAATGCATGGTCACAGGAGATGTTTCGGCGTACAGTGGGAATACCTGGCTTCTAGACCTGGGTTCTGGTAACTGGCTGCACATTACTGTAAATTTACTAGAAAGCATTGCATTATGCATAGAGAATGGGTGAATTTATAGTGTGGAAATTGTATCTCAATAAAGCTGTTCTTAAAAGTAAAGTTAAATAGATAAAGTCTGGAAGAAAGAGGTGGAAAACTCATGACAGCATTTTGATTGCTCAAAAGCTTACTACTTTTCTAGTTGACTGTTTCAAAGTATTTTGAAGCTTACAAAATGTCATGAGTGGTTTTTTTATGATTTTATTTATTTATTTATTTAGAGAGAAGGGAAGGGAAGGAGAAAGAGAGGGAGAGAAACATCAATGGGTGGTTGCCTTTCACGTCCCCCCAACTGGAGACCTGGCCTTCAACCCAGGCGTGTGCCCTAACTGGGAATTGAACCAGCAACCATTTGGTTCACAGGCCTATGTTCAATCCACTGAGCTATACCAGCCAGGGCTTATGCATGTTTTCTTTCACAAAAATATAAGCTATTTCAAATCTGTTGGGCAAATAGCTCTCAGTACTGGAAGAACTTGCAAAGATTTTTGAAAATATAAACAAACCTAAACCGTGTCTTTAAAGTAAGACGTCATTTTAAAAATAATGATAGAAAACCCCAAAATTCTTGTGCTGTGCAGAGTATATTTTTTCAATGATTGTCTGGAAATGTCCCAATATTATGTGATCATCTTGCCTGAAAGGATTAACAGACATTTTACTCAACTTGTCGTAGCTGTGAATACATTTTCTTCAGATTGAAAATGTCCCAAGTGTGTAATACCAGAGATTATTTAACCAATTTACTACACATATTATCATTTAAAAATGGCATGCTTTTTACTGGTGGGGCTTTAAGACACATCTTTTGTGTTGATTTCCACGGTGCCATCACAGACGATCACCTTTCGTTTAGTGAATCTTCGGCAGATGAATAAAGCCCAGCTGTTCTGTTCAAATGTGTTCCATAGGTAGAAAGGGCCTATGTTCTCATGTTAAACCAGAATTAGAGAACTCAGTTGGTTTAGGAACGGTATTATAGGGGAAAAATTGGAGGGAGAGAATATATATATGTGTGTGTGTGTGTGTGTGTATATATATATATATATATATATGTATGTGTGTGTGTGTGTATGTATGTATGTATGTATGTATACATATATTTAAGTAACTTTGCTGGAAAATCAGACAGACAGAAAATATTTGCAACCCCCCCCACATCTGATGAAGGCCTGTAATCCAAAATATACAAAGAACCATTAAAAGTCAATTATAATAAAACCAACAGTTCCATTTTTAAAAAATGGGCCAAACATTATAATAGACTCCTCACCAAGAAGATCCTCCAGATGGCAAACAGGCATATGAAATGATGTTCCCCACTCTGCGTCATTAGGGAAATGCCTATTAAAACTACCACGTCTATTTAGAACGAGCAAACCTGAGCACTGACCACACTACGTGCTGGTGAAGATGTGGAGCCACACAACCCTCATTCCTGTGTGGTGGGAAGGAAGACGGTGCAGCCCTCTGCCACCCCGCTGCTGACCCTGTGATGTAGCTACTGATATTATCACCACGCCGCAGAAAAGGAAGAGAAAGTCCAAGAGGATTAAATTAGGTGCCAGTTGCCAGCCATCTCGTTGCCACCTCCACGTGGCCACGCTTTTAAAAACACCGTCCTCTTAGTCATGAGTCTGCAGTTCTTATATCATAATGCCTCTTTTTGAGCAATTGAACATTTGGTTTTCTACATACAGGCAGATCCTTTGCAAAAATAACACATTGTCAGAGTGTATCCATAGCTTAAGTGTATTCAAACAAATAGAAGGTTTTGCTAGTAACATTCTTTAAATGTTATATATTATTTAAACAATCATCTACATGGTGTGTGGACTTAATAATTTTACGCATTCTTCATCATTGGTTAAAAAATCTTTTAAAAACGTGATCTAGACTTGAAGTGGTCAGTTTGACTCCGTTCCATTTCTTTTATATTCTGTTGCAGAAAGATAGTTCTGCGCCATCTGGCTCCTCAAAGAAAGTGAAAACTTGCATTTTATTTTGTATTTTCTTTTGATGACAAGCTTTGCCTTTTGGTTTATGAAGCATATTGCAGACTTCTAAGCAATGGATAATAGCAAATTACTAGTAGCAGGTGCACCGACTATTTATCAGTTTTATAATACAAAAAAACACATTGAGAAAATTGTTGATTTTTAAAAATCATCCAGTCATTCTCTCCAATGAATACATTATTATGAAATTTGATGAGAGAGAAAGGCTTCATTTTTACTTTGTCATTTTTGTCACTTATTTAACCGGCCGAAGTATCCATGGTGATTTCCAAGAATAAGTGTGATGACGCAGGCGTAGTGTCGTGCCTGGCATAACATAAGGGTTCAGATGAATAAAAGCTTCTATCTTTATGGTTGTGATTCAAATAAAAATCTACAGTAGATATTAAACCATAAATGTGCATGCTATAATTATCTTCAATATTCAGTTTTTTGTTGGTTTCATCGTAGCCTGCCCTCTGTGGTATCACAAAGGCCATTGGCTTTTTCTCCTGTATAAAATACTTACAGGATAAGTACTGAGATGTTTGAAGTGAAAACGTAATAACTATTACTGCAGATTATTACAACTGTGAACACCAAGAATATTCCCATATTGGTATTTATCCACAGGAATGGCTTCTAAAATAGTATCCTGAAACTACTATAATGGACCTGTTTTCATGCCTGGAGTTATTTGTTTTTTCTTTGACTTAACCTTTTGAGATATATTCCTGTTTCTCTCTTTTTTCTGTCATTCTGCCATTTTTTTGGTATTATTTTATTTTTAAAAGTGGAAAATGATCATTGAGTATGCATAGGTATGTATTTTTAAATCTTCCTCAACTGAATAATGGTAAGAGCTTTACAAATTGTCCAAATTCTTTCTTTTTTTAATTAAGTAATTACAGTGATAAAACATTTGAGAAAGTGTCAAACTAATCAACTCCTTATTATACTTATTAATTGCATTTCATTATTATTTTTTTTAATTTTTGGTTTTCAAGAAGCTTGACAACTAAAGCTTTGGAAATAACTTTTCTCAACTTAATTTCAAGCATACATGTGTTTACTTCGTGTTTAATGCATTCCTTTTCTATTGCTAATGAAGCAGCACACACTCAAGCGGCTAAAACAGCCCCTCTTGGTGGCCTGACTGTTCTGTTTTGATCCTCATTAGGATGCAATCTAGCTGTCCATGGGGTTGCAATCTCATAGGAGACTGTACTGGGAAAGAGCCTTTCTATCTCTCACTGAGGCTGCTGACGAAATCCATTTCCTTTCAGCTGGGCGATGGAGAGGTCCAGCCTCTTGTAGGCTCATAGGTTTACGAGGCAAAAAAAAAGAACATCAAGTTTAACTGATGAAGAAAATCAGGGGGCAAGTTGGCCTTTCTTCAGAGTAACCCCATCCTTAATGCTGAACCCGTCTTAATCTTCCGTAGCACATTCAGCAGGAGTTCCATATAAAGACATTTCAATTTAATTTAAATTGGCTGAAACAATCAGATTGCTTTTTCTCTCCTAAATGACTTGCTTTTGCAATGGATATAAAAGCTATTAGCTTCTTTTTTCTTAAAGGAGGTCTGAGGTATGAAGATTTGTCTCTTGAGATACACACTGATTATTAATAAAGAGTTTGGGAAAATTGAACATGACTTTCAGTCAACACGGTCCCACAGACTCTGTGAAGTGACAAGTAACATTAAGAGCCCTTGAGAGGCAGGGCTGTGCCAGAGGAAGGAGATTCATGTTAGTGTAAAGGGAATAAAATAGCACCATTACAGAGAAGTTTAATTTCGTTTCCAACCTGAAGATTACAGTAAACTGAAGTGAGCGTGTTGTTCGAGGGATTGCCATGACATCTGATTCGCTTAAATTCCTGCCTGACCTGCCAGTCGGCTGAAGTGCTGCATGGTGGTTTTCTGTTTGCCTCAAATTCTCTAGAAGCTTCTTCAGCTTTCAGCGGTGCAAGTGACAAAGGAGGCCGCATAGCCTTTAATAAATGTATTTTTGTGTGGGTGATACGTGAATCTTGAGCAGTATTGGTCCTTTCTATCTTGATGTCTTCATCTATAAAATACAGGTAAGTATGGAACCCATGGCCTCAGTGTGTGGAAAGCATAAAGCTCATGGTGTTTGTGGCATTTGGACCAAACTCTCTGGTACTTGATAAGTTAGTGATAAAGGAGTTATTATGACAGCATCTAACTGAGTTCTATCAATCACCTTCTGTAAGCTTCAGCAGTATTTTTTTAAATTATTCTATGCAACAAGAAATGATGTATTTATAAAAATATAAAGAGAAATGAGACGATTGGTTTAATGGGGAGGTTGTTATTACTGTTAAAAATGGGTAGGTGTAAATAAATGTCGTAGTTGGTTTTAACAGATTGGGAAAGAAACGCCGAGCACTACCAGACTGTGACTAAACAAGGCACCGGACGCTTTCAGCCGTGCAGGGTACAGCACTGCTCAAAGTGTTAATCGTTCCTGCAGTCACCCAGATTTCCAAATGTTCTCCATCTCTTCCCCCCGCAGTAAAGAGAAACGGTAGGAGATAAATGAGAATCGAGTTTAGACTCATGATGTTATGACATTTGGATCAATGACTAGCACTCTAAAGATAGAAAAATCCACTTTATAGAACAGCTTTTCTAACAAGATTGCATGTTGCTCCCGAAAACATACAGTTTCTGATACGTCGGGGATGCAATTAATAATAGCTGAGGGATCAGTGTTTCAGCGAACCACCACACAACCAGAAGAAAATTCTGTACCTTAAGTGTTTCAGGAGGGGAAGGCACATTGGAGGAAGGGTATTGATCGATTAAGATTTATTCTAATAGCTTTGGATAATATGGTAGCTGTTTTTATTTAAGTCACATTCTGTTGGCAATGTCTTATCAATGTACACAGATGAGGTTGAAAGACATTAAATGGTTCCAGTGGCCCTATGTTGGCAAAAAAATAATCTTGTTAATAGATTAACAGGTTCTTGATGCTTTCGGTTTTCTGTTTTCTGCCCATTTTCACTTCTGTATAATTTTACCTTTTCCATTTCAACAAATTTGGCAAATCGGTGCATTTTCCTTTGTAGTATGTCCTAAATCAAAAAGTTTTATATTTTCCACTTTCTTATTTTTTTCTATGTATTTGAAACATTTAGTACTGTTTGCAGGGCGAGCGGTTGGTTTTGTTATTATATGCCTGGCTTCTTTGGATTCTGTAGATCCTGATTGTTGGTATGGTGAAATGTCATTCCCCAGTCACTCTGTGTGTGTAGGGTTAGGGTGACCACACTCTCTTCTCTGTCATTGATTGCTGTCATCTTCATTAACTTAAAGTTTTTGATTTGCAATTTTGCACTTGTCATTGGTTTATTATATGAATTGGATGGTGACTTCGCAGTAAATGTAACACTGTTAAAGTCATCAGTGAATATCAGTTATGAGATCAGGTTTGCCTTATGAGTTATTAAGGCATAACACACAAACCACCACACATGCACATACATGTGAATATATATTACATGTGTGTCTGCATATTTGACATATGTATTGCACACACACATGCATGTGTGTGATAAATGTGACTCCAGCACCAATTAAGTCAGGTGTTAAGAAAACTGAGGTGAAGCAAAAATGCCACCCTTCATTATCTACTGTCCTAAGCTACTANCATCTTCATTAACTTAAAGTTTTTGATTTGCAATTTTGCACTTGTCATTGGTTTATTATATGAATTGGATGGTGACTTCGCAGTAAATGTAACACTGTTAAAGTCATCAGTGAATATCAGTTATGAGATCAGGTTTGCCTTATGAGTTATTAAGGCATAACACACAAACCACCACACATGCACATACATGTGAATATATATTACATGTGTGTCTGCATATTTGACATATGTATTGCACACACACATGCATGTGTGTGATAAATGTGACTCCAGCACCAATTAAGTCAGGTGTTAAGAAAACTGAGGTGAAGCAAAAATGTCACCCTTCATTATCTACCGTCCTAAGCTACTAGATGGAAATATAGAAAAACATCCTTGAAAGCAAGGAAGAGGAGGTACATTTAAAGCACAGCAAATCCAAATGAAAGCCCAAACCACTGTAAGACAGTAATTCATAGGATGGCATCAAAGTCAAGACTTAGTTAAGTGAAGGGCACAACAGAAAAGTCCCAGACTGAGGTCATAACAGGGAAGGATCTGCCATATCTAAAGTCATTAAGGGGATAATGTTGGAAGATGAATAAGAATGCAATTTTGTCCCCAACCTAATCTGACAAAACTAGGAAGCTGGAAGGAGCAAAGTGCTGGTAGGATCGTGGGGGAAAATGGACAGTTGTAATATTATCGACCTCCTTAAATTCAGCTATTTGAGTGAGTACATAGTACCTCTTTGTACAAACTGCTAGAAATATCCAATAATGTAAGTATTTTATACATATCCGTGTATTGTTTAGCTCCCAGGAAGATTAAGTGTCCACATAATCTGTGATCCAATGTTTCCATTCCTGAACTGGAGTATGCCTCAGAAAAATGGTCTTACCATTCTCCTGGTCCTCTGTACCAGGGTATTCATTGCGTTGTTCTTGGTGAGCCAGAGAGTTGACATCTGCATTCATTGTTCTGGTAAATATCGATGTACCCTATGGAGAAGAATGGAACAGCTAGAATTAACACGCTGTCTACTGAAGCAGTCTCCTAAAATGTACAGACAGATATTTAAGAAATGGTACCAACCCCAAATATCCTCACACAGGGGAGCCAATAAAGAAAATGGGGCATGTCCGTGCAGTTGAATACCACACACAAATAAAGAACAGTGAGTGCTGATGACACTGAGAAAAAGCCTCATGATAAGTGAAAACTCCAGACACCCATAAATGTGTATGGTAGGATCCTCTAGGCTATAGCTGAGGAGATACAACGCTGTGGGTGGTAGAAAAAGAGTGAGTGGCGATCTGAATCTTGCCAAGAGGAATGGTCACACCTGTGCACTGTTACATCTTGTGTTCAGGGATGCTAGGAAGAGAAAAGATACGAGGTCTGTCCAGGAAACGTTCAGCCATGGTTAATATAATGAGAATGGTTTGTGCAACCGTGATGTCACCTGGCAGCCAAGGAGAGTGGACTGGAATGTGCATGCGTGAACTTCACTGTGCTAGTCAGTGAGGAAGGTAGATGCTGTTGAGTGAGCATGTGTACTGTGTGGCCATCACATTTTAAACAACTGAGTGAACAGAGCAATGAATCTGCATTAAATTTTGTGTTAAGCTTGAACGTTCCTCCATGGAAACTACTGGGATGATTCAGAAGGCCCCAGCTATGGGCACCTGGTGATGGGCAGCTTCAACACGACAGCACACCTACTCATGCATCTTATCTCATGTAGAGTGTTTTTGGTGAAACATCAAATCACCCAGGTGACTCAGCCCTGCTATACCCCAGATATTGTGCTCTGTGACTTCTGGCTTTTCCCAAAACTAAAATCACCGTTGAGAGGGAAGAGATTTCAGACTTGCGATGAGATTCAGGAGAATACAGCAGGGCAGCTGATGACGATTGGGAGAATTGTGTGAGGTCCCAAAGTGCCTCCTGTGAAGGGAACAGAGGTGTCGTTGACCTATGCACAGTGTTTCCTGTACCTTGGATCTTCTTCAATCAGTGTCTCTATTTTCCACATTACGTGGCTTGATACTTTCAGGACAGGCCTCATATCTGTGATTCATCGTGTTCTTCCCACCCCCACCCGTGGCCCTCATGGACAGCTTCTATATTTGATGTGAAATGTCATTTCACAATTGCTGATGTGAACATAACTCTGTTGTGTCGCAGCGTCTCAGCTCTTTGGGGATCCGGATGTGAGATGTGATTTATTCTCAAGCTGGCGCTTCTTGGCTGCTTTCCACGTATTTCCAGAAGACAGAGACGGGCCCGGCAAGGGTGTACTGGTATCAATTATCGTGCTAAATGCGTTAGGGGATGTGACATCACTCCTTTCTACCTGGTCCAAAGGGTTTTCTCATTGTAGCCTTGTACAAACGAGGCTGGGGCCGGTCCTAGCAGAAACACACTCAGGGCAATGAATAGTTTACATATTGAATTATTAGCCTATGATTCATTGGGTTCAGTGTACCTGAGAGCATAGCACCAGCATAGCTAATGGAGCAAACTTGTAAGGAAAACTTTCCTTGCATTAATTTCATATAGTCCACTTTTAGAGCTTCAAAACTGGTATCCTTCACCTGTTTTTGCTTTATGTATCATGTGCTTATTTTCACCCCTTTTTAGAATTTTTGAGCCTGTATTATCATTCTCTCTACTTGATATTTTGTCAACTTGCCTTTCCTTTTATGTGTTCGGTTATAGGAAAAGTTATAGTCCCGATCACCTATCCCTTTCAGGAGAATTATGTAAATTATAATGAATACCTAATATCAAATGAAGGCCAGAGCATTATGAGAAAATTAAAATTCAGAACCATATCCTATGTTTCATAGTTTTGCACTTGCCTTTTCATGCCTTGGCTATTGTGAATAACCATGAAATGAACATGGAAATGCAGATATTTCTTCAACACCCTGACCTCAGTTTCTTCTGAGAAATACTTCAGAAGTGGGATTGCCGAATTCCACGGTGGTTTTATTTGTTGTCTTTTGTGATGAACCTCCATTCTCTTTGCCATAATGAATGTAGCAGTTTAATTTCTGAGTAACTAATAATGTTCAAGGGCTCTTTCCCCCAATATCCTCACCCATGTTAGTCTTTTTCTTTGATACAATTTATTTCAAAAGGTGTGAGGTGATACCATATTGTGGTTTTATTTTGAAGTTCCCTGATAATTAGTGATATGGAGAATCTTTTCATATATGTAATGATGACTTTACATCTTTTTTAAGAGATATTATTCATGTCTTTAAATTAGGTTATTTAAATGTTGCTATTGAGCTATGGAAATTCTTTATATGTTTTGCATATTAACCTTTTATTGAATATATTTTGCAGATATTTTCTCCTATTTGATAGATTGCCTTTTCATTTTGTTAGTTGTTTACTCTCCTGTGAAAAAGCTTTTTAACTTGATATAATTACATTTGTCTAGTTTTTGCTTTTATTGTCTGTGTTTTTGATGTTATGTCCAAAAATTATCGTCAAAGTAAACATCTAGAAGTATTTTCCCTACTTTGCCTTGTAGGGGTTTGATAGCATCAGATGTTCCATTTAAGTCTTTAATCCATTAGTGTCTATATTTTTAGTGTTTCTTTTCCCATTCCTGGCATTAATCGAATTGTTGCCAAGTCTGGGTAAAGGTCTCAGTCCTTGTATAACGTATTATAACATGTTGTACCACTTCTACCCACAGGCATTTTAAAATTAAGTGATAAAATTAGGTGACTATTTGGTGATAGATATGGTAGATATTAATTTTTCATGTTTGTAACACAATCTAACTAAAATTAATATGTAGTCCTCTTTTTAGATATTTTAAAAAACCAGAAAACTCCAGCATCATTTGGTCATTCCCCTGTTCCCGTAACTTTAGAGCACCTACAGTTTTATGAACTTTTAATTTAGGGTAGTAATAAAACTTTTTAATAGCAAATCCTAACGAGTAGAAATGAATGCAAGACCAGTGATTTTAAATGTAAAAGGTCTACCCTTGAAAAAACCTACAGTATCAGCTGTCTAGACGTCTATTCATAAATAGATAACAGCCTGTTGGCAACTTTTAAAGGCTTGATAGAACAGCAAACACTGGAAAAATTAATGTTTAGATTTATTTTGTTAAATATTGAAGAGAAGTTTTATAGATATACCTGTTTGCCAGGAGTGAGCAGTAATAGATGGATAAACTTTTAATGTAATGCTTCATATTTTGGCATAGATTTTTTTCACAGTGTTCTCTTAAGGGATTAATATGTGAATACGTTTAAGTATATGATGATATATTATAAACAGTAATTAAGTTGAAATAAATTTCTATAAATTAGCAAGATCTTTGGCTAGTAACAAAATGGTATAATAGAAATCAGAAATATAATTTATTTCATCTTTCTCATTTTCTCTCTGTTCTACCTGTAAAAAAATATTTGCAGAGGGGTAAGAGAAGACTACATAAAACATAACCATTGATGTTGTAATGGGACAGGTATCACAAAGCAAGACTTACAGACAACCAAAATAGTGGAAAGCGATAGTCCAAGAACAATGCGTCACTTTCAGGCCCTTTCTGAGTAGAAAGTTGGGTGGAGTTGTTCTTCCCAGTCTTTGAAGACTTTATCTCAATGCCTTCCACTTATTCTGGGAACCAGGAAGCAGAGTTATTTGCTAGAAGCAAGAGTGTGTGTCCTATGTAGAGATTTTAGGGTTCTGTGATTAGCTAGGGCACTTTCATTGGGGACAAAAGGGAAGGTCATTACAGAAAGTGGAAAATATAGTCCATTAAAAGTAAAAGAAAAGTTATATGAATTAAAATCTGTTACTTAAAAAGCACTGTTGATTGTTATCACTGCTTATATTTGTCTCAAAATGTATGCAGAATTAGTGGTAAGAGCACAGAAAACAGATAGGGTTGATTTTGAGAGGAAATTGGCTAGATGCATGACAACAAATATAGGTACAATTTAGGAAAAGAGAGATAGGGTTGACTGATCACAGGGGAAAGGCAAAATCCAGACAGGCAAATTAAACTCCCTTACACCATTTAATTTTAAATTAGACTTATTTGTGTGTATGTTTACATTGTTTTCACATGATAGTGAAACAGGAAATGATATCATATATCCTAGTTTCCGTAAATTACTCATCTCAGATTATGATGTTGGGAGGAGGGGAAAAAAAGAGTTATCAAGTTAGTCTTTTGTGGTATTGCATTTTTGCACTTTTCGCAGTGTGGTTTATTTTTTGCCTTTGTGATAGGCTACCTAAAAATTTAGAAGAAACAAAGAAAGGAGAACTCCTTGTCTGAGGTGCTGCCCCCCACCACCACCTTTACACCAAACAAGGAACTGCTTGAGACATTCCTCCGGAGGAGAGATGCCCTTTGAAAGTGTTCTGTACTAGCAAATGTATTTCATCACACAGTATTCACATTTGCTTTAAAATGAGTCAACACGAAAACAGGTTTATGAAGTTGATTTCTTTCTTGAAATCATTGTCATCTCTCAGGCATTTTTCACACTCTGATTTAATAAGAAATTCTTTGAAAATACCATATCATTTTTGAGAAGTAAGGGCAAGAGAATTAAGGGTTTAAGCAATTTATTTTGGGGAGACAGCATTTATGTTGACAGTTTGCATTACTTGAGCTATCTAAATAGTCCTTCCTAGTAAGGTTACAATGGGTGGTCATTTTATTCTCAGTATCCATGGGCTTGCTTTCCCAGGCCATTATGGATTGAATTTAATGCTCAGGTTTTTTTCTTTGCACAATAAGTAGCTACTTAGTGCCAGATGCTAACTTCAGAACTGAAAAGCTATCCCAAATCTCAATTTGGGATAATCCATTTAACTTCCTTATATGTAAACTTGAAACAAAAATTTTCTTAGAGGGCAATAAGGTTTTAATTAAAATTTTTATTATTATAAGAGATATAATTTTCATCGTATATAATATATAATATATATTTTCATTATATATATACATATATATAATATATGATCTAAATCATAATTGGGTTTTGTGAGTTTAAGTTCATCTACTCTCTTTACCAAAACCTATTATTTTCTTCATTTTACTTGAACAAAGTTATGGTCCTGAAAGGTCATACCTGTACCCCCAAATTTCATCCAGTGTGCTTAAACACAGGGTCATAACTCCAATTTGCATCCCTAAATCTTAGGCTTAGGAAATAGTAACTTAGAAATGATAGAAATATCATCAGAAATGCCATGTTAGATTAGATGGAACTTTAACTACTAATATAACTAAAGGATATGCATTATAGACATAGTGATCGAGTAGTATTGTTAAATAACAGGTGACAGACCTTATAGAGAGGCAATAGTTAAAAGGCATTGGAAATAAAGGGGGAGTGTGGAAAACACTGGAAGGGAGAGGTAATGGAGGGGGTGGGGGGAAAGGAAAGAGAAAACAGAATTAGGCATAGGAATAGGTCACAATGATTTAGCATTCATAGACGATCCTATCCATCAGTTTACTGAAGCCCTGAGTATGATCCAACAGTTAAAAAGACTGTGCACCCCCCAAAATGATGGTTTTATTGTACCTTCCTTTAAAGAATAAGACAGCTAAAGAATAAAGAGGAAAGGGGGGGAGGGGAGAATTGAAAGGGAAAGGAGAAAGACAGAGATAAAGAGGGAATATGTACAACATATTTTCATTGAAGTTGTATGTTAATAGGCAAATCAGTCAGGGGTTACATGAGAAAGAAGAGAAAAGATTTTTTTAAGAACACAAGTTCAGTAACAGTAAATAAAAAAGTACACTAAATAATAAACAAGTCAGAAAATCTATCCATATTTTCCCGTGGTGGGGACTGTCGGTGATCCTGGTTTCATCCATAGCTCCCTGAACGTGACTCTACACAATGAGTGAGAGCGTGAGGGACTACACCCTGGGTTGCCAGACATGTCCACGTAAATCAGTTCTGCACGTTCTCTTCAGGATGCTTAATGGGGAGTTTAAAATTTATGAGTGCAATTAAACCGCATGCAGAATATTAAATAACTTTTTGTTTTACTCTGGAAAATGCATTTGCTGTCTCTCTAAGCCATGAATCTGGCTATTCAGTAGGGTGTGCATAGTTGATTTCAAAGAAAACAAAATTGTTTAAAGTCCTTGAATCTTATTAACCCTTAAAACTGAATTTCTAATTTTCAAAAAAAGTTTATTCAGTGCTTAAATGTACTAAGTGGTTTGCTAGCCCCTAAGCAAGATACAAAGGTGAGCAATGTGGTCCCTACCCTTACAAATGATACATCCCACAGGGCTAGAAAAGGAAGACCTTGAACTCAAAAATGTCGTCTGTGCTTCTGGATCCTAGTAGTAATAGGTAATGCTGCTTGTGTGGAGAGATGTCTTTACAGAAAGATTTATATGATAGAGTCCTTTGAAGATGAGACATCCAAGTCTGATTCAAGCACTGTTTTCATGGAAACAATTACATGGTGCCATGCTTATTTATAAAGATGACTTTGCTTTGTCCATAAGCACATTTATTGAATAGAATGCAAATGCCAGTAACAGACACAGTGCATGCCCCTCTTATTCACAAATGGACATCCTTAAAATTTATGGAAAAGCTAAACCCATCAACTAATTACAGAGAGTAAAGGGAGCTTACATAATGTATGTTTAGCTAGTTTCATAACTCAAAACTTGTGAAACACACACTAAGTTATTTAAATAATAGTATACTCACTTTTTTTCAAATAAATGTGTTTGACTTCCAATAAATCTCATGTTTGAATATGAGATGAACTTCACTTGATTATGTCTAAAGATTTTTTTGTTTGATGTGAAAAGGGGATGTATTTATGGAGGATGCATTTCATCTGTTCTCCAGAGGCCACATTATACTTTCTTGAGATATGGTGCATGTTTCGCGACCTGTTCTAGAATGTCTCTGAAGGACAGTTTGAAATGCCACCTTTATTAATGTCCTATGAGACTTTGAGAGCTCGTGCAGATACTTCGAGACTGGAGCTGTTTACCCCAGGGAAGAACAGACGCCATGACATATGTCCAGACGAGTACTTCGAACTGGAAATTCAAATCTCCTTCTGGAAAACTTTTTGTTCTGACATATGGTAGACAATGAATCCTGAAAAACACTGGCTAGGGATGTGACAGAAAGAATGAGATTAGGATTAGTTAAGATTTACTTACAGAGAGTAATCAAATTGGGTGTAGAAATGAATGGAATTGGCAATATTCCACTGATTTTTCAAATGACTGGCAGAAATTCATTCCATTTTTTCCAAAAAAGAATTCTTTAAATGCTCTGAAACTTGCAGGCAGCATAATTTTTTAAACACATTTTCTCTCTGTTTTTGTTAAATCATACAGAACACTTTGCCTACAACATCATAAACAGTTCTACAATGTATATAAATCCATAGTCCCCACACTGTGGAAAGAAATGCACAAATTTGAATAATTTTACTTTTTCTCCTTTATCATAAAAATGATGGATTCAAAGCATAACAATATCCACATTTAAATGATATTACGCCAAATCATATCCTTTCTCTATTGCTGATGATAATTACACGTAAAACACCTCTCCATTTTTGTGGATTTACATTTATATAATTTAAAAGTTTAAAAGAAGTGCAGAGCTGTCAGTAATTTTTTAAAGAAGCCCAGACTTATACCGAATATTTATGCATTTAAAGAAGATGCAAGGTGTGGTTTGGTTTTTATTTTCTTTCTTGTGGATATGTCATATATACATGGCAAAATAGTAATTTCTAATCATTCTTCTCTCTATTTGAATACCGTTTTTTCATTTTCTTTCTTCCTTGCTGGCTTGCTAAAGCGCCCAAGACCCAGAGTGTATTTTCCAGACTCTCTTGCAGAAATATATTAACTATAACACGGCAGTTTCAACAAAGGATGATATATAATAGTTCCATTCCTCATATACTTAGAAGGTGAAATTGGGGATAAACTTGTGCATAACTAGCACCATATTTATCTGAGAAAGGGCGCTCTAGAACAGCGACTGGTTGGGTGCGAACAATAATGGGCCTAAATGATCCAAATTTCTAATGTCCCCAAATTAATCTTCTGGGGGTACAGTGGATGCTTTAGTTTCTCTACAAAGCATTAAACATCTTCCATCCTGTTTTAAACTAACTATTAGGGGAAAGTATATAAAACTCCTGTAA
Source organism: Sturnira hondurensis (assembly GCF_014824575.4). Lineage (NCBI taxonomy): Eukaryota > Metazoa > Chordata > Mammalia > Chiroptera > Phyllostomidae > Sturnira > Sturnira hondurensis. Next base: position 9,423,821 of record NW_028091156.1, read on the forward strand.
GTAGATCTGGGTCTCCTAATGGATTGGTGTAATGAAGAACAATGTAACCATTAATGTTTTGTGTGTTTTAACCCAGACCTTCTCTCACAGATGCGTTTCGCTCACCCAGGATTCTCAACAGTTAAAGAGGGAATACGCTGTGGTCCTCGGTGTGAAAACAAGAATTACTTTGAGTGTTGCTTTTATGTCACTATAATCATTATCCTGACCACAGCTGCAGGCAAAGCTGTGTTTCCTTTTTATGGACCCGTTGTTCACTATGCAGAATTTTTATCTATTTTGAGTCCGTGTGGTGAGGTGCTTCCTCCATCCCTGATGTCTCCTGAGGATCACTTTTTCCAGGTATACTGGATCCATGCCTACGGTTCTTTTCTTTTTGTTCCTTGGCGGGTTTCTGTCTCTGAATGATCGTTGGCTAAGTAGTCAACCTAGTAAAGTGTTTACATTAGTTCACTACCAGTCAACTTGCCTTTTCAGGTATAGTAGAGTACATTAAAGCGTCCTGAAATGGAACTCTACCTGCTAAATTTAGTGTTTCAAACACTTGACCGCTTGTCTGGAGTACTGCAAAAAGTGTGTTTAAGAAACACATTTAGACTAAGACTGTAAACTCTGTCACTTAGTATCCACGTGGCCTTAGGTGAATGGATGAAACTCTCTGAGACACAGATTCTTCATCAACGAAAAAAAGTGGCAGTGTCTAGTTTTGGGAGCCGTGGTGTAGGTGGAGTCCCTCGCACTCGGTATTGTGCTGTTTCCTGTTTCTGCTTCCAAGCCAGTGTCGCCTTAAGAAATAAAACACTAATCCTCCGACACTCCAAGTCTGAAAAAAAATTCTCTGTGTCACGCCGATCTAAGAATGCATTCGCAATGTCCTTTACTTTAATGACATATCTTGAGATTACAAAAACAATTTTGGAATAATGTTGATGAGTTTGCACACAAGATAAATGATGCCAAAGACAAGCTCTTTACTATCTACATCAGACAAGTCCATACTCTATAAAGCTACATCAAGGATATTAGTGAAAGATGTTTGAAACATGTTGATGTTTTAAAAAATATTTAATGAAAATTACACTGCATGAATAAATGTTAAAAGTACTAAAGAAAAATTAACTGAAATCTACACAGCCTGATTATACCATTATAACTTGTATTATTTCTCTGCTAACAGAATTACGTTTCACCTTGGTTAAAATTTTATGAAAAGCAAGCAAGTCTTGGCAGAGTTATAGAGAGCATTCAAGCTCTCAATTGTACTGTACAACCCGGATGAAGCGTATTCAAACTGCTGGAAAAACCAATGATAAAGAGAAATCTGGAAGGCAGCAAAATATCACACAGAAAGGAAAAGGGGGAGAAAACTTTTATTAGGCAAACCTAACCTGAAAGAATTCACTGCCAACAGATCTGATTTAACAAATATTAAAGGATCCTTCTACGTGCAAGGAAGGCTATCATGAGTTTCAACAGCATTGCTAATCGATTATAGAATTATAGATTCATGGATGTTTATAGCTAAAGATGCCTCCCTAATTTCTTAGTTAGAGACACTAAGACCCACATCATTTAAAATCAGACAAAAATCACAGTCGTGAAGCAAGTAGGAAGAACTAGAAAGCACAGCTTTTGGCCTCTATTACAGGGTGATAAGATAATAGGTTGCTTTATGTGATTTTAAAGGGCACTGTTATTTTGAGTGCACACCCAGAAATGGAATTGTGGGGTCATGGGGGCAGGAGCTTATGCAGTTTCAGTAGATCACTTAAAGGAGTTTTCCAAAGTAGATGTACATACCGTCGCCAGTGACAGGGATAGGGTAGCTTGGCTTACTCTAATTTTGGCCTTGACTTAGAATTGTCTGCCTTTCCTGTTTTCCTTATTCTGGTGATGGTGTAGTCATAGACTATTGTGCTTCACATTGTCTTTCTCTGATGGTTAGTGAAGTAGTACGGTCTAAATAATTACTGGCCATTCAGGTTACTTGTTTTGTAAATTATTCATGTCGCTTGCTCATTTTTCTACCAGTACCTGTCTTTTTCCTTGTTGCTTTGTAGAGAATCATTACACTTTTCATACTTGCCTTTTGTCAAATGTATGTTGAAATTTGCCTTTATTTCTGCCATGGTTATTTTCTTCCCTCCAGGGTCTATACTGATAGGATGTTGGGAGTATCATTAGCTCCAATGCTATGTTCAAGGTATTAAGGATGAGAGGTTTTAATTTCTGGTGAACATGCTGTAAGGTAACTTGGTAGGTAATACAAAGTCAAAGGAAAAAGATATGCCACTCATTAGCCCTAGGCTTTACTAAGACATAAAAAAAAAGAGTTTCACTTAATATTTCTAGTATATCGCATTATAAAGCTTTGTTCTTCACTGAAAATGACTTATCTCCCCCCTTAAATATCATATGACAGCCGTCATTTTTAGAGGAAGATTTATCACGATGTGTGCGTTCTTGGACCCCTGACTGACATGGACCTTTTTCAAGGTCCCCCAAAACCCATCACTGCTCATGGGGTTAGTGTAACACAGCAGGCAAGAGAATGAGAGCCACAGGTCACCTAGCAAGCGGCGGACGCACCAGAGCTGTCTAATGAGGGAAATTGTAAGAAGAAATGGCCATACGTCATCCTAGTAACAAAGTGAATAAACTTCTAATTAGCTAAATCAAAGAATGGCTACATTTTGCCAGATGTGTAAATATCCAGAATATTAGGAGTTATATTTTTCCACACTGAGAAATTTAGATAGATGTATCTTGAATGGGAAAAGTGTAGTTTTATGACTTCTGCAAAATTTCAGACTATATATATATAAAGAGAAATGGTATTATTAGACTCTTTGTAATTAAATATCCAGCCCAATTTTTCTAATCAGTTGTGTATATTTTAAGAACTGATTGTCATTGGAAATAATCGTTATCTGAATTAATAGTCAATATTAAATAATCCCTTACATATGAAAGTAAAACTCTTAAGGAGCAATATTTTAACTAAATTTGCACTGCTTATGTGTGGAAAAAAATCAATCCAGCTTTCTGAGTAGAGCATAAGAATTCTCTCCATGAATTGCTTAATATGACAGGTTCATATAATTAATGTTTTATAAAGGAAATTTCACAGCCGACACTTGAGGCGATGAAGTTTTATTATCTCTCAATGTAATATTCCACATTCTCTACTTATTACTTTAGATTTTAGATCTTCTTGTACTACAGAACACTGCCCCGAAGCAGTAAACATTTGCGCATGGGTCATTGTGTAGACCTGAGCTCCCCGGTCTTTCAAAAGTCATCTCCTAATATTGCTACCAGTAAACCATCCGTCACTTGGTATCTCTGGTGTGTTTTAGTAATTCTGAGATTTTCACTGACAGACTTGTTCATTAATTCACTCAGGGCTTTCCTCTTTTACTGAAAATTTTTTTTTGAGTTCTGACTAATACCCCACCTTCTTGATCTCTACCCAAATCACCCAGTGTCTGAGAGGTTTCTCTCTCTAACTCCTGTACTACACTTACAGATAGTCCAGTTTATTTCCTACAGTCTGTGTAATTCAAACGATTTCAATTAATTCATCAAAAGAATAAAATATATAGTCTTTCCATTGTTCTTTTCATTTATAGACAGTTTGCAACATATGGAAAGTGGTGTTTGGTTGATGGAGGGGGAAACAGATGAGTTAGCTTTTGTACCTCCCTCTCACTGGTTGGTTAGGAGAAGCCAGGATTAATATCAAGGCTCATAAATAAGTAAAAGTGAGAAAAGCCTAACAGATAAATCTTAATATGTTCCCAAGGTAAAGCAGAAAAAGCTATGTCTGCACACAAATCTGAAAGACAGGGTGACATTGCAGACAATACGAGAGATCGGGAACCAGATAGGACTGATGAATCTAGGTCAAGCATGGGCTGACCTCGGAGAGCTAGGAAAGAGTTTCTTACTTCCATGGGCACAGTTCAGGGTGGGCTCCGTGCGAATCAGCAGCCCTAGTTGGATGCATTTCTCCAGGCAGAGAGAGCCGATGTGAGAAGAAAATGCATACGGCACATTAATACCTAACAATAATGATTGATCTACAAACATATAGAACTAATCACACTTCATATTTTTTCAAATTAAATATTTGATATGATCATTTATGGAACATTTCCCTACCAGTATCTGATCTCTTTTGACAGGACAGAGAACTGAAAACTAAAATAAAAGCCTGTCAAGCCTACGTTGAAGGCAAAATGAATTCCAGACTTAGAACAATCACAACATGTTCCTCCAACATACTCAGAAAGAGGACTAATTTATAAAGAACTGCTCAGATGCCATCTCCTGTGGCATATAAATCAAATAATAAAATACAGTATATGAAGTATTTTGTTGCTTAATAAACACAGTATCATGAGCAGTACCTCTTTCCACCCAAATATTATAATTATTTAAATACAATAATGAGGATTATATTTCTTGGGGTAGAATTTTTTTTTTGAAAAAAAAAAAGAAACAACTTCCTATAATGACAGTGGAATGGCAGAGAATCCTTTGCCAAGTAAAACACCCATAACTGGTGAGAATTATAAAAAGGCAAACATTAAAAACCTCTGAAATTTGACCCAAGAACATACAACTAATGAAGAGAAATGTTTTGAAGAGAAGAGGGAATCTACTAAAAATTGATAAAAAAAATAGCACGAGACGGTAGCTCCCACAATCTTGTGATGCTCTTACCCACCCCCCCAAAAGGACTCCTTTTTAACAATTGTTTTTTACCCTTTTTCCCCATAAATGTAAAAACACCTGGGTGCAGCAGAGACAGACAGGAAGGGCAGGAGAGGTTGCCGCGTGCAAGGGTGTGCCTTGGCTGCTATTCCTTTGAAACTTAATTGTTTTAAATCTGGAAGGAGACTGCTACTGTCACTAAGGGCCTCCTTCCAAGTCATGTCCTGCAAATGAGCTCACTGCAGCAACGTGGCAGGGACAGTGGACAATGAGCCACTTGCTACCCTGGTGGTGCCAGACCAGGGTCAATGGCTGGATGGAGCGGGCTGACCCTGACAGTCCAGGCTCTGGGTGAGGCAGATGTAGGTGATGCAAGCTGTATCTGCCTGTGACATGGACCTGCTGGTGCAGGATGGTGGTGTGGAAGCACCTGCTGCAAAATCTAGGGGTTACTGAGGACCTGCAGTTCCAAGGAAGTGAGGCCTGGATTACAAATCTTACTGCAGACCTTGAAGACCCCATGGCTGACCGCCTCCATCAGTTGCTCTGTGATCTTATCAGTTCCCTGTTAAGATCTTATTCCTTCCCTGAGGAAGAGGACCTTACTTTGAGGTCCTTCTACTCTGTGGTGCTGTCAAAGCCCTTTGGGGAGCCCTCAATCCCATCTGTAGCGGGGCACATTGAGGTGGTGTGTGGCTGCTTGACATCAAGGTATGGCTTCTAATTCAATAGGCATTTTGCAGGTAAAAGTCCCTGAGACATGCATGGTCATGGGGATGGAACTCCTGAAAGGAAGTCAGAAACAGACCAGGTGAACACAAGGCCTTTGCCACCTGCTAGGTGTTCTTACACTGAAATGAAGGCACTAAGACTTGTTAGTGCAAAAGTTACATATCTGACCTCCACACCCTCACATCGTTTCTTGCATGCCCATGCACACTATTCAACCTCTTATCTACATCAACTATGCACATTAATCCATGTTAAATAACATGTACAGCTGTAAGGTTTCACAGAAGAGTAATATTATGTAATAAGTATTATATTTACTTAAATACTAGTACAAGCTGTATGTGTATGTGTGATGGGTAATTTTAATGCTAGAATACAATGTCTCCGTATCTAACCAGTTCATGGTACCCTCCATAAAGTTACTTTATATTATACGTGCTGATGACTAGTAGTAAGGGTCTAACACTGAAGGCGATAGAAAAGATGAAAATGTATAAATATCGAGCTGACAGAAATAATACTATTATTACAATGAAGGGCAAATATCACGTATAAATTGTATGAGGAATGTCTGCTATGACTCTGATCTTGGAGGAACTATCACAGTTCTAGTTGAGAAATGTGACTATATCGCTACAACCACATCCTTTTCTAAGAGAAGAATAGAATGAGTTGCTAACGTGTTTGGGGGGTAATTTGTCTCTGATATTTATGAATAATGTTTTCCTCTAAAGTAATGAATTCAAACTCAGAGAACATACTTCATAACAAAAACCCCTGTTGTCAGCTCCTGAGAAAACTGCATATGCTAACCCTGCAGAAGGATTTTCCTACTTCTATCCATCTGCTTTACCCACCGCTAATGTCCCCCCTGAACTCCTATTTTTCCTTGAGTATTAAACTTCTCACATCTTCTATTATTTAGAATATTTCTTAGGATACAATCCCAGCAGTGGAATTGCTGGGTCAAAAGGCAGGTCCAATTTTAGTTTTCTGAGAAAATTCCATACTGTTTTCCATAATGGTTGTACCAGTCTGCAATCCCACCAACAGTGGACCAGAGTCCCCTTTTCCCCACACCCTCTCCAACATTTGTTGTTTGTTTCTTTGTTTATGATAGCCATTCTCACCGGTGTAAAGTGGTATCTCATTGTGGTTTTAATTTGCATCTCTCTGATAGCAAGCGATATTGAGCATCTCTTCATGTGTCTCTGGATCCTCTATATGTCCTCCTTGGAGAAGTGTCTTTTCAAGTCCTCTCCCCATTTTTTAATTGGGTTCCTTGTCTTCTTAGAGTGAAGTCGTGTGAGTTCTTTGTATATTTTGGAGACTAAACCTTTTTCTGAGGTATCAGTGTATCCTAAGAACCCGAAAACACCAATCCCAAAGAGCATATGCACCCCAATGTTCATAGCAGCACAATTTACAATAGCCAAGAGTTGGAAGCAACCTAGGTGCCCATCAGTAAATGAATAGATAAAAAATCTATGGTACATATACACAATGGAATTCTATATAGCAGAAAGAAATTCTATATAGCAGGAGCTCCTACCTTTTGCAACAGCAAGGATGGAACTGGAAAGCATTATGCTGAGTGAAATAAGCCAGGTGTTGAAGGACAAATACCATATGATCTCACCTTTAACAGGAAGCTAAACAACAAAGCAAACAAGCAAGCAAAATATAACTAAAGACACTGAAATAGAGAACAGGCTGACAGTGACCAGAGGGGAGAGGGGAGGGAATTTCAGGGGAAATAGGGGAGGGATTTAGAGGAACATGTATAAAGGATACATGGACAAGAACTGAGAAGGGTGAAAATGGGAGGGGTGGGGAACACAGGGGTGGGATGGGATGGGAGTAATAGACAGAAAACGGTACTTGAAAAATAATTAAATAAATTAAAAAAATAAAATATTTCTTACTGGAGACAGCTAATTAGAAATCATTGTTAATTTGAATAATGCTATAAATAGTTTAGGGTGCTAAGGTAAGGATTATTATGTATCATTTATTTATTCCATTCTCTGATTTTTTGCATAAACAGAAGAGGGTTAGAATAAAGAAAGTGTGAAGGGCAGCTATGCATTAAATGCAAAGATTCTATGGCTATTTCTGGTCCAAGTGGGAAATATTAACTATATCACCTGTGCATAAAAAGGAGTTTAATAATTAAAGTGAATTACTTTTTCCATATGCTTACAAGTGATTTGGGGGGGCTTCTAAAATATACAAAGATAATCTAATAAATTATGAAAATACAACCCCAGCCTCATATCCCTGCTATGGGAATGCTTGTTTTTAAGGAGAACATGAATACATATTTTTAGTTTATATTCTAAGTATACAGTTATGATCTAGTTTATGCTCTAGTTCTAATATTTGAATCATATTAATTATAGGTTTCCTAGAAATAATTTTCTAAAAAAATATAATTTAAGTCAATATTTCCCTTCAATGTTCTTACATTATTTTTCAATGTGTAGAACAGAGAATGTCATAAACTGAATAGCTTGCCTCTTCTCTCTGCTCTCTGTCACTTGGGGATACAAGGAGCATTGGAAATCTGCAGCCTGGAAACAGGTTCTCCCAAGAACTCAGCAGCTCAGGCACCCTGATCCCTGAATTCCAGCGGCGGAAAGTGTGGGAAACACAATTCTGCTCTTCATAGGCCACCCAGTTTTTAGTGTTTTTTTTTATAGCAGACTAAACAAAAACAGAGACTTTTACAAACGACACTCTTTTACAGTCCTCTCGTAAAGGGTTAATAAGTCATTCCATTTTAAGCGTTTCCTCCATCATTATTTATCTTTCAAATCTATCTCCCTGGCTCTGCCACTTGTGTGACCTTGGACAAATCAATGTCCCCTGCTCCTCTGTCACCTTCCTTAGACACTGTTTCAGACCAACAGTTGAGTTTAAGAGCTCAGATCAGGGAACCTGGCCACTGCTGGGGCAGCCCCCGAATTCGTCTGTCGTTTTGTTACTTTGGATACATGGGGTGCGTCCTGCGGGCTGTCAGTGACGGCTCAGCTTGGGCCATTTGCAGGAATTTGCCTTCCACCTGTTTGAAATAATGAACAAAACAAGCTAACAAACAAAGTAGAAAACAGACCCCTAGCTGAAAGTGGGGGTCGGGCGGTTGTGTGAATAACTGAAGGGATTCATAGATAACAGTGTGGCCATTTCCAGTGGGAAAGAAGGGTAAGGGGAAGCAGAAGAGGGTAAAGGGGGGATAAACGGTGATGGACATGACCTGGGGGGGTGAGCACACCATACACACATAACGGGTGATGTGTTACAGAATTGTACACCTGAAACCTATATAATTTCATTAACCAGGGTCACCCCAATAAGTTCAATGAAAGGATTTGTCTTCTCTATGACAAGATTACATAATAGCTTGTGTTTTTATAAGTTTAAGTTCCTTGAAATATTCTTGTGATCTCAGCTGACATTTTTGCTAAATTGTAGAAAAATGATATGACAAGAAATACATACGCAAATAAACACAAATGTACATATTTACTTAAATGGAATGTTTTTTAATCTGTAGGAATTTGTATCGTACTTAGGTGAAAAGCCAGCTTTTATTGGAGCGCATTCAACTACTTACATGTTTTAAAGCGAGTTTTCAGTTCCTGAGGTCTTTTCTTTATCTATATGCATTAAATACATTGTGTGTTTAGTGTCAGTAAAGTTGTCTTCACATCTAATGTCAGGTGATATGAATTGCAGATGATGCTCAGCTTTGAATATGTCAATCACGATAATACAGAAAAGCAAAATTTCTCAAACTTGGGACCAGAGTGCAGTGTTCAAAGTACTACTGCTGAGAATAGGTTTGTTGCTTTTATCTTCTCTACTGCTCTCTGCATGGCTTACCTAAGCATTGGGACCCAAAATAAAAGGTAATTTTCAAATATACAGATGATGGATTGTTAGATCATTTACAACAGTAACTGATAGGCAGATAAATGAAAGGTTAAAGGACACTCATTTTCAGAAGTGTAATATTGTAGTTTCCAAGTTGTAAGAAAATTGCCACTCTGATTAAAATTCCTTATCTTTTTAGAATGCATAATGACAACTATTTTTTAGAACATATTCAGCAAAGAGAATTTCAGAACTCTTTCTCATTTTTAACCCAGCTTTTAAATTTTTGCAAGTTGAGTGTTTAAAAATGGACCCTAAATAAGTTTGGGTGGTAATGCAATATTGTCGGATGCCTTTACATAAATTTGATTAGCAGTCGCTTCATGCTGGTCTTAATAAATCATCCCATTCACAGCAGATGTGCTTTTCAATAATTCTAAATTCAATTTCTTTCTTCTAAAGTGTGTATATTATGCCTTCAAAAGCATTCAATTTCACATCAATAAAAATATTTAAGTGCATAAGTTAAAGAGTTCCTTTTAAATAAGTGTTCTAAACTACTACAAGGCCAAATTTGAATGTGAACTGCATACCTTTGAAAAATAGCTGTATCATTAATCTGTAATCAGTCATTGACAGATTCATTTGTTCAAGAGACCAGCTGTTGGGAGGGCAATTTTCATAAAGTTAAGAAATCAATGTTATACCCATATGCAGTGTTTGAATTTGCTGCAGAGGACATTAGTAATAAAACTAAAATATAGTAGTTCATAAAGAGATGACATTCACACAACCTTAACCCAATCCTTTACACAAATAATTCTGAAACTAAAACTGTTTATACTTAGAAATAGTTTTTTTCACCTTCCAACATATGTTCTGAAAGTTCTTGATTTCGGTTTTGTGAAAAAGTAATATCAGAAAAACATAATGTAAAAGAAAAATGAGTTAGTAAATACAATGTATCTAATATGAGTACCTGTAACTAGATTAAAATGAACACAGCAATAATTTATAAATAAAATTCTGCATTATAGGTCAGTTTCAGATGACAAGAGAATATAATTACCACATAAAAATAGGTTTTTGATACAAAGTAGTTACTAACTCTAAAGATTTGAGTTTCTATAAAGTGTAAATCTATTCATATAATTTAATTTATACAAACCAAATTATTTAAATTAACTAAAAATAATTTAGAAAGAGATTATTTCAATCATCAAATAAGTCCACATAAAGTTATTTGTAATCTATTCTTACAGAAAATAAACACAAATAATAACACAAGATCACTTTTATTGTCTAGTCTTAATATACTTCCTTGAAAAAAAATCATAATCAAATGACTTCTAAAAGTATCAACCAATTGTATCTGTATAATTTATAAGTATAAATGCATATTCACATGTATATGTCAAACTGTCTAAAATTAGATTATTTAGTTCAAATGGGAAAATGTGAACATAGAATTAAGATATAATTAGAATAAATGGGTTACTTTACCAGCTTAAAAGAACGAGCTCTACAAGTGTTATTTGATTGAAAATAAATTCTTTAAGAAAGAAAAGCCTATTATAATAGGTTTCATGTTGAATAACAAAAGAAACAGCAAGTTCGGTTTCTAAATTGGGTGTTTCTTCAAACAAGTTCTCCACTGAAATATTTCACTGGAACATGTTAACCCCCTTCATTTCTAAGGGGGTATGGAAGGTCGATTTTTTTCCTAAGTGACAGCGAGCCTACCCTGTGCACCTGCTCATACCCTCGTTCTCAGAGAAATGAAACTGTGTGGATGAGACCGCTGAGCAAGCACTGGCTAACTGGGGCAGGGAAATTTAGACTCACACACGGTGTTTCTTTCTGTGCCCAGGTTTCTCAGTGTCTTCTTCTGCAGCGGGACATTTCAGGAAAACCATCCAGGGGTGTGGGGCACACACAGCTTTGGTGCTTAACCATAAATACACTCTTTCAAATCCCCTAAACCTTAGTTTCCACCCTGCAATTTTGCAACTTCAATTTCCTTAATGACACGGTGGTGGTAAAGCAAAACAGACAAGCAAAGAAAAATGTAGCTGCAAGGTAGTTCACACTGTTTGCGTGGAGACTGGGGGGTCTGTTTCCTCCTCTGGAATCTGAGCAGATCTGCTTCTGCCTTGACCATGGGCTTTCGAGTCCCAGCTGCCCTCCCTACTCCACTAGCAGGTACAGCTGATGGGATGAGGAAGGCTTTCCGTCTGGCCTCCCAGCTACGTGTCCAGTAATCAGACGGCAAATTCAGTTTCTTTAGAATGAATGTCAATTTCTGGAAGCAACAAATGAAAAAGCAGATACATAGCAATTGTAGCTGGGGCTCCTAATAAGAAAGCCTTTTTTTTCTCTTCTAAGTGAAAGATGTGTACATTTCTAATGTATAATGTACATATAAAATATCTACGTGAAGATACTGACTTTATGCCAGAAGGAACGCTTATTAAAACACTGCATTCTTTTTGTAAATATTATTAAATCAAAAATTTATAGTGTAGCAATGGTACTTTATAAAAATTATGGGTGAAGTAAGATACACTGTTGAGTTTTACATATTTTAAATTTTATTGTATTTTCTCATTATCATTTAATCACCCTATACCTCCCTCCTACCCTCCCCTCAATCACCATTCTTGTCTGTGTCCATGAGTCCTTTTCCCTTTTTTTACATTCTTTATTGTGGTTCAAGTACTATTGTCTCCATTTCCCCCATCCTGCTTTTTCCTTTTTTGCTCAGTCCCTCCACCCCCTGACGTTCCCGACCATTAGCTGTCATCCTGCTCTCGGTCTATGAGTCCGTCTCGATTTTGCTTATTCATTCAGTTTGTCCATTGGCTTTACATGTTTTAAAATTAGTTTTATTTGAACACAGGAATTAGAAAATACACACCTCTGGCCTCGATCGTTTTGTTGACTAGGTGTCAGGAGTCAGTTGAGGCGGGAGAGAGCCTACCTGCCCGGCCTCAGAATCGCAAGTCACAAACCACTTTAATCACTTCCTGCAGTGGGATAAGCAAGAGACTAAAACGGAAAAGTGGCCGGCAGCCCTGTTCCATTTTTCCCACGGAAGGAGCCCCCAGTTGCGGGGCGGGTGGACCGGCCTGGGTCATCTCACTTTTTAGGGCACCTTGAACAAAAGATTCCAGCAGTGCCGTGGACCCTGATGTGGGAGATAAGTGTGGGTGCATCATAAACGACGAGTGTGGAGGATGGAAAAGGATGGGTATTCGGTCAGAGTTGGGAAAAGTGCCTTCAGGACTTCCCCTTTCCCCTTGGGAAGAAATAGCCCTCTGCCCAAGGCCTTGGGTGAGACAGGGCTATGGCTTTATTACAAATAGGCTAAGAACAGGTTCTGCCAGAAGGCCTGGAGGAAGGTGCCTGGAGCCATAAGGAAATCCATGATCCTGTCATTCTTTTTCTTTTAATTTAATTTTTTCAATGATCATTCCCATTCAGTACTATTTTAGAGTAGTTTCAGGTGTACAACATAGTGGTTAGACAACCACATACTTCACAAAGTGTTGCCTCTGATATTTCTAGTGTGCACCTGACACTGTACGTAGTTATTGCAACGTTGTTAGAAATACCACCCACGCGTATTTCTCAACTCCTTCACCTTTTCCACCTGGGATAATTGTATCCTTTTTTAAAAAGATTTTATTTATTTGTTTATCTTTAGAGGGGAAGGAGAGAGGGAGAGAAACATCAATAGATGGTTGCCTTTTGTGCGTCCCCTGCTGGGAGTTGGCCTGCAAGGAACCAGCCTGCAACCCAGGCATGTGCCCTGACTGGGAATCGAACCGCAATCCTTTGCTTCGCAGGCCTGTGCTCAGTCCACTACGCTACACCAGCCAGGGCTGTATCATTCTTAATACTGCAAGTCAACTCACTTTTATCAAACAGATGCTGATACTAAGTTTCACAAATATTATTTCCTGTTTCGACTTAATTGGGTCCTTACTGCAGCCACAAGGGGTGGGTCAGGTGTCAGTCTTAATTTTAAAACTAGTAAAGGGCAGCTCAGATCGGTCAGGGCCCTCGCCCTAAATTATCCACTAGTAAAGGGCCAAAGCCAATTTCTCTCCTGTTTGTCAGTATTCAGTAACATTTTATCACTGCGTGTGTGCTCAGGGCACAGGCTCTCCAAATGATAAATAATCCGTGACGATGTAAATAGCTGCTGTGTACATATTTCTCTCACTTTCTTGCATTTTTTTCCACCATCAAGAGACCTCTTTTGAACTGACAGGAAAGAGCGGGCATCCAGTTCAGAGGGGTACCCTTTGTCACGATAAGAAAATGACAGGTCTGCTATTTTATTGTGGTTATTGGTGCAACTGTTTTCTGCGGAGATTTCAATACAGACTTTTGGTTGCGCTTAGAGTATTTATTTCCATTGCGCGGTGGTAACTCTGTCCTACAGTTAAATACATTCTGGAACTGCATTTATTATTATGAGATAGGATCCTTCCAGAGACAAGGACATCCCTTCAGGTGCTAAGATAGCTGGTGTCAGTATCTTGCCTGTGGTCCTTCTTGTACGTTGGTATTGATGAAAGCAGGAGCTGGCTATGGGAAAACTGAGCAAGACACCATTTCTGTTCTCAAGTATGGTAGCGTAACATGTAGATGGTTAGATGGAGAAGTACCTGGAAGTGGAGTCAAAGAATGAGAACACGGTGATGGCATGCTATTGAAATGCATAGGCTGGAAGCCCACCCCTACTGAGGAAGCAGAGACATCGGGTGCACACTGACCCATCTGCCTGACCCCAGCGGCCATTACCAATTAGCTCCCAAGGCAAGAAGGGTTTTTACTGGGATCACAGCCATAACACAATTATTGGGCCATTAAATTGTGGTATGTATGGATTCTATAAACCAAAAAGATAAATATACCACAGGAGCTATTTGAACACTAGGATGGTTCCTATGCATGGTCATTTTGGGACATGACCAATTGTCAAGAATTGTTTGTTGTGGCCCTGGCTGGTGTACCTCAGTGGGTTGAGTGTGGGCCTGTGAACCAAAGGGTTACTGGTTCGATTCCCAGACAAGGCACATGCCTGGGTATGTGGGCCAGGTCCTCACTAGGGGGTATGCAAGAGGCAACCACACATTGATATTTCTCTTCCTCTCTCCTTTCCTTCCCTTCTCTCTAAAAATAAATAAAATATTTTTAAAAAAGAATTGTTGGTTGTGGACAAAGTATGCTCACAGGAGTCATGAACAGGACCGGATTTCAAGGACATTTTGATGAGGACCAAATGTCTCTGTGGCCATTGGGACTGGGCCAGATATCCTGCCCAGTCAGCTCATCTCTCCTCACATCACGAAGTCAATCTGCTCCCAAATGCTGTTTTGATTCTTTCTTTACAATATGTGTAGAACTCCCCTATTCTTAACCAGTCCTACTACCAGAAACCTGGTCTTGGTCATTGTCATGTCCCTTAGATCCTGCAACATGCCTGTACCATTCTGCCTACTTCCACCCTCCTCTTCCCACTCCTGTTTATTTTGAATACTACATGAATTGATCTTTCGTTGAACAGGCGTTACATGACGATGACATTTCTCTTATACAACTGGCACGATACTTCCACTCAGTCATAATTAAAGCCAAAATCTTTACAGTTGCCTGTAATTCCTTATATTATAGTTCCCACCAAGAGATGTCATTGATTCTCCGACCTCGCCTCCTGCTGAAGACCACTGAGTTCTAACTCCAGTCTAACCACACTGGCTCCCACGATTCTCTGCTTTTGGTTCGGTATTTCTGACACACTGTGAAACATTTAAATATGGTTTAGGTTTACTGGTGACTGTCTACTTCTTCCGACAAATATAACTGATAGAGCTAGAGAGGTTTTTTTTTGTAATTTTTTTGTTAGACTCTCTGATGTGTCCTAGGAACAAAGACACATAGCCTAGAAAAGGTGCTGAATAAATATTTCTGAGTAGATGAATGATTTATTGGCTGTAAGAGTGTTCAATTTCAATGAAGTGAATGGTATAAGGAAAGAGTTCAGTATATTGTTCTTTTTTTCAAAATGACCTCATTTTAAAATTTGATACTAGTTTTTTTCCCTCTCTCTTTCTCTCTCTCAAAGACTGCTGTCTTAATGCTGCAATTACAAATAGTCTCAGAATCTCAGTGGCTTAACATCATGAAGGTTTAGTTTTGGCTCACAGTGCATGTTCAAACAGAGTTAGAAATGGGAAGTTTGTCTGTGCCGTAAATAAACGTCCTCTGTCTGGGAGCCAGGCTGTTGGAACTTCAACCATCTGGAATGTCAGGGTGTCAGGGAGAGGATAGATTCTTACCTGCATGTTTAAAGGAGCTTTGACTGGAAGTGACATTTTATTGGCTTTAAAAAGTCATGTAAATTCAAGGAAATTGAACAGAACATTGTTACTGTGAGACTAGAAAGATCTTACACATAAAATGTAATTTATGAAATAATTCCATTGGGTTTGACTCCCTTATACATATTGTTGTCATTGGTAAGTTTGAGTTTCTATGAAAGTACTAGAAACAAAAGATAAAATGTTTATAATCTTCACTTTTTTCATTCAAAGGCTTATGCACTAAGAATAATCATGAGACCAAAGAGTCTAAATCTCTAAATCATAAAAACATATGTATTTGTATGAAAATATTTTTATAACATGAAATTTAAATGTGAAGTACTGATTAAAAATGAAACACAAAAGAAGTGTATCCAAACAAAATTTTACTGTCTTTCCAGAGTAAAAAATTACAATAACTCAAAACTAGAATGTAATAATTTGAAGTATAACACAAAACTTTGAGAAGAATTTAAGTTTGATGATACACTTAATGGTCTTTTTCTCTTTTTTTAGTTTTTATGTGTGAAGGGAAATACACAATTTGGAATAGACACCTGGATTCTAAATCATACATTAACCACTCTCTAAGAAATAAATAGTTTGACATCGTTATTAATAATTTAGGGAGTGACTTTTAGTACTTGTAAAATCATTTGATTTTAAAAGTACCCTTTGCATGTTTTTATTTAAGCAAACACAAGTAAAAATTATTGGATAAAAATAATGTTTGATGCAGAAAAGTTTCTGAATTCAAAACAATACTTGACCCTTCAAAAATCTGTTCATGTGTAGGCAGGATAAATGAATGAGAAGTGTCCTTCAGCTGTGTCTACTGTCCTTCCCCCTTGACTGTTACTTGCCGGATTAAAGTCCGAGTGTGTGATGACGATGCAGACAGCTGGCCGTGCAAGGCGGCAGCTGCGGTTGTGCCAAAGAGAAAGGGGATTTAAGGCAGCAACTGCACAGTCCCTCATCCCTGTGTCAGAATATCTTAAAACCAGCGGTATGATGATCTATTCCTTCACATGTGAACATACACATCGGACATCAGTTAAGCCACTCAGATCAACTCAAGGCCCCACGGGTGCACACATAGAAAGCAGATGCTCGTAAAACTTACCAAAACATAAATCCCATCTGGGTAATCATACCTGAGACCCGTTCATCACTGTCTTCACCTGCCCAGGCTGCTGTAACAAAATGTCACAGATTGGGTGGCTTGTGAACTACAGGACTTTATTTCTCACACTCTGGTGGCCTTGAAGTCCAAGAGCGAGATGCTGGGAGATTCACAATGACAGCCCTCTTCCCTGTTCCTAGATTGCTGCCGTGTCACTGTGTCCTCACCTGGTGAGGGGACCAGGGATTTGTCTAGGGTCCCTGTTTTTTTTAAGGTGCAAATCTCATGCTTGAGGGCTCAACCATCCTGACCAAATCATCTTGCAAAGCCCTCACCATCACATTGGAGATTTGTTTTTAAGATATGAATTGCTGGGGGTGGGGGCACAAACATTCAGGCTCTAGCAATTCTCCAATATGACATGGACGGAAAAATAAACTTTGGGGTATGCCTAATGTAAGACATCAAGAACAAACCTATCTCATTATATTCAGCACAGAAACTAATATAATTCCTACTTTCAAAAGCCAAGGGCTCATCATTAACATTCTCTCCCCTGAAGAGTCATCTGGGAGAGTTTTTATCACTGGTGCTTCCTGGGATACTCAAGATCTGTGGTTGTTATTAAACAGTGTTATTACTGGAGACATCTCAGTGACTTTCAGCCCCTGATAAGACACAAGGCTGTGCACACCGGGGCTCCTGTGGAACAACCACACCAGTCCCGTTTCTTGTCAAGGCACACGTGGTAGATGGTTCCTGAAAGCAATTGTCTGGAATGACCCTCACCTCCATATATATAGGTATATGCACATGGAGTATATCTATACTCTGCCCATGTATAGTTCTCTGTTGTCAAGAGTACCGCTGTCAACACTAGCAAATGTGATACCAGCAGAGGCTAGTTGCCTTCTCTTCTTTCTGGGGATTCTTTCGTTACCATGGGCCAAGCCCTGAGCTGGCTTCCTGGTGAATAAGGAAGAACGTGAACTGAGGTTGTGCTCTGTACCAGCCATTCAGGACCCCTGTGAGCAAACACGAAGGGGGCCTCGCTGCTGGTACTCGGAGCAAAGGGACGTTCATCCAGGTGAGCCCACCACACTACGAGCCACAGAACTGTGAGCAGGGGAAAAAGAAGAATGTTTCTCTTTAGGTAGCAAAGTTGGGGTGATTTGTCATTAAGTATTAGGTGATCAAACAAATTATGAAGCTCATTTCATAAGCTACATTTGTTGCCTTAAATAGATTTTGGTTTTCAATCATCTTTCAATATTTGACCTAACCATTCTTATTTTCAAAACAATTTTCTTGAATTCCCAGATAAAGTCTAATCCTCCTCTTTTATTCTTCTATAGAACACTCAGTATCATGTTACCTAATAGCTTCTTACTCTACTAAATACATTAATAAGTGATATCCATGCTGAAATTAATTGCTGAAAACTCCAATATTAAACTTGTAAAATGTTTATTTTGTTATCCTCACTTGAGGATACGTTTTACTGATTTTAGAAAGACAGGAAGGGAGGGAGACAGAAAGAAAAATTGATGTGAAAGAGAAACATTGATTGGTTCTCTCTTCTTCTTGCCCCGACAGGGATCCAACCCGCCATCTAGGTATGTGCCCTGACCAGGGCATGGACACACAACCTTTTTGGGGTAGAGGAGGATGCTTCAAACAGCTGACCCCCCTGGTCAGGGCCTCACTGCCACTTTTAAGGTACCTTTACCCCTGACTGAAATAGACCTGGAGGTGACAATCACATTATGATTGGGTCCCTTTTGAATTTCCTTACCCTGAAGCCAGAGCTCTCAGCCTTCACGGCCTATCCTGACTCTCGGGGCAGCGTTTACAAACACAGGTGTCAAAAACTCAGTTTCCTTTTCCAAAGAGTAGGCAATGGCATTTTTACAAGCTTCTCCAACAATTTGGTTGGGTAGGTAATGCTGAGAATCATTGCTTATAACCACAAAGGCGGTTAGAGTCTTGTAGTCATTTCGGCTATAAATCCCAGCCACTAATTATAAGATTGCGATTATTGCTACATTCATCATATTCACCATGATGCATGTTGTCGAGGAGGACATGAGACTTAAAGGGGGGTGCAGCTTGGTAAAGTGGTGGAGCGAAGGCTTATGTCCAGTTCTCCCTGAATATGTGCTGGTCTTTGTATGAACCATGCATTGCACCCATAGTCTTGTTTTAATGTAGGGTGCGATAGTATACCCTCATAATTTATAGCCAAGCAGAAGGGCTTACAAAATATCTGATCGAAAACATGCATGGTTGTTAATTGTAAAGAATTTGGAACCCCTGTGCTACTCCCCTACCTCATTGAAAGATGGCTATGATCCCCTTAGTTTACATCAATTTTAGTCCCAGAGCATGTAAGTATTACAAAAGATATAGTGTATGTATTATAAGTAAGGCATTTAACCACTATAAAAGGAAACCAGCTGAGAGTGTTAGAAAGAGAATTAGAGGGGTTTCTGGAATTGTTGTTTTTTTCCTTCTTTTTTTCACTCAAGAGTGAAATGAAACGAGACTGCTCCAGAACGCATTAGAATGGAGTTTCGCTTCATTCTTAACAAGCCATGTCGACTGTCTGCAGTGTGGGTTAAGGAGAAAGGCACCATTCTGCCTACTATTTGGCAGACAGTGCACTAAGTGCCTCCTATACATTAATTCACTTAACCGTAGGTCATGGAAGAAACTTTTTACAAGATGCGGACAAGCTTTTGGCTGCTCTGTTTAATACATTACATCTTTCCATTTATTTAATCGAAGTTGTGTAAATAAATGAGAGTTATCATGAAAATTAAATGTTATGTTATAACTAATTCATTCTGAAATAATTTAACAGGCATTGGATTTTACGCTAATTGCTTTGTGAGATTAATGAATTTACATAGTTATTTAAGTCTCATTACTTGGCAGAATATGGAAAAAAGAAGCTAATGTACTAGTCCAAGAACTTCATTTGGCCTAAAGGGAGTGGGAAAGAAGAATCTCTGCCTTAAAGCAGCAGCCCCTTCTATTCTGTATGGAAAAACCAGTCATAAAAGCCATTTTTCCTATTTCAGGAGAAGCTGGGACCAAAATCCAAGGTGGAATGAAATAAAGTCATACACAGAGTGCATTTTCGAACGTCAACATAAATCATCAGTGTTCACTGCAGTCGGCTCTTCGGTACCTGGGCAGCAACCTCCTGATAGAGGCGATGAAGACAGAGGACCTCACACGGTTTCAGCACAGACACACCTCACTTTATGAAGGCTGAAGGCTGTGACGATGGCAGGAGGAGACACGCTGAATTGGGGGCATAATGTAAAGGCAGGACCATTTCTCTGGCGGATGAATTATTTCAGGTGTATGGCTCACTCTGTTTAATAAAAGGGCTACTTAGGTTGAAGTGATAAGTAACACGCTGCAAGAATGAGTCTTAAATAGTGGCAATAAAGAAGATTATTCGTAGCTTTGCTGCAGTTACCAGTCTCGAAACGTGTTCAGCCAAGGTACGTGTAGCATAGCAAATAATAGCTTTATTAAGTTGTATCCACAGCAAATAATAATGATAAAATAATAATAGCATAATGGCACTTGTGTTATCTTCCGGCTTCATTTTCTGGACATAGGGCCTCGCCTGTGTCAGCACGCAGGTGAACAGTGTGTAAGATCACGTAATGAAACCGTCCCTACTAGTCCGATAAAATGCACCATGTCCCTTGCACTGTGAAAAGAACACCCTGTTTGGTGTGCCCAGTGAGGCTGCCCTCTCTTTGGCCTCTGCCCAACTGTGTTTCATGTAGGAAAAGTATGAGTGTGCAGAATCTTTTCACGTTCCTCTAGTTTCTCAGAATTGAAATATTTAAAACCCTGCTTTTAAACTGGGGTACTATATTCAAATAGTTAAGTGATAAGCTAGGGAATCAGTAGTTTGTCCTGTGTTCTGTGGTCTTTATTTTCTTCTCAATTGGTTTATTCCTTTTTTTAAATAGTTTTGGTTATAATTATTTTCCCTCCAAAGACAGGAAAATGAAATATTTAGTATAAACATTTCTTAATGGAAAGCAAAAATATTATTTGGGGCTCCTCAGTCATCGTCCCCTCAAAAACCCCACCATTGCTTATTAAGTGATACGAGCCATTATGGAGATTGGACAGGTGAAGGGAGAAGTCCTCTACAAAAGGATGCTGATGTAAAAAAGAAGCAGAAAAGAGAGATGGAAAGTTTGTCAAATGTAGTCTACACAGGCCTGGACGCTAGTAAAGGGGGCTGTGGGGTCCTGTTCTGTCCTGTGGGTTTTGTCTCAGACCTTATGCTGCAGGCCGCCACCTGTTCTCATCTCATTAACCTTGGCATCCCTGGGAGTTACAGGTAGAGTGGAAATCAAGGAGTATGAGAACAGGAAGGGAAAATGTCCCAGGAACAGTCAGTTCCATTCACCTTTAACATGAGCTTGGTTGTACCTGTAACTGCAGACCTCTGGCTGAATCCCTAGAGACAAGAAAATTCCTGGACGTTGATTTCCAGGAAGGCAGAGAAGACGCAAAGACATGACGTAACATCTGTGCAATGTAACACAATTTTCAACTGGAGCCAAAATAGAGGTTTCTGCCTTCACCTCATTTTCCCCAGCATGGGGGCAACACAGTTTCATCTGTGTGAGAGATATCACCGAATCTATGCTTTCCCACTCTTCCACAATAACTGGTAAGTTATGTCCTTTTATTAATTTTTAATCATCGCCTCCTTGACCCATGGGTGAAAATTGGTCTCAAGTGACAGTATGCTGAGTCACTTCAAAACTACTCCACGGTCTTTGTGAATAAGCCCCAAGGTTGCCGAACCGCCTGACCTCAAGGCCCCTGGGTTTCCATTCCCAAGGCCCTGGAAATGGAAAAATTGTCCTCTGACAAGGACCAGATGTGTTGGCTGTCTGGGAGCAACAACAGAGAGTACCTGGCTATTTCTGTAATTTTTGCCTCCCGATGGTACTCAAAACCCACGTCCTCACAACCCGGGGTTCACAGGCCCCCGGGGAAATGAGTTTCTGGCATTTGACATGATGAATTATATGTTTTAACGTTTGCAAATGGCTCAATGAGTATTTCAAGAAGTTACATTTTTAAAGCTCATATTCATGTGGTAGATGAATGTGTCTACCTTGAGATTTTATAAAATAAGTATTATTAAGAAAATCATTTAAATGCGTTATCAAGAACCTCCCCCCCAAAAGAGAACAAAGGCAATATAAAAATCCAGTGTATGGTTCATAAAGTAGCATTGACTTCAGCTCGTTCTATTCATGGGATTTGTAAAGGAAATGGTCTACCTTCCAGAGGAAAGTGGCTTGCCATTTTATTATTTATTGAAGCTGCCATGTCCCTGTGCACATGCTGTGTGTTTATTTTTTTACATAAAATCTGTAGCATAAAATGAACACTTTTGCCTGTTTGTTTTTTTGTTCTTCTCTTGGAATCATTAGCCTATAGGTTAATCCTTGCAGAAAGAATGGGTTAAAATTTTCTACCTATGTAACAACTTTTACTTAATATCAAGAACTATATTAAAATATTAATCCTGTAGAAGTATTCATTTCTTTTCCCTCCTCTGAATAGCACCTGTGAGATGTTTTTTATTAACATGTCACCTTTATACCCCTAAGCAACCCTTGAATTTTGAATTATTAATCATCGCGGTAGAAATGCGAAAACTGAGTTTGAGAAAACTAAAGTCATGTACCCAAGTCCATACAAGTCGTAAGTGGCATTATTTTCTGATTCTAAGTTTTATGACTCTTCTAATTCACATCTTTCCAAGAATTAAATTGGTATGATTTTTTAATCTCTGGATATAACTAAAGGCTAAAGAAAATCTCTGGACTACTAAGTCAAGGAAAAGACAATGCTTATATAAAAATTAATGGATAGGTCTAACAGGTAGAATTAACTCAATATTTCTTTTTGTGATATAAAGTAAAATATAGGATGATGAAACGGAACCCTCAATGGAGCTCATTCTTACTTAGCCTTAATACTAGGGGGCTGATGGAACACTAGTGACTTGTTTTTGCTGAGATAATTATAAATGATGATGCATTTATTTATTCTCTCTGATTGACATGTTTTATCCTTAACAGTGGAACAACTTAAGGACAAAGAAGATCATTGATTAGCTGTCATCTCATCTCTCTTTCCCATGGAAGATGGAACCGTGTCTGCATTTCAAATGAACAAATGTTGGTCAAAGGAACCGCATAATAAAAGGGCTTTTAACAAAATGCCAAATGAAAAAGCATTAATAATTAAGTGCATGGATCCATTAATAATGAGAAGAAAAATTTTAACAAAATTATTACATGTCAACAAGCAACTTCAAGATCATGAACATACAGGGACCCAGAAATTCAAGCGTGTCAGGGTAAATTAGGTCTCTATCATCAAATTATTGCACAAATTACTGACAAAGGAAAATACTTTCCCATAGATTTATTGATTAACAGATAAATTATGTATTTGAAAATGGAAAATGACATTTTGCATCTTATTGGAAGCAAATGACAAAAGAAATGTAATTGGTAATCGTATAAAGCATGTGATTGGACAAGTAATGCAGATCATGGGCAAATATTTTGCATATGGAATTCATTACATTAATAGTTTCTGATTGAAAGTCATGACTTGTCATTGTCAACACATTAAAATATAGTTATGTGGTTTTATTATCTAATAAAATTATTGTATTTTAAAGTCATTTATTCAAAACACATTTCAGAGTTGTATTTTATTTCATCTCTAAAGTATACACTTTAGAAGTATTTCTTGAAAATAAAAACAGATAGAGGGAGTGCTCACCAGAATGTTTTTAAGTTAAACTTAGAACATCCCGTTAAACACAGTTTAGGGCCTATTGAATACAATGGCCTGCTTTTCAGGTGCTCCTCTCAGAAATGAACACCCAATCTTTATTTGTGCATTCTGTGAGGTGTTCAGCTGGACTTCCTCAGTTTTGACCTCAGAGTGAGAATTCATGTACAATTGATGCATTATGAAATGGTTTCATAATGAGACTACCAAGGCGGTGCGGCGAGCAGGAGAGGGAAGACTTCAAACCAGAGTGTCAGTTCAGTCAAAGCCCCATCTGTCAGTCGACATTGTCAGAAGATGAGGAGACAGCTCTGGAGCATAAATCGTATCTCAAAATGTAGGAAAGGGGAGCTCAGGGAGCAGCTGACTTGGGGTGCTGAACGCACAATGCCATATACAGATTATGTATGCCTGAAAGCTACATAGTTTGTCTAACCAATGTCACCCCGATAAATTCGATGAGAACAATGTGGCCTGGCTGGGGAGTAGACAGCTGGGATTTTACAGCCAATCAGGAACTGGCTTGAGCACGTTTGGTGGACTGTTCACTTCCAGGCAATTTCATTCGTCCGTGAAAACAAGCTGCACAGTGCCAGCGGCCCAGTCTTCAGGAAACTACCGTGACTGTTAGACACGAAGCACAGCGAAGATGGGGACGTAGCGCACAGAAACGGCTGCAGTGCCCTGAAACACCGACAGTAGCCACCACACATCGCCTCACCCACATTCCAGAGTAATGCATGTTCTTTATCTCATATCTTAATACCCCAAAGAAGCTCTACGGATAATGGCGAAAACGTGGTTAGCTCTCAGGAACTCGGTCTCTGGTGTTATCTATTGAAAGCACCTGGGCCAACTTGGAACCTTCTGTGAGTATGAGATGACTGTATCATTCCAGGTTTAATCAGAAGTGCTGCCCAGAATCACTAGTCAGTGACAGATATTTGCACATATATCTATATATGTCAGTAGATATGTCAATTTATTATAAAGGATGAGGTTTTATACCATTGCGGGAAATGATTACTCCGTTTACATACAGCCGTTACTTTTGCACTTGGTGCTGAGCGAGAGGCAGCGGAGCAGGAGAAATGGGTGCAGGCAAAACGAGCAGTGGAACCCAGATGAATGACCAGGGACCCGTTTTTTCACTTGCTGCATAAGCCTCCAAGTTCAGTGTGTGACCTACAGGAGAACATGGCCCCACGCATCATGAAGCGAAACGTGCACCTGTCCCAGGGGTCCGAGCAGACAGTGGAGAACTTCTGTCAGGAGCTAGAGGGGTTGTGGGCCGGGCTGCTGCCTACTCCAGCAAGCTAAGCCTGAAGTCCAAGGAGAATACGTGAGCTGCTGTAGCACATGACCTTGCGCTGAACTTGCTGGTGTAAGAAAAAAAAAATCCACAATGGTCTTTCTGAATATGCATGCCTGAGCTTTAGAAAAAGAGTGATTTGCCAGAGACTCTGTGTCCCATGGAAGACGGAAGCATGCCTGCATGTTAAATGAACTAACGTTAGTCAAAGGTACCACATAATAAAAGGGCTTTTCACAAAATACTGAATGAAAAAGCGTTAATAATTAAGTACACGGAGCCATTAACGAGGAGAAAAATTTTAACAAATGACATGCCAACAAGCAGCTTTGAGAGGCTAGATAATGAGTACACGGGGACTCAGAAATTCAAGCACCTCTGGGTAAATGATGTCACTATCATTTTCAAATTACAGCACAAATGACTGACAATATTGAAATTATTTAGGCACTGAAGAAAAATTGGATGCACGTATAAAAGTGGACATCAGGAAGGGAGGAGCAAGTGTGCCAACGTGGTAGGATGTAATTCAGTACTTGAGAGTCAGATTTTCAAAAAGCACCCTCTCTCTTTACCTTTGGGAAATTGAAGTGCGTGTGATTTCTGTAGACTCACTTATACAGTTTTTCGATGACTTCGCTGTGTGTGAATGCAGATAGTTTGTGCTCTTACGCCCCTGTCTTGTGGACCACATGCCCAACACCCTCGGTCCTATGAGAAGACTTAAGGGAGGCATTCCTGAAATGGGGAGTTTTCAGGATTAGTGAGGAACAGATGGGCTTGAAAAGTATCAGAAATGTCCCCAGTCCCCAGTCAACATAATCAGAAAAAACTCTGATAATTTGCTCCATTGTATGACACATAATTCAGCAATATTTCCATAGTACTTGATCATTTCATGTGTGGGTGTTTGAACATTGGTGCGCCACCAGAGTGCTTCTGGGCTGTCACGATGCTTTCAGATGAAAAATGGAAATGGGAATTATATTATTTATATTACCAAATGAAAATTACAGTAAGAAATTAAGAAATAAGCTACAAATGCGCTTGATCTTGGATTGCATTTATACATAGAAAGAGCATTATAATAAAAAATAATTTTGCTGAATACCACATTTTTTCATGGAAACGAGAGTTTTTTTAAATCTTAGTTTCCCAGCATCTGACATATTTTTAAAATATGCTAAAAAATATACATATTTAAAAGACGCTATGTGATTGTAATTAAACAGGAAATCTCTAAGTCTTCAGGACTTCTCTATAATTAGTACTTTAATTCCATAAAAAGCATTTCTTGTGTCTGCCAATATTTAAGCAGACATGATTTCAGTATCTACTGAAAGGGGCTTCTAGAGGATAATGAAAATATTCATTTTTAGAATTTTGTAAACATACAATGCTTAACCTATGAGCTCTATATAATTAGCATGAGTACATTTTCCCAAACTCTGATGCAGTGTTAAAATGCTACCTCAATTGCTTATTAGACTTTGTGATTTTTCCCCATGTAGTTATTTATAAGGAAACCATATGTCACTCAGAGACATTGAGTAGCTAAGTGATACCTGGAAAAGCCATGACAATAATAATTAATACTGAACAGAGATAAAGGGGTTATATCATTATACATAATACAAATAATAAACCTTAAATATAGAGATTCTATGCTTATATTATCATATATAACATGCAAAATACATATATAATTGCATATATATATATTCTTAAGGGTTGAAAAGTGTTCCTGGTTTAGAGGAATCTGAATCAGATATACTTCATATAATATATGATAAAATATGGACATTTTTTAAAGGCCTTTTAATGCAAATTCAAACAAACAGAAGGGAGGTAGTGGAGATAGTGAATGAAACACATAGGTATACATTTTCAAATGGTGTAAATGTGAAATGCAACATTTTCGTAAATTAAAACAAAGCCAAACAAAATTGATGACAGTTCTCGATCTTTTAAAACCTAGTGTATTTTGCAAGGACTCTATGTACTCAGCTACTATCAAATAATCCTTTTTGTGTCTTCAGTTAATGACACCTCAAAATACAATACTAGGGTGTCATTGGTATTTGTAAACTGGTCAAAACCTAGTGGCCTGGCATTGGGCTAATCCATTAAGCCTTGGGTGACTCAGATATGTCTTTTGTTAAATAAATGGATTGGATCAGATGATGCCTACTGAATACAATCCATGGTGTATTTTACAGAGTAGTTTTTTAGAATGAGGACCATAGGGTTTTGGTGATCCTGAAGTATGTTACATTTGGCAAGTAATTCAAACCTCGATAAGACTTGATTTGTAAATACCGAAATGGGAGTAATAAAACAGGTAATGAAATAATAAACACAAGTTAAAATTATTTTTTAATGATTTATTTCATTTAGTCCTCATAAAAGCCATAACATGGATACATGGTTAGCACAATTTTGAAAATGAGATTTGAAGAGTATCTAATATCCAACTTATTGAAAGTCCTAACTAATGATAAATTCTCTCTGGCTCAATTCTTTCACCAAAACAAGATTCCCATCGCCCTGGCTAGTGTAGCTTAGTGGATTGAGCACGGACTGTGAATCAAAGGGTCGCTAGTTTGATTCCCAGTCAGGGCACATGCCTGGGTTGCAGGCCAGGTCCCCAGTTGGAGCCATATGAGAGGCAACCACACTTTGATGTTCCTTTCCCTCTCTCCCTCCCTTCCCCTCTCCCTAAAAATAAATAAAATCCTTTAAAAAAAAACCCCAAGATCCCATCTTTTCCTAATAAGATCAAATTAAGTCAAAGTACTTTAAAACCATAATTCATTACCCAGACTTTATTTTTTTTAAACTGTCTATGTTGTTCTCTTACCCTATAATTTTTTTAAGATTTTATTTATTTATCTTTAGAGAGGAAAGGAAGGAGAGAAGGAGAGAGGGAGAGAAATATCAATGTATGGTTGCCTCTAGTGAGTCCCCCACTGGGAACTGGCCTGCAACCCAGGCATGTGCCCTGACTGGGAATGGAACTGCAATCGNATCCCATCGCCCTGGCTAGTGTAGCTTAGTGGATTGAGCACGGACTGTGAATCAAAGGGTTGCTAGTTTGATTCCCAGTCAGGGCACATGCCTGGGTTGCAGGCCAGGTCCCCAGTTGGAGCCATATGAGAGGCAACCACACTTTGATGTTCCTTTCCCTCTCTCCCTCCCTTCCCCTCTCCCTAAAAATAAATAAAATCCTTAAAAAAAAACCCCAAGATCCCATCTTTTCCTAATAAGATCAAATTAAGTCAAAGTACTTTAAAACTATAACTCATTACCCAGACTTTATTTTTTTTAAACTGTCTATGTTGCTCTCTTACCCTATAATTTTTTTAAAGATTTTATTTATTTATCTTTAGAGAGGAAAGGAAGGAAAGAAGGAGAGAGGGAGAGAAATATCAATGTATGGTTGCCTCTAGTGAGTCCCCCACTGGGAACTGGCCTGCAACCCAGGCATGTGCCCTTACTGGGAATCGAACTGCAATCGTGTGGTTCGCAGGCCCACGCACAATCCACTGAGCTACACCAGCCTGGGCCATTACCCAGACTTTAAAAATGATGATTTTTTGCAGAACAGTTGAATCCAAGGTACAAAGTCCATATATAATATTTTCACCTTTCAGTTTTATGATAAAATAATGTCAGGATTCCTAAATAATTAAAGATAACCCAATTTATCAATGTAATCTGCATAGTATAATAATACA
The DNA here is from genome assembly GCF_014824575.4 of Sturnira hondurensis. Taxonomy (NCBI): domain Eukaryota; kingdom Metazoa; phylum Chordata; class Mammalia; order Chiroptera; family Phyllostomidae; genus Sturnira; species Sturnira hondurensis. The sequence continues at coordinate 9,452,564 of NW_028091156.1, forward strand.
ATAAACATAATAGGTCATATGTTACTTTCCAAACATCTTTCTGCTTATAAAGTAGTTTTAAGGTCATACTTCATTAGAAAAGGTAAATTAGAAGTCAAAATATGGATCTTATAAGGGGTTTTATAAGACTTGCAAGTGCTTCAAAAAGAAATGGTACTTTGGGAATTTTAAACTGTGCTCACATGACATGGTCTGTAAATGTCACGTCCTGTTAGAGATGTGATAGTGAATAAAATGATCAAGCAATCTAAATGAAAAATATCTGCCTCAAATCAGCAGTTGAAAGTAACCAATCTGGAACACCAGATGGAGAATTAACTGCAATTCAATTATCTATCTTAAAATAATTCCTAGGTGCAACTGAAAAAAAAAATGCAACATAAAAAAAAACTGACCATATGTGGCCGGTAAATTTTTTTTTTCAATTCAAACTGAATTACTGTTGTACATAAGGCATTTGTCTTGTTGAAGGAGGTATTTATGAGTGGCTCCCAGTCTCGGGGGGCCTGCTCTCGGGAAAAGGCATTGTGCCGCCCTGGTGAATTTGTGGTTTGTTCATTCCCAATTCAAACGGAGAAGAAGACGTTTTTGTATGCTCAAATGTTGCCCCCTTCCCTATTCTATCTGAATTTCGTAGTGGTGGAATGAGGCTAAAAGAGTAGAATTTACAGAAAAATATGAGCTAATAAATATGAAAGAACTTTGGGGATCCCCGTTACCGGAAGAGTCGGGTGGGCGCAGCAATGCAGGTTTTTCGACGCCTTTCCGCGCAGGACTAATTGAATGGATGGCGTGTCCAATGGCAGCCTCGGTGCAGGCAAACCGGGACTGGTACTATTATATAAAATTAATGGAAGTATGAATGTAACAGCATGTCCTAGGGCAGTTTGGAAGTAATGATCGTATTTTAACATGTTCATTTACTTTGGATCAGCAATTCCAGTTCTGGGAAGCAATCTGTCAGAAGTATGCTTAATTACCTATGGAGATATATGTATAGAGGTGTTCACTGGGACGTTATTTATAGTGGGTCAAGATTAGAAAAATGTGCTGTCCCAGTACTAGTAAATGTTTTAAAATTAAAAAAAAATAGAAAGTAAGAAAAAAATAGAGCAAAAACATGAGTAGAGCCACTGTAATATAGCCATGTGTAACATTTTTCACCTCCAAAGTTTCTGAGAATACTTAATAAATGATTTCATTGTGAATTTACTAAATAAGGTATATAATTAGAAATGTAAAACATACCCATGTGGAAATAAAAGGACAAGTGCCAATATCAACAAATACAATCGATTCACTGATCTGATTATCAGTATACTTATTAATATAGGTAATTGAGTAGGAGATTGTGTGTATGCATATTCAGAACATAAATCAAGTCACATGTGTAACTAAATAAGTACCTGGGCACTTTTCAACTACTTTATTTGCATTTTTCCATTTTATTGACCACTCAGCAAAATATTAGTTTGAAGTGCTGCATACTAAGAGGATTTGAACATGGACCTGTGGTTGAATATTTTGTGTTTCTAATTTAAAGATACAAATATTAAGTTTGTGATGACAGCATGTATGTATGTGTGTGTGTATGTATATTTATTTATATATATATGCATATATAGAAATCTCCATTAGCATATCAGCTTTCCCGTTGTTTGGGGTTATAGAACAGTAGCTGATGCATTAAAGTTTGTGAAAGTATTTTAAAGTTTTTATGGAGTGTCACCAGTCTGTCTCCTAAAAAGACTGCAGCAGATGGTGTTTGGGGGTGGGTGTTTCTATCAAGTTTTGTTTTTTCCTTTTTTGTTATTTTGATGGGTATAAAATAAAACCTACTTAGGTTTACTTTTTTGATTAATGATGGGGCTAGATCAAATTTCAAATGCTTATGCATTTATCTGTGAAGTTATTAATCCATTCACTCATTCATTTATTCACTTAGTTGATAGCAAATTCTTGCCTTTTTACCCATTTCTCAAGAACTGGGTTTTGTAGGTAAATTTTTATTTTTTTTAATTAAAGAAAAGGAAACAATGTGAAGCTAGTAAAACAAAATTTGAATAAGCTAATTTAAAAAGCTAATATTTGATGAGCTCATTGCCATATTTAGAGATTTAACTTACTTGAGCTAAGTAAACATGTTCTTGTGGTTCCTGGTATGCATTTATTTCTCCAAAAACTTGTAGTTCTGGGTATGCATTTATTTCTCTAAGTACCATAAACCAAGCATTATTCCTGGCCTGGTACAACAGTGAACCAAATGAGCAAATACCCTCACTCTCATGGAGCTAACATCATAGCAGGAGCGGACTGAATATAAACAAATAGTTAAGGTGTGTGCAATTTTAGATAGCCAGGTGTAATATGGCGACCAATAAGACAGGATATGGAGGATCTTTGCAGAGTGAGAAAAGGTACCACTAAAGTGAAGTTGCAATGAAAACCTAAGGCAGTTGAAGGAGAACGCCAGCTGGACGTCTATGGGAAGAATGTTGAAGGAGGTCATGAAGGGGACTCGATGTCCAGTAGACTCGGGAGGTGACGGGTCAACCGGAGGCAACTTACTGCCTCCCCTACTCTGTCCTTGGAGTGTGCGCCACCCGCCCCCACCCCTTTTTCCACACCAGCCGCTGTTTTAAGGATCCCACCTGGAAAGAATTAAGTGCTAATGAGACCCTCTGGCCCGAACACGTGACTGAACCCAGGTAAGGCCTCTACAGGAACTTTTGCGATTGTGGTAGGTGGGTACACAGATCCACTGGATTCATAGGTTGCCCCCTTTTTTACTAAAACTGCTCATTGCCAGCCTGGAGTGGTCTTCGTCTTTCTTTAGTCTCTCCTGGACCTGCGTGCACAGAGGCCACTGTGCGAAGAGATGGAATAGCCTTTTGGGCCCAGGAAGCTGTCCCAGCCCCTGGAAGGAAGCGTGTTTAGCATTCATCAGTTTGGACAGGGGAGCGAGGAACTGGGTAGACTCAATGTCAGACCCTGTGTGGCCTCAGGGACGCAGGGGTGTCCCCCGAACCCAGCGCCCCCTTGAGCAGCACACTGTGAGCCGCCTGGGGCACCGTCCAGGCGCAGTTCCGCAGCAGCAGATGGGAATTGCGTGCACGTGGCCCACACAGATTCCCAACGCGGGTCTCCAAGCGCGCGGTCGGAGGGGCTCCTCTCCCCGGCTGGTTTCATGCACAGGGACGACTGGAGAGTGAAAAACGACACGGGGATGGTCGCCTGCGAGAGAGGTGGCCCGGCTCACCCGCACTCTGCGAGGGTCAGGTGTACCCTGAGCAAGGTAAGAAGGCATTGCGGAGTTTCCAGGACAGGAGCACTGTCACCTGCCTGATGTCCTCCAACCACCGGCAGGATGACAAGGGTCTGAAGGACAGGGAGACTAGATAGCAATGTTCCAGGTGGGGCAGGATGGTGACCTGAGACAGGCTTGTGCGGAGGTCACGAGAATAGTCCAGAATGTATTCCGAAGGCAGAACTAACACGTCGGGGAGGGAATGCGGGAGCTGAGCGGGGGTCAGGAACAAGGATTTCTCTACGGGGCTTAAAGAATGGGGACATTTGGTGAAAAGAGGAAGCAAGGGCGTTTTGTAAGGAAAAGATGCGAGGTTTCTGCCTTAGGAATGCTGATCTCGTCACACCTGTTGGGCCTCTCCCTGGAGCTGTGGGTGAAACACTTGAGCGTAGGATTCCGAGGTTCGGAGCAGAGGGCTATGCTTTATGGTTAAATTTTGGAGTTGTTCACGTACGGGTGAGATTTAACATCTTCAGAAAGAATGAAATTACCAAAGGCGTCATGGAGAACCCGTTCGGGCACCATGTCACGTTTTATTAATTTCTCTCGATTAGAAAACATCATTCCTAATGATAGCAACAGAAACCTGAGAAGTAGCTCATTTGCTAGGAGGTGATGTAGGCCTGAACATTGGCCATTATTGATCATTAAGGACCACGGGGGACTGGGCTGGTCCTTCAAATCCATTCTTCACTGCTGCGCGCAAACGGATCTGCCGTCTCGAAAAGTTTGACCATGGGGGGCGCTAGAGAGGCATCGCGGGTGAAATGAATTTGTTCTCTGGTTGGGTTGTGCCGCCTGCTTTTCTCCAGCACCCGGCTCCTGCAGGGAGCCCGGACAACCAGCTCTCCCCAGCACCTCCCCTCCTTTCATGGTCATTTCCCATGAATAACTAAGGTCCTTCCCTCTGCAACAGAGGGAGGTAACGAACTCAACCCTGAGGGTATGGCGGGGAAGGGTATTTTTGGCCTTCATTCTCAGCCCTTGGACTCTTCGTGGCTCCTTATACTTGCTAGTCCTATATTCCATCAGAAACCCATTACTTAATAGCCAGGCACTAGTTACACCAATCCCCTATTACAGTTAATCTTTTTCTTCTGTTTTGTTTTCTTTGGCTCTTTCACTTCCCCCATTTTAATGTATTTTTATTAATCATTTATCCCCCTTATACCCCACCCCCTGCAATCGCTACATCTATTCTCTGAAAGTTTACTTCCTGTGGCTTCTGCCTGACAACTCACAGCACAGTAGGACAGGTTTCTCTATGGAATTCTTGAGGTGTCTCCAAATATATCGCGTGAAAAAAAAATGGCAAACTCTTTTTACGAATGTCTGCATCTATCTATCTCTTTATCTGTAAAAGAGTGAATAAGAATTATGAGTGCAGAACTATGTTTACACATTTTAGCCGTATTTTTCAAGATTTCTTCTAGGAGAGTATGTGTTTCTCTTGAGGTTTCAGAGAAATCTTATAAGCATGAAGTTATCTTACATATATTCTCCTTGTTTATTACATTCATTTATTTTTTCTGCCCTAGCTTTGTTACTTCTGACAAATAATAATGAAATCCCCCAAACTTTTCCGAACGGTGGGAAAAAAGCAACATTTGCTTAACACTGGAGAGCCTGACACTAAAATATCACGTATCTTCTCTCTCTCTCTCTCTCTTTTTAATGAAGTAGGGATTGTGAACAGGTGGAAATCATGGTGTTATTTCAAGCCATGATTGTGATTGAGATTACCAATTAATGCAGGTGGAGAAGAGGACCAGGGACTGACCTCTGGGTAGTCAGGGAGTGAAATTCCCGAAGGCGGGATTATGGAGGACTCAGAACTGTTGGCAATGGCAGCTTTCTGAGTGTGACTCTGAGGAAGAGAGACAGAATAGGGTACAAGAGGACAAATGGTCAAAGACAGCTGGACATTGTGACAGAAAGAAAACCAAGATGACACGTGTCCTGGAAGCCAAGTGGAGAAAGCTGTGTGCGAAGGAAAGGGAGGGGCGTCATTCTGTCAAATGCCATTGATAGAACAAGTTCAAGATGGAGTGAGCTGCTCCTCGAGTGACGAAGGGAGAAATGAGAACTACGGCGGTGACATCCCTGAGCAGTACAAGGGTGGCGCGTCCTAGTCCACGAAAGGTAACATTGGACTTCAGCAGGGCTAAAACAGCTAGCTCCCTTAGAGCAGAGGTTGTTACCGGGGATTCACAGAAGGCAGCGGGTGGGGCGGGTGTTCTGAGAATAATTCAGTGAGCCTATTAACTCAAACTTGGAATTTTCTTCAATTATGAAGGTAGAAAAGCAGTTATAATGCATATACTTAAGACTGTTACTAATAGAAGCGATCCTATATCACATTACTATGGTAATGATAATTCCCTATCACGTGGCTTTTGTTTTGAAATCTGTTTTCTCTACTTGAAATTACATTTGGAGACTAGTCTTTAGGAGCAGTCTGCCATTTTTTATTTAATTAACTAGTAAAGAAGCCTATAGATAATATTGTTATAAATTGTAAGTATTTTGATAGCTATGTTTCAGATGATCAGACTCCTTTTTAATCCTATGTGTTTTAGTTCATTTACTTTTTTTTTGGTATCTGGAAGAGGTTCTTTGGCGGGGGGAGATTGATAGCACAAACATGGGTAAGAACATCCCACGTTCTGTAATAATAGCTCAAAGTCAGGGCACAAGGACAGATATTGTGGTAGTGGAATGGATGTGTTTTGTGAAGTCTGTTCAAGTTTTCTGCTGATTGATTCAGTGTTCTCAGTGAGGAAAATGCAAGGTCGTGTGTTGAGAGTCAACATGGGGATATGGCTTTAGAGATTTGAGGAGGACACAGGTGAAATAATCACTTAGGAGGGAGGGAAGCTGAATTGACATGGGGCCTTCGCTGTGATTGAACAATTCATCTCACGTGATCCACAGTGAAAACATTCAGCCTCAAACTCCAAGTGCCTAAATACTTATCCCCACTACTTTCAAACATTTCTTCAACAGATAGAGCAAAGAACAATAGTTTCATGGTAACCATTTCCCACTAGGAAAAAAGTAGTAATAAACAGTGCACTCTGTGGCGAATTTTGTTGTCCAAAATAGTCTTGTTTGAGATAAGACACTTGGATGCAAGGACTGTGTGAGTTCAAGGCAACTATCTGAAAGCTGCTCACTGGATATATAGCTGTGAACTTACCACATCTTTAAACATTTATTGCAAAATATTACCATTGTATATAGATTTATCAAAAACCAAATTCATACCGAGTTAGAATAACTCTTAGACTCACTTCTCTTTTATTCAGTTCCTAAAGTTGGCATTCAAAACCTCCATATTTGAGCAGTAGCTAAATAATGTTGTTCATCTTTGGAGAGTCTCCTAATATAACTGACATTATCAAGTTTCAGTTTAAACTGTAGAGGATTAGAGATCAGGTGCTGTTAGATGACATTTGGCTAGAAACAGATTTCCAATTTTACTATCACATCTGCCTTGCGTGAGAGTACAAAGAGAGCTATCACTATACAGAATAACTGAAACTGGGATTTGTGTCCTACTCAATTACTAATTTAGCTAAAACATAGTGTAGGGGCTCAGGAAAAATTGGGATAGATAATTTTAATGTAATTGGTAGGTCTAAAGGAGAGTTGGTGTTGAGAGTTGGTATTTCCTGTTAAGCCTGCCTGGACCCAAACCTTTTGATTTATTCCTTTATTCCTGTTGTGTAGTATACAAACTTGAAGCAATGAATATAACTGGTGAATGCTTATGGTGGGGGCAAGCAGTGAAGTCAAGTTGGGTGATAGAAGAAATGAAGAAAAGTAAAAGGAAATGAAAAGATGGGTGAGAGAGAACAAGAATGGTAGGAGAGGACAGACAAGACAGCTCACAGATTGGGCAACATGAATAGAAGAAATAAAATAACTGATTTTTGGCATTGGTAGTAATCTGGACTCCAAACAATTATATCAGCAAATTCTCCCAGGAATGAAAGGATGAAAAGAAACAGAGTTGAGCTGATAATTTATGCAGACTTGTCAGTGAGTTCCTTAAGCTTTTTGCAATGTAGATAGTATACTGCCTATTAGTTGAAAATCAATAACTACTTTTTAAATGAATGCTGAGCTGTGTTTCTGCTGTATATATCATGGAATTTCCACTAACTGCTGTATATATCATGGAATTTCCACTAACTGCTGTATATATCATGGAATTTCCACTAACTCAGAAAAGTAGACACTATCTCTGAGTTAGAGTAATAACCTAACTCATACATAGACCAGCCTAAAGCGCTGTTAAACAGTAGATGGAGATTTCAAATTCAGATCTGTGAGACCCCAAACCTGAGGCCTTCCTCATTTCCTGTTACCATTTGATCTGCCCCTATTGTGTGTACTTGGAGAATAATTAGCCTTGTGTTTGCAAATAGTCAGGCCAGCAAGTCCACTGGAAGAAAATAAAGGTAGTCACATTGATTTTGTGTAAAATCTAATGAAAGCCAAGCAAGACTTTTAAATTTGTTGCAAATCATTGTGTTTCACAATGTAATTATTTTAGAACAGCATTTTTCTGGCATGTTACTGTTTTTGTTGCCTAGGTTGGTGGAATTTTGTAGAAGTCCCAGATTGGTGGGGTTTTGTAAAATTTTCAACAGTGATGATATATATGTGTTTAAATCCCTTTGCCTCATGAAATTGTCCTGAGTCAAAATAGAAAATTGATGTTAAGTTAAATATTCAGAAAGTTTATCTATGTTGCCCTGGCTGGGGTAGCTCAGTGGATTGAGTGCGGGCTGGGAACCAAAGGGTCACCAGTTTGATTCCCAATCAGGGTACATGCCTGGGTGGCAGGCCAGGTCCCCAGTAGGGGGCACGTGAGAGGCAACCACGCATTGATGTTTCTCTCCCTCTTTCTCCTTCCCTTCTCTCTAAAAATAAATAAATAAAATTAAAAGAAGAAAGTTTATCTATGTTAATAAAAACTTTTTACCTCTATAATGAGCAGAAGCTTAAAATGTATCTGTCAAAAAAACTGCAAAATATAGGCATTTTCATTCAGGAAAATTTTAAACTATCAAAGTTTTTTTTTGGTCAATTCAGCCCTTTTTGCCAAAAAATGAACATCCATACATTGAATTGTCCCTGATAAAATTAATTGGAAAAAAAAACCCTCACGAGCAAAAGTTCAGGAATGATCCGAATGAATAAAGCCCTCCTAGTTTATTTAGCTTCATTGACCAGGTAGGAAAGAAAAACATTTCATAATTTCTGTTTTACATAGATTTTGTTTCCAGATGACACATTAGTGCATTGTTGCCTTTCTTCTTCAAAAGGGATTTTTGGGCAGGTAAGATATTGTGAGGTCTGAAGACACCACATTGATGAAGTTGGACAGACAATTGGCTTTCACTGAATGTACCTTCACTGGACCTTGTGAAACCTCTACCATCTCTATGCACTGCCGCCTCCTCTTGGCCGTCACTTTTCCAGCCCTTCAAGTGTACTTGCTGGGCTGCAGATCTTCCCTTTGTGATTGAAAACATCAGGGTACAGCCTGCTTATGTTTCCAGGGACTAGAAATGCTGGTAATCATCACAATGATAGCAATATAGTTACTATCGTAATCATTGCAAATATAATAGATACCTTTCTACTTCGGAAGGTTTTTTTTCCAGCAGGTGAGGAGCTTGTAAAGATGCACCATTGTTTGCCATAAAACTTCCAATGGAGCTTAATTTCAGCTCTGCAGTGAAATCTTGATATAATGATCATCTGTTAGTGTGCATATAATTTTTTAAATTCTGCAATACATAGAATTTTGAAAATTAGGGAAGTAAATTTACAAGGTTTATTCTGGCAATGTATATTTTTATATATTTTGCTCTGTTTTGCAAATTATAATGTTATAACTTTTTGTGGCATGCAGGTGACTACATCCAATTCTATGCTTAAATTAAACCTAATAAAATGACAGCATGCTCTTCTAACTGTTTTTTATGACATCGATTTTCATATCTCATGAATATTTCTCATTTCCTAATGTACATTTTGTAAGGCAAGTGTATTGAAATGTTCCTAGTGAAAATACTTCATTTCCTAGTGAAATAAAGTAGGAAATACACTTTATTTCCTAGTGAAAATATACTGAATTATTTTTTAAATGGCTTCATCAATGTACATTTACTTCAAAAGTTCAAGTTCCAATTTTATGTTGATAAAATTAATGAAGGAGCAGGTACACATATGAATAAGATGCTGTTCTTAAGGAACACTGGAAAAGTTTTATTTTCCTGTTGACTGGCGACATTTCCAGAGGCATCAAAGTTTATCTTTGACACACACCAGAGTAGGAGGCCTTTTGCTCTGTGATTTAAGGAGCAGGCTCTGAAGCAGACTGTCCATGTCCAAGTTCTTCTGCTACCACTTGTATTTGTGTGGCTTAATTTCTCCATGCCTTTCACTTTCACAGACTTTATCAAGAAAAAACAATGGAAGGAAGGGAGAGAGGGAGGAAAGAAGGAAGAGAGGAAGGTGGGGAATTCGGTGTATTCATCTAATAGAAATACTATGAGATCAAAAGGGGGTATGCTTAGAAATGTGCTTTCTACAACAGGTGCGCTATATAATTTATGGTATTACTGCTCCCCTAAGGCAGAGAGGATGATGACTGCATTTGTCAAATAAGCAATTTTGTGGACATTGCATGATAACTTATTTAAAATCAAATAGTCTGTTGCTCAGAATATATTTAAATCAACCTTCCACTTTATGTAGAGTCTGGTTTTAGGGAGAAATGCTTCTCTGTATTTAATGAGATACTGAAATTTACAATTCATTTCAGTGACTTACAACATCAGTGATATCTCTGTATTATTGATCTCTTTAAATAATATCAGGAAATACAAAAGAAGTAGCATTGGGCTGATGTTAGGTTATAAATGGACTAAAACATGAGTTTGAAATATGTTTTTTAATACTTTGCACCTACCACTTTCTAATGAATGACTATGGACAAGAGATTTAACTTCTCTAAATCTGATTCCTCATGTGAAAAGTGAAAATAATGAAAACATTCTTCATGGTTTATTAAATCATTCTGTTGTTTTCCAGAAATATACTCATAATTGGATATTGAAATACACATGGACATATTTATTAGAGCTTTGTTTATAATAGTAAAAAGTGTCACTGAAAATATGGATATATCTCCCTTGATAAGAAAGTAAATATACATTATTTTATTATCTAAAAAACTTTAGTAAACCAGAAAGTTGTCTACAAAACAAAAATCAACACAAAAAATAATTATTTCTTTTAAAATGAGAGGAAATAATGCTTACTTTCATAGAAGATGGACGGACATATGTGTAGACAGACATAAAAATACAATAGTGGAAATGATAAGGATTTCTACAAGGTATTGGACAGCCAAGGTTAAACTCATCTTTGAGATGCAGTAAATGAAGTGTTTAGGAATGTACAGGGATTTTTTTTATAGAAAAAGAAATATGAATTTGTTTTTGAAGGTCGAGTAGGAACTCCCAAAGCAGAAAAATGGAGAAAATCCAATTATGGCTGAGAGAAATAACAATTTTATTCAGGGACGTTCAATCTGTTTTATGTTGTTGGAAAGTTTGGTTAGTTTTTTTTTAATCTCATATTCTTTAAGTATTAGCTTCAGTTTATCTCTGCAAATGAGATGCCATTCTGATACTATTAAAAATGTGAATCACAGATATGACCGGAAAAGCTGCAGGTGTGAGAGAATCTACACTGATAGTTTGAATAAAAATAGCCTGCTTTGCACGCATACGTGCACGGTTTTGCTCTCCTTTTCACCTCTTGTCTTAAATATTAATACTATCTAAATATTTAAACACACTGCTATGTCCTAAAGTTCTACAGATATAAATAATTAGGAACATGTACTTCTACTTTGTACTTTATTACGCAGATGATTTCCAGGGATCTTCAGGAAGTCTTGGAATCGTGATCTGTTTAGTCCAAGCTGAATTACAAGATTTCATTCTCTTATCCCCTTTTCTTATGCTTTTATGCCCGCTACACCTCTGCTTTAACGTCATCAATAAAATATATTGTGTTATTGACTGTATGTCAAGTTTATCAATCAGCCCCACTCCTTGGACCCCTAATATATCATAATTCCAATTTCTCTCTGGAGTTGCCCCCTGGGATTCCAGGGCACTGACCAACCACTCATCGGCCCTGGACCATCTCTGTCTCCTCATCTCTCAGTTCCAGGAAGGATGCTGTGCACTTCTGAGAACTTACCTGAAACGCAGTCGCTGAGGCCACCACCAATTTATGCTCTTCCATTCACAATGAGCCCTCTGTCCTTTCTGTACTTTCCCAATAGCAAAGACGGGTTGGTTCCCTGTCCTCATTATAATGTTTTGAATAAGGATATGAGATTTGGAGTCAGAATGACATGTGATTGAAACACAGCCTTGTTAAGAGTGGTGCATCTCAGGACCTCAGTATGCAGCTAGGAATTAAAAATAAAATCATATTGGAATGTGGATTCATTAGTACAGTGGAGGCTTTTATAATACTTTGCAGTATGTATTAGATGATAATGCTCTAATTTTATTTCCCACCGTGGCTATCAAAAATGTCCTTACTCCATTTGTTCCACATTTTCTCTCATCCCTTGAATATCCTGGTACTTCAGCAACAAAATAGAGGGCATCCTGGAGGGAATTCTGGGAACTTCCTTCCCCCATTTGGTCATTACCTGTTTCCAGCCTTTCTTTGTCTATCCCAATGGATAAATGCATGCAACTCTCTCTGGCTCACCTCTCCAAGTGTGCTTTATATCCTATGCCAAGTTCACCCATTATATTCCACACAACTTTTTGAGGCAGGTTTTTGGAGGGTGGAGTGGTATTTCAATGCCTTTTAAATCTGATGACATTATAAAAATACGGCTTTTTTTTTTTAAATGAACAATACCAAACACCTCCCTCGGGACAGTCACCTCCACCCAGCCTCTTCCTTGTCACACCAACTGCACCCATCATTGTTCTTCCTTCCCCTCCACTCCTCTGCATACTCAGCCTTCTGTGCTTATTAGAAACACTTAAACAACACAGGTGATTCTTCTGATAAATCTGGGGAATTTTAAAATGTCCACCTTTATTAAAATCCCTGTGTTTATTTCACATGTGCTAAGATGTAGATCCTTTATTTCTTAGAAAAAAACTGTGGCTCCCACTGAGAGCAGATTTATTCTTGTTTTAGACTCACTGTTAATTTTGACTTTGCTGTTATCTAGCTCACTGTACATCAATAGGAGTCAATTATCTGGGTCGAAAAGGGATTATTTATCTGCTATAATACCAGTGTCAGATGACTGAATTGAAGAGAATAAACATCTAAAATAGATCTAATGATTAGTATCCTTAGCGCTTATTCTTAGTAATGTAAGAAACTTTAATTATGTTCCAGTCATGCTCAGAACTAAAACGTGTGCCACGCTTTCAAGGGAAAACATCATTTTTGAAACTAGCGCACGACCAAAGATGTGAGATTCAGTTACCTCTCACCACCCTGGGAATCACACTCCTTTCTTCATGTTCTCTAGACAGTGACTTTATTTAATTCCCTTTCATCCCCGACCCTTCTTTGAAACTATTTTCCTTCCCCTTACATTTTATTTCTAATTATCAGAAAGTTATCTCTAACCATCTACCTCAAGTTTGAGGCGCAGCAAAGCTGTCTCAAACTCAGTATGAATCAACTGAACTCATTTTCTCCTTCCACCGGGTCCTTTGAACATACCAGCTCATTCCTGGCTCAAGACATTCTCATTTCACCCTTGCTGTGGCCGCTGGTGCGATTCTCCTACCTCTGTGGTTGACTGTGTTTTTGTTCAGAACATCTCCATCCCTTTGCCAGGCCTGGCTTTACAGGACTTTGCTCCAGTGTCTCTCAGTGTGGGAGGAAAAGGTTTGTCACCTTATATTAATCTAGACAATCTGAGCAGATTGTGGAAGAGCCACTATGTGACTTGGTTACTCCGATTTTTCTCCCCTGATGGGAGAAGAGGTTTGTCCCAATTGGGAACTGCTATTTCGTCTTGAGTTCCCAAGCAAAGCACCATGAAACTTAGACCTTAAGATCATCCCTGGGAGGAAGTCAATGTGCTGTAGTTATTTGTTTACTTGTAGAGTAAAGTCATTATAGTCATTATTTCATTGAATATAGTCCCCATTCACTCAGTAACCTACACCTGAAATAATGGACATCATTCTTTCCCTCTCTGTTCTTTACTAATTATGTGCAGTTAATACTCTTAATGACGAATAAAGCTAATAACATGCACTCTGGAGCCCATTATTCAGGTTCAGATCACAGCTCTGCCATTGGCTTGATGGCCGTGGGAAAGTTGTTTCAGCGCCCCATGCCTCAGTTTCCCCATCTTCAAATAGCGAATGTCTGCTATCATAAATATTGCCTCTACATCGGTAAGTTCATTCTTATCCACCCACTTCTCTGTGCTGGTCATTCTGAATTAGCTAGGCTACCATGCACTTCATTTTAAATATTCAATTGTTTCTTGACAGATATACTCAACACACTTACTATCTTCTTTAATCCTTTACTTGGCTATTACTAGAATTATCTTTCTGCAAAACAACACTGATTATATTACTCTTTCCTTTAAATAGCCAAAGACCTTCCTTAGCCAGGTAGCTTCGTTGGTTGGAGCGTTGCCCCAATATGCCAAGGTTGTGGGGTTCAATCCCCAGTCAGGGCATGTGTAAGAGTCAACCAGTGAATGCATAAATAGGTGGGAAATAAATCTTTCTCTCTCATCAATAAAAACCCGCAAAATGACACATAAAATTTCTGAAGAGACGGTCCAGAGTCGCTGGGGTGCAGAGCCCTGAAAGAGGTTCTGCTGCTCTGTGCGTAGACACGTTTTCTCTCATCACACAGCCTGTGACTGTGCCCAGCCTTCCAGGAGGTTTAGGATGCAAACCCTGGATCCACAGCCCGGATTTTTTCTCCATTGTTCTCAAGTTGTTGACTCTACTGTCCCTTTAGTACGGCATCTATATCTCTTTTGTTTCTGAGAACCTTACACGTTTCTGAATAACACAAAATTTAGTACTAAATTTAACATGCTTGCTAAACATGTACTTCCCTTTATCTTTGTTGATGTAATTTAAAATAAATAAAGTTATTCATGATATTCTTATTGCAGTAATCTACATAGACCTCTAGAACCAAATAGGTCCTACAATTAACCTACAGGTTACCCTAGGGCACAATTTATGACTTGATATGGTTAGTTGTATTTCACATTTGAGTTCAGAGCGTATGCTTCATTTTTATTATTATATCAGCTTGAGTCTTGGTCTGTATGCCTTTTCAAAACAATTATATCTCTACCTTTAAAAGTTCATTATTTCAATTATGTTGGATAGAAGGTAGAATAAAGCACATGAATACATTGATTATTTGAAATAAAATCAGTGTGCTTTAATTGGCTCTCTTAGTCTAGTAAGGCTTAAATAAACAACTAGAAGGCATGGTCTGTTTTTCCATCTATGCATTCGTGCCTAGCTTTGGATGAGAACTTTTTGAGTTTTCATTGGAACACTACAAAATTTTTCAAAAGAAAAGTGATTAACCACACACATTCATTGGAACTCAATTTTGTAACGATTTCTATTCTGCTATAACTGACATAACTTCTTATTTTTTAAGCAATAGATGGGAAGAATGCTTGTATTTTATTTATAATTGGGTTTGAGCTGGATTTGCCGCCTCCTGTTGATTGCCAGCATCTTATCCAAAAGCAGTGGGGGGAAAAATCTGCCTTGTACTAATTTTTAATTTTTGAACATTCGTAGCTTTATTTCAGCAGGAGACTCACGCTATAAATGGCAGAAACAGATGCATATCACCATGTAAAAATAGGTTGGCTCATTTTAAGATGCTGTGAGAAGCTGGTGTTTTATCGGTTAAGCACATTATCTTCAGCTCAACATCATTACACAAAGTCCTTCCGGAAATTTGAGTAAATGAATTGGATCAGATGGGAAATCCTGTGATTAGCCTGGCCGGTGTGGCTCAGTGGTTTGTGTTGGCCTGTAAGTCCAACAAAGAGTCGCCAGTTTGATTCCCAGTAGGGGCACGTGCCGGGGTTGCAGGCCAGGTCCCCATTTGGGGGTGTGTAAGGGTCAACCACAGGTTGGTGGTGTTTCTCTCCCTTTCTTTCTCCCTCCAGTCATCTCTTTCTAGAAATAAATAAAAATCTTTAAAAGGGAAAATCCATAATTATTGAGCACGCTTAAAATTAAACAATTTTTAAAAGCCTTACAACTGAAAAAAATATGCTCTTAGAAGGAACTTCATGGAAAATATAGATGATATTATGGCATTTATTTGTTTATTAATATCAGTGTTAGATTTTGAGGAAGCCTCAATGTTCAATATGCTACTGGTCTTAATTCTAGCATTAATTACACAAAAATTCTAATTTGAATGATGGCCTTGCGCATCAAATAGTATTTTTGTAAATTGTGGATATCTATCTATCTATCTATATATATGGTGAGGTCTTATGAATATGCTTTATATTATTTGAAAACATATAGATATGTTATGCTTTCTTATTTTATTTTTGTTTAGCAGCTGCCTTTAGGGAAAGAGAACTGGGTTAGGCAAAAAGAAAATTCTGCATTCTAGACCTGTGTGTGTCAATGACTCGCATTTATGGGTCTCTTTCTCCCGTATTTTGAATGAATTTTTGAGCCATTGATATCTGTGCCACCTTCCCTCTGAATTTCATTAAGTGTAGTCATTAAGGACTGCTCTGAGCTAGTATTGCCAGTCTATTTCTTGATAAAAGAGTCACTGAATATTAAAAAATCAGTAAAGTATAAAATTTCCTGTCAACTGAAATTTTTCTCCAAACTTTTCTACTGTGCATTGTATGAAAGGTTATAAAATAATTTGTCTTCTAGTATCCAGAAGAAGGTATTCATAGAAGTGCAGTATTTCAGCTCTACATTGGAATTTAAATTTAAGTTGTTCTAGAAAATATTTTATTTCAGTGCCAGAATATATAGCCTGTGCTAATTTTCATGAGTAAATTAAATAATACACGCATTTTCTTCACATTTTTCCTGTAAAATGTAACTGTGAAGTGTTACAGCTGTCGTGCTCCCTGCTTGCTTCATGCTAAATGTACCTGCTAATTCATTCATTTAAAACCTTTCTATTTGACAGGTTTGTAAGCAAATTCTGGAAAAAGGTAATTCTAACCAAAGTAGTTGGCCATAAAATGAAATTTTAATTAACATTTTCATGAATGACTTTAGTGAAACTCACAAGGATGATTCCAGTGATGAAAACTTTAGTACACAACAGAAGTTTATTTATTTTTCCTTTTTATTGCCTTTATTAAGATGATACTGGTTAATGCAATTATATAGGTTTCAGGTGTATAATTCTGTAACACACCATCTGTATATTGTACTGTGTGTTCACCACCCCAAGTCAAGTCTCCTTCCATCTCCATGTACCCCTCCTTTATCCTCACCTGCCTCTCTCCCTCCAGAATTTTAAATAGTTTGTACCAGGAGTGATGCAGATAAACCAGGATTCTCAATTAGAAGTACAGACCACGGGGACGAGCCCTCACCCTGATACATTCTCACCCTCTCTCTATGGCCAGAGATGTCTGATCATTGCTACCAGTCTTTTGTGGGATCTACTCGTTCAGTCATTTAGGGATGAAAAAGAAAACAAAGTTTGAACACTGAAAAAGACACAGAGTCAGAAACAATAGCTGTTTTTTTGTACCCATGGAAGCTATTGATTCCATTAATTTCATGAAATGTATCAAATGAGTAACAAGTGAGTAAAAAATAAAAAAGTTGAAGTTGATGTAAAAAGCTGGAGAATTTTTTTTACATGTTCCAACTTCTATGTGAAGCCTATTTAGATTTTTTCGGAAAAGTCTTTTACTCAAATTCCTGTGATTATTTATTTTAATCCCGTATATGTATGTATGTATGTATGTGTGTGTGTGTGTGTGTGTGTGTGTATATATATATATATATATATGGGATTTATATAATCTATTTTATTTATAATATGTGTCATTAAAATAAACATGAATTTCTCATGTTTGCTGATGACATCACAAATTAATAAAAATTTCTTCCAAAATGAACTAGACACTTTTTAAACAGTGTGAAATTCATTGTGCTCTCTGCATAGTCATCTATGTGAGCTGCTAAAACAGCACAAGGTTCAAGGTCATTGTACTGTCATGGGGATACTGCAGGCATGCTCCATTCTTTACAGAGTTTAAGTGTTCATTGTTTCTCCAGCTCCAATACTCTGTACTTAATTGAATAAGGCTTCCTATTTATTCTCATCAGATTTATTTTATGACATAAATTTATATCTTAAAGAAATAGCATCTATTTATCATTGCATCTCATATGTTTTTTAAATGCAAAGGAAATTTTCTCCGTTGGTTTATTGTTCTTGGTTTCCAATTTAAAACTACCTAACCTTCATTTTATTTCCTAGACACACTCTCTACTCTGAAATAAGGGATGGGGAATGGTCATGAGAATATAAACCATCATTATTCATATTCAAAATATTAAAATGATGTTTTAAATAGTCTAATGTAAAACAATGTCCCTAGATTGGCCATTCAGTTGAAATTAAATACCTCAAAGTTCAGTATTCCTTAGTTTTCTCTTCAAAAGTCTGTCTACCTATGTATATAATAATACCTGTTCTAGGTAATTTTGAAATCTACCTTCTTCACTGTTTTTACAAATATTTTATATTTTATACTGTTTTCAAACAAAGTGGCATTATGCAGCTTTATTACTATCTTTTCCTCCAGGTTCACTTCTGAATAAGATTTTCATATTGCCCCAAAATCAAAATGATAATTTTCCATAATTAATATAATTACTGAAAATTCTGAGGGCACTTTTTTGGAGAAATTACAAGTATGATTTTGATACATGACCTCCCCTTAATGTTTCCTAGAATTTTGCAGTTAAATTTATAGGTACATGGTCATCAGAAATACATATGCATTCACAATAATGTGCATAAAAGGATATAGACAATAACACTATTCATGATCATTAAAGCCAGGAAATTAACTAAATGCCCAGGAAAAGCAGAATAGATAAATAAATCATGATGTATTCACTAATGAGATATTATAGCATAACAAAAATGAACTACATAACAGTTTGACCTAAAACTCACAGATGTGTTAGAGGAAAAAGCACAAACGCAAATGAATACCTCGTGTGTGATCCTTCTTATACAAATTTTAAAAACATTGAGGATTTAGGAGTGTCACTTTGGGGGCAGAGACTAAAAGTGGTCACTTCTGAATTAGAGTCAGGCTTAGAGTGATGGTTAGGGTTACTCTTCTTGACTGATAGCTTTTTAAAACTAATCACACTTTTGTTCCCCTAAAAGTAACTTAATTGCCATCCACAAAAGTGTTAAAACTATGTAAAACACCTAGCACTCTTTGACATGTAGGAGATACTGGTAGATGTTTGGTGGCTTCCCAATTTCTTATAAATTATGAAGATGCGGAAATGACACTCTGAGACCGTCTCTTTGGCCCGAGCTCCACCACTTTTTAGAAACACAGTTGGTTTCATTTTCCTGTCCCTTTGTGTTTAAAAAACCAAAATGTAATTTACCGGTATACTACATTCCAGTAAGAGTGTCTGTAAAGAAAACTTGTAAATGACATTAAAGTGTTGAACCCCAACTTAGGGACTTAGAAATGCCATTTCGGGGTCCCAGGGGGGTTACACAGAGCCCATACCCTGTAACTCACTAGAAATGTGATCTCTCACCTGACACAGGTTGGTTTTGAAGTTCTTTGTGATGTGTTTTCAAATTTTAAAAGCTATGTTGTACTTTAAGCTTTTAAAGTTTTTGGAGTGCAGTTGCCACTTCAACATTGTGTGGTCGAAGTTCAAGAATGGCATAAATAAAGGACCTGTGCTAACTGAAAATAAATTCTGTAAGTTTTATTCGAAATGTAGCATTTACATAATTCTTACTTCCCTGAGAAATGCATATGTATATGTTGAATTGCTGGTTTCCTCCATTTATGTACATGTATATGATAAAAATATACAGATTAAAAATTTAGATTTCAGCAAAGTTAAATTATAAAGTTATAATATATAATATGCATACATTTCATCATTATATTCATAGAAATCAAAATCTTTGATATAATAATTCCAGATATACATATATATTCCAGGCATAATGTCACCATTATTTGGTTTTAAAATATTTTACTTAATTTTGGTGATATAAATATTATTGTTTCCCTCAATGATTTATGATTGAACTGAATTATTTTAAAAAATATATGTAAGGTCAACATAATGCTCTCCAGTTCCATCCATGATGTTGCAAAAGGTAGGAGCTCCTTCCTTTCTTCAGCATAGAATTCCGGATAGAACTGGAGAGCATTATGTTGAGTGAAATAAGCCAGGTGGTGGAAGACAAATACCATATGATCTCACCTTTAACAGGAATCTAAACAACAAAACAAACAAGCAAGCAAAATATGACCAATGACACTCAAATACGGAACAGGCTGACAGGGTCCAGAGAGGAGAGGGGAGAGAATCATAGGGGAAAAGGGGAGGGACTCACATGAATAAGTATAAAGGACACATGGACAATAATTAAGGTGAGGGGCGGAAATGGGAGGGAGGTGGGGAGCACTGGAGGGGGGCAGGGCAGAGAATATAAAACAGAAAACTGTACTTGAATAAGAATTAAATTTTAAAAATTTAAAAATCTATTAAAAATATATATGTAAGGGATATAGGCAATGTGCAAAGTTATATTTTATAGACACATTTAATTTAGGTTTTTAAGTAATTTGTGATGATAGAAAAACACAGGAGTTTTTATATGTACACTTCCATTGTTTTTGGGGGGGCATGGGTATGGGTATATAGTTTTATTACGTAAATATAAAATTTATATTATAAAATTAAAAAATCCTCAGTAGAACTCAGACTGTAGAGATATTTATATTTACACATTTTTGTAAGAAATCAAGTGGGACTGCCATAAATTAAATAACAATGTGAAAAGTGGGATCTCTTGTAATTATATATTTTGTTTTACAAGGCACCAACAATTTTAATTACAAATATTCAAGATTGACCCAATTTTACTCTAATCCTCATGATATTTAACTTATGAATTGGCAATGTGCTTTATTTTATGCTGTTTAAATGTCACATAATCAGATTTAACTGTGTTAAAAATGGGTCCCTCTTGGCAGTGAAAAGGAGACTATTAGTGAGAAAAACCTTCTTAATTCCTTCAGGATTTCTGCTTTATGATATTTACCAATCACAGATGCTCATTTTAAAATATTCATCAACATGAGGACCATTCATTATAAGTGATTTCCAAGAGAAATTAGATAAGTGTGAATAGTATAATACTTAGTGGTAATAAGTGAGAAATATTAAAAACTATCCTTCGAACAAAGGTAATAAAAATTACAGCATGCTGCTAAACTTAATGATTATTTTGAGTCAATCTGGTAGGTATTTTTTAATCCATTCATGTTTATTCTAGAACTGTTTTTAGACAGTTGTAGGGACTCAATTTACTATAATAATTGAAATTGGCATGTTTGAAGATAAAGTATTCTATTAAACTCTTGACATAATAACTAACTCTACAGATTATATTGATGTATTATTTCTAAAAATCTCCTTGGGGTGATATCATCTCATTATGCTATCTAACTGCTATGCAGCATAATTATACAATAATTGTCACCTATATTTTCTAAAGTATGTATTTTAAAGTATGACAATGTAATTCCCTGATAAGTTTCTCCTCGTGGTTCCTTTGACTTCTCTTTTTCTCAGACTACACCTTCTGTCAGAATCATACACGTTCCCATTTCACCTTTAACTTCAGAGTGTATTCATTGTTCCATTATGTCTCTCTTTTGTTTCCACACTGGACATACTTATCAAGTTTATGAGAACATTTCATTTAAATGAATATAATAGAGTCCTGTCCAATCTCCCTTCTTTAATTTTTTTTTATGTCTGAAGGTAACTTCTCTCACAGCAATCACAGTAAACTTGTTAAAACATGAATCATTCTGTTTGCCCTATTGAAGCCTTCCAGTAGATTAGTGGGTCTTTATGATAATAATCATTATCTTCCATTGCATTAAGTATTTGCAGCTGTACCCCTTGCTCAGCAGCAGGCCTTGCCTAACATGGCTCAGCCTAGGTCCTCCTTTCCAGAAGGTACTGCAGTGAAGAGCGTGAGGACATGACCTAGGCAGCTGCCCGTGTGAGAACTTGAAGCTGCATTACTGTTACTCCACACTGAAATATAAACTCTGTTAGAGAAAGAACCTAAACCAGTTTGCTTACTGTTTGAGTCTTAGCATCTTGATGAATGCCTGCCTCATAATAAGACTATAAAAGAATGCATGCATGAATAATGATAAATATATTTTTTACAGACAAAGTTTTATTCTAATTAGCATGGTATAGATTTTTAAGCTATTTAATATATCAAAACCCACCTGATTACTTCCATGTCTTGGAAGTGTGCATATTAAATAAACGTAATTGGAAATTATATTGCAAGTGTACAAATAACACAGGTTTCATTTGTTAAAATTGACATTTCTGGAGTTTCCCTAAGAAGTTATTTAATTTTTTAAAAAATTTAACATTTATTCTATGACAATATTATTACAAAATACAGAATTTAAAAGAAACTGAGAAGGTAGGTATAAAAACAGTTTGATGCATCATATTTTTAAGCCATAATGCAATACTCTTTAACTACCTATTATGCTATATATAACATTCATTTTTATTAATATTAAAGTATTTTTTATCTGTTTATTTTCACTGAGGTATAATTGACTTAGCATATTTGTTTCAGGAGTACAACATAACGATTTGATACTTGTGTATATTGCAAAATGATCACCATAGATACCAACTAGATTTACTATCACCCCTCATAGTTACACATAATTTCTTGTGACACTAAATCTTCAGATTCTGGAATTCCACAAACATTTTATTGCACACAACAGGCGGAACATTGTTTTTTTTTTTTCCTTCAGCAGAACTCTACTTCCTTCCAATTTGACCTGCAAACTGGCGTTCTGACTACATTCTGTACCTAGCCCTGTAGCTACCATAGCGTGCACAGCTTTCCCAGTGCTCGCAGGTGGCAGTCCCATCCAATTTTGCGGTGACATGACAAAGGTCACACGTCTTCAAGGCCACGGTCCTTGTTTCCCTGTTGTCCAGTGCCTAAGTAACACGTCATTGTCATACATTTTTGGTTTTGTTCGGGTATCACTTCAACTTCAAAGTTTTATTAGTGTTTTGTCTACTATCGAGATGGAAGCCGAAGTTGTTATTACAAAGAAGCCACGAAATCCAGTTATTTAGGTAATAGCAATTTAATTGTGCCGTGGGGCAATAGTCCAATGACTGGCTGGTGGTGGTGGTTGTAGCGGAGGGGGATCGAGGGCAGGAGAAGCCTTCCAAATCATTTTGGTCATGATACCATGCCAATGTATTTATATCTGATTCCGCTAAAGTTGTTTCTGTTATTCAGACAACAAAGGTAGAGAAAAGGATGGTCCAATCCAGGAGCTTTTTGATTATTAAAAGATTTACTTGGATATCATTTCTTTAAAATTACTATTAAAACACTTGGCTTGAGGTGAGGGAACTATCTATTGGTAATTGAATATCTAAATGCTATCTCAAGTTTCTTAGCTTTTGATAGGTACATTTGTCGGTGAAAATAGGGATGACCAATAGTAAAATTAGAAATAAATCGGTCTCATCTACAGAGAGGCATTTAGGGGACTATACTCAAAAATGCAATTTGCTCAGCTCCTGATGCATTACCAAAGAAGACATAAAGACGTTGAGATGATGAAGTGACAAAAAAATCCCAAGACTCCTGGTTCCTGCAGCACCACGTGAGCCAGGTGGAGATGTTATGGAGAGTCATCAGAAATATACCAGAATGTGTATTAGTGGGCCATAACTCTCATAACTCTGTAGATATTTAAGGATTTCTTTGTGCATCCACATATTCTTGCATATTCTAATACACACATTGGTAAAGGAAGTGAGGTACTGTGGTAAAACATGTAACACTGGTTGAATGGTCAAATTGTAGACAATGAGAGAAATGATAATGGTGACAGAAAAGACAGACCTTGATGTACTAGAAGAGGGCTGTTTCCCATGAATATTTGGAAGGGGGGCTATTTGTGATGAGTTTGTGCTTTCAGAGAAAGAGAAGGAAAACAAATCTAGTAACTTATCCTACTGATGATCCTCTCCCTTAGCACTGGAAATTCTGCAATGGCCTTTTGCCCTGATTCTTGGCCTCTCACCATAATCCGAGTTTGAGCGAGTGTCCTAGGAGAACATAACAGCAACAGGAGGCTAATTCACTGATCTGAAGTTCTCCCTTCATAGGAGTGTGGGCCCTATAGGTTTTATTCTTCTGACATACACACATTAGCCATTTCTAGTAAAAAAAAAAACATTTCAGTAAGTTCCTTAAGTCATAGAAATATGCAAAAAGTTCAAAGATGTAACACAAGAATGCCAAATGGTAATTTCATACCAAATAAAAGTAAACATTATAGTGTATGTTTAATATGTGTGACTATTAATAAGAAAGCAAATATATATAGATGATTATAAATTTTGGCAAATGGTTTATAATGCATATGTATGTGGGTGAATAAAATTAACCAGATAAATATTACTAGATCTAACAAAAAATATAAAGGTCTAATTAATGTTACCAATCATCACAATAACTAATTTTAAAAAGTTTGAACATGTGTGCCAAAATGATAAATTAGCCACATGTTTCAAAGAATAAAATCAACTGTATGGGTTCAATTCCTCATCTCCAGGCCGATGAGACATCTAGATACCAAATTAATTATTATGAGATTCTGATTAGGCAAAAAGAAACATCCAATAAGACTGAGATGCAAGGTCCATATATCACAATGACAGAATAATGAGTTTGGCAATGCTGGTCATGGGAAAGTGGATGTGTATATCATTCCCCTAAAGTAAGTTAAGTTTAAAGTATTAAATACGTATGAAAGTCACAAAGCCATGTAGCCACTAACCTAAACTGAGACTAACACTTGCTAAGGGCTGGAAAACTTTGGAATAAAACTCAGTGCCTTTACCTGACATGAATGAATTGGCTGACCCCCTGATCCGTTGGCAAGGCTGTTATGAGATTATAGTTAGCTTAGCTTAACATTTACTTATCTTAACATTTAACATTACTACAACATTTGGAAGGCTTATGAACTATAATTATTTTTGTGAATTCTTTATGAGGGGGGTGGTCTGAGGCTCTTCCTGGTTGGTTCTCTTGGGGCGGAGCCACCGTGAACCAGGGCAAGAATAATGGCGAGCCCAGAGTTTTCAGCATGATATATCCACAAGAGAGTCTTCATATGAAGGCTGTGGGGTTGGGGCAGAAAGAGAGAATTCCTGCATCCTGACAGTACTCACTTAGGACTTAGCCTCACTAACAAGTTCACATGCCATCTCCTGGAAGAATTCCTTTTCGCCTGGGGGAGATTGGTCTTTGACCATTTAAGACCATCAACTGATTAGGATGAGGCCCACCCACATTATGGAGGACAATCTGTTTTCCTCAAAACCACCAATTTAATGTTACTCTCATCCAAAAATCCCTCAAAATAATGTTTAGCCAATATCTGAGCACAGTGGCCCAGACAACTAGACATCTAAAATAACTATCGCAATCATTAAAGCTGAATCATTTTCTTGTATAAAGACATAAATATATGTTTTAAAATGTTATGCTTGTCTTCCAAATTGAGCACTAGTCCTAAAATCTATTCAGACAAAGGGAAGAAAGAAAAACAAAAATCGATTGGCCAAGTGTAAATAGTTGATATGTTTTATCTCACCTCACCATTTTGATTCACTGAGTTGTTAATGGTCAACATATAAAATCAAGTGATCTTTAAGGTAGATATCAGGATAAGTTGCTTTTAGGAAAAATCAGATCTGTCACCACTTGGCAGCAACTGGCCCCCCGCTTCAGGCCCTCATACTGTTTTATTTTCCAAATTCCCTATTGTTCTACAACAAGGTTAATATTGAGGTTAGGGTCAGTTGCTCATTATGATCTTACTTGCATTATTTCTTTTCTTATACTCAGCTGATTTAGGTTAAATCATTATTCCACGGAGGCATTTCAGCTACTTGTATTATTTAGTAAACAAAATCTTGAATGTGTTAGAATTAATTTATTTTGGGAAGATAGGAGTTCATAAATTCTCATTGGATTTATTGGCCTGCTTTCTGAGACCGAAGGAGACCCTTCTAATTTGGGGAAATTTTCTCTGAAGCTACTTGAAATATTCTTTTCTTTATAATACTCTTGTAGAACATCACCCGTCTTTCAACGTCGATCGAACCTTTAATAGCAGTCAGGATCAACTGAAATGATAAATTAAAAGCAGAGAATCAAACTGCTCTTTAACATCAAGGCTCATTTAATGTAACTGATCACCATGAAAGCAAACAATGGACAATTAAAGAGAGATCCCGTCCATATAATGTCTACCAAGTATTTTAATTGTCTTCATTAGGGATGCATGAAAAAGCCAAGATGTGTTGTGGTTGTGGAAAGTAATGATCCAAGATGCAAATATATCAACATGGGAGAAAAATAGCCCATAAAAACCATCTCTGATTTGTCACCTGGAATTAGAAGCACCTTTCCGTGACATAAAATTGTCAAACCTTTGATTCAGCTATTAAATGTGCAGATGATTAAAGTACAGGCTGGTCAGAGAAATCCAATTAACAGTGTAGATTAGTCTCAGAAGTGAGCTGGTGCATTACACGTATTGTGAGCAACCTAACATGCTTCATACTGAGAAGTCTTAATGCTAAAAAAAATTGCAGACAGTAGGCCCCGTAATATAAGCCATACCCATTAAGACTAAATGTTTCAAAACTGGATAAACTGGAATTTTCAATCTCTGGACTATTGATATTGGTCCAGGTAAGATTGTGTGTGTGTGTGTGTAGCTGCCCTGTTCACCATAGAATGTTCAATAAAGAAAGACTCCTAGGTATGGTCAATATTCCCTATAGGGAAACATCAGCTCTAGTTGTGAAACATAGTTTAATATTATATCTTCTTAGGTATTAGAACATAATCCTATGAGTATTTACAAATAGATATAAACATGTGTGATAAATCTATTTCAAGAAAATATGAATTTAAGAACATGGACCAGATGGTACATAGCTGAAAGTATGATGGTAACCTTACTCAGTTTTATTGTGTAATGACTTATAAAAGCCATGCAATATACAGGCAGTGTGCTAAATATTAAGATACATAAGAATAGTAAGACAAGCTTGTGTTTGCAGATTGGTTTGCGTCTTTTTTATTTATAATGAATTTATATTTTTCATGTTGATAGCAGGAAATGTGTTATGATTTTTCAGTTTTCTTGAGGTCAAATAGACAAAATATGATAATATCTCATTTATCCTAACTGAAGAAAATAATACTGAGGAAAGTTCTGTTTACTCAGGCTTGGATTATAAGAATTTTAACTAGGTTAGAAAATGGTAATTGACACTGAATTAGTCATGTACCATTTTGAGCAGAGTTAGTCCATCAGACCAAATGCAACTGATTGTTTCCCTATAGGGAAGAGTTGTCTGTTAAAAGAAAAGAAGAAATGTAACTTGCGTTCAACAGTATTGCTTTTATCTCACCTGAGATGGAAATAAATACTATGATGGGAACCAACATTTTCAATAAATGTGAGGTAGGACCAAAACATTATTCATAATAGAAATTAGAATTAGACAGTGAGATTCCCCTATGTCTACTGGGGTATGTCTCTTTAATATATGTGGTCAATGTAGTCATTTTGATTTATAAATGTCATCGAACACTGAGCCAAAACTCCAATTCCCTAGAATCTGAGAACATGTGTAGCTTCCATTTAAAAGATCCTGGGGGTTGTGCCCTACTGGAGGGCTTCATTGCCACTGACAACAGGAAGTAGAGTATAGTTTGTGCTGAGCCTAAGGACGAAGGGTGTGTGTTTACTATTGATTTGGGTTGGAGAATTCCACAGAAATAGAGAGGGGCTAAGACAGTTCTACAATTCATCAAGAAAGAAAACACAGCACTTTGAGAATAGACATTCAGCGGAAGTGGATAATAAAGGAGCCCACGTCATGGGCAATTAACAAAAATGACAAGGATCAGTGGCTAATGAAATTTGATTGTCTCAAAATGTCAAGTAGAAATAGAGGGCGGTCTAATGGGAACTGCAGGTTGTGCTACCAAGTTGTGTGGGAAGGTCGGGCGTGTAATCCCTGCCAGTTCTAGAAACGCTGGTGTATGCGTCATAGAATGTTTGCCTACAAACAAATTAAAATGACAAAAACTTAAAGTCATAGTCAGCAGGTTCTCCAGAGAAACAAAACTAGCAGTATGTGTGTGTGCATTTTCCCCTTCTTATAAAAACTTAGAGTTCTCTAAATTTTCTAAAATGATCATTCATTGTTTTTAGAGGGAAATTAATATTAAATTCAAAACAAGTTCGAACGCAACTAAACCAACAGATAAAAATACTCATACTTTGTTTTTTTTTAATTTAATTATTGTTCAAGTACAGTTTTCTATCTTTTCTATCTTTTACTCCCATCCCAGCCCATCCCCACAGTGGTCCCCACCTCCCTCCCATTTCCACCCCTATTAGTTTTTGTCCATGTGTCCTTTATACTTGTTCCTGTGAATCCTTCCCCTTTTCCCCTGAAATTCCCTCCATACTTTGTATTAAAAACATTTAAAATGAATATTGCTTGGGCCACCCTCTCTTCTAGGCCTTTCTTGCTCCTTGTTAAGAGCCTAATTGTGTCCCCTCCAAACTCGTATGTTGAAGTCCTAACTGCCTAACCCCCCAAAATGTGACTGTATTTGGCAGCATAAATAAGTGGCTCATTTTCGTTGTCTCCTTTCTTTCCAAACCAAGAGATTCTAGACATTTGTGTTCTTTGGTGACCAGGAACATAAAGTGAAACAATAGTCTCAGTTAGGTGGGGAATCAATTTGTTATAGACCGTTTCTTCTCTCTCTAAATTTGGAACGTCTCCTTTTCATCACTCCATTCAGCGTGTTTCTATTTATTGAGAGGAAAGAAGCAATGGCAAGAGATGGTTGTGTGCGAGCTCCTGTCCCCACACGTATCTTGCTAGAGGCAGCTGTGCTTGCAATCTCTGTTCTTTTGCTTGTCGCTAGCCAGAAATGTTGGTTAAGACCAGTCTCTCCATTTGCCTAGTAGAGCTCATTTCTTCTTGTCACAGTTTTTCTCAGTCCCGTGCCTGTCTCTGCAGCAAGTCTCTTCAAAGTAAGAGCATGTCTGTTGCTTCAGTTCTTCTTCACCATCTTCCTCCTCACTCCAGTTAAACACAGCTTTCAGCAAAACACGTTTATCCTCTGAGTTGCTGTGTCCAAGAGCTAATACTCAATCTCATTACTCTTCTTTTGGGAAACTGTTTTCTCTTCTGCATGCCACTGCGTTTCTTAGTTCTCCGTATGCAGAGTTGGGTGTTCGCAAAGTCTGTGGTTCCCCATTGCTGATTTCTTATAGTCTCTTCACACCTAAGACGTTGAATGATGCAGGGCTTCTATTCTAGTGACACTTTCTCTGTTAGCCATTCATAACATCTTATGGACTTAAAAGTCACGTTTATGTTACTTTCTTCATTAAAATTCCAGTGTGATACGTGAATGCCCCCTTACTATCTCCACTTGCATTTGTAGCATACCTAAGACATCTAAACCCAAATCATGTTCTCCCAATTCAAATAGAGCTGCTCCTGCAGCATTTCTCAAGGAAATGTAAATGAAACTTACCTATTTCTCAAACTGTTGTGCCACAAAGAACAATGGGCTGAAATAAACAGTATCTTTTTATTTAAAAATTGGTAGATTGTTCTTTACTTCCATGTCTCTGACAGTAAGGGGCAACAGGGGAAAGAAGGGGAAGAGTCATCAGGGAACATGTGTAAAGGACTCAGGGACAAAGACAACAGGGAGAGGGAGGAAGGGATGTGGGAGGTGGGGGTGGGTAGCACAGGGGCAGAGTAATGGGGGGAAGTGAGGACAACTGTAATTGAACAACAATAAAAAAGAAAAAAATTCAAAAATCACTGATGAGTAGGTATTATTTCTTCAATTACAAAGTGAAGTCATAAAAGATTTTATAAATAGGAATTTGGGCCAGAAGGAGTAGGGGACCACCCAAAATGATGATCCTGAAGTATCTATCAGCCAGGTAGCAGAGGCATAGCGCTGACCTTAACCGTGTAGCGTTAGACCTGGAGAAACACTTCCCCTCAAAACACAATGTCCTCTTAGGGCGCTGTGNATGGGGGGAAGTGAGGACAACTGTAATTGAACAACAATAAAAAAGAAAAAAATTCAAAAATCACTGATGAGTAGGTATTATTTCTTCAATTACAAAGTGAAGTCATAAAAGATTTTATAAATAGGAATTTGGGCCAGAAGGAGTAGGGGACCACTCAAAATGATGATCCTGAAGTATCTATCAGCCAGGTAGCAGAGGCATAGCGCTGACCTTAACTGTGTAGCGTTAGACCTGGAGAAACACTTCCCCTCAAAACACAATGTCCTCTTAGGGCGCTGTGATAAAGTACAAGTTGTTCCTGGCTTTGTAATGGTCAACTTGAACAATAGCTATATACAACTTTTGTACACCATGAACCTCTTTCCAAGTGTTTTTCTCTCTTCTCTCTCACACAGATAGCACTTTCTACACACTGTCTCCACTCTTCGGGGTTTGGCCTCTCTTAACATGAGTCTTAACTTTTCATCCAATTGTTTCTCCAACACCGAAATGTGGTGTTGGCTGATTCTCTAAGACACTTCAGAGAGCAATTTATTCTGTGAGAGTCAACTCTCTACACCACAGTATTGGGAGATGAACAGGGGAAAGGAATATACTGCCTTAATAATCACCATTTCTTTCGATGCTGCATTTTGTGGGGTTTTGCTTTTGTATTTGGTCTGCAAATCTCTTCTGCCATAACA
This sequence comes from Sturnira hondurensis, assembly GCF_014824575.4. Lineage (NCBI taxonomy): Eukaryota > Metazoa > Chordata > Mammalia > Chiroptera > Phyllostomidae > Sturnira > Sturnira hondurensis. The sequence continues at coordinate 9,483,129 of NW_028091156.1, forward strand.
ACATCTATGTTTTTCCCCTCAAAATGTCAGTTTCATATTTCTTCCTTAGTTGAAGGATTACCAGTGTCCTACTTTCGCAAAATTATGCAATTATAATTCAGAATCCATTTACTTCCTCGTAATTGGAGTACAGGCATCACCATGGGAATAAAAGCAAGGCTCACAGTTCAGAGCAAAGAGAAAAAGCATCTCTTACAGCTTGTGCAAGACGGGTGGAATGCTCCTTGGCCTCGGTGACACTGAGCATCAATGTAGAATTTTAATTGCAGTTTGGTTCCCTGCGCAATAAACGAGTATGCTCTAAACATTTTTGAATAGAGCCAACTCTGAAACCAAGCTAAGCCTCTCCCCTATTATGATTTAAGTTGACATAGCTAATGTTTCATGTCCCCCCAGAAGCAATCTATAAGTAATACTATGTAGTTAAGTAATATGCGTACTTACTGGTATCCCAGGTAACATTTAAATCAATTCAATTTCATTGTGAAACTGTCCTTATTATAATTTATGACAACAAACAACACTAGTCCTAAGTGCTGCTGAATCTATTACATCCTCATATTTACATCCTGCTGGATCTTCTTAGAGCCTCATATGTCTTTCTAATGGTGAGGGATGTACACGTGCTGGTTAATATCAGGACCACTCTCCCAGGTCTAACAGCCCCAAATTGGAATTAATTAAATTCTTAAAAAGGATCATTACTTATAACTCATATCTTCAACAGAAGAAGAGATTTCTTGCGTGTGGTCAAAACCGTATTTAAACCCCGATGAACATTTTTTTTTAGCCTGTCACTCATTACAAATAAATGACTTTGGAATTTGTACAGACAGGTACCAAACTAAACTCTTCATTATTTTCCCTATAAAAATTTCTCCTCAAAACTACTTCCTTAATAGTAAAATAATTTTCAGTCCTTACAAAGGTTACCTATCAATTCTGGCATCATTTTCCTGGCTAATTCTTAGATCTATGTTTTAATTTATTGTTTTCTTTTTATTGAATTTATGGGAATGACATTGGTTAATAAGATTATATAGGATTCAGGCGTACAATTCTATGATACATCATTTATACATTCTGTGTTCGCCACCCTAAGTCAAGTCTCTACCTATCACCATTTGCACCCCCTTCCCCCTACCACCCTCCCCCATGCCCCTTTCCCTCTAATCATCACCTCACTGTTTGTTTTCTGTGTCTGTGAGATGTATTTTTTTCTCTTCCCATGGCTTGCTTGAATACATGATCCGGTGATTTTTTTTTTCCCCTTTCCTTTCAGAGCGTATATTGGAAATTAGGTCCATCCTAGACTTCCTGTTAAATGACAGTAGAATTTTGAAAGGCGTAACAAGGGTCCTCAAAGGACAGTAAAATGAACATCTCCATCCTGTGTCCAGATATTTCTCTCATTGATAAACTTATTACATAAAACTGCAAGAAAATGACTGGCTTTGATCTAGTGAGGAATTACTTCACCATCAAAAATTGTCATTGGAGGTCAACTTGCTGGCTTTCTATGATTTTTCTTGCCTTATGTTGCTTTGGTGTTTTAGCAATAAAACTTCTTTGTCTCTTTAATAAATAATCCACGTAACAACAGAATTTATGTTGCACACATAGTATATGTTCTCCAGACTATAATTCTAGCATTTTCTTCAAAAGGCCATAAAATATTCAAGGAAAATATGCAAATGTATCCAGAGTCCTACACATCTATGGCATCCCTTAGCAATGTGGTTGTATTTCCTGAAATAAAATCCAGATGCTATTGAATATGAGCCGCATTTCTGACTTGGAGAAATTTGAGTTGTAAGCTCTAGCACACACATAACATAGAAAGAAATAAAAAGTTTAATGAGCTAATTAATGCGGTTTCCTATTTTTGCTTGAAATTACCCAAAACTAGTGTTAATGCATCACAATTCTGTGTCAAAACAACACAAATTTTCTTTGTTACAGTCCCGGAGGTTAGAAGTTTGAAGTGGATCTCACTGGGGTCAAATCCAAGTGTTGGGTCTAGGGGCGAATCTGTGGCCTTGTCTTCTCCAGCTTCCCAAGACCTCCTCCATCACAGGGGCTCATGGTCCCTCTCCCATTCTTCAAAGACTCAATGACTGGTTGGGTGTTTCTCACACCACGATACTCTGACTGTCCTATTCTGTAGTCCAATCTCCCTTCTTTCTTCTTATAAGGACCCCGGTAGTTAAATTTAGGGGGCATCTAGGTAGTTCAGAGTCATCTTTTTTATTTTATTTNGTCAAATCCAAGTGTTGGGTCTAGGGGCGAATCTGTGGCCTTGTCTTCTCCAGCTTCCCAAGACCTCCTCTGTCACAGGGGCTCATGGTCCCTCTCCCATTCTTCAAAGACTCAATGACTGGTTGGGTGTTTCTCACACCACGATACTCTGACTGTCCTATTCTGTAGTCCAATCTCCCTTCTTTCTTCTTATAAGGACCCTGGTAGTTAAATTTAGGGGGCATCTAGGTAGTTCAGAGTCATCTTTTTTTTTTTAATTTTATTTATTTATCTTTAGAGGGGAAGGGAAGGAGAGAGGAAGGAAACATCAATGTATGGATGCTTCTCATGCATTCCCTGCAGGGAACTGGCCCCTGCCAGAAACTGGCCTGCAACCCAAGCATGTGCCCTGACTGGGAATCGAACCGCGATCATCTGGTTCGCAGGCCCGCGCTCAATCCACTGAGCTACACCATCCAGGGCTCAGAGTCATCTTAATGATACCTGCAAAATCCCTTCTACCAAGTAAGTTAACATAATCATAGTTTCTAGAGATTCAGACATTGGCATTTAGGTAAATATAGATATGTATATATGTACATACAGGTATAGATATATACAGCATATTACATAAGACTAAATAATTTTCCCTCATATGATAAGCCAGTATTCCTGGGGCATGGGGACAGAAGTTGGTCATAATGTGTTATGCATCTTTGATGTTGTTGAATTTGATATGCTATAGAATCAAATTAAGAGTGTTTGCACATGTCTTTATGATGGACATCACTCTATGGTGTCATTTATTTTAATGATTTTATCTTTGTATCAGAACAATGCTGCCCTTGTAAAATGAGGTTGAAAATACTCCATTATTTGCTAATTTCTTGGGTAATTAATGTAGAATAGGTGTTAATTCTTCATATACATTTGCTACAATTCAGCACTGTGTGAAAAGTATAATACAGTTGACGTGGCAAACACAGATTTCAACTGTGAGGACCCACTTATACGTGACTTTTAGAAAATAAATACCTGTACTATTTCTTTCTTAATTTTTATTTTTATTTAGTTCTTGTACCTGTACTATTTCTGATCCATAGTTGGGAGTTTGCAGATATGTAGGGCACGCTTTTGCTTTGATTGTGCCATTTTCTATAAGGGATTTGAGGAGGCACAGATATGTGCATTCACGGGGTTCCTGGAACCAATACCCTACGGATAACGCAGGGCAGCTGAGTTTGGGGGAAGTCAAAATGTATATGCAGATTGTTGACTGCCTGGGGGTTGGCACCTATAACACGCTCATTATGCAAGAATTAACTTCACAACACAACCAAGTATAATGTGTACCTGAAATATACAATTCATTCAATATTCAAAATTACGTCAATCAATGAAAGTCACTTTATTAAGAGATAGGGAAAACCGTTTATTCTTCACAGTAGATGCCATAAACATCACTTGAAAGTCCCAACACCTATGCAATAATAAAAAAGACACCCAGGGAAGTGGAAATAAATAGTTTCCACATTAGGGGGTAAACATTTTGTTGTGTGTTATACAGTTGAATGAATGTACTCCTTTCAACAGTGCTGATAATTTTCCAAGGCACTGGGTTGAGTACTGCCATGTAAAAAATACTGACATATAAAGAATTTATGCTTCATAAATTCTTGTTGATGGGCAAACAAATCTGATAGAAGTAAGAACAGTGTTCACCTCTGGATGATAAGAATTAAAGGAAGTATGAGAGAACTCCGAAAGGAGGAATATGGTCTATATGTTGCATGTATCTTTGGTTGCGGACTTTTTTAAATTAGTGAAAACTCATCGAATTTTACACTTCATGGTCTGTGCTTTCCCCTGTACATAGATACGACTATGTAAAATAAATAAGTATTAAACTAGAGTTAAATTAAAAAAATAAAACTAGCTGTGTGAAATGGTTTTTGATTTACCGGGACGTTGGGAAGTAACGTAGATTCAATTTTGAACACCTTTTGTAGCATGAGTTAATAGTTCTTATGTGTGCATTTACCTTGCGCACATTTATGAGTGAGCTGCTTCAAAATGGAATTAAAGATGAAGTAAATCTATTTTATATGGCTCACCAATAACACTTTTTATTAGAGAGATGCAACGAAAGGAGAGTAGATCTAATAAGAACATCTTGTTCCCTTTTTTCTTCCCAAATACCCAGCTATGCTATAAATAGGTTTCCGCAGAAACACCTAGTGCTTATCAAAGTCTGAGCAAAGAAAATCTCCAATGGCCTTTATTGTTATTATCCAACTGAAACTTGGTGATTGAAAAGTTTTCTTTCATCATCTTTTTCAATATTCTTTTACTTTTCCCAATTTCTCTGAAGCTTCACAGGAAGTCTTTGTTTTTGGAGACGATTCTCTAGCGTTCAAGTCCCCTCAAACCTTCCTTTTCATTCTTTCAAATCCATCCTCGAATATTTTGAAATATGCCTTTTAACTATGACTTTAATGAGCCCTCTAGTGGTTATAACCCCAAAAGTATTATAACCCTAAACTGAATTATACTAAGGGTATTCCATATTAACATGCTATTTTTCCCTGTTGCTATTTCAAATATTTTGTTGGTGTGGTTAATTAGTTCAATGAGAACAGTTACGTTTATGACTTATCTAGGTGTTCGATTTTCTATTCATGATGTATTATATGGGTCAATCAAAATTTGACACAGTCTACCTAATATATAATGCAATATTACTGAATGTTGCAGGCACATTATTACTCATCCAAGTTTACCAATTAGAAACTTGAAAATGACATAAACATCTCCCTCACCAGTCCCCATGTACAGTTAGCCTCAAAGTTTGCCTAATTCCATATCCTGGATCCATTCAATGGCCACCGTGTGGTTTGTTTGTACTTCAGATCCAATTATCTCTACTTTGTGTTTACTTTATTCTGCCTAAACTGTGAATTTTCACACCTCCTCTATATCCTTCCACTCTACACAAATTTTGCCTATGACCCCAAAGCCTTCAGTGATGGTTTCTTTTTTGGTTGTTTTCTTTACTTAATCATTTCTGCTAAGTTGCTCAAACAATAATTAGGAACTAATCGTCTTGAAGAGCAAGGAAGCACTGTGACATGATCTTCTCTTATAATGGTAGTAGGTATGGAAATCGTAGGCTGGTAATTAACAGGTGTTGGTAACGTGTATGAGGGCCAAGCATGTCATGTTCTTGGGAGTCATAATTGTTTGCTACTGCAAAAGCCTCAGAGTGATAACTTACTAATTGAAGAGAAGAAATGAGTCTGGTGATTTGTGTGCTACGTGAAAGTTTAAAATTACAATTTCTGTATGCCTGGCTTTGTCTGAAAAACTTCAGACACAGATCTTTAAAATGTGCATATATAAAGTGTTTACTGTTCATGGATTTCACTTAGAAATTAATACACTACCTACTGTGCTATACTGTATCCAAAGTACTCTATTTTTCCTTTATAATGAATTATAAACATCATACTTTTAATTGCAATTAAATAATTGCCATTGCATATTTGCATAGATACATATTGGGGGGCTGTTTATTAATTGTTTGATACAAAAAATGCAAAATACATATTTCAGGCTCTATTTAGTCTATCAAGATAATGCAACTGTATAAAGCAATTCAGAAAAGTGGGAGGGAGGAAAGAAGGAAGAAAGGAAAGCAGGAAGGGAAGGAGGGAGGGAAGGAAGACAGTAAGGTCAAATGTGGCCTTCTGGAGAAGAAATAAAAATCACACCTAACTATTCATCACACTCCCAGTCTCAAATCTCGGTCTCTGTTTGACCATTGCTCTCTGGCTGACAGTGGATTCAGTCAAAACAGCATCTGAAAATCAATGGTCTACGTCAGTCTCTGAGAATCTATTATTCTCCCTCTAAGACAGTGTATCTCCAACTGATCTACCCATTGAAGCTGCTTGGTAAGCTCTTCCAAAAATATGTTAGGGATGCCCATCCCACTTCCAGAACAAGGAAATCACCAGTATGATGCAGGATGATATCCTGATGGTTTGAAAGCTCCCCAAGTAGTCTATTGCATATCAGGGTGAGATCGCTGGTTTTGAGCATCCTCCCTGCCGCTTCCTCCTGCCAAGCCACATCTGCTGGGGATGGAGCTCTCTCCACAAATGCCATGCATCTGAAGTGGCTTTACGTTAAACAGGTTGATTTATTGTTCCCAAAGGCAATCCTAAGACTAGAGTTTTAATTTTCTTAGCTCAAGTACTGTATCAGTCTGTGCAAAGTTGGATAATCATGAGGAAACAAACATTGTTTTAGCCAAGTCCTGCTGGCCCTTAGCAAACTGTTTCTGACCTATTGTGTACTTTGAAGCAAAACATTCACACGATTTAATATTACTTTCTCATTCCAACCCCAAAGGGAAGGAAATCATAATATAGTCTGTCCAAACTCCTTTTGATGAGACTGATAATGATGTAAACATTTTCTCATCTTTTAGGGTAAAATAATCTCAAATAACTTATTAAGAATTTACAGGATATCATTCTTCATGTAGAATAGGAATGATATGAGTCATAGTCACCAACGTAGTAAACACACATTAAATTACAGAATATTTTAAGGATTTTTTCAAGTATCTCCAAACTGTTAACACTGACTATTAAAATAGTACATCTTATATTTTACTTTATCAAATAATTGAAGCTACTGAATGCATTCATGTGGTGATCTTCAGATTCTTATAAATCCTACTAATTTTTCATATTTTTATAAATACAATTTTCTCATAATTCTAATTATTTTTATATTCTTCCAGCCTTAAGGAAGCATAATTGAGTCTGTCTGTGCTAGGCACTGCAGTTAATCTAGTGCATTTTCTCATGAGGACCCTGCCTCCTGGCAGATTCAGCTTCGTGAGGCAAAATGTTATTCCATAACTTGGGGAGAGTATTAAAAAGAACCGTGTGTTGCAACAGGAGGCGGTTAGAGTTCCTACAAGGGTCAGGGATGTTAGGAAGGCTGACCGGTGGGGACGTCCTTGAGGGAGGAACAAATGACCTTTTGATATTCAAAACACTTTTCCCAGGTAGACTATTAACTTCATTTTACAGGCATGGGAGAAGGGTACACATGAAGTTGGACAAATTGCCAAATATCACAGGGGATGTGCAAAAGTCAAGTTTACAGCAAAATCTTTGTATTCTAAAACAGATTTTGCTTGCCTGTTTGTTTTCCTCCTCGTTTCCGAGTTGCCTGGGAATGCTGAGAAAAGCAAAGATAGCTTCACACAGCCTAAGATTGTCAGTTGAAAATACAATTTTCTCTTACATCTTTTATGCTCTTAAATTGTACTTATTGGGAAAAGGGTAGATGCTCTGTTGCCTGTGAAATTTCATTTTCACTTTGGTCTAAGCTGAAAGATCACCAAGTATGGTCTAATTGGGCGAGTGACAGAGTAGAGGCTGTGAGAAATGTGATTAGTATAATTTTATCAAGAGATTTTAAGTGGTCAAATACTTTGGCAATTATCAAGGCAATTTCCAACACTGGCCCAAGTGCCCTTTTACAAAAACATATTTGAGCCACAACTTAGAAAGAATATGCATTTCCTGGAGAGGATATCTGAGGAAAACTTTATTAGGACATCACTTCCAGGTAGAAATATCATGAAATAAACTTTCACCTGAAATGGTCTCTTTTAAGTCTTATTACACAAAATTGGCACATATGAAAACTACAAAGGACTGTGGCTTTTTTAGGATTCATTGTCTTCAGTAAAACTGAAGAAGAAGAGTTCTTAGAGAATGAGAAATGTATCTACAGATTTTATTTTTATTGTATGAAATGATATCACATTCATCAACTATTAATAGAAGGATATTTATTAAAATGCTAGGTGGAGGCATCTCTGAATGGTGAAATGATTTCAGTTTCTTTATATTTTTTTCTGTACTGCTCAAAACCTTGCTTACCCATTTTGGGGGGTTAATAAATTCACAAGTATAATAACAACTGCAAAAAAACCCCCAAGCTGCATGCTTTCCAAACTGTGACAGATCAGAGCAGACCACATGGGTATTTTAGTAGAGATATTTTATTTTCAGAAGACATTGGTCATGTTTTTCTTTCTCTAAAAACCTGTTTTTCTCCACTAAGCCAAGTGCTTTTTTGCCCATGGAAACATACACATGGGTCATTTGCAGGTTCCCCCAAAAGTTTTCCTGGACACATTCTTCCCCCAAATCCTCCCTCGTGTCTCATCATAAGCATTGTGCTAGCTCCGATGTTGGTCCCTTCAGTGCTCCCTAGGATAACTTGCCCTCTCCTCATCTTAGCAAGAGGAAACTACTCCAATCACGAAGTTTCGCTGTGCGTCTTCTGTATCCTCCCGGGCTCACCCCCTTCTGTGCACACACCTGTGTGTGTCTGTGCTCCCTATCTTCCTTAACACTCTTAAAATTATTTAGAGACTACGGTGTTTGACGTATAAAGAGTAAGATAGTTAAGTGGGATTTTAACTTGAAATTATGCCCCTGGCTACTACACTGGTCTTCACAGCAACCCCAAGCAGCAGAAGCAATTAGTATACTTATGTTACACCTGGGAAGGGCAGGCATAAAGAGGTCAGTGGTAAGCACTGGGCCACGTGGCCATGGATTGCTGTTCCCCTGGAGAAGGAAGGCCAAGGTCTTGAGCATCAGGCTGTGCAAAACACACTCCCTTTCTTGCTCCTGCGCAGCCCTAGTGAGGATGAGTAGTACAGTACTGACCCATGCTGTGTTCCACCTCACAAGCCTTAACTTATCTCCCATTTCCTCTCTCAATAAGCAAGTTCCAGAGAAAGTTTCATGAAATAAATGTGGAAAACAGGTGTGCAAAGGTGGGTCCTAGTCTGGTCAGTAGCATGGCTGACGAATGTGTGTTAACCCTTCAGCTGGAATGTAATTTTTTCTTTAGTGATAATGTTAAAAATCTACTCTTAGCTATTTTCAAATATACGTTATAGTGATGGCTGTGTTTACACTTATTGTGGTAATAATTTCACAATCTCTTGGCCGTATGTATAAATATATATATATATATATATATATACACACACACACACACACACATACATTTACATTGCACACCTTAAACTTATATAAATCTATATGTCAACTATATCTCCATAAAGCTAGAAAAAACTTTAAGATATCAGCAAAAACTAATTACACTTATTTACTTATATATTCATATGGGTCTTTATAGCAGTCTCTTAGTAGCCCATGAGTTTAATGTGGACCTTATCATTTTTATTAAAGTTATAATTGGGGGAAAATGGAACATGCAAAAACCAAGGAGGAGAGCAGTCACTTAAAATCACCAAGTGACTGAGGTATAAAAATGGGGTAATTGCCCTAATAATCCATTTTATTTTATTTTGAGTAGATAACTTTAGTGACTTTCATATAGAAATAGTATAAAACAATGAAAATAGGCATGCGGGTAATTGCTTTATAAATGAAAATAGTAATCTTGTAGAAAGTTTCTCCTTTTTGATATTTAAAACTATGTAGTCATGTGTGGTACACTAAATAAAAATTTAAGAACCAAAGATGTGCCCTGGCTGGTGTAGCTCAGTGGACTGAGCGTGGGCCTGTGAAGCAAAGGGTCGCTGATTCAATTTCCAATCAGGGCACATGCCTGGGTTGCAGGCCAGGTCCCCAGTGGGGGACCCATGAGAGGCAACCACAGATTGATGTTTCTCTCCTACTCTTTCTCCTTCCTGTCCCCTCTCTCTAAAAATAAATAAATAAAACATTTTTTAAAAAAAAGAACGAAAGATGCATCTCTGAGGAACCTTTGCAAAGTTCCATTAAGTAAGTTATTATTTTGCTTAACAGCTCCAGCACCAACGTTCACATTCATGTAAAGTTGCACAACAACCTGTATATTTAACTGAAAATACGTTCATTTTATAGAAAGGTGTTCTTAAATTTTACTTCTTGATAGATCAGGAAACTTTCTTTATATTAAGTCATGTCTATACATCAATTCTGAGTTCATTTTAGAGTTAAAACTATTTGGCAATTCATTGAAATAGTAAGAACATACAAAATAAGCCTGCGGGTGGTTTGTTCTTTGGTGTTGATCTTAGAGAACTATGGAGTTAATTTTAATATTTTGACCTATTGTTTTTAGAAAGCTCTCAAGAGGAATGTTTTCCTGCTACCTATTTTCTTTCCTTTCATACTAATATGTTCAACCTATATTGAGTGATTACTGCAATCATAGTACCAGCCATTTTTCAAGCTCTCTCCCGTGTCTTAGCATTTTAAAATCTCGCAAAAAAGAATGGGATTAATAAAGCAGATATGTGTAAGTGGGAAAGGAAGAAAACAAAAGAAAGACACATAATACTAATAAATATTAGTCTCCACCTTATCAAGTAGTTGTTTTAATTTAAAATATCAATAACAAAAAACAATAACAGTAACACCTGCCGTTTGTGGAGCTCCCACCATGTGTGAAAGCACTTTGGAGACATTATTGTGACTGATGTGCTTAGCCACGGAAGTTACCACTGTGGTGTGTAATTGCCTGGCTTCAGGAGCCAAGTTCTTTGTCCAAGTTCACATCCCAAGTAAGTATCAGAATCACAAAAATAAACCTATCATGTAATGACCCCAAACTATATTTTTATTATACCATGATAATCTCATTTAATTATTTTTTATTTGTTAAGGTGCTTGCATACTTTTACAAATAAGGAAACAGGATTTCACAAAGGTGGCTTCTCAGCCTAGATCAGGTAAAGTTAGAATATCAATTTAACTCTCTCTGATATCAACACACAGAGTTTTCCTGTGAATGGTATGGTGCTGGTGTTGTAAGAAATCAGACAGACTGGATCTTGTCTATTACACATCACTCAAAAGATCTACAAAGCCATCAATGAATGTAAAAGTATGAGGCAAAGCAAAAGAAAAATGATGATTGATAAAATCATCAAAAATGATATTGATAAAATCTATATCATTGAAAAATGATATAGATTGTGTTTTGATAAAGATACCAGTTGAATCTGATTCTGGATGTTGGCAGATAGTGATGAGTGCATCTGTGACACCTAGTCACACTTCCTGGATCACATGAGTTTCTCCAAACACCACGTGCTGTGGATTCTGAATCATGCAAGCCTGGCATTAGGTTTCCTGATGTGGTGTTCTTCCCCTCTTCTGGTTCCCCACATCTTGCTGAAGTTTATTTTGCATGGATCATGCTGCACCATTTTTCCAGGCTTTTTTGAGGAGGCTTCTTCATCCAGATAACTGATCATTTCATATATGACATTGCTCCCAACAAATTACTTGTAGGATATCACATATCTGTAGAACATTTAAAGGCATGTGTGGACCAGGTTTCTAAGAGATCATGAAAGGCCAAGAGAAATGTATCAGGTCAATATTTAAGTTATAGAGGAAAAGAAGGAACAAATATAAAATTCCTTTCAAGGAGTTTTCTTTGATTCCTTGATTCACAGGTAGACCTGGTTGATATTTATGTCAACATATAATTTGGTAATTTGCAAAATTGCTAACCTTGCTTCAGGTCATATATTTAAATGGACATGGGTGTTAAAGAATTCTATGTATGCACAGGATTGCGGTAAGAAACTGCAAGCAGTTATTTTTACCTGCACACACATAAGCGTGTTTGCTGTCTTCAGTTATTTTTTCTCTTCAAATATGAAAGAATAATCCTTCTCCAAATGATATAGCAAAGTCCAATGGGTTTGACTGAGCATATCATAGAGACACAATACAAGAGATCCCTAATAAATTTATCTGTTGGTAAGAAATGCTATAATATTCACCACAACCAATGATTTTTTATTTAATTCTTATTCAAGTACAGTTTTCTGTTTTATATTCCCTGTCCTGCCCCACCCAGTGCTCCCCACCTCCCTCCCATTTCCACCCCCGACCTTAATTATTGTCCATATGTCCTTTATACTCATTCATGTGAGTCCCTCCCCTTTTCCCCTATGATTCTCTCCCCTCTCCCCTCTGGACCCTGTCAGCGTGTTCCGTAATTGAGTGTCATTGGTCATATTTTGCTTGCTTGCTTGTTTTGTTGTTTAGATTCCTGCTAAAGGTGAGATCATATGGTATTTGTCTTTCACCGCCTGGCTTATTTCACTTAGCATAATGCTCTCCAGTTCCATCCATGATGTGGCAAAAGGTAGGAGCTCTTTCTTCCTTTGTGCAGCATAGAATTCCATTGTGTAAATATACCATAGCTTTTTGATCCAGTCATTTACTGATGGGCATCTAGGTTGCTTCCAACTCTTGGCTATCGTAAATTGTGCTGCTATGAACATCGGGGTGCATAGGTTCTTTTGGATTGGTGTTTCAGAGTTCTTAGGATATACTCCTAAGAGTGGAATTGCTGGGTCAAAAGGCACGTTCATTTTTAGTTTTCTTAGAAAGTTCCATACTGTTTTCCATAGTGGTTGTACCAGTCTGCAATCCCACCAACAGTGAACTAGGGTCCCCTTTTCCCCACAACCTCTCCAGCACTTGTTGTTTGTTTCTTTGTTTATGATAGCCATTCTGACTGGTGTTAAGTGGTATCTCATTGTGGTTTTAATTTGCATCTCTCTGATAGCTAGCGATATCGAGCATCTTTTCATGTGTCTCTGGATTCTCTGTATGTCCTCCTTGGAGAAATGTCTGTTCAAGTCCTCTGCCCATTTTTTAATTGGGTTGCTTGTCTTCTTTGAGTGGAGCCGAATGAGTTCTTTGTATATTTTGGAGATTAAACCCTTATCTGAGGTATCATTGGCAAATATGTTTTCCCAAGCTGTTGCTTCTCTTTGTATCTTGATACTGTTTTCCTTAGCCATGCAGAAGCTTTTAATTTTGATGAGATCCCATTTGTTTATTCTTTCCTTTATGTCCCTTGCTCTAGAGGATGTATCAGTAAAAATCTTGCTGCGTGGAATATCTGAGATTTTCCTGCCAATGTTCTCCTCTAGGTCTTTAATGGTGTCATGGCTTATATTTAAGTCTTTTATCCACCTTGAATTAATTTTGGTGTATGGTGTAAGTTGGTGCTCGAGTTTCATTTTTTTGCATGTAGCTGTCCAGTTCTCCCAACACCATTTGTTGAAAAGGCTGTCTTTACTCCATTTTATATTATTGCCCCCTTTGTCGAATATTAATTGACTTCAGAGAGCTGGGTTTATTTCTGGGCTCTCTGTTCTATTCCATTGGTCTATGTGCCTGTTTTTATGCCAGTACCAGGCTGTTTTGATTACAGTGGGCCTGTAATACAGTTTGATATCAGGTATTGTAATCCCTCCTACTTTGTTCTTCTTTCTCCAAATTGTGGCTGCTATTTGGGGTCTTTTATGGTTCCATATAAATTTTTGAAGTGTTTGTTCTATGTCTGTGAAATATGCCATTGGTACTTTAATAGGTATTGCATTGAATCTGTAAATTGCTTTGAGTAGTATGGACATTTTGATGATGTTAATTCTTCCAATCCATGAACATTCACCACAACCAATGTTGATGGCAAACTATGTCATGTAAATCAATGAGAAAAGGTAGAATAAACAATCTTGAAATATTAAGAGATAGTGTGGAATATTTCACTAGATGATTGCTCATTGTTAATGTTTTATCTTCATATTAAGAGAAAAAGGAACATGAAAGCACCTTGAATCAATTATACTTGTAAATATCAATCTAATACCTTGACTTGTTTAAAGATCTTTAGCATTTTTCTTGTGTATTCCAGTAGGTAAGATTTCTCTGAAGTGCAGGACTTTTCAGCTCATCATTTCAGCTCTAACACCTTGCTTATTAAAGGAAAACAATCTTTCGAAATGTTTTTTGTACTTACTCTGTAAAATCTGTCAGGACAGAGAAATTATTATGGAGGCAAAGTATTAAAAAAGCAATTAGGAAGTGACATGTTATAAATAAAAATGCAAGCTTTTATGAGAATGTCAAATTTAATATTCACATAATATGCCAGTTTAGAAAATGTTGCCAAAATGTGATATCCAGTTCCTTTCTTCTTGATGAAGCGAAATATTGTGAATTACTTAAGATGAATATGTATATAGTTATTTTTATACATGTATTTCTTAACCCTTAATTCCTTTTACCAAATTAAACATTACACTGCTTAATTCCATACATGTCCAAATTGGACATTCACACACTCTAACCTACTGGACATCTCACATTCTAACCAAAATATTGCAAATTTCCAGGAGACAGGATTTAGTGCAGTGAAACCCCTAACACATACTGTGTAGACTTGTTACATTATAGTTTAGACATGGTATGCTTTAATTTTAGACTCTGAAATAATGTAAAACCTACTTAGAGGTGATTTTAGTCTATCTTTCTATGAAATATTCTGGGAGAACCTATATCTTTGACATAAAGATATACCATGCAATCCTTCCCAAATATGACACAGTTTTCAGGTGCCTTTTATTTTGCCCTAGATGGGTGTTTTGCATACCCACACTGAGTAGGTTTGCAAGACATTAACAATCTTTTATTAATGTTTTTTCTATGTTTACTCACCCTAACCACACCACTTCCCAACCTTTTGCAAAACAGCTAGTACACTCCTGGGGCTCAGTAACTTTTTGAGTTCCATTGCTAAGCTGAGACCATTCTACTTAGATCCAAATGTACCTCTCCCTGTGCCATGAACCATGGGTCTTTTTCAAGGCGTGCCAGGTAGCACTTTTGAGTAGACTCAGGAGCAGGAAGATCCTAAAATATTCTGTTTATTACCTTCCTACATATGTCACAGGTGTTTAATTTTTGCTTATTCTTACCTGTTCCTGAGTTCTGTAGTAGCATAAGCACAAATATTGCAGCAGACCCAAACTCAGTGTCTTAATAGTACTGGCCTCACAGGAGCATAAGTGCATATTTTCATAAATTGTAAAATTAAGGACTTTAAGAATTGGCAAATTAAGGAATTTTAAAATTTATTTACTCTAATTATATGGAATAAATATTTTCTGAGTTATTTCTTAGTAAAGTCTAAACATGGTTCATGAATGGCATTTGTATACTCAGCATTTCTGAACTCTAAAGAAAATGCTGAGGTGTAGCAAAATGTCTAGCTAAACTTTGTTTTCGCTCTAAGGTCATTTAGGTTTCAATGATTAGAAATGCTTGTGGGTGCACTTCATATTAATCTTGGGAGGTGCAGAGTTTGACCTCTGTTAAAATTAAATATAATTGTGAAAAAGCCACATCATTCTTTAAAAAAAACAGCTTTATGAAAAAATGCCCATCTTCAAATTATTTTCATCTCATTATTTTTATATGTGTTTCTTGTTTCCATTCAATAGATCATGTCCTACAAAAAAAAAATTGATAGATGTATTCTAACCGAGAGTAGTTTCATAACAGTAACAAGAAAATAGAATGGCCTCAACCCATGATGGTTCCTTTTCTGAGATTTAAAATAAGCCTGGAAAGCCCTGGCTAGGGTAGCTCAGTGGATTAAGCTCAGGTCTGCAAAGCAGATGATTGCGGTTCGATTCCCAGTCAGGGCACGTGCCTGGGTTGCAGGCCAGTTCCCAGCAGGGGACACATGAGAGGCAACCGTACATTGATATTTCTCTCCCTCTCTCCTTCCCTTTCCCTCTAAAGATAAGTAAATAAATAAATCAATAAAATAAGCCTGGACAATACTTTTTTTTTTAAATCTGCAACATATTCCTGAAAACATAGCATTATTTTACTGTTGAGGTTTTCATACCAAGGCCACTGAGCAAGAAAAAGGCTTATATTTTAATATATTCTAATATATGGGTTTCCACCCTAGTTATGTTTTCTTCAATAAAGTCAGAATCTACGTAAAAACGTATCCAGAATATATGTTTAAAAAGGAATATATTCTTTTAACTTCTGCTAGCGAATAACTAGAGCAAAATGACGCCAAAACTACACTCCTGCCTGTTCTGAAGTAGTAAAAAAGAAAAGAAAAAAGGAAAATCATGATCCTGTAGCAGAGATGCCTGCCAGCTGGGACTAATAGCTGGATTCCAGATTTTCTTGGAAGCATTAACATAAAGTGATTTTTCATGCTACTTCATTCACATATTTTATTAAGCTCCACAGAGAGAAAATTTTAACATGATTCTGATGCTCTGAAGGTTATAATCTCTCATGTCTGCATCTGGAAGATGCCAGGGAACAGGTGCTAAACATTTTCATTTTTTACTTTGCCTGAAATATCGACTATCCAGTGGTGTCACGGTTGTTGCTGCTTTGCAGAGGCTGGTTGAACACTTTTGACAGCATGTTTCACGTGGGGACCTTTTATGAGAAAATATGTGTGACAACTGAGTTCAGACAAAGGAAATTTCTGCGAACAGCCACTGTTGACAGCCATGTTGGATGAACACGTCAGTGGCTGCCTAGGTGGTGGGTGCCGTTGGCTGGAATATCAACCCTTGGTAATGAAAGGGTGGGATAAGGCAGCTGGTTTATGTTTTCTATATCGTGACTAGGCATTCTCTGCCTATCCCATTGCACAAAGACATTGTTCTCTCTTTCTGTCCAGAAACTTTATTATTTAGTTTGGTGTTTAAATCTGAATTGATTTTTGAATAAGGGATTAGGTATGGGGTCAGCATATTAAATCAACATACAAATACCACAGTGTTCCAGTACCATTTCTTAAAGAGGGTTTTCTCTACTGACTGAATTGTTTTGTCACTGCTTTAGAAAGTTGGTTGACTGTATATTTCTGTGTGTGTGTGTGTGTGTGTGTGTATTATATTGCGAGATTATCTTTACTGCCTCCTCAATTTGCCAGTCTCACACTATCTTGGTTACAGTAGCTTTACATTGTCTTTCTTTTAGTATTCTCTTGCTGCATTGCAAATTACCACAATTTAATGGCTTGAAATACCACCCACTTGTTATCTCTGAAGCCTCAGAAGCCTGGTATTATGCTAGGTGGTTGATTCCTCTTGATTCTCTGCTTAGAATCTCACAAAGCTGAGATCAGGGAGTTAGTCCTTTGCTTTCTCATCTGTATAGCTCCAGGTCCTCTTCCAAGTGTGTGCCTCTTACTTGCTGAGTTTGGTTTCCTTTCACGCTGGGACCCCTGGAATGCTGTGGACAGGAACATATATTCTCAGTCCTTTGTGGCTGCTCTCTCGTTCTTGAATGTGGCCCATTTTCAACTTAAAAGTAAACAATGGCAGGTTCAATCTTTCCTGTGGTTCAGTCTCTGAGATGAATAGCTGGTTCTTGGAAACTGTCAGGAACATCGGCAAAGCTTTACCCGATCTGATCAGCAAAAAAACAGAGAAAACACAAATATCCAGTAGAATCCCAAGAAGCTATCCAAATAACCTCTAAAATGTTGTAAGATGCTATTTTTAATAATTCAGCAGTCTCTCACCGTGTTTTGAAATTCAACTACAGGAATACATTCTTTCGTAATCTAGGGTACTGTGTAAACTGAAACTCAACTTTAAAGTTTGCCAACTGAAAAGTGATTCGTTTATTTCTATCCCACTTTAGTTTTGTTGTTGCTGTTGTTAAACCCTCTGGAGAATACAATTCTTTTCTAGTCTAACCATTTGATTCAAGAGAATCCAGTTAATGAGGGAATGAAAGAAGAAGGAAGGTTGTAATTCCAGAAAGACATTGTTATTGAAGTCCACTTGTTCTCTGTAAATTTGCTGGAAGTGCTTGTATGTACACGAACACACATGCACACCTTCAATAGACTGTAAGAACATGTCAGAGAATCAGTTGCCTGGATGTTCTCTAGAATTTATAGGCCACTGTCTTGTGTAGTGGCCTGTAAATCTCTTCCGTATAACATGTGAATTACATATGACTATATTTTCCTTATGTGATTTCCTGTTCCTATTTTATGGTCTTTCTTTTGTATATTTATTTCTATTTATGTTGTAAATCAGTATAATCACAATGCCATTAATTTCTATGGTTTGTCTTGGCCTGGCAAGTGTGATTCAGCTCTGTATGGAAAACCTACAGATATGAAGTGGTGGGCAGGGGCCAGACCTTCAAACTGAGTTTTCCCGTGGGAATCCGGCCTAGAAAATGCATACAAGTTTTTATGGCTTGCTCTTGCTAAAACCCCATCACCCTGGTTTAAAACAACAATATGTATTGTCTGTCTTCAAGGTAATTTCCAAAGCCTGTATGAGTTCTCCTAAGGACAGAGCTAATCAGCTCATCACCATTCCCCTCTGCATGTTATTTTCATTTCCTTGATTGTACCAAAATGTAGGCAATAATATTCTATGTAATAGGTAATAAATCCTTCTGTGATGTAAAACCCTGGAAAAACAATAAATGCCTGTCTAGGCAAGGGTTGGGCCGCTCTCCCCTTGAGAGATTGTCTGAGGCATCCATAGACACTCTCTCCTTGAGAGAGTAGCCATGCCTTCCCCCTTTTCTCCACAGGATTGCTGTCTCCTGTGCATTTATTCTTGTCTTCAGTCACAACAGGCGGACTCTGCTGGCCGGAGTCTGCCACAAATCACGTGCTCATTTTTCTCTTTCACCACTTCTATTCTACAAGCATTTTTTGTTCTTACTCCCTCTAGCTTCTGGCTCATCTTAACTATGTTCTTATTTTTATTTGTCTTCAATGTGGCTCAGTTGTGACTTGTTGGTTACTTTGAATATGTATCTATACATATATAAACATGTATATGTGTGCATATATATACATACATACGTGTGTGTGTATAGACAGGGAGAGAGAGAGGTTGGGGGAGAGAAGGAAAAACTGGATACCTACCTCAGCCATAACTTTTGCAGTTTCTTTGTCTTGGAATATTTGCTAAACCCCATAGTGAATAGAATGAATTTTGTCTTCTCATCCATTATCCTTGACAATCCATTTTTAGCCTTTCAACTATTACTTGTTCACCACCCCTGTGAGTGTGTGCCTTCTCTACCCTGAAAAATAAAAAATAAAAAAGGAAAGTGATGAATTATAATAAAACATCAATTTAAATAACTATATACAAGAATACATAAGTATTTTGTTGGTGTTTCACTGTAAACAAATAATTAATTTTCATACGATTGCTGGGAGCCATAGACTAAATGGATGTGTGGGCACCAAAATTATTCCTCATAGATCATACTAAAACTCTTTGCTTTAGTGCAGCTTGGGCCATTTAAGTATTAAAAACTAATTCCTTGAAGTGCCCTATTGTAATATTCCATAATGAAAGGGGTATCTTTTTGGCATGCTGAGCTAAAGGGAAAATGCAAGACAGGAGAAGTGGAGCAGATGATAACTGGAT
Organism: Sturnira hondurensis; assembly: GCF_014824575.4. Taxonomy (NCBI): domain Eukaryota; kingdom Metazoa; phylum Chordata; class Mammalia; order Chiroptera; family Phyllostomidae; genus Sturnira; species Sturnira hondurensis. Next base: position 9,502,696 of record NW_028091156.1, read on the forward strand.
TTTCCTCCCACCGCCATCATTATAAAGTACATAGTGTAGCTTAATGTCTTGAAGCTGTTGATGACATTTTTTCCAAGTACTTGAACATTAAAGACCTGTCTAATAATACCCTAAGAAATCATTTAAAATGCAACAACCTCTTAAAAAGATCATCATAAAAATCACTCATAATTAGGCTTAAGAAATTAATTTAAGTATCTATGTAAATCAAATTTTATGTAATGTCACATGGAATGTGTGGTCAGGTAAGTCTTGGAAAAAATAGGTATTTATAATATTCCTAAGCAACACATAGAATCACTAAGTACTAAAATTGATTTTTATAAAAAGGAAAAATAGTTGTTATCCCCCAAATTTGGGGGTTTCATTTACAAACTCATCATTATGAATAATGACTATATGATTTGACATCAGTACAATTAGCAAGGGCATAATTGTCATTGTCATTTTAAAATGATGGGCAAGGAAGGGGGAATCCCCTTACAAAGACCATAGAGCTCTAACATTAAATTGTGTAAGTATAATACTTAAATATTGTTATATTCAGGAGCGAACTTTGTTTCTCAAGAGTTTCCTAGATCACCAAGGTAACACAAGGGACAAAGACCAGCATGCCTCAGGGAATCACAGCATCTTTGGTGGAGGTTTTGTCTTCTTGCACAGTGGGGACATTCATGGCAAGACGGACATATCATTGGAAACGATAAGATGAGTGTACCTTTCACTCCCAAAGAGCAAATTTTGTCCTTGGAGTTAAATTGAATTTTTACACACACATACACATTTATTTATGTATAGAGGGGGGACATTATTATTTGACACCTTCCATATATGTGTGTGTGTGTGTGTATGTGTGTGTGTGTGTGTGTATATATATATATATATATATATATATATATATCCCCAAAATAATCCTTGCAGGTATTGCTGTTGTCATTTTACTCTATTTCCTAAAAGAAACCAATAATGTGAGCTATTAGAAGATTCTGATTTTCTGAAATTTAATTTTTTCAGAAAAATTAACTTTTTCTGAAATTTTATTTCATAGATTCATATGCTTTAATGAGACATATCAGGAAATTCTGATTTTACTGGTATGCTTTAATTCCTTAAAAGCTCAGTGATGATAAATTCTAAAGTTTCTTCATGCTCTTTGTTTTGTACTTACTCTATTTGTCTGTCTGTATTTAGAGTTGCCTTTTCATTATCTCTAACCATCTTTTACCTTTAAATACAAACCCTGCGTGGCTCCTTTACAGTTACAGACAATTGCGTGTTTCACTGTATGTTAGCGGGGGTGGCAGTGTGGACTTGGCCTTGCAGTGCACAGATGCGTGTCTATCCAAATCAATCTTTCTGCTAGTAGACAATATCAATTCACTTTGTAAGTACAATATTGTTCTCTGAATATTTCCTAACTCATCCAAAATGTTCAAATGATTCAAAAACAAAATGTGTCTCAACACTAACATCACAAATATTTAATTAATGCTTATTAAATGCCAGGTTCCACGCTTGGTACATAAAATAAAAACAAAAGTGAAAAATGCATATGTAAAAGTTTATACCTTTCAGGAGCACATAATTTAGTATTAGATCAAATATAATAAAATATAAGACTAGCATCACAAGATATAAATTATAGAACCAAATGGAAGAAAAAAGGCCCTGGCTGGCGTAGCTCAGTGGATTGAGCGCGGGCCTGCGAACCAGACAATTGCGGTTCGATTCCCAGTCAGGGCACATGCCTGGGTTGCAGGCCGGTTCNTGTAAAAGTTTATACCTTTCAGGAGCACATAATTTAGTATTAGATCAAATATAATAAAATATAAGACTAGCATCACAAGATATAAATTATAGAACCAAATGGAAGAAAAAAATAATGTAAACTATATAAAGTACATGATGCTTCCTGGAAGATTTGTTTTTGATAATAAACTTTTCATAGATGGAAATTGTTCGAATAAACATTCCATCATTTTTATGAATGGTAATAATAAGAGATACTTTAAATATGTGATCACATACTCATGAAAGATATCACATCAATTTAGGTGGAAATGAGGAAGACAGAGGATACTATAAAATCAGTTGGGTCAAAAAGCTATTTTTAGAGGCTTAAATACATAATATTTGGTTTTTCTATAGAGAACATTACACTTTCCCTTTTTCTCATGTATGTAAGCGCCTCTCAACATGAAGTGATTAGCTTGCTATCAATTACTGAGCACAATAGCCAAGGAATAAACATTATGGAGGAAAGAGAGAGACATTGTCTAATATAAGAATGATTAATTCTGTTTTGAACTCACGGGGCTATTCTATTTGCTAAAACAGCTACATACCAAACAGACCAAAGTCATGCAGTTCAAATTTGGTGTTACCACCGCCAAGAAACATGTTCATTGTGAGCAAACATTTTGTCTCCACGGGGTGTAATAACCTCAGAGTGACCCTTTCTCGGGTGCCTCTTTATGAGTCCCAAGGCAAACAAACAGTGGTGCTGGTGGGGTGGCTTTGGGGTGACCCTGAGGTGCTTACTCTTATTTCCATTCCTGCCTTCACGGTCCTCACAGTAGTGAAAGAGGTACATGCTAGCAAAGCAAACCAGAGAAGACAGCCAGGGGCTGAATAGCTGAGTGCGCTTTTGTAGAAGGCTGAGATTAGTTGGATGAATAGGTTCCCCTTGAGATACAGTCACTTCTTCTGTTTACAAATGAACAACAACAACAAAAGCCTGAATCGTCAGGTGCTCTGTGTCTAATATTGGACCACATTCTACACTCACATCCGAACTTGGATCCACCAGGGAAGTTTTCCGGAGGGAGTCAAGCCCATACAATATAGGAAAAAATAAATATATGGAAATACAGAAATTCAATACAGAAAAAATAAAAGTGTGGTACAGAAAAAACGTAGAAGGTCAATACAGAAAAAAATCCTACGAAGGCATCCAAATTGAGCAAGGGGAGTAGAAGTTTGCAGTCTAGTTCATCATCAATACCAGTCAATTAAAATGTAAGAAGTCAATAGTATTCTACACTGTAGAAAAAAGGAAAAATAATCATCTTACCGTGTTTTCCTTTCCCTCATCTCATCTTAGTGTTTGGCATGTAAGATCACCTTGTCAAAAGATAGCAACATGACCTTAAGATTTGGTGAAGCCCATCTCAGGGGTTTCTGATTTTGCAGGCCAGGAAGGGCCCAGGTACATTACCACGGGTCCTTGAGGAAGAGAAATGAAAAGCCAGCAGAGAGCAGAGGGCTTGATCTGAGCTCTCTCTGAGTTTAAGTGAAAAGAGAGAAAGGTGCTAATAAAAATACGAGCAGTCACCAACTTTGATGAAAAAGTCCACAGAAAGAATTACGTTGTTCACAAGGTGGCCCACGCAATCCAGTTTCAGCATTCCAGAAACACCCACGCATGGTGTGTGCAGCTGACTGGCATTGTGTCCGGTTTTGCAAATGGTTAAGAGGACAATTTCTTGTCTGAGTTTTCCCCCTTGCTTCCAGGAGCAGAAGCGATGTCTTTTCTATTAGTTACACGTGAGTTTGAAATGCCCTCATCTGAGCCGACTTGTCCTTGGGCTTCTGTTGTTTTACCTCATCGCTCTTTGATTTCATTATCTGCTGAAGAAACTCTTCTGTCTCCAACACACATCCCAATATGGATTATTTTTCCTGAAATGTCATTTATCTTCCTACACCTGATGAAATTGGGTTTGAACACCATTCAGTGGAACCTGCTATTTCTCTTTCTTCTCCGTACGTGTGGGTTTGTGAACAGGAGGAACTTTTTCTCTGCTGTCCATTATTGATTCCAAGTAATCAGTCAGCTGCTGTTGGTAATCTATCCTTTCTCCTTTGGAAGTGATAATATTTGCCTATGTCACCTCTCTCAAACATGCGTCTGAATTGCTGCTTTGCGCTTTAAACAATTCTCTATGGCATTACAGACTGGGAGTAAATTCCTCTTTTCTTTGAGATATCTTTGACACACATCACTGTATATATTCAAGGTATTTAACATGTTAACTTGATATGTATATATTATGATTGGCATTGTAACACTGACTAGCACCGCTAACACGCTACATAATTATAATTTCTTTTTAGTTGACATAATGACATTCTCGTCTCCTAGCAAGTCTGAATATTGTTGTCTATATTTAGTAAAAGAATATTGTCATCTATATGTACTATGCCATGCATTGGATCAAGAGCGATTATTGACTACTTATTTTAAGTTTGTACCCTTGAGAATGAAAAACTCCCTCCTCATTCCCCAGTCCCTGGTAACCACCGTTTTACGTTCTGTTTTTTATGAGTTTGGCTTTCTTCACTTGCGCCTGTAAGTGATATCACAGTTTTTGTCTTCCTCTGCCTGATTTGTTTCACTCCGTACATTTCACGGCCCATCCGTGTTGTCACAAATGGCAGGACGTCCTTCTTCCTCATGGTCGAATGACATGGGAATGATATCATAGTTTAGGTTTCTGATTTCTAATTTTGGCCATGAATGTTTATCTCTTCTTATAGCCTTTCTTATTTGTAATAACAACTGTATCACACTTTCTAGAGACACCATGTCGCACAGCCTCTTTGGAGGTTCAATGTGTCTTCCGTGGCAAACCTAGAATCCCTCTTGTCCATATGTAATCAAATTCATAGAAAGAAACAAGTCAATTTCTATCAGTTTCCTGTTTGACTCGAGCTTGCCCAAGCCTAGTTAGAAAGAATTCAGTACTGACATAGCCATTCACTTCCATTATCTGCTCCTATCAAAATGATAGAGTTTGTTACAAATCATTACTTTCTACAATCCTTGTTTTAGATCATCTTACCTTCTATTTTATTGAAATGATTTAGGCCTACAAACCTAAGTTAATTTAAATTGTTTATTCTCAATGTCAACATGTTTGTGTATCTTCTTTGTCTTTTAGATCTCGTAATGGAATGGTGATTGTCTTTCTAAGCCTGTATTCTCAGGGCAGAATGTCATTATGGGTAGAAAAGCCATTAAAGTCAGAGCTTTGCTCTCAGTCCTGCTGTGTCTATTATTTTGAACAACTCACCTTATTTCCTGGGTCATTATATATTTAGTTTAGTAAATGTTATTACGCTCATGCAATGCCCATATTTAGTACTGTTGCTTTATTAGGTGGTATAGAATTTGGGGAAAATATGCCATACTATAGCTTTTACTTGTAAGCCTTTTAAATGAACAATTTTATAGCTGCAGAAGTAATAAATATAAGAATAACATCCTTAAAGCATTTTAAATTGCATTTATGTCTCTTATGTCTTAGGAATATTATCAATTTTTGAGAACTATAAAAGAAACCATTAAGCTATCTGACTTAATTCACTGGAATAAACAATGCCGTTCAAACAAATCTTTTAGACAGGGAAATATTGCATTGTAAAACTTGTGCAACACACATTAATTAGACAGTGAAAGTCTCAAAATGCTGGTAAATCTTTAACGCTATTATTCCATAGATTTATTTTGTATGATATAAATATATTCATTCCATACTTATTTGAAAATTATAAAAGTGGCATAAAGATTTCTCTCTTTTGGCTATATAATATGAGTGTGAAATGAACTCCATAACATTCGTTTTTTACTCAATATTTGTATTCGATATTCATGTTGACTCCTAGGCTCTGAATGACATTCTTTTTGTTTCTTTTTTTTCCTGAGGATTTGGGTTTTTACTTTTTTTATTGTTGTTCAAGTACAGTTTTCTGCCTTTCCCCCCCACCCCAGACTAACCCCCCCCAGCCCTCCCTGCCTCCCTCCTGTTTCTGCCCCCCACCCCACCCGTTATTGTCCATGTGTCCTTTGTAATTGTTCCTGCAAACCCTTGATCCTTTCCCCCTGAAATTCCTTCCCTTCTCCCCTCTGGTCACTGTCAGCCTGTTCTCAGTTTCAGTGTCTTTGGTTATATTTTGCTTGTTTGTTTGTTTTGTTGATTAGGTTCCTGTTAAAGATGCGATCATATGGTGTTTGTCTTTCACTGCCTGGCTTATTTCGCTTAGCAGAATGCTCTCCAGTTTCATCCAAGCTGTCGCATCCTTAAAATACCTAGTTCTTACATGACTTCCTTTTGCACAACATGCATTTCTACTCCATACTCAACAAAGAGGATGTACCATAGCAAAGCAAAATACTAAAATGGTAAACACAATAAAATATACTGGTTTTCATGAACATTTAAATATATTAATATAAATGCTACTGAGTTGATACCTTATTATTTTATGAGTAGTGCCGATCACTGAATTATGAGCAGTGGCAAAGCCTCGAAAGTGTTACTCCTGCTCCTCACGGTGGGAAGTTACTCTAAAGTCAGAAGCTAAATCCTGATGAATTCTTCCCTACCCTAATGTAGATTATAGGTTACTTCCTGAAATACCCCCAAATTTTCTTTCCCTCTCTTCTTCTAATAAACCAAACATCAAATTGTTGTGAGTATGCCTTCAACTCATCCTGAATACATGTTTCTGTTTTTATCAGCCTGGTCCTCCCTCAGAGGGATCCTCAACCCACATATCCCCATATATAAACTCCAATTCATGGCCTTAGTGGAAAAAAAAAAAATAGCCTACTTCTGGTCTAGTCATTGAGATTCCTCCCTGAGCAAACGGCTTCTCTCCGACTCCACCTCCTCCAGGAGACAGTTCACTTATTATCTCCGAGTCTTCAGAGTATAAACTTGCCACAGCCCACATTTGCTCCTCTTTCCAGGATATGGAACCATCATTATTGTAAAATATTGATTTTTACATGGACTATAGAGTGCTGTTAACATGTCCTCTTCGGTAAAATCAATATTTCACAATTTACTACCCCAAGACACTGAAATTCTTTAGCATCGTTAAGCCTAGTTTGAAAAAGCCTTCACTGTCCCACGTAGTCTCCGCAAAATGGTTTCTTTCTTACTTTGCGGTGAACAACTCCTTACATTTCTACTGCTTTTGGTTCTCCTTTACAGTTTTATTTCAAAGCATTTTTTTTCTGTTCCTCTTTTAAAAAAAACCTCTCCTAGTCAGTTTGTATACTTTCATCCAAAAGTATGAATTTAAAAGCTCTTTAGATTAGTGCAAGTTCTTCAGAAATAAGGCACTTGCTGTCCAAGGCAGTAGAAGTAAGCTTCTCTCTCCTTGTTGAATTTTTCATGTATGATGCCTCCTATAATATAATTATTGACTTAATTAAGGCTGTCATTTGTCCAACAACTAAAATTACCACAGGGAAAAAAGTTTTAAAGTGAGTTTATGGCTCCTATTTGTTGACTCTCAAAAAGAATTCATCCACATTATCTTCCACTCTTTTTCTGCCTTCTCAGGTTTTAATGGAGCATTTTGTAGCACTATTTTCTTCTCTTTCTTAACATGTGACATTTCTGTTGATTTTCTAATGACGGCTATGGCACTTCTCAGATTCTGCAGACACCCTGTGATACAGTATCCTCAGTTTCTCCCTCGTATCCCTGTTTCTTTGTTGTCATTTATTTCATGTGTCCATGTACCAAAATCACCCACTACATCGTTCCTCTCGTTTTGGAACAGGTATCTTTTATGTCCTTATTATTAACCCTAACAAAAATAAAAGATTTAGTTTTACTTTGCTTATCTGAGAATATTTCTTCTTGGCTTTTGAAGAATAATTTTGCTTAATATAAAATTTTATGTTGGCGGCATTTTTTCTGAACACTTCAAATATTTCGGTCTAATCTTTTCTTGTTTGCATTGTAACCAATTAAGAATTCAGTGTAATTATTATTTTTGTTCATTTGTTTCTTGATAGTTAAGATCCTTTTCCTCTGGTTCCTTTTAAGATTTTCTTTTTGTCCTTGGATTTCTGCTGTTTACCCTGTGACCTCCCTCTCTGTTGGGTCTTTAAAAAATCATTGATTGTCAGTTCATATTGTCTTTTGTGAGGATGGGAGAGATAGATTCCAAGTACTTTACTGGTGGAGCTAAAGCCCTCGTTGCATACATGATTGTTCTTTAAAAATTATTTTATTTTCAAAAAATAGCAAATTCCCTCGTAGATTAATAATGCTATGATGTTTGATTTGATTGAAAATAATATTTGATTTACCATGACTTCATTAACACTTTCATGTGAATATAGTCATTTAGCATGCCCTAAACATTTACATTATTTTTTCAATATTTCAATATCTCTTCTATATGAAGGAGGAAGAGATGAGTAACAAAAAAATAATTTTTTGCTTAATGTAAACCTGATGTGTCAGCAGGGTTGTTGGTCACCAGAAAGAAGAGTTAGATAATAGGGCAGGAGTGAGGACAAGTGTGAACTCAACAGCACTTTGCATTTTTCTCTAAGCACAGGGCAGACTGAGGGAAGCTCCAACCCACAGATCTATCTGTGTCTTGTCTCTCTTTGCTTCTGATCAGTAGGACCTGCAGAGCATAGAAATACTCATTCACTTTCACTCTCCTAATCTCACAGATATTTCTCTTTCGGGCGATTCTGCCTTCAAATCATAGAGGGGAAGGAATTCTGGGAAGCATAATTCCCCCTTAGCCAAATCAACACAGTCGAAACCATCACATTTACTGCTTCCAGTCAATGTTTTCACGCTGACTCTTAACCTCATAGCTGAACCACCGAGGCGCCATATTTAAAAACGAGTGCAGATACCATTTGAGAGGAGACATTAAATGGGAACTGGACTTTTCAGACTTGAACAAAGTGTTCAGAAAATCAGTATGATAAACCATGTTGGTGTGTTTTCCCACCTTTTAGAGATGCTGTCCATTTTGTCCATCAGTACTCCTTGAGCAGTTCGTTTATGTGAATGGACAGATCTCCTAAGGATCTGGAACAGATTCCAGTTCTCCGGGATGTAACACTTCTATTTGATGATAGGCTTAGTGTTTTGTGGACATCAGGGAAAAGAAAAAGAGCTTTGGAACACTGGAGTATTATTAGAACATTGGAACAGTATTGGAATTTTACTCTTGACATTTCATATTTCCAGCTACATGGAGAGTTATCTGCTAGTATGATATTACTGGTCTCCTTTGGTGGGGGCGTCTTTCCTCACAAATCCCCCCAGCCACCACAGATGAGAGTGACTGAGACATGACATGATCTGCTTGGGGAGGAGAGGTGGCCATTTTCCCAGAGGAAAAAGGTCGTGAGCAGGGGCCAGTTTCTCAGGGGAAATAGGCCTTGAGCTCCCTCCTCTAGGGGCTTTTATTCGGTTGTAATACACAGGAATATAGGGCAGCAAGGATCAAACAGTAGATAACATGTCAAAGAAATCTGAGGGCTTAGTCTGAGTCAGAGTCTGTCAGGAACAGAGTTTTAGGGTTTCCTGCTCGAACCCTTAACATATGAATGAAAGCACTCTTAGCACAGCAGATTTCACAGGTTTATCAGGAAGTCTTTGTGATGCCAGATTGTTTCCCAGGACACGCTCTAGCAAGTCAAGGAGCTGCACCTCTTCCCATCAGGTATTCAGGCTTTAGGGGATTAGAGCCAGGAAGCGCTTCTTCCAGAGAACATGGGGACTGGGGCTTTGTTAGAGCTGGGGGGTGGAAGTCCATTGCTCTCTGTTGCAGCCCCCCCTCCAAGTCCTGCCATGAAGGCCTCCCAAGTGATTGAGTCTGGCTTATGTTGCCCCCCGCTGTGAGGGGTCTTACCCATCATTGACTTCCAACCAAGCTTTGGGGGCAGGGAGAGGAAACTGGGGCAGCGTTTGCTACCAGAGACAAGCTTTGCTATCAGAGACAATCACGTCCCTTGCCTTTAGCCATGAGGGGTCAAGATACAATTCCTAGAACCAGGCAGCGCAGTCTACAGCACTCATTTCTAGGGAAGGAGGCGTGATTTATGTGACTGGTATATTTGGAGCAAAGATTCAGGCACCTTGTCCACCACTCCATCATTGTCATAGGCAACTGTAGTCCGCAGGAAACATCCTTCCCTCTGAGGACACGCGCTGTTTTACATTGCTACCTGTAGCTGGACCAATCTATCTCATTGTGCTGTTCAAAAACAGAAAGACCATGTCTTCCAATAAAATTGTGTGAATGAACTACTTCTTTCTATCCATTGCCTCGGCATTTGGGCAGGGAAAATCGCTGCTATCCATTACTACTCTTAATCCCAAGGTGACACATTTTGTTACTTAAAGGCAAAATTTGTCCTAAATGACGGAACTTGTTTCTTTGGGGAAGGTGTTATCTCAATGGCTCCTGCTAGGTTGCTGTATCAAAAACTTCTGAAATATATTGCTTTAAACATGACAGAAGTTATTTTACCCAGAACACTGTGCAGATGATTCAGGGCTGGTATTCAAAGTGTGTGGTCCCCAGGCTCCTTCCCCTCCGTCCTTAGGCTTTGTCCAGCATAGGATCAATGATGTCCCTTCTCTGCGCTTTAGCCCATGTATGGAGTGGCTGGAAGGGAGGAGGAATAGAGGGACAAAAACCCAAACTCAGTCACCGCTTCTCTCCCCATGCTGTTTGTCCAACTTAATCACACTGCCACATTGCTGAAAAGAGAGCCTTTATTCCAGTAGTCATTTTCTTGGCTTGATTTATTTTGTTGTGTAAGAAGAGGTGGATTGATATTGGGAAAGAATTAGCCAGATCTAACACAATGGCTGGCCTGGATTTTCCAGCATCATCCGATTTGGTCCTGAAAGGGCGACATTATTTTTCTCTGTTCTGTAAGTGGCTGGAAGGTAGGTCAGCGCCCAGGCACTACGTCTGGAGGTCAGCCAGACAGCACGCCTCTTCTCACCCAGCCCTTGCGTTTCTGTGTCTGATGGAGTGTGCCACGGGCTGCGATGCTGGGCGTGCATGAATTTCAGTCGCTGGTCAGTTCGCCAGTTGGTGCGAACATCCAGATTTGGAAGCCCGTCTTTCTGTTGAGTTCACGTCCAGTCTCTGATCTTCAGTCTGTTTGTGAGAAAAGGTATCTATGTTTTAAATAGTTAACTAACAGGTCTAGTTCCTGAATTTTTTCATAAGCTACAGAGGAGGGAGGTATAATAAGTACCACTCCCACTCCAGCATATATTCATTTATTTGATCCTGTGAGTTAGTGAACAGTGAGTTAGGTGAGCGTTATATCTCCTTATAAATATGAGGACATTAACATCAGGAGAGTTAATTATAAGGAAAACATAATTTGGATATGATATAAAATCAGAAGGCAGGCACTTTGGGAAATGCTAGTACAACTGTGATTAATTACTTATTTGCTCAAAACAGTGCAAAGAAAGCTAACTGGAAATATTTTTAAGGCATAAAGACTTTGTGGGAACCAAGGTCAATTATTAGTGATGCAGAAGAAAACATGGCCTTGGAGCGTGACCTTAATGGTTTGGATTCAGATCATCTACTTCTGAGTCATATGAACTTGAATAAGTTACTTAAATCCCCCAAACTTGTTTTTCTCTTCAAAATGGGTGTTGCCATATGGCTTTATACAATTATTGGGAGGATTAGCCCTGGCTGGTGTAGCTAAGTGGATCGACTGTGGGCTTGTGAACCAAAGGGTCCCCAGTTCAGTTCCCTGTCAGAGAACATGCCTGGGTTGTGGGCCAGGTCCCCATGGTGGCCACATGAAAGGCAAATACACATTGATATTTCTCTTCCTCTTGTCCTTCCTCCCCTCCCCTCTCTCTAAAAATAAATAAATAAAATATTTTAAAAATTATTGGGAGGGTTATAAGAGATAATATGAAAATACTACTCCAGGATTTAACATGTGACCACACTTAATATAAGTCAATTTTCTCCTAATCACATAAACCCAAAGTGAATTTAAGTAAAATTAAGTAAGAACTTGTGGGCTTTATCTCATAATAGAAAATCCTTGGATTTAAATTTTAAAATTGTGGACCTATATCAATGTTAATAATTTTAGTTATTTTCCAGTAATAGAAATTTAGTAAATATTCATTTGATGAAGGACTTTAGGATTTTTCACTAAAGGTATAAAAGCATAGCTTTAATAGTATAAATAATATAACAGTGTTAGTGCATTAATATGAGATAATGTATATATATATATATATATATATATATATGGTTTGAAGTGATGAAAATAGGAGAAATTTTTCATAAAATTTCTTTTGAAGTCACTGTTAAAAACAGCTTAGCATAACTGATTAGCTTAATAATTATTATTCTCAACATTCAATTGAGAAAGATGATGTTACTATTTTGGTGATTTAACTATTTTGTTATTTAACTTTAAATAACAAAAGCTTGATGCTCTCTGAGATTTCTTAAAGGGTTAAAACAGTCCCATTTTCTTATAAATTGCTGCTAAGATTTCTAAAGAAAGATTTTTGCCCCCTCCCTTTTCACAAAAAAAAGCAATTAAAAAAACATTTGATACCATGCAAGAAATAATTGCCATTTGAAAAAGATGATTCCACTAAGATGATTATCACTTACAAAAAATTTCATTTTAACATCTCTGAGAGTTTTCCTATTGACTTCTCTTCAATGCCACTCTTGTCTAACTTTTAAGATTTTGTACTCCCTATGTTTTCTTCTAAATGAATCCAAATAATTAATATTATACTTCCCTTCATAGGATGTTACAGCAAACATATTTTTATGTTGTACAAGAAAATGTTTTCTTATTATTAAGAAAAACAGCTCTAAAGGGAAATGTCCAAGATAGGAATATACCCATCTAACACATATTTCGGATAGAAAATGCCTTAAAATGGTTTTACATTGGTTGAAGGATATTATAAGATTAGGTAAAGAAACAGGAAAAATGAAATTACTAACAAAACTGCCAATGATTGGAGGACCTGAGCTGATCCCAGGGCTGGGGTGGGGGACAGTCACAAGGAGACTGAGGCAGGGCACACGTGGTTAAGTGGTGGAAAGGAACCTAACTTACAAGTTTTAGCCTCAAGAGCCTTAGAAAAATACAGAGAGCATGAGGGCACAGAGATCAGACTGACCAGTATGCTCGTGAAAGGGATGGCCGACTCAAGCAGAAGGTAATAGGAAGATCAGGAATATATTTCACATCTAAGATGCATTCAGGTGAAAAACATTATGGTGAAACTTGATTGGAACAGTGCAGTAAAAATACTGTGACCCTTGAATCAATGAGAAATTAGACGTAAAATGTATTGAACACATCTGATGTATAAAATGTGATTGTATTCGGAACAGATAGAATGATGTCAATGAATGGGAGGAGAAAGTAGCAGGGGAAAGAAACAAAGGAAAAAATATTATCGTACACTTACATTTATCTAGAAAGCATCTCTAGGTAAACGTTAGTGCCTTAGTGTTAATGTTTGAAACAGCTGAAGTTGATCCTTGGAGAAGATATATGCTCGGTCTTTGTTAAAAAGAGAAAGTGGGTGTGGGGAAACACAAGCAGAGTGTCAACTGGAATAAAGCATGTATTTCAATAGAAGAACATGTCCAACTTAAAAGACAATCAAATGCCTCTGTGGTGAGGAGCGTTTGGAAGCGTTTCTAACAGAGTTCTTACTGGTCTATCCACAATAATAAGTCGTGCTAGAATTGTCCTGTCTCTGAGCAGGTACATGACCATGGTTCTCACTGCACCAGAAATACTGTTCTTCAATCACAAAGGAGTATGCTTGTAACCTAACAACCTGGTACAGGTAATCTGTGTATCAACTATCCATTTTGGGTCCTACTGAGTTCCAAGAACAATGCCAGGCACTTTGAACTATGGAGATGAAGAGACAGGTCCCTCACTGTGAATACATAGCCAATTAATGGCAAAGCCAATAGACATATTTTAAATAACAATGCAGTCATTGATTAGAGTTTATCATTGAAGTCTACCTAAGGGATGCAAGGCTGACATCACTTGGCCTTAGACTTTGTAGGTAAATGTGCACTGTTTGAAATAAAGAGCTTTATTATTTTTGCCCTGACATGAATGGGAGAAATCTTGCAAAGGACTCACTAATCTACTGATTATAAGGTAGATATTAATCATCCAACTTTTTGTTGAGTATTGGATTTTCTTCTAAGTAACTTGAGAATACTAATTTTGAAGCTGCATAATGAGAGGCAGAATATTATTATAAAAATGGCATTTCAATTCAGTGTGTCTGTGGCACATTTGCATAGCATTTCCTCTGTTGTGAGCTGAGTCTATGTAGATGTATAGGATCAGCTTTACCAGGGGGAGGAACCTATCTGAGTCCTATGTCCAGTGGCTGAATTTTTGCCCATTCACGTGAATCCAATAGGGCTGGACTGCGGCAACATCTTGTGATGACAGTTGGTTGTCCTGAATGATACTGAATACTGGAGAGGTTACCTAAAAGACTTCACTTACATACATCAGGTAGCACATTGCTTCAGTGGGAAGACACAGCTATACAGTACCATATACTATATAAAACAATGCTATACACAACACTGTATAATACAATAGTGGATGAATATTGCTTTATATAAACATAATACAAAATGAACTATTGAAAATATCAGGTTTTGATTTTATCTATAAATTAAAGTTCCAGGAGACCTGAAGAACATAGTACTACAGTCATGGCCACAAGACACAAACACACTTATACACACATGTACACACAGGCACCACATGCAATTGAAAGAGAAGGAATTACCAATTGGCAAGAACAGAGTTGTCTCCATTTCATTAAAAATTAGCAATGCCACCAATTTAATTTGAGCTGTTCAAAATACGAATTTGGCCCTGGCTGGTGTGGCTCAGTGGATTGAGTGCGGGCCTGTGAAACAAAAGGTCACCAGCTTGATCCCCAGTCAGGGCACAGGCCTGGGTTGTGGGCCAGGTCCCCAGTAGGGAACCCATGAGAGGCCACCTCACATCGGTATTTCTTTCCCTCTCTCCTCTCTCCCTTCCCCTCTCTAAAAATAAATAAGTAAATAAAGTCTTTAAAACTTTTTTAAAAATATAAATTGAAACTTCTCAGGCCCACACAAAATTCACTATGATTCGCCACCGTTTTTATGCCTTTGTGAACTTTAAAAAAAAGCTTTTGTGTTTAAATGCAATATTTGTTTTAAGAAGTCATGTGTGTGTGTGTGTGAGAAACACTTGTTTTCAGAGGCTGTACCGAGTTCCATTCCAGCTTATACTGTATGAGATTTAAGGCTGCATTACTTTCGCCATAACCTTGGTGTTGCTTGTCTCTTTCACTTTATCCATTCAGGTGTCCGTGTTATGGTATCAAGGGTAATATCAAGTCTTAAATAATAACAGGATTTTTGTTTTGGCTCAGTTTTTTGTTTTTTGGGGGGTTCTTTGTTTTTATTTTTAAATGGGACAGTATGCTCAACAACCTGTCTTTTTCTATTCTGTTTGCTTCTTGTCTGTTTGATATGCTGGTACTCACCCCACAGTTGACTTGATAACATAGGTTTCCTATCAGCTGTGATTATTGCTTTTTATCACCCTCTACCTTTCTCTTTGTGCTCAGAGGGAACTCCATTAGGGCACTGTCTTCTGAGTTGAGGCATACCCTTCATCTAATCTTTGCTCTACATCAAAACAAATAGTTTGCCAGGTGCCACGCCTGTTCTGATATTTATCTTATGCAATATAAATAGTCGACATGTTTAGTTGGGACTCCGTGGCTTCCAATTTCTGTCATGCTTAGAATAGTTGTAATTCTGCAAAAGTTTACCTTTCCAAGCTTGCAACATTCCAGTTCTCTCAAATCTCTTTCCTTTCACTTCTAAAGCAACTGATAAATATACACAGGTCGAGTCCCGTTCTCCAACCTCTTCCTCTAAAGTCATATAGGAGGCATAGAATCCCAGCAGCATCTTATCACACAGTTTGTCAGTACTTCGATCGATATATCCCTAGCCTCCAGTATTACTTTTTGCCCAAGAACAGTTGATTTGTGGTCATGTTCATGCACAAAATAGGGAAGAGGGGCTCTGTTCTAGGAGTCACATGGCAACTGGACTGAAAGAGGGTCTAGCTGGACTGTGCATCCCCCTTAGTCAGTAAAAGCAAATGGCAGATGACCAAATGAAAGCCACAGGCACTTGGGTGCCTTAACAGGCGCTCCAAGATCATCACCTGGACAAGGCTTCCCCCCACCCCAGTACTTCCATGGGACTTTGAGTGTAACAACCACCCGAGTTTCTCATGGGTTCATGTTATTCACTTGACAATAGAAATCCAAGTAACTTTCTCATAATAAGTATTGATATAATTTGTATTTGATTATAGTATATGCAGCATTTAAATAAATATGTCAACAAGGTATAATTATTTAATGTCCAAAAACAGGCAGTCATTTACTTTGAACCAGAGTTCAATTCATCTAACTTTTGAGGTAATATGATCCTGAAAAAGTGTTTTTTTTTAGTTGATGAAAAGACAGTTTCTCACAAGTTCAAGAAATTAGATTAAACAATATTTGCATTATATAAAGCCTCACATCATTCACATCTGTAGAAATAAGAAGGCATTAAAGTGTACCTGGAACTTTACTAACTTCAGATTGTACAAAATCAGTAATCTCTGCTTTTTAGACACATAAAAGCTAAAGTGAAATTGCTTAAAGCATAGGGAATTGACAAAACATTAATGACATGTTCAGCATTCATGCCTTGTCCTTCCCGAACTGAAAAGCAGGCTAAATTTGGAATGCATTAGAGCCATTAGGAAGATACTTCTATTTTTTTGGCTAGAAATATTACTTTTTATCTGTGTGTAAATTGCTTTTGAATCTGATAAGGACCATATATGGATTGTCATGTGATGGGATGTCTCAGTAAGATATTTTTTTTATTCTTTCATTTTACATATATAAATATATTTTTTTCATTGCCCCAACCGTATACATATATATTTAGTTTTGGTAGAAGCAAAAAAATATTTTGAGATATTTGATCCAAATAATCTTCATTACAAATAGTTTACCTAGAATTTGAGGCTAAATGTATTACTAGTAAAGTGATAACTTCTTTAGATTTTGGAAAATGATGTATATAAAATTAATGCATGATAACTCCCATACAGTAAGTCAGTTTTTATATATCCGAGTTGGATGAACTAGACTAAATTTCCTTTGAAAATCTAAAGATCTGAAAAGTTCTTACCAAAAAAAAAATAATAATGAGCTGGAAGTGGAGAGTCCAGGAAGGGGCTACAAGTTCAATCAAATAATTCCTGAACTTGGATTTGATTGACCCTGGAGTGCATGCGGAGTAGCCCTGTACCTCCAGAAATAGACCTTTAACTATGTGGACATGGGAATTAAGATAAAAGTGTCACCAAAGAGATGAGAAAATAATGATCTTAGAATCAATATGTCAGTGTGATATGCATGTGGACAATTAAAACCGACCCTGATCTCATGCCGTATGCAAACATAAATTTCAGATGAATTGTATGTTAAAATTTCAGTTAAAAGAGTTCTACAAAAAATACAGAAAATACCATCATGATTTCTTCATTTGTAAATGCAGGATACAATATTTATTTCAACCAGCACATTTATTAATTGGATACATTAAAATTAAGAACATCTGCTTCTCATAAAACACACACACACACACACATACCAAAAATACAAGTAAAAAAGGAAGCCAGTGGGGGAAAAGTCAACAAACATAAGTGGCTATTCATGCACACATATTTATATATGTAAACATATGTTTATATATAACAAGATATTTATATATCACCTCTTTGAAAGAAAGAAACAGGAAAAAAAGCTAAAAAGTTAAGAAATTGGGTTGGCTATTTATAAAGAAAATATTTTTGAAATGGCTAATAAGCATAGGAAAAAAATCATTCAATCTTCTTCAAGTCCAGGGGGTACCAAACTAAAGCAGAGTGAGTCACCGGTTACCATTGTGCACACAGTGTTCCTGGCAATAGGAAGAAGACAGCCAGGCCGTGCGTTGTAATATGCAGTGACCAGCACTCAGCTGAGTGCCCAAGGGGGACCCTCTGCTGATCTCAGGAGCTCCCGTGGTGGGGGAGCTTCACCACTCCCCAGCAGCCTGTCCTGCTGGTTCTGGCAGCCTTGGTCTCCCCACACTCTCAATTTACCCTCAACTCAGAGAGTCTCTGGGGCTCTGCTTGTCCCCCTCCCCTGGCTAAGAGTCCTGGGCTTCTCACAAGGCAGCAAGTCGGCACCACCATCTGGCCCGTCTCACTTACTTCCCGTTTCTCAGAGATCACGTTGTATAGATGTCACCTGCCCTCCGGTATCTCAAAATCATTGTCATATATATTTTTCACTCTCTCACTTTTTTTTGGGTTGTATTTATAAGACATGTTCTTCTGTCTTAGCCAGAAGCAAAAGCAGTTATCACTAATTTTTAAATTACTTTCTGCTGCATGGCTAACTGCAGATATCTGCCCCTGCAGACTAGTGAAAACACTACCTGGTGTTCCATTTCCTTTTTTATCTGACACTTTTAGGGTTTAGATTTAAAAACATGTAATTGGTTATTATCTTCTCCATGCTGGTATCCAGCTCATGAAAACAAATATTTACTGAAGACATTCCAGTTTAGCCACCCGAACTGTCATAGCGACGCAATGCCTATCACAACTCACCAAGCTACTATAAAGATTCATACTGTTTCCTGAAATTTTCACCTCTTGCATATTACAGAAGGTGCTGACGCATTCTTGATAATAGTTGACTCAATGCTGCCTAAATGAGGAAGTTTCACATTGCACCTTTTGTAATAAAAATGTATCAAGTCAAGGATCTTGGGTTTGTTTCCATGCCCCGGAAGCTGATGCATTTTTCTGATCACTTCAGGTTTCCTGTCTCCGTCGGACTGATTCATTCTTCAATCCCAAGAGACAGAGATCTTTTCTAAGTAGTGAGCATCACAACATCAGGGCTTTCCTCTTTTGCTGTATTATAAACACAAACTAATTTCCTTAAGCCCTACATGGAATAAAACTTGCTTCAGGAGAAAGAGTAAATCATAGATTTCTTTTAGTAATGCTGCCTGCCCTAGGGGTTAGATAAGCAAGTCAAATATTTTATGGAAGACATCCACAGAAGTGGCGATGTGCAAGGGTTAAGACAACAAAATATCTGACTGTCAACCACAGTGGGATTAGAATTGAATTGTCATGTAAATATGAGGAGGACTCCTCTGTCCATGTGACCCAGCCTCCGCTCACGGTCTACGTGCAGAACGGTGCAGAGCATTTCCGTGAGCTGACCCCAGAGTGTCTGTAGGGAAGGGCGCTGTCCTCAGCCCTGGAAATGCAGAGACTGCCACTTCAACCTCCAACCCATAGGGCTTCCCTTCCTGGAGCATCGAAGCTCAGCTGGCATTTCGTAAAATTAGAATAATAAATGGCACTGCTTCTGTGTTACAGAAACTTTCAAAACAAACCCTTCTTGTCATACCTTTTCATTTTTTAGTCTTATTGGTATGATTGTTATGAAGTATTAATTAAATTGTTAAAGGTCAAATGATTAGAAATTTGGAATATTTTCCATCCACATTAGCCATGGGAATAGCCATAAGGTTTTCACTTATTTTTGTCTTGGTTTCTGCATCAAGTCAGCCTGAGTGACTAACTCATCCGAGTGCAGTGACAGAGCGCATGGTGGCGTTGTTTTAATGTCTGTACACTCTTGATACTCTGCTGTCTGTAGAGTTGAAAATAATCCTCTTTTCTCCTATGCAGGCCTTGATTTGGTCCATTATTTGATTTTTATTGCACTTGAAAAAAATTAAAGGCATTATAATTCTACTGCAGATTTTTACAGTGATTAGAAAAAGTGCCTTCTATAATTATTTCTGCAACATATTTTTACTGCTTTCTTTTTATAAAAAGGCTAGACAAAACTATGCGTTTTAAGTAAGAACTTTATATGAAATGCAAGGTAATATATAGATTTACAGTGATGGTAAGAGAGACACAAGCTTTCAAGTGAGTTTGATAATTTTGAGATCCTTGGCTCAAAAACTCAGCTTTTGTCATAAAGCCATAGCTGACATTTAATCCAGCACACATCTGTCACTTAAACTGTATGGAAAATAATTATTTAAATAAGTAGGAGATAGTCAGGGTTGCTAATCAGCCTGGATACAGCAGTGTGGACTGACTGACTAGTGTCGGAGGCATTTACAGTGTGTCTGGCGCAGGCCCCATTCTAGTTGCATCCCCTCTCTGAAAGGTTGTCAGGTATTTTAATTTTTGATGAGAAACAGATAAGATTATTATAATCTGGTCTTCCCTCTATGTTCAGAGCCAACAGTAACTGGTGTCATGCAAATCAAATATCTGATATTCTCTCACAAGGTCCACCCTTTTATAAATAACACACTGAGGTGGAATGGTAAAGTGATATAGTGCATGTCATTAAACTCAATAGTTTGCTTATTCCAATATGGATATTTGACATATCATTGAGTATATCTCAATTTTAGTACAAAAAATTTAGAAGCATGATTTATAGTTGTATTAGTTGTGAATATGTAGCATGGCTGTTTCTGGATTTTTATACCCAAGGAAGCAATATATATTTCGCATAGGAGAAGTTTGAATGCAAGAATACAAATCTGGTACAACAACGAGTTTCTCAGTAATTCAATCTACCTGGTTATTTCACCTTATTTAAGGACTTCGTAATACTTTGGCTCCTCTACATTAAGTGTTTGTTATTGGTCTCAGGTCTTGGCCACCAAAAAACCCAACCAAAAAAACTACCATTTGAATATCACCCTAAAATGGGTAGAAATGAAAATCTATAACTTCAGTGCTGGAAAGAGTGTTGAACTGATCATCTTTCCCATGACTGGTAAATATGGCAATTCTACCTGATGCATGTGTGTGTGCGCATGTGTATGCACATATCTCTATACACACACATACACTTATATGTGCCTCATGCTTATACATGAAGAATACACATACAAGCATATATGCAATGATTGCCTTTCTTAGTCAAGAAATAACATTCAAAAATATAATTCCCCCTTTCTTGTCACGTTTCTTCTGTGTTCCCACTGCTGGCTCACTCTCCTAGTAATGTAAATAAAATTTTCGAAACTTTTATTTGTACAACATACTCAGCTGATATGTGTGGAATTCTTTTCCCTTCATGCACTGTGCTCTCTCTCTATTTTTTTAATTGAAGAAATTAAAACTTGTGCCAGTCACTGTTTATTGCCTCTGAACTTGAAATACACCTGTTTTACGCCCTGTGAAAGTGGTCTGGGCCCTCGGAATGTTTTTCTTGGCCAGCCGTCATGGGAGGCCGTTAGCAGGAAGCACAGAGGAGACGTAGCGAGGGGGGAACCTTTGTTCGGGTGCACCGTCCGTGCACCCTGCCCCGGCACCCCCCTCCACCAGGTGGCTGCTGTGGAGCCCAGTTCCTGTGCGTTCCTACCTCCCTTAGCAGGACTGGCTGCTCTTCCTATGGTTTGTTAGAGCCCTCTGCGCTGCTTCCTAGCCAAACCCTTGTTTAAACACACCCCCTGGCGTGTTTAATTTTAATCTTTTTTTTGTTTTAAACTTTCCCCATTCAAATTATCATGTGGTTTCCCCCATCTCATTGGATCCAAATAGTATGTTTCATAAATAATAAGGGGGTATTATTAGTAATGTACTTATAATGCGTCCCTTCTGCCTTCGTAGCTTAATTTTGAATTTATACTCCATCTTCGCAGATTGCCTATCATGAAACGTATGCCTTACAGTATATATTACCCCACTGTTTTCTCTGTTTTGTTTTGCAAAAATCTCAAAGTCTCTGCTCATTACTTTGCTGTTTATGCCTTTCCTTGCATACGTTTATCAGTTTCAGCATGGGTTTGGTGTTCAGGACTCCTTCAAATCATGTTAGCGTGCTCTTTCTCTCTGCGCCCTCTGCTCAGGCAAGTATTCCGGCATGTACGTGTTATGAGTTAACTTTGTGGGCAGGGAAGGAGTAGTGAGCTCTCTTCCTGTGGGTAACCAGTTTATAGATCTGTAGGTTGTCAATCCCAGGCACTGGGGACACACTTTTTTTTACTCTACAGACTCCCGTGGCCTCCTGGCCTGATGCATTTTACTTTTTTCAAGAGTCTAGGGATCTTTGATACATCTCTTTCCCCTGAGGTTTTCCACGTAGGGAAAGCTGACTCCGGGTGGTGAAAGTCATGGAAGAATATCCTCATTCGTATCTTCTGGGGACTGCCTACGTCTTGCCTCTTTGCCGTGTTTGTGCAGCAACGCGGATGGTTCTGAGGTGTAGATCAGACTAGAGGGAAATCAGTAGGAAACAACCCAGGATCTCTCCACACTATACAAGATATGTTTTCAGAAACACATATGCATGAATAGGTGTTGTTTTCTGTATAAATCAATCTAGGGGGAGATTTATGTCACCTAACAACACAACTAGCATCCTGTGCCCAAAACCATACAACTTATATGATTTAAAAAGTATATCTACAAACAACTAGATAACAGAAAGATATACTTGTTTTAATTTATTTTTATGAGCCTTTTAAAATTTGACTTATTAGCTATGTTGGTCCAGTTAATTTCCTCCAAAATATTCTGTATTTGCAAGTATTTCCAGATCATTTACCTAATATGTCTATTAGAATGCAAAATATATTTTAGTATTTTATTATATACAACTATATATTAATAAATAACTTTAGCCAGCTTTATCAGAGTTATCTACAAAAATGTTCTAGTAACCTCAAAGAGCATGAGCAAGAAAAAATAAAAAGCATTGTAGCCAGTAGGGTAAAAATAGGAATTTTAACAAAATCTTGCGAAACAGTCCATCATTCGCTAGTTCACTATATATGCCTGTTGTGATTTAATAGGATCAGGGGAAAAGTGGGAAATGAGAAGTTGGGCACGGGGTGGCAAGAGGAAGAATATAGACAGAAATAGGGTGGATTTATGGTTAGTTTTTAAAAGCACATGACATTATTCAGATCTAGTTGACTTCAGTTTGTTTTCTTCTTAACGTTACTAATTTGCCTTTGGTTCAGCTTTCAATTCTATCAATAACTGGAGTATTTTGAGGTCTTTTTTTCCTGAAATAAACTGTGCTATTTCTCCCCAGGATTAATGCCTGTGACTTAGAACATCTACATAATTTATCCAAGTGAAAAATTAGGGACTAAATGAACCATATGATATGTTTGTGCTGCTTAATGTATGACGAACTGGAAGGCAGAGCTGCCTGTGTGATTTTGCAGTCCATGCTCCCCATTCATTCTGTTCCCTCCCACAGCTTCAATATTTCCGAGCTTCGTCAGAACTATGCCACCATATTTCCTGTGCAAAATTTCCAAAGAAAAATATCAGCATTCATACAAGCATTAAAGAGTATAAATTAAATGCTTTCTTTGGGAGATTAAAATGATCACAGCAGAGATGCAAATTTCTATCGCTTTGCAGGACCTGGTGTTTGCATAAAGACTTTTTAAATTAATATTTTCCTCATTGACATTAATCTTACAAATGCAAATTTAAAACAGCAAGAAGAAAGAAGGAAGAGTTCAAAACCCACGCTATGAATGTGGTGAATTCCTCACTAAATTGTACTAGTTCTGGGGGAGATTGGGCTGTGTGACCAGAGGGTTGAAGCCTGTGCTATTATGCATTATCAATGTTATTATGCATTATCTAATATGTCATTTAGAGGAAGAAAAACAGAAGGCTTGTTTTCTTTGGTGTAAATCTGAATAGCACGTACTGCGAAAGACTGTTTTTATGCTAAATGAGGCTATGTATTTAAAAAGATGGAATGGACTTGCCCCAATTGTACCTGACCAGAAAAAAAGTTGCCTTTTCTTACCTGTTCTATAATTATAAACATCATTTACTTTTCTAATAGTTTGGAGCTTAGTTTGAAGCATGGGGCAGGGGGCTGGGGGAGAATAACATTTCGGCAGTCAAAATCATGACTATGGGTGAAGTGTATCTATGCAACCAAGATTATTTTTGAATGCCAATTTCATGAGTATGTATTAAGAAGGAGTAACCCAACCATGCATGGTTCTTACTACATTTCATCTGTTTACATCATATATAGGTGACTCTTTTTACCCTTCTTTAGACACAATTAAAAGCAACTTCAATTTTGTGCATTCCTACAACACTGTGTTTCTAACTATTTGAATACTTCTAATCAAATGTCATGGTTTTGTGCGAATGGCATAGCTAGTATCAGACAGCTCCCCCAGAAGAGGAGTTATTACCAGGTGTCCCGGAGCGCACCACCCCCCCCCTCCCCGCCAAATCACATTGTTAGACTAAACAGTGTGTTCCTAAGCCCCTGGATAAACAGGCACTTTTATCCATCAGGACATTTCAAGAGCTTAAGGATCACCTCCTAATATCCAAGTATAAAGGCAGACCTCTCTTGGCAAAGTGAATACTTCAAAGCACAGTTATCATTGTATTTTGTTGTGTTCTGTTTAGAAACTCTCCGTTGCATGAATGAATGAAGAGTTTAATATACCATAAGAGTTTGTGTATTTTGGTGAGAACATTTAAGTTCTACTTTCCTGGCAAGTTTCAATGCACAACGCAGTATTATCAAATGTGGTCACCCTGTTACACATTATATTGTCAGAGCTGTTTATCTTGTAACTGACCGTTTGTACCATTTTAAACAATCTCTTTTTATTTCCCACGACCCCTACCATAAATCTCGACTGCTGAATAAGTTTATTTAGACAATACATTGCCTCCAATATCCTTCCCCACCTTTTATATGTACTGAAGCTCTCATCGCTAGAGAGGTCATGTTGGTGTTTGTATCACGGACATCGTGTATACTACCAGTTAGACCAGCCTGCATTATTATCCAATGATGTCATTTCTCTGTGAACCAGGAGCCTTCTCACTTCTTACAAGGGTTAATATTACAATTAAAATGGGAGCATTATACACCTGAATTACTTTTCAAATATTTTAAATTAATCCCCTGTCTTGCAAAACTGTCACACCAGTATAAACAATCCAAAAGCAAGGACAATTGATTAGTAGTTTTGAGTAATACCATTATCATAAAGGCTGTCTTTATATTAAATTAAACAGACCAGACATCATATGCCTGGAATTGTACTAAAAAAAAAACTCTAAATCTGTTTAATGGTGTATCTACATGATTATTTACTTCTAACTTGTAATGCTCAGTCTTGTCATTTATTATTTGGCTGTTATAGGCAAGCTTTTAACCTTTATACTGAAAGCATTTTACAAAGGCTGACAAAAGAATAAATCTATTAAAAAGGACTCTTAAAACTGTACAGCTTGCATTAGTCTTTGAAGTCTATTGATTTCATATTTAGAAAATTTATTTTGTCTCCCTGTCTTTGACATTAATCTAGGGAATCTGAAAAATAAGCAAAAGAAAACTAATTCTTAGGTGATTTTATAAAATTAGAGAAACCTTTACTCATGATGGCTACAGCTATTACATAATTAGAGATTACATAGCAGAGAAATATCTGGTCTTATTCAGGATGCAATTATGGGTCCTGGACGGAGACACTTTCTTCCTTTAAACAACAAACTTTTATTGAGCAACTATTTTGAGCATAGCTGTCTTGTATTACCAAATGTGAGACCAGTATGTCCTAATTATAATATATGCTAATGAGTCCTCTAATATCTTACATAGGGAGAAGTAAAGTATTCATAAGGGTCAAATACATAACATATGCCAACAAATGAGACATTGGAACAAAAAAATGCTACAAAGGTAGTGAGAATGAACAAGACCTCTGGTGGAGGAGACATTTGGGGAGGAGGAACCTGGAATAAGGAGCAGAATTTGATGAGGGAAAGAACAGGAAAACAAGAAAGCACCATAGTCTTCACAAGGGGGCCTGCCTGGCCCCAGCCCATGAATTTATTCATGTATTTTTCTCAGAGCACAGTATAGCAGAAACGGGAGCTATATTTTGTAACTTAGGTTTCAGATACCTAGTGGAAATACTCCAAGGCCTGATTGATAACCTTAAACTTCAGCCTTTAGACTTTGAATGCATTGGACTTGATGTGATTTCTCCAAAAATAACCAGCCAGGATTTTACAACCTCTTTTAAGCTTTTATTCAGTTTCCTTTGATTAATCTTTATCTATGCTAATTCCCTTGCCATTTTCTCCACACAGCAAATGCCAGCATACACACACACATGCACACACACATGCAGAAATGAATGCACAAGTGCACACATGTATGCACGCACACACACGCTGAGTAGTTTCTCTATTTTAATCAAGAGCATTGAATAAACTGAAGGCAGAACTAGAATGAATATCTTTACCTTACTAGTTTTATGTTCACATTTCAGACCCTGATTACTCTATTTGTTATAGCTCCAGTCCCATTATTATTTATTATTTAATCCTCGAGATTAACTTGGATCTTATGCATAATATGATGCAGAAGTCAATATATATTTGAACAGTGTAATTGAAAAAGTGAACCATGTTCTTACTTGATGAGGGTAGTTAAAAGAAACAGCTTATTTTATGTTTTAATTTTCTTTGTATCAAGTGTGTGTTATTAAATAACTTCAGTCTCCTCACAAATGGTATTTTCTGTCTTTGAATAAAGTTTTAATTATATGTTCAAGGATTAATTATCTGTTCTCCAAAAAGTATTAGCATCGCTAAATAGATTAAACTTTGGGAAGTTGAATTCTTATTTCTGGGTCATGAACTGTCTTGTTTTTGCTGAAAACAGCTCCCAGGGGTTTTGGACTTCCCCAAAATTGCCCTGTCCACATTAATCTTCATGTAGCCCCAAGATCAATGGCAATAACAAGGAAATATCACATTCTCACCTAGATTGGTGGTTCGTAAACACACATTCTAATTTTCCTTTTCTATGAATGCTTACTAGTACTTCTCCAGGAGATGAATTATGGCGTAATCCTGTAACACAACCCTAAGCAGTATGTAAAAAGGGAGAGTTGAGAATGCGTATAAAATTCTATTGCTTGTATAATCACAGTAGTGATAAATATGTTGCATGTTACTTTGAAGGCGATGCTAAATTTCTGACTCCTAAGCAAAGGCCCTTGATCCATCTACAGAAGTTCAGCAACAGCCCAGAATTTGAGACAATCCCATCTCTTTTGAAGAAAGGTTCCAAGTCAAATTTACTAAGTTCACATTTAAAGGAGAGTGTCGGAAGGATAAAAGCCCTCAGAGTTGGGATCATGTGTCTCCCCTGAGGCGTTTTCCCTCCATGCATTGCTGTGAGTCAGCCTTTTTCCTGTGCACATCTCCACCTGGATCTTTTAATCATGACCCAACCTCCTCCTGCAGGACAAATAATTATCGGTCTGTTGGGGACTGTGGACTCACTGACTGCATCTTACCTGCTTGCCCCTGTTACTCACCAGTGTTTGCCCCAATCCTCACTGTAGTCCGTGCCTACCACGTACTTTGCCTTAGCGATTGTTAACCTCTGTCTTCCAGGCAGCATAGCAACTATTTTTTATGTGGGCCACTGTTTTGGAACCAACAGTTCATTAGCGGTTCCCTCTAAAGAAGAATGGTCTGGATTTAATCAATTAGTTGTTATTGCAGTAAAGGAGAACTCAAAATTTTTATCACATCTTCTGTCTATATGTAAACATGTTCAACACCTCTTACTAGCTTTTGACTTGTTTATGCATTTTGTTTTCCTTTTGAATGACAAAACGATGTAGGTTCCAAGGGCTGGCACCTTCATAGTCTATTGAATTTCTACTATCCTCTGGCTTCTCTTGGGAAAGAAAGCCATGTGACCTGACAGTAATGAAAAGTGCAACCAAATGTTAGGAATTACATTGAGAGCAGGCCTGAATACATCTTCTCTGTTCATATAAAACAAGAGAAGCCATGCTTGGAAAATTAATGTCTCCATGGAGCCAGAAAAGCATAAGCTTTCTATTACAAATATCAGTTTATTTTAACCACCGACTACCAGAGTTTGCTGGAGAGAATATACAATTTCCAATGCAGCCCAGTTTGTTTTGATTTTGGTTTTGGTTTTGGTTTGCAATTACTTTGAAGTAAAAAACAATGCTGTTTAATGTGAGAAAAAATGAAACTAAGTAAATAGAGAACCAGTTCCATGTGTTTGTTACCACAGAGATTTTACTAGGTATAAAAAAAGGGCAAATGAATATTTTCTGATCAAACTGCAGTCTAAACATTCTGAAATCACAGCAGGGGTTTGCAATAGGAAAGAAGCAGAACCTGCATTTTTACTATATTTAAAATTAATTTAGAGTATTTAACTGCCAGAAGGTTTTGTTTTGTCTTCTTTGTTTTTCATGCTATATAAAATGTAGCATGTTTCATGTTGAAGTGCCAGAGTCTGGAGAAATATCAAGGAAAACAAAGGCTCAACTTTTATGGATTCAAACAATTATTGCAATTAGTTTTGCTAGAAATATAGAACTAGGAGGAAAAATAATGTTTCTGTTTATCAGAAAACTGAATTTACATTTGGTTTACTGAAAAGCTACAGTAACTATTGTTCATAACTCTGTATTTAACATGAACGGAATAGTAGAAATTGGAAGAGAAAACAAAAGAAAAAAACATTGCTATTGCTTATTGACAGTGTATAATCTCCTAATTGTGTTCATTTAAATGAACTCTCCTTGGGAATTACTTTTACTCATTTGAAAATGTTGAAATTGAAATATATTATCATTTAGCTCTGATCCAGCTTACCCTTCTTTGTGAGAGAATTAGGTAATGTGTAGATTCCATATTAGTAATGAGGTCACAAATTTCCTGATACTTGGTAGTTGAATTTGAAGTGGTATAAAAACTCTAGAAGATTCATAGGAAGATAGCAGTGTCTCAGCTTTATAACTTGTATCTCCCAATAAAATATTTTATAAGGCCATGCGCTCTGTTGGGTAAATTTTATGTTTTGTCATCAAACAGATTCATTGATGAAATCTTGACTTAATCATTTATTACTCATGCACCCTTGAATAATTTCTCTTTATCCATACATTGTATAGACTTGGGGTTCTATCACCAGTTTAAGAAAGCCGTTAAGTTTTTAGCATACAAAGCTTTTAAATGTCTGTGTTCAGTGGCCTTCATGGCCATGCTACAGATTTATGAAATCCATATTTTACTCAAGTATGTGTTCAAATGCCTAGGTTTGTTACAGAATCAAGCTGTCTAATAAAAACAAACCTAGACTGAGAGAAACGTTATCCTCCGAGCCAGCTGAGAAGAGGTCACATTCCAATGTTTAGCGCTTGCTCAGGTCTAGGATCATGCTAAAATTCGGGGGTGAGTGGCGTGGAAAGAAGTCCGACTTCCAAAGCCGGAAGTCGTTTTGTTATTGTTTTGTTATTTCCAAAGCCAAGTGTGGAAGATGAAGTCTTAAAGAATGGTCCTATGTCCAGTAGCAACTCAAAAGTTTTAGTTTTTTTCTTGCTCATATGCACGTATGTGATATACGTGATATACATGTGTATAATTAAAAAGCACACCCATGTCTTACTAAATAATATGCTAAGGTACTCTAATTTGTATCATGTTTATGCAAGATAGATAACAAACTTCACGTTTTCCCCTCATTTTTCTCTCTCATTTTGAAGGAGGTTTTATTTCCAATTATTACTGTGCATAACTTTCAAAAGAAGTTTGTTATGAGACAGCTATAATTCCCAGTTCAATTCTTGAGACACTTGGAAATTTACATGATATTTATTAATTCATCAGACTTTAAGTAGAGTAAAATAAATACTCATCTCAGTTTTTTAGTGGTTTAATAATGCTGTAAAATGTTTTGTGATATAACAAATACATAATTGGTCTTAATAAACATTTTTCTATTCCCTCATCCAACAATCTCTTTTTCGGGGGCCTTCCTCTTTCACTGAAAACAAGTAAGTAAATGTAGATGCTGTATATTTATTTGTTTTGTTTCTTCATTTATATAGTTTCTACATATTATATAAGAACTTGAAACAGTTCAGTGTTTTTGTGTTTTATCAAAAGAAGGAGTGATTTAAGCTATTTACAGAGTGTTTGTTTCGAAGGATAACACGTCTCTAAAATAAACTTGGCCATACACAGATGTGCCAACAAACTCTCATAAGCAGCTAGTTCCTATTTACTTCAAATTATTAGTGTAAACAACAAAACAAACAAGCAAGCAAAATATAACCAAAGACACTGAAATAGAGAACAGGCTGACAGTGACCAGAGGGGAGAGGGGAGGGAATTTCAGGGGAAATAAGGGAGGGATTTAGCGAAACCTATATAAAGGATACATGGACAACTGAGAAGGGTGGAAATGGGAGGGAGGGGGGAGGATGGGGGGTGGCATGGGATGGGAGTAATAGACAGAAAACTGTACTTGAAAAATAATTAAATAAAAAAATTGAGGGAAAAAAAAAGAGCTCATTCAAACACAGAAAGTAATTTCAAAGTTGGAGTAAAGATTAATGGAGGAAGAGTCAAGTCTATTTCATTCTATGAGTAAAAAAGTACTATTTTTTAAAAATGTACTGGAGAGCATAAACAAGTAACAGATTGTCATTTATTGTTCCAACACCAAAATATAACCATTTTATTGTTTAAAAAAAACAAATTATTAGTGCCTCTTTGTAAGCACATTAGGCCTACCAAAATTTACGACGAAGTAAAAGACATATTTCTCAAAATATTTAATTTACTTTGTTGCTTGAAGGGAAAGAAAAGTAAAATTTTAATTATTTTTTTAATTGTCATTATGTTTTTATGTAAGTACAGTTAGTATACATTATATTAATTCAGGTGTACAGTATAGCTTTTCAGCATTTATATACCTTACAAAGTGATCATTACATTAAGTCATTTTTAATTTTAATTGTTGTTCAAGTACAGTTTTCTGCCTTTTACTCCCACCCCTTCAGCCCTGCCCACCTCCCTCCCATTTTCACCCTCCCCTTGCTTTTGTCCATGTGCCCTTTATACTTGTTCCCACAAAGAAAAGTAAAATTTTAAAGAATTGCTATTCTTAATGTGAAGTCATGGGATCAACAGAATTACATGTAACTTTGTGAGATATATGAGGGAGGTTAACAAAAAAAACATAAACAAATAAAAAATACTGGAAAAATTTCCTCTAAATATGATACCTTCGAAGAGACACATTGAATGAAATGGTATTTTAGATTTAACAAAAAGTACATCTCAAAGAAATGAAATAGCAGTTACTGTCAACCCACAACTGAACCCTGTGAAATGCACCAGTGGAGAAAAAATAAAAGTATGCTCACTTCAAATCCTATTTTTAAAAAGAAATATATTATGATGATGCCTATGGTATAGTAAATGCTATTTCAGTGTTTGTTAGTGTCATTACTATCACTGTTGTTATTATACATGTGATTTATAAAAGAACATTTTTAACAGTAAAAGCTACACAAAAAGTTGATCTCTTACATCATTAAAATATTAATCAATCTTTGTTCTTCAATGGCATTCAAATATGACATTTTAATAAGGTACAAATGGAAGGTATCATTCAGTTTCTGCAATATATTTTTTCTCTATCCAAATGATACAAAAATGAGGCGATTAATGGTCAGTCTGGTAACTTTTAGTCATATTGGTAAATGACAAATAGTAATTGAACTAAGACTCATACTAATTTTATTTAAATTACATGTGAAGATCAAAATACTTTTTTCTAAATATTTTAAAATACTAGTCTTAGATGGTATTTTGTTAATAACTAAACTTATCTTTTGTACTAGTCCTGCCGATTATTCAATTTTCATAAAATATTTCATATCTTTCAAAAGAAGAAAGTCAAGTAATTACTGAGGCAGAAAACTGTTTTGTAAAGATTGTAATCATTATTTAAAGAATTTCTAATGATTAGTTTTACTACCAGATCATGAGATACTTAAAAGGCACTCTTTTTCCAGTTCAATAATCCTTTATCTCATTGTGTAGAAGCGTCTTCTGTGACTTACATTTTAATGAAGTTAGTAACAACACCTATGGCCTCTCCAAATGATTTGCTGTCACAAACTTTTAAGAAATTAAAAGCCAAATGTGAGTTTGAACATTACCATGCAAACAGAGGAAAATGTGTGATGTATAGGTGTGATGATCCCCCTAATCTTCCTCCATACTTCTGTTTGTATTCCTCAAGGGCATGGTCATTCCCAACACATAAGAAAGCTTTTACCGGACTGAGTTAGTAGTCACATATATAAGTCAACTGGCAAAGGCAGGCGGGGGAAGACACTTTAAGGAAGGACTTTGACTATTGTATCACAGGAATGCAAAATAATTTTGATGTTAATATTATGAACGGGGAAGAGAAATAGTCTAATACTATAATGTCCACTGATTATCTTCAAGATATACTTTGCATAAAATATAACGATGTCTCTTCAAAAGTTACCATCTAGATTGAAAGGGAACACTGTATCTTTTGACTGTAATTTCTTGTACACCAGTTCATTACAAGGCTTTTTGCATAATGAGATTGTATTGAGCCTTTGCTCAAAATTGCTTTTTCATTGAGTTTGAGGGATGACGAAGTGGAAAGCCATTCTTTACAGCTTTGCATTGTTTTTTTTTTGTTGTTGTTTTTTTATAGCCTTGTCTATGGTATTCCAAGCCACACTCTCTTTTGTGTTGGAATTAGCATACATTACTGGAGCAGTTGCTCACCGTGGTTATATGAATCAGAAAGCCTTCTATGTCCCACCAAAAGCGTTCCTGTTCCATTATTACTGATCTGTTCACAGGGCATTCCTTCCCATTACTTGAACTTGGTTCCTTTAAAGACATTGTTCTTGAACATTCTGAGCTCAAGGCAAATGTTCACAGTTAAAAAGGATCAAATTTGAAAGGATTAAATTAACCAGTCCAGTAATAAATAATCACCCATAGTCTCGATGTATTCACTAGTAGGATAAAGTGATATATTATGATGTCTGTTGTAGGAGACCATTCTGTGTGGCATAGGCCCAGCTCCCAGCGGAAAGCAAGGTCTGATGCACAGGACCCACGCCCACAGATAGATTCTCCCCTGGGGAATCAGGCCTGCATTATACCTAGACTGCTCTGAGACTTGCTTTTGCTAAAACTCCCTCACCCTGAATTGAGACAGAAAGTGCTTACTGTCACTTCCTAAAATCTGTGCTAAACCTTCCAAGGATGATTGCAACTGGTTCAACCACTTTCCCCTTTGCACTTGCAAATATCCTTCTTCTGTGGTGTGATGTGATGTGATGTGATTAGCAGCATCAGCTCCTTTGTTTTCCATAAAAAGTAACCACCGAAAGCGAACCCGTGCATAGTAAATGAGGATCATTATGTAATGTGCCCAGAAAAAAGAAATAAAGGCCTGTTATGGTGGGGGCCAAGGCTTTTTCTCCCCTTGAGAGAAAAGACACGCTGTCCCTTTTCCTCCACAGGACTCCGTAGTCCGTGTGAATATCTCGTATCTCATCCACAATGTGGCAGACCCCACAAGCCAGGGTACCCATCAGTCTATGAAAGATGTCTAATTATATTTCATTGTATTTGCAAGATAATTATATTTACTAAGTCCTAGATCTTCCAAACTGATTCGCATATGGTATAGTAAAACCACATACTGTTATAATGGTATTCTTTTCTGAAAAGGAGCAAGGGTTTTCTCTATACCCATAAGCACACATGGTTCCACTGGAACAACTTAAAATCAAGTGCGGGCTCCTACTTGGTGCAGATTATGGCATCTGCGTGACTCATCGCAGGGCCAACTCAGCACTACGTTTCATAATACACTCAGCACTGCCATCGTAAGAGTAAATATTCCCATCTGGTAAAAATTCAGAAAATTTGACCTCATACCTCTTGAAGGCGCTATTTAGTGCCTTGCCTCTGGCCCCTTTCGTATCAGTCATAAGGAAAACAATCAGAAATCAACAGAGAGGGAGTAAAAATACCCTGAAAAGGCACAATAGAAATAGGATTCCCTTCTGCAAAGTGTCTGTTGAGCTAAAAATTGCAAATCACTTTAAAGGTTATAACATGTACTGTTTCCCTATAAGCTCCTTGTCAAAAATCATATAAGGTGTTGCAATCAACCATTTTAATATCTTCAAGGAAATTTATTTGTACTTTTTTTTTACAGCTGCTTGCTAGATAAAAGCTTGACAAAGAGAACCACGTTGTCATTTCCCACTACCCTTTTTGCTTCTTCATTCACCCAGACTAATAAACTCCAAAGCTCTTCAAGAAGTAAATAAGATCACAGTACTGTATTTGGTCCCTGGAGTGTTTGTGGTGTGGGAACATTTTCCTTATTTTAGATTATTAAATATGAAGTCTATAACCCAGGTGCTACTAGCAACAGCGTGACATTCTGAATCACCTTGCAGTTAAAAACAAAAAACCAGAAAACAGTCTGAATTATGTTTGATAGCATTTTATCATTAGTATAGAATAGAGCACCATGGATTATATTGTTGGTGTTATTTTTTTTGAAGGAGAAAAGCAAATTTATTGTGGCATAAAGTCCGCTGTGCAGGTAATGTTTTCAGAATCTAACCTGCAAGTTCAGCTTCACTGAAGTGACCGCAGTTCAATTTCCTGTGACCTTTCTCAGGTCAAATATTCCAGGAGGAAAGAATAAGGCCGTGGCCGTGGACAGCAGTGAGTTAGATGAAGAAGTAGCTGAATTATGTTAGACTCCTGCGCATAAACCTGGAAAGTGATCCCATACGCACAATCGTGTTGGGTCCTCATATATAAGAAGACTAGAGAGAATTACGATCTTTAAAAATATTATTGAACAGTCTGGGAAATGGCCAAGCATTATTTCCTGTTTGAATTAGCTGTCTAGTAACACGTATGGAAATGTGTCTGTATACACAGAGTGTCTACTGCCAATATCTCTACGGTGTTTTTCACTTTGTATGGTGGAGGTCGGTACATGTTGCCATTGAAATGAGTGTGAGAACAGTCTCAGAAAGATTAAGTCATTTGCCCAAAGAATCACAATCAGTAAAATGCCTACAACTGGACACCTTCTTCTGATTTACATCTCCGCGTTTTTCTTTAAAAAGTCAAACAATTAAGTCAAGACAGTAATATCATATCGGTGCCCAAGAAATACTACAGAACTACCAAACTACATACAAATAATTTTAAATGGGTGGATATTTATGTTTTAGCATACTTTACAAAAACCACAGTCATGTGAAAGAAAAAGGAATATTACATTTTAATTTGGATTTAGGACAGTGTCTATAGTACTAAGACTTTGGTCTAGGAAAAGCTCAGGATCAAATAAAACAAACCACATTTATGAAATTATCGTGTATATTGAACACCCTCCACAAATCAAACACATTTAATTCTGTATATGATTTAAAATTTAAAGGTCCCATTTGTAAACTTCAGTGAAATTTATCCTGTGAAACACACAGAGATGCTGTCGTACAACAACATGCTTATCCAAACATATTAATAGATCCAATCTTCCCCCCACCAGGGCAGAAAAGAAGTAAATTCTTTAACCTAAAACAAAATGTAAAAAGCTTTACAATATTGAATCCCACATGATGTCTTCAATGAGGATATTTGACACTATATTTCTGAGAGGGCTTCTCATTGTACCATGGCTTTGTAGTTAAATACATGGAATGAGCCATGGCATTTTGGGAAACATAGATCTCAGCATACTGAAGAGTTTATCTAGTTGTTTGTCTTGGAAGCTCTGTTGATAACAATTGTCAACTCCCTTACTGGTATTCAATATTAACCTGTGGGTTTCTCTGCCAAGCCTGAGCTTATCGTTCATGTAAATAAAAATCAGTGGTTAGTGTACGTTCCTTTGTTGCCTTTCAGAAATCAGTAGTTACACATGAGGATGAGTTCTTAGTTTTGGTATTATCCAGCATCCTGGGAGCCATCAGCTTTGAGTGCAGGAGATTGTATGGTCTCAGTTTAGTATTTTTTCATGCATTTGTTAAAAGGCACTAGATATTATTCAGTTCAGATGGTTTAGGGGAATCTCATAGCTGTTATCCTTTAAGAAGAGTAACTATAAGTAACCACGGTCACAAATAATTTTAAATGTGTGGATATTTATGTTTTAATCTAACGGGGCGTCCCGAAGAAAGGAAAGTATCAGGAATTACAGGGGAACCATGTTCGTCTTGTTGCCTGGGAGGGCTCTGACCACGTGAATGGTTCGCACGGATGGAATTGTGCGCTTACCGAAGTACGGCAAAATGAGCCGTGTAAAAGAAATGCACCATATGCTACAACATGTATATAAAATTGAAAAAAAATCCCAAAACGTTCTTACTCTGATTCATTAGTAGCATTTGGTGCTCCTTGATACTTGAGCAATACAGGTACTATTGACTACATGGCCAGAAAATGCTATGTTTTGCAAAATATTCATTCCTCTCCCTGTACAAAAAGGAATAGAAATTAGTTTTTATTTTTATTCTCATCATTCCATTTTAGTGTAAGACTAGGTCCGCATTCTGGGCTCAGCTTATTACTGCATGTTTAGTCATTAGATAAAAATTTTAATTTCTAATTCTTTTATAATTTGGGAAAATACAGAACTTTTTCTCTGTATCTGGGATTAGTTATGTAGGCTTTACTTTTTTAAAAAGAAGTATTCTATAAAATTAATGCATAGTATAACACATCATTAATATTTTACTTGAGCTTGAATTGAAAAGTAGAAGTCATTATGATGTTAAATATTGTTTTACCAAGTACGACTAACTGACAGCTTGCTTTTTAGCTATTATAATAGTAACAACAATATTCTTACAGAAAACACCATCTTGGACTTTCAACTGTAATTATTTGTGTAGTTAACTAGGTTTCACTACCTTCCCTGAACTGAAATAGGACCTCATTAATGAGAAGTTTGCAGTGATTAATTAGAAACCTGTTGAAAAACATTTTTTGAAGTTGGCTAAATTTAGGCTTTTCATTTTTTCCCCAGATAAAGTTTTATAATAATTGCCTTTTTTCCCCTGCTATTTGATGGCAGTTTGTGTTTTGAGAAGTTACTTTTCTTGCTGTACTGTCATTCACGCTCATAGATGATAAGAAATAGTACAGTTTAATTTTATATTTTTTCTTTTATGTGAATTAGACTGACACAATCTAATGTTGTGTGAACTTGGCAGAATATCAGAGAACAGAGAAAGGCCAGCACTCCATAGGAATTCTACATGTCATTCATTGGAACAGAGTGTATCGAGAGAACAGTGAAAAAGCTAAAGAGATAATGAGAACAGCAAATCAATCAATCATGGAACAATCAATCTCTCTCAACTCTCTGTTTATATATGCATATAATTCCTAAGTGGAGGAATTCCAGTTGTTTGATTTCCCAGTACTAGGCTTAAGTAAATACACCAAAGTTTAGACCCCTTCTGAAATGTTTTCAAGTATGTATGTATGTATATCTGTATGTATTTAGAAGTTGTGGTGCGCTTTTGGTAGACTCGGTAACCTAAAAGTTGATTTTGCATTTTGCTTAATGTGTTGCATGCCTTGGTTAATATATAATAGCATTTCAGCAATGAAAACAATTATAAACATCAGCTAGCCCCAAGGCTGCCAATGTGCGTAGGATTTTTTTCTGGATTCAAAACCGTGGAGATAAAAGACAAACACACCTGCTTTGGTAGCATCACAAAAACACAGAGGCCATCTTCTTTCTCACACACAGGAAGCTAGTGGTCAACCACTGAAACTACTAAATCTCATGCAATTTCAACTCACGTGACTTCATGGACTCGTTTTCACCTCACTCGAAGTAAAATTGAGGATCTCTACAATGACCTAAAAGACCTTTTACAATATGATATAGGCAACATCCGATTACTTTGCCACCCTTGCTTTTTAAGACTTCTCCCCTCCTTGGTTTCATTCCAAACTCTGCTTTCTCGGTTTTGGGGCTTGAGGCACTCTCTGCCTTCTACTCATGTTCTGGGAACACAGCGTTCTTCCTGCTGATAGTGGCGGAGCTCACCAATTCCCCTTTGTAATTTTGCTCGAATGTGCTCAGGCAGTGCCTTACCTAACTATATATGTGCAAGTTTAACTCACCTCTCTGAGCTCTCCCTCTTCTCTGCTGATTTTCCACCATAGATCCATCTGGCATGTTACATATTCTGCATATATATCATCTGTGGTCTCTTCATTCCCTAAAATGTAAACTCCAGACACTAGGGGGTTTGATTACTGTGTTTCTCATGCCAGAACCAAGATTGGTCTCTGACATAGCAACAAAGATAGAGTATTCTGACATTGTTCTTTTAAAAGGGTTCTTTTGGTTAGTAGAACTGCAAGATTTATCTAAACAAAAGAGTATACGATGACTTAGAATTCTACTTGTGATACTGTATCTTTTTTGGCACTTAGAGTGATATTTTTTAATCTCTTTAAAAATAATTTTTAGTTTTTTTAATTGTTCAAGTGCAGTGGTCTCCATCTTCCTACCATACCACCACTTTCCCCTGCCCGACCCACTCCTACCTCCCACCCTCATTCCTAGCCCACCCTTGACTTTGTCCCTGGGTCCTGTATACATATTTTTTGATGACTTCCCTTCTTTCCCCTGTTGAAATCCTACTGGAATTGATCATTGGCATTCTTTCATGGGCTACCTACCAAAAAACCAGAAAATCAAAGTTGGGAAATTAATGAACTTTATTTATTTATTTTCATACTTAAAAGACATTACAGCATTAAAAACTGCCTCATAAATTTGCTTAGAAAATATCTACTGATTGGCCTAAAAAGTCATCATATATTTGCTCTGTCTAAAGACTGAATTTAGCTTTTTTTTTTTTAGATTTTATTTTTTTATCTTTAGAGGGGAAGGGAAGGAGAAAGGGAGAGAAATATCAATGCATGGTTGCCTCTCATGAATCCCCTGCTGGGAACTGGGCCTGCAATCCAGGCACGTGCCCTGACTGGGAATTGAACCTCTGGTTCACAGGCCCCTGCTCAAGCCACTGAGCTATGCCACCCAGGGCTGAATTTAAGCATTTTAAGAAATCATTCAGTTTCTACATATGCTGACTTAGTTGAGTCTCCTTTGGACAGTCACAAAACCTTTGCAGAATATTATTCCCATTTGTAGGTGAGGCATTATTAAAAATAAATCTGAAACACCTAGGAACCCACATGAACCTAACCATGAGATGCCACATGCCATAACTACATGTCCTAATCAGTACACGGGGATATGTATAGACATGTGTATGTATATGCATGTGTGTGTACATATATGTATGTGCATATGTATATGTATGTAAATCTTGTGCCAGTTCATGTTCAAAAGCGCCCTGACAGATAAATCCTGCTGAAATATTATCCAGAAGGCAAGTGCATTCTCTGGGATGCTGGTTGATTAGACATATGAGAATAATGTCAAGAGGCAGATGACCCAGGGAAAAGGGACTCAGGCCATGATCTGGAGTGCTCACAATGATGTTGTTTGTCCTGTACTGTTTATGACAAGAGTAATGGAGATTGACAGTACTGGCACTATTTGGGTAGGTGACACAAGCCTGGGTTGTGGGCCAGGTCCCCAGTGGGGTGGGGGCCATATGAGAGGCAACACACATTGATGTTTCTCTCCCTCTCTCTCCTTCCCTCCCCATCTGTCTAAAAACAAATAAATCTTTTTTAAAAAGGAAAAAAATTATAAACGAGCTCACCAACTTCAAACTTTTCAAGTAAGAGACTAAAAGCCAGGTATTGGACTAGGGTTAAAAGAGAGCGAAATTAATCACAATTTATTTCTTAAAAAATGGAGTCAAGGCATTAAATTAAAATGCCTTTAATTAATGCTGAGTGCAAGAGAAAGACCAAAAGGACATTTCTCTAACTCTGCATGAGCACTTAAGTTAATTTTCCTCCAGAAGTCGCCTCTGACCACATATGAAAATAACCCTTTCATTGAGAAAATCCCTACCTCCTCAATAATGTGAGAATGCACATTTAAAATACTTTTGACTAGGAAAACTTTACTACAAAAAAAAATGCTTACATTTCCTTGAGCATGAAATATTCCCCTCAAGGAAAGTATCTATTAATGGCAAGCTATGATTAATTAATTGGTTCTGGGAACTATTACGCTGTATTAGTCACTTTCACATTAGTCTTCCCAAGAGTGGCAAATAAATAAGACCGTGATCGCACTTTTTCTCCTTGTCCAGCCATTTCCTGCCAAGGCATTTTGCTGATGTGCAGCTTCTGTGTAATTTCCTACGATGTACTTCTTGCCCGATTTAGTTCAAGCTTTGTTAGTTTAATGCTTTGAAATGACTCATGGTCTAGCAGGGAATCTTTTCCTCCCATTACTTCTGTGTGATATTATAGACAACAATGTCCCCGGGGGGCATGCCAGGTGATCTCAGCAGGGTGATGGATAGTGACATGGGAGCACCATTGCCCAGGGAGTGTTGCCAGAGGGTTAGCTTCTTCAATGTCAATTTCAACCCAGCAGCGATTTGGGTTTCATCTCTAGCCAGGTAACTGCTGTCAAATTAAAAAGGTATTCAAAACTCATGTCACAGTTTTGCTTTCCATTATTATTATACCTGCAATTTGATTGGTGTGGTACATTTTTCTTGCATGAATGAACATCCATTAAAGGAGATGGACACTTATAAGAAATTTATTCAACTGGAAAGGCTTACAAGTTTTTACCCGTCAACCGCATGAATTCATATTGCAATGATATTTGGGGGAGATAAAAATGTAGTTCCAGTAACAGTATTTTAAATGCAACAAAATTATTTTCTTAATGTATAAAAGCATAGCTTTCATTAATATATGCTCATGAAATGTTGAATTCTTCAAACATAATAACTTTACTAAAAATAGCCATATGTGGTACATTTCACTCACATTATTTAATTCATACTTCTTAATGACCTGTGAGTAAAGCATGCATCACTATGTAAGGTAACTGACTCTCAGAGATACAAATAACTTTCAATATGCAAGTTCGGGAGGAAGAAAAAAAAAACCTAACGAGGAAGTGAATATATATTTGAAACTAATCAATGCTCCCAAACTTCTTTCCCTGAAACTTCTTTGCTATATTTTTGACTTTTCTCCAAACCTTGTTTATTGTTCTGAAAATAAATGAAGGGTGTTGACATCTGGCACTGTTCCCCCCACGCCTGCTGTTGGATTGGACACATACCAAAGGAGGCGGAAGTGCTTGTCAATTTTATTTAAACTCACTAGTTGCGACAACGTGTCAAAATCCAAGAGAGTCATTCCCGGTTCACAAATTTAAAATAGAAATATTCAAACTATTTAAAAAGTTCAGCTTTCTGTGAGTTAGAATACAAAGCTTGCTACATTTAAACGACAACAACAAAAAGATTCTTCAGTTACTTGTAACAAATGATAAAGAAGCACTTAGAAAAAGAAGTTGATTTTCAGAAGGAAGGATGACTTTGCTAAATATGCAACTGACATTTTCTTTGTGGATGAGTTTATTTTCGCACTATCACTTTAGGAAAATGTGATAATTTCATGTAAACTTTTTGGACATTATTTTTCACAAAATGGAAAAACATGGACTGAGATATTGTTAAATTGGGTAGATATCGAGCTATATGCATAATTTATGCAAAGACTTTTGATTATTGTTTTGATGCGACCCTGGAGAAAAAGCTCCCCCTGGGACGCTGCAGAACCAAATCGTTACTTAGCCATTTAGTTGATATTCTTCCCAGTGACTTTGATAATGATGTAAGAGGATGTTGTTAAACTTGGGGATAAATGATATTCGGTAATAGAGCATAGACGCTGGTTGAAGTGTTTAAAATATCCCAAACAGGGTGGGTTAAATTCAGGAGGTGAAAGGTCACAGTGTTTACTCAATTCTATAGTTAACATGAAAAACAGAGAGAAACTGGACTAAATGTAGGCTAGCTATCAAAAATAAAGGACAGCAAAACTGATGGAAGGAGGAGTCAAAATAGCCCAAAACGGACAGGAAAGATTTTGTCCAAATAGATGTAAGAGCAAGAATCAGGAAACATCAGTGTATTTATTCACAGGAAAAAACCCACAAGGAGATCAGATTTGATGGAGGGTTAAACATTAGTAAAATTCAGTCCTTTTTTCACATGATGAATTATCATCTGGAGTGAGTATGAGAAATCGAAAGGTATTTTATTGACACTTCCGTGTTAGACGTAAATGGTAAGGACTTTCTGAATGTGGCTTGACTTTGGAGACTACAACCAATATTTCCTTGACCAGTGGTGTCACGCAGTTGTAAATAACTGCATTTCTATTAGAATTTGCAGGTCGTGGTTTGAACAGACCATGCGGTGCATAACTATGTCTCTTAAATCTTCAATGTATATATCTAATTTAATTGAAGGATGAATGCATTGGGTTATGTTGTGCTCAGATGTTTACTCAAAGCCTAAGGAAATAATATAACATAAAATGACAATGTGACTAGTCAAATAAAAAATTGGCAAGCTCAATAAACACCACCACTCTTTCAAAAAAAAAAGCATTGTACAATTTTACCATTTAGACCAAATTCTGCCTGTTAGTCCTGTGCATATTTATTAATTATTAATTTTATAACAGCCTAATAAATATACTGTAAAAGACTCCATAGTTAATAAGTATTCATGTATTTTGTGATTTACTAATATGTCACAAATAGATAGTATAACTCTAGTTAAATGCATAAGTAAATTGCTGCTTATTTATGTGTGTTTGGGAAGGAATTCATTTCTCTAATCTCAGTCTTTACATTGCAAAAATAGCAAAGACAGTGAAATAAGTTAATTTTTTGTCATCAACCTCATCACAGTTCTACTTTATCATTCTTTTTAAAGACCTAATTTTAAATTTTCATATCCTCTTTCATCTTTGTTTTATATTTAATTTCTGATCTTAAAACTTTGAATCTGTGTACTTTCATATGGATTTATTCTCAGATTCATTTTGCAAGCATTTGAGTTTTGCATTAAATTATTTTCTATTTTTTTCTTCTTCCTAATATGAAGATTTAATGTTACAAACTTCCCTTTCTTTCACACGGTCAGTGTATCAGACATTTTTTTCATGTGTTAAGGTTCCTTTCCAGTAGTTCTAAGGAGGCTTTTAATTCATATTATGATTTCTCCTTTGACCCAGTAATTATTATGTGTTTTTTAATTTCCAAAAATAAAAGTTGCCATTTTTTGTTAATTTTTCCTGTAATTGAATTACATTCAGAGAAATCGCTTGTATAATATATATTATTTGAATATTTTGGATTGTGGTTATTAATAATTATAGGAAATGTATATAGCAATTATTAGGTGTCTGGAACTGTTCCAGATAGCTTACATATAAAGTCACTTCATCATGTTCAGAATCATGAGAATTTAGT
This sequence comes from Sturnira hondurensis, assembly GCF_014824575.4. Lineage (NCBI taxonomy): Eukaryota > Metazoa > Chordata > Mammalia > Chiroptera > Phyllostomidae > Sturnira > Sturnira hondurensis. Next base: position 9,546,102 of record NW_028091156.1, read on the forward strand.
CTTCATATCTCTGGCATATTTTACAGTATAAGTCACTCAAAGTGAGATGAAATTGTGGGGAAGACCAGTTTTAAATTAACACCTAAGTTCCAAGGTTGAATAGTAATGCAGTTCCTCAGCCTTTTCTCTTTGTTAAAATTAAAACAACTCTGCAGAATCTTCTTGTATAAAAAAGGGACAGAAATATATGCAAAACAGATATCTCCTACTGAGAAAATATCCATCTTGACTATGCTAATTTTCCCCATCACTAAGAGCAGGAGAGTGTACCATAAATCAAAATCAGAGTTCTCTCACGTGGAAGGACACGCTCCAGTGAAACGGCCGTGGACTGAAAACGTGCTTGTTTAATAAGAGAGAAGCACAGGCAATAATAAACCTTGAGAAAAAAAATTAAATGCAAATAAAAGTAAAACAACGAAAGAACTGAATAGCAGTACTCACATTTATCTTAACAGCTACTGGGTCAAATGCCTTCTCTTCCCACCCCCACCCCCCAAGTCCTGCTGCTGTCTCTTATTGGCTGAGCTGAGCTCTAATCCAAAGGCCTAAGGGGAGAGAGCATGTGAAGGGTGGAGCGGGCTTCCCTAAGGGAACGTGGCAGACCCAAGTTCACATGTAAAGACGTGAACTTCCTGTTCTTGAACTGTCACAAGGTGTCTCCTGCTAGTCAGTGAGCAACGGACAGTCACCAAATGAGGGTGTGGACACGTTATACACTGTATTCTAAAGAAAAACCATCTTTAAAGGAAACAAAACGAAGTGCTAACTCCAGTAAGAGTGTTTTAAGTAGAGGTAGCACATTGGAAAGTTGAATATAATGTCTTACCTTTTTAATTAAATATTACGTGTTTTCTTACTCTCATGAAAACAGGTTTATGCCACATCTGATCCACCATGTCAAAGTCATAAATGTATCAGAATAAAGTTGAAATATAGTGTAAATAATTTAACATACTATATTAGTGCAAAGTATTTACAAATACTTTGTATTTGTAGATAAATTAAGTATATAAATTAAGATTTAAGATTTGTAAATAAATTAAGTATATAAATTAAGATTTAAGATAAATCATTTTAAATTAAAGTTACCCTTGAATCTAGTTATTAAATACATAGTCTATCACTTAAACTGTAGTTACAAACTTTTATTTAATTTAATTTAATTTTTTTTTAATTTTATTTATTTATTTATCTTTAGAGGGGAAGGAGAGAGGGAGAGAGACATCAATGTATGGTTGCCTTTCGTGCGTCCCCTGCTGGGAGTTGGCCTGCAGGGAACTGGCCTGCAACCCAGGCATGTGCCCTGACTGGGAATCGAACCGCGATCCTGTGGTTCGCAGGCCTGTGCTCAATCCACTGAGCTACGCCAGCCAGGGCCTGTAGTTACAAACTTAAACTGAAGTTCTCATGAACTTATTTTTAGTAGATATCTTGCATTAATAATTCTGAAACACTCTTTTTTATGTATAAAATTCTCTAATTCCAACATGACTTAATAAGAATATTTATTAATGCACTTTATAGGCAAAAACCAACAAACTACCTGGTGACCACAGAAACCAAAGAATGGTGTATTTTTTGTTCAATTTGGTATACATTCTGTTGCTTCTAGTGCAATTTGATTTTCACTTAGTATCAAAATATGACTGTAGACCCTGTCTACAACAGTTAATCTGAATCTTTAATGGCATTCAGTCTCGATTAACTGAGAAACCTTATTTTTGTCTATGATGATAAATCAAGTGCTACGTCTATTTCCAGGCAGCAATACTTTTTATCAAAGACATATGTTTTATATTATACTTATGACCCAGCCCCATCCCCTTCAGAGGTTACTTATCAAAACTGATTACTCTTTTATGAAATGACAGGATACATTTTTTGTCATTTAAATACACAGGATTGTCATCTAAGCAAGATTCCTTTAATGTATAAAATGGCCTTAAAAAGTTTACTATATTCCTTTTGTTCTGAAGACTGCCCAATGATTTAGTATGTTCCCACTACTATGTGTTCCTATCAAGTTAATTTTATAAGTTTACATAAATAAATTTGAAACTGATCTCTTAAGTATTAAAATCATAGATGTATGAAAGTTCTTGGGAGTTTTTTTCTTAATCTTTAGTTCAAATATTTATTTACAGGATACTATCTTTTTTGTTTTTTTTAAGATTTCATTTATTTATCTTTAGACAGGAAGGGAAGGAGAGAGGGAGAGAAATATCAATGTATGGCTGCTTCTTGTGTGTCCCCTGCTGGAAACTGGTCTGCAACCCAGGTATGTGCCCTGACTGGGAATCGAACTGAGATCCTCTGGTTGGCAGGCCCGTGCTCAATCCATTGAGCTGCACCAGCCAGGGCGGATACCATCTTTTAAATAAGGCATGTAATTGTTCGCCAATATTCAGTTTTAATCAGTTAAAAATGCAGCAGTGGAAAATCAAATTGTTGAGTCTCTGTGCTATAAGAATATCTCAGGAAGATCACTAGTTTACGAGGGTCCTCTCCGTGTTCCTCCCCAGCCCCACCCACCCTGTGAAGTGATCACCAACTGCCCATCCCCTGTTCCCCACCCTTGTGTGATAACCTCCGTTCCCACCAGGTCTGCAGTTGATTTTAACTTCCTGTACAGACTGTTAACGGCAGCTGAGGCCTCACTGCACCTTCTTTGTCCCCCTTCCGTCCACCCTGAACTTAACAATCAATTTCATTTCTGCCCTGAAAACCACATTTTTCTAGCAGTTTTCCCTTTGAAATTTTCAGTAATTCCTCAGTGCCAAGAAAAATCTTGAGTACTTCAACCCTGAGTTCTAGGCATTAGAGAGTCCTGCCTGCCTGTGTGCCCGAGCTCACCATCCATTACTCCCCCACACAGACAGTGTACTGCAGTGAGACCACGCTGCTTTAGACATAAATCCTGCATTGCATTCCCCACTACTGGTCTTTCACCACACCATTACCCTTTAATGTAAAACTGCTTTCCCCCCATGTTCTTTCTAAATCCTACCCTCGCCTTCAGGCTCTAGCCAGCTTAAATCTTGCTTATTCCAAAATCCATTTTTAAGCACTCCAGACAAAAGTGTTATTGTTTCCACTCTAAATGCGTATGTAATTCAACATCTGTCTACACTTATGAATGTATTATTCACCAGTCCATGAAACTGTGAAAAGCACTTTATGTGTTTAATTTTCTAGATTGATTTTAGAGACCCCTTTGTACCATCCTGGCTCTTAGAGGGTGGCTTCCTGATCTTGAGTATCTATTTGATGGATGAAGATGCTTTTTCCCTTACAAGGAAAGTGGGAAATGATAGGGAAATTATCCAAGAGAGTTAAGTCATGGGATTGCATATGCTTAGTTGCCCTCCTAGATAGAGTCTCCCTTTTCCCATGCCCTCCTCCTGTGATGTAATGGTTTAACATTTGTTGAATGGAGAGGATGTTTGGCACTACATACAACTCAATTGATGAGCATGAATTCTATGCAATGAGCCGAAAATATTCATAATAAAAAAATAGAGTGAAAAAGGATATGCATGACTCAGGCCAAAGTGAGCTAGCTGGAAGTTGGTTAGTTAGTTTGTTTTCTTTAAAACAGACAATTAGGAATGCAAAATGAAGGTATGCACAGACATTAAATATAATTCACATTTATTAGAAACCTTACAAGCAAAAAGACAAGGTTAGCATATTGAGTGAGGCATGTGAGAAGGGAATTATGAGTACAGAGATTTGGGGATGGCTATAATTTTAGTTTTCCATCTTACATAGTGAATTGAATGGAAATGGAGAAATGCTGTAATTCAGGAAATGTAACACTGTCTCTGGCAACCGAGATGCTCGTAGAGACTCACCTGTACACTCCAGCCCAACAGAGCAAAGTTTGCAAAATTGAACTCACCCTGGAAAGTGCTGAAGCACCTTAAAGTAATATTACAGTGTGCGTTTTGACTTTTTATATCAGGTGCCTTGGCCTTTCAAACTTTTCTCACTTTGGATGTGTTTAAACACTCTGAATTATTGATTTACACTCCCTTAGCAGGTTTCATAATCTATAAAGGATATAACGTAATGAGCAGAGGCCAAAGATACAGTTTGTTGCCTGTAGCACATTAAGTAGAGAAATCCTTTCAAATATAAGTCATCGAAAATATTAAGGCAATTTGAAATTGAGACCAACAGGCAGTACTTTCCATCGGTGACCATATTAGTGAAGGTTTTAAATTCTCTAATGTGACAGTCACCGCCACTGTTAATTATGTCCACCTTAACACACAGTTACTTTCTTCTTTTCATGTACAATTTAAGAAATGGAAGATCATGACATTCACTTCAGTAATTATAAATAAAATGTTTACATGAATATGTGCTCAAACTTTGCTGCTAGTTCAGAAAAACAAACTGAATTTCTATAAATAGGAGTAACTTACTCTACAAGTATTTCTTGAGTAAGATATTTGAGAATGACTTAGGTAGAAGTACACTTACAAAGTTTTTAATGATAAATATTTGATGGCATATTTTGAAATTTGTTAACATATTGTCAAAACAACTAATGAGATGTCTTTAATTAACACTAAGTAGAAATATAAAACTTAGACAATAAGATTCTCATATCGATGCCTGTATATCACATACATCACTTATTAGATTTCAAATAGGACATTTTTATATTAAAAATTCATTTGGATAATGATAAAAATGTTTCAGTGGTTTTTAATATACATATTAAATTTTACTATATGAATTACACTATGAAAAATTCAAAGGAAAGTTTAAAATGACATTACTTTTGATAGTTGAGAACATTTATGGGTTTTAAGAAATTTTGAAGATACTACAGTTACTATAACACAGATATATGTCAAAGATAAAGTTGTAGCCAAATTCCTTGCAAATATTTTTTTAAAAGCCAGCTGATTCTTAATAAAGATAACTTATATGAAAATAGAAATATTTATGATACATGAAAATTTTTATTTTCATCATATCTTTCGCCTTTCAAACTTAGACTGCCTACATTCTAAGTGCTTCAGCAGTGAGAAGCATTGCCTTGCATGGTGATATTTTGTGAAAGCAAAAGGCAATACAGAGAGCATGCTCAGCGTGGAGTCATAAAACACACTTTCGTCATGTCTACTTCATGATTCCCAACTAGTTTTTGGTGGTCTCAGCCAAGGAAGGTCCTCTGATTTTCTGAGGCCCCTTTTGCTGCTCTGTAAAATATTAGGTTCTTCTAGTCTCCATTTCAAGGTCAGAACATTAAGGATTGTCAAGAATAAATTAATAAATAAAAATGTTCTGTGCATTTTAGAAGACAAAATACTATGGTTTATCATAATAAAAATTAGTGTGAACATTTTGAAAAACAATTAGATGTTCCAATGCATGCAATTACAGGGGCTAAATATTTCTGAGGTTTTATGTGTGTTTACATAAAAAGTAACATTATATTTAGATTAAATATACATGATGTATTCATTATATACATAAAAGGTCCATGAAAATAAAATTTACATGCAAAAGTATTGTCTCAGAGGATTCTGGGAAGGGGGCAAAACAGGAAGTACCAGGAATGTGTTTTTAGAGACACCTGCCCAGAGTTTGAGGAGCCGCTAGGGTAGGGGGAGCACAAAAGACCCAGTCCTCCAAATATTTCAAGTTTTACCTCAAATCACCATGATGACCACAGAAGGGACAAGCTACAATCAGCAATTCGATTCCTTACCTTGTGTATTCGTGTGTAGTTCTACAAATTAGAAAACCAGTTTCTCTGTCTCTTTCTGTTTTATTTCAGTTCCATGAGACAGGCAACAATGCATATTTTAGTAGAGCTTGGTTGATTGTGAAATGGTTCCCAGAGATCAGAGTTTGATTTCTGGTGTGGGCAATTCCATGAATCATTTATTATATCACGTGCAGGTGTTCATTAGGAAAGCATCATATGCTAGTGATAAGAACAGCTATTCTCTCAAGATCATTCAAGTGCAAAATTGCATTAGGGACCATGATGAGGGATTGAGTGACCATGAGTGCTGTCATTATGCCTTATGTTCTAAGCAATAGAAATGACCCCTGGAGTCCCGGTGTTCCCAGCAATAACCTGGAGTCCTTTCACAAGTGACCCCGGGATGCTCAGCATTTCCTGAGAGTATCACACAACAGGGCAGCTTCATACTGGGCTCTCAGTACCATTCCGCAACGTTTCTCTTTCCTGCTCATCATCTTCTTCAAGTTTCCAAAATTGCTGTTTTAAAACTTCTCCAGCCCTCAAATATCTAATCCCTTAACTCTATCTTTGCTCTTAGTTGGTGACCCAATCTTCTACCTTACGTGGAAAATTAAAACCCATGATCTAGTAACAGCTTTAATCTCCAAATCTTTAAATCTGGCCATTCTTACTTAGAGATTGACATTTTTATTTATAGACAAAGTGACAAAATTTCCCTCTTTGGATGCTATAGGTCCTTTGTCTCCCTTAGAGAACAATTTCTTACAAGGCTTGTCACTGGGATCCAAAGCTCCCTAAGGGCAGTCATTTGTCTTCCTGGTTCCTTTGGTGGGCCAGCTCCTGGAACATCGTAGGAAGCAACTTCAGTAACGTTCAGTGGATGTGTAAAGTGAGCCTGATACCTGTGTCGAGGGGCAGCTTAGGAGTAAAACTAAGCATCCAAAGCCCAGGGAGGAAGTAACCCCCCAAGCAAAGGCTCAGGATTCAGCTATAAAAGGTTACATGGGATTCTCTGTCTGGAAACTGACTCACAAGTAATGGGCTTTGACCCAGACTTATTTCTCTTCCTGTGTGTCAGAAGAGATGGTGACATTAAAACTGTACCCCTTGATGTGACTGATGGCAGGTGAGTTTGCACACTTTCTGGGGCAAAGGTGAATAAATGGAAGTGCGCATTCCAGCCTCAGCACTATAAGCCCCGATACCAAATCCATTATCAATAACAATTACAAAGTACAGGCATGCTATTATTGCACTCAGTTCTTTCTGCTTTTTGATGTAGAATTTCAAACTCTGCTCTTTTTTAAAAATTATCTATTGATTTGAGAGAGAGAGAGAGAGAGAGAAAAGCATCAATTTGTTGTTCCACTTATTTTGGTTGCTTCCTATATGTGCCCTGACCAAGGATAAGATCCTCAACCTTACACATACTGGGATGACATTGTAACCAACTGAGCTACCCAGCCAGGGCCTCAAACTCTGTTCTTAATTTCAAAACAGAGTAGATAACGATATCTCCTACTTCCTTATGACTTATCTCTGTGGTCTCTTATCACTAGCAGTCTTTCAACAAGGAACTTCCACACAAATGTGAACATTTTACAAATATTCTCCCAACTCACCCATGTGAAACAGGTAGGCTTCTTGTTCCTCTTGGCATGGCAATAAACAGGGCTATTTAAAAGCTGTTTAAATGATTTTTAGAAGTTACGTTCAACTCAGCTCGTTATTTGAGTTATCAGTCACCTATTACTTATCTCCAGGGTTTTAGAATTCCAGTTTGTCAAGAGTGAAATGATGAAGGGAAGATTGATTCTACAATGAATTAATTATAAAGGACTGAAAAAACCCCCGATATTTTGTGTTTGAATAACTTTACCCAATTTACCACGGTTGTTTCTACTTTTATATCGTTTCAACTCCAGAGGACTTTGGGGCTATTGTGCCAGACTGAAATCCGTCAACTGGAATTCTTTTTCAGTTGCAAACACTCTGCCAGAAGGACGCACATTAGTCGATACTGAATTTTGAAAGACTTATATAGGAAAAGATGGTGAAAAGAGCTGTCAAAAAGCCCTGTTCAGTATTATGCACCAAACATTAAATGGATACCATAAAGTTGTATGAGAAAAGATCTAACTCCAGGAAGCAGATGGTGAAGTTGGGACACAAACCCAGCGCCGCAACGAGGACATTGTAACAGCTGACATAAATGCACCTCTGCTATTGGCAGCCCGTGAAGCTAAGCTGAAATTGCCATTTTAATGCTCTTTGGGTACTTTGCTCAACAAATCCCTGCCATTGTTTCCCGGGAAGAATTTTTCTGTAGCAAACCTATAAAGGAGGTAGATGGATGACTTTCTGTGATGTTCATGCTGAAAATTTTAGGACTTTATACTCCGTCCAACCCTGTCTTGAAGCTCTAAATGAAATGCCAGTATGGTAACTTGAGAAGTGAAGATAGCCAAGATGAATAGTTTTTAGTAGCTCTTAATTCCCTCGTTACTGGTAACCCACTCATAAGCCGAAAAAGAAACATCAAATCTCTTGCCTTGTATGATGGGGACAGATTCTTTTTTAAAAAGTTACTGAATTTATTGAGGTGACATTAGTTAACAGAATTGCATAGGCTTCAAGTGTACAATTCTATAATATACCATTTCTATATTGTATACTGTATTCAGTCTCTTTCCATCACCATTATACCCCCTTTTCCCTCTTCTACCTCCCCTCCCTCTCTTTCCTCATGACAATCACCATACCGTTGTCCGTGTTTATGAGTTTTCTTTTTTGTTTGTTTTTTTTTTTTTTTTTTTTTTTGCTTAATCCTCTCACCTCTTTCCACTCAACCCCCCAAATCTCACCTTGGATAGCTGTCAGTCCGTTCTCTGTCGCTAGAGTCTTGTTTCTATTTTGCGTGTTTATTTTGTTCGTTAGATTCCACGTGTCAGTGAAAACATATGGTATTTGTCTTTCCGAGTGGCTCATTTCACTTAGCATAATACTCTACAGGTTCACCCATGCTGTTGCAAAGATAAGATTTCTTTCTTTCTTTTCATTGCCGGGTGTTAGTTTATTGTGCAAACGCACAACAGCTTTTTTTATCCACTCACCCACTGATGGGCACTGGGGCTGCTTCTGGATCTGGTCTGTTGTAAATAACACAGCAAGGAACATAGGGGAGCCTACATTATTTTGAATTAGTGTTTTGCTATTCTTCAGATATATGCCCAGAAGTGGGACTGCTGGCTCAAAAGGCAGTTTTAGTTTTAATTTTTTGAGGACCTCCCATACTGTTTCCCCAGTGGCTGTACCAGCCTGCATCCCCACCAATGGCGCAGGAGGGCCTCATTTGGTGCACATCCTCCCCAACCCTTGCTATCTGTTGTTTTATTGATGATAGCCAGGCTGACAGGTGTGCGGTGGTATCACACTGTGGGTTTAATTTGCGTCTGCCTGATGATCAGTGACGTTGAGCATCTTTTTGTAGGTCTGCCTCGCCATCTCCTGTGTGTGCATTCCTCTCCGCACTTTCGTAAATGAGTGAGTCCATGAGGACCACAGGTCTTGTAGACAAGGGGAAAGTCACTGACTCTGAGATGCTGGCACACCCCCGCTATCAGGACTTGCAAGAGTGAAATTCACACAGTAGACTCTACATTCTCTGGTCCATTCTCTGGTCTCGGCATTAAGTTCAAGAACCTTGATCTGCTTTGTGAGGTTTATTTTCTTTACTTATGTATTATTGCAAGAAGGCAAGACTTTTTCACCAGCATATTAAAGTAAAAACTAATAGTGATATCACCTCACAGAAAAGATATTTAAACCATTTTTCCTAATACCTAATGTTCTTGAGACTTCGACTCTATTCTACATGTAAATTTCACTGCACTGCGTGGTTCGATATTTAATGATACATGCAGTGTAACCACCTCTACTTCCCTAAGGGAAATAATTTTAGGGGAAAAAAATCTATAAAAGAAATTATCAAGGGCATATGGACGTAAAAGGAGAGCCAATAAAACTTCCAGGCACAAGTAGGTACTCAAGGAGAAAAATTATGTTAATTATTCTGTAATATAACATGCACTTTTTTCCACGAACAGTTTGTGTGTTAATGAGAAGGGGCATTATTTATGACGGGCATTAGACTGTAGTTGAATATATCCTTTAAACATTCTCAGGAGCTTTCTTAATTTTGCACATGCTGTTTTGTTCAGCTACGTGTTTCTTCCTTTTTGCCCCCTCTCTATATCCTAATAGTTTAATTCAATTACATGTGGTGTGAATATTGCTTATGAAGTTTAGTATTTGTAGAATTAAGATTCACATGCTGTTCAAAAAGAAAAATGCTAATCATTGGAAAATAATTGTAAATATTTGTGATGTTTGTCATTTTAATGGACACAATTTTAGTAGGTATAACAAAATAATTTCTGTTTCTTTTGGAATTAGTGTTTAGAGTTTAGTAAATGAAGTTTAACATATTTTCTTTTAACATATTATGCTTAGCTTAAGGTATGATAATTTCTCATATTATAAAAGGGTGTTTGTTTTATAATATGGGAAATTTCTTTACATTTTTAAATATGTCAAGGCAGATGAAATGATACTAAAGTATTTAAACAATAATGTGAAGTGACTGCAATTTTATCTTACCATGCTTTTTATACCTGCCTCAAATCTAGGGTAGTACAATTTTTTTAATATTCCTGGGAGTTAACCATTACATTTGATGGAGAAACAAGACTGTTAGGTAAAATTACACTTCCTAATTATCCAGCTTATGGCCCTGCCTTTTCTATAGAGAGCAACAAATTTTCCCATTTTCTTTGGGTAATATCTGTATCCTTAACATGTAGCACCACAAATATTCTTTAATGTTCGGTCCCTGTTTAAGGACATTATTAACGCTAGGTATTTTTGCTTCTGTTTCAAATGTTGACACATTTTTTATTTAACATAGAAATGTATTATATGTTCTCATATATTTTAACCATCATACTTCTCAAATTCAATTATAAAGGTCTTTCTTCTGATAATGCTCATTAATCCAAGTAGCAATGATTTTTTTCTAGTTCATGTGGTTCTCTTTCAAGAGATCTCTGTGATCCATGAAAAATATTATTGTTGGCACTCAGAGCCTAGTGATCTCTCCATAATGAGCCTGTGGCCTCATTAATTTTTTAAAAAAATTAAGCTAATTACTCATGTATTTAGATTTTTGCTCCCTTATTATTTCTAGAGGAAATAAATGCTGCTAACATGACATTAAGAAGAGAATAAAAGTGGCTTTTCCCAAAATGGTTCTGCCATTTCATTATACTTTGATATTTGACCCGGGTAGTTTGACTTAACTTCTTGTATTACAGTTAACAAATATATGACATTTAGCAGCTTACATAAGCTTTTTAAAATTTTTAGTGATTTTATAAAAAATGAAGATAGCCATGAGCACCTCCGAGAACTGTAATGAGGATTTTAGCACATGTAAAATAATAGAATTCTTGGCTGTCAGGACATGTCTGCAGCCACCATCCACCAGCATGGGAAACTGACTGCCCTGGCCTTTAAGGAGACTTCTCTGACACCTATACAAAACTTTTGTGGTAACCCACAAAGCAGGCTGGTAATAACGATCCATTTCTATAGTGCTGTGATTTACATCACTCTTTATAAATATTTTGACATAAGTCAAGAAATAAAAGTTAATGTAAATTTATTTCCCCTCCGTGTTGTAAGCCCCGCAACTTGGAAACTTAGGGACTGTATAGTCAGGATAAGCTGTGTGATGGTGAGGTAACACACATGCACACACACACACATGTTTCTTCTTTTACCTTGCTCAATGGCATTTTCTGTTATGCGCCCATGGTAGTCCATATGCTTGACCTCACAATTCTGAAGTAATAGCTTGACTTTATTATTTGAAATATTACACTTATTGTTACTCTTCTGACTTCATTGGACTGGGAGAATAAGTGCTTTCCCTTAGTCCAGAGGAGTCAAACTACAGTGAAAAATGTATAGCATTAGATTTCAAAGAACTTGATTACTTTCTACAACTTTTAAGTATATAATGAATGAATTAAGCAATCTTTTTTTCCCCTTTTTTGGCTCATTGACAAATATCATGGTCATCTAATTTCTGTTGATGTCATCATCTGTCTAAGAGTCTCTAAAAGTGCTCACAATTATCCTTAAGTATATATAATGATGATTTAATGTTGGTTTCGTGAAGTTTGAGATTATGTCTATTTTATTTGCTCCTCGAATTCCATCCCTGACACGGAAGGTAGCACTTAGCAGGTACATAAAATTTACCTTCTAAATAAAGAAATAAAGATCCAATATGTGATATGTATACCAGATATTGAAAAGAAAGCATCACAATTTCATTTTTATTAATCGTTTGTTATAAAATACTCATTATCTTTACATTTTTTGGAAAGATTTTATTTATTTATTTTTAGAGAGAAGGTAAGGGAGGAAGAAAGAGAGGGAGAGAAATATCAATGTGTGATTGCTTCTCACGTGGCCCCACTGGGGACCTAGTCCACAACCCAGGCATGTGCCCAGACTGGGAATCAAACTGGTGACCCTTTGGTTCTCGGCCTGAGTTCAGTCCATTGAGCTACACCGGCCAGAACAATATTCATTATCTTTAAAAGACAATGTAGTCTTTTGATTTCTACAATCACTTTGGAGTATTTTTACACATATAAAACGCTATTTCTGAGCATTCAGTACAGGAAAAACAATGCTTTACAATGGTTAAATCCTAAGACCCATTACACACAATTTAAATAATATATAGTCATATATCCCCTTGAAAAAATTTAAATGGCCTGTAAAATACTATATTTGTATAGATAATTTTGTAATCAGTCCCTTAGTGTCTGGTATCCTTCAATGTTAGGACTGATTGCTGTTTATAAGTATGAACATCAAATGTAGATGTTTTTTCCTTTTAAGGACATGTTTTACAATAAATGCACAGAGCTTAACACTAGGACCATGTTCAACAATGAGCACAAGAGACATAAGACTATCTGAAGGGAATACAGAATAGCATCTTTCATCACATTCACTCAAGGGCAGAAGTTTATCGATAAAATGAAGTGGTAAAACCTGTATTATGTAAATGTTTCTCTCTCCACTCTTTATCTTTTATAATTATATAATACACATAAGCAAATTCTTTACAATTTAGAAAGGAACAATGCAATACTCCATTGCACATGCAATGTGATCCATGGCATAAAATCGATGTCACATTTTAAAATGCCAATGACAACACTACTGGAGAAATTTGTGCCATTGCGGTGAGTATCTCATGGCAAAAGAATATGAATGGCATTTCCCCCTGTGTTTCATGGAATTCTAAATTTTCTGTAAATAACCCAGACTGAAGCTTGGCTGGTATTGCTCAGTGGATTGAGCGCGGGCCTGCAAACCACATAATCGCAGTTCAATTCCCAGTCAGGGCACATGCCTGGGTTGCAGGCCAGTTCCCAGCAGGGGACACACAAGAGGCAACCATACATTGATATTTCTCTCCCTCTCTCCTTCCCTTCCTCTCTAAAGATAAATAAATAAAATCTAAAAAAAATAAAAATTAAAATAACACAGATTGCTTATATCATGTAATCCCAAATCCTTCAGCAATAAGATACATTTTAAAATACTAAATATGTATTCATCAGAATACTTGAAGCATTGCTTTTGATCATGTATGGAGTGTAGGGACATCCAAAACCTACTTAAATGTTTATCCCACTTTGTGATAACAGCTCTCACTTTTTTTTCAATGTTGGCATCTCATACGTAGAGCAGCAATTTTCCACCTTTTTCATCTAATGGCAGAAATAAACTGATTACTAAAATTCAGCAGCACAACAAAAATATATATATATTGGCCCATCTGGCAAAAAGAATAGGTATAATTTTGATCTGTTCACACCAAATGGCTATGGTTGTGTTGGCTGCTGTGATTTTTGTTATTTTACAATCTACAGGAAAAGGAGAGGTCAGTGCTCCTGACTAAATAGTCAGGCATTGCATGTTTTAAAAATTCCTGCAGCACACTGGTTGGAGATCGCTGGTATAGAGCCATCTTGTAAATGATGATGGAAATTAAAACTGAGCATGAAAATATTTTTTAGATTTGGATCATCAAAGAAAATTGTGTAGGGCGTGACAAGCAAGGGAGGCAAGATTCAGAGGCAGGAATAGGTATAATATAGAGATGATGTGAGAAGGGGCATAGAGACTAATCTAATTTGATGAAACCATTTTTGTAACCAAAATATATAGTTTTGTTAAATGGAAGACATGTTGTCTGCACAACTGTGAATTTCAACTAGAGACACGCCGGTAATGGGAGCCATGAAACATTCCAGCAAGTTAGCAATATGATAAATGTCAGGTTTAGAGGTTTATTTTGTCCATGAAATTTAGGATTCATTATATTTTGATTTTCTTTGTTGTTTACCCTTAACCCTACTGAACAAAGTTTGGGACTACACAAATTTACCATGATGTATCTTACTAATAAAATGTTTACATCATGACTCATGCTCAGACACTAAGGACAAGGTCTGAAATGGAAGCTAATAAGTCACCACACCCTGTGTAACTAGTCACGTGGAGAAGTCTCCTGCCAACTAGAGACAGTATGTAAATGTGTTACTGGTTCAGCTACAGTGATTGGTCACATCCCATCGATGAGACCCTTCTCAAACCACAATGACAAGAGAACCACAGAAGCAATGCAAGATCCAAGTTTGTAGCAAAAGAACAATCTGCATAAAGACAACAAACAGCGGCAAAGAATGCATTTATTGTATTTTTGTTTGCAGCATTGATTAGGAGAATATTTAATGTGTAGAGATGAATGACTGAACCCTAACCAAGTAAACAATCATAGTAATTAAGACTGATGCATAATCTATTGGTATTTGACAACACTGATCACTACGATAATACTGTTTCCTTGGTCCCAAATTAGCTTCACCCAGGTCTCTTTGGTCTTCAGTCTACCAATAGGATTGTTCTATGAAAATTAATTGTCCTAGTTATCATGTCACTCACTGGCTAAGCAAATACTTATTAGAGTTTATCATGCATGAGACAATATAATTAGCAAAAGTAAGAATATCACCCATACCTTGAGGAACGTATTTTATACTGAGAGCGATATGCAAACAAATAGCAGTTTCAATGTAATCAGTAAGTATAACATCAAAGCACATATAGTCAGTGGGGCTGAAATGGAGTGCGTAGAGAATTGGGGGCACCAGAGGGCTGAGAGGGATTAGGGAAATAGGCAATCAGAGAGCTCATGGAGGGGAGCCAGCCTGGGAAAGGCTTTGGTATCTTAAAGCAGAGTTTTAAGCATAGAAGTCATAATGTAAAAAAGGTTTTGTAGGAACACTGTGGCTTTTTTACTAAAAAAAAACATTTTATGGCAACAGAAGGCAGATGTGGGAAAATAATTGAAAGGCTACTGAGATTATCTTAGAAAAGATGTTAATGGCGTAGAACAAGTTTTCACTGATGGGATGTGTGAAAGAAAGAGTGCAGTCAAGGGTTGCTTCAAGGTCGATTAAAGTCAGCTATTACATTTTCGGACAAAGTGATCATGACCCCTATCCAGGTACTCGTTTCCCGCCACCGTGCACCGACCCTTACCTATCCCGTTCTTGTGCTCCCAGTTTGCATGCTTTCTTCCTTACATGATTCATCCTCCTGCATGGGTTTCCATAAAGTATGTTTTAATTTCTATATTTTATCTTTAATATTTATAGGGAGAAATCTGTTATGCAACTATATTATGTCCATACATAAGACTATAGAGTAATTTTATAAAAACATTTACTTTTCATACATAAGACTATAGAATAATTTTATAAAAACATTTACTTTTCATCTAATGTTAGATTGTTAAAATTGATGCATATTTTTCTGTGGCCATTGTTTGTGTATTTTGAACTGGTGTATAGTTTTCCATGAGAGGAACATAGCAGATCCACTTACCCACAGTTTAACAATCAGTATGTGGATTGTTCTTTGCAACTGGGATCTAGGATTTCATTGGATTATGCATATTATGGATATTCTAGTATAGGTCTCCTGTTTTTCTTTCTTAGAAATAATCCAAAGTACTGAATTTCTGGGTGTTTGATGTCTGAATGTTCATATTTAGGAGGTATCATCAGTTTTCCAAAGCTGTTTTACCAACTTACCTGCCTGTGAGTGACTCATAAGAGATGATATAGAACCATATCCTGTCTGACAACCTATAGTAGCAGTTTGGGTAATGTACCAAATAAATATGCGGTAGGTTTCCTGGGGAAAGAACAAGAGTTATTATAAATTCTCATTTCAAGGATGCTCAAACTCTCAGAAGAGCCTGGCTCAAGTTTCTGTCCTCACCCCTGTTTCAAGCTAGGCGAGAACAGAACCTTGCCCTCTCTACCCAGTAACCAGTTTTGCAATAAAAGTTTGCAATTAAATATCTCAGTGACCAGTCAGAGAAAGATAAAGGGGGTCAAATATATGCTGGTGGAAGGAGCTGAGACTTTGGGTGGTGAGCACACAGTAGAGTAAACATATATCGTATTATAAAGTTGCACAGCTGAAATGTATATAATAGTATGAACTCATATGACCCCCATGTTACCCATCAGCCTTCTGGCCTTCTAGACCTAACAAAGGTTGTTCATACTATAGCACAAAGGTGATGGACCCAGATGTTCATATCATTTGGAAAAGTAATTGTGTTTATAACATTATAAAAAATCTATTAAGGTGTTGGTGGTCTTAGGTGTGATGACCCACTGTGAAAATCTATACCATAACATGTGAAAAATGGGTGCATGAGAGGGGAATAGAAAGGAAATATCATTATTATTCTTGGAAAATTTAGCTAGAGAAATATGAAGTGAACTAGAGAATGATAGCCCATGAGTCACTTTGATTCAAGGAATCAACCTCATAACTCTTGTCACATACTTTTACTGTAATTATCAATTACGTGGTTTGCAGGCAGATGTGATCATGATATTTTTATAGGTTACTATGTATTGTCATTTATTGGGTTAGATAACTTGTCTCTATGTTTTTCTGTTTTGTTTCTCACTATCAGTTCTCTCATAGGAATCTGTATTCTGCAAATACAAAAATTTTATTATAGAAATTTAAAGGTGTGGCAGGTTTCTTTGATCTATGAAACATGCCCATAAAGTCAGAAAAAAAGCAATGTCAATGCCACGCATCAAGGATACTGGTAGGGGTCACACTGACATATTTCACAACCAATTTGTGAGCAAAGATGCCAGGAAGTTCTGACAGAAAGCAGCAGTACTTCTGCTAAATTGCTGTAATAAATTGTTAAGCTCCTTTAAAAGCTGCAAGGTGTTTTGAGTTGGGGGATATGTACCCAGAACTTTATAACTCCAGAAAATTAGCTGTAAATTTAGAGTATAAAAAGAACAGCAGGAACAAGGTTTTCTCGTTTTACAAACTGTACTTTTGAAATAATTTTTATTTATGAATCTTTTAAAATATATAATTCACATACATTCTGATAAAGGGCAACAGTAGAGTGAAAACATTTTTATGGAAAGCAATATACTTACTAAGTATGGTTTATATTTTGTTTGTCTGTTTGAAGCTGTCTCAAAATACTATAATAGCTAAGTGAATTATATAAATGTGCCCACAATCAAAACTTATAATAAATACCCTTTTAAAGAATAAACCATAACCTTAATTTCATCTCTATAAGATAAAGACTATTATAGGAAAGGATAATATACATACATCTATTTAAATTTCAGTTTGTAGAGTCTAATATATCTCAAAAAGTTTTATTAATCATTTGGGTATGCCATACTAAAGGAATGCATCAGTTAACTGACCATATGTGGGTCATTAATTTATTTACCACATTCAATGGATAATGAAATTAAAACATGTGATAGTTATAAGCAAAGTAAGCACTAAGAAAACTGACTTTCTTGACATCAAACTACTCTCAAAACATAAAAATTAAACACAATATCTACTTTTCAACTTAATATGTCATTCTCACATTTTGAACAAGATGAGTAATTAAATATTTTATAGTCTATATTTTAATATATTTTTAATTTTTATTATTTTTAAACTTTTATTAAGCTGTAGTCATCATAGAATACTATATTAGTTTTAGTGAATCAACATTTACATACCTTCTATTGTGATCACTACACTAATCTAGTCCGCATCTTGTTACTAAGCAAACATATTACAATACTATTGACTATATTGCCTGCGTGGCACACCACATCCCTGTGACTTATTTACTTTAGAACTGGCAGTTTGCAATTCTTATTCCCATTCACTTTCTAAAATTAGTCAAAGAACATGTATAAAGGACCCATGGATAAAGCCAAGGGGGGTAGGATTGAGGATGGGAGGTGGGGGTGGGTGGGACCGGGGGAAGTGGTGGTGGGAAAATGGAGACTACGGTATTCAAACAACAATTAAAAAGTAATTTTTAATTTAAAAATATGCCATAAACATCTTATATCGCTTAAAAGTATTTTTTCAAGTTCTCTCTTTGTACTCATCTCAACTGCAACCCTAATGCATAAACATGTTTTTCTGGTAAAAATGAAAACCCTATGGTTAATTCTAACAGTCATTTTTACTTTTCGTCTCCTGTGCTGTTTTCCTCCCCCGAAGTATTTTTTTTCTAGTTCCTAGACCAAACAACATAGTATCAAGAATTTAGAAGCTTGAAACAATGACAATATTTTTTGTTCACAATCTACAATTTTGACATGGCTCACAGGGATTGCTGAAGGATGTGCGTAGAATCATGTTAAGGCTGGCTTCCTGTTGGCGTCGCGAGATGAAAAGGCTCTGTAACTATGTATGGTGACAGATATTAACTAGACATTATGGTGACCAATTCTCAACATATACTTATATGACATCAGTAAAAATAAGAATTAAACAATATCTAGAACTAAGACAAGAAATTAAAAATGAACTGATAAGAGGCAGAGGTGAGACACTAGTCCATATCGATGATGATTCGAGGCGGAGGTACAATGGTTCAATTCTGCCTGGAAAAGATCCCTTGCACTCTTGACTTTGTCTTGGTTCTGTGACGTAAAATGTATCACAGCAGTTTCAGTTACATAATTTTTCTCTGTATCATCTGGATCAACTAGGAGAAACAGTTGAAATTAGTAAAATAAAAGTGTATGTGTGCGGGTTGGCAGGGGGGCGGTTTAAAACAGATATCATAAGAAAGCTCAGTGACCTAAAGGAAAATATGCTTGGAACACATGAAAAGATAAGTGATATCATCAAAAAAAATCTAGTTGTAAATAAATTAAATGCTAACTAAATAGGCTAACAGCAGAATGGAGTTATGAAAATAATCAGTGAACTTAAAAATATTTTATAGTAAAGAACAGAGTTTAGGGCAATACCAGAGGGTATAAAATAAATGTATTCAAAGTCGCTGAGATGAAGGGAATATAAAACAAACAGAACACATATAAATTACATACATGTACTTATATGAAGGCATATAGGAAATAGTTGCTTTCAAAATTTGGTTTAAAAACTAAACCGGTACTGAAAGTGGTTGCCACCAGCAGACACTCAAATCTAAGCTCAAGAGCGTTACATAAACCACTTGTGATAGGAGACAGTGAGTTTACAAATTATATTAGAGAAGGTATCATAGTACTCAGTAATGTGTATTATTTAGTGAAAAGTAGCTATTTAAATTTATCATTTGTATTCATGAGCGATAACATACTAAAAGAGAGGTCTTTTTATCCAAATGAGGACTGGAGGAGAATAATATGGGATAAATCAAGGTTGTAAGAACTACTGGGAACATGCCACTATTCTTAGGTGTAAAAAGAGAAAAAAAAATAACCTCAGAATTTTAAGTGACCGACATAGCTCCTTGACCTTACATGATTTCCCTGATACACGTTTTTCCTCTTTTAGTTGTAGGTTAATGTAGGAGTCTGCAGATTATAATCTAGTTAATTAGCTACTAGTTCATTCCTTATAAATACAATTTTTGTCTTTTATATACTCTTTTGAAAACAGTAGATTAAAAATTTTAATTGTCAATGTAACATAATCACGGGTAATGCTTGAAATACCATCAGCACATACATAGGGCTTTGTGTGACGAAACACAGCGCAGGCATTTTTAGATAACTAACGAGCGCATCTTTAAACAAGAGTCTAAGAAAACTATAAACTGTGGCATTTTGCCCCGTGGGAAAGGGAAAAGTGTGTGAACTTGAAAGTCAAGAGCAATGCTGGCTAACTGTACCACTTTGGGGTCTCTCTGTTCTTGCACTGCTGTTCTTTGTGGCACGTCATAACCGGCACCGTGACCACAGCTAAGGGAACGGGGTGGCCGTGGCATTGCAAAGCAGCTGGTCTCTGGCAAACTGGTGATGTGGAAAGTTTCTTGTATAGATAAATTCGATCGTAAAAGGACCCTATAGTAGAGAGTGATTTAAAAAATAAATGAACAGATCATGAAAGAACCAAAATCTCAGACAGGGAAGAAAGTAGATGGCCCAGTCATGCAGGAGTGGAAAGAAGGAAATCGGCTGAAGCCATGAATCTGCAGAGTCCACAAAATAAACAGAAGTGCACAGTGGACTTGGAGGCCACTGAAAGGAAGAGCCAGCTTTGTTCTGGAATGCTAAGGCAGGCGAATGCAGACTTGTGTCTGGAGCTTTGCTAGACCTACATTATTTTTTCATTAACCTTCTAGTTTCTGAAAACACCAATGTTTTATGTCTGGCTAAGTAGTGATTAAAACTCTTTCCAGTGGAAAAAAAAAAGGTCTGTTCTTTTCCTGTATATCCTTACAGCAACTCTAAAAAAAGTACAGTTATCTGAGAATGTGTCTTTTCACCACAACCCCCGAGTCCCAAGTGACTTCACCAGCCCTTTAGTCTGTTGTCATTATAGTGTTCACAAAAGTTTACTTATTTGGGACCTTTGCCATGTCAAATGTGGAAAAAATAAAGGCTAAGAAAATCACTCGGGTGCCAGGTCCATAATCATAATTTCTAGGATCAGCAGACTGTACTCCTCAGGATTAGGACCTAAGGGGACTGGATCCTGCAGGTTGTGAGAAACATGCAGTATGACTGTCCTGTCGCAGCAGGAAGTCACACCACCCACACACCCGCCACTTGTGTGTATTGTAGTTGTCTTATAATTAAAGCAAGGCGAACTCAAGTTGTTTGTAACTCCGGTGTGCGGGGCTGTGTCTGTTACCTGGGAAATAAACACTTGAAAATACCCTTGGAGAAAGAATGTGTGCTCGTAGCATTTCTACAACAGCAGCAGCAATCCCTCTCACACAACCCCTCCTTTGAGTGATTGCACTTTGTCAACCCCTGTGCACTCAGGGCTCTGTCAGCACAATCGTATTGCATCCACACAAACATCTCTGAACATAGGCACTGTTACCACTATGCTACAGATGATGAATCTGGAGCTCAGACTGGTTGAATAGTGTGCTCAGTGTCACACAGTTATTAAATGGCAGAGCTCCCGTTGAGCCTGGACTGGTTTGACCTCCAAGAGCATGCATCTCACCACCTCATTATCTGACGTCATGCTTTGCAAAGCATGATATGATATGATATGGCATGATGTATGGGTCACTTCAGTTGGCTAATTCAGAATTATATGAAGCGGGTCTTCCTACTGTTATTATTAACTCACAGATAATAACCTCAAGACACAGCTATGACACTGAAAACAATGTGATTTACTGAACCTTATGTAGGGCTTTAAGGAAAACTTTTAAGTTAGTGTGTGCTGATTTTTTTCTTTTCCTTTTTTTTTTTTTGCACACTGTTCTCTGCTAAGGTATATTTTAGGATAAAAAAATGAACAACAATTCAAAAGTTTAGAGAGAGAAAGTTCCAGAGTTCAGCTTTGATACTGATTTAAAAAAACAAGAAAGGAACACTGGGAAACTTCTGTGAATTGTTCAACTTACCTAGATAATAATAACTTCAGCCTAGATGTGTGTTATTTGGTACAGTAGCCACTGCTCACATTTAAATGGAAATTAATTACAATGACATAAAATGAAAAATTTGGTTGTTCAGTCACACCAGTCACATTGAAGTTCTTGAAAGTTACTTGTGGTAGTGGTGAGCAGATTTCAGAGCCGAGATAAAGAACATTTCTGGCACCAGAAAACATTGGATGGAAAGTGCTATTCTAGACACTCGGACTTACTAAAAAGGCCAAATTGGATTAAGTTACTGTTGAAAGCTCCTCCTCACACTTGCTGTTAGATAAATACACCTGCGATCAATACCCTGCTGATAAGAGAACTGAGAATAAAATACTTGGTTCTGATGTAAGGTAAACAGTTGACTCAATGACTGTAAATATGTAAATCTAAATTATTGGATTCCGTCATTTGAGCCTTCATTTTGAGTAAAAATGAAAATGAGTTTCCTATTTCTAATGTGCTTATTAAGGGTATTTAAATGAGCCCTGGCTGGGTAGCTCATATGGTTGGATATGTTGTCCAAATAGGCCAAGGTTGGGGGTTCGATCCCTGGGCGGGGAATATAAGCATCAACCAATGAATGCATCAATCAATAAGTGGAGCAACGAATGGATCTCTCTCTCTCTCTCTCAGGAAAATTCTGTTTTTACAATGGCTCCTAAATCTATTGGAAACCAGGTCCCAGCATGAAATGTTTTAATGTAAGAAAACATTTCGCATTTGGGGGCATTTCCTTTGTTCCCTAGGATTAAATTCCTTGTATAACCACACTCCTTAGACAGTGCATTTAAGCATGATCGTGGTGTTTTTATACTTATTTTTATGGTAAACGTTGTACCTATAGCTAGCTATAACTGTCTGAAAACATATGGCCATTTGGGAGCTCTTGCTTAAATATACGTTACAGTCAAAAGTATTACATGACATAATTATCTGGTCACATACATTTGAGAACACATAATTTTCAGTAGATGAATGCAAACTCTCAGTACCATATAGCATAATTTATTTATGTGTTTGGAAGAGCTGTTTGTTTTATGCATTTTAGTTAAAAAAAAAAACAACTAAAACAGTGCTTGTTTCCCCTTGCTTTCTTTCCAAATTGCCTCAGCTAACTTATTTGTGGAACATTTTTAACAGCAGAAGCTTTAAAATGGCTTTCAAGGTGAGCTGTAAATAAAAAGCTTTTCAATAATTCTGGTTAAAAAGTAATATTACAATAACCATAGGAATAGAAAAAAAGGGGTTGCAGTGCATTAACTGAGATGAACACAAGATTTTGTTGCTAAAAAATGAGGTATCTTTCTATTTCTCAGTCACCAGTAAACTTCTTATATTTTCATGTATGTAAAGTTTGTTGAATGGTGAATTTTCTAAATTAAAAAAAAATGAAAAAAACAATAATACAAACTGTAAAAAAGCAGTAATAATACCAAAAATAGATATGAATCCTTCAGTTGGTCAGATCTAAAGAATTTCAAGGTCCCTCCACGCCTAGAACGAACCGTCTAGGTGACGGATACTTCATTGTCCTACTTCATGTAATTTGTCCTTATCCATAGGATTAGCAAATAGCATAATGGAGATGTTTTAAAAATGGAGTCAAATTTTTGTAACAAATACCTTTACATAAAACATATAACTACATGAGTAACTTATTTCAAAACATTATGTGGGCCCGTGGGCCCAGTGGGGAGGGCAGGGGGAAGTATATCTAAGCGTTCCATGTGAATGGTTTGAAATGAGTGAAACGAAGCTCTCAAATAGAGCGTGGTCCATGAAACATGAGAGTGAACTGGGGAATCACTGCTCACACGAATGGTTTTTCTGATCAATACGAAGGACCTTCATTGCAGGCCTTCAGGACGGCAACATTGGTCCATGCTGCCATCGCCACATTTAATGATGATGACAGTCACAATTCACTCTGCAGCAAAAGGATAAGGATCATAAAAAGAAGCTAGTTTGTGCATAGATTTACACAGGAAAAAAATCTAAAAGCTTTAGAAGTGAAAAATTAATCACCTAGAAGCACATAAAACTTTCAGCAAATGTAGCTAAGGGGACAACCTATTTTCTACCTTCTCCAAATTCTTGTTCTAGGACATGCTGGTCATTATCTAGAAGTCTTTCAGCATCTTTCTGGCATAACTACGCCTGGACTTAGAGGCCTGGCTGATTTCAGGAACTCATTAGTCTTTTCTTATGAATTTGTTCACATTAAGAAATAAATATTTATCAATGGATTCTACTAAATACTTTGCTTCCTTCCAGGAATTTTTGTAAAACATTGGCAGCCCGGTTTATATGTCAATGAGAATTTCTCTACGATGCTGCGTGTCTTTCTGGCTCTAACCTAAAAGCTCCTATTTACCTGTGTTCTCCACACCTAACACTTCCTCTCCTTCTCAGAGGAAGGCTCACTTTCTGACCAGTGTCCAAGGTCAAAATCCATTACTTCTTCGCTGTGACAAGATATATTGAGATTAGCACTATTAAATATCACACAGGAACTAGAAACTCAAGAGAATCATTCTCAAACTTCTTACTATCTGAATTCTAACTGACTTGATGATGCACCTAAAATAGAAAAAATAAATGCATATGAGAACATATATATTATTTAAAACCACTAAGAGCCTATATAGTACTACATAAATTCTTGCATAACTTATTTAACTTTGAAATTCCTATTAAAAAATTATTTTTAAGGCCATTTGGCCAAAGAAGAGACCAAGTCCCAACATGCACTAGCTTTCTTACCTGGTTGTATGTGGTATATTTGGTGTGCAGATATAGTATAGCTTCACACTGTAAGCCATATTTGACATATGGAATCACTATCTTTTAAATCTGATAGTTTCATACAATTTACTCATTTTTATTTATTCACATTGCTTCTGCACAATAATTGCACACCTACTATGTACAAATAGTAGATTGTAATAAGTTTCCAGCACATAAACACGATCTCTGTTGTTGCGTCTTGGTAGACTGATTGATCATGATATGAATAGAAGGAAAGATATTGAGCAGAAGATAGTAACCCAGGGAGGAGGTAATGAAATTGAGTCCAGGATGGTGACATTGAATGTTGTTGGTCATGAGATGTAGTCAGATATTCATCAATACATGTATATCAAGAGTATTTACTGAAGGAGCCTATTTGGTTTTTTTTTTTTTAGATTTTACATAAATTTTATTTAAACATTTAAACAAAAATACAGTAACATACTTCAAAATCAAAACAAAAATAAATGATATATAGTAAAAACATTTTTCTCTTATCCTCGGCTTCCATCCTTCCCATTCACCATCCCTCCGACACAGGTAACCATTGTTAGTATTTTCTTGTGTTTCTGAAGGAGCCTATTTGGATATGAGAAAGTTAGAACTATTAAGGATGACTCGTAGGCTTTCAGCCTGAGGTTCTGGGATGACGCACTAGTCATTTACTGAGTTAGGGAAGTCGAAGAAGAATGGACATGGGAAAATGTAGATCGTTTCCAAAATTACACTATCTTTATCAGAAAATGCTATGCTGATGAAAGTCACTTTAATCAAAGTGTTTATCTGGTGCAATGCTGATGGTAAACAAATGTTCCGATGGGTTTATACCCCCATCAACCCTAACTGGTAAGATTTAAGCGGACTACTTGCTAAGTGGTCTTTTATGATTATCTACTTTCACTAAAATAAATATGCCTGATAGTATTCAGGTATTTCTCTTCTGCCTTCAGAATCCCTTTGCCGAGCAATAATATTCCATATGCATGACATTTCAATGGTCTCTTTTCACGGAAATTGATGAAATATATATTCAAAAAAGGATGTATCAAAATCAAGCAGTTTAGAATTACTGTGTCTGGAGAGATAAATGAGCAATGATCCTTACTTGTTTGTTTTTCAAGATCGATGCAAAATGCCCTAGAATTTGAGTTTCATTCATAGACATACATTTAACAGCATATATATAGGAAATCATTATGGTGAGGA
The DNA here is from genome assembly GCF_014824575.4 of Sturnira hondurensis. Taxonomy (NCBI): domain Eukaryota; kingdom Metazoa; phylum Chordata; class Mammalia; order Chiroptera; family Phyllostomidae; genus Sturnira; species Sturnira hondurensis. Next base: position 9,571,913 of record NW_028091156.1, read on the forward strand.
TGCATTTGAAGCATGACTTCTAAAAACTAATGACAGAGAAAAGGATTGGCAGGTAGCGAGCAAAACTGTCTGTCACCATAATGCTATTTTTATCAGCAGTGTAAATAAGAAATTCAGTTAATATCCACTTACTTGCTGACATCTTGCCATCAGCAGGTTGAACTGCATGTCTTGCACGGAATAAGGGAAATGAAATATTTCATGTCACTCTGCTCAGGGGAGGCAAAGCCCCTGTCGGGTATGACTCTGGCAGATTGAAAACGCAAAAAAAAAAAAAAAGTTCTTGTTAGAATGAGCTTTATTGATAGATTATTTTGATTGATTGGTTTTGAATGAGGATGACGGCTTTATTTTTGGCACTCAGATAAATAAAACTTTAGACCCCAAAACAGCCTCAAAAACCATTTCTTCCCCAGCGGTGAGCAGATGACATAACCAGCCACGCATCCCGGTGTGTGGTGGGGGGTTCCAGGTAGCAAACTGGCAGAAAAGGGGCACACTTGGTATCCTGTTAGGCTTCCAGGGATCCCCCAAATGTCTTTGTCAACAGATGTATTCTGTATCTGAATCTTGGAAGAGTATGCATTTACTGTCAGCACTGGTTTTTAAAGATAAACACATTTTTTTTACATGTTTCTTTTTTTCCTCTCTTAAATGTGCTGTACTAATTTTCTAGATCCACCGTAACAAATGACCATTACTGGGTAACTCGAGATGATGAACATTTATTTTCCCACAATTCAAGAGGCCAGAGTCCAATGTAGAGGTGCAGACATGCTTGTTCCCTTAGAGCATCTCAGGGGAAATCTGGGACAGGCCTGTCTCTTAGGTTTCCATAAATCTTTGATGTTTCTTGGATTCTAGCAGCATACCTCCATACTCTGTCTCTTAGGAAAGTCTCTGAATACCTGTCAAAAATTTAACATTTGGCTCCAAATTATTGTGGCTCGGTATTCCTTTTGTAGTGAAGTGCATGCTAGTTTAATAAAGATGTGCTAAACTACTATGTCAATAAATAGGTCATTTTTAATTAATTCAGTTCCACTCGATTAATTTACTCATACAAGCTTAGGTGTCCTTACTTTAAGGAAAAAAATATCTGAAGTTGCTTTTGTTTAGTCTTTCAGTATAACTCTGTGTTTGTAGTCAGAAGAATTTGTGGACAGTTCTGTATGTGTTGCATGTTACCATTGTATGGCATTGCATGTATATCATTGCATGTTAACATAGTATCAGAAATGTTGCTTCCTTATTTTGGCATTGTGGAACTTTGTAGAGATGTACATGTAATAACACATGTAGGTGAACTTGCCATAAATCCCCAATTTATAGGTGCCAACTATTATTGTACATACTTTTACATCATAATAAATTAAAACCCGAGGCTGTAAATGTGTGGCATACTACTTTATTGTAGCTCAGATTTTCACTTGTTTCTTGTTTTATACTCTCGTTTCAAATCCTTGAATATCGACTTAGATCTTACTCATTTGGTGATGGTAGGGATGCAGCCAACTATATGGCGTCGCCAAGCAAATGTCCGTACCAGCACGAAACATAAGTACAGAAATTACCCAAATGCTGTATCTTACACTATCAAGTTGAAAACTTGGTTTACCCTTGGAAAACGAAATGAAGGTCTGAGGCACTCCAGGAGAAAATAATATCCCTCATTCCCAAAAAGGCGTCTGCTTCCAGCTCTCATTTCTTCATTCTGTCAGAGAGTTGGTTAACAAACGTGTTCAAACAGCCCCTGTGAGTGAGCCAGACACCCAAGTCCCCGTGCTTGCTGCTTATGGCCCAAGCTCAGAGAGGTTACACAGAGGGATGCAGGTAATTCCATACACTTCATTTTTGAACTTGATGTGGAACACTGTCCTGCCCTTCTCAAACACAGTGGGCAGCACTGCTCTGAAATAAATATTGTCAACTGGGCGTCTTACTAGAAGTAATCACCATGGAACTGTCTCTGAATATGTTATGCGTATTTAATACTTGGCATGCTAATAGCTTTGCACCCAGTTTAATCATTTTTAATTAATTTCTTAAAGTGAAGTGCGACATGGTAGTTTGGGTTCCAAATAAAAAGCACTTGGAGATTAGGGGCTTTCATTTTATTTCGTCTTGTTTTTACCATTAAGTGCTTAAAGATTCCTGAAGAACAGGTGTGCAGGTCCACCTTGGTGAAAAGGTAGAGGGAACCCTAACTGCGAGCCCCTGCATTAAAAGCTGTGACTATTTAACACATCGTGCATGAGGAACATTTGCAACATTAAAAAGGAGATTGTGACTCAAGTCATTCTTAGTCACTGATAGTGTATGTGTGAAATTTTACGGTAATGGACCCCAGAAATGGAGCACAGCCGTGAGGTTGGACTAGCATTTTAAAACAAATTATATTCCTGCTTCAAGACACAGTGCTTTCTTATAAGAAAAAAAAAGAAAGAAAGAAGGGACATTTTGGAATAAATGAATGGAAACAAACTGAATTTGGCAGTTCAAAAACATGCTATGTTATTGTGGAAGAAATGTCACAGAAACACGGTTAGAGACGATCTGAATCGGCATGAAATGAGATGTTTGGGGGATTATTGAACAGTATTCATTTTCATGGAAACAGGACAAGGTTTATCCAGCACAGGTGTTTCCGTAATTGTGATGCATTAGCAGAATTAGCTGTATTCAATGGCCCTCGGACCCGGCCTGCCCCCTGTACGTGAAATGTCCTAGTGCTATTATCGAGAGATGTGACGGGAAGCATCTTCTGGAGAATTAAGTTCAGAACCTATTTGCGCTTATGTTGCCTTATTTTGTGAACAAAAACCTTTCCCCAACATTGTGTTATTCCTGAGAAATAAACAAACTTAGGAAATTAGGTGCACTGTGGTCACCTGAACCAAGTTGGAGAAAGACAGTGTTTGGGAAAAACAAAGCAATCAAGCACGTCCCGGAGTTGAAGAGTTTTCTAATGTTGAAACCACGACGAACATTCGAAGCCACTATCATACCAAGAGGCTGCTTCTGTGCAGGTCCTCATCTCTGAGGACCCTAGATGCACATTCCAGGGCTTTGAACCCAGCCAAGTAAATGCAGCTTGCTGCTGGGAGGGTCCAGTAATACTTAATCACAGTTCAGCTCTCCAACCGTTGAACAGATAGTGAAGCTGCGTGGACGATACGTAATTTTTTGAGGCAAGACGATGTTCTTTAAAATATCAATGGACAGTGCTTACATTTGCAGAGAATGTAAATGTCACACGACACAGAGAACTTCCTTAATAATCAGCAGAGATCAAATGTATTATTTTCTCATGCTAAAGAAATGTGGAGGGTAGCATGAAAGCATGAATATGTCACCTAAACTCATTTCCAAACCACTGAATTCTAAGGCTGTGGTGCCAGTCGCCAGAGTTCATGGCTTTAGGACTGATGGCCTTGACTGAATTTTTAAAAATCAAATGAATCCGTAACTACATAGTGTAAACTACTGTATTCACATATTTATTGGAAATTAAGTAGATGTTAGCAGTATTCTTTGGTCAAATAGTTGACTGGATGACTAAAACATTACTGCCTAATAAACTGCTTTGTTATTAGAAACATCATCTAAGAGACTCTTTTTAAAAGGAACATATGACATAATTCATATCAGTTGTGAAATTGATAGTCATAATCTGAGTTTTCATAGACAAAGCTTGGATGATTATTGAAACTATTTTAATATGTCAAATTAGTTCAATGAATTACCAGCAATTACAGGCTGTATTAGAACCCTCATCTGTGCAGTGAGTTTGGACCTGCCTGTGTGCAAATGTGTGCGTGGTCTTTTGTTTATTTATTTTATTGTCAAGCCCAGAATTGGTCATTGACAGATAGTCATTAATTCTGATGCCTTTTATTGTGACCATATGCCATTTCTCCTTTTCTGGAGAAATCTGGAATAACTCCCCTAGGAAGAGAGTTCCTCTAAGATTCTTGTTACTAGAAAGTGATGCCCTTAGGGGCAGACACATAGTCTGTTTTGCTCCTGCTTAATATTGTGCCTGTACCCAACACATTCTAACATATAGTGTAAGCAATAATTAAATGATTAACTGAATGAATGGATAAAGGACTTACTTTCTAGATGAGAAAACTTAGATATGTTAAGTCATTTTTTATTTAATTATTTTTCAAGTACAGTTTTCTGTGTATTACTCCCATCCCGTCCCACCCCCCATGCTCCCCCCTCCCTCCCCTTTCCACCCTTCTCAGTTGTTGTCCATGTATCCTTTATATAGGTTCCTCTAAATCCCTCCCCTATTTCCCCTGAAATTCCCTCCCCTCTCCCCTCTGGTCACTGTCAGCCTGTTCTCTAGATATGTTAAGTCATTTAAAGACATATAGCATAAAAGTTAGGAACTTAAACGCTCCAGAGAGAAAATCTGGGTTTAAGTCAAGGCTTTGCTACCATGTGTCTATGTAATTAGGTATATTTCTTTAACACTCAATCCCTCATTTTTGTTAGCTGTAAAATGGAGGTTATAATGGTTCACCAGCCATATGTGTGGATTAAACGAAATCATTTGTGTAATGTGCCTGGCGGAGTGCTTGAGACAAACGAATAATTTGCTGTATTTAGTTGCTTTTACCCGCAGATGCAGGAGCATCCTTGGGTGCAGGGTGCCTTAAGTTGCTAAATTCCTACGCCAAGACTGATTATAATATAAATTTATGTGTATCTTCTTAACGTTTATAAGAACTGACCCTAAAATCACGTAGACCCAATAAAGTGATACAATATGCGTGACGGAACCATGTACCAGCAATGGTGTCCTTTCTTTGACTGGATCACGGCATCATAGATGAGAGCGTAGAAACTAGGTAGGTAAGACCAATAGTAGACAGGCAGGCAGGCAAATAGGTGTATAGATATACAGGGAGATGCGTATAGGTCCAAAAATTCACATTCGGATAGATGGGATTTTTACATGTACTGCTAAACACAAATAGTGTTTCTTTCTAATTGAAAGAGTAACACTATTGTTTTTCTAAACAAAACAAGCAAGCAAAATATGACCAATGACACTCAAATACAGAACAGGCTGACAGGGTCCAGAGGGGAGAGGGGAGAGAATCATAGGGGAAAAGGGGATGGACTCACATGAACAAGTATAAAGGACACATGGACAATAACTAAGGGTGGGGGGCAGAAATGGGAGGGAGGCGGGGAGCATGGGGCGGGGGGCAGGCAGGGTTGGGAATATAAGACAGAAAGCTGTACTTGAACAAGAATTAAATAAAAAATTATTAAATAAATAAATAAATAAATAACAAAAATTGTGAATGATTGACGAAAGCTTTTATGCCTGAAATTCAAAATTTTAATTTTGTATCTAGTTTTCAGAAATTGAGGAAAATATTCATGGTGTAGTGTAAAAGTTCCCCCAGCGGTTTACCTTTGAAAATAACTTTGTGAGCCATTTAATTGTAACTGGTACTTAATCTTAGTAGTAGACCCTTAAAACATTTCATAGTTCTATCTATTAGAAGCAAATAAGAATACATTGATTGATAGTTCTAGAGAAAAATGGATGTAAAAATGTTTGTAATAGGAAACCATAACTGATGTTTACTATTAAACAGGGAAAATTAAACAAAGATCTTATATAAATATCTCATTAATTCGGATTGCACCTGTGCCAGTCAAATACATGCTTTTGTAAAAAAAAAGGTTTACAAACAAATTAATTAAAATGGTGATTTATACTCAGTGCGAAATAATTCCTCCAAACAAAAGAGAATGATTCATTTAATTGAAGTCATCTTTTTGTTTTAAATAGGATATTTACTGACAAGTAAATCCTAACCAAAAGGCTAGGGTGAAAATATAGTTAGGTATTATTTACCCTTGTACGAATAAATACAACTAAAATTGTATCATAAGTTAGCGGTAAAAATGTACTGGAGTTTACAAAGATCAGTATTAGCTGGGGGAATCTCCAAGCATGAGGGCATAAATATTGATCTGTTTTACTTCTCTGGTATTGATCTCCTGATTGTGCTGTGCAGAAACTTCTCTTTTTCTCACTCAGTCCAATGCCTTTTAACACCAAATGGACCTTGTTCAGAAGTTAATTTTAATAGAATAGTCTTCTTTCATGATTAAAAAAAATTGAGTTTTATTTAATATTAAATAATTTCAAACCTAATGAATAGGAGCCAAAGACTAATCTATGCTTCAAAGAACAAGATACCTACATTGGGCATATAAACAGACCATGTTTGAAAATGTTGTAATTCTCTGGAAAAAGGAAACTAGGGATCTTTCTGTCAATAAAGAAGCTAAAATAAGGGAAAGCAACAACAAAAACAGGAATGAAAAAACAAAAGCAGATAACCCCTTTGATTACTTGAATAGATTTTGCTTATCTAGATATTCGATTGGGTCTGTTGACTGGATATGAGATGTGAAATGAAATGTGCAGAAATAGGAAAAGTGAAGGTTTCCTGGGAGGCAATGTCATTACATCCTTCCTGAGCTCCGGTCTGCCGTGCAGTAGCTACAGCCTCGGCGCCCTTGGCATTGCCATGTAATTTCCCACATGCCTTCTTTACTGACACTAGATCTCTGTACAATGGGGATGGGATGAGAGTTTAAGGGATATTGAACTTGGCAGCTTTTTCTAATGAATGTCAATGGGAGAAGCACCTGTGGCCAGACACTTGGGGCCAGTCCCCTGCGGAAATGGAACATAAATCACTCCAGTTCAAGACTTGTCTATACATTGCATCTAAGTCTTATCAGTTCGAAGGAGTTTTGTAGAAGTTCAGTATAACTGAACTTCCAATGCTTAATGGAATACATTTGCCGCTATGCCTTGTCTAAAAAAATTGTATGTAAAATGGAAAACATTAAACACTAAACTTTATAAGATAATCCATCACATACAGACCCGAACTACAAAACATAGTTAAGGAAGTTTCTTCAGACTGAAGAAAAATGTCACCACATTTAACTTAGATCATAGGAAAAAAAAGTATGTGGCTATATGTAAAAAATAATATCAAATCAGGGTTACTGACTGTAAGATATAGTGTTATATGTTGGGAAAATACTAGATGTAAATGTAAACATTTAATAATAATGACCAAAGCATTATGAGTAAAGAAAACATACTGTGAGTGTGTACTTAACTCTCTCCACTTTCATTTATCTGAAAATGTATTTATTTCATCCTTATTATTTCAACAATAATTTCACTGGTTATGTGATTTGAGGTGACAGTTCTGTGGGAACATTTGTAGTTTCTCCCATCACTGAACACATACCATTTCATTGTTTTTTCAACCTCACTGCTTTCTTTGAACTTTCATATTTATCTACATGTAATACCTGTATATCTCTTTTTTGTGTCCTCTTTCAAGATTTCCTTTTTAACTTTGGTTCTTAGTATATGATCTGTATTATACACAATTTCAACTTACACATTTGTTTTCCTGCCATAATTCTGCTATGCAGCATTACATATGTTTTAACAAGCAAAGAAAATAACACATCCAAAATGTACAAAGTCAATTAATGTCTTATAATTAAAGCAGAAACATAATTGAACAACTGAATTTTCCTTAGGATGAAAAAGCTGACAGTTTTTGTTTTACTCATTCTAGGAAAGAAATAATATTCAACTTCGTGGTTTCGTTTAAGAAATCAATATAATATAACTGTAAGATGTAACTTTTTAATAATCACATCTGTAACCACTTAAATCATAAAAAGGCTATTTTACTTTATTGTCATTTTTTAAAACTTTTTTTCCATTATCATTTAGTCCACTGAGAACTTCTCCCCCCAGCAATCACCACACTGCACACTGTTGTCCATATCCATAAGTCTTTTTTCCTTTTTGCTCAATCCCTGCACCCCTCTGCCTCTAACCCTCCTCCTGCTTAACTGTCTTTTTGCTCTCCATCTATGAGCCTGTCCCCATTTTCCTTGTTAGTTCAGTAGATCCCACATATGAATGAAGTTATATGGAGTTTGCCTTTCTCTGATTGGCTTATTTCACTTAGCATTATTCTCTCTGGGCCCATCCATGCTGTTGCAGAGGGTGAAATTTCTTTTTTCATGTCTGAGCAGTATTCCATTGTGTAAATGTCCCATAGTTTTATCCACTCATCTACTGACGGGCACTTGGGCTGATTCCGTATCTTGGTGATTATACATAATACTATAATAAACATAGAAGTGTTTGTGTTCTTTTGAATTAGTGTTAAACTTTATTACACTTTGAAGATGCTTGTGCAATATCAGTTTAAGCAAATAGGACTAATTCTGAGCAATACTTTAAAGTTCTTAAGCAACCCAATGCATTACTTCGCCCTACCAGAAAAATGTACCCGGGCAATCATTTGCTAGTATTTATGTAATAAAAGGTGAAAAAAAAGACTGACAGATTTTGTGGCAATTAAGTGTCTGTTTATGATATATGGAAAATTTGAAGGAGTTCTAGAAACCTAAATTCATAAGATTAAGTATAATTATAAGTTATCACAATTGTTTCTCAATGTGTTTCCCACTTTGGAAAAAATAACTGCTGTAACAAAATTTAACACTAAAGAATTCTGCTAGAATGAGCCTTGGCATTATACATTTTATTTTAAAGGCAGAATGTGTTTGTGTGTGTGTGTGTCTATGTATAAGGAATAGATTATTGATTTATTAAGATACACTAAGCAATAATTGTCCAACATGCCATCCAAAATTAATTAAATACTTGACTCCTTAATCTCATAGCTTGTGGTTTTGAGTAGATGTGAAACTCATCCAATACTCTTAATTGAAGGGTCATATTTAGCCACTCCAAGGATAATTTGGACTGAACAAATCCATTATATTTGATTTTAAATTAAATATAATTTAATATGGCAGAAATTTCTTTTGAGTATACTTTATCTTGCACAATAATCTAAATCAATACTATAAATAATTTTTCTAAAGGTAATGTTATGGGTTCCGTATCTATATAAGTTACCTGAAAATTAACACAGAGCTACTCATAGACATTAAATTTATAATTGGAATTGAACACTGCAAAGTGACCAGTAATTCTAGTACCCATACTGATAATTAAATTGCCAAATTTAATATCTGTAATGTGATCCTTAAAAATATATATGAAATATTTATTTGATTCCAGGCATCTTCTTCTCCATAATAGCCTGGTATTTTAGATGAAACTTTTATTCTCTAAAAGTTATAGACTTTTTATTGAGAGAAATGGATAATTTTTAATGTTTTAATATTCGAATAATGGCTATTTTGAATTATTAGAAACTTCCATTATTTAAATGTTTCTATATACTATTTAAATTTTATTCAATAATTTGTACATTAACAAATATTGAATACCCATTGCATATTGATAATGAAGAAGAGTATTGATTTGAGAGAGGGAGAGAGGAAAGGAGAGAAAAAGAGAGACATTGGTTGGTTGCCTCTTCATGTGCTCCATCTGGGGATCAAACCTGCAGCCTAGGTATGTGCCCTGACAGGGAATTGAACCCACAACCCTTTAGTTACGGGACAATGCTCCCACCGACTGAGCCCCATCAGCCAGGGCTTATGTGGCTTTTATAATTTTGTTCTAGTACAAGGTCAGGGGCACTGGTATTTTTCCTTGGTTTTCTGACTAAATGCATATCCATGTTGTTTTACAGGTGAAGGTTTCTACATGTTAATATATTTTTTTACATGGTGAATTTTTGATTTTTACTTTATCATTTTTTGTCAAATATAATAGGAATTTTGTACCCTTTATACCATACAGCCTGGATTGGATATTTATAACTTTATACTAGATCTTATAATTATTTGTATTTTAATGACAGTTTTTAAGTAAATTTATAATGTGTTCTTTACTGTTTTAGTAGACAATAAAATATGAAATACATGAACTCATTTTGCAATTTGACGATCACCAAGGTATTGGTGCTAATCTATGAAATTCATAGAATCTCCTTGTTGATTTTGTACAACCTGGTTTTAAAAGGAATTCATACTGAACACTGGTGTTGCAAATGAATTATATCGTATTTGAAGTTGAGATTACTTTTTGTTCTGGTTTTGATCTTGAATAAAGTGATAAGTTAACTAACTGTATTGTCTCACAGATCAGCGAATAATCTAATAAGTAAAAATTTATTGACTTCATTCAATAATGTTAAGCATTGTTCTGCATGCTTTACATATACTAATTTATTTAAGCTGCATATTGACCCCTTAAATTAAATCATATTATCTCCTTACTACAGATAAGGAAACTGAAGTTCTTATAAATTAAGTATTTGCTCAAAGCCAGTGAGGTAAGAGAGCTGCAGTGTGAGTCACTGAATATTGTCCTTCTGGAATTTGTGGAAAGGACACATTACATTACTCTACAAGTGGGTGTCAGCAGGCTATTGATTATGAATTTGTACCCCAGGTGCCATAAACTCACCTTGAGATATGCTTTTAGCAACCTTTTCCCTGTTTGTGACATAATGCATACCTCTAAGTATACTATCCTAATCATTTGATAATACTGGCCTTGACTGAAAATAAAACATGCACTTCAAATTCCCTAAGATTGGGAATGGATACTTATTGATCGTACTTCTTGGGTCATTGATTTTTTTGATGAATAATATTATAACTTTATAATGGAATTAATGCTGAGTTTAGCACACTGCTGCTTGGCAAAATCAACTGCTCTGTGTACAAACTAATAAAAAATATTGAATAGAATAAAATATTTTAGGAATTGTTTAAAAATCAACAACAAAACAAGGTTTAATTAAGAGCCCTGATCTTTAGAGATTGGGTGATGTAGGCTCTAAAATGCAGCTTTGCTGAAACTGCATCTGTCTCTTTCAATACAAAGTATTAAACATAGTAAGTTTTCCTCTACTACATGGAAAATAATGAGATGTAAACTTTACAGTTATTTTTTATTTGATACTTACAGAACGTTTTAGCATTGACAAGTTGAGGTTTATTTCAAATAAATTTGGAATTAGAGCTGATTTACTAGAGCCATACATTGTGAATTACATAGGCAATATATTTTGAAATAAAGATATATATTGCTATTGCAATATAGAAGCAGATTGCTTATTTTACCATGGCAGGATTATTTTGCTTTAGGGAAGGAATATTAAATTCCACGAATATTTGTGGGGCTCATTTCTATACATCGAAGAAAGTGCTTGTCCCAAGTGTTTTAAACTGAAATGATATAAAAGATTATACTTCCATGCATGAGGTACTACTGCTCCATGAGAATCTGTTCTGACCCCTGGCTGCACACTCCACACTTCAGGTGGAATCAGCTACCTGCCAGCTCAATCCCATGGCTCTGTCCTGAAGGAGGGAGGGAGAGAAAAAAGAAAGAGAGAAAATGTGTGTCGGGGGTTTTGGCTTTAAGAAGATCATGCTTTACTTCAAACAACTAGAATGGGAACAGAATCACAGAAATGGAGGTCACATGGAGAGTCATCAGCGAGAAGGGAGAGGGGAGAGATTGGGGAAAAAAGTACAGGGAATAAGAGATGTAATTGGTAGGCACCAAATAGACAGGGGGAGGCTAAGAATACTATAGAAAATGGAGAAGCCAGAGAACTTATATGTACGACCCATGGACATGAACTAACGAAGGGGAGCAAAGCCGGAGGGATGGGGGGATGCAGGGCTGAGGAGGGTTAAGGGGGAAAATGTGACAACTCTAATACCATAATCAATAAAATGTATTTTAAAAAAAGAAGATCATGCTTTAAAATAGTGCAGGGGTTCTTTCTCAAATTGTCACTGGGTCACATTTTTCATGGCATTTCTTATTTCCTGATTTCTGATCTCACCTCCCTGCAACTACTTGACTTTGTTAGTTCATCTAATTGTGTCAACAACCTCAGAAGATAAATTTTATTTCTCTGCGTTTTACAAATGAGAACCTTAGGGACAACTTGAACGAAATTGTTCATAACCTCCACCATCTCTGTGTTTCCATGAAAAGTTGTGTTTCCATGAAAGGTTGCTACAACAATTGTAGCAAACATTTACCTTAATCCATTTTGTTGAAATAAATTAACAATTAGAATATCGCAGAAAAATTCTTTTCTGTAACTTATTGGCTGTGTACTATTTATTTTGGTAGAAAGTGTTATGAGCAAAGTCAAAGCAGCCTTTTCATATGTATATAATTTTGTAAATAACCAATAAGCTTAAATTTTCAGGGATTTCATACATCTGTTTTAGAATAGAATCATTATTTAAAGTTAGATTATATGAACACATAATTATGTATTATTAACAACAGAGGTGATAAAGTCCTAGAAGAACGCATAGGCAGTGAGCTCTTTGACATCTGTCTGAGCAATTACTGTTTTTGGACCAGTCTCTTTAGGGAAGGGCAAAAACAAGCAAAAATGTATAGGGGGGTTGCTTCAAATTGAAAGCATTTTCACCCTGTAGGAAACAATTGCCAAAATGCAAAGGCAATGGAGGAAAATATTTGCAGATCCAATGAGTGGTTAGTGTCCTGATTATATGAAAATCTTATAAAGTGTAATATAAAGACAACCTGCTTTAAATTAAAAATGGGCAGAGAACTTGACATTGTTCTAAAGAAGACCTTCCACCAGGCACATTAAAAGATGCTCAATATCACTAATCATCAAAAAACTGCAAATCAAAATCGCAATGAATGATCGCCTCACACCTGTCAGGATGACCATCAAAAAGACAAGAAATAAGTATGGGCAAGAATGTGGAGGAAAGGGAACCTTCATACACCATAGTTGAGATGGTAAAAGGGTGCATTAACTACGGAAAACAGTATGGAGGGTCCCCAGGTATTGAAACTAGAACTATCCTACAGTCCAGCAATTTTACTTCTGGGTATTTATCAGAAGGAAAGAAAAACACTAATTCAAGGAGATATATGCACACCTGAGTTCCTTGCAGCATAATTACAGTAGCCAAAATGTTGAGGTTGATTTATCCATCAATAGACAAATAGATGAAGAAGTGGTACATGTACACAGTGGAACATATTACTCAGCCATAAAGAAGAATAAGCTTGTCATTTGCAGTAATATGAGTGGACCTAGTGGTTATTATGCAAAGTGAACCAGTCATATAGATAGAGACAAATATCAAGTGATTTCACTTACATGTGGAAAGCAATAAAACAAATGCACAAACCAACAAAACAGAAGCAGATTGATAGATGCAGGAAAGAAACTAGTAGATGCAATAGAGGGAAAAAGATGGAGAGCTGGAAGGAATAGGTCAAGAAGATTAAGAGGTATACATTTCCGTTTAGAAAATGAATGTCATAGGGCTGTAAATTACAGCATAGAGAATGTAGCCAGTAATACTCTGATAACTTTGCATGGAGACAGGTGGTGCCTACACCTATTGTGGGGATCACTTTGTAATGTATATAGATATCAACTGTCTGTGATGTACACCTGAAACTAATAGAATTGTGTATGTCAGTTATGTATCAATAAAAATTTTGAAGTAAAAAATAGCCCTGGCTGGTGTGGCTCAGTGGACTGAGTGCCGGCCGGTGAACCAAAGGGTCATCGGTTGAATTCCCAGTCAGGGCACCTGCCTGGGTTGTGGGCCAGGTGCCCAGTAGGGGGCTTGTAAGAGGCAAATGCATGTCAATGTTTCCCTTCCTCTCTTTCTCCCTTTCTTCCCTTCTCTCTAAAAATAAAATTTTTTTAAAGTAAAAAATAAAATCACAACTCATAAACACTCAAAACTCAGTTTCTCATAAGTCTCCTGTATGAACTGTCATTTATGTTCTTGAAGTTATTTATGTGTATTTTTTCCATCTGGTGAAATACTGCACAATAGCTTGGTGTTATACGTGTTTTCATCTCTTTACTGAGTTACACCATGTTGATAGCTAGGTATTAACCGCGATGGAAATGTGTATACCATGGAGTTTGACAAACACTGTAAATAAGGACTTGATTTACTGTTTTGTTAACTGTCTAGTCTTAAGACAGTGATGGGGACATGTTAGGAACTTCGATATCTACCAGGTCTATAGTCATTACTTTATGACTCGCATACACACACACACACACACACACACAAGAGTGAGAAAGTATCCTCTTAGTAATTGAACACTGTCATGGGATGCCCCAAAGAAACCATTTATAGTAATAATTAATGAGGGATTTCCAAAATATGTTTTATGTCACTCGTTTTATTTGCTAAAAAGGCTTGTTAACTAATATTCATGTCAAAAGTACACTCATTTATCAATAATGGGAGGAACTTCTTTGTTTTTATTTGCAGTTTGATTTTGTCAAATCTTGGTGAAATTACGTAAGTTGCCACAGATACCAGAGGTCAGCAAAAAATCAGTAAAAAGCATTCTGTGAAAATCAATGGGCTGTATGGAATTATAAGAGGATATTGTATTTTTACTCTTATTTCTAAATTGTGCCCTATATATCTTTTATAGTCATACTGAAAATATAATAAACTCATATATTATTTTAGGAGAGTTTGTTGTTAAGCATCCTACTGGAAATAACTCACTCAGTAAAGGCTGCGATATTGAAAAGAAATACATAGGTCAGGAAATCTTGATAAAAAAATTGAAAAGGTATAAACAGAGAAACATTACAAGATTCTATCATGGACCGGTAATAAGTTGATGGGGAAAAACAGGGAATGGCAAACAAGTGTGTTTAATTTCAAGAAGGGTTTGTTGCTTGTTTGGTTTTAAGTAGTTTTGTGGTGGGCAGTTTTCTGAGAGGCCCCGAGGATCCCTTCCTCCCGATGATGGGTGCTTGCGTGATCTCCTGCTAAGGAAGCGGCCTAACCTAGCGACTTTCTTCTAATGCACGGATTCTAGAAAAAGCGAGAGGACACTACCGCTGAGACTCAATTGGGAAACACTGACTTCCATGTGGCTTGCACTCTGTCGATGGAGCAAGTCACCCCTTCGTGGGTTCCTCCACGTTGGGGCTCTCGTGGTCAGGCACTAAGGCAGCCCCCGTGGCCAAAACCCAGTGAGCAAGCAACAGCCCCCAGTGTGAAATCACTCTGTGCCTGGAAACCTGCCAACAATGGTGTGGGTGGGCTTGGAAGCCCACCAGTGCCCGGGTCAGCCTTCCCACGCAGCCCCAACCCTGGTCTACACCTTGATGTCAGCTGGAGAGAAACCCTAGCGACAGGTCCCAGCTAATCCTCACCCAGATACCAGACCTTCAGAAACTTCGAAATAAACAATTTTGTTCTTTCAAGCCACTAGATTTCGGGAGACGTCGTTAAGCGATAATAAATAACTAGCACAAAGATCGTGCAAATAAAATGGAAATTAATGCCTACTAAAAATGCCATCAAATGCAAGATTAACAGCGATCTTAACATCCTTGTTACCTACACAAACTACTTAAATCCTGAAACAATCGCCTGGTTCTTTCAAGTTACTTTCTGAATTTTCAAAACTTTAGTGTTAAAGTTTTTCTTTGTGTCTAAGGTAATTCTTGTGGTATTTCCACATTGGCATTGAAGTACTATAAAAAATTAGACCCTAAATATGGGTTTAGATGACTAAATCAAACAGAGGAATAAAATGATTACACTGGTACATAGTTTGGAGATTACTTCTAAGTGGTTTAAAATCCCACTGTCAAACACTGGGTTTATGATATCTGTTTAATCATCGTGTAGTAATATTAGTTCAAATTCCACCTTACTTTAAAAGGAAAAGCCAAAATGCTAGTTATCTCACTGGTTTGTTAACACACCAAGTTACTGACTTCTTTTACGATAATTATAGATATTTGGATGAGGGTGCCCCATTAACAATATCATAAATATAGTCATGGCATATTTTCTGAAAGAATATTTTTCTGAGTTAGATGTTTGAGATCATAATAGAACCAGAAATTTAAGTCATGGTTTTACTGGACATAGTTTTTATATTTTCCATTTTCTCCTTTCAATCTAGTCATACGATTTCCACTTCAATAGCAGTTTCTAGTGATCAAAGTGGCACGTGTCAAAACCTACCTAATGCTCTCCCTTTAATGTGGTTATACGATCTCAAATACTACCTCTAATGAAAAAGTATTTCACTTCAAATATTTTTGAAAAGAAGAAAGGGAAACACGTGTTGCATATGCATTTGACAGCACTGAAAATTCAATAATAAATTTAGAAAGAAATAGTCTCGGGTGTGTGTCCTCAGATGGTTTTTACATATTTGGACATTTCATACACATATTTATTTAAATACATACTTACATGTGTGTTTGCCTTTATTAGAGTCAGGTGCTTGGTTTTTATTTTCTTTAAACATTTGTTCTTTATTATCCAATCTTTACCCACAACCTTTTTCTATTGGCTTATTCTACCCCTTCCCCTGCACTTAATAATCGTGCATTGTGGTTTATCCTTCTCTCTTTGAAAAGAATGTAGCTAAAATGTAACTCTGTTGTGTTTATATTCTTATTTTCAGTGAGAGCATATCTTGCCATGTTAATAAATTTAATTGGTTAGCAAGAGAGGTGGCTGTAGTATAATTATTTATGAAGGATAGACATGCTACAATAAACATGCAGTGTTTATTAACAAAATTGATGATTTAATGAAGTCAGTCAGCTTGATTAAGTGGAAAGAAAGAAAACTTCTAATATAATTAGCTACTTTCTGTATGCCAAACATATGTTTCCTTAAGAGGGATCTTCCAGTAAACCTCTATGTCTTATTAGATGTCCACCGTAATAGCTAAATGCTTTTACAGTAATAGTTAAAGATCTCTAAACGATGTTTGCCTAACCTATAAAATTTATTACTTTGAAAACAATGTAGTTATTATGGTCATAAATATTTCTAGAAAACCCTGTATTTGAAGAATGACGAATTTCTAATGCTGTATACCTCCATGGCAGTGTTAATGAAACCTACAGTGAGGTGTTCTTTAACAAGCTTTTCATTCTAGCCGCATGTATAACTTACATTTATTCATGTGACAGAGGTTGTTTTTGTTTAAAAAAATCTTTATTAATCCAAAGGTGTATTTTATGAAGTATTTCTGTCAACCAACAACTACAGGCAGAATATAATAAACAAATAATTTCACCTGCTCTAGTGAATAATGAAATAAAAAATTTAAAATAGCGTGTAGAATGTTATGACCAAATTTTCCAGACTACTGTATACTTCTTTTTAAGCAATGGCCTGTGTCCATTTCAAACCATGAACCAGAAAGTCAAAATTAAATTTATAGTATGTTAGCAACATATCCCTGCTATTGATGACTGCTTTATTTTCTCCAAAGGTCCCCTCTAAATAAATAAATATTATTATGTCCTTAACTTATTGAGGCATATTCTGTTGAAAGTCATGAAGATATTCATTGAAATTTTATTAAGTTGTTGAAATACGTGTTTTCATCCCCAAGGCAAGAGTATATGTATATTTGTTTATGTGTTTTATCTTTGTCTCTCCAGTAACTTGGCGTTTTCATGTGCCTTTGACTCTTGTTCACCAAATTGTATTAATTAAGGAACACTGTGCAATAGTTGCTTTTATGAGAAGGCTAGTTCTAGACCAAGTCTTTTCTGGGTTGGGAATCTGTGTAACGATAGAGGCAGGGTTTTTATTTAGTTTGAACGACCTAATATCAGCCCTTTTCCCTCATATAAAAATATGTAAAAGGTTATAAGTTGAGTCTAACCTACACACTAGATATTCTCCCTCAGCAACAACAAAACTGTGTTTATTGATTTAGGAAAAAAAGATCATATAAACAGGGCTATTAATATGGTTCAGTGTAGCATGATTATGTCCCAAATAATTAAAATGTTTAATTTCAATCTTTAAATAGTTCTCACTGAGTGTAAATGGGAAGGAATTCTATACTCCATTAATAATTATTTGTGAACTGAAAGTATTTAAAAATACTAGACTAAAGTAAGTCAAATTAAAATATAGCTTCGAAAATTCATATGTAGTATGCCCCCTATATAGTGTGTAGCAGGACTTTAAAATAATAGCCGATCCTTATTAATTTCCTCTGGTATTTATGGTCACAATATTAATCCTGATGAGCTCATTTGGTATTAATGTGCATGCCAAAACTAGTTCTTTGGGATTTCAACAGTGATTTCAGCAGTGATTGATTACACAATTATCTTAAAGGGTTACCAGTTTTCTTAACGCCTCCTACCTGACAAGAGAGGTTGAGCCACATTGTTGCAGGTATAGAGTACAGCAGGTGCATTTGTCTTATATTCATGGAGTCAAAATTAATCCCTGTGTTTAAATCTCATGTGGCTACTTCAGCTCATTTTTTTTTTGCTATTTTCATTCATAATCTCCATATGCCAACCTGATGGAGATAGCATCTTTTAAGGATTAATCATCTAATACAGGCACCTATATTTTAAATATAAATGGGAGTTGGGACATGAAATAGATCATTAAAAAAAAAAGAGGGGAGCAACCAAAAAAATTAGGGCTCAATTTTTAAAAAATGGGAGCAAACTGGGAAACTGAGAATGGTAGCTGAACAAAACCAGGAGAAAATGTTACCAGTCTACAAAAAAAACCCTAGGAGCCCCCTAAACTCTTTAAGGTCTTTTGACTCTCACGAGGCATGAAGTGGATGAGGGGAGGTGGCCCTCTCCAGATTACGAAGACAAGAGGCGATGAATGACAGGCTTACTAATGGAATTTCTGCACCACAAGACATGTAAACTATTTCAATTAGATGAGACACTTACATATATCCAAATTATTTTAAAGTCATGTATCTTATTTTCTTATCTTTTAATCATGTTTTTTTCTGTTTATTTGCTCCTCGACTAGCACTGTTTCTCTAAAAAAAAATTAAAATGAATTCAGCGAATTCTGACTCCCAAGGAAAATAAGTGAAAAGAGGGTGTCTGTAAATTTGCCCCATCTCCCTTTCTCAGGCTTTTACCTTTCCTCCCCCACAAAGCCAGGCAATTACACAGGTGAGGAAGCAACCTATTACACAGACAAGGACCCTGTTTCTCCGTAGCTGAGTACCACTTTTCAACCTTCGGTTATCCAATTTCCAAACTACACTTGACGATAGGTTCCAAATCTTCAAGGATGGCCAACTCCTCCATTTAAAACTTGTGATTTTTTATTTGCTATGCATTCTATTAGATGGAATTTTAGTGTGCTGCCGTATAAGTTAGGGGATGTGTGACAACTTGGGGTCAGTGGATAGCCACTGTTGGGAAAAGTGGACCGTTTAGCAGAGCATTCTAATGTCGTGTATGGGGGTGGTATATGAACGTCACCTTTCAGTTAACAATCCCCTGTTTTCTTTATTTTAAAAGTAAATTTCAAAAATATTCTTACAGCAATATTCTTGCAGCAATCAAGGGTAAATACACTTTAAGTTACTTACATTTAAAGTTAAAGATATGAAGGGCAATCTAATGGGAAAACATGGGAGAGAAAGAGACTTTGCCAAAATCAGCACAGAGTCATGTACCGCAAGACCCTTTCCATTCTAATGACATGAAAATAGCCAAGATGAGCGATAGCAGCCACATTGAAACATCATAAGAAATCGGGGAGAGCTAGGAAGATGGAGAAATGTCTGTGAAATTAGTGTTGGTTGTTGGAATAACCAGTTACTCGGCTTCAAGTGCTAGAACATCTGAGATACATAAAAGAAACACAGTTTTAAATAATTAAATAGAAAACAAACGGATAAAAAGTGTAAGTAAATGAACAGAATTAGATGAAAATAGACTCAAAAAATGTGCCAAAATTATTATGAGAAACTGATAGGAAGGAGATGAAATAAAAAGTCAAATGATGATATAGATCTGAATATAAAAGGAAAGAAATTAAAGATAGAGTTACATAAAATGCACCATAATGAGCACAGAAAAATAGATATTAAAACCAGGAAAATATATGAAGCTAAATGAATAAATAATTCAGTTATCCAATAAATATCTGATGAAATAATAATAAACTTAAAGAAACATTGAATGAGAAATTTGTGAGGCAGAAAATGAGTCTCAAAAGGAAAGTCTGAGAAGCAAGATATAATGATGACCAAGTGTTAATAAATAGATGACGATTCAAAAGGATATTAGAACTTGAAATTGCTTATAATTGAACCTGATACCCTAAATTTAAAAAAAACTTAAAGGCAGAATTAAAGAACTCTTTGGTTTATCTCTATTTCAAGAATCTTCCTAGTTTTAGTTACAAAAGCAATAAACAATTTTATCATATATTTAGTTTCAGTCTTAGTTTTGTCTGAAAATACAGTTGTCCAGTGGTATTTCAATGGGATTGGTTCCAGGACCCGTGGGAACCCAAGTTCACGGTTGCTCATTTGCACGCCTTGTATAATAAGATGGTGTAGTATTTGCATATACTCTACACACATCTCATATACGTTGAATCATCTCGAGATTACTTGTAATGCCTAACGCAATGGGAAGGCAATGTAAATAGTTGTTAAACTGTGTTGTTGGGAATTATGACCAAAAAAACACCTGTCTAGACACATGCATAGTAGGCCTAACTACATACTATAACATCTACAACAAGGTAACATTTCCCCCTCAATATTTTCAAGTCCGAAAGTGGTTAAATTCACAGATGGAAAAACTGCAGATACAAATGAGTGACTGAATATGACACAGTATTTTTTAAAGATGTAATTTGAAAATACACATACCTGTGCAGACAAAAATTAAAAACACCTTTGGAATGTTTTATGCATTACCAATTATTTACACAAGTTCATGCATGTCTCTGACATGTACGAACATTAAGCCTCTTAAAAGAGAGAGCTGAACTCTCTCTTAAGTCCCTCATTGTACCCAAATCCAAAGATTGTCCTTGAATAAGTGAAGAGCATGTAAGTAATGTTGGGCTTTCTTTTTTTTAAACCTCCTTGAAAAAATGAAATAGTTTCAAGTTTCATTGGCAAAATCATTGGCGCAAATGTGCTTCATGCTATTTTTCTGCAAAGCCCCAGACTGCTCTCTAAAGAGAGTCACAGATACACATTTCTGTGTATCATGAATGTTCATTCCTAGCTAGCCCCAGAGACAAACACGCCTTACCCCCAGACTTGAACTCTGCAATGCATTTCTCCCAAGGACAAATGATCAGAATTAGAATCTGCATAGAGCCGTGTGAAAATATTAACTATTTTATTATAAAAATTTGTAAACATAGTGCTGGAAAGAACATAAGTCAGTCCTGGCTGGTGTAGCTCAGTGAATTGATCACGGGCCTGCGAACCACTTGATCGCGGTTCGATTCCCAGTCAGGGCACATGCCTGGGTTGCAGGCCAGCTCCCAGCAGGGGACTCACAAGAGGCAACCATACATTGATATTCTCTCCTCTCCTTCTCTCCTTCCCTTCCCCTCTAAAGATAAATAAATAAAATCTTTAAAAAAAAAGAACATTAAGTCAGGTAATTTGGGATTGTGTAAAGAGATGGCAAAAAAACTTTATTAACAAAATAGTAGTAATTATTAAAGTTTTTTTTACAGGTTTTGCAACATTCTCAGTACATTAAATGCATTGGCTTACATAAGAGTCCCTCAAAAAACAAATGATATCATATTCTTCTCATTTTAGAATTGACTCAATGGGAAGATCAGAAAACCCGCCCAGACTCACACAGTGAGAGACCCCAAGAGCCTGGCGATACACCCCGTCAGCAACACTCCAGGGATCCAGGTAAGAAGTACAACTGTTATAAATAAAAGCTTGAATAGCCAGATGCGTGATTCTGTGGATGGCGAGCCTTTAAAGTGTTACTATTGCTGGCAGTATCTGTCATGTTGAGAAGAATCAGGCTTATCTGTGTAGTGTATTCCAAAGGTGAATGTATTGCTTGGCGTTGTTATTAACGAGGGTGAGAAATGGACATTAAGCTTAGCCTTGGCAGAAAGCAAAAGGAACTATCTTCTCTAGAGGTGCATTGGGCAAAGAAATTGCCTAGAGAAGCTTATCTGTGTTCTTAGTGTGAAGACAATTGAAATTTCAAAGGGTGTCTGTCTTCCTGTGCTATGCATTATTTTCAATTGATCAGGAAAGTGTTCATATTACTGAAGTGGCTGGAATTATTAGGGAAAGATTGTTACTTAAATCAGAATTTATTAGTTATTTTGTCTGATTGGGATAGTGAATCTAAATAATATTAAAACTCCACAGCTCAAATGTACTTTTTTACACTTCATTATTCTCTATAAAATATTTATTCTAAAATTATTAAAATTATAAAAATCAATTGATTCAATATATATTTTAGTTTTATTTCTTAAGTATTTCTCTGTTGATAATGGCAAAACATAAAGTTTTGAAATACTAAATAGTATTGAAATACTAGAAATAAAATGGTAGCCCTAGCTGGTGTAGCCCTGGCTGGTGTAGCTCAGTGGATTGAGTGTGGGCCTGCGAACCAAAGGGTCGCTGGTTCAGTTCCCAGTCAGGGCACATGCCTGGGCTGGATCACAGTTGGGGGCATGTGAGAGCAACCACACATTGATGTTTCTCTACCTGTCTTTCTCCTTCCCTTCTCCAATCTCTAAAAATAAATAAATAAAATCTTTAACAAAAGAAGTAGAATAGCAAAAAATGTAAGAGACATGCTAAGCTCTAAAACATCTTTTAAATGTATTATTTATTTTTCTTTTGTCATTATTTCTTGACTGTAAGGTAGGAGCACATTAAACAGTTTTTCAGTCGTTTATTCTACAACTGCTATGATAAAAATTTCATATGTAGAATTTGTGAAATATCACAAAATGTATCCACTGGAATAGTTTTTCTATATTTATCATCTCATTTAACAAACACTGTGATTCTATTGCCAGATACAACCATTACGTAATCTTTCCTAAGATCTTAAAGTTCTGTTTTAGCATAAAAAATTATATAATTCAATATATCATCTTATCAACATGTCCAATTTCGCTTGCATGTTATTCTAGTTACAAGTGTTTAACATTATGTGCAACTATATGTGAACTATCAGTTCAGTTACTCAAAAATGTTATTGCATTATAACATTGATGAGAAAAGAAAATGGATTCCCAGCTGGGATCATTGTCTGGGTGAAATTTGCCTGTTCTTCCCAGGCCCGAAATAGCTGTAATAGAGCTTCCCCACCCACCAGACCTTCACGTATAAGGAAAGTGAGAGACAGAGAAGTCTGTAGACTCAGGGACCTGTAGAGGGATCAGTGACCGCTAATCAGAGATCAGAAATCTAAGAGAACCTCCAAAGTGAAGCCAGAGAAATGAATTCAGTGGCCTTCTCCCCTTACCTCACCATGGATGTCCAGCTGCCATCCCTTCCTGGCCAACTCCAATAGGAAGACAGCTGTCACAGGGATGCATGTAGGTCAACCTCGCCAGGGCAGAGAACAAGGTGGGAAGGGATGGAGAGTGGATCTGGTGGGTCCAATACGTCTCCCACAATGGCTCGATCCAAAATCCAAGTACAACAACTAACTGCCCCTACTTATAAAGAAATACTCCTCTATACTTTGGAATCAAATCTACACCTACTTGAACTTTTAAAGTGTCTTAATACACCTCCCCTACCTTGTGTCAGGAACTTCTCAAGTATGGAAATAGAGACGTAACTTCTTGGCCTGATAGAATTCATATTCTGGGGTAGAGAAAGAGAGATAGTATTGTAGCAAATAAAGTGAAATGATAAATACTCTCTTAAATACTAAGAGAGCAGGGATGAGTATGGAGCCAAATTTCAAGGGGAGAGAGGAAAGGAAGAAGGACAATAAATATGCAAGCCGATACGTACAGACTAGGAGAGGAGAGCAAACCCTTACTGATATTAGGGGACTCGAAAAAAGAAAAAAAAGACAGATAGGAACCTCAGAATTAAGCATTTGCTGCCAGTGGTCAAGACTGAACTCATACAACCAGGCCAAAGAAAAAAAGATTTTATTTAGAAACTTGGTCTTGCATTGAAAAGATTAAAATGAGCTTAAGTTCTTAAGAAGTTCCCCTTTCTGAATCCTGGAAGACTTTTCACTTGGCCACATATTCAGCATAATATCTTCTGTTAATTAGCTCCACATTAGCACCTGTGACCCTGCCTGGCATAGTCTCTAATGCACATTATGGAAGAGTTTTTGGCTCTCTCAAACAAATTCCAAGGAATGTTTTTATGAGCCAATGACTTTTTTTTTATTACTGAAATGTTGAGTAGTCTTCAGTTAATAGCTTCACTGGCTATGTTTAGGAAATAATTAAATTTGCACATAGAAAACATAACATATCTTTAAATCCTATTATTTTTATAGTCCTCCATGACATTAATATTCTTTAATGGCCTTCATTTTAAAAGAATAATTTCAATATGTAAAACAACCACATTAACATTTTAATAATACAGTCATAAAATGAGAGAGGTAAAAATCTACACGCTTTCATTGAAGATATTTTTGTTTTATCTGCCAAAATGTCACTTTAACATGCTTTTGATGTTTATGCATTGAAAAATGAATTTTAATATATTTCTTTTTTAAAATATTTTTATTTATTTATCTTGGAGGGGAAGGGAAGGAGAGAGAGAGAGAGAGAGAAATATCAATGTATGGTTGCCTCTCGTGTGTCCCCCGCCAGGAATCGGGAACTGGCCTGCAACCTAGGCATGTGCCCTGACTGGGAATCGAACCTCGATCGTGTGGTTGGATCCACTGAGCGCTCAATCCACTGAGCTACACCAGCCAGGGCCTATATTTGTTTCATATATTCATAAAACGTTTTTGCTTTGTAAGGAAACATATGCTCCCTAGGAATTGACTCCTCCCCACTAGCTGCTAGACCCGTAGGTAGAGCCAGGTCTGAATACAATCTTTTTTGAGGAGTTCTAGACCCACTAAGGGACAAAAGGGACTATACCCGGAGAAACTGTCGAAACACGGACAGCATGTACTGAAGAATCTGGACCCGGGGGCTGCTGGGAAGAGGAGTTTATTGGTACCGGAGCACCCTCTCCCAATACACTATCTAGGAGTCCAAAATCTGATACAACTATGCTACTTGATTGCGTCTTGGAAGTCTGGATGAAATAATAGTCATCCCAAGTGAAGGAGAAAGACTAGAAGGGCAAGGGCAGAGAGCTGTGTGTGGATGGGATTGTTCATAGAAGAGGACGGTAGAGGCTGGACAGGTTCTGTAGGGCAGGAAAGCCAGTCATTGCAGTCTGTATCATGGAAGGGCTCAGAAAATACTCTGTTCACCAACCTGTTAAGTAGTGTGCGTGTTAGGTGGGGCACCTGCATTTTGGGCTGTTCAGTGTTGCCCGTTCTCTGTAGGCTAGGGTTGCCTGTAAGAGGTGCTGCTGTAGAGCCGGCCACCTTAGTTACAGTGGAGATGGGAGGATTTTGAAATAAAATCCAGGAGGTGGTGGTTCACCATCCACAAGAAGGTGGAAGGAATTGTGACGTTAAATGACATGCTCAGTGATTTCTGTCCACTCACAAAGTGTATGCGGAAGCCCTAACCCTCAATGACAGCGTAACGGGAGTGCCAGGCAAAACAAAGGATCAGGAGATAAAAGAAATGCAGTGTAGACTGGTCAAGAAGCAAAGTCCAGAGAAGATGGACATTGTATTTGATATATATCAAATGTTACAATTCATGTACATTAATCAAAGATTTGAAATAGAAAAAAATATTTTCATCTTGAATTAATAAGTTTAAAAATCAAATGCTATTAATAAGAAATAGATGATAGATATGAAGTGATACAGTTTAAAAATAAATGGATAGTAATGATATAGTACAATGATGCCAACAAAACATTACGTGTCAGTATTACACAAAATAAATTTGAAATGCATACGAAGCATTACAGCAAATATAAAGAAGGTCATATCTTGGATGAGCTGTCATTTACTAAAGTTGATAATTTACATAGATCTTCACTCTTTGTATTGTACATTCTATAGATTTCGATAAGTGAATGATGCCGTGAGTCCACCATTATATTGTCACTCAGAGCAGTGGCGTTGCCCTGTGTTCCACCTATTTGCCCACATGTTTTAATGTGCAAAGAATAAAAATATGGGGCGAATTGATTTTTCTAAGCAAGAGTGCCTTCAAACCAAGTGTGAATGTAAATTCCTGCTCACGATTGAATGTGCATTTCATAATGTGAGTCTAACACATTACACACAAATTAATTTGATTTGATTTGTCCTTGTTGTATTCATGGTTTAGGTTGTGTTTTACATTTTCTGTTTGCTTTGACATTTTCTTACATCTTGATCTCTAACTCATGTCGTTATTTTGTATGAAATGCTCTTATGTTACCCGGATCAAAGTAAATTGTTGCTATATAGTGGGCAAATTATGCTTGTGTATTAATCTGTTCGGTTTCCTCTTGGTTCATTGATTTCATTTTGATAATTCGTCATGCATGATCAATATTCAGCTAGTTAATATAACTGACTAAGCTTTAGTGCTTTGATTTTTCTCTTGACTCCTTTTCTCATTCTTCTTTTAAAACTTCCCTAATTCTTTTTGTTTTCTTATATTTAAGTTTCAAAAAGTGTATTTTTATAACCCTTTGGATTATTTCAGTGGCCTATTGAATCACTGAATTTTATACAAGCTTTACATACATTTAGTGTGTTCTGGATAATGTTTTATTTGAAGCTTGAGAATAATCACACAATGTTTCTGTTTTCCTGAGCTATTTAATACAAAGAAATGAAATGAATGTAATCAGGCAGATTAGTAAATAAAATTCATTCCCAGCCCTGAATAGTGCTGACACTTTTACTTCATCACAAAGACCATAGCTCATAGAATGCGTAGTATTTCACTTCTGTCTGTACGTAATGAAAATGTCCCAAGCTTTGTGTCAGCTTGAATGGACCACAATGTCCAGGCATCTGGTCAGACATCCTGGATGTTTTTGTGAAGCTGTTATTTAAATGAGCATAATTAAACGTTTAAATCAGTAGTCTTTGGGTGAAGCAGATTACTCTCCATAATGTGGGCGGGCCTCATCCAATCGCTTGAAAATCCTAATAGAGCAAAGACTGACCTGCCCTATGAACGAAGTAATTCTGGCAACAGACTGCCTTTGGGTTCAAATGGCATCTTGAACCACATCCTGTTCATTCTATTTCTCTGGAGAACTTTAACTAATAAGCATTCTTGGAGATTATTCCTTATCAAGCATATATTTCAGGGGAACAAATTGGGTGGTGCCTCACTTGCTGTACTTTTCTTAAAATTATATTTATTTTCTTCTTGAAAATTATACTCATCACTTACCTGTCTAGCGGCAATGTGTTATTTGTGGTAAAGAGGAAAACTATTCAATAATGAGCATGGAGACAATTGTGCTGATCTAAATGTGGATGGAAGTGAGAAAGAAGTGTGTGCTGCTAACTCATTGACTTATGACAGTACTCTTATTATTCTACTCAAACATTTGGAAACTTTCCCCCCAGACTGCAGTTGCCTACCTAGTAAACTTCATTGTGCCCTAGATCCAGTAACTTATTCCAGAAGAATTCTGCCTCCAAAATGCAATAGATTACCAAGGAGATGAGTTATCTTCTTTAAAGAATGAAACGATTCTGTGAAAGCACACAAGGACCGCCTTCACTTGACGTAGTTAACGTGAATTTCCGATTAAATGGAATTTTCCTTATCTGACCTAGTAATTGGTCTAACTTTTCCCCAATATTTCATGTCCTGGAGACATTTAACATGGCCTTATGTAAAAACAAGTTGCGTGAAAGAAATGGATTGATTGTGTCAGACTCTAAAGTGTATTTTACTTCCTATTTTTCACCTGAGCATGCATAGTTAACAGTAATAATTTGGTTTGTGCAACATGACTCTATTAAATCTATTTTAAACTACTGTAATCTCTCATTATTACATCTGAATTACTATACTGCTTTATTTTTAAGTAGCTCTGGGTCATTACACACCTCAAAGTGTGGTGGATCAGATTAAAATAGCGAAGGTATTACAAGAAATAAAAAATTTAAATTCCACTCATAATTAAGGATGCAGCCTAGGAAAAGTTAATTTAGAGAAAGATGAGCAAGCTACCTTGGGGAAATTTTGAAAAGGTCACAAAAAGACTGATGATTAAAAAACACTCTTTTGCAATTCCTGCGATGTTTGACCATGGCACTTTAGCAATCAAAGACTTGGGGAGAACTAAGAGAAAATAGTACCCATATCATTTTTTTTCCTCATCATAGCTTTCATTTCACATCTGTAATTTACACAAATATCATTTGTAATTTTTGTTTGAAACAGTACGTTGAAGGCTGGGTCTATAATTTTAAATGTCCATTTGATCACATGATTGTTTTACTTTCACAAAGCCTGAGAATAACAAATCACCACTCCTAGATTAAGGAGTGGCAGCCACACCCTAGAAATGCAACAAAATGTAATGCAATTTCCTGAAAAGCAACGTGGATGAAATATACTATGGTGGGTATTTATTAAATTTTATTTTGAAATGATCTCTTATTAAATTCATTATTTCAGGAGCTTGGTTACCTTCGTGAGTCACTAAGCCAAAGCCAGGTGACAGAAAAGGGTGATTTCATGTTGCTTCCCCACAATGCTGTTTAAAAGTCAGTTGATCCAGTTGTTGGGCAGCGAGTGCTCATGGCGATGCTAAGAGGAGAATACTCACCTGGTGGGCCTTGAAGAGCCGTAGGAAGTATGATAGGGAGGGAGGGAGGGAGGGAGGTAAACAGGTGGGCAGGTAGGTAGATATATAGATAGACAGATAGATAATAGATCCATACTTTTCTGAACAATACACTATTTTTCTATCTGAATATAGTCACAGTAACATAGTATGCATTTTTAAAACTCTAATTTAAATTCAAATCTTAATTCACATCCATATATTAGTTTTTATTTTTTAAGATCTCACTTATGGTTTGCATTCAGTATTGTTTTGATGGAAGATGATTGTACACTTTCACATTATGCGGCGTATGTATTTCTGTATTCATAACTGGAAAACTACCTGATGAGAAAGACAAGACAGACTCCATTAAAGTTTCAAAATACATTTCATCTCTCTGAGTGAAGGGTATGAAATGGAAAACTGCTGCTTTTCTGGGAGTTTATAATGGAGAATTATTTTACCATGGACTAAAAGTGGACTGAAATGTCTTTGCACTTTACATTGTCATCATCATGCACACCATTAAAATTTCGTATTTTCATAGTTGAGCAGAAGACACGGGATTCGGTGCAGGGCAGAAAGAGTCTACGTGGTGCAATCCACAGGCTGAGAGCACGGGAAGGATGGGGTTTAATTTGTCCTCGTTCCTCCAGCGGAAGATAATTAGATATCAACAGAGAGGTGCTGAAGTGTAGCCATGTTTTTGAACTCGAATTTCATTAATTCCCCTCTCTTCCTGTATTAAATGCGATTTCAAATTCAAAGTCATTAATGTGGGCAAGGTTCTTTGGTTGAAAGTGAAGTCGATCCCAGGAAACTGAGACTCTCAGGTGTGAAAGCGGAAAACAACGACAGCCCACCACATTATGTGGCTCTGAACCTGGGGAAGTCGCAGCGTCCTACATTTAGTTGTACGTCTCTTATCACACTAATAAAGGACTTATAATCTACTCATTATGAGGCCCTTCAGATCTCACAGGGTTATTTTTAAGGAAATAAAGATTCATTGTTATTATCTAATTTATATTCGATTGGCAAGGCTTTTAAACAATGACAATTTTAATGTTTTTAATACATATAAAGCATCTTATTTTTTAATGTGAGGTATGTTATATGGTGTGTGTGGAATACACATAAAACAGTAAATGAATTGCTTTATTTTTGAAGGTTAATGGGCTTGTGACTAGGCCAAGAAATAGAAGTAGTAAGGTGTCAGCTTATTCTCATAAAGAGTCCTTTTGTGTTGGTTAGTTGCAAAAACAAACAAACAAATAAACAAACAAAGGCCGAAACCAAGTTGGAATAACTTGATGTCAATTCTTAATACTTCTTGAAAGGGAAACATATAGGAATGTGAAGCAGGCAAAATCAAGGTCATGGTCAGGGCTCAGTGAGGAGAGAAAGCGCAAGCTAGATGTCTACCAGGGAGCTCATTATAGACTCTGGG
The DNA here is from genome assembly GCF_014824575.4 of Sturnira hondurensis. Classification (NCBI taxonomy): domain Eukaryota; kingdom Metazoa; phylum Chordata; class Mammalia; order Chiroptera; family Phyllostomidae; genus Sturnira; species Sturnira hondurensis. The sequence continues at coordinate 9,602,089 of NW_028091156.1, forward strand.
ATAATGAGATTATCCTGTTTGTCTTTCTGAATAGATGAACTAGTGAAGGTCTGTAGAGATGATCTCAATGAAGACTTAAAACCCTTTACAACATTTTCTTTTATTTCAGTGGATAACTAACATGAAAGCCAAACTTTCATCCCACTCCTAATACACGCTACTATCCATGAGGCTCTTAGATACCTTCATATCTTCCAACACACCCACTTACAATACAGGACTAAGGGACCCTAAATTGTAAATTTAAATAAATATTAATTAAACACCAGACTCTGTGGTGAAAGCAAAACCGACATATAACAATTTTTCAAAAATCAATTCCATTTCTATCTATCAACAGCAAACTAATAGAAACAAGATTTTGAAAATAATTCAATTTGTCATAGCATCAAAAACAGCTATGCAGGAATAAATTTAAAAACAAATAGGAGAGAGAGTTCTACATTAAAAACGAGACAAATATTGGTGTGAATGAAATTAGAAATATTTTAAATGGACAGATGTATTATACGTATGGATTAGAACACTCGATATTCTAAAATTGTTAATGATTTCATAAGGTTCATTTTTCAGAATTCATGTTATAATATTTATATTCATTTTATAAATAGCTTCTATATTCATTTATAGTATTTTATAAATTTCATTTTATAATATTTATACGATTTTATAAAAATCAGACCTCAGGTCTAGAATTTTTAACATATATTTTAAGCTTGTGTGATGATCTAATATTTACAAAATGGGTTTGTATTTAGTACTATTTTATATGTTAATTAAAATCATTAATTTTCAGAGGAGTTTAAAATATTGGGGAAACCTGTGTCATTTTATTAAGGGTTGGAATGTGGTCAGTTCATTTTCTCCATAGATATTTATCTAGCCCTTGTAAGGTTAGTAAAATGTCCAATTTTTGTATAGGCTTTATGCCAACTAAGGAATAAAGTCAAAACAGAAAAATAATTATGACCTGGCTGGTGTAGTTCAGTGGATTGAGCACAGGCCTGTGAACCACACAATCGTGGTTCGATTCCCAGTCAGGGCACATGCCTGGGTTGCAGGCCAGTTCCCGGCAGGGGACACACCAGAAGCAACCATACATTGATATTTCTCCCTCTCTCTCCTTCCCTTCCCCTCTAAAAGATAAATAAATACAATCTTTTTTTAAAAAAATATTTATTTCATTGTTGTACAGTTTCTGTACAATTATTTATTTCATTCAAGTACAGTTTTTTGTTTTTTACTCCCATCCCAGCCCCACCCTCGTGCTCCCCATCTCCCTCTCATTTCCACCCCACCCCTAGTTTTTGTCCATGTGTCCCTCATACTAGTTCCTGTAAATCCTTCCCCTTTTCCCCTGAAATTCCCTCCCCTCTCCCTTCTGGTCCCTGTTAGCCTGTTCTCTATTTCAGTGTCTTTGGTTATATTTTGCTTGCTTGCTTGTTTTCTTGTTTAGGTCCCTGTTAAAGGTGAGATCATATGGTATCTGTCTTTCACCACCTGGCTTCTTTCACTCAGCATAATGCTTTCCAGTTCCATCCATGCTGTTGCAGAGGGTAGGAGCTCCTTCTTTCTTTCTGCTGCATAGAATTCCACTGTGTAAATGTACCATAGTTTTTGGATCCATCCATTAAGTACTTGTGAAAACCATCATGTATTGACAAACTCTGATTACTCTCTTTTGTGATCTGATACTTCTGGTTATTTTTAAGAAAAGTAGGTTGTTTTTTTAATCAGGTGACGATAGGGAAAAATGACTCTCGGGCATTTTAGGAGTAAGTGTGCTACTCTGACTACTAATAGTCACCCTCAATAAAATTCAGTATACTTTTATAATATTTACAATTATTTTAATTGAAAATGTATGGAATGATGCCAAAATACCCAGCTGAAAAGTCGAACTCACCTGTCCATTTACAGTGGTACACCTTGCACAAAAGAAGGAAAAATTGAAACAAGTAGAATAGTTGACTATTTTCTTTGTCTTCTCAAAGACTTAATCTTCCAAAATGATTTTCTATTTTTCTACACAAACTTCATGTCTATGTTCTGAGTGAGCTGCATATAAACTTTTGAAAAATACATACAAGTTCTTATGTTTAATATGTAAACACAGTAATTAATAGATTAGTTGCTAATCAGGCACACTATTAACGTAGTCCAAAATTCATGTTCTATGTATCATTGCTTCCAGGAAATATTTTATAAAAATTACTTTTTCTACTTAGGAAGGGAATGATTGCCTTGGGGAAAAGAATATCACGTAGCACTTTTATGTGTGAATCTTTTCAAATGTAATTATTCGAATGGGTAACTAAACATGAATTCTGCTTTAGGGCTAACACATACCAATTTGTTTCACAGGTCATCTAATTATAAGCAGATCATCCACCCACCTTATCTCTCATTCTTTTGCATTTTAGAATAATTTCAGATACCAAAGAAATATGTGATACTTTATTAGGTCCTTGTGGGAGTACATGTATTATAATTGTCTCAGTTATTTCACAGTTTCCTAATTCCTTTGTCATTAGATTATCAACAATAAGTGAGTTACTAGCACATTATAAGCATATGGAGAAAATAAGTAGAACATTTTAACAAAAAGAACAAACAAATGAACAACTCAACGATCCATAGTCTTTCTATGAAAGAGTCTACATGCTAGAAACATATTTCAAGACATCATCATGCCAATTTAAGGTATTGCCTTCCTATTTCACACATAAGACAGAGATACAATTCACTACTTACTTCAAAGAGACATGAACCTGCTGTTGAAATTTGTACCAGGGTGGGCATGCAACTGTCTTTAAATATACAAAATAAGACAACATCACAAAACAGTAAGCAAAGGCAACCAAAGCAGTCATCAAGAGAATATTTTCCTCGTTTATTTTCTTGTCACAATCTTACTTAACTTCCGTGCCTTTTAGAAGAATGATCTAAATAGAAGTGCAGAGTCTCTTAGATGCAAGTTTAATTAAAAGTTCAATTTATTATAAGGTTATTACCATATGAAATCCAAGAGCAGAAATTCACTGGAACAAGACTCTTGGTATTTTATTTTTCTTCTCTCTACGGGTATGGTGTGTTTTACTCTTTGTAACTTAAAAAATGTCTCTTTGATCAGCAGCACCACCTGGGAAGAAAAATGCCCCAGGGCAACTCAAAAGTTCTTATCTCGTGTTTCAAATCATTAGAAAAAAAACATGATTGGGCCGGGCGAAAAATCTTGGGAAATAAACTAATTAACCTGAACTATATCAAGTGGTATCTCTGGACCCTTCCACTCCGACCAAGAGATGAAGTCACCTCTCTTGTGCAAAGCTGATGGCGTCTGCCTAAGGCATGGGCATGGGGGACAGTGGCCAGAATATGGGGAATGCTGCTGTATTGTCTTGCATCCTTATTCCTTGCCTTGATTTCCAGTGACTTCCTCCTAAGTAACTTTGCCTCTCACTCTCCTGCCCCTACTCTGAAGTCTTGAATAGCCATTGCTTCAGAAATGAACAAATCAAACATCCATTTGCATATACAATCTGTGGTTTTCCTTTATTCTTTTCTGGTTTTACGTGCTACTTTACAGCCTAGATTCCAGGGACTAAGACTACAAATGCTCTGTTCCAAACCTTTCCAGCACACTCAGATGTCTTGTCCCACTCACCCGACAAAACCTGAACTACGGAAAAATAACAGCTGCCAATTTTCTTCACCTCATACCCTAGCAAATGAATATTGTTGTATACAAAGTACAGTCCTATTGATCGTCCATGCCTATATACTTCTAGTGGCCAGCAGTAACTGACAATTAACCTACTTTTCTTACTGAATTTCTCCCCCAAGATATTTCTCCAATTCTCAAAAATGACCACATCATATTTTTTCCACTTAGATTGGCTCCTTTAACCAACATACATACATAATACATACATGCTGTATATGAGATATATATATATATATAAATGTGTACGTGTATATACAGAGATTAAACATATCATACTAATTGCCTTCTCCTATTCCCCTTCATCTCAACTTACGTGCTTGAGGAAAGGATATTAAAGAAGTTAAGAGGAAACTTTAAAATGATCTATTTATTGCAGCCTGAAACAGATTGTCTTTGTAAACAAGGAAACAAGTGTCTTCAGCTGCGTAAAATGGAAAATCATAACTGGCATTCCACTTCATGCTTAAGGAGCCCTACCATACATTAATCTGTAAATCAATACTAAATACCCATGCCTTGAATGCCTGGGTAGTAATATATAATTTCTATGTTAAATAGTAACAATTTTCATTAAAAGTGCAAATGCACTTAAAATGCGTGGATGGAATTTTTCCAATGTTTTCATTTTGGGGTGTGTGTGTGTATGTATGTGTGTGTGTCAAAGAAGTTGGCCATAGAAAGGGTCTTAAAGAAAACAGTTTTCTGATGTAATTTTCTCTTAGCAAGTTTATTTTGTAAGGTATCGTCACTCTCCCCTCTTCCTGGTGACATCAGGAAAAAAAATCCCCTTTATACAGTGGACACTAAAATGCATTCACTGGTGTTCAGAGAATCCTTGAAACTTAGCATTTTCCGCTGTGGTCTTGCTGTTCTGTTGAAAAGGTTTAGTTAGTTTGTGGATTGAAGGGAACAAGCGCACTCTGCCGTGTGGACCGCAAACAAAGGACAAGACTGTTTAGTAAACAAGAGAAATGGAATTGGACACTATTCTGAAAGAGAAAAAAAGATGTCGAAATAGGATTTTCTGGACCTGCTGTGTTGTCTGAGGCCTGAAGCCTTTCCACTCAAAAGGCGAATTTGTTGGATAAAGCAAGAAAAGTCTTTCTTCCCATGTCTAGACAGGAGTCCCCGAATGAGCGTTAATTCAGATCCCAGCTCTGCTTCTCGTTGTCTGAGTAACCTTGGAAAACATACTTTACATCCATAGGTCTTATATTTTTATCTACAAAATGAGATTTATTTTCAAAGTGTGTCTGTCAGGTGACGGCTTTAAAGATTTCTGAGAATCATGTATTTCAAAGGGCTTAGCACAATGCTTGTCATCGAGCAAGTGCTCAGTAAAAGCTAACTGTGCAGGAAGATGGTGACTTGGTGAGACAAATGTCCGCACGGCTTGAGTATAAAGCCTGGTTTCCTTGCTAACTGAGCAACCTTGGACAATCAATTCTTTATCTCCTGCGCTTTCATGTCCCCTCTGGAGTGGGGTCAATGATTACACCTCCCCTGTAGAGTCCTCATGAGAATTAAAGGCTTCACCCAATTCCCAGCATGTAACACTCAAAAAGTGACTGTTACAGATTATTACCCTAATTAGAACGGCTGGCGCTGACCCTGGCAAATCCTTGCCCCAGCTTTTGGGGAGGCTGTGGTAGACTGCCTGGTGTCTGCGCTTCTTCCCCCCACCAGCGTGCCCACAGCTCCCAGCGATACAGCTGGGGAAAGAGATGCCTGAGACTGAGCAGTACAAGCAGGGAATCGCTGTTCCTATCTATGTCATCCTTGCCTGTCCTTCGTAGCAGTCATTACAAAATGGCATTATTTTACTTTTGTTTCTACTCGTCTCTACTTTTCTCCTCCCCTAAATTATATGTTGCGCTGGGAGAGGAAGCATGTTTGTCTCCTTCACTGAGAACAATGGCTGATATATGTAGGCAACCAAAATTGTCTGTTAAATGAATAGATTTTTTTTTTCTCGAAAATCACTGACATTTAAGGAAACTTATCTGCTGGGATGGGCCAGTCTTTCCAATGGGCGGTTGAGGCTGGGGGTTGGCGATTACTTATCCAAGTCCTTGTTCATAGACCAGCAAGGTACTCTGTTACATCACCTTTTAGAAAATCAAAGTACCCTCTTACAATATCACACAGAACAAATTTACAGTCTCAGTAAAAAGGACATATAATCTAGACCAAGGGTATTTTTGATTATGTACCTAACCTGATCAAGTTATTCTAAGGAGCTAATTATGTAAAATATTCATATAAATATATATATATACACATATATATATTTTTTGTCTTCTACCTTCTTCATGCAGATGGCCTTATTGCTTCTTTTTTTTTCCATTTTTTGGGTTGTTACAGTTTAGCATAAAAATTGAGCGATAAAAACAAGTAATGGATCTTTTTTTTTCTTTCCCTTGATGGACTGTCAGTAAAGGGGATTATCCCAGCTAGATTGAAATTATGACTCATGGCAGGGAAAAGAATCCAAAGTTTGGGGAAGGGCAAGTGAGGGAAAGACTTTCAGGACGTCGGACTTTGCAGCATCTGTTCAGCTTGTAGATGATCCCAGTTTTAGCTGCTGTTGCCCTCACTTGGCCCCAGAATTCGCCAGACCACAGGAGACCGCTGTAGAGAAAATGCAGTAGATCTGGTGAGTTTATTCCAGAAAAGCTGTATTAGCTTTCATGCCTCCTGTGCTTGGCAGATGTGGTGTAATTGATAATCAAATGCCTTAGCACAAAGCTCGACCCTGTGTCTGTTTTTTATTTTCTCTAATGGGTACCAGGCTGTCACTTTCCAGAGATAGGAAGTTCAGATGAAAGGGTATACCGAACCCTAATGTGTCAAATACAAAAACAATCGTACTTATTCTTCCATTTTCATATAACTTTTGTGCTTGGAAAGGGTATCTCTCAATTTCCTTTGTTTTTCACTTTTTGGATTAAGTTGTACCTGTCATCACAATGTTATTTTACACCTCACTTTGTTCAGTTTGCTCTAATGGGTCATAGCTTAAAATGAATTCTTCCAAATAGCCCCCAGAGTGTATTATTTTTAATGCATTGTTGTGTTCAACTTACTAGTATTTTGTCTAGGATTTTTGCATCTCTATTCATCAGAGATATTGGTCTGTAGTTTTTTTTGTGGGGGGGTGGTGGTGTTTGTAGGTTATTCTTGGCAGGATTTGGTGCCAGAACTTTGATGGCCTCATAAAATGTGTCAGGAAGTACTGCCTCGTCTTCAATGTTTTTGGAAGATTTTTTAAAAGGATAGGTACCAGGTCTTTTTGATTGGTAGAATTTACTAATGAAGCCGTCTGGAGCTGGACGTTTACTTTTGGGGAGTTTTTTGATGGTTGTTTCAATCTCCTCACTGTTGATCGGCCTGTTTAGATTTTCCAGATTTTTCAGAGGTTCAGTCTGGGAAGGTTACATATTCCCAGGAGCATATCCATTTTTTGTACGTTACTGAATTTGGGGGCGTATAGTCTTTCATAGTATTTTTACATGATCCTTTTATTTCCGTGAGGCAGGTGGAAACTTCTCCTCTTCCACTTCTAATTTTATTTATCTGAGTCTTTTGTCTTAATCCCTTAGTGAGTCTAGCCAGGGGTTTGCTGATTTGATTAATCATTTCATTAAAAAAACAGCTCTTTATTGTATTAATTTGTGGTATAGTGTTGTTGGTCTTTGTTTCATTCTATTCTGCTCTAATTTTATTACCCAAGACCATACTAGAGATTTAATGCAATCCCCATCAACATCCCAATGAATTTTTTAAAGAAATACAATAAAAAAATCATCAGATTTGTATGGAGCCACAGAAGACCCTGAATAGCCAATGCTATAAATGGTATTTAATAAGACTGAGATGGTAGAATCAAGCGCATCCCTACTTGTCTGATATCAGATATGATATAATTATTCTTCTGTTGTGGGAACAGTTGGAAGTAGATCATAAGGTGTTACACTTGTTCGGATACAACAAGAAATCAGAAGTCAAAAGGAAGTTAGGAGGTTTTGAAATACCTCCTCATATAATCTTAATATAATTCTTACACTTAGGTTCGTTATATCTTGAGTGAGTCTCAAAGAGTCCAGCAAAATATCAAATGAGATCGATGGTATTTATGGCTGTGAGTATGCTGAAATGTATAGACTGGTAGTTGTTCAATTTTGATGAGTCTGTTCTGTAATAAAATAAGAACATGATAACCTGCAAGCTGAATAAGATGCATTATGGGGTAGCTCACTTATCTTTCACATTTTTCGGTTACATATGACTAGTTTCTTAACTGGGACTTACCTGTCACAGGTAAATGGAAACTCTAAAATACCCTTGAAACACCCCACCTTTACCTCTCTGGTTCACTGACAGAGGATTATGGTTCAATTCTTAGTAATTGCAGTGCCGCTCCCTATATCTCAGTGATGCTGGCTTCAGTAGTTAGGCAAGGAGAGTTATTCCCCAATAAAATTGTTCTAGTCAAACCAGTGGCAGCGCACTATGGCGTATTGCTGTCTCCGTTAGATAGACCACAGCGTGTGTGGCACACGATGCTGTAATCTCGGTCCCATATTTCTTAGCAATCGTGAGGGGATGAAAAGTGGTAATAGTAGGAAGAAGGCTAATAAGTACAAGTAATGGAGGAGATTTAAATGCAAGGTGCACTGTAAATCAAATAGTAATCACAAGCTGTCAGTGATAAATATTCTTTATTTGTTATTATCTTTTTTTTCTCCATGAGATTACTTGCATTCAGGAGTACCGTTTGAATTTTACAGTTTGATCAAATGCCAGTGTCATAGGGATCCAAACAGGAAGATCCTGGTGCTTTGATTCCAATTAGTCTGAAACTTGTTGTATTACCAGAAAGCTTGCTGACATCATTCTACAAGGGGCGTTATAAAAAAGTCTTATGTTAAAGTAAAGTGGAAATATCTTACTATTTCTTTTTAAAATATTATCTATAAAGTTAAGTTATTCCCATGGCTTTCCATGGGCATCCGTTGTATCTTTGTGGAATGGGAGCAGGGACAATGCAACACATCAAATTCCCTAATTTGTGTCACTTTCACACTCCAGATTAACTAAAGTCAAATCAGTTTTCTTTTAAATGTGACCTGTCTTAACCACCCTAAAAAATTAGTGCTTGAGTAATTATCTTCAAATTACTACTTCATAACTTTTCTTAGATCTCCTATGACACAGTAGAATAGCATATTTTTAAATGTTTGTCCTAGAACCACAGTTCTTTATTCTTAACTTTAAAAATAGCAATATATACAGTGGTAATTTGGGTAATTGTAACTCACTGGGACTATAGAAGCAATGGCAGCTAGAAGAAGAAGAAGAAATGAAATCCGTAGTAGAAAGAAGGAGATAAAGATAAAGATCAGAGCAAAAGTAAAGCGACTATGAAACAGAAAAATAATAGAAAAAATTAACAAAAGTAGGAGTTGGTTTTCTGAGAGAACATACAAAAAAGAAAAACCACACTTTTTGCCAGACTAAGAAAGAAAAAGAAGATTCAAATAAATAGAATTAGATATAAGAAAGGAGATCTTGTAATGAAAACCTTGAAATAAAAGGATCATCAGGGAATGTTATGAACAATCATTTGCCAACAAATTGGTAACCTAGAAGGAATGGTTTGATTCCTGGAGATGTGCAGCCTTCCAAGACTGGGAATCAAGAAGAAAGACTAAAGAAAAAAGAAAAAAAAAAAAAACCTGGGCAGGCCAGTAACAAGTAAGGAGACTGAATCAATAATAAAAAAAAAAAAAATCAACACAGCCCAAGACCAGAGAGTCTCATGGATGAATTCCATTATTTCTTATATAATTTTTCTTCCACTTACTGTTTCCAAAGTTGAAGTCACGATTACTTACTTAGTGGACATTTGCCCTGTGATGACTTTGCCCTGAGTCTACACTTGTAAATTCTCTGTCTTTCTGCTCTAGTTTTCAGGATATTTTTATGACTTTATCTTGTAAACTCAATTTATTACTGTTGTTATAACTTTATTTCAGCAAACCTTTTTAGCTTTAAGAGCTTTCTTCCTTTATTACTGCTTCTGTTTGAGTGTGCCATAACTTTGCCACTTTTTGAAGATAACATTTAATACATTTTTGAAAAATATTTTAGATGATCTCCTTGAAAATATATATTTACCCAAAGTCGTTTTTCTGTTTCTTCTTATTCTGCCTTATATAATATGCTGGTAAATTTCCAAAATAACTTTTATATATGCTGATAATGTTTTAGAAAACATGTACTGATCATTTGTAATCTATACTTTTTTTAAATTAAGGATATGGTGATCTTTTTTTTTTTTTACAGACATGCTTCTTTTCAGGACGTTCAGAATTACCTTACTTGTATTGCTAGAAATGAAATGGTGAGGAGGGTTTACTGTCTTAATTCTAGGACCAACACTCTTCTTTCCCCATTCCCTTCTGCAAAGCGTTGAATGGGCCCCCTGCAGGTAAACACCTGACTGTCTGCACTATGGGTTTAGGCTGAAGGATCAATTGTCTCTTCAAGCAAAGCAACTTTCTATTAAAACATCCATTTCACCTCCCATCTTTTCTTCTTTCACCCTTTCCCCCCTAGCTTCCTCCACTCTTTCTGGCCTCAAAGGCCAAAAGTTTTCCAAGACTCATGACCTTCCTCATTTACCACCTTGTTTACCTCTGTTTTTATTGACCAACTCAACTATATAATTTTTAATTTCACCAAATCTGGAAATCCTCATCCTGACTCTGCTGCTATTGGTTTATATCTTTCTTGTTTTTCTTTTTTATATTACTTTAATGAAGTGTTAGGAGAGAGGGGATGCAAGTTCATGTGTTAGGCACAATGTCTTTAAACACAAGCAAACTCCATAAAGATGTGTGAAATTTAATTTTGGTCTAACAAAACCAACTAAAATTTTAAGGACTGTTTAAGTCATATAATATTCAATATAAAAAGATATATTTTACAATTTTTATTTTAAAATTGTATATTTTATTTCACTTGTAAAATGGTCTAGCTTTCCCAAAGAAATATAAAAGGCATGTCATATGGAGTCACCATGAGAAAATGCTCTGCTTCTTATCCTTTCTTTGCCTATTAAAATATTGCTTACCCCAGGAAACCATAATTAATCCATAAGCAAGTTTATCCTGTAAGGAAGTGAATGTAAAGGGGGACAAAAGAATAAAAGAGGCAAAACTTTAAAATAAAACATGAAACAACTTCATTCTTTGTAAATATTTTTGTAATAGATCGTGTTGCTAAAATAAGATTAAAATAAATGTAAATTTTACTTATTTTGATGAGGGAATTTAGAACACCACAGTGCACAGATTTTATCATTCCTAAAGCCCAGTGACATTATTTTGCAAATGTTTAATTTAGCATGTGGACTCCCTAATCTATAATGTTTAAAGTAGTAAATGATTATTTACAGACATTCACAAAAAGTATTCCAAAGCCTCCTAACTCTCCTGAATTCCCTAGTATTGTGGAATAAGTGGAGAAAAGCCATTAGAGATTCTAACATGCCCAGTTGTTCAAGTGTGGGGGGCATGCAAATGTGGGTGTCCCTGAGGCTATTATTGTGTAGATAACGAAAGCCTTCCGGTACTGGCTTGTATTTCACAATGGTTTACAGCTCTGAAAACTCAGGCGTGGGATGTAGAGGACTAAAGATGTACCTGCTCTTGGCTGAGTGCATGTGGGATTTAGCTTTTAGTTTCCATCCAATTTCTTTAAACTGGTCTTGTTTACTGAAAATCCTTCATTACGTTGTGCTCTGAGCCCTTCTTTTATGAAGATGTATTATTCAGTCTTAATGAATAATAAAACACTCATTAAAGCAGGCATTAACCATAGAAAGACAGAGAAGTGTTATTCCGAAACTTTGCGAGGACCGTGGGTCCACTTCTCGCACTTCTTTTTCAATACTCATATCTAAGAGTCTCTACTTTTTCACAGAACTGTTTCATGTGTACTTACATTATACATCAACTCTCCTTCCATTTTTTATTTGCCCTTCAGCGATTGGAAAGGAAAACTGCTAATATTCTAGTATAATAGACATTTAAAATAACACTTGAGTTTCCATCCTCTTTCCAACTCTAAAAACACTCACAAACAAAGAAAAACATATTTGTGTATAAGACATTGGGGGTGGATGGAAAGCGTGGATTTCTGGAGGTGCTTGACTTGTGGGTATCTGGGTTCAGAAATAAAGGCAGTTAGGAATGTATCTCCTACAAGACACAAATAATGGATAGTCTCCAAGGGAAGCAGAAGTCAGGATCAGGAGCTATGTAGAATTTCTGGTTTTAAGCAGGAGCCAGGAAAAGAGCCTGGAGAAAGGATGTCTATAGCTCAAGTCTAAAGGAACCTGCCAGTTCAGAAAGGGGGAAACAGTTTCCTACGTAGCCGCTAAAGGATGCCACCCACGTCCTTGCCACCTGTTCTATTATATTCTTGTGTTGGGAGTATAAACTCCTAATGTAAGGTAAGATTCTGGCCAGGTCAATTTTGTAAAACAATCTGTTGGGGATGTGGTTAATCTACCAGATATCATGATATATTTTCACGTGTGGTTTTGACACTGCCTTGAGCAAGGAGATAGTAGGAAATCCTAGAAACAAACCAAACATATATAAAAAATATATTTGAGAGAGTGAGAGCACTGCAAAGCAGTTCATGATTGGTAAACGAGTTAATAAATGGTTCTACAATAATTGATGATTGGTACGTCCAAAAATGAAATTAGGCTTGTATTTCACACTTAGTTTAAAAAACATGCCCAATTAAAATATAATATGGAAAATAAAAGACAAAAAAATTTGGGAAATTCTCCCTCTATCCATATTGAAAAAAAACGAGAAAGCATGCGCTGGAGAAAACACCAAATTTGTTGCTGGAAAACCTTCAGGAAAAAGATGTAGCCTGTGAATCAAAGATCCAATCAGATCTCAATGGAGGCCAGGAACAGAGATATTGGTATCCAGAGAAGATTTGCGGAAGACCCACTTGACATTGGGTCAGTTGTCCTTGAACTGCAAGAGAGGCCAAGAGGTGTTAAGAATTTTACTACAGCAGCAATATTGCCAGCTTGGACCAGAAATGATGGAGAAGGGAGAAACTGAAGGGCGAGCGATTCTGAGAGCAGAGCCTTGGATGCAAAGGCTAAGCTGGAGGCGCTGAAGGCAGCTTCTGGGCTACAGGGCAGGGCTGCCGCCAGAGCAGGACTGGAGGACAGTGAGTTTGCACTTGGCCAGCACCACCCAAGAGGCTTCTGACTTGGATTTTGATGAAAAGATGCAGGAACAGTGACGTGTCCTTCAAGGACGGACATATAGAGTAAATTGACCCAGGTTTGCATGTGAATTTTGTTCTTGGTGACAGCAAGGTTATTCATTCCAAAGCATTTAAACTACTATGCAACTGAATACAATATAGCTCCTTAAATTAAAGACAACTATATATATATAAATATACCTAACATAGAGAGGAATGGGAATTAAATATTAAAGTGTTAGCCGTTGTTAGCAAACTTTAATTTTTCTAGTTTTCCTTGTCTTCTGGAATAAAAACAGTTTTTGTTGAGGAAAATTTTATTTATAAGGGAATTCTATTATGCTATATTATGTTTTATATTATATTAATAAAGTTTTTGTGTGTGTCAGGCCCATTAGAGTATTAGTGTAGACGCAGCAATGACCGTATAAGAAAAACCTGATTTCTGGATTTATTGCTACTTAGTGCTTGGACTTTGGACAAGCCATTTAACCTCTCTGAGGCTATTTCCTGGCCCGCATGCCTCACAACCAACGTACGTGTAAAAATCAAATGAGGTTATTTATTAAGGTTCTATAATTTCCAGCACAAATGTCAGGAATGATGATGGGAAACAATTTTAATACAATTCTCAGTTTCATATATGTACATCATGCATTTTATATGCAGATATTTTAAAGCTTTTAAACCATCAAGGATCTCACAAACCATTTTAATACCAAATTACAATAAAATAACCCACTTATGTAGGATTCTTTAAAGAAAACAATGGGCCGTGAATGTTTATATTCAAGTAAATTATTATACTGTGTATGTGTTTGTAGCAGAGTTTGAACATTTAATTTAAATGAACAAATATATTTAGTTAAGAGACTACAAATGCTGAGATTTTGAACCACATTATTTGTTCAAGTATTATCTTTGGAATCTATGAACATTTGGGGAATTCAAAAATTGCTTTATTTTTCTTACTGTGGTTATTTGATTGGATTGGATTGAATGATAAGGAAATCGATTCATAATTTACCTTTGGAGAGGAAACATCCTGGTCTCCACCAAATGAAAGCCTGACTCTATAGCTGGAAGGAGCTAATGTAAAATGTTGGGTTCTGCTATTCACAAGTTCTGAGCACTTGGGCGTGAGAGACTCTGGAACTCACTGGTCTGGTCAGTCCCTAGGGCCCTGCAGAGACCTCTGGGACATGGTCAAAGAGAAAGGCTTTTCCAGTCCCAGGAATTTATACTTGGTTGGTGACTTTTTGTCTTAGCTTTCACATGAATTCTGGAAAAGAAAGAGGAAGGATCTATGACTGTAAAAACTGGATATTCAGACAAATGAAGTATGTATGCAGTATATGACCAAGGAGAGTTCTCTGAGCATAGTATATGGTCCGTAAATACGTGCTGAATAAGCTACACACAATCATGACCGTTAAGGGTCACTGCAAGGAAACTAAAATTTATCTTAAGCTCTCATTCATTAACTTCTTTTGGCAGAACACGTTTTATATCTAGGAGATAAGATCATGACATGTTACTTATTAAAGAGTTTTGACTTGATGTTTGTCTAGGTCCAACTAATTAAGTAGGAAAAATGATGTTATTTTAGTCTTTTTTTATGTCTGAATAAAAATGACTAGAAACTATTTATATGACAGTCTTGAGTATTAATGTGGATGACCCATCCATTGGTAATTTACACTCAATCACATATTTATTTAAAATAGAAGACTAATTTTGTATTATAATTGAAATACCAATTAAATCTATTTTTCTATCCATTATGCTGCTGAAGTTGCTAAAGTTTATCATCAGGTAAAAGCTAAAATGTTTTTTTTTGTTTTCCTTATTGGCATAATAATTCCGTTTTCTAAAAAAAATACAATGAACCCATTCTGTGTTATTTAATAACTCAATTGACCTTGAAAATCTCTTCTCTCTAAAAGTGATATATTTTTACACATGCTTTGTGAAAATGGATATTCCTCATTAGTAAAATTAATCACAAAAGTGCATTAATGCAATAACAAAGTTGACCCGATTTTTAAAAATATGGGATAGTTCTGAGTAAATGTCCCCAGAAATGTGAATCAATTGAACAGACTCACCTTCTTGGCAAGCATTTTCCTTATACAATTTTCTCCTTTGCTCCATTCAAAGCTCTTCTTCTGTTGCTGTTAAATGATACTTTTGGCTCACTGAAGTGTTTATGAATCAGCATTACCTTAAGTGAATCTATCTTCACTAGCAGTATCTTTAAATATAGGCAGTTTCATTGAGTAGAAAAATAGTAGGTGAATGTAAATCAAGTTTCACACATAAATTATTAATCCTAATCTACTGCTTTTCCTCTGGAGTCCTTGATGATTTCACGAGTGATGAAGTAACCATATAGCTCAGTGTACTAGCCCAGAATAAATGCGACATTTATTTAAGATTTCTCAATATATAAGGACAGGAGTAGCAGTCCTTCGGTTTTGAGTGTTCAGGTATAGAATAACTGGCTTTTGTTCACCTGAAAAGAACACACATATTTCTCAAGGGAAATAAAAATTCTCCAGTCCATTATGAGAGTAGGCATTAAATAAAAACTAGAGGTTTATACATATTAATAAAATAATTGCTTACTTAGTGTCAGATGTAGTCTTTAAATGCTCAGATAATTGCAGAATAAAGGACTTGAAGACTGTTTAAAAACAAACTCGGATTTTGGACAGTAATGATGGTTGAACTTTTCACTAGTTCCGTCATAGAATTCTGATGAGCCGCATCATTTTAAATAAAGAAAAAAAACCCACAAAGCATTTGCCTTCCTAAACTCCCTACTCACCATTGGCTTTGCTCTCCTTTCCTTTACGTTCTGATGTGTCGGCGAGTTATCATTGATTGGCACGTTGTCATTTGCACGGAAATCACAGTCTGCCAAAAACTAAAACGGCCCTTTTGTTCTACCTATTTATAAGAAACAGGGTTTCCTTTAAAATGTTCATAGATTTATGATAATAAAGGGTGTGGCAATGAAATCGTTTATGTAATGATCGAATTATTCAACTATTTCCAGGTTACTTTATTGAAGCTCTGTTGTCCATATTATATTGGGACTGAACACTCAGAACTACCCTTGTGAACTGATTGAATATGATACAGTATCTTATTTCAATTCCTAGTGGCGGGAGTGAGTATTGAGAACACAGATAGTGAATGTTAGGCACAAAATACTTTAACTATATGAGTTATTTTTACTCTACTTACCTTCAGCTTCGTCAATGTTTTTCCTCAAATTTGCTGTCAACTTTAGTTTCAGTATCACAAAACTGCAAACTATTATTTTTTAATATTGACTTAATTAAACATGCTAATATATTTTTGTCAATATTTATTCTCAACATTATTTCTAGGTGCCATCTTTTGCCCAGGGGTTTACATGTCCTCTTCACGAGTATTTCTTTTTTTGTAAAATTGCAATGAAAGTCTATACAGACTAAATTATATTACTGTTTTTATGTTCAGAGGGAAATATGTTTTTCCCTTACTTATGAATTACAGTTTCATTGGCAAATTAAATTTGCTCATCAGATTTCATATTTCACAGAACTACATTTTCGCTTGTGAGACACTTATACTGTCAGTGTAATTGGTATTCCATAGTAGCTAGTCTATCTACTTGTTGTATCCACTGGCTTTGTTAGCTTTTAACATGTTTCTTTGGGCACTTCCTTTGATTGTAAGTAATCTAGACACAGAATCATTTTTATTATTCTTGTTTGATACTTGCCCTTCTAATACGAGGGCTGACTTCTTTTTCCTTAGGCCCTTGACTTCAACTTAATTTTGCCTTTTAACATGGTCTGTATTCCATTTAAAATTGCTGTTATTATATGGTGTGATGTAGGTTTTTAACTCAAGACCTTTACATTTTGTTTTCCAAATTGACACCAGCTGTTTCCTAGATGTATCTGAGTATCCAAATTTTCTCTCACGGTCCTACAGTACCAGTTCTGTCGTAATTAAGTTTCTATATACGTGTAGCTCTATTTCTGTCTTTCTGCTCTGTGACATTTATCAATCTGTCCATCTGTTTGCCCGTTTCACACTGTTTTATTTATTATAGGTATAATTTTGATATGGTCATTCCCTCCCCTTTATTTTCCCTCTTAAAGAGTTTCTGGAATATTTTTCTCCGTTTGCTCTTATTTCATAAAACCAGTTTAGGATTTTTCAGAAAGACTGAAAAGTGTTATTCTACCCTTTTTTTCTGTGGCTCTTTGACTTTCTCTTTTAAGGGTGTTTGATGGGAAGATCAAAGCCATTGATCATCCAAAAAAACACTGATTGTGCTTGGGTTCTGCCCAGCCCGTGCACCAGTCCCTGGGGGAGAGATGGCCTGCAATTAGATTTTCCTCTTGCTGCCAAAGAAACATGAACTTCGTGAGAGAGGGAGGAAGAAGGTGAGACAGATGGATATAAATTAAAACTCAGAAAAGCAGTCTTAAGGAAACAGTGTTTTATCAAGGGACTCATTATTTGGGAGACAATATGTCTTCCCCGATAAAGTGCTATTTAATCTGAGCAGCGATGTCAAAGACAAATAGATTCTGATGAGCTTTCTGGTTGATGGAGGCCTTTGGTTTCTTAGAGGAGAGACCCCCCCCCCTTCCACTCCTCAATTATCTTCATAACCCTAATAAGTTAATAGAACATGACCCCTGATTCTTCCAATACCTTGTAGGGAATTTTGCTTTTATTTAGAATTCTGAGTTTCATCTTGTTCTGTTTCTGCAGATGTTTTAGTAGGAAGATTGGAAAGACTGACCCCAGGGCTGTTTTGTATATGCTATTTAAATCCCAGAAATCCTGAATTATTTGCTAAGAAAAAAATCCAATACTACTGCATACCTACACTGCCTTGTTATTTGGTGAATTTAGAAATTTGTCATTCATGTGTGCGTGTGATTGATTCATGGACACAGTTACAATCATGTAGTAAAGAGAACCGATCATAATCCAGTGTGTCAACTCTTTTAGTGTTTGTTTTAAATGAATATTAATGATTGCAATAATTTTGATGATGGTAGTAATGATGATTCTGATGAATATTTTCTTATTTAGTGTGAGATGAGCACTGTGTTTTTGCACTTTACTTACATAATTTAATCCGCTGCATAACACTTTGCAATAAGCAGAGAAAAGATTTAAAGCAACACCCCTGTTTTTCAATCTGTGATCCTTAATGTGTTCTGTTGCATTTTTTGGTAAGTGAGCTTGTTCATGCAGAAATTAGGTCATGTCCCATTTGCATCTATATTTCTGCATTGCAAGTGTGTATCTGGTGTGTTTTCTAGGCAGGAGGCTTGCATGCCACAGAGTCTGGTTCAAACTGCTCACCCAGAAATCCCTTTATCTTAGTCTGGAGTAGTTTAATTGGGGAAGTTTGGGGGGAAAAAAACAGAGAGGGAGAAGAAATGTTGTTAGTAAGTGGAACTTCCCATGGAAAAGTATGCCAGGCATACAGGGGAGGCAAAAGAGGAGAAAAGAACAAACAATGAGATCGTGCCGAGAAGCTGGCTGATATCTCCTGTATTTTTTATACCCCTCATATGATTGAGAACCAGACATGGATTTTTGAAGCGGCCGAAGCCAGCATTTTCCCAGTCATTATTGCCAGTCCTCATGATGCACACAGGAGTGTGTGTCTATGCGTGTGTGTGTGTGTGTGTGTGAGAGAGAGAGAGAAAGAGAGAGATACTCTTGCCTTAAACCTCTTGGATTTTCCCCTTTAGTGAAGAGAATATCTATATTTCTTCTCAGTTTGCCTGTGCTGTGTGAAGTACTGGATAAAGGTAAACATAGTGTTCAAATCATTGCATCTATGCATTTTTATATTTTTATAGATATGACGCTATACATAAAGCAGGAAACATTTCAAAATGGTCAAACACATTTTGAAATTTATGTTCATTTCTTGAGTGGAATTAGATAACGCCGTGAATGAATTTGCTGGGATGATGAACCAGGTAACTTATTTTCTCCTTTATATTTGGATGAAATACAACTTCACATCTAGTACCTTCCCTGTTACTCACTTGCTACAGTTTCTAGGGACAAAAATCACTGCTCACTCCCACTTACACTTATCACCATGGTGTTTGGCTTTGCAGAATACTGTTTCTTCTCTGAGAGTAAGTGAGCCATGTCCTCCACTTAGGCAAACTGGTAACGCCTTTCCAAACTAGTTCATGAACTCTTAGGAGGTTCTAATGGGAAAAATAAATGTTGAATTGTTTTATACAAGAAAAACAGGCTATAAACTTGTAGACAAGAGAGCTGAGTCGTCGGCCACCTCCCCAGTATGTTCACAGGGAGCGGAAAGTCGGCTCTCGGGGACGCCTTGTGTGTTCCTGGAGCCTAGAGCCTAACAAATCTGCGTCCCAAAAGGATTCAAAAGATTGATCCAGGCCTCGTTCCAGAGGCCACCTGCACCTCTAGCCCAGAAGTTTCACAGTTCTCCTGTGGATGTGCATTAGAAAAAATGCAGCATTTTTCTCTACATTATATGTCTATGTAGATTTTTCTTTTTTTTCCCTCCATCACAAGTAACTGACTTGCAAATCACGAGCAAACATGAAGGGTAAAGCATGTGAGGCAGTGTTGATCCAGGTCTCTGTAGCCGGGTGACGGCCTCGGTAAGAATCCTTTCCAAGGTGCCTCGGGGGTATCGGATATTTACATCTATATTTCAAGACTAAAAGAAGCAGATAGAGATAAGGTATAGGAAGAGACTAGCCTTGAATACATTACACAGTCTTTTAAATAACATAAAGTTATTTAGAAGGGCAAATTTGCCTTGATTCAGCATTTTCTTACTCCGAGATCAAAAGTTTTGCCCAAAGGACATGCTGCCTCTTCAAATCACCACCGCTCCTGAGATGTTTGTTCTTACAACTGCCTAATTGTATTTAAGAAAATGTTTGATTGAACATTAACATAAACCCAGTGTTTTTCAACCATTTAAAAGTCAGTCCACCGTGTGATCTGTGTTGTCACTGATGCAGAAGCAGTCAGAATGTCTTTGCACCAGGACAGCCTTCCTGGGTGATTTTTCTCAAAAAAAAATTTAAGAAAAATCATACAGCAGCCTGTCAACTACTATTGTCCTTGTGCCCTCATGCAGGGTAGCTGACGTCCCCCTCCAATATTCAGAAGGATATTCCTAGGAAGAGGAGCAAAGAAGCCAGGACCATTTCTCATGATGAGATCCTCTTCAAGTTTTCAGGGTAAAATAATATTCCTCTCTCGGGCTTTCAGTTCAAGCGGCAGAAATGTCATACCCCAAGTCAAATCTATACAAGGTAAGGCAGGGCAGATGTAGGCCTGGAATATTACCTTAAATCTGTGATGACTCAGTGTGCCTTTCTCTTGCAAAGGATGTCACCCCAATAAATGTAATAAAAGTCAGAAAATCAAGTAATCATTTAAAAATGAAGGAAACATACCATAAATACATGTATTTTTGAAACAAATAACCACAGGAGGCTTTCTAGAAAATAATTGCACCGAATAAAGCAAAGATTCTGACTCTAAAGACATTGCTTTGGTGCACGCCTATAGTCTCTTCCGTGGCCTGGTAAAAAAGATGCTTGTCGAACATACAAATGCACTGGGATCCTCACCATAGGGTAATTGAGTGAGAGAAATAGAAAAGCTAAGAATAACGCCACAGAATGACAGGGCTGCAAGCTGACTATGAATTGATTGGATCAATTGCCTGAGTAAACAGGGGCCACACGTCGAGGGCAAATCAAAAGTAGTAAAGAGTTTGCGTGATCGGAAGGAAAAGAGAGTGACTGGGAGAAGAAGCCATAGGTGTGTCTGAGGGGAAGCTAAGTACGCTTCTGTCATTGGCAGGCAATGTGATTTGAATGATTTTCCAATTCTCCTTAAGATAGCTCTTTTTTTTTTATGGCCCCAGACAAGCGTCCTACTCTTTTGATCAGTTTGCCCACAGTTGGAAGCTTTTTAGAGAATGATACAAACACCCTACAGCGCTGCAAAAGGGTTCATACCCACACACAAAGGGAACAGACAAATGCTGTATCTACACCAGTAGTTCTCAGCTGAGGGCGATTTTCCTTCCAGAGGGCCTTCGGCCATGTTCGAAGACATAATTTTTGGTTCTCACCAAAGGAAGTAAGGAGATGTTATGGCATTGAAGGGTAGAGGCCAGGGATGCTGCTAAATGTCCTGTGATGCTCGGGACACTCTTCCCACTAACAAAAATTATCCTTCCCAGTGTCCACAGAGACCAAGCCCTGGTCTCAACTGAGACAAGGTGGGTCAAAATGAATGAAAACTTCTAGTCTGAATTCATGTGGATGTATTTCTGATGTATTTTAACTATCTTCTTCTTCTCATACATATAAGTAGTTATCACAATGTAAAACATCTAAAACCAAACAGTAACCCTCCAGAATGTCATGCTTTGAGTTCCTTGTTCTGAGAGGTCCTTTTCTTTATGCTAGGAAAAGAACATTGTTGGACATTTCTTTGAATTGCAGTGTTGCTGTTCGATAACACGAGTAGAAGGAACAGGCTAAAATGCAGACTTTCAGAGGCCCAAACGACGTTGAACTGGCAGAGTCCAGTCTGTCACGATTTTCACAAAGGAAAATGTCCACAGCTTATTTTCCTCTGGCCCTAGTGCGTCTGAAGGTAAATATTTTGACCTTCGGTGGCCTGACTATTCATTTGTTAGGTGGCTCTTTGCATGCATATGCTTAATAATAATCTGTTATAGACACATTAGAATGAAATGGGATGAGATCAGTGTTCACCTAGAATGGGTTCAACTCCCAAATAGAATCCTTTCCTCCTTCGCCAAGGAAAATAGTCCATTACCATTGACCGGTCATTAGGTCCTACTGTTAACAGTGCAAAACCCTTGGGATACTGAGCAGAGTGAACTTGTTTGGTCCTAGCATTTTAATAGGAGCAAATCAGAGAGCCTTTACAGGTTCACACAGGGTTAGAATTCTTGGTTTCGGGGGGGTGGAAGAGGAAGAAAGCAATTCAGAACAGAAAATTCGAGCTTTAGTGGACAACTTGAATATGAAAAGGGGCAACCAGAAGAAAATGTAAAGCTTCGAAACTAGGCTAGAAAAGCCTAATTTGTTACGTACTTCATACTTGGAACTAATGCTTCTCCTTGATGGTTTACACTGAATAGTAACACACTTTTTTTCTTATGCAAATTGAGTCAGGTTGCTATGACAAATTTACGTGTGCGGAAATAGGGGCTTAATGTGGCGCATGCGTGTGTCCACAGTCACACTAGTAAAGAGAGAGTGTAGATATTTTACAATCACCTTTTGAAACCTTTTCATGAAGACTGTATAAATGAATTCTTAATACATGGCCACACAATGCACAAAAACCAACTTTCACTGAATATTTTACATGTTAACTACTCTGCTGGTGTCTTTATATAAATCACTTTATTCAAAATAATAGTTGTATCATGCTTAGAGACCTGACTGGTGATAAATAGCAAAGAATTAAAGCATTGTTATTTTTCTGGTATGAAGAATTCCAAGATATGGAGTCCAGACCCAGGGTTTGTTGATCAGGTCCCTGAAGTTCCTCCAATACCCCTTCTTCATAAAACAGAAGCAACTCTACTTCCCTCTGCCTGAGGGAGAATACTGCCTTCACAGCATGTAGACGGGGTGGCCCCAGGCAGGACAGCAACAGATTTGGGCTATCTGGGTACGATGCTTCTCTCCGTGTTGGGTCCTATTTGAGAGTGGGTAAAATGGAAGTTGTAATCATTGAGAATCAGTGAATACAGGGAAGTAAAGGCTTGGAAGAGAATCTTGAAGGATCTCTAGACAGGTGATAAGGTACTTTTCACTATTTATTATGCAGAGAAGAGAAAACTGAGGANAGAATACTGCCTTCACAGCATGTAGACGGGGTGGCCCCAGGCAGGACAGTAACAGATTTGGGCTATCTGGGTACGATGCTTCTCTCCGTGTTGGGTCCTATTTGAGAGTGGGTAAAATGGAAGTTGTAATCATTGAGAATCAGTGAATACAGGGAAGTAAAGGCTTGGAAGAGAATCTTGAAGGATCTCTAGACAGGTGATAAGGTGCTTTTCACTATTTATTATGCGGAGAAGAGAAAACTGAGGACCTAGTTGAGTAGTCTATTATACTGATAACCAGATCAGACTATGTTTCCAGCATAAAAAAAAAAAAGCCATTTGGACAAGAGTATCGGGGATTAAAGTCACAATTAACTGCTGATACGTTGTTTCTCTTATTTGAGCTCAAAAATGGCACCCAGAATTCAGGTGACTTTTTCTCCCCCGCCTTCCATTCCTACCAGAGTAGCATTTATCTTCATCATTTGAAGGTAACTTGAAGGCTTCTAAGCATCGTACCCACATTCCAGGTATTAGGCAGAAAGGGGGAAGAAGAAAGAGAAAAGAGTAGGCCATCCAAGCCTGCCCTTAGAAAAATGTTCTATGCCTTATGGTTTGCTTTTGTCCCTTCAGTCACAAGTAGGTCTCATGACTAGCTCTTGCTTTTCAGAAACCTGGGGAGGTGAATGTTTAGGGCTTATAGCCTCTAAAGGAGAAAGAGGAAGTGAGAAGGACATGTGGATTGATTTCATATTGCTAAAACAGAGTTGGTTACAAAACTGATTTTAGCTGAATAATTTCCTAACTGGCACAGTTAGTAATATTAGTAAGGTACCATAGTGAGGCATACTATAGCATACTGCCCTGGGCAGTGTGCTGTGTTACTACCATGCAATGCTTTATGAAACTTCACTCCAAGCCTATTTGGAAAAATAGCATTATTTCTCTTACTGATGAGGAAGCTGATGCTAAGAAACTTGCCTAAGGATACAAAGAGCCAGTAAATGTCAGAGAAGGGATTTAGAAACCAGACGATCTTACTTCATAGCTTCCACTATTCGCATTATAAGCACTGCTTCTCCCAATGTGAAGATATAATATTCAACTATAGTGGACATATTCATTGCCATTTACTAATTATGACATTGATTATCTTACACTTAAATAACTTTTCATTATAATCAGAACCTCCTGGAATCAGATGAATTGGATTTGTCTAAATATCTAGAATATGTTTTTTTAACATGAGAAAGTGTGACTTTTTAGAAAAGAAATTAAACTTAACATGGAGTAGAGAACCGTGGTACTTTTCTCACATGCTGAAGCCAGTGAAATGGAACTGTGTTATGAACCATGTTTCGTTGCTAATGGTTACCACCCAAGGACATGTATTCAAAACAATTTCCTCGTCTAAGTTGCAGACTCATAAAAAATGTTTTTTAACTCTGCGAAGAACAAGTCAGCATGAATCTTTCCATTCTCCTATAGTATCCCTACAGCTGATTATTGGAAATAGCAACCTCAGTAGAATTTCAAGTTTAGTAAAATCATTTTCCCCCACCACGCTGCAAAATTCTTCCATGTTTACAGTGTAAAAATCAACTGTCTCCAAATAACAAACACACTGCCGCCTGTTACTTTTTCGGAGGCTGTTGTGAAAACGTAATTTATCATCCCCTCAGAAATTGGTTAAGCCCAGACCAAGTAATCTAACAATAACAAAATATCTATTATCGCTGGTGTCCTGCAGATTAAAAAAAAAAGAAATGGCTCCAGCTTCTTATACTGCTGACTGTTACTCAAAGTTGAGAGCAGCCCATGACCTTATAGATTTCATGGGCTGGGCAGCTCACATGGGAATGTAAACCTTCAGTCCCATTGGATGATGCACTTAAAAATTAAGCCAAACAAATTGCCCCCCCCCCACAGAACTGGATTTCATATGCACAGAGCACATTGGCCCCAAAACATGACTTCATAGATATATAGAAAAGTTACTTTTTTAGTATAACAGAAAAATGGAACACTTTCTCCCTCTCCCCACCAAAAAAAATACAATAACAATCTGTCTTTGATTGTAAACTTTGATTGTGTCTTTGATATGAAGTATCTGGAGATCCCTGTAAGTCCAAACTATTTCCAGAGCATAATACGTTATGCCATGAGTTGTTAATCAATAGTTAGTTAAATGAACCATTGAGAATTTGATTGGCTGTTTAATCACTGAGCAGGGGCCTTAGAGGGTAAAAGTCAGACGGAGCCAATATGTTTGTGGTGTTGTTACCATTACTCTTGTTTATAGATGGTTCTAGAATGAGCTAGAGAAGAAGGGAACATTAGGAAATCTGCCTTCCCCCTAGGAAAGTTTGAAGAGATAGGCAACTCACTATGACAACTATGTTGCTTCTTTTCCTTAATACTTGCACACATGAGTAGCATTCTATGGTGAAAATAGCCATTCAAGTTATCCTTTTTCCACAAAGTACCACAAAATAAGCATGAGAGAACAATTCAAGTGTTTCTTAAATTTTTGTTTCTAAAGCCTAGTTCTGACAACTGCTGTTTCCCTGTCTGCTTCTTGGCTTCCCTGCCTTCCCTCCTGACTCCAGGTCTTCTTTTCCCAGTAGTTTATGCTAAAGGGTATTGGGTGTATTGAGACAGGTGGGCCCTGGCTGCTGTGGCTCAGTGGACTGAGTGCTGGCCTGTGAACCAAAGGGTCCAAGGTTTGATTCCCAGTCAAGGCGCATGCCTGGGTTGTGGGCCAGGTGCCCTACAGGGGACACATGAAAGGGAACCACACATGGATGTTTCTCTTCTTTCTCCCTCCTTTCCCTTCCTCTAAAATTAAATAAATAAAGTCACGGATGGATGGATGGATGGATGGGTGGAAGGAAGGGAGGAAGGAAGGAAAGAAAAAGAAAAATGGGAAGAATCTACCTACACTTGGGCAGACAGCATAGCACAGGAGCGAAGAATGAGGAAGGAGTGAGGAAGATCCAGGTGCAGCAAAACAATGCGATGCTGGATTGAAGGATCTATCACAGGCCCACATTGGGCATAGATAACCTGATCGGAAAAATAAATAAGAATAGAAATAGATTATTATAGATAGTTAAAGAAAATAAGACCTGTAATTTGTTTTTTTACCAAATAAATTAACTAACGAATTCATGTTCAGAGGACAAAACCCTTTGTTAAATGACATGCCAGTGGAAGACAATACAAGAAGTGATAGACTCAGATAATCACCACTTGGAAGGCATCACGGTAATAGTTAATTCGTCCAACACACAGAAATAGATGTGAAATTTGTGGGTAACCGTTCTATGGGGAATGGAATCGCCTCCATTATCTTGCTGCCAACTTGGTAGAAAGACGAAAAGATTGCTGTGCCCTGGAGAAACCTGGCAGGGGTATTTTAATCCCAGGACCGAGTTTCACATCCTACCCAATGAGACAGACAGACAGACACCGAGTCTTGCCTGGCAGGGCGGAATGGGAAGAGCACAGCATCACTCCTGTGAGGCCCCTACCAAAACCTACATGCAAAGATGAAGACCTACCAGGTAAACGTGCCCGAAGAGACACCCTCTAAAACAATTAGTCTGTCATACTCAGCATGCTGGGGTCANGCAGGGGTATTTTAATCCCAGGACCGAGTTTCACATCCTACCCAATGAGACAGACAGACAGACACCGAGTCTTGCCTGGCAGGGCGGAATGGGAAGAGCACAGCATCACTCCTGTGAGGCCCCTACCAAAACCTACATGCAAAAATGAAGACTCACCAGGTAAACGTGCCCGAAGAGACACCCTCTAAAACAATTAGTCTGTCATACTCAGCATGCTGGGGTCAGAGAAGGCCAACAACTGCTCCAGAGGGAAAAAAATAAATAAGTAAAAATGAAAAACTGAAGGTTAATGACAAGTAGGTAGAAGAGCTGATACTGGCCCGATCCCATTGACTCTAATGGCCATGGAGAGAATTGGCAAAACTTGGATGAAGTCTTCCAATTAGATGGTGGCGATGTATCAGTGCCAATGCCCTTATTTACTAGCTGCATTGTGGCTGTAGAAGGGAAGGTCGCATTTGTCTCTGACACATATGGAAGTGTTCAGGTGTGAAGGGTGTCATCCATGCCTTTTACTTGTAAGGGAGTTCAAGAGCAAAAGGCCTTTCTGTGACATTCTTGTAATAGCAAAAGTGAGTGGTTGTGTCACATTAAGGGGACACAAATTATTTCAGAGTTATAATTCCATATAGAATTTCCACCAGGGCCCCAGCTCTGAAAAATGCAACACGCGCTATTTTCCACACAAACTTCTCTTGCAAGTCCAGGAGAACAAACTTATTCGAAAATGATTGTCCGATAATTGTGTCCTTAAGATTCTACGCATAGTTGCCGAAAGCTTCTAAGGAGTTCTCATTTAAAAATAATGTTTAAAATGTGTGTTTCCAAATTACTCTAATATTATATCTACCAATTATGGGTCCTTATTTCTTTATAGCTTCTAAAGTTAATTTATTTTTCCCATTACTCTTTTTCTTCTCTTGGCTGAAAGCCATGTTTCCGTATCTTTTTAAGGCTGTTTAAGGAGAAGTGTAGTTCACTGAATTCTGTTTCGGATAATTTCTCTGCCATCTCGTAGGGCATGTTTTAAGAGGGGAAATTTGCTTACAGAAGTTTCAATGAGTGAGTAGCTCAGACTGGAGAAAAGCAGATTAAAAAATTTTAAAAACTTCATTTTCTAGTAAGGTCAAAAATAATGGGCAAAAGACTACATCATTTAAATTCCTGAAAATCCCAGTTAAAAAGTTTAAATTACTTAAAATAAATGGCAAATTATCCGAGTACTAGCAGCCACGTGACCTTGATAATTCAGGCTTGGATCCAAGAAAAATGCCTTAGAACCGCTCACAGAAGCACAAGAACCATTGTCTACGTAGTGTACTGCCCTCGCACTAGAGTTACTTGAAAATGTATTTTTGAGGTTGAGTGCCGTATTTGGGCAAACTGGAAATCTGCCATCAGTCCCACCTGCCTCTTGAGAGGCACATGACGGGATCATATTGTAAAACTCAGCTGCAGCGAGCTAACTCACGGCTAGCAGTTTGCACCATTGTATCAAATGACTTACTCTGTGTGCAGTATGACAAATACATGATTAATTCTCTTTCGGGATAAAAATGTCTCTGCTTGTGTGGCTTTGAAAGGAAAGGTGCCTTTGAGGATGAATGAGCAGAGTTACATAGAGACAAATAGTCTTGAGGGCAACGGGTTAACCTACTCAATCAGGAGAGAGGCAGAGCTTCCCTGGAGATATTCCAAGAAGCAAAGACGCAAAAATAAGGACACTTTTAATTTGGGTGTTCAATCCTAGAAAAGGTCAGTGTTTGCTTTTTGTAATATTTTTAGGCGTAACTGGTCTGGAAAAGGACCCATCATTTTACTCTGAAGTGTTATAATATTATTTTTCAAAGACAGGAGAAAACCTTGGACACAGGGACAGTTTTCTTATCTGCTCTAAAAATATCCTACCACACAATATTCCCCTTAAATATTGTTAAAACAAGACAGTACAGGGAAAACACTCTATAAATCCGTTAGCTCAACTTGACAGATCTTTCCAGATGAGCATATTTGTCATGAAATTTTTTAGAGTCACACAGAGATGCTACGTAATTAAATATCTACTACCATTACATTTGGTATGCTGAAAAGTGATATTATCACTATTACTTCAGATGCAAATGTGTCTTAGGGAAACACATTCTAAGTTACCTGGGTATTTGGAACTGAGAAGGATTTCCACTGGGAAGCACATTCGCGTTTTAGGAAACATATAGATTTTAAAATGAGGGGCCTGAGATCCAGGCGAGTATAATGCATGAAGTAGGAAGGCCCTTTTGTAGAAGTAGGTAGATTCTTGAGAGCTGATGTGACCTGTGGGCCATGCGATCTAAATATGGTTTTGAACCTGAAGGTACGTGTTCCTCTAACTCAAAGCATCTCCTGTTCCCCGCTGCCTGCCAGACTTGGCACCCTGTGGAAGGAGCTGCACCCCCCTCAACACCCAGCATGCTTGTGTGTGGATGTGCAAGCCCCAACACGGCGTGTTTGCTGTGACTGTGGGCTGAAGGCCGAGCACCTGGGAAAGGGCCTCAGGCTCCTTTGGCCCAGTTCTTCAACTGGGACCAAACTTCCTTTCCTGTTTTAGCTCATTTAGAATAAGAAATTGGGTTTCTCGGCTTTCAGAGGGCAACAATAAGATTTACTTTGCAAAGTAGTTACAGAGTTTAAATAAGCAAAATAAATAAACATGCTGTTATATCTTAAACTGCAGCAATTATTAAAGGTTGCATTTCCTTTCGTTGGCTTTTTGTTAGGTAGTTGATTGTCTGTATACATGAAAACAAGTCGCTTCTCTATGTGAATGACCATAAAACACCATGCCAATTTTTTTGGACATGTTGTTTGTCTTCCAGCCTCTCTTTTGCCTATTCTTTCTAAAAACCTTTTCACTTCTGAGGGTGTGGCAACTTCCTGTAATGGTCCCCATGGTCATGCTTTATCTCTGTGACACTCCACATGCACAAGTGGCAATATGATAGCCTGTTGTGAAAGACCACTGTGATTATTTGCATCATGCTCACTGGGAAGGAGGTTCTGATGCTTCTTAGTGGATGAGAGGAACTCACCCTCTTACTGTCCCCTCTCCAATCTAGAGTGGCCTGTCCCATGCTCTAGCTAATAGAATACTGACAGGTGGCCCCTCGCAGATTCTAGAGCTAGGCCACAAGAGGTGTTGCAGTTTCCCCTCTTCAAGCCTTTAGAACCATCAGACCACCTTACCGGGGAGAAGAAATCCATCTAGCCTCTTGGTGAGGGAGATGTAGGAGGAACCCAAGTGGCCCAGCTGGCAGCCAGCACGGCCTGGCTGGGGGTGAAGGAGACCCTGAGAACTTTCCAAGCCTGGTCCTGGTGCCAGAGACTGAAGCTAAAAGAGACAGGCAGGAAACGGGGGGCCGAGAACTGCCTAGACAGCCAACGGAGTCATGAGAAGTCATCCATCTATTTGAAGACGCTGAGTGTCGGGGTGGGAATTGAAGCGGCAACAATGCCGGAAATAGAGGCAGGTAATGAGGAGGGAAAGAGAAGGGAAGTCAGCATCTGAAGACTGTTTTCCTCTTCCTACCTTCCTGCCAAAAATCCAATCCTGCTTTTTGCTACAAACCTGGCGTGGAGATGACTTTCCCTTTGCCTGGAATGCTTCCCCTCTTTCCTCTCTAACCAATTTCTACACATCCCGCTAAACACCTTCCCCTAGGGGGCTCTAAGAACTTCACCCCAATCTTTCTAAATGCCCCTGTTGCATTCTCTCGTCTTGTCAGCCTATGAAGGTCACTCTGCCTCTTCATGAGTCGCTCGCCAACCTCTCCCAACAAGACTATCATGTTTCAGAAGGGTCCTGTTAGGACGAGTGTTTGGCCACCAGCCCTCAATAAATAGCCAGTTCACAACTGCCAAAAATATTCACTCATGGGAAAACAGTGTTATTTAGTGACATGGAGATCGACAAGACTTTGAAATGCGCACAAATTTATCCAATTACTCCATTTTATAGCCTTGTAAGAATAAAGGAGGTAAGTTCACCTAGGACAGCATCTTGTTCTGTAACCAGTGTATGGTTCCTTTTTTTTCTTTTTCACTACTCAGTTTGTTCTTTAAAAAAATAAGACTGCTTTGGATAACTCATTTAAATGAATGAAGAAGTCAAGGACACCACGTGAGATGAAGCCAGGACCAGTTCTTGCACCTAAAGCATGCGGGGTGACATATGAGCTTCTTCTAAGACATGGGCCAAAAATATGGCTTCAAGATCTCGTGCCCTAAATTTGAAGAGGGATATGGTATCCCAAATGGACCTGGGGTGATATAATAATTAACATACTCAACTACAAATAAAGGCAAAAAAGAGTGGCAAATTTCCGAGGGCTGTTTCTTTTAATGTTCTTCAATTTACTCTGATTCTGTCAGGGCCAAAGCACAAGGCAGTTAAGGAAACCTTCTGGGAATTTCTTAATTGTTTGATTTAATTGCAAAACAGATTTTCCAGTTACTTAATGAGTGTATGGACCGCATACCCTCTAGGCTAGGCTCCATAAATAGTTTCCTTACTTTGGATGTTTAGTGCCATTGAAAGCCAGCAGATTTTTGGACATTACATATATTTGGATTGTGCCTATTTCCATTCGTGCCGCGAGCATCACATTTTAAGAGAGACATTGGGAAGTAATTAGTGTGTGTTCACAGAGCATAACCGTGGTAATGAAGGATCACAGAGTCCTGAGGGATCCGGAGAGGAAAATTTAAGGAACAACATGCAGGAAATACAATGTCTCCCTCAAAGAGTTGACGAACCTTTGCATGGACAGTGCCTTGGACTAGTGGTGTTGGGCGATCCCCAAAGGTAGAGCTTGGAGTTATAATTTAAAGGGATAAGAATTATATTTGAGCCTGACATAGGAAGGAAACTTCTGATATGTTAAACTATGCAAATAAAGACTGTTGTAGAGTACCTCAGCGGTTTACAAACTCTCATTCAGAGTGGTATGAGTTGCAAGAAAATACTAATGAAGGCATAACGGAACAAATGTGTGGTGTGTGTGTGTGTGTGTGTGAGAGAGAGAGAGAGAGAGAGAGAGATTGTGTATGGTAACCCATCAATATTTCCCAGTTATCTTTTCTGGGAAATGACTGGTCTTATGTTCATCTTGATTTTTTTAATGAATGTCCATTCTAGCTTCACCCAGTGGGAGCCTGTGGGAGGCAAGGAGGTTTATCTGAGGTGTGTTTATCACTCATTGAAAAAAAAAGAGGCCACGCTTGGTTTATGTGTAATGATGTTATTTTTTATGGCTTGACTTTTTCCTCTGCAAAGTTTTAAAAAAGGAATCTTGACGTTAAAATCTATAACCTCTGTATTAGATAACAATCTAGTGATGACGTTGATGAGGGACTTCAAGACAACAATAGTTAGTATAATTAGTTTACAGGGGCACCTCTAATCCAGAAGTGTTGATTCTCTGACTCAAAACCCATGGCCAGTGGATTTAAGCAATGGAGATCTGTTTTATCATGATCCTTGATTTATACTTTCAAAATCTTCCAGCCTAGGCTTTTATTTTGTCATCTTACTAGCCTGCTCTGTTTTGGACTTAATAGACTCCAAACCCCATATCATAGATTTCACACCCAGTGGCATGGAAATAAAGCAGTAAAAATGGAATCAGAATTTTTTTTTTACAATTGAAGATAACTTTCACAGTGATCACATATAATTTCCACCTCCTAAGAGGAATGTTTATTTCATATTTTCTAACATAAGGAAATAGTTGGAACGTAAGATGGATGCATTCAGATTTTTCTACATCTGAGTAAATTAGTGTCTTAATTGCATGCGGCACTTTGGAGTTTAAACAGATGGCCAGGTAAACAGTGCCAGCCACAATAAATCATGTAGAGGCAGCAAAAATGTCCAGACATGACCTGGTATTGATGTCATGTTCGTTGTCATTCGATTTTGTTTGCGTATTTTCTACTATGTTGTTAATATTTCATCAGCTAACATTTATTTTTTTCCCTGAAACTATTATACAACTACTAAATATTTAAGATACACTATAATTGAAATATCAAGTTCATTAAGTTTTTAATCTATTTGTGGCTGCTGAAGTCTAAGAACTTGACCAAACAAAAGGTTCTTGTATTAATAACTAATGCAAGACTGGTACACATTAGACATCTGTATTCTAACAGTGAAGAGAAAGATAGCAGAACAAAGCAAAACCCATCAGCATGTAAAAGGGAAAGCTCTAGCATTATTGAAACAATAGTAATATGCTTGCTTTTGAAAAACCTTTTAGAATAATACATCCTGCTGTCCCTAAACAATGTGAAGTAGTGACATGCACATCACAGTCCTGTTTCTCCTGTCTCCAAACAACATCGTGCATCCTCCAAGGCACGCTCTCTGCAGAACCCAGAGGTGGCTCCTAAGCATTTGTCACCTGAGTGCTCAGCATGGCCACTGCCCATCCATGAGGACAGGCACTCGAGTTAACATCCATCTGCCTTTGTGTTTGCTGTCCCAGGTGGATCAGTAGAAGCAGGGAATTTGGGCTGGACCACTAACGTGAGTTTAGAGAAGAGCCAGATCTTGGACAGTGAAGTGCC
Source organism: Sturnira hondurensis (assembly GCF_014824575.4). Taxonomy (NCBI): domain Eukaryota; kingdom Metazoa; phylum Chordata; class Mammalia; order Chiroptera; family Phyllostomidae; genus Sturnira; species Sturnira hondurensis. Next base: position 9,635,282 of record NW_028091156.1, read on the forward strand.
CTGCAGTAGTCAATTTCTAAACCCTAAAATAATCCAATAGCTGAAATGACACCTAATCTATGAAGGTGAAGAGTATATGGTTGTTGTTCAGCCTAATAGACTCAAGCACTGAAAGAAAATCCAAGCCATCTAAGTAGTTCAAAGTAAAGATTGTTTATATCCTCCATTAAAAAAAATAATAACTCTGTGAGTGTTTGTGGGTGAGAGAAAACAGAGCTAAGAATTTTCTTATAATGTCAACCACAGGCCAACTATTAAAAACAGCACTGTAAATAAGACAGACTATATCCTTCCTCATAGGTCTTACATTTTAGTTGGGAAACAGGAAGCAAGAAAGGCAACAAAGAAATAGACAGTTCGACAAAGATGGAAGGGCTCTGATGGAAATTTGACACAGTGATGGAATATACAATGGGGTAGGGTGCTAGTTCCCCTATACAATAGGATGGCGTGATAGTTCTCTCTGGGTGATAAACAGAAGGACTTGGCATATTACAGAAACGCCAATGTTATAGTTATTTAATTAGAACTTCTACTTCCTATTTTATCATGGCATAACTGCTTTCATGGAAAGGGGAAAGGGAAGAAAACTCCAGGGAGAGAAAAATGATATGTGCAAGGGGTGTGAGGCTGGAAGAGTTCAGTGTGTGCTTTTGCACAATGAGTGAATGAAATCCATCAGTGTATACAGAAGTTTCCAATGGCCTGAAATGTGGGCAGAATGCTTACTTCAGACAGGAAAAATCCTTGACCAAATGGCATGCATATTGCCACTTGGTTTTCTCAGTGTAACTATTTAAACCACTATCAGTAGAGGTAGATATTGGCTGGGTTAATAATACTCATCTGACTTTGCTGTCTATCATCTCTCTCTCACTCCCCCACTAAATTGGGACAAAAAGTTTACTTTTTCTGCTGAACCAGGTTTGAAGTACTTCAAAACTTGGTTCAGGGTTATTAAGCATTTCTTGATTGTGCAATATTTTCAGCAAACAAAATAAAAACATAGGAAAAGGTGTAATGACTGTAATTACTGTCTGAAGCAGTGGTCAGCAAATGACTGGAACTCAGTCACAGCCATTCATTTGCATATTGTCTACAATGACTTTGTTACTGCAACAGAGTTGAGCAGCTCAGCGGAGACCATCTGGCCTGCAATGCTAAAACACTCACGGCCCCGCCCTTGGCAGAAGCCATTCCTGAGCACCCTGTAGGAAATACTTCAGGAACGTTGGAGGACATGTAAAACGCCCACACATTTCCTGGAAGCCTTCAGCGATCATTTCAGTTTTTGAATTACACCGATTCTTATTTCCACCTATTTCTATTCTCTAAAGTTCATCCGGGCCAATTCAATTAATTCTTTTTTCAGTTCTGGAGAAATAAGGGTCCTTTTTATTCATTCTACAAAAATATCCCATGTGCTTCGGGTAGACCAAAGTGCTCCTCACTTCCTTCCCCAAGTGGACCCGATTCTTTCTTTGCTTTTTTATTTGGAAATCGTCCTTTAGGTTAGGAATGCTTCTTTCTCCCCATCCTTTCTCTGGAATATTTTTAATAAAATATTACTTGCACTTACATAATAGACTGCTTCTGTAGGCTGTGTTTCTTCTGTCAACATGGAGAAGAAGGCTTGGCTAAGAGAGAGCTTCGCTCTCTCAGCTGGAGGCCGCACATCTTACTGAATTTGGGGAGACCCAGCCCTTTGTCATCACGAATTGTTGTTGTACAGCTCACATCGGCAATTTGGGAGTGACTTGCTTCCTCAGATAATTTCTGAGGACCAGACGAGAAAATACTAATCCTTCTTTTGCCTTTGGAACATTGCGTGAAGGGGTTCCGCGTGGGGGAGACTGCTACATGGAGACAGTTGTCAGAATTGGGATTCAACCTGGACTTCCCACTGCACTTCAATTCGCTCTTTAAAGAAGCTTGGCCACTTGTAAGGCAGCAAACTGGAGTCAGAATCCTGTACATTGAAGTCCCAAACCATACATTTAGAAATGGGATTACCTGGCCAAATCATGCGCTCTTTCTTAGGCAAGGACTATAGGCAAGTCTTAACAATTACAGTTAGCTTAATTTCATGGCTCTGACCTTAATACTATGTCTTTTGTAAGTTGTACCTAAAATGAACATATAATGGAAGTTAATATGCAACACATCATTATTAATGCGTAGATGATAAAGCAGAGTTAGTAAGCATATACCTTGAAATACTAATGATACTAGTCAATAATTCTGTTGGGAAAGAAATTTTCATATGGTCTCTGCTGTATCTTTCTATTTGGTAACAAGAAGTGTTTTAGTCCATAAGTTTATTTTATAAAGCATGCTTAGAAGTACATTAAGTGTTTTTCTTAATTGTATGATTGAATTCCATGGTCAAAAGAATGTGAGAGAGTCCTTAAATAGCTATAGTGATCCACACATATCAAGTATTAATTGAAATATGCAAGTTGATATGTGATAGGTAGATTTACACAGTAAGCTTGTAATAACACCTGTATCGTTGATGGCTTTAGAAGTGATTATGACTTGCATGCATCGTGGTACTGCAGAACATGAAGTGTGCAAGCCAGAAAAACAGTCTTCAAATGTAAATGAAAATAGAACTTTATTATATAGGAAGTCAAGTGTTAAATGAGATTTCTAACTTTGAAATATAAATTCATAGAGGTCCCTACCAGAGGTATGATCTTCAGTAATCCTATCCACATTCCAGTATTTAAAATAATAGAATTATAGCACTGTACCTTTTTTCATTAGTCCTCTTAGCTGAAGAACTGTCTGTAACCTTTTCATGTTACAGAGGAATGGATTTATGGCGTGATTACAGCTGTTTTTAAATCAAGCATTTCACTTTCATATTTGTAGTAAAAAAAAATTCTCTCTTGATGGATTTCTCATCCTGTTCTACCTACAAAATAAATCATAGGTGTTTTGATATTGGAGCCCTCCTAAAAGCAATCCAGAGCACTTGAAAAATGTTAGCATAATATTACTAATTTTTTTACTTCCTATTAATAACAAAAGCTAGGTAATGATTGTGGATTTAAGCCCTAGATTACAACTTGTAAATGCAGCATGAGCCCTCATAAATTGTGTTGCTGCCTTTCACGCCACTAGAGTCTGGAAGTCCCCAACATGTCCCTCATAAATCTTTATCTTCTGGGGATTTCGTATACCAGGAAGCTGTGTTTAAGCGCAGCTTCAAAGGCTATGGTTTGGGAAAATATAACTTTGAGAACATCCAGACCAAGATTGCAAACAGACCATTTTATATTGGTGGCCTCACTCTTAACAAATGGCTCTATGGAAATCGAATATTGAAACAATATTTAAATATATGTTGTCGGAAATCGTGAAAGGGCTGAGATGTCACCTGACTTGCATAGAATACATCAGGAACATGAACTTGGGCCAGGGTACAGACCTGTAGTCCGTACTCTGCAGCTCTTAGGCTGCAACCCTAGAGAACAATATTATAAGAAACAAATGAAAAAAATATTCCTCTCTCCAGGTGGGCTCACTACCTGGAGGGGGGGGGACATATTAATTCCCTCCATTTATAAAGGGGAAAGAGATCATTTTCTCCCCTCCCCTTTTGAGAGGGTTTCCTTGGAGAAGAAAGTAACACCCTAACCTGGTTGCTTATCTGGAACTGGAAATTTTAGTCTTTAGAGAGATGAGAAGTTTACTGGTTGGGAGCAATCGCTGAACCATGATGCTGCAGACCTCATCGTTGTGTATGTGAAAAGTGAAATATTTCTGGGAGCAGTGAACACGAATATTCTCTGTTGTTATAATCTGTGCATTTCCATTACACAGGAGACAGAGATATGACTAATATTTAATATTTTGTAGATATCTAAAATCTTTCTCACATGATGTAGTAGCCTCATTTTTATCAATACAATTTGGTTTTTTAAACACAAAGTTCTATGCATGTAATGTGGGAATTATATATGGTATATAATATTTCTTGATTTAAAGTTATATAACTTACAACAGGCTTCTAGAGGAGGACTTTTATTTTGAACAATGACAAAAATAACTTTAATTTTATCACCATTCATTCAGATGTGTGCTAAAATTAAACTTGGCTGAAAGGTGGTTAAATTCAAGTTTACTGACCCTTTAATTGTATATTTGGTTTAACAACCTTATTGAGATACAATTCATATTTAAAGGACTGCATGCGTGTCATATTTACAGTTTGGTAATTTTGCCCATTTAAACACCCACGATAACCATCACCATCACCAAGATAATAGACATTTCCATAGCTGCCCAGAATTTCGCTTTTCTCTGGTGGAAAGAATATAGAGCATGACATTAACTTTCTTAACAGATCTTGAAGTGTAGTTGCAATTATACTAGATGTATACATTCTAGAGATTTCCTGTGTAACAGATTGGTATAGTTAACAACATGGTATGGTGTGCTTCATATTTAATTTTAATAGTTTATTTTGTTACATTTTGGGAGATATTTAGTTATTTAAATAGTGATTTTGTTTGCATGTAGACCATTTTCACCTGAAGAGTTCTTTAGGGAGAAATAAAACAATGCTCAGAGTTAGTGGTAGGAGTGGATATGTTATATGAATAAATGTAGATAGATGTACAACATAATCATTTTATTCCAATGCCCCCACTATGGTTCACAAGCATCGTCATACTATATCAATATTCAGTTCATATGCATATCATGGTATATCAGTATTTGAACTACAAGGTATGCTCATTATGTTCTACGAGGTAAGCAATCCATAGTACAGCAACAGGTGGTAGAGACCACACGTTTCTAAGAGGCAGTGACTATGGTGTTGGGGTTCTGATTTACCAGGCTAATTCTGCATTAATCTGCACGGGGCAGAGCCGGCTGATAGTTATTAGCTTGGTTCTCAGCTGTTGTTTGAGAATAGTTATTGAGGACATAGCCAACAGACATTTTCTAAGCCCACTTGTGATTCTAAGCGCTATGTATGACAGGTACTTCATCTCTCCTTACATCAATAGATTTTATCTCCCACAACAAAGAAAGCTGTGCATGGCAAATCCAAGTTGCATTACCTGTGAAAGGAATACAGCGATTTATACTAATTGTTGAGGAATGGTATATTTCAGTAAATTAAGGTCCAGAGGGAAATATCAGGTGTAAAGCCATCAGAGTTTAATATTTTGTGAAATAACATTTTACTCTCAAATGCACTCTGAGTGCGGGCACGATGCCGAAACTCCCTGCAACTGTGTGGTGCTCTGTACCTCTCATTACGTTTCACTCTAGATGGAAATACATATCCTGGCCCCTGGCCTGTTCTAGATAGTGTATGAGAGGATTCTGGTCTAGTCTAGACAGTGTTTCAAAGGATTCTATGGGAAGTTATGTCGATCTTAAGTTAGAACCTCAGTGGATTGTTTTTAATGTGATATTGATCAAACATACGATTTCTTCCGCGGGAGAAGAAACCAGAGGGCCCAGGAAGTTCATGGAGGTTGCCTGACTCTTGTCAGTTTGAGGATTTGATCTGCCAGTGGGCTTTTCTGTTCCGAAATGCTTTGACAAGCACCTGGGAATCGTGTCAAAATATTTAAAGACTGTGAGACGAAAAAAAGATAAAGGTTTGAACTTTGTCTTCCTAGCTACCTTTTTTGCCCTTACCCTTGGTGGATGCAATTCAAAGAAATAAGATTAAGTCAAATGAATAAAGATGTTGTTTTTTTGAGATTATAAAAATAATAAATATTCATTGTTAAAGTTTTAATAATCCATCATAGTAAATTTATAAAACACATGATATTCCACCCCAAAAAACATTGATCAAGCATGCCTTAACTACTTAAAATTATTTGTTAGCAAGTTGTCTAATACATTTATCTGAAAAGGAATAGACACATAATTTTCTTTCCAAGAAAGCAGACACGACTTTATACTGATAATGTAATGCGATATCCATTTCAAACACAAAAGCAGATAAAATGAACATTTTGTTATGTCTAAAAATGATTAAGACTAAAATAGTTTAGTAAATGAACAAGCTATTGGCATGAGTTTTGCTTAAATACTATCTCCATATAAACAAAGACAAATTTTGAAATAGACTAGCTTTTCTAAAAAATAAATTTTACATTTTCTCATTCTGAAAATATGAAATAATCATTCATATTTTGCTTTCTCAAAATAAGAAGAGGAATTATTAGAGATAATTGAGTATCAACATCTTAAAAGTAATTTAATTGAAAGCTCATTTAATACAAAGAAATTCAGGGAATATGGGAATTATTGTGTTTCAAGACATGAAAACGCATAAGAGAAAAGGTTAAAGTAACTTCTCATCCTGCATTTGGCAAAACATCTAACAGATGTTAGCAGACTTGCAGATTCCAATGAGAATTTCTTAAATACACTTAAAGAAGATAACCCATTTTGCTTTGCATTAGTTAGACATTATTTTAGCTGAGCCAGTTTGTTTTGTAAACTGTGAAAGGCAAGTCATTTTGTGTTACGGACGACATTGACTCCCATACTATTAGTAGTTCTGTTCTAGATTTAATGATCGAAAAGGTGTTTTCTGCCCAGATTCCTGTCTCCGTAGGAACTCACAGCTGCCCGAACTGCCTCCCCTAGCCCAAACCAAACCCAATCCTGACCCCCCGGAAAACAGTAATTCATTGCTTTACTTAGTGCTGTAGCTTATTTATTTCTTATATCCTGTGTCTTCAAATACCAGTTTCACTCCTGTTTGCCTTTTCCTGGGCACACTGTTCATGAAAGAGTATTCTCCCACTGACACAGCCTTCATAACGCCGCCCCTTAATGGCTCAGCACATTTTGTGTGTAACAACACTAGTTTTTTCCCAACCCAGGGGACAGGGGGTTCCTTGTGGTTGTTATTGTCATCATTTTGTCCATCATTTTCCTTTAGCTTCCTGAGTACCGTCACCTGGATGGGCCTGGCCATTTGCTCTCTTTCTCCTTCAGATACAGCTGATTAAATATTGAATTTCTAATTAGACAGAGCCTAATATCAGTCTTATAATACTTCTTCAGCGAGTTTAAAAGTTAAGAGTCATCATCTTGACTCTTGTTCTGGTCTTGATTGTGTCTTTCTGCTGAGGAAATAAAGACCCCTCTAAGGAGAGCAAGGAAGAGTTCTGTATTCACAGCTTGCCTTGGCCAGGGTCAATCACATCCCTTGGGTTTGACACAGTCTAGCACAAAGCAGACTGGGCAGCATTACAGAAAACAACGGGAAGGCTTCAGATAAGCCCTGGCTGGAGACCATCAGCCTTGGGAAGCTAGAGGAAAAGTAACCAGGAGTGTTTTTATTTTATTTTATTTTTCAGAGGAGCATTTTTGGCTTTCTCCAGTTCGTCCTAAGTTGGAAGAAAATATAGCGAATCTGTCAGTTATTGATCAAGTCCAGGCAATTTGGGGCCAAGGGCTACAGATTTTTCTGATTTGACTTCTGGCCCTGGTAGCTGAAGATTGCAGGTTAAAGTCCTGCTTTTATATATGACCTGGCTGTTGCGTGTTTGTATAATGTCCCTCACTGTGAATGTCACTGTCATTCTTTGTGTTACCTGGGCTTCAAACTAGTCATCTAAAGTTTTTGGTTATCTTATTCCTCTTGTGAGCTTTACACTTTTCAGTCTTATTTATCTCTATCAACTCTATAATTCTGAACATCCAATCTCCATTTTCTTCCCATTGTCCCGCCTTTGATTTAGTTCTCACTGGGCACTCTGCCTTTGGTATTTCTCTCAGCATCCTATTTTCTACTCTGCTGTTCGATAAATAAACTTTATTTTTATTACATTCCTTCCTCCTGTGGCACAGTTGTGCGTTCTGGGCAGATTCAGCCTGGCTGCCTTCTTTGCACATATCATAAAATCAGCAAATGGCATTTATTGAATAAATAATAGCAAAGAAAGTGAATTAACCCTGTACAATCCCCCTTCTCCTCTCTCCTGCAAACAGCACTTTTGTCAGAGTCAAAGATTTCATGTAATAAAGAGTGAGTTACACGGCATTTTGATTTTTCAAATTATATAAAATTTCCCTAAGATTTGCCTGTTACCCAGTTTATTGACAGCCACATATTTAGACGTAAATAATTCTAGACAAAGGAAATACTCTGTCCAAATGATCAGGTAACCCTGGTGGCTAATAATTACAGTAATGGCAGCCACCACAGCGGCCCACTGCTTGGATTTGTGGAGCCTGAGGTGGTCACTCAGAGGCACTTCTGCCCCACAGCCTGTCAGTCATCTGTTCCACTAGTGAGAATAGAGAGTCCCATTACTCTCAGGGCAGAGAAAGGGTCGCCACCGAGCGGGCTCTGTGTAATAGCCCCCAGGAGCGAGGGCGACTTGAATGCCAGCAAAGTTTCACTTAACAACTTACATTTGTGGCGCATTGGATCCTATCAAAAGGTCTTCTCTCTCTCTCTTTCTTATATTACATAGTATACCTCCAAAATACATATCACAACTTAGGCGGTAAGTGGGAGAGTACACACAGCCATTTTATGAGTTGAATGACATTTGAGTTTTTATTTTGGCCGAGAAATAAAATCTGCTCATTAAAAATATGTTCAAGTAATACCGTTCTTGTAGAATAATTAAATAGTTCCATGTAAGTCAAGTAGGAAAAACCATATGCTACAATCATTTCACTACTGTTTCCTATAAATAACTGAGGCAAGCCAGAGAGAATTTTTCCTGTTGGGGTTTAGGTTTAGCAGGAGCAGGAAGCATTTTGCTCTCCCTTGCATCCTTTTAACACCTAAAATAAGGAAAACATGCTTTTTGCAAATAGCACATCCACTAAAAAATAACTTTTCATGCAATTGCATTGTATATAACTTTCTGTGCTGTGGCTCTTTGCGTGGTATGCATTACGGCCCAAAGCAATCACTGACAAAGCCCAGTCGTATAAACAGTAGCCATTTTATAACTCTAAATACTTACCGAAGTCCCCTTAAGAGTTGATCCTGGTACCACATTTTGCATGGGTGATGGGAGGAGATTTGCGTGAGTGTATGGACTCAGCACATTGTCTGTGGCCATTTCTGGAAGCAGTTCCTAGCTCTAGACTCCACGACGCAAGGACAGGGTGGGTGTGCCCCATCCAGTGACACTGTGCCTCTATTGTAGGCGTCACGTTAATTCCTCATTCTCCCTTAGTTGCCTGTAGTTCTTTGAATAAAAGGACTTTGTTTCTTGTTATTTAATGTTACTCTATGTAAGTTATAGAAAACATTAAATAATTGAAATGAACAGTAGTGAATATGTAATATATAAAGGAACAAAGAATTAAGGTAGATTTAATAAGTCACATTACATATGACAATTTGCAAACGCAGATGTTAATTCATATGAAATATATATTAGATATATGGGATTTTGGCCTATTCTTTTGGTCTCTAGGACTCTTTTTTATTTATGTATCTCATTTCTATAGTTAACAGAATTAAAGGAAAAAATAGTATTCAGCAGGATTCTGAGTCTGAACTCTCTAAAGAAAATAGAGGGAACATAGTTTTCTTATCCTTATTTCTCACACTAGGAATGTAAACTTTAATACTGTACATAGGCTAAAACTGACCCCAGAAAACTATGGAAAAATTATATCTAACAGCAACACAGAAATGAATCTGTCAAATGTAGCAGTACCACAATTTTATTCTATGATGGTTTTGTAATTTGGGTCCAAAGTACTTTCTAGAGAACAAGAAATCCATCAATATGGTGAGGTTTACTGTTCTTTATGTTCTATCCTTTCCAGCTCTGCAGGAGAAGTACATTATCCCCTGTGATCCAATAATTATTCATGTATTCAGAACATAGGTTGCATTAACGAATTCTCCAGACTACAGAACTAGCTAGAGCATCTTCCACATCACGCGACACGTCAGCAGCTTTAATCCTATCACGCCAGAAATCGAAAATCAGAAAGCCTTTCATTTCAAGGAGGGAGATGGAAGCAAGTAAATATAATGCAAGGTTTTCCATTTTCCTCTTGGATTTTGGCAAAAACCTAGGGTTGTGTAAAGTGAAAAGAAGCAGACCGGTATTTGTGGAGGAGGTAAAATAACATTGCTTCAAATAAGCTGTTGAAAATGAAAGGCATTGCTGTTGGAATTTGCAGAAACTGGAGAGCAGAGGAAAATCAGATGATAATGCGTCGCCACAGTTTCAAAACTATTCCAGTGGGGCAGACTCATGCTCGCACGTAAGGATCTGGTGCTTCTTGGTGTCAGAAATGGTAGAGCAAACGTACGACCTGCCTGTACAATGTTCTAGTCTGGTAGAGAACACAGGCATAAAGCTGTGCCCGTAAAGTGTCAGGCAGGTGAATTTTACAATGTGACGGAGGCCTATCAGCTGAGGATTTGCATTCGTCTTCCTTTTTCCATGGGCAGGAAAGAACTCTTTAGATAAATCCTCAGAAAGCTGACATCAAGTGAAGACTTAAAAGGTTGGAACAGTGTTAGAAAGGAGAGCAGGGAAGAAGACGGTGTGTTCGAGGTATTGAGTACAGCCCATGTGAATATCCTCAAGTTAGAGAAAGAACAATGCCTTCAAGGAAGTTAAAATAGCCTGCTAAAAATTTTGAATAAAAGGCAATTATAGCAAGGTTGCAGAATACCAAGATAATACAAATGGGATTTTCTCCTTGTATACTTCATCAAGGAACAATCGGAATTGGAAATTGAAACACAATACCTTTTACATTAGCACCCAAAATGAAATTGTTAGTTATAGCTCTAATAAAATGCATACACGATCTATGGTAGGGGAAAACAACGCCCCGATGATAGAGGTCAAAGAAGACCTATTTGAATGGAGAAATATTCTATGTAGATCATTAAGACCATTCAATATTCTCAAGTAGTCAGTTCTTCCCGAATTGACCTGTAGGTTTAACACAATTCCGATCAAAATCCCAGTACACTGTTTTGTGGCTATCTTGAAATGAAAAGGCAAAAGCTTCACAACAGCCCAAGCAGTGTACTGAAGAAGTATAAAGTTGGAAAACTGACACTACCTGACTGCAAGACTCTTCATATATAAAGCCACAGTAATCCAGACAGTGTGGTATTGGCAAAAGAAGAGGGAAATTAATCCATGGAACAGAATAAGTAGCCTGGAAAAAGACCTGCACAAACACCATCAATTGATATTGTAGGGTAATTAGTAGATTTCCTGATGAATATGGGTAATAGTTAATGCAATCAACGTTGAGCATTGTATCAGCTGTGAGGACGATCATGATGCCTGAAAATACACATTTACTTCTCTGCAGTCAGGATTATTTTATTAAAAAATAAAGGGCAGTTATAAAATAAATGACCACTGCTGCCTCTTCGGGGCGCATTGTGCTCTTTAAATTTAGCGTTTTAACTTAAATTTCATCTTTATGGCCTTGGCTGGTGTAGCTTGGTTGATTGAGCACCAGCCTGTGAGCCAAAGGGTCACTGGTTTGGTTCCCAGTCCGGGCACACGCCTGGGTTGCAGGCCGGGTCCCCAGAGGGGGCCACATGAGAGGCAATAACACATTGATGTTTCTCTCCCACTCTTTCTCCCTCTGTTCCTTTCTCTCTAAAAATAAATAAATAAGTTATTTTCTTAAAAAATAAATACATTTCATCTTTAACTATGTGAACTCACACCTATAAATTTGTCAGATGATGCGATAAACACAACAGCTCATAGTCCAACTTTTTCCAAACTAGATTCAGGGAAGGAAAATGTGCAAAGGAACTTGGTACCCCATTCATTTCCTCAAAACAGGTTTTGATATTTTAGAAATACCCTTCGCAATTGAGATAATAGTATCTAGATACATAATAGTTCTTTGAGTGTTCAATAACAAAATGCTCTTTATTTTTTTCACTTCAGTAAGAACTAGCTGCTGGAATGTCTTCAATTTTCATATGTTTTATGATCTTATACTTAATGGATAGTTCTGAGAGACAGTGAAACACCACCTAGTATAGCCTTAAGAAAATCAATTTGGGAAAGCATTTCAATCTAAAATATTAGCGATCAATTTCTGTGATATGCACCCAGCTAATTGAAGTACAAAAAGGCAGTGATTTCAGAAAATGTTTTAATTTGCTCCCAAAAAGGTGAAAAATAATCTTGGCACATAGATGTAAACATGGAGGCATAGGGAATATATTTAAAAAAGAATCCAAGGAGAGGAAGATATTACATTTTCAAAATGTGTTGACTCTTGTACCGTTAGCTGAATTCTAGTGCGTGGCTCAGTTTCTGCATTTTATTCCAGTTCCTGTCTATTCACATGGCTCATCACTAACCCTGAACAAGCCACCCAACAAACAAACCACGTTTGATCTGACAGAATTCTGTAGTTGAGGACTGTGTAAAGTGAGCTCAGGAGTGCTTTTGTGCTTCTCGGAGGTTTTCATTAAAATAATAATGAGGTCTAGTTGGCTTGCAAGAGCTAAAGGTTTAACATGATAAAAAAAGAGTACCCACATAATTCACTCATTGCAGACATCTCCATCAGACCTGTCAGCGGTGAGACAGGAAGTGGTGAAGCCCTTGAAGAAAAATTGTCATAATAAGTAAAAATAGAAATGCCAAGTCCTGTGAACATATCCTCATTTTGTGCCAAAGAGCTGTAAGCAAGATTGCCTTATGAGTTTGAACTCTTTATTTCATTGTATTACAATATCATTCCTGTTATTGTCGTCAATGAAAGGAAGGGAAGTATGCCCAATGCTGCTTTCTTTGGTTGAAAGCATGGGTCCTAGTTAGCAATGCATTCATTAACTACCTCATAGGAGAAGGACATGAAAACAGTTTTCTCCAATATAAAGATATCAGATAAATCTCCAGACCTGAGTCCTCCGAGGGTTGTTGGGAACATATTTCAGTCTGAGCTCCAAAAGCAATAAAGAAAGGTTTATGTGGGGAAAAAAAAAGTAAAAATGAAGTGTTGTGGCTTTCATTCAAATGTTAACTAGACTGACCTATAATGAAACTCAAAAGGAAATCACACTTGTCGACATTGGTTTGACATCACACCACTAATTGAGATAATATCTTTTTTGTGTCATAATCCAATTTTTGATATTTCTTGATTTTATAATGACAATTCAGATGTTGGGGGTAAAAACAACAATAAAATTTCCCCAGGCATTGTTTATTTACAGGAGTCTGTTAGTTTTTTCTTATGATAGAAACCTGGACATATTTAATAAAAGACACAAAAGTTTCTATATTTTCCATTAGGTAATTTTACCACCTTTTAAAAACCACGATTTGAGGTACTGAGCTCTGAGGTGCTACTTCAAATCACTTAGTCTAATTACAGAATGAAGTTAAAAATATTGAAGGACATAAAATTAATTCCTCTTAAAATGCAATCAAAGTACATTAAAATGATAAAAACATGTTTCAAAGAGTATCTTTAAAACTGCCAAGGGCATTTTACTTACAAATTATTTTTGCATTTCAAACAGTACTCCCTACCCAAAATATCACGTTTTCTAGTGAGGCATGTAATTTTCTTTCTCTTTATCCATTACTTTAGTCAATTTTATGATTGTTGATGGTGTTTATATATTTTAATGGTCTTAAACTCTTCTCTGGATTCTACTTGGAAGTTTCCAGAAGCAAGCAGATAATGTCTTCTGTAACTATCTCTATGGCACCTCAAAATTAACATCTCTAGAATATGGTCTTCTCTTTCAAATTCAAAATGCCTAATAACTACTCATTTTCCCTTTAAATATCAGAGGATGACTCATTATTCTCCATTCCTGTTATCACCAGTCTGCTAGTTTTCCTTCTATTCCACTCATAATATCTCTGCTATTTATTCCAAATATACTGTTTCAATTTTTAGCGTCTCCCCATTCTAGAGCATGCTGTGTTTCCAGATCAGTTTTCCAGAATTGTTGTTCATTGCCTCATTCTCTCGGGCAAGCAAATACAACAGATTCTTACTGCCTTTGTGAGCAAATGAGTGAATTATTTTAAAATGACCATATAATTAGTCTCAGTGTCTTCTCAGTACTCATTTCAGTACTCAGTACTCATCACTTCTGAGTACTCAGTACTGAGTACTCAGTCTCAGTGTCATCTCAGTACTCATCATAACCTGACATTAATGGATCCTGCCCTCAAGACTGGTCTCATTTCCATCATGTTTAGATTCTTTCTACATAAAAGGTTCAGTGTAGCTTGATCCCAATATCTGGACTGCAGCCTTCTGGGATTCTTTGGGGCCAGAGGGCACTTGTAATGACATCATCTAAATAAGGTGATTGAAAGTTTTATTTCGAAGAATTATGGACAACTTTAGAATCTTTTTGTCAGCTTGTTGTGATTTTTAAATGCCAGCTTTATACTGTTTATCAAGGATTCCTAGAGTTTTCTTTATACTTGTTAAAAATATTTATTTATTTTAAGCAACCTTTGACATTTAACCAGTATTAAATATATACTCCTAACTACAATAATGTTGGTATAATATTTTGTGAGCATTGCGGGTCACCGAGTGAGTACTCTGAGCCTCAAAAGAAAGATATTTCTCTTTTCTTCTACATCGTTATTCACTAAGGGATTCAATATGTTGAGTCTCCTGGCACCTACTCACCTTTATTTCGGGTGTCTCATATATCTCAGGGTAAGAAAAGGACCTTAGGCAAGTGAAATAAATGGGCACCTGCTTTATTTCCCAAACTAACGCATTGCTGAAACCTTTAACCAGGTATCAACTACATCCCTGCACTTTTTCTTCTATTCTGTGGTTTAATTTTTATCTGTCTATCTTTTTCAGCCTTCCTCATCTTTTTATTAGTCGGTTCATGTGATACTGGTAGCAGAAAATCTCTGGCTCTTCACTGGCATGTCTCAAAATTCACACTTTTCGTGGCAGAATTTTCCTCTGTAGCCTTTCTGGGGCATGAGACATTCCTGTTTCAAGTAACTCTGAAGCTGAAATATTCAACCTGGCTTCTGAAGGCTGGTTGCTTCTTATTTTTATACGAGAATGGCTTTTCTCTCTGTGAGCCTCTCTTCAGGACGTCTTTAATTATTCTTCACGCTCTGAGGCAGGTGCTGTGAAATGCATGTGGATTTATTTTTTGATCTGAACTTGGAGGAGATGAGAGCTGCCTTCAAATTGGTAGAATCTGGAGGTGTTTCTTTCCTCCATGAAAATTCTTCCAGTCTTGCATTTATGTCTAACGTATTGCACCAGCCTGAGGTTTTATGACTTAAAAAAAAAAAAAAAAAAAAAAACTTTAGGTCCAGTACCTTAAGTAATGGTGGCACAATGCCACTTTTATCAATTTGAAAAAAAAAAACACTGTGACAGGCTGAAATTTCTCCCTGTGCTGAATAATTTCCAAAAGTAAATTAATTGCTAAAGGATTCCTTGTGCAGTTACCTAATTGATGGTGATCATTAAGCTTAAGTATTGCTTGGATATTTACTAAGTAATGATTGTAAACATCAAAAAGGCTTAAATCCACACACAGCCAGACAGCTTAGAATCTTGATATTCTGTTGCAAGTGTCCAAACTTCTTTTTTTGTCTCTCCCCTTAAAAATATTCCTCTGAAATGATCAGCAATATTAACACCCAAAGTACACTAAATGTGCACTTTCGTCAGACATGGGTAAAATGCTTAATCTTATTGTAATAGTCCAATCTCCCTTTGCAGGAGGAACTATTATTATTCCCAGTTTACATACAAGGCAACAGAGGTTTGGATAGATAAAGTCATCTGCCCAACACCACAAAAACATTCTTACCCACTTCAACGAAAAAAAATGCATGAAGGTAAATTTTTTGTTGGCTTGGTTCAGTAATAAACCCCCAAAATACATCCCAGTACTGAAACACAATGGGATACAATAGTTTCTTTCAGTGTGCCAGATATTCTTCATTTGTTCCTCCAGATACACTCTCCACCACTTTTCGCTTTTCTCTGTGTCCTGGGCAGGAAGACGGGTGAGACTGTGAACAGCATCGACACCCTTGCTTTCTAGCTTCCTGTTGGACTCAGCTCTGAGTATCTCTGCTAGAGAACTAGGGCACCATGAAGCTGCTCTGCCTCCCGATTCACAGGATGCCGCAGATGCAATGATATTTCAGTATCTATCACAGATAACCATGTGGTACAGAGCCGTGGGCAGGACTCTACAAGGCCAGTGGACCTCACACCTTTAGTGTTTTGAAGCAAAGATGCACCATCCTCTGAAACAAATAGTCTTTTTACCACAGAGCCTGATTGAAAACTGAAAACTTGACTATGAGCCAGCAAATTATTATGAGACCTGAGATGCTAAGCATGAACTGTGTGCCGTCCGATCCAATAAGCGGTGACTTGAGCATCATTCCATCGTCATATGGAAGTGGTTATGGACGTTATGGACTTAAAAGGATTCTGAAGGTATAAGTCACATGGTCAAGTGGTACAGGTGCCCATGATCCCTACTCAGGCTCCATTGCCTCCACTGTCTGGACCAGCGGCTGGGGACTCCAGGTGTTCCTTGAAAGAGAGTGATTCAGGAAGAAAAATACCCAGTCTGATTGACAGCTGGTTCTGTACATCGGCTGGCACTACTGAAAATAGATGACTGTAGTACTGTACTGCGGTTCTGTACCCCAGAGAAGACTAGGCAGAGATGTGAGCAGTGCACCTGGCTTTTCATTCTGCTTAGAAAAAGATAACCGTAAAGTGAATTTATGCCGAGTGCAGTCAGGCGTCAGAAAGAAAGAGATTGGAAAGTTTCTGTTGAGGAGGTCTGGGAAAAGCATATGGTAGACTTCCCTGAATGAGCACAGAGTGCGAAGATATCTGGACTCCATTTCACTCTCACCTCCCTGCAACCACAGAAGAGTAAAATTTTAATAATTAGGTGGGTAAGATGAAACTCCTCATGGATATCAGCTAATCTTTTCTTTTCCTGGGGACTCCCAGCAAAAGAGGCATGATGTCAGGAATGCAGGTTTGGTGAGGACCCGTCAGCAGGATGAGGGGCCCCCTTGCTAAAGTCCTCGTAGAGGCTCAGCGCTTTCTGGCACATCACGATGCCATCAATGGGAGCAGATTTTGTGGTCATGTCTTCCATCCACAAATTTCATGTCTTTTCTAACTTAACTATGGCCTCATCACATGCTGTGGCTATACCATCAGCAAAGTGTCTCTTTTAGAACTTGTGGTAACGATCCCTTTTTGTCCCACAGAGCATAAACAGTTTGTTAAAATGTAAGCCCCACAATGTTCATAGCAGCACAATTTACAATAGCCCAGAACTGGAAGCAACCTAGGTGCCCAGCAGTAAATGAATGGATCCAAAAACTATGGTACATTTACACAATGAAATTCTATGCAGCAGAAAGAAAGAGGGAACTCCTGCCCTCTGCAACAGCATGGATGGAACTGGAAAGCATTATGCTGTGTGAAATAAGCCAGGCGGTAAAAAACAAATACCATATGATATCACCTTTAACAGGAAGCTAAACAACAAAACAAACAAGCAAGCAAAACATAACCAAATACACTGAAATAGAGAACAGGCTGACAGGGGCCAGAGGGGAGAGGGGAGGGAATTTCAGGGGAAAAGGGGAAGGATTTACAGGAACAAGTGTAAAGGACACATGGACAAAAACTAAGGAAGGTGAAAATGGGAGAAAGGTGGGGAGCACTGGGGGGGGTGGGCTGGAATGGGAGTAAAAGACAGAAAACTGTCACTCGAACAATAATTACATAAAAATTTTTAAAAAGATTAAAAAAACATAAGCCCCACAAGCCAGAGAGACCTCATTCATCCCAATGACTTCCCTGTTTATTCAACAATTATTTCCTGAATGTTTGCTCTCTATTCTTTTTTTCTCTGCATACATTTACTGAGTACCTCACGTCCTAACCAAAGGATTCTTCATTATACTTTGTGAATCTGGGACAAAAAAAGAGAGAGAAAGGACGTGAGTCCCCGGGTACTTTCATTCTAATGAGTGATTTTAAGGGAGAAGACCAATACATTTAAAAACCCAAATACTCAAGGGCATTTCAGAAAGAGGTCATTACCTTGGAGTCAATAATACAAGACCCTGAATGGAAATTGTGAAGGCCATTCGTACAGAAAGGCCTTTTCAACGTGCTCTTCGAAATAAGACACAGATGTGGGGGAGGGGCCAACCACATCAAATCCATTCCGTGATGAGCAAACAAGAGGAAATTGGCCTGAGCCACGTACTGTGGGGGTAATTTGTCTTTATTCTCGTTTTCATGTTTTTCATCCTGGACTTGGTTATTGTCACTGAGTCTTATTATAGTTCCCTAACAGCTTCTTTTGCCTTCACTCTTTCCTGAGCAGTTTAGCATGGATGCCTCTGACAGGCTTATCTGTGCTTCAGAAGCACAGATTGTAGCATTTAACATCCTTACGTTGTTCAAAAACTCTCATTCCGTTCTCCCAGCTTACAGTATCACATCCGAACTCTGTAGACTACACTGTCATAACAACCCTTCCATCTCGCGATGATTTGCATTTTCAGCCATCTCTTCAGCGTGTCTTTCTGTACACATGTACCTTGGCCAAAATAATGTCTTCAGTGTCCCTTGGGGCACTTCACAACTGAGATTTTGCTCGTGTTGTTCTCCAGGCCCAAGTGGTCCCACATTCCAACAGCTAGTAAAAATTCTGAACCCACTCTAAGGTTCTTCCAGATTAGCAAATTGCTTTGAGATCATTTTCCCATGGTTTTCATAACCAGAGATATAAAATGAACTAGAGAAGTGATTTTAAAAAAAAGGACACTTTAGCAGATACACATGGTACAGGGGGGATATTCATTATGTTTTCTTTTTTTTCCTAACCCCTGAATGATTTTTTCTATTTATGAACAATATATCTATCTCATAGACTGGACCTTTCAAACTCAGTCTGGATGGTCCTTTGAAACTAGAGCAAAGGCATTTGACCTTTAGCTCCATCAGTGAAAGGAAGAAACATTGGATTTTAAGTGATTGGGGTATAGTTTCTGAGAAGATCTCTGGTAGTTTTGGCCAATTTGAGAGCCTTCAACAACAGTAATCATTGTTTCAAGTGGAGAGAAATACATATTGTTTCATATAGTCTCCTACTGATGTTACACGTGAAACTTAAAAAAAAAAAGACATCTGTATTCTTCCCGTTTATACAAACTGTCCTAATGACATATACTATCTTCAGGAACGATGGAGAAATATACAACGATTTATATTATACTACTTTGTTTAATTAGAATTGACTCAGAATGAAGTACCATTTTGCCCCTTGTGATACTACCTTGAACTTTCTCCACTTATATGGATTTCTCAGCTCTGTTGCCTAGCAACCACGCTTCCATAGCTATCTGCCTCTGCACTGAGGAGTTAGCAGCTCCCCCATTCGCTTTGCATTTTTCTAGGCATAAATAATTTTTCTCCTCTTTGTAAAGCAGCTGGATCTTTTAGTTCTGTGTTATTGACAGATCTGCTCCATAAGCTATTTAAATTTTATATCTTGTACCCGACAATTTCTCTCTTGTGATAACTTAGGAACTTGGCATTTATCTTCTTTTTGGCTTAGCTTTGCAGAGTTGTAATTGTCTCTTCATGTAATAAATAAGATATCGGCAACATTTGTATTAGAGGTAAAATGAAAAACATGACATAATTAATTCAGCAAATACCGTATTATAGTTTCTCTTTTGGAGACTAGGGAAATAGCAGTGACCAAATCAGACAAAAACACCTACCCTCAGGAAGGTAACATTTTATCTACTTAAAGAAAAACACTATGTTCAGGGTGAGGCAAAAGGAAGTTTACAGTTGTTGTATGGAAATAATACAATAATAAATAATAATGCAAGTATAAACTCTGTATTTTGCATGCTCACAACTTCAAACCTACTTTTCCCCCACCCCTGTACATGAACAAATAAGAGAATAATACATAGAGCTGGTCTTGGTAAGTTATAAGGAGAAGATTTATGCACGTCTTTATGTAATGTATAATATATGTGCATGTCATATATATTTCACATATAGTATGATGGCATGTTTAAGAGGAGTAATAAAAAGGCTTAAACACAACATCAGTTAGAAGACCTTGGACTTGAACATGAAATATCAGTTTCAGAACACATCCACCATTAATGTTATGGCATCAGAAACTAATGAGGAGAGAGATATGGAGCTCCAGGTAGGGAGGGGGTTGCAATTTGTATTGGGTAGCCAAAGGAAGTCTCAGAGAACATGACATTTAAACAACGATTTAAAATAATTGAGGGAACTAATGTTGTGGGTGCTAGGTGGTGACTGATAGAAAGTTCAACTGGAAAGAGGAGATAGAAAGTGTTACCACAGAGCAGCATGCTTGACATTGACATTGGCATTAGGGGTGTGGAAGATGTTGATGATAACAAAGTATAAGTTCCTCTATGGGAATGGACTAAGTAGAGTGATGGGTATGATCATTGGAAAGATGAGGGGTGAAAAAACTGAGTAACAGAGTAATCTGATGGATTAGATACATGGATTTTGAAGTAATCAGCAGTGATGGCAATATTCATGTCCTACTGCATGGCAGGTGGAAACCCTTCTATGGTGATGGGTAATGAACTGGAAGGCAGTGGTGATGATACAATTGACAGAATAGAGAACAGAGAAGGGACAGGGGTCTTGCCAGGAATCCCCAAGGTTACTCACAGTCATGTAGCCTTGTGTAGATGGTGGCAGAAAGGATTCATAGTGAGTGATACAATCTGGTGTTATGAACTGGAGGATGCACGTAATTTAGTGAGCAGAGATGAAAAAGGTTCTGAAAATAACTTTAGTGAGGGGTATGAGTCTTACCAGCCCTGCTGGAAGTCCTCCTGGACTTTAATTCGCAGAATGTGTAACAGAAAACAGGCACCACCCAAGGACCCCTGAGCAGTGGTACCCTGAGGGAGATCCGAGTTTCACCTGCACCAAGACAGTGGGAAAAATGCTCAGAGGAGAGCACTAGAGTATGAGTGTTGGGTGATGACCAACCATGAGTCCCTGAAGGTATAATGGGCAGTTTTCAGAAGCTGAACAGCAACTTCCATCAGATGACAGGGGCAACAGACAGCCAAACGATGCACCTTAGGGAAGGATGCTCATCATGGAAAATCAAATCTCCACAGTGAGCAGCAACAGAGAATTTCTGGTCTACTGACTGGAATCGGTGTATTGTGGAATCGGCGTGATTAGTCTTAATGGTCTCAGAGAAGATTCAGAGTTACATGCACATATGCATTTATTAGATCTGCATATCTATCATACATATTCATATATTTATACAAACTGACAAGCATAGGCACACACACAGAAAATAAGCATTTGCCGTTATCAGACTACAGGCAACGGAGGAGATGTGGATATTAATTCCCGTGTGTGTGACTTGCAAGTCACTTGCAAATGCCACTCTCCGGGACCTCCATCAACACTCCCCAATGAGTCACCTGTAGCAATAGGAGTCTGTTATTATACCCACATTTCAAAACACCAAAACCCTGGGTGGAGGAACATGCTTGTTATCATCCTGCTACACGCTAGTGGGCCAAAAATTAAAATGCATTGATCTTTTCTGTAACATTTTTATTAAGATTTACTTTCTAATAGGTTGATTTGTTCATTCATAGAAATAGTATAAATTAGAGGGAAAACAGTAAAAGTCATCACAACACCCTCTCACAATTACAGAGCTTTTTAATGAGTTTTACTCACCTGTTCATCTCATTTTATTGGGCAAACATTGAATCTCTGTGTTTTAATTCTTATATTGAAAAGGAAGAGGACCATTTCATACAAGAGTCTTGTATGCCTTAATTAAATTATAAATTTCAGTGGTGGTTCATTGTACGAGTCACTGGCCTTTATCTCTTTGGTTTTCTAATTTAAGTTGGACTCACATAGGGTTCCTTAAAACCCACACTGGTAATTTGTTTGTGAAAATGCAGTTTTGAATAGGACTCCGTAGATGTCTTTATCTCACTTGAAACATGAAGTGATTCAAGTGTTTCAGAAATGCAGAGTAACTGACAGTTTCAATAAGAATTTTTTTATTCATGTACAAGAGTGAAGACTTATTTTTATTTCAAGAGAGTAAGCACTTTATAGAGTGAGCACTTTACAAAACCTCCTCCAAACTATCAAACTGTCTGTTCCAAGATTCTGAGCAGAGGGAGCTAAGCCAGCAGTGTCTCTCTGCATGTGAGCTGCGGATTGGAAACCCTGGGGCCCCATGGGCGCAGTGGCACTGGAGGTCAGCTGTGGCCTTCCTTTTCAGCTGCTTTTGCCAGAATTTCGTTATTTCATCAAAGGGATTGTTTTGTCTAGAAAGAAATTTATGATTTTAAAGAGATATACTTTCTCATCCTCAGGAAGTCTAGATAAGATGTTGTGTATCTCGGGAAGGTCCATCTAGGCCTGCCTTTCTTTTTCTTCTTTTATTTAATCTTTATTGTATTTTTTTTTTCTGTTACTATTTAGTCCCCTTGCACTGTCCTCCCCCCACCAGCAACCACCACACCGTTGTCCATGTCCATGAGTCCATCTAGGTCTTTCTGATGGGCAATTGAAGTCTCCACTCCCAGAAAAAAGCAGCAAAAGAAGGGCTTTTGTTTCCAGAGGGAAAGAGCAAAAGAAAAACACTTAGAGAAGTAGAGGAAGAAAATGTTGAGCATTTGAGGACTCAGCGGCAAGTGTCCTGTCTCTGAGAAGACCCTCGTCCATATCTCGCGTTGGAGGCTAAGAAGCACCAAGTCCAGAGGATGAGAAAAGGGTTCCCTGTGAGGAGCAGGTTTCCAGTCCTCAGGACCTACGGTGGATAAAGAGGACCAACTCAGCGCTCTCTCCAGGAGGGGTTTGTCACCCAGTTTGTGACGGGAGTAGTCTCTTGTCTCTGGCCTGATTGAATCATAATTCAGTCATTGAATTATCCCCAAGCCAAGATCCCTTCGGTTGCCAGGTGGTTTGTCCCTGCCCTTCACCCAGAGGGATGGAGAGCAGCTTCCTTACCCATGACCTTCGTCTGGGTTAGGGCAGCCAAGTGTAATTTCAGTGGGGACCTGGTAAGCAAATTCGATTTTCACACTACTGTTACTTTATGTTCTTTTTCTTTCCATATCCGCTCAAAATAACAAAAGACAAACATTGTATATAGATTTAGTTGATATACACCTCAAAAATCAATATATGGAAAGCACACAACAGAATTCATTTAAATGTCTTTACACACATTCTTACAAATGTAGACTTTCATTATATCCAATTTCCATGAGTGTATAGGTTTTTCTATTAAGGCTCCATAACGTCTAAATTTTTATTCTCCCTCCAAAATATCACACATGACACTATTTCCAGTGCAACTCAGTTCCATTATCTGTAACATTTCCCCCATTTGTTTCACGTGCTCAATCAAATTATATTCTCAGATGAGTCAGTGGCTGGAACTGCGTGCACTTTTGTGGGATCTAATTATGTGAAATTCAATTGCACAACTTTATTACTCAAAAAATGATCATGCCCATCTTAAGAAGTTACATGAAACACGTTTATAAAAATACATATGAGTGTGCATAATTATTACTTGCTTTTCTCATCCAGATTCCAATTTTTATTCTCTGACACCTTCTTACCATTATTTTTTTTTTATTTTGGCTACTTCCAAACTTACTATTTATTTATAAGTGCATGGTGAGATTCTCCTTTGGCATAGGTAAATCATGGCTACTTAAAACTATACAAAGATAACACCAGAATATTTCATAAAACTTTGGGAAGCAAAAAAGCATAGGTACACTCTTGAAAAATGAATTCATAGGCAAACCATTGAAGGAGTACGTGTTCTCTCCTGCTGGCTGCCACAGAGTACAGTACTATCACATCTGTTATGATTTAATAAATCAGTTTGGTTTCCTCACAAATAAATATTTGGAAGCACAATCATACCTCACTTTAAATGAAAATATTTTTCTATTAATAACTAAAATATGAACCAATCATTTTATGTTTATATTACACAATTTAAATAGGAAAATATTTAAGGCTTCTTTCCTAGAAGGCCAGCAAAAGTAGATAAAGAGATCTCAAATTTCCTTTTCCTGTTTCCCCCAGTCCCATCCCACCAAACTTGGCATTTTCCTCACCCTCCCTCAGATTACCATGGGCCCCTTCAGAAAGTTTGCTGTGAATTTGCATATACATTTTCCACTCGTGTATCTAGTTGTATTCAGTACAACCTGTTCTGCAACTGGCTTTTATTTTTATACTGAAGAGTGTGTTCCTGGCGAGAAGAATAAAGCAATTAATCTTGAGAGAAAACTCTTAAGTCATTGTAGGCTAATGTTAAGTTTTCTGAGCAAGTGTAAGGTAGGCTAAGCTATGATATTTGGTAGGTAGGTTAGGTGTGTTAACTGCATTTTCAACTTATATTTTTAACTTACAATGGGTTTATTTAGAGGTAACCCTATTATAAGTTAATGATCATATGTGTGTATACATATGATATATGCATATACATATGAATTTATGTATATATATATATTTAAAACAATATGTATTAACACTTTAGTATTAACACTTTACATTTACATTTTGTATAATGTAAATAGATACATAGAGTTAAACCTCTCTATTCTATAGTTCTAATATATATATATACACATAAAATTGAAGTGTTTAGACAGCTGTTAAAATCTGGTCAGTGCAAATTTGGAAAGTAGCATAATAATTAGTTTTACATTTTTCAAGAAATAAGTCAAAAAGATTTTTATGGAGGGGAAAACAGGGGGAATGGGGGAAGCATTGTCAGGAACATGTATAAAGGGCACTTGGACAAAACCAAAGTGGGGTAGGATCAAGGGTGGGAAGTGGGGGAGACTGGGGTTGGGGGAGGGGTGGGGGGAAAATGCAGACAACTGTACTTGAACAGCAATAAAAATGTGGAAAAAATGAACAATAATTAAAATAAATTTTAAAGTGTGGAAAATTAAAAAAATGAAAAGTCAGATTTTATAACCAATTTATAATAATGTTGTCAAATGGAAGTATTCTAGTTAAAAGTCATCCAAATAAATACCACTTCACTGTATCATCTCCAATGGGGAGGCTTGCGCTAAGGAAACTGTGAGAGAACAAACATTTGTTCACTATCTCCTGTGTGGAACAACAGACATACACGTGCGAAAAGGTCATGGCCAATGAGACGCTCTGTACTGCACGTTTAAAAGTGAAATGCCCTCTGGCATTCACATACCCTGTAGACAGGAGAGGAAAGTGGTCTAAATTGTTAGTAAGGCAAGTGAGCAAGCGATATCAAGAACCATTCTGTCTGTGATAGTTCATTCCTCCCTGATAACTAGAGATCCAAACAAAAATTTGCTAGAAATAATCTAATGAATCTTAAGGAATAAAAATATAAATGAATATTCAATATAGTAAGAAAACAATTTTATAAATTGCATGTGTTGCTAAGCTTAGCTATTAGGCAGATACTGAATACATGTTCTCAAAAGTATTAGCGGTATGGGAGAATGTTAACATAATAACCTGTGACACAAACACAAGATGGCCAATTCACTAGCAGCATAACTCCAAATGGGTGTTTTTAAGGAAGGGTAGACATGGGAGGGATATATGGGTGCATGAATCAGCAGGCAGGCAGATCGGCATAGACAGATGAAGTACCCATTGCAAATGCTGTGCGTGTCTCTGATCCATGGGCTTTCGTAAGACTTTTCCTCTCTACTTCCCTGGGACATTAAAAAAAATTAAAGGTATTTTATATCAAATTCCAAATCAGAAAATAAAATTAAAAACCTTTCTTTGAACACGTACCCTTTCTGCCCTACCTCCCTGCAGATAGGACATGCTCCCCACACTCTATGGCCTCTGTATTTAATGTCTACATAATGCCCTCGCATCCAAAAGAACCAGAAATAGATCATTGTTTTATATTTTAATCAATTGTAATGTCATGAAAGACAGGAACCATTATCTTTATTTTTTTCTATACATAAGTAGCCAGACCTGGTCACAGAAAAAAAAGGGAATTATTTTTTCCAAGACATATATTGCTTTTTTAGTACTTTTAATATGGATCTATAGAGACGTACACGAAAATGTGCCAAATCATTTTTAACATTATAAGATTCTGCCTCTTGTCAATTATATGCACTTGTGAAAATGGCTGTATGCATTTGTTGGTTAACTCATGCATATGCATTTTCTTTTCAGTTGACATTTACTAACTGGTTGTTAGTCATTTATTTTTTATCTCCAGAAAGACCTCCAAATTCATTGCAATTTACCCTCATCATTTTCCCCAGTGCTAAATTATTCTAAACTTCTAAAGTCCTTTTTATGTGAGTTTAGAGAGATAAAGTACATCAAACAGAACCTTTTGATAAAACTTCACTGCCGTGATGAGATGACTATTGCATGTAGTTGGAAGGACCCTTGTACCACGAATTGTTGTAAGAAGCTTATCTCATATAAATGAGTTGTTTGACAATCAAAGAAACATTATGGTATTTATTATTTCTTTTGAAATGACCCTTTAAACTCTACTTTTTGAACAGCATAACTTGTTTCTATTGAGTTGTGATTTTTTTTTGTGAAGCATTCCTCAGCAATCAAGCCTTCAAACGGATTATACTCTCAAAAATGTTTAAGTACAAACAGGTTACTCGTGACTTATTGATGTTTAGTTTAAAATTTCATTTACACCAGTGAAGTTCTCCAGTGTTTTTCTTCCCAGCCTGCTGGGGAGCATCCCAGCTGACATCTGAAACTAGCCCTCCTGTGCAGGGGAAGAGGGAGGGGCCAAAGGAAGACAGACCACTCCAGATTGGCGGGTGGCCAGGAGGCTTAATTAAAACAGGCACCTCACGAGGCTGGTCTTGGGAGGCTGCAAGATGAGAAGATTTCTGGATGCAGTAGACAGAATCTTAGAAGTTTATTTGGAGGCCTTCTCCTGGGCTGAGTCACATACCAGTTCAGATGCGCTCAAAACCAGATTTCTATCACAAGTTTGTACCCTGGCAGGAGCCTCTGAGTACTGGGAAGGCAAATGCAAAGCACTCTCCAATGACAGAGACGGGGAGAAGGTTCTGTTCACTCGAGCGCACCCTGCAGACCAGCTTGTGGTCCTGTCTTTTGGATGACCTTCTCCAACCTTCTATCCCTGGGGACGGACTCTGACAACTTCACATGCCCCCCACCTCATGTCTGCAGTGTGTCCTGACAGGTCAGCAAGGGGTCTCACTCGTGGTTTGATCCCGAGATGCTTATGCAGCTGCAGCTTTAGGAAGCTGACCAGGTGGCGCCTAGGCAGGTGCTGTGGAGGATGGGGGCGGGGGTGCCCGCGGGCGTAAGGAGACAGATCTGGGGCGGGATAGGCACAGACCGGACTTTTACCTTCTTCCCTGTTCCAACCGAGCATCCTTTTCAACGCTCTTTTCAATGGGCCAGGTGCTGTGCTTTTCAACACGTCTGGCTGGTAGCAGGACAAGGGGACCGCAGTGGAGAATGAGTGGTTTTCCACACCCATGGGTGAAAACTGGTCCATTTCTTCATGACAGCTCATGGCAGATCCCAGTGCACGAGCTTGTCCCGAGTATGAGGGGGCTCTGCATTGCCAGCAGCACAGTAAAAGTCGGGGCAGGGGCTGTTTCCTATCACTTCTGTGCTTTCATGCCTCAGTAGGGGTCCCCAATCTAGTTGGTTGATCCTTTAAGTGTATTACAGCTTGGGACAGTTTTTTTATTAGAAAGTGATATTAATATTTTCTGGAGAGCTTACATATCAACATTGTTGGGATCAATCGTGATCAAATTATGATGTGATTAAGAGATTCAGGTGTAGGTCTTGACCAATGTGGCTCAGTCGGTTGGGCGTTGACCCATAAACTGAAAGGTGGCTGGTTCGGTTCTCCATCAGGGCACATACTCATGCTGTGAATTCAATCCCAGTCGGAGCATGCGTGAGAGGCAACCAATCAATGTTTCTCTCGCTCTCTTTCTCCCTCCCTTCCCCCCTCTCTATAAATAAAAGTTTTTTTAAGAGAATAACACATATTATGATTCACATATATTTCTTCAAATAACTTGTTTAGAATGAGGCATAGTTAGGACTTAATATTTCAATTACCTTAGTCCAAATGGCCTTGAGATAGTGAAATTATATCCTATTAGAATTCTAGAGACTTGGGTCTATCACAAACCACCTATGAATCTTTAAAATTCAGTTAGCATCTATAACTCATTTCCCTTTTAAAAATAATGTTATCACTCTTACATCATTTCCTTTGACACTCTAACTCTTGTATACCTTCGTATGTTTGTTTTTAAGACTGTTTAAAACACAGTGAATGCTTTTCTACCATATAGGGGTTTTTTTCCTGCAATTCTCCCATTTGTTTTATGTTTAACCAAGTTCACTTTCTGCAGCACCTGGTGAGCTCACATATCTCTGTTAACTTGTTATTGCAGAGGTATTTGAACCTCACTTATTTTTTACTTATCTTCTGAAAGAAGAAATACTGGAAAGAACCCAAATTACCGGGGTATTTCCATCCTCTGTCTGAATGTCACTCACCATGTAAACACAGAAATTGTCAGATGAAGCAGAGAAACACAGAACCTGCCCTTCCCTGCTGAGCAGATTCTTAGAAACACTGAACGTGTTGAAAGAAAAATGAACTGAGTAGACTTTGAAATAAGCATGATGCCCCATGCTGTGACAAATCACACTTGCAAGGTAGATGAACATCGAAAACAGATTTGCAAGGCAGAAACAGGAAACAATGTCATGCTAGCCAGAGATCTTACCTCCAAAAAATAAAAAATAAAAATTTAGCACTTAGAGGAATTTAAGAAGTGAAGTTTAGCAAATGGAACAATAGCAACATATCCTAAGCGTTATACAATTCCTTTTTTTTTAAAGTAAGTAAAATTCCGTGTTAACGTATGGACTCCTGTAAAAGGCAGTGCCCAACGTGGAACCATTGCAAACCTAATGAGACAAACCAGACTTGAACACGGTGAAAGTCATTTCAGCAACAACTGGTTTGGACATGCTGGCTTTCTAATCCTCTCAGCTCTTCTCTCTAAACTGAGAGTCGAATGCAAGTGTCTGCAATGTAAAAATTTTTATCTCATACTTTTTGAAGAACATTTTTTTGTTTATGCTTTGTCCAAAGCATTTGTATTCATTTAGGTGACAGCAGTTTCATAAAAACGTTGTCTGCCCAGAATCCAATGTACCTTGTACTAATATTACGCCCACACACGCCTACAAATGAAAGATAAAAAATACGTGAGCAGAATACCTTGAAAACCAAGCACTCCATAGAGGCATCCAAACAACAATTATCCAGTTAGATGAGAAATGAGTCTAATGATACATTACTTTTACAGAAATCTTCTTAAAACACAGGGGGAGTGATATTATTATTCTACATCTATTTTTTTCCACAAATGCATCCAACTTCAGGGTAACAAATGAGCTAACAGTTGAAGAAATAATATCTAAACTTAAGTGTTTACTTTGTTATGTGTGATAGTAATCACTCTACTCTTGTGCTTATATCTGGGAAATGATTCAAATATTACAACTTAGAATCAATTATTAGAAATGTTAAACTTATAAAAATATCAAAAAATATGAAATATAATATTATTATGTTTTATATTTGTCCAAGTAGAATTATGTTTTATATCTATCCAAGTAGAAGGCTTTCTTTTCCAGTTTCATTGTACTATGCCAGTATTTAAGGGTCATAGAAATAAAGTGATAAAAAATAAGGTGCACTAGGAAATACTCCAGCCAGACTTGAAGAACCCTCTACCAATCACATCTAATGCTTGAATTCAAATTTGACTGGATTCAGTGCATTATGCTGAGTAGGCATATGAGTCCATTATTTCTCTATATTGTTAACCATTTTTCCAGCCAGTTTAACAAAGAATTGCCCCTCTTCCCACTGATTTCAATCCCATCCCTCACACAAGCTTAAGTATACTTGGCTGCATAGCAGTCTTCCTGTCTTTGTAGCTGTGTTTGGCAATGGACTTGGAAGTCGAGGATCTGACCACAAACACTTCTCCTGGGTTTCATCTCTTTCAGGTCCTCTGTCTGAAACTCATGCTCCAGGCAGATTCAAACACGTGTGATTACAAAGAAGAGAAACACTCCTCTTTTCTTGCCTTTGTACTTGCTGGAAAAAACTTCCCACCTCTCTATTCCAGCTTGAGGAAACTGTAGCTTTGAATAGCAGCTGAAATGCCACCTCTTTTTCCAGTCGCTCTCTGGACACATTGCCATTCTCTTTTGTGATGCTAGATTCTTGTAGGCAGTTATCACTTTTTGCTAATTATTTGTCTAAGGTCAAAAAAAATCATGCTCGAAACACATTTGCATTCTGGCTCCACCACTTACGAAGTGTGAGACCTTGAAAAAATTGTCCAGTGTCTTATTTTTCCCAACCAAACAAGAATGCAATTCATGGTCCCTACTTTATAGAGCTGTTGTAAGGAATAAATAAAATAATCTACGTAGAGCATTGCACCTACCACCTGAAAATAGTAAGCTTTCAATCACATTAGCTATTCCTCTACTTTTTAAATTTTATTTATTTTTAGAGACAGGGAAAGGGAGAAAGAAGGGGAGAGAAACATCAATGTGTGGTTGCCTCTAGCACACCCCCTCCTGGGGACCTGGCCGGCACCACAGGCACGTGCCCTGACTGGGAATCGAACTGGCGATGCTTTGGTAGCTCAGTCCACTGAGCTACACCAGCCAGCACCTTAGTCCTCTTCTTTTCTATATGCGCCTTTTGTCATTATTTAGACTGTTTAGATTGGGGGTTTCACATGAAGCCAGGGCCAACAGAAATGACTCGCAAAATTCTCAGATGCCAATTACTTAATATTTCTTTGGCATGTCCATCTTGTAAAATAACGATAAACTTTAAAAAGGATCACCTTTCTCTATTCTTTTATGTTCATATGACTTCTCCAAGTCATGTAACTTTACTAGTTCTGTCTCACTGCCGATACACTTACACAATAAATTATAACCCATGATCAATTCTTTATCATGGAAAAATACATACTTATGTGGGTTAAAATGTTAACACATTGGCCTTTTCTCTATACAAACACGTATTGTCATTTGCTCTCTGTTTATGTGCTAAAACAAGTGCATTCAGAGGAAAAATTATAAAATTGTGTTCCAGAGTCAGAAAAATGTTCATGAACAAAGTTTCTTTTGGGGTGAAGATAACATTGTGGTTGCTTGAATTTTCACTCTCAAATAATGGTGCTTTTCCCCCTAAAATGGAATATTTTCGTTGTAGACACATAGACTTCCTGCCTTTGTCTCTCACGAAATTCTCCTTTAGCTATTTTTCCCACAAAACAAAGCTTTGCCTATTTTTATTAATTTTCAAACAAAACATATGTTATTTTGCAATATTGCCTGCTATGTGGTTTTCTTTTGTTTCTCCAGTGTGGGTTTAAAGAAGGTAAAAATCCTGAGCTCAACTTGCCAGACCCAGGTATCCTGTAACTTCTGTGACTGAAAAGTACAGATAATTTGCTTGTTTTCCCAGAGAAACAGGCAGGCAGCCAAACCTCACAACCCAAATTAGTTCCCAATTTAGTGTTCAGTGTCATTTCCCAAGGACTAGAATGAAAAATGAGACATTGGACATGTTAACTCTGAGGAAAATTATCACTTCACCTTGTATCGGGCATCTTTAAAGGATGAAATCAGAGGAGATAAATCACCTCTCCCGGTGACAGATCTGCCTGTCACTAGGGCAAGAGATGTCCCACCATGAGAGGGTAGGCCCTGAGTTTCCCTCGGGTTATGACCAGATAGATTTTATGCCTCAAAATAATTATAGAAATTTGAAAATGGAGATGATGTATGCAGGACACACTTCCAAGTTGCTTTTTCCGAATGACATATTAAGTATGTATATAAATACCAATGGGAAACGTGCACACATTTATGGACTGTGTGTGTCCCTGAAATAGATACTAAGCAATGAAAACAATTACTCAGTGTTTCCCCTGAGCAGACATTGTAATGATCTGTGATAATTGAGTCAAGCAGATAAATGCACAGGCCCGGGCACGAGGCATGGGGTGTGCTGCCCCCAAACTTTCCTTCAGAATGCAGGAAATTGGCCTATTTTTAAGTAGCCACAAATGATGTCACACTGCAGTAAAATCTCACCCATAATGTATTTCGAAGTCTAAAGTCCTTTGGGAAAAGGTACATTAACCAAAAATGATATCACTCCAGATCAAATGTTGGATACATAGAAAGGCGACCTTACAGAAACATAAAGGCAAAGATATTTTTATCCAGGGTTTGTGTGTCTCCCTGTGCCGAGGCACCAACTGAGAGTCTGGGTTCCTGTTATAAATGAGATTGGATCAAAGTAATAAAGGGTTTTACAGGTTGATTTGAATACCTGCCTTCAGAACTAATACTGGCACCCTTGTCCGATGATGGGAATTCCCAGAATTCTTCAATGTGAGATGAAACACTGACTTTCCTTAGTCCCTCTGTTTCTTTCACCTGCCCCTGCAAATGTCTTCCCCCTGACAGCTGTCAGTCCGTTCCAGGCGTCCATGCCTTTGTTCCTATTTCGTTCGTCAGGTATTTTGTTCAGTAGATTCCGTGCATATGTGAAATCATAAAGTATTTGTCTTTCCCTAGCTGGCTTATTTTACTTAGCATGATACTCTTTAGGCCCATCCAGGCTGGCACAACATGTTAGATTTCCTTCTTTTTTTTATGGCCTTGTAACATTCCATCCTGTAATTGTACCACGGCTTTTTCACCCACTCAGCAGAGACTTAACTTTGGGTGGTGAACACACAATATGATATACAGATGATGTATGATAGAATTATGCACCTGAAACCTATCTAACTTTGTCAGCAATGCACCCCGATAAATTAAATAAAAAATTTTCAATGGTTTTACTTCACCCAGGCTGGTGTAGCTCAGTGGGTTGAGCGTGGGCCCACGAACCAAAGGATCGCAGTTCGATTCCCAGTCAGGGCACATGCCTGGGTGGCAGGCCAGTTCCCAGAAGGAGACGCACGAGAGGCAACCACACATTGATATTTCTCTCCTTCTCTCCTTCCCTTCCCCTCTAAAGGTAAATAAATAAAATCTTTAAAATAAATAAATAAATAAATAAATAATAAAAATGGTTTTACTTCAAAGCATTGCTAAACATGACACTCTCTGTAAGACATTATTTCATCCAGGCATGGAAACAAAACAGTTTTTTTTAAATTGTACGACACGTTTATTGGTTGCCTAACATCATCCAATTGTCAGTCAGATGTTTTTTTTCCATTCTGTGATTTATCTTAATTCAACATCTACTGTTTGGAGACTCTGGCTTTGTGTTGAAGGACAATAATGTCACCCCAGAAAACACTGTAGGCCAGTGTTGTGACCGCAAAGCCTAGAGCAAGGGATAAAGGTTCAGGGTAGAGAGGACTCCCCTAGAATAAAAAGGAAAATGATATTCTGTGTTTTTAAGTAGTTTTATAACTACTATATCTTCATAGGAAATCTCAACTCTTATTGCAAATGTTGAAAATAGGCCTTTTTCTGGATGCAGAAAATTTTCTCTAAGCAGCAAGATAATGAATCTGTAGAATGATTTTTATGTGTATGTATACACACACGTATGTATGACTTTCTTCTCCATAAGCATCAACTTGGAAAAACCTTGATCATGCGTCTGTTGAATTAGATGATAAAAATTTGGATTATCTTATTTCCCCCTGTATCTGTAGCACAGGGACCAGCAGTGCCCATCATCTCCGTTGTTTTTAGATGTATCTTAATAAGATGTGAAAACAAAGAATAAGAAACAGTTGAGTAAGGCATGCCAGGGTAAGTTTGCCCCATGGACACAGGCAATCTTAGACAAGGCCCAGCATAAGCCTTCGACCCTGTTGCAGAAATGACATAGTTCTAAGTGTGAAGTACTCACAGGTCTCTGGTCCTATTATCGCAGCCTGTTCATTCTCATCTCTCTACTTCTCATCAAAACTCACCATAAGCCCTGGTCCCCCAGAGTTCTGTCTCTGTTTTGATGAACAGCATGCGCAACAAATGGTGAGGCAAAGTGTGCCACGCATGGGCTTATGTGAGATACATCCCTTATCCTACTTATCTTCCATTTATAGTTTCACAGGGACTTTCTGGAATCTGAGTAACTTACTCGAAATCAGTAGCCTCCACTACAGCAATTCAGAAGTACGATAAGCTGAATTCTTTGGAGATGAAAAAATTCCTAGTTGACGGTCAGCTAGACTGTCAACTAAAATGTGATTTGAATGTGCTTAACTTTTTGTTTTTTCAAGGAGAATGAAACCGATTCTCAGTCATGTAGTTTACACTTTACAGGATTCCTTGGTGTCCTGAGCAGCCGAAAGTCGGTGCTCTGCCTCCCACCATCGCTCAGTACTCGGTTTTGCAGACAAGTGCCACAGCGCTGCAGGCAGGACAGTGATGTGCTAGGTACCTTTTCGCCACCTTATAGGGGTTCATTTTAATTTAATTCCAAGCTAGGGAATATTAAAATGTCTCAACTAACTTAGCATTGAGTAATTAAGAATATGAATATTTTTAATATACAAAGCACCAGGATCCATTTTATAAAAGTTGTTTAAATATAATAACAATCAACATCAAAATCAATGATCACATAAAAGGCATGCAGAGCATACTAATGAGTGATAAAATACAATCATAACATAACGGCCATAAACATGTAAGACTAAACTGTTTTAAAATTAGAAACATAAATTCATTTCTTAGTATAATCTTCAATTAACATATTCCACAATGCTGTCACTGGCTTATCTTTTACTTTTTTGTTGGGAAAAAAAAGTCCATCCTTGTAATATTTAATGACAGCTATTCAATAAACATGAAAACAGAAAAACATGTTGACTTAATTCTCTTTTGATGAAGACTTAACATTGAGCAAATGTAGCACATCCTTTACAGATGGAAAATGAAAAAGAAAAAATCACACTAAATCGTGGAATGGAATTCATAATCCCTGGATCAAAAGGCGTCAGGCTCTAGAGCTTGAACAATAATTTGGTTTGTTAAAAACAATAGGAAATTAAGAGGGAGCTGCGTAATTCTCCTGCCTGATATTTTAATTGTTAGCATTTCGCTATTCACCTTTAAAAAATACGTTTTGGTCGTTGGCTTGCGGATTTGCTCTTTAATGTCCTCTAATGTGCTGTCCCCAGGTTGTTACAATTTCCTTTGGCATCTGGTAGTCACATGTTTGATCACTCAGGTCATTTTGCCACTGGCAGCCCTTATGAACTCCTCCTTTTTTTTTCTGCACACATCTCCCTGTTCAGATTCCTCCACGAACTGCTACAATTTGAAGCTATAACCCATTAGACCCTCTATGATACAGGGCAGCTTTTCCAGACATGAAATAGCTCCTGAAATCAGATAAATATTTGTTAAAATGATTAATCCAGAAAATCGCTTTTAGATGCTTAAATGCCAATCAGTAACCTGCCTTCCTTAGCTAAGCAGCATATTACATCAAAGTGCAGTACCCTGTCCCTATCGCTCACTGCGTCTTATTCTGCATTCAAAACACAAAGATATCATTGTCAACAAGTCTTGTCAAGCAGACAACCAAGCCCTCACGTTATTTTAGCTATATACATCCTGGATGAATGTAACATGCAGAGACTTTTCTCTTTATATCTAGACAGAGCACTCTCTGGTACTTCAGAAAACACTTGATTCCACTGGCATTTTTCTCTGACAACTTTCGTGCATGGCTTGCATGACAAATTCCAACTTCTTTTCTTCCCTCTCATTATAGATTTTTATGTAAAATGCAGACTTAAACATTTTCTCAGAGTTTGCTTCTAGGCATGACTCCTGTTTAATTCCACTATTTTATAATTAAGTACTTCTTAGCTAGGGCATTTTAAATTTCCAGGAACAGAAATTAACTTGGCCTAACTTAAGAAAAACAAGACTTAAAAAAAAAATACAAAGGGATGTTTCCTATCAGAGGGAAAGCAGCTTGGGGACCAAGGATGGGCTGTAAACAAAACAGGGAGAGCTCTCAGAAACATAAAACATGGGTATTTTCTTCAGCTCTTTGGTTTTCAAATTTCTAATGCTTTTGAATTGATTTAACTTTTTTTTAACACATCAGTATTCCCTGTTATTCATTTCGCATAAGAAAAACATAGCTTCCCGATTCTAGGCTGCTAGAAGGATTTTCTTTTCTCCTTCCTACCTTAGTACAAACCCTAAATTTCCAGGGCAGGGTCTCTGAGTGGCTGAGGAAGAGTCAACCCCCCACCCCCCAACCAGCTGCAACGTGGTCACATTTCACATCAACAAAATAGACTTCATATTAGATGCCAACTTATGCTCATAGCATTGATTTGCCCCATGCCGAAAAGTAGAACGAAAAACAGGACTCATTTTCTGTGCTGAATTAATTCTCATAGAATGAGAGAACATTGGAAATCAGTAAATTTATTGAAGAAAGAAACAGAGAAAACGGGACCGTGGGAAACTGAACAATGGCCAGGCGAGAGACATCACTGTCACTTGTGAAATGCCATTCACGTGCTGGCTCGGCCGTTTCATAGTTGCACAGTTTGGTGCGTGACATTTCATTTCCTTCAGCATCATTTCCTCAACTGAATAAAATAGTTTTGCGGGTCAAGTAGCACGATGCATGCACATGAGCTGTGTGCCTGCAGTGCATAGGTAGCGTGTGCATCGGTAAGCGGGGTGCTCAGCCTGCTGGCATCTCAGGGCCACACTGGAACAAGAAGAGTTGTCTTGGACCACACCTGAGAAACCTTGCAGCATGTAATCACAAAAAAGTCTCATAATGTTTTAAGAAAAGTATATGATTTTGTGTTGGGCTGCATTCATAGCCATCCTGGGCCACATGCAACCCGTGGACCGAGGGTTGGACACCATGATAGCGCATCTATATGGCGAGCCTGCTCATGGTTCTGGTCTCTGCTCCACTGAACTCTCTTTAGAAAAGCATCCCAGTCTGTCTTATTTTCTCTGTAGCCTGCCTTATTTTTCTCACTGTGCATTTTATTGCTTAAATTACATCATCATGGTGTGTATTTGTTGATTAGCTGACCCATCAGATTGTGAAGTTCGGGAGGCAGGGTCTTTGTTCACACTGTTCACTACCATGGTCCCACTTTCTGAAACAATGTCCAGTGTATACATTTGTTTATTGAAGTGCACGTGTACAAAACACAAGACAGCCTTTGCATTTCAGTGAATTGATAGAACATTTCTTTCAACCTCCACCTTGAAGAGATGGTGATAGGACAAAGAAATATTCTGGGACTACATTGCTGAGACATTTCATGGGATTCCTTAAGCTTGTAAATATACTGTTTCCTAATGAAAAAAATAATAATTAGGAAAGTAAAAGCAGATTAAAAGTCAAGTCAGTTTGATCTCCATTATTTCACATATATATAAAACAGAATAAAAGATCTAAAAACACTCCATTTCCTGATCACCTTCTAACCCAAAGAACACTCTTCTGGACAATAAAGTCATGCAAACAATTTAACTAATTTGTGTAGTTTTCTGAACACTGTTCACAACACAGAGTGTGTAATATGGCCATATATTAGTGTGAAGGTTGATTGGTCTCAAGTAAAATACAGTATGTTTGAAATAATGTTGTAATCTATATTGAGCTATCAAATCATACAGTCAATAAATTGTTATTTGGCTGTTATGAATTTTTGCTCAAAAGATTAGATGAAATTTGTTTATCAGTAACAAGAAGGACCATTGAGGAATAGTAAGCATTTTGAAATTTGAATGAAAAAAATGAGTTTTTGAAGTGGAAGTAAAAATAGAAACTAAGATAAAGAAATGTAAGACATCTGAGAACAGACAAGAGATAAAATTAGCTATCATTGTAGGAAAGGGTAGTTACCCTGACCTGAAATGGGAAAGACCCATTCTAGAATGTTCTCTATGATTTGCCTTATTGTGAGAGCTCAATAAATCTGTTTAAAACAGTCACAAAAGATGGAGGCGATAAGAAAAAGCACCATCATAGACCTGAAAAACAATAAGAGAATGTGAGAAATTAGTGGAGTAAATGTTTCTTCAAAAATGCAAAGTCAACCATGCAAAAATATTATGGCAAAGAATTTTAAAGTCGCCATCATGCTCTCATGTATTTCATTGCTGTCTGACTTCATGTTTTATTCTTTCTCCACGTGAGCACCATTCTTCCTCATGTTTAATGCAGTTACCTGAGAAAGCCCCCATCTCGTTCTGAGCAGTTAGGCTCGGAGATAAAATTGCATTGATTG
This sequence comes from Sturnira hondurensis, assembly GCF_014824575.4. Classification (NCBI taxonomy): domain Eukaryota; kingdom Metazoa; phylum Chordata; class Mammalia; order Chiroptera; family Phyllostomidae; genus Sturnira; species Sturnira hondurensis. The sequence goes on from NW_028091156.1 coordinate 9,673,753, forward strand.
GCAACCACAGTCTACAGAGGAGGAGGAGGAGGGGAGGGGAGGTAAAAAGTAGAGGAGGGGAGGTAAAAAGAAGAGGAAGGCTTAGGTCAGTTTCTATAAAATTTATGATCCAAGTGGGATGAAATAAAGACACACTACATAGAAAGCTTACGTTGTACAAATAGATGCAAAAGAGAAGAAAACTGTCTGCAGTTACACAAACTAATATGTCGAGGCAATTCAGTGGAAACGTGCAAGTTATGCTAACTGTATAAAAGAAAGAAGAGCAATTGCATTAGAAATAATTTTGTAATCTGCAAAGCCTTGGCTTTATTTTAAAATCAAGTTAGAATTATATAATATCCATGCAGTGTATAAGATGTAATGCATATAAAGCAACAAATTGTTCTTATGATCTGGAAATATTTTTAAATTAAAGAACCTAGTATTTACTAAGGAGAGAAAAACATGTTATTGAAATTTTTTTGTTCCATATTAAACTCTATCCTACCTTTACAGAATGATAAAGTATGCTAAAATATGAAGATTAATAGAGTTAATGCGTATAAACATTATTTGGAAAACACTTTACAAAGCAACATTTTTTTAGCTTACAAAGGTAAAGTAGTGCAGTGAGCTAGACGTGAAAAATTCTAAATGTTGGCCATAGCAGCACGTGGTTCATGCCCCTTTGGAAGATCCGTGACTGCATTCATTTTAAACAGACAGACATGTGTCAAAAATATTCCTATTCTTCTGGCATTGTTTGTTGGTCTCCAGTCTTCATATATGCTGGGATGCTGTTGACTGTTCACTCTGTTCTTCAGAAGATTGGCTAGGTGTCTCACCCATGCTCAGCGGGAAGTGGGTTCCTCTCCCGCCTCTCTCTCTGCCATCTTTCCCCCTCTTCTAGCATTATTTTTTGCAGAAATAATAACTAGCATAAACCATATGTTCACTAACCACTCATTTATTTAGGTGCCTTACAAAGACTATTCGAATAAATGTAGCTTTAGGTACTTGTACTGTGATAACCAGTGTTTCCTGAAATGCGATGGTATATAGGTTATAAGATTCTGACAGTGGTGCCTTACACAATAGGGCATGGATTCCTGAGAATCCGATGAAATTCTCTTCTATTTAGATTACCTTTTCTCACTGTCCCAATGGGCTTCATATAACTGACACAGCCATAAATTTGTTGATATGAAGGGCACGCTGTCATCGTCGCGTAGGGAAATGTATAGCGCTGAATAAAAAATAATTTCAGATACTTTTCTAGTGCTTTCTGCTGCTGTAGCCGTAATTCCTGCAAATTACATAGCAGACAGACTAAGTAAAATAACGATTCTGCCCGCAGATCTAGTGAACTGTGTATTCTTTGAGGGAGGTTGAAAATTTGTCTTTTGATAGTACCTAAGTGTGATGTGTGAGACAATTTAACTGTCTGGAGGCTTAGCGATCTCCAAACTCCGTACACCAACTCTTGAGGAAAAAAAAAAAAAAACAAGTGCTCTTGACTTTGTGATGCATCATGAAGGTACCAGTGATCCCTGCATTTATACCCAATTCACTAGGGCAATTGGCTCGCAATGTTCTAAGTTTATACACAGAGGAAGTGTGTTCACCACTTGTCATTGTGGATTGAGAAAAGATGCATAATAACAACCCTCATGAGGTTCTCAACAATAAAGAAGTTAAAACTTACCAAGAGCTTAGAATGGTGCCAGGCACTTAAAGAAGAATAACACAGTTGTTGACAATGGGATAGATTCAATATATAAAATTTGTAAATGTCTTTAAAATTGTTTCATTGCCTTCGCAAAGCATTGTGTACTTCTATTTCCTGTTTTGGGTAGGGCTTCCTCTTTGTTCTGCTTTGTCTAAATCAGCATTGCTGTGTTGTTAGACAAGATAGAATTGATTCCCTAAATGTATGATTCAGGTTTTTTAACCAGTATGATGGAATTCAGAGGACTTTGCTGTGTTGTACGATTATTCAAATGGCTGAAATTCTTTGGTATCATAAATGCAAGTTGTTGCGACTGTGATGAATTTTACGTCCAACAGTTTTTCAAGGTGATTTCATGTCACACCCCCGACATCCAGGCTTGCTTCATTTCTCAACAGTTTTAAACTCGCCATTATTTAAAGCTTAACTAAAACATCAAGTATCTCATAAAGCACCTTCCAAACTCTACACCTTTCTTCTCCCTGAAACTCAGTGCCAATCCCAAAGGCAGCACGGACATTTTTAAACACTTTCCGCATGGAATCTTATTTCATTGTAACCGTTACTCAACAAAATCAAAGCATGCTAGGAAAATTTGCAAATGGCCTCTAGAACTTATAAGAAAATTTAAAGATCCAGCAATGTTCGAAGGACATCTTAAAAGAAGAAGAATGGTGGACATATTCTACCTCATCTTAAGATACGTGAGCAGTAAAGGGTATTAACCTTGTCCAAAGAGGGGTGTCCCTTTGCCTCATTCCTCGGGGGCTGACTTCTAAGCCTGCCTGATGAGATGTCTGTGTTTCCCTGGGGGCCCGCGGCTCTGCCCCTTACTCTAGAGTATGTGATTTATGGTGGAGGTCATGGGGCACCAGGTCCAGATCCCCCTCTGGAGAGGCTGGAAACGAATGTCTCCTATGTCCACGGTCAGTCATGTCTACACCCCCACCCCCCAGTAAAATCTCTGAACACCAGGGCTCATATAAGCTTTCCAGAATCTCATAGGAGTCTAGTGGCACCTAGAATCGCCGACCTGTAGGCTCCTGCACCCTGCCCAATAGGCCTTTTCCTGTTGCTTAGTGCCCTCTGCCTCTTCTCCCTGGAACAGACTGGTGTCATTGAGCCTAATAAGTCTTCTGAGTTCTGTGAGCCTTTTCACTGATTTATGAACCTCAAAGTGGTCCTGAAGCCCCCTTTCACCAGACAGTGGGGTGGGGCAAAGTAGGTTTACAAAATAGTTGTGAGTATACAAAACTCAGAGTTTATTCTTGTATTTTTTCTTTTCAATATATTTTATTGATTATGCCATTACAGTTTTCCCATTTCCCCCCTTCATTCCCCTCCACCCTGCACACCTCCTCCCCAACAACTCCTCCCCTTTAGTTTATGTCCATGTGTCACAAGTTCTTTAGATTCTATATTTCCCATAGTATTCTTGCCCTCCCCCTGTCTATTTTCTACCTACCGTCTATGCTACTTATTCTCTGTACCTTCTCCCCACTTCTCCTCCTCCCACTCCCCTGTTGCTAACCCTCCATGATCTCCATTTCTATGGTTCCGCTTGTGATCTAGCCGTCCTCTTAGTTTGCTTTTGTTTTAGGTGTGGTTGTTAATAACTGTGAGTTTGCTGTCCTTTCACTGTTCATATTTTTATCTTCTTTTTCTTAGATAAGTCCCTTTAACATTTCATATAATAAGGGCTTAGTGATGATGAACTCCTTGAATTTGACCTTATCAGAGAAGCACTTTTTCTGCCCTTCCATTCTAAATATTGTGTTATTTTCCATATGAACAGCTGTATTCCTACTTTTGCCGTACCCTGTATTGTGAAACTACAGTAATTGTGGACTTGGCATGAAATATAGAAAAATAGATCCGTGGATCTCTGCCCTGGAAGGTGTGCAGAGGCACCGTTCGCTACTTTCTAGACAACGATCTACTGGTCATCCATACAACAGTCCTTAGCTCAGGGATCCAGTTCTCCAGCTACTCCCTGTGAGGATTCAGAAGCGCCTATCATGGGTTGCTATAGCACATGGCATCTCTCTCTCGCAGCCTGTGCACCTTACCATGAGGATATGTGTGCTGTGTGTCTGAGCTGGCGGGGCTAAGCCCTGCTTGCCTCACGGATGAATCTCCAGTGACCTGATTGGTCAGCTGGCAGCAGGAAAATCTGGGATGACCTCCCTCAGATGACTAGCAGTTGCTTGGCTAGTGGTTGGGCCTCTCGGGGCAAAGGACCTCCTATTGCTCACTGTTCTGCAGGCTAGCCTAGCCTTGCTTTGTTCATAAGGTGGCAGACGTGTTTCAAAAGTAGAAAGTGAGAAATCCTCAATTCGTTCACACCCCACCCTGCTTAACAATAATCCTCAGTAGCAAACTGCAGACAAAAATAATTTTATTAGCCAACATTCCTAGTTCTATTTAATTTGGAAGTCTTGATGTTTAACTAGATCAATGTTTAACTAGATAAATGTGCTCAAACATTGCTATAAATTCATGTTAATACTACCTTTGGTGAAAATTGTTCATAATTCGTAAGAGCTGTTCTTCAAAAATTGTAAATAATATTACTTCTGATAATTATTCTCAGACACTAGAATGCAGAAAAAATACCAACAGAGGTATTTCACAAATTAAATGTTTGAAAGAAAACACTTTAATGCGCTCCTTTTATTTGCATACTTTTTCCTTGTTTGGAGTCTAATTGTGTTCACATTTGTTTTGAGGTTTATAATACATATCTGGCCCTCCTAGATGCTCTGTGAAATTTGTAAGAGCTTGCAAAAGGTCCCAGAGTCTAAGAAGAGAGACAAAAATTAATTTTATAAATGTTCCAGCATAAAATTTTAAACTGTATTCTTCAGGTCTAGAGATCCCAAGTGACAAGAACCATGACAGCTTATATTTTACTTGCAAAAATGACTCCATGGCTTTAAATCTAATATGTTATTTTACCCAATCTCTCAAAAGTAGATCAGAGACTGAAACCTCAAAGGAGAACATGAAACTTGTGAACTGTTAACAAAACTGTGATCATAATATGCAAGGTGCTATGTGTTTCTTTGCTTAAGATTCTATAAATATTTATGAGCCATTGGAGGTGTAGCCATTCCAAAAGATGGTTCCCATTTGAACAGACTAAGCAAGTGCTTGTTTCTTTTTACTCAAAACATGAATAATCTTGTACAATGCAATATTTTTACATAAATAACACAAGACAGAAAATGCCAATACCTCCAGGGTAAATTATCATCTTCTTTATTACAGTTGAGTTTTAAATTTAAATTTAAAATATCATAAAAAGAAAAGCTGTTAAATACAGATGAAATATTTCATACTTTCATGCATTTTAACAAATTAGTTTTACTTGGGGTATACAAGAGATAATTTTCTTCTTTTTGAAGGAAGAAATAAGCATTAAGAAGAAAATTCCATTGTGCACTGCAAGAACCTCATCCAAATACACATTTTCACCCATTCTGTTTGATCAAAATATTATTTGGGGTATAATATACAGTATTTTAAATATGAACAACTAAAAATAAATTGTAAAATTGTAGGGCTTAATATATGTAGAAGTTCTCTCTGAGAATGTTCTGGTATTAAGTGAATCTATGTTGCCATGGCCAGAGTCCAGTACATTTTTAGGAAATACACTAGAATGAATGTTTTAATACATAAATATATATACATATATATGTATATACCCACACACCTACATCTATATGCACACACAAACACTATGTATACACATATATACATATATATGTGAATATAATGTCATATCATAAATTTAAATATAAATATGGAGTGCCTTAATGTGCATTTAATAATATTGACAGCGAAATTTTTCCTTAATACACTTAGAAACCTGCTCACAAGGAGTTTGGGTTTAAGGAAATCACTGTGCAAATTTTAGAGTTTGGGTATTGGCAGAAATTCTGGAATTTAAATGTTGGTGGAAAATATGTGCTTCCCATTTTTTTTATAAAAATGTATGACCTTGCTGTATATTTTCCACTGCATACAAATGGTGTGACATCGTTTCTCCTTCCCACTGGTACAATTATATGAGTATCTCCTTTCCCAAAATACCTCGTGATACACACCGTAAATAGTGGACTGGCAACTGGATGGAGAGACACAGATTAATGTATTAGAACAGATGAGAATGACTTATGGTAATAAGTCAAAGTGAATAACATTTAAGTTAAGTGGGGATTGTTATTAGAAAACAAACAGTTATAGTTACATTAATACACTGTATTTTTGAGATTTATTCAGTAGAAATACAGTTACTTTCACATTTATCCTCATTAGCCTTTCCCATCCTCTACCAGAATCTTAGCTTTAAGACGTGCGGAGTTGGATAAAGAACCTGAAAGTAGAGATTTGTTAAAATGGAAAGGGGCTTTTCATGATATCATTATCAGGTGTTAAAAATACAAAATATAATCACTACTCTCAGCAGTATAGGTTCTGGCATTTGGCAGTAGCTGAAGATACTTTGGGAACATTCTGAATTCACAATGATTGCACAGAAATTCTGATGGCCTTGATTTGAGACACTCCCCCTCCAGCTCCGTCAGGGCCAAGATGCACTGACCCACACAGAAGGAACCTTAGAAATTCTATCAAAATACAGAGTTAGAGAATACCACCTGGGAGACGGCTGTAGATGTGGCACCTTATCAAAGAAGCTCTCTGTCTCTCCAAGGACTATGGCGTTTGACTTTTTTGTACCTGAATGGAAGCTTCGACAGTTACTAGTTGCCATTTAGACGTAAGTTCGTTCACAAAGGACGCATTACGTAAGTCACCTGTCACCTGTCACCCCCCAGGGTTATACTCTAGTATGTTGGTTTATTTTCTCTTTCTCCAACTAGAACTTACACCTCCTACAGGCAGCAGTTTGTATCTTGTTTGACACGGTTGCCTCCCCATCCATGAATAAGATGTTGCCCAGCATAGAAGGGATTTTCAGTCTATGTCATCCAGATAAATGAATGCAAGAAGGAGTGAAGAAATAATACGTGACTACAAGCTGTGCTTCTGTTGCCGAAATTCTCACAGCCGCCCCTGAGTCGGCTGGGCTGCGATGGGGCCAAGCTGCACGGAGGTACTTAGTTGTCAAGCCTCCGCAGCCCAGCAACAAGATAGCTGTGTAGGTGAAGACGCTGATAGATGATTCCAAACCCACTTCTGGAGTCACGGCCAGCCTCCTAGTTTTCAGACCTGAGTTTTCAGACATCATGGCACAAAACACAGTCACCCTTGCTGTAACCCGTCTGAATTCCCAACTCTCCGAGCCTGTGAGAATAATAAAATGTTGTCTGAAGCCACTGAGTTTTGGGGGGTACTTTGCAATGAGTAATGGTAACCGGTCTCTAACATGGCGAACATTTTAATGCCAGTAGTTTAAATGGATTTACTTTCCTAGACTATGGTATAAAAAGTAGCGAAGGTTCAGATTTAAATATAGGTAGAAAGCTCTGGATTTCCAGATGTGTGCAGCTCTATGGGCAGGTGGATGAGCGTGGGTTAGCAACGGTGGGAGTCAGTGCCCTCCAGTCTGGTGGCATTTCGCGGGGACAACGGCCGCCAGCTTTCACGAGGAGGCCTCCACGCGTTTAACAGAAAAACTAATACTGGCTTATTAAAAAATGCATCATTGCTTTGTTCTCTCTGTCAGATGCCAGGTGCAGAACACATACATCTTTATTTAAAATTCAGAGATGACACAGACGATCGCGTGTACCGCCGTGAACTGTTTCTGATGGTGTGCTGAGCGTTTATGCACAGCAGACAACAAAACGCAAATAGAGATCGCGGAGACGTCTACCGGGCAAACTTTAATTTCCAAGGATATTTTCACATTTACCTTCTCATGGTCAAGAATGTCCCTTGGTGACACTTATTTCTGGAAGGCCGAAACAAAGATCCTTGACAGGCTGTATGTACTGCAGTTGCTACTGCTTCCCGTCATTTATGGTGGCTTCATTCATGATTGATTACATTTTGAAGTGGAATGCATTTCATAGGATTTGAATGCTCTGAGTAGCGTTGGCTCTGCACTTTTATCAATAATCTTATAGCACATAGGTAAATCAGAAAAACCCTAAAACAAATAAAAACACAGCTCATAACTAATTCGGTTTAAGTCTGCTATAAGCCAACAGGTGGAATTGCCTTTACTCTCTGCCTACACAAACATCTTCCACTTTTTGTGACTGCCCCTTCCAGGCCAGGGCCCCAGTCAAGGTCCTTCCACCCAGTGCCATTCACACCAATAGAGAGTTCAGTAAAGCAGAACTGAAACTTTATCCATAGATTGAGGAATGCAGAAGGGTGAGCCCATGGTCTACAGGCAGCTTCTCCCTGACTGGGAGGAGCTTCTGTATTCATCGTCCGGGGCCACGGTGGTTAAATTCCTTTCGGCAATTACTCCTTCCGCTGCACTGGGTCCTTTGGCTCAAGGTCCTTTTTGCACACAGTGCCCCATCATCATCTTGATCTTTGTGTGCACTCGGCACCTTTGGTCTTTGTGATCAATGCCCTGGTCTTTGTGGCTGGGAATCCTCTTCAGTTCCTGGAAGCAGACATAGCTTGTGCCATAGTTTAGATACTGAGAACCTTCAGGGTCTTTTCGAGATAGCCCAGTGACATAGTGTTTTATTTCCAGCGAGTCTGGATTACTTATTTCACTCACCAGCATTGGCTCCAAACATTTTTGACTCTTTATCAGAATGCACGTTCAGTTTCAACAGATAAGGTTTGGAAAAATGAGAATTCCTGAAGATCATTTGGAAACCATTCTGTTTGTTTAACGTTTCAAACTTAAACATTAACAGGGACATTTAGATAAGAGCTTCTGGAGCAAACAATTTTGAAGAAAAAGTGATCACATTTTAAACAAAAGCAGTTATCATGGTTTACACTAAAACATCATTGATGGTGCCTGCGTCCCAGGTTACATTTCTGTTCTCAACCTTGAAAGCATTAATATAGCAATCAAGTGACTGCGATCTTGGCAATTTGCTTTGCTTTACTTTGGTTTCCACAAAGACAGCAGAGATCAACGGTCTTAATCACGTCAGAAAAAAAAAAAAAAGCACATGCCTCAGCTTTGCAGGAAGAGAATTAGAATTAAGATAATAGTATTACCATGGACAGTAGAAATGGCCTCAGCACCAATGCTGATAACTATACCAACCTCATCAATGTCATTGGGCCAAACTGTAAGACATCTTATCTAGAGCTCCTAATTTGCAATGCTCTTATATATCCAGGGAGGGGTGTTCTTCAAGTCATTTTCAATATTTACAAGGTAATGATATTAGGGTTTGGGGGATTGGTTATCTTTGAAATCAAATACAAAAGAATACAGAAAAAGAAGAATTCAGCATTATTATGATATGTTACATTTTACTCAAAATCACAGAAGAATTTCCTAAAAGGAGCCTCTTGCTACCACTTTCCAGAAAGCAATGCTACAGAGATGCCGAGTAAAACCCTTCAAACTGAGGTTTATTTGACGTGCCAAACCCTGAAATACTTTCAGAATTATACCTACAATAACGGCTTGGTGTTTAATGTTATTTTGCTTTTCTATCCTTTTTCACAGGTTTCCAAGTAGCATTCAAACCCAATTGAACAGAGAGATGAAAATTTGTAGAGATTTAGAGGAAAGAAAAGAAAGGCCTTGTTGACAGCAGAGAGCCGGATTGATTGAAACTGGTCAAACAGGACTGGGGAGGGAGAAGGGACTCCTAGTGAAAGAATAAGACAGTAATCTTGAGAATATACTAGCACCCCTCAAACGACTCAAAGTTTTACGAGAAAGTGTTTCAAGTGAATTTAATATTTGCATGTTAAGAAATTTTAAGACAGGAAAACGCAACAGGAGTTTTTGTTGTTGTGGTGGTTTAATTGTTTTTGATGTTCTTGCATATTCCCTAATATTTAGAGGAACAGAATTGTCCTCCTCCTGCCTGCTGTTTGCCTTCAGGCTTTTTCCTTGCTCATTAGCACCTTCACCGGAGAGTGGGCAGGTGAGAAAAAGAACCGAAGCAGAGAATCAGTCAACTACAGTTCTCATTAGGGACTCCGACCAAAAAAAAAAAAAAAATGGTGGGGACGGAGTCTCAAACTAACAGAGATGGTACTCTCTGTTATTACTGGTACTCTCTTGTTCAAATCATTCTGCTCCCTGAATATCAGAGATAATTGCGTGTTGACTATATTATAATACATTTCCATAGCAATTACTGACATGTTTGCAGAAGGGAAACAAAGCAAAGGGGGAAGTAATTATCTAGGTCAGTGGTTCCCAAATTTGAACCTGCATTGGAATTACTGGGAAAGCTTTTTTCCAAAAAAGGCAGATTTGTGGGCATCATAGGGTTTCTGGTTGAACAGATATGGGTTGGGATCCCAGAATGTGGATTTCTAGCAAGTTCCCAGGTCGTGCTGGTGATGATGCTGGTTCACGGATTATACTTCAAAGATTGTCAACCTAGATAATTCAGAAAATGTGACAGAAGAAACGTTATTTTAATTTTTCCTTCACATGGGGCTGATGAATCCTTACATGATTTCTTTGAAGAATTCAAGCAACCATTTTTTTTCTTTTTTGGACCTACCTTAATTTCATATATAAAAAGAGAACATCAAGTTGCTATCTACCTTGTACAGTAATATCCTAAAATTCAGTGGTAAAAAATAGATGTAATATTTAGATATTTGTTTTTAAGTTCTAATACACAATTTGTCAATCTCAAACTGCTAATTCACCACCTAAGTCTCTCAAGACTATATATTTTTTCTCTTTTTCTCCAATTTAAATTATGAACCAACCTTTACCTAGGAAATGCTGATTTTTTTTGTAAATACTGTATTTAACAGGAAGTATCAGAACTCTCATTTAAAGATCTATATGTGAGTACTTGATAAATATAATATTTGCTAATGGGAATTATAATTTTGCTACCTCTAATTCTATTACTTTATTAACCTATTGAATTTTTTTATTTTGTACATTTTTAGAGCCCATCATTTTTATTTACTTTTAAAATAGATTCTAATTTTATGCCAATATTCTTGAGCTAATTTCTTATTTAAAGGAATTATAGATTTTTAAATAATTTTAATTTTTAAATTATAATTTTAAATGAATAAAATATAGTAAACAGTCACTGAACAATCAAATACCCCCTCAAAAAAAGGGTGAATAATTTCAAAATAGCATGTGAATAACTTGTAAAATATTATTCATATTTTAGAAATTCATATTTTAGCCTGCAAACCAGAGGGTCACCGGTTTGATTCCCAGTCAGGGCACATGCCTTGGTTGCAGGCTAGGTCCCAAACAAGGAGCGCATGAGAGGCAACTTTACATTGATGTTTCTTTCCCTCTCTTCCTCCCTTTCCCTCTCTAAAATAAATTAATAAAATCTTTAAAAATAATAATAAAATATTAGAACCATACGAAAGCACATATTTGACTGTTTCTGACCTAAATAAATGGAAATTTTATATACCTAATTATTTATATTTCATAGGAGTTTTGTCTAAATCATGCTTTTATTAGTTTATTTCTTTTATTAAGGTTTCATATATTTCTTGACCTTATTACTATCATAACTTTTTAAAATTTGTTAGGAGAATTATATGTATTGTACTTCTCTGAAAATATTATATATAGTGGGATAATTATCTTAAAAGATTTTCCTGAGTAGTACAATATAATAGAATTATAGCTAGAATGATAGTTTGGCCTATTTTATAATTGGCTTTCAGAAATTTAATGGAAAGTTACATATATAAACAAATGTTTCCAAAAACCCATCTTTCTACCAGAATACCACAATGGGATTTTGTTAAGCCTACTAAGTAGGCCGAAATGCAAAAGTGTTAGAGAAGATGTTGGAAGTTACTTTTTGCTGAGTAGGAGTAACTGTTGTTTCCTCATTGGTCAAAACAGGCCTTTGAGTGAGCACACTTACACTTCCCCTGAAAGCCTTGTGCTGTGCTCTGTATCCATCTGGACTCAACTCTCCTTTCTCTTGAATGACTTCTTCATTGCTTCTGCCTGTAGTACCACAGGGGCCGGTAGGTTTCCGCTTGAGCTGTGGGGAGAGGAGGAAAATGTGGATTAATCAAAAATTGGCATGTTCTCACTGCTAAATTTTCCAGGGAATTGCTTCTACATAGAGCATTTGAGAGTATTGAAAACAGCATCTGTTCCAGTTTTTGCTTTGTTTGCTGCTTTGTTGAGATTCTATTGTTGGTTCTTTGTCACCATGTTGAGTTTTATTGAGGGCAACAGCTGGCTCTGTCACTTCCCTCCTTCCCCTGCTGAAACACTCCTTGGATTAAAACCACAGGGACAATTTCACACACCTGAAAATTCTCACATATGTGAAACAGAAGGTCCTGATGCAAATAAAGGGGGAATGTTAGATTCTGAACGAAACCAAAATATTAAGCACAGGTACTATTTGAGTAAAACTCTCAGTAAATGCACATACTTTCTATTAAAATATTTTATATTATATAAATTACATTAACTTGTATTACCCATTAGCCTTGTACCGTCTGTGATATGCACCTGTTTATCCTAAAGGAAGTGTGGTATGTTACAGCGAGTTTTCACAAACCACGTATAGTTGAGGAGGAGGGACAGCATTAAAAGGTACATTTTGGAATCAGATGTTGGTTTTGCATGAGACATACATTTATTGAATTAAACAAGTACAGGAAACTATTCTGACTGGCCCTACTCACAACAGTTTACCTAGGACTTCAACTGGTTGGGCATTTCCCACCTGTTCATAACTCATCCCTCAAAGCAGTGGAATCTATACTTATATTTTATTTCAGAAACCTATGAACTAAGAATAAAGTCTCCTTATTTGCAGGGAAATTTTGGAATTAAAAATGCTTTCTTTTAAATTCAACATGTATTTTGGAATGCAAAATGTTTTTGAATTTTTAAAAAAATGGTTTTTTGAGGCTGAGTGAGGTCAGTGACTGGAGCGCTGAACTGGCGACCTCTAGAGGACAAGGCTGGATCTTCCCCAGGCTTTTCCAAGATGGACGATGTTGCAGACTGTGAACCCCAAATCTGGAGGCCACACCCAGAGGCAAACCTGGAATGGATAGTGTAGGAAAGCCTGCCAAAATGTAAATAAAAACACTGGGGCAGACTCAAAGGCCAAAAATATTTAGAATATTTGGGATGTGGGGGTGATTATTTAACTTGATAAACGTAAGGCAGACATATTTTCAATAAATACAACTCTAAATTTGTATTTTAAATACCATTTCTGTTGTAATCAGTAAGAGACCCCTTCACATTCAACAACATAGGAAGTACTAGAGCAAAGCCTGATAGAAACTTACAGGCACGAGGATTAGAAAGAGGCAATTAATCATCATTTGTAGCAGATGTGATTGTTTACATGGAGAGGGAAAAATATATCCACAAATTACCAGTATTGAAGGTAATAAGATAAAATACCGAGGTGACCAAAAACAAGGTCAATGTGCAAAAATAATTGGTGTTTACCAAACCAATCAGATATATAAATAGCAAAAAAAAAAAAAATACCCAGAAATTACCGTAACACAAATACTCAAAACCTGTGCACAGAAAATTATAAATCTACTGAAAAATCATTAAAGCTCTAAAACAGTGAGGTGGAATGAATAGATATCATAAAGATGTAATTTCTTCTCTATAGAGTCGAACTGGTCTATAGAGTCAGTGAGTCTAAAATTTATGTAGAAGAGCAAAGAACTTTAAACAGGTTAAGCCTTTCTGAGGGAGAAAAAATATAGAAGAAGAGAAACCTTTCCTATACCCAGAGATTTATTTTAAGTTATAGCAATTCAGACAGGGTAAAAGGTGTGCAAGGAGAGGCAAATTGACATATAGGACAAAACAGTGAACGTAGAAATAGATCCACGCATATGCTGCTTTGATTTAGGGCTGAGGTGGCCAAATAAGCAGCAAAAATGTGTTACCCATATGGAAAGAAACATGCAATTGAATTCTTCCATCACAACATATCCATAATTCAAACCCAGCTATCTTAAAACTTGAAATATCACAGACAAAGCTTTGCAGTGTTTGAGAGAAAACACAGACAAATATATATACATATTTATATTGGGAAATACTCTTTTAAATAAGTTATAAAAGCGTTCCTTCTTAAAGGAAAAAAATGTACTGTGGCTCTATTAAGTTCAAAAACTTCATTAAAAGCTATGTTAAAAAGTAAAAAAAAAAATCAGCTTCACATATACTTATAACACATTAGTATAAAAGTATAGACTACATAACAAGAAAACAATGTTTTAGTTGTAGTTCACTACATAACAAACCACTCCAGAATGCAGTGGATCGAAAGAAAAACAGTATTTTTCATGGCTGCAGTTTAGAGTGTCTTCCATTGGGTTCGTGTTTCTGGGCCACATTGTGTTGACTTGGTCTCAAAAACAAGGAGAGAAGAATCCCTTGTTTGACCAGATTTCTGTCCCCTGCACTGGGGTGGCTGCATGGGTGACCAGCTGGAACGTTCTCATTTTAACCTTCTATCTTCCAAACCTCTCTTTCTGTGGCTTCACCACTCGGCTTGATAGTCAGGCATTGCCCAATGACTCATAGCTGCCTGAGCTCAGGCATAGCTTCTCTTCTCATTCCTTCCATTTGTCAAAGCAAATCCTAGATCTCAAGGCAGGAAACACAGGCATGATCTCTTGTTGGGACAAATGGGAAGGGTCTTCTGTGGTGTGAAGACATCACAATGGTATTTATCCATCAGTCCATTTATGGACACTGGGTTTATTTCTAGGTTTTGTTGTTACAAAGGATGCCATTGTGAGCATTTTCATGCATGTCTTCTGATCCATGGCAGCAATAGCGTGTCCTGCGTGTCTGACAAAGTGCGATTGTTGGGTCAAAGAGTGTGGCGGGGGGGTTGCCGAACTTCGCAATCGAATGCTGAATTGTTACCAGAAAGTTGTATCCATCAACATGCTTATTACCAAAGACTAAGAGATGTTCATGATGCAAAAACCCACCAGTATTTCCTATACTGAGATTTTCTGTTTTTATTTTCTGCTAATTAAATGAGTATGAAATGGAATCTCAATGTGGTTTTTATTTGGTTGGTTGGTTGGTTGGGTGGTTGATTGGTTTTGCTCTGTTTGATCATGCCTTTATGGTAATTTTTTTCTGCTGGGAATGCCTGCTTATGATAGTTACTCTTTTTTTTCCATAGGAATACATAGTAGATTGTGTTTTTTAATGACCCTATATCAGCTATTAACATTGCATTTGATAGCTTCTATTCAGAATACAAATATATTGCAGTCAACATTTTTGAAACGCACTAACATGTTCACAGTTTATCTGAAAGAATCTCTCCATAAAAATGCCAGAGATAGCCCTGGCTGGCGTAGCTCAGTGGATTGAGCGCGGGCCTGCGAACCACACGATCGAGGTTTGATTCCCAGTCAGGGCACATGCCTGGGTTGCAGGCCAGTTCCCAGCGGGGGACTCATGAGAGGCAACCATACATTGATACTTCTCTCCTTCCCTTCCCCTCTAAAGATAAATAAATAAAATCTTTAAAAAAATGCCAGAGATAGTCCTGACCGATCATCTGGATTCCATTTGTTTCTGATGATATTTTGTCCTATTTTAAGAATTTTTTTCAAATGTTGTATGTGCCTGGAAGTCTTTTCTAACTATTAATATGTGAAGAACTTTTTAGTAGATCATTAGTTAATGATCATTTGGTAGATCATTAGTAGATCATGTATGTGGCTTCATAGGTTTCTTAGAGCAGAGACTTCAAGTCTTTTTCCCTAGTTCTTCATGTTTAATTCTAGTATTCCATCTTCTCGTTCAGCAAATTTACAGGGAAATGCAGTGTTCTGAGTAAAGCGCTGAAAGCGTTTGGATGGTTAGATGTTTTAATTATGAAAATTTTCATTTCATGTCTTTGTTTGTCATAAAAGCAGACAGTTATTGGGGCTGTTAGAGCTACCTGAACATAAAGAACCTACACGATTTCAAATGCTCATGCCAAGACTATGCACGTATTTAAAATGTAGATGCCGTATTCCATCTGCAATTATGTTTGATTGCTTTTATTCGTCATTTCCAGGAAGTCCCAAATGAATCACTAAAAAATAGTCCATCAATTCCTCAATAGAAAATGATTCATTATTGTGGAATATAATAGTCTAAAAACATCGTTTCCAAAAAAAAAAAAATGACTACCTTGCAAAGTGAATGGGTCCTGCCTTCCCGAGAGCTCAGTAATTCAAGGCTGGTAATGCGGTTTTGTTCATTGGCTGAACAGTTTGAGCACATTTCAGCATCCCGCCTAATAACAGGGCAGAAAACAAATGCAGCGAACACGTAGGAAGTACAGAATGCTCTTCTCTTACTAACCCAACTTTCCCATTGTAAATGAAGCTTAACGGGGGGCATTCTGCTCTCTGATCTCTATGGTTTAATTGGTTGTGTAACTGATCCTGGTTGAAGAGAATAGAGTAATCAGTAACATGTTTTCTGCTGGAATGGAACAAAGATGGAATCTAAGGGCATACAAATAATGATCAAATTGACAAAGATTTAGTCCCAGCTGGCATAGCTCAGTGGATTGAGGGCAGGCTGCACACCAAAGTGTCACTAGTTCGATTCCCAGTCAGGGCACATGCCTGGGTTGCAGGCCAGGTCCCCACTTGGGGGCACACAAGAGGCAACCATACATTGATGTTTCTCTCCTCCCCTTCCTCTCTTTCTAAATAGAAATTTAAAAAATTGACAAAGATTTTAATGGACATTCTTTGTGAAAACCTTCAGTGATTTTTTTTTTTAAATTGGGAAGTAAAGGGACTTGACTTAGAGTCATCAACTAAAGTAGAATGATGATTGCAGAAAACCAGAACTAGAATCTGGAGTGTGTAGAAAATCCCAAAGCTGAAATTATGGAGTCAATAATATTTCGTTGACTCAAATTTATACAACATGAAGGTTTCTGGAGCTCTTTGTAAGTATATTTTATATAAAAGGATGTATCTAGCATGCATTTAAATTCTATTATAAGTAAGAGCATCGATAAATAACTCCTTTGTCCCAGAGTTGCCACTTACAACCTCTGTAATTTGAGGCTAATTATTTCACCTTCTGTACCTCAGTTTCCTCATCTGTAAACCTGAATAATTAAAATTCCAAATATAGAACTATTATATGAATTGCTTAAAGTTATAAATGTAAAGTCATTTAGGGAAGTTCAGACAAATTTTGTGTGCACTTCATCAACGGTAGCTAATTAGTAGTAGAATTCTAACTTTATGCATTCTTGAAGCATCTTTATTTACTGATGTAAGAAATTTCTATTTTCTGTTTTTTAGATAGGAGAAATGCGTTAATCATGGGAAGTGCTTGTTTAGGAAGTATGGAGAGCAATACTGCTTTCACATCAATCTTCTTTTTCCAAAGGCATAAAACCATCATCACTTTCCAGGAGAAACACTTATTAAATGTTTCACTGGTGGACTTGTTCTTTACTGACTGACATCATCATCAATCCTGCTCATGACTGACGGTACCTGAGTATCAACTCATCTCTGCTTATATATGATATGTATGTACACACACATAGGTGAATACACATGTGTTTGTGTATATGGGTCTATATATGTATGTACATTTGTACATATATATATATATATTCATTACCTTTCTTTTCTTCTACTTTCTTTTCTTCTGTTTATGTAGTATTTTGTTTTCTTATATTTGACTAAAATGTAGACATTTCTACATTCATTAATGTAATTAGATTACTCCATATACTTTATGAATAGGAAAAGGGCTGTAATACGCCTGGATGTACGGTGCCAAATATACAATTAATTGAAAATCTGATCCACATTTTTTTCTCAGAAACTGAAGTTAAAATAAATTCCAATTCTTAGGCTTCTTAGCAGTATTACTGAAGAGTATGTGAAAGAAGACAGTGATTTCAGGGAGAAAAAACTTACCTGTCAACTCAGAAAAGTAGCAATGTTCAAACAGCAGATGAGATTGAGCAGAAAGATATGTGCCTAAGAATCGGGATTTTTGTTATCCCATCCCCCCTCTCAAATGATGGATGTTGCATCTTCCACCAGAGACGGTGGAAGCAATTGGAGAAAACATTCAGAAGCTCCCGTCTCTGTGTCCAGCCACCTGTCCCCCCACACTCTGCTTTCCTCCCCACTATTAAGGAGCTTTGCAAATTCGTTCTTGGGCCCATGCTCACCTTTGGATTACAGATCCTGGTCATGCACCCGTGCTCTTCCACGGAAAGAAAGTTATCCTCAAAGTCTCCAATAACTTTCTCATTGTGAAACCCAATGGTACATCATTGATCTTCACTGCATTTGACCTCAGTATCTGAGCTAGTAGATTACGTACCTCTTTTTGATGTCATTTCTTCAGGTACTTTTCAGGACAGAACTCTCTTGGTTTTCTCCATTCCTCTTCTTACCATTGCTTTTGCTGGTTCCATATCTTCCTTCTCTCTTTTTGTATTGAATTTAACTTATATTGTATTTTTTACATTACCTTTTATCTGTTTATACCTACCACCCCACCTCAATCACCACACTATTGTCCATGTCCATGAATCCTTGTCCCTTTTGCTCAATCCCTGCACCCCTTAAAGTCCCCCACTAACTATCATCACTCTCCATTCATGAGTCTGTCTCTGTTTTGCTTGTTGTTAGTTCAGTTTGTTCATTAGATTCTACATATCAGTGAAATCATGTGATATTTGTCTTTCTCCGACTGACTTATTTCACTTAGCATAATGGTCTCAGGTCCATACACACTATTACAAAGGGTAAAATGTTTCTCCTTTCTTACGTCTGAGTAGTATTCCATTGTGTAAATGTCCCATAGTTGTTTTATCCACTCATCTGTTGATGGACACTTGGGCTAATTCCATATCTTGGCAAGGGTAAATATGCTGCAGTGAATATATGGGTACTCATGTTCTTCAAATTAGTGTTTTAGGTTCCTTCGTGCATATTACCAGAACTGGGATTACTCGGTCAAAAGGCAGATCCATTTTTAACTGTTTGAGGTATCTCCATACTGCTTTCCACAGTGGCTGCACCCGTCTGCATTCCCAACAGCAGTGCAAAAGGATTGCCTTTTCTGCACATTCTCGCCAGCACTTGTTGTTTGTTGATTTATTGATGATAGCCATTCTGACCGGTGTGAGATGGTATTTCACTGTGGTTCTAATGTCCATTTCTCTGTTGTTAGCGGCCTTGAGAATTTTTCATATGTCTATTGGCCATCTATACGTCTGTCCTCTTTAGAGAAATTCGTATTTAGGTCTTTGCCCATTTTTTAATCTGGTGGTTTGTTTATTTGGTGTTGGGCTTTGTAAGTACGTTGTAAATTTTGGATATTAACCCATTATCAGATATATCAATGAATATGCTCTCCCATTCTGTGGGTTGTCTTTTTGTTTTGTTGATGATGTCCTTTGCTCTGCAGAACTTTTTAGTTCAATAGATGCAGAAAAAAGCATTTGATAAAATCCAGTACCCATTTATGATAAAATATCTCAGCAAAGTGGGAATAGAGGGATCATACCTAAACATAATAAAAGCCACATATGACAAACTCACTGCCAGTATCATACTATACAGGCAAAAACTACAAGTGTTCCCCTTGTGGTTGGGGATAAGACGGGGATGTCCATTTTTACCTCTCTTTTTGAACAGAGTACTAGAAGTCCTAGCCACAGCAATCAGACAAGAAAAAGAAATAAAATGCATCCAACTTGGAAAGGAATTACTTACACTGCCTTTATTCACAGATGACATGGTACTGTACAAAGAGGACCCCCAAAATTCCACCAAGAAACTACTAGAACTGATAAATTAATTCAGAAAAATAGCAGGATACAAAGTTAATATCCAGGAAATTAGTTGCATTTTTATGCGCCAATAATGAATAGAAAAGGAAATGAAGAAAACAATCCTATTTACAATTGCTTCAAAAAAAATCTAGAGATAAATGTAACCAAGGATGTAAAAGACCTATACTTGGAAAATTATAAGACACTTATGAAAGATATTGAAGAAGATACAAATAAGTGAAAGCACATTCCATATTCAAGGACAGGCTGCATTACCATCATTAAAAGGTCTATAATACCCAAAGCAATCTACAGGTTCAATGCAATTCCTGTCAAGATTCATATTTCACAGAACTAATACAAATATTTCAAAAATGTGTGTGGAACCGCAAAGGCCCCACACAGCAACAGTGATCCTGAGAAAGAAGAGCAAAGTTAGAGGCATCACACTACCTAATATCAAACTGTACTATAAGCTGTGGTAATCAAAACAGCATGGTGCTGACATAAAAACAGACACATATTTCAATGGGACAGGATAAACTGCCCAGAAATAAACCCACACCTTTATAATTGATTCGTATTTAACAGACAAGGCAAGCATATACAGTGGGCTAAAGAGAGTTTATTCAATAAATGGTGTTGGGCAAATTGGACAGATATGTGCCAAAAAATGAAACTAGACTACCTTCTTACACCACACATAAGAATAAATTCAAAATGGATTCAAGACTTAAATGTTAGACCCGAAACTATAAAAATCCTGGAGGAAAACAGAGGCAGGAAATCTCAGGCCTTGCTCATACCAATTTTTTTATCAGGTGTATATCCCCAGGACAGAAGAAGAAAAAAAGAAAAAGTAAATGGGACTATATCAAACTAAAATGAGACTAGTGATTTCGCCTGACCATGTGACTTTAAAGACCACCAATTAGTGAAACTTCCAAATTTATGACTCCGTCTCTGATTTAGCCTCTGAAAATTTTAGAGTCTTGCACACAACGAATTGCTCAATATTGCCATTTGGAACTCTGACATACATAGCAACAACATGAGTGCCTCGTACTGCCCACAGACTTGCTCTCCATGTTTTCAAGCTCTGTCTTGCAAACTATACCCTCAAACTACACCTTTGTCCTTTACACAGGTCTCAATCACCTTTAAACCCTTTCTCCTCTTTGTTATAGCAAAATCACCCACATCCCATGTGCACTTCCCTTTTTTCCAAACCTGAAATCAACTTCTCCTCTAAGGAGCATCAGGTTTTTAAAGAATATCTACTATCTTCTTTTACTTTTAGATTTTTACTTATTTTCTATCACTGTCCGTGTCTCACAAAAATTGTTGAAAGTCATAGAAAATATTCAACACAAATTTAATATTTTCAATTTACAATTTATAAACAATGAGACTGTGAAGAAGTAAAATAACCGAAGATAAGTTTTCTTTATGCTGAATGTATGTGAAATCTCATTTTAATTACCAACAAATTCTGCTGAAAGCAATGTTTTGAAAAGAGAAGTGAATTTCCTCAGTATAAATGAGCTCAGCTATAACACTTGTGTGTTCTCTTTGTATTAAGCACGCACTCTTTCCAGACAAGACTATTAGACTTTCTAGGCAAAAGGCAGATTTGGTTTTGCAGGTGAGCAAAACCTGGAGGCAGGATCTTCTGTTTCCTTTACACATTTTTCAATTAACACTTACCCTCTGGATCAGCCTGCTTCTCCCCAAGGTAATGCCACGGGCAGATAAGTGATGAACTCGCTTTTCCAGACCACCTCAAAGCGCTGAACTATTTTAATTGTAGATCCACGTGGGGAGGTGATTGATGTGGGAAAGGAACCAAGTTGCTCACTCTCTCACTTTATAGAATCCCCTTCCATTTATCATTCACCGTATAAAAGCCCTCCAGATTAGTTTTGTTTAAAGATTATTTGCATTTAAATTGTGAGGATATAGTAGAGCACTTGTATTTATGATTGAGGTTAAAAGCTAAAGTCCTCAGTGGTTGAATCTTTTTTAAAACAATATTCCCTAAAGCAGCCCAAAGCATTGACTCTGCTACAGTATTTGGCAGAAATCCCTTCAGCTACAGGGATTCTGTGGAGTCAACAATATAAAAGAGGGAAAAAAAAGTGTCTTGATTTTTTGCTAGGTTGGAGCCAAAATTATATTCAAGTGGAGTAAGAGTCCTCGATGTGAGCTACTCTCTACAAACAAAAATGAAGCTTTTTATTTCTGAAATTACAATTGTATAAGCCAATGTTTTTCTCAAGTATCACGCAGAGTTAATTGACTTCCGGCAACCTACATTATGTTGTTACCTTACAGTTCAATTTAAAATTGTTAAGCAGAGGAATTTAGAAATGCTAGAATGAAAACACGGGGCACGAAGTAAACTGGAATGTAACATCAGAGCGATTCTAAACAGACGGTGCACAAGGCAGGTCACAGCTGAGAGTGGAGAGCAGCAGCATTTATATTCTCCCATTCATTTCACAGAGGTCATGAGGTCACCCCCATCGAGTGAGCAATCATGCTTTTGAGTTTTTACCGGGAAAGAGATCTTAATGGAATAACTCTTGAAAGCTTTCTATTTTAACAGGTTTACAATAAGTATGAAATAAGCGATGTAGAATTCTTCGGACGGGACCACTTTTATGTTAGTTTTAATAGGATACACGAAAGGATCTGGTTTTATATTTAAAAAACTGTTTAACACACAAGACTATTTGGTTAAGGCCAAACAGAAAGAAAAGACTGTATGTATCTGAAGTGAATCCGATGAGGGACAATGGTATTCACTTTGCTCCTCTTTATGTGAAACTTATGTATCTAAAAATCTAATGATTTGATTTTACAATCATGCATTTGGTTGATCATGCGTGATAGATTCTGCTAAAGAACTATATTTTATACTATTTATGCCTACTAATTACTAGAGGCAAAACTGAAAAATTGAAAATAAAAACAGTCTGTTGACTGTCTTTGAAAGTATAGTAAATGCATGGTTATGCTGAATAAATAGGGAAATAAATATTTTCCATAAATTATTGTTTTATATGTACTTGACGACTAAATTTAATAAATTCACCTGTAAGTAAACATACCTGGTTGTAAACTCTGCAATGGTATATTTCACATCACAGAGAAACACTGTTAATGGTATTTAGCCAATTGCTCAATTTCCTAGAGTAGAAATCAAAATAATAAAAATGATTCCACTAATTCAAAAATCTGTATTATTAAATCAGTGCCTCCATTTCAAAACACGGGGGATCTATTTTATAGTCAATTGTAAATAGCAATTCAATTTGAAGTAAAATTTTTTGAAATACATCATTGTTCTTTTGTAAATGATAAGTATGTAGGGAAAAAAACTCAGGCAAGATTTCTCAAGTCAACCCATAGCTGAGTTGTCTGGAAGTAAAGCACGTATGTTGCTAAAATCGCTCCATGAAAAGGATGATCAACTGAGAGAAAGATGCACATTTTCCCACCTCAAAAATTTATGTTGCCCCTGGCTGGTTTAGCTCAGTGGATTGAGCACGGGCCTATGAACCAAAAGATTGTGGTTCGATTCCCAGTCAGGGCACATGCCTGGGTTGCGGGCCAGTTCCCAGCAGGGGACCCACAAGAGGCAACCATACATTGATGTTTCTCTCCCTCTCTCTCTCTTTCCCTTCCCTCTTTTCCCCTCTTAAGATAAATAAATACAATCTTTCAACAAGATTTATGTTGCCTATGTGCTACTTTGTATTTTCTTGTAATGCACTCTACGTTGTATTTGAAGGGCACTTTCTGAAATAGCCAACAGGAAAAATCCAGAATGCCCCAACTTTTCATGCCCAAGAAAAGTTCTTCCCACCAAGAACCCCAAGCAAGGTTACCTTGAAGTCTCCCCTGGATGTTTGTTGTGCTTTTCAGATTTCCAGCTACATCTGTTTCAAGAGGGGGTTTTTCCCCCTCACCTCAATTTCTCTCCTAATAATAGAAAATCATCTGAGCCCCGATGGGTGTGGCCCAATGGATTGGGTGTCATCCCACAAATCTATAAAAAAAACCATTTCATTGTGTTGGACCTGTTGCCTTAAAGACTTTTCTGATCGTGAAATCATGATGTAACAAAATCACGTGTAATTCGTAAAGCAAAATGTTAAAAAATATAAACTCACCACCCTTAAGACTGCCCAAATCATGAATTATTTGTAGCTTCTGTGGCATTTGGAAGTAGACAACCTGACCCAGTGTGGTCCCACTCCTCCCGAAGCTTTTATATGGAATATTGCATTTATAATTTCATGAGTTTCTCTCTTTTTTAAGATTTTATTTATCTTTAGAGGGGAAGGGAAGGAGAGAGGGAGAGAAATATCAACGTATGGTTGCTTCTTGTGAGTCCCCCGCTGGGAACTGGCCTGCAACCCAGGCGT
The DNA here is from genome assembly GCF_014824575.4 of Sturnira hondurensis. NCBI lineage: Eukaryota > Metazoa > Chordata > Mammalia > Chiroptera > Phyllostomidae > Sturnira > Sturnira hondurensis. The sequence goes on from NW_028091156.1 coordinate 9,697,836, forward strand.
GTGCCCTGACTGGGAATCGAACCGTGATCAAGTGGTTCACAGGCCCGCGCTCAATCCACTGAGCTATGCCAGCCAGGACTAATTTCATTAGTTTCTTTATAATTTTATCATTGGGCAGTGTGTGATGAAGTTTTGCTCGGTTTTGAACAAGACCCCCTCAGAGTCACGTACCTGAGATTAAAAATGTGACTTGGTTTTTTCTGATGAATGTGAATATATAAATACATCATTGTTTACTTTCCACTCACCTCTCCATGAATATTTGGGAAGTTTCTCTTTTTTTTCCTATTAGAAACTGTACTACTATGAGCATTCTTAAAAATATCTGCTGGAGTACACAGCAAAATAGTATAATAGCATTTATAGAAATTTCAAACCAAACAACATTGTTCCTTTACTGTATAATGTCAAACTAATCTCCAATTCATTTTTTAACCTGATGCGTGTAAAGTATATCACATATTGTTCTGAGTTAACATTTCCCTCACCAGTAAACTACTTCCTGAGTAACAGAGACTATTTAAAAACCCAGCTTCATATTCTCCATTAACCACTTAACTAACCCTTGGTTATTGCACGCATCATCATCGAACCATTGGCCCTGGTGAAAGCGACTGCGAGTCGCTTACGTGGTAATGCACCGCCTGATGGTTCTTCGCCTTAGACTTGCTCCTGGTTTAAGTTAATAATGATTTTTCTTTCTGTCTGTGGGTCAGGAAGGCTTGAAGCATCATCTCCCTTATTTTCCCCTGTTGAATAGTTTCCTGCCACACTTTACCCCCGTGTCTCTAAGGCAGAAAACACCCCTCCTCCCTAAATTACTGTTCAAGTGCCATCCTTTTTATATTTAACCCCAAGTGCCTGATGGCTCCCTTTAATCCTACTCAATCTACCCTGAACAGGGAAATCTCTAAAAGAGAATGTCTGGTCCCAGGCTTCAAACGCTCTTCCTCGGTGTACTCGGAAATGGTTTCAAAATTGACGTTCCCTGAGATTGTAGATCAAAAATTGAGCGTTGATGAAGCCAAGGTCATGGCTAGGCAGTTCACAATTATGTCCGTAAACGCTTACCTAGGGAGAATACCCCTGCTGGCATTTGTATCTCCAGTGGCGAATTTACGGGTGAAGCCGCATTACAAAGTATTGTGGAATATGGGCCCCTGAGCTGGCCAAAACACTGCGCAGGCCTGCCCTCACTCATTAGACCACCGAAGGGAGATGAGAGGCAGGTCAGACAGGTTTAAAGAGTGTCTAGAATGGAAAGAGCAACTCAGCTCAGGTGAGCGTGCACAGTGAAGTGACCGTTTAGAGCAATGATTTATGTGTTTTCAGATAAAAAGCCAAACTGTGTGCATGGAAGTGGAGCAGGTGAGCTCATGCTGCAGTGGCGCCTCCCCCGAGCTGGGAGGAGCATAGGCCGTGGGGGTGGGTGGAGATTGACTTCCTTTCAGCGTTAGTCATTCTGCTGCGCGGGGCGTCTTGCTCATAGTTTTTGCGCATGATGGCCCTCTGCCATTTTGGTCTTTGTACTTGACACCCTGGTCTTTGTACTTGACACGCTTTGAAGGTCAGAAATTTTTCTCGGTTCCTGGAAGAAAGCACAGCTCATGACAGAGTTTAGGTATTGAGAAACTTCAGGGTCTTTTGGATGACAGCCCAGTGACAGCATTATATATATAATACATATAATATATAATATATAATGTGTGTTATATGCAATATTGTATATTTTATATATATCATATCATATATATGACCAGTAAACCTTACCTTTTCTGTATATAGTGTATTCTTGAGTCTTAATGAACTTAATCTTAATGTCTATATATACCAAGCCCAAATTTATCCCAAAATTTTAATGACATGAAAAAAAATGTATGTCCCAAGATTTCAGATAAGTATAATTTGTGGAATAGGAAAGGAAAATTAGGTACTAAGAGGCTATTAGTTTCTAATTACTGCATCATTTGATACTTCAACAATCGGTTGCAAGGAAAAATCCTTTTTTTTTAAAAAAAATACCACATTGTATCAGTTTTCATTCTTCCCATATTTTTTCCTCAGAGTGTATCTGACAGCTTCTTAAGATGTGTGTTCTTTGACTCGTTGTGAAAACGTATCCCGCACGTATTTGTCTGACCCATGAACTGTGAAAAATCATTTTTGACTTTTTTCACCCCGGGTTGAAATATGGATCAGGCAGGGACAAGATTTAGGCAAGCCCGTAAATATAGATAGCGATGGCGAGCCTGAGCAAGAGAAACAAGCCAAGAAAATCATCAAATCCCTCATATTCTTCTCCCGTATCAAATGCACTCCTCTGGTTAAAGTGAGGAAAACTGGGAATGTGAAATAGGAACTCCACCCGTGTAAGGCTGTTGCCAGTAAAGTGAACTAATTCCCTAACACAACCGACTAGCCACTGCTGGATGCTGAAGACATAACATCCTTTTGTAAATGTCTTTTACCCACTTAGGAGAAGGAAATGAGAGGTCGGGATTCTAGCTGTCCCATTACGAGTCAGTAAATGTGAGGTTTAGCGTAGAACCACTTCAAAGGGAATAAAGCGAATGCAAAATATTTAAAAGTATTAGTTTGCTTATCGAACTGTGGAATAAATACATTCAGCAGCCTGCGATGCTTTATGAGTGACCGCGCCTTTTCCGAGAATTGAGTCCAATCAAGGATGTTTCCACCCCAGTGTGCACGTAAGCGTTGCCTGTGGGTCACCTTCTCCAGCATGTCCATCAGCACACTGGTCCCTCCAGTGCTTCTCTCCAGCCTCGTCACGCACCACCCTGAAGCTGCCCCCAACTTCACTTCCTAGCACGTGGAGCTATTTACTTCTTAAGGGGTAAAAGTCAGAGCCATGGCTTCCCTTTCCACGGTATCGGTTACTGAAGTCAACGGCAGCCCTGCCACATTGAATAGAGAATTCCAGAATTAAACAATTTGTGAGTTTTCCCTTGCGTACTTCTGAGTCCCCCACTAGTCACTGAGTAGCTTTCTTGGTTATTTGAGTCACCAGCGGTACAGCAGTGTTCATGTTTAAGTAATTCTAATTTTACTTGATAATGGCCCCGAAGCCACTTACATAGCTTGTAATACAGTATATTGTTGAAATTGTTTGATTTTATTTGTAGGAATTGTCGTTAATCTCTGACTATGCCTAATTTATGCATTAAACTGTATCTGTGGTAAGTAGGTAAACAGGAAAAATACAGGGTATGTAGAGTTTGGTACCATCCCCAGTTTCAGGTCTCTGCTGGGGTGTCTTGGTACATGTCCCCTGCGGATAAGGCGGGAGGCTACTGTTAGGGAGTTAACTCCCCTTTCACGCTCAACTCACGCACCCCGCTTCAGGACAACGCTTTCTTGACTGTGCAGACCGCATCTCTGCTTTTCTTGTGTGGGCCTTTACTTCCCATCGCTGCTTGAAGAATATGATACTTAAGTCTTGATTCATGACTGTCTCCTTCTTTTCCCTGGGCTAAGCCCTTTAGGGACAGAGTGTTTCAGAAGACTTTCTATCCCCAATTCCCATGACGGCCTGATAAAGAAATGTTTGTGGATTGAGCTGAATGTCATATATCACCACGTGCAGCCTCCTTTTTCTTTCAGGAAATAACATTATGACTATTCTTCAATATAATAAGTAAAACAGAGCCCATGTAAATACAACTTACTTACAAAATGCTCTGTTGGAATGAAATGAAATTTCAGAGTGCCTGATACCTTGGAGAAATCTTTGCTAAGGGATATAAATCAGGCTCACGTACACTCTGACTTCAGAGAGTTTAAAATGTAGCCAATTAAACAGCTCTGCAATTTTCTGTCAAGCAAACAGAATAATCCTTTATGTGTCACGCTCTTTGAAAAGTAACAATAATGAGAATATGATCAGGACATAAGCTTCAGAGCAAAAGTATTGTTGTCGGTGACATTTGAGATGAGATTTAAGGATCACTCGTTTAGCGCCCGCCATATGTTCCGTGAACACTGGGGTGTATTGGGGATGTAGCTTGGATTATCACCATCAGATTTCAAAGGCCAAAGTCCTATTTTGTGTTTAATTTATTAGACAGTGTCAAGCTAGTAAACTTTCAGGACTATAAGATGATGAGGCATACACATTTCCGTGTAATTAAAATAGGCTGCTACTTGCAGAGGATTGCCGTGACATCTTTTAAAGGGCCAGGAAGCAAGGTGAGGACAGATACACAGCGACAACCACACAAAGTTTGGCGGCAGACAGAGTAATGGCAATGCATTGGGAAACGAGATGGCTACGAGAGACGTACATTTAAATGATTTGTCTGCCAACTCCTTCATAAAGTGCAAGAGAGGAATTCAAGATAAATCTGAAAATTTGAGTCTGGAGAAGTGGAAAAATGACAGGCCCATCATAGACATAGAAGTTAGTGAAAATGATGTTTTTGAAAGACAATGATGTGAGCAAAGTAATGGTCCAAGGATTGTTACGGTGTAATGCACAGGTGGCAAACACAAGGCCCATGGGCCAAATCTCGCCCTCCGCCTTGTTTTATTCTGCCCAGCGCCTTGTTTCTACCCAGCGGCAGCTCTGAGCTCTCACTTCACTGTTAAAGAGTAGTTACATTTACACAGTCCTAACATTACATTCAGCCCTTTGAAGGCCACCGCGAGGCTGAGGTGGCCCCTCAGTGAAAATGAGTTTGACATCCCTGGTGACCTACACTATGGTGAAAACGATAGTACTAACTTCTCTTTACATCATTTAATGTTACTATAATGCTGGAAAAAAAATGTTCCTTATCGGAGGCTCAAAGATCTACATAATACATTAAAAGCTGCTGCCATGCCCTGGCTGAGTGGCTCAGTTGGTTGGAGCATCATCCCATACAACAAAAGTCCACTGGTTCGATCCCCTAGTCAGGGCACATACCCAAGTTGTGGGTTTGGTCTGCGGTCAGGGTGCGTTCAGCAGGCAAACAATTGATGTTTCTTTCTCTCAGTGATGTTTATCTTTCTCTGTCTCTCCTGCTTGCTCTTTCTCTAAAATCGATAACCATATCCTCTGGCAAGGATTAAAAAAATATACATACACAGGATTCACGTAGTTCTTTTACTGAGCGCTGCACCCAGGCAGTGCTAAATGCCCCGAGGTTCCATTTGCAACAGTAAATTGTTGCATTCGGATAGCAGATGGCGGAGGCAAAACTAGTTCTATTTTCTGTCCTGGTGAAACTTTTTAAATGCCTCTCCACCAATCTACTTGGGAAATTATTTCAGAGAATGGAAAATATTTGCATGGGTTTCCTAATGAAAAGTCCAAGAATGAAATTCAAATTTAGTCATTCTAAATGGGCTTCAAAGTTACATCTCCAAAATAGTTGTAGAAATTGCGTTTTCTTGGCCATCTGCTCTCTTTAACACGCCACAGTTGGGCTTGTTCCCGGGTCTGCGCCAGGTGCGCTATGGCCGGCTCCGGGCATGTACTGCATCTCAGTTGTCACCTAATTAGAGGAATCGCCTGCGGTTGCTTAGTGTGAATCCATTGCTCCTTTCTTTGAAGATGCCCCTAGGACAGAACACAGAGATCTGACAGCAGTTCCTAGGTGTCTGGCCGTGATTTGGGAGAAGACCTCCTTGTGTCTTTCAGTGCGTTGCAACCATCGTAGTAGGTCTTCAGCTTCAAGAGATGCATCAGATTGACTTTAGGGAAGAGGCAGAAATCTGTATTTATAAGCATTTATGACGCCGAGGCCGCCGTACATGACAGACTTTTTTTTCCTCAGTAAGAGCGGGGTTCTGTCCATGGCACGGGCGTCATTCTCTGAGAGTCTCCTGTAAATAAAGGTCTCAGCCTGTCCAGCCCTGCATCGAAAAGGAGCCTCGCCTGTGAAAACGATGCTGAGTTTCCTCACCAAAGAAAGAAAGGGTCTTTGAAAAAGAAATGTTCTAAGGTCTAAAGAATATCCTTTAAAAAAAAAAGGTTTTCAAAAATTCAAAGAACACACTGAAGCTGAAAGGGAAAAAAAGGGCCTTGGTTTGTATGACACTAACTTTCCTGTGTGTCTATACCTGACATCTCCCTAATAATTCAACTATATTGCTGTCCTCGGGCATGTCATTAGCGTCTTTTTTTTTTGCATAATATCCAACTTTCAGGCAATGAAGCCATCACAATGGGATAAAAGAAAACAATGAATTGCATTTTTATTCTTCCAAGAAAAGTATTAGAATAAATTTCATAAGGAGAAACAATCATTTTAAAACATCCTGAAGTCTAGTAAAGGACTTGCATATGAATGTACAAGAGGAAAAAAATAAATCTTGTTTAGTATGGCTTAGGACAAGTAACCAACTTCAAACAGCATCGTGTAATTGCCTTTATATTATAGCTGGTATTGATGGATAGTCTTATTTTACTAAAATAAAGAATTATACCAATGGGAAAAAGATACAGATAAACATTATAGCCTGTGACTAATGTACATAAAACACACTGGAAATGATGAGGCACAGGGCGAAGTAGAAATAACTTTCTTTTGATCATCACTTAAATTTTTTACTGATTCTAACCAAGTACAGGCGGTGAGGATCCCAGCCTATACACCTTGCCCTGGCTGAACATATGAATTTCAATCTCCTGACCACAGTATTGCTGCAAATGTTACTAAGCAAACTTGCTTGTCTTCTTGATGTTTTTAACGGTTTAGCTTAAACAGCTTCCTAAGGCCCATAGTTATTTAGAAAATGATGTTCTTTGGAGAAGGGTGTGCCTTTTTCCCTCTTGGCACCTTCACAGCCAAAGTGAGGAGGGCTGTCGGCAACTGAACGATCTACGTGAGAACAGCTACTCACTCTCACGCAGAACTGGACTCACTCCACCAAAAGGGCTGGACAGACGCCCACCAAAGCCGAGACTGGAGGCCGGGAGTTCAAGGGAAGGAGGGTGTTTTGAAGTCCTGTGCATGTGCCGTGGGTCACAGGCCAAAAGGCACATCCACTAATGTTTTTTTGCGAAGCTGCAACCCTCTTTTATTGTTCATGCAGAAGTGCCTGGGGTGCCCCCTCACGTCCTCTGTTCTTGGCAGAAACAGTACACGCGTTTCCACTTTTTCTAACAGGTTTTCCAATCCAAGTTAAGTGACATGTTCCCCGTGATAAGCCAGGTAGGTTGTAGGAACACAACTCGATCCTAGTGAGCTGTTCTGTCTGCCATCCTTGCCCGAGGAAAACGACTTTTCCGTCTCCAAAAGCTGTAAGCTCAGTCCGCCCTCCGAGAAATCTGTTCTGTTCCATCTTCAGCCCATCGGAGTGAAGCGGCATCTTCCCACATGGTATCACCTGACATGTGTAGAAGTGTGTGCTCGGTGCCCTCTGCACTGTCTACAGCTCACCCCCCAGGGTTACCTGATTCTGACTTTCTGGGAGGTATTCTCTCACTTCCTAAGTTGTAGACAACTGTAGCATTGCACGGCAATTCTTTTCTGTGGGCACGCCAGGACTTCTGTCCTGTGGGGACAGACCTCCCGTGGAAAAAACACTTTCCCTTTAAAATAATAAGCAGTCTTTTAAAACAAAGAATAAGAGAAAATCGCGTGCCTCTAACAAACATGCTCACATGTGTTCCTCTTTATATTTGTGTGAGAGAGTCATGATTTTATCCTGTGTTAAAGATTATTGTGTTTTTATGGAGATTATCATGCATCAGACATTCCTATGGGCTCCGTCTGGCTGCCTGTCTCTCATGACTGGCCATCCTCTGCCCAGGGGTCCTCATTTTATGCCGCAAAGTTCATCAGTACGGGCACGGGTAGAGTAAAAGGACATTTGTATCCAATCCTATGTTTCATTCTTTTCTATGGTCTTTGACCCTTTTATGTAAGACTGGAAATCATTATCAGGTTTCATTAAATCTCCTGTTACAGTCACGTTATGGAGTCAGTCCCACACACACACCCACACACACCCACACACACCCACACACACCCACACACAAACGTGCCAGTAGAATGCCCTCAAGACAGAGGGAATAACATGAATAAATTCAAGGAGGTCAGACGCAGGTGACAGTGAGTGAACCAGAGCAACCGGAACTCTGACTAAATAACCAGGAAAACAAGATGTGAGCAAACTCGAAGAAAACCGTTTTGAGAAGGAAGACTTGGTTTAATTTTCTGGGTTTGACTTAAAAACTCCCATTGTTTTGTATTTGAATGATAGCAATGGTGGCTAACTTTAGTTTCTTTGCATTTTTCTTTTACATATGTGTGTGTGTGTGTGTGTATATATATATATGTGTGTGTATATATATATATATATGTATATATGTGTGTGTGTGTGTATATATATACACACACACACATATATACATATATATATATATATATATACACACACATATATATATATACACAATCCTGTAATTTAAAATAATTATCCAAGGAGCTGATAATACTGTGTGCTTTTGGCTTCTCAGATTTTCTATTAGCTGTAGCATTCCAATGAAGTACATATGTATTTAATTAATTTATAATATATCCAATGACTTCAAAAAGTAGGAGAATCATGTATGAATAGCTCATTATTTCAGTGCATGTTGAATGATGTATATATGTTCTCCATTTTCCTTATTCAATTGCTTGGTAATTATTCTCCATGCTATACTCCTTAGGTAGCCTATATTTCTGATTTTCCTAACTCTGTGATATCTGTAACATACAGGGACGCAATAGGGTGGCACAAGAATGTTTGTGAAATGCTGCTCAGAAATGACAAATAAAACTACACACGGATAGCAGTAGAGACTTGAATATGCTGTGGAGAGTGTTCTCTTCTCTCTCCCTCTCTCTCTCTCTTTCCTTCCCTCTCTCTATTTAATGGCCTGCGCCTCAGGAATGCTACTCAGAGAAGGGGCAGCCAGAACTGCTGCTATTCTCTGTGGCTGAAATGTCTTGGAAAAATTGTGAACCCCACAGAGCCCGAAGGAAGAATAGCCATAGGGTTGTGCAATTTTCTCATTTTTAGTTTTCTGTGCCTTTGTTATGGACCTTCAAAGACTGAGATTTCTTTTGGAGACTTTAAGTTTCAGGAGACAGGATTACCAAAAAAAAGCAAAACATTTTTGAAATGATAAATGCTATGTTTATATCTTGTTAGTGAGCGTCTTGAAAGCGCTTATCCAGCTTTGAGGGATAGAATGTGGGTAAATCATGTTCCCTGCAGTGTGGAAGTTGAGCATAGAGAGAAACCATGCAGAGCACCTTAGAAAGCCTACAGAACAAGAGGTGCTTTTTAGTAGGGCAGTCTCCCTCTGAACTTGTACATAGGTTGGAAAGACATAAAATGCTCCTTTATTGACAATGACAGAACTTTAAATAACTTTCAGCTGATGTCTATTCAAAAACTATAAATTGGATCATAATTCAAAGTTTCAATTCGATCCAGTAATCCTACTCCGAGAACAGAGAACACTTCTGATGTGATAAATCAAAATGGAATACGGAGCTGACACAGTTTTCTGGCAAAATATTGGATTTTTTTCTCCAAGCACTACTGTGTATAAATATGTAAAAAAATCAAACTGAGTTTGAAAAAATACTATTTGTTCAACAAATACGTGTTATATACTTCCTACCTATAGATACGGTTCTGGGTGCTGGAAATGCAATAAAAACAAATATAATATCTGCTCTTTTGGAGTTACATTCTACAGCAGGAGGCAGTCTATAAATATATAAGAACATCTATACATAACATTCTTTTGAAGAGTAGTAAGTGTTAGGAAGAAAAGGAAACAAGATGTAGGGAAACAATGGCTAGAGACATTGAGGAGGGATCCACTTTGTCTAGGAACTCCTGAAACCTGACAGAATGAATGAAACTTGCCCTGGCTGGTGTGGCTCAGTGGATTGAGCGCTGGTCTGCGAACCAAAGGGTCACCGGTTTGATTCCCAATCAGGACACAAGCCTGGGTTGCAGGCCAGGGCCTGAGTAGAGGGTGTGCGAGAGGCAACCGCATACTCATGTTTCTGTCCCTCTCTTTCTCCCTTTCCCTCTGCCTAAAAAATAAATAAATTCTTTTAAAAATATGAAAAATGGGCGAAATGTGAACAGAGATGGAGTGATGAGGATTTCTGTGAGGATCAGGGGGTTGGGGGCAGTACCCCGTAAAGGGAGAGTAAGATACAGAAAGAGTGTGAGGCTACAGTGAGTTTGTGCGTTTTGGAGATGTGAAAAGCCCAGGGTGGGCTGACATCATGACTGTGGCGTAGAATATTGAGGATGGGAAAAGTACAGGGTCCAGCAAATAATGCTCCCTGTTTTATTACACAACCTTTTATTGCGAAATCATAAACATGTGATTCTATCATATAATAATATCACACTCAAGAATGCCATATGACATATTAGGTGAAATGTTCGAATTAAAACTATAAATTATTACATCCATATGATTACCAACCACACTCAAGCAGGCCTTACTTCTGCCGGACCCTGTAGAAATGAGGACAGAGTTGGCTTTCTCAAATAAAGACCTCAGTTGCCCAACATCCAAATGAAATTAAGAAAATAGGTAAAAAATATGGAACTTGCTTAAAGAAATCTCCCAACCTCTCCAAAAAATCAAAACTAGGGTATAGACTTCTTCATTTGTTTTACCTATGTGTTATTTAATTTTATGTGTCAACTTGACTGGCTAAGGGCTCCCCAAGTAGCTTATGAGATTTTATTTCTAGGTGTGTCTGTGGGGGGGCGCTATTTCCAGAAAAGGTCAACATTTAAATCAGTCACTAGAATGAATAGAGAAGATTTGCCCTCACCAGTGTGAAGTAGGGCATCCAATCGATCCGGGGCCTGAACAGAACAAAAAAAAAAGCAAATGGAGGGTCAATTCTCTCTCTTTCTCTTGAGCTGGGGCTTCATTTTCTCCTGCTCTTGAACTTTGGTGTTCCTGGATCCTGGGCCGTTAGACCATCCCATTGAATAGCTTGCTTAGATCTCAGGTCTTCAGACTCAGACTGAATTATATCACCTGCTTTCCTCTTTCTCTAGCTTGCAGGTAGCAGATTGTGGCATATAGCTCAGCCACCATAATCATGGGAGCCAGTTCCCGTAATAAATCCCTCTCTGTTCCCCTGCCTCCAGTTCTCCCTCTCTATGTATGTACTGTTGGTTCTGTGACCCTGGAGAACTCTTGACTATCACACTACATGCAAATATGACCTGAAGGTAGCAAAGCTGCTCTGAATTCCACACCCCTACCTAGAGATAGGTAAGAATTAAGTGAAAATAAGAAAACAGCACTCATAGTGGATAAATGTGTAGTGTGACCTGCAGCAGCAAGAGTTTTGATCCTGAAAAAGGAAATATTGAGAAATGGTCTAAGATCTACTGGGCCAAAGCACTGCCTACCAGGGAGTCCAAAGGCTGAGTTTGGATGTGTGTTAAAATGTGTGTTTGCAGTCATCATACTGTTTAGAAGGCGTCCTGTCAAGGGAAAGGAAAGAAACTTGGAATAGGAAGCTACCACTGAGAAGCTTGATGGTAAAATAAAATAAAATAAATCAAATCAGGGATGTAAAGTAGTAAGGGTTCCATTACAAAACCCTCAGATTATTCACCAAATGTCTTTTTTTAAAAAAGATTTTATTTATTTATCTTAGAGGGGAAGGGAAGGAGAGAGAGAGAGAAATATCAATGTATGGCTGCCTCTCATGCGTCCCCTGCTGGGAACCGGGAACTGGCCTGCAACCCAGGCATGTGCCCTGACTGGTCACCAAATGTCTTTATGAAAAAAAGGAAAAAAGTGTCATGTGTTTAAGAAGTTGCATCTAACTGCCAGCAGGAACTGAACCTAGAATGTCACCCTCTCTTTATAAACACTAGTCATTTTTGGTCCAGAAGTAAAAATTAGCACAAATTAAAATAAATGGGCAAAGTCAAGCGTCATCCATAAAAAAGAAACATTAAGAGTGAAACAGTGGAAGATAATCAATATTAATTAGCTATTAAAAACACTACCCAAACATGGGACCACAAAGGAGAGGACATTTCTAACGTGATATTTCAAAATCAATTAATTATAATTAAGTGAGCAATGAGAGTTATGACAGGGTACCAGAAGTCAAAAATTCGAAACTTAGTATAGAAATTTTAAGACAACAAACCAAAAAACAACAACAGAAAGGAGTTATGAAATGAACTGATAGCAGTCCGGAAAACATTAAATAAGAAAACAAAATTAGCCCTGGCTGGTGTAGCTCAGTGGATTGAGCGCAGGCCTGCAAACCAGACGATCGCAGTTCGATTCCCAGTCAGGGCACATGCCTGGGTTGCAGGCCGGTTCCCTGCAGGGGACGCATGAAAGGCAACCATACATTGATGTTTCTCTCCCTCTCTCCTTCCCCTCTAAAGATAAATAAATAAATAAAATCTTTAAAAAAAAAAAAAAAAGAAAACAAAATTATTGTTTTTAGAGGAAACTCAATCAAAATCTACCCTGGGGGGATCATCTTTAGTGAGGGCGAGGAAAATATTTAGGGTGCTCTCAATTTAGGGAACTAAATATTTAGGGAACTTTCAATTGTAGTGATGGTTATAATACAATGTACCACCATCCGAACTTTTAAAACTAATATACAAAAATTGAGTGAATGTTAGGAAATGCATCTCAATGAAGAAACATAAACACTTTCACTTCAGGCAGGATATGTTCCATTGTAAGATTCCAATACTGCCACACATATAAGTAAGGAAATTCTGATGAACCACAGAAATGAAATGTTTCCCCCTGGGCACCAGTGTGCAGGAGGGAGCCCAGCCTGGGGGCAAGACTGCCTCTTTCGCCCCATGAGAGCATTGGCTGAAACGGGACCTAAGCTGAGGTTCTAATTTGCCCCCAGCACAGTGGGGCCACAGAGGGACCAGAACAGTGGACGGGCCACTAGCTGAGACACAGAACTGTCATGGTGGGTGGACAATGGGAGGCATCTCAAACCACCTGAGGCTTTGCCCATATTCTGGTGGACTTCTGGGGTGGACTGGCCTGGTGAACAGCATGAAATTCCTTTTGGCTGGCAATGCTTGGGAGACGAATGCGCCCAAAGGTGGTCGTTGCCTCCATCCAAGCTGTTGTTTCCAACAGCCCTGCCAGCCATTTGTCCAATTTTTGACCTGAGGGCATAATGGGTGAGAAGTGAATTGAGAAGTTGCACACCTGTACTTTGCAATAGCTCAAGGCTCTAAAGATATAGATACTTCCTGTTCTCAAGCAAAAACCCGAGAGGATCACATTCAAAGAGCAGAAACAAATGGAATATGGGGTGCGTCTCCCCCAAATTGAAGCCCCTGCCCCTCCTGGGCTCCTTCCCGGTTAACTGAGGCAGTGGAACCACACGCGCCAGTCGGGAGAAGGAATCACCTGAAGGAGCTGCTGTGACATCACAACACAAATGTCAGATGCTGTTATGTTTGTTTTTAGTCATCAGATAAACAAAAAGTCAGGAAAATATCACCAATATCAAAATAAAAAATAAACACTACTGGAAGCCAGTCCATAGATAACTCCGATTTTTGAGTTTGTAAGCACTTGAAAATACCATTAAGTGATATATATTTTATAAAAGGAATGGAAAGTCAATGACAAAGGATGGAACCAGCGGAGGGAGCCCCTTCTCCCATGTCTTTCGGTGCCCCTCCCGTGTCCTCCGTGCCAAGGCCCAACACTGGGCCCCCTGGCAAGGGAGAGAAGGTGACAGGGTCTACTCCAGTCATCACGAAGCAGGGCAGAAAAAGGTGAATTTGGAGCCAGGAGATGAGGATCAATAACTGGCGGTTAGTGATGCTGGACACTGCATGTATTCTTGATGTTGCTTACTGTGCGGAGAACTATGAGACTGGTGCACCGATCTGGGTCTTCCTCTTTAAAATGCTGATTTCTGCTTGGTGGCGGGTAATGTTTCACTAGTTTGTCAGCTTTTTGAAACTCAAAAATATTTTTTTCAAAAGATTTTCAGTAGAGTATGCTTCTAAAATCACAAAATTCACTCTAACCAGGAGGCAGAAATCTCTCCTGGTACCATTCCAGTATTTTTTTTTTAAAGTGCATCTGATGATTTGAAGCTCAACCTCTACTCTTTAGGATAAACTTATCCTCTTTATAAACTAAGATGTTGGTTGACTAGCCATAAAGGCTGGCAAAGAGCCCCCAGGTCTTTATTAGACCCAGAGTGTAAGAGACCACTGGAGAAGACTGCAGGAACAAAAACTGATTAACTCGAAAGATACCCCAAATATCATTTACTAGCATGCAAAGCTAACGTCATACAAATATTTATTGTAAAGTAATAGGGTGTTATTATAGTCAAAGTTTAAGTCCCACCATACACAAATACGATCTTCACGAGACTATGTAAGTTTTTTTTTTTAATCATCTTTAAAAGCACTCGAAACACTATTAGAGTTCAGGGTTCTGTTAAATGGCTTTTTGGTTGGCTTAACTCCACTCTGTTATGAATGAACTCAATTAAAGGAGACTATTCATTGTTGCATCAGCGCCATTACACTTACAAGGAAATAGCAAGGCCTGAGCAACACCGAAGAGAAGACACTTTCTTTTTTCTCAAAGGAGATGGTCATAGAGAAGGAATGTTCCCTCAAGAAACACAGACGTTTTTCATTTGACAGCCAAGCAGAGAAGGTGAGAAAGAATAAATAGCACCACTAACAGCAGCTGTTACCATGACAAATGTTGACGCGCAGTAATTAATGTGGGTTCTTCCAAGCAAAGCCTAGGGGTCTAAGCCGGTGCCCACTCGCTTAGATATGCAGAGGCTGGAAAAAGGAATAAAGTATAGAAACCAGAGAATGTCATGTATTTTTAAAAAATAGGAAACAAGGATATGAGAACTGTGTAAATGCCTGATGTTCTGGCAATTTTAAGCTCTTGAATGTTCTTCAGTTCCCAAACCAGTGTTCAAACGAGATTACCTGTAATATGTGTGGTTATTGTGCCTGTATTTCTTTATCCACCCTTCATCTTACTCATACATTGTCTGACAAACACATATTCGCCATAAAGTGACAGACAACTTTGAAAATATTTTCTTGTTCATTTGCATACTATAGTTTTTTTATCATGTTAAAGTGATCTTTTCAGACTTAATGTTAAATTATTTCAGCAAGATTCTGAAAAAAAAAAGATGATCAATCACATTAAAAAAGAACAGTTCACGTTATAGGGAGACAGATCCTCTCTTATAAGGAAGCTCATCGTAGGAAGAGACTGGAACTGAATACATTTTATAACAACACACTGTGGGATTTGTCATTTCCATTGACTTTTTAAAGTCAAGAGGCATGGCACAGAACTGCAGAAGATGTTCTTTTTATTTGTTTTCTATTTATTTATATTATTTTTATTGTATGTGTCCATTACTGTTTTAGGGATGAAATCTAATCACTAGCATTTCTTTTAATTTATTTATCTTTAGAGGGAAAGGAGAGGGGGAGAGAAATATCAATGTATAGTGGCCTCTCATGCATCCCCTGCTGGGAACTGGCCTGCAACCCAGGCATGTGCCCTGACTGGGAATCGAACTGCGATCGTCTGGTTTGCAGGCCTGCGCTCAATCCACTGAGCTACACCAGCCAGGGCAAATCACTAACGTTTCTGATAAGAGAAGAAACAGATCCCTCGTTGGGGAAGCAGATCCTTATACTAACTAGACACCTGGAAAAGTATAGGGGCGGTAGCTGTATATATTTACCAGCCTTCAGTTCATTGAAGGAGGATTCTTAAAGTGGTTACATGTTTAAGAAGGGAGGGTAAAATAATCCATAGGTCAATTCTTAGGAAACGGCAGGCCTGAACAGCTCTCCTCCCATCAGTCACATACCGATAACCAGGAAAATGAATTTTCAAAAGTCAGAAGGGGTGTTACGGTATGATCACCTAAGAGAAAGGAAAATGTAACTTATCACAATCTCAATACACAACTGTTGCAAATTTGAAATAGATTTAATACTGCACACGGAATAAGTATTAGAAAGTGTCTGCTTTTCACATTGTTCAATTTGAGACAAGAATGGATTGTAGGAGACAGGGGAGGAAAAGGCATAGTAAATAAAGAGCGGAATTAAAGGAACATTGAGACTCAGGAGGAAAAAACAAGGTAAATGACATATTTTTAAACTAAAAATACTTTTAGAAAAAATGTTAGTGTGATGAGAAGTTTAGGTCAGAAACAACACTACAGAAAAAATAGTGGTGATATGAAAGATATAATTAACACCCGTAATTTAGAGAAAAAAGCAACTAGGTTAAAACAACCTGTGAGACGACAGAAACACAGGTGACAAATGGTGATGCAACAAACTGTTATTCTCCAAACTATTGATCACAAAAGGAAAACGGTGTTGAAGAAGTTTAAATACAACAGAAAAAGTATCTTGAGCTTAAGAGGCGTCAAACTGTGTGAATTTAAATACGATGTTGGTCCACCAAGAAAAATTAAGTAATAGTCCAACACACACACACACACACACACACACACAACCAAAGGACGTGGTAGTGTGAGCCCTGAAAGTTAAGCTTTCTTATCTGTGATGAAAAGCTTGGATTGCCTGGCTGTTCACTCCCAAGGCGACCATCTCAAATAGAAGCACATTACCAGCCCCCCAGGACTGGATAAAGAGCCAGGCCACCCCCCCCCCCCCNAGTGCCAGGCCCCCCCCCCCCCCCCCCCCCCGCTGCTAGCTGACCATTTGGGCCGCTTGTGGCTTCTCCTCCTGCGCTTTAAATCCCTGCTGTTGTGTTTGAAATTCACCAGGGAGCTCCTGAAACCCACCCTCGCACCAGTCCCCCCCCACCAAGCCCTCTCACTACCTTGGGCCTTGAAGTGTGGCCCTGGGTGTGCCACACAGATGCGTGTCTTCCGAAGTCCCCTGGTAGCTGCTGCAGAGGGGCGCCTTGCAATCCCGATAAAATCCGCAAGGACCCGCCCAGCCACAGTGCTGGTTGAGCGTAGGGCGAGAACAGCCTAAACAGACATTTTCACATTTTGTCGATAGCCCTGCCTAAGCCATACAAATCAGATGGAATCTAAAGCCGGACAGTTGTTCGCTGTGGAACAGCCCAAGCTGGCTAACTCAGAGGATTGCCTGTTGTTTAGGCAGGATGCATGCATACTTGCAAAATTCCTCTTTCATGCCCATTTTTATACTCCAAGCTAATTTTTAAAAAGATTTTATTTATCTTTAGAGAGGACGGGAAGGAGAGAAGAAGAGAAATATCAATGTATGGTTGCCTCTCGTGGGTCCCCTGCTGGGAACTGGCCTGCAACCCAGGCATGTGCCCTGACTGGGAATCGAACTGCGATTGTGTGGTTCGCAGGCCCGCGCTCAATCCACTGAGCTACACCAGCCAGGGCACCAAGCTAACTTTATAAAATGTGCAGTGACACCAGGCTTCTCTCTATAAAGGACAGTTCTCTCAGAAAGGAGAGAGCCCCTGTATTTGTCCCAGAAGCAAACGATTTAAAGGACCAGTTTACCTTTGAGAGGCAAGAAGGATAAAGACCTGTGATGTTCCTAGCACAGCACAGTCATTTATTTAGTGTGGTTTTGTGCAGCACAGCCTTGAAATGTACCTGACATTGGGAAATGCAACATAAATGCATCTCTGCATCTTTGCACCTCTAATTTGAATTATATTACAGAAGAGCTTTCTCTTAATGAAGGGGCATAACGACCCTGCCTGTTGTCAAGCAGACTTCCATTTCTTTTCCTAACTTTTCGTGGTGCTAAATTTATGTTCTGTTCACATCTTGCCCCATCAGAGAACTTTTCTCTGTTTGGTTTTTCCTTTTTGCCTGTAGCTGTGGTCCAATCTTTATTTTCCTTTATTTTGCATTCTGAAGGGCTTCCATGAGGCCTGAAGATTTTTCATTAAGTTTTACCGTGTGAGTACACACACAGGGCGGGGTCAGAAGTGACGAATAAGGTTTCCAGCAGCTAAAATTGCAGGCAGCGCCCCCAAAGCTGGAAAAGGGCCAGGAATAGATTCTTCCCAAGAGCCTCTGCGGCGCACTTGGCCCTGTTTGCTCCTCGGTACTGATTTCTCACTCCTGGCCTCCAGAGATGTGATAAAGTAAATGTAAATTGTTTGAAGCACCAAGTCCGTGGTCATTTGTTACAGCAGCCACCGGAAAATAGTAGCTACTAACTTCCTATGAATTTTGCTTTGAACACAAACAAATAAATGCCACAGAATGGATGATGCTGAGTGGAGGAGCTAAGAAGGCAAGAAATTAAGAACTAAGGGCCCAAGGGGAATGGTTAGTATCTCAGAGAGTAAATTAGTTACAGTATTAAGGATGCAATAATTTGCATATGGCAAAAGGAAAATTAATTTCCAGGGTCTTCATACTATCATGCGTAAATGCTCAATTATCGTTTAAAAAACCCAAGTGCAATGCATGAGATAATTGAAGTGAATGGATGATTATTAATACACTTTACAAAGTTGCTAAAGTTATTGCTGCTCCGAACCCAACAACATCAGCCACGGACGGTCTCTAAGGTTTTCCTGATATAAAGAGCAGCCATGAATGAAGTCGCTATAAAGGATACGTTATAAATACATATAATATATCATACTGCAACTTTTTGAAGAGATTAGAAGTATAGTACTTAAAAGCATAGTCTGAAACTAAAGTGGCTCTGTTTAATCCTGGTTCTATTACTTACCAGCTGGGTGATCTTGGGGAAGTTATTTCACCTTTCTGTGCCTTGGTTGGTTCAATCTGTACACTAGTGATAAAAATAGACATTCCTGGATTGCTCTGTGAACTAAATGGGTTGATATTTGCATAATATCAAGAACTATGGGGGGCATTTAGTTCCTTACAAATGTCTGTTACTGAATAAATAAGCGAGATGAAAATGTTTCATTACCACTTGGGGCAAAGCTAAATGTATGATTTTTAACAGTAGTGATTTTTAAATGTTTTACCCATTTTATAAAGGTTTTAGTTTGTATTCAAACTGTTACAACAAAATAGCATAGATCAGGTGGCTCAAACAAGTGTCATTTATTTCTTACAGATCTGAAGGCTGGGGAGTCCAAGGTCAAGGTGCAGGAGGATTCGGTGTCTTCGGAGAGTCTGCATAGACAAATGTCTTGTGCGTGTGCCCTCACCAGGTAAGAGGGGGCAGGGAACTCTCTCTGTGTGTTTTATAGGGTCACTAATTCCACTCATGGGGACTCCAACCCTCTGACGCCATCCCTTCCTACACCCCCACTTCCTAATTCTACATCCCTTTGGGAATTCGCTTCAACACATGAATTGATGGGACACAAGTATTCAGTCTATAGCTATTAAAAACCGCTAATTTTGTAAAACGAACAGGAAAAGGAAGACTACCGTGTTAAGTGCCACGTATTGGGAGGGATGTGTTTCAGACGTGTTGACATGGAAAAAGAATATTTAAAAGAGGACAGGCAGGGCACATGCCTGGGTTGCTGGCGTGTAGGAGGCAACCACACATTAATGTTCCTCTCCCTCTCTTTCTTCCCCCTTTTGAAAAATAAATAAATAGAATCTTTAAATAGAAAAGAGGAAATGAACTGATCAGGGTGTGCTTGCCCCTAGATGGCACCGGGGCACTAGGGATGAGTCAGGACTCCTGGGCTCCCCTTTTTTCAGAATCCGTAGGAGCAGATTTCAGTAGGTTCAACCTCTGCGAATGGCAATGACATGGGAAAGGTTACGGCACTGCCCTGTTTCATTAACCTTTTCTAAAATGAAAAAAATTCTCTACAGACAGGAAAATATATGGCACTCATGTTAGCAATCCATCTTTTGGATAGGTATCTTTTCCCTAAAATTCAGATGTACTTTTCTGTAACCCCTGTATTCAACATGACTAATGTAAATTTTCAGGAATTTAATTTACTGTACAAAATGAGTTTATCTAATGAATCATGCATTGCATTTCCCTCCTAGTCCATTGCACTCTTCCGTTATCAAGGGACCATTGGCGTCGTGGTTTTGGCAATGGCTGTATTGGTAAACTTAATCGTGGCCTTGTTCCTGCAAAAACCCAGCTATGTCAGATTGTGTACTAGGGACCCTTGCCAATGGAGAGTGGAGTTAATTTTTAAATCTCCCCGAAAAACCGAGGAAATCATTGCATTCAGCAGTGCTCAAAAAATAATGTTGACTTTCCCAAAAATCAAAGCATTTGGCTCAAACGTGAAAATGAAACTTCCAAGCAGTGGCGTGTACCTGTGTCCCTGGTTGCCGGGGTCTGCATCGGCATTCCCAGATGACACGGAGCCTGCTTTCTCTGGAACGTCTTCTCATAGCCTCCTCACTCATTATCCCATTCCTCTTTGAACGCTCAACATGTGCCCATCACCACCATTGAAATTCCGAGTCCCTCTTACCCAAAGAGGACCCCACTCTTTGAATCAGTTTGCACATGAAGCCACAGGAATTTTTAAGCTGAAAGAGAACTTAGAGCAAAAATAGACATTAAGTGCATGTGGGAGGCACTCAGGACCCAGGGGAACTGAGTGGCTTAATTATTGCAGCATGAGGCTGAGCACACAAAACTTAGAGCTCCTGCCCGCAATTTATTATTAAAAGAGTAGTTTTTTTACTGTACGTTTGCACTGCTAGAGGTCCATGGAAATTAGTTGGGTGCCACTGAAAAGGTCTCTGCCACCGTGAAGAGATGAGGCCTTAGCTTCCTACATGATACTTCAACCTGATTTCAACCAGAGATACCATTAATTTGTACTGTCTACATGGGTTTCAGTTAGAAGAAACCATCTTATTTAAAAAAACAAACAAAACCCTGCTACATTAAAACTTAGGTCTTTTCCCCATGTATTTTTACACTGTATTGACATGTATTTACCTATCTAGCACTTATATATACATCCACTGATCTACAGTAGACCCTTGGACAACTCAGGGATTAGGGGGACCATCCCCCTCACAGTTGAAAATCTGCGTATAATATTTGACTCCCCGAAAACTTAGCCATCCATTGGTACCTGTGGGAAATCAGTTCCAGGACCCCCTGCAGGTTCCAAACTCTGTGGATGCTCAAGTCCCTGTGTAATGTGGGGGTAGATCAATGCATACAATTGGTCCTCTGCATCCATGTCCCCCACCCCCACAGATCAAAAAGTATATAGGTATTTATTGAAAACGAATCCATGCGCAAGTGGGCCCATGCCATTTATACCTGTGTTGTTGTTCAAGGATCAACTGTAAGTGAGTAGGTCAAAATGAATGTATTATCCTCTGTCCCAGGGTTTTGATTTTACTGTCCTCAAAGGGGATGGCAATGCCTTATAGTGTATCACCTGCCGTCCACCCACCCAGGCCACTCACCACAGTGTGGAACACATGGCACAGTCTGTGTAACTTCGTATAGCGATGGTAATGAGAGTAATGAAGTCAGCCGATGTGGAAACAGTATGTAAATTTTATATGTGTCAACAGTTTGACATAACTGACATCCACATTAATTAGTGAAATTGATGATTCAGTAAATCAAATTAAATAGGAGAGAAACACATCTCTAGAAAGCAGGATGCAATGAATGTGGGTGTGTCCACATTAGAGGCAGTTGAGGGTCACTTGAAGAAATGACATTTGATCAGTTTACCAACTCACCTTTAATTTCTGTCTCTGTGTGTGTGTGTTGGAATAATACAGTTTTAATTTTGCCAGGTCATATTTACAAAGTGCCCTTTAAGGATGAAAAAATAGGTCATTAGTCCAGAGATAATGGGTATGAATTTTGTCTCAAAACACATGGCTTTTACCTCTGGGTCCACGGCTCTTCCAAGGCCAGGCATCGTCACTTTACCCCAGCACGTGAGGAAGGGGTGAAAGTTCAAGGAAGGACAAGCTCCCCTGTGCCTACGAAGAGCATGTAGAGTCAGCTTCATGAAGGTGCCACCTTGGGCCATTCCAGGGACAGCCACCCACCCCCGCCACCACGTAGAAGGACCTGTGTGTGTGGCTTAATGTGCTACTCTCACCATCTCTAAATTCTCAACATGGTCTTGCATTTTCATTTTGTACTGAACCCTGAAAATTACGGAGCTGGCTCCGAGAAAGTGAGCCGAACACACATCCCTTCTTGTCGCCTCCTAATTGCTGGAGTCTGGCCAGATGGTACAACGAGTCGCAGGAAATGTCCAGGGAGGTGCCTCCTTGACAGTAGCCAGTACCAGCCAGTGCTCAGGATCTCCACCAGTAGAGGAAGGAAAGAATGAATGTGACCCACCGATAGCCAGCCCTGCCACAGTGTGATAATTTTTCCTCTGATCTATTCTTAATACGTAGCACGGGACAGGCCCGTGGTGGGGCATGGTATATTTTTTTTATTGAATCAGTGAATGTGTGGTTCAATAACTGTATTGACAGAATGAAAACAAAGTTAAGTCTTTTGATTTTAGTTTGATGCATGTCATCAAGTCTAATAAGAGAATAAGACTGGCTCAATGTAGTACATAGTTAATATCAGGTCAGCTCTCCCAAAGATTAGCACATCCTTTTACAGTCTTTGGCTCGCAATAGGCAAAATCAGGTAATGAGTAGCCCAGTGGAGTCCAATGTTCATAGGTATAATTCATATTTGACCAAACCATACGTTACACAGGCACACAACCTCAGGGCCCCTCATCACCGATGGTGTCAAATCACTCCTGGAAAAAGTCATTTTAATTCACGCGTGTTTTGGTATACCCCAAATTCTTTTTGGCTTCCACTGTAGCCGGGAGTAATGTATTTTTCAAAAAAGTGTTAGAACAACCATATGTAAATGCCTAGTACCTAAATCATAGGCTGAGGCCTGTGGAAAGTGGCGTAAACATGAGACTGTAGCAATATAGTCACTTAGTATGCAGCAAAACAAGCGTATGTGCTCCAACAATGGCCGTGATGGATGTGTTGTTACACCAGCACAAGGTATCGGATGGCCTTTTGGACAATGTAGCCTGCTTTTATGTGAAATGTGCAAAAAGCCCCATCAGAAAGCATTACAGCAAAACAGGTTTAGGCCATAAAAGGGGTATACGGTTTGCATTTCTAGATGATATTCTTACAGGAAAAAAAACCTATTTAGTGCCTGCTAAATGACTGAATAAACGACGCATTTCCATATTGTGTAAACTGGGAGTGTTGGGCCCATTCCTATAAAAGTGCATTAGAGTGGTTACATATTTGACTGGAGGACATACGGGAGAGAACATTACTATATTAGAATGAAAGCTGAACCAGAATTTTAAAATGCCTTAAAATGGAACGCCTCACAAAAAGAGATACATGTGTTTCCCTCTTATT
Organism: Sturnira hondurensis; assembly: GCF_014824575.4. Lineage (NCBI taxonomy): Eukaryota > Metazoa > Chordata > Mammalia > Chiroptera > Phyllostomidae > Sturnira > Sturnira hondurensis. The sequence goes on from NW_028091156.1 coordinate 9,721,196, forward strand.
TCATGTATAGAATGGGGATGCCGACTCTGCCCAGAGCGTTCCTTTCAGGGATTGTTGGGTCTCTGCTCCCTGGAAACCCGACTTTCTAGGAAGCTCCACTCACAGGCAGAAGTAGGTGAGCAACCGTGAGTCAAGGCCGAGTTTCCTTTATGCACGTGCGTTGGGCGTGGCCCGTAGGATTTCCATTCACATTTCATGGGTGGGGATTCAGCCACACTTACCTACAAGTGAGGGAAGGAAAATAATCTAGCTGGGAAGCTTTGAACAATACCTAAGGGGAAGATGAATTTGAAGGAGTGAATAGTCAAAAAGTAACAATACTCTCCTGGATAAATAATGAAAAGTTGACATTTTTGCTTGAAATGAGTTCTACCTATGAAACTTCTAGTAATACACTGAATACATATCCTAGAGATTATGAATTCTAAAACAGTTTTTATTTATAACAGATTGAGATTTATAGAAAATGATAAACGTAGGAAAATGTTTCTGTACCCCACTCCCAGTTTTGTCGATAACCTTTGTTACAATTAATATGCCTTGTAACATTAGGATTAACTAAAGTCTTTACTTTGCTCAGATTCCTTACTTTTTACCTAATAGCTTTGCTGCATTGTTGGTTGTACCGAAGTAAGTTGAACAGTAGAAACCTATTTTAAGGGTTTTCCCCAATTTTCCTTTTCTTTTAAAAACCTGTTCTAATATTAAACAGTAACAAAAACAACAAAGCAATATTGGACTTTATTTAGTGGGGCATCACTCTATAATCCAGTTCTTACTATCTGCTTCATATATGTTCATTTCTTGGTAAAACAATGTAAGTATTTGTGATTAGTCTATCTGATCCAGAAGTTTGTTATTTCAAAAGAAAATGATGATTATATATAATGCTAACTAATGAGAACATTTTCATTAGAAAGAGGCAATCTTTAAATTATTTGTGATTTTAACATAAACGATAACAGACTATCTGGAAAAAGTTGTTTTGGGGGACAAGGAACAAGTATAAATTATTGTAGAACAGACATTACATAAAGCATATGTATTATATAATCTATCTTATTACCTATCAGAAATTCTCTGGCCAAATGAAACCGGACAATTAATACACTAGAGTGTACAGTTGTTCAAATCAGGAAGATCATAGTAGAGTTTTCCTAAGTATAATTGAGACAGGACATTTAATACACTCAACAGCTCCTTATAAGCAGTAAACAGAACACTTTTAATAATTTTAGGTCACATATTTTGCAACTCTGACCTGCATTTAAATGACTTCAGTATAATGTTTTTCATTACTCAATGTTTAAAAGTTTTCTTCTAAAGAAAGATATGCTTTTATATTTATTAAAGCCATGTCTCATTGCGACATACAATTTGGACAGTCTGCAAATGAAGCAAAGCTATTTGGCATGAATAAATTTTAGTTTGAAAGAAACACAAAGGTGCAGCTGTGTTTTTAACATACTCATGCTGCTGCCTTTAGTAGCCTCAGATTGGAGGAGGCTTGTCCACTACATGATGGAGCAAATGTCAATCACTTAGTTTAAAAGATTTATGAAATAATACTTAATAATAGAATAACTACCGTGGTCATTGTGATTTTCCACCAAAAAAATTATGTAAAAAATGTATTAGCGCTTGTATGAAATGCAAAGGAAGTGAATTTTTTGAGTGACTCCTTTTCCGTTCTCTCCCCGTTTCCATCGGGTTGTATGATGACGGCGCTTCTGGAAAGGACACTGAAATTTATTTTGAAATAGATGTTTGAACCATCATCCTTTATTAAAGGATAGGAGATGAAGTGTCTCGGGTGAATAATACCAAGTTCTGGCACTGGGACCCACCATATGTTGTTGATGTAATGATCAGTGAACAGTATTTAAAAGATTGGATGATGATTAAATTTAGAAGAAAAAAAATGCTACTCATGTCATAATATTCACACTTAGTGAATGGTTTCAGAATTTAAACAGTGCAAGGATAAAAATGCACTTGGTTAAAACAGTTACAAATAGGAACTATTTTTATAGAATGTTTAAATGCAGAGCTAACTTTCCACACATTTGTTCACTGATCCAGCAGTTAATTGGATTTATAAAGTGTGCTGGGTATTAGAACCTTTGACTCGGTCTTGTTAATAGGGTATAAAAAAGGTTTAAAAAGAGAATTGGGTATGTATGCTTTCCACCTTCTAGAAATCTACAATCTAACAGATATTTAAAAAAATTAGTAAAGGGAAATATGAAGCAGTTGGGTTTACCCAGGCTGGAGTGGTTCAGCTGGAGCATCATCTCATATCTGAAAGGTGGCAGGTTAAATTCCCAGTCAGGACACATGTCTGAGTTGTGGGTTCTATCCCCGGCAGAGGCAACCAGTAAAAGCTTCTCTCTTGCATCAGGGTTTCTCCCTCTCTCCCTTCTCCTGTCTCTAAAAGCCATGAAAAACTGACCTTGGCTGAGAATATTAAAAGAAAAAAATTCAAGGTGTTCCCCTCCACTCCTGCATTTTCACCTTGTGGCAATTGGAATATAAAGAGAACGGTTCGTTTTGCTAATGGGAAGATGAACAAACAGTTGATGGGTGAGGTAACTTCTCATCTGACACATGAATGGCAATTACTATTGTTTTCTTTTTTTTGGAAGGCAATCAGTGGTGAAGGAATAAAAGGTGTCACAGGCAGAGGCAGGAGGCTGTGTAGTTTGGTATTAAATAAACCCTTTGGAAGTGGAAGACAGGGAAATAGCCAAGGGCTAGATTAAGAAAGGAATCATCTGCCAACTCCAGAGTTAGTTTCCTATCCTATGAAGATATCTGTAACATTTCCATTTTAATAGGTTTATAACTAAAAAGTTTACCATGGTGATTGTGGAGAGAATGGTCTGGAAAAATAACAAAGGAAATTAGAGAAAAAAGATAAATTGCGGATTTCCGGCAATATGCTAGACTCACCAATATGGAAAAAAAAGCCGCCTTTAGTAGCCAACTTTTAAAGACCTTTCAGGGCTGTTTTATGCCCATAATAATGCTGGTTGGGTTGGAGGGAGAATCAAGTTAGAAGCCACTATCTAACCTTGAAGTCACTATCTGACCTTGAAATCCTATGCCCTCAGCAAAGTGCTTTACTCATGGTAAGCATGGCACAGATATTAAATTAATCAAGCATTATGTAGTATAGTCCTTATGTGATAATTACATTGTATAATCACAGACCGATATAGTACTTTGGTCATTAAATAGTTATTCTGATTGCTAGAACAGGAGATAATTTCAAGTGTGGAATTTTTGCTTCGGATTGAATTTCATTTATATGTACTCATTTACCACATGTCCTCAATATCAAATAATGTGACATGGATATTGTAATTCATAAGCCATTCACAGTTCATTAAAATAGCTGATGTTGGCTTCATGTAAATGGAGATGTAAAAATTTCCAGCTGTCATGGATTTACCAAATATTGAAATATTAACAGGTGATTGAATTATAATTTATACTTCTATCTCTAGGAAAGCCTGGAGATAGAAATATAAATCTGACCACATCGGTGGTGGAGAGGAAGGTAGAATGCCGATAGCGGTGGAATAGTAGATAGTACACAGGCATGGCAACATGTCAACTCTCGGGTTTTAAAAATTCAGCCACTTACACTATTATTGCCTAAGAATTCCACAGGCTTGCACTGCCCAGTGTGGCTCAGTGGACTGAGTGCTGGCCTGAGAACTAAAGGGTCACCGGTTCGATTCTCAGTCAGATCACCTGCCTGGGTTTTGGGCCAGGTCCCCAGTAGGGGGCATGAGAGAGGCAACCACACATTGATGTTTCTCTCTCTCTCTTCTCCCTCCCTTTCCATCTCTAAAAAATAAATAAAATATTTTTTAAAAGAAGATAAAAGTTAAAAAAAAACAATTTTACAAGCTTAACATCTGTGATACTATGGCTTCAAATTATACATATCATACTTACGACCAGGGGGAAATGCAATTTTGCTAAAGGATTACTAGTTTAATTAAATGATTCAGGCACCAAATCAGAATGGAAGTGTTAATGTAAAGTTTTCAATGGCCACATTGATTTGGGAGGCCTATCCAAAGTTTCCTAAAATCTTAAGCCATGTATATTATTTAAAGTTGTATTTTTCTACTAGGTTTCCAAGATTTTCAACTTTCCTGTTGAATTCCTATCTTCTGTAACTCACACTTTAGCAAAATGTGTATGTGTGTGTACATATATGTATATGTGTGTGTATACGTATACACTTTTGTTTTCAGTGGGCTTCTTGCATTATTTAAATGCAGTTAGAAAATACCATCAGCTCCTAGGAAATTGGTCAGATATATGTAAAAGAATAAAACTAGACCACCTCCTTACACCGAGTACAAGAATAAACCCAAAATAAATTAGTGCCCTGGCTGGTGTGGCTCAGTGGACTGAGCGTAGGCCTGTGAACCAAAGGATCATGGTGTGATTCTCGGTTGGGGCACATGCCTGGGTTGCAGGCCAGTTCCCAGCAGGGGATGCGTGAGAGGCAACCATCCATTGATGTTTCTCTCCTTCTCTCCTTCCTTTCTCCTCTAAGGATAAATAAATAAAATCTTAAAATAAATAATAAATAAATAAATACATCAGAGTCTTAACTGTAAGACTCAAAACTATGAAACTAAAGGAAAACACAGGCAACCCAATACCTACCATTTTTATTAGCAATATTTTCCTGACTATATCTCATCAAACATGAGAAGCAAACCAACAAAAATAAATGGACTACATTAAACTGAAAAGGTTTGCACAGCAAAGGAAACCACCAATTCAGAAAAACACAACCCACTGAATGGGAAAAGATACTTGCTAATGACACGCCCTCTAGGGGTTAATGTCCACAATTTATAAAGAACTTACAAAACTCAACACCCCCCCAAAAAAATCCAACTAAAAAGTGGGCAGAGGACCCAAACAGGCCCTTGCAAAGAGGACATACAGAGGGCCCATAGACATACAAAAAGATGCTCAATGTAACTAATCATTAGAGAAAGGCAAATTAAAACCGCCATGAGATACCACCTCATACCTGTCAGAATGGCCATCATCAATACATCAACAAACAACAAGTGCTGGTGAGACAACCCTTGTGCACTGTTGGTGGGAAGGCGGACTGATGCAGCCACTGTGGAAAACAGTGTGAAGTTTCCTCCAACATTTAACATGAAACGGCCTTAATGACCCAGTTATAACACTGCTATATGTATATGCAAAGAAACCCAAAACACCGATTTGAGAAACATACTCACCCCTATGTTCATTGCGTTATTTATGGCAGCCAAGATACAGAAGCAGCGTGAATGCTCATCAGTAGACAAATGGATAAAAAGCTGTGGTACATTTACACAATGGAATATTACTTGGCCATAGAAAAGAAAGCTTACTATTTGCAACAGCACAGATGGACCTACACGGTATTATCCTAAGTGAAGTCAGTCAGACTGAGAAAGACAAATAATATACGATTTCACTTGCATGTGGAATTGAAAGAGTAAAATAAATGAACAACAACAAAAAATAGGAACATACTCATAGACATTAAGAACAGACTGATGGTCGCCAGAGGGGGAGGGGGAGGAGCCAGCTGAAAAAAGTGAAGGGGTTAAGAAGTACTAACAGGCAGTTACAGAATAGTCACTGGGATGTAAAGTGCGGCATAGGAATATCAATAATCATACTGCAATAACTATGTGTGGTGCCAGGTGGATACTGGAAATATCAGGGGGGATTGCTGGGGAAAAAGTATACGGTTGTGTAACCACCCTGTGGTACACCTAACACAAAGTATTATTGAATGCACACTGTGGTTGACAACTATTTGGTTAAAAAAGATCATCAGCTATTTTGACATTTTCTCTTGAGCTGACATTGATCTCTTGAATCCTGATTTAACTTGCTAGAATTCTACGTGCGCTTCCAGCCATAGGAAGCAAAGTCAAAGTGTGGTCATCATCAGAATGGCTCGGAGCAGCGAGGAGATGTTCTTGGAGAAAATGCATTCTCAATATATTTTTGACTTTTGGAACTTCAGGTTTCATTGGAATTTATTGAGTTCAACGTATTCCTAATTTAGATATCTAAATGCCCGGTCTTTTAAAATCTGACTTTACATATACAGCTTTCAACCTTTGGCTCTAAATAAGATTTTGGACCGTAAAGTCATTTTTATCAAGCGTTATCAAATTCCTAAAGCAATAGTGAGCACAAATGTTTGCATGTAAGCCCAATTCCAGAAAAGGGAAATGTGTCCCCCCCCCCTATATATAAGCAATCGTATGTTGTATTAAGCTAGATTATATTGTCTATTGTCTAGGTAACACCTGGTAATATGTGAGAAACAGCAATGTGAAAATACGTGTTGATAATTTACCCTTTAAATCTGTGTAGCACTAGAGAATTTGTGTGGTCCGTTTGCTCCCATTGCAGCCGTGGTGCCTGAGACACAACACGCAGAGAAAAGCGTTACTATTACTTCTCTACTGTTGGGGAAGTGAGAGCAGATAGACAGGTCACGCTGACAGCTGAAACTAAGATAATTTGATCCTGGCTAATGAGACTTCTGTGCCGACACTGGCCAGGCACAGGACATCTCTGGGTAAAACCCTAGCTAGGTACTTCCTTACCTGTACTTCCCAGTTAGGTACTCCCTTACCTGTGCATAGGGTCGGGGTGGAGCAGGCTGAGAGCATTGCTGACCATTTCCTCACGTGCCAGGGGACGGCTGCTGTTCTGTGTCCATTGGTGCCATGCGTGTTGACCCTCTGGTGTCTGGGCCTCAGAGGCTCTGGACAGTCAGGCCTCTAAGAATTTTCTGGAAAAAGTCCTAGTGGCAGTTCTGACTTTTGCAGAACTGCCTGTGTTGAAATCTTGGTCTTTCAACTTCTTGGTTTGTGATTTCTGGTAATTGGACAAATCACGCTGAACCTGTTTTTCACCAAGAAAATAGGAATAATGATCCATAACCTAGTGTTGTTAGAATTAAATGAAGAGAATATTTGATATAACATCAGAAAGATGATGTTTAATAATTGTATACATTGGTATGGAATTACCTACAAGCTACCCAAAACAATGGTAGAACAGGGCTTCGCTTATGGTAGATTGAATATGTATTTGTTGTCGGAATGATCTACTTGCTGTTAAAATGACTTGGAAGTAGAAACAAACATCTCAAGAATCCAGAGCATCTGTGAAATCATTTTGTTGTCAGTCTTTTCCTTGTCATTCATGTCATGGTTTCCTTTCTCTGTGCCCTGAAAAATGACCCGATGGCCTCATCAGGAAAGCTGGGCTGGACAGTGCAAATGTTTCAACTGTAAGAAATGTTTGCGAAATATCTATACAAGAGCCAAGAGATAAATATCAGAACCACACTGGACAGACACATTCATGTATCTAAACAAAAATGCATTTTATGCTCACAGGAAAAGTGTACTAATGATCTCCCTAATATTACACCATGGGAAATATGGGAACTCAATTTACATTCCAAACCAAGAATCTAAACTAAAATTAGTTTGGTATTGAAAGAGTTTTCTCTTTAAAATATATTGTAGTAACAGTACTTCTCTAAGAGGAAAAAGTCTAGTTATATCAGTAAGTTGTTGATAAACAGGTTAATATTTGTGAATTCTAAATATGTTATATAATTGACATTGGGAAATACTGGAATAACTAGGTTTTCAGGACATGAAATGATTGTGTAGAGTATACTGATTATTGGTTATTAGAATGTAGAAAGAATGACTAAGCAAGTTGCTAAAAATATAAGTGTTCACTTTCTCTACGATGTGCTTGTAATCACACATTTTTTTCATATGTTTCACAAAACCTTCTGATATTTAGTTGGGAAATAGTTTACTTGCTCATTCTAGTAATGATGGTGCTTCTTGAAATGCTCTGTAAGTGCAGGTGATAATAATGTGCTACTTCCATAAAAATGCAACTGCTTACGAAGCATCCTATTGGGAAGGGTTGTCCCTAAAGGCCCTTGAAAGGAACCTTCAAATGTTTCAATTTAAAAAAATCTCAGTGAATTTTCCCCAGGTTCTAACAAGCTATATCAAAATAGGACTCATTTCATGGAAAGAAAAAAAAAGGAATTCCACAGCACTTCTTTTTAATAACTGTTCAGCTACAAAATTTTATTGGTATCTTTTTTATGTTCCCTCTAGAGGGTGTAATGCACAAAAGCATTGCCACGGAACATATAAAATTACAAATGAAATTTATTGTAAAAAGTAGAATGTCTTCTAGACGGGTGTCAGTATTTATTTCATTCATAAACCAATACTGCAGTGTAATATATTCATTGTCAGCAAGTTCACGTGTGTAGATTGCCATCCAACGTTATTGACGGATATAAGACAGATATTGAAAAGACAATTTAAATTTACTCTTTCAAACATAAACGGTTCCACAAAAGCACTGTAAAAACTCCTTCAAGATTTTGGGTTGTGCTTGACATGAATGGTTAACTACATAATTTGGTCGTGTCGTAATCCACGGTGTTTGGCAATTTGGCATGGAACGCCTGCAGAGCAGACTGGATCCTCACCACCTCGCTCGTGGACAGCTTGAGTCTGTGGCGGAGCAGGCAGGAGAACAGATCCAGGCGACGCTGACCAGGTGGGGAGAGCTTATTTACACGGTCTCTGATCTCCAGGAGCTGCAACAGCGCCGAGTCCTGCGAGCCCTGAGTGTAGGGGTAGTCCAACTGCAGGATCAGGTCCCGAATCGCTTCCGGGTCAAAGTGCATGCTGTAGCCAAACACTTGGATGTTATTGATTTTCATGTAGCCCAGGTTCCGGGAAGGGTCAATGAACTCCAGAGGTTCGTAGTAGATGCTCTCGTTGCCATTGGGGCCGTTGGACTTGATGCGGCTCCGTAGGTAGATGTGCACGGTCTCAAAAAAGGTCTTCCACTTGTTCCCCAGGGTCAGGGACCAGTTATAACACTGGAGGGGGAGGTCGAGCTTAGTCCGCTCCCAGTCGGGGAAGCTGTTTTCGTTGACAGGCATAAACCAGCTCTCAGAGTGGCTGCCTCCGAACGGGTTCACGTACACGGCCAGCACGGGCTCCAAGGTGCTGTTTTTCGTTAGGCAGATCTGCAAAGAGAGACCCAGGATCATGTGGACCAGGCTGGACTTGTACTTGTTACTCTTCAGGGTGAGAAGCATCCGCTTGCGCCAGGACGGGTCGAACCAGCTGTTGAGGCGCATGTCGTTGCTGATGAAAATGGCATGGACTTCGATCCGCCTGTCCGTCTTCTGCAGCAGGTATTTCATCTCCAGGTCCTGCAGGTCGGTCTCGAAGCCGATGTAGTGATCCGTGGACTCGGCGACCTCCGGCTTGCAGAGGCCCTGGCTCAGCATGTAGCCCGTGTTGCAGGTGCCACAGCGGGTGCGGTTGTCCTGTGCGCAGGTAAGGCAGGCCAAGGCGTCGCCCACCGTGCAGGGCAGGGCCGTCGTGCATGCCACCTGGTCGTTGGGGCAGGCGCAGGAGTGTGTCTCTTCTGAGAAGCTGCCCAGGAGGCCGTTCTCATTGCAGTAGAGGAAAGACTGGATGCGAGTGAGCCAGTAGGTGGAGGTTCTAGAAACACAAAACAGAAGGATCCCTGTGAATACAGACACGTGTGTGTGTGTGTGTGGGGGGGGGGGCGGTTACAGCACACTTAGCTCCCAAAGTCTCCCTGTCATTGCTTCAGGTCCTCTTGGGGCAGTGATTGAACTGAACTAAAAGATCCACACAGTTCATCGTTGAAAAACATAAATATATATTTGTACAACATACACGGACTGTATATATTTATACAGGGTCTGACAAGAGTAACACTTGAGTCTGAGTGGTAGGGTAAATAATATGGGCATAATAATTTATACTTTTAATTTGACCAGTTCACCTAAAATGGCATGTGGTGTGTTTCAGCGTGATATTGTTACGTGACAGAATTACATGCTTATGATTTTGCAATCAAACATTTTGTAATAAAAAAGGTGTTATTTGTTGCCAGATCCTGTACAATAGATATTTTTCCCTCCATCACTGCACAAGATTTGCTATCGATAATTCCTCCTCAAGAGACCAGCTCACTGGTATACTCGGAAACTGATTGTCAATATGGTTATCCAGCAACAGGAAATAGCAGTGCTTTTATCATAAACTGTCTGGGGGAGAATTAGTGCCTGTAAATAATGACCATCCATTCATTCACCCTTAGCTTCACGGAGTATTCAGGCACAGGAAGCCCTGAATAGGGAATAAAATAAGAATGGAAGAAAAATAAACAACTCGAAATTGTCAATCACTGGATTTAAATCCTAGGGTTTTATCAACATTGAAAGGACAAGTACCTACTGAGGGGAAAAATATTATTAAAACATGTTCGATCTTACACTTATAGGCTGTTCAAGAAAATTGTTGAAAATGTCTCGTTAAAAACCAACAAGTTCTTTTAATAAGAGTTAAGTGTGTTAGTTTAATGTGTTTGATTTGAATCATTAACATGTTTTTTCTTATTTCTTCCCTGAAATCAGGCTAATCGTGACGTGAATTTAAGATCTTATTTTCCTGTTTCTCCACATTATTCATTCTCTTTTGGTGTGCTCACAGTCTCAGTAAGATAGGAGAAGTCTGTGGTTGGGGATTCAGAGAACCCTTTGTTTTTTACTGTGATGTTTTTCTCATTCTAGCTGTTTGAGCATGGAAAAGGGCAACAGGCCCCATTACCCACTTGCTCTCATTCACGTGGAACCCGGGAGTGCTGATACCTCCTGTAGTGCGTTCTTGCGAGATACAGTTAGGCATCTACTTTTGCTGCTCTGTGCCTTTCCAGTGTTCCTCATGCAGCGCCCGTGAGATTCTCTGCACAAGGTTCTCAGTATCGTCCTTCAGCAGGTAGGGGTGTCCAACCGGCAGCCCACGCACCACATGCGGCCCAACACAAAAGCCTAAATTTACTTAAAACATTTTTTTTTTTGTGCTCATCAGTTTTCACTAGTGTTTGTGTATTTAATGTGTGGCCCAGAGACACCAAAAGCTTGGACACCTCGGCTTCAGCCATTACAGGGCTACCATTTTAAGTATAGGCCGGATACTATTAGGATGCAGGTCTTAACCTGTCTGAACAATCAATAAAAAACAATTTAGGAAGGTATTCAGAACAATATTTGAACTTTGTATATTCTATCTTTACTTTTGGTCATAGCTCATCTTTTTGCAATGTAATACTTTTTTTTCCCAAAGTAAGCTCTTCCCTATTTTCTGAAATTAATTGAAAAACTCTTTCATTCCCACTCAAAACATTTCCTTACTTTTCTTCATAGTGCCTTTAGCCACATACATTTTGATATTATTGTGCACTTCTCTATTTGCACTCCATGTATCCCATTACATGTGATCTCCAGCTTGTCAGAACCCAGTGGGGCTTGTTTATAGTTATAGATCCAATGCCCAGTAGGATGCCTGGGGATCACAGCTCTTCAGTGTTTACTGAGCATTGGATCAAATGCATAGACGAATTAAAGGAACACTCAATCAATAGATGTGCTTTTAAGTGAAATTTAAAGCCCTAAAAATACACATTTAATACAGTTGTGAAGTTGCTCCCAAGCTGGTTCCTTCCTCTCTCCCTCCTCTACATTCTCCTCTCCTACCTCCCTTTCCGTCTTTCTTTGTGCCATTCTATTTCTAATATACAGAATATAAAATATATGTCCTATCTGGATTGAAAATTGTATTTCCTTCCCTGAAACCAAAGCCTCATTGCCTGAGCCAATTCATCTCTCACTGGAAACTCTAATCGCGTTTCCAAATCATAGGGACACACACACACACACAATGAAATAAATAGACCCAAGGCTAAGTTAAAGGCAGCGCTCTCAAAACCCGGGGGCACCTCGGAAAGATCCGCTTGGACACTCTTTTGTAGAAAAGCAATGGCTTTCCAAGTTCCTTCTTTTTCCCACCCTTTTCAAGTCTCTGCAGATGCATTGCCGTGTTTAGCTTTTAGTGTGTCTCAGCTTGTCACGTGTGAGGATCGGTGGCCTGTACCGTCACAGACCCCGGGTTGAACAAGTCCAAGTGTGGATTTCCTGCTTCACTGCTTCCTGTCCTTTCGACTATTTTACTGCATTCACAAGGAGGGAATCAATTTCTCAAGGGAAAAGAAATGCGCTAGATAGTCTTCTGCACTCCTTGTGAAAATTTGGTGAAAGCAGAGGTCAAAAATAGAAGGTGGAGGGGATTTCAGGATTGTAGGTGGCTTTTTCACTTACCCCAAAGATCATGATGTCTTTTCTTTCCCAACCAAGTAAATTTAGCTTTAAAACATTTCGGAGAAATATATTCAAAGGTAAAAGAGAACGCTCTCCAAAACTGAAGAGAAATAGGCTTTATGAAGTATATTCTTAAAATGTTTCCTTTTATACCTAAATATCAAAACTAAACACTACACTTTTCATTCATGACTTTTATCGACACCAAAGAATGATACAGAGTTTAGTTCCTGAGTGACACTAGTGGGTACCCATCTCGTTTTGGAAGCCAAGCTTTGAATTTCCTTTCCCTTGCCTCGTTGATACAAGAAACCTTTGTTTACCCGACCCCCAAGCACCCCAGGGAAGAGCTAGCCAGGCATTTGAGAAAGCAAATAACAGGATGTTCCCAAGGACTCAGATGAGGCCTGTAGCCAGAACTAACCTCCACATTCTGCTTCTGCATCCCGCTCTGCCCCGTAGACAGGAAGCTGCAGACTATATAAACCCCAAGAACCCTTTGTTCAGGGCTCAGAATTTGGAGACTGACTCCTCTGGGCCCGTGCACGTGATAACCTTCCGTGTTTTCCGCTCTCTCTTCTCAGTGTGAGTTTCTTCCCGCAACATTTGGTTTCCTGACCGGGAATCGAGCTCACGCAAAGCAGGCATTTGCCTCTGGTGAGGACAGCGGAGAGACCCGGCGATGTCGGGCCTCCAAACCCCGGGCGATACGGGAGAAGCGGACCACGACCTGTCTGAGGCACCAAATCGGTACGTGCCCCGGGGACCAGACCCGCGACCAGAGAGAGACTGATCGCTTCTCATAGCCAGAAAATTTGATCGGAGTCAGGAACTTAGGCTGAGTCCCATCGCTGGACCCTCACTCGGGGAGGGAAATGTTTTAAACTCTGTGTGTCTGAGAGTGAAAGTAAGAGTGTGTGTGTCTGTGGCTCCATGGGGGAAGAAACTACAGAGCAAGAGTGGGCCCCAACCTGCGGTTCCTGTGTCAGGTCATATGGCATAACGGTTGGCAGTTAACCCCGAATTCTGCTGGGGCAACTTTAGCCAAGACCGACTTCGTCCCTTGAGGGAGCAGGCCAGGCGGATGAGCGAGTGGACCCCACCCTTTGTGTGTCTGCGCTCAGTGGGAGGAAGACCATGGGAGGCGGGCCTGCCACAGTCCTAGATTGTATCCTTCAGAACTTCAGTAAATTCAGAGGGCAGGACCCATCGCTGAATGCAGAACAACTCGAGACTTTTTGCATATCAGAATGGCCGACCTTCGGAGTCGGCTGGCACCCCGAGGGGACTTTGAACTTGTCCACCATTAGAGCAGTTCACCTCATAGTTACAGGGAAGCCAGGTCACCCCGACCAATACCCCTATATAGACAGATGGCAAGAATTAGCCCAGGACATGCCCAGATGGCTGAGACAGTGTGCAGGAACTCCAAGACATCCCAAAGGGACCTCGGGCAGAACGTGATGGAGAACTTGTTGTGCACGGCCCCGGGGACAGAGGACCCCGACCGTATTAGTTGCTAGAGTCAGGCCCCCCATCCACCAGGATCAGGCCCAGGAAGATGAATTAGTAGTTCTCCAGCCACCACCCTATCAGGCCCCACCACAGGAGCCCTTGACTCCGCCGCCCTCCATTTCGTCTCAAGAGCAGCCTAGTCTGGAACCTGCTCTTGCCCGGTATCCTGCCCGGCCCCCCGTGGCCAGTAGGCTCAGAAGCCAGCATCTGCCGCCTCTCCAGATGCCCCTCCAGGAGGTACAGGCGGCTCCTAGAGTCAATGAGGATGGGACCATCCAGCCAGGTCAGGTTACCTACTACTACCAGCCCTTTAATACAACTGACCTCCTAAATTGGAAACATCATACCCCTCCATTTTCAGAGAAGCCACAGGCCATGATTGAATTAGTAGATTCAATCTTCCAAACCCACCTGGTTTGACTGTCACCAACTCCTCCTCACACTTTTTAACACAGAGGAGAAAGATCCTACAGGAGGCCCAACACTACCTAGAGGCACAAGCCCTGGCTGGAACCCTCGACCCCTCTGACTGTGCTCGCACGGCCGGCCCCGAGCAGCAGCTGGCCTGGGACCCAAACACAGAACAGGCCCTCAATCAGTATCGCCACTCTCTACTACAGGGGGTAAAAGCGGCGGCTAGAAAACCCACCATGGCTAAAGTAGCCACCCTAATTCAGAAGGCAGACGAGTGTCCCCGGGACTTTCTAGAGCGCCTAAGGAAGGCCTATCGGGTTTACACCCCTTTTGACCGGGAGGCGGCCAAGAACCAGTGTATGGTCGCTATGGTCTTTGTCTCCCAGTCGGCCCCAGATATTAGGAAGAAACTTCATAAACTAGAAGGCTTTGTAGACATGACTTTAAACCAACTCCTGGCAGTAGCCAACAAAGTATATGAAAACCGGCCTCCACAGCGTCAAAAATCAGACCGGGCGATAAGAAGGGACACTCCAAAGTAGAAAAAGATCAGCGTGCTTATTGCAAAGAGCTGGGGCATTGGAAGCGAGATTACCCAGCCCGCAAACGATGGGAGGAGTCATCTAACAGTCGGGCAGTCCCACCTGGCGCCAGCCCCCAACGTATTAGCACTCACCAGGTTCAGCCAAGACTGAGGGCGATCGGGCTTCATCGCGCTCAGTCCCCAGGAGCCCATGGTCAGAGTAAAAGTCGGGGGCCAAGACATTGACTTTATGGGCGGAGCATTCAGTAGTCACCATCCCGGTAGGACGCCCCACTGGAAAAGAAGTTTTAGTGCAGGGGGCCACTGGCCTCTCGGCCACCCCGCAAAGGTCTTGCCAGTCACGGAAGGTCAAACTGAGCGGCCACCAGATTACCCATGAGTTCCCGTACCTGCCAGACTGCCCAATTCCCCTGTTGGGCAGGGAACTTTCTAACCAAGGTGGCGGCACGTGTCATTTTCTGACCTGGGGGGGCCTTCCTGGACCTGCCCGCACCGTGGACCATCGCCCTGGTAATACCAAGGGAGGAGGAATATGGACTCCACCAGAAAGACGAAGGGCCAGCCCAGAACCCCCTTTGGGCAGCCTACTCCGGAGTCTGGGCAGAGGACAACCCGCCAGGACTAGTGAAAGGGCAGGAGCCTGTATTAGTCGAGCTCATACCCGGAGCAACTCCGAGGTGCATTAAACAGTACCTGATACCAAGAGATGTCCGGCACGGCATAGCTCCAATAATTAATAAGCATCTAGAAGCGGGGATCCTAATCCCTTGCCAGTCGCCATGGAACACCCCATTGCTCCCGGTAAAGAAGCCAGATGGCTCCGGCTATAGGCCGGTGCAGGACTTGCGGGCTGTCAATCAAGCCACAGTTACGCTGCATCCTGTGGTCCCAAATCCATATACCCTGTTGGGGCAGTTGCCACTTACAGCTACTCACTTCACCTGCCTAGACCTGAAAGATGCCTTCTTCTGTATCCCTTTGGCCTCGCAGGCCATATCTGCCTTCAAGTGGGAGGACCCAGTGTCTGGGGAAAAGATCCAGTTAACTTGGACAAGACTGCCACAGCAGTTCAAGAACTCACCCACCATATTCAGTGAGGCCCTGGCAAAAGACCTACGCCCGTTTAGGGACAAGTACCCTGAAGTCACTCTACTCCAATACGTAGATGACTTGCTACTAGCCAGGGAAGGAAGACTGTCGAGTCCATACTGGCGCCTTACTCCAGTTACTGCAGGACAGGGGATATCGGGTGTCTCGAAAAAAGGCACAACTTTGCCAAGAGACTGTCAAATACCTAGGGTTCTAGGTCAGCCAAGGACAGCGGACCCTTGGGGCAGAAGGAAAGGCAGTCATCAGGCAAATGGTAGTCCCAACAAACCGGAGGCAACTCAGAGAGTTCTTAGGAGCTGCTGGTTTCTGCCGCCTTTGGATACCCAGCTACACCCAGATGGCCAAACCATTGAATCAGGCCACCAAAGGACCAGACTCTGATCCGTTCCTATGGACCCCCGAGCAGGAGGAGGCATTCCAGCAGATCAAAAGCTGCTTAACTAGCACACCAGCCCTGGGTCTGCCTGACCCAGAGAAGCCTTTTTGGCTCTGTGTGCATGAGAAGGACAAAATAGCCCTGGGCGTGCTAACCCAAGATCACGGACCTTGGAAAAGGCCGGTCGCATACCTGTCTAAGCAATTAGACAGTGTTGCAGTGGGGTGGCTGCCATGTTTGAGAGTAGTTGCAGCAGCGGCAGTCCTGCTACAAGAGGCGGACAAGTTAACCTTCGGGCAGGAGACGCACCTCTATTTGCCCCATGCTGTCCATAGCCTATTAGAAGGGGCAGGGCACCGCTACCTGTCCAACCCACGGCTAGCTCAATACCAGGGGCTGCTCCAAGGGAATCCCCGGGTCCACCTGAAGACCGTGCGGTCTATCAACCCGGCCACGTAGTTGCCTGCAGAACACGGGGCCCCAGGCCGTGACTCTGCAGACATTACAGACCAAGTCTACGCTAGCCGACCCGACCTGAAAGACCAACCTATATCCCATGAGGATTGGACTCTGTACACTGACGGGAACAACTACTTGACAGAGGCCGGAGAGTGCCGGGCAGGCTATGCAGTCACCACCCACGAAACAGTCATAGAGGCGAGGGCCCTACCTGCCGGGTGGTCAGCCCAGTGAGCCAAATTATATGCCCTCATATGACCCTTAGAACTAAGTAAAGACAAAAAGGTTAACATATATACTGACTCCAAATATGCCTACACCACCCTGCATTTCCATGGGGCGATTTACCAAGAAAGGGGGCTCTTAACCACAGAGAGAAAAGAGATAAAAAATAAACAAGAAATACTCAGACTACTTGAGGTGGTAAAGGCCCCCAAACAAGTGGCCATAATCCATTGCCATGGCCACCAGCGGGGCCACACCAAAGAAATAGAAGGAAACAAATTCACTGACCAGGTTGCAAAGGAGGTGGTGCGCAAACGGCTGGAGCCTGTAATCACCCTCAACCCAATACTAGGAGTTACCCCAACCGAGCATTATTACAGCCCAGAGGAGGACCGGTAGGTGAGTCAAGTCCAAGCCCAGAAGACACCAGAGGAGCTTTGGAAACTAAAAGATGGGAGACTATACATACCTCAAAGTCAAGGCCAGACTATTGTCCAGAACTTCCACAGTCTAACCCACCTAGGAAAGACTAGGCTAAGCCAGGTCCTTGGAAAGTTCCTATATATCCCCACCTTAGACACCTGTGCACCTCCATCGCAGCCTGTTGCCCTACCTGTGCGCAATATAATGCTAAAGCACCCAAGGTTCCTCACCAGGGCATCCAGTATACCGGCACACTACCTTTTGAAGATCTCCAACTCCACTTCACCAAGCTCAAACCCAGCCGCAGGTACAAGTACCTCCTAGTTCTGGTGTGCACTTTCTCAGGCTGGGTACAAGCGTTCCCCACGCACACAGAAAAGGCCCAAGAAGTAGTGAGAGTACTGCTCCGAGAAATCATCCCATGGCACGGCCTGCCACTCAGCCTGCAGAGTGACAACGGACCGGCCTTCACCGCTAAAGTCATGCAGCTGCTGACTCGGGCCCTGAATCTGAGGTGGAGACTACATGCCGCCTACCGGCCTCAGAGCGCAAGCAAGGTAGAACAATGAACGGAACTCTAAAAGAGACTTTNACCTGTCCAACCCACGGCTAGCTCAATACCAGGGGCTGCTCCAAGGGAATCCCCGGGTCCACCTGAAGACCGTGCGGTCTATCAACCCGGCCACGTAGTTGCCTGCAGAACACGGGGCCCCAGGCCGTGACTCTGCAGACATTACAGACCAAGTCTACGCTAGCCGACCCGACCTGAAAGACCAACCTATATCCCATGAGGATTGGACTCTGTACACTGACGGGAACAACTACTTGACAGAGGCCGGAGAGTGCCGGGCAGGCTATGCAGTCACCACCCACGAAACAGTCATAGAGGCGAGGGCCCTACCTGCCGGGTGGTCAGCCCAGTGAGCCAAATTATATGCCCTCATATGACCCTTAGAACTAAGTAAAGACAAAAAGGTTAACATATATACTGACTCCAAATATGCCTACACCACCCTGCATTTCCATGGGGCGATTTACCAAGAAAGGGGGCTCTTAACCACAGAGAGAAAAGAGATAAAAAATAAACAAGAAATACTCAGACTACTTGAGGTGGTAAAGGCCCCCAAACAAGTGGCCGTAATCCATTGCCATGGCCACCAGCGGGGCCACACCAAAGAAATAGAAGGAAACAAGTTCACTGACCAGGTTGCAAAGGAGGCGGTGCGCAGACGGCTGGAGCCTGTAATCACCCTCAACCCAATACTAGGAGTTACCCCAACCGAGCGTGATTACAGCCCAGAGGAGGACCGGTAGGCGAGTCAAGTCCAAGCCCAGAAGACACCAGAGGGGCTTTGGAAACTAAAAGATGGGAGACTATACATACCTCAAAGTCAAGGCCAGACTATTGTCCAGAACTGCCACAGTCTAACCCACCTAGGAAAGACTAGGCTAAGCCAGGTCCTTGGAAAGTTCCTATATATCCCCACCTTAGACACCTGTGCACCTCCATCACAGCCCGTTGCCCTACCTGTGTGCAATATAATGCTAAAGCACCCAAGGTTCCTCACCAGGGCATCCAGTATACCGGCACACTACCTTTTGAAGATCTCCAACTCGACTTCACCGAGCTCAAACCCAGCTGCGGGTACAAGTACCTCCTAGTTCTGGTGTGCACTTTCTCAGGCTGGGTAGAAGCTATCCCACATGCACAGAAAAGGCCCAGGAAGTAGCGCGAGTACTACTCCGAGAAATCATCCCACGGCATGGCCTGCCACTCATCTTACAGAGTGACAACGGACCAGCCTTCACCACTAAAGTCATGCAGCTGCTGACTCGGGCCCTGAATCTGAGGTGGAGACTACATGCTGCCTACCGGCCCCAGAGCTCAGGCAAGGTAGAATGGATGAACTGAACCCTAAAGGAGACTTTGGGAAAACTCTGCCAAGAGACACACCTCCCCTGGCCAGACATTTTACCTATTGCCCTCTTCAGGATAAGGTGCACCCCAAATACAGCCAGGTACCCCCCTATGAAATCCTGTAAAGTAGAGCCAAAAGTTAACGTTAACCCGACTATCTACCACCACAGATTTAGCTGCTTTAGGAGAGACCCATCAGGCATCCTACCTAGTGGCCCTAGGCCAAGAATTAGAGTAAGGCAAGCTCACCTTGGGCAAGAACTAGTACCGACAGGGGGGCCAGCCCACTCCTTTAGGCCAGGGCAGTACATCTGGGTAAAAGACTAGAAAAAGGAGCCCCTCCAACCCAGATGGGTTGGGCCCTACCTAGTGCTGTTAACCACCCCTACCACTTTAAAGGTCGCAGGTGTCGCCCCCTGGATCCACCACACCAGAGCGAAGGCCACTGCTGATCCAGAGGTGCTCAACCAGAGACCAGGGGAGAGACCGGACCGGGTGCCCACCCTGAAGCTGCAGAAGACCTACCACGACAGAGTGGAAGAGTGGACCATCGCAGAACCACCGCCAGGCTTCTCGTGACTCGTGAGGACCCCGAACACCGGCTTGTCACCCCAGAGAGAATCTGAGAGTCCCCGCCAGGTACCTGCCCCGAGACTCCGAAGGACAACCCGAGAGGGGAGAGCGGAATGGACAATTGCTCCTGGGACTATTACACCCTCATTGGACTCCTCACCACGGTAGGAGGACTTGGACTCTGGTATACTGCTCTAGAAGATTGGACCATGGGAGACCCAATAACCCCAGGGCTACTCTACCTGGGACTGGTTTGTATATTCATAGCTATTGCTTTGTCTAACCTACCCAACATGAATCCCTGGCAATCGCTCTTAATCCTATTACCCCATCTAGCCTATGGGTCAGCCCACTGGCAATACAATGAAACCATAGTAGTGCAGGAGTACTGTCACAAAAACCAGTGGCTCACCATCAGTACCACTGGGGTCAAAGAGTGTATTGGGCCCTGCACAGGAAAGATTGAAGTTAGAATCCCAGTTCAGCCCTTCCCAAGCTTAGAGGGCTGGGTCTTTGCCAGAATCCCTTGATCAGACAGAAGAGTATTGTAACTGGTGGCCAGATACCTGTGGGGGATGCGCTTACAGGTCCTGCCGAAAGTATGGATCCCAGTAAGCGGCCGGGGGTTCGGGAAGAGAAATAGTGCTAACTCTAGACAAGGCAGAAGACCCTATCTGGGAAAAAGGAATAAAAGGAAAAGTTTATGTGGGTCCGACCCACAAAGGGCCAGTAGGAGCTATCATCATCTTCAAAAGAAAAGAACTATTCCTTAACCTGCATCACCTCAAGACAATCCAGATCGCTATAGAAACAGCTGAGCCCCAAGTCAGCCAAGTCGGTCAGGCAAGCGCCCCTTTCTCGGGTACCAGAAGAAAACGTGTATCCTAACAGTACCAGCTGGTGCCAAGGAAACAAGTCACTCCATTTCACCCCTCCGGCAGGGTTGTTATTTTGGACTAACCAGACCCTCCTCCCAGCGATAAACTGCTCAGACCCACGTACCTACCTACTAGTGACCCTGGCCCCCCCAGTTAGTAACTTACCCACCTGGAGAACTAGAAGCAAAATACATAAGTATTAGCCTTCATCTCCACTGCAGAGCAGTTTTCCTTCCCTTATTAGTAGGATTAAGCTTTGCTACCTCCCTTGCCAGTATTAGTGTAGGGGGGGGGGCGGACTAGCCACCAGCCTACAAACGCAAGATGCCCCCCATCGAGAACTCCATGAGGCATTAGAATCAGCTGCAGCTTCCCTACAACGCCAGATCCTCTCCCTAGCTCGGGTAGCCCAACAGAATCAATGGGCCTTAGACTCCTGACAGCAGATAAAGGAGGAACCTGTATATTTTTAGAAGAGTGTTGTTGTTTTGTTAATGAAAGTGGCATAGTTGAAGAAAACTTACAACGCATAAATGAACTTTAAGACAGATTATGGCCCAGGGACGGGAGCATCCTCCTGGTGGCAGGACACTCTTCTCTACTTCCTAGTCCCCGTCCTAGGACCCCTGATCATCCTCATCCTAGTCATTACCATAGGACCCTGGGCCATCAGGACAGTAGTCAGCCAGTTGGAAGGAGCACTAGTACGGAACACCACTAGCCGCATTCTCATGCTCCAGCAACAACAAGAGCAGAGAGTCCCGTTATTGGATGCTGAGACAGCCAAAAGCGCTGTCTAAGCACCCACAGTGGGGAATGATAGAGAAGAGCCCCCTTTCTGCTGGCCTAAGAACGCCCCGTAGGAAAGACATAACTTCCGCATCTGCTTCTGCCACGTAGCCGAAGAGAGCCACAGCACCTCAGATATCCCCAAATAAGGAAACAGACGCAACTTCCGCATTTGCTTCTGTAACTTGCTTTTGCCACATAGCCTAAGAAGAAAGACGCACGTATAAAAGAAAGACCTCTGCCACTGTTCAGGGCTCAGAATTTGGAGGTCACTCTCCTCTGGGCCCGTGCACATAATAAAGATCGTGCTCCTGAACCCTCGGTGTCTGGTCGCTTCATTTTTTCTGTAACAGAACATAGGCTCCAGAGACTAAAATGGACAAATGCCCAACTGAGTTTTTAAGCCCTGTAGTCCTAATAACAGGAATTTTAGGTTTAGGTTTAGGGTCCACTACTCCAGAAGATTGGACCCTAGGAGAAACCATTGGGATTGTTATTCTATTTTACTGTACAGCCTTGGCTTACCTCTGTGTTTCCTCTCTAGCATAACCTATTGCCCAGAACTACATTAATTTAGGCCTAAGCTTAAGTCTCCCCGAGTAAAGGGGGTTACTACCAGAAATGAACTGGGTATTAGTGCCCCTATGGGCGACAGGGGGAACGGCCCTCAACCAGCCATATGTGTGGAGGTTCTATGCCAGGGAAACCTACAGTAAGGACAACAATGTAATAACCCACAACATAGGGATGCACACTTGCCCTGAAAATAGCTGTAAGGGGGAGATAAAACTGACCATAACAACATCCAAGATACAAAGTATAAAAGAGTGGATGACGCAAGGAAACTCTTTTCCTGCTATCTGTATCCTAGATAACCAACCACATGACTATTGTTACTGGTGGCCTGATAAATATGGAGGATGTCCATATTACCAGCGTAACCTCCTAACCTATACTGGACTTAGTTCCATAGAAATAACCATAAAACAGCCAGAAGCAGATACATGGAGGACTGGCCTAAAAGGAAAGATCTGTGCCTCCCGATACCATTCTGGGCCAGTAGGGGATATCTTTATATAGAAAGCAGAAGAGGTTAAGACTCCCAACTTGAATACGATTTATCATGTTTATACAGTTATAGAAGAATAAGAGAAAAGCCTGTCAGAAGAATTAAGTACCCCAAAATCAATTGGGCCCTTCTCTTGGATAAAACTAATACAACAAGGAGCTCAGATGTTAAATTTGTCCAATCCAGGCAACTACTGTGACTATTTCTTATGTGCATATCTCAAAAGGCCGCAGCTGACCGCTGGGCCACTGCAGCCACCCCATAATATCACCAGCATGACCAGTGGTCAGGGCGGACAAGACTCCTTTTCCCTCCCAGGAGTACTTTTGTTCCAAGACCCTTCTACCAGGGACAGGGACCTGGAGTGCTACGGACTAACCAGTTCCTGTAACCAGACTCTGCCAACCAGAGGCCCACCGGGAACTTTCTTCTGGTGTAACGAATGGGACCCTCTACTGGACGATGAACCCGAACAGTCCAGCCCCGTGCTACCTGGTTGGGTTGGCTCCTCAGTTAGTACTGCATCAGGCTGGCGAGCTAAATACTCTGATCGTCCAGGGGCTACAAAAGAGGGCAGTCTTCCTCCCAATGCTAGTGGGGCTGAGCTTTGCCACATCGGCCGTTGGGGCCAGGTTAGGCAGTGCTGGGCTGACAATTAGCCTCCAGTCCGTAGAGAAATGACAAGAAGAACAAAACCAGGCCATGGACGCCTCAGCCTTGTCCATGGCCTTGCTACAGAGACAGATAACCTCTCTAGCCTGAGTAGCCCAACAGAACCGTCGAGCCCTAGGCCTACTCACCAAAGAAAAAGGGGGGGTCTTTTTTATTCCTACAGGAAGAAGGTTGTTAGTATATACATGAAAGTGGAATAATAGAAGAAAAGATTAACAAACTAAAAGAAATCCGTAAGAGATTAGAAACTACCAATATTCTTACTGAAAGCCGCAACTGGTGGCAGTCTGCCTTATTCTCCATGCTAGCCCCGATTCTAGGGCCCCTCCTCATCCTGTTCCCAGCCTTCACCTTAGGGCCAAGCTTAGTGCAGACAATAGTGCCACAGCTAGAAACTACTGTAACCAGAAAAGCCACCACAAAGATCCTCTCCTTACAGAGGCACCATTACCAGAGGATAGGTTTTTCCGAGGGTGAACATTCAGATATTGATTATGATACTCAGACAAGCCCCAGTGCTGTTTAGCATAAAAGGGGGGAATGATACAGGAAACCTTTGTACACCCGACCCCCAAGCACCCTGGGGAAATAACAGGATGTTCCCAAGGACTAAGATAAGCCCTGTAGCCAGAACTAACTTCCACATTCCGCGTCTGTATCCCGCTTTGCCAGGAGACAGGAAGCTGCAGACTATATAAACACCAAGAACCCTTTGTTCAGGGCTCAGAATTTGGAGACTGACTCCTCTGGGCCCGTGCACGTGATAACCTTCCGTGTTTTCCGCTCTCTCCTCTCGGTGTGAGTTTCTTCCCTTGCCTCATGATGTAAAGTAGAAATAGAACATAGGTTGTTGTAAGAAATGTAGTTGAAGGAGAGGCACTGAAAAGCATGCCTATGCGCAGAATACATGTAAATGCTCGTGCTTATCATCACAGAAGCGATTCCTGCTGTTATCTTTTAAAGAAACATCATTGTATGCAACTTAATTACAATTTTTTTCTCCAAAAAATGGAAAATGTCTCTATCTTCAACAACTCATAGACTATATCTAAAAGTAGATGCATGCCCTCTTCATGAGATTTTTTGAAATTCTCAGAAAATTGCTCGAATTCAGGACCTATATTCTGATCCATAATGTTTGCACTGAAGTGTTAGAACATTGGCTGATTCAAAAACAATGACCTCCTCTTGGAGGTTAAACTCTCTTTGAGATTAATAATCTTATTTCACAGGTCCTTTATTCCAAACTTCTAATGTTTTCTTGCTCTCCATAACTGTGCAATGTGGATCCGAGAGGTAAAATCTAAATACTATAATTTCAGTGCCTTTTGGAAGTTAAATATTATTCTTTTGGACAGGGCATTTCATGTCAGCCTTCACAGATTCATTCATCTCAGACCCTAATATGTTAAACTAAATATGAATTTGGGATTAAATACCTAGTGCCATTAAAAAAAAATCAAAAGCTGATTATTCCCTTAGTCACAGACAGATACCACCAAGTCATATTCTGTTACTGTCACTGCTCCACGTACCAATAGGGCCTTCTGGATCACAGGGTGTTCTTTAGGAATTGGATTGACTGACCTGTAAACCCCAAACGGGTCATCTTTGAGGTGCTAATGTGATGAGGATCCTGAAGCTTTAGAGTTCTAAAAAATTGAACCATTGGGGGGAAAAACATCAAGGAAATATCACCTGCTGGGGTCCTGCTTTGGTCACCTCATTCATAAAAAGAGGGTCAAAAGTCACATGCCCAAAGCTATGGCTTCCTATGAACATGGCCTAGAGTTGGGGACACAGTCATATACATGGAGACTGTTTCTGCCAATACAGCACCTGAGGAAAATGGGTGCTCCAGACCCTTAAAAACGTCACCTTATATGGGAATAAACGGACACTATAGTTTGTGTGTATGTGCTAAACGTTGTGAAGTTTGTACAGTGGTTTAAGGAATGGCAATTCACAACTTTGTGGCCCTATTTGACACAATGTTTTTTTCATCAGAAACAAAAAGAATACAGATATTGCAATGAACTGAACGTTTTTATCCGCTGAAATCCTGTTCCCAGTGTGAACCAGGAAGCGAGCCCACTCAGGCCACTAAGTCTCTGGGTGCTGAGCTCTGTCTTCCAGCCAACAAACTGTGAGAAATAAGCCTCTGTCATTTTGCCCCACCAGCCTGTGGTATTTTCACTATTCAGCACTGAATTGACAGAGACAGCGATTAGCCCCTCGATTTTCTGATTTAGTGTTACATGGAAGTCTGTGGAAAATAAGAATATTTCCAATGACTATATAGAAGACAGAAGCAATCCAATTTGTCTAGCCTTTTCTTGGCCTCATTATTTCCCCGAGGAGACTCCAGCCAGTAATACCTTAGCTTCAATGGTCAGCCCACACCCGTTCAAAAAACAAAGAGGGGAGAGCCAGCATTGGGCCCTGGGAGGTCTCAGGCAGACGTGCATAACGTACATCTCTTTTTCCTCTCAGTGCTTCGTCGCGAATTGGTTTCCCCCCCACATTGGGTGGTATTTTGGAACATTAACCAATGTTAATGTTCCATTAACCAAAATACCACCCGATGGGGGGAAAACTGAGTCACTCCAGACGATACCAGCCATGACACAAACCCAGTGGTATTCAAAATGTCCCATTTTTTCCCCTTGCAGGGCAAAAGCACAGCAATTCCAATGCCAGCCTCTTACCAGTTGGCACAAAGAAACAAACTGTGTCACTTTACGAATTTAATCTGTTCTGTTGGCAGGGGGAAAATTCCCCAAGTTTATTCCCTGGTGTTGTCAGCTTAGACTTAATTTAAATTTTGAACAGTGAACTCACTTCATAATTCGGTATTATTATTTTTTTGCTTACAAATTTATAGCGGCTTTTTAATTCATGCATTATCTTTTGATGATAGAATGATTCCTTGTAAGATGAAAAGAAAATGACACATGATATGCTCATAGTTACTGAAATCTTGATCAGAAAAAGATTAGATGATTAATTCCTGTTGTGTGTTTACATATGATACATGGAGTAAGTATTCCAATAAAAAGAGATTGACCTTACAAAATTATATGTGATTTGCAAACCAAGGGTTAGCAAAGGCCACTCTGCAGCTAGTTCATCAGACCCAGAGAATATATTTACTAGAGGTCAAAGCCACATGCTTCCCAGTCCTCAGGGCCACCAAAGTAATCACACACTCCTCTTGGGCACCATTCAGTCAGAAGCACAGATACTTAAAGGGCAGTTACTGGGGGTCAGGGAATAATTAAATGTTTTCTGTATATTAACACCTTAGCCCTTGCAACAACTCTGTGCAGTGAATACGATCGTTACCCACACTTATGAGTGAGGGGACGACAGTGGACAGTCAGATGTCCCCTGACATGACAGCGCCGGCTTCCTGCAGACATGAGATGTTGCTAGCCCAAGACAGACATATAAAGTAAAAACAAAAATCGAGACAGGGCATTTTTCTAGGTAACTGTAATTTCAGCCTACTTGCTAAGGTGACGTTTATCTGAAATGATTTGGCAGCTCAGAGGTGCTTTGGGAAGAGACGTGCGCTGGATTAAGCGGCACCATGTGAGGTGAAGATGGGGCTCACGCTGGCAGCTTAACGCCGTCACGGCATTCTGTCATCACTGCAGCTTCAGCCAAGGAAGGTCTGCTGAAACCCACGTGGCACAGAATGTCAGAGTCGGGTGGCAGTGAGAATCGCCACATAAACGGGACTCTGAAGTGACTTAGATCGGGTGTCCCTGGGCCATTTGAGCTGTTTAAGTAAAGAAACAGTGGACTCACCTCTTATGACTGCAACCATAATGGATGGATTTTTAGGTTGCTTGTAAATTCTGGGAAAGTGTGAAAATTAATAAACAGAAACTTCATTTAAAATGGAGACTCTCAGGCCCCTGTCACTCAATGCACACTACTGCCCCCAACAGGAAGAGATATACCTTGCACCTCCAACAGGAAGTTGGACCACATTCCTACATCAGTAGGAGAAAAAAAGATTCCTCCTAGCCCAGTAAGAGCTCAGGCAGTGGGAGATGGCCATAACTCAGTCAAAGTTACTATGCCTAAACTTTCCAATGCTGGATTCAAATAAAGCCTGGAGGCATGTTTAATTAAAAAAATACTTTTATAAAATCAATGTACATGTTTTTAGCTAAGGTTAGCCATATCCTGATAATGCAATAGTTCTAAAACGATGTCAACTTCATGTTGAGAGTATATGCTATTTTCTTGGGTTATGAGAATTTATTTAAATGTCAAATAATATTGACTGAACTGGTAGTGAATTTATTGAGTATTAGCATATTATAAACTCCTTGACTGTGACACCACATAAGCCAGAGAACAACCTACATATTCACAATGTCATATATATGGAACCACTTCGCATAGCATGGAATTGTAGCTCAGCCTCCATGTGAAAAACCAGTGGAGAGCGAGTCAGCACACAGGACCACACCCACAGATAGGTTCTCTGGTGGGGAATCAGGCCTGCATTGTACCTAGGCCACTATGAGGCTTGCTTTTGCTAGAACTCCCTCACTCTAAATTGAGGCACAAGTGCCTACTGTAACTTCCTAAAGTCTGTGCCAAACCTCCCCAGTATGGAGTGTGACCAGTTCAACCACTTTTCCCCCTGGTCAGCAACATCCTTCTCTTTGATGTAATTAGCAACATTCTTTCCTTTGTTATCTGTAAAAGATAATCACCTGCAGGGAATCTGCCCATAGTAAATGAGGACCCTCCTCAAAGTAATGTTCCCAGAAAAGCAATAAAAGCCTGTCCAGGCAGGGACCAGGGCCTCTGGCCCCCTCTCTCTGAGGGTGGCCATGCCGTCTCTCTTTCTCCATAGGACTTCTGTAGTCTTTGTGTATTTGTTCATAGCAACCATAACACACACATGAATCCTGGTGGCCAGGATCTGCAGAGTGTGTGTGTGTGTGTGTGTGTGTAATTATATTCCAGAGAGAATGAGAAACATCCATCAGTTTCCTACCCCCCCGCACCCCAACCAGGGACCAAACCTGCAACCTAGGCTTGTGCCCCACCCAGGAATTGAGCATGCAGCCTTTTGCTTTACTAGCTGATGCATAACTAACTGAGCCACATTGGCCAGGGCTTCACAATGTTTTTTGTTTTTACACTGAACAGTTTAGAGAACCCATTTGCAAAAAGCCAGTGAAACAAAGTCAGTAAACCAATAAATACATGCCGGAGTTTCTAATCCGATGTGTACTTTTCCACTTTCCGTAAATCAAAAGTGTCTTTTTTAGTGTCCTTCTAA
This sequence comes from Sturnira hondurensis, assembly GCF_014824575.4. Classification (NCBI taxonomy): domain Eukaryota; kingdom Metazoa; phylum Chordata; class Mammalia; order Chiroptera; family Phyllostomidae; genus Sturnira; species Sturnira hondurensis. The sequence continues at coordinate 9,749,785 of NW_028091156.1, forward strand.
CAGTATCTGGACTTGTATAAGAAATATTCTCTCATTGCTCACTTCCATTTATCCCCTCATATTTCACTCCTGTAATTGTTCTGAAGTACAGCCTCTTCGTATTCCTCCAAATTGAAATAAGTCCATGCCTTAACTTTCCCTGAGACTCCACTGACACATTAATTTCCCAGGAAAGACAGGAGAATGAAATCAAACCCACAACTTCCCTTTCAGAATTCAAAGCCCAATCTGTCATGTTAAAAGAAAATAGCAAAGTATATGTTGCTCATGAAAGTATTAAACACAATTATGTCAAATCCTGTTTTTCCATGATCGCCATCATGTCATCCCCTCGCCTTCCCCCACCAAAAAAAAACCATCTTTGAACATCTAGGCAAAGTACCTGTGGTTACATTGTTTGTACCTGGGCATCATGCAGGTGGCGGTGGGGCACGGACTGTTGAGGATGAAAACGACAGATTATCCCCATCGCCAAACAGTGCATCCACTTAAACTATACGTGGGAAAGAAAGAAGGCAGGCACATCTCTCCTGCAGAACTGTGCTCATTAAATCAACCAAATATTGTTTACTTTTAAGGACACACATTCGGTAAGTTTTGATACAAGAATGGATTATCAGACATCTGGAATGCTAGGGGAAAAATTCTTTCCTGTTTGGTCCCAACCCTAGGTTCTATATTTTAACTATCAAAACTCTAACTGGTTCTCTTTTACCAAGTCCTGGGAAATTGGGAATAAAAACTCCACTTGGGAGATGTTTTAGCATAAAGCAACATTGAACAGCAAAGAGAAGAGTCAATCCTTGAATATATTTCTCACCTATCACTTGACAAATATTTCTACATTTTGCTTCTTATAGTATTTCCTGGAAAACAGCCACAGCCCCTTTTAGGAAAAGTATGTGCCTGTGCCTCCCGTTCGATATCAAAAAATCTCTTGGTCTATCACCGGTGTCTGAGTTCACTATTTTCTATAGTTTCTTGTAGAATAGAAGGGTATGTGAAAACACCTTCTATGCTATTGCATGTTGTTAGCAAAAGAAATCAAGGTTAAATCTTCAAAGCAGTAGTAACTTAAGACCTCCATATGCTGGCTCAGTGCTCTGGACAGTGGACACAGTGGAGAAGCTCTCAGCCTGAGAGGAGAGTCCCCTGTGGTCCGTCACCGACAGCTGGAGAAAAGCCAAGGTGACAGGTAACATTTTATTGTAGCTCTACTATTTGATTTAAGAATATTTGGGGGAGGAGGGAAGAAAGAAAGAATAAGAATGTTTCGTTTCCTATCTCTGATCACACATCAAATACGATGGATGAAATTGGTTTTCTGAACATGTTCTATGGACCTTTCTATTTGGCTTCCTTACACATTAACAGGGAAGTGAGATTTCACATAAATGTATCTGCTTCTTGGAGGAATTGTCTGAGAAACAAAGCAACTGTATTACCTCAAAATGCTGGCCTTGAGGGAGTCATGTGATGCTTTTGTTTCCTATTGCATTCACTCTATTCCTATTCTTTTCATCCCATACCACTCAGGATGACCACCATTCATTGCCTCCCATAGGCTGGAAAGTCAGTGGAAAAATGACGTTGTTCCCTGAAGCTGCCTACATCATTGCTCGCACGTGTTAATATTTTCCTGCACCTTACAATAGATTCTGGCAGCCTTAAACGTCTCCTCCAACTAAATGTCATGTTGCTCCTGGACAAAAGACTAATTCAAGGTCCCCACCTTTCATCAGTGTAGCTAAAAGCTGCTGTGAATAGCTGAACATGGACTGAAGTAGACAACATCTGCTTTTAGGACCAACGGGGAAACGCACGCACTTCAGATATGCTACGGCATGTCACACACACGAGAAAATTAGCTCTCAACGTGGTATGTCAACATTAATTTTCATAGTTTTGTCATCCCTCTAATCACAACCAATGGGGTTAGACAAAAACACCTGCTGTCTTTTCAGTAATTTGTGTGGCAAATTAAATTCAAGGTAGCATAGCCACCACAAAACGGGATATCTACCTGGGGGTTAGTCTTGTCAAGTAGTCTTGCAATGTCAGCCATCAGCGTAAACATGCCATTCTGAAGGGACTAGACAAGATTTCAAACCAGCACATTTCCATTACTTTCTTAATAGATTTTCTGATTCAAAAATTGAGTGAGTGAGATAAACATGAGTTTTTATTTATAGAGGAGATGCCTGAAGAGAAATTGAAAGGGTGAGCTGAAGACACTGAAGTATGTGGCTATTTGCATAGAAAATGTTTGGGATTTGGTCATGTGCGATGACTTTGCGTGCCTACTGTTTCTTGAAATTTCTGTGCACAAAGACAGATTCCTGTTTTTTTGAGACAGCTGTGGGAAACACAGTGTTTGAGGTGTAGGAACACCCAAACTCTCAGTTATTCTTCAACTTCAAAAGATTATTACGTCTTTAAGTCAAGTTATAGTTGGTAAAAAGGGAACTATCACCACCACTTTGGGTATTTAAACTCCCACTTCATGCAAACTACATTTGACCTTCTCAACATAATGCCTCTATGGAACTAAAATGTCTAAATCCTTTTGTAATTCGATTGTTAGAACTCTCTCATCATTATGTGAGCTAAATTAATTTAAGAAGAAACATCTTGTTAGTGTTTTTATAGTTGTGGTATTGTAACAGGGTGCAGCCAAGAGGGAGGCCCCCAAAAGGGATTTGTAATAGGGTCCAGAACTCAAGGTGTCCAGGAAATATTAGAAAAATATATACAATGTCCTCACCCCCACCAGTCTGAGCCGGGGAAATGGGACACATGGAGCAGGGCCATTCAGAGCTGTTTTGTATAGCAACAGCTTTGCAGCTAACCTCTGGCGCAGTCATTTAACATATCTATAACCTTGAACTTGTTTCATGGATATGTTAAGTAGCTGTGGCCATGCTTTGAGCCAAGGGGATGGGCATGACTTCAACCCAAGATGGAACTAGGGGGCAGCTCCCCCTGGTGACAGCGCCTGCGTGAGAGCTTAGAGATGATTCGCTCCATGCCACGGGGCCTCACCTGCCCAGACTCACTATGGCAGCCCAGTAAAGCTGGAAGGATACGGGAGCGCTGGCAGGTGTAACTGATTGTGGGAGGAGTCGGAAGTGGGGCTGCAGAGGAAGATTGGCGCAGGGATTTAAAACCCAGGCACAACAGCCATGCGAGGGAGAGAACCACGCAGCTTTGGCAGAGTGGGGACTCCAAGGCTTTGATGAGTGTCAGGACCACGAGGCTTTGGGGTGCTCCCTTTTGCTACGTGGCTTAAGAAGCAGGAGAGACTTTGCCTGGAATAAAAGGGGTGAAAGAACTCTTGCTGGTGGGCACCTTCTCCTGGTGCCCACGAGAAGGTGCCCACCAGAAGGCTTTGGATTAACTGTAGATTGTGGTGGCGACACAGCTGACTGCACCGGAAGTCCAAATCACGGACTTCTACTTCTTTTCCTGAGATACGATACCCAGACTAGGGCAGAGGGCGGAGGAAGGACTGTGTGCATCTGTGGGTATTCTAAAGGACTTAAGTATTTTAATGAAGACATTAAGTCACTACTCTGAGTCTGTATAGCTTTTAAATAAATAATTCCTTTTCACAAATCCCTGGTATTAAGAGATCTCTTTCCTCTGGCAGCAGGCATAGTGAACCTAATGGGGGGGCGGAATCCCAGAGAAAAATGGGGGGGTCCTTTTTGGTAATAGTATATCATTCACCTCCCCCCAGGTCTGTTCTGTAACAGTGTCAATCTTTAAATATTTACATTTTACAAATATCTACAAAAATCCTGTATTAGGACAAACTTAAATGTACACATAACAACACATGTAATATAATACCTAGCTACTAAGTTCCTAATGCATAAATAATTGTTTAAAGCCCACGAGAGGCGTGATAGCTACTCTTTAGAAGCTTACATTCAGTTTCTATTAGTTTTCAATGTTTAAGTATAAAATCTTCAAATGCACGCAAGCAGTAGAGATCCCACATGAAGTTCCAGGTATCCCTTACCCAACTTCAACTCCAGTAGCCCATGTGCATTGCTGTGCGTATCTCAAAGATTAAAACACGAGAAGGACATTAACCTACCTAATTGCCATTGCTGTTATCACATACCAGAATGAACTGGAATTTATTGATAGTGACTACTACCCAGGCCAAATTCCAATTTCTCTGAAAACCTAAAAATAATCCTTTTTAATTCTCAGAAAATCAGGATCCAAAGAGAACTACCCATTTTATTCGGAGTTTTGTCCCTTGAGTCTTTTTCAGTCATTCCTTCTTTGGTTACCTCATGCTGTTGACTTTTCTTTTTTTGAGAAAATGAGACCAGTTTTGTAATGCACTCCACTTCCTGGATTTGGTTGATGGATTCCTTATGGTGCCATTTAACTGGCTCAAGTATCCCTAAATAATTACCTGGAGACTAGAAACTGACATCAACATTGTGATTAGATCCAGGGGTATTGTCTTTGGGGGAACAGGGCACAGAGAAATCCCACAAGTGATTCCAAATAGCCACTGATTTTTAGGTTTAAATTAACATTCTGCCCTCAAATCATACCACCCCCAAATTCACACACGCACACACTCACTCACACAAGGACTCCCATTTCAAACCAAACTCTGATTACCTAAAACATATTCATTAAAAAAAAATAGCACGTACAGTGTAATCAAGCCAAACACAAGGACATTCTGTCTATCCCTCCACTTCTGTTTCCTCCTGTGCAAATGAGAAATACAATGCTCACAAATACAACTGGAACTAGGTTAAGAAATAGGTTGGCCGTTGACACAGCTGTTCCCAAAGGGCCCTTCCGTGCACTCCGGGAGAGAAGACAAAGATACCTAAGATGCATTAAGCTGCTATTTTGGGCCCTCTACCCAACAGTCATTTCATTCTCACTTCTCCAAGGTAAATATTCTTGCTGCCAGTTTTTAGAAAGTACATGGCTGAGGCTCAGAGGGGCTCTGCGACTTTCCTGAGGTCGTACAGATGGTGAGCAAGAGGCAGAGGACGAGTGCGAGTAAAGGCTTTTTACTTCCGGAGCATAACCTTAGAAGCACATCCATAAGCACCATTATAGGAACAACCCTTCCCCAAACGGACCACTTTGTGTTTGTAATCCTTTCATTATAAAATACAGTTCCTTGCATCCAAAAAATTAGCTTGTAATTCAAATCAGGTAATTATAAAAAGTATGGTACCAAGACTGCCTATTATAACTGAAAATGTTTTTATATTCCCAGCCTAACTACAAAGGAATGCTAAGTTTTCTTTTAATTTTAGCCTTACAATAATTACTTTGTGTATAAGCAAACATATTTATTTATTAACTGGTGTTTATATTTTCATTTTGTAACAACGAAGTAATTTTATGAGGACCTAATTTTACCATAGCAGTTAGTATTGACTGTCTACTGCATTCCAGGAATCTTTCCAACCACCTTCCCTTTATTAAGTCATTTAAAACCGAACATGAACCTAAGACAGGTACTAATATCTTCTCCACTTGGCAAAGGAGGAAAGTGAGGAGTGAAGTTATTCTGAACATGAACCCTGAAATGGATGAGCTGGGATCTAAATAGGCCATATGATACTCTTACACACTTCTTAATACCGCATTCCCAGAAAGCCAGCTGCTTCTTAAAGGCACAATAAAAGGTAATGGTATTTCCTTCAGGTAATTAAAACTTCAGTCAATTCTAAGAGGCTCATCTCTACATAAAAGTAGTAAGAGTTTGTGCCAGGGAAAGAGGAGATGGAGAGAGAAAAAAAATGATAGAGAAATAGAGAAAACCTAAATCAGCCATTCCTTTGTTTATTCCAAAACCACTTAGTGAGCTGAGATTTTTTTGTAATTTCTGGCATATTAATCAATTCAAAGCTTCTTCTAACAGGCCATCCCAAGCCCTCTCTGGCTTATTTACCTGTGAGAAAGGCTAGGTTTCCACATTATTTATTCACAATTGTTAAAATTGATCTTTTAGAATCTGTTGCAATAGTATGTGAAATCAGAAGGAAAAATTGCAGTTTACTCTTTCCTGATTTCCTGGTTTGTAGCTAAATACACAACAAAGAAGTTCAATTAGCTACATTTCCATGCTCCCATTATCAAAATTAAAAGTTCACATCTTCTACATATGAATTCTTCTTGGTGGCATCTAACTTTTTAATATATTAGAGTAACCTTTATTTTTTTTCTTCCCTCTATCATTTTTAACCTTCTTATTTTCCACAGTTTACTTACACTGAATACAGATGTCTGTATTTTATGTAACGTTCTTGTGTTTTGTTAAGGCACGTGACTGGGCAGGATTATGGAAGGAACAGGAGGGCAGCAGTGGTGAGATTTAATTGTCGTTTATTTTGATGGATAACTGCCTAACATGTGTCTTTTTGTGCTCCACATCTCGAGATGGAAAGAAGCCCCAGAATCTGGAATTAGCAGCATTCAAGATGGAGGACCTGGGTATAGCCTGTGGCCACTCAACTGGGGCCCCCTGCAGGCCACCTCTGGGTATTGCCGTGGTTAGGAGGTCAGGACCATGGCTGTCCTCAGTGTCCCCAACCCTCAGAGAGCATCTATTTTTTGGCTTTGTCATCCCACAATAAACTCATCTGTCAGTTTGTGACTCCATCAAATCTAGCGAGTAAATACCTCATTGCTGCATTTCCTTTTTCCTTCAAACGGCTAGATAGGAGTAATTTCTATTTTCTTAAATTTATTTTATCTATTGAAGAAGCTCCTGTTGTCTCGAGCCATTATGAAAGGTATATTAAAAAAAAAAAAAGCCCAAAGGCTAGTGATAAGGCCGAGTGACTCTGACACTGAACAATGCAGAAATGTGAAAAGGCTCGTTCTTCCTCAGCCTTCCTCGATGTCCTTTTTCCTCTACCTCAACAGGACTTCACTCAGTGGGGTCACGAAGAACCGGGTAATAAGTGTTCCCCTTCCACAAAAGGGGGCTAGGAAACAATTTGTTTATGGGCTATGTGTGTTAGGAAACGCAACACATAAGAAAACACCCGGCAGTTTTCTTTGACTAGGACATCTGAACTCTGTCACGGAAATGAACGTGTCCTTAATGGCAAGTGTTTAAACACAACTTTCCAAACCCTAGGCAGGATTTGCCTAAAACTGATTGCATTCCAAGGATGCCAGCTTTTAAAACTGTCATTTGAATCAACCAGATACAGTTCTCACAATCATGCACCTCTAAGTGCATACATACCTCCCTCCCCCAAGAAGAGTTACATGAAGCTATGACAAATCACGGCGGATCGAAATTAAACTAGGGAAAAATGCAAGCAGGAGACCCTTTAATATAACACACCATGTTGTCCTCCAAGGTGAAAATGCCTCGAAACAAAATTAAACATGGAACGATCAGATCCATTTGCAAAGCCCAGAAAAAAACTCTCACGAGAGACACCCTCCTCCTGAATTGGTTGCAGGCTGTGCTGGGTACGAGCTGGCATTGCTTCCTTAACGACTGGCTGTTCCTGGCATAACCTCCAAGAACATAACAAAGTGGGTTTCATTATTTGAAACGTAGACATAGTGAAAATGGTGTATTAACGTTAGAGATAAAACAAAAATGGTAAAAATTCGAAGCTGGATGAGTATCACCTGTTGTTTAAAAGCAATTTGCACAGAAAATCCTACAGAAATGTGTCTTTCTATGCATTTCTACCTAACGGCAAAGGAGAGATCTAGAAATAAATGCCAGCAAGTGTTATTACCTTGTTCCCTTATTTTGAACTATGTTAAAATTCATACAAAAATCTGAATTAGTCTACTTATAGAAAGGTTGCATAAACATAAATATGGAAGATTAGTCAGTAGGTACTTATTAAGTTGTGATTACATATCTAGCAGCATTTTAAATAATATCATGTGAGGAGAGTGGGAAACTGGGAATTAAAAAATAAATAGAAAATTTTCTATATGAATTCCAGGTGCATATTACACTAGAAATGCATAAACATTTGCAATAAACATAATCTAAATAAAAAGCAGATTATAGGTTATGCTAGGGTATGGCAGTGTAGGAGGAAATTTAAGTGGGTTTAAAAATTTAAGTGGGGAAATTTAAGTTTAAGGAAATTTAAGTGGGTACAGGAGGGTTTATAAAAACACGCATCACGAGGTGGGAAGGCCTGAACTGAGGCTCCAAGTTGGGTGGGATATGGATTAAGTGGTGGGGACTAAATGCTAGGGTGATGTCACTGGAAGAATAATACATTACGCCAGTTAGCACACAGTGGCGAGACAACACTCGTGTTTTCACTAACTGCCAGTGGGCCCTCCCCACCTTAAGTCCCATTATCAAGTTCAATCAGCATGGCTAATTGAAATCTTCCTGTTGTCCCATATTTTTTCTGTCATTGGGCCCATTGCTCACCCAATTACAGGGTCTTGAATCCATTCATCTGTTCATTTGCTCATTCATGTATTGATTCATTTACATAGTCACCGACTAGAGACAGATGTAAATGTCATCATGGGTTTGATAGTATCCCCCCAAATTCCTCCTGGAACATTAAGGATATGAACTTACTTGGAAATAGGGTGTTGGCAATGCTGGATCAGGGTAGTCTCTAAATCCAAGTACTGGTGTCCTTATAAGAAGAGGAGATGATACAGGACACAGGCCTCTGAGGGGAGAAGGCCGGGGACAGTGGGGCAGAGACTGGAGTCGGGGAGCTCCAAACTGAGGCGTGCCGAGAGATTTGGCAACTACTGGAAGGCAGCAGGAGCAAGAGGAGGTTCTTCCCTAGGGCCTCCAGAGGAAGTTCGATCTTGCTGATGCCTTGGTTGCAAATCACCAGCTTCCTAGTGTTGACAGAATAAATGTCTGGTCCTTCCTTCCTTCCATCCTTCCTAGCCACCAGTTGTGGTCATCTGCTTCAGCAGCCCCAAGGAAACTCATATAAAGATGTAGATAAAATATATAGAGAGATGAAGACAGCGCATCGTCGGGGCCAGCCACTGAGACTAAAGATGACTGAGTCTGAGGCCATGCTCTTCGGAGGCCAAAGGTCTAGTATGAGAAACCTGGGTGTCAGCTTTGAATCCTTCCCATGTTGGAACACAGGCACCATGGCCTTGAACCTGCCAGCACATTCTCGCCAAGTGAGCCAGGCTTCCAGGCTGCTCTTTCTCCTGACACTCAGCAGTTTTTGTGGCTGGTCATGTGGGCAGTGAAGAGGTCAAGGCAATTCAAGCCTGATGGGGCTACCCCCAGGAGGAGTGGCTTGTTTCCAACAGTTACACTGCTTGTTGCCCCTCCTCCCAAAGGTGTTGGCCCCTCAGTGCTTTGGTACTGAGCTTCTCCACTGTGGCAATAACCTACCCCCTGCATGGCTTCCAGCTGGTGCCCTGACATCGTCCCTATGTGAGCTAGAGGCAAGGGGATCGATGCTGATGTTTGCACAGCTCTGCTGTCCCCGAGCAATAAAGTCCTTTGTCCCCGACTGAGGAGCTTTGTGCCCTTGGTAAACGCCAAGGAAAGGTAACAAGCTCAGTCTGCAAGGGGGGCAAAGTCTCAAAATCCTGCAAAATTCTTTATGCTTCCTCCCTCTCCAGTTATTTACTAAATTTTATTGTTTCACTATTTTAACTGTCTCTAACCCCTACTTACAATGTCACCACATCCACTGTTTGGTTTCTTAAAAACTTATTTAAAAATTATTTTCTAAATAAACACATCAATCAGCAAGAGGGAAGAAAAATGAGTCCCCAGTGTAAAGCTCCCGGTGAGGCATGCCAAGCCCCAGCCATCTGACTTCAGATAGGGCCAGAAACTTGTATGTTACTGCACTTCTCTAAGCATTCTCTTCAGAGTGTTAACTAGACACATTCACACCCACATCTTTGTTTAATTCCCCTTGTTTAGATAGTTGCATAAAAATTTGCCTAAGGCCTGTCCTTACGGTAATGGACAAACCCGGTAGAGAATTTCCAAATTATCTTCAGCTCCCCTACCCACTAGCGGTCTAAAGTCATTTAAATGATGGATATACTTTATATAATATGCACCATTCCTAAGCTCCTACACGATCCTAAGCTTCTGAGGCTTGATAGCCATGTCTTATGTTTTTATTCCCAGAGCCCAGCAAAAAGTACAACATCTAGAAACTGCTCTATAAATACTTATGTCCAATGCAAAAGATAATGTGACTCGTGAAAATGATTACATGGTCCTGTTTAAAGGAATTGTTCCCATGTAAACAGTTTAAAAACTATTTTAGAAAGCTCACCTGTTTATACTGTATGTTTGGGAAACAGTCTTGAACACAGAGCATTACAAGTAACAGTGTGGGCATTCAAACTGATTTGATGGCATTCCATAGCTTGTCAGGAGGCAGGCATGTTCAAGGTTGATGGAAGAAGAACAGAGAAAAGAGAGAGGGGTTGCCCCACACAGTTGCCGTACATGGTCATAAACTCAACTTTGCCTTTCAGGAAGGCCAGAATTGCAGTTTGAGCTTAACTGGAATCCTTACAGACAGATACATGAATCCCCTTCTCGAACATCATGAGGAAATATATTCCATCCCGTGTCGTGAGGGTGACTGCAAAAATTAATTAGATCAGCGCTCACAATGGACCCAGAGTCAGACAACCCTGGAAATTAGGGCAGGGGAGGGCCTGGGAGATCACCTTGCCCAACACCTTCATGGGGCAGACGAGGAAATTGAAACTTGATTGGTAAGAATAATTTTCTCAGGTCACACAGGTAATTAGTAGCAGAACAAGGTCTCGAACATGAGTACTCAAACTCCTGATGAGGGTCCTTTCAGCTGAATAAAGGTCATGCTGTTCCAAAGCATTAAAAGATGGAGAATAAAGAGCATCTCTGTCAAGCATATTCTACAAAAGTAAAAGTGAATATATATTTTATACATGTATATAAAGTGAGTATATCATTTTTATATATTATGGAATATATATATGGAATACAGATATGTACATGCATCATGTTATAGAAAGGTATGTACATAGGCAACTATATCTTTTCCCTCCTTAAAAATGTCCTTAAAGTCTACCTTTGTTCTTTGTAAATAATACATTGTACCTTTCATCGGAACAATTCTTACCATAAGCTACTGTTGATAATGACGAAGACATAGGCATTGAGAACAAAATAGCTATTCAGAACATGTAATTGATTTTCTACACAGTTCATTGGATTATATCTTATGGAATTTGCTACATTTCCAAGAATGAATCTAACACTTGAAAATTAAGTTCATGATGGGATGGAGACACCTGCTTGTTTTCAGCCGTCATTCTTCCCGTCTCTGTGTAATAGCAGTAACCCAGTGTTCAGCTGAGCCCGCGGCCACTGGCTCAAAGGCTATGTTTCCTGATGTTTCTTGCAGCTAAACTGACTTAAGGAGAAGTTCTGGTTGCTGGGTTGTAACTGGCATGTACTCAACCATTGGGCCATGCCGTCAAAGGAAAGAACTGGGCTCCCTCTTACATTTCTCCCTTCCAGCACATGTATGACATATGCACATATCTGCATTCCATACATACACTCCATAAGAATGCCTTATGTCAATACGAATCCCAAAATAAAAGGAAAAAATGCAAAATAATTTTAAAATGATATCAATGTGTCTGATTATATTTATTTCATAAAAATAAATACTTGAAAGCTCTGATTCAGCTGGGCAAGTCTACTATGTATGCGCAGGGCCGTGAGAGTCCATTTTTCACTAGGCTTTCAATTATATACAACGTGATTGCTGCCATCATATAAATACACCAGATTCAGTGCCATAGGAAGGTATCACTTACACAGAACCGCTGTATGACCCTATTATTAGGAAGGATTGAGATAAGAAATAGATGTGTGAGAAGGTTAGTAACAAGCGAACTCTAACCTCTCCTTCTCACTAATAGTTTTCTTTATATAAACCAATTCTAATATTTACCCAGCTCTGCTAATGATTTTTAACAAAATATCTTTTTGAAATTTAAAGATGGTAATTTTATTGTCTACTGGATGAGGAGTGCATGGAGAGACACATGTTCAGTCACCCGTGTGTGAGTAAGCATTAGACTGTAATTTCTGTGTGCAGCGCTATATTATTGAGCAGGTCTGGGGCTATTTGTAATCCACGCCCTGGGTAATTACAGCGTTACGTTCTTTAGGGAGCATCCAGAAGACAGGTGCAGTCTCATACAAACAGGGAGGACAATGAGCCAATCTGCGTCTGAAGCAACAATCCTCACATGAAGAATGAGAATCCCGCCAACGTGATGAGGACTTTGAAGCCATGGACCATGCTAGCAAACAAGAGGTGGCTTTTAGCCGCCTTGTTGGCAATCTTTCTTATTCCTCTAGCATTTTCTTCCAGAAGTCACAGAGGATTTAGAGAGAAATATATTAATTCCATATGCTGTAACGGATAACATGCGGAAAGCAATTTGCATGTCCTACTTCTAAAAAAACAAAAAAACAACAACAAAAACCCAAGAGAATAAGAGGTAAATAATGCTGGGAAGCGTGTGCTTCAGTAAGTCAGTCCTAATGTTAAAGCAACATACTGCACACAACTCAGTTCTTTAGAGAAAAATCCTCTAAGAATCACATATCTATTTCAGAGGCATGAATTCATCTTCCCAGTTTCTGAATACAGATCTCAGTGGGGCTGTGCTCGCAAATAGGAGTTGCCTGGCCGGAGAACCTGCTGCAACAGCAGTGTCTTCAGGAAAGTTCCAGAAGCATGTCCAGAGAGCAATTCTGGTTCTGTTGTAAAGATTCCTGTCTGACTTGAGACATTACTTGAAATCTCTAGCTGGTAGGTTTTTCTCTGAGCTAGGAAGAGTGGACTCAGATCTTTCCCATTAAAAACATTTTTTTTACAGGTCTTTTTACCGAACGTCCCCAGCCTGGAGGACCTGGGTCCTCACGCTACCCTTTGAGCAATCAGGGATCCAAACTGGCCAAACTCTGACCTCCTTTTGGTTTGTGGGTTTGTTTTACTCAATTTAAGTCTTTCATCAAAACATGCTTGACTCCCTGTTGTAAGGTCATTAGCTAATTCCCTCGATTTAGGAGCCTCAAACCTTTCTAGCTGAAGCCATTTACCCTAAGCACAAGTTCAGTCATCTCGGGAGAGGGAGTGTGTGTGAGCTGTGCAAGTCCTGAGCAAAGCCGTGGGAGGGGCTCGGCGGCCCACAACCCCTCCCTTCCACTTAATATTTTCTGAGGCCTCCCTACCTTCAAGACACTATTCTAGGAGCGCCCCACATATAATCTTCCTTAATTTTCTCAACAACTGTAAGAGCGTGGAAGTTTGGAGGCATCACCAGGCTATCAGTGTCCAGGCGGGTTCAGATGCAGATTTGACCATGTGACGAGTTCTTGATGTGAGTTAGGAATGAAACAGGACACTGTTCATCCAGGCCCTTAACCAACGGGTGGCGCTTGTCCGTCCACTCTCACGCCTTTTACTGGCTGGGTGTTGATGTCCTGGGTAACATTGGAAGCCACTCATTGGAAAGGCAAAGCCCCCACAGGTCAGAACTCTGAATGGCTACATGGAGCACACTCACAAGTCCCGCCTCATAAAACCCTGGATCATGCGTTCTAGGGTCATGTGAACAGCGTTCTTGGGTCATGTGAACAGCACCCTTGGAATTTTGATTGGGACTACAGTGAATCTGTAGATCGCTTTGCATAATATGGATGTTCCAACATGTTAACTCTTCCGTGAGCACAGTAAATCTTTCCCTTGTTCGTGTCACCTTAAATTTCTTTCACCAATGTCTTACATTTTCTGAGTACAGGTCTTTTAACTCCTCAGTTTGCTTAATCCCAAAATAGTTTGTTCTTTTTTATTCAATTCAAATGGGATATTTCATAGATGATTAGCACTCTAAAATGTACTCATATTATTAGTGTAAAGATTCTTCTATAAGATACGAAATCTATTCCTACATGTGATGTTTCTGGTTGGCAAATGGGGTCATCTGCTTTGAAAAATTCATCTGGGATGCCTTTTTTATTAACTACATTGTATAAAAATGAACCAAACATAGATTCTACTTATGCATATAAACCTAGTATTAACTCTCGTTCCCACTGTAAACATAGAAGTGAGTTTCAGATTAAACAAGAGATTGATTTTCCTTACTAAAACTAGAAACTGCGGGACCAGACGTGATTTTGACAGTTTGCTCCGCCTCCCAACAACCCTTTTACCGAATTAACATTCTAAAATTAAGGCCAAAGGGTATGTTTTCAAGCCTGGCGAGATGGACTGAACTGTATTAGAAAACACCGCTTCAATGCGGAGCTAGTCCTGTGGTACAAGGATAACGCATTAGCATTCTACCAAGTCCTCCCCCAGCAAGTCCTGGCTGCCACCTCTCCCCCTCCCCCCCCCCATACTGTAAAGCTATTCATGCCCACAGCTTCAGACAGTGGGGCTGCCAAGATTCACAGGTGCCTCCCCCAAGAGTCTGCCACTCCCCCCTTAGAAAGAAAAACCTCTATTCACGGGAAAAAGACACTTGGAAACAAAGAGGCCATTTTTCAAGTTCTTTGAAGCCAATTCAGCTCGGAGCTTGGGCAGTGGTACCTCCTCGTAAGGACAGGTGCAGAAGGACACACTGGCCCCCTCAGAAACGTCCCTGAAAGGACCCCTGCGCCCTGGCATTTTAATGCCGGCAGTCTTTAAATAAGCCCTGCTTTTCCTAGGCTTCCCTGTTTCAATGCATTGACTCTTCCAAGCCATCACTAGCTTAGTTTACTGATGAAAATACAGAATGCCATGTGGTTGGTGTCCCATGCAAATATTCCCATGAAGACACATTTAGAGGTTTTATAGATAATTTACAGATATCATTTCTACCTCTATAGGTATGATATTTCTTACGTTTACACGCCCTTTCCTTTATTCTACTCTACTATCATCCTCCTTTTAAATATTATGTACTGTTTTAGCTTACTTAACCTTTAGCTTAAACTTTGGTTTCTTCCTTTATAATTTCAGAGGAATACCACTACCTACCTTGTACTGTGATATGTGAGGAACGCAAACAGGGATGCGTTGAGAAGAGACTGACACACAGTTGGTGCTTACTATGCATTAGCTAGTAACCAGCTAACTGTGGACAGTTCTCCTTAGCAAGGCAGCCCCAGAGCCACCACCTCCACCACGGTGTGGCAGCAGCTCGGTATTAACGGGCACCAGAGTGTCCTCGGGGGTCTCCTCTGTTGCCTATTGGATGGCTATTTCATGTGGATGTGGAGTGGTGACTCGGCCAGCGGCACCACATTCCTGTTTGCTTCCGGCACCCTCTCTTCCCGAAAATCTCTCTACATTCCTGCATATGGACCCAAAAGATTTAATAACATCCAGTAGAGATATGATTTATCTCATCTAAAGAGGAATTTAGATGAGGTTGTGCTGCAGCAAAAAAAAAAATTGTATTTGGAACATAATCATGTCTTGTCCTTATGTTTTTAATTCATAGTCGAGGGTGTGTGTGCATAGCATAATATTGAGGACCGTATTTCATAAATATAAATCTACCTTAAAATTGGAAGGCTTTCCTACAGCCTCACTATGGTGTTTGTTTAGGTTGTTTATAGCACAGTTCCCTGCTTCTACGAATTAATTTTATTTCAGCTCAGTAAAAGGCACTGCCTCAGACTTGATCTTTTCTGTCGCCTCTGAGAAACCTATGCGAAGTCTCCCTGCTGGGTTTTAATAGAACAAGCACAGAGGACTGACCTTCCTTTTCTCCTGTGTTCTTTTGTCACACGGATGTCCTTTTGTGCCGTTCTATTTGTTGCTGTTGGAAGTGCATCTGGATTGGGCGATAGGGGATTCTGATTGCAACTGGCATTGATTTTTGAATGTATGCACTGACTTTATAACTTGCACTGGCTACCTCAAATGAAGTCCTCCAAAGTTTGTTGTTGTTGCTGTTGTTTCTGTTTCGTCAGTTTTTCTTCCAGTGTTCCAGGGATTTGAGCTGGTCTGTATCTTGATCATCTTTAGCTCTTCCCCTCTTGATTTAGAAAGTCGTTTGATTTTAGGAAATGTTACCTTTGTTTAACGCTCAAGGAAAGGAACACTGGGTTTCAGCCATATGCCATTTTCATGATTTGGTACATGTGTACATACCTGCTGTGTGTTTGTGTTTACATATGCATAATACACACATTTAAATACAAGGAATACATGTATGGAAAAAATAACAATGAAAGGAGGTGAGGTTATTTTTTGTCCTCAGCATAAATAATATTAAACATACTATGAAGATTAAAGAGCGCTCACTGCCTTTACATGGTGTTATCAAATTACGCATTAGATTACATTTATCATGGAAGCAACCCAAAGGAGATTCTCTCCCACTCAGTTGAGCAGGATTGATTGGATAAAGGCAGTGTTTGTCAGATGTCCCTGATTCTTCCTCTGTAGCACAACATCAAATTATTTTTTTTATTAGCACAATCATTTAGAATGAAAGAGGGTTTGGGACAAATAGCATCTTATCAATATATCTCCTGGTGACAGTTTGACATAACCAATTGCATATACACGCACTGAAGCCCCCAATGTCATTTGTATGAAAGCTGACAGAAGAGACTTAAAGATAGTATGAGAAAACACTCTTGTTATTCCTCTTTTATGTGCACACTGTTATATTTCCCACAGAATAGGATTTCAGTCCACTCTAAGTTAGTCACATCTCCCTACATTATGGTATTTACTTGGGCTCCAACGTTTTAGGGGGGGGATATGTTCAGGGGAAAGGCTAGTGAGCAACAGAATTCGGTTTTATAAGATGAAATTCTGTTTTGAGATAGTAAATCTAGAGCACGATCCCAATAGTAACTGAGGTATTTATTTTTGCAGGTAAACATGTATTCATTTCTTCCATAATATAAGTCAAATCTCTGAGGCGTGACTCAAATAGAAATGAGACTGGTTCTCAGCCCTGATTTAAATCTATCTGAAAATTGAAAGGGCACCCATTCTAAGAATTTTACTGTCAATAACATCATAAGATTTGGAGAAATGTTTGTGTCTTGGGATTTGTATTGCTTCTTACTATATGGTCCACATACAAACCACTGCTACTGAATGTAACATCAACAAAGCATCCGTTTGTTGCCTTGCGCTCTACCACGTTTTTGTCTCTAAGACATAACTTCATGGACCAATTAACCATCCCAGAAATGGATGCAGTTAGTGCAACCTTCCATCTCATGCAAAATATGGGGATGAAAATCTCAGGGCTCAGGTTAAAAAAAAAGAAATGAGATAGTGTGTTTCAGTGAACAAATGAGCGCTTCATATGTGGGGTCATATCAAATTATACTTTCAGAGAGATGAGGCAGTGTAATCCTCAAGTATTTTTTTTAAATACGGTAATGAAAAGAATTATTTGTCAAGGATTGGTACCTGGCGCTCGGAAAACATTTTAAGTTGAGAAAACAAAGACCTTCTGAAATCATTTCAGCTCGAGGTAATAATCAACCAGTTTATGATGATTATAGTGGTGATATTACAACAAAGGATGATTCTAGATGCTATAAAAAGTGGAATAAAAATGATGGTACAGTATTATTAAAGTGTATACTTCGCGAAGTTAATAAGGCATTTTAGAAATTAATTTTTTTTCTGGAAAATTCTGTATAAACAAATCTATCTTTTTTTCCTAAATGTGGGGCATTGTATTTTGAATGAATATATTCATTATAGATTTTCAAGAGGAGCTTGTAAGAATTATCGTCTCCAAATTTGCTTAACCATGGCTCATCTATGCCTTCTTTCTAGGAATAAATACACTAATATCATATGTAAATCACTTTATCTGACTATAGTCTGTATTCATTATTAAAGAGACAACACAATAAATCAGTCTTGTTTGCCAAAATTACAGAGTGGTCGTACAAAATAAAAATTATAATCCCTGATCACTTTTACTGAATGCATAAAAATTACTTACAAAAATATCCTGATAGTAAATGACAAGTCTCCATTTCTCTATGCCTAGTGTTTATAAAATATGCCGCAATTTATCCACACCCATTTCCATTTTGTTTGTGTGCCAAGTAAAATGTGCTTTCCCCCCAGTGTTTAATAGCTATATTTACCTTAGGTTGCTGCATTTAGTGTTATGCACTGCATTTCCTTATTGGTTTATGTAATGTGCCATTAAGACTTGGCAACAGCATGTGCTTTCTCACTGCCCCCATCCCCAAGCCCATTGTCTCCCAAACTGCCTTTCTCAACATTGTGCAAAAATGGTGCTTTGGATGATCATGTATATGCTCTAAGAATACACAGACTTTCACAAAATCAACTATCAAAACAAACATAAACCAGAGAAGCAAACAAAGAAAAGAACAAAAAAGCAAACAAAGCAAAAGCCAAAAAAAAAAAACAAGGATGAATTGTCCTCTCTCTTAAAGAAGCTTCATGCCAGGGCAATCACATTTACCTTCAAGGGCAAATCTCATTGCTAGACCTTCTTTTTACTGCTTCCAGGACATACTAAGAATGGATCCAGGTTTTTTATTAGATTTTATGTCTACTAGAAATTGGTCCTATTCGTATAAAGAAAGAAAAGCCAGCTTGAATTAGATGACGATATAAGAAAGACATATTGGAAAGATAATTAGGTATCTCATGTATTTGAAAGTGTAAAAATATTGAAAGAGAATAAAAAATCCATTATTTTTGATTCTTTAATGCATTCAGAAAGAAAGTTGATGCAAGATACGAAGCCCTATTTTACAGGAGATTGGCAAGAAGTTGTAAACTGGGATTCCAAAAGCACAAATCTCTCCGCATTAACACAAAATTAGAGAAAAACTTCTTTGAAGAGGGAACATATGAAAGAGAAAAAGGATCAATTAAGAGAGAAGGTTAACATGGAAAACATCTGGATGTTTAGTAAAGAAAAAAAGGGAGGAAAAAAAGTAGGCTGACGGGATAAAAAGGAACCATGGAGAAAAAACCAAATATGGTTAAAAGAATTTATACATTATCCCTGCAGGTCAGATATGGTAAACATCCATCTCAAACATTTCTCCCATGAAAATGTTGAAACATCTATTTTTCTTGTGTGTGGTATAGAGTTGTAACTACTTGGTGAACATGCCTGAGATGGAGAGGAAGTTGGGTGGCAACCTCAGCAAGACAGGTGCGCTGCATCCAGGGTTTAAATGATGCTTGAATACCCCAACACGTGCCGTGTCTACCTGCCTTCTGCCTTACTGTCCACTAAGGACAGGACTCCGGCACAAAAGAGAAGGATGGATAGCACATGGCCTCAGGCTCTTCTCAGGGACTTAGTGATGCACAGGGGCCACCTCTGTCTGCCGAGCTCTGAATGTTTGTGCCCCTTCACCATTTATGTGTCGGAACCCTTCTCCCCAAAGACGGAGTTATGAGGAGCTGGGGTGTTGGGACAGTGCGTGGGTCATGAGGGTGGACCTGCATGGGCAGGGTTCCCGTTCTTATAAAAGAGACCTCTCAGGGCTCCCTGGTCCCTTCCACCATGTGCGGCAAAGCAAGAAGTGGGCTGACCACAGCCCCAAAGAGGCCTCCAACAGAACCCCACTAAGCTGGCGCCTTGCTCTTGGATTTCCAACCTCCAGAACTAGACCTATTTTGAGCCATCCAGTCTGTGGTATTTTTACAGCAGCCGAGGGGACTAAGACAAAGACTCAGGTCGCTTTGAAAGAATGGGAGAGGGCATTTGTCTGGCTCGTAGAGAAACAAAACAGAACAGCATGCTAGGCATATTGTAACAGGTGATTCGATTCGTATAGAATAGGAAACACTCTGCATACTGTATTAAATCATTGTTATATGCATCTAGAAGGCAAACTAAAGTATTCAGGAAAACATCAAAGAGCATTCATCAAATATTTATTGAGCCCTCGCTGTCTTCGAGTTTAAGAGCCGTCTCTAGGAGCTCCAGCAGATAACTGCATACTCGTATTTCTTACAAACTCTGCTGCATCTCATCCCTCCGGAGGGTTCTGGTGGCCAGGCAGTCCTCCCCAAGCCCGTTAATGGCTATAGTTTACATCGTAGCGGACTTATTTTACCCTCCCCCACTGGCAGACTCTGCCGAGTCTTTCCACTTCATTTCCCTCCAATGTTCCTTTTTTGTTGTTCTTCATCGCAGTCCATGATCATAATATTATTTTGAATTGTACTACAGCGGGGGAGGTCAGGAGGAGGAGGAGAAAAGCCTGACAGCACTAGGCTAAGTGAAAGACACCATTCACAAAAGGCACGTATTGTGTGATTTCATTTGTGTGAAATGCCTGGACCAGGCACAGCTGTGAGTTTGCCAAGTTTCTAGGGGTAAACAGCCCAGGGCTGGGTGTGGGAGTACGGAGGGTGACTGACTGCCAAGTGGTACTGGATTTGTTTGGGGACCATAAAAATGTTTTCCATTTAGATGGTGGTGATAGTTATATAGATTTTGAATATCCTGAAATCCAATGAATTGAAAATAATGCCAATGACTATTTTGAAACTGGATTTAGAAAACTGAAAGTGTACCGATTTTTTAGGGTTTTTTTTTCAGTGAAAAAAATCTATAATTATAGATTACTCCTCCTAATGGTTTGAGCATCAAGTCAAAATACAATCATGTTATAATAGAGATAGTGCAGATGCATATTTCTGTGGTGCCCTTCTTCTATATTTCCCTTAGCTTTTCATTTTGATGTATATTTTATCAGATTTCAAATAAATAAATGCAGTTTTTATTGCACCAACTGTTCAATGCATCTTAAAGTAGCAATTCTAAAAAATATGCCTCTCAAAATTAGTTCGAACACAGTATTTTAATAGTCTGTCATCATTCACATAAATTGTTAGTAACTTCCCTAGCAGTTTTCAGATATTCATGTTGAATACGGCTTATGGTATTCTGAACACTAATCAAAGAAAATAAACTTTAAGTTCTTTTCACTGAAAATTGCATACTAAGAAATTTCACATTGCAGTCCTACTTTTTTCTTATGCTTACAACATAAACGTAAGGCTTTGTTGTTTTGTATTCACCGTGACACAATTATTAGTTGACTGCCACCTACAGCCAGTTAGAATGACTTTTCAATTTTAATGAGAAAAGAAAAATTTGGAGGTGTTGGCTTATGTGTTACTCATTGTACTGTTCTTTGGAAGATAACTGCAGTGTGTTACTTGGAGTCCTGAGATACGTTTTTTTTTTTTCAAATCACTTCCTATAATGCAAGTAGCACGGTGCTGTGTACGTTACCACGCTGCACTCAGAATGAAGCAGAGCTCCCTGGGAAACCAGCGTTCTCAGGTGCCCCCATTGCCACGAGTGTCTTACCTTTGTCTCGGCAGACTAATGAACGGTTGCTTCTGACACCTCTTGCTAAGGCTGAAGAGCTTGTGCACAATTTTCTGCGCCTTGAGGAAGAGCTGCTTCATGCTGTTCTCCAGTTGTTCGCAGCGGCGCTGGAAATTAGAATCCATTGTCCACAAGTGCATGATGGTGGAAGTGTTGAGGAAATAGTTCGTGGGCAGCCTTTTCATAAAGAACTTGAATTCATCTGGAAGAAAATTGTCAAAACCCAATACTATTATTACCAACAATCACTTTCTTTTTTCTCCAAAACACATTTCACATGTTAGTATAAAAAAATAAATGTATGCAATCTATTATTTGTGAGCTGTAAATTAATTGAAAAAATGTTTATGCTTTAATAATATTTTTCTCCTGGGTTCCCCTTAACATTGAACTTTCAAGGAAGAAGATAACTAAAATAATATGTGCTGGAGACCACAGTTTGGGCAGAAAATTTAATCTGAACTTATTTTTCCCATGTCCATCTTCTGATGGTCTTTGAATGAACTTTCTCCATAGGGAGTGATCATTAATTCATCTTTCATTTTTGCCCATAGTATTAATGATCCTTTCCAAGTGTTTTATGTCAAGGAAATATTTTTAGAAATTTTATTCCCTTAGTATAGAATACTATGGAATATATATATAGTATTATGAGGCATATTTCTTATTGTTTACAGAAAGATTTTTAAGGAGAAAATTATAAGATTCAACTGTGTACTCTGATTATTCCATTTAACTAATCATTTAAACTTTGTCATGAAATTATAGTTTGAAACATACATGTATACTAAAGAGAAAAAGTGACATGAATTTAAAGGTCCAATATTGACTCCTATTTTTGTTTTCCTAATCATAATACCAGAAATCACATCCCCCCCCACCCCCGCCAAATGTCTGACTAACTAACAGCAGGAACAAAAGCTGATGCTAATACAACAATAAATAATAACTGAAAAGGTCTATTAATTATCCAAAAACAAAAGATAGTTGAGGCAAAAGCCACAAGACAGACACAACACAGCTCTCCATAAAAATAAATGAAGTTCTGGCACACGGTACAATGCAAGTGAACCTAGAAAATACTACACGGATTAAAATAAGCCAGCACAAAAAGACAAACATGGTACAGTTCCACTTATATCAAATATACAGCAGAGTTAAGTTCGCTGAGACAGAAAATTAATTAGAAATTACCAGGAAGGATGGAAGGGAAAATCGGAAATTATTGCTACTGAATTTCTGCTTGGGGAGATGACAACATTTTGGAAAAAAAGATAGTGGTGGTTACACAACATTGTGAATATAGTTAATGGCACAGGATTTTACAGTTAAAATGATTAAAATGGCAAACTTTGTGTGATATATATATTTTAGCACAGTAAAAAATTTAAATATGATATTTGAGCCTTTTCCTTATTTCCTTTTTATCCCAGGTAAATACTATAAATGGGAACTCCAAACGTAAATCTGTTATTGTGTTAACTTGTTGAAAATATTATTTGGTTAGGAGTATCATGTTGCACCCATTTCTAGGCAGTGTGTGGCTCGATTAACTCTACAAACACACACCAACATACCGTGAGATTTAGAAAATGTTTTCAATGGCTGAACAAGTATTATTTGGCAAATGAGACGGACAAACTACATTTTAGTCACTTTTCTACCCATTAAAAAAAGATGCACTGCATGCATTAAACCTCAGCCTCGCGGTGCCTTCATTTCCTCTTTTGTAAATGACGTAGAAAGTTCTGGATGATAATCTCATGGCACTTTAAAGGTCTATGATGTTACGAAGAGTTGTTTTAAATTCCCACATAGTTAGTTTGAAATATCCAATTGAAAAGCCGTCATTTCCTAATGTCATTACAGCTGTCATTGCTATTCGTATTCAACTGAATTTGGACAAGATGTGTTAATCATTGTTCTTGCACGTAGGCCAAACTCTTACAGTTTCGTAAAACTACCAGCTTAGCATTAACCCTTTCTAAAATATGTCATTTCTTTCCTTAGAACTAAACCATATTAATTCAAACACAGATTTACAGCAATTAATTTATATTTATTTCATGTGTTAGGGCTATTTTGATAGATCCCAACTATTTCACTAATGCTAGAATATGCAATTTTTTAACATCATAGAAAATTATATTCATGGATATTAGGGTTATTATTTTATCCACAACAAATAAATACAGAGCCCTGGCATTTTTTTGGCACTGCAGGTATAGACTTTTAATAGGAGAAGGGAAAAATGAAACAAAATAAAATATACCATTTTATAGCAAATAATTATAAACAAAGATGCTTGAGGATACATCCATTTGAAATGCTTCAAATCATTTTTTTAAGTAAGCAGGGTATAAATAAAAAATGCATTTTAAAATTCCAATTTCACAGTCCCCTATGTTTTGTTTGGTCCCATGAGTCTCCTCTGAGAGACCCTCTTTAGAATGAAGGAGCTGCCGTACGAAACTAGGAGCATCCCTGGGACCGACCGCCAGCAGACGCCCCTGCTTCGAACGCAAATCCTTCATTTCACTGTCATCCATGACTTGAACACTTCGGATGAGCCTTTATTGTTTCATGGGCATGCATATTTCAGTTCTCTCCATTGTTTGTTACAGTGGTATTCTCAAAGACTCTAAATCAGTCAATTATATTCCAGTTGAAGGAGAGCTTAAAATGGAATTTGATTTTACCAAAGCATACATAATTGTGTCAGCTGAAAACTGTCACTATGCAATTTCTAGGAAACACCATTTTAACATAACACTCAAATAACTACTTCATTATGAACTCATTAAGAGTTACCACGGACAGACACCCAACACATCTATCGGACACCTGTTATACGCTGAACACACAGATGTTTCCGTCTGTGCAAGTGAATACGAATAAGCCTTTCATCTCACTTTTCAAAAATTGGCAAATGACTTGAAATATTTGTGTTAAAATAACATCTTCAGTGTCTGAAAGTCATTCCACTTAGAAGTCAACAGAATCCCCAGAGAGATTCTGGTGGAGACATTTTTTCCCTCTCACCTGTGGCCAGTAAAATTCCTATTTGTAGAATATAAAAATAAAATGCGAATGGCACTAGCATTATAAGTCTAGTGATGTACAAAACTACGAACAGAAAGCACAATGAATAGTGGATGCCACACAACATCTTATTCTACGATAATTACCAAAGCCAGGTAGAAGACAAAGTACTATTGTTTTTTCTTTTTCTGTTTTTTCTTCACCTAGGATCGCTTTTCAACTAGCAAATAAATTTCAACCAGTTATACTTTGTGGCGAGGATACAGCTTTAAAAGAAAACAAAATGATCTCATGCAATCTGGAAATATCCGTTTAAGTGTGTATTAATTGGACACTTTTGCCATGCAGTCTTGAGGACTACAGAGAAAATAACACCAATCACAGTAATAATATAGTAATAAACATCCTCTGTGCTGGTGGAAAGTTATAGTCACTCAGTCACCTTAACAAAACTAATTCACAAGCAGCAAACAGCCCTGCAAAGGGAAATGGGTGATATTGATGAATGCTTCAGGGGCAAAGAATCAGGCCAGGTGGAACTTCCCAATAAGTGACAGAAGCCCAGCTGGGCACCAAGCCGACTCTCAACACTGCTGCTGCTTCTCCATTCAAAAGAAACTATTTTCAAAAAGAGCTGAACAAGTTTTGCTGCTCCCCTCACCTTTCTCCTGATAGAAACTCTAGTTAACACTTGATATCCAATTGCCTATTTTTTAAATTAATGATCTGTCCCAATTCATGTGAGTTCTTACTTTGGGCAGGAACACCTTTAAGTGCTTTAAACATTAATTCAATTCCCCCAATAACCCTTCATGTAAATTGCATTGGAGTAGTTTTGCATGTCGAATGCAAATTACCTTTAGTTTCATAACTCAAATGTCAGCAAAAAATATTAATACTAATGTATTTACATAGTGACCACATGCAACTATATACTCTGTATGCCCTTTATTCTCATGCGTCACAGTTGAATTAAATGGGTAAGTGCGGAGAAAACATTTCCAAAGTGAAAGGGAAGCCGCCATAATACATGTATCCTGATTTGTGTCTCTGCTTCTACTGATGAGCATGGAATGCCTGGATGATGTGACTGATTGCGTATTTCCAAATGTTCAGCATCTCTCTTCAGTACTGCTCTAGCATGTATACTTCAAAGATGTTCTAGAGTATTCTAAAGCTTTGAAAATATGGAATTGAACTCCCTTAAAAGCTTAGAACAGTAATCAGGTAATTTCTTTATTTAGAAATAATTTCTTAAGATAAAAGTCCACCAAAGTCATTCAAAAGAGAAGCTACTTTCTTTAGAACACAGGACTATGAGGAAAACTGAGGTGGAAACTGGTGCTTTTATGGTTTTTTATTATTCATATGAATGTGTTATTTATGTGTTATTTTATTGAAATTGAAATAAGTCTTTTGCATCCCTATGAAAACATTATATACGTTTAAGCAAATAGACATTTAAAATAAGATAATATTACTAATGCTCCTTCACTACAATGGGGTTACATACCAATAAACCCATCCTAATTGGAAACTTGTTAATTTTAAAATATTGTAAGTTGAAAAATTAATTTAATACGCCTAACCAGCCAAAAACCATGGCTTAGCATCGCTCATCTAAAACAAGCTCAGGACACTGACGTTAGCCGACGGTTATCTTGAGCATCATCTCAAGAGTAAATGCCTTCCTCTTCTCACCAGAAGCAGGAGACATAGATGGGCATTTTGTAGACAGGATGGACGTGAAAACGCGAAATAAAATATCAAACACACACCGCCAATACAGTTCACTCTAGAGTACTGGTTGTTACCATTCTGATGGCTGGTGCACGTTATGATTTTCCCCCCAATGGATGAGCATCTTTACACAATCAAAGTATCTTCCCAGTAGAAATGACAATGCAATATGGATGATAATTTTATTGGCATTAAAGCATAGCAACAGTCTTACTATAACAACAAAATATTGTACAGTATCTAGAAAAGTAGGTAAACACAGATGCATGGCATCTTAAGGTGGACGGAGATCATAGGCAAAAAAAAAATGTGTGTCATTATGTCTGAAAAATCTAGGCAAATGTTTGTTTTTAAGCAGAAGGAATAATTATTTCTGATAATGTAATACTACCAATATAACACCTTCAGACTTATTTCTCCTCTTATGCTTGTGAACATAGGATTTTCTGAAGTAATACATGTGAATAACAACACTTTAGAAACATAAAATTTCTGTAAGCGATAAACTAAAAAATATGACTTCTTTATACTGAAGTTCTGTGGCCTTATCGATATATGGCCAAACATATTCTGTTTCTACAGCTAGATTTTTTTTAAAGATTGTAAGATTTTTATTAATTTGTTAGCTTGTTTATTTAGCCTATAATACATTTATACTTATCCTAATTGCTACCTCCAAAGCTGACAATTAAACGTCAAACTACATCTGATAGGGGAACTCAAGACTTAAAGATTTACCATTAGTTGATAGGATTAACTGATTAATTTGGTAGGAAGGGCTACTCCAGGAACTGGAATGCAGGACCTAGGTGAATGCCTGGAAGTCCAGGAGGTCAACAAGCAATTCAACCTTGGTGCCCTAGGAGGTCAGCCAGCTGATGGAGATGGTATCTGAGTTGTTGATCAGCAGATAAAGTACTTGGAAACCCTCCTCCCACAAAAACTCTTATCCAATTAACCTTTTTTCTAACACCTTACCTACCCTTTCTTCTCTTTATAAAAAGATCGGCTTGAGGTGAGGTATTAAGATGGTTTTTGAGGGTACATAGTATCTGAATAAAGTGCCCATAAAGATTCAATTCTTGTCTGTACTTACTGGTTCTGGTAGTGACAGGCAGCGCGAGTGTCAACTTTTCTGGTTTCACCTCTACCACTGATCTTCAAATCTTTGCCCAACTACAATGCTCTCTAAAAAGCTATTTCTTATTCCTTAAAAGACACTTTCCCAGAAGATGGTATGGATGCTTCTATCTTCTTCTAGTTTTTAGTGGCAAAGATTTGCCTAAAAAATAAATTAACTGCAAATCTTGACACTACATCAGTGTTGGCCTTAATTAGGTGAGAAAAAAATTGACAGACAAGTGGGAATGTGAGTGGGAAGGGCTGATGGAAAGAAAAGTTGTAAGAGAAACTCCTGTCCTGAAGGGCAGAAAGGAAGCAAAGGCTGAACTGGAAATCTGATCCTTCAGCAAGTGCCACTAATATACAAATTTTGACCCACTCCATAGTCTTGACTAGAATTGGTTGACTTTTCCTTTTAATTTCCCCTTCCCCAAACATTTCTAAGGGATCATTTAAATGACTTGTATCAGCAGAGAATTTTCTCAACTTCTCCATTAAATCATTGATACGACTTTGGCCACGTAGCAATGCAAGTCTATTTAAACCATTCTATAAGCCATGAATGCAGAGTTTATACTGATATTGACAAAATACTATAATGCTGCCCAAAGTAAATGGCAATCCTGTTCAATCGCCTGTGAACTGGCTGATTTTATAAGGCCACAAAGTGATGGGCACCCAGGGGCATAAATCACAAACCCATTCTGATTCCTTAGTAGCTGCCTAGAAATAAATTGTGTTTTTTCCTGTTTTCTTTTTCTCTGAAACATACACCACAGTTTTTCTATTAAAATACTTTAACATGGTGAACCAATTAATCTGTCCTTCATTGGATTGCCTTGTTTGAGAAATTACCCAAACAGAGCTTTATCTCTAAGCATAAAATCTGTAAGACTGGGATCTTCCCTTCCCCAGTGCCCTTACAGAATAGATGCGCTATCTAAGCTATGAGATGCACCCACTCAGAGTCAGAATCTTACGCTGTTGGTTCAATAACAGAAAAGATGCCTCGAGCCATATCTTAGGAGGTGGTGATTACAGAGGTAATTGTAGTGTTTAGTGCAATCTCGCGTTCATTGCAGTTAGCAGTGATGAGCTCATTAAAAAAATCTTATACAAGTTTTTAACATACTTTGCCCTGCCTATGTAACAGAAGAGTATGCTTCTCCAGCTTTGCTGGTGATGCTATGTGTTATCCAATGTTGTTAAATGGATGTCTTACCGGGTTAGGTCAGAGAGAGCCTGTTGTTCCTACTCAGCAGAAAAAGACCTGGGCTGATCGAGGTACTGCTACCGGAAATGTTTGACAATGGTGTCTGTGGACAACTTGTTAGTTTCTTGGACTAGTTGGGGAAACAAAGCTGTTTAAATCTATGCAGTGTTAAGGGTGGAACTTAGCAGAAATACCCCCTGTGGTCATCTAGAAGGAAGAGCTGCTTGTAGAAACGGCATCTGGGACTGTGCCTACACCCAGCTGAATAAAGAACGTGAAAGACTGAGGGTGAGCGGCTTCCTACAAATAGAGATGGCTTAAGAGCTGAAATTCCTACACTTCCTTTTCAAAGCACAGACTGCACACTAGAAACTTTCACAGAATGAGCTGAAGAAATCATCTATTACTCCTAGCTGAAGGGCTTCAAAACAAACTGATCCCACGTTTGAATTTAAACGCCTGCCAGATGTTGTTACAGTTAGAAATAAAATGCAAATTGAAAAGACATGGAGACCTGGGAACGGGAAGACAGATAAATGGGAAGACTGGGATTAACTCCGAGTAGTGGGAAGCATTAATCATGCTTACTTTCCCCGCCTTCCAGGAATAGAACATCCTGAACCCTGCCATGCTTTCTGTCATTGTAACGGTCTTAATCAAAAGGATGACCTTCATTGAGAAGCCAGTGTTTATCACACCTCACTTCCATCACCTGCCATGCCCAAGGGGAGTTTATTGAAAATACTCTAAGGTAAGGCGGATTTTTGAATGGGCTTTGAAGCATTCGCTCATTTTTGCTGGAGAAAGTACATTACATGCTTTGGTACAAAGAACGCCTGCCAGCGTCTCTGATGAACACTGTTGGCTGTTTTCTGCAGACTGGGAGCACCGGTCAGCGTGGGATCTGCGTGAAGTCAGGCCAACTGTCTGATTTCCGTGAGGATGCAATCACCGCTCTGCGATGGAGGCAAGCAGCAGCCACTGACCATCAGAGGCACAGCGGACACACGTATCCTGATGGACAACAGGCCCGGCGAGCTCCTTAGATGGTCTGAGCTGAAGAAACTTTAGTGTATTAACCAGATCACTGTCCTAGGGACTTACGTATAGAAGCCATACCCTGACATCCTATTTAACTTGTATAATTAAAAAAATATATAGTCTGGCAGCAAATGCCTGACTTGAGTCACCCTGAGAAAGAACATTATCCTATCACATTTTGAATCATTTCAAAGATGCAGAAGGCCTATATCAAAGATTAAGTAGGGGAAATCCTTCTTTTGTATTGTAAATGAATTGCTAGGACTCGTGAATGCTAGAATATTCCATTAATCAGAGTATGATGATATAGAAATAAAAGAAAATTGGTTTTTCTCTGAATCCCCCTCAACTTAGGTCTACTGAGACCCTAACCCATGCCGTATTTATTTTCCAAGGCCTGACCTAATTAATAAGAAAAGCAGATTATTGGCTCCCTAACCTATCACAAAGTATGATCTATTAAAATTTGAAGGATAACATGAAGCTACCTCTTCCAACCCAAAGACTATATCCAAAGTGAGACTGCTTGTGTTTTAGGCTTGCCGCAGTTGCAGGCATTAGTGGTCCACTGAACACCCAAAACTGTGGAGATGGTACTCGTATCCCGTCTCCAATGAACTTACCATGCTGGGCATCGCTTAATCATGGACTGACTCCAAGTAAAGGACCGTTGCCAATGTGGGCTCTCAGCCCAAGGAATAAAGCTTCCTCCGTGACTCAAATGCCTTCCTCTATCATCGCAAACAAATATCGCAAGTAGTTTTCTTTCATGTGTCAGATACACCGAGGTTGTGGGTTCGGTCCCGGTCAGGGCACATACAAGAATTGACCAATGAATGTATAAGTAGCTGGGGCAACAAATGGATGTCTCTCTCTCTCTCTCTCCATTCTTCTCTCTCTAAAATCAATCAGTGAGCGAGCCACCTATCAATCAAGAGAATCGAACATTCCAGTTTCACTCTAGGGTTAAACCACTTCTCAGTCACTGTGCTACGATTTATTTCACAGGAATGCAGACCATGTTACCAGGCCACACAACTTAGTTCATTAATGACGTCCTACTGAAAAGACATGGGAAGACACGCGTGGCAGGTAGCCTGGCCGGGGGCTGGCACCTGAGTGCATGCATCTTCTGGAAGGTCAAGTGAAGCCCTTGATGCCCGAGGGAAGCTTCTGAGAGTCCGGTGGTCCTGCGTACATCTGGATAGTCTCTCGTTCAGCTCACCTTGACCACAAATCTCCAAAGGCCCATCAGATAAATTATCCGATAACGTTATTGAAAGCGATGACTTCAGGAAAAGGCACTGAGGTCTCCGGTGTGCCTGCTGCAGATTCATTGGCTCCCAGACGTCCTCGAGACACGGTTCTTGCCTGTGATTTAGGGATTGTTCCTGGCATGGCCTCTGCTGATTCTGTGACCTTCCCCATCCAATGTCTTTAAATATACTCCTCTACGGCAGTCAGATTCTATTCTTGCAAAAATGCTGACGATATAGAGTTAATTGGGGCCTCAAAGGTAATTATGGTCTGGAGTTCACAAGAGTACAGCCAATATTTATTGAGTGTCTACTGTGGGCCAGTCACTGTGCTAGTTAAGTGTTAAAACTATGATAAAAATCATTATTACAGTTATAATAGTACTATCTTCCTAGGTTTTCTCAGTAGATTAGGTAATCGCCAGGAAAACAGAATAAAGTGATTTGTACATAATTAGTAATAAATAAATGCTAGCTATTATTTTTCTTTTTATAATTTATTCAGTGTTTCTGTGTGGGCTGTGCTGAGCATTTTCCTTGGATTCTCTCATTTACTGCTCACAACAGCCCTAGGAGATGTGTATTATTATCATACTCTGCATTTTCCTAATGAGAAAGCGTGCCTTAGAAAGATTCGGCAAATTGTTCAAAGTGACACATTTATTAATTAGAGCCCCGAACTAAGCGTGTCTGGAAAAAAACCATGGCTCTGACATAATTCACATAAGCTCTTTCAAAAGTTGACAGGAAAATAAAATTATCATCTCCCCTATCTAAAAGGTGCTTTTGTTTGCGAGACTTTCCACAAACATGATCACAACCAATCTCATAATAACGGTGCAGTAAGATGGGCTGGTTTTATTGAGATTTGATGTGAAACTAATTCACATTATGGGAACATCACACAGAGCCAACTAGAGAAAGAGGAGGAAAATAATAGACTCGTGGAAACACAAAAGGAAAGATCATTTTATGTTTCTTGAGGGTCAGGACAATGTTGTATTTTTCTTTGCATTTTCCCCTTCTAAAAGCCTAAGACAGCACATTACACATGCTATGAATTAAGTATATATATCTTAAATGGTTTAACCAATTGACAAGATACAGAAAGGAATGGTTGAAGCCACTGTAAATGTAAATATATATGTGTGTGTGTGTGTATGTATATATATATATAATATTTAACTTGAAAAAGTAGAATTGAGTTTAGTCATATGAAATAGGAAGCTACAAGAGACGCACGTGGGGAAAATGTAGACATGAGATATGTATTACAGTTCTAAGCCTTCATATTACTATGGAAAAAGGGAGTCTGGATCGAAAGTAACCCTGGGAGATGAAAACACAGACATATTAACTTACGGATGTGAACCTGGCAAATGGGTTCCAGGTAGCAAAATCATTCTGTACGTAAACTTGACAGTATTGATAATTAATCAAACTCCGCTGCAGTAGCACGTGATCACTGCTCACAAGCAAATTCAAAATCACCTATTCATGAGTGCAAGAGGAAAAACTGCATTGGGTGTTTTTCTAAGTATCAAGCACAATTCTAGCTACTTAACTCTAAATTCTACACAGTAGTTATTGCTGCTTTGCTCATCGTATTACATTTATAACGATGCCTTAGAGATACTGAGTGAATTTCTCCACGTATAAAGCCTTGTAATAACATCTGGAGGAAAACTGCTAAGCACGTGAGTGACACTTGCCTCTGAGATCAAGCTCATTTGCAAGCAGGTATCGGTGATCAGACAGGATCCCAGGGTGTGGTCATGGGGGTAAAAGGAGACTTAACTTCACAACCCACACAGCCAGTAACATTTACCTGATATATCTTTCCCTTCAAACAGACGAGCATGCCTGATACCGCTCTCCATTGTCATTGAGGTCAAAGAAGTTTAGTGATTTTGTACGCATACGGGTCTACACAAAGTTTAATTAGTACTGAAAGTTGTAATTTTCATAAGTTATGTAGCTGTCTGATCACTCCACTATAGTCCCAAAACTAATGTAATATTTACTGTCAACTGTAATTAAAAAAATAAAATAGAAAAAAATTCAATCTGGAAAAAATGTTGACCCATAATTTGTTTTTTTATACTATGCTGTAATTTTAAATGTCATAGACATATGTAAAATATATAATGATTATTAAGACAATACCAGTTTACATATTAGTTAACTATTAGAAAATATTTCCAGACAGGACAGCTTTTAAAACTATATGAATAAAACCATCATTTAAATGTTCAAATTGGCAAAGTCATACTTGAATTAGAAACAACCCTGAAGGTTATCTTAAGTTATTCTGACAGAGCTTATGTCAAGTATACTGAATGCTTATTATTGTAACTGAGGATGAAAAAGAAAAGGCAGGAATAATTGCTCCCCAACTTCTCATCATGAGGGCCCTACACAGTCTCAGAAATTATGAGGACCCCAAAGAGCTTGCGTGTCTGTGGGGTAGGTCATAAGTGTTCACCCCATTACATTAAATAGCTATCCATTAGTCCACGTAAAATAACAATAATCAACCCTTCTCATATCAGCCACATATTTTCTGAAAACAAGTATGTTTTCTAACAGAAAAGCATTTTGGGACCG
This sequence comes from Sturnira hondurensis, assembly GCF_014824575.4. Taxonomy (NCBI): domain Eukaryota; kingdom Metazoa; phylum Chordata; class Mammalia; order Chiroptera; family Phyllostomidae; genus Sturnira; species Sturnira hondurensis. The sequence goes on from NW_028091156.1 coordinate 9,783,211, forward strand.
ATGGCCATTGCTTCACATTTTTGCTACCCCCTTTCGTGTTTGGCCGGAGAGAAAACAGCCGGGCTCGCGCACCTGCTTCTGCATTCGATCTGTTGCAACGTCACACACCAGGTAGTTTCTAGACTTCCGCACCGCACACTTGTAAGAGAATGAAAGTGAAGGAAGAAGGGTGCACCTCAATACCTCACAGTGAGAGGCTTATCTTCTGGGCCTCCTGACAGTCCCCCAGGAGTCCCAGGTTTCCACTGATTCCACTTTTAGAACGACTGCTCTACGATTACTTACTCTACCTACAAACTGCAACATTCAAAGTGTATATACCAAGCAGCAAATGTGTATAATGTGAAGCTAATGCCTACTACGGCTCTATAGTTGTATGTGTAATAACAAACAAAAATATTATAATACTGTAATAATAATAACAAGAGGACCCATGTTCTATGTGCTCCTATCAGGAAAAGATGGTGTGCTACTTATATGAAAGCAAAGGAATTTGTGGTGTTCATTCCCCAAGAATTTGACATGTAGTAATTTAATTTTCAAATCATCCAGACACAATAAAAATATCATGTTAGTTGGAGCTTAACAGTTGCCTCATGGTTTCAGTAATCTTCCCCCTTTTCATTCATCATATATTATCTTGGAATTTCATGGGGCATAGAAACAAAATTGAGACAGTTATCATTTGATTGTCTTTCCTAAAATGCGCTGCCAAGTTTCAAAAGTGGAGCATCGTGTTTATTTGATTTGCTACAGTGGTGAGCTGCTGTGACCACAGCGCTGAAAATCACCATTACTATTCTTGGAGGAGAACTCCGAGAGCCGGTCATAAAAGATATAAATGACACGGTATGGTCGGAGAAGCCGGTGCTTTTGTAGGGACCTGGCATCGTGTGGGAGAAAAGTGGCTGAACAATAAAATCCTGGCAATATTGCTTCTTTCTCACAACAATATTTTCAATTCTAATCTAAGCAATAAAAGTAATAGCAGGTCTAACACCAGTGGCAATATTAAATTGAAACAGCAAATTGCAAAGCTAGTGAAATTGTTATCAGAGGGATTGATCTACAATGGAACCAATACTTCAAGCTCCCAAATAAATGTTCAATACAGTGATGCTTCACTCTTGTGTGAACATTATGGTAGTGGTTTACCAAAAATATATTACTTAAAAATATCTTGCCATCTTTCATATGCTGGGGTAGAACACAAAGAACTCACATGAAAATACACTTATTTTTATGTTCCAATGGACTTCAGTTGTTCACAATCCATTACTTAACTCATCTTAAAACAACTAAACAACCAAAAAAGAAAGCTAGACTCAATTTCAAGGAATGTTTACTTTATTGGAACCCATGGGAACATTAGATCTTGGCCAGAAATGTTGCTACTCTGCACAAATGTAGTCAAAGTAGTTGAGAAAGGTTTAGAAACAACTCTATGTTACAAAGTACAGTTTTCTTAGATTCTACTATATATTAGGAAACATAAAAAAGATTACTTTTATAGGACACTGAAATCATAAACAGAAATCTATGTATTTATTTACCATCAACCTATCATCTATCTATCTATCTATCTATCTATCTATCTTCTACCTCTTACATGCCTTATAATTGTCTAGAGAGTGTATGTTTTGCTGCTTTAAAAAACCATTCCCCAAAATCCTAGCTGCTTAAACCAATGATCTGTTTCTCAGCTATGTTACTTGCCCAGTGGGTCAACATGGGGACACACAGCATGTGTTTATCTTCTTTCTTAATTCTAGTGGTCATCGTTGTTACAACTGTCAGTGTTACGACCATCTGGATTCTAAAGACAGTTATTTGGTGGAGTCGTCTTTCATATAAGTTAGTGGTACTATCACACTTTGCAAGTATGCATTTTTGTCAACCAAACGTCCGATGTTTTATCATTATTTATGGCATCCAGGAAAGAGTGGAAATAGATCTAAGGAATGAGTTTCCAATATTGACACCAACAAATCTGACCACTGATTCTGCATCTTCCTTGCTCGCTGATGAAGATTAATCATGTCTCAGAACACCAATGAATTGCCAGCACAGTGATGGAGATTGAATTTCATTTTTCTCACAACCCCTACCCATTACTTACAGAGTATCTATAAATGTACAGGAAACCACGATGAAGGGGAAAGAAAACAGGCTTGCTACGATGAAGCGGAAAGAAAACAGGCTTGCTAAAAAAGAAATATTAAATTGGATAGGTTAAATGATAACACAGTATCTCAGTGCTAAGAAAATTCAAGAGAACTGTAGGAACTAGGAGAGAGGAAATGCATTGAAATTCAGTAGGTTTTACTTTGCACAAACTGACTTGAAATATTCCCCCGCATGAAATTTGGTTATCAGCACCACAGGAATAACGATATATCCTGACCCGAGCAGACATCAGTAGAATTAGATCATGCCCACCTCTCTCCTTCCTTTTATTCCGATGTCAGCATAATATTGAAAATGTCTCGGCAAAGTCTTCCCTTCATAACTTTAATAAGTAGATTTGCCAGGTGCAACGCTAGCAGGAGGCGCATAATGTATTTAAGTTGGAAAACGAGGCAATTATATTTCAAAGTTCTGATTGGCTACGTTTTCATCTCAGAGCCGCGAGATGAGCTGATTTCGCTGGTGGCTTTCTCAGTAACCTCCTGCATTTGCACCTGCTCATTTTATTAAAACGGCAACACCTTGTCAGGGGTGCGAAGAGGATCTTGGTCACAGAAGCCGTGACAGCTTGGTCCCTCTGCTCTTCCTATTGATTACATTTCTTGACAGTCACATGGGAAGTTAATTACTAGTAGGCAATTAACACCCTTGCAAAATAATAAAGAAAACATAATTATATTGAGAACTCCTGGAGACTGTTTGTAATCTTAAATGTGATATTCCCAGGTTTCCGAACAGCTATTAGGCAACCCACACTGTGATGTTCCTTTTTGTCTACTCTCCTCAACCCAGCCTGTCCCTGACGAAGAGCAGTACTTATTAATAATCAATTTCCTCATTCTAAATTATTAAAAAGAATCCCGACTTTTCATCAATCTAATTAAACATTCCCCGTGGAATTGTTCAATGAAAACAAGATCCTATCTGCCTTGCATATAAAGTGAATCATCTTTCTAGGAAGATAGATCTGCAATGAGGATGACTCAGGATACCTTACCTAATATCAGTTTGTGATCTTGTTAAATTGAATTTCTGCTTTCTCCGCTGTGGGAGGCGGCCCCGTGCGGAGGCCGTGGCAGTGTCAGGCCACGCAGGGCCATGCCCGCACTGCCTTCCAGAGCTGGGAGGGTGCTGACCGTACCCGGGACACAGCGCTCTGCTCTGCACAGTGGAATAGCAGGTTTGAAAAATGGATTTTTACTAATTTTAACCTGAATGAGCACACCTAGCAGTTAGTGCTGGCATAAGGTGACAAGAAAGAAAAACAAATTAGTGGAACAATAAAAATACAGGACCCGTGGCTGAGTTGCTCCTCGTGTTTGTGGGTCCCCACCCTGCCATGTCCTCTCTGTTGGCACAGTCTCGTGTCTGTCTCACATACAATCTCCAGAGTTCTGAGCTGAACCCTGAGGGTTAGCGAGAGGAATAGAGGAAAATGCTGCTAAACCCTTTTATATTCTCCTTGATCATCACAAACCCACAACGTAAAGAAAAAAGAACCGAATCTCTGAGCTATCATTTGACTTGTCAATTTTCTTCGGTAGAAAGTTGACAGAGACGGTGCCACACTCTAGACCCCCGATTCTGGGAGGTTATAATGACAGAGAGAACGAAGACACAAATGACTAGAAATGGCGTACACATAACTGTCCCCTACATTTTTCTCGCCGTCTTGAAATTTGCATCAAAGTACCATATTCAAAGGTCTAGACCTAAAAATATAGTTGCACAAAGCACATGTGAATCATGGCATTGACTATGTCCAATGAGTATAACAGATAATGTTTGGTCTACAAATGAAAGAAATGTCATTTAAAAAGGTATTTAAAAGTAAAAATTTTCAAAGACATTTGTTGAACCTACTCTTTCTGCCGACCCAAGTCCCCCAAACACGCTGTGCCTTAAAGTACCATAATGAAGGTGCATGATGAAATCGTCAGGACTGTGAGGCCGAAAGTTCAAGAACCATGAATGGTTCTTCTCGGTGTGTGCATGGGTCATTCATTCTGTTTCCTTTACACACACTGTCCCTGGTGCCTTTCAAAAAAACACCTATATGCTCCTACTCCCTGGCACCCGTAAATGCTACCTTCATTCAAAAACACATCCTTGAAGGCATTAGATTGAAGTCTTGACACTGGCCTTCAGATCTGCTTCAGCTGAACTTTGGACAGGTTTCTTCTGGAATATAGGTCCCTGATACGGTCTGAAGGAACCACCCCCAAATCTCTAAGTTGGAATCCTAGCTCCAAAGGCGATGGTATCAGGGGTGGGATTGCTTATAAAACAGATATCTAAGAGTGAGGAAGTGGTCCCTCATTTTCAGACCAATGGACACCAAATGTGCTGGTGCCTGAACTTGAACTTCTCACCCTCCACAACTGTGAGAAATAAACTTTGATTGTTTCTAAGCCACACTAGTGATAATATTTTTGCTCTAGCAATCCAAATGAGATAGGCCCTGACCTCTTTTTACTTAAAGCATTTAATGTAGGAAACGTGCAATTGTAAATTCTCTCTCTGCCCCATCCAGATGTAAATCTCATCCTGGCCTCTGGACAGGTTTATACCCCAGGAATGTCTTTTCTCAAGGACCTAGGAGCCGTCCCTTTAAAATATAACCGTCCAGAAAGATCGAGCTGCTATCTCTCACCCTCTGCGGGAAGGTGCTGGCCTAACTAATCACCAATCAGCAAAGACAGATGACCTAATCGAGCTAACCGCCCTCCTCACCCCCGACTTGCCCTCTGCTACTGTTCCTGTAGCTCATTCCAGGGGTTAAGCTTTCTCCCATCTTTTGTTAAAGTAGCGTTGAGGTCCATCTCCCCCAGTTTAATAGTCTTAACATCTTCCTTGCCTTTTAAATTTCTCCTTAGCAATTGTTTCTTTGACAACATGGCCTGATTAATCTGGACAATTGAAATAGGTTCTAAAGGTCACCTTCAGGGACCTTAGAACAAAGAAGCAGAAGGAGACTCCACACAGGAGAGGAGGCGGGAGGTGACGACGGAGCCATTACTGGAGGGATGCGGTCTTCAGTCAAGAAAGGCTGGCGGCAGCCAGAAGCTGGGGACAGCAAGGGTGTTCTCCTTACTGGAGCAGCCAGAGGGAGTGTGGTCCCGCCAGCACCTCCGTTTTCTACCTTCCTGCTGTTTTAAGCCACCGAGTTTGTGACAATCACTTACAGTAGCCTCATGACATGAATCGAGCGATCAGAAAACATCTGTATTAAAACGTGTCATTGTTTCAAGAATTACAACAAACTATCGTAAAAATGTTAGTGCTGCTAGAAGCATTTGAGACTGAGTGCACTCTCTGACTGAGGCCCCGCCAAAGGAGCGCCACAGGTGGGCAACTGTGTGCTGTTTTCGCAACAAAAAGGAGGAGTAAAGGAAAAGAATCATATTATTTTGTTGTAGCAGAAAATGTGGAGTGTTCTTTTTCTGAGTACTATTGTTGAAATGATAGAATTGGGATAAGCCACTTAAGCACCTGTTTTTAAGGAGACTGCTGTTTAAATAGATTAATTCAGCTAGAGCCCTGGAGATACTAATGAAATTCACCAATTTAGGATAAACAGCTTCAGTATGGATTTTTGATAAGAAAACAGCTGCTCATGTAGAAGTAGTAGTAACTGAAGTCTGAAGGCCAGGAGATTTGTCTGTTCTAGAAGACATGATATACAAGGAACAGATGGCTAGCATAAATAATTAAAAATAGCTCTCTGGTTGCTTCTTTGGGTAAAAACAATGTGTTGAACTATATTTACAAGGTTACTTGGAACTTTCAGCATACGAATTATTTATATTTCCTTTCCATGCTTCCTTTCAATGTGTAATTTAAAAAACAAAACAAGGATTTTCATTATTTATGTGTTAGTTCTCTAAAATCAATTCAGGCAACCACATCGCGTACATCATAAAACAGCAACCTATGAGCAACCGCAATATATCTCCTTCTCCAAAGGAAAACTTCTGACACTGAAGTGATGTTCACTTAGTTCCCAACTAGGTTCAATTGCACCCAGAAATAATATCCATATGTATAGCAATCAAAAATAAATAGATACAACTAACTTCTGTGTGGCATTTCACAGTTTACAAATATTTTCCTGCATACTTTACCTCATTTGACATTATTTGAAATATATGAAGTCACTTGAAGTCACTTCATCAGTTACAAAAGGATGATACTCTATCTACAGCTTTACAATCCTACTGAGTATTTCAATTGTACGGTGAAGTTTTTATATAGTCCCTGTTAATTTCTCTGATTTTCTTCTCTTCTTAAGATTGAAAACCTTCCAGCCTCTGATTTTCCTTCATCTTCCATTTTGCTTCTTCCTTGTTTCATAATTCAAGCTCTTTGAAAACGGTACCTGATGTTTCCACTCAACTGTTCTGAAGCACATGTTCGGCTACGCAGAACCAATGTCTCTGCCTCTGTCCTGTGTTCTCTGTCCAAACATCGTACATCAAGCAAACGGTGGCTGACAGTGGCTGACGGTGGCCAAGGACATGTAGAGGAGCCTCGTGTTCCAGGACCTACAGTGGCCACTCCGCTGTGCCTTTCTCTAAATGCGATCTTTTTTTTAATTCTCACCCAAGGACATTTTTTTTCCATTACATTCCGAGAGTGAGAAAGGGGTGGGGAGAGCGAGAGGGAGAGAGGCAGGGATCGATGCAAGAGAGAAGCATCAGATGGTTGCCTCCTGTTCATGCCTGGACTGGGGATCTTATGCACCCGGGCTGGGGGGTCGAACCCCCAACTCAGGCATGTGCTCTGATTTCAAATGGAACCAGAAACCCTTTGGTTGCTGGATGACACTCCAGCCAACTGAGTCACACTGGCCAGGGCTCTAACTGGAATGTTGAAGTGACCCAGATTCTAACCATATAAGGGAGAAATTGCCATCTATCTCTGTTACAGTGTCCCAACTCTGGCTTCCAAGGGTCAGTCACACTTCTCTAAAGAGCAGACTCTCTCCTTCCAAAACCACGATGATTCCATTTGCCTATCAATGGCATCCTGTCCTCTGCTGTCACGAGTCAGGCATGTCACTAGACGAGGCACAGGGATTCAGCTGTCTTGTGTGCTATGAATCAAACTGTCAAAGTGTTTGCAAGACACAGACAGCTGTCTGGCCATTGTGAGATTTGGTAACTCCCTGGATAGCTCCTATGGGCTTCAACAGGGCCCTGGAACGACAGTATGAGTCTTTCCTCCAAAAACGTGTAGATGTGCATTTGTTTTTTTGCAGTCAAGTTATAGCAACAGTTCTCTGAACCACAAATCCACCAGAGAGGCACACCTCTCAAGATTGACATTGAGGAAGCCCTAGAATCAGGGGTTTCCAACCTGGGGCTCAGGGGCCATGTGTGGCTCAGGATGGCTGTGAATGTGGCCCAACACAAAATCGTAAATTTACTGAAAACATTATGAGGTTTTCTTGTGATTACATGTTGCAATGGATTTAATGGGTGGCCCAAGACAACTCATCTTTTTCCAGTGTGGCCCAGAGATGCCGAAAGGTTGGACACCCCCACCTAGATAAACATAATCAGGGGCTCAGGCACTTGCATCCTGATTGCTTTAGTTTCCCATAGTGGTTGGCAAATGAAAAGGGTTTTTTTTTGTTGTTGTTGTTGTTTTGCTTGTTTGTCTTCTAGGAGTGTCTAGGAGTTTCAGGGGAATTTCCAGGAAGAAATTTACCTTTCAGAAGCAATAACCAGAGTTTAGCCACCAGGCCTCCCAGAGCCACATGCCTGACCCGAAAGGAGTAGAATCTAATCACCAGGAAGATGTCATGGGGACACTTCACTCTAGTTTGTTTTTGTTTTTCCCCAAATGGACACAAGCAAGGTTAAGTCCTAAAGCAGACCCAATGTTATAATAAACAGAACTAGCGATTTTGTTTGGAAACAGGCATCTGGATGTCCCTGTTAGATCTCCATTTTCTTCTCTCTTAACCCTGGAAGGGCAATGGAGTTAACAATAATCCCCAAATGTTACATTATCCACCACAAAGGCTGAGCCAAGGAAGAGGAGGGGAAAATGCCTCGGGCCTGGCAGACCAGAAGTCTCTCCCCAGCCTCAGCCTCTCTCAAGAGAGTAATTAGTCCTGGGCGGTGTGGTGCGCACACCCTGGTCAGGGCTGTCTGGCTCCAATCCATTACTTTTGGTGTAGCATTTGGAGCAAATTTTTCTGTCTTAGGCTCAGCTCATGGAGTAAACTTCTGATGCTACTGGTAGCTAGCTACCTTTGCCTCAAAATGGGGGAAAACAGGCCAAAATAATAGTCAAAACGAAGAAAAGAAGCAATGATAATTAAAGTGAGAGATCCTGAGCCCTGGCCAAGTAGCTCAGTTGGCTAGAGCATCGTCTTGATATGCCAAGGTTGCAGGTTTGATCCTTGGTCAGGGCACATACAAGAAGCAACCAGTGAAGGCATCAATAAGTGGATCAATAAACTGATGTTTCTGACTGCCTCACTCTCCCTCCCTCTCTCCCTCTCTAAAAACCAATAAACAAAAATTATTTTCTTAATTCTTAAAGGGAGAATTACTGATGACTGTAAGCTGGTCTTCTCTGATCAAAGCACATTCTTTCTTAAATGAAAATCTAGCTATATTCCTTCCACTGAAAAAAATTCTACTTCATGAAAGTATAAATGCAATATTTTTTATATGGAAGAAGATACATGTGAGAAAGGGCTAAGTAGCCAGTTTCCCCTTCTACCATTTTCCCTGCTGTTTCGGAATCTCACAGTCCCCCATTGGGAGGGGAGCTGCCCGGCCTGGCCAGCGCCCACTCATCCACCTGGCTGCTGCTGTCAGTCTCCCTCCCCCGGAAGCTCTTGGTCTCCAGTTCCCAACTATGCCCCCTCCTCGCATCAAGACCACCGAGAGCCCACCTGTGCCCCATCGACATCGGTACCAGCAGTGAGAATCTGCCTCCCCGGACCAACCGTGAGCTTCCCCAGGGGACAGGCTTCCTTCTGTTCAATTCCCTCTGCCTACTTGGTTGCTATTTCTCCACAAACAGCTACTGTTTGTGAGTCTTGCCAAAGTCTCCTTGGAGCCTTCTGCCTGCTTCCAAAAACGCATTCCTCTCATCTTAAGTTTAGACTCGGGATGAAGTTAGAGTTTCACTGGCACAGAACATACAGAACAGGAAGTGAGACATCACAGCGTTCGTGTGTATTCTCTACCCGGAGAGGGCACAGTGCGCTGATAACAGGACTGGTGTTGAATGGCTTCCTGGGCCCGTGGACTTTCAGGAAACTTGCTAAACATGGGGCTTAGCAAATTAGGTGTGGCTGCAGGTATGGGGACACTGACATCGTCCCGACACCTAAAAACCTACAGATTCTGATCCATCCGTCATCTGATATGGGGAGGAAAGGATGATAAGTATGAGGGCGATTTGCCCGGCAAACAGCACTACCTAAAAATGCGTGAACAGGTCCTGGGTACCTGGGTACCACGATGATGGACAAGGCATAGGCAGCTGCAGGTCTTACAGGTCATCTTCCTGGGGGATCCGCGATTCCAGTAAAATGTGTGACTATATCGACCTGCACCCTTTCTTCTTTGATTCTCTCTACCACGGCGCTCCTTGTGAAATTCTGCTTCTCAGCCGTCTGTGTCATTCTCTCTGAGCATTGTCAGACATGCCTGGACTCTCCTGCTGATGTGAGACCAAGTTAAAACTGCTGTGTTATGTAATGGCATAACACTTTTCCAGGCGGTATAATTCATTAAAGAAAATATATGTTTAAGGATGTTTTGTTTTGTTTTAAATCTGTCTCTGAGTCTTTAAAGGAACATGGGGTGAAGTTAGGGTGGAAACCGAACAAAGAACATTTTTTTTAAAGACACACATTACAGATGTATTTCTCTTTTTTTTTTAAAAAGTAGTTTCTTACAAGTTGAACTAACTTGATTCCTCTACAGCTCTGCACCCTCCTGGGAAGCATTTGCACATCCTAGGATGTTATCATCAGAGCTGACTTGGAATTTAAAAACGCTGCGAAGTTCAAGCATTGTTTTAAAGATGGTTGAATAGAGGTACTTTCTCCTAGGAGACATTCTTGATGGTAAATAACTTGCATTTCATCTGAGAATTTCAAAATACAAGTACGCGTTTGAACGACAGCAAGATATCAGGAAAGAAGAAATGATCAAGGAGAGAAACTCAGGGCATGTTGGCATTTTATCTGTGACGGCTTTGGTTGCACAATTCGAAATACATTTCCAACTGAAACACTGGTGGACATTTCTGACAGAAATAAGAAGGTCTGATCAGAAGTAGTATCGGATGGTGAATTGGCAATTATATGATAGACTGGTCTTGAGGGCATTTAAATAGAATTGCTAATTATATTATTAAGAATAATCCTTTCAGAAAAAAAATGTAAAATGTTAAAATGCTTGAGTGTACAGATAGCATTTCAGTTTGGTACTTATTAAAAATAAAATGTGAGTTAATTAAAACAAATTGATATGGAATAAGACCTTGCAGTACTGTGCCCTGATAAAGGAAACCTCAACGAGAGTTAAACAGTCCGGAAAAACTTTCTAGCTGATTTGTGTCCTTCTGTGCAGAGCACTTTCATAGCAGGTGTGAGTAAAACAAACTTGAAAACTGACAATAGGTATTGAGCAGGATAATGCAGGAATTTGAAGCTGTACAACAAGAAGACTCTAGGGTAGTAATAAATTATTTCACTTCCAGTACTTTAAAAGCCAACTGGGGGAGATACAAGACTTATTATGTGTAGCTCCAGAGGTCAGAACTGATGTGAGTGAGGGATATATATTAGTGCAATTTAAGGGGAAAAATGTAACACTATCTAAAAATTGAAGGGCTGCCTCCAGGACACATGAATGATCGCGACAGGATGTGTGCACACACCGAATGGGTAGGACTTCCTGTTTGGTCTCTAACACACGTATCTGACCCTGAAAGACCGTGATACTATCGGGAGATTGATTACAGCGTCGTCTGCCAAATATCCCCAAATACCCCCAAATACCATCCATCTCATGGCCGGGGCTTTTCCGGGCATTCATCTAAATAATCTCACATCTCAACGCTTAGAGATAACTGGGAATGAGTAACTTCCCTTAGAAATAGCAGGGATCCTGACCATATTTAAGGACTATCAGTTATCAGATATCAATATGCATTCGTTCAAGCTGGCTGTCTTCCTTCTTAAAACACCGGGATTGGGGCAGATTTTACACGTCTGCCCCCAGTTGCATCCCCCTTCGTCTGGCATGTCGTTCCCTGGAAGATCCCATCCGCACCCTGTTAACTTCAGAATGACCTCATAGCTTCCTTTGGCCACAACAGATTATTCTCGGCATTATGCATTTTCAGAAGCAGGCTGTGTCCCCTGGGGGGACAAGAAGTGATGGAGTCAAAGGTGGGGTCTTGGTTACAGAGGAACCTCAAGGAGAGTTATTTTCAAACACCCCGGTGCACACTACCAGACTTTCAGACACATTCAGGGCGAGGCCCGCAGCCAAGAGGAGGACACACCCTTTCCCTCCAACTTCCATGCATTGGCTCCCAACCTTTCTTTCCAAACCCAGAACACAAGTCAACGTTGGAGCAGCACCATGCACAGCTGGTCCCTCCGGCGCAGGACAAGAGGGTAGGAAAGAGCACCAGGCTAAAAAATATCCTAATACATTTGTAGTAGGTGCATGAGTTTACCCATGGCCTAGAGCAAGACTATCCATCACCTAAAATAACCAGTTACCAAATTAGGGCTGAATCAGGGCACACTGCTGCAGGCAGTGGGTTATACGTAGAAACCCCCAGAAATCCCATGATGGTATCTTAGTTGCGCCAAGAACAGAGTGTGTACGAGAGACACGTGCACTGCTGCTAAAATATGAAACTCTTCTCAAATTCCGGGGAAACCCGAGCATGCTGTGTGACACAGTTCTGCTATTTGCCCTCTTCTGCTAAAATAACCGCAGTCCATGCATGCTAATGGATGCTAATTGATTCACATCCAATTAATCAGAAACCAAAAAAGACCATTTTTTAGTCCACGCTGCAATCGGAGTCCAAAAAGAGCTCAAAGAGCACAACCATGGCAGGAATATGAAAACAAAGTGAAGATCGGTATTAATTGAGAAAAAAGTGTGTGTGTGTTTGTGTGTGGGGCGGGGGAGATAAAAAGAGAGAAGATTTGATCTACCCACAGGTTAAGTAAAAAATATCTAATATTTTTAATACAACTCAGTGTATCTGAATAATATAGTTACCAAAAAGTCAATGGATTCTTAGTCTGCATTATATCTAGAAAAAAGATAATTATTTTATTTTATTTAACATTAAAGAATCCATACTTAGAGCACTGTGCTCTATTTAGATCTGAACTCCACTGGCAAACTAAGGTTATTCCAACAGGGTTACATGATAGGTTACTGGTGTAGAAATAAGAATAAGAAGAGAGTGGGGCTATGGAATTGGCTGGAACACACAGGGAGGGGTGAGAGGTTAGGCAAACACCCCCAGGCTGCCCCAGGGGGAAGGGAGTGGACACGTGCATTGGTACAGAAAAGAAGACGGAGACTACTGGACAAAGGTTAGAGCTACAAGTATTTTCGTACCCAGCCACATCATGCTACTTTTGCAGAAAAGTGAGAAATAAATACAATTTCAAAATAAACAAGGGCCATCTTGTAGTTCTAGCCATTCAAACTCATGCTGTTGAGCTCCGTGGCTCGCTGAGCTCCCAGGGAATAGAAATTAAGTAATCGGCACTAAATTGTATCAAGCCAAGGATTCTCCACCAAGTAGAAGGTTTGACAAACTGCCCACTAAAGCACCTGTAATTTTTTCAGAGTTGACGCATGCCTTTATGCTTCAGTGGTGCTTGGGGACATTCATCTTGTTATTCTCTGTGTGTTACCTTGCATGGCCTATGCAACAAATTTGGTCAACCTTCCTCAGGTGACACTTGCTCAGAGTCCCCACAACACAGCAACCTGACAAGCTGACATAACACCACACATTTGTTTGGCTGACAACTAACTTCACGATCTCTCCACGGACACTTTGTCACCTCCTGAAATGAGGTACTGACTCTTGCCCACAGAAGGGTTATTTCTTCCTCACAGCTACCTGCAGAGTCGCACTAGCAAGATAACAAAAAATTAAATGACACCCTCAGGGACTGGCCGTTTCACCGCTCAGCGACGCCAAGTGCGGGCCTGGGGGTGTCACTGTGAGAGGCTGAAGGGACACTGGTGATACCAAAGGAAAGAGATCCTCCCCAAACAGAAAGTAACTGTTATTTTCACAACAGCACAGTCAGGCCATGTGGCTGTGCTCCACAAGTTTGCAGTGGCCAATGTCCATGAAAGCTTGAATTCCTGTAACGGTAATGAACAAATATGCTTTTGAAAGAAAAAAGTCAGAGGTGTATAAAGACTAGGATGATAATTAGTGTTACTACCTAGATTCCCAGCACTAAAAGGAATTAAAACCTTTCGTAAATGTAGGAACATAATATTAAGTGACCAAGGCACCCTATATAGAGTTCAATTCACTCTAAATAAAAGCAGTATTGTTTTTTTTTTACAGCTCTGAGCTGGCCATCATTCCAAAGTAAATTACGCAAATGATGACATATATAACTCACTGTTTGCATTTAGAAACATTTAAACATGCAGAATTAGTTATCAATACCATGTCCATTCAATACATATACACAGTGACGATGTCGTTTCCTGTGTCTATCTTTGTGCACTGCCCACATGTGTCAGTTTTAATCACTGGGGGCTTCCTGAGACCTCTAGATGACAGCAAGCCACCCTGTAAGTGAACGTCTCTAAAGACGACATGAAGGATGGCATGCAGGTGAAGATCCCCTTGTGCAGGAACAGCCCTGCTTGTGAGAGAGCCGGGAATAGGGGAAGCACCACCCACTTCTGTCCGAGTGTGGCTTTTTGCTTTAGCGTGTATTGGATGTACTGGGCAAGTGACTCCACATGTGTTAGCCCTGGCTTTCTCATCTGTAAAATAAAAACAAAACCAGTCATAACATTAGTATTTGCAGGATTACTTTAGCAGGGGTGTCAAGCTCATTTTCACCAGGGGCCACATCAGCCTCGCGGTTGCCTTCCAAGGGCCGGATGTAACTTGAGGACTGTATAAATGTAACTGCTCCTTAACTAGGGGCAAGGAGCTCGGCACTGCCACCGGGTAGAAACAAGGTGCTGGGCCAGATCAAACGAGGTGGAGGGCGGGATTTGGCCAATAGGCCTTGTGTTTGCCACGTGGGCTTTAAAGCATAAAGGGCGTAAGTTCTAAAATGTGTCTAATCATGGCCCTTCTGCTTTCTACTGAATACATTAAATAATACATTTGGAAAATATATCAAATATTTACCATGACTTTCTAGTGGAGGTGATCAAACTAGAAGTCTTCTAATGCCACTTTTCAAAGTAGATAAATTATAACACCAATCTATTATTATTTTCATTTATGGTGAAATAGGATAGTCTTCTTATCTCCTGGGTCTGCCTAGCAAGTATCCAGGCATGTAATATAAATAATAGAGACATGTATTGAAGAGGATACAGATACAAGAGACATTGTACATAGGATAATGAGTCCTCAGGCCCCTTCAAAAGAGGCACCCTGGGACCTCACACAGTTTTCCCAATCGCCATCATCAGCTCTGTCGTATTTTCCCGAATCTCATTGACGGTATGAAATCTCTTCCCTTTCAAAAGTGATTTTGGTTTTGGGAAAAGCCAGAAGTGGCAGGGTGTCAAATATGAGCTGTAGCGGGGCT
The DNA here is from genome assembly GCF_014824575.4 of Sturnira hondurensis. NCBI lineage: Eukaryota > Metazoa > Chordata > Mammalia > Chiroptera > Phyllostomidae > Sturnira > Sturnira hondurensis. Next base: position 9,798,221 of record NW_028091156.1, read on the forward strand.
GAGTCGGCTGGGTGATTTGATGTTTCGCCAAAAAAATTCTGCGTGAGATGTGATGCATGAGTGGGTGCGTGGTGGTGATGAAGCTGCCAATCACCAGCTGGCCATAGCTGTGGCCTTCTGGATCATCCAAATTGTTTCTGTGGAGGAATGTTCAAGCCTAGTGTGAAATTTGATACAGATTCATTGTTCTACTCATTCAGTCATTTTGAATGTGATGGCCACACAGTACACATGCTCACTCAACAGCATCTACCGCCCCCACTGACCAGTACAGTGAAGTTGTCATTGTTCACACATGTGCATTCCAGTCCACTCTCCTTGGCTGCCAGGTTACAGCGATGCTGTGCAAACCATTCTCCTTACATTAACAATAGCTGGACTTTTTCCAGACAGGCATCGTATCATCAGCATAGGCTAAGTTTTCCCAACATAATGAACATCACCAAGTTATTGCTAGGCTTCCCCAGCAAAGAGTTGTTTCTTGCTCATATCTCATATCCATCCCAGTGTGACAGGGCTCTCCTGCCCATTGTCCTGTTCAGTGACACAAGGTGTCCCAGTCTTCACCACCTAGAACATCATCGATGGCTTTGGCTGACGAAGCAAACCTACCAAATTGGGCTCGGTCCTTAAAGGCTCCCTCTAGAAAATAACAAGCACCGTTTCTTCTCACGTGTCCTCCATCAGAACAAGTCAGAGAGCCATATCTAAGTTCAAGGGTGCTCCAAGGTCACTTTCTTATGTGACCATAAGGATGAGAAGCAGTAATGTTTGCTGAAAAGCATGTACAACAACATCGTCTTACATACCCACGTCCTTTAGTTATCTGAGATTTTTGCCATACGTTTTAAATAACTAATTTTAAAGATTTGACGACCCTATAACAATTTTGCAGGAGGTACCTTGACTTCATTTTAATTTCTATTAAATTAAATGCTCTGCTATTAGGTTATACACATGCACCCAAAAGCCTAGGTGCAAATCCCACATATTGATGTCTTCATTTATCAGCGAAGTAGCTGACCAAGCACTTCGGGAGGAAGATCTCAAAACGAACTGTCCACCCATGTAAAGAGTTCACTCATTCGTTTTTTATTAGATTTAAAAACAGAGGGCTTTCTTTGAAAATGAGTAAGTACACCTACTTGTTAGCTTGTCACCGTCAGGGAGAGCTAGATGAAAATTAAATGTATACAGCAACAAAACAGTTGACCACGGAGTGCTCGATATACTACTGCACGGGAGAACTTAATAAAGGCTATGTAACCATTACAAGGTAATTGCAGCAGTGAATGCACAGCGTGCTGGCAGCTTCTGCCAGGGCTTCCTAGAGTTCAACGGTGAAACGAATAACCATTCTTATCAGAATGATCCGAGCGGCCCCACCAAGTGCACACAGCCTGGGAAAGCCATCACATGCGTTCTTATAAAACCAACCATACAGTGACAAGTAAGATGTCTCTGAATGTACGGTATTATGGATTCATCTTTCTTCACCATCGTCTATGTCCATGTAAAAAATCTAATAGTAAAACACTTAATCAGGTCCCCCTTTATGTTATTTTTATGGTTCTGAATCAATGTGTTGAATGAGTGATTTGTTTCAGACTAACCTGGATAGTTTATCAAAGTATGAGTTCGAATAAATACACATTAGGATAGCACTAGAACAAATACATATACACACATATATGTATACATATACAGAGAGAGACAGAGAGAGAGAGAGAGAGAGAGAGAGAGAGAGACAGAGACAGGCAGAGAGAGGCAGATTGAACTTTTCATAATAAATGCATTCAAACTTATGAGCAAGCTCTCTACCCTTGTGTTCTGGTATCTGTCTAACCTATCGCCTTGTAGTTCATGCTCTCATTCAGATCTGAGTGACAGACAAAAAGACAAAACAAAACATCCCTCAGAATCCCTAGGTTGAAACAAAACAAAACAAAACAATCTAACAGAGGGGTGAAGTATTTTTGGTTCTTAGAATGGTTCCTTTGAAGATGTCTGTTGCGAAGACCCATCTCACCTGCTGTGACTTCCAGAAGGCAGTGAATGCGGCTGAAGAAATCAAAGCCTGGGCTACGCCTGGCTGCACCCATACTTTCTCTCATCCATCAGTCCATCAGCATGCACCGTGGTGTGCAATGTGTCCACTAACCACAGCGCAGTTCACTAGTTCTTATGCAATGATGGAGAGAAATGTGCCGTTGTCTGCCCTCAAGAAACGTCGCACCATTTTCAGACCCCGAGGACACCAAGCCCTGATCGGGGGACAGAAACACATCAAGCAAACAGGAGCAGGTGGGTGGCGTTTGGCAGAAAGGCTTTGGGGAGCTAAATCGGAATCCTTCCATAAAACACCTGCTTGACACTCCACAGTCACCTGCTTTCAGATGGTGTTAGAAAATTAATTGAAGTACAGGATAAAATCTGGTGATGGCAAAGGTGATAGTCATAATATATTAAATGCGATCCAGCCAGGCACTGGTGAATCAGAGCAAAGAGCTGTGCAAACCAAATTGGTTTTGAAATATCAGTATGGAAGCTGAGCACTGTCTCATGCTGGGGAGAGCCATAAATTACAGTTGAGCCAATGAGCGAATCATCACAGTAAATTAAAACATGCATAGATACTGTGAGAATCCTCGCTGGAGACTTGATGTTACGAAATGATTATTTTCTTTCCCTCACTCCTATATTTTAATAATCTAGCCCTATAAAACAGCTGTTATAAATATAAGCCCATGACGGCCAAAAGCATCACCCATGAAAATGCAACATTACACGTGATGGTTAATTTCAAATGAGAATTTCATACCTAGTTACCTAAATAAGGTAACTGAATGACAAATGAGATAGTAGAAGTTTTAAGAGATTAAATGACTTGCTAATGATCGAATGGTTTGTTACTGATAAAGTTTTGTTTATCTGATGTTCAACTACCTTGTACCGTGGACTGAATATGTCCAAGTTCACGTAACAATATATGCACTGCCTTTGTCTGACTAGAGAGCTTCAGGTAGCACCAGTGAAACATACATTCCCACCTAAGATTACATGGTCAGATGACACAGAAGATGGCATTTTCAGTCACCCATTTCCAACAGACCAATGATGATGGACACTTTGGTTATTCACCAACATTCTGAACTGTTTTCCCGTCCAGGCATATGCTAAAATGGCATTTCTCTGGGCCGAAATTAGACATGCTCTTGAAAAACAACTGTAATACATGCCTGTGAATTCACGTAAGAGCCAGTGACAATTTACTATTCTCTCTCCACTGTCTCCATAACAGACTGTCTCCAGATGGGGACACTTCCTCAGCCGGAATCTGGGGCGAGAACAGGGTGGCCACAAGACGCTGGCTCACCTGCGTGGACTTGAGGTGTGAGCAAGGCACGACCTCAGATATGAGAGGTCGGGGTGTCACTATCGCAGGGTCACCAAACTGGTTTTGATCCAGACAGAAACGAGAGGTTGGGTCGTGCTGCCGAAAGCCAAGGTCCACAGCCGCAACACTGAGTTGGTGGGCTGTGGATGTGTGCAGGCCGCTCTGTCACAGGCTGGGACGACATCAGCCCACAATAGCAGCAACGGGGGTGAAGATCACGCGCCCGGTAAACGCACAGTGCCAGGGAAGAGGTCAGAACGGAGGATGCTAGTGCTCGTGTGAACGGCGGCTCCTGGCAAGGCGTGATAAGGTGTATGTTCCCCCTGTCACAGGGACACGTTGCTCCAGAGAGAGGCCGACTGGCACCCCATGTCCTGGACTGAGGAGACAGAGAGAAGACCTGGCCACCGGCTCAGAATGGACAGCGGTCCTTGGCGAAACGACACTGAACTGTGAGTTTGATGGTGCCTTCGTGCAGCTTTCTCTAGACTGCGTGGCTGGTTTTACACTCTCTTGTGTCGCTGTGCGCACCTGAACTCACACACTGCCTGCTGTCCACCTTGTGTTTGACTTTCCCAAATGCAGATGCATCTTCTGTTATGATAAAATGGCAAACGCATATTGGTTTTTCCTCAACTTCAATGAAAATATCTTTGAGATATGCTAGTCATTCGCCTTTCAAAATCATTTCAAGTATTTGAAAATAAAATAAAACTCCATCCCATCCCAATTTGTATTGTCCGTCTAGTGGAAGGGGTACAAATTTCAGGCATATAGATGAATAGATACAAACTACTGTCGGTTGTACCTGAAAGTCAAGGAAAAATTTAAAGGGATGTGCCGCACGTATGGTACCGCTGCTCCCCTGACCCCCAGGAAAATGCAGTCGGCTGGCTGCGTTTCCTTACAACCAAAGCACTTAGCATGGTCTCTACCAGCAGGAGCCTGTGGGTGGCAAGAGACGGGTTCTCAAGGCAACGTCTGCCTCATCATTTCTCCTATTCTGTGTGTCTCTATGAGGCCCCCCAAAGCCTTTTATTTCTCAAAAAAAAAAAGAAAAAAGCTCTGCTCAAAACTTTCCAATGTGCTTTTCCATACATTTCACTAGTTTTGAAAAGAGTCCAGTAAAAACAGAATATCTTACATGTTGTTCAGTTCCAAGTGTGGGTAAGCGAATATGGTTTCCACTAAAAATGTACTAATAAGTTTGAGTTTGATTTTTAATTTTCTATACAATGAAATTTTTAAAAACATCCTCAATATTATTGGCAATGATATAAATACAGTAAAATGCACATACAATAAATTATAAACTCAAAGGATTTTCAGAAACTGAGTATGCTGGCCAGATTCTAGATCAAGGAATCATGAGATTTTAGCACCAAACCACTTTCCCCAGACCCTGAACTCTCCTACTGGCCCTTTTGTAAGCAAAGTCACCACAGCCCTCACTTGGAACAGCATCCATGCACTCAGCCTATTTTTATACTTATATAAATGGGACAGCAGCCATAGTGTGTATACTTTTGAGTCCAGCTTCTGTTGTTCAAGGTGAGAGTTGAGCATTTCCTTAGCTCTATAGAATATTCTATTTAGACTTCTTCCTCTTCCTTGTCCATGGGCGTTTTGGTGGTTGTCATGACTGGAGTATTAAGAATCATGTTACTATAGACATTCTTGTACCTTTTTGTATTTTTGCTGTTGCAAACATGTACATATTTCACTTGCATTTTCATCTAGGAATAAAACTGCTGGGCCGTAGGATATAGTATTTTTGCCTCTGGTGGATATGAGCAAGCATTTATTCCAAGAAGGAATTAATCCACACCCGCCATTATTATGTGAGAACTGTCCTCACTCCAAGTTCTCCCTCCACTTGTGTTTCAATGTGCTTCTGGCATGTGGCTGTGGAAATTACTTTGTATACTGATCTTTTTAAAAGGCAACTTACTAAAGTCACTTATTCAAGAGCTTATTTTTTAAATTTCCAATGTATATCCATCTTCTCCGAATATGCTAATTTTACTATTTCTTTCCAATATTTACAATTTTTACTTCTTTTTCTTTTGCCTAACTACACCGATGAGAACCTTGAGTACATTTTTCAACAGAAGTTGTGAGACTGGATATCATTATTCATGCTCTCAGATGGAGAGCTGCCAAATTTTCACAATTATACACTGTTTTTGTAGAAATCCTTTATTAAAATGTAGAAGATTGCATGTAATTCAAGTTTGCTCAAAGACATATTCTTATTTGCTCTTATTGTTTAACAAACTTTATTTTTTAAGATATATTTTGATTATTCTATTACAGTTGTCCCATTTCCCCCTCTAACTCCCCTCCACGCTGCACACCCTTTCCCACCCACATCCCCCCCTTTAGTTCATGTCCATGTGTCATAAGTTCTTTAGCTTCTACATTTCCCATACTATTTTTACCCTCCTCCTGTCTATTTTCTACCTACCATCTATGCTACTTATTCTCTGTGCCTTCTCCCCCCTTCACCTCCTCCCACTCCCCTGTTGATAACCCTCCATGTGATCTTCATCTCTAAGGTTCCACTCCTGATCTACCTGTCCTCTTAGTTTGCTTTTGTTTTAGGTGTGGCTGTTAGTATCTGAGTTTTTTGTCCTTTCACTGTTCATATTTTTTTATCTTCTTTTTCTTAGATAAGTCCCTTTAACATTTCATCTAATAAGGGCTTGGTGATGATGAACTCCTTGAACTTGACCTTATCTGAGAAGCACTTTATCTGTCCTTCCATTCTAAATGAAAGCTTTTCTGGATAGAGCAATCTTGGCTGTAGGTCTTTGGATTTCATGACTTGGAATACTTCTTTCCATCCCCTTCTTGCCTGCAAGGTCTCTTTTGAGAAATCAGTTGACAGTCTGATGGGCACTCCTTTGTAGGTGACTGTCTCCTTATCTCTTGCTGCTTTTAAGATTTTCTCCTTATCTTTCATCTTGGCTAATGTAATTGTGATGTGCCTTGGTGTGTTCCTTCTTGGGTCCAACTTCTTCGGGACTCTTTGAGCTTCCTGGGCTTCATGGAAATCTATTTCCTTTGCCAGACTGGGGAAGGTCTCCTTTATTATTTGTTCAAATAACTTTTCCACTTGTTGCCCTTCCCCTTCTGGTAACCCTATAATTTGGATGTTGGAACGTTTAAAGATGTTCTGGAGGTTCCTAAGCTTCTCCTCATTTTTTCGAATTCTTGTTTCTTCATTCTCTGTTTGATTGTTTCTTTCTTCCTTCTGGTCCACTCCCTTGATTTGAGTCCCAGTTTCCTTCTCATCACTATCAGTGGGAACATTTTCCTTTATTTCACTTAGCGCAGCCTTCATTTTTTCATCTAATTTGCGGCCACATTCAACCAATTCTGTGAGCATCCTGATCACCAGTATTTTGAACTGTGCATCTGATAGGTTGGCTATCTCTTTGTCCCTTAGTTGTATTTGTTCTGGAGCTTTGATCTTTTCTTCTGCTTGAACCATTTTTTTTGGGGGGGGGGTTTGGTCACACCTGTTAAGTATGAGGGCCGGAGCCTTAGGTGTTCACCAGGGTGGGGCAACCCAGTTGCTGAGTTGTGACACTGTTTGTGGGGTCAGAGAGGGAACAATGATGCTCGCTCCCCTCTCTGTTGCACCTCAGTCCCATCTGCCTCTTCCCACAAGCCAACTGGGCCTTTCTGGTGCTGATTACTGGGTGGGTGGGCTCATGTAAGTTCTAGGACCCTGTGGTCTCTCCAACAAACTCTCCTGTGAGGCTGGGAGTGTCTCCGGGCTCCTCAACCTCCACAGGTGTTTTCAATCAGAGGTTTGAGGCTTTCTTTCCTGGCCCTGGAGCCCTGGGTTGTGCAGTATTTTTCGATTCCTAGTGTTGCCTGGTTTATCTGTGTGCAAATGTGGGACAGCCTGGTCAGCCAGCTGCCTTGTGCACCATGCCTCTCCACAATTCGCCACCTCGCTGGGTCTGCTGCTGCCACCCCGAGCCCGGGGTCCGCCAGCCACCACTTCGCCTCCAGCCCTGTCTGCCTGGCTGCCTGGCTGCACCCCTCCTACCAGTCTGGATGAATGTGTTTATTTTAACTCCTTGGTTGTCAGACTTCCATACCATTCAATTTTCTGGCAGTACTGATTGTTTTTTTGTTTCTAAACAGTTGTTTGTGCGAGGAGGCACAGTGTGTCTACCTCTGCCTCCATCTTGGCCAGAAGTCTCCTCAAAGACATATATTTTTAAATCATAAATGGATTTTTAAATATTTATTGAAATGGTCAAATGATTTCATTATATTTTCTATTTCTGATGTAATCTAATAGATATTTTTAAGCTTAAATTAAACTTGGGTAAATTTCATTTTTCATAATGTATTATTTTTACATTGTTCTCTATATATTAATAATATTTTGTTAAATTTTTACATTGCTAAATATATATAAAAGATTGTTTTTAATTTTTCTTATTTTATCTCTGAAAGAAGTTTTTTTTAAGGAATCATTTTAATAATAGATACATTTTTCCCAAACATAATAACTTAGATTCTTCAGTCTGTTTTTCTGTCAAGTTTGGTAAATTTACTTTGCTTACCCTGGGTAATTACTAGGTTTATTAATCTTTTCAGAGAAACAGGATTTGATTCTGTGGATTTTTTTCTACATGTTCAATGCTTCCAATTACAATAATTTCCACTGTTATCTTTGTTCTACTTCTCTAATTAAGAAATTATTTCCTTTTAAAAAGTTTGAGGTAAAAGCTTAAATAATTGATATCCAGGTTGTTGTTTTCTTAAACATATCTTTAGGTAATAAATTTCCTCCCAAAGCTACTCATTATCTGCATTACACAGTTCTGATTTGTCTTCTTTTTATTTTTGCTCAGTTCAACAAATTTTCTCTTCTTATAATTACTTCAACTTAAACTTCTGACTTAACTTTTTTTTTTTTACTTCTGTTTGTAGTTTATTTAGAAGCTTGGCACTTAAATTTTAGGCAGATGAAGTTTGCCCATTTATCTTCTAGTTTAACTCCAGTTGATTTCAGTTTAATTCCACTGTGGTCTGAAATGTGTTCTAAATGACTTCAATCTTTTCAAATTGGTTCAGGCTTATTTGAAGATTCAGCATATGGTGAAGCGTGGTAAATATTTCATGAATGCTAGAAAAATGTAACTTGTCCATTTCTTCTTGTTGTTTGGTGCTCTATTTTATTTTAGTCAGGTTGGTTAATTTCCTTTTCAGATTCAAAGATCTTCAAGGATATACACTTTCTTCTTTCATTTATTTAAAGAAGAGTATTAAAGTCTCACTCCATGGCTCTGTGTGTGCCTTGTGGTCCTTGTAGTTCTGGCATTTTTTTCTTCATGGTTTTGGGGCTCTGCTATCAGGTATTGACCCAAAGGGCCTCAATAGTCCCCTCAGCTTGATTAGCTGCTAAGCAGACTTCTTTCCGGCTTCAAGTACCTGCCTCCCTTTTCTTCAGAAAACCTGCAGGAGTCCATGCTTCCTCTCTTCCATTAAGGTACAAATCTTCCACAAAGCAGAAGTGCTTTCTCAAAGACCTGGGAGCCATCTGCCTGGATCAGGGGAGCGGGGACAAGCATCTCCCAGTCTCTCTGGGTGAGAAGGAGTCTCACTCCAGGAAGGAATCTGTGGCGAACGCTGGTGGTCCCGTGGCATCAGGCTGGCCACCCTCCCATTGATGTCCTCTCACCCTTGCCCATGAATTAACCCCAGTGTTTTAAAGATCACCCTGCCTTTTGCTTCATGGGAGTTCAGTTCAATCTCTCCTCCCTATTTAATTCTTTCCTTAATTACGACAGTCTTAATAAAATCTTGTCTGCTCAACTGGAGTGACTCATATGAATTAATAATTATGATAAATATTATGATATATACTCCCATTGTATTTACTATTTTATTATTATGGAATATTTTATTTTCAAATGATGTATCTTGCTTTAAAAGTTACTGTAGTAATTTTTGGCCAGTATTTGCATCACATTTTTTCCATCCTTTAACCTTAATTTATCTATATCCTTAGCATGTTTCTACTAAAAATCAGATAATCCTCCATTATTATTATTATTATCATTATCATTACTATTATTTCACCCAGCAATGCAGTATTAGTCTTTTATTTAGAACATTTAATACACGAAAACTGTAATATTTAATAAAATAATCATTCTAGTAAACTTGCATGTGACCCAATACAATATATTAAGAAGACAATCCAGACCTTTCCCATTATACTGCATTTACCTATTTGAACCAAATGGTTCTTCCTGTTTCCTATTTATTGTCTTATTGTGGAGCAGTCCAGTTTCACAGATTCCAAATCCCTGGTGAACTTTTCAATATCTTCATCTACTTTATCCTTCCTTCATTTCTTTGTAGATTTAAAAAATAATTGTCTGAAAATTTTCTCTACTAAGTTCAATATCTGGGTCAACTCCACCTAGTGATGGATTTGTTTTGTCTTTGCTATTGGGCGTAGGTCTTGCCTGCTTTCATGTGGTGTAAACTAGGATTTTGTGTCCTTCATTAACAAAAAACAAAGACCACAGAGTCCTGAGAAAATGTTTCCATCCTCAAGAGGCCAGTCTCTTCATATTTCCCAGACAGTCTCGGGAGTTGATCTTAGAATCATCCAATCAGTTCCACTGGATGAGGATTTGAGCCGTCTAAGTGTTGGGCTATGATTACATAGGACCCAAGTGACCTCTATTTCTCCCTGTCTTTAGGGTCTGGACTTCTGGGCTGCTATGTAAGGACCTGGTGAGCACCTGCTCTTCTGGCCTGTATCACTGCAGGACATGCACCTCTCTCATTCAGAGGTCTTTAGTTCATCTCTCAGTCATTTGCCACAGAGAAATTCAAGACGAGGCAAATGTCTTACAGAGCAGGCTGGTTGTGCATTTAAATCCTCCCAGCCTCCATTTTCTCAATTCAGTCTACTGGGATCACAAAATATTTGTCTGGTTTCTCTGTCCCAGCACAGTGACATTTTCTAGGGGCTAATCCTAGATCCTCAGCTTCCAATGTGGCCCGGAATTGATAAATGTGTTCCCGGGTGAAAAATAGTTGTAGAAACTCACCATCAACTCATCATTCTCTCTGGGGTTCTCCAACCTTGCCTATTTTATTTTCAAGGGCCTACCCCATACCCAGACTTTTTATTTCTCAGGCACCTAAGAATATGTGGTAAAGGATCAAAGAGGTAGCAGAAATGTCTCCTGATAAATTCTTGTATTGAGAAAAGCAAAACATGACTCATATATGAGCTCAAAAGCAGATTACGTTCTTGTGTCCATGGTACATGTAATACACAAAGCACCAATGTTTTCAGTGAGATACTGAATAACCATTAATAAGCCAATGCATGTGCCCATCTGAAAGGATGATAATAAAAAAATCAAATGAAATCCCTTCTGAGAATGTAATAGTTCTTCCGAAGTGGTGAAATGACCTTTTCAATGTCGTCGTTCATTTGGCAAAGATGAAGCGTTATGTAGAAATCTGCGTCTTACCTGACTCCTCAAAGTCACTGTTGTAGGCCTTCCACGTCTCGGTTATTCGAAGCAGATTCTCCTCCATGGCCTGGATGTCCATGGAGGGGCAGTTGCACTCTGGAAATCGGGGGCCACACTGACACCAGCAGTCATTGTCCTTGCAGATGAATTCTCCCTCGGAATTGCAGGCGATGTAGCTCAAAGCTGCTTGTACAAAACGCTCCTGAAGGTAGTCTGGAAGGAGAACTTGCAGCCCTTAAAGAACAAACACATAAACAAGTTTACTTGGATAAAAAAATAAGAGCATAGTATATTTATTATGAATATTTATATTCAAAAAAGTTCAAAAACTCAGCACATCAAGTTATGGATTGGTGCATACTGAAAACTATCACTAGAAAATTACCTAAGTCCACAAAATTACAAATATTTATAATTCTTTTCAATATATGCACTGTTCAGGAATGCACTATTCAGGAATCCCACAGCCCTGACTGTTGTGGCTCAGTTGACTGGAGTGTCATCCCATAAACCAAAAGGTCGTAGGTTCAATTCCCAGTCAGGGCACATCCCTAGGCTGAGGGTTTGGTCCCCAGCAAGGGTGCGTGCAAGAGGCAACTGATCCATGTTTCTCTCCCTCTCTTCCTCCCTTCTCTCTCTAAAATTCAATAAGCATGTCTTTGAGTGAGGATTAAAGAAAAAAGAGTCCCAGAAAGTATAGGTGTGTTTAATCCCTCAGACTATCTGATATTTTTAAATTTATTTGATTGGCTCTCTGACTTACTTGATCAGAATATTTTGTTATTTTTCCATCAGGCAGATAGAGCCTGTCAACCTTTGAAAAGACAGGCAAGCATTGATTTTGTGCCACCTGGTTTCAAGCTGTTTTCTTTTTTTTTCCCCAGACTTATCATCCCACATCTACATAAATATCATCGTACAATGGGCTGGTGCATTGATGAATGAGTTACAGAAGGCTGCTGCTAATGCTTATCTCATGGCATCGACAACACATAATTTATCTCGATACTGTTCAGGAGTGATCACGGAGACTGACTACAGAAAGCAGATGAGCTAATTTAGCCATTTCCAGTTCATTTCCTTGTCAGGTGCTAACATGGCCCCAGTGATGCAGTTCATTACGTTTCTAATGCAAGTTTAGGAAAGCTGCTCTCTTTTAAGAAAAAAATGTCAAAAATGAAAATAAGGCCATGAGATTAATATTTGGGGGTCTCTCTTGGTTTTAGATGTATTACGATATTTCAGGGAAATGGAGTTTTAATTTCAGCATTTCCTGCTACGCAGAAAAAATTTAGAAAAAGTCTAAACATTCAAAGTAATCAGTACATGAAAATAAACATAATAGTAAGGAAAATTTTGACCAATACATAATTGCTATTTAGTACCAAACTGGATTTTTATGACTTTTATGTTTTTTTCTAACAACAACAACAAAAATCAATGCTTCACCCTTAACAATTATCTGTGAGGTTCACTTAATAAAAACAAAGAATTAACACTTAGGGGAAAAAATTACTTTGACCATATCTTGATAATTGTACCTGTTTCATTCTTTCAGATTAATTCTCCCATACTTTAGTTGGGAAAAGTATTCTTAGGACTTATTAGTCACATTACCATGTATTTTTATTTCACCTAAAAATATAACATTAATTGAATGCCTGCATTTGGAAGAGAATTGCTAGGCAAAGTGAAAATATGAAGACAACTGAGATGTATCCTTGTTCTAAAGGTAATTGCAATGCATTTAGGAAAAATGAAATATGTACATACTAATATTATATAATAATACTTAAATAACTAGTAGAGTTGGAATACATATAATTAACTAGGTAGGATTAATTGGCTAAGCCAAATCTTATACTGTGTTCATAAGATTAATAACTTTTCATAAAAAAAAGACAGGTTGGAACATATTTGACACATGCTTGTCTGGCAAGATAAAGAGTAAAAAAGACCAGAGGACCACTGGCCGTGATGTTATGTGTTCATGCTGTTAATTACTTTATGTACTTTTTTGCTAGAAATATAGATCAATATAAATTAGTTTGATACAAATCATTTTCTACTTTTCATTTTTACATATGTCAGCTCTGAGATAATTTCTTCCATTGATATAGTAATAGACAAAATAGTGAACCAAAGTTTCATAAATCCATATCATTCTTTTTTTACTAAAAGCAAAAAAAATACTGCACAGTAATATATTGTTAAAATTTACCGTAAATATTCTATATGGCAATAGCCTTGTACTGTGTCAATTTTGTTGAAATGAAACAGTAGAAACCAACTGGTCTGTAAGAGTGTTTATTAGTCAGTTACATGGCTCATTCACTGTCTCAATTTCTGGGAATTTTACCAAAAAGTTACTATTAAAATTTAATAAATGACTTTTAATTACTTCTAGTACCCTTTGACTCAAAGCTACCTTCTGTGATTTGTTAAATTCATAAGGGCTGAAAACAGTAGAATATCATTAATCTCTCTCTCTCTCTCTCTCTCTATATATATATGTATGTATATACATATATATGTATATATATATGTATATATATTGCTGATACTTTTCTATGAACTAATTACTCTTGGTCATATATCAAATCAATTTTATATCAATAATTTGGAGTGGTAGCTATAGCTCTTTCAGTTTTTGAAAGATGTCTGCTCTGTCACCTAATTGTGCAAAGCCAGATTTCAAGGTCAAAGAAGCAAGTAAATCCAGTTTACTCACTGCCAGAAATCACCCCATTTCTTTTGTTTCCAGTCAAAAGTAATGTAATGTGCAGCAATTTGACATCCCATTTCTGAATGCTAATTCTCACGGAGATGATTAAGTCATGAAGTTTTGTTCTAAAATTGTTGCCTAATGCTGTTACCGTCAATAATTCATATTGATGCTTTCTCTGCTCTGATAAAAATGCTACTTCAGGAGCCATTCATTTTCTTCTACAAGAGAATGAACAAGGCTTGAAAGAATAAGGCTGATACTAAAAAGCCATCTTGATTCCAGACTCCTCTCAATAACCTATTTGATTTCAGAAGCTCTCTAAAGGACCAGACACTGCTTCTACTACTTTACCTCATGCTTCATTTCAAAACACAATACAACATACACAAAGAAATGTATCTATTTATCTACATCTATATCATCAATATCCATCTGTATCCATCCATTCAGCCAACTAAGTAAATCACTAACAAAATATAAAAAAATGCAAAGACATATGGTGTAACTTAATAAAAAATTATTTGGATGCACTTATTTTTCCAAATGCTATAAACAATAACCCATAATTTTGGGTGTGCTTGAAAGAAATGTATTTATAGTGACATTGCTCCCAAATGAGTGAATGCTTTGCCTTCTGCCCAAAGAAGCAAAGGCGGGGAGGTTGAAAAGGTGAATCAGCATGATGACTGGACTCTAAGTATACAAGCACATGAAATCTAAGACAGCGTACGTGAGAAGTCCAGAGTGTCAATACTCATTTTCTAAGGTTGTTTTTGGAAAGGTCTTTGTATCAACAAGGTACACAAACAAAGCTGCAACAGACAATGAAACATGCAAACATGGCAAATAGAAAGGGTAGAAGGTAAAGAGGCAGAAATTGCATAAATCGAAAAGAATAGATACATAGTTAAATATAGGGATGTGTTGCTTCATGTATTCCTGGTGTTAATTTTTTCCAAGACATACAGGTGACTGAAGTTTGTGTGTACAATACAATACTCTGAAAGCTGAGCGCAGTGATTTCCAAACAGTAAGAACCCATTAACTGTGCTAAGGGATTTTAAAAATTAATCAATTGAAATAAATATAAATTTGATATAAATGTTTGTGTCCTCTTGGATGAAAGTTCACATTCTGATGGAGAGTTAATCCATACTTGTAGAAAGGAGTAAGCAGTAGAAAATCACAAGTAATATTGTATACTATATTTCTATTTAGAGGAAATATTTGTAAAATATTTAGAACAAAACTCAATCTAAAATGGATCATTATAAATCGGAGAGCATTTAAAGTTCAAAACTTTAAAGTACTTTCCTTGCAAATTTTATACAATTCAAAAGGAATGTCATTCATTTATTCCTTACACTAAATTTCAATAAATCAAGGCTGTTAACACTTTTCAACATTGAACACTGAGAAAGAATGGCACAATTTCTACAACTTTCGTGTATCTCTATCTAAAACTGAATATTGTAAACAGAGATATAATATATGCAGTTAGAAAAGGTATACTAGGAAGAACAATTCAGAATTACTCCTTTGATTGGTCAACATTATTTCGGCAATGTACCATCACAAATGTGTTTCTGAACTTCTTCAAACTAGTCCATATTCATTCATGACCTTTCCCTATTTGAATGAGCACTATACATCACATAAGCATTTTGAAAAGAGTATATATTTGTCAAAAGTTATTATTTTAAACATCCCCTATTAAATTAGCTCGAAAATGTAGTAATGGAAAAAGATGGTAATTACTAGCATTATCAAATAACCTATATTTATAGTGGAAATAATATACAGATAACAATTTTGTTAGTATGTTCTCCAGTACATTTCTGTCAGAAGACAAATATATCCTTAACTGCCATCTATGTTTATATTTCAAAGGTCAACAGTTCATGTTCCATGATGCATGAATACAATTAGAAGTTTGCCCAGAATCTCCATGGAAAAAATTCAAGGCTCAGACAGACCTTTGAAAAAACTGCTACTTACTGAGACAGTGATTACTGTGGGAAAGTCAAACACTACCATGATACATTTTCCACTGCTATGGATTACGTAATTTAAGAAGTAAATTGAATTTTGACATTTTCTTCTCCCGGTCTAGAATGTTTCTATCAGTTAAAAACTTAGGAAATTGTCCTTTTATGAGAATTTCAACAGCCTAGTATTGCACACATGACTTATAATAAAAAGAAGAAGAATGCAATCGCAACTGGACAGAGAATTAACAAGACTCTTCCTACATACCTTGCAACTGAATCTTATTCTCCGGACTCTGAACCAGAACAGAGCTGACAGAATCTAGGTTGTCATAGTTACTGCAGCCGAGAGGACCTGTCCGTGTTTCCGTTACCTGGCAAAAGGAAAACATCGACTTCATGATATAAGTCAGACTTTACCATGTTCCTTGGGGTTCAACGTAGGTGTCGCATCACTGAGGGCTCTAGGACGTCATATTCAGCAACAGTGCGCACACTTAAACACAGAGGAAGCAACTCTCTTTAATTCCATTTTTCTCTCCTTGGGACAGAAATACATCTTCTGGCAAATAATGCAAGCCCTCTTTTATCCAAGGCACCACCCACCTAAGGTCACCGATGTTAGCCAAGGCATGACAAGGGAGGGCATGTCCCTTTAGGCAGGGGACCAAGTTTTGACTCTATGCATAAGAATTGTTTTTTGGTAGTTCCTTTTTCCCTCAATAAATCAGAAGCACCTACCATGCTACTGTCTAAAAACTGACGGTATTATTTTATTTTTCTACTTCAAAATCAGCTGGACTTTCTTAGTTCTAATTCCTCGCTTCTACAACATATTCCTCACACATCCCACCGTTCCCCACTTTGACTAATTGATTTTACCTACCCTCAAGATTAATCTCCTGTTAAAACACCCACACAGCGCAGCCGTTAATGATTTCCACTGGTATAATTTTACCATTTGTATAAAGTCATGCTTTGCAGTACACAGCCTTAGCAGTTAATTGTGGAATCGCACATCGTAGATGGGTTTTTCCACGAGCGTCCTGGGATGGATTGAGTCAGGAGATGAGGAAGAGTTTAATCCATTATGTGAGACTGGAAATGGATCCTGAGGGTATATTTTTTTAACCAAACATATTTTAAAGCTGAGGCATTTTGTGTAATCTTTGTGTTTAAAAAAATCCTCCTCTTGGCAACCAGAATATTTGCAAAACAGTGCAGGTCACGCCATTCTGCCATTCACAACCTGACGTTGGCCTCCCAACTCTCTCAGGGTACAAACCAGCCCTTCCTAAGACAAAACGAAGCCATATTATCCCACTTCCTGTCTCCTCTCTCAGCTCCCCTCCCCGCTTGCTTCCTCGTTCACCTGCCTGGGCCACACTGGCTTCTTCCTGTTCTTCCACCACGCTGGTTACCCTCATGTGTCCGAAATTCGGACTCGTGGTTCCTACAGCTGGTGAGCTCCTCCCCTATTTCCGAGCTCACCTCTGTACTTCCCCCACATGTTTGTTACAGGTCTTTCTCCGAGAAGTAGTGGGCTAACTCATTGAAAAGGAATACACCCTCTCACACTCCCCTCCTCCAAACATCACTGTTTCCTCTTCTCCTTAGCTTGTTCTACTTTTCCATAGCAGTTAGCATCTTCTAACATGCTGCCTACGTCACTCATTTATCATGACTACCGATGAGTCCCCTCGTGAGAATGCAAGCTCTTTAAGTTCATGGAATATCATCTATTCCAGCAACATTCAACCAGTGCGCCACGAGAATTTTTGAAAACGGCAATACCTGACTATTTAGTCAGGGACACAGACCTCTTTTCCCTTAGACTGGCAAATTCAAAATAAATAAAAATTCAAGCAAAAAAATAACATAAATTACCAGCCCAAAGTGTCACAGCCTTTTGTTTCCCCATCTCTATGTATTGGTTCTCATCCCCTTACCAAACATGAACACATGTGAGTGTGTGAATGCCTGCTGTTCAGGGCCATCCCTCACTCACAGCACCAAAATGCCATGGATGTTACTTTTTTATAGCCCCATTCTTCTTTAAAAAATGATTGTATTCCATTAGCTTCAGAATTATATTAGGGTATATCCAAGTAGCTTTGGAATAATTTTGCACCACCATTGATTATAGATGTAAAACAAGAGAATATCGGTAAGTACAATATAGCTCATTCAGAGTTTTGCCCAGAGAGAGAGCCTTCCTTCTGGGTGTAGTGAGCTCTCCCCAAGACCTGCCTCCTCCCTAGATAATGCAGAAGAAGCATCAGTACTTAAGAGGAGATGCTCCCGCCCCACAGCGTAGCAAGAGGAATGCATGGAGGCTGCACTAAAGGGGACCAGCAGGATGTGTTAGTAGCACCCACACCTGGGCGAACTGCATCACCCGTTGTTGCCTACTGTCTTTAACTGGGACCATATTTCCCTCAAAATGCCTTTCTTCCAGAAATAACATTTCTGTTCTTTAATCACTTCACACACATTAAAAGCCGTTTTGGGGTGTGTTCAGAATGACACTAAACTGGAGAACATCAATCATATTGGCTCATATTGCTGTTTTGATAGAGTGTTTCCTCATTCAGTATAAAGACTGATCATTGTTTTTGAAAAAGATGCATTATTGTATGAAGTTTTCCTCAAAAGTTATTCATTTTACTAGTTCTTTCTTTGTTAAAGTTATGTTAACATACTGGTAATTGATATACCCAACAAATGGCTCATACCCAGAATGTATAAAGAATTCCAGTGAGTTTCTGGCTTCTGGCTCCTCCTGTAAGGAGCTTAGAAGTTGCCACTCAGTCCTATCAAATCAAAGCCTGAACAGACTGAAAGCCAGCAATTCTTGAATCCTTGATAGACGAGGCACAGGGTAACCAGCTGCCCTCAATCCTGGAGGGACAGACAGGAGACGACTGGAAGTCTCCTCTGCCCAGGGCCGAGACTCAAGAACAAAAGCCTCCCTCACCCCCATAATCTGACCCATGACCCACGAGTTGCTGGAGGGTCCATGTGGATACGTCCTAGGTGGTTCAAAATCCCAACGGTCCAAACAAGACTCCCTACAATGTTCCGAGAACTACCCCTAGGGTCCAACCAGGTTTCCACAGTACATACTGGAGGAAAATCTCCTCTTGCTTTCCACAGGGGAGAGGAAAAGAAACCATTTTTAAATACCGCAGAGCACTCTGTTCTTATCAGTGCCAGCCTGCCTCCGGGGCAACTAGCTGATGGAACCTACCCTCTGGGGTAGTACCAGAGCCAGAGGACCTGAAGAAGGACCTGCCCCAGCCCCCACTAGCCATCCTGTGGAACCCAGGGTGGGGTGGACGGTGGTGGAGAGTAAAAACTTGAGGATCTCCTAAGCAGACACAGGCACACGCTGTCAATAAGTAAATATACCAAGAATTAGGATGTTAAAGCCCTCCTGATCTTTCAGTTTCTTACTGATTTATCTTACCATAAAGTTTTCCTTCTGTTTTATTACAGCAATTATAAAATTACTTTACCATCAACTCTTTCCATTTAACTTCTTTCCATATTTAATTGTAAAGTCTCTATCCAGAATTACCTGACACGTGGTAGGAACTCGGTAACAGGGAACTAAATTGATAAACATTGAATTTTAGTTAGAAATCTTTATTACAAAAGAATGCTAGTTTATTTAGTGCACACCTTGGAGAACCTCTTGAAGAAAACGCGGCAGGGCCAGCCTATATGAATGTCTACAGGTCAGCCAGCTACACGCTGCTCCCGCCCACCCACCTCACGACACGGCTGCAGTACCTGGCCCCAGGGAGGCCCTGTCCAGGTAGCTCGGTGTCCTGGAAGGGAAATGAGAGTTGCGACTGGGACTTGAACCTCCTGGCTCGTGTAAATCAAATACCCATTCAAGAAATCATACTGGCTTTCTAATCTCTATGCTTAAGCTTTTGAAACTCTGCTTGCCTCGATCAATCTAATTCAGCCCCATCCATTCTGTCTCTTTCTCATGCAATAAATTTACGGCAAAGCACAATTTAATTGGTCTGGATTGATGTATAAGTCAATTAGAATGGTGTAGCATCTTGGGTCATTGTCATGAACAATAAATATTGCTATAAATGTGCTTGTTAATATACCTTGATTGAAGGCCAAATGAACTGGATTTTATTCCAAGTATTAATTTATTAGTGCTCTGAAATAGAAAAGCCCATACATTCTTATATCACTCTGCACTAGACTTCTAAAAACTGAAATACAAGTTTTGATAGCATGCGTGTTTCTGTTCTTACATATATAGGATCTTTTATAATTGCATATGCTTAAAGCTATCAAACTAAGGAAGATATTTTGAAAGTGTTGATGTTAAAAGAAAGTATATTAAAACTAATACCTGATGATTATATCATATGATGAAGCTAAAACAATTTTATATATGTAACTATGTAATAAGTGCATATAATAATTATATGGTTAAACTATGAGAGAGATTATATAATTACTTATATGATAATTAATTATAAGTTACTTTACTAGTTAGAAATTATAAAGATATATAATGTTTCATATGGGAACACTAAGTTTAAAAATATTCTTATCAGCTTTTTTCTCTGTTGGTCACTACATCTTATTTCAACATTTTACTAAGCACTAATCTCAAACTGCCATTTCAATTCAAGCCTAGTTCTACACACCGCAGTATTTCTGGGATTGAATATTTAACTTAGAAATCAACTCGTGACATACTGTTAATCTGAGAAGCACATGGAAATAAAAGTCATATCGATATACATGTAATACTTAATTTTAAGAATTATTTTATTACTTACAGTAAGTTTTGTGAGAAAAGTGCAGATTCAGCTATAAAATGCTGCATGTCCCCAAGTGAAAAATACAGAGTGTATCACTGCGAAGCTTTTTTGCATCTCCACACAGTAACAAGCATTGCATTTGGTGCATTATACACAATTAATACCATAATTTAAAGTATAGTTGACATTGTCAATGCTTCTTGAACCTGCTCCAACCATTTAATGGAAGTTTAAAATAGTTCATGATATACAGTCAATGCCAAGATGACTCATATTTTCACATAAAAAGTACACAAATCAAATTCAATGTAAAGCTGAATTGTTGAATTATTTATCTGTGCAAATGCCTTTATATTGAAAACTATGTTCCTTAGTTTCATTTCCTATAATTTAACTATCACAACCATTTATTCTAGGGTTGCCTTTTTAAAGCTTTTTAGAGACTTAACTACTGGAGGGATAGTGATCCTTGAATCATGAGGGCAAAGAGTATGACTATAAACAATACTAAGGTGTATCCATAAAACATGTACAAAATAAACACTGCAACTATAAATTGTAAACTCTAAGAAATGAGAAATACTGTTGCCAAAACAGAGTATGTGAATTAAGCTGTGAAGGTCTGAGGAGAGGAACACAAAAGACAGAGCTCACACTTTATTTAGGGACAAAACAGAGCGTGTGCTCTTTGGAGAGCAATTGTGTTGGTGCAGGGTTCATCTGTACTTGCCGCCGTGAGCTCAGGTGTGGTTACAATGACTGACCTGTTTTTTCCATACTCCATAAGTGGTCTGATGCAAAGAATACACATGCACGTCACCCACAAACTGCCCCAGATCACCCTAAGGAGGAAAGGTATGCCTGCTCCCTTGAACACACATTAAAATATCAAGTTCCATGTGGGGCTAGAAGAGAGAAGTTTGCTCAGATTCTTAAAGCGTCTATTCAGGGTGCCATGGAACAAGGTAAGCTGGACACAATTTTGTCACAACGAGGCTGCTGAACAACATCAGGACCCCTTTGTTCAGAGACCACGATTTCCGAGGGACATCAATGCCTGCTCTTGGCTGGTCTCAGAGAGGCCAGATCTATACGCACGCTCCTACAGATGATATTTTGAAATAACACGAGCCTAAAATCACAGCAATTGCAGGAAACTCAGTGTCAAAACAAGAACAAAGCTTTCTCTGGGTTCCCTAGTACAATGTACATACATTTAGAAAACCGACGTTTCTATCAAAGCTCCGTCTGCGATGCCTATAAATGATGATGTCGCATCAGGGGTGACTTTGGGCTTCATTAGATAGAAGCTATAGAATCTCATTTTCACCCTCGAGTTGGCTAAGTTTTCTGATGCATGTAGCATTAATAAGGGAAGCGGTGAAGCTTCGTTGCCTCGGGGCATTACAAATAACAAATACAGATCGCAACCGGCTCAGGGCGCTGGCCTGCTGTCCATGCTCCGGGGAGTTATTAGGCAGTCACTACACTTGTCACTGCCACAGTGGGCCAGGCTGCCACCACGCCTGCCCAGAGGAATCACGTTTTCAGAACTCAGGAACCACAGGTTCTTTTCTGGCGCTTCACATAAAAAATAAATGTATTTCAGGGCAATGTTTACAACACTACATTTATTTTAGAAATGAAAGCAAACAGAAGAAGTAAAATATTTTGAGGGCTTTTACTTTCTTTATCGTTTATTCTACGAATTGCAATCACCATTGCCTTTTAGTTTATTGAATCTCTGTAAAACGACCACACGCTTGGAGATGCAAGGGCAACTAATACTTCAGGATCCAAGTCCTGAACACAAATACTATTTGGTGGAGCTTATATAAACCATCCCATAAAACTGCTAGTGTTTTGTAATCATTTCCAACAACGACATTGCCGGCTATCTGCAATGGATGGAAGCACCAAAGTAGGAGTCATATGAGAGACTACATGTGACGTAGTCAAGTCACTGAAACAATGGAATTAGCAGAGCATCCTCAGCCCGTACTGCCTCTCCCCCGGAGAGAGAGATTGCCCTTTGCAAAGGACTGTGCACATGCTGTTCCCTATGGTTCTTCTTATTCTATTCCCCAAACCCTTTCTGTCCCTCTAGATCCAACCACTTCAAGCTATTCTTCAGAGTTGATGTGTTCTCTCTCTTCAATGGAAGGAGCAAGGAAACAGGAGAGGGAGCACACCAGAGCTGGGAGAGACTCTAACCCACGATTCAGCTAATGGCTCTGTCATCAGGATAAGCGAGCAAAGGGTCACCCTAAACAGAGCCGCACACTTTCACTAATGGCTGTTGCACAATTTGCTGCATTGATGTATTTCCAGATCCACCCAGACTGCCCAGGTAAGACTCACCTGGAGTCTCGGTCAAGGGGTCACCTGTGAGCTGAGGTTCCTCTCAACCGAATGATGTTTTCCTTCCTTTGGATGAGGTGACTATGAATGTGCAGGTGTGAATGTCAAGTGCTGGAGTGCAAGCACCTATCCCCTCGTGAGAGGAAGACAGTGGAAGAATCAAGAGTCGTGCCAATCGACCTTGGCCGGGAGTGCACATGAGGCACAGGCTGGGACAATCAGTCACTCGTCACAGTGCCAGCCACCCAGGGCTCTGCCACACCAGGGCACCAAAGCCGGGTACCTGCTTAGACAGAACTCCTTTTGTGCTACATGTTTAGTAACACTATTTCACTGTTAATGTTTTTAAACATCTTTAATTTAGACGTCAGTATAGTACATTGGCATCCCCCACAGTGCCTACTCTTCTATTTCCAAAAAGATACTTCTACCAAAATGTTGTATTACTCTCCTGAAATTGCCTACGTACTACGACTATTCTGAACTGTTTATTAAACCATGCGTATTGCTTATGATTGAAAATGTAAAACTTTTTACTACAGTCTTTTAAAGTTTCATGAGCGTTGACTATTTCTGAATTCCATAAACACATAGCAAACGCTTCTGTCTTCATTTATCTTTTTATGGTAAGAGTTAACGTCTGCGCACATTCTTTCACTCTGAAGCCGACGTATGCTTCGATGTGTCACCCAATCAAACAAGCCAGAGAAGCACACCACGTCAAAACTCGGCAGTCTCGAGTATCATCAGAAAGGCAGAAGTGGATTTCTTGTTTCTTGGCCATTACAGACACAGTTTAATGGTCATTTCTATCTTTTTACTCACAAAAAAGCTAGGATGCATCCAAATTCTTTAGCAACTAAAAATCATTCAAATTCAGCACTAAGATGGCTTTAACTAAACAAAAAAAGATATTAAAGAAAGAGGAATCTTACTGTCTACATGAATTCCATGTGTACTAATAAAATTCTAAGGAGCCAAGGAAAAAAGCCATACATTGGGCAAATCGCTCAGCAATACTGTGATCGCATTATGCATTGTTGCCCTTACCCCATTTTTTAGCTGAAACAGAGCCTGAGGATTATACCTATTAATTAGACAATACATTATAATAAATAATGGAGGCATAACAAAGTGGAAAGGACTAGAAGTTTGGCAATTTTTTAAGGATGCATTTGTATATTTCCTGTAATACTTAATTTAGAATTAAAAAATTTAGAAACAAAATAATCCATATCCAGTGTGGACTCTCTGCATTTCTTGTCTTCCTCCTCCATTACCGTTCCCCCACTTCCTCCTCTCCTCCGTATCATTTCCTCCCATTTACCTCCTGCAGAGGCCAGGGCCCTGCAGCAACTTCCCGACACTCTACTGGCAACAAGCCTTTCTCATAGCGAAGTCCCAAGCCAACCCACACGCCCTGGAGGCACCGTGGTTATAAAGTTGTTCACTTTGACATTCTACAGGTGCCCCTTGAGCATACAACAAGGTGAACTCTTAGCCACACTGAACACTAATTACCATCATTTTTAAAAATCTTAGAGAAAATGATGCTTCAGTGACTATCTTATTGATATTTTGATTTATGCTTTCCCCTTTTCTAAAAGATGAAAAGAAAATCCCTATTCACGCATATGTCATTCACGTAGCATTAGTAGGGAGAAACTTTCATAAGTGATCTATTCTAAATGACTCAACCTTGATTCTATTTTTTTAAAATATTGTTTTAATTATTTTCTATGAAAGATTTTCAAAAGAAGAGGACTAATCTGCCTTTTATAATAAATTATTAGGTCAACTTCCCTTGGCTCAGTTGACATACAAGTAGTCCTTACGTGATACCATATTGAGTATGTGGGTACTTGATCCTGTATTTATGGGGCCTGATGAGAGTCTATGAGCTGCTCTATCAGTAGTATTATGTTGTGGTGCCACATCGCTTGTTTTAGGTTGGGTGCCCCCTTCCCCTACATCAGTATAAATGTGATTTCATTCATTGATATAACAATTGTGTCTCTCGCCAGCACAGTAGTCTCTCTGCAAGTCTGTGGTTAATTAGCAAGTCGGGAAAGCAAGCTGCATAGATTTGTTACTGAACAGTTTCACAGCGAGATAATATCTGAATTGAAACTGTTTTCCTCCTGGAGTTTATAAATTTTATTCCATTTTTATTGTGTACTTTTTTCTTTTTATAAACTTCCTACATATTCAGATGCTGTGCCTGCTTGATATGTCATCTATATTCAATCCCAACTTCAGCTTTTGAATTTTTTTCTTTCTTTTCATTCCTATAATTTTGAGATGTACTTTCTATAAATGTTTTATTTGTGACAATTCTCCATTAATTGTTAAACTTTTTCTCAAGAGCAACACATTCTGAGCTGTATTTGTCAAGTTTTCAAGACTTTTCTCTGGCGTCTGAATTTCTTTAGAAGTTGAGAATGAACGTTCCCCTGGCTCTTCCTTTTTCTGTCCTGGCCCCTGTTAGGTGGCTTGGGGGTGGTTTATGTTTCCCCATTGGGACTCCAGTTCCACTGCTGAAATACTTTGTCGGCTGCAGTCCTGAGAGTAGCTGAAGACTGTTCAACACAATTAAATTGTGAGCTTAAAAGGAATTGTGGTAGCTTATTAGTTCTCTGTGAAGCTATTAAGATTTAGCTTCTCCACCCCAAGGTGCTTTCATGCCTGGACTAGATGAACTCTGCCCATGTATTCCACTGTTCTTCGGCTCCTGAGGGTCAGGGGAACAGGGCTAGACTCACAGGGGACCAGCCATCTCTGCCCACTCCATCCTCCCCAGGGTCAATTGCCTTCTTATACTCAAAATAAAGACTTTACAAAGCAATGGGGCCAGACTGGGGAAAAAATGCTTCAGAAACTTCTTATACTACCCAGGGCCTGTTTTCTAGTGGGCACCTAAGCCTATCGACCTCGGGAGAGATGAACAGGTCGGACCAGAGCAAATCAGTTCTCTCTTTAAACTGCCATCTTCCCAGAATGCCCCTGTCTCTTCCTGACCAGCAAGCTCTCTGTGACTGATGTTGTCCACTCCCATCTCTTCACTTATTACCTGTATATTGGAAATGCTCAGATATTCTCTCATTAGATCCTCCCTTGAACATTGTGACCCATAATTGCAATTATATTTTATACATTACTACTTGGGTTTGTCACAAATGCCTTGTGTATTTTGTGCCCCAGACTGAGTTTATTAGCTCTGTGTATATAAACCCAGCGTCCTGTCATGCCCTATCAAATTCATGGCAGGACCACGTCCACCATACGGCACAGGTTTAAATCCACCTTCATTCTCTCTAGCTTCTTCCCCTATACCTTCCACTGCTTTGTGTGAAATATGTAAACTCTATGTTTCCAAAGCTATTGGTTTCTCTATTGTTGTTGCATTAGTGAAAGCCTCTGTCTACTCTTCCATTATTAACCGCACTAACATCCTAACTTATTTCTATGCCATTGGACCTTTCTAATGCAATGACGTTTCTGAGATATAATGTTGATAGATGTCCCATTCAAACAACGACCACCATTAAATCATGGACATGTCAGAGGATTTGTTACAGAACCCTAATTAGCTTCAGGCTTTGTTCTCCTGTTTTGTAACTAACTTTGTCCCAATCCCACAATCAACTATTTCTTGGTAGAAACTGCTTGATTCCGATGAACTCTTAGTGGCTGGTCTGCCTCCCCCACCTGATTACCCTGGTGTTGAGCATGAGCTCCCAGCTGTGCAAGGAGCGTGGGTTTGCTCCAGGGCGTTCATTCTGGCAACTGCCCAGTGACTTGCTCATGTGACAGTGACAGAAGCTGGAGGACAGAAGTGCAAACACAAAAGTACAATTCAAGTCTATGTGCCCTGTCCATCAACATCCCATGGACGAAGTCACATGACCAGGGCCAACATCAAAGGGAGAAAACATTGTTCCTCGATTATCACAGAAGCCACAAACTCATTTGGAAAAGGGTGTACTAAAGACATGGGTAAAAAATTGGGAAAAGCTAAAGCAATGGGGGAAACAAAAAAACTCAATTCATGTCATTATAAGCTGGGTAAACACTTTTCACTAACCAGGCACAGAATTCTTCTGACACACTGAAATCCTCTCCATTTTCTTAGCATAGCTTACTCTTTCGCATTTCAAAGCTTTCCACCCATTGTCTGGGTTTTTTTCCCACGTGACTACCCTACTATTATTCTTCACGACCAGATCAAATGTTTCTGAATATTCTTACCAGTTCCCTCGGACAAGAACCAGCGAGTGTCCTTGAGGTAAAGCTATTTTTGCCACATTGTTTTTCTCTCTACTGATGTGTCTCACCAGACTAAATACTTCCAGGCTAAAAGTCATGGCCTTTTCATTTATAGAGGCCTGACACCTAGCAGTGCTGGGTGCATCACAGACACAGAATAAACACTCACCAAGTGAGCAAATTAATGGGGTGATCTGCAAACTTTTGTACAAATTTGACTGGTATGGGGCATTAAAAACTGATTGCATCTAGCAATTGCAGGATCACACATTATGCATATATTTTGCTTTAACTGCCACTTTCATTCATTCAACTATAAGTAATTAAATGGTTTCACTCATTTTATGAAAAAAATTTAATTTAAGTAGTGGATGCTTCAGATTTAAAAACTAGCAACTGTAAAAACTAGCATTGATTTCCATGAAAATGAGCATTAAACAATGTGTTGTATTAAGTAGAAACATTATATATTTAGCGAAAAAATAAACAATGTTTAAACTTGTATCTTCTTTTTAGGGTATAATTTTCTCTGGTGTGATTCCATTTTGGAGGAGATTTTTCAAACTTTAACTCTGGCCAAAGGTGAACTTGTTGGAGAGTTTGAACTAAATTGCTTTAGCCAGTTTTAAGTTATGGGAGGGTGAAAGTCCATTTCTCATGCACTTAACTGAAGCAGGCTCCAACCTTTTCTCCTTACATAAGTCACACATGCCTAATGCTATATATTTTCAATGTGACAAGATTATTATAGTTCTCGGAGAAGCCTCTAAATTTAAAAGAAAATATCCAATCACTTTAAAAATGACAAAATTTTCCATTTAGGCGTCCAGAAATTGCCGAAGGAGACTGTAGTTTAAAAGGAAAGAAAATACAATTAAGGTCAACTCAGATTTCTGCGTAGGGTAGATGGAAAAATGATACAGGACAAATATCAAATTAGTATAGCATTTCAGGGCAGAAATGTTAGGAAGTTAATGCACTCGAAAGAGCACTTTAAAATGTAAGAGGAGTTTAACCTCCCTCCACCTTCCACAATCCAGCCGGAGAGAGGAGCCGCCATCTGAAATAGAAACTCCACGCCCAGCGCTCCACTGGTCAGTTTTTATCACTTACAGTTTGAACTCCTCTTAAGGAGCGTGAAGGGGAAAATATTCATTAGCAAGTGGCATAAAATAAGTTTGGTGCTATATAGCACATCAGAAATTACTTTTTAAACCTAGCTCCGCCTTCTTTATTAATTCCCTGGACAAAAAAAAAAAAGTGTTCACATTTTAAGAGGTAGGAATAATATAGTGAAGGTTTAGAATGTTAAAGAAGAAAAATTGCAATTTTTTTTAACTTCACACGCATATCCAATAGCATGTCAAATCTTTGCATTCATTTACACTCCGGCTTTCTGAGATGGTTTTGTATCTCTGTTTACTTCCTTCCCAGTTTCCTTTATACTATTACTCAAGTCACTGTGGAAATGACTGAATAGGAACTGAGGAGAGGCACTGCGTCATTCAAATACAGAGACTGCTATCTGCGGACCATTAGATATAATGGGAAATGAGAAACCTTCCAAGTGTCCAGCAACTTTTTAGTCTGGTTCAAGGACATATTGTAGAGGATTTTTCTTGGGACAGTCTGCAGGCTGCATTTGAAAGGCAAGAAAATAAAGTCAAGGAGAACAGATCTGGGGCTCTATAGAGGGAAGTGCCGGAACTATAGTCCTATCGGGAACCTAGAGGAAGGAAGGGGAGGAACCAGCGAAATCAACAGACCCCATCAACGGCTTAGAAATAAAGAAGAAATGTAGAGAATGGCATGCGAAGAGCTTATTTCTAACCTTTGAATTTGATTAAAAATCATGATAAATAGAGGAAAACATTTTAGGTTACTGGAAAAATCAGAGGGGGACTTGGATTGAGGGTGGGACTGGAAATATTGTACATATTTGGGATTCATCAAAACACTGTTGATGGCTGATGATTGAAATAGTTTCATACATGTCAACATTTCTATTAATAAAAATTATCTCGAAAGCACAATAGTTTATTGACAATACCCTTCCTTTACTGGGTTACATGGACAGTTAACTGGTATAGAGGTCATTTCTTTCCTTATACCATCCTTATGCCTTTTTTTAAAATACTGCAAAGTCAAGGAAAAATTTATTTTGAAGATGACCTTGCCTAGGGTTTTTTTCATTTTTCCAATGAGTTGAAAATTGTTATAATTTAAGAGGAGGGAGAATAAACTGTCTCTTATCTCCCTGAGTCCTGAAAAAAAAATGAGTATTTTGTTAAAAAGATAAGAAGTGAGTGATGAACACTTAGACCTAGTAATCCCAGTACCCATAATAAATGATAAAAAGCTACGTGAAAATCGGAACTGACCACTTATTTTTAAAAAAGGAGGTTGTCTAAGTTTGGCATCCTCCAAATTACTTCTATTCCCTGAATTTTGGAAAGAAGAATTTTGGACTGTTGTACAAACCCTTTTCCCAACAGCCTTCCATTATAAGCGGAAATGCAGAAATTCACCCGAAAGTGAGCCTTCATCTTAGGTTCAGTGAGTGTTCATGAATTACAATAAAAGGACTATTGCATTGCAATGTAGTCCTAACAAGTCAAGCCTGCCTTTGTGTACCCTTGATGTGGCTCCCTTTGTACCAGCTGACTTCTCCTGCTAAGGGTAAGGGGACCCTGACTCATTTCTACTCTGTTTCACATTGTTTTTTCTGCATTAGAGTTTGCGCCTGAGTCCTCTATTTGTCTGCCTTATCTTGTAATTGTAGGCTAATCTGTCAAGTTGACATGTATATAGCAATTAATATGTGCTATGCACTGTTCTAGGAACTTTAAATATATTAAATTTTTTAACATTCATGATGGCAATATAACATAAGTGATATTGTAACAGGGCACAGACAAGGGGGGGCCCCCAAAAGGAATTTGGAATGGAGTCCAGAACTCAAGGTGTCCAGGAAATATTAAGATGTCCTCACCCCTTATCACCTCCCACAGGTGTCAGTTGGGGGAAGGGACACATGGAGCAGGGCCATTGACAGCTGTTTTGCATAGCAACAGTTTTGCAGCTAACCTCTAGAATGCTCATTTAACATATCTATAACCTTTAACTGGTTTCACAGATATATTAAATAGCTGTGGCCCTGCTTTGAGCCAGGGGGATGGAAGTGACTTCCACCCAACACGTAACTGGGGGCAGGCCCCCCTGAGTTGCAGTGCCTGTGTGGGAGCTTGGAGATGACGGGCTCCATGCCTCAGGGCCACCCCTGCCCAGACTCACAATGGCAGCCCAGTAAACTTGGAATAACACAGGAATGCTGGCAAGTGCAGCCAATTTTGGAGGAGTCGGAAATGGGGCTGCAAAGGAGGACTGGCGTGGGGATTTAAAACCCAGACACAGCAGCCATGTGAAGAGGAATACCGCACTTCTGGCAGAGTGGGGACCCGCGCGGCCATATGAGAAGGACAGATTCACCAGGTGGCTTTAGCAGAGAATCAACACTGGGCTTTGCCTGAGTGGCAACCCTACCTTCTCCTCAGCTCTGGTGGAGGAAAGAACCATGAAGTTTTGACCAGAGTGCAGGCCCCTGCAGCTCTGGTAGAAGAGGCCCACATGGCTTTGGGGTGCTCCCTTTGGCCACATGATCCGGGAAGCAGGAGAGACTTTGCTTGGAAAAAGAGTGAAAGAACTTTTTGCCAGTAGGCCCTGAGAAGGTGCCACATGGCTTTAGAGTAATTAGAAATTCCGCCTGGAGGGTGACACAGCTGACAGTGCCAGCAGCCTGAAACACGGACATGTGCTTCTTTTCCTGAGATATGATACCCCAAATTAGGGCAGGGGGAGAGGAAGCACTGTGGGCACTTGTGGTTATCCTAAAGGACTTTGATATTGTAATGGGGACATTGGGTCACTACTTCAAGTCTGTATAGCTTCAAATAAACCTTTCCTTTCCTTTTCACAAATCTCTGGCATTGAGAGATGTCTTTCCTCTGGCGGTGGATAGATGAGCCCAGTAGGTGGTCAGGACAGCATTAGTACACCACCCTCCGGAGTCCGGGCCATGGTGTGTCTGTTCT
The DNA here is from genome assembly GCF_014824575.4 of Sturnira hondurensis. NCBI lineage: Eukaryota > Metazoa > Chordata > Mammalia > Chiroptera > Phyllostomidae > Sturnira > Sturnira hondurensis. The sequence goes on from NW_028091156.1 coordinate 9,829,386, forward strand.
GTAACAATATCAGTACATTCCTTTTATAGATGATTAAACTGATAGAGAATACAGTTAATCTGAGCAAGATTCTATGATCAATAGATAGTGAACTGGGACACCAACCAGGGGCATGTGTCTTCAGAATGAGAGCCCTGCCCTAACCAGTGTTGGGCCCTAACTTGGTTGGGCCCCATCCTGCAAAGTGAAAGGCCGCCAGTTTGATTCCCAGCCAGGGCACATGCCTGGGTTGCGGGTTCGATCCCAACAGGGCTTGTATGTACAAGAGGCATCTGATCAATGTTTCCTCACACCGATGTTTCTCTTCCTTTCTTTCCTCCTCCCTCCCCCCTTCTCTAAACTAAATAAATAATATTTTTAAAAAGAAAGAATCAGAGCTCTTCACTGTTCTGCTCTCCTGCCTTTTTCTGGTATAATATGACCTACTGCAACAGGAAGTAGGTACAGACACATGGAGAAAAGGAAAATAGGAGGATATTTCTCAATCAAGTATTTATCTCTGGAATGCAATTGGAAACTTAGAAAAACATGTATCATCTAACAATGGCTGGTTATCATCTGTTGACAGGTAGATGAAGTGATTTCAGAACAACAGGGAGAAGTACAATGTAATATTTATTTCTTTCATTGAACTTAATGAAATATTTAGCAGCATTTATTTAAAAATGTGGAGACAGTAAAAAAATCAGGGAGTGGGTGCTGGGGTGGTGCAGAGGAGAAGAGGGGTGAAGGGGCAGAGCCCACATTTTGGGGGCACTCAGAATACTGTGGATGGTACCACAATCATGAATATATGGCATTATACTTTTGTCCAAATCCACAGAATGGACAAAACCAAGAGTGTATCGCATTCTGGGTCATTACGATGTGTCAGCATAGGTTCATCTGCTAGGAGACACTACTGATACGGGACGCTGCACATGTGTAGAAGGCGGAGATATAAGGGGAACTCATGCATTTTCCTGTCCATTTTATCATAAACCAAAAACTGTTCTAAAAATAAATTCTTCCAAAAAATAAATCCAGGTAGCTCCTAAACCATGCACCTATTCCAATGCCAAGTAAAATTTTCTCACTTTACTTTCTCACTTTACTTAAACGTGAGAAAAGCCATACAGGTTTTCTTTGAATTCATACACTGATGATTCATAAAAAGATGATTTTGAAAAAAATTAATTCCCATTCTTTCAGTAAATGTAGAACACTTTCTCTACTGAGGGGCCATCAGATACACTATGAAACATATACAACAGATATCTAGCCCATCTACACGTAGTTTGGGAAGAAATGTGTCCCTGCTAAGCACCTTCTTTCCCGGCAGCTGGAAATTCACAAATTCAACCAAATGCATTTAACAAATGTGCGCTGAGTCCCCATGCCCACTCCTGCAAGCTCAGTGCTGCAGGCCCTTCAGAGACGAGGACATTCTGCCAAAGAGCTTCCCATGTTTGTTAAACTGATGGGATCTTTCTAGTTCCGCTGTGCGGGGATCTGGATGCTTTGCAGAGCAGGAAACGCAGTGCACAGAATCATCACAAAAGAAAAGAGCAACCATACATTCTTAATAAAAATAAGCTGTTGCCAAAGGAGGGTCTGGTGTTTCCTTCCTGTTTACTAGAACACCTGTCATTCTGCCCCTCGAAGGGCTCTGAGGGTGTTGAACGATAAAAGCCAGCTGGGGAAGCCAGAGACATTTTTCAGAGCTGCTTCAGCATCCATACCATAGTTACGTAACAATAACAAACAGGGCAGGCGCTTCTGTTTAGTTAAAAGTACGTACATTATAGCTTGAAATTCCTCCTGTTTTCTGATTTTCCTGCATATTATGAATAAATGTGAAATTCCAGTTTACATATAGAATAAACTGCCAACTGCTCCTTACTGTCCTTACCCTCTAATATTTGCAATGGGCATATTTTGTAAAGGCTTCAACGCTTTTTTTTTCTCGGCTCTTTCTTTTCTTCTTTTCCTTCTTTCCTAAAGGTTGCTTTACTGATGCTGCTTGAAAAGTTCTACATTTTCGCCTATGCTCTAGCCCTGTGAAATTACTTTTTATACTGGCAGTATCGATTGACATTTGTTTCTTTTGTATTTTTGTAACCTACAAGTATAATTCATATGTGAGAAGAAACATAGTTCAAAACTTGACTGATTTAAAATTGCTTGCGCCAGTCTTTGTTCCAAATCATTGTTTCTAATCAACCAACTCCAAGTTCCTGCAGAAAAATGTGACTCCTGACACCGTGCTATTTCGTTTGGCCTCCAGTAGCTAAATAAAGGTTAAATGACAAACAGAGATTTGCATAAATGTGGTGATCTCGATTGACAGCTACAATATACTAACAGAACAACAGCAACAACAACAAAAAAAAACAGAATAAAACTGAAACCTTGTTTTTCTGGTTAAAGGCGGGGTTATTGTGATCAACATTTATTATGTGTTTTAAAATGTCACCTAATTGCTTTTGTTGGAAAACAGGTCAAATATTATAATTTTAAAAATCTGATATTTTTTCTATATTAGAAAAATGCCTAAAATACAGTATATATCAGTGTTTGTTTCAGAAAATAATAATTTAATTTTTAAGTGTCTGAAAATTTAGTTTTCTCACTGCATGTAATATAATTTTTAAAACAAAATATTAGAAAAATTTCAAAAATGCATATTCCCACATCAGGTGTTAGATTTTTCCAAAAATGTATAATCTATTTTTATTTTCTCACCTTTCTCAACAGTATAATATTAAAGTTCATTAGTCTAACTCAAAATAAACCTTAAGCATGTATTAGCTCGCTTTTTTAGATAACAAGTCAGTTGAATTGACACTTGAAAACAGTAGCCAATGTAGCTGTTATTCTTGCTACATTATTGCACTAAAAATAATATTGAGCCCTGGCTGGTGTAGCTCAGTGGATTGAGCGCGGGCCTGAGAACAAGAGGATCGCGGTTCGATTCCCAGTCAGGGCACATGCCTGGGTTGCAGGCCGGTTCCCTGCAGGCCAACTCCCAGCAGGGGATGCACGAAAGGCAACCATACATTGATGTTTCTCTCCATCTCCTTCCCCTCTAAAGATAAATAAATAAATAAAATCTTTAAAAAATAAAAATAAAAAAACATTAAATTCTAAATAAATAAATAAATAAATAAAAATAATATTGAAAATAATACTTGATATAAATGCCATTAATTGGAATAATGTAACAGTTAATTAAGCTACACGGGCATTTGAGCCATTCTTCTATTTATTTACATTCACAATTAGAAAATAGAAGAACAACAAATTGTTCTATTCCATTTTCTAGAAAAGGCTCATAGTTAACACTATTTGTCCAACTCTTTTGAGTTTTTGTAAGAATTAGCATTACATAAGCAGGCATGATTTTGCAGATTTTATTATGTTTGTGCCATTATCAGATAATGGTCTTATTTGCCTTTACTGTTTGACAAAATTCTGTGAATTTGTTCAAGAAATTAAATGCTTCCTATCTGGTACTTAAAACACAAGATGTGTTATGTAATCAAAGAAAATGCGGATCTTTGCACACTTAGTTTGAATCTTTAGCACATAATAGCAAGTCATTGAACCTTTAGGGATTTAGTAAAAGAGTTAAGCTCTTGGTTTTAAATATATTATAAAAGCACTTGGTATTGAATTATTTATTCAAACATAAAGGATTTCAGTAATTAAATGCCTTGGATTCCAGGTACAAACCTCCCACCCCCACCCACTCAGTCCCTCTTACCACATTAATGTTACTTCTATCTAAGCAATTATAATCTTATAATTAAGGACAGACACGTTTTATCTGGGTAGGGACTCCTTTGCTAACTGACGAAAATCCAGGGTATTGTCCTTCAGAAAATGCACAAGCATATAAAAGTGTGCATGCGCAATCCCAGAGACCCGAAGACCTCCCCAAGGGCGTGTGGACACCACACACTCTACGGCAGGACATTTCCCTGGGGCTCCAACAGTAATCTGGGCTGCAGCTGACCCTGGACTGGAGACCCGCCAGGCATTTCAGATGAGACAGCTCATGGAGAAGAGAAACCCATCCAGCCCTAAATTAAATCCTGAGAGGCCCAGGAGCCTTCCCCAGCCCCATCCCCAGCACTTCTTTCTTGCACTCCCTCCATACTTCTGTGACTATACCGTTAGCTGCCCTACCACCGGGGGAACACACCTCATTCCCCCTTCCCCTCATTATAGCGCCAGGCACGAGTGCATCCGCGCTCCACCTAACCCTGGGGACACGTGTGAGAAAGGCCTCCGTAGGCCATTTTGTCCTGAGAGTGTGTGCATTTACACAAACTGAGATGGCACCACCTGCTCCTGGGATTGTGGGCACGACGCTTCTTCAGTCTCTCTGCCAGGTCGGTGGGTTTGTTCACACCAGCATCACCACTAACACGTGAGAAATGCACCCTGCTGAGACTGTACGACATCCCTAGGTAATGGGAAATTTTGCTTCATTATAATCCGATGGGTCCAGGGCCATGAGCACAGTCCATCTGTGACTGAAACAGGGCACCACATGACGGTGCCTCTGTTTACAAACCATCCTGGGGTCATTCCCACACTCTTCTCTGTGTGCACTTCCTGAGCTAAGGCCCCCCCCTCCCATCCGCAGCCCGCGGTTGAAGGACACCAGTCATGGCCACCAAGCTCTGGAGGCCAGCGGTTCCCTCTCCCACCCCAGGTCACTCCCTTCCCTTCCCCAGAGCAGTTCTCAGATTACATCACCCCCAAAGGTTTCACCAGGATCTAGGAACCAGGCCTGCGAACAGTAGTTTCTACTATTACCACACGTGCCTTTTGTGACCCCAAGTTCACTTGTGGAGAAAGAAGCGAGTGTACACAAATACCCACTAAGTCTCTCCCCATGGAGTGTGAATGAATATTCTCTTCCCAGTGTGCATACAAAACTGCTATTGTATGATTCTACTCCAGGCTGGGCGAAAAAGATCAATAGCCATGTAATAAACACACTTACAACAATGATGTCTTCCATTAGAAAACACATTTTAGGTTCTTGTTTATATCAATGAAATTGATTTCTGAAAGGAAAATCTATTTCTCCCCAGCAACCTCGACCTAAATATCTCTAACGATACCCTCACTTACAATACTTTTAAATTAACTAAGACATCTTCATTCATTCTGGCTACATTTTGATCTATACAAAGTAACTACTATGTGTATACTTGATAACTCAGCATAACTGAAGTCCTGCAGTCAGAAATAAACTACCTACAACTGCATAATTTACATCTACAGAACTCTTTTCCCAACCTCATTTACTAGGACTACTGAAGATGGGTAGCATTAATGGGTAACCTTAAGCTAAAGATATTCCTGTGTCACCCTTATTCACTCTCACACATCATCACAAAAGGCATTTCTTGGGCTTATTTGACCTAGCATTCCCAGATACTGACGTCCACACTTTTCAATTCACTGGCAAAATAATACACACATTCATTTGAATCTCATAAAGCAACACAATAGATTTAATGACTGCTTTTTACAACAATTGGGAACTATTGAGTTGAGACTCCCCAAAAATGTTTTTTGTGTTTTATTTTACTCTTGTTAACTTCATCTAGAATCACGCTAGCACACTGACTGAGCCAGCTTTCTGGTCTGTTAGCTTTGCGATGGCTATTGGCCAAAACAATATGTGTTGACCTAAACCCCCAGAGAACATGCCAAAATGTCTATTGGTTTGGAAACCACACACTCTCTCTCTCTTAAAATAAAATAAAATGAAGACCTTATTTTCCCTCTCAGCTTTAGTAAATTCAACCTTAATACAGTTACAAGCAAAGGACTTTAGTGAACACACAGAGTTTACCTATTAACTGTAGATTATGGTGTATCTTGCCTTCTAGAAACTTATAACCAAAAAATTGCAATTAATTTTAAAAGCACTGAGGAAAAATACTGCTTAATGCAGGATTTCTTATTCACTTCTGCAGCACTGACCACTTGGAGTCTAACAAAGTCCCTTCTAAGGATACTGGTTTTAAATTAATAAAACAAAATATGGAGATTTATTTTAAAAAATCAATGCTATTAAAAGAAGACTTTATCCACCAAAACTTTATGAAGAACTCTGTGTTCCCCAGGATAAAAACCACATAGTTTGAGTACATGATACTTCAACTCATAGTTGGCCATGAAGAACCTCAACCCAAAGATCAAGTTAAAAGAAATCACATCAAGATACACACAATTGTATCTTGAATACATTACATTACTGATGACAAGAGGGAATGTCAAAAATAACTTCAGAACACAATTACCTAAGTCGGTGGGACATGCCAACAATTTGATGTGGGCTTCCAGGGTAAGGAAACAATGGTGCCCCGCACCTGCAGGGCAAAGCCGGTCCTACCTTGATGGCTGTGGACGCGATCTGGATGTGGTGCAGTCTGCGAAGGGTGCTGTCCCTGTCGATGAAGTAGGAGGCTGCCAGCTGGTGCAGTGTCTCCAGGGTGACCGAAGAGCTGTTGGCACCGGAATCGCTTCCTTCAGACCCTCTGCTCAGCTTCCGCTTGTCCACAAAAATCGTGAGGGACTCCTCTCCTGCATCGAAGATAGTTCACAGGATCCCATTTACCACATACCATCCATTTAAAATATATATATCTGCAGGCGAGGAAATGACAGAATGAAACACAAGAGGGATAAACAACAAAAGGGCAAAGACTTTCACTTTCCTGTTGTTCTGCAAGTGTTTTCCTGTTGCTCAGGAAAGTGCTTGAGATGTTGGCGGCTGTACCTGTGAATCTAGTGCCTGTTGAACAGCTGCTTTTGTGAAGCGATGCCCCTAGGCTTTATTCCATTTCTGAGAGAGTTTATCTCAGTTACCTCCCATTCACATGGCCCAAAAGCAGCTATTAAGAAACTATATAAAATGAACTTTTGTGGAGGACATAATACAAAATTAGAATGCTGCAGAAATGCTTGCCACAGATCAGCATAGCACCTATAAACATGATCAAGACAACTTTGTCATTTAGTTTTCAGTTATACCCTTGAACTACAGAGAAGATGCACAAATGCATTTATATTTATGTAAATATGTTAAATTCAGAGGTTACCCATGTAGAGCACATATAACTGTAAGCATTTTCAATGTTCAAATGTTGAGAAAAAAAATTGATGTTGGTTAAGTGTAACCGTGAGAACTAGCCATGTCCAGACCTCTCACTTTTTCGATTCTCATCTAACAAGTCAGCGTCACACTCAATGCCCGTTCTTGCTTTTTAGGCACCTCTGTTTGGGCAGTAGTGTGCCCCTTTACAACGTGTCACACCAGTTTTAGACAACAACCACTGTGGTTTTCTAGTAGAAGAGTAGTTAGCATTTCTTCTCCAAAGTAAAGAAATACCATTTTAAAATGACACAGCCTAGGTAATTGTCCAATCCTAAACAACAGCCCGTTTTTCAACAAAAGGTCAGGTCAATGGATATTAGAAATCCTGGAAATCAGGCAGACTCATCAGAGTAGCTGGGGAAAAAGAAAAAAAATCCATCATAAATATGAATAAGTGGGCCAAATGATTAACATCATTAGGTTAGATGTGTCATAAATAGCTTTTGATGGGAATGCCGAAATGAAAAAGAGAAGAGAATCTATAGGTAAGTTACTGTAGAAACAAACAAACAAAAATCCCCAACAATTAGTTACACTCAGAAAGAGGGGATCAACGACTGTGGACATGTGCGTGAATGCATCTCGGGAAGACCAATGAGTCTGAGAAGATTCCACGCGTGTGCCCAGTTGTGAGGGAGCACCAGAACCAGCATCCTGCACGTGCCTAGAGAAAGGGCAATGGTGCTGTGATATTCCAAGGAGCCGCAATTCGGCTCTCTGGTGTATGTCAGTGCTGTGGTCTCCATGCTCGTGCCCCCTTACAATTCATAGGTTGAAATCCTAACCGCCTCACAGAAATCCCCTAAAAAATAATGGTCCTAGGAAGTGGAGCCTTTCGGGGGTCTGTATAGAAGAGTCTCCAGAGAGATCCTTTGCTCCTTCTACATTTTTTTTATTAGGATCTAACAGTAAATGAGGGGGGTTTAAGTTTTCATACGCAAGCACTTCATAGATATTGAATTTCACCCCAGGAGCCTAAACGTAGTCAAAATTATTTTCTAGTGGATCTTGTAATCAAGATATACGGGATAATTAAAGATAGCAGTTGGTTATTCCTTCCAGTAGCTGGAAAAAGAGAATCTGTTCAGACACCGCTCATGGTCCTTCTCCACAGTGGAAGACTAGTTCATGTACGCAAAAGCTTTCCCCACAGTTTGGCACAAGAGGCTCTTCAAATAACAATTGTTCAGTCACGTTTTACGAACACCTTGTAGGAAGCCCATGGCTACAACAGGCCACACAACAATATCGAAGTTTTGTAAATCATGCTGTTAAATAGCTAAGACACAGAGACAAAGCTGCTCAATCTAACAGTAAATAAGCTCCTTTACTTTCTCCAAGAGATACGGTTTTTGGTTTTTTTAATCATATACAACTACCATGCTTTTGTGATGTTCATGGTCTTCGCATTCTTTGATACTTTTATAGTCAGTCTTAAAGAAAGACAAATGCATCCTGAACTTTAGTTGTAAATCTCTCTTAGGTATTCAGTTACACAAGTACATTGAATTTTATGTAAATAACACAATATTCAGGTTTGAAAATGGAAATATTATTCAATCAACTAAATAATTTTTGTTCAAATGTCATTTTTATTCATGTTTTTTTAAGCTGTTGTAGTTCAAAAGCATGATATGAGTTCCAAAGGACATTCATGTGTTTTAAAAATAAAAAATGTGATTTTGAAAGCTATTCAACATTCTGAGTCTGTTAGAAAGTAAAAAGGATTATATTCTGTGGATATATAAAGATGTGATTATTTCACATAGAAACCATGCAGCTGGGTTTTTTACAACTAAAATACTGTGGTAGTTTATGGACATTAAATGCACATATTGAAGAAAAATTTCACAGAGAATTAGAAACAGGACAAAAGAAAACAAAAAAGCCATGACTTTAACGGTATCCTATGGTCAGTTTATTTGGTTTGCTGCAGGCCTCACAATTGTTTATGTTTCTGTCCTAAATTTTTAATTATACAGTGTCCATGAGAAACACAAATTAAAGAACTTTCATACTGTTCTCTTTTCACTTGGGTTTTCTCATTTTGCATTGTCATGTATAAGTTATTGAAGAGAGAGGTAAAGCTCTCAGAAAAGTTAGGATAAAAAAATAGATAAGAGAATGAAAAAAGTCCTAGGGATCAACCAGTATAGGATGGTGCGGCAGACTGGGTTATTTTCCGTATTTTCTGACCCATCCTGGATGCCAACATGCACACGTGGATTCAAGATGCACTGCAGGGAAGAACTACGAGTGTGCGGGTAATGTCCTTTAGCCTGGTACTGGAAAGGAAGATGCTCGCGTTAGTGGAATACACCCAAACCGGACATGTCGTGACCTTGGCCAAGGTCTGAGCATCATGGCCAAGTTCCAATGGTTCTTTTGCTGTCCTCCTCTGCCAGGAGGGCAGCATGTTCCCCAGAGGACCTTTCTGCTTCATTCCCAGAATGAGGAGAATCACAGGGGGTCTGCGGGGAGACACACAGTTTCTGCTAGTGTTTCGATTCACTGAGATTTTTACAATTGCAGTGAAGCTAACTCTGATAGGTTGGGGGCATTTTATTTCTTCATTGCTATTGACCTTGGGTTAGTCGACTGACCTATAATGTTTACCATTCTGCCCAGAAAAAAAAATAAACAAAAAAGTACATTTATGGTAGATGTCTTCCCAGCCACTCAGCTTCCTTCCACTTAAAGATCTCACTGTGAATATCTGTTTTGCTTTTGTGTGAATTCTACTCACAAAGAACCGCTATTTGAGCAGAAGCCCTTCTTACAAAAATAACCATTGCAAGCATAGCTTAAGTTAAATCGAATTGTGGGCTTTACGTTTGATGTGTCCTTTTAGTTCAAAAATGTTATTCTATTTTTGGTAAAGACAGATCAGATTATCCCTCGAACTAAAGTCTTAGGTTATTTTGAGTACTGCTGTCCTTTTCAAATTATATTTCAGTTCTCATGGTGTTTGCTTTGCTCTCACAATTGATGACCATCCTCGCTAAGCTTAACACGCTAAAAGGTACTCATCCCGATAATGTATCTATCTTTCCACTAAAATAGTGTTATAGAAAATAAGACCATGTTTTAGAAACAAATAGACATAATGGGGGAGAAATCCATGTTTAAAAAAAAAACTGGCTTCTGACAAGAAGTAGAACCAAATATATACAGTTAAAAAACAGACATGTTGGCTTAACACCAACCGGCATCTGTGAGATATTATGGGAAGAATAGCCTTACACAGCTTTGAAAGAGAAAAATAATATATTTTGTAAAACACTCTAAAAGGAAAACTGACCTTATGATTATTAACAGTAACTCCCATAAATGTCTAAAAATTTTCGAAACAAAATTACTCATACCATTCCATTATTCTCTATGGAACAATAACATTTAAAAAGAGGAATTTATAATAAATAGTTCCAAGGTTAGATGAAACGAATCTACCATGAGTGAAATATAATTAAGTTTCTTATATTTTGGAGCTGCTTACAAACAATGCTACAGTGAACATTTTTGTTATGTATAGTTAATAGAGCCCTGCTATTATTTTGGTGAGATTAATTCTCAGAAGGGAAATTTTCTGGGACTCTTAAGACCATTCTGAATTTATAGAAAAACTCAAAACAGTGCTGTTCCGAGTGAATGTGCATATCAATCACCTGGAGTTCTTGTTACCATGTAGCTTCTGATTCATGAATCTGAGATGCAGTCTGAGATTCTGCATTTGGAACAAGCTCCAAGGTGATGCTGATACTGTGCAACCATGGACCACCCTCGAGCAATGAGGCTCCGGGTCACAGTAAAATGTGTTACCAGCTTCAACATCTGTCTTTACCAGTGACCAGTGCATTCCTTCATGGAAGGTCATGGGTGTTTGAACTACTGGAGACCTTGGCCCTTGTCTGTCAGACAAGTGGACAGGGGCTTTATCTACCTTAGCCAAGTGTGGTGAAGAAGAATAAAAAGTCTATAATCAAACTTAGAGGACGCTAAAACTGAGCATGTACCTTTTGACTTAGTTCACAGGAATCTCACTCGGAACTGACATAGCAATTTTAATCACCTTTTCCTCTTTGTTACCGTATTACCATTTACATAAATGGTTTCAAGTCATTGTAGTCCGTAACTGCGTTAGAAACAATTGAAAGTTAATTAACAGCCTTGCTTTAACTTCGAAATTTTCATTTTGTTTACTAGAGAACAGGAGAGACTGAAGATGAGGAAGAGTCAGAGAAAGAGAGCAAGACAGAGAGACAGAGACAGAGGGAGGAACTGATGTAATTCAGTAGCGTGCACTTAAGCAGTGTGAGGGTACACTTAAACACCAGTGTCTCGGGCTTGTTCCCCAAGAGCCCCATTATGTTAATGATTATCTGGGAGATGAAGCTTCAGAAAATATTTCTTTTCCTTTCAGTTCTTTTTCTTAAAAAAGAATATGCATCCTACTACACAAAGCAGTTCCATGAATTTTCAATAAGTATTTATATTTGCTCAAGAGATTAACTGCACATATTTTGACAGATCTGCTTTATTCATTATGTTACTCTTAAACTAAAATAAAAGAAATGTGTACTTCCTAAGAAGAGACCAAGTGAAAATGAGAAAGACACCCATTAATGGATTTTGAAAGGTGATATATGACAGAAATTTAAAAACTCTCTGAGGATTCTTTATACGGAATTTAATTTACATAGAGATAAGTGAGAATTAAGTATTTCTGAAATTAAATGAGATATTTACATTTCTGATATTTTGGGGGATGTAAGAAAATAGAAAAAATCTAATTGATAGTCAATCCATATGCTATCTTACTACCTGACTTCTGAACTCTGTTCTTTCTTTGAAAGAAATACATATACAAGCAATATATGGTAATAATTTTGGACTAAAACTATCGTGCAAGCTAACTTACTTATACACTATGTTGTCACAGAAGTTACATCCTTTATTTTAATTAATACTACTCTGGCCATTACATGCATTTTTTTTCCATTTTATCAGTGAAGAAAATATCTATATTTAAGCAAAATGGAATATCTAATGAAATGCTGGAGTTGAGCAATACGGTAACCATAAAATATACTTATAAGAAGCTCTTTCCTGAGAAAACATTCAAATCATGTAGTAAGAAAATTATAATGATTTCCCCTAAATATTAATTATGGCTTTTAAATCTCTGTACATTCAAAACCAGTGGTCCAGCTGAACTTGTCTTTGGGGTGCTCAAAAAGAAACATATTTTTTAAAGTTGTAAGTGAACAAATCGATATATTGCCTATAGGCTCCTAGAAAAATATTTGGTCTAATTTCCAAAAACATTTCTATCAGGAATGGAGTACCCTACTTCCCTGCACCCCTCTACCAGGGGGGTGGCTCCCCCAAACTTTCTCATTGTCCCTGCATTCCTGACTCTGCCCACTGAGGTGCAGGGGTGGGGTGTCAAGCTGGAGTAAGGAAGGTCCAAGTAGCCTGCCTCTTCCTCCTCTTCCTCTTTAGCCAGTACTGCGAGGAAAGACCACACACTTGAACTTGCTCCTCACTGCCTTAGGCTTGAGAGAGCCAAGCTCCCTCCAGGAGTTCGGAGACAGTGGGTGAGTGGCTTGGGACTATGGCTCTGACTGAGTGGTTGAACACGTCTGTGTAATTCTAGAGATTAGGTCATGTTGAAGATCATCAGAAATATTTACTGTAACATTTTTATAAAATCTTAAATGAATTTTCTGGTCTCTACCTTCCTTTGTCCTTGTCAGTGTATTCAGAACCCAGACTGGTGCATTTTAACAGACACCATTCCTCTTCCTGGTGAGCCCCAAAACTTCAAGTCCTTTTTTCTTCCCTATTAACTTAATTTTTTCTCCTTTGTACATCTATATTCAATACACAGATACACTTTTATTTCAGTATTTGTCATTTATTTATTGTAATAAACTTTACTATAAAAACGGTCATGAAATATATTCCTTAGCTAGAAATCGATATGTCCCCAGAGTGCAATCTGTTTCACGATTGATTCTGCAAATTGAGTAGCTTATTTCAGATATTTAAGCAGTGATGGAGTTTAGATATCATTTTCCAAAAAGGAGCAAGCTGAATTTCTATATTGATAAATAGTCTGGAAGTTATAAGATGAAATAAATGGGAAAAATGATATATATTGGAGAAGGTTTTTAATAATTTATTTGTCCCTATAGGAAGATAATTCAATCATTGGCTTTATCTATCATAAAATATCCCATTTAAGGCTTCAAATATGCTATCCAAAGTTTTATGTCTAAGTCAATAATATGGTGTACTAAATAACTTTTGGGGAAGAAGACATTTTTAAAACTTATTTCCTTTCCATCATGCTAACATTGATAGTATTTTACATTCAAGTTTTTTTAAATGTGTAAATTTAGTTGAAAATCTAATTACTTTGGAAGTCCTTAGTTATATAATAACTGGCTTTTTGTGGTAGGGTAGGGGAGAGTAATGGGGGGCAGAATGGGGACAACTGTAATTGCACAACAATAAAAAACAAAATAAAATAAAAATTTGCTGTATACATTGCATCCACGGTGTGTTAGTATTAGAATTATTCCTTAGTGTTAGCTAATTAAAGAGTGAGGGAGAATTAGTTCAAGTTAAATAACACTAATCTGAATTTTTTTATGAAAAATGGAGTAACACAACTGCATATTCAGTCAGGTAAAATTCGTGAAGTAAAATACACTTAGAGCAACAAAAAAGCTTTTGTGTAATTACAACAGCGATCATTTTAAAATTGCATGAAATCAACCTGGTACACATTTCAATTGCAAATAGTTTATATCCTTAAGCTACTTAAATAATTCCGTGCATTTTAGCTAAATTATTAATATCACCCAACAGATTCCAGAAGAGAAATAGAAGTAACATTTAGAGAAGGAAAATACTTGAGGTAGAAAATACTGGGAACACAAAATCATTGGAAAACTCAGAGGTGTGAAGGTAGGTGAGGGACCCACTTTCTTTAAAAAAGGCTTGAACGGGGCTTTAAAATAATCGAAGCAAAGTGATTTCGAGACAGTGTACTGTGGCCGCTGGACAAGTCAACCTGAAGAAGTGACTAAATGCCACATACGCCCTACGAGACAAAAGCTAATCTTACACCAAAAGTATGGCATCCATCATACCAAAACAACGAAAGGAATCAAAGTCACCATAATTCCGTGACTAAAGAACAAAAAATGTCCATGAGAATCATCTCGACTTTTTGATCTCTCTGCCTGCCCTCTGCCCCTCCCTTTGTTATTTGGAGAGAGCGTCCTTAGCTTATGTCCTGAAATTCTGCTGGGTACCACACATTGTTGAGAGTGGTAATAAAGCCTCCTATCTGTTTCAAATCCACTGGACTTTTTTAACAAGACATCATAGAAATAATTTTTCACTGTTACTTTAGCCTTTATTGCATTATTTATGACTGATATTACTAAGCCCAATACACACAGCTTTCACAGAATCTACAACCATAATTATTCGGATACTTTGAGGGTTTTTTGGCTCTCTGTATCACCATAACAACAATACCATAAATGCATCACATTGCAATGATGTCACACACCGTGCCAAGGACAATATTCTCCATTGACACAAATGCTCCAGTGACCCTGTCCTGTAGGTGTCCCTTTTACTAAAGAAACCGAAAAAGCAGAGAAGTGACTTCACGGGTGCTGAAGTCTCACAATTGCTCAGATAAAAACAAATTTAAAAGGACGGGGAGGTCAGGATTCAACGCCAGGTTTGTCTGACGTCTCTGTCTTAGTATTTCAGCATCACTCATCTGTGGAGGAAGGGAACGGAGAGCGAGTGTGAATCCATGGCCAGCCTTTCCTGCTAAGCCACATGCACCTTTCACCTGACCTCCTCAGGCGACATGCATTGCAGACTGATGCTTCTCAAGGTGCCTGGGAGCTGCCCTTTCCCAGCCTGCCCAGGCTTGGCTCACTTGGTCTCACACGTGGGGTTCTCCCCAAGCCCGAGTCTTTATTTGTTTAACTGATACATCTGATTCCCTGGGCATGCTTCTTTCATTCAGTCTCCCTCCTAAATTATATCTCAATTATCTTCTGCATGCATTATACTCCTGACATTTACTCAGTGAACTGGATACCCTCGGCCTCCCAGCAAAGTGTGGTTTCACTTATTTATCCATTTAACAACTATTTAATGAGACCCTGTGCCCAGCACTATTTAACTACAGGGGTAAAGCGGTGATAAGCACAGGCAAGGTCCCTATTTTCAGGAAAATCTGCGGGAATGACAGACCACGAACCAGGAAACACGTATACAAAATATTCCACATACTAATAATGCTACAAAGACCATGAAGGTCGTGGAACAGGAGAGAACATCAGAGGTCTGCCGGGCACTAGTGCTGGCAGGATGGTCAGGAAGGGCCTCCTCCACAAAATAACATCAGAACAGAACAATCACAGTGGCTGACAAAGCCCGAGAATGAGGAGGACAGAGCAAAGGTACAGTGTGAGGCACAGGCTGCTGTCAGGGCCTTCGGGTTTTAAGTGCACAGCTACAGGCTTTAATTTAAGGCAGGAAATGGTTGGACTTGACTCGAGTTTCCGTAAAACCTGAGCGGAGAACGTGATGCTGACTTGGTTTGAGGACGCTGGGGTGGAGGTCGGGAAAGAGTTTGGTGAGAGCCATGTCCTGTAGGGAGAGACGGACCTGAGCCACTGACAGACCAGACTAGCGGGAAGAGGACAGGGAAGACTCGTCACCTAAGAGTCGGGGGAACAAGGAACAGGCGGTCTCTCCGGTCACTTCTCCATGGGCTCAGCTCAGCCTGCCCGACTTACCGAACCTGCTGAGAAACTCAGTGTTCCCATGCAGTTCTGCTTGGTGCCCTTCATTCTGGGAAAGAATACCATCTACTTCTCACTGGAATGGTTGCACATTATACAAAGTAACACATGAGATAAAATGCACAACATTCTGGGATATTCTTAACTTTTTAGGCAAATGCCATATATTTTTCCTGTTAGATATTACCTCCTAAAATATCATTTAAATGCATTGAAAATGCTGAATTATACGTCTCCATAATAAAATATGGATCTAATGATATTATTAAACCATAGCTTTCCGAATTTTTACAAATTCATAAGTTGATTGAGGGATAAGTTATATTATCAATCTCTACTTTCACATTATACATAATTAATATTTATCATTCCTCGCATATTATGTATCAACTATAATCAGAAATACTAAAATGGTATTAAAAATGTGATTTTAGATCTCCAATATTTACCCCAGAAAAATCTTTTCTGTTTTCTGTAACTTAAAGGACTCCCATCTGTGATTAGACTATACATATCACTCAATTTTTAAACACAACTTGGCATATTACCTTGAATTAGAGTGTGTAATAACAACACCCGTATTTAATGATTGCTAGTAAATGATAAATTGCTTCCAGGCAGAAACTGATACTCATCTGCCTCACATAACACCACTGTAAACACCATATAAGGCATTTAGAAATAATAAGTGTGTTGAATGACTTAATGATTGAATTCTGGAATCATTCAAACTGTAGCTATCTGGATAGATCAACCCTTTTTTGAATTTATACAGTTTTTTGCACAAGCACACACAGGCACAAGTATTTTCAAAGAGTCGTACCTCCCAGAGTAGCAGATAGCAAGAAATGTGTCCCATATTTCTTGATAAGGTTTTCTGTGATTTGCTGAAGAGTAGGTCGACGTCCCAAAAGTCTTATGTTGCGGAAGAATTCAGGGGCAAGAGGCAGAGGGGAGCCAAGGAAATTTCTTCTCTCAACTGCAAGGTTATTTACTTTCCAGCGGCCAAACTCCCTGAAAAGCAAATTTATTTTTTATTCATAAATACATACTCTATCCAAATGTTTTCACTTGAAAAGTTCACTTGGTAGCTTAGCTGGGGTCACGACATTACAGCACCTCTTGCTTGTAGTAATACCTCACGTGTCATGAGTAGGAGAAACAATATTATAATTTATTTAATTGGAGTGAATATTCTAAAACCCAGTCATGTAGAGGAAAAAATAAACCACTCAAAGTAAACAGTTTCTACCGATTTTTCCCCCTAAGAGAAGATGTACTCATAAAAAGAATTCTACTGTGCATAGAATATGAATATAGAGTTATTAAACAAGGAAAAAAACTAATATAATATTTTTCATTTTCTAAGGGAAATTGAAAAAAGAGAATGG
This sequence comes from Sturnira hondurensis, assembly GCF_014824575.4. Classification (NCBI taxonomy): domain Eukaryota; kingdom Metazoa; phylum Chordata; class Mammalia; order Chiroptera; family Phyllostomidae; genus Sturnira; species Sturnira hondurensis. Next base: position 9,846,788 of record NW_028091156.1, read on the forward strand.
ATTTATTTCCATCACTCTAATGATCCCTTTGTTTATTCATTTTAGTGTAGAAACTTGTAACATCTTAGAGTTATGTAACATTATAGAGTTATGAAGAATTTTAAAAAAACATGATTGAAAGAGAAACTTTTTTTTACAATAATTATTGTTGAAAACATATTTTGAAACGCAAATGCAACGTGATTACCAATTTCCCAAGCTGAAAAGTGACTTTTAAGTTGGGTGTGCCAAATTTAAAAAGTGGCAGCTATGGTTGTAAAATACTTTTAACAAATTTGTCATTTTCTGAGATCAGTTAATAACACTAATTTAACAAAAAAAAAAGTTATTCATGGCTTACTATTCACTGTCTATTGTTATCAGAAATCTTGCTAGTGATTTAGATGAATGTAAGAAAACCTCTGACCTCAGGGCTCAAGGATCACACTAAGCAAGATAAAATGGGAATCAATTCATTGCCATTCAAAGACTTGAAAACATGTTGATGTGCAAAAATACAAGTGTGCAAAAGCTTATGTAGCACAACTCCTCTAGCCAATTTATCGCTGCCGTTGGATGTAAATGCTACTAATCTAAGTCACTGTGAATGTGCTTTCTCTCCCCTTACACTCACAGACCTTGTACAGCTGTGAAGAACCTAAGACAGGGCCAGCCTCCCGGGGCTCCATCATTGGAGGGACATGTTACTACCCCAGTCCGCGAGCTTCCATGAAGTTTGTGGTCTGGACTCACCTTCTGACATTTCAGTTGGACAAAGCACCTTGCTGCCCTCCCCCATCCCTGAGTCATTTATTCTGTGTCATGCAACAACCAAATCTAAAGGGCAAGCTCTTCAGGAGTCTCACCAGACTGAGTAAAACTAATCAATCAACTAAATCAGGGAATTAAAACCAGTATTGTTAGTAACTACAGCAAATTGTTATCTTAATTTCAAGAACTAATTGTTCATCTAAAATTCTTCTCTTGGCCAGTTTTTCATATTTACATCCAAAGAATGAAGTAAAATATTATACTTCCGTTGTGCATTCCCCAAAAGTGCAATTTGTGTAGAAAACATAGATGTTAATTTGAGATCTGAGATCTCTCATTTCCACTCACCCCACTTGGTTTGTAGTATAATGATATGTGACCATCGTTACAATCTCTGTACATTTTGACGAAAACCCAGGGAGAAAGTACTGAATGAGTCCTGAGAACTGGTGATAAGAACACTTCAGGTACAGAACTCATGTCTCCACAGTTAAGTACCACATTGGAAGCAGTAGTCATTAGATCCAAATACAAACACTTAGGGTCTCGTTTTTTCCAGGGCACAGAGTACGGTGGTGTTTACTAGTGTCCTCTCAAGTTAGCATGCCCACGTGGCTTCCTTTGACCAGTGAACAATGAGCTTGTTGACTTAGCCTGGTCCCTCGTTCTGGGTCCTTGATACCCAACCCCCACCCCACCCCGGCAGCTCAATGGTATGCATGCGGGCGTTAACTAAAAAGAAATTTTGTCATGTAAAACTACCTAGATTATGAGCTTCTTGGGTGGTTCATTGCTTGCAATCTAGTCTGGTACACCATGACAGACGTACAGCTTTTTGACCCTGGGGTAACTTGAGAAAACAATAAGGAATGACGACGATGCCTGTACCGCAAACTCCTGGCTGCAGTGTTTCCCTTTTTGAAGATAAGGTTCGCCTCCGTTGTCACTAGACCAGGCATTTATTAAAGTTGGGGGAAAAGGAAGCAATGGTGTGCTGAATGGAAAAGACGCTGTGGGGCATGGTTATCATAACGAGAGTACATTACCTGCAGGCATTGGTCCGACCAGACGCGTTCTGCTTCTATTAAGTAAGAACACTGTTGTTTCCAAATAATGCTGCCCTCCCCCCACAGCCTTCACGGAGTACGAGTGTCCTCCTCTCATAACTTTGGACATTTCGGATGAAATAGGCATAATCATTAGACTTTAATGTAACTTGGCCCTCTCAGAAGCGCCGCTATTTTGTAAAACACACAAATGGGCTATAACCAGCTCAGCCAGAGCATTACTTTGAAAATGTTTTTGTTGGCACTTAGGAGCCTCTATTAGTTGATTAGAGTTCTGTGCTTGCCTGCTCAAAATTCTGACTTGCAAGCACCTATTATTCTGTGTGTCCACGTAATGTTGACTTTTCTACAACAATATTTATTATCGTTTATCCCTACACACCTCGTGCAGAAGATTGGAAAACAAGAGTGTTATCAATTATATCATCATTTTGCCACACTGCCGTTGCCCTTTTATTAGTGTTTAAACTCTATGTGAATACGTAAGTGCATTCAATATATTCAAAATATATTAACTACCATGATCTCTTTAAAATTACACATGCATACTTAATTCCCCCCTCCAAAAGTAGAAGCTACTACCACTGCTGGCATCGGATATTTTGGACTCAATATCAAAGAAAAAGCTGCATAAAAATAGTGACAAAATTAGATGATGCTGTTGCGGAAATGATTTATCTTTATCCGCTAATTCACACTAAATGAAGTTGCTTGCCTAAGCCCTAGAGGCTAGTACTACAATGCCTTTCACATTGGTTGCCTTATAATTTTAATCCTATCTGTATTCATTGAAATTGGCAGATGCCACAGAATATTAAAACAAAACATAATACCCAAGCACTAACAGACTGCGAAGAAATCCAGCAGAAGCATCATAAATTGACTTGCCAGTCTCCAGTACCAGTAACTTCCTAATTACATCTGTAAAATCGCACTGATCTTAAGAATGGCCACCAATAATCAATACTATTTTTTCCTTGTTTTATGATGTGTAGCTGGTAGCTGCAAAGCTGGCTCTTTTAACAGTCTTTCTGTGTAGCTCCCACAGCTCACAAACGATGCTGTTTTCCGTTTGGCCAGGAAAAGGCAAATGTTCCTAATGGCCCGGATGACTGCCTCTGAAGCGAGTGTTTCTAAAGCAGCTGAAGGCCAAGCAGTGGGCAGCCGAGAGAACGGGCTTTCTTTGGCCTCCAGACACTTGATACACCAATACCACCTTTAAAAAAAAAATCTAAGAGTACTGGGAGCTTCAAAGCTTTGGAAGGTATTTTTGGAAAAGGCAAGGGATTTAGCAGAATATATCTGTGCACTTCAAAGCACAATGACAGATAGGGGTTGGGTAAAATGTTTACACGCAGGATTTCTGAGGAGCACCATTCAAGAGTAGTGCATTTTGAATGAGCTGCCAAACTGAGAGTAGATTAGAGAACACAAATTAGCAAGATTGCCCAAAGCAGTGCCCCTCCCTGGGAAGCAGCAGAATTCACTGTGGCTCTGGCCTCCTGAGGAGAGCAGAAAGTAAAATGAAATGGAGATGGAGTTACAAAGAAATATGTAAAAAATGGTCTGGTGTGGCTAGTGATGGATACTTCCAGTTCTTAAACTATGTTAAATTTTCAGAGCTATAAAGTGCCTGAAAGTTATTTCATTTTTATCATCCATAATTTTACATCATTTTCTGTAAATAAGGTATTATTTCAATTTTAATAAAAATAATGCAGAATTCCATTATCATAGTCACTGCCATTATTCCCAAAGGTAATCAATCTAGTAAAAATATAAAGGTGCCTCATGCTTGTACCATCACAGATATAAATCATTTATAGTATCCACGTTTAAATCAAACCATTGTTTGAACAGCTGTTCGCAAAAGTTTTGATGTAAAAAGTACACATACATGCTTGTAACAGGGTGCAGCCAAGAGGGGGGTCCCCAAATAGGGATTTGAAATGGGGTCCAGAACTCAAGATGTCCAAGATATATTAGAAAGATATGTAGGATGTGCTCACCCCTTCCCCCCCACAGGTGTATGTTGGGGGAAGGGACACATGGAGCAGGGCCATTGAGAGCTGTTTTGCATAGCAACAGCTTTGCAACTAACCTCTGGAATGGTCATTTAACATATCTATAACCTTTAACTGCTGTGATAGATATGTTGAATAGCTGTGGCCATGCTTTGAGCCAGGGAGAAGGGAGTGACTTCTACCCATGATGTAACTGGGAGGCAACTCCCCCGGTTACAGTGCCCAGGTGAGAGCTTGGAGATGATTGGCTCCACGCCATGGGGCCACACCTGCCCAGACCCAGTATGGCAGCCCAGTAAAGCTGGAAGGATATGGGAGTGTTGGCAGGTGTAGCCAATTGTGCAAGAAGTTGCAAATGGGACTGCAGAGGAGGACTGACTCAGGGATTTAAAACCCAGATGCGGCAGCCATTAATGGGGGAATCACCCAGCTTTGGCCCAAGTGGAAACTCCTGCAGCCGTGAGAGAGAATCCCCACGTGGCAGGAGAGAATCACGCAGCTTTTGCAGAGAATCACCACGGGGCTGTGGCGGTGCTGGAGAACCACGTGGTTTCGCCAGCGTGGAGACCCCTTCACAGCTTTGCTAAGGAGAACTACAAGGTATTGGCAGAATGGAGACCGCCCGCCCGCCCCCCCNCCCCCCCCCCCCCGCCGCCTTGGTGAAGAGAGGACCATGTAGCTGCTGGAAGCCTGAATCATGGACTTCTCCTTCTTTTCCTGAGATCCGGTACTCCAGATAAGGGCAGAAGGAGAAGGAAGGACTGTGTACGTCCCTGGCTATCCTAAAGGACTCTGATATTTCAATGAAGACATTAGGTCACTACTTTAAGTCTATATAGCTTTCAATAAACATTTCCTTTCCTTTTCTAAAATCTCTGGCATTGAGAGACGTCTTTCCTCTCAATAACTTCCTAATTACATCTGTAAAATCGCACTGATCTTAAGAATGGCCACCAATAATCAATACTATTTTTTCCTCATTTTATGATGTGTAACTGGTAGCTGTAAAGCTACCAGTTATGGGCGGACATAACAAACCTGAGGGGGTACTTTTAATAACAGTGTATCAGCCTCAGCTTGGCCCCTTTGTTCTGTAATATGCTGCCCATGAATGACTTTTTAACTTGAGAGAGGGGATTGTGTAACAAGAAAACTCATTTCTTTCTAAATTTTGGAAGTACAATTTAACATCTGTTACCACTTACCACAATTTTTCATCAACTACATACATATAATTATACAGATTTGGTAATTATTGATCAGTGCAGAGAAAGTTAAGACAGACATATTGGACTAAAATAAAATACCCACTCTCGTTCTCTCTCTAAAGAGAAATAAACACTGCTCTCTCCTTCGCTTGGTTTATCTGGGCGCAAATGTGTGACCGCAGTCAGCCTGCCGCCTTGTGCCCTCACTGGGTCTGCCTGTCACAACTCCAATCCTGGGATCTGCCAACCGCCGCCCACGCGCCTGGGTCAGTCTGGCCAAGTTTTCCTGCATGACCCCCCTCCGACCCCGCTCCACCACTGGCTCCACCCCTTACTGGTCTGGCTGAATGGTTCATAGTTGTCGGACTGCCGTATAGTTCAATTTTCTGTGTTTTGGTTGTGTTTTTGTTACTAAAACTTTGTTGTCTTTAAACTTGGTGGTGCGAGAAGGCACAATGTTTCCACCTACATCTCCATCTTGGCCGGAAGTTCCACTGGAGGAGCGAGCAGTGAGACACACCGCGCAGGCCACAGCAGCGGGAAGCGGCAGAGGAGACCGCCATTGCCCTTCTGTGGCCCCGCCCCCACATACAGCGTCACAACCCAGCGACTGAGTTGCCCCGCCCTGGTGAATACCTAGGGATCTGCCCCTCATGCGTAACAGGTGCGAACAGACCAAAACATTACAGCTCAAGAACACCTCAAGCCCCAGAGCCGATAACTCTAAGCAACCAAGAAATAGCCAACCTATCAGATGTACAGTTCAAAATACTGGTGATCAGGATGCTCACATAACTGGTCGATTTTAGGTACAAATTAGAGGAACAAATGAAGGCTAAACTAATTGAAATGAAGGAAAATGCACAGGCAACCAATAGTGATGGAAAGGAAACTGAGACTCAAATCAAGGGAGTGGACCAAAAAAAGGAAAAAAATGACCAAACAGAAAAGAATGAAGAAACAAGAATTCAAAAAAAAATGAGCAGAGGCTTAGGAACCTCCAGAACATCTTTAAACGTTCCAACATCCAAATTATAGGGGTACCAGAAGGAGAAGAGGAAGAGCAAGTGGAAAACTTATTTAAACAAATAATAAAGAAGAACTTCCCCAATCTGGCAAAGGAAATAGACTTCCAGGAAATCCAGGAAGCTCAGAGAGTCCCAAAGAAGTTGGATCCAAGAAGGAACACATCAAGGCACATCATAATTGCATTAGCCAAGATTAAAATGAAGGAGAGAATCCTAAAAGCAACAAGAGATAAGGGGACAGTCATCTACAAAGGAGATCCCTCAGACTGTCAGCTGATTTCTCAAAAGAGACCTTCCAGGCAAGAAGGGGCTGGAAAGAAGTATTCCAAGTCATGAAATCCAAAGACCTACAGCCAAGATTGCTTTACCCAGCAAAGCTTTCATTTAGAATGGAAGGACAGATAAAGTGCTTCTCAGATAAGATCAAATTCAAGGAGTTCATCATCACCAAGCCCTTATGATATGAAATGTTGAAGGGATTTATCTAAGAATAAGAAGATAAAAAATATGAACAGTGAAAGGACAGCAAACTCACAGTTATTAACAACCACACCTAAAACAAAAGCAAGCTAAGAGTACAGCTAGATCAGGAGCAGAACCTCAGGAATGAAGATCACATGGAGGGTTATCAACAGGGGAGTGGGAGGAGGAGAAGTGGGGAGAAGGTACAGAGAATAAGTAGCATTGATGGTAGGTAGAAAATAGACGGGGGGGGGGCAAGAATAGTATGGGAAATATAGAATCTAAAGAACTTGAGACGCGTGGACATAAACTAAAGGGGGAGAATGGTGGGGGAAGGGTGTGCAGGGTGAAAGGGAATGAAGGGGGAAATAGGACAACTGTAATGGCATAATCAATAAAATATATTAAAAGCAAAAAAGAAATAAACAAACGTAAGGTCTCTATTTTTACGTTGCTAATTTAAAAAGCAATTCTTTATCTTGGTTACAAAATGGAAAATATTTGCATTTCATATAGGAATTCAAATATTTTGGGGAGGCAAAGCTAGTTTTGTTTTTGTTTTCAAAGAGAATGGCTTCAGGAGTCAGACGTCTCAAGCTTGAAATCCCATTCTCACCAACTCAGCTCACAAAATTCGAAGCTCTATGAATGTCAACAAGCTGTTAACCCCCTGATGGATGATCATTTTATTTCTGAGCATACATCTAGTAACAGTGACTCTGCGGAGTTTTTGAAGAAGTAAAATTTGTACCGCAACTGAAATGGTTCAGGGTCCATTGTTTATATCACTCTGAATTTCGGTACCTGTACCCTTGTGATGTCACAGATTTGTGTCTCAGGTTGTCCATGCTGCAAATACATCCGAATATTGACCAAGGTAATAAGTTTGGGTGGAATTAATGAGCAAAAATCATAAAATAATTGATACATATAACTAAACTCAAAGAATCTGTGAATTGTTCTTCTTGGTCCAGACACAGACTAGCAAGTTAAATGCTCCTGAGGGAGAAAAAAATGCCAAAATTATATTTATCTGATCATGAAAACATAATCTGCATTTTGATACTTTCTTTAAACATTTATGCAATCATTTCATTGAGATTTTTTTCATGATGATACAATCCCTACATTAAACACTGGCTCAAACATTTATACTCCATGAATTATAGCAAGGTACCTAACCAATTAAATATCTGAGCTTGTAATAAATTTACTGCTTCATTTCAAGTAACATAAGGTAAAAAAGCAAAACCAAGGTATTTTTTTTGGAGGAATTACATTTTTGAGATGAACTGTCAATCTTTCTATAAAATTTTGCATAATAAAATTAGGTTTAAATAGTAACTCGCTGTCATAAAATACATGTTTTATAATGTCTTAAAGAAAGATCTTTTTAAGTGTTATAATTTTCTCCATGCAGTTAGGGAAATGAAAAATGCTATAGTAGGTCAGAGGTTTTAAGATATGCATAATTCATTTCAACTTGCTATTAATTTTCACCACTATTCACCACTCCACCGGGTGATAGGTAAGAAGCCTGGTGTTTTGTGACAAAACAAATATTCAGAAAAATCTGTAATCTTAATTTTGCAAAGTATAGACCATTCATTCCCCAAATTATAATCTTTTAGCTGGAATCAGGCTTGAGTTGCAAGAGCACCATTTTATAAACATCGAGCTGGTAAGGCGTAAATTGGCAATACTGCCTTTTTCTCTGTTATCATCAGAATCTACGGATTACTAATTGAAACATGGTATCTAATGTGCACTTAGTATTTCTGTCTTCTATGTTGAGGATGTATATAAAACGAATCTGTTAAATATCCCCTGCAGGCTTCAAACGCACCAATAACACACGCAGACACTGCTCTGTTATCTGGGCCCCCAACCCCGTCTCCAACCAATTGTGATGTGTACTCCTGTTGGACGGTCCCCATAAACAAATGTCCCAGGGTGTAATGACTCTTCTGTGGGTGATTCAGCTGCCATGATGTGTGCAACAGAACTATTTCAGACGTGGTTAGCCTGGCTGAGAAGGGAAAAAAGGCATGCTTTTGGTGGAGCTGATGCATTCTACTTGGAAAGCGGCAACTAAGCAAAACAGAAAAACACTCCAAAGGACTGAGAAAATATAAGTTACATGTGAAGAGATTGGGCTACGGTTTTATATAATTATTAAATGGACACTGGATAAAGTAAGCTTTTAATATAAAAAATCGAGGCATTAACTTCATTTCTGCATTTTAGACTTACGCAGCAATTAAGTATTCTAACAAGTGGCCTCACTCGTTCTGGTTGGAGCTTGAATAACTATTTAATAAATTGAGTATTAGCACTCTTCTGAAAGAACAAGGTCAATTAAAAGTTAGTAAAGCCAGAAGCCCAGATGGCACTGAATTCACCCAGCTAAAATGAACTACCCTGGATTTGGCTCATTCTCATTATTCAATTATTCATGTGATATATGTGGAAATCTGGCAAATTGGAAAATTGCCAGTAATTTGCCCCATCAACAGAAGATGACTCAGCTCTTGTAATTACAGACCCAGACACAATTAAGTACCTTCTCCCCGCCCTTTCAGTGTTTTTAAAAGCAGCTAACTCTATAATGAAAAAAATTAACAATCAAAAGAAAATCACAGATAATTTCATTTTTTCCCATGAGTAATTCAAATATCCATTCGCATAAAAGTTAGGAAAGTACATAGTCAACTGATAGACAAGTAACATTGGGTATGAGACAAACTGATAAAAATATTTTATAAAATGGAAACAGGTACAGAGGAAGAGTTCTATATTCACACATCTGTGCACTAAATTATTTTGCACTAAATGACCTGAATATTGTATGTTATAAAATCCTGCGTATGGACTTAAGAAATACAAGTGTCTTGTTTTTTCCTTTATGATTTCCTCTTTTAAACTTATATAATTTTGTAGGAAAAACTGCACTCTTAAAGTTCCCCAAATTATACAAATCTCTACTATGTGATTAACAATATTTGGCAAGGACTTCTATATTGGCAGTTCTCCTACAGCACCATATCGTAGGCACACACTTTAACAATAAAATATGGTGTGCTCTGCAGCATTCAACCGATACTCTGAAAACGAAGACCACCACAGTCATAACTTTCTGTTTAGAGAAAAGAGAACAAGTGTGGTTTGTTTGTCATGTGGCCTTGTGGAACACATATATCACCTCTTCAGCGTGATAGATTCCTTTGGAATGAAACCTAAAGTGGGCGATAAAAGAAGGCAAAATGACCTTGATGACCTTGATCTAGTGGATCAAGTTCATGAAGTAGCAAACATCTCTGCAGTCTCTCTGGGTAGATCAGTTTTTGTTTTGTTTTGTTTTTTTAAATTTTTGTGCTAGGTCTCACTTCCTTTTGCACAGATAAATCACAGCACGGTTAAAATGAGTAAAGAGAACAGACCAGGATAAATGGTTTACATAAATGTTGTATCTCAAACGTAAATGGGGTCATTCTTATGCATAACATTCATAAAACATTTTAGGACATTTAAATAAAAAGTTCTATTATAAAATAATGTATTACCTCAATCTTTATCATTGCTCAATTTTCACAGCCTTGCTTAACTGTTAAAATTACTACTGACAGTACTAATTTCTCCACTCATAAATCACCCCCAGGAAACCTGTATGGCGCTGAGGGGCACAGGCTCTTTGTACCCCGAGGCTCTCCTGAGTGCAAAATGCTATGGGTCCTGTGTAGTGAGTTTTCTCACTTGACAGATTTGAAAACCAAGCCCTAGTTAAGCTTGGTTAAATTACATTGCAAAACTCAAAGACTAATAGTTAAGAATACAAATTAGAAGTTAAAACATGTAATTTATATAAATACACTAATAGTTTTTTTCAAAATTAAATTCACTGTGATGAACTGAACCTCCTGTTAAAGACATTTAAATAGTCCCTAAAAATAAAAATAATGTTATTTGTCAAATCTAGGAGGAAAAGTCTGGACTATCCCAAAATTATGATGTTATATTCCTGTCATCCTCTGTCTATACAAATAGCCTTATGCATCCAAGCACTTAGTAAATGTTAGTGGATAAAAGAAATGCCATATAATTATTTAAGCTAGTTATTATCATGGTATGATAATATTTACTCCTTCAGTTCAAATTCTATTTTTTCTTTTTGTAATTAAAATGTCTTTCAAGTGTAGGTTATACTCATCAAAAATGCTAGGCATTGCTCATCTCTAAAGAAAAGATTCTGTACTTAGAAATAATTTCTTTTTCCTTTTTCTTACATCTGTGCTTTGAAATAGTAACAAAAAGATAATTAAAAACAATGAAAACAGTTTCCATTTACAGCAAAATTATGTAAAGTCTCTAATATACAAATAATTAAATATGCTGGACTAAGATTTCTTAAGACATGATGAACTGGCATGAAAATTAAAATTCTTCAGAATCAAAAATGGAAAAAGCTAGAACAGAGAAATGTAAGAAAATAAAAAGAATACATTATGTAAAACTGAATAATGCTCTGTATCAGTAATTCTTAGAAACAGCTAAGGTAGTTCTAAACATGAGACGTATAATCTCAGATGCTTACATTATAGAAGAAAAAAAAGACTAAAAAATAGTTAGATATACACCTCTAATAGAAAACCAAGATAACAAACCAAAAGCAAGAAAAAAGACAAACATAAAGAAGAAATAACATACAATAATACAATAGAGAGAATCCATAAAAACAAACATTGATTCTTTGACCTACACAACAAGAGTAAAAAGAGACAAGTCGGACTAGATCGAAATGAAAAACTCTTTCATCAAAGGACAAAATCAATAGAGTAAAAAAGCAGCCTATGGAACAGGAGGTATTCAACAATGTTTGAAAATGATGTATCTGATAAGAGGGTGCTGTCCAGCACACATAAAGAACTCCTTTAACTCGGCCACACTAAGTAAATAAAAAGAATCTGATTATAAAACAGTCAAGGCACTTGAATGGGTATTTCTCCTTAGAAGACAAATAAATATCCAACAAGCATATGAAAAGATGTTCAACATCACTAAATATTAGGTAAACAAAAGAAAACCACAATGAGATATTGTCTTGTACCTACTAGGATGTCTACTATCAGAAAAAATGGAAGGGAGGGAGGGAGGGAGGGAGAGAGGGAGCAAGGAAGGGAGGACAAAAGAAGGGGAACAGACGTGTCGTTGAGGATGTGAAGGAATTTTAAACTCTGTGTGCTCTTGGTGAAAATATATAGCAAACAGCCATTGTGGAAAACAATATGGAGGAACCTCAAAACACTGATAATAGAATTACAATATCCTCCAGCAATTCTGCTTCTGGGCATACGCTCCAAAGAACCGAAAGCAAGATCTCAAAGAAGTATGTGTCTATTTGTATTCATAGCAACATTATTCATAATAGCTAATATGTAGAAGTAACCCAAGTATCCACTGGTAAATGAACATATAAGCTAAATGTAATATAAACATACAGGGGGCTATTATTCAGCCTTATAAAGGAACTTTGGACACATGGCTACAATATGGATAAACCCCGACCTTTTGCTAAAGGAAATAAGCCAGTCACAAAAGATAGTTACTACGTGACTCCACCTCTTTGAGGAACCTAGAGGAGTCATACTCATTGATACGGAACACAGAAAGGTGTATCTCAGGGGCTGGGAGAAAGAGCAATGGAGATGTGATTTGATGGGTGTGAAATTTCAGTGTCACAGGTGAAAGACCCCTGGAGATGGGTGGCAGTGGTATGATCCAAACATACATTTAAAAAGTAATATATTTTCCTTATAGTTATCATATAAAACAATTTTGTAGGAATGTTTAAAATAACTGGTGTGACCAATATTAAACTCAATGATTAGATTTTTATTTTACAAATCTTATTTTGTGTTTTACTCTACGTTGTACCATAAAATAATATAAATGGGGTGGAAATTTTTGCTTAAAATGAGATCTTGTCAAAGAATCATTTGAAGGGAAATCCATTTTCATTTTCCAGTCATTTAATAATTAGCAGATTATTTCAATAAAGGGAAGTTACCTCATGTTCCTGAAAATGGAATTATTCCTATGAGAATGTCTTTCATTGCCTGTAATTTGTGAATGTGAAAATATTATTGTCAGTCAGTTCCAGTTGTGAATATAAAAAATTATATGTTAAAAGAAATTTTCAGAACTAAAAATAGAACACACCTGAAATTAATCTAACACCTACTGTAATGTTCTAGTGTAGTGGTTTTGAAACTGTGCCCAGTTTTATACAAATCCTTCCAGAGTTTGCAGGTGGAAGACATGACCAATCTCTAGTTTTCTGTATATTCCTTCTTATTTGTTACTTTTTTCTTGGCATATTAGTGCTCACATTTTTTGTTTCTTATGAAGACAGGTGTCTTAACAGAACCAATTCCTATTTAAAATAACACCAAGTAAAAAAGCTCATAATAAGGGAAAAGTTATGAGGAGGACGATAATAAATTGAATGCAGATCATTTACAGTTGACTGTGCTGAAAACCTTGGTCTCTTGACTTCCCACATACCAAAACAAGCCTTGACAGCTCAAAGTCATGTTCATAGACACATACAGACATTCTGAGAACAGGAATTGTAATCAAGAGACTAATTCAAATACTAAAGTATGGTTCCAATGCTAACATATTTTTACATATGCCTAAAGATAATTGCAATACCATTTTGGTACAGTTATCAAGCCAAATTTCTTTTCCAAGTAATAAGACAGGGTATGTAAAATGCCAAACACAATGCCTGGCACTTAGTCATTTACTAAATTAGCTCCTCTAAAAGTCAAGATAATCTGTTATGGGCAACTGAAAGCAGTCTCATGAACTTTTTATGTCTAATTGTCATACTTTCTCCCTTGGTTACCATTTCCTCAAGTCTTCTTCCCACCCCACAGACCCTCACCCTCACTTCTCTCACTAAAAATTGTATAATGAAGCCCTGGCTGATGTAGCTCAGTGGATTGAGCCCGGGCCTGTGAACCAAACAATCGCGGTTCGATTCCCAGTCAGGGCACATGCCTGGGTTGCAGGCCGGTTCCCAGCAGGAGACCCATGAGAGGCAACCATACATTGATATTCTCTCCCTCTCTCCTTCCCTTCCCCTCTAAAGATAAATAAATAAAATCTTTTTAAAAATTGGATAATGTCAGAAGAGCCCTCTTAGAAAATGCCAGAAGCCTCAGTCTTATCCCACAAGGCTCCTCACTGCTCATCTTTTCCCAAACTTAACATTATTCAGTCTACATGTTTCTCTCTCCAGGCCACCCCAAATACACACGGTAAGAACAAATTCAATTACTAGATTAGTCCATGATGAACTACAAAAAGGATACTTAGTTTTCAACACAAACAAAGTAATGCAAGTCAATAAACATCAAGGAAACACCTGCTCATGAACGTTGATTCCTTAACCTGGCTGGAGGGCGCCACGGTTTAACTCAGGGAGAGCGGGAAACGACCATTTCTCATTTCCCTCACAGCTTAGTCGCTTGGCAAAAACCAGTTCTCCGTGCTAGAGCCAGACCTAAAATCCTTCCACCTTTAGCTTTAAGACACAAGCATGTTCCATCACCCTGCACTTGTTCCTGACTGTAGGGCAAGATAAGAATTCTAATGAAAACAACGATGGACTCCATCAGCAAGCGCCAAGACTCGTGTGTTAGTACTTAACGTAACTTCTTTTGGTTTGCGAAGGTAGAACTTTTGTTTTCATCATCGGGGAAGGCTTCATAGAAGACTTAGCACTTACACGCTGCCTTGAAGCCTGCCAAGGATTTTTAGATGTGAGAAATGTGAAGGAGGGATTCAAGGCTAACATGGCTCAGTGGACGAGCACTGAATGCTGATGGACCAGAGATTAGCCCCAGGCCACTGGAAGGCAGACAGAATGGAAAGGGGTATCATCTGTAATAAAATCTGAAAAAAAAACCCCACAAAACAGTGCATAACAGCACAGTGTAGTTGATTAAGAGTCTGAGGACCAAACACAACAGAAATAAAATGATACTGTTTTGAGGATTCATAGAGTAATGTTCACAATGAGTTAATCATGAAATCTGAACATTATTAACCAGATGTCACTATTGATTTTACTGTTATCTTGAGTAGATATAAAGATTGCTTTACCCAGTGAGAAAGTGTAAATCATGATGATTTTATTTTTTAAAAAAAACCTTCTTTATATAAATAGATGTTGATTTGATCTTTTAGATAAAATAAAAATACAAAACACTGGTGATAATATAAAGACTAAACTGGGATAAAGAGAGAGTGAGAGAGAGCAAAAGGATACAACTACGTCAAGTTTATTCTCACAGATCAAAAAGAGTTTATAAAGACTGGAAAAACCAAAACTTACAAGGACAGTGCAAGTCGAATGAATGCTCCCATGCCTAAGGGCATGGTGACTCTATTTTCTGAATATAAATTCAAAGCATAAGGTCCCTGAATTGGACAGAATATTTAAAAGTCAAGACTGCCCCAAAACTCCTGGATATATGAGAACTATCTCTAAGGTCACCTTGTGGATGGAAATGCTTAATAATAAAAGCATTTTTATGTTTAAGTAACTAACTGCATTTGAAATGATGCCAAGAATTAATAGAAATGATGATCTTTTATAAATTGTGTTATTGCAAAGTTCAATATAATAATCAGCCCAAAGAATTCCTACACAGTTGAAAAGGGACTATAATGTAAGGATGTCATAAAGGGGAATATATATATGTATTTTAAAGAGCTAAAATAAATCTCGGGATGACATCAAAATGGAGAGAGGTCAAAATGTAGAACTTGTAACACTCCATTTATATATTCCCAAAGAGTTATTTGAACCCAAATCAGTTTATGTTTCTTGGTGATCTCTCAAATGCATGTACTCTGCCGCAGAGGGCTGAAATGAGAAGTTGGCCGTTCCTCGGTGTTCAAAGTGCCTTAGATGCAGGCCCGTTCTCTCATAACTTGTCCTTACATCTCGTAATAGGAAATGAAACAGACTTTAAGAGGCATATTCAATATTCTCAGGTTTTTCTTCTGGAAAGGTTTTCCCCAAAGTTACAGAGAGCTTTCAAATGTGAATGGCACAAAGGTTTTCAAAAGCGGAGCAAGATAAAATTTCTTAAATTAAAGCTCTGAAATACTGACCCCAAATCTTAAATTAAATCTCATTTGGTATGGTTAGATAGTAAGAGATAGCTAAGAATATGGGTGATATTCGGGGGGGAATGTCTCAGCACATGTGAAGGGTTATTTCTTTCATCGTCTCTAACATTTAATTGGAATTCTTTGCTAACCTGTGGCTATAATACCCTGTTCTGGGAATATGTGGGTTGTTGCTTGAGCGAGTTTGTCATTCTTTTCCATTTGAGTTTAAAACAGTGATTTCAAAAATTCGCCAACGTATCCTTGCAACCATTCCTATTGTTAGCAAATCTACAAACTTTACTTTGCATGTGGATTTTTTACCTTACAAATTACCTTGAACATGCACATTGCGATACTGAGATGCGGGCCACAGGTTACAAGTAACTTACCACCATTCGACAACGAAAGGAAGGAAAAGTACAATCGTTTGGGCCTGAGTGCAGTGTAATGAAACATGATGGCTACAACTGGTTGTCTAGTCAATTAAGTAGGAGAAAGGGCCTCATCCAGCATCTGCTGAACTCAAGGGAAGCTGGTGAGATCCTGTAGGAAATCAGACCGACAAAATGGGCAGTGTCTTATTTTCCTGCGTGTCTATCAAGACAATAGGTAAGAGTGCCAGGCAGCACAGGTGAATTGGGAGCATGGAAGAAAATCAGAAGTCGAGGCATGGGGTGGTGAGGAAGGCAGTTTGAATGGTAAAAATGATAAAATCGGACAAACCAAAAGCAATAACGGGAAGGCCCTTTAATGAAAAGAACTACAAAGGGAATTCTGCCATCGCCGAAATGATGATGGGATTTTAAAGTGTAGTTGGCACATTTAGTGACAATGTTGATGATCGCTTAGAATCATAATATTTGCGAAAGGAAGAAAGAGTCCTCTAACTATTGCCAAGTCGTCTCTTGAGGGTGGAATGCGCCGTAGTGGTTTTCTTAAAATATAATAAGATTTACCCAACTGAGTAAGTGAAATAACAATAAGTGCATTAATATTTAAAAGGTAAAATTGTACGTATCTGCGAGATATGTTGAAAGGGATATGGCAAGTTTACACAGGAGTTTTTTCCTCATCGGCACTGACCAGTTATTTAACTGTTCTGTGTGGCTGAATATTAGGACTCGTGTCACTGAGATGAGACAAGAAAGCGAGATCAACATGACAGGCAGGACAGAACCAGGCGACAGCTGCATAATTACTGCAAATGAAAAGGCTCCAGTTACCTGCAAGGAATCTTAAGAGAACAGCCCTCGGCCGTGGTGCGGCTTCAATGTGTGAAACGGCTGAGGGACGCATCCTCAGCCTTTTTGAAGGAAATGTGCGCAGTTTTACAAGCTGAATCCTTAATAAATAAATCAACAAAAGGGTGCTTACAGGAAGGCACAACCTTTGGAACACCATGCTTCTCTCATTAAAGATAGGGAACTCTAGGTGAATAATAAATAAATGCAAACAACTGTTCCACAACCATTCACAGTTTAAGAGCAATTAAAATCGCTTCCAATCTCTGATACATAGTGAAGCTATATTCCAGAAACAACTTCACCACAAGCCACTGGACACAAACATGTTTTTCCCCTAAATTATTCTTGAATATTATCAGTAATAAACAAGAAGTTGTGTGGGGAGAAAAACATAGCTTTGATAAATCACTAGAAAGTGCAGTGATTCATTCTATTTCCACAATCTGATTTAAAAAACAAACTAGTTTTGAAACATTTGCCAAAGTTTGGTTAAGTGTTCCCCTTGATTTGAAACTTGCTTACATTGTTTCATCAATAATGTTGAATGCTACTGATGATCAGATATTTCTAAAATAGTATTTGTAATGTTTCAAATAATAGATATCAATGTTTATATAATTAGCTATATAAAAATACTTTGTAACCACAAAGAAGGCATTATCTTGATCCTATTTTTGTCATAAGTTTAGTGAAATAAGTTGCCTCTAAATAATTTGTGCTAGAACAGAATCAACGGGGCAGAAAAAAAGGCAGCAATATTGATGGTTAATTTAAAAATTGCAACATCTTGTAAAGTATCAGGTTTCCCCAGATGGGACGAAGATTCGAAACCATGTGGAGCTCAAAAACAAAAATCTGATAGCAAACTATAAAAAAAAATTAAAACAGAAGATTATAAAATAAGTAAAGTTTCCTTTTCATTGTGCTTAGATTTTAAAATAAAGTGATTTTAAAATAAATAAAAGGCACCTCAGTGGGACAAATAGGAGCAAGCCACAAAGGCCTAACCCTGGTGTGTGGAAGAAAGGCCGATACCCAGAAGGAAGCTTGTGTAAAATGTTGGAGGAAACAACAACTACATTTTAGAAGGGATAAAGCAAAGCAAACAAAATAGAGCTCACAGACACAGACAACAGCATGGTGACTGCCAGAGGGAGAGGGGTGTAGGGGCAGGCAGGAGAGGGTAAAGCGGAGAATTAGAGATGGAAGGAGACTTGACTTGGGGTGACACGCACAATGCAATATACAGATGATGTGTTATAGACCTGTACCCCTGAAACCTCTATAATTTTATTGTAAAGATTCAATTTAAATAATTTAAGTTGTTCTGAGTACTGAATTTAGATAAATTCAACAAATTCAATTTTTAAAAAATGTAAGCTGTCTGGAGTAATAAAGGGATAATAAAAGCCTTGATTTTCTTACAACTTCCTTACAATATTTAAACAAATAATTTGCGAGCATAATGCCATCTCTTCTTTCACCCTCTTGTTCTTTTACTTCTGGAAGTTGGAAGTAGGTATTGGTCTGTGGGTGGGAAAGAACAAACTGTCCCACTGAAAAGCCCATCATTAATCAAATATGAAGGTCACTGCCGAAGATCTCATACTTGGCCAAACTGGCATAATGTCTGGTAGCCAAATGCTAACTGTTCTTATTTCTTATTGACCACTGTATCTGGCCAGCGGGACTCCCGACCCCCATGCTCCCACTGTGGGTCCACACCTATCTGCTCTCCTTGGCCCTTGTGCCTTTATCGGCAGAAAGAGTGGCCAGGCTTGAACTTGGGGCTACAGCCCTGAGGGGCGTCTCCTGGGAGAATGCAAATGGGATGACTGCCCTTCTGGGAACAACAGGATCATTCTATTCATTTTGCCCTGTTCTCATTTTTCCTATTTCCACTTTGACAATCAGCAACAAGAGATGAAGTCACGTTTCTACTCACAGCAAAGACAAGAGTAGATTTCATTATGGTTTAGTCTATTAGGATTCCACCAAGGGCAGTTTAGAAAAATGAAGCAGATAATCCCTTTTCAAAATGCTTTATCTGATTTAAAACATAAGGGAAACATAATAGAAAATACAGCTCTTGAATTAGCAAGACATTTAATTAAGGCTACCATTAATCTAGGTGCATTTTATTGTGAAGGCATTTCAGTGATTTCCTTCACTTTGCCATCCATCTCTGTACCCAGTACACCCGCTGTTTAAAAAAACAAAGAGTATGTTACACCTTTTGCACAAAAAATCAGTGTGAAATTGTTGATTTGGGGATGTAAAGTTTTATTTTAAAAAAAACTGTTCTTACCCATAAACAATATGTAAGGATATTCATTGATAATTACAATATCAACTATTACACAATACTAGCTGTTACCCAAATCTTATGACCAACATTTTTGGATGCAATTATGAGCTGAACCCCCTGCTAATTGATTTGAACCATCTCATCTAATTTTTAGCAAAAGTTAAGGTAGCTTTTTTCTTCTATAATTTTTATGTGAGGAAATTGAAGTACAAAACATATTGACAATTATCTTCCACTACATGGCCCTGAAGTGGTGAACTGATGGTTCAAGGACACACAGTTTTCTGAGGTCTTTCTTCTAAAGTAACTGCATGCACAGCATAGGTGTGTGGATCACAGGTGTTAATGACCTTAACCTTAGTGAAGCAGCTGTATAGGGGGTGGCCAAATCTCCAGTTTATATGATATCAAAAGAGTGGATGAACCAAAATAAAGATAAAGTTAATAAAACCAATGCAGCATAGACACAGTTTAATAAAGTCAAACCAAATATGCTTTTCTAATCATTAAATTATGACATCACAAAATAATATTTTAATATTTTACTACTCAGTTTGTAAAATGGTCATAGGGTTGGAAATGGACTTAAATGTTTATCTTCCAAATTATTTCCTGGTCTAGGAATGACCTGAACAATATCCTGAGCAACTGATTGTCAATGTCTATTTTAATCATTTACTGGGAAAGAAATCAATTCTTCACAACAGAGCTCAATCTATATTGTGCACATCTTCTGAAATCCATTCCACTTCTTCCTAACTTCAACTCATTGAACCCAGTTCTATCCTCTGAGGAACACACAATTCATTTACTTACTGATTCTACCTGGCAGTCTTCAAACATTTACAGGTCTCCATAAGGACCCCAGTGAGTGCCTCATTTCCAGGTTAACTGCCTGGTTTCGATGCACTGTACCCAAAGTAGCACAGTAATATAGTTTGAAGGATTTTATGGACATACAGATGTTTAGAAGAAATGCTGATTATAATAATAAAGATGTGAACCTCAGATTGTTTTTTTATTGAACATTTTCTTTCTTTCTCTTTAGAGGGGAAGGGAAGGAGAGAGGGAGAGAAATATCAATGTGTGGCTGCCTCTCGTGTGTCCCCTGCTGGGAACTGGCCTGAAACCCAGGCATGTGCCCTGACTGGGAATCGAACTGCGATCCTCTGGTTTGCAGGCCCACGCTCAATCCACAGAGCTACACCAGCCAGGGCCTAAACCTTAGATTGTTAATGAAGACATTCAGGTCAGAGGACTAGTACGAAAGAATGTAAATGGGCTTCTCACATTCTAAAGCTTGGGTGAAATCTTTCCAAACAAATATTTAGATATTTCAAATAATATGTGACTCCATTTTCTTTTTTTTCTAATTTTTTTATTTAATTATTTTTCAAGTACAGTTTTCTATTACTCCCATTCCATTTCACCCCCGTGCTCCCCCCTTTCTCCCATTTCCACCTTTCTCAGTTGTTGTCCATGTATCCTTTTTATATNCCCCCCCCCCCCCCCCCCCCCCCCCCGGTCACTGTCAGCCTGTTCTCTGTGACTCCATTTTCTTATAAATGTGAATTGAAATCACCAAATATTGTCCAAATGAACTCAGGATAGTCTCAGGAAAACAATTTCAGCCAATAAAAATATGGAAGTCCTTCATCATAAACAAGACTTTATAATCCTTGAGGAGCCAGGGTCCCTAACCTTGTGCATCTATACCTGGTACTTGGACCATCAAGGGTTTTCCCCATTGATATTTTTGTAGACAAACGGCAGGAACCGGGAGAGCAGAAAACTTCTCTTCCTCCAGACGGGATCCCTGGCAAGCAACAGGACTATTCACTGATCCCCAGGAGTCCAGGGACTCTATCATAAGGCAGTAGCTCATCACAGTGGGAAGTCTGGCATTTTGGAATCCAGCTGTGTAATATAGATAAAGGCAAGTGGCTTACCTTCCCCGTTTCCCAGCCTTACAATGAAGTGGTAACCATTGAGATACCTTCAGGCTACGATAGTCCCTGATTTTATCATTACTGTCCCTTGTTCTCTAAATTGCATGTTCTGCAACTCCCGCGGCACACCAAAGTGCCTAACTTCCACTGACACTGTACTCGCAGTTGTAGCCATGGGCTATGGCAGATCCACCCAGGTTACAACGACATCTTTTTGATGCTATGGTTGGGCTCTAAGCAAAAATTTCACATTCTCATATGTGGGGTTTTTTTTTAGCAATAAAGTCAGAATAATTACCTAGCTTTCATTTACTTGTTTTTGTCTTTAATAAACTATATTATGGGATGACTACTGTATGAATTCTAAAAGAAAGCCACACAGATCTACATTAGCATCACGGGAAATAAACTATCACAAGGAAAAACCCAAAGCTCGTGCTACTACAGTATGGAGAGAACTATTTTCCACTAAAGAAAATGTGATTCTTATCAAAGCCCATGCATAGTTAATGAGGCTGTTAGCTCAAGACAAATATCACTGTGCATGTTATTTACAAAGGCAACTTAAGTTTTAGGAAAATGGGCTCCTGAAACTATGAAAGCGAACTAAAGCTGGTGCAGCCAAAACCACCTGTAGGAAGCTTGAAAAATGGAGTAAATAATATTTCACTAAATTGGAAAATAACTACTGAAAGAATTTCCTCTATCTCCTCCTTCCTTCTTTTCTTCCTTCCTTCCTTCCTCCAACCTTCCTTTCTTCCCTCTCTCCCTGCTCTTCATCCTCTTTCATCTTTTGCAAATGGCCTTACCTAGAAAAATGTGCACAATAAGCACAATGGTTATTTGATAAAGTAACTTTAGGACTTCGTAAGTGTCAGCAAAAAGCAAGAGTTACATATGATCTTAAGTTGTACCCATAACAGCATCAAGCATCTTGAAAGGAGCCATTAATCCAAGTGAGAAATCATTCTCTCTGTCTGAACCACAGGCTTAATGTTGAAGACCATACACCCTGGCGGTAGATTTCTAACTCACCAAAGGAAGCCAGGACTTACCCCCACCCTGCCCCACCCCCCAACTCTGATTGAAGAGAAAAGAATTAAACTAAGCAGAGGGGGACTCTTCAATTCCCTAGGCCTGTCAACTTTGCTTTTTTTGACTTTGGATTTGGACACTATCAAAGGCCACGCTCCGATTTTTTATTATGTGTTTTTAAATATGATCACAACTATTTCTGCTACATGAACAGTGTTGCCTAGTTTGCCACCATTTCTTTGATTTTATACCGGTAGGTCCGAGTGGACTCACTCTGTTTTCTGTATCATAAACCCTTACAGTCCGAGAATTCAAAGATAAGTAACTCCAAGAAATGTGATCTGATGTTTTTGAAAACTAATGTAAATTTAAGTTTGACATGTAAGCGATTTAAGCAATTAAGGCTGCATCCAAGGAGCTGATAGAAATTTGTGAATGCAGTGTGAACAATCTCTTTTCTTTCACTGTGGTATTTGAGCTGACGGGCAACTAACAATGGTGGGCTGAGGCTAGCTCTACAAATAATGTGTTGTTTCTGTGAGTTTTAGACGTGTTAATAATTACTAGAGGAAGTTCAGGGTTTTACATCAGATATGGAAAGAAAAGCACATTGCAGGCACATGCAGTTGACTGAATGATTGAGGAGCCCAACGCAAAGCAAAGGGAAAGCTAATGCCGACTAATCCTGTCAACACCCAGGAGAGAGAATAATGCAATTTATGCCAGCACTTCGACTGGTTGTGATATCGTGCACACAGATCTTATTAACACAAATTTTCAAAAGCAGGATATGCGGAAGCTGCATGTCAAAGCACAAGGCATACTTAACTGAAAGGAGGCTGAACAACTTTTAAATGCAAGCATATTTCTACCTACCAGTTTACAGCACATTTGCAGGGGTGTTATGTCTTCCTGCTGAACTGTATCTTGCTTACCTGTCTTACATTATAGATATTCTTCCAGAATTCCATGGAAATAGTGACAGTTCATCAATTTCAAATGCAACGTAATGTAATTTTAGACTTAGAAATGGTTAGTAAGGAGCTTTAACTAAGAAGAATTGACATCATATCATCACCTTCATTTCACGAAGGGCTTAGATAGAGTTACCACTCTTGCCTAGAAATGCGTTGGTTCTTGCTCATAATTCAAGGTGTGACAGCTGATTAAAGCAAACACATTTTTTTGTGTGTAAGCAAGTACACATTAGGAAGCATGATAGTTCCCTCCGTCTATTTTCAGTTTATAAGGCAGAGTATAGGTGATCCTGAATAAAAAAAAAATTGAAAAGGAAGATTTTCTATCCTGCCATTGCAGAGACTAAGCAGCAGGTCTGGAATCTAGACTAAAAGTGCCCACCAACCAACCAATGTGCCTCACCCTCTTGGGGACAATGGCCCTTGTACAGCTTTACAAAAATGTTTAAAGTGCTCTTCGCCCACTTTCTGCTTAATGCTTCCTGGAGCACTTTAGCTTCTCTGAGTCCTGCAGCGTCATTAAAATCGAGAACATCTCTGGGAAGGACTGTCATCCTAGACTGAGAAAAACAGCATGGAATCCTTCCCTCTGTGCCCAGTAGGAACCCTGGTAAACCAGGGATGCACACTCATCTCTCAGCAATATTCCCACCCATCACGTCTCATTCGCTGGACAAGGGACCTGTGGGCGTACACAGCGATGGCTCAGGAATCAACTTGGGAACATTAAAAGGAGAGGGTCAAGCAAAGAAATGCATGATGTTATAGCGAATGAAAATGATACAGGGTGCAGCCAAGGGGGGGCCCAGAAAAGATTTGGAATGGTGTCCAGAACTCAAAGTGTACAGGAATATTGGAGGAAATATTAAGATATCCTCACCGCCCCCCCCCCCCAAGGTGTCAGTTGGGGGAAGGGACGAATGGATCAGGGCCATTGAGAGCTGTTTTGCATAGCAACAGTTTTGCAGCTAACCTCTGGAATGGTCATTTAACATATCTATAACCTTTAACTGGTTTCATAGATATGTTAAAGAGCTGTGGCCAAGTTTGGGGCCAGGGAGAAGTGAGTGGCAGCGAACCAGGCTGGAACTGGGGCTGCTTCTCTGAGACAGAGTGCCTGCTAGAGAGGTATGTGGCTTTAGCAGAGTGAGGAACCCCCTCTTGGCCAGGTGAGGGGGAGAGCCACGCGGTTTCAGCAGAGTGCAGACCCCCCTCTTGGCCAGGTGAAAGGGAAAACCACACAGCTTTGCCAGAATGGAGATCCCTGTGGCTAGGTGAAGAAGATGCACGCTTTCGGTGGGCCTGGAAAGCAGGAGAGACTTTGACTAGGACTTGGTACAAAGAACTCTTGCCAGTGAAAGGTGCCACGGGACTCTGGATTAATTGGAGATCCTGCCTGGACAGGCAGGCGACACAGCTCACGTGCCAGAGACCTGAAAAACGGAAGTGTGCTCTTTTCCTGATTTACGGTACCCGGAGTTGGGACAGTGGGAGAAGGGAGCGCTGTGTGTGTGTGTGTGTAGGTGTATACCCTTAAAGACTTTAATATTTTAAGGAAGGCATTAGGCCTGAATAGCATTAAATAAACATTTTGTTTCCTTTTCACAAATCTCTGGCATTGAGAGATGTGTTTCCAATTGGCGGCGGACAGAAGAGCCCTATAGATATTAGTGTATCGTCCTTGGGAGGGGCCCCTGTTTTCTGTAGCAGTTTTTGGCATCCCTCGGTGGGCCAAGTATTGCCCCCCCCTCGGACCCTTGTTCGGTAACAAAAACCTATGAACAACAGCTCCTCTTTGTCCATCCAAACAGCAACGGTGGTGGAAAAATTCCTTGTATGATGATTTTGTTCACAGAGCGTTCTTCCAGAGTGAGAACTGATTACTTCCTGTCTGCCAACCTCCTCCCCACAGGTACAGAAAAAGGTCGTGGACTTGATCCAGTAGGGATGGGAGAGCCTTTGTATGTGGTTGAGCTGTGCTCTTTAACTGTTATAGGGGGGAAAGTCTATGATGAATCAAGGAGGGCTTGTTAGGATGAACAGGCAGATGTGTTAATCATTGACTGATTACAGTAAGAGAAAAAACTGGTGGATGCGAATATAAATAACAAAGATTTGATTCCTGCTACTGCTATTGTCTGAATACCTATGTCCCCATCACCTCCCCCTTCAAATTTATTTGTCAAAGCCTGACACCCAACAGGATGGTGTTGGGAGGTGGGGCCTTGAGGAAGCGACTGGGTCGTTAAGGATGAGCCCTCATGAATGGGATCGATGTCCTTATTAAAAGTGACTTAGAGACATCCCTCACCATTCTGTAATATGACATGCAGTGAGAAGTCTTCAAGCCAGAAGAGGGCCCTCACCCAACCATGCTGGCCCCCTAATCTCAGACTTCAAGCCTCCAGACCTGCTAGAAATTAATTTCTGTTGTCAATAGCCACTCAGTCTGTTGTATTTTGTTCTAGCAGCCCAAATAGACTAAGACCACTGCTGTCTTCCATTCACAGTTTTTGTTTTGTTTTTGACTCAGTAGTTTTCTCACTCATTAGTAAAAAATGAAATTCGGCAATCACACTCTTAGCCGTGTACTGGAAGGAATTGAAAATGAACATATGTCTACAAAAATACCTGCACCCAGATGTTTGCAGCAGCTTTATTCATAACCGTCAAAAGTTGGAAACAACCAAGATATCACTCAATAGGTGAATGGATAAACTGTGACTTCCAGACAATGAAATATTCAGTGCTAAAAAAGAAGTGAGCTATCAAGCCATGAAAAAACATGCAGGAACCTTAAATCCCCATTACTAAGTCACAGAAGCCAATCTGATAGACTACCTGTTGGGTGATTCCGACTACGTGACATTTTGGACAAGGCAAAAGCATGGAGACAGTAAAAAGATCAATTGTTGCCAGGAATGGGGGTTGGGAGAAATAAAATGGCAGGTCACAGAAAAATGCTCTGTATGACATTATAAGAATGGGTCTGTCATTATCTGTGTGTCCAAATCCATAGAATGAACAGTATTGACCCATGTTGTTCATAAGGTAACAACCTTAGGGCAACAGTATTACATAAGGTAAACCATGGGCGGGGGGGGTGGATACGATTTGTCACTGCAGGTTCGTCAGAACTGTACCCTTTTGGTGGCAGATGTTGATAATGGGGCATGTCACACACACATGACAGCAGAAGGTATCCAGGAAATCTCTGCATCTTCCTCTTACCTTTATTGATAAAACTGCTATAAAAAGTAAAGTCTTATAAAATAAATATAATCACCATGCACCTCTCAGAGAACACTGAGAATACTTTTTTTAATAATCCTGATTTTCTCTTCCATTCATCTTAAAAAAACTTGGTAACAACCAGACCACAAATGAAACAATATGTTCACACAATATCAAACATGCACTGATGAGCAACCACCCATGACCCTCTGAGCTATGAAGTAGTTGAACAATTTGACATAATAAATAGTCTGGCTCAATAATGATAGTAATTGGCCTAGTAGTAGATGATTACTCGTCACTGGATAAAGTTCAAATATTTGAACAATTTAGCATTACGTTAACCTATAGGCCATCGATGACCTTACAGGAGTAGAAATCTGAAAGAGACCGTGATGACAGGGCGATAAAGATACTAATTTAAAACAAAAGCAGTGGGCCCTGGGAGAGCTCTGTCATTCGTTTTAATAGAATCGTACTGAATGCACACTACGTACATGGTGTAAAAACTGTCACAGATGATTAATGATTTTCTAAATCAGGGTATGAGTTTCAGATCATTTAAATAAGCCCATTAACCCACACAGTATTTTAATCATAACCTTTGTTCCTCGATACGAACATCCAATGTCAAATTTGCTTTGGAAGGGGTAAGCACTTGGACTCACAGGTCTCAAAGGCTACTTTTCTTTCCCCCAGTCACCCCGCCACCCGGTGCTTTAGTCATTCCAGAAAAAAGACACTACGATTTTTCTCTGGAGGATAGATTCAAGAATTCTAAATTTGGACTCTCTAAACTTTGAAAATTCTACAAATGCCAGTTTATCCATGGAAATGAAGCAATGGCACTCAGAATGAAAGTAAAACAAGAATCCGAGTTACAAAGATGGATTTAGGAGAATCTTGTTATTCCTCCCTCTGTCCCCTTCCTTCCTTTTAGTCTTTCAATACCTTTTTGGAAATACAATGTGCATTAGTTACACACACATGACGGTTTTATTTATACTGCAAAAGGGTTTAAAATAAAAAAATGTTAATTTATAGTTAGAAAACCTGAAAAAGATGCAAAATTTGCAAGCAAATTGTTTAGAAATTATTGATAAAACAAGGTAGCTTCATTGGGAAAGCAGGTCATAAAATTTCTGGGAGAGAAACACTGACTCTCCAAAAAAACCAATAATCTTTCAATTCTGCAGGCTCTTTTATCATTTATCTCCTCAAAACAGTAAACAGTAAAAGGATAATCTATTAAGTTAAATGAAGGCTTTTTTCTCCCCTTTACAACATTCATTGGAAATCAGTCCCAAGTGTCTTCCAGTTCTCAAATTGATTCTAAATAGGGAAATACGTATCTTTCCTAGAAATGATTAACAGCAACAACAGCAGAAATAGCCAGTTTCCTTGAAAGACTGTCCATATTTAAATAAATTGTCACACCAGGAGCTAAGCAAAAGATTAGATAAAATGAAAATGTTAGGAAAAGATTACATAAAATAGAAATGATATTTCAGAGTACCAGATATTAGAACTATAAAAGAGTCCTTACAATGTGGCATTTCCAGGAGCTCTATCATCTTAATAGGCTTTCAAGAGCAGCGCTAGATAGTCACAGATTGGTGAGAATAACCATCAACTTGTACTGAAAGGATTTGACATAAAACAATTTTTTGCAGGGGCCCCCTCATGGAACATCCTGGGGAAAAGTTGCAAAGGCAGTATTTCGATCAGAGTAGGAGAATATTGCCAAAACATATAATGAGGAAAATGTGCATATTTCTTCCTATACATAATACAACTACATTTGGAAAACACTGGCAGGGCCTCAGGGCTATGGCTGATGAAGGCCAAGACCTGAAGCAACAGTCTGCAAGCCATGGGGATCGGCATGCAAAATGGCGTGAAAGTAGCTTCTTCTTCACTGCATTAGCACAGGTTTGAGTCAAAATGCAATTAAGAAAAAGAAGGGGCACAGGACTTGTGTTTTACACAAGCTTAAGCTGTTCAAGTGTGGGTATCCAACCTTAAATTCACTCCTTCCTCCTCACAAAATGAGAAAAACAATAGAAGTCAACAAAACAGTTCTTAAAAATCAGATTAGGAAAAACGCTTTAAGACAAGACTCATCGATAACTTGCCATTAGAGATAAGAAAAAAAATATTCATGTCTTTATCTCTTGGTCACTGAAGTTCTGGGAAAAACACACACCTTGAATATATTTCACTCCTAGTATCCATGTCTCAGCACAGAACAAGCATTTAACAAATATTTGCCTACAAACAAATTTACAAATTCATTTCCCCCCTGATTTTTCAATTTCCAGAAACTGGAACAAAGTGGGGTGAATTTTTCATTCTATTTGAGAAAGCTAGGAATTTTAGTCTTATTTTTTTGTTTGCTCACGACCTTGGGATCACTGAGGCTTGTGTGCATGGCCCCTAAGATGACTACTACATGACATGCCTAATTTCTTTCCTTAGAGCTTTTCAGTTATCACTGCAAGAACTACATAAGTGAAAAAATGTTCCTTTTGTCTTTTATAGTACGTGGCCAAGTAGCTAGATCATAAAAAAGTAAAGAATGAAGTCATGAATTCAAGGTTTCTATGGAAGCTTAGAAATGCCATCATTAGTAAGAGTATGAGTTGAAACAGTAATATTCCAACAGAGAAAAAGGAATGGACTGAATTGGGGCTTTAACCTAGGCAGCCATAACTAAAATACACCTTTGATGCAAAGCATTGTGTTCATCGAGGAGCTTTAGAGCTTCCAAGGTCATTGGAAGCTAAGACTAGAGCCCAAGAGGAGATAGAACAACATTGTCGATTTTACGTAACACTCTGCTGAACTCCTTAGATACATGCTGGTGGCAAAGTGTTCAACCCAAACACCTATTTCTTAGCTAGAAGGCGTCACTAATGGACTCAGTATTGGGGAGTCGGACTCCCAGCAAAACTCCAAAAAGGACCAACTGCCAGCAGCACCCTCTTTGTAGCCTCCCTTCTTTCTTCCTAACACCTGGTATAATGTTCTCTGCCACCTGAACTCCAGGAGTACAAAGGACAAGAGAGGGGCCTGCCCTTGAAAGGTGGACACCCCGAAGTGGGATGGCAGAGACTAAAGGAGCGAAGTCACTAGTGACCACGTACACCTGGCTTGTCTAAGAGACAGGGAAACGCACATCCCGTTGCTTCAGACCACTGTGAAATTGGGTTTCCTTTTACATGGCGACCTCCAGAAGCGCCAACGCTGCAGGGTGAACCCCCATCAGGCTACAAGCAAGAATGCTCCAGTAGATGCGTGGAGGGGTGGAACAACAAATCAAAGCTTCCTTCTTCAAAATCAATGAATTAAAAAAAAAAATAATGATGAAAGTAGCTAGCTCTGCTTCAAGTAAATGAATTACTGGCCTTCCTTGACGGTTTTGAAGATGGGGGCCACCTTCGATCCAGCTTAGCAAATGACCTAGCAGGCAGGCGCTGGGCGGTTCCCCACCACGGGGAAAGGACTTACCTGCCAAAATCTATCACGACAGAGGCCTGCTTCTTGGTAGTAGAGTCTGTGCTACAGCTCTAAAGTAGATAAAGAATGCCACTCCACTTAGGGAGTGAAATGTTCCGAGAGAGAGTTTTACATTTCCATTACTCATCGAGAATCCAGTATTCAGTCCATGGGAGCGATTTACACTGGAAACACGGCCAACATGTCAAACCATTAGGGCAGTTATTTCGCTTGAAACTGGAACTTACAATTTCTGAAACTGTTTATCTACTTTACCAGTTGATATTATCAGTAGTTTACAGATACAAATCCGTAAGAAAGGAATTCTGACAAAACAGTTGGAAAAGAAGTAGCTTATAATAGCATGGTATTTTGTGGCATTTATAAAATACACAGATATTGAAAACTACTAAAATATGCTATCTGGCTGAAAAGATGCCAACTGTGAAGAAAAAATACAATTTTTTGCCTTATTGAAAATAGCACTGTTATTCCAGGCTCTTCAGCCTGTTAAGCATCTATTAAAAAATGTCACAGAAATAAGTTCTCTTAATTTATAGGTACTTGCATGCTAGCCTGCATTCACGTAGCTGTGTTGAAGAATTTTTAAAAGGATTGGTAGTTTCTTATGAGACAGATATAAACTGAACAAAAATACTCTTTGAAGTTGTCATTTTTCACTTTTCTAATTGCCATTTCCCAGATAAATAAATCAGTGTAATAAATAAATTATATAGTAAAACATGAAAGTAATTTACCTTTAATATGTTGAAACAGTTGAAAGCTTTACAAAGAGTGATTTGAATATTCTTTGAATAAGCTAGACATAAGAATTTTTACATTTTGTAAGGAAATTCCTTTCTTGTTACATGTTAAATAGAAATTGTTACTTTTCTTCAAAACCAAGAGAGCATGCTCAAAAAGAATTCATTGCACACTGCTCCAAATTTCAGGGAGAATTGCTCAGACTGGTATATTGAAAATGAACAAAAATTATGTAGAATTCTATTTTTCTATGTGAAAAAAAATAAAACTTTGGATGAACAGAGCATTTCTATGATATGTTTCATGTAGCATTTTGACCAAAAAATTTGACTTAGACTTTTAAACCTATAAACTGCATCCTCAGAATTTAGCAAGCGTTCATCTGTCTGGGCAATCCTAGCCCACCAGGGGGAAGCTTACCAATGTATGAGCACTTTTCCTGAGTGTCAAATGTGGCAGAGTGAATAAATATACTAGAGGCCTGATGATGCTAAATATTTGGCAATGACCAGGATTCGCGTGACACAAAGAGATGTCTCCTAAAATAGCCACTGTGTCTCTGCTGAGAAAATTAAAATCTAGGTGCTACATGTAATGAGAATGGTTAAATTCAAGAATTAAAAATATAGACTATGTACATTACAGCTTTTACCCAAAGGAGACCCATATAAATGCCCCTTTTCTAGTGAAAAGAAAGGTGGTATAAAATGTTCGTGAATGCCGAAATACGTTTTCGTGCAATGTCTCAAAGACTTCTGGCCTCGTTTATACTGTACACCCCATTTACCACGCAGTTCTTCTCTCCTGTCAGGTTCCCAGATCTCACTGCACCGCCCTGCCTTGTCTCCAGACGCACAAACCTGTGTACCTTCATCACACTCACGCTATGGTATAAATAGTGTGATGATTTCCTCCCAAGGGTAATTATACCGTAACAGATGTTCTCTCTCTCCCCCTCTCCCTCCCCTGTTCCCCGCTAAACTGGGAAAGGTAGAACACTGCCTATAAGACATTTTTGTGACATCCTGCCCTTAGAGCAGACACAGGGATGGTTGTTCCTCGAAAAAGATGCATTATATTTTTGCTGTCCGTGACCAACCCAACTAAAGAAAAAAAAATCTTTGTTTACTGAACATTTTAACTGAAGTGATAGGCGCAGCCTCTCACCAGAGATCATCACGGTTTGTTTTGAATGCATTCCACACTTCATACGGCTGGGCTTTTCATAATAAGGTGTGTTGCTTACCAGGCGAGGGAAGAAGTACAATGGGGGACGCGGGAAATCTGCCTGTAATTAGGAATTTGAAATGCACAGAACGAAGAGGCAAAGGTGGCTACTTCTTGGTATTCCTCAGCATGATAATCTTGTGAGCCCAAAAAAGGCAGCACTAATGCCACCTGATGGGAGGCTAAGCAAAGCTGTGGCTTTTGCCGTAAAACTGGTGTTTCACGAGGGAGAGGATACTGGAAGTGTGTCAGCGACATCACTTCACACGAGCGGATATGAGTTGGTTCGACTGAGATTTCGTCATTACTGGTACACAGAATGATCACGGTGGGTCGCTCAAATGTGAACCCTTTGATGTTAAGCAGCTATAACGAAAACACGAGTGCTACAAGAATAATGCAAGTGACACTGGTAATTACCATTTTTATTCTCCTTGTGGGGTACCGGGTACTTATATATGAATGTGTGTCTCTGCACATAATGATATTCCCTTCTCTTTAAAGAGAGAGTGGATCACGCACCACCAACCAATCGCCATACCCAGAAATGTCACCTTTTTCCTCAGTGCCCCTACCACACAGATTTTGCTACCACCCCACAATGACTGTCTCTCAGATGGGCCCCTCCTCTCCATCCCCACTGATACTAACTGGGTTTAATAGGGCCAAATCTCTCTAACTTGAACATCCTCTTGAAAAATTTTGCCTCTTGTTCACAGTTGTGTTTTCTACACACAAACCTGCTCAAATCACATTCTTCCCTAGAATCCTTCCACAGCTTCTCACTGCCTGTACAACAAAACCCCGAAATTTTGATACATAAGTCACTTAAAAACTTGGTCCAGCTTCATTTCTCTGTCCGCAAGTTCCCTCCCCTCCCTAGAAGCCCAGGTCCTTGTGACCCTTGCTTCTTCTTTGGCTGAGATGTATAGGACCACGCTCCCAGAGGAGACCCAGCACGTCGCAATCACTAGGTTGTAGTTTCCTATTTACTCGTCTCTCCTAACGTGCTCCTAAACAGGGTGTTCCTGATTGGTGGGGGGGGGGGGATTTTGCTGGGGGGGGGGCATTTAGCAAACCCTTTTCAATAGCAATTTCAATTTTCACATGATGAAACAAACAGGAATACTTATTCAACCCCTGTAAAGTGTTGTCCTGTGATGTTCGGTGTGACACTCTACATAAGCCACCAACGTTTCCATGTGTAATTATTTTGCAAACCAGAATAGTTTGGATATTGAGAGGAAATACTGGAAACGATGAATCCCAGTGAAGCAGGCTACAAGGCAGCACTATCCCAACGAATGTGGTCATAGAACCTCTATCCTGCTTTGGAACAGATTTGCCTGAGAAATGACATGTAGACAAAATGAAAACCAAACAAGATTGAGGGACAGCATGGTCAGCTTTATAAAGCATTTCTAACATCAAACTTTAATTTTTAAAAAATGAGTTACTTAATGCATGCTTTCATTGACCTTCATTGTATTGGGCTTATGCACATAAACTTTTCAAAGTATGAGTTTATCATAGAATCTTATTTTTCACCTGGGATGAGAATCTATTTCCCCTATGACAATCTTAAATGGGAGAGTTGAAAGGCAATGTGGTTGATTTCTTTTTCAGGCTTACCCCCGCCACGGTGGGGGGAAGCTCGGGGTTCACTCTCTTCCCCGCGGAGAGAGTGTTCAGGAATAACCAGGCAGCAGGTGGGGTGCCGCAGTCCTAAGGAAAGGAATCCCGGGTTTGCTGAGGGAGCTTCCATCCAGAGAAAGGGGCAGGCACGTAAATAAGTCATCTGGATGTCACAGGGGTGACATTAATATATCCACACGATATCCAAGGGGCATAAAGAAGGGTACCTCATCCTGTGTGCGCAGTCAGGGTACCAGCTACTGAGACACCAAACGTATCCGGGCAGTGGGTGGGAAGAGATTAGGCGCGTCTTAAGGAAGGACGAAAATCTTTACGAATGTGGAGGAAAAGCCTTGTTCAGAGAATAGTGGGCAGTTCCATTTGACTGAGGCATGGAAGGCACAGTGAAGGGCAAGGAAACGGGAAGGGGGGCCTCTCCACAGAGACCCGGGGGGGGTGGGGCAGGATGAGGCTTGGAGGAGCCACCGAAGACCCTGCACTCAGAAGAGGACGGGGACCAAGTAGCATATGAAGTAAACATCTCTGTCATCGCTGCAAAGAGGTGAGATACTGCAGGGCAGGCACCGCTGGGCATGCCCTGTGGGCAAATCGAAATGGGCCCCCGAACTGGGGAAGGTGAAGGCCAGGAGTAACAAACACCCAGAGGTGAAATCGACAGGACCAGCGGCTGGGCCCCTGCATGTTGGGGACATCGGTCCTGAGTCTAAAGGCCGCCGTGCACGAAGGAGACATTGCAGAATTTTTAAATCTCTCACATGTTTTACACATACGGCAGGACGATATTTTGTTTTAGAATATTAACACATTTGGGGATAAGGGTCTAGAAAGGGAAAGGAAAGAGTCCTGAGGAATGGGGGCCATTTTCTACTTCATACTTCTTTCCCCTTTCCACTTGGGCCCCACCAGTAACATTGGTAACAGGAGGGCTCAGCAAGGATCCTAGGTGCTGGCTCATGAGGCTAAATAGATCATGAAGAAGGAGGTAAATGCGATGAGTCAGATTTAAATAAGTTCAGTTTCATACATCCAGAGAGGCACATAATGATGCCTGATAGAAAGAGAAGACTGGGACTTAGGAGAGGGGTCGGCAAACAGATTATATTAGGTGGCATGTCAGTCACGTGAGTGAGTGAATAAAAGCATACAAAGACATATGAATCCTACACACACACACACACACACACACTCAACTGTGGGAAAAAGTAAGTACATTCACATATAATCACTTATTATTTCTGCTCTTGCTACAGATCTTGCTGAGAGAATTTAAGTAAGAAACTACTCATGTCATAAGAGAGTAGGATAAATAGACCCATGGGGCCCAAAGTAAGAAAGTAAGCAGCCTCTTTAGCTGGGAGCAAGAAAAACATACAGATGATGTAATCCACAAGCAAATCACAAACAGTCTCAGGACTGCAACCGTCCATTCACGTCAGCTGAACCGCTTCTTCAGCTACTCTGGCCTGTTGGAGCCACAGGGGTTTAGAGGATCACCCGCCTGCAGATGTGAACGCAGGTCTTCAGGACACATCCAGGTTCTATAAAATCTACGTTAATCATGAGTAAGGAAAGTAGTCAAATAATTTTAAAAAGCAATAAATTTGGCCCGCTTAAAAATTGCAATAACCACACCAAGTAGACAAATATTTTGAAATAAGAAAAGTCGCCTATATTTATAAGAAGTACAGAAGATAGTTGAATTTCTTCCATTTGCAAAAGTGGATTTATTTTTACAATTCTGTTGATAGTTTTAATTTTGCTGAAAGCTTTATATACTTCTAAAGAAGCCATTAAAATAAAGCTGAAAAATTTGAGGAGGGAGAGAACTATTCTGATAAAACATGACCCTGAATTCAGAGGGAATTACTATTGTATACAGATCTTTCTATTTTTGCCTTTTTTAAAAAGCCCTCCCAAAGAAAAAAAGGTATTAAAAATAAATAGGTTTATGGGGAAATGGGATGGAGGATTCTTGGGACCCATGGAAGAGATGGCCTAGGAGAGGAGGGTGGGCTGTGTGCCCTCCCTGGTGTGGCCTCCATCTGCGGCACGGAATGGACCAGCCACTGACCAGTCCGGTCACATGGTCAAGTTCAACAGCTCTGGGCATCAACCCAGCTCCCGAGGCTTCCAGAGGCTGCTCGAGTATCACCACCTTGGAATCATGTCTGTGCCCACCTGGCCCCCACATCAGGCATCTGCGGCCACATAAGGAGTTCCAGGGTCTTACTTCCCCATCTGGAAAGTACATACGCCACAGACTGGAGCTGTGGCTCCTTCTCCAACTGCTGCAGGCTCTCCCATGACTTCCACCTGGGGTGACTAAGGGCCACCTGTCCTGTCAGCAGCCACCCGTCTGAGGCACAGAGGAGAGCAGCGAAGGAGTGCAGTCCTGGGAGCCTGAGCGAGGGCACCCGGGCATCCAGACCCCGAACACGTTCAGCAGTCACTGAAGTCAGCACGTGAGAGGCCGAGGGGCGTCAGATGCCATTCCAGCTGGTGTCCGGCATCTGCCCTCGCTTGGTCGGCAGCCTCCTGACCGCGCTCTGGCTGGCTGGAGACAGAGAGGGCGGCCCCGGGATTATGACGCCATCGCCCCATACGGTTCGGGAAGGGCTTGCTGCCACAAGATCAAGACCTGTACCAGCTGGAAGGCCAACAAGAAAGTGCCCTGGGCCCAAGGGGACCGCGGCATCTGTTAGTTACGATGCTTTCCTGCGGCTGTCGTTATGCAGTGTTTTAGACCCAAGATACCCCAAGAAGAGTCTAACTGGAGCATTAAACAGCCATCAGCTCCCCATCTACTAATTGTTTATGAGGTAATTCCAGTGTCTAGATCATGAATTACACCCGAAAACAGACTGTTCTAAAGAGCAAATAATCGTACATGTCATTGCAACTCCTCCAGAAAATAGATTTCTAACCAAATTGTTTTTATGAAGCCACTGTAAATCAATACGGACAAAACAAATACGGCATAAATATTTCACATGCTAAACTCTGCTATAATATCAATTAAAAATCTAAATAAAACACCAGAAAATAAACTCCAGGACTCCATTAAAAAAATAACAACATTGTACTATGAGTAAGAAGGGTATTCTAAGAAGCCGGGGAGGTCCTAGAATATTAGGAAGTTCATAAACCAAATGCACAATGTTACTATATCTGAGAAGAACATTCAAATGATCCCCTCTTTGGACACCGGAAAGAAATGCATTGAAACAACACTGATTACTGCACTGGTGAACGAAACACTGAGTGACACAGAACGGCAATTTCTTAACATGATTTATAAACCTAGGTGCCACTAATACTCTTTATCTGCTAATGCAGTGCATGCAATCTACGGCAGGCTGCAAACTCATGCCGTCATTGGCAGGCTGACACACAGCTGTCACACTGCAGTCCGTGCTTAGGGACGGACCCCGGGCAGTGCAGCAGGAGCTGCCCACCTGTACCTTCTTGCCTGAGGTCCAGCCAAGTGTACGCTCGGCCTTGTTTCGACGCCCCACCGAGGTGGCCTCCAGACAGCAATGGCAGGGCACCGCAGTGCAGTCCAGCACCATCCCGCTCTGTGGCCAGCATACAGGGGTTGGACGCCAACACCGGTACCGTGGAGGGGACAGCCCCAGGCAAGTCGCTTGAACACATCTGAACCTTGAAGACTGTAGTCTAGGTGAGATATGTCTCGAAATTCACAAAATTCACTGTTTGAGGCAATGTTATAGAACATAACCGCTGTGAAGGATGAGAATTGAGTGTGTGTATTACATGCACATCTGTAGAAAACATATATAATTTGATGTAATACATATGCATGTATACACATTTACATATATGTGTTTTATATATGTGTGTGTTCTATAACAAGCACGAATATATAAAATATATTTTTTCATGAATATATATGAAAAGGAAGCCTCATATACACGAGCTAATACCAGAAGTTTTATTGCCAAGTCAAGAATGTGGGAATAACCAACTTTACCATTTAACACAATGGTAAATCCTTTCACCGATGTAATTAAACAACACAGAGAAAGTAGTATAAACTCTAAAGAAAGAGGGCACTAAAAATAGCAATATTTACAGATGAAATAACTAAAACCTGGCAACTCCACAAGACTCAAGCAAAAACCTGTGCAAACAATACAATAATTCAGCCAGGTGAGGAGTGTGAAGTTAAAATACAGAAATCAGCAGCCTTGTTAAAGAGATAAGGGGATAGAAGAACTTATTTCTTTTACCAACAAGAATAAAAAGCATAGCAAAAAGCAATGGAAGTGGGAAAAGCCTGAGAAAAATTTTAAAACCTCTTTCACAATCACAAAAGCAGACAAACACACTTGATGTCATAGGACGTCAGGCCCCATCAGAGTGGTTGATGCTTCTCCTATTTCCTGGTTGGTTCACACACACCTGTGTTTTGGTCCTGTGTGGGTCCCATTATAAGTTGGGCCCATGCTTCTCTCCTCTGTCACAATGTGCCTCATTTTGGGCATTTGGTTTGTGTCTTACGTATTAATGCACCCCATTCACCTCTTCACAAAGCGGGTACTTATTGAGGACCTACTACCTGCTGGCCACTGTTTTAGGCAGTGGAAAGAGAGCTGTGCAGTCCTCACATGGACACATTTCCTTTGTGGAATTTACATTCTAGGAAGGGAGGCAAGGTAACTGCAATAAATAAGTGGAAAAATACAATCACAAAACAAGTACAGCTTGAGACTAGTGCTATGAAGGGGAAAAATAAACCAGCAAAACAATTTAAAAATAAAAAGTTTCCGGGGATCCTATTTGGATACAGCAGCTAAGAAACGCTTTTCTGACATTTAAGTACTGATGTGGAAGCTAAGAATAAAAAGACTCTGAGAAAAGCCAGGGAGGCACACTCTGGAGGAGATAAACAAAGGAGAAGGCTAGGAAAAACGCCTGAGCACCAAGCTAGCATGAGAGTAAGGGGGTGAAGGAGGGTACAAGAGAGGCATTTTAGAGACGGAGCCAACCCAAGAAGTATGGGAAGGCTTATGGGAAGTGACTTAGAATTTGTTCTAAGAACAACAGGGGAAAAAAATCCGTGAATATCTTTGGTCAAAGGATTGATGTGATCTAATTGACATTCTTGAGAAGTCACTCTGGCTACTCTGAGTGAATTCACTCAGTCCTGTTGAGAGTCCTAGAGTAATGGTCCAGGTCGGATACTGTNGTGCAGTCCTCACATGGACACATTTCCTTTGTGGAATTTACATTCTAGGAAGGGAGGCAAGGTAACTGCAATAAATAAGTGGAAAAATACAATCACAAAACAAGTACAGCTTGAGACTAGTGCTATGAAGGGGAAAAATAAACCAGCAAAACAATTTAAAAATAAAAAGTTTCCGGGGATCCTATTTGGATACAGCAGCTAAGAAACGCTTTTCTGACATTTAAGTACTGATGTGGAAGCTAAGAATAAAAAGACTCTGAGAAAAGCCAGGGAGGCACACTCTGGAGGAGATAAACAAAGGAGAAGGCTAGGAAAAACGCCTGAGCACCAAGCTAGCATGAGAGTAAGGGGGTGAAGGAGGGTACAAGAGAGGCATTGAGAGACGGAGCCAACCCAAGAAGTATGGGAAGGCTTATGGGAAGTGACTTAGAATTTGTTCTAAGAACAACAGGGGAAAAAAATCCCTGAATATCTTTGGTCAAAGGATTGATGTGATCTAATTGACATTCTTGAGAAGTCACTCTGGCTACTCTGAGTGAATTCACTCAGTCCTGTTGAGAGTCCTAGGGTAATGGTCCAGGTTGGATACTGTATCGTGAGTTAAGGCCGGGGTATGGGATGGAGCAAGATGGGTGAACTGGAGATTTAACAGTATTTGTTCATGGACTGCATGTGGTCAGTGAGGAAAGGGGACACTGGGAATAACCCATAGGTTTTAAAGTTAAGCAAGCAGCTGAGTGATGGTGAGGAAATCTGAGCAGGCAGAATATTTTTGGAAAGATATCAAGAGCTCCATTTTCGACATCTTCATTTTGAGATGGCTATTTACGGTAATATCCAAAAGAAGATGTCAGAAACACAGACAGACATGAGGACTGGCGTGGCCTTCGGGAAGGAGATGTGGACTGAAAAATAAATGTTATGTATCTCTATCAGGAACTACTTGTATTTAATGCTTTCAACAAGACTGAATGTAATTCCTTAGAAAGACACCAGTTTCAGTGGAAAAGAGGTACCAGAACTGAGATTGGAGTCAGATGCACATTTAAAGAAGGAATAATAGATCTCTTATGAGCAATAAAAATACCTCCAGCTCAAACTAAATGAAGAAGGAAACTCATTGACTAACAGACAAGTAAATCTAGAGGTAGGGTGGCGTACCCAGTTTGTGGGCTCACAGTTCCCATGATGTTGGCAACCCATACAGGTAGTTTTCACGGCCTACCTACTTTACACGTAACACGACTTATCTTCATAGACAAAATCCATCTTACTCAAGGTTACAAACATTTAGTAAATAGAGGAGCCAGGCATTCAAACTAGACTTATTTGTATCCCAACACCCTATGGCTCATAAAAATATTTTAATGTTTATGATATTATGATATGATATTATATTATCATATTGATAATGATATTATGATATTACAAACCTATAAAGATAAGATGGTAAGTCAGGTTCTTGGGTTTTTTTTTTTTTACCACCAAAAACTATGAGGCTCAAAACAACTTCCTAATTTGACTGGAACGACAGGAATAAGTGGTAGAACCAAGACTAGAACTTGTCTCAGCTCCTACACCAATCCTCCCTCCCTCCTCCCTGACCTAGGATACCAGAGTTCCCAGCTACACCCTGGTTATAAAAGCAGCTGGGCCTGTCCTCGTGCATCTGTTTACTCAAAGGTGTTATTTGAAACACTTTCAATGTTGGTCCCCATGCCACCTGTTGACAATACCTTGCCCCCTTGACCCTCCCTCCATAAAAAAAGCACTGGAGCAGGTGGAGTTCTCAGGAGGCCAGCGACCTCACCCTCTGGGATGGTTACAGATCATTCTGTGCTGAGGTTCAAGAGTGGAGTCCACATTTTTTTTATGGGATTTGACTCTCATTCACTATTTTTAAAATAAAATCGAGGTGAAAGTGGTAAAAGCATCCATTTATGTCTTAGTTCTATTTTTAGACATTTCTGTCTCTAACCTTAAGGGATCTTTAACATTTTATTTGGTCACATGCGTATCTACCAGTGACCTTGAGTTGTTCTTTTAGCTATCTTGCCTTTTAGCCTAAATCATATAAAATATTCCTAAACTCCTGCCAGAGATTTACTGTGTCAAATAATAATAATGTAAATGAATGGCAGCGAATAGCACATTCTGTCATTAAATCCATCAGCTAATTCTCATTGATGTCCCAACCCAATTTCATTCAGCACACACTGAAATCCCTCCCACCCTAGGTGTGTGAATCATTACTTATTTCCAAGACTGTTGCAATGTTCTCTTTCTTTTCATACAGATAATTTGTGGAAATTAACTTCTTCAGATTTTATAAGGCAATTTTCATTTTAGAAAGTTTTATAGTAAGCTGAAATCCTCTGAGTAAAGCTTAGATTGCATAAATTTAGAAGCACAAAGGCACAAATAATCGGTGGTAGCAGAAAATTATGTGCACATACAAAACATAGATACGCATGCTGCATACGACTCGCATTTATTCCTGGCAGAGAACATGTGTGGCGATTCATTTTCTCTCTTGATATTAACTCTTTTCTTTAAAATATATATATTTTTCTACTTCAGGAAGTCTAAAAACTTGCA
Source organism: Sturnira hondurensis (assembly GCF_014824575.4). Classification (NCBI taxonomy): domain Eukaryota; kingdom Metazoa; phylum Chordata; class Mammalia; order Chiroptera; family Phyllostomidae; genus Sturnira; species Sturnira hondurensis. Next base: position 9,888,213 of record NW_028091156.1, read on the forward strand.
TTACAATGAACCTTCCAATTACATTTACCCTTTTCACTGAAGTATAAAATGAGAAGAAAAGAAAAAAACAAGATGCATGAACATACTTGCAAAGAATCTTGAGCTTTTTTTTTTAATCCTCCCCACCTCTCCCCCTAATGACTTCATACTTAGAAACCCTGTCACATCGTTCCTTGTCTACACAGCCAGGATTTACATCCCCCCTCCTAAAACACCACCACAAATGAAAACATTGTTTTTGGTGCAAACTGCACATTCAGTGGCTCTGGAGAAACTTGGATGTGTACACTCACTTAACAAGTCCAAACAAACTCATCCTTCAACTTAATAGAGTAATAAGTCTTTAAAAACCCCAAACTCTACATTTCTGCAAAAGACCACACTGAGCCAAAATTCGATTTTTTTAAAGGAGACAGGGCGCAGGGAACTCAGTCCTTAATAATCTTCCTGGGCAAAAGACACCCTACTTTTGGAAAATGCTGAAGCAAAATACATATTGATTAACCTTTTTCTCCCTCTAAAGCATGCCACTCAATGTTGTCCTTTATCTGGCAATGCACAGGCCCTTCTAATGAATGCACCTGCTTTTAAATATTTAAAAATTATTGATCCTTATACGTACATAAGTATTCCTTTCACAAAATCGGCAGCCATTAAGTTGGCCCCAGCACAGTTCAGCAGGTCTCCCTGCATTCGGTCCACATGGACATGCCTTGTTATTTATGCACCTTGCGGTCCCCGCCGCGTAAAGGAGCCACGGCTACCCAATCCAGCACACGCAAATCCTGCCGTGAGTTCAGCTCACTGCAGTCATGTGGACCCAGGCTCCTTCTCAGTTTTCTCAAGTGCTTTCGCCTCTTTCGACTGGCAGACTGACAACCCAGAACAGATACGGTATTGATCCGTGTCTGCTCAGTGGTGCAGGTGGAGGGGCATATGAAAGGGGGCCCTTGAAGTTAGTACATTGGCACACACCCATGGCTGGGTGCATTTTTCCTTCTCTATTTATCTGATGTTGACCAGGAAAACATCAAACTGGGTGTAATGTATGAGGTCATTCACAGAGTACCTCCTTTGTGTGTTTTTTAAAAAAAATTAGTGGGCTGTAAGATTAAGGAAAACCAAAATTTCTTGTTCTAGGAGCAAAACAACAGCCACAGAACTTGGCTACTGATTCATGGAAGACATTATTGACCTCCTCTAGACTGCAAGGCAACAGCATTGCCTTGTGAGCCTGTGCAGAGGCAAGAAAGCACCATGATCAAGTCCCAACGTCACGTGTCCTCGGAGCAGCATGGCAATCTGCGTGGCCCTCTCTCAGTCAGCAGGACCTGCTGCCTGGGTTCTAGATACTTCAGTAACTATGTGGCCGTCATACAAGATTCACTGCCGCTACCACTTTTAGCACATCATTTATAGCATGAAAGAGTAAACTCGTAATTTTGTTAGTGACCAAAACAGAGTGTGAATAGTGAAATAAATTCAAATCAAAAGCCCTGGGGAGAAATCCAATCTCTGCCATTTAACAAGCTATTTACGCTGAAAAACCTTTTCTATCCCCAGTCTAGGGCACATGCTTGGGTTGCTGGCCAGGTCCCCAGTAGGGGTGCGCAAGAGGTAACCACACGTTGATGTCTCTCCTTCTCTTTCTCCCTCCCTTTTCCTCTCTATAAATGAATAAATAAAATCTTTTTAAAAATGACACTTCCTAAAATTAAAATTTTATTTGCATTCCTTCACTTCCATATTTTGTAAGTAAATTAAAAAAACAACTAAACCTAAGACAGAGGCCCTTTGTAGTTAATCATCCAAGGCTCCAGCTGGTGTTGCAATTAAAAGTAGATTTCCAACATAGAATCCTTGTTATTAAATAAAGTGTGAGTAGTGAAATAAAGAACAAGAAATTCCATGAAGAACAAGAAATGTGTTTTCCTAAGTATGGTTGCGATGTATAAAGTAAAATGTGAACATTTCACAAAGCAAATATTATATAAATGTATGGGCTGATGACTAAGCCACATTCACAAGGAAGTCTGAGATAAAAGAAGGAGGCAACATCACTAACAATATTTCTCTCTTGTCACTTTTGACACCCGTATAATCCCCAAATAATGAAAACCACTTCCAGGTGGCTGTTGCTTTCCATGTGTTGACAAACAAGCAGGAGGTTTCAATTACACATGGTTTCTAAGGACACACCTCTCCTCTGGGTTAACAATGGGGTGTCAGTGCAGGGGCCCCACTCCACCTGCCCTCCCTGTTGAATGGATACGTTGTGCATCAGTGTGGTTTGCTGCCTTCTGCCTTTAAAGTAAATTAAACTCTTGGTTCTCATATAGTCAATCAGAGACCTTTGGAAGGGCCCAGAAGCTGTGGTATGTTCAGCCAGATTATAGGGATATAAGGCTCAGGGACTTTGAAAAAATTTGTTTTTCAATTACAGTTGACATAATACAATACTAGTTTCAAGTGTAAAACATAGTGACTACATTTATATACTTATGAAAAGATCACCCTAGTAAGTCTAGTAGTCATCTGGCACCATAGTTATTATAATACAGGGTGGGACAAAAGCAGGTGTATAGTTGTGAGCACCCGGAACACAAAGTATATTCTTGTATTATATTTATTGATTATTGTATTGTTCTCCATACAGACAACTATAAACCTACTTTTGCCAACCTCTGTATTAATGACTATATCTTCTAGATATAGAAGCACATCATTTTTAGAAGCACTGTATTTTATAACTCTATAACTATTTTCATGACTGGCCATTTCTACTAAATGGGAGATGATATTCAGTAACAATAGACCACATAAGGGATTAACATTCAACATATACAAGGAAATTATAAAACGTAACACCAAAAACAAATCATTTGATTTCAACAAACATTCAGAGGACCTGAATAGACACATCCCCAAAGAGCACACGCAGATGGCCCATAGCCACATGAAAACATGCTCGATGTCACCCGTCATAAGGGACATGCAAATGAAGACCCTATGAGATGCCTCCTCACACTTGTCAGATGGAACTATCACAGGGACACATGTGCTAAAATGGTCGCCTCATTACTTATATGGAAAGTTGTGATGGAATGTCATTCCTTGTTATTTTATTGATGGGAAACTCAACTCCAAATTCCTTTCTCATTCCTTTCCGGTTACTTTTACTTTCTCAACTTCTCTTTTGAGAATTTTATTAGTATAGGGTCATGTACATGCAGCCACCAAATTGGATCTAAAAATTATTAAATTTTATATGAAACAAAAGGAAGAAAACTTCCTTTTTTGCTAAAGGAAACCCGAGGACATAAGTGGTTTACATGTCTCTTCTAGGAAAATCAACTTTTCTATGCCATTTCCAATTTCAGTAACGATACTCAAAAACTATAATCTATGGCTATGTAACTAAAGGTATTGCATTTGCTGTTGTAAAGTTTTAATGGGCTCCAGTAAAGTATTTCTGGGAATAAATTTTGCATATATACATCATAGTGGAGAAGGTTATAAATATTTTGTTCCCCAAATTTTCCTTTCAGTGGTTTAGTCTATATAAATAATAAGATAGTTGCCTTTTACTGACTGACGTATTTCGCTGAGCATAATACCTTCTAGGTCCAGAGGTGAAAAGATTAAGAAGTGCAAACTAGTAGTTACGGGACGTAAAGTACAGCAGAGGGAATAGAGTCAATCTCATTGGCGGTAACTATGTGTGGTGTCAGTTGGGTACTGGAAAGATAATGAGGTAGTTTGCACAGATGTAAGTGCAAAAATAATAGTTCGTAATTTCCCAGGCATAATTCTAAGGTTTTTTTTCCTTAGCATTCTCTTTCTTTACCGACATCTCAACTCTGCTACAACAACTCTGTTATCACATCCTTCCAACATCAGCAATGTGAAATTTACAGGATCTAAATAATTCACTAGGGATTAAAACCACCACTTCATGGGGGGCCCTGGATTAGAATTTAGGCGATGTGATTCCAAGCCATTGTATTATACTGGCGAAAACTGTATCGTCATGAATTTTATCAGCTTTATTTAAAATGCTTTTTTGAAAATTTAGAAACAAAGTTAGATAACAAGAGATTAATTGTGTAGTGAATCACCCTTCCAGTAGAAGTTATGTGCTCACTAAAATTAATGCTGTACATCTAGACACTCTGAAATGGGAATGGGTTCAAAGCATGTTTTTAAATAAAAAGTCAGGTTTTGAAATATTCAGATAGTAAGAATTCAGTTTTTTAAATTTCTAAATAAATATATATTCAAACATCCAAACGCATACAGCTGCAAATATCTGTAGTAATTCTATCCAGTGCGGAGACTCCTTACAGTTTCAGCTTTGTGCTGGCCCCTTAGAGAGGCAGCGTGTGTGAGGAGCCAACAGAACCTACTGGATAAGCGCCCACGCTCTGCAGTCATTTGCCTGGTGAGATATGTTGACTTCATCTCTTAAGTGTTGATGGACAGCTAAAGAGGCACGACCCCCACTTCTCTAGGCTCAACTTTCTCCCTTTCTCTTTTCTGCAAAATGGAGATCTGCATAACATCCAGCGTCTAGGCTTTCGGTGAGGATTAAATGACTATCCCAGTAAAGAGCTGACAACTCATTTCAGTCAATAATGGCAAGCCATTTCTTAACTGTGCCAGGAGGAGGAAATGTTTCCATTATGCCCTTACGCTCTAATTATATGATCATAAACACTCTTACTCTTTTAGAGTGAGACTAAAATCTGGACTTTCAATTTGATTTTTAAAATGTTTTGCAAATACCAGCACCACTAGCAAGAACTATTGTCTTTTTGCAATGGCGCGAAGAATCAACATTGTTCTTTGTCTAGGGTTCTAATAGGGGGCCACACACCTTCTGTCTTCTGACTACTACTGTCAGTGAGTTGGAGAAGGCAATTAACTTATAATGATCAGGTTTCTGTGACATGTAGCTAAAACCATAACTATTTTATTTGCTTGCTGACTTAAGGACCAGAATAAATTTGAAAGGATTTTTCTTCCATAAAAAGAATTTTAAAAATAAAAGTAAAAAAATAAATTTGAAAGGAAAAATCAGCTGATGTCAAATGATGACATTTACTAAGGACAAATGACTATTTCTAGATATAGTTTTCAAAAATCAATACTAAATGTTAAAGCATGGAGGAACCTTGGCTTCAAAACAGTTCATGTGCCAAAGATCTGGGGATTTTCAGTTAATCAAAGCAAATAATATGACAAGCTAGCAGAAGCTAATTTAATCCAAGGCAGCATTAATAGAGTTATAGGGTGCTTATCACAGGAATTGATAAGTGCACTGTACCCTGCACTGTCAGAATGAATTTGGAGCGCTGTTTAATTTTGGAGACTAAAATTTAGAAAGGGCAACGGACATGAGAAACTATCCGAGAAGGTTAAAGATGAAGGCAAGTCTGCAGTTTGAACTTCATAAACATTCTCAAAGGGACTTCGTATGTCTAGAGGGACATGGCATTCTCATTATCCTGCCAGCACCAGCTCCTTTGGTGAAGTCTTGTACTGGCTACGTTCATTTCAGCCTCTAAGCACCGAGCACTTTGAGTCCCAGTCCGAACCTCTTTTCCCCCCTGTTGACATTAACTTGCTTGATGACTTCATCCCGTGTCGGGGGTCTGAATGCCACCTTTACCATGATGACTCACAAGCTTGTATCTTCAGCATGGATTTCTTCCCTAAACTTCATGCGCCAGTACCCTGGGTAGCTCCACTTGGAAGCCTAATTAAACTCAATAAATCAAAGGCAGTGTGATTTTGATTCCTCCCCCAAACACACTTTATGAGAAATGCATCCTCTGCTAAATAACCTCATCATTGTTGTCCTTTAAACAGTGTTTACTGCCATCTTCACAATTCCGTCGTCCTCACGTTTCATCCACATCTCCAACCGTGTGCGTTAACTGGCCACTTACCACCTCCAAGACTATTATTACCGTGGTCCAATTCACCCTCATCTCTCACCTGGATAAATGCAACAGAATGGACTCCTTGGTTTGGCCTTTGCCACACTTCAATTAGCACTCACCACAATGGTCAGAGACTAAAAGGGAGAAATGCTTCCTTTCTCTGTTGGCCTTTGGGATGATCTCAACCTTGGCCATCTCACCTCCTGTTACAGGTATGATCATTATTGGGGGAAGTTTGCTTGGTTCTTGAGTATTTGCAAGAGCAGCTCCTGCCAGTTGGCTCTTTTCCCTACAAGGTGGGAAATATACACAGACTAATGACTCTTTAGCAAAGATCTACAGGAGTCTCCAAGACCACACTCAGATCAGCTGAGGTCAAAAATGCATCCAAGATTCTAGTTCATGTATTGCCCTTAACAGGGGATGAGGCATCGAAATAGATGCTTAATAACTGCTTGAATGAATAATGAATAAATGATTCAATGTATGGAGTTGGAATAAGGCAAAATGAGGCTAGAAGAATATGCTGGACAGAATGAACATCATGTGTCAGGCAACATTTTGTTTAGTATGAAACACACAGAATATAGGAACTAATATGCATGTATAATAGTAAGTATTTTATTGCATTTTTATTAGGTGTAAATTTGTGTGGGAGAACAAGATCTGATAGGCTTGTACCTGACACAATTCTCACCAAAAAAGGGAAAATGAATCTCAAACTACTTGTGATCACTCGCTACTATTCATTCCTTCTATTCTCCTGTATCTTCTTCCTAACAGAATACTAATTTTGGTAAAATATCCAACTGTAAACCATACGGCTTGTGAATCTTTAAAAAGATATTATTTTCTACTTCCAAGAATAAATTTGATAGACGTACACCATCCTATCCCCTTATACGTATACGCTACATCCACCATTGTAGCTCAGACTGAGTAACTGGTGGACAACGTGCCCAAGTGTCTATTATCAAGGGAAACTGGATAGCACTTAATTGGACCCCATCATACTGAGGTTGAGAACTCTATTTCATGAATTGGGGGAGAGAGTCTTCTCTTTTCTGGGAAAATAAAACCACAAGCTTAAGTCGTATCATTTGGCATGTCTACTCATTGATAAGTCTTTAATAAATGAAAATAGATACTATTAGAACTGAAATGAATCAACTGACTATTGATTTTAATAACATGGACATTCTTAGAGTTCGTTATAAGAACAGGCCCAATAGTGTGGGTATGCCCTAATTAGATACAAAAAATGCAAAAAGAAGAATTAAAAATAAAGTGCATGTAAATTTTCACGAGGTTTACTGTCCAGAAGTGAGCTGAAATGGGCAGTCATGGATTAAAGTAATCTTTTCTTGCTTTGTTAATTTATAGGATCAACAACATATTTATACACTTAATAAAAATATTCCTATACAGGTTTTTTGAAAAAACTTATTTGACCAGTTTGTGGAAGGAACAGAATATAGATTATCCTTTTCCAAAACTTAATAGTGTTTCACAGCAGTGCCTTATAGCAGATACCTAATAAAATATATGTGGGACTCCATATGCTGGTATATAAATACTCAACATATTCAGCATAATTAGCATCTTAATTTGAATTAGAAAGAACATTTGGGTTGACAGTACTATGACAACAATTTGTCATCATGACAGATAGCTAGTCTTGGATTAACTATTAGAACACAAACACGAATTATATTCCCTACCGAACAAGAGATTTTAAAATAGCTCTCTTGAAATAGAATCTTGAAAAGATCAAGCTGACATTTTTAAAACCTTATAGATTTCTTAGGGAGTGTAAGATACAGAAATGTGCTTTTCAGTCACCTTTTTCTCCAGGAACTAAGGCTTCCCATGGTGAGCCACAGGTAGGAAATGATTGAGTTGTAACTATGCTGCAAGTTAAATTGAATCCACTGATGTTACAGAACACAGTGGGCCAGATTATCAAGGTCAATGATATAGACCAAAACATGCCTATCTTCATCACTCTAAGCATTAAAGACAGTTAACTTTCTACTTTACACTCAATACCTGCCGTAGGACAGACACTACTCATTAGCTTTCAGACGGCATCCTCTTTGGTTCTACAATGTTTTCCCGGGAATGGTGGTGTATGGGTAACTCTAATTTTCAATGCATGGCCCTTTTACTTGGTTAACGCAGTGGACAGTATGACATTAAAAATGGAAAAAGGGCTTACCTTGATCAAATACCCTAAACTTTGTACTTAAAAACACTCTCCAGGAGATTAACTTCAAAAATGCTTTGGTGCCAGATAATTGATACTCCTCTTAAAACAGGCTTTAAAATTATATTGTGATCTAACCCATAATATAAATAAGAGATTAAAATAATATAAAAATCTTTAACAGTAATATCAAAATGGACTACTGTAAACTTAATGGTAGCAATACTATCGATAATATTGGATTTATCTATAATGTTCAGTTCCCTGCCTATAGCCAGAAACGAAGTGTGTGTACACAAAACTTTTGCCATTCAATTCTCACAACATATCTGCAAGGTAGATACTATCATTATTCCCAATTTACAGGTGGAAAATACAGAGAGTCAAACAGGTGACCAAGGTTATCCAGCTCAAAGGTGGTGTGGGTGGAGCCGCCCAGCCATCTGACTTTCTCACTTCCTTACACAGGACTCGTTGTACCGCAGACTAGAATGGGATGGCCCAGGCTTAAAGGTATCTTTCTGAAAAGGGCACTTTGATCCATCCCAAAAGTTTCTTAACAGAGAAAGTAAGATGACCTCAACCTGTATTAGTTTGTATTTCCTTTCCATGTTCACACCATCTATATTTTGTCAACCAGGGTAACAATGAAAACCATAAAACCTTCCCTAATAGAGCCAATACCTTGTTCCATTGCCATTCTACAAATACCCGGCTGCGTTGTAGGAAGAGAACTGTCAGTTCTCAATGCTATCAACCAGTCAATCAATATAAAGTAATACAGGAATCAAAAAAGTGATTGAGACTTCTTTTAACCTACGCTTTGTGAATTTTCACACTGTGCTGTCCTAGAAAGGTTATTAATGTAATGAAATGTTTGTGCCTGATTCCGTTCTTTTGGGTTGCCTGCTGTCTTCTTACTTATTACACTTCCTTTGCAGTTGTGACCTGGCTGAAATCACAAAGTTTTGGGAACAGGAGGTACTTAAATGAAAAACCTACTCATAGGAAGAGTATCAGGTATCTTCGTAGGCTTTTCACTACACTGAGGATATTATAGATAGAGCACGATTCCAACTGCGCTTGATGTGTGATATTCCATTGAACATTAACTGAGGAATTCTAGAGCACATTATATATGCAGTAAATGTTAAATATATTTACATGTGTACATATGTGTGTATGCATTTAAATGCATATCCACATAGATGTGAATGCATAGTCGCACATGTAGCGTACGCCAAAGGACCTAAAGTGACTATAAAATTCTCTTAAGATCAGGATAGCAACAGGCGTTGCTTATGTCAATTCAACTTGTTGATAATGGCCTTCTAGTAAGTCTAAGAGGGCTGCTAAGGTGAGGCCAGGTCTGATGGGGAAGAAAGCTCTCCACGAGGAGAGAACATACTAAGAACTGCACATTTGTATCTTTTAGGCCTCAACACAAAACCTTGTTGATATATGCTTTTCATCAAATACAGAAACAGAATTTGTGATATAAAGTATACATGAAATCCACTTTTGCAATTCATGCATGAAGAATAAATGAAAAGCAGCAAGTTATTCATATACACATACATATTTTTAATAAAGCAATAGACATTAGAAAACTTTAAACATAAAAAAATCACATCTTTGTGTTCTCCTTTATAATTACCTAGTAAAATCATGTGCTTAAAGGAGAAATTCAAAATATACTTTAGATTAATTTTTTATATATAGCTCACATCTCAGAACTATTAAATCTAAAAGCATGCTGAAAAACCTTGAGTGCATGTAATACTCTGAAAATGGTTGCTAAAATTTGCATTTGATTATGCTAAACTGGATGTTATGGCTAGTTTTTGCACTCACTGCAGAATTTCAGTTTTAGGAAGTGTTTTAATGTATCCACATGCCCTAGAGCTAAGCCAAGGGAAAGAGGACTAAGTAGAGGAAACACACTTTAAGCATTTTATTTTAAGTTTTCCCTCTGAACTAAAACTACCATTTTGCTTGAGAAATTACTAAATAGCAAGAATTTCTTTCTTTTCAACCCAACCTTCATCCATACGAAATATTCAATGTCAATTCTGCTGTATTGTGAATTTCTTATCAGTTACATAACTGAAGTATTGCAGGTAAATTGCTCATCATAATTAGATTGGAGTTTGATTCAAAGACACAAATTAAACCAGGGAACATGTATGTGATTATAAAAGTGTCAAGGCTTTCACTTCTGCCACATTTTATAATACTTTAAAATATCTCCCTCTTTTTACGTACCATTATTTAGCCTCATCATTTGGAGTATTTAATGAGTCCCCGGAACAAATATAATTTCCGTTTTAATAAAAATGGAATTATTAAACAGTGTAGTGCAATTAAAATGTCATTATTTCCAACAACACCAATTTCAGCTGGCAATGTGTTTCTTGCACTCTTTTTCAAATTACTAATTCTCTTGTCTACAAAGATCATGCACGTGTGTACGCCAAAAAAAAGGCAAAATCTCCAAATTTTTATTATTGCAAACTATGCCGGTTGCTTTGACCAACAGGTTTAAAATAGTGGGAGCCCTATTCTTCTCTTAAATTAGGTAGCTAAAATATCATAGTTCTCTCACTATAGAGAAATACTAAAACTAAAACATAGCAAAAAAGGATTAGGAAATAATTTAATTAAAGGTAAGAAGAAGGTGTATTTTGCTACCCATATTTTTTTAAAAATACTATATTCTGTACTCATTATTAATGTTTATAATCTCCACACAAATGCTGTTTATTTAGTATTGCTTATATACAAAGATTTGTATACTTAGTGGACACTCACCTAAATCATAGGATTAAAAGACAAGGTAACGCACAGCCTGGCCCTGAGTAATTTCTTGCCTTCTGTAAAGAGGAAGACTCCTAAATGCTTGCAAAATTGCAGATGTCCTTATAGCATGCTTAAAATATATCATTTTAAAGTGGAGATTTAGTACAATCACTAAAGAAATCCTGAATACAATCCTTTTAATGGTCAGGATGTTAAAAAATTCAAAGCATATTGATCAAAGTGTATTGTGATGCTTGTATTAATCTAATATCAGTGTAATTAAATTCTATATTAACATTTGACTGGTCATGTCTTTTTAAATGTCCCCATCTGCTAAGCTGGATATAGGGAGGGCTGTGAGTGGGTAGGAAAGGACAACAAAATCAATATAAAGTCAGGTAAACAAACACATTTGCTTTCAGCATGTAAGAATTTCCCTTTAGGCATTATCTCCTGATTCCGTAAGCCTAAAGTTTCTCCATGTCCCTATTTCTTTAACTTCTCTTCAAAACCAAGGAGATGAGCGAGTCTGTGAGTGCATGGAGGTGAACAGACCACGGTCCAACATGCAGCAGCTGCTGTGCTTGTCACTACGAACTGAAGTTCAACTGCCACTCGACCTTCACCTTCTCACTTGGACTCCAAGTCTGATCCTATGCTGCCGACCCACTTGTCATTGCTTTGCATCCCTTTAACATGGCAAGGGGGCACTCATGGCCCATTACATGCTACTTGGAAGCTGTGGGAACCCCGAAGATGCCCAGTCCCACCCTCTTAGTACCTTCTGCCAACACCAGGTCTCCATGTCGAGTTGGACTTGTTCATGGTTGGTGTTCTTTGACAGGTGTGAGCCTCCCTCCAGCACCTTTGGTGGCTGTTCTTTCACTTGTCCATAATTATCGCAGTATTTTCTGTCCTGTCTGTCCCCACCTCCCACACATTATGACTCAGGCATGTGACTCACTTCTCTGCTTCACCATTGATAATTGCTCACCTCCTAGGTTGGGAACAAAGAGTCTTGAACCTCTCACTTCCATCAGGCCGGATCCTGATTTTCTCCGCACTGAGAACACAGTGAAACTCACCCTGATCAGTATGGCTCAGCTGGTTGGGTGATACTCTGCAGAGTGAGAGGCTGCCAGTGGATTCCTGATCAGGGCATGTGCCTGGTTTGTGGGTTTGGGGTTTGGTCCCCAGTTGGGGCATGTAGGAGAGACAATCCATGGATGTTTCTCTCCCACTTTTTCTCCCCCTCTTTCCCTCTCTCTAAAAAGAATAATAAATAAAATCTTAAAAAAAATAATAGAGTGAAACTCTAACCTAATTATAGTCTAAATTTAAATTTGGTATTCCCTGAGTTGCAAGTTTGGGATGCAACTGAGTATCCTTTCAAATTATGGTTATAAAGATAGAATTAACTCTAGAATTAATTACCTATGTCAGTAGCTTAATTAAGTGACTTTAATGACTAAAATTCTCCCCACAATTTACTCAATGTAAACGTCTCATGAAAAAGAAGGACAACTAATATTTTAGTATTTGAGTAATGATAATAACACATCAAAAATGTTTTCTGAATCATTCTTTTTTGTTTGAGATGATTGCTACAATCTTTTTCTAAGGAAAGAAAATAAAAATATAAACTTGTCAAATTTTGCTGAAATATTACTATACCACAGGATTAATGTCCTGTTCACTGCAGATTTGATTTATGGTGAAGTTATATCACCTGTGACATATGTTACAGGAAGTATTCTCTAAGCCACAGAAATCAGAATTTGACTGATTTTGAAATATCCCTATCAATCAAGCTTCTATTCTCAGATATCACAGAAGTTAAAAACAATTCAGAAGTCATGAATTTTTCTTTGTGATACACCATTCTAAAGGGCCAGAGCCAGTATCCTACAGTCGATGCTCCATTAATTTAACACGTATGCCCAGTCATGGTCTTGAGCACACACAGGCTACACTATTCCCTTCAGGGAAAAACGGTATGAAGAATAACGTGGCTAAAAAGTTACATCTTTCAAAACTGAACTCTTCCAAGAAGGTTTCAGCATCCAAAACTGCTCAGTGCCTCTGCTGAGATATGTCTTAACACATCAAGGCTAGGCATGTACCACCAATGGGTGGGTGGCCGATGAGAGGAAGAAGAGTGTGTCACTCCCCAAATACACCTTTTCCGAATACTATTTTAAGCTGGTTATTTTTTTAGACCGAAGTCTTGGGAAAGACACTCAGGCCCGCCCCCTTTACCTCCCTAAAGGAAATCCTGTAGAAAAATCTCAGAGGGAGCTACCTGCTTGGCATCAGGACAAGGTTTGAGTGTGGTGGACAGACTAGAACCCAACACCACTTGCTGCTGGACTCCCCTCCGTGGCCCATTGTTTCTGGTGGTCCAGGAAGAGCTGGTCCACCACATGGTGGCTCTTTCTTATCTACCTGTGAATGGCCCACTCTCGTGGGGACATCCTAGGCCTCCCTCCCTTCTCTTCCTCTAGAAGCACAGCAGCCTCCCCTCCCCGGTGGGTTCTCAGGCCCCACACTCCATGGGGTCTCCTGTAAGTACATCTGGAATAAATCTGGTTATTTTCTCCGGTCAATCTGTCTCATAGAAGTTTGATGATTAAACCAGACAGAAACACTTAAAAGAGCAGAAAGAAAATTATTTTCCCTCCAATACAAAGTGTTCATTCATGTTGTTTTTATGCCTGTTCATCTAGAGATGATGAGTTATTTGTCTTAATTTTCCTTGTTGATAACTTCTGAGCCTAACAGAGGGGACAGTTCAGCTCGAAGCTAAATGCTGAAACACTCTTGGGACATACTAGATATATGTGAATTGAAATGATCCACTTAATATTGTTAATGAAAATAAATGATATGTTTAAAAAAAAAAACACACACCTGCAGTGCCCTGAGAAAGCAAAGGGAGAAAATATTTCTTAAAAAGTCCTGATAGGATTTTTTTTTTTATTAGTTACTAAGGCCCCTGACTAAAAATAGGAAATCTTCCCAGGGGAGCCAATTTGTGACCCTTCCGTTCTCTTCATCAGGTTCCAATGGCCTAGAGCTAAAAATGAAAGCGGCGGTACCTGAGCATGGAGCTAAAGAATATCTTCCTGGAGTACAATAAATAGTTCTCATTTAGAATTCCCCAGGGGTTTCAAAGGGACAAGAATGTTAATGAGTATGTCGGGTTCCTCTGTTCACAACCAGTCTCTTGGTGCTCGCGGGTGTAAGTGGAACAGGAAGAGAACAGATCACATGGCTTTTTTCCTCCGCGGAGCATCGTGTTCTGCCTGGTTAAGACACAGAGGCGGTCTCTTACCCAGGTACAAGATCCTCAGCATCGCGGTCTCTCCGCCCCGACTTTCTGGCCTGTCGACCTGCACTGAAAACCACTCTATTAGATTCTCTGGGGTCAAAAACAAAGGCCACAATTAGGGCCACTCACTTCCAGCCCTTGAAAGCATATCTGAAGTCATTTATCCTCATGGGCTCCCTGACTTACAGATGACTATTTCAGCCTCAGATTTACTTAAATAGAGAGGATGACGACATACATCCTAATAATGACAATAATCTGATTACTTTCAACCCACTGTGCCTTATACCCACCACTGTCTCTCGCTCCTTCCCCGTCTTCACTAACTGCACTGACTCAGGTAACAAACATTGATGGATTTCCCCAAACCTGGGTCATCTGAATTCTGAGAGGTGGAGGTGTGACATACTCTGAGAAAAGACCTCTCAAATCCACGAGAGAATGTGACTGGAAAATCGGGTGGGGCAAAAGAGTATAGAACAGAATATTTTGTGTATCTGAATTTACAACAGGCCTCCGATTTATAAAAGTGTTGGCAATTCCTACAGTTCTGAAAATGATCTGAAAATGATCCCGAAGATGATTAGAGAGTCTATGCCATTGTAACACCTGCAGGTTAAATTAAAAATACACGTCACAGCCCTGGCTGGTGGTATAGGTCAGTGGGTTGAGCATGGGCCTGTGAAGCAAAGGATCACGGTTCAATTCCCAGTCAGGGCACAATTCTGGATTGCAGGCCAGTTCCCAGTGGGGGACACATGAGAGGGAACCACACATTGATATTTCTCTCCCACTCTTTTCCCTTCCCTTCCCCTCTCTTTAAAAATAAATAAATAAAATACTTTAAAAAATGCAAACTCTGGGCCCCATCCCAGACTGCCTGAGTCAGAAACTTGGAAAGATGCCTAAGAGTGTGTACCAGCTGGACAAAGTCTCCATGACATTCTCAAGCACATCAAATTTTGAGAAGCCTGCATATGAACCACTTTTCAGTCAAGCTTTCTATTAATTATCATTGGACGTGCCCTAATTAATAAACAAGACCAAACAGTTCTCCTGAACCGAATGCAAGAGTTACACATACGCATCTAGTTGTCAAAATAATGTTGTATGGTAAAACAAAACTTTAATAAATTATCTTTGAAATTAATGCAAATCCCTTTGAAATCTCAATTTGAAGTTGTTATTCATCCAGACTTTTTGCCCACGGACATTCATTTTTCACTGAACAAAAAGAAATCTACGTATCATTTACCACTCGCACTTCGCTAAGTCGCAGTCAGCGCGAAATAATGAGGAGCAGATGGGTCTCCGAATCTGGTACCGAGCCCAGAACTCCCAGAGACCCCTGTATGCTCCTGAGCGATCGGGGTGCGAGGAGCACCTTTTGCTCCAATATTGGGTCCTCGACTCCAGCTGTGACACAGCGCTCTTAAAATCCTTGCAATTTCCTGAGTGATGGAGCATTCTACACAGAGCTCCTAAATTCTTTGGAATTTCCCGGACAACACAAGCATCTTGTGTTCTAATGAAGTGAGGAGGCGTGCTCCTGGCAGGGGGCCGGTTACAAGAAAGCCTGAGTCGTGGTTAGAAGCTTACACACTTCAGCCCCGCCCCTATCCTCTAGCAAGGGAAGAAGGGTTGGTGACTGAGCTGATAATTGGACACGCTGCCAGGATAAAGCTGCCACACAAATCCATACACTCCAGGGGTCAGAGAGCTTCCGGGCTGGTGAACACGTCCAGGGGCAGGAGGATGGCGCGCCCCATCTCCACAAGGACAGAAGCGCTGGGCTTGGACCCTCCTGAACCTGACTCTGTTCTGGCTGTTCATCCACATCCTGTGTGGTATCCTGGATGGCAATCTGGTAACCATAAGGAACTGCTTCCCACAGTTCTGAGGGCCATTGCAGCAACTTAGTGAACCAGGCAGGGGAGCAGGGGGACACCCAATTTCTAGCCAAGCCAACACAAGGGTGGGTAACCTGGAGATGCGATGTGCTGCTTGCAGCTGGTGTCTATAATGGGACACAGTGTTTGGGGCCTGAGCCCTTCACCCACGAGGCTGCGCTAACCCCAGTAATGGAATTGTAGGGCTCTCGCTGGCGTCCTGAGAGAACCAGTGAGTATGGGGAGGACATATCTTTGGTGTCAGAAGTGTTACAGAGAGGAAGTAGAACCAATTGCTTACTTTTAGTGGGTATGTTTGTTCTACACTAGTCTGATATGCATGAGTTAAATGTAATGGTTAATAGTAAAAACAGATTATCGTTATTGTTATTAGACTAGCAGTCTTAAGAATAAGTGCCTACGAACCATTCTTACATGAAAACTGATGTCATATATGTAGGCATGGATTATTTCATGTATGACAGCAAAGCTTAATTTATATGGCAGGTTTTTTTCTTAAAAAGGAAATTTAACTTAAAGACATTGTAATAATATATTATTATATAAAAAAATTATATAGTTAATTATAGTTTCATTTGTAAAACTATAGGCTGTTTTAAACATTACGGAAATATTGCAATTAATGTATTCATATATTCATCAACTGGAAGATTTTTTTAGACAGATGAACATTGAAATGTTAATGATTTTTAATAGCTCCTTCTTATTGTACATTAAAATTAGTTACATCATCTCTACACTTAATAGCAATTATTAACTTTAGAAACCCAATTTACTTTTTATAAAGTCCTTTCAGGCTCGGTGTTAAAACCTCTGTAAAGGTGCTTCCAGGGGAAAATGCTTTGCTGTGAAAACACCTGGGGCCTTCACAGGTGAGCAAGCCCCAGGGTCATACACTAATGCTTAATTTAGCAAAACATCAATTCCGCTTTATATTCAACAGAACATATATAAATGTAAGGCTCAAGTTTGACAAGTTGATGAATCAGGTGAAAGGTAAAATTTTGAAAACTCTACCAAAAATAATAGTCATAATAAAGAACAAAAAGCAAAGAAAGAGAAAAAAAAAGAAAAATAAAGATACTATGTTCACTAAATGATAAGGTAAACTTTCCTGCAAGGAATTCTTAAAAAGTGTACTCACATTTAATAGTTTTAATAGATTCATTTTTTTCCTCTATTATTACAACATTTTTTCTACTGTCCTCAAAACATTTTCTTCTAAACCAACAACTGACACTTTTCAAGTATTCGTATCTAGTTCAATATCAGGTTGGCCTAAGATGAACGTAAAGAAATGAACAGACTCTAATCGAACTTGGTGTGAGTTAGGCTATGGTATCCTAGACAAATAAGAAAGCTTTATGAGATTTCTACTTGGCTAACCCATCAGGTGGTGCCGGGTGAAAACAGGCAGAGTGACATCACACTGCCTGACAAAATCTGCTGGAGACAGGAGAAGCCACATCATCAGATCAAATAATTAGGATGCCGGAGCCAGCGATCCCCTTCTACCTTCACTACATAGCACAGAACAAGACATATAGAGATCGTCACTGTGCGTCGACTGGTACGTGAATGACTTGCTGATTGCATAAGGAATTAATCCCATAAATGAATCAGAGTAGAAATAAGAAACATATTTTCCAAAGGAAACAGGCCTGAAGGATGACTCTGTGGAGAAACTGAAAAGTATTGAGCTTCTCCAACATTTTGGAGTTCACTTTTCAAAATTTATCTGGATATTTGATATTAATTCCCTTTAATGTCCCCACTCTTGTTACTCTGTTTACTGATTTTGAATCGATGTTTCTATCCCTTTAGATAATTTGGTAAATATTTCCATGTCACAGTGAAAATTGAAGGCGGAGGTTGTTAGATCTGAGAACAATGTGTGTCTTAAGGAAAGCTTCTTAAGAGAAAGAGGAAAATGTATCTGAATGCATTTGAAATTAACAATGTGCCAAATAATTTCCCTACCACATCTCACTTCATCCACCCAAAAGGCCCTAACAGATAGTGATAATTACTCCAGGTAATTTCACAAAGGACCAAATGTAAGCATAAGAAAAAAACGTGCAAATTAAAATTCAGCCCTTGACTCTGAACCCCATCATCTACACGCTTCAAATCAAATCACTGGCTACTTTGCAGTCTGTTTACAGTTTTGTTATTGGCAAACAATTACTCTAATGGAAAACATTTCAGCCCGCAGCAAGCAAAATTAAAAGCAGTATTGTGTCACAGCACAATCGGATACATTTGCAAAGTTATTGCTGGAGGAAGAAAAATAAATCGAATGAGTAAGTCCTATGACTCAGGGCTGAAATTCAATAAGAAGGTATATTATATTTTCAGAATAATTCTGTTTGATGGACCAACAGAACCATGCTAAAAAGATAGGGTTTTTTTGTTGTTGTTAATAACATTACAGATGCTCACAACTTTATGAGACACATTATTGATTAATATATCTACTTCCTTTTCTGAAGAAGAATGGTTATTACTAACAGCACCTTCTTAATTAAACAAACACAAGGACAATATGGTTAACCAAGGGGGAAGATGTAATCTCTATAAAAAAATGGCTAATAATACCGTTTCCTTAAATTCACAAAGCACTTCACAGTTTCCAAGACTCTCTCATATACATTATGTCATTTAGTCCTTCAAAAGCCCTGTGAGATTGCCCAAAAAAACCCATAAATTATTAACTCAAGTTTATGGGTGAGCAAATTAAGGCTCAGAAAGATTAAGTACCTTACCTGATAATACATATAGTTTTTATGGTGACACTTCTAAATTGTTAAAACAAAGTTTCATTCTGAATTTTCTGGTGTCTTTTTCTCAGCAGCAATGCTTTTACTAATTGGGATGGGAGTTGAACAATTTCTTCCCCAGGTTTTCAAAATGGTATTAATCTAAAAATTACAGCTGAACAGTTGCCATGACTTCGGAACCATAAAGGCCCCCGAAGGCTTTTAAAAATCCTGCATAGAAATTACTTAGTATATGTCTAACACAGAAAACCAAAATATGTAAACAAATGAACCAAAAAGCAAGCAATTGTTCTTCAATTTATCAAAGTGGCTAAGAAGGAAAGCTATGACTTGCATGCGCAGCTCCTGGATTTTAGGATTGATAGCACTGCCTTTTCTTAGCGTGTAGGAGTGAGGAATATTTTCCCAGAACCAGAGACAGGCCACATCATTTTTTAGCATGAATAATGACGAGCCGTTTGCACTCTAATGATGCTGCAGGATCACGAGAAGGCAGCTGGGAGGCTCACTGTACAAATTAGCGCAGTACCACATGCAAGACGGGATAGGAGAATGCGTGCCGACAGAAGGGAAGGGCTTGTCGGGTGTGATATACCCCGAAAGAAGGCCAACGTGTACACTAATATTGGTTTATCCTGCAGCTTTAAGCTTTCTGAATTCTGCAGGTGGATTTAAGGATTTCATTTACAATTGTCCTCTACCACTTATTCTGCAGTAACTGTGTAAGAAAGGCAACCGAGCAACATTAATTCAAATATATTCAGGTTGTAAGACTAAAGACAAGTTAGCCACGTCCATGTGTCCTTTCCATCACGTTACTTAGGAGGTCCAAGTTGTCTAGCGACATTCAACTAATACTTGATGGTTTGGGGCGCTGAGGCAGGCTGATTTTATGTTTTTCTTCCTTTTTTTTTCATTTGACCTCCAAGTTACTATCTGCTCCAGAAGGAGCCAACAATTTCTTCAGACTAACCAGGATCTTGTAAAGTATAAACGCTTACATTCTGCAAAGTTGTGAGTTGTTCATACCCCACAGAGTTTCAGAAGTGAAAATGCAGAGACGGGTATGGAATACTTGCATTCAACTCAGCATCTACCAGTAATTCTATGTCACTGGCTCTTAACACACAACAGCTTCCTCTTACTCAGAAGTCCAGAGGAATAATATAGAAGGTTCCACAGTATCATCCATTCCTCATCATTCTTTAATATGCTATGGACCCTGTTTTACAAGTGGAGCACAAATCATGTCATGCTACAGGACTATTTCTGCTTCGCCTGTGTTTTCTTAGCACCACAAGAATCAGAGCTATCGAGATGAGTCTCCTGACAGATCACATTTCAATCTAAAGTGATATAAAATAAAATGCATTTTAGTGTGGCTTTGGCCTCGCTTATTTTTCAAGAACTCGGGGCAGCTCTGAGATGAACTGGCATCCAGGCCATCCTGTTGTGACATACATCCACGTTCATTTAAAATCAGCGTGCATCCTATCTATTAAGAACATGCTTTTATCATCCTGAACCAGCAGTTCCCTAAAAAAGCCTTTGATTCTCTTGTCTAATTTCTCTCACAAAAAAAAGGAAGAAGAAGAAGAAGAAGAAGAAGAAGAAGAAGAAGAAGAAGAAGAAGAAGAAGAAGGAAGAAGAAGAAGAAGAAGAAGAAGAAGAAGAAGAAGAAGAAGAAGAAGAAGAAGAAACGTCCACCAAAACGGAAATAGTTGACTCTGGGAGATGTTTTCTAAAATTCAAATGAAAAATCATCAACACAGTCCCACCTAGTAACTAACTTAGGTACCTTTTCTAGCTAGTTCCCTTTAAATAAAGCACTGAAAGAGAAGAGTGATCAGTACAAAATCACAGATTCCACCCAAACACTCCCGAGGGTCTTCTTCAGTCAGATTAGATGCCACATTACAAGGGATCTTAAAATATCTCAGTCTGAAATATTAGCCGTGTTTCTCAATCAGAACCTCCTTGATCATTATAGACTAAGCTTTTTTAGCAACAGCAGAGTAATTTATTGAGGAAAAAGGTACACACAGCTTGAATTTTGCCAGCCACTCTGAGGGCCAGCCCCACCGATGACGGGGATCCTTCCAATTGAATGTCGCTGCAGTCTGGGCTCACCCAGTTATATAATAGATGCCAGCACAGCGTGCCTGAAATCGAGGACCTGGAATACTTCTAGAGTCAATAAATGGTTGTGGGCCCTGGCTGGTGTAGCTCAGTGGATTGAGCAGGGGCCTGCGAACCAGACGATCGCGGTTTGATTTCCAGTCAGGGCACATGCTTGGGTTGCAGGCCAGTTTCTGGCAGGGACCAGTTCCCTGCAGGGGATGCACAAGAAGCAACCATACATTGATGTTTCTGTCCTCTCTCCTTCCCTTCCCCTCTAAAAAGATAAATAAATAAAATATTTTTAAAAAATAAATAAATAAATAAATGGTTGTGGCAGGCCAAGCTCTCTCCAGAAAGTTTAACGTTAGAGGCGTGGCTTATTATCCAGTTCTTTGGTAAACCCAGTTGGAAAACAATGGGATAGTCAAGGAAAAAGAGTTGTGGGTCATGGCATTTATTTCTTAAAGGCATTTAAACTCTAATTTATACAAGGTTTAAAACTTGGCAATAGACCATATTAACATCATTAATTTAACCTTTTTCCTGTCTCTCTACCTTCCTCTCTCTCTTTCTAAAAACAATAAACATATCCTCGTGTGAGGGTTTAAAAAAGAATAAAAAAATTATTTTATTTGTAATTCTTTAAATATTTTATTTATTTATTTTTAGACAGAGGAGTAGGGTGGGAGAAAGAGAGAAAGAGAAACATCAATGTGTGGCTGACTCTCACATGGCCCCCACTGGGAACCTGGCCCACAACCCAAGCTTGTGCCCTGACTGGGAATCGAACGGGCAACCCTTTGGTTCATGGCCTATGCTCAATCCACGGAGCTACACCCACCAGGGCCAAAATTTTAAAATAGATCAAATAAATCATGTGTGTCGATTTCTATTTCCCCAGTTCTCCCCGACAGATAATGTATAGAATATTAGTGGTTAGGAAATATTCTAAGATCAAATGCTGACAGAGTAATGCAGAATAAACAGGACATCAATTTAACTTTCTAACAAGTAATGTTTGAAATGTTATGCCTTGGTTCAAGACAAAAGGTTGTGCATAACAAAGAATTATCCGATACATGTAACAAATATTCTTTCCTTCCTCCCTTCCTTCCTTCTGTCCCTTCTTCTTTCTCTTTTCCTTTCAGATTCTTCTGACTGCTAACCGGAGAACAGACTAGAGAAGTGAGAACTGATAATGATCCAGAGAGTACACTGGTAATGCTGGAAACGGAAAACGAAAAGTGGTTGGTCGGGTGCTGCGTGTGGCCCAAGGTGAAGCTTCTAAGATCTGCTGACAAATCAGACATGAGGGTCAAGGGTGAGTACACCTCCAAGATTTCTGGCTGAACAACTGGACAAATAGTATTGGCTTCACTAAGATATGGAGATGAAGGCAAGTGTTGTCTTAGAAATTTTTGTTTGTTTGCTTTTCTTGTTTCACTAGTGAAAAACCAAGCATTCTGTGTTGAGCGTGTTAATCAGACAGACAGAGATGCGAGCAATGTTTGGGGCTCATGGGGAGGTTTGAGATTAGGTTCTAAATTTCATGTCATCAGTACATAGGAGCATACAGTTAGTATTTTAATTGAATTAAGTCATTTATGGAGAATGTGAAGATATAAAAGACAAAAAAGAAATAGAACAGAGAACTAGAGCATTTGAAGGCTTTGAGGTCATGAAAAGGCTAAGGAATCTGGAAGGGAGAATGAGAGGAGCAAGCAGTTATAGAAGAGACACAAACAGAAAACGTTGTTCTGAAAGACAATTGAAGTAACGTTTCCGCAAAAGTCTGATAACAGAGACTTACTCCGTGAAGGTCAAGTATGTATGGAGAGGAGAGAAAAACGAGCACTGGATACAACGAAAGGAAATGTCGTTATCATATTAACACAAGTTATTCAAGTGAATGCCAGAGGCCAAAGTCTCACTGGACTGGTTAAAATAAAATGAAGACTTCTGGGAATAAGGGTACTGCACAAATGTCTATTTCCCTCCCTACCCAAGCTTTGCTAAAATGACAGGAAGAATTTTTAAAAGGTATACATTTACAAGGTGGAGGACCAAAGATGGACAGCAAAATCATAGCAGATCAAATGTTTAAACACATTTTGGAATTTAGAAAGCACAGACAGAAAACCCAATTAAAAGTGAGAGAAAGCTAAACTCTAAGTACTTGAAAGGATGAAGGTAAGAAAATCAGTTTGCTCCCAGAATCTCCAGACAGCTGAGAAATGGAGCTGGAAGAAGGTTCGTGGTTCCATTGTTTACACCTCACTCAGATTCTTTTTTGTCCTACCAGATCGTTCTCTACTGGTGGACATTTTCATCTACATACACCTGTTACCTTTTAAATTAGAAGACTACTCAACAGATGAACGTAAGCACAATATAAATGCACATCTAACTATGACTCAGTCTCAAAAAGTCTTCAATACTCTTTCATGTGTATCATCTACATTTACTTTACATTTTATTCTTCAGTGTCTCGGTCATATTCAATTCGTTCTTAACCTTACACCCAATGGTGGATGCCTTTGAATGTCTTTTAAATGGACACTTATAGCAAGCACAAAATAAAAGAATTTGATTAAATAATGATCATCTCAATACAAATGTTGATGAGGCTGTCTCAAGAACCATGAACCTCTTCAAAGATTTACTTCTATGTGTCCATTGGCTTATATTTCTTCCACATTGTAGTAGGTAAACATTTATATCAATGTATAAACCTAGGACATAGCTCTTGGCTATGGTGAGTGTGCACAAATTGCTCACTCTGTATTTGTAGGCCACCCAGTTTTCAGTCTGTCACCTAATTAATAAACATCCACTGTATGCTAAGACCGACTACATGTGTCTGGCCACCCTGGGCCAGGAGCACTGTGACAGAATGGACTTCAATTTATTCCAGACATAACTGCTGCCCTTGTAAGAACATCTTGCACGGCATATGTGCTTGAGAAAGAACCCGAGTTCATTGGAACTAAATTTCAAAAACAGAAGCAGAACACAGACACACATGAGCGTAATATCTGACACACTTTTGTAGTACATGTCCACAGAAGTTCCTGAATGCCCATGGCCTGCCAGAAGTGTGATAAGAATTTGATGGCCCAGATGCCAGTTTTATATTTATTTTTGAGAAACATTCATGCTGCACCATGTTACATTCCTACCAGTTTCTCCACATCCTCACCAACCCTTGTTACTTATTTTTTCTGATGAGTTATCCTAACAAGTAGGAGGTCATATCTCCTTGCAGTGTTTAGCTGCATTTTACTTTTACTGATCATTAATGATGGTGAACATCTCTTCCTATACCCCTCTGAACAAAACTAGTCAATTTTAAAACTTTGAAAAGTCAATTCATTTAGGAATAATTCACCCTAAAATTAAATCAACCTCTGCTTCCTTACACAAAAAATCTGCAGAACAATAAAAGGTATAGAAAGACACAGGGCTTGTTTATTGGTTACAGACTCTGTGTGCACACCTCTTTGGGTTGAGGAAGGTGCGAGAAGGGGCTAACTGGATAAATAAGGTCAACAAGCATCAAGACCCATTGGGAGCCCCAGGAGGCTCACATCTACCTTCTCTCTGCTCACCTAGCCTTGTTCTGCTGTGGCTTGTGGGCCTCCAACCCAGGGCCAGGGCTAGGGCCAGGGCTAGGGCCAGGGCAGCCTCCTGGGACCCCCACTTCCTACGGCTTCACAACTCAGCTGTAGTGTTTTTTGAAATGCTGCCTTGACATACTCATTACACTGCAATCAAGTCCAGACCAATGCGTGATGGATCCATATTGAAAATGAACTCTGAGAGTTCACTTTTCCTGGAAAATTAAATCATACAAATTCTTTGGTGACACAAACCACCTTATAAAGTATTCATGCATCTGATGTAAATAATTTTCATGAAAACGCTAGAATTATTCTGTATTTTCCATTTAAGTACCCACTTGTAAGCTCAAGGCTCTTTGCTTATCTAAGAGAGAAAACATATCTTAAAATCAATATTCATCCCTTAGCTAAACTTCAAATATTAGAGAACTCTAATTATGTGAGTTCCTTTATAACCACAAGGGAAAATGAAAAACTGAATGTTTTGAAAGCATTACATTTAGAAAGTTAAAATTAATTTCTGAACACTAAAACCAATGTTCAAAAACAAAAGTCATTCATTTCATCTTCACTGATATCTTATTGAATAAACAGAGATAAGAAAACTAAATCCAATATGTTTCTTTGGCTCGTTTTGGTTCCACAGGAACCAAATATAAAATTCTATTAGGAATTTTAACTTTAAATCATATACTCTCATACTTATTCCTGATACTTATTAAAAACTGTCCTATAATATTTATAATGGAGTTTGAAGATGACTAATACAAGTATTCATCCAGGAGTTTTCCATCTAACTTAGTTCTAAAAATATTGTCATACAATGAATGGATATCTGAAATAACACCACACACAGAAGTAGTTTATTTCATGTTTTGATATCTAATGCTAAGTAAATAAAGCCAGCAAATCCCCCCTCATTTTTCATCTCTTCTTTGTATGGTTCCTAGTCTTCAAAGCTATATGTACATGTACATTTAGACACACATATACCACACACAGATTTTAGTTTAACTTCTTAAGAAACTAGAAAAAGAACAACGGTCACTCCCAAAAACCCGAAAAAATAATGCAAAATTCTGGCGTATACATCAATGCTAACCTCCGGGCAAAAAAAAAAATTCCCTATTTAAAAAAATATTTCCAGGTCAATATGCAAATATCATCCAAAAGCATTCTTTCTTTGAAAATAAGATATTGCTCTTGACAGGCTTTGCAAATATCAGCTGTGTTGGTATAACATGTTTGCAAGCCAACCAAGTTTGGGGGCCAGAATAGATTTTTATAATGAACCTATATATGAGTCTTAAATAAGACTCAAAAGCATACAGATGGTTTTGCAGGTGGTAATGACTTGACAACCAAAGCTATTCAAGGAGCACGTGTTAGTAACCACGGACGCACAGCTGCCGTAAGAATTCTCCAGTCCCTCAAGATGACATCTCCCGTCAATCATTTGGCCCCTATTTTGTCTCCCATGGTCTCAACGTGTCACATCCTCTCAATGGTCTTTGTGTTACCATCCCTGAGGGTACATGCTTCAGAGGTATATTAATACATGTAAGGTATAATCAATAAAATATATTTTAAAAAATTAGAAAAAAATACGTGTGAGGAAAAGGTGGGAGGTTGTCAGAGCTTGGAAGAACACAGGAACTGATGACCCAAGGGAGAAAGGAAAGCTTTGCTGGCAAATGCAATTAGATCAGACTGATCACCTTCATCATAAGGGCAGGTGAAAAACAAATGTTTAACAACCATTCCATTGGTAACCCTGGATTAACCAAATGAACCAATTCTTTTATCTCTAAAACATGTCACATATTCCAGATATGGTCAGAGTCTCAGCAGTAGTATTTCTAATTCAAATACAAATTGTCCACATACCTTTGGTAAAGTGTTAGGTTTTGACAAATTTCTGTTTAGACAAATAGCCGACTTTAATCCTCCAATTATAGACGATGCCATCAAACCATCATCCTCAGCAAAAAAAAAAAAAAATCTTACCATTCTTTGACAGTGAAACTCACAAATCCTGCCATTCAACCAGGTAACATCAGCTATTTCATTCACAGGTCCAGAAAAAAAAACAGTTGAGATTTTAGACATGGGCCAGCCTACGCAGGGCGGTAGCAAAACCTGGGGCTTCCAGTGGGATTGCGGCCCTTCCACCATCTAAACATTTCTACGTTATGGTTGCCAGAAAGAGGTCAGAACAAGCTTGTTCGATGAAACCTCCTGAGCACAGAGGTGTGAGTTTCCTGCCCTTTGACTTTAGCAAGGACAATCGTTGCCTGAGCCTCCCTTAGTAGGAAAGGATGACCCAACCGTCTCCTGCAGCGAGTCCACTGACGATCGCGCACACCTCTCAAGGATACTCACTGTAATTAGAAATCAGACCATTCAAGCTGTGATCCCATACATGGCTAATAACCAGGTTTTTCATAAGGATTCCCAACAACCATCCTACCTGTTTAAATCATGAATGTCTTATTGTGTGTATGAGGCACAACTGGAATATTACAATAATGAGTAGCCTTTCATGAAAAATAGTAGAGGGTACCGGAACGAGATCGTTACTTATTGCCATTCCAAGTGATCTAAAGGGTGACTAGGATTTAGGGAGACCTTGGCTTTTAGCAGATTCTTTAGTCCATCTACGACTGATGAACTGTTGAAGATGTAAATTTTCAAAAAATAATCTTGGAAATGAATCTATCCATTATTTTATTCAATTATTACAGAAATGCATATACGTGTCACACTTGAGGGAATTCTATGACCTCAGCAAAGGGTGGTAATGGGATGGTTATGAGAAGTCATTGATTCTCTGTGTTATAAATCTTTGCTCCATTTCTTGAAATTAGTTACATATATTAGTAAATATCAATTTGTTGTTTGGACTTCATACAACAAAAAGGTCATGTCCTAATTATTAATATTCTATGAAACCTGGAATTGCTATGTTCATATTATATAATCTTTGTAAAAAATTTTCTCTCTAAAAGTTCTAATATTCTCAACTGATCCTCTGTACAAATTCCTACTCTTGCTGCGTGGTTCTCAGAGGTGGTTCTATTCCACTGGGTGTGTTCATACTCTGTGACTATCACAACTCCAGGCAATGGTCCCATGATTTTTAAAGTGTGGTTGAGTAGCTTTTAAATGGTTATTTTCAAAATGTGTATAAGAAATGGACTTTTAATGTTTTCCTGAGGTTGGAGTTCATAAGAAAATAAAGGGACACAATCGTTGGAAAGTGATCTCTAATGATTCTAGCAGGAATTTCTGAGCAGAATCTTGACTTTCAGAGTGAGCATGAGACATCTGAGAGTCCAGCTGGATTGAACCCAAAGGTTCGGCCATGTAAGGCACACACTTGGGGGAGGAACATAGAAGTATGTGAGTGTCTGAGGTTAGGTTATATTTTCACTTTGGAAAGATTATTATTTGCTGCTGGATTAATACAAGTGGTTTTCAGAAAGTTCAGCTACTCTATAAACCTCAGGAAAATAACAATAGAAAATTAGATCCTATGTTATTATTCAAGCCTTCAAAAATCATGAACATAATTGTTGATGAAAAATGATGCCAGTGTTTGGGGAAGTCAACATGAAAAATGACACATTCAGGACACAGGCTGTGAATTCCTTGTGAGTATTCTCTGATCTGATAGGTAACTAGAAACTTACGGCACCAAAGCTGCTGGAGGATTCCTAGAATTTATAACTGATTTATTTCCCCTGTAAATATCATATTCTCCACCCGGCTTCCAGAAATAAGAGCTGCAGTCAGTTGTTGGAATGGGGGAGGGGAAGACTGAATTTAAAATCTTGAACTTCATTCAAAAACTAAACAGGATGTTGAGTTTTTTTCAGTATTAAGCATTTATTTTAGGTTTGCATTTTTCGCTGAATTAAAATAGCCTTCCTATGTTAAAAAAAAATCTTCCTTTGACATATATCATTTGTCCACACTAGCAGCTATTATAGAACTTAAAATGCTAGAGCATTATTACTTTGTTTCAACTTATCACTGTCTCATATTAAAAACGACCTTTGAAAGGCTAGTTTTCCCAAGGGACTGACTGTCAGTTGTGGTCCAGGCAGGCAGGAAGCTTCCTGGAGCATCTTATTTGGAGGAAAAGAGGTTTTCTGGTGCCCTGATCTTTCCTATCTTCCTTTTAAATGAACAGTTCTTTATGCTTCCGTTCTGCTCCAGCTCCTTGTGGGCCAGGGTCTGAGGCACACAGACCCTTTCTGGGGTGTCACTAGGACACCCAAACTAGTCCTGACGTGTTCAGCATGCTGTGCGCTCTCTTACGGGGGTTACCTCCTTATTTCTGGAAGCTGAGCACTTCGCTTTCATGTCTGAGGTTTCAGCTCAGGCCACAGCCAAACGTCATCCCACACGTCTGTTAGCGCTGGAACTGAGTCTTTCCAAGGGAGCCTGCTCTACTACACTGACTCGGATTCTTCGTTCATTTATTTAGCATTGAGTCAGAGAAAGGGTACTGATCAAATATTAAAAATACTCTAAATGGATTCATAGAACAGTGCACGTTTTCCCCTCCATAAATACTGTGAACAGCAGCAGGCAGATCAATTACTCTTACCATGAGAAGAATTATCATGCTTTTCCATATCGGCAATTTAACAAAAAAACATGCGGGTCATTTTAAAGCATAAGTAAAGCTTAAGCTTTATGCTATATTTATTTATCCAATGCAGCACATTTAAACCATTTTCAAGATTAAGTTATTACAAAAGGATGAAATATTATTTTCTGATACTCTCCTAGTCACAAATAAATTTGTCAAACTTCACTTCCCACGTATTTCTCAACTGTTCCACCTCCGGGGGTGGCGGGGGGAAGCATATGTCCATGTGTAGCTTCTGTCATCGGTGCTAGACATCAGTCTTATTTTTTTATTATTATTATGGTAGCTTTGTTGTCTATAGGAATTTTATAATTTTCAATCACTACAACCCAACTTTAAACAATGTGAAGTTTATGTTAACCCAGCTTCACTGTGAACCCTCACCTGTTCTTTTGCAGATCCTGAACTTTAAATTATATTGGATTTCTTAATTGTTGAGAGTGTCACATACGTGGTTTTTTTTTTAACGAGGTACATGTGTGATCCATTTTGGGGTTTGTTCCAACTTATTACAGATTTAATAGTATCTTATCATCTGCCTCTTTCCATGAAAGACAACTTGGTTTATGGATAAAATTCTTGAGTCTGCTGAATTACTTCACTGTGTTCTCAAATGCCTTGTTAGGTAGCCAAAACTGAGAGGCTGGCGTAAAATATTATCACTGGTTCCTGTGGTCTGCTCTCAAAATCATACGCTCTTCCCTGTCCCAGTCTTTTTGGATCCATCCGGAGACACCAAGTCCCAGAAAAGCACCAGATGTTGGCGGTGGGGGGGTGCATTGTAAAGTGAGAGAGAGAGTCTTCGTGTGAAGAGCAATATCATTGGGAGAGCGGGGATGGATATTGTTGGAATTGTGTTATCCCAGGGATTTTAGGCTTTCATGCACACTTTTCATTCAGGTTGTTGGGAACTACTCAGTGGCTTAGTGTAACACCCCAACTGCGTACCATTGGGAAATGCCTGATAGAAACTAGGGTCCAGAAACTCTGCCCAACAGAGGGCCCACCTGCTGGTCATACCAGAAGGGATGGGCAACAGCAAGCGCAGCAGAGTCTTCAGAGGTTAAAGGTTATTAGGTCATGGGAAAACCACCGCAGAGGGCCTCTAAAAAAAAAACACCACAAAAGAAAATTTTGACTTCCGGGGATGTTAGTTTCAGAAAATCGTCTTTCCCTCTGTCCTAATTTTGGAAGGACATTTTGGACCTCCGCCAATAACATGCAAAGAAGTATGTAAGAGCGCAAACCTCTTTAAAGGAACACCCGCAGGAGATGAAGAAGCCAGAGCGAGACAAGAGATGTCATTAAAAGGATGATGGATGAGATAAGGGAGGACTCCCAGGGAACCAGAATGGCAGCAATAAAACACAAACCAGAATGAAGGCCAACACAAACAGAACGGAGACTACCAAGGCATGGAGGACAACACTGAGAAAGATCTCTTAGATAGGAAAAGGAAAAAAAATAAAATAATAAAAGCAAGGTGATCGTCTGAAGGACAGAATGAAATTGTGCAAACTATGAGTCAGAGGTACTACAGAACAATTTACATACGTAGAAAATAATGAACAACGCAGTTGAAAAAAAGCCTTAGATGAGGAGAAAAGAGATTTATGCTTGGAGCCTGAGACGACTGCACAATTTCCAGATGAAACCAAGGACTTCAAACAACAGATAAATGCTGGCAAATACACAGAGACCGTCCTAAAATACGCATTTAACACAGCTCTTAAAAATGAAGGAACAATGCTCTTACATCTTCCACCTCCAGCAACCAATTTACTTCAACAATGAAGAAAGCTGACGGAGAGCCGGAATGAAAAAAAAAGTGCGTGCCAAATTACTTGGTTCAAAGAAATTTCCATTTTGAACTTATGATGGCAATTCCTTGTTATGAGTCAGCAGTAACCTACTTAACAAGGCAACCTTCTCCCCGCCCCCCCCCCACGGGAAATGTAAACTTGAAGCCAAATGAAATAAAATGGCTCCTATGCAAAGAAGCTGAGGCAACATGGACTGTTGTGTAACAGCTCAGTTGGCAAAACCTTGGCGTGACCTTAAAGAACTGTACTGGTTAGAATTATTTCCAAATCAATAACCATTAGGTCCAAACAATGTTGATTTGTGCCTTTCTGAAAGGTAAATGGCTTGAACAAAATCGTGGCAATAAAATCTCCCTCTTCAACAGTATCCATTTCAACGGGAAGCCAATAAATCTGACTTTCATGAAAAGCCAATAAATAATGAAAAGCCAAGGGTTTTGTTTTTAATCAGCAAAAAATTTAAATACATTGTCAGTTGTGCAAAAAAGTTCTGTGCTTAGCCACTGATACATAGCGTGTGTAGTTTCAAAAAAGGAAGAAGCATGTATTTCTGCAATATTACAATATGGTCTGAGAATTCTATACGTTTATATGTATGCTTTAGTTTGTAAATATGTAATGAAAATATATAACTGAATCCCGAGGATAATATTCACAATTATCCCTGAGAGAAGAAATAAAATATTCCCCATCTCATCTTTATACTCCCATTCCCCTCATTTTTTTAAACAGGTGTTGCTATGGGAACATTAAATGTATAGTATGTCTATGATTTTTACGTCATAGTTTTCACCATTCTACCATCTTATACTTCACAGGAGAGTATGTGACCTAATTAAATATGTTATATTAAGAAATATTTATATTATAAAACTCAGAAACAAGTACAATTTTTAAAACTATGTAATCTCACCCTGGCTGGTGTAGCTTAGTAGATTGAGCGCGGGCCTGTGAACAACACGATCCAGGTTCGATTCCCAGTCAGGGCACATGCCTGGGTTGCAGGCCAGTTCCCAGCAGGGGGCGCACGAGAGGCAACCCTACATTGATATTTCTCTCCCTCTCTCCTTCCCTTCCCCTCTAAAGATAAATAAAATCTTTTAAAAAAACCCTATGTAATCTCAATTGTGTGAAGTATGCATGTGAAAAGCGCTACGAGATGGAAATATACCCAAAGGTAAATTGCATTGTCTCTGGGCAGTACGTGTTTCCTTCTTATCATGTTAGCTTTGATGGCCCAATAGAGATGTGCACTGCAGATCTGACTTTTATCAGAGGTCAGCTGAATCACAGAAAGAAATGCTTCTCAAACATCTCACCAGCCACTTTGGGTCTTCATTAGTCACTTTCCCAACAGTCGGATTTAAGAATGAAAGAAAGAAATGTCAATGCTGTGACTCAAACAAAAAACCATAGCAGACAGCTAGGTATCAATACTTCTGTGTGGGTTGTCAATTACTCTTAAAAACAAAGCAGAATCCCAGTTTCAGAACTCAACAGATGTAGTTCAAGTTTATACTCGCACAAAACAGGGAGTGGGAGGTAGGCTCAGCCCTACAATGTTGGGCCATAACCATCTACATTTTCAGCTGAGCTAAGATTTATACAAAGGTATAAAAGTCAGCTGAATGTGCCTATTCCCGATGATAAAAGTCAAAGGGTACCAATTTGGGGGGAAAGGAAGAATACATGCACAGAGAACAGGTCAGAACTTAGTATTTAAATTGTATGACTGTAATATATTCAATATTATATGTGACTGTCTCTTATCAAGACTTTGCTACTTGAACCATTGTAAGGGATAATGTTGAAGTGTTGACAAAAAGGCATCATTTAGTTTTATGAAGCAAGGAATTTATTTGTTTGCTTCTTGCTTTCAAAACCAACCTATAAAATGAAACAGTTCAACCTCATTGTATAATTTATAAGAAATCAAATTAATGGTGCTGTAAACTATCAAATATGTTGATCCTGTTCAGATGACAGCCTTACAGGATTTTTTTTGTCATAAAACTTATACCTGAGTAATATATCTGATAGAACTACAGGATAATGTCTCAGAAAATAGATAACTTATAACATGTTATAGATTATTCCACAGGCCAGAATGTTAGTTCGAGTAGCTATTTCCAAAAGGACAGTATATTCACAAATCCTCATGAACTTATTAACTTTAAATAAAAACATTCTTGGAATTGTGATAGACATTTGTTTAAATAATACACTCAGTATGACTATCTTAATTCATTGATTTTAAATACATGTGATATTGTATGTACATAGGTTCCATTTATTTATATGCAAGTTTAAGAGATCATGTTATATAAAATTAATTTTGAAAATTGTATTCTTCCTTAAAAACAATCATTTTAATAAATTATTAAACTGAAAAAGAGGATTTCCTTTTCAATGAGGAAAAATATTACAGAAAAGTGAATTCTGTCATATGCATAAACTTGCAAGTAAGCCATTTTCTTTCAAGAATTTCCTACTGCATAACTGTATTTGTTTTTCTGTCTAATGCAAATTAAGTGAATATTAATCTACATTATTATTCATTTTCCTCTAAAATGTCACTCAAAAGCTTATCTGCATTGCTGAAAGAATTGAAAAATAATAATTTGCACAAAAACCCATGAGCTCTACTGGGCACTCTTTTTTAGTATAAAATAAAAACCACATAATGCTATTGAGAGATATGTACTCAAGGTTAAAGGCAAACCCAGGAACAAAGCACATTCAAGTTCATTCATACACAAATATATACACAAATAGAAAGAGTGAGGCATTGGGCATAACCAAAAATTCAAATCACAAATACACAAATCCCAACAGATTTCTATAAAACAGAACCTTTCTCTCCACATCTTGCTACAGTTCTTGAATTCACTTACAGGTCAGATTATGCCTCACTAAACACAGCTTTCACACTCAAAGTCCAGAAATTATATCTTAAACATAACATGGAAGTCGAGGAACTTTATTGCAATTGGAAACAATGGAATCTCCAATTGCCATTCAGAATATATTTCTCTGATTTCCAAAGTGAATGACTTTGGAAACCATACTTGGAGCTGGTAATTTGTGAATTCAAAATAGTCTGCTCACCCTCTGGGTCATTCAAAAATTGGTGATACTCAGAATCCACATCACTCACAAAAACTGAACACTGTGATTTTAATGTATTACCCTTTGACCAAGCAGTCATCAGAAAGTTCCATCTTTTTGTGTCTCCAGTTTGACACCGAAGGAGCTGGGGGTTTCAGGGCTGACACCTTCTTTTTTTCTTAGAATATTAATTTTTTTAATTTAATTATGTTCAAGTACAGTTTTCTGTCTTTTACTCTCGTAGGAGGCAAGAACTCTCTGTCTCTGTGGGCAGTCCTACTTCCTGTTTTACGAGGAGGAAATAGAGTGGCTGGTAAAATTTCCATCTCTGTAGGACTAACTAGAGGCAGGACCTGTTTCTGGGCTTCTCAACCAGCATCTGCCCTAACCTTTCTCTGCAATTCCTGTACCTGCCATGAGAGTAAGGAAAAGAATGGAATTGTTGAGGTTTAGTGGGGACCTCCCATGAGCTGAAGTTTACCAGTGATTCACAATAATGATCACATCTGGTATTTGGAACTCTAACAGGGAACAACTTGCTGTGTCAACCCATGTGTGAACATAGTTTACAATGTTCGCTTTTCATTTTTGTAAGAAAAGCATACTTTATATGAACCATTTAATAAGCACAGGTAATAATCAAATCACATTTATTTGAAAGAGGCAATAGAGACTAACAAATATTTTAGAATATGTTTTGTTCACAGGATCACTCCTTAAGGATTGAGAAGTTAGGAATGTTGTTCCAAATTAGAACTAAAGAAAATGGGGAAATTTAATTTTGTCTTGTTACTACCCAGTGCACATCTTCACCATTTCTCCATTGGACTGCTGTAAACGTCCGGCTGCCATCCTGGTTTCTACCATTGTTGGCTATCTAATCCATTATCTTCACAGTGACAAATAATCTTTTAAAAAGTAAAACAGATCCTCTGATCATAAACTTTAACAAACTCTCCTGGTATTTAGAACCGCAACTGAACTCAACTGCAGCATTAAATGCACCCAACATCTAGCTTCTTGGTCTTTCTAACTTCAGGGGACACCAGGTGCATGGTCCTCCCCTGCTTGCAGGCAGTCTCCTCTGAGTTGGGATAGACTTTCTCTCAGCTTTTGAACAGATCACGCTTGCTTTTCAGATCTCAGTTCAACTCTCACCTTTCAGAGATACCATTTCTTACTGTCATCTTGACAGATTTGTCAAATGGACAACCAGGTTTTTATATTACAGTGCAGGAGAAGACACACACCGTGCTCTCGGCCGGAGGACAGTGAAGCCTTAACATTGAGACAGCCTGGGGTAGAGCCAAAATATCATTTCTATAAACTACAGGATGAATGGGAGGCCTGAGTGCTCTGATGTGAATGAACAATAACCAGGTTAGTAGGCACAGATGCTAGAAGGTACAAGCTCACAAATTCTAGCTCTTCATGGGAGAGCATTCCTAATAGTTATACCTGCACATATATGGATTCTGTTATCTTGGGATGGGGTGAGTTCTCACTTACCTGGAACATTTAAAGAAAGGGTTGATGATCACTTGACTGTGATCCTAGGAATAGGGATTAGAAAGCACGACTTAAATATCTATAGCTTGAGCCCTGGCTGGTGTAGCTCAGTGGATTGAGCACCAGCCTGCAGACCAAACAACCAAGGTTTGATTCCCAGTCAGGGCACATGCCTGGGTTGCAGGCCAGTTCCCGGCAGGGGAATGCATGAGAAGCAACCACACATTGATATTTCTCTCCTTCCCGTCCCCTCTAAAAATAAATAAATAAAATCTTTAAAAAATATATCTATAGCTTGAGTAGGTGAATCTTAAGGGCATTTTCAATCCTTAGAATCTTTTATTTTTTAAAAGCCTCACTTCTAATAACTGCATAGAAATTCATCATCACTTAGTTTCCTTTAATAAACATCGCAAGTATTATTACATGGGATGAATTTACATGGGAAGAAAATTAGTGATGATTGCCAAAGATTACTTTTCATGTAATGGTTAATCTCCGAGAGAATCCATTTTGTGAACAAAGACCTTATCAGTTTTCACTGGGGGTATTGGTTTAAATCTAATTTTCTATTATGTTTTAGGAATAATGGTCATGTGTTTCTTTAAAATAAGACAGAACACAAAGCCACGGCAAAACAGAGCTTTGCCGATGTGAGGCTAATGGGAGAGCTAGTTTAATTAGTCAGCTGCTATTATCTATTTAAGCAAATAGCCAAAGTCAAGTCTGCTAGAAAAAGGACATGCAAATGAATGGTGACACGACTTTCTTTGCCTTTGCACAACTGTCACAAAAGAAGGAAACAGGCAGCTGGCACATAAGTGGAAAAGGGAGGAAGATCACTAAAAAAGGTGGAGAGAGACAAAAAGTAATCACATATGTAGGATATATGTATACATGGGCTACTGGTCCCTTGACAATAAACCTGTACATAAGTGAACTACTGCCACATATTGTGAAATCTTCTGTTTCTTGACTATCACTAAAATATTCAGAGAACCTTTAATAATTCTTCAATAGTAGTCAAAGAGCTTACAATTTTCTCCTTTGCCTATAATCAAAATGTTAGGCTTTTATACTTAAACTAAAACAGTTCATATTTTCTTAAGTTTGTTGATCTAATAAATAGTATACATTTCATAGTGCCTTTTTCACTATAATATTTAGAGAAACAGATTAAAGCAAAATTAAGAATATATGAACATCTTTGGTGTAATTGTTCAACCAACATTTGTAGAACCTCTGTGTATCAGCATAGATTATTTGAGACTGAGAGGCAAAGCCCATGGATAAACGTCCATTTACGACCTTTACTTACGATGAGGTATAATGCAAATGACTATTTTTTATTAGCATTCATTTCAATATACACAATACATCCACAAGAAAAAAAGTGAAGAAAAACATGAAGAGGTATTATCACTTAGGGGTTTTTTCCTCTAATTTTAAACTTGGCATTTTTGGAATAGCGTTCGATTAAAAAAAAACACACACAACAGTGATAACAAAAGAAACAAAACTGATAATTTTGGTCATTGTATTTGGAGAAAGACCACAGAGATAATAACAGGGAAGAATTAGAATGCTCAGTAAGTTGGAACCAAAGAGAGAAAAATAATCAAATAAATTATTTGTTTGAATGCCAAAAAAAAATCATAATTGTTATTTTCTCTTCTGTAAATAATTTTGTGGACTAGCAATCCTGTTTATATTCTCATTTTAATAGCAACAAACATGAGCACACTGTTAGACTAAAAATTATTATTTACAAATTCTATTAATTGTTACAAAGCATGTCCTTTACTTATAATCATAAGATTATATACAATCCCCATTAAGAACTGCCTTTTCTGAAAGTTATATTTCCTAAACCTTTGAATTAATAGTTCTATTTTATTTGTGACTGAAATATTTCTAATGTCTACTAACATATAAAGTATGAATTCATAGATATATTTGGCTGTGAGTTAAAATTAGTTTTATATTTATTAAATGGTTTCATCTCAAAATTAGAGACATACTGAATAGAGTTATTGAATAAATGTATTTAACTAAAATTTAGTATATTTATGTATAAAATTACTACTTACAACTCTCTTCTTAATTTATCACTGCACTGTAAAGTGCACTAGCAAACTAATAGAATGATTTATAGAAAATCAACCAACTAAGAAAAATAGCTTCCTTCTCACTATAGACACCACACTGTAACGTATAAGAAATGAGAAACAATTGAAGTAACAGGGAGAAGTTATAAAAGTTATGTTTAAGAACAGAATAATATGAGAGTCTTAGATATCTTTTTAAAGTATTCGTGTGACTTCTGAGAAGATAGAAGAATGAAGATAGATGAATTAACCACTACTGCTTCCTGCCCCCCATTCCTACTTTCAGAGTTTAAATAAATATAAATTTTGCCTCTCTACTTAATATTTTAAAGGTTTCACTCAATCTTTAGATTGCCCTTTCTTTTTGAGATTTATTCATATTGTTTGACTTTATAAACCTAGGTGATTTAAATAAACTTAATCACTATCTTTCATGTTAAATAGTATCTCTTCCAAAAGTTAGATTTTCACATTTCCATGCAATTTCACAGCCATATTTACAATTTTCATACTTAATTCTATATGTAATGGTTATTATGTAGATTGTATTCTTATTGATACACTTTATTTGATTTGCATTATTACCTTATCTTGCCCAACTTCTTTCCCTTTCCAAGGGATTCTCTCCTCACCATCCTTCCTTTTTACAGATACCATATGTAGAAGACCAGTTGGAGCCTGTGGGTACACGCTAGTGTACGTGTATGTGGCATGTTGGGATTACAGAGAGGGAATCGCTTCCACCCAATCATAATGACACTTCTTCAATTCTGTGCTCTACCATCTTTTACGTGTTCCTTTCTTGCTTCACTACAAGGTTGCCCTACAAGGTGACAGGAACACTGTCATACACTGCCAGCACCAAGGTGTCATTACTGTTTGGTTGTATTTGTGACATGTAAAGAGAGCTCTATCAATACCTAGGTTTTGTGAACAAAGGGGGAATGTCGGTCTCTCTTTCCCACTAACTCTTTGGTTTGCTGGCGATGTGTGGAGAGAGCTTAGGGCTTCATCATCAGTAGGACCCATGGTTTGAGGTAACTGTGTGTAAGTTTGTGTTGCTGATGTGAGTCTCTTGTCCAGAGTTCCTGTAAGTTAAGAAAAGGATGTGGATTTCCATGGCTTGGAGGAACAATGCATTTGCTGGTGAATGTGCTGCAAAATGTGTTTCTACAAGATAAGAACCATGACCGGGGGCTCCAGTGTAGTAAGGGGCCAGGATGCTCCTAGTCTAGGCTCTGCAGCGGGAAAAATTTCTCCAGGCAGAGTCTGTTTTCTAAGAGTGAACACACTTACCCTAAATGTCTGGGCTTAGGTTCTATTTCCAATCCTCAACTAAGAGAGAAAGATGGCTGAAAACCCAACTTCTAATATTTAACCAAATAACCAACTGTTAGCAAGCTCATCCTAGAATCTAGAAATCAATGATCTGCTCATAAAATAATCACTTCCTGAGTCATTATGTGGTTTCAGAAAAAAATCTAAAATAATACTTCCTAATACACATTCACTTAAAAGTACAAATATATCTAAGCCTTGTTAGTTGAACCCCAAAAGGCACCTTTCAAAAAAATCACATTTCTTTTTCTGTAAGCCCTTACAATAATCTTATTAATGTTCAGTTATGATCTTGCTCTTCTGGATCTGAGATGAGAAGGACAATATGATTCTGGAGAAGGAGATAGATGAAGAAAGACAAATGAAAGAGATTTGACATAATTATTTTAACAGGCTTAATGTGTTTTACATTCCTAACTGATGCCTCTCAGAAACTATCTCAGTGCAATGCCGTGCATGAAATAGCTTATGACAGTAACAACAGGCACTAGTAAAATTTTTCTGATCACTTTTGAAAATTAGGTGGCCTTTTAAAATGATAAAGCTAGTGCTTAAATTGGAAAAAATATCAATTTTCTATCTATGTGTCTTAAACACAAATTATGTATTAGAGGGCAAACCTCTGTGAAATATAAAGTATCTAACAATTATTCTTGAAGACAAATATGACAAACAAAAGTAAGAACAGCAGCATAACAAAAAAAAAAGCACCCACAGAACCCTGGAAAACCATTCCAATCCTTAGATTTGAGATTGCCTGGTATGTCAAAAATAAAGTTAACTTCTCCAGGAAGATCACAAATCCATTCTACTGGAATGAGAGGCAAGTAGAATTCTCTGAAATTCGGGAAAATGCTAGTTAGACCAATGAAATATCTCCCACTGGCAAGATGAAAAAAATCTTCATGATTATATTTGTAGTGTTTGTTTCATAGCAACCATCAAGGTTAACAGCATCACGAGACAATGTTTCAAAGGTTGCATAAGAAATCCTAGTCTGGTCCGGGCTGGAGACAAGGACACCTTATTCCACTGTCCATGAACAGATGACTTCCGTACACATTCATTCAGGCCACAAAGGTAAAGACATGGGAAAGTTGAGAAGTACAGGACTTATTCAGGCCCTTAGAAGAAGAGTCCCAGAAATTGTAAAGGGGCTATATGAGCCTTGCAAACAAATCACAAGGTGTTGTTTCTTATTACTCTTCACTAGGGCGGCCCAAGTCATTTGAATGCCTCTTGCACAGCCTGAAACCTCTAAAAACATGCTATGCCATGTGTGCAACTGGTAACCAGTCCACTAACAAACCAAATTCCAACAATCACACACAGACCATACCTCAGACCTCCCAACAGAGATGCCACTGGCTCACGGAAAGATGCTCTGCACCCATTTGTCCGACACCCTGCTGGACGTCTTCCCACAGTGGGCTGCACTAGAAGATGTTCTTGCACCTTGAATTCAAGGGGCTCCCTTCACCCAATCTGTGTGGGGAATAGCCAGCTAAACCAACAAACAGGAACCAAGGAATAGACCTGGGCTCATAACATGCTATTCCCTACTGCATTTCAGAAAGGAAGTTTTTAATCGCGGTCATTTCGTTTTGTAAAAAAAATTAGTCAGTCTTTTTGTAGATTTATGGCAGGGCTCTGGCTGCTGGGAGTAAGGAATTTCCTATTAACACACACACACATACACACATACACACAAACCAGCAATTCTGTGAGGCCGCATAGAGCTAGCTCAGTGCCCTCAGTCTCTTCTGCGGAGAGAACTTACACGTTTCTCCCAGTGCTGTGTAGAAGACGTCATACGGATCAGAAGTGCAGTGCCCTCTGGTGCACATGCTCAGCATGAAATAAAACACACCACAGCATTTACATAGGTGCAGACACACACACACACACACACACACACACACACACACACACACAGCTCTGTGCTGCTTCTCTGTGAGTGCCAAACCAGTCACTGAAAACTGTTAGCTTCTGTCCTGAAGAAACAAGCCAAACAGACCTTCGGTCAAACATTCCCTGTGGCAAAGATGGGTACAACTGAATCCATTCACGCAACCACTCATAGAGTCCTCTATTTACGGGATTCACTGAACTCGGGGGACAGGTGGTCTGTGGGGTTTAATACAGGATCTCTTTTGTGTACCTTATTTATAACCAAACACTGAAGAGCACAGAATATTAAAGGCCATATATCTCAACTCCCTCTTTTTTCTTGGCCTTTACTTTCGGGTCCTATGTATCTACTTCTACTCCACTGCCATTTCTGCTGCTTCTGAATGTACAATTACCCAATAGATTTTAAAAATTGACACCCTGGCTGGTGTAGCTCAGTGGATTGAACACAGGCTGTGAACCAAAGGGTTGCAGTTTGATTTCCAGTCAAAGCATATGCCTGGGTTGTGGGCCGGGTCCCCAGTAGGGGCCATGTGAGAGGCAACCACACACTGGTGTTTCTCTCCCTCTCTTTCTCCTTCCCTTCCCCTCTAAAAATAAAAATAAAAATAAAATATAAAAAATGATGAACTGACTCAAATTTCAGTGACCAGTAGAAGATATTATTCCCATTTAAGCTCAAAGAAGGTAATGGCATGGTGTAAAGTAGACAGGAAATACCATTTGAGAAAAATCCGCTTTAACGATTTTTGCTGTTTACAATGATGGATCCAACCTCACAATTAATTGGAATTGACTCCATGGCAGCAACACATCCCCAGAATTTGAAAGGGACATCCAAGTGGTCACCGTTACCTCATTGTTCTAGAATATACCACATCTATGAGAGACAGGTCTGCATAACACGAAAACATGACTGTGGTGAATGATAAACAACACCCTCTGATAGGAACCTTTTCCCCTCTGAAACTTTCCCTTAGAGAAACTTGTTTATTACACACAACCTTCATGGCAGAGATCTCCACAACGGCTTTCCCTTGGCTTCATACCTGTATATCTTGTATCTTGTGCTAAATCCCTGTCGGCTTCTGTCCACAAAATCTGTGTAT
Source organism: Sturnira hondurensis (assembly GCF_014824575.4). Classification (NCBI taxonomy): domain Eukaryota; kingdom Metazoa; phylum Chordata; class Mammalia; order Chiroptera; family Phyllostomidae; genus Sturnira; species Sturnira hondurensis. The sequence continues at coordinate 9,930,491 of NW_028091156.1, forward strand.
TCCTGCGAGCGATGGAAGGGTCCCTTATCAGACAGGAGCCAGTCGAAGGGGCTTGTGGCATGCTGATCGGAGACAGCAGCGACCGCTAAAACCCAGCAATGAAGACTCAGGGCTATCCACTCCCATAGAGCCATCAGAGAGAACAGGTCAGCACCGGCTCTGCTCCGCCATATCATCCTTCCTCTGGGGACTTAGGGCCGTCATCCTCTTAGCTTTCCCTCAACACCTAGACGAAATACACAGGCGGTTAGTCAGCCCCACGTGGGTCTTTCCAGCAACGGAGGGGTTGATGGGGCGAATCCTTCTTTCTTTTACAACTAATACCATGGTTTGAAATTGGGCAATAGCCAAAGCGAGTAAGTAAACCCAAATGACTTCTTTTTGCCCAAGCTATATCCCCCTCGCCCGGGATCTTGTTGAGTGCATTGGAAAATATGTCTTCAGTCTAGTGAGCCCACTGTGAGCGCGTCTCACAGTGGAGCGTGGAACCCGGACGCCACAACAAAAAGTTGTGACTAAGGGTTCTTTTCTTCTGCTAAATGCATTATAACATCGAACGCATTCCAGATAAATAATAAATGTTTAATTATATTATAAGTCATGTCATACATTTTAATACTAAGTGCATTTTATCATTGAGCGATTTTAGGAAAACACTTTAAAATGAGTTAAAGATATTTAGGGAGTTACTTTCACAACATAGACATGGGGGGTGGAACAAAACTATGGGTTTAAGAACACATACATNGCCCAAGCTATATCCCCCTCGCCCGGGATCTTGTTGAGTGCATTGGAAAATATGTCTTCAGTCTAGTGAGCCCACTGTGAGCGCGTCTCACAGTGGAGCGTGGAACCCGGACGCCACAACAAAAAGTTGTGACTAAGGGTTCTTTTCTTCTGCTAAATGCATTATAACATCGAACGCATTCCAGATAAATATAAATGTTTAATTCTATTATAAGTCATGTCATACATTTTAATACTAAGTGCATTTTATCGTTGAGCGATTTTAGGAAAACACTTTAAAATGAGTTAAAGATATTTACATCTTTATATCGGTGAGTGTGTGTCTCTCTCTCTCTGTAAGTAAATGAATGGATGGATGGATGTGGGGGGGGAGTGGAAGCAGAGGTATACATTCACTCAGATATTTTTTTCCCAATATCCAGTTAGAAACCAACTTTCCTGATTATTTAAATTGAATATTATTAAATTACTTTCAGTATCTACAAGATTTAAATGTGCCCCTCTGTATTCCGCATGAGATAAATAGGCATACCTACATAATTCATACACACACAGGAACTAAGACAATGCAGATTATGCATAAACTATGAAACCACATACATTCATTTTATGAGCATTCAGAAATCAAGTAAAGAGAGGTGTGATCCCAGGGTGGCAGAACCAAGGGACTTTACATAAAGCTGCTGATGCAATGTCTACATGATATAGAAAAAATTCTATACGTATTCGAGTTCAATTCTACTTTCCTTCTTCACCAATTTTTCTAATGTTGTTATTTCTATCGTATAATTACGCGATATATAAATTCCACCAATGACAAAGTTTGGGTTGTGAAACTTCTTAGACAAATCTCTTTAGAAAGCAATCAAAATGCACACTATTAGGTAAACTATATTAATTATAGTAGCTGTCACAGTTCTCTGGTGCTTGAATAGGCAATTGATGGCTTTAATTTGCTTTCTAGTTATAACCCTATAATTCATAATTTAATCCTCATCTGCTTCTATTGAGAGGCACACATAAATGATTTTGCAACTATAAAGAATGCCTAAACAGGAATATAATGTGACCGGCCTGGGTCATCAAATTCATAGTCTATGAATTACCCGCCGCACAACCAAAAGGACTAATACCCATGTGCTATGTGAGTTGTCCCAATTGTGTGGGTCACTTCACCGTGGTGATTAAAGAATGCCCTCTTTGTCAACAACACAGGATGTCTCCCAAGTGGTACACTTAAAAAATGCTTTATCATAACATTATACAATAGAAACAGCTTGAAATATGGGTTGGGAGATGCTGGATCTCCATCAAGTATTTGTATAAATTGAACATCATCACATGATTCAAGTCATAATTTCCAATTCTGATGAAGAAGACAGATATTTTTTACATATTGTTTTTCTTATGTGGCATCTGTATCATTTTGAATATATTTTACTTACATCCATAAACTAAGAATTACGATCATGCATAATGGAATGGTATAATCACCCTATGACTAACAAATATTTCTTATCTTTGTTAAACACACATTTTTACTCTGCTGATCAAATACATTCACACTCGCTACATGTAATTGTCACAAAATGTTATATTTCCTTATGCAAAGAAGCAGGAATAGTGCCAAGCATGTGACAAGGACATTAGCAGCTTTTCAAAGTATATTTCCTACTGGTATGAAATCACGTAATTATATACCTGTTTAATTTCAAATCACAAAATTAAATCTAATTCTGCTCAAGCACATGATATTGTAAGACACAGAGCACTACAGAAAAAGTGGGAAACGACCGAACTGCATGGCATTTAAGGTCCTATTCTCAAATTCTGTAATTTTCCAATATATAATTACTCAGATCCACTGTTTCATTCTTTTCTTTACCAAATGTGTTAAAAAGCTCTCACGGGCCTATTCCTAATCTCCACACACAGGAAAATGGAAAGATTTTCTTAAACTACGTGTACGGGGACTACTTTAAGATATTAGTATTAGGTATTTGTTCATCTATTTAGGTTCTATTTTTTTATTTATTTTCATTGAATTGATTGGAGTGACATTGGTTAATAAAACTACACAGGTCTCCGATATACAATTCTGTAACACATCCTCTGTATATTGTACTGTGTGTTCACCACCCCAACTCAGATCTCCTTCCGTCACCACTTACCCCTCCTTACCCTCTTCTATCTCCCTTCACCCCTTCCCTCTGGTAATCACCATACTGTTGTATGTGTGTGTGAGATTTTTGTTTGCCTCAATCCTGTCACCTCTTTCACTCAGCCCTCTGACCCCCTCCTTTCTGACAGCTGTCTGTTCCCTGCATCTGTGAGTCTGTTTCTATTTTGTTTGCTAGCTGTTTGTTCATTAAGATTCCAGATATGAGTGAGGTCGTAAGGTATGTGTCTTTCTCTGGCCTATTTCACTCAGCATAACGATCTCCAGGTCCATCCATGCATTTGCAAAAGGTAAGATTTCCTTCTTTTTCCAACATGGTGGTAGTCCATTGTGTAAATGTAGCACAGCTTTTTTTATCCACTCATCTACTGATGGGTACCTGGGCTGTTTCCAAATCTTGGCAATTATAAATAACACTGCAGTGCACACAGGGGTGCATGTAATCTTTCAAATTAGTGTTTCGGGTTCCTTTGGATAAATTCCCAGAGGTAGAATCACTGGGTCCACTTTTCATTTTTTGAGGAAACTCCATACTGTTTTCCACAGTGGCTGCACCAGTCTACATTCCCACTGACAGTGCACCAGGGTTCCCTTTACTCCTCATCTTCGCCAGCACTTGTTGTTTGTTGTTTTATTGATATCAGTCATTCTGACAGATGTGAGGTGATAACTCACTGTGGTTTTAATTTGCATTTCTCTAGTGATTAGTGACATTGGACATCTTTTCATACATTTACTGGACATCCATAGGTCCTCTTTGGAGATGTGTCTATTCAGGTCCTTTGCCCGTTCTTTTCATTAAATTGTTTGTTTTGGTGTTGAGTTTTATAAGTTCTTTATAAATTTTAAATATCCATTTCTTACCAGATATATCGTTGGAGAATATGCACTCCCATTTGGTGCATTGAATTTTTATTTTGTTGGTTTCTTTTCCTGGGCAAAACCTTTTAATTTGATGTATTCCCATTTGTTTATTCTTTTCCTTTGGTTTCCCCTGCCTGAAGTGACACATCAGAAAGAAAAATACTGCTTTGAAAACTGTCCAAGATTTTACTGCCTGTGTTTTCTTCCAAGATATTTATAGTTTTAAGTCTGCCAGTTCAGTTTTTAATCCATTTTGAGTTTATTCTTCTATTGTGTAAGAAGGCAGTCTAGTTTCACTTTTTTGCACGTTTCTGTCCATTTTCCCAACACCATTGTTTTAATTATTTCTGCTTCTTCTATTTCTAATTTGGGTACATGTTTCCACTTCCACTCAGAAATTAGTTTTTCTAAAAGGAGAGTTTATTACTACATAATAATGTGAATCCTGACTAAACGTAGATGAATTTGGGGGATTATACTTATAAGGTCTTTTTAGAGAGATGCATGATGACCAAATATGATACCTAAAAGTTCTCCTGAAAGTGTCTCTGGAAAATTGCCCTGAAGAGTTCCAAACCAGCAAGAAAGGCAGAGTTGGCAAGCAGTAAGATAAGGATGCAGGTGCCCAAAGACCTTTGGACCTGTGGTCACTAGTCTTAACGTTCAATAGTAAAAGGGTTTTATCCACCTGGTTTGTCTCAAAAGCAGATAAATGCACATTTGAATCACCTTTCTATGTGTGAGTACTAGATTTTAATTATTATTAAATGCCCTAAATTGTTTTCTTATTTGCTTTGGGTTAATAACTTTAATGATCCTTGTGTGAGAGAAGACTTTGTAACACAGAAGCCAATGACCAAAGTAGAGAATAGAGTTCCTTGAAGGATATTTGAAAGAAGCAGCTAAACTTAGAGGTATTGAAAATGAAGGAAAATCATGAGAGCCAATAAAAGAAAGTGAAAGTTATTAAACTAATAAGTGAATTCATCAGTTTTAGTCCCTGGAGTCTGGGGAAAGTGCAGGCACAAATCTCTGCCAGATGTCGCTTATACTAGATTTACAGGAATTGTGATATTACTGTAGGAATTATTAAATAGTTACAAGATTTATTATCCTGTGAATAAAATGATATCTATAACCAGCATTAGAAGATAATTTTAGGAATTCATTGACCATATTTATAAACACACACTCCTAGTTTTAAGAAGTTTGAACATTTTCTTTTCCTGAGAAATGGATAAAAAGAACTTGAAGATTCTTAGAATCTAAAATTCTAAGAATTCTAAATTCTAAAAGTTTTTCCTAAATAATCTGGACCTTTTAAAAAGATTTTTAAATATGTTTAGTGAACTTCCTTTGAAAGTTTCTCAAATGCAATACTGCCTTTCTGCGTGACTCCAGAAGACATATTCTGCTTATGTTTGTCCATATATCTTCTAATTAAATAGTTCATTTTACCTTCTACTCCTCGTTAGCTCCAAGGTAAGTTTTGGTCATATTATAGATCAACAAACGTCTTGTATATCTGCCTACCAGTTTCCAAGATTTCTCAATATCATCTCATTGTTAGTACTTACTCTTAGATTATATATATTAGTAAGCCTTTATTTACAGCACTGCCTTTGCTGAAGAGCTAGTTAGCATTACATTTTCACTTTGCACCCAGCATCATTTACCCAGGAGCAGTCTGAAATCTTTGCAAAACTGAGACTGAGGACTTTGTCCATTAAGACAGAGGCAGAGCTTTATTACCTTTAAACTCACCTAGATTTGCTGAGTATGTTTTTTAATCCATTGCTTCCTCCAATTCCCTTTCAATTTTCATTCAAGTGACAAAATTGTTTTATTGACAAGAAACGCTTGATTCTCCTTACAAACTAGAATGACTTTTATTAGCAGAATAAAATAAAGAAAAAGCAGGTTCCTGAGTCCATCCATAGTCACCCTAGTATACCCACATATCTGTCATCATCATTTCCACTCCATTCCTACACGTAGGTTATTTTCATCTTGATTTTAAACTGTCTTTTGTTTCACTGTTTTGTTAGTCAAAGGTGGTCAGTACCACCGTTGTGTGTGGTTATAAATAAGTTCTCTGAAGCATTCTCCATATTTTACTTTAAAATTAGATTTTGTAATCTAATTACATTTTCTGAAACATTCGTCTCTGACTGCATTTCTTATACATTGGAAATAAGTGCACTTTTAATTTTACCAAGATATTTTGTGCTATGACCACATATGTTGAAATACTGAGATGCTTTATATTTAAAATCTAAAGAGAACCCAAATTACTCTGACCTTGGGGATTTGCCCAATGTGCTGGACAAAACTGAGGAATGGGGCTCCCCTTCTCTTCATCGGTTTTTCATCAGTTCTACCCTCAGCTGGGAGCACCGAACTCTCCTTGATGGAAGAACAAAATGGATTGACAGGATCAAGAAGGGTACCTCCCTCTGAAGTACTGACTCCTCAGAAGGCTAAGAAATCCTCATTAAGACAGGAAACATGTGATGCTGTAATTCAGAGGCACATTGTTGCCTAATCAGCTAAAATCAATAACGAGGAAGACCCTCCGGAACACAGGTTTAGCAGTGAAATGACTAGGGGGATTCATGTCTCTAAGGCCAGTCTTAACCTATAGGATGTAAGCTGAATCAAGGAAGCTCAGTTACTTTCAAAAATATCAGAAGGAAAGCAAAAAGGTACGATGACTAAGAGATTACGCACAGATTAATATAATGACGATCTCTTGCTAGTGTAAGCAAATAAAATGAGACAACCCACAAAGTTCTCGAAAAGGACTTCAATTCAGTGCCTGCTCCATCACTTTTTAGGGGTCGCTGCAGTAGGATCCCCTGCCAGCAAGTCCTTCATGATTTGGTCATAGAAACAGGGGTGTTAACGAGGGTACGCGAAGCATATTGTGAAACTGAAGAAGATTCATGAATGGAAAACCATCCAGTCTATGCTTACTTTAAAAATTTACATACTACTACATTCAAAAGGAGTTAAGGTAGCTATTGACCCACAAAAACTGAAAATACCAAAACCAGGAGATCGACAACAAGCAAACCGATCCTGCATCGAGTAGGTAAGTCTTTACCTGCCATTGGCCAATGCCTTCTGCACCACCACCCAATAATGGCACCGGAACATTGCATGTTTCTTATTAGAGAATGACTCATTAGCAATGGACCACAGCACATCTCTCTCAGTTGCCAGAGATGCTGGAATGGTCCATCTTTTCACGTGGTAGTTAGCCTTACATTGCCTGATGTTGGTAATATATTCTAGCTTGTCTAAACTTTTTCTTAAAATAAGTGCCTGGCTTTCCCATTATTTACCAACACGCAATTTGAAAACATTTCCTATTTGCAAAAACCGCTCTTGTCAGTATATTACTTTAACTTCTAAAATAGCTCACATTGTCTTCAAGCTCAAAATGTGATAAAGAACTCAGCTATACAGAACTAAATTTCAGAATCAAAGTTAACCTATGTGAAAAAACCATCTTTATTCTTAAAGAGTGTTTTAATATAAACAGAACTAGCCATATTTTGAATTAAATGGGACATTAAATGGGACATATAGGGACTACTTAATATTAGCTATACCCAAAATATCATGTAATTTTGATAAATTACATTAGGGGTAATTTTTAACATCATGTTGTCTAAACTTGTCAGAAATTACCTTCTGAATAAGGATTATTGGTATCAGTATTATAGGACTTATAGGAGACCAAAATTTGGTAATACATAAATTTTCAATGAACAGGTAAGAATTGTAGTTTCCAGTCCTGAGCAAATAAATCTCCATCTTCATCATGGGCTTCTGCAAATCTATACCTAAAAGATAGCAAAACATGTCAAATGTGTATCACTTTTATGATGAAAAAATCATGTGAAGCACGATTAAACTTTTGCTTATCTTACTGACTCAGTATCATTATTGTAAAAGAAATCTTTTCAATAGTCACCCCGGTTTATATTAGAGTTGCCAATTCTTACTCTAAATCAGAGAAGATTTCCTTCAGTAGCGGCTGTTGAGGATGGGTTTAAAAGGTTCTCATGACATGAGTAACCTTTCATGTTCATTTTGGCCTATTTCCATGTGACCACAATTTGTTGTTCTGTTCTGTCAAATTGGTTAAAGAAGAGATGTGTTGAAACACCTGCATCCCGCGGATGGATGAGTGGTTCACACTAAGAGGCAACTGGGATGCTCGGAGCTCTATCCCCACAGTTCCCTATTCCCAGATATGAAGACAGCTGCACCTACCTTGAAAATAATAATCTGTCCGAGGTCTAAAAGGTCTATTTAAGAATAAAGAGGGATGTATAACCTATGTCCCCACTTAAGGGTGAGAAAGATGCTTAAAACAAGTATTAGCCAAAAAAAAAAAAAAGAGTGTAAGATGAATTTTTAAAAGCATGTAGGGTGCCCCTTAGAAAATCATCCAGGATTCCTTTTTTCTTAGCTATCAACTTTAAGTTTTAATTCCTGGATATGACTGAGACCCCTTCTCTTGGTTGCCATTTGAGAAATGAAAGTGTTATTTTGCAGCAATGGTGAATGACAAGATGAAACTTTTGGTAAGTAGAAAAGAATATAGCTTATAAATCCAGAAAACTCATATTCCACCCTAATTCCTTCTTCAAGAAAAGTTTTAATTCAAAATTCATGAGTTTTTTTAATAACTCTATTTGGAATGAAATTATTCATAGGGAACACAAAATATACTTTCCACTTGTTGCTGAGGTTAATTGATAACTGGCAGATTCCTTGTATTCTATTTTGGAAACCTTAATCTTCTTCCACATTATTCCATAGTATAATCTTAAAAATATGACCTATCACATTTAGCAAATGTTCTGTAACTTTGTTATTGTATAGTATTGACAGGTCTGAATGAACAATAAGTTTTTTATTGTAAACGTAGGTAGGGCCACTCCATATAAATGTTTTGAGCAAGGGAGACCTGGTCTACATACTAATATGAAAGAAAAGGTTGAGAAAAGCATGAGTTAACTATCTTAAGGATATCATTTTACTGCATGATTTAGTCAACCTTTAATAATTTTCTTCGGAAAAGTGAGATTGTGTTTTTCATTACGTAAGAGGTGCTCATTTCTGAAGCACACTGTTCCACCGTCTCTACATGTGGATTCGCAGGGCTGTTTGTTTTCAGACCATCAGAAATGTCACCACCCCACAGCCATGAAAGTCATGTATCTATATGTTGTCCACCCAGGAATTCCATCACTGAGTTAACTTTTCTTCTCTATTAACTTTAGCTGCAACAGACGGAGCTTCTACACACAGCACAAAACTGATCTAAAAGCAGTAACAAGAGTTGATTCTTGAAAAATATATGCATATCAAAGATATTACAAATTGAAAAGCACACATTCATTATAAGCAACTTGTAAACATGATATTTTGCAATATGATACTTGAGGAAACCCAGGCTTCGAGTTTTAAACTTATCCTTTAATTTGATGTAATCACTTTTCCCCAAACTAGCTGATATTTGTGGTCACCTTTTGACATATTTGAAAGAAAATATTTTTTGGTTGTGAGAGTGGGTATCTAATGAGTCTATAAAGTAGCAGTGTGTTTATATACTGGCCACTGTCTGACAGTGAAACTCTAAAATGTATGTTTACTCAACTCTGGTCTTCCCAAGGCGAGATTGTTTTTTAATAGTGCAATAGTCAGGAGATAGTTTTAAAATTAACAAAATGCAAGACTTCAGAAAAGTTCATAAAAAACAGCTCAATCCTGATGAGGTCGGCTAATATTCACAGAAATCAGCAAGAATAAGTCTATCTATTAAGTATTCTTTCACAATAAATCTATAATGGAATTAAAATAAAACACACCATTATGAGACAATAATTCTTATACAGCAGAGAGCTACAATACATTTGAAGGTAATGGTAACATATTTATTAATTTAATCAATAAATGTGTATTTTATAGATTTAATTTTCTGGAACTATAACACAGTAGCTTCTTCATTAGCTATTAAAGGAAATGTGCTTTGGGTGCTTTTAAAGGCATTTATCTTTCAGTAAATTAGGGTTTAGCCATTCAAACAAATATTCCTAAAAATCAAATATGAGTAAAAATAGGGCACAGGATAAATTGCATTGTTGACTATAAACTTAATAAAAACTATTTTTTTAAGAAATTGTGACCTGTGTTTAAGAAACAGCAATGAATATAGAATAAGAATCTATAAAATTCCTTAATTTGTTAGACTGCATACCACTTTTCTACATCTGCATTTATAATTTCTTGGTTAAAACCAACATTTTAACAATCAACCAAACTATTTATTTCATGATATAGTACTTACTAATACACTCAGTTCATTAAAAATATATTAGTTATATCTTTCAATATGGGGAAAATTGATTAGAAAATCATAACTGGGTTTATTTCTATTATTAGAGTATCAACTAATTATTCATGATCTTTTACTCTGAATGCAAAATTGAGAAATATGTGGGAACCGATTGCACGAACACTTTATTTCAGACACTAAACACAGAAGTGTGGATTGATAGCTTATGAAATAATCACCTTTGGAAACATTGTAACTGGATAGGTCTGCAAGTGATTAACTGGATATAAATATTCTTCATAACTCATCAAATATGCATTTACATGATAGTGATAAAATCTTTTTTTAGATTAATTTATTTAATTGTTGTTCAAGTATGGTTTTCTTTTACTCCCATCCCAGCCCACGCCCCCCAAGCGCTTCCCATCTCCGTCCCATTTCCACCCCCGCCCCTAGTTTTTGTCCATGTGTCCTTTATACTTGTTTCTGTAAACCCTTCCCCTTTTCCCCCTGAAATTCCCTCCCCTCTTCTCTCTGGTCACTATCAGCCTGTTCTCTATTTCAGTGTCTTTGGTTGTATTTTGCTTGTTTGTTTGTTGTTTAGTTTTCTGTTAAAGGTGAGATCAGATAGTGATCAAATCTTTAAAATGTTACTGATGAAGATATTTGATGACTAGTGTAAATGGTTGGAGTGGTACCACTAAGCAAAAAAGAGAAAGGAGAAGAAAAGTGAGGCCGGAACTTCCAGATACATTTTCTGCAGAAAGGCCCTCAGTGTTCATGATGAAATTTCATCTTCAGGAATCATTTCTAGGTTCGAGGATAGACTAAACATGATTAAACTAGCCCTTTCTTGTAAGAATCAAGAACCTCCTTTAGCACCCAGTAACACTCAAACACAAATTATTTTCGGTTCTGTTATCCTTTGGAACTTATGAAATATCAACATTAAAATCACAAAAGCATAGAGTAATGACTGCCTGGAGAAACTGGTCAAAATCACACTGTAAATATTTTAATAAAATTACCCGAGTAGTTGCTAAACTAAAACATGGATGACACCAGGCCTTGCAGGATTCACTCTGGGGAGCTGCATACACTTCGTAAAAGATGTTAGGAATCAACGGTCTTTCTTGAGTGGAAAACAAGAATTCCGATCCTGTTTCCCATTAAACTGATGATAGAGATCATCAGGTTAATGACAGAAATCTGCTAGAGGAGGCAGACTTGCCTTTAATGGAATGACACTGAAGGGTCAAGCAAGAGCTGCTTCTTCTGTCAGTTACTCTTCTCCCAGAACTGCATTAAAGCCAAGGTAAATGAATGCGAGGAAGAACTACTGTGCCTCAAAGAGTGCGTCGTTTAACGTTTACTTTCAGCTGTACAATATTAAGATAAAAGAAATAGTATTTAAACCCATTAGACACCATGACACTACAGACCAAGAATATTTGACACTATGTGGGGGAGGGGGGCAGAGCAGGGGAGAGCAACGGGGTTGGGGGGGAATGGGAACAATTACAATTGAACAACGATACAAAATTTTAAAAAACAATTAATTAAATTGGGGGGGGGTTGAGTCAACATTACTTCTTACATAGACAGAGAGCTCTATCCAAAAAGACAAAAATAAAGTACACATAAATGATATCTTTTAGGAATATATTTTGCTTTCCTAATGTTTGCCTTTTTTAAAGCATCCTCATCTCATGTCACTTTATGTACAAAGACATTTTAAAGTAGACGTGGTTTTCCCCAGGTGAGAGATGAGGAAAATAAATAAAAAGTGGTCGGGGGCTCTCACTAGCATCCCATGAATGAGATCGAACTTCAGATGAAATCAGGGAAGGGATACCAGCTCCCCCTGACTCTACCTTTCAAAATAACCTGCTGCTCAGAGGTGAAGAGAAAAATATGATCAACCTTAAAAGCAGACAGACCCCATTAACCAAAAGGCACAACCATAGCTAAGCTCCTCTGTGATGTTTGTAAACAAAATATAATTTAGTGCTAAACTTGCACAGATTGGTAGTATATTTCTGTGTCTGAACTTTTAATAGGAATAGCCAATTCTCTAAATTACTAAAATTGTAGACACGTATTCTCATCAGTAGTTCCGACCATTCTAGAGATAATGTTCAAAAATCAAAAGAACAGGAAATACGGGAAATGGAAGCCCAAGTTCATAATCAGACATCAAAGTTCTCAAGTCCCACCAGCGGAGCTCTCTGCACTTGCAGAGAGAAACACACAAGGCAACATTTTGAAAAGAAATTTCACTTCTCTGGAAAGAATACAGAAATCCAGGGGTAAGGCTAATTTTATATATTCGCATGTGTACATAATACACACCTGTGTGTGGGCACTGGGATGTGCTCCTGTAGAGTTCCAACGATTTCTTCTAACTTGGGGGTTGACTTACTTAACTACAATGTAGCAATCATTTTGTGTGGAGAAATCAAGATGCACTGTATTTTATAAAAATTCACATTGCCAGTATAATGTTGAGTGTATTGAAAGAAAGTGTCGCCAAAGGCTGGAATCACATGTTATTTGATTAAGTAATAAGTGAACTCAGTCACAAATGGCATCATGCCTTTTTCATCATGTGGAAAACATTATTAAAGCAATGTAGGTTTAAAATAAATACCTTCCCCACCCACCCCAAAGTGGGGATATATATACACACATACAGACATACACACATACACACATACAATGAGCAAGTTCACTACTATAAAACTCTGGGGGGGGGGAATGCAAAAGATTTGAGGAGTTGGACTCCATTGATAAATTATTTTCCCAGGGAAGTAAAAATTACTTCTTGCATCAAACTGAAAAAAGAAAAAAAAAAAACCCAAACACTGAAACTTTGCAATTTTATGACCCAAAGTTGCAATTATTTTTTATACTTCCTCAAGATGTTATCAGTGAGCCTTACAAGCAGAAAAATTATTGATCAGGCATCCATGTCAATAAATGTAAGTACTAAAAATATTTCCAGAGAAAATCATAGAGAATACAAGTTCTTAGAGAAGAGAAAGCATTAAGAAATAAAAGAAATAGCTTCAGGATAATGTCTTATTAATATTTTTGGCTTCAACGGGTGGGGACTCCAGAACCCTTTACCATGTAAACACAACATCACAAACCAGCACCCATAATAACAACCAAACTCATTAAAACATTCAAAGTCTGTTTTGTCATTGTAATGGACATTTACGTTAAGTCTGATCATGGATGATATCTACTGACTGCTAGAATTATAAATCTGCAAAACTTATCATTTAAAAAAGCTCTGCTTATGGGAGATCTGCCATTAGTTTTTCAAATTTGTTCGGATTTTATTTTTCACTTTCCAAATGGTTTCCTGAGCCCAAAGGTTTCTACACTGGAGTCATACATAATACTGCCTTAGGGAGAACTCTTCTCGTTTGACAACCCGTCAACCCCCACTCCCAGGATGTTTTTTTAATTTAAAGAAATAGAAAATGTCCATTCCTATGAAGTAGTCAGAATTGAATTGCTAGTTCGAGATGCCCTAACTAGCTCTGCAAGTGTTCTCTATCTATTAAGGTCTGTGACCTTAATGACAGGGGTGTTTTCGGGAAGTACTGATAATGCCATTATCTTACTTACTTGCTTGGGCTGACACATGTCTCCCTGTAACTCTCTACTCGCTCCCTATTTTTCCTCTCCCCTTGGCCCGGTTGATGACTTCGTACCACTGTTAAACATTTAAGTCAATGTATGTTGACATTTAAATGAATCCATGCACTTTCGACACGTCGATGGAGTTAAAAAATGTGCATGAATGTGAATATCAAGAAGTTCTGCATCACAGCCGAACCATCTGAAAATACACGCACTCCACCGCTTGAAAGAGAGAAAAATGATCACCAGAGGGGGTCAGGCACAGGTTACACGACTGTCAAAAAAACACAGATACTCAGTCCTTACCTGCTTCACTGCGTGATGACAAACACATCCACCAGGCACACCAAAGGAGACGTCTCGCAAACCCGAATCGCCTGCCCTCCAAGCTGCTGTGACAGCTTTATGCCCTGGTGCTTGTTTCTCTGCTTCCGTCCACTTGAACGGCTAGAATACTAGTAAGCAATGGTAGGGAACATTTAGCAACCCTGGTCGCCTCTTCCTCTTTGGGAGCTGCTCGGGTTGGTGGCTCAGACAGCTGGAGCGTCTCATCTCCTCTCTGGACCTAGAACCTCCCCAGCGTGTCCCTGCCGAGTTCCCATTGGAAGGAGGTCCCTGCTCCGAGGGGCTGACCACGTTCTTGACCTGGTGCCAAGGAAAATGCTCTCTGGTTCAACTCCTGGGGACTAGGAGAATGGGCATCAGAGCCGGAAACCGGTGCCCCCGCTTGGCTGCCGAACCAGCCTGTAACCAGCGGCCAGAAGGCACCACCCCCTCTCGGGTGGACGCCCGGAGGCCCCGGCTCCAGTCCCAGATGCACCTGCCTCCCACCCTGGCGCCAGGAAACCGGACCCATAAAAATAAAAGCCCCACTGGAAAGTAGGTATCATATAAGCCCAAGGGCCCCCAAACCTCACTCTTGGCTTTGAACCTCAACCTCAGGGTCCAAGCTCTGGCTGCAAGTTGAAATCAACTCCTCCATCCCACAGCCCCTCAGACTGCTGCCAGTTGGAGAGGGGAGGGAGGAATGGTCAACAGCACTTTAACCCAGAGCCTGAGAAGTCACTTAGGAGTCCTAAACCCAACCAAGCAAGTCCGAGGAGGGCGATTTGGGCTTTACAAATCAGGCAGGCTAAGGAGCCCTCATGAAGTCGTCGTAGGGATGCCTCATTAAAAATTAATTAATTAATTAGTTAATTAATTAACGCCAGCGCAGAAAGGGCTTTGATAAGCGAGGCCCCAGCTCCCAAGTCTGTTCCCTGGCACCGCAGCGAGGATTTTGCTCTAGTGCAGCCAGAGGAAGGCTGCAAAGGGAACATTCAGCAAGGATGAACCCCCCCTGGTGCGCCCCGAGCTCCGGGGCTGCAACAGCCCACAGCAGGCGGCGTTCGCTGCAGGGCTGAGTGCAGAGCCTGCGCGCCAGCGGGTCGGAGCCAGGGGCACAGTCCCCACCCACACGGGTCACTCCCACACCCAGAGCCAAGCCCGGGGCCAGCCAGTCAACTGGGCACCTGGACCTCCTCGCTCCTGGAGCCCAGGTGGCTTAGGCGTTGCCAGGGGCTGCAGACAATCTCCAGGCACATTCGCCTGTTGCTAGTCCTCGGGTTCAAACGTCTTTGACTGCGGGAGTCTCTCAGATGGGCATGTCCCCTCCCCAGGCCTGAGAGTGAGGTTATAAGCCAGCAAAACGCACTTACCCAAATACCACCCGCTTGCGCCTTTCTGAAGAAGACTCGCTGAAGAAGGAGAGATCTGACTGCACCGAAACTTGGTTCCCCCTCCCTCCACCCTGCGCAACAGCAGCCGTCCTCCAAAGAGGGGGTTTTGAACGGGCGAATTACGCTAAGCCCTGGTTTCTTCAACGGAAGTCAGGGGCGCTGATGGCACTTGTCAGGACAGAGGGACGACCAGGCAGGGAAGGGGACTAGGTAGAAACTAGTGCGGGGTGAGGGGTACCAGGTAGGGCGGGAGGTCTCAGACCGGTTCTCCTGGTGGGAGCCCAGGGGAAAACCCTCGGATCCCGAGGCTGGGGGATGGGCGGTGGCTGGACCAGGAACACTGAGGTCTGGAAGCTAGCAGGGTTTCTGAATTTGAAAAGCATTACTTGGGTTGTCGCGTCAGCCATCAGTGACGAGGGGAATAGTTCTTTCCGAGAATTTCATGTATAGAGAAGGAAATGTAAAAAAAGCTTGAACAATAGGTTCTCATGTCCATTCATCCCAATAGAGAGAAATGTTGCAGAAACCAGAAACTTGTTCTTATGGGGGGGGGGGGGCAGTCTCAGAGGAAAACCCTTAAACCTCTCTTTCCTTAGAGATTACTGATACATGTGCGTTTGGCCTTTAATGAATACGATGTCTTTATCATTGAGTGAAGTTAATGCTGAGCTTTAAAATGTTTCCCAAACACTTAAAGGGGACGTGATCATCCTGTTAAGCCCACAAAAAAAATGTTCATGAAAGGAAAAAACACACTGACATTTTAACATACTTATTAAAAATTGAGTCTTGGGGTTGAACGTGCATAGAAGGAGGTGATTACATTTTTCATATAAAGTCTGTCCCTGAATTTCAATGTATTAGAACTGAGATAATCAATGCTTTCTTCAGATAGCACTTCACCAAGTGAGGACTCTGTCCAATTAACTGTTCACTGGCTAAATTCACGAAATCAGAAATGTGCTCCCAGATATGATGCCTACATTGAAACACCGTGCCCAAAATAACGTGCCCGTGCGTGATGTGGGATGTTGTTGGGGGCGGGGAGGGGGGGAAATGGTGCACTGACAAGTCACACTCCTCTCCACACCTTGGCTTGCAGTGCTTACTGTTCTGCTAACCCATAAAAACACACTTTGCACAAGTCCTCCCTTGGTCACCTCCTGGCTGGCAGTGACCAGCACTGACCTGGACAACCTTCCGATGACCAGAGGCCAGCAAGCTTTCCCAGACCCTGAGATTGTCATAAGGTCTCTTTTAAGCTCACTCTTAGATAAGCATAAAAATTGACCTTTCAAATGGTACCAGAGTGTGTGCCAAGAAGCATTACTGGAGGGGGTGGGGGGCAGAAGGGGTACTGTTTCCTATGGCCTGTGCTACAAATAACAGAAACAAACAGAGAATTTACAAGACGAGGAGGTGATTCACCACATGGGATGTAGATCAGTGCCACAGCAACTAACATACTCATCAGACACGGTCACAGAGATCTCTGAGTTCTGAAAGTCACAAGCAATGTTTCAAAAAGCAGCACTTCTGAAGCAAGCACAGCTTATGAAAAAGAACAGCAGCAGTAAGTTTCTAATAAATGTGTAAAGAGCATAACTTACCAGAGGACATTTCAGGAAGCGAGATGACAGAGAGCGAAAATATGTCCAGAATTCACACAGAGACTCCATGATCTCCCCAATCAAGGTAAAGTCTGGAGCTGCAGGGTGGTGGGACTTTGAAATACGCAGCAGTTCCTGGTGGCATGTAACCAAGTAAAACCCAGTTACACCGAGAGCCAAGAACCCCGGAGGAAGGGAAGCAAAATGTGGAAGAGGCGCCTTTTACTTGGGGAGGGGTGGGGGCGGAAGGGGACTTGTATATGATGATCCTTAGGTGGTCAAAATGCAAATTTGCGGACAGCGGGAGAGCGGGGGGAACAGAAGCCCTGTTACCCCAGAGGACAGGGGGTGGAACACAGAGAAATCTGCAAGGAGGAGTAGAAGGATGCGCTGAAGACGAGGAGAGCTAGAGAGAACTCGGGAGCGAGGCTGTAGGCATCCGGACAGACGGAGCAGCGGGGATGACTGAGACCGCTGGGAAGCGTCCAATGAGAATCCGAGGGGGCACCGTCTCCGAAATTGCGCTCTCACCTCCCCACTCTCTGTGCCTTACAAGCTACCTGCATCGGGAACATCATGATTGGGATTAACACTATTCTATCAGCGCCTTCCACTAGGGCTTCCCTTGGAACCCTCTCGCTCCCTGCAACTGTAGGGGGGGGGGGCGGGGGGGGGCCGGAGTGGTGAAGAAGCCCAGCACCGCCAGCCTTTCCCACCCCCCACTCCCCACAGGAATGACTGTGGTCACTTTAGGATGATCAAATCACCAGCATTTGGGGGGCGGGAGGCGATCAAAGGGCTGAAGACTCGGCTGAGGCCGTCACCCGAGCGCTGTCCGGGGCGCTGTGCCTGAGGCTCAGGCCAGGGGACCCTGCACAGTGGTTAGAAGCGCAGCGGTGGCGGCGGGAGCTCTCCCGGGTCCTGATTTCCCCACGAACCTGCTGCCGGAGACTCAAGGAGCCGACTTCTACCCGAAAACCTCCGCTTCAGCTGTCTTTAGAAGCTGGGGCTTTGGAGCTTCCGGGACCGTCCCTGGGGAGCAGGTAGCAGGCCTGGAGGCCCCGCAGCCCCTCTGATTCCTGCACCCGGGGCGAGTGCGCTAGGCAGGGCTGTGCTGCAGAACGAATTCTTTAGCCATTTTCGGATCCCACTACCGCACGAAGGATCCCCTGATCAATCAGGTAAGATTTGAATTCCTTCTCCCCTTTTCCTCTCCACGGTCACGTTCCTTCTCCAAGACCAAATCCCAAATCCCTGTCTCTGCGTCTCAATTCGGGAACTTCCCTTTCCTTTCGGAAACCTACCTCCCCTGGGAAATGGCTAGTGTGACTGAGGGGTTGGTGATTCTGCTGACAGGGAGCAGGGAAGCGGGTACGATTTCTATTTGGGCGGTGAAATGCCCTGGCCATGTCCGACCTTCCCTGGGGAACCTCCCCCCTTCTCTGCGCTCACTCCTGAGCCAGGATGTGGATAAAAAGCACTGCGGGAGCCTCCTGCCCTCGGCTCTACCTTCCTCTGGACCCCGGAGCAAGCATTCATCTCTCTCTATCTCTCTATCTCTGTCTCTCTCTCTCTCTCTCTCTCTCTCTCTCTCGGAGGGAAACGTTGGGTGGAAATTGATTTCTTGCACAGACTGAGGCAGCAAATGATAGAGGGATCAAACATTCACCCTGGATCAAAACTGTTCTTGGTAAGTAATCTTTTCTGTGGTTGGAAAGGAAAGGCAATGCTTCTCCCGGCCCCCCTCGCCCCCCCCCCCAACTTCCTTTGCTTCTTCGCTCTCCGTATGTAAATCACAAGCAGGGCCGGTGAAAACATCCCTTTCCCCACCCCCGGGGACAGCAGTTGCCAATATGGGTGAATTTGAAGCAGGGGACTTTCAGGAGGCGATGGAAGGGCTTTAAGCCCCTTCATTTCCCATATTCAAAACTGGAACACAGGCAAAGCTGATCCTTGCTTGCTCTGCCAAAGGGACACGTAAACACCTCCCTTATTTCTTACTAATTCTCTTTCCTTTCTGAAAATTACAGTTTCCAGTAGAAGCCCCATGTCTATGATTTTGGTATATCTCAGCAATATTCAAAAATATAGTATTATTTCAATTCCAGAAATGAGAATGCATGCATATGCATGTGTGTATATATACATATATATACACATATGTGTGTGTATATATACACACATATATGTGTATATATATATTTTGCACCAAGTAAGTTAAAGCTATAGCAACCTTCCACTAATGCGTGCATCTTGGTTCAATCTCTTGTATGAATCTGTAGCCTCCAGAAGAGTGATTTGCATGTTGTGATGAGACCCATCCCTTTCACAAGGGCCTCTGGTTTCCAGGTCTTTAGCAACCCCAGGCTGTGCATGACCATCCCTTGAAGAGTGGGGAAGCGTACCAGGGGGAAGAGGCCAAACGGCTCTTGACAGTGCTTACTTATGGGCACCGAGTGTAGAATAACAAGTTCTACAAATGGGCTGAACATGCATGCCAAGTGTAAGCTGACCGTTGCGGATGTGAGCATTGAAAGGGGACTTACTCTAAGAGAAAGCATCGCAGTTTTGAGTTACAAAATATATTTACTGGTGAAAGAGTCATATCAGATTCTACCCTCTTTTACTGCCCGTCCCTCTACTATAAACACTTCACCCATCAAAATTTAATGATAAAGCCCTGGCTGGTGTAGCTCAGTGGACTGAGCATGGGCTGCGAACCAGAGGGTCATGGTTCGATTCCCAGTCAGGGCACATGCCTGGGTTGTCTGCCCAGCTCCCAGCGGGGGCCATGTGAAAGACAACCACACATTAATGTTTCTCTCCCTCTCTTTCTTCTTCCCTCTCCTCTCTCTAAAAATAAAAAAAAGAAATAAAATATTTTTAAAAATTAATGATAAAGAAAAAGCTAACTGGCCCACAATTGACTCCTGAAGCAAACAGGATGGCCTTAACTTCATTGGAGATATCATATATTAAAATTTTGCTGAGTAGAATAAACTTCATTTCAGACAATCAATTTTCTCAAAATAGTAGTCTAAAATCCCAGGAGACAACTAAGCGGCATTATTACAAGAGCCAGGCAAGGGTGCATATGCATAAATATCTACTGACATTATTATTATCAAAACTGAGGCTGGGGTGGGGTCAGTAAGGACTTGTTTGTATAACTCGTTTTCGTTCTCTCCTTAGGCTCTATTCCAGCCCTAATGATGTTGTAGAGTCGAAGTTTTCCTTCAGTCCTTCACTTTACCAAAAGGATGATTTCTGTGTATGTCTCATGTTTTACAGGGACTGTATTTGGCTGCGGAACCTGATGTCCACATAAGAAGGATGAATATCCTAAGTCACACCCACTTATGAACACAACCTAATGGCTGTGATGAAGAACGCACTTTTCATATAAATCCTCAATGTGCTGCCCAAACTTACTGGCCGAACTTGCTGTTCAAAGAAATACAATTGTTTCGTTGAGGACCCAGCTTGGCTTAAATCACAAAACATAACATTCAATTTTTTTAAATTCTCATATCAGATAAATGAGAGGTTGCTTATTCTTTAAAATACTTGTAGGGGGAAAAAAGTATAGGTTAAAAAAAATAAATTTGTGCTCCATGGTTTCTTAACTTCAAAACAGTTTACAACACTGAGTTTATTAGGTAAGTTAAATGTGTGAGCATTATATTAAATCATATAGTTACAGTGGACCTCAAAAGACAGCTGTGGGCTTTAAACCTCCTGGCGGCTTTTACCTTAAGTACAAATCTGGTTTTTACTTAGAACTTTCGCAGGAGTTATATATTTTAATTTTACATGGAGCATGTCCTCTCCTGCATTATTAGAGATTATTGGCATTTTAGCACATTTTGCATGATTGGTGATGTTCTTGTTTGCTACCCTGGCTCTTTGTTCTCTTAAATGTAAGCAAACCGCCTAATGTATTTCTTACCATCAATCCACTAAAATCCCCAATCTAAGCAATGTTCAAGATATATTGCATTAGAGAAAGTGTGAGGTAAATTGCTGGTGAAGCAAAATGTCAATATGCTCTAGATTATTTTGACCTTAATTCCAATTTATAGCAAAAAAATGGGTTAAGCATGATTAAGTATATTTAAACTGTCCCTTGTATATCAGGTTCATACATGGCATCCATAATTATGCATATATAATTGCCCTCATTCAAATATTTACATTTATTTATTTTAATCCCTGTTATGTCTTTATTTTGGTTTTAGAGCTTTCTCTTTGAAAGTGTCTAAATTTTCTTAAATCCCAAAGAGTGCAAGTATCTCCATGCCTTACTTACTTACTTCATGCCATAAGGCCAATATACTGCTCAATACAATGAGCCAACATATTTGAATCTCAAGAAAGTATGTCAAAAGTTAAAGGGATTTTAAACATCTTTAGTCTAACTCCTTCATTAATGGCATGGTGAAATCATATGCAAACTAGTAACTCAAGGAACTTTAAAAGTAGTTTCCCTACCTTCTTAGCTAGTTTTCACTCTAAATCAATTAAATTCTGTTAGTAGCAGCTGAAACAGGTATTGTTGGAGACTGGAGCCGGGAACACTGGAAGAAGGAGCAGTTCATACAAAGATGTATAAAATGCAATCCTCTTCTTATTCTGTTGATACCCCACACTGCAGAAAGTTATTTGGCTGCTGTGTTTTACCCTTCCCAGTTTCCTCCACCCCCACCCTCAATGATTGGGGAACATTTCATAGCATCATTTTACTTTCTCAGAAAAGAGCCTGTTTGGGGTGTTTTTTTTTTTAATGCATGCATTGGGTTGTTTCTCAGACTTCCCTCCCACCTCTGACCAAACAGCGTTAAACTAGATCATTCCATCTACATGCCAACTATGAATGTGCCATCTCATACTCCATGAGGTCACCCTTATGTTCTACCTTTTAAATTCCCTGCCGATATAAAAAAAAATAAGAGTGTAGCAAGAGGAAGGCCATCATCTCCAAATAAGGTGATTAATGAGACCCTGACTTATGGCTGAAATCACACACACTCACATATTACGAAGGTTATGCAGAGCCAAAAACACTACGTGGTGATGAAAACATAAAAAAAAAATCTCTGCTCCATTGAAGAAAAAAGCTTTCTTAATTAGAAGGAAAGCTATAAGGCTACAACCACTCAGGAGCATTCAATTTTCTGGAGTGGCTGAAGCCATATCAGTTGTCCTCATTCTTTCAGATGCATCAATATTTGAGTATCCCATGCAATCTATTTTTTTAATGGCAAGCTTAAAGATAAATATCAACAATACAATTCATTAGCAGTTATCATCACTACCTGGATTTAAAAAGACAAGATTATAATCATAGATCCCATAATGTGCTCTTATACAATTAAACTTTTGCATTCATCTGAAATACTAAAAAAAATGGAACCATATGAGAAGTTGATATTGGTTATTTTATGTTTTAAGGGTTGACAATAAAAGCCACACTATTCAAAGCCTTTTTGTTGATGAATACAAATTTCTAATTATTAAAGAGAAAGATTCACCGAATATTTAAGAGCCTGTTCTAGGTCTGTTTCATTAAATAGATTATCTCAATAGCAACTGTTATACTGAGATATAACCAAATGTATATATATAACCCTTTGGTTATAAACACTTCATAAGTGAAATAACAGTCTCAAAGAGCTTAATTCATTTCCCACAAGTCACAGAGTACGTGGAAGATTCAGAACTGGAAATCGGTTTCTATGACTCCAAAGCCTGACTGGGTTCCCACTAAACCCTTCCATCAGGTATAAAATACTGTGGGAAGAGCAGCATTCTGGGAGTTTTGGGTGAGGAGCTTTCATGTTGCTGCACCTGTTTCTGCAGGACTAAGGACGTCTTCATGTGCCTACAATGGATTTCGGAGCTTGATCTCTTTCCAAGGACATGCCACCAACTGCCAGCGCCATGATGAAGGACGCATGTCTGTGTTTTTTAATAGTATTGATCCTCGACTCCCTGACTTTGAATCCCCCCCATCTATATGGGTCCCTACATGGAGGAGAAGATCAATGAGAATTTATCCAATGCTTAAAATCAAGTACTTCACCAAACTTTCCCTCTTTAGTGTTCTAACAGACTTATTGTATTTAATTTTCACCCAACATTTAGAAATACTGTTACTAAATGACAACATTTTTCACAATATTTTCAGAATATTTTACATATATTTGGCTTAGTCAATCATGTTAAAGATGATGATCCTTTGCTATTGTATAAGACTTTATATTTTTATAAATACATTATCATCCGCCATACTAATTTAATCCTCTATTTTGTTTCTTTGAAAATGAGAGAAATGAGGTATAAGAAAATTGAAGCACCATTATTCATCACAAAAATAATAATTGAATTCTGTTTATTCACCATATTATATTTTCTAATTTGTGAGAGGAAAAAAGAAATATAATGAAAATATCAAATTATTTGTTATTTTACTAACAAATTATGTAAATGTAATTTTTCATCTGTCATCTTTTGCAAGTAAAATATATTCATAGAACAGCAGAGTGTTTCTAACATTATGACATAAATTATAAAACTATCAATTTACACAACATTTGACTATTCAGGGTTTTCGGAATTAAGATTTTTTTGATAAGAATAATGATTAGTTTCCAAATCATTTGTACTCCCCAAAATCTATTCATGAGTATAGTGACCAAAATATGTTCCGTGGCACAATGACTATATGGATCCATGTATCATCAACTGACATGCATAAATTTGCACAATTTTTGGCATAACCTGCAAAATAATAATTTTGAAGACATTCAAAGTAGTGATTGGCTATACTTCCTTATAATCCTCCCTTGTCTTGGGTATCTGAATTTCAATGGCTACTCAGTGTGGTACACACTAGGAATATCCACCAAAATATCCGCATTTTCATGCCCAGAGCATGAGACCAGGTACCTTGTATGGCCAAAGGGACCCTACAGAGTTCATACTGTTCAGAAGTTTCAGATACAGAGAGTAGCCTAGCTTACGTCTTGCAGGACTTTTGGTTCACACCAAAATGTCCTGGACAATTTGGCCCCATTCCAAATGCCCACTCTTAGAACACATCCTTGGTTTTAATGAGCCCATAATGCTTACTTTTACTTCTGGTTTACAGGAATCATTCCCGAAAACTGCCGTCATGCTTCACTCGTCCAATATTGCATGGTGGCTGAGTTGCCAATAATAATCTTTCTTGCCTCAGTCACTCAGCAAGCCATGGTTCCTGGGCAGAGGTGGATTGGTCAGCGTGGACCAAATGCCTTTGTGGATGTTTGGGGGTGGGACCAAATGTCTGCTAATCAGATTAGCTGTGTCTGCCCAATGCAATCCTACCAGAGGAAAGGACAGAATCAGAGAAAGACATGTTATGACAGAAGCAGACGTAGTAATAGGGGACTGTCAGCCAAGGAAGCTGGAAGAAAAGTGATTCTTGCCTAAAACTCGCAGAAGAAATGAAACTCTGCTGACCCACTTTAGACTTTTGACCTCCAGAATGTAATTGAGTCATTAAATCTGTGTTGTTTCAAGACACCATGTGCTTGTGCTAATGTATAATAGCAGCAAAAGGAAACAAATAGAACTAGTCACACAAAGAGGGCAAGAATCAACAGTACACTCTTCCCTCTTTAGCAACTTATGATTTAACAGCAAACTCTAGCCTCAGGGTCAGTCCCTTTCTCCAGGTATTTTCGTCAAGATGAAACTTGCTTTCCTTAAAAACCAAGTTTATTCGTCCAACTGGGTTCCATAGGGAATGGATAGAAACTGGGGTTGGGTGAACTAAACATAGCACTATAACAAGTTTAAAATCTTATAATATTAAAATAACATTAGCAAGTTAATATTGTTAGTTAATATTATTAAAATTTTAATAATATTAACATAATATTAGTAAGTTAATAATAATATTAACAAGTTAAAATAACAAGTTAAAAAACTTATAATATTACATGGTTATATTCATTTAGATTGTACTACTTAACACAAGTTCACATCTCAGCACCCAACACATGTTGGTTTTGTTGTAACTAACACTGACTTAGATGTAAAGAACTGAATACTGCTCATTACATTTGAATATTACATAGAAACATGTGGTATGAAGGGAAGACACTATGTGCAATGAGATTAAGCACACAAGCCTATGAAAAGTAGAAAAATATTCAAAGCAATTGAAGATTTAAAATTAGACCATAAGAATAAGACTGACAGGGAGTGGGAGGATGTTTATTTTCATGGAAAGACTGATATGAAGCAATTTGATCATTTTTTCCTTGTATTTTGTACAGTATTGCAGTAAAAAAAAAAAAGCTGAACATTTACTTAATTAGGATGCATCATTAATTTCAGTGTCTCATGAACTCCTAAGGCCTTTTGCCCCTTTTAATGAAAATGAAAAGAAACTGAGTTACTTGATTGCCAATTCTCCTGGTATCACTAAATCCCTTTAAATCTCCTGTACTTCCAATTCCAAAGAAATGAATACACTGAACAGGGCAGAAAAACAATCCTTCACATTGATCATGGACTTTGCCTCTGAGGACAAACTAGAAACTTACAGACAAAAGCAATTTTAAAAGACTATATAAATGAATTCATTTCATATTTATGGAAGAAGACCAGGCCTAAAAGTCAATTCTACAAATATTTATTGAGCATTTATTCAACAATCATTTATGAATAGTACTTACATATGAGAAGCAAAGTTCTAAGTGTTATAAGAATATAAAAATAAGTAAGCTACAGTCTTTATGTCCTAGTAAGAGGGTAAGGGAAGTATGCTGATAAATGTAAAGGTCTTTGTGAGTCCATCCTACACTCTATTCACATCATCAGTCACCCTTGTATTAGAAAGAAAACCAAATTTATGGATTGTCATCTGTGGGCCAAGCACTGCTTAGGATAAGACGTCAGATGAATAACCGAAGTCAAGCATCTTACGACAAAGAAAATAATAAACGTAGAGCTGAGGAATTGCTGGTGTCTTAGCCTAGGCATAGATCTCTTTTGAAACACAGCTGGCAAGCTTTACTTATTTATATTATGTAGATGTAGCAGCTTCTGGAAGCAGGTAAGTGTGTCACCTCTAACCTGGGTTTGTTGGCAGGAGGAGTTTGCTTAGCCTTTTCAGGCAATAGCTAGAGCACCCTTGAACTAATAAAAATCTTCCCAGAGAAGTCACACATCTGCTTAAATGGTGCACCATTGTTCCTTTTTTTTTCTTAAATTTATTGAGGTGACATTGGTCAATAAGATTACACAGGTTTCAAGTTCCTGTGAGTTGCAAATGTTTCCCATAAATAAGCAGTAGAAACAACAGTACAGAACATTAGAAACAACAGTACAGAACAATAGAACATGTAACCCATGAGTCCAGTCATCCTCCTGGGTCCCTGATGTGTACCACTGGTCATGAAATACTTCCTATTAGAAGAATGTCACAAAGCATTCTAAGCCGATAAACTCACAAGTGAACTCACCATCGTTTTCCTCAAACCCTACTCCTTTTCCAGTGAATGGTCCCCAATCTCAGTGAATGGTCCCACCATGCATCCAACTGTGTCATCCCTGAATTGACTTTTGCACCCTTCCTCCACATTCGATCACCAGCAATTCCCTAGGACATTGTGAAATCATTCTGACCAACCCTCTCCCACTGTCCCACCCTAACCCTTGCCGCTCTCTTGTNACCGAAGTCAAGCATCTTACGACAAAGAAAATAATAAACGTAGAGCTGAGGAATTGCTGGTGTCTTAGCCTAGGCATAGATCTCTTTTGAAACACAGCTGGCAAGCTTTACTTATTTATATTATGTAGATGTAGCAGCTTCTGGAAGCAGGTTAAGTGTGTCACCTCTAACCTGGGTTTGTTGGCAGGAGGAGTTTGCTTAGCCTTTTCAGGCAATAGCTAGAGCACCCTTGAACTAATAAAAATCTTCCCAGAGAAGTCACACATCTGCTTAAATGGTGCACCATTGTTCCTTTTTTTTTCTTAAATTTATTGAGGTGACATTGGTCAATAAGATTACACAGGTTTCAAGTTCCTGTGAGTTGCAAATATGTTTCCCATAAATAAGCAGTAGAAACAACAGTACAGAACATTAGAAACAACAGTATAGAACAATAGAACGTGTAACCCATGAGTCCAGTCATCCTCCTGGGTCCCTGATGTGTACCACTGGTCATGAAATACTTCCTATTAGAAGAATGTCACAAAGCATTCTAAGCTGATAAACTCACAAGTGAACTCACCATCGTTTTCCTCAAATCCTACTCCTTTTCCAGTGAATGGTCCCCAATCTCAGTGAATGGTCCCACCATCCATCCAACTGTGTCATCCCTGAATTGACTTTTGCACCCTTCCTCCACATTCGATCACCAGCAATTACCTAGGACATTGTGAAATCATTCTGACCAACCCTCTCCCACTGCCCCACCCTAACCCTTGCCGCTCTCTTGTTATTTCTCATTTGGACTATTGAAATCACCTCCTAACTACATCTAACCTGTATTCTCCAGAACACAGTAAGAGATGTATTTTTAAAACTCATATGACAGTGTCACCCCCACCCGTCCCTCCCCTACCCAGTTAAGATTCTTTGACCTTAGAATGGTTCTCCCTGTTCTCAGGATCCATTCACAGTTCCCTGGCTTGGCTTACTAGCTAGTGATCTGGTGTCAACCAAATTCTCCATCTTCAAGTTGCACAAAACCCTTCTTTATCCTCTTCAATCTAGACACTACTTTAAGCCATTCCCTGCTACCTACCACACCACCATGTGCTTCCTGTCTTTTTACTCCTGTTCTGTGTCTGCCTAGAACACATTCCCTTTTCCTCTATACTGGCTCGGCTTCTACTCAACTGACCTACCACAGGCCAGGGAGGCCTTTGCCACCTCTGCCCCAGCAACATCCCCACGACAGGTGGGCTGTGATGCTGCCTAAAGTAATCACTGATAACTCTCTAAGAAAATGAGTTAGGTTTTCAACTCAGTACAAACTTGTCATTACTTAGCTTTCCTTAGATGTCAATTCTCTAATATTAAAGACCAGTGAACCCATGGGAAAGCACGATATCGATTTTGTCAGCCTTCCTGATGTTTTAATAAGAATACTTTGTTGTGAAATAAGAATTAAATGCCCTTCAAATATTTATAAACACTGAGAGGAAAAGAAATGGCAAGGCGCAACACACTATTACGGTTTCGGCAATTCTAAGTGACTGAATTCACAAAAACAAAACAAAACAAAAAAAACCTCGTTTGCTCTAAGTATATGATGTAGCTTATTCTTTTACACATGATGGTGGAGCTGGTTGTTCCGTAAACAAGAGCAATGGGTTCAGTGCACCAGAGTCAGGCCGGGTGGAAGAGTGAGTGCTCAAGGGAAAACTCAGAGGTAAGAGCAGTAGCAGGTGTGTGGGACCCACAGTTGCTCAACACACTCCCAGAACCTAACAGGAAACGCTGTCACACTCCAGGAGAGGGACGCTCATCCTCCTGCCGTGATCCTCTCAGCTGCATGAATGAGTGACAAAGTGGTCCCTCTCAGCAGGGCCAGGCTCAAGACGCAGGAGCGACCTCATGGGCAGGATCCTGGCTCTGGTCCTATCCTGCCAATGCAGTGTTTATGGGTGGGAAGTACAAGCCTTCCTTTGGCAGCCTTGAGGCCCTGGTCTGAGTCCCCTCTCCGCCAGAAATGATGCTTAAATGCTAGCTAGACTGTGACAGCTTCCTCTGGGCTTCTGCCTGAGCTGGCTTCTCTTCTGGGAGGTCAGCTTCTGGGAGATGAGTTTTGGTCAAGTAAACTCTCCCCTATCACTGAACCTGTTACAAACAGTTCGAAGGGATTCTAATGACCGCAGGAATCCTTAAGTTTTTTCAACAGCATTTAAGATGTTAATAGACCTGATGTAGTTCTACTTTCTCTTCAGCTCTCTCCCTGCCATCCGAGTATTTTCCTACACTCGCATGTGCTTTCCTATTATTTATTCTAGGTCCTTGTATGGAAGATCTGAACACAGTTTAAATTCCTCACCGACCTTTTTTTCTCACCCAAAGGGACTTTGCCCTTATTTGTTTTCTTCAGAACCAGACACCTGCAATCTATAAAATAGGCATGTTCACAATTGCCCCAGGAATGTGGAGGTAACATGACCATTTGTCTCAAGAAACATATGCATTTTCCTCTGGATTTGGGGGTCTTGAAATATATAACGATCCTGATTTTATTAATGCTCTAAACTTTCAAATAAAAATCCCTACTCTAGGTGTAGATACTTATACACCATATACATATTTTTCAAAATGAATTATGTACATTTTCTTCCCGAGTATTTTAATTAGGGTTATAATAATTAAATGCATAAAACTAACCTGTTTCAGGAATACTACATTCCCATTAAATCATAAGTAGCAAAGACCACAAAACTTAACATTCTCAATTGTATCTCATCAAATTTGGACACAATTTTTAATGAATGACTTGGAGATGCTATTCTTTGGGAAGTGGTAGAAGATAAAGTTCATGTAAGTCTAAAAATTTAGTAAGAATAATTTTAATTATAAGAAAACCAAAGGTTGCCTGGCAGATCAATATGTAATTCCCTTTAATATAGCTTTAGGATGTTACAGGATTCTAATATAAATTATCTGCATTTCACATAAATGTAAACTAACACCTGAAGTTTATTTGATCCACACATTTGTAAAATGCTTGTTGAAACAAAAAAGGTTTCTACAGAAATTTCAGATTCTGCAAAAATAATATTCTGTTACTACAAACTATAGAATTCAACATCTGGAAATTTTTCTATAAAAGTACTTAGAATCACAATATTATTAAAGCTACTTGTGACTTATTATTGTTGTCACTCTCCTTTCTTGTCTCTTTTAAAAATCATCATTATTAACTCTATTTTTAAAACCTGGTGGTAATTTTATTATTCAAAATCTTAAAGATTTAGATTTATTTCTATACCTCTCATAAAGCTGAGGACACTGACCTTTACATTTTTGGTTACAATCATGAAATTTTTCCTGTTATTGACATTCATGTATTTTCTATTGATCTCTTAAAGCTATAGGAAGCTTACTTGAAAAATATTTCAAAAATATTTTCTTTTTCCTCCCTACAGTGCCTCTCAATTTCTTTGCTCTGTGTTTCATGGAATGTATTCTGATGCAT
The DNA here is from genome assembly GCF_014824575.4 of Sturnira hondurensis. NCBI lineage: Eukaryota > Metazoa > Chordata > Mammalia > Chiroptera > Phyllostomidae > Sturnira > Sturnira hondurensis. The sequence continues at coordinate 9,960,838 of NW_028091156.1, forward strand.
GTTCATGTAACAGAATGTGCCTTACCAATCGCCAGCCCCAGAGTCGCCTGTCACTCTTGATTCTGCTCAATTTAACAGTGGCCCTGAACACAGTCAAGGACAATGTTCTTATCACTTGACTTCACGGGGTAGTGGTGATTTCTCATCTTGCATCTTATTTCTTCAATCATCCTCTTCTGTCCATGTAGCAAAGGCACTTTCTACAATTCCTAATGCGCTGCATGGAGTACGTAATTAATGGCGAGGGCTGGTGGAAGCAACGTGGGGCTCATACCCTCCGCTGAGTCTCCTGAACTCACAGTCTACACAGGTCTGATAGTAATGGGTACACAGGGAAAGTTATACTGAAAAAGAATGAGTTATTAAATCATAATGTGTTTCCTCAGAAATATTCCATGTTCGGTATCACACACTTTTGTTCTTGATGTAGTTTTTGTTGCAGGATGCTGTTTATATTTTGAAAGCAAAAAGACTAGACTTTCCTTTGACAGACAAAGCTTTCAGAATAAATCCATACTAGATATTAACAAATTCAATATATTTAGTACATTGATCTCGTGCAATGCATGCTACAGACTTGGAATAAATATTTTTAAAATGTCCATAGAGAGGCTCAAATTATGCTGGATCGGAAAAAAAAATCAACAGTAAGATAATGTATATTTCCTTCCTTAATAATATATATTGTATGTATATATAATATAGATATATACTGTTCTTTTTGCAAGTTGGCTTTTCAACTAGAATATGTAAGCCATCATTAGTAATGCAGTTTATTCACCCAATTTCTTGTGGTTTGCCTGGACAATTTATATCAAATATTACAATGAACATGATTTTTAACCAATCAATTCAATAATTAAAGGCCCAGAGATATCTGGACTTATGAGGGTTCTAAAGACAGTAGAAAAGGAAATTTCCTCTTTTCTGTTTCCTAACTCTCATCAATTCAATCAGTGTTGAGTTTATTGACTTCAGTACAGCTTATTTTCAACAATTAAATTGGAAGGACCTGACGTCTGACAGTTATTTTTGAGCCGTGGCATTGATGAAGCGGAAAGGACAGAGTGCAAGGATCGGAGTGCAGGGACCCCGTAAATCAGCTGTGTGACCTGGTCCTCAACACTGGATGCTCTGTGCTCGGTGCCAAGGGACGAACAACTGACACAATGACAACTGATGGATATAACAGATCTCCCTAAGGCTTATTCATGGTTGACTGTGAAAATCACCTGGAGCATCACGATAGGACAGATCCTCTGAGGAACTCTCCCACTCCACAACAACCAGACCCAGATTGGACGTAATTTTCATGTCCTGATGCAGGTAGGAGAGGTCTCTAAAGAGCTGTGTATTAGTGAGATAATCAGAGAACCTGCTTATATTAAATACATGTTTTATATATGTGTGTATACACATACACACCTATGTACCATCATTAGCAAGCTCACTGAACAAATTCAAATTATTTCCTCCCAGTGCTGATGTCCGTGCCTAATACTGTGACATACTTCTGATTATTATTCTGGCTCCTTATTCTCTGCATATTTCCAAGCCAGCTTCAGACACACACTTGGGATTTTGCTTTGGAGCCTCTTAGGCAACAACACAATCAGAACATTGCTCTCCCTGAATCCTTGTCAGATTCCCCTGTTCCCTGGAGTGCTACCTCAAGTCCTTAAAGATGTTCAGGGCCATGTCTGTGATCATCACTGTCCCTTCAAAGTGCATGGCTTTCACGTGGTCACGGTTGTCCTCAGGTTGTTCACATCCGCTGTGTTTTATATAAGCACTAACGCAGAATATATGCCACCCACACAATACTGCAGAAACTACTAATAATGCCCTTCCTGTTTTGTGTGATAATGAGAAGCTCTGAAAATTCAGCAAAAACATGGACCCTAGTATTTTCTTCAGTTCTCAAAGCTATCTAGAGGTACGTAGAATTTCTTTTTTAAAAAACATTCCATATTTATTTTTTAATGTACTCTAAGTTTTCCTTTAAGAATGAGTACATGGAACATTTTGAAAACATGCAGTATTGAAAAAGAGTTTGGCCATTTCTCATTCGAATTTACGGTGGGACAAAGAATTGAGGAAGATAAGGCTTGTGAGGGTGGAGAGAGGTGTGCAGTGCAATGAATAAATGAGGGGCCTGGTGGTGCAGTGTGTGCCCATTGGGTTTGAGGGGTTGGAAGATTAAAAGAGGAAAAGGCTCAAAGAAGAAATTCATTTTTGATGGTAGAGAGAATTCCACGCGGGTTAAAAATCGTTCAGATGTGAATTTTGTAACCACTTCCCATTCCAGTTGCAAGTCCCTCGTTCAATTCAGTCTCAAGTGCTAAGTGATTGTTTTTAATCAGAACTGATCATAGAGATTGTGGATTGCTAAATCCATTTGCTTCCTTCTTCCCCACCTAACTTTCAGGGATGGACCCCCTTGCAGCACTGCGATGGGACACAAATTTTAATTTATATTACAGTTAGAACTAAATAGCTTCCTGTCACCGAAGGAAAAAAAAATAAGTCATTACATTGGCGTTTGGACCCCGCCCTCCACCCCACACCCACAAAAGCAGGGTCTAAATACCACTTAGACAAATTTGTAAATAAAACATGCGCACATGTTTTGGCATAATACACAGAATTCTACTTCCATTTCCACAAACGTACTGTAAGTGACATCTTTCAGATCCGTAATATAACTATCATGTCATTCACGGGCATTAAAATGGGACCACGGTCCCCATTTCAGACCCATGGGAGAAGCAATGGCGGCTGGTTGTGGAAACACTGGTCTCTGACCACCTGGTGGTTCCTCTTTGACAAGTGATGGAGGGCAGTCATTAGAATTCACAGGTTCCCTCTCATCCAGGCCTCTCTGTCACTGCCTTTGTCTGCACTATCGGGGCACAGAGTTATTGGCTCCTTGGCTTTGCCGTCCCTGCGTCGGAGTCTGGGCGGATTCCCACCGCTCCTGGGGGAAACAAAGGCCCCCGGGGTTCTGACTGTGGTGAGAGTGTTTGTTGAAGCAATCTTCTGGAAATCTACCTTCTCCAAACACAATAGAACCTCATTGCTTATCAGTATTTTCTTCAAGCCATTAAAACACAGAACGATCCTGATGGTGTTAAAAAATTGTAAGAAGAAACCCAAACAACCTCTGTTTTCTCTGTCCTCTGAAAATGGGGAGTGCTCACTTCAAACAGGACTCTCAGAGTCGGGACTAGTCTGTCTTAGAGGTTTTTCTGGCTTCTTGATCTTCTTTGATTATCTGCATGACTCCGGGGCTAAGAAGCATTTATTTAAAAAAATTGACCTAGTGATTTGGTCACTCATAGTTCAAAATCTGCGGCAAATAAAAGGGTTTGATGGAGCACTGAAAACATGTAATAAAAATTGGGAGCTATAAGACAAGCTAGCTTGCATGCTATGTCTAAGTGGCTAATTTTTCATTCCTCTGGGCCAAATAAGGGAAAACCAGCCAATTATAGTTCCTTTACTTATATATCCTAGGGTTATTTTGATAACTTAAGAAAATGGGGTGTAAACAAATGGATTGTTGCCAATGTCGTATCAGGACTTGTGTGCCTGGTAGGGGCTTAAATTTTACAGTGACACATATTTGAAAATGGCACCCATTAGGGAGAACATAGGAGATTTAAGGTACAAGTGAGTTTAGACTAATGTAAGATCTTTCTTAGGGTGAACCACAGCATACCAGATTATATTTTCAACAACAGAGAGATGGGAAATGATGACAACTGTGACCTGTATGACAGAGAGGAACACAAAATGCACAGTAAGGAATCTGGGGAAATAGGCTATGCACCTGTGGAAAAATACAAGGCCTGACCTTGGTGCCCAAGTAGACCATGTGCATGGGAAAGGTAAAAGCTAAAGGATGCCATTCACATATCGTTATGAACTTCTACAGGGCTTAAGACTTCAGTACCAGACTTTGTTACTGTAGCTGAATCACAAGTGGAGGGCTTACCAATTACACATTTGTTTTCCATAATTACACATAACCTCATTACAAGCCTTTAGGCCACTGCCTTAGTTTGGATTTCTGAGTGCTGTGGGGCCTTAGTACACCCACTCCACAACCTCTGCTCTCCCTCGGGCAGTTTTTGAGTCTGATTCTCTCTGTTTGCAGAATTAGCTATGACCAAAGGCAAATCCTGCAGTGGGTGGGTTGAGATGGTTTTTGACCGAGGTTTAAACGCCAGAGTGACTTCCTTTTGTTGACAGTCTGAAATAGGGCAGTTTGGTCACCTCTAGTTCTAATAGACTTTTTCAAAAAAATATTTATTTATTTATCTCTAGGGGTGAAGGGAAGGAGAGAGGGAGAGAAACATCAATGTATGGTTGCCTTTCGTGGGTCCCCTGCTGGGAACTGGCCTGCAACCCAGGCATGTGCTCTGACTGGGAATCGAACCGCGATCGTGTGGTTCACAGGCCCACGCTCAATCCACTGAGCCACACCAGTTAGGGCTCTAATAGACTCTTATACCCCAAATTCCTTATCAAATTTATGAATGCTTCCTTCTTACAGGAATTTTGGTGGAATTTGGAAGTATAAGTTTTGTAATTAGAAATGTGGATCCTTAAAACATATAACTTTATTTTTCCATCGTGGAATTCACTGTGTATCTTCATACACGTGATTCTGTCTGATGCACAGTGACACAGGAATCTGGTCATTTCCAGTTAAGTTGTGTTATTTTTAGCCATTTCTCAGTCATATCAGATTATACCTCCAGGTATATTTGGTAATATTTCCATTTTGGACTTTCAACCCTGCTGAATTTCATGCTAAGCCTCTAGTGTGGCTTTTGGAAATACCAGACAGATCTGTGGGGAGGGGAACATAGAAGACGGTTTATTGATTTTTCTTGATGTTAAATTAATAGTGTTTTGGATGGCATCAATTTCATCTGCTCCTTGGGCATTTTCTGTCTTCACTGCAATATTCTAGGAGGTGACCTTGCTTCCTTCAAACCCAGCTCACAGTTCACTCTATATCTTTGCCACATGGGTACCTGTCCCAGCTGCAAACATAGTTACGGGTCAGCTGGCTTCCTCTCTGCTGACTTTCTGCCTTGGATCTGTTAGAACTGTGGAGGGAACTGTTCCCTGGCATTCTTCTTTGACCCAGGGTTGGTGGTGGACCCTCATGAACAAGGGCAGCCCCTTGTCAGTTAATTAAATAAGGAAACTAATAGCCCAAAGTGCTTCTAATGCTTTGAGAGCCTATGTAGGCAAATGAAATCTGAGCTTGTGGGTGCACCCAGGTGACGAAGTCAAAATACTAAGGGCAAGCAATAACAAGCAGCCAAAGAGGTCTTAAGCTTTAGCCAGTCCATCACTCCCTTTGTCTGCTTTTATACCTTCTCTGAATAAGTCTTTCTCCGGCTTCTATGGACTAGACCACTCCTAACTACTCCTGGTTTGGCACTGCCTGACTTCAATTAATATTTGCTCCAATAAACTCTTTAAAATGCTCAATATGCCTCAGTCTACCATTTAACTCCCTAAAATCCCTACCGTGGATTTCTTCCCTGATTCTTTATCCCTTTTGGGTTGTGGAGGCAGCTTTTTCTTCCCGTCAAGAGTGGAAGCTCTTTCTCTAATCCTTGAATCTGGCCTGGCTTTGTGACTTTGACAAAATGTGGCAGCAGTGAAGACTTGTTGGTGATAGCCTATGTTTCTGGAAGTTTCCTGTACTAACAGTTTTTTTTTCCCCCTTTCAGAACCTGATTGACTACTATGTGAATAAGCCTGGGCTTCTCTGCTGGAGAGTAAGACATCACCCGGCCTATTGGTCCCATCCAAGGTCACCCTAGACTAGTCGTCATACTACTGCTGCTTTCAAAATACAACAGGAAGCCCAATCAATAAGACTGAGTCAACCACCCACACTGCAACTTCTTGTAGAGACAAAAGTGAGCCTGGGCAAGACTGGAAGAAACACCTGGCCCACCTGCAGGGTTGTAAGCAATGGTAAATGCTCATGGCTTTGAGTCACTGAGTGTTGGAGTGGCTGGTCAGGCAGGAACAGAAAACTGACAAAGACCCCTCCAGCTCTCAGCTCTGTTGACCTAACATCACTACGGCACAAGGACCCCAGCAAAGTGGCGGCCCCTCGGGCTTACACATGAGAACGGGCGAGTGGGAATCTGTTTCTGCAGGAATGGCGGGCCTAGCAGTGGGTTTTGCTGCTGTCTCCATCCTTTCCCAGCTCTTTATGAGTTGTGGGGGGTCAAGCATTCAGAAGTGTTAACGAGGGTCTAGGAACTGGAACTTCATTGCCAACACTGACAATATTGAACTAGTGAGTCTAGAAGGCCACCCAAGAAGAAACAAAACCAATCGCCTTGGTTCCTAGTATGTTAAAATCTGAGCTTACAGCAATGTAATGTTTTAAGTTTTTATTTTTATGGGCTCCTCTCCCTCTCTGCCCCACACTTTGGTTGGAATATTTTACTTGTAAAATCCTCAATCATCAGCTATTCTGAGTTGAGAACCTTCCTTGGGCTCACTTCAATCTATTTCTGGACAAAGAAGATGACTTCACTTCCCTTGATTTTTCTCATACTTATAACACACACACACACACATTGGCTGGTGTTACTTCCGATTAACTGTACTTTCTTATGACAAGCACATGCTTATGGGTCTTTCTTCTGCACACACTGGAATTCATGGGAACCCAGAATGAAGGTCAAGTGACCACCAACCAGTCAAGCAACCAACCAAAAAGTAAAAATAATTTACACACACACACAGAAGTGGGCAAAAATAGGTTTGTAGCCGTTCCCATGAGAAAAGAATGCAGGTCGTGACAATAGCTGTATTAACTCAAATGACTTTCACAGCACAATGGTGAACCTGCTTTTGCCCACCCGTATATACATATATGCATATGCGTGAATATGAGTTTAGGTGATGCCCAATGGGATGATGGATACTGAAAAGCCATGTGGGCTGTCCGCAAGCTGAGACACAGGAATGCCAGATGGAGTGGACGCTGGTCAGAGTCTGCGGCCTGAGGACCAGGGTGCTCATGGCAGGACGTTAATTTTCCAGCTCGTGCAAGAAGGAGAGAGAACGCAACTTCCTCTTCACTTCTGTCCTGTTTAGGAGCTATCTATCAGGTCACGCCAAATGACTTTGGTGAGGGCCATCTGCTTTACTCAGTTCACCAATTGCCGAGTTCTTCCAGAAACAACTCTCTCTCTCACACACACACGCACACACACAGAAATGATGTTTAACAAGCTGCCTGGGCACCCCTTGGCCAAGTCGACACACAAAATTAACCAACATTATGCTCAGTGACTCACATCTATGACCACACTGTCTTAGCTCACCCCTGGTGGGGGACATACTTTCCCAAAGTGCTCCATCCTTATTATTGTCTCCCTTTCATCCCTTATCATTCATTCTTTAGTCTACTTTATTTTTTTGCCTGTTTCTATGCCATAAGCAGCCTCTTTTCCCCTCCTTCTTTGCTCCCAAAAGGATGGCACACTCCCAAGTCACCAGTGATGTTTAGTTTAAAATTCTGCTTACAGATCAGGTGAGCATCCCTTTCTGGGCCACTATTAACCACCACTCACTTCCACATATTGCTTTCTTTGCCTGCCTCTTTGTGGCCCCTAATTTTACCCTACCTTAGTGGCTCTTAATTTCCATTCTCCTATACTGTTTTTTTACTACTCATTTTCCTTAAATGTTAATGTTTTCAGACCCTGTCTTTTAGCCTGGACGTACTTTAAGTAAATCTTCAGTGGATTTTTTTACAGCCTAACATTACTTCAATAACTCTCTGCCCCGATACAGTCTCCCATGGTTTTCAAGTGCTGTGACCTCATTTAAATAAAAAAGTAAAGTATAACCATAGAGCTTATTAAAATCTATAAAAGCCTATATAATGAACCCCTAAATCACAAGTCCTGTTTTGTTTGCAAGTCATTACAATGTGCATCTGCATATCATGTAATGTGATGATATCCAAATATTTTCTAATTTCATATGCTAGTCACTTTTGTTTTCCATTATAACATTTTCACGATCAATATCCATAAAACTTCCACTTAACATAAAAAATCGATGTGCATTCTTGCATCTCTTACATGCCGATGTACACCCAGGTTCTATGAACAGACACTGTGTGTGTAAAGAACAGCCCGCATAGTCGTGCACCACACAGGAAGATACAGAATTACAGGTGTGTGTCGCTCAGCAACGGAGATAGGTTCTGGGGTGGAGGATACAGCCCAGTCAACAGCCACTTCAGCGCAGTGTGTTACTGTACTGAATACTGCCTCCCATTGTGACACAATGCTATTTGTGTATCTAAGTGTGTTTAAACAGAAGAGGCACGGTAAAAATGCGGTATCAAAGGGTAAACATGTAATGACTGTAGAGGGCACTGACCGTGAAAGGGGCTTGCGGAGCTGCAAGTTGCTCTGGGTGCATCGTGAGTGAGTGGGGGAGGGGCTTGAGGCATGGGCAGGAGTGCACGTGACTGCGGACTTGACGGCCGCCACCCACTTAGGCCACACTACCTTGATAAAAGTAGTTTCTCTCTTTTCGATAATCCTCATGTACTTAACATAGGTTAACTTGTAACTTTTTGACTTTATGAACTTTTTAATTTTTAAACGTTTGGACTTTTATAATGGCACGGCATAAGACATACCTTGGAGGGCTGCAAACGTAGCTTCTGTGTATGTCCTTATTTTGTATGTTTTTCTCCAGTTTAGTTTGTTTAAACTCTTGTTAAAGACTGAGACACAAACTCACACACTGGCCTAGGGCTATCCAGGGTCAGAATCATCGATGTCACTGTCCCCCACCGGCACAGCCTGTCCCACTGGGGGTCCCCAGGGGCGGTAGGACACATGGAGCTATCACCTGCTACAGTCACAGTGCTTCTTCTGGAACATCTCCTGAAAGACCTGCCTGAGGCCCTTCTTGAGAGGGTGCCCTCATTTCAGAAATACGTCCACCGTTGTTTGCTTGCTCTTTCTCTCTGTCATCATGGATTTGCTTGTGGGCAGACAGCCCTACCAGGTTAAGAGAGCTATGGTATCACTAGGCAACAGGAAGTTTTTTAGCTCCATTACACTCTTACGGGACCACTGTCATACATGCAGTCCCTGGTGGACTAAAGCATCGTTAGGCAGGCGCTACTACTATATACTTGTCTACTGAGTACTGTCAAAGTATGTGGCTTCCCAAATCCATGAACAACAGCTCTGGAAGTGTTACTAAACAAACCTGATACTGCTACAGGGCATGAGGGAAGAAATGGTTTTGCTGGTGAGAAAATAGTCCTCTCACAGATAGACAGGTTACCATGTACTTCCAACTTTAGTGTAATTTTAAGTTAAATGTATAACAAGGTAGTGATGAGTTGATGGAAAGATGCTACACTGAAGAGATCATCAGTATCTATGTCTCTTCTTCAATAATATTTTAATGGTGCCCTGGTTGGTGTAGCTCAGTGGATTGAGCACAGGCCTGTGAACCACACGATCGCGGTTTGGAAGATAAATAAAAAATCTTTAGAAAATCCTTTAAAAATAAAATAATAATAATAATAATAATACTTTAATGGTAAACCTTGGACACTCAAATAGAAATTATAAAATAAATGTTGCTCTGAAAATAAATGCTATAATGAAGAGGGTACCTAAAATGTTGTGGATTTTAATGAATGTGTAGTTATATTAAATATCTGTCATTTTAAGAAAAAATAGTGAAAGTGTCTTCAATCAGAGTTAATTTTTGATATTCATACAGTTTACTTTTAGCTTAAATAAATGTATTTTAAGTTTGAGCCCATTTTCTTGTATAACATGGGAGGTCGCTAAATAGTGCATATATCATATTTCTACAGCTTTTGTAAATATTCTTTTCAAATTTTGCGCAGTCTCTTGTCATTAATTTAGACTCTAAAATATTGTCCAAAACCATCACCTAAAAAACAATGCCTGAGTATAGGAATGAGTTAGGAAGTTTTGGGGGGGGGCGCATGCTTATCACTAGGAATGAAAACAAGATTTCTGTCTAAATTACAGTTTGAAGATCTTACTTGAAATATCTCTGAGTAGGGTAATGAATAAATGCATTATTTTATTAAATGATAGCTTTAAAATTCACAGATTTTCTTGTAAATCCTTTAAAATGATCTGATTGTGCTTCTGTAGGCATTATGCGAAAGCAATGTTTATTAGGCAAAATGAATTAATCACTGGAGAAATAATTTGAGGTACTCAAGATCTGATTGAACGATATTCTGGGAGATGGTATTAGACTGGGTGATCTATAGGAAAAGGGCTTCTTGTTATTTCGTGGGATAATTTCAAAGAAAACTATTTTAGGCTCAGTGTGCTGAAGACCGCAGCTATTTCAGTGGCTTGATCATCTGCAATGTTGGTTGCCCGCCAAGTAAGAGATTCTAAGTCCTTCAGGAGCTCAGAGGAGTTCGCAGTGAAGCAATAAGCATAACACTTTGCGCTTTTAATCTTCAAAATATTTTGCAAACATTATCTAATTAATCCTTATATAAATCCCCTGAGACAGATGAATATCATTCTCATTTTACTGATGTGAGAACAAAGAATATTGTGTGCAAATGCCAAGTCACAGAGCACAAAATGGCGCTTTTGTACCCATAACCTCAGAAACCCAAGCCTTCTAAATTAACTGGCAATCCGAACTTCTCAACACGATGGAAGTTGATTTTTAGAGTTAAGTAGTCACTTCCTAAAAGGTGGTACACTATCATTAGCATTATATAACTGCTTTAAATACATATCTAATTGTTTGTCTTTTAGTTGTGAATGTCATCTCAGTATATTGTTCTTTCAAAGTACAGCCAAGATTCTGAATTATCTTTTTAATATTCTGCGCTTTCCTGTATTTTTGGTTCCATTATAATTATGACTGATCATATTTAAACCTCTTGCATACTCATCCTTTTTTGATGCTTTTAGAGTTGCAACCAATGACACTAAATTATAAATGAGGCTTTCTATTACAACCCCAGCAACCCCACAGGCCTGTGGCAATGCTACTGGCATCTTGATAAATGTATCAGCACACTTCTCTGTCTGCTCAAACATACATATTTGGAGAGATTCCATTTACTTTCTTGTACATTTCTATATAGAAATAGTAACATATTTTACACTGTGTTATGTCACTTGTACTTTCTACCTAGTGATAAATCTAAGCTACACCTTGCCATTCCATTGCTCCAAATCCTCCAAGGACTCAAATTTAAGGTCCCTTCCCCGGGTCACAGGCACACCTGAGTCTGCCTCTGTCTCCTTCTCCCAGGTCACACACCACACAACCTTCTCAGAAGAATCTTCAACTTCCATTACCCTGCTCTCCTGGGAAATCACCAAGCTTGCTGACAGGGTGGGGCCTTCCATTTTTATATTTACAGCTCTCTCTACAAAGGATTCACCCTCAGGTAGCTACCTGATTTTCCTCTTTTTTTTAAACAAACTAAATTATACCTAGCCTTTTTTTTTTTTGCAAACAATTATAATGGTGATGGATTTGCCCTACAGACAAAGCAATAACCATACCTCTGTCTTGGCAAAAGCAAGACTCACGTGACCTTTGTGGAAGGAGTGCAGTTTCGACACAATGAATGTGCAGGGTGTGGGTGCAGAAACATTTCATTGACTGACCTCATACTGAATAAAGGGGGCAAAGTCCTCAGGGTACACGGCTTCTGTTCTCTGTAGGTTCTCATGAGAGGCCAGGGCCTGGCACTGAAATGTGTCACAGCCACCAACCTCTGCCCTTCTTACTGGCAGAAGCTGTGACTGACTAGCTGATCTAAAAGCAAGCATGTCTCTCTTCTCACCCCATCACTACATACCTCCTGTGACGCATTCCTCACCTTGCACTCACGGACACTGATAGGTGTTATTGGGTGGTTTATTTATTATCTCTAAGCATGAGCCTCTTAATACTGGCCAATTAATGAGTATAGCTACCTTTGGAAACTTCATATTTCATTGGGTACTGATAACTTGGAGATTATTTTTACATATGTATTGCCAATAAGTTTCTTTTTCTGTAACTTTTTATATCCTTGGCCCAGTTTTCAAAATGTTTTCATTTCCATTTTAAGGTTCTTATTTTATAAATAGCTCATTGTCTGTAATCTGAGTTGAACCTGTTTCTTACATTTTGTCCTAAAAAGCTTTAATGTTTTAATATGGCAGCACGGACCTATTTTTGCGTCTGTTGGTCATGATATAGGAAAGTCTTCCTTCCTCGCACAATGTACTTGGGGTCTCCTATCTGGGAAGTTTTAAAAAATCAGTTTCTTGAGTCATTTGGGGGTTTATTTAAAACTGTTCTGTGACATAGGAGTCTGCCTTTATTTTCTTTGTGATCAATACCATCCTATTTATGAACCGAAATATCTTTTTATTCCACTTAAATACTTCACCTATTTTATTATACCCATTTAAATAGACCCGTGTATATATTCTTAGATTATTAAAATTTATTATATGTGAAACAAAACAATATCATAATGATTTGATTAGAGTTTTATATTATAGTTTGATATCAGATGGTGCAAGTCTCTTTGTATATTTAGTAGCTCTCCTTGGGCATTAAATTGCCTATATTATTCAATCAAAAGAAAAGTTTGGGATTATGAATTTAAAAACATTAAATTATCTTTATTATTTTTTTATTTTTAAAAATATCCTTGTTGATTTAGTCTGAGTTCTCTACCTAATAGAGCCTAAAAAATAATGAGAGAACAGACACTGGACTTGGCTGGTGCCAAGGTAAGGCAGTAATAGGAATGGGAAGGAAAGGAGAAAAGAAAGACAATAGGAAGCAACACAGCGCATGTCGGCAGCTGATGTAAACCAAGCCTAGAAGAAAAAAGAACTGATAATTCCAAAGACATTACTGGATGCTATGGACTTCTCCCAAACAGCTTCAAAGAGAAACTTTTATTCAGTGTAAACCCCCAAAATAAGAGGATTAAGGTTGATTCTCCAGCGACTCATTCCATCATCTCGGTTGTCTTATTCATCCTCTTCAGCAGCCAAGTGGGGTCACAGACGCCCACACCCTCTAGCGAGATGTCACATTCAAGTCTTCAGTGGTTGAGGAGCCATCGACTCCATGTAGACTGCTGGTGGGTCCAGCTCTGAGTGGGGGGCCCCTTCACCCCAGGTGATGTGTCTTATTATTAAGATTGCAGCCAGAACACGGTGAGAAAGGCAACTAGATTCTGTGTCTTCTGCAACAGATTTTTCAGTTCCATCCTACACTGTCTCTGAGTTTTCTGTTTCTTCTAGTCAATCCACATCTCTACAAAGAAACCATTCATTTCCTTGGGAAACCATTCATTTGCTCACATAAATTTTAAAGCAGTGTCTTCGTACAATAATTTTAATCTCTTCTGTACTGATGTGTATGTCTTATTTCTCAGTTCCATACTCTTCAAAAAGAGCTTTGTCTATTTTACTCTTCTTTTCAAAAAGAATAAAACTTTTGGATTACTTGTCATTAATTTTCTGTTTATTTTCTCTATTATTAATTGTAATTTTATTACTATTTTAACTTGTTTTTAAATTGAAATTGTGCATAATAATAGTTATATATAGCCTTAGTTAGAGACCATGGCCTGGAAAGAATAATATTTTAATATTCTTTTCATAATAAGTTTAAATTTTTATGAGTTGCCAGTCTAAAATAATGTTATAACTACATGAAAAATGACTGCAGATGATTATATTAACAGTAAAAATTAAATTTACTTCCAGACATTGGAGAAATTTCAGTGAAAGATTTGTGTTCATTTTGAAAGTTAAGGTATAGTTAATTTAATAAGTATATATTAAAATACCTAATCAATCTTAGTGCTTGAAAGAGAAATAATAGGTAATTTCCAGAATTTTAATTCACTGATTTATCAGTATTTCTAGTAGTAGTTGTCAAAATTGTCTTTGCTATAATGATTTCCTAATAATATTGAATCAGATGTGCTGGTAAAACAACAGAGATGAACAGAGAATTTATACTGCTCATACTCTATTTGTTTAAGAATATTAAATATATTTTAAAAGTAAATTGACAAAATGCAGTTCTGTGTAAGATTTGGTGCACCTGAGGGCTCTTCTGTAAGGAATGCTTATAACAGCTGAGCTCTGTGACTTTATAAGAACTTCCCTCAGTAATTTTAATGCAGTTTTGTAATTATATTTTATATACCCCCCATAAATACAGCATGTATTGTGGTAAATCACAGGGTACCATTGTAATAGTTTCTCTGGTCAACTGGCTTTCATTCTCACTTTGTTTCAGCCATGGCTTAGAATGACTATATCTTTGACTCACTGATAAGTACAAATCTCAAACTCTTAGTATCTTCTCATCCAAATCTATTTATTTCTACATCTCTCAGCCACTTGTTCGTACAGACTTTTTGCATCATCACTTCTACTTGATGTCCCCATAGTCTCCAAATATATTGTGCCTTCCTAGTTATTTCTATGCCAATAATCAACCATGTTAAGACTAGTTTACTTTCATCTTCCTTATCTATGAGCTGAGTGTTGTGAGAGAAATAAATGAAATTATGCCTCACACTATCTGTATTAAGTCATTGTACTATATGCTATAAACTAACACAATGCTATATAATAATTATATATCAATGAAATTGGGAAAAACAGAAATTTGTTCAAAGTCTCTCATACAAAAAACATATCAATAACCTTTGTAATTTTTTAGGTTGGGTTTTTATTTCTCTTTTATTAGAAAAATGGAAACTAAAATCTATCTGCTGCTGCTAGTATTGATTAAAATTATTTATCTTAAACCAGGAGTAATCTAGATATTCACAATTATATTTTCTTAATTGTAATCACCTTATTTTTCATTTCAGTTTTGATGCTATTTAATGTAAAGAGCTTGTTCTTAAAAAGCAGTAACAGTTTCTGTAGGGAATGAGGTCCCTGAATGGCCTTACATTTATACATATTCTTTATTATTGCCTGTATTTTATGTTATTTACACTGGTATCACTCCTATGATGCTTTAAATAAAGCATGACTGTATTCATCCCTGTTCTCTAGATGAATAATGGTTTTAATTTTCCAAACATCTGTTTCATCCTCTGTCTATATGGAGAGGTTATCCAGATTAAAGCCAAAAATCTAAATGCTTTGGTTCTGTCACTTCAATGCATGTATAGAACATTGGAACATGGAAGTGCAAAGTAGAGTTTTTATTTTCTAACCATGACCTACATTGCTTTCTCCACTCTTGGCTTCTTTTTTTCTTTTCTTAATCTCGTTGTCTTCTTACATTTATAAGCAAGCAATGTCTTAGAAACAGAATGGCCACTGTGGAGTTGTCTCTGGGTGCACACTTCAGTTTATCGGGTGTTGTGGGGGGGGGCACAACTCTGAGTTATAGGTCTAGCGTCACCCCGAGACACGGAGCTCTCCTTCCGGCCATTTTGGTTTTCTGCCGGTGACTTCTGAAGGTCCGTCCTGGAACCCATTTTTGTTCAGGGGGGTGATAGCTTTGTAAACACATTCTTCCATATTACTCTTTTACCAGCTTCATTTACTACCAAGAGTTTAATGTTTGTCTCTTTAGCAGATGACTCAAGAAATCTACATATTTCAAACCATCAGTATAATGGAATTGGAAATAGGTTAAGAGTTGATTCTATCAGTTACTGTTCTGGACACCTAACCAAAAAAAATGACTATCTTTAATTACAGGCACACTTATTTTTATAATTATTTGAAAGATTCTTAATTTTTTAAAAGTATGTAAGCCACTTCAAGTATATTTTAAATTACTTGATGAAATAAATATGAGTATACATGTGAAGAAAGTCACTGAAAATTCCAGCATGTATAGTTTTCTCTTCTGAGAACTAAACATATCTTTAAATATATATGTCTAATTTTTTAACTTTGCCTGATAAAATTTTTATTCTGAATTTTTTCCTTTCAGCATCTTATCTCCAGAGTTCTCTTTCTCTTAAATTATATATTTGAGGCAATTCTATACACTTTTCTGTGTGTTCCTGACTGGTTTAAACATGGTGGGAATGAAGGCGGATTTGGGTTTCCAATCACTTCAGCCTTGTTAATATATGTCACCCTAAACCTTTATCTCCCTAATACTCTTCCATAATCTTCCCCAGGGGCTATGAGGAGAAGATCACAGTAATTGAATGACAAGTGACATAAGAAGAAGACAGAGGAGAGAGGTAAATGAGGAGCCAGATTTAGAAATGTCTTGTGGAAACATTAATTAATTCAGAACTTCACTAATACCACCACAGAGTCAATAACCAAATACGAGGAAGTAGAATTTCAAGCAGCCACATCCTTAAGGACATGAGGTGGAGACAGGCAGGCAGCCTCCAAATTAGTGAGGTGAACACATGACTATAAACATTCTTATTCAGACTCTGTTCCAGAAAGGACTGAAGGCTGTGCAGTCCTTACTGTCGCCAAGGATAACAGTATCCTTGGCGACAGTAATGAGAGGAAAGGTTTTCAAGAATGCTACGGTGGCCAGTCTACAATTTCTGTTGCCTCAAATACGAACTATGGGCCCCGGCAAAATATTCACGAGAGGAGGCTGCTAGGAAGATGTTTAAGAAGCGGTCCTGTTTTGAACAGTCATGGGGGGAATCCTTTTCTGCCATTGCTAAACACAGAAAACCATTTCCTTCGGAAAGAGATTTCCAGTTTCTCTACTTTGACGAGCAGAAAGCAGATTATGCATAGTAAAGAGGTGTCTGAAGCAAAAATGTAGAGGTTTGGAATGTCCAGGCAGGAGGCGCTTGGTGTGATTTAGTGAGAGAAACAAAGCTTTGCATAAAGCAAGCAGAGACCATGCACTCAAAGACAATACTTGAAGCAAGTAGATAAGTGAAGGTTCAAGATCCAAGATCTCTGATTAAGTGATAAATGTATGGGAAGGGGGAAGCAGATACAGCGTGAGAGCACAGTCTAATAGATTTCCAGGAACAGATGAAGTTCCGGCAAAAACTTCACACCGTGCCCTTGAAGTCTGTGGTGGTGGGCAATCCACAGACCCTAGCTGAGGTTGAATTGGGACTTATGTGATGGCCAGTGTGTATACATTATAAATTATTACTTATCACTGTCAAGGTCCCCAAAAGCAACCCCAGAGAAGCAGACGGCTGTGCGTGTGACTTACAAAGATGTAATTTTAGGAAAAACTGGTAAGGGTGTAAGGAAAGAGGGACAAAAAGAGGGAGAAGCCCCTCAAGAGTTTGATTTCAAGACAAGTGCCCTTATTCTGCAGAGGCATTCTGAAACGTGAGGATGTCGCGTATTCAAGACCAACCCAGGGAAACGAAAATTCCCAGGCCCCACGGAACCCGGGGGCAGGCCTCTGAGGATGAGGAGACACACCCAGCACAGCAAAGCATGAGGAGAGGGACCCGAGATGCAAAGGGGGTTAGAGAGGACCTGCGTGGAGAAATAACAATGTCATGGTCATGGCTATTCCCATCTAGGTTATACTGAGTTCTATTGTTTACCATAAAAATGGGGAAAAACCCATTTTCCCACATTGTAGAATAATTTTCAGGGAATTCTGGCCTTGTTTTTACATAGTTCTGAGTTCTTCCTCTAAGAACCCATAAGTATTGCGAAATATAGATTGCTGTTTACATATAATCAGCTGCAAAGAGGGCTAATAGAGGTGAGCATCTTCGCTGAATAATCAGGCTCAACGAGGCATACTATCTGTCTGAATGCTTTCCAAGCTATACTGTGTAAATTTGTGAGAGACTGATTACTAAAATTTCAATGACCTTTATTTCAGCATCTATTAGGGACTGGAAGCAAAATTGTTATTGCTGGTATGTTTGTGTCTAATCATAATTAAGGAATGTGACCTTACTTTATACTTCCATTCACCTTTTGAATGTGGAGACAACCTGTGGGCAAGTGTGCAGAAAAATTCCACTTTCATAGTTAAAATGCAATATGCAGATGATGCGCTGTGCCCTTGAGGTCTATAAAATTTTGTTGGCCAATGTCACCCCAACGATTTTAAATAAATAAATAAAGTAAGTAAGAAAGAATATCAAGGTTTATAAAGAGTAAGTAATTTAAGTTTGGACAATTTAAGACCTACAGTCAACAATGGCTGCCTGTGGGTCTTAGACCCCCGTGGTCTTACTTTTGGTAAAAGTAAGAAAATATGATTACCAGAATGGCCAACGTTTCTCAGGTTATTTCATCTGTTCTGAAAGTTTTATACACTCATGTAGCCTTCTGATGCCCCTTTAGTATCTCTAATAAGAAGCATTCATTGCTATACTTTTGCTACTTTTTCTTTCTCTCCTTCCAATAATTATTTTTATGGGTTTGATGGGGTGACACTGGATGGTAGACTTGTGTGTGTTTCAGGTATATAACTCTATAGTGCATCCTCTGCACATTGTGTTGTGTGTTTACTACCCAGAGCCAAGTTTTGATTATATGTAGTTATCTGGTTTCCCATTCATATGACTTGTGGTAAGCTGAGATAAGATGTTTGGATAACCAAATTCAATTTTTTATGGCCATTACAGTTTAACATATGGTAATAATGAAAATACCATAAACTCTAGATGGTGGCTAATTCTTGCGAATATGTGAGGCCAGATATAAATTGTACGGAATGTTCAAACCAGGTTGATAAAATTCAAATTAGTCTAATATTAGCCACACTTCCTCATGGCTCCCTGTTAGGTTTGCCATAACATAAAAACAGGACACAAAAAAGTCCTAAATTTGGTGCCTGGGCCATATTCAATATTCAATAAACATTAAAAACAATAAAAGAAAAATCCATAAGATGACCTCAATAGATGTAGAAAAATCATTTGATGAAATTAAATATCCATTCATGCTTTAAAAATATATCCAAAATCTAGGGTATATCAATGACCATTTAACACAGCTAACAGCATACTTACAACTAGCATCACGCCTAATGGGGAGGGTCTGAATGCTCCGCCCTCAGAACGGAAAAGAGGGAGGAAGTTCGCTTTTGCCACTTCGGAGGTTCCGGCCAATGCAGGAAGGTACAGAACAGAAATGCAAGGCATATGGATGGGAAAGAATGAAACTCAGCTGTTTTTACTCAATGATGACTTGATCTCATATGGAGAGATTCCAAAGGAAAGATTAATGTGCGGGAATATGAATAAAAATATTCTCTAAAACAAATGACTGAGAGACAAGGGAGCGAACAGCAGTAAAATTTTTCCCAATATGACATTTATTGGAAATGTTGAAACAAGCAAAATAAACCCTGTCATGCTTTATTTAGAATCTAGTCTGAATATAATAGGTCAATAGATCTGAGCAAATATAGTTAGGAGGTTGTTTGAAACTTACAATAACATTTTCAGATGGTAAGGGCTTTAGCTATCTTGATAAGCTTTTGATTCTAAATTTATTCCAGCATCTGAAGCACAGAATGAGGCCAATAAATAAATAAATTTTGATTGAATAAATAAATAAAAATAATTTTCTACTTCTATTTAAAGTCTCTAGTGATTTTTTTGGATTTTTATCTAAATTATTATTATGCATTTGCATACATTTGTTTAAAACATGAGGCAACTTTGAATAGAACAGTAATATTGGCATCAATCACAGATGAAAGTGCAAATATATTTTGTTTGCCATGATGTTTTAATTACATCTGAAGTGGATTAATAAATAGAATCCAATTAATTGCCTCGCTCGCTTCCATGAAATGATATCACTCTCTAGAAAACCACTTGGGTCGTTAATAAGAACTACTTAATTTAAGCATTATGCAGTTTGTGATATTTATTGCCAATTTAAATAAGAAAAATGTCACATTATTTTAAATCAAACATTTTATTTAAAACTACAGGTCTCCTGTTCAGTTATTTAACTGAAATTTTATTAGACGAACATCTTGTCTGGGATTTTATCAAAAAGAACTCAAGTTGGACAACATTCATATTATTTGCATATAAAAACCATTTTATACTTTAGTTAATTCGAATAAACACATAAAACCCAAAACACATGTGTCCTTTCTATCCAAAGAGCATTGAAATGTTGCACGGAAGCATTATCATTGAAAATAATGTCTGAAAATATATCCTTTCTCACCACGTTCTTATAGAGTTTTTACGTTCATCCATTTGAGATCTTTATCACAAACCCTCATCTCCCCTCATCATTTCACCACTCCATGCTCCTGTTCAATAAGAATCTCTAAGAAATCCATTTAACATGGATACCCCCAATATAATAATTACATAATTGTATAATTATAAACTAGAAACAAAATGCATTGGACAAGGTGAACATTTTAAGCATATACTGCCAAACTCCTATTTCAAATGAGAGGCTGAGGTTTTAATATCAGGAAACGAACAGCTTAGTGGCTCGTTCAGTATAAACGTGACTTATTCAATATACCATACACAATGGTTTTGTGCGATATAATGTATTTTAGTTGTTTCTCAGGAAAAATTATTCAATGCTATCATCAGTATACTCAACTACAAAATTATTTTGAATCTGTCCTATTAACGTCTTCCCGTCTATGACTTTAACAGAGATTACATTGTGATTTTACTTGTCCAACTTGTCCAAAGGTAAATTTCATAGACTCTTCCTAAAAACACTTCACCTCTTTAAATTCACTTTCTATTCTCCACTGGGGCTTATTTCTATTCACTGGGAAAGGGCAGCTTAGCTTTATAGCACCTGTCAGTCGCACGGGTGATAGGTTTCTCTCAGCATATTTGGATAGCAGTTCGTGGAACAGTTGGTAGGAGAGATCCTTTTGCCCAGAAACTTACTAAATCCTTTTTATAACACCCTTCATCATTGCCACCCACAGGCCTGATCTCTCAAGTGTGTTGCACTGAAATGGTGTTATTCAGCAATTCAAGCAGGCTTTATCCCAAATAGAATAACACGCATTCAGTAGAAAATGGCCAGGTAAAAAAAATCTATAGGTACTCCTCATTTTTATCTGAAGTTCCATGTGTTTTCAAAGAGTTTATGTATGTAATAGAAATGCACACACCCATAATGTAAAAGTGAAAGTCACATTAGGGATCTAAAATTTTTTGAGAGCAACATATTTCACCTTTTACATGTTATATACATACATACATACATATATATATAATACTTGAGTTTTACTTACATATATTATTGTAGTAAACATGTGACATTCAGAAGCTACCTTCTTAGAGAAAAGTGGAATTACTTGATATAAACCATCAAGTTAGGTTTCATTTTGTAAACATCATAAAATAGTCCAATGAGGTTATCTGACTTAAAGTAGAACAAAGAGTTTACAGAACTTATGAACAAACAAAATATGAAAAGCAGGAAGGAAACAACACAAAATCAAGTCCAAAATCCTTCTCCGGGCATCTGGGTCCCTCCACAAGTCCCCTCCACACTCCCCGAAGGCAACTGTGCTACTCCTTAGTGTGTGAATTTCTAACGGGACTGGTCTCCTAAGAACATGTGAAAAGTGACATTTTCCCCTGATCTCTCTATTTTCATTATTCCTCCTATATACGTTACAATTCTATTACAAGGAAGAATATTCCTATTCCCTCAATATCTACCACTTGATTGACTCATTTATCTATACCAGATAGACTTGTGGATACTTATTTTATTTTATGTGATTACCCAGGACTATTATAAGATCATCGCTGAAAGAAGACACTAATGAAAAGAATGTCAAGCATGAATTTTTAAAAAATTTTCTCCTCTAAAAGCCTCACTCTCCTCCTATAAACATCACCAAATTTAAACATTGAAGAGATTTTAAAAATTATTATTTTACATGCAAGAAAAATTAGGCCAACAATTTTCAAACTTTTTCATCTCATGGCACACATAAACTAATTACTAAAATTCTGTAGCAGACCAGAAAATGCATTATATATTTTTGCTGATCTGACAAAAAATAGGTATAATTTTGATTCATTTATACCAGATGGCTGCACTGTTTTGTTGTGTGTGTTTTTTTTTAAGATTTTATTTATTTATCTTTAGAGAGGAAGGGAAGGAGAGAGGGAGAGAAACATCAATGTATGGTTGCCTTTCCTGCATCCCCTGCTGGGAGTTGGCCTGCAGGGAACTGGCCTGCAACCCAGGCATGTGCCCTGACTGAGAATCGAACCCGCGATCGTCTGATTCGCAGACGATCAATCCACTGAGCTACACCAGCCAGGGCTGCAATGTTTTTTTTGACATTTTTTTTAATTTGACAGTCTAAGGGGAAAGAGGCCAGTGACCCTGGCTAAATAGTCAAATAGTGCATGTTTTACAAATTCTTGCAGCACACTGGTTGAAAAATCACTGCCATAGACAATTCTTTTTTTCTACCTTTAAACATGAGAAAGAAATCAATGGACTTAATAGTATTAGTAGCTATTTTCCCCAAATTACCTATGTCATGTGTATATAGAGTCAATTTAGATATAACGACATCTGGAGTCTAGCCCATTTTCTGCAATTTAAAAAAAATGTGTCATTCTATGGGCTCAGTGTTTGATTTGTTTATTTAAATGCATTTCGTCCACTCCACTGTGTCCCAGGGGACATTCCTTCTGCAATGGAACACATTTTGATTGTCGTTTCAGTGAACTCTGTTGGATGATCACGGAGTGACCACGTAGTAATTCAGACTACCCTGTAAAGGCACCTGTGAAATGACTTCAGCATTTAATCACTGTTGTTATTTAAGCTTAGAATTTTGTTTTCATTGTCAGGCTACATTTGGACTAGCTCTACAAGTTAGTAGGTGATTTGTGCAATTTGTTTCTATTTGTGGCAACTAGGGAAAAAATGTTGAATAAAGCAGTCCAAGATTTCATTCAGGTAGACATTATCGAATTTGTGATAATACAGCCTTCTGTGAATGAAAAGATTTGGTGCAAAAGTATTTACTATGAAAATAATCCCAAACCTCTTATGTGCTAAAAGATAAGTAAATGTTACATTTTCATTTCACTTAACCCATTCTAATATAAGATTGTAGACTTTAATTCTCAAACCACTTCATATAATACAAAGGGTCAAATATTCAACTCAAGAACTAGGATGAAATAATAAACACACAATAAGCTTCTCAGAGAAAAAACAATTATTTACATAGGGGGAAATCTGTTTCAAAATTATGCTCGATATTGGCTGCACTTTTTTCTAGAAGAAATCTTGTCAAAATTTAGTATTTGCAGATCTTAATTTTTAAGTAGCTATCTGTATTAATTCCAGGATTAAAATTTTTTCTTTAGCATATAATCTAAGAACCTTGTTCTTTGGCCTTTGAGAAGCATTTATACGGAGATGCTGTAGATTAAGTTGAGTTACCAGTATATTCAGTTTGGTGCATAAAAACGAGTTATAAAATAGGGTACAATTTATGAGTTTTTATTTTACTCATTTCCCCACTCAAGAACTTGTACTTTCCTTTTAGGATATCTGTAATAAGATGAAGCTATATTTATTATGGTTTTGTATCCTACCAATATGAAAGATATATAAAATCCATTCCCTTCAAGTTATTTACTAAATATTTACATGTATATAGTAAATTTTACATTGCTTCTATAACAAATCACCATGAATTTCGTGGCTTCAAATAACACAAATTTCCAATCTTACAGTTCTGGAGGTCAGAAATCCTAAATGAGTCCCCCGGGGCTAAAGAACAGCAGCAGCCTGTCAACACTTTGCATTTTCTGGAACAACAAAGCTGGTGATGGGGGGGAGGGGTCTTTGCAAAGGCTGGCGGGATCCACCTTCCCCCACAATGCACGACTCTGACCCTCAACTCTCCTGCCCTCTTCCACAACCAAGGACCCTGTGATGACATTGAACCTACAGGGAAAATCTAAGATAATCTTCCTAGTTTCAAGTGAGCTGATTAGCAGCTTGATTAGGTCTGCTATCTGAATTTCCCTTGCTGGAAATGTAACGATTTCACAGGTCCCAGAGCCCAGGAGGTGGGCACGTTTGGGAGGCTATTATTTTGCCTGCAGCAATATGTTTTAATCAAATTAGTAATCCAAAGATTGCATGTATAGGGAATATGTTACTGTTAAATTATTTTACAAATATTTCAATGTAAAAAATGAGCATACAATTAAATTCATATTTTTATAAAATTCCCTTAAGTGTCAGATTCATTTCTGAGAATATTTGATTCATTTTCTACAGCACATACACTATGTAGTAGCTACTCCATCACCTAGAAAATATTACAATGAGAGCATCTGAGGTAGAATTCAACTTGTGTATATGTTGAGTTTAATGTCTAGGTTGCTAAAACACAGAGAAAAACCAAAATGTTCATTTTACAGCATATGGAATAACTTTAGGTGATCTGAAAAGAGTACGGGAATTGCAGGAAATAGCTATAATGAATTTCCCATATTTGCATACATGTTTTCCTTTTCAGCAAACACTCGGCAGAGTTGGATGTCATATTACTCCCCACAATATTTCCCACACGTTAGCAATCAATCTATTCTTTCAAATTAACGTTACTTCTAACCAGAGACCAAATCAAACAATGGCCAAGTTCCAGGAGTCTTATTTCCTGTCTCTGTGCACCCTATGAAAATGTATTTACAGCTACAGCATGCTGAGGGCAGTAAATCTGCTGGTTTGGAAAGAAAATAGCGGCTGCTGCGTGCATGCGAACACTTTCGGGGAAGTATTAATGCGAACGAACTTCTGCTGTGATCTTCAAGGTGAACTATGAATGGCCAAGTTTTCCTCAGAACGTAGCTTATTGAAAAGGGAAGAAAAAACTCTAACCCTCTGGCAAGTGCCGTTCGTTGTTTGAGGGTTCTGTTCATGATGCCTGATTCCCAGTGTGCTAATTTCACACTGCGGTTTAGACAGCAGGGAGGATGAAAGGTGAGCCTTGTTCTTTTGATTGCATTTCACAGGAATCGGAATCATCTGCTGGTTTGCTTCAGAAAGACCGTTGCCTGAATACCCTGCTGTATGAATACTTGTACGTACACAGCTTGCTATTTAATTCGGCTTGTTGGCTCCACTTTCTTAGTGACAAAACAGATGAGTCAGGGCAGATATTTTATCTTAAATTATGAAAGAAGACAAGTGACGAATGTGTCTTAGAATTTTAATATTTACTTTCCTAGAAATAATTTTGTTGTCTGCTTACAGCTGACTTCATTCATAGGAGATATAAGAATATTGCCACACCAATCATTCTACTAAATGCGCAAGTATAAATTTAGCAAAATTAGAAAGAATTTTTACTATTATTATATTTATAGTATTACATAATAACAAGGAGAAATGGCACGTGTTTTAAGAAAAAAGCACAGACCCATTAAGCCAAGAATCTATGAATCTCTCCTGAAGAAATATTGAGTGATTTGCACAAAAATATATGTGCGTGAATGCCCACTGTGCCTTCACATCACTGGAAAAGACAAACCACCTGGAAGTCTTGAAATGGCCATACTATAACCTTCTTCCCTCCCCACGGGCCTTCCCTCAATTCACACCACACCCAGGAGCAGAGAGGTTTCAAAAGCACAGAAATCAGATAATCCCCACGCCGTGACTTTGACTTTCCCATGGCTTACAGAACTCAGCAAGTGTGGGCCCTTCACTCTCACCCTTGTACCTTCTCTTACCCCCCATCACTCCAACCACTTCTTTCTTACCCTGGAAAAACATTTTTCCTAACTCGAGCTCTTTGTACTGTTGTTCTGTTTACTTCCTTTCACTCCTCTGCCAACTGACTTCTCTCATTTCACAGATCTGAGCTCAAACAGCGATGTTCTGGAGATGCTCTCTCTAATCATCCCCCTAAGGGAGTGGTTTCACCCTCTCACTCTATGCACATAGCGGTGCTCATTTCTCAGCACGCATCCACTCTGAATTTACTTTTCTGATTTATTTACTTTGTGGATATCTGTTTCACCTCTCAGAATATGAGTGTTATGACCAAACGGAGTGTGTCTGCATTCCCACCTGCATCTCCAATGCCTAAACAATGTCAGGGTTATGGTATGAAGCTCAATAAATGATGTTTGAAGAATAATATGAATTTTAGCTTATAGATATAAAATTCCAAAGAAGTTGCTATTACATATATTTCTGGCTTGTACTTCATGATCTCCAAGATGCATTAGCAAGTAAAAAATATGATTAATGTACAGTGTTAGTTCAATCAAATTTTCTTAAAGACCACTATAGAACTGGTGCTATTAATTTAATTCTAGGTACTGCGACTTATGAAAAAGAACAATTATAAAGGTATACATACAAACAAAATCGCAACATTATATTTCTTTGTGGAATAAAATTAATTTATATGACAAATACCTATAGTAGTCACAGGTATGTCTATGAAATATGTGTGCCATCTGTGTGTCTACAAAATGCACAGGCAAACAGAATGACAATCTAGATTCTAAAATAGGATTACTTTTAGGAAAGCAAGTCAGTCTATAGTGAGAGATGCAAGTGGATGTCAGGTTTCATTTTATACGTTAAAACACTGCTAAGATTGTTTTTCAGTGAAATGACAACCATGAGTGAGTGAGTTGTGTCAAAAGACCCAATCAGCGAGAGGGTCGAGAGCTCTGGAAAAACTACATATGGAGAGTGTTGGCCCAGCTCCCAAACGCAACCTGCATTGGCTGAGCAATTGGTGCAAGTCCAAAACCCACACTCCGGATGCCAAAGGGAGAATCATGATGAAGGGAAAGAAGGGAAAGTTTCCCAAAGAAGAGAGGAGCCGTACACATTTGCATCTGTCCCGAGATTTGAAACTGGACTTAAATGAAAAGGATTTGAGGCAAGTATGAGCTATGGGTTACTCTCTCAGCTAAAACTAAATTCTGAGGCTGTTACTATATGAGTCACGAAAGCAGCTCATTTTTCAGTCACAACAGAATTTCTGAAGATTTCCCCTAATTGAAGGGAACCTCTGAAGAACACGGTGTTCCTTACACTGAACATTTTAAAGATGCAGTAAGAGACACTAACGGGAGCTATTAGCAGAAAGGGATGCTAAGAAAAATGGCTCCCTACGCAGCCCTGACATCTCGGACTCAAAAAAACATCACTCATGTAAATTGTTGCTGATTCTGATGTGGAAATCGCTCACTATGAGGAATCAAAGTAGGTCTATACCAACCAAACAGTCCAACTAAAGATGTTTTAAGAACTATGTCTCAAACATTCACTTCAGGAAATAATTTACACATCATAATGTCTGCTGAGACTGCAAACATTTTACTAGGAGAAAGCAAGGTAGAAAAAACAATGTTCTTAAGGAGAAAAATACCTACTTAACTGCATCTATGTGTCTATACTATCCTTGATTGGCAGATCCTCACCTTAGGGGTATAATTACACTTTTAATGGAACAAGATATATTAGGCAATTAGATAAGATAAAAAAGGTCCAGGAAGAGTTTATATGTAAGAGACATAAGGATAAGAGTTAATCTATCAGAGATATACAACAATAAAAAATTCAGTTAGTTCTGCCTCTGGGCGTCATTGAAATGAATTGATGGACTGAAGATCAAGATCTTCAGGGGAAGAAAGGAGTTGAGAGTGGGAACCAAGAGCAGAGGGTAGGAGAGGGCTTGGTGAGGTTCTGGTGCGTATGAATAGCTAGGGCAAGGCTTGCCCCAAAAGCTTAGGGCCTTGAGAATATTGGTTCTACTCAAGAAAATGATGAGAGTTGATTGGAAGAGTGGGTGAGCTCCACCTCCCTCTCAAGTGTCACAGACCAGGACCAAACGCAATCAGAGGCCACTGTTTGAAAGTGACCATACAGCCTGTTCTTGGCTTTGGATTTAGTGACAATGCTTAGAAGACTCTAAATGGTAAAAATACATGATCAGTTAAGGAAAAAATGCACATATTTCTAATATTTAATTCATGGATGCATTGGGCCAGCCAATAACTTAGTAATAAAAATGAACTTCATTTTCAATGGTAATCAATCTGATTTTAAATTCGTAGAGATGTAGATTTTTCCATTTTGGTTCATTATATAACCAGTTAACAGTTCAACAAACCTATTTAAAAGTAAATAAAGATTATTTTAAAAACATCTGAGTAATCAGATAAAAATCAAATATTAAAAGCACATGGAAAATGATATAAATGACAAGTTTAAGACGAAAATAAGACTAAAGTAAATGAACTACAGAAAAATAATTACCTATATCAAATGTAAAAGTCAAGAGCAAAATTTAGAATGTATCCCAAAGAAGTGCATATATTTCCCTTTGGAAAAGGGAAGAAATGTTCACTGGGGAAGGGATTTAAGAAGAGACTCCTATGAAAAGAAGAGAGACAAAGGCTTAACAAATGTCCCTTTTTAATGTAATAAGAGAATGTGTCTATGGAAACTCTACAGCTATTGGCAACATTTTTGTAAATTAAAATAAACCCTAAAAAGTTTTATTATACAATGTTTTCTAAAATATAAAAAATTAATGAACAGGTTAAATAAAAGAATTATATAGTATAGGTGTAATTGAAAAGTTAATTAGTTAAAATGTAAATAATAAAAGATCTAAAGACAGATCTAGAGGATTTACAGCAGAAAGAGATGGAATACAGAAAATATTGCAAAAAATAACATGTTATTTGAATTAATTTTTAACTAAAAGTCATTCAGCGAATTCTAATATTTTCTTCATTTTAAGCATATAGAATACAAATTGAAAAATAAGTCTTCTCGTCTATAAACTCACTCTAAAAAGTTGTGAAACTGAAGTGGAAATACTTTATTTCATAAAATGTTTAATAATAATGACATATATTTGTGGGATAAATTTGAACGAAAATATTTTTAAAAACTTAACTGAAAATGCAGTTTGATCTGTGCCAGATCCTATTATACAGATTGCTCATTTTTTAGAAGATATATTGCCTTTGTCTCAAAATTTATTTTAGAAAATGATCCTAATGGCTTGATTAACTTAATACAGTTCATTTTCAGACATGAATAATTTATCCTTATTTCACGGACTGGCTATAGAGTTCATTAAATTCTATTGATCCTATGGTATGATTAATACATTAAGTTCAGTTATCAGTTATTAAACAAAGACCACTGTCATACATGTATTTCATAATTAGGAGATTACTCTAGTACATGATGTGGGTTTAAGTGATGAGAATAGCCAGGTAATTGAGAGCAAACTATTATTAGAAAGTGTCCATATAGAAAGTTAATAATTCAATGAATGATGGGTTCCAACTCTACACTTGCTTCTATTGGGCTTATGCCTCCAGCAAGGTGGTCTTGGTTTATGCCGAGTCACTTGGCGAGGTGCTTTATTTGAAATCAGTTTCATAAGGCAGATCACGGACACTGGGAACATGGTCATATGGAGTACCTGACCCATGATCTTCCTCGTGACAAATCTTTCCTTTTTTTCATGGATAAAAGCTTGCAAAAAACAAATAATGAGAAAGTGGAAGATAAACCATTTCCCATCACCAAAAAATATGTTGTCTATTATTCTGAGGGGAATTTGAACACATCAGGCATTGCTAAAAAATTGTCTCATATTCTAGAACAATGTCTTTGTGCTTCCCTTTCTATATTTCCACATTGTAGCTGTAAATTATGTGATGAAAAGCTGGAAAGTCACATTTCTTTTTGTATCCTTAAAACCTAAGCCACAGTGCCTCTCCCAAAGTGATCAATAGCAATTTGAGGATGAGCAAATAAATGAATGACATATGAATGACATGTTTGGACTTCAGAGATTAAACTGTAATAGGTTTAGCTACATGGAATGATTTGTTCCATGAAGCAGTGTTTTTCCAAAATAGGTTGATGTGACAAAAATCAAGATTTCAACCATGAAACAGTAATCACATCAATAATAGCTAGCATTTATTGAATGCTTTCTCTGTCCCAGTTACTATTCCAAAGGTCATGTACCTCTATTGCCCTGGATTCATCCAGAGCAATTTATTTTATTTAGTGAACATTTCTTTGTATTTGAGCAGAACAGTCTGACTTTTCTCAACCCATTACCTTTCCAAGCCCATCTTGACTAAAGGGATAGAACTGATTAATTTTCTATTGTAAACGATGTATGTGAAGGTTGCCATGATTACATAAGCTTGGTTTAGCTCATAAAAAGTAAAGCTCATTTTAGTCTGTATTTTGGAAATTTTCTTTACAGAACATATTTCCCATCTTCCCCCCACCCCACACTGGAAAAGAAAGCAGATGCCATTCCATTGTTGATGTTTAGAGAGCAAGTATGTAGTAATATAAAAATCACAAGGAAAAAGTTACAAGTTTCTACCGAATGGAATGATTTTTCAGAGGAATGCTCTATTTTCTGCTATTGCCATTCCTTTTTCCGAGGCAAAATATGCTGTGATTTCATTAACATTTTCCACAAAATTATTATTTACATCGATTGATTACTTTTGTCTACATTTTGAAATGCTTCCTCATCGTTTTTAATTTCTCCTTTTCTTTTTTCTAGTTTCCTCTATTTGAGACCTTACTTTTTTCTTTATTATATTCATTATTATAAAACTCTGCTTCTACCACTTCTTGTTTTACTCTCTCCTTTGCTTCATTATTGATTTGCATGTCTATCATCTGGATCTATTTTCCTGCAAACTCATGAATTCTCAGGGTTCGAGTCAGTTCTTTAAAGTACTACTCTATGCTAAGTGCACAAGTGCCCTTTACTGTCTATCCCATTTGCATCTGAGAAATGTGTACATTTTTCTCGCTCACCTTGAATTCCTTAACACTGAAGGTCACCACCATATGCCTATTCCCATGCATGGCTGCGGTTACGTAATTATCCTCTAATATTTATGTCTATCTTTATCTGTCTTCTTTTACTTTTATCAGATACAGGAAACGCAATTCACACTTTACCCTGTCACTAACATCTTCCCTTTATTTTTTCTTCCAGTTAAAGATATCAGCCTTTTCACCACCTTTGATGGGAGTCTAACCAGAATGCCAAAATAAGGCAATGTTTTCAACTAGGTGACAGGGAGGAGAACTACATGAAAAGAGAAAGACAGTAAGAGGCTGACAGCTGATACTGGGCAAAATGAACAGGAGCTTACAAGATCTGAGTTCTACCTCCTTAGACACTTCTTTTGTTAGTAGATCTTCAATAAAGGTGCTTTACAAACATCATCTGAAGATCACTGTGTTGCTTTGTCCATGGGAAAGACACAGGGCTGACAGAATAAATAAATACAAACTTCTATTTTGCAAAGAAAGCAGGAAACACTGGCTTGCAGCTTACTGATTCCTTTGGAACTGCTTTCTATTTACTTGGTAGTTTGTAGTCGTCACCATATAAAACTGCTATGAAATCAAGTGTAGCTCTCTTCAAACAAACCGACATGCAAGTTTGTATTTTTAATGCTGTTGTAGACCGCTCTGCCTGGTTCTAGGAATTGTATCTCGACCCCTTGTGGCTAAGGGTGAGGGATGACCTTTGGAATGCCAGCCACAGGAGACAAAGCTTGTCTCTGGTAGCAAATGCTGCCTCAGTTTCCTCTCCCTGCCCCCAAAGCTTGGTCAGAAGTCAATGACGGGTAAGACCCCTCACAGTGGGGGGCAACCTAAGCCAGACTCAATCACTTGGGAGGCCTTCATGGAAGGACTGGGGGGGGGGGGCTGCAACAGAGAGCAATGGACTTCCACCCCCCAGCTCTAACAAAGCCCCAGTTTCCATGTTCTCTAAAAGAAGCAATGGACTCTTGCCCACCCCTCCCCCCCAACCCGGCTTTGACAAAGCCCACGTCCCCATGTCCTCCAGGAGAAGTGCTTCCTGGCTCTAATCCCCTAAGCCTGAATACCTGATGGGGAAGAGGTGCAGCTCCTTGCCTTGCTAGAGTGTGTCCTGGAGAAAAATCTGGCATCACTAAGACTTGCTGATAAACCTGTGAAATCTGCTCTGCTAAGAGTGCTTTCATTCATATGTTAAGGATTTGAGCAGGAAACCCTAAAACTCTGTTCCTGAGAGACTCTGACTCATAGTAAGCCCTCAGATTTCTTTGAAATGTTATCTACTGTTTGATCCTTGCTGCCCTGTATTCCTGTGTATTACAACCCAATAAAAGGCCCTGGAGGAGGGGGCTCCAGGCCTTTTTCTCCTCGGAGAAACTGGCCACTGCTCACTTCTCCTCCCCAAGCAGATCCCATTATGTCTCACCCATATTTACTCTCATCTGTGGCACTCGGGGGGAACTTGAGAGTAAAGTTGCCCCCACATAATGCTAACAGCTAGATGAACTTTATACATGATACTAAACAAGATCCTGCAGCAAGCAAATTATAGAAATAAAGTTAATAAATAAATATATATATTTATGTTATTCAGGGAGAAGAGAAAAAAGAAAATAAACTCAGTTATAAACAATATTTTATCTTTGGTGCTATTATAAATAGTATTGCTTTTTAAAATTTTGATTGCCAGTTACTCAGTGCTAATATCTCAAAATGCAATTGGAAATGTATGGAAATGTATCTTGCCATCCTACTAAAGTTACTTATTAGTTCTAGAAAATTTTAATAAATTCTTTGAGTTTTCTACATAAACAATAATGCCATTTATGAATAGAGTCACTTTTATTTCTTCTCTTCTTTTGACTTGCAAGTTTTCCCAGGAGAAATTTGCTTATTTTTCTCTTTGTTTCCTTTATATGTTTCTTTCTTTTTGGCTGCCTCCACAGTTTTCTTTTTGTCTTGTTTTCAGTAGTTTGAATATAATTTGCCAAAAGGTATGTGTGAATACATGCATGTGTGCTTGTGTTCACCTTGCACGGTGATTTTTCTGAGTTTCTCAAATCTCTTTGGAGTCTGTCAGAAATTTTGGTAAATTCTAGGCCATCATTCATTCTGCTCATTTTCTCTTCTCATTCAGCAACTGCGATAATGCATTAGTTTGAGATGATGATTTGAAGGTAAACACAGAACATTTAGACAATATAAAGAAAGTAACCATTTTCCCTAGTAAGAGCAGAAAAAGATTTCTCATCGAATCATACAATCTTTAGTTGCTCTCCTTGACATGAGTCTTGCAGACTGTCTACAAAGAATGAGCAAAGATATACAAAGGCATTAGGCTGGAAATAAGGTACATTCTGCTCATTTTAGGAGATATTTTTTACTTTCTTCAGAGCTTTTCTACTGCACAAAGTAAGTGGTTTGCTGCGCCACAGTAAAAAGTCCTCTGTTTTTCTAGGGAAGCGGGGAAAAATGCTATCAATGCACTGTAACAAGGAGAAAGAGATGATCTGCAGATGTAGCCTGCCTAATTTGGGGCAGAAGAGAACACTACGGTCGGGCATGCTTTCTGCTTTGATTTTTTCTAAAGCAAGCGAAGAGAAAGAGCCATTTCAACAGTGTGCAACAGATACCATTATTAAAAGCAAACTGATGGGAGAAACACCGGCCTGGAGGATCTGTGTAACAATAATAATAATAACATGCAGCTGCTTTTGTCCTGAAGGAGGTGAGATAAAAATTTAAAAAGTGATGGACTTCCTAATGATGAAGTTTAAACTCAAGGTCACACTCTCCTGGGAGGAGAACACTCCCATCCTTTAAACCAGGGTCCAAGGCCTTGGACTTCCCTGCTCCCTACCCATCATCCAACAAGGCATGGCCCCTTCTGGCCCATTAATGGTTTTCTGCCCCAGGAAGCAATTCTCCAGGGACTGAGTTGCTCAGAGCCTCTTGGCTTCAGGCTGCTAGTCTGTGGGGACTGATGGAGTCCGTGGGGAGGTGAAGAGGCAGGAGGAGACAGCAGAGTGGCCCTGGATCCTCCACTGGGGCCTGCGGGGCCGGCCATGGGCAGGGGCTGGTTTGTCCACTGCCTCACAAACTCTTGGCTCCTACTCCATCCCAGGCTCCAGCCCTCACCAGCTTTGCTCAACTGCAGCCTGGGGCCCACCTCTTTTTCCTTCAGGCCTAAGATGACAAAAGCTTTCCACTGTGGCTTGCCCAGGGGCAGGCTGGCATCTTTGTTAGTTGACCTTGACTATACTTCTGAAAATAACCCTTTTTAAAAATTCCTTTCAGCAAAACCCTTTGAAGCACGCTTTCTGATTCCTGCTGGGACCTCGGCTGATGCAGGCATTCAAGGTCAGAGCTCATCAAAGGTCAGAGCTCATCAAAGGTCAGAGCAGGCCTCTGAACCCAAGGCAAGTGGACCCAGACCTTGCTCTTCAGCTGCAGGCTCACAGAGAGGAGAAAATACCATTGCTTGAATGCGAGGCCGGCCCTTCTGACTCAGTGTCTCATTTGTATTTGCCTGGATTTGTCCCTCGCTTTAATGGATTTACCCCTTGGTGTCTCAGGGAATGCCTCCTGCTTGCTCTGTTTTTTCGCAGGAGTGCTGCTTGCTGAAGGTTTATCTCTTCATCTCACCTCCCGAGGCAGGAGCTGGGTTATCTCCACAGCCAGTTCACACTGCTGAGGGGGTGTCCTTTTAAATTTCCTTTGAGCGCAAGAACAAATTTCCTCCTTGGAGTATAAATGAGAATGGATTTCCTATTACACTCCGGGCGGCACTATTTCATATTCCCTGCGAGCGGCCTCTCAGAGTGCCCAGCCAGGAGGCCCCAGCATCATGAAAAGCTTTTAATGTCAGCTTTAAACAACATTTGTTCTCTATCTAGCAGGTGAATTTATAGCTCTCTGCTCATAACTAGAAAGGGGAGTTAAATCCCTACTTTAGAATTCCCACTAGTAGATTTCAGCACGCTAAACTTTCTATGACACCTATGATTTTCATGTCGCTATTAGGTTTACGGCCTGGCCTTTGGAGGGACTGGTAATGCTAAGTAAGGGTCTATGGTCTCTTTTGCCAGAACCTATGTTTAAAGAGATAAAATGTGCTTAAACATAGAAATATGAACTGTATTAAATGTAAAAAGATATTTATGATATGAACTATACCATAATCAAATATTTTACATCCATACGTACATATGCATACGTAAATTTGAAAGTTGGCGAGATAGCTAACCAATAAAGTTAGAAAATACATTTCATATACATTAGTATATATAAGTATTCGCTTAGCATTATAAATGGACAAGTTAGAAATTTGGGGTCTCCCAAGTCCCCAAATTTCTTGGATTTCCCAAGACGAGAAGGTCAGAGTCCTGTCTGCACCCCCATGCTTACTAAGGGGGAAACACAACAGCAGAAAGGAGATGACCTGCATACTTAGTGAGTCTGCTCCAAAACCCTCAGCACACCAGGTTCCAAGGCTGAGGACAGCCTTCCTACTCGGGGCATCTCCGCTCTGCTCTGCTCTCTGTGGGGCGCTCGTGTAGAGGGGATGAGGGGGGCGGGGCCTGAAGAGGACCAGTCATCTTATTTTGCTTTCAAAACCAGAAACATCCCTCAGATGTGGGTGCAATCTGATTGCTGTCTACCGTCCCAAACGTTCAGATTCCAGCCTCCCCGCTGTGGGGCTGAACTGATGGAGCGGGAAACCTGTGCTAGCCAGCAAAACTCTAGTTCCACATCTTAAAAAAGGGACACGAAGTTTCCTTCTTAATACCTTAGTGCATCCAAATTCAGAACACAAGAAACTGAATAGTATACATGGACACTTGGGTTGTTTTATACAGAATTTCAAAAAAAAATGTTCTAGTTAGTATTTCTCTACTAAAAAAAAAAGGTCCAATTCAATGAAGGCTGGTCCAAGAAGTGTGTATATTTGTCATAGTATATTTTTGCCCTTGTTGTATAGGATTGTGAATTACAGCTTAGTTTGGAGAGTTCCACATTGTTTTCTATGCATATTTAGGTGATGCAATTTTTTATTTCCTTGAAAATCCAACTGAATTTGAATTACATACGAAAAGTTTCTCCATAATTTAAAATATCTCATTTCATAAACATATTTCCCAATATTACTGTCTGGAATTTAAAAATCTGAAGCTCTCCTGATTTTTCTGTTTCCA
Organism: Sturnira hondurensis; assembly: GCF_014824575.4. Lineage (NCBI taxonomy): Eukaryota > Metazoa > Chordata > Mammalia > Chiroptera > Phyllostomidae > Sturnira > Sturnira hondurensis. Next base: position 9,996,920 of record NW_028091156.1, read on the forward strand.
GGCTAGAGTTAAAGTAATCAAAGAAACTACTTGTGCTAGGAAAATAACACTTAACTTTTTCTGAGATGAGATGTATTTATAAGTTCTGCCATTAAGCTAAATCTAAGCTTGTTTTCTTTTTTTTTTCTGACTCAGAGCCATGTTATAATCACAGGCACAGAATGATGACTTGGGATTATATATACATGCGTGTTTGTGGGGACAGGGTGTAGGAAATGGGGGAGGAAATTAGAGAATGGGAGACAGATTCCTAGGGAAATGGTGAAAATAATGCAAGACGGTGGACCAAAAAATGAATTCAAAATCATTTCAGAAGTTTCATCAGATAAGAAGGATCAAAAGAGGGTCCGTGACAGATACATGCTCTATGAAATGTCTTTGTCCATTGTTTCAATATTGTACCTATGAATAAAGCTTTTTACCTATGATTCATAAAAAAATACATTAGTGAAACACAAGGCACATTTAATGTATATTCCAGTGAAGAAATCTGTTGCAGCCAGATTTCTGTTGGGTCCAGGGAATCATGGTAGGACGTTGGGCTTTTCCTCTCAGGAGATAATGGGATGTGGCAGAGTGCGGAGCACCCCTGGTACAGCCTGAGTGATGCCAATGTCATTGCTATGGCTACTCTGTTCAGACTCAACTAAAGGGAGTAAAGACAGAGCGGCGACCAGCCAGACGGTTACTTGTGGTGGTGTGAGAAATGTGTGGAGTGTTCTGTTCACATTTCATCAAATGGTCACACAGAGCCATGAACACAGCTGATAGGCTAGATGAGGAATACGAGAAAGGCGTAGAAACAACTGATTCCAGTATTTGGGCTGGAGCAATCGGAAGAATGGACTGGACATGAACTGAGAAAGGCAAGGCTGGAGGGCTTTATGGAGGGGATAGCAGGAGCTCAGGTTTGCATTTGCTGACTGTAGAAGCCTATGAGAAATCCAAAATGAGACAGACATGTGGTGGGATTTCGGAGAAAGGATCTGAGTTGAGATGCCTCAACCCATGCACGGTTTTGAAGGCTTTTTGGATTTCTCAGATGTTCTCTTTTTTTCTTATTTTTTTTATTTTAATTGTTGCTCAAGCACAGTTTTATCTTTTACTCCCATCCCAGCCCACCTACCCAGCCCTTCCCACTCCCTCCCATTTCCACCCCCGCCCCTAGTTTTTGTCCATGTGTCTTTTATACTTGTTCCTGTAAACCCTTCCCCCTTTCCCCTGAAATTCCCTCCCCTCTGGACACTGTCAGCCTGTTCTCTATTTCAGTGCCTTTGGTTATATTTTGCTTGTTTGATTATTTTTAAACTTCCTTTGACTCCTAATTGAGTTTCAAGGAATTACATATTCACAGTCATTTGAAATGTCCCAGAAAGTATAAAGAGACAGAGGTCACCCTAACCCAGCACTCAGTGGTAAATGATATTAAATTTTTAGTATGCTTCCTTTCATTTTTTTCTACATATTTTGTGTATTCAATTATCTTAATTCACAGAATATATGAATTTTCTAATTATTTTGCCTCATTACATACATTTTATGTGTTATTTAATAATAAGTATATGTTGTCATGAAGACATTATTACCTGAATTTAGTCACAATTTTCAAAGAATAATTGACAGAGGAGGTTGATATTATGTTTTATGGTATTATTAATCTGAAATGCTAGTCATAAGTAAAAATGGATATTTTAAGAAGTGTGTTGAGTAATAAAAACACAGAGGCCAGACACTGTGTTGGAAATGAAGAGAAATCATCTCTTTTAGGCAAATTTAGGCAATCAGAGATGATGGTAATGGCCTGTTTACTCCTGCAGGAAGACAGGGCATCTTTGTGATTCAGATGCCTACTTTCAGAAATAAACGAGAAAAGTCGCTTAAGTATGTGTGTCGCCTAAGACAAAAAAAGGGATGTTTAAAAGTTTTTAACTCTCCTATTGCATGAGAAGGAAACTTCTCAGACAGCTCCAAACTTATTCACAACACACCAATTTCTGAGCTTTAATTTACTGAAGACTCTTCTATCCCTACTTAACAATTTCTACTTTTATCTTTTTAGTTCTCATGCAAGGACATTTTTTCATTGCTTTTAGAGAAAAAGGAAGGGAAAGGGTGGGGGCCGGGGAGAGGGAGAGAAACACCAGTATGAGAAAGAAAACAGACTGGTTGCCTTTTGTAGGTGCCCTGACCAGGGACCAAACCCACAACCCCTCTGACAAGGAATTGAACCTGTGCCCTCTCAGTTTGGAGGACAACACCCAAACAATGAGCCCCACCAGCCAGGGCACAATTTCTACTTTACGGAGTAGCAAAAGATGTCACATTTGACAAGTACTCAAAATATATTAGTTTCATTCCAAAGAAAGTTTTTGTGAGGGAAATTCCCGCACGTACCCTGAGTCCTGCTGAAATGTAAAATCAGGTGGAAAGCAAACGTTGCTGTACCACCACGGCTCTCTGCCTCTACATCGTCGCCGTCTGCTTTTGCTGAATGCATCTTTCTCCCGCGCCTCGGGGCTGGTCACTGACACTCTGATCCTCGCATGAACGTAGCCACTCTGGAATGACTTAGTTTAATTTGGTGCTACATCTAGGAAATTCTTATTTAAAAATTCAAATGACTATTTTGGACCCTTGTTAGTATGACGGCATTGGCGTTCTCTCCCCAGTCAGTGGAGGGGCTGTAATGAGGGTGTTACTGAATGAGTGCTGGTTGAGCAAAGGGTAGTTTCCAAAGTCACTTGTTCTCTGTAATTCACCAGTGTAAAAAGGGCACGACACTTCCTTGAAGATATCAACTGTGCTGAATAAAAATGAATGTAAACTTTATTCATATATAATTATAAATGGGAATAGATTCATTGAAACTACACCCTAGAAGATTGCTTTACTGTAAATATAACTAGAACTGAAAATCAAAGTCATACATTTAAATAAGCAATCCGTTTCAATAGATAGACATTCTTTAGTTAAATTTTGTTCAGGTAAAGTGAGATAATTATGTTGATCCTCATTAGTTTATCTACCTTGTCAGTGATGGGTGTGGTTTAAAAGAGAAAGCTTCCAAAATTGTAATTTAGTTAACTGTGCATGCAAACCATCTTGAGTGATAAATTTGAACGGATTTCAAAATGCTAAATCAAATGTGTCCACAAGGAAAGATCCAAATAAGTATAAAAGCCCCAGGAACCAAGGTGGGCAAATGAACTACCCGACATTGTCTTGGGCTGGGATGACTGTCACTTGTTAGTGTATTTTAATTCCTTAGTAGATTATTACATAGAACCCATATTTCAGGGGAAGGAAACCATAATGCTGTTTTTTTAATGTAAACATCAAATTTATTTTACTCAAATAGGCTTGTCACTTCTGAAGAGGTAAATCATCAACAGAAGCAAGACTGCAACGTGTATTAGCAATGCTATTAAAACCAAAGCGAGGAATGGTTTTGGAGAGAAAATACTATAAAAAAGGATATAGAAGATCTGAGAATCTGAGTTCAGTTCGTGACTCTGGGGGAATCACTTACGGGTCAACTTTCCATCATCTGTAAATGAGGGAATTGAACTTGATCTCTTACAAGTCTCTTTCCAGCCTTCAGGTTTGATCATTCCTTGAAAATTGTGAAGCTCCCCCACGATGATGGACTAAAATATGCACGGGAGGTGTGGTGAGGAGAAGACTGGGAAGTAAAGGCAGCGTTCTCGCCTGGAAATAGCCCCACCTGTTCACTGGGCAGTGCTGAACCTCATGTAAAATAATCTCTGTGCGAGTAGCCTTTAGGACACCGTAACCCACTATACGAATGCAAGTTATTAGCCAAGCACTTGGTCATCTTTGGAGTCTCAACATGGCTATCGCTTACAGTGATGTTAAAACTACTCTTTTGGTGGTATTCGGCCATCTAGGATTTTAGTCGCCATTGAGAGAGTCAGAAAATTTTAAGTGGAAATGAGGAAACAAGCTAAGTAGAGGTGAATAAAACAACTGGGGTTCAAGTACTGATTCCGGCAATTTTTACCTGTAAAATCTTGAGCAAATTATTCCCCCCTTTCCAGAAGTCAATACACCTACCTACCAAGTGAGCATAAAAAGATGTACGTTAGAGACGCCCTGGAGATTCACATGAGATCGGGTATGTGAAAACATCTAGTATAAGTTTTATAGGTGGAATATTTCTTAAATTTTATTGAATTTTCAATTTCTCAACCTCCCATCTTATCCATTTGTCAGAGAAGACTGTAAAATCCGTTCATAAATCCCTCTCTGATTTCCCTTCCTCTTCTTTCCCACTGCCAATAGTTTAGTTTGAGCCTTTATTATCCATTTTATGGACTGATAAAATGAAGCCCTAATATTTTGTCTTCAGTCTTTTCAACTCAGAATATATTCTCGGCTGTCAAAATTGCCTTTCTAAACCGAATATATCATTATTCCACTCCTCTAAAATTTGAGTGGGCAAAAACTGAATTCCAATTTTCCCTCTTCACCCTTTTATTCCCTTGTCAAACAAACTTCCACATAACTCATCTCCCAGTTAATTTGATCATCTTTAGCTAAATTACAGGTTTTCACATCTGGCCTGAGACTTTTTCCAGCCTCTGTACGGCCACCTTAGTTTCCAGGAATTCCACTCAATCCGTTCCTTATGAGTACACTCTGCTTTTCCATAGACAGATACCTCTACTTGTATCATTGTTTCTCTGCTTTAGAGTTCAAGCCTTGGATTCCATCAGGAATGAATGTTCCCCGATTGGTGTGTCGCCTCCATTGTGGACGCTTTCCAAAAATGCCAAAATAACTATAAGCACTTCAACAATGCAACGTGCTATCAGTGTTTACATTATATTGCAATCTTTTCTTGTCCTGTCTTTTTTCCTGTAGGGGGGTCTCTGAGCTTCTGAGAGTGGGAGCCGTTGGATACACCTGTGTACACGCCCCAAGCCCCGTGCCCACTACTGCACTGTAGCATCACAGCTCTGAAATATTTTTTAAATAAATGAATTCATTCTATGAAAGTTGTTTAGAGCATATGATTTCCTCTTACAACTTAGGATATTTTGTAAGGAATGCATAATTCCTCAAGGGGGGAGGGATAAATCATCTCAAGTCTGACACAGGAATATCAGTTTTGAGTTGAAGTCTGGAAAATGAAAAATACAGAAGAACACAGAACAATGTTTAATTGACTTCACTAAGCAAAATAAAACAAGAAGCAAGACAAAAATATCTAAAAACCTCTTTTAGAATCATAGACCCTTCGGTTACCACTTCAAGACCCTTCTCTTCATGACTTCCCATTCATTAGTCAAACCCTGGCATTCAATTTTCACTATAAACTCATTGTCCTATAATAGTTATTTCCATGTTAGCACATTTGGGACGTTTTTATCCTCGCCCTTAACAGCAGCCCACTGTTACTGCCTTGAAGAGTTCCTTTTCTTGCCTTCTCCAACATCACATTTTCCTGTGTGTTTGTCCATTTCTCTGGTCAGCACTTCCGAACGTCTGCGCTGATCTCTACTCTATATGTTGATCTACATAAGAGCTCAAATAAGGTCCTATTTTTTAACAACCTGCTGGAGTGATTATCACTTCACATCTTTATATATCATCTGTAAGTAGATGACTGACCAATTTATGTCACGTGGTATGACTTATCTACTTATGTACGATCTAGAATATTCTATGTAAATATCTCTTAGGTAACTCAAAATACAGCAGTTACAAAAAGGTGAGCTCTTAGCTTCCTCTCTTAAATCCGTATCTATCACTTTCCATAGTTCTTCCTCCACATCCCGTCAATGGTATCACTGCCTACCTCCTGCCAGGAGTGAAAGCATGTTACACATGCCCTTCATCTCATCCCACCTCCTTCCAAACTAAATAGTGTAGATTCAAAATTGTGTATTTTGTCCACTTTAATGGTCACTACTGACATCTGCTCTAGCAGGAGACTTCCAGCTAGATCCCAGGGGTCTCATATGTACCCCTTCCCACAGTAGCTGGAGACGCAGTCTTAAATAAGTGCCCCTTCAATGTCGTTCTACTGTTTAGCCACCTTCAGAGAACTTTCATTTAATTAATAAGAACAGGTCCTCCATAATCTTACACTTCTTAAACTCTCCAATATCCCCTGACGTTCCTTCCCTGCCTCCAGTCACCCTGGAACTTGTCATTGCCTCGGGGCCTTTGCACAGTCTTCTCCCTGACCCTAGTCCCACTCGTCATTCAGATAGATCTCCATTTAACTGACACCGACTCGAGGAAACACTCTTTGCTCTTCCAAATTAAATCAGCTTGCCTTCCTTATCCTATACCTCTGCAATATTCAGACTATTAATCACTTTTTCTTTGTCGTTTTAGAAATGCTTCCTTTTTCTTCCTACTCAGTCCTTAGGATGTAGCCAATGTAAACATACAGCAATGGAGCCCACGGTGACTGAAGACAATGTCATTATAAATGCATTCAATAACAATTTTGTGACCATTAAGCAAACAGCAGCAAGTGTGAACATGAATGCACACGCATGGTTAGCACCTCTCTAGTTCTGCTCCGTGTATGCCTACAAAAGTCCTCTTATATGATAACGAGAAAGAAAACACTGGAGAACAGATGCACAGAGACCCTAGGAAGTAGGTACTGTTGTTATAGAAACTTGTGAAAAAAAAGCGTGGAAAGATTATGCGAGTTGCCCATTGTCCTTTAGGTTACAACAGACACTCAAGTCTTCATCAATCATTCTGAGCCACAATGCTGTACTGCCTTTGAACATGCGTACAGTCTTAATTTCAGGATTTAAGGTACTGGTGGTTTGCCATTACTATATGGAAGCCAGATCTCACATTTTAAAAAAAGCTTGCTGCTAAAATATTTGGGTTGTATTTAACGGCAGTAATAGAGGACATTTTTAGAAGCTGTAGACTTTGTTGCTGCTATGAGTTACTTGTAAACAGCTGTCAAATTTTCAAAACAACCATCAACAAGATAGTGCCTCCTTTTTAACAAAGTGAAACCTTTAACTACCAGCTACTGATTTTCGAGTTTCTGTTAGGTTCTGTGCAACTACATGTATACTTGTCAGATGTGGAAAGCTACCGAACACGAACTAATGGAACTTTGAAAACAGCTGAACATGCTGACGAGTGCAGTTATCTCATGTGAAAAGGATGAGAATAAATCTTTCTAATCAACTTGAGGGAGACAGGAAAGCAGCCAAGAAAAAAAAAGATGTTTATATTTCTCCAAAATGAGGGGGGAGATGAACACTCTCTTCAACACAAGAATACATATATATTTAAATTAAACCTTATCTCTTCAGCAAAACCACACAGGCTACTGAGTTTAGAACAAGAATTTTTTTTTTAAAAAAATAAGAGCTGTAATGTGATGGAAAGATAAGAACAAAAGCCCAAAGATGTATTAATCACCATAGGCTGTGCACATTTTGAAGATTTATCCAAAACCCAGTAGGACAGGGGGATACTCAAAAATAAATTCTTTACTGTTAAATCATGAGAAAACAATAGCAAAATCATGCCAAAGGGAATAAACTAAAAGATACCTCTGGAAAAACATCTAGAATAAAGGTGTAGTATAGATTACTTTGCCTAAATAAAGCTACACTTACTTTTCTATTTAAAAACTACATTCATCAGAAAGAGAAGGCGCTAAACAAACTTCCAATTTCCACATGAAGTTCTACACTCAATCTTCTCCTTCAAAAAGTTGTGGACGGTCAACTACACCCCCAACTCAGCAGAGGAAAAGGTGCTGGGTTTCATAGCCCCAAACTCGTCAGCAATTGGTTACGGCCACTGTGGAGGGGGGGGGGGTGAATACAGGTGAGTGAAAATTTCCCAGCATCCCTGGGTTTCCACGCACAGTTCTTGTGTCCAAAGGAATTCATGGGAAGACACTTACAAGGGCATCCCTGGGTTTCCACGCACAGTTCTTGTGTCCAAAGGAATTCATGGGAAGACACTTACAAGGGCCAGGCCTGAGCTGCGCACCACCCAGATGAAGGTGGAAGCGCTGTGACTTAAGAGAGAGCTCCAAGTGGATGAGGAGAGAAGGCTACTGCCAACGCCCGCCACGGTACAAGTGTCCCATTGAAACGACAATGCCCTCTTGTTTTCTACAACCACCACACTGCTAATCATGGTGTGGAGTTCAATATGCAGTAGAAGTGACGGAGAAAAGAATTGGAAGAAAAAAGCACTTAACCGACACACCATAAGGTTAAAAGGGCCTTCATAACTGAGGGGTGATCTCATCTGCATACCTGAAATCCGAATTCTGTGAGTAAAGGGCCACGATGCTGCCGGAGAGAGAATGAACAAACAGCTGCTAGAAACCCACGGGAGATGGAGGTAGCGTGGAGAGGACCTGTGTGATATTTCTAACAAGAGCCTTCAGAGTGGTGTCTGAAGCACTCAATGTAAGTTGACTAGGATACTTTCTGTTGTTTTTAGAACTCCTAGTCATCTGAATGGTGGGCTTACCATTTTTAACAAAACTATTGGTCTTTTCAGAAAAAAAAAACATTAAACATATTTACTAACTTAATACTAACCATCCTAATTATGGCTTTTCTGAAAACGCAACGCTAAAGCAATTGGAAGTAGTCGTCCATGGCCTTCATTACCAGCGGACAAACCATGCCTAGGCTTTTCTTACAAAATCATGAGGCCATTTGTTTACTCAATAAATAATTAACTAACATGTGCTGCGTAGGAGGCGGTGCACTGGGTCACGGACACAGTCTGTCCTTGTGAAGCTCACAGTTCTCCCAATGCCCACGATTCCCTCTGCAATTTAGCCCAGCATCAGGGTTTGGAACCGTCTTCCTGGGAGGCACTGGGGGTATAGATAGCCATATGCTGAGTCGCTTACAGAAATTTTCCCTGAAGTTTTCTACAAAATACATTCAAGTTACTGCTTAATGCTAGGTTTCTGCTAAGGCAAAACTCTGTCTCATTCAGGTAAGAATAAGTCATTTTAATGAACACATTATAAAAGAGGTTCTTCTTGTACTGGGAACCATAATTTTTATCGCAATTTTCAATATGCTCAATCTGTGCAACGCTGATCTATAATAATAACGAAGTCATTTTTCAACAAAGAAGTTGGTGATACAATGAAGAGACTCAACAATGCACGATGTCAGAACGACCGAAGAGACACCATAAAATGGGCTGAAAAGGTTGTTTACTATTGAATGTATTTTAATGCATGCAAAGTGGATCCACTATACAAATTAGAAAAGACAGAGTTAAATATGAGCAAAAAATAAAATAAATAATAATAACTTTGTCACCAGAGATAATTAAGTTTTCACTCTAGTGATGGTCTTTTAGATGTGTCTGCACTTGCATAATACTTTCTCCACAAGCTGGTACCATGCTCATAGCTTACTAGAATGCAATTTTTAATCTAATGCAAAGGTGTTTTTTATCTTTCAATGCATAGTCATTTCAAAGGCAGCTTATTATAACATTTCAGGAGAAAATAAGTGGGACCCTGCTTAAGGGGCTGAACATCGTTGCCATGATTAGGAAGCGCGTGTCGCTATCTATGAGACCTAAGTACAGGTACAGATGCATATATTAAATCTTTAGTACGCTGCTGATGCATTTAAAACAAAGGCCCACTACAAGTGACATGAGATCACTAAGAAGTCTCCCAATATGGGAGGACTAACGCCCTCAAAATGAAGAAGAGGGCTACTGCTTTTCATCCCAGAGCCTCATGGCATTTGTCAGCTCAAGGAATCCACTAAAGATCATGTTCCTACGATCAACTCCCTTCCCCAATCAGTCCATTTTTATATAAGGGATCTGACAATACTGAGAATTCAACTGACATCATAATCTGCATATAATCTACATACATATCATATTATCATCTTCAGGATCAAAATGTGCATCTCATATTTTGTTATGTCAGGATTATAAAGATGGCAATGAATAAAAACTAGTCTCAAATTCACATCATTAAAGGTATAGTTGTAGAAGTATTCATGGTACGAAAATTCTGCATCATGCAAGTTTGGAATCAGAGAAGGGTGGGCACTCTGTGCATTTCCACCAATAAGGGGTCCAGGGAGTAATGAGCAGCATCCTGAGCTGCCGGAGGGGCTGGAGGAACAGGAGCTGGATTGGGCTGCAGGTGGGTCTTTAAATCATGTCACTGAAACTGACATGCAAGGGACCAGGAAGTTGCGGCTGACACCCAGAACTGAGGAAATTGCACAAAACATCTGCCTCCGTCGCAGCTGCACAGCCCAGAACTGCTGGCTGGCACGGGGACAGGGAGCGTGGCTGGTCTCTGCCAACAGCCACATCTGCCACAAGCCCGTGCATTGGCTGCTGTTCTGCCAGGGGCAGAAACTCAGCTTGGCTTCTGCTTCCCAAACTCATGGCAGCACATCTCGCGGGCCGACTGTAAATAACATCCAAAACCCAGAGGAAACACAAAGGAATAAATCCAGATTATAAGTAAGCGCCAACCAGCAAAATGTCAACATGCATAAGAGAAGTCAAAGAGTTCCAGGATTTCTGTGTATGTGATGGGTTTAGCACCCGGGCCTTTGGTGATGCCAGCCAGAACAATTTCAGTGGGTAGTGAGTGAAGGGGAAGGTTCAAGAGTGAGCCGGGGGTTATAAAGAGCTCAGTCAAAAGAAGATCATTTTAAGCGACTTTGCCCTGGTGGGAGAGAAGAAATTTAACAGTTGGAACAGGGCATGCTATTGAGTAAGAGATTTTGACAGCAGGGGGGTGGGGGAGGAGGGCTATTTTGGTCATTCCTTTCCCTTCCCTTCCCTTCTCTTCCCTTCTCCATCCTAAGATCAGAAGGACATTTATAATGAGATAGAAGAGCAAGGAAAAGAGAGAAGTTCAAGCTACTTTGCATGGAAGGGATTATTGATAGAGCAAAGTCTCTAAGGAATTCAGAAGGTAAAAATTTAACAGTGAGGTTAGCTTTTTTCTGAGTAGTGGGCTCGTCTGCTTCCGTTCTAAGTGTTGCTCAGTCTGCCTTGAGTTTTGTTCGTAGGAAGAGTTCTGGCTGACTTTGCCTTTCAGCAACACAGAACTATTTTCAGGTAAGTTTCTTGTGAAATAAAACCTTTATCACTGTGGAGAATGCAGTATATCATGTGAGGGTCCTGTGTTTCATGATTAACCATCCAACTGGTGTCCACGGCTCTCTACTAATGTTGGTCATTGAAAAGGTCTTTTTTTGTTTGTTTTCCTATTGATGTCTACTATCTTGCAGATTAGAACAATTTGGCTCTAGGCTACTACTACTATAAAGACTACTATATTTATTTCATAAATACAATACTTAATTCAATCGATTCCTAGGTTCCAATCACTTTAATTTAGGTTTTCTTCATAGATTCTCTACATCTAACCCATGGCCCAGGATGGCTATGAATGCAGCCCAACACAAAATTGTATATAAACTTAAAGCATTTTTCTCACTCATGGGTTTTCAGCAGTATTGTGTTCTTAAGGTGCGGCCCAAGACAACCTTCTTTTTCCAGTGTGGCCCAGAGATGCCAAAAGGCTGGACATCCCTGCTCTATCCCTACTAAAAGTTCTGGATGAATCAAAGAATTTAAAAGTTTGATTTTATAATTATCCAGAAGAAAGTATCTGAAATTAGTCTTTTTCTTCCCCATACAGAAAAATACCAGGTAAACACTAAGGTATGATTTCATACGTTCAGATTTCTGGCAAAACTGAAAAGGCAAAATAAATCACAAAAAATGATGTCATAATAATTTATGCAAATATAGACAATGAAAGGAAATGACTTGCAATCTAAAATAGACTTAGACATCATGAACGAATTACATTTTCTTCCATCAACACTTAGTGAATAAGAACCTTCAGGTCTTCTTCCCCTATTTGATATCTAGATTGGATTAGTGGCACATTCAGCCAATATGAACTGCTTTAAAATATGGTAACAACTCAGAACTCAACCACGAGATCTCTGAGAGTCCCAACTATAGAATACTCATACAAGACTTGAATAAAATGAACAAGTATATGCTTCACCAGAGAAAGTCCTACACGAATATGATGTTCAGATATAACTGTTGCTGATTCTTCACAAAGAAGATGAAATAAAGTGTGTAATTGTTTAGAAAAGTAAAAATAATTCACCTACCTTACTTTCTTTTTCACATCTGAGGGGCTGGACAGAATCTACCGTGTGGTTCACTTTCCTTCTGACCCTGGAAAACATAAAGATGTTTGCTTAATGACTTAAGTAATGTCATTTGCATTCCTCAAAAACAATACACACCGATGCAAGATGGAAAATGTTTGAAATTCTCTTGAAATACAGTAATAGAAAGTCTTTGAGGTTTTAGCACTCCGTGTTCCCGTATCCTGTGAAACTATTTCCCCAGACGGGCACTTGGCTTCCTACTACTTTCTATCAGTCAATTGTATGTTTAAGTATCACCATTTTATAGAGTCCTTTGCTGACTGTCTTTAAGGCCAAAGTCCTTTTCTAGTTCACCATCTTCTTCTACTTTCTTCCTAGAATTTATTACCATTTGAATCAATTGACTTCATTAGTATTCACTGTCTCCTTTAGGGGCAAAGAGTTCTTATTTATTTGCTCAATGTTTGGTGCCTACAGCATGTAGTCCCTCTATCACTGTTTAAGAATAAATAAATTAACATTAATGATCACAGGTGTTTTTCAAAAATATAATCATATGTGTGTGTATCTATATATATAAAACTTCTCACTAAAACAGCTTTTTAAGAATTCTTTGTTCATCAGCCCTGGCTGGTGTAGCTCAGTGGATTGAGCGCGGGCCTGTGAACCAAAGGATCGTGGTTCGATTCCCAGTCAGGGCACACGCCTGGGTTGCAGGCCAGTTCCCAGTGGGGGATACATGAGAGGCAACCACACATTGATATTTGTCTCCCTCTCTCTTTCCCTTCCCCTCTAAAGATAAATAAACAAAATCTTATAAAAAAGAATTCTTTGTTCATCAAATTTCACGCAGAAAAACAAAATAGTTCATGAAATGATCATTTGAATTTAAGGCAGAATATTTTCAAAAGCTCTTGGTGCCAGAGCAGCTTAGCTGATGTGGGCTGCCACAACCAATCACCACAGACAGGGTGGGTGGATTAACTGAGATTCTTCTCTTTGAGTTCTACAGGCTGGAAGGTCAAGGATCCAGGTGCCCACTAACTTTTTCCTGGGGAGAGTGTTGTCTTTCTGGCTTGCAGACAAGGGCTTTGCTCTTTTTAAGACCACTAATCTCATTACCAAAGGCCCGCTCCTCTTTTCTTTTTTGGTTTATTTTATTTTTTAATTTTTTAAAATTGTTGTTCAAGTACAGTTGTCTTAATACCTAATCTAACTCTACCTCCCAAAGGCCAAATCTCTGATACCATCTCATTGCGTGAGAGGGTTTTAACATGGAAATGTGAATGGGGAAGATAAACACTCTGTTCATAGCAAAGAAAAATGTATTTTCACAAGTTTTTTTGTATGGATTAAATAATATCTTTAGAAGCATTTTGTGTTAAATCTCAGTAACTAATATATATAGTAAATGATTGCTTTAATTTTTACCGTTATGTATTATAGTTTTCCAATGCTGATGGTTCGGCCAACTATTGATTCTCAGGTTTTAATTGAAGGCACATTTAAAACATTCAAATAATTAAGATTTTATTTTTACTGCATTGGCATTTCCTGGATAGTAATAATTTCATTTGGGAGGAAGCACGTAACAAGCTGACAGTCCACAGGTGGGTAATTCACAGGAATTATCCAGGACAAGACTACTTGATTTATCTTATTCTTAAGCACTTAATCAGATTTTCATCACCAGAATAAACTGCTAGGGAAAATTAAAATACATCAACTCTTTCAAGGCCAACTTAGTGATCACTCTTACAACAGAATTATCTCAGGACCATACAAACAAGTCAGATAAATATGAGTCACATTTTCTATCAAGTTGATCTAGAGATCAATACATTTCAAAATAAACAAATAAACATAATTTATATACTGAATGCATAAAATGAAAGTCTATATATTGTCAATAAAAAGCCCACTTATTTGAATGAACAATTAAGATATCAGCTTTCACAATATTCTACTAGACTGAAATTCCATTTGTTTGTTCTTTTCATTTCATATATTAGCAAATTCTCAAGGAAATTAACTTGCAACTTTAAAGATTATAAAATTTTAGTGACAAAATTATACAATGGAGTGTACTTAAATAGTGGAGTTCGTCACACATCCTTACTACATCAAACAACTGCGATCCATTGGCAGTTTCAAGAACTAATCTTCAAAAATACACATTTTTGTTGTTATTTATTTTAAAATGTTATTGAACAGAAATAAAAGCTATTCATTTATTATCTAAAATGATTAGAATAAAAAAATATTACATATAACAAATTGTCAAGTGAATGGGAGAAATTGAATGTTGCATTATTTTTCTCTTAAAGATACTTCAGGTATCATCAAGTCTAAAATCTTCAGTTGGAGAGGCACACTTAAAAGAGCAACAATGACTCAGAATCAAAAGATAATGCCAATCTTCAAAGTTACACTTCTTAGGAAAAAAATCTCAAGTGAGCTAAGAAAAAGCAATTTTGCTTTTCTGCACCTAATTTTCTGCTCTGCAAAATGTGACAGTTGGTCTAGACCCCCTTCGACGTCAACATTCATAAGAAAGTACAGCTCGTTTAGGACTATGAGAGGTTTCCCATCACTTATATTAGCAGATAACAAAACATGGCAGAAGTCAGCACCTCCACTTGAAAAATCTGTTTAGTGTAAATGTTCTTGTTCAAATTTCATGAATTGAAATAGACTGAAAATCCATTAATGATTAGGCTTAATTGCACATTTTGTTTGTCAATACTTAGTTCCTTATGTAAAATAATCCCATTAGAGACTCTTGTCACGTCACTCACACAGATGTTAAGAAGTGTTATTGAAAAAAAGAGTTATTACATATACACAGGAATTCAAGATTATCAGTGTGACTTGTAGCCTCAATGCATAGATATTTTATGTAAATCAATTATGCTTTCTTTATAATGGTCAATTCACTTCCCCCTTTGATGAACTAAAATCGAGTATATTAAAATATTTCTAATCCTTAAAATTCTGATGTGTTTATGCATTACTGTCTCTATCATTGGCTCAATCTAACTTATGGTATATTACAAAGCCATTTATGAAAAATTGTCTCACGTCTTAGGACTAAACCCAGTGTTTTTGCATTAGAACATAATTATAAATTATTTTCATATTTTATTATAAGTATTAATAAATATTTGCAAGCAGATTTTTAAAAGGGAGAAATGGGTAACAAATTTTATTAGTAACAAACTATAGAAATGATCCCTGAAAGTATAGTCTTGCTATTTTACTAGTAAATTAATGTTTGAGCAATTGTCTCCAAATGTGTCCATGAAGAACAAAACCATAAGATGGGTATGTTTACCAGATTTATTTATCCCCCGCACAAAAGGCAGTCTGAAAAAATACATCATTTGTCAATACTAACACAGTTTTATATAATTTAATAACAAACTTGGTTTAAAATTCTTCATGCCAGCTATGAATTGATGGAGGGACCAAGAACTTACAGCATCCTTTTAGCTCTTTTTCACTGTGTTTTTCAGAATCTAGAAGGTACACAGTGGTATGTCTGACTAAATGTACTCTTCCCTGCATGGGGATGCTAATGCTGAATGTCCAGCTCACAAATAAAACACCTCCTAAAAGCTACATATTTAGAAGTAATTTAGCAGCCTTTATTTTGCATTCCATGTCATTTTCCTCCTGAAGAAATGGCAGCGACTTTAACTTAAAATAGAAGCTATAATTGAAGACATACTTATTATTATAAAGTCTAGAAATGTCTGAGAAATTAATAATTGTTTTGATTAAACTATATCCATGTCGATGAATAAATGAATAATATCAGAGTTAATCAACCCACATAAAACACTATTATAATAACACTTAAAAGTCTCACATGCCACAGATGATTTCTAGAGAAACAGAAGAGGATTTAAATCGTTAGAAATCCATGTATGAAGTGAGATTGATAGAAACTGATTATGGGAGAGAACGAGTTGTTAACTATTTGACAGACATGTTATCCTAATTGAGAGACAAAGCAGTAGCCCTTTGTTTTTATATATTATATACAGAAGCATAAATGTAATTAATTTTTGGTGGACGTTTCTTTTTATTGCTGATACCTAAAGTCAAAAAACATTGACTTCCGGAGGTTATTTATACTGCTACTTTGCTTTATTTGCCATTTTCATATGTCCCTAATCATGAAATATATACTATACATTTAATCCTCTAGTACGAACCTTCCTGTCCTGATAAGCATACATCGTATCCTCTCCTGTGATGGGAACCTTCAGGCTCGACCCTCTCAGTGACTTTCAAGTACATCACTCGGCAGTGCTAACCAGAGTCATCATGCTGTACGTTCCACCCTCAGCACCTGGTCATGGCGCCTCTCGAAGTTGTACCTTGTAACCACCTGCCGCCAGCCCCCAACTGCTAAATTTGCTTCTGGTATCCACAAAGTTGATCTTTTTTATTGGCTCTTTTTACATTCCACATAAGAGTGAGATCACAGACTATTTGTCTTTCTCTGATTCATCTCCCTTAGCATGGTATCCTCAGGAACATCTACATGGTCCACACACATCTCTTATTAGTAGCTATTACCTACACGTTTTGAGAGAAGCCCCCACTCCCTCCAAAATGCAGAAAAAAAATTAGAACCACACTGTGTCAAGAAAGAAGTGCAATGACTTCTACTCTAGATATGAATTATTTATATATAAAAACAGGGTGGGGCCAAAGGAGGTTTACAGTTGTGAGGTCACTGAATAGAGTTTATGATTGCACTATTGTTTATTGATTACTGTATTGTTCTTCCATATGAACAAATGCAGGCCCACTTTTGCCCCATGCGGTATCTACACCCACACGTTAGCAGTTACACAAAAGCTCCAAGTTATATGCGATTACATGAAGCTTAAATGATACACAAACATCAAGAAAACAAAATAATAAAAGTAATACCACCTTATATTTTATATTTTAGGAAAAACAATAAGTATAAGACAGATAAAAGCAGGGGTCCCCAACTCCAAGACCGTGGACAAGTATGGGTCTGTGGCCTGTTAGGGACCAGGCTGTACAGCAGGAGGTGAGCGGCTGCAGCGGGTAAAGCCTCAGCTGCATTTACAGCTGCTGGCTGCCCATCACTCACATCACCCACTACCTGAGCTCTGCCTTCGGTCAGATCAATGGCATTAGATTCTCACAGGAGCTTGAACACCACTGTGAGCTGCCCGGGCAAGGGATCTGGGTTGCTCACTCCTTGTGAGAATACAATGCCTGAGGCTCCAAGGTGGAGCTGAGGTAGAGGTGCTAGTGTGGGGGAGCAGCTGCAAACAGATGATCATGAGCAGGGAGGTTGGACTGGCGCAGGAAATGTAATAAATCAATGGTTTGCAGGCCCCTATCAAAACCCTATCAGTGAGTGGCAAGTGACCATTAAGCTTCATCTGGTGGCCAGGGAGCTGATGTACTTCAATTACACAGCTGCATCTGGTGGCAGGCTTTAAATAAGAATCCCACACTTATGCCCTGGTGTGGGCTGGTGTAGCTCAGTGGATTGAGCGCGGGCCTGCAAACCAGAAGATCGCGGTTCGATTCCCAGTCAGGGCACATGCTTGGGTTGCAGGCCCGTTTCCGGCAGGAGCCAGTTCCCCGCAGGGGATGCATGAGAAGCAACCATACATTGATGTTTCCTTCCTCTCGCCTTCCCTTCTTCTCTAAAGATAAATAAATATTAAAAAAAAGAATCCCACACTTATTTGAGTCCACGTGTGGCCCGCCCACCGTTTTATTCACCGCCCCATCCACACCTCTTTCGGAGGTGCACTTGTCTCAGTCACAGTTTTGCTGAGCCCACATGCGAACCCTGGTGTGCAGTGAGTTGTATAATTATTTCATTTCTATACTACAATGATTACAGTGTAATGATAATAGAAATACAGTGCACAATAAATGCAATGCCCCTGACTGATCTGGAAACTAGCCTCCCCACCACCCCCAATCTGCAGAAAAATACTGTCCATGAAACCAGTCCTTGGTGCCTAAAAGTTTGGGGATCGCTGGTTAAAAGTATTTCAATGACAGTTCTTAGACTAATTACCCAAAGTTTTCAGCTTTCAATATTTCACAAATATTTAGTACTTAAATTGAATTGCATGCTTATCTGTTAGTCCCCTAGAGATACTGTTTGCTTTGAAAAAAGAAAATATCCCAAGGCTATAAACATTCCCATAATTATACTAATAAAGCTGAGTTTCCTAACGCATTCAATCATAAAATCAGTTCCTGGCTACTGGCTTCCTTCAAAATGAGAAACTGGTTTTCATAGCTACAGGGCAATTCAGTCAAAAATAAAGAAGTAGAAAAAAATTACAGAATCTGTAAAAAAAATTAAATTGAATCTGAAACTTCATAATTTTGTATATTTTCCACTGTTTTCTAGAAAATCCCTGCTTACATGCAATACTGAAAAGCATAAAAGAAAAAGTTGGGGATTCTGTCCACTAGGATAAATTTTCAAAATTAAGGAAAGGGAAGGAAAAAGTTAGTACGCTAGTTCGACAAAAGTTAACTTTGTGTTCCTAGTCAGTATGCTTCTTTGCGATGCTGTTTTTTCCAATGATGTGAGTTGAATTCAGGTCACACTGCCAGTTAGAGGTACAACATGGGGAACCAATATCAAGACACACAGGTGGCAAGTGTCGTGCTGGGCAGCCAAGACCTTATAGACCGAAAGACTCTTCCCATTTACAAGTGGGAAAATGAAAATTGTTAAAGAACGGCATTATTGACCACCACAATAATGAAACAAGAAAATTAATATGACTAATTTAAATACGGCAATATCAAGAGTCAATATTGACTGTTGCATGAGTTATATAAGTATAAGAAACAAAAGCATCATTGAATAAATACAAACACACAAATAAATTAAAATATGAATAGATGAATGTAAAAAGTGCTTGTTTTCCAATTTATTAGAGTTGTCTATAGTAGTGTTGACCACAGAGTTAACTGCAGTGTTTTTTCTGATATCTCACTTTTACAGGTATTTTCTTCATGGATTGGACTTTTGATGTATTTACAAATCATCCTCAATCCCAAGATCCCATTAATGTTCTCCTATGGTTTACTTGGGAAGTTCTATAGTCTTTCATTTCATATTTAGGTCTATCATTTACTTTGAGATAATATTTGTGTAAGGTGAAATTGTGTGCCTGGATTTTCTGTTCATTTTTGGTACATGACGTCCAATTGAATTGCCCCAGCACAATTTACTGAAAACCCATTTTTTCTCCCCAAATGCCCTATGCATCTTTGTCAAAGGCCAGTTGACTCTATTTGTGTTCATGTCAGAGTTGATTGTAACATCCCAGAAAGCACAGTATTAGCATATTAGCATGTGATACTGAAGGCAAATTACATGCAATAGTTAGAAATAAAAACCTAACTTCAGAAAATGAGAGAAAAAAAATAATGTTATTGGAAGATAAATACAGGATTAAAAGTATGAAGACTATTTAAGTATAAACCCTTCCTTAATAAGTGTTTCAAAGATGGTCATTTAATTTCTGTTTGGAGCTGCATACTTCCACTCTGAAAGAAATAAATATACCTACCACAAAATAACATTATCCTTTCAAAAACTATGGAAATTATGATAATTAATTCCCCATGCTGGTTGTCACAGTCCTTTAATACTATGATAATAGTAAATACAACTCATTATTTCTACAAATTAAATAAGAAAATGTCCATTAAAGCTCTCTCGCCAATAGTTTCACCAACAGTCTTCATAGAAATAAGTTCTAGTTTCATTTTTTTGAAATTTCATATCATTTATTGGGGTGACACTGGTTCATTTTACCTTCCTTAACTTTTCTCAGATATTCCACAGCTGTAACCGCTCCCTGAACGGAGCGCAGGGACCCCCCCCCTCCTTCATCACTGCCCAATGATGGAATTGCTGTGAATACTAGTTTGCATGGCATGCAGCGGTGCCTTCAGGGTATATGAAGATATACTGCTGCTTGCCAAACATCACCTACCTTCAGATTGTTCTTTCTTGCATTTGTGTCTGATTTTATTTTTAACTTCACCATTATTTATCAAGAAGTTTTATTAGGTACTTGCTTATACTTAAGGTGTTTTAGCTGATTTATACTGGGTGCTGAAGAGGCAAATGTAAATTAATGTGGCTTCTGCTGTCATCTCGGTCTATACATCCACCTAACTATCCATCTACCTATCTACCTCTCTCTCTCTATGGCCTGTGTGAGTGCCTGGGCTCTGCCTTCCTTATTAAACGCTGGGGACGGCATGATTGTTAAGGCAATTGTTCTTGCTTATGTCTCATCTATTGTATTAATCCAGAGGCATTTTTTCCTTAACCCCACGCTCCTGATTCCTCTGCTCCCTTTAGCAGGCCAGAAATAGGACTTTTAAATAATGAAATATACTGCGTTACAGACTGTAAATGAATTTGCACAGGTCATTGGCTGGTACCTTGGTAAGATGTGACATTATCTCGGGCAATCCCAAACCTACTGATCACCTAATATTTTTAGTAAAATAAATATCTGCTTCAATTACAATTTATTATAAAATATGAACTATGAACAATGCAATCAGGGACTTATATTAAAATCAAGTCTACAAATATTCAGTGATAAAATGGACAAGTGTGTATTAAGGAGCTCTCTTTGTAACTTCAGACGCACTAAGGGTTTCTGTATGCCTCTGCTCACTGGAACCTATTAATAATCCTCTGACTACGGGACTTTTAGAGATAAGGAATCTACTGTTCAATGATATAATTAACTTGCTCAAAATCATGAAGCGAATAGGAGGTTCCACCATGATTCACACTCAAGAACTGTGATTCACGAACCACATTTTCACCACTACTTCGCCGTATCGCTTTAAAATGTCCCCTCGGAAACATATATACGAGAGTAACGTACAGCATGATATTTTGCTGGTCAGTTTTACGGCGGATTTTGTGCATGTTTTAGTACTGTGACACCCTTAGGAGCTGTTATGTCTTCTAGGGCCATTTGCCCCTATATTAAATGGATTATATTATCTGTGGAATATGCAACTAAATCCCAGTCTATTTATTTTCAGGACTTCCTAAGACTTTGTTGGAATAAATGGCTTGTTTAATATTTCCCCAAATGTGAACTATGGAATCTTTACCCCAAAGATATGTTTCATCATTTATAAATAATAATAATTAAATAAATAAGACACCTTCATTGTATGGAATAATAGGATTTTAAATTTTACATTTTATGTCTAAGGCCATACCACCCTGAATGCACCCAATCTCATCTAATTTAACATTTTATGATAATATAGGTAAATATTCTCTAACTTCTTTTCACATATTTTGCCAAATTGTTTAATTTTTTTCTAATTTTAAAGAAAATTTAAAAAGCATCCTAAATACCATAGGCACCAAAGTACTTACCTCCAACACAGTTAAAACCTGCCTAGCAGGTTTTAACTCTCCTTGACTTCATCCTTCTATCTACATCAGATGTAAATACTATTCTGAATTTTTTTATAATTTCCATGCATTCCTCATGTTACACGTGGATATATTGTTAACAATATGATGTTAATGAAATAAGGCTAATTATATTATTCTGTAACTTTTTAGATCTTCCTGAAACATTCATGAGACCATCCAATTGAATGGGACATATGACATATTTGGTCACGTATTTTCACAGAATGACAGTACTCCTTTGTGTAGATACATCGAGTATAATTATCTATTCTCAAATCAGTGGGTATGTGTTTCAGTTCTTTTTTTATATAAAAAACAGCATTTCTCTAGAATTCCTTTGCAGTTTTTTTGTGGATAAGCGCAAATGTTTCCCCTTATTTATACCCCTAAGAGTTGAATTGCACACCGCCTGACTTATTTTGATGGCATTTAATGGCAGAGATGCCGCCTCAGAACATTTGTACGATTGGAGGACACCTCTCTCCTCATGCCCTCAACCCCTCTCTATCCAAGCCTCTCCTCTTTGGCAAGAAGCTGACTACCAGTCCCCAGGGCGCACAGTCACGGGTCTGGGGACACCCACGGAGAGAGTCAGTGTTAGGGAGCAGCTGGGTGGGAGGAGGCAGTCCCCACTGATGAACACGTGAGCCCCGTCTGCCCACGTGGTCTTTATTACTCTGGATCTGATATCTCGGTCCCCACTTAACATGACCCTTTAATTTTAATATTTAAATTATTTAGGGAAAGGGAGCTTTCTTCTGAGACACGTACAAACTCCAGCACCTATGCACGGGGTGCGTGAGATGTCTCCTTGCTCTAGAGCTTTGCCAACTCTTCCTCATGTTAAGCATTTTAATCTTCCTCCACTTATGGGTGAAGAAAGGCATCCGATTGTCCATTTAATCAGCAATGCCCATGTTATTTATGAGTTTGGCACCTCCTTTATATTTTCATTGCACACTATCATGTCTCTTTTTTCTTTTTATTTGTCCATACATTTTGCTCATTTTTACTGGGCTATACATTTTGAATATTAATCCAGGCAGGAATCAGTGATTTCCTGAGGAGGCTAGGCCCCTATCAGAGGATATAACATTAGAAATAAAAATCTAGGTGTTGCCCTGGCTGGTGTAGCTCAGTGGATTGAGTGCTGGCCTATGAAGCAAAAGGTCGCTGGTTCGATTCCCAGTCAGGGCACATGCCTGGGTTGCAGGCCAGGTTCCCCAGTAGGGGATACATGAGAAGCAACCACACATTGATGTTCCTCTCCCACTTTCTCCTTCCCTTCCCCTCTCTCTAAAAATAAATAAATAAAATATTTTTTAAAAAGTCTAGGTGTTAGGGATAAATATCAGTATAATTAGGTGGCGATGCTTCGGAGCCATCATACCACATATAGCTGGAAAGGTATAAAATGAAATACTATTTCCTTGTTTTTCTCCAATATTAGATTTTAATGCCTATTTAATTTCTAATCCATTATGCAGCTTACCAAAACAGTGATCATCATCTATAAATCTCACAAGTACAAGTTAATAAATCTACTTGATAAATAGCAAGACTTTTAGCTATAGGGAGCAAAGCTATCAATATTGTGTTAAGGACCAGCATGCATGCAGAGCTCTTAAATATAACTTTACTGGGCCCCGAAATAAAGGTTTTACCACCCTTTTATCTTTGTGGGGCAGACACACCTCACAGCTCTTTTATGCCCACCTTATGACAAACTGAATATTACTAGATACATTTGTTCATAAAAATAGTGTGCTTACATTACAAAATGTTCAATCTTGTACGCCTACAGTTTTAAACCTTGTAAAATCAATTATGTGTATTATAAGAACCTATGAAAATGAATTACATGTTTTTTACTACGTTCCAGATTTCAGAAGGGTCAAGATATTACCAAGTAGAAAGAGGCTCATTTGAACACTCAGGCTATGCCAACCCAGCTTCCTGCCTCCTCTTTCCAGACGCCACATTTTCTAATTTGACTCAAGCTTGGAGGTCTAGAAACCCTGTAACAATTTTCCAGAAAAGGTCTGCTTTACTTGTTGAACCAGAGAAAAGACATACTATTTCAATGATACCATGGAAATATGTAAACACATAGGTGTTTACATAACATTGCATTTTTTTCTGTATCTTCTAAGCACCCAGATTTCAGATATAGATAACTAATTAGTTTTTTAAACAATCGATTCTTTTTAGGATTTACGAGGTAAAATGTTTGAGTTTTCCTGGCTATTGCACAATATTTTCATCTCAACATTTTATTAATTGAAGTGCAAAATCCATACAGAGGTGTTAGAAAATATGAAATATGTACAAATTCAGATAAAGGCATAACAAAATAAATGTTAATTTTAGTAATTTAAAAAAATAATTAAATTGTTAAACACAAATTTCACAAAGTCTAAGGGAATCATTTTATAAGTTCACATGAAACAGTCTGAGTTTCCTAAGAATCTACTTATAGATATCTTCATTAATTACATAAAATATTCAGAAACTCCTATTTACATGTACTTTTAGGAACTAATAACATAATTTGCAAAGATATAAAAATATAGCCAGTTTCACTCATTTTGGCTTTTTTTCTGCTAAAAATCTGACTTCACCATTTCAAAATTTCAAATAGTATTTCCCCCAGGTTTTCCCTGTCCTGTTGTACCAGGTATAGCATAGAAGTTGTTGGCATTTCAAATACTAAAAATAAAATAAAACGAAACTTTTACTGTACTTTAGAACAACAAGTAAATTTGGATTAAGTTCCATTTTGTTGAATCTACTTTACCATATTGCTTTGCAACATATTAATTAATAGTTGGTTTTCTTTTTCCTCTTATTCTGCCACCCCTTTCGCCTCCTTTTATTAAGGGTGCATGTTATCCAATATAAGTACTTTATTAACAAGAAGGACTTATAAATATTTAAATAAATCATGTACGTCTAAGAATAAGAGAGTTTTCATCTTTTTCTTTCCTGCCAGATACACCCAAAAAGAAACAATGGTCATCTTTTTGTCTTGATTCCTGCCTCTCCTGTTGGCGTGCAGTCAACTTGAGTCTGTTCCTGTGGCTTCTTTGTTATTCATGTAAGTCAGCAGGAGCTTTAAACTGCTTCATCCTAAATTAGAGACCTCCCACTTTTCTCCACCAGAGACTAATACAGAGGAGAAATGAGTGCCATGCTGAGAACATAATTTTAATTCAAAACATAATTTAAATATAAAAATTTAGTTTTTCCTACAAACATAATTATATGCATTTATTTTTTTTTCTGGTTAGATGCTTGAGACCTCAATAAAAATGTTTTCAGTTTCAACACTGAGGATAGCATTTCCACGTGTAAGATCATTTTAAGGTTTAATGATCTAAACACTGATATCTTGAATTCTGTTACTAATCTGTACTAATTATAGTTTAAATTTACTGATTTCTCAAAAAGTAGGACCAATTTCAAAGACCATAAAAATCGTATCATTGCTGCTGTTAGATAGGACACATAATTGGCTTATTTTTCTACTGAAAAGTGTAGCATTGTACACATTAAGAGTTTTGCCATGTAGGTTTTAACTATAAAATCAATTTTGTTTTTGCAGTCTGCAACCAAAGTGAAACTAAAATTTCTTGCCTATTTTTAGTAAAGAGGCTTTATGAGGAACAAAACAAAAACTGAGACAATTTAATTTACATTTTTAACAAGCGATATGTAACAGTCTTCTTTATCACTAACTCTGACTCTCGGATGAGATTTCTTGTTATTTTGTAGCTTTTGCACAACACTCTGGAGAATGTGATCTTTTGGTATATGTACAGATTATGAGATGACTATCCCAATAATGTAAGTTAAAACATCTTTTCTCACAGTTACCATTTTTATGTGGGTGCAGCGACAACTAACATCTACTCTCAGCAATTTCACATATAAATGAGCTTTTTATTGCAAAGATTTGTGTTAAAACAAGGATTCAAAATGTGCTTTGCAGCTCACTCCTATTAGAATTCTCTCTCATATCCACCAAAAATACACACTTCTCAGCCCAATCCCATATTCTAATCCTCTGTGCTTCGTTAAAAATACTATTTGAGACATATTCGAATTTCCTGTGGAAAATATTGTTTCCTGTTATCACCTTCATCCATAATGATTCTTTTATATGTTTCAGAAATACCTGTACAAGTTTTAATAGCGTGACTTTTAAGTTCAATAAATATTAATACCAAATTTGCCTTAATCCCTGGTAATAAAACCTAGAGACTTCTTTCTTGCTCTCTATGGTTCAGTCACCATATTTTAAAAAATATTATTAAATGTTGCACCTAGACCAAAAAAATCTAGGCAGAAATGTGATCATTTTCACTATTTCATTATTATAAAAGTCCACCTATTTTAAATCCAGCTTTCCCTTCTCATATAAAAGCAACAGGCTGAATTTTGTACTTACAATTTTCCTATTTATTTTAAATATATGTTTTACATGTTTGTATCATTATACATGGTGTAGTGTTCAGCTTTTTAATGTTTAGATATTTCTGACATCTAAAGAGGATTACACTTTCTGCATTCTTCTATGACTTTATTCCAACAGAATATTTCTGAGACACATAATGTTATAGCCACTACTCTTTACTCATCTTTACTTGTGCGTTGCAAGTGACATAGAATACAGACCATACAAAATACCATAAAGGTATACCATAAGACATTCTTCTACTTTACTTTTTATATTTATATGTTACTAGTGTTAGCAAAGTAACACTAGTAACTTATATATTTCCACCTATATTTCCCAGTACACATATACAAGGTTTTTCTAGGTATATTCCCAGGTATGAAATTTCTGCGTCATGCATGTACATCCTTGCCTTTACTAGATAATATCAATTTTTTTTCTAGCAGTGCAAAGATATGTTTTTTTCTAGATCTGGTTGGTGTTTCAAATTTTTCAAACAACTTGCGATGTTGTGAAATTGTATCACATCATCTCTAGATACTTCATATTTAGATGTCTCTCTAGATACTGGGCTGTTATGAATGACATCATCCTCTTCATATTTTATTTTCTTGTTTAGTTGTTGCTGGTGCATGTAAGTGTTATTGGTTTTAAATACTGACTTTACATCTAAAAAATTTACAAAGCTTACTTATTAATCCCACAAATTTATATACAGATTATTTGTGATATTCTAGATAGAGACTAACATAATTTATAATGATAATTTTTTTCTATTCTTCTACCTCTAAATAGTTCTTATTGAGCTGAGACTGAGAGAACAATCATTTAAATATATTTTAAATAAATACATGAATAAGATGTTTACGTATGATTAAACTACAATCACTAAGATAAAAAGGTCTTAAAATTGACAAAAGAATATCTCTTACGGTAAATTTTACTAAGTAAAGTTGGGAAAGATTGAGTATTTTAATGAGTTTCCTCCAATAGAGTTTATTCCTTAGGCCTTAGAGGTCAAAAGATCAATTTCAACAGAGCAAAGTACTAATTTTAAAGATTACATTCAATTGTCTACATTTAAGAAGTGGCGATAGGCCAAGGATATTGATAGAGGAAGTTGGACTGATAAAAAACTTAATTGCCTTTGATAAACTGCAAATTTCTCTTTTAAGCCTTAGTTACTAGTCCTCTTTGTATAATGGCTGGAAAGCTGAATGAGGCCTAATTGACTGAGGATTGCTTCAACATAACTGCTTTCCAAATGTGAGCAGGCCATAATAATATTTTATTGTTCTTGATTCAAATTACAATGAATACTAAAACCATGTCACAATGTTTTCAAATGAAAGATTTTAATTTTAGTAATTTTAGTTTTTCTCCATAAATTTACATATATTTACATATGGACAAGCTTAAAAACTGTGAAATTTATGTCCATAGGTTTATCTACTCATATGTGGAATATTTAATTTTGCCAGAGAAAACAGAAGGTTATAATTCAGCTTGTAGTTTATAGTGATTTCATGAACTCTAGGAGCACAGTAACAAGTATAATGGATATTTAAATTCAAGGAAACAATTTTGCAAACTACAGTTCAGTACCTGTTTTGTAGATTGAAAAGATTCACTAGTAATTTTGGATTATCATTTAGAAGAACCTGCCTAATCACACTTATGAGTTTTATTCTTTCTGTTTTAATTACTATATAGAATTTATTACTGATTCATTGCATATTAAAACATTTCATAGAAGGCAAATCTTTCCATTTAATTTTTAAAGATGTAAACAGATAAGATTTTGTATGAAATGATAACTCTGCCTTTTCTCACTAGCGACAGATCACATCACTAACTCATCACCGAGGAAGCTCATTTGCTATCTGTCTGTGTCTGGTTTATTGATGTGACCTGATGTATATTTTAGTTGCCTTTGATTACACAGGCCAAGTTGTTTTACTCTGCTGTTATTACTTTTAAAATCTCATAATGATGTTAATTGAATGGCCCTCACTAACATTGAAGTTGGTTGCTATCTTCTCATAAAAAAAACCACTCATTTTGAAAGGTTAAGTACAAGCTGCAAGAGACTAATAACAGAATAACATTATTGGTATATATGTTGATAATAATGTTGATTTCGGAGGTAACATTATGACAGCTATAACATTAAAAATCACTTTTAAACATTTTCCTTAGTGCTGCTGATACAGTGCAGTCCCACGTAGGTACATTTATCATTGTATCCATTTTATGAGAGAAAGCCGAAGCTTGAGGACATTAAGTGACTTTCCCATCCGAGTCAGTCTCTCCAGCACAGGCACTGTGAGCACACCACTCCACTGCCTCTTTGCACACTGGTAAAGACGATACCTTCATTGACTATCTTATGTAGTAATGCCCCTACCCAACGGGGGGTGCATTCCGAGACCCTCAGCGGAAGCCTGACACTGTGGGAAGTACCACACCTATACATATTGTGTTTTTTCCTATATATACATACCTATAATTAAGTTTAACTTATACCTTAGGCAGTTCCAAGACTAGAAGATTCATTCTTACTATAAATCACACGAACCTCAGCATGTGACTTAATTTCCTTCCTTACTCAGTGGAGACGCCTCACCTTTTCACTGAAAGAAAACATGTCACGGCTTCTCTTTGGGCACAACTGAATCACCACCATCACTGTGTTAGCATGTAGGGGACATTAGGAAGTAAGATATAGGTGACTTGAACACAACATGCTCTTCCACACCTTGACAGTAGATCCTATAACCTGAGGACTACTAAGTGATTCATGGCCAGGGAGCATCAGGACCGAGGGACAATTCAGGTCCAGGGCAGGACATCATATGATACAGTGCATTATTTAAAACTTGTGGACTGTTTATTTCTGGAACGCCTGTTTACTATTTGGGGCTGCACTTGCCTGCAGGCTACTGAGACTATGGAAAGCGAAATCGCCATTGAGGAAAGATCGCTGTACCTGTAAGTGCCACTCCAAAGCAGGGGATAGGAAGCAGGGCTTTCCAATGAATGTTGAAAATGTTATCCAATTATTTTTCTAGGAGAGACATGTTTTACTTTTCTCACACAATCAAACTGATTAAGGGAAAGGGAAACCAAGATTTGATTGTATCTTTTCTTTTTCTTTCTCTCCTCTTGATTTTTCCCCTTATGTCTACCATTCTTTGTACAAGCAACCTCCTCCCCAGCAACTTCACAGGCCATTGCTTTCCTTCTGGAATCAAATGAAATCAATCAAATCAATTTTAAAAAAATTAAAAATGTCATTTCTTGTGCTACATTTTATTGGAATAAAAATATGTATGTTATTGATCCCGGAATGGTCTAGAAAGGCTTAGCGGCACCTATTTAAGGTGCCACTGACCCCATTTACAAACTTGGGTGGAACCATTTCTGCTGATACTGAGTAGAATAAAAAATATAAAAGAGGTTTGTTTCTTGAGAGGAAAAAATATATATAATTCCTTGGCAAATAATGTCAAGAATAACAGCTGTTTTTTTTATTTTTTTGGTTTTTTTCCCAGTCAAGACTATGGATTTTGGTGTCAACACCAATTAGATTCACCTCCCAGGTTTCTCAGAATGGGAAGAATGAATGTCCTTGTGCTAATAACTTATATAGAATTTAACTCATCGTTCTCATATGCAAGTTATAATGATAGTTTCTAGCATAGAGAAATAAGGCAAAGAACCACAATAAAGTAATAATTCCTATAATTCAGCTAGCACAATACCTGACACAAAGGACACTCTCAAAATATGTCATTTCGCTTCTGATTAATTATAATAATTGCCATTTTTATTGTGTACGAGCATGAGAAAGTTGTGTCTGAATAATTCGCATCTCTGCAATTATCACCTCTGAAAGGAAATTTAAAAAGTATGGCATTTCCAGAATAGTTAAAGCAACTCCAATAGAGTTTGAGAACACAATGAAAATAAGCCTTTTTTTCAAAACACAATTCCTCAAAAAGCCTTTTGTTACCCCTTACTGTTTAACGTGTCAATCCACACTTACTGGCATCAAAGAACCTCCACTTTAAAAAAGTTATTGGGGACACTGTTTTTTGAAAATTTCTCTGCTTTACTTGTGCATAAGTGTCAGTAGTGCTGTAAAAGTCTCTGCCTTGGGAAGTGTTTACATTTGTGGCATTGTTGAATTTGCTCGGTGCAAATGAAAGAGACAATAAGTACAGATTTTAGAAACTACCGCACTTCGAGTCTTAGATCTGAAACCAACTAGCTATGTGACTTCAGAAAATGATTCCCTTGGTCTCCAGTTTCTCATCTGCAAAACTGGAAGAATAATATTGTTTAAAAGGGTCGTTGCAGGAATTAGTGGAGTTAATGCATTGGAAGCACCACGCAGAGAGGCATTGGGCTCATGGTCCCACAGAAGCACTCAGGGAGCCTGAGCTATTATTATCCCTGTTAACACAGGCTAGCCCGACTGGGAAAGAGCTGGGGAACTTGAGTAGAAAATCAGATGAGGATGGATTGAAGCCCAGTACTGAGAACCCTCTTACAGTTCATTTAATTTCCATCCTTTCCTGATCGTACCAGAGAGCTAAAAGTACACTGTGTAAAATTACTGTCTTGAATTCTTTGTTTGCAGGAACACAGATCAAAATGGAGCACGCTTCTGGTGAATGCCCTAATTGAAAATGGGAATAGGGTCCTGCTGGCTTCTCCACAAGCTATAAAAACACACCTATGAGTGAAGAAACTTTTCTCTTAAACCCATCCGTTTTCCCAAGATCCTTTGTGGCCAGTGCAGTCCTCTCTGTTTAGGGTGGGAAGAGGCATGACACACCTTCCTTCCCCAATCCTAGCAGTTTTCCTGTCTTAACTCTTCACCCATTTATACAATAGGCATAAAATATATTTATCCCATAGACACAGGAACTACTTCTCAGATACCAAGATGTGGAAAAGGAAGAGATAAAACCATTACTACTTACAGGATATAAAATTGTCAACACACAGTACCTCAAAAACAAAAAAATGATCATAAAATGAGTTAGTCAAAAAGTGCAATCAATAAAAGTTAAATAAATTAAAAAGCAAAGTAGTAACTTGCTATGCATCAATAATTTCCAGGAAAAAACATGCAGTGGCAGTTATCACATTTACCATGGGAGCAAAATATAGCATAGGCATCTCTAAAATGAAACAATGCTAAAGAAAATAAACAAAGCAAAAATGTTTCAAAACACTAAAACCTGTCAATTATGTTTAATTGGGGTGATGAATTCTTTAGCTAAAGAAGCAGAGAAAGAAGAAGAAATGAGAAAAGAGGAAGAGGAAGAGAAGGAAAATGACGCTGCTGTATCAGGCAACGACAGGGTGATGGGCACACTAATATACTTATTACATTTTATTAGTTACAAAGGTATATTTGCCTTGTGAAAATTCATCAAGCTGCATAGTCATAATTTGTGTGATCTCTGTATGTCCCATTTTAACAAAAAAGTAGGGCTGGAGCAAGGTTAAAAATAATGAAATCCCTGATGCATCCTGTTAAACTGCTTTCTAAAAATAAATAAAGATACATGAGTTCCAACCAGCAATATGTCACTGCACAGGGTATTATTATTGATGCAAGGTACCAACTGAAAAGTTAAAATGTAACATTTTAAATGGCATTTGCAATTATTAAAGCATTTGAAAATGATTCTGCATGTTGTTTTCCATTGAAGAGTACATGTAATATTGTATTTTCTGATAAAACTACAAGTTTTATACATAAATTTTTCCTCTTTTGGTGACTATAAAATATCAGTTATTTCTTTCATATGAATGCACCAAATTCATCTAACATATCTATGTACATTCATTCACTTCTGATGGAAATAAATCGCCTTCAATGGCTGTATTTAAGTGCATGCAGATTTTTTATCTTTTTTGCTCAGACAGAAATAATTTGTTTCTGATTATTTCCAACATTTTGCACACCACTGCAAGAACATGAGTAAGGGGATGTTTCAAGAGTTGTTTGCCAATATTTCTCTGACATCCGAAATGTGATAAGAGAGTCAGGTGTTCGGCATAATGACACGAATACACAATACATCTTTCTTCTCTGGAGGTCTTTTTATACAACTGTTCACTGACATGTCACTCATGCTATGCTTTGAGGTCTCTTTTTTTTCTGTAAGTATTAAATATAAAAAACATAATTTAAGTTGAAAAGGGGGGGAAAAGAAAGACTATGTATTCTGTTTAGCAACTAAAATTTTCCAAAAAAAAAATAGAAAGAAAAATACAAATTTTCCATTAAAAGTATGTGCTTGTATTTCCTTACTCTGCAGGGGGCTAGAAACGAAGCCAGTTGTTTTCATTTTATTCATTATTTTACTGAGCATGATCTGAAGGCCTTATCATAAAAATAAGAGAAATGCTCAACTTTCAATATGAACACTCTAACCTTTTTTAACACGGTTTCTAAAAGGAAGGTTCATTTACATGGAAATAGAAGAAACTAAACTAATCTGATGATGTATGAGAAAGAGCCATTGTCAAGTTAATATGAAAGAGTCAATGTATTCTTTGGAGGCTATGGGCTTCTGAAAATAAAGCAGAAAAATCATAATGTGTTTTCCCTTACCATCTCTCACACTTCCCAGAGAGATTGCAAGTGAACCTATTTGATACATGATACGATTGCTTGAGTTTCGAAGGTGTTTTTTATCGAAATCTTTTTTGGGTCATTTTATAGTCTCAAAATTTCACCTGGTAAGAGCAACTATATAGTGAATTGCATACCTGCATTTCATTGCTAATTTAACTGTGACTGTAAATATTCAGTAATAGGAACTATTACTACCAGCAACACGGGAGTGTGAACTCTTGCTTTAGGGTTTGCATCCAAATGGCCTCAGCGCCACAGAAGCAGAAGTCAGTTCACTTGCTGCAGATTAGAATGGACATACGAGGCTACGCTCCCATCTGTGACCCTCACTAGCTACCATCCTCTTACGACACAAAATCATGCTTCCTGGGCAACCTCCCCTCGCCTGTAAGACCTTTAAGATGCTTTTCCACCAAATAATGGTTCCGTTTTGCAAACTGTATCGACTGCTTCCTGATGGCATAAGCCTGAAAGACTATTTTAAAACACAATTGGAAATGCACTTGGGAATAACAGATTTGGCTCTGATCTGAAAGGAAGCTCTATAGAGGGCTCTTCTGGAAGATTTTTCCCTTTCCTAAAAGGAAGTTACATAAAACGAAAGGAAAAAGAGGGAGGGAGAGAAAGAGACAGTGAGAAAGAAATAGTCTCCCTTATTAAGACTTATTAAGTCAATGTAATTAGAGAGTTGACATTTTAAGCATCAATTTGGATTTCATAAAAGTTTTTCAAGCTTCCCAAAGCCCACCCCATATTCTAATCCCCATATATGACCACTTTCAACAATTTTGCTGCATATTTTTGCATTTACTCCATATTTATACTTTGTTTCTTAAGTTTTAATGAATACCTACATAATGACCTTGGAAGACCTCTTTTACCCTCTTCCATAATAGAGCAAGGTGAAAATATATATTAAATCATGAAGATTACTTTCTACTAATATTCAGTTATTCTGGGTCTGTGTTTTCTCTCAGCTTCATTTTATTCCACAGCGTCTCAACCATGCTTTTGACACCTGCGGTGCAGATCCATCTCAGGATTTTAAAGACTTCCTGAGATTTGTGTAAGACTTAACTATTCCTATTCACTTGCAATTAAAAGTTGTTGTTATTTTCAACTATACAGCTGCTCCTCAAGTTGCCTTTGGGTTATTTTTCTCCATTGTTAGTGACTTCAATCTGCCACAGCAAGGAATGTCCTAATTGTTCCTCTTAGACCGTGACAGCTAATTATAGGAGTTCCTTCAGGGTGACACCACACCTGCTGAACACACAGGTACCTAACAGCTCCTCAGACAGTCTTGCACTCTCTCCCATACATAATAGAAGAAATAAAAGTTGAAAAATCATCAAAACTTTGTCACACTTCCTAAAAGTAAAAATAAAGTGATAGTGCACTTTATAATGATGAGAACAATATATAAAAGATAGTTCTGTCAACTACTCTGGTCATTGAATATGTAACTATAAAAGATGTTCAATGTATAAAGGACACATGGACAAAGCCAAAGGGTGTAGGATGGAGGGTGGGCGTGGGGGGGTGGAGAGAGTGGTGGGGGAAAATGTTGTTCAACTATACTTGAACAACAATATAAAAAATGACAAAAGAAAGATTCAAGTCTTTTGAAAAATAGCTGAAAATCAGTTCTAGATTTTACAAATGGCTATTTCAAGGGACGCATAAGAAATTGCTCTCAGAACAAAAACATATTCCAGAGATAAAATAATAATAATGTAAATGCAGTACTATATTACATTTTAAATAATATCCTGGCATATATTCAGCCTACATGGAAGGTAGGTATAATGCATGGCTATTTAAATTATGCTTGACAATTCTTGGTGATCGCATTTGCTTACCCTGAACTCTAATTTTTAATCCTCAAGAAATATGTACCCTTTCATTTCAGTAATATATATTATATATACCTATGTAAATGTTCCAGCATTCATCACTCTCACTTTCTTTTAAATATCTGAAGTTTACTTATTTGTAGGGGACCAGTTTGTCTTGGCCTGGCAAATGTGACACAGCTCTGCAAGGAAAACCTACAGAAGCGAGGTGGTGGGCAGGAGACAGACCTTCAAACCGAGTTTTCCCGTGGGAATCAGGCCTAGAAAATGCATACAGATTGTTATGGCTTGCTCTTGCTAAAACTCCATCACCCTGGTCTAAAGCAACAGATGTATATTGTCTATCTTCAAGGTAATTTCCAAAGCTTGTGTGAATTTGCCCAAGGACAGAGCTAATCAGGTCATCACCATTCCCCTCTGCATGTTATTTTCATTTCCTTGGTTGTACCTAAAGTGTAGGCAATAATATTCTATGTGATAGATAATAAATCTTTCTATGATGTAAGACCCCAGGAAAACAATAAAAGCCTGTCTAGGCAAGAGTTGGGGTGCTCCCCTCTTGAGGGAGTGGCCGAAGCACCCATAGGCACTCTCCCCTTGAGAGAGTAGCTGTGCTGTACCCTTTTTCTCCACAGGATTGTTGTCACCTGTGCATTCATTCTTGCCGTCAGCCACAACAGGTGGACTCTGCTGGCCGGAGTCCACCACATTTACTAAAGTTAAACTTTGATGATCTTTCCAAAAGATAATTTACTTTATAATATGTTATTAATCTCTAAGGCATTCTACAAAATTCATTCCCTTACCAAAAAGATTAATAAAATGCTGATGGCAAATACATATTTTATAAATATCCATTACAAGTGTTTTTTAATGATATTTTTGGTTATAAAGTCATATCAAATATACTAGCCAGGATACTGGATATTGCAGAGAAAGGTAAATGGAGGAANACTCTGCTGGCCGGAGTCCACCACATTTACTAAAGTTAAACTTCGATGATCTTTCCAAAAGATAATTTACTTTATAATATGTTATTAATCTCTAAGGCATTCTACAAAATTCATTCCCTTACCAAAAAGATTAATAAAATGCTGATGGCAAATACATATTTTATAAATATCCATTACAAGTGTTTTTTAATGATATTTTTTGTTATAAAGTCATATCAAATATACTAGCCAGGATACTGTATATTGCAGAGAAATAGGATTTTCAAAACTGGTAATAATAATGTATTTTAATAAGAAAGTCTTATTAAAGACTTTCAAAACTGGTAATAATAATGTATTTTAATAAGAAAGTCTGAGATCTATACATCTTATTAATTTTAGAGTAAATGGAGGAAAGAATAAAAGAAGAATGCATCATTCCATAAGTTGACCAAATAATTTAGTATCTCCTCTTTGTACACAGGTTTTATTCCTAATAGATGATTTCTTTTACAAGAAAATTTCCATTTTATAGTGTGAGTCCTAGTTTTAAAATCTTGCGTTAGAACACATCGAGGTTTTCACTATTCATTAACTTTGTGAATTTTTCTGGCTCTCACTTAAACTGTTTCTGATGTTTATGTGCTGTTAGCTAAAACAGTCCTTGCCAGTGCATTTAGAGGGAATCCTCTGAGTTCATCTAAATCATTAACCTGCCTTTACAAACCACAGGGTGGACTCCCTTAGTCTAAAGGACACACCACCAAGCCTGCGCATCCCATTCAATGCACAGATTTCATTTTGGCTAAGTTTTCGTGCAAGGCTATTCACCAATACCGCTCACATAAATCCATCGATAAGATGATTTCCACAATTCCCAAAGCTACTAATGGTGTGTCAATTCTGGGCAAAGAATAACAAATGTCAGGATTGGCCGCAAAATGTAATTATGTGTCCTTCAACCAGGAGCTAATTACACCATCCGGTGTGAAAACGACTCCTTGAGAATTCCCAGAGCCTGTAGGAGGCATAATAACTCTTAATTCACCATCGCATCAATATAATTTCTAGTGTCACCTAACAGCGCTAGCTCGGTTTTCAATATGGCATTTTTTCTTATTGCACTTGTTTCTAAACTGTATGACAGATAAATCATATCCTGCTTTGCATTAGATCCTGTCTCCAAATGAGTGTTCCCAGTTTACCAATGTCCTGAGTCATGACAGCCTACCGGAGAAAATGTCATAAGCAACGGGCAACCATCGAAGCAGGGACAGAAGGTTATTATATTTTGCTCTAGACAGGAAAACACTCTTGTGGACTTAATAAAGGAGACTGTTTCATAGCAACAGTAAAATCTGGATTTGGGAGGACATTCTGCAGTCAGCAGGTTCTTGGGGCCAATTCAAGCATTTGACTGTTCCTGATTAGACAGCATGTAAAAATGGTATTTGTATTTGACAACAATATGTATGTATAATAATGATCTCAGATGTATTTTAATAGTATTCGATTGAGCTAATCATTCATTTGGTTCAGATTTTCTGGGATTTTTTTGGTGCATGCTTCAGAGACAGCAGTTGGAAACGGTCTCTCCCGGCTTAAACACCACAGTGGGGGAACGGGAGGAATCTGGAAATCCGAAGAAGTGAGATGGGAAAGCCGATGATGACAGGCAGAAGGACATTTGGATGCTGTTTCACAAGAGACTTGGCCTTGACAGAAACAAAATCTGATGTGGATGAAGAATAAACAGCCCTGAATGCATTGCTGATGCAACTCTGATTAAGAGTCCACTCTTGGGTCCTAGCCTAAACCTGTAATGGTTTCAACTATGAAAAGGCACAATGGGAGCTGGGGTTGAGAGAAAGATGTTAATAATACAGTCAGATGGTGCTTCCAAGGTCCTGAGTACACTGACGTCTTCCCAGACTGTTGCTAGGCCTTGGCCACAGCAGATGTGCCACCCGGATCCGTTTCGTGCATGAATTTGTTCACATAATATACATATATCATTGTTTCTGAGGATGTTATAAATGTATGCAAAGCTCTCTATAATGTTCCATAGGTTCTTAGAGGTTTCTGAAACCACATTAAATATGATTTTAATATTCACTTGTCTATCTCCTTTGACTGTGGGTGATTCCCTGCTTAGTCTCCATGAAGTTCTTAAATACTCTTCATCAAAACTGGAGAGGCTGCTCTCTGAAATATGTTTTCATTCTGACAAGGGGCTACCCATTTTTAGAAACATCAACCATACCTAGAACCCACTCACTTTCCTCGAAGTGCCACAGAATCCCCTTTGGTGATAGTTATCTCTTCTCTACAAAACCCTGTTACAATATTTATTATTGTGATGTATATTCAAAATTATTCTGGTGATATGATTCTGGATACAGTAACTCAGTGAGGTAAAATTCTTTTTCAAGCTCTTGCGGAAAACGAGAGAAATAGTAATGAGCACATGACGACGCAAAACAGAAAAGAATGTAAAATCCCACTATGCACGTATTTCTCTCCCGTTTCCAAGGTCATGCATAAAATGTAGAGGATCGCTCTTTGCCTGTTGCATTTCCATTGCAGTGTCCTTAGACAAGCATTATGGAACAGGGCCCTGCATTAAACTGTGGGATATTATAAGTACGTGTGGGCTTTATAGTGACTGCTTAACCGGTGCCTTCTTTACAATGACCGAAGTTCAGGTTTTCGCACGTGCGTTCCGAAGCTCTTGGTCTCTGGCAGTTGGTGAGTAAAGCCCATGGTTAGAAATATCTTACGGTATAAAATGTCATTTATTATTATGCAATCTCAAAGATTACATTGAATTCCACTGCCCTTTTTTGTCCAGTAGGTAAAATAATAATAATGATGATGAAAAAGAGATCACTCTTTTTTCCCTTCCTTTCCTTTTTCTTTAGCTGAAAGCATTTGAGGGTAGGACTAAATTCCAACAAAAGCAGCCAAAGTGCATTTGCTCAT
Organism: Sturnira hondurensis; assembly: GCF_014824575.4. Lineage (NCBI taxonomy): Eukaryota > Metazoa > Chordata > Mammalia > Chiroptera > Phyllostomidae > Sturnira > Sturnira hondurensis. Next base: position 10,035,497 of record NW_028091156.1, read on the forward strand.
CCCGCTACTTTGATTCCATACCACCCTGTTTGATTTTGTAACGGCGTGTGTAGACTGCTAGTGTTTGAAAGCACTCTGCTTACCAGGAATTTGATAAGTGATTAGAAATTTGGCCAATGTTTTCTCCGGGGGCTGCTGCCGAGCTTCCGTAAACAGAGCGGCGTGCAGGCTGAGGCGAAGGGCTTGCCCTGGCGGGCCGCAGCACTGCGGTGCAGGCAGCAGGAGGCACGTTTGGGGCGCTTTCCCTCTCTGCAAGGCTTCGGGGAAATATGTGAGCACGCAGCTGACTTTCCACAAGAGGGCTTCATGTTTCAAATCTGCATTATCATACTTTCTTGGCATCATGCCCAGAAAAGCCTATTGCTTGTTAGTTTATTGTATGAAGAGTTTTTATTGGGCTATTTTATAACTCTTCCGGAGAAGAACTTCCAGAAATATAATATGCTTGCACATTTGCACATGTAGAGAAAATACAGACAGCCATGTTCAAATATTAAATATTATACACGTTTGACTATGTGTGGATTATCTACACATATGTGATTATAATTTATCGTTCTTCAGGAGATTGTTTTTTGTGTGTAAAATTTTTAGAAAATATATATGCATATACATACATGTTTTATGTGTATATGTGTGTGTATCCTCTATCTCATTTAATCTATGTATCATCTATCCATCCACCCATCCATCCATCAATCATCTACCCATCCATCCCTCTAGCCATATTTATCCTCCATCTCTATCTCTATGCCTGTCTGTCTGTCTGTCTGTGTATCTCTCTACTTACCCACCTACCTACTTACCTACCAATCTATTGATGTTTTGTAAGGAACTGGCTCATGCGATTACGGATCTGCCACCTGCAAGTTGCTAACTGAAGAAAGCTGTTGATGGCATTTCGGTCGGAGTCTAAAGGCCTGAGAACCACGTACACTGACGCTGTAGGGCATAGTCTGGGAGAAGAAGACCAATGTCCCAGCTCACACAACCCTGCAGCGAGAGCGAATTCAGACCCTTAACAGATTGGACGCGGCCCACTCCCACCGTGGAAGGCAATCTGCTTTCCCAAACTTATCAGGAAACACCCTTCCACCTACACCCAGCAATAGTGCGGAAGCAGTGTGGGCCCTCCGTGGCCCTCCGTGACCCAGCAGGTGACACAGGAAATGAAGCTCCTCAGCACAATGTCAGTCTCCCTGGACCAAAATGTTCACAGTCATCGCTGACTCTAAGATGCTTTGCTCTCTATAATTCGCTAGTCATTTATTTATTATTCTACATATTGCTCTACTCATTTTTCCTGTATTACTCTACTCATAACTACAGTTATATATTATTAACTTTGATGACTAATGTCATTATGATAATATTATGTTCCAAGCTAATGTCTGTTATATGCTTTATCTTATGTGCCATATAATTCTATTTGATATATATTTTGACAGCTTTTAATATTATTCTGTATTATACCTGAGATATAAATTCATGATTGGTGGGCTAATGACTTTGTAATCAATTATAGAAAAAGACAGGCATTGAATAGTTTGTGTAGGAAAACAATGAAAGTGATTTAGGTTAATCTTCTCCAGTTTGTAGGGTAAGAGGTAGATCAAATGCATATTGGTGTTAAAATTACAGTAATACAAGGTAACATTTGTTTGTGATATATATATAAATATATATATATATATTTGAAAAATATAAAACATGAATGCGTGCAATTTACTTAACCTGTTTAAACATCTTTGCCATATTTTCATAAGGTAGATATGGCCACTGGATTTTACTTATTACTATTTTTCTGTGTGTATGATCGTTTTCAAGGAGCTTATATACAAAATGTTATAATTTGACTTTTTATATGGATTTCCTAAGCTGCTACACATTGAGAATAGATAGTTAATTAAAATAAAACTCAGTTCTTATAATAAGAAGTGTTAAGTGTTTGAAATAAATAGCCCGTGGTATGTATGAAAGTAGACGAGATTATATTTTCTCCTGCCAATACTAAAACCAGAAGTCCTAGCTTACCAAATGTAGCCGGAATCCTAAGATGTCCTCTCATTCGGAGGCCACAATGATCTCTCACCTTTATTATGTCAATACCTTTCCGACTGATTTCCTCTGCATTCACGAGCCCCTGCCTCTAGTTAAACACACATGTGACGGAGTGAGCATGGCTTTACCGCAGTCCTCTGCTCTGTACCTGCCCATATTGACCTGCCACACTCTGGACAAATGCCAGACACCTTCTGACCACCCTCTGGACTCTGACGATCCAGCCTTTGGCTGGCACGCTCGTGTCCCCTCTGCCAACATCCTTTCTGCGCACTCTGCTCCAATCAGTAGGCAGACCTATTGACAAGGCAGAAGGCTTAAACCCTTCACCTTTGAACACAATCAAAATTATGAGGCTAGAACACCTCGAGTCAGAGAGTGCACATCTGTGTTTGAAGACGCATAAATGTTGACCTACCCTCTTGCACTGGTGTGACTGACTAACCACGCTTGGAATCGATGAGCATCTACTACATGGGGGCCCCAAACGAGCTGGGCACAGCAGCGAGGGGATGGGAAATGTTTTGGCCTCCGTGAGTTAGTGTACAGCCCAAAAGAGGTCCAGAAACAAAAAGCGTAAAGGCACCAACAATGACAAATGACTTCTGGCTGTGTCTAAGGAGACAGAAAGTCATCATATGAAGACCCCCACAGAAGAACACTTGGGGTCCCATGACTTGGGCAGGTGCCTGGGCGGGCCCAGGATCTGAGGTCTGAGCACTGAGGCTGAGAGGGGCGAGGCGCATCAGGATTCAGGATGCCCGTGATGCCCCTGAGGGGGACGAAGGCTGGGATGTTTGAGGACTTGAGAAGGACCAGGCAGGGGGGGCAGTGAGAGCCAGAGGGGGCAGAGCGAGGTCAGAAAGTGTTCATGAGAAACCTGGGTCAATAATAGGAATTCAGGTTTTACTCTAAGTGCAATGGAAGTCACTAAAATGGTTCTAAGTAGAAAGTGGTCCGATTCACATTAAAAAAAAATAATGCTCAAGATGCTCATCAAGGAATAAACGGGGGGGGCGAAGGTAGTAGTGGGGGTCCTGTTAGGAGAGTACAAGGGCAGGACAGTGGCCAGACTTGCTAAGACAGCACTGGCCGGTGGAGGAAGGTGGCCCAGGCAGGGCCAACATGCCCCCTCAGCACGCTGCGGTCTCTGAGCAAGTCTTCCTAATGCTCACAGTGTGAAATAAGCACTTCAGGAATTATTCCCATTTGGAAGTCTGCGTGAGTCCAAATTTAAAAATCAATTTATAGATGTTTCCAGGTTAGTCTTTTCCTCTTGTTTCTGGCCACTACACAGGGGGGCAAATGAAGGAAGCACAATATTCTCGGAGTAACCTTCATTCCTTGTCACCGCCTTTCACTGCCCTTTGGTGTGAGAGCTAATGCTAGAGTCACAGCCTCCGAAAGGGGGCAATGATGCTCGTTTGTTATCGCATTTTAAAATACTTTTTTAAAAAATCTTACTTATCTTATAAACTTACAGTCAAATGAATGATTTCTTGGGACTAAACCATTCCATATAATTAGAGCATTTTACATTTTTGGAAATTCTACAAATGAGGAGTATTACCTTTTACCATTTTAAAACATCATCTTTAGTATGTTTTGCTCGACTATTTCTGGGATCCTTATTTACTCTACAGGTTATGAATGTTCATGATCAATTTTTCCCCTTAATATAATCCATTTTGTTTTAAGAAAGAGGCATCAGGAGCTGGGCAGTGCTCTCCCTTTTTACTCTCAATGCAGCCGAGGGGATGAACTGCCACCTGGTCAGCAGAGGGCGGGGTGAGTCTGGTGAACCTGCTCCGTGGGGCCGGTCTGTGCCCTACGAAATGCTTCACAGCCAAGCAGGGGAATGTGGATCAATCAATAAAAGTGCTGAGGTGACAGAGCCCACTTTAAAGCGTTCAGGGTGTTTTTAAGGAGTCGACTCTGATCCTCAGTGTCAAGGTGCTGCAGTGGTGTATTTCAGTGTAACGGCGCCTTACTGACTTCAAGTGCTATATAGTTACCCTTCGTGAGTGATAATGATAAGTTTGACTTTACACGAGTTTGGCAGAGTCTCATCATCCTTCCAGCAAATATTAAGACTGAGTTTTATATTTAATGGGCAATTTTGGTACAATCTTTCAGACCTTACACACAGGAGGTGTAAACACATCACAGCAGGAGTATACTACTCAGATTGGTTATGCTTTCACAAGAAAGCCCAGATACATACAAGTGTGCAAATGAGCTACAGATGCTAGTCTATGAAGCACTTCCATTAAAGCAATCCAAAAAGTAGGAAGACTATTTCTGAAGTGTCTAAACCAAAAGCATGTACTTCAGTGATATAATATGTTCAATAATATGCCAAAATCCACAAGATCAGAGAGAAAAGGAAAGAGGAAAAGAGAAAGGGAAAATAGAGAAAGAGAAAGAAATTATGTTTACTTATAAAGTTTAATGCATCTGAAAGAAGAAAATACAGATGTTGTGTTTTATTAAAGAGGAATTCAATCTAAATCCTAACATAATTTTAATAGAAAGCCTGCCTCCTAGATTAGTGTAGCACTCTTTGAGAGTGTCAACATTTCTAGAGTAACCCTTTAGTAAAATGCACGTTTTCTGCACTGCTATCTGGTTTTCCCAAACAACGCTGGCCCTGTGATTGGCATATTCAAATGTCACTTTCTCAAATGGAACAAAGGGCTGAAGGGCTCTGAGCGTATAGGGAGAAGCTGTTCAGTGAGCTCTGTGACCACCCTGGAGAGCGGAATCTCTGCCTTGCTTCACTCCTGTTGCTAGGGCAAGGTGGTAAACTTGACTACAATGTCATTACTAGAGGCCAAACTTCCACTGTCTGAAAAAAACCCAGCCCAGTGATAAACTTTCCTTCTAATTTTCCAAGGGCAACCTGAGTTCTCCCATCGGAGACTGAAATTTTTGCTGCATTTCCTAAATAAGATTTAAAAAAAGGTATTCTCAGAAATGTAAGCAATTGATCAGAACTCTAGTTTCTCATGTTTTTAGTTCACCTGGGAAGAAATAAAGAAATGTAAGTGTCTTACAATGTGTTTATAGTTCTTTGTGTTTGTAAAATAGAACTATGATGAATTTTAGTTTGATTATGAAATGAAAAAGTTGATTCCAGCAGTACCAATAAAAATAAAATGAAAAATGCTAAATGTAAAATAATTTATTATAGATGCATATACATTATTTCTGTAAAAAGTTATTAAGCCTGCTACCTAGTGAATATGCACAATAACAGCTTTGTTTTCCTTTATTCACTGGGGCTTTGAGGGGCATTTTTAATCATCTCTCTAAATTTACTACATTTATTATAGAAAATAAGAATATAATTTTTAAAAATCTCTTCTACACTAACTCTAAGCAAAGAGAGAATCAATTTGAGGTAATAATAATATAGAACTTTTTTTTTAATTAAGGTACTCTTAGACTTACTATGAAGAAATTACTTTAAACTTTTATCTTCATTACCTTGAACTAGCTATGCATATACTAACCACGGGAAGAGAAAAATAAAAGTATCTCTTGTAATAAACTTTTTTTAAAATTGAAAACAGCGATAATGTTTAGCAAGATCTTAAAAAACTTCAAAAGTAACCCTATTAACCGCAGATCTTACTGGTGCATGATAAAGCAGTATGGAATTTCAATATATGTAGTTTTTAACTTACACATGTGCACCCAAAGCTTGTCACTTTGATACAGGTTCTGGGAGGTATTGACTTCCATTCTGTCTACAGAGATTATGTAGTTGCTGTGTTAGGTGTCAGAACAAGAACAACACTTTGTTATTTCTTGAAAATCCTCAATGAGTTTACTAAATTGGTTTTATCGCTGATATTTATAAATAGAGAAAATTAGGCTTAATGAGGTTAAATAAATTGCCCAAGGTTAGTCAGATCTTTTAAAAAATTGCAAAGACAACCTCTCTCTCCAAACCTCTGTTCTGAGCATCCAGCAGAAACATTCAAAGTTAAAGGAGGACATTTTGTCTTTTTCTTTCCAAAATACATTTTCCAGTGAAGAGTGACAACACGGAGAGAAACACGGTGGTAGCGATGTTTCCCACTTCATGGTAACCCACAATAAAGATGGTTCTGTCCACAGATCGATGTTACAGAATTAACCACGTATCACGGGATTTATATTAATGGTTACAAATATCCTACAGGTATATTTTCTAATGACAAGTTTCTAAGAACACCTAGCACTTTTGGAAAATGGTTCCTGCAGAAGAAAATTTAACTATAGATTCTAAAATCTCTCAAAGACTATTTCTGATAGGTTAGCCACTAACCACTCAACGTGGTCCGCTTTCTCGTTGACACCTTCGCTAAGAGGAGCTCCGAGATTCCTCGGAGGGCTATGAGCAACGCCTCTTATGTTTTGCTCCTCTGCAACATGACATAAGCACTGAGGAAATATTGTAATGTAACACAAGAGGTATTGCATTTTATCTCTGCAAATTTGATTTCTTCTTTTATACGGTCATAACTTATTCTTTCAGACAAGAAAGCCAATAGGTAATTCCATTTCTATTATACACCAGAAAAGAGAGCGCAAACTAAGGCGGAAAAGTGGAATTGACTTTTGCTTACCAAAATCACCCCTCCGTTTCCATTTTCTGTGTTTTAATATAAAAGATACTGAGAGACATAAATGAGGCATCTCTGCCCAATGCTGTGTCTCTCATTGTTTTCATCTCTAGATGTCATCAATTATGCGGTCATGCCTCACGTGAAATGCCATGTGATCTTTATCTATAATTATACATTTATTTTGACCCTAATTATTTTGCTCATATTTCAGGATCCAGTATCTGAAATTATATTCCAATTCCTGATGTGAATTGATTCATTCCAAAACCTAATTTAAGGATTTCATCTGTTTATTCTTCGATGCCTCCTTAGGTTTTGAATTTCTACTAATGTATCTGATCTTTAAACAGTTAAATTTGTGCTTCCTTATATGAATGTCCTAAAGCTATGCCCACGTGTCATTACCAGGTTACTTAGCATTCATAATCCCATGTTCTAGTAGCAAGATTCCTCATCTCATTGAGAACAGGCTTCCCAAACAACTTGAGAAGTCAACTCAAGTCATCTCTAGCATTCCTAATTAAAATGTGTGACTCTTCCCACCAGTGAGACTTGGCTTCCTCACTTACAGCTCAAGATTCTAGGGGAATACAGTGTTGGCCTCCACTGAGCTGGGAAACGCCATGTCTAGACAAGTTGCTGGTGTTCAGGTGCACAGAGCAGCCCTAGGTGAATCTCAGGGTCAGAAAGAACAGGCAGAGTCCCCTGGAGGAGGGAAGAACAATTACATCTTTCTTGACCAGTTGAGGCTTTTAAAAACTTCCAAATAATGTCATCCTGTCCCTAGCCCTCCATACCAACCTGGTCATCATTCTTCACTGTTGCTTTATTTTTAAGACCTGACACCTTCTCATGGTCATGGCAGCTGCCACGATCTTTCCCAGGCTCAGCATCAAGTTCACTGGGGACAGAGGTGACTCTCTGAACTAGCATTCCCAAGGACAGTCACAAAAAAGCTCTTTCCCTCTCCTTGGGTCATGTGTCCCCCCCCATTAAGAAAGTCTCCCTGGCTCAGGAAAATGTAACACATGGCTTGGTTTGGGTGACGAGCACCCGTCGCCCCTGGAATCTTGGAGCTGGTCCTACCCTCAGGTCTTTGGTACAAGAATAAGCAAACGTAACAATAACAGCCCAAAGTGGTGTTACCAAAAGGTGAGTGGCAGCAGATCCCACAGTCCATACCCACTTCTTCTTAGTCAAAAACTCCATTTTCATAATTTAGTGATACCACACACATGTCTAAACCTGCTCATCTTTATTGCCAAAGTTGCAACAAAAGATCTCATCTACCTACTGGGTCCAGATCCTAATTCTGGGCCCAAGAGTATTTTTATACCTCTCTGTTGGGTCTGGATATGAACCCCAAGGCTAAATAATGAGTTTGCATGAAGCACATTAAATTAAAGTGACGGTCAAAAAACTTAGTAACTGCACTAGAGGGAAAAGCAGAGAATCGTATTTGGAAAAGACAGAGAAACAACACAGAGTAATACATGATGATATTAAAACAGATTTTGCTTGAACTGCTTGACTGAAAGACTTAACATAGGGGTATGTTATTGCAACCTTGAGCTTTACAGAAAACTACTTATAATTTGTTAACCAAGAAATCAGTGCTTGATATATTTCTTCTGGCTGAAATTTTGCTGACTTTCATCAAATGGCTAGTTTATGGTCCTATTTGTTTCTTTGGGAAGGACTATTAGGAATTGTTTTATGTAGACTTTAAGAATAAAAAAAGTCCCAGAATCACGTTCACTCTACTAAATAATTATCATTTATGCTTTGAGTCGTCTATAACGTATAAGCAGAAATTATACACAGAAAAAGCGTGCCTTTTCCGCTGTGGTTTTGCAGCGATACCTCATCCACACTCCCCAGTTCAGCTGTACAGTGAAGAATGAATGGAACCTATACAGACATTCAACTTCCCCTGCCTGGAGGAAGTTCCGAGGCTCTGAAAGTGCCTTTTCAGCTCAGTTTTCACTTCTGCAGTTTCGGAAAGATAAATCATTACAGACCACATTTCAATGCCTAAGAGCATGAACAACATGCTGCAAAAACCAGAGCTAACGTGAGAACGCTCTGTTGGATCACACGGTCAGGAGACCTGACACTGAACAGTTGACCTGAAAACTTCGCACCCACTGTTTCTACAAGGACAATGTATTTGTTTTCATCACTTTTGCTTTTTCTATTATGATGCAGTCTTGAAGAGGCCAAAAAATAAAAAGGTAGATTAGAATAACGTCCCACTTTATTGTTATTAAACTCAACAGCCAGCACGGACATTTTCATGATAGATATATTTTGGAGTTGGTAAGCAGAGACAACTTTGAAAATGTACATAGTGGGAACGTTCATTTCTCTTAAAAATTCCCTGGTCTAATTTTTATATGCCAATGCAAAGATAACACATAGAGACTCCCCTTGTATTTTTCTTAGGTTAGTTATTGGGTTTCACATAGAATTTAGAAAGAAACATGAAATATTTTGATATTTTTGTGAACTGCATTACTTTGAGAAAGATACAAGGTCCGACAGAAGTAACGCCATTGAGTGTGGTTGGTAGGGTACATGAATGTCTCACACAAGACGGACAGCAATTTAAACATTTCACCTAAAATATCGTATCATATGGTGTGCTTGGGTGTGATATTGTTAGGTTACAAAATTACATGCTTATGATTGGGTAATAAAAGATTAGGTACACATTACCAGCTCATATTATTTGAGCAGGCCACTGTATTAAGGAAGTAACTTCAGCCCTGGCTGGTGTAGCTCAGTGTATTGAGCTACATAGGCGGGTGAACCAAAGGGTTGCTGGTTTGATTCCCAGTCAAGGCACATGCGTGGGTTGTGGGCCAGGTCCCCAGTAGGAGGCCCAGGAGATGCAACCACACATTGATGTTTCTCTCTCTCACCTTCTATCTCCCTTCCCCCTCTCTAAAAATGAATAAAATTAAATATTTTAAAAGAAAAAAAGAAAGTAACTTTAGTCTATATACAAAAGCAATAATAAAAATGTAAGGTCTGGCTTTGCAGATTGTATAAACACAAATTGTGCAAAATGACATTATTTTTTATCTAAATATGCAAATCATTATCATAGAGGTATATGTATTTCATATAAATATACCTATATAAAAATATTTTTTTGCCCAATTCAGCCTTTGCTCTCAAAAGTTAACCAAAACATTTTTTTTCCTGGTATGCCTGTGCTTTTGTCACTAAAACACAAAGTTAGACTCTTTGATGTTTATAAACAACATTAAAATTTGAAGTTTGTAGAAAACCCTTTAAACAACTGAATTCCATTGTCTGATATTTTGCATGTTTTTACCTCTCGCCCATTGTAAGAATCACTTTAAGCTTTTTGTTTCAAAAAGTGGACTGAAGATTCTAAGGTAAATTAAACGCAATGTATCTTTCTTCTTTGAAAAGTTCAGTTTATAGTGTTCATAATACCCAGCCCCGAACTCCATGCAGGTCCACTGTGATTAAGAACAAGCACTACTTGTTTTGGGGGAATAGCCATGCCTCTTACTCCTTTGCAGCTGTGGTTCCCAATTACCCCCTTCCCTGCATCTCCTTCTCTGCTACATGTCCCTGCTACGGAATAAAGTCAAGAGTCTGGTAACATTCTGTTTATCACCCGAGCGTTCAGCAGAGCCTCTGGTCCCAGAAGCACTTGGAGATGCTAAAATAACGTGTCGCTGTTGGAGAAGAAACCCCAGGCACGAGATGTAACTGGGAAGAATATTTTCTTCATTGTTCCTTCAAAGAAAGCACAGCCAGTCTACAGCCGTACCATCCTGAATGTGCCCAGTCTTGTCTGATCTCAGAAGCTAAGCAGGGTCAGGCCTGGTTGGTACTTGGATGGGAGTAAGCATAGCCAGCACTTTCTAAAATAGAGTGTTTCGCAGGTGTTTTGTTTTGTTTTGCTTTGCCTTCTTGAAACAAAGACCTATTTCGAAAAGAAAAATCACCATTTAAATAAAAAAAAGATAATTGGGGTCACAGTATAAAATGAAGCCAGTAGAAAATATTCCTTTTATCTAGATTATTTTCCTTACAAATTTCTCTGATTTCCTTTAAATCAGTGCACTGTAATGCGTGCTATATATTCTGGACTTTACAAGAGGCTTATTTAAAAGCTGGTTATTTTAAACGGGTTTGTGGGTGGTTGGTGGTTTAATTTTGCCTACAGCACTGGTATTACGAGTAGACAGACCTAGTCTCCAGTTACAATGTATAATCCCAGAATGGCAGAAATCTCTGTTTAAGCGTCGATCTTCATAGCATAAGTACATTTCACATCTGCATATCAGAAATTGTAAACATTTGAAGTAAAGATCCCTTCGGTTGGTTTTATAGAGCAATGCAGGCTCCAGGAGCAATATTAAATTGAAAACACCAGTACACAGAAATAGATTTTCCATCGCTTTTAAGGAAATACTGACAATTGCCTCCAAGTAAATAACACCCTAAGGGGAATGGAAAGCAACTCTTGCTTCTGGAATGAGACAATGGAGCACTAAGCAAGGGGAGAAAAAAATGGCAAGAAAGTAGTAGGAAATCTGCAGAATTGCAACCAGTCCACCATGTTGGTCAGCACACACCCTGATCTGAAATTGCTATGGTCAATAGAAACAGGACACACGTGTGTTCTCTTATGCCAGATTTCTGTGCATGCCAGATTTCTGTCATAGCAGACGCAGGGCCACTATTGTCTACGTATTCCTAATTTTGCTCTGTTGCTAGACGAGAGCGCTACAGGAAGTGATCAACGCCTGCTGATCTGAGTCTGATGTGAAATTAGCTTATTCGCACCATTTCTTACTTAAACTGGGTGAGTCCTTAAGTGTGTTCATCGGATCGAGCGACAGCGAATTGAAAGCAGGAAGCCACAGAGAGCAAAGCCAAATGTGTTTTGACATATTGTAGTGCCGAGAGACGGAGGAGAGCAGCCGGGGGACTCCGAAATTCAGGGTTTCCACAGTGCGGTCTGTCAGTCGGTGCAAATGTTCCCAAGGGAGATAAGTGAAGCGATCATTCCTGCTAACATAGAGGAGTGCTTTTTAAATGGCCCGTTTTATTTGGTTGCTGAGAGCCAAAATAATGTATCTGAAATACTTAGCATAATATACTAAGACAAAAGTAAATGCAGAATAAAAGGGGGATGAAATTAATTTTTAGGCAGCGTTTTTCCTCAGCTGTATTCCAGGCCAGCTGAAGAAGTTACTATAGAGGATGATAATAATAATAAGAGAAATAATAGATACAGTGTAAGAATGTCAAGGAAAAAAAACCATGTAACTCAGTCCTGATTTTGGTCTTGGCGCTCACAGGCTGGGATGAGTAGACATAAGGTGCACAATCTTGCAAAATGATCAATTCCAGACCAAAAATAAAGAGATCCTGGAGCGGAAGAAGGCTACCGTTAGGAGCTCAAGCTTTGAGACACGCTGTGGGGTTTAAATGCAGTTCAGCTAACTCCCAGCCCTGCCGGCCTAAGGCAAGCAGCTAACTCCTCATCTGTAAAATAGGAGACTATTAATAGTGCCTGCCCCGTGTGCTGCTGCAGCAGGAACTAAGTTATGAGTGAGGTGCACAGCCCAGAGCGACATCCTTCTGAGTGCTCGCCCTTGTTCTTAGTTTGGGGGACAAGATGGTACAGCACAGCACCTGTGAGGGGCCAGGGTTGCTCTTATCTACTCTATACTCTTTCCTTCCTGAGTCCCCAAAATTTGCATGTTTCAGCTCATTGAGATCACCAACGTATCTGTTGCATTACCTTAAAATGTTTATTCCTTTCATTCATGCCATCATATTTCATTGTGTTATCACATGCAAGGCCTAATTTTTAGTTTGTATATTTATACTCAATGCTCATTCATTTATATATGGTCGTTAAGTGATTAAATCTAGGTCGTGTACCAGGGTATACTCTGAACTGAGCTTCTGGAGAGGATTCTTATCACCTGCGCACTGTGACTCACGGGTCATGATCCAAGTCGCTCTGGTCCAATAAATTTCAGGTCTGTGACACGTCTATGACTCATAGGAGTGAGAAAATTCCACCACTCTGAAGAAATGGGATTTCAGCTTCATTTATCTTAAAACACTGACATCCTGTGTTTATTGGCATATTGTTTTAAGGTGACAGGATTTATTGACAACTTTTAGTCTTTGATTTAAAGAAAACTAAACTAAATTTACTTACATCAGGTCAATGAATGAATTTGGCTTTGAACATATGAAACATTAGTTTTCAAGACTGATGGACTAAGAAATGTATTTACACAGGAAAAGACTTAGGGAACTAAATAGTCCACTCATTATCACTTTCCATATTATCAGGTTTAATAACCATAAAAGATGATATAATTGACTGTTCTACACAAGGCACTGAGCTAAGTCACTATCATGCATTAATTCACTTCATACAGTCATCTTTGAGAAGGATGCTATTATTGATCCAATGTAAAAATCTAAAATTCCATTACTTTATTGCATATGACTTTCCCCCCATAAGCACTCTGGCTGTAGTATAGAATAGTTAAGTAGCATCTTAACTTAAAACTGTTCTGTCTTCTTCATCAGCCCCACATGGTAGAAACAACCAATTAATATTCAGCAAATTTGTGTTACTAAATAGAAATGATAAATCCAAGGAGATTTAAATAAAATTATTAAATATTTATAGGAATCATTTACAAGTTGAAGTTTAGAATAACATATTAAATCCTATCAAGTCAAAAAGAATGACAGGTCATTTATTTCTCTAATACATAAAACCAAATATTCCTAATGCTCCAAGCTGTGTGTCTATTACTCTAAGTATGTGTCAGCTATTGACAATTTCTTTTACAAGTCATCTCATAAAACTCGAAGCGATGTTTTGGGATGTGGAGAAAAGAATTAGATGTAACACAGAAACAATTTTATAGCAGATGTCTTGAGATTATTCCAGTATGAGATAACATCGGTCTCTAGGTAACTCCAATAAATTAAGGCCCCCAAATTCTAAATCCTACTGAGATATAACCTATTGAGGTTAAATGTGTGACCAACCCTTGCCCAAATTTGTATTTCATAAATATATATGTCAAGCTTTATAGAAAAGAATTATGAAGCTGGTTCTTAATGAAACTAACTACTTAATATTAAAAACTGGTTCTGGATCTGGTTACCAGAAAGTGTTGTTTTGAAATTTCTACTTGTTCAAAATTTATCTTATTTACTTGATAAGTATTATAACAAATCACTTAACATATTTAGGTGATATAATATATCTCATAATTTAAACTAAAGAATGATCCTAGATGACTTTTGAGGTCCCCTTTAGCTCTAAATTTCTACTTACTTAGCAGTTTCCAAATGTACTTTATAATCTGAAGAACTGGTTAATCATGTCTGGAATAAATATTTCTGAAAGTATTACATCCTGAATACATTTGAAAAAATCTATTAAAAATAAAAATACTTCCGGACTTCCGCCAAGATGGAGGCATAGGTGGAAACACTGTGCCTTCTCCCACAGCCAAGTTTGAATACAACAAAGGCCTGGAGAACAAAGACACACCCAGAGACCAGAAAACTGAATTATACGGAAGTCCGACAACTACGAACCGTTCATCGGGGATGGTAAGAGGGGCGGAGCCAGCAGAAGAGCTGGGTCGGGCAGGACAGATCCCCCGACCTAGGCGCGCAGGCAGCCCGGAATCAGTCGGGATGTGGGGCAGACTGACCGCGGTCGCACATTCGTGCACAGTGAGACGGACCACGCAGGCTCCAGGGGGCGAACCCAGTGGTGGAGGGCTGACAGCAGTGGCACACTCGTGTGCAGTGGAACGAAACGTGTGGACCTGGTGATGGTGGTGGCTGCGGCGCCGGTGGGGGCGGCGGCAGCAGGCGGCAGACGGGAAGCCATTGTCCCTCTTTGACCCCGCCGACCCCACATACAATGTCACAACCCAGCGACTTAGTTGCCCTGTTCTAGTGAACTCTTTAGGGCTCCGATCCTACTATGGAACAGGCACGAACAGCCCAAAAGATGGCACAAGAACTCAAAGTCCCAGAGCCGATAACTCTCAGCGACCAAGAAATTGCCAGCCTCTCAGAAGCACAATTCCAGACACTATTTATCAGGATGCTCACAGAACTGGTTGATTATAGTCACAAATTAGAGGAACATATGAAGGCTAAACTAATTGAAATGAAGAGAGGTGCACAGGAAACCAATAGCGATGGAAAGGAAACTGGGACTCAAATCAATGGAATGGACCAGAAGGAAGAACTAAACATCTGACCAGAAAGGAATGAAGAAATGAGAATTCAAAAAAATGAGGAGAGGCTTAGGAACCTCCAGGACATCTTTAAATGTTCCAACATCCGGATTATAGGGGTACCAGAAGGAGGAAAGAAACAGCCATGAGTGGAAAATGTATTTGAACAAATAATAAAGGAGAACTTCCCCAGTCTGCAAAGGAAATAGACTTCCAGGAAATCCAGGAAGCTCAGAGAGTGCCAAAGAAGTTGGACCCAAGAAGGAACACACCAAGGCACATCATAATTACATTAGCCAAGACCAAAATGAAGGAGAGAATCCTAGAAGCAGCAAGAGATAAGCGGACAGTCACCTACAAAGGAGTACCCATCAGACTGTCAGCAGATTTCTCAAAAGAGACCTTACAGGCAAGAAGGGGCTGGAAAGCAGTATTCCAAGTCATGAAATCCAAACACCTACAGCCAAGATTGCTTTATCCAGCAAAACTTTCATTTAGAATGGAAGGACAGATAAAGTGCTTCTCAGATAAGGTCAAGTTCAAGGAGTTCATCATCACCAAGCCCTTATTATATGAAATGCTAAAGGGACTTATATAAGAAAAAGAAGATGAAAAATATGAACAGTGAAAGGACAGCAAACACACAGTTATTAACAACCACACCTAAAACAAAAGCAAACCAAGAGGACAGCTAGATCAGGAGTGGAACCATAGAAATGAAGAACACATGGAGGGTTAGCAACAGGGGAGTGGGAGGGGGAGAAGGGGGGAGAAGGCACAGAAAATAGCATAGATGGTAGGTAGAAAATAGGTAGTGGGGAGGGTGAGAATAGTGGGGGAAATATAGAATCTAAAGAACTTGAGACACGTGGTTATAACCTAAGGGGGGAGAATGGTGGGGGAGAGAGTGTGCGGGTGGAGGGGAATGAAGGGGGGAATAGAACAACTGTAATGGTATAATCAACAAAACATATTTAAAAAAATAAAAATACTTCCATTTGGGGAGAAATGTACTAGACAAAGTGTATCAAACCCATCATACAGAAGATATTTACATATGTATGCAAATATATTCACAAATATTAAATTATTTTCCCTGTATGATACTATCGTCATAAATACATATATCTTTTTTTCAGCAAGAAATTAATTTAAATATGTTTTGGTCTCATTGCCATCATTTCTTCCTCACAGCATGTAAATGGTTAGTTACTGGAGAGAAAACAGGAATCAAGGAATTTTTCTGCTCATAAACTATCACATGCAATATCCTACCATCTTATTAAACTTACGTTATAGAAATGAGAGGAACTAGTGATCATTTGTGCTTAGAAAGCTAAAAGGAAAATCCTAATCTTACATAGTAATTAAGAAAACCAGAACTACATTTTAAAACAAAGCATCTGTTATTTGGACAAGCCATTTTCCCTTTTCTTTTGTGAAGACTAGCCTTGAATTTGATTGTACATTATAATTGCAGGCCATTCCTTTTGGAACGACTAAATTATTCCTCCGATCCTATCTTTGTATTGCTCTTCATTTTTAGCTAAACTATTTTTAAGCAATACATTATTACTGACCCTTTGATTAAAATATTTTTTTTGCTTCTTCTTAAAACCAAATGGCTAAAATAGCTGAAGGCTCATTCTGAGCTGTTGGGGAGGGGGAATTTGGATTTTTATTTTATTTGTTTTGCATTGGAACAGAAGACAAACCCCAAGTTCATTCAATGGTCTCTTCTCTCTGCAGGCAAGCATGCATTTTCACAAAGAAAGAGCGTTGCAATGATAATGTACCTTGTGCAGAAACTAATGCTTCAGATGAAGGTTAATGGACTGAATTGCAAGAATACCAGTGTGCAGACTGTAATTAGGAGAGTCTGATAGAAGCCTGCAGTACAATATGGAAAGGAAACATCTGCTTGTTCACAGTAATGGCTGTCTTTCATTCTGTGTAATTTTTTTCTGTTTTAATAGACCATTTATCAAAATCACATACACTCATTAATCTTAGGTTATAGGAAAAATATAAGTGCATATTGAATTTCAATCAAGAAATTTCTTCTTTTTAACCTTCTTTCAAACGAAAGTTGGAACCGATGGGACATTATGTCCTCAGGGTGCCTGAATGGAAATCACACACAGGTCAAGTTTTTCTCTGCTTTCAGCAAGTGCCTGCTTTAGTCAATAATTTCATAACTAAACATCACTGAAGCATTGATTAGTTCCACCAGAAATCCTGCAGATGAATTCAATCGGATGGAGAAACACATCATGACCCATGAACTGGGTGTGAAATTGGTCTCCCCAGTAGCATTATTCAAAAGTCGTCTTTAACAAGATGAGAACTTTTGGGGCAGGTGTGGTAGGCAGGAATCAAAGATGCTCCATAAGATCACAGCTCCCTAGTGAAAATGTCCCACGCAATCACCTCCCTTTAATGTGGGCATTACCTGCGAACAGGATGGAGTATCACTTCTGTGATTAGGTTGCTAAGCAACCAACTTTCAATGAATCAAGACGGAGATGATCTTGGGAAAGTTTTAATTAAAGGAGGCTTTTAAAAGATGATGGAGCATCAGATGTGGCCCCACTGGCCAGGAAGAAGGATGCCTCTGAGTTGGGAACAGACCAGAGGGGCAAAGGATGGGGCGGTGGGCAGCCTGTGGGAAAAAGCAACAACCAGGCTCATTTCAGGGGTTGGCAGGATTCAGGTCCTGTGGCCCTGGGATTCCTTCCTCTAGCAGTTAGCTCCTCCTGCTCATCCTCATCTTTTTCTGTTTGCTTCACCCACAACCTCTCTGCTTCTCCTTCTGTCCCTTCTCTCTCCTCCTGGCCATCAGAGCCTGGCCACATAAAGTTTTGTGCACATTTTTGCTGGGCTTTTATGAAAAGTTCTTAGATTTCACATAGTTACAGAGCCAGTGGCAGAACATAATCCAAACTGTTCACCATTGTCTCCCGGTTCCTCTTCCAAACAGGTGACATCTATTCTGAGAGGTTTTGTTGCTCAGGCCAGGTGGCAGGGGGTGGGGGCGTCTCTTTGGATCTAACTGGATGGTTCCCATGGGCTGGTTCACAAAACAAATGGCAAGTGCTTGCATTTGCAACTAAATTCAACAAACACAGAAGGAGAATTCACAAAACCAGACTGACATGACAGGACCACAGAAAGGCAGGACGTTTAGCATAAAACAAGGAACCGAGGACAAAAACGTCAACGCCGTTACCTAAACAGGGGTGAGAATAAAATTTTAACAAGTCTACCATTCCTCCCAGCTCACAGGTGTGAAACCACGGAAAACGATATTCTAGAACCACTGAAATGCAGCGTGCAGGAAACGCCTCCTCTCGTCAAAAAATGCTCCGTGTCTGAATTAAACCGTGTTTCCTGGTGGGTGGCCTGCGAAGGCCTTTGTATCATGCACAGAGCAACTCATGCAGAAAGCTGCCAGAAGGGAATTTATTTTGCTGGATTTCCTAAATTTGTCTGGCTGACCTGCTGACCAGTGTTCTGGGGAAAATGCTTCAATCGAAATGTCACCGTTCCTTCATTTCTCGTCTCTTCAAGCCATAGAAATGACCACAACACTAGACAGAGAGCCAGGTGCTTGGAGAACAGGACCGAGAGGGACCCCTTGTGAAGGGTCATCTTGTTTCACCTACAGGAGGCACAGTGGTTTTATCCAGTGCCTCCCCCTTTAAAGTTATTAGAGCCCCTTCTCCTAGCGCCGTGCACCGGAATCATATGAGGAGGCCTGGGCTTGCCTTGTTCTCAGTAATGGGTTGGCCAGCACCGCGTTTCCATCTGCTGGAAACACGACAGGGATCTGAAGAAAGCTCGTGTGGAGCAGACAGGGAAGGGCAGTGGCAAAAGGCAGGAGAGGGAGCCTCCAGGGACGTCTGGCTGGAACTGGGAGCAGACGGAAGACGACACTGGACGACGCAGGAAATCGGCGGTTTGAACCGGAAGAGATTGAACTAGATATTTCACGCTGCATGTTTTATATCCCTACGTTAACTCGCATTGTGAAGTACCTGCCTCAGTGGGATAGCATGCAAAGAGCATTCACGGGTTAAAGGGAAAACACAGCGGATGTTGAGCCGCAGTTACTGCAGAAAAATAAAATGAGTTTGCATAAGTGTACCAACCAGCTTGATACATCTGTCGCCTACATTCGACTGGATCTGAAGGGGCTATTTTATTATCAGCCCACTGGTTATGAACCAAGACTTAACGCGGATCATAATCGTGCCCGATGACCTCTAAGTAGAATTAAGAAAGAAAAAGTTTACAGTTCATAAACAATTAATGAAATGTATACATTTTGGCAATTCATATTCTCAAACGGGCAGAAAAATTCAATGGAATTATTTTCTTTATTGCTTCTAGTCACATCTCCCTTCCCCCCCCCTTTTCTTTTATCATCACCCAAGTACATTTTTACATTGCTTCGAACGAGAGAGAGAGAAATATGCACCTATGTGAGAGGGAAACATTGACTGGTTCCCTCCAATACATCCCCTGACCAGCTATCAAACCCACAATGGGGGTATGTGCCCTGACTGGGGATCGAATCTGTCACCGTTTAAGTTTTCAGGATGACACCCAACCAACCAATCCACACCGGTGAGGGCTCCTTTGTCCTTTGTGAGGCAAAAATTCTTCATATGATGACTCTGTTATCCTAAGCAAACAAACTGTGTACAATATATTCAACAAAATTAAAACTCGCCATTACTTGAACTTAACTTCCTCTAAAAGCAGCTCAGAAACCATTTATTGCTAATTACCTATGATTCTCAAGTGATGTATCAAACTACTCAAGCAGCTTAACAGACCTCTTGGAAGACTTTGGGATGTGCAGAGGCGAAACACAATGTGATTGTTTATCCAGTTATAAAAGTTGTATATAGAACATCGCTGTGTGTATATATACACACCCATATTGTGCATGTATGTGTATACATACAATATATATTAATCACAACAGAGTAAAAATATTTGTATATGATTTACATTTGTGCATGCATACAGAATAAATTATATTGTAGTATATGGGTACATGTTCTTCAGTTAAAGTGACATCACAAATTCTCCGAGTGTGAGCCCTTGAAGAAACAGCCTTCTCTGTGCTCCTTCATGACATTCAGTGCTCGGAAACTCAACCTCTGCACTGTCGGTATTTCTGTGAAATCTCTGCTAAATGCACTCAATGTAATTAAGAATCATACATAAGAGAATATCCTGTATAGAATCAACCAGTCTGATTAACATGAGAAAATGATGATTAATGTAACAAAGCTTTCCCTACAACTATCTAATGAATCAAATCTTACTTTTGCTCTTACCCTGGCCGGGGGAGCACACATCCTAGTTTGGGATAATGAACTTGTGTTTTAAATATATTTAAAGATGGCAGTTATTGGCCAGTTCATATTTGAGCAGTACCATATTCTGTCTAGTTATGAATCTGCCTAAAATTACATCATCAGTCCTCCTTTGCAAGTGATTCTCAAAATGTAAGTTTGGAACGTTCAGGACATTACAGGTTTTTCCCTCACTCTTGATTTTCCCTTTGGAGTTGACGAATGTCAACATAATCACCTCCTACAAATAGCCACCCCCTTTTCCCCCTCTCTCCCCGTTCTTCTCTCCTTTTCTTCTTTCCTTTCCTTTGGTTAAGACATTCACTGACTTCTGCAGGTAGACGTACTCGTATTTACTACAGAAATACTCATATCCTTTGTCTGAGTGTGACACAGGGTCTGTTCACTTTCTAGCTCTGGTCCCAAGCGCTGTGCACATCCATGTACCAAAGGCCTGCCCGTGCATATTCACTCACACGAATTTATAGCACGTTGTCTATACCTCATACTCCATGCTTTATTAAAGCAAGATCTTACCAATGACAAATACAGAAAGGCTAACTCTCACTTTCTGTGGGGAAGCCGTCTACATTATTCTTCTCAGTTGTACCTCCTAGGAAGTGTGGACTTGAGTACATTGAATTAAGTTCCTATTTAACCTAGCAACAGGACCATGACTAATGCTCGGAAGATGTGTGTACATTTATAATCATCAGCTCTTCAATTGCTCTTTAAATGCTCTTATATTTCTCTGTTGAGATTGTGGAACAAATAAATATTTAATACGATAAATGAGATAGCAAGCCACATTGATTGTTCCTGCTCACTGAAGCCAGTGAGTATTTTAAACTCTAAGTGTGACCATTGTCTTAAATTATCTATCACTCCCTGTCTTTCAGGATGAACTTAAAGCATCTTGGGCACAGCTCTCACCTGGCGGCTTTCTGTGTCTCTCCTGCCTCTTTACTCTTGTTAATCAGCCACACGTTTCGGGCTACCTGTCTCCTTAGTTGAACACTGGAGAATCCATTCAAATTAAACAAGAAATAAAGTGACTTTTTAAAAGTGCCCCCCCAAATATGTACAAATGGTGCTAGAAAATAAAGTATAGAAAAAGTGAACCACAAGTCTTCTCTCTTATTATTTACAAGATGAAGAAAAAAACTCAAACTGCATCAGAAATCTAAATAAAATGCTAAGATTTCTTTGAAGAAAATACAAGTGCCACCCCAACGCAAGCCCAATGCCTTGTATGGGACATAAAAACATAAGCAATGAGAGAAAAAGGTTGGTACACTTGACATTGGCAAAAGTTAAAATACACAAATGCCTAATGCTCAAAAACCAGTGAAACAAAAATAGAAAGGCAGGAGACAGACTGGAAGAAAACATTTACCCAAACATGTATCTGACAAAAGCCTTGTGTCTTAAATATAGAAATAATTCTTGAAACTTATAAGATCAGCTACCTGATTTTCAAGAAAAAAAAACCTGCAAAGACTTGAATAGCACCAAAATATATATATATCCAATGTCTAAAAGATACCCAACACCANTAAGATTTCTTTGAAGAAAATACAAGTGCCACCCCAACGCAAGCCCAATGCCTTGTATGGGACATAAAAACATAAGCAATGAGAGAAAAAGGTTGGTACACTTGACATTGGCAAAAGTTAAAATACACAAATGCCTAATGCTCAAAAACCAGTGAAACAAAAAATAGAAAGGCAGGAGACAGACTGGAAGAAAACATGTACCCAAACATGTATCTGACAAAAGCCTTGTGTCTTAAATATAGAAATAATTCTTGAAACTTATAAGATCAGCTACCTGATTTTCAAGAAAAAAAAAACCTGCAAAGACTTGAACAGCACCTAAATATATATATATCCAATGTCTAAAAGATACCCAACACCATTAACACTAGAGATGTCCAAACTATCAATCATGAGGACACCTCATCAAATAGCCATTAAAATGACTAACATTAAGAAATTTGTTAATGCTGAGTGTTGCTGAAAATATGGAATATTAAGCCTTTTAGTTATTGGTGGTGTGGCAATAAAGTGGTACAATAACTGGGGAAACTACTTGAGAGTTTTTCACAAAGTTAAAAATACACTTATAAACAATCAGCAATTCAACTTTCATATATTTACCAGAGAGATAGCAAAAGTTATGCCCACACAAATCTTGTATCCACACAAAGTGTAGCCGTCACGCAAAGGAAGAACCTCTGCCTTAGATCTCATTGTCGGAGAAACCTCTATAAAAATACTTTTAGCCTCAATTTGATTGGCAGGACAAAGCAAAGAATGCAAAAGCTGGGAGGAAGTGCTGGGTCCTAAAGGGGAACCGGAACCAAGGCTGCAAGGGGGACAAGCTTAGGCAGGAAGAAAGCAGACAGCTGCTGGGAAGTGGATGCTGAGACTTGGGTGACAGGCAGTGGCTTAGAGAACCAGAGAATTCCTCCAAAGAGGACCTGACATTCTCATAACTTCACATACACACACTTCGATAAAAGTAGTTACTTTCGTACAGCAAAAGTGAGTGCCTTTTAAAGTAACAACGGAAAATTTATTCTAGCTTTTTAATAAAATACGTATAAACCTAGATAAACACTATCTACCCCTACTCAGGTCTCTATGCTGAGATGAATTTCAAGAGACCTATTGCTGGACCTTCTCTTTAATAAAAATTTGAAGTGAATTCCGTGCCTTCCTTAAAACAATTTTTGCAACACATTTCCACGGTGCCGTGAAACTGCTTGGAATGGTGATAGAAAGTCTTGCTGTTTATGGGAGGTTGGGGTAAGATGAATAATGTATTTCAGGACAAAAGGATAAAGCAAATTGAAGGGACAGAAAAGCATAGGTGACATCTGAAATTTAAACATGGCATTTTTTTTCTAAAGACCATAAATCATGCATTTGAGTTGGAAGTTTTCATACACCAAGTTGCCTAGCACCACTGCAAGAGACTCCATACCGGATGTTCTCTTTCTAGCTCAGTACCTCTTTCCAAGAATTATCTTCAAACCAACTCAGAAATTACACTGATTATGCATTTTAAAGTCCCTGTAAGGCGCTACCTTAAAAGAACATAAGTAACATGTAAACTTAGAGAAATTCACCACATACACATTTATACACTTACTAATCTCTTGTACCCACACAAATGCAGGATAATATCCATGCCCCAAGCTTGGGGTCAGACAACGCTGAGTCCACAAATTAGCTCTGTGTGCTCTATGGCACATTTTATTTTTCCAAAATGCACTTAATTTTTATTTGGAATTTCCATTTGGGTGGGTGAGACTGGAGGACGTCCTGCTAAGGAACATGATCCAAACACATGATGACAGATGCTGAGCGATTCTACTCACAGGAGGTTTCCAAAAGGGTCAAACTCATAGAAACAGAGTAGAATGAATGGCAGCTGCCAGGGGCTGGGGGCTGGCGAATGAGTAGCTGATGTTCAACAGGTACTAAAATTCAGTTTTGCAGGAAATAAGAGAGTCTGGAGACCCATGGTGGAGATAGTCATTCAACAATGTGGATGCACTTAATGCCGCCAAACTTTACACGTAAGACTGGTTATGGCAGTAAATTCTGTATTCTGTGCATCGCCTGCACTTTTTTAGGGGTGTTTACAAGAAATATCCCAAGCTTACAGCGCTCCGAAATTGTACAGTGTCTCAGTGCACACCCAGTTTCTCTGATTCGAATTACTGGGTTTTTAGGGCATCTTTTTCATAGCTCCACAGGCTATATGGTGAAGGATAAATGTGCCATGAAACTGTGAAAGGTGCTTTGCTACCTGGAATGGCAGTGTGTTTTGTATGACCATAAATTGATTTGAAAACAATCAAATGTGAAATTAAGGCGATTGGAAGCAAATTCTGCTGCAGCAACATTTACCGACAGGCAGAGTGACCTCATCATCTATTTATGGGCACTCTTGGCTCCCGTGTAAATAATGCATCAGTGCTAAGGATCATCACCTACCTACAGCCTGTAAATCCAGATGAAAGGACACAGTTGTCACTTTGATCTTAACAGAAGGCAGGAATGCCATGCTGTTCGGCATCCAATCCGTCATTGACTCAAATGTCACCTCATCTGTGGAGGCAACTTATTTATTGCTTCTCTAATCCACAGATGATATGGAATCTAAAATTGTCCTTGAGCTGATGTAATTAAATGCTTACTTAGAAACATATCATATAAATTTATGATGCTAATAATTATCGCTTTTTAATATGCATCCTGAGCACCTGAGGCACTTACAAGCAGGAGTAATTCCTTTAAAAGCAGACAACCCTTTGCAGGTTTTTTTTTTTTTAAATTCGGTCTAATAAATGTTGCCATTTTGACATGAGACTTTTCCTAGAGGGAGGCAGAGAAGTAGGAGTTTGTGTGTCTTTAGAGTAGACAGATGAATCTAATTAGCATTGGATTAAGCTGCTATACAAACTACAGCCCTGTATGCATTTACAATGTAACTGGATATACCTAAAGGATCTCATCAAATTTGCTATGCAAATCACACATCATTTTGCAGAAGATGAGAGCTTCACAACGCCAATCCCAGAAACCGTGGGTCTGTCCTCACAAGTGAAAATGACCCTCACCCACTCACCATGGTCTCCCTAAGTTATGTGAATGACAGCGACATAATACTAGCATCACTTTAAACATATTCAGGTAATATTTAAAACATGTTTAGATGTAATCAGATCATACAATCAACAGGGAGGGGTCCCAAAAGTGTGAATGTATGAATTTAGTCCTCAGTGCTGGGATTTTAAGGAAAATAAGCGTGGATGGATGTTCTTTGTTGTTCTTCCTCCTCTGCTTTCAGAACTCTGACTTGGACCGGTGCATAGCCCAGGCCTGAGTCATGACTTTTGTTGTTGTTGTTGTTGTTGTTGTCATTGTCGTTGTTTACCAGCAATGACATTTTAACCCCACGTGTCATACTGGTAAGTTTCTGAGCTGTAGTTGCAACTAGAGATATCCAGTTAAGCCTGTTCTACCAGTGGGACGTGAGGTCAGAGCAAACTGTGAGCTTCAGGGAATCATGAATGTGTTTCATTTTAAAAAAAGAACCACAGGAGGAGAAAGACATCTATCCACATGCTTCTTTCCCTGTTTGAGATGTCTGTGAGGAGATGGGTTATCTCACAACTCTTACAGGATTGTGAACTTGATACTGGACTCCAAACCAAGGGGCTATGGGTGACTTGATAGCCCAAGGTTCGGAGCAGGCAGGAAACCGCATCCAATGTTGGCCCAGAACAGGTCTTGGACAAGTCATTTTAGCTGGTTTCTCCATATGTTCCATGAAGAAATTAAACAAGGATACTTTGCCAGGAAGAATCTAACCTCTAAACCTGTGGGTAATTTTAAAAATGCAAAAGACTGAATACTGTAATACAAATCAGATAGACCTTCCATTATATTTTTTTAAAGCTAACCATTTGTTTATCATACGGTTTAACATAAACATCTTATGGTTATTTTGAATTTGAAATACAGGTGATATTTATGCACACAGTGGGTGTGTTTCTGAGGAAAAGTGCAAACAGCTTTCAGTGCACCTACTACTCTTGTCCAAACACGAGCCAAGGAAAATGGGAGTCTAAACAGATAGGAAAAGTATAAGAAATGGATAGGATAATTCAGATTAAAAAACAGTGTCAAAAATGTTTTTTGCCTTACATGAATGTGACGCACAGGGGGTATTCATTTATAATATTAATTAATCCCAAAGCCATTTGTTAAGCCTTTATTTTAGGTGGCTCCGAGTAGATGGTCAAATTTTGACTCGACACCTTCAGGCATCGATTCCCTTACAGGGAAGGTAAATAAGAAAGGCATCAACGGAAAGAAATCAGGTAACTAGAACTGCTTTCAAAACCTACCTAGACTCCTCTCCCAGCAAATAAAATCAAGCCAGTGAGAGCCTCTAGGGTTTCCTCGGGTCCTGCTGTGTGAAGTCAAGGTAGAGAGATGGTCCCGTTTTCTCAGCTGAACTTGTCAGATCAGCTCTTTCCCATATGCCAGGAAAACTGCACTGGCTACATTATTTTTCTGTGGTAAGGGCCTCTCCCTCCTTCTAGTATTTGGAAAAACCATAACTCTGAAAATCCCTTTGCGTAATATATATCAAGTATTATGCTCCCTCCCAGCAGCTAATCTGGAATCTTGGGGGGCGGAGATGGGACTAATATGTGATGTTTGCGGGGTAGAAACTGGGTCACTGGTTTGGGGAACTAAAGACAAATAAATTAACTCTTCAGGAATTAAAGATTACCTCTCAGAGGTGTTGTGGTAAAATAGTTAAAATGTTCTTTTTAAACCACATGCGGAGACTGAACCACTGAATCTCACAGGCATCCTACCACAGAAGTTCACACCATAAACCCAGGAACCCAGAACAGATCACTTTTAAGAAGCTGAAGCCAACAAGAAGAGCAACACAAACAATGGGAAGACAAAGAAACAATCCCCAAATGAAGGAAAAGGAGGAAGTCTCAGAAAGAATGTTAGATGAAATAGAGGCAAGCCAACTATCGGATATTGAATTCAAAGCCCTGGTTATCAGGAAATTCAAAGGGCTTACAACGAGCTACCAGAAACTACAGGGGAGCTACAGTGAACTCTCTTAAAACTACACCAACATGACAAAGGAAATAGAAACCCTTAGTAAAGGCCAAGAGGAAATGAAAAATACAATTTCTGAACTGAAGAACACAGTAGAGGGTATGAAGAATAGAATCGATATGGCGGAAGATCGCATAAGTGAGATTGAAGACAGGATAGAAAGAATCTCCCAGACAGACCAAATAATGGAAAAGAGAATCAGAAAAAATGAGGAGAATTTAAGAGAAATGCAAGACAACATGAAACATAATAATATCTGAATAATAGGAATACCAGAAGGAGAGGAAGAAGAACAAGGGATAGAAAACCTACTTGAAAGGGTAATAACGGAAAATTTTCCTAAGTTGAGGAGAGAGAAAGTCACACGGATTCAGGAATCGCAGAGAGTCCCAAACAGGTGGAACCCAAAGAGGCCTACTGCAAGACACATCATCATTAAAATGGTAAACCTCCAAGACAAAGAGAAAATCCTAAAGGCAGCAAGGGAGAAAAAGGAAGTAACATACAAGGGGGTCCCAATAAGGTTGGCTAATGACTTCTCAATGGAAACACTCCAAGCAAGAAGAGAATGGCAAGAAATATTCCAAGTAATGAGAAACAGAGGCCTCCAACCAAGGCTATTGTACCCAGTAAGGCTCTCAATCAAGATAGAAGGCCAAATAAAGAGCTTCCAAGACAAAAGAAGTCTAAAAGAATATGCCTCCACCAAACCAGCTCTACAAGAATTACTAAAAGGGCTGCTTTAGGAAAGGAAGGAAAAGAGAGAGATAGAGAGGAACACAGGTACACAAATGGCAATGAATAAGTACCTTTCAATAATAACCTTAAATGTAAATGGATTAAATGCACCAATTAAAAGACATAGAATAGCTGAATGGATAAGAAAGCACGACCCACACATATGCTGCCTACAAGAGACCCACCTCAGGTCAAAAGACCACCACAAACTAAAAGTGAAAGGATGGAAACAAATTTTCCAAGCAAATGGACAAGAAAAAAAAGCCATGGTAGCAATTCTCATATCAGACAAAATAGACTTCAAAAGAAGGGCCATAAAGAGAGACCCAGAAGGTCACTTCATAATACTCAAGGGGAGAATCCACCAAGAAGACATTAACATCGTAAATATATATGCACCCAACATAGGAGCACCCAAATATATAAAGAAAATTCTGGAGGACCTCAAGAAAGAAATTGACAGCAACACAATTATAGTAGGGGATTTTAACACCCCACTGTCTAAATTGGACAAATCTTCCAAACAAAATATCAACAAAGATATTGCAGCATTAAATGACACCCTAAACGAAATGGACCTAATTGATATATATAGAGCCCTCCATCCCAAAGAAGCTAAATACACTTTCTTTTCAAACGCACATGGAACATTTTCAAAGATAGATCACATGATAGGACACAAAACGAGTCTCAATAAATTCAAGAAAATAGAAATCATACCAAGCATTTTCTCTGATCACAAGGGACTGAAATTGGAAACCGACCCCAATGAAAAAAACCCAAAACACCCAAAATCATGGAGACTGAATGGTAGGCTATTAAACAACGAATGGGTCAAGATTGAAATTAGGGAAGAAATCAGAAAGCTTCTGGAAACAAATGAAAATGAACTCACAACAACCCAAAACCTATGGGACACAGTGAAGGCAGTCCTGAGAGGGAAGTTCATAGCAATACAGGCCTACCTAAAGAAGATAGAAACATTTCAAACAAACAACCTAACCCGACGCCTCCAAGAACTCGAGGAACAACAACAAAGACAGCCCAGAGCAAGTAGAAGGAAGGAAATAACCAAGATCAGAGCAGAATTAAATGACATAGAAACTAAAAGCACAATTCTAAGGATCAATGAATCCAGGAGTTGGTTTTTTGAAAAGATAAACAAAATAGACAAACCTTTAAGTAGGCTCATCAAGAAAAGAAGAGAGAAGACCCAAATAAACACAATCAGAAATGAAAGAGGAGAGATTACAACTGATACTGCAGAAATAGAAAGGATTGTAAGAAATTACTATGTGGAACTGTATGCCAAGAAATTTGAAAACCTAGGTGAAATGGACAAATTTCTAGAAAAATATAATCTTCCAAAACTCAATGAAAAAGAAGCAGAAAACCTGAACAGGCCAATAACAGCAAATGAAATTGAAGCAGTAATCAAAAAACTCCCATCACACAAAAGCCCTGGACCAGATGGTTTCACAGGAGAATTCTACAAAGCTTTTAAGGAAGAGCTAACCCCTATTCTTCACAGACTATTCCAAAAAATCCAAAAGGAGGGAAAACTCCCCAACTCTTTTTATGAAGCCAGCATCACCCTAATTCCAAAGCCAGATAGAGACACAACAAAGAAAGAAAATTACAGGCCAATATCACTGATGAACATAGATGCTAAAATCCTCAATAAAATATTGGCAAATCGCATCCAACAATACATCAAAAAGATCATACACCACGACCAAGTGGGATTCATCCCAGGGATGCAAGGATGGTTCAATATACGCAAATCAATAAATGTAATACACCAAATAAACAAAAGCAAAGACAAAAATCACATGGTCATATCAATAGATGCGGAAAAAGCTTTTGATAAGGTTCAACACCCATTTATGATAAAGGTACTCAGAAAAATGGGAATAGAGGGAGCATTCCTCAACATAATAAAGGCCATATATGAAAGACCTACAGCCAACATCATACTCAATGGGCAAAAACTAAAAGCTTTTCCACTAAGATCAGGAACAAGACAAGGTTGCCCACTTTCACCACTTCTATTCAATATAGTATTAGAAGTTCTAGCTGCAGCGATCAGACAAGAAAAGGAAATAAAAGGCATCCAAATCGGAAAGGAGGAAACAAAACTGGCATTGTTTGCAGATGACATGATAGTGTACATGGAAAACCCTATAGCCTCTACCAAAAAACTGCTGGAACTAATAAATGAATTTGGCATAACAGCGGGATACAAAGTTAATATCCAGAAATCAAAGGCATTTTTGTATACCAACAATGAAGCAGCAGAAGCAGAAATCAGGAAAAAAATCCCATTCGATATAGCAAAAAGAAAAATAAAATATCTGGGAATAAACCTAACCAAGGAGGTAAAAGACCTGTATGCAGAAAACTACACAACACTGAAGAAAGAAATCAAGGAAGACACAAATAAATGGAAACATATACCGTGTTCATGGATTGGAAGAATTAACATCATCAAAATGTCCATACTACCCAAAGCAATTTACAGATTCAATGCAATACCTATTAAAGTACCAATGGCGTATTTCACAGACATAGAACAAACACTTCAAAAATTTATATGGAACCAGAAAAGACCCCGAATAGCTGCTGCAATTTTGAGAAAGAAGAACAAAGTAGGAGGGATCACAATACCTGATATCAAACTGTATTACAAGGCCACTGTAATCAAAACAGCCTGGTACTGGCACAAAAACAGGCACATAGACCAATGGAATAGAACAGAGAGCCCAGAAATAAACCCAACTCTCTACAGTCAATTAATATTCGACAAAGGGGGCAATAACATAAAATGGAGTAAAGACAGCCTTTTCAACAAATGGTGTTGGGAGAACTGGACAGCTACATGCAAAAAAATGAAACTTGAGCACCAACTTACACCATACACCAAAATAAATTCAAGGTGGATAAAAGACTTAAATATAAGCCGTGAAACCATTAAAACCCTAGAGGAGAGCCTTGGCAAGAAAATCTCAGATATTCCACGCAGCAATATTTTTACTGATACGTCCCCTAGAGCAAGGAACATAAAGGAAAGAATAAACAAATGGGATCTCATCAAAATTAAAAGCTTCTGCATGGCTAAGGAAAACAGTATCAAGATACAAAGAGAAGCAACAGCTTGGGAAAACATATTTGCCAATGATACCTCAGATAAGGGTTTAATCTCCAAAATATACAAAGAACTCATTCGGCTCCACTCAAAGAAGACAAGCAACCCAATCAAAAAATGGGCAGAGGACTTGAACAGACATTTCTCCAAGGAGGACATACAGAGAATCCAGAGACACATGAAAAGATGCTCGATATCACTAGCTATCAGAGAGATGCAAATTAAAACCGCAATGAGATACCACTTAACACCAGTCAGATTGGCTATCATAAACAAAGAAACAAACAACAAGTGCTGGAGAGGTTGTGGGGAAAAGGGGACTCTAGTTCACTGTTGGTGGGATTGCAGACTGGTACAACCACTATGGAAAACAGTATGGAATTTTCTAAGAAAACTAAAAATGAACGTACCTTTTGACCCAGCAATTCCACTCTTGGGAGTATATCCTAAGAACCCTGAAACACCAATCCAAAAGAACCTATGCACCCCGATGTTCATAGCAGCACAATTTACGATAGCCAAGAGTTGGAAGCAGCCTAGATGCCCATCGGTAAATGACTGGATCAAAAAACTATGGTACATTTACACAATGGAATTCTATGCTGCAGAAAGGAAGAAGGAACTACTACCCTTTGCGACATCATGGATGGAACTGGAAAGCATTATGCTGAGTGAAATAAGCCAGGCGGTGAAAGACAAATACCATATGATATCACCGTTAACAGGGATCTAAACAAAACAAACAAGCAAGCAAAATATGACCAATGACACTCAATTACGGAACAGGCTGACAGGGTCCAGAGGGGAGAGGGGAGAGAATCATAGGGGAAAAGGGGATGGACTCACATGAACAAGTATAAAGGACACATGGACAATAACTAAGGGTGGGGGGTGGAAATGGGAGGGAGGTGGGGAGCATGGGGTGGGGGGCGGGCAGGGTTGGGAATATAAGACAGAAAGCTGTACTTGAACAAGAATTAAATAAAAAATTATTTAAAAAAATAAAAATTAAAATTTTAATCAAATAAAAAAATAAATAAACCACATGCAAGACACAAACCATGTTTCTATGTTATGATGCATAATAAGTAAGCACAGATTCTGTCTTACAGGAATGTTCCAATTTTTTTGTTCTTTATTTGGAGCTGTCCCTTCTGTGCTGAGATTTTGGATTGTGTGTGTTTGTGTACACAATTTGGAAGGGGATGGGGAGGAATTTATAGACAAACTACACCCAGGTCCCTGATAGTTCTTAGGATATCCTTCCTTTCTCTTTCTCCTCAAGGGCATTTGACCTTGAAAGAGAATGCCACTGGTCACATTCCTTTGCCTTACAAGGCCAGTTCTCTAAACTTGGCATTGTGAGGTCGGTGGCCAGCACACTCACTCATTTGTGTGTGTAGATTATATCTCCCTCATTTCTATAGTTTTTCTTCTTGATACATGTGAGATGCCTTATTTTCCTTTGGGATTGGCAAGCTGATCAATAACTATTATTCCCTCTATTCTCATAAATCTCAGGATGATTTGCATCTTGAAACAACCATGCCATTTTACTTAGAGAGTCTCTTTATTTTTCATTTAAGGAATCTCAGTACCTTGTCTGAATAGCTTATATTTTAATTTAAGGGATCTTAAAACAGTAATCTTATTCCTGTTATATGTTATACTTAATTTCTATCCAATTCCTTCTACTCTCTGATTATTTGATATACCATATCTAAATATTATAATTCATGTCCTATGTTATATTTTGCTATTGCATAGAATTTCTTAAATCTCAGATGTATACAATCAACCTGGAATCCAGGTGCCTTGAAATCTCCACTGTAAAAAAACATGTGTAATATTTTAGAATAATTTTTAGAATGTTAACACTTCAAATCATGTTTAGTGGCTTGTGTTTTTATCATTTTCGTTCTATTTAATCAATATTACCATTGATAGCTAATGCCCAAAGAATCGTTAGCATCTCCCATAGTGAACACGGCACTTTCATTCTCTGATAAGATTTTTTTTATGTTGGCTGTGAACTCCAAAGCACACAGAATTTTTTCTAGACATGGGAGCACAATTCTGCTGTCAGAGTCACAGGTGACTTGGAAAATTCTTCTTTAAACGATGGACTGTGATATTCTTCCAATCCTAGAATATTAATTTCCCGGCAGTGAGAAAGAGCTGGGATTTTTTTTTAAAGTTTTGCTGGAGAGAAATATAAAATAGTCATTCTTCCGAAAAGCCAAAGAAAACACTCAAATCTTGATGTAAGTGCACAAAATCCAAAGCACACGACAGTCGGGATCATGGGGACCCTTTCAGCCGCGGTATTGATTTCGGTCCACAGTTCAGAGTATCCCAGCTAAGGACACAGTTCAGTCGCTGCAAAACCCTATGAAGAGAATGCTCAGTGACAGCCCGCCAGCTCCCATGGAGAAACGTGCTGGGGAGGGACAACCAGCACCAGGGCTTCCCTTTGCCTTGGCCTTGCGGTTTTCAACAATCCGAGAAGCAGTTAGCCCTTTCGACATCGTTCCTGTGGCGGCACAGTGACTTAATGGAAAGTAACAAATGCATTAACCATTCTGATCGCCGTTCTAGGAGCTTTTACTGAAACAGGTGAGATAAAAGGCCTTTTAACGATGAACTTGTAAAGTGAGTTGGACGTGGGAGAGTGGAGGAAACACGGGGGTGATGAGGTGGTTCAGCACCTTACCCTTGGAAACGAAGTGTAGGGTGGAGCAGTCACCCAGCCCAGAGTGTCCCAGCTAAAGTAGTGCACTAACCCTTTGCCTCTAGAAATGTAAGACTGAATGAGCGACAACTTTTATGGGGCTGTAGAATTCAAATGTATTATGATTTTCTTCAAGAACAAAAAGCCAGCCAGCCCTGGGGACATTGGTAGGTAAAGTACCAAAATTATTTTCTGAGTTCTATAAGAAATCTGCTACAAAATATAGTCTTCAAATGTTATATTAATGCTTTATTTTGTCTTTGAAAATGGTCAAAATTTATAATAGATTGATTTTTTAAAAGAATGGGTTGAGTGCCTTATTTTTGCACAACTGAAATCATTATTTTTTTTTTTTACATGCATGCACTCCCTGGTACGGGGAGTGTAAAGTTAGCATAATACAAAGTCAAGAGCCAATGTGCGATGGATTGGCTGAACAAATTCTTTAGCCAGTTCACAGCACAAAGTATTTTCCTATGCAGCCCAGAAGCGACAGCAGACCAGGAGTGGTGTTGACTCTGAACACCTGCACACTGACGGCAGAAGTTTGGAATTATTGGCTCTTTTTAAGCGCGGATTCATTTCTCCCCAGCTTTTTAGGATTGACAGGCCAAGCCGGCCTGCACTCAGTATCTGCTGCAGCGGGACCGTCTGCGTAGATATCATGCACCTTTACCTCACTGTAACCTTGTTTCCTGTTACTCTCTACCTAATTCCCTCCAATGGAATCATGTGATGTGTTTGTGATGGACATCAACCAAGATATTCACCCCTAGCCACCGCCCTCCACCCTTGAAGTAGAGGGTAAGTAAAATAACAACTCAATCAAGGAAAGAGAGGAGGGGCCGCAGAGTGAAGCTCCTGGTTACCTAGGTAGTCTTCTGGATGGGTATTGTGCAGCCTTCCTCTCTCAGGGTTGGAGCAACTCCCTTAAGGGACCCTCGCTCTGCTGTGCATCAGGGTCTCTTCTGTTCATTACACCCACACCCAATGTACACAGTGGAGAGTCTACCTTCCTTTGGGGTGCGGGGTGGGGGGCAGAGTTTTAACAGCCATCCCCCATTGGTTTAGGTTTTGAGACTTTGTTCCCCCCTTGGTTCCCCCGAGGATTTAAACAATCATATTCTTTGGAGGTACAGTCTTTTGAGGAACAAAACAATTTCCTCAAAAACTCAGGAGGCGTCTGATTTATTTGCTTCCATTCAGTTCTCTGAGAAAGAAATGACAGTACAATTGAATGTCTGCCTGGACTGGTTTTTTAGCCCAGATGACTGTTATTTACTGACATCTCTACTCATTGTGAAGGCCGCTACCTCCAGGCCATTTGAAAGAGTAGGCTGAGTGAACAGACATGAGCATAATCCGATCTTTGCAGCTGGGTTGGCTACCATTTCCTGTCCCAGTGCATTGCTGGGTAGGCCCCACAATCTTACCAACTGCAGTTCAGTGGACAAATGCAGTTGGCTTTTATAACCTGCAAGGCTCCACGGGAGTGGACTGTCGGTCAATTCCCATTGCAGCTGCAGTCGGGAAAAGCATCTTGAGTAGGGTTGTAAGCCTTCCCCCCATACTTGGGTCTCATTTAATGCGGCTTATTACTGAAGCAGGAAGAAGTTCAAAAGATTAAATATAAAATAAGACCCTCTCCCCATCCCGTGTCCAGAAGTCCCCGTCATTCTGGCCTGGCATTACTGTCCTTGCTAGAATTTATTAGTGTTTGACATGTTAGGTATTTACATGTCTGTTTATTTGAGGCCTGTCTCCACCCACTAGCACACAAGCAGCATGTGGGAGGAGCTGGGCTGTTTCGTCCCGCTCTGCCTGCCCAGGACACTAGAGTATGTGGCTGGGATGAATAAATAAATAGTCACAGCTCACAGTGGGCAGACAAATCTGTAGATCTCTACAAATATATGTTAGTATGTCACATATATATATGTGTGTGTGTGTGTGTGTGTGTGTGTGTGTGTAGAAAGACTATCTTCTAGCAAAACTTTTGATACTAACTTTCTCCTTGCTCATCCTCGATTTGGGTGAATTTTGCAGTTTAGGTTTGTACTCAATATCCGCACAACACTTTATAATACTTCCATTATGACGGCTGCACCAGGCATAATGCTGTTTGCAGCACAGCGTGAATCACAATCTGGAATACATAATGTTTAAACCTCCGAATGAACTGGAATATATAATTTAGCAAGGCCGTAAAAAATGTGCACGAGCTGGCATTAAAAATGACAATAAAATATTATTACCCAGCAGACTTCTGGAATACTTCTTAGAGAATTCTTGAGTGACTAGTAGGGAGAAAAGTGCCTCACTAACACTAGTTCATGGACCTGACTACAGAAAAATTGACAAATTTTTGTTACATAGCGGTGCCACAACTTGGAGGTACGGCCCCAAACCCGGAGGACGTGAGATGTGAGAAATAAAATACTGCATATGCTTCCTACTGAGTATTCGAATCTGTTTTATACATAAACTGAACCCATAAAACTCCATTTTAATTTTCTCCCAACTGTATGAGTTGGAGAAGTGCTGGGCTGCAGACTGGACGTCAGGAAATTAGTCACAGCAGAGACAGTGTATGAAACAAGCAGTCCGGAAACACCCATTACGGGAGACACCCTTGAACGAGGAACAGAAAGACGCACACGGCGTTTCAATTATTATCACTAACGCTGGCTCCTGAGAGATTCACTGCACACAAAAAATAAGCAAACAAGGTTGAACAGGTATTAATATATTCTTCAAACACATCATGTCAGCAGTATGGCCTTGTACTCTGCTCTGTTTTACGATTTACGACTTTGTATTTCCAAATGCACTACTTTTCCCTTTTTGCATTTTTTCACCTCTGGATCTCAACTAGAAAGACTTCAGTTATTCATACTACTTAGTTGAAGCAACGGCATTCTATTACTCCCAGCTTTAAAGAGCACGATGGACAAGTTAAAAATTGTGGTATAAGGTGACATTTTGATATAAATATATCTTGTGCAATAATTACAATAGTCAAGCTAATTAACATATTCATTATTACCAATCTCTGAAAGGCTCCGTCTTAATGTGCATGATGATTCAACATCTTCACATCCTTACAAGCAGTAGCAATTCAGCTTTTGAATTTTTATCAGTTCTACAAGGATTAAAATAATATCTTTTATTTCCCTGATGATTTTGAGTATCTCATAATATAGAGGTACTCTGAGTTTTGAATTTCTTCTCTAAACTTTTTGTATTTATTTTGGGGTCATTTTTTTTCTGTTTGATTTCTGACCATGGACATCACTGAATTATCAGGTTCATCATTAAAAAAAAAGAATACATTGCAATACCTTACTTTGAAGCCTTTTATGTTTTGACAATATTCTCACATATTTGGGGAAGTTAAAAATATCTGGTAAGATGGAAATGCTTCTCTGTTTCCCTCTTGAAAAAGAGACCTTGACCTTTAAATGGCAAAGTTTCAGCTGTCAAAATGCATGCTGAGATGGTGGTGCCCTGTGAGCCCAGAAGGAAAATAATTGCCATCGCCTCAGAGCAATGGCGGGAAGCTCGGGTGCCCCTCCATCGGTGCCCGCATCCACGGGAAAGAGGCGGAAAGCCCATGAGGGCTGGACTGCGCCGGTGGCTGTGCTGTCTGTGTGCCACTTTTTAAAGAAACGGAAAGGAACTGCGAAGGCACACTTGTACGAACCAGCTTTACAAACCGGTAAGCAAGGTGCTTCATTACTGTGCTTATCTCACCATAGAAAGGTATTAGCATTTTCATGATCAATTTTGTCTAAAATAATACAGCAGTAGGCCTACATTTTGGAAGCCATGTGTGCAATGTGTGAATGAACTTCACTTTTCTCGTGTATGTAAAGGCATCTGAATGTCATTAACTGACTGATTAACTGACCAGGATAACTTTTTATCTTTTCTGTGATTCTGTTATCAATACATGAGTCACAGCCTGCAAATACTTTTAATAATGCGCACTCTATTTACACAATAGTAAGTCAGTGGATTAACTGACTTGGGTATGTTGCGTTAACCAGGTCAGTGGTTTTAAAGCCACAGTTAATGTTAACTCGTTTTTTTCTGCCAGCAATAATTTTGTTATCATTAAATGTTCAGTCATTGGAACATAAAGAATGAGTGGTTTTCTTTGCAAGACTCCTTACTAATTCCAATTCATTCCTGATTTACAGAATGATTCAGGAATTTTTATGGTTATAATTTTATTTTAATAATCTTTTA
Organism: Sturnira hondurensis; assembly: GCF_014824575.4. Lineage (NCBI taxonomy): Eukaryota > Metazoa > Chordata > Mammalia > Chiroptera > Phyllostomidae > Sturnira > Sturnira hondurensis. The sequence continues at coordinate 10,073,367 of NW_028091156.1, forward strand.
TTAAAATGGAAAAACCTGGTAAATGTAAACGCACAAAGCCTTAGTGCGTGTATGTCTACCAGACTTTGCAATTTTAATCAAGCGACTGCTTATCTACCCTCCATTTGAATACACATTTGTTTTTCACTAAGCTACGAATGGTCAGACGTAGAGTACATAATTTTACACTTTGGGCATCTAGGAGAAACCCTAAGAACAGAGGATGCTGTTCACTAAGTAGCTGTTGCTATAACGAGAGAGAGTAAAGGCACATGGGGCAATGTTTAGGTTCAGCTAATGTAAAGGCACATTAAGATCAAAAAGAAAAAAAATTAGGTCTGGTCACCTGTCAGTTCCCAGTAACAGCACAACTGACTCAGAACTACTAATCGCCATCTGAATGTGCGCCATCACTTCAGGAGTTGTGATTAAATTTACTGGTGGGGGGTATTCATCAATTAGCTTCCTAGGGAGTGCCGACCACATGGCAGAGATGCAATAAAACCTGGTTCAGAGTCCACTGGGCTGAGGCGTAGGGCAGGAGAGAAGGAGGAAGCAGTGTAAAAGGTGAGGGAAAAGTTATAACGGGAAAAGGAGAGGGTCCAGTCTCCTTGCATGCTTCTGTGTGTCCTTTACTTCATCCAGAGAAGCTGACCTACGTGAATTCTTTTGGCAAAGGTCAAGTGCTCAGATACTGATAAGAGACTATGGCACAATGAATGAATTTGTAGGTGGCTCTTTCAACATCGTCACTCTCTAAAATCCCTGATTTGCAAAGATTTCAAGGGCTGAGATTTAACTAATTTTCACGAAAAGTCTAGGGTATTTTGAGTGGCGGAAAATCTTACACCAAATCCTGTGTCCCGTGATTAAATGCTGGCTGGGAACTGGATCGTCTCCAGTCAAGCTCCGAGAAGAGGAGAACAAAGGTAGAGGAGATACTTTAGTCAACCCCACAAGTTATGATACTGCTACAGTTAATAGAATGGCGCAATATTCACAAAAGGATATTAAGTAGACCTATGGAAAGAAACAGACCACTCACCTATATACACACAGTCACCTGACTTGTGAAGAAAAAGCCACTGTTACCCAGTGAAAAAGAATGATCTTCCCAATAAAAGTTATTGGACAATATGGCTATTTATATGCAAAGAGGAAAAAACTGAATCTCATTATCCAGATCCCTACCTTCCATTGTATACAGAAATCAATTCCAGATGAATTGTGGACTTGATGTGAAAGTTAAATGAATCAATCTTCTAGAAGATAGTGTAGAAAAATGCCTTCATGAACCTTGCCCAAACGAGCATTTCTCTGAAAAGACACACCAAGCACTAACTCTGACTACAAATTAATGAATTTCACTTAATTAAAATTGAGGCTCTCTGTTCATCAGAAGACATTATTAAGAGAAGAAAAGGGGAAGCCAGAGAATAGAGGATGATGGTTTCATTGCATAAAGCAATAAAGACTTGTCTGCAGAATAGATAATGAAAGAGTAAAAACCTGTCTGGGTTTAAAAGACTGAAAATGAACTTGAACTGAAAAAAAGAAACCACAGTTCTGCCATTAATCACCCAGGGGGAACAGACACAAGATAAACCCAGCTGCGAAATTAACTGCAAGTGTCGTTTTTCCCAAGGTCACACAGCAACTGTGCCATACCCTAGTGACCCACTCCTTCAACGATGATTGCTTCCTTATCAATGACACCCTTCAGCCACTTGGCCAGTCCCATCTGCTACTGGCGAGACCTCATCAGTAACTGGCCTTTGCTTCATGACAGCACCCAGGCCCCTGCAAATCCCTACTTCTCGCCCCACCTCAGAGAAATGGACCAGCGCGGCACTGACTCCCGCCTCTTCTGGACTCTCCCAAGAATCCCTGGTGAGAAGCCAAACCTTGGAAAACATGTTTCCCTAATCTCTCTTGTGTGGGGTGTTCTATGATTTCCTTGGAGTTCTGCCCTGTGTTGTATACGGTCATAAACTGGACTTTGTCAGGCTATATGCAGGCTTTTTCCTGGTGGTCTTTGATTCATTGTGCTTTAGCTAATAATGGTCACTAGTTAAAATAACGATGATGCGGAGGAGGAGGTGGAGACAGAAGAGTTTTAGAGAAAGCAACAACAACAACAAATTTCCTCTGGCCAGAAAGCAAATGAAAAGTGCTAAACATAGTCATTTGTAGGGAAGTCTGACTTAAACCCACAAGAAGATACAGATGTCTGGCCAAGGTTTAACAGCTGAGATCACCAAGACTTGGAGAGTGTGTGGAACAATCGTATCTATGCTCTGTTGGGACCAGGTGCACCGTGGCAACCTTTTGGGAAAACTATCTGTCACAGAGGAACATAGGTGTGCCTACGGCCAAACAGTTGCAGTCCATGTGCACCTGAAGCAAATCCACAAGTATGTGCAAAATACATACATGGAAAAGATTTTCAGATGGCATTGTCCACAAAAGTCCCAAACTGAAACACCACAAATGTTCTCAGGACAGAGGATAATTGCACTTTGGAATATTTATCTAATGGGAAACTGGAGCAAAAAAATGAATGAACTTCCACCATCGGCAACATCATTGACAGGTCTCCCAAATAGTTTACTGAGAGAGAAGACAGAACGAGCTATCCAATGTATGTTTTCATTCACGTGTGACTCCATTATTGTGAGGGGCAACCATATGATATGGGTTACTGATAACAACCCATAATTCATCTAGGGTGTTATAATAAGGGTGTGTTTATTCATTTAGTGACAACTCTTTAAGCTTTACATTTAAGATTTGTGCATTTTAAAATATTGTTTGTTATATACAACTACATATATATCTCTAAAACAATACTTAAATATTATTTGTTATATATTATAACTAAATATACATTGCTTTGTTATATATAATTTAAAAATGGAACAAGAAAAATTAAAAATTTGTTAGCAACTATTTATTTCAATAAATAATCAAAATGTTTTAATGTTCCATAAATTTAGCAATTTTTTGTCTTCTTTTTATTCAAAAGTTTTATTCTAATGTTTAGTATATTATGACTATGTAACATTAATAAGTATAATGCAAAATATAGAGGCCAGCCTATTTTCATAATTTGTATCCATAAAGTAAATGAACAGTGGTTATTTTTTTAATTTCCTATAATCAGTTATCTAATAGTACAGGAGAAGAGTAAGTGTATGGTAATTTTTTATAATTTGCTGGATCAGGAAATTATAAGGCAGAATTCTGAAATATCCAACTACAATTTTTATCACCATAGCCATTAAATGTTTGGGGATTTAAAATTCAAACTAAAAGTAATAAAATACATGTACGGAGTTAGTTTTATTTAAGTGACAATACTTAAAACAAGAGAAACTGAGTTCTAATATGTAAAATAAGGCAAACTGGAAATAATGCCATGTTTCTTCATGAAATTTTGGTGGTAAACAAAAAAGAATTCATTTTTAAAATTTATAATATGGAAAAATAATTTAGATTTCTATCCCTTATTTATAAAAATAAAAGCTTCTATTGCCAAGTATTTCTGGGGAACACATCCAATATCAAACTTTTTTCTTTAAGAACTTTTATGTTGATTGCTTTATTCAAATATATCACCAATCCTAGAAGTATGTATTCCTATTATTCCATTTTGACACATGAAAACATTAAGCTTGTATAAGAATGACAGACATTTTACCAGATCCTACTCTTAGTAATTTGGGATCCTGGATCTTTTCCTGAGCAAAGTAATTCCAGAATTACCTAATATCTACATTAGGTTTCCTACAATGCTGATTTTCCCTGAATTCATTACATTCCAAATTTCCTATAATTAAACCAGAGGAAGAATAATAACTGCTATTTTTTAAAAAATCCCCATGTAAGAAATGTCACCTACTACTATATTCTTTTCTACAAAACAAGAAGCAATGATTTATGGGTCTCATGACATTTAGCTCATTACCCAATAAAACTAAAAAATAATAAGCACTGCATGAGGCAGGTAATGTTCTTCTTTATGTGGGTGATACTGTTAAACATGGTATTTCTCAGCATCATTGCCTAACTCAGATTCTTCTAGAGCTTATATTTTTGAAGAATTCATTTCCAAATTTTAGTATAACCCAATTGCAGAAAAAACTTTTAGATATTTTCTAAAATATTTGTAAAATATATTACAAAAAAACATATCTTACATTGAAGAAATTTCATGGTCCTCAGGTAAAAACTCTATATGCTCACTTTATATTGAACAGTATAGAATATATTTTGCATATATTTTGCATATAGGTTAAAAAACTATATTTAAATTTAAAACAATTATAATTTAGTGCTCACATCTTTATTGATTTCCTTGTGACCTTGGACAGTTCGCATTTGGTCACAGTATTATTGAAAATATTCTCTGTGTACATACATTTTATATAGTCTAATAATGATAATGAGATGTCAATGTACACAGAGCTGGTCCAGAAGGCCAGGGCTCCCCTCACAGATTTATTCCTCATAGTACTGGGGTGGGGTATGTCCTCCTTACACTGTCAGCATCAGCGAGCAGTCATGAAATGAAGAGCACACTCTCACAGCCCTAACTCCCTCCGACCCCGAATCCTTCCCCCAACATTTACCCAGGGCACGTGGGTGTTTCCAGGCTGTTCACGGGGGAGCCGGCTTGGGCTCTGTGCCTGCTGACCACCTCCTGCTTGGAGCCCGTTCTCACTCCCAGAGCTGCGTCATTGCATGCAGAACCTCTGCTTAGTGAGCCAGTGTGATACAGTTCGGCATAGCCCACTTCACATCCCTTAGGTTATTGTCCCATGCCCTCATTATCCATTCCTGCACAGGTGTCCCTCTGATGTGCTTTGCAGAAATCAGACAATGCCAGTTGTTTGGTGGAAGTGTACTGCCCCTCCCATGGGTCAGACACCACACCTCACCTGTGGGGCCCTGCAGGGGACCACGTCTCCTGATGTAGCTGGGAGCAAAGAACGGGGCCTTGCATGGTCCCTGCCCTGGGGAACATCCTTATAGTGCCTTCCGGTGATGCCGGGCTCATCCTCTCAGACAGAAACGCTAAGGAGTAGAGGAGCCAAAGCCGCTGGGGACAAGGAGGCCACTGCCCCATTAATGGGGCAGCAAATCGCACTGCGGAGGAGGAGGCCACTTCCGCTGACAAAGACGCCTCCCACGGTACAGCCTCAGCATCCACAGCCCCACAGGGTCTGCCCGGCTATTCCCATCGCAACTTGCAGGTACGGCTTCTTGGGCCTGCTTCTCACTCCTCTCTCAATTTCCATAGCTCCTTGCTATCCCTTTAATTCCTGTTTTCCATATTAATCAGCACAAATCATCTTCTAGTCCTTGCAAGATTATATATCAAGTGCCATGCTGGTAATATTGTAAAATACTTTATAGGCAGAATGTTACAAATTCCATTTTGTAAACTGAACCAAATTTCTTACGGATGAATTACTTTTATTTTTTTTAACTAAAAAGTAGTAGGCCTCTGGAATATTGGCCTAAACTTAATCGGTGGCCATTTATTTTTGAACCATTCTGAAAACAATTGGATCTTGAATAAAGCGATCAGAGCCCCAACTCTGCATGCCCTGTGGTATTGCAACCCTCCCCACATGTTTGGTAGTGTGTACGTCGCCACAAAATCCCAAACATGTGATGCAAAAGAGTTTGTGTGCTATAAACACCTGCTCAGGATAATTAAGGACCTTGGTAAAACATGTAAATATTCATGAGTTTTTCAGTGTCAGTATGAATGGTACAGATGCTACCTCATAATGATTTATTTCAGCCATATTGTGGATTATGGAGAAAGACAAACCTTGTGTTTAAGTCAAATGTGAAAAAAAAAGTAGGTATGGAGGTTACAAAGCCTTAACCATAAGTCACAGCATAGAAACTTCCCCAGATGTCAAACTCTAGCTTACTGCCCATCCCTCTGCTCAGAAATGACTTAATGAGGGCCGACGACCAAGCAGGCGTGTGGCACTGGTCACTGGGGCTCCCACAGCGAACAAAAGGGTGGAGATCTCCCCCGAAGTTCACGTTCTAGTGAGGAGTGACAGATGGTGCAAGGAAATCACGTGATAGATGAGAGAGGCGATAATATGCCTGTGTGTAGAATAATTAGCACACATGAGGATAAAGAACAGTAGTCAGAAAAGTTCTTTCTCTAAAGGTGAGATGTAAACGGAGAGAGAAGTGAAGTCAGAATCAGGCCATGGCATCCAGGAAACAGCCTTAAATAGGCAGAGGACACAGGGTATCTGAGGTCCCCAGTCTGCCTGTTGTGGGTACCCAGCCAATGGGCCACACTCGCCACGAGGACTGGTCTTTGGACCTGCCAGGGCTGGGAAGCGAATTGGAAACCTTACATAGGACTGAATACAGCTCCCAGCCTTGTATGAAGCGAGACACTGCATTGCCCAACCTACTTCCTTCCTTACTATGGTGCCCAAGCAGAGCACCCTGCCAGCGACTCTGTTCATGGGCAGGTCCAATCCAGGGAGTTGGGTAAAGAGCCTGCCTGGCTGGGACACCCATACACCAAGTTTATTGGTCATGGAGCCCGGTCTGTGGACCCACCTGATCAGAAATGCAAATTCAAGGCCCTGTCCACTGCTGAGGATGTAACCCAGTCTTGGCAAATAGTACAACCAGAGCATGAGGCATCTGCGGATGTCATCATACAGCCACATGTGGGCAGGGAACCAAGCCAGCAGACCCGCCCAATGGTTTCCAGCCAGGGCAACCCCCTGAGCGCAGAGCAGGGAGCTGTGTCCTCACCCAGTAGAGACTCCAGTGGCAAGCGGCACCTGCCCGAGGGTGCTGCCAGCTGACCCGACAGGACCTCAAGCTGAACTGACCAGTAAAGAACGATCCTGGCAGACCTGAAAAGTGTGGAAGAGAAGCCTACATACTCAGAGACACAGATAACAGTGCAAGGAGTCGAGGGGTTATGGAGAAGCAGAGAAAGCTAGTAAAACCCTGACCACTGATCCACTCGCTGGCTGCATAAACTGCCTGCCAAAGACTTCAGAAGAGTCCTCTTAAGGGAGGTGTGAGCTGCAAGTACACACAGACAGCTAAACAAAAGAAAACAATGCATGAACAAAATGAGAATTTCAACAAAGAAATAGAAACCATTTTTAAAAATAGGAAATCCCTGAGATGAAGAATTTAGTAATGATTAGAGGGAAGAATTCACTAGGAAGCTTCAATAACATACCTGACTAATCACAAGCAAGGGTCAGTGAAGTCTCAGATGGGTAATTTGAAATTAGTCAGAAAAGAGAAAAGGGAAAAAAAGGAACAAGAGTGAGGAAAGCCTATGGGACTTTGGGGGAAACAAGCAAAGGACGTGCATTATGGGAATCACAGAAGAAGAGAAAGGGAAAGGAAAAGAAGGTATATTTAAAGCAATAATAGGTGAAAATCACCAAACTGGGGTGTGTGAATTACACATCCAGATTCTTGGGGCTCTAAATGATACAGGGTGCAGCCAAGGGGGGGGGGGGCAGAAAAGATTTGGAATGGTGTCCAGAACTCAAAGTGTACAGAAATATTGGAGGAAATATTAGGATGTCCTCACCCCGCCCCCCCCAGGTGTCAGTTGGGGGAAGGGACGAATGGAGCAGGGCCACTGAGAGCTGTTTTGCATAGCAAGTTTTGCAGCTAGCCTCTGGAATGGTCATTTAACATATCTATAACCTTTAACTGGTTTCATAGATATGTTAAATAGCTGTGGCCAAGTTTTGGGCCAGGGAGAAGTGAGTGGCAGCTAACCAGGCTGGGAATTGGGGGCTGCTTCTCGGAGAGAGTGCCTTCGAGAGAGCCATGTGGCTTTAGCAGAGTGAGGACCCCCTCTTGGCCAGGTGAGGGGGAGAGCCACGCTGTTTTGGAANCTTTTCCTGATTTACGGTACCCGGAGTTGGGACAGTGGGGGAAGGGAGCGCTGTGTGTGTGTGTGTAGGTGTATACCCTTAAAGACTTTAATATTTTAAGGAAGGCATTAGGCCTGAATAACATTAAATAAACATTTTGTTTCCTTTTCACAAATCTCTGGCATTGAGAGATGTCTTTCCAATTGGCGGTGGACAGAAGAGCCCTATAGATATTAGTGTATCATCCTTGGGAGGGGCCCCTGTTTTCTGTAGCAGTTTTTGGCATCCCTCGGTGGGCCAAGTATTGCCCCCCCCTCGGACCCTTTGTTCCGTAACATAAAGACACCAAAGACTGAAACGGAAAAGGGCTATGCTGAGATACATAATAATTAAATTACCACACGTCCAAAGACCAAAAGAGGGCATTATGCTAAGTGAAATAAATCAGAGCAAAACTAACACTGTACGATCTCACTTATACATGAAATCTGAAAAAATAAAACCAAACTCACAGAAACGGAGCACCGATCGGCGGTGGCCAGAGGTGGGGGGAAGGCGTGGGGAGAAACGGGCGGAGGGGTTCAAATGATCCAAACCTCCAGTTGTATGATGAGTAAGTTCCGGGATGGAATGGACACTGTGGTGACTATTACAGCCACACTGCCTGTCTGACGTTCTTCAGAGAGATCTTAAAAGTCTCATCCCAAGAAACAATAACTGTAACTATGTGAGAAGATTGGTGTTAAAAAAACTTATTGGAGTAACCATTTTGCCCCAATGAATATAGGAAATCTATGAATATATTATAGGAAATCATCGTATTGCATCCTTTAAAATGATATAATGTTAGTTGTCAATTATATCACAATAAAACTGGAAAAATAACCCTGTGAATCATGGGTATAATAAATAGTTGTTTGAATTCACTGTGTTTGGGGAAGAATACTAAGGGGAAAGATGTATTTAAGATGAAAACACCAAGGACTTACTTGTCTACTAACAAGTGATAAAATTATTCTTTTAAGAAATTAACATAAATTCAAAGTCTTATCTTTACAAATGTTTTGTATTCTGATAATATATTGTACTTTTTGAATACAGATTAAGCCTATCAGCGGAAATAAAAATCTTGGGACTCCCTCCGAGTACGTATGTGTGTGAGTTTTGAGAATGCACAGCTTATTAAAGAAAGAAAGAGACAAGATATTTTTTAATTAAATATGGCCATGGGATAGAATTAAGAATAAACCACAAAATCTCCTGTCTTTTGAGGATTTCAAATAATGTAATTTTTACTTAGTTTATTTCCCAAAAGCTATATTTCAAACAGGGGAGTTACTCTTGGATATTAAATATATAAACTTCAAGTAAAGTTACTTTTATTAAAAGTAGAGTCTCCCATATTTTAAATACCTATTTCTGGCACCAATGCAAATGTGTAAAAAAGTATAATGTCTTGCATTCTGACTCTAGCTTTTTTTTTTTTTTAACTTGAGCCGATGCCACCCCCAGATGCAAGACTGAGCCCCCAGAAGCCAGCTGCACCTCACTCCTACCTTGGGACTTAGGAACCTAGAACAGTATTTGTTCAATGTTTTTTTAAGCCACACAGTTAGGAATTCTTTTTTAAAACTCTAGGAGAGTGGATTGATGCATACTTGTTAGACTTACCAATGAAGACTTTGGGTAAAGATTTAAGGACGAACACGCTTCCCCATTTTAAACTATTTCCCCAATTTACAGCCTCAGTGAAGGTCACTGTCATTCTTGACTTGTCTGTGGCTTGCCCTTCCACCCCTTCTCCGCCACCCTACAAGCCCTGGTGGGTCTTTTTTGCAGCATGGGCAGCGCACGATTTTTCTTCCCAGAACCTCCGGTGCCGCCACATGCTGTAGTTAATATCTTGGAAATCCAGCTCACTTGTCCTTCCAAATATACATGCAATCCACTCGCTCTTCATCAGTCTCAATACTGCCACACCATTCAAGTGACTGTCGTCCCCTGCCTGCACTGCTGACTTCGCTTACCGCCTGTATTCTACCCACAGGACAGTGGCCAAAACGACACCTTTATACCACGAATCAGATTCCCTCTGCTTCTCAGAGTAATCACTCGCTTCCCATGTCGTGTGCCATGGGCACCAGGTACAGGTAACAACAGGAGCATCTTCATCACACCAGGAATGACGGCTCTGTCATTAATCACCTGTGCCTAGGCCACATGTGTGAGCAGACGCGCAGAAGTGAATATTAACATAGATGTAGATTTTTCCCTGTAAGTCGAGACTTTCCTAGGTTTACAATGAAACACTGGAATGATTGGTTGGCCATATGTATTCACTATACAATTCCCTTTTTATGTGGAAACACCGTAAGTGAATCAGATCATAGCAGATTCCTTCTGGCTGGTAGGAAGGATCATGTTGGAAGAAACTGCTCCTTCCTCTCATCCACTTAGCTTCTGACACACTTCTCTGGAACCTTTAGGGCCCCAGGAAGCACTTAGAAATCCATTCATCTAGCGCCCAGTTAATGAACACAATATATAATGACTATTTCCAGTTCAGGATAAAGTTATCAACATCTTCTGACCCTCAAAAGAAAAAAAACTTGGAGCTTCATAAAAACCACAGTACCAATCACTGCATGACCTACCCCTCCCATTATTATTTGCTCTTGAGAACAAGGTGGAAATCTTAATAATCTGCAATTTTAATAGTTTTCACTTCAAAATTGCTCCCCACGTGTGTTTTAACTCATCCTGACAAATACGTCGAACCAGGCAGTGGAGAGAAGGACACAGAGAATAATGTACCCTTGGCTTCTATTGTCCTTAAGAATGGCTTTGGATATCAACTTTTTGAAACAGCAAACTGTTAGGAATTATTTCCAAGCTGCATTCTGTAGTCGCTTCCACGCCATTTTCCAAATGCACTCTTAGTCCTGGGATGAAAGAGGTACAACGTAAAAGGGTGAGGACATGCTTGAATTAGCCTCCTGGTGACAGTTGTCTGATCAGGTACAAATACTGGCCCAGGGGCTTCACCACGGAACAAGCGGAGGAGTAAACAGAGAAGACGCCTTTGAAGAGTGAAGCCCCTGGGGAGCAGGACTTGGGAGGATCTGAAGCGAATTTGCATTTCAACACACTGTTTATTGCCACTTCCTACAGCGAGTGCCACACCACAATGGCACTTTTTACACGTCTTTGCTTTCATTGGAATCCGTGAGGGGGGGAGTCCTACTGCTGAGCTACGATGCCAGCACATTTTGAAAGGGCATTCACAGGGACCAGAGTCAGTTTGTTAAATTAAACTCTTACACTTAGGTGCCGTGACAAAGCAGAAAACCTTTGCATTTGGTAAAGCATAATTCAATACCATCAAAGATTCCGGTTTCCATGTATGGGCTTTATGGGATCATTTGGAATAACATTTTCTTTCCTTGACCTGAAGCACTGGTAAATAATCTGTCTTTGCACGTTATCAATTAGAAAACTGAAATCCTTGAGGATATCAGCAGCTATTGTGACTTTGTAAAAGGTGAAATTCTTGCCAATTTCTGGACTGCACTATTTCCTGAATTAGAATGTCACTTGGTATTCAAAAGTCAGGTCATTTCCTTATGGAAAAAAAGATGTTTGAACACTGTAAAAATGTATTCTCTCTGCAAAATTTTATGTATGGTAACTTGTAGGTAGCAATTACCACTCCCCAGCCAACCCCCCAGTTGAGTATACATTTCCTCTCGGTATGGCCAACATTCAGTCCTATTTTGTAACTTTATGTGTCTCTATTTACTTGCCTATAAAACATTATTTGCATTAGAGAAATTACCTGTTTTAAGAACTCAAGTAAATGTACTAAAGCTACTAAATGTACAAATCTGTAAATGTATAGAATAATCCTACAATGTTAGAATATTAGAGTTGGAAGAGTACAAAGAAGGTAACTAGCCTACTTCTCACACATGCAAAAACACATTCCAACTCCAGATATTTATTCAGCTAATATTTGAATCTTTTAAATGATGCATAAGTAATGGGATCATGAGATATTTTAGCACATTTTTTAATAACTGTGGTTATTTCCAATAATTTTTCTTAGATTTATTCTCTCCCTTTCACTCATTGCTCGCAGGCCTCAACAAAATCAATGCCATTGGTTCAGTGTAATGAAAATCTCTATCCACAAAGTAATTGTACAAAAAAATGTGGGCATTTGTATTTTAAGAATAGCTATGTTCTCTAGAGAGAAGAGGAAGTTTTTTAATACAGAAAAATAATAAAATAAAAACCCAAAGAAATGCATCGGAGATAAAAAGGAAGGTGCTTTTCCAGCTGCTTTCTAGTCCCTTCCTAGGGGTCCTTTAGGTGAGAGGGTAAGACCTCTGCTTTGGGAAATCAACCATCTCTGCATTTATCCTGTTTCCCAATCTCAGCAAACTCTAAACCTAGTCTCTCTGGCTTGATACATTTGTACCTGAAACCTTGTTGTTAAAATAACAGTCACTGATAAAGTCCTGCTGAAAGTCTAAGGATAGTGTTATCTCAACCAGCAACACTAGTATTTGGTACATGTGGACTGATGTCTCATCCGTATGACCTATGCCTAATCACTTGAATGCTCGATAAAGGGTTTAAAGAGCAGCAACCACCTTCAGTGTCTCGAGGAATAAATGCTTAACAGCTTCTCAGAGTGATACAGGGTGCAGCCAAGGGGGGGGGTCAGAAAAGATTTGGAATGGTGTCCAGAACTCAAAGTGTACAGGAATATTGGAGGAAATATTAAAATGTCCTCACCCCCCTCCCCCCAGGTGTCAGTTGGGGGAAGGGATGAATGGAGCAGGGCCATTGAGAGCTATTTTGCATAGCAACAGTTTTGCAGCTAATCTCTGGAATGGTCATTTAACATATCTATAACCTTTAACTGGTTTCATAGATATGTTAAATAGCCGTAGCCAAGTTTTGGGTGAGGCAGAAGTGAGTGGCTGTGTTGGGAACAAGAACAATGGCCTCAGCCCCAAGGAGCCTGAAACCCTAGAAGAGACCCTGTAAACCAATAATCTGCCTCTGTGCCAAAAAAAAAAACAAAAACAAAAAAAACACACGCCTGCTTTATGACCTGTATATAAGGACTTAGCTGTAAGCGCTGGGCGCGAATCCCTGACGAGCCCCCAGTGGGCACAGTGTCTCTGGAGGGATCGCCCCTGCGCAGGTTAAACTTGGCCAATAAATTAACATCTTTGAATCCCTGAAAGTCTCCGTATTTGTTCTCGTGGTTGGTGGATCTAACAGCTGCTACCCAGGCTGGAACTGGGGCTGCTTCTCTGAGAGAGTGCCTGTGGGAGAGGCATGTGGCTTTAGCAGAGTGAGGACCCCTCTTGGCCAGGTGAGGGGGAGAGCCATGCTGTTTTGGAAGAGATGTAGACCCCTGTAGCCATTAGGAGGGAGAGCCACGCGGTTTCAGCAGAGTGCAGACCCCCTCTTGGCCAGGTGAAAGGGAAGACCACGCAGCTTTGCCAGAATGGAGATCCCCGCGGCCAGGTGAAGAAGAAAGATGCGCTTTTGGTAGAGTGCGGCTTTGGTGTGCTCCCTTTGGCTGAGTGGCCTGGAAAGCAGGAGAGACTTTGACTAGAACTTGGTACAAAGAACTCTTGCCAGTGGAAGGTGCCGCATGACTTTGGATTAACTGGAGATCCTGCCTGGACAGACGACACAGCTCAAGTGCCAGCGACCTGAACAACAGACGTGTGTTCTTTTCCTGATTTACTGTACCCGGAGTTGGGACAGTGGGGGAAGGGAGCGCTGTGTGTGTGTGTGTGTGTAGGTGTATACCCTTAAAGACTTTAATATTTTAAGGAAGGCATTAGGCCTGAATAGCATTAAATAAACATTTTGTTTTCTTTTCACAAATCTCTGGCATTGAGAGATGTCTTTCCAATTGGCGGTGGACAGAAGAGCCCAATAGATATTAGTATACCCTCCTTGGGAGGGGCCCCTGTTTTCTGAAGCAGTTTTGGCATCCCTGGGTGGGCCAAGTATCGCCCCCACTTCAGACCCTTGTTCGGTAACAAGAGGCCCTGAGACCTTGAGAAAAGCACTGGCAACATCACATCCTACCCTAGTCTTGGTCCAGACTACCTCGTTCCTTTACACCAACCAAGCACACAGTCAGACGAAGAACAAAACTAGAAACTTGGAGGCAAGATAATCTTTCAGTCTAACAATACTTGATCCAATGCATGAGGAAGACTCTTTTCTCACATCCTTAACATGAAAATAAGAATTTTGCATTAACAGGAAAGTACAAATATTTCTGATAAACTGATATTTCTTCAAAATGAATGTACTGTCCTCTGGACTGAGCTGTCGTTAACGTGGCTTGAACAGGTTAGATTCTAACCACACACAGCGTTTTTGTTTTGGGTACTTAGTTCAGTACCATGCAAACACAATGCAGTTTGGAATCATGCGTCAAGTGCTTTATTCTGTTGTTAAGCATAAGAGAAAGATTTGGAGCACACAGACTTTTTTCAAGATAAGGCTGAACAACTGATAAACAAAAACATAATGATTCACTGAGAAGAACTAATTTCACATTAATGAAACCAAACTGAAAAATGTGATCACCTCTTCCCCGACCCTCGCCAGCATATAACAGTATCTGCTCTTGGTGAGACGCCCACAATTGTGACCACAGGGTTCAAGGTGCTTTCCTGCAGATACTTTATTGGAATAGTTGTACTTTCCACTGTTTTTCAGTGACAATCTGAAAGCTAAAGATGTATATCTACGAGCGTGCTTGGCTTTGTCAGGGCTCATACTCATTGTTGCACACTACATTTCTTCTTCAGTGGGGTGCTTACTGCTTAAAGATTTACTCTTTTTGAAAGCCTATGTGTATTTTAAATCATTATCTTTGTTTTGAAAAGTGTTACATTTTGGGAGTTTTCTATACTTGAGAAAATATAATATGCAAGTTATTTCTCCTGGGTACAAAACATGAAAGAATGTCATACACTGAAACAATTAAGTATGGTAAAATTAACCAAATTCTATGATAACTTACTAAATCATTATGGCCTAACTAAATCATTAATACCTTCAAGGAAAACTGTATCAAACATAAAGATACATTTTAATTTCAAAGTTGTTTTTGATAGTATCACTGGGATAGAATATTACAAGTAAATTTTGAGAAACATGTTGGAAACGTTTAGCAATTTCTTTGGCTGCTTTAAACATAGATTATAGTCCTGAAATATACAGAGAATCCAGTTGACATAATTTGTTGCCTGTGATCATATTTTGCACATAGAGGTTATTCAAGGCCCTGGGCTAACACTATTGAATTACTGCTATTTACCAAGAGAAACTTACACAGAAAATTAAAACTATAAAATCTAATCTGTTTGTCAGCAAAATTCATTCACAATCACATATGAAAAATTGGAAGGTATAAAATGTAGATGTCAAACAAAATAAAAACAAAGCATTTAGAATATTTGAAAATACACAAATAATAAAGGAAGTGTAAATTTAAACAAAAACATCCCAAACATTTTAGAGACAATATGAGGTTAAATATCTGTAGTAAAGAGTAAAATTTTTTGAAATGTTAACTTACAAGCTCCTATTGCTACTAAAATCTATTGTTCGTTACATTAGCTAATAAAAAACAGTATTTTTTTTCTGGTTGTTGGCTACCTTTTATATAACTTGTTTAACTTGTTTTATTTTTCAACTGTAGCTGACATACGATATTATATGATTTTCTGATGTACAACCCAGTGATCAGACATTATATAACTAAATAGTGTAAAAAGTTTCTGTTGCGAAAAGTGATATGTATAATGTTGCCTAAACATGCCATTTTAGAATATTAATTTGTACTTTTCACTTGATGGAAAGGGACAGCATATCACTTGCTTACTACCTGGAATTTCTATGCCAGGCATCATTGGCTGCGGAGTTCAACAAAGTCAAATATAACTTCATGTTTGTCATAAAGCAGTGATCCATTTTAATGCTACCAGTGTTTTTTCTTATTTCCTAATTTAGAATTGGCTCACGCTTTGTCATCTTCCATATGTCAAACTTATTTCTACTTTGTATTTCATGTACCTATAATGTTAACATATTCATGAGGAAATCGAATGATTTTCATAGCTGAAGACCCTTTCTGGGGAGATCCTCCAATTTTGCTCTTTAACATTAGCCATGGCAGCCATGGAAAGGCCTGCACCATGTGGATGAGGCCCTTTTCATGCACATACTACTTGTAGACAGCACACGCTGCTATTAAAAAGCAGGCTTCTCACTGAGGGGCCCGTGGAATTCCCCTCGGAAGGAGACATGCAGGGTCATCAGACGGCGAGACGATCCTGGAGTTCCGTGGGAATCACAAGCACAGTGCTCCTGGGTGTGTCTGAGCTCAACAATATTAAATTAGGTTTAAGTCCTTTCATTCACACTTTATGGGAGAGAGGGGAAGACTCATCCCTTCCTAGCAAGTAAGATCATCACTTATTTGTGGCATCCTTCATGGGAGGCATTGATGGACATCACAGAGCCTCCTAAACCACACCTGTCCTTGACACCTGATTACACGGGCCCTACACAGATCAATCTATGGTTCTGTTTTGCTCCTCAGACACACATACGTGCGCATGCGCGCACACACATGCACCATTTGCCACACTCCATCTTCCAGAAGAGGGTAGTTGTTCCTTCCCCAATTGTAGGCTCCAGTAGTAAACATTTTAGTAACTTACTATGTAAAGATACATTTTACATAGTAGCTCTTAGGGAGCTACTATATAAAATAAAATAAAATACACACATACAAAACTAAAAATCTCTCTCCTTTCTATTTTTTATCAAGAATGCTGGAAAGTATTCTCAATGAATGTAAGGTTAAACACCCTTCTTTAGAATTCTGTCCAATACTTAATACACCATATGTCTGTGCAATATATTGATATATGTTCTACTTTAAATCTTATAATGAGAATTAAATTGGTTTTAAAGGAATATATTAAGATTCTGTGGTTACATCATAGTTCACAGCGATTATTAATAAAAACTAATGATTACACTGCTTTCATTCTGAGAGCATCACTTGCCCTATTTTGTTTCTTCTTTCCTTTTTTACTTTCCTTATTTTGAATGATTGTTATTTATGTGTGATATGAGCTTTACACAGTTTAGTCTTTACATGGATGAAGATGTCACAAGACATTGGAGACAGAAAAATTTCAGTTTGAAACTTTACAATAAACATTGAATGGTAGCAAAATTGAATGAAACCTTCCGTAACTCAATGTGTGATTTACTAGCAGTAGCACTGATTTGACAATGAAAACAAACTGGACAGTCAGGACAAGAGGACACACATTACCAGATGGACATGCATTACCAGGTGGACACGCAGTGGTGTATTTGGTTATTGATGATCTCTTAACAGTCTTTTTGTAAATCATCCCACAGGTGAAAAGGTGGGGAGAAAATGCTGCAACCATCAAATATATATTTCAGGTGTTCCAAAAAATAGGCTCAAACCTTTTTTGTAAATAATATACTAAAACTGTGACAGGAATATACAGCATATTGCTGTTGCAGAAAACAGAAGTGAGATCACCTTCACATGAAGACAAATTTCTATTCTACCTTGTCATTTTGTAAGTTGTTAATTATGTGGTATGTGAGAAAATATTTCAAAATTATTTTACATACTTAAGTGAGGAATATATATGTATGTTTATATACCTTATCTGTATACAACACACATATACACATAGACATATGTATAAAGAAAAGAATATAAAGTTGATTTTATTTGTATTATATAATACATAAGTAAAGCATTATAATATACAGGTTCCAGCACAAATAATGCCCCTTTTTATGATAAACTCTTTTATTACAAAGTCATAAGCATGGGATTCTGTAACACAACATTATCACACTCAAGCACACTATATAACATTTTAGGTGAAATGTTCAAATTAAAACTATATATTATTACACCCATATTATTACCCTACCAACCATACCCAGGCAGGCCTTCCTTCTGCTGGCCTCTGTGTGCAAATAAAATCATTGATAGTGCTTAACACAACGGTATTAGGAGAAAGAGGAGAATATTAATAGTTACCTCAAGCACTTTGTATTGTTTACACTGGTTTAAGGGACGGATTTTCAGTCTGCAATTTAAAACTGAAGTACAGAATTAAACAGCATTCTTCCGGTGCTGTAGTTTTTAAGCGCTACAGTGCCTTTGAAGAGCAGGAAATCTTCCCTCCACATGTTGTGCGCCCCCATTAAACATCTGCTCCTTTTGCCGGTCTGCTCACAATTCATTTGGCACGTGGGGCTATTCTCTGTCTTGGTTTGACAAGTCACTCCCACATTAGAGTCTGAGGTCATTTATGAAGTGGCAGCCAGATTGTAACTCTGTTATTGGATAAACCGTGAAGTCGAACAAAATTTCTATCATGCTACATGGGTACTGATAAACCCACAGCAACATGTAATATTAAGCACACGCACACACTTGCTGTCAAATTGCCAATATTTACATAGAAGAAAGCATATTGTGTTGGGAACAAGAAAAATAGTCTCAGCCCCAAGGAGCCTGCGTCCCTAGCAAATATCCTGTAAGTTGATTGCCATCTGTTTAGTTTCAAAATTTTCCTTTCAGTTGAGTCAGACCCCACCCTGTTCCCGCGCGCGGGCTCTGTAAGCCAATAGCTAACCTCCACATCTGCTTCTGTGCAACGCTTGCTTGCCTCTATATAAGGACTAAGCTGTAAGCACTGGGTGCGACTCTCGTTTGCAGCCCTTGCGGGCACTGTGTCTCTGGACGTTTTGAGAGTTCGCCCCTGTGCAGGTTAAACTTGGCCAATAAAGTAACATCTTTGGAACCCTGAAAGTCTCTGACATTTGTTCTCCCGGTTGGTGGATGCAACAATTGCATGTATCATTGTAAGGGGATACAGCCAGGGAACCTCCAAAAGAAGAATTTATAATGGGGTCCAGAACCCAGGGTGTCCAGGAAATATTAAAAATATGAGGTGTTCTTACCCCCACAGGTGTCAGTTTGGGGAAGAGACACATGGAGCAGGGCCATTGAGAGCTGTTTTGCATAGCAACAACTTTGCAGCTAACCTCTGGAATGGTCATTTAACATATCTATAACCTTTAACTGGTTTGATAGATATGTTAAATAGCTGTGGCCATGCTTTGAGCCAGGGAGAAGGGAGTGACTTCCACCTAAAATGTAACTGGGGGGCAGCTACCCCTGGTTATGGCACCTGTGTGAGAGCTTGGAGATGATTGGCTCCATGCCATGAGGCTACTACGCCTGCCCAGACTCACTATGGCAGGCCAGTAAAGCTGGGAGGATACGGGAGTGCTGGCGGGTGTAGCCGATTGTGGGAGGAGTCGGAAATGGGGCTGCAGAGGAAGGTTGGCCCAGGGATTTAAAACCCCAACGTGTCAGCCATGTAAAGGGAGAACCACACAGTTTTGGCCAGAGACCCCCATAGCTTTGCAGAGGAGAACCACATGGCCTGATCCTGGCTGACGACACAGCTGATGGAACCAGGGGCCTGACTCATGGACTTCTAGTTTTCCTGAGACACGGTACCCCAAATTAGGGCAGAGGGAGAAGGAAGGACGACTGAGTGCATCTGTGGGTATCCTAAAGGACTTTGATATCTTAATGAAGACATTAGGTCACTACTTTAAGTCTGTATAGCTTTCAATAAACATTTCCTTTCCTTTTCATAAATCTCTGGCATTGAGAGACGTCTTTCCTCTGGCGGCAGACAAGCGAATCTAGTGGGAGTCCTTCCGGTAATAGTATAGTGTCCCCTTGGCCTCGTTCCGTGACTCTACTGGCATTTTGCCTGTTGCGACCGAATATTCAGAGGCCACAAGGGCCCCGTGCTTGCCCAGCTTACTTGACTTCCTACAGTTTCCGGTTTTAAAAGAATATGCTAATCATGCTTCTTAGTTTTCTGGTCTATGGAACAATTAGATCCCTCAAGACCAAGACATAAACTGATGTGCAAAGGTTATACATCAGTACTCTGAGCTTGCATAAAGTGCGAGGGCTTGTGAGAGCAGGTCCTCTCTTGTCCTGAACCCCACTGCGCACGAGGGAGCTGTACTGATAGAATCACTGAGGTCCCGCCTCCCCAGGTCTCTTTAGAAACGACCCGCTGATCTTCCCAGAGTATCAGCTCTGTGCGTTACTAACCTTGCTTTGCACTGTGCTTAGCACTTCAGTCTAATGTTACTGAAACAGAGAAATACTGTCACTTCCCCCTTCCATTGGCATCACACTAAGTCAGAGTGGTTTTTTTTTTCAGTGATTCATTCATTAATAAATACACATTAAATGTCTACCATTATAAGACATCAACAGAAAACTTCCAGTGGACCAGCCAGAGCTTCATGGGACACTGTAAGGTTATAATGCAGGAGCGTGAGTGAGAGAAGACACAAGGGCCACGTGGAAGGAGCCCATAGGTTGCCTGCAAAAGTCAGGGGGCTGGTTGCCTGCAAAGGCACTAACGTGAAGATAAGCAGGAAAGCGGGTATAAAAAATATATGAAGTCAAGGTCACTTTAAAGCCATAGTATCTTGCAGGAATTAAACATGCTTTAGCCCGCCTTTTTTAGAAGTGAAAATAGGAATTAGAAATACACTTAGGGGGCCCCTTAAGGTAAAACAAGCAATATATTGATATATTGGAAATCGCTTGTATTCCACGCTAGGCATTTAGAAGTTAGTTTAGACCATAGCTGGTTTCAACCTCAGCAGTGAAAAAAGATGAGGGTACAACTGTGGAGAAAGAATGGGAGCCGAGATGATCATTTTAAAGGCAGGAATAAAAAATGGCTTAACATTAATTCTTGGTAACATTTGTGTATGTTTGTTTTTTCTTCATAACTAGATTATAACCTTGAGGATAGCAGCTGTGTCTTATATTCTTGTATTTATTTCTTTTTTCTTCCCTCAAGTCTCTAGTATATATTTTACCAGCAAAAACCTCTATATATTCTTCCTTGATAACTGTGAATTAAGTTTCCCACTAGATAAAAACCAAGGATTTCAATGTTGCAATTTTATGGGAGCATGGATAGATCACATAAATTAAAATATTTTCTTCTCATTAAAAAATTTATAGAAAATATTTAAAAAACTGACTATTTAATTACACTCAGCATATGATCTGATGAATGAAATTCAATGTTCACACACATGAAAGAATATAATTCTACATAAAGTAAAATTTGGCTCTTTTATCACTGAGTATATATCATCACTGAGAAATAAGAATTAGAAACACAGCAGGTATAAATCAGAAAAGTATTGCAGGTATTTTTACTTGAACATGAGTTGGCAAAACCACCTACAAATTTAAACTACACAAGAAAAAAAATAGATGGTTTTTGATACATAGACAAATAGATGATAAATAGGTAAAAAAAATTAAAGAACAGATATATAGACAGAATAGGCATTATAATAATTTTGGGGAATGTGTGAATTACACTCTTTCTTTTAAAAAGAAAGTCCCATCTTTTCTGTCCTTTTCTCTAGAGAGAAAGGGGGACAAAGGGAGTGGGAGGGAAGGAGAGAGAGAGATGTGATTTCTAGAACAAGAGATCTAAAGATGCCTCTTATGTTATGATTGATCTCGTTAATCAGAATCAAATTTCCTGCTTCAATGCTTGGAAAACAGTTCGGAGTGACCCAGTCAGATGCAGCCAGCTGCGCCAGGTGATGGAGCCCCCGGCAAGCAAGTCACCGTAGGTCATTACTTTTACATAATTAACTGGGACAGTGGGTCTTTCTTTCAACGCATTACTTTTGAAACTTTGTTGAATGCCTCAAATGGGTCATACAGATTCCTTCGGCGATTTTGACCTCCATGCACGATGTATCTTCCCAAAAGATGAATATGTTTGGGTAATATATTCAATACAAAATGTCCCCTACCCAATAGATATCAAGCAGTCCTTGAAATAGTGACAGCTTGAGAGACTACAAAGAACACCCACGAGCTACAGGGTGCCACCCATTAATTCCAGGGAAGTTATTTGAAAAATTTGGAACCGTAATGGAGAAGATGTGCCACTTCCAAAGTCGGTGACAGGACTGAATTGCCACTTGTGAAGGGATTTCCAGGTGGCAAAACCCACTTTAATGGGAGCCTCATCCTAGAAATGCATCCCTGGTAGGACAGCTGGTACTCAATACTAATTTCAAAATTCCCTTGCTTTTAAGATAAAAGGTTCTTGTTTCATAGTCGACTCACAGGTTTAAAGCGTGGATTTAATTCTGATCCTCAAGTCTAAACAATGCAGAGTACCCTCTCGTAAGTATTCTGTGTGGATAAACAAGCTCCCGGGAAAACTTTTCCCCTCAGGTTGACTATTTGTGAGGCAGCGCTTTCCATTCTGCTGATGTTCAAGCCACACAGGCTTCAGCAAGTGGGGGCTGGGAAATTGCCCTTAGAATTGCTTTGTGAACAGTTCTGGTCTCCTTAATGAAATGCTGGGTTGGGGAAGTCACGCTCAGAGTGTATGATCTGTTCCTGAGTGACACTGGGAGAGTGTAACATACATTTAGTTAACTACCTGACAGGTTGTCTGTCTATTTTGCAGAGGGAAAAAACATCTATGATTGATGCCCCTTCTCTGGGACGGGGAAATAAGTGGAGCCCAAACCGCCCAGGCTGCACCAAGGCGCTCTAGAGCGTCTGCAGCACTGTCCCTCTTTCCTCTTCATTTGGATACACAGCCCAGCTGCGCGTACTTGGACCATCTACTCCCCCCACCCCCGCCCTGCAATCCACCAGCCACTGAGCTTCGTGCTTTCTTCTTCTCACTTGGAAATTTTGTCAGAGGTGTTATTCTGCCCTGGACAGCCTTAGCACAAGGCTTAGCACATTCTTAGCTAATGTGGGTTCAAGATCAGGGTTGAACCCTGTAAGCTGTAATTTTCAACTTACAGCATTGAAAATTAGGGCCCCTGATAGGGAATATTTAGTGAATTATTCACTTTTGGGCTGTACATTGCCTCACTGACACTGTGGCTCGGAACCTTTTCTGTCGCTGAACTAAGTGTTCCTTTAGATACCAGCCTTAATAGTTGTCACAGAGAGCAGGATTAGAATCTAGCTCTAAAGACTAAGGTGTTTGACTTTGTTGCCCCCTCTGTCCAAGGATCTCTTAAAAAAAATTACTTGCTGAGTTAGTGTGGACATGTCAGTGTGCCTTTCAATGGCGAAAACTGCAAGAAAAAAATAACCTTCAAAACGGAAGTCAGTCCCTGTAGTTCACACTTATTCTTCACGAGGACAATGTTCAGGGGAGGAGTCACCATGGCAATGAAAACAGCTGATTTGTGAGGATTAAGAATATCCAAACAGCCACACAAGGTATAGATACCAGCCAGTAAAATAGTCACTGCTGCTAAAAGAGTAAAATTTAGACTGAAAAGTCATCTATTGCATTTCTGAATTGTGGGTTAATTGCAGCATTCTGCATCTGATGAAAAATAGGGAGACAATTTGCCTTAATGCTTTTACTCATACATTTTTTTTTCAATCAACACGTGTATAAGTACATATTTGTGTTGTAGTATTCTATGTGCTGCCAATCAGTAATGAAAAATAAGACAAAGTATTTTCTTATGCTTAAGGCACAGACTTTAGTTAGGAGAGACATACTGTAAACACAAAAATGAATCAACCTGTAGTTTGTCAGATGATGACTAGCATTATATAAAAATATGATAATGGGAGAGAAATATTAAGACATACTAATCATTTTGAAGAAGCACATTATACAAAATAATTGATACTCTCCTTTCCAATATGCTGGTCTTTAAAGAGAAAGGGGAGTGAACCATGTTTGTACCCAGGGCATATCATACCAGGCAGAAGAAAGAGCAAATTCAAAGGACTCAACATGGGGGATTCCCATCACTTAAAAAACAGCGCAGAAGCATCACAACGGAATTCCAGAATCTCGTTATGACCCAAGGACCGATCTGCTTTCCTTACTGCACCTGGTACTGCCGGTAAGACATGAATTGTTAGCTGGACACACTAAGCCAAGTTCTACCTTTCTTCCAGGTTCCAACACAAAGCAAAAAATCCAACCTTTATGGGCCAGGAGTCTAAAGGAATAACAAAGGGCATATTTTTTTAACTGTAGTTCTCAAAATACTTGGTTTCTGCATAAATACAACTCTTCTAACTCTTCTACATGCTGCCTCAATTTGGATCACTTCTCTTGTCTTCCTTGTAAGTAGCGAACAAACAAAGCAAAATAAAAAAACAAAAAAACCCATAAACATTTGGGGTGAGCGTATGCCTCAAAGCTAGCAAAAGTAGGTTTACAGTTGTTCATATGGAAAATAATACAATAATGAATAAATAATAAAAGAATACACTGCTTTTGCACACTCAGAGCTGTGAACCTAATTTTGCCCATCTCTGTGTATTAGTTTTTGAAGGCTATTATAACAAACTAGCACAAGTCTAGCAGATTAAACAATGGAAATTTAGTTTTCGCTGTTCTGGAGATAAGAGCCCCAGAACAGGCTGTTGGCTCAGCTGGTTCTTCTGACGGCCATGGGGGAAGGATGCGTCCAGACCCACCTTTAGCTTAGAGATGATGCTTTTGGCCTTCAATTCATCTTCCCTTTATTGATCTCTATGATCAAATTGCCCTTTCTTATTAGAACACTCCTCAAATTAAATTAGAACCTAACCTAATGATTCCATTTGAACTTGATTAGCTCTATAAAGACTCTTCTAAATGAGGTCATATCCTTAGGTGTCAGGGGTTAGGACTTCAATATATGAATTAAGGGAAATATGTCCACATCTTTACTCATTACTATAATACTCAAACTGCAGAAAACCAAATGAAAAAAGAAAGTCTGGACTCAAACCGGATGGAGAGGGGGACACCTTACTATGGGAGAACAGGGATAAGAATCAGAGCATGTTCTTTGTCAGGAACCATGTACACATGAAGAAAATGAAATAAAATAGCTAATATTTTGGGAGAAATGCCAACTTAGAATTCTATACCCAGCAAAATTATCCTTCAAAAGTGGAGATAAAGACTTTCTCAGACAAAAACAAAACAAAACAAAAAAAATCCATAGACTTGCCATTAAAATTATTTAGCCAAAGAAAAATCAGACTGGTCAGAAACTAGCATACAAATATAGAAAAGGAATTGCATCAGAGAAGGAATAAAGAAAGGCATAATAAATATCATTGCTGTTTTATTCACTTAACAGCAACTGTTCACTAAAAACAATAGCAACAACATATTGTATGATTTTAGAAAATGGAGACAAGAAATGAATGGCAGCCACTTTATCAGCAAAAGGAGGGAGGAATTTGGGAATGCTTTGTGACAAGCATCTGCACTACATGTGAAGTGGTAACATAATATGTGACTCTGCACTTTCATAACTTAAAAATATATATTATAAACTCTGGGTCAACCACTAAACAAAATTTTAAAAGTATGATTGGTAAGCTAAGACAAAAAAAATTAAAATTCTATAAAATACTCAATTAAAACCCATAGAAGTCAAAAAAGGAAGAAAAAAAGAACAACCAAAGAACAACACTAATAGTAAAAAGTTCCAAATGTGGTAATTATTAATCTAATTATATTAATATTCTTTTCAATTTGAATAGCATATCAATTAAAAGATACATTGTTCAAATTGCAGATTAAAAAAAGAGGGCCAACTGTATGTTGTCTAAATCAGTTTTCAATGTGAATATTCAGCTAGTTTAAGAGATAAAGGAAGATATACCATGTTAACACTAATGACAAAAAAGGTAAAATAGGTATATCCATTTCAGGGAAAGATACAGTACATAATTACATAATAATAATTGGTACGGCTACCGAACAAGACATATCAATTATGAAAAGAGATGTACCTAATACAAGAACATCAAACTATATGAGGACAACACTATAGTAGCCCCCCTTTATTATTGGGGGGCATGTTCCAAGACCCCCAGTACAGGCCTAAAACTTTTACATATCGTACCACACCCTACGTGTGCATGCATACAATTTACAACTTTGCTCAGTACATATTACAAATTTGTACAGCTTATCCAAGTATTGATATGAGAAGCTTTCCTTTTACTTTAATAGGCACATTTTAATGATTTTAAATGTTTAACTTTTGAGAGTTATCAGTTTCATTTGTTAGATCATTTCTGCATGTGGTATGTGATATTTAATGACTGAATCAGAAGTGGGTTTTTTCTAATTAGTTATTTCCCCAGATGTCTGGGAGTTTAATTAATAAACTGCAGTATACTATGTAGGAACACTGGCAGTGAGGGCTGAGAAAATGTTAAATTCAGGTACCTGTATTATGACAAAGAACTCATTTCCCTTTGATGCTGCTTCTGAAGTCTCCCACCCTCAGGCATCACGGACACCAAAAACGGTGTCACGGTGGGAGTGGAAATACAAGGGTCAGCTCTAATAACCAGCGATATCCTACTCACTACACACCCCTCGTTGTTGGCTGTGAAATTTTACTTCTTATTAAAATCTGTATTCTTCAAAGTTGCACAGGAGCGGCACATTTTCCCTGAACATTGATTCTTTTATAGATGAGCTATGCCCCAAGATTCTATAGCTGAAAAATGTCACTGCCCTTTCTCTTCAAGTGGCATAGAGCTTTTTAACATGTCAGGGAGGAGGGACCAAGTCTCTGATGGTTAAATAAATCGCTTTTCTAATGCCAGAGTGGACGGTGGCATGGAGGAGTGTTTTCCACGCAAGTAGTCAGGCTTTTTGTGCCCCCGCCTGTCGTTAAAGTGTGCACTACGCGGATGAGAAGATAAACTGAAATATAAAGTAAAATAGTACTCAAATTCGCACTAGATCAATAATCTGGGAGCAGTGCTTTTCAAATTGGGTCTTGGGAAGTCTCTTCCTCAGCCCTCAACCAGCACTGAAAAGTGAAAAGAAGACCGGATAGACAGAATATAACAGAATATAGTGGTAATGAGAGTGCATCACATGCTAACAGTGTCTCTGAAAACTTTTCTCTTAGTTTATAAGTGCATACGTATGTGGTAGACAGAAAACTAGATCATAATATAAAATACATGTCTTACTATGAATCGTGGAGAAAAGAGTCACCAGGCCGTCGCTCTGACATTACCCATCAGCCAGGATACAGCAACACGACAAATGCAACCCTGATTTTACCACTGAGTCTGCATTTTCTGAGAGCCCCTCTGTTTACTACAGTAAGAGAAATAAAGATGGTTTTACTAAAGATAATACCCATACATACCTGTGGGCTAATAGATACTGGTCTGAATAGCATGAGGTATTCCAGATGAAGTCTTCCTTCATACAATGTTCCTTAAAAATAAACTTTTCTGAGTTTGAACGTATAAAAGAGCCTAGGGAACTATTTCTCTTCTCACTTGCTTCATAAGAAACTCATCAGATACTTAAAATAACAATATTAAGTCATACTACATAAAACTTCAAAATACATGTTTTATTTACACATGTATATGCACATATACATGACTCTACTGCCATTTAAAGTTATATGATCTTGGTCAAATCATACATCTTATGGCCTGATAATTCTTCTGTATAAAATGACGGTCACACCTATGTCATTACCCTGTGGCACCTCAGCCTATCGGGTTAGATAAGACAAGAGAAATATCTGGCACATTGTAAGAGACTAATAACCACTATATATTATTACCACTGCCACGTAGTTTTATCCTTATTTGTAGGTATTTTTAAAATAAGCAAGTGTACTTTTGGTATTCATAATTTTGTCTATTTGATTTCGCTAAATAGAAAGGGTTTGAGACATCTCAAATTACATTGGTATATTTATCCTATGTTAATTTTATTTTTATGTTGTTTCTAATACTACTTTTATTGGATTATGTAGTAAGCACCCCCACCCTAGGCAACACCTACTTCTACATGCAGGCTGATGTGGTCACGGGGGAAAGTCAAGGCTGGCCATGTTTGTGGAACATGACCATTTCGTGGTAATTGGGCATATAGGAAGACATATGACTAAATGTGGCTCAATCCCAGTCATGTCCCCAGGAGTTTTGAATTAGGACAAAGAAAGAATCAATCTAGGTGGTCTGTCCAGGGATACACAAACCTGGTGGCGCGTGAACATGAGAAGTGTATGTACACATATGTGCGAGGTGTGGAACCTGTGGCAGTGTCCATGCACGTAATAAAACATCTATGTTGACTGAAGAGGCAGAAGAACTCTTTCTAAATACGTGTACAAAATGGAGCAGACAACCGGGGCGTTAAAAGGGAGAGCATGACCGTGGCCAGGCTGAGATCCTGGGACCTTTGGGACGTGTGGCCTCCTTCTTGTCCTTCTGTGTCATGAACCATCACTCCGTGTGCATTCCCTAAACTAAATCTCATGATGGCTTGGTCATGTTTGATTCTATATTTTTTCCAAACCAAAGGGAATGCACAAGACAGAAGAGTCCTCACGTTTCAGTCTAGGAGTCGATAAACTTTGTTATGTAAATGTCAAAGTAGGAAACAATATAGACTTTTCCAAATACACACATTCTCTACCACAGTTCCTCAGCTTTGCCACTGCAGCCGAAACAAGATCACAGACGATCCTTAAAGAAATGAGTGTGGCTTTTCAGTAAAGTTTAACTCACCGACACTGACATGTATTAATGTAAGGCTGAAATGTCACAAAATAGTATTTTGATTTTTCTAAGCACTAAAAATGGAGAAACAAACAAACAAACAAATGAAAGTCAGTCCAAGCTGTGCATCTGGTAAGGAGGGGAATGATCCTGAAATGTATACCAAACAAAACTTCGAAGCTTCCCAGCGCCCCTCTTCTGCAAAACTCTTCCTTAATTTTTCTCCCTTTAGGTGCCAGAGTGATAGCCATTGTTCCTTTTTACTATACAGAAATACTTCTGGTTATAACAAGATAATTTATGTATTTGATTTAAAGAACTCATCTTATTAACTGAATTTTAGTCTACAAATAAGAGCATAAATTTTATTTCCTTCTAACATTTAGAAGCATTTTGTTTGCATATTAAGAAAGTTATTGGAAATGATAACCATAATAAAACATCAAACCAGTAATTAAAGATCCCATTATAATCACATTAAAAGCATTTGCAAACAAAAGGTAATTTCAGAAGCCAGCAAAGCTCCTCATCCATAAATAGCTATTAAATATACAAAGATGGAAATATCCATTTAATGTGGATTTCTTCCACTATCAATCCAACCTAAAATCACCATAGGATGAGAATGTTTATGCTACTGGAGCACCAGTATGAGAAAGAAAGAAAAATTAGAACACATTTATTAATATATTATTAATTCTAATTAGATGGTGATAAAATCCTTTTCAACAGGGTTCTACATTGCTACAAAAATTAAACTGTCAGACACGTTTGATGGCATTGCCAGCTTATCAGAAATATTATGTCACACACTGACGGCGTCAATGTAAACTGGTTGGGAAGCACAGTGGCATTCAAAGTTGATGCATTTTACTTCATTTCTTTTTCATTGAATTTATTGGGGTGACCACGCTAAGTGAAGTCAATGTATTTTAAATCCAGTTGAGTTCAGCAGGACATTCACGATATTCTAGAAAGAGATTAGGGCACTTATGTATGCCAAGTACAAAAACATGTCACCAACAATTTAGAACCAGAGCGGACTTGGAGGTGGTTTCCAGTTCAATATTTCACTCCTAAGGTAAATAATCAGTATGAGATTTTTGTAACAGGGAACAAACAGAAAATACACTGAGGAAAAGAACAAAGACACATATTTAACACAGAGGTTTTAGAATAATGAGATTCCTTTGCTTATTTGATTCACAGATAATTCCCCCAGGGCTTTTTATCAATTTGATGTTTCCCTAGAAGGTCCAAGCTTGATGAGACATTTTTCTAGGTCCCGAGTAATGATATTCAGTAACATAGATTCCATTTAGGTATTGTTAGTTTTTATTTGAATCCTTAAGCAAGATCTGCATTAGACTATACTCTACAGAGGGTAGGGAAGTTGACTGTGCTTCATGGTTTCCCCACATAGGCAAGAGAAATTGTGCAAGAATTCCGCAAGTTGCATTGAAGGAGGCCTTGAATTTGAGGTTGCAAGATTAGGGAGATACTTGGCCTCTCGGATATGAAAAGGAGACATGGGAAGACACAGACTTAAGCTTCCTGTTTCTTTGTAAGGTCTGCAGTAAGACAAAAAACGTCCTTCAAACTATTGAAGTACAGAGATAAAATCCACTTTCTAAAATGTACTCATTTTCTTGCTTCATTATTCCTATGACTAACAAATGTTTCTGAGAATGACATACATTTCTAGAATATAGTTTTCTTTAACATAGATATTAAAATGTGAATGAATATGGATGTAATTACTCTCTCAACCAGATGTTCTCTCCATTTTTGCATTTATAAGCATGGACACATTTTCTATTATTCTTTATGAAGTATACTTTTAATACCAAACTAAGCCCTATATTTTATATGCAAATCAGTAAGATTTTCTAATACCATACATACTGAATCCTTTTCCTAATCCTTAAAAGAACTTTGATTTCCCCTCCTTTCTCATTAAAATCCATGAATGGAAAATCTTTCCCAGCTTCCGCTATTAAAGCATGGGATTCTGAACATAATCTGGACATAAGGTATGAAAAATGGACATATGAATATTCCAAGTGTGTATTGTGTTAGCCATCTGATAATATCAATACAGAAAATAAGTAATGTGCTCGGTAAGGTAAAATAAAAGCGCCATCTTGGTCACAAAACAGACAGCTATTACAATATAAACTGCAGTTTTAGCATGTGGGAAGTGTGAGGGGCATTCAGTGTAAAACTTTCCCCAGCTTCCAATTATCAATATAAGAAGATTAAATGGCTCAGTCCCTTTCTTTCTTTTCCATAAGCTTGAGTTTATCTCCCTTCACAGAATTACCACAGAACAATATGGATGAAGTTCAAAGACAAATGTAACTGGGCTTTGAACTTTCTCTGTGGAGCATTACTTCATAAAATAATGGTGATGATTGTCCCAGCCAAATATGTTATGAAAACTCAAGAGTCAGTTGAACTGGAAGACTTGAATAAAACTTACATCAACGTGCCATTCATTGCTCTGTTAGTAAAAGCAGACTTTGAAGAAATTACAAAAGTCTTCACAATTTGGCCAAATAAATAAATTCAGTTGACACTAAAGAACATTGCTGAGAATAATGGTCCTTCTCACTTCTCATGGAGGAAAAACTGTTCCTGCTTCCCACCTGTCTCGCTAGTGTGAATTCTCCCACTCCCATATACCCACGCGTGTAATCAATAACTGTGCTGATTACTTCATTTTCCCACTCTAATACAGCCATATGTGTTCATAGTAATCAATAACCACACCGATTACTTTAATCAGTGGATTCCTAGGATCCTATAGAAAAAGCATAAACTCATTTGCATGACATTAAGTGCTTTCTCCAATGAGGTATCAACCTCTGGCCTTGCCACTCGCTCTGACTCTAAATGGGTTCTCTTCTCGTGGGAAGCCAACACACTCACTGTCTCCAACATTCCTCCCGACTCCTTTCACACCAGGTACCTCCTCATCAAGTTCTACTTGCTAGGACTGCAAGTCCTTTTGCTTTTATTTTGAAAGCCATAGGGGGTAGGTTTGAGGGTGAGAGGTGGGGATGGGTGGGGTGGTGTCCTGTGGTGAGTGTGTTGAAAATGGAGACAACTGTACTTGAACAGTAAAAAAAAAAAAAAAAAAGTAAATAAAAAATAAAATCCAATTAATCAAACTACAAGTCTCATTTGTTGCCACTCCAACTAGGAAAATAACGCAAGTATATGTTTTATAAAGATTGATAATCCCACCTCCTCATCTTAGATCAGCTGGTACCCAGATAAGAGTCGCTACATCAGTGGTCTCTCACAGCCCTCCAACACTGAGTGTGTCCGCACAAATAATCACTTTCCCCAACTACCACAGCTACTTGCTTTTATTGAGCTACATGAAGTAGATTACATTACATGTACTTTTTTCATAATTTATTTTTCATGTTTTATAAAAATTAGAGGAATCTCTTCAGGTCAATAGGAACTAATTCACATGTAAGAGCTCCTTAAGATCCCATGTTCTTGCATTTTCATAGTTAATTCAACCAGTCCCCCAATGCTACACCCATAGATCATTTTCAGATTTAGCAATACAAACAATGTTGTATTTATCATTCCTTTACATGTAGTTTTTCCACTACTTTTAACCTCAATATTAGTGCCTCAAAAGTACTGTTATTGTTGAATCAAATTATCTACATATACATCCTTTTATTTTAAAAGTTATTGTCAATTTCTTTCTAAATAAAGGCATCAAAATTTACTTTCTAATTAACCAGGTATGTCTATTTATTCATATCCTTATCAGCACAAAAATTATAACATTCTTTTATTTCCATGTCTCAGGGTCCCAAATATTGTAGTCACTGATAGGAATCAGTATTTATTCAAAAATTTGAGTTTTTCTGTGAGTTCCATTTACATATCCATTGCATATTTACATTTTTCCATCACCATCTTCTCAATTTCAATACCCAGTTAAGAAAAAAATGAGATAAAGCAGACAAAAAAAATGGCTTTATGGGAACACATGTGTCCTTACAATTTTATGCTGGAGAGTTTGACCATGTTAATAACAGTAACATGTCACTGTTATTAGAAAAACAAGATTATGTCTGTGAACAGAACATCATTAGTTCGAATGTGGTTCGTTATCCAGAGTTTAAATGCATGTACATTATAACATTTTGGTATGCTTGAAAATTTTATTCGTACTATGACATGAAAGAAAACTATGTGGCTGTCAAACCTCCAAATTCCTCACTTTTCTTCTTAATCCCTTATATATATTTAGCTAAGAAACAAAGATTCAAGTAAGGTTTAAGTGTGGAAACACATATGAGATAGACTCAGTCTCAATGAATTCTTTCAATAAACAAAACCTTTGAAAAATACCTAAGTCAAATAAGTTTCTCAGTTCAGTTAAAATAAAGAAACAAAAAACTATAGCTCAAATGGGGAAAGTATGTATTCACTATTACCTGAATTGCCTTATTTAAATAAAAGACAGCTTAATAAAACAGACATGTTACTCACTGTATACTTTATCTTACACGACAAAAGTTCTTCGCCAGGAAGAAATAACAAGTGCAAGGCCAAGTACAAGCAATTTCCTTGAACAACGGCAAACACATTTTTACCATGCAGTAGGATCATTGGTGATATTTATAAACACAGGGCGGGGCAAAAGTAGGTTTACAATTGTTTATAGGGAAAACAATGCAATAATTAATAAGTAATTATACAAAAACAAACTCAAGTAGTCTGTACACCTGCTTTGCCCACACCTGTACACATTTTCTCTAAAATGCGTCCTTACTTCTCTAAAATCATCTCTATTGAAATGCAACTGAAAACTGGCACGCCACTTTGACTCTGCTTACATTCAGATTCTAAATGCTGAGTACAGATTGCCACACACAGAGTCTTCAGTTTACATTTGTTAAATGATTACGGATGTAAAATCAAGTTGCCTGCCTGTGTCTCTGTAGCAATGTTAATGATAAAATTATTTTAAGGGACAACCTGAGTCTGCCCTACTTCTCAGCAGACAGTTTCTATCAACATATTGGAGGAAGGATAAAGACTTTTCAGAGTTCCTTGTGCTGAGAGAAAAGTTTGTGTTGTTTAATGATAAATACTGTGTTAATTATGAAAACATTAGAACAGAGAGTGGAGAAAATATGTTCATTATGTTAATGTATAAATCTGGATTAGATAGGATTCTTATGCTTTCAAATTGCAGAAAAACACTAAAATTAAACAAAAGATAACAAAGAATTCATTGGTTCATAAAATGAAAAATCATGGCTTGCACCTTTTTCAGAAAAGGCTAAATGCTGGTCATCCATCTCGCTCATGTGGGTGGACTGAGTAACCAAAATTGAGTCAGTGACTAGCCCTAGGTGCAGGGAACATTGCAACTGGCAGGACAGTGGAAACGGTGACTGGGAATAGGGTAGGCTGGAGAGGAGGCAGACAGAGGTAGTTTCCAAAAGAAAAAAATTGCCCATTATTCTAGAAAACCTAGGTGGGAGAAAAGCAAATCGATGCCTTGTATAACTAATATTATGTAAGGAATCCAGAAGAAAAACGAATAATGAAGCATAATTCCTGTCCTTCGTGGCTTCCTGATGGAAAGTGAACAATGTAAGTGCACGACTGAAAATATTAAGTGATTTTATGCCCTACATTACGCAACTCATAGACACACTAGAAAGTAAGAGTCAAGGACTTTGGGTGGGAGAATATTAAAATATGACTGAAAATACCATGGTAATGAGAAGGAATCTTTCTTATGGTGATTAGTTAATCCCCCAAGAAGGGATCATACTGTGTTTCCAAACACACAATAAGCAAGAAGCAATGGTCAGGAGCTAATGAACACAGGTAGGAGATAAAAAAGACCTTTGGATTTAAGCATGAAGATGAAAGTTATTTTATTAGTTTGCTAGAAAGTGAAACTGTTTATAGCATTTTCAGAATGGGATATAATTTTCTAACAAGGCCACACAATGTGAAGTTTGAGCCATCTCAAATGCAAAGTATGAAGTCGTGCAATACAGGAAAGTCCTTACACACGTGTAGCCCGAAGTACAACAGGGGTGAGAACATAGCAGGGTAGCTGGAAAGATCATCGGAACACAGGGAGGGGGAAGGCCGTCCGAATCAGACCGAAGGGCCTTCCTCCAGCGGCCCAATCACTCTCCCCGTGCAGCAGTCCCAACACGGCTCAAGATTATTCTCAAATGGTACAGACAGGAATGGATACATTATTATGCTTTCATCTTATTCCAAAATTCAGTCTTTCCACCTAAATAATTGCATATTGAACAATTGTGAGTCAAGGACCCCATGATCAGTAGGCGGGTACGCATTATTTATGTTAGAAATTCTGGGCCAATATTATGTAAATAACACCCTTGTAAATAACACCCTTGTAATAGTGCTTCCTGGGTTTGTTTATTTTTGTTCAAGTATACAGACAGAAACTTAAAGGAAGGCAGATGGATAATGTGTCATTTAGAAAAATGTGACATGTTGAGTCTTGGGGCCAGGAGAGAGTAAAAATGGTGTCATGTACAGTGATTCTTTTTTTTTTAACTAGCGCACTCGATAATCATTTTTATTGCCTTGTGAGTTACTAGTGCCACCCCCCACCATGGGTAGTCAGTGACCTGCTTTTGTGCCAGTCATTGTCGTTGTTGAATAATGAACACGGGACAGATAAACAGAACAAATGGTTAAACATTACCCTACTCCAGAGAGAGCTAGAACGGAGCCTGGAGGAGAGCAGGAAGAGAGTGGAGAGGGAAGAAGATGTCTCTCCCTGAAAAGACTAGATAGGATTTACTGACTCAGAAGTTTAAAAAAAAAGATTCGGGTGCTCTTGAGTTTGAAGCAGCTCAGCCATGACTTTCTCATCATCATTTATGTGCCAAAATCTGCTGTCCTCTACTCAGCCCACGCCTTCCTTGTTAAGAGCTCAAGCTCAGCAAGCAAACTCTCCCAAACGCCAACATCCGTTTTCCCAAAGTGAACAGGGGTGCTATGGAAGAAGAGGGCCCGTTACGGGTGTGAGTATGACAGAGTAAACATTGGGGAAAATAGCCCTTATTAAACTATAAATAAATAATTGCCAAGGTCGCATATTGAAGAAATAGGATTTCTTTGAATCCCTTATTTCTGAGCCTTAACTGTGGCTGAAGCGGTTGGGGGCCCCTCCTTTCCAACAGGACGTCAGAATGTCGCCGGAGCAAGGCCACTTGGGGGTAATGGACGCAGGCTCCTGATGCTGACTGCACATTACATCACTTTCCTGAAGAGCTCTCAGTGCAATTTGATGCATCTTTTAGGGTCCAAAATGGGTGATAGAGGAGATTAAATGCCTCACAGCTTCAGATTGGATGATTGGTATAGCGTCCATCAAAAACACTTTCTCTCCATAAGCCTTAATGAATCAGGCCCTCCACCTTGAGTACCGTGGCCATCAACCTATTACCGAAGCCCGTTCTTCGCTCCGCACCCATTTTACTCTAACAGTGATTGCTTTAGGATCATCGGTTGCCCACCTCACAACTGGTGTTTGAGATACATTCGATTTTTAATAAATTGCTCCGTGTGACTTGTCCTCAGGTACTTAAAGGAGAATCGCTGAATATCAATGCCCTTTCAAGTTGCTTGCTTGTTTACATTTACTAGACGCCAAAAAGATTTATAAAAAATATGTTAGGTAAATTACCAATGGCACATTTTCAGCCTGGGAAAAACTACTCTTACTCAGGATGTTTTCTACTCTGTTAGGGCTGTGTCCATTTCTCTGACAGGCAGGTGGAGAAAAAGATAAGAAGACGATAGCAAAGGCCCGTGCTGTTGGCAATGCTGACATGACATGGGTTTCACTTGACCTGCGGAGAACCCATTAGCATCAGAGAAGTTTTCCATAACAGAATCTCGTAGGAACACAACCCCTGTTTGACACGCCAGATTGTGAGATATATTAAGGTGGTCTTCACACCACCAGGTTTTGTGTCCTTTCCCAAAACATAAATATTCCTCATTAAAACAAATGTGGAAAATTGGCATATATTTTATGAAACCTTAAAGATCACACCATTTCATCAAAAGCATATTCCTTTTTAAGTACATATTCTTTTTTACTTGATCATTTTCCATTTAAGTCACAGGCAATTTTTCAGAGTGTATATAATAAAATATTAACGTCCCTTCAATATTTCTTAGTTTCAATGTCAATACTAGTAAATAGTTTTGCCCTTCCTATGTAAAAGTGTTACTATTCTACGTGTATTGTATTCGTTATATGTTACCTAATCTTGATGCTATGAGATGGATCTCAGTATTCCCATCATTACATGATGAGAAACTGACTCTGGCCCCCACGGCATGGATGTGGTGAAGTTAACCAGCTCAGATCTTCTCAGACGTCAGCGGCCTGGGACCTCCTCCTGCCTGTGTGCAGAAACTTTATGTTGAGTATTTCTTCCACTTGTTTTTATTGGCCAAATTTGATCATCTGGCATATTTTATTTACTTGTATAATTCATACACAGTTTAAAAGGTAATTTGTGTAGAGATACAATTTGATTACTGGTAAATCCCAAATTAAAATGATTATATAAGAATCATAGTTTCATAAATAGATTTAATAAAATATTTAGCAGTAGACGTCTGTTTTCATAATCCACTATGTTAAAATTTTCTCCCCATAGAAGGTTCAAACAGCACAGCTAAAGCAACAGTCCTCCACGACCTTCCCAGTCCTCCCCGGTGCACCCACATCAATCAAGTCAAACACACATCTTCTGTCTCTATTCTTAGGCAATAAACTGGGTGGGCTTGTATATATTCATTTTATCTCAGGGATTTTTTGTATAAGGCCAACCGAAAATACTACTGTAATTTTCATCTCTAAAAACAGTTTCTATTCAAAGGAGTCAAAGTTCACAGAAATAAGACCACCTATCAAGTCTGAGGCAGGAAATCGACAGGATGAGGTACTCCTAGATTATTCTGCCAATAAGGAGACTAAGAAAGACCCTCCCATGATAGTTACAAACCCAGGAGCTGACTCAAAGAGGCTCTTACCAGCCAAAGATGAAAAATCTGAAGCTCCCAATTAAAAACAGTACCTGCAATTCACTCAAAAACATCACTTACGTTTAAGTCCTGATTTTCTAAAAATACAAGAAAATGTTTCATTAGTTGCCTTGAGGAATTCTAAAAAAAAAATAAAGCATTCTCTGGAAAAAATGGTAAATAAAAGGAAATGACAAACCACGGACACCTTTTTCACACCCAATTCTCTGACTCAGAGTAACGGATCTTCACAGATCAACAGAAGGCTGTCATCACTGAACAGTTCCATGTGGTGATGGAAGGAACGCTATTAAATTTCCGTTTTCAAGACCCTAAGGCCTTAACTGTCCCAGGCATAATCAGCAACAGCTAACGACAACACAAAAAGTAAACAATTATTATGTGTAACTCCCCCAGTGGAAGTTTGCAATACAACCTAGCAAGTTAAATAAAGGAAATCAGCATGAACCATTTCAAGTTTTGTGTGTGTGGGGGGTGTCCAATGCAGCTTTCTAATGAAAATAATGTGTCCACACTGTTCACTATGGAAGCTGTCAGCCCCATGAGACTGCTGAGTTCTTGAATATACCTAGTGTTCATTGAGAAAGTAATGTTTTCATTGTATTTAATGTCAAACAACTTAAGTTTAGATTTAAATGGTCACACGCTGTTACCGTCAAGCATCTTTGCCAGGAGAGTTCTAGATCAAAGTATCAAGTTATAATAAACATAATTACCAAATAATGTCTTTAAAAAACACAATGGAGAGCTAATCTGTAACACCCAGACTACAAGAGACTGTAATAAATATCATCCACTTTCTACAACAAAAAACTTACAAGAAACAATAACAAAGATGAAAGTGAAAATTATGTATTTAAAAGCTTCCTGAGAGAAGCGAGAGATGGCACAGGCTTCAAGGTGCATCGAAGCCCATGGGTCCTTGAGAAGCTGTGGCCTGCAGCTGCACCTGGGGTGCCTTAGGAGACAGCCTGCACCTTGGAGGGGGCACTGCGGGTGTTACCTAGAGACACTGAAACCGAGGAGGTGAGTTTCCCCCTTTCAAATGACTAAGGAGACCGCAAAACATGCAAAGGGAATAAAAGAATTCCTGGACTTCAAACACAATCAATTTTTCTAACAATCTATATGTACTTGATGATTCCTTAGAATTAGTAAATCCTTTACGCATACCAGATAAAGAAAAATATATTACATATATATATACTTATATATATGTGTATACATATACACACATATATATATTTTTTAATTTATTTGGGCTGTCTCTCTCCCTACTACCACTCCCTCTTCCTCCCTCTCCCTCTCCCTCCCTCTCCCTCTCATCTTCCCCCCCCACCCCCCATCTTCTTTCTCTCTCTAGTCTCATCATTATATGGGATTTCTCTTGTGTGCTCTGGATTATTCATGTCTCTTACCACCTACGTCTTATACTGTCTTTGCTGTTCCATGGAACCCTTTTCTTTCTGGCCTTCAATCACTCTGCTTCTAAACTCCAGCTACTAGTCAGACCCAGCTGATCATGGCTTTTTTAAAAAGTAGCATTTTTCTTCAACGTATTCTGCTAAAGTATTCATTTCTTCAACTTATGGTTTTGAAGAACCTCCATGTGCTTGGAATTTGTGATACAGATTCAAATACACAGACTCTGATTTTGAGAAACTTACACTAGAGTGGTAAAGGCAGAGAAGAGATGCTGTGTTATTCTTTGAAATAGTAAACATACGAAATGAATGTGAAAAGAACATGAAAGCCGCCATCGGCTTACTATCCGAGAAGAACTGCTGTGCTTCTGCGCTAACGCGTTTTGCCTAGAAAGTTGCCCGTCATTCTGCTCAGCGTTGCCTCGACCTGACAGCTCAGAGTCTCTCTAAGCAGCTCTGCTGAGATTTAGGGAAGAGTTAGTTCCTGATTTCTTCATTTTAAAGCAAAAAAGAGGGACTCTGAGGATGAATGAAACAAGAAAAAACTTTAATCACATTCACAAATCCATAATACCTGTTGTTTAACTCAATCAGTTGGGGTTTGATCAGAGGAGTTCCTAAATGTGATAGGCATTAAGGAACTCATGGAGACGTGATTGTTTTATATCAGCTCTAAAAGACTGTGTTTCCTTTGTCAGTAATTATACTAGAGTTGAGTATCTGAACTGGCTCTGGCCAATAACATGCATGGGCTGTTTTTGCTAAAGGGTTTTAAGGAAAGACCTGACTCTCCTTTTGGAAGAATAAATAGACCTCTCTTTCCTTCTCTCTGAACCTCTTTCCTTGCACACTGTGACAGTGTGCCGCATGCCCTCCCCCTTCACAGCTAGGTGGGGACCACAGAGATGATGAGAATGCGAAGGAATCACCCAGGGGCCCAGCTAAAGCCAGCGTCTCCACGAGCACTTTGACACAACCTTCTCCTACCTGGCCACATGTCTTCTGAAGTAAACCTCTATCACAGATTTGAATTTTTTAAAGCAGTTTCAACACGTTACTATGTTATTTGAAATGAAAGCATCCCTCAGAGGGCCGGGAGAGCCTTGGGTGAGCTAAGCCAGGGGTGTTAAACTCATTTTCACTGGGGGCCACATCAGCCTCACAGTTGCCTTCAAAGGGCTGAAATAATTTTAGGACTGTACAAATGTAACTACTCCTTAACTGTTAAGGAGTTAAGTTACTTTCAACCCTTTTAAAGCAACCATGAGGCTGATGTGGCCTGCGGTGAAAATGAGTTTGACATCCTGAGCTGAGCAATGTTTGGCTTAATTCAGATATACTCAAGCTTATTTAATCCAACAAGGATATACCAGTATAATTCAAAGGTAGTTGAGAAGAAATTAAGGCTTGTATGTCACATTACTAATTATAAGAAAATGTTTGTATTCCCATACCTTCAGTCAACAAATATTTATGAAGAACTTGTATGCACAATGTGATGGAAACAGAAGGTGTATAAATGAGCAGTGAAATGCTCATAGAATATATGGTGTTTGTTCAATGGAAAAGTTCACTCGGGGATAGATGCTGAAAAACCAGGAAGCATGTGGGAAGTGGAAGGAAGACACTAAATACATTTCTAAGAACTTCAGAAGAACAAACCTGGTTTTCTTCCAACAACGAGAACATGAATGAAAGACTGGCATGTCGGAGAGCTTTTTCTCTGAAAGCTGGGGGACATTTGATACGATGAAGGAGTAGAATCATTTGAAAGGGGAGTAATTAACAAAAATACATTAAGGCAGAAAAATGTATCAAAAGAGCTGAAATATAGAGCAAATCAAAGGCAGCAGTGGAATATTAGCTTGATTTTTTGGGGGGGTTGGCAAAATCAAGACAGCTTTATATCCTGTGCTACCTTTTTTGATAGGCATTTGAAAATTCAAAGAAGACCTTTGAGTAGTAACATAACAATAACCAAAGCCCGTCTCCTTGGAGATAAGTCTGGTCCTAGTAGGCAAGATTGATGGGAGAGAAAAAATGTTATATCTCTGAATTCATTACAATATTATTGGACTATTATTACTCCCACAGCTTTTAATTGATGTGGAGAAGAGGGCTGGAGGAACAATGATGATATCAAATTTTGTTTTGATTAAGCCAAGATATAACAAAAAGAGGACCTTCATTTACATATCTACGTAGCAACTATAACAGTCATTAGAGGCAGAGATTGACTATATTCCCCAAATCTTCAGTAGGTAATAAAGTCATGCCAAGGCAGCTGGGTTTTAAAATAAGGCCCCGAATAAGGAAAGACATTTAAAATAAGTAAGTCCTGGGGGAGTTGTGCACAGCAGGGGAACTACAGTGATACTGTAC
The DNA here is from genome assembly GCF_014824575.4 of Sturnira hondurensis. Lineage (NCBI taxonomy): Eukaryota > Metazoa > Chordata > Mammalia > Chiroptera > Phyllostomidae > Sturnira > Sturnira hondurensis. The sequence goes on from NW_028091156.1 coordinate 10,114,922, forward strand.
TGTTCATTTAGAAGTTCCTAAGAGGGTAATCGGAAAGGTTTCAGCCTATGAAAAAGTTTTAACTGTGTGATGATATAGGTTAGCTAGATGGATTGGGTTGATCATTTCACAATGTATACAGATATCAAATCGTGAAGGTTACTAATGACCTAGTGTAACCAATATTAGAACTAATGTTATACTTTCATCGAATCTCAACTTTAGAAAAATAAAATAGAACAAATAAGCGGATTACGCAGGGTGAGAAAGGTTTTCACTAAATTCTTCGAATGCAGGGTTTTGGGAAGAGATATTTGGAGAAGATAATTAGGGAGTTTTGTTGCAATTCTGATGTGTCAGGCCCTGAATTAATTTCTTAGAATCCAAATTTTTTTCTTTTGTTACAAGAACAAGAAAATACATTTTATCGAGTAATAGAAGATGAAAATGTATTAACACAGTTAAAAACATTAAAGAGAAATTAACCATTAACAATTGTTTTTATCTGTGATCACGAGAGATGATTTTATGAAGTACATTGTACTTGGGATTCACATCGGAGTCATGCAGATGGAGAAGGAAGAAACAACCTACAACACGGAAAACACGCAGAGAAAATGAGTAAAGCCTAGGAGCTTATTTTGGGGAGTGGAACTCAATAAAAGCTTTGGTAGAGATTGAAGTTCCCATAAGTTTAGATACAATAAATGATACAATATTTGTTAATGATTTAGTAAAAAGACGGATTTTTTAAATTATTTTTGTAATTGATTAAAAACTAGACATAGGCTAAAAACTTAATTAACCTGGGGAGATACTGAACTACAAAAGAGTAGGAAAGAAAGCGAGAGCGAGAGATGATCAATTCGCTTAGGAAGAGGGACGAGCCTGTCTCCCACATGGCGTTATACTGTGGAAGGGATAGTGAGCACCCCAGACAGGAGTTGCTGTCACGAAGCACTGCTCGATGCGAAACCCCAAAGAGACACGGAGAGACAGGATCCCATATTGTCCTGGGTGCTATAAAAGTAGGCAGTACTAAAAGAGAATACTGGGACCAGCAAAACGGGGCGGCCACTCATGCGTCTGTGAGAACAGGAGTCCAGCTGATGAACGCCGGGACCGCAGAGTCGAGCGGACACTAGACCTCTAAGGAAGTGTGGGTGGAACAGTGCCCGGGGCGTGCAGAGCGGTCCAGGGAATCAGGACACACGGTGAAGTCAGGCAGGTGGGAGAGGGCCTAGGAGGGTGACCGGTGATGGAAAATAAATTAGCTCATTCATTCAATTAAAAAAAAATTAAATACTATTTTAAATTTTTAAAAAAAGAATTCCAAGATCTACTGTATCTTCCAACTGTATAAGCAACCATCTATTTAAGGTTGGCCCACGTTTTAAGATTCACAGAGCACACATTCCACCGATTTGGCGCTTCTCCGAGTCCCAAGCTTGGCGCATGCGCAGGGGGACGGACTTGGAACAGCTTCATGTGACCAGTGTTGAGACATTAAAAGGAAAAATACAGTGGAAAGCTGTATGATTTCCCAATTAAGATTCACTGAAAAAATACAGGCACAACATTTCACCCCAAGTGATAAAATCTGATGCTCATGCAAACGTGTTAAGTAATGGTGTTTTGGCCTTTTCTTCAGACTCTGGGTTTGTCAATATATCATCATTAAAAAAAAGAAAGAAAACTTGATAAAGTTTGATAAATTAAAAATATCTAGTAATTCTGCCCTGGCTGGTGTAGCTCAGTGGAATGAGCGTGGGCCTGTGAACCAGAGGATTGAGGTTTGATTCCCAGTCAGGGCACATGCCTGGGTTGCAGGCCAGTTCCCAGCAGGGGACATATGAGAGGCAACCATACACTGATATTTCTCTCCCTTTCTCCATCCCTTCCCTTCTAAAGATAAATAAATAATATCATATATATATATATATATATATATATATATATATATATATATATAGAAATGCTAAGGCCTAGGAATCTCTGAAAATTTTAAAAGGAATCTATACTTTGTCATATAAAGATAAGCATTACAAACGTAAAAAGTGATTTAGAAAGATTCTGGAATATTTTCCTCTTGTCTGGCCTTTCTGTGGAGAATGTCAATCAATTAAAGAGCGTGTCTCTAACATAAGAAATCACAAAGAACATCACAATAACATTGATTGAATTACCTACATCAGTGACATTTGCCGAGATCACTGGTGTATTTTGTATTCGGTCGCTTGTTTCCTGGGGACATACAGAAGGAGCTAGGACATGCACACCAATACTCAAGATTTTCTTTTCACATCTCCTTCTTCTGTGTGATCTTTTCTGTGACCGTACACTTAAGTAAGAATGAGTTCACATAGACTCTGTACTACTCATTTTAACTTCTTCCTATAACTTCTAGAGAATATTGCATGATGTCTAAGAATGCTTACTATAAATATTTGATTGACCAGCTATGACAAAATGTAATGTGCACATGTTTAAAACTTTTCCCTAATGATCAAGGCCTAGGTCCCAGTCAGACTACAAGACAGCAGAAGGAATGGAACTAAGGGTCATCTGCTTTCTGAAGGGAATAAGTGATCTTTCAATTAAATACAGTTATGCATTATTTATTATTTTGAAAGCTCATTTGCTAAAGGTCCCTAAAATAACTTGATATTTTGCACATAACGGGGCTTTTAAAGACACTGATCCCTGGTGGATGATATAAATATATTGCGTGTGGCACCACAAAACCAAGCAGCGTTTTCTCTTTCATGTTTTTAAATACGGGCTTTTGTTTTTCCTTTTCCGTTTTCCTCCATTTTGTATTTTATGTTTTGTATTTGTTGAGATGTTTTGATATCTTTGTATTTGTTGAGATATTCTAGATATAAACTCTGGACAATCAACTACATTACTCTTAGGATGACTGTGAGTTGCCCATTTGACCCCCCCCACCCCCAGTTACCAACCCATAGATTTGCATCATTGTAGATAACTTGGGTTTATTGATGAAACACATGGATGGGGCAAGAAGCAGGCTTCTGGCTCCTCAGTGTGACTACATGAACAGATCTCGGGGTCTTTATTTATTTATTTTTATTTAATTCTTGTTCAAGTATAGTTTTCTGTCTTATATTCCCAGCCTTGCCTCCCACGCCCGTGCTCCTCACCTCCCTCCCTCCCATTTCTGCCCCCCACCTTAGTTATTGTCCATGTGTCCTTTATATTTGTTCATGTGATTCTCTCCCCTCTCCCCTCTGGTCCCTGTCAGCCTGTTCCGTATTTCAGTGTCTTTGGTCATATTTTGCTTGTTTGTTTGTTTTGTTATTTAGATTCCTGTTAACGGTGATATCATATGGTATTTGTCTTTCACCACCTGGCTTATTTTGCTCAGCATAATGCTCTCCAATTCCATCCATGATGTTGCAAAGGGTAGGAGCTCCTGCTTCCTTTCTGCAGCATAGAATTCCATTGTGTAAATGGACCATAGCTTTTTGATCCAGTCATTTACCGATGGGCATCAGGGTCTTGAAAAAAAATAAAAACAGCAGCATTTGCTTATTTGTTCCGGGGTAGTTGTTGGAAACCTTGAACTGAGTTACATAATTCTCTTCCTATGACATCTGTGACCAGTGACAGGCAGTAGAGAAGAGTGACTTTGTATCATTATCGGAATGTTTGGTCACAGGAACATTCACAGGAACATGTTTGGAACATTCATAGGTTTTACAAATTAGTGTGGAAAAACACCTTTGTTTTGTCAGGGTAGGGGCCTGGCATTATTGTGCCTACTCCAGTCAGCGTAATAGATATATTGGTTAATAAAGTGTAAACTAAGTCAATTATAGTTTTACAAACTATTTCAAAGGACACTGGTTGTTTTCACATAGTTTCTAACAGAGAAAAAAATTACAAGGCAAATTTAATGATTTCCTGTAAGAAAGATCATATTGTGGGTACAATTTTCTATAATACTGTAGTGCGGATGCTCAGCATGTCCTTCGGGTCTGACATCATTCATTCATTTCATTCACACTCTCACGCTTTAATTCCATGCCTCTCACCGTTTTGCTATAATATGCCCACTCCTCCCCCGCACAATTGACCCTGACAAAAGAGTAAATTGGGTTTCAGCTCTGCATCGCCGTGTGGAGAATTTGGTTATTACAAGTCACTCACTCACTGCAGACTCGACGGATTCCAGATTGATTAACAAAACTGGGTATTTGATTCTTTACTGAAGAAATGGAAACTGATGACTCAATCAGTAAAACAATCATCCTTTACTTTTCTGTGTTAGTAGACACCGGACTTGGCCTTCTTATATGCCTTTTTTGGATTCTCTTTCATCCTAAAGTTGTGTTTATTTTTATTTGTTGTTGTCTTCATGCGTTAGGTTGTTGTTATTGTTGCTTTTCCAATTGTTTCTTCCATAAGGGCCTTAGTAAAACGATGCTGAGGATCTTAATTTCTCACCTTCAAAACAGCCCACTCTTCTGGGACAAAGGAATTCCCTCCAAACTCGTAAAGCTCTAGTCAAAGGAAGTCTTCTGGTTCTGTCCCCTGGCTTAAAAGCTCTGCAGCCTACTTCTTGATTTTAGTGACTGTGAGTCCATCGTTGGCATCTTTTTTTTTTAGAGCAAAGATTTTAAGTATACAATTTAATTGGCTCACCAAAAATTGGGAAACTAAGATCTGTAAGATTTTTTTTAAAAATTAAAACTGCATGAGTTTGGAACAGGTTTAGATTCTCGGCATAACTGAGGTGGAGGTACAGAGATTTCTCGTCTACCTCCTGTCCCCACACTTGTGTAGTTTCTCCATCGTCCACATCCTCCCAGGTGCAAGTGCCACAGTGGATGAACCTACACTGACACGTCGTGGTCACCCAACATCCACAGTTTACATGGCAGTTCACTCTTGGTGTGGAACAGTCTTGCTGTGGGTTTTGACAAATGCCTAATGATATGTGTCTGTCATTATGGTATCATGCAGAGTGTTTTCGCCACCTTAAAAATGCCCTGCGTCCCGCCTATTCACCCCAACCCCTTCCCTTCCCATAGCCAATGATCTTTTTGCCACCTCCACATTTTGCATTTTCTGGAATGTCATAGAGTCAGGCATGAGGTATGTGTAGCCTTTCAGATCGGCTTCAGAATCTGCGCTTGCTTTGTTTCTTTTGTTCTCATGCTTGATGGATCATTTCTCTTTCATGCTAAATAACATTCTGTGGTCTGGACAGACCACAGTTTACTCATCTATTCACCCCATGAAGGATATCTTGATTGCTTTCATTTTCTGGAAATTACTAGTAAAGTTGCTATGGACACCTGGGTGCAGGTATTTGTGGGAACCTGAGCTTTCAAGCTTGACTGTATGGTGGGATTGTGTTTGGTTTTCTAAGAAATGCCCAAACTCTCTTCTCACGTGGCTGTGTCATCTGCCTTCCTACCAGCATTGGAGAAGAACTCCCCTTGCTCCGCATCCTGGCTGATTTGGTGTTTCCAGAGCTCCCAATTTTGTTCATTCCAGGGTAGCAATATCTTGTTTTATCTTGCATTTTCCTACCGACATGATGTGAGGCACCTTTTCATAGGCTTGTCTTCGGTGCATGTTCCTCTATGAGATGTCTGTTAATATCTTTGGCCCATTTTATAATCAGGTTGCTTGAATTCTTGCTGTTGAGTTGTAAGAATTCTCTGTATATTTTGGAAAACAATCCTTTATCAGATAGATGTGCCTTTTGCAAATGTTTCTTCTGGTCTGTGGCTTATCAATTCTTTCTTTTTTTCATGGGTCATGACTTGGCTGTATCTAAAACATCCTCACAATACCCAAGGTCATCTAGGTTTTCTTTCCTGTTATCTTCTAATATCTGTAAGTTTCATTTGATGATTCAAATTTGGCCTGGGCCTATTCCTAAAATACCCCTGTGTTTTTCTTTTATTGCCTGTTTATAACAAGTGAGGGAAGCATCAAAGCAATTGTATTACATGAAATCTGACTAATTGAAGATCACAGTTATTGTATTGGATATACTGCTGAATAGACTGTGATAATAATAATGGCTAACATTTAGGTACTTATTGTGTGTTAGGAGTTGTGTCAAGTTCTTTTCATCGGTTAGCTCATTAAGTGAGCTAATGAACCATATCAAGTAGTTTCTTTTATCGTCTACATTTTTATACAAGGAAACTGGGAGAGGAGAGGCTGGATTAATTTAACCAAGGTCACAGTTATTAGGTGATGAAAATAAAGGTTTAACCCTGGCGATATGAATCCAAACTTTGGACCTATGGTAAGATGATGATTCTGGGTCTACAGTACGTGTGATGTTGTATACATATATTTTGGGAAAGGACTATGATTGCTCTAAGCAAAAATATATTTGCAAGTGAGCTCACCTTCATATTTCCACCTTTCTAGAAGTATTCTCCATGAACAGTAAAGACATAATTAATTAACTCGCGTTGGTTTTATGACATCTTTGATACCTCATTTTCTCATTCTCTGATGTTTTATGATCCATTGGTAAGCCATAATAGTATAACTAATGTGAAAATCATGACAGTTCTTTTAATGCTTTTCCTATCAATAGAATGATTTACTACTTAAGTCTGTCTGTATTCCAGCACAATGAGACAGTGAATTTCTTCAACTCCTCCAATGCATAATATCCAAAAGCCCAACAGAATCTCTTGTTTTGCTTCTTCCATTGCCCTTGAGGTATTTTCTCATTAGCAGAGTGAATACCAGATGCAATGAAATATAATCAATTTCCTAAGTTTGGAAGTTTGCCTTCTATTTTCTGCTACTCAACAGGATACCTAGTAACTGTACATGTATTTATATGCAGGGTACCTACCTTACATGTAATTATTTATTGACCATTTTATTTATTCTGAAGGCTATTAAAGTGTCCAGTGCATTAATATTTAAGCTGAAATATGTTAAAGGCTTGTGGGATGGCAGACTGCAAGTGTTGATGATTTGGGTTCTTTTTGACCCGGTCATTTTGGAATATCTAGTGTTCACTACAAAGGGTTGTGTGCTGAGCTCAATGCAATGCTACTTCTCCTGTGCCCTTGGAAACATAGAAGGGAGAATGAAGGACAGACTTCAATCAAATCATCACTAAATGCACTGAATTCTAATAGAAATAATTTCTTTCAAGGGAAAAACGTGTTATGCCATGAGAGCATGAGCACGATTGATATTTCCCAGGGAGTCATGGAAGGCTCTTCCTAAAGACCAATGTTAAAGCTGTGACCTGAAAGACGTATTGCAGTTAGCTAGGTGACAAAGTAGAGGAGAGCACTCTAGTCACAAGGAAGAACTTGTTGCATCACAGGTAATGGAAGTATTTCTGAGATGAGGAAGAATGGAGAACAATGATGAGAACAGGACAAGATGGCTGGGACTGTTAGTTTGTTGGTTGGTTTGAAGGTAGGCAAAATGCCAGCATGGAATTGCACCAACAGAAATGGCATACCAAAGGGAATAAAGTGGCGAAAGTAAAAGGAAATTCTAGAAGCCTTGCCTTTGCTTGGGCACAGGAGGTAAGGATCAGTGCGCGGGGGACAGAGGCTGTAACACGTGGCATGGACAGCACACCTGTACTGACCGTCGGAAAGGCCGAGTGTGCCCATACTCGTGGGAAAATAGAGGTAAGGATGAGTGTTGAACAAGGTCACTGAGAGCATCTTTTACATGTATACTGTAATCACAAAAACTGAAGAGAATAAAAATGAGTCGTGAGTCAGAATCCTTTAGAAATGAGGGGGAGAGGCCCCATCTCAGCGACTTTCAGCATTAATGAGAAACTGTGGAGATATCAGAGATCGACCCATGGGAGTGTCGAGGACAATGTAACATTGGTTTGTGTGGTATATGTGGTCGACACCTCTTTTATACAAGGAGGAAGAGTAGTAAGGCCTTCAACACACAAGGGATTTAAAGAGCTGGGAGAGAATAAGATGTTCTCACAAGTTAATCACAAGTTGTGACCCAGGTTGTTTAACACTTTGGAATGATTCAAATTTAGTAAAAATTTTAGAGTAAAGCAAACTATATTGCCTAGGGCATAAAGGGATAGCTTGCAAGTAGTGTATACATGACCAGATTGGTTTGGGAAGGACAAGGTTGTGTAGACAGAGAAATGTTGTGAGGGACACACAGCAATGAAGTTTTATGCCGCATGTAGTCTAGAACTACGAAACAGAGTTGAAGTAACTTCACAGTTCTGTGCGTATAATGGGAATGAATAAAAATACCTCGTTGCAAGGGAAATAGTTACAGAAGTCCAAATACGTGTGTGTGTATAACTTCCTTGAAGGCAGAGGTGGAGAGAGAGAGAGAGAGAACGAACTAGAAGACAGGGACAGAGATGAGAGAGAATATGCTGAGGGGCTCCTATAAGCCATTCGATTCTCATGGCAATGCTGAGAGGCAGATTTCATTACTTCCTTATAACAAAGACAAGTAGACAGCAACAGTATCTAAAAGGAGTGAGCTCTGAAAAGGTCTTTATCTTAGATTTTTTGTTTGGTATTTGATGGAACCTGAGTTTTACAGGACACAGCTGAATGAGATAACAAGAGGGCTTTACTACACTGTGGGCTGAGAGGGAGCGCACGGAACACAGTGGAAGCATGGGAGGAAATCTAGTCACGACATCTTTCACTTTGTCCAGTGGCAACATTTAACAGGTACGGTAAAGCTGGCTGAAGTGACGCTTTAGAATGAAATGCTAGGGTAAACTTCTGGGCTTTATGTTTCAGGTTTTATATCAGCTTGATCAATAGGTTTTAGGAATACATGCCTATGGTCCCTGCCCCCAACTGTATTTCCTTCCTTAGTTAAATTTATGTTCTGGTCAAAGTCTATTCTCACTCACCCTCATTAAACGTGTATGTAATGAATTAAATGGCTACATATAAGATGTAGAGACCCAGCTGAGAAATGCCCAATCTGATCTCCACAAAATTCCCAACAAAATTGCTACATAATTTTCATAGATTTCCCTAAATGGAACAGTTTGGAATAGCTTTAAAATGCATACAGAAGGAGTCAATATTTAGTTTTCCTTTGCTTTCTGCTAAGAAGCTGTAAGTTTGAGCCAACAGTTTAATTATTCTAGTTCTTAAATTCCTTTTTTTTGTAGAATGAAGAGTATAGGACTATCCTAACCCAAAGTCCTCTCACAGTGCTGAGATAGAAAACAGATGTCTTTATGCCAGTTTAGAGAGAAACCCAGGTGAAAGTTATGTTTTTCTGTATGCAATTACTTCTAATTAACATGTTGAATGAAACTCAACAGAATATATCAGTTACCACTGTAGTTTCTGGTAATATCATTGCATACTCACCAAAACACAGCCTTCCTTTCAGATAATTCAAAAACTTCTTCCCTTTTTCAAATGTAATCACATATTGAATTGAAAAGTGATTCCATCAGTAAGAAAATAAAGATATACTTTTTTCATGTTTAAGGATCAAAGGGGCAGCAGAAATCCCCACCGCTCATGGGTTGTTCTACCTGTTTAAGAAGGAAGAAATAAAAACTGCAACAATAACACCAATTAAGATTTCCATCAAGTTCTAAATTGCGTGGCAATTATCACGGAGCAAAAACAAAAAAATAAGTTCAAGTCTCCAAATTTGTAACTAGCTTGATGAATGCTCTCCAAAGGGTTTACACAATACCTTCAATTTTTTTTTAAGTAACACAGTCTTTATTGCTTCTTGCTTCAAGCTCAACGAATTTTTATAAGCATCCTATTATGAAGTGAAATAGCTGCTTATGATTGAGCATATTTTCTCGGTTCACTGTGGACGGCTTATAACATCAAGAGATGCATAATTTATTTTATTTAGAGAGGGCTTCAGACTTTCATCTGAGAAGCCGAATCATTACTTTTGCTCCTTCGAGACAGTCAGTCTCTGAAGTGGTAAGCTGGGAAATTCTGCGCATCTGAGACATGAAGCTGAAAAGCTTGTCAACAGAAACAAGACGTCCAACTCTTCGACTGTTCCCGTCCCCGCCCTGCGTTACCAGACGGAGAGCAATCGGAGCCCAGGTCAGGGCACCGCTACTACCCCTGGAATGAGTGCCACCCCTGGGCTTGCTCAGTGCCACGCGGAGAAGAGACAGCCAGAGCTGACTCGACGCCAAGTGCATTTTGAAGGGGATGCTAGGGTTCACACAGCAGACAGTAGATCAGGAATGTGCCACTCTGTCTGCAGGCCCTAATGACATAATTTCTATGTAGTGGATGATCTACTGACTATGCCAGAAAATGTGAGTTTTCAGAGTAGCAGAAGAAATGTAGGGACGATGTGACCACAGGTGTCAAAAACAGAAATTGAAAAGTCATACATAGGACATTGGGAGGCTTTTATCAATCAGTCCACAGGAAAGTAGAAAATCTGAAATTGTATAGATGGACATAGATCGCAACTATTACAAGGTGACGGTTTGCTTTGCTTTGCTATTTTTCTTAGACCTGCCTGACATAATCACGTCTTCTTCAAAGTAATAAGCATAAATACCCTGTATGCACACCTTTCAAAAAGGTTTATTGTCTTCAGGGTTTTTCCCTCACCGACTACAATTGTCACCATTTTTTAGGACTTAAATTAAAGTGAGCAAACCTGGTTTTGTGGCTTACAGAGTGAACCCACACAGCCTCAGGCCTCCATTCGTACCTCTGGGGTGTTTGTATCACCTCCACTACTTGCAAACACGTGAACTTGGATTAGTCAAGTCCACTCTCAGTCTTGCTGTTTAAGTTGTAAAGTATGGAGACATATACCCATAGTGATAGCTTTGCTGTTTGAGATGGAAGATACCAAACTGAGAACATGTCATTTGGAATATATGGAAATACAGGGTCTATCATTCAATTAATGCTCAGGTTGACTGGAGTAATGGCGCTGGCTAGGACATGTGCCTCACTGCTCTGTCACTACCTCTCCGGGTTCTGTTGGTCAGAAAAACCAACCTTAATATGAAGAAAAGCGATTCTTCAGTCAACGATAGGTAAACGTTCTTTGCCAGCACCTGTAAACAAACTCCCAGGTAAACTGTATAGAAGAAATAGTTGTATTATCGGCAGCCATGTTCGCATCAACTCCACTAAGAAAGAAAACAGTTTGCAACCGGAGACAGGTGTTTCCAAAGCCATCTTTCTCTAGCTCAGTGGGACACCAGAGATCCCTGGTTAACACAGTGCATGTCCATGGTGCCCCACCTCACACCTTCCTTCCCTGTCTGGCTGCCTACTTTAATTCTCTGTCCTCCCTGGCATGACCCCTACCTACATTCGGTGTCACCAGCAACAGCCACCAACAACCTCACCCAGAGCCTACAGATCCAGCCGCTCGGAGTAAGTCAGGGCATATTAATACCATTTCCTAAATAGCTCAGGCCATTATGCACAGCTTGGCTCACCTCTCTAATGCCAACTTCCCTAAGGCACAGGATTCTGTGCAATTAATTTTTTATGCCCCTTGAGAACTAATGTGATCATTTACCAGCAATAGTGATTTCATCAAATTATTAATAATTAAGTGAATATTCTTCCTTTTTAGAGTAAAACATCTAGGTTTCATAGCTAGAATCTAAAAAGGTCATAGCTAATTTTGCCCTGTTGGATGAAGCCTATTTTCAAACCTATTTTAAGTTATTATTTAAAAAAAATTGCTGGTTTATTTAATTTTTTAAAAATATTGATACCAGTATAGAGAAATACAATTATTTTCTAATGATTGACTATAAATTGTATAATCTTGCTAAAACTGTTCATTTCAATAAATATTTTGTAGACTTAAGATTTCTACAAACGTCTCTGTACAAATGTATCTGTGAATAGAGTTTTACATTTTCCCTTTCAATGCATGTGTTTTTTATTTTATTCTATGGCCCTATTTTACTGACTGGCTTCTCTCGAAAAAATGTTACACAGAAATGAGGAGAGCAGGCAGCTCCGCCTTTTTTCTACACAAAGGAGGATGTTAATTTTCATAATTAAGAATGAGTTTTGTTGTAAGACTTTCACGTTTAAACTTTTTTCAGGTTAAATTTGCATCCCATTCTTTTCTTGCCAACAGATTTTAACATGAGAACCGGTTGAATTTTAAAGTGCTTTTGTACATCTATTTTATTTTTTTATTTATTTATCTTAGAGGGGAAGGGAAGGAGAGAGAGAGAGAGAAACATCAATGTATGGTTGCCTCTCGTGTGCCCCCTGCTGGGAACCGGGAACTGGCCTTCAACCCAGGCATGTGTCCTGACTGGGAATCGAACCGCGATCGTGTGGTTCGAAGGCCCGCGCTCAATCCACTGAGCTACACCAGCCAGGGCTTGTACATCTATTTTAATATGTTCACATGGTTCCTTTCATCTGCTATACATCAAATTATTTTCGATTGACTTTAAAATGTCACAGACTAGTTTGCATTTATAAGCTCACCTAGTCACAGGCACTATCTGGTTTACTTATTGCTGAGATCAATATGACAACATTTTATAAGTGATTTCTGTGTCTCTGATAATGAGGCGCATGGTAACTATTCGACTTTTATTATAGTATCTTGGTTCAGTTCTGGAATCTAGGGAATGCTGTCCTCATAAGATGGGTCTGAAAGTCCTCCTTTCTGTTTTGTTTCTAAAAGAGTTTATACAACCTTGCAAATATGTCTTCTTCATATATTTGTCAAGTTTCAACACTGAAGTTATCTGCACTTGCAGTTTTCGTCTGGGAATATTACTGAATTGAATATTCTCCCTCTTTAGTATATATGGGATGCTTTGCACTTCCTAATGACCATACAGGCAGTGGCATGGCTGGGGCTGACTGATGGATTATAATCTCACACACGCATTTGTGGCCATAGCTGGGTCATCTGCAACAGCCAGGCTTTCTCGTCATGTGGTGTCGTTCTGGATTTCCTCACAGCGTGACAATGCAGGGCTTCAACAGGAGGAAAGCACACACGTTCAGGTTTCTTGATGTTTAGCATCAAAAGTCAAACCGTCTCATATTTATGCAGTCAAGGAAGAAAAAGCATGTCACCAGACCTCATCCCATTTAGGGAGAGGAAAACAGACTCCACACCAGGGTGGTGGCTCCGTAAGGGATGTGGCTGTATCTACTCTGACCACTGCCTGCTCTCCGATCACACTTTCCAATGTTTCTGTAAATAAATTCAAATTCTACCAAGACTGCAAAAAGACCCAACTAAGTATGATAGATATCTGACTCCAGCCTAGGATCTTGTGTGATGTGCATTCAGCCTGAACACTGATAAGGCTCTTCTTGTTGCTCATCTAGACTCCTAGTCCTAAAAAATTATATATAGTCACCATAGTCATTTCCATATGGGAAGAATCAGAAGTTCAGCACCCCGACTAAGTGATAAATATTCTGAAAGCCAGTCCATCACATGCCGCCAATTCTCTAGTGCTGGGTGTAATGACTATCCCTCGGTTAGATCTAATCTGCTCTCTGAGTGTGGTTTCATAGCAATTTATTTTTCTCTGGCTGTTCATTCTACCTTTGCAAATGTCTTTCTTGTACAATAAAAATAGGCTTGAGTTTACATATGAAAATCTCACTAAGACTGTTTCCTGTCTGGAGGAAACAGGGGCCCTCTTAGTTAAATCCCATTCAGCTCTCGAAGAAGTGTACATCCTTCTCGGCCATGTGACTGTGGTCTTGTGCGGGGCCCTTAAAGCCACATCCACAGTTCTCCACAGGGACCTCCGGCTTCCTCGGGTGGAGTGTTGGATTGCTGTGCGCAGATGCCCTCAGAAGTCTTGGGCTTACTCGCCTCCAGCTGAGTGGGTACCAGACTCCATCTTAAATCTTCCCGAGATATTAACAAAAGTCTTTCCATCACACCCTTGGTGTAATCTTCACCTTAAGGTCATTTTATACCTGAATCTTTTGCTAACCTGGGTACAGGACAGTTGTATTTTTTAATAGATCATGCACCCGTCTGTCAAAATATTCTCTAAATTCTGCTCGTTAGCTAAGCAGATTCTGTTTTGTTCACCTCTCTCTTTCCATAATTTACTGCCCCCAAGNTGTTGGATTGCTGTGCGCAGATGCCCTCAGAAGTCTTGGGCTTACTCGCCTCCAGCTGAGTGGGTACCAGACTCCATCTTAAATCTTCCCGAGATATTAACAAAAGTCTTTCCATCACACCCTTGGTGTAATCTTCACCTTAAGGTCATTGTATACTTGAATCTTTTGCTAACCTAGGTACAGGACAGTTGTATGTTTTAATAGATCATGCACCCGTCTGTCAAAATATTCTCTAAATTCTGCTCGTTAGCTAAGCAGATTCTGTTTTGTTCACCTCTCTCTTTCCATAATTTACCGCCCCCAAGTGAATGAAAAAGCCAGGCAACATTTTCAGCAGGCTTTGGGGTGTTGTCATGGCGGGATGCTGCCGAACAAATGACACTGCACCCGAGGATGAAACACAGCAGCCTTTCTTGTTTCTTACACTTTTCGGGTTAGCTAATCAGTCCCTCCAGCGTGTGTCCACCTTGTACCCCACAGGCATTCCTCTCCCTCCCAGAGTCTCTGCAATTTGGAAACACTCAGTCACGAGGACTTCCTGCACTGATCCTGACAAGAACGTATCCCTCCCCCACTTCATTTTCTCTTGCATCCTGCCCCGTGTCTTGTTTGTCACACAGTCTGAGTTCTGTTGAGTTCTGCAGGTTAAAATGCCCATCCAGTGAATTGCTAATACGGCCCTTTGGGTAGAGAGTACTTATTCCATCCTTTACTAATTCAATTTCATGTTCAAACTTTATATTTTACCCCCATGTTATATTATCGTTCGCAATGTTAATGCATTAATCGTAATTGCTTTGTGCTGTTTACTAACTTAATACCAGGATGATGTCCAGGTCTGCTGTTATCATTGCTTTCCCTCCAAGTCCATATTCACCTATTTTTATTGTCTCTTGGCTCCTGTAGATGATCATTGTAGGTTCTTTTTTTGTGACACTGTTCCAAAACTTTTATTTTTTTTTCTTGCAAGTAGTTCCACTTCTTGCCAATCTCCTGGACACTGTCAAGGTCTGGTGACATTGGTCTTTGTTAGTGAAAGTCTGCTTTCGTTTTGCTCTTACTCGTGGGAGGTAAGTTCTATTTCTAAGATAAGGTTCTTGTGATGGTTAATATGTGTCAACCTGACTGAGCCAATGGGCAGAAGGTACTTAGGTAAACGTTACATCTGGGTATGTTTGAGGATATTTCTGGAGGAGATAAATATCTGCTCAATAAACGGAGAAATCTGACTGCACCTGCCCAAAGATGAGTAAGGCTTATGCAGTCAACTGGAAACCTGGATAGAAGGAAGGACCGAGTAAGTAAGGAATCTCTCTGCCTGGGTGTCTTCAAGCTGGGATGTTGGTCTACTCCTCCTTTGGACCCGGACTTAAACTCACACCATCCGTTCTCTGCTTCTCAGGCCTCTGGATTCGGGCTAGAACTACAACACTCACCTGAGCCAGTTCCTTATAGTAAATCTCTTTAGAGTTATCGTATGTCCTATTGGTTCTCTTTCTTGGTGGACACCAAACTAATAGAATACTTAGATGCCAGCTATGACTATTTCAATATCAAAATTGAAGACACTTGATTGTCATCTCACACATCGGCACAGCTCAGTGGCGGAGTGTGCCTCTCCGTCATTGTCAGGGCTTTGAAATCTCTACTGGCCCCTGGCTGCACTTGGAAGCAGACCGAAACAAGTCTCTCGGAGCACAGAACATGGGTGATTTGCTTGTTGACGAAGGAGCTGAGAGAAACACTTATACGATTTGGGGGGATTTCTTTCTAGTGCCACATCCTCTCTAAAACTGTGTCCTCGGGAGTAGTCATCTATACAATGCAAACCACGACGGCATTCTCCACCACCCTCTGCTTTTCCGCCATGTCCCTGACCCGCTGTTTGAAAACACCCGAGGAAACGAGATTTCCAAGTTGAAATTGATTACCAGTTAGCTAAAGAACTAAGTGGATATGTAGATTATTTTTATAATATAGATGCTTGTTAATAATCAAATTTAAAAGGTTATGACATTTACTGTGTAGTAAAAGATTTGGTGTCAACCAAAGAAAGGTCCAGCCCTGGGCCCATGTAACCTCTGGGGAGGTGACCCTTGTCTGAACCTTTCTAGTATCCCCACTGATTGGAGTGTTTTTGATATTTATCGTGACCTCTATGATCACATGATGTTTTATGCTAAGGAGGTGACTAATGATGGTTTCCCCCAACCATGTATTATCATTTCATCCTTTAGGAATGGGGGAATTTAAAGTTTAAGTACAGTCACATGGTCAATGAATTGATCAAGTGTGACTTTGCAGTGAGAAGTCTGAACCCCAAAGCTGGGGCGAGCTTCCCCGGTCAGCAATGCCTTCTGCACGTCATCACACAGTGTGTGCCGTGGGTGATGCTGACCACGACTCCCAGGCAGAGGCTGACCAGAAGCTCTGTGATTGGTCAGGTCCTAGATTTTTCCCTAAGTATCCCTTGCTTTGGCTGGCTAATTTGTATTTTCTCTCTGTCATGAATATACCCACGGGAATGATAGGGTTCAATGAGTCCTGTGCATGTTTATAGCAAATTGTCAAATCCAAGTGTGGTTCTGGGAAAGCCTTATTTTTACTTTTGGTTTGAAGAGTTCTGAACAGACTTAGCAGTCTGGCTAATGCCAGGTAATGGGTCAGAAGAACGCAGCAGCCTAATACCACCAATTCACAGATCTTATATTCTAGATGTGGAGACGTTATCTTTCCAAAGTGAAGGAAAAACACAAACTCTCTAAGACAAAAATAAAATAAAATAAATAAGTAAATAAACACCCTGAGAGAAATCACCAGCAGACCTGCCTTGCAAGAAATGTTTTTAAAAAGTTAAGGAACAGAAAAAAAATAGAGGTAAAAAGTGTGGATCCACAGAAAGAAAGAGGACTGCAAATGGGAAGGAAAAAGAAAGTAAAATAGAATCTTTTATTGCCTTCACTGGTAATTGATATAAATTAGAGCTGTTTAAAGTAGCAACAGCAGCAATCTGTTGGATAATCACGGTGTCTGGACGAGTGCAGTGAGTGACATCAATGTCACCAGGAATGGAGGAAGGTACTGGAGATGTCCTACTAGGCAGAACCTGCCCTGCACACACAGGGGTGTGATGTGACTGGATGATGGACTTGGTTATAAAGGTAGATTTCAAATTCAAAGGGGAGCACTCAACTTTTAAAAAAAAACCCTACAATTGATATCCAAAGAGAGATGAAACTGAATTAAATAAAATGCTCATTTAAACCCAAAAAAGAGAGAAAGAGAAAATAAAGAACAATTCCAATGGGTAAAAAACATGTATCATGTAAAAACATGATACATGTAATCCAAACAGACTCATATGTCTTCATATGTTAATGCTTCACATACACCAATTAAAAGACAGCAAATGTAATAAAGGATAACCAAAAATGCAACTATATACTGTCTATAAAATCAACTCAATTTAAATATAAAGACAGAGTCAAATTATACGTGGAGATAGAGGACAATATACCAAACCAACCCCAATCGGATATGATGAGTTTCAGCACGGTATCTGGAACAGCCACGTGAACTCCACACTACACCAACTTGAGAACTCGAAAAATTATCGAGGATACAGAGGACATTATATAATGACAGAGAAGTCAATTCTCCAGGACAGCCATTTTTGGATTTTATGTACATTAATGTATCAGATACGTGAGGCAAAATGGTTGAGACTAAAAAGAGAAATAGACAAATCCGTTATCCTAGCTGGAGACTCCTCTTTACGTAACAGATAAGTAAGTGGGGAGCGAATCAGTGAGACGCTAGGCGGCCTGGACAGCACCCTCCCTCAAGTTCAACGTAAGAGGAATTTACAGAATGCTCCTTCCAACAACCATGGAAAGCACATGCTTCTAGAATTTACAGGAATGTTCTCCAAGACAGACCACATGTGAACAACTCACAAGAGCAGAAGTCAACAACGCTGACTTTTCCTTCGGCCTGGGGCTAGTACAGCACAGAAGGGTCCGTATGTCCTCCAAGCATCCCCTCCTTTTTGCCTTTAACGCCCTTCCTTACATGGCCCAGGTAAATCTCACGGATGCTCACCTGTTCCCCTGTGACAACACCAGGAGAAGACCCTCCACATCCCCATCTTTGCCTCATTATAATTAGCTGGACCCTTTGTCCCCACTGGTTCCAACAGAAGAAAATGGGTGTTTACCAAATTTGGTTAAGTATTTCTCCACCCTCCAGATTCCTGAACTTTGACCCACCCTCAGCCTGAGCCAGCACACAAATCTTTAGTGCCAGCCAAGTACAGGCTCACCTCAAGGTAAAACACCTCGCACCTGTCTGCTCTCCCCACCCCAGCTCATACCACTTCCCAGGCCACGTCTTCCCAGCGTTGTTCCCAGCCTCCCTGTATGAGAGACCTTTGTGCGGAACCTGTGAAATTCCTCCAGTTCTCAGTCTGAACCTCCCCCCGAGAGCAGTAATCCTGTTACCCCTATGGTGTTACACCAGACCCCCTCTCTTACGGAAATTCTTTCAAGTACAGTATCTCCTTACTTACGTCCAAATTTGTTTCTTCCTGGCATATCATATAAAGTGTGCTGTCAAACCGTGATGAAATTCAATGGTAAATCAGTGACAAAAAGATGGCTGGATATTAAACATGGCAATTCTAAATAATACCTGTGCCAATCAAAAAGTCTCAGGTGACATTTAAAAAGTGTATTTTGAAATAGGCAAAACTAAAACTGCCACTGACCCAAACCTGTGGGGTGCAGAGCAAACAGGGCTTAGAGGAAACTCTACAGCATTAAATATGCACAACACAAAAGAGGGAAAAAATCTTCAATCAATAATCTACGCTTTACTTTAGAAAACTGGAGACAAATACATATTTAGCTTAAAGCAAGCAGTCTAGCAGAAAAATCAAAGTTACAGCAGAAATCAATGGAAATGAAAACAGGAGAGAAGAGAGAAAATCAATGAAACTGAAAGATCAATAAAAATTGATAAAGGTCCAGCCAAACTAACGACGAGAAAAAAGAGGGACACGCATCACTGATACCGTCATTTTAAAAGGGGTCATCACTATTGAGCTCATGGGCATTGAAAGAATAATAACAGAATAATATGAATAATGAAAATGTAAAATGAATCAATTATATGAAATAAAAAATCTTACCAAACTAACACAAAGACAAACATATCAAATTATTACTGTATCTATGTATAAAAATTCAATCAACAGAAAATCACCTATCTAGCTCTGGTTGCTGTGGCTCAGTTGGTTAGCGTGTCATCCCATAAACAGAAAGGTCACATGTTCGATTCCCATTTCGGGCACATGGGGTTCGGGTTTTTAAGCATGTTCTTGGGTGAGGATTAAAAAAAAAATTGAAAAAAAGATAACCTTTCAGTTTCCTACAATCTCTTCCAGGATATAAAGCAGAGGGAAAACTTACTAATTCATTCTATCAAACTACCATTATCTTAATACTAAAATCAGATAAAGACAGATAAAATATATTCACCTAAGAATTCTATCAGATATGTAATTGTTATAGTATAATAGCTATAACTAATTATTTTTGTTTGTTTAATATTCATTAACTCTATTATGGATAATAATTACATATAGATATAAGGATACAGATATAAGTATAAAAAATATATATCCTTCCTTCCCAGAGTAGAATAGGATCTTCCATATAACTATTTGTGAATGAAAAAATGCCTCTTGTATTCCATAATAGTTATTAGATATGATTCATAATTGTATGACTCTCATATTTTAGGAGATATATATACACATTTCTAAAGACTTGGTTATACATATAAGGTTTTTAATCCTTTTCTAATTTATTTCCTTCATCAGTACAATGAACTCACAATGCTTTATTCAAGTATAATAAAACTCAAAGAAAAGAAGATAAACTAGAACTACGAATTACTCTTGTAGCAACAAACTCATAAATGAATTCATCTATGTGAAAAGGCACGCTCTTTATAATGTGACAAGCATTTCTATAGGGTTGCGTAGGGAGTCCAAGGTCATTTTCTCAGGAAGAGGCGATGCCTTTATACTTTTAGTGAATACTTGGTATTTTCACAGAGGGCTATTGTAATGGTCACAGGTAATGCATCGCCAGGCTCCTCCGTGCTGTAAAATTTATGAGAGAGATGTGTTTGGCCAACTCTGTGAAGGCATTCTGTGGTTGCTTGTGCAGGATTCATTTTTGCTGGAAGTCCAGCAGACAGAGACCAGTTAATAAACTCTTCACTGCTCATCAAAGCGACACCCCGCTGATACCATCTGGATGTCTGCTGGAATCAAATTTAGTTCTATTGGTAGGAGCCAGAGTTGACGGGGAGAACAGCTTCCCATACAGATACATGGACATAGAGGTGTTTCATCAGCATGCCGGTGGACTGGTTGGATTACAAGCTTGCGACATGATAGGATAGGGACTTTAATAAGATAGGCTGGAGATTGTGACAATAATTTATTTTTAAAAAACTCTTGGAAAGTACAGCATTTTAAATGTTTCCACTCAGCCTAATAAAGCCATCCTAACGACTAGCTTTCCTGTTCTGCGTAGATTGCAGTCCAACATAATTTCATCAATTGAAATCCACAGGCGTAAGGTCATTTGTACAATCATCCCCCCTTTGTTTCTTAGGCAACAGACTAGTCAGGAGAGGGAGAGGGACGCTCACTTCCTCTATAACCATTATTTGACCCTGCGCTAATCCATGTAATTCACGAGTTTCTTTTTCTTATTGCTCCGATTCTGCTGAGGCTTTAAGGCCCTTTTAGAATCTCATTTTCATTTAATATTTCGTGAAATCCAAAAGAGGGTTGTTAGTGACATTCAAAATGGTAAAATTCTTCACTGCTATAATTTATTTTGAAATTCTACTGTAAGAGAAATGAACAATGTATCATGTATCTTGTAAAAATCAGTCTGTGAAAAAATTTTATCTGGAGAGGTCAGTATAGGCTATTACATTTTTTAAAAATATATGTTATAGTATTGATTTTCATATGAAATAACAAAAAGATGTGTAATGTAATGATGTTGGGTGATCAAAAACATCCCCAATATTTCTCTAGGGTGAAGCTATATATATATATATGTGTGTGTGTGTGTATATATGTATATATATACACACTATCATGCTATCATGACTATAAGGCATTGTGTGTGTGTGTATATATATACACATAGTCATGATAGCATGATAGTCTGAAATATCTAGTAAAATATAGTGCTTAACCTCAATGTTATTTTTCACATTTTTGAGAATTTCCTCTTTACGGATAGCCCTAACCATCTTGAAAAGCCTACGTGTGCATAAATATAAACTATGTGTCAGAAAACAGCTGTGTACTAATGAGTGCACTTGGAAAGCCTCTTCTCAAAGCTTCAGCCATGACTCTACCCTTGACCTTAATCGAACACCACAGGGCACACACTTTCTGAGACTGTGCACCAACTTCAAAATATGGGAGAGGAATATATATGTATTCCTCTAGAAGAGAACTAACATATATATATTATTTTGAGATAGCTATTACGTTGAGAAACTGCAAATTGGTGGTTTGGAAAGTTATCCTGGTATCTTCATCTGAGGTAAACAGTGTCCTCCCGGGGAAGACAAAGTCCTCGGATAATGGTCTGAGGAGAAATTACTTGCTCTTCACGTATTATCTATTTAATTTGCTTTAAAACTCCAGGCTCCATAGAAATGGTAAATTCTCCTTAAGCCTTTAGTTAAGAACAGACATTATTTTAAATTAAAGGTTACGTTATACAGAATTAATACCTTGCATTGTCATGTCAACAAGACAGATGAGTCTGCAATTCATCATTTGGAACGTGTATTCTGCTTATATTTTACCTATGTCTATATACCTATATCGATATATCTATATATCTATATCTATATCTATATATCTTTCCTATTCAAGAGCACACTGAACTATGTAGGAAAGGAAGCTTATTTATACTTCTCTGTATTTCCCCTCATTGTACCCAAACTGAGGGAACAAATACATCCTTAATAACAACCTTCTTCTGGTGGGATTAACTATGGAGTTACATTATCAAAAGAACTCTACATGCCATGGTGCCCTTTGTAAAGGTGACCGCATTCTGTGGTTGTGAATACGTACTTATGATAATTTCATTTGAAGAACATCATTTGAAGCATGCTATTTTAGGAGAAAACTATTTATTTGTACTTTATGAAATTATAGAACCAAATGCCTCTCATTTAAAACATGCTGTTCAAGAAAATAGGGGAAGGACACCTTTTTACTCAGCATGTCTTGAGCAGAGCACTTTACTACTTTTCACTTTGTTTATTTATCTTTCACGAGAGGAAGATTCCCAGCGGTGTGTAACTGGGCTTAATTGGTACTTACAGAAATAATCGAAGAATGTGCTCCTAAATATTTGGTACGCATTATTTTCAATAGAAGTCATTTCTGAATAGTTTTCATCATTAACTAGACAGAATACTCACCATACCTTTAAAAATAAATGTGAAAAAATAAGCACGAATGTGCCTTCCTTTGTCAAACATAATGAAGCTCAGGTACTAATGTGTTTGACCTAATGATTCCTGAAAGTGCCACCTATTAAAAGTCATAGGTAATTAACATGCGGTCCCCATATTTTCTATGATTTTACTGCAGAGTATCAGTTTCCTTAGTCTTTATACATATGAGATTACTTGGTTATTATAAAAGGATACAACTCAGGAACAGCCAGAGAGGAGAGATGCGCAGAGCCAGGGAGGGGGAAGGGCAGAGGGCCAAGGGGCCCGTCTGAGAGTGCCACACTCCCCACTCATCCCTGAGCGGTCACCAACCTGGGAGTTCCCGGAACCCTTCCGTTTGGGTGTGAGTGGAGCTTTTATCACCTAGGCGTGATTGATTAAATCCTCCCCCTGTTCCAATCCCCTACCTCTGTCCCCCCCTCCCTCCTCGTCCCTCCCAGGGATGGGACTGAAACTTCCAACCACGTATACTCATCTGCTGGCTCCACTGGCAACCAGCCCCAGCCCCCCCTTAGGTGTTTTCTAGAGGTGACCTCATTAACAAATCGAAAGATACCTCTACCACCCTTAACCCTTGGATATTCCAAGGGTTTTGAGAGCTGTGAGCCACGAAATGTATCACAGGAGCTACACACACACACACACACACACACACACACATACCCCCATGGTAGTATTTGCGGCCAAAGTGTATAATTTTGACACAAAAAGTAGTTTGGAAATATTTTCAAGAAATAAGTTTTGGACAGAATTTATGACATGTATTTCTTCTAAGGGGAAAGTCCGTCAGAGATTTTCCAAAACATCCACACAGTGATGACACAGTACTGTAATGAGAACTGATCATGCACAGTCATTTCTGATCATGAAAAACAAACCCAGATGCTAGTGAGTGGGAATGAAGGAGAAAGACAATGGTTCTCTTTTTCCACAGGATTGGAGAGACTGCTGCATACCGACTGCCTCGATGCGTTTTCTTTCAACTTGTGGGGAAGTTATCATTCCCCCCAACAAACTTGGAAGCTAGCCTATGCTAGCTGGTTATTAAAGACTAGCCACTCATACTGCCACAGATTCACCCTGTCCTTTCTACCGGAGCTATTCAGCAATGTTTATCTTGCCTACGCAACAAGCCATGGCTAGGCGGGGGCTACCTCTGGGACCTATTGAAGAAACCCCCTATGAAGCGGACTGAAAAGGAGAGAGCAGTGGGAGGGGGGAATCCGAAGCCATAGTGCCCAGTCACAAACTCCAGTTACTCATGTGACTTTGGGCACATCACGCGACCTCTGCTCCTCAGCTTATTCTCCTCACTGTGGGGAATGGGTGTAACTAGTTTCTACCTGCAAGGTCTATCACTGGAATTCCAGAAGTTAATATATATCAGGGACTTAGCACAGTGCTTGGCAGATTGCAGATATTTTTGTCTTTATTACATACCTTATCTTTTATCTATTCAATATAGAAAAAAAATCAAACCTGTGACGCTTTGGAAGGGGGTTGAACTCATGACACCCACTATGAAGTATGAATAAATGGTAAGTATATATTTTATAACAATGAAGAGGAAATTGATAAAATACTTAAATTTAAAATTAGAATTCAACCATTTGTTTTTGCCATAGGCATAAACCCAGAAGCAGCACAGACATCTGAGAAAAACATGAAATAAGTGTGTTAAGAAAGGAGATGGTTTACTTTTCATTACTTATTTGAATAGATTCTTTCAGATCAGAAAAAATGGAGAAGTGATTGTGTCCTAGCAATTCAAAGACACTTCACTGCTCACTTCACCTTTGAGATCGCGTGCACTTCGTTCAGTCAAAAGTTCCAAAGAAACATATTTTTACACACAGATACTAAAGAAACCACACAGTTCTGACACAGTTGTTTGGGCTGCCAGAAATGAGAAATAGCAATGACCCAAAAGAGGAAGGAGATAATTCTTTTACATATAACACAAATTTAGTGAAGGGCACAAGGCAGTTGTCAAAGTGTCGATAAACTTCCAGTCTCATGTTATAGGCATAAAATGATGACTTGCATAACTTCCTAAAGGCCATATTAAAGCATAGAGACAATTACTCAAAAGTTTGTTAAGACAACTTCCTGTTGCCTGTATGAGGTATGAACTGTTTTCATAAAGTGTGAATGAGCATAATCCACACACCACTTCTTGATTCACACAGTAGAATTTCTTAGCACTGGTAACATTTTATAGGTGATATATTTCGAGTAACATATGTGATACTAGTAAAACTATTAAACTTGTAAAAATGCAAAACATTTTTAACTAACTGAAATCCTAATTTTTTAATTAACAGTTTAGATATCTGTTAAAATACTCTAATCCTTTGCATGAAAACATTTTTATATAACCCACTTAATTTTTAATCTGCTTAATATATGGATCAATTTCTTCACATAAAAGTACTTTATTACTTCACTTTTACTCATTTAATCAAATATAGTATTTGGATGGTAAAATCTAATTTAATATTAAATCCCTAGAGAATATAAAACAAATTTGATTCATGTTAATTAATGTTTTAGCAAAAAGTTTAAGAAATCTGAAATGAAACTTTTTAATTTTGAAAAGTTTAGTTTTTGAAGCTATTTTAAAATCGTTTTATTTAGACTTTTGTTTGATTCTAGGGGGTACATGAAAAATTGTCTTTAAATTTTTATTGAATTGATGGGAGTGTCTGTCATTGGTATAATAAAATTATATAATAAGTTATATAATAAAATTATATAGGCTTCAACTATACAATTATTATCTCAACTTNGTACTTTATTACTTCACTTTTACTCATTTAATCAAATATAGTATTTGGATGGTAAAATCTAATTTAATATTAAATCCCTAGAGAATATAAAACAAATTTGATTCATGTTAATTAATGTTTTAGCAAAAAGTTTAAGAAATCTGAAATGAAACTTTTTAATTTTGAAAAGTTTAGTTTTTGAAGCTATTTTAAAATCATTTTATTTAGACTTTTGTTTGATTCTAGGGGGTACATGAAAAAATTGTCTTTAAATTTTTATTGAATTGATGGGAGTGTCTGTCATTGGTATAATAAAATTATATAAGTTATATAATAAAATTATATAATAAATTATATAATAAAATTATATAGGCTTCAACTATACAATTATCTCAACTTTAAACTTTTTTACCTTTTACTTTTATCTTTAAATTTATAAATATTAATGAGTCACATTACCTATTTATGTAGTTCAAGTTTCATAAAACTGTTACATGTTACACACATCTATCTAATAATTTTTATACAATGTCTCTAGATTCATCCCACTGACTTGCTTTGGATATTAGGGTGTTAAAATATACTTTACCTCATACAATGGGACAGTGTTAAATATTAAATTGTCTTCATCATTAGGTTTCGGTTAAATAGTGTCATCAGTACAGTACATTGAAAACTACATGGACAATTTTTGTTCCAAACCTGTCTATACGAGAAAAAAATGAACCATCATCGTGTTACTCTCTGGGTTGGAAATGAAATCCCAAATTTCCAGATTGCACTTTTCTTCCCTCTGAGTCAGTCTGTTTTCTTCACTCCCATGGGCCACGTGTTTGGTTTAAACAGCCACAGTGATGGGGGGCTTACGCTCTGGACACGAAGGTAACTTCTGAGGCTCGGGCACAACTAGGTTTCCAACAGCAAGGGCAACAATATGAGCAATACTGGAGTACACAAGAGTACAACACAAAGACAGCCAAGCAAACACAGTGGCGAGGCACTTGGAGACCAGCGGCACAGTCGCAGGACAGAAAGGGGAAAGGTGAGGAAGAGCGAGGATCACCTGCAAAAATGCAACGAAGAGACAGTACAGCATGGTTTAAAGTGACGCAGAGGTACGTGATATGCTTCTAGAATAAATGCAGAAAAGAGACAGCATCAGGAAGGGCATACTGCGAAGGCTGGAAAAGGGTAGCCATGAAAGGACAGGGGAACCACAGCGATGCTGAGGAATATCTATGCAGATGAGTTTTGAGGTCAGACACTGCTCCGAAAATGTGTGCAAGTCTGTTATTTTTTAACTCTGTGACCTGGGGACAGTTGGCACTTCTGCTCCAGTAAGTATTTGCTCGTGTGTAAAACTGAAACAGTAACTACCCGGCCTTCTATGAATAGTGTGATATAGCACATTACGTACATTGGCACAATGCCAGGGACATTTTCAAACCTTGTGTCTAATATTCATTGGACTGGTTTGTCTGGGCCTGGCAAATGTGACTCAGCTCTGCATGGAAAACCTACAGAAATGAAGTGGTGGGCAGGAGCCAGACCTTCAAACCGAGTTTTCCCGTGGGAATCAGGCCTAGAAAATGCATACAGATTGTTATGGCTTGCTCTTGCTAAAACTCCATCACCCTGGTTTAAAACACCAAATGTGTATTGTCTATCTTCAAGGTAATTTCCAAAGCCTGTGTCAGTTCTCCCAAGGAAAGAGCTAATGAGCTCATCGCCATTCCCCTCTGCATGTGATTTTCATTTTCTTGATTGTACCTAAAATACAGACAATAATAATTTAAGTAATAATCTTTCTATGATGTAAGACCCCAGGAAAATAATATAAGCCTGTCTAGGCAAGGGTCGAAGTGCTGCCCTCTTGAGGAGTGGCCGAGGCACCCACAGGCCCTCTCCCCTTGAGAGAGTAGTCGTGCCTGTTCCCTTTTTCCACACAGGATTGTTGTCACCTGTGCATTGATTCTTGTCAACCACAACAGGTGGACTCTGCTGGACAGAGTCTGCAACAATTCATAACATTATAAATAACATGTTCAGCACTGTATCATTTGAGATTTGTGCTCAAAATGTCCTCTCCTACCAAAAAATCTGGATCTTTACTGCAGAAGGGAGAAAGCGTTGTCTCTCCTGACCTGGCCAGGGATCTACCTGCAGCTCAGGTTCCAGAAGTGTCACACTGGGTTCTACCTGCAAAGAGGCCTGGGAGTCCTGAAGTTTCATGATGAGGCTGTGCTAATTCAGATGAGCAGGGTAGCTGAAATGCATCCTGCATGATCCCATCTACAGCACAGGCAACAAATTATAACCATAATGAGACACCATTGAAAAGTATTTTTTAAGGTCAGTACACGATGATCTTTTCAATTCAGGAAGATGTCTCCGAAAGTAGGTTAGAGCAAGTTAAGTAACAGGTTCCCAAGGCGTCTAATTTGTGGGTGAAATAGGAGGGAAGATCAGATTGTTAATGAGCAAAAGATAAAGAGAGGTGTGGAAAGAGTTTTTTTTAAAAAAAGAAAGATGCTTTAAAAAAGTTCCATAGAGAAGGTAGGTAAGAAGATGCCAGGAAAACAACAATTTTTTGGAGCTATCGGTGCTTGAGATCATGCAACATTCTACCCAGATACATTACATAATAGCTTTAAGAGAAAATTTTATGTTCTAATAAATCAGCTGTTTTCCTACCACTTGGAGCCCATCATGTGAGAACCATCAATTTCTGTTAAGTATCATTAATTAGCATTTTAATGTCATTAAACTATTGCAAAATAATTTACATACTTTAGAGGAATGTGTAAGATATAAAAACTTGTCCTTTAAAGAGCATTTGCAAAATGTAAATGTTTGCAAGGATTAATAAGTGCCTTTACAGCACACTGTAGCACTTTTTTGCATTAATTCATTAGGAAGATAGTAGTCTCCATGATATAATTATTCCCAATGTGGTAATTGGTGAATATTACAAAATATGCTTATGTACAGAATAAAGGGCAATTTATCTTGTATTCTTCTAGGAAAATAGAGTGAACAAATAATGAAGAACAAAACGATAAATGGTCTCCCAGGATTTCTTTTTCAGTGTCTCCTGGTGTGTGTATGTATCATATGAGCTTTGTTTACTTTGCTTGCTAAACTCCAGTTCCCTTAATAAATGCCCAGAAGAAAACTGAACCCTCGGAGCTGCTGTGCAGGGTACATGGTCATGAGGAAAATTCCTGGAACAATTCACTGGACTCCCGAAGTCTCAGTGTTCACATGAAGTTTGCTTGAATTGCAATGTGGAGCACACCGGAGGCATGCCCAGTACCCACAAGTTTCAATCAACAAAGAACTCCAGATATAATTATTTGGTAATGATCATAGTCCTGAACCACTTTGTTTTATATTCCATGTTTTACACCAAAATTTGATTAGGACATAATTAGTCTAAAGATGAGGAAGTATTCAACATTATAACATATATTCCAGATGTAGTATTAACGATGAGGACATTGACTAGTCCCCATCTTCACGGCAAGCATTCGTCAGTACGACTCTTTGGAAATATCTCTTCCAACTACTTAGAAATAAAACGACAGTAACTACCCCCCAAATCCACACTTATTCAAGTGCATTTTGCCCAATGAATAAATTAGCCTACTGCTTTTGACTAATCCCACATTTATCTCAAATCAGATGAAGGGCACATGGCTGGTTCTACAGTTGTCCTTCACTGACATGTAGTAGAAATACCGCATCTTAAGTGTTCTGCATATGTTCCTATCTGCTGAGTACATCTGGCATGGAAGGTTTGGTCTGCATTATTTACATCATATTGTACTTCCCTACATATACATATTTTAAAAGACTAAAGGATTAATATATATCTTGCAGGCACTTTGGAGCAATTTCTGGCTTTCTATGTTCCTTCTGGCAGTATTTTTTTTTCACAACCAATATGCTTTTTTTGTTTTCGTGACCAATATTTTTCATGATATCATGGAAAAGTATTGAAGCTCATGCCAGAGTAGTTTATGTGTCTACATGCCATTCTCTAATGCACTTTTCAGAGAGACGAGACAAATCTGCGACCTAACAGAACTGCAAAAGTGTTCGACTGTGTGGTAATGAGAGCGCGATACTTTGCAAATGGATAAATTCTCAGGTATGTCAGCAGGCGCTGCCATCATTACCATTATCTCCAATTTGGTCCTGCGTCCTCCTGCCCTCCTCGCTGTGGGCTTTGTCACTAGAATCGGTGTGAAAGCACTTCCAAGAAAGTAATTGGATAAAATTCCACCAGCTGAAACACGGATATCATTCATATCTCCTAAGCCATTTTTTAAGATGTGAGATTTTTTTTTTTTTTAGTATTTTCTAACAGATGCTCACTGACCTTAGGCCCCTTCCCCCCACAGAGACTGGGAGACAGGGCCCTTGCTCACACTCAAGATGTACTTTTTTTTATTGAGTCCACATTTAGTATCATTTAAATTTTTTTAAAAACCCAGTTTTTAAAATATCACCCTATTTTGTTTATTGCTATGATTAAATATTTTGCTTTTACATTTAAACTATCACTAAATTTCCCCAAATGCTAGTCTATTGTCCCAGCATCATTTTAGGAGAACAATTATATCTTTCTCCATGATTTTAAATGCTGCATCTGTTAGACATAAAATAACATTTGGTAATCTAAGAACCTTGTCTCTACTACATTTTTTAAATATTAATTTCCAAATCAAAATTCCAAGATAATCCCAGTTTTCCCAGAATAATCCATAAAACACCTCCTGTCAATGGATTAGCATGAATGAAACGGTTTATACAAAGTCTCCTCAAACACTTTTGCTCAGTCTATAAAAAATTAATGCCGTTGAATATTCCGTTGTAACGGCCTATCTCATTTACATATTGATTATAGGTCAGACCAAACTGATCAGACCAATTTCAGTTGTTAAGTTGTTAAGTATTATAACAGTAACACCTTCGGTGTTAACTGAAACTTAAAACCTCATTAAAGGCCCCACAATTACACTTTCTTTTGAGAACCATAATGTCTAAAATGCAAAACGACCCCGTTCTCCTGTTCCACTGAAGGAGCTACAGCACGCATAGCTTCTTACTTATCCTTGGGCACTCCGAGTGAACGCCAGGGATGATTATCGCACTGGGTGCCCACAGCCAGGCAGGAATGTTTGGTATTGTGATTAAAGGTTCCTTCCGCACATTTCCTATAAGAGCAATGCCCCACGGCTACACCTGTCAGGTCAACCAGCTGCTAATTCTTTGAACCGTAATTAACAATGTGACATGCATGAAGTCATTTTTAGAATGGTTACAGTCACGACACGCTCCTGCTCCAGAAGTGCTGAGCATGCTAGCCACCTGTTCAGACTTAGGGCACCACAGCTATTAGCCACAGTGGGGCCCACGCAACCGGAGCTTGGGGCCCAATGGGGCACCAGTGACTGAGTTCTCAGGACCAAAATAGGAACTGATGGACCCGGCTCCTGTTTTTATTCACACAAAATTTATTCTCCTGTGTAAAATATGCTTGAAATATAAGAATTTTTATTTGTTACTCTTCCAAATAATTCTAGATTTGTACAGATAATCCTAACATCACACCGAAAACTTTAAAACCTGCTTTAAAATGTATTCTGGTGCTTTTAAAATGTTATGCCTTATCATAAAGTGACATACAGCCATGTGTTGTTGTCTATGAGGTTTGACCTTGGGGTGCATCTGTCTACCGTATCACGAAACTCTGCTCCCATAAGAAATAAAACAAACACCAGGCAGGGTGGATTCTGTGGCTCCCTTTTCCCCCCAAAAATGTGAACTAGAGCCTAAAACATTGACTACCCTAATTACAGGTGTCACGGTTAGCAGAGCTCAACAAAGAAGTGATACCATATAAATATAGTTCCACCCACAGCTCGGAAAGAGGCTGTGAAGTCTTTCTGTGGAGGAGCTTTGCTGATGAACTTGGTCCTTTCTTTGCCGATGAACTTGACTGCCCCATCCCTGGGAGACCAAACTGCTTCCTGTTCTTCACTCTCAGCAGAAGGACCAGGAGCACAAAGGCACCTGGGGTGGCCCTAGAGCCATAGGATGGTACCCGAAAGGCATCTGTCTGGGTTCTCACCCTGTGTTGCCTCACGTTACACCTAAAAGCTGCCCCCCCATTCCAATCCTTCCACCTTCTGATGCATCCAAGACAACCACCACCACCCCCAGCAAACAGTCAGTGTTCACTCAATGCACCAGAAAGTGCTGAGTGTGAACATGCTTTTCTTCAGGATTAAACAACCATTAAAATGGTCAGTGGTGAATCATTGATCAAAATAAGTGTATTAATATTTAACTTGTTCAGTACTTATCATAGGGGAAAAAAGCATTGTTAAAAAGTTGACCAATAATAAAATGAATGGGTATATTTATTAGTGATTTATTTGCTTATGACTGTTACTTATTATTAGACTAATTAGAGCAGCAGAAGCAATTTTATTTGTACTTTTCTACTTTATGTGACTGTACAGAAAATGTCTTCAGATTCATATAGAAAGAATGATAGGCTCTCAGTGATGCCACTCAATTACTTGAGCTTCTTTTGATTAATAAGCCAAAGTCACAGAGTGATCTGTCATCAAAAATTGTTAATAAGCTGTCAGCTAAAAATGTCTTTAGATCATCCTTAAATTTGCGGAAAGCTAAGAATTATAGAGTGCCTGAGTTGTTAGAAGATTCCCTGTCTATCACTGGGGTCACTCCCTTTTTCCCCACCGGCACTAGGATTTCAAATTATCTCAGAGTTCGCAGAAGTCTAGAGGTTTCCTCACTCCAGGAGAACGCCATGGTGAGAGCAGTGGTCGGTCCAGTGTCTGCACATGCGTAGTGAGAGAAGGGCTGCCTCCTGAATGGAAGAGAGGGAAGCAGAATCTTTGTGGTTGTTCTCTATGGGCTCTTTGACTTTGCAACGGATATTTTCCAGAAAATAGCATGTATGACCACTTGAGGACGTGAGTTCTTCTCAAGACATCTAACGTCTCCAAGTGTAGCAGGTGCCTATTGTCTAGTTTGATGATCCCCAGGAATAAGTTAACCATGAATAAAACAAGTTCATGGTAATGCTATCCATCACATCTTAGATCCTAAGGAGCAATACCACCATTTTTTTTCTTTTGAAGCTGACTTATTTTTACTGGTAAACCCGGCAGACACTCTCTATCTTCTGAGCAGCAGCAGAACACAGAGTCAGCTACAGAAACCTCACTTCCTGTCTTGGATCTCCACTGTAGACACCGCCATGCCTCATTATACTCATGCCACCCCTTCATGGCCCAAATACCTCCTAAAACAGCTTTCCTGCCAGAGTCTTTCCCACCACGTAACTGAAACTATTTCAAGCTTAGCCATTTTTTAGACTGTGAAATACCTAATCTATGGTTTCCTAAAAGGTTAAAGGAAATATATTTATAAGACAGAGCTAAGGGTATAGCATACAGACAGATGATAGATAGGCCATCTTCGCTTTCCATGGAGTTTCAAGACTGCTTGATACTGATGGGCAGTAAAGACCGGTAGGCTAGAGTGAGGAGATGGATAACTGGAAACATGTCCATTTTCAGAGCGAGGAATTTTCATCATCATGGGTAGCTTTAGCTCTTCTTCTCAGAGTGAAAAACCAGTATTATCATTGAAAAAAAACTATGCTAATTTAAAGGAAACAAGCTCTGATCACTAAAGTTGCCTATTTATTACTGGGAATTTTTGTTTTATACAATTCTTAGTTTTACATAGCAAAAAAAAAATCATTTTCCTCACACTTTATTTACTTTTTTTGGTTTCCTTTTAAAGATTATGCACACAAAATCAATCATCTCTAAAACTTAAAAGTGCATTTACCTTGCTGAATCTTTTCTTTCTTTCTTGTGAACTTTACTTCTTAATATTTCTTTATAACTTCAAACTCGAAACACTAAACTATGATCCCTCTGAAGAAGGATAATTCCCTTAAAATACAACCTGCTGGGATGCAGGACGCGGGTGGTAAGGGAGATCTAAGTGTTGTGGAATTATTCTGGCGCCATGTGATTTATTCTGAATCTCAACCAGCATTCCACCTCCCCGCTGTCTTCTTTATCGTCAGAGTGAAGGTGTTCGGTGACATCCTATAAATCTTCGCTTTGGCCAATATTTTTGCAGTGTCTTCCCCCAGAAGAGGTACGCTGAGCTCTCACTGTGTGAGAGATGTAGAGGTGTAATTTCAATTCAATGTGAGAAGTGTGAGCTGGGTGGGCTCCATTAGCCTCTTTTGTCAAGATGGGAACACACCCATTCATTCTCAGGTTCTGTTTCTATATGGAGCCCCATCAACACCTGAAAGGTACTATGTAGTGTTTGCAAAGACGGGAGTTTGTGGCCTTTAACGGATTTTCCCACATGCACAACAGTGTCCTAATCACATTGATCTATATCTCTCTTCCCACGCAATGTCAGGTATACAGAAGTTTGTGGAATGGAGACCCTTTCCTCTCTGGAGCAGCTGTGTTCTGCATGGTAGAGCTTCTCACACCCGCCTCTGGCCGCCGGGACGCCTGAGTTCTGTGGACCTTGGGAAAAGCGTGGTTAGCTAGAAAAAAGGGCACACTGCTCAGGAAATGGTGATTTCTTCAATCAGCTCATTTGTTGATGAGTTGCCTCACTCCAATGCTTCCTTATGCCTTCCTATTTGTCACCCCGTGTTGAAAGTATCCATTCAACTGTGTCTTGCTAAATATCCCATGGCTTTTAACTGGCGTTTCACACCAGAAAGAGTTAGATAATCTGAAACACACACACACACATACACACACACACAAACACACACAGTGAAACAAAGAACTGGTACTTTTGGTTTTCTCATGTCCAGTAGGGTCTTGGTACACATTCATCACTGGTCTTTCCTGCTCACTGTAACTGAGGGCGCCCCTGTTCACAAATGAGGACCCCTGTGGCAACCTCTGTCCCCAAGGCCTTTGACGTTTCTTCTTGCCCCTAGCAGTCAACTTCTGAAAATCTGTAACTCTATTGTCCTCGGAATTTCCATGCCTTCTTTTCCCCCTAAGTCAAACCACAAAAAATTACCGCTTCTGTGTGCAAATGATAACGTCTTGGCAATGTTATATGGTTTGACCTGAAAAATACAATCCAACAAATTTAACATGGCCTACAAGCAACAACATAATCTTACCCCACCCCCCCTGCACATTCAAACGCATCTCATGCCATGCCCCTCTGTGGTCCCCACAGACAGATGTATCTGTTTTTCACCAGAGTAACTGTATTTCAGATTCAGAATGCAAGTCCCACTCTTTAACGTTTTATGTCTATCTGCTTTATACCTATCACCTCCTCTCATTAGCATCAGCATCATTAGTAAATATAGCCAGTGACCTTTCAAGCACTACATTGCAAGTTGCTCTTTCCTCCCATAATTCTCTATCTCAGCTGCTTTTCTTATTTTCTTTGCAATTTAAAATAGTTACCTAAATTTACCATTTTTGTCCATTTTATGGCTGCCTCTCAAAAAAACTCATATCTATATTTATTTACCTCTACATAGCTTTTTTTGGTGTTTTTCATACCCTGTGCTTCAGAATTGTGATGGAGATGTTGGCACATGTTTTAATAAGTATTTGTTTAGTAAGGAACACAATCAAAACTATTTCGAGGACAATATAAATAAGTGTGGTAATATTATAACACAATACAGTGATGCAAATTGTTACAAAATCAAACCCCAGATAGGCAGAAATGGAAATTCTCCTAGACCCTAAAAGCCGTCTCACACTTAGCTCTTTTATCCAAGTCTTAAAACAAAAAATAGGTTGATAAGTGTTCGAGTTTCTCTTATCTGCATATTAATCCTTCCCAAAACTTAATTAAAAAATCCCCCTGCCCTGGCTGGCGTAGCTCAGTGGCTTGAGCGCGGGCCTGCGAACCAGACGATCGAAGTTCGATTCCCAGTCAGGGCACATGCCTGGGTTGCAGGCCGGTTCCTTGCAGGCTAACTACCAGCAGGGGACGCCCGAAAGGCAACCATACATTGATGTTTCTCTCCCTCTCTCCTTCCCCTCAAAAAAAAAAAAAAAAAAAAAAAAAATCCCCAGAAGCCATGGATTGACCCCCACCAAAAAAGGGCTGTTTTTCTGTTGAAGGGGAACTGGAAAGGTCACCCGAAGGGCTGTGTCCGTGGCTGTAATTCTATTCCACCGAAATGCTGCTTCACAAGGCATCAGTGAGGAGGTGTGTAGGACCTGACAGAGATGCGGCACTGAGACAAAAATACCACGACGCTGGACGGAGGGCCTCCCTGACATGCGCGGTTGTCATGGTGCTGCTTCTGAGGACGGTCTGTATGAGCTAACAATGAGCCACAGCTGAGCTTGGAGGCAGGAGACTTTATTTTTAAAAAATATAGCATAGCCCTGGTTGGTGTAGCTCAGTGGATTGAGTGCAGACTGCAAACTAAAGGGTCACTGGTTCGATTCCCAGTCAGGGCACAAGCCTGGGTTGCAGGCCGGGTCCTCAGTGGGGATCATGTGAGAAGCAACCACCCATTGATATTTCTCTCTCTCTCTCTCTTTCTCCTTCCCTCCCCCTCTCTAAAAATAAAATCTTTTAAAAAATAAATAACCAACCAAAATCTTCTTTAAAAACATATAGCATAAAATTAATTCTCAGGCACAAAAATACATGTGTTCTAGCTATAAATGCAAATCCACGTGCAAATAAATATAGCAAAGGTTTTTCTTTTTCAATTCAGACAAGCCCCTAACAATCAATGATGAAGAAAAACTACAAACATGTCACGTGTGCTAGGTTTTAGGTTACTTCAGCAAATATTTGGTGAATGTGTCATCCCAGCCCAACAGAGGCAGAGAAGAATAATATAATCAACATGGTTTACTTCATTCAAGAGCATTTCAAATAATTCAGACTTAAAATCTAAAACTATATATTCTCAATCTCACACCTCATTGCCTGTATTTTGAAGAACTATTACTATTCAAAAGTGAACAGGTGTTTGGTTTGCTAGTAAAATGCCATTATTTCTCAGAACTGAAAGGAAAACCAATTGATTTTTTTTTTAACTTAAAGCAGTATCTTTGAGATGCAGAGGCATTCAGAACTGACTGATACAGTTTAAATACTGGAAGCAACAGGTAGTCTTCCCAGATGCAGAGGAGGGTCCACCCCATCTAGCACATACACCGGACAGACAGACAGACAGAAGGGTGGGCCTTGGAAATACCCTTGTTGGAGTCCCAGTGATCGTCAAGAGAGGCTCGTGAGTGTGACACTGGACTGTCCTGCTGGAAAACGACACCCAGAGAACATCCGAGAAGCGGCTTTGTTCTCCGGAGCTCAGGCAGATAGCCAGCATGAAGCAAGATGTCTGAGCAAGTGATAGATACCAGAGGAAATAAACTTGAGTCTTCAAGGAAGCTACGCTGGGGGGTTGAAGGCATTTTAAACATAAAAATTGTACATATTAGAGCAATGCAGAGACATTGGTATTAAGACAAAAAGGAGCGGGGAACAGTTTCAGTCACTCAAACAGGTACTTCCAATGGGATTAAATCCCCAGATGGGAGCTGATTTGTTATTCCGAAGGCCTCAGAGAGACCTCACTGTGGAGCCAGCCATGGCTCCTCAAATCCATCCCTGGCACAGGGATTGAGTCTGGGGGTGGGGATGGGGCTGAGCGCTCAGATGCACGACCTGGTGGCCGTGTCGAGCCAGGTGACAGAGCACCAGGTGGCACCATCCAGGACACACAAGAAAGCAAAGCAGCACTCCTTCAAGGTCCAGGAGCTTTTCATTTTTGTGATAGAACATCTACTTAGAAAGTCCCTTTTCTCGGCATTTTTCATTTCATGGAATCAGAAAGGAGAAATACAAAGAAGATGCAGCATAATAAGGAGTGAAACAAGACATGCATGTTTTAAAGTGTTCACTCAGCAGCACCAAGTGCCAACAATAGGTTAAGGGGTGAGGAAAGGGGTGAATCGGTAAGTTCTAGAACTGTTTTGGCAGAAGTCGCCGTCAAGAAGGGTTAAGAAGAAACTATGTGATTGGGGAAGGAAAGCGGCACTTCTAAAAGTTGTGAAAGTTGCCACCCACATCCTGGAATTGTATCCCAGCGCTCTTACTGACCCCCGAGCCCCGTTGCCATACGAGGTCTTGTTTGGCACAAACTCTCCGTCTCACAGACCATGACTGTAACATTTGTAGGAAGGAGCACCAAATACTCACCAATATTGCTGTGCGCATTTTCATTCTTATGCTTCCTGTTTGTGGAAGTGGACATTCTAGATCTAGTTTTACAGTCGATGGCACCCTGTGGCAAGAGTATTAAAAAAATGTGTTTTGTGGACTCTTTCAAAAGCATGATGGGAATGGTCACAGAGCAGGAATGCACGCTGACTTATCTAGACATTCACCCTCACTGTGATGGGGAAAGAGAATCATTTCCGGGTCACAATGTTTTTCTCTCAATTCTTTTAGCTCTTCTTTGAAAATTTAACTTGACCTTGCAGATGTCTAAAAGCGGTAACTGACACACCCCGTGACCCAACAATTCCACTCCCAGGAAACAAAAATAAAAACCCACAAGAACTTCTGCATAAATGTTCAATGAAACTTCGTTCATAAAAAGGAAAACCGGAAGCCATTTACACAGCTACCAGTGGGTGGATGAACTCATGGAGGTTCCTGCATACAAGGCAATACCAGTTCTTGGTGATAAAATGGATTAAACCATTGATACTCGACACACCGTGGGGGAAAATTTCAAAGCCCTACACGGAAAAAAATGAAATCATACAGAAAAAGGTAGATGTTATATTTTTTTAAAGTATATGAAGGTCCTGAAGAGGCAGAAATAATTTATAAAGAGAAAGAAATCAATGCGTGCCTAAGGCAGGTGGTGACTGAACTGACAATAAAGCGAAGAAGGTGGCCTTATGGGATGATGGGGATATTCTGCATATTGATGTGGCTGGTGGCTAGGTGATTGGGGAAGTTTGTCAAAAGTAACAAACTGTGCATTCAAAAAGTATACATTTCACTGTAGATAAATATAAATCATGCCTAAAACATCTAAAGTTAATTGTGGCATTCTATTAAATTTTAAGAAATGATGTTTTACCCATACACCACTATACTAGAAGACTACATTGAATTTTGGTATTTGGGTAAATACATTTTTTCTGTATTAGTTTTACCTAATAACTGTAATATTGAAAGTGAGATGACTTCCTGATGAATTTTACATTAGGAAGAGTGGAAAGCATCAAAAAGTACCTCTCATCCAATCTTACTCATGCATTTAAGGACTATTAACTAATATATGAATTGATCCAGGAAATATATTAAAATAATCTCCATAATGATAAAAAGTTGGTTTGCCTCAGGAATATAATTCAACATTGTGATATTACTTGAAACAAAACAATGGATTAATAACTAAGAACCATCTGATCATTGTAAAAGAAATAAAAACACAAGTGATAAATTTCCACATCCACTTCTAATTAATACTAATTACTGAGATTGAGTTAAAATGGCAGGCATCACTGCTATTACTACCAATAATTAATATCCTTCTAAAGGGTTTCACCCATCAATTACCAGTGAACTAGCTTTGGCTGCAGGTTTTGGAAAAGTGCAACTCTCATGCCTTAAACTGTGTGGAATGTCATTATTTCAGAAATAGGAAGACATCAGAACCACAGATGTTAGGTGACTTACCAGATACTTCAGTATATAGCTTAGCCCATGGCTAATGGACTGGACTTTTGTGACAAAAACAAGGACACGCCTACTGATTTGAGGAACATCGCCTCGATGGTTTTACTGAATGAGCCTTGTACATTCAGTATAGATTAATTAGAAATTTCTGGTCACATCCTCGGCACAAACAGACGTATATTTTACATTATATTCAATTTTAAGCTGGCAGATGTGATTTTCAAATCAATGATGTCATACAAAGTGGTTTCCGATGGTGCTACATAGGGCATGAAGCATTAATATGAGCAGCTTCCACAGTAACAATGCAAATTTCCCAGGAAATATATATATTTTACATGCTTATAAATCAAAGTGTTGACATATGAAAGTTATGACAGTTTAAGGAAGTTTTAAAGTCTCACACAGAAATCAAATTGAGCTGTTTATACACAGAAAGGAAAAAACACACGTGAGGAAACTTTTCACAGTTTTAATCCCAGGGAGACTGGGCCCTAAAATCTGGGACCCGCAGTGGTCGCTGACTCAAGGCCTCTACATCCAAAGCTTCCACCAGACTCTGAGATGGTTCCTACACCACACACACACTTTTGAGGCAGGGCTTCAGGCACAGATTAGCCTATTAAAAAGAACTGTAACCATGGAACAATTTCAAAATATTATTGGAATAATTTCATGGCTCATACTCTGGAAACAATGGGTAGTTTAACAATGGACCCGTAAGTGTAGTTAGCAAGGCCCACTCAGAAAGAAAGAATAATGCAAGTTCATTAGAAAGAGACATGACCGTACTATAGATGATGAATTACACAATTATTGGATAGCTGAAGGGGCAAAATAAAGAAACAAAAACAAACCAATGAACAAACAAAAAAAAAGAGGTTTCTCTGTATAACCATAGAAGCAGTCACCAGGGCGACCAAGGTCAAGGGGAAAGGATGCAGAGGAGGGGTCCTCAGGATGCATAGGCACTCGGAGAGGGGAGATCTACATACACTAGACACTTGGGCTTGGGGGTCACCACCCCACCTGTGCTCAGACCAGGAAGACTAGTGCAGCCAGTGCTTCTGCAGCTCAAAAACACTTTTCTACACTCACATCATGTGTCAGAAGATCCGTTTCCTGTCTTCCTAGAAGAAAGACATTTCTATTATAGCTGAACTGGCCCCCATTACTTTCTCCCACCACATGGAAGGGGTGAGAGGTGCACAGAAGCCCAGTTCCTTGCTCGAGGTCACAAACAGGCCATGGCTGTCCAAATGGGGCCTGTCCACAAGCAGTCTGACTACGAGGGTATGGACAGGTGAAGTTATAAAACCGATAATCAGCAGTAAGAGTAGATGGAAATCCGAGGCTTTCCAAAAGAACACGGAGAACTTAATTTTACTGTGTTAATTTTTTTTGCTGCAGGACAGAAGGTCCGAAGAAAACAAAGAGCAGGCAACATCTCTATTACCAAAGTGGTCACCTCGGAGCATACGCAAAGGGACACGTTATCTGAAGGTACAACAAATGCTGAGAATTCAAAAACAATAATGTGGTGTTTCTATTAGTGTAAATACACCTGAAGGGGAATATAATGTAAAGAATGTGCAGTGAGAAAGCCCTTTAATTTTTCAGAATTCTTACTACTTCAAAAGCAGGGAAAATTAAAACATGATGCATTTTCTTCAAGTGGACTTTCCTGAATTTGGCAGGCAATAGACCGAAAATTAAGAAAATCCGAAAAGAAACACTTAGAAAGTAAGACTCTAAGCCCTGGCCAGTATAGCTCAGTGGATTGAGCGTGGACCTGCGAACCACACGATCACAGTTCGATTCCCAGTCAGTGCACATGCCTGGGTTGCAGGCCAGTTCCCAGCAGGGGACTCTCGAGAGGCAACCATACATTGATGTTTCTCTCCTTCCCTTCCCCTCTAAAGATAAATAAATAAAATAAATAAATAAAAAGAAAGAAAGAAAGACTCCAGATTAGTCCATATTGACAAAAAGTATCCAGACTACACAAGAAAATCATTCAATGACCCAAATAGTGTTACTGATGATGGTGGAAAGTCTGTTTTGAAAACACTGTCCAACTCGCCAGTGTTTTCACCTGGAACACCTCGGCACTGGCACATTTGTTATCATTAAATAACATCAATCATTAAAAATAATACAGTATTCTCTGTGCATGATCATCAATGATCTGCCCAGTGGAAAAAGGTGCCAAACTTCTTGAAGTCACCCTTTGCTTCCAGTGGGGTGCACCAGCTGGTAGCAAAGCAACGCTTTTGCCAAAAACAGCTGAAAATGCCAGGTGAAAGGTGCAGTTATTCACAGGAAGTTGAGGGAAGCTGAAGCAAGAAATACCAGAAGGTCTAAGGCTCCAAAGAAAGACCCTTGCAAAGGAAAACTGACTTCGAGGTTCCTCCTCTGACGATGTTTATCAACTCTGGGGACAGAAAGGAAAATTAGGTTGAGCCCTATTAAATTACCTTCATGTCATCCATTTTTCAATTTGATAGATGAATTCTATGTCTACTGTTAGGATACTTTTAGCTTTATGTATATTACCAAAGCAAAATAATGGATATTAACTAAGCCTGAAGAGAAATAAAAAGGGCAAAGTTGAAGATTAAGCAGACTTTTAATTAACTGGCATAAAATCACAGTGACAAATTCCAGTCCTATTCCGTGCGCAGAAAAAGAACAATTTCATTTTCTCTGGATATGAACAAAGACTAAAGATGTGGAGAATAATTAATTGGAATAAGCATTAAACATCATGTTCCCTACTCAAGAGGAGGAGCAAAATGATGATTATTTTTCTTGGTAGATGAGCAACTAAGGGAGATTTGAATACCAATTAACTC
Organism: Sturnira hondurensis; assembly: GCF_014824575.4. Classification (NCBI taxonomy): domain Eukaryota; kingdom Metazoa; phylum Chordata; class Mammalia; order Chiroptera; family Phyllostomidae; genus Sturnira; species Sturnira hondurensis. The sequence goes on from NW_028091156.1 coordinate 10,156,970, forward strand.
CTGACCACTGGGTCAGAACAGAGTTTATTAAGAGTTCTGCTATCAAATAATTAACAGCACTTCAGGTTGGACTGAGGCATTTCCTTAGAATGTTTGGAGCTTAATATATGATTTAAATAAATTAGCAAAAAAGGAGAGCAGTTCGGTTCTGAGAAAACCTGCACCTTGCAAGAATATTAATGTGTAAGATCAGCTGGTTTTAAAAATTTAGCCATTTGCCTCCAGTTTGCATTTGTTTTATGGTAATTCAAATAAATACTGGTATTTACTTAGAGTTAAATACATAGCTAAATATACCCACGTAGTACACAGTTTACATATTCTCCAAATTCATGAATGGAAGAAATGATAGTGAGCATGCAGTGAATAAATTACTCAAAAATAATTTACTGAGTATCTTCCATGCATGCGGCAGATGGCGACCACTGCAAATGAGGAAATGATCATTTATGTCAATATACTTCTTATTCATTTTGCAAATCAGAAAAAGATATATTAGAAACTTTAAATTATGGAAGGCAGTTACAATCGAAAAAAATGGTGCATTATAGCTAAAAAAAGCTATAGACCTTCAACTAATAGAAGATAAAAAAAAAGGCAAACCAGGGAATGCTTTCTGTAAAAGTCAATTCGAAGAGTTATAACTTGAAAGATGAGTGAGATTTGATGAGGGAGGTAAGAACTTGAAGAAAAAAAAAAGTAAGTTTGAGTACAATGGCTTTCTAGGGCCGAGAAAACATTGATTTAACAAGAGAAGAGAAAGCACGGAGCAATGATAAAAGTTGTAGGTGAGAAAGAAGGAGTGACTGAACATTTTATGATACATTTAACAAAGTATAGATTTTTGCTTTGGTCTTTTCACAACTGATTTGGAGGCTGGGTTAGAATATAGACTGGAATCAGAAAGCTGTTTAAGAAATTGAAAGCCTAGTGTCAGCTGTATTTGTTTTGTATTGTGATAATTAAGAAATTATCACCAAGTTAACAGCTTAAAACTACATCTGTTTCTTTTCTCACAGACTTGTAGGTCAAAAGTCAGATAGTATAACCTCGGCTGGTTCTCTGCTCCAGGTTCCATTACGAACAATGCAGTTCATTTCAATTCAGTATTTCCTCTTGACTCAATTCTGACCTTTCAAAATTGATGGGTAGAAATCCACTAATCTCCTCATTTTGATACTAAAACTAAATGATTGATGAGTCTGACCAAGGCAAGAACAGCTGCAAACACCACCACAACCAAGGTATGAAAACCCCCATACCCTAAAAAGTATGCCCCCGAGTGCCCTTCGCATTGAGGCACTCTGACGCTTTCTCCAGGCAATCACCAATTTGCCTTCTCTTCTTACAAATTATTCTTCCTGATTTATAATTTACATATGTGGAATCATACAATTTTTAATAAGATGTGTGGAATATTTTGCTCAACACAGCATTTTTTATGTACCCATGTCATTTATATACCTTGGTAGTTTCTTCTTTATTGCTATGTTATTTCATAGATGTCTAGATATGTCTAATCCATAGACATTTTTTCATTGAGGTATAGGTGACATCTCACATTACATCACTTTCAGGCATACAACATAATAATTTGATATTTGTATGTATTATGGAATGATCCTCACCCTACGTAGTCTATTAACACCTGTCACCATACATAGTTACAAGAAATTTTCTGGTAATGAGGAATTTTAAGATCTACACTCTTAGTAACTTTTAAATCCATGATCCAGGATTATCCACTCCAATCACCCTGTAATGCATTACAACCCATGACTTATGACTGGAAGTTTGTAACATTTGACCCTCTTTACCCATTTCCTCCCATCTCCAACCCCACCCCTCCGCCTCTGGCGACCTCCAGTCTTGTCCCTCTATCAAGCAGCTATTTTTTTCTAGATTCCACATATAAATGAGATCACATAGTATTCATCTATTTGTTTCTCTCTGACTCAGAGTAATACTGTCAAGAGCCATCCACATTGTTGCAAGTGGTGCGATTCATTATTTTTCATGGCTCAGCCACAGCACCCTATACCGACCTCATTTTGTCTATCTGGTCAGCCGCCGATGGACAATTCAGTTGGTTCCACAGCCTGACTTTTTTTTAATAAATAATGCCACAATGCACATGGGGGGTGCGCATGTCTTTTTAACTTAGTGTTTTCATTTCCTTTGGGTAAGTACCCAAAAGTGGAATTCTGGATTACATGTTAAAATAAAAATAGAATTCTGTTTTTAATTTCTGAGGAACCTCCACACTGTTTTTATATTGGATGGCCCGTTGATGAAGGCACCCACAGGGCACAAGGTCTTCCTCCTCTACTGCGTGTCCTCACCAACACGACCTCTGGTCCTTCTGATGGAAGCTATTCCAACAGGTATGAGGAGGCGGCTCCTCGTAGCCTTGATCTTCACTTCCAGATGAATAGTGATGTTGAACAACTTCTCACGTACCATTTGGCCATCAATCTTTGGAAAAATGTCTATTCAGCTCTGCCCACTTTTTAATCACGTTTTTTTTTTTCTGTTGAATCATACAAGCGCCTCCTATATTTTGGCTATTAAGCCTGTATCAGATACATGATTACCATTCCGTAGGTTGCCTTCCACGTTGCTGATGATTTCATTTCCTGTACAAAAGCTTTTTAGTTTGGTGTAGTCTTACTTTTTTCTTTTCTTTTCCTGCCTCGGCATTTGGAATGAGCTGCAGGTTATAATGTTCATCCCTGGGACGCCTGCAGGTTGTCATCGGGCTGATAGACCTCTTTGATAACTCCCTTCCCATAACTGACATAAATCACCAAGGTGACACTTGGCAAGTCTAAGAAGTTCAGCCACTCTGTTTCAATCGCTCTTGCAATTCTGCTTTCTCTGGAGTTAGACTGGGCGTGATGTCTTTGTGTAACATTTATTAGCCACATGGCTTGGAAAAATGATGGGATGTTTCAAGAGGCTCATTTTGCTCCCCTACCAAATGAAGGCGCCCACGGCTGAATTACATAGTGGTGCGCGGTTAGTACGGCAGTGTTGTGTGAGATGATGCATTTAGCAAGCTCGAGGGTCATAATCAGGCAGCCGGAGATTTGTGACTTTTAATGAAAATAATAATAGGGGTAATCCCTTACTGCAACAGCATCAGTGTGACGTATGGACTTCGGGTGACCTAAGTTTCATAAACAACTTACACCCTCAGTCACCCTCCTTGAATTACAGACAGGGACTGGAGAGGTTTTATTGGGTTAGTACACAAAACACAAATCTTTCAGACAGATTATTGCCTGAAATATTATCTCTTCCTTTTGTGGCTGCTTCTTGACTCTAAAATATCACTATTTCTTCCTCGGATAAAAATTGCCCACTAATGAAAAAATGCTCTCTCATTTAGTAGTGCTGGTGATAGCAACGAGAGAAGGTTCCTTTAACCGTTTCCTGACTGCTGCATATACAAGCTCGCTTTTCGCCAATTTTCTTCGTAGCTTTTTAGGTCTGTCCTTGAAGATGACTACATAGCCAACCTTCAGATTAATGGTGTGTTACTACGTGAGTGAAAACTAAAATAATGTTCAAATGGTATTTACTAGAGCATCATTGCAGCTTCAAATAAAAGCTATCTCCACCCCCAAAAGTAAGTATGGCATTATGGGTTATTCTCAGGAACAATTTGTAACCTTTTGTGGCCATAGTGACAATAATTTCTACTATTAAATTTTAATAAATACTACATATAAATGAGCTGCCGGTAAAAGTGCTCCGTTATTTCAGTGACAAGTGAGCGACAATATAACAAACAGTCATGCACGATCATACTAATTCTCAAGAGCAGTATTTTTCACTCCTTATGACCATCCATTTTAACACTTTTGTGCACACTGAATTCACATCTCTTTCCAAGAGAAATGAGATTTTCATTTTCAGTGGCTGGGGTATAAATGTAAGGTCAAGCAGTGTCAAATCAATCTGAAGAATACCAGATCTATTACTGGAAAGTGGTGCTTGATATTTCTTACCCCGGGTGCTGGAATCACCTTCCCTTGCTAGCTGGGAAATCTCTATCTGGTTATAATAATACCTCTAATTTACTGATTTTATTTGGAGGATGAATTAGATGTAAAATACACATAATTGGATTTAAGTGATTGAAACCATTTTGCTCCTTCTGAGAAAATAACGACCTTAAGCAAATAACATTTCTTTTTGAAACTATGGCAAAAGATTGAACAAAACATCAATGCGCTTTCCAATTATTTTGAGAATGGTGATTATAACCTAAGAAGGCTTAAAAAGTCCCACATTTGAGAATATGTATCTAAATACATATTATTCCCCTTAAAGTAGTTTGTGTAAGATGCTATGCTTTTTTTTCCCCATGATGTGACTGTGTTTAAAATAAATTTTGAACATGTGTTTACTGTCCTTATTATAGGGTATGATTATATTCAGGAGCTGTAAATCTGTTTCTTTGTGGGAATTGTAATATTCTGATACAATCCAAACACATCTAGACCTCACGTTCAATAAATATTGATGGAAGGAATTGAAAAAGGAAGGATAATAGAGTGAATGACTAAGCTGGATAATGCTATTTTTAATAAAGATACGTGACTGTAAAGCATAAATAATAATATATCCGCAGGGCCCAGCCATATTTGGAGAAAGCATATTAAGGACAACATTGATGTGTTACTGCAGATGTACTGCAGCTATGTATCAACTAAAAAAATATGTTTAACTTGCATTTGGATTTATTCTATAAGTATAATCAAATGTGGATCAGATTTATACACACAGGGATGAAATTCAGGTTTACAATGGTTTTACTTTAAGTGAGATGATGCAGCAAATGTGGAAATGCTCTCCGGTGTGCTTCAGCTTCACAGAATGACCCACCAGCCATGAAAATGCGTGGGGTGGGTCCAAACGGAAGATATCTCTAACAGAAAACACAAATTCAGTGGCCCACAGAGCCTAAGAGCCCAGTCAAAATTTTCCCACATGGCTGGAGTCCAGGGTCTGGAAAACTCTGCAGGGCTTTGCTGGACCGGAGGGCAAGTCCCCCCAATCTGTCCAAGGCTGGGGGCTGCAGTTCATCTGTATCTGGGACCCTGGAGACCGGAAACTCTATACTTCTGTTATCAGGGACAAAAATCGTACCCCTTGCCAAGCCCGAGTTATTAAAACAGTGTGACATTAGTGCTCGATTAGAAAAAAGATCCTATGATACAGAATAGAAAAACCCAAAGCCGCAAGAGCAACAATAAAGTCACATACGGTAATTTGATATATCATAGGGGAGCACTTCTAATCAGCTGGGAAATAATAATAAACCATAACAGTTATTGGGAAAATGAGTTCTCTGCATTGGGTCATAATGCAACTGGATTCCTCCTTCCTGGTCTGCACAATCAGTTAATAGTGATACCAGAGACTTAAGTGTGTAACAAAAGTATAGTCTGAAAAAGTAGGGCCCTGGCTGGCGTAGCTCAGTGGATTGAGCACAGGCCTGCGAACCAGAGGATCGCGGTTCAATTCCCAGTCAGGGCACATGCCTGGGTTGCAGGCCAGTTCCCTGCAGGCCAACTCCCAGCAGGGGACGCATGAAAGGCAACCATACATTGATGTTTCTCTCCCTCTCTCCTTCCCCTCTAAAGATAAATAAATAAAATCTTTACAAAAAAAGTAGTATACAAGAATATCTTTATATAACTAATGTAAGAAAAGGTTTCTTAAATAAAGTGCAAAAAACCCTCAGATTATATAATAAAAAATAAGTGAATTAAGCTACATTGCACTAAATTTTCTTAGCAGATCCTGCTCCATGCCTTCGACCCATGATGTGTGGGGGACCCCTTCACTCACCACTGTGCAAGGGCTATGCCTGTTTCTTTCCTTTTGGTTGCTTCAATTTCTTTAAACCCACAAGTAATCTATTTACCCAAAGTTCTGATGGCAGTGAAAAATAGACACACACACACACATCAGTGACTTTACTCTGTTCTGTGGTTTTCTCCCTCCTTCCTTCCCGCTTCTTTCTGTCTCTCTTTCTATTTTTTGAGACATAGTTCCATGACATCTAGAAAAAAATTGGTAATTGCTAGCAAAATATACCTAAGGAAACATGAGAAAGTATAGATGCAAAGTGTATACAGTCTGATTATCACTGAACAGATAAAATAATATCAACTTCATGAGAAACAGAAAACATATAAAATCATGTTAGAGGACATAAAACTAGATACTAAACAGAAATGCCATGTTTTTGCCTAGAAGGGAAAAATGGCATGGAAATGTTGATGTTCCTTAAATTATTTATATACACATACACATAGGTATATACGAGTATATACTTACACACACACATATACACACACACGTATATTTAACTGTCCTTTAGAATTGCAACCAGTGAGCTTCTGGTGTGCAATGTCAAAGAATAACAATTATAAACAGAACAGTATCAGGGAAAGATTTCCTTCACCATGTATAAGAATATATTCTGGCACAAGTAACCCCAAATAAATGCCATCAAAGGATGATAGAAACATCACTGAAACCCGGCAATACAACACTCAACAAATGAACCCATTCCCAATGTCACTAAGGAGCACTTTATCCAGCACGGTCCTTCTGAGACCACCAGCCTGGCTTACCCTCTGTAAGGAATTTGGGAAGTGTGGAACTTAGGGGGTGGTGGGCACTCAGAAGTGCTAGTGGGTTGACACCATCTGTAGCCAAGTGTTTACTCCGGTGAGATTGTCATTGATTAAGTGTCACTCGGAGTTGGGTTTTGGGGAGTGAGTCTGTCCTTCACTGGCTGGCTTTCAGCAGTGCGGGGCTGGCATTAATTGTTTGCAAAACTGAGTTCACTGAGGTGAGCTTACCAATCGAACAGGTTTGAGTCTCGTTCTGGGGACGATGTGTTTCTATGGCTACAGACCGAGGAGTCTTTTTAACGTTTCTCAATCCTTTTCAAACTCATTAGCCAACACTGTAAGAGAGGAACATCAAAGTGTATCCTGATCTTCAGTACCCCGGCTCATTTTCGTTTGCAGAGGAAAATGAGCTTTCATCTGCGGGGACCTGGGATTGTGGTGCACATTTATCAGCATCGTATTATCCTGCTTCATTCTCTAACTGGTTTCTGAATCACCTATTGAGACCATTGCAGTTTGCAGCTTTCATGACCCTGGATCACAGACATCAAACAAGAGCATAACAAGCAAGACTTATAAAGTGGACCTATAAAAATATTATCAGATAGATAAAAATCCTTGGACCCGTGATCCAAGTTGTCCCAGTTGTGAACAATGACCTAAGTTCTATGACTGCCTGCTGTCATCGGTGTCTCCACTGTGGTAATGAACCCAAGTGTGGCCTGAACAACTAACGCAGGCCAGGACTCCTGGTAGGCTGTTTTGTCTTCTGGAAATCAGGGTTTGAGATGACTGTACTGCTTACACTCAGCCATCGTGAAGGGACACCGAGCACCTCGCCTTGTTTAATTCAGAGGGGATCACTCTTCTTGGGAGTTTTCTGCCAAAAAGTTTTCACCCTCTGTGACCCTAAGGAAAGGACTGTGGTGAACTGTCCCTTTGCAACAGCACCACGGAGCAGTTAAACACAGCTGCAGCGAAGGGCCTCGGCCCCAGGTAGGGAAAGTATGTTGAGCTGGTGCACAAAACATGGATGAACTTGGTGTGAACATTCACAGTGAGTGTGGTGCTTTGTTAATTTGCCATTCGTCTTTCAATTGGGTGTTACATATAAAAGGGTTTTTTTTTTTGTTGTTAAGTCAGTACGACATCTCCTAATAACAATTTTTGGATATACTCCTAAGAGTGGAATTGCTGGGTCAAAAGGCACATCCATTTTTAGTTTCCTTAGAAAATTCCATACTGTTTTCCATAGTGGTTGTACCAGTCTGCAATCCCACCAACAGTGAACTAGGGTCCCCTTTTCCCCACAACCTCTCCAGCACTTGTTGTTTGTTTCTTTGTTTATGATAGCCATTCTGACTGGTGTTAAGTGGTATCTCATTGTGGTTTTAATTTGCATCTCTCTGATAGCTAGCGATGTCGAGCATCTTTTCATGTGTCTCTGGATCCTCTGTATGTCCTTTGCAACATCATGGATGGAACTGGAAAGCATTATGCTGAGCGAAATAAGCCAGGCGGTGAAAGACAAATATCATATGATCTCACTGTTAACAGGAATCTAAACAAACCAAACAAGCAAGCAAAATACGACCAATGACACTCAAATATGGAACAGGCTGACAGGGTCCAGAGGGGAGAGGGGAGAGAATCATAGGGGAAAAGGGAATGGACTCACATGAACAAGTATAAAGGACACATGGACAATAACTAAGGGTGGGGGGTGGAAAGGGGAGGGAGGCGGGGAGCATGGGGCGGGGGGCGGGGGGCAGGCAGGGTTGGGAATATAAGACAGAAACCTGTACTTGAACAAGAATTAAATCAAAATTATATTTAAAAAAAAGAAAGAAAAAAAACAATTTTTGAATTGCCTCTACTAATAATAGACTTAGGTAAAGGATAGCAAGTGCTGAGGAGAACAGGATAAATTAAGTCAGACTGTAAAATCTCAACACTTAGTTGGGGGGAGAAGCACAGATAGGCAAAAGTCTTTAAAGGAGATTTTTTTTTTTTAAAGATTTTATTTTTTGAGGGGAAGGAGAGAGGGAGAGAAACATCAATGTATGGTTGCCTTTTGTGCATCCCCTGCTGGTAGTTAGCCTGCAAGGAACCGGCTTGCAACCCAGGCATGTGCCCTGACTGGGAATTGAACTGAGATCGTCTGGTTCGCAGGCCCGCGCTCAATCCACTGAGCTACGCCAGCCAGGGCTAAAGGAGATTTTTTTAAAAAGTAAGATAACCTTGTTCTACTGGCTTGGTGAGGATTTACTCGGGCAGCGGCCCACCTGCTCTGAGATCTCAGGGTGGCAATCAACTGCTCTGTAACTTCTGTGTCTGTGAGTTCTCCAGAAAAATCTCTATTTCTATAATTTCTTTGATTTCTATTAGATTTCTATCACTTAAAAAATACTGTGTAGTAGCTTTGGTACTTTCCCTTAGGAAATTACTGATTATGTGAACCACATTTTTTTGGGTAGCCTGACTACATTAAGTAATTCACATTCATTGTTGATACTTAACATTAAGCAAGCTTTCTTTTTATAGCATTTGGAATAAGTTAATGAGTCACAAAGCTGGCATCTATGTATAAACACACATTTATATAATACACATATGATATGCATGTATAATATATATGGTTTTTCTTTTATCGATGTTTTTATTCCTCTAACTTCATACCCCCTGCAGAAGGCCACAATTCAGTCATTTTAACCATTTGGATTTTGATTTAAAAATTTGGTATTTTAAGAGTGTACTACTTTCAACCTTGGTATTTTTTAATTATTATCATTTCTAATGCAAAAGTCACCAAAAAATATGTTAAGTGAAAATTTAGTACTAAGACTTTTCTAGATGAGCTAGAACAAAATAAGAACGCAGCCTGGTTTAAGTAGACAAGCAAAACCAAAGTGAACAGCAAGAAAATAAGCAGTTTAGAGAGGAAAATAAATCTAATGACTTTATCAAGACTCATTATTCAATGAAATTACAGTAGGTTTGACTATTTTATATTACGTCTAATGTCCTTACTGAGAAAAAAAGAAAACCTATCTGATCACAAATTAGAGGATTGCAAAGTAAAGTCAGCAGTTAGGGTCAAACAAACTAATCGAAGCTCCAATTCTGGTACCGATTCGCCCGGCGCCCATGTGCAGGATAAAAGGTAGGACCTGGGGGATTCCCTGGACCCCCTGTTGGTCCAGGGACCTCCTGCAATTCTGCTGAGGTCAGACATTCTCCAGGAAGCAGCCTGGCAATACCTCAACTGCTCTTTTAGTGTCTTTCTCAGTACGTTCCTCTAAATCCCTAAGAGAAAAAAGTAGTTCTTCATTTGCACCTCATTTATTTTTTAAAAGTAAGGAGAAACATTCTAGAAACCAAAGGCCTTCTTAACATAAAGTACCACCGATACTGCTTGGTAAATAATGGCTCGAAAACACCATCTAATCACATCTGCTGTGAATTTGTTGTTGTTGCTGTTAATGTGTATTAATTAAGTCATAATTCAATTTTCTAAAAACGAATCTTTTGATGAAAATATCATTAGCAGAGGCTAATGATGAACCCATATATGAAGTGAACCATGGCATGCTCATTAGAAACAAACAGTACGGAGTTAAATAAACTGTTGGAGAAAACTGATGAACATAAAGTAAGTTTTACTTTTCGAGTCCTTATTTGGAATGTGAAGCTCTTAATTTTTAAATAATCCCATCGTTAGGTTTTGAAGTATTCAAAAAACCGGCCTTTCAGCTTCTCAAAGGTACATAAAATTTTTTGAAACAATTTATTCTAAATATTCGTATTGAAAGAAGAATATTTACTCTTTTGTGCTTTCTAGCTTTTCTGATTTTCTAGTGGTTCTTAAAATTAATCACTGAGTCAAAAAAAATGTTTTTCAGGTTCATCTATGTGTTCCGCGCCTGCGCCACGGAGCTGCTTCATCACGGAGATTAGACGCTCGTTGGCTAGGGTTGGAAAGTTCTAGTTGCTCATAAGACGGGGCGATAAAACACAAACACAGGCTCACTAGTTTTTCCCACTAGGCTTGCACAAACTGTCATTTTGCCTCAAAAGAGCCACACTATACTACTTTTAGTGTCCTGCCAGAAGTGAACAAAATCCAAAAGACCCTTTGGGCTTCCGTATAGCAAAATATCCTGACTGGGTAACCCTATAAACAACGTACGGCCTGTTTGTAAGTAAGTAATAATAAATGTATGGAAAAAACTGTGAACATTATTTCAGAGTCATTTGGAATTCCCATCTTACCATGAGAAGAACAAGAATTTAATGAAAAATCTGACAAAATCTCCCTCATCAAAAGCATACACTTTAAATACTATACTAGTTTGAAATTCTGTAAGATATAAAGAGCTTGATGAGTTAAAAACCAAGTTCTAATTCTATAAAGCATCATACAAATTAAAAATGTTGGACATTTAAACTGATGTGGTAGAGAATAAAAAGTCACTATTAAGTTTCACGGAAGATAAAATACACACATTGAGCTCATTTTTATTATGAATTTCACATGCCAATTTAAATTTAAAATTAAAAATTACTCTCAAATATAAAATATATTTACTCTCCGACTACTAAGTTAAGCTGTTAAAGAACATACGCAGGCTTACCAGTGTATATAATAGGAGAAAGATATTTCATGCTGACTATTTATTACTCTTAATGATCCCAAAACTTCATTTCTTTCATTGTGCAAAAATAGATTTGGAGCACTCAACTTCTAAATAAGCAGTAGCTCTCTTCCAAGTTGTTTTATGTTAAGAAAAAATCAGAGAAGACTCTACGAAGCATTTGCTGGAGATAAGGGAACCTTAACTCTGGAGACAGACAACCCCAAGGATGGGTAATCGCACTAGCTGGGCAAGATTTAGGGGAAGTAAATAGATCTCTTTTTTTGGACACTTAAATAGCTACTTCACAACACTGATCTTCAGATGGCTCCATGAATACTTTTTTAAGTCTATGCTGGGTAATTCTTCAGGCACATATAATTTCATACCCTTAAAGATCTGGGGTAGTTTAGAAAATACTCATACATGTTAACTATTATGACACACTGTTAATCCATTTCTGAGATTTCATGGATTTTATAATTGATGCACTTCAATTTCTACTTTGAATTTTACTTCTTTTATAACTATTACAAAAGTAACTGATATTGAGAAGTGTGTATGAAGACTCACATACTCTCACAAATTCTATCACTTACTTTCAAAGTCTGCGCCCCTGTTTAGTAGGAAAGTTTATTTGTATTTGTTATTTAGATGGTACAGCAAAGATCTTGGCTACTTAAGTTACACATTTTTATCTGATTTTTAATAATTTTATGCAAACAGCCGCTCTACTAAAATGTAACAATCCTTACAGCAAGAGCTACATTATCTGTAGATAGGATTTACTGTTTTTAATTGAAGTTTAGTACAATTTTAGGGCTTTTGCATATTGACATCTTTACCATTTTCTGGTTTTGTCACAAAATTTTAAAAAATCAAAAACTGAAAGGAAACCTTAATGCTTTCATACTTTTCAAAATTGCCAAATGATACAATTCCTTATGTGGCAGACTAAGACCTTTCGGGCCTCTTTGGGGACAGAGATGAGATGAATTTCTCTTTCCTGGTAAATACTGAAACATTAGTTTGCTAGCTCTCCTTGAATCGCTTCTTTTCATATCTTAAAATCCCCTGTGACTTAAGTCTTAGCCCAGGTTCATGTTCAAAGTTGCACACAAATAACTTGGTAAAAGAGGGTGACAAACAGTGCATTTCCCTAGTGGGCCACGAAGCTCGATCTGCCCTAGGGTGTTCAGTTTCTACTCTCACCCAGTTTATAAAATCTGAATTATAGAAGAGTTCTTTTTAAAGAGTATCTAACTTTTATTGATGTATTGATTATAAAAAGTTTTTTTTTAAGTGGAATATTATCAGGAAACTAAATTGAAAAAGATTCACAATCTATTCTATTACCAGTGTTTCCATCTCCCTGTAATTCACTCTTCAATGGCAGGTAGCAGTGAAATGGCATTGTGTTTGCAGAGGAGAAGCTGGGTTCACAAAAAGCAATTACCACAATACACCTGAGGCCTGACAATTGCAAAGCAGGAATTGTTACAGCTTGATGTGGTGCCCTATCATATCTACACCATCAGAGCCATAATTAAATAATAGCTCTTTCTTAATGAATGGTGTAGCCGGATGAATATGATATTAATCAGTTTTGTGGTGTGTATCTAATATCTAGGGTAGTTAGCTTCGGTTCAGTGAATAAAGAGTCAGTTTCAGAAAGGAAGAATCATCATCCAAGTATCACTTTTCTTAATATCATGCGAAATGATCCATGCTACTCACTAAACTTTTTATTGTTCAATGAGCAAAGGGACTGCAACCTTCTAATCAAACAGTGGACAAGTTTTCCAACATGCATCTGAATTTCTAACAATAAGCTATCAATATTCTCATATAATGTTCACTCTGATATCCTCGTCAACTTTCAGCGTGCTGATGAGTGTTAAGGATAACTCTTGTCACTGGAGAAGAAATACCTCCATTAACACAGACTGGACTAGTTTTGTTCTGAAATGATCACGGGTTTGGGACAGAATGTTTTAGCTCTTGACATGTGCATCAGGGATTGCGTTTTAAAGGTAATTTGCATTATGTAAAAATTTCAAAGAACATAGAATATTTACTGTTCCAAAGGAGAAAACCTTTTAAGTGATGTCATTTATTGTCATCTTTATGGTCCTCACACAGCCATTAAGTAAAATCCAAGCTCCAAAATGTCTAACAAACTCCCCTTACCTTCCATTTCATTTCATGCCAGGACCCCTACAAAGTCTCAATGTCATTTACAAGGGGTTTCCTGGTAGCCCGAGAAATAATATTTTTGGCAGTTTTAGAAATGGTTGCATAAATGCTGTCTGTCAACTGTTTTCTTTCTCAGTCCTGGAAATGCCAACCATCTCACGCTCAATGCCAAGGCAGACATAATGTGCCCCTTTGCGGGAAGCCTTCTCAGTCACCCAGGTAATGAAACCCTTCCCCCTTCTGCCCCTCCTTCCAGGGTGTAGGGCAAGCTGTTAGTATAGTATTTATAGTATGTGTTCTTTTGTCTGCTTTCTATCTTCTCTGCAAAACCTTTCCTGGACTGATATCATTAAATTAAACTGTGCGTTGGGAACTCTGATTTCGCTGTTCAAATACAAAGTTGCATTTTATTTTAAAGTTAAAATCTGAAAATGTATGTCTTTTCAACACACAGTAACAATTGGAAATCCATATGCAAAAAGGAAAAGAACTTTGACCCATACGGGACTCCATGACTAAAAAAAAAATCACTCAAAATCAGTTGTTGCCTTAAATGTAACACCTGAAACTATAGAACTTAACAGAATAAAAAACATAAAACATTTTTGATTTTCTAAGTCCAAAATTATTTCCTGTATGTCACAACAGTAGCACAATCCGCAAAAGAAAAAAAATCGACAAACTGAATTCATCAAAATAAGAATGTTTGCTCTTTGAAAGGCCTTGTCAGGATAATAAAAACACACTAACACACGGCTTGCACCTTTCATAAAAATTAACTCAAAAATGGGTTGCAGACATAAATGTACAACTCAGAACAATAAAATTCCCAAAAAGTTGTGTTAAAGAAACTCTAGACAATCATGTAATTTCAGACTCAATACCAAAAAAAAATGATCCATGAAAGAAAAAAAACGAAGTGATAAGCCTAACTTCATTAAAATTAAAAAGTCTGCTATGAGAAAGGCAGCACCAACAAAAGGAACTGACTAGGAGAATACACTTGCAAAAGACAAATCTGATAAAGGGCTATTATCGAAACATATAAAAAAGTCTTTAAAAAAAAACACAATTAAATAACAGGCCAAAGACCTTAATTGACTCTTCACCAAGATGCTCCACATCATAAAACATCATCAAGGAAATGCAAGTTCGAACAATGAGATACCACAGAGCCCCTATGAGACCGCCCACAACCCAGAACCCCAACGAACCCTAAATGCCCGTGAGGACGTGGAGGAACCGGAAGTCCCCTTCCTTGCAGGTGGGGATGCTGACCAGCTGGACCACTCTGAAAGACTGTTTGGAGCTTCTTACAAAACTAAACCTACTCTTACCATGTGATCCAGCAAGCACACTCTTCAATATTGACCCAAAGAATTAAAAAACTTACGTCCATACAAAATCTTGCATATAGATACTGTAGCAAGCAGTTCTATTCCTAAGTGCCAAAGCTTGGGAACCGCCAAGATGTCCTCCAGTAGATGAATAGAGAAACCAACAGTGGCACATGCAGACCATGGAATATTATTCAGCATTTACATGAAAGGAACTATCAAACCATGAAAAGAGATAGAGGAACCTTAAGTGCATTATTTCTAAGTGAAAGAAGCCAATCTGACAAAGCTGCATGTTATACGATTTCAACTGCATTATATGTGTGTGTGTATTCTGGGATAAAAACTAGAGAGACAGTAAGAAGATCAGAGTTAGGGGTGGGGGAGAGGGAACAGTAAGTAGAGCACAGAGGACTACTAGGGTAGTGGATCTGTAGGATACTGTAATGATGAGTGCATGTCATTATACATCAGTGCGAACCAAGAATGAATATAGTGAATGTGCAACAGGAAGAGCTCACGAAGGGGAACTGTAGACTTCGGGTAATTCCGATGTACCAGCACAGGTTCATCCTTGTTAACCTCTGTGCCACTGCGCTGGGGAATGTTGGTAATAAGGTAGGCATATGTGGGGCAAGGGTTACACGGCAAATGTCTCTACCTTCTGCTTAATTTTGCTCTGAAGTTCAAACTGCTCTAGAAAACACAGTGTTTCATAAAAAGAAAAGACAAAGCACAAACGAGGTGAAAATATTTACAGATCGTGTATCTGACAAAAATTTTATCTGGAATACGTAAAGAACTTCTCAATGTCAGCATTAGGAAACAAAACAATAATAATATTTGTACAAGCACTCTGCTAGATAAATATACACACTGCAAATATCCTCACAAGCAGGAAATAAACTCAGAGGTGTATAATCACACACCTGTGAGAATGGCTGAAGCTTGGAAGTCTGACGTCGCTGTATATGGGCACTAATTCAGAGGAGCGGGGGGGTCTCTGAGTCCTGCTGGGACTCAGAGCAGCAGCCCCATGCATATGTAAACACACACACATATGCCATATGATCTGGTCACTAATTCTATGTATAATCTGAAATAAATGTGAGCAAGTGAAAGATTGCAACGGATATCCATAACAGTTTAATGCGTAATAGCCCAGAAGAGGATTGATTGGCTTTCAACAGGTGATGAATGATGGTAAAACAAACAGCAAAAGTTCAGATAATAAGTTAACGCAAATGAATGAACCACTGAAACACACAATGAATGAATGAATGTCAAATCAATGATGCTGCATGAAAGAAGCCAGCCAAAACCCACAATATTACATGATTCTATTTCTATATAATGGAAGAAAAATCAGACTAATTTCTAATGAGAGAAGGAGACCAGGAGATCTCTTGGTAGGGCATGGTAGGAGGGATTGCAAAAAAAGAAGCTTTGGAGGGGAGGAGAACACATTACCCTATCTATGTTGGGAATTTCAGAGTGTGTGTGAATATAAGCTTATCAAGATGCACCCTTTGAAGGCAGATTGGTGCAGCCGCCGTGGGAAACAGTATGAAGAGGCCTCAAAAAATTAAAAACAGAACTGCCTATGACCCAGTGATTCCCTGGCCGGGAATTTAACCAAAGAAACCCAAAACACTAATATGAAAGAATATCTGCACCCCTGTGCTATTTACAATAGCTAAGACATGAAAGCATCCCAAGTGCCCATGAATAGATGACCAGGTAGAAAATTATGCAAATATATAACAGAATATCACTCAGCCATAAAATATGAAACCTTACCCTTAACAATAGCATGAATGGACCTAGAGGATATTACGCTGAGTGAAGTCAGACAGAGAAAGACGGATACCATATGATTTCACTTATACGTGAAATCTGAAGAACAAACTAAAAGAACCAAGATTTGAAGCAGACTCATAAATACAGAGAACATTTTGGTGGTGGGCAAAGAAGCGGGTGAGGGGACTGGGTGAGAAAGGTGAAGGGATTGAGATGTACAGACCTGTAGTTACACAACAGTCACGGCGATGCAAAGTACAGCACAAAGAACATAGTCAATAATATTGCAATAACTACGTAGGGCGCCAGGCGGGTACCGGAAATACTAGGGTGGGGGAGGACATTCTGTGAAGTATATGGCTGACCCAGCACTGTGCTACAGACCTGAGACTAATACAGAACGATGCTGCACGTAAACTGTAATTTAAAACTAAGCTTTTTCAAAGCTGTACACTTTAATGATCTGTAGATTACAGTTCATAGAGTTTATACCATTAAAGCTGTTAAAATTAAAGGAAACAAAAATAACTTTCAAAGTATAAACATATTATGTGAGTGAATAAGCTGTTAAAACTCTTTAGAACTATTAACTATATTTTACATTTGCATATACATCTTTCCAAATTAATTTTTTAGCAAGGGCACTTTTGTGAGATGTCAAAATGCTGCTAATTCTGGTTTTTTAAGAAATATGTCTCCTAATGTCTTAACAGGGTGTATCGCGGACTCAATCTATTTCCAGCTCTTAGAGTTCAGTCTATGTGAGAGGAGACAATAGATCGATACACGGCATCCTTAAGGATAAATCAGTTAGTGGTGAATAAAAGAAATCCATTCACCCTGTAAACATTCCATCAGTAAGGATGGCAGGAATTGTCACTAAAACAGATAATATGACAAGAAGTATTCCCATGAAGCTTTGGGATTTTTCTCGGTTTGGTTTGTCTGCTGTTGTTATCAGACATCATTCTTGGCCCTGATTGAAACGGCACAAAACGTTGTGTGTGGTTCCCACGCAGAACGAAAGGTATTTATAACTTGATACTTCCCCTGCAAATACCTGCACACTTGAACAAAGTAAAAAGGCAAGATTTCTTTGATCACAAATTCACTTTGAGTCTTTCACGCCCCAGATGTTTGATTTACAAGTGAAGAGCCCCCACCCGGACAGTGAGCGGTCAATTAAAAACAGCACACATGCGTTCTGATGGGAAAGGCATGGCATTTGTGGGCAGAAGACATGCACAGGAAACGTGTTCCGACTGCCTGCAACAGGCTGCTCCAGAACACATCAAGTCTATGTGAAGACTTCAGCCAGGGACTCCCTGAAACGAGTGACCTCACACCACTCCTGACTGTTGACGATCACCTCTCTACATTCCACTCACCCCAACTGGATTACAAGGCAAATTTCAAGCTCAAAGTTTCAGCTGCGAGAATCACGTAGAACTTAAATAATGCTTCAAAGGCTGCTATTTGATGAGTCGCATTTGTTTTGTTATTTCTGAAACACTGCAATGAATAATTTTAATTGGGCTGCTCTTTGAACAAATGGAGAAACAACCTGAGGAGCAAGTCCTGTCTGTGGAAATTTGGGGGTGGAAACAACCCTTTTTACGCATTATACATTTATAAAAATGCATTCCTTGTCATTCAGGAAAAATTAAATGGGTGCTACTGGAATTCGGAATTGTGAACGCTCTGTGAGCTTTCAAGTGCTTTGGGAGCCATCGTATTTACGGGGCTTTTCAGAGAATACCAGACGTCAATACGTTAGGCTCTTGTTAACGTGTTATCATCCTATGGCAGAAACGGCATACATTTATGTCACGCACAGAAACAATCTGGTGAGTAAACTTATAGGAGAGCATGATTTCAGTCCAAAAAGGCAATACTGTATTTTAAGCACTTAGTGTGAGCTGACACAAGGAATTTATTACAGATGATGCAAGACAAATGAAGCACGAATCAGCTGGTATGTTTTCCTGTAAGCACGTACGTCTGGAGAAAATGGTGTGTGCTTTATGGTAATGCATTAAGTTGCTCACGTCAATAGGAGCCACGGAGAATCGCAGTCCCCATTACCAGATGCTTCATCATTCCTAACAGAGGGCTTGCATCTCTAGTAAGACCGGGAAGGCTGGAAAGAAGGACACTTGCATTTATCAACTGTCTTTTAATGTCAGCTCCTCACTTCATACTTGTATGCACAAATGCCACAGAATGAACTGAGCAGCCCTATGTAATTGGTTCACCCCTGATTAAAAACCATGCATTAAACATAAATATTGTCTCGATACTCTGCGGAAACCAAAATAAAATGGTCGTAAACGTAATGGGAAACGCCGCAGAACGACAGAATCAAGACGAAGGGGAAGTGCACAGGTCCGAAGGAGCGTCTGTAAAACCTGCTGGGAGGCAAAACGCACACACACGAGTGGTCACAGACTTAGCACAGTGGCCAGGACTAGTGTGTGGGCAATGGGGGTGGAGGCGGGACGCCAGCTAAGTCGTGCCAGAGTAACTGGTGAGAAAATCAAGTGCAGTCCTGGGGAGCTGGTTGTCCACACACACACACACACACACACACACACACACACACACATGAGAGAGTGAAATGGGACTGTGTCTTTAGAATAAGAACTTGGTCTACAAAGGGGTGGGGGAGGCAACTACACACACATTAAGACATTATTTATATTTTTAAATCATATGCATGTATACAGAAATATATTTCAAAAGTAAAAAACATTACAAAAGAAAGATAGCATCTTTCCTTGTGTTTAGCCTTTCTTAGAGTTTTCAGCATATAGTAAATGAACACTAGTGTGTGTACAAGTGCATGAATGTGGCCATCTCCACGTGACAGTGACAACTATCTAGAGAAGGAACAGACACTCAAGACATGTAACATGTATTTGTTCTAAGTAATGCAGACGTGAGAGTAACCAACCCTGGGTATTGTCACTCAGTGCTGAGTGCTGGGCCAGCTACACCTTGCTGAGTATTTTTCACTGAGGATAAAATGAGATATTAATAGGTATAAAGATAAAATACTAGGTATCTGCTAAAAAAGGAGAGCGAAATGTTAGTGGGAAATTATTCACAATTAATAAAAACAAATTAGATTCTATATGGCAAGATGAAAAAACAATATCTGGATTGTACACGGGTGTATCGCAGTACATTAAATGATTGAAACCTTTAAATAAGCACAATAAAAGGACTGTTAATTGCCGAACAAGGTGAATTAACTCCTTGTTCGAATCCAAGAGCGTGCACGTCAAACTGGGGAGCACGCACAGTGGTGATACCTGAAGATTTTTCAAAGGGAAATAAGCAAGGTCCTGCCAAAGGAACTCTCTTTCTTGTTCTCGAATTTTATACACACTCCATGGATGCCATGAGAGAGAACGCCTCTTGTTGAGACATCATGTCAGGCACTCTATCTCAGCTCCCCGTCTGAATGTTCCTTCTCTCGCATTCAGTGCAGACAAGCGTACCTCCCATCATCCCAGACTTCACAACTGGGCATCGTCCAGCATTAAAATGTTCAGAGGCAAATCATGATTTTGAGGCGATTATAGCATATAAAAAGATAAGGAGAGTTTTAAAAGAAAGAAATTATAAAATTGCAAAGACAAAATGAGGTATGGAAGTAAATATTTACTTAGAATATGAAAAGAGATCATAAATAATTATTGGAGCTTGGAGTTCAAGGTCCATTTCTTGTGAAATTACTTTCGGCAATTTAGCAGAACTGCTTGCACAGGAAGACTTCTGGCTTGCAATCTGTCTTCATTTCCTCTCCTAGCACAATCTACTACTAACAGTGACTCCAAGCAATCAAAAGAGTCTATTCATGGGAGGGGCTCTCAACTTGAAGTTCATTATCTTCAAGGCCGTCCGCTTCTGCTTCCAGGCCTCCAAATAAAGATACGACTTACATGTGGAATCTAACGAATAACATAAACCAACCAACAAAATAGAAACAGACTCACAGAGACTGAGAACAGACTGACAGCTGTCAGAGGGAAGGAGGTTAGGGGGCTGGATGAAAAAGGTGAAGGAAGCCCTGGCTGGTGTAGCTCAGTGGATTGAGCGCAGGCCTGCGAACCAGATAATCGCGGTTCGATTCCCAGTCAGGGCACATGCCTGGGTTGCAGGCCAGTTCCCAGCAGGGGCCAGTTCCCAGCAGGGCATGCACGAGAAGCAACCATACATTGATGTTTCTCTTCCTCTCTCCTTCCCTTCTCTTCT
The DNA here is from genome assembly GCF_014824575.4 of Sturnira hondurensis. Taxonomy (NCBI): domain Eukaryota; kingdom Metazoa; phylum Chordata; class Mammalia; order Chiroptera; family Phyllostomidae; genus Sturnira; species Sturnira hondurensis. The sequence goes on from NW_028091156.1 coordinate 10,177,853, forward strand.
AAAGATAAATAAAAAGAAAAAAATAAAGAAAAAAATAAAGAAAAAGGTGAAGGAGTTAAGCAAAAAAAAAAAAAAAAAACCACATACACAAACAATAGTACGTTGATTACCAGAGGGAAAGGGGGTTGGGGGAGGGGGAATAGTGAAAAAAAGGTGTATATAAACAGTGATAGAAGGATACTTGGGGTAGTGAACACACAATACAGTACAGAGATGATGTATTATAGAATTGTACACCTGAAGTTTATATGATTTTATTAACTAATTACCCCAATAAACTCAATTAATAATAAATAATGAAAAATAAAGAAAACCGTGAATGGCAGTGAAGATTCCTCTAACCGATTGCAGTGCTATTAACCCATGGGATAGCCAGGGTTCTTCCCTTGCTTTAGACAGGTTCCTGTTAAGAATAACATGTACAGATAGAAATCAATATTTTGGCCCAATGTTCTGAAGTCAGATATTGTAGAGTAGGATGGAAAGAATGAAAACAACCTAATTTAAACACCGTGTCGTACTTCTGAACCTCTGTAGGATGGACAGAGGCTGAGTGCTCCCACGTATGGGGAGACTGTTTGGGGGCCACGGAGCGCAAGACTGTGAACATAGACATTTTGAAGATAAACTTTTAAAACTGCCATTTAAATTTAAAAATCTAAAAACACTGAACATAATATCAGAAGAGTAAAATGGCAATCCACAGAATGGCAGGTAACATTTGCAAATTATGTATCTGATAAGAGATTGTTCTCTAGGATATATTTAAAAAGAATTCAGACAACTGAATAACACAAAAGAAAAATAACCCAATTTAAGAATAAGCAAAGAATATGAACAGACATCTCTCCAAAGAAAAAACGCAAATGGCCAATAAGCAAATAAAGGATACAAAAAATAATCAAGAATCGGGGAAATATGCAAATAAAAACCACAATGAGATGCCACTTCACATCCATTAGGAAGCTCATTATCAAAATAAATAGAGTGTTGGCAAAAACGTGGAGAAACTGGAACTGCAGTGCACTGTTGCTGGGAATGTGAGATGGTGCAGCTGCTATGGAAAACAGGTAGGCAAGGTCTGCAAAGTAGCAAATAGGATTATCACACAATATAGAGACTCCACTTCGAGCTATTCAATGCATAAGCAAAAGGATTGAAAGGACTACATTGTACAGTTTTGCATCACTGTCCATAGCATTACTCACTGTAGCCAAAGAATGGAAGCAACCTAAATACTCATAGACAGACGAATGATATTCCATTGTGTGTGTGTATATATATATATACACACACACAATGGAATATCATTCGGCCTCAGACAGAAGGAATTCCTGACACCCACTGCATGGTGGCTGAGCCCTGACTGCCTTACGCTAAGTGAAACAATCTAGACACAGCAGGGCCAGCACTGAAGTGCCGTGTGACTCCACTGGCATCTGTCACCTAGAAGGCTGGTGGAGACGAGAACAGAGTGGTGCTCCCCAGGGCTATGGAAGGGTGAGGATGGAGAGTCATCATGGATGTAGTCCCAGTTTCAGTTTGGGGATGAAGAAATGTCCTGGAAGTCAATAGAGAAGACAGTTGCACAACAATGCATGTGCCACTGAATGGTACCCTTAGTCAAGATTACAAATGCTGTGTGTTTTATATATATATATATATATATATACACACACACACATACATACATATATACACACACACATATATATTTCCAAAATTAAAAAGAAAAATCAAAAACAACTCAGAAGGAAAGTGAATAAAATAAAATATTTTCAAACCTGTATTCTAATGTCTCCAAAAACTAGTGAGGAAAATCTTCCCCAAAGAAGAGATCTATCACGAATTGGAAAAAAAAACAAGATAAAGATGTCACTGTCCCTAAACTGATCTATAGATTTAAAAGGATTCTAATAAAAACACCAGTAGGTGATTTTGCATTGTTTTGCAGAAATTAAGGAACTAAATCTACAATTTAACGGAAATGTGAAGGACCGGGCACAGTCAAAATAAAATATCTAAAAATTAAAACAAAGTTCAAGAATATATGCTACCTGATTTTATAACTCAGTATACAAAAGCACAGTAAGTAATACAATATGATTGGGGCATAGAGTTAGACATATCAACAGAACAGAGAGTCCAAAATTTTACCTATACAGTCAACTGCTTTCGAAAAGACGCACCAGCGTAATTCAAGATGTAAATGATAGGCTTTCACTGATTCCAAGACAACAAAATACCTGAATGGGGGAAAAAAGAATACTGAAGCCATTCTCACATTACAGATACTCCTCAACCTATGATGGGGTTGCATCTAGAAACCCATTCTAAGCTAAAAATATCCTAAGCCAAAAGTTTACTTAATACTGCTAATCAGCCAAAAATCATAGCTTAGCCTCGGCTGCCTGAAACAAGCTCAGAACTTTGGCATCAGGGTACAGCTGAGCGATTATCTGGTCTCATCTCAAGAGTCATCTCCTTCCGATTCTTCCCACGAGAAGCAAGAGACACATGAGTATGCTGCAGACACGATGGGGTGGGAAAACAAAAAATACATTATCAAAAAAAAACCCCACTGGCAACACAGTGCCCGGTAGGGTATTGGTGGTTTACCCTCCTGATGGCAGGCTGGCGGGGCCCTGCGGCTGCCGCCACTGTCCAGCAGCAGGAAAAGATCAAAATCCAAAACTGAAATATGGTTTCCACTGAGTGCCTATCCCATTCACACCACTGTAAAGTCAGAAAATCATAACTCGCACCATTCTGCGCTGAACCACCATAAATCAGTGACCACCTGTATAACGATATTACTTTAAAATACATTGCAGAGGAAAGCGTAAAAGTTGGAGCTAAAACTTTCTAGAAGTAAAACCTTTAGAGGAAGAAAATATGTGTAGAGAGGACTCAGCCTTAAGTACTAAATAAAAATAGTGACAAATTAGACTTCGTCAACACTGTTATCAATATTCAAAAGAAGCTCTCAAGAAAATAATAAGGCAGAATACAGACTGCGAGATAATAGTGACAACATACAATTGAACTATGTTCATAATTATATAAAAAGCCCTTACAGAGGAATCATCAAACCTGCCAATATTAAATGGGCAAGAGATTTCAAAAGACATCATAGAAGACGACACAGGAATGGCAAATAAGCACACGGAACATTGCTCCATGTGAGTTGTCAATTCAAACCACAGTGGGATCCGATTTCACAAGCACAGCCAGAGCTGGAATTCAAGCCACTGGCGTCACTGAGAGCAAAGGCAGATCTAGAATCTCATACAGCACATGTCAGAATGGTGGCACCTCTTTGGAAACACGGTGAAAGTTTCTTATTAGGGCAAGCATACGCCTGTCACAAAACCTAGCCATTCCACGCTTATATACTGACTGAGCTATAATGGAAACATATGTTCATAGGAGGATTCCTACATGAATGTTCAGAGTATAGCTACTTTTTAAAAATCATACCCCAAAGCAAAGCAACATAAAGAAAGATCGGCAGGTGAGTGAATAGTGATATGATGAACTACAACTCAACGACAGAAATAACTACTGATTCTTTCACCCACATGGGTCAACCTAACAGACAACTTGTTGGCACAAATAACCTAAAAAAGAGCTTTGGAAAATAGTTTTTCAGGGCTTATGTCTCTGCACTCGTGAGAGGCACACCTTTCATTCTGAATTATATTTCAAGGATGTCTGTTGAGCAAAGAGTCTGGAAAGAGAGCAATGGTGTGTCCCTTCTGGACAAAAAGTAGAATTGTTTTCTGACCAAATTAGTAAGGGAGCACTTCCCTGTGGAACAAAGCTTGGGCAGATCTACAATCAGCAGTTTAAGAATGAGATGATGCTGGAGAAGTCCAAGTTCATGCTGCCAGGGGAGCGTGCAGGGCAGTGGAGGTCAACGTTCTCTACACTAGTCAGTCTCTGGTTTAAGGCGGGGAACGGGAGTCTGCAATGTCCTCTGCTGTTCACATTGACCTGCTCAATCAGACACCTGGCCCCTGACCACGTGGCCAACAAGCATTTAGTGAAATGATTCTGCCCTCCTCCTGTGGGCCAAGGATGTGGTCGTGGCCCTCTCCAGCGGTGGAAGGCCTTCTCTGTGCCTTCACCCCACCCCCAGATGGAGAGTGTCTTCACCTGTGCCCAAGGTCACAGGTTTTGCTGTGATTCACTGAATGCATCCAGGCTGTTCTTTCAGGGACGTGAGGGGAGACAATTTCGGGCTGGTCTCTTGACCACAATGAACGCTTTCTCGGGATGTGCCCACTGCCAGTCTTTTTCCTCAGGACTCCTTCAGGTCCCTACAGGTGACCTTGGCCTCCCCCTGTGCCTGAATGCCAGGGTCACTGTTCTCGTCCTCACTCACACTTGGCCTTTAGCAATTAGTCAGCAATCTTAGAGAAATCTTTTTGATCAACTCTGTGACGACTGGGTTCCACCCTGGTGAGCAAGTGCCTGCATCCCATCTCCCCAGGCAACGGTCATCACATAAGCACTCAGCACTGAGTGGGAAGTAAAAATGATAAATTGACGGGTCTGAGAAAAGCTGCGATTGGGCAAGTGACCTGTTTTTGTGAGGGTGGAAGAGACGCCCCTTCCAGCTTTCAACATCCTAAGAGGAAGCTGGGAGTCTGGGTGATGCCCTTAGAAGGATGTAGAAAACATCACTAGACCCAGGTACACAGAAATGGGGGTGGGTGGCAGCACCATTTCTGATCCTGTGGTGAGATTTTGTTCTAATTTCATTTAATTTTAGATTAAACAAGGTGAATGGAAGTACTACAGGCTTAACTAAGTCATTTGATGTCTTCATAAGCAGGTGGTTTCCAACTCACTGTCTTCCAAAAAGTTAAAAGGAATTGCATAAGTCGACAGCAGATGAAAAACTGCACTTAATTATAAAACATAAAATTATGTAACACCTGATTTTGACACATAATGAGACAAATCAAAATGCTGAGTGGCGTTGCTAGAAAAAGACTTACTCCATTCCAACCTCCTTGTTTATATGAAAAAGATTTTTCAATATAAAAGAAGAATAAATGCTGAAAAGTCTCTTCAGATGTAATATTCATCTATGAACTTATGAAGTAATTGGAAATATAAGCCTCATCCATGTTATTAAAAAATAAATTTCCAGTAAACTGAGTTGGTCATTTGTGTACTAAAAAAACTTGTGATGAGTCTCAATCTAGGGGGAAAAAAATCCCATTTAGATCCCAAAGAAAAACTTTAACAATAATAAATGTAGGTATATGCTGGCTGTTCTAAGAAGCATAATAGGATAATCTGTATTATACATTTTCAGGAATGCAAATATATTACATGAGAATAAAATACTAGGGTCTGGGAGAGACATGGGGATATAAGTTAAAGAGAAAAATTCAAGTTTTCTAATAATATATAAAACACTGTTATTTTTAATCGACAATTACAGGTGCCAAAGTGAATGGTATGCATGTTCTATTGATCCATTGGAAAGCATATTATTATAGCTTTATTTTAAAATGTCAAATACTTAAGAGTGTATTGGCAAATATACCCTTTTCAAATATTTAAGCTGACATTAACAAATGCGGGTTCCAAATTAAACTTGGGGTGAAGGCATATAGATTACAGAATTATTTTAGGCATGTGAGACTGACGACTTGGAAGAGCCCGCAAGTAAGGTGCTAGCCCGGCAGTTACGTGGATGCGCTGGGCAGTGACCCAAGCTGAGTCCCATAAAACAACACCTGATGCTTCACGGCTCAAGAGAGGCTTCAAAAGATGTAAGCATCTTGCTTCCACCGCCTGGCCTGTGACTCACTGACCATGCCCGAAAGAGCATCTCATAGCACAACACTGACTATCTCAGTCACCCTGAAATGCTTGGGGGGATTCCTACTGGAAACTAACATGCCTTGTCTCTGCAAACCCAAACCCAACCCCCAGATGTTGTCGCCCACCGTTAGGGTATATAATACACGAAAAATCCCTATGCTTAAACAGAACTGTGAAGCCCAGTCAAAGGTACGTCCATCCTAGCGGGGCATGAAAAGTCATTGCGTGCTGGTCAGCAGAACGCCAGCCCCCGTCTTCCGCCCACCCTCTCCTTATAGGGCAAGCCAGCTTACCTATTTGATTGTTTTTGCTTTTTCACTGACCGCTGCCACCATAGCGGAGTGGCTGTCACACCAGATGCCTTTGACATGCCCCTTCTGTGTTAGACACCAGCCCCTGATGACCACGAAGCGACCTTGGTGCAAACTGTACTAAGCAGGAAAAACACGAAGCTCTATCCAAGTGCCCTGTGGAGCTCAGTCACGAAATATTTCCTGAAATATGCTCGTTCACGTGTATTTTTGGATGAATCACATCTGGAACTTCTGTTTGATTGATCAGGCATCATTTCACTCTCCAGTCACTGCTCTCATTCGATACTGTCTGTCCAAGTCCATCAGCATACAGTGTTCTCCCCCACACTTGATTTGATCTCCCCTTTAATAATATTAGTTTACCTTCCACAGCTTGTCAGAGTTTTTAGTACATGGCTTCGCCATTTTCTAATGATTAATATTCATCTTCTTACAATTTCTACCCTTAGTCTCGACTCTGTGCTGTAGACAATATAAGTTTATTTCCTTTTTCACTTGAGGAACTAACACATAAGAATACAGCCTTTCTCATTTCAAAGTTAAATCTGCATATTGCTCATTACTCTGCATATTACTCACCTTGTCAAAATTCTCATTATAGTTTTCCTATTCCAAGAAATAGGAATGATGTTTAATTATGGAGGAAAAATTTACTAGCAATAGTGTTCTGAATCCCATGATTGCATTTTATACTTATTAATGCAGTAATTTTAATATTTTGGTAAAACCCTCCCTCCCCACATTGCTTCCTTATCACATTAAATGACAGCTTACAAGTCCATGAGGAATAACTCAGAAGTGCTCAGTTTATGTCCTAATATCACACTTCTTCGTTATTTGTGTTTTAATGCAAATTGTGGCTTCACATGCATCTCTGTTAAGATATCTTAACAGGTTCAAGTCTTGGTCTTGATTTGTTTATTGGCCTTGGACAAATTTATTAATCATTGCAGTCCTTCCTTCTTTCCCTAGTTCCATGAATGGTGGGAAACGTCTCTGCCTCCATTCATTCATTTGCTTAAACTTCTCTGCAGATCACACCTCAGTGAGATCAGGTCATTATCATCTGTGTGGGAAGATTTATCTACAAAGGCAAAATGGGCAGAGGGCCGCTGCATGTGTGGGAGGCTGGGAATATTGTGTTCACAAAATATTGAGGAGAAAATACCTCCAAAAAAAAGTGTCATGTCAGTCCAAAATGTAATGGGAAATTCACATTTCGAAGCTCCTCTAAAACAGGAAGTCAATGAATGAATGCCCTTTGTTTCTCAGCCGGGGGAGGATCAGGAAATTAAATCTCTCCTCTGCCCTTCTGCATGGATAATGCAATCGCTTGTATGGATGTGATAAGGGAAAGAAATGCTTTCCTTCCTTAAAAAGAGGAGAATAATGAAACATACACTGTAACATATGAGGAAAAAATTGTCTTCCAGGAGAAAAAATAGTGCAAAGATATAATCACAGCTGCCAGTGTAAGACATGTTAGTGCCTTATTTTTCAGCTAGCAGGTAATTCAAAACTTCGGCAGGCATCAAAGGAAAAGAAGAGAAACTCCAAGAATTTCCAAATCATTTTAAGTAAAATATACCCACTCAACTGGCTGATAGTTATATGGCTAGCAATGATATAACAAGGCATATTTTCCCCCTAATAATCGTTGACGGTAAAATCTTTTGAATATATATTTCCCAAACACCGAAACCATTAAAACCAAATCTGGTACCATGCAATTAGGACAGAAACACTCTTATCCTGGAGGAGCCAACGGAAAGAGAGCAACTCAACAATTTATAGAGAATAACTAGGAAGTCAAGTAGCTTCAGCAGAAAAAAATAAGACGAGCCCTCACTGCTATCAGAACTAGTCAACGTTTTCCATTTTTTGTAAGTACTCCCTTTAGTTTCTCCTGGAGAGTGGGTCCCCCCTCTTTCTGGAAAACAGATAAGCATGTGTAGATATTCAGTAAGATTATCTATCTACACATATATTTCCTTAAAATCAATATTTTCATAGATACATATAATTTTCACGGATCAGGAATGAACTAATCCATGTTTCCTTAGCACTTGCTTAGACCTTAATTTAAATAAAGATATACATCAGAAGCAGCCCCTCCCAATAAATGCTGCATATGTTCTACTTATTTATGTTTAATAAGTGGTACAGCATGTATAACTATATTATCATTCAGGGAGGGGTAAGAAACATTCCAATTATTCTACCTTTTATAATACTATGATATTTAACCAGACTGTCAGAGAATGGTCATGAATATATATTAGTTATCCACAAAGCTATTACAATCAAAATTCTTTTACACAAAACTGGAAGAAAAATATTGAAAACAGCACTCGAGACAAACTTCCCTCCTAAAAAAAGAATTCCTTTTTTATCTAACTGTTGGTTACCAAAGCACGCTACAAATGGAACGCCTACTTAGTTTCTGGTGAAAGTAAGCCAAAGGTATGAGTTTCAATTACACTCGGAAAGAGTGCAATTATGTAGTAGATTTTAAATGGTGCCAGGGAAGTTATAAAGAATTTTAAGAATAGTCGTAATTTTCAAAGATAGGTTCAGTTCTAACTCAAGGTAGAGAAACAAATCAAGTAAATTACTGATATTTGCTCATCTTCACATTTTGCATCATGGTACTCAAGCTGTTTATCAAAATAAACCATTTCGGCTTTGAGGGCTAATGCCATGTAAGTGGTGGGGCAACTCGAGAGTACATTTGACTCCCACATTCTGGAAAGCAGTGCTACACTTCACCCAAGTCCCACAGCCTGAGGACCGGGGTCGGGGGCAGTTAAGTCCCCGTGTGAGGGCAGAAAACTGTTCCTCCACCCTTCTGTTCTCCGGGTGGGGTGCTGCGTACCCACCGGGGAAGGGCCTTCTGCTTTCCCTGGTCAGTCCATCAATTCAAGTCTTCCAGAAACAGTCTTTTCACGTGCACTACTGTTCCATTTTATCACAGCCTCCATATATGTGTGGGACGAATGAGACGCGATCAGGTTCTCTTGCCTTCATGACAACAAATGAATTCAACCTTTATGTACTACATTGGAAAATCAATATAAAGTTTTAACATAATGTGATGGTGGGCACTAACTGCAATCACAAGGATTACATAAGGAAAAAAGTAGAAGAAATTAGAATCACGTCTAGCACACAAGAATAGCCGATGTATATTAGTCATTATTTGAATGTTCGTTACACAGGAAGCCATGAACGTATTTTCCTTTCAGAATAGGCAGAGTGAAACTAAAAGCTAAAGCTTTGCTATTATTTCTTTAAAGTTCACAAGAATTACCCAAGGGGTTACTCCACACGTAGATCGCTAGGTCCCCGGGGGTCGTATGTGGTGTCCTCAGAAATCTGTGTGAGTACACTTTAGGGTATTCTAATTCAAGCGCTCTTTGAGTAAAAAAAAAAAAAAAAAAAATTACCAAACAACGTTTGCATATTTGACACACCCAACCCAACTTCAAGTTACTGTACTCAATTATGCTCATTTAATACAGAATTGGTATAATGAGTAAAATGAGCAACCACCAGATTTTAGGCAGGATGCTGGGTCCTTCATAAGTCACCTCATTCAATCCTCACGCGTGGGCATTGTAACAAATACCTGCTAGTATCTGATAGAGTCCTCTCACTCTTGTCTCACCTTAAAGCACCTTTTTGCTCCAACAAAGGCAATGAGCTACCCACCAGCACACCCCCTTTGCAGAGGGAGGCCTTCCAGTCTCTGAAGAGGTACTCAAGGCTGCTAATGCTTAATGGGACAGGAGAGATACTAAGAGATGTCCTTCTAAAAACTTCGGTTGCCAGCAAGATGCAGACTATGGGTGAGACAGTCCTGAACTTGACCCTCATCCTGTGGCTGCCTCTTCAGCCCAAACATGCACAAACAACCTTGTCCTTAAGCTTTTATCCCTGAAAGTACTGGTGCTATTGCAGTCAGGGTGTTTTAACAGTAAACAATAGAACAACATATGACCATGTGCCTAGTGAAAACAAGCAACGAGCTAACATTTAGGAAAGAACAATTTTATGTTTTCCAATAAATTATTTGAATTGAAGAACACTTTCACATTTATAACCATACTCCTTATCGGGTTCTCTCCATGTGTATCGGATATATAAACAGAGAATGTATAGATTCTCAAAAGACAGGCAAAGATTCCACCGAATGGAAACTTGGATTTTTGTGATCTTGTGTGATTCTTTAGCCAGAAATATGAATGTTAAAGTTGTACATGTAAGATTCTCCTACGTAAGAAAAAGCCCCACAGGGGAAAAAAATAGAACTCACTCTGTTTTGCTTCCTTCATTCGGTCATCCACACAACCAACATTTTTCACCTGAGCTCACATATGCCAGAATATGAGGAGGTGTTGACAAATACCGAAAAGGCACTGTCCTTCAGGAATGGGTAGTCCAGTGGAGAGAAATCTCAATACAAAAGATATTATGCCATAATATAATTAGTGCTAGAACAATGGTGAGGGTATTTAAATAACTGAGAAAACACTGAGAAGAATAAGCTGATCAGTCCTGAGGGGCCAGAGCTCCCAGACAAGTTTACATCTAAGCTGAACCACCACGGGACAAAGCAAGGACGTGGTCGTTCTGAGAAACAGGAGATGTAAAAAACCAGACATTATTGTGACATATACACACACTTATATTTACAGTCAGGAGCCACACGTCTAATTTTGGGGGTGGAAAGGTACCACTATGTGAGAGAATAAGGCTAGAATAATCCTAGGGTGTTGTGTCAGTATGAACCTGTTTTCAGCTCCATAGACACGTAGATGGTTACATGTGAAATATATACAGATATGTGCACAGACATGGGCTCGTTCGCATTCATGTGTGTCCTTGCCTGCCAGTTTAGAGCCCTGGAAGAAACAGTGCCCTAATAGCAAGTGTACGCATTGTAACCATTTTTAGAGCGTATTGTAAGAAAACAAACCAGGGTACCTGGGAGAAGCAGCAGACTCAAGGACCAGAGGAGGAAACATGTCAGGTGAGCCTGGAGCACCTTGGAGGGACGAGTCTTCCAGGAGCCTAGAAATATAAACAAAAGAAACCAATAAACAACAACGTTATTTTGCATTAGCTTCAGGTATATAGCGCCGTGGTTAGGTTATCATACACTTTGCAAAGTGTTTGTCCTGATATTCCCAGTTCCCACCGGGCACCATGCTGTCATTTCAATATAACTGACTGTGTTTCCTGTGCTGTATTTTATATGTTTGTGATGGTTCTGGAACTACAATTTGTACTTTTCAGCGGCTTCGCCCTTCTCACCCAGCCCCCAGCCCCGAGCCCCTGCCCACCTGGCAACCATCAATCTGTTCTCTGCATCTATGAGTTCCCTTCAGCTGTGTTTGTTTATTTTGCTTTTAGATTCCGCATAGAAGGGAGATCACACGGTATGCGCCTTTCTCTGTCTGCCTTCACTTAGAACCGGACCATCCAGGTCCGCCCGAAGGGGCCCTTTTTGTTCATCACACTTAAAATAGAACCGCAGTCACCCCGTGTCCTATCAGGCTTTACTTTTTCCTTGTAAGACCGATATTTAATATTCCTATGTCCACTTTTGTTCATCTCATCCCACTAACGTGATGCTTTAAGAAGAGCAAGACTTCCGTTTCTTCAATTTTACCAACGGTTCTTAGAGAAATGGTGCTGTGTGTGTTTTCCTTCAGCCTTCCACCCTTAGCCCATGGGCACCGACACCTCAGAAGTGTTCAGGCCATATTTTCTGCCAAGTCCAGGGGTGACTGAGGTCATCCACAGGACCCCAGGCCTCATGCAGATGCAACATATATCAGAGAGAAGCAGACACGTTCGTGATTTATAAGCATTTGGGGGTCTGCAGGGAGAGATGCACTCTGGTCAGATAATTCTGAAATGGATACATGAAATTGCGATTCAGACAAATGCCACTCAGGAGACGTAAACTGTATCACGGGAGAGGATCACACAGGCCATCCGATCTCCGTGGAGAGGTTAGGAAAGGTGCTTCTGAGGGAAGGAGTGTCGCAGCAAATGTGCCTGGGCCACCTGCAGGAAGAGCAGAGGGGCTGCCTTTGGAGATGAAGGAACGCAGATGCCATCCAGCATGGCGGGGGACTGAGAGGTCACAGCAGCCGAGAGAGGGAGGTCACAGTACAGCTCGAGATGGAGCTCCCATTTCTATGGGGAACTGGTAAGACGTGTCACAGAGGTTTGCATTCATCACAAGAACAATGAGAATGTTTTCAGAAAGAAAAATCGGATGTAGGTTTTGGAGAGAATAAAATCAGATGATTTGGTTTACAGTGTCACAAGCTAGAGGCAGGGTAAAAGTCCCAAAGAGAGGGGTCATTAGTTTGAACTGGGGAGGGAGAGAAATAGATTAGATCTTAGGAATATTGTGGAAGAAAAAACTACAGAGGATTTAAAGATAAATTAACTATTGCAAGAGATGGAGCAGGACACATGGATTATTGCTAGTTCTATGGTTTTCAAAAACAATGGATTGGATCTGGCCACTTAATGGAATTAAATAAAATAAGAAATGTACCAGCTAAGGCATCAGAAAGGGGAATGATTGAGGTTCCTCTGACCCATGTGAGTTTTAATTAGGACGTCGGGGCAATGGACAGCACCTGGTCGAACAATAGCCGTCAGCAATATAAAGTAATGACTCTGAGTGCAGGTGAAAACTGCATTGGTGTGAACGCAGACTACCGTGTAGAAGATACAGCTTATCCACCTTTGTGAAATGAGGAATTCCAATAAGAAATGGTTGGGCAAGGGGGAATAAATCAGCAAGGAAAAGAGGGAGAAACAACTAAGTAGGCACGATGACAACTCAAGAGCAGAATGGAAGTCAAGATGATTTTTTTTTTCGATAAAAGGAGCATCCTTAGCAGGTTTGAAGTTACTACAAGTTCAATTCAAGTCAGCACCAACCATATCTCCTTTATTTTCCTCGTGAAGGACAACACTGATATTCTCTCTCTCTCTCTCTCTCCATGTATGTGCACGTGAATTTTTGAAAATTAGGAGTATTAGCAGAAAACTACAGGCTTACAGGTCTGTGATGATGATAAAAATCAGAATCTACAGCTGGAGATGAGGGAACCACAGAGCAGTGAACACAAATATCACCATCAAAAATCATCATTATCATCGGCCTAATCCTAAACCACACACTGCACAGTGTAAATTTCCAGAACTCTATGCCAGTAAACTTGGTAACCTGGATGAAACAAACCACTTGCTTAAAAGACATCGTTGGCCATAACTGGCATAAGGAAAAATGGTGCATATATGCATGGACCTATATCTCTTAAAGAAATTAAATCAATGGTTAATATCTTCCAAAACAGAAAGCCCCCGGCCCAGATGGGCTCAGCACTGAACTGCTTCAAATATTTGAGAAAATTTTACCAATTCTCTACCATCCCTTTCAGAGAACTGAATCGGAGGAACTGCTTCCCACCTCGCCCTAAGAGGCCAGCATTACCCTAATCCCCAACCCAGACAAAAGTATTGCAAGAAAAGAAAAACAGACCAGCCTTTATGAAGAACATAGGTGCAAAAATCCTCAATAAAATATTGCAATTGAACCCAATATATAAAGTGGGATTCATCCTAGAAATATTCAATATATGTTTAATAAAATATGCAATATTTTATTAAATATGGGATATTTAATAAAACATTCAAGATACCTCTCACTTCTAGGTGTTTACCCAAATGAACTGAAGCTATGTTTATGCAAAAACTTGTGTATAAAAGTTTACAGAAACTTCCATTTGTAATTGCCCAACTGGAAACAATGGAAATATCCTGGGTAATAAATAAACGAAGTGAGGTGTATGCACACAATAGAGCAATACCTAGCAATTAAAAAAATGAATTATTCATAAATGCCAGAATGTACATGAATCTCAAATAAATACTGCCAAGTGAAGATAGACTAACGGGCTTTGCTTCTTAGGATCCCACTTATTTGATGGTCTAGAAAAGCAACTAACTCTCCAGGGACAGAAAGCAGACCCAGGAGCAGCTGTTCGGTCGTAACTGACTAAAATACAGCATCCGGGACTTTTTCTTATGATGGAACTCTTCTCTGCTGTGAGTGCTATTGTGTGCACACAGCTGTATAACGTTGCCAAACCCTCCGAAATGCAAACCGAAGAAAGTAAATGTTATGACATGTACACTCCTTTAATTTTTAAAAATGGAGAGAAGATACCAGTTTTTCTTTCTGGCTGGTGTTCACCTGCATGTTCCTATATAAAGCTGTATTTTAACAAAATCTGAAATCCTGGACTATTTCATATACATAATATTTGCATTCATTAAAAAGGAGGAGGAAAACAAAAGCTGTCCTACATGAAGCCATAGAAAATAAGGCGTGAATTCATATTCTGGTTATGCAGAGCGAGACAACTGGACTCACTCTTTAATAGGATCCCTTCGCCTAGATTTCCTGTCTAGTCGAACCGCAGCCAGTGCCTGTCAGTCATGAATTCACCTGCTAACCCAACTTTGTCACCTCAAAACGAATCCTCGCGCACTTTGTGGTCATTTGTGGGCACGTGCAGAGCGAAAAATATTTGGTTTTTGAGTCACGTGACTCACACGTCCCCCCTGAGGTGGGACAAGGTATCACTGTGTCCTTGTTCTAGCTCCACAATGTCAGAGGGTCTTATGCTCCATCTATTTAGGGCCCATTGGGGTGTTTGGTTTATTTTCTGATGATTCCTGCGTCTAACGGAACCCCCAAATGTAGTGCCCAAGGTCCACCTGGAGCCGGGAGGCCGAGCTGGGCCTTCAGGAGGAAGTAACACGGGTTCAGGAAACACGGGGAGGGAATCTGCTGATCGGTCTAGGAGGCCGCTCCGGAAGGGACAACAAGGTGTCGACAGAATCTGATGAAACTACAAAAATGGGGAAAGAGCGGCTGTGTTTGTGGACCCCAATGCTGACAACCGATGAAACGGCCTGATGGATGGCACTGAGGTGCAGCGGAAGTCCAAAATTCACGGTCATGTCCCCAGGGTCGGGGATGCTAACAAGACCTCCTTAGCTGCAGCTGGCTGGAGAGCACATTTCAAACATAATGTGGCCTATTTTTCCCTCCCTGTTTTTAAGTGTCTCGATTAATTACGCTGTATAACACCCTTTAATATGAGCCAACCTAGCTGAACATAGAATAAATCAAGGCTCTGAATAAATTTGGAAGTTGAGAGTAAATTGAAAAATAATATCCAAATGAGAAAACCAAATTGCAATGTGTTTTATAGCTTGAAGGGAAAAATGAATGTGCCCTACCTCAAGAAATTTATCAGCTCTAAACATCTGATTGTGTCAGATCCAGTTTGCAAAAATAATCAAACAGGCTCAAATATCACTTTAACTAGTAGGGAAAATAAATCATTAAAATTGTAGCCTAAAGCGTAAAGATAAGCAACAACAATAATACAAAAAATTTGAAGATGGAGAAAGGGCCTTCATCGCTTTATTTTAATCAACGTGTTACCTCATTACAGTGTAACTACCCATAATGCCCTGGGCCCACCCCAAGCTTCACCTGCCCCTGAAGCAAGGATAATGACTTGACGGTTTTCAATTGCACAAATGTTCTTAAAAAACGAAACTTGCACGCAGCTCTGGCTTTAGGCAATTGGAAAGATTACCAATTATTTCTTCTTCAGCATATTTACAAAAACCTAGAATCCACTTCATTTCTACTATAAAACAATAGCCCTTTATTGATGGCTCTGTCAGATAATTATCTTTGGACTCCAAAGACTTTCTCTGTCTTCCTTGCTTTCATCTCTTTCCTACTTTGTGTATAATGCTTTGACTGTTCCAACACATATGTAAGGCTACATATCTAATAACTTTGCTTTTAATCTGCATTTAAAGTTATTGGAAGCTTTGCATTAGGAAATAAAAATGATTCAAACAAAGGAGCAGAAATATTAGAAAAATGACGCTTTCACAACCATTTGATGGCATATGTGTATGTTTTCTTAGTATCTTTTATTTACTTAGTTTTATTTTTCTAACCTACATTCAGTAAAACTCTCCTGTGCTCTCTGTACTAAACAAGCTCTCACTGGAACAGAGCTCTGAGCAGATGCTTGTCCTTCAGAAAGGTATGTGACAGTGTAATGATGACAGCCATTTAGGTACAGAGACCAGGACTGGGCCGGGATGGGGGTGATGAACGGAGGGACAGCATGTGAGGGCAAGACACGCAGTGCACCGCCGTCTCTGCCTTGGTGTGTTTGTGTTTCTATTTTAGTCACACTCTTTGCTGCGTTATTCTGACACATGGTACAGTGCTTGTAGAAAGGACACTGGGGAACAATGACAGTGTGTGGTTCAGTTATTTTCTCCAAATGTTTCCCATAATTTGTTACTTTACACAATCATATATGCTCATTATGTGCTTTTTCTATCAAGTGACTTTGAAAACCCCTCATTTGCATAGTCATTTCACACTTTGATTAATTAACATCACTAAGCAATTAATACAGTTAAGTGCCACAGAATTTTTCATATGGTTTATCTGAAGAGATTTTTTGGAAAATATTTTTAAAATGTGGTATTAGTTATACACAGTTTCTGAAATTTTGATTCAATGGAATACATTTAAAACCCCTTTGGAAAAATTAATAAGGAAATCCCACTTCCTCACTGTAGTCATAACAGAAAAGTTATCTTAATCTTTTAATTTCTTCTTCTTTATTTTTTAAAGATTTTATTTATTTTTAGAGAGGGGGAAGGGAAGGAGAAAGAGAAGGAAAAAAACATCAATGTGTGGTTGCCTCTCACACACTGCCCACTGGGGACCTGGCCTGCACCCCAGGCCTGTGCCGTGACTGGGAATCGAACCAGTGACCCTTTGGTTCACAGGCCCATGTTCAATTCACTGAGCTATACCAGCCAGGGCTTCTCTCCTTTACGTATCTGTGAAATATAGAAATGCTAGTGCACTTGATTACTGTCTTAGACAATTTGCAAAGTGTCGCCTTAAGATCTCTCCTGCTGGTTCTTCTATTCTGCCATAGACACCAGTTAATTCTCTGGCTGCTCTTCTAAATACCTGTCATTAACAGAATAATGTTTTTGTTATACTCCAAACTAATTTCATGGCTAACACGAACTTCCAGATCTGTTAAGGATCTATAATGCTTAGCTTCTTTCACAAAGTGTCTGCATGAAATTTTTATTCTTTCCAGCAAATGGAAACCACAGGCTGTTTTATCAATCAGCACTTTCCAGCTATAGAATCTTCTGTACTGAAAAAACTTGTTTATTTTTTCTAAGTATTTAACCAAGGCAGAAAAATGAGACATTGTCAAAAGGCTGGGGACAGAGCTGCTGGCCATGCCTACTCCGTACTGGGACAAAGAGGGGCACCCCAGGGATCCAAAGCCCAGGCTAAGGGGGAGCCTTGCAGGTGACCTGGCTCTCTGCAGCTCTAGTCTGAGCAGTGACTGTCACCTGACTCTCCTGACCTCAGGCATTAGGCAAAAATACACATTTCACAATTGTGTGCTGTGTTGGGGGTAGGTCCTCCAATACTGGAGCTGGCTTTCCTCTTATTACGTCCAGAGGAGGAAAAGGACAGCCTGAAGGTTATTAGGTGCTCAGTAAGAGCACCTTTAACATGAGAAACGAGGGCAGAAAATACTAGCACTTGAATCTCGTAACACTGTATTGAATGATCTTCGTCCACAAGCTCATGTTAAAAGTATGTAAAAGTGCCGTGCTGTGTCAGGGTTCAAAAAGTAATTAAAAGGCAGTTAATGTGCTACCACTTTTTTCATTTCTCAAGAGATACATGAGAGACATTAAAACCAGAAAGAACATAATTTTTCAGTCTTATTTGAATTTAAACTACATGAGTCAAAGACTAAATGTGTGATCGATAAGCTTTCTTATTAGCACTTGATATTCTATCTCTCAAACAATTTCCTAACGGGATAACATTTATTTGGCCCTTACTATAGCCCAAAGGTTGCCCATAAGAGTGCAGTAAGAGTATTATTCTCTCAACCATTATCTCAACACGTCATGCAAAGCCAGGGTGGGAGCTGGGGACAGTGAGATTATCCCTGTGTCTTCACTTTCTATCTGTTGGAACAGAGAGGAAGGAAGGCTGTATATGAAAACAACTATAACCCAACATGGGTTAAAACACTCAAGCTCTACAAGGATGTTCTCATTCGAAGAGTAGATGAGAAGAGTAGAAAGGATGGCCCACTAGCATCCAGGTGACGTCCACAGTGAACACCCGCCCCGTCACCTGGCATGGACCATACCCACCACCTGAGGCCCCAGTTCTTCAGAAGTGCCATCAGTTGGTCCTCCTAGGCCCCATCTGTTCTGGGTTCACCAGCGGCATCTGGTTCACTGTTGACCCATGATTTGTGTACACGACCTGTAGTTACGTAGTTTCTGAATCAACTTTGTGGGATATTGTTATTGTTGCAGTTACTAGACCATTTTTTATTAAAAAGAACAGAACAGAAATCTAAAATCTCCAAAGGCATTTTGGGTGCATTCATCTATAAAGATACTACCAGTTGGATACTTTCTAAAGAAATGGAGCTCTAAAATGCAATTGCTTAGTGTTATATAAAGTGTTAATAAAAGGATGAAGGAAAAAAATAATATCTGAGTCCCCAGAAACTACACAGACAGGCCACATATAAGCTCCTGACACCATGAACTTTTTGAGGGTTCATGAAATTCTCCAGCTCAGAGAGGGTATTCATTAAATATTTACTAATCAACCAAATACAAAGTGCACGAGGAATATATTTATATGCATTAAATATATGCACACACATATACATGCATATATATGATCTGTGTGTGTACATAAATCATATATTTGTATATATTTATTTATTTAAATACACATTTTTCATTCTCCTCCTTTTCCCTTTTCCTCTAATTCATCCATATGATATGAGAAAAGAATATGGGATGCGATTGGGTAGAAAACCTATCTTCCCTTCGGAGTTTAAGGAAACATTTTATTCAGCACATATAGAGGCCGCATCAGCAGAACTTGTTACTAATTTGGAGTGAGATGTGCAGAGCACCATATATAATTATTAGATTGCACCGGGACACAACTCCTCACTGCATTATCTCCACTACCACTACAGCGAGGCTGCTCTATCATTGCAATGATGGAAATTGCTAGAAGATTGACAGAACAATCCCTGTGTGGGTCTCAGAACAGCCCCAGAAGAGACTCGAATGGTAAAGGAGCATTATTGGGGTCTCTGGGACCATGTTCACTCTCCCTGACATCCCGTCCATAGTGAGGCTAATATTGCTTAGTGTATAATATCAGTTCCCTGTCTTTATTTCGTATTTCATGTTGGCTTGAATAGCCTGAGGCTGAAACTGCACACGATACTAAACACTCCAGATTTCAACGCCTCGGTGACTGGAGACTCATGACACTTCTCCATAATCAACTTAATCGGTCACAGGCCTTTGAACAAAAGCAACAATATTGGCTCATTAAAAAATAGATATATGTCCATGGGTTGGTGTCATTATATAAATTTTGCTTTTATCTAACAAAATTGAGCTTAATGTTGTCCTAACCTAGGCCATTACTGTAATACTTCATGAAATGAAATCAGAACATAAAATAATGAGCGAGCGAGATCAAAGAAAGTAAAAACCAAAAATATCATTCCCAATAAAAGCATTCACTGAGTTCAATTTGCCTTGAAATTGTGTTTAACGCTGTTTTTCTTACACCAATAAGCAAGAGGCAGGGTGTCTCAGTCTGTGTTCTAACTGGTAACTCGCCCTCATTTTGGAATTACAATATAAAATTATAGATTCTAAGGTTGCCCATCTAACACTTTCAATTGCATAAATAAAAAGACGCTCAAGTTATAGTCACTACGTAAATGCTATAATCAATGCGGCAGAGGCTGACTGGCTGTTCACCGAGCCCATGGGGACAGAGAGACCTCACTTACCACACTCATCTCATCCAGTTGTGGCCAAGTGACTGAGCCCACCAGAGCGGGAAGCAATCAAGAGTAATGTGAAGCCAGTTTTTTCTGGGAAATACCACCCCCTACTTGACAGACGCTCTTCGCCATATCCTGCCCCTCCCCGTGAACAGGAAAGATGAGAGAACATAGGGTTCTCCAGAGCATGAACCAATGGTATGCATATTAATGCTATTAGTTCTATTTGTGTGCATATATACATTCTTTTTCTCTTTCTGCTAACACAGAAATAGGTGTTGACTTAGAGAAGGACATGGATGTAGACGTTATGCTCACACAGTGATGAAGGCTGGGAAGACCAATTCCTGCCTCTGTAGGTTGGAGACTCAGGACAGCCGGCAGTGTAACTGGTTCAAATCTAAAGACCTGAGAAGCCAGGGAGCAAGTGCTGTGAATCCCTGTCTGAGAGCAGAAGACGAATGGGAAGCCCCAGCTCAATCAGCGAGGCGGGAGAAACGAGACAAACACCCCGTCTGTCCCACCTTTTGTTTTGTTCAGGCTCTCCACCGGCTGGATGGAGCAGAGCCACACGCGGAGGACGAATCGTTTCCTGGGTCCAGCAGCCCACCCGTCCATCTCATCCACAAACAGCTCGGAAGTACCCAGAAACAATGGTTAATCTGGGCACCCTGCGGCCCATTCAAGTCAACACAAAATTAACTCCTATTGGGGACCATTAAAACAACATACTAAAGATGAAGGATCCATGAGATAAAAAAAAAAACAGGGTCTGTAAATTAGTATATTTCCTACCAGTTAGAAGCACCTATATTTTTACTTTATGTGAGAATTAAACTTCTTTTGGGTAGAGCCATTATATGATGTCTATCTTATTTTCCTTGAATGTTAAATTTAATATAATTCCTTAATTTGTACATTAGTTATTATACCTGAGATGCACCTCAGCTAAGGATCCTGTAATAGGCATATTCAGAGGGTCGATATAGATAGTGAATAACAACAATTGCAATGCATTCTGCCTTTGATAAAATGTTGGCAAAAAAGTGTAGGAAAAAGAAGCCATGTTTCAGAGTTCAGAGGATTAATCTGGTTACTATTTCTTGCAAATACTATATATTCAGACTCACTTACAGACTGGTTAGTTAAGCGACACCTTTTAGAGTTATGCTATCATTATTTATTTGACAGTACGTACACATTATTCTCTATAGTAGTTGAAATTATGCCAAATAAAGAACAAACTGTTTCTCACAGAATTCTATGAGTATGAACGCATTTTAAACAATGAGTATTTTGTATATGGGTCCCTATACATGTTTGTTGCTTGTGTTGTTATATTTCAAGAGTGCTTCTAGAGGTTATGAGCCCTGATAATTATTACTAAACCACTACAGTTTAATAAAAGTAATCCTAGAAAGCCTACTAGTTTTAGCATACACGTACTTGTAGTACAACATAAATACTCCATCTTCTAAAAGAAAAACAAACCAAGAGTGCGGGCCTGCGAACCAAAGGATCAAGGTTCAATTCCCAGTCAGGGCACATGCCTGGGTTGCAGGCCAGTTCCCAGCAGGGGACACACAAGAGGCAACCATACATTGATATTTCTCTCCCTCTCTCCTTCCCTACCCCTCTATAGATAAATTAATAAATAAATCTTTAAAAAAAAGACAAGAAAAATCTCAAAACACCCAGAGAAAGCTGTTAGACTATAAACTAAACTTTTTCAATGTGTTTAAATTATTTGTGGATACTCGCATTTAAAAGAGGGGAAAAGAGTGCCCCGGCTGGCGTAGCTCAGTGGATTGAGCACAGGCCTGCGAACCAGAGGATCGAGGTTCGATTCCCAGTCAGGGCACATGCCTGCGTTGCAGGCCAGTTCCCTGCAGGCCAACTCCCAGCAGGGGACACACGAAAGGCAACCATACATTGATGTTTCTCTCCCTCTCTCCTTCCCCTCCAAAGATAAATAAATAAAAGAGGGGAAAAGACATATTTTTTTCTGAATAGTTTTGCTCTGTTTTTCACTTTGGTTGGTTGGTTTGTGCCTACCAGAATGCCCAAAGATCTCCTATGAATCCAAGATTAACTTAGCACCTGAAATGAGGACCATTAATTCTGTTGTAAAGAAATACAGGTTCTGTTAGGGGTGATGCACTTAATTTCCCACTAAATTGTGCAGAACACACCTATGGTATGGATTGCAGAGGATTTAAAAATACTGTAACTCAGTTATCCTCAAAACAACCAAAAGAAATAAGCTCAAAATAATCAGAAAGAGTTCTAGATTTTTTGTTTCCAGTACTAGTGTTCTGCCTTTTTGGACTCTGCATATAAAACATTAAATATTAAAATCTACATCTCTGTTATTAATATTTGAAACTGGCCTGGATGTGACATATGAATGCAGGTCCTGATCAACGAAAGCATAGTTGAAAGCCAACAAAACTCCTTAAAATCAGGTTATAGATATGGAAAAGAGAAGTAGGTAGATTTGCATAGTTAAATAATGGAGACATGAAATATGGAATTGTACTTATTTTAAACCTGTCCAAATAGCAGCATTAACCACATATTCATAAAGTAATTCTATAAATTACCATAAGACCAAACCTCTGAGATGCTCTAGTGGACACATATGGATGGCAAAACAGGAAAAATCAAAACAAAAAAAAATGGATTTGAAAAACATTTAGGTAACACTTTATTTGCCAGACACATGTCTGACCAGTCTAAAAATAATCCAATCCTGGGGGAAAGAGGCACCATGTAAAAAGGAGATTATTCAGAAAGTTGTATTCCAGCAGGACTATGGAGGAAAATAAAATAAATGAAAAAGGAAGTCATCAAGTCTCTAATAGCTGGGAAACTAATAACCCAGGATGCCCCGGCGACTCATTAGAGTAAACAGGAGGAAATGAAAACTTGTATATAGATAGTCCAGTCAACGTTTTTAATCTGTGAAAATTAAACCCGGAGAGAGAGTACTGTAGCATAAATTCACAGAAAATCCTGACATACCATTTTAGGTTATAATGTCTTCAATTTTATTACACATAATTCCCCTGTTATTTCTTCCCTCATCAAGTGTGAGTACACAAAGTGAGGAAGAAAGAAGTATGAAGCCAACATCTATGGGCCAAATGATCCCCAATGCATACTTGGCTACGAGCCCTCTGTATTTTTGTCAGTACTTCTGAGTATTTGATGTGTTCACCCAGGAGTCACTACTCCTAAATTCAGACTCATCATCTCCATGTCACCTGGCCTCAACACAAGCTTTTTTGACGGTACTGATGACAAAGGTCTTCAGGGAGCTAAACTTAACCTTAAATAAATGGTCGCTTTCTCACTTCTTCCCATTCCTAGAATCAACGATGCATATGTTTCTCTCTTTTCTTTAAACTATGCAACCTACCTATTGTTTTTCCTTCTAGCCTAGTGGTAAACATTACATGTTTGGATTTCATTTTGTATAAGCTACAAGTACATTTTAACACCTGAAACGTGCTCAAAATATGTCTGGTTGATATACAGTTACTCGAACTTGATTGTGAATTGCGTAACACTGATTTTCTATCATTTAAAAATATTACTCGAATATACCTCTACACTACTTAGTATCATTTCTTGTATGAGCATTTAAGATGGGATGCTTTAATATAGACCATGCTCATTTTCTGACTATATAAATTTACTAAAAGCACGCCAGTGTCAAGAATCTGGGTATGGACCCAGGGAAAACGGGTGAAGAGGGAAAGCAGGAGATAAACAGTGAGAGAAGATGTAACTCAAAGTGGTGAACACACAATACAATATGCAGATGTTTTATAGAATTTTATAGCTGAGACCTATATAATTTCATTCACTGGTGTCACCCCAATAAATTCAATTTTATTCTGTATATTTATTCAAAGATGTGTGCCTGCATGCGTCACATCCACTTAAAATAACATCAAATATATGAACCGCCAAGAAGGCAAATGCACTCCAGAACTTTAAAAACTCATCTCAAACCACAATGTGACTCCGTGGCGGGGCCCACGCATCCCCAACGGTGGGACACGGAAGCAGAGGGGAGTTTTTCCCTCACAGGATATCAGCGACTTTAGCAAGGCCTGAACATTGTCACCTTCACAGATGAATGTGTTTACAATTCTTCTTTGTTCACTTATGGCTAATTCTAAACGAGCCCGATCTCTCGTCCTCCTGGTGCAGTTCCCAATGGTACCACGTACTCACACAGCTCTACCGAGTTATCAAAGATTCCTCCCTCCGTTTCTCTGGTTAGCCTTTCTGAGCACACTGCAATATATTTTTCATATTATGAAGCTGAACTGTTCTGATATTAAGCAACTTTCTGAAATAAAATCTCCTATCTAGTAAGTCAGGTTCAAATTCAGATGTTCCCATTTTTAGTTCAGTGAACATTAAAATACTGTACTATGTTTCTTGTTAGAACAGTTCAGACGGCCCTTCTGACTTGTTAAATTTAGACTTCAGAATCCGCTTGATCTTTTTGAGGCTGAATTCCAGTGGGATCCGTTAGACAATGTGCTTTGCTCAATCATTTTGGCTTGACCCAAAAGACAGGAAAATTAAAACATATTGGAAACACAAATGTTCCTTTATGGCAAGGTGCTCTAACATGAAACATAATGTTCTAAATGACAGGATTAAGTCGCTGAATCATTTTTGAGATTTTCAGACCTTGCATACAAATGATATTTTGCCACCTTGATTGAGTCACTAACTGGAATTGGGTATAATTTGTTCTCTTCCGTCTTCTTTTTCTCTGGCAGAGTTCCTAGCACATAGCCAACACTCGATAAAGATATGTTTTAAACGGAGTAAATAAAAACAAATGAATAGGCCTCATTTTCTTGTAATAGAAGTTAAAAAATAAATTAGTAATTCAGACGAACAAATTGGCACAACAATAAAAGGCGCAGGGAAGAGAATGTAATCAGAATGTATAGGTTTAACAAAAAACTGAACAAACTGGGTGAAGGCTAAGCCACCTAGTCTGATGCTCTCTTGTCACCGACAGGCTTTCCTCCCGGGACAGCTCCCTCTTAGGGTTTCAAGCACGTGCACATCCACACACAAAATCCAGAGGCAGAGAAAGGAGCTTTGGTCTTGTGTTTCTCCCTTGGGGATAAGGAACCCCATCTTGGAGGTCCCCCGGAGGCCTCCCCCTGGTCCCTGTGGGTGTGACGGGGCTGCCAGCTCACTGAGGAGGGAGACTCCCAGAGCATGGGTCCCTGCCACTGCCGCTCTGTCTGGGCCGATCTCGGCCACCAAGCAGGTGGCTGTGAGGCCAGGATTCCATAGGAATTTGGTGAGCAATGAGGGTGAGGTGGGCTGTTCATTTAACCTGGAAAATGTGCTAAACTATGTGGAAATATCTTATTTTTAGGTGTGTAGACATTTCCTTCTATAATGTGTGTGGCCATCACAGAATGCTTCTCGCCATCCCGGGCCCTACTGCATCAACATTATTGGAGGGAACTATTAAGAGACGAAAAATTAGTCAAGCAGTCTGCCTTCGAGAGCTTTAGATGTCGGGTTTGTTTAGGAGTGTCAGGGCTAGTCAGCAATGAGCAGCAACATGATCCGAAGAGCCAATCAATTGTGACGTTGGTTAAAATCGAGCTGAAGTCACTCTGATGTCTACTTTTAAATAAAAATACCGAAGACTATAGGCAGCTTATTAAACCTGCTCAAGCAAATGAACCTTCTGAATGCATTTATAGAAACAACGTATTTTTGTTTTAAAATCGTAGGATTAGTACAACTTAGGAATCGGAGACTCCCTTTTCGGCACTGGAACTCAACAAGCATAAACTCTTGGAATATATTTTGTCGAGAAAATAGCAAGGGCTCTATCTTGTCAGAAAATGCGCACCACTCACGACCGGCAGGTGATGTTCATCCCCACACTGCTTTGCAAGGATAAAGGAAAGCAGGTTCAAGTTGTGTCAATACTAGTCGCTTGAAGTGTGTCTCACAGGCAGCTTTCTTTCCCAGCATGCCCCACGCCACCCTAATTTACATAACATTCAGGGACTTTGAAAATGATCACACTTCAGCAAAAATGTGAACATATACAAAAGATGATAATTCCCCTCAACACAGACCTCTTTGATTACAGAAAAAAAATAAGCATGGAAAAGGAAAACAGACGGAATTCTTCAACTACTTCTATAGGGAAGCAGCTTCTCCAAATCACCAGATCGGAGACGGATAAATCGCTGCACAGACAAGAGCAGAGCCTTTTGGCTCCCGCAGGGTTGAATCTAGGTAAATCAAAGTGGACCGGTTAGAAAGAATTAAAATATTATGTGCATCAGGGCAATTTCCATAAAATTCCGTTCACAACGGCCTCCTGAGCAAAATACCATTTCATCCGTACACACTTTAAAGGCTGCCACGCTTAGAAAGAATGTTGATAAACTCTCTCAGGGCAGAGTCTAGCTTCTTCACCTGTAAATCTCAATGACAGACATTACTGGCAGATACAGCTGTGGTAAACACTCGGAAATATTTATTAAATGAAGGCGTGTTGATAGAGGTTTCTACAAGCTGACACCCTGCAGATAGTAAGTGCAAAGTAAGTGAGAATTAAGTGAATTGGATAATATTCTTAATGTAGATTCATTTAAATCTACAAGTGAAATTTTTACCCTTATACAACTTGTTTGTTGTGAAATAAAACACATCTAGATAAGTACAAAAAATAATGTATACTTTTAATTTTTATAATGTGCACACCCATAAAACCTTCACCCTAATAAACACATAAAACCTTGTCAGGAATCAAGGTTCTTTTCTATGTTTCTTCTCAGCAAAATTCCCTGCTCCTGACAGTTAACCACTATTTTAATTTACACTGACTGTGTTTTTGCCTTTTTTGTTTTAGATGTAGTCACTTAGGAATGTATCCCTAAATATTAAAATTTAGTTTTGCCTGTTTGTAAACTTGGTATGACAGGAATTAGCAGGTGCCATTTTGTACTGTATACGTTTCACTTTGCAGCTTGACCTTGGTTGCTAAACTAATTGCCATGTAATATCCTGAGACTCATTAGCATTATCTTACCTTTCCAGACCATCTGGTATTTGACAAAGCTGGATACAAAAAGTACAAACAAAATGATCGGTCTGTGTTTCTAGGTCATTTTGACATGACAGTCTACCCTATTCTTACGTTCTGGCATATGCATTAAACACAAGTATTTAGGACAAAAATCACTTTTATGATGAAATGAGAAATGAATTGTTCACTGATATAGTCGTAGAAGAAGATGCAGTAAAAATGTTTATTTTGACACAAGTAAAATATATGATATAAATTAGGCTTTGGCAACAAAAAAAAATACTAGGTTGATTTTATTTACCGAAGTGGATACCGCCATCAATTTTGATGGAAATGCCACTGCTTCGCATTTAACAATGCCCCACCCAATGTAGGATTCTAAGGTCCCTGGTGTGCACGTTCTAGTGCTAGAAGCAATATCCTGTCTTTAACGATCCGCAATGCCCCCACCAATTTTCACATACTAGTAAAGGAGGCGGTACTGGCCCTAGTTGAAGATCACTGAGACAGAAGATGACAAAATAGGTTAGAAGACAGATTGTGTGAGGTTGTGTGTAGCTATGCTACTGAATGTATATCCAGCCTATTATCAGCCTGCTGCACCCCTGACCTTCTTGGTTATGAAAAACAAGAAGCCAAACATATGAAGTTTTCCTCAGTGAAGGGTGACCATATGACCCAATTCTGCCAATAGGACACATGCATAGGTCCCTAGGGGGTTCTTCTCTTCAAGAGAATAAAAGATAAAACCTCATCAGGGGAAGGATGCTTGAGCTTTCTGGTTTGCTGATACAAAGGCCAAGGTTCATCAGCCATGTGAGGTGTTCCCCTCATGAAAGTAACCTGGAGGACATGAAGAACCTTGGACAGCCAGGAGAAATCTGGTCCCCCGATGACAATACCAGACAAAGATGATGGCCTTCCATGGCTTCTGCTTCCCTTTTTGTCATATGAAGTTGTATACTTCAAAGTCATTTTGGCAGAGTTTTTTTTCAATCACAGCTATATAACCCTATCAGATACACTGTTAGGGGACTTATACAGAGGTATATATTTTTAAAAATTCATAGGAAATTATGTCACAAATAATTGGGTAGGACTCAATGATCATTGATTATCTTAATCAATAGCATTGATTAGGGTTGTTGATACAGATGGTTCAGATATAAAAAGGCAGGGACCAAATCATTTTCATCTGAGGACAGAGCAGCAGATAAAGATTATAATTGGTAGGGTGAATAAGAGGAACAATAAATGATTTTTTAGAGCTTATGTTAAAATTTTTATAAAGGACTGGCTACACTGAACGTTTAAGAAGAAGGTAGAGTTAAGGAAGGAATTATGGTTGTAAAGGAAAAAGAAAACACTTAACATATGAATATTTTAGATTAAAAAATCTCAGCTAGTGATGAAGAAGAAAGGTAGGTTTAACTGAAATAAGTATATTTGAAAAGGTAGGTGGAAAAAATATGTGGCCCGTATTTCTAAAATGCAAAGTCTTAAATATGGGGTAATTTGAATGATTAAAAACATACCTGATTTCTGTAAACAATGTTCATAAATTTCTGCACAAAGACATATTGTCCAACTTTGTAAAAAAGTCTCCCTAAACTAAATCCTCTCTTTTCTTTTCAGAGTTCATCTACTGCAACCAATCATTAGGAGAGGCATTTTACAGTCAGTTTATTATGACTTCAAAACATTTTTATTTCAACATGGTAAATCACTAGGAGTGATTCTTAGATTTAAAAAAATACACAAAATAATTGTATTCTCTGAAGCCTTAGAGAATGTCGGACGTGAGTCAGAACCAGCTGCAAAGCCAAGATGCAGAGATAGTTTCTCCGGGAGCACAAGTCACTCATTATCAGCATGCTGTTGTCAGAAAGCATTTTCCTTGCCAATAAGAATGAAATATTTGATGTAAAAGTAAAATAATAAAATAAAATACTGGTAGTGTAAAAAGAGACAATAAAATTAAAATGTGACTCTGTGGTACAATTTCAAATAGGTAGTCTTTCTGGAAATATTTCATGCGGTTAGTGTTACCTTGTGGGAAATGCCTGTGATCGGTTTCTATTTTTTTCACTCCTTCCAAGCTAATCTCGCAGACAATGGATAAACAAGAAATGCCAATTTTATAATTCATCTGAATAACTTTTGTTAAATAAATCTAGAAGAGAAAATTATATGTAGCAAATTTACGAGAATTGCACACAGTCACTCACCATGCATTGGAGTCCTGAGTTTTGTATACAGAACTTTAACTATTCTGTACTCCTTGGGAATAAAGTGAAAGAAAACTTATCCCAAATAAAGGGCTAGGGGAATATATTACATTTATCTTCAGAGGAATCAGGAAGTGTCTGTAAATTACAGCATTTGTAGACAACTATGTTTGTGACGTCCCTCTAACTACGCTGTGGTATTTACTAACCACACTTTTGCTATTTGTTCTTATTGCAGGCCCAGATGGTTCAGGTCGATCTTTAATTTGTTAGGCTCAAAATAAAATGTGGACCTCTCCGGAGTTTAACAAAGGTTGCCCAACTTTAGAGCTTAAGACATTCCAAATAAATTTGTGCCACTCTGTAATTTGGCCCAAGGCTGGATATAAAGCTCAGTGCCTCTCCTGGGTCTCCCAGCCGCTCTGATTCAAACGCCCTCGTGGCTCAACCATCCTCCTCTACTTCCTGTGAAGTCCGCAAGCTTGAGCCATTGAGAAACTAGAGATAACTTCTTCTTTCTATTTAACATTTTCTTGTAAAGTATTCAAACCCTTCATGGAGGGTTTTGTATGAGAAGGTAGAATGTATACACATTTGGGATGAAAAATAATGCTTCCTCTTTCTCTTCCCCCTCGACGGGATTAATCCATTTTTTGGTACTTTTTTTTTATTGTTGTTCAACTCCTGCCATTGTGCATTTCTTCTCGTTGGTTAGGTTTCTCCTGTAACTAAGGATGATTCTAGTTTTAATTTAAATAACATGTTGTATTGTAGAGGTTTTGTACCTATAGGGTAAAGCATCACCTTGTTATGAATTCTTGGATGCTACACAACAAACTTCCACTCAAATAATAGCACCATTGTAGCTAATTCATGACCAATTTTTATTTATTTTTTAAAAGATTTAATTTATTTATTTTCAGAGAGAGGGGAAGAGGAAGAGAGGAAGAGGAAGAGGAACAGAAAGAAAGAGAAAAAGAGAAAGAGAGAAAGAGAAAGAGAAAGAAAGAGAGAAAGAGAAAGAGAAAGAAAGAGAAAGAGAAAGAGAAAGAGAAAGAGAGGGAAAGAAATATCAGTGTGTGGTTGTCTCTCGAGTACCCTCCACTGGGAACCTGACCTGCAGCCCACACTCAGTCCACTGAGCCACACCAGCCAGGACTGGGGAGCAATTTTTAAAATAGTAAAAACAATAAGCAAGGAAGGTTTCCTGGTTTCAGACAACTCTGCTGTTGGGACACAACTTCAGTCAACAGCTGGGAAACTGCTGCCCTGGGGACAGCTGTAGATGTGTAGTGGCATCACATTGGTTTATGCGACGTACTTCTGTTGTGCGTCTGTTCTGTTTACGTGCAGTATGAGGAATGGAGAATAAATAATAAGCAGTGTCGAAATACGCAAACAACACCTTAAGAAATATTACTTAAGAAATAGGATTGTAAGAGAATAAATGGACTGCTGAATTCAAAACTACTGTGGGGAAGGGAAGTTAACTCACACACCATTGACACGCAAGAGTAAAGTATGCTTACCTTTATACTTAGAAACATGAGTGCACATTTTCTGACAATATAGTATTCCCTAAATTTGTATTTGACCTGTAGTCAGTTGTGGGGAAGTCTGGTGAAGAAAACTCATTCCTTTCATAACTCTTTGAGTGTGGACAGCCATCTTTAATTAGCTATCAATGGGTGTTGTCAGCCTGCACTGCCTTTAAATCTAAGAGATCAAACTAAAGTACTTCACAGCCCTGATTAGCCCTAGAAAGAGCCTCGAACAGAGAAAGGGTCTTGCAGACTCTAACATGGAGCAGTGGGAAGAGGAGG
This sequence comes from Sturnira hondurensis, assembly GCF_014824575.4. Classification (NCBI taxonomy): domain Eukaryota; kingdom Metazoa; phylum Chordata; class Mammalia; order Chiroptera; family Phyllostomidae; genus Sturnira; species Sturnira hondurensis. The sequence continues at coordinate 10,209,197 of NW_028091156.1, forward strand.
ATGCTATAGGCAAGAGAGCTGGAAGGGATGTCCGTGGGATCAGCCGAGAAGCAGCAGAAAGAGTGGCCCAGATGCAACTGTCCAACTGGACAACATTAAAGTCAGGGGTGTTGTTGATATATCATTTAATTATTATTTTAATGATATTTGCTAAAACAATTGTTTCGGCGTGGTGGGTATGGCCTTCATCTATTGCTGTTGAGTTAATGGACAGGAATAACAGGGCTGGCCTTCAAGTCTGTTAAGCATTTAACGATGTCATTCTAGCAGTAGTGTCTTTTACTGTGTCTCATAAAAGTTATTAATGTTATTAAAATATCTGCAGAAATACAACCAAGACCTAGTTCTTAAAACCTTCCGCTGGTTGTTTGCTGCATACACTCCCCTGCTTGTGTCAGGGGCGGGGGCGTGTGGGGCGTGTGGGGCATGTGTGAGATAATTGCTGTAGGTTACAGGCTTGGAAACGTTTCTGGAAGCCCCTAAATTTCCATGTAATCCCTTCCCCTCACTCTTCCCTTCCTTCCCTTTTATTTTTTTAAATATTTATTGAATAGTTTATTTCTTTTTTTTAAGATATATATTTGTCTTTAGAAGGGAAGGGAAGGAGAGAGGAAGGAAACATCAATGTATGGTTGCTTCTTGTGCATCCCCTGCCGGAAACTGGCCTGCAACCCAAGCATGGGCCCTGACTGGGAATCGAACCGCGATCCTCTGGTTCGCAGGCCCGCGCTCAATCCACTGAGCTACACCAGCCAGGGCTCCTTCCTTCCCTTTCTTATCCTCTTCATCCTTCTCCCCTGCTTCCTCCCATTATTCCTATGCACGTTTCCACTCCCCTCATTAAATAATATAAAGTGAGAGACTCCTCCTGTTCCCTAAGCTTCCCATCCTTCTGTGCTCGTTCCTCTGTTCTCTTCTAGAAGTTTCTGAAGGCTGTCTGAAACTTTCATGATCAGAAGAGCAAAAGCCCAGAGAGGCGAAGAGTTGGGAGATTGGGATGACTACTGCCCAGCCAAAGCCAAAATAAAATCCAATGTCTTTTGGGTCCCTAAGGCCCCTCCCTGCTGGCATTGCAGCTAAGCAGCTACACACATACTTTTTATTCCCCCTTTCTGGAAATGAGAGTTGAAATCATAATACAGATAAAGGTAATTCCCATTTTGTAGCACAATGCTTTAGTCAATCTAAAGGACTTTCTACTATTATTTTAATAAAACCTTTCCTAGCTGCCATCCGGGACACAATGTTCAGGCTTTGGTCTGAACAGCCAATTTGGGCGCTCCGGTAGGTCAGAGGAGAGCGGTACCGGAAGTGGAAAGTAAATGAGCAGTGTTTCCCCTTGAATTAACCTAGGGTTCGACTTTACTTCTTATTTATTTTTAGGAAAATTACCAATATGTAAGTTTTTGTAAAAAAGCAAATCCCACTGTGGCCTAGGCTGAAATGTAAGGGTTTTTTTTTTTATTTTTGTGTTTCACTTGAGATCCAACAAAGTGATTCCACGTGTGCAAAGGGAAATATATCTGAATGAGAGTTCTTGGTTCTCTGTATCCTGAACTCAACTTGATAAATTGGCCCAATAATATCCTGTGAAAGTCACAGTGGCTTAGTTCTTCTTGAGGCTGATGTCCAGACTTACAGACAACTCCCTGCCTCATCTCCCAAATGCACTATTCTAAGGCTTGACAAGAACCGACTCAAACCGCTGAGCGAGACTCTGGGGTACACTAGCTGTCAAACTTTAGACTTGATGTCTTCTAGAGGTAAAAAACAGGACAGTCACTTTAAACTCAAGTCCCTGAGAGATATGACTCGATTGCTTTAGCAGAGAGAAAATAGGCCAGGAAATGACTAGTTCTTTTTTTAAAAAACTGAACATACTAAGGAAATAGATTTAAAATATTATCATTTGAAAATTTTCCTCAGTGTAAAATAGTAAACTTTTAAATATATGAAGACTTTGATATCAATTGAACTGCCCCAGTGTATTAATCTCCCCAGATTCCTTAAGTACCCGTAATGTTGTGTACAACCGAATGAGTGCGACACGCTGATCATAAGGAAGTTGCTGGTGGTTCACATGGGGACATACGTGCATGGTGTTTTTTATCATATTTTGGAGACTAATGAAAGGGAAGTCAATGGAAAAGATGCATTCATGGAGACATCCTGTAGATCCCCCGAGTCTTTCTGCATACATAAAACCAAGTAAAATAATGTACGTTTAGTCATTCATTCAACAGTTATCCTCGAGTGCACACCAAATGAGAGTCACTTCTCAAGGGTTGTGTGTAGGGTTTAACTCAACGGAAAAAAACACACCTGTTCTCCTGGAGCTTACATTTTAGTTGGAGGAACTAAAGAGGCCAACACATATATTTCCTTCTGCAAAGGAAAAAAAGTAATAAGGTGGCCAAAACGGATGGTGGGGAAGTGCCCAACGTTGCTGAGAGTGACAGGCAAGGGCAGTCCCCCTTCACTGTGAGTGGAAGTGTGAACTGGTAAAGCCACTTGGAAAACCGTTCGGCATTATCTGCTAACACTAAGCATGAACGAACCCTACGACCTAGTATTTCCCTTCCCACACGTATTCCCAACAGAAGCGTATTCATCCGTTTACCAAAAGTTACGTCGCAAGATGCTTCATGTAATGAGCCTTTAAAGGAAGTAACAAACGCCCATCGGTAGGATAATAGGCAAATAAAGGGTCATTATTTACACCATGGATAATTATACAATGATGGGAATGAATGACCAACAAGGCACAGTGAATGGAAACCATAGTAGAAGGTTCCATGCAGTCAATGTTCCCGCAGGCTGCCCTCCTCTGGGCTGTTAGATGACAAGGCGGTGCAGTCCTGAAGGTGGAGAATAAGGACTGAAGGAGGGCACGGGGGGTGAGGGTTTGGAACGCCAGTTGTGTCTGGTTTTCATCTGGATGCTGGTTTCCTTCTTGGGACGTTTACCAGCTTAGACTATGGCCCTGTCCACAGCTCAATACTCTTGTTTTCTTCCACAGTAAACCTGTCAATAGTTTCCTTCTTCTAAGCTGTACAGCGGGGGATTATGACATGTCATTTCTTTCTAAAATTTGAAGAAGTGATTTAGTCTCATTAATTCTCACCACAGGGAGTAGTAGAGAAAAAGTGCTATTTAATAATGATGCAACTGAGATTCGGTGAGATTGCTCCCCGAAAACGTGAGTTGGTTGCATGAATGACAAGTAACAGCCTTGCTGGTCCTGAACGCTAGCTCATGAATTTGTAAATTCTGCTGAATTATGAAAGTTCCCACCCGTTATAGGCATTAGTGACCTGCTCCCCCACCTTAACGTCACCCTAACAACATATATTTGCAAAGTAATCCCTTTCTAAAGATAGAAATTCCGAAATAGAGCAATCTATCTACTGTGCTTGCAATGAGATCAAACCTACATGCAAGCTATTGTAATACGCATCTTGGAATCTCACCAATCAAAATGAGTCCCGAGGTTGCCCTTGATTCATGTACTGACATTATGAACCTGTTGCTATGCGGTTTTTCACATTTTCCCTTTTCTTTTGTGCCCAAATGCATATACACAACACACACATACACACACACATATGCCACAATAAATTCTTTTCTTAAAGTTTCCTTTTCAAAATAAATAATACTTACGACTAAAACAATGAAATATTATGAATTCTTAGCACAATAAATAAAATTAAGAGTATCTGAAATTTGGAAACATATGACTAAAATTAAAATAAATTATGTTCCAGGTAAATTAATTTAATTTGTGGAGATTCTTATACAGGAGCATTTAAGGACTTGTGCATATAATATTGAGATCAAATGATACCTGAAGACTATTTCTACAGGAAGAAAAAAATAATATAATTATTTAAAATTAATAATTAAAATTAAATAATTAAAATTAGAATAAATAAAATTAAATAATTAAAATTAGATTATTAATTTAAAATAATCTTAAAAATGCTTATTGGGATATTTATAATCACAATAAATAGGTTCTTTAAGCTTCTGAATTTATGAAACATATTACTCTGATACATATTTAAGTAATATGGTATTATTATAAAAGGCCACAACCCAAATTTTTGTGTTAAATGTCTGCTATAAATGCTGTATTTTAACACTCCTTGGCCTGTGTACTATGCCGTATTTAAGAAGTTAGCATGAGACTGAGCTAGCCCCTGACTAACTTCATACGCTATGATAGTCTTTACTACATTTAATTTAGTCTGTATCTCTATTACCTGCAACATCTTATATCCACAAAAGGTAACTGGTAAGTATTTGGGAAGGAAATACCGAATAAGTGCATGGCTTTATGAGTGAACAAACACAAATACATGTAGAGCAGAATACTTCTTGATGAAGAGACTTTGGCAGGTTAACTGCTCACATAGAGCTGGGAACGCAGTGGAATCACACACAATATCCCAGGGAATTCTGTCCTGCTGACCCGGCCGTCAAGTCCTATGAACCACAGACCACAGGACTAGACACTCCCACCACCGCATCATAGACCAGAATGGTTTTCAGCTACATTAAACATTCAAAGGGGCGGAATTAGACCATGCAGACTACAATGTCCATCAATAATTACCCAAGTTAGAACTGGAAGAGCAAAATACAATAATGAATAACAAGCAGTTCTACAGAAATAGATTGATTACTCTAATTATATTTAAGTAAAAGGAACCCCGCATTTCTCTACACTGTCAAACTTTATAAATGTGTTTGGGAAATATGAGTAGGAAGGATCACTATCCCTTTAAATGACTCTTAGAAATTTATACATAAAAAACCCTCCAGTTAGCAGGATAGGCAAGAGATGTACAGGAGGAATAGGATGGAATTGCATAAATGATACGATCGGACTTTCATAAACTTACAAAGTATCGTACGTATCTGTGCGCACATTTCTGTCTGTACTTTTCCCCAGGTGCCTAGAGAGTGTATGTGTTGTTGGGGCTTTCAGTTACCTTGGGTCTTCAGTCGCGTATTTTTTAAAATTTGACTTCTTCGTATTACAGTGAAACAGGGTGATTTGTTTGTACTGTGAATGTTTGGTTAACTCTAGTGGGACACCCAGCCACAATTTTTAGAGCAAGACACTTGTAAAGAAGAAGATTAATGGAAACATCTGAAGCATAACAGCCATCCTTCTTGGGGGGTTAAGGTCCTGAAAGTCCTAAGGACATGTGTGCACCGGGATAAAATCGGCCACCAGCAAGAGGAAATTGATTTGGAAACGGCAGGAAACATGAGCTATCCTGGTGGCTTCTGCTCCTCCAAAGGGCCATGGCACAGTCGCATCGTAAACAGCATTCCCGGGCAGAACCGTGGGATGCAGTTTGGAAAAACTGTCACCAAAAGCTCATTCTTGAAGTGGTAAGGAAAAGAAGGTTGAGAAAAACTTCAGCAGAAGATGGAAGGCATTTCTGAAGAAAGTTAAATAAAAATAAAATTAAGGTTGACCCTCTTACTACCTTAGATTTTTTTTTTTACTTATTCTACTTTGAGCGCCATAGTTTATAGCACTAACATTAAGGAAATTTTTAAATAATAAAATCCTACCCAAAATAAGTAGTTAAAAGATGAATGACATATCATATGTATAAACAAAATAATATTTCATTGTTTACACACACTTATAGGTGCGTGTGCAGGTAAAACTGGAAAGGCAATTGTCACCTAGATGAATCTACAAAATCATTAAACCACACAATATTAAACGGCTAAATTTTATTAGAAGTGAACATTGCCCTGTGACAAGCTAGGATGGTACTGGAATGTATTTCCATCCCTAGCACTTTGAAATCAAAGTTTACTCAGTGGAAAAGCAGCAGAGAAAAACAAGAGTGTGAAGAAACAAACACAGAGTAAAAGAATTCCCATCAAATTTTAATCTGAGAAAAGGGACCCACAGCCTTCACACAGCCCTAGAGGGAAGGTCAAGGGCTCTATCTGCTTGGGTGTGTGAAGGTGCCGTTGTCAAAAAGGAAAACAGCGGAGAGCTGACAATTCCATGATTTCCCCCACAAGACCAGGACATCCATTGAGACCAACTATTGGTCGATGCCTGGCACCCAGCCAGGAACTGAAGCTGGGAAATCCTGGGAGTCGTGGGGTCACTCCAGGTAGGCATCCTTCTTGTAAAACAGGAAAATCCAATCTCATGTGGCAGTTAGTGGAAACACATTCTCATAAAGTAAACTTTTCAAGAGCAAAACAAGGCAAGAAACTCAAAACTGGAGAACACATTTTTATGTGAGCATCTATCATAAGACCACCCCTTCTCTGCCATGTGCAGGCCCTGGGATTTATTTCCCATCCTCTCATTTACACAGGAGCTGAGACAGTTGTTTTCCGGGTGCTATGGATGGAACATCTGTGTCTCCCAAAAATGTCTTGAAGTCTAATGTCCAACGTGCTGGTATTAAGACATCCAGTATCTGGGAGGTGAAGTTATGAGACTGAAGCCCTCGGAAACAGGATTAGAGCCCATATAAAAAGAGAAAACTCCCAACCCTCAAAACGCCCCCCACAAAAAAACCTCTCTGGCAAAAGGTGTCTTGATGCTGGATTCCCTCCCAGAGTTCCTACTTTTGCAGTTTTCAGCCTCTGAACATCCTCTCTGTTGTGACAACGCAGCACTGCATTTTAATGGTCTCACTGAAGGGCCGCTGGTGCTCTGCCTACCTCCATTGGCGGGTCACTCATTCTCCCACCGAGTCGGCTTGCCTATTGAATTCATGTCAGAAACCATTTAATTCATCCCTGCTGTTACCTTCGTCTTCGCACATACTGGTATGCGCATGACGTCTTGTCTTGAATCAGATTATGAGCGAAGAGTTTATTTGGGTTATTAAATATTTGTGGTCAATCACTTTACAAAACTGTCAGTCTTCTGGAAGGTTCAGGTACCCCAAACTCTCAGGCTTTTGACTTCCAATGAGGCTTGAACGCCAGCATTGCAATCAATCATTTTATTTATTAACTTTGTGAGATTCTTTCTAAATATGAGAGAAGAGCAATGAATAGGGAGAAACTGAAGACATTAGTTTGCTTAACTATTTTGCCTAGGGCTGGCCCTACATATAACAGTGTATATTTTTCATTAAATAGAATAATAAAAAATCAAATGCAATTAACTGAACTAATATGAAGGGACAAGATAAATGCTATATCCTAATAGAATTCCAGTGCTAACAACTTCAAGCCATAGCTGTCTTATTTGTGGACTAGAGCAAATAACATTAAGCTAAAGAGCCAACTAATGGATGATTAATGTTCCTTATTAAATTAGATGAAGGAAAATAACAATGTTAGTTGTTAGCAACTCACCAGAGTGGAAGGGGAAAAAAAGAAACTGACAAGGATAATTTTTCTGAAGTTTTATTTTATAAAGATGGTGAATATAACTACCCAGAGAAATGAAATTTTTCTATTATTGACTGTAAATTGTCTACTTTTGTATGAAAATATAGTTTATGATTTATTGTTGCTTTCACGAGTAGGTGCCAAGCTGCACCCTGATTGTATGCGCGTGTGTACTATAGTGAGTACCACAGACAGACATGTGGAACTGGTATGTGTGCTTGTGTGTATGTTCTCAAATATCTTACTATTTATTTTCAGTTTGTAAACTGTCGAGAAAAAAATAACACCTAAGAATTTTATATTTAAATTGTGTTCGTTTCTCCCAACTGACATGGAAGTACTGTAAAATGATTTCAATGCTTGTGACTCGTGTTTCTTCTTAAGATAGGGAGGGTCCAACTAGCAAAATATATGCACTCGAAATGTCCAATTATTATCAGCTCAGCTCCACCGAATTCTTTGGCTGGAGAGAATTTAGAAGAATGTGTCTTAAATTTTTTTTTCCCCAAAGTGTTTGGTTTATTTCTAGCAAAAAGAACATTTTTAACTTATGGGGGGAAAAAGCACCACTGAAATTTTCAAATGCCACGAATACAGTCGAGTTCATCAAAAGGTGTGTTGCGATCTAATATTACATTCAAATGACATTTTCAGTAAAGCTCATAAGTTTGAATGTTAATGAGTTTGTTTTCCACATAGCTGCTGATGCTTCCCTATGTTGGTTGTTTCATCTACAGCCCGTGGCCTTTCTTAGTTAAACTGTTTCTGGGATGCTGATGGAATTTGGGTTTTGTTATAGATAAAAGCAGAGAAAGAAAACTCGCGTGTGTTTCTTAGTTGAAGGCAGAGGATTTGAAAGTCGGTACAGACTGATATAAATAATGCATCTTAAATATCAGGTTTTCTGTGATAAGCACGCTTATGGTTTCCAAAATTTATTCTGAAATGGTGTACACATCAGTGTCAGTTTAAATTATGATCTTGAATCTCGGAGCGTGTTCACTAAAATTGGTACATCAAGTGAGTGGGGACAATGTGCACGGCTGCTCAAGAATTTTCTGTAGAGACGGAACACTAAATTCACAATTTCTAACCCCAGAAAAGACACTGAAGACATTATAAAGTCATTTTTAGGCAGCAGTGCTGTTTTTATATTGGTATTTATTTACTTCTCCTGACAAAGCCGGCGAGGTCTCTGGATCGAAGAGCAGATTGTTTATTACCCACAGAGCATGTCACTGCCACTGCCCTGTGCCCCAGTTGCCGTGGGACGATGTGACGGGACCCTGAGGCCACCTTATACGTGCACTAAGCTGGACCCCAGGAGGGGGATTCCAAAATTATCACATTCACTGAGAGAAGGAGTCACATTGGTCCCTTCTTCCTTCCAGAAAGAAATACACCTTAGCTCTGAAATATGCATAAATCCTCCCAAGAAAGGAGGTGCCTGGGTTTGCGTTGCCCTTAAGGGTCTGGGAGACAATATTTCAAATCTCCCTGGAGAAACCCACTGTTTCCTACTCCCAAGGCGTGTTTGCTCTTTAATATCTAACCGTTTACTTTGTGCAATAAGCCTACCATGCAGAAATGTGAAAATATCTGCAGAGTGCTGTCTCCTCCCAAAAAGGGTATTAGAAATGCTTAATTATATTTATGAAGTTAAATCTCTTGAGCACTCGTGTGTAATTCACAGTAAGTTCAGACATTTTTCAATCTAGAAAGAAAAGTAAGACCACTTGATTTAGATGAGAAACTGAGGTCCTGACATGCCTAAGAACATAACATTTTCAATAGTCTAAGTTAGGTGTTTACAAGGGAAATCCACAGGAATAAACAGAATATTCTGTACTTCCATAATCACCAGCATGAAAAGTAGGCACTGAGTTGATATTTAAAATAGTCCGCCAGGCCCTGACGGCTAAGAGGAATGTAGTAGAATTCAGGGTAATTACTGTTGGAGTGTGTCAGTGTGCAGGACATGTGTGTGTGTTTGCCTTTTCACACGGAAAAGAGCAGCGTGCTGCAAAGAGAACGTCAATGCCCTGAATGACACTCTTGATGGGTACTCTATCTCATACGACCGACCGTCTTGCACCCAGGTAAATCAAGGAAACACAAAACATACTAAAGGGTTCCTTGTCTTTAACAGTAGGAAAGATGGTTGCGCAAACGCATTTTGTTAACCTTAAGAATTTAACACTTTTTATGGGTAATTGAATAATGTTTTTCACTTGGTCTTTTTATTTAACATCTTATTTGAATAGTATACTCCCATAGTATCAAGCCATCTACATAATATATATTTACAACTGTAGTAAAATAATATTTAGTTTATTTAATAACCTCAATAATCTAGATTTTTCCCCCTAAATCATCATAATGGTCAATTAATATAGAATAGATTATTAGTATTGAAAGAGTGCTCTCATTATTTAAGTATTTATATTTAATAGGTGATATAAATATGCGATTAATCAGAATATATTAATGAAAATTAAACTGAATTCCTGGTGAAAACACATAATAAAAGTGAAAGAGAAATAGCAGATGAAAAATATTGCAATCTGTAACCTTAGCAGAGATTTTAAATTTTAATTGTAGAGAGACAGAAGCTCATAATAAAAAGTGATATTTTATTTAATTTTGCCAATGTGCTTAGAATTTTATCAACTTTCTTTTTATGACTCGAGTATGCTTCTTTCATCTTCTCTGTACGTTTTTTCTCTCTGGGAAAGTGCTTTGGGCCCTTCCCCATCACAGGGCAGTGGGCATTTCAATCCCAATTAGTCTGATCCTATCTGTTAGTTTCCTTTTGGCCATAACAATGTGTCCCCCTGAGATATACTCTCCAAGTGGGTCTTTATCTCTCACACCTGTGGGGACTTGGTGGGAGGCAGTTTAATTCTACCATCCCCATAAAATCACAGAGCTTCCAGCCCTTCGGTTAAATATCAAGTAAATCATTAGGAGGATAAAGACTCTGAGCTTATGCTTGCGAGAGCCAGGGCATGAATAAACATGAAGAACTTAAATGAAAACCCCCCAGGTACTTGGGATGTGAGGAAGTGTTTAACAGTAAAAACCTGTTAGCAGCACAGAAAAGTTCTTTAGAACAGCAGGGTAGCCTATTTTAGTCACTCGACGGAAAACTGTTCTCCCACGTCAAAGCCACAGCAGTCGGGGGAGGGGAGGTTGAAGAAACAACCCCCGCCCCATCGCATTACTGAACAGAAGATGCAGACGCAAGGTGTGCGTATTCCTGAAGAACAGCAACAGACACTTTACAGGTCACGGCCTGGAGAAGAGCTACACCTATGCCAATGTCAATACCTATGTGAACTTGTTCAGTGCGGCAGACACACGTGTAATGACAATGGAGAGCTTTCCAGACACCACAGACGGCACCACCCTCTCCTTGTCTTTGAGTTCTGACCACACAGACACCAGATGGGACAAACTGCCTAAAGCAAGCAGTCAGCAGGTAGCAACCTGTTTAATAATGACGACATTCCTAAGTGGTAGGTATGAATTTTATCACTGTGTCTAGCATAGAGATAAGAACACGGACTTTAATCACTTACATTGATACCATAGAGACATATTTTAGATGGTAATATAAAAAGAAAGAATTAATTAAAGATGATTGAAACAACCATTTAAAACCCAACAAGGACCATCTTCACCTCCGACAACCTAACAGACTGAGGAAAACCAGACCCAGTGGCCACAGGAAACAAGAAAGCACGACACGCATGACCCCCTGGGAGGAGAGGCCAATATCAAACAAGATCACTGTTCTGTTTTTTGTAATTATATTTTCTCAGTAATAGAATACTTTTGAAGAGAGTTCAAAAATATAAGAAAAAGGACAAATTCAAAGGAAAAAAATTGGGGGGCAAATATTATCCAAATAAAGCTAAGAGAACCACATCAATCAGAATGTATAAATTAGGAGACAAAAGAACAGTGTTAGAAATAAACATACTAAATTAGAACACAGATCATCAAAAAAAAATGTGTGAATTCTACCTGTCATGCATCTCATAAGGTAGCTTCAAAATATATTAAGCAAACATTGCCAGAATTAAAGAAAAAATGAGTAATGTAACAGGATAGCAGGAGATTCCAATGTAATTTATTAGTGGGTCATTTGGAAGAACATTGAGACACATGAGGTCTGTCCAGAAGGTATCCAGCCACGTAATATGAAAAAGAGAGACATTTACTAAAGAAGACACAAGGAACACTGTACACAGAACAATGTTTCCTCAGGCCCCTTCAAAGAAGGCACCCTGGAATCTCACACAGTTCTCCTAATAGCCATCAGCTGCCCTGTTGTATTTCCTGAATCTCATGGTGGTCTGAAATCTCTTTCCTTCCAAAGGTGATTTTTGTTTGGGGAAAAGCCAAAAGTCACAGGGCACAGGATCTGGGCTGCAGGGGAGCTGAGTCACCAGAATGAGTTGACGTTTTTTTTTTTAAAAAAAAACTGTACATGAGAAGTGATGCGTGAGTGGGCACGTTGTCATAATGAAGCTGCCAATCCCCAGTTGCCCACAGCTACAGCCTTCTGGATTATCCAGATAGTCTCCATGGAGGAATGTTCAGGCTCAATGCAAAATATGATGCAGATTCATTGCTCTAATTGCTCAGTCATTTTGAATGTGACAGCCACACAGTACACATGCCCACTCAATGGCATCTACCACCCCCAGGGACTAGTACAGTGAAGCTGCCATTGTTCACACATGCACATTCCAGTCCACTCTCCTTGGCTACCTGGTTACATCTGTACAGTGAAAACTGTTCTTCTTATATTAACAATGGCTGGACTTTTTCCAGACAGATATTCATATATAGATTCTTGAATTCAAAAACTGGAGAATCCATATGCTTATGTACATAAAGTACAGAGTCATAAGGCTTCCTCCAAATCACAGATACTTGTTACCCCAAAGAATATGTTCCTAGAGCACTAGGAACACATAAGTAACCAATAAAAATTAATTAATCAAATATCACCATGGAGTTCTAAATAATTAATGGATCTAGAGAGGAAATACTATGAGAAATAAAAAAATAATTCATAGCATGGTTTCATGAATTCATATTTGATAAAGGTAGTATTTCAGAGTATTATGATCTTAAATGTTTATACTGGAGCGTACAATGCTAATTAATAAGTAAGCATCTAAATTGATACTAGAAAACAAATCACATGCCTCCCCCCACCAAAAAAGAAGAGATAATAAATACAGGCATTAAACTATAGTAAAGATACATGGAGAACAAAATAGGGTCAAATGTTTCTTTTTAAATGAATAATAATCACTGTTTGGTCTGACTGACTATAATTAGAAGAAAGTCTCGATAAGAATACTAGAGTGATCATTTTTCTACTACCCTGGTTTCTCGGTCTTGATTTGTCCCCTCCAGCCTACCTCTGCTATTTCATTGCTATACCCAGAACTGGCTTTCAATTCTGTTACTATCCCTTACATAAGACAACATCAGGACTGGGCATGTACAGGCATGTACACACACACACACAGACCTGTATGTGAAAAATGTCCCATTAAAAATGCCCTTACTACTTCCAATGTACTAAATTTTCCACCCTGACTGAAAATGGTAGCCATGACCCGTGAAACTGGTCTGAAAACATACTAATACGATATTGGTAACATTACTTGAACCTTTCTGTCATCTGAGTTGTACAATATTCTACTCTACAATAACTCACTACTGGCTCCTCAGCTCACCTCCATATATTCACTACTCCAACAATTTCTTGTTCAGTTTCCCAAAAATATCCCGTGGATTCAATTACCGACACACCATCGCTTACCACTTTCGTACCTTCCGACCTCTCCAAGCCCAAATTTGATCATACGGCCTATCATTCTAATCATGCCTCTGCATGTACAATCAAACCTCGTCCACCCCCTCTATTTTGTTCATATTATCTGGAAGAAGACCAAAGTTTGCAGACCCCTGCTTCTGTGCCTGCAGCCAGGCTGATATATTCGGTTGGGCAAAAACATGTAACTGTATTAACTGGATTCATGTTAAATTCAAAACCCCTAACTTTAAGCAGTAGTTTACTAGGACACTATCAAATGATGAATTTATTTTCTAATTATGGAAGAAAATAGCCCTCAGATCAGAGCGTTCCAAAGCCACCGCTACCAAATTTACCTGCTTTTATACATACCAATGGACTCTGCCTTCTCTCCAAGTATTAGGAATGAATACTGCATTTCTTAGCTCATTTGCAAAATTTGCCATTTGTACCCAGAGTCTGTATTCTGTCACTCAGTCAATGACAGTGTCTAGCAATTTCCTCTTTCCTCAGTCAAAGGGGAGTTTATGGTACTAATTAGTCTCACAATAGATAGGTTTTAAAACAAATGAACACATATTTATTGGCACTAATCTATAGATAACAAAATGGATCAAAGAGATATGAACATGCATTGCTAAGTTTACACTGAAAAATTTAACATCTGTCTTGAAACCTGTAATATTGAGGTTTTAAAGTCCAAATATATTACATTAATATGAATAACAATCACTTCAATAGTCTATATCCTAACTTAAGAAAGCAGGAGTTGGTGTAGTCAAGTGTAGAATAGCAACCACATTGGAGCCTGTTTCCCCCCAGAGCTGTCCCATCAGGTCACTTTCATGTCATAACAACAATCAATGTGTTGTCTGCAGTGAATGGACAGAGGACTTGCCCCAGCTCCAGAGCGCATGCGCGGGGCTGCACGATCTGGGAGTTTCTGAGAGACCTGCAGCCCGAGTATTGATGTTCCCACCGGTGTGGGCCCAAGCCTATCATTAAGAGCTTGTTTCCTCTCATTTCGATGGAGACAATCAAATGCTAAGCTAATTACACAGCAGTGGGTCATAAATCACGGTTCAACTTAAAAGAAAATCTGGTTTTGAAGCAAAAGGCCTTCAGAAATTTAGAAAAGCAAATTCACTCACAATACTTGATTTGATATTTGGAGATGTTTCTCTTAAATATATAAACTACATTGCTTACTCTCTAAAACGGATACGATGCACTGGAAACACGAATTTATCTTCAGTCACAACAGCCATGGACTGGCGGGTGCATTCTCAAGAATATCAGAACCAGTGGTGTCAAGGGCTTTTATTTTTCACTGCAGACAATTTTGTGGTTTCCTTGGCAATGTGTCCGTTTCGTGACCGAGAAAAGCTAGGGTCCTCTCACAAACCCACGCCTGTCTGCACATTAGGACCGCAATGGATGAGAATCTTAATAGTGATATAAATTTTTACTAGTATTATCTGATTTGCTCTTTTGTTTTTGCATCTTCACCTAAACTTACTAAAGCACCATTAATTTGAATGAATCAAAACATTTAATAATTAAACTATTCGGCATCATTCCAGTTTTTAAACACTCCAGAGTCTCCATTTTTAACCTTAAAGCAGCAGTTTCTATTTTTTTCCCGGTATAACACAACTGAGTGATTATACCAACCCCTCCCCACAATCTCAGGTGATGAATAAGTAGTTTGGCTCATGGCCCACATAAAAGAGACAAACAGATATTTGAGGTTACGAGCATTGAATGTCTACTTCATATGCCTGCCTCCTACAACCGGGACACAATACTGACCCTTCGAACTCCCACCAGGCAAGACTCACCGCTTTGGAGAATAACACAATAACTAGAAAATTGTACAAATCTTCATGGAACAAATAATTTCTTGAAAGTTTTGTGTGTTCGCAGATTTTAAATATTTATTATAATCATTTATTAGGCCCCTTGTCATCATTACTATAAGCAACAACTTCAATTCCCGAGTTATAGTCATGTTCAAATACACCGGAGGCTCGTTAGGTTGAGAACACTAAATTCAGCAGTTGCTCCAACAGCTTGAAACTCAATCTGCTATCCCAGTACATGCCCCCCTCTCCATCACTGTGACCAGAAACCTCAGGTGGCTCCAGAGAGATCCAGCTTCCAGATGAATTATTACTAGGGACCTCTTTCACTATGGAAACTAGGGGCCCAGACCAGTCAGTAAATTCTCTGGTCAGTCTGGGTCTGTCTATGTATGACCCTAGCACTCTGTCTACCTCCTTTGTCTAACAGTCTTGGAGGGGCAAGGACATTCAGTGAGAACAGTCTCACATAAAATCACCACATTGTCCTTGGCCACTGCACTGCCTCTCTGCTGGTGCACCCGATTGGACATAACCAAGTGAATGTTCTCCCTTGGTGGTCCACACCGATTCCAGACCACCGGGGTCCAAATTCTCAGAGGAGGTCTACACCACTACCACATACTCTCAGATCACTGCTCTGCTCATGAGTCGCCTGACCTCAACCTACCTGCCTTCCTATCTTCAGGGCTTAGCTCCTCCCTACCCTCATCTCTCCTACCCTGTTGTGGTTTAGCAATGGCTCCCAAAACACTTCCAAAACTCACTGTTACCCTGGCTGCTCACTGGAGTTTACGACGGAAGCCCTCTTCGGTTATGCACATACTTGCAGAAGGCAGGGTGCAAGCACAGGTTCGTGTTATTTCCTGAAAAACTGCTTCTTTCCAGAGTAAAAACTCAGCTGGTGAGTCTTTCCTGTAGGTCCAAATAACTTTCTCTGCAGTGATTTTTCCCCTTCCAACAGAGCATTTTAGTTTCTTCTGAATTTTAGAGTTCTCTGAAATCATTTTAAATTTGGCAGGAAAAAACACATGTGCCAAGTTTATATGGCTCTCACTCTGTGACATTACTGACTTCCACGGTATTTAGGAGACAAAATGCACATATGCTTTACAGGACATTGAAACATTGCTTTGTTTGTTTCCACTCCCCTTCTATTCTGCTTTCTCAAATTAGTGTGTAGGAAAAAAAGGAACAGGGGTCAGAGTACCTGCTTGTCTCTGATGAAGGCCCTTACCATCATTTGAAAACACACACACACCAACACACACATCCAGAATACACCCAGAGAGACACACAGACACACACCCCACATACACACACACCGCAATGATGTGTCCTACCTAACAGATGTAATAATTATGAAGTTTGAGTACATACTAGTGGTAGAAGACGATAGCCATCTGTTGATTGCCTGGGGAGTATTACTAGACCACTTTTGGAGTCTCTACCTAGCATCGTGTAAGACAAATCCAGTCTCTGTGAAAAACAGGTATTTCTAAGGACTTGTAAAAGCAGATTTTAAAAAAAGCAGAAAAGCCGTCTACGAATGTAAAAAAATCAAATTACAATGGCAAGCGTCTATCTGAAGTACTTTCTGGAAAAACCTTTTTGTTAAACAATTCCAGATTCAGAGTAAACACCTTTAAAGAGTTTCACCACAACTGTGATGGTGCAGTGGCCCCACCCTACATCTCTGGTTTATGCAGATATGCTAATTGGAGACCAAGATAAATGCAGCACGTAAGAGGAAAAGGCAGGATTTTAATTTGAAGAGGGACAATACCATTTGTGTATTTTTAATCAAAACGTCCTTTTGCTGTCTGTACTGTACAAACACATATTGTAAAACTAGTTGAAAATGGCTCTATTTTTAATGGCTGATTTATTTTATGGAAATAAGTGTGCCACTCTGTGCCACAAGGTGTACATAAAAGTATTAATATAGAATCATACTATTCATGGCATGGTTTATTATATGTTACATTATGTTCAGCTAACTATAAAATTGTAATTTTTATACATGCAGTTTATGCAATGAAGTGAAGATATTATTATTATTATTATTGTTTAATTATCTTTCTTTAATCAAAGGAAGCCACCTGTGTCCAGCCCTATTGTCTTTTTCATCTGCAGAAGCTTAATCTACACACTTTGATCTCTGATCTTAATATTTCCTATTAAGATTTTGTTAGGGTTTAAATAATATTTACTAAGGAAATGTATAATTTTGCCAAAAAACTATGGATCCTAGCAAAGCTACCTAAAGCCCATACGCATGTGAGTAGAAACGAAACATGTTCGTGTTGTTTTATGTGACTGCCCCGTGAACATTAATGGGGGGATGAAAGAACTCGAAAGTTGATGAGTCACTGGAAACTTGCCTTGCGCTGTAGATTTTTAGTGAAACGCTCAGTATATCCACCATGTCGGTTGTCCCCCTGCCCCAAACCCTGCATACTCATCATCCACCTCGCTCACGGAAACACACGCCAACATCCACACGCACACAACCCATACTTCATTAAAAACATAGCCCGTCTATTTTCCAGACCATTTATCTCGCTATGCTAAATAACCTGTAACACGACATCCATGTAACGTGATTTGCTGCAGGACATGATTCCTGGCCAGAGTTTTGCCACCACCTACAATGCCAATTGTCACGGCCTTTTGACACATGCTCACATTTTGTTTTATTTCTCTGTTTTTTGGAGGGAACGGGTTAGTCAGGGTAAAGCCAGGTCCTATGACAGGTGAGCAACGGCAAATGAATGGCTTACCCTGGTCTGGTCAATTTCTCTCTCACCTAATGAGACTGGGGGGAGGGGGGGAATAAAACGGAGAGCGGCCTCCGCCATGCAATCACTGGGGGACCCAGGACGATTAACTTTATGTGTCTTCCAGAGTTTCCCCAAGAACATCCTCAGGGACAAGCTACCCGGGAGGCACGGCCGGGAGGAGGTATTCGCAGTTGAGACCTGAAGAACCTTGCACCCTTCCACAGCAAGCCCCTCCCCCAGCGAGGGGCGGGGCCTGCAGTCTCCGTCAGCTAGGATAAACTGGCGATCATTTTATGCAAAGTTTCATAGGCAGTGGTTGAGATGTTCCTCTACTTTTTGATTATTTTGTTATGAGATGCTTGAGAAACATCTTTACCATGTGTGACCCATAAAGAGTTATGTGGAGGCCTGGTTTGGTGCACTGGATTCTAGAAAATTTTTGTGATCCGCTGGCCAGGTGATAAAAGTACAACTGAAAGGGTAAAAAATGAGCACAGGGTGTGGCACTGCATTTGACCACACTGGGGTCAAGTTAAATTGCTGCCGGGCAACAATGCCACCGGGCTTCAGAGTTTACTGGCCGTAAGGAGTCACTCTCCTGAAGTTGTGCTCTTGTCACCTGTGCGATAAATCACCTAGCAAAAACATTATGAGATGCTAAAGCGTCATAAAAATTTCCTCTCCTCGTTGTTAATAAGTGCAGGATATTTGATTTGGATGATAAGTAATTGCTTTCATGGTATCTGAGTTAGGTGCTAAAAATATTTAGTAGATAATAGGCCTTATGTCAAAACTCATCAGATATTCTCTGAACCTATAAATTTCCAATTCATATCACCGCCTTGTGGGCTGATTAATTGAAAACCATTGAGCTGAAATATTGCTGCCCGTCCTCTATGCAACACTGTTTTGTACACGTGGTTTGATCTGCATAGGAGAAAAAACCCACCACAGCCACTATTTCAAAAGGAGAGCGTACAAGTAAAACAGGTCCACACATCAGAGACCTCATTAATCAACCAAACAATCCTATTAGTAAACATATAAAAGAGGTTTTTGTGTTTCTCTTTAAAGTGCCCTCAAGATTTATAGGTATATATTGTCTGATCGAATAGCTTATAGCACACATAGAACTCCTGCGGATCGATACAGCAATTTACGGGCCTGTCACAGTGTATGAAAGGAAAATCATTTAAATTACTCAAGCACTCTTACAGGAAGCACTTTCAAATCTAAATAATAGATTCCTATCAAAAATGTTTGTCAAATGCATTTTTAAATATTTAAGGACTATTTTTTACAAACACGGGAGGAAGTTCATTTGTTTAATAAAAGCAATGTTGATATAAAATTATTTCAGGTTCTAATTCATATCCATTTTGTGCACTTTTAAGGTTTCTAAAGCTCTTTAATATAATAGCAGTGAGGACGTATTCTAAGCCCCATTTTAAAAACCATTATGAGCTGCAGAAAGTGTTAGTAATTTGCTCAAATTCACAGGGTGACATATATGGCGTATTAAACACTGATATCCAAGGTTTCTCATTCCATGTTAACAATCCTCTTGTTATACCACATTAAATACTCCTGTCACATTATAAGTAGAATGCATGCTGGTCATCTTGAACATGGCTAATGCCCTTGAACATGAAAATGACACTCAGCACCTATGTCTCCTCCAAAAGGAATTCAAAATCACATGGGTTGGATTTGTACAATGAGTAGGAGAGCAATGTCTGGTAAGTGTGGCTGAGTAAAAACAATAGCAAGGAAAAAATAGTAACATGGAAACTTCTGGAGATGAAGAAAAAGAAAAAGGGAATACAAGAAAGAAATCTAAGGGAA
This sequence comes from Sturnira hondurensis, assembly GCF_014824575.4. Lineage (NCBI taxonomy): Eukaryota > Metazoa > Chordata > Mammalia > Chiroptera > Phyllostomidae > Sturnira > Sturnira hondurensis. Next base: position 10,228,924 of record NW_028091156.1, read on the forward strand.
TATAGCAGTATATAGTCATTTATTTTCATAGTATGTTGCATCACCCAATATTGAAGAAGTCCAGCACTTTTGCTTGGTACAATCTCTCTACATATACAAGTTCATAATTACTCTGTTTCTATTACAATATTTAAAGTACAGAAACAATAAGTTCTACAGTGAAGCTTTTAAGAACAATTGAATGTTCAAAGATAAAAAGTGGGTCACCTGATTTGTTTCTGTTCACGCCCAAAAATCTGCCAATGAGTCATCAATGGAGAATAAACCAGAAGAAGAAGGAAGGCGGAGGAGGTGGGTGGGGGGATGGGCATAGAAGGGCAGAAGAGAAGAGGAGAGGAGAGGAAAGAGAGAGAGGAAACAAAAAGGCAGGGAGGTGAAGGGAGAAAGTGAGAGATGAAAGGAGGAAGGAAAGAATAATCAAACTGGTAGAGAGAACATCAGTCCACTAAACATTCCACAGAAAGCATTTGGAAGATTGGTGACTGATGAACAAGAAAGGATGAATCTCTACAGCACGTAGAAAGGGGAAAAGACGGAGATGTCTTAAACTGTCTACAGAGCTCTGGAAACCCAGGACTCACAGACCAGAGAGTGGGCAGTAGAGGCAAATGTGGGTTTAATAAAGGGAGGTTTCCCTCAAAAGCGCAGAAATGGACCCATAGGTCAACCTCCACAATCCATCTCCATCAGTCCCATCTTACCAACAGAAGCATGAAAAAGAGAGAAGAGAAAACAGAAGCGAGGACTGGTGATTTAATTACTATTGTGTAAAGAGTTTGCACGTGAATCTCTTGGAGGAACGGTGCAGCAGATGTGGCCAGAAACAGACGGAAGCGCTTTGGATCCCCTTAAGCATGTGCAAAACCAGACTGCCCTCCCAGAATGCACTAACATGTCTTGCATTCTCCTCTCCGCATGGCTATTCCTAATGCATATTAAACTATGCTTCCTCTGCTGGGAAAAATCCACCCCGAGAATTACAAAAGGTTTATTATTTCTTCCTGTGACCGGTCCCCCTCAGCTTTCCCAAAGGAGAAATATTTCATGGAAAGCCAAAGAAGAGTCCACAGAGCTGTGTAATGATCTTTCCCATTTTCTTCTCACTTGTAATTCCCATTAAGCCAAAGATGGACAGAACCAAATTGTTTGCTTTTCTGCGGATGATTGCTTTGGTGCAGACATTTCTAATCTCTTGGTTACTTGTAAAAATATTATGACTTCTAATACAGCATAATTACTTTTACTTGTAACAAGACGGGAACGCAGCCAGAATGTATTAATATTATAGTGGGGACAGAGGCTTGAAAGACCGGCTCGACTAAAAAGCCTTTCAAACATTCAATGGATGAAAAATACACCCAAGCTGGGTAAGAAGTAACTTTACGGCTAAAAATGCAAGTTTATGTACAAAAAGAACAGACAAAACCAGCATGTCATCACCCCCCGCCCCCTGCAAAAAAAAAAAAAGGAAAGAAAAAAAGAAAAGAAAGGCAATTCCTAGGTCAATACCTGAAGGATTCCTGGGCCTCTCCAGACAACCAAACGTGACACTCAGCTCATGCTCCTCGAGGTCTGTGACAATCCCTTCTCAGGCCTTTTTGCTCCTCCCAGTCCTGCCTTTAAATGCTGGCGATGTGGATGTGCTTCGCAATCTGGAACAGGGGCTCCAGATGTGCTTTCTGCATCACTTTCTAGTTTCTCCTGGATGTAAACACCCACTGTGATGACTCCCAATTTTCCTCTGGGGGTTGCTGACTCTCAAAGTCACTCCCCAGTCTCCCCTCCAAAGACCTAGGCCATGTGTCCTTTTTGCCTGTGTGTCTCGCGAGTATGTCTTAGAAACTGTCTAGAAATGAACTCCTTAGGGTCTGCAACCAACCAGAACCTACGTGTTTCTGGATTCTACCTACCGACTAGTCCACGGTTCTGCTTCTTCCTCTGCTGACTACAGCCACCGCCCAGCCCCAGCCAACGTCGCCTTCTGTCAGAAACAATGTAAGAACCTTCCACTTGGTCTTTCTGAACCCATTCTTGGAAGGGACATACCCTCTCATTCCCCACCGCAGCCAAAATACAAATCTGACTTTATATATGTATGCAAATTTTATATATATTTGCATATTATGTATATTAGGCTAACCTTAAATTTATTCCTTCTATCTTAGGTTGCCTTGTATCCACTTAGAAACTAATAACTTTGAAGAATTAGTTGAGAATTATTAAATATGTTTTAAAAATGTAACTGCAAATGATAAAAGTGTGGTGTTGTAATGTAGGATATAATTTCTTCCACTGTCCACTTTATTTTAAATAGTTTGAATTTTAAATATTAACATTATATCATTGTTAACCCTAACATTGTCGTCCAAAGTCCTATAATGTATTCAATTTATATTCATGGACAATAACTAGATGGCTGTGGAGAATAATTTTTATGAAGTGGCTTATTCCCATTCTTTTCCAGAGGTGGCTTCTTTCTAAGTTGAAGACTTTTCTGTAACAGTCATAATTTATATGATTGGATGTTTTCTTATACCAGGTCATAAAATTAATTTTCATCTTAATTAGTGCCCACAGCAATGATTACATGAATTACCCATTTAGCTGATCGGATGTTGCCAAGTTAGTTGTTTCATATTTTGGGCACTGCTAATACGCCAAGGTCGATGTGTCTCTCATTGGCATCCAATAACCCCTGTAAGGCGATAGTGAAGAATATAGCTTATATCTACAAGTCCTACATTATCTGCATACTCAGATTTCTTTGGGTGGCATATATGACTGCCTTTAAGGGCCTTAGAGACAATGAGCTCAGTCAGATTCAAGCCTTTTTGTCCCCATGATTGAAGGGTTTGTTAGACCCTAACAGCCTGCGATAGCCCAGTAAATTCAAGAACACCAATCTGTGGAAGAACAGGTCAATACATCATTTACCATCGGAATTATAACCACCTCGATAACCTTCCTCTGTCTTCCTGTTAGTCACTCCCTATATGTTAGAAGAAACCTAGTTAGGAGGCCTAGTTATGCTCATGAAATGGTTCTGAAGAGTAAGGTCAGAAAGACCATGATGAAGAAGAAGAAGGAAGCAAACTCCCTAAAACCATAATTCACCAAAGGGGATAAATAGATTGGGTCCCATTCGCCTCTTTAGAGACACTATATATTATGGCATAAAGATTACAACCTCTGTTCTCCTTGAAGACTTGTAGGAATCAAAGCACCCACCCTTTCATTTAGTCTCAAGGCATTGGGACCTCAGATCCATGTTACTAATGTTCATTTTCAAAAGAAAGAATTTAAGTCTTTTCATCTTTCTCCACAGGCTACCCTGCCCGTCTATTTAATCATCTCAGTCATTTCTCTTCAAACTCTAGTGTTTTTTCCCCCCTCACTTCTGGTTTCTGGAAGTGGAACAGGAAGAGAACACGGTGGCTGGATCAGAGGAGTGATCCGGGAAAGAGAAGTTATTCTATAATTCGGGAAGGGGGCAGGCAGAAAAGCTTTTTATCAGCTTTTTGTGTGGGGGTTGGTTGATGTAGCTTTTCCCTTAATTCTTGTTTGCCTGATGAATATGTGTGAATTATTAAGTTTGTTGGCAATACAAAAATTGTTTTTAAATTAACACATGATTTTTGAACTTCCGGCTTCAGCATTCTCATGCAAAGTACTTGGCAGCCATCACTCCCAACATTAAAGCAAAAGAAAGGTGAAAAAACTGAGTATCAGAATTTCTCCGAAACCCTCAGAGAACAAAGATCACAGAGCAAACCGTCACTCAAAACTGCACCCCAAATGAGGGAGTAAATTGCACCCACCCAGAGTCACAACCAAGAGCTGCTTACTCAGAGCAGGAGCTATGAGAGCTAAGGAGCCATCAACTGCTGGGAATCCATCAATAGTGACTTTGATGAATGGCAGGGGGGTTGGGACTAGACCAGTGTTAGAGTGAGAAATTCCTTCAGGCTGTAGAACTGGGGGGACTCCCACCTTTGTGTACCCCACTTTCGGGAACCCAATCAGGTTCCCAGGATAATCTGAGAAAAAAGTCCTCTTGCCTCCAACTGGGGGGAAGGGAAGAGGCAGCATCGCGACACCCTCCTAGAGCGGCAACTCCGTCTGTCCGAAGAAGAGCCTGGTCCCAGCTGGTGGAAGTGCACTGCTCCCTTCCACCTCCCTTCCACCTTCCCAAAGCCCTCCTGTCTCAAAGGAAAAGAAGCAAGTCAACAAGCACCAGTGTACTCGGCAATACCCCGGGGATGTTGCAGTGAGGGCAGAAAGTAGGAAGAAGGGGCGGGGGGGATAGGTCCTGGCCACCAGCTCTGGTGGGGGATATTGATGATGTGGGAGGAATTGATGATGTGGGGGGAACTATGCACAGAAGGACACAGGGGCTGCACTGAAAAATCTCTGTACAGTTCTAACTTCCAGTGAGTCGAAAAAATGCTCTGACAATTCTTGTTTTTAATTACATGACTAGGGTCTGAGAAATTAATTATAAAGCCACGAATCTTTCCGGAAGGACAGCTGCTCTAAATCTACATCTGTCTGCCCCCTGGGACCTGGGGGTCCTAGTGGCCAAGGAGTCACAGATTCCTGCTTCAGGGGGGATGACGTAGATCACCTCTCAATGGCGGGGCGACTAAAATGTGCAGGCCTATCATTCCTTCACCAGAAACGATATTTTTGCTTTTTATTGGAGCGTCTGTCAGGTCCTGTTTTAGAAGTCACACAAGGAGGGTAGAGAGTCAGAAAGCGGGACACAAGTTATGAATGGATTGTCAGGTCCACGCAGAGTAGTGACAATGATATGGGGGTGGGGAGCAAGAGCAATCACAGAACTGTTTAGGAGGCAAATCCACAAAATCCGGTGGTGATACATTATAAAAGAGGGGAAGCAACTGAGAGATCAACACCTGGATAAAGTGGAATGAATCGCTCTTTCCTTAACCTAGACACAGTCTGCAGATTGCGACAACATTTGGGGGAATGAGAAAGCAAGCTACAAAGAGAGTCATTAAAAATATGTTCATTGGGGAGTAGGTCTGATAAAGCTAGATAAAAAACTGCCCAACGGAAAATTAAAAAAAAATAGATTAGAACTCAGTAATTATGTGTTTACATGTAGGAGTCCTCAGTGGTTAGGTCACAGAAAAATTCGTGTGTGGGAATGAGAATTCCCCTGAGGAGGCTACCTGGCAAGGAGAAAACAAGACCAATACCAGGAGACTGTGCAGCAGCACCATCTAAAAGTCTGATTCTATATTTCCCCTAAAGAACTTGAGACACGTGGTCATAAACCAAAGGGGGGGGAATGGTGGGGGAGGGGGTGTGCGGGGTGGAGGGGAATGATGGGGGGGAATAGAACAACTGTAATGGTATAATCGAAAAAATATATTAAAAAATAAAAAATAAATAAAAGTCTGAAAGAAGAAAAGAATCTGCTGATGGAGAGCAAGGACGGGGCATCCTCTCTGTGGGTACAGGGAAGATGTAGAAGAATGGGCTGTTTGCCCTGACTTTACTAGCTTGGAAGGTGTATGGTATTTTGGCTAACTCCCTTAGGGGGAAGGGGAGGGAATTTCAGGGGAAAGAGGGAAGGTTTACAGGAACAAGTATAAAGGACGCATGGACAAAAAACTAACAGGGGTGGAAATGGGAGGGAAGTGGGGAGGGGTGGGGGTAGGCTGGGATGGGAGTAAAAGACAGAAAACTGTACATGAACAATTAAAATAAAATTTTAAAAAGTTTCAAAGCAGACCCCTTAACGTTTCAAATGGAGAGAGTGATTCCAAACAAGAAGTATCAAAAAACGAACCTCCTTGTTCCTTCCTGTTCTCCGAGGCTCACATTTGAAAACGTCACAATTTAAACTAGAATTGAGGGAACACTTTCTCCCCTAACCAGCTACCTCACGCCTGCAAACAGACTCTTCTTATCGTATTCTGGCACAGTTAAGATTTTCCTAAGCTTTCCCCAAGTCCTGGGATTCGGAAAAGGTCAATAGATACAGCCAACGATAAACAATTTTTAATTTGACGTTTAGTTTGTGGCCCCAAACGTGGCAACTTCCCTGCCTAAAGTTCCATCTGTTTCTGTGCAGCGGTGGTACAGACCTCATCCCAGACATCAGCAACAATCTCAAACACATCCATATCCCCCGAAGCCCCAGGGATCTGCAGCTCCTGTGGAAGGTCCGTCTTCCCAGAGCAGGTCTCCTATGTGAGAGTCCCCTTAAGGATGGACATGGTGACTGAGACCTGTGGGAATCAGCCCACTGACAACAGCGTCATCTGAGCCTACCTTCAGTACTAGGTCTCAACAGAATCTCTTATCACAGCAGAATTCTCTAAGACTCTGTACTTTTAGGAAAGCAAAGATGATATGACCTACACAAACACCTTCAAAACTTAACAACGTAAGTATGTAACTATTATCTCTGAAATAAAAATACTTTCTTATAAAATAATACATGTTTCAGTAAGTGCGTTAACTGGAAAACAATGAAGCAGGCAGTTGCGTGCGCCATGAATGCAGTGACTACAAATGCAGACCGGCTGGAATATGTCACCTGTATAACTCTTACACCGCAGTACCGTCGTGGGGTTGCTCTTGGTGACACGATTTGATGAAACGATGAACGGCTCTTAGAAGCTCTGAACAAAAGCAAACATAATGTCCTTCAAGGTACATAATGATCATATTCTTTAGAAATTTAGTGTACCTTGAAAACATAAAAAAATGATCTGTGCTTCTATGTCAAAAAGGGTGAGGTTCTAAGTTCACAATTCAAAGGGGGTGTTTCACACCAGGGTATTTAAAACGAGGTTGCAGCAACGGAACCACATGAAAAAGAATCACGACCCACTAGACCTGGGCACCCTCCTAGTCTGCTAATAGACACTTCAATTATTGTAATGACAATAACATCTTCCAGAGTCCCAAAATGTTCTTTAGAAAGTTGTGTGATACCACAGATAACCTATGACTTAAAGCTTCAACCTGTCAGAAAACACAGTAAATCTGCTATTGCTAAAAACTGGCCTTAATTCATAGCCTCTCTATAGTGGCTGTGTCATAATACAGCCAAATGAGCCTAATATTCATTCAAGAGATAAACAAACACAGGAAATGATGAAAAGGTTTTTTCGATGAATGTGTGGATAATATTGGGTCCAGCACAAATAATGCCCCCTTTTTTCTTACAAACTCTTCTATTACAAAGTCGCAAGCATGTAATTCTGTAACATAATAATATCACACTCCAGGACACCATATGACATTTTAGGTGAAATGTTCAAATTGCTGTCCACCTCGTGCGAGACATTCATGACCCTCCCAACCACACTCAAGCAGGCCTTACTTCTGCCAGATCCTGTATTATGAGAGTACATTCGACAGAATAGAGAGAGAAAAAAGATAATATCAGCAGGCAAGGTCATTCATTGTTAGACTGAGTAACCTAAACAAGGAGGGATGTACACAATTCATGCATCTTTCTCAGCTGCTAAGGAAGGAGAAAGTATTTAACATTTTTAGATCCACTGAGTAAGATAGTGCTAATAGAATTAAGCAAATTAAAATGAATGATGTAAACATTCCTAGAAAAAATGGGTATTCGACACACATTCAAACTTCATTTTTTTAAAATATCTTATTTATTTATCTTTAGAGGGGAAGGAGAGAGGGAGAGAAACATCAATGTATGGTTGCTTCTTGTGCATCCCCTGCTGGGAACTGGCCTGCAACCCAGGCATGTGCCCCGACTGGGAATCGAACTGAAATCCTCTGGTTCACAGGCCCGCGCTCAGTCCACTGAGCTACACCAGCCAGGGCCAAACTTCATTTTTAAATAATAGAAAATTGTAATTTCCCATAATAAAAATCTGCTTCCTCACAACTTTGTCTTTAATTTTTCTTTCCTCTGTGCTTTTTCCTGTCCCATATTTGGTGTTTGTTCTGCTTTCTGGTCCTTAAAAAATGCTTTTATGAATATATTATTTATTTAAGTTTAAGAAAAATTACTTTTACAATTTGTCAACTTCATTTAAAATTGAACTTTTCATGTTCAGAGTCTTTAACAAGCATGTCTAATTTAATATCATCTGCAAAACTGATGAGAGGATTTTCAGTTGCTTTGTTTAGGTTATTAATTAAGTATAGAACTCCAGGAACAGATTACTCCTCGGGATTTATTCTTCTGTAACTTGACCACGTAAAGGTAAATTACTGAGTATTTATTCCTCTGAGTTCACCCTCAGTTCAGATGTTCACCATTACGAGGTGAAAAACAGAGCAGTAAGGTTTCTTAGATAAACAACACCAGTGTGATTATTACTACATGGTGCCCCTTCCATTCACACTGCTGGGGCTGCCTTGATAGAGAGTTGTCTTAAAAGTTGAAAATATTCTTTTAATTTAAGAAGACCTCACATGTATTTACTGTTCATCTATTGTTAGAGATTTTAAGCAATATTTAACATGGATTATCTCATTTAGTCTCAAAAATTACCCCATGAGCTAGGAGCCTCCATCATCTAAAGTAGGATTTGAAGCCCTGGCTGGCGTAGCTCAGTGGATTGAGCACGGGCCTGCGAACCACATGATCGCAGTTCGATTCCCAGTCAGGGCACATGCCTGGGTTGCAGGCCAGTTCCCAGCAGGGGACTCATGAGAGGCAACCATACATTGGTATTTCTCTCCTTCCCTTCCTCTAAAAATAAATAAATAAAATCTTTAAAAAAAAATAAAGTAGGATTTGAAAGCAGAGCTCAAACCCAGAATTTGACTTCTGAATTCAATGCACTTCAGAATACATTTCTTCACACGTCACTGAAAAAAAAAGGGGTTCTTCAAATCTCTTCTTTTTTAATGATTCGAAGTTCTGCTAACCTGGAAAATAAAACACAAACCAAAAAGGACAGAATCTAAAACGTGTAAGTACCTGAAGTGTCCCAAGTGTTTTAAGCAGCCCTTTGTCCCCTTTTCGTTCTTTCTTTTCTGGGAATCATGTATTTGGTGACTCCTTCATGTCCACGTGGTGGTTAACTCTAGTTCTTTATTGCTGAACACAGCCTTTGCAGGATGTTTAGCATCTAATACAGTGCTGGTGAGTGAGTTCTTATCATGTATTGTCAGAACGGTTATAATAGGAAAAGCTCCATGTGATTCAGAAGTACAGAACCAGATTTAAGCTCAGCGGGAAGGCTCAGGAGGAAAGGATGTTTGGACCGTGGCTTGATGAGTTATGTGGAGTCAGTCAAGATGTGGAGCGTTGTGTCTTGACTAACTAAGCAAACTATTTCTGTTCTCCAGCAGGAACCTCCATGGATACATGGGCTAATCCCAGGCCACCAGCACTTAAGGAAAGCCCCTGAGATGCTAAACAGCCATTAGACGAAGTTGGGGTATTAAAGGAAGGGAGGGCGTTGCTTTTAGAAAATCTTTCCTTCCAGATAAAAGAGGGTGCATTAAAAAAATATTTTCCTGTGAATAATACTTTTTTCTTTTTCCTTCTCTTTCTGAGAAAGCTTCTAAAACAGTTTAAATATACTGTTTTCCTCCTGAACGTAAAAAAAGTGTCTCAAAACGAATATAGCAACAACTCACCCACAAAGGAAACTGAAAATTGAGGGGATGAAAATGACTTTCCTAATCATAGTCTCCTTTCAATTAATTGCATGTCATACAGGATTGTGGAGCTGTGTACAGGCAAGGGAGGGTCTGCACATCTAAACATTTGTTTGTCTCTCTTCCTGTAAAATAGACCAAAGAGAGTGTGGGTATGTATGTGTTGTAAATTCTTCCCAGGAAAACAGTGATTCTTAGGCATAGGAGATTATAAATTCAAATGCACTCTGTTTCAGTACAAAATAAACTCCCAAGCAACATGCCATAATAATAAGAGAAAAGCAGCGAAACTAAATTCATTAGATAACAGGGGAAAAAGGAAGTATCCTATTCTTCCACAGAGATAGTAAATAAAATTACATCTATTCTTTGCAGGTTGTGTAAAATATGTCTATTTGTTTATATCCCAACATTATCTTCACAATCTTCTACCTAAAGATGTGAATTATTCAAAGAATTTAATAATGCTTCTTTCAGTAACATATAGATGCTCAAATAAATATTTAATCACTGTATAAACTTTTTACAATAGTTGCTTGCATCTGATTTAAGATTACAGGATAAGTTGCAATATATTGTATGATAGCCCTTTACTGTATTACCTGTTTTATGAGTTCTGGAAATTTGCTTACCACATAAAAGAATTCGAATCAAATGTGATACGCCTTCATTTTTTAAAGCTTATATAACTTTCTAAGTTCAATACTGCAGGACTTGAAATTGGCAACGTGCTACTAGAACCTCCCTAAATGAATAAACTTTGGACATTAACATGATAATGGGTCTGGATATAAGAGTGAACAGCACACTTCCGCCAAGATGGAGGCATAGGTGGAGACACTGTGCCTTCTCCCACAACCAAGTTTGGATACAACAAAAGTTTTGGAGAACCAAGACACACCCAGAGACCAGAAAACCGAATTATACGGAAGTCCGACAGCTACGAACCGTTCAACGGGATGGTAGGAGAGGCAGAGCCAGCAGCGGAGCAGGGTCGGGAAGGACAGACCTAGGAGCGCAGGCAGCCATGACCTAGTCGGGGTGCGGGGCAGACTGACCATCAGACTGTTAGTGGATTTCTCAGAAGAGACCTTACAGGCAAGAAGGGGCTGGAAAGAAGTATTCCAAGTCATGAAATCCAAACACCTACAGCCAAGATTGCTTTATCCAGCAAAACTTTCATTTAGAATGGAAGGACAGATAAAGTGCTTCTCAGATAAGGTCAAGTTCAAGGAGTTCATCATCACCAAGCCCTTATTATATGAAATGCTAAAGGGACTTATATAAGAAAGAGATGATGAAAAATATTAACAGTGAAAGGACAGCAAACACACAGTTATTAACAACCACACCTAAAACAAAAGCAAACCAAGAGGACAGCTAGATCAGGAGTGGAACCATAGAAATGAAGAACACATGGAGGGTTAGAAACAGGGGAGTGGGAGGAGGAGAAGGGGGGAGAAGGCACAGAAAATAGCATAGATAGTAGGTAGAAAATAGATAGGGGTTAGGGCGAGAATAGTGGGGGAAATATAGAATCTAAAGAAGTTGAGACACGTGGATATAAACTAAGGGGGGAGAAGGGTGGGGGAGGGAGTGTGCGGGTGGAGGGGAATGAAGGGGGGAATAGAACAACTATAATGGTATAATCAATAAAATATATTTTTAAAATAAATAAATACTATTTGATCTATTAAAAAAAAAGAGTGAACAGCATATCACAGGATCAACTTCTTTTTTGGTCTTTGAAACTGCTTTGTACACACACACACACACGTACACACATTTTAGGCACAAAGAACACATTTTGATATCTGCCAGGCAGAGAGAGTTTTAATCATTTTTTATTTGCTTTATGACTTAGTAGGGGATTGCTATCCATGGCTCGATGAGTCATTTAATCCTAAGAGTTCAACACTGAACTAAATGGAGTCTATTGAACTACACTTCTTATAACTTATTTTATTGTTTAAGATTTTATTTATTTATTTTTAGAGAGAGGGGAAGGGATGGAGAAAAGAGGGAGAGAAACAGTGCATGGTTGCCTCTTGTGTGCCCCCTACTGGGGACCGGGCCCACAGCCCAGGCATGTGCCCTGACTGGGAATCGACCTGGTGACCCTTTGGTTTGCAGGCCAGTGCTCAATCCACCAGACAGGGCTAGTAACTTACTTTGAAACTGATCCCACATAAGGCAGAGATGTTAATGAATATTATTATGATGATCATTTTGCCACATATGTGTGTATACAATCATCACATCATACATCTTAACTTACAAATGTGACATGTCAATAACATTCTAATAAAGGTGGATAAAGTACAAAATAAAATTGTAAAACAATTTTGTTTACCTAATTTTGTCAAAGTTCTAAAATTATTTTTGTCTACTTAACATTTCACGTAATCATAAATAATTTTATCTTTGAAGACTTTATATTCTCAGTGTCCTCCAGAAGAGTTAAAAAGACTAGTAGCAAAATAGCTCAAAAGAGTAATTTCGACATTGGGAATCATTTCGCTGAATTATACCTGTGATTGCAAAATAATTACTCTGAAGTTCAACTTAGCAACAATGTCAATTAGGTCTATGCCTTATAAATTATCAGTATGTCAAAAGTTTACAGATCTATGATGTTTTAATAACTGAGATATATAGGTAGATCAGGCAAAGTACTATCAAGTTATGAATGTACACGTTATTAATAAAGTTATTAAGAAGGGAGGAAATGAAGAGGATTTGAAATTATGCCCGATTTCTATCCCCGGAATTTAGTATCTACCTATCCCATCAAAACAAAAAGCCCCAAACAAACCAGCCAACCACAAAAACAAAAAAGCCTATAAACTTGCTGTGAAGGCACAGGTTTTCACAGCCATCAGTATTTGGTGGTGTTGTACTGAACTCATGAATTTATAGCTGGTTGTTTCAGCTACACACGTTACAGCCATTCTCATTGTTTCCCGTCAGTGTTATTTCTAATTCAGCAGCAGCTGTGTTACAGGTAAATACCAGTAACTATTTATATGAATACCCCTGTCCATAACATGAATTTTTCATCTGGGCAACATTGAAAGAAACGACAATGAGATGAACTTGCTGTTTCCTTCTTCTTCAAAACCATTCCCACGTACAGAGGGGGCACACAGTTTTGGGACATGGTGATGAAGCGCACCTCTTCCTGCTTGCTCTTCCAGAGAAACAGCGATGAAAACATCCCGGCTGTGCACCAAGGAGGAAGAGTGGGGGACCGTCTGCCTGGAGAACCCTAACCTCTAAAGTCACGCTTCAACAGTGGGGTCAAACCTGCAGAAAATGTAATGGTAAATGAACAGCCAAGGTGGAGAGTCCACAGTTGAGAAGGAACTTTGAAAGTTCTGGAAGTTTAAAAAAAAAATCTAAACTTAGCATTTTAAAACTTTTAATTAGAAAATCTGTGCTAAATATTGAACATGAAAATGTTTGCTGAAGTTTATGAAAATATTCAATTATGCAGCATGTATTTGAATGCATCTATAAAATATTAAAATGTATTATTATTTTATCAGCTGATATGCATATTCTATGTCCTGTCTGGGGAACCTGGAGGATTAGGGATGCAATTTTCCTGAACAAAAGCTACCTGGTAGCTTCTGCCTGACACAACAGACAGGCAAAGTCTTCATTGCTTATCTCTTCGCGCACATGTCTCTTAAGCCTCTTGCAGGTACACACTCTATTCATTCACGAAAAATTTCCTAAATAGACATGTACAACGTGTGTCAGAAAATATATCCATTCAGAAACCACTCTTAGACTACGGCGGGACCAGTTACACATGCTCCGTGTGCTGCCACTTTTACCATGATGGAGCACCACGCCCATTCACATCCGGGACACGGGTTCCTAGGACTCCGATAAAACTGTGCTCCCACGTAGCAGATTTACTGGCTGTTTATTTGTAAGCAGCAGATATGCATTTTTCATTAAAATTCATTTCACTTCATTTCATGGGCAGTGCCAACTTGCATATTAAACACACGTGCTATCACGGATGCTGACTTTTCAGGTAATGAAATGCTGAGTGTTTACCTGACCTAAAAGTAACCTCAGATTCTGAGAGCGTAATTAGCTGGTGTCAGGTATGCGGTGATGGGCTGTTCCACAGGTAAAGACCTGTCTTTCCTTAATCGACATGTTTTTATATAAAGGATTTCATGTTCATTACGTAGAGTCTTTTCATTAACAATAGGATATTACTCTTTTTAAAAAAAATCTAATTGTCATCATTCCTAGGTCTGCCTTCTTGGACCCATAATCATTTATTGTTCTATAAGTGGGATAAAGCCGGCTTAAAGAATGGATGGCGGTGTATTCACAGGAACTTTGGATTTACCCTGCAAATCTATTTAGGGAAAACAAACGCGCTCATAGACGGAGCTAGCAAAGAATTAGGACCATGTAACTCACTGATTCCCTGCAAAGCAAAATACCTGCACAGAGGAGATTCATGACAAGATTGAAGATGACAAATGTTTACGAATAATATTGTAAATGTCTGAAGTCAACTGTGCTGTACACCATCTGGCAGATTTAAATCCTGACTGAATCGCATATGAATTATTGCCATTTAATGGACTCTTTAATGGACCTGTGAAAACATTATTTGGCAAAACAACAGGTTTTCAGTAAAAAGCATCCATCTTCCTGAGGACCAAACCTAGAGAATATTGCCTCATCCGAATATGAATAATATATAGGATCAAATGACATATTCCTTGAACTTCAGAAAATAAAAGCCACATTTATAATGTGTAAATAAAAGATGTGCCTCCTGGTATCAAAGATAACATTTAGCAGTGTAACGGAGTGGCATCCAAGCCCATGGTCATCAATCACGGGGACCCATCACGTCTCTTTGAAGAAGAGTGAAATTTTACCTGCATAAGATTTTGGAACCAGCAAGATTTTGAAGCAAGGATTTTTTTTTTTAGATTTTATTTATTTATTTATCTTTAGAGTGGAAGGAGAGAGGGAGAGAAACATCAATGTATGGTTGCCTTTTGTGCATCCCCTGCTGGTAGTTAGCCTGCAAGGAACCAGCCTGCAACCCAGGCATGTGCCCTGACCGGGAATCAAACTGCGGTCTGGTTCGCAGGCCCGTGCTCAATCCACTGAGCCACGCCAGCCAGGGCTTGAAGCAAGGATTTTTAATGTCTACGCATTAACTTATTAAGTTTCACTAAATCAATAACGTTACTGAATGGTAAGATAATTTTGATTAGTATTTCTACCAGGCATTGAAATTGTAATATGTCATAACACTTCAATGATCAGGAACCAAACCAAAACTGGTTCGAGATTTTTCAATTACCCTGTCTCCTGCATCATTTTCAACAGAGTCAAGCAGAAGTTGGCAATTATGACTCGAGAATTGGTGGGGCGTGTTCTTCAATGAGGGGGAATACGTTTCTCAATTACCTCCTATTGTTCTGTGACATTATGAGGCTTGACTTTTTTTTTAACATGAAACAATGTAGAGGATGACAAAGAAGTTGATACACGGTAATTAATTTTGTAAAGGAAAAATTGCACAGGCTGAGTGGATACCATCGATGCACTGTTACACTTCTTTGAAGCTGTGGTTATAAAGCCACGATTTACACATTACTTTAAATAATTCCTCTAAACTGCAACAGCTAGAACAAAACACATGGGAAAACTGTCTTGGCAGCTAAGGTGGGACCACATGCAACAGAAAGAGAGACACACACAAAGGTAGTTGGTTTCAAAGTCATTTTTAGCTGCAACTCGTTCAGAGTGTTTTTACTTAATGACAAGTGTCACTGTTCTTTGTGAGATGTAAAATGTACTTCACAAAATCAGTCGTTTAAACTTTATGTATATACATCATTTTAGGTAATTTTATTAACCAATGTCACCCTAATAAATTTAGTTTTAAAAAATATTTGGAATAGGGCAGAGAGAGTACAGACAACACTGATTCACCGTGTGCAGTCACAGCGCCACTACTGGTGCATCTGAATGTGAGTCAATACTTCTGGCTCATGCACAAATGTCAGGGCGTAATTTCCATACTCTGTAACAGGACTGGCAAACCCTATGCGCCCACTGTCTGTTTTTGCAAATAACATTTAATTGGAACAGTCACACTATAACAGAGTAGTTGAAACAAAACCCACGAAGCTCTCAAAGCCTGAAATATTTACCACCTGGCCCTTCGTGAGGAAAGTTTCCCAAACTCCACTGCACAGCACACCAGCTCCGACTCACTGCACAACACAAGTAACTCACTACGGCTCCCTGTCTCCTTGGCATTAGCTAATGTGGCAGCTAATGTGGAAAATCACCCATTGAGGCGGCAGGTTTTTATTTGTTACCACTGTTATGCCAAATGCTCACCCGCCTAGGCACCTGGATACAAAGAGCAAGACAAAGAAGACTGATCCCCCCATCCCTACCTTCTAATCTGGAAAAGCAAACAACAATAAACAAGTAGACATAACTTCAACAAGATAAATTTCAGGCAGTGAAGGCACATGTCTTCTATGGGACCAAATGACAGCCCGAGTGTGGGAGTTGCCAGTAGACTGAGTCATCCCGGAAAGCTCTGCAGGAGAGGTGAAATCTGAGCCACAATGCAATAGCTGTTATGTGATTATTACAGCAACTCTCTGAGCTATCGTTGGCCCAAATTAATGATGGGGAACCTAATTTTGGAGACGTTTAAGAGAGGCGGACAAGCCCCTCGTCAATTCTGTAGGCATCATTTATATCCAGATTGTCACAACACCGCTCCTTTATCTCGGATCCCTCAGGCCTCAGATCCGGCACCGACATTCATCTTTATGCTGTGATGGGGGTCCTCCTCACGATGATCTGACCCCTCCTCACTGTGAACACAACACCTGCACGCCTGCCTCCCACCTGGCAGGCCCCTGTCTGTGTGGTGGATCTGGATGGACTTTCCCTCGCCGCCGATGGCAACACCATGTCCGCTCTGTCCTCGGTCACTAGGCGTCTGGTGTGTCTTTCTTGGACATGATGCAGGGGCAACACCGGACTGACCACTGTTCAGCTATGGATCTCTCCACGTAACTGGTGCTGTAGCCCGGAAGAGCTTCCCACAGTTCCTCCAGCACATCCGAAACACATCACCATGCTTTTCCTCACTGATTGTATTCCTTCTGTACGCACAAAGACTTCCTCTTTCCTCCAGAGAAATAAATCGATCAAATTGTTCTATCATCCAAACCCCCTGACTGCGTTTGTGACTCCATCCCTAGATTTCCATAAACATTTCATGTTTGATTCGATCCCAGTATTTCCCTGGAAGGGCCCACCTCCTTCACAGCAAAGAACTTGAACCCAGGAATTCAATCTTTTTCTTTCTGCTTTTGCAGATCCAGAGCAAATTCGTGCAATGGGCATTCATGAAAAGTTGCACTATAGAGAAATCATGTCATGTAGAAAAGCGTGCTTAGCTTGGAGGCCCACAGTGAACGGTGGCCCCCTGCATCGATTCTGAGTTTGCTCCTTAGCTTCCATCTCCAAGGACATTATCAGAAAGGATGTGAGCAGTGTAGGCTTAATAGACACCCACGCACTGTGGCATGTCTTCTACGAATGTTCCTTTTTAGAGACCCATCTCTACTCTGTGATAAAACTCAAGCTGAAGCACTGAAGGCCGAGGCCACCTGGTGAGGGACCAGAGAGGAAGAGCCACTGCCCAGATCCATCCCACAGCTGAGGAAACCACGTGACGGACCTCAGCTCACCACCTGGAGCAGAACGGCTGCCCAGCAGACCAGTCAACTCACAGATTCACAACAAATAATAACTTCGTGTCGTTTAAAGCCGCCACGCTTCCTACCCAACAAGAAAAACTGCAACAATCCTCTAAGACCTTATCTAATGAACATGTAATCTGAAAGCATTTTAGACCCTGTCTTTGCTTTTGAAATTTAGAGAGAAGGCCTGTTCCTACAACTTGGGCGTTTCCCCACTGCACTGACCAGGACAAGCATTTTGAGAGGGCCCTGGCAACACCGAAACAAGGATGTTCTAGAAAGTGCCTTCAGCAACAGTAACCATGAGACCCAGGAAGCAAGGCATTCTGGGATTCACTATTTTCCTCGGCAAAACGTTTCTGATATATTTTTCTCTTCTGTGCTCCTTGTCCTTATTTCTAGCCACACTGAATATCTTCCACTTGTCCCTTAGTTGAAATCTGAATTTCTACATTTCTTTACCACCCTGGACCTGGGATGCTGGGCAATACAGTATTGATAATGCCACCCCTCCACCCCCCGCCCCATCTCTCAAGAAGGACAGCTGAGCAGGAAATTGAAGAAAAGACAGCGAGGGAGGCTAGTGACAGACACCCACATACACATTTTCCTCCTTCAAGATTTCTTTGGCATTTTCTGGAACAAGTCACAATTCTTCTCAAGGAGCCCCTTCTTCCATTTGGGGGTCCCTGTTCTAACACTTGCTCCTTTAAACCAAAGGTGATGATGGTGTCTCATTCTCGGGGGGCCTAGGAGACTGCACAGTCCCATGGGTTTCATGAGGGTTGGTCCACCTTTGGCAAATATTTCTCTTTTAAATGCCTCTCAACTTGCCCAAATTTCAACCTGCCACCTACTTCCCCCCAGGGCTCTGATTTACTATTTTAGTGTGTATTTCTGGACACGTAACTGACAACTGTCCCAGCTCACTTGCAATCTGGCCATCCTTAATGACAGGACAGGTGAGGTTCCAAGTAATGCAGAAACTCTGAGCTCTCTTCCTTACGTCATCAGTACACACACCACTTGTCTTCTCATCTGTGCTTTTATATGATCTTAAAATAGACTAGAAATTCACGTTCACTCATGAATGGAAAATAATAGGAAAACTGCAAGAAGTACCTTTTTTTTCTTTCTTTTGTCCCCTTTCTTCCTCTGGTTTCCTTCTTTCTCTCTTTTTCTTATTAGAAGAAAACTATAGGGAGAGATGACTTGCGTCTCAGAAAACTCTGGTATGTCTTTGAGAGTTCTTTTAGAACGTTTTTTGAATCTGCCGGAACAATAAATGATGCTTTTTGCAGTCAGAGCTCACACTTTTTTGACAAGTTTCTTCCCTTTGACTGTTTTGTCTCTGAAAGGATTTCTTATCAGAGGGAGTTTTTATTCTTCCTCATTTTTCAAAACCATTGTGTCGTGGGGAGTGAGGATTCTACTACAAGGAATATATGTAACCTGTGTACGTCTTATCAAGGGCACTGGATGAGCTGGTCAGCTTTGCAGAATGTGAAAATGTTAAGGGAATACAGAGAAGCTTCTGGAATCGGCCATATGAGAAGCCTCTGTGGTCTTCTTTCCTTGTCACCCCAAAGCTGTGTCAGTGGTAAAGAAGGATGGAAGGAAGATCAGTGACTCTAGGTGGTGATTGTTATCCGTCCTTTTTTCTACAGGGGTAGACATGCGAGTGTTTTCTGAAGACAGAAACTTTGGGGGGAAAAACATGGCAGTATCTCTTTCTATACAGTAATATTTAGAAAATGTCTCTGGGATTTTTAAGAGTCACAATTAACTAGGTTCCCATAAGAGCAGGAAAACAGAACTATATGCAGAATTTCCCAGAGATTTTAATTTACAAATGTATACACATTCACTAGAAACAGTCAGAATGTAAACTTGAGAGATTCACAAATGGGGTAATTTCCCGCACTGTAGATATTTCATGTGAATTTATCTCAGAGTGGGAAATGTCTCCCATCCAACAACTAACCAGGCCCGACCCTGCTTAGTTTCGGTCAGACGAGATCGGGCGCGTTCAGGGTGGTATGGCCACAGACTCAAAGTGGGGAATTTCAAGCAACAACTTCAAATGAAGGCTTACACCCCCCATAGCTGCTCATGAATGCACATGCACATACATACACATATTCATACATACATGTATTTATTCAAGGTATTTATTCCCCTAAAACTTTACCCACCAAAATTAGTGAGCAACAATCTTGCGTATGCTTCTTCCATTGTAACAGCCAAGGTTAATCCAAAGAAAAGAAAATGCCCTTCCTGTTTGTTTATATAATCCACTAACACTGAAAGAAATCTGAAAAATCACCCTGATTGCATTATGCTCCATGGCACATGCCCGGGATGCCAATGTCTCTTCAGCTGTAAGAAATTTCGGTAAGAGAAGGAGCCCTGACGGATGACTGGGATGAGCCAGCCTCCTAGGCAAACAGATCGAATACGTTGAGAAGTTATAGAGCTCTAATTCCCCACAGCTTTTTGCAAATCAGGATTAAGGGGAAGCATTTTGACAAAAGCTCCCCAGGGCTGGTAAGAAGATGCAGTCAGGCTGTTTTTAACCTTTTGCACAGTTTGTGAAACTTTCTGCAAGTAACTAGGCTAATTATGTTGGGTCCTCTGGGGTACCAAGATTTGCCCTTACCATGATTTCTAATATGCTTTCTGCCTCTATGTGCACACAAGAAAGCATATCTGAAATGCACACTTCATATGGAATTGTTTCAAAATACTTTGCGTGTGTGCATAGTTCTCGACAATTATATAAAATTGCATATATTGAGTATTGGAGTTACAGAAACTCAACTTAATATATCCTAGGAATAAGTGATGTCTAGGCCAGCCAGAATCATTCAGAAAAGAAAAATGAGCCTTTTCCTGAAAAAAAAAAAGAGAGAGAGAGAGAGAGAGAGAGGGAGCTCATGGTAGAGAAAGTGCAAACACATCAGCAAAGGAAAATGATTCATAATCAGAGATATAATATGTGATGCAATTCCTCTGATTGTTCCTGAGCCTCCCCTGGTGCACCCCACCAGGGGAAGAGAATAAGAAAACAGTGAAATATAAAGCAATTTTACCAAAATTTCTTTAAGACACTGAGATCCTGGGCAGCCCTTAGATGTAGCCTAGAATGCAGAGCAAGCTGAGGGTGGCTGTTAGGGGGAGTGCAATCAGGAGAGAGAATTCACACAGTAATTGGAACGGGAAAGCTTAATATCAAACACACAACAGAAACCAGGTATGGACATTATTCAGTGAAAATGAGGGTGAGCTAATACAGGCTGTCCTTGGCCGGTGTCCATTCCCAGCCCAGGATGCAGTAATCAGGCAGAAATCAGTAATTAGTTCACTCCATCCAGGCTGGGCTCTAGGTGTCCATGGAGACTCACAGAAGGTGTTTTGCAACCCATCCTCAGAGAACCATTTACTTTCGCATTTACTTGACAGGAGGACGATCTTCCAAAACAAAAGTCAACAGCATTACTACTCTGCTCATGAAAAACCCAGTTTATCATCTTGCTCACCATGAAAACCACAGTAACGACAAGAGCCCAGAAGGTCCTAAACCAAATGTTCCAGTTCCAACCACAACCATCATTTAACCTTGTATTGACCTTCAGCCGTGGATGACTCTGCTCCAAATACACTGGCTTTTCTTTTCCCCAAAAATATACCCCAGGAGTGCTCTCAAGTTATGGATTTTGTACTTGCTGGTTTCTCGGCCGATAGTATTATGTCCCAAGATATCTCAAGTCCTACTTAATGTCATTGTAACAAGGGAGACTTCCACGACAACCTTACATAAAATGGCAATCACCTATCCCCTCATCTCATACTGGCCAGAATTGTTCTCATGGTTCCCCAGTCCCTGGATGGGAGGAAATTTAGCCTATTCCTATATCTTCTTGTGCTCTAGAACAATAAAGGCCATTCAACAAGCCACTCTTACCACCACAAGCTGGCGTGCTTTGGGCCTTGGTCCAGAAAAGCCGTTTTCTCTTCTTATCTATAGTGCCTAGCCTATTGTATGTTCTCAGTAAAGATTTAAAATAGCATGAATGGATCAATAAGTGAATGAAAGGATTAAAGAAACATTTACTACTCCCTTGCTATCAGTCAGGATTTTCCTCGTTGCTGATGCAAAAACATACAAACAAACAAACAAACACGTCCCCTGCCCTTGATAGACTTGGGGTCTCCTTAAGCAAGCTAACCCTAATGAAAAAGAGGGTAGTCAAAAAATACACTGCACATAGAAGGAAAGAATAGGATTTCAAAGAATGTGGCATAGCATAGAATAGTTCATGAAGGTTTCTGAAAGGGACAATAACTGAGCGCAGTTCTGTATACACAGAGTTAGTAAGGAAAAGTGGAGAGTTGAACTAACCCACCCAGAGAGAAGAGCATAAATGTGATATTAAAATGTGAACTGTCCTGGTTTGAGAGAGTGGGCGAAGCTGCGAAATTTTACACTAAAGAAGACAGGACAAGGAGGTCAACGTTTCTTTCCACGTTGCAAATTTCTCCCTTCAAATAGATTTCTAAAAATTGCATCGAAATGACTTTTGGATTATTTTCAGCATTAGTCAAAAAGGTAGTTGACCCTATTTTCAAGCTTAATTAAGTCCCTACCTTTTCGCTTATTATCTTTCTCCCCTTGACACTGACACTGAAGTAAAAAAAAAAAATCCTTTGAGGGCTTCCGATCCTTTATTTTCCAGTCCCTCAGTTGGCTTCATGATCCTCAAACCTGAAGTCTCGAAGTGACCAGAGGGCACAACGACAGAAAGCAGAAATCCTCTTCCTGTTTGGCTCAGTTCCTACACTGGGAAATGTCATTTGTCACATGCTAAGCAAGGGTCACAGAGGCAATGTCCCATTGTGGTTTTCTATACATTACCAGCAGTATCAGAAAAGTTGGTGCAGAAGAGAAATATGTTGGAATTACCTTAAAGGAAATATATTAGTAAGGTGAATGAGTTTTTGAGGAGAAGGGATTTAATATATATTTCAAGATTAAATATATATTACCAGCACTAATTATACATGCTCCATTCGGGACACGGGGTGGTGGTGTTAGCGGAATAGAAGGTATTTGGATGTCAAACTGATCAGAAAGGAGAGATGTATTGTCTGACTTTGTCATAGGCTGTGTACAACACCACCAAAATGTGCTCCAAGTTAGTTATCATTATTGGAAAATAAATGCCTTCTATACGGTCCACTCAGTAAGACAAAAACGAGTTTGCTTTGTAAATACTTTATCTAATTCTCTGAGGTCAGATTGGAAAATTTCGTATTAGTTGTTCCCTAAAATTGATATAGGTTGATCAAGAGACCATTTCAGAGAGGAATGGATGTATTTTTAAGCTTTTAAAATACTTTATGCAGTTCTCTGAGGTCAGATTAGAAAATGTTACATTAGTCATTCCCAAAAATCTACACAGATTGATCAAGAGACCATTTCAGAGAGGAATGGATTTAATTTTAAGTATTTATCCTCAAATCTGTAAGTAAGATACTTTCAAATTTATGTGTCTTAATTTTCAGTGAAAATTGGGACAACATAAAAATACTGCTGTTTAGCCCTGGCTGGTGTAGCTCAGTGGATTGAGCGCGGGCCTGTGAACCAGAGGATCACGGTTCGATTCCCAGTCGGGGCACATGCCTGGGTTGCAGGCCGGTTCCTTGCAGGCTAACTACCAGCAGGGGGCGCACGAAAGGCAACCATACATTGATGTTTCTCTCCCTTTCTCCTTCCCCTCTAAATATAAATAAATAAAATCTTTAAAAAAAATACTGCTGTTTATCTCTTTATCAGAACATTAAAGTATGTCATGAATGTAACCACAACTCTATGCCCATGTGCTAGACAGTCCACGTAGCTCTTATTTGACTGTTTGCAACTGTCCAACCAATCGGTCTAAAGTCCCTGAGAGCTGTGAAATGCAGTGTGTCCTCACAAGTCAGTTTACGGCAGCTCTGACGCGTACTCTCATCGGTTTCATTACCCAGAGCTCCAGGAGAAACTGCAGATGTGAACTGATAAATGACTTGTCCTAATTTTGGATCCTAGACTCATGTACTTTATATGCAATTTTGTAAAGGTGTCATAACAGAGGCGAGTTCCCTTCCATTTATTTAAGGTATATGCAGAAGTTTAATGGGCCCTAGTTCTTTGGAACTTGTGTATATAATTCATAAAATGTGGAAGTTGTAATTAAATTTATTGACTAGTTGCTCCACATTGTTTAGGATATTGAAATCACTGATTTTCTCCTGATTCACAAGCACATCTATTTAGAATTATACGGTTGATTCACACTGGACTCCCACTCAGAGATCTCATTTTCAAGTTCATTTGCATGCTTTTGGAAAACATTTCAGTGAAATCTGTCAAATTATGATGTAACATGCTCCGAGCAAAAGAGTCACAGAAGTCTAACAGACTTACAATATGTTTTTTATTTTTAACAAAGTCTTTCATTTTGGCTTTTTAAGATGTGCCACTCTAATGGGTCACAGAAAAAAACAATTCTCCATCAGAAGCCACGTGGCACTCAGGGCCTTACAGGGACTTTGCAACTCAGTTCATACCCACTCTTAGAAGGTCTATTTGCATTAAAATGAGTTTTATTTATCCTGTCATGACAGTGTTGATAATCCAAAAACCGGTTAAATACTGTTAGACTGGATTATGAGTGAAGTGTGAACAAGGGCCTTTGCTGATGGGTGTCACCTACAGCAACAGCGTGCTGTACACTGGCTATTGGCAGAAGGAAAAAAAAAGACATAGATTAGGTCCTTACCCAACTAGGGTGTCTTGTGTATGACAGACACCACGGCCGCATTAATCGTCAAAAATAAAACGTTGACCTAGCCACTAAACTAAAGCAAGAAATCTGTCCTTTGAGCATACCTCTCCACCAATGAATGTCAAGGAGGAGACTAGGGTGAAGCTAGCAAGGCCAGGGAAGGACTTGGTTTGGACGCAAAATGTAAAGGGCATCAACATACTCAGAAATCAAGATAAATATTTTAATGAAATATGTTAAAAGTCAAATTCATGGGAAAACTTCATGATAAATCGATCAAAATCTAAGATAAAGTCAGATCACTGTTACTGATTTTCCTTTTTTGCTTTCTCTACTTTGCTCCAGTCACTAGGAATGAACCAGGGAGACACCTTAAGGACCTTCAAGACATTGCTGTTTTCCAGACTGCAGATGTGGACACTTAATTTACACAATTAATGTTAATGCATCTGCTTTCTGTTCATTTAACACAGGGTCCTTAGACTGCAGGTGGTGAGGGCTGATTAGCACGGAACATTAGGAGTAATTAATAATGTATAAGAAAGAATCTATCAGGAAAAAGGGGGATGGCAAAATAGCCATTCTCAAAAATCTGTAGCCAGCCCAAGCTTATGAAAAGAAATGATCTTCGTTTGAAAGAAATTCAGAACTCCTGGAGAGTTCTGGTATTGGAACCAAGGAGAATTATCAGCTAATTGACAGCATATTAGGCATTTATCCACCAATCAGAGACAGGACTAAGTCACTCTTTTTCTTTCTATCACCCTTCTGTCTGTCGACCTGCCAAAAACGGCAGCCACACTCGACTGTATGTGAAGTCAGTGGGATGCCTCTCCATTCTACTGCATAGCACAGAGGATCATCAGGAACCCCCTGTGATGTGATAACAGATATTTAAATATGTGTGTACGTACATATTTTTGCAGGTGCCTGTCCAATTGTATCTGTGAAGGGTTTCCATGGCAGCAGAGACAGAGTGATCTAGGTCAGCCATGATAGCGACAGTCCAGAACGTGACAAAAATGAAATAAGAGTAGCATCTCCACCTTTTTGAGTTTAGACAAGTGACTCAACTTTTGAGAACAAAGAGAAGCCTTTTTAGGGGCCATGGATTTTTAGACAGATAACTGAAGGCTTTAGGGTTGCTGATTTCTTTTCATCTGCCTCCAACAGATAACTGGCACTTTGGCAGAAAAGGGGCATTGCCAGAATTGTCAAATAAACATGTGCGATGGCAAGTTAAATTTGAATTTGAGTTAACGAATAATAGGCGGTACAGGTATGCCCCAAAATATTCATCATGGATCTGAAATTCTAATCCGAGTGACCTATACTTTAGCTGACAACTGTACGCTCTTGTTCCATGAGGTTCTTGATCTGGGCATTTCACTTTCTAAATACTTGTCACCCTCGCCATTAAATCCAAGCATCCACCTGCCACACGTGTTCCTGCCCTTCCCCGGGGCAAAACTGCATGCCTGCTCCGCACTCCAGTTCTGACGGCTGCTTCAGTCCCGTGAACTGGTAGCCCTCCCTTGGAACTAGGGGTTCACTAACCCGCAGTGAATCCACCCTTACTTTTTAATCACACACTACAGATACCATTTAGACATATCTTTTACTAACCATTCACCTAACTTGCATGAGCTTGGAACAGTGCCTTTGAAGGCCCACAAACCATTGTAGTGTGTATGATATTTCTGACCCCCCAAACCAGTCATGGCTCCTGAGTGGCGGTCATTCTGCTACTGAGAAGACATTAGGGCTTGAAGACAGGCCCCACCCTGTGCTTGTGAAGGGCTCTGCCTCAGTGTCAAATATTTCAGGTTTCTACCACCCAAAAAGGGGGAGGGTGCCAATCGGGAAGCCCCTAATAACTCACTGCCATAACAAATGGCAGTGAGTTATTAGCAATATTGTATTTCAAATTTCTAGAGCCAATTTGACACATGCCAGATGTCCAGGGCCTCCACAGAGGTCAGTCCGGAAGAACGCAAAGACCCACAAAAGGAAGGTTATGATTGAGAATATGCTTATTTAGACGCCGGAATCTTTCAAGCGTAAGCTTCTTTGGAAATCTTTGAAATTTCAACTTTCAAAAATGTATCCACTCATTTTTGGATGAAGCAGTGAAAACTACACTTGGAAAGAAAGACCTGTGTTTTTAAGAGAAACAGTCTCGATGGATAACATTTTTGCATGGTTCCTTTTCCTGGCGACCCAAGTATCAAGCAGCTTGCCGCGTGTCCGCACAGCTGTGAAGGGCTCGTCCAAACCTGCACAAATTTTTCTTTCTCTGCACAAATTTTTCTTTCTTTTCTTTGTTCACTGTGGGGGCAGAAGGCCTGTGTGCTCTGTGGTAGGACAGGATGGAGATCAGCGCTGATTTGTTCATTCATTTATTCATGAGGTTCTTTTACTCTTCTTTTTTCTATTTGGAAGACTGTGGCAGGTTTAAATGGCCTTTTAAATACAAGCCTGGCAAATATTCTTTTTAATTTTTTTGTCTTTGGGAACCTAAATCAATAGGATCATATTTTCTAGCTTGTAGACACCTGTGATGCTCTTCTTTAGCCCTTGCCGACCTCTTCCCTTCTTAAAATCACTTAATTTTGTTCTGAGACTTGAATATCTATTTATTTAGTTTTGATACACAAACGTTGTATATGTTTAATGTACGCAAGTTGGTACATTTGGACAAATGTATATACCCGAGACACCATGGCTGCAATCGAAGTAACAGACAAATCCATCACTTCGACGGCTGGGGTGTGTGTCCCCTCGGTGCATATAAGGTGAGAGCACCCCACATGAGATCCACTGTCTTTCCAAATATTTCAGTGCACCCTACAATGCTGTTGGCTGGAGGCATCACGGAATACAGCAGGTCTCTAGAACTAATTCATCTTGCATAAGTCGAACTTGATACCCACTGAACAACTTCCCATCTCCCTCTCCCGTGGCTCCTGGTCACCGCCATTCTGTGCTCTGCTTCTATGAGTTTGACTGTTTGACTGTTTATGAGCTGAGAAACAGAGTCGATCTAGTTATGTAAACTGGGACAGAGTCAGGAGGCATAACTTTTGCTAAATCACTTCAGCATCTTTTGGAATGGATAAGGTGGCTTCTTTTACAAAGGACTTGATTATCTATTCTTATGAAAAGTAGTATTTTCCTTCTCCTCACTTCCACATGGGAATAAGAAAGTGGCCTGGTGCTGACAAGTGGGTATTTGTAATGAACTCTCAAAAAAAAAAAAACACACAAGCAAACAAAAACCAGATTTGTAGTCTTTGTTAGTTTGGTTGCAAATACTGCCACAGTCTGTCTGAAGCTGCCAATGCTGCTGGCGAGTGTTCTGGACCAGGAGGATCGACTCCGGAAGCCTGGAGTTCTGGCACACGCTCTGGCACCTTTCCGGATGCTGCGCACCTGATACCCGCCTGGGCTCCGGGTATGGAAAGAATGTGCCAGATGTTTCATATTAACCCTTGAAAAATATCTGGATTAGCATAGTAGCTAGTGGCTATTGCTTACTCTCAGTAGCTGTCTAGATCTGGAGGAAAGAAGGATGTGGGTATTTTTATATTCATCTGATTTCCTTTAAATCTGTTACCCCTGTTTCAGGTTTACCCCAGAGCTGGGGTTGAAGATTCCATGCTTAGGTGATTAGCGAAACCAAACAGCAGAAAGAAGAAATATCGTGGGGTGCAGACCCAGGCATATCTGAATCTGTTACTTTATGTAAAAAAGATCAATCAATATGTACATTGTGAATATGTCTTGAATAATCATGATGATGCCTATGGATACTTAGTAAGTACACATGATTATACAAGCGTACAGTGAAGTCATAATTAAAATACATTCATTCGACACTTCATATCTCCATATCTTGTAAGGGGACAGAAACTTCAGATAAGCCTTAACAATCCAGGTACCATTTATCAAATACAAGATATAAGTTAATGCACGCCTGTCACAGGTTTTAGTTTATTTCACTACATATTTGTTAAGGATAGCTAGAAGGTAAGAGAACACAGAGGGCAGATAAAGGTTCAATGTAACAAAAAAGCAAAAACTATTGCTTTTTTTAAATGTGAAAAACTCTGTGGATTTTATTTATGTCTATTATCCATGTCCCCATTACAATGACTAATCAGAAGCTGGCTCCATTGTAATTACAGCTGAGTTGAAGAACACATAAAACAATTCACAATTTATATTATAATATAGCTCATCAACCCACTACATATATATTAATAGGGCACTCAGAACCACACATTTGGTATTTCAAAGGAAGCATCCCACATCTGGGGTGGTTTGGGATAAATTATTTAGGGCCCTGACTTTCAACTATTTTTGGTTATGTTTTATTTTGCATAATGTAGCAATCATCTCTTGAGTAGAAAATGTTAATATAGTGAAGGGATTTAACCTCCATCTCTGGAGAATTCTAAAAAAAGACAAATAATAATGCAATCAGCAAAAGAATGGAGAAACCAAAATTTGAGGTAATTAGCCTGAAGAATAAAAGAATATTGAGTGAGATTATTTAAAAATTATAGGTTTTAATTAACATTTGATTTTGAAATTTTCAGTTTTGAAAAGTGGAATTTCACTGAATTTGTCTAGTGAAATTATATTTGGTTATAAAACATTTCCCCCATAACATTTTAGTAGTAAGCCAATATAATAGTATTTCCATCTAATTGTTCTTGAATACTACAGAATATTCTCTGGCTCTTCTGAATTTAGGAGTCACATTAATCAACATGTACTTCTGAGATGTTGGACTGGAAGAGGCTTCAGATGACTCATGTTTGCTCATGTTTCATAAAGCAGTAAGTGAGGCCAGCTCTGGAAACTATTCAAGATATGCTTCCTGCTAACCTCCAGCCTCATCTGAGAACTCATCATTAGATAATACGGAGGTACTTGGGGGGAAAAGGCATGGTCCAAAGCTATTAAGAACTACAAGCTAAAGACAAATAAAGAAAAACTTGATTCATTTTCTTTTGTGATAGGGTACTAGAATAACCAGATGAATCTGATAGCTGAATGAAGATAGATGATAAAACTGAACATGAGAAATAATTGTATTTGTATTTAGGAACTTATCAGAAGTATTTCTTATAAATATTATTGAAGGTAATGTGAGCTTCATCACAATTATAATCATAGAAGCTAGTACTTATCAAACTCATTTTCTGTGCCAAGGATCATTTTGGTTCTTTGAATCTCAGTTAAGCCAGCCAACACTCCTAGGATGTTAAGTATTGTCATTTGTTCTCATTTTAAAGACAGGAAACTGAGGTTAAAAGCTGCAAAATAACCTGCTAAAGGTCGATGAGCCAGCCAATGAAGGAACTCGCTTTAAAACGCAAGAGATCCGACTTCGTAGGTTGCATGCGATGCTGACTGCAAAGCTGCCGAACAGAGCGGAAGACCGACGGGGAAAGGCCACCTAGACACCCTGGATAGGTGAGTGGAGAAGAGACCCCATCTTTGTTTCACTCCACAAGTCACTACCAAAATGAACACAGGAAAGTAACAAGGTGAGCAAAGTTCTGGAAGATTTGAAACACACGTTCTCCCGATTAGATCGACCCGACAATGAAATGAGTGTCCTTGCAAAGCGATGTGAACGCCTCGCCCTCACAATTATTCAGAAGGATATTGTTGACCATCAGAAACACTGCGGACAATTTCTCTGCCCTGGGGGGAACACATGCTTATTTTTTCTGTGAAAGAAAATATAAAGTCTTCAACTGAGGACCTACCTTTTAAAAAAATTAATGATGCTAAAACAATAAATTCATTTCCATTGTTGTCCTCCAAGAGCCAATAACATTCGTCAAACTTAAACGAGAAGACACATAAAAAGTAGAACAGGCCAAGTTTACCACTGATTATTTGATTTACAGAATTCTAAGCAAGAAACAGCAACAATTTTCCCCCCTCTACATCTTTTAGCCTCAAAAATAGCAGCAGTTACTTATTCTACTGAGGATATTGGTTTTGAGTCACGTCATTTATCACTGAATCTCTGTGTATCACACAATTTATCTTTAGGTCCACTATGAAATATTGATAGGTGAGTGAATGATGTAACACAGAAGACAAAAAGATATACAGAATATAAATCACTACAAAATAGCACAAAAGTTATCTGGAATCATTTTGCTTTCCACTTAGCATAATTTCTGTTTCCAAGACTGTCGTGTAAATCTTGTGTCACTTAAACAACATGTCACTATGAATATAGCATCGTTGGGTAAGCTGGAACTGTTTTATTTCTTAATCTCACTAAAGAATTTTACTGTTGATATGATTTTATCTATTTGCTATACACCCATATGCTACGGGGTCTGTTCCCCAAGGCACTACTTCATAATGTAGGTTTCTCCCGGCTTTGACTTCTAAATATATTCACTTTACAAGACATTATTTCCCTCGACCAAAGGGTGACTTCAAGAAGTTATATATCTTTCAAAAGGGTAACTTATGAGAATTATTTTAAAAAACAGACTAGCTTTCCAGTGTGTCCTATCAAGGGTATACACGTTGGGAAGCTCTCTCTATAGGTATCGATGCTATAAACCAGGGGTGTCGCACTCATTCTCACCGGGGGCCACATCGGCCTCACCGTTGCCCTCAAAGGGCAGAACGTAATATTAAGACTTGGTAAATGTAACTATTTCCTTAACAGTTAAGCAAGATCTCGGCACTGCTGCTGGGTATAAACGAGGTGCAGGGCAGGATAAGACGAGGTAGAGAGCTGGGTTCGGCCTGAAGGCCTTGTGTTTGCCACCTGCGCTATAAACAAACTGCACCAGCACAGTAACCACAAACCAGATAAATTACCATGACAAAGTGTTGAAAATGTTGGAAATGACAGGCTTTACTGACCCAGCAAGCGACATCCTTATAAATTACAATGAAGTGAATCTAATGTTCAGCACAATTAGTCAGGCAAACCTATGCATAAGGTCATTGGCTAATATTTTTACTCTAGCTTCTATTCCAGCAAGCCTTATATTTTTTCATAAACATGCAAAGCTTAGGTATATGTTTCCTGGCAACAGTAAGTTATAGCTACAGGGAATACACTCATGAACATAAAGAAGATTATTTTTTCCTTTTTATTTTTTTTATGTCCATTTGATTTATTTTTCTTAAATTTATTCCCATAGAGCCATTACTTTTCAGATCAATAAAAGGCCTGTACAATAATTCTTTTCTTTTGAAACTTAGAAATTTCTTAAAATTTATTAAAGCATGTTTTAAACTATGTGTATCAAAGTAATTCTGGGTAGTAGCCAAAAATGCAGATTTTAGGGCTCACCCCACTTGTATTTAATTCATGTCTAGGGATTCAGGTACCACCTCCTGAAGCCCAAATAAGAACACCAAGTAATCTTTCTACATTCTGAAATTCTGAGACTCTAGGTTAAATGCTTTAAAACACCCTTTTCTATGTGATATATACACACTCTATGATACTGAAATTCTGGTTAACTTTTCATCTCATTACCTTTTACCTCCTACAAAACGCCTGTCTTCCAAAAATGTCTGTCTTCTTCCACTGCATGTAAACTTTAAATAGTTGCCATGGTCACTTGTTACTCTGGCTTGTCTCCTGAAAATTGCTGTGTCAGCATGACTTGGAAAAAATCATGTCTGGAATTACAGGCATTACTGGCTGCAATTACCGACCTTTGAAACCGGGTCTTCCTAGAATATACACAACCCATCGGGTTTTTTCCCCTTTCAGCTCTGAGTGTCCACATGCCTCTCCTCCAAACTCCCTTGTCCTATCCTTTTCGGGTTAATTTTTGTTGTATAATAAAGATGTTGACTGGCCTTTGTCCCTGGCTCTCTAATTCTCTGGAATATCCTAAGATATAGAAATCTTTTTGGTATTCATCATTATAGTGAGTTTATGCTAATCACACGCCTCAGGATAAGGGCTGTCTGCCAGAAAGATCAACAATGTGATCAGCACTGGGTGCTTTACACCAGCCCAACATCCAATGATCCAAGCAAACGTGCAACATAAGGAAACTGCTAGAAAACTCCGGATGTTAAAACTCACTGGGGGCACCTGGCTAGCAAGCATGCTAACAGGCGAGAGCACGATGTGCCTCAGTTCCACAGAGAGGGGTGTGGAGGTTCTTCATCGGGAAACCCGGTCAGGCCTGACCTTGTATGTCTCTTCATTGGGCTGGTCCTAATTCATATTCTTTATAATAAAACTATAACCATCACCGTGGTGTTTCCCTAAGTTCTGTGACTCTGTCGAATGAATCACCAAGCCACAGGGAGCCATGGAGGTGCTGGAATTTATCAGAAGTGCCCGTTGATCAGAAGTGCCAGGGGTCTAAGAACCCCCAAAGTGTAGCTTTGGCATCTTACATGAGGTCAGTTTTACCGGGGACTGCACCTTGTAACTTGTGGGGTCTGCACTAATCCTCATGATTTGTGTCAAAAGTTGCCCTGCAATGCACTGGTCAGTGTCACAGTGATGCAATTCTGGTCCTGCTCTGTCACTTAAAGGAAACACAACACTGTCATAGCCACACATGCCATCAGCTCCCAGGTGATGCCCCCAGCTTTATACAGATGACACTGTGAGATTCAGTTAGAGAATCAGCCAAGTCAAGAAAAGGGAGTCCTGAAGTAGAGAACGATGATTTGATCATATTCAAACCAAGGGCATTATTGTCTAGTATAGAATTCAACAGGAAACAAATGCAAAAGGATAGGTGTCAGAATTGCTATCCCTCCTTGGTGACATCACACCATGACGTCTGAGGATGAAGGGGGAGACAGGGAGACAGAGGTCCTTTGGACACGAGATTTGGATAAGGATAAGTCAACTATTACCCCATAAGTCATTCTGATTAAGAAAAATTACAGTGAAAACAGATGGAGGAAAAAATATCCCAGTCATCATCCATTGAATCCGTTTATGCACAATTCTAATGAAAAGAAATACTGGGATTTCCGAAGGTCCCGTGAAGAAGGCGAGCTGATTTACCAGGAGATGATGTGGTCCGGTTTCCTGAACTTCAAGACTGCAAGCTGGTGCACGGTATCAACTACAGGATTCCCATTCTTGAAAACAGAGTTAATGTTTTAGTGTTGGGATCATTTTAATATATTGAGGTTTTCTTTTTTTTAACATGGCATCAGTAAGTCATGATAATGCACTGGGCTGCAGTTTGCATTGCAGAGTATGCGCACATGGGACTGTAATTTTATAAGAATGCATTATGTTTAATTAAATAACCCAATATTTTATTATTTTATTATTGCATCCCAGTGCCCCTGGCTAAAAAGAAAAAAAAACTGTGTCATAGTTTTCTGTTCCTTTTTGTAACAGCCCAGTGTTTCCAGTGCTTTATATTTGGCTTGAAGCCTAAAGTTATTCAGCTCAATGTTGTAATTTGTCATTTCTATGTGTAACTTCCAAATGATTTTGATGTGTTTTATGCATGTAAAATATGCAGGACATGTCCCCGAAGACTGTGCGAACACATTATTTGAATTACGAGGTGAATTTTTATTCCTGAAATATTGACTTTTCTACTCAAGAAATAATATCGAATGCCCCGTGGATATGAGATGTAAAATGAATAGCCAAGTAGAGCTAAGGATTGCTAAATCAGAGCTGACTGCTTTGTTCTCCGAGAGGCAGTTGCGAGAACGATCCGGACCCTTCTAGTCCAGTATAACACTCATCACCATGCCTGGCGCTCTTGTATAATGAAGTAAGGGGTTTACATCGTCCTCTTAATCGGTAAGCCCGGGATCAATCACTGAGCCAGTGAAGAACTTTTTTATGAAGCATATGCTGTTTACATTGAGATATGTACCAAAGGGGCTCATAAAAGAAAATTTTTATTCCCTGTGTTCAAGGCATCTAATAGCAGAAACATGGCCAAGGCATGAAAAGCAGAGAACAAAGCAATGCATGTGTAAGGTCTAAATCCTCTGCCGTATGCTTACAAGCTGTAGGATCCCAGCAAAGGGAAAGACCAATGTGAGTGAGGATACTTAAGGACGATATTAAGGAAAGCATGTACTTGAGGTTTTTGGTTGTATTCTTTGCGGGCATGGGAAACCCATTTCAGATGAGGGATGGTAAGTACTTCCCTTCAGCACTCCCCAGCTGGATCTAACATTGTTTATATTCTGGGCCTCAGCAGATTTGCTAGAAAATGAGTGTGGGGCTTTGAGTAATTTGGCTAGGCAGACGGAAGGGAAGTGCCCTAGTGATCAAAGCAGACAGAACAGCCACCAAAGGAACAGAACTGCGAATGAGCACAGCCGATTCAGGGCCAACGTGGTAATGATCTTGCTTGGAACAGGAAGGAAGGAGGGCCTGTGGTAAGTAAGCCAGCGGAGGAGGGTGCCGCTCACAGATGTCATTTGATTACCCATCAAACCAGAATTCCTTGTAAGAGATGGAGATTTTTATGTTGACAGTTTCCAGTGCACGATTTCCCTCGGTGTCCACCCGGTTTCCCTTAATTGACACATCAACAAATAGCTGTGGAGATTCAGAAACGATCTGGGAAAAGATATGACAAGGATTCTACAAAGCACGCTGCTGAGACAGAGGCATGACTGAATTCATATTTTGCTAAGCAAGTACATTGTTTTGGCTAGTCTGATTTTTTAAAAATGCATTGTCCCTACTAATTATTTAAACCTCCTAGGCTCTATGGTCCTTGGTTGCCCCATTTTCAATCCTCAGTAGTGGCCATAGTCAGGATCAGCTTGGGCAGGAAATGTGGTCTGGTCTGGGCCACCACAGAGCCTGAAGGAGGAAAACATGAGAAACCAGAATAGACCAACTAAGTCAAGGGTATGCTGAGGCTGGGGGCATATTCAGCCTTGGAGGCCGGCTTTGTTAAGGGTGATCCAATGTGCACAGAATGAAGAACTCAGACC
Organism: Sturnira hondurensis; assembly: GCF_014824575.4. Classification (NCBI taxonomy): domain Eukaryota; kingdom Metazoa; phylum Chordata; class Mammalia; order Chiroptera; family Phyllostomidae; genus Sturnira; species Sturnira hondurensis. Next base: position 10,264,136 of record NW_028091156.1, read on the forward strand.
CAGTACCAGAACAGAAACCCAGGCAACAGCTCAGTGTGAGCTCTCCCTCCGACAGAACCTGGTTCATGGCACGAACAGCCAGTGACGGCACCTCCGTGAGTGGAAGTGACTAAGGGAACCGGCAAGAGTGGGTCAAGGCGTCTGAGATAAAAACCAAAGGGAGAGAAATAGAGAATAAATTAGTGAGGGTGGCAAATTGAGCACCTTAAAGATTTGCTAGATTGGCCCTGGGTGCATAAATATGGGAGACTTGTTTGAAATGAAGCAGTCTCCCGGCTGTGTGGCAAGGGGTGAGCTCCACCACTGAGGAGCACGAACACGATGTCTAGGCTGTTATCAGCATGAAGACAGGAGAAGCACATCCANAAAAACCAAAGGGAGAGAAATAGAGAATAAATTAGTGAGGGTGGCAAATTGAGCACCTTAAAGATTTGCTAGATTGGCCCTGGGTGCATAAATATGGGAGACTTGTTTGAAATGAAGCAGTCTCCCGGCAAGGGGTGAGCTCCACCACTGAGGAGCACGAACACGATGTCTAGGCTGTTATCAGCATGAAGACAGGAGAAGCACATCCAAATTAGAATAATCTGTGTTTCCAGAACTGAGTGTAATGAATGCCTACCAACACAAGCCATTATGACAAAGTTTTTTTGAATGCGTAAATGAAAAATGAAACGATGAATAAATAATGGCCCTGATATTTGAGGCTGGTTGATGTTCATCCGAGTTCTACCAGATGGGGCTGGGTCTAGCTCCTCAGCCAAGCAACAAAGACGGCAGTACATTTTTCACAGACTCAACAAAACAGAAGGCCCAGAGAGTAAATACTTATTCCTTGCTTAAGTTGGCTTTGGTAACTGAAACCATCTGTGTCCAAGAGACTCCACGTTTTCTCTGGGAAAGAGATGACTCTAAAATCACCCACTACTGTTTGCTTCGGGAAATTTCTAACGCTCAGTTTCTTGAAGACGAGCTCTACTCCCTTGAGCAAACATCACTTCTCAGATAACAGGTCACTTGCTTCAGCACCATGCCCTCAGTGCGCCCACCAACCCCCACGGGCTCTGTCCTGCATTTTGCTCAATCCCAATCACTCATCCACCCTGAACGATCCACCTGGAACGCCCTCGGGTCAGACTCTGATTCTGAACTCCTCCCTTTGCTGTCGCTCCTAAGACTCAACCGTGCTGCCGTGAGCTCGCATTAGTTCACCTCTGCATTTTTCAGTGCATCGCCTAAGGACAGCTTGGTAAATTGGACGGCTTTTTAAAACCTGAGGCCTTTCAAATCGTTCTTCCTGGCTACCTTGCTAGTTCTGGGTCCTTGCAATGAAACTTGTTCTGCCGTTATTCATAACAAGAGAGGACATGTTGATGTGACCATACATCGCCGTAAACTCAGAATTGTGTAATGGGAAGTGCTGAACAAACTGTTTTGATTATATGTAAAGTCGCCCAGGAGGCCTCTCAAACGAGAAAAGGTATGCAGTACAGGAAGGGGCTGAGACGTAAATGTGGGTTTTAATCTGGGAAATGATGGAATTCTAAATGATGTCCTATGTGCCTGATAAACAGAAACCAAGCAACTGAACTATTATTAGTTATCATGAATAATTCACCAACTAAAGCATCATCAATACTAGCAAGATCTAAATTTGTGATTTTAATTAATGTTTAACAAACCAGAACTATACTGCCTTATAGAAGAAGACAAATGACAAGGATAAAAAGCACAATGCTTTTTATCATTTAACACTATTATTAAAATTCAGGTTCTTAAATGCTTAAAATGCTTTTCTGGAGCTTCTTATTCAAGTCATGATTTGCAAAATTCGGATTAGCAAACTAAATTCTACCACCTTCTTAAATTCGACTACTCAAATACTATTTCTAGGACATCACACATCTCATAACATCCATCTTTAACTATGGGAAAGAGCGTAGTAGTTGTTACAATACTAAATAAATTACAATGTTACATAAAAGTGTGTTAATATAATTTTTAAAACCAACATATGGTTTTCTAAAGTGGGGAGTCAAGTGTGACCTGAGAACCACAGCCATGGACATGCCAGAGATTTACCTTCTAGGTCACCAAGTCTTTACGAGTCCCAGGAATCGCTGTCTGGGATGTGAGGCTGCAAATAGCATTACTGTGCCCTTCAGAACCTTTCTGAGAATCTATGTTCATCAGACCATTCATCTGGCTCTCATCAGGGAACAAGTTCCTTCTCAGAACAGCTCACTCAGCTAGACCCATCAAACACTTGCCTACTTTTCAAGCACCTATTTCGAACACCTTGCCCAGTGTGTCTGCCAGTCCTAACTAAATCTGTATAAGCCCAATCAGCATCTCCCCCTGGCAGAACCGCCTTGCACTGGGTGCCAAAGGCATAAACACTGCCTGTGCCCTCCCCCTTCATAAGCACCACCAAGTTCAACAACCTTCCTTGCTGCGGTTGGCTGTAAATTTGACTTTTCTTGTTCAACAAATAGGTCACACTGGTGATTCTTCAGCGAGTCAATACCTGGCACCTGACAAATGATAAAATTCAGAATCTATCAAAATGGGAGAGTATCAGGAAATGAGCCCTAATATTGATACAGGGTGCAGCCAGGAGGGGGCCCAGAAAAGATCTGGAATGGTGTCCAGAACTCAAAATGTATAGGTATATTGGAGAGACGTATAAGATGTCCTCACCCCTGCCCCCCACAGGAGTGAGTTGGGGGAAGGGACACATAAACCAGGAACATGCAGGTCTGTTTTATACAGCCACAGCCCTGCAGCTAATCCATGGCATGGTCATTTAACATATCTATAGCCTTTGGCAGGTCACTTGGATATATTAAATGGCTGTGGCCATGCTTGGAGCTAGGGGAATGAAGTCACTTCCCCCCAAGATGTGACTGGGGGGCAAATCCCCTGAGTTACAGCGCCTGCATGGGAGCTTGGAGGAGATTGGCTCTAGGACATGGGGCCCTACCTGCCCAGACTAACGATGGCAGCCCAGTAAACTTGTAATAATACAGAAATACTGGCAGGTGTAACTGATTGTGGCGGGAGTCAGAAATAGGGGTACAGAGGAAGATGGGTGTGGGATTTAAACCCAGACATGACAGCCATTGGGGAGAGAGACATGCGGTTTCAGCAGAGTTAGGACCCCCTCTTCTAGTCATGAAAGAGAGCCATGTGGTTTTTGCCATAGTTAGGACCCCCTCTTTCCCAGACAGAAAAGGGAAAACCACGCAGCTTTGCCAGAATGGAGATCCCTGCAGCCAGGTGAAGAAGAAAGACGAGCTTTTGGTGGAGTGCGGCTTTGGTAGAAGAGGCCCACGCAGCTTTGGGGCGCTCCCTTTGGCCGAGTGGCCTGGAAAGCAGGAGAGACTTTGACTGGAACTTGGTACAAAGAACTCTTGCCAGTGGAAGGTGCCGCATGACTTTGGATTAATTGGAGTTCCTGCCTAGACAGGCGACACAGCTGACGGTGCCAGTGGCCTGGAAAAACGGACATGTGCTCTTTTCCTGATTTATGGTACCCGGAGTTGGGACAGTGGGAGAAGGGAGGGCTGTGTGTGTGTGTGTGTGTAGGTGTATACCCTTAAAGACTTTAATATTTTAAGGAAGGCATTCGGCCTGAATAGTATGAAATAAACATTTTGTTTCCTTTTCACAAATCTCTGGCATCAAGAGATGTCTTTCCAATTGGCAGTGGACAGAAGAGCCCAATAGATATTAGTATACTGTCCTTGGGAGGGGCCTCTGTTTTCTGTAGCAGTTTTTTGGCATCCCTCGGTGGGCCAAGTATTGCACCCCCCACCCCCGACCCTTGTTCGGTANCAAGCACCTATTTCGAACACCTTGCCCAGTGTGTCTGCCAGTCCTAACTAAATCTGTATAAGCCCAATCAGCATCTCCCCCTGGCAGAACCACCTTGCACTGGGTGCCAAAGGCATAAACACTGCCTGTGCCCTCCCCCTTCATAAGCACCACCAAGTTCAACGACCTTCCTTGCTGCAGTTGGCTGTAAATTTGACTTTTCTTGTTCAACAAACGGGTCACACTGGTGATTCTTCAGCGAGTCAATACCTGGCACCTGACAAATGATAAAATTCAGAATCTATCAAAATGGGAGAGTATCAGGAAATGAGCCCTAATATTGATACAGGGTGCAGCCAGGAGGGGGCCCAGAAAAGATTTGGAATGGTGTCCAGAACTCAAAGTGTATAGGAATATTGGAGAGACGTATAGATGTCCTCACCCCTTCCCCCCACAGGTGTGAGTTGGGGGAAGGGACACATAGTCCAGGAACATGCAGGGCTGTTTTGTAAAGCCACAGCCCTGCAGCTAATCCATGACATGGTCATTTAACATATCTATAGCCTTTGGCATGTCACTTGGATATATTAAATGGCTGTGGCCATGCTTGGAGCTAGGGGAATGAAGTCACTTCCCCCCAAGATGTGACTGGGGGGCAAATCCCCTGAGTTACAGTGCCTACGTGGGAGCTTGGAGGAGATTGGCTCTAGGACATGGGGCCCTACCTGCCCAGACTAACGATGGCAGCCCAGTAAACTTATAATAATACAGAAATACTGGCAGGTGTAACTGATTGTGGCGGGAGTCGGAAATAGGGGTACAGAGGAAGATGGGCACGGGGGGATTTAAACCCAGACACAGCAGCCATTAGGGAGAGAGACACGTGGTTTCAGCAGAGTTAGGACCCCCTCTTCTAGTCATGAGAGAGAGCCATGTGGTTTTCACCAGAGTTAGGACCCCCTCTTTCCCAGACAGAAAAGGGAAAACCACACAGCTTTTCCAGAGTGGAGATCCCTGCAGCCAGGTGAAGAAGAAAGACACGTGCTTTTGGTGGAGTGTGGCTTTGGTAGAAGAGGCCCACGCAGCTTTGGGGCGCTCCCTTTGGCCGAGTGGCCTGGAAAGCGGGAGAGACTTTGACTAGAACTTGGTACAAAGAACTCTTGCCAGTGGAAGGTGCCACATGACTTTGGATTAATTGGAGATGCTGCCTGGACAGGCAGGCAACACAGCTCACAGTGCCAGCAACCTGAAAAACAGACATGTGTTCTTTTCCTGATTTACGGTACCCGGAGTTGGGACAGTGGGAGAAGGGAGCGCTGTGTGTGTGTGTGTGTGTGTGTAGGTGTATACCCTTAAAGACTTTAATATTTTAATGAAGGTGTCTTTGAGAGATGTCTTTCCAACTGGCGGCGGACAGAAGAGCCCAATAGATATTAGTATACTGTCCTTGGGAGGGGCCTCTGTTTTCTGTAGCAGTTTTTTGGCATCCCTCGGTGGGCCAAGTATTGCCCCACCCCCGACCCTTGTTCGGTAACAATTTGACACAATGGGATAAAACTATACTTAATGTATAAGTTGTTATACACACATATGTAATCTTAATGAACTTAAAATGAATCTTTTGATCTATATACTATAATGTGCCCTCCCAAAAGTAGTATTTTTGAAAAATAATTATCGAAACATCAAAAAAGGACTTTTTTGGAATGGTATTATAAAAGTTAGTATTCAAATGTTTTCCTTTTTTTTTTTGTTTCCGATCTGCACCAGCCTTCAAAAGCACAGCTGAGAATACATAGGATTTGGCTGGAAATGAGATCGCTGCTGCTACTGGAATTAAGTTGCACATTCATGACAACTGGAGATTCAAATGCCTGTTTTAAAGGGGCATTGGTAACGCTGCCTCTGTGAAGGGGGAGTCCTGGAAGGTGTTAAAACATGGACGTGAATTCTCTTCTGTATCTAACACTGTGAGGAATGTCGACGTGACCCCATCCCTTCTGAGGGTCACAACGCTCACTGTCAGCTGCAAGGTTTAAGAAGTCTCCTTCCTGGTCCACCCCCAGAGGCTGCTAAAATAATGTAGCCATCCGAACCTTTATCCAAGGAACAACCTTCAGCCAATGCAATCCGAGGTAATAACCTCCAGCATTGCTATTTCAGACACTTGAACCCAGTGCCTAGGTGTCTTTTTAAAAATAGGAGCCCAGTAATTTTCAGTGTCAAATATTCTCCAGCCAACTGCTGTGTGCCCACCCCCTAAACACATGACCACCCTCCGTCCTCCACCAGAGAGGTCCAGTGGCTGAACAGCCCAGCATCCCGATGACATTGTCCTTACGATCAGGTGACAGGATCTATTCTCATTCATGACCAAATACACATCCAACCAAATTCTTATGAGGAATGATCCTTTTTTGTATTACTTGCTGTAAGTGAAGTTGGTTGACCTCCAACTGAGGATAACAGCTTTAACTCTTTCCCCCAGCAGTCTCAAGACCGCTATGCAAAGGTATGCAGTCATTATTATAAGTCATCAGGCCATGGAGAGATGTGTCTTATAGAAATAGAGGAATAATACAAAAAGACCTGTTTCTCTGAGACAGGTCAGAGAAAGAGGCTGGAAAAGCAAGGACACTTCTACCTGAAGCTACAGAAAGGGCGCCATGTTGCTCACAAACAGAAGTACTGACGAAAACGTCGCCTACGATAACTTGGCATTTGGAGAATGAATCTTCGAAAACTCTCTAAGTAGCATCTTGCATATATAAACCCAAACCGCAATGAGATATCACCTAACACTTAGAATAGCAATTATCAGAAAGAAGTTACACGTGTTGGTGAGAATGTGGGAAAATGGGGAAAGGGAACCCCTGTGTATGTTAGTGGGGATGTAAGTTGGTGCAGCCGCTATGGAAAACAGCATGGAGACGCCTCAAAAAGTTAAAAATAGAACTACTAGATATTCCACCAAGTACATCTCTGGGTAGGTACCAAAGACAGGGGCACAAAAATTTCAAAGACATGTCTGTATCCCTGTGTTCCCTTACGCATTATTCACAATAACCAAGGTACATGTACACAAGCTGAGAGTCCTTGTAGCAACATGGGTGATACTCAGGGTGCTATGCTGAGTGACTCAAGTCAGAGAGAGGAAAGCCAACACTACGAGGCACCACTGACATGGGGAATCAAAAAGGCCAAACTCACAGAAACAGAAAGCAGCAGAGGGAATGCCTGCCAGTTGGGGGGAGGGGGGGCGCGACGTTTACTCAGAGTGAGCTAATACGTTTTCCCAGGAAGGATTTATTTACTAAAACAACACCCATCTGCAAATTTTATTTTCAACACGAGTGATTAACCAGTGAATGATTTTCACCTGACACTGCCTTTAATTGGACTTTGCAGAAGAACTTTCATATCACAAAATACATACCTGAAGTTGAAGAAGATAGTTAAAAGATTTTTTTAATCACAGTGACTCTCATTGGCATGCTGATTTAATCAGTCTGTGAGAAGTTAGCTTCTAGAAAGATACCTCCATTGTTCTGAGGCCAAAACTAGGCAATCTTGAGAAGAGGACTAATTGGAAATTTTCAATACTAACCCAGTAGAATTTAGACAGTGAATTGAGAGGGACCCAGTTCGACCTCTATTTCTTCTAGTCATGTTTACTTTTTAGTCCTCGTGCAAATGTACCCAAGGTGCTAACAGAATATTTAAACAATAAAGAAACCATGTTCACTTGTGCAAGATCCGAATATGATTAATATTAATTTTGTGTTCTATAACATCTTAAGACATGTATCTAAGAATTGCACTTTTGACATTGTTTTTTTCTAAATTTCCAAAAAGTACCTTCAGGCATCATAAGAAGTGTTACTTGGTAGGAATGAAAGCAGAATGTTTGAACAGAATTGATTCTATTTAGGCCTGATGCACATTGCCCAGTAAGGAAAAGACACTGGCGCTTAAATCACTACACATTATTGCCAGGGCCAAGCAAATTAACTCAGCCAATTGACCCCTCGGAAAATAAATCCCTCATTGAGGTCTATACATGTTCGATTAATTTTCTCTCATTACCTTCCCTTTCAGTCTCATAAACCCTTGAACTTACATGTTCAGAGTGACTCTCAAAACATAGCAAGAAAAAAAAAACCACGGAAAGTTTTCTCTGCAGCTTCTGAAAGTTCACAGTTCTCTCCCCGCAGGTTTTTCCCGGTGATACGGATTCCACTGACCAGTGCCGTTTGGTGGTGCCCCCCAAACTGCGTCTGCCTATGTGCGTGTGTTAGCACCATCTCCCACAGAATGTTTTTACAATAAAGCTTTTGTTAAAACACTGGTAATTTTTCTCTGAGGAAGAACAGAGAGGGAGAGAGGAAGGGAAGGAGCGGAGAGGGAAGAGGAGGGAAGGGAGAGGAAAGGCAGGCGGGAAGGAAAAACTATTCAAATCCATTTACCACACACTACAGATCAGCAGTGACCTCACGTAACCTGGGCTCTGTATCCAAATCTACTTCACGTTCAACGCGAAGTCCTCCCGGCGTGGTGAATAGGTCAACGATGTGCATGCAGAGTGTCATGCACAGAGAGACCGTCTTCTGACAGCACGTAACCCCCCAGTGCCGATGTCGCAGCACCGACCACACCGCTTCCCTCCGCAGGAGGCATTGGGTGAGCACGGTGGTTACTGAAGGCACGCCCCACAACTACAGTGGGGGGATTGCACCTGAGACGCCATGTCTTGTTGGGAAAACATATTTGCCATCTAACTTAAATTTGAACATTTTATCCTTTTGTCTTTTGCAGCTTGGCTGGCTTCAGGTGGAGTGGGTGCTCTAAGTCTGGATGGCACTCTCACTGACGATTATAAGTCATCGTCCCTGGCTTCCCCTTTTCCCTTAGTGTAGGTAAGCTGGCCTGGATCGTACTGAGGACAGACACTAAGGGAGGAAAGATGAATTTTCCAAGCCACAGAGATACTAAGAAATGAGAATTTAAATCAAGCATACCTAATTTATAATCGATTATTACGTGGTCCCTACATCCAGGTCTTCCCCACCTACTCTGGGGTGTCCGTGAAGGAACCATCGATAAACACCGCACAGCACACTCCAAGGTGTGGGTTCACATGAGGTGAGCAGCTGCTACTTTGTGTGACTGCACTTCACTGAATTGTAGGTCACCTGTAATCTGATGACAGCAATAACAAGGTAATAACATGTGTATCTCTGCCCCGAAGATCTGGTATTTTACACATCACATCCATATAATTGGAAACTAGAATTATGTTTGGTTAAGAAAGAAAATGAGGCTGTGTTTAGTTTTTAAAAGACGGTGATGGTGTCTATATTTGATGTATCATATTAGAAGCACTATAATAATGAAACCTAATGTCTGTTGTTGAGAAATCACTATTTCGGGAGAGAGGTGAAGTGCCTTCATGACATCACTCCCCAGTCTGCCAGATCATGTCCTTGTCACCTCTGATAATCTCCTATATCACTAAAGAGGGAACTAAAACTCAGAGATGTTAACTTGCCCAACGACCTAAAGCCACCTGGCCCAATGACATTACCGCTACATGGATTTAACTGGCATACGTTCATTTTTTACTATATTGCACATGATAAAGGGGTGCCCATAGGACTGGAAGAATGATATTCTTATTCATCTACGACCATGCAATCTTCACCTTCTTATACACTAGCGTTTGATTTCACTGCTTTCTGTGCTTAACTTTCAGGTCATCCTGTGAGGTGGAAAATGCCATTATCCCAATTGAAGAAGACCACAAGGCACAGGTCAGTCTAGTGGCTTTTCACAAAGTAGGTCACACAGCACTTAAGCGGCAAAGATAAAAAGTGGACCCGAACACACTTCATTCAAATCCAGGCTCTTCACCGCTCCCCCATCCTGTTCCAAAGCATGTCTTACTCACACAGGTATCTATCAGTTGAGGAGAAAAGGCATCATTACAAGTTTGATCCTACAAATAGCATTTCTAAAGTCAGTCCAAAGAATAGGTTAAAACAGATTGAATTAAAATTAAAGTTAAGGGATATTTTTATGATCCATTTAAAACTCAACAATCCCTTGGATGTTCACAAACTATTCTTTCAGAAAAATATAGAATTTTGATATCTGTTCCTTAATTTTTACTCCTGGGTTATATTTAGTTTCGAAGAAAGCATTGTTGTTGAAATGTGTTTTTTTCTCTCTGTATCATAAATTTCTATATCCATCTTATTCTTCTTTTACATTCATTTTTTAAACTTCTAGTTTTAAGAGACCATCTATTTTCATCTGTCTCAAGCATCTTTCACCTACTCTGCTTTTTTTTTTTGCCTGTTTTCTCTATGGGGAAGAAAAGCTGTATCTTTGATTTAGAAGGGAAGTAGGAAAGGGTGATTTATGGGTGATGTCAAGAAGACAAAGGAAATTACTTGGAGCAGGGTGCCCCTCTCAGGGGCAGGGTCCTCAGAGCACCGAGGGGCAAACAGCTAGTGAATGTGCACCACTTTTTCAAGGGTGCATGAAGTGTGCCCATGAGTGGGTGAGGCTCTGGAAACCTTGGTTTACACCCCCTCACGTATACTTCCAAACAAGGTTAAGAGACTCGATTTTGGTGTTATTACATTTCACATGTTCATATCTTCGGTACCCTACGACTGGATTCGAACGACCCCTGTTCACATCAAAGCGCACTTGCCTAATCCATGCCTGTGTCCTGTTTAGCAAGTTACCTGTCCTATGGGTCACTTATCCCATCTGCTGATCTCCGGAAACAAAACAATGCCTATCACCTAAGACCACTAGGTTTAAGTGAGACAGTAGCTATTCTACAAGTTTATTCATCTACCATTGAGTTGCGTGGATTATTCTGCTATATATTTGTTACTATCGCTACTTGTTTGTTGCTGTTAGTGTAATCTAATTACATAGACTATTAATTTACCCCAATTATAATAAGAAATAACAGGAATATCAGTGTATCCCTGTATTCTTAGCTTTCATGTTAATTTTTACCCATCATGGTATAATTATGTTATATTATGTTATGTTAATTATGTTACATTATGTAACATTAGAACACTGTGCAACTATTTATATTTAATAGGGTTTTACGCTGAAGTGAAAGTTACATTTGGTCAAAGACTATGTTTATATCTAAAGAGTGTATCACTCTCTAATCATTTTTAATCTTTGATCTGTGAATATGGGTGAGCTATGCTCCCACATTCCTGAAGCTGGAAACAGCTTTCTGTGGATGGGGGGTCTGTCCGTGTGAATCCTCCCTTTAAGCGCTATTAGATTGGATTTGGTAAAAGGGAGTAGAGAGAGAAGTTGCAGATAAAGTTAGAGACAGAAGCTGAGACTAGATCAAGGAGTAACTTGACCTGAGACATTTAAAATCAATTCAGACGGAATTTAGCGCAGAATTTATATTCCACGTTCAGTGAATACCATTTTACACCTCCCCTCGTCTCCGACACATCTTCCATTCGCCTCTTTCTCAGCTGATGAACTTGCTCATTTGACTGAGAAATAAGAAGCAATCAGAAGAGATTTCTTAATGATCCCATCCCAAGTCTGAAACCTCCCTACGTCTGTACTCTGCCTTCCCTCATCTGAAACCTCATTAAAAGTCTCTGCTACTGTCTGAGGAAGCTGGGGCACTCAAGAGAATCTTTTTTCTTTTCCCTGCCTCTTCTAGGAATTTGCCATCACAACAAACCTCTCTACCTCTTGCAGTGCATTTATATACATATTTCAATCTATTTCAAAATTTCCATCAGGGCACTAACATACGGAAATTTGTCGTCCCCCCCGCCCCCCCACCGAAGCAATAATAGCATCAGCAATAACAGCAGCAGCAACAACCAAGAGGGTTATGATTTCATTTCCGCTCCGATACCACCTAATTCCTCTTGTTCCCTTTAGAGCAAAACTGCTCCCCAGATGGGTCACGTTTACCGTCTGCAGGGCCGGGTGCCCCGGCGTCTCCTAAGCCCATCCCATTTCAACTTTTCACCCTCACTCGAAAGGAACAGCTCTTGAAATTGCTATCCTCTTGATGGTGCCAAAACCGAAGGTGAACTCTCTACACGATTTCCTGAAATCTCAGCAGCACTCAAAACATTCGATTCCCTTTTAGTTCGTGAAAAGTGCCTTCACGTTCCAGGGAACCAGGTGTTCTTCTGCCTGCTTCACTGTCTGCTCCTCGTGAACCTTCCTGCTCTCTCTGGACCCCACTGCAGCCTCCAATCTCGTGCCCCAGAGCTCAGGCCTCAGAGGGCCTGGCTTCTCGAACTCCGCTCACTTGCCTTATGTACCGTGCATGAGCCAATGCTTAGAGCTGCAACGACACTGCAGGTTATAGTCGGCCCACCTGCCATCCTGGCACATCCACTTGCGTATCTAACATGTACTATAAGCAGGTACTATAAACACAGCACACCCAAAACCCAACTCTTCATTTCCACCACCACGCCCAAAGTGTAGTGGCTTAGTTCTGATCTCTCTGTCTGGCAGGAGTAGCAAAGCTTTTGGCATCTCTGGGCCACACTGGAAGAAGAAGAGATGTCTTGGGCCACACATTAAATACACAAACACTAATGAAAACAGATGAGCAATAAGAAAAGGTTTTTAAGTAAACCTATACAATTTTTTGTTGGGCCGCATTCATAGCCATCGTGAGCTACATATAACCCGCAGGCCGTAGGTGGGGCACCCCACCCCGGTATAGGGTGCTCCCCACACAGTACCCGCAAGGTTCAGAACTGTTCATTAGTTTACTTTACTCCCCTGTCGCTCCCTGCAGCTTCTAATTACACTTAGAATACAACTCAACGTCCTTATTCAACTTGAATGTGTGTTACCTACTCTGACCCCTGAATAACCTTAGAACTTTTTTAGCCCCATTCATCCTTGATCAAGCTGTTGAGGCCACAGCGAGTCCCCAGCTAACCCTTAAATACCCATACCTCCCCCACATCGGGGCCCTTCTGCTTGCACGCTGTTCTGCGCAAAACAGTCTCCCCTCATATTGTTACACAGCACTTCCTTCCTCCCTCTAAATATTTACCTAGTAAACATCAGCCGCAGAGAGCTCCTCCTTGACACCATAGAAAGCCCATTCCTACTTTGGTTTTTTCAATTACCTACCCTCAATTCCAAAAGCAAGAGCTGATATTTCAGAAATAAACAGCTTTGAAAAATTAATACGTATTTCAAAGGACAGAATACTCAAGGGCCAGTGGAGGCCTTCAAGTGTCTAGAAGCAGAGTGAATAGAGGCATGAGGATGTTAAAACACTGGGGTAGAAATAATTCCTTCTCCCAGAAACAAAAAATAGTAATAATAAATACAAAAATGCAACCCTCTTTCAAGTCACAGCATATGCAAGCTGCAGCATCCTAAGTATACAATGGTTTCGGTTTTGTTTACAGAAAAAGAGAAGGACAAAAAAAGAAAGCACATGCACCGCACGCACAGAACAACTTCCATACACTGTGTATGGTGCTCTTTTCAGTTGGTACCATAATTATCCAGAAAAAGTGAGTCACGCTGTAGGAGACCATTCTGGGTGGCGTGGGCCCACCCCCCAGGGGCAAACATTTGCTGCAGAATAACTTCCTAAAAACCGTGCTACATCTTCCAAGGACCAGTGTAGTCTGTTCAACCACTTTTGCCCTTTTCATTTGCAAATATCCCTCTTCTGTGATGTGATTACCAGCATCCTCTCCTTTGTTTTCTGTACAAGGTAACCACCTAAAGCCAACCTGTGCATAGTTAATGAGGACCTTCACACAATGTGCCCAGTAAGACAATAAAAGCTCATTAGAGAACGGGCTGAGGCCTTTGCTCCCCTTGAGAGAGAGAAGCCGTTCGTTCACCCTTTTTTTCCCACAGGATTCGGTAGTCCGTGTGAATTTCTTCTGTTTCAACTACAATGCTGTGGACCCCACAAGCAGGGTTCCATGGCATCACACTTAAGAAATAGTTTGAAATTCTCCAAACCTCATAGCCAAATTTATTTGAACGAAGAGAGGTGTCTGCACACATAAAGCCCAGTGTCCCTTACCGAGCAGCACACACAAGCCTCATGAATACATACGCATTACAGACATGACGAATCCCTGTAGGGAGGACTTGGGGGTGTTCTGCATGATTTAATATGAAGCCAAAAAAGCTGAAAAAGCCAAGGACTAAATGTCAAGAATAACTCAATTTCATCCTGAGAGGTGCTGTGTGAATTAGTCAGGTCCTTAAGTCTCCCTGAATCTTCATTTGCCTATCTGTACAAAGTGGGAATAGTAATGCTCAGTCGTTTAGTACTTTGAGGTCAAATAAGTCAAGGTAATGTATTCAATGGACTTGAAAAACACTAAAGTACTGTGCAAAGATGAACATTTTTCTTACATAATATTCAGTAAACCTCTTTAGGAAAACGAGATGTTGAGCACACTTATCAAAAAGCAGAAGTCACATAATTGGCGTTGCACTGGTGACCGAAAAAGTGTTCCACTTTTATAAGAGAAAAATTCTGAATTTTCACCATCTCCTAAAAAATTGGACACTTTACTTAGAACATTTAAAGCTCTATTTATTTGCACCATTTCAGCAGGAAAACATTGGTCATTCCCCTTAAAGATCTCATTTATTACTTGTCAAATGGGACAGAGTTCAATACCCAATTCTTTTCCCACTGGGGCAGCTTCTTGGCCGAGGTGAGTAAGTATGTCAGGCAGAGTCAGACAGTTAAAAGAATTAAAATGTCCTAAATAGCACAGCAGCGAAAGATCTAGTATGCAGCTCCTCGGGTATGTAAACAGTCTAAGAACCAATGGGTACTATTATTTTTAAAAATATTTACTTGGCTCAGAGTTGAGATGACAGTGGTGGGGCGGTGGGGGGGGGGAGAAGTGGGGAAGTAAAAGAACACTGCCCCCCACCCCAAAATTGACAAATTCCATCCAGAAGCCAAAGACAGTTTAAGATCATGGAAAGCTCAGGAGCTGTTTGCCTAGGATGAGCCGAGTGCCTTTCGTGAGCTGCCTGCGTGCTCAGGTGGTTGAGGGGGGCAGAGTGTTAGTCGTCCCTGGACACGCAAACATTTCTGTGATAGATTCTATCAGAAGGGACTTAAAAACCCGCCGTGTCAGCAAGAAGCTCTGGCCACCTGAGAGAATTCCACTTTAACTGTTTCACTTTCTTTTATAACATTCTAAGCAGCAAAACCTTATTAAGAGATCCAAGGGATAGGGAGGCAAAGAACCATCTTCTTCCTACAATCTGCAAAACTTTGAGCGAACAAGATATCCTTTCACCAGCTAAGCAGTTAGAAGCAATTTCAGTATTACATTGAATTTTAGTCTCAACAGTGTTTGATCAAGTGTCACATAGAAGGAGACAGCTGACAGTAAATCCCCCATCATCTCCCCTTTATTCAACAACATCACCACAAAATTAGCCTCGCTGATTAACAGTAAGGTTAAAATGACATGTTAGTCATTTGCCTCATGTTTGGGAAGAAGGAGACAGTGAAATAATGAACCAGTACAGGTCACTGATTGATTTCCTGAGTTACTATTAAACTTCTAAAACTGAGAATGCTAAAAAAATATCCTTGTCATGGAAATGATAAGTGTGACTACCTGCCTCTCCTTGAACGGAATCTGGGATCATCCTTCCTAATGAGGAAGGATGACAACTTCTTGGCAATTCAAGACTTCTTGGAAAAATCTAATGCCTTGACCAATCGGTTTCATTCCTACATTTTTCTGCAAACATCTCCTGTGTGTATTGTACATTCAGCCATCCACTCCTATGGCCACGCCCTAGACCACGTGATCACCAAGTTAACCCATGCAATGGTCTTTGCTTCAGACATTCCTCTGATTACTATGTCTGATCATTGACTTCTCTCCTTCAGTTTCACTTCCACACTCACGTCATCTAATGCCCTGACTTGAACAATTCCTCAGACCAGCACGCCTCCAACCTATTGGCCTGACCGTTTTCACTGTCAAGTAACCCTCCTCACTGTCCACTGTTACCCACCCTAGACCTCATGGCTCCTACGTATTAGGATGCTGGTTTTCCTAACGTAGACATGAAAGTTCCGAGGGCTTAACATCTTGCCCGAGCAGTCACTGAATTCGAAGGGAGCTGTTCTGACTGCAAAACCTTGACCACTCCCTCTCAATCATTCCAACACAGTTCAAGAACGACGGGCAGTAGCTAGACCAGCAGTTTTCAAACCGGGGAGCACACTGAAACTGCCTGGGGACCAGTTCAATGTGTCTTACTCTAACATCACTGTCCTGCTTCTCCTCATGCCCTTAATTTTTTGTTTTTCTCAGACCTCTTGAAAGACATATAAAGTCTCTAAGCCTGCTCAACAAATGCTGTGGACACAGGGGATTGCCTGCAACTCTGAGGGCTTTGGAACCAATTGAAACCTAGAGAGTAAGAACTCATGGATTATTCCCTGCGATGAAGCAGACCTTGTAGGTTCCTGAACACTGTATGATACTAGGAGCATCGAATCTTAGGAAACGTTATTAAAAATGACAAACACACAATTAGTAAAGGGGCCAGTGTGAGAGGCGCTTAGGCATAATCCTTAATAGCTTCATGGTTATTCCATCTCCCATTATACCCTGTTGCCTTCTAACCACTATCTTTTACCAAAAAACAAGCAAGCAAGCAAACCTTGTGATCTGGACAAACTAACTCATGATTCTGAGTCATTGTGCCCAGTAGTTCTTTAGGTATTGATGGTTTTTTAATTTGCCTTTTAATTAGTTCCAACAAAAGGTAAATATTTAATGGATAAACCTAAAAAGTATTAAAAGTAACATAGTTAAATATATTCCTACATAGAGAAGCTATCCCTTTGGTATTTTTCTTTCATGAAAAATAATTCAGGAATCCCTGTATATAAAATGCTACCATCCCTCACCTCGGTGATTCCAAGTTCAATACCAGTAGGTAAGTCCTATTCATGATGCAGTCATGATGTAGGTAAGTCCTATTCATGATGTAGAGTTTTTTTTACTACAATTTATTTATTTCTTACAATTTTTTTCTCAGAGTAGTGTTCTAACTGTGGCCCTTGCCTAGAAACTAGCAATGACCTCATTGTGGATCTATCTCCAGCTTCTTCTCTCAATATTCCATTTTTCATCATCTAAATGATTTATTCAAAAGCTGCTTATTCACTCAGAAGCAGAGCTTTGATCTTACCATCACCTATTTAGAAACCCCTTATTGAATTATTAAAACCCTTATTTATGATAGGTGTTGTTTACCATACGCCTGGCATGTGTCCCGCATTTTTTCATTCATTCATGCAAGAATCACGCAGCAGACATTGGTATGACCCTTATTTTACAGATGAAGAAACTGAGTCTTAGAGGCAGCTTGGCTGCAAATTGTGTGGCAACACAAGTGCGAGAGCTGGGGACTAAACCAGGTCTGTCTCGCCCTAGAGACCTTGAGCTGAACCATCGTGTTATACGCTGGAGCCTGAGTACGGAATATTTACCTCACTTTTCCTTCCCAAACTTACTTCGCACGGTACAATATCGGAGCGCCTCAACGTGGCCAAATTAAACTACTCCCCCATTCCTTTCCTATCCTCCTTCATTTCGGGGACTCTGGAGATCCTTTTCCTAGAATTCCTATTCTTCCTCTTCGTCATATTCAAACCCTCCACGTTCTGAGACCCACCACACATCCCACGTGCTTCTTCATAAGCCATTTTCTGTTTCACTTCTGAAAGTCACACCTACCTCCTCCTCCAGGCCTTACCCCTTTCATCAGCTCTACAGAGAGGAGCCGTACCAAGTGTTTATCAAATGCAGACTTGATTTTTTAACCACCGTCCCCATCGCCAGCACGGATGCTCTTTGGTCCACCTTGCCAGTCTTGGACCCTGGTTTTTCGTACTTGACTCACTGCCACTTCTGCTCATTCATCCAGTTTGGAGCCTGACACTCTCCGCAGTGTCCTAGCAAATGTTGCTGCCCGTGTCCTGAACGTGGCCAGCTTCTGGGGCTCCTGCAATGTTCACTTCGTTAACGCATGTTCACCTGTTAGCTCACAGTCTGACCGCCCACCTTACTTCCTCCAAGTTCACCGCCAGCCACGGGGCCCTATGCTTTCATGAGACAGTGTTATTCTCAGAGCTATGCCGAGGAGCCCATCCTGATACAGCCAATAGTTTTTTTGTTGTTTTTTTTTTTTTTAGTTCATGTCCACTCCCTTTCTCAGTACATCCAAATGCCATGAAAAGGAAAAAAAAGAGCTATGTTAATTATTGGTCACAAATATCTACTGAAGGATGGAAGGATCCAAGTGCACGGAGTGAGGACAAGCTGGCTGGCGCTTCGTCTAGCTTGAAGTTCTGTCCACAGGTCACTGCTGGTTCGGGGACTCATGCTCTACCAGTAGGTCAGTTCACCAGAGAGAAGATGCATTACTTTTCTAATATTCTCATCTATAGTAAGATGAGATTCTCAATCTATGTAAGACCTGCAGGGTGTGAGTGTGGAAGCGCTCTTAGCTACGCCTTCATGTTTACGCTAAAAAAATACAGTTCCTTTCTCTTTCTTTTGGTTTTTGTGTTCCCTAGTAGTATCTGTCCATGCTGTAGCTACAAGAGTCCAAATATGTCTCCCCTACTAGGATACCAGCCTTCTTTTTGTAGTAAATGGGATGTTAAATTACTTTTCTTTTTATCACTGATATGTCAAGTTAAATGAACAAAATAAATATGACACGTGCCATCTACATTCCTTTAGTGGAATCTTGACTAATAAGTTCAAATGGCTTTTTATTTCACTGGAAGATTAAATACTGCAAGAAAGAAAAAACATATAGTAATATATTATACAATTACCATGGCTACATAAATTTTCACAAGTTTAAATTGCCCAGGTCCCCAGAGGAGAGCTAAGAGACCTGTTTCTGTGTTTGTCGCGGACCCGCCAATGTCCCGGAAGGAATCCCTGAAATGCACGTTGATGGGAGAGGGCGGGGAGGCTGGGCAGCGCGTCACTTGCTTTTCTTGCTAAAGAGGGATTGCTCCCACTGGTGCAGTTTGTAGCGAGCTCTTTGTTTCTGGTCCAGTTTTACACGACTTAAGCAGTAAGGCTCAGGCGAATTCCCTAGGAAGATAATTTCCTGCATTTTAATGGGTTTCTTTATGAGGATGTTTTTCCCTGTTGATCAAACGTTGTAGATGTTCATTACAGAATTTCCTTCCAATGCATAAGGTCATAATCCAGGAGGGAAACGTGCAAAGTTCTAACTTATAAAGTTTATGGCGAAAGTCATACATGACTCTTAATAGTAGGACTATCGGTAGGAAATAATCTAAATGAAGGCAATGGGCCTGACTTTACATTTGTATGCCATGCTAACACTGCGTATTTCTTCCTAGACACACAGCATTGGAACAGCATTGAAGAGTCTGACTCACAAAGTAATTGAATTTTCTTATAGATTAGGGTTGTGGGAATGAAGGCAAATATCTTCAAGAAGGGATAAAATATTTGCAAGTATGAACATGTAAATAACATATGCTAAGGAATACTCAACTTAATTAGATGGGGAGACTTATTCATTATTTCACTTTATTAAAATTAATTCTCCATTTATTTTTCCCGACGTCTGGGTATCATTTTGAAACTTATTTGTTAGCTGACTCCTTTGAGCAACATGGAATTGGAACTATAGATTTATGACACAATGGTGAACCACAATGCAGGCGTGACCACAAACCAACAAATTTTCCGTTCATTGAACTGCATTTCAATATCAATCCAATAGCCGGCTGCCTGAAACACAGATAAGCATCTCCCTGTTCTGCAGAACATGAAGCTGACTATACAGAATGATTTAGGTCCGTGAAAGAGTGGGATGCTGGATAAAAACACAAGGATGCTAGGGAGCCGGAGGCCGGTGACTTACGATTGGCTGAAGGGCTGGCGGGACCAGACCAGCTCCCCTCTGCAGGGGCTGCAAAGGCACTGAAATGTGATAGAAGTGTATCAACACCACGGAACGCGTCAATCTCAAATCTCAGAAAAACCAAAGGATTTTTACAGCTTCACAACTGCTAGTGTAGACAGTATACGGTAAATGTTGTGTAGCTGTGCCTTTTGTAAATGTCTAGACTGGCAAAATTGTTATATTTTCTTCACATTGAAAAACCCCATTTTACTTAGCTTATATTTCAGTGTTTCCATATATAATTTAATAAATACGTACATTACTTTTTAAGGCACATAATATCAATCATTATCATTGTAATCATTTTTATTCATGGTTAAAAAACAGATTCGGACAACTTCTTCATCAACTTTGTAAACCTCTGCTACACACTTAGTAAGAAATTATCCTTTGAACTGTTTTATCATAGGACTGTGCTTCAAATTATAATCGCTTTGATCAAAATTGTCCTTTAATTTGCAGCTGAATAGTAATTATCATCAGGAGGTCCTAGAGATGATACAACAGAAATTAGAACCCAAGCTTGTGAAAAATTCTATAAAAAGCAGTGAAAAAAGAGATGATGTTCTTGTTGGACGTAGGTAGTGGAGGTTAACAACTTTGACCTCTCATTAACTTTATATTATTTCTGAATCGTTAAATAATTTAGAAATAGTACAAAATAAAATTGTCAGGATGTTCTCATCTGAGCTAAGGCTGGCTTTCTAAATCCATTTCACCGAAGTCCTTGGGAAACCATCATCCCACCATCCACATCAGGATGACGAACTCTTCCACTTTGGACCTGACTAATTCAATGGGGAACCGTGCAGAGAAAAAAAGGAGAGAGGCGTCTCTAAGCATAAGCTTTTCCAACTCCTTTAGCTGTAGGTTCTTCATGGATAGGTTTCCAACTAATTTTTCTGTCTTCTTAGACATTAAAAATATCTGAAAAGTCACTCACTAAAAAATAGAGTTAAGAGTCCATGTCTTCTCACGGTCTGCTTCATATGAGATTGAATGTTACCATAAACAAACTATGATTTAGAATATCTCTTTCCACATGAGGCACAGAATTAAATTATTTGTCTCATCACCTGTTTTCATGGCATTATACTGTTTGCATCTTACCACATTGTTTTGGAAATGAAAATTTCCATTGGAAAACTAACCCTGAACCCAGACGAGAAGGATACACAGTCACACAAAGCACTTTCAGCCCACCAGATTGGCCTCTCACCTGGCTTTGCTGTCCCTCTAACGGCTCCCTGAGACACAGAAACCAAAGGGAAAATTGAGAAACAAGTTCAATTGCTTGGCCATGAAACTCCCGAGCAAGTCGTTGCCAGATCAGAGTAGCCTCGCACAGCCTGGGGAAAGCCAGGGACTCAGGCCCGACTCCCCCAGCACACCCTGCCTGGCATCGCAGCCCAGACCATCATCCAGCCCTGCCTTGGGCTAGGCAGTTCACTGAAGATCACACCTGGTGTTAGAAAAGGTAGCCTTGTGTTGACTGAAGAGAGGACGCATCATTAAGAATGAGAAAAGTCATATGCGGAAATGGAAGGCTGGTTTCCAAGTGTAGAGACATGAACTGAAAAATACAAGGGGCGAGAAAGATGATCGGGGTAGAAAAGAGGGGCGATGTGCGTGTTGAGCAGAGAAGGAAAAGGACGTGAAACCAGATGTGTTAAGTGGGTAGAAGATCAGGCAGCACCTTCTTAGTCGCCGTTAGAGTTGATATCTTATTACAAATGCTTCGGGAACCATTGAAGGAAAGAAGTGAACAGACACCAAACTATTTCATTTTCAAACTTTCCCAGGAGGCCCTGTGTGCAAAATAGACGAGAGAAAAGAAAATACACATGTAGGAAGAGCTTCATGGGACCCACAGTTCATAGAAAGGTGGTAGCAAAGAACAGCTTGTTTTGAGGTAGATATTATTGGCCAAAAAATAACTGGATATTGGGGAAAAGAAATAACATTTAATGGATCACTTGTGTCTGGGGAATGGTTGTTCTAGTTCTTGAGACTCAGAGAAAGAGTCACCTTTAAGGAACAAGAAAAAAAATAAAGATTTTTGATTTTGAATGGGCTCAGTTTACAAGTCTATGAGCTAGCCAAGTGGCAAATCAGAAGCTCTGTAAAGATATCTTGGCTGGAGCTCCGCATGTTGCAGTGCGTGAATGCGGTGGCCCTGGGGTGACAATAGAGAGAAAGGAAAGGGCGAAGAGGACACCGATGATCAGAGAGCCTGTGTCAGAGACAGAGGAGCGGCCAGGACAGTCCACGAAGGGCGCCCAGTGAGGCAAGTAGGACACCGAACAGGAGACCACTGTGGGGGACGGGAGGGATTTCTGAGTGAGGGTGTGGTGAGCTCCCTCAAACACCCCAAACTAGTCAAATACAACTACAGATTTACTAACTCGTCAAGGACAACTAGTCAAATATAACAACAGATTTAAAACCTATACTGGGTGTGACTACATTACAGGTAATCACTGAGCTTGACAAACGAAGGTTCGCTGGAATTGTGAGATCTCCCCAGACTGCAAGGATTTGAAATGACTGGGGAATGGGTGCGGCGTTATGCCGGCCTACACTAGGATTTTCAAAGGGTGCGCCGAGGAACACCAGTATGCCACACGAATGTTTAAAACATGCAACACCTGACTGTTTCATTAGGGGCACTAACCTCTTTTCCGTTAGATTGTCCAAAAAGAAAAAAAAAAAAAAAGACAGAGGCCAAACAATAGCAGTCCAGTATGAAAGAATCAAAATTACACCTATTTATCTTGTCAGATCAGCAAAATACATACATATTTCTGGTGTACCACAGAATTTCAGGAAATAGTTTATGTATGCCATGAGATAAAAAAAAAAAAGGTTGAAAATCGCTGGTGTGGGCCATTATAACCTGAAAACTTTACACTGTAAATAGCTAGGAATATTAGGTAATTACTACTTTTAAATGAAGCTAGAAAAAAAATCCCATTACACAACTTTAAACAATAAAGTAAGTCCCTGTTAAAACTGCAGTGTTGGCAAGGAAAATGCATTAATATTGTTGGATTTAGTAATTCAAGAGGGTAAAAATGAAGCTATGTGGGTTTTTTTTTTTTGATGGGGCAGTGGGGTCTTACTGATACAAGTGACTCAGTCACGTGCCAATTCCTGCTGCCAGAGGCATGCAATACCCCAGTTGGTTTACTCTCTGAGCTAAGTGCTTAGGAGAAAGACTGGCTTAGAATCACCAGGGCCCAGCTCTGGACTTGGACCCTGTCCACTCGTGGTTCAAGTCAATGCCCTGCTTCCAAGCCAATGAGAGAGGCCGAGGATGTTGCTGAAGAGCTAACACAAATGTCCACTACACATATGACTCTGACCTTGTGTCTGAACACTTACATACATGTGTGTGTGTTTCGATTTCTTAACATACACTGAAAATTCTTCAAAGACTCATTTGTGCCTAGGCTGTTAAAAACAATGGTTTTTAAAACACAATTGCTGCTTGTTATTTCTTTCTGAAATGAATCTCAAAACAGAAATGATGTTTATTAAATGCAGAAACAACTGTATATGTTTTGATTTATTACAGATAACTGTGGTTTTAAATTCATTTAAGTATCATATAAAATACACTTTTAAAAATATAAGACATCTAATTTAAACAAACCTGCTCTCCAGTTTGGTATGAATGATTAACATAGTAGCAAACCAACTTTAAGAAGGAAAGACCTACTTGCTTTGGAATGAGTCAGATTATTATAAAACTTTGATTGTTGTTTGTTTACTACATATGAAGAAATAGAATTGAAATAGGTTTTAATATTTTCTTTTGTTTCAACATTTTTTCTCTCTCAAATCATAACATTCCTTTTCATATTTAATCTGAAGATAAAAGATTATTAAGAATTCAAGAGTCAAGCAGTATGTGTAAGATGAGGATGAAAATCAATAAAATACATTGAATAAGAAGCATTTTCATTTGAGATACTTTGGTAATTTATCTCTGCCAAGTAAGCTTGTTTGTTATGATAGTAGCAAAAAAAGGTTATTATAAAATAGTTATTCTGCAGAAATAAACTTTTCCATTGAACTTCAAAGCACCAAAAAATCAATTTTTGCTACACAAAATATTATATTTTATAGTGATTTATAATGTACAAAGTACATTCACAAATAGTGTCTCATTTGTTTCCTATAAAAGCCAAGTAAAAGAGATATTGTTATTCATATTTATGAATGAGAAAACTGAGAATCAGAGATAACAATAATAAAAAAGCCAAGCTGGAGCCCCGGCTGGTGTAGCTCAGTGGATTGAGCATGGGCCTGAGAACCAAAGGATCAAGGTTCAATTCCTAGTCAGGGCACATGCCTGGGTTACAGGCCAGTTCCCAGCAGGGGATGCATAAGAGGCAACCATACATTTCTCTCCCTCTCTCCTTCCCTTCCCCTCTAAAGATAAATAAATAAAACCTTTTTTTAAAAAAGCCGAGCTGGAACTTAAATGCAGGCTGACTTCTCCATCTGGGGCTCCTTCCTCCACCGTCACGTCCCTTGACACCCCAGTATAAAAGTTTAAAGTGGATTTATCATTCTACTGCATACAAGATTACTAAACAAATTTTGGACATGCTTATGCAAATATGATGCTGGCTTCTTTAATAATGATGCAGAAATGAACTAGAGAAAAAAACCTATGCAAAATATCCAAGGTATGTGGAAAACAGAATCACAATTATTGCAGATGCATCTGGGGGTAGAGAGCAATTAAGCCAATCTCTCCCCCACCTGCTTAATCATAGCTCCTGCCTCTTCCAAGCCCATGCTAACTCAGCAGAGAGCCAGACGGTGTTTATGGTGTAGAATATACAAGAAATTATCCAGCAATAAAAGGGCCATCCCATTCATGTGTCAGTTGCGGTGATCTAGAAAATGCTAGGCTATTTCTACTGAGAGAAAACATCACATATGATCGATGCTATTAGAATAGCTGTAGAAGATTTAATATGTGACTGTTAACAGTGACATAGGTAGGAGTGGGGAAAATTCAAGGGCTGGTGGTGGACCCTCACGTGAGGGATGGTGGGGCTGCTCTCATCCCCAGGCCGGAAGGAGAGAAAGGGTGCGGAAGGAGAGACGGCTTGAGAGAGGGCCACCCCAACAGATGCAGACACCTTCACCCACTGTCCTTCCTCAAGTGAGTGTCGAGTTTGCTGCATCTCATCACCTATAGGTTTTAACAATAAAGAACTCCTATGATCTTAGCTGATTTACGCCAAGCCTGTCCACCCAAGCCAATCACAGAAACGATATGGAGTATTTTGTCCCAATTGAATATTAAAAAATTATTTTAGTCCCAAATCCCAGCCACCTGTTTTTTATAATATATTTTATTGATTATGCCATTACAGTTGTCCCACCATCCCCTCTTCATGCCCCTCCACCCTGTACACCCCCTCCCACCCACATTCCCCCCCTTTAGTTCATGTCCATGGATTGTACATATAAGTTCTTTGGCTTCTACATTTTCTATACTATTCTTACCCTCCCCCTGTCTATTTTCTACCTGCCGTTTATGCTGCTTATTCCCTGTACCTTTTCCCTCTCTCTCCCCCTCCCACTCCCCTGCAGATAACCCTCCATGGGATCTCCATTTCTGTGATTCTGTTCCTGTTTTAGCTGTTTGCTTAGTCTGTTTTCATGTTTGTTATAGGTGTGGTTGTTAATAACTATGAGTTGGTTGTCATTTTACGGTTCGTATCCAACAGCCCGTTTTTAAAAACTCTCCTGTGCCTTGCTTGTCCTCTTCCTTCTCCCATAAGCACCCCTCCCCCAATTCCCTTTGTCTCACCTTTAACCTTTACCAACCCCATCCTCCAGCCTGGCCTGTTCCCTGTGTGGTCTACTGACATGAGCAAGCACCTTTCCTCCCCCTCCTCCCTCACTCCCACACTCTTTCTCCTTAACTATTCCTCTTTCCTCTCTCACCTATTTGAAAACAATAACTTGCATTTTCTTCTCTATTTTTCAGAGGAGGAAGAGTAAGAGCTGTGTGGGGACAAGAGGGCCAAGGAGCAAACCTTTAACCTCTCCTCACCCAAAAATAATTGAAAATCTTCAAGAAATGACAGTATTTGAATTGTATTCTATATTGAGGTTCACGGTAAGGTCAGAAACCCTGGCTGAAATTGTTCTTGCCTAAAACAGGCGAATGAAAATGCCAGCCTGTCCCAGGTCTTTGCTTTGAATGTCACCTGAACTCACCTGCTTTGGGGACATTCACGTCGTCTAATGTAACTTTCTAATTAAACTGTTCAAGTGTGATACATTTTTGATTGCGTGAAATCATCTCCATTGCTTGGAATTACGCGCTTGAAAAATGTCTCTGANCCTGTGCCTTGCTTGTCCTCTTCCTTCTCCCATAAGCACCCCTCCCCCAATTCCCTTTGTCTCACCTTTAACCTTTACCAACCCCATCCTCCAGCCTGGCCTGTTCCCTGTGTGGTCTACTGACATGAGCAAACACCTTTCCTCCCCCTCCTCCCTCACTCCCACACTCTTTCTCCTTAACTATTCCTCTTTCCTCTCTCACCTATTTGAAAACAATAACTTGCATTTTCTTCTCTATTTTTCAGAGGAGGAAGAGTAAGAGCTGTGTGGGGACAAGAGGGCCAAGGAGCAAACCTTTAACCTCTCCTCACCCAAAAATAATTGAAAATCTTCAAGAAATGACAGTATTTGAATTGTATTCTATATTGAGGTTCACAGTAAGGTCAGAAAACCTGGCTGAAATTGTTCTTGCCTAAAACAGGTGAATGAAAATGCCAGCCTGTCCCAGGTCTTTGCTTTGAATGTCACCTGAACTCACCTGCTTTGGAGACATTCATGTCATCTAATATAACTTTCTAATTAAACTGTTCAAGTGTGATACATTTTTGATTGTGTGAAATCATCTCCATTGCTTGGAATTACGCGTTTAAAAAATGTCTCTGACCATGTCATTTTTCCCCCTTTCTCCAACAGACGTCACATTTATTTCACTGCCATCAGGGGGCACTGCCATCAGGGGGCACTTTCCCTAGGCAAAAATTTCTTAGGTTACTGGCTGTATTCCAATGTTCTAATTACCGCTCCCACCTACAAGGGGTAGGGAATTTCACGTTAAGTCCAACAGCATCAACGATGCCAACCCTGTCAGGTGGTGAAGACTGAAGTGCCACTCAAGTGGAGTGGGCACCTCCATCGTCTGTGATACTCACAGCTCTCTAGAGAAAATAAAAACCAACACCCATGCTGGCTTGGGCTCCCGCATTGAGTCAGGGTGTCAGAAACTCCCAGCCTGCTCATCGCATGCAGGCCGCCTGAGCTAAGCCAGGTTTCAACAAAAACAAATTCGAGCAAAGACAGTGATTTCAACGAATGTCCCTCCACCTCCATTACCAACCCCACCACCAGTAAAACACCCCAGAAGTGGGAACGACTGCACGGATTCCCAAACATACACAATAGGGACAAAACGGATACAAGAGGGATTCGCTTATCGTCATCTGATATGAGAAACTAACTTTAACAGATGTAAACTAACTTTAACAGACAGCCACAGTGTCTCTCTTCTCTTTGCCTTTGTACCTAACAGTCTGGAAAGAGCTCTCGCCCCACAGCCTCCACTTCCTCACTCAACGCTCATCCCTCTAACTACCCCGAGTCTGTCCTCAGAGAATTCACCCCCTGACAGGGCAGTGGTGAGATACACCCCGCACTCTGACCTGTCGGCAGCAAGCAAGCTGTGGACTCTGCCTTCCTTTCATGATGTTTGGCTCTGTGACCACTCTGGTCACATCCTGGGGCCCCTTTTCTCTGTCCACTCTTTACATGTCACTGTGGCCCAGAGCTTTGCCCGGACCCATTTTCTGCCTCATGTAATCGCCTGGCCATTCTTCACTGGCCACAGTGCCTCCCCATTCACATGGGAGTGAGCAGAATATGGACTGATTTTTAAAATAAAGTAACTAATCTAAAATTTCTCAAGTAATAGAAATATGTATATTAAAATCTATTTTTTAAAATGTGGTAAAGGGGTATGTCCTTACGTAAAAGAAAAAACAAACTGTCTTAAGACCACCCATTCCCCAGCCAGACTCACGAAGCAACAGCTGTAGGAATCGGTCCCTGTCCCTTCCTGGGGTCTCCTCCTGCCATCTGATTGGCCTGGTTGCATGCGCCAGGCTTGTACTGGATACTGGGGACAGACACATTCAATCACACATGCGGTATTCCTTTCCCTCTTCTAACAAAGCAGGGATTTCTGGGTGATTACACCTTTTCTGCACTGCACAAGTCCAAAGGACAACATGTGCAAAAAGGCAGCTCTGGAAGAAGACCCTTATTTTTAAGGCAGCAACAAACTTCGCTCAAGACCTGAACTAGTGAGCCTGGGAATCAGCATGTTAAAGCTCTCCAGATGATTTGCATGCCGTTGCCACAGCTGAGGACCACGGTCAAAGCTAAGCATGGCAACGCTGCTCCCCGGTATCCCGGGCCAGTTTGGCAAGCGGTGGCCAATTTCAACGGAGTCCGGAAACAATCAGGGTGGTTGTTCTAGGAAAACTGCCGCTTCTCCGCTAAAAACAGAGCGTGAGCTGTTGTGGGCTCCTGCCCTTTCGTTCCACCCCTCTGAGTCCTCCGAATGCAGATGATGGGACGTGGAACCCGAAGCCATCACCCCAGGTCCATCAGGCGACGAGCCCAGGGACTGCAGCCCACGCATGTCAGGAAGGCAGAGAACAAGGATGCTCCAATCCTGAGCAGTCCCTTTGAGAGATGTTTCTGTGAGCCTTGCAGTCTGTCTTTGGGTCAGGACTCAGGGACTCCGGACAGGTGGTGGGGAAAAAAAGGCCTGGGTGGTGGGGAAAGGGAGGGGAGACACGCCTCTACCACGTTTATTTAATTCTTTTATGAAAGACACCACAATCCATGTATTTTGTCATTACTTCACCAGATCATACCTGCATGTTAAATACGTTATAAAATCTATTCATCCAATACAACTTCCCCCCAAGGAGAGTGGCAGGTAAGAAGACTGAGTCACAGACTAACTAACTTGTCCAGGGTTTGCGTATCTAGGAAGTGCTCTTGTAGGAGCAGGTTTCAACTCATTTCCATGAACTGCTCCTGAATAGATAATTCTTGAATGGGTAAACAAGGAGCATTCTTCCCCCCAAGGAGGTAGAAACAAACTTTCCTAAAAACCCACAGTGCTAATTAGGCATTTCGCTGCCGACCCAGCTGTAAGGGCCCACCTGGGCTTCGCTGCTTCCACCCGAGTTGGTATTCTCGGGGTGAGGGCCGGCTCTGATCTCCCTAGCACTTCTTTCTAAAAGACTATCCTTGGAATATGAATATAAATGAGGAGTATTTTATATCGCACCACTTCAAATAGGAAGCATAATGCTATATAAATAAAAAGTTATGGATGGTACTTTATTAAATATAAAAGTGGTTGTTCTTTTTTATTATATCATTAATAGGCATTTAAATTTCCTGCTTGAAGAAAAAATGTTAAATGAAGTAGTTACATTTGAGTTTAATTGTAATGCAAAATATGCTTCCGCAACAGTAAAGTGTTAAGTTAATGAGCCTAGTTCTTTCTTTCCTATTCTTATGGGGTTTATCTTGAGATGTCTGGGGCTCCTTCTTAGGCTGGTAAGGAGATGGAATAGAAATCACATTCAATATTCAGGGCCTGGAGGCACAAGGCACCCCCCAAACTTGTCGTGAACCACAGGTGCAAGTGATCAAAAATAATCATCTGAAAACCACAATTCTGGTTTTATTTCCGCCACTGGCTCAGTGTCACTCGGGCAGGACACCAGACTTCACTCGTTCCCATCACCATAGTCTGCCTAGCGCCGCCCTTGCTTAGATTATTTCAATCTCCGTTAACCTGATTTTTCTATCATCTATTCTCCATTGCAGACAAAATAGGAATACATTACTAATTTTACCCAGCCCACCCCTATGCCCACCTTTATTCCTCATTGTGATCAGGATAAGGACAAAACACACACACACACACACACACACGACTTTAATGCTGTGTGTGCATGGTTTGAGTGGTAATATCTCACTTCCCCTTGTTCTCTCAGCCTTCCAAACACTCTGAAATTCCTGAAAGTCCCCACATATTCCAAGTCCTCTCCAGGTCATATGACAGTATCATCAGAGACAAAATTTATTCCTCTCTTTGTCTCATCAACACATAGTTCTCAGATCCCAGTGGTACCTGGACAGCCTCACCAAAGCCACACAAATTCAGGCTAGTGATCATTTACTTAATAGCACATAGAAAGGTTTGAAAACACACATTTTTTATGGAATTGTATCATTAATGGCCATATTTGCATAGTACATGTAATTTATATTTCATATAACAGACTTCATGTCATATCGCCAAATGCATTTGAAGTAACTAAGCCAAAATGAAACAGGACTAAATGGCTGCTCAATTAAAAGGACACACCCATCTCTGAATATTTGTTTTAATCTCACTGCTGCAATTTCAATGAAATTTACCGTGAAAATGTTGATACATTTGTAAAAAAAAAAACAAAAACATGCCATAGCATTTCTTTTCTCTTAGCTAAAGTCAACTGCTCTTAAGGCTGTCTTGATATTTGGTTTGGCTTGGTTCTGCTATTTCATCCCAATTTTCTGTGAAAGAAAGTTCAGTGATTACATGAGTACGAGGCTGAATGAAGTTCACCTTAGTATTTAGAAATACAAAATTGCATGTGCATCTCCGCTCAAGTACATGTGCTACGCAGGAAGGCTGATAACCTGTGGAAAATCATATTTCTTTTCTTCCTTTTTTCTGTAACCAACGATGAATGGCAGGAAATATAGGAGGCAGAAGTAAAAAGAAAATCAAGGTATACTTCATTATCTTAATACTTGGCAAAAAGTAAACATAACATGCAGTATCATAATTGAATGGATAAATAAATCATTCTCAAAATACTGCATTTAATATATAAGTGAAACAACACAAACTTGCTACATTGGTTTTTAGAGCATGGAAAAAGAAACAGAGCAAAATGCACCATAGACAAATTTTTTTTTAATTTTATATTTTCCTCTAAGCAAGAAAAGCAGTAGGTGATGGCTGCTTTTCTCAGGTGGGGGCACCTGAGTCAGTAAGGAAACTTATAGTTACGCAGGGAGTCCCACACTGTCATCAGCAAATGGTCTGCAAATTGCTGCTTCCGGTCCGTTGGGACTGGCAGGAGGAGGCCAGGGCGAAACCCCAGCACAGACGGAACACAACCCTCACACAAAGTTCTGGGTGACTTCCCGCCAATGAAACAGTGCACTTAGATACAACAGGAAGTTTTGTTTCCTTCACATAAAAGCCTGGGCAACTCTCTGTTCATCTTGCTTTACAAAATTCATTCATTTAACAGTATCTATTGTTTCTCCCTTTTCCAAAGCTCTACCCTCCATGTGAAAAACAAAGAGCTTGTTTTAAAACTCCAACGACCAAAACTCAGGTAAGCACATACACCTGGTGAGAAAAAAGAATGGTTACAGTAGTTTGGACAGGTACCGGGTGTTCATCCTGGATGGAAGTTTATCACGGGTCTCTAACGTAAAGCTCAGTGGGATTGTTATCACGCCAAAAAGTTAATAAATCTATATATCTCTTATGTAACTGTAGCTAAAATATATTAAAATTCTAAGTGTTCCCTTACATTTAATCATTGCTCCTATGTCTTGCTACATAGATGCAGTTGGATAAAGGAAATACCTTATTTTTGTTTTGTTTTCAGGATGATGGACTTGGGTATAATCACACAAAGTTATAGAGTCACATTTTTTTCTGAGATCTTTTAAAGTGTTGCTACTCGACAAAATAAATTTCACTAGAAAGAAACCAGTGAACTAAAATTATGTACTTGTTAAAAGTTACGAGGAAATTTCCCCCCCAAAAAACATTTCTTCAGAAATTAAATTTTAATTGAGTGACTCAGATCAAAACATCCAACACTCTGGTGGCTATGGAAGCAGTGACACTGTATAGCAGTACTTTTTAAATTTAAATATAGAGTAATAATAGGATTCAAATTAAAGTTTCCGATGAATCATTTAATTTAGCTTTGATACGATTTTGGTAATGCTAAATGCCAAGAAATTCCCCAAATCATATTTAACTATATAGTGATAGCCATGTTTAGTTACCAGTTCATTGCATCCAAAGTTCTTCATGACTGTAACAGCGAGAACCTCGTGTATGTTGCTGTTAAGGTGCTGTGAACACGAAGAACACAAAAACGTGACCAACGTGACTAGGTCAGAGACTAACTTATTCTGGAGGAACATCACCAAGCACATCCCTAATTTCTGAACTAAAAAAAAACCAAAACACTTGCACATTTAAAGAGGAGTATTGCAACTGTCTACTTAATTCTGCTCCATGGAACTTCTGAAACCCATTCCTGTCTCTCTCAAGTTCCCAAAACTCCACCTGCAGCAGCGCAGAGACTCCGAGGAGAGACCCCTTCTGCTCTCTGCCTGGCCGGATGCACCCTGAGCATCCGATGCGCCTCTGTGCTTACAGTATGGCCCACCCATGCTTCCTGCGAAGCTGATTAGGTTAGTGAGGATCCACAGCAAAATGCTCAGCATCACGGATCATTCCGTAATTCGGTCCATTGGAAAATATACTCCACACTGAGTAGCGCAATTTTCACATTTCTGTTGAAATGTAAACAGTTTAATTTTCGGGTGGCTACATATAAGCTATAAATAGTTATATCTATAGTTATATCTATAACTATGGTTATAGATATAGTTAAGCTATATCCCAATTGAACTGACCATACAGTATAAACACAAGGTCCTCATTCCAGAAACAGCATTCAGTCAGACACCAGTGATGAAGCAGGCCATGGGGTATGAGGCTGGGGTGAGGGGGCAGTCCTGGCTGCCCCAGCTTCTTTCAGCTCCTCCGTGAAGATATTTTCCCAATCTCTTTAAGCACATTATTCCCTCTGCTGGGCATATTCTCCTCACTTCTCATTATTCTAACCCTTCCTGAGTTGGCCAGTTCTCACTTAGAAAAGTGCAGTGTATCCTAAGGTATCAGTTTGGTCCCCATGCCGTCAGGAAGCCATTTGGTTCTCCCAAATCTCCTAGCTGCTCAGAGGACTCTTCACTCCTCAGCCCAGCAGCATCTGCTTTACATTTAACATCCTGCTCTCTGTGTGTCTAGGCTGCGCCCTGGGCCCTGGGCCGTCAGCCTGGTAAGGTCAGAGTTATGAGCGTTATGTCCATGTGTGTGTCAACGACACCTGGGTTCATGCCGAGTGAATAAGCCAACGAATGAATGAATGAATGATCAGAGTGAAGAGACTAGAAAGTCTAAGACCGAAATAACAAATATAAGAGCGAATGAGCCCAAGGTCTGTCTAATGCCGTTAGCTGATTTAAGGGCTAAGATTTCTTATAAGGCTTATGAATAAATTTTTTAAAATGTTGAGTATACTATGGATACTTTTAAAAGGTACATTAATTTTTGCACACAAAGAGACTCCCAACTGCTCACATTTGATAAGAAAAATGTATCGATGAGTCCAAAGTACCACTATACTCCTTATGATGAGAATTTATGAGTGCCTTTTCCACAGTGGGCCCCCAAAAGGTCAAATCATATTTCACCAAAAGTCATTCAGGTTTTAATACAAGCTAGAAGGACTGTAAATCTACTTAAAATGAGTGAAATATATAAACATATATGTGTGTGTGCATACACCCATATACCCTGTGGTAAGCTGAGTTATTTTTATTTATGCCCAGACACAGCTAATGAAAATCTAACCCTGGGTCTCTGCAGGGTTGACACAGAAAACCTTCACCCTCATTTGCGTGTTCTGACCACTGCTCTACATACAATTTCACGGCAACTTCTGCTGTTTGAAGAATTATTAAATTGTGGAAATCAGTTGATTCTTATGGTCATCTACCCTCCCCCATTTTGCTAAATCTCGTTAATTTCAATCACGTAATTTACCACTCATTTTCGTTTCTCTTTGCCTCTGTTCTTTCCCAGTTTTAGTTTGCCTATTTTTCTTCATTCATATCATAGATAGTTTTTTACAAAGAAGAGCTGAAAGGCCATGTGAATTATTCTTAAAGAGTTCATCGCAAGTTAGAAAATCGAATGTTAGCTTCCCCCAAAGTCACCTGAGATGCAGTACCTATATTTTACATATATTGACATTA
The DNA here is from genome assembly GCF_014824575.4 of Sturnira hondurensis. NCBI lineage: Eukaryota > Metazoa > Chordata > Mammalia > Chiroptera > Phyllostomidae > Sturnira > Sturnira hondurensis. Next base: position 10,298,246 of record NW_028091156.1, read on the forward strand.
ATTAGGTAGATTTTAGAAATTACTGTTGGAATATTTTAGATCTTTTGACACTTTTTGACATTTCAAGCAATGGCAGAAATCTAGCTTTAGAAATGATTCCAAACACAGAAATGTTTTTAAAATGTCACATGAAGTTATGGTGATGAATAATACGGTCTCAATCACACAGGCGCACACACAGAAAAGCATACACACACTTAGTTACCGTGTTTACTCATTCCTAATAATGATTTGATTTCCCTGGACATTTAGAAAAATGAGTGCACTTTGGCTGAATTGTATAAACACATTCAAATGATCATTGCAGGTAAACCACCTTCTTTCCGTCTTTGGTCCTTAGTCCTGGCCACGGCTGGCTGAGCTCAGTGGGCGGTGGGCAGTGGCCATTTGGCCTGATGTCAGACATTTAAAAAGGTATTTTGAACACACTGCTGGGGCATAGCTGACTTTGCCCTTTTCTGTTAACAAGCTCCGACTGCATGTCTGTTAGTTTATTACATACACACACATAGTGAAGAAGGCAGGCTTCGATTAGTCGAGCAGGGCTTGCAGGTGAGTTGCGTGGTCTTTACTGTTAGAAATGAAAAGAGAGCCCTGGCTGGTATTGCTCAGTAGATTGAGTGGCAGCCTGTAAACCAAAGAGTTGTTGGTTCGATTCTCAGTCAGGGCACACAGGCTTGGGTTGCGGGCCAGGTCCCCAGTAGGGGTCTCACAGGAGGCAACCACACATGGATATTTCTGTCCCTGTCTTTTTCCCTCCTTTCTCCTCTCTCTAAAAATAAGTAAAATCTTTTTAAAAAATAAAAATAAAAAGAGACAGGAGGAGAATAACTGAGGAAAGCTTGAAATATCTTTAAAGCTTTCAGATTATAGATGTCCTCCATTAAAACGATACAGAACAATTTAAAACAGATGCTAGCACAGAATTTGAAGACAGCAAGATCACTGAATTTTCCCGAATGATTTTAATATAGATCGTGGAATTTTAATATAGATCTCTCCTTCCTTACTTTTTTTATAGTAATATCACAAGCAACAGGTAAAATATGCCCTAACCACTCAAAAAAATTTGTATTGCAGAACATCAACTTGGAGTTTTATGAGAGGTAAAATTAAATTAAATTTTACAGCATAAGGTCACTTTCAGACTGTCAGGAACCATAATACGCCATGCCCAAAGGCCTTCTGAAATAGAAGCGGACATGATGACCGTCTTAGAAACACAAACCTTTGAGCATCATGCCAGTGTGCAGGGCATTCTGTTTCCACAGGTGCTCAAGGCCACACCTTGAACTTGACTGCCACTGGTAGGCTTGGGCACACATGGCTAGCAATTACAGAGAAAGTTGATGCAGATCCCGGCTCATGGGGTCCACCTCATTGTGGATGAGGCACAAGAAATCCACACAGACTACTGAGTCCTGTGGAGGAAAAGGGACAGCCTGGCTTTTCTCTCAAGAGGTGAGAAAACCTTGGCCTGTGCCTTGACAGGCCTTAATTTCTTTTCTCAGCACATTGCATGATGGTCCTCATTTACTATACTCAGGTTCACTTTAGGTGGTTACCTTTTACAGAAAACAATGGAGAAGATGCCGCTAATCACAACACAGAAGGGGGATCTTTGCAAACACAAAGGGAAAAGTGGTTAAACTGGTTACAGTCCATACTGGGGAGGTTTAGCACAGAAGGAGGTTTAGCACAGAAGGAGGTTTAGCACTTTGGGAAGTCACAGTAGGCACTTGTTGCCTCAATTCAGGGTGATGGAGTTGTAGCAAAAGCAAGTATCATAACAGTCTAGGTACAGTGCAGGCCTGATTCCCCAGGGGAGAACCTATCCATGGGCGTGGGTCCTGTGCATTGGCCCTTGCTTTCAACTGGGAGCTGGGCCCATGCCATACAGAATGGTCTTCCACAAAAGTAGTCATGGACCAAAAAATGCCATCCTTCCCTAGGCAACCAACAAATCATATGTGAAATTGTTTGAAGAAGTTATTGACTAACACTTCCATTCAGTAAAGGTCACATTAATTTAGTATTTCATGCATGCTAGAGACTGTGCCAAACACTGGGGGGTCAGAGATGAGCAAGAATGGCAAAAAATCTATAAGTAGGAAAGAGGGACTAATGATAAGTGCAATGAAAAAAAAGATTTAAACTAATTATAAATGCAATGAGAGGAAACCTTCAACTTTATGCATGTATGTACATATTTATACATTATTTTTGCAAGTGAGAAGTGAAGAAATGACAACACAAAGATCCTCTTAAGAGAAAAAATGATCAAATATTCATTATCATTTTTAAGTATGACTTTTTCTTCCTTTCTTTTTTGTAGAGACTTTTCCATATAACATTTTGGCTTTTTGTTTGTTTTGATTCATTCTTATTTATGGGTTGGCTATTTTGTCTGATGCTGGATTTTCCTGTGATGAGTTAGTTCTGATATTAAACAGTGATTCATGAAATAAGGTGTCGTTCCATACTGGGTGTATAATCAACTAAAATGTTGGGCCATGAGGGCAACCAAACTTTTTCAATGCACCGAAAAAAATTGGCCCAGGATATTGTTCGTGCATGTGCAGATTCGTTCTGGAGAATTACTGTCATTAATGATCACTCATTTCGAAATAATATTTTGAATACTACCAGTATCAATCAACATAGTAAGCACGTTTATTTTACTAGGGTATTTTTTAATCTATTTGGAAGCAATTGATTTTATTTGAATTATCATTTGTGTGGCTGTCCTCATAACACTTGGTAAACACATGTGCTCTACCTGCAGCTTTTAAGGAGGAATGCTTCTGTTTGCAGCAGCTACCTGAGACCCTCGGTCCAAGGGAGTACGCTGGGCACACCAAGCCGTTAAATTGCCCCCTCACTTACGTGTGTATTTAGGCACTGCCCATGGCTTTATTATTCATTATTAAAAGCATAGCACTCTCAGAATTTTCATTGGTTTCTTCTCCCTGAATACCAATTAAAACCTGTTTAATACAATAGCAGAAATGCAATATGATCTCTCATTGTTTGTAACAGGATGTCTTGGTTTGAATAAGTCTGTTGTTATAAATTAAAATGTGCATTCCTCAATTCTGCAGACTGATATCTAAGAAAAATAGTCAAGCTCTAGTCATTAGTTGTCTCAGCTAGGGAGAAGGAAGCTGACATTTCATCCATCCCGGGTCGTAACTAGAACTGAGTCATGAACTTGAGTGTGAGGGTACCGGGCAAGTCCATTTTCCAACCTGTGTAGAGCTCAGGCCTGACCCAGGGGCAGAACCGTGCAGTGGGGTGGGGCAGGTCAAATTCCACTCCCTCTCCAGCGTTGCTTCCTCCCCAGTTACTAGCCTCGGCTCCCAGGTGGGGACACCTGAACAGGGGTGATAGGGATTCTAAGACATATGCCTCCAGGTCATACACCGTGGTAACCTGGTTTTGCACATTCTGTGTGGCAGATGCTGGGTATCTGCAATGTGAGGGAAAGTCTCGAAAACTCCTCAGAAAATCCCTGAACCGGAAATCCCAGACTTGAATTTTCCTAGTCCCAGCCATATCCTCCCCCCGGTGCCGGACTTCAAGCACAGCACCCTATGCAGACATTCTCTTCTCAGGTCGGGCCACCCTCCGGGCATCTGCAGCCAGCCTGACTCTCCTCCAGGAAGGTGCCCTAAAACAACGTGGACCCCAGCCCCAGGAATGCGTGGCTGGTCTCCCAGTGATTTACGCAAGACCACCAACCACCACCGGGTGCCGTGAGCAGAGGAACCCCTACCCCAGGCTGGCACATGGAATTCTAACAACCGCTTCAAAGGAATCCTTATTCAAAGACTTATTCTTTCATGTCTCCGCTATCGATCGCTTGCGTGATGGACTGGTATTTGCAGGAAGAGTTTTGGGAAATCCAGTTCACAAGTCCTGAATGGGTGATTCGAATCTCAATGTGGTAGGATGCAGTGGTAGGATGCCAACTATCAGGGTTTGGGGTCTCCGCGAAAGGTTTAGAGAAGAAAAATGCCATTTAACGACATATTCCGTTGAAGGGCTGGTTTTGCTTTGTCACCGTATAAACTAAATGTTATAAACAAATGCCATGTCCCAGAATATAGCACCTGCTCATGACACAGAAGGATTGGACGTCTGATGTCTTATACACTGGATTCCATGCAGCTTATTCAATGTTTTTTAAAAAGTTGCTCCCTCACAATTTCCCTCTTATAGAGTTGATCAATAAAACAGTGTTTTGCTCATGTTTTCCTTTGATGAAACTGTAATCTCGACCAAGTCATCGTATATTTTTGCCATGCTGTGTAAAAGCACCCAAACTCATTGATGGACTTGCTATGAGATTGACAAAAATTTCACATAGAGATAAAATTTTTTATATTATAGATGTTATTAATACAATGTATTACTACAATATATAATTTTTAAAATTAATGGTATTTATATTATTAATAACTCACATTATTATGTATAAGCATCTTTACATATTTGATATATTTAGATGGTCAAAGATGATAGGTTATGGCCACATTACAAATACTCTTTCGTGAGAAAGAGAATCTGACTACTGCCTCCAAGCATAAACGTTCATATTAAGTTGGTTAAAAGTAATGAGGAGGGAACTTTTTAGCTCACTAGAAGTTATTTTAGCAAAAGGGGATGGTGGTAGGTGTGCACGGGTTTGCCCAGAGCGCGCACGGCCTCTCCGAGGACGGAGGGATGGCCCCGTGGCATTGCGCTTCATCGGAGCTGGTCCAGGCCCCTGTGCTGCAGGTGATGCAGTGCAACAGTGATCGTGGGGATGTAACTTCATTATGTTTGCTAGACTTAGCAAACATGTTCAACTGTTGAACACATCAACAACTCTCTCTCTATATTGTGTTTGTTCTATTCTTATAACAATCTTATCTTAGGCTGACAGACATGTTCCTTCCATTTTTCACATGATTTGAACACCTCTTCTTCCTGTCTCTTTTGCTTAGTGGCTCTGTGCCCGAAAACCGCGGAAGACTGAACATCTTGAACCAAGTGTGCACGTTGCACAAACACCATACATGGCTGTTTCACTTGAAGAGGCAAAAATGGTGACCGAAGATATGGCTGGCAATTGCAGTCCTGAGAGAATATGACTTTTCTATTCAGCAGTTAACTCCATCTCTTTGCCACTTCAGTCAGTAAGTAAAGTTGTATCTCCAGAAATATTTCAAGGAAAATATAGTAGATTATCTCTGTATTCATAACTATACCTTATAAAAAATTTGCAATAGAACTCAATAGGTGGCTTATGAAAGTCCTAAACAGAAATATACACACAGGTGATTTGTGACATTTTGAACAAAACAGAGAAATTTCTGCAGTAGTTTAAATAATAAACCCACCAGTGGATGAGTTGTTTAAAACTACAAATATGTTATTATAAATAAGTATTATGAAAAGAGTTAACCTGTCTCTGTAAACAACTGATGAAATGAAAATTAATTTAACCAAGTAATAGAATTTCCAAGCAAAGAATGAAAGTTCTCAAGATTAGAGCAAAGAAAAAGCTTAATAACAGATAAAGGACTATGACATAATGATTAAAAAAAGCCAAGTCACCACGGAGATAGAAACACTATAAATCTACGTGAGCTTCCTGCCCTCAGTTCACACCCTCAGTGCGCAGGTATCCAAACAACTGACAGAAAACACAGTGAGAAAAATAAAACCACAATCATGGCAAGAAATGTTAACCCTTCTCTTTCAATAGGCAATAGATTTTTTAAAAGACCAAATAAGTAAGTATAGAGAGTTAAAAACAGGACAATGACCCAAATGTGGAGTCGCTTATTCTAAGTCCCGCCTCTCCGAACCCAGACTTACAGTTCCTTTCCTCCTGGGAATGGAATCTCCACCAGTTGGTCGGGAAGCACCTGGTCAGCACTATGGAGAGAACCTTCTGGACAGTCCCCTGCCACCCTCTAAAGGAAGGTGGCCTTGCTACAGTCCATCTGCTTTTCCCTGACTTACTTTCCTTGTCCCCACTCCCTTCTGCCCACAGAAGTCTTCATCTCAAACAGCCCCTGCGCGCTCCTTTCTACCTGCCAGGCTGGCTGCTCGCTCATCAATCTTCAAGGTTATCCTGGAGGATGACCCTGGTGCCAGTTGCAGTCAGGAGACTAGCTGTAATGCGAGTTGATTCTATCTCGTCTCAGTAACTATTCTCCTGAAAGACCCTCCCCGCAGGGAAAACGGTCCTCCAGAATCCTGCAAGAACTGTTCCCAGACATCCTATCAGTCAAGGGGAACCAGGCAGCCCAAGGGGTAGGCTGTAGTAAATGCCATCTACAGGGCTCAGTGAAACTGGTCCCTGCCACCTCCTTCGAGACGGAAGCGTTCATTCTCCCGGCTTCGGAGACTGCTGGCGATGGGCACCTCAGAGCTGTGTACCCCTCTGGAGACTGCTCCCCGCTGAAAGAATGCACCTCACACAATGTCATGTCTGCTGACTGCTCAGGACGAGTGTTAAGGTCCAACCCTCTTTGCTGAATTTGGGACCACACTGTTGCTGCACCCAGCTCCAAATTTCTCCAGTGATTTGGCTGAGGGCCTTGTTGGGACACCGCAACCTAACACCAGCCTCGGCCTAACCTTGATTCTTTCGATCGAAACGAGTGGGCATCCTGAAAACATTCACCAATCTGCTTCCCACAAGCCCATCCCAGCCTCAGAGTGCTACACAGGACATCCATTGAGGGCAGTCACCAACGCTTTGCCACAGAAGTCTGAAACTTGATCCACGCAATGATCCAAAATAGCAACTGCAGAGCTAAAAATTATTACACAGGGATGCTTTATTCCAGATGCTCTCTGAATTTAAGCAACAACAGCAACACTATACAAATGTCTGAAGTTTTCACACTACTCATTACCAATATCAAGTGCTATAAATTTGCAGATAACAAGCCTATAGTCAACGAGATACTTAAAATGGACAGGCAACCCAGCACTTGGGGGGAAATGATTAACTTCCAGATTGCCTGGAACTGGAAAAATTGTCTCCTAGTTATAAGCTAATATTACCTCTGCTATCTCCAGAGTACCAGTAAAGGCCCTATTCACCATTTGTGCCCATGTGACTACTGTTTACCTCTTACCTGGTCCCTATGGTTAGGCTGCTTGTGAAACTTCTGAAAAAAAGTAACATTTAATTGGAATATAATATTTTAAGTCACAAGGAGGCCATTTTTAAAAATGCATGATCTACTAGAGAAAGTATATTTTAGAAAGCATTTGGCTCTTTTTCAAAGTGTTCAGAAGTCTACAACACATCATTTTTTTTAAATGTTATCAAATGCATTAACTCCAAATATCTTGAATTTTCACTACTCAGTTATAAGAACAAGTGAAATACATGCGTGAATACATAGATGGACCTTGAGAATATCATACTAAGCAAAATAAGTCTGACAGAAAAAGTCAAGAACCATATGATTTCATTCCTATGTGAAATATAAAACTGAAAGCAAAAAAATGAATAAATAAGACGAACAAACAAAAACTCATACACACAGATGACAGTGTGGCGGCCACCAGAGAGAATGGGGAGGAGGGATGGTAAAGGGTAAAGAGGGTCAAATAAGTGGGGATGGAAGAAGAAAAAGACTTCGGGCCCTGGCTGGTGTAGCTCAGTGGATTGAGCACGGGCCTGTGAACCACACGATCGCGGTTCGATTCCCAGTCAGGGCACATGCCTGGGTTGCAGGCCAGTTCCCAGCAGGGGATATACCAGAGGCAACCATACATTGATATTTCTGTCTCTCTCTCCTTCTCTTCCCCTCTAAAGGTAAGTAAATAAAAAATATTTTTAAAAAAAAAGAAAGAAAAAGACTTCAGGCGTTGGGCAGAGTGCAGTATATAGATCACGCATCAGAGAAACGTATGCTCAAAACATATAATCTTATTAACCAGTGTCACCCCCAATCAACTTCATTTAAAAAACATTAACAATGGAATCACACACTTTACTATTATCTACAGCCAAATATAAATCTCTATCAGATTTCCTGAAACTAATGACTCCTTTGGGCATACCCCATTCTACCACATTTACAGGTATAAAGTACTTTTCTTTTTTTTACTTTTTTCCAAATTAAAACCCACCAATGCAACAATATCAGACATTCCTTAAACCTTGACTTTATTTCCAATCAACTTCAATGAAAAAGATGGCCTGCGCTGTGCTTTTCTCAGTAGCGACTCTATTAGTTCAAAAATATGCGCTTCACATTCAACTTCTGAGAAAAATCCTACAGGGCAATTCATGCCTATATTTTCATATGGGAATGACATTCTCATGAAAAAGAAATTAAGGTTAAAAAAATGAAATTGGAAGCAGTAGTTGAGAATCCAATAGCTCAGAATAAATAAAGATTTATCGGGCTTCAACACACTCACGGGGGAGCGTGGCGGGGAGAATCAGTGCCAGACCAGGTGTATCTCTGGTTTACACAGAGGATGATGAGTTTACCTTGACGACTCTGATGCTTTCTGTGAATCATAGGGCTGTGCCCAACCCGATGCAGACTCCAACACACACAGCTTGCAATTACCTGCCGAGCACCAAATCGCAAATAACTTCTGAATTTCACACATGCTGTCACCGTTACAAGGTACTTTATGGGATACGTGAGGATTTTACATCTGAAAAGTCATTCACGTAAAGTGATTTTGAAGACACTTTTATTCTGTAGGAAAATAATACAGAAAATCCCCACTAAGAACTTTTAAAAACAGAACTACTGGCTTAAGGCAGAGGTTATAGAACATTTATTTGCTGCTTTAGAGTTGTGTCTCCAATTAAACTAGCCCTATACCACTAACTATAGTATCAGCCATGAAACTGAACTTAGCCCCACATGTTTCTATGTGAGAATGAAGGATGGTATCTCTTTTATAAATGGTGACCCAACACACGTGCCCCCCAAGAATGGAATAATCCATTTCCAAGGTAAGAAATTGATCCTGGAAGGATTTCTTTGAAAGAAGCCAAGGGAAAAGAGTGTTAAAGTCTCTACAAGCAAGGGGGTACACTCAAAGGGAAAAAAAAGTTATTTGACGGTAAACTAGTATTAGTTAAAAATAGATATATTGATGTTTGCAACCCCAGGGCAACTCTGAACAATTTTATTAAGGAGAGGTATCAATGATTTGTGGTGGCCAAAAATGGTTATTTTATGAAATACTCAAACCAGAGAAACCAGAGAGAGAGAGTGGGAAGGAACCAATACTAATAAAATGAAAATATTTTGCATATGGCAGAAACTCTTGAACAAGTGATGGTGGGAAAACTAGACACCCAATGCCCAAGAATGGAGCCAGGTCCTTGGCAGGTACCATGTGCAAAACCTTCACTCGAAGTGGACTGAAGACCTGCACGTGAGACCGAAGGCTATGAAACCCTTAAAAGAACACATAAGGGGAAACTTCATGACATTAGATTTGGCAATGACTCCTTTGGCATGACACCAAAGGCACAAGCAACAACATTTTTTAAAAAAAGAAAAGAACTGGACTTCATCAAAATTAAAGAGCGCTATACACAAAGTAACTAGGGAATCCCATATGGGAGAAAATACTTTACAATCACATATTTGATAAAACATTAATATTTAGAATAGGTAGAGAACCCCTACAATCAATAATAAAAAATGAACAAGCCAGTTCAGAAATGGGCAAAATACTGGAGCAGATAGAGTATGCTCAAGCTTTAAAAGACGATTAATTACAGGCAACATTTTTATTCAATGACTGTATTTAAATCAAAATTGTTTATATAATACTATTGTTACTGTGGGAAAAAAATACTGTTTATTTTTGAGAAAGCTAAAAAAATTTGTTTAAAATTAAATTAGATTAAAAATAATCCTTTGTCTAATACTTAGCAGTGAAAAAACATAATTTATTATTAGAACTGAAAATCTATAATGGAGCTAATCACATACTGAGAGAAATTTCTCACTTAATTATTTTTTGTTTGTAAAAAAAGTAATTTAGACTCTAAGTAGGAGAGACTAACTTGGGTACCTGATTAGTTAAATTTAATATCAGAGTTAAAATAAAGGAAGTAGTATCATCCAGACAAGAAATCAGTTATCTGTGATACAGAAGATCTTGGGCTGACCTTCTGAGTATCAGAGAGTCTCTCTCTGACCTTGGACATGCTATTTGCCACAGGTAATCTTCTGATCAATAACATTTTTGGCAGAGAGATAAGAAACACTTGTTTTTCCTTGGAACAGATCATTGGATTGCACTTAATAACATTGCATAGCCCTTGAAATATCGGGTAAATAGGTATCAGAGACTTAACCTCTCAGAGCGAGGTTTTAATTATTCAGTAAATGAGAACAGAACTGTTTACTGCTTCAAAAATCTCTCCTAATACTCAAAATTGGCTTGCAATCTCTCAACCACGTTTAAAGGAGTTAGTATAGCATGAATTCTCCCGAAGCCAGATGCACAGAGAACTCTATCATCCACCACACATGTGAACAGACTCTGGGCTGATGGTACACAGTTATGACCCTGGATGTTAGTATGCTCCAAATGACAGTGAGTACATGGGTTTCACTGCAGTAAACACCTTCATGAATAACAAATATCCTAACAAAGTGATACCTTTTATTTTACCAAAAAGAATTAGCAATTGTGAACACATATGCAATGAGTGTGTAAAGAAGAAAATGAGTGACCAATGTGAGAAAATGACAATCGGTAGGACATGTCAGCACAGATCTTTCCAACATGAATTATTTTCATCAAAATGAAATGTAATGGCGGCAATCATTTGCAATATATAAGTGCGTGCTGCGTTGTGCAACTTAAAGAAGTTGAACAAAGATTGTCACATAATGCCCATGAAGCAAATCAGTCTGAGTTTCATGAACTAGGTCCAGGAAACAGAGTTAGAAGTGGAAAAGAAATCAAATAGATGTAATCTAAAAAAAATACAATTTTAAAGATTAAATATCATGAATTTATAATGAACTGGATATTAATAAGAAATTATAAATACTAAAATATATTACAAATTTAAAATGTTTCTAAATAATTTATCTGTCAAAGAAAAATTATAGATCACATTTTTACATACTTAGTGCTTAGAACAAGTTGTACAGTGAAGCTACTACAATGCTTCCAAGAAAGTTTAATACCAGCATACCTAGCCCTGAAAATATAAACAGTTAAACATGACCGCGTAAGTAGTCAAAAAAAGAACAGCAGCCAAGTATGGAAGGAGGGAGGATATAATAAACATAAGACTCAATTCAACGACACAGAAAAAGTTAGAAACTAGTGTTTGAATCAATGATAGCTGGTAACGAGAAAGACCCTACCGGGCTAACCCCTTGTATGAAACCTGTACCTAGTGGCCCCCTGCCCCCCAACAGCAAGGGCAAAGGGGCAGACGCCTGGCTCCTGGTCTGGGTGTTTGTGTTTCCCCTGCAGTTCCCCCTCCTGGGGCTGCCTGGGGCTGACCGGCAGCAGCCGAATGGCCAACAGGGCAGGCAGAAAAGTCAGGGTCTTTTTGATTTCAGAAAACTAAAAATGCCTAAGTAATCCTATAACTCATTAAATAAGAAATTAAAAAATTCATAGGAAAAAAAAAGACAAATATTCCTACAAAGGTGGTATTACTAGCTTTAAGCAACAAATCATCTCGATCTCATTAAACTCTCCTAAACAACAGAGAACTGCTTCTTTAAAGGAATCCCTTAAGAGTGTACCCGGGAAAACCCTCCAAACGATTTTATTCTTCGCAGCTCTCTCTTGACGACTTGGAAGAAACACGCCGGAGGAGGTTAATGATCCGGTCTAAGGCATTTTCGCTCTGCCAGCTGTGGTGGTGCTGGGTCTACAAGCCAACGGTGGTGGCAGCGGGTCTGGCCTTTGAGAGAAACAACACAGGACTGCCCCTAGCAACCTCCACGGACGTTAAGTCAAGAAACCCGCCCCACCCCCACTGGATTCCGCTGAATCACCCAGCTAGGAGTCCTCTAAGCATGTGAATGAAAGGCCCATTAAAATTCAAAACATGGTTGATGGGACAGCATGGAACTTTAAAAGGGCTGGGTTAATGTTCAGTTATGTAATAAAATTATCAAGATCGAGCTAAGACGATTCTGATTATTACTCCAATTGTTCCCTCCTCCTCCCCCAACCCCTCCACCCCGGAGTCTGGAAGAGATCCAGTATTTGTACAATTGCCTAATTCCCTAGCAGCTCGGAGGTGGTGCGGTAAGAAGCCTGGGCTTTCGACAGCATCCTTCCACAGATCTAGGGCTCTGGGAGTAACCATGAAAACCTCTAAACGTGTTAAGCTCTTTCAGGGAATGGTTTTTATTAGGTTTCCATAATATTACTCAATATAGAATGTCTTCAGCGTGTGAATTATTTTTCAAAATAAACAAAATCAAATAAACTGGCAGACAATATATGTCCATGTAAAGTTTTTATTGCCCTTTAAAAATACTGGACTGAAAAGTTTTGCATTTTCCTGAACTGGGCTCACATAGTTATTAACTTTGGGTAAAAATCAGATATAGCAGTGAAATTTCAAAATGTCTCACTTGTGTATTCATATATTCACTCATTCAACAAAGTGTTTATTGAGAGCTTATTAGAAGCCTAGAATTGCATCAGACAACTGTGATAAGATATTCTGTACTTCACTCTCTAGTCAAGATGGCTAAAATAAACACAAATAAGTGCAAAAACGGGTAATATATGTAATAAAGGTATTGTGAACAAAGCTGTCACTAACTGGAGGGGGAGGGGACGGGAGTCCTAGGACATGAGCCCAGGGCAGTGGGGATCCCTGAAGATGGGGTCCTTAGCCACCTCAGCAGGACCCTAGCATAACTAAGGGAAACGGAGGGAGAGCCCAGAATTAAGTCGGGGGCCAACGTCTGATCAGAAGGAGTTCCGTGCAGCGCAGGCAGAATCCAGCACTTATGGCTGCTTTTCCCCACATCACAGTTTGAGGGTCAAATATTCCTCCTCTCGGTTTTGTCTCGGACTGGAGACTCTGGAAAGAGTTTAGAGTAGCAGACGAGACCAGCGGAAACACTCCAACTCATATATAAATACAAATGCGTAGGAGAAGGTTGAAAGGACAGCACTGGAATACTACTGTCTATGATCATTTTCAAATAAACACTGCTACACTCGTGCCATCTACAAGTATTTCTTTATAGGCACATGGTCTAAGGCAGAGGTGTCCAACCTTGTGGAACCTCCGGGCCACACGGAAAGAAGAGTTGTCTTGGGCCACGTATGACATGCACTACGACACATAATCAGTCCTCTTCCTCTCCCAGCCCTGCCCCTGCCCCCTCCCAGGCCTATGTCTGGTGTTCCTCAGGCTGAGAGACAATCACGCTATTGGGGCAGATACACCTGAGCTCACTGGGAGCCACCCTGAGGGAGCTGGCCCTCCTCCCGTTCATTCGTGGCCTGAACTAGGAGTTCATGGTCAAAGGCTGGAGTGCTCCTTCTGTTATGGGTTCTGGTCTTGCTCAGGACTCCAGCTCCCTGCAGCCCTGCTCTCTCCAGGTCAGCCCAGCTCTTGACCTACAGCATGGATTTCTAATTAATTGTTCAAGTCCTTCAAGTGGGTGTTGGAGAAGGTCTCAAAATCCTTCTCAATGGCATCTTAGCCTGTCAATGCCCATTCTTTAATATAGGCACGTAAAATCTAATCATCCATGCACGCACAGCAAAATTGAGGTAAGGACGAAGGACAGGAGCCCATGCATATTTAAATATTTTGGAAAAGAAGAACAGGCAGTGAGAAATGGCATCTTATGACTGAAATTGTTGTCAAAGTATCCCCATGGTCATTAGAAACCCCAATTAAGTCATCATCTTATTAATTCCAGGTCATTATAACCATTATTTTAAAATAACACACAAAAGTGTCTTTGTTTTTCCATAAGAAACACATTTCTACCCACCCGGTTTGGGAAAAATTATAGTTATGTGTAAAATATTGATTTGTTGATAAATTCTTTAAAACTATCATTTTACGCTTAGAAGAAAAAGCTTTCATGACCTGTATTTTATGCTGAAGCAAACAATTTCAATATTCCAGACAAATCACATGTTGAACAAAACTGGCTGAGTTTCTACTGGAAAAACTGAACCACAGTCTGTTACTTTCAAAAGCCATTTCCCTGGAGATGGGCTCCTGCCTCAAATAGACTGAACTGATCTGAGGGTGGGCACAGTGTGTGAGGGGCACAGGGCGAAGCCTGGGCTGGACGTTTGGGAGAAAACAGCAACAGCAAACCAGGTCCCAGACCCACGGCATCCATAGCTCAGGTGGGACCACCACACACACATAAAGCGATGCCTAGTAAACAAAGAGAAAACCACCACAGAACCAACCCTTTCTTTTTCACTCCTAACCTGAAACTGGGCGATGCCCAGTGAGTAGTGGGACTCGTGGCCGAGCTGGGAGGACTGCCCTGGCTCTTTCCCTGCATCAGAACTCAAATAAATAGAAATGACCGCAGCTGTCTGAGCAGAGAAAAGTCATGAACGTGAGACCTCATACCCAGCATTAAAAGGGGAGGGTGAAGAATGAAACTAGGGAGTTGACTGTAGGGTATGACAATTGAAGCTACGATACTTTTAACTCCTTGGGTGGGTGGGTGGGTGGGTGTGTGTGTGTGTGTGTGTGTGTGGAAAGGTGCTGATTTTAGTTACGTACACTCCCTTGCTTCCCCCCACCATCCCCCTGATTGCTTTTCTAAGGCAGCTCTTCCAAATGACATCAGGATGGAGTAAGCGCCCTTACAGGTATGAACACACAACCCAGCACTTTGCTCAGGTTTCACAAGGTCTTCTTGCCCTGTCAGAACACATGGTGTTCTCAGGCCGTCAGGGCAGCTGCACTTGACTTCAGCCAAGTGCGGCTCTGCTCCCAGCTCCTGGCACCCTGCCACGGCCGAGCTGCGTCTCATTCATCACACGCTGCAGCCTGGCACTCTAACTAGGCGACTGCTCCTCATTTCTCCCCAAATCTCTTTATCATGGAATTGGGTTCCTCTCAAAAGGTCCATCATGTTGAAAAGGGCCTGCAATGCAAAAACAATGCCATTTTTTTCAGCGCAGGCGGGGAGACAGCTAGGAGATGATCCATTTCCCGTGCAGGGCTGTCGTTTATCACGGGTTTACTTGAACTTCTTCTTGCATGGCTGGAGCCAGCAGCACGGCAGGTAAACTGTAAGTGTCACGACCCTCTGCTCTGCTCTCAGGTGTTTAATAATGCCACTTGCATTTATAAAGGCGTCTCTCCCCACCACCCCCTCCAAGAGTGTACAGGAAAGGCGAACTGTAACAATTATAAAATGCTTTCAAAATACACAGTCTGAAGAACCCATGCTGCCCAATCTTCTTATCTACAACTAACATCAGAAGTCCCAGCAGGAATAGAGATATTGGCAACCCCATCAGAAGCAAGTCCACTCCAGGAGTGACAACTCTACTAGGCACGGTCTCTCACCACGACACCTGAACCTCTGAAAACTAGATGTCCCTGAAATAAGGACCCCTCCAGGTGAGATTCCAGGCAGTGCCTTCCTTATCCCCGAGTGCCAGCCTCAAATGTCACCTCTGAGTGAGGTTGCCTGGTTGTTGGAGCTCAGTTCGCCTACCTGGGCTCAGAGGCACTGACTGGCAATGAGTTTCTTTCTCTTTTTTTTGATATTTTATTTATTTATCTTTAGAGGGGAAGGGAAGGAGAGAAGGAGAGGAATATCAATGTACGGTTTCCTCTCGTGAGTCTCCTGCTGGGAACTGGCCTGCAACCCAGGCATGTGCCCTGACTGGGAATTGAACCGTGATCGTGTGGTTCGCAGGCCCATGCCCAATCCACTGAGCTACACCAGCCAGGGCGTTGGCAATGAGTTTCTTGCTTTTACTTTTGCTATACATAGATATTCACATGATGGGAAATGCCTCGAACTAAATAACAGCAGCAGCAGCAAATAGACTCATTAGTGTCTCGGGTAAACACTGATGTTTTTAACTGTCAACCAGAACAAGGGCAACTTCTAGTTGACAACATCTGAAACTTGCTGTTTGCGTCTTTCAGCCAACTCACATATCAGGTCATTAAGAAATAAATTGAACCGGGTAAGAACAGAATCCATTTCTATTTCATGCCCTCAGATGGTCTCACGTATGTTGAGATTTATCCTAATGATTCCAGCTCTGAATGAAATGCCACCTTAATGGAGAAGTGTGATCTATAACGAGCTCATACCACTCAGCTCATAACTGCCTCCCAAGAGCAAGTCAAAGTTCAACGAGAGCTCAAAACAGTTATGTTTTTTATAAAAGAATTCTCCACAGAGCTGCCACCTTGACAGCCTTCCTGAGCTCAGGATTTTGTTTGATTACCTTTGCAATCTATCAAGCAATGAAATGGAGTAAAGCATTGTGTGTAAAAGCCAGTGTGTAAATATGTCAAAGATTGAAGGAAAAAAAAAGTGATTCCCCTTTAAAACCATGGCTGAAAGCACTGTGGCTTTATTGAAGAGAATTCTAGGACTCAGAGAAGCTGGCGTTTCGATTTGGCTTTGGGCGAAACTCAAAACTTAAGACAGTTGAGTTGGCATTCTGGCCTTTTAGCAGGAGGGAAGCCAGAAGAAAGGAGGAACAGCCTGGAGGGTTGAAGTAGCGCATTGAGTGTTAAACTGTTGCCTGAGATACACACTCTCATTCGTATGTCTATGTAGCAGGTGTACGTCTATAGAACAGAGTTTTGGTGTTAGTTATCTGCGAGGGGCTCATGTTCTGACGTTGGCTGATACACTGACTCACAGAGAACACATTCCTTGAACCAATTCAGAGTATTTTCAGGGCTAGCTGGCTCTGACATCCTGGGTGAAGGCCCATACCACACTCGAACTTTGTGATCAAATATGCCAGTCTTCTAAAGTCTTCGCAGGCCACTTTTACGGAGTGTTCTACTCTGCACTAATATTCTCTTTTACCTCCCTTCCACTTTTCTCCGTAACACATAGCAACTTGTGCTGTATATCATTGCTTTTTCTGTCTCTACCCACTGGAAAGTTACCTCCATGGGCACAAGCACAATCTCTCTTCTGGTTCAGTCACAACAACAGACATAACAACAAGAGTGTAATACTGAACCAAGATGTAGTTTTTGAAAGAAACCATATGGAAACAAAGAAGCAAAGATGTAAAGAACCCCATCCCCACCCTTAGGATTTTCACGTGCGATTATTCACTCCACGATTATTCACTGAGCACCTGCCGGGTGACATTGGGGTGGGCTGTAGGAGCAGTCTTGGCAGCATGGTGACAAGTGGCCTCTTTGCTATTTGAAGAAGGACATTTGAACGGAGACGTTGAGGGTGTCAATGGGACAGGCAGATGAAGCTAGGTGAACTAGCTTCATTTTGTGCTGAGGATAAAGCAAGAACAAATGGAACCGAGGGACAGGACACCATGGGAGGTCTAGGAGTTCAGTGTGGAAGGGCCATGATGACAGTGGGAAGCAATAAAGGGGTTCAGACAGGACAGTGACAAAAGCAGATTGATACTTATAAAAGTTCAGCGTGTACCATGGAGAATACGGTGGAACCACAGTGGACACCAGAACGTGACACGGAGAAAACTCTCGTACTCAAAGCTATGGGGACCAGTGTTGAGGGTTAAGGTAGTGATAGTAGAAACTAGAAAAAAATGTGTGAATTTGACACTGATGGTGGAAGTAGAGTCCATGGTGCTTGCTGATAACTTCTAAGGGGACAAAGGAAGGAGGCACATAAATAATAAACATTCAGTGTTTAGGCTGGAGTACCTCTGTGATCTTTAGTATCCCTCTTGGGGAAAAGCAAGAACTATGTCTAGCACATGTCACATCTGAAATCTGTACCAGACGTCCTACTGGAGATACGACTTGCCCATTACAGGCATCTGAAGCCAAGATGAGTGTGAAACCTCCTGCTAGCTTCCTCAGGTACCACTTCGCCCCGAGACCAACTCAGTGCCGTGCACAAACGCGAAGATCGGTGTGGTTTGAACCAAAGACCATTCCTCAATCCCCCAAATTTATACATGGAAAACTTTACCTTTGTTTATGATTCCTAATATTCAAAATATATGCAGATTTCTAGTGTGTCCGATTTTCCTTCACTGTTGGTATTACAGTGAATAAAATCTAAATTATTCTCATCAAATTATTTTTACTGAAATAACTGCAAAATCTGTTTTTCTAAACACAGAATTCTGCTCGTGCGTGTTTACAGTACTTTATTTTTTTAAAAAAGGCAGACCATTTGCAAGCTCCAAAACTGTGTTAATTAATGTTTATTCTAAAATTTGAAAATCAAATGCCTCTTTTGAGACTTTTCTTTTGGGACAAGTACTTATTTTTTCTCTTGGAGTATTCCACGTTATTGTTTGCTTGCTAGAGGTTTTACTCTTTTAAATATGATAAAAGTTCAGTTTACATGACAACACAACAAAAAACTTCTTTTCTGCTTCAGGGTCCAAAATCCAATTAGATTTTATTGTGAGAGTTGAAATAAAGTAAAGAGGGGGGAAAAGTAGGCAACACCCTTCCACATTATCAGTGAAGCATTTTCCCTGGCACCTAGGAACACGTGCTTCATCTATCTCATCATCCAGAGAACCGTGGACTGGAGAAATTTTAAAGGGAAGTCAATATGTACATCTTCCCTTCTCTTCACAAATGATTACACCATAATGGACTTCATTAAATATTCTCAAATGTGCAAAATGACCCCCTGCTCCCTCTTCATAGGCACTCATTCAAAGTTGTCAGACGCATCATTGCCCATCACGGTGCCGCTTATTAGCTTTTGCTGTAGTGGGCCGTGTACTTCCTAATGCGCATACGTTTTGAGGAGGGTCTGTCACAGGCGTTGCCGTGTAGTCCCATTGCTGGGACATCGAAGAAGTGGGACAAAAATGAACCTGCAGAAATGGGACTGATGTTATGAGTATATACACATACCTGTTCCGTGGATTTCCTGTGACAGACCGGAGTTTCAACTAATACACTGTTGCACTGAACTATTTTAAAGGTTCTTCTAGGCATTGACCTTTTAAAGAAATGCTAATAGGCTAGTTACGTGGCAGAGATAACGCCCCTGCATTAAATTACGGACGTCCGCCTGATTCTGACTAAATGGCCAAGCTCCCTTTCTGAGCGTCCCTAGTGACTGCCTTTCCATCCGGCTGTGTACTTTATTGCCACCTATGTTATATCTGGTCTCCACTGATTCATACAGGTAATGATAAAACTTATGTTAATACAGTACTTAGAAAGATTTCTAATATCTATACACATTATCACACTGATAACTCCAACTAAATTAAAAATACAGACATTGTTGTATATATCCTGAGCAACACTGAGATACATATAAAAACCCCTAACTACTTCTACAGCAAAACACAAAAAACTGTCCAAATATGACTTGAACAATGATTTCAACAAATTATATACATTATGAAATAATAAATGTTTATGTCCAACTTTACGTAAACCACCAATATTTAATTGGGCATATTTCCCACACTTAACTGCTTCAGAATTCACAGTTGTAATAAATCTTTGAACGAGTTATCTTTGGACGTAAGAGCAAGCAGACCAACTGCTGCTATTTTTCTTAATTCCATCTATGTGTTTTGGGGTATAAGCAAAAAAGGCCCTATTTGGACATTGAGAGAGAGCACGAATATAAGGCCATCAGCTCTAGCTGTCGCCGATGCGTGATAGGCTCAGATGAGGACATCAGCCAAGCCTCTGCTGAGGGCCTCTGACAACCCAAACTCCAGTTGCAGGCACCTGCGATCAGATACATTAAAGCCCGGATTGATAGCAGGGGCCCTCGTCACCCTGACGCAGCATTAAGTCGCCGTTTAATTCCATGTCCCTTCCTAATTGTGCCCTTTGATTGCGCTCAAAGTCAGTGGCCAGGCTTCCAAGAGTCGAACACAGCACCTCGTTCTCAGTAAATCTGTGGTGAATACTGTAGAGTGATTTACAGAGAAAATCCAACTACTCCTATGTAACTATAATATGTTAATTATAAAGAAAGAAATGATTGGACTAGCTATAGACATAGCTAATGGAAATTGATAAATGAACATAAATGACAACACAAGAGTTTCCAAGAACACTGATTTTCTGAATGAAATTCCACAGCGGAACATGCCCCCTGAGAGATTTCTGTAAGTAAACTCCACTCTGCCTGAGAAGACACTACTGTTAAATCCTAGATGTATTATTATTATTATACCAGAAAGTGCTCTAGAAACGGCAAGAAAGACAGTAAGACAGAATCTGTGTTGTTCGCTATTTCACATTGTAAGTTTATTGAGAGCTTCTCTGTTGTCGTGATGTACAGAATATCCATATTTAAGTCACTGTTACTTGCTATGCCATATACGAAAAACAGTGGGAGGTAAACCTATGGTGTTTCCGTAGCATGCCAGATACAAATGTTTACAGCATTTCATTCATGAAATTGTGTACTGGCCACATAAAGAAATTAACAAAAACCCCAAAACTGTGCAAAAGTGTTGGCAGGCTGATATCCAGTGATTTTAGCTAAAAAGGCCAGGCAGCTCCTTTTTCTAGTACTCTCTCTCTCCTTAAATGAATAGGAAATATTTTAATAACTAGATCATGTTCATAGTTTAAAAACTGTTACTATATGGAATTAATATTAAATAATTGCACTTTTTAACTGTTCTCCGTTAAGTTTCCTGCTTCCTAGTCTTTTGCTAAATCAGTGCTTATTGTTTTAACTGGTTAACCAATCAGCAATGAAAATGTCGAAAATACCGCTCTGACGGAATATAAAAAATAAAAAGAGCATATTAAAATGAGCACACATCTTCTCTTCCAAATAGCCTTTGCTACTGAAATCAGTATATTGTTAATTTCCTTCACAACGTCTCTGTAAAGAAGGAGTTATAATGACCTTCTACTTGTCAGCCTGAGCAGCTAGCCTTGAACTAAGGAATTATGTATTTCTGGAGATTTAAAAAATTTAATCATGTATACTTAAAATCAGTTTTAAGATAATTTAACACAGTCACTGGCATTTTTCATGGTTTCCCAATTTAAATATTAATGAAAGCAATGCTCACCTGATTTGATTATAAGGCCCCTGGGAGTCTCTCTGTTTCTGAAGTTGAGGCTGCCCTAGTGCAGCACAATAGATAAACAAACACACTGAGGTGCTCGGGGAAGTGCCTCCAGCTTCCACTAGCAACTACTTAAAAAATGACTTTAGAAAACTCAGAGTTCGATATGAATTCCGCTCACATATTTTACTGATTTCTTTACAACACATCTTTCCTGACTGTGAGCTTCACTTATTCCTCATTAATTTCCTCTTCATTCGTTAATCAACATTGTACTTTTATTTCCAGACTAACATATTCCAGTGTCTCCTTGATTTTGGCACTGTCTTTTTCAAGTGAAAGCAAATAAACCCCACGCATGTTCGTGTAAAATAAATGGGGGGCATGATGACATTCCACGACAACGGGCAGAGTATATTGCACGGCTGTTGCAAACACGAAACCCACATAAATGGAGGGAGATGTTCTTTGAAACGTCAGTCCTTGGTGTGGAAGATTTGAGTTCCATGGTGAAGGAATTACTCATCCCCTATCATTAGTTTCTACCATAACTTATCACCGTATCACTCGGGTATATGTGATTCTTTATTCATGAGAAAAGCTAAAGACTAGTGAGTTGACAAACCACCACCTACTAAAACACATAATGTGTTTTTCTTACCTAGTTATGCTCATCACTGTTTTCACAGCAATTTCTACAAACTTATTCATTAAACCTCGAATCACTTATTTTTTTGAATTCATGTTTATTTTGAAAACATATTTTTATTTATATGTTTGTACACATACACACAATATTTAATTTTACTGATATTTTCCCTAATGTTTTATATATAAAAATTTGATCTAGAAACACTATAATAAAGTATATTTATTAAAAAGTATAAAATTATGGGGGGCAGAAATGGGAGGGAGGAGGGGAGCATGGGGGGCAGGGCTGGGAATATAGGACAGAAAACTGTACTTGAACAAGAATATAAAAAATAAAGGGAAAAAGTGTAAAATTATGTTTATGGACAAATCTATAATATAATTACAGGTAATCTTTTATCATTTAGGAACTTGGAGTTTATAGTTCATAAATAATTATAATAATGTGCATAAAGTTTATGAAAACCTTACACATGGAAATAACCATCATCAGAATCATTTTGTTTTAAATCCTCACCCCAGGACATGTTTCCATTGACTTTAGAGAAAGGGGCGGGGAGGGAGAGAAGGAGCGAGGGGGCGATGATAGCTTTGCCCGTGAGAATCAGAAAGTTCCAATAGTCACCTATTTGTTAGAGTGAGAGAGGAGTCTGGAAGGGGGCACATCTTGTCACGGACCAGAGTCAGTTCCAGGCGCTTCGTGTTTTCGCCACTAACCCTCGCACTGTGAAGCCGCCGCTATTAACCTCCACTTTACAGAAGAGAAAACCGAAATCAAATACTGTACTGTGAATAGTCTTTACCACCTTATATAGTACAAGACATTTAAACTGACCATTGGGTGGCAAAATAATATAACCGAGGGAAGTCTGATGCCATTCCAAATCTGCCTGTAGACAGGATAAATAAGCACCGTTTTTTATTTAGGTTGACCAACACTCTAGGTTGCCTAACTACAGCGTTTCAGGGTTTTAGGAAGATGCTTTACTTTCTCTAAAATCTGGTCGTATACTACGTCTTTCTCTTTTTCTCCTCCCTCACTGCCTCTCCCTTTCTGTCCTTCTCATAACATGCCTGTTGAACTAATTCGGGAGATCAACGGAAATAATTTCTCATCATTAGCTGACGGAGAGCAGAGGAGACAGCCTGGAAAACCACTCAGCGGGAAAGGAAAGGGGTTTTCTAAGGTGTCAGGGCCCAGAGCTAACTCAGGGGACAGGAAGCAAGGGTCCCAGGAATGGGAATCACGCGAGTTCAGCTATTCTGGCACGCAAATCTTAGCAAGACAGAATACTCATCAGCCACAACAGAAAGGCCCTTTAGGAATCTGCTACAAAAAAAAAAAAAAAAAAAAAGCGCTAAATCCTTATTTCTCAATAAGTTAGCTTTAAATTTGGGATCAGGTAGGACTTCCCGGAAGAGTTCAAATGAGGTCCGAAAATAGATCTTAAGAACAGGAGGACCCTGCCCTGTATTCTCTCACATCTGACTTTCCCATCTTCAAACATTTTCTTAGGGTTTTTCCCACAATTCTAAATACACACACACACACACATATGGCTATATACACACATATGTCAAATACATTCATTTGTTTGGTTAGGTTTTTATGCATTGTGTGTATGTCACCAAAGACTGTCAGTCCAACCGGCGTAGAAACGCAAACTCGCCAAGTCAGGCTAATATGCTGGAAAAATGGAGGTCACGCCGTAGAACTTAATCAGGTGCCCAGTTCAGTTCACTTTCCAATCTATCCATTGATCCTTTTGAGTTGGTTAAAAACCAAAACCACCTAAGTAGCTGATTATCATCAAAAGTTAGAGGCATGCTTCTATGTTTTATAAACTTTCTAGAAGATGAAGGTCAATTATGACAAAACTATGGGATCATGATTACTATTCTCCTAAAACATCAACTGATTTCAAATCTATACATTTCGTCTGACACTTCTGAAAATCACACTCGTGACGTTTGGGAGGATCATCTTCGTCATATTCATATTATATTTTGCTCTGTATAGTAAAGGTTGGCATATAAAGTCTTGATTTTGATAGAGTGTCAGCAGCAGGGGCACTAAACCTGTCCACTGGCTGATCGGCTCTCCACAAGTGTGTTGCTTCATTCCACATTCCATCAAGGATTTGTTTTCATTTTCTTCAAAGAGGATTTTAACGTGTTCATTCTTTCGCTGGCACTGCTTTTATACCAGGATGTTTCTTTTCACTAGATTCCATTAGAGATTACTTCCAATGGATAGGGCGTTTTATTCTGAAAGCACAGTGCGGGTATTTCTGTTGTCCGTTCATGCACTCTGAGGAGGACCTGGGCTTTCTTGCCATAAATCCCACCCACGTCACAGTTTCTTCCCAAGTTGGGGAAATGGATTGGCACTGGACACTGGAAGAGCAGCCCGCTGTGCTGCCTGTTACTGGTGGCCAATTCGGTTGAATCGCAGCGACGGGATGTGTTGGAAGCCAGGCTGTTTCCAGAAGGTTGTCGTGCAGCTCATTCATGGACTTGCCAGTGGAAAACTGTACAAAATCCTCCCACGCACCATGGATATCCAGTCCAGCTAGGGTAGCAACCTACCTATTCGCAGCTCTCAGCATAGCCAAACTTGTCTGAAAGGGTTTTTGGGGACTGGGACATAAGTTATGGTGGTTATAAATTTTGGATGGTTTAATTCTGTTGCCTACTGTTAGAGCAATATTAGAGAGAAGGGTTTTTTTTTTAAAAAACACTACATTATGAACAGGCAAATTTGTTTGAAAATAGGCTGATTTTTTGACAGTCATGGGGGAGGGGCTAAAGAGAGGAAGGAAGCAGCCTAATAACTACAAGAAAAGAGTTAGGTGTTAATCGTAAGTTCACGATAGACACAGAGACTTTAGAAATTCCTAGTCAAATTATAGGCTGCTGATGCAGGTATGCCAAGTTGTATCCACTGAGTTTCACTGAAGAGGCTTGAAGGTCTCAACCATGACACTCACTTCAAATGCCTTTACATGTCTTGTTTTAGCCAAACCCAAAGTGAGACACCTGGCGACCTTGGTCATGAACCCGGGGACCCACAATTTTATGAAATAAACTCAACATTAAGAAATCAATGCTAATAATTAAATGAGCACCCTTTCATGAGCCTCTAACAGCAAAAATTACAGTATGATGCCTCTACTTCACTGGTTTTTGTGAATCCCTCCCAGCCCGTCACAGTTTGCCTTTAGGTCACCGTTTAGAGTAACTAAGCAAAAAGAGAAAAAATGGCAACCAGTGTGGGACCAGATGGCTGACACAGTCCCCTCCCTGCTGCTCCTGTTAATGGAGAAGTCTGCGCGAGACTACATGGTAAATAGTGTTTATCATAGGTGGGATCATTAGCCCTGTAGCCCCTCCATTAGCTCTTGACCCCTACAGCTCGGCATTAATGGAAGCGGAACTGCCGGTCCCTGGGGCCTCTCCACTACTCCCG
Source organism: Sturnira hondurensis (assembly GCF_014824575.4). Lineage (NCBI taxonomy): Eukaryota > Metazoa > Chordata > Mammalia > Chiroptera > Phyllostomidae > Sturnira > Sturnira hondurensis. The sequence goes on from NW_028091156.1 coordinate 10,323,570, forward strand.
CAGCCAGGTTCAAGGGCGTGCAGGGGCTGCGGTGGCGTCCCAGAGCTCTGCCTGGCTGCCCCCAGCGTCAGCCCCGCACAGCTGCCAGTCCTGGGCGCACGCTGGGAGAGTTCTCAGCGAGCTGCGCTATCTGAGCCCACGAGGAAGGCACGCTTCGCAGCGTAATGGGCTCCCCCGAGAACCATGGCTGCCTCCCTGATGGAAATTTCCAGAAACGTATTCTGAGTGTGGAGGCACTGAAAAGGCCCCTGTAATTGAATCTCATCTATCTCTCTCTTTCTTTTTGATTAGTACTTGTTTTTGTTTTGTTTTGCTTTTTCACTTTTATACCCTCCAATAGCCATCCCGATTAGTAAAACGTTGCTGTATAATTTGCTAACTCCACACATGGAGGCACTACCTGCTGAAGGTCATGTCTTTAAGCACCATATGGCTTTAACCTTGCTTTTCTCTTCATTGGCAAGCTCAGCAGGTGAGTAGTACACAAACACGTAAGACTTGGGAAAACAAGCAGTGTCGTTTGGAACCTTCACTCTGTAGACAGTCTGATTTGTACACAGCACTTCTTCCTGCGACTTCCACTGAAGGCCGGCCTTAATTCTGGTAGGAGGTCGATCTCCTATTTCTTCTCATTTCCCTTTGAGATTTTCCTATTCTCCTTTCTAGCTGCTGTTTTCTCCTTTCCCTCTGTCTTCCCAGGGCAGCCTTCCTGTTGAGAGCTGACAGTCTGTTGACTTTAGTTATGCATATACCAATTATCGTTATAATGGTTTCCAACCTCTCTCCTAGTGGGACGGGCAGCTGTGTACACACTGCGCAGCAGAGGCAACGCCAGGGAAGAACCTCAACTCAGCTCACTCGATGCCCTGAGATCACATGTCACCTTCATGTGGGGGGATGACACAGGGTCATATACCATCCCCTCTCCTGCGCAAACATTTATCTAGCCCACAACCATCTCTCAAGGCATGGCGCTGGTTCATGTATGGAACTGGGATTGTGATGAAGGTCTAAACTGTCTTTAGTTCATTTATCTAGACTTGAGAAGAGCACGTTTTAAAGGTAACTAGGGGACGGGAAAGCTAATACCCCTGATAATTAACATTATCTTGCCAGTTTCCAGAGTTCTTTTAGAAACATCTTACTGAGGCAACTATGAAAACTAGAAGGACGTCTGTTCAAGTAGCTGACACCGGAGCCTCAAAATCTCTGAATCTGAGATTTTAGAAAAGTCTACGATAAAGTCAGGATTCTTTACTCCCTCATTTTTCTGCTTTGGGGCTATATTTACACAACACAATCAACCCTGCTGTTTCAATCAAGCCAGTAAGAAAAAAAGTCAGGAGGACCAGCTGTTTGGTGTTCAGTATAGAACACAGCTGGCTGATTGTCTGAATTTTTCACTTTTTGAACTAATGTTGCTGTCACAGTATAGAAACATCACAAAAAAACGGATTTCTTTGCTTGTTAAATGTAAATAGCTCCCTTAAGGGGCATGGGATTAACTACCTTAGAATTAACATCAAGTGGTTTACATTGGGAAAAGTTGCAAGTGGAGACAGTGAGGAAGAGAAACACAAACAACGTTTGAGGAAATTAAATTGTTCATTTTCAAAGCACTGCGATAAATTTTATCTTAAATTCTCTTCAGCTACACAGTACCATAACTGCAATGAAGAATCAACTAATTCATTTTATTTTCAAAAGGATATTATAAAAGATCTTTTCAGTTATAAAATTAATGATTATTTGAATCTGCGATTTGTGCACTGTAAGATTTTGAGTCTAATTTTAGAAGTGTCTTTTTTTTACTATTACAGTTTTGTATTTACATAGAATTTTGTCTCTCAAGTAAAAAGATTTTTAAAGTATTATACATGTACCCCTTAACAAAAGCAATTTCAGCATCATAGAGGAAGTCATACATTTGCAAATTGCAATACTAAAATATAAATATTGCAGGACAAAGACACAATAAGGTTAAATAAATGTTAGTATCTACTTTTCTAAGACTCGTGTTGGTTTCTAAACAGTAATACATTTTAACTTCTGAGTCTTTGCTCTAAACTAATTATTAGGGTTTTTTTTATTTAGTTATCTTTAGAGGGGAAAGAGAGAGGGAGAGAAACATCAATGTATGGTTGCCTTTTTTGCGTCCCCTGCTGGGAGTTGGCCTGCAGGGAACTGGACTACAACCCAGGCATGTGCCCTGACTGGGAATTGAACCGCGATCCTCTGGTTCGCAGGCCTGCGCTCAATCCACTGAGCTACACCAGCCAGGGCTAATTATTAGTTTTATATTTAGTATTTAGTATGTGACTGTCCCAAGAGAGACAGTGAGGTGAAACAATCATCTACATATTTCAATGCAGTAACTGGCCTCCATCATTCAATGATTCATCAATAAAATATTTATTGAAAAATTGAATATGCAAAAGCTATTACTCCCGGCACTTTTAGAATGGGAAAGTATATGTATAATAATGCCTGTTGAAGTAATAACAGCATAAGACATTAAGTATATACAATTAGCAATGCAAGTAACAAATGCTCATAATTTGTAGGGGCTGTTTGGTTCACGCTTGACACACGAGAACAGGCTCCTTGAATAAGCACATTGAGTGAGCAAGGTATTGACCATGAGGATAATTCTGGAAAGTGGCAATGACAAGATGACACTCTAGGCAGGCTGAATAAGGGAGCATGCTCGCAGGGGACTGTCAGATCGCTCTGCATTCGGCACTAGGCGCACCGATGACAAGAGTGAGAAACAAGAATTAATCACTGGTGATTAATTCTTAAAACACAGTGTGTGTTGGGTAAGCAGGTGCAATTCAGTGCAAAATATATTTGATAAGATAGAGAAAGTCATATTTTACAACTCTCAATGATGTAAAAAAAAAAAACAACGTTCTTCTTTTGCTGGTTTGTTGTGCCTCGTGTCTTCCACTCCCTGCCCCCCAAAACAAGTTATGTTGAAGTCCTAACCTTGAGGACTTCACACTGTGACATTATTTGAAAAGAAGATTATTGCAGATATGATTAGTTCACTTACAATGAGGTCATACCGGAGTAGGGCTGGCCGTATTCCAGTGTGACTGGTGTCCTCATTAGAAGAAGGCCACATGGAGACAGAGACTGGAGTCACGCAGCCACACATTGAGAACAGCCCGAAGTTGCTGGCCAACACCAGACACTAGGGAAAGGCAAGGGAATGCTGTCCTGCCATAAACACCTGATCCCGGGCTTCCAGCCTGCACGACACAGTGAATTTTGTTTTAAGAGGCCCTTTGGTGTGGCAGGTTGGCCTGGGCAAAGGAACGCACTGGCCATACAAGAGAGACCGCCAGCCAGGGACTGGCGACCATGTCCTCGGATGCAGCAGCAGCAGTGGTTCTGGGAAACTGGAATTGTGTTTGTTGGTAGGTTGGACTTTGTGTTATTTTGATTCACTTCCACTTCAGGGAGGCAAGAGACATAACTTAAAAAATTATCAAAATGTGCCCTGGCTGGTGTAGCTCAGTGGATTGAGTGCGGGCCTGCGAACCAGAGGATCGCGGTTCGATTCCCAGTCAGGGCACATGCCTGGGTTGCAAGCTGGTTCCCTGCAGGCCAACTCCCAGCAGGGGACGCACGAAAGGCAACCATACATTGATGTTTCTCTCCCTCTCCTTCCCCTCTAAAAGATAAATAAATAAATAAATAAAATCTAAAAAAAAAAAAAGAAAAGAAAATCATCCATAAATATTCTCTCAACAAAATTATTTTAAAAAAAAATTATCAAAATGTTACAGGATCACTCAAAAGATGTGTGTTCATCATAAATACCATACATGCAAGATACAGTCTAAAGCACCAAGATCTAAACATAGATGAGACTGTTAAGATAAAGTGATATCTGAATGTAGGCTTATGACAATACTCTGACAGAACAACTAAGAAGATAAGGTTAATTTATGGAGAGTGATTTTAATAAAATTTTTATTAATTAGGGGAAGAGAAATGTTCCTCCAGATCTAAACAGTTCACTCCTAATTGCTAGGTTCACAAAAAAATGCAGACAAGGAATTAGAAAAGAAGCCTGAGAAGAGCTACACTTACTGATCTGTAAAAGCAAGCACTGAATTTTAAATCCAAAAAGAACCAGATGAAAATAAAATACAGACATTCCCCCACCTGCAATGGTTCAGCTTAATGATTTCCAACTTCACAATGGTGTGAAAGCAATACGAATAAATGACATAAGATATTCAACGATTTGTTATCCAATAGGCTTTGTGTTATATAATTTTTCCCCAAGTGTCGGCTAAGGTGAGTGTTCTAAGCTTGTTTAAGGTAGGCAAGGCTAACCGAAGATGTTCTGTGGATCAGGTGGGTAAAATGCATTTCTCAGGTTTCCATGTTTTCCATCTGCAGTGGGTTTATCTGAACTTAACCCCATCCTAACCTCAGGAGCACGTGCACCGCTATTGAAGATGCATGTTGAGGATGACTCAAAGCTGCACATTACCTCCACAGTCCTTTGTCCGTAAATATGAATTATTTTTAAATGCTTTTTATATCGTGGAAATGTAACTTTCCCTGGAATAAAGTGAATAAATGGCACGGGATGAAATAAAACCTGGTATGGGAGGTAGAAGAGAGTCTAGAGGGGTCTAGAGGGGTGAATGGTGATGGATGGAGACTTGACTTTGGGTGGTGAACACAGTACAATACACAGATGATGTGTCGCAGATGCGATACACCTGAAACCTATATAATATTATTAACCAGTGTCACCCCAGTAAATTCAAGAAAGAGTAACAATAAATAAATAAATAAAAACCTTTGACATTCATTTCCATAAGGTTAAAAGCTGTAAAACAATGGATTTCTGGATGGGAGTAATAATACTGTAGCTAATCAAGTTTTCAAATGACATGAAGTTACTTAAGGTGCATGGTTATGTGTGTTTGCACACATTTAATTTTCACAGTAACACTTAAAACCTCTCCAGTGGCCCTTCGGTGGCCCCCGTTCCTCAGCAAGTGCCCAGCACAGTGATTCCCAGATTGTGGTCCCTGGACCAACCATCGCTGTCTCAGCGAGGACCTCTGCTGCGGCACCAGTCCGGTGGCCACCACTCCAGGGGAGGCAGAGCAGACAGGGACTCCGTGGTTCCACTGCTACTGGTTTCATCCTCCAACAACTGGAGCCCAGTCGACTGTCCCCACGACTCCCGTCTTCCAGCATCCCTCTGCACTGTGGTGAAGACCCTGCAGGAGGCTGTTATGGGACACTGTTCCCTTGCTGTCTCTTCCAACAGCCTACGGTTCTAGTGGTAAAGGAGACTCTGGGATGCAGGGTCTGTTTTTCAGCCACTGAATTATATGCCCCATCACCTGTTCGCTTAATGAGAGGCAGGTGGCTCATTTTCTATCGCTACCATTTATCCCACTGACATAAACTTGTTTTCCTTACTTTATCATGGCTCTTTCAATGGCTTGTTATAATACTCCTCTCTCTGAAGGCAGAACTGGAAAATTCAAAAATGCCTGGTGTACCACTTTGCTTCCCCTTTCTTTCTTTTTAAGATTTTATTTATTTTTCTTCAGAGGGGAAGGGAAGGAGAGAAGGAAAGAAATATCAATGTATGGTTGCCTCTCGTGTGTCCCCTGCTGGGAACTGGCCCGCAACCCATTTCCTGACTGGGAATCGAACCGTGATCATGTGGTTCACAGGCCCTCGCCCAATCTACTGAGCTACACCAGCCAGGGCCTCCTCTTTCTAATAGCATGTTATCAGAAATGAGAGTTTCACAGGAGAAAGATGTAGGAAAAGTGCATTCCTTAGACGGAGACCAAGGTAAAACTTGAGCAGAGGAAAGTAATTTCACCTATTTATTTTAATCTGAAAAGCCGAAGAAGAATGCATTTCCGAAACAAGTCTTGATTAGCATGTAGCCCCTTTCAAGTTTTTGTGAGAGAAGCAGTGATACAGTAACGTTGTTCAGAAATGCCGCCACACAGTAGTAATAACCAGCAGACCAAACTCACTCTGTTTTATTGTTTTAACTGCCCCCCCCCAGGGATTCACCCCTTATCACCTGTCCCTGAAGTAAAATCCCTCATCACTCAACTATGGATATGACTAAGAAATCTGAAGTTTCATCCTGAATGTTGAAATCATTCAGAAAGGAGTCTGCTGGAGAAAACAACCGTGATTGGGTTTAAAGCCAGGATGGAAAAAGGGTTACACAAGTGTGCACAGAGACAGCTGTGACAAGGAGGAGAGAGGGGCACCCCACCACGGCATGAGCCCCTATGCTGCATATCTCAAGTGGAAAAGAGTTGCCAGGTCTGAACACAGCCATGAAAAGCAAGAGAGACTCCGGCTCCCTACTAACCCAGTGGACCGCAGTAGAGTGAGTGATATCGGACAGCCACCGCCCCTTGACAGAGCCACATCCAAGGCATCACGACAGGGCCAAACACCTGGCCCTCCAGGTATATGGGAGGGTGCTCACCTGTACGTGCTTGTCTAGGTTGTACCGAAAAGGCCCAATACAGTGTAAAGGAGGAGGAACGTCTCTGTCCCCTGTATCTTATCCCACACACAAAATCCTTAGCAGATTCTAAAGATCTGACATCTTGGGGCTCTCTCTCCAATTCCCTCTCCAAGCCTTCCTGCTGCTCTGCTTCCACTGGCCTCTAAGGTTGGAGTCGCCTCGCAGCTAATGACACGTACGTCTCAGAGCACGAACCCTTTGGAAGGCTCTGGACAGGGTCCTGGCAATATGCCCACGTGGTTAGAAGGAAGATGCTTTAGCCACAATCGATTAGGGCTGTTGCCTTCTGCACACCCATTTTCCCTCTTCCAGACCTCAGGCTCCCATCAGGAAACGGTGGGGAGGCCTCAGAGGACATTCCCATGATACCCTTTTCCCTGCCACCATTCACATTGCTGTGTCAGCGCCTTCTCCAGCAGGAAGCAGGTTCCTGGCAACCAGGGGAACTGGCAGTGACTCCAGGGACACATACCACCGACAGCCCGCACAGCCGCCCCACAGCCAGGGCCCCGGAACATGACGAGCATGGCAATCAAGTTTTGCAACATGGTATTTTACAAACTCAAACACAAACGAATTGAAAGAAAAATTCTGACGTTGATCATGCTTTAAATGTAATTGAATGATGTTTAGAAACATGTTCCCAAAACAAATGAGAAAGGACAGATTCTTGATTTTATGTATATATGTAGTAGTCACATTTGTCTTTTTATAAAGTTCCCTATAAAATGACTAAGAGATAAGTCAAGACAAAATTTACAGTCTATGAAAGGAAAGTGATAGGAATGAGTAATGAAATCAACTGAAGTTACTTTGACATTAAGAAGCAAACTTAAAGAGAAAAAAAACATTTTCCAACTATGTAGGAATTCATTGAAAGAGATGCGCTTTGGGAAGAAGTAACGAATTGAATCTTAAATTGTGTGATGACCTGATTCATGAATCGGAGAGAATGGTTGGAATAGAATGTGAAAAATAATTTAATTTCTTGTTGATTTAACACGAAATGCTAATATTAACAAGGATAACATAAAACTGATAATATAGCACTATAGTGACTCCACATCTATCTGTGACAAACTAAATAATTATTCTGGTCAGTTCAAAGATTTTTTTATATTTACTCTAAAAGAAAAATTAAGATGCCTGAGACTTCATAGCTTATATGTGGGAAGAACTTGTATATATAGCAACTTCCCAGAAGTTTAGTGATAATCCTAAAAATTCACATGACATTTACAATACCAGTTTTAAAAGTGAACTAAATTTTTCTGATATATCTATAAAGAGAAACAAATTTTGATCAACTGTACTGGAGAATAGAATCCAAAAACTGCTGTAACAAATGAAGAATGCCTTTGCTGACTTTTATATTTAATAATATCATTTTTAAAACAATACAGTATGTTCTTATTCAAGTCACTATTTAGGACTTGAGTCAAGTCACTTTAGGACAAGTCACTTTAAAGAAATTAAAAATTTTTTTTAATTTAGAAAAGTATTTTAAGAAATTGTTAAACCTATTTTTAAACATAAAAATTTATCTGATCAGTATGTGATTGATATTTATTAAAGTACACATCATAACAGATTCATGTATTTCAGAGATATATAAATTAAATGAGCAAAGTAAAAATAATTGTGTCCCTGGAAATAAAGATGCTTACAGTCTGCTGTATATGATAATTAAAATCTTTGTGCATTGTTTGAAATACAATTTTTTTCACATAGAAACTGTCTGTGTTCAAGTGAAAATTCAGTTGACAAAAATGATGCAATCTATAATATGACTGAAATATTATACATGTGTAACAAAACCTCTTATAAAATACTGCTCAATATTGCACAGTATTTGTTTCCATAAGTTACTTTATTGTTGTTCAATTACAGTTGTCTGTATTTTCTCCTCACCCCTACCCCCCACCCCACCAAATCCACCTCCCTCCCTTGCTTCCACCCTCCCTTGGTTTTGTCCCTGTGTCCTTTATAGATGTTCCTAAAAACCCTTCTCCCCACTGTCCCCTCCCCCTCCCCTCTGGCTATTGTTAGATTGTTCTTAATTTCAATGTCTCTGGTTATATTTTGTTTGCTTTTTTTGTTGTTGTTCATTAGGTTCCAGTTAAGGGTGAGATCATATGGTATATTCCACAATTTTCTGAAACAATTATTCTAAATGCAGCTACTCTAGAACTAAAAATACTTTAAGAGAAAATGAATAGCAGATAAAAGTCCTTGTGAGAATTCTAAAGGAGTTTCTAGCTCATTAAGGTTTCTAACAACTCGAAGTTCTTACAGACCTGCCATTTTATCGTACCTAAGCAGAATTTCAACACACACGGCTTTTAAAAATCTATTTACACGACTAGGAATGCCTCACACAGCAAAGCCATGATGGCTCCACTGGAGAAGTGAAAAGACAGCTTTCTAAAATCTCTGTGTGTGTCTGTGCATGCACGTGTGGACATCTATGTGCACGCATGTGCTTGTATGACCACATGTGTGTGCCTGCTCACGCACATATACACACGTACTGCAAGAACCACGCATGGAAGATCAGCCAGAGGAGGCTGAGCGCGACACAAGTAGGTTGGGAAGGCAGGCAGTGGAACCTAACAAGCCATACTAATGATCACAGGCATTTCCCAGGACACGTTCGTGATTTCCCAAAGAAGCCTTGTCCAACACATCAGACTGTTGAAGATGGTGAACAATTGGTTCACCTCTATGGGGTGATTGTTAGGGCAACCCACAGGCACACAGTTTAGAGTCTGCCAACCCTAGATCGAAATCTGGGGGTCGGGGAATGAATAACAGCTACAGAATCTGTGCAATTTGGTATGCCAGTCGGGATTCTAAGTTGCCAACAACAGAATCCACTGTGAACAGTCGAGGCGGAAAACAAGGTATTAAAGAATATTAGGCAGCTCACAAACTCTTTAGGGAAATGAGTAAAACCACCTGGAAGCTAGGGACCTGGTCACAAAACCCAATGACACGCTGAGATCGGCAGCACCACCAGAAATCATCGTTGGCGTTAATGAGGCGTGGGACTAGACTCCCGGGGCTCCACTCCAGCCACCCTGTGAGAGCCTCCAATACACACGCTCCCCAAAATAGAGCCCAGCATCTTCTCCATTCAACCCCATCTCCATCCATGAACCTCCTGACGGCGTATCTGCCTGGAGAGGGGCAGTACATAGTCCATTCCTAGCAGCAGAGAAGCCAGGCTAATCCCATCGGGGAGGGTTTACTCAAAACCTAGAAGAATGTTCAAGACATGACAGGGGGCCATACACATGGCCCATGTCTACTAGAGTTGTTTCACCTTGGACTTCACTTAATAATGCTTTTTTTATGAAATAACATCTGGAAACCCGTTAATACTGCGGCTAGAATATGTTACGTACTCAAAACATGGTCATTACCGTTGATCTATAGAAATTTTTGTATTTGTAGACGCTTTAAGCATTTATTACGTATAATCCGTCAATCCCTGCTACCCCAGCCAAAAAAAACCAAATAATTGTAGGTAGACATTTAGACTGATGCTAATAAAATGGAATTATATAACCATAACTGGTGTGTCTTATTTCCAGTATAGTCACTCACCCTGTGTGCTTCAGTAACAGGGGTGAGATTCACTGGCCAAGGAACACTATTATCCCATTTGAATGACATTTCAATGACATGAACATCTGATGCTGGTATCCCAGGTTTCTGCAATCTCGGTGGGATTGGATATTGTGGATTGACTTTGAGATGAAGTGCACAGACCCACATACCAACAGCTCAGCTTTTACGAAAGGAACAGCTGGTGGCTACGGCTCTGGCTGTAGCCAATCACTAAAATGCCTGTTTGGATAATGACCCAGACACTAGTTTCCCTGAAGCATGTCCTTCCTTCTACCAGAGTCACCCACAATCTTGTTTTTCCACTCTCTACAAGGAACTTTGAAAATCTGAAAATGCAAAGTAACGGCAGCCGAGATTTCTTTCCGCAATTAGTTTTCCAATTTATTGTTCGCTTTTCATCTCTAATGTCCATTTCATTGGCTTAAAAGAAAATCTTTGGACCTGTCAGGGACAGTGTAAAGTAAGTAGCTCCCCTAAACCAATGCCTTGTCACTTTGTATTGGAACTGCCTGCCTGATTAAAAAGAGAGAGAGAGACAGTAATTAAGTGTTTGCCTGTTAATCTGTTATTTAGAAGTCACTAATGAAAATGGTTTTGGGGTTCAAGTGGCATTCTTTATTTAAATTAATTCTGTTGCTGAAAGCTATACGAGATTTGCACAGTATTCAAACACTCTGGAAAGTAAACTATTGAATTAGCGGAGGCACTGAATGAAGAGGTTGTCTTGCAAAGAAACAGTTTATATTTGTTTGCTGCCTTTTAATGTAATTCTAAACCTTTTGGGTATTATTTATCATTGAAATGAGAAGTCGGAATATTATGAAAATAAAGGAGAAAATAAAATGAAAAAAAATAGCAAGAGTTGTCCTTTTATTATTTTTGTCCCCAAGCTGGCCTTAGAGCTCTCTAATTGTAATAAATTGCTCTTATCCTTTGGCTAGAGAGAATTTTATAACACTGAAGTAGATGCTGTATTTTATCTGTGAAAGAAAAAATCATCGGAAGCAGTCAACTACACAAACTATCACATGAAGAACCTTTGGATACAAACTGTGTCAAGAAGAAAGTCCAACTTAGTCTTTAATAAGTAGAAGGAGTGACCTCTCTGGGTATCTCCTTTGCAAATGTACAATGATGGTGAGAAACTGGCTTAGATTTTAGGATGGAGAAAAAGGCACCACCAGGCTTATTCACCTTTAAAGCATGGAAAGGACATTGAGGGTTTGGGACTGAGAGTCATAGTGTGTACAAAGTGTAATTCCTCATTATTCATAAATCTATTTTATTTATATCTTGCTTTGATGTCTCGTCATTAAGTAAGCCTGAGTAAACATTTTAGTGTGCTTCCTAATGACTTCAGCGGCAATTCGGCTTGCTAGTCCTTGTCTCTAAAGACCTTTGTTGTCCAAGGAAATATGAATTGTTCCTTTATTCAGCAGGTTGACGATGACTTCATTTCTCTTGAAGTATTTCATTTTAAGAATTATTGACTGCTCTCTGATGCTACACAAAAGCTCAAGCTTGGTGTTTACCTGAAGGGAGCGGTACAGGCAACACCGATTCTCCAGACACTACCATGTTTCAAGGAGCAGGGAAGAAGCAGAAGGCGGCGTGTTCGACGTAAACACGTCTCGCATCTTCTGCTGGCTGGGTGCGTGTGAGTGGTATGTGTGAACGGGGTGCTGGTGTACCGTGTCTTTATCATTAGCAAACGCCATGAAAGGGATGTCCATGTCTCCACCTCCCTGCCTTGGGCTCTCTCAGAGTGGACCCAAGTCACCACAAGGCATCAGGGTTCACCCTGTTCTATGGTGGCATGATGCTTAGTACGACCACCTGTTTGAAACACTCTTGGCTTCTGTGAAAGAGCGTCTGCCCCACTCCCCTGATCGCAGCTTTTCCGTCTCATTGGCTGGGTTATTTCCACCTCACAGTAAATGTGCTCAGGGCTAGAACCATAGCTCCTCTCTGCCTCCTGGCCATCCTCCCCCCCAAGGAGCCCCATCTGGGCACGGGGTGCCGGTTTCCTGACACACACATGTGTTTTCAGACTTCTGTATCCAACCACTCACCGATTCCTCACAGATGAGCCAATGCATCTGCTCGAGATTCAACACAGCCACAATAAACCCACACTGGTCTGTAAAAAACGTCATTGGAAACAAAGAAAAACAGGCTGCCCAGTCCACTGTTCTCCATCTCAGTGCGTGGCGACAGCATCTACCCTGCACGCACGCGGCTCCATGACAGCGCACTCCCCTGTCCCTCTGCCCTTTGACCTTTGACCTGTGCTCAAACAGCTGGTTCCCCTGACTTCTGTCTGCACCCCTTTCTACCGCAGTAACGCTGGGGCCACCCATTTAAAATCCAAACTACGACATACACATGGTGTGGCACAGAACTGTACACTCGAAACCCGTAAAATTTTATGAACCGTGTCACCCCCAATACATTTCATTAAAAATCATGAAAATGAAGTAAATAGAATAAAATCCTGAATCAAAACCTACTCCTCCACCCACATTTTCTCCGAATGATACCCACGACGTCTGATTGCTTCCAGAGAAGACAGAAAACTGGTAAGGACACCTGTCAATTCCCCTCTGTGCTGTGTCCTGCTCGCTGGGAACTGGTCAGGGACAGTCCTGCCAGCCCGCACCGCCGCCCACCCCAAAGCACTCCACACTGGCTCCTCTCCACGGACACCCTTCCTTCACGTTGCCCCATGTCAGGCCTAATTCTGCACTAACTCCCCAACTGTCACTTGAGGGACACCTCGCCTGGTTTTACTACCAAGGCCCCATCCGCCTATTGTATGGGCAAAGAGAACCCTTCAGACCAACCAGCAGGTTTTCCATAATGCAACTTGTACTTTCGCCCTCATGCCAGGTGTGCCCAGGGGTCAGGTGCCCGGCACACAGCGGTGGTCAGAAAGCGTTGACTGCACGCACATCTAGCACAGTGACCGCCAAGTGTCTTTCCAGCTCCCTCCTGCCCAGAGTCCACTCCTTTCACCGCCGTACTCTTCGTTGGTAAGGAAGGCTGGTCTCCCAGTCATTTTCTTACAGATGCTCCACAACCCGAGTCAAACGCTCACATCGGAGGTACCAAACCTCCAAGTGAGCATCTTCACAGCTCACTGTAGCAGGTTGGGCATTCCCTGTCGTCCTTCTCCTCTCCCTCCCACGGCTTCTGTCGAACTTGTGTCTAAAGTAGACTGAATCAAAACTACACTTGAAATGAAAAGTCATGCACCACCCACAGATGCATCTCTAACTTGAGCTAGGAACTCTCATTTGACCTCGTTCAAGGGGAACAGCGGGCAGGTCTCTGAGCGACTGGCCAGGTAGAATTAGACGCATGTGCCTCCGTTTCCTGATCCTCCAGCAGTTCACAACTCCATTCTACCACTGAGGACACTGTTCAGTCCTTTCTGATCACTCGAAGCAGCGTATTATGAGGGTAAAAGCAAGCACGGTGGGGGCAGACATCCCGGGGTTCACATCACGGTGCAGCCACTCTGGTGGCAAGGGACCTGTCCTCTCAGTGCCTTCAGTGTATTATCCATATAATGGAAGTGGCCAAATTGTGGCTCTTCGTTTTTTAGTTTAATGTCATGCACCCAGAACAGTGACTAGTGCACACGAAGTACCATATAAATGTGCAGTATGAGGATCCATCTCTAGCGGGGTTACCCGTTTCTTCCTATTCCTTACGAAACAGTTTTATTGCAACAATGCTCTGAACTTCTCCAATGTTTCTTTTTCATAAGATAATTAACTTGTCCTGAAAATTCAGTCTATTTGAGAGTCATTTGTTTCTCTTTGTTGCTTAATAACATGCTGTCCAGTTTCCACTATAGTATATTAAATGAATTTGAGGTTACAAGAATAGCTTTTAGATGTATTTTCCAACTGGGCATTTCCTTTCATGTTGCAAGCTTCAACCGCCAGGAAGTTTTTAATGTTCATCTCTTTGACTTCGATGTGAATTTGGGCCAGTAGGGAATTAAATTAGGAGCATGGTCCAAGACGACTAATATTTTCTTTTTAATTACTTCTAAAATTAAAATCTAGGTACCTAAAAGAAATCTTATCAAAATTACATGTTGCTCTAGAAAGATGTTTTATAATCATGAAACATTAAATAGTTATAGCATTTTATGTTTCCACCCCCCCAGCCTTTCTCTTTAACAGTATCAACTATTTTTTTTTGATATCTTCTAAGATCGAATTTCTATCTGAAATGCAGGAACATCCATATTTCATGAATAATTTGACAAGGAACTTGACACAGTATTCCAGGTCAGCCTGGCAGGATACGTGTGCACAGAGAAGACTTGCTTCCCATAAGCCCTCCTTCCTGATCTCCCTCCAGGGTGGGCACTGCCTGTGCTCTGGGCACAAGGCTATTTGATCCAGTCCCTGGACTTACTGTGCAGTGTCACCCACACTGGAAATGGCATTCAGAGTTTCATGCCATATTCTATTTTATCCATATGAAAGCCCATTTCAGAAAGCCTCAAATACAAACATTGGTATTTGGTGGGCTCTATATTATGTTTCAAAAGTTCATCTCCAAATTTGAGATGTAATTAGTGTATTTTCATATTAAATGGTGATTAGTTAAGGCCTATGCACTTAACCAAAAAAAAATGGCCTCCTCTGTCTAGGAAAATAGGCTCTTTGTACTCGGATTGTGAAGAGGGACATTGGAAATGGTGGAGAACTGGATGTCTTAGGGAGTTCGACTGAGTTTCAGATCTCACCTCCGCTCACATCCAGTTCACTATTTCTCTTTAAGTATAAAATGTGGGTGCTATAATGATCTGAGGGACATTGCATTTTATTGGCACAACTATATATATTTTCACTACATTCAGACTGCTTTCTAAATATGAAGATATTAAAAAATAGTTTACGGTTGACAAGCATTACAAAACACTTTTCTTTTGTCCAGAGTAATTCGTAAGCCTAAACATATTGGTAGGTTCTCTTTACACTATGTCTGAAGTTATATGTGAATATTGGGCAAGTTCAACTTATTAAAATGATAACAGACCTACTTCACGTCCAACATTTTCTCACGGAAGGATGTCACAGCATCACAGCTTATGGGCACACACGGTATCAGAGTCTTCCTGAGAAGAACTCCGTAAACTGTGCAACAAGTATACGGAGCCCATTTCCACAGGTTCAACTCAGCTTTTTTAAAAGTTAATGAACTCTTTAAAAGTATGTGGTGGGTTCCAGAGAAACAGTGGAGACTTTGCCCTCTGACAGTGCATTTGCAGAACGCCCCTTTCAGGGACAATGTAACTGTTCTGACTCTGTAACAAATCACTGTGGGCCAGGGTTACGTGAGGATGCATCTGAAGCATCATCTCATGAATGTAACTTAAAGAGAACACTTACTAAGCATAGCATCCAATTAGGCAGAGCTATAGCTTACCTTCTGTGGCATTTATCATCAAGAGAACTAAACCCTCCGATGGGGAAGAGATGGCTGATAAAACCAGGCTACATCTATATTCTTTAAAGTATTTTTAAAATTAAATAGCATGTATGTAGTATACATGCTATAAAGATTTATGTAAAACACTTGGTGTGTTTTGAAAATACAAGCAAAATTGTCTATTTTAAAGTAAAACATAAGACACTCAGTTTTCATGATATGTCAAAAGACAGTGCTGTTTGAAGTGTGGAAAGGGTGAAGTCTGATTTTGTACTCAGCTCCAAGTAGTGTTCTAAGCCTTGCATCTTCATTTATGTGCAAAGCCGAGGCATACAAAATTCACCTTACAAGTGAGTTGACGACATGCCCAAGACTGGGAGACCGAAAAGCTTGGTGAACCTCTCACAGCGACGCCTTGAGAAGGTACATCTCACCTTGCACAGGGATACTGCCCTTGCAAAACAGTGAACCGATGTGGACAAATCATCTGTTACTGAGTATTTTAAAATCTACATGTGTGTACTTTATAGCATCTGCCTTTATGGGAAAATAAACTCCACTGGTTGCATTGTACAAATAATTCATAGGAATCAGAGTTTTCACAGATAAGAGATGAATTACTGCAATTTAAACTACGCCATGCAAAGTAATAGAGAATCCCATTCAGCCACGTATATTGTTGGCAGCAATTAAAAGGCGATGCCATTTCATCGTACAGAGATGTAACCTACTGCATACTGTTGCTTTCCCACAATTACATAAAATACGTGAGACCAAGGTTAAAGATCTTACTGGCAATATTAGAAGGCATTTCTATATTATTATATATCAATTGGATGATGAAAATGCTTGAACAACAATTGCCAAAGATGTCTGCACCCATAGAACCAGAAATGCCAACCTTTTCCTGTGTCTTGCTCATGGTGTAGGCACTGGCCCTGGCTACGGCACCACTTGGAGGCATGCATTTCCTCGAGCTGCATCGGGGGACCTGCTCAGTCAATCACGGGAAGGTGTTCTGGACTCCATGTCTTACAATCATGTCCCCAGTGACTTCTGTGTTTGTTCACCTGTGATTGGCCTTCACTTTTTGTTTGGCATTACATAATTCAATTTCCATGTGAAAACTCCAACACTCTCAAGACATTGGACCATAATTACTTCTCAAACCCGCAAGAATTCATTTGCCATGTTCCCTAACTAGTCTCCTGAAGACAAAGATGCCTGAATTACCTGAGAAAGCAGCTACGGAATGGGAGAAGAATCCATATTGACCTTAAGCTCTACCTAATTTTTATGTATGCATACATACATATACATATAAATATATATTTATGTGGAGAGGTATAGATGCATTAAAAAATCAGGGACAAATAGATGAGAACACCTCTCTTACCAAAACCGCTGGCCAAGCACATTCAGATACGTTCAAGAGAGAGGGGCAAGGAGAAGTGCACACTGTCATAAAAATAATGTTTTTGCAGTTTGGGGCTACAGCTTTCCCATTAATGCAGCATGTGCTCTACTGACTGTTAGTCTGGTCTGAAAGTGTATAATAACTGACAATTTTCAGTGATAAATACCTCACTTTTCAGAAACTGCATTGGAGTCCCTGGAGTTACTGGCACATCACAAGCTGTGTTATTTAAATTCATTAGGACTGTGAGCTGTGTTTATGGAGGAAAATTAGACTGTGTTGTGAGACGCTTAAAGTCCATCCCAGTTTTGCTTGTTCCTCAGCTTGGAAACCCTGTTTTGTAAGGCTATCTTAGCACCCCCCGTATACATCAAGGCGTAATTAGCATCTCAGAATGTTTTCCCAAGGAGACTGGCTTTCATTCTTCTGGGTTTTTCTGAGACACAGTTTTATTATTTTAATTTGGCTTGTTCACTGGTAAGTCCTTGTATTTATTTTTCTTTAGACTTCAAAGCTGTCTTATTATCCTATAAATATTTCCCGGTTCAATTGAATTTTTAAGTGTTCGTACATACAAGCAGGAACCACCTTTCACTTTCAGGCATTCAAATATAAACGTCCCATCGTTTCCATAGCAGCGTTTCACAGGAGGAGCTGCAACAGCCCTAACTAACATACTGGGCAGGGAGCAGGGACGCATTCCTCAGGGGCCTGGGGAGCATCGCCCTGAAACGCAAGCAACCCGTCTCCCGTTGTCTGCGGGAGGGCAGCCGCCTGAACCGGAACAGGAGACAGGCAGGCTCCGCAAAAGCAGCCACAGGCTGAGTCCTCGGGGCCGCGTGGAGCTGTGAGGCCAGGACGCTGCGGACGTTACTCAGTCATAGGGGTCCCGGGAGCCACAGCCCACTCGGCAGCACCAACACACAGAGGTGCTGTCTGTCGAGGCCTCCTGCTGGGCAACTAGCGCCGGTTTATGGTGAGAACATAGGCGTAGTCGGCTCCCTCTGCCTGACCACGGAAAGGCGAGACTCCTCTCTGTCTTTCAGCCCGTGAGGGCAGCATGCTCTGGTTTAATGCATATTCGTTCAGAAAGCTCGAAATGGTCCCTCCTCTTCTAGCTTTGTAGCGAGGTATTCTGGATTTGAAGGGGATTTTGTTTGTCAATCGTATTTCCCCACTACACTGCAGAGTAACTGTCCTGGTATTCCTGAAAATGTCAAGGCCACGGGAGTAAAGCAAAGCTGAAGAAACTATCTAAATTAGAGAAAACCGGAAGACAACAGTTAGATGCAGTTTGAGATTCTAGACTAGTTTCTTTTGAAAGGAAAAAGAATATTAGGAATTGTTAAAACTTCAGTGGAGTCTTAGTACTGATGGGCTGAGACTAATTTTCTTATTCTGATGGCTTTACTGGAGAATGCGTTCAGGTGAGATACTGAAGCATTTATGATAGATGAAGCATTATTTTCAAATGGGTTAGAAAAGTTATTTGAAATGTACTTTTCTCTAAGTAGGAGACTGTTTCAAAATTGGTATTGGCGGGGGAAACACAGATACAAAAGAGACACCTATACACTCATCGAGAAGGACAAAATCTGTTAAAATTTCTGCTAGCTGGTTCTTTCTTTAAAAAATACAAACACTTTTAAAGCTGTATTCTGCATTCCTTATTTTTTCCCTCTTGAAAGAACTGCTTGTGTGGTATCATATCTGAACACACTTTCATAACTTGTTCTTTTTAGCTAATGCTATTTTGAGATGTATACACTTTTATATATCTTGCTAAGTTTCTTTTTTAACAGTAGCATTACATAAGCCCAAGTTTATCCATTCCTCTACTGAGAAACAGGTCACTTTGATTTTCCCACTATTCTAAACATTGTTAGAGCAATATATAAATTTCAAAAATACCTTCTCCCCAGGTGTGGCCTGCATTTTTTTCCATTTTAAACTGACATTTGACACATAAGCGATTTCAATTTTAATACTGGCACATTTGTTGACCAATTTTTAATGGTTTGCCCTGTCATTTTTTTAAGAGATGATTTTTATGTTCATGTGTATCAGCTATTTTTGTAGATACTTCAGAGGTTAAAAAAAAAGATTACCATGGACTTTGTGTAAAGCTTATTCTGAAAAGTAAAAAAAAGAATATAAGGCAACTTACTAAAAGGTCAGTTGTGTGTGTATGCACGTATATATTTATCTAGGCTGTTGGGCCTGACAAACTTCTAAAATAAAAACTAGCAGAGCATTACAGATTATGTAAAGAAACGTTTGAGAGTAGGCAGTTTCTGCATTTGAGAATACACACTGAAGATAGTCAGGCTTGCATTATTTGCCTGGTGTTTGAGAATATTACTCTATGAAGCTACTTCTAAAAATCATGTATTTATTCATTCATTCACCCATGCATTCAGTCAACAAATATTTGATTTGTTCCCATTAATTTAGTGCCTAGCAGCTGCATTAGACTTTTAGAAGCAAAACAAAACGTCTGGCCTCAGAGGTTTTGCATCTTGGTGAAGGGCAGGAAGCAAATGAAACCTTATCTACAAAGGGGTCATGAGAAGAGCAACGCAGCAGGCAAGGGAGGGGGTAGTTGTGGGGGGAGGGGTGTGTGGCTATTCCCTCCCATCAGGTTGTCTGACCAGGAGGCAAATAAACAGCAACCTGAAGGTGGAGAGGAAAAGCACGGAGGGTCTACCGAAGGGGTCCCCTTTGGAAAGGGGAAGGACAAGGACAAACGCTGTAGCATGCATGCATTCGTGCGTGCATGCCTGGTCAAAGGGGTTCTTAATAATTTCCAGGAGTTCAGCAAGGCTGGCGCAGGAAACTGGATGAAGGAGGAAGTCATGGAGGGCAAAGAGGGCCAGAGCGAGAAATCCAGCTTTCACTGAGGCAGCTGGAGAAGCCCAGCAGAGAATTATCACAGACTTACTTGGAATTCACGCCCTTGGCTGCTGAGGTCAAGACAGAGAAGGCTGGGCAAGGGATAGTAGAATGGTGAGTTAGGATGCTACGGTAATAAAAATGACGGTGGCTTAGACTGTCCTGGTAATAGTAGGTGTGGTAAGAAATAAATGCATGTTTTTAGTAATTAGTAAAACATTAATATTTTTTCAAACTATGAGTTCTGTTGTTAGTTTACCTTTGACAATGGCAAGTGCCTGTATTTATATCATCTACTTGGGACCAAATACCACACCGAGCTACTTAAATTTCATGGTATATAGTCTTGCAAAAAAATGCAATAAAACTGACATACTTAGGTGACAAATATTCATAGCTCCTTTTCAAGATTTATTTCTATAACACGCACATCATTTTTTAAAAGATCACCAATATTTTCAGCCTATTCATAATGTTTAAAGCAATCAATCTTTCTCTTTCACAACGAATCTGATAATTTCTGATGAAAACGTTACTGCATCTTGCCAACAAAGCTAGTTGTGTAGTGATGCCAAACCACCTTAATAACGAGAGCAAATGGAATCAGAGGTAAAAAGAGTTCATTAAAACTGCAAAGCACACTTGGCAACGTTCAAGTATCTGCTGCATTCACGATCGGGCAAATAGAAATTTACTAGCAATCTGTTTACAAGGATAATTTAATAACAAAATAATGCTACCACCAGAGTATGAATTTTACTTTTCTTTTTAAAGATTTTTAAAATTCATTCATTCTTAGAGAGAGGGGAAGAGAGGGAAAAAAAGAGGGAGAGAAACATCGACCAGCCTCCTGGCCCATAACCGGGGCACACACCCTGACCGAGAACTGAACCAATGACCCTTCCCTCTGGGAAACAACACTCAACCAACTGAGCTATGCTGGTCAGGGCTGAATTTTACTTTTAAAAAAAAAATTTAAAAATATTTTATTCATTTATCTTTAGAGAGGAAGGGAAGGAGAGAAGGAGAGAAACATCAATGTATGGTTGCCTCTCATGAGTCCCCTGCTGGGAACTGGCCTGCAACCCAGGCATGTGCCCTGACTGGGAATCGAACCGCTATCATGTGGTTCGCAGGCCCACACTCAATTCACTGAGCTACACCGGCCAGGGCTGAATTCTACTTTTTTTTTAATGCTGAATGCATATCGTATGAGGCTCAATGGCAGGCATGTCTGAGATCCTATGAGGCATTTATATCAAAACACACTAAAAGGTAAGCTTGTTTCTCTGGGTCACTATATTTTTTCCATGTATAAATTGTATCTTGATGATTTTTATTTCTAAATGTAAGCGAAATACAAAGTTCCCCAATCATTAGGAACACTTAATCCAGGGCCCTTTCTTTGAAAGTGTGTCTTCTTTACAAAATGGTTTTGTGGATGGTTATTAACTTCCTTAAAAACTGGTAACACCTGAATTAAGAAAACTCTTTCTTAAAAATTAGAAAAGCACTTTAGAGGGATTATTGTATTATCTTGAAGTGATACATACTTAGAGACCATCAATTGTTAATTGTATGGCCTAAGACAAATTAATTTTCTGAGTATCAGTTTCTTTCACAGTTAAAATAGAAAATACACATCCTCCTTATTAACTTCATTTTTGTTCTGTGGTTGTTGTGAAGGGATAGATAAAGTGAATATCAAATACATAAAACACAGTAAATATTCAATGATTTTTATCATCTTAATATACCACATAAAATAATTAAATGAACTTAGATGTATACATTACTCTACATTTTTTAACTTAACTAGCTTTCTATCTTTTTATTACAACTAGAGATCACAGCTGCCCAAATTATGGGTCGGAATATCACTGTGTTCCAGAAATGAGCAAGTTAAGGTGGAAAAGGAATTAAGTGAAGCTCCTAAATGGTGTGTGGCCGCAAACTGACAAGTTAACTCCCTCATCGTATATTTGAGATGTATTCCTGGGACCGTGCATGCGTGGAAACCATTGATGACGTCAGGGAACACTGAGGTGAAGAGCTGGATTCCTAACTGGGCCGGGGAATAAAATAGTTGGGGAGCCCAGAGATCAGAGTGGCCTCAGTGTCCCTCTGCCTGGGTCAGCAAACATCCACTTTTCTATCTCCCTGCGAACTACCTTCCTCCCCTGGAAGTCCCAGCACCCCTTCTCCTTACCCTTGGACTCCATATTCTTTTTTTAAAAGATTTTATTTATTTATTTATTTGTCTTTAGAGAGGAAGGGAAGGAGAGAAGGAGAGAAATATCAACGTATGGTTGCTTCTTGTGAGTCCCCTGCTGGGAACTGGCCTGCAACCCAGGCATGTGGCCTGACTGGGAATCGAACCGCGATCATGTGGTTTGCAGGCCCGCGCTCAGTCCACTGAGCTACACCAGCCAGGCCTAGACTCCATATTCTTATGGAACCCCTGCAGGAGGAGTTTAGAATAACATACTGTTCCCATTCATGTGAATGTCAAAATAGGTAACATTAAATAGCAACATAGCAACATTAAATAGTAAATGCATGCTCTAAAATTATGAGAATAAAATTCAGGGAAGTGTTAATTTCTAGGTGGAGAGGGGCTAGAGATGGACTATTCCTCCATCAGGTTGTGGGAAAACGGGGTTGTATCCCCTCCAGCCACGTGGACACAAACACTTGTGTGTGTGTGTCTGGTACTGGATCAAGCTTCGTATTGTTGGCACAGTCCTCAGGGCTGAGGAGGTGGCAGGTGGGTCAGGGTGCCACTGAAATCCAAGCTTTGGGAAAAGTACAAAGTAAATCAGATCAAGAAAAGATAGGAACTCAAAGGGAACACTGTTTCCCTCTGGGGCCAGGAAGGAGAGCTACAGAGTCCCTCCCTTCTCCAGGAAGATGCCCAGCGAGATGTTGAAGGGGCCAACTGGGCAGTGAATTCAAAGCGGCCCCATGGCTGAGAGATTTGCAGCAGGTGTGGGACTGTTCTGTTAGTGTTTGACCAGCATCTGTCAAGCCCCCAGGTTTTGGCTTCTTACGTTTTGGTTAGGGACACAATCCTTTCAACATTACTTTCGCTCACTTTGCTTGAGGGTGGATTGTCCTTCCAAAGCACCCTTGCCCCTAAACAACTAGTTTGACCAGGGTAAAGATATAAGGGAAATAAGAGGAAAAAGGACCAATATTTAGAATTTATTTATGAAGTTAAGGAGAGATAGTGGAAACTTTTGCAGATTCCAATAGGCTCAGTTAATTCACAGGCATAGCAAATGTTTTTGGCTTTCCCAGCCTTTGAGCCTCCTACACTACAGGGTGGGTCAGAGCAGGCCAACTGCCGCCCCACCCCCACCCCGCATGGATGAGGAACTCTGTTGATCCCACTACCTTCCTAAATCCGTAAGAAAATTCATTAATAAATTACCCTTCCCTCTACTTCCCATGACTAAATTTGGTCCTGCGATGGCATGTTGTTCTGAAAGTGTTAGCTGAAAAAAGATATTCCAGCTGAAGTGTAATTTTGTAATCATCTCCGGAGAGGTGGAAATACTAAAAAGTGTTGTTAGGGATGAAACGCCCACCTTCGCCCGCGGAACATTTGCATGTCGCCTGGGGGACTGGAGAGCTGGAGGCTGGAGGCAAGCTCTGCAGGGCTGACTGCTTCTATCTTAGCCTGTTTTCAATGGCAGTTTACGAGGTTTGGAAGAAAACGCGCAGAATGATGTGAAACGCCGCTCGGGTCACCGCATCGACGCGAGGAACTGACGGCATTCGTTTGGGAAACATTGCCAGATGAGCTCATTACACAGCTCCACAGATTTGATCGTATCAATATAGACTGGATCGAGCTAACTCAAACGGAATTTTTCGTTTAAATGCTTGGTGATTGAAACAATTTGCAGAAAATCTGTGCCTTGTTAGGCCAATATCCAACGAATGCTACATTCAATTTCTACAACCTTCCATATAGAGTGACATGCTCGGCAAAAATAATACATGTGTGCATTTCTGTCCTTCTGGGACTAGAGGTGCAGAGATGTCAATTGGGCCAGTTCTCTATCTTTCCCATTTTTCTTCTCCCAGATATTCTATCAAATAACCAAGGTTCTAAATTGGTAAACAAAATGAATAATTTTTCAATGAATTTATGTTTCCTATCAATCTATCATCACATTAATATTTATTGGAAGTTTGAGAATCCACATGCTTTAACTGGCAAGAATCTATATTTCCACCTTGCACAAAAATTATCGGGTGTAAAATGCAATTTATTCTAGATCAAGTTTGTAAAATGCAGTATACACTGCAAATTATAAAGGAAACTAGAAAATAACATGATAATTTATTTTCCAAATCTGAAGGTTAAAAAAAAACCTCTGGTCAGTTTCCGTATATAAACACGTAGGGACACAGATGACATTAAGCATCTACGGGTGGTAATTTATTAATATAATTATATCGTGATCTTAAATATTAAACAAAATACTTTTATTTAGAAATACTCCATTTGGTTCCCCTTGTTGCTTTGTTTTAAACAATATGATTTTTAGGTTCTGGGCTTGCAAAATAGCAATCGATCATCACGGAGGCAACCTTCTGCCTCATCTAACACAGAGGGCACCCTCCCCACTGCATTTTTACACTGTGTGAGTACATAATTTATATAATTATAGGCAATTAGATACTTCCTTTTTTAAAAAAATATTTTATTTATTTATTTTTAGAGAGAGGGGAAAGGAAGGAGAAAGTGGGAGCGAAACATCAATGTGTGGTTGCGTCTCATGTATCCCCTACTGGGGAACCTGGCCTGCAACCCAGGCATGTGCCCTGACTGGGAATCGAACCAGTGATCCTTTGCTTCACAGGTCCGCGCTCAATCCACTGAGCTACACCAGCGAGGGCCTAGATACTTCCTTATATAATATTCTTTGGTAACAGCCCAGTTAATATTCATCATTGGTCACGGTATATCAATAAATGACAGGGAAGACTGTAGAACAAGAAGTGGTTACTAACCAACTCTTCTTCTCCTGACACTTAATATGTGGTCAAAGTGCCCAGTAATGATGCCCATTTCTTACACATCTCCACTCAGTGGAAAAGACTATTTTATTATCTAATACAGGATCTGCTCATATTTACAGAGCACTATTCTCTATAACTAATATAACTGCTTAGTCTTAAAAGAAAAACTCATAAACAATCATTTTAATTCTAACGAATAAATGTGAACGCTGGCTTGAGAAATAGTTTGAAAAAAAATGCAAGGTTTGTCAAATTAAAGGCAGTACTACGCTTCAATGACATTCAAATAGATCACCGACTTCAAAATTAAGAGTGACGTGATTATGGCCTGTAGACCAGGTGCCAGTAAAAACAGCTGCCAGAACGCTGGGTACCAGCGGAAATGCACGCGTGGACCGTGCTGATGTAGGAAAACAAATAACCAACCCCCTTAGTTTTAAGTAAATTCATCTCAGCCTCATTTTGTCGAGGCTTTGATGACTAGACGGCAGCTTTGAGCACAAAACAAAACTTAACGTGAACTTAAGGCGATCTTAAATGGCAGGAGGAATGCAAGAAAGCCGGCGATTTTTAAACAATTCATCACTCCCTCCTGAAACCATTCACCCTCGGGGGAAGTTATTAACATCAACCGCTCCGGCTGAACCCCTCCGAGGATTCGATGGTCGGAACACATGGTCATTATCTCACATTTGAGTTTTTCATCTTGAGACTAAAAAATACGCCACAACACAGAAGCAATTAAAATACAGTGCTTGTTTAACGATTTCCTCTGTTAATTACCTTTACAAAGAATCACTTTCAAACTGACACAAACTGGTACAAGTTAATCTTAAAGGACCAGGAAAGTATGCAAGCCTGGCAAGATGTATTTCATTTTACTCAGAAAGAGCATCTGTCATAAACAAGAGCATTACCCTCAAGACAAACATTATTCTTGGGTTCTACTCAGGAGCTGGGGGGCATAGATTTATTTTGATCTAATATTAATTTTGTCACGTTGTAAAGACTTTTAGACAAACCATTCTTCCAGATGTAATTACCTCAACAAAATTAATATTTTGAAAAGATTTAAGGGTCAGAAAGGGATATAAAATGTACTTGAATATGCATTTACTATCAGTTTTATAATTTTTGTCTTATTCATTTAAGTAGATTTTATTGTATTCTTGCCATTCGAACACGCACAAAGAAATCCCCTGGACAGGAGACTCTGTAGGGGACACGTAACATTTTAGTTGTTAAAAATCAATCACCAGTTACATTAGGTAAGGTACTGTAGCAAACAAGCTGCTAGAATAAAGAAAATTATGAAATTGCTCACACGACAGAATTATGCTTGTCCAGGCTTCATGTGCATGTTCCCGATGAGTGGACATCTTTCTTCCAGCTACTGTTTTAGAAATTAACCCTTCCCTTCAGTCTCGTGATTGGTCATTTAAACACATAACGTTCAGTGATTTGAATTTTGAAATGGAGGAGGTGATTTCCGAAAATGTTAACTATTCAATAACTGGGGAATAAGCCATGTGGCTGGCCTAAAAATAAAGTCTTTGGCTCTTCTAAATAGAATTATAGTAAGTCAAATGCTTATTTTGTGGACCAGGCCAAGGCATGGAATTGGAGTGTAGACAGGTCCAAAGCTCCTCAAGGTCACCTCTCTGTAACACAAAATATTCCGGGATGAAATGCACGTGGGGTGGATGGGAGAACCACTTCTCTGCCTCTCTCTCCATCCAATCACGTTTTCTTAGCATCCTTTTACTTCCGCTTTTTCAAATGCACACACTTCATAGATAAGTTTGAAACTTCGAGTGCATCACACACTGTGCTGTGGGGGGAAAGAAAGTATAAAAATGGCCCATTCCCTTTGCTCCAAATATCATAATCCAGGGGAGGAAACATATTTTAAAAATTATACTGAAATAGCTAAGATGCTACAATAGAAGGGAATACCCAAATCTGCCTGGTGAAAAGTTAAAGGGATCTCCCCTGAGGACTGACCTATATAAAAGGTAAATGACCCTAACTCAACACACATATAGTAAATTGCCAGCCACCTTACTGGACCCTTAAAACCCAACATGAATGAGACTTGGCCCTTGTTCTCATGGGGCCCCTAATCTATGGGTGCGGGAGACACAGTAAACAGGCATGCAAAAAATGCATCTGGGAGGTATGCATCTTAGGTTCTGGGAGTGACGAGAGGCAGAGCGTGGGGTTGAGCTGGGGTCAATGGCCAGGACCCCCACCATGCATCAGGAGCCCAAGTCCCTGGGGAGGGCGCGACAATCACTGTCTACCCCACAGGAATGGAAGGAAGGGCACTGACTGTCCGGCCCTGGCTCTAGGAGAAGGACAATGTGTCTCCTCTGAGAACTTCTGCCCATGAAATGCACTCACACCCACCTATCCCAACCACACTCAAAACAACAACTTTCAATGGATCCCAAGATCTAGTTCCTCTTAGGCACCTGGTCCATCGAAGGAAATCCATTTGGGAGGAAGGTCTTAGACTCGACTTTGCACAAACACGTCAAGGACCAAAGATTGACAATTAAAACTTAACATCAATAAAGAAATCACTAAACTGGCAGGGTTAAGGGGAAGAAATTAAAGATATATTTACAAATTCTGTTCTGCAAATGACGAGACCATCAGAAAAAACATATAGGAAAATACATCAAGTAGATTTAAAAGTATGTGTTATCAAAAACATGATGAAACAGGTTATTATGAAAAGTGGCCACATATTTTGAAAAAATGACAAATTTAGAAATAAAAATATAGTTCTTTTTTTTAATTTTAATTTTTATTTAATTCTTGTTCAAGTACAGTTTTCTGTCTTATATTCCCAGCCCTCTTTTTTAGTTAAAATATCAATGAATGAAACAAATGTCACATGAGCACAGTCAGGGTGAAACTAACTGAAAGACTTACAAAATACAGGCACAAGACACAGCCCAAAGAAGCATGAAGAAATTAATTTTTAATTAATATACTTGAAGACCAGAGAACAATCTAGTATAATAGATTTCCAGAGAAGGGAGAAAATGGCAGAATGGGAGGAAAAATTATTTAAAGAAGCGGTGGCCGGGCATTTTCCAAATGGATGGAAAGCCCCCATCGGTGTGAGCAGAGGGAAAGGCTGAAATCCCTGTGGCAGAAGCTGTAAGGTCAGCATGACCCTTCAGAGTTGTCCATCCACACTGATCATTCACTACTTATGGGCCGCCCTTGGGCAAGAGGCCAGATCTTGAGTGAGGCAGCTTCTCACGGTCAAAGGCAGTACCACAGAGAGATGCAAACCACCTGCAGCCTTCTACAACTCACCCTGGTGGTAGCGGTAGAAAGGAGTGTTTCCGCTCTGAAGGGAAAACCAGACACACGCATGCACCACAGCTACATCCTCTTAACACAAATGCTCTCGGACTCCAGACGAAGGCCCAGGTGTCACTGTTCGACAGCTGGGATTCCTCGGCTACTTACGGACCCAGGCTGGCTCATTACCCCACTGCCCGAAGTTCCAATGATGTTTTAGACCAAAATGTTAGGTGGTGACACCGAAGAAAGGTATATTTCTGCCTCCGCATTTTCAATGATAAAGGCTTTAATAAATATGGCTTTGATGATGTAGGTGAAAACTTCTCAATGTCATTCTCACCTCCTCCTCCTCCACCCTTCCCCCTTGGGTGGGCCGATTCCATTGCCCACTGAGCACCTGTCAATGTGAGGACTAAAGACTTACACTTTGAGACTTGACACTCGCCAACAAAAGGTGACTTCCACACTTCTACTGAGAACAGACAGAGAAGAAAAGCTAAGAGGAAGCAGGTGAACTGAAATAGCATCTGGGCTATAAATAACTTGCCCATCAGACCGTAGGTTTTTAGTATCCAGTGTTTTGAGTTAAAAAGTAAGAGAGAAGTAAGTTACGAGAAGTAAGTTTCTTGCCCTGTGCACGGGCGAGAAAAGTCCTACTCTACAGCCTGGCTGTTGGGCTCAGAGAAGTCATATCTGCCCTCACTGCCCATGCACAGCCCTTTTTAATCTCATGTCCCTTCTGAGGCTAGCAATACAAAACAGTTGTTCTTGCTCTAACAAGGGAGAAAGAGCTTGGTTGTCTGAAGACAGAATAGGAAAGCAACGAGAGAAAACAGGTTACCGTTTTAAAAACCACCATTAGACAGTATTTCTTATCTTCCTCTCCCATTAACCTACCATGTGTAGAATCGTTGATTTATTGCACCTGGAAACTGAAGTAACTGTTTTGGCTATCTTTCCTGGGTGAGACACAATCCAAACTCTGTAGCTTCAAATACAGGTTTATCATTTATCATGATTTTATATTTGGCACACACCGCTTTTGTTTCATCTGGGCTCATTTACATGCTGCGTGCTGCTAAGGGTTCTTACTGGGCTAGGCATTCCTGATTAGCCCCAGCGCATGCCTAGCAGCTCGCACTGGCTGTCTGGTACCCTGACGGCTCCCATGAGGCCTCCCCTGCCCGACGGGATCAGCTTCCCTGCATGGAGGGCCCAAGTGGAAAGTACTCATTCTCTTACGCCTAGACGCCGACTTATCACACTGTCACTTCTGGTTCATGGTGTTGATGAAACCCAGTCGCAAGACGTGTATGGGGCTAGGGAGAGAGACTCCAACTCTTGTCCCAAGGAGGACAAAGTCGCACCGCAACAAAACATCAGAGCACCGGTGCAGCTGCCTTGGAAACAACAGATCAGAGCTATGAAGCATTAGCAGGAGATACGAGGTAGGCGTGGCCTCCCTCGGGTCCCCAGCATGGACTGTGCACAGCGCTTGCTGCTTTATAGGCTGAGCCCGGCAAGTGTGACAGCGGAAAAAGGATGACAGTCACTCGGTAGAGTGTCCACGTCATCTCCAGCTACTGTGCTCTTCAATGTCGCCCGTGTCCCAGCCATGGACAGACCAACCACGGGACGCTTTCCCTGACATTTTGCATTAAAATTCTCAGAGCTGGTTGTTGGAGCACAGTTTTGTGAGACAGGAACAGTGTAAAGAGAGACACGGCCTGAGCACCCCAACGAGGGAGGAAAACAGAGGAAGAAAAACAAAAATCCCTGCCTGACTTTCTCAGCACACATTTCTCTCTCTCTCTCTCTCTGAAAATTGTTAGCGTTCTGCAGCTCTAAACTTTTAAATGTCAGCATTTCCAAAGGCTCTGAGTTTGGGGTCAACGTATATCTAGACTCGAGTTTCACTCCTGCCACTGAGAACTACAGTTCTACTATTTAAATTACTTTAGGCTGAATGTGTTTTCTTTCTAGCTGTAACACGAACGTTATCAATTGAGCAATGCATGTTTAAAGGCTAAGCACTCAATATAGGTAATATACGATAGTTTCTGTTCTGAGGGGCCACTCATGCAGAGCAGGTTCACAGACAAGTTCATAGATAAATATAATATAGTTCACTATTAGGTAGGTAAAAATATGTTTCCAGTGCATTGGGGCCAGAAAATGGTAAGCAGTCACTTGCACCTGGGAAGGCTGGACAGATGTAGTTCTTGAGCTAAATACTGAACTCTGTGTATTACTTAGCAGGGCCTGGGGTGCTCTGCGGGCTGCAAAAGAAGACTCCTAAATGCACAGAAATAGGAAACCACCTCGCACGTGCACATGAAACAAAAGCAGAAATCCCAGCCAAATATAAAATCAGGCTGTGGTTTCACATGGGTTGAACTTGAAGCGGGGGTGGTTGACATGGGGACAAGCCTGAAGAGGAGACAGGCCTTATCTTGTAAAGGATATTCTGAGTATCATTAAAATGAGCTTTGAATTTATTCTCTAGGGTGAGGACATTATTAAAAGCACTGGTCAAGGAAGTAAGAAGTCAGATGTCAGTTTTTACATGACTGCTGTAAGAGTGATTGGCTAGACCCGGGAGGCCCGTTGGAAGACTATCTCAGAACAGGATGCGAAAGAGGCCTAGAGGTTGAACAATAACAGCAGTAGAGAAAATGATGCCACATACGAAAGCGTTACCCGATGGTGACACTGACCAACAAACGACTTTACATGTCCAAAATATGAAGCACTCGCACATGACGTTAAACCACCATTCTAAAACAGATGGTTCTGCCAAGTGAGTTCTTGGTCCTGAAATATTGAGAGGTTGTTTCATGTTTTCCCCCAGTCAACGACGAAACACCCAGTATCTTATGATGAGAAATGCATCCCCAAACTGGTCTCCTTTACACGGTTGTTGTTTTCTGAAGCTTCATAAAACGAAAGCCTCAAATGACAATGAGAGAAATGACTCAGCACAATTCAATAGCTACATTGACACCTGCTGACAAATATCCCCAACTTTCAGGTCCTTTTGAAGACATACAGGGTCCAGCAGAAATAACACCTGCTTAAGTGTAGTGGGTAGGCTCATCGTATGGGTATAATAATGTCTAGTTTTAATTTGAACATTTCACCTAAAAGGCCATGTTATGTCGTTGAGTGTGATATTGCGATATGTCACAGAATTATATGCCTATGCTTTTGCAATAAAAGATTCTGTAATACAAGGGGACATTATTTGGGCTGGACCCTGTATGTAAGACCAAACCAGGTGCATTACTGGTAATCGATGGCAACACGCCTGCTTTTCCTGCCAACACATACGTGAATGGTCTCGGCTGAAAACTCACCAAAGTGTGCCTAATTCATGCATCTTCTCTTTCTTTTCTGAAGCTTTTTTCCACTTTGTGGAGAAAGCTCCAGGCTGAGTCCTAATGACGCAGAGAGAAGACAACTCCTCCAGTTGCCTACCTCTCAACACATCCTCCCCCAAGTAAGAATTCCGCGCGCACGCGCAATCACACAAAATCCCACACACCTGCGAACACTGTTCAGCATGTTAGTGAACTCAGAGAAGAGAGAGGGCTGACTCAAGGTTTGAGTAGCAATAAAGCAATACAAGAAATACCTAAACAAAGAAGTACCTAAAAAAAGCCACAGAGTTCCTAAGACAGAGACACCTGTAGTTATTCAGAGCCATTCCAGAAACGTCGCAGAGAAGGTGGGATACACCCGATGCAGACAGCGGCAGGGGCATCAGCTGATTGGGGAAGAGAGGAGAAAGGGTTTTGTCTCAGAAGAAACAGTCTCAGGAAAAGGACTCGACTCTGGCGCGTTCTGCTGCTAATTAGAAAGGGCACTGCAGAGGCTGCTTCACTTATTTCCAGTTAAAGCAAAGCTGCAAACATTTTAATAAACAGCAGCAACACTAATAAGATAAGACAACTCATTTTAACAAGAGGACAGGTAACGCATAGGATACAGCCCTCTAAGAGTAAGAAAGGACATCCAGGCGCTGGGAGTAACTGGAAGGTTACCTTGGCTGGGTCTGGAAGGTTCAAGGTCGCGGGAATGGGCACACCCAGGCAGCCGCAGCGCAGGTCCCTGGTTTGTGGCGGGGCTGCACTTCCCATCCGGCCTTTGGCCTCCGCAGAGTCTGCCCACCTCGGGCGGGAAACAGGAGTCCACGTTCTCAGCCGCACGTGCCCCATGCCCTGGGCAACAATTTTCAGCTGTGGTTTGGGGCGTCTGCGGCTGCAAAATGCCTCATGCAGGTTCAAGGGGTATAGGTGTTTTGCACAGGGGACAGCTGTATTTCTGTCCAGAGAGGCTTCATAATTTCATAAATCTGCTGTAATGGAAGAACTGGACACAGTGGGAGGGAACTGCCAGCCATGGTCCCTCCGTTGACCTAAGTATGTTCAAAGCGGATAAGGCTTTTCAAAGTGCACTAATTTAGGCAGTTCCCAGAGGAAGGCTCTGAGAAGCCAGGATGGTTGTTTTCCACTAATGTCAGCATCACCATCATCACAATTTTATCCCTGAATAAAACAGTTGCTCAGAAGGGAAAACACATTGTTCAAGTTCATATAAGTCATAAATTTTGGAGACAGAACTCTGGCCTAAGTTTTCATACAACAAAATTTATGCTTTACATAATGTCATTCCTCTTAACAATGTCCTAAGATTAAATATTTTTTAAAAATTGGCGAAATAGAAAGGAACATGCTGGCTATGCAGAGAGGGTGTGCCTGTGTTTCCATGTAAGTAGAAGCAAGATTTGTGGATGGCTTACAGATGGCCGGCAGAGCCCAAATTCACCAGACAGAAAACTGAGCAGGCATTCAGATTTTCTGAATGAAGGGAGCTTTGGAAGGTCCTCCGCATTACAGACATGCCCATAAATAAGTCAGCAGATGAATCTAATATTTATCGACCTCTAGTATGTTATTCATTCTCATGTCACAGTCAGCTTATGTTACTGGCCGTGTTGTAATTTGTACTCAGTGATGGGTAACTGTGGTGTTTTATTTAACTGCATTGCCCCGAGGCTTGCATAGTGACGGTCATGTCGCAAGTGTCCAATTGGAGTGATAAAATGTATATACTTGATAATATTTCATTCTCAAAGTTAAAGATGGTGAAATTAAGATGTGGATATTTTAATATATTTGCAGGAGATCTCACAGTTGGGCTGGAGCTTTGGAAGACCCGAAGCCAGATTTCCTGACCCACCAGAAACCATGACGGAATAAATGTTATTTTAGCTACTAAGTTTTGGGGGTCATTTGTCACAAGGCAACATAGGACTGATACCTGGGACAGAATGCAAAATTCAGTACATGGCCAGTAATAGAGATCATAAAGACTATGTCCTGAGGTCAAAGTGGAAATACAGCAGCAATCAATAACAGGAAGGTAGCTAGAAGACACCAAAAGTGTGAAAATAAACCACATACTTCTAAAGAGTCCCTGGGTCAGTGTAGAAATGGGAATAAAAATGAGAAAGCACATTAAAAACATCAAAGCCCTGCATGGGGTCAACACACTGGACCCGAGGCCAAGCTCCCCGTGTTTGAATGACAGTACTATGGGGACACGGGCCTGCGGACGCACACTCGCAGCACCTGGCAATTCGTGGAAAATGATACTCAAATTACCGGAAATGGGGCCCAGTCCCTGGGAAGTAATAATGCAGCACCCACCCAGCCTGACCCCACCTGACCTCCCCTTGAGGTAACGTATCTTTGCTGCCACCTGAATTCTGTCGCCACTTGTTGAATAATGCCTCTTCTCTGCTGTCCCTTCCAAAGAGAAAAAAGGTGCCCATAATGAGTATCAGGATTGAGAGACAGGTCACAGCTACAGGTACACAGACACCTGCCATTGCTGGGGTTCTACGCCAACACAGCACTGGGCAAGACTGTTCCCACAAAGGCGACCTTAGGTACCACTGGCGTTCAGGATACATCTGTGCCAATCTCACAAAATAGATTGTTCTATTACATACATTTTCTAATCAGTAGGAAAATAATGCCGTATTACGTCGCTCATTCTGTGTTTTACTCAAGCCCCAAACTAGTGAGAGACACCGTAAGAACCAAAACAAAAGGTCGTTTCTTTTATCAACGCAGATGCAAACATCCTCTAATCATTTACAAGCTGGTAAACCAAACGGTGTGGGTGGATGTGTGCGTGTCTATAAAACCCCAGTCATTAAAAAGCATGCACATAAGCATATATATTAAAGCATTCTCACATGCTCCCCTGTCAACAGCAAATAAAAGAACGGATTAAACACACAATTCAGAATATTTCTCTGGACTTGCTGCTCTTCATTTCACACATTTATTTATTCTACTTCCTTCTAGGCAATACTTTTATCTTCATCCTTTTCAGTTTCTCCTATCTCGGTGGCGTCCTGTTCAAAGGCCTCCTGGGATTTGCACCTCTGGGAGGTTATTTCTGCCTAAACAGTGTAACCTTTTTGGGCTCGGCTTTTTTTAGTTCGTCTTATCAGCTAAGCTTGTATCTCACTGAAACCCCTTCGTAATTGACCTAGAGACGCCATCGATTTTCTGAACTCAGGCCAGCTCCTCTTTTGAAGAACTCTCTGAGCTTTAAATTATAGCACACAGAAGAATATAGAAACTGCATCGTCTTCCCACCTGTGTGTGGTCATGGAACTGTTGCAGAAATTCACTGGCCCTCTACAGCGCCTTGTGTTTATGTCGACAGAATGACAGGCAGTTCAGTCCGACAGCCCTATGGTTGCAAATGAAGCCAGAGCAGGAGCGGACCCTCACAACCATTCTCCGGAGTCAACATATATGGACGAATTTCCATTCGTGCCCCAGCATTGTTCTAAGCAATGGAGAAGGATGAAGAGCAGGGTGAATGAGGCTCTTGCCTCCAGTCACCTTGCACTTCAGGAGGCTGACAGGTGGTGTGCTTCTGAGGCCATTGTGTTCCATTGGTAGGCACATCTCATCATACTGATCCCACACTGCCTTCACCGTGTTTTTTTAAAGATTTTATTTATTTATCTTTAGAGAG
The DNA here is from genome assembly GCF_014824575.4 of Sturnira hondurensis. Classification (NCBI taxonomy): domain Eukaryota; kingdom Metazoa; phylum Chordata; class Mammalia; order Chiroptera; family Phyllostomidae; genus Sturnira; species Sturnira hondurensis. The sequence goes on from NW_028091156.1 coordinate 10,358,933, forward strand.
GAAGAAAATGAGAGAAGGAGAGAAATATCAATGTATGGTTGCCTCTCGTGAGTCCCCTGCTGGGAACTGGCCTGCAACCCAGGCATGTGCCCTGACTGGGAATCGAATCGCGATCATGTGGTTCGCAGGCCTGTGTTCAATCCACTGAGCTACACCAGCCAGGGCTTTCACCGTGTTTTGTGATGAGTTCACATCCGGTGGTTAAAGTTTCACAAATTTGTTCTTCTGAGAACTGCTTTGGCAGGGTTTTCTTTTTCTTTTTTTCCCCGCATTTTCATATACATTTTAGAATCAGGTTGTTAATTGATTCCCCTTTCCCCTAAAAAAATATCCCTGTTAGCAGGACTTTTTCTTTAAGTAGGTATTGCAGAGCAAATGAAGGAAGTTAATATAACTAGTATCCAGCCTGTAACCCACAAAGACCTAGAAGTCACCCAATTTGGAAGAAACCTGTTATGTTCAGTGGGGGTTGGGGATGAAGTGGGGTAGGAGGAGGGGACTCCTATGAAGAGTCTGGTTTTTTGGGAAACATTCCAACACCAGTCCCCTTACTGAAGGACTAGGGGAGGCCAAGTTCCCTTCAAACCTGATAGGTAAGCACACCCCAGCGTCCCGTGGGGTACCAGGCCGCTGGTGGTCAGCATAGCCAGCCATGAGGAGGCAAAGCAGAGGGAAGCAAGGATGCACTGGGGTTCTGAGCACTATTTTGTCACCTCTTCTGATGGACAGCCTTCCAAGAGCAGCAGCGTTCAGAAACACACACAGGTCCCCTTTCGGCCACTCTGACCTTGAAACATCATGGGAAGGGATTTCCTAAAAACCTGGGTTCACCCACCTTCGCGTCGCACGGCTCAGCATATTGATCAGTTGTAAAATGCACACTGGTTGGCAAAAACACTCGCGTCTATCTGTGGGTCTTCTCCAGTGTAACTTGAAAATCCCGGTGATTCCTGGAAACATTTCCGTAATTTTTAAATAGATCAATGTTGATAGCATGGACTTCTTGATCTATTTCAAGGTACTTTACTTTCCAACTAATGCACCTCTCAGGGCCATGAATATATCCAAAAGAAATTGCGTACAGAGGGTAGGTGGGAGAATAGGTCATTTTTTAAAAATGTAATTTGTTGAAGCAAACACTCCTTTTGATTTGCCTCATCAAACTCTCCCGTAAGACCTGTGCCATGTTTGAAAGTCAGTAGATGAAAGATGGGGTGTCCTTATCAGAGGATTCCCTGCCGCCCCTCTCCCTGCCCACGCTCCGCAAATACGCCAGGATTCAGGGCGTTCGGACAATCTCCAGGGCAACTCATTTCCAAAGCCATGCTCCATGCACAGTGGCAATGAGCTTAACACAAAAACAAGCAGTAAGACCTTAGATGGGACAGAGCCTCCGTTTTTAGGCGCCCTGCAGCATTTTGCTCAACTAAGGACTACCCCGTAATGAGATTCTGGATGAGTGAATTACACCGAAGCTAGGAAAGAATGCATGTGGAATATGGGAGCCGAGAAAGGAATTTCTTTAAAACCATTGCTGCTCATTCACTGCTTGAAAAATCTTTTAAGTTCTCACAAAAAGGACTTCATGCTACTACTGAAACCATCCAACCCTTTAAAAGCCTTATTTGAAAAATGTTGGATTATGTCTTGACACCAGTGGGCCATGTGGGCCCATTCATCAAAGGACTGGCAGTCTCAGCCCACAGGGTGGAGGGTGGAGGGTGGAGTGGAGTGTGCAGACCCAAAGGAATGCAGATGACGTCATAGGTCACGGCTGTGGTCCAAAATGGAAGAAGATAGTGACGTGAACCGGAGGCATGGTAGAAACGAAAGAGTGTGTTAAGTACACGGTAGTGACATAAAAGCTAGAATAAACTTTTGCTTGCCAATTTGATGTATAAGCTAAGTGAAATGTCCTAGACAGCTCCAATTTTCTGAATTAGGCAGACAAATAAATAATGCCAACTACCATTTGCTAGCATAGGAAACATAAAAATATGACTGGGATACATGTCACAAAATATGAAGTGACATATATTGGGCCCTGCCACCCAAGTGCATGACATTTGTAAGATTTTAAGAGGAAATAGGAGAGGGAATCCAAAAGAACCAGAAATACTCTGGAGGGCAGGTCCTTATAGTCCAGGCTTCCCCCACTAGGTGGGTGTTCTGGGAACCCATCTGGATCAGCATACCAGCTGGCGTTGTTGTGAGAGGCTGAATTCAGTTTCAGTGAAGTTTTGTTTGAAGACTCTTTCAGTGCATTTGCCCATTTCATAAGGGGTGATTTTCAAGGGAACTTGCCCATACCATGCTGAATGCTCAGCAGTTTTTGACCAAAAACAGAATGACCCCCTTCCCTCACCCTCCGTATTCACTGGATCTCATCCAAGCGACTTTGTTCATTTGTTTCCCTGGATGAAAAAGACCTCAAAGGGAAAAGTTTTGCCAATGTGGAAGGGGCGGGACAAAAAAAAAGGCAGAATCATTAAAAGGCATCAAAATCAAGAGTTCGAAACTGTTTTGAGCAGTGCAAAAAACATCTCATTAGGCACACTGCATCAAATGGAGAGTACTTGGAAGGCAACTGAAGTTTAAACATGGAAGAATAAATACACGACTTTTATAAATAAATTCTAGTTATTTTGGATCCCCCTCACATATTTTCAAAATATTATAGACATACACCCACATTTTGCTGTGTATAATGCACACTGTTTTGCCCAGACTTTTGAGGAAAAAAATAAGGGTGTGCATTATATACATATACACAGGTAGTATCTGAAATGCTATGTATCTGTTCTCATGCTTTGTAATTATTTGTTACATAAACTTTCTCATACCAAACGATGTTCAAAAATAAATGCTAAAATTCCTTTATAATACATAAAATCTAAATATTAATTAATTAATTAGAAAAATAAAAAGAAAGGTTTCTTCCTTGAAAGTTTGGGCCAGAAGCATGGGTGTGCATTATTCATACACAGCCAAATGCGGCATGTTGAATAAAGGAGCTGCGTGAGAAATATTGAAGGATGAGCATTATCAAATAACCTACAGAGGCTTTTTTTTAAAAGAACACGCGGTCGAGTGTCATTCTTCTAGATCAGTGTCCTGGAGACAAGGACCCCCAGATCCCCTGCTCCTTCTGCCCTCAGAGGACCAGGGAGAAGATGCCCACCTAGTGGGTGGGTGCTCTCCGGAAAGCAGACCTGCTGGAACCATGACTTGGGGCTTCCTAGCCTCCAAAACCATGAGAAAATCAGTTGTTCTGTTCATAAGCCCGCCAGCAGACAGTATTTTTGTTATAGCGGCTCGAGTCAGCTAAGACAGACTCCAAAGGGAACGAAGTGGAATAGACAGAGCATCAGATGGAACTCCAGAGAAGGCAGACTCTTAAGGACTGGGCAAGAGAAGATAACCACACTTGGATGTTGAAGCCACAAGGCCAATGTGACATGATAAGAGGCAGAGAAGGGACAGTTTTAACATTTGTCTAATTTTTAAAAAATCATCAGTATGGATTAGATGTAGCAACTAAATGGGATCGATCACGTTGATTGGAGCACGTGCAGGGAAATCAGGAGGGCATATGCCAGGCTGCAGGGGTTTCTAAGAAGTAAAAACAGGAGCAGTTGGTGTGGGTAACCCAGCCAAAATATTTGGGTATTTAAATTGAGAAGACACAAAATTAGCTAAACTCATGAGCCATGGACGGCGTGGTGGTTGTGGCGGGGTTGTTGTTGCTTTCTGACTCGGAAGTAAACTTGAGCTCTTTTGATGCGCGCGGATGCCGAGAGCCAGTGACGACACCAACGTGGCACGTCTGTGCGAGGAAGCGCAACCGGCGGGGTGGATTTCTGAGGAGGCAGAGTGGACCAGCGAGCCTGTGTTTAAGCGAAATAGATGTAGTGAAACACATTTGGAGAACTGGTGATCTTTTACATTTTGCACCTGGCAGAATTATCGCAGGCGTTGCTAATCTGTTATTTCCTCTTCCTCTCTTGCTCAAGGGTATTCCACTGGCTACGTCCCCTCCTGCAGCCTGTGGCAAAAAAAAAAAAAAAAAAAAAACACTCAAAAAACCACAGGCCAGAAAGCTCTGGCTGCGTGCTTACAGGGCTAGGGTTTTTNGAGGAGGCAGAGTGGACCAGCGAGCCTGTGTTTAAGCGAAATAGATGTAGTGAAACACATTTGGAGAACTGGTGATCTTTTACATTTTGCACCTGGCAGAATTATCGCAGGCGTTGCTAATCTGTTATTTCCTCTTCCTCTCTTGCTCAAGGGTATTCCACTGGCTACGTCCCCTCCTGCAGCCTGTGGCAGGAAAAAAAAAAAAAAAAAACCACAGGCCAGAAAGCTCTGGCTGCATGCTTACAGGGCTAGGGTTTTTGTTTCTTTGTCTCTCTTGTTTCTCTTTTTCTTTCTTTTCTTTTTTTTTTTTTTTGTGGTGTCTTTTGCTCACAAACATTTGATAAAGTTGAGGCTGGAGGAAGAGAAAGGTAACGTGGACCTCAGAGGATGTTATTTTGGGAGTCGGAGCTACTGAAATGAGAGTGGAGGAAAATGTTTTTGCTGCTCCTGTTCTCAAAGTCCTGGGAGCCGGTCTTTGACATGAAATCAAATAAAAAACTTGCCAGACCTCCCTCCACCCAGCACTGCTGGACGCTATACCCCCCGGGCCACATGGGGTCATTTTACCAGGGAAGCTACGCAAGGAACAGCTTCGCCCTTGACTAACGAAACAGCACAAAATTAGGTGGGGATGTCCAGGTGGGTTGGACAGTGGCGAACCACCCCTGAGCATGAGGAGGCTTGAGCCACTGAGTTGTGCTGGGGTGTAGGGACAGGCCCCAGGGGACAGGGACATCAATATTCTTTGAAAGAATTTGATATTTCCAGTTGGAAAGTAAAAGAATTTCTGAGCAGCATTGGGGGCCTAATTATGCTTGAGGACCAGGAACCTGTGGGAGCACTGACAATCCTTGTGGTTCTATTATGGCCTCAGAACGAGGTAGGTAAAAGCACCATTGTGTGAAGGGAGCCAAAGACCATCTCTGTGTAGGATTTAAGCACTCGGTGTGTTTAGAGAACGTTACCGTGAATTTATAAGCGATTCCTCCCACCTGTTGTGGACGATAAGGTCAATGTGCTCGTAATTTTAACTACTAAAAAGCAACGTAAGAAAAAGATCAAGTGCTTTATCAAAAGTGGCCCAGAAACTTGTGGAGTGATTTCCAATCCCAGACAGGCACTCTTGGAGCAGCAGTGCCCAGGTCGGCTGCGCCTCGCAGCTAATGGCTCCCAGGCAAAATTCACAGCTCTCTTGGAGGCTGTACCTCCCGGGAATGCACCTTGGCACAGTCCCAGTGAGCTCTGGGACCATATTTAACATTTATAAAGGACTCTGATTACTGAAAAAAAAACCCCACTCCTGCTGACATCTTGGCTCGGGCTTAGGCCGCTGTGGGAGGGATTATCTCGGTTCTGAAGAAAGGGCAAAGATTGCTGCTAATTACAAGGGCTCTTAACATCTGTTCAGCATTGTGCTTTCATAATGCTTTCAGCACTTCCATTCAAAAAAAGTCCAAAAGAAGATTAGTTAATATTGAATAAAAACACAGGTTAAACAATTCTATCCTTACATTATCCCCTCATGAGGTTGAGCTATTTCTCTGTTCAATTATTCTGTGATATTTTGCTTTTTCTTCCACTTTTATGACATCTTCAACCCTTACTTTAAATGGATTCGACTAATGGAAATCTCAGGTTTAAAGCCAAATTATGAGAATTCTATTAGAAGTATAGCTACTTAGTGTTTACTTTCCCCAAGACCCATGAAGGGAAATGCGGATTGTAAATATTTTTTAAAAGAATAATTCCAACAAAAATTTAAACAAATTATTTATTTTTGACAAGAAAATAGGATAGAGATAATTAATCCTGAGAGGGATTAGATCATACATGTCAATTTAGTGCTGCAGACAAATAATTGTATAAAAATATGAAAAAAAAAAAAGGCAGTATACAAGCTGACCGCTGGAGTCTAGACGCAGTATTAGGAAAAGAACGGTGGAAGAACTGTTACTGGGAGCTCACATCTATATTTTAAAGCAAACTGGGCCCAAAGTACCCACCAAAATTTTATTTCCTATTTTCTTCTATGAGAAAATGTAGGTTACGATGAGGTGATTTCACTGGCTTTACACAGTATGCTAATGTGGTTACTTATCTTTATCTACTGGTTGTTAAGCCACCAGGAGGCATCTTAATTACCTGAGTGCACTGTTTTGATGAGTCTTGTGTCTAAACCTCTTATCCCTTCTGTGATTTTTATATGTTTAATAAAATGTCAGGTCCCACAACTTCCTCTAGGCCCCAAAGTCGAGGCTTGAAAATGTGAACAGATTTCAAATCTCTTCTCTCGGTCCCTCCCCTTACTGTTGGCGTGTATCCTGACTGCGATTGGTGGTTATTCTACGTAAATTCTACGTGAACACATGGAAGGAGCCCCTGGACTAAGGCTGCGAGATAAAACACAGGACAATCTGAATTTCAGCAAAAGAACACATTGTTACTGCAACAGACACAGAATAGAGCATGGGGCGAATTTATACCTAAAAAAATGTGTATCTGTTATCTGAAATCCAAGTTTCACTGAGTGTCCTGTATTTTTATTTGCTATAGGTTAGTAAGGAATAGGTTAGTAAGGAATCTTTTGGAATATAAAATATTTGAGATCGGGAGGAAGCCTCCTGCCTCCTTATCCGATTCCCACTCGAGAGGGGACTGTGTTACCTTCCAGCCATTTCAGCTGGAAGGGCCTACCAGAGTCAGGAGCAATGAAATAAAGTGACTCCGTACCCCCCACCACTTCCCATGTAAGTGTTTATGTTTGTTTTTATTTTTTCCCTTTTTCCTCAATGCCTCTTGGTAACAGTCTCAGCTGCTAATATCAAAAAGGAACAAAAAAGATTCTCTTGTCATAAAAATGCTTCTAACACTTTTTTATGACACACTACAGTAATGTAACTAGCTTAAAAAGCAATCTTTGAAACTACCAAGAGAGGAAGGAAGGACTGTTCAAACCCCAAAAAGACCAAAATAGAAAGAATGTGAAAACTGCATCTGATCCCATTCCGGTGCTTCAACAACTCCTTCCCTCTTTCAGAGTTCTGAGAGCTTAACATTTAAAAAAAAAAACTTGAGAGGAGTGGGCAGAGAATTACAAATATAGTCAAATCTACAAAACAGATGAATAAAAAGGAAAGAAACAAACAAACCCAAAGCAGTCAAATGAATGGATTGGTTTTAAACACTATTCCCTTTCCATGACCTGTTTTTTTTTAAAAAGGTCATAAAATATATAAAACAAAATTTATTTATATTATTATAAAGGTGTATTATCCATGGTTTATTTTTTAATGATATTTTCCAACTACTGTGTGTTGACACCAATAGTTTTAATTAAAGCAAGATGGCGCTGGGAGAGTTTATGATAAAATAAGTATGCTGTAGTTCTTAGGAGAATAGCATGTATAATCACCTAGCCTTGAATACAATATGGATTCCCCTTACAAACCCTAGGAGCGTGGTCAGATAAGCTTTTAATCCTCTGAAGTCCTGGTTTTTCTCCACTCATAAATCGGCATTATTGATGGTGCCTCTTTCATGGGACTAGGTCATGATGAGGTTGAGGTAATGTCCTTAACGTCTTAGGGACATTACACCCGAACCCCAAAATAATCGGTAGTAAAGTAATTATTACCTATGCTACAGCTCATTTTTCCTAATCATTCTATTTCAAAAACTGGCACATAGAAAGATGTGAAGTTTTGAGTCTGGTGAGGAGAGTTAGAGGGACGTTGAACTCAGGGAGGGCACAGAAGTATAAGATGTTTTCACTCATTTGTTTAATTACATCAGACCCCTGCCACGTGCCAAGCACTGAGGGAGTATGAGGTTACCCATCAGATAAAGTGCCCCTGTCCTCAAAGAGCACATGATCTAGTGAGGGACACCATGAGGTGCAAAACCGTCTCTTAGCTACGGGTGTCAAGTGCAGGGATGGAAACTCTCACAGCAGGGATGGCACGTACCTACACCTGGGGCGGGGGGTTGGCACGGGACAGAGAAGGAGGCATACCTGCTTGAGGACCCAGGTGGGGCCGTGGGGCTGCAAGAGGACATGACATTCAGCTTCGCGTCATTAGGTAACCGGCAGTGTGAGCCGGGCACCCGGAGTGTGAAGGGCTTAATTAGTATTAGGAAAATACTGTTTCATGTCCTCACGGGGTAGATTTCTAATAGTTCCAAAAACCTATAAAGAGTATATTCTGGTTTTGAAGTTCTTGGCAAATACATTGCATATACCCATCAGCCCTTTTTCAGTTCTAGGGCTGGGGTTCCAGGTGAACGCATGCCTCTTGCTCTAGTAAAGAGAAGGAAACAGTCATGGGGATGAAGCGCTCATTAAATATCACGGTCGTGCACGGAAGAGGCCTTGAGGTCACACATCCATGGTGTTACGCAAAAGAGAGAAACGCCTAGATATTTCTAAAGCATTTCTCCCATAAATGAAATGAAGGCAAGAGCACTAGACTCGAAGATGGAAACGGGGCCAAAACATACACAGGACAAGAAAGCTGCCTACGAGGAAGGAGAAAAATGTTTTAACCTAAGTATTAATGAGGATGTCTCATGGGTGTCCCTATGCCTTGGTTAGGGGAATCCCTTTCTCTGGGAAGTCCAGCATTTACTATACGATATCGTTTCATAAAAACATCAACATGACTTAGTAGAATGAGGATTTTTATGAGATATAGTAGGGCACGTTGACACAGCAGAATAATACAAGTCCCAATTTTCAGTAGCTTGTAACTTTGGCAGAACGTGTCATTTCGATTGGGACTTGGCGTGAGTTCACTCTCCGTCAGACTTCAGTCCCGGCCAAGTCTGACAGACATCCAGTTCAGCTGCTCTGGCTAATGTGAATGCCAAAGTGAAGGCTTTTCCCCCCACACTCAATTCAACAACATTTTTCATAATAAAGAGCAAAAATGAGGAAATGAGTGTTTATTGTTGGGCTCCTTAATGAACATAAAACAACCCTCAGACAGAGCAGAAATGCAGAGCGATGCCGGGAGCAGATGACGGACTGGGGCTCCAGAGAAGTAATTCCTGTTTTGCGATCAATTCGCTATAGAAACTTGGAAAAGGAACCAGTCCCTAGCAAAGTACACTAATACAAACCAGCATAATCAGAATAAGGAAAACGACAGTAAAGCGGTTCCCAAATTTAACCATATAATGATTTTTCTCTTTTCAATATTCTTGCATTACAGGGGTTTGTTTTTTTTTTTTTTGTAAAGAAACATAAATTTGGGCATGCAATAATACCTATCTAAAGTTGTATAAAAAAGCCAGTCCACTAAGGCATAAACTACCCTGGGAATTAGTTAAAATCTATGGGAAGCTATGTTTATTCTCTTGAATTATTGGGTATCATTTAGCAAATTAATGACTTGACTCACTCTTTTGCAAATTACTGCTTCATTACATAAAACAACACCTTATTGCAATCTACTCAAAACACGCCTAATGTTTTCATTAAAAGATAGTTTATGCACTAAACAACAAGGGCAAAATCCCTCCTAGCGTAGTGGGTCAGTGAGAAGAATGTAGGCTCACTATGCACCACAAGTGAAACGGTCATCTTCTCGGTCACACCAAGGAGCAGTTTGCTCTTTGAAATGGCACAGCCTATTGAATGGCCGTTTGCGTTTGCTCTGAGGACGTCCCAAAATGCCAGAGTAATCCAAGCATGTTCATTGCATAAACTTAGCAACAGATAATACCCAACACATTCTGCCTTCACTAGTTAGGGCCATCCATTGAAGGAGAAAAGAAAACATCCAATGACATTTAATTATCTAATGATCTACAAAGGCCCAGGTACTCCCAAAGAGTGGTTTTACCCAGATGGTAGAGTAGGAGACCCCGATTCCACGCCCCACCCCCAGAGATCAATGACTAGGCAGCTACTCCTAGCAAAACAGCCCCGGGAGAGCTCTGGACTCCACTTAAGAAAGCTCCACAGTTCAGTGGAACAAGACACTTGAGAATAACTGTGCAGAAAAGGAATAACCACAAGCTTCATCCGAAGAAACGACTTGGTTACTGTTTTAAAAGGCCACTTGAATTTCAATAGCCAATATACGATGTCACTTGGCTAGCAATGCCACTTAAAGAGCTCTATGTTTAATTATATTATGTAGTATCATGGTCACCACTGACATTTATGCACTAATGTCGTATCTATTGGTAGGCATCGATGGCCACCGATTTTTGTTAAAAACCTCTCTCCAAGTTAATTTGAAATGACACATAATGATGCTCCATTGAGGGAAATAGTGTCCCACTGACACATGTCTTCAGCCAGTGGATATACTCAGCTTCAGCCCTGGTGTTTTCAAAACCAAAGTCCTTTTCACATCAGCCAGCCAGCGCTGGTGGACCAGAAGCCAGAGAACCACAGCCCCAACCCTGCACATCTGCAGAGCGGTTCAGACACACCCACAGATCGTTACACCTTGAACTCCCAACACTTCCTCATTCTCAACACCATCAGCAGCCCAGCCCAGCTTGTCCAGCGTGTGCTGTGCACATCCGTGCTCTCGAGGCTGTCTTTTCTTCTGGGTTACAGTCACATTCAATATCATTTTGCATTAGTTTCAGGTGTTTTTGTTGCCATCCGGTCATTACACTGTTTAAGCGTCCACTTAGGTACAATTACTATTAATATTCTGGGAGCAGTAACCCAGAACAAATCCAGAGTTCAGTACCCATGCGGCTGCAGGTATCTGGACAGATTATACTGTGTGTATCATTTCCTCGGAAGTTAATATTAAACCCCACAATATAAAAGTGCTTGGTTACGTCTGGCTTTCGGTTTCGTTTTTGTTTTCACTATGCAATGATGGAAACAGAAGAGTGCTGTGTTCATCTGTATGGAAAATAAAGCTAGCCCTAAATTTTTAACTAAGCCATTTGACTTTATAACGTGTCAGGAAATATACCATGAAAAGCATTAAATATGTCTGACTATTAAGATAATATTTCACCTACCTTTTCAAGGGAAATTAATTCGGGACTCAGGACAGAAACTGGCATTTCTGGTTGTGTCCCTGGGACAGCAGACACCAGGAGAATAATTTGTAAGACTAGTTATGGAATATGGTCACAAAAATGATCAGCTTTGCAGTCTTCAGCTTCTCCAGGGAAGCTGACATTTTTCATAGTTTAACCTGTTGGCCTTTTTGGGAGGAGGGGGTTCAAAAACATATTCCGTGCTGAAGGAGAAGTTTTATCATAACCTACTTAAAAGAAATTTAATTCCTCTCTTAGAAAAAAACGAGACTCTTCTAAATACTTCCATGCTAATCACTCCCTTCTCTAACCACAAGTTTAAGTTCTGCGGCCCGTAGCCTGAGTACCTTGACAAACACCTTCGGGGTGCAAATCAGATACACGCTTTACATTTTCTCCTCCCTGTTGTTAGAATAACTTGATTGGGAGTCCCGGGATCACTGTGACACACGGCTTAAGAAAGGTGACCTGACTCAGTAGGTTTCCATCGCCGACCTCTCTCAGCAAGTCTTGTCTCCCATTCCACTGTGTTTTCCTTCACATCTTCCTCATTCTCTTTGTGGCTCTTTTCCCTCTCGTACGTAAGTGCTATAAGATGTTTCATTGTTTCCCTCCCTATTGGCCAATTTCTTATTGCCGTCCTTCCGCAAACACACATTCATATGCCTAATAAAACGCACATAAGTATCTGTGAGTGGAAGCCCAGGGGGTGACTCTGGAGCTATGCATACTCACCTGGGACTGAAAACAGTGTCTTTTATTTCACCTGTAGCCTGCCAGCATTGAAAACAGAGTAAAGGACCCCTCCGTTCTATCCATAGGTGGTGACCTACGTAGCCTAACCAAACCTGCAATGGGAAAACTCATGAATAATACAATGAGAGACCTTGCTAGTAAAGGAAGGAAGGGAGGGAGGGGGGAGGGAATGAGGGAGGGACATCTGTCAGAAATACTGAGCATGCCCCTCTAGTATTTATAAAATTAAGAGACAAAATCAAATCAAAATGTATCATTGGCCACAGAATCAGAATAAATGGAGTTGGTGATGTGCAGTTCAAGTAGAAAGGGCTATTATACCTTGTTGAGAGCCAGCAGCATTCTATGCACAGAGAGTAGTGGTAAATTAAGGGTTTTTCCCTCTAAAATGCCTCATTCTGCCTAACCTAAAAATCCTATCTCAGAAAGTTTGCCTCCGATAGTTTCTTGCAGTAATGGGACAATAACAGCAAAGTAATAAGAGAGATGATCTAAGATCATCTGTGGAATCCAAATACATGTCTGAAACATGCATTTTTCTTTTTCTTTTTACCTAAAATAGCTTTCCTGAAAATGGAAACTAGTGTATAGGCAAACAAAAACAAATTAGCAACTTTGGAAATATACATTTAAAAGAAACAAAGCTAACGAAATTTACCTTATTGTTTCAACTTTAAATATTAGCCAGAGAGAAAGCATTCGTCTTGAGGATAAACGTTAAGCAGAGATACAATTTCTTTTCCAGCATGATAATGGCTGCAAATGGTCCCATAGAAAACATACCAAATTTAGGAATATTTCTATTATTAAAGTAATGGAGGAAACCAAATGAGCAGAGCATAGACTGAAACAGAAAATACAGCCCTATCCGTGAAAAACAAGCTAAGTTTCCAGAGTTGCTAACCAAACAACAAAGCATTTTTGCATATCATTATACTTCTTTGTATTCCAAGAACAGAGTCAGCACCCTGAAACCATTCAAAAATCTCTGACGCAAATCTTTTGGATTCTCAGCACTTAAACTTTGGACTCAGTGTCTTGATACCAGGCTGTGCTGTTTATCCCTTAATCCTTTATTGTTCAATAATCTTTCTTCACAGATGGTGACATACAAATTATATTTTCCAGAAGTAAATAGGGCTGAGGATGTGCATTTGAACCTGAGTAAATCAGATCTGTCTGGGGTGGCAATGGGAGTGAGGAGAGGGGCACACGGAGATGCCAAGCCAACTTCGCGTTTCATTCCACTCCTTATGGCCTTTCCATTTTTAAGCAGGCGGGATATTGTCCAAACAGATTGTAACTCAGTATTAACGCAATCTGACCAACGGTTGACATTGAATTAGGAGGGAGGACTTGTCAATTCATATGATAACTTTAATGTGTCAATGCAGCACTGGAAAGAAAACTGTCTGAACTCAACAGGTTGCATTCACCAAATTCCCTCCTTATGAACCATTGGTTCCTTTCCACTTCTAGGAGACACGGGTGACCAACCCCCTTCCCACTGTGATCCGGGAGCCCTCCTCCTGAGTTGTGGGACCACCAAAGGAAGCCACTCTCATTTAATTGGGTGGTCATATCCAAATTATGCACATAGTGAAAGCCTAGAATGCTAAGAATCTATTTTAAAGACAAGAGCTAAGTAGAAGGTTTGGCAAACTTTTAGAACCAACGCAGCTATTAAAACAAATAGAGCTCCTCAAAGCAGTTACTGTGTAAATATCCTAAACAGTGTTGAAGAAGAATTGACTTGGCACTTCAACTCACCTTTCCATTCAACCCACTCTTCCAAATATGGTTTTGGTTTAATGAGCATTCACAGGTGATTTTTAAAGCAGATCTGGGTAGATGTTACGAGTAAGAGGCCAAAAACCACTTCTCCCCTTAATTTCCCAGACATATTTTCAGCATAATGACTGTGGTCCATTTTCTTCCCCTTATTTTTGGTGTTCAAGGAGCCGAGGGCAAATAGAATGAGAGAGAAGTCCAGATAAAATCTCTGACAGTGGTCTTCCAGACAGCGTTACATTCAAAGGGCTTGCTTTTCACAGAATCGGCAGGTGTCAAACTAGAAAAACACAAGCAACTAGGGCCTCAGTGATTCCAGTTATTTGGACGGAGGCAGGGCAAAGCCCGCAGGTGTGGGGATTCAAGAGCTAGTGATGGAGAAATGGGCTAGCGTTGCTCAGCTCCGCAGGATCTATCGCCTGAGCTGAGAAGTATCACCCAACAGGCACAATGGCAGAAGAGAGAGAAACAAATCCATACCCAGAGGACAGACAGAAAAAAGAAATAGGGGGTGGGGATTTGACATTAGACCATCGTTCAAAGCCATGATGCTAAAACCTGTCTTCAGTTTAATACATTGGGCAGAAGAGGGTGGTCATTGGCGAGATACTGATCTGAGGCCTCTCCACTGTACCACAGGCTTTGATGATTTGTTCTAGGGAAGCCTTGAATGTTGAGCTTTTAAAGATCTCTGGGGAATTTTAAGTTGCAGCTGGAGTTAAGAAGCACTTGTCTAAAAGAAGATACATAATAAGCAAACCTGAATTGGAAAAGTAGCCAAAAATTGTTTGCAGATTCATTATGGCTTTTTGCATAAAAGGACGCTGACAGATTTTTACTGAGAAATTTAAGAACTTCCTTGGCAATCCAACTTCTTGGAGTCTCTGATATTATGATTTATAATAAGAAATATGTATGGGTATATCTACACAATATGTAATTACATATACATTTTTGATGTGATATAGCAGCAGCTTATTCCTATGTAACACAAGAAAACTAAGGATTAGAGGAGTGAATCCTTTTCAGATAGTAGCAAAGCCACAGCTTGACCCCGCCACCTTAGTGAACCATGCTTTTTTGACAGCAGTGGCCAGCGTGTCTGGAAACCACCTCCGCCCATCACCAAGCACACTCACCCATCGGACCAGCCACATAACCACAAGGCTCAGTGCTAAATGGAATGAGGGGGCCCCTGGTTCAAGAGTGAAGAATTTCAAGACAGAAACGGCAGAGCACTAGAGATGAAGTGCAGGGACCTCCCGAGCGGGGCCCCTCTGGACCTGAAGCTGGCCGTGTTCTCACATCGACCACCTGCGAAGCCAGGCTGTTTCTACAATAGGCCATCCATGTCCCGTGCACTTGTTCGACAGCCTCTCCAGAGACTGCCCCGGGTTTCATCTCAGTTCCTCCTGCTTTCCCTACTGGGTTCAGCACTGGGATCCTGGGAATTGAACCATCAAACTCACAACCCCTTTCTCTGCGGGATGACACCCAACCAACTGAGCCGCACTGGTCAGGGTTCCCCTTTTCTTATAAAATAACCATGTATCTGGAGGCCCCCAACCCAGTACTTCAAGAAAACAAACTAATCAGCTTTGCTCTGTTTCACATGAATAGGTAAACTACGTCCATTGACCTCTGGAGCTTTTGCACAAATCTGGCTCCAGATCCACAGATCCACATGAAACTGTGCATCAAAATGCAGTTAGTGGTTTATCCCCAGGGCCTGCTAATTCTGTAGAACGTAGCTCTCAATTACTTCACCATAAATTCAATAGTAGGTTTATCGAAGGAAAAACACTTTATTATCTTTATTTTTGGTCATCGACAATTGCGTATTTTTATCATATGACTATATACCACATTTCCCTTTTATCATCATGATGAAAATTTAAGCCTAAGACATTTGAACCTTTTCAAACCTAACCACTCAGCTCAGTCTCTGTGGGCTCAGTGGTTTCACATTCGTAATTTAAAAAGCATCTTTTCATCAAGTACATACATGGTATGGAATAGCTGTAGCTGCTTCAGGATGGACAATACACTTTTGAGGCATTAAAAGTAAGAATAGGCTCTGGCTGGTGTGGCTCAGTGGATTAAGCGCCAGCCTTCAAACCAAAAGGTTGCCAGTTCGATTCCCAGTCAGGGCACATGCCTGGATTACAGGCCAGGTCCCCAGTAGGGGGCGCCTGAGAGGCAACCACACATTGATGTCTCTCTCCCTCTCTTTCCCCCTCCCTTCACCTCTCTAAAAATAAAGAAATAAAAATCTTAAAAAAAATAAGAATAAGGTTTTACTTGTACTTCCTACTTGCTGAAATTTATGGTTTCATGGTGTTTGTTAATTAAATTACATTGTTGAAAACTTTAAAGGATCCCCAATAAATAGCCTCCTTTTCCCTGCCTGTGTCTTGATACAATTGAGAATGAAAGAAAATATTTTTTAAATGAGACATATGAACCCTTTATAATGAAAAGGCCTAGGCTGGAACATACGACTTACAATTCTAAGCAAGTGGCAAAACTCCATGACATTCAGTTTACTTCTCAGCCCACATTTAGATATTCCGTGCGGTCCAGCATAAACCAGCACACGTGCTATGGTGGGGTCACCAGCATGACTGAGACACCTGGAGCGATTCGGTCTAAATGCGCATGTCTGTAAGCTTGTTCCCATCGTCAGATTCCAGGCTAATACTCAGCCTGTCCCAGGCCCCACTCTGGCATGGAGACTGACAAAAGAAAATCCACACCTCAGACCTCTTTATAAATCGGAGTCTGAAATAGGTAGAACAATTAAAATCTCTTCCCCCCACAAGTTAAATGTCCAAACAAATTAAAGCCAAAAACACCCGGTCTCGTTCATGCTTCGATCAGTCTCAGCCAGAAGGCTCTCACGGCTTGTGCAGACTCATGAAGCTCTCTCCCTGGAAGAAGATATGAAACTTTTATGGCCTCACAACTTGATTTAATTTCATGCCAAGTTTCTGACGTACCTCACTTTTAAAAAACCTTACAGATGATAGCATATGAAAAATTAATACAGAATCAGTGCCACGCTCTCCAAATAAAAAAACATGACAACTCTTCCCAAAAGCATCTCCTCGGGCAGAATCATGTTCCTATAATCTGGTACCTCATGCTGCCAAAAACCATGGCAGAAGTTCAGTCATTTCTGAGAGAAAGACACTTGGGAGGATGAAATGGCAGCTCAGTCCTCTCCAGGATGTTTTCAGACCCCAAGACTGGTGAACACAAATTCCACGGGGAGAACTCTACTGGCAGAATTTTAATTTCTCCCATGCGCAATAACTGTCTCCGGGAGAAAAATCTACGGTTTCCCTTTCTCTTCTAAGTGACCGAACCCTGCTGACTACTTGCAAGGTTTTTAAAATGCAGAGTAGCGGCAGTCCTTGCCATCAGGCCTTGGGTCAGATTCCTTAGGAGCAGAACCTGAGAAGTGGAGTCTTGCTTCAGAGATTTAGGGGCTGTGTTCTCTGGTGAGGGAGAGGGGGAAGCAAAAGGAATCAGAGAGGAAGGGAGGCACCGCTGTGGGTTTAGGTGGCCTGACCCAGTGGGGTGCATGGAATTTGTGGGCACAAAGGCTACCACGGGGAGACCAAGCAGCAGGTGAGCTCAGTAGGGAGAGAAATCTGTGGACGCAGTACCAAAGCATCAATGGCAAAAAGGAAATGCAGGTCCGAAGCCTGAGAAGACAGGGTTGTTGCCGTCAGTAACACCGTGTTCCACGGACGATTATCCGTGAAGTGGGTGATCATTCTGATTTTGCTAATCTGTGAAAAACTATCACTGGACATAGTAACAATTCGATACCAATTTTCAATTTTATTTTCTATCAAATGAAGACACATGAATAGAGAAATGAATGGATCCAGAATCCATTTCTTCTCACCAGAAGATAATTTAAATGTTACTGTAACTTTAAGGGGCCCATTACTGAGCTGTTGCCTGGTAATGGATTGGAGATCAATTTCAAAAGTATAGCATCACTTGCACTTTTTGAATAAAATTTAGACTGAAGGTCCAAGCTGCTGGAATTGCTTTAAAACCTTTTCTTCCATTCTTATTAACGGACTTAATGGGAGACTGGTTTCTGCACTATGCGGTTAAAGGCAAGACGAAGAAGGAAAACCAAAAAAGAATCCAGAATCAGTGGAGACACCATTATCCCCTCTAGGTTGCGTTCATTCAGTCTGCGTCAGGGCACCGAGCAAACAAAACAGAATTAATTTGTGGCTATGAAACTCTTAAACATTGATAAGCTGTGAAGTTGGTCCAAGAGTGATTTCAGGTGCTCATTACAAGCAATCACTATTTCACCTATAAGTTTGTTAATTCTTAATTCAGGAACAACAAACTCATAACTGTAAAAGTGATTCTACATATTAATCATGTATGCAAATATTTTCAATCAGTAATGCCTTCAAATTTGTAATTCCTTTTCACTGTTTTATGTTTTTTTTAATTAGATTTATCGGAACATTTTTATGTGGTGACTACAATGATTGAAAGAAGTTGAGGCTTTTGCATGGATTTTTATTCAATTTTTAAAATAAATGTTTAAAATAATTAATTTGTATGGTTGTCTGCAAAAGTTTTAGTCCAAGATGACTTTGCAGTTAAAAATATTAACACAAGCAAAAAAAAGAAAAACACTCCCCCCTAACACACAACCACACTCTGTCACCAAAGGTAATTAGGCAATATCAGAAGCTCTGCTCTCTGCACGGCGACAATTAGAAGTTGAAAAGCAGCTCTTTGCTTCCGCTTTGCCTGTAAAATTCAAAATTAATTCTCAGCAGTTTGTACTCTAAATCTGCCCAAACTGGACAAAAAGACTGTGGTTTTGTCTAGGTCAGAGCTGGAGGCTAAGCACCTCCCCACTGTAGTGAGGAGCCTGCTGGGGGCCACCAACCACCACCGCGCGACACCGCACTGCCCCCCATTCTCCTGCAAAGCCTACAGACACGGGGCAGTACGGAGAACAGGGGCTCCTCGTCTGAGAAAGACATGCTTTCCTTTCCCTCTCATCTCCAATGCCCACGCTTCACCCTACATTCCTTTTTCTTAGGGCGGGGGAGGAAGGAATTAGGAAAGAACGTCTTTATCTTCCCACCACAAATCCACTAACCCAACTCCTCTCTCTTCAGAAAGGATGGGCTCTAAGGCTAAGTCTCCTGGGATGCAGCAAAATTCTATGCCCTCTCTGCAGGATCACACTTTGTTCCGAAATTACTTCTTCTTTCTCCGGTCTCTTCGATTTTCTCCGCTTTCACGGGATTTGTTACAAATAGGCTGTCATACTTCCCTCCGAAATTTAGCTCATCTCTTCCTCTTCCTCATTAATGCCCCGGGGCCCTGTTCCATTTTCTCCAAAGCCAAATTGGATCCAGCGCTTGTCCCCCACCCTTGTTCCAAAGTCATTGCCCCCGCTGAGGTGACCAATGGCTTTCATCTTAGAAATTCAATGGTTCAGAAATATTGGGGGGTAGATACTGTGTAAAGCCCATGGTTATCTAACCACCGTGCCGTACACCTGAAACCAATACAAAATAATATTAGACATGGGCTGTGATTGAAAAATAAAAATTAAAAATGCAAACTAAAAGAAAATATTTCAATGATTTGCTCTTGGCCTTCATTTTATCCCACCTAGAAGAACAGGGTTTTTTTCTTTTTCTTTCTTGAAACATTTTCTCTGCCCAGAATTCAGGACTTGCCTGCCAACCTCCCACTTCATTTCCCCCTCACTGACACTCCTTCCTAGGCTCCTTCGCCAGAGTCTCCAGACTTCCTTCCCACGTCGCGATGCCCAGAGGTCTGTCTCAGGCCCCTCGCTCTCCCCTAGCCACAGAGGATGCCTGAGTGAGCCCATTCAGTCCTACGACTGTAAGAACTCTCTCCTTCTTAGATCTCCTACTAAGTGCACATGACCCCCCTGACACCCTACAACACGTGCAATGATCTAACCAACACCACCCCCTTCTTGAATGTCTTTTATGGATCTCACGCTTACCATGTGTGAACTGTTTGGGTCCTTACGCTCCGAACGCACCTCATCTCAGCCAGTGCTCCCATTTCATTCGCTGGCGGCTCCGTGTGCCCCATGGCATGGAATAAAAACTTCAGCAGTACACGTGACCACTGCCTTCCTCTAGTAACCCAGTGAAGTGTGGGTAGAAGCAAGGAGCATCACCCATGAGTTCCGGGTCATTAAAGACATGAGCAGAGTTGTTCACTCTCTCCTTCCTTTCCTTATGGCGAAGCGTCAGGCAGCACATGCTGACGCCTTTGAACATGGCAGAGACGACATCTGAAATCTCCAAGCTCCCTCCCCATCTACAAGTGAAGCCTTCCCTGTGGGTCCTCCAATAACGCAAACATCAGGCTCTTGTGGGAATGAGAAACAAACATTTGCTGACTTAAGCTACTGGAATGTCGGAATTGTTCATTGTAGCAGAAGTCTGTTCTCTCTAATACTAAAGGTCCTACTTAGAAGGATGGCATCACTTTTGACAAGAACAAAACTGATTATGGGCTATTGGTTTAGTGGTTGGGCAGCAAGAGACAAAGCCACGGACAGGGGTGGGGAGCTTGAAGGCTGTGAGCCATATAATTTTGTTACAAAACACTCAGTAAACCTTTTCCTACAATAACTTGCAATGAAAACAACATGCTTACTGAGCCTATCACTTTCAGGTGGTGCCTGCCTGGAAGGGGTCAGAGTGATATTATCACAAGTTGCTTTTTGTAAGTTATTATAAAGAGAGCTGCCCATGGAAGACATAGATGATTTTTCACAGAGAGAGCTCAAAGGGAACAGAGAAGGTCTAGCCATCAAGGACATGATAGGCTTGGAAAAATTAACTACTCCAGACCATAAAGAGTAACAGGTAAGAGGGGGTAGGAGGAGGGGGACAAAGAAAGGAAGGGAAAAAAAAGAAAGCCTTGAGCAACAAAAGTCCAAGAAAGCTTTTAAATTAAACTAAGTGACTCGGTTTTGCAGGGGGAAAAAAATCAGGTTAAGAGTATCACTCAAGATCCTTGGCCTCAGCAGCCACAAGTGACTGCCATTAATCAGAGACAAGGTGGGTGGAGATAATAATAGAAAAAGTGAAGCTTGGGAAATAATCTCACGTACACGTTTGTGTTTATTGCCCCCTGGAATTATCTGGGAACAGAGAGATAAAAAAGCTCCCTAAGTTTCTGAAGAAATGTATCGCCAAAGAAAGGCAAGCGTAGTCTATAAATAGTCCATGAGGGTGTGTTGCGTCTCCCACCCTCTGCTGAAATGACCCAGGGGTCTCTGATGAGCCTCTGAGAAGCTGCACACGCCACAGCTCTCCTCCGAAGAGGCAGGACTCCGAATCGCCCATAAGAGCTTTGGCCACGCCGGATAAGAAAAACACCCAGAAAAGTTTTCTAGAGAGCAGAGACAGGAACACGAAAAAGCAATTGCTCTCCCTCACCTAGGTTAGGGGGCTTCTGTGATGGATGCCCAGTGGGTTCTAACACTTTCTAAGAGGCGGTGGCTACTGCGGATCTTCCGTGCTGTTCTGGACAAATTTGGTTACACTCACCACGTGCTCACTTCATCATGGTACACTGGACGTGGAGATGCATGTGATTTTTGATCACATGTGTTTTCAGTTCATACAATATACATCTAGATCAGAAAGAAATAACTGCTGGTCCCGTGGGGCACATAGCCTAGCGGTTGAAGGGAGTTCCTGGGTGGGATTCTAGGGTCCCCTCACTTTGGAAAGGAGGCAAAGTGTCCCATGAATGGAGGAGGCATGAAAAAGGCATTTGGTGACCAAAGTGTCATATGGTGGCAGAGACTTGCTTGAGTTTAAATGTTTTACCTTTCTTCCCTGGGCACCTTCCCAGACTGGATTTCATGGTTTTGCTGGCCAATGCCATAGACGGAGTCCTGGCCAACAGGATACAAGAAAAAGCTGGACACCCTCACAAAAACTTATGATATGCTTCAGTGCTTTCTTTCCCTGTCAGTGGCCGTACGCATGGGGTTCCCAGGTTCTCTGACAAGACGGAAGGTGAGAAGAACCTCAGACACCGTCTGCCAGACAGAAACTGGACTGCAAAGACGGTGCATGGCCCGGAGGCTTGTCCAGACAGAACCTGGGCTCCGGGGGACGATGACTATGGTATTACTACGTTTGCCATTAACATGCCGTGTGGATCTGTCAGAGCAGTTACCTCGCCTGCCAATCGGATAGGTGTCACTTCTCTTATTATTATTAGTTTATACTCTTTTTATTATAGTTCCAACCAACACTCGAGTAAGAGTTACTTGAAGGCAAGACAGAGACTTAGTTCTTACCCTGGCCACTCACTGAACTATTTTCCAAAACACACTCCTTGGGACATAGTCTACTAAAGTAATAACATTACTTTATAAAGTTATCCCTAATTTATACCCCATTCCATGGGGGTGGTAAGTTCAGAGTCACTAAAAGATGAAAATCCGATACGAGAGAACACGCATGGCTCCGCATTGCAGATTTCAGAATGGCACTGAACAACCCCCCCCTGTCCGATATTTGAGCGAAATGAGCGTTGGGTGGTGACGAGGGCTGGAAAGAAAACTCGACATCAAAGCAGTATCAGGCCAAGTGAAACAGAGAGAAAGCTACCCTGCACTTCAGTTGAGTGAAATCATTTGCACAGTTGTGATCTCACTGAGAAACAAAAACACGACATCCTGTCTGCTGCAGGATGTGGCCGCGGCAGCGACCATTAGTCCTTCTAATGCCGCCACACACGACACCCTCCTATGCATCGTGCCCAGGAATATGTGTCTGCTTACATGATCTGATTCCCATAAAATAAGCCAAAGTGTAACTTACCACTATTTTAACAGCTATTCTGCATTTTTCCAAAGCAGCACGCCCATTAAAATTTTGAATCATTTTAAAAAATATCCTGTCACCTACAGAATTGGGGTTTTTTCCTGTAAAAATCTACAGGTTTAGCCCTGGCTGGTGTGGCTCAGTGGATTGAGCGTGGGCCTGCAAACCAGAGGATCGCGGTTCGATTCCCAGTTAGGGCACATGCCTGGGTTGCAGGCCAGTTCCCAGTGGGTGACACACGAGAGGCAACCACACATTGATACTTCTCTCCCTCTCTCCTTCCCTTCCCCTCTAAAGATAAATAATTTTTTTTTAAATCTACAGGTTTGGTGACTCCTTTAACTATGTTATATGAAAGTGCAAATCTATTTCAAATGATTGACTTTTAATGACATCTACCCACATGATTGAGAAATCTGCATGGAATATAATACTTTATTATAATGAAGATAGAAGCTTGAAAACAAATGGTAACTGAGTCGATTATTCTGAACGACATACTTTCTTCTCAGTGTGCTGTAATTCTCCAGAAGCATAAGATGAGGTAACTTTCAAACTCTTTCATATCACTGACTGCTTCCATGGGGATCAGTTTTGGGGATACAAAGTATAGCCAATCTGTGGCTCTGAGTTCGGTGTGGAAAAGAAGTATCTGGAAATGCTGTGAGCAGACACTGAAGTCATGGGTGGGGGCAGTCACTGTGGTCACAACACTGCTGACCAGGAAGAAGAAATGTCCACCCAGGTCACTCGAGCTCATGGAACTTAGCTCCCTGGTACTGTATAAACCTCGCCCGGGCAGTGGGGACCCTATCAGCTTCATTCCAAATACACTCCATCTAGCATCTCTGAAACTCTCTGAAAATTACCTCGGAAGCCAACTGAACCCTTACTCTGAAAAGTAGGAAGTGACAGTGACAAGAAAGTCACGTGGGAAGGTGGGTACAAACTTGCTGTCTGTTGACACAACTGATAAAGAGTCAATGCATCAAATCCGTATCTACTCTTGAAGCTCTGGGTGACCGTGAGGACTTCATTCCCCACTATTGGCAGAGAGAGTCGCCACTAAATAATTACCCCGACGTGATAGTTGTCCTTTGAAAGGGGGCTTTCAAAATAGACACATCAGGAATTATTATTTTACAAGAATACTCAAAATAGACAACTTTTAAAAATAACTTCAAAGTGCATTTTCACTGAGTGGATGAGAAGTTCTTTGGGGGTCAAATAAGAAAAAAAGAGCCAAATTCCTTGGACTTTAAAATATGAGGCTCTAGTAAAAATTATAAAGAGAGTCGCCCGAGCCTGGATTTCGCCACTGAGGACTAAGAACTCCATCTGTGGTTTGCTCTGGCCAGGCAGCGGTGGGGGCGCGGGGGCAGTGCCCCGATTTCCCACCCAGACCGGATCCGCACTCAGCCTCGGTGGGTGGAGCAGGCTCCAAGCCTCCGTCATGAGAGGAGAACACTAGGCTGGGGTGTGGACGGGTGGCCAGGCCCAGCCCAGCTTCGTCTTCGCATCCCCAGTGCTTTGCACATTGAAAATACACCTGCAGGTGAATTAAGAAACCAAAGTTGGGGTTCCTGGGGAACGAGGCACAGACAGGGCATTTGGGGGCAGGTTTCTTTGGAGATCTCGCTCTGTGAGAAGTGCGCGTTGACCTCCCACAGACTCTCTCATGAGAGCAGAATTTGGGTTTCAATGGAAGAAAGTCTATATTTCATTCTCAGAAACCCAGTATTTGTGTACCATGGAAAAATAAATGTACCAAGAATCAGAGAGGACCTTTATTCATCATTCATCAAAAAGATATGCTGCAGCATTCTTGAAACACCAGTGAGACAAGGCCTGCCTGGAATTTACACAAGAACATCACACGAAGGACACAGGACGTGACCACGGGCTTCCGCCTGTCCCTTTCCTCCTGAGCTGCGTCTTTGCATCAATGCCACCGCCCCCAGGGTGAGCTGAGCCAGCAAAGCAAACTGCATTCAGTCAGGTATAAAACACAATATGTCTGTTCAGGAGACCACGTTTGGATTACTATCTGAAGGTTAACTTTCTGAAGAGAATCTACAAATAAATGATACTAATATTGAAGATCATTAAAAGCATGTTTTTGCTAGAATCCTTGAAAGATGTATCAGGTAGAGAACAAGTAAGGGAGATGAATATATTAAAATCTTATAAAAGTCACGAATAGGGGCTTATATTACAATAGTAGCAGAGAGAGATGCACAGACAATTCCTAAATTCAAAGCTAACAAAATTAAGTTTCAAGGATTAACTTGAAATGGTCTAATCCTTGCATGTTTACCTAGAGAAATAGAGTCCTCATCTTTTCTTTGCGAATGTACCTTTATGGTTTGTATAAATGTGGACAAAACATGTGGATGAACAGCCAAATATAGTACGGCCAGTTATCCATTTATTCTGGTTACTCATAGAAACCATAACATAAACTGAAGTTCAGGTATATATATAAACCTTTAATATACATGGTGTTGGGCAAAAGTAGGTTGATAGTTGTCTGTATGGACAATAATACAATAATTAATAAATAATACAAGAATAAACTCTGTTTCAGGTATTTATAACTGCAAACCTACTTTTGCCCACTCCTGTGCATATCTTTCAAAAGACTAAGGCAGACACGACATTCTAAGTGATTTATACCAGCTGCAGCAAACATTGAATTTTAGATACCCAGAATTGCAAATTTCCAGATGGAATTCTCAGTTTCGTCAAATATTTAGACATTAGTCAAATAGTATTAGTCCTGAAAACAGACAGCAAGGTAACCCATAAAATCAGAAAATTTTCTCCTGCTTGTTAGTGAAAACTGCTTTACTGGAAAAGATACCTATAATCCTCGCTCGCTCTCTTTCTAAAACCATTCTGATTTGTCCCCGTGTTGGCTGTGTCGGGGACAGACTCCCTGGCTTCCCGGATGTCACACGCTCTTTTCTGTCTGCGGGCATCACTGTTTGTTCTCAGGCACACCTGTTGCCCGTCTTTCTCTGCTCACCTTGTCTGTCTTCCCTCAGCATGTCACCCTTGGCCACATGGTTTGTCCGCTACCTGTGCCATTCAGGCAGTAGTTCTCAGTAACAGGGTACATTGTGGAAATCGGGGGGGGGGGGCAGTCATTATTTGTTGTTGCACGATTAGCAGCTTGTGGAGGGTAAGAACCAGAGAGGCTGGAAGCTAAGGGCAGTCTCGTGCACAGGAAACGACTCAGAGCTTGGACGACTCGGAAACCTTTGAGCAGGCGTTCACGGCAGTCAACATGCTTCAACATTTGAAGAGGAGCATCTAATTCCAGTTGGTCTAAAATGCAACTGATGCTTCACCGAGGGCATGGCTGTAGTTTTTGTTTGAAACTTTCCCAACTCCTGGGGAGTAACTTCTTTTATACGGTAAATGCCTGAAGCTGCCTTCGCTCTCTGCTTTTGCCCTGACCCCCCCCCCGCCCCCACCACCAGGGACAGACTTCTCAAGAGGCAGTGCCTCTCTGCTGCCTGTATTTACCACATTCTCCCTTGATTAACCAAAGCGTCTCAATAAACACAGCTAC
The DNA here is from genome assembly GCF_014824575.4 of Sturnira hondurensis. Classification (NCBI taxonomy): domain Eukaryota; kingdom Metazoa; phylum Chordata; class Mammalia; order Chiroptera; family Phyllostomidae; genus Sturnira; species Sturnira hondurensis. The sequence goes on from NW_028091156.1 coordinate 10,385,102, forward strand.
CTAGTAGTACTCTGTGTCCAGGTCCAATCCCCACGATTGAAAATTAAGGTAAAATATTAAGACGTGGAGGCAGGTGGAGAGGTAATCCAGGACGGTTGAAAGCACATCATGGAAAAGCCTGGTCTGGTTTGAGTCCTTTCCGGGGTAAAACTCGGTTTCTTGAAAGGGAACTGGAATGTCTGTCTTGACCCTCTCGGGGAAACACTCAGATTCTTACACCCGAGATCAGAGCGTTAAAAGACACACCAGAGACAGGAAGGGAAGAGAATGGCCGTTTTTACTATAAGAACAGAGCCGTCTAGTCCACGAGCAACAAGAAGGAGAACATTAAGCTCAGTGGGATCAGGCCTAGAGTATGAAGCCATTTTCTTTGTTACTATAGAAACAGCAAAATGTCAACTATTTTTAGAGCTTCATTCCAAGATTCAAGCAACCACGCTAGTTATCGGTATGTTTAAGGATGAGAGAAACATATGCTGAGTAACCTAAAGCTGGAAGTTGACGTGTATAAGGTAATTTATTTCTCCTCAGACACTTTAATGATACCCATGTGCCCCCACCTTTAGTGATATCTGTGCAAATATAAATCCACACATTATAAGAAATCATGTGAACAGTATTACTGTATATACACGTAGTTAATAAAATGAGTTACTCTACATACGGTTTTTCAGGGGTGAGTATAATACAGCGTTCACCCTAATGGACCTGGTGCTTAGACCCGATTGGTTGGCTTCTGTTATCACTTAGCTAATTTCTCTCATCTTCAATAAACATCCACTGAAAGCCAGACACCCCTCTAGGTTCTGGAAATACAAGCATGACCAAGTGCCATATTTTTGCCCAACTACATAGTGCTATACAAGAGTTTGACCTTAAGATGCATTACACTGGAAATCCTGAAAAAAAAATTTTTAGGACAAACAAATGTTGACTAAGGAGCTTTTTGCCAAAAATAAATGTCAGTTCTTAATTTTTGCAATGAAGCAAAAATGAAGAATGAATGCATTTTCATGCTGTTTTCTTTGTGTTTGATGCTTAATGACGCTCCTCTGGCAAACACAAATCTGAGATCCATCTGTGTAGAATACATCACTTATTTGCATATCATGGAAAATTAGTAACTTTTATGCTTTTATGGGCAAGGTACAAGCCTTGCAATTAGGAAAAATGATTTGGCCATGAAAATTCTGAATTACCACATTCAGTGTTTGCTCAGTACTACGTATGTCTGAGATGTGTGTCATTTATGACCATCATCTTCCATTTTTATATTTTAACCAAAATGAATGTTTTGGGGGCTCGCAGACCTATGTAACTATTAATGGCTGTTTAGGAAACGACCTGGCAAATTATTATCGCACTGAGATTCACTTTCTTGCATCACCACTGCCACTCCCGAATGCTACAGAAGAGGCAGGTATTGACGGGGAACAGGCAGAAGACCTTTGGAAGGAAAAGTATGTTCCTATTTGCAGTGCCTTACTCCCCACTGTTGCATGATCCTGACTAGCAAGTCATAGAGCAAGTCATTAAGCAAATGATGCTCATTTACATGGGTTAAAAAGTAAACTCCAGATAGCAAATCGCTGTATTGATTACTTTATTGGAATTGCTGTCTGTTGGTTAAGAGGTAATAGGCATAGAATATGAGAGCTGGGGTGGAAGAGGTGGTGTGATTGAGTCAGGGCAAAAGAAAACGTCCATTATTTTGCAAGTTGCAGTAATGACTTTGGACTTTATGCCACTGTTATGAAAAACAGTGATTTGAAAGTGACATGACAAGATTTTTTTTTTTAGAAAGCGCGCCCAGCACGTGCAGCATGGGAAATACTGGAGCGGGTGGATATTCAATGTGCAGAGGCCTGCGCAGCACAGAGGAAAGGCAGTCCGCTCGATGCACAGGCTAAACCCTTCAGAAAGACCAGAAACGCTGCCCGACCGCACTGAAAACTGCGAGGAGCCTCATGTATTTGCATCGTCCCCAGGGTTCACGCTAGGGTTTCTATTGGGAGCAGGGCCAGGATTTGGGTCTCCAAAGCCCTGGTGACTTGGGGATCCTCCTTAGTAAAAGACGCATTACAAAACTAAATAATAAGTGCAGCTATTTGTGTAGATCGTAAAGGAGATGCCAGTGAACTTGAGTGTACGCCCAGATCAAGTCCCCTTCGCCAGGTCCCCCACTCTCCAGCACCCTCCATCCATCACCACAGGAAGCAGCGGACAGGGAAATACACAGGTTCCGACTGCGTGCTGTAGAAACATCTTATTCTGTAACATGCACATGACCCTGTGACCACCTTGCTCGGGCCCTTCTAAAGGCAATGGGGATAAGGGTGCTGAAGCTTGATCCACAGTACGATACACTGCAAATCTACCTCCAGTTACTAAGTGGGACAGAAAAAATCTCCCAGAAAAAGCTGAAAACTCCAATGTTGCCACAAACCTCTGTGTTTGAATCAATCTAGCACATCAAGAAGAGAACACAGTTATTCCACAGGAGCTTAGATGCAGCTTTACAATTCATGTAAGGATCTACTGAATGATTTACTCTGTCTAGTTAATAGAATAATATTTTAAATGCCTGTATATGTCCATGGCCAATGCCATGAAATTGAAAAACATATTTTGTCCCAAGACTATCTGCCTTCTGAAAGAAATGAAAGTTCAGGTTCACTTAGCGTAATCTATGTAACTCTGAGGTACTTTTAATTTTTAACATTTAATAGCCTGTGTCCACTTTGGGATGTATTCTCCTTCACTGGCTATAGAATACACAGTACGAGTGAAGGAGTCACCATCCAGTGGTCTATTCGTGCTCTCCCAGAGAAGAAGCATTCAGATTCATGAATAATTACCCCAACATGATAGTTGTCCTTTGAAAAAGGGCTTTCAAAATAGACACATCAGGAATTATTGTTTTACAAGAATACTCAAAATAGACAACTTCTAAAAATAACTTCAAAGTGCATTTCCACTGAGTGGATGAGAAGTTCTTTAGGGGTCAAATAAAAAAAAAAGAGCCAAATTCCTCAGACTTTAAAATATGAGGCTCTAGTAAAACTTATAAAGGATTGCCTAACCTTGAAAAATAGATAGATTTTGTATCACCTATGACATTTTATCCAACTAGTTTCCAGAAAGTTTCTTTGCTGCTTAATGCTGAGCAATATAACATCATCACTTGGTATCTTTAGAATATCCTCATGTAGGACATATCTTTTTATTTTTTGTGATTTGTGAGGGTTTGATGCTTATGAAAATGGTCAGGTTGACATCCCTAGGTGCCCGAGTCTTCCATTCGTGCCTCACCGAAGCCACCGGGAAGCGGAGCCTCATCACGCTCTGAGCCAACCTGGTAACAAAGGAGCAGTTGAAGTCACACCGGGGAGCTCAGGGCTCAGCCCCTCTGCAGCGCCTGTCAGCCGATGCACCAATTAACTCAACTGCGGTTTTTGTGATATGTACCAATTCCCCTGGAAAGTGGATCCATGGCTGTGGATTTTACAGGTGCCTCAAGAAGCAAAGGGCCGACACTAATTACAAAAGCTGTCACCACCGTCAGGGAGCCACGGGGTTGGAAATTTTAGTGAGCAGTCTCTCTCGCAGTTGGCTTTGTCCCTAAAAATCACGATTTTTACTTAAATGATACGATGTGCCTTAGAGCCGAACACCAAACAAGGAAAAATGGGTTAATAATTACATGGATGCAGACCCCCAGTGTTTTATTTATACGGTCATAAATTTCATTGTACAGACTCAACCATCTCCTCCTTCTCAGCTGTGATGCCTATTAAGTCCATTGCCAACACTGCTTGCCAAGCAAGTCCCATTTGGCCTCCAGGAAAAGGTATTTTTCGAAGTGTGTAAACATACTCTGGGTAGAATCTGCTTCTCTGACTTGCCGGTATTGCTTGAAAAGAATGGCTGTATGTAAAGTCTAATATTTCATCAAATTTAATATGCTGGTCTGAAGCTCCCAGAAGTTTGAAGATTGGATTCTTTCCTTTTGTGAAAATTTGTTTAACGTGTAATAAGATTTGGTTAAAAAACAAATGTATGGGCGCCTGCCCTCACTCGGTTATGGAGACTGGCTCTCCTTGTGGATGTGGGAGACCGATGTGAAAACTAGAGACCTCTCAGCAAATGGGAGAGATGTTATCAGAGGTGAACGTTGGGTGGACGGAAGGAGGCTCGGTGGACGGTTCGGAGTGCAGCAGATTTCATGCCGAGGGGACCTTGAGGGCTGTGTTCTCGCTTTCATAATGCCCAGGGTGGGACAGGGTCGACAAAATGTACGCAGCATCTCAAAAAAGGTGTTTTAATGTTCAGCATATTTGGAAAACAAACAAAATTATAGGCATTGACTTGATACCTAATTAATCACCGTTCCAACCCCCTCCCAGGGGTGGTGGTAGGGGGAAGGAACAGCTTCAACAAGTTTGCCGGAAATCACCTGGTCAGCACGAGTAACATCATCTGTGTGACAGACCCCTGTCATTCATTCCCTAAGAGAAGGTGACCCAGCCACAGGCAATCCAGTCTTTACTAGTTCTTTCCTTGCCAGGCCAGCCCCGTTTCTGTCTGCCTTATACCCTGTCCAGTTTTGGGGGGGGCTCCTTTTCATCTGTCAGATGGGATGCCGCTCCATTCATGAGTTTTTGGATAAAATCAATAAGATCTTTAAAACTTACTCCGTTGAATTTTGTTTCTTGACAATGGAATATCCAAAAGAAAAATCTCTAAAAATTCAACAAAGTTGCCCTGGCTCATGTAGCTCAGTGGATTGAGTTCGGGCCTGTGAACCAAAGGATCACAGTTCGATTCCCAGTCCAGGCACATGCCTGAGTTGCAGGCCAGTTCCCAGTAGGGGATGTGCACAGAGGCAACCATACATTGATATTTCTCTCCCTCTCTCCTTCCCTTCTCCTCTAAAGATAAATAAATTAAATCTTTAATAAATAAATAAAAATTCAACAAAGTCAATAACTTAGAATTTGCATTTGCTGCTGACAATATGATAAAAATGAAAATCATTAAATATGACTGGATAATTAAATTATAAATAAATTATGTAAAGTTAAATATAAAAATATTTCTATGCATATAGGTATAGGTTGCTATTAAATATACATTATTTGTTATATAAATAAAATTGTAAATATTAATTAATACTTAGAACAAAATGAAAATGAGAGCACTGCATTTCAAAAGTATAGGGAGTCGATGATAAAGTAGGACTAAAAAGGAAATAAAAAGTTTATATATAGTTGACAAACAAGACAAATTATTTAAAAATATCAACATATCTAATTTTAAAAGTTGGTGAAAGATTAACAGAGCAAGCCCAAGGGAGAGAGAAGGAAGAAAATGATAACTATAAGAGTAGATAGAGGTCAGTAATATAAATAATAACACACAGAGAAAAATCAACAGATTAACAGAATTGGATAAATAACAACTATGTTTTAGGAAAGAGCAATAATTTAGCCCAATCTCACAAAAGGATAAAATAAATGAGAAAATGCAAATAAATTCTGAGTGTAAAAGAGAAATAATTCCAAACACAACAGAAGATTAATGGCTTAATAAAAGAACATAGTGAACAAATATACACTAATAAATTTGGAAACTTATGGAACATAAGAGTAAACAAGTAGCCTTTATAGTCTTATATAGTTTATCCTTTCATTTACTGCAAATGACTTTTCATTTATCTCATGGTGCATAATTATAAGATCTGCTTTAAGTCTTTTCTTTATCCGATAATTTCAATGTCTGAAATAGCTTGCAGCTGAAATCTTTTTATTGCCTTTTCTTGCGCATAAATCACATTTTCCTGGTTCTTTCAATACTGAGTAATTTTGATTTTCCCCTTGTGCAGGCGTGAGGTGTGCTCTTATAAATCTCCGCGAAACATCAGGTTTTGTTTTGGGGGATGGTCCGTCGTGATAGTCTTACACCCCAAGTCCTGAGCATGCTCAGCATACTTCTCTGAGCCTCTGCTCCCCTGGGCTGAGTCTCCAGGCACACAAGAAGTCTGAAATTGTTGAAGGTTCATACACAGAATTTGGGGGTCTCCTTAGCTGGTTCTCTACCTCTACCCCCCTATTTTCCAACCACATGGGCTCCCTTTCCCGCCTTTTAGTTCACAGAATGACATGATTCTGTCACAGTTTTATCTCCAAATGGTGTGGCATCCTGACTGGGAGTGACCTGTGGAACAGGAACTTGCAGGAAAGAAGAAAAAACTTTTTTCACTTTCCTCCACAAGATGCCTGCTTGGGTCCATGATCCCCAGCCTCTAGAAGCTGTTTTTGCATTTCATTGAGTTGATAGTTGTGATCAGTGGGAGGGATGGGCTGAAGCCGCCGCCACAGTTAACGCCCCCTCAGGTTTTGTATTCAGATTCCTGGATCCTCAATAACTCAGTGGCACACTGCTCTCATCACTGCCTACTTGAAGATCCTGGAGGTGCTTACGGCATGTAACTTTGAAAACGGCGTGTTTTTACTGACAAATTGACATGCGCTAATAAGACAGGGATGAAGACACAGTCCTCGGTCCCAAGAACTTGGAGAGGAGAGAATGACGACAGTTCAGTAAACAAACAAGTGCTGTGATGAAGACAGCAGCGAAGACATTACAGGACTCTGAGCATTCAGAGAGCCGGTGGTATAGCCTGCCTCTTCCCAGACAGGCTCCTTCTGGCTGAACCCCGGAGGCTGTGTAGGAATCACCTGCTGAAGGTGGGAGGGGTGGGGAAAGCCTTCACATAGAACAATCAAAAACCATGCTAAGTGACATGGAGAGACCAGTGAAAAAATTATTGAAATCACATACATCAGTATCACGGGCCATAGGATGTTTGCAGGATATTGATTAAGAGATCAATAAAGACTGTATAAAGGCGGAGCGAGAGACTGGCTCTTGGTGACATTGTGGAAACAGGGGAAGAGACATGGCATAGGGACAACAAGATGAACTAGGGGACTCTGAGGCTAACCCTGAGGGGAGTGAGGATGGGAAACAGTCCCCGAACCCCAGGGGAGAAAGTGAGAATGAAGGGGAGTCACTGGGACAGGTTTGAGGGACACCTGATGCCGGGGGGCTTGGTGATGGTGCTGATGCTCCCAGTAAGAGAGATAAAGTCACAGACGGTTTCCTATCCTCACTTATTTTCTAAGGCAGGGAGTTCTATCAGGGATCCATTTAGGGACTTCCGCTTGGACTGGGAAAGAAAGAGGCTCTGTTTGGCTTTGACCTTGTTGCATGCAAGTTGAGACGCCTGTACGTTTCTCAAGGAAAGATGCCAACTGGACACATGGGTAAGTGCAATTGACTAGGGAAGACACATTAGGGCTAATGCACATCGTCAGTAGGTCACAGCCCTGAAGATGCCAGAGGTGGCAGGGACACTGGACATCCTTTACTTCATCCCTATTATTTCTTCAGAGTAACCTCTCCAAATGCAGAGCTAAAGTGACTTGTTCAGTGGATGATCCCAGGAGAGCCAGGGATCCAAGGCAGATATATCGGGTTTTAGATCCTGAAGCATCTATACGGAGCTGCCCTGCACACTGGCTCTAACTAGTTAAAATCTCGGGCTCAGAGGCCAGAGAGGTGCATGACTGGGTTGATTTCATGTTGTGAAATTTCAGAAGAGAAGCTTTCATTCTTGCTCACGATTTATGTTTAAATTTCTGGTGATGAAAGCAATGGATGGAACAGAAGAATGGGGAAGCCAGTGGGAAAGATGGAGGAGTGAAGTTTGCATTAGACTAAGCCCGATGGATTTGAAAAAGAAGCACCTGAGGTAGCTAGCCATCTTTCAAGGAGCCTATATATATATAGAAAGTGCCTAGCAAAAAAGCTGGCATAATAACAAGCTCTCACTCAAGCGGTTGGAGCTTTATTAGCTTAACAACACAGCCACCGAGGTTATTCCTACAGAGCTCGTTAGACTATTCTGAGTCTCCTGCTCTTGACGAGCGAGCTAGCCAAGCACGGAGCTCTCCAAGGGAGACAAGAGTTACCTAGGTGTGCAGTGATCACCTGAGGATAACTTTCTTGTTCAACACAGTTCTTCTCACAAATGAAACAAAACATTACCATCGACGAAGTCACCGTTTCATCCAACAGCTTCATGTCGTGCTTTGAGCTGGTGAGCCTGTCCCCCACCGGAACTGCTGGAAAGCCAGCATGCAGCTGCGCACCGGAGGTGTTTTCACTGGGACAGTCCAGCAGAGCGTTTGAAGATGAAGAGAAGAGATTTATTCTCATTCAATGAGGCAATTAAATCTGTCTCTGTCCCCTAGACTGTGACGGCGATAAATGCCGGGGCTCTTCAAGAGACTCTGAATCCAGCTCGTGGTGAGGGAGAGGGGTGGCCAAGTGGAACTCCCTTTAGTTGGGATTTCTGTACACGTCCCAGACCGCAGGTGTGGGGAAAGCGGCGGTGACTCATGACAGCACAGTTAAGCCCCCGGAGTTGCTGCTCCACACTCAGGGGCCTGTCCAGCGGGACACTGTCCCCGACCGGGCTTGCACACCTGACAGCGCAGCCTCAGGTCTTTCTCCGGGTGTCTCCGCTGATTAAACCACCACAACAGCGACAGGTCCCAGGCCTGGCAATGACCAGCCTACCACCATGCAGGGATGAAGGTGTGTCTTTAAGTTCCGTGGATCAAGCAGGAGTTCCGATTCAACGGCCTCGGAAGGGTCACTTCCACCCGAAGAACTGAGGATGCTATGATGTATCTGACGGCACGAGCGGGCTCCTCTCGGGCCCTGCAGAAAACCCTCACTGCCCCCAGTGCTATTGTTAAAGTCTCTTCACCTGGTTCAGCAGAAGTATTTTCTCTCCAGACCTGGTAACTGTGTACTCTCCAAAGCAGAGTATTTTAACTACTGACTGAGGATGCAGGAGCTCTGCCTGATGAACTCTCCCAGAGGGAACCTGCGGATGTCAATGACACTTCAGGATCCCGACTCTTGTCCTTTTCCAGTTCTATAGCAGCAAACACAGTCGCACGTGTTATCCACTTTGTCAAACATCATCACATATTAATCACAGTACAATACTGAGTCACAAGCTACAAATGCAAGCTCTGGCTGATTTAAGCAAGAATAAAAAGTGCAGATTGAGTGTTAAATAGATTATAGAATTTCTGGAGGGAAAATGGGAAGTTTGGGCCCCAAGAAAGGGAAGCTCTTCAGCCAGAACCCGAGCTGAAATCACGCCCCAAAGTATCAATCGCGGGTGGGCACCACTGCCTGCTGTGGCCACCAGACACACTGGTGCTGGCCCCAAAATGCTTCTCCTGTGACTGCTGGCCCTGCCCACCCACGGAAGTGGACACTGCTGCTTCTCATTGTTTCCAGAAGCAATCCTTCACTCTATTCACTTGAACCTATTTCTTCAGATTCAAAATCTCAGGAGCTAGTTCTGACCGGCCACCTTTGGGTCATGTGCACACACCACAGTCCCCAGGACAGACTGCAGATGTTGTAGCACAACTGACCTCTTTTGTTCTCAAACACATGGCCGGTTGCTCAGCACGTACGGCAATGTCTGCTACTGTGAAATGATGCTCCAAGTCTTAGTGAGCACGTTCTTCAACAGACTCAATGCTTTGTCTCCCTCAAGGTCAAGTACATGTGCTTCCTGTACAGTCCCCTAATATCTACTCCACTGCTGATAGTTTGAAGTTTTGAACTCCCCAGTCAGGTGTCTGTAAAGTCCCTGGGGTGTGAGCCCCTCAGGAGGTAAGAGTCTCCGTTCTATGGCCTGACAACCAGAACAGCAGCTGGAAGGCTGACTGACTGCACTTGCTGAATAGCTGGGAGCCAGATGCAGCTCTAGTTACTGGGCAAGACATCATCACTGAAGACAGAGCGAGAGAGAGACTTTCCCATTAATTGGCTGAACTTGAATGACATGTTGGAATTTCTCAAATAGTAGAAGAGGGCACCTCTCTCTTGTAAAAAAACATAGTCTAGGTTTCTCTCTCTCCACCTGTGTGCAGCACCAGAAACAAGACAAGTCTGCCCCCACCCCCACCAAAAAAAAAAAATCTAGGTATTACATATAGTAGAGAATGACTACAGACGGCAAAGGACAAACTCTACCATCTTTCATTCGAACCACATCCACTCCACAAATTTGTCTATCACAAATGATTCCATTTCAACAAAGGGAGGGAGGGAGGGAGGAAGGAAGGAAGGAAGAAAGGAGAGTAAATTACCAGAATAGACATTTATAAATAACAGATGGCATTAATGGACAATGAACTCCAGAATGCTTGTGAGGTCTGCATGATTTTGGAGAGGAAGCTCATATGACCAGAGTAAAGAATTATTCCTTGAAATCCACTATAAATCACTGATGGGATGACAGACTGCTGATCGGAAAGCAACAGTAAAACTCACAAAGTGCAAATCATCAGATTAATGATGGTTCCAGGTCGGGTCTCCAGATCTTTCTGGCATATAATTAGGAGGCACGGGTGGCTGACACCCACTCTATGTGTAAGAACCCACCTTCCTAGAAACCTCGCTGCCCTGGTTGTCCTAAAATGGGAGACAGATATCCCTGCCCTTCGTACCAGCAAGGCCAAAGGAAACACTGGCGCACAGAGACATGCTATGAGAGCGAGCACCAGAGTAACAGATTCTTATGCCCCAAGGAGAGCAACAAAAATATATAAAAGAGTCACATTTGTCCCTGGCTGGTGTAGCTCAGTGGATTGAGCACAGGCCTGTGAAGCAAAGGGTTGCCGGTTCGATTCCCAGTCAGGGCACATGCCTGGGTTGCAGGCCAGGTCCCCAGTAGGGGACACATGAGAGGCAACCACAAATTGATGCTTCTCTCCCACTCCTTCTCCTTCCCCTCCCCTCTCTCTAAAAATAAATAAATAATATAAAATAAAATAAAATAAAGAGTCACATTTGGTGTGAAGGCACCAGTATCTCTTAAAAGGGACAGCCACTGGTCATCTCACTTCCCCCACTGTGCCCCCCCCCAAAAAAAAAGCCAACCCAGTGATACCAGGTGTTCTGAAATTATTCTCCAGGAGAAGCAATACAAATATTTTACAATCTAAAATCTTTACTAGTTCAATATTGACTCCTTCCTTTATGACATTGTGTAAGCAACACAAAACAAGTCTACAGCCCTGCCTGAGGTCGCCGGTGGGCCACCTCTGGTTGACAAAAGACCTTGCTGTGGCCCTCGAGGACAAGAGAAACGTTCTGTGTTATATTTTTCATATAGGGGTTTTAATTCATTAAACAGCTCAGTGTCTCATATGGCACTTGTTTTGTAACGTTTCGGAGGAGGGAGGTCCCGCACACGTGGACCCCTCCTCTCTGACTGCTAGGTCCTTCGGGGTAGAGACAGGCTTATATTTCTTTGTGTTTTCTCCCAGAAGTAAAGGTGCCATAGACATCCACTCCCTCCTCATTGGTGGGATGATACAATGAAGGCCACAAGCAGCCCAGTCCGGTAGGCTCTTCCGAGCCCTCTGAACACATAACACAACTGGCAAAGGTCATTCAGACCTTTGGCTTAGTCTATCATTTTCAGACCCATGGCTTAGTCTGTCATTTTACTCTTAAGTCAAAAAGGGGGAAAACAGTAAACAAATATCCCTCTGGTTCCATATCTATGTGTCCCGTTAAAAAGTATGAACTGTGTTAAATGCAGGCTTATGCTTTGAAGTTCGATTTTATTTGTTCATCTGGTAGCTATTCATTGAATCCCCAGTAAGTGTCAGACAGTCTTCCTGGTGCTGTAGACGAAGCAGTTAAAAAAGCAAAGTTCCTGTCTTTATGGCTAGCAAATTCTTGCAAGGGGTTTTGCCAATAATACGGTTATGACAAAATCTGGCTTTTTTTCTGGTCTTTTATTTATTTTAATTTCAGAATATATCCAGTGTGGAAGATCTAATACTTTGATTTATGATCTATTCTTAACTGAAGTCCTCTTCAGAAACCTTTAAGTAATTATACTCCATAATTAAATGATCAAGAAAGATCCATTCTATTTTGTTTAAAAGATTCAAAGGGAATTGGGAGTAATGGTCTAGCTGGCAGAGTTGTGTGTAACTATTTTCCATTAATATCTGCAGTAGACCAGAACTCAGGCTTGGAAATAGACAGTGCTGTGGGGGCGTTACAGAAGAGACTAGAAACTAAGTAGGCTTGTATAGTGTTGCACTAAGTAGCATTTTGTCCATGTTATGTAAGAAAACAACACATCGCTGTTTCCATTACCGCAGGCAGCGTGAAGATTCAGACCTTCGGGAACAAACTCTGGTGGAGCAAGGCTGGCTGATGCTGATATTTTGCTCTCGGCAACATATACGTGCAAACAACACAGCACATATTTGCTATGACCTTGGGGAAGCATCCGTTTCCTCAAGATAAATTGACCAACACGTAGAAGAGGCATGCAATTCCAAAGTCATCAAACGTAAAGCAGCTTAAATAAGTGGCACTCAGGAAATGAGCATATGAAAATGGAGTGCAGAGTCATGCCCTGCTCTCGAATGCCTCGTACAAAGTGGCGAGAGGCAGAGGGTGTCTATCGCTTGCACAAGCTCTCCAGTATTTTTTTGCCCAAGCTGTTTGAGGCCAGTAGGCTCCCGCACAAGCAGAACGTCCAACCATCAATCCTTCAACTGGGCCCTTCACGTTGGCCGCTGGGTTACAACCTCACACATGGACGATGAGCAGGCTTATCCGTGAGGGCAGGTCCTGTTGGCGGCAGCAGACTCTGCAGTCACTGGTTTAGTCCCTGTGTCTCCGACTGTCCCTCATCCACTGGGACACTCTCCTTGTTCCTCAAGGTCACCGGGCAACACCTTCGCAAACATGGTAGTGGTTAGTCACACTTAATGAAACACCTTTTCCCTGTGTGTTTTCCTTTCATTGATAACATCACACAAAGAAGTCTAAGGGTTCCTTAGTCCACGTCGAGTCAGATAGTTCTTGAAAAATTACGCAGGCTGGGAAATCAATTGGCTCAGGCTAGAACGTTTGAATCTCTAAAATTACAATGAAAATAAAAGTGTGTGCTGAGAAATTTGGGGACTACATGTCTCTGGCAATGTGAGGTCATCTCAAGGAACGATTTCCTCCTCAGGCTCAGAACACAACTTCTGAGTTTAACATAGTACAATGAATGCGGGAAACAGCAGAACAGAAAGCAACAGAATTAAGTCCTTCTTCTGAGTGCACTGTGTTGGGGGGGACAGTCAGAGGCTCAGGCGAAAACAGGTCTGGGAAGGCAGCAGAACTCATGTACGTGAACATCCTGAACTTCCAACACAGGGTTTTTAGCCTTTTTGTGGAAAACTAATCATGATGGGCTCGGACATGCCTGTATTTGTGGCCAGTTCTCTTCATCAGAAAATTCTATGCAAATCTGCCTCTTTGCAGAGCCCCCCGCCCCCCACACACAGTGGATTAGAGTCCTGCCCTTTAGGGTCACAAGGAGAAGCAGGCTTTGTCTCCAAATATGGACAGATCAACATACATATGAGTAAATGCCACATGGGGGGTATTCAGTAAAACATAGGGTGCAAAGTCAATGAGAAACACATGCATAAGGACTTTGTATTTGGGTGCACCGTGGGAGACGTTTCCATAAATATTTGTTAAGCCGTGCATGAGGCTGGGCAGTGGAAAGGATTTCTAAAATAGACAGTGTGGAATAATCTAACTCCTGAGTGCCTATCTATGGCTGAAATGCATGAAATCCTCTTTTAAATGGCCCAGTTTTTATGAACAGTACCTGCATTTATATTTCATTGTATCTTGAAACTGTATGTTTGAGGTCGGTGGCCTGCAACCTCCCCACCGGAGCCGCGCTGCCCGGCCTGGGTCCAGCTCTCCCAGGCGCTCACTGCTCACCTGCCTCGCCAGCACCGGTCTGCACTTATTCACCTGTGTGCCTGACCCCTCTGTGCTGCTAGCTCCTTCCATCCCTCCGAGAGAGCTGTTGAAACTCCGCTTGCACAACCAATGCTCACCAAGCTTTTCCCTGACTCTGGTCGGAGGAGAAATCTCACGGCAACATGCTCCCTTATCAAGAAACACCGTTCTGTTTTCAAATAAGGACATTTATGTGCATGCAGTTTGTTCATATTGCATCGTAACTCTCACCTCAACAAACGCCAGTGCTAACCGAAACCGTCTCCTCCTGGAGAGAGGCCCACACTGGTTGTGCCCAGAGAACTCAATGCTCTGTTCTGCAAATGACCTCCTCAAAGAAGCTCTGTGTGCTGCAGACCTACTGTGTGTAAAAGGAGACCCGTGGAGAAAAGGGTGGGAATACATTTCACCAAGGATAAGCTGGGTGGGAGTGAGGACTGTGAAGGAGAGAGAGACGTCATTACGGCGGTATGCATAGCAGTCTGATATGTCTGGCTAGCACCGAAGAAATAGGAACGGCAGAACTCCTAAGACAGGCAACGTATTTCAAGTTCATTATGAAGGCTATTTCTCTGAGGTTGTGTTGTTTTCTTTTTAAAGGTAAATGCACTTTTGTTCTTTCGTTAACAATCCATTATTCAGAGTAGCTGCCTCTTGGGAGCTATATGGAACCAAAGAAGAAGTAAGTGCCCTCTGTCATCATAATATTTTAAAATATTCAAGTTGATGAAAATATGTAAGTGATCTAAATACATGACAGATCGCAATGCCTATCATAAAATTATGCAGCAACACACATATGCACTGCAGGGATTTGAGTTAAGTGACAGAATTTTCATAAGCAAGAAGTGAGCACTGAAAACAGATATGAGTTTTAAAACGGGTTATACAATCTCAGTTTCAAAGGTCAAGTTAAGACATGATTAATTGAAGAAAATTCTTAAATGCTCTATAGAATTTATTTGAAATGAAAATGGCTTCTGAATCCATTTGGAAGGCATTGTCATGTGATAAATGGGAAATGAAGAATATAGCTATGCCTATAAAATCTTTATGGCACAACTTTATTCCTTAGGAGTGAAACGCTGCTAGTTTAGTTCTTCACTTTGGGAGGATTTAAATAGTTTGTGGAGAAAGCATCGAGAGCAGGCTTGAAATGTGCTCCTTCCTTCTCGCTGCCCCCGCCCACGGGCTCCGTCCTTACTTCCTGCACTTCAGCAGAATGCTGACGCTTGTCTACTATTATTTCTAGGTTATGGGCCCCGCCCCTCCCAGACCTTTGGCCTTCCTCCTCCAATCTGAGCAATCCTCTTCACAGGTCACGCCTGCATATTAGAGAAAAACCTCTCTTTGACAGAGTACTCTCTTTCCCGTAGATTTTCCGCAAGGGCGGTGACACTTGAAAGACCCCTCTCCATCGACGTACCGACTCACTTCATCCACTGCCTTCTTTAATTTGATGCCACGGTCGTGTGCGACGTTAAAGAAAACACCACCGGGACATGTGTCAAAGTGGTCGGGCAGCCTCCACTCAGGACCGAAGCCAGGGGGTCTGTACTATTTATTGCAACAGAGGAGCCGGAGGGCTGGGGCTCAGCCGCAGAGAGAAGGACAAGCGCACTGGGATTTGCAGCTGGGAAGGATGGGGGCAACGGAAGAATGGGAAACTGCCAGGGAGAGCCATCGAGGGTAGGAGGATTATTGCCACAGCGTTTTCACAGGATTCTTGCTGAAAGCAGGCCAGAGTGAGCAAAGGGGTAGGATGCAGAATTCGACATATTTAAGGGTGCTCAGACATCAGGAGTAGCGGGGATTCTGGCTAAACTGACTTAGCGGTATTTGTGCCCAAAATGGGGTATGGGCCAAGGACAAGGACATGTGTCAAAGTGGTCGGGCAGAGACGCCTGACAAGACTGCTCAGGGGGATCACCCTGGTCCGTAATCTCCAGTGAGTCTTCCTCTTCATAGGAAGTGCTAGCTACCTCCCTTATGGTAGGATAAATTAAATAAATTTATCTTTTCTTTATCTATGGGCTAATCAAAAGGGATTTTTTTTAGGTGAATTTCACGGCTTTCTCTGGGAACTGCCCTCAAACGGTTGCAAAATAAAACTGGGGACAGTGACGGCGTGACATAGTATCCAGGTTTCTTGGTGGAAGCGTCCCGACCTGACCTTTGCATATTCATCTCCTGGAGCTTGTTTCCCACTGTTAAAAATACACTCTTCTTTGTAAAATGTGTGTAAAAGTTTCTGGGACTCGGAGCGCTATGCCTGCTCCCTCGCTGTTCTTGAATTTTCATTTGTCTCCTGTTTTAAACAGGCTCCTTTCTTTAACTGCCTGTCCAGACCCTCCTCTCTGACACATGCATAGACACCCGACCTACTCAGATGTGCCTGGATCCACTGCTGGCCCACTTTTCTCTCCCACCAGTGACACACACACGCAGTGACATGTCTCCGATGGTGAGGACAGGCTTTTGGCCCCGGGTGCTGTAAGTAACATTGTTGGCAGGCCCTCCTCATCTTCTTGTATTTTAAGTTCTTTCCTCATTTCCCCGCTTCCAACCTGCGAAAGGGATGTTAAGCATGATATATACCGCCTTTTCTCCACACGTTTGCTTTTGGAAATGCAACGACGATTGTAAGAAAGACCATCCTGACCTGCAAAAATTTGAAAATTTATTCAAGGCTCCCTCCCTATTTTTATTTCTCCAAAGTTCAACACGGAGTCTGGCCCCGCTGAGGCCCCACGTGCTCAGAGAACCCTGACCTCTGACATTCCTGTAACGGGAAGGGGGTGAAATCGCTCTAAAGCGATGCTAATGGCAGAGGCTACGGCTTGAGCAGCGCCCCCTTGCGACTGCACATGCCATAGCAACATGCCTTGCATCCCCGGGAGGTCATCTCATCTCCCTCTCACCCAGTGCTAAAATCAGCAGGGACCTTTTTTCCCCCCAAAAGCCCTAAAAGTCTTTGCTGATGAGCAGCGCCATTAGGTGAAGACGCATTTCTATTCCTGTACGGGTGAACTGCCCAATCCGTCTCTGTCTGCCAACAAATGTGTGTCTTTGTGCCCTGCTGACTGACGTTCACCCACAAGAACCCCGGCAGCTGCTGGGACACCACCTTCCTTTGCGGTCAGACGTCCAGGAAAGGGTGTTCTCTGTCCCTTTCCATCACTATGGCAACTAAGTACCGGACCAATCATTCCAATGGAATCAACAAGAAAGACAAGCGCACAGAGAGTGAAGCCAAATGCTAAATCAGCTCTCACCTCCTATGTTCTTTCTTTCATGGAGTTTACAAAAATTATTTTTGCCTTGAAACTTCTTGATGAGACAAACATTAGTTTTCTCTGATAAGAAATAAAATGACATTATGTTGGGTCTCCATCACAATCATATCATCATAAAAGTGTTGGCACAAGTAAGGTTTTTAGTACAAGTAAACTTACAATGAATATGCATGTGGCTTTGATAAATTGCCGAAACATTTCCTAAATGTAGTCGGCTTAATTCATAGGTAAATTCATTCAAAACCTGTAATTTTAACTTTCAGCACTTCAACTGACATTGCAGCTAAAATGAAGTATTTAAGCTAATCTATCTTAACATTATAAATAGAATCATTTACATCAATGAGCAGTTTCCATGTTAATTCCAGCTCTACCGACTTCCCAGTCATTTAAATGTAATAATATTTAAGAACTTGTACTGGAGAACTTCTTACAGGTTAATAACAATAATTTCTTATGAAAACAAATTTCAAATTAAATATCAGAATTCAATTCTGAATATCACATGTTGAAGGATTGGAACTAGTGGGGATATCTCTGGATTAGACGTGTTTGGGGAAGTGACAGAGACTTCCTTTCCGTGTCACTCAGGATTGGTCAAGTTCTGTTTGGGAAGCAAGTACCTCCCAAATCTCAGTGACTGAAACCTAAAATGGCATTATTTTAGCTTGCACTGTGTGACTCAGTTCATCACAGTCACCTTGGGTCCCATACCAGTAGAGAAGCCCCCCGTCAAAACTGGCCCTAATACCTGGGAATATATCCCGCCTACTGCCCCCGCCCTCAATAATTTTCCCTTTTCTCTTTTCATTTTTGCAACTTTATTTTTTCTTCCTTGTCACCAGTCTCTCTCTCACTATTTCTAACTCCACAATTCCATCCTTCCCAATTCAGAATTTGTTAGTTTATTAGTGTCCTCTCCTTTCAGAAGTTTGCAACCGCAGTTGAGAATAAAAGGACACCATACTTAAGTCTGAATCTACGGCGATTCAGAGAGTTCAGAATTGTGTTGCACCGTCGGTTAAATGCTCAGACCTCACTCTGGCCACAGCTCATCGGCCACACCCACCAACAGCGACCTGGGCAATCCCACTTTAGGCCTGGATGTGGAAACTCTGACAGAACTGTGTGGCGAACAGCACTAACACTAAACAGTCCATTCACTAGGCACCTACTCAGTTCATGTTCACTTCCATGGCAAAAGGAGGTAACTCCAAAGTCCCATGAAGTCAAGACCCAAACCTCAAAGTCCATTGTCTCTAAGTGACAAGCACTTGTCACTACAGCAGATCTAGGTATGACCCTCCCTTGACCTATAGAAACATCAGGTAACTGTATGGCCCGCCTCCCAGAAATCTGCCGTGACTGAACAAAAATGGGACAGAGTAAGCACTCCCATTCACAGATGGGAAGAGAGTGCCCAAACATCATCAGTGCCCCACCAATGACATGTGTTCTGAAGTCCCATGAGCAAAAGCAACGAGCAGACCCTGCACAGCTAGTGGTAAAGGTATCTCAACTGGACCTTAACGTCTGTCATCCTATGTGCTGGTCTCTGGCCCCTTCGCTTCTTACCTCTGCCTCCAAAGAGGCCTCACCTCTTCTGATGTCCTGGTGCATCTGAAGTGGACATTGAGGGTTTTGACATCCTCAGGGGCTGGTCAAGTTTTCCCAACCTGCTTCCCACCTGCAGAAAGTTGGAGACCCAAGAGCTAAGCGTCAAACAATCACACATGCTTCTAGCCCAGACCCAAGGTTCCTACGGTGATGTAACTCTCAAAAAGTCAGCTGCAAATTTGTGTGATTCCAGCCAGTGCCAGACACCACGAGCTCCATCCAGAGTGACTTGGTAAATGTGACTCTGTGGACTCAACTGTAGGTCCTGGAGCCTCTCGGGTTTAGTGGTAGAGTCTTTTTGCCTTGAGCCATTTCGTCCAATCAAATGGATCTACCTTCTATCACCTTAGTCGTCAGGAGGTTTTAACTGGATTTGACAGCCAAGCCCTTGATTGCATTCTTCCTGCATGACTGAGTTTTAATCAACCTTTGTTGTTCAAGGAATTTCTCAGTATTGTCTTTTACAGGTCAGGGCTAAGAAGCAATTTCTTTTTCCAATCCTACAATTCCTCACATTTTGGACTTTCGCCAAGCTCTGTCGTTCCTGTTTACACACTGGTCAATTATTTCTGAATCCACCTCTTCATCTTTGCATTTCCCGAATGCAGCCAACAGGAACCAATGCGCATTACTAACATCCTATTTCCCAAACATTTTCCCTAAACCAACAAGGTCAGAGATAGATTACCTGCATTGCACATGATTGCAGTTGGCGTTTGATGATGTGTTTTCCACCATATAACATGGACAAATAGCATGTGAGTCGCTCATAACAGTTCCCTCACCACCCAAGCAAATGTCTCAAGGCAATATAAAATATGTCGCTCTGCTATCATAGCATCTGGCTTCCCGGGCCCAATTTGTATCAGTTAGGATAGGCTAGTGGAGGTTGTAGATGAAAGAGAGAGGAAAGAGGGGAGGAAAGAGGGAAGGGAGGGAAAAAAAGGAAAAGCTCTGAAATCTCAATACTTTAAGAAAACAGGATTTTAGTTGTATCCTGGCTTATCAATTTCTCAGCCTTATCAACCCCAAAGATCTGCGTTTCCTACCTGACCTCACCCAGTCATCCAAATCCTTATCTGGATTCACAGCACCAGTTTATTTCGTAAGCTTCCCCCACCACTTTCCGTTTCAATGTCCCAATACTGTCTCTCTGGGCCTCCCCGCATGACCCCACGTTGCTTCCTGCCCCTTCGCCCCTGCTGCCCCCTCTGCCTGGGTTATTTTCTGCACATTTGTGTGTGTGTACACCTCTGTCTTCTCAGCTGAAGTATCACCTTTTCAGCAAACTATCATTTTTAATTTTTGATTGTTTCAATTAGTTAAAATACAGTATTATATTAATTTCAGGTGTACAACATAGTGATTACACATTTGTGTAACTAATAGTTACGTAAGTGTGCTGGTTTTTTTTTTCAAAAAAGAGGCAAAATTCCCTGCCTGTTGGAGATAAAGTACACCATTTCTCTTATTAAATTTCATAACACTACTTTTCATTATCTAAAATTACTTATTGCTCTCCTACAAAGTAAGGAGGGGTTTTTGGTGTATTGCATTTTTTTCCGATTTTTTGTTTGATTTTTTCCCCACTATTTTTATCGTTGACACTAACACAGATGTCCCCATTTTTCCCCTTTCTCCCCCTCCTCCCAGCTCCTGCACCCCCTCCCCTGTGCCTGTCACCACACTGTGGTCTG
This sequence comes from Sturnira hondurensis, assembly GCF_014824575.4. Taxonomy (NCBI): domain Eukaryota; kingdom Metazoa; phylum Chordata; class Mammalia; order Chiroptera; family Phyllostomidae; genus Sturnira; species Sturnira hondurensis. The sequence continues at coordinate 10,405,650 of NW_028091156.1, forward strand.
TTTCTATGAGTTATGCATACAGGATCTTTGACTTCTTTCAACCAGTTGTCCCTCCCCATTCCCTCTGACAGCCATCATGGGTCCACACCTCTGTTTCTATTTTGTCCACCAGAGTCCACACATGAGTGAGATCGTACAGTATTTAAAATGCAGTTGGGCCAAGTCAATATTACAGCTCACGATTTATCTACAGCAGGGTATCAAAGCTGTGTGAACATTTATGATACACTTCAAAGGTGTTTTTAAAAACTGCTTCAATTACGTCCTGATGTAAGAAAACACTTTTGTGCGGGGTTTAGGCTAATAGAATTAGGAAATAAAATAGGATTTCTAGAATTGGATGGGTCATTTGCGTGAGACTTTGTCATGTCAGAACGTGGGACCACCAGAAGCCGGCGATTACAGGCAACCCAGAATCTCGAGCGGGTGGTAAGTCACCATTGGACTGTATTCATTACACAGGGGATTTACCTGACTATTGCTCTTCCTCCTTCAGCAATTTTTAGAAAGCCTTTGGAAAGGCAGGATGTAAGCTGAGAATGGCAGTGTGGAAAAGGAGCTTTTTTCCTCCCTTTTTTTAACGTGACATGAAGGTAAGAGAGAAGACATGTTCTTTTCCTATTAAAAACAGAGCGAAGCTTGGCAACTATGATACCGTCTCACAAATCCAGAAAGAACTGGAAGTTTATGCAATTTTAAAATACCTCAGGAAAATGTTCATGCATATCTTTTAATTCCAAGTCATTTAACTTGTATTTAAACATGCTAGCCTAGCAAAACCACATCAGTGATTTCATTGGTCCAAATGAAATAGATGGGAATGGAGTGGGGCTTGGGGAGAAGGAAGAAAGAAAATTAAAATTATTGCCCTCAGGAAAATAACACTTACAGGACATAAAAATTGTTTAATAACTTGACCCAAAAATGCAAATTCTTTTTAAAGAGTCCGAATTCGAGCTCTTACTCCTAACACCTCTGCTACGATTGTGGAGGAATTAAAGCCTTCGCTGCTGGTGATCAGAGACCTGAGAACTTCACGTCACCCACGGACCTCTGGGACCTTTTGAGAAGTCACTTAATGTCTCTCGCCCTTAGTTTCCTCTCCTAAAAAATAAACGAGTTACAGACTAGATCAGTATTTCCTAGCTATGTGGGTCTCCTAAAGCAGTTCCCGAGATGGAGGCTGAGCGGGTTTGGGGCTGCAGTTTCTTTTTTAATAAGCACATCGACTCAGCTCACACGCAAATGGCCGTCTCCGGGCTCGCTGGCACACACCCCGAGCACATCCGAGAACCTCCCAGAAGCCCGTGTGGGGCCCGGCGGTGTCGCGGGGTCTGTTAAAGCGTCAGCTGGTTGCACAAACGGGAAAGAGAAGCGCTGTGGCAATGCTGGCCTTTATCTCCGGGGCCAAGCGTCGCCGCACAAGTCTGTGGTGTCACTTCCCTAAACAACGCGGGGCGGGTTGCACTTTGGTTCTTCACTTCCACATTTTTCTGTCTCTACAGGGGCAGAGACACGGCTCTTGGAACTCTTTCTTCCCATTAAATTCGAAGTGTTGCCGGCAGGGTGGAGATCATCTTTCCTCCTACCATGGATAACAGTGGGCTTGTAGCATTAACCAGTGAAGGACGTAATAAATTACACATCTCTGCTTTTTAGGGAGACCATGGGAACATCCTTGATTTTTGTTTCTCAGTTAAATATGTGTGAGTCAAAGGAAAAAGCTTTTTTCAAGTTAATACATGGTTCAGCAAAAGAAGAAGCAAGCAAAGAAGCCAAAATCAGGTAAAGTCATAATTTTTAAAATCTGCCTTCCACTTTTCAAAAAGCATTAGTGATGAATATTTGTCAGCCCTTGTTTTTAAAGTAGCCTATTTAAAATATATTGATTGTGCTGTTGCCAAGAAAAGTAAGTTTTTACTAGAAGTAAACAACTGTTAAGACTAGTATTTTCATTAGAAAAAGGTGCAACAATTTTAACTACACTAACCAGTAACAATCTTTACGGAAATAGAATCTTACATAATTTGCAGTCACTGAGGGGGGAAAAAAACCAAATATTTCATATATGCTGTCCTAATTCCTCTATAAATATAGATGCTATCCTAATTCCTCTAGAAACAGTGTGTGTAAGTGAAATTCTTTAAGGAAACCATTGTGAGTGTGGGTGGTGGGTGAAAATGGCTGTCCAGGGAAATCATCAGTTCCCCACCTGACGGTCACAGGGACAGAGTCTGGGGTCGAAGATTAGTCCTGAGGCTAATCCCTTCTCATCACAGAGCTAAGGAAAAGAGAAATCGGCTAAGTCTTCTCCTGCAGAAAGCTGAGCTCCAGGAAGAGTCACGCCTCAGCAGATCCGCGCCCTTGGCCAGAGACACCAGGTGAGGGCTTTTCACAGTCAGGCAGCAGGCGGGGGAGGGATTTGGCTGATGCTCCCGTGAACGATTTCAGAAAGAGAAAACCAGGGACCTCCATTTTATTGGAAGTCACAAAGTCATATAGGAAGGTTAGAGGTCTCACTGCAAATATATATATATATATATATATATATATATATATACACACACATACATAGAATATATATATATTCTATGAAATATAACTACTGTAATGTCTTGAATTATAGAATCTCAATAAATGTAAAGTTGCTGCTTTAAAATTATAGACTGGCCAATTTTGAATGATATCTTTTTTCCTCATAAACTGATGAAATACTCATCAGGAGTTTTCACAACGTAATATTGTAAAAGAAGAGCTAGTCTTATCCTCTCTCAATAGTTTGAAAGAATGTCCTAGATAAAATAGCAAGTAAAGCACGAAGAGGCTATTTTGTCCTTTTTAGCCATTTTTTAAATTCAAACAGAAAATAGAATCACCCTTATGTGCTCACATAATATAAAATCTTCTAAATATGAAACATGACCAATAAAAGATTCAAGACAAATATATTTGATTCCCTAAACTATCAACATATCAAACTATCTGTTGTATTTAAAATGTTTTCTATTTCTTATCCCCTTAAAACCTCACCAAACTTCCTGTATCGATTTAAAAAACAAACAAAACAAAACTGCTGCACACTGTGGTAAGAGTCTCAAGGAAATTGCAGCTAAAAAAAACTGACTGAACGATACTTGTCAGTTTAGGTTCTTCAATTTGCTGAATTAAGGAAGATAATTGGCCTATTTTTTTCTTGGTCTTAAACCTAACATATGATTAGTTTTTCCCTTAGAAAATAATCATAGGCGACACTGAAAAGAAAGTTGACTGATGTTTTTGATGTCTCCAACATGAACACAACTTCCAGTATGTAACAGTCAAAAGGGACCCCGGTGGAACGGTCTGGAAAGAGCACACTGTTGCCCACGTTAGGGCCGAGGCTTAGACAGATCCTCTGCACGCTCCCTTCGAACACCTGTTGTGTCTTGCAGAGTCCGCCCTGAAGAAGCAGGAAGATGGGGTGAATCATTTGAAAAACTGCTTTCCCATAAAGGTTAGTGGTATTTTTCCCAAATACGTATTCCTGAATAGAAAATTATAAAAAGTATGCATGTAACTATACCACAGAGGCCGTGATAAAGATTGAGTCTGGTTGATAATTCACAACAGTCTGTTTTGGATCAACGGAAATAACTAAATAATATAAGAGCACTAACAGAAAATATTTTTTAAATTACTCTTATTTTATTACAAATTACTTATTGTGGTTGAAATAGTATTTCTTTGTGCTGTGGTTAATAGCATCAAATTTGTAATATTTTTGATTTTTGAATGAGACCCTCGGTTTTATGAAATTCCAGATATATCTGTGTTATTTTTATTGTTAAGGGGCTGGAATTTAAAATAATTCCTTTAATAGAACATTTAGAAACATGAAGATAGTTTCTTTTAATTTTATAAATGCTTTACTCTTCATATCTATCATCTGGGTTTAAAGCAGAACTTTGCAAAAGTGAAGAATCAGGTGGGTAAGTTAAGGAGAAGCTTGGCAGAGGAGATGGGAGGTTGGGACAAAGACCCAGTGCCCTCTTGCCTGTCTCACACTGGGACACAGAGCAGAGCATGGAGGACAGCCAGAGACGGGCTTTAGGGCTGTTTCGCAAACCGTAGCAGATGAGTGAGCTCCCTCGGTCTCCACCCAGTCCTGGAGGTCTTCCAGGTAGCAGAACCACCTGAGCTACACTGAACTAATAAGTAGCAATGGGGCTGGGCAACCACAGGGCTCCTGGTTTGCCACACTGACCCAGGCAGAGTCTGCCTAAGAAGCCACGCTTTATCATTGCCAAGGGTCCACACACTTCCTGGGGCCCGCAGCCTTCACTGGTATCTCAAAGTTTTCCTGCTCTGACCTCTCACCCGTTGAAACCAAAACCCTACCCAGCGATTCCCCAGGTGAAGCTAACCAGGCTGCTCTAAGGCTGTTCACTGCATTGGGGGTGGGGTTCGCATCCTAGGGTGTCAACTGGAAGAAGGGGTTCTTATTTGGGGGCCAGCTGGGAGGGCCATAATTCAGCCTCAACGACTGCATTCCATTTGGTGAAACCCCACCGTTCCTGTCTTCATTTTCTGAGTTTCTTCTCTTCCTCAATTGTCTATCCCTGTATAAGGCCTTGGTGACAGGTTCAAGTTCCCTTGAATTTAGTGACCTAAAAACCCTATTTCTGCAGGCTGTTCCAGAAAAATTTCCCTCTTCCAATGAAAACAGATTCAGCCTCTGAATTGTAATATTGACTCAGAGAAAGAAAAATGTATAGAGAAACCAAGACTTAAATTTAGGCAAGAATATAATCAACGAAGATGAAGGGTAGTAGTAAGAAGGGACATTCACGCTGACAAAATATAGCTCGCTACTCTTCCCTTCTTATTTCCCTGTTACTTAATACTCAATTACTTCATACTCTATCACTCCCTTTGGAGAAGAGTAAGGTAAACAGTTTTCCTCAATTACTCACTTTCCTTCATTCCCTATATCCAATCATTTCTGAACTAGAGTCAACATTTTTGCCAAATGTCAAACCTGGCCCACCCTCACTAGTCCCGCCACCACTAAATTTATCAGTTAAAGCTAAATCACAGCAACCAGCTTCCATAAGTCATGCCTGCCAGATTCACTTAATTAACATGTTTTCCAATTATTTCCAGTATTTTTTTTTAAAAGATTGGGAGAGGGAGAGAAACATCAATGTATGGTTGCCTTTTGTGCGTCCCCTGCTGGGAGTTGGCCTGCAGGGAACCGGCCTGCAACCCAGGCATGTGCCCTGACTGGGAATTGAACTGCAATCCTCTGGTTCGCAGGCCTGTGCTCAATCCACTGAGCTACACCAGCCAGGGCCCAATTATTTCCAATATTTCAGCACATTCCACCCTTTAGCAAGAGCAGAAAGTTCAGTGGAATTCAGTTATCTGGAGCTTGACTGTTTATTATAAGGAAGATAATCTTTGCAGCTGTGAATCACCTAACCCGGCATGTCAACGGGCAAATATTAAGAAATATTAAGTACTCAACTAACACAACCATCTTTGTCGTGAGAAAAAGTTAGTCCAGGGTCCCTTTGAGCTTTGAGTTTTGAGTTCCGGGTCTCTCCTGTGAGGCAAGAGAATCTGATCTCATTAAGCTTCCTAATCACTCTGACCTTTGGCCTCCTCGCTGGTAAAGGGAGACAACCAGATTATTTAGCTCCAATGGAAACAGATTTCTGTCAGGATTCATGAGATGGCCAATAAAATGTCAATGACCAATGACAGCTTGACACTGCACAAATGTAAACATTCACTGCTCTTTGTGGATATACAAAAGGACAAATATCAACAATTAATATTAATTCCTGCTCTCTGTCCCCCAGTCCACTCCTCACTGGATAAACGTCATGGACAGGGTTCGATTTCAGTTGGAATAAATACACAGGCTGGATTTATTCCTTTAACTTCATAAATGGGTGCGTAATCATTTCATTACGCTCTCACAGCCCATTCAGAGAGAAGAAGGTTAGCAATGGCACTTAGCCCCGCGGAAAACCCTCTCCTGACAGTCGGTGATTGTTCGACTTTGTAAGTGGTCAAAACCAAAACAGAAAAAAATACATAATTGGTTCCTTTTCACCGGTGAGAATCCTAAAGAGCTGCTGCGACAGAGCAGCACTTTGAATTGAGAGGGGGCAACACAAAGAACACAAAATCAGCACTGACCCACTTGGGGGCTGCCAACAGTGCTGGTGATTGATGTGCTAATTAAATTATATTGAATTCACCCCAAATCATGGACTGGTATGCTTTTAATGAGTCCTCAAAAATCCAATGATTTCAACTTCAAAGCTTATTGTAATATGAAATTATTGAGCTTAAAATAATCAGCTAAAATAGTCTCTTGGTGGCAACAGTTAAATTCAGTTGATTTCTACTGACTTGACGCTAGGTCAACGGGGAAAAATCTTATATTTGTGTATGTCCACACACACCCATACGCACACGTCTAGAAAGATCTTGCTCTATCAAATTTTAGAGAATTTCTCTTTGGTTAAGTAATTCTCAAATTCTGTGTGTTGTATCTATTAAAAGTAAGTGGAAGTTGTATTGCATTTAGTCAAATGGGACAGGAAATGATAAACAGAATAGAATTTGAGTATTCAGTTTGACAAAACCCCTCGAGACTGATTATTTGCATCCTTAGAAAGGGAGCCACAGAAGAGACGGTTCTTACTCTAGATTTTAGGGGATTCATCAAAATGCACCATTTGGCCAAGGAGGAAAAAGAGAACACCCAAGCAGAGGGCCAGCGCAGGCATGGGGAACTAACCAACACAACGGGTTTAGGGAACTATTAGAAAGTCATCTTTTGCTGCAAAACAAAATTTGAAAAAAGGTGGCTTAAAAGTAACAGACAACAGACCAGTGAGGCTGACATGGGGGGGAAGGGTTTTGCTGTGAAACCAAAAAAAAAAAAAAAAAAATCCATGCAGTTCTTTTCCTTGGCATTTTCACTAATTTACTCAAATTTCAGTCTTAACATGTCATTTAATTCTTTCAAATTTCAGAAAACAAAGTAGGCAAAAATCCAAGGAAATCTAAACAATGTATGGACTTTAATAACAATGTATCAGTATTTCATAATAGCAGGGAAATGAATGTGGGGTATATGTCAACTATACTATCTCATAACTTCTCTATAAATCTAAATCTGTTCTAAAATGAGTTTTTAAAGAATGATCTCAAACTTATTACATAGTAAATTATTAGAACTCCTCAAAAATTTAACTGCTGTGGCCCATTTGTTTCTAGGAAGATAGTAGAATAATTTTTTCTGCCATCCTTGTTTATTGGCAAACTAGTCTATAATTGCAAAATGAATTATAAAAATCTGCAATGTAGCTACATGTATAATTAATAAATTTTAAATGTTGTTTAGTAAAGACAAAAAGCATGAATAAATAAAAAACTAACATCAGACTATGTCTGCCTTTCATAGTCGGTTTCAAATGTAGTCATCAGTCTTCTCATTGACTGACTCTGAAAGTAAATGCTATCAATACAAAGTTGGTTAATTCTGATAAAATTATTTATATACGTTGCACTCATACATACATGTGTGTGTTATGTAGGTATATGTATGTGGTTCTGTGTGAATCATCTCTGAAAGTAAAATACTACTGCTGAATGTATATAACTTGGAAAACAACTGCCTAAATACATGAAAAATGCTAACAAACTTGTGATGTGTGATATGGGCTTCAGAAAACCACTGAAAGAGATTATATGTATAGATGTGTGTGAGATTCCACCAGGCAGAAGAAGAGGGAATTGTTGAGCAGAGGAAAGGGTACAAAAAGCATTTGAGAAACACGAGATGTTGGTACAACTTGAAAAAGCAAGCAGTCCACTTTCCCTGAGGTGGCCAGTAGTCAACAAACAGGGTGAAGATCAAGTTGGCACAAACTTTGGAAGAGTTGGTTAGGAACATACCTTACAGGTGGAGAGGTAGAATTCTGTGTGTGTCCTATGGACGCCCTACAGGGCTGTTGGAAACATAACAGCTAACCTCAAGGTCAGGGCTGTTTTGGAAAGAAAACGGATGAACTTGGCGACTGCATATGTGTGTGTGTGTGTGTGTGTGTGTGTGTGTGTGTGTGTGTGTGTGTGTGTGTTGGAAAGTGAGGTGAGGAAGAAATAAGAGATGATAAAAGAAAGGATGAGGTGAAGACCCCCAGGTTTTATTCTATAATAAGAGGAAGAGGATGGTACCTTTTATGGATGAGAATTAGAGGCAAAACAATGTTTGTGAGAAGCTACCTAGCTGGAGTTTGAACTTAGTTGCCAGAAGCTTAATCAGAAGTTCTACAGGGTTTGAGAGGCTCTTAGAACATGAACGAGGGTCCGATTATAGATAGAGATTCTCTAACCATCTCACATAGTTCCTATCTGACATGAAAGAGAATTTCCCGTGAAGGAGTCCCATCAACACAGCATCTTCCAACCAAGACAGCACTGCTTACTACCCCGCATACTCTATTGCCCATGCATGGCAAAGAATCCCCATTTCTTAACATTTTCATTAATGGCTATTTGCTTGGACTTCTTGCATCCTGAATTATGGTTCTACTAAGCTTAATTTTGAGAATAATGTACCACGGGTAAGATAAAAATAAAATATGTATGTGTCATTTCATCCCCTTGATTTAAAAGTACAAACTAATTAGACTGTGGAAAGTACTTATGACTGACATTGAGGGAAGGCTACAAGGAAATGCGTACTTGTGTTTTGAGGAAGGAAGTGAGTACTTCTCCTTATGCAGTTCACCTAGTGGCTTTGAAAGTTGCTCTTCCCAATTTTCAGTTACCACTTTTCTGCAAGATAAGGGATTCTAGTGTTCTGAAAAAATAAATTGCCGAATCAAGCTAACCCATCATAAACACCCAACTCTTTAATTATCTAAATGTAAATAAGTAAAAATCCATGTAAAGAATCTAATAAGTAAAATCCATGTAAAATTATAAATGACTTGCATACACAAATTATTATTGCAGAAGTAACCACAACATTCTGTAGCAGCTTAAGAGCTACGAAGCCCAACATCCCAGGGGAAACAACTTGACCTAGAGCTCAGGGCATGAGACCGTATGTGAGCTTCCAACTTCAGAGTCACACGACTTTTGTTTCATTTGGTTTCTCAGCATCAGAGAACTACCCCCGCGTTGCCAGAGTTTCCACTTTGAAACACACAATCCGGAGCATTTCACTCTGACCTTGGGTTCTAACAGGAGGCTTTGGCAGCTGCATTTACCACTGCTGCCGTCTAAAGGCCTGCTCAGTAAGTGACAGCCTCCGTGTGACAGATGGCTCCGCTGTGACTTGACTTAACGCAGCTGCCCAAAGTGAGGAAGAGAAACAGGAAGTAGCTAATGCGCTTGGATTATCTTGCACAACACGGAGTGTCACTTTTGAAAGAGCAATTTACTTCGACTTTTAAACAAATGAACTCCTTCCTTATTCATCGTTAGGTGCTTTCTTGAGTCAGTATTTATTCTTCTCCATTGCAGTCATACGATGCCCACAGACTCCATTCACTTTGAGCCCATCACTCAAAGTGACACTCTTAGCACCTGGCCCTTTTTCTAACACTGGTGCAGTGAGTTCCTTTTGAATGTCTGTACCGATCAAATTCAAGGCTAACCAGGGTGGCAAAGGGCTTTGCACGATATTCCAGGCACACTGGCCAGCACACAGTCCACACCCATGCTCAGAGGATTAGCAAGGGACTATATTTTAAGTAGCATTTATGTTGTTTTCTGAAAGACTTCTATCTGCGTTCCACACATGTTGATCTTTCTCTGCGGCTCCAGAGTGTCACCCCTGCGAAAGTCTTCTGTCACTCCTTGGTATATATATGCCTGCCTTGTCTAACGACCTCCACATCCCCCCATAGTCAGGACTTCATTGCTTTACAGTTGTTCATTGGTAAAGGTTCTAAAATTTGATACAAAGTAAACCTGGGTTCAAATATCAGGGATCTCTTTTTACCAGTTGTAAAATTTCAGGCAACTGAACTCTCTGAACCTCAGTTTTTCCATCTGGACAATGGGTATAACATGACCCACTCCACTGGGCTAGTGTGGAAATTAAATGGCACTGCACCCATCACAAGCATGGCACAAAGGGCCAAGACCTCGCAAACCCTCCAGATTTCTAACTATTGTAATGAATATTGCATTTCCAGTATATAACACGGTCCTCGGGTTCATACTAGGTATTTCATAATTTTCTACAAGATAGATGAAAGAAGCTATTTTTAATTAATAAGGGCCAATTTCAGTTGCCTTGCACATGGATGATCCATGTTAGGTGTCAATACAAAGAATTTCATTAAACATGAGATTTATGAGTTTAAAAAGCAATGATCATATCCTCCTAAAACTGTGATCATTATTAGTAAAGTCACTTTAGGAACAACTTGGTGTTTAAAAACTGATCACTTGGCGCTGATACATAGGAAGAGAAGAAATTGAAATGTAAATGTTTTTTTCTTCACTGTGGTCTAAGTAACTCTGTTTCCGTCCCCCCACTGTGAGAGAGCAGGCATTTCGTTTTGCCAATTTTGCTTCCATTTCCCTTTAAACAGTAAAAGAGGAACAAGTAGGAACAAAGCCCAAGTGCCTTTGCTTGGGCCCCGCAGCCTAGACAGACAGAACCATGACACCCCACCCCATGCGTGGCTGTGGGCAGAGTGCACATTTCCCACATGACTGCTTTCCATTCTTTTAATCGGGGTTCCCCGGAACCTGGTTCTCAGCACCGTGTTGCTGCCTCGCTTCCTATGGCTTCCTGATACCTAGCCGAGTTCTTTCTTTCCAGAAATCCACATCTCAGCAGCCACCAAGCCAATATGAAATTTCAGGTTTCCATGTTTATAAAAATGCAAAGCAGCTATTGGTTCTGAACGTAACTCTTGGAGCCAAACTGAGAGTTATAGTTATTTCAAAGAATGTAAGCCAGTATAAAGGGGATGTTGATTGGGAAGGAAAAGGACACAGTGTAGCAATTTGAGAGTAAGGAAGTGTGAGTGTCTCATTAAGCAGTGGCTTTTCATTACACTAAAAAGTTACCCAGAGGAAACTTCTCAGGGATTTTTTTTTTTTTTTTGGAAATTCTGGTGGAGGCTGGGGCATGACTGCAGAATGATTCAGCCCAGTTGGTCTGCAGATCGCTACCAAGTGTGCTGGGTTGCTTTCTCAGACCCACCCACCGTCCCCATTCCCGGTACTCCTTCAGTGTTGAACCAGGGGTTAAAAGGCTTGTTTCACCACAGCCTCCGGTTTCTTTCTGAATCATTATAGAAAAAAAAAGGAAGACAATAAATACAAAGACAACAATAAAACCAGAGATTAGGCAACGAAGCCACCTTGCCAGTCGCGTAAATAGAAACGAAGAAGTTTTGAAGCTGTTAGCAGCCAGCCTCAGAGTCCGGGCCTGCTGGGTCCGGAAACGTGCTGTGTAGAGTTTTCAGCCACTAAAGAAACATGATCTCAGTAATAAATGACTCAGCCTGCTTCTGTACAAGTCCAGGCACTGAAATACCCAGGGTGAAGGGAATTGTGGGGAACAAAATCAAACAGGAACACCCCAAAAACCAAGAACCCCGTGCTGACTGCTGTGAGAATAGACCCTGGCAAATCCCCTCCCCCCCCCCCCGACTTCCTCTGGTTCATCGTGGGAGCAATTCTGGTTTACAAACATGAACACCAGAAAAAGATCATTAACTTTATGCTGGAAGTGTAATACATTCTTAGGTACTTAGGGAAAATTTTCTCTGTCAAAGTTCTTCAAAGAAACATTGTCCATTCATATTTCCTTGGGACCTCGTGAGAAAAAGCCCCTGACTCAGCTTGAAACATTAACCTTGAAACAAAAAACTGAGCTGGGGAAGTGAGAAAAACACGGTTAAATCTCACTCACATTGATCCCACCGACTGCCTCCCAGAGATGAGAGCGTGGGGCTCATGTTGGAGCCACTCAGAACCGGGCCTCCTTCAGCCTGTGGGGTTCCCAGGACTTACCTCCCCGACACCCAGTGACTGACAACAAGTCCTGCATCGCAAGCCAAACAGACGCGGGCAGGGCCTTCTGGAACTCTCCTTGGCCTCTCGCTTGCTTGTCGCGCTTATTTTTTCACTAGCCCTGAACCACCCACAGCTGGTGCCCTGGGCCCATTTACTGGGGGAAAGAAACGCCGGCATCTCCCGTGTGTCCCGGCAAAACGCCCATGGAGAGAGCAGTGGGCAGAAAGGGCCCACATGACGGTCATCACACTGATGGCTGGAGCCGTCCCCTTCCTGATGCTGGGGGAACTGCCCAGACTGTCACGGCATTTCTCACTGCTGGTTTCTTAACCAAGTCCCTGGACCTCTGATATATTCAAAAGATTGCTCACAATTATTTTTTAAAAAGGGGGGGGGGTTCACGAGAAAGAGGGTAAGTTCTATATGCAGGGCAAGGAAATGGTGGTATGTAAAGCATAATTTGAGAGTTGTGTCTGTTTTCTGTGCCTGCTTTCACAACTTATAACAACTTTAGTGACTTCTTATTATCATTCTGCAGGTCGGAAGGGCAGGACCGACCTCACGGGGGGTGGGGGGCGTGAAACAAAACAAGGTGTCATCAGGCTGTTCTCCTTTCTGGAGGGTCTAGGGGAGAATTCCTGCCAGAGTCATTTGGGTTTCGGACAGAATTTGTCTTTTTGACGTTTTGGGCCAACATCTCCATTCCATTGCTGGCTCTATACTGAGCCCCATTCCCACCTTCTAGAACCCACCACGTTCTCTGACTCATCACCATCTTCTGCAACCGCCAAGGGCAGCAACAGCCCCCAGGGGGCGCCCCTCCGACCCACACCAAGACTCTCCCTCTGTTAAACACTCAGGGCACTGGACTGGTTCCACCTGGACAGGAGTACTTCCCTCTCAAGCCCCTCCTCCATAATAACTGTGGCAAAAGCCCCTTCTCCCCAAGAAGGTTGAGGGTCCCCAGGTTCTGGGGGTCTGTGGCCATGCATGCCTGGGCAAGGGCTGCTTCCAGAGCAAGACGCATTTCTAAAACGTCTCTGCTTGTTTCAAAAGTGAGACCGGGAGCGGCCGAACTTACCAGAAACTCAGTTTCCTGGTCTATGAAAAGGCATATAGGAGGGCATGTTCCAGGCATTGTGGCAAATACTAAACACAGTCGGGAGTATAAACAGCACTTGGCCCTCAAAGCCTCTCAATGTGTTATAAATGCAAAACCCCCCTCGTTATTGCCACGCGTCCGCAGGAAGAGATCCCTTCTTCTCGCTTCATTCTCTGTTGAACTGCTCATGTATGTGACAATCACTGACCAGGGGATAGTATTCTCGAGGGCAGTGGACACAGGAAGTGACTATAAGTGAAAAGGAGCTGGGCAGACAAAGCCGAGAAATGGGGTTTTAAACAGAAAGATCCTGAGTCCTGAGTACCAGAGTACAGTCTGGAAGCAGGGGTAGTTCTGGCGGAATGGCTTCTTGGCTTGCTAGAATAGCCGCCCCCCCGCCCCCCATGCCCCACACACAAACCCAGGGAGAGGTACGGCTGAAGGATACCCAGAGCAAGGCCCAAAGTAGGGGTCACTCTTACTCAGGTCTCAGAATGTCACCGGCCTCATTTCAGCAGCTGAGCAGATTACAGCCAATCTCCGTGAGGATCCTCAGGGTTACTGCTCAGACCTGGGTAGTCGCTCCGCCCTGGAGGGAAGACAGAGCCACTGCGTCAGTATGTCCAGCTGGACTTCAATACCACGTGGTACGTCTTCTCAGCACATCGATGTCTAATAGTTAACCTCTGTCACTGCTTTTTTTTGGCAGATGGGCTGGAGACTTTTACCAGGTTTCTTAAAACCGAATTCAGTGAGGAAAACATTGAGTTTTGGAAGGCGTGCGAAGACTTCAAGAGAAGCAAAGACCCTCAGCAAATTCTCTTTAAAGCACAAGCAATATATGAGAAATTTATCCAGACGGATGCTCCACAAGAGGTAAAGATGACTGGGAAAATGTAGGACTGTTTGAAAAATGTTTGAAAGCATGAGATCGATACCTCCACCCATCCCACAAGGCAGGCTAGGGTTTTGATGACGCAGACTGGGCCTTTACAGGTTTGTTTGTACAAGCAGAATGTAGTCTGAGATATGGCCATGGAGAAACGGCATAATGAAATCACTCCTCGGGTTTGCTTTTGTTCTAGACTAAGAGCGAATGTGATGGTTTGCAACATTTAGGTTCAGTCCCTCATCCACATCAATTGTCTTAGCAGAGCAAAGTCTCATAGAAGCTGGAGATCTTGGTAAGCACCAAAGGGAAGAGAACTCGAGGAGTTTGCCTCACATACACCTTTACCGTTACCTCATCTACCCAGGCAAATTTTTGTTTGCCCTGACATGATTATTCCTTAAGAGAGACTAAGAAAAAGCAAATAGAGACATGCGGGAAACGTAATTTGGCAATGGTTCAAGTAGAAACACAAATGTGATTGTCTTTGACTGCAGGCTCTGTGTGAGGTAATTGTGTGATACAATTGCCGAAATGGGTATAAAACGAGCAAACGTTACCTATCCTTAAATGGGAACTCGACAGTTTCTATATTTTTATTATGTGTTCAACAAATAGTGTTTCTTCAGTGGAGTGGTAGTCCTGGGAGTCTAGCCTGTTAAGAGTTCTGCTTGGCTCCATATTTGTATTGTCCACGAGGTAACATTGTCTGGGTGGGTATCAGTCCACACAAAACGATAATAGTTCTTGCTTCAGTGTGTTTTATTCTGTCTGCGATTCAATGTGTTATTCTGTTGTTCCCAATGTCAACCTTATACACAGACCAAAGAACAAGTCAGCTAATTGTATGGGGTTACCCAAGAGGGGAAAAGAAAGACACGCCCCCCCAAATCTAAAAGGTCCCGCCATCGGAGCCAGATATATCAGTGGTGCTTGGATAAAAAGTATTAAAGGATCTTACATCTTTAAAATATGTTCTTTTCAGCACAATTTTGCTTGCAGTAAGTATAATATCATGAAAAAAGTGCTGGGATACAACAGCCCCACACTCAAATCCCCAAAGGCCCCCAACTCATTGTTTGCGGTCTCTGACCATTATTTTTTGAATGATTGGGCAGAGTTGAGCCCGGTGATCTCTAAGACACTTGTGATTACAGCAGCCCATTGCTCTGAATTAGCAGTGAGAAGGCCAGCAGCAGAGGGCGACAAGAGCCGCAGGGAATGCCAGCCCAGAGTCGGTCATCTGACCCCTAGACCAGGATCACCCTGGCACCCAAACTCGGTGCCCACTCCAATGCTGAATAGTCTTTTTTAAAATATATTTTATTGATTATACCATTACAATTGTTCTATTTCCCCCTTCATTCCCCTCCACCCTGCACACCCCTCCCCCATCCTTCCCCCCCTTTAGTTTATGTCCCCGTGTCTCAAGTTCTTTAGATTCTATATTTCCCCTACTATTCTTGCCCTCCCCCTATCTATTTTCTACCTACTGTCTTTGCTACTTATTTTCTGTATCTTCTCCCCCCTTCTCCTCCTCCCACTCCCCTGTTGCTAACCCTCCATGTGTTCTTCATTTCTATGGTTCCACTCCTGATCTAGCTGTCCTCTTGGTTTGCTTTTGTTTTAGGTGTGGTTGTTAATAACTGTGAGTTTGCTGTCCTTTCACTGTTCATATTTTTCATCTTCTTTTTCTTAGATAAGTCCCTTTAACATTTCATATAATAAGGGCTTGGTGATGATGAACTCCTTGAACTTGACCTTATCTGAGAAGCACTTTATCTGTCCTTCCATTCTAAATGAAAGTTTTGCTGGATAAAGCAATCTTGGCTGTAGGTCTTTGGATTTCATGACTTGGAATACTTCTTTCCAGCCCCTTCTTGCCTGTAAGGTCTCTTTTGAGAAATCCGCTGACAGTCTGATGGGTACTCCTTTGTAGGTGACTGTCCCCTTATCCCTTGCTGCTTCTAGGATTCTCTCCTTCATTTTAGTCTTGGCTAATGTAATTATGATGTGCCTTGGTGTGTTCCTTCTTGGGTCCAACTTCTTTGGGACTCTCTGAGCTTCCTGGATTTCCTGGAAGTCTATTTCCTTTGCCAGACTGGGGAAGTTCTCCTTTATTATTTGTTCAAATAAGTTTTCCACTCGTGGCTGTTTCTTTCCCCCTTCTGGTACCCCTATAATCCGGATGTTGGAACGTTTAAAGATGTCCTGGAGGTTCCTAAGCCTCTCCTCATTTTTTTGAATTCTCATTTCTTCATTCCTTTCTGGTGGGATGTTTTGTTCTTCCTTCTGGTCCATTCCATTGATTTGAGTCCCAGTTTCCTTTCCATCACTATTGGTTTCCTGTGCATTTCCCTTCATTTCAATTAGTTTAGCCTTCATATGTTCCTCTAATTTGTGGCTAAAATCAACCAGTTTTGTGAGCATCCTGATTACCAGTGTCTTGAATTGTGCATCTGAGAGGTTCACTATTTCCTGGTCACTTAGAGTTATTGGCTCTGGGGCTTTGAGTTCTTCTTGAGCCATATTTTGGACTGTTCGTGCCTGTTATGTATGAGGAGCGGAGCCCCAGGTGTTCTCCAGAGCAGGGCGACCCAGTCACTGGGTTGTGACCCTATATGTGGGGGTGGGGCCGAAGGAAAACAGTGGCGGGCCCCCTTTGCTTCCTCCCACCACCACCTCGGGCCTCGCAATTGGTCCCTCTGCTCAAGAATGTGCGACCGAAGTCAGCCGCTGCTGGGTTCATTGCCGGGGGCTGCGAGGTCCGTCTCACTTCTCACTCCCGCCGCCTGGAGCCCTCACTGGGTCCGCCCGATGCTACCCCAGATGCCTGGGTGCCTGGGGTCCAGGGATCTTTCCTGCCCAACCCGCTCCGCTGCTGGCTCCACCCCTCTTACCGGTCTGGTAGAACGGTTCGTTGTTGTTGGACTTCCGTATAATTCAATTTTCTGTTCTTTGGCTGTGTCTTTGTTCTCCAAACCTTTGTTGTATTCAAACTTGGTTGTGGGAGAAGGCACAGTGTTTCCACCTAGGCCTCCATCTTGGCGGAAGTCCCTCCCAATGCTGAATAGTCTTGTACTGCTTCTCAGTGGTGTTTACTTCAGTAGACTGACCATAATTACATTCTTTCTTGAAATTATCCAGGTTAACCTTGATTTTCACACCAAAGAACTCATTACCCAGAACATCACGCAACCCACCCTCCACACTTTCGATGCTGCTCAGGGCAGAGTGTACCAGCTTATGGAACAAGACAGTTACAAACGTTTCCTAAAATCTGACATCTATGCAGACTTGATAGAAGGCAGGCCTCAGAGACCAAGCAATCTGAGAAGACGGTCCCGTTCCTTCACCTACAACGAGTTCCAGGATGTAAAGTCGGACGTCGCCATTTGGCTGTAAGGAATGCTAACTTTGCTCATTTGCTCATTTGGGCTGCAAGCTTGTATATCTGCTTCTGAGACATGGCGTGTGTTAACAGTGGGTCCATCGTTTTAAATGAAATGCATCACGTAAAAGGATTTTAGGAGGGTGGATCAAAACTTTTCTTCTAACAATACAAACTGCACTGGCCAATATGCTCTGTAACACCTTTCATTCGACTCCACGCCCTTCATAATCTGAAAAGTTGATGATAACAGACACTGATGAATAAATATAACCAAAAAGTAATATATATGGTACCTTAATTTATGAAGTGCATTCATTGAAAGATCAACATATAGATAACAATTTTTTATCTGTATTATCCTTAAGCCTATTGTGAAATATAATAAATACATTCTCTAAAAAAATCACATCATCCTGAAAAAAATGAGAACTTTGCGGCTGAGTCTATTAATTTATTTTTTGCTAGCCAATTTAGGACATATTTCATTCTTTTCTATTTTTTGTTTGTTTTCTTCTCCAAGTGAATATCTTGCAAAGGATTTTAAGTAACAGAAGTTTTCAGGATGTTATACCCATACATAGATATATATATATCAACAGTTTGATTTTTAAGAGATAAATAATAATCTTAATTATTCTTCAGTCGACTAAATAAGTGTAATTTCTCTACCACACTACACTGTTTCTCCCTCATTAAGAAAAATCCTTAGGCAAATGTTGTAGGTATTATAAGAAGATAATATTTATACTTTACAGAAGATGTTGAAAATTTGTGTTACAAACAACAGGTAAAAAGTGACTGGAGACAAATAAAATCAATAAAAAACTAAACACTGTGTTTTAAAAATCATGTGAACAAAAGCATTTTTAATCCCTGAACACTGAAAATATTATTATGTTCATTCTAGCAACTATCAGAATCTGCCTAAAAGAGGAAAATATATTATTTCATCTTCACTTACCCATTTTTCACACAGAATCTCTGAAGTTTTTAGAAACTCAGGCATAACTTAAATTGGGCCTCCATTTTCTTAAATACCCAAGTCAGAAAATGCATCTCTAAAGGCAGAGTCACATAATTATCACAACAGAATAATGCATTCGTGTCTACTAAGTATCAGGATTCTCTCCTACTAAAACACAGTATCAGGTGAGTATATCAAATACACCAATCTCTCACAGTCACCTTGTTTATTTTGCAAGAAATTAAACCTTAAATGAGAACTTAGTGTGAAAGTAGATTATTTCCTTCAAATTTATTTTTGCTGATATTATCAATATGTGTAGTGAACATACCCATGCATATACATAATTGTTGATAGAAATGCAAATAACATTTTAAAAACAATTATTTTAGATTTTATTTTATTCATAAAATGCTAAAGATACTATAATTTAATTGCTAATATTTGGAGCAATAAAAATTCAGATGACTTTATTTTGCAGAAAAAAATGAGCTACGTATATCGGCATGGTGTCTGGACTTGTTACCCACAATTTTAGTCATAGGTACACATATAAAGGTACACAGTTCCAGATTTCCAGATTTTTGGAAGGACTGAGATACTTAATAATTAGTTTTATAGTCAAATTGCATATTTCATTCAATACATACTCAATATTTAAATACTAAGTTTAGAAAGTTCTGTCTGGCTTTTATACTGAGGATATGTATTACGTATTAAATGAGTTAATCTCTTAAATTCCTTTTTAAGTACAAGCTACCTTAATTTTTAGAGATTTACTTGGATAATTTTTAAAAGATTTCATTGGAGCTGATGGTTTATTCCTTGGTTTTATAAAAGCTCTCACTGCTTCTTTTTAATACTCTCTAATTGCTTCCAAGGTTTTAGCGCATCTATAAAATAAATGCAGGAATGACTAACACTGGTTAAAATTAATATGACAAGAAGCAAACATCACAGTTGATTACAGGGGTCAGCTTTTGTCTTCCATGCTTTCAGGCTGAGTCTAGCAAAAATATCTATGGGGTTATTTGCTTGGCTCTCTTCTAAGGATAGGTGATGGTTCAGATCAGACTCAACCAAGAAAAAAAATTAATGCATCAAATGTAATATCACAATTGCAAACTAGCACATTTTTTATGCATGCACCCTTTAAAAAATCTCTAATGATGCTACACAAAATAAAAGAGCACTGAAGATCATACCAGAATAAAAGGATCGCACAGAAAGAAATGGAGGTGTTCACAGAAGTGGGGGTGGGGTGGGGAGTAAAGTGGTGGGCAGGGCAGGGGGAAAACCAGAGCATTAAAGCCCTGTGAAAACTTCCTCTAATAAGAAAGAAGTTTGGCCCTGGCTGGTGTAGCTCAGTGGATTGAGTGCGGGCCTGTGAACCAGAGGATCGCAGTTCGATTCCCAGTCAGGGCACATGCCTGGGTTGCAGGCCCGTTCCCTGCAGGGGACACATGAGAGGCAACCATACATTGATGTTTCTCTCCCACTCTCCTTCCCCTCTGAAGATAAATAAAATTTTAAAAAATAAAAAGAAAGAAGTTTGTACATATACTAATATGTTCCTTGTAACTGAATTATAGACTTCATTAAACCATTATTGACTCTGTTTATAGTTTTTATTTTACAAGCCCTGAAGTCAAGAGGCTTGACAAATTTACTACTTCGTATGTTATTATTCTTTTGCCTATTTCTTCTAAAATTAAAGTTGTTGAAAAATCCTTTGAGTCTCATGTGATTTTACAGATGGGATTATTTTTTCTCTCTCAGGCTCTGGCTTCCTAAACTAAATAATAGTTTATTGAGATTATTCTATAAATTTCCTCTTTAAACCTGGCTTACATACTAAGCTATTCCTGAGTGCAAAAATAAACACCACTGCTTCCATTTATTTCCTGCATACCATCCCACGCAAAACCACTTTAATATGAAAATCAAATCAGGAATGTTTACGAAAAAGACGTCAAATCCCTGTAATGTGATTTCACAGTGTTGGAAGTAAGATGCCGTGTTAATTAAAAATAAACAGCGCATGGGAAGTCCCAAACTTCTTTCTTTGGCAGGCAGGACCTCACCACCATGCGCGCGGCATGGTGAGGCCCCAGGAACTTCGGGAGGCAGCTGAGACCTTGCAACCAGAATATACACGACCTGTAGTTCTGCTTTCCTGAGAAATCACGGAAAATTTAGAACTACCCTAACACGCTCTCAGATAAAACAAAAACATTTTCATTTTTACCATTTGTAACTATGGGCAAAAAAATATCTTTTCTGTTTCTAGGTATTTAAGATTTTTGTTTATTTGTTTCTCAGTATGCAGGTATGTCATTGGAAGCCCAAACTGAGGATACCCGGTTATTTACAGAATGAGGTCTCTTTCTCATAATCTGTGTTATACCAATTTCAAGCAGCCTAGAGAAAATGTCGGTTATGCCAGTATTCGGTATAAAAAGCACCATCAAATCCTGGTAATATTAGAGCTAATTGTTGTGGGTACTTTTTTCTGCTGCATGCCAATATTTGAAACAGCGCCATTTCCTTTTCGTTCTGAGCAAACAAACTATTTTAACATTGGGATTTTTTTTTTTACTAATTACCTAGATTTTTATTTCGTTATGGAATAGGGTTGAATACTTGAATTGCCAATGGCTCCTCTTACACCTGAACAGGGTGGGAGAGACATTTCCTGAAAAGAGACATCCCCTCAGCAGGTTCGCCCCACAATTTAATTTCTTTCCGTGAGGTGACTGTCATGGTGAAGCTGTAAGAAAGTTAATTTGCATGAGGGACGCACGTGGAATACGAAAATAATGTAGTATAAAATATTCATAATTCAAGCTTTTAAAACCAGCTCTAGGGCTAAGAACGCCACTATAGGAAATGGTTCGACAATTAGAGCAAACTTTTCTCAATGATGCCAACTAACACAGTCCCACTCTGAGGGACAGGAAGGGACAGTCCAGCAGAGTAATGGGCTGCAGGGCGAGGCTGTCCTGTGTTACGCCTCCTTCCTGAGCACACGGGCGTTACAACATATTTCTCGGTGCCCCATTCATCAGCCACTGACACAGCCGCATGTGCAGTCCTGCCAACCCCACCCTGTGGCTCACGCCTGTGTCAGATTTGGGCTGGTTATCTCCTTGTGTCTCAGTGTTTTTTAATGATGACACCCAACACTCAGGGCGTGGCTAGCCATGTCCCGTGTTTACTTACTTGAACAGGACTGGAGTTGCATTCACATTCACAATAGTGTGGCAGACACCTGTCCATCTGTTTCTCTGAAAACCCACTTATCTCAGTAAGAGTGCCGTGGAACCGCAGTCACTCGGGGTCAGTCAAGCCCCGTTCCCTTCAAGTAAGAGGAACAATCTCGATGTGTCTTGAGTGCAAAGTCTGATTTTCTGCAACCCTGCCATGCACACACAAGCCTTTCTTGGCATTTTATGAAGGATCCTCTAAAGTATCCATTTGGAGACAGGATCCTGTTTCTTGGCTAATCTGAACTGTGGTGACGCCTAAGAGGCACGCCCATGGCTCACCTGTGCCCCTCCGGGTTCCTCCGTGCAGCATTTGGCTCCTGGTGTTGGAGCTCACAAGGCCTGTTTGCCTCTCTCTCTCCTTCCACGGCCGCCTCCACGTGCTGGAGCTGCCCTGATGCAGAGTCCGGATCCCCAGCCCCTTACCGGGCTTTGTGGTCTCCACCTAAATGAAAACAAGTGTGTCGGGCGGGGGGGCAGTCTGTGCTTGGGGCCAGGGGACATGGGGCTAGAGACGGGGAGCAGACACAGCCCTGTGGCTGGAGAGGACAGGGCGCATATTCCCTTTGGAAGAGCCAAAAATCAGGCTTGGAGAGAAGAAAAGCGCCTTCTGCACAATTTCCTCTAGCTTCTTTGCCATGGGGTCCGAGTCAGGTTCTGATACTAGAAAGGCAGGCTGAATGCTCTTCATCCATGCCTGTCTTTCCTAAACATTCAGTGCTGGAGCCCTCACCCAGTGTGGTTTGCTTCTGAGTCAGCAGTGTGGGTTATTCTCAGATTTCATCTTTCCCCTCCCTGGGTTTGCTTAGCCAATGTACAGAGAAAGATTATCCAGCATTACCAACAAGCCCCCCCCCCCGCCCTGTGTAGAAGCCACCCTGAACCAGAAGTTCTCTCCCAGGTTGGTTTTGCCCTCCCCTGGGAAGACACTAACCGAAGTGGCCACAGAGCGATGAAGCAAATGTACGTATTCATGTCCTTTTGGTTTGATGTACCATTGTCTCGTCTGATAATATTCATTATCCATCGAGTGAATGACTGTATCTACGGAGGGTATAATACACGTGAAGTTTAGTATTCTACATTGCCACTTAACCAGTGTTTTGACACTGGCAATTTAATCTTTCTGTACCTCATTTTGAACTATAAAAATGGTATCAATAGCGGTACCCCCTTATCCAGCTTCTGGAAGAGCAAATGAACAAATGTATCCAAAGAATGTAGGTGAATGTCTGGCAATAATGCAAGCACTGAATACACACTAGCTATTGTTCCAGGAAGCAGGTCAATTTCCAAACTGAACTACATGCAAATAAAAAAATGTGGATCCTCTTTTCCTATCCCTGTTCCTAAAAGGAGAGAACAGTGAAGAAACAGTAACAATAGTTCAAGGAGGGCATCCCTTGCCTTGGCCTGTGTGTGCCCATTTGCTTGGGTGTGCACACACACTTGTTCGTGGTGGGTGGCAGAATTCTAAGATGGCCACTCACGTTTTTGCAAGATTCTCACTGCCAGGTGCACAGGCCTTGCACAGTGACCTAGCCTTGAATGTGGGCATAACCTGCGCATTCAATGACATAGCCACTCTCGTGGCTGCACAGCCCTGGCCGATGCTTTGATCTCAGCCCAGTGAGACCCTGAGCAGAGAGCCCTACTGAGCCCTACCCAGATTCCTGACCTACTGATACATTTGCGGGAGTTTGTCGTGCCACAGCAACAATTTATTTCAATCTCCCAACCCTTTATGTGGCATTTATATAGCCACCATCTGATATTATTTCAGGTATTAAATATTTATTGAGCAACCATTATATTTCATGAACATGTAAGACGTGCTGGGGATACTTGAAATGATAAATTAAACACGATCGACTCTTCCTTTTTAAATGCTACACCCGAAATTGATCAAATACAGCAGATGACTGCAGACCCGGGCAAAGTTCAATGGCACCACTGACCTGACTGCACACTTTGAGGCAGACAAAGGGGGCACCGGCGCTAGGGGGGGCTATTTATTCAGTGTCAGATCATTTATTCCCACAGAGAAAATTTTGCAGTGACTTTTGAGAGGGGAGATCTTTCATTTTTCATAGAGTTGATGTGAAGCAGTACAAAGATAATTTTAAAAAGCGCTTTAAGCCTCTTGAAGGAAGCACACTTTGCAAATACAAAAGAAGATTAGTATTAACAAAAGACATTTTAATGTGCCTATTTATAGAATCGCCCTTATCCAAATTACTGCCATAGCATCCTATTTAAGAACAGACCTGATTTGTAGTGACTTCATTAGATCAAATATCTTTCTGCATCTATTAAAATGTGAGGCAGTGATCAGTGCTAGGAATGAACATTAACTGACATTGTGCAGGCATCATTTTAACATTTCATTTCAACAGGCATCGGACTCACCATTGATTATGGTTTCATAATTTCAAGTAATATGGTAAACTAAAGTACAACCTTACATATTTTTTTGTCTTCTGACCAAATTTTGGTCTGGCCCTCTGGGAGACACACTACACTATGTTAGTCCTCCTATCTGTGGTGTTGCTTTCCACAGGTTCAGTCACCTGCAGGCAACTGCAGTCTGAAAATTTAAACATATACAGTGTCTTTATTTTTTTAATGTGGTGGAGATAGGGTGTTCAGGATAGAGTATGTTGGTTTATATTTCAGTATTTCATCTGTAAGCTGGGTGTTCAGAACTAAGATTTCCCCGGGCACAGAATTCACTGAATAGCCCATTTAACATAAAACATGCACGCTTCTAATTTAACATGCAATATATCTGAGCTGTATCAGCAGAACTACATACATGTTGTACTGGGTTATTGGGAACTGAATTTAAATTAACAACATCCGTGTAGAGGGGACAGGGGTTTCTGGGGAGTTATATATTGAAATGCTTACATATTTGTTTATGAGAATAGCTCATTTGTATATTTTACATATGGTAGAAATGTATGTGTTTATGTGTATTTAACTGTTCAGGTAGCAGTATTGAGCTTTGTTAAATGTGGGTTGTATTCACCTTAACTTAGCCTCTATTGTCTTTTCAAAGTCATGAGTCAGAATAAATTAATAGGTTTACACCAGGTAGATTCCAACAGATTAGTTAAGGGAAGCCTGGACAGCCCAGGTAAGGAGGGCTCTTTTCAGCATAATGATTCAAACTTTGATTTCTATGCAAATTAATTCACTTAAGGAAGATGGTGTGAACCTCTGTTGTGACAATTGCGACTGTCCGAAGCCCCTATCTAGCTCACCCTCCCCACCGCCGAGAGCAGCTGTAGTTATCAGGTGAGGGGTCAGCCTCAGGTTAGTCGGAGGACCTTCTTTGCATTCGGCCACTCTGGTAGTGGACCCGACACTGGCGTTCATACCTCATTTCTCTCTGCTTTATATGCTAGTGCCACTTCGAGCCTGAAATATTATGGAACTGGAGTTTCTTCCTGGTCTACAAAGGAATGTGTCATCATCATAAGTATAAAAACTACAATATAATAAAGCTGAGTTTACATCCTAAAACTTCACTGTTGTATGGATTTGTCCAAGGGGCTAACTGCTGTTTACTCCTAAGTTTTCACATCTATAAAATGAAAAAGAAATTACCCTCTCCTTATTTAAATGTTTGACGAATTAAAGGAGATAAAACATTTACCCAGTTCATACTTAACATCCACTTTGTTCAGGGCTCACAGCACTTAGCACAGGAAGGCTCTTTTATTTTGTCATCGAGCATTTTACTTTGAGTGTCTGGCCTTCCTGGCATCTCTTGACTTCGTGTTTGCAACGTGCGGTGTAACTCTCATAGCCTTCCCCCGCTGTTCTCAAACCTGCTCCCTCACTCTGGACGGAAAACCAAGCTGTGCTCTGCCAACACTCTGTCCTGTCTGTTCCCCCAGTCTTGGCTCATGTCATTCTGTGAAACTTCTCGTCTCTTTTCTTTTGTAGAAATAATAGATGTTTCTCAAGCTAAGTACAGGGTTCTCCCCCTTGGTGCGCTTCAACTCCTGACTTTTGGAAATGCTCTCAATTCTAAAAACGCATCGATCACATTCTGATGCAATTACTTCTGTACAAAGTTTCGCTTTGTTGTTGTTGCTGTTACTTGACCTCCTGTCACCTTTGCTAGATAAATGGCTCTTTGAAGAGTCTAACTACAGTTTATTCCTGTTTGTCTCCAACATGGGGTCTCCTACAGAGCAGAAATTGAAAAAGTTTCAATGAATGAATAAATGTCTGAACCGGAAAACAGAAATTGACTTTCTCAGTCTGACAGCTCTAGGGGAGGGGGTAGAGGAGGTAGAGAAATCCAGTGAAAAAAAAGAAAATGGAGATCCTGGCTGGTGTAGCTCAATGGATTGAACACAGGCCTGCGAACCAAAAGGTCGCTGGTTCAATTCCCAGTCAGGGCATAT
Organism: Sturnira hondurensis; assembly: GCF_014824575.4. Classification (NCBI taxonomy): domain Eukaryota; kingdom Metazoa; phylum Chordata; class Mammalia; order Chiroptera; family Phyllostomidae; genus Sturnira; species Sturnira hondurensis. The sequence goes on from NW_028091156.1 coordinate 10,431,734, forward strand.
GTCTGTCTCTCTTTCTCCTTTCATTCTCCTGTCTCTAAAAATAAATAAATAAAATCTTAAAAAAGAAAAGAAAATGGAGTTGTGGACATGGACGACAGTGTGTTTGATACAGGACGTAGCCAGGAGGCCCCCCAAAAAGATTTGGAATGGTGTCCAGAACTCAAAGTGTATAGGAATATTGGAGAGACATATAAGACGTCCTCACCATCCCCCCCAGGTGTCAGTTGGGGGAAGGGACACATGGAGCGGGGACATTGAGAGTTGTTTTGCATGGCAACAGTTTTGCAGCTAACCTCTGGAATGGTCATTTAACATATCTATAACTTTTAACTAGTTTCATAGATATGTTAAATAGCTATGGCCAAGTTTTGAGCCAGGGAGAAGTGAGTGGCTGCTACCCAGGCGGGAACTTGAGGCTGATCCTCAGAGAGAGTGCCTGGGAGAGGCATGTGGCTTTAGCAGAGTGAGGACCCCCCCTCTTGGCCAGGTGAGGGGGAGAGCCTCGCTGTTTTGGAAAGATGTAGACCTCTGTAGCCATTAGGAGGGAGAGCCACGTGGTTTCAGCAGAGTGCAGACCCCCTCTTGGCCAGGTGAAAGGGAAAACCACGCAGCTTTGCCAGAATGGAGATCCCTGCAGCCCGGTGAAGAAGAAAGATGCACTTTTGGTGGAGTGCGGCTTTGGTAGAGGAGGCCCACGCAGCTTTGGCGTGCTCCCTTTGGCTGAGTGGCCTGGAAACCAGGAGAGACTTTGACTGGAACTTGGTACAAAGAACTCTTGCCAGTGGAAGGTGCCGCATGACTTTGGATTAATTGGAGATCCCGCCTGGACAGGCAGGCGACACAGCTCACAGCGCCAGCAACCTGAAAAACGGACGTGTGTTCTTTTCCTGATTTACGGTACCCGGAGTTGGGACAGTGGGAGAAGGGAGCGCTGTGTGTGTGTGTGTGTAGGTGTATACCCTTAAAGACTTTGATATTTTAGTGAAGGCATTAGGCCTAAGTAGCATTAAATAAACATTTCGTTTCCTTTTCACAAATCTCTAGCATTGAGAGATGTCTTTCCAATTGGCAGCGGACAGAAGAGCCCAGTAGATATTAGCATATCATCCTTGGGAGGGGCCCCTGTTTTCTGAAGCAGTTTTTGGCATCCCTCGGTGGGCCAAGTATTGCTCCCCCCGGACTCCCTTGTTCGGTAACATGGTGATTGTGGGGGGAGGTAGAAGAGATGATGGGGGTACATGGTAATGGAAGAAATAAAATAAAAATGAACTATTAAAATATCCCTAATAACCTCAAATCTTATAGTAAATATCACAATTTTGATTTAATTAAATATTATCTTCAAAACAGAATTTAAAAAATGCAAAAAAAAAAGACTTTACACTGAAAACTATTTTAAAGACTCACCCTTGTTTTAACTACTTGAAGGTGATAGTGGATACTATGTGGTTAGAAGTCAGGCCCAAATTCAAATATCGAGTTTTTCCCATTACAATGTCCCCTGTTCACTACTTCCCTAATCAAAAATGACCAATGACAAGTACCCTGTTAGAAACATTTCAAACTACAAGTATTTTGAATTTTAAATTCAAACTTTCAATTTTACCTCAAATAGCCTTATATTAATATGAATCTACAGAAGAAATATAACCAGAACCTGAGAAAGAAAAACAGTAAACGAGAAAAGCCACCAGTAATCTCGTCGACATCGAACAGACCCAACACACGCTGTTTTCGAAGCCTGGGTAAGCGGAGGTGTCTGACGAGCTCCTTCCTATTCTGCCCAAGCAGCTGCCGTCCCCCACCCGCTGTGTGAAGCCCGCCCATCCTTTTAAAAGCTTTTAGAATTCCATTAAAAAAATAAGTTCCTTCCAAATCAGTTAACTGTACTTCAAATGTCACCCACACCTTTCCTTGGCAGTCAATAATAAGTATTAAAGTGAGAAGGTAAATAACACTAAGATTTCCTTCTGACTCCCATCCAAACCCATAAATCTTTTACATTCTCACGTAGTAGATTTTAAATTATGCTGAAGAGTTAGAGACTGAAATGGGCCCCGAAGGAAAACGTAGACAAGAAGCTACATAGACTTCACTAGAAGACTTCACAGTCTTCTTCGCATCCCCCGCCCCCCAGGCTGGCTTCCAGGCCCGCACATAGATAGTCTGTGTGCGGGCCTGGAAGCCAGCCCAAGGTGGGGGGAGGGGGGGAGGCGCGCGAAGAAGACTGTGGTTTTTAGGGCTGCCACCTGCTCTGAAGGGGAGACCCTGGTCCCATCCCCTTCACGACGCTGTGCTGTGGAAGCCAACATGCTTACAACACACGTGAGCACCCGGACATGAGCGTGACACTGGCCTTGGGGGGACAGCCCCCAGGGCTCACACTAATTTCTTGACGCTGGGGTTGGTGAGGGCTCAGCTCAGCGTGGCTACCCCACCCCACGGGGAATGGTGTGCATCTGCTCCCATGCAGAGAGGGGCTCCTTTCTCCTTCTTAGCTTTGACCCTGGAACTTCACATGTCTCCAGGGGAGACAAAGGGGACCACAGGTGGCCTTTGGGTCAAGAAGGTTCAGTGTGTGAGTCACAGTGGCAATGTAACAACCACGAAAGAGCAGCCTACACAAACCTGAGATTTCTGTAAGGATAAGCGTTATACCCACAAGTCCCCAGCAGGGGAGGGCCGCAGGGGAGGGGACGGTGGCCCGGCCCACAGCAGCTGCCACAATCCAACTTTCCTGCGTGAGAACAAGGAATGTGATTTAAAGAAAGATTTTTTCATAAAATTTCAATTTTCAGAAATGTATGTATCTGTCCCTATAACTTCTCAAGTTCTATTTGGGCAAACAGGGCGCATCCCACCGTGGAATTTCTATGTTGTTGCCAAAGGCGTTGGCAGTGTATTAAACCAGTTAAGTCCTGCCACGGGGAAAAATAATAATCACAAAGAGAGTTTATTCTGAAAAGTAATTTCTAAGCAAATCATCTAATTACCTTTTACAATATCAAAGGAAGGAGCATACGACTTTCTTTCATTTCAAATATGCTAATAGACACAAACTACTGAGAAAATAAAGACTTAATACTCTTTCAATCAAAGAAGAATGATTTATTTTTAATCTAAGAGGAAGTTATTTTAGCCATAAAATATGATAAGGGTGACTAAACAAAGAATGAATAAAACATAGGCAGTGCGGGAGGCTGTGGTCATTAGTAAAATCCCCAAAACATGTTCAACAGGCCTAGCAAAGGCTGGACTCCACCTGCCCTCGGAATCAGGAGGGGCCACCTCTTGCTTCGCTCTTGCCTTCTCCTGTCAATGGACAGTTTTGTATCCTCCTGTTTTTCCTGATTCCTATGTGCATTAAGAGCAATCACATTCTTTCTATGCCATGAGTTTTATTATTCAAAAATTAAGGTAAAAGGAGAAAACTCATTTACAGTTGTTCATATGGAAAACAATACCATTTTTAATGCATAATAATAGGAGAGTGAGCTCTGTGTTTTGTGTGCTCACAACTGTAAACTTACTTTTGAGTCCCTCTGTATAACAAACTCACAAGAGGACAATAACATGCATGACACAGGAGAGTCCGGGGGAAAATGGATCTACCTTTTCTTTTTATATGGTCATCACAGATGTAAGGCTTTGTGACAACAACAAAAACTGAAGGTCCCAGTTATTATTGGGCCGAGTTACGTCATTTAAGTTGCATTCTGTAGTCTGGGTTCCCGGCACCCGCCCTACGTGTCTCTCTTGGCTGTGGTGACCACAGCTAAACCCTGACATGGTGACATGAAAATCCCCTGTAAGATGCCTGTCCAAAGTGGTACGTCTCCTCTGTCTTGAACAGCCACTGGCTATGACAATACAGAGATCGACGTCATCACTGCTTGACTCCTAGAGGCAGAGGAAACTTTCAAGGCCGTTTCAAAGGCAGGGCGGAACCGAGACGCACATAACGAGTGGATGAGAGAGATGGCAAAGGGGCACTTCTGACCTGCGTGGGGAGAAGATCTGAAGTGTACACACTCAGTGCTTTTTTTATTCTGAGAACAAATCTTTTAAATACTAGTAAATGTTTGGGGGCATCTCCTAGGTATTAGGTATTTTTCCAAATGCTCAGATTCATCAGTAAAAAAAAAAGTCAAAATGCTTCACAGAACCAGAGTGTGGTCTGGATGACAGATAGTGAGACCACTAATGATAATGCATTTTGAGATATATATAAAGACACCTAATATTGGAGGGTGTTAGGGAGAAATTCCTGAGGAAATAACATTTAAACTAAGAATTGAAGGATGAATCATGGCCCTCTGAAAAGAAAAAAGGAATTAGTACAAAAGGAGATTGTATTCCAGGGAAGGAAAAAGAAAGAAACTATTGCAAAAACAAAAAATAGTGTGTTGGTAAGGATGCGGAGAAACTGGAGCCCTTAACCATAATGGAATTAATATAAGGTGGTACGGCAACTTTTTAATATTAATTAATTTAATATTATTATTAATATAATAACTGTAGCTAGTATTAATATAAGATGGTACGGCAACTTTGGAAAAGTGCCTGGCAGCTTCTTAAAAGCCGAACTATCAAGTTTCCATGTGACCAAGCAGTTCCACCGAAAATATACATCCAAGACAATGGGATGCTATGTCCATGCAAAAACATAGGCACAATGTTCAAAGCAGCACTGTTCATGCATACATAATAGCCAAAACTTGGAAACAACCCAAATGCCTTTCCATTGATAAACAAGTAAATAAAATGCTGTAATATCCACACAATGGGATATTATTTGGCAACAAAAAGCAATGAAGTACATATCCACGCTGCAACATAAGTGACGCCATTATGTTAAGAGAAGAACACGGGCACAAATCAGAGTTGCATGATTCCATGGATGACATTATGGTACAAAAAGTGTTGGCTGCCTTCACTCAATGGGCAGAAGAGTACCGGTCTCTTCTGGGAAAGAACTTTTAAACAAAGTTCTTGAGAGCGTGGCCACTAGGTTTCAGAGTGTGCTTTGCAAACTGGATGAGTATTTCAGATATCACACTCCCTCCCAGTCAGGTCAACGTAAACCTGATGTAGACAAAGTTCTATCTCCATCAGTTCCTTTTATCTGAGAGATTGTATTCGGTTTCAGCAGAGTGGTGAGGTAGGCTAAAAGACAAAACAATAACAACGAGAACCATGATTTGATGAGATAAGTCAAGCATGAGAACAAGACTCCTAAACAGCAGAAATTTCAGAACTATCAAACCAGCAATGAAAAGAAAACTGATTAATACGCTAAGGATTGCAATGGAAACAGTAGACAAACTGTAAAGACAGACGGGCCATAGAAATAAAAACATGGAAATTTCAGGAAATGATCAAAATGAAAGGTGAGAAACAAAACTATTCTAAGTAAAAAATGCAGTTGAGGAGCTCACCAGCAGGTGGGACACAGCCGAGAAATTAGTCAATGAGCTTCTAGATTTGGCAGCAGAAACTCCCACAACTGCAACTTAAAGAGAAAAAAGAACGAAAAGGATGGACAGCCTTCCCAAAAGCCAGAATGGAAATACCGGGAGAAGAAATTAAGAAAGGAACTGGAGAAATATCTTTTTAAAAATGACCAAAACATTTCTAAAAATAAGAACAGAGAAAACCAAGCATCACAAGGACCAAAAAGTCTATACCTCGTCATCTCATTCAAACTGCAGGTTTCTGGTCTTTGTAAGACAAGAATAGTCATTAACAAAACCCAATACACCAGCCTCTTTTGATTTTTAGTAATTTGTCGTGTTTCCTATGAATCCCTCACAAAATACTGAATACATTTCATGAAACCGTCATGGTGAAATAACTTAGTGGTGCAAAGCATTTGATAAACAATGATAAAAATTAAGAATGTCCACGATCTACATTATATGCACACTAGTGACATACTGAGCTAGGAATGAAGACCAGTAACTAGCTTTATACCTGTTCCTGTTTGGTTTATACCAAACCTACCTGTTCCTCACTCCCACGTGTGTATTTTAGCACAAGCACGAGACCTACACATCCACACCAAAACGTCACAGGACTTCAGCATTCTGGCTTTTCAATGATTCCGTGTCATGTTTGGTCTGACGTTTGATCAATTTTTATAAAGCAACATCTGCATTCTACGTTTGAAATGGTTTAAAAGTTGGCATCTCTTTACCAAAGTTGCACACAGTAAAACGTTGTTTCCTTGTGGAAGCCTTACAGAAGGCATGGTCCCTGGAATTGCGGGGGACAGGCGGAGGAGATCGTTGAAATGCCCGTCCTGGAGGAGTTCTGCAGGAACTTGCAGCCGGAGCCCCAACCTCCCACCTGGAACGTGGGAGCCAGGGTAACAGAGGGAGGGAAGGGCGCAGGAGGGAGGTCCGCTGATCGCCATTCCATCTGCCCAAACACGGGCGGAGTGGGGAGCGTCCCCAAGGGCGGAGCTGCCTGTCCCACTGCTTCACCTGCCCGAGGGCCTGGCCCNGAAGCCTTACAGAAGGCATGGTCCCTGGAATTGCGGGGGACAGGCGGAGGAGATCGTTGAAATGCCCGTCCTGGAGGAGTTCTGCAGGAACTTGCAGCCGGAGCCCCAACCTCCCACCTGGAACGTGGGAGCCAGGGTAACAGAGGGAGGGAAGGGCGCAGGAGGGAGGTCCGCTGATCGCCATTCCATCTGCCCAAACACGGGCGGAGGGGGGAGCGTCCTCAAGGGCGGAGCTGCCTGTCCCACTGCTTCACCTGCCTGAGGGCCCGGCCCTTCTGCTCGGCAGAAGCCTGGCTGGAGGGATGACCGTCTCCATGCAATGTTTTAAACATTTCCAAAACAGCCACATTCACGTCTTCTTACAAAAATCTTTTTAGAAATAAAATTTAGTGTGTTTGTTCATGTGAGTTCTCTGGAAAATTAAACAATATACTTTAATGTGCTCCCAAAGCAAGACTTTTCAGTTTTGTGCGTGTCTTCAAAGAAGAAAAAAGAGGATTAGCATCCCTGATGTGTGAGAAAAATTAGCTAAAGCATATTGCTCTCTTCTTCTAGAGCATAATTTCCTAGGCTGATGATCACGTCTTCCTAGCAATTCAAAGTATTGTGAATTTAAAGGTTTGTGTCCAAAAAATTAAAGGTACTTGAGACTAAAACGGGTCCAGTTTTCTCTTATCCAAAGTACAGGTAGGACATAACAAATGTCATTACCTTAGTCATGGAGCAGAAGTAGTCTGGAAAAACAAGTATGTAAAATCTACTCAAACTTTTCTCTCATGTAACTGTCCTGCTTCCTTTGTTATGAATGTAGGAAGCACACACAGTTTCTCTTGGTTATCAAGTATTCTACAAAGTCTCTCATTCACAGTTACTTTGGTCTCCGGTCACAGGCATGTACTTTGGGCTAGCAAAGACAAAGAGGTAATATATTATTATTGAATATATTGAAATATTATTCAGATCCTAACTGAAGTTAGTCAGGCCTTTGGGTTCTCAATGAAACTGTCCTGAGTGCCCGATCCCACACTCTGTGGACAATTCAACACCCTCTTCCCTGGGTGAGAAGTCCTGGGACTTACGAGGGCTCCAAGTGCTTGCACCCACTGAATTCTCCACTTCTCTTAGCCTCTCTCTCTGCCCCATCTTTCCTCTGGTTTAAACCTCACAGAGGTTTAACTCCACCCCTTTCACTTTTTTCAAACAACAACCAACCTTCGTGGAAGGCCTTCGGGGTCATGCCAGCCTTTCCAGGGGTTTCGGGCCCACGGAGGATCGGCTCACAGCAACGCCAGCAGTCAGCAACACCAGCTGCCTCTCTGCGGAGATGTCGTCCTGTCCCACACGCAGGAAGCTCCCCTTCTCTGCCCCCGAGTTCCTCGAGTTCCTCGCCTTCAAACTCCCTCCCTTCGTCGAGCAGAATGCTCAAGCTCAGCGCCTTTTGCCCAGCAGTCAGGCCCGCCTTTGCGTCAAAGCGCCCTGATGAAGCACCTGCACCGGTGCCTCCCTCCACCTCCGCCACTTCCATGCCCGAGAGCGACCTGATTCTGTACTCTCTGCCCGCTCTCCAAGGGCCTCATTAGGCAGTGGTCACTGATGCTGGGCTGCACTGACGTCAGCCTGCCCTCCCTCCTGGGCGCACCGTGCAGGGCCGTGCTTCCTGCCCCTCCATCATTACTGGGAACAACGTGGCTGGTTCTGAACCACGAGGGGTGGGCCCGGAGGGTCACTCTGAGCAGGAGCACTTAACAGCCGGTGTGAGGCCCCTTCTGTCCACTGGCAGGCTCCCTGCCAGCTGTGCCCGACCGGGCATGGCTGCCACAGTCTGCTTGAGTGACCGCAGGGAAGAACGCCTGGGCTACCCTGGGGTGGACCTGTGGCCTGCGTGAGAAATAAACCATTTCGCTTGTACTGTTTGTTCCTGTAGCCAGCGGAACCTCTCCTGACTTCAACTCACCACTGCTGTGCAGGTGGCCAAAGAAATACACGGAGTCCCCCTGGTATTTATCATGGACTTGACCTTCCTCAAAGCCCCCACAGTGCTAGGAAGCAAAAGAAAAAAACTAAGCCTTCCTACTACTGATACCTAATCCTTTGTGATATAGATAGATAGATATAGATATCCTGTTTCAACAGTTTCTTTCAGGTAGATTCGCAGACTGGGGAAGTTTCTCCAGCTCCAGGGTGATGAGGAATCGTCCGCCCCAAACCCATTCCCAGTAGCTGGTGGAGGGCACCACCGGATGAGCAGGCTCTCCGGAGCACCCAACCCCTAAAAGCTCCGCCCCTCCCCCTCGGGGCCCTCTCTGCTGTTCGCCTGAGGTCTGGGCGTGATTCCCATTCGGTTCTTGCCCAGCGGGTTTCACCCAGTTGGAGAATCACTGGGCCCTTACAAGGGTGACCTCATTCCTTTCCTGAACTTGACAGAACCGTTGACCTTGCAACATTTCATACGGTTGGGGGTATGTAAGATTCCGGGATTCCTCTATATAAGCATTTGGCGCCGCTGTTTTCTCCCAGATGCCACCCACCAAGGTAAGGCCAGGGTCACTCTGCGAGGGCGTCTCCTCCATGTGAGTGGGGCAGAAGGCCCCTTGCTTTTGGTTTTAAATTCAGCATAACGCGACATGCGTCAGATGTCTGGGACACAATTAGGGAGACAGAAGTGAAGACAGAGGTGCCCGTGACTTCCCCCGACTTCCAGACTCTCTCCCACGGTCAGCTGGTCTGGGAGAGCAGTCACTGCCCTCTGCCTCTCGTCCGACCTTCCAATAGATGGCGCTGTTTCTCTTCTTTGGGGCCAAGTGGTGGGAAGTTGATTTGTCATCACGTGTATGAAGACAGAGCATCAATTATCTATGCACAATATTATCCCCATTACATAAATCACCTAGTTATACTTTTCAGACCAAAGAAAAAGAGTTATTTGGTTTTCTAAAGAACACATTTGAATATTTCACGGGAACCGGGAGCAGAACCCAGCTTCCTAGGACCGGGAGCCCAAACTGCAAATCCAGTGAAAATCCTGTTTCTTTCTTACTCTCAGTTTGGCCCCACATCTCCATTTCTGCAGATACACTCCACTTTAATTTTATTTTGTTTTTCTTATGCAAACTTGACGTTAAATTTTTTCCATACACAAAGTCTTACAAAGCCCCTCCTCAAAGGGACAATGGTAATTCTCAAGTTGATATTAATGAAAGTCAAAAAACAATCCAGACTGACTCGAATTCAGAACCACAGCTTCAAATTCCAGGAGCAGAATTCTCCTGGCTGAGGGCCTTGCATGTCTGAGACATCGGGGGGGGGGGGGGGGGGGGGGGGCGNGGGGAGGGCAGAGTACCCACTGGGCATAACTGTGACTGCTTCAACTCAGTCATAAGTGAGAGAAAACTCTCAAACTTGGAAATGTGCCATCCAGAGACCTGATCAGAGGCCCCCAAATTAGTAATATAACAACAGAAATAACAACAACAACATCCTTGCAGCAGCGACCATCGGACGCCTGTACTCCTCCCCTCAATGCAACAGGACGCCGTGGTCAAAGGACGTGGGTACTAACACACCATCTCAGCGCGTCATCACCACAAACACCGGGGAGAAATGACCGGACACCACTGAGCAGGAAGTGAAAGGCCACCAGGACTGATTAAAATCACTGCTCCAGGACAAAGACCCGGAGGCCAGTGGCTCAGAGGGCCGTTTGGTGCTTCTCCCTCTTTCCATCACTGTCCCGACTTGTCTGACACCCGCATCTGCACAAAGCCCCCCTAAGGTGCCAACTCCCCTGCATACATCTAGTTATCGACCAAGTCACATACATAGCACTCAAGTTCAGTTCCATTTCTGGGTTATGTGTCAAAATGTAATCACCCTCTTCATATCTTTAACGAGTTATTGAGATAGCTGATTTATTCATGTAATTTTTCATTTTCCCATGATTATAATTCCTTTTATTTGATTTATTCTACGCTTTCATTTTCATGTCAGACAAAAATAATTGGGGAGACAGAAACATTTTCAGCTCAAATGATCATGTTTTTGCTACTTTAACCCAAATGAAACGGGCATCTCCTAAGTGGCAGGCCCTTTTCTAGGATCAGTGGGAGAAATGGTCTCAAATAAACATCCTACCTACTGGTTTCTGTATCAGAATTTTCCTCCCCAGGGGGTCCAGCCTGTAACCAGGTATGGGGTCAGTGAGAACGGCCAGGCAAGCTGAATTTGCTGTGATGTCAGCAAAGGTCTATGCCAAACCCACTACATCTCTGGAAAGTCAAAAAAGGATTTATTTGTTTTGTTTGTCATTGTCGTCGACTGCTAGCCTAACCACTATGGAAGTGCTTGTTTTCTATGAAATTAACTTTTAAAAAGATCTGACGGATTTAAACTTCAAACAATATTACAATCAGTATCGCACTGCATAGTTTTTTTCTCTCCTGTTAGTCAGGAGGGGAGCAAATTCATTAATAAATATTCGTTTTGAACAGGAAGTGGCAGTAATAATCCTCTGAGTGACTGCAGCCAGGATCCTAAAAAAGGACACTTTACCTGAAAGTTAAACAAGTAAGAAACAAATATGCATCCGAGATAGTATTTCTATCATGAAATCCTCCTCACTTCTCTCAGCATCTTGCTGTAAAAATGCAAAACCCAGAGATTTCCTTATCTCACTATTGGAAATATTTTTGAAGGCTCTTTGGAAATAGCCTTGCCTAAGTTTTAGGGACCCAGACTCAAGGTAAACATTTAAGCAGTAAAAATAAATAGTAAACAAACAAATAAATAAATGTCTAAATTGAATAAATGTTTATTAAATGCAACTGAAACAGATTCGAGGAGCTCTAACCTCGAAAGCTTCTGGGGGCACTGATTCTGTGAGTGAAGGGAGGTAATTTTACACTTACCTCTCCAGTGCATTTGCATCCCAAACCCAGAAATTCTGCATGTTCCACTGAAGATGTTCCAGCCTGCCACCGCTCTGAGGAGCAGAAGAGAAAACAAATCATTAACGTCATTAGCTTCATAGATTGTTATTTACGACAACTCCAACGAGGGGGATATGAAAGTGCTAGAAGCCTCAGTGCAGAAATCAGAAATGAGTGTTTGTTTCTGGAGAAGAAATTTTGTTTAACAGTGTACGAGTTCAAATAGCTCAGGAAAACAACCAAGGTAATTCAAACAGTGAGCACACGTTACTCGGGGAGAGCCAGGCCATTAAAAGGAATGAGTCTTTGATGGTCATATTACTGCTCTTCATCCTGAACGGTCCTGTAGCCCCGTATACTTTATATACTTGTTGTAAAAGAGCTTTACACATTAATTTGTGTCGTGGTAAAATTATATTATGTAAAGTGCTTTACAGGCTAAAGCTTAGAGTGATTAAGCAATGCTACACTATTGTGATGTTACGGAAAACCAGATAATTTATCTTTGGTAGAAAGGAACCAAGAGCTTCCATTATCTGCCCACAGATTGTAATTTCAGTTTGTGTATGTAGGCTTATATATAGAATTTTAAAAGGAAGTACATCCCATAAATATGGTTAGGAATTTTCAGCAGTATTCATGGCCGTATTACTTCCATTTCAGTTCTTCAGGACTTACTGTAAGTCACTAAAAATCTCAGTTATCCCCTCAAAACCACGGAGCTGTCCCTCACGCACCCATGAACATGCTGCTTCTCCGATTTCAGGCCCTGAGGAGGAAAGGCCTACATTCCCCACTTGGCTGTCCAAATCATGACCCTTCCCATCGCTCCAGGAACAGTTTCCTCCATCCCGTGCACCTCTCCGAATCTTCTCTGAGCTCCCAAACCTAAACGTCGTCGCTCATGCACAAAGCTTTCCACCTCAGCAAAGCCCTTCTTGAAGGTGCTATTACAGCCATGTCTGCGCCACGCAGATTAGCATTTCCTAGTAACCTCTTTATCATCATCCGATTCTCCTATTGGCGTCTAAATGTCTCCATGAAAACTGTGTAAGTCATTTTCAGACAAATGTCATGCTTTCCATTTTTGTGCCTCTGGAGGCCACCAAAATACTTGTTGATACACGTCCTACGTGGTGTCACTGCACTGTGCTATCATGGCAAAGAATATGGTGTACGTTACCTTTATAAATGAGAAGTTACATCGTTCCATTTTCTCAGCATTTATGTCTCTGCAAATCACGAGTCAGTGCCACGTATATGGCGGCCCAAGTGCTGGAAATAATGACTATTAAGATGAGAGCAATCTCCTCATGGCTACAATGGGGTGAGAGTAATTGTTGGAGAAGTATCTATTCATCTTGCGCTGAGCATCATTTTGCTGTGAATGTATCCAAAGGCTGCACAAGACCCTCACCTGGATATCTGGGGGACAGTTCAAATCGGTCGTGCCCGAAACCTCATTACTGATGGCTACTTTCTCCCATCTGTCTCTACATGGGTTACTTCCTGTTCATGAATGAAATCACTGACCTCCCAGGTTCTCCAGCCATGAAAGAGGGGTTGCTGTGATTTATCCCGTTCTCATACCCTTCACATTTCAATTCTCAACCAGTCACACAGAGTTTCTGACTGCAAAGGGCAGACCTCTTTTTGGACAAGGTCAAATTCTTAACAGTGTCTCCAGCGAGTGACTGCTGATTATCTGTGCATGGGTCAACTTCTGCCCCTAAAACAAGTGATTTGGGGTTCTGCACTCAAACTTCCCGAGAAAGGGGACTGTTTGCTGTGTTACTATCAGGTAGGCTGTGTGGAGATTTCACCTGAAGCCCTGCACCAAAAACCACTAGTTTACAAAAAACACCAACCACTGTGATTTTCTTAAAATAATCACTGTGGACATAATATGTAGGTGTATATTTGCCTAAGGTTAATTCTTTTATGTATATAATGGAAAGGAAACATTGACATGTAAAGCAGGTACAAAAGGAGACAGTCGTTTAGAGTTTGATCATTGGTTTTGCTCCATTACCTATATCTTAACTTTTTGGCCCAAATTATGGTCTGTGCATATTTAGGGATTTTTGGTGAATGGGAAAACACAGCTTTCATCGATAATCCACTCTCACGTCTAACTTCTCTTTGAACCAGAAACACTTTTCTTATCCTTGATCAAATTACTCATATTGAAATGAATTTTCTTTGTTCTGTTTACAGTAGCCAGATCAAGCTCTGTTCTCAGAGGAGGTCAGTAACACATGGTGTTACGAGTAATCATTTCTCACCGACGTCAAACTCACTTCAATTCTAGTCCTTTCCCCCCAGATTTTAGTCTCTCCTCTCCCCACGGGGTCACAGCAAACCTGACAAGAAATCCAGAGTGTGGGAAACTCTCACAACTATTTTTAGACATACTCTTTAAGAAAACTTCATGCAAATGGGTTGCCTGGGCCGTATTCTGTAAAATTTGCTCATGGCGTGTAATGGAAAATCTGTCCCCACGCCACCCACCAAGACAGGGCCACAACTATTGGGTTATACCTTTGCATCCTCAGTTTGTAAATTTCAGAAGGGTTGTGATTATGTTACTAAGCAATGTGCAAATCAATGGCTCCTTGGAGTCTTGCATCCTTTGGGAAAAGGCTAAATTTAACAGTTTGTTTATAAGGCATTTTCCTAAATGCAAATTCCCTACTGAACTGCTGGAACACCTGGCTTTAGGGTCATCTAATTAAACTCACTGGAAAAACAGCTGAGGAATGTTTACTCTGTAACTGCATTATGTGAAATGGAGCGTGAGTGTGTTTGTGGATGTGAATACACACGTGATACGCACATCACACTATTATACACGCATGTTATATATGATGCATACTGTACATCATGCTATTTTTACATGGGCATCTGTACTAAATGTAAAATTTCTGAAGTGCCTGTATGTCCACTTCCGAGTGGTTTGCAGGAAGAACCGCTGACACTTGTTACCGAACTCAGAAACTTGACTCAGCTGCTGCCCTGAGAGCCAGAGCTGTCCTGCTAACTCGGCAGAAGCCTGTCTCCGCACAGTTGGGGCAAATTTCCTATCACGGCAGCAACTCAAGTGGGATGTGCCTCTGCGCATGTCCTAATACTCTGGGGAGGCTTGGGGATCAAAGTAATGCTGGTTCAGGGCCAGAGGTCCTGAGTCCCCAGACCAAATCCATGTATTTCCCTGCTTACTCTCCCACACATGTTCTGCTGTGAGAAGACCTACTACTGAGATTGTGCTGGAGGGCAGTCCTGAATCCCTTAGGTAAATAAAATATACACAATCTGCTCCTGATTACACAGTCTGGGAAAAAATTCACAGGAAGTTTAGAGGGCAGGAAAGTCGATGTTCACTGAAAGATTGTGAAAAAACAGAAGGAAAAGTAAAGACTTCTACATCTTCAATGTTGACTATTCGCAAATTGAGAACTATGGCGGCTTTACAAACTAATAAAAAATGCCCTTCATTGGAGTTAACATTTTGCGACTAGTTTAACGATCTGTATGAATCATCTGAGAAGAAGTAATAAAATCTATGTTGTGATAACACTGCATCTATGCGTTGCGATCGTTTCAGGCGAATTGGTTTGATTCGAGTGTTATCAGAATAATTCACATGTGTGGATTACCAAGTGCTTCAGGATTCAGTATATACTTTCCCAAGGCCTCTCAAATTTATGGACACATTTGAAAGTTGATTTTTTTTCTATATTTAAAGGTGTGCCCATTCTCATATTTTATTTAATCCCTTCTTTTTACACTGTCGCCTAACTATTTGTTCATCCCTCAGTCTCTGGGCCACCCATTCAAATAAAAGATCTCAATGATTAGCATTAAGGATGCCACGTGTTTGCAATAAAAACATGAAAAATATTATGAGTTATGACTTTGCAGCCTTACTACATGACTGCTAAGTGAGCAGGTAGATGTTAACAGGTCATTTACTGGCAATTCCATAAACCAACCAGGAAGAAGTGAGTTGGACGAACCCCCAGGATACAGCTAGGCAGGCTGCCCGGACACAAGGGTTTTGGGTGTATGTTAGTGTGCGTGTATGTGTATGTTAGTGATCCATTACTCCAGCGAACAGAATATTAGATCAGGTCTGACATGTCATACCAACCGTTCTCTGAAAAACAAAATACAAAGGAGAGCTGTGTGGGACTGATTCACATTTCATGGGATCAGCACCCATGATGGGTTTGAGGAAAAATGGCCAATTCTGGAGAGAAAGCATGATCTTCTCTTGTGCACAAAGTCTGGAAGAAATGGACGCAAGGTGCAGCGATTCAGAATTGCTATTTGGACTTGATCTATAACACCAACACCAGTAAACAATAGAAAACAGCAGAACACCAAAACGGGACACGGGTTCATGGGGCGGGTGTGTCTCACAGGATATCGGTAGTCAGTCTTGGGTGGCAGAATAAAGGAAGAACACACTCAACAGAAACCAAAGTTTGACATGTAACAGAATGCACTGTACATCAAACTGAAATACATTATTCACGATGAAGAATAAGAGAACGGAATTATCAGTAAAGCACAATGGAAGTGTTTAACTGGGAAACGAGAGCACACTAGTGTGTCACAGAATATTTTTAATTGTTCTGAAGGCATAGGAGGTTCCATACCTAAAATACCACATATAATGTAGAAATGTGGCTTGAAGTACGAACTCTGCGATTATCATTTCACATCTTGAATGGCTTTTTGGAACGTTCAATGACACATTAGGAATCTGCTTTTCCCTAATTTCTTACATATTTCTTTCCTTTAAGCAACGCTCTGACAAAACATCGTATTCACTCATCTCTTCCTATAAAAACACCTCCTCCCCGGTCTGTTTCAACATGAAATGTCAACATATAGCGATGTCTTGGTGTCGGAATTCTGGAACCAACACTGCACATACCTGACACGTCTCTCTTTGCTATCAGGCCCTCTTCGGCCTCCATTTCAGTCAATCTCTTCCATTTACCACATACGTACATAAATGACGTGATCTGCAACATAGTAAACAATAGTCAACAATAGAATAACTAAACTGAAGACTTGAATATCAAAGTGTTTTTTAGTGGACTAAAAAAAATCCCTTGGTGTAGAATATTCTAAATATACTCTCACTACCAGTAACTTTCCATTTTTTCTCACATGGATGGTTAACAATAAAATTATTAATAATGACAGATACTGGGCAATTCCTCTTATATAGTTGTATATTTATTTTATGTAAAGTACCTATATGTTTATATTTATGTTACACAAAGTATAAATTTACTTTATGTAAGATATACTTATAAGTATAAATACACACAAATAAGCCCATTAAATATGTATTATATATAAACATATGAATGTACATGTAGATATTTTTCCAACTACTCTAATTAGACAGAGAGGCACGGAGGCCTTGTTAACTTCTGTTGTTTGTATTACAATCCAACGATGGTGTCAGACTTAAAAGAGAGACAACTTTTGAATTAATAATATCCATGTCTGCATGTGTGCTTCTTAAAGATAATTGCTAAGGATGTTGTGAAAATATTTACAATCTAATGCTGGGAGGAAAGCGTTCGCCCAACATCAGGATAAACTGGCAGCAGAAGCAGGACCCTGGGCACTAGCCAAGCAGCTCCTTCCCCCAGAGAAACGCCCCCCTCTCCCACAAAGGCAGACGCCCAGCTCTGTGATTAAACAGGCCTTCAGTCTCTTATCTCACCTAATTGTCAGTATTCGCATTTGTGTTTGTTTGAGATGTCTTGTAAAATACCTGGCACTTTTGAGTCTTATATCTTCCAGGAGCAAATACTGCAAATGAATAAAATAAAGTGCATTCATTCCTTAGGAATAAAGCACATAAATCCAGTAAAAAAGCTACATTACACAATACATACATTTTTTTTAAAGTAATGCAATTAAAAATAACCGTATATTAATTTCCTTCTCATCAACATGGACATAACCAAAAGGAAAAATCTCAGATTTAAGGTCTTAGATCACAGATATAGAGATCTGTCCAGAATATATTTTGATCAAGAAATTATTTTTTAGAAAGTTATATATCTCTTACTTCAAGGCTGTTTTAAAGTATGCTTGTGACCTAATTTGAAGAAAAGTGAGAAAATGCAAGTAAAGACAGAATTACCATAAACTTGTAATGAGTCTTGAGTGTCATTTGTACAGATGGCGAGTTAACTAGGCTGCTGGTTTGACAGCAGAATAGGAAACACATGTTATAGTTCGGCATAAATGAATTATTCTCTTCTACTGCGTTACACCTAAAAATATGGCCTTTGTTGTCGTGTCCTTATGTAGAGGTGAAGTTTTCTTTCATATAAAATCTGTCATTTAAAGCTTAGTGGGTGAGGGACCTTCTTTAGTCAGACTTCTTGGGTTGGGAAGTCTGCACAGCACTGCTACACTGACCTTGAGAAAGTCCTTTTCGTGTGTCCATTTCTGCATCTGTAAATGGGGCTAAAAATAGTATTTCCCTTCCCAACTCTTTGAAGGATTTAATGAAACAATGAAATAATGCATCTGACAAGCCTTCAATAAATATGATCTGTTATTAAAGTTGCTCAATCTAGATTAGGAAAGAGACAGGCGAAGTTCTAGTTACAGTAATGGGAAAAACAAAAGTCAGGGCCATGAGAAACCTACTAGCAATGTATGGTGGGGCATTTAATTCTCCCTGGTCTCAGGAAAGATGGAATGGATGAGGAGCCCCTTCAGGGGAGCAATGGAGGATGAGTAACTTTGCAAAACACAGATGGATAGATGGATAGATGGGTAGATGGATAGAAAGAGAGATAGCAAAAGACTCAGAGAATGCAATAAAACCTATGGAGTTATGAGAGTTCATGATACACTCAGAAAACATGTAGTCTTGTGTAGTTGGAAATATATTTAAAACTAAACATCTTTTCTTGATTAATAGATTCATTTTCTTTGAAATGGGGGACTAAAACAAATGAGAAAATAACTGAAAAATCATTATGTCTCACTTTCCTTAGCTCAATTTTCCTATTTCTTCCTCTACTTAAAATCCTACCATCCATTAATAATTCATAACCTTTTTGAGTCAGACAGTCAAAATTCTGGCCAAATCCCAAAAAATGTTGGCTAGTGAAGAGTTCCTAAAGCACCAGGTTTCTGGTGGACGTATGCACTGAAACTGAACTTCATCATCCGCTGGTGGTCTGGCCAAAGGTGTATCTTGGCAGAAATGGGAAAGGGTTTCCTTGCAGCTATTGGCTGGGCTGGTGGTGCTGGCTTCTGCCCTCCATGAGCTCCCTCAGTGGGTTCGCCTTTGGCAGAGTGCGGAGAGAGGGCCACTTACAGCCGCTACAGCTCAGGCATCTGCATGGCCGATGTTAGGGGCCTGGTGCCCTCCCCACCCACCAATACCCTGCCTGTCCTCCTGCCTCTAGACCAGAGTAGACTCCCCGAAAGCATCTCGGGGCTGAGTTGGGTTTGGAGCTGGCTCCTCCCATAAGCCCTGCTGGCTCACCAGAGCACGCACTGAGGCACGCACTTACCCACAATCCCAGGCAAGGCTCTATTAGGGACCACATTGCTCCAGCTGCTTAGATGCAGCCCAGGGGCATCACTGTTTGCTTGTGAAACTCGCCTCTGGTTACCTCTGCTCTCTCACCTCACTTAGCAGCTGAGTGAGTTCTTCACGCCCTTGAACTATTCACCACCATCGACTCTCTTTATCATGTGCAACCCAGCACAGGTCCCCTTCTAGATTTATTCTGGACAAGTCCTCTGCTTTAGAGTATTATTATCTGTTCTACACACTTTTCTGTCTACCTTGAACATTATCTACCTATAAATTTTATTCATTCATCTGTCAACTGAGGGAGATGAGGGGTCTTTTTCTATTTGTTGTAACCCAGAAAAATGTCTCACATGAACAAGTGTTTAATGAATGTTTCTTGAATTAACAAATTACTGGATTTATCCAAAATAATCTGTGTGCTACATAAGAAAGCTACTATCAATGATTCATTTATGTGTAAATAAATATTATCCTTAATCTTTAAAACTATGAATACTTTTTCAACAGTAGCACAATAAGTCTTTATATAACTGTAAGTTCCTTTATGGCAACTTTCCTCTAAGACTGGCGTAACTAGGACTGAACGGTAAAGGATGAATGAGAAAAACCAGATAGGACTCTGAGGACAAAGTTTCTGTTTTCTACTTTCTCTGAAAATAAAAAAGCCCTCAGATCTGAATAAAGGAGTCTCCGATATCACCACGCCAGCCATCAATGGTTGCCTTAAATGGTAAACAGAGGCATCCTGAAATTGTTAGGAGTTTGAGCAAACAGCATTTGAATTTAGCAACTAGAAGACAGGAGCTCTGAGGAGCTGCACAAAACTAAAGCCTTTTATAGGCAGAAGGGAGAGGAACAACTTGTACTCAGCCACACGGTGCGAAGCAGGCTGGTTATTGCAGTTAGTTTCCTTCAAGGGGTGGCAGGGGTCCACCAGCAGATGCCCTAACTAGTGCTGGCCAGGTGCTCCCTGGTTCACTGATTGCAGACTCCAGTTCTGGGAGAACTGAAACTATAACTAAGTTTTGGTAGGTGACATAGGGCTTCCCATAAGCCACTTCATTTAGGGCCTGTTGTCCTGTGTTTTAACACCTGTTACTTGCGTGGTGCAGCCAATTGCCACCATTAGCTACTTAGTGTCTGAGATGACTAGTATGGGTGTTAATATAAATGTTTAAATTCACTCAAGGCTTTTACAAAGTGAAGGTTAAGTGACCATTAAAACGAGAAGGTCCCCCATGTTATTTTGGTACATAGAACTCCAAAACAACACATCCACTACAGACTATAATCCATTAGGTTAATGATCTCTGCTGAAGTAGCAAAAATATATTAGCGCAGTGATTCACTGATTCCGTCAACCTTTCCTACATCAACTCACATTTGCAGACAGATGCAATGTTCATTTTTCTTGGGATCATTCTGCGGTGAATGATGACTTAATTTCTCTGTCAAATAGAACTCTCAGAGGCCAGTCCAGAAAAAATTACGCCAAATAGCATCTTTGTGCCATGTGCCCTCATCCAAGTCTATCTCAGCTCTTTCCCGGGTGCGTTGACGTTAGTAATGACAGCCCCGTCAAGACAACAGTCCTCGATCAGGTGTGCAGCAACATAAACAATGGAGAGGTGACCCAACTGTGCTCCGGGACAGTTGCCATGGAGGTAGCATTAGGAGGCACATACTGTTTTAAATCTTCTTTTAAAAACTGTTTCCAAACAAGACACCCTTGATCTTCAAGATGAACAGTCTGGACACAGAAAAGCAGTGTGAAGCTGAACCGCCCTGGTTTTGGCGGGCGCGCTGAATGTCAGCAGCGCTCACCAAAGGATCCGTCTCCCGTGGACTCTGTGTGGACGGGGCGTGAAAGAAGGAAACTGCAGGCCAGGGTAGAGGAGTCCACAAACACGAGCTAGAATTCAGCCGTCAGGAGGAAGGAATCCACAGGCCAGTCCTGTCTCACTGGAATCCACACAGCCCCGTGGTCAAAGAGCATATTTTCAGCAGAGTAAGAATCGTTCAGATTGACAGACAAGTTTATAAAATAGAAGAAAAAATGCCTCTCGGTACGGCGGACGCTAGATAAACTCCCCCAGTCTAATTCTTTAGGAATAAGAAACAGAGGGAAAAGGATTACGTTAAGTCTTCTCCTTTCGAAATACAAAAGTGAGGTATGCACGAACTCAAGCTATATTCCTCATGACCACCCTGGAGATGCTAAACTACATGCCAGCCCTAAATACGTGCGTTTCAGCTCTACTCCCGACGTTTGATGCTGTCCTTACAAGAGTTTGCAAGTGTGGTCCAGCCTGCATCCCGTCTGTCTTTAATCCCTACTATTTATCTTCCAGCCCTCATCCAGCTCCAGTCCCACTGGTCTCCCTGTGCTTTGTGCCCCACCCCGCCCCGCCCAGGAACGTGTCCACCAGCTTCCACTTGAGGATGAGGGCCCGGCAGTTCCTGTGCTTGGAACATTATTCCTCAGGTTCACCGTGGCTCATTTCAGCCCCTCCTTCAGATCTCTGAGTAAATCTCCTCTATTCAACGAGCATGCCCTTGAATACGGCCACCTACGCCTGTCACTCGGCCAGGGGCAGTCCTGGTTTCCTGAACCAGAACAGTGTGTGATGCAGAACAGGCACTGAGTAAGTATTTGTGGAATGCTACACACATAGGCAGTAGAGGAAAAATCGAGTGGGCTTTCCAATGAAACCTACGTAATGGTGGTTGGTTGCAAAGGTAACATGTACTTGGCCACGCGGTGTGTCCTTAACATTTGTGCCTTGTCTCCTTGATTGAGTGTCTTCTTCGTAAATGCCCGGACCAAATACAAAGTTCTGTGGGTCCGTGTAAAATTATCAGCAAGGTCGTACTCTACAAACAGCTCTTTGCTCAATGCACATTTATCTTGGGAACAGCGGGAAGATGCCCCTTACCTCTGTTGCCTGGCATATTTTCCAGACACTTGGCTGGGTCCTCGGTGTGTATCATCTCACTAATTCCCAAGACATTGAGATGTGTAACTCCTTATCTCCACTTCTACAGCGATATCATGGTCCTGGGGGTTTCATTTGCTTGTCCAAGATGACAAGAAAATGCTTAAGTAAATCACACATTTCGATACTGCTTCACATTAAATAATATTTATCGTATTAGAGCTGTCAACCATACAAAGCAAGGACTTCTGGCTTAGGTTCTTTACGTTAATCAGCACATTTAATTGTGTTTATTTGTCGATTTTCTGTTTATTTATTTTACTTGGCTACATGTACAATTCAAGTAAATACACTTGCATTTGCATTCAGAGGTTTGGGCTCCACAGAAGTGTCTGACGACCGGCAGCTCTTAGTATTTTTTAAAAGCCTCATGAGAATTCAGGAAAGGAATGGGACAGAGTTCTGTGTGTTCGCCCTCTGGACAGTCCTGGACTTCGCTCCTGGTTGTTCTTAAGGTGGTTTTCCATCAATTGGAACGTTCTCTGTTTGGAGCCCAAATGTTATTTCCCCAATCCCGCTTCCCTCTGCTGAATCCCTCCTCTCCTCATTTAATCTGAGACGCTGCTTCGAAAGAAAATGATTTCCACATACAAGACCTCAGACTAGAATATAAAACAACAGAAATAATCATGTTTCTAAATGCAAGTCCATTCCCTCTGTACTCTAACCTGCCTTCTTTGCCCACCAATAATGTTTTGAAAACTCTGACCATAGTGGATTAGAAAATAATTTTATATTTGCATTTACTTAAGTTGATGGCCTAAGAGATTATGGTAACAAAATCATACTTAAAATTTAGTTTATTCTCCTCTCTTTAGACAAACCAGCGCACTGATTTAAAGTAAATTTATTTAAATTCTGTGCAATGCTAGTAAGGAAAAAAAGAAAGAAAAAATTTCCTATTTGGTTTGGAAAACCTCCTGTGAAAAATATCATGGCTTTTTTTTTTCTTCAAATAGTTAAATGGCATTAAAGGACATTTGAAACGAAGTTATAATTTTCACACGGCGCTTGCTCGTCGCTACAGTTGTTTTTACGCGGCAGCCTTTCCCCCGAGCCGCACCGCATGTTTTATCGGCGGCAAGTCACTAATCAAAAGGGTAACGATGCTTTACATTTGAATATATTTCACGTATCTTAAAGGTAAGTGCTATTTTGAGTTTTCTGCACTTTCAGATTTTTTCACCTCTAAAAAAATGTCAACCTTCCTTCTGGATATAATACACTGCCAGCAACCTAAACATATTTTTAAGTTGAGGAACGGAATGGAAAAGGTAGGAAAGAGATTGCTTTTTCAGATCAGACCTTTGGTCTTTCTGTGCGAAAATCTTCCCTCTGGGAGAAAAAGAAAAGAACTTACCTTGGGCAGCAGCCATTATCTGATGACTTACAAGGTGAACGGAACACACTGTTTAGGAATTTTGAAGACTTGGATGCAGTCTAGAAGGAAATAAATTTTGCAATAAATGTTTGTGGAAATACACTAATGGAAAGTTATATGAGTGTGATAGCAATCCATCATATAAAACACCTGAACTTTCCATAGGAACATGATTTTTTTTAAATAACAGAATTTTAACATGATCAGAGGATAGCAGCACCGTGACTGCCTGAAATTTTACATTCACTCCATTTTTCAGACTACGTGAAACGTGGCGGGGCCCTAGGCCCCCTTTCCCCAGGACAGTGCACTCGGGGAAACTTCCGAGGCAGCCCCAGTGAAGAGCAATGTGCCGCCGTAATTAATGCAACGCCCTTTCAACTCCCGCCCCCGCCCTTCCTCCCGGGACCTCCCCCGTGTGTTTCATTCCCGGTGTTTCTGGTGTTTTATAGGGCTGACCGCAGGAGCGTGGTCCTGATGGGAGTCCCAGGGGTCCAGTGGCTCTCCACGTGGGAGGCGGCTAGCCTCCCCTCAATGCCTGGGATTTCCTGGAAGCAGCTGCCCCCCCACTTCTTGTATTTTGTGTCTTACTTGTGCTCAATAGTGCTGCTACAGAAGGGGGAAAATACTTCCTTTCTCACTACTTTTTTCTATGTTTAAAATTATTGTACTTGTCTGTATATATGTAGGCATTTATTTAATCCAGTTGCTTTTAATTCATTCACAATGCATACTTCTTCTATACGACCCCTGTAAATCATAAATGAAATGGCAAAATGTAAAAGGCCAAGCTTCTCTTCTCAGTAAAATCTTTTTGCAACACAAATCTTTTTGCAACACGTTTTTAAAAATACAAAGTATTTAAGAGTCCAGCTGCAGAACTTCCGAAGAGTGTTCTCTCTGGAGGGAGAGGCACTGACATCCCCCGGTATCTCGGTATTTGCTGCAATTACCTAAGAGGATTGAGTTTGATGCATTTGGGTGGATTGTGTTATTTACGAATGCGGAGATTTTCTGACGGGCGTGGATCAGCTGGAGGTTTAAGAGTAGGCTTCGCAGAAGGTGAAGAAGGAAAAATAGTTCAGCTTGATCCTCCTGGGGAATGGAAATGGGGGACCTGTTCCAGGGACCGGCAGATAAGTGCAATGTTTGTCTCATGGCCTGAGGGACTCCCAATTACGTGCAGATCAGGAGCCGGCCCCCAGCTGTGGAAGAAGATGAAGGAATGCAAAAACGCTTTTCAAACCCAAGTGATAATGAGATATTCCTAAAAAAGATGCAAAGGATAACCTAGTAGAGAGTAAATAAAAATATGATTTTTAAAGAATACAGAACAATTCAAAAAAAGAATGCATGACAATAAAACCAGAGACAAAAAGGGGGTGACTTACAGACTATGTTGCAGAAAAAAGGAACTTAGGATTCTCAGAGCTATGTAATTAAAAATCTCTTGAGACTTCTGGCCAAGATGGAGGCGTAGGTAGACACACTGTGCCTCCTCACATAACCAAAAGGACAACAACAGGTTAAAAATAAAAAACAACCAGAACTGACAGAAAACCAAACTGGAAGTCCAACAACCAAGGAGTTAAAGAAGAAACATCCATCCAGACGGGTAGGAGGGGTGTAGTCAGGCAGCTGGGCAGAGAAGACTCGTGGCAGGGCAGCAGCCAGCAGACCAGGTGGTCCCACATTTGCACGCAGATAAACCAGGTGAAACAAAGGGGAAGCGGGATGGACCGAATAACCCAGGGTCCCAGCGGGGGAAATAAAGCCTCAAACCTCTGATTGAAAATACCTGCGGGGCTTGAGGTGCCAGAGAGACTCCCAGCCTTACAGGAGAGCTTGCTGGAGAGACTCACACGGTCCTAGAATGTACACAAGCCCACCCACCTGGGAAGCAACATCAGAAGGGCCCAGTTCGCTTGGGGGAAGCAGGGGAAAGTGACTGAAATCCAGCAGCAAGCCAAGCAAGTGCCACTGTTCCCTCTCAGACCCCTGCCCCACGTACAGTAACACAACCCAGTGACTAGGTGGCCCCACCCTTCTGAACACCTAAGACGCTTCTTCTCACTACGTAGCAGTCGTGTCAAGACATAAAAAAAAAAGTGGCTCAAATGGAAGAAGAGATCAAAGCCCCAGAGCCAATACTTCTAAGTGACCAAGAGATAGCCAACCTACCAGATGCACAGTTCAAAATACTGATAATCAGGATGTTCACTGAATTGGTTGAATTTGGTCGCAAATCAGAAGAAAAAATGAAGGCTACGCTAGGTGAAATAAAGGAAAATGTACAGGGAACCAATAGTGATGGGAAGGAAGCTGGGGCTCAAATCAACAGTGTGGACCAGAAGGAAGAAAGAAACATCCAACCAGAAAAGAATGAAGAAACAATAATTCAGAAAGATAAGGAGAGGCTTAGGAACCTCCAGGACATCTTTAAACATTCTAATGTATGAATTATAGGAGTACCAGAAGAGGAAGAGCAACAAGTGGAAAATTTATTTGAACAAATAATAAAGGAGAACTTCCCCAATCTGGCAAAGGCAATAGACTTCCAGGAAGTCCAGGAAGCTCAGAGAGTCCCAAAGAAGGTGGACCCAAGGAAGAACACACCAAGGTATATCATAATTACATTAGCCATAGTTAAAAATAAGGAGAGAATCCTAGAAGCAGCCAAGAGACAAGGAGGCAGTTATCTACAAAGGAGTTCCCATCAGACTGTCAGCTGATTTCTCAAAAGAGACCATACAGGCAAGAAGGGGCTGGAAAGAAGTATTCCAAGTCATAAAAGGCAAGGACCTACATCCAAGATTGCTCTATCCAGCAAAGCTTTCATTTAGAATGGAAGGGCAGATAAAGTGCTTCTCAGATAAGGTCAAGTGAAAGGAATTCATCATCACCAAACCCTTATTATATGAAATGTTAAAGGGACTTATCTAAGAAAAAGAAGATAGGAACAGTGAAAGGACAGCAAACTCACAGTTATTAACAACCACACCTAAAACAAAAGCAAACCAACAGGGCAGCTAGATCAGGAGTGGAACCATAGAAATGAAGAACACATGGAGGGTTAGCAACAGGGGAGTGGGAGGAGGAGAAGGGGGGAGAAGGTACAGAAAATAAGTAGCATAGATGGTAGGTAGAAAATAGACAGGGGCGCCCTGCCTGGCGTAGCTCAATGGATTGAGCACCAGCCTGTGAACCAGAGGATCGCAGTTCGATTCCCAGTCAGGGCACATGCCTGGGTTGCAGACCAGTTCCCAGCAGGGGACGAATGAGAGGCAACCATACATTGATATTTCTCTCCTTCTCTCCTTCCCTTCCCCTAAAGATAAATAAATAAAACTTAAATCAAAAACTAAAAAAAAGGAAAAAAAATAGACAGGGGCGAGGGCAAGAATAGTAGGAGAAATATAGAAATCTAAAGAACTTGAAACACGTGGACATAAACTAAAGGGGGGAATGGTGAGGGAGGGGGTGTGCAGGGTGGAGGGGAGTGAAGGGGGGAATTAGAAGAACTGTAATGGCATAATCAATAAAATACATTTAAAAAAAAGAAAATAGACAGGGGAAGGGTAAGAATAGTATGGGAAATGAAGACGCCAAAGAACTTATATGTATGACACATGGACATGAACTAAAGAGGGGGAATGTAGGTGGGAGGGGTTGTGCAGGGTGGATGGGAGTGAAGGGGGGGAATGGGACAACTGTAATAGCATAATCAATAAATATTTTTTTAAAATTTTAAACAAAATATCTTTATGGAGATTGTTTCTGGTGGTCTCCAAACTTTCCTGAACTCGTTTCTGTCAGAAAAAAATAAAAATAATGGAGCATGCACACTCAGGACATGCATTTATTTAACACAAACTTCACATACTAGTGAGCTAATAAATTGAGCTAATACATTTAAACCTATACACAAAAAATCACTTGTAAAAATGAGTCAAATACTTAAATCATTTATTGGCAAAGTGTACAAAGCCTTCTTACTGAAAATGCCTCAGTATTTTCATTACAGCATCTAAAGTACTCATTTTCTAAGTGGAGTACATTTTTGTGCCTGGGTTTAAGAGCTGACATTGGGATATCAGCTAAATAAAATATCTTAGATACACTTAAATATGAATAGAAGAAATGTACCACTGGCTGCATTAATAATCGTGATGCATATTTTGCAAACCCTACAGAATTAGGCTAAGATATTGTGGAGATTTAGCTTTATGCTGTATTTCTGTCCTCCTTCAGCCACAGGTTAGAAAATGGCTGCTAAGTCTCTTTTTATGGGAAGAGCAATGGGAGTTTTCATGGGTGAAATGCTTGCAACAAAATATTTCTAAATCTCTATCTTCAAAACGCTCTCTCCTTGGCCTGAGTTTTTTCTTTTCTTACTCACTGTAGAAAAAAAAGCCCTATTATCCAAGAAACACCTAATAAAATGTGATTGTGTTTAAAAATAATTGTCAGGTACCATGAGATAGTAAGATTAGATTAGAAAGCGTTAGTTTTTCCTGACCTGCCCAATACACGTTGGACAAGGAGCTGGGATGATGGCTAGTTACATTCCATCTGAGGCTTCTTGGAAGGAATCTTTTCAAGCAGCTTGTCCATCTTGTGAAGGTCAGCTTCAGGAAATTAAATAGTAAAAATAATAACGAATACAATTTTTAATTCCACTCACACAGACTGAGGCCTCCGGCATCCACATGTGTTATTTATATAATAAACCTTTGTGCGTATCTTCACTTTAATAGAAATAACTGCATATTGGAGTTCTGATGATTTCTTCTCAAACTTTGATGGCCCACCATTTCTTCTTGGACTCTTGAAAGCCTGCATTCCGTGTTGAAGGCCACCACTCACACATACACAACACACACGCACGGTGGTAGCTATGTGAGGTGATGGGCATGTAAACTAATACTGTGATCATTACTTCACAATAACAAATATATCAAGTCATCCCATCATACACATTTCACTTGCTCAACGTTATCTGTCAATTATATCACTGTGAGGCTGGAGAAAAGAATCCCAAACTTAATGGGTGAGTAGTGAAGCATAACCACAAATGGCAAGTGACCTGTTCTTCTGCATGTCTTCACACACACACACATACACACACACACAGATCAGCTGATGGAATTTACAGGTGTAGCTGATTAGAAAAAATTTTCTGAAAATTAAATGTCTACAAAACAGGATGGTTTGTTTCACACATACTCAATTGTACTTGGTGAATACTTTTTAATTGCCTGACAAATTTAAGTAAAATATATGATAATATACATATTTTATGTGCACTTTTCCTTTCTACCCTTTATTTATCATACAGTCTCATCAATTAAGACTTAAGTTTGAGATTCATCCAATTTATATGGTAAAATTTGATACAGGATGATAAAAATAATATCAAAGTCTGTAACTCAGCAAGGACATTTGGGCAATAGACCATTTTCAGGTGCGTTCTCTTTATAATTATACTTTACAAAGCTCCTGCTGAGTATGAGACTTGTCTGCCACCTGGAAAGAAATGCCACCGCACACAAAAACAGAGATGGGTCATCTGATGGCAATGTCGCCATTGTCCAGTTGTCCACTAGCCTGGACATGTCATCAACTCCGATTTATTTTTTCATGAGCTATAGACTGTTGAAGTGAAGGAAAACGACATTTAAAACACTTTTTTAAAAGATTTTATTTATTTATTTTTAGAGAGAAGGGAAGGGAGAGAGAGAAACATCAATGTGTGGTTGCCTCTCATGGGTCCCCTACTGGGAATCTGGCCTGCAACCCAGGCATGTGCCCTGACTGGGAATCGAACCGGCAACTATTTGGTCCACAGGCCTGGGCCCAATCCACTGAGCTTCACCAGCCAGAGCAGAAAAGGACATTTTAAAGGTTAGTGTTACACCACGAGAAAGGACACATTGGAAGGCTTTTTTTAGTTTGAAAAATGCAATCAGAAATTATGCAATGCTTTTGTTTCTCTTGTCATTTATTCTACTTTGATCTGACTAGGGGGGGAAAGTAGGTAATGTCTACTGTCATTTTCCTGCACAGACAAGTTACACTGAAAACATTGAACTGTGGCATCTCCTCGCAGATGCCCAGAACAACAAATGATCTTGCAATTTCTACATTTTCTTGGTAAATCTTTGGCGTAAAATCGTGGTGCAATTTCACACACCAGCAAAGTTCAATTCATATAAACTAGTAATGTTCCTTAAAAAACCCATTTAGCATGCTAAGGAAAATATGTGGATTTATTGGTCCATATATCATTTACACAAGAGTTTACTGTGGAATTATTATGTGCCAAGCATTTTACCAGACACAGTTATGAAAGTGTTTATCTCTAAAGAGGTCATAATTCAGCTCTAAAATGGGTGATGAGAAATCCCTGAAGAGTCCTGTAGCTTTCTGTCTTCTGTCATTAGTAATTATCACTGCTTGTCACTAACTTCAGGAGTAACACTGGAGAGAGAGGGTTCCTTGAATTAATCCCTGGCATTGTTCAATTGCCAGCTTCAGGAGCAAGAAAGAAAGCTTGAGTTTACCTCTTACCATTACCAGTAACTCATCATGCCCTGAAGGCAGCAGTGAGGTGGTTTTCTGCCTTAAAGAGCAGAACAACATCAGTGTAAAATGACTTGAGCGAATTCCCTAAAAGTAGTCTTCCCATCTACATTCATAACTATATTTATATCTTTACCTATCTATCTACCCTCTATCCTGTTAGTTCCATTTCTCTAAAGAACCCTAACAAATATAGTCAGTATAATGAAAGCTGACTTTTCTTTGTCATGTGATGTTGAAGTTCTATATTTCTGGGGTTTACTATTCCTCAGAAAATACATAGCCAAGTAACATTAAGGGAAACTGAATTTTATAACTCGATACCTAACCACATCTTGAGAACAGAAGACGGCAGGCTGCACAGAGGGCCCATAGTTAGTTCAGATGCACATGCGGTGCTGCGAGTTCCTATGTCGACACTGTGTGTGCATCCAGAGCACCACGGCCACCGCGTCCCTTCTTCCTGGGCTAAACTGTGTGGACTCAGCAAGTTCCTTACCAGGAAAGATCACCTGGCCCCTGTATTGCACACTCATCTGGTACAGAAATAATCATCTTTTTCTAACCTGGAAATTATGTCTTTATTCAGTGAACTTGCTGTCTTAAAATTTCTGTGCATGTGTAGAAAAAAGATCTCAGTTGATGTAAGCAGTATGTTTATTCACGTACACATGACGAGAGATGCGCGAAGCAAAAGCGACCTCTGTCAAACACCAGGAACACGCCGGGGTCAGGGAGTCAGGGCAGCGGGGGGCCCACTAACATGCGGGGGTCAACCTAACCTAATGCACACTTCAAAACCACCGAAGAGGTCAAGCAGATAATTTATGTTTATTCTACCGACATTTTTTTTTCTCTCCAAAGAAAAGCATTTAAACGTTCTTAAAGAATATTTGCAGAGAGGGCAGTTGAAACCGTTTGATATCAACAGACTTCCTTAGCACTGTAAAGATCTTCTCTTTCCTGAAATATTAACATAGGCGTTCCAAGAGAAGAGGAAAAAAAGAGCGAATTTCAGCGCTGCCAAAAAAGATGGAAGGATTCTCCAAGAACGGAAAGAAATCCCTGAAATGCCAAAGATGCGCTGAGGACAGCAGAGACACTGTTCCAAACTCTGACAGCATCTGAGGCAGAAGACCCTCAAAGGGACGTGCCAATTCCTACAGCTGAGAAAGGGGAAGCCCGGCAGGCAGGACTCCTGTCAGCAAAGAGACTCAGACCCTGGGGCGTGGAACAATGGTGTGGCCAAACTGGAGGGCGGCAGGCACAGGCGGGGACATCTCCGTGGCATTCTATTTGTGACTAAGATTGGAGAGGCTTGCCCAGTGACCACATTCAGTTTGAGGTCCTTTGACCGCTGGCTGAGGACACTCATATCTGAGTGAAATGAAGTTGGTCAGTAGCCCCTGTACAAAACTCACTGATACCATAAATCTTCACAGAATTTTTGAAAGTAAAAGAGACAATTAGAAAACATATTAAACTATTTCATCGGTTCTGATAATGTACATGTGCTCCAATTTTGGACCCCTGGGCCCCATTTAAAAGAGGTCATTTAGAAATGAACAGCTTTAGACACCTATCTCGTCACCCATGTTGTACTGAGCCAGGTAAGAGCCAGAGGCAAGAGTAAAAAATCAGTGATACTGCCCGTGTGCTTATTTAAAACTGGACATTTTGGTCATCACCGATTTCTGCAAGAATTTTTATTTTCAAAATATTGCATCAGATTACGATCTTGATCAGAGATGGTTTGGGCGCACCCTTCACCTTTATACCCCAGAGCATCTGAGGAGCCCCACCCTAGGCACGGTCCCCACTACGCCCCCGCTATGCCCCCACTGTCTGATTTGTGGGACATCCATGGCAATGCCAGAGAACTCCCCTGAGAAGGTGAGTAGCTCTTTTCTTGTGAAAGTCAATAAAAGGACAGCAGCATGCAGAGCCGGAGCTGGGGTAATAAATTACATACAGCTTAGGACACTCCTGCCTTGACTGGAGATTTACCCCAGGACAATCTCCTTCGCTCACACACAAAGAAAGATACAAACCTACCTTTTTTTTAGAATTAGCGTTGATACAAGAAGAATCTTGAAATGTTTTGACATGTTGCTAAACTCTTCCATTATTACCCATTTAGGATTTTGAAATTCTCTCAACAAGAGTTTATTGAACTACTGGTTGCCACATATCTGAATATTCATTACTTTTATTTTAATAATTCATTAAAAGTCCAATTAGCATCTGTATTGGGGAGTTTTAGTTAGATGGCAGCTGTAAAGTATACCACATGGAATGTTTGGTCTTTTTTATTTCCACGCTTTTTTTTGTTTTATGATAATGCACAGATCTCATCAAATAGCAAGCCTGCAGATGGGATTTGGGAATTTATACCATTTGGTTATATCCTCAGCAGTCCCCAGCAAACAAAGATTAAGACTCTGAAATAGAACATACTGAAAGTCACACAGGAGAATAATCTGGAGTGTTTATGTGAAACCATATTCTGAGTGCATTTAATCACAAACAATGATGCTATGCATTTTATAGCACAGTGTGATTCACAAAGTACACTCGTTTTTTTAATTCAAATTACCTAGAACTTGAGAAGGCGAGCTGCGTGGGTTTATCATTACTCTTTTACCTACAAGGAAACTGACATAAAACCTCCCAAATGGCGTGAGACATATTGTATTATGTTCTCTGCAAAATGTGATTTAACGTTTTTATTAAAAATAAAATGTGATGCAATGTAAAATAATGTAATGCCAAACTTACAGAATCTGTAAATTCAGTAGGTTCAATGTCCTAACTAACCCAAGCAGAACAGTGTACCATTTGGCAAACTCAAGAATAAAGAGACATGCAGTCAAAATTTGAGAGTTGCGCTGTTCCAGAAACAACTACTCACCCCCTCCTTGGTTGCGTACTCCGTCAACACAGATCCCACCATCAGGGAGAGCCCATGATGAATCAACAACAGAGGTACAATACAGCGTCCAAATGAATGCCTCTGGCTAAGGAAAAATCTCTGTGGAAGGAGGGAAAAAAGCACTCAATCTTGCAGGATTAGTATCAACACAGTTGACGGAGGTGGTTATCTGATTTCACCTTGAAATATGAGATGGAGACCCTGTGGGACCGAGATGGGAAGACTTTCAAGCACGAGAGGAGGGAGAGCACAAGCAACATCGCTAGGCCTGTCCAGGATGAAGTCTGCACTAATTGCTGGTCCAAGCCAGGACAGTGAGGAGGTTGCAAGGCAAAACATAAAAATAAGGTCATCACCTACCAATTTTGCAATTTTGTCAAGAACTAACAAAGTTCTCACCTTCTGGACAATTAAAGCCACTCAAAAAAAAATGAGAAAGGAGCCCTGGCTGGTGTGGCTCAATGGATTAAGTGCCGGCCTGCAAACCAAAGTGTCACTTGTTCAATTCCCAGTCAGGGCACATGCCCAGGTTGCAGGCCAAGTCCCCAGTAGGGGGCAGGTGAGAGACAACCACACATTGATATTTCTCTCCCATTCTTTCTCCTTTCCTTCCCCTCTCTCTAAAAATAAATAAATAAAATCTTTTTAAAAACCCTCAG
Organism: Sturnira hondurensis; assembly: GCF_014824575.4. NCBI lineage: Eukaryota > Metazoa > Chordata > Mammalia > Chiroptera > Phyllostomidae > Sturnira > Sturnira hondurensis. The sequence goes on from NW_028091156.1 coordinate 10,465,308, forward strand.
TCATTCATTCACTTTGAGAAGAGTGGGCTAGCGTCTGCAGAGCCCGCCACACAAATCAACATCGACATCTCAAAAACACTGAGCTCCAGGAAGGCACAACAACGCTCTTGAGACGGGAACATAAAGGCATTTAGAACTGGAGAGAAAAACAACCCAAATAACATCTATGATGATGGACTCCACAGCTACTGATTTCTACTGGAGATGGAAAGTAGAAGTCGCTGTGACGTGCTCTCTGAATGGGTCAGAACAACGCGGCCCTCTGAGGAAAAGGACGCGTGATGCCATGAGTACTGAGCACAGACGTGGACTTTACTCTGAAAGGGAAAACATCCTCAGCTGGATCGCTGAAGTGCCAGAAATGGCAATATAACTTAAAATCTTGAAAGGAAGGTAAGTTTTTTAAAAGATTATATATGTACTTTACATGAAGGAGAAAAATTGATAGTATATATTATTCCAAAATTGAAAGAAATTAGATCCAAAATAATCTCTACTCAGTAATAGATAATACGTTTGCAACGGAGTAAATAAAAGGAAAATTAAGATATTTGGGAGAAGTATAGTTAGCATTTTGAGATTGTTGTGGTTGACTTCCTCAGAAAGAATACTAACTTTCAAAATGACTCCTGTAACACCAGGGTCAGAGACAAACATTGGGATTAATGAACCAAAAATCTGATGTTATTTTTTAAAGATATTGCTTCTGTAAACCACCTGTATTAATAACATTGTTTTGTAGGCAAAATGGGGTAAGTTAAAGAAGGTAATCAGGAATTCAACCCTGGCTGGTGTGGCTCAGTGATTGAGTGCCGGCCTACGAACCAAAAAGTTGCTGGTTCAATTCCCAGTCAGAGAACATGCCTGGGCTGTGGGCCAGGTCCCCAGTAGGGGGCACACAGATGACAACCGCAGTAATCTGAAACTGTGTGTTGTTTTATAGTTTCTGCCTTCTTCGTCTTCAAGAGCATGCCTTCCGTTTGGTCCCTCAACTGCTCTGGGCCAGAGAGATGCTCACCAACTCAAATTTCAAATAGCTCCAAAAAACGTCTTTTCTAAGACAGGGTCTTGACCATTAAATTACCTCCACTTTTCTTCTGACAAAACTCAAGTTTATTAAGTTTCAAGATGTTGCCCAAGGACTGTGGCTAAATATAAGAGAAAGATTTATGCTTATAAACAGTTGTTTTTCCTTTATTGTGTAAGAAACCTCAAGAGAAATACCACATAAACCTAGTGAACAAGAAAATGAAATTTTAAAATAAAGTATGAGTTTTCCTAATAATCTTCCTTGCTTCTATTTTTTTAAATAATTTTCTTACTTTCATTTCATGGATATATTTGGGTAGTATACATAAAGCTTGTAAATTATATATATACATATGAACTATATACATGCATACCTTACTCTGACCCACTTTGTGTTCATGTATTTCACAGATGCTGCATTGTTTTGCTTGGTTTTTGGGTTTTTTTTCACCAAATACAGGTTGGTGCCAACCCTTCATCAGGTAAGTCTATCGGTGCCATTTTTACAGCCACATTCACTTACCTCATGTCTCTGTGTCACCTTTTGGTAACTTCAAACCTTTTCCATCATTATTATATTTGTCATGATGGTCTGTGATCAGTGATCTTTGATGTTACATTTTGGGAGGTATAATGCTATTACACACATAATAGACGACAGTATAGTATAAACATACCTTCTACAGGCACTGGGAAACCACAAAGTCCATGGGACTCACTCTATCAAGATATTCACTTTATTGCAGGGGTCTGGAACCACATCCAGAATATCTCCAAGGTATGCCTGTACCAAAAAAAAAAAAGAAGAAAGAAAGAAAAAGAAAAAACTCATATGATTCCCTCGTAGGAAGAGCTAGCAAAATCTCTGCTGTTTCTTCTGATGTCTTTATTACATCAGCTAGAAACAAAGCAACCCTGGATTTCACTGTGTTGCTCCTTTGATGGTACCATCAAGGAATTTCAGGACTGAATTTTATGCTTTAAATGACTTGGCTTAGCACAGGATCTGGACCGTAATTATTTCGCTTCTTCTTCAACACCCACGTCCTGTCCTTTTCCCCACCTATTATCATAAAAATGGAAATGAGTGAATGAAGAGAGTCATCTGCCTACCTTGTGAAGGGTCTCAAAAGAAATCTTTTATCTGGACTAGAAGAGCATTTTTATAAAGTAATAGAATATGTATCAGCATTACTGTTAACAGCTATGAAAACACTATATAGTTCACTTTTCAAGTGAGTTTATTTTTGGACTAGAGCCTATAAAGTGCAGGAATCCCAATTTTTTCCAAAGTGCCCATTTCTGTGTGAAACCACCTGGATCAAGAGAGATTTCCATCCTTCTGGAAGCCTCCATGACCCCTTTAAACGGACACACCTCCTAAAAGGATTGTTTCTGCCTGAATAGATTAGCTTTCACTGATTTTAAATTTTATATAAATGGAACTAAATTGTTCATATTCTTTTGTGCCTGTTTCCTCTCACTCAGTGTTTGCAAGAAGAATCCATGTCATTGTATGTAGACACAGATCACTCTTTTGTGTGGCTGTAGCATATGGAATATTCCCTAGTTAATGCATCCTCTCTGTTGTAAGTAGATGTTGGGTTTAGTCTATTTACCTAGTGTGGGTAAGTAGACCAAAAACCTACTGTGGGGTTTTTTACCAAAAACTGCTGCTAACGCCTGCTACTCTGCTGTGTGTTGTTGGGTGCACACACTCGTGTATATCCAACCCCCTTGGAGTTACCAGGTCACACATTTTATATGTTCACTTTCAATACGTACTTCAAACAATTTTCCCAAATGGGTGTAGCAACCTGCACTCTCACCAGAGCCTCGTGGAATTCTGTTGCTCCACAGGCTTGCCTACACTTGGTATCACTATTTAAAACAAACAACCAAACAAAAAACTTTGGACTCTGTGGTGGGCGTATTGTGCTTTTCATTTTGCTTCTCTGAAGATGATCACCGAAGGTCATCTTTTCACGTGATCATTAACCACTTAGCCATCCTCAGTTATAAAGTGTGCTCACCTAATTCGTTTGCCCTTAGTTCTCAATCGAGAAACACCTTTTTCTTGATTTATAAGAGTTCGTATATGTTTTGCACATACATGTTTTATCAGATTACATATTGCAGATACTTCCCCCCCTCAGTGAGTTTATCTAAAACACACACACACACACTCAATTATTTTATACAAAGAACTTCTCTTCATGGCAATAGAACCAGACATAAGGAAGAAAACCTGGTAGGTAGCTGGTACACATTAGGAGCTTAAAATTATACATGTTTTGAATTACCATGAAAGGATGGAATACATTTTAGTTCTGCTCAGTGAAATCCTTCTCAAAATATTACCCCCAAAATGTGTTCACCAATAGTGACTAGTTTTCTAACAGAAAGAAAGTCACGGTTAAGACAATTGTTGAGATAGCTCAGAGGTTTACGCACTTCTCACTGACGGAAGCAGAGAAGCGTGGTTTGCCATTCTAGAAAATTCTGAAGCACTGTTAAGTTTTTTAAATTATTAACTCAGGTAAATATACCATACACTATTATTTATAACATCATTTTTAACTCAAGAAGATACCCTTAAGAAAAGGCACTGAGGGGAGAACACACCAAATAGCAGAGAAGGAAACAGAAGACATTATTTCTCGTTGAAAGTGTTTAAAACTTTAGAACAAGACTGTTTGATGTGAATGCGATGTTCACAACCAGTTCAACAGATACGAAAAGAGGCCTACTCAATTATCATAAAACTATTCATAATTTAGAAAATAAAATTTTACTTGCAAACTGCCTTGGACAGTGTTTCCGGATTTGTTTTTAAAGAACTCACTTGAAACTCCAATAAAAATCTTTGTAGCAGACATGACTGTGAATAAAACACTATATATACGAGCAGTTTCTCTGGTATATTGAAAACTGCTTGGTTGGAGGAATATACATAAATCTATATGAAAAAAGCAAGCCTTTTAAAATGTCATTTTAATTTTGTGAATAATTCCTAGAGCTCTTAAATATTTCAAAAGTTGCAATCAATTAGAGAATCTACTAACATTTCCTATTGTCAATCCTATCATTTCATAAATACATATTATTACCTCTCAAGGTGAAACGATAAAAAAGGACCATTTAAGGAATGACGCATTTCTTTAAAAGCTAGCCTTTTAACAGTAGCATAAAACCAGCACATCTACCATCGTTTCACTAATATGGTCAACCACTGACATCTATTGGCAAAAATAAGCAGACAAGGTTCAGCTAACTTATAAATGCAGATAAAAAGTTTAATCATTTTAGTTTGAATATTAAAGTTCATTTAGAAACCAATATTTAGTTGTAGTATTGGTTGAGTTACAGAATGACCCGAATATTTAAAAATATCTATCCCCATTTTTTAGTCTGTCCCCATTTTCCTCGTTAGTTCAGACTCATAGATGGAGAACAGGATGGCAGCTAGTGGGGTGGGGGATGTTAGGGGGTGGAGGGACCAAGCAAGAAAGCAAAAGGACTCATGGACATGGACAACAGTGTGGTGATTCCTGGGGGTGGGGGGAGGAGGGGAGTGTAAGGGGACTAAAAGATAATGTAAAAAAATAAAATAAAGTATAAGAATAAAATAGCCCAAAATACTGCAATTAGGGGTCAGAACTGGCCTAAATAATTGTTGAATTTTTTATCATAGGATTACAAATCAAAGAGAAAGCAAATTTTTTAAATGTTTAAACACCTGGTTTTAGAACAAGTTTCAAGTTTAGGGANCAAGCAAGAAAGCAAAAGGACTCATGGACATGGACAACAGTGTGGTGATTCCTGGGGGTGGGGGGAGGAGGGGAGTGTAAGGGGACTAAAAGATAATGTAAAAAAATAAAATAAAGTATAAGAATAAAATAGCCCAAAATACTGCAGTTAGGGGTCAGAACTGGCCTAAATAATTGTTGAATTTTTTATCATAGGATTACAAATCAAAGAGAAAGCAATTTTTTTAAATGTTTAAACACCTGGTTTTAGAACAAGTTTCAAGTTTAGGGAACTTGATTTTCTAATATCAAATGGTTAGCTAAGCTCAGTAAATACATGGTATTCTTAAGTACACAAAGAGAGAGAGAAGGAAAGGTGTCTTCTCACATTTTCAAGCAAATCAGATCACAGTTTAATCTCTTTTGTGAATTTTCACAGGGTTTTCACCATCTTTATTTCATTTTTTCTCTAACTTCTTCCTCTCTCACTAAGTACCACTTTGTAGACTTAACATCTCTCCCCAGCGTCTTGTGGCTTCAAGACAATGTATTTTATCAAGGTACTGGCCCACTAACAAGCTTCCAGTTGTAGCATCCTTAGTTTAAACATTCAACAAGTATTTTTAAAATATCTCAACATGCTATATACTGTTTTAGATTCTGTGACTCAAAAGTAAACAACAATAGTTTAAAAACCCCAGTTCATCTGGAGTTTTCCATTCAAGTAACGAGAGAAAATAGACAGAAAAGTCAAATAAATGGTACAGTAGGCCATGCCGTGCTAGGTGCTCTTACGCGGATGGAACAAGTAACATAGCAGAAGGGCGATGAAGATAATTAGCAAGGAGGCCCATGGCTAAATGCAGTGGTCAGGCAAGGCCTCACTTGGCATTGGAGCAGATTGGGTGAGGTAGTAAGCCATGGCGATGCCTAGAGAAGAAATGTCCAGAAAGACAGAAAAAGCAGGAGTAAAGAGGCTGAGCACGGAGCCAGCTTAGAGATGTCGTGAAGCAGCAAGTAGATGGTGGACGTGGCTAGGGCGACATGAGCACAAAGTTGGGTGACAGGAGACAGTACCAGGGAGGGGACAGGGGATAAATTCCACAGGGACAGTCCAGGCCCCTCTGGGACACAGCTTTAACTCTGAGTGAGATGGAAGCTATGGGAAAACTTGAGTGGAGGAGAGAGAGGATCTGAATCACATTTTAAAAGGATCCCCCAGGTTGCCAGACTAAGAATAGTGTGTAGAGCAGGGTGTCCAACCTTTTGGCGTCTCTGGGCCACACTGGGAGAAGAAGAGGTGGCTTGGACCACACAGTAAATACTTAAGAGACAAAAGAGTCTCATCCTGTTTTGAGCAGACTTACAATTCTGGGCTGCGCCACGTTCACAGCCATCCTGGGCTGCACGTGGCCCGCGGGCTGCAGGCTGGACGCCCCTGGCAGCACAAGAGCAGAGCAGACGCTTTCGACACCATCAACGTGGAGTCACTGTCAGCCATGGCAGGTGTGTCAGGTGTTCTGTTGAGACTGAGAGAATGGGGTGTAACGGGAACGTCCTTAGGAGGGGCCCAGAACCCTCAAATCCCAAGTCTACACAGTTGGATAAGGACTCCATCTGGACAGCAACATGAGTGGGACCCCACGCCTAGTGGGCTGTAAGTGCTCAGAGCTCCAACCACCCATTGCTGGAGCCCGGCAGCACCACGGGGCATATGAAGAGCCTGCCAGACTTTCATCTGCCTGACGCATGCGGTCACTGCAGCCATCTGGACAGAGTCCGACGCCCTCCTCTCCAACCACAAACGATGCCAGTGACTGGGGTCACTGCATTGGACAGTGGCTTTGCTTACCTCTATCACATCAGCTCCCCCTTTCTGCGTGTAAGCCGCATGTGACTCTACTGGCTTGTTGGGGAGGTTTTCCCTGATGAACCCAGCATCGTGGAAAGACACAAATGTGTGTGAATCACTCTTTGGGGACGCTCCCTTGCTCGAGACAGACTACAGGGGGAAAGGCAGGAAGCCAGCACTGAACAGCTCCGGTGACCCGAGGGAGGTCAATGGTAGCTTGAGTCAGTAGGCTGGTGGCGGAGGTGAATGGGTCTACCTACAGGGTGGTAGGTAGACCTTGAAAGCAGAATCAGAAAAATTTGGTAACTGAATGGGAGAGGGGTCAGAAAAAAAGTGTCAAAGGAGAAGTCTGCCAACTAAGATGAAAATTACTCCTCCTGCAAATACCAGGGGGAAAAAACCCTGATAAGACGGCCAGATGTTTCTTCATGGCCATGGTAGTTGCAAATAAAAACATCTATTATTATCTTTCCAAGTATATATCAGACACGTAATAAAACACATAATTTCAGTGTATCATAACACTGAGTTGTGGAATTGTCCCCTCTGAGCATTTACTGCATCTGTTTTCCAAAGCCCTTTTTCCTCAAGTCGTAAGACATTCACTATTACAACCTCAGCTCCATTTAGCTGTAAGATTCCAATTGATAAAACTTTTCAGAAGACACAGAATATGGTTGCCTAACTAACCAGGACATCGATCCTATATCCAGAGTTAGATCGTGAAGGGAGCATTACCCAAAGGAAACGAATCTCAACTCGCCGGCATTTGGGATTTAGATGCTTGATTTGTCTCCAAGGCATTCTGTCGGCCACGTCTGCATCAGTTAATGAGATCCGGACACCTAATCAGCAGCTCCACATGGGACAGACACCCTGGGTGACGCTGTCTCATTTCCTGTGCTTCCTCCAACCTGTTTTGTAAATTTGAACGTGGCCGTGAGTCCCCCTCCAGCTATTACTCTCTGTATCCACCACACACACACTTTTTAGGGAAGTTCTTTTTAAAACTCCATTCTTCAAAACATTTCCCTGAAGTTATTAGCAAGATAATTTTTATGCAAATACTGACTTCTTTGCTGTTTCTATTGTACTTTTTCTTTTATAACATTGTTTCCTTGGACATTTATCCCAAGTTCACGCTTTGCTCTTCTTGCCCGCCACATTCATTTTACCTTCATGCACTCAAATTATTCCATTCTAAGTGCAGTTGTCTTGGAAATAAAAAATCCTTTTAAATAGAATCTATTATTTCACCGAATACATCCAAAGGAAGATAGTCGTGTGTAAAACTATGTGTGTATGTTCTTGTAAGGAGCTTTAAAATCTTCTTCTTTTCTTGACCTTCCAATTTCAATATCCTTTGCTTCTCACTGGATCGTGAATGTGCCCTACTCTCCTTATGTTTAAAAATCTTCCAACCTTCGCCATTCGTTCGGGAATCAGCAATACGTTATGTTTTTATAGACACTTTCTTCCAGGGAGCAGAGAGTGTTTCATGTATATTACCACATTCATCCTCAAAATTTCTCTCACAGCTCCCACAGCCCCGGCGAAACTACACCTCGGTGGCAACCTCTCGCCGTGTCTTCAGTTCTTTCTTCCTTGACCGCCTTTCTGATAAACTCTGTAAATCACATTCTGCGTCTGTGGAAAATAAGCATTATTCTATCACTCAAACGACTTTTCTTTCTAACCTGGTGTTCAGGATCTACCATCTCTATTTCAAGACCTTACTTACCGCAGCCTACTTAGGAGGCTTACACAAGTGAGCTCTTGCTGGTCTCCTCTCCTGGACTCTTCTCACGAACTGAAACCTCACGACTTGGTAACACGTATCTGCTTTTTATGCAACCATACCACTTATCTTTAAATTACAATTATGTCCCTTTTCAATGTATTTTATTTTTCTACAAGTGGTTAAATATACATTTTATTCCACTTTTATGTTCATACGGAATTCATGTTTGAAAATGCTGGTTCCTTGGTAGCCAGAGGTAGCATTGGTTAATGATTACCAGCCACAAAGCAGGTAGATTCTCAGACAGACTGCCTAGAGTATTCTTTACTATAAGCTTAAAAGCTCAATTCTAGCCCTGGCTGGTGTGGCTCAGTGGATGGAGCACCAGCCTGCAAGCCCTGGGGTCACCAGTTCAATTTCCAGTCAGGGCACGTGCCTGGTGTGCAGACCAGGTCCCTAGCAGCGGGTGTGTGAAAGGCAACCACATATTAATGTTTCTCTCTCGCGCCTTCCCCCTCTTTTCCCCACTGTCTAAAAATAAAATAAACACAATATTTTTTAAAGCAAATTATCTTTTTTGAAAAAAAGCTCAATTCTAATTTCTATACAGGAAGGATAGGAAAATGAAGGTTTTCTAAAGTTAAGTGATTTGCCTAATGAGGTACATAAGTAGTTTAAGATGAACTTGGACTGAAGTACCCAAAATATATCACTACTTATCATTCTACACCTTCTATACACAATTATTTTCAATTGAAAGTTTAAAAACAACAGCATTCCTTTTTCTCAGAATTCATCAATTTTCTATAAAACCCTGTATTTGAGCGGTAAGTTCTGAGATCAAACTAGATCAGAAAAATCAGTCTAAAAATCTAATTACTCAGACAAGATTCCCAGTACCCAAATGTAAAAGATTTTTCAGACTTAAAATAGTTAATTACTTTATATATACATATATTTAAATAAAATAAAACCCTTAGAGAAAGCATGGGTGGGCATGTCCCCTGAGCTGTCTGGCTTCCTGTTTTTGCTTTTTCTTCATGAGACAGCCCACAGACACTAGTAAAGATGGTCTATCATAAACAACCTATGTCATTCCGTGCCATCCGCTTCCTCCTTGGACTTCTTCATTCTGAGGTGTAATCAGCATTTCTGTGTGAACTGGCTTCTTCCCACAAAGCTTGTTCCCACAGCCACCATGCATAGCAGCCTAGGACAGATGCCATGAGTAGAGGGCCCAGAGACTGAAGGAAAAATTAATAAACTAACTGGAAGGGCTGTCAGCTAAGTATTTTTATAGGAATGCATGTATCATGTTTCAAATACTGCACACAAGATTGACTTAACAGAGCAAAGTAAAATGCCAAGTAAACTACCCAGTAAAGAAATACGAATCTACTTCCCTGCGATGTAATACAACTGCAATTTAAATACTACCACTTAATTTCAGGGTGCGTAAGAGGAAAGTGTTAATTATTTGAACCAGAACCCCGGAATGTCAAGAGTAAAAATACGACAAACAAATCTATTTAGAATTCTGATATCATGTGTCACAGCCCCGAAGTTAAACCCAATGTTGCAACCCCACCATTCGTGCCTCTAACTCCTTCCAAAGGATGCACATTAAAGATACTGGCACTGCAATAGCTGAGATTTTGCTGATACAAGGGAGTCACATGATCTGGGCGGAGGAAGTGGTTGTTCCTTTCTTGTTCATCTCTTCGAGTATCTCTCCAAAGACAGGCTCATTCCTTTAGAAACATACTATAGTGAGACAATTTCCCTTCAAGTCTACTTAACTTGGTAAAGATGGTGTTTATGCATTTACAATCATTTCCCAATTCGTTGAAATTATAAGATAGCAGTAGCTTTTAAGCATTTTAAATGTCCTTGATAAGCTTTGAATCCTTGACACTAAAGGCTATAAACCATGAGGATGTAAAATAAAAGCTACATTTCCTAGGCAAACACTTTTTACCATATGAAAGTCATGCAAATGATACTTTCAGAAGAGGAAAATCGACTTTTTTTTTCTCTCTCTCTCTCTCAAATTAAACCCTTCCTCAGAGTACAATTGCAAATTAAAAGTTTGCATATTTTTGACTGAAAAATAATTTTCATATCACAAGGTAAATGACTGCACAATGTGAAGAATACTAATGGGTATAGACACCAGGTGGTTAAAAAAAAGAGACTTGGGTAGTCAAGGTTATTGTCAAACTTGGTTGATAATTCACAGGGTAGAAACACCACACAAGCCCTTCAACTTACAATGAACTAAAATCTAAAGGTCTTGAGTATGGAATGGAGCTCGTGGTGGGTAGATATTAAACTTGCTCTCAAAAATAATGCAGTTATATGAAGGTTGTATAGAAAAATATATGGATAATAGTGAATATGTCAACATAGAAAAGTTACCAGTTGGAAAAAAGATCGTCTGAAAGAAGGGCAGATTCTCTCGTCCCTCCTCTCAACAAAGAAGGAACCAAGAAGCAAGAAGGACAGTGATTTCTCCTGCATTTCGTTTGTGTGAGTATAAAGATATTAAAAGTTTGCTAAATAAATGAACTTGCTAAAGGTTAAAATGATAACATTTAAGGATAACGATGCTAACTATTAGATTGTTTTCATCAAATTCAGGAGGTTTAGAGTGGTAAAAATAAAAATGTCTACTAGCTATTTGTTTGGTCACACTTACACACAATAACGTATTGTCACATACGATCCGTGGGCTGACACTCTTTCAAGTTGTCTTTGATTCCTAGTTGTGAAGAGACTAAATCGAACATAGAATATCAGGCGCCACAGAGAGGAAAATAAAAAGGATACAAGACATAGGATCGTAGAACCCATGGGATTTTAGAACTAGGAGGACTATAATAAACTACCTTATCCTTTTCCACTCTCTTGTAGAAAAGCAACTCCAACAAGTAGTAACAGGACTTCACTCAAGGGCATGCAGCTAGTAGACAGCTGTTTACCCAACTCTGAAATAATGAGCCGCAGATAAAGAAAATGGAAGGTTTTTTACATAGCACACAAAAGCACGCTAAATAGAACATTACTCTTTCTATTTCTGTAGTTATATGTAGTTTAAATGACCCAGGCAGAAGTTGAAAACATAAAAGTGCTATATTTTTACAATGTTTAAAGTTTTAAAGATGTGTTTGTTACTATGTTCACTGTTCTTCAACTATTTCTTTTAAAGATAATTTTAAAAACTGCATCTTCATACCACCCTACATAAAATTATAAGTCTTATAAAATATTATTTTTTCAAAGCTGTATTTTTTTAATTTGCAATTTAGTGAGATATTTATAGTCAGCGTGACCACCCCAAACCTGAGAGTGGTGTTACCATATTTGTACCCAGTCTAGACTAAGTATCACACTCACCCACATGTATGTTCAAGAGTATTAGTGGTTTATACCTGGCTTGAAAACTTATATCAATTGCTGACAGCTCTTTTCCTTTGTTTCTAATAGTTATCGTACTCTAAAATGTAAGTATTTATATCTCCACTATATTTAAGCCTTTGAAAGAGATCAATGCCTCACTATTTCTAGACACTATCAAAATATTCCATCATCTAAAATGCATCATCATTCAACTTAAAAATGTCAAGTATGCCTTTAGTTGGTTAAGAGGACACTATAAATTTCCACTATACTTGAAAATAAGTCAGCAGTCATGGCGTCCTTAAAGTAACATTGTTAATTACTTCTGCTGATTACCTGGGAGCACAGTGAGTGCTTCGTGGACAGGAGTAGAGCAATCTCCTACATGGTTAGACCTGGGGGACATCCTCACAGAATTCACCCCATCAGTCTTCTTCTAAATGTCCCTTCCTTGGGGCAAGACTCAGACCCTCCCAGAACAGCAAAATCTGCAAGAACTTCTGCAAGCTTCACTCTCTGTTCTGGCCCTTTGACAACATTGTCCTCTCCCAGGACTGGCCTGCTCGGGGAAGTGAGGGAAGAGACGCAGGGGCTCAGAGTGCTGGTGGAGTCTGCTAGTGGACTGCCCGAGTTCAGATACCAGCTGCGCTTCCTGGGTAAGACTCCACCACTCTCCGTGCCTCAGTTTCCTCCTCTAAAAATGGTGGTAAATGGGCTGCAGGAGGATGTCCAACTGAGCTGAACCTGTGATCTCTGGAGGTGGGAGAATTTGACTGTGGTGAGGACAGGGGAGAAAAACACAGTGAAGGGTACACCAGCAGTTAGATGCAAAGGAAACAGCAGCATGGACACATCTTGTTCTCAAGGACAATGCTGAATGAAAAACAAGAAGTAGAATAAATATATCATGAAACGTCATCTATGCATTTAGATTAAAACATACCCATACAAGATAGCCATATACATCTTGCGAGATTTTTGCACGCCAAGTGTTTCACATTACAATGTGTGCACAGGAGGCAGAGAATTGGGACAGTATATAGTGGAAACTAGGTAAACGCTCATTCTCAGACCACAAAATAACGTAAAGTGTGCGTGTAAGTGTGTAAGGGAGGTGGAGTAAGACCTCCAGGATCTTCTGGTGAGAAAAACATCTGCAATGAAAAACAGGGCTACAGCCAGTGAACTAAAAACTCCATTGGAACATGATAATTGTGATTTACTATATTGCGCACTTAATTTCCTACGGCTAAATTAGCAGGTTCAGGGGGGAAAATGAGAATAGAAAATTGGATGAGAGGCAACAAAGCAAATTTAAAATTAGCTAATTGACTAAAAATACGGAAAAAAGTCACTTTCAGCTTGCTGATTTTAAATAAATCATTTGTATGCTTTTAAATATGGCTAGCAAAAAAAATCATACAGACTAATTACAATGCTTAAGGATTTACAAAGATTTTAATCTCCATGCAGTTACAAAGCCTGCATTAGCATATTTTCAAAGAATAGGCTATATAACATTCTCATGAATACAACATATTATCTATGTCTTTAATTACATGTTTATTTTAAAATTAAAGTTTATATAATGATAAAAATCCTAGTATCTAAATTCAAAGCTAAAGCTTCACATCATTAAAATACGTATGTTAAAGTTTATTAATAAAATCTAGTCACTATTCATAACAAAATTATTTTATTCTGTTAGACTTAGATTTCTATTAAACTATTTATTCTATTAACTATTAATTTCGAAAAAGGAAGAACAATACACCTGATTTTCCAAAAGAAATAAAGTCTTAAAACTGTCCATCAACTAATAAGAGCACTAATTTAACTACTTTCCTATTTTCAAGAACATAAAATGATCTCATATATAATAATTGTTGTTATGACAAGCGCCTAATAAACGTATAATGACTTGACATTAGGGCTGGATTTTTATTGGAACTACTGGAAAGTTTTACGACTTTAGTCTTTTCTAATCCCCAGGCATATTGAGGAAATTTCACTCTCATAAAAAATTTCCTGATCCTTGCTATTTTCTAGTTATAAATTCAGGTACTAATGCAAAATACATAAATAAATAAGAAAGTTATTGATACTTTATAAAACAGAAACAAATTCTTATTAATTTTATTTTTATGTCCTGTTACTGCTTCATTATGATTAACTTGCATATTCATATATAACATAACATGATGACAGATTAAAAGTGTTCTATATGGCTGTACAGTAGCATAAATCTCTTTTCTCATAAACCTTACCTGCACACTGACATAATAATAAGAGCCTGATTTGAGGATAATAATATACTTTCTAATACATGTTTTACATTTTCCATACCTGAACAAATCCTACATTTTAGTAGCATATGATACTACCTTAGATTGGAAAATTCGACTCTAAACACCAACCGAAACACAAAACCACAGCCGCACATCCTTCCCCCACAAATACAGTTTATAGCAAGTAAATATTTTGGAATGCCTTATTTTTGAAAAGGAATTGAGTGCAGATTTTTTGTAATGTCCTGTAACCACACAATATGTTCCCAGGAAATTAAAAGCGGAACAGCCAATCCAATATCCTGCCCCTCGCAGGGGACTCCAGCTGACACAGTTAGGGCCACCGAAGAGCCACACAGAGCAGCCCTCAGGTTCCTACGGAGATGACTTAGCCAAAACCTCATATTCACCTGCTTTGGAACCTGAGGGCATTCATTTCAATGTAAAAACTTGACATTCAAATACCTAAGGCCAATCCCAAATTCTGTATCAGCTCAAGAAAAGCTAATCAGGGCACGACAGCCATCGAACCAGTTACCCCAAACCTCCGAGCACCTTCCCTCACCCCTAAACCAATGCCCCTTCAAAGGCCACACACAGATCTCTCGAGGAGAAATGTGTGTGTGTGCAGTTCTGCTCAATGGCACCTACGCTTTTACTTCCCCGCCCCTGCCAAAGGTTTTTACCCTTCTGGGATTGGAATCCTAATGATTCGATCATTATCTATGCAATCAATAAATATTATTCTCAAACAAACTTGACATTAGATTGCTTGCAAGGATTCATTTGCTCCTGTATTCATTCCTCCTTCATGTTGCATCTCCTAAAGCCTGTGACCCCAGGCTGTACCCCAGTCTCTGAGGGGTCCCCCAGCCATACCCCTCTGGCCCAGAATCCCACTCGAGAGCCCTGACTCACAGAACCCTACACACTCACTCCGGGTTTCACTCCTTTGCCCTACTGGTCAGCACTTCTAGCCCTAGTCTCTCCATTTTTCAGAGGATGAAGAGTGACCGGCTAGTCAACCTACTAAATTGTCTTAAACAAAGTCTTCAATGAGTGCAATTAATTTTCTCTATCAAAATGTGTTGTCTAAATGCACCGTGGCATGCTGGCTTGAGTCCTCGGACAGAGAAAGGCAATGGGTAGGAAATCTGAATAAGGCAATCAGATGAAATCTGAATAACTGCGGGAGCTTAGTTAACCATGGTAGACCCGCCCTGGTTTCTTAGTTTCAATAAACACACGGGGATAATGTACTATGTTAAGGTAGGGCGGGCAGACTGGACTATGAAAACTCCACTCTCTTTGCAACTTCTCTGTAACGCCAGAGCCTAGAATGGTTTATTTCAAAGGCAGGTGTTGCATTTTCAGATGAAGCTTCTGTGTACGGGCACAGAAAACGAGGAGGAGAGACAGTTCAGGCAGCATGCTGGAGACAGACAGAGGGAAGTCAGAGAGGAAACACCTCCCGTCAGTCCCCGTCACTGGCCCACACAGAAGTAGCTGTGCTTGTGGCTTCTGCACATGCTCGGAAGGGAAGCAAATGCATCCACCTGCGTCCCGCCTGGCCCGGCAAGGACATACCCTCAGGTTTACCTGAGACACCAGTTCATTGCACCATGGAGAGTGGCCCTGAGAGAGAACTCCAGGTAAACAGCAAAGAGAAAGTGCAATGAGTGTCTCGAGTGAGATAAGGAAACTGCATTGAATGCGGTCCGAGAGAGAGGGAGAGTCAGAAATGGCTCCTTGATCTTTTTGCTCAGGTCCCTGAGTAGATGACAGAAAAACTGACTGAGGAGAAGCTACAAAAGAGGCAGCCAACGAGGTAGAAAGCAAAGATGCATGTGCTGTAACTTTGTGGAAATTTTAAGAAGATGTGAAGGGATAAGGAGCTCGGGGGAAGATCTGAATAACATCGGCTTTCAGGTGGTACCCGTAAATTTATCGAAGATTACCCAAATAGCGAATGAAGGTAACGCAGATAGAATGCATTTTTGGAACAGAAAAAAGTCAGGTGCCAAGCCATAAAAATGCACATCCCAGAGATTAGTAACCAAGTAATTTATGAAAGAAATGCATAGCCTTATGCTAAGGAATTCATACCAAAAATAAATAAGCAGCTTGGAAGGAAAAAAAACTGTTAAAAATGAATTTTGTCTCATGTAAATGTTTATATCATGTTTCATTATTCACCCTAAGAAATACCACATTTGACAAATAAAAGTAAATGTATAGCTAAATACAGATAGAAGTGCTATACGTGTAATAGATATTAACTATTTCCATAGACACATGTATATATACTTATCTTTAGTCATAATGTCAAAAAAGTCTGCATGGTTTTCTTTCCTATCAAAAAATCGTGAGTCTTCTTACCAAATATACATATATATGCATGCATGTATGTATGTATGTTTACATTTTATAAAGCCCTAGGATGGAGACAAATTCTACAAGAATGATTCTATAATTACTTAAATAATTTTCCCATAAGGACAGTTTTCACTTCAGTTTGGCCATTGATCTACAGTGGGTATAATTTCCCCCTTGTTCTGCTGTCTCCGGAAGAGAGATCTATTTCACAACAGGACATGGCATTAATAGTTAGCAGAGATTTCATGTTGCACCACCTGGGAAACTTAACTAAAAGTCAGAAATGTGATTTGCTATTCTCTGTAGAATAGCATGCTACCTCAATGTGAATTTCACATTGGGGAAGTTAAAATAATGATTATGTTACTCCTGGATATCTGCACATAAAACCCCAAAAGTATCTACCAAAGTGTATATGTATCTTTTAACATTTAAAAATATCCACCCAGAGGAAAAAATAATATTGGCTCCATCCATATTTATGAAATGCCACTTATCTCCTCTAAGTTTAATACTGAAGATAATCAATCTGAAGCTGAAGTGAAATAATAGGAAACTGATGTTTCTAAGAGTAGACGGGGGGGAAAAAGTCTTCTTAAGCGATTAAAAAAACTATTTCCCAAGAGAATAAGAAGACAAGTTACAAACTGGGAGGAAATACTTGCAAGAGACATGTCTGATAAAGAATTGTGATGCAAAATACACAAAGAATTCTTAAACAGTCAACTTAAAAAAACAAACAACCTGACTAATAAATTGGCCAAAGATCTTAACAGACACCTCACAAACGGAGACATGCAGGCGGAAATAAGCACATGAAAACAGACTCCACATCATATGTCCCCAAGCCAATGAAAATTAGAACAACAATGAGCTCCCACTATGCACCTCTTAGAATGGCCAAAATCAAAACCACCCCACCACCAAGTCTTGGTCGGGGTATGGAGCAACAGACAGGGACTCTTAGAGCGGAAGGTTTTACACCGTGCACTGCGAAACAGACAAGGCTCTGTGCCTCAGACCAGAGAACAGGATGAGGAGCAGCAATGCAGTAAGAAAGGTTGACGGATGAGCCTGCCGTCCCAGTGTGGGAGCTTATGGGCACGAGGGACCTCTGGACAGTGCCAAAGGCTTCTAAGAAGAGGCAATTTTTTTAAATATTTTATTTATTTATTTTTGGAGAGAGGGGAAGGGAAGGAGAAAGATCGGGAGAGAAACATCAGTGTGTGGTTGCCTCCCATGTGTCCCCTACTGGGGACCTGGCCTGCAACCCAGGCATGTGCCCTGACTGGGAATCGAACCAGCAACCCCTTGCGCTTCACGGGCTGGTGCTCAATCCACTGAGCTACCCCAGCCAGGGCAGAAGAGGCAATTTTAAAGCTATGTTTTGGCAGTGTCTGGAGGACAAAAAATCAGTAGAGAATTCCAAGTTAAAAAAAAATTCATGAACTAGAGTGGCTAGAGAGTAGAGGCAGTTTATTTGAAGGGGAAAAAAATCTGTGTTTTAAAGTAATAATTTACATACTATCATGCAAAGGATTCTGGACACTCTAGGAAACCAACAACGATTGCTGTTGAAGATGAGCCTGAGAAAGCTATGCTCATTGTAATCGTATCTAGGTGAACAACTTCGTATACTATCCTTCTGCGTAAAGCATATGGTCTAAGAATCGATTCATTGAAAATTAATGTATTATGACATTCCTGAATTTCCTGTAGCTTGTGTATAAGTCACGTCCAAGTGCCCTGACCAGATGATTAAAAGGCTCAAATAGTCAAAGAATAATAAATTCCATGGAAGATATCACCACTGCCCGATTCCCGGCAGTGCAGAAATTTGATGATTTCCTGCCTTCTTTATAAGGTTGAAAAGAGAGTTCTTCCAGCAATAATCTACAAATTAAGATATGCTCATTTAGCCTGTCAAAAAACTTAATGACTGAATATCCCTAAGTATCTAGCCAGATATTTTACTAATAACTTGCTAAAAAATGAATAGATTTCTGCCTTCTTCCTTTCTCTATTCTATAAAAATAAATCTCGTAAGTGTAAAGTTAAATAGATGTGTATTGTTATTTAGTATATTTTTCATATATTTTTGAAAGCAGAATTACTATGTAAGGGTAAATACCTTGTTACAGTGAAAAGAAATGAAAATAATCTTATCATGTGTTGAGAAACAAAGGTGATCGGCTTTGTGAAAATGTTGTCTTGTTCCTTTTCCATTCCAGGTAACTAGTAAGTAGGGAGAAACAAGTTATATCCCTCATTGGAATTTTGATCTGAATAACAATTAAATAAGCTTGCATTTATATCATGACTTGTATAATTGATTATAGTGATACATAATACAATGAAGGAAGCCTTTGCTTTATACAATAGTAAAGAATATTGTATGATATGCTTGAAATGTGTTTGGATGGAACAGAAAAATTCAATGTAGACACAGAGCTAGGATTTGCATTTCCCCCTTTTTATTAGGTATGAGTGTTCTGAAACACAAGGACTTTAGCATCTCCTATTGTATGTTTTAAAAAGCTGCAATGTACAGAGAATCATTTTCTTAATAACGCCAAAATTCTACTATCCAAACAGTGGTATTGACTTATTCTCTAGCAAAAGGTCTTGAATATTCCACTGGGCCACAAAAAGTGAACAAATTATTGTCAGCCAAAGATATACTAGATTTCAATTGAAATACTCTTTTAAAAACTCTGTTACTTGCCATAATTAGTATCTCCATGACTACCCCCCTACCTTACATATTTTTGCATTGACTCCTGAGTGCTTTACCACCTACTGGAGAGAAAGGGAAGGTTAGCTTGGGAGCAAAGTCAAATAGATGCTGTTTGTAAAAGACAACAACACAGAAGTTTGAAACAAGGGGGAGAAAAGTCAATTAAATGGTTATTGATCTCTATGTTGTAAAAATACTCAGCTATACTAAAGGAAAATTATGAGGAATCAATGAACAGATATTATGAGAACTATGATATTATAACATAAAGTTGGATATTTTTTACAAAAAAAGAGAGAGAGAAGCTCATCTTTTGATTTGGATCACATATTTAGATTTACTCATTTCTATCATGCTATTCAAATTTAATTCTAGTTAATTTGGGTCTATGAATGCACTGAAATGCAACAAGATATTTAACATTGGAAATATAAGAAAGGACATTTTGGCTTGCATCAGAAAGCTTGTTAAACTTCTCACCATTTCACTGGACTGAGACAGATGCTTCAACCGTCAGTGACTTGGAATTCTGAAACAACACAAAGAACGTGCACTTAGGATGTACAATCCCGAGATGCAACTAGCAAGTAGTGTGACCGACATGTCAACAAGCACACCAAGAACTAAACATCGCAATGAGCATTTTATTCCTAAGCAGCCACTTTGGGAGATTAGACACATTTCAGCAGTGCTTCCATTGCTCAAAACATTTCAAACTTCTCTTTCAGAATGCTCGCAGAAATAATTTATGAACCATACCAGGTTCAGCCTCATTGCTTTATAAATTACATCTCACAACTTGAGGCAAAGCAGAATTGAAAAATATTATAAAAAGAAACAAATTTTAAATTATTTAGTCCCCAAATAACTGCTTTGATAAGCCTATTATGTAAATTTAGAAAGACATTATAAAAATAATAACGGTAAAATAACCACCCTCCCTTTCCCTTATAATTTGAAGAAGAACATAATAGGGACTAATAATCATACAGCTTTGCTGGGAACTGTCCCTCCTCGTCTCATCGGCCCTGTCTTCCCAGAGGCCACCGTGGCAGATGCCACAGTGTTTTAACTCCTCGTTCTCCTCAACCTCCCCTAGGCACATGACAGTCCCAATCACCTCTCCTCTGTGTCCTTAAAGGACACCCACACCCTCTGGGAGGGAGTCTTCTCCGACTTACTGTGCGGTCTTCTTCCCAGTTCATGCTGTGTGTTCTAACATATCCAAGTTCCTGAAGTCTTCAAATATTTCTTGAATAAGTAAATAGTTATGTGCTTGGTTCTCTGCCCTCTATTTCTTTCCCGTGCTCTTTGCATGATTACATTAAATCTCACGGGGGTTTTACCATGGCCACTGCTCAAATACCAGGTCCCGCCACTCGACCTTGCCCCACCCCCATCCTTTTCTAGCACTGCCGCTGTAAGCAAGTCTTTTACCTTCTCTGAGTCTCAGTTTCCTCATAGGTGCAGTGGGAATAAAAAACACTGTCTCTTCCATAGAAGCATGACCAGGGAGATCATGCTGAGGAAGCGTCTGATACATTTTAAGTGTTCAGTTATTTTAACTATTATTGTTTTTCCCCTCAAATGTTTCCTACTATCTTTACATGGGTGTCACACAAATTAATTCAGCATATGTTTTTAAATAGGAGCCTTGTCTCGAACCTGCATCAAGTATTAAACTGCCCCTTGGATTAAATTATGCAAGGACAAGACTGAAATTACTTTTATTGAATGCACTGGGGTGACCCTGGTTAACAAAGTTACAGAGGTTTCAGGTGTAGAACTCTGTAACGCACTGTCTGTACACTGTATTTTTGTGTTCACCACCCCATCGGGCCCCCTTCTGTCTCCACTGATCCCCTCTCTGCCCTCTTCTGCCTCCCCCTCCCCCCTTTCCCTCTGGCAGTCACCCTACTGTTGTCTGTCTATGAGGTTTTGTTTAGTTGGCGTAACCCCTTCACCTTTTGCATCCAGCCTCCCCACCCCCTCCCCTCTGACAGGGGTCATCTGCTCTCCATATCTATGAGCTTGCTTCTGTTTTGTTCGTTAGGTCATTTTATTCATTCATTCCCACCTGTAAGTGAGACCATATGATATTTGTCATTCTCTGACTGGCTTCTTTCACTTAGCATAATGCTCTCAAGGTCTAACCCTTACATAATTATTCTGCTCCTACCCTCAGTAGTGAGGTGTAGGCAGCGACGGTTTTCTTGGGCTATTAGAGAGGCTTCATCCGGATGAACCTCATCTGGATCGTCCTCAAGTAGCTGTCAAAGTACTGCATCTTCTGTGGGTCGGGAAAGCCCATCGAACTGTCTAGTACACCTGTCTCTCTGTATCTCTACACTAGACTTTTTCCGTTCACTTCCTTAAACCTGCTTTTCTTTCATTCTAATTACAACCACTGGCAGAAACCCCTTCTGCAGGCCACCAGGTCTGAACCCTGTCCTGTGATCCTCTCTGTCCTACCTGTCACACGGGCGCCATACAACCAGTGTATGCTTTTTCATCTCGTGCCGTTGACCCTGTCCAAGCCCTTGTCATCTCCTGCTCGGACCACCACACTATGTGTCTACCTCTCCCCGCTCCCTGCCTTTACTCTCGCGTTCTTCCAATTCATTCCACACACAACCTCACTGTATTAATTTCCCCAAATTAGCAACTTCATGCTGTCTTATTTAAGTTCTGTATTCCTAGATCTCCTATCAGAATTTCTTAAACAATTGCGACAATGCAAACACTCAAAAAGATGGTAGAATGAGCCTCATAGCCTTGCATGACAGCACATTGTCCGTAGAATCCCACACTGCGTCTTAGCTACAGTTCTGGGAATGTCCAGTAAGGGGAAAGGGAATAAAACAAACGTGTATAAGTAGCACAATGTGCAATGCTCTGGCTGGGTATGTTTCCATTTAGTCTCACAGTAACCCACGGGAAAGGCGCTATCTCCATTTCAGTAGCAAAGAGTCTCACAGAGGTCAAGGCTACGCTCATCAGAAAGGGTGCACACCTATAGACCACCTCACAGTTCTCATCGAGAAGTCTTATTCCATCTCTGCTTTCTTTGAAGCAGGGCTTTAAAGGGCTTTAAAGACTGGAGTCCCTTGGATGTCTTAGTTTTCCGCTACTGCTGTGACAAACTACCGCAAACAGTGGCTCAGAATAAAACAACTTTCTTATCTTAGAGTCTGGAAGGACATAAATCTAAAATCAGCCCTGCCAGCTGAAAGTCAAGATGGCAGCGAGGCCAGGTGCTCCCCAAGGCTCTGGGGGGGGGGGGTCTGTTTCTCTGCCTTTTCAGCATCTAGGGGCTCCCGCATTTCTTGACTCTTGCTTCTGTCCTCACGCATCCTGTTGCTGACTTTGGCCCTCCTGTCCCCCTGTTGTAAGAACCCTCGTAATTACACTGGGCCCATCTGGGTAATCTGGGATTATCAGTAATTCCACGTTGCCATGTTGAAGAACATCTTCACAAGTTCCAGCCATTATAAGACATGGGCATCTTGATGTACATAGAACTGAACCCTAAAACCTATGCATATAATTAACCAATGTGACCCCCAAACATTCCATTAAAAATAATAATCAGACCCTGGCTGGTGTAGCTCAGTGGATTGAGCACAGGCCTGCGAACCACACGATCCCGGTTCAATTCCCAGTCAGGGCACATGCCTGGGTTGCAGGCCGGTTCCCTGCAGGGGACTCATGAGAGGCAACCATACATTGATACTTCTCTCCTTCCCTTCCCCTCTAAAGATAAATAAATAAAATCTTAATTAAAAAAGACAAAGTTAAAAAAAGATTGAAAAAAAATTAAAATCACACACAAAAAAGACCTGGGCATCTTTGGGGGCCATGGCTTAGCCTATCAGACCAGGTCTGGGCTCTGACCGTAGATGCGGTGCCCCTGGGACTCCGAGTCAGCCCTACTTAGGTGCCCCAACAACACCTAAACATGGCCACCTCTTGTCCAGATGTACTGACCATAGGAAACAGTCATTCAGCCTAAAGAGACAGTTTATTTACTCACCACTCACTTCCTATGAACCTGTATATTCATAAATTGAAGCCAATGCTTAGCTTTCCTGAAAAATTAATAGCAGTTAAGGACTGGGAAGTGCACGTCGGATGAAGGGCCCCAAGTGCTGTGTGAGAAATGTGGGAAGGAGCGCACCAGCAATGGCGCTGAACTCCACGTGGAAATTTCGGGTTTTGTATTAGCTTTATGTAAAATAAGCCTACCCCTGGCTCATCTTTCTTAGGGACTTCACATTTTTTTTAAAATTAAGGGCATCTTTAAATTTTAACAGTTTGTTTTTCCACAAAGTTCACACACATGTTGTCAAGTTGGTACTTCATTATCCCCCTCAGCAAAACAAACTCTAAATCTATTTAATGATTCAGTTCTTGCCTATCATAAGAACATTACTTAATGGTGCTTGAATTAACAAAATGGATTGAGCTAATTGATGATATCCTTCCTTAATGAAACACTGGCTTTTTAGGTCATCCCTTCTCCTCCCATTCGTCTCCTTAGCCCAGGACCCTTGCCTACGAGGCCACTCGGGTATTTCTTACGTCCACTAAACGGGGGGAGCCTCCCCACTCAGTTGGGGGAGAAGCAGATTTCTACCACCTTCTGACTCCTTTCTTTCTTCCGAAATCATCAGTCTTTTAGGAGTGTTTGATTTGCACGGAGGGTCATTAATGTACACTGGCAGAATTTCATTCCCAAAGAACTTTGTTATGTTAAGATAAAAGCTTGATGAAGCACAGGGTTATATGTACACAGCTTTGACCACAAATAAAAATACCAATACATGGCCTTGATTTTCATAAATATAGTCAAGCGTTATTACCTTCAACATCAGCATTTCATGAAGAAATATTGGCACAAATGCCAGGATATTCATGGTTAAAGAAATAGAAAAATACATGTTATTAAGCTGTAAAAAGTGCATAAATTTCAAAAAGAGTTAACACCTTATGCTAGAACATTTTAATCCTTGAATAAAATTGTAAAAATACTTAAGCATACATGGTTAAGATAACTGTATTAAAAGCACAATCTTCTTCAGACTTTTTGAAAATCATAGAACAAAGGAAGACAAAGTAATCTTTTTACAGATTTAAGACCTGAAGGTGAATATTACATTTTTTTTTCTGAATTGATTTAACCTCAAGTGAACAATAGTTGTCGTGTATGTGGATGTATACAAGCTTTAGAAACCAAACTTTCAAGTGGAATTTATCTCAAGAATGCCAAAGACTGGGAGAAATGTCACCTTTATTCAAAGAGCTATTTGTTACTTAGAAGTGTAAGTGTTTTGACCAGAGAAAAGTTAACGACAAAATGAAAGAAGCCGAGCATGGCATGATTTAAAGAACGCCGATTTGTAGCCAGGGGAGGGGTATCTGCATACTAATTGTGATGTTCCCGCTTGGCACGCCCGCAGCTCGAAGATCAGTCAGCAGGACAGACCGGGCCCACCGTGACAGTCAGAGGGACGGAGAAAGATGCCGGTGAAGTGAGTTGCTGCTTAAAGCCATTTTTTACCGCAGAAGACGTGCAAATGAAACCCTTGACTCCTCATTACTCTAGATGCTTTGTTTCCTTCATTTATAATGAAAAGGCTAATTTTTGTCTTTCTTCCTGATTTATTTATTTTTCTACTTTCTCTATTGATCTCTTCTTCATTTCCAAAACATGTCAACGACTCCTTGCTGTGGCAGTTCATTTTTATACTCACTAAGATACAGAAAGGTTATAGAGCGGAGTAAACCCCTGAGCTCTCTTTCTGTGAAGCTTTCCAAGATATTAAATGTTGGAGTTAGAGACATAAGATATATATATAATCCGTGCAAACATTGTTCATTATTGCAATGCTTATGTGCAAATTTGAGAATGGATATTAAATGCTGGGTGAGGAGGCAGCTGTCACTTCCTGGAGCACATGGATTCCTTGCTTGAATTTCCCATTCTCCAGCACACTGCTAATTGAGTGTGAACAGCTAAGTTGCTGGAGTCCACATTTTTTCATGCACTACAACTGGTTCTAGCTGGCACAGTTAGCAAGATAACCGGTAGCTTTCACGCGGCTCCCATCTGGCCTGGCTCTTCTCTGGACACAGAATATGGGGACTGCTGGCCTTGATGTCACTGACTTAATGAATGAGACAGAACAGGAATCAGCCAAAACCCCATGAAATACTAAGTGGGATTTTGGCTCCAGACACACAGAGAATTTCCATGGAAATCTCTCTCTCACACACACACACACACACACACACACACACACACAGAGCTACTCTGATTTTGCACCGCAATTATACAGGAAATACACACACAATGAGAAGAGCCAGGCAAAAGCTCTGTCAAAGTTACAATGAAAATTTAGCCCTGGTTGGTGCAGCTCAGTGGATTGAGCGCGGGTTTGCAAACCGAAGCATCGCCGGTTTGATTCCCAGTCAGGGCACATGCCTGGGTTGCAGGCCATATCCCTAGTATGGGGTGTGCTAAAGGCAACCATACATTGATGTTTCACTCCCTCTCTTTCTCTCTTCCTTCCCCATCTCTCTAAAAAAGAAGTAAATAAAATCTTTTTTAAAAGTTACAATGAATATTCAAATAAAAGGAAAGAAAGAGGGGAAGGACATTGTCCTCTTAAAGTAACGCATGCCCAGTAAAACTTAACCAAGCCAGTACACTGTTAAATCAGCCACTCCCTTCCCCCACCCCAATTTTAATTCAAGGAATTCCTTTCATTTACATCGTTGAATTTTTTTAAATTTAGGAGATATTTCTCATTCTCATCTAACGTATATCCTATTTTCATCTGATAGCTTACGAGAATTAAGAATCTTTGGAAAATTTTTTGAATAGCCAATTACTGCAAATTAACTATCATTCAGAGGAAATACATGTAGGAAGTACGATAAAATGCTACTGCAGAAAAAAATTCTTTATTATGACAAATGTTCCAAAACCTGAACAGAGCATGTGTACACCGACACATCCGCCCCAGGAAGAATGGTAAAACGGTCTGCACGGCAAACAGGTGCCCCTGCTGGAATTCCAACTGCCTGCCAGTGCAGGTGAGGGGCTGCACCAGGTGCTGGCATCTCTGAATGTCTTCCCTCATGGGGAGCACAGCACTCAGACAGACTCTGTCATTTTCAAGGTTAAAGGGGGTGAAATACACGGCACGCCTCGCACAAGAAAGTACAAACTCAAAATGTTCAGTATGTGGCCATGCATTTTAGTGCTATTACACTGTTTTTTAACTTAGACATATTTAGCAGTAATTTGCTCTTTCACAGAATTCTAAATACACCATCACCCCAAAATAAAGATCAATTTATTCCTTAGAACAGTTGCATTCGGCGTAACTTCTGTAAAGTAAATAATATATTACCACCAGCCCTTTTAACAGAGGTAGTCAAAATTGAACCGTCCGAGTGAAAATTGAAGTTGGTTAGAAAATAGTGATTTGGGGTCATTCCCAGTATTATCACACACCAGCAGGGGTATCTATTCAGAGTCGAAGGGCAACACTTTCCTTTATCATGACAATCTAGTATCTCTAATTCTATTATCTATAAAATTCTATAGCTGTAGGCAATCTGTAATATTTTTTAAAGATTTTATTTATTTATCTTTAGAGGGGAAGGGAAGGATAGAGGGAGAGAAACATCAATGTATGGTTGCCTCTTGTGTGTCCCCTGCTGGGAACTGGCCTACAACCCAGGCATGTACCCTGACTGGGAATTGAACCGCGATCCTTTGGTTCGCAGGCCTGCGCTCAATCCACCAAGCTACACCAGCCAGGGTGTCAATCTGTAATATTTTAGTGTAACTCCCTAACTCAAAACATAAGGATTTTCCCTTTGTCCCTGGCTCTATACCATCTCCCAGGCTTTGTTGTCTTCGGTTCCTACTGTTTCCTATATTAGCAAAGACGACAAGAACAGCTACCACCTATTTGAACACTCCTATTCCAAAAAGACTCCTTAACAGCCAATGAGCTCTCCACTACTTCTTTTGCCTTGGGCTTAAGCAAAACCAGTCTCTCCCTGATGGACATGACTGGCCCTGATGCCTCCCAGAAGGGATGTTTTCCATTTCAGAGTGAGGTCTGTGGTCTGTTGCCCCCCACACCCAGTGATGTTTCCACATCATTTCTCCTCTTCCCTTGCCCAGAACACACTTTGAATCTATAATAGTTCAGCTACACCTGTCAATAACCTTCTTACCACCATCATCGACCAGCATCTAGAAAGCGGCCACACTGTATTCACTGGAGGCCTTCCTACCTGCCACTCCTGGGGGCTTGGTCATTCTTCATTCAGGATTTGATTATACGTTTAACAGATATTTCTTAGACTGGACACACTGGTCTTGGTGCTGGTACCAAAAAATAACAGCATTTTTTCCGGTCACTAGAGAACGCACATACTAGCTTCAGAGTATACACTCACCCTTGAATGAGGCTGCCTAGATTCTCCTCTCAGTGTTTGTCTCTGACAGCTAGTCCTCATTCGAAGTCAGTGTGCTGTGTGGTCAGGCCTGGAATGAAAACTTTTCTTTGCCCTAGTCATGAACACACATTCCTCAGGAGCTTTTAACCTGAACGCCCTGCTAACCACCAAATTTCAGTCTGCAAATAGAGACAACATTTTTAAACATGTGCATTTTATTTAAGTGACTATATAATAACTTAGCACTTTTTGATAGAATTCCTGCAAGACCTCATAGTTGAGTCATAGGAGTTATAAGATAAGCATATTAGAGTAACAGGTTTTGCAGTGCAGAAAAACTCTCCAGAGTAAAACTAAATCTGGAGTTGGGTCCCCTTTTCCGTTTATGAAAGATGAACATTGAACCACTCAAATGATCTGAAATGCCCATTGGAATGAAACCACTATTTCTAAATGGTTTCACAGAAAAGCTTGTGTCCCCAAGACTTAGAAAATCGAGGGAGAAAGGAAAGTCAGCTTCCAGCCCCTGGGGAAGAAAATGTGCGGGGGAAACGTAAGTGATGAAAGAGAGCAATGCGTCACAGAGCCCTCTGACCGCCTTCTCTGAGAACACCCACAGTACCCGGGAATCTGACCACAACCAGCACGGCCAATGTCAATAGCAATGATGAAGCCACCACACGTTACAGGGAGAAACAGAGCAGAAAAGCTTGGAGATGCTTCCCACTAGCACATCTAAGATTAGTCACGTTGACAGGCAAACGTAAGATTTTGTAAGAATGACTAAGTATAAGACTCTATTTTGTTATCAGTCATTTTCATGGAAACCTTCAATTAACCATCCCTTTCCATAACTAAGTCATTTGCACACCATAGCTTCATAATCCAAGATTTTGTTATTTATTTATTTATTTATCTATTTATTTATTTAGCTTACAGCTGTTTTCTATAGATGGGGCTTATTTCACCAGGATTTTTTTTTGTTAAATTCATGATATATTTGCCATCTCAAAAGTTTGCCTCTTAAACCTGATTTGTTATTTCTACATCACATCCCCAAAAGTATACCTTCTTCAGAAGGCCTGAGTCTATAAATTTTTTGACTGCTTTGCAAAAGATTTGACTCTGTCCTGATGGATTTCTGAATTTAAATAAGTCAGTGCAGAACAGAAGCTTACCAGTTTAAGGGAAGCAAAAGGCTGTCTCAGAGTCAGGGAAAGACAGTCCCTAAATACATAAAAAACATTTTCAAGATCATTACATATTACCAAATCCTCATTTTAAATGTTTTTAAAACTTTCTTGAGATGCATAATTATGAAGCAGATAATTTCCTAAACTGCGAAAACTTGGAAAATAGTTCATACATCCCAATGTTATTGTGATCACTTTTCAGGGACAGGACAGAAAAATGCCTCATAACTTAGCAATTAACATACGTATAGTTGAGAAGAAATGTACTATGCTTCACAGAACCACAAACAACATCTCTTGTGCCTTTATTTCAATTCAAGAATTTGCAAATACTATTAGCACTGTCAGCTAGACTAATAAACAACTTGCTGATGTCAAATGACATCCCACTTTGTGTTGAACTGCTGTCCACTGTGGAAAAACATTACCCAGGGTGGAGCCAAAGCAGGTTTACAGTTGTTCGTGTGGAAGACAACCCAATGATTAGTACACAATAATGTGAGAATAAAACCTGTGTTTCACATCTTTAGAACCATAAACCTACTTTTACCCACCCTGTATAATTCTGGTTGATTTTGCAGTTTGA
This sequence comes from Sturnira hondurensis, assembly GCF_014824575.4. NCBI lineage: Eukaryota > Metazoa > Chordata > Mammalia > Chiroptera > Phyllostomidae > Sturnira > Sturnira hondurensis. The sequence continues at coordinate 10,494,739 of NW_028091156.1, forward strand.
TTAATGGTGCAAAGCTCATTTAAATGATGTGATTCAACAAATACACCTACCTCAGATATTGCAATAGGTTACGGAAGAGGAAGATCACAATGCTATTGTCAAGGGTAGATGTTGTTTCTACAGGTCGCCAGCAACAGAAGCAGTGGCGTGGTCAGAGAACATGGACACTGTTCTAACCAACCAAGGTAAGAACCAATGGAGAACAGGTCCTGAAACTGAAAGACGTATTTTGTAGTATGACTTCGATCAGTGTTTGAAGTATAAGACTCTCCACAGTCACACAAATGTATACAGGCCCAGAGTCTAAATGGAATTAGGTTGGGCCAAAAATAAAACAAGGTTATAGAAACTCCAAACATTAAAAGAGAAAGCAAGTGAGAAATTCATCATTTCCTTAGTCTGATTACCATTTACTATGTATAAGGACTATTTTAGTTACAAGTTAAAAGAGACACACAAACTACTGAAAAGTTGAAAATTTAGAAAAATCACTTGTTTTTCATGTCTGGTAGGCCAAAATAAAGCTTATAAAGTATTTATTTCAAATGAGCTATTCTTATTTTTAGTAAATGCAAAACTCTATTTAGTGTATATGTATATTAATATGCATGAGTTGATATGTATTTATGTTATATATGATGGCTCAATAAAGTAATTTTGGCCAATTATAAATAAAATATCCCAGATGATACAAAAGGGTCACTGGAAAAAGTCACTAGAACTTTCTGTGATAAATCACTCTGTTTTGCAGCAATTCCACCTCAAATGGGATGGTGTGGAAATGAACTACAGAGACATATACAGAACATGCTTAAAATGTTATATGGTTTGAACTAATCAAATGTCATTTCCATTTTAAATTCACAAAATAAATACCAGAATTTTAGAAAAGTTTACCACATGAGAAAGCTGAATAAATTCTTCATGGCTACTTATTCTTATATAAAGGTATACTGAAGTAGATGAAATACCCTGATTTTCTCACTCAAAAATAACTAATCTCCCTAAAGCACAGACATAAAATAATTCACATTAGTCCTAGAATTCAACTAAGGTCAGATACAAAAGACCTCATGAATATGGAATTGCATTTTTGCAAGTTTTGAGTGGCATGATCTGTTTTCTTTTTTTCCCTTAAATATATAACCAGTGGGACAGACTGGGTTGGCTGAGAGCAGCAGGTCTCTCTGCTGAGGTGACTTTGCTGGGTCCACGGGCGCCCGAGAATAGCTCCACAGGGCAGGGGCTGCACCGTAGCACAGAAAGTGACGGAGGCTTTGACACCAGGGCTGAGCCTCCGTGGGCACCTCTCCCGGGACGGATATTTCATGCCCACACAGTGCAGAAAAGGCATAGATTCACCCAAACAACTGTGTGATTCTTGTATTTTGTACCACCAGAGAAAGAGCTCACCTGTCTTTAATGCTCTTGACAACTGAGTGACTCACCTGAGTATCTAATTGTTCTGTGGACGTGAGGAGGTGCTTTGTGTGCACTGGGCACGGGCATTTGAGTGGGTTGCATGGACGATTTCTAATCCTTCTTTGCGTCGGCGCCATTGGATCTAACCAACAGCCATTCCGCCCCGCAGGGCGTGCCTCGGATGGTCAGACTTTCGTTGCCTGCGGCATGCCCATTATGGAATACCAAACTCACTGTCCATCTTTGGAACATTCAAATTGTATACATAGAAAAGAGAGATAGTTCAATAACTAGTGTGTCCAAGACAGAGATAATTAGCCACGGTTCTCACTGTTTATTCCATTCCATGGCGCCCTAAGATGATAATAATTGTAAATTCAGAGCAGTCCTTCATTGGAACTGCAGGACAGGAAAAAACAGTAATTGCTTCTTGATCTCTAACTTCCCATCTTCGAGGGATGTACCTAGATAATCCTCATTGGGGGAAAAAGCTTTGCATGCCTCCATGAATCGAAAATATTCTTTCAGTATTATTAAAGTATACTTTACCCTCTCTATAAAACATATTTTATCATAACTTCTATTTAGAATCCTCACATTCCTCCTTGTTTAGGCCAACCCATAGGAAATTTTAATTAAGGGCTAGTAATAGGATATTTACAACCTAAATCTGTGTCACAAAAGCTTCTTGGATACAATTGTACATTCCAGAAGCATGTGGCTAATTGCATTGTCGCAGTGCTCACTACTAGTGACATCCACATTCCAACATTTCTACTGGGAATTTTAATTAGTACCCAATAACCTCTTCCAATGGCTTATTATTTCAACTTTATTTTTTAAAACAATTTTAAAATTTGTTAAATCTATGTTAATCCACCCAACAATATATAACAGGGAGAAGCATTCACACCAAGTATCTTGACAATTACTTCCCATATTTAGAGATTACAGTTGGCCAGGCCCTCCTACTTTGCTTTAATAAACCCAGAGTGACATAATCTAACTTTACAGCATAATACTGTGTTTTCTCAATGACTAATAACAACCAAGACATTCCTACTCTAAATCAGTACCGTGGCGAACTTGGCCTGGGCCCAGGGCTGTGGGTCTTCATCCACAGTCTTTTCTATGAAGTAACTTACATTAGGTCTCCCCAAACACAACTCCTAAACTTCTCAGAAGCGAAGAGAAAAAGTACAGGCTTTCTTTGTTAATGGAGCTAATTGTAGAGTTAAAGATACAAGATTTTATGTTACATCTAGAGAGGTGATAAACATGTTCCACTGAATACTCAAAAATGCTCACACTATCCAATGTACTTACTTTGGCCAAATTACTGAGCTATGTGGTATACAAAATTTTTCTTACATGTTTTATAGCCGGTCTAGATGCTTTCCGAACATTTCTAAAATCAGAATTTAGTGAAGAAAATGTTGAGTTCTGGCTTGCCTGTGAAGACTTCAAGAAAACAGAGAGTGCGGAAAAAATTGCTTCCAAAGCCAAGACGATTTATTCGGAATTCATTGAGACCGATGCCCCTAAAGAGGTGAGTAAAATATTCCAGCATCATGAATATTCATCTCTTAGCAAATCTGCTCCCAATTAAAAGACACTAAATCCATCTAAAGGGAAATTAAATTGCCACGATGCATTCAAATAGAAAATGTCTGTAAACTCCAATAGAAGTTCTGTAGAGGATCCGCCGTCCTTCACTGATTCGGCAAGTATTTCTCAGTCCTGCTTCTGTTTTCTGAGCACAGTATCCAGGCCTCAGGGAAATAGAATCTATTCTTTATCTCCAATTAAACAGCTCAGAAGAAATGCAGGCTCTTGGATTTCAAGGTCACTTTTGTTTTTCCTTTTCAAAAACATGGAAGGCAATTTTGGAATTAAAAAACAATTTAATTATAAATAGTGTGGGGGGGAGAAAAAACAACTCCTAACCGACATTATAAATTCTTCATTTTTAATATCTTGGAGGTTCCCCAGTATGGCAGATAATATCTTATCTTCCAAAAGAAGGTTTTGACGGCCTGCATTTCTTTGATGAGGAAAAGGAACCAAGGGTGGGAAGCCCTGGCTCCAGGGATCAGGGCTTATCTGTGCTGCTCTAGGACCAGAAAAGGGGAAGAGGAGAGGCCTTAGAAAGAGGTCTCAGATGATGTTGATAACAGCCGCCCAAAAGTGCTGTGCGTGACATCACATTGTTATTTTATTTAATCTCCAGGACTAAGACCACCATCATCTCTGCATGCCCCTCTAATATTTAACTTGAAAGTTTAAGCATTTATATTGTAAAACCGCTTTGATTCCTCACTGAACATACTTTAATGCATAAGTAGCAAATAGAGACTTACATCAGACCACAAGTTCAAATCACCTGTTCAGAAGTGCAATGCCAATATTGTTGAGAGTGACGGTTAGTGTATTTTCTGACCTAAAATCAGGACTCACTGTGTAAGATGGCCCGTTGCACTTAGAGGGACCAAAAAAAAAAAAAAGATGAAATGCAAACACTTTCAGGAACATCTAGGGCATAAACTTGCCCTATCGGTAGTTCAAGTTTCAGATGGCCATTAATTACCACAGCCCATAATGGCCTAGCACGACATGCCAGAAATATGAACCCCTGGAGCATTGCCTGGAATTTGCAGGGTGAAAAGAAAAGAAATTCACCTCCTGTGGATCTATTTCAACATTCATTTCCCAGTCACCATCTAAAGAATCAATAAATAATTCCAAAAATCCTAAAACAGAGTATGTACGATTTATCAAGTTGATTAATGTGCCATTTCCTAAAAGGCTTTGAAATCAACTCTACAGATATTCTATTTATAGTGACGTTGGTTTGAAAGCCAGACTTTTTCCTCTTCTTTATGAATCCATCTAATTAACAGTGACTGTTTTAGAACAACATTCTCAAACATTATGTAGGCAAAACAAAATAGAACTAAATCTACGGCTGCTTTTAGGGTAATAGATTATATTGTCTTCTCAAAGTGCCTAAAGTGTTGGTATTAAATAGGACAAAATTAATTGAAAATAAAGAAGTGTGTGTATATATATATATACACACACACACATACACACACACACATATATATATATATATACATTTAAAATAATCATTATCTTTTCTATTATTTGCCATTAACTGTTTCCAATTTAAATTACTAAAGGGCATTTGTCTCTTATATTATACATCAATTGCAGTCATCAAAGTATTTCTCTGTAGTCCATCAATTACATGGTAACTATAATGTAACCATTAGTACGCTGATTCACTGAACGGATTTTTTTAAGTGGCTGTTCCCACAATGAAGTAACAGAGTAGGAAGAGATATTGACCTATATATAATAAAACCAGTCGATAGACACTATAAGCAAAACCACGGTTTGTTACCAGCACAGTGGAAAAGTGATTAAATCTATCTGGAGAGTTAAGAGATGGATTTATGGAGTGGTTCACGTTTGAAAGGTATGACCGTTAAAATAAGGAATATTCATCAAGCAAGTAAATAAAGCATATTTCAGCCGGGGGTCATGGTGGTATAGCAGGGAGATACAAAGTTTTCCAGTGTTTTCCAGAAATTGTAAGCATTTTGATATTGCTTCAATGAGGAGGGCGTATGAGACTCGATAAGTAGCAGTGAAGGTAAGGAAGGATGGGAAGTATTCTCTATTTATCTAGTAGGCAGGCTTGACAAGACAAGGTAATACATGTGATGTGGAAGGTGGAAAATGTGATTTTCATAAGTAGAAAATAAATTCAAGAATGAGATTCCTATGAGAACAGTCTCCATTTTTCTATATTCAATTATAGTCACGTAACTGATTCTAACAAAGAATCAAAATTATAAGCAATTTCCTTGATAGAAATACCTAAAGAACAATGACAAGGTCATGTTATAAAGATGTCTTTTACATCCCATTTATTTTCTTTTTAACTCCTTCCGTCTTTATTTCTTCATCTATAAAACTGCTAGTATGGCAGATCAATGTTTAATTGATCCAATTAGACCATTCACAATCAGACTGTACTAAACTTACTAAATGGTCCCTGTCTATAAGCTGACATCACTATGGTCCTCAGTTTCCTCTTCAAATGGGCATAGACTGAACATAAATGCAAATTGGACATTCAGGCGTCTACGAGATGAGGTAACTGCAGCCAGACTCAGTGCGCCCTCCCTGACCCTGTGACCTCTTCTCTGGTTTCTACCCTAACACAGAGTTAGTGTGAGGCAGAAAAGCCTAAAGTTTGATGATACCTAGACCTATAGTCAAATCCTGTAATCTTGTGGCGAGCTGTCTCTTCTCTCGGAGCCTCAGCTTCCTTATATAAAAGTGCATTAGTTTAAAAAAAGCCTGTAACAACCCCGCAGAAGAGATGAGAATGATGAATGAGATCATGCGTTTGCCTCATGCAGGACACTTTTAAACAAATGTTGAGCCTTTTATGTCTTTAAACAAGTCACTGGAAGTGCCACTGAATCAACCGTTATCTAATTTCTAAGAACGTTTGAAGAACAAGCAACTCTAAAAGATTTGAAAAACGTATATACAAGGACACGTTACAAAAGCATGTTAAAATATAAAAACCACTAGCTTCAGGCAAAAACAGCTACTCATTAAATTGATTGTACATAGATAGTTTCCAAAGAAAATATTACAGGAAAAATATAGGTGAGAGCCAGGTATTTTGACTAAGTGATCTGAATATTATTAGATATGAAATGTATTTTTAAAGAATGTCTACATTGCACACAGGAGGAACTTGTGAATGACAAAGAAAAAAATTATTACACTTGTATTTATATTATTCCATCAATGTGGACCACTAATTCCATAAAATTCAAAAATGTAAAAGATAAGATTACTTGGTTTTAAGAAAATGCAGACATCCAAAAAACTTAAAGTATTTTTCTGTTAAGCTGAGACACTAACATGTTTTAAATCATCGTTTCCTGATAGTGAAAAAATGTGAGTAAAGAGAAAATCGTCCAGGCTGATTGTGGGGTTAGAACATGTCGGCGCAATCACACCACAGTGTAACGTGGTATCTAAATCCAACTTCTTATTGTCACCAACCTGGGAACAGAGACACTGGCAGTCTAAAAATAATTTAATTCTTAAATATATTTACTAAATGCATTTACTAAATGTGAGGACTCCCTAAGTCACAAAACGAGGAAGAAACTAGTCATAAAGGAGCAGATAGCTCACTAGGTCTGCACATGACACTTTTTTGACATCTGAATCTGAATTTTTGCATTGATTTTTAATGCAGTGTAATATTATTTCTTGACTCGCATTTCATTTAGCATCAGTAAATGCTTATTCTGTGCCTACTGTTCACCTCCTCACAAGATAAAGCCCCTCCGTGGACAGGAAGCTCCCAAGGACGGATGATACACACACAACACAACAGATTGTGTGAACAAGGTTGCTCAGTAAGGACATGCAAGCAAATAAAATAGGCTGAGACTGTAGTCTGGCTCAAAAGAAACACTCGATCAAGTTGGATAAAAAAATAGAATTTACAGAACTAGGGAAAAACATCTAAGGATCAAGTATAAAAAATAATAATGGATGAAATTGTTTGCATTATACCTGGAAGAATATGACTGAATACTAGTAAGACAGCATGTTAAGATAAAGTCTTTATTTTAAACGAGGTTACTTTTAAACCGAGTCTTGCGGGACTCCATAGAATTACTGGTAGAAGGAAGCCCATGATAATGAGTATCTACAGGCATTTCCTGATATTACAGTATTTCCAGTTTTGCATTCTCCACTTTATATTCACATTTCATTTTTCTTTGCATTTTAGGTGCCACTTTCCTAATTTGAGGGTTAATGTTATTTTAAGTCTCAGTCTTGCCCCCACAGTTTGCTGCTTGTCAACAGTGCCCACCACCGATAGAATCATCCCCCAATATAATACTTGCTTTTTTAACCAACTTCCTACGTTTTGGTATACTAATCAACATTAAGTATTTATTATATACATCAAGCACAATGCTGGTACAGCTAAGAGAAAAAGACAGTCAGGATCCTTGAATAGATATAGCTAACCATGCTGGTAGAAGACTCCTGTTAAAAAATAATTGCAATAAACTTCGATGAGCATTGTGATAGGGGCATGCAGGTGATGTGGTGGACAAGACGGGACGGAAGAAGGGCAGAGGAGAAGAGGAGGGAGAGTAAAGCAAAGGACCAGTCAGTAGCTAGAAGGTTGGTCCAGGGGGAAGAAGTTGCATGTCTCAGAGAGCAATCAGAGGCAAGAAAGCAGGGAGAAATCTGTACAAGACACCTACATATGGACCACCTCCCTGGAGCACCAGGTTTGCCATCTCAGAGAACTATTACCGTCACCCCCACTGTACATGGGAAAAATGAACTGAGCCTTAGAGATGAAATGATAAGCCCTGAAGTCATTAGGATGCGTGGATTGGGAGGAGGGAGGTGTACAGCCCAGGCTGTCAGGTTTCTGATTCTTGCCTCTGATTCTTGCCTCTGATCTGCTACTTACGTTAAATGTTCATGATGCAGCCTTGGAGCCTTGATGTTGAAGCTAAGGGCAACAGCATCAAGTGACCTTGTCATGTGGTGTCTATCTTCCTTTCTATCAGAAGCCCTTATTTCTCTTTTCACATTGGCTCTAATTTGTACAAGGTCTGAAACTATGAAGCCCAGATTCGGAGATGGTGGAAGTATTTCTCCTAATCACTTGCGGTGTCACTTTGACCCCCGGAAAAACTGATTGCTGCATTTCAACTCGAAAACGAAATGTTCAGGTGCTTTTTCAAACATCTACAGGTCCCGGTGCCGCCTGAATTCGTTGCGGACGAGCGTGGTGGGCGGGGGGAGGGACCCAGTTAACCTCACCTCCTTCAGCTTCTCTAGGAAGCTTTTGCTATAGACATCTATTTTTAGGGGTCCCTATACACTGTGGTGCCACACATTATGATTGCGTACCTTAGGGTCTCTTTTATTTCTCTTGCCCGACAGAGGGTGTTACTACTGCACACCATTTATTTCTGTCTCTAACATCATCAACAGCAAGGGGATACAGTCCTGTGCATGGACGGAATTCTAGATGTCACAAAGCTTGCCGCTCTCCACTTTAAAGCCACCCTTGAGAATATATTCCAAGATACAAGTTCGCCTTTAATGATGCCAAAAATTAAGTAAGACTAGAGGTGTTAGGGGTGATTAAGTAGAATTATGTCACCATGGTGTGATTATAGATAGCTTTAATTTGAATACTGATTCTTAAGCTCTGCTATGAATGAGGGCTAACAGGCTGTCTTGCCCATTTCAGTAGGGGGTTTTACACATGCAGGCACACGCCCTTTAAATAATACCTTCTGAATGAGGAAGGCTACCTAAGTTTGAATTGAAAACTGTTTATTCAAATTATGTAAAAATATAGAAAGCACAGTTTGGGGTCATAGGAAAGCCAAAAGGAACACATTAAAATGTGTTCTCTCTGCAAAAATAATTTGTTGACAGCCAAAAGAATTTAAAACTGCTGGACTTTGGCATGAGTTATTTGCAGTTAACAAAATCACATGAGGATTAAACATACCCTGGATCTTTGCAACAAAATGGTTTTTCAACCATGACCACAAGCAACAGTCAGAAGGCAGTCATTTTCGGGTAAGGGGGGCTGTCAGCGTCTGCTGCTGTATCTGTACCTCTGCAAGAGTGACAAGATTTAAAAGCCTCTAAACGGTTGTGATAACACTCAGCCACCCTTCCATAACAATCCCAGCCCCATGTCTCATTTGCTGAGATTGGCAGTGTGGAGTCTCGGCATCTAAGATAGCGTGTGACCTTTAGAAAAATAAGGTATTAGAATATTCTCCTTCTCAGAGTCTTTGAAACTAAAGAGCATTCATGCAAACAAAATGCAGGTGCTTATTCACACCAGTAAATAATCTTGATCGGCCTCTGCTTCTCTCGTCAATGGATAAACTGTTCAGCCCATGTGAGTTTGAGATGCTCAGCAAAATCTAAGCTTCCGGACATGGCCCAAAAGTGATTCTAGTAAAGGAACGTATGTGTCAATATATACATTAGGACTAATATTGTTATGTTTTCCTGACAATGAGATTTCAGAAAAGCCAGGAAGAAAAGACACAGCACTTTCGGTGGCCCATCCTGAGACTTCACTTACATGGACTTCTCAGGAGCATTTAGCAAAACCGACCACTCTCTTAGTTGAAATGCTTCTTCAACTGGCTGCTCGGCCTTCCTTTGTTTCTTTTTCTCTCACTGACAGGCTCTTTAACCACTTTGTTTGCCGCTGCAGCACACATCCCAACTCGCCCCATAGTGAGGGAGGCGCCCTCATCTCTTTCCTGCCTGCACTCACTCTCCTGGGACCTCCTCCAGCCCCACAGTTTGAAAGGGCATCTCAAAGTCCACAGGTTCAAATCTCAGTCCTGATTTCCTGCCTAAAATTTTCTCCTTCCCAAGTCTCTCCATCTCACTTCAAGGAAGCTCTGTTCTTCTAATCGCTCTGGTTAAACACTTGGGAGTCATCTTTGATTCTCTCTTTTGTCTATGCCCCATAGCCAGTCCATCAAGACTCTACCATTTCCTTCTTCACAGGCTTTATTTTTCTTTCTTTCTTTCTTTCTTTCTTTCTTTCTTTCTTTCTTTCTATCTTTCTTTCCTTCTTTCTTTCTTTCTATCAGTTTTGCACATTGTTTTAAATTTTTTATTTATTTACTAGCTTTAGAGAGAGGGAGAAAAAGAGGAAGACGAACACTGATGTGTGAGAGAGAACATCAATTGGTTGCCTATCACACACTCCCTACTGGGGACCTGGCCCCACAACCCAGGCATGTGCCCTGACTGGGAATCCAACTGGCAACCTTTCGCTTCACAGTCTGGAATTCAATCCTCTGAGCCACACCCGCCAGGGCAGTTCTAAAAGCCAGTCATTCTTAAAGATTCTGTTCCTTGCCCTAGCTCCTAACTGTGCAATCACAAGTCTCACCCATTCTACTCTACGGTCCCGTGTGACCCGGAGCCCTCATGTTTCCCCGGCCCAGCATACCTCCCCATACACACGTCTCCTCTTTAACCTTCTATATATGTAATGATACTTTGGAGAGCAGCTTGAAATCTCATTTGCCTCAGAAAGCACATGCTATCCTTTGGGTTGCTTCTTCAAAAATCTGCCTTTTTGATCGACTTTTCTTCTTAATCACCTTTATGTCTTCGGATACTCACACAATTTCTAAGCTCCCATTCAAAAGATACTTTAAATGAATTCGTTCTAGGAATGACCACAAATAAACTAACAACATCTTCACACATGTGTTAGCCTTTTCCCCCAGAAATATAGGGATAATAGTACAATTCATTTTATAGTTGTGTGTATGATATAAAGTAGTCATATAAAGACTTAGCTCATCAGTACTAATAGTCAACAAATATTATTAGTTTTTACAGTTGAAACAGTCATCTTTAAATATCCTTATGATTATTTTAGAGACAATGCCATTGTTCAATATTTTGCCATAGGAGAAGACAGAGTCACCAGAAAAAAAAATCTAGGGGAAGAAAACTTGGAACAGAAGTTGGAGAATGCATTTCGGCTTTGCTCAGTTTTGAAGGGCATGTCAAGAAAAAAGGGAATTAGTGGAAGAAATAGGGAGAAGACAGCAGAGAAGAGACAGGTCAATTCCACATCGTGAACTACTGAATTCCCTTTCTAGGGCACTGACACGCCCTTTTTTGCCAATACCCAAATTGAACACTTAAGATTAACTGCAGCCTTTGGACCCAAATCTGTTTAAGCAAGAAATCAAATTTCTTAAGATTTTTTAAACTAAAATAACGTATAATGATAAGGAAACAAGTGATTTTCCTTCTGTGATGGAGGAAAGAAAGCTTCTGGGAGGATAGTCAACTTGAGTTAAATCACAAGAGACAAGGAACAACTGCACAGAATAAAACTGTGGGGAAAGAGGGTTTCACACCATGAAATGGCATGAGCGAGGGGTTTGGGGCCTGTTCTGCTCCGGCTGCCGCCGGGCCATGTAGAAGACGCCAGGAGTGAGGACGCCCGAAGGCCAGGGCAGGAACTTTAAATTTTATGCCTTAAGCCCTGGCTGGTGTAGCTCAGTGGATTGAGGGCAGGCCTGCGAACCACAGGATCGCGGTTCGATTCCCAGTCAGGGCACATGCCTGGGTTGCAGGCCAGTTCCCAGCAGGGGATGCACGAGAGGCAACCATACATTGATATTTCTCTCCTTCCCTTCCTCTCTGAAGATAAATAAATAAAATTAAAAAACAATTTTATGCCTTAAAAATGATAGGTTTTCCACTGAGTACTTATATGATGAAAGTGATAAGTTGGTGAGACTGGTACAGTAATGCTCTCTTTGGTGTTCATTGTAAGAAGAGGTCTCCAGTAAGCTGCAGATTCTGTAGTTTTAGGAACAAGATTCAGGGTAAAAAAGACAATGGAGAGCTAGGAGTGAGAATGAGAATGATCGCTGTGTAATTAAAAAATAAAAGATGAATAAGGAAAAATACACATACACACAGGTAATATACAAATACGTTCTAAATTTACATAAGAGATCAGAGAAAGAAGAGGCGTCAGAGATAATTCCTGGGCTTCCAGCTTGAAGAACTCGAAGAAAACAATGGCACCCACACAAACATGTGGCTGTGACACTTTGTCACTGACAATAAGCTCAGGGGCCAAGACAGGTCTTCACAGGACCACGGATTACCCCCTGGGAACCGCAGCCTGAGGCCCTGCGCATCACTCGGCCCTCCATGGCTGACGGCGGCGGTTTCTGGGTAGAAAAACAAGCGAGTCAGAAGATGAGAGGGGTAAGTCGGAAGTACAAGCTGAGTGTAGTTCAGTAACTGTTAATTGTTACTGAACAATTATCGGAAAATGCAAATATCGTCTGAGTAGCACAGAGTCATTTGAGAGGCCAGAAGGGAAAAAAATCTACAAGCAACTTCAGAAGGTAGATGCTATTTGCGCGCAGCCGTAACGACGGAAAAGAGGGCGTAAGACTCGGGTGAAAAGCAGAGATTTTCAGCTCGACTGAGAAGGTATGGAGAAATGGTCACAGGTGGGGCAAAGGCAAAGAATTTGAGGGGAACCGTCTAGCTCGGTGGGAATGCAGAGCGCACACAGAAGCGAAGAAACGTGTGAATTAGGACCACATTGTGAAGGCCATGACGGCCGGGGTAAAGGCTTTGGCCCTGTTCCATTTAACAGGGAGTAAGGAGTTCGTACAGGCGCCGAGTTGTGATTAAAATAATAACGAGGCGACATTGTGGCCCCCCCAAAACACGGGCCTGCTGTCAGTGAAAACCCACCCAGTCAAGGAGAGCCTCAGAGCTGAGTCCCTACGGTTACCATCACGGGGGGGACAGAGTTAAACAAATCGTAGATGACGCCGATGCGTGGTTATAGGAGGAACACAGGTGCTGCACAGTCTCACGTGCCCAGAGCATGGGGTGGGATTCACAGGGTGGGACGGGCTCTCCCAGCTGGGAAACACCCCTGCCGGGTCTGGATAAGGGTGGTTCTGGACCAGTTTTCACTGTGGGACCGGCTCTAGGCTCCGGTCCTGACCCATTAGCGAGCCCGCCACCTCCAGAGCAGCTCAAGTGGAGCCACCCGCTGCCTCCGGCAGAAAAGCAAGAGCACCGCTCCCTGGGCACCTGGGCTCCTTGGGGCCTGGCCTGAGCCTCCCCAGCCAGCCTCGCCACTCCCCTCCGACACCTCCTATGTCCTCACACCACCCCGCACTGGGCCATACAGCCGTAGTGGCTCCTTGGGACATCACAGGTTCTTTCTCGCATCAAAGACTCTGCATTTGTTGTTTTTCTTCTGCCAGAAATGTCTTTCCCCAGATGCTCAGAGGACTGGCTTCATCTCATCGTTCAAGTTCAAATCTAAAATAAAACTGCTTCTTTAGGTATCGTCTCTTCCCCAAAAGAGCAAAGTTTGGCACCTAACAGGCACTCAGAAATATCTGTGGGATCAGCAAGTGGATGGATCGCCTCACTTCATGACAACTGAGTCAGGAACCACCCACCTTCAGGATGAGGAAGCGGAGCTCGGAAAACACTGAAGCCACTTCCCCCAGGTCACCCATCAGAGTGCAGTTTGGACAAGTGTCCTGAACTCTTTCAACTCGGCAGCATCCTCCCTCCTGTACCGAGAAGCAGAAACGGGTTCCAGAGGTCGAGGCCTTCAGGGAGCTGCAGCATCCGACCTGGAGCTGGGAGCTCGGACCACAGGGCAGGACCCAAACAAGAGAACTGTAGATGCATTCTGGGAGCGCCGGAAACCCCTAAAGAAAGCAAACACCTGTGAGCAAAGAGGGGCCTTTTGATGGTGCTTTTTACGTAATTTTTTTCTTTTCTTCTTCCTAGAATAATATCAAAATATTGCAATGTTCCTTATCTCATTTAGTCCTTAAAACTCTCTCAGATAGATGCAATTACCGTTCCCACTTACACCGTGGGAATCAAAGATTAAAGGACTTTACAGAGCTTGCTTCACTCACATGAACAGCAAGGAAGTAGTCGATTTGGTTGCAGGTCTGTCTGCCTATCTTTCAACTTCAATTCCATAAATATAAATTGTCATTTACAGGGGTGAGCAAAAGTAGGTTTACAGTGGTGAGCACGTGAAGCAGAGAGTTTATATTTGTATTATTTATTTGTTTCTTTTGTATTATTTATTATCACTATTAACCTACTTTCACCCACCCCTGTATAGTCTTTCTTTTACCAGAGCCCCAGATTCCGGTACTTTTACAATCCCCCCACTTTTGCCAAGACATTTTATTTCAATTCAGCCAATACTTATTGATTGCCAATTATACGTTAGATAAGTCAGCTAATTACCAGAGCATAGAGTGATGATAAGGCAGATACAGCACCTGCCCTTGGTGAGCTTTAAATTTTAAGATTGCCCTCTCCTTTGCGCCTCAACAGTGTTCACTGGTTAAGTCAAACAGCCTGGATGTGAAATGTTCTACGTCTCAGCATGTGTGTTGGGCCACGTGCAGAGTTGGACGAGTCTCGCCGCCAGGAGAACTTTTACGTGTTGGCAGGAGAATGGTGTGTCTCTCTTAGACCTTGCTGGGGATGCCAACGTGTCGTGATGCGCAGGGGACAAGGGTACATGCACAAACATACACACATACATATATGTATATGTCTATTTGGTGGAAGGCACAGAGGGTGGTGGAGAGGGGGGTGTTATTTGGTTCATTTTGCCAAAAAAATACAAATTAGAATTAAAAGCAACACAGTAGAACCAACATGAAGTATGGAGAATGGGAATGGGCTGGTTGACACCATCATGGTAAATTCTGGTCATTGTTCTGCCTCTGGAAGGTTCATTTTAGGTATTAAGATCAAAGCACTAAAGGGGGAAAGAGGGTGGGAAAAGAACTTAAAAATCATAAAGTATTTTGTTTCCCTTTTCACACTGCCATTTAAAAAAATAAATCCAAAGTAAGGTTTTACTGGTGTTCGCCGTCAATGCCAAACCTCTCAACCTGGAAAAAAACACACCAAGCACATGTTCTGCGCCAGAAAACGAATGTGTGGCCTCCCCACTGTTTTGCATCACATGATCTCCAGGTTCAGGGGAAAATTCAGATAATAAGTGTATCTGCCATCTGTGTAAGTCATATTTTTAATCACACTAACCTAGTGATGCGCACTCTTATTTCCACAGATTAACATCGACTTCAGCACCAGAGACCACATCTCAAAGAACATCGGGGCGCCAACTCTCACGTGTTTCGATGAAGCCCAGAAGTTAATCTACTGTCTCATGGCCAAGGATTCTTTCCCTCGGTTTCTAAAGTCGGAGATTTATAAGAAACTGCTAAATAGCAAACAGGTTGGAAATCATAAAAAATGGCTCCCTTTCTTGTAAGGAAGGTAAATGACAAACTAATAATCAGGCTACAATTTTGGGGAAAACAAGTGATTGGACAGAATGTCTCTTAATCCTGCAGGTCAAGGCAAAAATGTTTTCCATACAAAGCACAATAAGTTTTTTAGGGTTTAGAAAACGTCTTTTTACTCCAATGGAAAAATAATATTTTAACTATGAAGCCTGAATTGCTAAGGCATTTTTTAGGATTTTTTCATTTTAGCAGTCAGTTAAAAATCTTCTATTGGGGGAGTTCAAGGGCAGTTGGTAGAGATATAATACACTCACACCATAAGTGGGATTCTTGTGAATTATAAATTCATGGAATGGTATGTCTTCATGTGACCAAATGGAGACTGGTTAGCATTATAAACATGATTTTAAATACCTTTGCATTATTCAAAACCTCACTTCTATAAAAAAGAAAAGAAAAGAAAGAAAGAAATTCTGCACCAAACACATTGAAGGTATTAAACTTTTTCTTTTCAATCAGGATCTGCTGGATAATAATATGGTGGTTATCTAAACTGCAATGGCTCCCCGATTAACAAGAAAAACTGCAGTAATATAACAGCATTGATCAAGCTTTGTCAAAATATATCACTTGGTTTAATTCAGTGGCATCACACAACCATGTAGGGAGAAGGCTTTGAGGGTAGAAAGACTGATTTTCTTAGATTGATAAGAATAGGAAGAAAAGAGAATGAATAAGGAACATGCACAAGTTCTTACATGATGAACTGTCTGGTGGCAATTGTCCCATAAAATAAAAATTATTGCAACACTATGTACCCAAGTAAGTATGGAATTAAGTATCTATTCACTCATTCAGCACTGGAATTTATTTCTAAAACTTAAAGAAATTATAAAATCCATTTATTATAAGAAATTCCCAGTTTCTTTCTGTATATACATCCTGTGATAAGTATGAATAATGTTGTGTCAATATGAGAAGCTATAGAGATTCAACAGATTGTCTGTCTTTTGATTGTATTTGCACAGATTTATTTATCTTTGGCAATATCTCTATTTTGCAGGCTATATGAACATTAAAAATGAAGAAAAAATAACGACTTATTTTATGTTTCTACAATGATGTATTTGATAGCCAAAACTTTGTCTCTCTTTTGTCATCAAAACTAAACATTTAAACACATGCAAATGGAATAGTCCCTGTACACTTGCAAATTTTTTTTAGTGAATGTATAATGCAAACCGATGGTCAAGTACTCAGTGCACCTTACAATGCACCGACTGGAAAACAGCTACATTTAATCTGAAGGTTCCAAACTTAATGTAGTCTCTATTTAAATAAGAAATTGAAAAATTGTTCCCAGAGATGAAAAAGACTTTGGAAGATAGAAGGGCACTCAGAAATCGAAACCGCATCTTTCCTTTCATAAATTAAAAACAATGGCAAGCCAGGGATTCCCTAGGGTCACCATTCCCAGCCGGCAAGTGGCAGAACTGGTTAGGAAGTATTTTTCCCACCGTGCCAGCTGCCTGTGCCCAGGGCAGAACGGAGGGTCCTCCCCACCTGGAACCCCACTGAGGCCTGGAATTCAAACCCCCACCGCTCCTCACACGCCCAGGCCCCGGTCCTTCCGTCAACTACTCAGATGACCCTTTTGCAGCCAGTTTGCAACTTTCTCTGTGTTGTCACAGTGTCACTTCACACTGTGGGTGCCTCTCAGGGTTCTCCTAATTGTGCCCAGGAAGCCCCAAGTCAAACATGCATCACCTTGAGCAGGACAGGACGGCCGTGGGTGACAATACAGGGGGTGTCCAATGTTTGCTGAGAAAGCAGATGGTGCCCAGCTTCTCAAAGACCCCACCAAAAGAGGTGCGAAAGCGATACTTTGTTCTTAACCTCCTCAACTCATCCTCCAACCCCAGCTAGCACGACATGTTTTCTGACTTAATAGGACAGGAAAGAGAACAACTGCAAGTTGGGGGAGTAAAACCAGTTCTAAGTTTTAGGACTATCTGGTAGTGAGAACTTCTAGTGAAATATCAAATGGATGTCATTCACACACGGTTCTATTTACGTTTCTTTTGCTTTGTAAGTTACTTTTATCATTTATCATTGATGACTATTTTATGGAAGGGATTTTTAAATAAAAAGAATTAGTTTGCAAAAATGAATAAGAACATCAACATTCCTGGTAAAGCATTTAAATATTTCAAGATTCTGTAATGCCATTTTCTGAGAATATTTGCAATAGCTTTAAGAAATAAAGTGCTTATATTAAAATCGAAGTTATGCAGTAAAATGGTAATAAAATTACAAGACGCTGACATATATATGACCTTCAAATGACAAGAAGAGTTTCCCAAGCACAGTGTTTCCCATTTTCTGACACTTTGTAGAGAATATATTTTTAAACAATTTATATTTGCCCTTCATTAGATCAAACCTAAAAAAGTTAAATGATATGTTCCAAAAAGAATCTTAGCTTCTTTAACAATCCACTGTAGAGCTATGATCCATGAAGTTGTCTACAATTCTTTTAAATTTATTTGAATATCAAATACTGATGATTAATCACTAATGAGTACAGATTACTATAAGATTATGCCAATACAGTTTCCTATATTTGCCTAGAAAGTCTCTATTTTGGTCCCAACACATAATCAACAGAAATTTTTTTACTAATATTATATTGTAAAAATCTAAAATTTGGGGGGCATTACAAACATGGGCTAGTGTAACTTTATTTTCCCCACCTTTTTTTCAGTCTGTCCATACATAAAACTCACTGGCTTACTTTTCTCCACAGTTTTCTGATTTGTGTCGTGTAACAACTATGTGTATGGTTAGTATTGCTGATGAGAGTATACGCTGTAAAATAAAAGCAGAGGAAAATGTTTTCTATTTCCTTTCCAATATCCTTTTTAACAAGCTTAGCATCAACTTGGCTTTTGAACAAAAGTAGCATCCTGACCCATAGCTGTGCAAAACAGTCTAGAGTTCTTTCCTGGAATTTCAAAAAAAAAAATTAATTCCATTAGCCTGGACTGAAAATTTGGACTGAATTGACCTTCCTTTTGTTTACCTGGAAGCTGATAAACTAATCTTCTCAATCGTACAGGCTATGTTCTAACATAAGCAATCAGTTTCAGTCATTGTTGAGAAACTAAAAAGGTCCATCCTAAAAAAAATTCTCTTCAGAAACAAAAACAACTTGATCTCAGTATCATGAGTCTTCACATTGATTTCCTGTGCAAATTTGCTGTCTGTACCTTCACCCCCACGTGCTTAACAGTTTCATCCCAATTGTATTTAACGTGGGGCTGGCTGAACCACTCCCAACCACACGGCCATGTAGTGCAGTTCGTGGTGACGCCGATTATTTGAGTGAACTTTTCCAAGCTGTGTAAAAAAGAGGGCGTTGTCAAAGCAGCAGTGAGTTGTTTTGTGAATGAAGAGTCGCGGGCGCTGCTCCCTCTGCTGGCTCAGACTGGCCATCGCATCTTCCTGGGGCAGCGTCGGAAATGGTTACTGTGACAGCTATATATGACAGTTTACAGTGTGTATCTGAATATAAAAGGCATGTGCATCATTAATTCTAAAAATCAATGAACAGATATTGGTGTGTTTTCAAGTAGAGCAGAAGGTGGAAAATAACATTGTTAAATGACCTCATTTCTGTAAGAAACCATGTAAATTCTCTCCTCGTTTAATTTAAAATGCAAAAAACAGGATCGATGTCTAGAACGAAAAAAAGAAGTTTAATCAGGGTATTGTTTAGCCATGAATATTTATGTCTGTGCTGTATCTAAATTAAAGTCAGTTCTGCATATTTCCGAGAAAAGACAACTGTCTTGTTCAATTCACATTTTTTCTTGGGTGACAATTGTTTAATTAACTATTCCTGGACATCTCATATAAAACATCATTTCACTGACATATTTTTACAAATTTTGAAGCAGTTAATTCCTTACAAATATGATATGGTTTCTTTGCTCTGATACTTTTATTCCTTCTGTGCATTTAGGAAAATAAGTTGTAATATTTGGACCATTCAGTTTGTGAATGATGATGGCTTAGAAATAAAAGTCCCTGGTTCTTTAAACATTGATAAGAAAAATTAAAGGTTTCATAATGTAGGTATATTAAATAGTCTTGCTTTTATTTTATTTATATAGATTTCAATTAAAATGTCTTATTTTTAAAGTATCAGTTTAGGCCTCTAAAAATGTAAATATTTTTATGAATGATGACTTTGAATTATTGTTTCTGTTATGCTTTCCAAATATGTCATATTTACCACAAAGACATCGTCATGAACTCAACAATCATAAGACTGGTTATCCTACTTATAAAGGAAATGACAGCAGAAATTCCTTTTAGGTAGTAGGAAATAATAGATTTTAAAATTAATCACTCAAAGCAGTATTTAATATATAAACATGAATCTTTTATGGGATCATTTCAAAATCTATTATTAAAAACTGAGAGCACTTCAAAATATTTAAATACTCAATGCATAATTGATCTACTAGAAATTTACTTTTTAAAAAATATTTTATTTACATATCTTTAGAGGGAAAAGAAAAGAGAGAGGGAGAGAAATATCAATGTATGGTTGCCCTTTGCGCATCCTCCACTGGGAACTGGGCTGCAACCCAGGCGTGTGCCCTGACTGGGAATCGAACCGTGATCGTTTGGTTTGCAGGCCCGCGCTCAATCCATTGAGCCACACCAGCCAGGCTAGAAACTTACTTTTAAAGCATTGTTTACTGCCCGACAACTCCACAGATTTTTTCATAGGATTTTATCTTTGCTAGAAGCAGTCTTGTCATCACTGGGCGGTCCCTTTAACAAGAGGCGCTTTCTATGCAAAATGGGCGCTTTCAGAACTGGGTGTTTGCAAGCAGAGGCCTGATCAGAGCCAGGCCTGCCAGCCTGCAGCAGTGGCCTCACCCTACACCCCACTGCACGGGGAATCTTTACCACTTCCCCTGTGCTGGGTTGTCAAGGTATTCGACGTGGCCTTCACTGAGTCAGCTGTCCTCCTGCCCTGACTGTGTCTGTGTGTTATTTAATGAGATCATGCAGCGATTGTATATAAATAAAACTTACACAAAGCAAAAGGGAAAAAATCAGTCTTAATAAATACACAACTCCGTTGATAGGAGATGAGCACTAGCAACAAGTATTCGCTATCGCAGACCTCAAATATGATGTTTAAAGATGGAAAGAGTGGAATAACTCAGAGAGGCCTTTCATTGGAGTTCTGTCAGGAGAATATCCAGACTGACTTTTAAGATGAACAACATCGAAAAAGTCACACTTAACTGTCCCGCACCACGTGGTATGAAAACTGTGAAAGAAGTGATAATTACATTGGAAAAAGAGGCAGCTCATCTATTGCCAAAGCTTAACATTTTAAAAGTTAAAAGTATGCTTCAAATGCACATGTAAAATAAATGCACTTGTCGACAAAATTATTTTACTTCTTAATAAAGAAACTAGATGGATAGTCAACCTGCTTCAAAAGAGAATAAGAGAGACTGAACTACTTACTGCCAACTGAAGAAGATAAACTCACAAAGTTATATATGAAACCGCTTCGTGTTCTAAAGAGTAATACACCTAAATTCTTTTTAATACACCTTGCAGATCTTTTCTACCAGACATAAATCTATTGCTTCTCCTATAGATAAAGGTCATTTGCAACTTATTAACCTAGAAGTTGTCATCCACCTTCATCAAGTCTGAGTCCTGACAATGGTAAATAGTCAGCCAGTGGTTCATTGGCCTAGATTAGTGGTTGGCAAACATTTTCTGTAAACTGCCAGAGAGCAAATACACACATGGACACACACACAGTTACAGCTTTGATGAACTACTTTTTAAAGACATTACTCACTTCTTTCTTTACACTGTGATCATTAAGACATTTAATAAATTCAGTTGACCGTTTCCCACATTAGTATGTTGGGGAGATGTAATCCTAGTTTGTTCTGTCTGTGAAAAGCAGTACCAGTTACGGATAAACAAGGGAGAAGGGAGAAGAACCAGAGTAAGGAAAAGAAAATGAAGAAACCCTGACTAGTGAGTACCAAGAAAAAGATATTTAATTACTTCAAGAGACTTATTAGCAGCCAATGGGAAAAAGAAAAACCATTCTGGGTATGCGAATAGGAGGAAATCTGACACAGAATTTGTACTCAAAGTCACGGGTGAGCTGAAGAGAGCAGCAAAGAAGGACGATGAAACACAGATTCGCATCAGCAGGAAGGCA
The DNA here is from genome assembly GCF_014824575.4 of Sturnira hondurensis. Classification (NCBI taxonomy): domain Eukaryota; kingdom Metazoa; phylum Chordata; class Mammalia; order Chiroptera; family Phyllostomidae; genus Sturnira; species Sturnira hondurensis. The sequence goes on from NW_028091156.1 coordinate 10,516,369, forward strand.
CCTTCCTGCTTTTGGGGTAGAGGCCCACCCAGAGGAGGGGGTGTGAGCAGACCTCTGGACCTCCTGCCCAGAGCTCCGGAGCACGGTGCAGAAAGCTGACTGGTCCAAGCTGGGACCACAGCTGGGACCTGTGTCTGAAGGCACAGAGGAGACTGTCCCTGTTCCAGACATCATGACAGGGGGGAGGGGAACGCTCTGGGTGCTCCCTCCTGCCCTCCACCTGCTAGTCCCTGCCTCGTTCCTGTGGACCAGCCCTCTAGGCAAGTGAAACAGAAGATGGGGGAGGAGAAAGTAAGACAAATAGGGAAACGGAAGCAGAGTAAGCACAGGATTCAAAGGGGCATTAAGAGAAGAAAGCACAGTGCACAACAAAACATTTTAATTCTTGGGAGTAAGTTTTTCTTTCCATGCAATAGATGTTGCTAGTCCCTAATAAACCACCCAAGTTAATCCATGAACAACAGTGTCAAAACAAATATGACATATACATGGGTCAGTAATATCAAACATATTCGTTATTGCTATGAATATCCCGTTTATCAGGCACTATTCTCAAAATCTACTTCATTTGCATAATGAACAGGGACACGATCATCTCACTGAATATGTGCTTTTTAGGTGATTCTAAAACCTAAATATAATAACAAAACTGTTACGCTGAATTACTTTACTAAATCTACAGCATGAAATTAAGGGTATTTAAATCTTTATATAAGTGCTTAAGGACAATTTCTGTTTTATAAAATGCCTATATTACGAAATATATTTTGGTTACTTTAAATTATTTAAATTGGGCTTCGTAAAGATTTTAAGGGACTCTTACCACACTTATTAACAGTTATGATGTTCCCTGAATTTAAAATAATATCTCATAGTAGCTAAGCCATGCCAGCTTTTAACTATAATTACGTTTGAATGTGAACAAACATTGATTTTTTTTGTTGTTGTTAAGCATGAATATTTCAGAAACAGGCCTTGGGAGAAATACTACTTCTTGGGAACATGACCTACGAGAAAATAATTGAGGATCTTCATGGTAAAAAGTACCTGAAAATTTTTAACTACTTATGTCTTTTAATTTAAAATTACACCTCTCTCGCGATTAAAATACTAAGCTAGAGAAGTCGGTGCTTTTGGAAAAGGCGTCCAACGTGCTGGCTGTGAAGAGCTGTGTGATGCATCACACGAACATAATTTAATCTTCGCTGTAACACTGAATAAATGTACATGCCGCAGCATAATGAGACATTTCTTTTTGGTTCTGTTCTAAACCCACCATACAACAAACTGAGCCACCAGGAAAAGGGTTAGTTAATACGTGTTACAAGTATTTGTTCAAACCAAAGCTTTAATTAATTCTCTGCCACAATGCTTGAAATAACATATCCTGCCTTACTATTTCCATACACTGCCAATGACATGAGATGTTATCCTACTTTGAAGCGGACAAGTTAGCCGGCTACACTTTCAGAGGTGCGTGCCAGCAGAGGACACAGGAGACGGAAGGCGCCACCACTCAGAGCAATGGCAGTAGCTAGAGTGTCAGAATCCCTGAGTCCCACCTCCTGCGGGATAATGTGCACAGGGCAGGGGACACCTGACTACTCAACAGTATGTGTTACGGGAGAGAAAGCCTGCAGCTAGGAGCCCCGCATCTTTCAAAATGGGCAGTGAACATGCCTATCCTTTCTTCTGGAGAGAGAAACTCCGTTTTCTAAGGTTGTTTGCTATACAAACAGCCTCGAAAAATTAGACCAGAAAAAAAAGACCAGTGTCTCTGTTTGCAAAATGCACAGAAATGGGAGAGGCCCGTGAAGAATGATCTCCCAGCAACCGCTCAGAGACTAGGAAACAGCTAGTCTATTATGGGGGATGGGCGGGGGCGGGGGGGGGGGGTACATGCTCAGACACCTGGTTCTGTGAACTGTGAGGACCGAGCTGCCCCCGAATTGGCAGGAAGCCATTCCCTGAGATCAGGTCACGATCAGCAACAGCCACTTTGGGTCCGAAAAGATACTCTCCATAAAAACTTGTCAGAGTTGATTACTTCGTATGAGCCGGGATTTTTCTCTTTGGAAACTCTTTGGCCGGCTGCCTACAAATGGAGAAGAAAGTGTCCTATGTTTCCTAAAGATGGCAATACTTTGCCTTTAAGCAGATTGCACTTAAAATAAGTGTCACAAGTGAGAACACTGAGCTGAGACGTCACCGCTCTCGGATCTGCTGTCTGCTGCCTTCTGAAAAGAAGCCATCGTGGCCAGCCCCCAAGTTAGCAGAGACAGCTTCAGCTGTGAGCTCGCAGCTGTGCATTGTCCTCACGAGATGCTGCAGCTTCGCGATGCTGCCCACTGGGAAGTCGGCTCGCCGGCCTCTGGGGCTGCCGCCCGAAAGGCCTGCACCGGAGGCAGCAAAGGGCTCCCTCCAGTTCTGCTGCCGTCCATTTGGGGCTATGGACAGGACTACTGAGTTCTGATGTGATACAAATTTTTAAATGATTACACATTTTTCATCGTGAGTGGCACAGGACAACTCCTCATCAATCCACTCATTCATCCCGTACACAGATGGAATTTATACACACACTAAATGAACTACAATGAGAAGTTTTAAGGACAGCTGTAATGAAAACAACGTGTTAAAAATCACTACGTGTTTTCTTGTCTCATTTAAAAAATGTATACTATCTCTACTCCAGCCCTAACATCTGTACAACATGGGGCGATGCCCTAAATAACTTGACACACTGTTGTGTAATACATACATCTAAGACAGTGCACCAGACTGCTGGCAATACTAATGTTTTCGTGCACTTTATTTTGTTTATTATTTTGTTATTAATTCCTTTGTGCAGAGTTTTTAGTCTGAGTTGTGTTATCTATTATTGGAACATAAGAATAATCCAAGTTGGGACTTCCGCCAAGATGGAGGCATAGGTGGAAACACTGTGCCTTCTCCCACAACCAAGTTTGAACACAACAAAGGTTTGGAGAAATAGGACACACCCGAAGACCAGAAAACGGAATTATACGGAAGTCCGACAACTACGAACCGTTCAACGGGGACGGTAAGAGAGGCGGAGCCAGCAGCGGAGCTGGGTCGGGCAGGACAGATCCCCTGACCTAGGCGCACAGGCAGCCCGAAACCAGTCAGGGTGCGGGGCGGACTGACCGCGGTCGCACATTCGCGCACAGTGAGATGGACCACGCAGGCCCCAGGGGGCGAACCCAGTGGTGGAGGGCCGACAGTGGTGGCACACTCGAGTGCAGTGGAACAAAACGCGTGGGCCCGGTGACGGTGGTGGCTGCGGTGCTGGTGGGGGCCGCGGCGGCAGGCGGCAGAGGGAAGCCATTGTCCCTCTTTGACCCTGCCCCCACATACAACATCACAACCCAGTGACATAGTTGCCCTGCTCTAGTGAACACTTTAGGGCTCCGATCCTGCTACGGAACAGGCACGAACAGCCCAAAAGATGGCGCAAGAAGAACTCAAAGTCCCAGAGCCAATAACTCTAAGCGACCGAGAAATTGCCAGCCTCTCAGAAGCACAATTCAGGACACTATTTATCAGGATGCTCACAGAACTGGTAGATTATAGTCACAAATTAGAGGAACATATGAAGGCTAAACTAATTGAAATGAAGGGTGATATCCAGGAAACCAATAGTGATGGAAAGGAAACTGGGACTCAAATCAATGGAATGGACCAGAAGGAAGAACAAAACATCCGACCAGAAAGGAATGAAGAAATGAGAATTCAAAACAATGAGGAGAGGCTTAGGAACCTCCAGGACATCTTTAAACGTTCCAACATCCAGATTATAGGGGTACCAGAAGGGGGAAAGAAACAGCCACGAGTGGAAAACTTATTTGAACAAATAACAAAGGAGAACTTCCCCAGTCTGGCAAAAGAAATAGACTTCCAGGAAATCCAAGAAGCTCAGAGAGTCCCAAAGAAGTTGGACCCAAGAAGGAACACACCAAGGCACATCATAATTACATTAGCCAAGACGAAAATGAAGGAGAGAATCCTAGAAGCATCAAGGGATAAGGGGACAGTCACCTACAAAGGAGTACCCATCAGACTGTCAGTGGATTTCTCAAAAGAGACCTTATAGGCAAGAAGGGGATGGAAAGATGTATTCCAAGTCATGAAATCCAAAGACCTACAGCCAAGATTGCTTTATCCAGCAAAACTTTCATTTAGAATGGAAGGACAGATAAAGTGCTTCTCAGATAAGGTCAAGTTCAAGGAGTTCATTATTACCAAGCCCTTATTATATGAAATGCTAAAGGGACTTATATAAGAAAAAGAAGATGAAAAATATGAACAGTGAAAGGACAGCAAACTCACAGTTATTAACAACCACACCTAAAACAAAAGCAAACCAAGAGGACAGCTAGATCAGGAGTGGAACCATAGAAATGAAGAACACATGGAGGGTTAGAAACAGGGGGGTGGGAGGAGGAGAAGGGGGGAGAAGGCACAGAAAATAGCATAGATGGTAGGTAGAAAATAGATGGGGGGAGGGCAAGGATAGTAGGGGAAATATAGAATCTAAAGAACTTGAGACACGTGGTTATAAACTAAGGGAGGGAGAATGGTGGGGGAGGGAGTGTGAGGGTGGAGGGGAATTAAGGGGAGAATAAAACAACTGTAATGGTATAATCAATAAAATATATTTTAAAAAAAGAATAATCCAAGTTGACAGAATAATGAAAAAGGCAGTTACTGCTCTAATCTATCCACCTATCTATCCTTCCATCCATCCATCCATCCATCCAGGTATTTACCCAGTCATCAGTGTAATCTTTTCAACCACTAATTAATCCAGCAAATGACTAATGTTGAGTTGCTTCATAACCACGGCTGACGAAGAAGAGATTAAGCAGGAGCCCCTCTCATTGAGTCAAGTCTCACGGATCACACCACAGGGAGTTAGAGGAGGATGATGAGAGAAGGCCCTGGATGTGAGTGAGGGCAGACGGCGCAGAGGGGTTGAGGAGGAGGAGGAAGCCCTTGCAGTGACTGCGTAGCCAGGCTTTGGGATCTCAACGCCATGCGCGTTGCCTCCAACTCCGGCCTTTTCTTTCCGGGTGAAGGTATCATCCCAGAAATCTTTATTGAATACTTGGCTGTGAGGCAGGTGATATATCTAGGGATTCAAAAACAATAGGATAGACAGGATATCTGCCTCTTTGAATGTGTATTTTACCAGCAGAGAGAAAGTAAACAAGCCCAATAATATTTTCTTTTAAAAAGGCAGGAAAGGCTTCATGGAAGGATATCACCAAGTCTTTGCCAAGGATGAAGAGCTTTCCAAAAGGCATCTGTGCTACAGAGTGAAAAGCAAATTACTGAAGGGTTAGTTAAGCATAAAGTAAAAAAATTAAAACTTTCTTTTAGAAAGATAAATAGCTCCAGTGTTAAGATACCTTGGGCATAAACGAGACCTCTGCTTCCATATGGTAAATGTCAGCACATAATCTTGTGAGCGTGGGCACGTTCACCAAAATGGTCTGTTTCTTCGAACTCCACTCCACATACAAGTCATAAGCAACTCCAAGGCAGGAAGCTACTCTTTCTCGGAGCAGCGGGACAGCGCTTCATACACTGTACGCGCATTTTAAACACGCTTGTGATGTCCAATCCAAAACCGGAAAACACAACAGACTGAGACTGCCCGTGTCTGCTTGCTTTCTACGAGCTATGGATAAGTCGACCACGAACCCTGGAAGTAGTTGCAAATACGGTGGCGTGATTGTAAGCATCTTGATTTTGTAAAATCTTCATGTACCCTGGCCACCGAATTAAAAACTCACATCGAAGCTTGATTAAAATTCCATAACCAGTTCCTTAAAAGTATCGTCCAGTTACTCTTGCCCATTTCCTTGGTCTACAACCTAGAAGGAAGGATGAGACACAATTACCCATTTTCATGGACCAAACTCCGGCCTGAATCTCTCAGTTCATCCCCAGATGAGATGCCCAGAGGGACAAACATGTGTATGCCAGAATGAGAGCACCTTCTACCTGATCATTTAACATCCAAATCAGACCATTAAAAGGGGAAAAAAATTATCTCTAAATGTTCATTCAGTTCAAAGTTTGAACAGGAAAGGAAGTGAAAGGGAACCCTGGTGGAAATGAAATGCTTGCTGCTAATTAGGCTCTTCCACCATCCCCAAGGAAGGATGGCTGGCCAATTAATCTTAATTGCTGAGCACCAGGGCCTTGGAGTCTGGCCCCAACAGAACTCACAGCTGTTTCGGCAGAAGCTTCACCCAAAGCAGGGTTTCCACCCCAAGTGTCTGCAACTAACCTCAGTGACACTTGCCCCTGATGGACACAAGCCCAGAGAAGGAGCGTATGGACCTTTAACACGTTGTCATAGTATTTAGGATTGATTTCCAATTAATTGTCTCTGAATTTCGACATCTTCCCTAGTCTTTTACACTTATTTCATTTATGAAAATTGAGAGACATCCCGGAGAAAAACACACCAGTGGGAAAAGCTGAGTGCAAAATTGTCCTTATAAAACTCGACATTATTTTACAAAAATGAGAAATATACACATATAAATTTCACTCAGAACAATGACCTCTTGCATCTATTTCAGAAAAGGCTCCAAAAATTGTCACTTATATAGAAATCTCAAATAACCAGAAGATGGACATGTTTTTTAGTTTCACCTTGGTAAAGGAGTGTGTCCTGTTATTCTTCATTCTCCACTGCTTTTGGTCAGAATCCTGATAACAGAGATTTTTCAGGGTATATTCTGCATCTACACAGGCAGGAGGAGAATTGCAAGGCTATCCTGCAGCCACTCTCCTCCCAGATTTGTTTGCATAAATAAGTCACACTCACCAGGACACCTCTGAGGTGACTGAAGACACACCCTTTCAACTCCATGGCTCAGGCCCTGCTCAGGTTCCAGGATCTGTATTGACAATGGACGCATGCAGAATTGCATTCTCATTTAAGGCCTTTTGCAAACGGGTTTGCACCCAGGTCACTGCTGGAGTGTGAACAATTTTCATATTGCATTCATATTTCATTAAAAAGGCAGAAAAGACAGTTTATAGGAAATGATTGGATCTGGAGACTGGTATTTTCCCTTCTGGTGGTATTATTGGCTAGGTACCTCTACTTCTTTAAATTCTAAGAACACCAATAATAGGTAATAAATTTACTAAAACAATTAAATAATTGCCATCATTCAAGAAAAATGGATATGAATTGGACTAGGAAGAGTATATGTGCATGAGAGGAATATGGAACGAAGAGAAGCTTCTAGGCCAAGACAGTAGGGAGAGTGAAAAGGGAAGGGGCCAAAAAAGAGAAAGGCACACGATCCACTGTAAGTACTATACCGATTATGATTATAAAGAATGCAATGGATCTTGCATTTCGATCTTTTGATACAAGCGCCATGGCAATCTCGCTGTAGGTCATATTCACACACACTCTCCCTAGACAGTTTTCTCTGTGATGCTCAATCAGTCCTAGGATTGTCAATTCTCTAAAATCGTCAGGTAACCCCATGGAGATGGGAAAGCACGCGTTTGGAAACACGGGCTGGCTGGGCCATCTTTAATGAGGAGGCCCAGGCAGGACTTCGATCAGATGGGCCTTGCTAGGCTCCTCCCTGTCCATCACAGCTAGTTCACAGTAAAGTACCGCGACCAATGACTGCACCTCCCCTCTGGGAGCAGGTCCTCTTTCCAGATTCTTTTCTGTGGTTAGAGGGAAGGTCAAGTTTCCTCCTGAGTCTTTTGTTTCTTAAAAATAACCAGCTTAACATAGTATCCCCTCAAAAGGCATGTTTTGTGGTGGCAAAGTCTGCTCCTCATCACACACAACTTTAACACAGACGACGAAGATGGAAATCGTTAAAGACTCAGTTCACCTTGGTTCCAACGGTCACTTCAAGTGAAGCCCCAGCCTGGAATTGAGGAGCAGGCTGAGACTGGCAGGGCGGCCGTGGGAGACTCGGGAAAGGTCCACGAGAGCACAGTGTCCTCTGAGACCAAGGCTGAGACAACCACACCCTCTCTCCCCAGTCAGCACACATCGATGTGCGAGTCGGGCAGTGAAGGAGGCCGGAAGGAAAAGTCAGTTCACTTGAAATGCGGAGTTGGAGGGAGCTCTGTGGAGACCTGGATGGCCAGGGAGATGAACCAGTGGGTCCCAGGGCAACAGGGCCTCAAACGTCACTGGAGGCAGACTGGCAACACTGAAGCTATGCTATTCCGGCCACATCGTGAGAAGGCAGTGATGTCTGGACAAGACAGGAATGCTGGGAACAACAGAGACAGCAAGAAAGAGGGGACTGACTAGGAGGTGGACAGATTCCATGACAGGAGCCACAGGCTGTGTCCACAGGGAAGAGCAGGGCTGTGAGGACAGGACACCGTGGACGTCACTCATTCATAGTGTCCCCAGGAATCAGAGTCTACTCAATGGCACCTCTCTCTCTGTCTGTTTCTCTTTCTCTCTCACACATACACACACATACGCACACTTATCAGAACATCTCAACTCCCTAGTTTACTAGAAAGCCTTTTGTTAGCAAAAACTATTCTGCCCATTAGTCCACCTATTCAGAACTGATCACTACTGCTTTCCATATTAAACACAGAAAATGTAGCTCAACAAACACTCGAGGACATCATGCCGGGAAGATTGCAAGCTTGGCACATGAGAGTTTGAAAACACTGCAAAGTAACTTTCAAACTGCAAGAGTTTCTTTGAAAACCAAAGCAACTTTCTCCAACTATACTCCTCTTTGTGATGAGACTTTTTAAGAAAAAAGTGAATTGCTCCACTTTCCTTCTGAATAGGAAAAACTCACTTTCTGTAAGTGAGGCACATTCCACGTCGCTTTATTTAAACCACAGGCGTCTGCGTGAGTGTGTCTGAAGTACTTCAGCACCTCTCGGTATGTCAGCCTTCAGAACTCATTTGGAATTCAGCGAGACACCACACAGCGCAATCCGTTCGTTTGGTACCATTTGGAAGTCATATTTCTTTCTATAGAGGTTCAGCTGTAATTCAACATCACAGGGCACTCAGAACAGCATCAGCCTTAATTTCTATAGTTGCCCCACTGGTAGAATTCATGCCCTGCATCTAAATCAGCACATTTGCATACACAATTTATTCTTTATCTGAGCTTTATATTGTCAAGAACCTCTTCTTCCTGATTATCGCGTTTAAATGCAAATTGTTCAATACCCTGCTAGTCTGTTAACAGTTGTGAAGAAATCTTCAAAAGCAAGGGAATCCATAGGTTAGGGATAGCTGCAAAAGGTATGTGAGTTGCGTTATTAATATTTTTAAAGTACATCGTGCCTAAGTAACATAAGCATATTTTTGCTATGTTTGCCCAAGCTAAACCGAAAAAAGCCATGTTGAGCTATGAATGCCCTTTGGGAAATGACTCCCAAACGTTGTGAGTTTTGAGAACGCTACCCTCGCACAACGTGTAGCCAGTGTCTGTTCTATTAAAGGGAGTTACGCAATCAACAAGGGGTCAGAAAAATCACTCTGTGAGTGGGTGCAATGCCTTGTTTTCTGACTCCCTGAGCTTTAACCCTCAGCACAGAACTGGGAAGTAAACAAAAGAATTACAGAAACAAAAGCCTCCCAGTTTGAAAGACAAATACGGAGATGCAGATATGAGATCAAAATTACAATTCCAATCTGTTGAACCAAGCCTACAAGGTCGCAGTGAGTACGACTCTGTGTGTGTGTGTGATAAAAATCGGTTTCCATGGTTCACGTGGTAAGGTTACACAAAATCATCGTAATGACAATTATATGAACTAAACTCAAAAATATATATGCTGCATAGAAATATGTATGTATTTTACATAGGAAGATTAAAAGATTTATTAGTGGTTACATAGCAGTATTACTCTTAATTACAATATACTTAACCGTAACTAAGATCTAAAATACTTTCACAAATGAAATCTCGTGGCACACTCCAATACACAATCGTATCAAAGGTGAAGAGGAAGTCTAAACCTCAAAGTACAGGAGACTAGGGTTCATTTTGGATTCACAACACAGTGAGATTATCATGAATACGAAAGGGCTAAGGGCTAAGCCTGCATTTGCCCGAGGGTTTTAAGTATGTTCAGTTGTCTTCAGTTCTCAAAGCCGTTGTATTCTCTACCGAGAAAACAGGGGGAAAGGCATGAATCACTGCGAAACGAATGCAGTCATACTTCTTGGTGTCCTTGTCAAAGCTGGACCATACCTGAGTGAATGGACCGTAAAGAGGCACACAGGTAACTGCGCAGACACCGTTTTAGCGCAGCAACAGGACGGCCATATTCAGAAGCACCCGGTGCTCTGGGTGGACACGTAGGTCCTTCCCATGAGCTCCCGCCCCCTTTTCTGACCTGACCTGCGCCCTGAAGCTGAGAAGCTCTTCTGATGGCGCAGAAAAGGTCTTAACTGAGAAGTAACAAGCCGTCCCTTTTAAGTAGATATCAGTCACCTAATACAGAAAATGAATGTGTGATAGTTTAGCAGGAATAACAGCTGAGACAAAAAAATTTTTAAAAAGAAAGCTGGATTTAGGGGAAGTGCTTGGGAGTGGACTTTTAGAGTATCACAGACTGTTTTTTCCACATACTATTCCTAACCGAGGTGTCTCCGTTCACCATATGCTTGCACATCTAATTTTTCATTCTTTTAGACATTAAATGCACCAGATGGCATACTGTTATCAGCAGTTCACATCATTTAATACACAAAGGGAAGTTTTGTTTAAAAAAAAAAAGAGCATTTTCTGTTTTAGATTTTTCAGTTACAGCTATTCAAGAGTCTGCAAGGCAAGTTCTGCTTTGGAATTTTTCTTGACACGTGCTATCAATAAGTATTCCTAAGCCACAGAAGAATAAAGACGTTTCAACAAATTTTTGTCATAAAAAAGCTAAAATTTTTTATGACCTTTAAGTGTCTCTGGATAACCAAAGAGTAAGTCAACTATATGACATAGAATTCTGTCTTTCAAGAATGAATTTTCTTCGTTGACCTTCAGATGACACCACACTCAAATTCCTAACTTAATCAAACGGGAGGTAATCGGCCTTCGATGCGATTTAAAACCACAAAACCTCTCCCCAGGTGAGAGGGGACACAGCGTTTGTCGGTCGGAGATATTCACCCCTTGCCTAATGAGATCAATTTGTTTCCCTGTGGGTTGAAGATATGTATCCAGAATGATTTCCTGCTTGATCAGAGATGGCAGGCTAGCATCTAGGCACCCCCCTCATCTCTCTTCCTGTTTCCTGAGAGGGAAGACCTGGTTGCTGAGCAACAGACGTCTCTGAAAGGCACACAGCTTTCCCTTCCCTTAGTCAGGAGAGGGCCGGCAGCTGACAGCGAACCTAACAGCAGCGGGACCCTGGGAAGGGGCTCTGGCGCAGCCACCAGCCCCGGAGTTTGCAGCCAGGTGTTGCTGGGCTGCAGAGTATCCAATGCTTCTGGAAAAAGTTACCACATCCGAATGAATGAGTGCTTAAGAAGGATTGGAAACAACCCGCTCAGTCCCAGAACCTTTAATGAATCAACAAAGCATTGTTTACTTCCAAGACACTTACCATTGTGTTTTTTGCATGTGGGGCACCTCGGAAGAAGCAGCAGCGTCTAACTTGTGCATTTTGTTTATTTGCTTATTTATCAACCTATGTGTCCATTTACCTATATATGTATTCATTGACATTGGGGGATATTTGGCTTGTTAATAAACACATATAACAAATTTCATCTGAAGATTCATTAGCTTTCCTCTGATTTCAGTTGCGCTGTCCTGCAGTTTATAGAATTGATTTTGTGTTAAAAATTTACTTAGGGTTCCAGGAATTAAGACATTTCTTCTTGCTTTCTGTGAAAAAACATAGTAGCTATGCCCACCTAAGCTCTAATTTTTTTAAATTTTAGCATGTTTTGGTCATCAAAAGCGAGTTCCCGACTGTTCTTCAGTAAAGAGGCTGTTCTGCCCAAACTGTTCAACAAATCAGCCAAACTCCGTAGACCTGTTCTTGCTCTATTTCAGGACTTAGATGAATTGAGATTTTATAAGAGATAGATTTAGTATCTTTGATGAAAGGAAAGGATAGGAGAACCTTGCTAAAGTGCTATATTAAAGTAACTAAGAGAATAAATTCTTTCCACCAATATTTACTGAGGTGTGAGGTATTTCTCTGAATCACTGGAATCTGCCATGACGGAAACAGGCACAGTCTTGCCTCCATGGAGCATGGAGCCTAGTAAAGTTGATGGACACTTTTTAATAAGTATCGTGTGCCTATTATGTTTACAGTGGTAAGCAAGCAGACAGGCACACCTAAGCTCTCAGGGGCTCACCACTGCAGGGGGAAGAGGCAAACAATGAACAGTCACATGTCGCATTGTGACCAGCTATATGAAAACAGGACAGAAAGAAGGAAGAAGGAGAGAAAGATGGGTGCGTGACCATATGACAATGCCGGGGAGATGAGAAATGTCAAGGGTGTGGTTTAAGAAGGGCATTTTCACGGCTGTTGTAAGGAAGAGTTCTATTCATTTTTCCTGTTTAACCTCCGACAGCTTCCGAGCTGCATCTCTTCCACTTTCCTCTTGCCCCAAATCTGGAAAACCAGTGAGAAAGCAGCTTGCTCCTTCCCTCAGGGCCAGTGGAAAGTTCAAAAGACGCAGGTCTCTACCCTTCCCGGGGCCCCTCCCCCACCTAAGTCATATTCGGACCCCGCAGGGTGGTGCCCTGCCTTCCCCAGCAATCCCCCTTAAGTGAGTCATACCTCTCTTCATTCCCTCACTGAGTACCTGTGGGATGAGCGCTCTCAACAACAGACCACACTTTGGGTGGGGAAGGTGACCCTGCCCACCATGGGGCAACAACAGAACGGCTGCCTAGATTTTTTCAATTAGCTAAAGAAATTTAAAATATTCAGAGAAGGGATTTGATCACTGTATACCAACAGTTTAACACTGACTAGTTAGGGTGTTTAGTAGTTACTAAGTAAGAGTAAACAAGTAAGACAGACAGAAAGATCCGGAATTTCAGCTGAGAACCGTTGTCACAATCTCTACCTGAACTTCTTCACAACTGTCCTACCTTCTTGCAAGCCACTTAAAATGTTCGTGAAATGAGATCAAGTCAATCACTAATTATACCAGCTTATTCCAACAAGACATTCCTCTAGGACACTCCCCCCTCACAGGAGAAGCCCAAGAAGAAAGAATAGAACCGCAAACATTTATTCCAGATGCAAAACATTTCGGACAGTTGCCTGCTGTCCATGTGTCATTTTCCTCTCCAGAGTCTCCTCATGCGATTATTTTTTCTGATTATTTAAAGAAAAAAACCTAGTGGGGTGTCCAACCCATGACCCAGGGCCGCATGCTGCCCAGGACGGCGATGAATGTGGCCCAACACAAAATCTTTAACTTACTTAAAACATTATGAGATATTTCCCGTTAGTGTTTGCATATTTAACGTGGGGCCCAAGACAACTCTTCCAGTGCGGCCCAGAGACGCCAAAATGTTGGACACCCCGGGCCTGTAGTGAATGCTAATCTATTGCTACTACCGTTGTATAAAGGATATGAATCTCCATGTTAAGGAAGAAGGCTCTCTGCCCAATCCACTTCACAGTCAAGGGCGGTGGCCAGGGGCAGCAGGCTGACTTTTCGGGAACAAGACGAGAAAGGGACTGACCACAGCAGTCCTGGATGCAGGAAGAGGTGGCCATTAAATCCAGAGGGGGCACTCCTCGGTAGAGAGCAAATCAAAGGTAACTCCTGAATAACAGCACATTGCAAACTGACCTCTGTGTCTACGGCAGCTTTAAATCACAGCTAGGTCTGCAGAAAATACATGGGGGGAGACAGGTTGCCCGGCAGCAGGCATGCAGTGCATTTCTTAAAGCAAACTCGACCTTGTAACGGAGGAACGATGAAAGGAGGGACCGTGGGGCCGTGAACACAGGACCGGCTGAGCGTTAGCTGGGCTGCTGTGGCTGCCTGGACACCTTCCGAAACAAGGTGCGTAATCCCTGTCCCCGCTTCACCTGTGTCTGCCGGTTTCTTCTGATTTAACACGGCGCAGTGTTTTTTCCGGGTATCTTCCCAGAGCTTCCTTACCTTCAAAGCAAGCTCTAAGCATTACCGTGTTCTGAGTAGGTTTCCACATTGGAAAGAACTGCGTCCCTAACTGTCATTATTTAATGGACGATGATTGGAAAAGTAGAACTGTTGTGTTACAACCATGCTTTACTGCTTGGCTTCATGAGTTAAGGGTGAACTTATCTGCTTTCCCACCCATACTTGAGCAAAAAGTAACCACCAATTATATTAAAACCAGATAGTTCTACAGAACCTAGAAACAGCGCAGGCTTACATTTTAGTTTTACCGTGTCACCTGAAAGTAAAAAATATTGTCAATTACAACTCAGAATTTCTTTTTTTTAAACTGAAATACGATGCTCCTATGCTGCCACTTCAACTCTGTTCATTCTGTTCTTTTTAAAAATTCTTTGTCCCAAATAGAAAAGACACAGTAAAAAAAAAAAAACAGAGTTTAAAATATGAAATAACATCAAAGGACTACGCGAAACTTCCCTCCTCTCTCAGACCTGTTCACATGGCTGGAAGCACGAGGTAAAATCTGAATAAACATTGCCAAGGTGGGGAATTCTCTCTTTCTCTACAGTAAAGCTACTAAGATGCTTTGTCTTCATGTTACACTTTTTTAAAATCTTTAAGGTCCCAATATGGGCTCTTATTTTTCACGATGCCTTTTTCACTGAATGTTATTAAACCTTCCAAGGGAAAAATTCCAATTTTGCATTGAAACTTTCACTTTAATGTCACTGTTATGTTGACCTCAAAGGATAATCTAAATTTCTCTGCTTTCTTCATTTCATGTAAGTATTACGCTCAACCTACATTCTCAATATATAGTCTGATAGTCTGATTTTGAGACAATATAATCTCTCAAAAAACTCAAGGAGAAAATGCCCCCTCTAATGTTAGAGACATAAAAATGTATATGAGAAAACTAAATTAGATGAGTGCATTCAGAGCTAAGAGTACACATTCACTTCAGGGCCGTCTGCAGCACTGCGCCCCAGTCTTTGGTTCTCCTCACCTTCCCAGCACCCAAGTCATCAATGAACGCCGGATAAATTATTATGCAATCAACTCTGTCTGTGAAATAATGCGTATAAATGTTCTATAAAACTATGAGTAGAAGTATGCATACATCTTGATAATTATTACCATGACTTCTACCACTATTAGAAAGCCTATCAATTGTCTAATAATTTACACACCCAGAAGCTTTGATTTGTTTCTGGACGACTACCAAATCTCACTCTGAACACAGCATTTTCAGATAGAGAGCCTCCGAGCATCACAAGATACAAATACACCCAACCTGAGGGTTTCTACCGGTGTCCGAGCAATCGTGGTACACACTACATTATGAGAGCTGCGTAACTCACCATCATGAGTGAGACAGAAGGAAGGTACGGCCCCTAGAGCACTGACCCCTCTCTTCTCAGACAGGATCTATTTGATGAGAATAATCAATTCACAAAGATGGAAAACTCAGTCAACGTGAGTTTATGGGAGTAAGGGTTCAAGGGCAAGAATCGGCTCCTGTCGTCATGTGTGTGCTGAACTCCCATACATTGCCTTTGAATGCATTCTGAAAACACAGTGATATCATTTGATAGAGCTGTGATGCTTGTTCAATAATTTAATGTTTATTGAGGCTGTTGTTCTCTGTAAGATCAGGTGTTACTACCGAAGGCACTAAGTACAAGGCAGCACAGTGTGTCCATGACGAGTAAGAATGTTAAATAAAATCAAGACATTTTTTCCCTATGATGCCAAAAATTTCTCAAATGGAAAGCTGGAGGGCATGTTTTTTATTCTATCTCTTGTCTTAAGCTAAAGAGTTAGAACAACAACAAACACAGATTTGAAAGAAAGTGAATTTGTCATCAGCTGTTTATGAATGCAAGACTTGATCGCGGCCTATGGGTTCCCGGGGTCAACAGGAGCTGTCTCTCAGCCACAATCCCTTCACCACGTAACAAACATTCAACACGCACTTAAAACTCATTTTGGAAATTTTAGTAGAATCATAACACCCTGAGTCATCATATCTCTCATTCTATGCCTACTGCACTTTGACCAGATATAACTTACTGTCTTTTTACTATTTAATAGTTCAGCGTTTCTCTTTTTGAATTTCATCTGATAGAAATATACCACCTAAAAATGTATTCAACTCTAACAAATCATACCCATTCACCCTTAGACTCTCCCAAACTTTTCACATTTGTACATACAAAAAAAGATAATGCAGTAAGTATGTCCAATGCAGCGATTTTCAACTGGTGTGCCACAGAATTTATAAAACATGCAGTACCCGACTATTTAGTCAGAGGCACTGACCTCTTTTCCCTTAGACTGTCAAATAAAAAAATGACAACAGCCAACACAACAATAACTGTCCATGGTAAATGAATGAAAACTGTATCTATTTTCTGGTCAGGCCAGCAAAACGTAGTATTTTTTTGGTGTGCCACAGAATTTTAGTATTTAGTTTACGTGTGCCATGAGACGAAAACGGTTGAAAATTGCTGCTCTATTGGAGTATCTATCTACCCCTTCTCGGCTAGTCACTCTTTATTCTGCCTTACAAACACACATACACCCCCCCCAACACAGACACATAGACACCCCCCAACACAGACACACACATATACCCCAACGCAGACACACAGACACCCCCCAACACAGGCACACACACACACACACACACACGCGGCCCTCTAATCAGTTGCATCCGGTCCCTATTCCTTCCATACGTCAGCCTCCGCTTCTTCCCACGTCAGCCCATGGTCGGGAGAGCATCGCCTTAGAGGGGGCTCCTCAGACTTGAACCCGGACTTAACACACAGGCTTTGGGAGTCATATAGGTTAAGAGCATGAGCTATGGGTAGCAATGACACCTGCTGATTTTAAGTAAGTCATGAACATTCGAGCAAGAGCTAAATGCGTCACTGGATTTCTCACACATTTCTAATGGCACAGGAGACACCGCACTTCTCAGTGCCATTGGGAGCTCCAGGTTCCAGGTAATGGCATATTTTTCATTTGGTATCTAAGTAACACCCATTTTGGAAAATGATTCTAAGTGGCTGTCACTTAGACACACACACACCCCAACAGACACTCAGACACCCCCCCAACACAGACACACACACATACCCCAACACAGACACACAGACACCCCCCAACACAAACACACATACATAGGCACACCACATAACATACACAATTTAGGGTATTGGAAAAAGTGATATTTTTTAAGTGTGAAAAACTGGCAGCATTGTTAATACCAAAACCACTTTCTTAGAATCACTCCAGACCAACTTTGACAGAGACTTAATCTTAATAACAAAAACAAAGTTGCTGCACAGTAATTCCTTCATAAAACTAGAGGGAAGGATGGAGAGCCAACTGCAGACTCTAAGTCACAGTTGGCTCCTAAGTATTACTCACAGTGACCTGCCTGGACATTCCATATGAGCACATGGATTCCGAAGAGAGACGCAGTCTGAATTTCGCCAGCCTGCCTATTCATCAGGTTCCTTGGAAAGATGGGAATTTTCATTCTAGATGTATAGATCCTACGTCAATATTTGAAGTTTCCTGAAAACTAAGGTATATATTTATCCACAGTTATATGCATCTATAATAAATAAATATCATCCAGTTTTGTCCAATTTTATATATAATGTTAAAGTGAATAAGTAGAAGCAATAATTTTAACATTTTTATTGAGATTATTTAGCCAATTACAAAAAAGCGATATTTCAGTGGATTTTTTCTACAGTGCTTAACTAAATCAAATCATTTTTGTTAAATATGTATTTAATTATTTCTCTTTATTTATAATGCAAGAACTTGTTCTGTTGAGCTTAACTCCATTTATTTCAATAATTTCCTCAAATGATCCAAACAGAAATTGTCATATTAGCTCCCTGTGAGTTGTTGAGTTGTTTGCACTCTCCAGACCCACACATAACACCAGGGTGTGTACTCTTCTCCTTGACAGCCAATCACACACTCCATAGTAACTTACATGTGGCCCTTTGATTAAAGGAAACAATATTTAACCCCTTTAATTAAACCATATTCTCTATAACAATCTTCCTTTACATTCCCTAAATTCTGTTATTAATCAAGTAGATTTTTCTTCATTTGTTTATTGCTGTGGTTTTAAAATACGTGCATTTTATTCTGTCCTTTCAAGATTTCTGTAATAGAAACGTTCCTCCTCATCTTCAAGAACTTTGGATTTTTTTTAATGTAAGCATTCCAGATTCCTTCCAACGCGGCCCTCTAATCAGTTGCATCCGGTCCCTATTCCTTCCATACGTCAGCCTCCGCTTCTTCCCGCGTCAGCCCATGGTCAGGAGATCATCGCCTTAGAGGGGGCTCCTCAGACTTGAACCCGGACTTAACACACAGGCTTTGGGAGTCATATAGGTAAAGAGCATGAGCTATGGGGAGCAATGACACCTGCGGATTTTAAGTAAGTCATGAACATTCGAGCAAGAGCAAAATGCGTCACTGGATTTCTCACACGTTTCTAATGGCACAGGAGACACCGCACTTCTCAGTGCCATTGGGAGCTCCAGGTTCCAGGTAATGGCATATTTTTCATTTGGTATCTAAGTAACACCCATTTTGGAAAATGATTCTAAGTGGCTGTCACTTCGGTCCATACCACCGGAAGAGTGTGGTCCCAAACGCTTAGTTAACGAAAGAAAATCATCACACATGTGGCAAGTGTTACAAAAGTAGAAGCCACGTCAGCAGAAAAGGATGAAACCACCTCAGAAAATGTCAGAACAACAAAGGCAGTTAGAGATCTTTTGAGACCATGTGTTCATTTCATGTAAGAGAAAACCCACATTCGGGAAAGAAAATGAGAGGCCAGAGTTAAATGAGAGCTAGTCAGTGATGGAACAGAGGATACACACCCAGCCTTTTCATTTTCATTTTGATGATTTCAATCTCGTATCAGTGAATTTCAAGGAAAACAAACATACCATTTAAACTTTTATGATTTCCAGTTTCCTCTGCTACTCATCTGAAGCTACACAAAACAAGCATTGCTCTCTACATCATTATTTTATCGACCATGTTTTCCTGTTTTACAATCACAAATTCTAAGTAATTTTTTAAAATATTTTATTTATTTACTTTTAGAGAGAGGGGAAGGGAAGGAGAAAGAGTGAGAGAGAAACAGCAATGTGTGGTTGCCTCTCATGTGTCCCCTTTTTGGAACCTGGCCTGCAACCCAGGCATGTGCCCTGACTGGGAATCAAACCAGCGACCCTTTGCTTCACAGGCCCATGGTCAAAGTAATTTTTAAATTACTATGGATCTTGAGGTCCAAGTTCGTTATTATGAAAGTTTCCTAATAGACTGATTACTAAAATTTATGGCCATGATCAAGTTAAAGAGAGTTTTTAACTCTCCTTTGTGCCTTCAGAGTCTCTTTTAATATTAAAAAATAGCCTACAGACAGAAATGTACTTTGTTTGGGATTTACATGCTGTTAAACATTAATAAGCTCAGCCATGGGACATCCTCCAGCTTCCTTGTCCTGGAACCACTCATGTGTCTTCATGCAGAAGACAAAAATGGCAGGGCAGCCTTGGGTCTCCAGTTAGTTCCATGCCCATCCATCCAGCATCCAGACACAAACGAATTTGCAGACCTCAGTGGACTTCTTTGGAAAATGCAGATATGGACGACTTCTGCTCGGGGCTTTAAAAGACGAAACCTGAGGACATGGTGCTCTTTTGTACCTGCCTGACTTCACCAGGGAACAAGTGCCCCCCGTGGCTGGCAGGTATTAGTGGTTACTTTTGAAAAGAGCAGAGCCCCTCGAAAACGCACACCTGCCCGTAATATCCATGGCGTAAAACCAAATGAATAATAAATGAAGTCTCACAAATGCATTTGCCTTTTCCTCTCATGTAAATTATGCTGGGACTACAAAAGTCCCATAATGAATTTAAGTATTAACCATGATTGTTAAAAAGAAAAAATAGATGGATGCTAGAGAGGACTACTTCTAGAAATTGCCACGCTTATTTCAGACCAGCATCTGTAACGATTTGGTGAGAGAATGAATGAATCAACGGATTCCATGACTACACCAAGACAGAGGGACTGGATACCCAATTCTTCCCAACTCGTTTACAACTCTGAACTCCTACTTCTCATTACAGTTCGTTGGAATCCAACCAATGTCTGGATTCCAGAAGCAGAAGCTCAAAACCGGTGACTAAATCTCAAAGAGTCACAGAAGAGTTGCCTTAGTGTGGAAGCAGAAACTAAATCACTTAATAATAATGACGAGGAGAAGTACCCGCGGCCAACATCGTTCCAATTACGCCTCTCTGAGCCCTTACTGGGAAACCACGTAGACCGGGTCACGTGGCAGGCGCATGACTCGTATCTCCTTTCCTCAACGAGGCTCTTAAATAAGTATTCCCTCCTTCCTCCTACAGAGGGAGATACACAAGAGACGGGGAAGCTTTTCCCAGAGTCATTCAGTTAGAAACTGGCCAAATTAAGATCTGACCCTAATCCCCCAGGTGTTTTAACGTCCATGCTCGCCGCCTTTCAAAATAGTCATGGGGAGTCGGTAAGCGAGTTTTGATTCCACTCCGAGAGACATTAAACGTTTAGGTATTTTCAATGAATTAGGTAAAACACTGTTCCTCTGACTTTGGTCAAAATTACGTCAACTCAGAGTGGTAACGCGGACTGATCACACACTGTGATTAGGAGTCTGAGACATCTGGGGACAAAGGGACAAGGTGACTTATTCATCTCATCTCACAACTAGTTGGTAGGGAAGTCAAAACAAGAAAACCTGGTTGGTTTCTTTTTTATATGTCCCTGAATTTCCACTCACTTTCCTTAATATAATAGCACATCAGAATTCCCTTTACACAGTGTTTTATATTTCCCACTGCGCTTTCTGACCTTAGCACATTTAAAATATCTGGAGCTGATGCTTCAAAGACTTGCAAAGTTTTAAAGTGGTTGCTATGATCAAAAAAATATGAAGCAAGGCAAAACCCACTTTTTATCCAGTCTATGCATCGTTGGTAACATGTTTCGTTCCTTCCTTCTAAGATGAAGGTGTGATGGTGTATAAAACCCTGATAAGGTTTCACTGCAAAATTCAGTCACACGGTAGGTCAATATGGGAAAAGAATAATGTTCACATAAAGCCCACCTGGATCAAAATTTTTATTGAAGACATGAAAGTAAGCAAGGGCCAGGGTATCGATGAAAGCGCCAGAGACATACAGCACACACATAATCTTTCATTTATGCCCCGAGAGGCTGGGCACGATGAGGCCCAGAAAGAGAAGATGATCAAACAGCCTGACTTGTATGTGACTAAATTGATAAAAAAAAAACGTGACAACCTAAATCTAAATTATAAAGCACATCTATGAAGTCCTATCAAACTGAATTGCTGTCTTTTGGTGTCTGAAACAGAAATTCCGAACACTGAATAATGGGCCAATAAATGTGTAATGAAGAAAGGAAGCGGTGGTTCTGCCGATGCAAATTTTGCATTTTGAGATACCTTGTCTCCCATCTCTAAGATCCACAGAAAGACAGGACTTGCCACCAACTACGAGTGATTTACAAGAGCCGGCGAAGGCACCATATTACTCCCAGAAGTATGCTTATGCATCTGGAAAGCTGGTAAGTTCTGTAAAAATGTGACCAAGACCACACTATGTGGCATAATCTTGGTCGTAAGACTATGCTTGGCACAGCGTATTGTTTGTACTAGTGAATTGTCACAACACTCCATACAATATCCACTGATCATAACTGATAAAACAAAAAAATGTTAGATGGTGACAGATTTGACATGCAAGCCATTTAGTTCATTTTAAACTGTCATCTGGTAGATTAAAAAACAGAGACACACACTGAAAACTGAATGGCCAGGTTTTTTATAATTTTAAGTGTGAGCGTTTAACATAAGAAAAATTGTACAGAAGAAAAATCATCTGATAGGTCAGGTTTGAAGAAGTTGACAATTCTATCACATATAGGGAAGGACAGAAGAAAGAAAGAACATAATCTAATTCCACAAACTTAAAACTTTACATCTGGTATTGTTTAAAGAAGCCTGGACATGGTGGAAAATGTACGCATGGTAACGGTCTTAAATTGTAGTGCAGAACAGAAAATTGCTTCAGGTTCCTGGTGAAATAAGAAGCCTGCAACAGGATATAAGCCAGCGATATAATCACTAAGCAATATTTAGTTCAACCGACAGATTTTTTCAAGACAAGACTTCCTTAGTGAAGAAAGCACTGTGCAGAGTGACATTCTGGCACAAGCTCCTTCTGTCATTCAAGACTGAAAATAACTACGAATAACGAGGGGCTAGAGAGGGAGGGGCGGGGTTCAGCACATAAAAGGCTGTGAGCCAGCTCTGACCCACCACCTGTTTTTGTAAATAAAGTCTTACAGGGGCACAATCGTGCCTGTTTTGTTGATGCTGGTGCCACTGTCCACAGCTTCTTGCTCACTACCAGGTCACAGCTGAGTAGTCCTCGCAGCGAAGGCCATGTGGTCCACACAGCCCACATTAGTTTCCACCTCCCCTTTACAGAAAATGTGTGCTGACCCCTGAACCGTAGGATAAATACTGTGTTGAACGCTTTTTTTAAAGGGAGGTGGAAAATCAGAGCAAAATCAAATGGAGACGTGCCATTCTGTGAGAAATGGCAGGGCCTTCGTGAACCCTAACGAGGTAAACCCAGTCACACTTCAACAAGAGCCACATATTCTAACCAGATTCTGCCTTGAAGACCAGGAGTCATTACACGCTCCTCGGGAAGTCACAGGGGCTGCTCAGCCCGTACCCCGGACAGCTGCCACCTGGGGTGTTGCAGGCTGGAGAGGGCTTCTGTTCCCTGCTGTGGGAGTGATGTGTGACGGCTACTCTTGGAAGATAATTTTACTCCATTTTAGAGAAGCAGAACGTCTTTCAATACTACCCTGGCGCGCTGTTTAAAAATTGGTAAAAATTAAGTTAAGCCCCAGATATATAAAACTATACTTGAAAAAAGGTAAATTTACAAAGACACACACAAAATGAACAAAGTAAAAATTTTTTCCCCATTAACCTGAAATGTTTACTTAAATTATGAGACATTCTACTCCTCTTACACTAACTTAGGATATGCTGTTTTTTCTTCCTATTCTTTACCTAAAATGAAGAAGATATCATGAGAGAAGTTTATGAAGTTTATTGTATTTAATTTGAAGAAGTAATTATTTACATACATAAATATATGTGTGTAAGTATATGTATGCCATTTAGGAAGATAAGAAAGAAAGGAAAAATCTTCAAATCTTGATTATTCAAGATAAATAGAAAATTTTGTCTGATTTATCACATGCAAAATAGTTAAATACGTTAAATAAACACCAATTTACAGATAGCATCTACTAAATGTTTAAACACTCCCAACAATTTAATTACACTTATGGATGCGACTTTTAGATCACGTAGGTTAGGTCAAAGCAATTATGGCAAGGGTACAGGGTACAGGTTATTATGCCAAAGTCCAACTGCTTTTTTACAAAACAGCAATGGAAAAGTCAGATTTGGATATACATGAACATCAGAAAATTTAAATACTTGAGTATACACGTAACAAAATATGTATGAGGTCTCTATGAGAAAAACTACAATAATCTACAGAATAGTGGAGGAGCATGAATATACCTTACACCTAGTCCCTCTCACATCTGGAGAGACATAACCCAAAATGTTAGCAGTTGCTATTCACGGAAATAAAAGTGAGGAACAATTGACACTTTTCCTGGTTGTTGTATGCTTATCAGTGGTGTTACATACACACACACACACACACACATATGTTACACATACTTTCTGTAATCCAAAAGCAAACTAAAATTACTGCAAGAAAGGCTTGGAATCACATATTGCTACTGAGAGGAAAAACAAGAGAGCCATTTACTAGTTTTTTTGTTTGTTTGTTTGTTTGTTTGTTTTTTTAAAGATTTTATTTATTTATGTTTAAAGGGGAAGGAGAGAGGGAGAGAAACACCAATGTNTTTTTTACAAAACAGCAATGGAAAAGTCAGATTTGGATATACATGAACATCAGAAAATTTAAATACTTGAGTATACACGTAACAAAATATGTATGAGGTCTCTATGAGAAAAACTACAATAATCTACAGAATAGTGGAGGAGCATGAATATACCTTACACCTAGTCCCTCTCACATCTGGAGAGACATAACCCAAAATGTTAGCAGTTGCTATTCACGGAAATAAAAGTGAGGAACGATTGACACTTTTCCTGGTTGTTGTATGCTTATCAGTGGTGTTACATACACACACACACACACACACACACACACACACATATGTTACACATACTTTCTGTGATCCAAAAGCAAACTAAAATTACTGCAAGAAAGGCTTGGAATCACATATTGCTACTGAGAGGAAAAACAAGAGAGCCATTTACTAGTTTTCCCTGTGCCCTGACCTTGAAAAACTAATCATAACCTTCAAAAGTTATGTTTTCTAATCGTCAGAACACTGGGGGCTGGAAAGATGGCTGACCTGTGTAACTCTGGGTAGCCTGCGCTGGAAATGTCTCCTCCTGGAGAAGCAGCTTTGTCCACAACCACACCGTCTCCAGAAACAGCTCTCCTTCGCTCAACGACTAGTAAAGGCTCCTTTGACCCGACCCAGGTAGCTGTCAGGGACCGAGCTGGCCTCCGAGGTCCGGGTGCAGTCACGCAAGGCTGAGTTGAAACCCGACTTCAGCCTGGGCCTGATCTTGCTTTCTCCCCTTGCCCAACCTGCCCCTGAGGCCACTCCCTAATCAACTCCAACTCCCCCCGTTCTAATCCCCATCTCCCAGTCCGTGTCCTGGGAAATGGAGCCAGGAGCACTGGCCCTGGCATGGTTAGAGGGATGGAAACTGGGGAAGAGGAGATGGCGAGCACCACAGCTTTTTAAATTGGAAGGACAAGCACAAAACAACAGCACAAGGGATGGAGGTCAGAGTCACCGTTCAAAGAAATGGCTCAAATTGAGCTGAGAAAATTAGCATGGGAGGAAGGCCAGTGTTTGAGCTGCAGGGCCGTGTAAGCCAGAATACAGAGCTTTGATTTTTGAGTGTGATGGAAAACCATTTGCATTGTACTTGTCTATTAAAATTTTAAATAAAAACCAAAGTCAAGATGAAAATAATGCAAATAAGCCTTCACCCAAATATAAAAAGTAAGCAACTCCAGGGAGGGAAAACATGGACGCTATTCTTACCACAGCAATGGACGATCAAAAGGGTGCTTCAGGTTATTTATTCCCAGTTTCCATCTGTGATTTAGTTTTAACAGCAGTATAACTGAGACAATGATTCTGATACACCTGTACTTGAAAAACGCTTACTGACGTCTCCACACACTTTTAAATTCAGCTCTTTTGAATGGGCCCATCCTCCGCAAACAGCACCAAGGCTGGTGACCCACTAAACGTGGCACCCTTACAGGAAATAGCACTTAGATGAACTTGAATCTATAATGTCCAGTTCTCTCAAGCCGTGCAACGCATGCCTACAAGGAGTAAGTCTTTTCCCACCGAGCACGAGAGGAAGAAAGCGGTGGGTTGGCAGACTCAGGCGGCTCCATGCACAATGGGGTCCGCTCAGGAGTGGAGGGATCTGACCAGAAAGATGTGTCAGGAGTGGGATTTGAAGAATTTCATAAATCCCCTTTTCCATTCCTTTGCATTTACAGGCAGTTTGAATAGCTTTCTACCTTCTAAGACAAGAGAGTATTGAGCCTTTAACCTCAACAGACAGCAGTGCATTATCCTTGTGTGGCTGGGGCCGCCAGCAACTTAATGCTCTTCCCCAAGTGCAGAGATGAAAGCTCTCGGCAAATTTCATCAGGAAGAGTCAAACATTAGGTTCCTGGGACTTCGAGACAGAATTATATTAAAATTTCAATAAAGTCTCTACATGCACGACTGATATTAAGATTTCAGTCATCCAAGTGATGCGGAAATGTGATTCACACGGAGACTAATTACATTCAACCCCTGGACCTAATGAACCACAGAATCGACAAAAACACAGATGGAAAACACTTTGTGTTATTTATCTGTCAACTCCATTCCAGCGTTTTGACAAAAGTAAATGAAGTGTAGACATAGCTGGTCTAACTTCATGAATGATGAAGGGGGAACTAACCTATGGGTAGGATTTCTCATTGACGAGGTCCTTTCATGAACCTTTCCTTCCTGTCGTAGCAACCCTCTGAACCAGTAAAAGGAAACTAAGTGTTACTCCCATTTTACCAATGAGAAAACAAGCTCAGGGAGATTGAACAGCTGACCCAATCTGACAGTCAGTCAATGACAAAGAGGAATAAAACCCGCTTTCTCCCATGTTACGGGGCCATGATGCCTTCTTAGTGACCCACTCAGGCACCACTACCAAGCAGTTTGATTCCTCCCTCCACAGCACCCAGGTACCTAGAATTCTGTCTCTTAGGCGGGCAGCGACAGGGACCTGCCCGACATCATCAAACACTTGTCCGTACAGTACCAGGGAAACCTTCAAAAAGAGCAAGTCGTCACTGTGCTATGTCATTTCGGCCCCTTTGGTTACTGATAATTTATTCTATCAACATCTCTTCTTTAATATAGGCAACTTTTTAAAAACAGGACACGCATAATTATCTGTGAAAATGCAGCACGTAGGCTGAACTGTGTGTCACTGGGCAGGGACAGGGGTTGGCTGTGGATGGGCACAGGGGACTTCTGGGAGGAACGGAAATGGTTTAAAACTGGATTTTGAGGAAGATTGCACTATAATTTATAAGTTTAGTAAATTTATAACACTATAAATTTACTAAAATCAGTGCGTTGCACACTTACAATGTGAATTTCATGGTATAAAGATCACACCTCAATAAAGCTGTTTAAAAAGAGTAAGAAAGAATGGGGCAAATGTATCAGACTTAAATATGAGTAAATGTGAATCTAGCCATGTAAGTGAGATAACATTAGATTTGGAGGAGAGTGGAATGGAACATCACCAAGAGCCTGAATTGAGGTCACGAGGCCTTAGGACCAAAGGGAGCGTGCAGAGGGGTCAGGAGAATGAGGGCACCAAGCATTCGGCAGCCCTGTCCCCAGGACAGTGCCCGGTGGCCACATGACTGCTGGGCGCCATCACCACACCGCTGCCACTTCAGAAACGCGCTTTTCCCCCAAGGCGTTACAATCGCCCTAGAGTTCTGTTAGTTCTCAACATTCCTGCGTTCAGCGCACACTTGCTGAGCCACTACGATACGCCCCACTAGCTATTCAATCCTCCTGCACGACCAGACATTTGCAAAGGGCCGTGTTTTCGAAACACATCTGAGAGTCCCATGGACTCTGCTCAGGTAGCTTGGAGGTGCGGCTCTGCTCCTCTCATGGGGCAGCGGGGTCTCCGCCGGGCCGTCCCAAAGCCAGACAGAAATGTGCTGCGGTCTCTGGTAAAGGGCTCAATGCCTTCGTTGCCTTTGCATAGGAATCCCAAGGCCATGTTGCTTGTCCATCCCTATCTTAAAATATTGTAGTTAAACACGTGGCTCAGTTTTGCTTCTTCTTCGAATCCATGACACAAGCCCCTGGCCTTGAATGAATGTGTGTGCCAGCCACCCCTCTGAATGAGGGGCTGTGGGTTTTCTAAGATGATCACAGGCCTGTGGACGAGCGCAGCCCACCGCACTGGCTTGGTCTTTGCTGACAGAGAGTTGAACTCTCACGGCCCCCAATTCCCCCATCACTTCTCCAAGCATGCTCCCAGAACCCGAGTCCCAGGGTGGCTGAGTCCCTGTGTCAGGCGCTCTGCTCTGAGCTCATCATCGGTCCAAAGCCAGCTTCCAACAGGGCATAATCCCTTCGGAAGCAGGGCTGTGTTTTCTTACATTCACTCTATTGAATGCTTCACTATAAGAACTTTTCCAATTGCACAGAAAATTGGTTATATGGTATCAATACACATGCATATATAATCCTATAATGCCAGCTGTGGGATTATAAATAAGCCAGTCCACAAATGTTCACTTAGTTCTCAACATTCCTAATTTTTTAACCAATCCTGTCTAACAACTCTAATATGAAGTCAGCATTTTTCAAATTACACATCACAAAATTGGCTAAAAGTCAAGCAAGAATGATAAGACCAAATATGTGTCTTTGAAATACAGTAAAACAGTTCACCTTTGAAGTAAAACGTATGCTTTTTTTTTTCCTTTTTTCATCCTTTCTCTGGCTGTTAGGAGACATCTGCAGAGACAGAGCAGCTCATTTGTTGGTGAGCACAGTAAACAACAGCAGCAGCGTTTATACGGTTTTTCATACAAGCTCTGAAAAAAAGCTCTGAGCACATGCCAAATTCATACATCCAATTACGATGCACGTAATTCACAACTGTGACCAGCCTTGATTGGGAAGACTGTTAAATTATATTCTTGATCCTATTTTTACGCCTGAAGAATGAGTTTGCACCAGGCCATGGACTTCAGCACTGAGTACATTTGTAAGGGCAGAACATTTATAATTTGATAATATCAACTGAAACTTTGGCCTGACTTGGTCTGTATTTGTCTAGCAGTTGAAATCACTGCACCTTCCTGTACTTGTTAAAAAAATAACTTACAATTTAGTATTTTAAAAAGACCTGGTAACATCTCCCAAAATGATACAGTGGATTTTTATTTTCAATAGTAATGTATTTAAAATAGAGACACAAATAAGCCAGATGGTCCCAGGCCCTAAAGTGATTGCTAATGGGTAAATCCCACTGTGGGGTCGCTGTTCCATGTGCTGAAGTCAGGCCACTCACAAAATTGGGTGCCCATTGCGAACCTCCCAAATGCAAAAATACCCACCAGTGTCCAATACAGTAACACAGCACCCTTCACAATAACGGAGAAAACGGTTTTGGTCACTTAGTATGTGCCAAGCCCTCTGCGGACAGACTGCACTGAACAAAGATGACAGCGATGATGTCTTCCATGTGTGGGCTCCCCCGCCCTGGCCCAGGTGGGGGCTAACTCCCCTCTCCTTGGGATCTAGGTTGGACTCAGTGACCAGTTTGTAACCAAAAGAACATGAAGAATGTGATCGAGCCTGTACCTCAAGTCCTCAAGACCAGCTGGGTCCACGAAGAGGCCTCCACAGCAGTCCGGTCCCAGCACGGGACGCACCCCACGCCATGCAGGTCTTCCCAGCCAAAGCCCCAGAATTCAGTGCTCTCCACCTGAATCTGGGAGCTTAATGAAACGGTGCCCACTCTTTGCCACTAAGTTTTAGGGATGGTGTATTAAGCAGCAGCAAACGATGGAAACCACTATAGTAAGTGCTTTTGCTGCCTTATCTCATCGAGTCTGCGACAGGCACCCTGTCTACATGCTGTCGTGGGAGCTGAGCCTGGGAGTGGCCAAGGCAGCCGGTAAAGGGCAGAAACACAATTCAAACATGATTTCCAGGGACACAGCCAGACACTGTAAAGACGGCGTCACGACACCTACTGTGGGAAAACCTCTGCTGGGCACTGAGTAAATATGGAACAACTAGAGCAGAGAACCACTGTCTCTGAGACTTCTGTGAGCAAAAGGAGGGGTCAAGACATGCATTTGTGGAAACCGGTCTCTTCTCAAAATCTTTCATTCAACCAGCTGGCCACTGGTGCGTCCGTTCATTAATCAAGGATTCAAAGGCGGCCGCTGGGGGCCTAACGTTGTATTAATCAAGACACCAGCGGATGGAATAGGCAGAGGGAACAATAAGCAGTGAGAAGAAAGAGAGGACACCTTTGTAGGTCACCTTTTGTACTCTATTCCAGGTGTAATACCTAAAATACCTTGACAATAAAAGAAAAACAGAAGGATTGAAGGTGTGTCTCAATAGTTTATCAGAGTGATACAGGACTCACGCACAGAAAAACAGACTCTAAAAGATTATGTAAAGCAGGGAAGAAAGGACTAAAACAGGCACGTGAGTCCCTCGGTGGGAGGGGCAGGACAGGGATGCAGGAAGGAGAGGACACGCATGCGATCATTTCTGGGAAGAATGACTTGAAATGGGTGGGAGACACATGGCATCACAGTCATGCATGTTTAAGGGGATGGTTTACAGGCATAGGTTTAAGATACTGCTATTTTTTAATTCTTTTTATTTTTTAATTTTTAAAAATATTTTATTTATTTATTTTTAGAGAGAGGGGAAGAGAAGGAGAAAGTGGGAGAGAAACATCAACGTGTGGTTGCCTCTCATACACCCCCTAATGGGGACCTGGCCTGCAACCCAGGCATGTGCCCTGACTGGGAATCGAACCAGCGACCCTTTGCTTCACAGGCCTGTGTTCAATCCACTGAGCTACATCAGCCAGGGCTATTTTTTTAAATTAATGTGCAAAATCTACATAGATTCTGAAGAATAAAAAGGGGGGTTGTCCATAGTGCTGGGATAAACGAGGATGTCTCCATAAGAGATAGAAAACGTTTATGCTCTTGTAGACTTCCTATACCAAATAGCTCCTATTGACTTTTTTAGAATGTGAGAAAAATCTTTCAAAAAGCTGGTTAGAGCCTGAGAACGTGGCTTCTAGGCTGCCTCTTGGCTTCGCCAGGGAGCATCAGGAGTGACTTTTGTGTTGGGTCCAAAAATACTATCATCACTTACCTTCAATTGCATAATTAATATCAAGTCACTAGAGAGCCTAAGTAGTAGAAATAGAGAAGAGTGTGTGTGCACGTGTGTGTGTGTGTGTGTGTGTTTCTTCAGTGTATTTAGTAGCCAAAATGAGATCGTGGCCAACTCCATTTTCCACCTTTAAAATGGAAATTAGAATACTTGGTGGTGGTACTGCCATTGAAAACAGTATCCCAGTTTCCCGAAATGCAAACCTAATTGTTTTCAACACTGTTCTTCAAAGAATGCCATGTGTCTCCAAGATCCTGTATCTTCATTCAGGGGAGCTTTGGGTTGTTGATAAATGAAACCTTTCTAGCTCAGGATTTTCACTCCGCTGCACAGTTTGACAATAAGCAGACGGTTTGTAAAGAGTGGGACTGAAAAGGTTAGAACCCTACCCTCCTGGCTGAAGGAGTGCCCACCCGCCAGCCCGCACAGGGAGGGACCAGCGTCAAGTAGGCCCCATACGAATGCGCCTGGTTCACAGTGGCGCTGATGGGGGCGATGAGACAGCCTCACAGCACAGACAACTGCGCACAGCAACTAACATGAGAGTTCTCTCCCTAATCTCTCTGTCCACTGAGATTACCTCCTTCCAGCCCACACCCCAAGAATCACTAACCATTAACAACAATATTCACATGAATAATGTTAGCAAAACAATGATGAGTTCATTAATTGGTGATCACTGTTACTGACTCAATGTGACTGACAGCAACATTAGCCAGAGAAGGCTGACACTTCGGACCACGATTGAAAGGACCTTCTCTGTTCTGTGCATTTTTTCCATAGCATTCTCTCAGTACGGAAGGCCTGACCTTCATTCCCGGGAATTTCTTAGGTCCCTGTGAAGGATCTGGCAATAGGAGTCAAAACCAAGTAAGACACACTTCCCTTCTCAGAGGACTCACAATTACATAAAATAAGGTAGGAAAGCAAACAAATGGGCTTAGATGGCACAGGTACCAATGCAAAGTGGCACAGGCATGCATCCGCGATACCACGGGTTGCCTGTCAGACCACCATGATAAAACGAGTCACACTCCCTTTGCTCGTGGGAAGTCTTGCCTTCTGTGTGAAGAAATCACAACACGTGTGAAGTACAACAAAACAAAGCATGCCTATATAAGGAAACAATAGGTCAAAACAATAAAGCAAGCCCTGGGAGACATGTCCGGAAGGGCTTCACCATGAAAGAGGTTTCTGTGTGGCGTCTGGAAAGAAATGTGAGACCAGAAGCCTTTCAAAGAGTGTGGAGCACCAGACAGCCCAGCCCACTTCCTGGGAGAGACGGTTCTGCCTGGATGGATGGATGGATGGATGATGGATGGATGGATGGATGATGGATGGATGGATGATGAATGAATAGATGATGGATGATGGATGGATAGATGGATGGATGGATAGATAATGGATGGATGGATAGATGGATGGATGATGGATGGATGATGGATGGATGGATGGATGATGGACAGATAGATGGATGGATGGATGATGGATGGGTGATGGATGGATGGATGATAGATGATACATGACAGATAGATAGATGATGGACAGATGGATAGCAAAAATAGGTATATACATTATATAATATATATGTAAAATAGGTACTTATGAGTCTATACAATGCATGAATGCATGAAATAAATATTTGTGCACACACATGTATAGACACATA
This sequence comes from Sturnira hondurensis, assembly GCF_014824575.4. NCBI lineage: Eukaryota > Metazoa > Chordata > Mammalia > Chiroptera > Phyllostomidae > Sturnira > Sturnira hondurensis. The sequence continues at coordinate 10,548,945 of NW_028091156.1, forward strand.
TATGTATTTTACATGCTTAGAGCAAGGCATCCACCTTCGCCACCCTACGAGCACACTGGACACGCTATTGCATTCCCCTCCCTGACCACCCTCAGACTGGCTCCACGGCTTTCATTTTTAAACGTTTACTCAGCTTTGACTCTCACATTTGAGACTACAAACAGTACTCAGGCATTTAAAATTTAAAACTTGATTGTGTTTTTATTAAGTCACTTATGTATAAACCTAAAAATGTTTTAAAAGAACACACATCCTTGTGTTTGTCACAGGTACAGCTACATGCACAAACTTCAAATGCTCTGTCACCACCTTGTGGTGTACTTCCATATGACATCCTACTGACTGGTCTTTTTTTGTTGTTGCAGAAAATCTTAGAAATACTATCCTAATGCATCTGTTCAAAACTATTAATTAAGTATTAAGTTGTGCTCAGAAATATTTTCAGTCATTAAGTTCATCGAACAAATAAGAAATGGTTATTTTGTCAAGGAGTGTAATTTCTGAAGGTCTGAGGGGGAGACTGAACTGAGACATGAAGAGAGGTTAAGCATAAATCACTGTCAGAGACCTTTAGCAGATACAAAACCAGGTCTGTGTCTTTACCATCATTCTTGTCAGACCAAAAAATACTCGTGTTCCTGAGCAGCCAACATGGATTCAAGTCTGCGATAGCAAAAATACATTAAGTAATCGTGTTTCAGGAGGGATCGAAACAATTCTAGGAAAGCACTTCTGGTGCACAGATCGCTGTCTCGACTGAGGACATCGGGTCTGAGTTGACCACCGCCTCATGCAACTGGCACGTAACGAAGACCCGAGGTCGGCAGCTGATTGATTCTTCTGAGGTCGGTAGAACACCCTCCCCCTCCGTGTTTGATGGGGGGGAGGGGTCATCAGCGCTTCAGAGGCAGAAAGAGCAGGCAGGTTTCACTGAGCCAGTCATAGGATCAAAGGGAGAGCTCAGTGCATTCCGGGCCCCCTTCCCCAAAGCCTCACCTGTCTCTTCCTCTCTGGCCACGTGGTACTTGGAAACCACTCCACACCGGACCCTGCCCCTCAGTCCTGGCTGGGCCTCGCTGGCTGCTGGCGGGGGAACCCCTCGCCCACCGTAGTCGTCCATTCTGATCGCGGAGACTGTCTGCACAGCACTGTTTCCTTTGGGGTTCTCATGGAACCTCCTATTTTAATCCACATTTTTTAAATTTATTTTTAGAGAGAGAGAAAAAGAGGGCGAGGAACATCAATGTGAGACAGAAACATTGATCAGTTGCCCCTCCAATGCACCCAATCGGGGACTGAACCTGCAATCCAGGCATGTGCCCCACCCCAAAATCGGACCGATGACCCTTCACCCTGTGGGATGATACCCAACCGACTAAGCCGTGCAGGTCAGGACTGGAGCCTCTTCTGACATTTGGGAACAAACCACTGCTCACCGTCAGCGGAGTCCTACACGTGGCCGCACACTTAGCGTCCCGCTGCCCTCCCCAGCCCTTTTCATCACACACGAACCTTCTGTGCATTTCCATATGCTCACTACAGGGTTGGAAACCTACTGATGGGAACTGAGGGAGACCCGAGAGAAATGCTCATCTGTTTACTCAGTTCATTATGTGTGCATTACAAATCAAAATAATATATAAGGGGAACTCACTATCTAATCAGAGAGACAAAATAAACATATAAGCACAATCCAACTTGCAGAGTGGCACAAATATAGATGCACAAGGTGTTCCTAGAAAATAAAGAAAAGGGGGCCGGGAGAATGGAGAACGTGATGAACGGGAGGGAACAATCTCTGATCTGAAGGAGCCAGAGTCACCAGGGCACAATGGAAGGACGTTCCGGTCCCTGGAAACCACGTGGCAATCTGGGGGGCAGGAAGAGTGAGGAGGAGTGAGGGTGGGTCCCAGGCGACTGAAGCGATGGACTGCTGAGGGAGTGAGACTGGAGACCGGAGGGAAACCAGTGGGAAAGGGGCCGGGACCGCGGGAAGCGGGTCACGAAGGTGCATCCTGAGTCACCCCGAGAGCAAGGACAGTTCTCTGCGCCTCTGACCACGTGGCCCTTCTGGAGCTCAGTCCCTGCCACACCACCAACCTTGACTTCTACCCCAGCGACACGCATCCTGCCATCCTGCACGAGCCCTCTGCTGACGTCACATCACATTTTCCCCTCCACCTCCCTTCTCTCGAGGTTCTGCCCTGACCCGAGACTTGAAAAGCCCACAACAAACTCATCTGTTCTTCCAAATGAGGTCCTGTCTCCTCCGTCACTATTTTCATTTCCAAGTCGCTTGACGTTTTTCTTTCTTGCAGATTTCCTTGCTGCCATAGAAATCCAATCTGTTTCCATTCTCTGCTTCCACTTCCCTGAACAGCGTCGCTTTTGTAAATTTCTCTCCTAAGGTCCTGCTATGTGGGAGTCAGGAACCCCAATCTGGGGCTCTTGTCCATCTCCCCTAACTGGTCCCTGCTCTTGCCCATCAGCCCCACACCTCGTTGTCGCACGTGTCAGGGTCTGGGGAAAGAAAAGGTCCACGCAGCCTGGCCGGTAAGGCCTCCTGCAGCCTGGGTGCCACCTATTCCGGAATCCCACCCAGCGATGGACCCTGACTTTCAGTAACACCTGCTGGTCACGCCAACAATGAGGGACTCCGGCAGCAGACCCCGAGCGCTCTCTGGAACGCAGCTTTGAGAGAAGTGCTTCCCGTGGGCTTTCTCATTCTGCCTTTTCAAAAACTCAGCCGCAGGGCCCTCATCAGAAAAAGCAGAGATTGAGAGATTAAGTAACTCGCCCACACTTTCACTTTCACAGGTAGGAAAGGACAGTTTAGCAGAATGGGACACATGAAGTTCTTTCTGATTCTTAACGCCATACATACATCTGATTTTCTCCTCCCCTGTCTGTCTCTCTCTCCACCCCTAACCCCTGAAACAAAATGTCCTGCTACCACCGAAAAACGCCTCCCTTTTTCCAGCACAAGGCAGCCCCGCTGTGAAATCCTACGCAGAGCCAACTCTCTCCCTCAATACTTACCGACCCAGGCCTACGTCAAGGTCACCTCCTCCCTCTCCCCCACAACCCTGCCACCCCAGTGGCTTCCAGCTTTGGCTGTATGTGGAGTTGCCTGTGGAGAGTTGAAATAATTGGTTTGAGGAGCCACCTGGGCATCAGGGTTTTGAAATCTCTCAAGGTGATTCCAATGTGCAGCCAAGGCTGAAAAACACTGCTCTCAGCCGGGAACAATTTTTTTTTTTTTTGGACTGTGCAGCTCCTTCGGTAATTAGACTCATAGACGAGCCCGACTCACGGATGGATTCGGAGACCACCTATGCTCTCTGTAAAGGACGGTGTTGAACATGACTGTGACCTTTGAACATTTGTGGCAAAATACTTTGAAATTGTTTGGAAACACACCAAAAATATGAAAAAAGAAGAAAGTTGAACAACTTCTATGGACATGGAGGGGCGAACTGTCAAACAGCACTGAGTCGACCCCTTCCCCCAAAACATCCCTGAGGGAGCCACAGGAAACCTCTGGGGGCCTGAGACCAAGCCCCCCACATGCTGAGTTACACCCGTCCTCTCCTCTGCGGCCGCCTGCGAGGCCTGGATGGCACTGCAGGGCCATTAAACATGAGCCAGCTGCAACGTGAGCTGTATGGTCAACTACGTCTTTCAAAAAAAAAAAACAGGGTTAGTTAGAGCTAACAGAGTTTTACCTCTTGGGGAATCATACTTATCTAATGACAAACTAGCATTTTTAAATGACCTAAAAGTGGCACCATGTCCCAACGTGCTGGCATTAAGATTCCAAGTGTAGCCACTTCACAGGACAATGACCGGGGCAGCCCTTCACCAGAGAAGAAACTGAGGGTTGAGGGGCCAAGTGACTTGCTTCAGGCTGTGGTACCATTCAGGGTCCCGCTCCCAGGTCCTGGTCTCTTTTATTCAATTTTTTATAAATGTTTTATGAGACTTTCCTTTACTTGCCACCATGGATTTAAAACCATTTTCACTGATGAGTAGCACAGAACCGTCTCTAAGCTATCTGAAACCAAAGTCCGGCCAGAATTTAGTGTAACAGACAATTCACGACACATCTCCAGAGACCAGCAGGGGCAGAAAAGTCACACGATGGAATTTCATGTTCACATAAGGTAAAATGTACTGGAGACATTTTTGCAAATGACAAATAAAAGATACAATTCTTTGCAACCAAAAAAAAGCAGGGGGGGCATACAAAGATTGAATTTTAACTCTCAAGTAAAAACTAAAGAAGACAGAAATCAATGAAAACCTGTTACAAAAAGATCAAATTATAACAAAAGGAAGACGATTTTTAAAAATATTCTGACTTGGGTGTCTCTGTTTTCTAGGGAAGCTCAGCTCACCGCAACTCGCTTTTTGTCTCATTTTAGTTTCTTCTCTTTTCCCCAGAGGTCGTCTCCCTTACCACATGAGGATGGGAGCTGGGTTCTGCCATATTACATCGTCACGAAAAGTCAGGGATAAAAAATTCCGGATGCGGAAAAAGGGTCAGGGAACTCTCTGTCAAGGACATGCCAGCCCTGAGCCCTGGCAGTGACATGCAGGGTGACACAGCCCCAGCCATTGAGTCTGAATCCTCTCCGTTCCCTGTCCAGTCACTCATGCCAACATTTAAAGTCCGAAAGGCACATTATGCCCTAGAAATTACAGAGTAATTGCCTTTTATTTGCAGTCAAATAAAAGGAAACCAGTAGCAATGGAAGCAAATAACTGAAGTCTTCTTTGAGAGAATTTACTTCTACATGAAACTTCTGGTTCTTAAACTGCAGTCAATTCTAAAATTTCCATATGAAAAGAAACACAAGGATTAGAAAGTTGGCCATGTAAATTTCAGTGTGTACATATTGTATAATATTGCTTCAAACCTAATGCTCAACTAATTAAGTTCGCCTTACTTGTGTGTTCAGAAAATCTGACTTTCATCCATTTTAAATAAGAAGTTTATGGGCTCAAGCTTAATTGAAGGAAGTTTTAGGCTGACTGGCATTTACACAGTTTTAGGGGGGGATACGGAGGTATGATTTGGACATGATGTGCTGACTGTGGACAAGATGTGTCCATCGTTAGTCCCCCTCTAAAGGAACCGGCCTCGGAATTCACATGCACAGGTTGTGGGTCCTGGGCACAGCTGTTTGGAGCAGGGCTGGGTGTTGACGCCGAAGGCAGCCACCCACCATCACAGGTGACCGTCACAGGACTCTGTGAGACACGCCCTCAGGCTGGGTGGTGACAAAGCAACCAAAACAAATATCCCCGTCTTGGCGAGTTCGAATGGGAAATGAGCAGACAGGGTCAGTTAGCAGTGGCAGGAGCAGGAGCAGCGGAAACAGGGGTGCACCGGGGCAGGAAAACAGCAGAGCTCCACGGGGGGCGATAGGGAAGCTGGGTTTGCGGAGGCCACTCCAGGGAACCGGTGCTGAATGCTGAACGCAGTTCCACTTCCCCACAAGGCGCCGCCGTGGCAGACTTACATTTTAACCTCAAGCGCCTCAGGCTGTTTCCTGTTCTTCCTTCCTCGGAAGCTCTGTGACATACCAAAACCAAGCACAACTCTGTTCCTTCCAGCGTGAAAAACTCCGAGGCCACATGCATTAATCACCCGTAACTGAGCTTGGATGAATGGGGTTAATATTCCCGGATCCCGGTGCTAATTCCTCTTTTCAGTAAGGAAGTGCGTGTTTTTCAAATCTTCCTCTGCATCACCTCACCGTCGCTCAGCAACATTGAGTAACCCTAACATGCACTGTAAGTTTCCTTACAGTCCCCTTCATGGGAACACACATGTAAGGTGAGCTTAATTAGTTGAGTATTAGGTTTGAAGCAATATTATACAACATGTACACACTGAAATTTACATGGCCAACTTTCTAATCCTTGCGTTTCTTTTCATACGGAAATTTAAGAGCTGACTGCAGTTTAAGAACCAGAAGTTACCATACAGTTACCATACAGTCCCCTTCCTGGGGACTGTAATTTATGAAGCAGCAGACAGAGATGGTAGTGTCTGGAGATCCGTTTTGGTGAAATATGATGAGATCAGTGGAAAATCGCTGTTAATTTTCTATGCTATCCAAAATTATAGCTCAACATCTATCACGTTCTCTTCAATCATCTCTGACCTCCTATACTTTTTAAAACTGCCTTTTAATTATTCAATGAAACTGTGAAACTTCGTTATCCAGCAGGTGGCTTATTCCCGTACAGTGCATGTCTTATTTTACACAGAGTGGATTTTTTTCTCCTGAAAGAGTCAGCTATGTTTCTTTGACCACGGTGCACGATGCTATTGGGGTGTCCAAGGGGCCCTGTTTCAGGCCTCTTTGCTCATTTTCCTTCTCTCCTGCAAACATCAGTTGCCATTCTTTCTTCCTCAAAGTGGCCAGCTTCTTTCTGACCCGTAGCTTTCTCTCCTAGAGTGTGTTTGCCGGGCAAACTGCAGTCTCTCACTCTTTTCTGCTCGCAGAATATAAGTGCACAGACCCTCATTTGTTCTTGGAGATTAACTGAAAGTCAACACAGGAGCTATGAAGAATTAAAAAGTCAATTCGGTGTCTTCGCCTCCCGTCTCTCCTGTTTGAGCTCAGTTCCTCCCGTGGTATCCATCCAGTCTCATCACCAGGACTCTGCCCCTGCCTTCCCGTCACAAAGCCAGCGCAGCTTCACTTCCTTTCCCCTGGGTCTGATAGGCTCACGGCCCAGCTCATGAACACTTTAAAATCACGTACTTAGTTTCCTTTTGTTTCTCATCTGCTAGGTGCTAAGGTGTGCCCCTAGTTCACGCTGCCACAGTAACCGCCAGTGTGATGGCATTTGGAGATGGCGCCTTTGGGAGGCAATGAGGTCTCGATGAGGTCCTGCGGGTGCAGCCCCATGGTGGGATTAGTGCCCTTCCGTGAGCTGGCCCTCACCTGCTCTGAGCCGTGTGTTGTCGCAGAGAGAAGGTGGCCGTCTGCAGTTCAGGAAGCTTGTCGTCCCTGGAACCCACCCATGCTGGCACGCTGCTCTCCGACTTCAGCCTCCAGAACTGGGAGGAAATACCTGTCTGCTGGGTGAGCACCCAGCTGATGGCTGATTCTCACTCAGGGTGGAACATGCTGACTAAGACACTATCTCTCAGGGAAAAGTTCTGCCCTAGATCCATTCAGCTGCCTATTTTTTCCATGTCCACACTTGACCGAACTGTTGAGCAAACCTTGAAATTTCCAAATGACTGGGGACGGGAGTTGTTTCTGGCACTGTCTGGTGCGATGGTTCCGCTCCCAGCCCGTCCTGCACGTTGGCCGGCATGGGCATCATTTCCCACTTAATAAAATTACCACAGTGTGCACCTTATGATAGAACGGTTTGCAGACACATCTCTTGGGGAGCGACTGCCGTCCACCACACATAAAGCACAACTGGAGGTTGTGACCATACCCACTGTAAAGACCATCTGCTCCGGAGTCTGTTCACCCTCTTGCTGATGAAAGGCACCCACCCCCGAACGTGCATAGGAAGGAAGGAGGCAGCGCGGGTGCGGCGGGCCCAGTGCCAGCAATGACATCCCGGAGCACCTGTCTCCGGCGTCGGAGCACCTGTCTCCGGCGAACCTCTCTGCTAATACTGTTGCATCCCTCCGTGAGACTGTGTCCAGGGTTTCAGTGTAATGTGGATAATGAACATGAAACCTTCAGAGGAGCTAAGGGTGTTTCCTAGTCCAAACAGAACCTCACAAAGGGGAATGCTAGTGGATGCGACGGTGTTCTCTGAGTCCCTGGACCCAGCACACTGGACGGGGCAGAATCTTTGTGTCGGTCAGAGACTCCATGTGGGTCCTTGAGGAGGGACTCAGTGATTTCCGTCTTGGTCGGCTCTTCTCAGCTCTGTGGGTTTTTGGATGAGTAGTTCCAGTGGCTATCCTGGGGTCCGAGGTTGTGTGAGTGGCACAGGGTGCTTGCCTGTGAAGCAGGGGGATTTAGAATATTTTGGCAAAGCATATTTCTCTCACCAAGACTTGTATTCTAAGTTAAGGGTAATGAGACCATGGGCCGAAGTCTTCTCTCTGGAGAATTGCTTTCATTTCCACTTTCGTAATTCAGTAGAATAATACTGATGAAACCACGTCGCGGGTGAAGCATAACACCAGTTTCCACTAAGATCAGTCACCCTTTTGTAAGAGGTAAACCTGCTTTAAAATTAAAATACAATCATCTACTGTTTATATTATGTTCTCACTTAAATAATAATAGTAATGATAATTAGCTCTTCTGCAATGCTTATTATCAGCTGAAATTCTAAGTGATGATTTACATGTGATAAGTGATTTAATTTTCACTAAAACCCCATGAGGTAGATACAGTTACGGTCCCTGCTTTCCAGATGAGGAAACTGAGGCCCAGAGAGTTACCGGAATGCGCGCAAGGCCACAGAGCCATTAGGTGGTAGAGCTGAGATGGGAACCAGCTCCCCGGAGTTCGTGTTCTCCATCTTTCACTCTGAAAAACACCTCATGGAGGTGAGTCAGCCGGGGAAAGACGACATTCAATCAATTCAGTCATTCACAGACATTTTTTTAAAGATTTTATTTATTTTTAGAGAGAGGGGAAGGGAGGGAGAAAGTGAGGGAGAGAAACACCAGTGTGTGGTTCCCTGTTGCTCATCCCCTGCTGGGGACCTGGCCTGCAACAGAGGCACGTGCCCTGACTGGGAATTGAACTGGCGACCCTTTGGTTCGCAGGCCGGTGCTCATTCACCAGACGGGGTGACTCGGAGATTTTTTTTTAACAATTAAAATAGAATTTTGTATAATACACTGATTATTTGAGTGAGATTAAAATACAACAATTATTAATATTCAAGCAGTTCATAAGTAGAACTGGGCACTAAAAATCTAGTAGTTGCTAAGTTATGTGGAAATGTACGGTGGAGGAATTTAGTTTGGCAGTCAGTTCTCATACTGTCTGCAGGCCCCTGAGAGTGCCCAAAACTTGTTTGGGGCTCAGCGAGCTCAGAGCCATTTCAACAAGAAGACTTCCTCATTTTCACCGTGGTAGCATTTATACTACGTGTGCAGAACAGAGATGGACTAAACAGCCGGACCTTCAGGATGAAGGTCGCGGTGACCACTGGAGGGTGAGTGGTCATAACTGTCCTCACGCATCCACCTCCACGTGAGGGTTTCCTCGGCGGAGCAGCAAAAATGGTTCATGTTACTAAATCTGGACCCTCGAGTGCACGTCACTACTATTCCGTGTGACAGAAAGGGAGGGACACACAGGCACGCCTGCACACCAGAGCATGAAGGCTGTCACGAGGAAAATCATCTGTGCAGTTAGGCTGGGAGCTGAACTAGCTGCACCTAAGGGCAAGTGGCAGAGAGACACCAGGATTCAGATCCGAGTATCTGGCAGACACTGGCCCCCAAAATGAACAAAGCGAGCCTGTCACTTAAGAAATACAACTGACAGTGTTGACTGCCAATCCTACAACGTAAGCTGCAAGCGAAGGCCTCCGTGAGCTTCCCAATTCTTGCAGGCTTTTTGGATGAATTTGGCAGTGAGAGTAATGAAATTTGTGATCTTGTATAATGAAAGTCATGAACATTTAGAAAGTCTGCAGAGCTCAACATAATATTTTCCAAATGTTCGACGCACCCTATCACAGAGCATGCTCGGGTAAAAACTGCATTCCAATGACACGGCAGGCCAACGGATCCTAACGCAATGGACGTTATTGGTCGAGTTTCAGATTCCAAATTGCAACTAACCTTTAAGAAACTACAGCTGCTGAGCTTGAGTACAGTATCAAGGACAACTCTTCACAATTATTCATGAAGGTTTTTAAGACACTCTTCCCTTTTCAACTACACGCACAGAGGTACGTGTACAAGGCTGCATTTTCATCATGGCAATTTCAACCAGAGCAGCGCATCACAAACGCTGCCGCGTCAACACGGCCGACCGCTGCCCGGCCGGGTACCACAGAGATCTGCGAAGATGCAAAATCCTGCTTACTCTTCTCACTAAGCTTCTATTTGGAAAATATAATCACTTTATTTGAAATGCTGCTTCCATTAACACACAACGAGGTTCTTAGTTTTTCAGTGAGTTAAATAATTTTGTAAAATCCTGTGTTAATTTCCGCGGCTGTAAATATCGACACAGAAGCGGAATTCCTTCGGTGCCTCCAGGAGTGTGTTTGAGTGTAAAGAGGCTCTAAACCCCAAAGTCTGGGGAAGGCTCGCTTCAGTTGAGCGAAAACTCGCCTTTAATTGTGACTTCTGCCGCACCCAGAGAGTAAGTTATTGGATTTCCAGGGTTACACCGACCTTATTTCACAGGATAAGCCAGTCAAACAGGCAAACGAAACACATGCGAGGGCTCAGGTTTCATTTTTAAAGACTTGAAAGACACCCGACTGCAAACAAATCACAAACCCATTCACCCTCTCCTCTCTCACCACTTCTGCCCAGACTCCGTGCGTGAATCAGGCTTTCCAGAAGCAGGACTAAGGGCCCTGTGCAACGACACCAACAGTGCACACGCAGCCCGCGCACAACAGTCGTACTTCCACGCCCCAAACTGGAAAACTCGTTCCTCACAGAGAGCTTTCTGGCTTCCCGGGGCACAGGCCTCCTACGCACTTGCCTCTTCCTACTGAGAGTCTTAATCCGGCAGAGACCTGACCGCAGACCCTGGTGCTGCCCCCCTAGTTCCCACGGTCAGCCTAAGGGCAAGCCTGCACATAGGAAGGTCCACAGTGAAAATCAGACTTTGGGTCTACAGGTCAAAGTCTGTGTAACCAGCCAAGGACTTGACAATGATCCTGAATTCACACAGCAGACATCCGTTTAATGAAAAGAGATGTTTGTCAGAAACACTTAAAAAAGGCACCTTTCTTGTTTGCTCTAAATGATAAATAACACAAGGCTATTTTGACCAAAAAAAAACCTTCGACAGCAGCTTGGCGATAACAGACGGGCATGTGGGACGGAGAGGAAATCCGGCCAGTCCTGGGAGGGCACCGCTGTTCCTAGGCGTCCGCAGTCACGTCCCTGCTGCAGAAACCTGCCCGCCGTCTCCACCCGTCCATTAGCCTCTGTCTCCTCCACGGCCTCAGGCTCTCCTCACTCTCGGGGGTGCAACTCCCCGCTTAAGTGATCTCTTCTTGCTCACTCATGGCGACGCAAAATCCCTCCCACTCGATGTTTCCAAACAGCTCGTGTGCGCCCCCTCCCACCGTGAGAGCACAGCTGCGAAAACGTGATGACATCAGAAACTCCCCCGACATCAGCAGAGTTTCTGTGTATCACGGAAAATGCCCAGAAAGGCGTCGGCCCAGGCTCGGTGGATGCTCTTGGCACAGATGTGCAAGCTGCAGCCGTCTTAACGCAGAGACGCCCCCCGGGCATCTGCTATCCTCCGCCTCCGACCAGCTCTTGGTGACCGATCCAACATCACCACCTATGCCTGCCTCGTTTGCCCCTTGATGACATGGTTTTTCTCTTACACCGTCACGGGGTGCAGCTTCTCGAACACAACATACAGTGTTTGCATTTTGACTCTTTCACAGCTTCTGGTTAACGCACCTGCTCCGAGAACTTGGTTACAGGATGCGCAGCTTCCCCCTCGGCCCTGTTACTGACGGCCACCGCCTTCCATTTTCATGTGGGCGGGCGAATCCAGACCCCAGCCCCACGGTTCTGTAACGGCCCCATCGCCTCGTTTTTCACCTCCACCCTACCTCCGGTCCTGCAGGCCTATCTTGAACGTGTCGCCACCCCACACTTCACCTCTGAAATCCTGAACTCCGATTTCCCACCAGCAACAATTGTCAGCATTCCATCTCTCTCTCCTTCACTCTACTGCAACTACTCTTCAGGCCCTTCGAGAGAATTCTGGAAAAAGAGGCAGAGCCAAGACTTTCTGCCCCTCTCCTTAGAAACTGCCCAGTGACAACAAGGAGAAAAATCAACAGGACACCTCCACCTCAATAAAAATGAATGAAGGCCATAGCTGCAGGAGGACACCCACAAAGAACAGCTCCAAAAGGCTCCGAAGGTGGGCCCAGGGTCCTGAGAGTTCAGAGGGGCTCTGGGCTGACCCCCGGCAATACATCCAGGTTGGAGGTTGCCTGACTGGCGTCCCACCCTCCGGGAAAACACAGACTCCTGTGGAAGGCCCCGGTGAGGGACTGGCAGCGGGAGCCCCCATTGGGCCTCTGTGTTGCCAGGAAGCAGCCCAGCACGTGGGCCTGCAAGGGGACACACAGAAAACCTGCCTTTGCCATGGAAGTGACAACACAAGGAATAAAACACAGACACTACGCAGCCCGCCAGCTGGGGAAGAAGAAAGTGCCTTCTCAGCAGACTTGTGTGTGCATGCATGAACACACACATGCACACATCAATATGCACACCCTCCCATGGGTGCACTGCACAGAGCCCCAGAGGACCTTCCTGCTCCCCCAGGACACGGGACAGAGTGAGGTGTCCGCATTTCACCAGGCCCCCTTCCTCCCGCCTCTCCCAGTGCTTCTTCAGAATGGCTCATGCTTCCGAGACAGCAATGCAAAGAACAACAAGAAAAAACTGAGAGAGGAGGGAGATGCAGAGAGGAGCACACTGAAGAAAAAGAAAGGCCGGGGAGGACCATTCATCAATAGAAGGAAGAGTCACAGGCCCCACTCTGCACCAGGCTGCAGACTGGCCTCCCTCCCCGGCACCCGGCACCGGGCAGAGCGGGTTGTACCCAATCAATACCGCACCTCGATCTGGTGAGTCAACAAGTGACCTTGTGAAGTGGCATTTCAAATGGCGCTGGTCTCCTTGTGAAAATGACGTAGGGTGATTGGGCCCTCCCGGGTTTCCCGAAACCAAACAAGGATGGGTAGTCTTCTGCTCTAAGTTTAACTAAAGGAGGTCCTTTCAACAAATATTTGTCAAGTTCTTACTTATGTGGAAGGTTCTATCGTGGATTTTAAAATGAAACCTCAAGTAGTTGCATATTTATTTCCAAAGTTTTGGAAAGCACAAAGAAATTGTGGCAAAGAACACGACCTTGTAACTCCAAGGACAAGTATCTACAGGCGGTCGGGTGGGCCTAGTTAAAGATGAACATCCTCCGTGTCTGCCCCACAGTCTCTGGCCTTCTGGCCACTCCTGGGTGGGTGGTTTTCTGCTTGAGGACCGGCCCCTCTGAGTCACTCTTGTTACCTTTCTCAAGGACTTCGTCTCTCCATCACCAACTTCCTGCTGATGCTTTTCTCTCCTGAGATGCCACCCATTAACTATGAGAACGTTCTCTTGTGACTCCCGTTGGGGAGATGACAGGACTTGACAGGTGGGAAGCTCCCACCTGTCCCTCCGCTCCCCAGAACAACTTTGGAAAGTTTGGAAACAATTTTGGAACGTTTCCTCCTGACCTCTCCCCCTGATGAGGCTGCACATCACCCCTCAGCCAGCTCCAGTCGGGCTGGAGTCAATGGCTGCCCTCCATTCAGACTAGGCTGGTCCCGGGCTCAGAAACATCTGTGTCCCCAAACAGTGCAGGCGGTTTTCAATTCTTCTCTTCTTTGACACTCAAGAGCATGCCATGTGATTGGCCACTCAGTCCTTAAACTCTGTCCTTGATTTCTGGGACATCCTCGCCGTCCACTTTCCGCCTCACCTCACCTCAGATGCCTTCACCATAACCCCACCAAGGCAAAAAAGTTAGACTTGCCCACCTCTTCCTAGATCACCTCGTTCATGCGCATGGCTTCAAAGGAGTCCAGATTAGATTATGGCCATTGAGCTCACAGCCCCCATTCCTAACTGTCTTCTGAGTCCTAAACTCCTGTGGCCAGCGAGTGACACTCTGACCTGGATACCACGTGCATGTCCAAGACACCAAGTCCAAAACGGGACAGTCTTGTCTTCCATCTCGTCCCCGCTTCTGGACTCCAAACCATTCTTTCCTCCTTGCTCAGTTTTCTTTTTTTCCAAATAAATCTTACTTTCACCAAGATGTAATTTAAAGATTGGCCACTGGAGGGCATATTTGCACTTTCATAGATGCTTCCTTTTAAAAAAAAGAATTTATTTATTTATTTTTAGACAGAGGGCTAATTGAGGGAGAAGGAGAAGGAAAGAAACATCAATGTGTAGTTGCCTCTCGTGCACTCCTACTGAGGACCTGGCCTGCAGCCCAGGCACGTACCTTGACGGGGAATCGAACCAGTGACCCTTTAGTTCTCAGGCCAGTATTCAACCCACTGAGACACACCAGCCAGCGTGATGCTTCCTTTAAAAAAAAATGGAAGGTTTCTTTCAAAGAAACAAGTGTTAATTTCTCTACAAAATACTACATTCTTGATTCTGACACTTTTAAATCTCCGACTCCTAAAATTTACATGAACTATTTCTGATCCAGAAAACTGACAATACTAACTTATCACATGATCTTATTCAACTTGCTTATGACAATGGAGTTCTCAGTCAACTTTCTGGGGAAGCTGTTGCTATTTAGATCCGACCTTAACCGAGTGGTCACACCACACACTGCCTGGGTTTTCTGGTCTGTAACATGGCACTGCTCTGTGGACAAAGGGAGCTGGTGCATACTTTCGACCGACCCTACATGTATTAGCACTACAGAGTCTCGTGCCAATGTCTATGTCATTAACATGTAGATGTCCCGATTTAGTAATATGCCACATGAAGAGTCCACTTAAACTTAAAAATAACAATAATAGCTTCTCAGAAAGGAATCATCGAATTCTTACCTGTGGTGTTTGTCTTTGAACTCCGCTCTCTAACCGCCAGGGGGCAGACAAGCACACCAGAAAATTCAATACCAGGAAAAGCAGGAAATTCTTGGTTTACTGCTTGAGTATGGATACAAATCATATTCTTCAAAAATGTCATCCTATTTCAGCACTCCATGGGGAAAGCAGAATAAAGATGCTTAATCTCCAAGAATACACATTTTATTAAGCATCGTGCATTTATTTAAACTGCATAGTTTCATGAAATGAATAAACACAATTTTCCTCCATGTACCCATATAAGTTTTCAAGCCACTGAACAACACATGTGTGGGATTTTTTTTTTTTAAATCTAGAAGAGCATTAACCGGTCTCTCTGTCACTAGAACAAAGGCAAAAGGGCACAGAGGCTGCAGAGCGAGAGCACCTTGTCCTGGGAGTGCAGAGCGCTGGGAGCACCTCAGAGGGGGCGTTTCTCCCAGGAAGTGCTTGGGGTTCATGGCTTGCCCAAGGCACTGGAAACAACATATGACACTTGCATGATAACTGACTACCAGCTTTGAGATGAAAAGTGCTTTTCAAACACAAACACGCAGGCAGCAGCAACCAGACCAAGCCTCCCAAACAACAGAACTCTGCTGGGATTTTGACCGAACAGCATTAATCAATTGTTTTAATGTTGAATTGTACAACCCCTGAATTCAATGTTATCTGGGCCTTATTTAATTCCTTCAAATGTTATTTTATAATTTTTACAGAGTTCTTGCATATATTTAAAGTTAGGTGTTTGAATTTTTTATATTGCTTTAATAGTACTTGTTCTGAAGTTTTTATTTCTGATCGTATTTCTGGTGCACATATATGTGACCATTTTTTTGTAAACTGGCTGTAGTCAGTAAGCACGCCAACTTCTCTTATTAATCAATACTAATTATGTGTAAAATGTCTTCAGCGTTCCATACATATCATTATATTTTCTGCAAATAATATCAATTTTATTTTCTACTTTGCTAACATTTTTTTTCTTTTTCTTAGTCTATTGCTTTAGACCTCCAGTGCAGTGGGGTGTGTGAAGTAGCGATGTGAATGAAGAGATTTGCAGTCTTTCCGCATTACAGATAACATTTGCTCAGGGTTCGGCAATTTTCTTCTTCTTTGACAGCGACTTTGACCTTATCGACCCTTGGACTGTGTTTCTTCTATTCCATTAGTTTTCTTTCTGCTGCCACATCGCCTTCGTCCTCTTACATTCTTTGGATTAATTTGCTCTTCTTGGCGATTTGCTCTCTGGCATTTAGAGGGAGGCTTACAGGACTTTTCACACTTCCTGTTTGAACATGTACATGCAGGACTTTCCATATAAATTTTCAATTAAGTATGGCAAGCGAGTTGGAGATAATCAACTTTAATTATTCAACCTGAAGTCCTCAGCATCTTCATTCTGAAATTAAATCCTCAAATAGTTTCTATAATATTGTGTAGATTAACAGTGTTTTTCTAGATCCCTTCGTGTTGCCTTTCCTAAACATCCACGTCTGTTGTCTCATGTGCTGGTTGATACTCTGTTGCGAAACACGCTCGACGCTCCTGCTGCGAGTCCAGCTTTGGGACACCCGCAGCTCGGCCCTGTCTGCCCCTCTTCGCTCCCACCCCCTGCCCCGTACTTCACGGTCAACAGAACACTCTACCTGCCTGCGAGGCGGCTTCTGAAATACCTTCCTGTCTGTGGAAACTTTCCTCACATTTGGCAGGGGGAGAGGTGGCAGGGGCTATTATTCTTATAGGGTTTTTGTTTTGTATTTCTCTGTGTCCTGTTTTAAGGGAGATCAGAATGTCTTTTAAAAATAATAACCTCATATCCACTTTCGGACGAATCCTCCTCGGTGACCAGGTGTCCATTGTGAAGTGACCCATGACTTCAATTTATAATAATGCCAATTTTGCTTTAATGTCATGACTATGATATTTGGATCCTGTTGCATGCTGAGATGAATTTTCTGTTAATGCCAATGTCCCCTCATGGAGGTAAAGCCAGATGAAATAAGCTGATGGTTCTGGTGAAACATGGCGAAGTTACTACCGAGGGGGTGGCGACTTCACAGCCACGCTTTCAGCTTGTGCCAGGTTTCACTGGGCTGTCTCCGTGGCGACAGGCTGGTGCTGAGCCGACTGGTCCTCATGTTCAAGTCGCAATGGGGACAGGATATGAAGGGGTGGGTGAGTCAGCAGTGCCCACCCACAGACTCCTCAGGAAAAAGCATTTATTAGCTGTTTGAGCTGCTATTAATCACTCAGGAGATGGAAAGACTATGAGTAAATGCGTCCTTTCAGATGCCCTCACAGAGCAGGTTACCAAAGCCCCCGTCTGACCGAACCCTCCGAACAGAGTGACTAAAGAGGGAAGCACGTAGCCTGGCTCTAAACAAGGAGAATCGCCCGTTTCAGGGAGTTTCTGGGGCCTTAATTCCTTGGGAACAACCCAAACTCTGGCTGTACTACCACTGACCCCAGTGTCTTTCCAAACCTCACTGTTCCCAGAAAATCACACCGACTTTTCTCGTCATTCTCGAGACAGACAAAAACTCTTACTCCATCGTGGTGGGACATTTCCTGGAGTAAGCTGGCTGGTCACGGTCACTAGTAACAGTGCAAGTTCACTGACAGAGAAGCCAGCGCCTGCCCAAGCCAGAGGTATGTAAAATATACACAATGCATATGTCTCGGGCGATCTCACAACAAATGCGTGTGCAGTGTTCTATAAACACTGGAAAATAAAAAATAAAATATTGGCATGAAAACGTGTGGTAACACCGGCAAGGATAAGGGCAGTTTTAGAAGGCAACACACAGGCTATGGTCAAGGAAAACAGGGTGGCGGGCGACCCATGGTGGTCATTTCAGGCTCTGTGCGGCCACATGACTTTACTACATGTGTTAGTGATCATCATAAAGCCAACATTTTTGCCAAAGTAATCGCCACAAATCCAGGGCAGCCCAGCCGTGAGGTCGTTCACTAACAGACGTCCTACGAGACGTTATCAGATAAATAGAAGTGATCGTAAAAGTTCTGTGAACATCTAAACATTACCCCAAAATTAATTTTCCTCCTCCCTGTTTTGGAAATGCTGAAACCTGCCAAAAAGTTGCAGAAAGAGTAAAAGAAACACCCCCGTGGCCTCAGGCCGGCTTCCTCCCTGTCAACCGCTGGCCGTCTCTGCCTCTCCTGTCGTGCACGCGTGTGAGCCGGCCAGGCCAGCTGAGAATTCCTTGCCGATGTCGTAACACTTCATTCCGACCACGTCAGTGTGTATGTCCTCAGGACAAAGGCATTCTCCTGGATGACACCCCGTCCCTTATCTCGCTCAGGAAAAATATAACTCGAATCCAGTGCCATTATGGAGCATTGGGTCCATTTTCAAATTTTTCCAGTTAACCAGTCAGGTTCTTTGTAGCCTGTCATTTCTTTTTTTCTCTTAAGGTTATAATCAAGAACCACACATTGCTCTCAGTCTCGTCACGCCTTTTTATCACTGAGACAGTGACACTTTTAAAGGTCCAGACCAGTTGTTTTCCAGAATGTTCTACAATTTGGGTTTTTCGGATGATTAGCTCCAGTTTAAACATTCTGAACACAAACACTACACTAAGGAAAGTGTATCCTTGGTGCACCAGCCGTCGATGTCACTTTCCTCGGCCAGTCGTCCCGGCCTCTGGGTGCTGACAAAGCGCTCTTGGTCCTTCTCCAGCCACCAAAGTTCCCGTGGGGTGGCTAATGGGCTCAAATGCCATCACATCCTGCAAACATTTTCTGTCCTGCACTTCTCCAGGCTTCACACACATATACACTTATATATATATACACACACATACATATTTTCAATGTTCCCATAGTTTCCTAAAACGCATTCCAATCTTATCACGGTCAGGCACATACCTCGTCATGCTGCTAAAACGCCACCCCACGGACCTTCATTTCTCCACGTGTGACTTTTGTTGCTCACAGAGCCCATAAGAACCCAGAGCACTTCATCAACGGTGATTCTGTGGCCCTGGATGAATGAGAGCATTCAAAGTACCTGAGGAAATTACCAGTCCTGCAATGAACTGCCCCACTGTCTTTATGAATTCCCCCAAACCCTGGCCGGGTGGCTCAGTTGGTTGGAGTGCCGCCCCGTACACCAAAAGGTTGGGGGTTCGATTCCCAGTTAGGGCACATAGAGTCGCAGGTTTGATTCCTGGTTGGGGCACATATGGGCGACAAGTGAACACTGTTTCTCTTTCATATCAGCGTTTCTTTCTCTCTCTCCCCCGCCCCTCAAATCAATAAACATGCCTCACGTGAGGATATAAAAAAGAATTCATCCAAGAAATGTTTTCAATTTAACCCCAGTAGTATATACAAATCCCAAGAGACGTTTTCTACCTCTATACGTAACTGCACTTTTTAAAATGTACAAATTGTCAAGGAAATTTGTTGGCAAGTAAAAATTCAGTTGAAGAAATTTATTTTTTAAAACATAAGTCGGTGGTCTTAAAATGTTCATAACAAAAATAATAAAAAGTTGACATGATAAAGAATAGCATCAGTGCCCTCCAGGGATGGTGTTCATTTTTAACGACTTTGTACATAAACTTCGCGAAAATTCAAGGCTACATAGCTCCACGTGTACAGTTTGCTCTTACACTTACCTCTGTGTTGGCGGAGGGCACAAATTCCAGGGGTAAGTATTTCGTTCTGTCTCGAGGCTCATTAATCTCTGGCATCCACGTGCCCCGTCACAGATGAAAAGATGCAGAAAGTCCTGTTCCAGCGCTGCTCTGTCGTGGTTGCTTGTTGCTAGGAACACAGAGACACGCCAGGCTGCTGGGCACTCTTCTGTTCATTTGATAACTAAATATGGGCGAAGTGTCCTGTGGGAAAAACATCACCAAGAAATTCTTTCAAACTGCAACCTGGCTTTAAGTAGCTAAAGGATCGACTCCATCAATTTATAGCACAAACGACCTTCAAGATTTGGCTTCTGACATGCTGGAAACGTACAATGGGGGATGTAAACTGACTCCCAGTCTCAAACACGGTTTATGTCCAAAAACTACCCACTCACCGAAACTGTCATGATTAGATCAATGACACTTTTAACAGGAACAATCCTTCCTGCTTGACATGTCTGCAGACTTAGCTGGAGTGGAGTGGATGCAGTCTTAGAAAACCTTAAGAAACACATCAAACAGATTTCGAAAACACAGACCTATTCAGAGACGTCTCTTCATGTTATTTTGCACTGAGACTCTTTGGAGAGGGAACAGAGGGCCCCCCACTTCTCTGCACTTCCGTGGAGGAACGTAGGACACAGGAGACACGGCTCACAGCAGCACGGGCCCCTTTGTGCTCGGAAGTATCCGAGAGGCAGTGTCCTTGTAAGGCAGAGTCGGAGGCAGACGGCCTGAAGTTTTCTCTGACTTCTGTCAGGAGTCAGCTGTGTGACCTCGGCAAGGTCCGGGCAAAGCGTCTTTGCCTCCATGCCTCGGTTTCAGCCTTGTAAAACAGAGATGACTTCGTAAGGATGTTGTGAACATCAAATTAACAGATTCTTAGTGAAACTGTCTTATAAACCGAAACCCTCGCTAGAAGAGAAATGACCCACACTGGCTTTCCTCCGAGAGGTAAGGGGGTAGAAAGAGGAGGAATCTGTCATCCGGGAGAGGAAGAAGAAGCCACCCAAACCCTTATTTACTTCCTGATGCCCGAGTGAGGGCGGGCACGAGAAAACCCTAGGAGCCCTGGCCTCAGAGCCAGTCTGCTCCCACCCGCCTTTTCCCCACAGACCTTTGCAACACAGTGAATGCACTGTGGCTAGCTGGGGACAGAGAGAGAGACCTTCTGGAAGGGACACAGGGCCTCCCCTATAAGAGGCAGCCCACTAAAGACTGGGGACAGGGCAAGAAGACTTCGCCAGAGGCACTTTGGTCTCTCCATGAACACAAGCAATGGTGGCTGAAGGCTGAAGAAGGCGAGGCAAGACTCTGGGAAGACACCCTCAAAGGTCAGAAAGCCGGGGGTGTGAATGGCTGACAAAGAGTGCTGTGAGCCATGTGAAGACCTAGCAGTCAGGCTTTGGAACAGAAAAAGCACCCCAGGGCACAGAGAGTTAGCGCGTGGCCATAAAGCATAAGGAAATCTTATGAACTCTCGCCAGAGCTCAGATCCAAGTCCTACTAAAGACGGAGTCCTCGTCTTGCCTTCCAAAGAGCTGAAGCCGCATGATCTCGGTTCTGTAAACCCGCAGCAGAGCGGAGACAGCTGAAACCGATCAAACAGGTTAGTCTGACTCAGCCGCCTCCACCAGAATCAGCCTTTTTTGGGGGGTGCTAACGCTGTTTACTTCAGCCTGCACTGTTCTTTTGCTTACAACCTCTGTCATGGAATCAAGAATTATGAGACATCCAAAGTGACAGAAAGGTGGCCTTTGTTTAAGACAATGGTCAACAGAAACAGACCCTCCAGGGGCAGAGATGTTGGAATCACCTCAGGGACTTCAAACTACCACACTGAGTATTATTAACAATCTAGTGGAAATGGTATTTATTCAACGCGTGCAAACAGATGATGAGTTACAGCCAAAAGATGGAAACTAAAGAACCAAATGGAAACACTAGGGGGAAAGATGATATCCTAAGTAAAATATGTATACTGTTGATATTATATAATATCAGAAACAAAAAGTTTCTCCAGTGGGCCAATCTGAACCTCTCTAACGAGTTACATATGATTTGAAGCGCTAGGATTCCCAATACAAGTTTGCAGCTGAACGAGGCAAAACTGTAGGCAAGGAAACCAGTCGTAGCTGTCCAGCTTGCAGCCCCACGGAGCCCCACGGAGCAGAAGCGGAAGGCAGCCTGTTCCCCTCACGACCCTGAGGTTCTGTCCCACAGGGATCTGCTTAGCCTGCCTGCTGAAGGCTCATGGCTGCTTGCCCCCCGCGAGGATGGGGCCTAGCTCCCTTGCCGATGGTCCTTCCCAATTCAGAACAGACCCTCTCTGTTCCTGAGTCAACAATCAATGTACCTGTAGACTGAGCACCACTCCCCTCCCCGCCCAAACGACAAAGGACACAGGACTTGCTAATATAAAACTCTAAAAAGTCCTTGTCCGTAGAGGTGATGGAACTGGTAAGATTGGGACCCGGTTGCAGAGGTGTTCCCACTTCCGTGTGACCAACAGGGGGAGCCCTCGGACCAGGTGGGACTCAGATGTCCCACTTCAGTTTGGTGATTGATGCAGCCTGATCAGGCTCCTTGAGGTCAGTACGTAGATTTAACAGAGCACTCTCACTTGCATGAAAGGTATCAAACTCCTTGTTATTTTCATATCAGTTACAGTTAAAGTGTAACCCATTATTTATATCCATATGCTACCATATATTGCTAATGTGTTCACTTGAACATCCAGTTCCCAGTGGGAATATAAATTGGTTACAACCTCAGGTCATGTTGTATTATTCTTCCGTGTCTCCCAAAAGCCTTAAGACAGCTTAGATATAGGTGTTTGGTAATTTGATGAATAATTAGCTGTTTTGTTTGGGTTTTGCCCAGAAAAAAGTTCCCTCCATCTACCAGGGTTAGCCGTCCTGTATCACTGGACCGATGCATCGGCTTGAGCTCAGCTCTCTGGGAGAATGTGATTCCATGAGAAATGTTTTCCTGGGAAGAAAGGATGAGTATGTGCTTAAAAATAATAAAATAAGGATATATGGAGCTGGAGGAAGACAGGGAGGTAATGGAGGAGGAGGAAGAAGAACACGAAGAGAAGACAAAGAAGGAATAGAAAGAGGCGGAAGAGAATGGAGAATAAGAAATGGAGAAAATACACAAAATCAGAACTTTAGAAAAAAAACAGTTTTATCCTGTAAATGCTTAGGCATTCATTTTGTTATTTGCATGCACTGTCTCATTAAATCCCCACCACAAACTGACGGGCAAGTAGCTGCTATTGCCCAGTTTCCTACCCGAAGAGACCAAAGAAGGTCCCGAAGATCAAGACGCTTGTCCAAGGGCCACAGCAGGGATTTTACTGTGACCTGTCTTTCATCAGCGCCCAGCTCGAGGCCTGCACTCTGTTCTGAGCCCTGATAACAGAGGGTAGAAAACACGGTTTGGGTAGGAGAGGCGTCCCATGCGGTGCCATGGAGCTGAAGGCTCATGTTGGAGAGAAACAGTGGAGCCTGGAAAGTGGGACCAGACTGCAGCCTTCCTGGAGAACAGGAACAGAACGGCTCCGGTTACACTCAGGAGCGAAGGGGAATCTCGGACAAGCAGGAGGAGAAAAAAAGTAACTCGGGACTATTCCAGCCCCTGGGTGGAAGATGAATCAGATCTGACGATTAGAACAGCCAGAAGCAAGTGTAATAATTCACGATTGAGGTCCTATGAGCTTTTAACAGCCGGAATTAAAAGGAAAAGATAAATCTCAGCAACATTTCTCAGGAATTTTTTTTTTCAAAATCCAGCACAGAATTTTGTTCTGAGCTGCTTGCAATAAATACAGAATTGAGAATCCAGGCCATGTGTACAATGGGCTCAGTTGTGTGAATTTGGGCAAGTTATTCATCTGGGAAATTCCTTCCTCCATAAATGAAGTCGTATTAGATTGCCTCCAGTTTTTCTCCCTTCGCTACAGCACGAGGCTGAAGACTTTTTTTTTAAGCTCCAGCTTACAACAATGCAGACCCTTCAGAGTCTATTTCTTTAAAGGCATTAAGATTAGACTTTATCCACAGCCCTGTCCCCATGTTTGTAACACAGGAGATGCTCAGAATTATGTCCCGAATTCGATGAAATCAAGAAATCGATTTTAAAAAAGAAAGAAGAATGAATGAATTCCTGTCTCACACCTGCAGCTGCTGAAGCTAAGGATGGACAGGGAGCTGTTTCCAGTGTGTCCCTGCTCCTCGCCGCCCGCTCAGCCCCCAGCTGGGCCCTCCCGGGTGCAGCCCCCTGGGCAGCCTGTTCTGACAGTCAGCACAGGCTGCCCAGGCCTCCCGGACCAGGGCCCTGGAGGTGGCCCATGAACCTGGGTTCCAACCACCCCACCGGTGATCCTTAGGGACACAGAGGCTTGAGAAGCACTGCTTTCCCAGTGTCCTGAAAATCAACTCGGTTTCTTAGTTATTCCCCAGAATGTAATCCTCACTTAGAACCAAAGGTTTTGATCAAGGTATTTTCTTAATTTTAAGGTACTTACAATTTCTCTGTAATAGAATCAGGTGGGATATACAGGATGGAGCAAAAGTGCATTTACAGTGTGATACACGAAAGAGAGCTTATTCTTGTGTTGTTATTTATTAATTACGGTACCGTGTTGTCTTCCATATGAACAACTGCAAACCTACTTTTGCCCACCCTGTATTTATAGGTGTGTGTGTGTGTGTGTGTGTGTGTGTTGAACACTCATCCCAGGAACTCTTCTCCTCGGGAAGTCCCCTTGCAGCCCTAGGCAGCAAAGCTCTCCCTGTTCTTCCAGGACCATCTGAACCTCCCAAAACACCTTTTAGTCTAACAGTGTCTCCAAGAAGCATAGGACAACAGACCTGGTTGCCCCTTAACTTCTCCCTACACAAGCTGTTACACTAAAGGAAACGCCACCATCAAGACTGGTTCAAGAGACAGTCCTTTATAACGGCTTTGCTTTTCAACTCTTTCTGCCATCTGTCACCTTGTTCTGTTGGTTTCTGCTACAAAACCGTGGCCAAGTCCCCGAGTCCTCCAAGCCTCAGTCCACACCTGAAAGACAGAGGAGGTGCTGGGGCAGTAGCACCACGTCCGACACAAAGGACTTTCTCACAGAACTTCCAGTCCCTTCTTCCCCCTCTAATCTGTCCACCGTGCTTATCCCCACACCCCTCTCCAGAATGCCAGGGCTAACACAGATGATAACCTCCCCGAAATGCAGACGTGGGGAGGGGTGTAGCTCTGGGGTCCCTCATGCTGGACGACAGAGGCTCCACCCCGAGACCCACGCACAGGGAAAAGGAAGAGAAACCACTTCCCACGGCTGGAGTTGCCTCATTGAGGAAGCTGCAGAACAATCGTGGTTCCCAGAGGAGGCACCTGCCGGTCTTGGAGGCGCTTTGCTTCCAATACAGCAAGTAACCTCCCCAACAGCATGACAGTGTCTTAGTCCTTGTCCATCACCTAGTACTTTAACTACAGGCTCGCCTTTACCAAGCAAAGAGCAGGACTCCTCTCCATCCCGGTTCCTACTTTCTCAACTTCCAGGTCCTTTGAAGGAGCAGAGAGAGGAGATAGAACGAGCAGCTCTCGGTCAGACCAGCTCTCCGTCCTCAACGGGGTGCATCCCAGCACCCTTAGGTTAGGCCCACCGCTCCCATCTGGGCTTGGGAAGTCTGCCCGTTTCTCTCCCTGTCTCCGTGGGGACAGGTGTGAATGGCAGAGATGACAATGGCCAAGTACTGCCACAGCAGGGGCACGTGGGGGGGGGGGGGGGTGAGTCCAGCAATGCCCTGGACTGAAACTCGGTCATCGTGTGCCTCTGTGGCACCGTTCACATTACACTTCCTGTTCTAAAGTCTGCCAGTGTGCACTTCCATCAGGCTTGTGGAGTGAAGAATTATAGAAAAATTGAGGACTAGAGACATCAGTCCCAAAGCCTTGTGATACCCATACCCTGTGGGAAATACTCTCATTGGAAGAGTACATTACTGAGACCTTTAGTTCAGCTGATACACCCATTTTCCAAGGAGAGGAAGAGGCCACTGGTGCACATGTGTGGGTGGCTGGTGGGGAGCCGGGTGCCATGGTTTTATACAGATCATGGGACACGCATGGACTTAAAAAGAACAGCTAGCTTGTTTTTAGTTTCCAGCCGAGTGAAGGACAAAAATAAAACCATATATGTTTTTCCTTAGAGAGTAATGCACAAGCTAACAGGTAGTTTTACATTACGTAAAGTTATACAGCAAAAAAAAGTCCTCTCGGTATACCCGTCCAGATTCTGGGACTCCTCACTCCACGGCACCAGGGATCCCGCCGGTTTTCCCCGCCATCCACGGGTCAGCAGGCAGCAGGGCTCTCAAGCCGGGTCAGGCCCTTGTCAGTGTGGGAAGTCACATCACACACTCCACATCAAACTCATCAAATCAATTTTCTTCGCTACTTGGCCTTTCCTTCTTGTTTCATCCTGGTACCGGCCATCTATTCAAGTTCATTGACCATCATAAAAGAGGAGATTGGGTCTGGTTCTGAATGTTTTACTGATTTTGTAAGAATGAATCCATTTTGGCCACATGCGTACCAGGCAGAGCAAAACATACGTTCCACAATTCCAAAACTGGGCTAAATGGCAGGGTTGGGGCCGGTAGTATTTGAACTAATTCTATTTGGGAATCATTTAGGCTTGATCAATTTACAGAGGGTTTTTTTTTCCCCCTGTTTCCCTTCTCCAGGATTCCTGAAGACGTTCCTGGTTTCCGAGAACAGAGGAGTTTATTATTTCAGTCTGTGTTAGCACCTTGGAGACCAAAGAGATTTGTTTTGGTGCCCTTTATAAATACATTCAGTAACGCTATGCAAAGATTTGCCTCAGAGGCTTTGTTATGGTGATTCCTGCTGATAGACTTTAGAGCTGGGCGAACTCCCACCAGTCTGTGAAACAGCAACTATGTTACCTGACTGCTGTAAGCTATGCTGCCAGCTCAGTTCTTAAAACTGAAGGGGGAAGTGTTACTCGTCTATAGATGGATACGTACAGATACATCCATGTAGATTTAGATATGTAGGTATCTGCTTCCATAAAAGAAGTAACTCATATTTTACTGTTGTTAACTCGTTTAATCAGTGTCTAAGGTGGTGAATTTGCCCAAATATGCAAATGCAATAATTTTTTTAAGGCAGTTACAAAGGGATCGTGTCCTTGGTTTCATGCCAGGTACTTTGTATTTATTACGTCCTTTGAAATTTCCCATCATTCTAAATCTAACCTTGTAACTCACAGTTGGCGTAACTGTGATATCACCCATCTATCTGACTTCCTACAGAAGAAAAGGTCCCCAAATCAACAGGGCCGGTGGCAAGCTCCCTGAGTTTAGGATCAAAGAAACAAGGACACACAGTCTGCCTCCACCACATGTCCTTGAACTCCAAGTCTTTGTTTATCATTTATAGACTGAGGGTAATAAAACTACGCACGATGTCTGAGTGAAGATTTAAAGAGACCATGAAAACAGGGGCTCAGTGTAGCTGGGGCTTCTCCCTGCCTTCCTCTCTCTCTCTCTGCTGGTTTCCTTGCTGTCTTACTCTCTACTTCTGATGGATAATTAACTAAAGAGTCAGAAAGAAAGCAGTCTAAACAACCTCGTGTCACAGAGGAAGAGATTATGCTCCAAGGTGTTTAAAAATATAAACGCAGCTAAGCAGTGGCAAATTTAGTATAAAAGAATTCAAATCCAGTGTCATTTCTGTTACACATATTGAAGATACATGGCTACATCAAAAATTAATTTGCTACTCATCCTCGATGACCCCCTGCCACGCTAAGCTTAATTAAGAACTCTTACACACCTTTGCACAGTATTCACAAACTATGATGGTACAGTTCTATGAGCCTCAAAGAGGCACAGAGTGGCAGCCTGCAGACATTACCCATGTGCCACTGCCCAGCATCGGGCAACCGCTGCGGATGCAGGAAGGCTGCCCTCTGTTGCTCGACACCTTTCGAGGACAGACACACATCTCAGTAATAATGTGAACACTTTCTGTTTTTTAAACATCAAGAAGCCAAACAAGCCACTGGGGTGCACCTTCTGTAGTGATGGATAAAGCGAGAAACAAGCTATAAGAAGGGACCAGGTGAGAAAACAAGCATTCGACAGCGTAAGGCCAGCCACACGTGGTCTGCACTCAGTACAGGGACCAGGGCCAGCGGACAACCTTACTCCTCCTCGTTCTCTCTCCACGTGCTTTGATTACGACAGAGGGGACAAGTGAGCCTTGACAGGGTTGTCCTGTCACATTTCCCTTGGTCATCTTTGAATTTCATGGCTCACAGTGGGAGCTGAACAAACACTTAACAATTGATTCCTTGGGAGTGGGGCTACATTTAATTCCATCCACCTCCTACGCATCCTTCCTTGCTCACTTTGGTCAAATATCCACCCAATAAACATTCATTGAACACCCGCTATCTTGCAGGCCCTGTACTGGAGAAAATAAAGAAATATTTTTTTTAAAAAAAGGCCCTGCCTTTGAAGAACGTCAAATCCGAAGTCAGACACGGACAGACGGCCCCATAACTTCCTTTGATGGCATGTCGAAGTTATGCTGGGGGTGCCTCCTTTAAAGTGGCATCGGCTTGACTTGTTCCCCACGACGTCTGACATTACCACAAAGACCTCAGGAGCTGAGAAAAAAAAAAAACGCAGCTGTCAGTAATGATTAACACAACGGCGAGACTCGGTGTCTGAGAACGGATGTAGGTGGTTTTACACGGGTGTGTGGGACACGCATGCTGTGCAGGGACTACCGACACCGCGCAGCCCGACACTTCCTTTGGCAGGGCACGGATGTGAACGAGCCTCGCCTGGAAGTCGCAGCTTCCGGAACACAAGCTTAGGCGAGCCAATGAGGCTCGGTATTACTCATTGCAGCGATCATTTGCTTTTTCTGATGCAACATCTAAAACTTGTACAAGACACACAGCCAGGGCACCCAGAGAGGTCACGCACATTAATTTAGGACATGTTTCTGTTGACTACGGATGGAGATTCTACCTGCTAAAATTTATAACAAAGTCAAAAGATTCTGGGCTTAAACAAACAGCATCTCTCAGAATCTAAGATCAAAGCTTACAATCGGGTGACAGGTTTGAGGGAAATGATTCAGCAAGTTTTCTTTACATTAAACACCGCCCCCCTCCCCACTAAAAAAAATAGTTCTAAATGAATCGTTTGTATTCTGGATAACCACTACCTGCAAGGTGCTGTTACAGATGCTGTAGAGATAAAAAGATAGATACAATAAGCGTCGCATCATCAATGAATTTGCCATCAGACTGGGGGAGGGACTTTCAGGCATGTGAAAAAATAAAAAGAACAAGCGAAACCAGACAGCAGCAGAAATCCACGGCCAAGTGACTGGCGTTTGGTAATCAGATCCATATCCACACAATTAGGTAACAGTGACCATGAGCAAGCGCAACCCAGAAATCGTGTTGGATGTGAGCCTTACCAAAGAGCAGCATTTGGGTAAATCGGGAGGGTGGGTGTGGGAAAGGAGAAGAGGGGAGTGGAGCAAAGGCACGGGATCTGGGAAGCTTGGGGGAAGGAAGTCCGGGGAGAAGGGCTCGGACCCAGCCTGCGCAGGGGAGCCCTGGGGATGCAGGCTGCGGTCCGACGCGCGGGAATGTGAATGCAGAGCTACGGAGCTCAGACTGCCCTCCACGGGGAATGGTGAGCCACCGACTGTGTTTCGTCAGCACAGCCATGGGACACACCTGGAGAATAGGACCAGGTAGGTGTGCAGGAGAGGGGCGAGAGCCCCTTGTCTGCTGATACTTCGGTGTTCCTTCAAATAAATGTATTCTTTAAGTCTCTACTTCAAGCTGTGTGTATTAAGGCATGAAGAAACGTTCCCTTCATGTAGATTACGGGCCACTGCATACTGACACATAGTTCTATTATCTTTGCTGGCAGAAGAGCATCACTTTTGAGATTCTTCTGGTTTCCAAGTTAAACATTGTTTCCTGCTCTGCACAGTGCACAGTTTCCTCGGTTTCCTCATGCTTCCCTCTGGGAGTCCTTGGACCTCCACACTCGTGACACATGGGCTTGAACATGAAGAAGGCAGAGCCCATCACGGACCCTGTGACCCGTGCTGCACCATTTGTCTTCAGAACCCAGGGCACTGCACTGCCGGCCCACACTAATGCTCGGCTGCTGGTGTCAGGGTGGGCAGCGAGGCCTCTTTTGCACTGTGTGGCTTCTCACGTACACGTTGTCCAAATACTCAACCAAGATGGTTGTGCCTGTGCAGGTGGGTTGGCTTGTTCAGCTTCCATCCTCAGGGTCCGTCTCCTTTGGCAGGAGTAAGCCCAAGATTCATCTTGCTAATTTGGGAAGAGGCGTCATTGGAGAGCTGAGTGGTCTGGAAGTACGTCTTGATTTATTGCACCGATGTTAGAGCATCACACAGTGAGGGAGCCCAGGTAGGTGACTGGCTAGCCCACCTCTTCACCTGAATCTGATGAGGACCAGCCGCACTTTCACTCTCAACTATTCAGTTTAATGAAGTCCCTTGGACGGCCCCAGAACCATTGCCATGTGTCTCGTCAGAAACTAGCTAGGGCCATGTGCCAGGTTCGTATGTGCAGGATCACTGGCCCTAGGTCAGCAAGGGCAAGGTTGAATGTCAGTATATGTCACCTTCTCTGACCTGGTTCTGAACTCAGTGACTGGGCTCTGGGGTTATCTCTTCAGTTCTTACTTTTATCTGCTAAAAATAGCAGACACCAGACCAGTCTTTCTCGGATTCCATATTAAATCACACGACTTTTCCCCATAACCTTTCGAGACTAACATTTTTAACACTGAACCATCTAAGAGGAACAAAATCTGTAAGTAATACAGCATCATAATTTGAAGTATTGATTTGCAATCTTTTCTTAAAAAACGTAAACCGTTTTGATAGACTGAAGACCCTGAGAGAGCCCTGCACCCATTCCCTCATGCTCACACCACATAAAATTCTTTCCAAAAAATAAAATTTACCAACCCCCCCCCTCTAAACAGAAAGATCAATACAGACTTTGCTAGCACTGTGTTTGACTCAACATTTTAATCCACGCTTCTTATTTGAGGCCATCAAAGCACACAGAACTGATCCCGATCAGAAACTTTGGTTCTCTAGGTGACCTCCATAAATGACCTATAAAAGCACTCGGAGCTTCAGAACAGCCCCCAGCGTACACAGCGAAGCAGGTTGTGACCAACGGGCCGACCGATGTTATCAGCTCTGCGGGATGATGCTGCGTGGGTTGTGGAGGATGCTTTGGTGGCTTTGCGCACATCCACCCTGAAGACACACGAGGAAACCCAGGCCGGCCTGAAACCCGGCCCCCTCCAGCGGCAGTCTAGGGGAGGGCCGGTGCAAAGCACTCCTGACAGCAGGCGAGCTCCAAGGGCAGCGACCCCTGCTGAGCCTGTCTTCTCGCCTTGTTCTTGCTCCCCTCCCAAGGATCAAACGCCAGCCATGTAGTACGCCTGAGTACGTAGGAGAAAGGAAGCTATTTCTCCCTAAAAGGAGCCTCAACTGTTGCTCTCAACAACAGGGGCCCCACCCTGAAGCCTACAGTCAGCAGCAGCAAAACACGGCCATAATAAACAGAAATCCAGCAGGGGCAGGACTACCTGGTGTGTAACATCACCTACAGAAAACCACGTACTGGAGCTGGGGTGCAAAGCTACACAGACACCACCCCTGACCACTAGGGCAGCGTCAAACAGACAGTGTTCTAGATCTCAGTGTCCCCTTCTACACCCACATGAAGAATAATGATGATACCTGTATCACACCAACAGAGAAGCCAAATAAGATAACATATCCCAAAACAAACTGTAAAACGGCATGCACTTTAAGGCTGTGCTGTTTTTTCAGTTAGTGTTAAAAAATTCTCACCTAAGGATATGTTTATTGATTTTAGAGATAGAGGAAAGGAGAGAGAGAGAAACATCGATCAGTTACCTTCTGCATGTACCTGGAATGGGGATCGAACCTGCAACCCAGCCTGTGCCCTGCCTGGAGGTCAAGCCAGCAATCTCCTGGTCAACGGGACAACTCTCCAACCAACTGAGTCACCCGGCCAGGGCTAGACTTCTTTCTTTTTTTTAAGATTTTCTTTATTTATCTTCAGAGGTTAAGGGAAGGAGAGAAGGAGAGAAATATCAATGTATGGTTGCCTCTTGTGTGTCCCCTGCCGGGAACTGGCCTGCAACCTAGGCATGTGCCCTGACTGGGAATCGAACTGTGATCCTTTGGTTCACAGGCCCGTGCTCAATCCACTGAGCTACAGCAGCCAGGGCCAGGGCTAGACTTCTAAGTGGACATTTCATTTACTTACTTGTTAAAAGTTGCCAAAACTTACAGGAGGCTAGGAAGGCTACAAGACACTTACTGCGTGTTGGAAATTAAAAGCAGACACACAACCAGTGAACACAATTGCACACACGTGTGAACCCGCACGTACATGTATTTTGTAGGTGCACTGTGTGTGCATTTACAGGAATTTCAGCTGAAACTGGTGCTACAGCAGAACTGGGCTGTGAAGGGGAGGGGTCTACTTAGGGTGTCTGAGGGAGTGAGGCAGAGTTTCTGAGGAAGTGACAGTTTAGCCAACATTTGAAAGACAGGAAAGAGTGAATCGAGCCAGGGGGTGGGAGGGGAGAGCTGTGTGCAGGGCATGAATGAATGCCTTTGCACTAGGGACGTGTTAAACCTGACATTGAAGAAGCAGGTCCACAGTGTGCTGACCACGACAGCCAGCGGTCATCCCAGGAAACAGAATCTCGTCCCACCCCGTCATTCTCTCTGCTCTTTCCCACCTCGCTCCCTGGGCACCAATAACCACGCAGTGTTTGTTTTTTTAGCTCTTATGAGTGAATTTAGTGTTTTTCAAAGTATAACCATGTTCCCCAGAGATATCTGGCTAGAAACAGAAGCATGTTCTGGGACACTGCCCTGGAATTAATTATTCACAGAATCTTTGAGAGGCACTCTGGAACCCACCTTTGTCACAGTCGCCTCAGGTGACTTCGGGGAAAACAGCCATGAAAACTGCTGAACCAGGCACTAAGCTAGAGTTAGGGTTAGGGTTCGGGTACCGGCACTGGTATTGCATACAATACCAAATCAGACACTCACATTCCCTGACCTCATAATATAGTCCAGGAGGTGAGGCAGATATAATTATAATCGAAGATAGAATTGACACAGTATCTTGTTAGGATACCCAACGAAACAGATGTAACCCGTGAAAGGCTAAAGAGTTCTGGTTTGCAGGTCAAGGGAAATCCCTGTTGCTCAGCCACAGCCCCAAGCCGCCTTGCTAGGCTTCCCTGGAAAGTGCAGCGAGGCCAAGGCCCTCTGAACCATGAGACTCACGAGGGAGTGTGAGTCTCGACTCTCAGCTCAGAGACGAGGGACACTGTAGAAGTTCCACAGGGTCTGGCCCAACATCTCCAACAACAGACAACCTGGGAAGGACAGGAGGACACAGAGCGAAACAGAGACGGACAGAGCCCAGGAGTGCGGGGCCGAACAAGTGGGCCCAGGAAAGGTGACTGCCGCTGCTGCACCTCGTAATTGAGAAAACCTCCCGCTCCAGACAGCACGAGTGGTGTCCACTCAGTCACTGAATAGCACGGCCCGCCCTCGAGGTAGCTTTAGCTCGGGTCCAGAACTGAAACACTTCACTACAGTTATCCACCTGGGTTCCCGCCCAGCCGCCTCGATGGAGACGGTTTGCTGAGACGGTTTTTTACCTGGCTGCCAAATCCTTCTTTCTTGTCTTCATCTCTAAGGTCAGTCTGAACTTGACTTGGCCTGGGTTTTTATGACACCAAGAAGGAGGCCCTTGACTCTGCCCTGTGTGAACTCATCTTTCCGGCCTTGACTTCAGGGGCTCTGAAGACACTCCCTTGCTGATGTTGTGAGGGCAATCAGCACCGGGAAGGGCACATTCACAGCGAGGGCAGAGTTGAAGAGGGGACAGGGCCCACGTGGCCTTCCTTCCCTTTCTCCGTGTTCCTACTCTTGGTCCTCTAAGCACAGAGTAAGGGCTCACAATGTCGGCTGAGCTGGTTGAATCAGAAAGGCCAGTCCACTGCTGGTATTGGTGTTCCTGGCAAAATTCATGCTCCCAGCAATGACTTGTTCCTTTTTTATCATCCTACACTGAAAAGAGTTCTCATTTCTCAAAAATTCCAGCCGTGAAAGAAAATGAACAGTTTCATTCTGCCCTCAGTAACCCTGAAAGTTCCCGCACAGAAATGCAACAGGAGCTATAAACTCCCCAAATCCAAAAAATTCTATCAACTACTAACTAAAAAGGCAGCATTTTCCTAATTCCTCTTCAGTCTGTGTTCCCGGCAGTTAGTGAGAAGATGCTGGTAAAAACAGTGGTTTCCCTAACAGAAACACATTGACCTTTTGCCCTTTCTGAAGGTATTTTCCTCTTTAACATTTGAAGAACAGTAAGATTTCGTTTTTCCTACTGAGTAACTGGTGGCTACATAGCTGAAGCTGTCAGCTGAAATCGTGGGAAGGAAAAGGAGGGTACAAAAAATTTCCCTAGGAAATATGATTTGCATCACCTGTTCACCTAGAACGATTTCACTACTCTTAAGGACTAACCTACCGCTTCCGGAGACATGGGCACCTCCGAAACGTGAAGGTCACAAAGGAACATGCACACAGTGGGGGCAATGCCGACCTTTACAAGAAAATTAAAATGGAACACTTTTAGGACGTTGGCATGCAAAGGTAAATGGAATCTGGTTTTTAAAAGTCACTGAAAACATCTGACCCATAGAGCAGAGAGTAAGCGGTAAAAAAGGTTTGAAAGTGTGATCATGGAAAAACTGTCTAAACTATGCATTGTGCTCAATGACAGGAAAGTCAGAAGCCCCCACATTTGGTTCAGAAAGAAAGAGAAAAAGCCTTCTACAAAGAATCAATCATTGCAACTTGGGTTTAGCAGATTATAATAGAGAATCAGGATGAAAAAAAAAGGATCAGTTGGAAAACTGGACAGGGTGCCAGAACCCACCAATGACCTAAGAACCTTCCTATGTCAAATCCATTGGTTAATTACTATTTCTTCTCTTTCTTGATCTGTCAGAGGCATTTAATACACACACACACACACACACACACACACACACACACACACATCTCATCCTTGTGAAAATACCTACCTCCTCCCCTTGGGTCCAAGACATCCCACCCTCCAGCCCTCCTATCTCAGGGAAAAGCACTGAGGCAGGAGAAATAGCAGGTCCCAGAGGCAGGAGACGATTAAGTGCTGGATGGCGATGAAGTACTAGACGGTGATGCAGAGAACGGCAGGATGAAGTTCTGGAAGCTCCTAGGGCCAGATAATGAGGACCTCGTAGACCAACCTAAGAGTTTGCGTTTTCTACGTATTCTGTCGTCTTCCCCCCAGATCCCCACAGGCTCCCATCTGATCTCTCTGCTTCATTTGCACACCCCTTTCTCCTTAAGTCTGTTTTCCAAAGCACGCCAGGACTCTTTTAAAAACATCAATGAAAGCCTGTAACGTTCTTTCTTGGAAACACCTAGTGGCTTCCATCTCACTCAGAATACTCAGAACCCCAAGCTCTGTAGGTTGGTCTGCGGGCCCTCATCCCCAAGCCCTCATGACAGTGAGCACTTCACCCTGCCCTTCCCTCCATCACTGCCCGTCACTGCACCACCTCCTGCCGCAGGGCCCGGGGACCCGCTGCTGCTCCTCCTCTCCGGACCCTCTTCCCGGAGACAGGCCCAAAACTTGCACGCTGACTTCTTTCAGGTCCCCGCTCAAACCCTGCATCCTCCGGGAGGGTGATGCCCATACCTTCTCCTCCAACATCATCCTCCACTTTTCTTTCCTCTCGTGGCTCAGATGTCACCGCCAGGCAGTCCACCGTGTGTTTACCTATCTGTTTGCTGTCTGCCCGCCCCCACGGCCGCAGCTCCACCACAATGTAAGTGCCAGGAGGGCAGGGACTTATCCGTTCTGTTCTCTGTTACATTTGCTGTGTCCAGAGCAATTCCTCAAACCTAATGGGAACTAAAAATTTGGTTTTTAATACAGTTGATTCCAAATTGAATATGTGTGAGTTATACTTAGTAAACAAAAGTGGTTTATAAAATGGTGCGGTTAGTCTCAATAACTTCTCTTGATCTTGTAAAGTCCTCAGCTGACTCCCCGTGGACCTTCTGGTGATAATGGATGAGGTGCCAGTGTTCATTTCTATTGGTACAAACAATCTATCACATACGCCCAATGCAAAGGAAACTGTCGTCAGTAGTAGCTAAACACTAACCAATTCATTTTGAACTATACATTAATAAAATGTTATCAATAAATCTGAAGGCATATACAGTCAAAGCGATTAAGACACCAAGTAAATACCAAAAAACCCACAAGAATAAAAGGCAAATGATCAGTACTCACACACGTGGTAATGAGCTTGTGATCACAAAACCATGGTAGGAAAAAATCAAGGCCGAATCACTGATTCACCTCCACATGACCAACCTACACAGTTTCCACAGAAAACAGAGAACCTACTAGGGCACCTATGGCCTTTGCTCTCGCGTTCTCCGAAGGTGGTATGAGGCCTGCTCATGAACCCTTTCAGCAAGCAGGCCCAAGAAAAAACACCTTGGGGACTCACAGAAGGGCAACATAATGGATTCTGGCTTCCTTACACACCTTAAGTGGAGTCTGGGTATCTACAGGAAGTTATCCACGAACACTGAGTTAAGTCCCCTTGTGGGTTCGGGAACGACAAGACTCTCGCCATGAGTCACCTTCACAAGTGTCCTAGGCCATTGACTTGTGGCCAAGGATCAGGCGAGTCATGAGGAAACCAGATGCTCAGCTTCCAAGACAAAATCCAGGGGATTTCTCAGGGATGACCCCCGTCTCTTGAGCAGCTTCCAGTGCATTTAAGAACTAGGCACATCTACAGAGACACACGAGTGAGCGCTAAACCAGATCTATCACGAGAAATAGTAAAAGACACATGGAGGATTCATTCACTCTTCTAAGTTGTTCATTTCTGATTTCTCACTCTCCCAGTTTAGGAAAAGATCATCAGACTCATGTATATGAAAATGAGTGTTTTTGCACATTTTGAGAAGATTTGATCACAAAAAAGCAGGCTGTGAAGTAACATCAAGTGCTCTCTCCCTTTTTCTTAAAACTTCCATTCATATTGCACGTGCTGAACAACAGCAAAGGCAGCATGGGCGCTGGTGGCCAGTACCAAGGAGCCGCTACTGGCCCTTGCAAACTCGTCAGCTAAAAATAGTATTAGAAAATAAATATCACAGTGAAGATGCCAAATGATGTGGGTATGGAACATGCCTTCTAATCCCAGGAAGAAACAAAGACAAGAATGAAGTTCCGTAGGTGGGTAGCAGGAAAATGCCCTGCAGGGTGGACTACGTGGTTGACTCGTATGGGGTGGGCACAGTAGGCTCACAGTTGCACTGTGATGTTCTGTTGAGTTAACAGAGCTACTACAATAATCGTCAACTGCATGTCTTTTTCCATACAAACAACTGCGACCCTACTTCTGCCCACTCCTGTCTTCCAGAATAGCCCCTCGTCTTTTTTACACCCCCAAAATAATTCTGTCCCACTTTGTTCTTACCCACTTTGTCTCAGTGGCCTCAGATAAGATCTACAACTCTTTCCCTTCCCTTAAGACTATACTTATGCATGTAGGTAACGAAAAGATAGTCACGTATTTATTACACAGATGTCCATCGAGCATCTTCTATGTGGCAAGCACTGTCCCAGGCACCAGGGAAGAGCAGTGTGCTGACAGACAGTGCTCTTGTGGGACTTATGTCTCAGCATGAAGAGACAGCAACGAGGGGACATGCAGACTGCCAGACGATTATAATCGCCGTGAGTGGGAGTGACCCAGGGAAGGAGGAGCGGGCGTGGGAGGGCGGCGAGGTAAACGGTAGTCGGGGAAGCTTACTGAGAAGCAGAGGTGGGAGACCAATCGAGAAACACAAGGGGAGCAAGTCATCCAGATAGTCGAGAAATAATCTCCTCAGGGAGGAAACAAGTTGTGCAAAGGAAACATGCCTGCGTGGTCAAGGAAAAACTGTGGGTGGAGGGAAGGACTCAACGAAGATAGAGATTACAGGTCAGTCTGCTTAGAGGTCTGTAGGGTATTATGACTTTGGCTTTGCTCTGAGTAAAGTTTAGGGTCAATGGAAGGTTCTGAGCAGATGGGTGAATAATCTAATCTTTTTAAGAGATCATTCTGGCTGTTATGTTGAGAAGAGACTAAAGGTGTGGTATGAGGGTTTTTAAAAAGAAAGATTATATATAAGAGGTTACTGCTATAATCCAAGCAAAGGATGATGATGCCTTAGATCAGGTCAGTGGCCCTAGAAGTGACAAGAAAAACTCAGATTCTAAATATTTTGAAGGCAAAGCTAACAGGATGTACTATAGACTAGAAGTGAGAGGCCTCAAGATTGATTCTAAAGATTATGGCCTGAGCACCTAGAAAAATAGAGTTGTTGTGCTGATCAGAAAACATTTTGCAAAAGCAGCGAGCAGTGATGGGAAATGCTATGGACATGCTAGCTTTGAGAGGCTCAGTAAACATTCACACTGAAGGGAAGGTGGGTCTTTGACATATGGAGGGTATGAAAACCATGAGGATGAAGCAGAGTATTCAGGAATCCAACAGGAAGCAGAAAGAATCGATGACCGGGCTTTGGGCCATGCCGGAATTAAGGAAGAGGGCAAAGTGAACCCGCGATGGAAAAGGAAAACAAAGAGCCACTGAAACTACAGGAAAATCAGGCTTGCCCTGGAAGACAAATGAAAAAAGATTTCTAGGAGGAAGTAATGATCAACTAGTCTGATTTTACTCATCATCCAAGTAAGAGGAGGAGCCGAGACACTGGTTTTCGTGACTGGAGATCTCAGGGATGTGGGTGAGGGCGGTTTCTGTAAATACCGAAAGCAAAAGCTTAACCGGGGATAAAATGGGAATTGAAGGCAGCATAGTTGAGGGGGAGGGGTAATGAGATCAAGAGATCTAATTTTTATTTAAATGGGGGAAAAAATTTAGGACTCAATCCATAGTTAGATGCTGATTAGAAAGATCACACTCTCGGGGAGAATTCCAGAGAGAAGAGGACTGTTGGAGCAATGTCCTTCTGGGAAGAGAGGGGTTGGCTCGAGACTTCCACATGGGCAACGCCTCCACACCGACATGCACAGGAGAGAACATCTGTGGGCACGGAGGCTGGGTAGATGCAACAGTGGGAATTTGCAGAATTTCTCCTCTAACCGCCTTTATTTTCTCAGTAAAATGGGAAACAAGACCATCACCTGAGGGTACGGGTTCTAAGGACACGACTTGT
This sequence comes from Sturnira hondurensis, assembly GCF_014824575.4. Classification (NCBI taxonomy): domain Eukaryota; kingdom Metazoa; phylum Chordata; class Mammalia; order Chiroptera; family Phyllostomidae; genus Sturnira; species Sturnira hondurensis. Next base: position 10,587,917 of record NW_028091156.1, read on the forward strand.
AACATCATTCAAGGGAGGAGGGTGGGAAGAGAAGGGGCAGAGGCCTGCTGGTCACCTGCCATCTCAGCGCAGACCTGTGCCCGCCCAAGGGCTGGGCGGGGCCCAGAGGGCCTACAGCCTGCAGGCTGTGCTGGGAGGGGCGGGGCTGACGGGGGCTGAGGGCCACCAGGAGGAAATGAAACCTGGGGCAGCTGAATCAGGTCTGGCGGCCCACTTCTGCCTCCAGTTCTGTCTGGACTCGGCCACTGCCACCAACAAGTTTCAGTTCTACAAATCCAAACGCCCCTGGGGTACTTCAGCTTGGTTATTGGGGTGGTGGGAACCTTAGGGATGCAGGAGGGTGTGCCGTGTTGATTTCTCATGAAGAATCCCAATTTACGGGGTCTTTATCTTTCTGTTGCAAAGTCATCGATGTCGCCTGCACAAAATATTTCTTCCTTGAGAACTGGCCTAAACAGGAGTATTTTTATATAAACTGGAATTTTATCAAACTCTAGTGCAAGTCTGAGGGTCTCACATGTTGCTTTTTGAATCGGAGTGGAACAAGTAGCATTTGGATGAGGCCACGATGCCTGGTCGTGAATGCTGGAGTCACCTTCTGTGACGGGAACTGCACGTAGCTCCTTACGGCACTTTCCCTATAACCAACTGCAGAGGTTTTATCTCAGACTCTAGTATCAATCTCCCATGCACAGTCATTCATTCAGCAAATATTTAAGTACCTCCTATGTATCTATCAGGCACAGAGTCTACAGCAATGAAAATACATTCAAAGATCCTTGCCCGTGTGCAAGCTAGAGGAAGAAATATGGACAACACACAATGAACATGATAAACAGAAAACAATTTAATATCGAAGGAGGTCATCCGCATGTTGAGAAAAACTGCATCAGAGTAAGAACAAGCGTGGGGAGACAGTTTGCAATATGAACAGTGTGGTCAGAATGAGTCCCACTGAAAAACTAACAACAAAGAGATGAGGGTGTGAGCCCCAGACTCTCTGGGGAAGAGAAAGCCAGGCAGAGGGAACAGCCAGTGCGAAGCCTCAGAGGAGAAAGGGCACCTGAAGCACATCAGTGTGAAAGGTCAGCTTGAGGGTTGCGGGTGAGGAGAACAGTAGATGATGGGACCACTTACATAGTTTGTGGGGTCCAGTACAACCTTAAAGTGTGGGGCTCCTGGTTCGAAATCATTAAGAATCTCTAAGATCGCTGGAGCAGAGCCTTAACCCCTGCACCTTCTGAGCACCACACCCTGTGTGACTGTGCAGGTCACACACGCACGAAGCAGGCCTTGGCAGGAAGACAGGTCTGATGGGAGGAGAGGGATGGAACATATTTTAAAGGGCCTCCTAGGTCCTTGCAAGAACGTTGACTGGTACTCTGAGAGAAATGGCACATCACGGGAGGGTTTTAAGCTATTTAACTTACAGCATCCGTATAGAAATCAGTCTGGGGCCCAAAGGAGACCTGGAGAGACTAGTGCGATACTCCCGGTGAGGGATGCTGGTGGCGTGGTCCGGACATTGTGCAGAGTGGAGACAAGTGCCACGCTGGCTACATCTGGAAGACGAAACCCACAAGATTAGTCATGGGTTTTATGTAGGGAGAAAGAGAAATTTCAAGAGGCCATGAAGCATGACTCCAAGGTTTGGGGCCCAGGGAACAGAAAGAGAGGTGTTGCCCCAAGCTTAGAAAAGGAAGTGTGGGGGAGAGAGACAGCAGGCTGTGGGTGGCGGGGGTCAGGAGTTCAGCTCTCATCATGGAGGTCTGGGATCCTTCTCAGGTGCTCAGTGGCGGGGACGTGACTGTGGCAGTTAGGACAGCGGTCAGGTTGGAGATACCCATAGAAAAGTCTTCATTCGTCAGTGCCACCAAAGTAGGGACCCAGTTCCCCAGATTGGGCCACGATCAGTTGTCTTATTAGCCTTGGCTAACGATACCTGCACTGTTATATTTACTTTTCACTCCATTTCTCTTTTCTTAAAAAGACTTTTTCCCTCACGTGACAGCATGCCTTAGCTGAAACTGAACCCTAAGAAGTTTGCAATGTGACCAAGAAGCTGGGGAAAACCGTTTCCCAACATCACAATTAGTTTTCTGTATCAGCATTAGACATTTGCATTCAACTTTGGAACAGACTATTTATTTTTCTTAAACCTCAAGAATGGCTCTTCTGTTGTGCACTTGTAAAGAAAATCATCTATGACATCAATGACGTCATCACCCATCTCGACACAGGTCATACATGGTCTGGATGAGAAACGCTGCATCAGGCTTTTGTGGGTTGAAGGGGAGGCCGCACCGTCCAGGGCTGGGAAGGACCAGCAATGAACCGTTTCTGGGCTTTTGCTTGTACCTGGTGACCCCTCGGGGGGTTTTGTCCACCTTGTAAAATGGGCTCTGTCCACCTTGGCACTTGGACTTCAGTTAGGGCTGGGTAATTCTTCTTTGGGGGGAGGCTGTCCCGGACACTGAAGCCTGCTGACCTTCATCCCTGGCCTCTGACCTCTCCTCCCCGGTCACAGCAATCAAACGCATCTCCAGAATTTGTTAACGCCCCCAGGCTGGCAGACTGGGCCCCGAAGTGGCTGTGAACCACCGATACAGAATCTACTACTTGACAGACTCCAATAGAGAATCAAATCCATTTTCATAATATATTTCGTCATTCTTTCACTTTGGGAAACCACCTGGAAGTCATCCACCAAGCGAAGACGATGAAACTGCAGAAAGGCCGAGGCAAACACCGTATCTCCCCAAATACTCTCCAGAGTGTCATCATTCAGGGACACTCTGCACACTCCGTCCTTTGATGAGGCAGGCAAATGATCAGTTATCTCTGTGTCATAGCCCTGCTCCCCAGAGATGACAGTTGGCTAACCTCCTTCCTTCGTCAGAAATTCAACAGCCCAGAAACAGCAAGTCCCAAGCGATGTTTGGCTACTCAGTGGGGTCTGTGTCTCACTCAGCTGGGTAACGGGCAGGAAGACCACAGAGTCTTACTGTGGAACTCTGGTTTGTTTTTTTTTGTTTTTTGTGGGTTTTTTTTTTTTTTGAGAGAGAGAGAGGGAGGGCGTGAGGGAAGGAAAGAGAGAGAGACACAGAGAGAGCAGCATCGATTTGTTGTCCCACCCATTTTTATGCATTTATTGGATGATCCTTGTATGTGCCCGGATGAGGGATCAGACCCGCAACCTTGGTGGGGAGTGATGACACTGTACTCACCTGCACTACCTGGCCAGGCCCCTGCTGGTTTCAATCTGTTTACTGACAACAGCCTCACCTGGAGCACACTTTCCCACTGATATCTTTTAATAGAATTACTTTTCATGCCACACATTTAAAAAGCTTTGCGCTAATTGCTTAGATTTCCATTTTGGCAGGGACAATGGTTTGTAACTTCTGACTGGATCCTAAGTATTGTTTTGCTTTGTTTCCATATTTGCCCATTACATCCCCATCTCCCACGTGAGGCCAAGCTAAAGCTGTACAGCCTTCGTGCACAGAGAGCATTTCTTATCAGGAATCTGACTAGAATCTCTGCAGCAGTCTGCTTCCAGGGCTAGAAGAACAAGCCACTTATTTCAAACATTTGATCCAAGATAACACCAATAATGTCACAGAATCTGATTAGTCCTCACAGTTCCTTAGTTTACTCTTGGTTAGGATTGAACTTGGATCCTGGTTTGCTGACTTTCTTCCACTGATTATCAGTGGCCTGAAAATGCAGAGAGGGGACATTGGGCAGTTCGAGGGTTGAAAATACCTCTGAGCCAATCTTTCATTCAACAGGTATTTTTAACACCCCCCTGCCACATATTATACTTTTTTCTAGATCTCCTACGCTTTTTAGTATTTCAGACAAGAATACTGGGTGGTAGCATGTCTTGTAAAAAATGATGTAAATAGGGGGAAAAAACGTTTTCATTTCTTCCCATGTTGCTTATAGGAAGAACCACAGACAGGAGGGAATGCACTCTCTCCCTCTCCCTCCGGGCAGGGAAGACAAGCAAATGGACAGGCAGCATGCAGTGGATTCTTTCTACTGTTAGTGAAACTTAACCAGATATTGAGGTGAATGGATTTTTCTGCACTCTGCAAAGTACAGCTACAGTCTTTGGAGAGTTCGCAACTTTTTTATTTGAATTTCTTGGTGCAGCCTACAGGGCTTGTGAGAAACATTGTCCCCTTTAATTTAAAAAAAAAAAAAAGAATGAAAACCATTCCATAGCAACTGTCTGAGGAAGAGGATAAAAAAGGAAAGAAACAAGAAAAGCCACAGAGCCCCGGCTGCACTTAGAGCCCAGTGCACTTCCTGTTCACTCTGGGCAGGGCATCGTGGGCCATGGGCCGTGTGTTCTGAATTCACATTTGAAAAATGTTCATTCTGGGAGGAAACTGGGCACGGCCTGCAGAGGAAAACAGCATTCACAGAACTGTTATTCAAAACGATGCACTGAGAGCTGGACTGCTTATTTCAATGAACCCTGCCTGAGCCACTACAGGGGGGAAATGGCGCATTTTATGATGGGTAACTTCTGATTTACAATGTGAACGCAGCTTCACAACAATTAGTAGACTCTGAAAGCAAATCAAGCATCAAAGCCTGAGTAGCTGACAGTCTGGGGTCTCGTTGCTCCAAGCAGGGATGTCAGAAGAGGGGGCCTTGGCTTTGGGTGACTCCCCCTGAGCCCGGCGTGGAGTCGTCTTGCTGGGGGGTGAGATTTGAAGCCGCTCTGTTTGCAGCACCCATATTACGTCTGAGATCCCTGAGGCGACCAAGGTTTCTATTCTGCCCTCCCTGGTCAGCGGGTGCATTTCCCAGTTCAAGTCTCTGCAACTCCTCCTGGTCTAAAGCTCCTCTGAAGTCTTCCTATCTTCGCCTGGGATCTAATTTAGGGCAGCCAAGGATAATTCACTCATTACCACTGTGCCATTCTTCTAAACCAGAAGCTTACGTCCCAGAGATGTGAAAGTGATTTCTAGCTGCCACGGTTTCACGGCAGTGACCACTGTATGTCATGTCCTGCTGCTCTGCTCATAATATTTAGACAGTTCCGTAGCAACACGGCCAGTACAACCTCCAGAGGTCTGCATTCCGCCGGCCACGTGCGGAGGGCTGGAGGGATGCCTGAGGCCAGGGAGCACGTTGCAGTGCACGGCCTCCGAAATGCTCCCTTTATGGTAGGAACTGCAGGAACCTGGAACAGCGGAGATGGTCTCGGGGCTCTGTACTCAGAGCTGATGGCAATTTCTAGAAATGGCCCATTCGCGCTTGCCGTCTTTTGGCTTTATTTATAAGGCATCGAGAGATCCTCTTCTTCGATTCTGAAAACAGGCTGATAAAACTGGTCTGCTCTAACATTGATCTATTTTTTTTCCAGGGTAGAAATATAGATGGCCACCTTTTTCTCACCCAAAATGTTTTACATGAAAATATTGGTGGACATGACAGAGATGCAAATATTTTTCATAAAATTTTGTTCTCTTTCCATATATACTTCTTCAAATTCAAAGGTCAAGCTTTCATTTTGGTTTGCTTTTGAACCAGACAAGAAAATCTGACTTGTTAAAACTGCACGTTTGCATTAAAATAGATTTTCTACAGCGCCCAGCACAGATGTTCTATTTCATTTATTTTCTGGGAGTTTCTCCAGAAGTAGCCATCTGTGTGGCTCCGGGTCAGAGTCCCTCATGATATTGTTACCAAGTTATTTGCCAGGGCTACTGTCATCACTTTCCACATTATTGGTTTTGTCACCTACAGTCAAGAGATTCTCCCCCTCCTTTTCTTTTTGACTTTAAAGTCCCCATGCCATCGGTCGCTAATGTGTCACCGGCACCCCCCTGGGTAAAATTAATGGTGTTTCGTTTCTGCCTGGCTTCCTCGGAAAGCACAGCCGTTGGTTGAAATGATCCCCATGTCTCATTGATCAGGAACAGGGTTTGGACCAGGCCCAGGGGTCAGTCTGAGACACAGGGACCCCTCAAACTCCCAGGGCTTCATCACCGTCGGGGTAGAGGCAGTTCGGAAGAGACACAACATTTGGTTTGGGCATCCTCCAGCACGCTGGGTCTCGGGCTTGCGTGTGCGTGCGAATCACGCGGGCACCTTGTTAAGCCACAGATTTAACTCAATAGGTCTGGGGTGAGCCTGAGACCCCACACCGAGCACGGAGATTTTAAAGAAATGTTGTTGACAGCCTCTCTTGTCCCGGTTAGCGGGTCTCATCTCTGTCTCGTCCTCTTCTCTACCAGCCTTGAGAGACAGCTCCCTGTGTTTCCCATCTGCACTTCATTCCAAACCTAGTCCCTCTGTGTGTGATCCTCTCTCTTGCCACAGGGGCTGCTTACACCCAGGTCACGTCCCCTCATGTGGGGCGACTGGACTGCCTTTCACCCACGTCCTGCAGCCTTTTATAGAACACACAATATTTTATATAATCATCCCATTTGATGCTGGACACAACCTGTGTGGTAGACAAGGTTAACATCATCCCAGCCTTACCAATTAGGAGACAGGCGCGGGAAAAGGACATGACCTTCTCCAGGCCCGGGAGATGGCAAGGGGCAGCACTGAACTTCGCATCTAGACCCCCATTCCTCAAACTTGACTCTGCCTTCCCGAGACCACACAACAATAGCACTGTGAAACCCACTAACAATTTCAACCTGCCTTACAGACGTGTAGCCAGTTAGGACTGGAGAGGCTCACAGACCAGGAGATCTAACAGCCATTGCTTCATAGCTCCGGAAAATCACAGTCTAGGTGCCTAACTTCAGAACTAACTGTAGGCTCAACCAGTCCTCGAGTCAACCGACTTCCAGACGTAGCAATCCTTTCCTAGCTTACTCCCTTGGATGCCCCCTGGCGTTTTGGGTTTCACCTCAATTGTTCCAGTAGCAGGTGCAGCAGTAACCCCCCCGCCAGTTTTGAAGGTGCGCTCTGCTGAGACAGGCCCGACTTCCAGCTCTGCAGTAGTTGGAGCTCAGTGACAGCCCCTCCGGGCAGCAAGGCACCTACAGTCCTTCCCAACCCCAGCCCCGTCACAGTCCAGCTCCTCCTCAGAGCCCTGCCTCCCCATCCTCCCTGAGCCCACCCAGCACTTGCAGCCTCTGCGTCCCTATTTCACTCCCCACGCCTCCCCGAGGTCAGTGTCCGACCTGTCATGCCATCCTGTTCCAAGTCACCTTTCCCACACATCCCTGCACTACTCACAGTGTCCCCCTCACTGAGGACAGTAGGGATGTGACAAGCTATTTCTTCTCCCTAAAACACTCCCACGTATTGTTGAACCACATAGGAAATTCCTGCTTAAGTCCTTCCTTCTCAGTTAAAATACGACTTCTTCCATGAAACCCCCGCCGATGTCTCCAGGCAACTCACAGGGGTGCTCTCCTGGGCTCTCAGAGCTCTCCGTGCATCCTCCCCATTACGTCCGCACACCTGTTTGCTCACGCACAATCCCGCCTCACAGACACACGCCCCTGCCTCTGCAGGGCTGAGTACAGTGTCCCGGCCGCAGCCAGCACTGAGTGTTTGTGAAACCAGTCAGAACAGGAAAGGGACAGCCCTTAATAGTCCAGGCGCTCTGGCTCTTTCCAACTTGAATGGAGACAGAGCGAGAAGCTCAGAGAGGACATCTTCCGGGAAGCGGGTCGTGGGCGTCGTGGGCTTGGACCTGATGCCTGCAGGAACTACTGTGAAGCAAGGCTGGAGGAAGACCAAGTGAGATTCTGTTCTGACACCACTGTTCTTTCAGAAGTCAAAGCCTCCCCCCTGGAGATTCTTGTCTCTGGAACCTTCTAGAGTTATGCCACTTCCTCTACATCGGGACTGCACTGCACAACTTCTACTCCTTTAGCTCGAGGGACTTCCAGAAACCTCTGGTTTTCAACACAACCTTCTCCCAGGAGACGCTCGCCTCCTTCCCACAACGGACGACCTTCCACAGACAGACAGCGCCGGGGCTGTCCCTGGTCCATCTAGAGGGACCGACGTCCGTGTTTCCAAAGCCCTGTTCTCTCGATTGTTTCCCAGAATATAAGCTGCAGGACAGGGCTTTTGTCCATCTTCCTGCTGGACTGTGAACTACCTAACAGCAGGTAAACCGACCTACTTCAAGAATGATTTTCAAATCCCAGCAATGTTCCACACTCTTTGGGGAACAACTGTGGACCCCTACATTTAAAAGATGAAGGGAGGGGGGAAGTGGAAGGGGAAACACGAAAGGCCACAAAGATACCTGTGTAGCTAGTGTTCTGGATGCGCGCGGGTTAGAGGAAACACGGGTAGGTCAAGGCTATCTTCTGATTTCTCCTGCAGACAAGGCAGCAGAAAAGCCAGGCAGCCCTACAGGAAGTGCCCAGCCTCTCTCCCATGGGAACCCACTTCCCAGGCCCTGAAGCCCAGCAGGTGGTCCCATGGGCAGCGGCCTCACCCCCACCTCCAGGCCCCCAGACCCGACCCAGGCCCTGCAACTCCAGTGCAGGCCTTGCAGGCAGCTGTTCTCTGGCAGGGTCAATGCGGGGTCAGTCTGGGAGGCCCAACCTCCAATCCGGTCTTTTATCACCTCTGACTGCTGTGTAAGCCTGAAATTTCCTGTCCCGGAACCCTTTTTGCTTTAAAACACCTATGGCGGCGACAGTTTCTGTTTCCTAGGACTAAGAGGGTGTTATCAGGTACAGCAGTCAGGATGGAAGAGAGTGGGTGGGCGGAAAGGCCGAGGCCCTCAAGTTCTGTCTGGAGATGCCCTGGGTGGCCAAGAATGACCTCTTTGTTCTAGCAATGCCCCTAACACCCCCACCCCTTTCTTAGACCACCCCCTAAAAAGCATTTGCAATGGAGAGCCCTGCCTCTGACCCTCCGGGACGAATCTGTGACTCCTACAACCCAGGAGGGTATTTCTCAAGGATGCAAAAGCCATGGCCCTGCCATGTGGGGGGACAGGCTCCTGTAATCCAGGGCGGCCACCCACAGGCACAGTGGCAGCCTGGCTCGCACAGGCCCACCCTCTGTTGTCACTGGAAGACACCTGATTTCACGGCTGTAACCAATGTCTGGATTTGCTTGTCTTTGACATGGGAGAGTCTTGCCTTTTTCTTTTTCTTCTACTCCTGTTAGATTAGCTTGCCATCTAGTCCAGTCGTGGGGATGTATTTTTCTACAAACACATCATATTGGTGTATTTTAATGTATGAAGATTATGAAATGCCATAAGGATTTGCTCTGGGTGGTTATGAAAGCCTGTTTCCTTTACGTCTTTTGAAACAGCTTTTTTCCAGAATCCCAAGTGAGTTAAAGAGATTCATTCTCTCCAGAATATTTTTTTGTGAGTTTACCTACAGTCTGACAAACTAGGTGAACACATCAAACCACTCAGTGTTGTGAACCAACCCCCTAAGTGTTAGCAATTTCAGGACTACTTATAGTTTCGGGATAAACACTAATAATAATGTCCCTTCACATTCCATCTGCACAACTATGTTGGAGTACGGGTGCCATAAAATACAAAATGAAGTACACTGCCTGAGGCCTTTGGGCTAGCTGGTGGCAGAAAGCAACACCCTTTGAGGTCTGAAAGGGAAATTCCTGGAGCAGAGACAGACTTTAAGAGATCCACTCTTTCTCTGGCCTTTGATGAAACACAAATATTTCAAAGGAGCTCGAATTCTTTGAAGCAAGTCTGTTATACACAACTTGTTACTAATCCTTGGAACTGTTTTCATGCAACGGTAGGGTTCTCTGCATTCGCAGGAAGTGAGTAATCAGCCAACCACGCAAAGCCCCATTATTTAGACTCTGCTCTCTTGAGGGATGAAACAGTTGTTGAAGAGGGTGTTGCAGATACTTCACATTTTAAGCTGTACTTGTAGTTGTTTCTGACCCAAAAGACAGATGCTGCTGACGGGCGGTTCTTGGTGAAGCTTCAAGATGGTTTGAGAAATCCCCCTGTTGACTAAGAATCAGTTCACTCGGTCCTAGAAAACTATCCTCTGGACATCCCCTTCAATTTATTTTCCCCTGTAACAGGGTTCATGCAAGGAATTGTGATTCACAGAATATCCTTTCCTAAAAAAATAAAGCATCCCCATGGACCACTTGAAAATTTCCAGCAGCAATAGCCTTACTGCCATTTTTCTTTCTCATTGTCCTGGTCATTTCTAATGAAGAGCCCATGAAAAATAGGACTCACCTCTGAGCTATGGCCTGAGAGTCCATCGGTTTCATTTAATCCCAACTCATTAACTCCTGTTGATGTCTGGAAATTTTATGCATTTCTTTTCTTTAAAAAAATTGTATTGCAATTGGCTTTCAATATCATACCAGTTCCAGGTGCACAGCCTGGTGGTTAGAAATTATGTAACTTGTGAAATAATGCCTCCAGTGAGTCTTGAAGCCCACCCGACATAATGCAGAGCTACTATGATATTAACTATATGCTCTATGCTGTACTCTACACCCCCTGCCTATTCTGTACATGCCAATCTGCACTTCTCAATTTCTTCCCTCTTTTAAACCACGCCCCTCCCCTCTGGCAGCTGTCATTGGTTCTCTGTACCTATGAATTTACTTCTGCTTTGATCGTTCTTTGCTTTGTTTTTTAGCTTCCACATACAAGAAAAATCATATGGTGTTTGTCTTTCTCTGTCTGACTTATCTCACTTAGCATATTACCCTCCAGGACCATCCATCCATATTGTTGTAAATGGTAAGATTTTACTCTTTTTTATGGACAAGTAATAGTCCATTGTATACACGCACACCTTCTTTATCCAATCTTCTACTGATGGACACTTAGGTTGCTTCCATGTTTTGGCTATTGTATATGAAATACCTTTTTTGTCTCTTATTACAGCCCTTGTTTTAAAGTCAATTTTGTCATGTATAATTATCACTACCTCAGCTTTCTCTGATGTCCATTTGCATGAAATATCTTCCCCATCCCCTCACTTTCAGTCTGTATGTGTCTTTCAATCTAAAGTGAATCTCTTATAGGCAACATACATGTGCGTGTTGTTTTGTTATCCATTCAGCCACCCCATGTCTTCTGCTTAAAGTATTTAATACATTTACATTTAAAGTAACTATTGGTAGGTATGTAGTCATTGCCATTTTATTATTTATATTTTTGCTTCATCTTAAAAAGGTCTCTTTAACGTTTCTTATAATACAGGTTTGGTAGTAATGAATTCCTTTAGCTTTTCCTTGTCTGAGAAGCTCTTTATCGCTCCTTTGATTTTAAATGATAGCCTTGCTGGGTAGAGTAATCTTGGTTATAGGTCTATATTTTTTACTACTTGGAATATTTTGTGCCCATCTATTCTGGCCTGCAAAGTTTCTGTTGAGAAATCAGCTAACAGTCTTATGGGAGCTCCCTTGTAGATAACTGCTTTCCTCTTGCTGCTTTTAAGATTCTCTTTGTCTTTAATCATTGGCATTTTAATTATGAAGTGCTGGCGTGGGCTTCTTCAGGTTCATCTTGGGACTTTGCACTTCCTGGACTCGAATGTCTGTTTCTGGGCTAAACTAACCTAACAGATTCTTGCTGAAAACAGGCCAGGGTGACCAGACACACCAGGGAGATGGTGGAAGCCGAGAAACACAACAGGTATTAAGGGTGATTGGATATAGAAGGTGGGGGATTCTTGCTAAACTGACTTAGCTGAAGTCTCGTAGAAGCTGGATTTTTCTAGGAAGTACACAAAAGGGCCTAAGAGAGGGTTCAGGAGCCCGACTAACGTTTGGTCAAGCAAATAATCTTTATTATTAGAATCTTCATTATTGAGCAAATTTTCTATGCCAAGACATTTAGTTAAGATGGCTGGTGGGATGGTCCCTGCTTTTTGAGACTATTTCACTGAGACGACTAATTGTATTAATAGAGTTAGAATACTATCCACTCTCACTCTTACTACTTCCTCCTTAGAAAAGGCAACTTTTAATTTTGTTTCATGGCAACTGGAGAAAATGTGCATGTATGAAAAAAAGGACGCGATGGTCCAAAGCAGGAGGGAACAGAAGAAAAGCTGAGCAAGTGCCCTTCTGGACGCAGTCCCTGCCTGAAAACCGCACATTAGGTGTGCCTCACAGTCATGGCCTGAGGTGGCAGCCAAGGCAGAACGTGAGCATGAAGAAGCAGAGGACACCCTGAGCGAGGACCCGCATCCGAGGGCTGCCTGGGAGCTCAGAGGCCCAGGGTTACTGAGCCAATACATCAGGGGCTTTTGAACCACCCTGCACTAAGCACGTGAAATGACTGTCGTGTCTCCGGGGGGCTTCTGAGAGATCTAGCAGTTTGGGGCTGCCAGGCTCCATGTAACGAAGGCCACAGAGACGTTCACCACCCCCTGAAATGCTGACGACGCCCCTAACCTCTGTGCACAGTCTGCACACAGCAGTGACTCATCTGGGGAGTGGGTGCCGGGCCTTGTCTAGCACAGCGAGGCTGCTGTTGCTCACGTGGTCAGTGATGGCGCTGCAGCTCCCTGTGGGGGTGGAGAATGTTGACCAGTGTTTTGTGCAAATGTCTTTTATCCCCCATTTCCCTGAGAAAGAGAAATAGCCCAGTTTTTAAACCAACATCACCTTTGTTAGCTTAGAGCTGCTGGAAGGGTTCTGTTGCAAAATTGGAAAATGAATAGTTGCATGTTTCTACTGTACAATAAATAAATAATTAAAACACTTCACAAAAGCATTCAGACAACCTTCTGTATACATTCTCTGTCAGGAGCTCAGTTCCATTTCCCGGCCACGCTTCACAGGCAACCCTCTTACCATCTCCCTCGTTTCCCCAGGACCCCCCAGTGGGAGTTCCCGCAGCTCTTCACATCTCACAGTCCTGAGCGATGCCCTAATAGGGCACGAGTGGCCAGCTGGTGCAAAAAGGCACCAGCTGGGAGCAGAGCTCCAAACACATCTCCTGTGGCTCCCCAAACCCAGAGGACCTGAGCTGTCTCCCACACTGCCTGCGTGTCTGTACTTCTGGAAAGATATAGGGGACTATGAGAGATGCATCATCGCTACGGCGTTTCAGAGTGAACCCTGTGCTGAAGTTTGCACTCTCTTCACTGCCAGCTGACTCATATGCCAGGAGGTAAGGTCCAGAGTGAAGCTGGAGGTGTAAGTTGAAAGGTCACAAAACCCCACTTCACTTTATTTCAATGCAACAATGAATAAGAATATTTTATTAAGTAGGGAAAGGTAGGGGACAAATGCTGACCCAGCAGGGGTGCCTGGACCCGAGTCTGACAAAGGAGCATCAGCTAGAGCTGTTTAAGTGAACCTGCCCTGAGTGTGGAGAAAAGGCCAAAGATTCACACTGGCATGAATCACAAAGTAATGTGATCATCCGAAGGTGGGTGGTTAGCACTCTAACTTCACTGTTTTTTTGAACAAGACTTCACTTTCTAGAGCAGTTTGGGGGTCATAGCAACAATTAACTTGGAGCACGTTCTCTACTGAGCAAAGAGCAACAGAAAACAATGAAAACAACCAACAAAAACAACTCTGCCTTCCTTTCAATATGACTGATGAAGTGTCTTCACTTGAGCCAACAATGAGAGCAATGTTCCAACCCACGAAGACTCAAACTCACTCGAGAAGGTAAAGCAACACGCTTTCCTCCACTTGAGCTCTTTTACTGGAAAATGTTGACTCTCTCCCTCGTATTCCTCAGAAGTCTTCAAATAGTTTCCTGTTAACTAAACTTTTTCACCAAAAAGAAAATGAATAAAAAGTAAAAAGCATGTCGTATCTCCTGTTGCTGCCCTACTTGCAGTTCCTCAGAAACTGGAAGCCTCCTCTGAGCCACCTGACAGTGGCGTGGGGACCGGGGGATGGGCTGTGAGGGAGGAAGCCATGGTTTTCTCCTGAGCTCTCGGGGTCTGGACCCCCCTGAGACTCACCTACATGGCACCGAAGGGCTTCCCCGGCAGCCTCTGCAATTCCTCCAGGTAGCCTTTCATTGTTACTTATAATTCATGTGATAATTTAGCCTCAACTTGAACTCACTTTCATAATGAATAGCCAAGCGAACCCCCTTTCAAGATGAGCTCCAAAACTTGGACACTGCAAAGAGTAGGCATTATTTGTGGCTAATAATAATACAGCTTGAATGTGAAGACCCTTCCCTAAGTTATGTCCCCTCTAATCACCAGAGCTACTGACTGAAATGCACAGGGAAGGAAGGTTTTCATGGGAAACCACCCAGAGATGCACTGAAAGACAGACAACACAGTGGAGAGGGCAGGAGAAGGCTAGTCCAGTAGAGATAGCATGGAGATTACAGGTCAGTTCTATTCCATTCATAATTGTGTCAGTGACGCACATTGGACTTTTCAGTCTGCATGTTCAAGGCCAGTGTTTCCAACAGCATTTTCTCCTAAAAGGCCATACCTCCCAAGCACTCACTCCCACTCACCAGGAGGCTTCTACTCTCTGAAGCCCCAACACTGGCAAGTATGTGCACAGGCAGGTAAGACAGCATGGTCTCTCTCAAGCGACACATAGCTAATCATGGTCAGTAGCTTGCACACTGGCATTTCCCCAAGTTTTGCAGCCGTCTGTCTTATTGGAGATTGGATGCTCTGAGGTGCTACAACCCTGGAGGAGAACCTGACGAACTGTTGGCTGCAACATCTCCCTCACAGCAGATGTCACAGGGCAAGTTTAAGAATGAGACTGAGGAGCAGACCAGCCTCTGCACCCAGAGGGCTGACTGCGCACACAGTCTCTCTCACAGGCAGCTTAGAGGCTGCAGGCAGGGGAATCAGACCTCAGTTTACAGGATGAGAAGGGAGGACCCCAAAGGGCCTGCCTCCACTTTCCTTGCAGGGTTTGTGGCTGACTCGAAGCCAAGGCCTTTCCAAGGACACTGGACATAAGCTATAATTGGTCGAGAGAAGTGCCTTGGCGGGGGGGATGGGCAGTATTTTAATTACACTCTCCACGTACCTACCATTTTAAATACGAGGCATCTCCCAGCATTCACTGAACTACTAACACACCTTCTATTGCTCTTCATCAAGGATGCATCTCAGGGGCAGACGTTTCTGCAGCGTTACCTCTACGAGTAATAAATCACGCAAACAAATAAATCCCGGCTGTGAAGTTACTGCTGACTCTAGCCATCCATTTGTTGAAACTTCTGCACTGATGAAATTCTCACACCTAGGAAACTCATCCATCCTAACACGGCTCCTCCATGGACAATGGAGTCAGAGGCGCGGGGTGTGAGTCCCTGCTCCACCCCAACGAAGGTCACGGACCAGGGAAGGGAGGGCAGGGCGGGGAAAAGTGCGGCTAACGCACAGCCGCCAGGCCTCAGACACCCCGTGGGAATTCTAGTCCTAAAACTTGCTAGCTGAGTAGACCCCGGCTCCTCACTTCACCTCCCAAAAGCGTAGTCGCCTCGTCCACCATACGCAGACGAAGCTGTCCCTTCCCCCTGGGGTCACTGAGAGACACATTCACGGGAGGCAGTGCACAGTGAGTTTGCATCTCAGCACTGGTGTTTCTTCTTAGAGTTGTGACCTTGTGTGGGTGGTTACGAAATCTCAGACACTAGATTTTCCACTGTAAAATATAAGAATAATATCTACTTCATAGTATTGTAGTGAAGATGAACTGATACATGTGGAAAAAAAGATGTTTATGCTCCAAAGATCCGTGAGTTGACTGTCTCGTTTTTAAACCAGTGCGCCCTTCTAGCAAAAATATTTTGACATTTTTTTCGCAGAAGTGCAATATATCAGAAGTGAAATGTAAGTGAAGTGGAGTATGTTGAAATGTTTGTCGAATGATCTATCAAAAGAGAAACATGAGAAGGCATATGTAACATTCAGGGGCATGTATAAGGACATGTGATTGCATCAGGGAAGTTGCTTGAGAATTTTATTGAATGTGTGTATTCTCCCACCATAGTGTTTTAGTATATCACATTAAAAATAAGCAACCATTGATTCCTGGAAGTGGCCACATTAATATGAAATAGTATACAGGGCATCCTGCATAGCTATTTTATATCTTTCTCATCTTTTTTTTTTTTTTGAACCTATTTCCTGCACTGCAAAGAAACTGACACAGGAAGCTTATGAAACGAGATTTAATTTTTCAGTCCAGATGTGTTAGAGCTAAACATCAGAAAGCCCCTAGATTTCACAGAACTAAATGTTAGTATTTCTCTAATGGAAACCCCCCATGCTCTGCAGGGCTCGTGTGAACGGTCTTGGAATCATATTATAAAACTGCCATGGTCTCATCCGTCTCACCTAGCTTACTGCCACCAAGATGTCTTTTCACAATCCCCCTTTTGATACAACACATTGTCCTGCTAAGTGACCTTAAAACATTAACTCTGAAAAACAATGCACTCTATGTTCATAGCAGCATTATTTACAAGAACCAAGTGCTGGAAACAGCCTAAGTGCCCATCAGTGAATGAATGGGTCAAAAAACTGTGGTACATCAATGTGATGGAATACTGTGTAGCAGAAAGAAAGAAGGAGCTCCTACCCTTCACCACAGCATGGATGGAACTGGAGAGCAGTAGGCTAAGTGAAATAAGCCAGGCGGTGAGACAAGTACCATATGATCTCACCTCTAAGAGGAACAGAATGAACAAAATAAACTAGTGAACAAAATAGAACCAGAGGCTTGGAAACAAGGAACAGACTGACAGCAACCAGAGGAGAGGGGGGAGGAGGATAAGGAGGAAAGAAAAAGAAAGGTCTAGTTAAAGAACCAGTGTAAATCAGCCATAGTCATGGACAAATGGTGGGGATTGACTGTGGGAGTGGGCACCCCACAGTGGGCTGGTCAGAGGAGTGCAAAGGGGGAAAAAGTGGGACAACTGTAATAGAAAAACAATTTTAAAATCACTCTGTAAAGAACCCTCCATACACTAAAACTTATAAAATATACTCAAAGTAATGAAGTAATAGATGGTTTTGAAACCCCTAAATAGAGTGATTTTTGATTGGGAATGTTCAGTGAGGCAAGCAAGTCACAAGCCAGTTCCTTAAAAACCCCGTACATGACACAATGCCTTTCTAATTTTGAAATGAAAGAACTAGTTTCTGAATCACCCTCGAGCATGAGGTGAAGACCCTAATGTGCTGCTACTTCCCCCAGAGAGGAGAACTTCTGGGAGGAGCGCTGCCCAGGGAAGGAAAGCAACTGCTGAAGTCGATGGGGTGGGGTGCTTCCAGCTGTGGAAGGCACACAGATGGTCAGCAGTGGGTTGCACACGCAGGAGGTCAGTCCCACACCAGACTCCAACTCGAGGAAGACACAGATGTATAAAAGGGAGTTACAGGGGTAGCCTCCAGGACCACCCAAGGACGGGGGGGGACTTGATGTGGATTTCCAATTTCTCTCTTTGTGGGGCTGAGAAAGCCTTCAGGGTGCACCGTGCTCCTACGCTTAAGAAACTAGCCCCTCCAAGTCCTGGCAGCTTTAGTGATACCGAGCAGGGACTTTGAGAAGTGCTGAGATCCATGGAACAAGCATGAACTTTCAAGATCAGGGCTATTCCAAGTGGGACAGATTTAGTTAGGAAAGTCATCTCTTTAAAAGTTGATTGTCTAATTTTTTTAAAAGGAATCATGACATTTCTCTTACGGGACAATGATGAGATCATATAGTGTACATGGTTTTACAACCGTTACCTGCCATTATTATTTGCCATCATTATTACTTTTGCAAGCAGAGTGAAATGACCTCTACACCAAATCCAAAGGGGGAAAAATGGTACAAGTGTTGCCTGGGGTGTTACTTCTTCTGAATCACTAGTACATGTAATAGATGAAAAGTTAATACAGAATTGTACCACATGCACGTAGCATGAAGTCTCCTGGTCATCAGTGTGTTCTAGACCCCATGACTTCCTGCAAGTCCTCCTCCCAGATCAAACGCTAAAGGCTCAGTGCATGAAATCAGTCTCTGGAGTGCGATTTTCATTTTCAGATGCCTGGACTGCACCCAACTCTCCACTGTTGGTCAAACTATTGCAAACATAATGTGCTGCCAACAGATGTATGCTGGTTATATGAATGAATTTCTAGTTCTACCTGCAACGCATCGAAACTTGAGAGTCATCATTTGACTGATGGTCTCTAGCAAAGAAAGCAGCACTTCCTTAACCAAGTTCATGTTTTGACGATGGACATGTGGTCTAGAGGTTAGAACAAGTGGTAGGAAGCCACACTCCCAAGACCTGTCCTGGGCTGTCAGTGACGCATTAGTTGACTTCAGACAAGTCATTTGATGAGAATGAGCCAACTGGTCACAAATGAGCCAATTTTTGTGACCTTGAATATGTCACTCAATTCCCTTGAGCCTCCTCATCCTTATCCAAAATGGGAGTCACCATGGATTCCTCATAAATTGCTTTAAAGAGTAAATGATACGATGTTTCTATTCGGACTCTCATTACGTTCTGTGCCCTGCAGATGGGAGGTAGGTGTATAAGACAGCGTGATCTGTAACGACCAGATACATCAGACTTGGGCTCCTGCAAGTGCAGAGAAAGTGGGTTAGGTATGAGGTGGGCTGACCTCTAGAATTCTTGCTTACCTCCTTTTTTCACACGTGACAATGTATACAATTTGCATTTATTAAGACACTGCAAGTGGTATGAGAGCAGTGAGCAGTGCTTCTTCTACAATAGTGTCAGTTCAGGAAAGGTGGTACTGCCGTTCAAGGCCGTGAGCCAGCAGTGTCTGTATGCCTTTCTGCCTGATGCACGAGAGGACAGTCGATTCGGCCTGACGCCCCAGTCCACATCCATACTTCCTCTAGACCCACGAGATTTCAGAACACTGCCTCCGCCTGGGGAGGCCAGGCAGTGCCCCTGACGCAACAAGTTGGAACATAAGAACGAAACACGTACAAAAACATCATTTTTTTCTGTGAGCACTTTTTACGTTTTCCTACTTAAATGTTTCATTTCTTCCCCCTCAGTTTTGTTGAGATATAATTACTATATAATGTTGTATTAGTTATAGGTGTGTGACATAGTGATTTGCTGTGTGTATTATAAAATGATCACCACAGTAAGCTCAGGCAGCATCTATCACCTCAAAATTACACAATTTTTTCTTCTGATAAGAACTTCCAAGATCCCCCTTAGCCTGTTTCAAATATATAATATAGTATTGTTAACTACAGTCGCCCTGGTGTACATGACATCCCCAGGGCATACTTATCTTGTAACTGAAAGTTTATACCTTTGACCTTCTTCACCCACTTCCCCCAAACTCCTGCACCCCTTTCCTCCCCCTCCAGCAACCACCAATCTGTTCTCTGTATCTGTAAGTCCAGTTTTTTCAGATTGTGCACGGAAGATTATACAGCAGTTGCCTTTTTATGCCTGACTTACTTCACTTAGCATAAAGCCATCAAGATTCATCCACGTTGTTGCAAACAGCATGATTTCCTTCTTTTTAATAGATGAATAATATTCATATACATTTCACATCTATCCATTCTTCCATCAATGAACACTTAGGTTCTTTCCATGCCTTGGCTATTGTAAATAAACGTGCAAAAATTACAAGGATGCAAAGGTCTTTGAAAAACATCATATTCTTAAAGATATCAGATTGCTGTAAAAGCAAAGAGGACCAGAGGACCCAAAATTCAGAGAGATCCCTCTCCCGGTGAGCAGGGGTCACCTGCCATTCCCTTCGCTGCACCCAGTCACAGTTTTAGATCATCCAGGAAAAAGTCCCCAGTGGAGAAGGGGCTAGCAGAGCTTGCTATGGCCTCATGGGTGGACACACAAGTTCAAATGCAGAGGAGTCCCAGACACACAGACAATTTTGCACACAGGATGTCGGCTTTATGCTTCTGCTGCTCGGAGGAGTGGGCACCTTGCTTGAAATGCTGCCTGAAGTCTCCGAGCATCTGTTGTGTTAAGCTGCCCCTCATGGCTTTGTGAAAAAAGCTTATAGTAATGAACATAGCTGGAAAAAAAGGGGGAGGCTCTGCACCACCTCAACTATGTCAGGAGCGTGAGCTCCCCGCAGGAGGCTGGAGCCAGATCCCTTCACGGCTCCCCACATGCCAGTCACGAGGGACTGGGCCCCCCACTCACCAATGGGGGATGGGGGAAAAAGGCGGAGAGGAGGGAAGATGTGTGTTGGTTTCCTTCTCTTTTATTGCTGGATGGCAACTGATGTTCAAAGATGATAAATCAAGTTATACTGGTAAGTAGTAAGAAATGAGTTATGTACGTATTTATATACACCTGATCCAGCAGAAGTAAGGCCTACTTGAGTGTGGTTGGTAGGGTAATAATATAGGTATAATAATTTATAGTTTTAATTTGAACATTTCACCTAAAATATCATGTGGTATACTTGAGTATGATATCGTTATGTTACAGAATTACCTGCTAATCATTTTGTAATAAAATATTTTGTAATAAAAAGGGGGCATTATTTGTGCTGGACCCTGTATATAACCAAAACTGCACTATAAAAGGTAAAAGGGAGAAGTAAAGAAAAAAGTTAGGATACATTAATTGCATAACTCATAGTAACATGCACCATTCAAAACAATAAAAGATAAAGTGTATAATAATATAAAGTTATAGTCATAAAGTTATAGTCATAGCCCTGGTTGGTTGTGGCTCAGTTGGTCGCAGGTTCAATTCCCCATCAGGGCTCATGCCTGCGTTGCAGGTTCAATCCTCAGTCCTGGTGTGTAAAGAAGGCAATCAATTGATGGTTCTCTCTTACATCAGTGCTTCTCTTTCTCCCGTCCTTTCTTTTCCTGCCTCTCTCTCCCATCCTCTCTCTCTAAAAGCAGTGGAAAAAGTACCCTTGGGTGAGAACAAAAAGTTTTTTAAAGTCATAGGTACAAAGATAACCTCCAGGACAAAAATGCAAACCTTCACATTGATTGGGAGGAAAACAAACACAAACTAAAAGAGCAGTAGCAAACAGTTGCCCAGACTCTGTATTTTAAAATAAGGAAAAGCGGCATATAATATGGTGAGACCACTCAGTTGGCTTCTGTTCTTCTCCTCCCAGGGAGGGGACAATGGGACAGGCTGAGCAGGAGAGGCTGTGTCTCTGTGGCGGCACCAGGGCCCTAGGTCCTTCTGTACCTCTGCTTGGCCATCCTTAGCCCCTGGTATCTCCCTCTGAAACCTCAGGGCAGCGAGATGGATGGTTTCTCAGGCCAATGGTAAAAAAGGGAAGGGCAAATGGAAGAGGTCAAAGTCAAGTTCCTAGCCTGCCCTCTTCGAAGTAGCCTGGAGGAGTCATAATACGTATTATTTGTTGGGTGAATAAAATAAATACATTCTTCATGACCCTGAGAGTGAGTGAGTCATGTGCCACAGTATATCCTCCAAAAATATGCTAAGCTTAATCCTACATTGTACACTTAACATGTTTTGAAATTTCCTACTGATGTGTCTCTCTCCAGTATAAGATTCGTCTCCAGAGCCCCTGTACCTAGCAGAATGACTGCTAGACAGTAAGCACTCAATAAGTATTTGTTGAATAATGAAACTCATTAGTGCCAGCCTCAGTCCTCAACCCCTTGGTCAACAAGTTTTTGTAATACCTCATATGCGCCAGGCATTGTTCGGGATGTTTGAGCAAAACAGACTCAATCTTAAAATCACCCAGAAAAGTACGTTACGAGAAAGCTGCTTTGCTCGTGGAGTAGGAATGAAACACTACAAACACTCTGGACCCTACAGAAGCGTGGGAGACAGAGCCCTCAGAAGCCCTAGCTTTCCAGTGCCCAGTGTGACTGGCTCTGTTCTTTCTTCTAATTTCGCAAAAAAAGTGTTGCTGAAAGTAAAGTTTTCACTGTAAAATAGGGGAGCCCTGGTCCACCTGCCCATGAAGTTAGGGGAGGAGACAGGAGAGGAGAATGTATGGGTATAATAATTCAAAAGGCTTAGCAGAAAAAAATAAAGACCTAGGAAAAGGGGAAAGTATATCTGAGAAAGAACAAACAAATTTAGATAATGACATGCTTATTACGCCATGTAGGGCACAGTTTTAATCACTGATTAATATCGATTACTGAGACCGAGGTTGGCAGTGCTGTGGTTAGAATGGACTGCAAGGTGATGTCACATGGGGGCTCTAAGCTCTGCATGAAAAAACACCCGCATCTGCACCAGCATCTTGCGGCAGTTCCGCATGCGGGCGGCCTTGGCCTCCAGAAGCCTCTGTAGCTGCCCTGGCCCCTACCAATGCAGTGACGGATGCTTGCTTTGGTAGTTGGGTATGGTTTCTGCCATAAAAAATACAAAACAAGAAAACCCCTCAACGTTTCAAAACTCTTTCACAACTGACGTGATACACTATATAAAACAACTTTTCTCACAAAAAGGGAAGTGAAACCGTGACCTTCACCCTGGAATTACTCCTTTGTCTTTGAAACTGTCCCAAAGCCGGGGAAATTCTAAATAAAGGGAGAAAAAATCCTAAAGAACTTGATCACTTTTAGGTTTTCTAAGAAGCTTTTTTCATTTTCTATGCATGGGGAATAACAATTCATTCAAAGTTGCAAAGGGTGAATTGTAACAGGCCCCTCTCGGCCAGGCACTTGTTTTAAAGGCTGTGCTACCAGGATGGCATAGGTACACAGAATTCCTGATGCAACCACCATATTGGGAAGGGGTTTCTGCTTTCTCATCAATCAGCTGCTGTCCCACAGTGGCCGGTCAGTGGGGCCGGGGCAGGGACAGGTCCAGGTGACAAAGCATCGTGAACACCACCGGTCACACCGCAGCACGGACAACCCTTGTCCCAGCCGGGCCGAGCCCCTCTGCTTCCTGGCACACGGCCCACTGCCTGCTGCGCCTGGGTGCAGGCAAGCACGAACCACCTCGTTTTGGGGGAGGCCTTACTTCAACCAAACGTGAGAAAAGAAACCCCGGGCTGGAAGAATGGAACAAACTCCCACACACACCAGATGCTTCTAACACTTCTGTGCACTGTCCTGGGTGTGTTAAGATCTTCCTGCCTCAACTGAGAATCTGGTCAAAATAGAACCCCTGGGAGCGGGGGAAGGGAGCCAAGAGTCATAAACCGGACACCAAATCAAGATGAAATACAAGTTAAAACTTAACAACAACAACAAGAAGACAAAAATGTCTCAAGGTAAAAGTTACTTGATTTTTACACTTGCCAAAAAAATTTACAGAAGTGTATAGGGGCTAATAAGTTTATATACTTTCTGATCTTCCATATGACCTGAGAGGAGGGTTACACGAGATTCTAAGCTTGTTCTGAATTGGAGTCCCCAGCAAATGTAAAATGTATTGCCCCGGCTTTCTGCTTCTACAAAGCCCATTGTAAACAACACACAACACAGAGGAGAAGAGAGAGGAGGAAAGAAGAAACTGGAAGAGGGGCCGTGTCCACTTCGGGGGTCTGCTCCCGCAGCAACTGTGGGAGACGGCGTTCACGGCTGGTGGCGGCTCGGTTCCTCAGTTTGGAGCTCTCTCTGGTCTGATGCATATTCATCACCCTGAGGCCTCACACAGGCCGAGCAGACCTCCGCAGAGATTGTCTGCTCAGCATCTCCCTTTATTGCTTCCAGAGCCCCCAGCGCACCTCCAGCTATCTGCCGTGTGCCTGAGCCGCCCGGTGTTCAAAGAGGGGTTGCTGGCACTCCAAATCATGTAAATCTTGTCTTCACAGGCTCCACCACAGAGCTTCTCACGACCCTTAGTCCACACTGAAGGAACTGAGCTCTTTCCAGCCTGGTCACAGACCACCTCGGAAGTCAGGGCTAGGTAAGGTCTGCCACAGGGAGCAAAGGAGACTTCTGGCCAGGAGGAGCTAACAAACAGATGGCAAGGAAATCAGGTTGGGGGCGGCAGAGACAGCCTGTGACACTTCCACATTACGAACATCTGGACGTGCATTTGTACCTTTGTTAAACAGGTCAGTGTACAGAAACACACTGGCTGAGACAGAAGGAGACCCGTGATAAATAGATGCTGATGGAGAAAGGAACAGCCTGGGAGATCGGTTCAGGGAGTGAATGCTGGGGCGCAGGCCCGAGGGGCCTGTGTTTGGAGCACGGGGGCTATCAAATTCCGGGAGCTTTGGGAAGGAGCCTAAGCAAAGGGCTCCAACATAGAAACAAAAATGAAAAACACACCACCTATAAGAAATTCCAACTAAATCCTGATTTTTCTGGGTCTAATTTTGGTCACTGTCGGATCTCAAAAGCAGCTGTCCCAGCTGCAAGTTGCTGACTGATCCTGTTTGACTTGTACAAAGAAGAGACTGACAAGAAGTTGGCTGATTTCATCCAACTCCCAGAATAGGTCAAAGTTGCAGCTTGGTAATAAATCCACACTCCTTTGAAATGTTCCTAGGATTCAATGGACTCAAAGGCTTTTGTCTAACTAAAAAATAGAAAATGTGATAACAAATCAAGCCTCTTGGAAAAGGACAGAGCAGACAGGAAGCAGCGGAACATCACAAATGCAGTGGTACCCACAATGATGGTAAAATCACCCTGAGAGTTACCACTAGCTTGCGACGTACAGGTGCTTACTCAGGTTGGGTGAGCGTGACTATTTCTAGAGTGTGATGTTCATTACGAAGTAGATATCCAGCAGGTCTGACATCAATACTGGATTAAAGATATAAATCTGTAAATAAACACAACAACAAACCATTAGAAAGAGCATGAAGAAAGAGTTACTGTCATCATGAGAAATAAGTGGCATGTCTTTGGGAAGAACAAAGCAGGTCAGCCAACCTTGATGGAAGCTTCTAGGAAAATCACAGAATGGGGAAAAACAAAGCAAGTAAGTCACTGCTGTGAATGCCTTTGATAGTAAAAATAAAGGCAACTCACTGGAATCGTCTTCCAGGTACATCCTGCTTTTCAAAAGTTGGCTTTATGAGAGTCCTTCCTTCGTACCTGCTTCCTCTAACTGAAAGAAATTGAGGATTTTCACTATGGGGGGAAACAAGGTGGAAAGAGTGTACAGCGTCTGTTTTGCAGGGAGCCATTGGAAGGACAGCGCATGCACCCCTGCAGTGAGCGTGTCCCCACAAAGCTCCTTCCCCAAAAACTACACTCAGCATCTCAGCATCCAGCCCCATGGCTGCAAACTGCACCTGTGAACTGCACCTGTGAACACCTGTGCTTGTCCTCAATTGATTTTGTGCATCTGTCAGTAATATGTGTCCTAAGAAGTCTCTTTGTCTTCCCCTATTTCAGCTTACCAAAGGTTTCCCAGAATGTTCCACTTTCATTTCAGATAGCAGGAAAACCTTGAAACAGTCATTTATTGAAATTGTTCCCTGATCTTTAAAACATTCTTTTATATACTGCCTCTGCATGCGGACCTCTGCTTCTGCATGTTACATCCGGGGTTATATAACAGAACGTTCCAGTCTAGATGCAAATAATGCATCGATGTTCCCATGGCAGAGTTTTCCATGTTCCAACTTGGGAATAAGACACTTGCTTCAGTACTTGCTACATTTTATTTGCAAAGCACAGTCAAATAGGGTCTGACATGAATCTTCTCTCCTTCTGAAATGATAATAAATCATGAAGTGATCATAAATGAAAATGATTCCAGTAAGGAGAAGTACATCAGAGAGAATATTAATCAAAGACTTCTTTAGTACTTTGAAGAATAACTTTGAAGATGGGCCTATTAATGGGAAATTCATTGGTATGATGAATTCTAGGGTGAATAGGTTTATAGAATCACAAGAACCCAGTTCAGTGAAGGTTGATTTTCTTATAATCTCTTGAATTATAGAAAGAGGCTGTTAGTGTTGACTATAAGTAGCTTAGAACAGCATGAGAAAAAGAAACTAGATTCTTATCTTGTTCAGTGTGCATCTACTGAGAGCATTTCATTTCAGGAAGTCAAAAATATCTCATCTTCCTAAAACCTACCAGCTGACTTCTTCCTCCAAAAAATAAAACCATAAGCAAGTCTAAAATTGTTAATCCTTTTATCCATAAATAATATAAAGTCAGCATCAGTGCCTCCACCAACACTCCACCCAGACATGGAGAAGAGGCCTTCCAAATTCATTTTCGTTGAAAAATTTCAAATAAACACTATGAAATGTAGCTGAAACAGCGTTAGGTGGATATGTCAATTTAAGGAAGTCTTTCAGAGCCTCTGTTAAACTCTGCAAAGCTTCCTGGTTATACACAGGGTCCATTTTCCCACAGCTTTTATGCCTATTAGGAGGTCTCTACTTGCTGAAGACCAATTTCCGTTCTTGCAATGTCTAGTATTTTCCAAGGGGTGTTGATCTCAAAAGCAGAAGCAGGTAGAGAACAAATCCGTGTTGATTTTCTAGTAAATACCAACAGCACTCTGCCCCACACTTCAGAGTTAGTCACTCCCTATACATTCCTCTCTGGTAGGAATCCCTTAGGACAAAGACCCATTCATTTTCCTATTTGTAGTACCGACATGTGGTACATTGTAGGCCTGCAAATAAAGATTGTTCGATCAAGATGTTGTGTCTCTATGGGTTAAAATTTCTGTTTCTATCATTGATTCTCACAGTATAAATATATTTTTATTCATGCTTTTAAGATACAATCTGGTGGGCAGAGGACCTAAAGAGACAATTTTCCAAAAAAAGACACACAGATGGCCAACAGGTATATGAAGGATGCTCAACTTCACGAACTATAAGGGAAATGCAAATCAAAACCATAATGAAATATCACTTCACACCTGTTAGAATGGACATTATCAATAAGATAACAAACAACAAGTTTTGGAGAAGATGTGGGGGAAAGGGAACCCTTGTGCACTGTGGGAGGGAATGTAAATTGATGCAGCTTCTGCGGAAAACTGTATGAAGGTTCATCCAAAAAAAAATGAAGAATGAGCTACCATATAATCTAGCAATTGCTCTTCTGAGTAGCTACACAAATAATTTGAAAACACTTATTCATAAAGATATATGCACCCCATGCTCATTGCAGCATTATTCACCACAGCCAAGACATGAAAACAACCTAAGAGTCCTTTGACAGATGAACAGGTAAAGAATATGTACTACACACACACACACACACACACACACACACACACTGGAATACTACCCAGCCATAAAAAAGATGAAATAGTGTCATTTGCAACATCATGAATGGATCTTGAGAGTAGTATGTTAAGTAAAATAAGTCATATGGAAAAGGATAAGAACCATATGATTCCACTCCTATGTGGGATATAAAACTCAAAGTAACAATTTGAGCAAATAATATCTACAAACAAAAACCAAACACACAGATGCCGACGACAGAATGGTGACTATCAGAGGGGATGACAAAGAGAGCGAAGGGGTCATTTTAATGTGGGATGATGGAAGGAGAACAGCTCTCAGGTGGCAATCACACAAGAGTATCCAAATGTCGTATTATAAAGTGGTTCCCTTGAAATTTAATGTTACTAACCAATACTTCCACAATAAATAGAATAAAAACATTTAAAAATGGAAGCCAGTATTTTTTAAAATACACAGTTTTGTACTCAGTACTCTCCTTTTCCCCCAAATTCCTAATGTCTTCAACAAAACTTCAGCAGCATTATGAAGGCTCAACATCATTTTAATCAATATTAAGGATGAAAATGTCATTCAGCAAAGCGTTCCCAAATGGGATTCAGGCACTTGGAGGGGTTAGAACCAAAATGTAAAATCAACTCAGCAAAGACGAAAAATGTTCCCATCCAATTAATCACCACAAGCTGGAATGTTTCACTGAACCAATTTCCTAGACATTTTAAAATACAACACTAAGGTTTTGGGGCAAGGAAACTATTCTGTGTGATGCTATAATGGCGGACACACACCATTAATTATACGTTTGTCAAAACCCATAGAACGTACAACACTGAGTGAGTCCTTGTGAAACCCTAGGGCCCTCGGGTGATGGTGACGGGCCAGTGCAGGGTTATGACCGGCTGTGACAAACAGCCCACACTGATGGTCGGGGAGGCTGGGCTGGAGGGACTAGGTGGGAACTCTCTGTACTTTCTGCTCGATTTTGATACAAACCTAAAAACGGCTCTAAAAATAACGTGCATTATTTTTAAATAAAATGATGACTCTAAGACCACATGAAGTACCCCATTTCCTTAAAACTCTCACCTAGTTACTTAAGCACAATTTCACAGAGGAAATGCACAAACCAGGCATGGTTTGTGAGAGCGGCTGTCTCTGCTGTTGGCCTTTACCCAATCCTCTACGGTCTCGACCAAAGTCATTGACTCAGTGAAGTGACTATCTGATCATTAGTCTTTTCTTAATGGATTCCACAAAGTGGAGCCAGATTGGGACACTCTGTATGCCATGGAAAGGCCTTTGTTAATGCCTTGTCATGGGCTCATCAACACCTGCAAATACAGCTTCCCCAGATTTGCCTAGCTCTGGGACGGACAGCTTTGCATGTCTTAGCACGCAGCCTTTGTGAGAAGAGCTTTGCTAATGTGCCATTGAGGCAGCTTTTACAGCCAAACGTAGTACAGGAATTTCGGGTGGACCTGCTCCGCACAGAGTTGAATCCTCT
This sequence comes from Sturnira hondurensis, assembly GCF_014824575.4. Classification (NCBI taxonomy): domain Eukaryota; kingdom Metazoa; phylum Chordata; class Mammalia; order Chiroptera; family Phyllostomidae; genus Sturnira; species Sturnira hondurensis. The sequence continues at coordinate 10,616,474 of NW_028091156.1, forward strand.
ATGGGGCTTGGCAGCATGCAACTGTGTTTCCTTGCAAATGCTTGAGTTCGAAAGCTTGTATTGAGGTGGCAAAGCGTTGGAGGTTTAAAGGCGTTAAGAGGTGGATATTGATCTCTAGAGCAGACCACAGTTTCCCAATGTGACAAGGGAACATTGTTCTGCACCCAATTTCCCCTCCCTGAAGAGCATTCAGGTCTCAGAAATGTTAGGAAACTGCTGCATATTCCACCCTCCTTTTCGACATTGACAAATGTGTCTTCACAGGTGAAAGGCTCTCAGAAGATCTGCACTGATCAATTTAAGAACCCTGTTCACCTTTGACCCCACGCCACCCAAACTCATGTGGCTGCCTCACCTTTGCTGCTGCGGCTGTTGTATACCCTACCCTGCGTCTTACCAACCAAAGGCGTTTGAGTTGCAGAAGCATACTTTGGCAATCATCAGTATGCACGGATGATACTAACAATGGTGGGCCATTCCAAATAAACAGTAAGTCCTTTCTTCTCTAACCTACCCACAATTATCTAGAGGAATGAGAAGTTGCTAGATAAACAGGCAAGAGCAATGCTCAAGATTTTAACAAAAAAGTTAAGTATGGACTGAATCACAAGAAGTAGACAAACACGTTCCTTATGTCAATGACTCTGAGGCCCATCAGTCCTGTTTGGGCGATCACATGGCCAGCTCACCTCACCAGTTGTCTCTCTGCACGGATCACGATGCTACCTTTCAAACATCGAACTACACCTGCGACTTGCAATACACGTTCATGGCTGGGAAGGAGGTCAGTTTTGAGATATTATGTGATTCCATTACATGTTTTGTACTCTGAAGATGGAACCAAGTGAGGAAGAGACATGCTCTCTTGCCTTCTGTCAGCTTTACTCAATACCAGCAGAAGCCTCTCTAGGTCAAAATCGTTTTGCCTTTTTCACGGGCAAAACCGAAAGGAGGTCCTCATTAAACTGGGTACTCTGTAAGTAAACCACGGTCCATGATTCAATTCTGCAAGTGCTTACAGAGCCCTCTACCCCGATCTGTGATGGGTCATCTAATGCCTTGGGATTAAAAAAAAAAATCCTTCACCTTAATTAAAGGTAGTCTTTGATCTCCAGAGACACTGCCCAAATTTGGAAGATGTGTACATTATTGGCCTGTCCAAATCACTCTTTTTCAACCATGAGTAGTTTTTCTTCTGATACAATGCAATTCTTTACTATCAGTATATCGACATTGTGTGTTAACGATACTTTAACTTGCTTGGAGTTTTTTTAATCTTATTTTATTCTTATCCTAAGCAGAAATGCACAGAAAACTAGTATGATAGGTTATTTATACTCCTAATAAATATGAAAATCCATGCACCCCTTAAAACCATCTTACGTATTACCAATAGGAGGTCAAGGACACACCTGGGAAGATCCTCATGTGGAAATGTCTTGCCATGAAAATAAGAGAAGGACCTGCAGTGGGGAGAGATTAAGACAACCTCTCATAACTCTCCTTTCTACCAGATACATGCACGAATAGTCAAACAAGAAAAGATGTGTTTACTTTACACTGCTTCCTGAAAGAAGAAAAAAGAGTTCTTTTTAAACTACTGTGATCGGATGAGTTTCATAGTCAAGAACTAGCCAGAGCATCAGGGGAATACATCCCCACCATTGAGTGTCTCTGTGATACAATACATGTGCCAAATGAGAATTCTACTGAACTGTGCAGTTTTTATGAGACACCGGTGTCCCATAGAACCAAACACGGATGCTGCTAATGCTTTAAATGCGCCGTCTCTGTGTGTTTTTCTTTCTAATCAAGCCACCTAGTCTCACTTGGTTAAGTTTCAACCACAAAACATCACTGTGTGCTTTTTTTTTTTTCAAGATAACACGTCACAACCAGGCGCGAAAGGGGAACTTCCAGTGTCTGTGGCAACATCACTTGACAAACAGTCTCACTGCACAGCACGAGCCTGTTCGCCGTCACCATATAAAGCACCGGACACGGTGCCTAGCAGACATTCGCTCTGCGAGGCCCGAGCGAGCAGCAGCCGTCTCCAGGCCAAGGTCAGACAAAATGCCAGGAATGTTCTTCTCTGCTACTCCCAAGGAACTGAAAGGAACTGACCATTCGCTTCTTGATGATAAAATGCAAAAAAGGAGGCCAAAGACCTTGTAAGTTCCTTTCGTGTCTCCCTGGGTGAATGTGGACTGAGACTGTCTTTCATAGCCGAGGGAGGGAGAGGAGATGGGACAAGACACAAGCACTTAGTGGCTCTAGATCGGAACAATGATCTGTTGGGAGTCCTACATATATTGTTGCATTGTTAAAAAATTAATCATGATTGAGCAGTAAATTAAGTGGGTGTTTTCCAGACTTAAACTGGCTCAATCTTAATAGAATATGTTGCATCAGCTAGTTTTATTATTGCCTTGTGCCTTGGGAGTTTATTTCAGACTGTTCTTTATTTTATTTTATTTTATTTTACTTTATTTCATTTTCATCAATGACATACATTCTACTGAGGAAGAAGGGATACTCACTGTTGTGTCTTTTGCAGCGGAATGGATGTGAAAGCGTACCTGAGGTCTATGATCCCGCACCTGGAGTCTGGAATGAAGACTTCCAAGTCCAAGGACATGTACGTACACTAAACATTGAGCTGTCATGAGAAGAGTGATCTAAGCATTCCCTCTGTATTCCACCAAGTGCTCCACACTGTGCGTAGTGGAATCATTTATTTTATGTGAGAAGCCTAAGGAGATGAGCACATTAGCACCGATGTAGATTAAACGCAACCATGCGGGTGCACATATTTGCCATTTATTATACTGCTGGAGCATCCGTCCTTAGCTTTTTTCACATTTTATTGGAAGATACTGTCATATGGCAATTCTATAGGAAATGTTATTTCAGCAGTACTTCTATGGGGAATTTTGTTTTCTTATAAATTTTAATAAAGTTTACTAGGATAGAGTCTCAGTTTGTGAAATTATCGGGACACAGCAGGCATCCTGAGTTCACTCATGCTTATAAAAATACATGTTTTACTAATTCATTTACATCTCTTCCCCTGCAGACTCTCCGCTGACGAAGTGATGCAGTGGTCTCAATCTCTGGAAAAACTCCTCGCCACCCGAAGTGAGTAGAAACTGACTGCTGACCGTGTCTGGGTTTAGCTGAGCACACAACCAGACTGAACGGCTCTCCTGAGACACAGGAATCTGGGGAGGAGGGTGTGAAAAGCTGTATTCCATTTCTGCTGCAGCCACTGACAGTTTCAGCATATGGTGCCTCACTGTCATGTAGTGACCACTTGGCACTCAACCCTGTCACAGACAAAGTCGCCAAGACAATGAGATGTTCTCAGGGATGGAGCGTTACAGGAGCAAAATGTAGAAGGATGCTGAGGTTCTGAGGTCTAAAGTCTTTCAGAGTAAACCAAACCTCTCCACATGTGAACAGCTGTACTGAAAGCTACCTAAAGGATGCATTTTTGTGAGTAGGAGTCATTTAGTCAGTTTGTTGTTTTTTCATTCAAGCAACACTGACTCACCCATTCAGCCTGCTGGCATGTGACAGGCATCTGAGCACAGCCAAGGCCTCAAACACCCACACACAGGGCCCCGAGGGCAGTTGAGACGTGTGGTATGTAATTGCATTACATATAACATGACAGGTGAAACACCAAAGATGCAATAACAAAGATTTCTAGACACAGAGCCTCGTGGTGCATTTCTGATGAGGGACGGTAAAGAACTTAATCAGCTCGCCCTACCCTCCCGGAGGCCCCTGCAATTCTATGGGATCAGGACTTGTCGAGAGTTGCAGACGAAATGTTTGTCTCAGAGTGTGAGCCCCCTCTTTACCCCACAGCACCTTAAGGAGACTTGCCACGAAAGCAGTTTATAAACAAATAAATGACATAGAAACGGCCCTTTTGAAAGTCTTAGTAACACTGGCAAGTACAATCAGTACATCACACAGAGCTAATAATACATAGGCCTCACATTTTCTGATTGATATTACATTGGTTGGAGAAATTATATTTGTTAGTGCTTAACATGGTGCTAACGTCCTTTGTCAATGTTTGCTTCCCTAAGGTATTCTATAAGAGAAGAGACTGCTCTGTAACCAGTAAGGCAGAATTTTCAACTACTAAGCAGATAAAGGGACTGTAGACGATGGTGTCTGGCCCCAGATAAACTAAAAGTGAAGGAGTCTCTAAGGCTTTTCCACCTCTACAAAGCATGACACAGCTACTTCACAAAAGCCCTTTCTCACCTTTGTACGTAGGGAAGGCAATAGTATTTTCTTGCAAATGTCTTCTTCGAGTTATTCACTTATTGGCTCAATTAATTTAAGTATTTCACCCCCCTCACTCTTTTTATTTTTTAGCTGGTCAAGATGTGTTTGGAAGTTTCCTAAAGTCTGAGTTCAGTGAGGAGAATATTGAGTTCTGGATGGCTTGTGAAGACTATAAGAAAACAGAGTCTGACCTTCTGCACTGCAAAGCAGAGAAAATATACAAAGCATTTGTGCATTCGGACGCTGCTAAGCAAGTGAGTATCACGTCCATTACCACTAGTCCAGGTGCACACACGGCAAGGTGAAGTCCTTCCTGAGTGTCAAGACTGCATTGCTGAATGTTTGGGTGTATCCCCTAGTTCAGTGCAGTGCTGGTCTAACTTTCTGTCTCAGTGACCAGACTGAATGAAAAACAGATTTTGCCGGACTAGCTAATGTGCTGGGGCCGGGGCCGAGTAGAGAGTCCTGGGTTGGGGGTCAGAACTGCATACCAGGAAGTCCTTCATGAGCTAGCTCATCTTGGATGAGGATTAAAAAAAAATGAGTGTGATACATATGAGGCAGCAGCAAAAATATTTCCAGTTAGAAGTGGTGTCCACCTTCCAGCTCAATATTTTTGGTGCAAGCAAATAGAGCCGGACAAAGCACCGTCTCTTCCTATGAACCTTAAATGTCCACGTCCCCTTTTACTGATGCGTGTGTCGCCTTGCCTGGGTATTTAAATTTTTCATGGGTGCCTCTTTTGCACCACCTGACCATACCATGAGGTACTTTAGCACAAAGACTTTCTTGCAACATTTCATTTACAGTTCTTCACACTTAGCAAAGGTCTGGTTTAGAATAGGCTTTCAAGAGACAACCGATTTAAGTGAGAGCTTAAAGGCACTATCTTCAGGTGCTTAAAAAAAAACCACAGTAATGTCAAAATACGCAATAAGTCGGAAGTGCATATTAACTAACAAGGATTTCCTTTTCAGATCAATATTGACTTTCGCACTCGAGAATCTACAGCCAAGAAGATTAAAGCTCCAACCCTCACGTGTTTTGATGAAGCCCAAAAAATTGTATATACTCTTATGGAAAAGGACTCCTATCCCAGGTTCCTCAAATCAAATATATACTTAAATCTTCTGAATGACCTTCAGGCGAACAGTCTAAAGTGACCATTTCCTGGTGGGAGGGAATCACAGATGGCATCAAGTTCAGAAGGAGTTCCCAGATGGCTCCCTGGGTGAGCGACTTGGCCTTTCTGGGTAACTAGACCGGCCCAGGGAAAGAACAAAGGACTCACAGTGGATTGACATGGAAGTTATCCAGGCACGGGGTTGAGGAAACTCGAGGAGAAAGTTAGGACATGGTGGAAGGAAGGAGAGCCTCCGGCACTGTGGAGGCACTGTAAAATTCGGTGCACCTAGGAACTAGAAAACCCATCAGGACTGGTGAGGCCTGGGCACACAGACACTGTGAATAGAGGTTTGGAACTGACTAATACATCCTATAAGCTTCAAGGCCCACTGATGTTTATGCTGCATATTATTATATAGAAACTGTCTTGAGCTGCTGAAATTTCTTCAACTTGGATGACTATTTCACAAGTTTTTTTTTTTTTCAAAATTGCCATTGCTATTATTGATACAAAGTGTTCTTGATGTTGTTTTGTTTGTTTGAGTGCTTTGGTTTGAAAAAGATGAACAAAAGAATTATGTATTTAATTAACTTAAGCTACTGCTCTTAAAACTGGGAAGTCAGAATATACCTGTAAATTAAATTAAATTATCAAGTGCCAATAATAAATATAAGTTTTTGTATTCAAATATATAGAATCAGTTTCTGTTTAATTTTCCTTGATATATTTTAAAACTGGCATTTACTCCTTTGACTTAACAAAAATTCAAGCAAGGGTCTTCTATTTCCTATCATTTCTTCAACATCTAAAACTACCCTCAGGTTCATTTTTCTAAAATGAGACAACTCAAATGGTCCCTGAAAATGTGTGTGATGGCAATTAGGAGTGTGACACATTTCATTGGGTCAGTTTACCTTTGTATAACCTGAAGAGTTTACTTATCATGTGTTCAGGAAAAGTAAGAATTTATGGGCATATTAGACTACTAAGAGGACAAACTACTAACATATTTTAATATGCACATAGCTATTTTAAACTTGCAATTAAACATTAGTTGTTAAAAAACTAGAATAAAACTATCATCCAATCAACCCTGTATTTCATGTGTTGTGTGTATTCACACAGCAGACAGAATTCATTAGCATTGTCTTTTGCCTTTGTTAGTAGAATGCACAAAATCAAACAAATATAATATGCTCTCATATAATCAGGCTCCAAACTGATGAGAAGTTGAAACCTTTAAGAAAGGAACAAAAAGTTATTTCAAAAAATAACCTAATTAACAACAGATATTTATGGTGGTTGAAACCACCATAAAGTTTATAAAACCCAGGCGTATGTGCTCATTTAAAGTTCACAGCAACCCTGTGAAAGCTGAGACTGAGGAAGACTGAATCCCTACTTCCCACATTGAGGTAAACTTCAAAATTACCTAGAATGTGAACAGAACAGAACCCCCTTCCAGGGCCCCATCCCAGACTGACGAAGCCAGAGTCTTCCAGAGATGAGGGGAAACACCTGTATTTGTAAGGAAAACTCCGGGTGGTTCTGAAGATGCCAGGGATGGGCTGCATGTAAGTCTGGGATGACAATCTATGCTCCTTGCACGACGTGACACTGCCCCCCACTGACCAGAAGCAGTTCCTAAATCACTCAAGTCTGAAACGGTCCTAGGGCCACCTAAGGGGAAGAACAGGACCCGTCTGTGGGGGCCACTAAAGACAGCAGAAAAACAATCGTGACGATGCATAACCCAGAGGCCCTGGGAGCCAGGACGGAGTCACCAGCCAGCCACCCACACACCACATGGAATGCCCTGGGTGCCCTCGGTACAGGCTAGTTCGGTCAGCCGGCCTACAGCAAGGGAAGGGGGTGGCGTGTAGGCACGGTTTAAGCCGTGTTGTTCTTGAGCTTTCATGGCACAGAACCCCAGTCAGCTCCACTTTAAGCTTTATCCCAGGGCTCAGCAGGTCATACTGTAACAGAAGCTCAGGGAAGGAGTCCAGTCTCCTCATCACAATTGTCATCACCATCAAGCAGTGCCCTCCCCCACACTCATGCCGTCCAAACCCCCTTCTGCAGTCAGTGTGGTTAGCTGACACACCACGTCCTTCTTTGCCTATTACCCCCCACCCCACCCCTCACCCCGCCAACAGAGGCCCTCAGGGCTTAGTAACTCTTGGGAGGTGTTTTCCCTCTCTCCAGACTCTTCTCTTCCATCCCTCACCTCTCAATCACGTATCACTTCCCATGACACACAAATTTCTCTTTCTGGAACTTGAAATGCTCCCAGAGAGACCTTCAGGGTATGAGTTCCATTACTCCCCTCTGGGTGTCCTTCCTACTTGATGTCACGCTGGATTAATTACTTTCTCTGGAATGAGCCCTGATCTTCACAATTTCCAGGCCTTCGGTTAATCTCTACCTAAAATCCTTTTTTCTACCTCTTTCCAGTTTCCAAAGTCCAGTTATTCAAGACCTTGGACAAGTAATTCTTTCACGAAGGCTTTCTAATCCCTGGCACCAGACGTCACCATCGTCGGTGTCCACTAGCAGTGAGCTGAGTGTACACAAACACAAGGCACTCTGCCCCTGTTTCCAGTGCCAAGGTCATATTGCACAGTCCAGGCCCTCCGGATGGTGCAGCGTGAGAAGTCCAGCACACACACCGGTCACAGCATGAACGCTCTGGTCTTGGTCTTGATAAGACGCCATGTTCAAGAGCCATCCAGTTTTTGGACAGGTGGTCAAAACAAACATTTACGATGCACCTCTTCATTTCCCAACAGAAAAAGGTCATCCCAACCCCCTAGATTCGAGATAGTATACAACGATGCTTCAAAAGACCGCTTTCCTTTCATTGGCATTATTTGTTATGGTGCAAATATTTTTGTAAGAAATGTGAGTAGCTCTTGGGACATCTGCTGTTTAAAGAATTTCGATGCACCTGCTCCAGCTGAATCCTCATTCACGGGCTGTGTTCTGCTGCCGGGCCAAAGCGCTGGCCATTGACGATATGGACGATCGAAAACATTAAAAAATAAAAACCATTTTACTTTTCTCAGACTTAACTTTACATTAGTTCTACTATGTGTATCACAAAAAACTGGGAGTCTAAGAAGGCAGAAATATGCCTTCTCATGATGTCCAATAAGAAGCGCACATTGACCACTCAGCCCACACGGAACAAACTAAAGTTACCGTGTCTTTGTTTCTGGGTGAAAACACAGGCTGTATTATCTTAGTAGGAATCCTTGATGATTTACTGTTGAAAATAAGAAATTCTGAAATATATAAAGGAACAGAGTAAACAGTGGACTAAACTACCATGAATATAAATAATTGCACTGAGACATAGACGCAGACCCGAGACAAGCACAAAACCACTCCGAGAACACAAAAAACACCTGCCTGCCACAGAAACAGGTCCACCCTCTCTGCTGGGACCAGTATCTTAAAAGCTAAAAATGCATCGTCCTAATGGCGAAGCTGTGTGTCTCTCTCCATGACAGACCTAAATGAAACTTTCCTACAAATAAGTCCATGTCAAAATGTACACTCTCCTGTGGATGGGTCTGTATACCTTTTGAAGACAGCAGACTAAACTGAAGTCCAGGATTCAGCCCAGGAGAGAGGCACTGTGGCTGCAGGACAGACTCTGGTGCCACCTTGGGGTCCTGTGACATCTGATGCCCACCTGACACCTGACGAGAGATGACTGGCATGAATGCATAGGTAGGTGGGGAAGGAATTACGCATCCTTCTATGGAAGAAGGGGCCATTCCATTGACCGTGGTGGGTCTATGTGACCGGTGGAATGTTCTAGAATGTTCTAGTGTTCACTTCTTGTCCACAGAGAATAAAAGAGGACTGGAGACCTGGAGTTAGCCTGTCACTCCCTTGACACATTCTCTAGCTCAATCATTCTTAACTCTGTAAAACAGGTGAAGTTATGTTTATCTTTTATTTCTGCATAGAGAAAAAAAAACAGGAATACCATGGGTTTGAGTATTCTCCTACCTCCCCCAAACTCTCTGTTGCCATTCTAGTCAAACCCAGAGAAAATTCTAACCAAGTCTAGTGAACAATGTGGTGGGTATGGTTTCAATGGATAACCAACTGTTTTCCACTAGCCCTGTCCTTTACACTCTGCATTGAAACTCTGCATTTGAATTAACTATAAAATCCAATTGCATCCCTAGTCTAGAGCTTTTTTTCTTAAATGTGTCAGTTAATTCTGTATTTACAGATGACCTGCTGTGGTCAAGTCATAGGCAGAACATGTTTTCCTATCAATAAGCACAAAACATACTGTCACATTTTCAGACATAATTTTGACTAGAATGATTTAATCCAATACCATCTATGGATGTAAAGTGCCGCTGTAGACGGGGAAGCTCAGAGGCTTCTTACCTCATCTTCACAAATCTAAGCTCAACCAAATACTCCTAGAAAAGTGTCTAGATCACTGTCCCCTTAATACATTCACCAACACTGACACCCGCTATGTGCCACGAGCCATGTCAGGTGCTACAGACACACAAGAAAAATACAGCCCTCAATGACTGGGACACTCGCAGTGATCGCAGAAAGAAAGGAGCAAATAGAAGGGCCGTGAATTCTACCAAGCATCGTAAGAGAAGTGCAGGGACAAATAAGATTGTCTAACAGGTGACCTCCCAGGCGGCTCTCTCCAGGTCCCTGGTGCAAAGCCAATGGGACTGGTGGCCCTTCTTCCCTGTAAATGGGAGAGGTTATGCGGAACCCACTTTCCAAAGGCCTCCAGTGCTGGGCACCTTGTGCAGTTTCTCTGGGCATCGAGTCACAGCACCTGACCTTCCGATAGCAGGTTCCCTGGGTCTCCATCACCACAGACTCAGGGGGTTGCTCTCAGCTCCCTCTGCAAGTTCGGAGTAAGCAGGGAACCATGAGGGAGACTGGTTTGTCCTCCTCCTCCTGTTCCCATGGCAGTCATGGGGTCCATGCCAGCCTGCATGCCACCATCAGGAATGTGGAGCTCTGAGAGTGCAGAGGAGAACATAGTAATTCCCTCCTGGGGACAGGGGGTGGGTGTGGCTTCAGAGACATGAACGTGGCACAATAAAATGTGCACTGAATTCAAAGTAACCAGGTGATGTTTGCATTACTGTGTCAGTGGACTAACTGCAAGCTCTGTAACTCACAAATACACATAAATTCTGACATGACTGGGCTCAAAGAAAAGAAAAGCTGGAATAAGTCTGTCCTACTAATTCTGATAGTGATTTCTTTGCCCATTTTAGGGGCCCAGGGCTCACCGACTGGGGGCTTCTCTCTAGATGCAGGGAGCCTGCATTCCTCAGCCCTCTGGGCGGGGGTGGGGAGAAACACAGAGCCTCCAAGGAATGTTTCTCTGCAGTAGGCACTGATGGGGACTTACTTCTCCGTAGCCCCTTTCCTTGAGCTCCAAGGACAGGCCCCGTCCCAGAGCTGATAACAGCAAAGAAACACACGCTAATAACTGCACGCTGCTCAAAGCAAAGGACGCCAGCATGGCAATGCTGCAGGAAGAACACATTACCATACTCAGGAGAGCCCTGCAACCCAAACAGGCAGTGCTGTGAGTGGAAAGTAAACGCGGCTGAGATCTGGGAATCCTGTGTTGCAGTAACTAGGGAGTTCTCTCCTGATGAATGCAAAGATACTGACGTGTATTCCAGCTTCCTTGAAAAAAGAAGCAATTCCTTATTTCATCCCTGAAGACATATATGGAGCCAGCCTGGAAAGGACTAGGGCAACTTCTCCGTCACGGCATCGTGTTCTTTCATTCCCACATTAGGCCAAGGTTATCTCCCTGACCCTGTGATGTTCTTTGAGATAGAGCTGCCTGGAAAAGAGGATGTAAGCTATGGACGAGAACAATATGTGAAGAGCTTATTTCAGATGTAACTTACAAAAGGAAAATGCCAAAAACAACACAGAAGAGGGAGGTGAGGGCTGGGGAGCAGGAAAAGAATATGTGATGGAAAATTCTGCAACTGATAAAAACACAAAGTGAAAACAAGTTTGCCACGCATTTTCCACTCAGCTGCTCAGACTCCGCTTAGGCCTGCAGACCATACTGCTATAAATACTTTGAGGTTTGACTTGGCCAACCATGAAGGAAATGTCAGGACTGCAAACACACACAGTGTGGGGTCTGGGAAGCACGTCTGAAGCTAAGGTGGGATTCAGACCGGAAGAGTGCATTCAGTACACTCCAGGGAAGCTAGGGGGCTGAACGTGCTGGGGCCAAAGACCTACTCATGAAATAGTTCATCCTGAAAGAAGAGGGGCCTGTGATGTGCAAGCTGGCCTCAGAAGAGCAGCACAGAGCTGGATGGAGCAAGCTACTTTATGCACTGCAGGTGCCTGACACTCTTACTGCCCCTGACGTTGGTCCAAAAGGGAGAGCAATAAAAGAGTGATGAAGCCTGAACGCACAAACTGCCTGAACGTTCTGTGAACCTCTGAGGACACGCAGGGACAGTGGATTGCTCAGGATGGTGACTCACTCTTGGGGCACGGACAAGCCAGGGCACACTGAGCTGCAAGAAGACCACCTGGAAGCGAGGAGGAGGGCTTCCGTCCAGGTCCCCACGCCTGGCAGCCGACATTCATAGGAGCCTCGTACTTCCAAGAAGTCTTGAACGGGGCTCTTGAAGGGAAATAATGTCTTCCTTCCCCACACAGGTTGTAAGCATTTGAGAAATGAAAAAACTGAAGTAGAGGCCAAGATGTCACTGCTGATACAGCAAGGTCAGAGAACAGAACATTGGGACAGAGTGAAACGGGTTGGCTGATTCGCCCCAGAAACAGCCTGTAGTCACTAACTGGTCAGTGCAGGGCCTCCAGTCCTGGCCTTCCTACTCCATTCAGGTGGGTCATCTATGAAGGGTCATCCACCTCCAAGACTCCTGCCAAACTCATCAGAGACCCTGTTGCGACACCTGGTACCTGTTGAAGATTTGCAATCCATCCACTTTCCAAGATGAGATTGTAGCTGGTTATAAAATTAGCATATTACGTAACAGAGTAAGTTACAGTGAAATAAGGCCAAACCCTCACAGGGAACACCTGTTCACTGCTTACGACAGATACTTGCCAAGGCCATGCTGCACACAGGGTCCTGGGTCTGGTGACCTGCCAGGCACGTGCTCTGCCCTCCATCTGGTCACAGTTCCATCTATTTACAGAGCGGTGTGCACAGACAAGATGAGGAGACAGGGCTTCTCCCAGGAGTCGCTACCCGAACAGGCATCACTCCCCTGACTCCAGTAGCGCTGTGAGATGCCCCCTCTTTGGTAGACGGCAAGCCAAGGTTCAGCAAGGAAAACGACTGCCTCCCCTAGTGGCAACATTACCCTCTGCTTTAAATGCAATTGCTCTTCCACAGGACCAGGAGACGTCCGTTAGTGTGGGAGATGGCATCGCCCCAAAATGAGACAGTTTCTCCGTCATCATCGAAAAGCCCCTAAGGGGCACCCATTTCATATTATTTCGCCATCTGGGAACCTGCTTTCTCTGGCTTCGTAGCCTGTGTTTTTTTTTTGTTGTTGTTGTTTTTTTTTTTTAGTATCTGTAAATATTCACTGTCTCTAGGGGACACTGGGTGTTATCTGGTAGAGGAATCTTTTGAGCTCCCCAGAGGAGAATACCAACGTGGTTGTCTGCCGACTCACCCCGCAGGTATTTCCACTATTAGGAAATCGCTGCCCCGCGGAGGGTGCGCACAGAGTAATAACCAACTGTACAAATAAAGAACTAGAATTCCGTTTTCAAAAGACTGGATACTCACATTAGGCTTTTGACAAAGACCCCAGTGGTGGCAGATGAATCATTAAACAGAGAAGGCTCCCCTGACTTCTCAGGAGAAGGAAAAAGAATGGAAAGGAGGAGCAAAGAAAAGGGGGAGAGAACTGCTCGTTTCGGCACTAAAGTTGAACTGATGCTGATCTGAGCAGTTGGAGCATAACTTTTCACTCTACTTGCTACCCCCAAACCACCATTCCTTCCAAACCTCGTATCTCTTCTTCCAACACAGCTCTCTTGGGCAATCAAAACTGCATTTAATTCACCATCTTCTGAGTCCCCCGAGACTTTCTCTCCCAGTCCTGCCCTAGGCCATGAACTCTGCGGGGATTTACCTTGTGTCCTGTCATTAACTTAAGCTGATATTTTTTTTCTGCTACCTCCTATGAGACATGTCCATGGGTTGATTTTTAAAAATCTCCTCCATATGTAGCACAAGGCTTTCCATAACAATTGCTTATGAATCTACTTTACTTTGAAAACATTCCTCCACACGCTGTCACACTTCCTGCCGTCTAGACGGGTGCCCACCAGACAGGCACCCACCCAGTTCTAGGTATACAGAGAGTGACCACGGCCCAGAGGAGGGCAGAGCTGCCCCTGGAGCCTGGGTCCCTGGGTGACTTGGGAGGTGGGGGTGGGGCTGGGGGGCATCCACCCACCCTATTACTTGAGGGAGATGCCCCACCATTGCCCTTGGAGTCTCTTTGTTGTAACCTTTCTCTGGCTAACACAGTACTGTATTTATTGTTACTATCAATTCATTTCAGGTGAACAACAACATTTAGTTCCTCGGCCCTTGGATCTGGTTGGGCTGGACACAAGGTGGCCAAAGTCCCAGAACTGGCCCATCATCACCCTTGACAATGGATGTCTTCAAGCATTTACCATAGTGACATGGACAAATTTTACCTTTTAAAAATTTTTTGTGTTATGATGTGAAAAGATTAGGAAGGCATTAACTTAAGAGTTTCTAAACATGTCCCCCAAATTCTTAAGCTTCTTCTCTAAAATGACTCTCTGCTTTTACACTTCACATCCCTTCATCATCTGACGTCTTCAGTGACACATATGTAGCCTCAGGACAGATACTGTGTGTGGATACAAACAAAAGCTCAAGCCCAAAGCTATTTTCCCCCTTCAATCCTCCTCTGCCCTTTGGTTCTCCTCCAACTCTGCAGGAGCCTGCAGCAGGACAGAGCTTCCCTTTGACTGAAACTGGAAACCGAAACACCCCAGGACACTGACTCCCCTTTCAGGCAGGCTCCCTGGAAACCTCAGGAAGGCGAGGGCGGGCTCTGACTCCTCCTGTGGTCAGATTTCAGGCTCTTCCCTCCCCACTTCCTGCTCCTGATGCTTCAGCGCCTGTCTCTGCGGCCACGCTTTCTGTCTCTCTCCCTGAGCATCGGCTGGTCGGGTTCCTGGCGTAGGAGGGGGCTGAGTGGCCACAGGGCTCTCTCTTCCAAACATGGACCCCCTGACCCAGATTACTCTCTTTCTAAGTTATCAGAACAGACTCATACCCCAGCTTCTATAATGTAAGCATCACAGGAAAAAAAAATCCAAATAAGCAGGTCAAATTCATTCTAGGAAATTGTGTGACAAAAACCTTATTCATGGGCCCCTGCAGCGAAATCCGTGTCTTGGGTTGTGTTGTAAATGGAGTGTCGTTGTTGAGATGACAGCCCGGGCTCCGAACCCAAAGAATATCTGCAGAAGTCTCTGTGGGCCCCTGACCGTCCCCCGAGAGCGTCACTCAGTGAGCAAGGACCCATTAAATGCCCACTCCACCCCGCTGGTGCCTGGGAGGAACCCACACAGAGAAAAGGCTTTCTGTCTAGCTAAGGGCGCCCTCATCTGCTCTGCGGGAGAGAGATGAAGCCCCACCCTAGGGCCTGCTGTGTGCAACCCCAAAACGCCTGGTCCGGCCGATAACGTATCTGTCCCATTTGGAGATCACGAAGCCCCAGTACAAAAGGAGTAAGGGTTTATCCACGGCGACCCAAGTAATAAGCTCGCAGAGTCAAAAATCCACAAGTAGATAGAACACTGGGGTCAACCTCAGACCTGAGAGTTTTATAAACCGCTGTGCTGTCTTCCTGATGGAAGCTGGGACATATTTGGTAGACTGTTAAGTTGGTAATATTTCAGCAAGACATCAGCAACACTGCCCCAGGAATGCGTCAGTAATACACTTCCCCAGGAATCCTTCACTAATACAGTGCTGCAGGCTGCTCTCATTTCCACTAAATGCATTAATTAGAGCAGGACAACTTACCATGTACAGAACTACATATAAGTTACACCTCTATGGCTTACACAGCTCCCCAAGGTAGAGCAAAAAAGTGCCAAAAACACGATATGAATATTGGGTCAAATAATGAGTTAAAGAGCTTCTATTGTGTGTCCAGCCAATGGCTCTTCTGCAGACCGGCACCAGGTGCCTGACTTTACCCTGACGCCACGTGACAGCCACGCACAGCCAGTGGACAGACTGATGGCCCACACACTCCCCGCCGTCTCACACTCTGCCAGCAAGGATGAGCGAGGTGTTACCCTCATTGCCAGCATGGGGCCAAAGGCCGCTCACCGCTTCGGAGAAAAGCGTGCCAGGAATTTGAGTGGACCGAGTCGAGCGAGGAAAGTTCTCTTCCCTTAAAAGGACCTGTGTCCCCCTCACACTCCATGAAAAACTGCCCAGACCCTCTTTGGTGGCCTCTGTCTACCCGGAAGCCAGGCTTGTCACAGCAGCTCGTGGTCTCATTCATCTGACTAATCGTCACTGGACTGCGGTGTCATGGACGGCAAAACGTCCTACTCATTTTTGCGCCCACATTCCCTACTGTTTCTGATAAATTGGCATGTTTGTTACATGAATCTATCAATAAGCTTAAACGGCAATGTTCACTATTATATTTTGTGCAGGGAAGGCAGGGGTTAGGAAGAAAAACACTACACAGTCCTGATGGACATCTGAAAGGAGAAAGGGAAAGAATTTTCCCCTTTGGTTCAAGAAGTTGCAAGAACAGGGAATAGTGCCCTTTCGCCTGCATAGCACACGTTATGAAAAGCCGTATTTACAGTTGCATTACTTGCATCATGTATAATACATGTGTGCCCTTCTCACTAGGCAGCTCTTATGTTCGAGAATCACAGCGCACTGACGCAGAGTCAGCATTTTTCTCAGAGGAGACTGGCACGCAAGGGTCTCAGTGTCAGAAGGAACACAGAGAGGACGGATGTTCTATGGAAGAAAGGGGAGAACGTCGTCGCTGTAACTGCCTTCAGAGGAAGTGATAGCTATGAATGCGAGAAATGGGGGGGGGAGGGGGGAGAGGGCGGGAAGGCAGGTGGGGCAGGGAGAAAGTGGGGAGGGAGCGCGGCCTGCCAAGTGTCAGCTGCTCAGCTGAGGTCTGACCTGTTGTGACGTAAACCCCTATTTCATCCAGTTTTGCAGACGCACCTACACACAGTTGTTTTTTCTCCTTAGTAACGTTTACTTATTTACCTAGTAAGTGCTTCGTGCCAACAGAAAAACCAATGTGTTCTGGCTGCTGATGCAGGGAGAAGTCCGAGAGTGTCTTTGCTGGCGAACCACACCCACAAAGGACGTCGGGAGAGGGTGCAGGACGCAGTGGGGACGGTGGGATGTGGGGTGTCCCATGCCCCATCGTCACCAGACCTCAGAGGAAGAGTGGTGTGGGTTCGGGATCACACTCACTATGACAGTTCCATTTTGGGGACACTTTTACTTAAGAGCTCAAGAAGGAAAGAAAGCCCGGGGAGCAGTGTGATTTTCCCAAGGTTTCTGAAAACAGACTGTCTAATGCANCGTCGGGAGAGGGTGCAGGACGCAGTGGGGACGGTGGGATGTGGGGTGTCCCATGCCCCATCATCGCCAGACCTCAGAGGAAGAGTGGTGTGGGTTCGGGATCATACTCACTATGACAGTTCCGTTTTGGGGACACTTTTACTTAAGAGCTCAAGAAGGAAAGAAAGCCCGGGGAGCAGTGTGATTTTCCCAAGGTTTCTGAAAACAGACTGTCTAATGCAAACCGGAATAAAACTACAGAGAGTGATGCACAGCGTTGTGATGAAGCCGCACTTGCAACTAGTCTTGACCTCAGATACTGACCCTGTCTGTGTCCAGCCCACCTTGAAAAGCAGTGAGAAATGTGTCCAAGAACAGTCCCCCAGTGAAGCGGGCAGCTGGGGGAACCGCTCTGCTAGGCAGCGCTCCCTCACCCCCCCATCCCAGCGTAGAGGGGCTGCCCTTGTTTCGGGGTGCACTCAAACCAACAGTTTCTCTGGAAAAAAAATCCCCAGCATGGGATGGGCAACACTGTAATGAGGAGTTTCTTAGCAAAAAAATAACTCTAGACACAGATTTAAATGGGATTACATAATGCAATACAAATATAAACAAGAGGCATGCAGAGACTCTCGGACAGTGCAGGCCGTCAGATCGGGAAGAAGGACCGCACAGCATCTGGACTTTGTTTCTGCATCACCCTGGCATCCTGGCCCAGCAGCTGATGACACAGGGCACAGCTCCTCGGGGTGTGAGCAGGACCAGCCTGCAGGAGAGCCCAGGGCCCTGTGGCCCCGAAAAGAACCAAAAGATTCCCTGGTGACTCGCCCATCATGAAGAAATCATGAAGAAAATGGCAATACCTAGATATCTCTAAAGGCCACTCACTGCCTTGAGCAGTTCTCTTTGCTTCTCCGGGAAACTAAATTCAAACAGAAATTGAGTCAAGAGTATGACGAAGTGGTCTTTTTCTTCACCAAAGTTGGTCTTTTTCTACAACAAAGTACACCAACGCATCTTTTATACAATGGAACTGGTTCTGTTTACTCTTTTTTTGTTTGATGGAGGTACCAATGGTTTTACCACATCCTATAAATTTCAGGTGTGTGCGACATTATAATTCAACATCTGCACACATCACATGGTGTTGTATACAGGATAATATATAATACCATGAACGTGTAATATAAAACGCCATATC
This sequence comes from Sturnira hondurensis, assembly GCF_014824575.4. Taxonomy (NCBI): domain Eukaryota; kingdom Metazoa; phylum Chordata; class Mammalia; order Chiroptera; family Phyllostomidae; genus Sturnira; species Sturnira hondurensis. Next base: position 10,634,747 of record NW_028091156.1, read on the forward strand.
CTGAAAAGCTTCACAAGATAATTCAGATGGAAACAGAATGACATCAGAGAGGCTGCTGGCCATGAGCTTGAAAGCCATCACCCGAAGATGACAGCCATTCACTTATCACTAAATGACGTAATACACAGTATGACTCTTCTCTTTCTCCTGTGGTTATGCAAGAGGTCATGTTCATAGCAACACAATTTACAACAGCCAAGAGTTGGAAGCAACCTGGGTGCCCGTCAGTAAATGAATGGATCAAAAAACTATGGTACATATACACAATGGAATTCTATGCAGCAGAAAGAAAGAAGGAGCTCCTACCTTTTGCAACAGCATGGATGGAACTGAAAAGCATTATGCTGAGTGAAATAAGCCAGGTGTTGAAGGACAAATACCACATGATCTCACCTTTAACAGGAAGCTAAACAACAAAACAAACAAGCAAGCAACATATAACCAAAGACACTGAAATAGAGAACAGGCTGACAGTGACCAGAGGGGAGAGGGGAGGGAATTTCAGGGGAAATAGGGGAGAGATTTAGAGGAACATATATAAAGGATACATGGACAACAACTGGGAAGGGTGAAAATGGGAGAGAGGGGGGAGCATGGGGGGGTGGGATGGGATGGGAGTTATAGAAAACTGTACTTGAAAAATAATTAAATAGTTTTTTTAAAAAATAAAAACAAGTAAAAAAAGAAATCACCATGGTTTGGAAACTTCTGGAAAGAAAAAAGGAGACCGGATGAGGCATTTTCTTCCTCAAGTTTATTTTAAGACCCAAGGATGGCAATCAGCTTTTGAAGGGTATCAACCACTGTCTTTGTGTCTCACTCTATTTGACTTCCACCCACTCGACACTTTATAACCATGACCACTTAGTCACGGAATAAAAGGAAGTAACCAAGACTGGTGGTTGCCCAATTACTGCATGTGTTAAAAAGCTTTAAGTGACTTCAATAGATACACACATTTGCAGCTGAAAATTTTAATATCGACCATAAATTCTTGGAGTTTGGTGATACATTAAGAGGTTCTCTCATACAATCTGGCACCTTGAGAAATGGTCCCGTCTGTGAGATCCCGCACAGAAGGCCATCTGGCAGCTCCGCAAACTGATCCAGGCACTTCTTCCTCACAGACCAAAAGGATCCCAGGGCCTGCTCCACTGGCTCCGCTGTCCCCGGAACGTGCCTGGTACTCACAACTCCCCACAAAAAGCGTTACAGAGATGGAGGAAAGGACGCGGCAGGGTACGGGGAAACATCCTCGCCTCTGTCGACATGGTCCGTGTGTGTCTGTCGTCCTCGTTTGTTCCCATGTTGTTTCTAAAGCACGCCGCACTGAGGTCCTATCCATTTTCATGTGAAGTCATCTGAATGAAGCACTCCCAATGGTTTGAGCCTGAACACAAGATTTGAATTTACTGCCGCCAACTTTCAGTTCATTTACCATGTTATTAAGAACACTGTTTACTCTTGACTCTTTCATTTCGCTCCTGAGAAGCCCTATCTGCCATCCACAACTGTCCAGAATGTCAGTGTCAGATGCGCCCTGAAAAGGAGCAACAATGAGGGAGTGGTCATGCTGACTACGTAAAACCAGAACTTTATTTGAATTTACTCATGGCTTTGGAGAAAGCGGTCCCTCACTAAGTCTAGGCCAGCTGTGAGCACACTGCTAGGGACGAGGCCTCCAGGTGAGACCAAGGATGTGACCCTCACACCCGTCTAGGAAGAATGCCCGCCCCTTCTAAACAAACCCCGGAGTGAGGGAGGAAAACAAGAAGTGTTATCTGATGCTCAAGAAGTTGAGGCTTTTTACATATTAAAGGCAGCTGGAGATTTTTCCTCAGAATGACACTAACCATTTTTCTATCAATCAGCATTACTTGTTCATACCCACTTCTATTCCAGGCTTCCTCGCCAGAATTCCAGGTAAGAGCTGGAACTTATTCAACATTTCCTACACTCCCGGCCTTTCTCCAACCTACAACTAAACGCTTGTCATTTCCTTTTTCAAAGTGTCCATGGGATTCTGCTTTTATCTGGATTCTAGGCTCAATTTACTTAATTTACTTAGCAAATACTAATTAAGATCTCACCCTGTGTCAGGCAATATATTTGGTGTTAGGGTATAATTAATCTACTTGTGTTTCCATCTCATTCCACAAAGTAGTATAAATGAGTGATAGGGTTACAGAAGGAAGAAAGGAAGGGAGGGAGGGAGGGAAAGATTAAATATAGGAGGAATTGGGGGGGAAATAAGACTAACCCCATTAAATGGAATCAGGAATAAGGTTTAAAACCTGTCCCATGAAGCTATATAAGTTTCTGGTGGCTGAATCAGCATTGACTTTGAATTTTTTCATAATCAAAGCAAAATGTTAAAACAGGACCAATTCACATCAAAAGTGTTCCTAGCATAAAACCAGAATTACTCAAAAGTGTTGTTCTTCTTAGTCCTAAAAACAGAAAAGTGTTTTCTTTCAAGGAGCCACGTGAAAATAGAAATGGTCAAGTGTCTCTCATCTTGGGGGGAAAAAGAAATGATACCCTGAGTTCCTCTCTACTTTCCTGTCATTTTTCCTTTTACCCACATTCTCTTGACTCACTTCCTATTCACTCACTTCCTATTCCCCCGCACTGAAACCTCCATCCTCACGACTTTTTTGAAACTGCCTACAAACTATGTTCATCTGTTCGATCTCCCTTTTCAAGTTATCTCGCATGCTCTGGGTAGAACGGTTGGCATCAAGAATGCCTTGATGTGGTGGCTCCCCCACTGAAGAAGCTACCCAACGCCAACCACATCAAACCGAGCTCTGCTTTCCAGTCTCAAAGGTGTTCCGATCCCACTGGACTTCCCATTCTCTAACACGCGCTCTCAAGTCCCCTGAAGAACCGCACCTTGAGCCCCTAACCGCCGGAGCTCTCCCGTCTTTGAAGCCTCCGTGCCCTGACTCACACGTTCCACCCTGTCTTGGGGCTCCGAGCAATCCTATGCCTAAAACCAGAGAATTGAAGAATCCCACTGTCGGCTCACTGGTGACAAGTTGAACTGGCTTGCTGCTTACCTCCCTTCTGACATGAGTCGCTTGCACCTCTCCTTCTGCTCGCCAGGCCCCCGTGCTGACTCAGTTCTCTGTGTACCGACCCCGTGCACCCAGGCGCTGACACTAGACCCCCACTGCTGCATCTCCACAAACGTCCCGCTTCCTGGATTTCCGGCTGTGGATGCTGCTTCCACCTCCACTGATAATTCAGCTCTTTCTTACTTGTTCTGGACCCTTGATTGGAGTTAACCCCGTCGCTCTCGCCCAGCAATCAAACATCCTGGTTCCACACACTGACCGATGTGCTCACTTCTCAATGACCTTCATTCACGTTCTAGAGCTGGCTTAGACTTGAGCTCATGGATTTGCACTCCTGGCATTCTTCCGTCCGACCCATCCTATACATAGACAGACTCGGCCTGTTCATCATAGGGCCCACAACAGTGTCTATTCCACTCCCGTGTGTTTTCTATGTCTTTCCCCAGCTTCCACTGATATATCATTAAACAATTAAAATTGCATACATTTAAGGTATACAGTGTGATGTCTGATACACAGAGATGAAATCATTTCACATACACACTGTGAAATAATTACCACAAGCTAATGCACATATCCATTACATCACACAGTTTGTGTGTGTGTGTGTGTGTGTGTGTGTGTGTGTGAGGACAACTATGACCGACTCTCCATGCAGATTTTAAGCACCCACAGTCAGCACTGCCCCATCTTCCCCAGCCCCAGCCCAGCAACCACCAGTCATATGATATCACTTCCTGTTTCCAGGAGTCCCATGTGACTTTTATCTTTTCTGCTCCCTGTTTTCAGAATGCCATACCTCTCTTCTGCAGATACAAATCTATCCTTCAAAGTCCACTTCAAGTTCTACTTTATCAAAAATATTCTCGTTTTTCACTAGTATACTGTTTCTGAGCTTTATATTAGTTATAATCTGTACTACATAAAATAATGCCTTAGCCTTTTCTATTCTTCCAAGTATATAGCACAATTGTTGGTATTAACACGGCATTAGCATTGCAAATGTTTTCTTTCTACATAAAATCACATTTCAATATTCAAAATATTTTAAAATAGGAGTTACGTGCAATGTTTTATAAAATAGATGACAAAGTGTTGGACTATAAATTTAACACACATATAGGTAGAAAAATATGGGTGGATAGATTGATAGAGAAACAGAGAGATGGATTGATAATTTATATGGTGTCAAAGCTGTAGAAGAATTTCAGTTTCAAGTTTTTGATCACCTTCCAACATAATAAATTCTATTCTATTGTTAGTGTTTACCAAGAATGTATATTAAGTAAAGTAAAGACAAATTGGGACGAGTGAACTATAAACCCTATAACGTACCAAATTTCAGATGGACTGCTTTAGTGTGTACTCTCTCTTAAGACCTTATAGTAACAGTTCCAGGATATAGTATTGCAACGTCCCTGTATATTAAAACAAAGTATTTCACATCACATGACCAAGCTTGCTACAAAATGTATTTTAGTGTTTCTGACAAATATGAACAGTCAAAATGTGGTTGTGGAGGATTAACAGAAAGGAACTATCATTACGACACAAATAAAATGAGAAGGCCAAACTGAATTTCTGGGACCTGGGACCTAGGACTGCTTCACGATCACATGAGTCTACGAAATACTGAATCATGTTTTCTGATGGATGTTAAGACTTGGTGCTGAGGTGACCAGATTGGGCCTGGGCTCCCGACAGCTGTGTGACCTCACACGAGTCCCTCAACCTCTCTAACCTTACCTCTAACAGAGGGAAAATAGAAATAATTACCCATTCTTCCTCAAGATAATATTACGAGAAACGTATGTGATGCTATGTATTAAAGTGCTACGCAAATAACAACGTTTAATATATAATTTAGTTATTATTTTATGAATGAATACAACCAGGTAAAAGCTAAATCTTTCACAGTTATACTCATTCCACTTGAAATAGGCAAAATTTTGTATTAACATCAGGTGATTTCATCCCGCCTCGGTTGCTGGTGAGTGGCCCAACTTGTTGCTGTAAATAAATGGGCACTAGGCGGTTTCTGAAAAAAGCGTGTGGCCCAAGATTAGACTTCTTCCGCTCTGTGGTCTCACATGTCTGACCACAGCAACTATTTTTAACCATGGCCTGTGCTTTACAGTGACATCCACTGCACACAGAAGAGTCATCATCCTCAGTGAGACGTAAGGTAAGGATGCATGACGTGTTTGACTACAATGCACTTCTTTTTTTGTTGGTTTGTTTTGGTTTGTTTTTTGCTTTTTGTTGTTGGTTTTTTTTTATCGTTTTAGCATGCGTTTCTATTTTGGTGATTTTGAAAACATTCCGATTACCTCACAATATTGACATAGTCTTAGACCAGTTCCTCAATCAATTAAGCCAGCTGTTCTTGACTTCGCAAATTTAACTGGTAATAATGTTTCCAAGGAAAGCTTATGAAATGACAGTGAGTTGCCATTACTTCCAACTCTGGATTTAAGAAACAGCAAAGGCCGAACAACTGTGTCTTAGTGACTACTTGGAACCCCAGCTTCAGTTGCGTTCCTCCTGCTCTTTGCCATGTCAGATGCTCACAGTCTTGGTGGAGAAAACATGGCAAAGACTCATGTGGTCACTTGGATTGGCTAACACCTCATTAACATCACGCAGTGATGAGTTTTGTGTGGTGTTTTAGAACAAAGAGCTTACATATACAGCATTGTCCTGCATGGTACCAACTTGGGGTTCAAGTCCAGTCATCCTACCACCTAGCCTTATGAACTCAGGTGATGTAACTATCTGTACTATCTGTGAAGAGGAGATCATATTTGCCATGCAAGAATGTATTAAAGTGTTCATGAAAATATGAGTTAAGATACTGTAGTAAAACCTGATATATTAAAACGCTATCCTCCCCTTCTTCCTGTTATCTATAGAAATTAGGAGTTGTAAAAGGCATTCTTATACTTATCATCTAGAATAAGACTCAAAGTTGGATGACTTGCTTAACATCAGGCCGATTGCAAACAGAAATGGGACAACATCCTATGTCCCCCAGACCACGTCCAATGCTCTTACAACATGTCACAGGGCTAACCTATTTTCCTTGACCTGGGTTTGCCATTTGGTATCATTTTGCCCCTGCCCCCAAAATACTACCAGCCGTGTATAGCTTGGGTAAGTCACTGTAAAATCTACATATGAGCAATGACTCAAATCAATGAGTGAGCCAATGGCTGATATTTTCACATGTAGGTATAGCTAAAATGTAAATGATTGTGTTACGAATTTCAGTGATGCAATACAATTATCTATCAATTTCTATTATATTCTACCTCTAAGAATTGATATGGAAATTGTGTCTCTATTTTAGTGTGGTTGTATGACCATGTAAGAAAATGACACCCATTAGAAAGAAACACATCAGAGACTCAAAGTTGCTAAAGGCTCAAAAGACCTTTCCTGTTAGAGTTTTTTACAATGTGTGAATACATATACTACTGAAGTTTCATTACCAGGAGCCATATTCAACTTCCTGCTAAAATACCAGTGAAGATATAGGTCAAAAGAATAAATTTCACACACACTGAATCACATGTACTTTTTGTAAGTCCATAGACTATTACAAAGAAAATTGTTCCCACAAAACCGTCACAAATGTCATAAAGAATATGACTCAAATAAAATTCCTACCGTCAAAGTCAAATCCCCTACATATAGAGAATCATCTCCTTCTGTCTTTCTCTATGCAATCAGAAACTACATTTCCCAGAATGCAGTGAGGGGAGGAGATAAGGCTGGCATCTTGAAAGGAAAGCATCCACAGGTGAGCACTGAGAGGCAGGTGGAGTGGGCGGGGTGTGGGCAGGGGCGTCAACACCTCACTCCCAACCACAGTGGCCTGTCAGTAAATTTCTTCCGAATCAGTATCATTTGTGGTTCAAAAGAACTGTGATAGATAAAAATGCTTCTTTTCTACCACATGAACATTCTTCGTAAAGACAATATATGCATCTTTTTTGAAGACCAAACAGAATACTAGACAAGTTGATCACAAAGAAAATTCTCAATAAATTTCCCAAAGAAGAAATCACACAGACCATAACTCAACAAAGATTTGATATTAAAAATACACATTTCAAACAAAATAAGCCTGTGACTATACAATTCTTAAAAACCTATAAAGTCAAAAGGGTAAAATAAAGGACTATCTGTACAATAAAATCTAGAACTATTTAGACAACAAAAATGAGAATATTATATATTAAATCACAACTGCATTGTTTGTTTTAAAAAGGAAAATAGATGTATTAAATATTTACATCACAAAACAAATTTTAAAATAACCAGAAGAGATAGCAGTTATTCAATGAAAAAGTTATTTAATAAAAATTTAGGTTAAAAGTTGAAATAAATAATTGATGAAATTAGGAAAACTGGAAGGAAAGATAATAATCAAATAGAAAAAGCCTGTTAATTCTACCAAGACAGAAACAAGTAATTTTATGTTAAAGGAAATCTAATAACAAGGAGATGGTATTTTCTCCATTTATTCACCTATTTATTCAAAAGTCTATTGAGCATGAAGTGCTCAGTTTAAATGCTGGGGATATAATGAAGAATGACACAGGACAAGTCCTAGCCCCAGTGAGCCAACACTCTAGAGAATAATAATGAGAACAACAACAGAGACAAAGAGGAAGGGGGGAAAGAATGGAAGAAGAAAAAAGGAAGAAAATGTAAAAAGCAGAATCATTCGGCAAGGAGTGGTAAAATTAAAAATAACGAGATTAATGATGCGGAGAACAGGGGGTAGAGAGGTTTCCATCGTATTTCAAGAGAAGTGCCTATGATGTAACAGAACTGGACCCTGAAGGACGTGAAGGGACAGCTTTGTGTACTTATGGGAAAAGCATTCCAGGAAAAGTGAACGACACATACGAAGCACACAGCCCACCAAGGGGTGGATGGCGGGAAAGAACAGTACAAAACTCCCCCTGGTTCTTGGGAGTCCAGGTGCTTGGGGAATGTGCGGAGCAGAATCTGAAAACACGGCACTCCCGGCAGCGACGGCCCACACCCAGTATGACTCATGCCTCTCCCACAGCTGGGCTCCAGAAGTCTCCCATGCCAGGCCAGACAGGACCAGGTATGACCAGGCCATCAGTGGGGCTCAACCACCCAGGACTGTCAGAGGGACACCAGGGTGGACAGAGGATAACACCCTAGGACCAGGTGGTCTCTTCTGTTAAAACAAGACAGCAGGACCAAAATGGAGTCGCTCATGCTAAGTCCCACGTCAAAGCAAGACTTACAGTTTCACTTCACCCAGAACTGAAATCTGAAACCAACCAGTCAAGAAGTACCTGGCCAGCACTAGGCAGGGCATCCGCTGATGGACCTCTGCCACTTGCTAAAGGAAAGTAACTTTGCAACAACCAACCCACTTTTTTTTCTACAAGTGTAACTTCCTTTTTCCTACTCCCTTCTGCCCACAGAAGTCTTTCATTTTGTACCACACCTTGGACCTCCCTTCCATCTCCTGGACTAGATGCTGCCTGGTTTGAATTGTTTTTGCTCAAATAGTCTTAAAAATTTTTATACGTGCCAGTTCATCTTTTCACACTCCCTCCCCTGATACCACAGTTTCGTGGGAAACCATGAAACAATGAGAGATTTTGAAATTAAGTTAGAGGAGATGAGAAATTTCAGTTTCTTGACTACTTGAGTTCATGGGTTAAAATCCCTATCATTCCACTGTTGAGGGCAATGAGAATGCAAACATATATTATCACAAATATATACTCCACATCTGGCATCGAATATATCCATGGCATGCAAAGGCCTGCTTTTTCTTGTTCTATTTTCTTTGGGACTCAGGTTATCTACACCCTGGATACGGCATCAATCTTAGAGAGACCGAATCTTGGACTGTTTAGGTAAATAATAGGCTACTGTGACGAAGGAAAGGAATTGCAGCTACGGAACTGCTGTGAAGAAGTGTAGGGTACCACGGGAGCCCAGCCTGGCCTGCTCTGGAGGCTCAGGGAAAGCTGCCCAGAGCAAGTGCCATTTCCCCTGCCCTCTGAGTGAGGGTCCTCACCACAGCCTGTCTGGCAGGTGCCATCACCCCCATTTCATAGGTGAGAGAAGGGGTGACGGTGTTTGCCTCAGGGGAAGGCCAAGCTCTGGAAGAGGTGTCAGGGAGCTATCTGTAACTGTTCACTTTCTACAAGAATAGTTTTGTGTATTACTTGCGTCATTAAAATCCATTTTTATGTAAATTTAAGTCAGTCATGCCTGAGATCTCATTGCAAATGATTGTGCACGCTGGGATTTCAACTCAGGCCTGTCAGATCTGGAAAGACTAGGAATGAGATATTTCAGGTTGCGGGGCTAAGGCCCCGAATTCGTTTGGCGGGTAGGATGGTTCTCCCACAGACCCGCTGGGATCTGGGACCAGACACCAACACCTTTCCTGCACGTACTTACGTTCACCCGAGTTTCTGCGTAAGAGACTACCCCCTGACTATGGGTGCTGAAACTCATGTGCGTAACGAAGAAAACATACCGCACTTAGACAGACAGACAAGCACACAAATACCATGGCCTCTAATGGCAGAAATCTCTCCCTGTTGTTAAACACGAGCACGCATGCACACCCCCATCACGGCCGCCACCACCACTGTATCCAGCTCATCACTGGCAGCACAGAGGGAACCTATGATAACCTGGTTAAAAAAAAAAAAAAAAAAGAACAACAGGCCTTCTTTTATCACAAGGTAGTCATCGATGTTTTGTGCCTCGGAATCTGGAAGTTTGTCAGTCAGAATCCTTTGCTGTAAAGGAAAGCGATACAACATAGACCCCATCAAGCACACAAGGACTGCGTGTACCTGTGAGAAGGTGAGTGGGCCCAGAGGTCAGAAACTGCACCCAAAACCCTGCTGCGAAGCCGTCCCACAGATTGGCCACCGCTCCCAGCCCCGCCCCGGGAACACGCGGTGTGCCCACGACCGGCACACCAGGCTGTGACCAGGCGCCACAGCACGGCTGCCCCTGGCCACTCTCACTGGGAGGGCTCCAGAGTTCCCGTCTGCCTCGTGACTCACTGCTGACTCACACTGCGGTGCAGACCCGGGCCCTGGCAACAGGGAGGCAGAGACAGCTGTGAGTTCCTTGAAGAAGTGGGGAGTGAGCTCCCTCGGATCACGGGGTTCTACAAGGGGTTTCGATGTCAGGAAATCGAACAGAACGACAAATGCCAACCAAAGAGCATGGCACAGAGGAAGAGAACCCCAAATGTCTTTCTCTATCCTTCTAATTTCTGAAACAAGCGACTTAAGCAGTCTATGACGGCTGTGTCAGGCCCATTCTGAAAACTCCCTAACACCTTCATTTTCAGCCAAAAGCAACTGAGTATTTTACTTGAGGAAAGCAGCTTTCGTACACAAGTAACATGCAGTGGGGCGTGCTGGTGTGCAAGGCAGAGGCGGTGTGGGGCTGGCCCTGTCCCAAGCCACGCCACCATCCGGGCCTCAGCACCAAGGCCACACTTCCTGCAGAACTCCTCCTGGCAACCACTCGCAAACAGCACCACGTGCCCCAGCCTTCCCTCTCCTGCGAGGAAGAGCACCCCACAGGACTCCGAGAGGTGACGAAGATCACCATCATTTAACATGGACAAAACACGGTCCCGGTCTCTAAGGTCCTCAGTACCACAATTATTTCCAGTTCATGAAAATAACTATGTAAATCTGTTCTTAACTAATCTGCCCATCTAAGGATTTCATGTAAAATCGCGAGGGTGAAAAAAATGGGCAGAGAGTGTAGCTCTGTAAAAATGTCGATGTTCCAGGAAAAGCGTTGTTCTGGAAAATGTACTGTGCTGGCTTTTCATTATAGTGGCTTATACTGACACCTAGTGGCTAACAGGGGTATTTTGAAATCCCCCACTTTATGAATTTTCTTCCCCCACCCCGCCCCATAAATTCAGTCATATTATTTCCATTTAAGAATTCTGGCACATGCCCTGACTGGTGTAGTTCAGTGGATTGAGCACGGGACTGCAAACCAAAGGATCGCGGTTCGATTCCCAGTCAAGGCACGTGGCTGGGTTGCAGGCCACTTCCAGCAGAGGACGCCCAAGAGGCAGCCATACATTGATATTTCTCTCCTCTCCTTCCCTTCCCCTCTAAAGATAAATAAATAATAATTTAAAATCTTAAAAAAAGAATTCTGGCACATTTTAAGAAGAAGATAAATATATAAAATTTCCCTCATGCATCACAAAGATAGAAATGCTCACAAGAATGACTAGTAATTAAGAAAAGCCACCTTGCAAAAGTTTTGCTTAAATAAATCTTTAGATATCTGCTACCAATCACAGTTAAACAGCAAAGCCAGAAAAACAGAACGATGCAAGTTCGGAGGGAACGCATGTACAGTAATCAGTTAATCCCCCCCAAGTACTGGGAGGTGAGGCAGAATCATTTCGCCTGGAGGACTGGACTAGAAGTCACGATTTATAGAGAGAGCCCTGGATGCGCCCCTCACTAGCTACTGTGAGATGGAGCAAATTCTGTCCCTTCTCTGTGCCTCAGCCCCATCGATGGTAACAGGAGGACGTTAGGCTTTGGACGGCTCCTGAGCCACTTCCAAGGTGAGATCCTGCAAACTGCAGTCAGTCACACGGTCTTCCCCAGCGGCTGGGCCCCTGTGTCTAACACAGCAGAGTCTAGATGCTCTGTGCTGAACTAAGGGTTAAGATAGGTATATATCTATATATATCTATATCTATATCTATATATATATGTGTGTGTGTGTGTGTGTGTGTGTGTATATATATCCCCCAAATTCTTGCATGTAAATTTCTTTGTAGATCATAAATTCACAGCATGCCCCTAATACTAAAGCCATTTGTAATCTCAGTCTTGAATAAATGTCTCCTAATTATGTTAGCTGTTAAATGAAGTACCGTTAGCACTGACTGCTTCCTCATCTTGCTTTACTACAGTGAGAAAGGAGCCCCTGGCACCCTTTGCTTCATGTTGAATAAATAGATCTTTCATGCACTTGGTCCAGAAATTCATAGGTATGCACAACTCCATCACATTGTCCCACAAACTCCACTTTCAACACCTGAAAAGCCCTTGCTTGGGCTCTCAGTGCAACTCGCTCTTCCTACCAAATTAGGATTACAGTAACTCTCTGCTGCTCTCCTTCTAATGTTTTGAGGAACCTCCGCACTGTCTTCCATTGGCATTTCCACCACCACAGCAGAAGGGCCCTGGTTTTCCCACATCCTCACCAACACTCCTCTGTTGTTCTCGGGCCACGGCCACCCCCACAGGTGTGCGTGATGCCGCACTGCGGTTTTGATTTGCATTTCCCTGATGATTAGTGACGTTAATCATCTTTTTTATATATCTCTTGGCCATTTGTTTGTCAAATGTCTATTCAAGTCTTTAGCCCATTTTGTAATTGGGATTATTAGGAGCTTTTTTTTTGCTGTTAAATTGTAGGAGTTTCTTATACACTTTGGAAACTAAGCCCTTATCAGATATGTGGTTTGCAAATGTTTTCTCCTGTCCCGTGGGGTGCCTTTTTGCCCTGCGACTGCTTCCTTTGCTGAGCACCAGTCGGCCGGTTGGATGTGCACCCCCCTCCGTGTGTGCATTTTGCTTTTGTTGCCTGTGCTTTTGGTATCACGTCCACCCGTAACTGAAGTTTGGCCGGAGGGCAGATAGTGGAGATTCCTCAGTATTTTTATAAGCATGGTTTGGAAATCACATTCTTCATGCATACTGAATTTTATATGTGTCTTGTGGACCAAGTTGTTCATTGATGTTCAGTTTTGTAAATCCTTACTTAATTTTTAATTGCTTAATTCACCTATTCTAAAAGAGGGTATATTAACATTTCCCACTGTCACTGTGGATTGGTCCACTTCTCCCCAAAGTTCTCTCGAGTTGTGCTTCACATTTTTAATTAGAGTTATTAAGTCCCTGATACTTGTGAACTGTCGCGTCTTCCTGGGGAACTGCTCTTTTTATCATCGTGTGCTGGCATTTACACGCCCAACAGTGTTCTTGTTCTCAACTCGACCAGCTCTAATATCCATCCAGTAGTGTTTTCTTTTACTGAATTTAGTTAGTATTTGCCTGACAGCTTTTCGCAGCTTTGTACTTTCAAGTTGGACTAGGCTGGAGTTCCCTGAAGTTACCAAATTGGATATGTTTTCACTACTTGTAAGGTGCTAGGCAATCAATGAACATTCACTAAATTAATAAATTTTCATTTGTCCTCATGTTTTAGGTGGATCTGTTATAGACAGCATTTACCTGGGCATTGCTATTGCTCTCTGTTAAACTGCTGTGTTAATTCAACATGACCGCCTCAGTCTCATAACCGAAATGTTTAATTAATGTTTAAATTCACTGTGACCACTGATATAGTTGGATTTATTTCATACTTCTTCATTTTGAGTTTTACATTTGTCCCAATACAGATTAAAGTTGTAAAAAATGTGCACAATACTATCAAGGGCAAAGAATGTATCTCCTTTGTCTGTGTAATCCTACTTCCTCACGGAGTACTCGATTTTGCTAAATAAACTCAGTGGTCTAAAAACATTTTATCTCTTTAAGTGCTTTGCAAGTACCTTGCAGTTCATTAATAAAATATTGTAAACACAATCCCTCTTAGAAATGACTGAAGTATGGCAGGCTAAAGTTTGGAAGGAGGAATTCCTTTATCTTGAATAAAGATGGAAAGATAAAGAAATTCCCAAAGAATGGAGGTGATTTGCCTCCTTTATCTACAAGGAGACAAGTCTTGGAAGTCAAGAAAAGCTGGCTTCAAACATGAGTAAAGATGTTAGCTTGAACCATATAAAATATCAATATGCCACTTTTTTTTTTTTAATTTTAGAAAAAGACAATCTCATATGACTGCCCCTGATGTAACGTGACAAGGAGCCCATTCGCCTCTCTTACTGCAGTCTCCCATTCCCAGGGAGACCACAGACCACTCAGACTCCGTGGGACATCTCTCTCTCAGTAGGGGACGGAATTGCCTTCATAACACCGAAGGAAGAGATGAAGGCCATAAGCTCTCCATCGCCAGTGAACTGTTGCAATGGGAAAGCCATCTGGACAACAGTGAACACCTGGGAGGAGGTGCCATGCGCTCTGCCTCGCAGAGTACGTACATTGGAGACACTGGAGGGCATTGGAGGGTGCTCCTACATCTACTGTTTTCCAGCTCTAGGATTTTTCTGTGCCTCAATTTTTTAAATCTCTAACAAAAGGATAATAGTGATAACGCTGATGTCATAGTGTTGTTAGGAGGACCAAATGAGTTAAATTTTATAAGCAAAGCAGGGCTTGGCACATTGTGTGCTATGTGGGGGGTGGTGGTGTGTTTATTATTATGATGATGATATGGTCTGTGTTGAATTACATTCCCCGAAGATTCTGATGTGGAAGTCCTAACCCCCAGCAGCTGAGAATGGGATCTCACGTAGAAACGGTGTTGTTGGAGATGCAATCATTTAAGACACAATCACACTGGAACAGAGTGGCGGGTAAAAGGAGAAATCTGGACACATTCATGCACTCAGGAGAACGTCCTGTGAAGATAAAGATACAAATCCGGTGATGCCTCTTCAAGTCCAAGAATGGTCCACTCCACCAGCAGACCCACCAACGCTGGCGAGAGACTCGGGGCAGATCCTCTCGCAGCCCACAGGGGGCCGGCTCTGCCGGCACCTGGATCTTGGCTCTCGGGCTCCGGAGCTGAGAGGGGCGACATTTCTGTTCTCAGAGCTGCCCAGGATGGGAGTTTTTAGTCCAAGCTGTCCTAGCAGGCTAATGCATTAGCTTATCCAGACATGTGACCAAGACGTCTGAAGATGAACCTATGCTTTCTGTAAAGGACTCTCACTTCCTTTGCAACCTCACGCCCTGGGACAGGGCTGGGCGCCCTCAGTACTGGCCACAGCTGGGAGAACGCTGGCCTGGTCACACGGATGACACACTCAGGGAGCCCGGGCAGCGCTGGCAGCCAGCAAACCCTGCACATAGCTCAGCGGGTTCTCCGTCCTCACACGGCCGGCAGGGCTTCCATATGCCATCCTCTAGTCCTCCCAACTCGAAAAATGCCCAGCACTGAAAATCCAGGTCAGCCACAATGTAAAGGAATGACTTTACACCGGCCTAATCAAATGTCTGTCTGTCTTGAAAAAAAGGAAGTGGAGGAGGGATTACTGCATCATTCACTCAGACGTTTCCACCTCAGTGAATCTGACGTTTCAGGTGAAATGTCTCGGCGCCCGGTTTCTGTGTTTCACTTTGTCATCTCGCCCCAGGTGTAGCTTCTTGCCCCTTTTCAGTTCTGTGTCTGTGGTCTGTGTGCAAAAATGAACCTTTCAGGTTATCCATCACCTCTGAAAGTCCAACGTTATTCCCACTTCCTCAGTGGTTGATCAGATTTCCAAAAACAGAAAACATGCTTTACTCTTTTGAAAAAATATATGCTCTACGTTGTAACCCACGGAAATTGTTCAAGAATCATTTGTTGTGAAATGTTCGGGGAGACAACTCTAGAGAGACAGAAAGTGGACCAGCGGTTGCCAGGGGCTGGGCAGAGATGGGCACCAACCAGGTGGGGTGTTCGGGGGTGATGGGCACGCCCTGACGTTAGCCTGTGATGATGGCTATGTGGCTGCAGACATGTACGCTCAAGTCACTGAATGTTACAATCAAAATGAGCGAGTGTTACGGCATGTAAAGTCCTCCTCGATGAAGTTGTTAGGAATAACACCCATTTCCAATAAAAATCCATCTCTACACGATCTCTGTTTCCATAGCCAGCAACACACAGCTGCAGACATGGGAGATGGGACGGAGGGGCTGAGGGGCACGAGAAAGACGGTTTCTGTCACACGGCTCATTGACATCTTTAACGGGCATCTCCCTTTCCTTCCATCAGCCAACGCATCTCTGGCCGTCTTCGCCGTGGAAATGTTCCCAGTGCTTGACTGTGTGTTACTTTATTAGGTTTTACAATCTTGAACTAAGAAAAGACTAGCTGATTCTTCCAGAGAAGGACTGTTTGCCTAATATTTATGCAGCACCTACTGTATTTGACGTTCAAGACATTGCCGTTTGAGAAAAGAATATTCACTGTGACAAGTCACAAATGGGAAATGAAACAAAATCTAACTGGAAGAATGTTTCTGCGCCAGAGTTCTATGTGCATTGCAAGAGGGAAAAATAAACTTCCCTTTAAAGTGGTTTTAATTATTCAGCGTCTCTGACGCAATTTCAACATAATGCGGCCCATATGCCGCTTGTTCTTCTCTGCCAGTTCTGACGAGGGAGGTAACAGTGCACCCCCTGTCGGGCAGAGGGTCCTTTCCCTGTCCAGACTCTGGGAGTGCCTTCCGATTCCCGTGAAAACTGAGTCACTGAACTGGAGCTTACGTTCATGGGGCTTCCCACATGCCTTCACGTTCTTTCCGAACAAATTTTAAAGGCCAGCCCAACACGGCCGAAAACCCCAGACCCTTGGGCTGCCAGCCATCTGTATTGAAAGACTTGACTAGGTCCCTAGAAAGATGTGAATCCCACAGGGTCTTCTCAATATTAGGCTGTGTCGGCACTTCTCAACGGCGCTCTCCAATCCGCTGTCTCTGACCGATAGCGCCTCGCTTCAGCCAGGGCGCCCTGGCTGCTGTCTTTATTCACCTCCACCTGTTCAACACATAACACCGTCCGATTCTACCCGGTTTGCAAAGAGCCACCCCAGTGTGACCCCTTCTGTAACACACTGCTGTCACCAACCAGAGACAGTTTCTCACTCCTTTTCCACTCTCTCTACGTGGCACCACCGCTGCTGCCCTAGGTGCATTTAACACATGCGCCATACAGAAATTCGACTGTACTCGTATTCCCCTGGTTACTACACACTTGTGTAAGTAAAGGTGAATTGTACCACCTCCTGCTCTTCCTTCTGTCCCCCCTCACTCTCACCCACTATCATCTTCAGAATTATAAAATGGTCAGTAGCATCAATTAAATCACACACTAATGGCTTACGCTGTCCTTATCTATAATTATAATATCCACGTGTTTCAGTTAAAATGGGAGAAACCACGAACAAACTTGGTTTATCTACTTGGTCTAAGGAGCAGCGTGTACTCTGTGAAAAGAAATTCTCTGTGAAAAATGTGAAGGCCATCTACCTCTCCGCCAAAGTCTCTTTGCCCACGTATCCACGAAGCTCCTACCCCTCCTGCTGTGCAAGTTTCCATCCACATCGGGAGTGACTTACAAAGGGCTCTGCCTTCCCATACTCCAAGCCGCGTGGGGAGGTAGGTAAGGAGGGTGCTCTGCAGTCACCCAGACCCAGGTCCACATCACGTGGCCAGGCCGCATGACCTAACCTGGCTGACTACTCAGATGAGCCGAGTTTCAGGCTCCTTATCTGGAACAGGAAAACCAAAACAGCAACCACCTATGATTACTGTGAAAATTACATGGGGAAATGTGCTTAAGGAGCTCTTTACAATGCCTGGCATGTTAAATGCACTAAAAAATAGTGAATTACAGGTACAGAGACATGACTTTGGGTGGTGAACACACAATACCACAAAAAGATGAGGTATTATAGAACTGTATATCTGAAACATACATAATTTTATTAGCCAATGTCACCCCAATAAATTCAATTTAAAGTTTTAATTTATTTTAAAAATTCGATTAAGCAAACATTGAGTGCCAACCAAGGGCCATGCATGAATTTGTTCTGAGGGCCCAGAGGTGAACGAGACTAGCCTATTGTCAAAGAGCTTAGAGTCTAGTGAAGGAAACAGGTATCTGAACATGCAAATTTAGCACCTTGTGACAAGCCCCATGATGCAGAAATAAGTACAGGGTGCTTTGCGGGCACAAAGGACAGGCACCTATGGAACCAGAAGAGACTTTTTCACTCTTTTGATATTTTCAAATCACGGTGAAAACTCAGTGCCTATAAAGTATAGTCGTCACTAACAGTAACGTCTGCCATGTGGTCTGGTGCTAGAGCCACAGGACGAGGTGCCAGGCACCACGTAACCACACAGGATCTTGTTACAGAGTCACCATGCCTGGCAGGGCACAGCACCTTCCAGAACTCACCAGTGCAGTCTGGGGGAGGAACAGGACTCACATCTGCACACAAAGAGCCATTCTTTAGATATACAGACAAGCCCCAAGATAAAACCACAATCAATACACATGTCTTGCATTTGCATATTTTCCTATTTGGGGTAATAACTTAAAACTCATGTGGAGAGACAGGGACTGGTGTGCAGTTTCCGCACAGAAGATACCTTTCTTACACTTCTGAAGTCTGCCCTCTCTCTTTTCTAAAATAGCACGTTCCTTTTAAAAGGCAAAATAATAAAAGGCGTACGGGGCGGTGAATGGAAAAGTTTCAAAGCTCACGAGGCCAACTTCTCATTCTAAGTGGCCCCTGGGGGGAGATAAGGAACCCGCCCCAGGCTGTGGAACAGGAAGCTGGGCGGCTGCCTCACACCTCGCTGTGCTGCTGCAGCCTCGGCCGACCGAGAATGTTATGGGGGGAAACAACTCGTAAATGAGGTCGAGTAGCTCACCCTTTAACGTGAACAACAGCATCAGCAGATGGGCCTTGGGTTCCTTTCCAGGGGCCAAGTCCCCTGCCTCTGAACAGCGTGACAAAGAGCTGTAGGAGGAAGGACACCCTTCCCCAGACTGACACCCGCTTAATTCACCCCATCCTCTCTGCACCCAAGGGAGGGGTGAGGGTGCACGTTCTGACTTACAGCCTGATTCTCAACATCTTGGGCAAGCACGGCCTACGGAAGATACATTTCCCTTCGTCTCCTCCAATGGGTCAGCTCTGCTGAAACTGACTTCAAATATTGTCCTTTCTCATAATCAAAATGTTCTGCTTGACTGTGCCTTCCAGAGGGCTGACAAACCACACACAAGTGGCTGTGACAGTTCCATCAAGTGACACCCTCGTAGCCCCTTTCCCCTCCCATTTCTCTCACCTGCATTCCTTGTTAAAGTGAGTTCCGGCACGAGTTGGGAGCTTTGGCCAGGAGTAGTTAACTGGGGGAAAAAAGAATATTAGGTAGCAAGAGTTAATGCAAGTAGCAAAAGAGGAGACGCTGTAAGATAAACACCCTGTAGCCTGTGCGCTAGTCAGCAGTGAAGGGTGGGGTGGCATGCACTGGCGTCTACTCACACGGAGCAACTGCTAACCACCCCAGGAAGGCTGGCGAGGCCCTGAGATCCACCTAATTAAGAGCCATGGGGTACTGAGCCCAATTTCCTCTTCCGAGGAAAAGGAAGCTAGTAAGGTCTACTTCTTAGGGTAGTTCAAAGACTGGGTAAAGGTCAAGTTCACTACCCCCGAGGTCAGCCCAAGTAATGGTGCTTATCATTATTATGACTCTGATTAACAAACATTCCAGAGTGATGACACCAGGGCCTCCATCAACAGAGAATGCAGCAAAACTCAGATGCACCCCAGTGACCCTGACCGCCCAGCAGACACATGTGCTGTAGGGGAAACCCTGGACCAGGAGCTCATGGAGGCTGTCATTAGGCACAGTTCCACTCTTGTGGGGGCAGCTTTCCTCACAAGTCCCCCCGGCTGCCACAGAGGAGAGTAATCATGACAGAGATATGATGTGATCTGCTTGGGGGGGAGAAGTGGCCATTTTCCCAGAGGAAAAAGGCCGTGAGCAGTGGCCAGTTTCTCAGGGGAAAAAGGCCTCAAGCCCCCTCCTCCAGGGTCTTTTATTGGGTTCTAATACACAGGAATACAGGGCATCAAGGACCAAACAGTAGATAACATTTCAAAGAAATCTGAGGGCTTAGTAGGAGTCAGAGTCTGTCAGGAACAGAATTTTAGGGTTTCCTGCTCAAACCCTTAACATATGAATGAAAGCACTCTTAGCAGAGCAGATTTCTTGGGTTTATCAGGAAATCTTTGTGATGCCAGATTTTTTCCCCGGGACACGCTCTAGCAAAGCAAGGAGCTGCACCCCTCCCCATCAGGTATTTAGGCTTAAGGGGATTAGAGCCGGGAAGGGCTTCTCCCAGAGGACATGGGAACTCGGGCTTTGTCAAAGCAAGGGGGTGACAGTCCATTGCTCTTTGTTGCAGCCCCCGAGTCCTTCCATGAAGGCCTCCCAAGTGATCAAGTCTGGCTTAGGTTGCCCCCCACTGTGAGGGGTCTTACCTGTCATTGACTTCTGACCAAGCTTTGGGGGCAGGGAGAGGAAACTGAGGCAGTGTTTGCTACCAGAGACAAGCTTTGTCTCCTGCAGCTGGCATTCCACAGGTGTCTCTCACCCTTAGCCCCTGGGGGAGGGCATCAAGATACAATTCCTAGAACCAGGCAGAGCGGTCCACAACACCCCCTGTTAGCTGTGACACCAGAGTCATTCATTCCCCTTCTCCCTTCCAATTCTGTCATCTGAAATGTAAGGAGGTGACCTCAATTGTTTGTAATGCCTTTGAAAGCTCACAGACTATCATTTTTATGAACCCTCTAGATGAAGCAGGTCCGATCTACCCCCCTGGGAGAACTAATGTCTCAGGTCTGAACCCACAGTTAAGTGGGTGAGGAAATGTAACTACGTGATACACTGGAGCTTTACAGGGGGTGGGGGCAGGAGCAGGGGGTAGCTATCACACGCAAGCCATCTCCCTGCAGAAATGGAAGGGGAAATGGTGGTGAACACTTGAACTCCTAAACTCCTACAGCCCACATCCTCCTAGACGACTCTTCTAGACCCCAGATTCACTTATTTCTGTTCATAGGAAACAAGCTGCCGGACCAGCTGACGCAGAGCCTGTCTCTCAGGGGCTCGGCACACGGGACAGACGCCACCACACAACACCGACGGTGATGAGAGGGCAGCAAGCGTGGCGCACCGTTCTGCTGATGAGGACTCTGAACCTCTGAAAGTCAAGGGACTTCCTCCAGAGCACCATGTGAGCCCAACGCAGTGGAACTCCCCAGATCCCTTTTAGTCATCGGGCCTTCTCACAGGGTTGATGGCAACTCTGATGTCCCCTGCGATGGACCTCTCGCCTGCAGGTCACGGCTCTGCGTGTCCCTCTGAGACTCCCCACCTCACCTCTTCCACGAGGTGGGGTTCGACACCACCCAGCCCATCAGGGCACCTCCACCCACGCCTCTGCCGTCACCTCCCTGCTCAGCCCCGCCACGGCCAGCTGCCCTCCTACGGTCTCATCCCAGCAGGATGCCCGGAGGACATTCAAATGCCTTTCCATCAGAGAGAATGAAATGCTCCACTGCCTGAAGGGAAATGGACAGAATTTGCCTCCGGCATCTGTGCCCTGACCTTTGTCTCCTTCCAGCTCAGCAGCGCCTGGGGCCTAGTGCAGAGTGAAAACGAGGGCCCTGCATGTGGAACCGGACCCGCTTCCCGGCACCTCTTCATCTGAGCATGGGCCGTCTCTCAAGATGCACATGGTGGGGTCCTCACCAGCCCTGTGCTCTCCCCACAGCAACCCCCATAGGTCTGCCGGTTCACATCACGTGCCCCTGACCTTTGTGGGTCACCTGTCTCAATGTCGGAGACCACACTGTCGGCCAGTTCATTCACCAGATTGGCTGTGCTGGGTGTACCCAAAAAGTCATCCTCTCGTTCCCACCTCCAGTGTGGCCTCTGCTGTCCTGGCTGCATTTCTGACCAACCTGTCCCTCACTGACCCAGGGGAAACTCTGTGTGTGGAGAGGGTGAATCTCAGTAGGGGTCACATCACCTTGCAGGTGGCCCACACAGGGAGAGGCTTGACCCTGGAGAAAGTATCCTCGGCAGAGTAATTGGTTTCTTTGCTCCAGGATGACAGACTGTTAATGCCTCGTTATCCAGACCCAGTGAAACATTTGCAGGCCAAGAGGAGTTCTGCCCGTCAGCCCGGGCACAGCCTGACTCAATAAACGGCAGATAAAAATAAAGGCACCGGGTCCCTCTGGAACATAGCCTGACTTAAAACAGACCCAAGTGGAATATTCCTTAACTGCTGCTGTTTCATAACACTTTTCTTTGACGCTCTCTTCTCAGGCATGTTTCATTCTCCAGGGTATTTCTAGGCATTGCAATTTAGCAATCCAAATCCATTTCCAATCTGCAGATAGTATCGCCCATCCGAACAAATAACCCTGGGCCTTGGCAGAAAATAAAAATAAAATAATAAGAAATAAATTGAGTATATTATTGTTTACATGATCTGCTAGAATGAGCATTTTAAAAGGTTAAAGTTATTTAGGAAAGTTTGGGTGTTTTTCATTTGTCATCAAGTTCAAATATATTTTGCTTATTTGAACCACTGGACAGCAAATGAACATCAGAAATTAAAACTACAGGAATTCCCTGAAGGAATCCTTATGGAGTTCTTTTGTAAACACAAATCATTATTTTCAACGTAAAGGACCATCCTTTGATCTATACTTTTCTGTCAATACTTTAATTATTCTGGGAGTGGGCAGTATATATTGTGTTTCTTTACTGATGCCCAAACTACATAATTTGAGATGGCTAAGTTCCATTTACAAGTATCCTAAGTCCATTTATTCGACTCAACAAAAACCACGTTAAAAACACTACGTGGAGAGACCAAGTCCTCAGCACGAAGTTAACTAATTACCAAGAATACGATGACCGAGAACAGGGCAGGATCTACGGGACACAGTCTGTGTGTCTCGTGCGCTTCTGGTCAAGAAAGAAGAGGGTGTGGACGCAAATACCCAGGTGCCTGAGGGCCCTTGGTGTATGGATTTCTGCAGTTCTCGGTCAGAAGAAAAGCAGGAAGGGAAGGGAAGGCCTTGTAGTGGAAAGAGCTCAAACCTGGGTTTCAGTGTGATGGGGGCAATCAAGGCACAGCAGGCCAGTGTCCCATCCACCAAAATAAAAGCTGTAAACCGAATAACTTCCAAAGTTCTTACAAATTCTTAATGTCCATGGTAGAACTTTTACTTTAAAACAGGGCTGGAGAAGCCCTGGCTGGTGTAGCTCAGTGGATGGAGCCCGGGCCTGCGAACCAGAGGATCACAGTTCGATTCCCAGTCAGGGCACATGCCTGGGTTGCAGGCCAGTTCCTGGCAGGGGGCACATGATAGATACATTGTGTGTCCCTGGCAGAGGCAACCATACACTGATATTTCTCTCCCTCTCTCCTTCCCTTCCCCTCTAAAGATAAATAAATTAAATTTTAAAAAAACACCCAGGGCTGGAGAGGCAGCCTCTGACACATGCTCTTCGACGTCCTACACAGAAAACCACGATGTACAGACACACCGCCCTCATCGTGAAAGTCTCTGCCACGCGCACAGCTAGCTGCTCAGCAAAGGCAATGAGAGAACACACGCTCGGTGTGGACTGCACACCCAGAGGCACCCTCTGCCTCTCACAGAATGAAAAGGCAATAGGGTGGGTTCAGTGTCCACGAACCTGGGGGCTGGGGGGGGGGGGGGGCTGGTAAACCAAAATGCCATGTTTTATAAATCACTGTAGTTGAATTTTTTTCCATAGAGTTTATTTAACAAACCTCAGGTTTTGTTAAGTATCACTTTCTACAGTATTTGATACATGTTTTGGAAAAAAATGGGTGTTTGTGCATAGCCCATCTTTCCACAGGTTTTTAAAATATAGTTTTTTCATGCTATTTTCATATCCTAAGGGCAAACCTGGCTTTGTGTTTTATTCTAGTTCCTCATTTGAGAGAAGACACAAGAACCCCATTGTTCGAATTTGCATGCTTCATTAAAATACTGATTTGCCTGAATTGCACCGACAAAGCGTAGCTGCTCATTAGCCACCACACTGACTGCAGGTCACTGGAAGGCCGCAGAGGCGATGCAGCCCAGTCTCTCGGGAAGGGCCCTGATGTGGGAAAATGCTCCGTCACCCTTCTCTCCGAGTTCCACTGCACAACGCTCGTGTTTGTGGACATGGGCTAACAGCACAGGAGGGCAGTTTTTATTTGGGGGGACTCTCACTGGAAAGGGAGCATATGCATCCACTCTTCGAATATTTGTTAAGCATCTGTGACGCCCGTCTCAGTGCTGTGTCAACACAGGCAGGTGGAACGGGTGTGAGAAAAACAGAGGTCCCTTCGGTGAAGGCGAAGGAAGCCACTGATGCCAAGCCTGAGCTCTCTCCCCTCTCTTGTCCCCCCTGCCAGCTGATGGAAGGGCCTCCTCCTGCTCCTCACGGGACCCCTGCCTCTGCCTCGCCATCTGTGTCCCCAGGCGCCTGGACACAACACAGACCCCCGCGAAGGGGGCCCGTGGGGCCGTGCAGTCCCCGCTGCTCTGAGGGCAGGCTCGTTTCCTGATTGTCAGGGAGTTTTTAAACAGTGATCTGCAAAAGCCAGTTTCATCCCTGTGACTTAAAAATAATAAGGATAAAATAGGTGCGTTTTGTCAGCCCCCCTTCTAGAGCAGAAAAGTCACAAACCCTGCAGAAAGGGACAGGCAACACAAAGGGCAGGGCAGGGGCTTGTGCAGGCAATGAGAGATCAGACAGGCCTCAGCCTGGCAGCCACAGAGCAGTGGGCCCAGCGTGGGTCCGGTGCTCCTCACCTAAAGATGCAAATAATGGTGCTTTCTATCTCTGGTAACAAGGAAAGCCTGAAGTTCCAGTTTCCTTGATAATTCACGGCATTTGGCTTTATTTTAAAATGAATAAATCATATTATTTTATATATAAAAGAAAAGATGTAGCCAAGACGTATCTTGAAAGACCTTTTCACTACAGACACCTCAAATTACTAGAATATATATATATATGAACATATAACAAATATATATATATATATATGAACATATAACAAATAACTCCCAGGAAAAACAGAGGGAAGCTTACACCTGAGTGATAAACTAGCATTTAACGTGTAGCTGAGCTCAGCATTCGCTAACCTCAGTTCTTTGAAGGGCTAGCTTTTAGAAGTACTTCGTGAGCCAGAAAATGAATTCTCATGTGGGACAGGTAGGAACATGAGCCAAGGATCTTCAGTGTCCTCCGTTTTCAGTGAAAGAATACACAGGAAAAACAAGTTCCTTGCAAAAACTGATGACAAAGAACCGTGTCTGGTCCAGCGTAATACCAGGTGTGTGCTCTCCTGAGTTTACAGTTTACACGTACCCTACCTGTGTGGTCTAGGAACCCTCCAAGCCAAGAAAACAGCACAGCAGTCCTAGTTGGAAGTGCCTGGGGCTGTGGACAAAGCCAAGCCCCAGAGAGCAGGTCCCCTCAGGCCTGTTCTCAGAGGGCCCCACAGATAAACAACACGAACGTGCAAAAAGCTAATAGACACATCCCACTCCAAATGAAACAACTGTGAGCTGACTCCTTTATTCTGGGAAAAGAACACTGCTTCCATAGCTGTTAATGTTGCCTGCAATTTCCTGGGGGAAACAAGAAGGTACTAACTGATCTGTGATCTGGTTGGCAAGGACACAGTGAGGACCGTAAGTGCTCAGGAGAAACTGGAAACCAGGTAGGGTTGCTGTTCCCTTCAATTGCAAACCCGGGTTCAGAACGCTGCACGCATTACTGATTTCCCTGAAAGGCCAAGAGAATGGATTTAGAGCAGCTGCTGGGAAGAAAATACAATGACTGCAAGAGGTTAGCTTAGGGACAGGAATTTATAGACTGGCAGAAATGTGACTGTAACAAAGTGTCTTTAGAGTAAATCATTTGAATAAACACAGGCGAAATTGGTATCTAATTTTAATTGCTATTTAAGTGCACTCTGTGCTGGCGACAGCCTGATGTTCCACTTTGCGGTTGTCACTGTGTTTCAGCCTCACACAAGGCCGAAGCCAGAGTTACAGGGTTTCTCACAGGCAGCAAGCCAGAGAGGACAAGGCCAGGCAGTGAGTCAAATCTTGGGCTGTGGTGTTGAGGCCACAATGGGGGATCATGGGCATTGAGTCGGTGAAGATTCACTGCGCTTACTGTGCAAAGATGCAACACATGAACGTAATGCAGGCAGAAGGGACCAAGGGGAAAGGCTGGGGGGCAGACCCAGAGGTCAAGGACACCAGGAGCAGACACCAATCATTCTGGCAAACGGGCAGGTGAAGCCTGGGGTAACGAAAAAATTCAGGTGGGTGTCTCAGGATTTGGGAAAGGCAATGGGGCCCTCCCCAAACACAGGTCCCCCTCAAGGGAGGCAGGGCTATGCCTCTCACTTGGTGAGACGACAAAGGTGCTAGTGAAGACATCAGCAGTTTGATGGTGTGACCAAGGTACTACTCAAACTTTTCTTAACTTTTTGTTTAAAACTCTGTATCTTTGTAAATAAAGACTTGAATAAAATATTTTTAATTCTTTTCATGAAGAAATGCATGGCTAAAATATTTTTTAAATCTTCTGGACTTCTGCCAAGATGGAGGCATAGGTGGAAACACTGTGCCTTCTCCCACAACCAAGTTTGAATACAACAAAGGTTTAGTAAACAAAGATGCAGCCAAAGAACAGAAAAATTGAACTATGCGGAAGTCTGACAACAATGAACCGTTCAACCAGGACCAATAAGAGGGGTGGAGCCAGCAGCGGAGCAGGGTCAGGCAGGAAGGATCCCCCTGCCCAGGCACACAGGCAGCTGGGGTAGCAGCACGGACCCAGTGAGGGTGCGGGGCAGGCTGGCCACGGTCACACATTTGCGTACAGATAAACCAGCAGAGGAGTGAGCAGTGGGACGGACCGCTTGGGCCCGGGTGGTGGGAGGAGGCAGAGGGAACCGCCATTGCTTTCCTTTGACCCTGCCCCCGCATACAGCGTCACAATCCAGCAAATGAGTGGCCTCACCCTGGTGAACACCTAGGGCTCCGCTCCTCATACGCAACAGGCATGAACAGTCCAAAATATGGCTCAAGAAGAACTCAACGCCCCAGAGCCGATAACTCTAAGCGAAAAAGAAATAGCAAGCCTCTCAGATGCACAGTTCAAAACACTGGTGATCAGGATGCTCACAGAACTGGTAGATTATAGTCACAAATTAGAGGAATATATGAAGGCTAAACTAATTGAAATGAAGAGAAATGCACAGGAAACCAATAGTGATGGAAAGGAAACTGGGACTCGAATCAATGGAGTGGACCAGAAAGAAGAACAAAACATCCAACCAGAAAAGAATAAAGAAACAAGAATTCAAAAAAATGAGGAGAGGCTTAGGAACCTCCAGGACACTTTTAAATGTTCCAACATCCGAATTATAGGGGTACCAAAAGGGGGAAAGAAACAGCCACGAGTGGAAAACTTATTTGAACAAATAATAAAGGAGAACTTCCGCAGTCTGGCAAAGGAAATAGACTTCCAGGAAATCCAGGAAGCTCAGAGAGTCCCAAAGAAGTTGGACCCAAGAAGGAACACACCAAGGCACAGCATAATTACATTAGCCAAGATTAAAATGAAGGAGAGAATCCTAGAAGCATCAAGAGAGAAGGGGACAGTCACCTACAAAGGAGTTCCCATTAGACTGTCAGCAGATTTCTCAAAAGAGACCTTACAGGCAAGAAGGGGCTGGAAAGAAGTATTCCAAGTCATGAAATCCAAAGACCTACATCCAAGATTGCTTTATCCAGCAAAGCTTTCGTTTAGAATGAAAGGACAGATAAAGTGCTTCTCAGATAAGATCAAATTCAGGAGTTCATCATCACCAAGCCCTTATTATATGAAATGTTAAAGGGACTTATCTAAGAAAAAGAAGATGAAAAATGTGAACAGTGAAAGGACAGCAAACTCACTAACAACCACACCTAAAACAAAAGCAAACCAAGAGGACAGCTAGATCAGGAGTAGAACCACAGAAATGAAGAACACGTGGAGAGTTAGCAACAGGGGAGTGGGAGGAGAAGGGGGAAGAAGATACAGAAAACAAGTAGCATAGACGGTAGGTAGAAAATAGACAGGGGGAGGGCAAGAATAGTAGGGGAAATACAGAATCTAAAGAACTTGAGACACATGGTCATAAACTAAATGGGGGAGAATGATGGGGGAGGGGGTGTGCAGGGTGGAGGGGAATGAAGGGGGGAATAGAACAACAACTGTAATGGTATAATCGATAAAATATATTTAAATAAATAAATAAATCTTCCATTAAAGACTCAGGAGGTGGTGTCTGACAGCTCACATCAAACACTGCCTTTACCACTCATCTTTCTCTAGGTTTCATCCTCTGAAATTACTAGCCAGGGCCTAGCATTTTTCCATGACATTTAAGTGCCAGGTACCACAGTAAAATTCCCATAATTTGTTATCTAACCTCTTAGCTTCCAGTTCAGTTAAAGGAAACGAAAGCACACTTTATACGGGTTTACTTGGACATCAGAAATAGCTGCTGAGCAGCGTTACACTAGAAAACTCCCGTGGGAGTTCTCGGAAGGACCACGGGACGTCCGAGAGGGGGGTCACGTGTCCGGACACATCAGGGAATCTCTCCAGGGTGGGGGTGGAAACAGTGGCTCAGACTGCTGCCAACTGGCTACGTCTCATCAAAGGGCTCACCAGGGCCTGTGAGTGAATTCCAGAATACGTTTAAAATGGCAATCTGTTACTTATACATGAAATCATCTTTTAAGAACTATACATTAGGCCCTGGCTGGTGTAGCTCAGTGGAGTGAGCACAGGCCTGTGAGCCAGAGAATCACGGTTCGATTCCCAGTCAGGGCACATACCTGGGTTGCAGGCCAGTTCCCTGCAGGCCAACTCCCAGCAGGGGATGCACAAAAGGCAACCATACATTGATGTTTCTCTCCCTCTCCCCTTCTTCTAAAGGCAAATAAATAAATAAAATCTTTAAAAAAGAGAGAACTATACATTAAAATATGCAGAGTACATTAAAAAGGGGGAAGCGGGTCAAATATATGGTGAAAGAATAAGGCTTGACTTTGTGTGGGGAACACACAATGTTTTATACAAATTACGTTCTAAAAATTGTGTGCTTGAAACCTATATAATTTTATTAACCATTGTCCCCCCAACAAACTCAACAGAATTTAAAAAATAAAAATTAAATTTTAAGATAAAACAGTTAAAGAAAAAACGTTAATTTTTATACATCTGCACACAAAAATAAAATTAAAAGCTCACTAGGAAACATGAACAAGGGCAACAACTACGTGAAATAAACAGGGTGCCCTGCACACAGTAGGCTTATTTCTTACACCACCACCAATGACAGTATCCGGCTCCCCACACCTCATTGTCTCATTCGCGGGAAGAAGTTCACTTTGTATTTTAGCCACACAAAAGCACTGTGTTACATCTTGGTTTTGCACATTTGAATGTGCTACTTTGGACTTGGTTTGGCTGAGACAGACATGGAACAAAAGTGCTCAGAGTCCACAGTTCCCCGTTCATCAAAAACAAAGGGGCGGGCCACTCTGAGCCGGCACCACAGGGGGCTCACTCGGTGAAACTGGCAGCTGTCCAGACCAGCATCCCTGACTCAGCCCAGCCCCTCTGTACTGAGGATGACAGTGCTCTGATCCATGAACTGTACTTGGCCTACCCTTTTCTAGGGACACTAAACATGCTTAGATGTCAGCCACGCCATCTCCATCGGGTTCTGGAATTCCTCCAGGACCCATTTGTCCCGACCCCCTTTTATTACTCTTCACTCCACTGTTTTGTTTCTCAGCCCATGCGGATGCCCAATCTTCACTCCACAGGAAGACACGCGTGTTTTACTCTGGTAATTGGGCCCTGACACAGGCCTTCTAACCAGGCGTCCCTTCCAGAATCTTCCTGCCCGCTCCTTGTACCCAAACCTGATTCCATGAGAAACAGGGAATACTGCTGAATCTCAGGCACAGAGCCTGGAGAGACACTCACAGGTCCTGGGGGGCGGCGGGGGGACTGGACAACTAGAAACCCCTGAAAATGAGGGCGTCCTTCCCAACGCACCCAGTGCTCACCCTCCACTTCCTGCATTGTCTCCTGGGCTCCAGACTTGATGAAGTTTGCCAACCTTTTCCGGTCCCAAACTTCCGGTCTGCAAGCCCTGAAATACAAGTGAAGGCAATCTACCTCATTAGGCCCCTGAATACTTTAGGGAACACTCCATCAACTAAACTCTCATCTTTTTCACTGTGTTATGCTAGCATTTCTCAACCCACATGGCTCTGTCTCACTCTCTCTCTTTCTCTCTCTCTCTCTCTCTCATGCACACACACACACAGAGAGTTAGACACCACGCAGGGAAAGGCCGTTAACAATCTCATCATACTCTGCATTCATTAGCCCTCATCTGAAACATTGAGTTCAACGCAGATTTTAATGGGTATAAGAAGAAATTGGAGAGCAGTGGGGGGTTCAAAAAACGGCCCCCTGAGGACCAGTGACAGCAACTAGGAAAGAGACCTCTTTGGATCTGTCAGCTGTTACTGGTCCTCACTCATCTTAGTAAATTGACAGACTGATTCGAACAGTTCTCAATAACTCCGTAGCAAGAGTTTGCAGTGAGCCTACTTACAGTATTCAGTCCTCTGCCTGTTTTAAAAGAGAGATTTTACTTTAAACATTTTCTAAAACTAGAAAAATCAGTTATTGTGGGGGAAAAACTTTGACTATTGCATCGGAGATTTCACGGAGCTACTGCTTCTGATCACAGGACACCTCAGATGGGCTGATGCTGTCAGATAAACTCTTTATCAGCAGTGCATGGAGTCCCCAGCACTACTTTCCATATTCAACAAAACCTCTCTTTGCATAGATACAGGCATAAAAACAGGACATTCATTCAGAAACCAGAGTGCCCTCAAAGGTCATCACGGAGGCAGCTAAGTTCTTTCATGCCAGGAAAAACAAAATGCTGGGTGCCTCATGAAATTTCTGAACCTGACTGCAAAAGGATCCTACAAAGAGGAAATAAAATTCAGCATGGTGGACTGCTCTCCATGACATGTTTGTAAGTATGAGATTCTCTGACCTAGTTGATGAGTACAATGATATTGATATTCGCTTGGTGTAAACAACTAATGGAATTTTACTCCAACAGCAGGGCCGCTAGAAATGTGAGCAGGTTTCTCCTAAGAAAAATAAACCAGAAAACCCAGATGTTGGTCAGGCTGAGTTTTCTTATAGCTGAAAAAGAAAAAAAGGAAAGGAAAGAAAAAAAGAGAAAACAAACCTACAGGCACACACACACATAAGTGGAGCTGTAAATGGAGCACAGTTTTAGAGTGGAGAATGTGCGGTCTCTCCTTCTACAGTTTGTGTGTGTGTGTGTGTGTGTGTGTGTGTGTTCAGATAAAGATATGAAGTGAGACCTGATGGTTTCAAAAACCAAGCATTTACCAAATATTTAGTTCCATTATTCGATTAATTGTACTGACCTCAGGTTGTAAGGTTTACATGAAGCGTGGTTAATCTTGACTTTACAGGATTTCTGCATTCCTTAATGTCATGCCTAGGCACAGCTACATGCAGCTCACTTGCTTTTTGAAAGGCAAGAGTTTTTTGTGCTGTGGCAAATGAAACTGTACAAAAATGTAAATTGTTCCAGGTTTTCCTGCATTTTGTGTGACATGCTACATCACAACATAAAGAAACACACTTAAATACAGATACTATATGTTAAACAGAAAGGATTAGTCAGTTGTCTACTAGGACAATAAAAATTTTAAATATGTGAAAAGGCTCAATTTAAGAAAATTCATTTATCTTTTCATATTGCTTTGAAAAAGTTTTCATTTAAATGCTAGAGGAAATTTGAATTTATTTTCTGGCATGATACATATTCAGCTCAATCCATCACTAATGCATTTATAACCACTCTTAAGAATTAGATTCTATAGATAAAATGCATGCTTCCTTTAAAATAATCAGGAGAAAACACTGAGAAATAAATCATTATGGAGACCTAAACTGGTTATAAATACATTCAAGTTATAAAAGTGCACACTAGTTTTACAAAGATAATGTTGAAAAATAAAAGTGATAGGAGAATTAATGCATAGCATTAACATTAAATAAATAATATATTTAAATAAGTGATGAAATACAAATTAAAAGTATAAAATTTTATAACATCAATCCATAAAATTAATATTAATTCTAGACAAGACATTAACAAATCAAAAGTAGGCAAACCATAATCTAATCCTTACAAAGGGAATAAACTATTTACTTAAAATGTAAGGCAGGGTATTTATAGAAATCTCTGACAAATACTCATTCTCCAGGAAGCACACAATAAAATTTTGGGGTTTTTTTTATTACTTTATTTTTAGGTCAATGGAATTTTTCCACATCTCAGACCACAAACATGAGAAAAAATGATTATTAATGATTGAAGCTTGGTAAGTTTCTCCAATTCACATAAAGTCTGTATCATATTAGTTCAGGTCGCCCTTTGACAGGGAACTCCCTTTTGCCAAAATAGAATTGAAGTTCTATGGAATATTTTAGCATAATTTGTATTTTTCCTAGTAAATGACCACATGTGCTCTAATGCCAAGACTATAATTTCACTAAAGATTATCTTAATTTCAGTTAACTATAGACCAAATAAATTTGAATTTATCAATGGAATATTTTAATCAAATTCTAATGCAGAAGAACTATACTGTGAAAAGAATTTAGAATTTACTCTCTTTGGAATTACCAAAAGTTCTTAAAAGTTCTCGGTGGTAAGTAGGGCAGTATTTCACTCTGCCCTCTGCATTTTGGTGCTATTACACAGATGTACTACTTCATGATCAATATTGTTGAATGTAGGATTGCATACCTTTCTTTTTCAACCACTAGTTATTTTTAAAATTCTCTACCCTCAGACTACAAATTACATTTTCTTTATTTTTTTTCAGATGACATTCCAAAGCCTACCTCTTCTCTTCTCAAATTAGAGGTATGTGATTTTAATTTGTATTTCTTCATTTGCTTTCCAATCAGTTTGGACTAGTTCATTGTTTTCTCTATCCCTATTGAATCTTTTTTTCCTTCATGTTTAATCCTGGTATAGTCTTTGACCATACTTCAGCTGTGCTTTGTTTGGAAGAGGTAATAAATGCGGGGGGGGGGGCAGTATGTTTGATTACCAGCAGCTGGGTTAGTATTTGTGAACTGACCTTGTTTCACATAAAAGGCATCATTAGGAGACCATGTGTCATTCTTTGTGATACCCGAGCAAAGGGGGTATGGGTAGGAGAGTGAGTGCAGGAGTAATCAGAGAGGGGAGTGCCAGCAGGCACCTGGACACTTAGTCCCAGAAGCTTAGCAGATGGCCAGCAGGGCCCCAGGTCTCTAAGAGAACGTCCAACAGGCCCATTTCTTAATGGACTAAAAAACCAGAGAGCTTCGTAAAATCAGACTGCTTTGTAGTCTCTTTATTCCAAGCCTAATACGTCTTGCACATAGTTCTGCCACTAATTTATTTAAATTTAATCACTGACACTATATTCTATTGGTATTGCCTAATTTAACAAATCTGTGAACATTTGACCTAGAATACTAGACAACATATAAACTACATATTTTCCTTGACAAACATATATATATGGCTGTCAAATAGCATTTGAATACAACACTTAGGGAATTTATAGTCTAGTAAGAGTAGGTAAGTCAGAAATATAAATAATATGCATTTTGTATATTACATATATTTATATTACACCTCTTTTCCAATGTCACTCTGCCAATGAGCTGCTTGGGCCAGACAACGGCCTTCTGAGTGGGTCACACAGCCAAGCACAGGGCTCCTGGTGGTCTACACCGAGCTTTGCTGGACCTCAGGAAGATGGCCTTTCCCTGAGTGAAGCCCCACCCAGGGGCCCACCGCTTGGCAAGAGGAGTGTGGGTGAATCCAAGCAGCTTCTCTCCGGAAGACCAGGCATCTCTGTGGAGGGGACACCCTGTATAATCGTACATAAGAGGGTGGGGCTGGCTGGGCTGTCCGCTCATGTCTCTGCCCTCTAGTCCTCAAATATGCCTGAGCTCATCTGGGCAAACAAGCCCTTCTTGGGGGCTCCATCCCCTCAGTACAATACATGCACCCCAAAGTGTCTGAACCCCTGTAGCCAACTCAGCTAATTCTAAAGCTCAAACTTCAGTCACTAACAGAATACATGAATGACAGAAATACTGAAACACAGTGACAAAAATGAAAATAAGGATGGCTGGGAGGAGGCCAACACATGGAAGAATGAATAAGCTTAATGGGGAAAGGGGACCAGGGCGGAGCTGAGATTTAGAAAGAGGAAGAAATGTGGTCTTGTAAAGTGTGGTTCCTGTACACACAAAAAAGCTTAGGAAATGTTTCCTGGGTGACAGAGTGCACGAAGATGAATGAACAACAAAGTAACTGCACCGGAAAGTTTTGCATGTACTTTTCTAACTTTTACTGTTCCACTTTGGAGAAAAGGAAATTGAGAATGAGCAAGTTTTAATTACTATGCCCGAGATCACAAAACTAAGAGCCTGAACTCAGGCACAGGTCTGCTTGGCTGCAAAGCCCAGAGGTATTTTGATACACTCCATCACCTCTCAGGAGCTGCAGGGAGCCCCTCAACCCTGGTCCACCTGGAAATTGCCTTTGCTGTGCTTCTGACCCCAGTGGGTGTTGCGCATGAGGCCTGTGCTGCCTTCGCTAAACAATTGCTTTAAAGTTATACAAGAAAATATGGTAACTTGGCAAACAGACCTCAGTTTTAGTTACAGAAACCACCAATGTGCACACGTGGCTCTAGTAGATCAGTGAGGAGACAATGAGACACAAAAATCATCATTACGGGTGGAAGTAGGCAGGGGAGAAGTCAAGGCCAGGAGAAGAGGGGGATGACTAGTTGCAGTGACAGAAAAGACATGAGAAAAGGAAGTCCTTAACCATCCCCTGACTTAGAAGATAAGCAGAGAGCCGTTGGGTGACATGCAACTTGCAGGCGATCACAGAGATGAGGAATCTTAAAGGGTGAATTTCAGTCCTGTAGCTTGGGGCCCAGTTACACCCAAGATCAGGATCAGCGGCGTACAGCCAATCGACAGCACGGTCTTCTTAGTCCCAGCTGCTTCACTGTCGATTGTCTCCATCATCTGTGTACTGCTAGCCAAGGACCCCTCTTTTCATAACACTGTTGTTTAAAGACCTCGATGAATTATTACCCCCAACAGGACAGAGCCCAGCGTTGAAGGCCATCCAGAACCTCACCACGCACACAAACACGCCCTTAAAATAAACTCTCCCTTCTGCTTAAGCTGGTTTAAAACCTATATTTGCAATCACAAGAATCCTAACTTTACGCCTTCCTGCAGGTATACTTAACTACTGCGGCCCTTGGCCCCCTGTACCACAGAGGCCCACACAGAAAATGAAGTCCATGCATCCACAATGTCCATAAGCGCTTATCCCCAAACCTGCAGAGATGCTTAGAGCTGCACCCATGACGCCCCCACCCTTCCAGTTACAAGGAAACAGGGACTCGTCCTGTGCTTCCACCTGTCCAGTGTCCTAGCCCACATTTTGGACTCCAGGTCTGCCTTATTTCTCAGGGGCCTTAGAATTGAAATTCTACGATTTTCACTCTCTTTGATGTGCTCAATCTCTGTCCATGGCCACCACCTGCCAAGCTCGGGAGTGTCCCCTACACTGCAGACTGCAGGAACAGGAACTCCTGGACTTCTGTGGTCCCCTCCTAATGGGTCCCCCCAGTTCCACACACCAATCCACTCTCCTCACCGCACCATTTCAGACATTACCACGTCTCGTCCATGTTTTAAAACCTTGGACGCCTTCCCAGATCCTCACCACGAGACACATGGTGTGTGCACCCTGACGTGCCCACTTCGGCCCCTCCTCACGACTCTCTCTCGCTCCACTTCCTCGCTGCAGCAAACACGCAGAGCGCGGCTACGGGGCCGGTGCCAGCGCCGGCCTTTTCCCTGAGCTCTCTCCCTGCTGTGCTCTGGACTCACATGGTGACTTCATTTTTGTCATTGCCTCAATAGGACATGACTCATTGCCTCCCGAGCTTTGTCCGAACCACCCGCTCCCCTCTACTCAGCGGTTACTTTACTGGGGTGCCTTCTCTAATTACCCCAAGTCCGGTTCGGTTCTCTTCCTGTGTGTGCTCACGGGCCCCTCGACTTCCTGTGTCACAGTCACCCTCGCATGAATTACACCTGCTTCTTACTGAAAACGGGAAGAACTGGCAGCCAGGACTTGCCATCTAACAAGTGTTCAACAGATGTCTCAATAAATCAGTAGAGACTGATAGTAAAAACTCAGCGTGTCCTCAATAATTCATTGTATATAAGTGTGAATATAAGTTTAGCAAAATGTTTCCAGCTCTCATCCTTGAGTGTGGATTTAATTATTCTTAACAAATGTGTAAGTCATTCTTTCTGAGTTAAAAACGAGCCTCATTGCTACATCAAGCCTGCACTGAGTAACTCTACCTGAATGTTAAAGGCAGAGTCACACAGCCCACAATGTGGGGGGAAAGGCAGGTAACGCCCTCTGAGAATTCATGGCTAAGAGGTTTATTTTTCTTTTGGCTTTGTACTGTTGTATTTGGCTCATCACAAAGAGGCAAATGCTCCTTTCGAAAAACAAGAATTAAGCCCTGGCTGATGTAGCTCAGTGGATTGAGCACGGGCCTGCAAACCAGAGGATTGCAGTTCAAGTCCCAGTCGGGGCATATACCTGGGTTGCAGGTCAGTTCCCAGCAGGGGACGCACCATAGACAACCATACACTGATATTTCTCCCCCTATCTCCTTCCCTTCTCCTCTAAAGATAAATAAATAAAAATTTAAAAATAAATAAATAAATAATAAAAACAAGAATTATTCAAAAAGAGAAATCTTGGGAGTTGACAAATTCATTGTCATGGCCCTACATGGAAAGACCTTTTGCAGAGAGCTGTATTTTTTAAATGTCACCAACCTGATGAACAGGTCGTCCAGATGGGTTCTAAAGTCACAACTCTAAGCACCTACTACATCCCCATAAATATTTATGAGATGAGGTCTCCACCCCCACACTGCTGATTGTAGTTCATCACCTTCAAGTTTTAGAACCCTGTGTGCTCTTTAGAAATTGACTCTAGCCTGTCATTATTTTAAATCACTAAATTGTACTAAGTGCCTGCTGTGTTTCTTTAGAAAAATGAGCGGGCGGACTTGCTGGATTTGCAAGGCGTGCAGAGAGGCATCTGAGAGGCGCCCTGCACAGTAAGTAGCACTGCGATGCCAGCACCACCACAGAGCATCTCACCGCAGGGCAAACGGGAGTCTGCGTATTCCACAGAATCTGCCTACACGTTGTTCAGAGAGTAAAGTGTGCCTTCACACACGAGGGCTCCCCACCCCCCAAAGCAACCCTTTATTACACTGAGGTTTCATTTTCATTATTCATGGTTTCCACTTGAGAATTCAGCAAGTTCAATGTTTTCAGAGAGTCTAGGATAAATAAACATCCTTAGGTTTATATTTTAAAAGTTTTACATTGTCTATCTTAAAATGAGATTCTTTGGCCCAAACTGCAAAGTGGCAGAAATCTTCACCGGGAGTTGGAAGAGGTGACATGGGGTGGAGAAGGGGTGAAACCCAGTGCTTACCAAGCTCTCAAGTTTGTTTGACACTGGGGCCACTTCGGGGGGACAGTGACTGAGTCAAAATGGCAAGCATGATGCCTGAGAAAGGTAACAAGTCACTGGGTCGGGTCTGCTCAGCTCAGAAAAGTCCTGGGTCGAGGGTCCCTGCTGGGGTGACTATGAGTGTCTACCCCAGCCCGGGTGCAGACCTCACTTCCTACCTGCCCATGTCAGAACGTGCCCTGAAGTAGCCGAATGCCCCAGAGCGCTCACAAGCTGCTGCCTGTGGGCATAGCAGCAGTGAGCCCGGAAGCTTGGCACGTTCAACGACCAGGTGTGGCTGCCGCACCAACAGGCGCAGTCAGAGAGGAAAGGGGACAGCTGGCTGGGGGGCAGCCTCCTCCCCTTCTGCCGAGCATCCCTGGCAGGGCTCCCCCCTCCTCCTGCAGCCAGCCACTCGGGGCACCAGGGGAAGGGAAGGCGGAGGAGCAAGGATTCACACTCATGGCACAGCTGGGTAACAGTCATTTGACCGATGTTTTACATTCAGGTCCTAGTTTCATTTCCATGATGTCTTTCTGATGTAGATATTGCTATCCCCATTGTACAGACAACAAAACTGAGGCTTGGAGATACTCAGCAGGACCTAAACAATCAAGCACGGCCAGGACTGTCAAATTCCAAACACTTTATTCCTCTCCCCATCACATCTGAGGACGTTCCCCCAATCCGTTTGGTTCCTGCTGCCTACAAATGCGAAGAACTCCTCTTTAAAAGTTGGGGTGGGCGAAGGAGCAAAGGTGTTTAGGACAATTCCAACTAGGGCACCTGGACAGCCACGGGAAAATGTAAAACTTGTGAAATACTAAGAAATAATTACAAGCAAAAATGGGGTTAAACCAAAAAATAGTGTCAACATCACAACTTTACCCACAACCATAATCACTGCACTCTCTCTCTCCACAAATGCCATGAATCTTAGAGGCACACACATTCTCTCTCCAGCTGTTAAGTGACACCAGACTATAAGCTAACCCAGGAGAGCAAGGGCACCTGGGCTGGGGCTGAAGCCTGTATTCTTCCCTGGATGCTGGAAAGGGCAGTAGGGAGAGACGAGCAGCGAGCACTGCCCCCCAGCCCCACCCCGGGCACCAGACTGGAAAGACTGCTTTAGGCTGCACTCTCCCCAGTTCTAGTAAGAGAAGAGAACAGCGAGTCAGACCCCGTTTTGCGGGTATGTTTTTGGAAAGCCATCCTCAGCAGTACACTGTTAAGCCTCAGCGCTGATGCAAACAGTCCATCTAAAACTCACAGGGGCCGTCTGGATTTTCAGAAAACAAAACATATTTGACCTTTTTAGGACTCTAGCTATTTTGTGTGTGTGTGTTCTAGGTTACACTTCAACCTCTTGAAAATCTCCTTCCATTACGCCAGGTACCTACTAATGCCACCGGCTGTCTATTCAACACCGGTGAGTGGGCTAAATGTATCATAAACTGAGTGGCAATGAACACACTGAGTGTTTCCAAAAAGGGAAAGTAAGATGACTTCTGTGTAAGCATTGCCACTTTGCCTCTGAAGCCCACCCAAAGGAACAGAAATAAAAGCCTCAGAGTCGGGATTCTCCACAGACGTTTTCTAAATGATAAATGCTTTTTAAAAAAGGCTGTTTCTGTCGAATGGAATGTGACACTTTATTCACAGTAATAAAATTAAACCCCTCAATGTGTAAAAAATATAGCAAATAATAGACAGAAAATACTCATACATAAGAGAGAACTTTACTATATAAATGCATGCAAATAGGGTTTGTGGACAAACTCTAAGATGCTACCCGATAAGTGGGCAAAGGTGTTGCTGCATGCAATGCTTAACGCTATAAAAGCAGCCTGGCAATTTGTGCTGAAACCCTTACACACGTGCATCTTTTGACCCACTTTAATCCTCCTTCCGCTCATCTCCTGAGGAATGACTCTAACAATGGACTATGTCAGGTTTTAACGGTGAAAAATGAGAAACAATCAAAATGCTCGTTGAGAATAATTATGTAAACTATGAAACGCCTTCTTGTAGAATACTCAATAGTCAGGGAATATCAATGATTATAAATTATAACTCTAAACTACAGCACCGCAAATGGTTTTTAAGACAAGTGTGAAGATATAAAAGTTCATCATAAGAATATATATACGTATATGTGTGTACGCGAATATACACATAAAGTATACACACAAGCAGAGTACGATTACTTCTTGGATAAAAACACAGAAACACATGCACAACACAAATACTAAAAAGATATAAATCAAAATATTGATAGTGGTAGTTGGAGAACAGGGAGATTACAGGACTATAACTATTGTTTTAAAATGTATTTGATAATATTCCCAAGTTTATAATACTTTCATAATTTTCAGTATTTAGGAAGTAAAAATAAAACGTAAAAGATCAAGGAGGTAAACATCCAACCAAAACCACAAAGGCGGCGTGACTGTATTTCGGGGTTATTGTCAAGACAGTGTGTTTGCACTCAGTTCAGAGAAAGCTCAAGGCTCTTTCAGTGCAACGAGCCCTCTCGTTTCTCTTCAAAGCCTTACTCTGGAGGAAGTGCTCGAGTGGGCCCAGTCCTTTGAAAAGCTGATGGCCACAAAACGTGAGTACGCCGTGTGTGTCATCTGTGACTCACCCTCGCTCTCATGCTTCGGGGGAGGGGGCCCTGGATGGTGACAGTGGGCCCTCTTGTCACTGCCGCCGAACTGGCAACTGCCACGGTCAAAAAAAGAAAACCTGAAAATAATTTGTCGTGCCAGCCGCCATGACTGTCTTTGGTGTTACTTGAAACAAGATGAGTCACTATGACTATTTATTCTTCACAAGTCTACGTGTAAAAGCCCTTGGAAAATATGCTTAAATAGTAATGAAATACACTGCCTTACCATAACCAGCTAAAGTTAGATTACTTTTTAAATTAATAATTTGATTTTCTTTAAAAATATTTATTTATTTTTAGACAGAGGGAAAGGGAGGGAGAAAGAGAGGGAGAGAAACATTAGTGTGTGGTTGCCTCCCACACACCCCCATAGTGGGGACCTGGCCTGCAACCCAGGAATCTGCCCTGACTGGGAATCGAACAGGTAACCCTCTGGTTCACAGGCCGGCACTCAATCCACTGACCTATACCAGCCAGGGCAACAACTTTCTTTTCTTAGTGCCTTCAAAAGTAAGAATAAACTGGAGTCTTGACGTTCTAAAATTCCTCAAAGTTTATTTCTGACTTGATCAGTGTCTCCTTCCAGTGAGCCTTAGCTGTACACAAGCCTCAGCACTGAGGTGGTCCAAATGCAGGATGACAGCAGTGGCCATGAGGGCAATGAAGTCATGGGCTCGATGCAAGAAGTACGACGGGGTGTGCGCCTCCGTGGGGGCGGGCAGTCGTGTTTGGGGGTAGGGGCAATGGGAGCTTGTATAAAGGGAGCCATACCCATAGACAGGTACAGAAAAAAACCTGCAGTGGGTACTCAAAGAAAATTCCCATTTGCTGGATGTGGCACTTTTTTTCCCAACGGGTTTGTTCCCCTCCAGTGTTTGCTAGTTTCTGCCTACAGGCCACTTTGATCTGAGAGTCCCGCTGGTGTCCCGCTGTGCGTGATTTTTCTGTTGGCCTCCATGGAGTGCGGGAGGGGTGAGCTGTGCTGCTTGGCAGTTTCACTCCTGGGATGTCTGGGTGGGGATTCAGGACAAGGGTCTTCCTATTCCCCCGGGGGCTGCCGTGTTCCTGGGACATTACCTGCTCTCCGTGGCCCACCCTGGTCTGGGGGCTGCTCTCACTGCCTGGCCACGAGGACAGTGGTAACAGTGAGGCCTCTACTCCCAAAACACCTCAGTCACCCACCTGCGCTGGCAGTCACTGCACCGCCCCTCCCGGTGCTGGCACGCAGGCCTCCAAGCTTGGCTCACTACCCGCGTGCCCGCCTTCTGTGGCACACCTTTCTGATAGCATTCGAGACCGTGGCTTCTTTCTTTGCCACCCTCGGCCCTGACCTCCTTCCAGTTTGTGATCCAGCTTGCCCACACAACTGTAAATTTTTAAAATGTATCTTGAGGCCAATGTTAGGACATTGGAATGAGAGGAAGAGATAAAAGCATATGCTTAGACAGCTATATTGATGGGTCCTCTGCTAGTAATTTGGATTCCAGTCTCAACCCCCTGTAATCCTCGTCTTGGAATGCTGCCACATTCGTCTCCCTCCTGGAGTTTCATATTCCCATATTCCCATATTCCCATCTGCAGAACGGGAATAACGTTACCTCCCTTGTCAGCGTTATTGTGCAGGTTAGACTTCAAACCCCTCGCCCTAAGCCTGACACATACTATGCACACAAATAATGATTCATTATTTTTACTAGTAATAAAGTCCCTATCTCTAGCGCTTCTTTTTCTCTGCTGCCCACCAAAAAGTCCAAGCTCTCCGACCTGACATTCAGGACTTTGAATATCCACGAGCTTTGGGGTGAGGCCGACATTGCCCCCCCCCCCATATCTCCCTGCATGGCCTTGAGGTCACAGGCTGTTTTATATACTGCATTGCAATAACCAGCTGTCACCATCTGTCAGGTTTTCTCCACCATGAGAGCCGAGACTCCCTTAAATCAGTGCACTTTCTCAAGTTCAGCTCCAGCTCAGCTCTTCTGTGTGGAGCTTGCCCTGTGGCCCAGGTGACCATGGCTCCATGCTCCGCATCCACAACTCTCCCACTCCAGGTTTTGTGTGAAGTCCTCTCTGTGTCTCCTCTGTCCACTCTGCCCATCCTGGAAGGTAAAATTCAGCGTCCACCTTTTCCACGAAACCTCTTGGAAACATTTTTTCTCCCTCTTCTCCTTTGTTGGCGTCCTTATTTATTCTGCTTCTAACTACAGCTCTTTTGCATATTGGGTTTTTTCCACAGCTGCTTTCTCACTCTGTTGTGCATTTCAAAAGAGCACAATTGTCTCTCATTCCCCTATCATCCTTCCCTCTCAGGACTAACAATGTGCTTTGTCCATAATGGCACTCCATAAATGTCCAATGAATAACTGCAAGGCAAAAATTAGTAGGAAAAGATCAAAACATCGAGTCAGATTATGTAAGAGTTTCTGTGCCAGTCTTGGAGGTCTCATAAACAACATGAACAAAGTTAATTACTCTGTAATGATCTCAAAGGGGGAGCCTAACTAGAATTTGCAACTTAGAGACCTTGTCTCATATGAATAAGCAAAGTCCACAAAAAAGATGAGAGCAGGAAGGCATACTGCTCTTTATAAAATCCAGCAAAAACAGGGTAAGCCCCTTACCAGAAACTCAGTTACAGTGACATCGATGTAAAAATTCAATAATTGCAAAATAAAAAGGTGATGATAACCATTTATTCTGTGGACCATCCAATCAGAAAGAGAAAACTAAGAATACAAACATTAAAGTGCCAGAGAATAAAATGTGTTTGCGTTAACCAAACACACCAGCATAACGCATCCTCTAAGTAGGCTATGTAGATGTCTGTTTCTACACAGACTAAAAGATTGTTTCTAAAAACATGTGGTTTGGAAACCCACATGGGAATGAAACCTGTTAGACTTGGTCCCCACCAACAAACAGGAACTGGTTTGAAAACCATTAAGGAGCAACCATCCCAGCCCGGTTCGCCTCGACTTCCTCCTGGAAAAAGGGGTCCAAGAAAACCATGAGTTCAAGGACAGAACCACAGCAAAATTAAGACGTACATCAGTTAGAGATTAACTCTGCCAGCAACCTAGATGCATTCTAGATGTTATTTATTCAACAATTATTAAGCAAGTCTTAGGTGCCAGGCAATGCAGCTAAAAAAAAGAAAGAAAGAAAGAAATCCCATGTGCTCGTGTGGCACAGAAAATAACAGAAAAAAAATGAATCTTCCAAACTAAAAATCTAGGAGAGATTTGGTACATTTGGGCAAAGAAGAAATGGTGATTGAAGCAACTTCTAGTAACACCAAAACAAGACAAAGATATACTCTTTAAAAATCAGAGCCTTGGACGAAAAATTTCACCAAAGTCTGTGTAACTGACTCACAGGCAGTATTTTTTGTTCTTATTTTTTTAATACATACATTTTTGGCTTCCAGAATAAAGGTGGTTTTATAAAGAGATACCTTTCCCTGGAAGAGTCTATCATTACATTGGACAAGCAGAAGAAAGCTCTACACGTAGAAAGAAAAACATATACACACCTTTT
Organism: Sturnira hondurensis; assembly: GCF_014824575.4. Lineage (NCBI taxonomy): Eukaryota > Metazoa > Chordata > Mammalia > Chiroptera > Phyllostomidae > Sturnira > Sturnira hondurensis. Next base: position 10,678,663 of record NW_028091156.1, read on the forward strand.
TTTGACATAAAATTACTGTAAGATCCTGTTAGGACAGCTCAGACAAAATGAGGATTTAAAGTATACCCTGAGTGTGGCTTGTAACCACAGTAAACACGTGCTTAGGAAGTGCCAGGTGTAAAAGGCCGAGAATCAGAGAGCTGTACAGCTTGTCCAAAGAACAAAACGTGCCTTGAGTGTTAGCCGATGCTTTGTGAAGTGTCCTCTCGGAACAGTGAGGCATTCACCGAATTCTTACTGCACACGATGCAAGGAAACTGATCCTACAGGGGCGTGGAAGGGGGTGGCCCCAGAGTTGGTGCAAGGGTTCTCCTGAAGGCATCCGTATTCAAGGACAGATCCAATACACGTGCACCATGAGCAGTTCAAGAACAACTACGCAGAAGGGAGACGGAAACAGCAGGGCTCACAGCAAAGAGCGCGTGTGTGTCTGTGTGTGTACATCTCACACGCGCGTGCGCCAAGGGGTGCAGACAGATGGGGAGAGATGATAGCAGGCTTCTTGGAGGAGGAGTCCCACCAAAGGCCGTTTGTAAGCTAGGGCCTACTGATTCACAACTCTGTAAAACACTGACGTCTCTCTAGCAGTGTTTTAAAGATAGGAAGCTGCTGGAGATGAAGTAAGCACAGCAAAGATAAACCAGTGCCCCTTTCAATGAAGAAACAGAGTGCACAGTTCCTTAGGATTTAGTGTTAAAAACCAATCTCATTAAAAAAATTGCTGTAATGCATTCGGCAGAAATTACGCATCAAAGTTTTCAAGTCTACAATGATAAGAAGTACTCCAAGTTTCCAAACATCAGTTTTCAGGAAAGAATGCAACTATTTTCAAGTGGACATAAAAGTCATAGCAAATTTTTTTAGTGAATCAGGAAAAAAGTTGTCTCGGGTGTTAGTCATCTCTTCATAAAAATACATGGGAATTCCTAACAATTTTTCCTGGAATTATGGTGACCCAAAACACAGCAGAATGCCCCCAAACGTCCTCCAGGTATTAGGCATCCACCAAGAAGAAAAATGGGGGGGAAAGTCCTGTGGATGTTCAAGACGGCTAAACCTATTAGAACTAGAAAAAAATAAGAGCCATGCATTTGAATTGAAAAGGGGACCAACCGTCACTAATCAAAATCCAAATCTATAATGTCAGAATAAAAATACAGAAGGCCCATACATATATTTATTGGCCAATTTTCAAAAGATGAGAAGAGAAGCTACGCACTGATATTTGAGCAAAGTATGTTTAATGTAAACAACAAGAAGGTTAGTAGCTCACGCCCAGCGGATGACTCATTCAGTCCTGCCTGCCTGGAAGACCTCCCAGCCCTGGGACACTGGGGCAAACCAGGCCAAGGTCACTGTGCTCAGCTCCTGTGCTCCCTCTAGAGGGAGGAGACAGACAGCTAAGCAAACAAATTCACTAATCAATTGATTCCAGAAAGTGGCAAGTACTTTGGAGAAAGTCAGGCAACAGGACAAAGACAGGCAGGTGTTAAGAGGCCAACTGGATGATTAGAGAATGCTCAGAAGGGACAAAATTTGAGCTGAGACACCGTCATGCTGGGACATAGGGACAGAGGCCCAAGCAGCAGAAAGCCAAGTTCAAAAAGCCCTAACGTAGGAGTGAGGTTACTGTCTTCAAATAGCCAACAGAAGTTAACCTGCCAGGAGCTTAGGATCTTCTAGGTAACATGAATGAACGTGGACTTCAATAACAGGAGTCAACATGCTTTCCCAAGACCACTCTAGTTCTGAAGAATAAAAGCAGAGACCAGTGAGAAGCCGTTACAATAAACCCGACAAGACTGGACTCAGTGGAGAAGACAAAGCTAGGAGGGATTAGCCTATGGACCCTAATATAGCCAGGGCCTCTGAGGTCACTAGGGGGGAGAGTTCTGAGGGAGGGGAGCAGAGATGGGGATCAGAGATGCATAACAGGTGCATACTCATATTTCCAAATTCACAGAAGAGGGAGAGTCAGCAAAGGAGACAGAAAAAGGCACCGGCGAGTCACAGCTGACCCAAACAGCGGATGACCATGGAAGGTAAAGAGCGCCTTTCGGGAAGGGAGCTGTGAGCTGTGTCAAAGCTGCTAAGAAGTTGGGTTAGACGAAGAAAGGGCTGTGACAACGGATTTGGCCACATGGAAGTCAACGGTGCCTCGACAGGAGCAGTCTCAGGGCCAAGGTGGAGGTGGACAGGACGAGAAGCAGCAGCAAGGCAGGGGGGCTAGGGCGTGATTTCCCCGAGTTTTGCTGTGACAGTCAGAGAGGAAGGAGTATGGACTGGATGGGAATACGCAGTCAGTGTTGGGAGGACAGAGTCATAGCTGCTACTGGTTTTATTGGGCAATACGGCTGCATATTGGCAGGTGATGGCAATCACAGAGAGGAAGAAACTGGTGACATCGAGAGAGTGGGGGCAATATTTTTCCATGTTTTTTATGTATTGATTTTAGAGAGAGGGGGAGACATTGATTTGTTGTTCCACTTCTGTATGAATTCATTGGCTGATTCTTTTGCGTGCCCTGACTGGGGATCGAATGCACAACCTTGGCGTATGAGGATGAGGCCCTAACCAACTAAGCTACCAGCTATGGCAACAATAGAGACAATCTTAAGAGCAATGGACCAGAGGAAGAAAAATTAGGTGGGAGTCAAGAAAGAAAGAAAAATTAGGTGGGAGTCTGGCTGCCCAAAGAGGACCAGGGGTCCTTCCTTCTTGGGAAGAAAGTTGGGATGGGCAGACCCCAGGTGCCAGTGGACAAAAGTTGGTTACTCTGATGGAGGGAAAGCAGGGTATCCCCACCTGCTTGGCTCAGAGAACGAGCCAAGTCTGAGGCTAGGGCATCAGCAGAGAGCCGAGTGGAGGATGTGTTGGCCTTTTAAAGAGGGAGGAGATGCAAAAAGTTCCTAAGATTTGGAGAGCTGGATGATATCAGGAAGGACAGCAGGATGACGGGGGGATGTTGAGTGCCCATTCCAACTCTGAGGGGATGCCGTCCAGGGAGAAAGCAGAGCTGTGTTTTCCCCAGCCTGTTCTGTGTGCTCCAGCGCAGACGCACAGCAGGCATGTAGCAAGCCATTCCAGACACGAGTGTTCTGAATCACACAGACTTGACATCATCTTTTCATTTTGGCCGGAATCATCCCTGGATGTCCTGTGTCCTTCCCCCCCTCTCTCAGCCGTCACAGTTGCCTGTAGAGTGCCTTGGACACGCCAGGTTGAAGAGCGTCAGGTTGCCCTATTGCTGAAGGCCGTCCATGCTAAGGAGACATCCTCTGCTAGCCCGGTATCTTCCTCCTCGTGGCACAGAGTGGACACTGGAAGGGACTGGGAGATGCTGTGGTCCTCCCCCTCCCCCCGTGCACCTGACACAGAGGCTGGGCCACCCCTCAGCTCTCTTCCTCGGGGAGAGGGTCTGGGCTGCTTCGAGTGGATTGGCAGCTTCCGACCAATCAGTGACTGTCCTGACCTCCACTCATCACTGCCTTTGCCATGGTCCCCTCCCCAGCCCTCACATTCCCTCCAGCCGTGCCTCAGCTCTTCCCACTCGACACCTTTGTCCCTGTTAATTTCTCATGCCCTTTGTCACATTGCAGGGAACAAAACAACGCAATGGCAAAACCTGGCCTTTAAGAGACATCCCTGGCCAATTAGGATATTTTCTGTCTTGTTCTCAAAAAACCAAAGTGGAGCAGCATGCCAAGGATGAGCCTCTGGTCGTTGCTGCTTCCTGCTGAATAATTCAGGTTCACTTTTCCAAACCCAAGGGAGTCCCCTTACAGTGAAAAGGCACGAGGGACCCCGAACCAGGGCTGGCAGATGTTTGTTTATTCGGTCCCCGCTGTCCACCAGGCAGGGCACGAGCACCGGGCACCCGAGGGTGAAGCACGTGGCGTCCTGACCCCCCAGGTGTGCAGGGACAGGGACAGTGTGAGCCGACAGATGGGGCAGACGGTGACAGGCAGGGAGACATCATCAGTGTAAGTACGGACTAGGTTTTCTTTGTCAACTGACAGGAATGCGGCTGATGCAGGGAACTTCTCCCAGAAATGGAGAAACCTACGCTGAGTCTTGGATCAGGATGAAGAGCCTGCCACATGCAAGGAGCCCGGCCCCAGCAGCATGGGGGCAACTCGCTGCGTGGCCAGAGATAGGAAGGCGTCAACAAGACTGTGTCCAGGGGTGACAAGGGACCAAGTGGACAGCTCTGTGTCCTATGGGCTCTGCAGCCACCTGCCAAGAGGTCTGGCTGTCACCAGCAGGGCGATAAGAAAAGGTTATAAATAAAGGGTCCTGGTCAGATTTTTGTTTTAGAGATTTTTGTCTAATAAAAGTGCAGAAAAGATGAAAAGTGGGGTAAGAGAGATGAATTGAGGCGTTTTCCAGATTAGGTTACAAATATTTCTTTAAATCATACACAAAAATAACATGTAAAAAGAGAACAGAAGATAATGCTATGAACATTAACAGACAGAGTCCTGTGGATATAAAGATACATGAAAATCCAAGAAAACACTAACAATGCAAAAGAAAAATGAACAAAAGATTTCAAATTCTCAGAAAGAAAAGGTCAGTGAGAAAGAAAAATGTTTAAGCATTTTAAAAATACAGATTGAAAAGGACGAGTGAGTAGACAGTTCAAAACCGTAGTACGAATGAGATCATTCTGGAAGCAATTTTGCAGTAGGTATCGAGAGTCTCCAAAAATATGACATTGTCAATCCACCCCTTTAAACTCATCCTAAGGCAATAATTAGAGACGAAAAGATTTATAAATCGAAATGTCCAACGTGGAGTGATCTGTACCATAAAATGGGGAAACGATCTGAACAGTCAGTAATGGTAGGTTAGCTCGGTAATTGAGAGTTCAGCCCTACAGCGGACTTTAAAAAGAAAAGGAGAAAGTGTTTCCTTTCTATGGCATGATATTAAAGACGCTAGAGTGATAAAAATTGCTTTCACAGTATAATGCCAATAAGGTGATTTGTCTATGTATCTGTGTCTGTATAGATAAATTAATACTAGTAAGCAGGCAGTTAAAGATGGACAAAGGATTCATAGAATAAAATTAAACATTAGATACTGTTAATAATGGCTATCTTTATTAGAAGTTTTCTGTATTTAAAAACAACCCATAGCATTTTAAGCTACATTGAACTAGAGAAAAAAGAAGTTAGAAGAAAAACCAGAAAGGATTAATATCACAGAAGCCACAGCACAGATTTCAATAAAACAGAAGATTCACTTCAAACCTTCATAGAGAAGATGGAAGAATTACAGAATCCATTGTCGCACCGGCACAAAGGGAAAATAAAACAGGTTTTAATCAGTGTAGACGCATTTCTGATGGAAGTCTGAGGCACAGCCCACCTTTCGGGTTGAATGATGAGGGTGAACTGGCTGCCTAGCCACCCTAAATAATACGTGGTCCCTGTTCTGACTCAGCCGAGAGCAATGTCACACTTTCCTCTGACACCAAGATGCCAGCATGTGTCGTGGAAACATAAATTCCAGTGACTCGTTTAAAAGGAACATGCAAGAGATGCCCCAAGGCACCGCTCTCATATTCAAAGAAGAGGCACCCAGTGTGCCCGACGCAAACCCATCCCTTCCGTCTTCTCAATCTCACGGCCAGCACTGCATCGCGCTCGCGCTGCTCAAGGAGAACCACTGATGCCCGGGCATGACTCTCAGGAAGGGGTCCCATTCAAAATGGCAGAATGGGCTCCACTGCCTGGTTTGAAAAAGGCTTTTTCTACCTTGTAATTCATTTGTGTGAGTCGATAAAAGGTCTAGAGTGAGCCACTCACTTCCGATTTCAGTTATTACTCAGATTCCAGGAACACTTCCTTCCATACGCAATTTCGGCTGCTAACTTGACTTATATATAAACATCAGTCTAATGAAGACAGAATTCTGTGAGACACACCAATCACGAGAGCACTGATCCTACACACCAGACCATATCTGAAATACCAGACAGGTCCTGGTGGTCCAGGTCGGCTTTCACAAGGTTATTGATGCAATAGACGCGAGACTCGCATCCCAGTAACTCGCAGGCAGCTTCTGGAATGAAAACCTCTAAACATTTTCCTACACAATCAAGCTAAACACAAACATAAACACAAATTCGGAATACCATGTCATTGGTTTCCAAATTATCTCCCCACCCCCACCCACTCATCCACTCAAACCATCTAAGTAGCTTGGCGGTTAAATCTCCTTCCAGGGCCTGTAAATTTTTATCTAGTGTCTCATTTTTTCCCTGTTTCATAGCTCCTTTCCTTACTTTAGAGTCTTCATTTTCTGTTCTCCAGAAAGAAAGCACTCAGTCAAAATTCCTCTGAGTACAAAATATACCAAATTGCTTTTTATTTTCTTAAACAGAACTCTGCTTCTTCCTATAAACAGGGCAAATCTTCGGCTTCCAGCTTCACTTGTGCAGCCAGAAATGGTTTACCCACCCATCCAGCTGCCTCTGCACTTGGGGAACCACCTGCTCCTGCTGGACCCTCCCGCCCTGGCTCTCCCGGCCGGGGCCGGGGCACGGCAGAGGCCACAGTCACCTTGGTGTGAAAACTTACTTCTTGCTGGAAACCCAAGTTAACATGCATCCTCCCCACTGGGTAGAAATATCGACCCCATTTCATTTTTGAGGTTACATTTTTATCCACAGTCTAACCCCACCGTGTCTGTCCTCTCAAGTGATGTGGCTTTTGAGTCACCTGCCACCCAGGGTCACAGGTAAAATGACAAGTCCTGCTCTAATTCGGGGTGTTCCAGGATGGAACGCTTCTTGTAAACAGCCAGCATTCCCCAACCCTAGTGCTTCCTTTGAAGGGATCTGCCTCAATTTGAGTTTTTCTCTTGGACGCAAAACACCTTATTTGTTATCTTTATTGTCCTATCACTGCTAACAGAGCCAGCAGAAGCCATGGAGTGTAGCGCTAGGAAACTAATCTCTTATGTTAAGAGCAAAGATAATAAGAGTTTACTCGTCATTGCCATTCCTCTGATTACCATTATTTCTCCCCCCAGCCAATTATACTAAAGCAAGACATTCTTCATCAGAGTCTATGCTCAGCCACCTGTCCAATGTGCCTACCCACACATTTCTGTTGCTATCAACCAGAGTTACGTGGAATCACCATTTAGCAGTTCTGTTTCTCAGAGATTCCAGATGTCCTCATCACCAAAGGAAGTAGACTATTCGTCTTAGGGCGTTCATCTGGAATCCTGGGAATCCTACGTCCTGCCAAAGGCTTTACTAACGTGTCCCATCGGTCTGAGCTTGCCCCGCCCTCTTCTGCAGTCTCTAGCACCTACGGAAATAGCACCCCCATCGGAACAGCTTCGCTCACACGGTCGCCCTCATCTGGCCGCTCCAGGAAGGCTGCTGCAGACCAGGGCTAAGGGCGCTCAGCTCTGGCATCAAGTGTCATTGCCATGGTTCTGTCGCGTACACCCACCGGCCTGTTCTGGATTCTGAGGTGGTTTTCAACACCCTCTTCCAATTCCATTCTTTCCACGGTCCTCTATTTCCTAATAAGCCACGAAGCTGAAGTTGAATATTTCCTCTGTCTACGTTCTCTGGCTCTCCCTGGGCACTGAGAAATAACCACAGGCTGCACGAGCTGACCTATTGATCACTTCTACACGGAGAGGCTATTTTCCTTTCGACCTTGCTCTTACCCTCCCTTAGTTTGAGGTCTGCCATTTTTCACATCGGTTTCATGATCAGGCCTCTCTACCCACTGATCTGAAAGTAAGTCCTGTCTCTGGGTCCTTGGGTCCTTTCGTATCCCAGACTCACAAGCCCTAGTGGACACTTTTCTCTGAGTGACTCAGAGTAAAGGAATGAGGGGTGACCACGCCACTGACTGGCACCGTTGAAACCCAGGGGGAGAGAGCTGACTGTGATGTGGTGTGTGTGTGTGTGATATTGTGTAGCAGTCGCTTGTTCAATAATTTGGGAGCTCTGATGTATATACTTCACTTTTAAACTGCATTATGTGTTTTTCAGAGTTCTTCATGATTTTGACCCATGAAAACGAACTGACTTCTCCGTTACTTTTAGATGGCCCGGTACTCTACGCAGCATACCTAAAAGTGGAGCACAGTGAGGAGAATATTAAATTCTGGATGGCCTGTGAAACCTATAAGAAAATTGCCTCGCGATGGAGCAGAATTTCTCAGGCGAAGAAGCTGTACAAGATTTACATCCAGCCACAGTCCCCTCGAGAGGTAACGGCCCAGTGGTGGTGGCGAATGGACACCAGGGCGCCCGCGTCCACCGGGCCCACACAGGTGCCGGACACTTGACGGCCGGTGTCTCCTGCAGCTCCACAAAGCCAATACTGTTCACCTTATTTCACAGCCAAGAACCCTGGACACCAGAGATGTCATTGGCTAACTTGTCCAGTGGGGCGCAGTGGTTAAGTGGGAAAGTCGAGGTTCAAAGTTAGGTCCATGTAGCTCCAAAGCCTCTCCTTGTTGAATGATTTTAAGGGGGAAACAGGAAAGTCATTTACAAAGGAGAATGGGCTTTGTCGAAAACCAGCCAAGCCGGCCGGCGCTCACATCCATATCAGTCGACCACTGAAAAAGGCCTGAAGAAAACGGGGTGGTGGGTGGACCAGATACACTGGGGCTCCTCCAGGTGTGAGGAGGAGGAGGAATGAGCATGCCTGTCCTGGGGATGAGGGTGGAGGGCAGTGCAGGAGATTCCTGCCGCCTCAGAGAGCCCCGCCTTATTGATTGGTTCCTCAAAGCTCTCGCCTGGAAAATATTTGTTTGGCTGAAATGACCACTTCTCTGTTTCTCCACGTCTCTTCACCTTCTTCCCATTTTGGGGGCATATTCAGTGAAGTCACCACTGATGACTGTTAAGGAAGATCAAGTTTAAAATAGCACCAACTTCCCTTTTTTCTTAGATAAGACCTCCATCCTGTAAACTTCCTTATTTGTAGGCTCCATTAGCAAACCGCTTGCAGCCTTGTAAGTAAGCAACGGTTTCTGCAGGTTGCTGGGTCTTGGGCCTCGTGTTATTTTTATCTGGGATATGGAGGTGGATGTTTACTTTTGAAGAAGCAGAGAGTTTATCTCCTGTGACTTTTTAGATGCCCATACAACTGCAAGCAAAATAATCCCACTCCACTGAAAAGGATGGCGGGGGCCAAATTAAACCTTTCCATTATGTTGTCGTCTTCCATTCTGCCTACTGATGTGATTTTACTTTTCAGATTAACATTGACAGTTCGACAAGAGAAACCATCTTCAGGAACATTCAAGAACCCACGGAAACGTGTTTTGAAGAGGCCCAAAGAATAGTGTACATGCACATGGAGAGAGACTCGTACCCCAGGTTTTTAAAGTCAGAGATGTACCAGAAACTTGTGAAGGCTGTGCAGCCCAAGAGCAACTCCTGACCACCACTCAGATGCTCACAGTGAAGACGGTATACGGAAAGTGCTGGCTTTCTTGTTTTAATTTTTAAAACAGGAAACTCACAAAATGAAAAACAGAGTAGGAGTAAAGTACGAGGAATCAAACCATAAATTGGGTACGAGTTCCCAAAGAGAAACAAATCCCCAAGGGACGGACCCTAGAACTGTGGACACAGGAAGAACATAGCCCGAGGCTCAGACACAGCGCTCAGCTGATGCCCACGGGAGAGGAGGGTCTTCCTCCCCGCGCCCAGTGCTGCAACCTGCCCCTGCAGTGAGCAACTAACGGATGCTTCCTGCAGGCGAAATTCAGTGCCACAGTGTGCGGGTCAGTCCTTTAGCCACGGTAGCTGCACGAGTTGTGCCCTTGGCACGCATGTGATCTACAGAGTGCTGGCAATAATGTTCGTGAGCAGACAAACCCACAGTGCCATCAACTGTGCCATATTGTGAGTGATATCCAAAAGATAGGTTCTTGAGAAATGTTTTGCCTGTCAAATGTTCCTACTCTTGTGTGCATAACTGAATTTCTATGTTGCATTTATCTTCAACCTGTGAACAATTTCGGATGCTTCTAAGCTATTAAAAATGTACTAATGTCTTCATTTAGTTCTGTACTTTTATCAGTATAAGGGGAGAAAATTTGGTCCCTGTACTTTGAGATATTTTTCCCTTACACTGTGAATTCATCGTGGTCCTAATAATCAATACATCCAAATATAAATTAAAAACTTATAAACGTGTTTTTTAAGACACAATAAAGTTATCTGTCCAGTAAAAGACTGTTTTCAATCTGTCCTGTCATAGCAGTTCCTCGGACTTTGTCAGAGACTACGCGGGAAAGGTTTCACATCCATCTCAGTGTGTCCCTCACACAGCAGAGGATGCGAGCGCCACCCAGACGGACAGAGAGCCCACGTTTTTAACGAGGAATAAAGTACCTAAAATATTTAATGTCATTTTTCCAAAAAAATTTAACTGTGGGAAAATTTGGTTCAAGATCTTTAGTCTTACTGTGAAAAGTGCTTCTTAGGTCTCAAATTTGACTGAAATAGTATTACGACTGTAAAATGCCTCAAAAAAGCTGTAGCACATGAAGAGACATAGTCACAGGAATTCTTCTCATGAAGCAGAGGATTATTGTAACACTGGATCAATATTTGGGGGTTCGTTTCTGAGAGATAAAAGTTAATTGGGCGAGAGAATGTTTGCTTCTAAAAAGCCTGCAGTTGATTTATGGGGACTCTAGTTAGTCGTAGAAGGTGTTACCACAGCAGTCCAAACTTATCTACCTTGCTGAATTGTGTTTATTTTCTCTTAAACATACCAATGTAAAGATACAGGATGAAGTCTCAGATACTTGAACTTAATGATGTTCCCTAGACACAATGAGCCAGAAAAAAAATGCTTCCCTGTGTTTCACAGAGTCTCCTCGCCTCCCTCCACCAGCCGATGAGTGTGCTGATGGGCCAGTAGGAAAGGCCGGGTGCGCATGGACGTAATGCACGTGGTCCAAGCACTTTATGAACATCTGGGGCCCTTCTATTCAAATTGTACTACACTGGCCCAACACTGACAGAGCTAAAATGGAACTTACTAACTGACCATAAACGATAGGACAAGCAGCTTCCTTTACTACTTACTTCTCCCCTTGTCTCTGTCCAGAGCGTTGTGCTGCTTTCCCCTCCCAAATTCAGTCCCTCCACTTGGCTTGACCTTCACCTGCTGCTGGGGAAACAGGGGGTCCCACGGTGACGTGACACCAGGAGCTGGGGACAGAGCCACCAGGTCAGTGCCTGTCCACTCACCTGCTGCCCTTGTGCCTCTGGCCCCAGGAACCCTCCGTTGCCACGTCTGTGGAATAAGGAGGCGGGACTAGTCCATCGGGGAGCCGCATGCAGTATGTGTTCCGGTGCGTGCTATCAGTCATTGTCTTCTCAAGGTGGGACTCCTTCTGAAGAGAAACTCCTCCGAAAATGGACGTCGTCGTGACAAAGTGGATGACAAACTATTAGTTTTGCATTGAACACTGGCCCAGGGAGTCTAGAAATGCCCTCGCTGAGGAACAGAGAATTGAGACTCAAAGAACCACCTGTTCGAGAGTGCCGCCGGGAAGGGCGTGTTTCCCATCGCAGCCAGTTACACTGGCTTTCCATCATTTTAACTTAATACTCCAAATCCTGTTTCTCTTCCTTAGGATATTTTTAAATTAATAAATATTTTGTTATGACAATTCAAACACTGATAATATTTATCAAATGGCTGCAAGGATATGTCTGCATTAACAAAGTTTTACATACTTCTTTTATCCTCAGTACTTCTGAGATTAATGCATCAAAAACATGGTTAGATTTCTGATACCATAAACTGGATGCAGTCATGATTTTCCTCTATTTTTTAGACAGACACTTCCAAACTCTGGAGATGTACAAGATAAGCCTTCCTTGGCTCTGCATAAAAATAGTCTTATCTCCCACAGGAGAGAGTGGCAGAGATGTGCACTATTCGGATTCCAGCATCTTGGCAGAGATGAACACTTTCCTATTTATAATCCGTCAGTCACACCATTGTTTTGTCAGCTGCAAAGGGCTTTCTGTAGTAATTCTGGAGGACAGCTACGGAGAACACACACACAAAGTTTTCTTCAAAAGCATAACGGGGTGTGATCTGAAGTCAGAAGAGCCCACTGTCCAAAAATATCCCCCTCAACTCTCGGGCCTGAATTTCCCATCACTGCTCACAGAAGATAAAGCATCTGAACTCAGGTTTTCAGTGAGGGCTGAAACCCCCGTGCTGACCCTTTACCTGCTGCCGAGTGGAAAGCGAGGCTTGGGAAAGAAGAATGCAGGCTTGTGGGAAAACAGGCTGAGAGAACAAAGGGTTTGGGGGACTGGAGTCACCGATATCGGTAGGATGCGGGAACTTGGGGGACAAATGCAAACACATTTCTTATTAAAATCTCCCCACTCTACTAATGATAGAAAACCAAAGGGAAGAGTGGCCTAGTTTAAAAAGAAGGCACTCTAAGTTGCTAATTATATATTTTAGGAGGAAAAAATGAATAGCATTCCTATACAAGTACAACGGCAAGTACTCATTCCTCCACACACGGTGTTTATAGAAGCACCCCTTTGACAAAAACCCACCCAGACTTTTTTGAGTTCAGACACTCTACGTGCAGGTATTAACTGGTCAAGTTCTCTGCTCTCAAGGATGTGCGAGCTGGTCAGCAGAGGACAAGACCCTAACAGCAGAGGCTGACCGGCGGACGGGGTGCCGTGGAACCCAAGTGGAAGTGTTGGCCTCTACCCAGCAGCCTCTGGAAAGAGTGCAAGGCATGAGGTTTTAAGATACTTGTTGAAGAGTAACTAAGAGCTCATTCAGAAAAAAGGGGAAGGCAGTGTGGACCGGAAGCAGGGCTAAAGGAGAGAAATACTGTGGTGATCGGGATGACCTAAGATAGCGGAAGCTCCGGAATTAGACCTAAATTCTAATCTTGGTTCCAATTCCTGGCAGCTGTGAGAATTTAAGAAATTGCCTAACCTCTCTGAACCCTGTGTTTTCTTCATCTGTAAAATAACAACATTAACACTTACAACATCTACCTCCTGGGCTCTTATTAATGTAAATATTTAAGTTCTTATAAAGTCCTGATACTGTGTTCAATAAAATGTAATCATATTACTAGTTGCCACGAAAGTCCAAAGGAGAGATGGCGCCAGCCTGACACAGACAAATGAGGAAAGAAAGACATTTCTAAGGGAGAAAGCGTGAGCTGATCGGATACGGGAAACAAAGGAGAGCTGAAGGCCAATGTGAAGGTCATACGTGGAGTGTTTGGGTGAGTCCCGATGCCGCTGACTGATCACCACAGCAGAGGACGGTGAACAGACTATGGGGTGAGTGCGTGTGAGGCAGGTGCACACCCCCCAGTGGGACTCCAGAGAGAGCGGAGGGCGGGAGTGTGCATCTGGGGACCGTCAGTGTGACGGAGCCATGGACCACAGCGGGTACTCGAGGGAAACAACGCAGCACAGAGAGTAGAGACCCAAAGACCCAGTCACAACTTCGGGTAAAAAAGTACCCCGTTAGTGACTCACATTCTCATCAGAAGCCCATCATGACATTTATAGTAACGGTAAAGATCATTTGTTGAGTTTTGCTCTATAGTGGATATTGTACTAAGTGTCCAAATACATTATTCATTCATTCAACAAACTTTATTGAGCATCTACTCTATGCCAGCCTGGTTCTCAGAGGCTCACCAACAAACCAAGCTCCATGGCCGCCTCATGGAGCTCGCATTGCCTTTATGTAATAAAATAGTAGCCAAATAAAAACATCACATCAGATTTGATAAGAGCTATAAAAAAAAAGAAAACCAAACAACATGTTCCTCCCTCCTGACCACCTGAATCAACAGTGAGGAATCTGAGACTTGAGGATGTTAAGTAACTCTCAGTGCCTCTCAGCCAGAGACACCGCGTTTCCAACTGTGACCCTTCAATCAGTGTTAAGTGCAGCTGCTTACAAACACGCTAAATGGGAAGGAAATGTGCAGAGATCTGATACATAGAGATGTGCGTTCAAACATGTAACGCCACTACCCACACAGGCCTTTCTAACATGGAAGGGCTCTGTGACAGCTATTTCCATTTACTGCTCCTGACCAACTCAGACAGATTGGTTGAAAACACCCGGAAGCTTCGGTCTCTGCCAGAAAGAACCACCTGATGTAATGATGCCCAAGCTCCACTAATAAATGTACCATCTTCCCTTTGATTGGCAAATACAGTGTTTAAGCCAGGAATTTAAACACACATATTGGATAGTCAGTATATACAGGGTTGGGCAAAAGTAGGTTTACAGTGGTTTGTATGGAAAATACTATAATGATTCATAAATAACATCACAAGAATGAACCCTGTGTGGTGCCCTCACCACTGTACACCTACTTTTGCCCCACCCTGGACTCATGGAAGTGGAGTTGGAGATGTGGACCTCGGCATCCCACGACCCTGCCCCTGGTCCTACCTCTGGGCCCTGACCGTAGTCAGCCAGTACCAAGAGGCTACACCTCCAGTGTGAGACCTGGAGGAACAGGTGTGGGGAAACAGTGAAAATGTCATCAGAGGCACTGAAAGTCACAGGAAGTGCTCCAAAAACCTGGAATGGCTGGCCCATGAATCTAGAGAAAATGAAGGAGGAAAGTGTGAGAGCCTTTCCGTCCATTTGACAAGCAGCGCGTTCTCTTCCCAGGCAGTCTGAGACTCCATCAGCCACGTGTGCCACAACATGGCCGCTCCCTGCAGACACGGTGCCCACGACTCCTTTGAAAAGGAGAGACCAGGCACTCAGGGCCTCAACCACCTACCTAAGTACTGAAGCAGCACGCTCATAAAAAAAGACGTGACCAGTGGCATTTCTGTGCTTTGACAACTCATGGGCAGAGTGCCGGAGGAAGAAGGGCTTATTTCCAAAAATGAACAAAGTCTTCACAGTTCATGGAAACACGGATACCCATTACTGTACTTGAGCCCAGCAACAGTCCTCCTGGGATGCCCATTAGGCCCTGGTAAGCAGAGGCAGGGAGCGCTTGGCCCCAGTGAGTAGGGCATCCGATGCCACAGGGGCCAGTGGTCTGGCCACGGGAGTCAAACAGGGGAACCAGACTCAGGTCGCAGGGAGGTAACAGAAACCGCCCTGCAGGGCTGTGTGGATTGGGGAAGCTGATGGATTCGGATGTCCAGACTGCCTTCACTGGCAGACCCTGGAAAGCAGTCATCAAGAAAGGCCGTGCGGCTTCAGATCCAAGCCATAAGAAAACAAAATGAAACACATCGGGGGAAAGGGAAGAAGTTGCCGACTGCGGGGAGCAGCGGCCTCCCATGCCAAATGCTAAATGGAAGGGAGGGGACAGAAGACAAGCTCCCCACCCCATGGAGGGGAGAGGGCTCTGATAGTAGACAAGCCACACTATGACAATAAACACCCTTCATTAGAGGGCTTCCACCCTTAATAAGGAAAGGAAACTTTCCAATATAAGCAAAGGAGATGCCAGATCTATAAACGAACTTACTTTGACATTTAGACTTTAAAAGGAATAGCTTACAGCGAGAGGTGGGAAAATCTGGATAATTTGACTTCGTGGCGGGATTACAGCTCATCTTGCTGCTTCCAATTAATAATGCATTCAGCCACATACTGGACACTTTGATGAGCTTCTCCGCCGGCTCTTGGCACTAAGTTACCCTCACCGCCTTCTGTGAGCGAGGGCAATAAAGACAGGGAAGGCAAACACAGTCTGTTCTTACGCCTCGCTGCTCCGTGACTCATACACAAGTTACATCCCCGGCAAATAGAGCTAGAATCGGAGAGCACGTGCCAGCAGAATTTTCATACTTTTGTTTGGGGGTTTCTTTCTAGAGTCGCCCCCAATGAATGTTACTATTAGCTAAAAGTTCTGGTAAAAGTGTCATCAATGCTTATTCCCTGAGAAGAGAGAAAAAAAGATCGTGAGGTTCTAAAGCTCCTGGGTGCCAGGCACGAGGATGGTCATTCTGCATTTCTTGTCTCACTTAAGTGTCACAATAAATGTGCAAAGAAGTTATTACTAACTGCATGTTCCCCATGAGAAACCTGAGGTTTGGAGAGATTAAAATCGTGTCTTAACTCACTCAAGGAACCAAGAAACCAAGCCAGCTCTAAAACTAAGAACTTTCTCACTCTGAAACCCATGCTCTTCCCATAAATGCAATGAGATTTTGCTCATTAAAGATCAAAATTGATCTTTTTGACCTTTAATGATCTTTAATGTACCCATTTCAGGCACATGCTTACAGAGCAGCTTCTGACGTTGGGGAGACAGGTGTGACTGAGTAATGACTGATTTTCTGGATACATCTCCAAAACAGCTACTGTCATTCAAATGGCCCAGTTGAGGGTGGCTGCATCACCCTGAAGAAACCCAAGTTAGAGACGTCTTGCTCTGCCATATGCAACAGTTACTGATCTGCACACTCTGCAGTACACTTTAGGGGCAGAATCACACAGACCTCGTTTTCAGTGGGATTACTGGTTTTGGTGATGCCCTGTCTCCCCAAAGGCAGGGAGACTGCTCAGATGAACAGGACCCAGGGACTTGCTGACTCTGGACGGAGTAATTGTTCAGAACGCAGGAAGACCTTCGGGCTCGTCCAGCCTCCTCTTGCTCCCTAGGCTTGTCTCAGTGAGTCTCTTACCCAAGGCGGCAGCGTTGATCACCTGTGTCCCCCCAGCCTCGTCTCTCTCTAGGGCTCCAGACCGGAACTGTGGAACGCCACCTCATTTCAGAGTCCCCATTCAGGTATCTGTGTCACCCACAAGTGATGACAAGGTACCCTGAAGAGGCCCCCTACTTGAGAAGTCAATGACCTTGCCCTGGCCGGTGAGGCTCAGTCGGTTAGAGCTTCGACCCACAGACTGAAAGTTTGCAGGTTTGATCCCCGGTCAGGGTGCATATGAGAAGACAACCAGTCAGTGTTTCTCTCTCTCCCTTCTTCTCTTCCTTCCTCTCTTTCCAAAAGTAATTTTTAAAAATGTCCTCAGGTGAGGATAAATAATAATAATAATAATAATAATAAAGTAGATGATGTTGCAGTTGCTTTGTGGCTTTAACAAGTATAAAATTTCACAGAAAAAAACAAATGCATTAATAGAACCCATAACGAAACAGAACTCTACAATAAATAATGACAACTATTTGACAAGGATTTCTAAATATTTCACAAGTATCAGATAAAGATTTCTAAATATCATGGCTAGTAATAATCCTGAAAAACAACTGGGCAGTTAAAAAGTACAACATGGAATAACAGAATAATTGGCAAATAAATCACTGCAGGATTAGAGATGGTGAAATCATCTGCAAATGAAACAAAACTAAAAAAATACAAACAAAAAGATTATAAAGTACCCTGAGTACAGTTCTATCTGTTCTTGGTTTATAGCTACTGATTAAAAAACTCTTACAAATAAAAGGAACATGAAATGCCTCAGGAATGCTACATAGTTAGGGTATCTAATAAAACATTTCAAAACTGAGTTGTCCAAAAATGGATTCTTGATCTTCCTCCAAGACCCATTCCACCCAAGTTTTCCTCAGGAGACACCAGAGCGTCTTCCCAGCTCTGCCCTTTTCCCTTAGGTTTTACCTGCCCCAAACCTCTACCCACTCCTCTTTGCTTCATGAACAAATGATGTTCCTTCCTCCATATCCAGTTCAGACCCTGCCACGTCTCCCCAAGTCCTCCATGATCAGCCCAGAGGAGGATGCCATCCCTCCTCGCTTGTGAGTGCCCATAGCAGCCAGCACCAACGCCGCCCGTGGGCTGTAACAATGTATGGACTCCGCTCTTTCTGTCACATCCCACATGCAAGCCATCCGTCAATCTGGTCATCTCTTCCTTTGAAATGTACCCAGAATCCTGTCACTGCTCATCTTCACAAGCTTGACCCACTCCCAGCCCCTCCTGGGCCCACATGGTGGCCCCTCGTCACCACTCTTACCTGCACACTCACAGGCGCGTGAGCTGGTGTAGTCATTCAACAATGTGTCGGATTGTATCCCTCTTCAAAATTATTCAGTGACTTCAATAGTACTCAAGGAAAAAATCCCAAATCTTTGCCATGGACCACCACCTGGGCTCAGCAGCACCCCAGCAGTACCCCAACACACCTGTTTACTGGGCCTCCCAGCACTCTGCACTGTGTGGATACCCCTGGCGAGAGCCCACGCCCTCCCCTCTGCACCAGCCCCCGGGGCCTCCTGCTCCAATGAGCTCACGGTTCCCTTCTCCCTCCACGCCAAGCCTGCGCATCTGCCCCAGTTCATTTCCCCGCACACTGTCTTAACGAGACAGCCCCCGCCCGCCAGTGCAAAGAAACAGCATCGCCACCTTGTTCTCCTCCCCTTCCCTTCCGGCACTTGTCAATCCCCGATGTAGTTTGTCTGTTTATTTTCTGTAGACCCCATTTTACACAAAAGCTCCCCCCAAGAGCAAGAACTTTGTTGGGAAATCTGCAACATGACCAACAAAGTACGTATTTTAAAATATTCTTAGTTCCCAAAGTTCCAAGACAACCGTGTGAAAAGAACACAGACTTTGTTCAGGGAAGATTTGGACTTTTAGTTGTATTCTACTACTTTTTTTTTTATTGCAGTGAATTTAGGGATGTTATTTAATGTTGTGTAATCTCTGTTTTCTTGCCACCTGAAAAGAAAGGGGTATCAAAGATGCTATGAATGAAGTAAGGCTGACGAAGAGAAAGGTAAGCGACTGAAAGCAGTATCAGTGAAAACTTACTATTCACACAGAAACCTGCATGTGGGAATTTACAGCAGCTTTGCTCATAAACTTGCCCAAACTTGGAAGCAACCAGGACATCCTTCAGTGGGTGAGGGGTAAATAAACTGTGGTCCGCCCAGAATGCTGCTTGGGGCTGAAAATGAATGAGCTATCAAGCCCCGAGGAGAAAGGAGGATACTTCAATGTGTACCACTAAGTGAAAGAAACCCACCTGAAAGGCCGAATACTGAACGATTCCAACTACGTGGCATTCTGGAAAAGGCCAAACTGTGGAGATGTTTAAAAAGACCAGTGGTTGTCAGGGGTGGGGGAAGGAGGGGGGATGAACAGGGGGAGCCCAGATCTTCACTGGGGTGAAAATACTGTGTGATACTGTAACGGTGCAGACCTGCATTACACCCTTGTCCACACCCATTCAATGTGAAACACCAGGAACGAGCCCTGACTGCACGCTGTGGACTTAGGGTGATGACGGCGATGTGTCAGTGCAGCTGCACTGACTGTAACAAGTGCAGCGCTCTGGTGGGTCATGCCCATCCTGGGGAGGCTCTGTGTGGGCGGGACAGGGGACATATGGGAACTTTCTGTACTCTCCTCTCAGTTGGGCTGTGAACCTAAAATTGCCCCCCAAAGTAAAGTCTTTAAAAACAAAAGGCAGTGTTAGTAGATGAAAGTTACCTCCCACAATTGCCACGGAGATTGTACTACAATCAATAACATCTGCGCAGTCTTTAATAAACTGAACGGCCCATGATGAGCTTTCAATAAATGTTCACAAACACCCTTTTTCCCCTATTGCTTCCCTCCTATTTTCTGGAGAGCATGCCCATTCTGCCCTGCCAACTGAGAGATAGGAAATGTGTTAACTGTTGGCCTGCAAACTGAAGAGAGATACATGCAGGCCCATTGGTTCCCATTGTTCAAAATAATAACCTACATCACCGATTGTGTAGAAAAACAACCTCCTGGAAACCCAGAATATCATGATCTTCGTTACATTATGGTCACCTATACCTGCCAAGGTGTTTGGAGGGCCAATTTCCAGGATAATTTTATTTTAGTAAACATGTTTCTGCAGATAGTATTCATTTTACTTAATATTTCCTGGAAACTCTGATTATTGAGAAAGGAATTAGTAGATCCTGTGTCAATAGCTTAGACCCATATCTGTTGCCATCCAATGTTTTAAGAACCATCAAGCATTTTCTGATTACAACTCAAATTCAATGCTAAGAGTCAAGTAGCACACAGAGAGCCCATTATCAGGTTTTTCTGCCAACTGAGAGGATAAGTAATATAATGAGGCATGTTAATGATTTGTTCCCCAGCAGCTGTGATTGATTAGTTTTGACTGGTACATCTTGCTAATGTGGTATGGTACAGTAAATATTAGGGCTTGTTATTTTTTCCTGGGCAAGGAAACCATGGTGTGTAATGACTCGCTTCATTTACAGCTTTCCCTAGCATCTGCCAAAGTCATGCTGGACCCAAGTTAATCTCTTTACCAAGCGAATGTCCTGTCAAGAGACCCACCCTCAAGTTCAGGGAGTCTACTGAGTTCGGAGAGTCTTGGAAAAACTGATCTCTAGGTGTGTCTGTCTTTCTGTCTCTCTGTCTCTCTCACACACAAAACCATATGCTTTCTTGATTCTTTTATACCATGTTCTTTCTTTTTCTTTGCCTTCACTTATCTGTGGAATCGAAAGAACAAAATGATTGAACAAAAAGAAGAACAGAAAGAGACTCACAGTCACAGAAATCAGACTGATGGTTGCTGGAGGAGAAGCAGTTGAGGATTAGCTGGAAAATGCGAGGGGATTAAGTAACAAGTACAAATCGGTAGTCACGGAGTGGTCGTGGCAGGTAAAATAGAGCCTGGAGAATACAGTCCGTAACAGTGCACTAACTGTGTTGTACCAGGTGGGTACTAGGCCTATTGGGGGAATCACTCATAAGGCATATAAATGTCTAACCACTCCTCTGTACACCTATAACTAATAGAAAACAATACTAAATGCCAACTGTAAGTGAATTTTTAGTTTAAAATGTGTTTGAAGAAAAATGGAGGTGGGGAGAGCTGGGGGTGGGCTAGGATGGGAGTAAAAGACAGAAAACTAATTGAACAACTATTAAAATAAAAAAAGAAAAAGAAGAAGCTATAACTTCTAATTAATGGTGCCTCCGATGCTTTTTAGCCCCAGCTAGGAATGGCAGCCATCTTTCACAAAATTCTAAGGAGGACCCCGTCTCACATTCTATATTATTTTTATTTTATTTCAGAATTTAGCGGGGTGACGCTGGTTCGTCAATTACACAGGTTTCGGGCGTCCCATTCTGTAATGCATCACCTGCATATGCTATTGTGCGTTCGCCACCCCAGGTCAGGTCTCCTTCCACCCCCATTTACCCCCCTTTACCCTCTTCCACCTTCCCCACCCCCCTCCCTCTGGTCATCGCCATACTGTAGTCTCTGCTGAAGTTTTTTTTCTTGTTTTACTTAATCCCTTCACCTTTTCCACACAGCCCTCCGCTCCCACTGCCCTCTGTCAGCTCTCAGTCTGTTCTCCGTATCTATGAGTCTGTTCCTGTTTTCTCTGTTAGTTTATTTTGCACATTAGATTCCGCATATAAGTGGGATCATAGGGTATTTGTCTTTCACTGCCTGGCTTATTTCACTGAGCATAATGCTCTCCAGGTCCATCCATGGCTGTTGTAAAAGGTAAGATTGCCTTCTTGTTCACAGCGAAGGTTAGAACACTTAAGATCTACAATCTGAGCAACTTTCAAGCACACGCTACAGTGTTCACTACAACCACCCAGCTGTACATTAGATCCTCAGAGCTCACTCATCTTATAACTGGAAGTTTGTTCCCTTACACCAGCATCTCCTCATCTCTCCCACTCTCTACACTAGGCGAATGGCAGATTCAACAAGCCTTCTGGTCAAGGTCAACCAACCAAACCCTATGCCGAACAACTGAACACAAGTCAGGTTCAGAGACCCAAGCTCAGCACACCATTCCCAGCGAGGGGTCTGCTGGGCCTGTGCACGAGTTGCCATTCCCATACAAAGTGTCAACCGTCATTTCCATCTGTGTTACGAGCTATCCTGACATTTTTATTTATTGATCGATTTGAGAGAGAAAGAAAAAGACATTGATTTGTTGTTCCACTTATTTATGCATTCATTGATTGATTCTTGTATGTGCCCTGACCGGAGATCAAACTCACAACCTTGGCGTATCAGGACAACGCTCTAACCAACCTAGCTACCCAGACAGGGCTGTTCTGTAATTCGTAAAGGACTGAGACCCATGGAGGACACAGTTCTTAATAACAGTTCATGTGGAAATGCCCACCTAACATAGCAGTCTATGCAATTGTTGGCATCAGGCAAATGGCACGGGTAATAATTTTTTGTGAACTACCAGGTAAAAAAAAATTAACTTCCTGTAGTTTCTAAAAACAAACCCTATCATATTACGTCAAAACCATCATAAAAGCACGTGTTGGCAAAATACAAAGTTAGGTGAACAGTGGCTACTCTCAACAGGCTTAATAAAAATAACAGGGGTTACAACAAATTAATAATTAATGAAAGTATTTTGAAAACACAGCAATAGACCTGTGCATATATTGTAAGTCTAGGCTACATCACTTAAAAATAGTTCTACCTGAATCCAATTTGTCATATGCAAGGAAGATTTTACAATTTTCCCCAAAATACAAATGAGATAAAAATTTGGCAACATTTTATTAAAGTGTCGTATCTTACCTTCCTATTTGTTTTATCTCAAAAGTCTTTAACAGTGCAAAAAAAGTCTTTCACAAGCTGTAAAAAATATATTAGGAAATACATACGTATGCTAAGATCTTTGTGAACAATCTGCTTTTTACACCTATAAATTATATCCATTGATTATCTCACTCCTTTCCTTTTCCAGGTGACATCATTTCTCACCTTCTCCCTATCGTATTGAACACTTTCATGATGTCCTGGCACCGCAGGACTCTCCTCCCCCAGGAAACCCTCTTCTGGACAATGTGGCGTTTGCTAATAATCCTCACAGACACAGCGGGACAGGAAAATGAAATCTCCGAGGACATGACTATCATCGGACCTCTCACGTGGAAATGCAGAACCCAAACTCAGGTGTATCAGACTCCAAGTCCACGGTCTCAGAGATGTTCACACTGCAGTCAGCGTTCTCCCTCTCAGCACAGCAGCCCTGACTCTGGGGGTCCGAGGGGCCACCATGTGCAGGTATGGATACATAACCTTCCCAAAGGGTTCTTTAAAAAAAATTCTTGGCACTTTATAAACTAACCAAAACTTTGAGAATGGAAATAATAAAAAATACCCAGTATGAGCAAAATATATATGGCTATGAATGAAGATATCACTATCCATTAGAATACATTAAACAAAGCGTACGGTATAACACGCATGGTAAGTGTCCAGTGGATGAAGAGGAGGGTCTGAGGAGACTCCCATGCCTTCCTCACAGTGGGGCTAGCAAAACACCTCATCTGGCTAAGGGACTGGTCTCTGTTCTCAATTTCTTTTTGTGGAGCATTTTTTTTAATGAACACATCACTGTTGTTATACCATTCTAGACTAAAACTTTGGATCAGGGTGCATCAGGATCTTTCTCTCCAGTCTCCAGTTATTCACATGCTCAGCGTTCAAGTGCAGGACCTACCATTACAACCTAAGAATAGTTACTTGTGATGATGACTTAGTATTTGCCAATCACTATGTTAAATGTATTTCTTTTCTCATATAACATCACAGAAACTTGGATGGTAAGTGTTCTTCTTGCTTCTAATTTATAGTTGAAGAAACTGAGGCTGACTAGCATTGTGTGGATTCTAAAGTCACCCAGTTACAGAACGAGCTGTCAGACACAGAACTAACTCCAAGCCCTGTATCCAGTCACATGGCAGTGCAGCTGGGAGCGGATGTTTCTCTAACAACAAGCTTTGCAAAACATCAGCTTCATGCTTCACTGGCTAACCAAGACTTACTCTCTTCCTCTCCTTATGAGGCACTCGAGGCTCTGAGTGAGGCCACTACTCTGGGCCAAAGAAAAGAGCACTTTACTTTGTTTCCCGTGAAGGAAAGAGGCGTAATGTTCTCACTGGCGAACAGCATAACTTCTGGAAGTGGATGAGCCCTTAGGTAAACATTTCCCATCACGCAGCATTAAGTCTCCTTGGGTAACAGTGACAGTGCCCGGGGATGTTCCAAGTTAATTCTATGTCAATGGAGGTTGTTGCACTTTAATCAATGTATACAGTTTATACAATTTATATATTGATGTTCTACCACTTGTTTCATTAGTATCACTTTCAGTGAATAATGCAAAACAATCTTAGCTGAATAAAATAAATTATAAGTGACATAGAACCTGATTTCACCCTAAGTACAACTTTTCCTAGATTCAAGGCTATTAAAGAGGCTTAAAAATGCTTCAAGTGGAAATGGGAACATCTAGTGAAAAATGCCATCATGCACATACTGAAAAATATCCTCTCATGTACAAAAATGAACCTGTGATCTCTTTCAGTTCGCTACCTTGAGCTTCCTAAGGAAGAAGTAAGTACAGGAAGGATTCTGCTAGTCTGTCTCCACTTCTTACCTGCTTCCTACTGAAAGCAATGAGAGGCACTTGTAAAAATTCTGTAACAGTATGAAGCTAACTGGCCTCCCTGACCCAAGTTCACAGACTCCGTTTTCTTGACGCCATGTTAAACCAACCAAATGGCCTGGCCTTGAAAGCAGGAACGGTTTCCTCTACCAGTCTAACTGCCTAGGGAAATCACTACATGGTAATTTTTGAGTTTTTTTAAATCCTCATTAAATGTGGTTCTAAATTTTATACTGAGAAATCTATTTTGCAGTGGAAATTCATCTCCCAGATGCCTACTGAATATTTTCCCTCAATATTTACAAAGCAGTATGCCAGAACTCACAGATGAGGGATCTATTGTAACACCACTTCTAATAGGCACGTGGCTGCAATTTAGCCAAAACCCACAGGCTTGGCTGGGAGTGAATGCATCTACTGTTCACGGTTAAAAGCTTCCTCTACCTGGAGGGACTCCTGTCCAGGAAGGCACTTCAGAATATAAAGGACTAGTATACACTTGAAAAACAGGTCGAGTGGATCTGCTGAAATCCCCCAACAGGAAGAAGAGAAATGCTAAATATACCACGAGAAACTCACTCTCTTTGGGAGATGAAGTCACACCTGAAGTCACGGAAACTCTCCACCACAAACCAGCCAGTTGTTGTATTTTCAAAATTCCGTCTTTGCTGTTGACATATAGGGAAGGAAGGCAGAGGACAGGACACACATTCGCATCCCAGCTTCCCCATATGTATCGAAATGATAACAGCTTTCATTTATCCAGCACCTGCTGTGCACCAGAGACAGCTGTGTGTGTGAGAGACAGAGAAACTGTGTGTGTGTGTGTGTGTGTGTGTGTGTGTGTGTGTGTGTGTGACTGATGTGTATCATCTGATCTTCACCACAGCCCTAGGAGGAAGCTACTGTCATTACCCTCACTTTACACACGGGGAAACTGAGGCCGGCGTTCACACAAACCAATGCAGCAGGGCCAGTATGGAAACTCAAGCCACTGAACTCCAGCATCTGCGCCCCTAACCACTACACTCCCCAGCCCGGAGGGGGCATCTACCCAAGACCAATGTCGGCTGGGGGGCCACCTCATGTCCTTTCCTTAGAAGAACCACCAGAGGAAGCTCTGTGCTTCCTGAGAACATGGTGGGGCTGCTGCCTTTTATCTTTCCGGTGGCCCTGGGGCCCCCGGGACTCCCAGCCTGACCCTCCGAGGCTCCCGCTGTTGTCCCCATGAGAATTTCAGAGACCAAAATAGTCCATCGGGCAACAGGACTGGACCTCCTGCTCCTCGGAAAGGGCGCAGTGAGCCCCGAGAACAGGTGAAGGAGAGGGAGGTGTCCCTGTGCTGGGGCGCTGCAGTGACTGGACTGTGCCCTCCACGCTCAGGTGTTAAAATGTGGCCCCTAACAGGGAGGGTGCTCGGAGACGGGCCTTTGGGAGGCAATCGGGTTTGGATGATGTCATGAGGGGGCCCCCATCATGGGATTAGCACCCTGAGAAGAGGAGACGCCAGCAGGCTTGGTCTCACTCCCTCTCTCTGTGACCTCCTGTGTGGCACAGGAGGTAGTGGTCTGCCCATCCAAGGAGAGAGCCTCACCGGGGACCACGTTGGCACGGTGGCACCTTGGCCTGGGCCCCCCAGTCACTAGAGCTACGAGAAGATAAATTTCTGTTCTTCAATGACCTCAATCCACGGTCCTTTGTCACAACACAGACACAGGCGGTGTTTGATGACCAAGACAGGACAGACACTTAGTCCATGTTCACAGAAGAGACTCAAACAGGAGTGAAAAACCCTGTTCAGAGGCTCAGTGGTGGGAATACTCGAGCGTCTTAAAAGAAACGGTAAATGGAGAAGGGTGGGTGTTTGTCACGCAGGCAGATAACTATTACTACTACCGTTACTCTGGCTGCCACTTACTGAATATCTAGCATAACTCTTTCTCATTTAATCCTCAAAACAAGCCTGCGGGAACACAAACTCACAGAGACTAGGTAGTTCCCACCAGCACACAGCAGTGACTGGCAGGGCAGAGACGGGACCCCAACTGACCCCTACGCTGTCCTGTGTCCTGTGGGGCGGGGCAGGGCATGCCTGGGCTTTTCTGGCAAAGCCTCCAAAGCAGCTGAAATCCAGGAGGGTAGAGACCCAGCAAACACGGGCTAGATTCAAACCTTTTGAAACAAAAACAAGCAGGGACTTCCTTTTACCTCCTGCCGAGACGTAGGTGAATAGCAGCTTCTTCTTGGTAAAGGGACTCTCTGTCAAACTGGTCCAGGGAGGAGGACCACGCAGACTCAGCCAGAACTGCACATGGAGACCGCTGTCCGTCTCAGGGGGCTCTGAGAGGGGCTTTGTCTGGCGGGGGCTAATCACGTGCTTGTGCTGTTCAGCCCTAGATCACACTCCCGTCCAGAGCAGTGAGGAGACTGGGAAGCATTGATGCTTTAAATTTAATAACTATGTATCAAGATTTGGGGTTTCAAAGCCAAACTTCCCTATTCTCCCTGCTCTCGGAAGCCCTGCACTTGGAAGTGAATTTGTGGAGGCCTGAAAAGTCCCTTAATGCCTACCCAGTCACTGCAGTGTGGTTGTCACTTTGTCTCACACTCTCTGCCCATCTGAGTGTTTTGTTCTCGGGAATGGCCCAGAACTTAAGAAAAATGGCCCTGCAGATCGGTAACGGCGTTCTTCGTCAACCATCTGGAAGGCTGCAAAACGGGTGGTTTTCCTTCTTTTTTCTAGGTCAAATGATTTCAACACAATCTACTAGCAGATGGCTTGTGTCTGTGAACAAATGAAGAGAGGAAGCCATTTGTGTCTCTCCACAAAGGCATAAATAGTGAGTAATCTCAGCTCTGTTTAAAGGAAAAGGCGACCAAGTGTGGTACCCTGAACGCTGAGACACACTATTCCATCTTCTTACAGATACTTTCTATTCCCCCAGATTATTCTAAGGAGTAAGAAAAGTGCTATGTTCAGAGACGAGCATTAATGCTTGTTCTAAATGCTGGTTCTATTTGTTTTGTTATAAGAATAAATTTTTCCTCGGGATTTAAAAATTATTCATACATAGCGCAATTCAACACCGGACCCAAATACGGGTAAGGAAAACCTTCTGCTGATCGTCATTTAGACATATGCACCATTTGTTGTTACTCTGCAAGCTACACAAGCAAATTCAAATTCATATTAATAAATGTAATTTTTAATTCTTACGCAAATGATTTTTAGTGTCAAAAGATTCATATCCCTTTTTTCCAAAAGAAGGGAAAACAGATGACAACAGAATATATGCTTTTTTCCCACCCAGCCCAGTGCTGTGAGGGCCTTCGTATTACAGGGAGTGAAGCCAACGCAGGCTCACGGCGGAAATCCTGTATGTGGATGTGACTTTCCTGGGAGGGGGATTCCAGCAGATTTTCCACATGGTGTTCAAAAACTAAAAAGCAACTCTTCATAAAACACCCACTATGACCTTGACCTTTCCAAACAAAAAGGCACTGATACTTTGACAAATATTTAAAGACAGAGAAGTTCCTAGGAAAATCAATGGTTTATAAATGAATTCAATGAGTCCTCATCCTCACCACGCCCCCACCCGCGCACAGGTGTCCATCCCTGAAGATTGCTTCTGAAGAACACCTCTCAGTCTTCACATTTTTGGGCACCTCGAGAACATCAGACTGTCTACCTCGTCGGCAACAAGCACTTCGTAATCCCCTATTCACAGAATTACGACCTAGCAAAACTAAAGAATGGGTTGCCTAGGGGACACCACGTACGAATGACGTTAATTCATCAGGAACGAAAGGCAAGGCCACAAGATCCAGATGAGATCATTTGGACTTTGCCAGACCACGGCAGTGAGTTTATTTAGAGCAAATTTCAGGCGACTCGTGAATGGTGACAATTCTTAGTTGTTGATGCCTGGGGGTAACTCTGTGTATGCGGGCGGGTGTGGGTGATCAGTGAGCTTCTTGAGATGTTAAGTTACCTGTGAACAATTCAAGAAATGCCTTCCTCTGGAACAGACCAGTCTCAGACGTTGTAAGCACATCATCTTCTACTGGACTGCAATTTCTAGAAGATGGCCTCACCTTAGAATACAAGGCTAGCCACCCAGCGACTAGACACTGCTTCCACATGCCACGTGCTCATGCCAAACTGACCTTTGGTTTTCCTAGGCAGAAGGGTCTGCACCGAAACATTTTGGGGGAAGGAGGGACAGAGTTCTTACATGCAGGGGAGGAACCACATGGTGATCCCCAACACATAAACTGAGGACAGAGGGCTCTGAAAACAGGCGCTTTTGCTTCCTTTGCTCATTTAATAACTGTGAGGCGGTGTGGTAGTCCCAGCTAGATGAAGGGTGTTTGGCAGAGTGGAAGCAAACCGGTCGGGGGGGGAGTAAGTCTTCAGGGGGCTGTGGCACGGCAGGTGAGACCCCCAGGGTGGAGTGCTGTGTCAGTTCACGCAGACAAACTCAGATGACTTCATCGCACCACGCTTCCTGCGTGAAACAGGGATCATACCAATGTCTACTTCTCAGAATACTTTTGAGGATGAAAGGAGATCATGGAAGCAAAGTGAAAGAACGATGCCTGGCATTAAGTAAGCATTATATAAGTCACTGCTGTTATTATTCCAACATTTCTTTTACATTAATTTGCAGTTAATATTCCCAGAATTGGAGGGCAATGGATGAAAATAAAGTAACTTGCATCCAAGGTTGCAGGGGAGAGAAACCCAGCTCAGGCCGGCTTTTGTTCCCAGGAAACTGGGCTCAGAGAACCTGGGACGGTGTGTGGCTGCGCCTCAGCCACCACTGGCAACTCAAACACTGCCGTGACTGCCCACCAGCTCTTGTGCCGGCAGCTCCCCTCTTTCCTTTGTCTTTGCAAAGTGCTTCCTCCTCTCTGAAACCCCTCCAGGACAGCTGAGGTGACACACCATGGGCCTCCCATCCTACGTTGGGAGAACTCGAGCCTGGTTTGCTTTCCTCAGTCACAGTTTAAAATTCTTGCCAAGGGAGGCCTCCTGCGGCCCACCTGGGCAGTTTCAGAAAGTCTGGATGGAGGTGGACCATAGGACATTCCCAAGAAATCTTGAACATCTTTAAAATGCTTTTAGCTTGAAAACAAGACAACTTAAAGACAAAAGTCCATTGTCCGAATCAGCGCCTGCCATCCTCTCTGGCAGGTTTCCTCCATCGGCTTAAGTTCAGGAAGATTTTGAGAATAAAAGTACATCTCTGGGTTCCCAGGTGCTGACTCGGAGCACGACTGTTTGTATGATGCTCATTTCTCAATGGCTCTTGCTTGTTGTATATTATTTGTTTGGTCTAGATTCCCAGCACAGATGCTTCGGTTAGACTAATCTCATTCTTGGCCCTAACCACATGTTTTTGCTTTTAAGTTAAAACTCAGAAAATCACGTTATTGGAGTCCTGTAGTTGAAATGTTGTGGCTATCAATCACAAACTCTGAAACCGAGTTTGAGTAAACAAAATCTACTTTGCATTCTGTTTAAAAGTTTGCTGCAATCTGTTTCCCATGTATGGGTGTGTGTGCATGGATTTTTTAATGGCATTTTCAGAACTTTTATTTTCATTAGAAAAACAATATTTCCTTCGAAACAATCCCTGGTGCACCGGACAGAAGACACTGTTATCCTGTCAAATGGCAACTCCACGTGGAATGTTCTGTGCCCAGAAGTTGCTCAACAAATAATTTTTTTTTAATGAACGAGGGAATGAGGGAATGAATAGATAACTGGAAAAAGACGTAAAATCTCTACAATCCTATTAGGGACAATTCAAAAGTTACCACGCAAAGAACGAGGGCGGGGGGCAGCTGGCCTGGGGGCAGCTGGTCAGAGAGAGAAGCGCTCTAGACTGAAAGCAACTTCAAACTAGATGCAATGAGTGGTACCCGGGGGGGCTCTCGGTTTGGCGGAACTGTAGCTTCCTGAACTATGAATTTTCATGAAAATTATATCCGTTCTATACTAGTCAGAAATTGGTGTTAAAGCCCAAAACAGTATAAAATAATAGACTGTCTAGAGTTGGTAATAACATTGATATTAATATCAACTGATGGAGTTCTAAAATAGTTTATTCATTCAAATAAATATGCTTTAAAACATTGGCTAAATACTTGTGTTTTTAAATCTATAATAAGTACTTTTTAAAAAATAGTTTTTATTTTGAACCCAAAGGATAGGCTTCTACAAAAACTGAAAGCGTTTTCCTGAGGAGGGTGCCGAGAACGTCAGATATTGGCCCGTTACTGTTGTGTACACCCCTGGGGAACACGAGCACCACTGTGTCGTCCCCACTGCCCCCCGCCCCCCAGCGTCCCCTTTCAACCTGGTTTTTCACCCAGAATTTCACACCCAGGCTTTTCAGCTGGACACGTAAGGCCACCGCTAATTGTGAGTCACTTCACAAGCAGCACTAAGACTGAAAAGAGGTTATTGTCATGAAGTTAACAGTTTTAAAAATAAACTGCAGCACCTCTGAGAAAGCTAATTTGAGACAGGAAAGCTGCATGAAATCAGCCTCTGGAAGAGGCAGTAATTCAGGTAAACCAAAAACTAGGAAAGCAACAGCTATTTTAAGGTGATTGCTAAATTTTAGATATCCTCTAATAGACTCTCCAGGTAAGTTTAGAAACTCCCCGAGGTGAGTTATGTCTTCCAAGTACACACTCATTTCCTTGTGTACACACAGCCAGTTTTAATCTGTGGATTCCCCAAAGTGATGTAGTCATCATTCTTTGTTCTACCTAAGTCCACATGGCCTGCTGTGATCAGACGAATTGCTTCTATAATTACCAAATGCCTTTGAGTTCCAATAAGGAAATGACTGAGGAAACTAATAAAAGAAACACAAAGAATTATAACACACACGGAAAGTATCAGCCGAGCCTCTTGGCCCTGCCAGCTCCCATGCAATTCTCTGAAGGAATCAACTGGTTTCTTACTCTGAGTAAATGCAAATCAAATTAAGAAGGGCATTTCCTTTGAGTGAAGGAGCTCTAACTTTTCATTTGTGACATGGCACTTAAAAGGCAATACAGGATAAGACCTCTTCAAACTGTGAGTTTCCTGAAAGGATCTTAACTGTTTTCATTTCATTTCTTGCCACATATCATTTCTTGCGAGAGTAATCATTTTAAAAACCTAGCAACATGTTTAAAAAAATGTGAAGCACTCCAGTGTATTTTTCCCAGCCACTGAAAAAATCTAATGAAAAAACTTTCAGTTACAACATTCATAAAATAATCTTGAAAATAAGCCATTCAAATTGACAAAAATAGAAGTCAGTACAAAAATCTAGTACTTGGCTTCACAGAAATATATTTCACAGTCAACTCTGCCATAATAAATATATCCTACAAAATAATATCATTCTACCATATACCATCCGGAGTTTTATCACTATTCTTCCACAAACTCTGTCTCACTTTGATGGGCATTTTTCTCACTCAAAAGAAAGGCAGACATTCAGATTCGTTGACACTGATCTAAGCTTCTGACACACAACTCACAGCCACACCAGTGACAGCACCGTCCGGGATGAAGTATGAGAAACCTCGGATGAGGTTTCTGAAAACGGCTCCTTCCTGCCAGCGTCCCTGCTGCGTCACCTGACTCTCTTCAGCTCTGAGCAGGAGGCCCCCCATCCTGACCCACTGGACATCTGGGGAAACCTGCCCCCACTCCGAGATCCTCAACAACAGCCATTTCCACAGTTCAAGTCCGTTTGGGTGGGTTTTCTTTTTCATTTTCTGAAGCTTTTCCTTTGTTTTCTGCACCAAATGAGGGGGAAATTCAAGGTTCTTTTTACCTCTCTGTTACCAAATGTGGCGAAGTCACAGCTATCAAAGCTAAAATACAAACACCGATCCCTCAAAGCCCCGTCGTGGCCACAGGCTCTTGGTGAATTATCCTGGGGCACAACTTCACAGTGGGGATGTGCAAATTTCAACTGCGGTAAATATGTTTAGCAAAAAACCTTGAAATAATCATCTAATCCAAGACGAACTACGAAAATTATGAATTTGATTCTCATGTATGTCACTCAAGTTCAAAGAGTCAAAAATGCATCGGAAATCTGAAAAGTCACTTTTCTCCATGATTTCAGAACCAGCTAACCAGCTAACCCTAATAGCCCCCAATTTTTATTCCCAGTGGATGGGCTTAGTGAATATGAAAACACAGTTTGGTGAGTGTCGGTGAGTTCTCCTTTTAAAAAAAAGTGGTTTGAGTAGCTACCTAAGGAAATACTAATGTGAAGAATCATTTAAAAGAGGACAGCATGTGGACAAGAACCCTTATCAGTGAAGTCCAATATGAAGCGCAAGCCGGAGGGTGTTCTCCTAACCAGGAAAGGCTGCCCGGAGGGAGGAGGCAGCTGGTCGTCCCAGCAGAGGACAAACAGCCCGTCACGGGAGCTTTTCCAAACTGATTCTTTCTCCCTCACCCTCCTAAGGAGCCCAACACGTTCATTCTATTTGTGCTTTGGCACAAAGTTCTCCTCGCCCACTCAAGTTCCAACCAAGCCCCAAGGTGAATCCGTTTAGAAATCAAGCCCGTAAGGGAAGAATTCTTTTATCTGCCAAGGCAATGCCAATGAGCTATTGTTTACACCTTTTTCTGGACAGAACTCAGGAGCTACCCTGGGCTCCCAAGGAAGTGTGGTGTTTGTCACGTGTGATGAACTGCTGAGGAGATGTGAGAGAGTACGTGAGTGATGCCATAGGAACAGCCACCCTAACCTTCCAATACACGGCACTCGGCTCTTGCAGTAATGGTGAATAGTAAGGGGTTTTAAAGAGATGATATGCCCTGGCTGGTGTGGCTCAGTGGACTGAGTGCGGGCCTGTGAACCACACGATCGTGGTTCCATTCCCAGTTAGGGCACATGCCTGGGTTGCAGGCCAGCTCCCAGTGGGATACTCACGAGAGGCAACCATACATTTCTCTCCTCTTCTCCTTCCCTTCCCCTCTAAGGATAAATAAATAAAGTCTTTAAAAAAGAATACTTAAAAAAAAAGAGATGATGTAAACATAGTATCAAGGTTTTGTTTAGCAAGGGACCCAAAAAACAGTTATACACACAGATGTTATCTCCATTTTCAAGATCTCTGCCAGAGATGCACTGCTGTGGTTTGAGATCTTGTTTCTTCATTTTTTTAATTTCTTTTTTCTTTCTCTACTAAAAGAAAAGCTAAGACACTCATTCTCCTTTTACAAAAACATAAGCGTACAGGCAGGTTTCATGTTCATCTCTTCTTTCTTATCGCTTTCACTTCGCTCACACACGGACCCCTCCCCGCCCCAACTCGAAACCGATCAAATCCTGGCTGTAGAGCCTGAGACAGACGTGGTAGGTGCCGAAGACTTCATGGACATTTCTCTCCCTCGTGCTGATTCCTAGTTCTCCACAGAAACAACTTTTTACTTTTCCAACAATCATTCATTGGTTTGTAATGATGTAAACATACCTTGCACTGAATGGAATTTTGCCTGAGGTTTACTATGTTTGTTCAAAGTCTATCAGATGATAGACCTTCAAAGTCCAGCCAATGATGTCACCTGTAAAGTATCCCAGAGTTGAGACTGTCTCAATGTTTCAGAGTCAGTAACATTTTCTAAGGTACTCAGAGTTTCACTATCTCCTATCACTGAGGTATCTGAATACGACATTGCTTGTTACAGAGAAAAGTATGTTTCCAGAAAAGGGTAAGCAAATAAGATGCAAATCCATGGTAAAAGTACATCAATATGTCTTTCTTTCTTTAGGGAAGAAGTATTTATGGAAATTCAACCAAATACAGAGCATTCTGCCAAAAGCCACCCGTCAGCGAGACAAAACACTGGAGCAGGAGTGGGTGTGCAGTTGTAAGCACGCGAAACAGAGTTCACTCCTGTATTCCTGTTCATTAATTATTCCATTAGTTAACATTCCAAAATTTCAACAGAGCTGATCATCTATAGCAGGGGTGTCGAAGCCATTGTCACCGGGGCCACATCAGCCTCGAGGCTGCCCTCAAAGGGCCGAATGTAACGTTAGGACTGTGTAAACGTAACTACTCCTAAACAGTTAAGCAAGAGCTCCGTGCTGCCACTGGGTAGAAACAAAGTGCTGGGTGGATAAAATAAGGCAGAGGGTCAGATTTGGCTCACGGGCCTTGTGTTTGCTACCTGTGATCTACAGGGAGGGGGAGATTAAAATAGATGAAAGGTTAATTATTAATATTAGGTAAGATTTAGTAAATAACAGTATACATCGAGTGCAG
The DNA here is from genome assembly GCF_014824575.4 of Sturnira hondurensis. Lineage (NCBI taxonomy): Eukaryota > Metazoa > Chordata > Mammalia > Chiroptera > Phyllostomidae > Sturnira > Sturnira hondurensis. The sequence continues at coordinate 10,713,415 of NW_028091156.1, forward strand.
ATTACACCAATTGTAGACAGTGACTTTCATTTCAATCCTGAGATGTTTTCTCATCTGCAAAATGGGGATAAAATTAGTACCTTTCCCACAGGGCTTGTGTGGCACTTCATAAGCACTGAAGAAATGTGGCCTATTGTTATTAGGTGCAGATGAGTAATCCAGGTAAGATCACAAAAACCTGGGAGTGGAATGGAAGACCCGAGGGACAGAGCCATCAGGGAGAATGTCAGTCAGACGGAGGACGCTGACAGGAACTTGAAAGCACGTCAGAACGTGAACGGACAGAGGTGACTGGAGACTACTGCAGTCGCCCGGGGTGGAGCCATGGGGAAGGGTGACATGACGTATCTGCTGGACCAGTCTGACTGGTCCGGCCGACTGGAAGGTGTGGGCTGAATTCTATGAAAATGTGATACAGGAAAAGAAAGTAGCTGCCAAATTATGAGGGACTTGGAATAAAAGGTAAAACAACCTGTACCTTATTGGTAAGAGGGAGTAACTGGGTGTGGCTGACTCTGCATGCTCCTCACAAATATGCGCACACATTCACGAAATCGAGCCTTTTGACAACAGACTCTCCGGAATAAAACCCAAGATGACAGTTGGAGTAACTGGCCCCTGCAGAAGCATGCAGACTATGTAAGCCACGCACCACAGGTCTGCCCCCTCACATTTCATCTGCAGGTGGGTCTGCAGGACTCCGGGTTCCAATGCAAAGTGCAATCTGGTTCGCCTATTTTTACCTGCTGAGGTCTCTTAAGGCCAGGAGGGAACACAGTGGTAAACAGGAATTACTTAGTGAGTCAACCGTCTGTCTAGTCTCGTACAAAATGTCTTCCATGTTACATCACTCTGATTACAAGCCAGGTATTCATCAGTTAATTAAATAAACATACCATGTAAAGTTTCATAATACTTAAAAGTTATTTTAGGGCATACCAAAGATGCCTATATATTCTATATCTTCTGAAATATTAAAAATAGAAATGAGTACAGGAAGATTTTAACTTTAAAATTCTGTAATTATGAAAAATTTCAAATTCAGAACCTAACACAGACTTCCATGTATTTCATTTCAGATCTAAAAATATATTCTTATTGTGTGATTAACTAAAAGATATCAAAGCTTGGCATTTGTGTCCTTCTTCAGACATCATACTTAGATAAATGAGTAATGTTTGGTTTTGGAAGAAATTCCTCTTTTCTCCTGGAACAAAAGTTTAGTAATAAATAAGGAGAATTATCATAGATGGATCCTCTCTGACCTGTGTTCATTATGTTCTTTTTCTTTGGTATAGATATGGTTCGAACCACACTTAAAAGTGTGATAGGAAGCATCTCTTAATCAGGTAGCATCTTTTACCAAACAGCTTTCAATTTCAGTTCCCAGTCCCTTGCAGCTGGGAATTTTAACAGCAAAAGTTAGAACTGGCCAGAGATGAAACTGTGGAGGAAATAGTTTGGGGTTTGGGTTCCTTAATATCTCTAATCCCATGTGTCAGCCTCCGGAAGCACAAAGGTGACTTCATGCAAAGAGCTTCATGGCCAGAAACCAGGCTCCTGCCATCCTCTCGGTCAGTCCTACTGACGCCAGTCCTGTGAATTCACTGAATTCCAGTCGACGAGCTACGTCATACGCATGAGATTCAAATGTATGACGACAACATACGGTCCACCTTGGGAGGCTATGGGGACTGAGGGACCCGGATTTTAAAAGGTATATTTTCAGACAAACTGCATTAACCATTAGAAAAAGGATTTAATGGCTGACTTCCAAAACTAGAAAGGCACTTGGGGAGAGAGAGTTTCCAACACAGTTTCCTCAAATCAAGCCACTCAGGGACCCAGTCATTTACCAGCAATTCCTGAGGATAAAGGAACCTCATTCCTACCCCCAGTCAAGCTTCATGTGAAGAGTCAGCAATTCCCTCACCTCTGCACACAGTTCAGTGACCTGCCTAGGAAGGCCCTCATTCCTATCTAGCTCAGCGCCACCACATTTAAATAAAATGCTATGTGAGGCAACGACAGAGCCCCAGTTCTCAGGCTGGCTGCCTGCTGACGCAAGGACCTGCTGCAATCCATCGTGGGAAATGGGTAGAGTTGTGACTAATAAAAAAAATTGCTCATCTCTGCAAGCTTATTTTAGTTCTTCTTCATCATGATGGCCCAAATCTTATCAAGCCCCTGGCATGGCTTGTGTGCAAATGTGTGGAGCAGTGCAGCGCAGGGTAAATACCACTGCCAGGCAGGATGAGACGTGGTCCACACCCTCATGCATGCACAGAAACCAGTGCTCCCAGCACCTCTCCACCAGCCAAAAGCCTGCCCTTGAACTTCAGTAGCACAGGAGCTTTCGAAGAGAGTCCACAGAGTAGCTGTAACCTGGTAAAGGTCATTCCAGTGGCCCTAATCTTAAAATAGTTGAAACCATTTTACTTGCAAAGACACACGCATCCTTAGGTTCACTGCAGCATTATTTACGGTGGCCAAGACATGGAAACAACCAAAGGATCCTGTGATAGAGGGTTGGATGAAGAAGATGCAGCGCATACATACAATAGAATACTATTCAGCCATAAGAAAAGATGAGATACTACCACCTGCAACAACATAGTGGATCTTGAGACTATCGTGCTAAGCAAAATAAGCCAAGAATCATATGATTTCACTCATCAATGAGATATAAAACTGAAAGCAACAAACAAAACAAATAAAAACTCACAGACACAGCCAACAGTATGGTGGTTACCAGAGAAGGAAGGGGGGGTGGAAGAAGGTAGAAAAGGGTAAAGGCATCGAATGTGTGGTGAGGGAAGGATGTCTGACTTTGAGTGGTGAGCACACAATGCAAAGCACAGACTGTGTATCGTGGGACTTTACACTTGAAACCTATGATTTTATTAACCAATGTCGCCCCAATAAATTTAGTAAATGTTTAAAAAGGAGCATGCAAACCAAAAACTAGTTGGAACCAATATAAAATATTACTAGATCAACAACTTTTTGAGTGCGATAACTATGTTTCATAATCCACTAGGACCTGCAGCATAATCTCGGATGTCTAATGCTCACTGAGTCAGTAAGCGAACAATGGAAGAGCCTGGGAAACCAGGGCCTGTTGAGAACAGTCAGACTAAGGACAGTCTGAATCTTAAACTGGTTTAGCATCAGGATCTCCTAAGCAACTGAGGTCTCCAAGGTAGCTCAATGGGTAAAACAGAGAAAGGGCCATGAACTGAATTCGGAGAAAAGGTAAGGCGGGAACGTCCAGCCCCTCTCCTCTCCTCCCCCGCCTCCCGTTGCCCTGACGTATCCCCAAACCCTTCAGCGTTTCTCAGAGCACAGGTGAAACACCACCTCACCAGAATGTAAAGTCCACCAGGATAACATCTACTGGTTTATCATCACTGTCCTGGCACATGCCATACTTTCTGGCTTCTAAGAAGTCCCGAGTCATCATGTATAGCATGAATGCATACCAGATTCTGAGATTTAAATCAGCTACTCAAGGAAAATGAGACCAGTGTATTAAAAGACTCAGTACTGACCAACTTATTCATCCTAGGATTTACATAAAAATTTCCTTAAAAAATTTTTAAGTCTAAGGAAAAAAATCCTCTACATCTATTTGGATAAATTTTATTTTACTGTAGTAAAATAATATGCATGAGGCTGCGGGTCTTCAAGCAGAGAACACATACAAACAAGCAAACAGACTCCGTGTTAGAAGTAGCTATTCCCTTGTGCTGGGGGAGAATGGAAAATTGGATTCCCCTCCACTCACACACCTTCAGATGGAGCTGTGCGTTCGTTATTATTCTTTTAGGGAGTTACCTCTCTCTGCTCACTGGCTGCAGCTGCTGCAGTGAGTCTTTCCTTGGGTTCCTGACCCAGCTTTGTTCCAATTTCACGTTGCCCTTGGTCACTCGAAATTAATCTTCAAGTGGCAGGTCACAGGACACTTTCCCCAACCCCGAGGACCATACTTGTTTCCCTTAAAGGTGCGGGTACACTTGCTGGAAGGCTGATCACATGCAAAATCCTCCTGGGAGCTCTTCGGTGGCATTTTGCTGAAGACGAAACCCTGCATTGTGTTTGCTGACTTACACTGTATTGAAGCTATACAAATTTATCAGAGAAGACTCAGCTCTTTATAGCAGACAAAAACAATGTTTTCTACAGCAACCTATGCAATTTAAAATGTTTTGAGAGGGGAGCTTTTTAGAAATTTTCATTTATTAGAAATAATGCAAAAGGAGGTCCGAAAGTTTAATTAAACTTATTCACAGAAAAATGCAGAGTCTCAAAGCCAATACTTTGACTGTTTGCAGTGTATATTGATCAAGTTTAATGGATGTAATAACAGCCTAAAGTATTTTTGAAGCCAAAGGCACACTGGGGAAGTAGAACAAAGTGGGTTCTATTAGAGAGCATCTCATTTAGACTCAAGGGTTACGTCAGTCGCATTACCTTGCGCTTTGACTTTGGATGTCCCACGAAAGAGAGTATATGAGCCATGTGGACTTAGGTCCAGTCTGCTCACATGTCCCAAAAGCATGAGCATGTTCTAAGATTGATACACTCATTGAAAAAATCAAAACTTCTAGGAATTCAAAGTATTCTCTTAAAAGATGGGACCTGGTAATTCAGACAACTTCTCAGGTTAGCTCAAGAAACACATCTGCAAAAACCTGAAGATAATTGATCCTCAAATGCTGTGACTCATCTCTGAAACTGTGGCATTTTTTCCACTGAAAACCTCTGAAATTCTTCACAATCTATTGTTTGACTGGAGTCTACACATTCGAGCGATGAAAAAAATTCATCTTTTAATTAGCATCTTATCTATCCACATATACAGCTGTAGCCTGAATTTCTGCATTTTCTTGAACAAATTGGTACTTTCATTTTTCTCTGCTGCTTAAAGTTTACTCTGCTCAAACTTCTGGTCATGTCATACAAAGGTACAATTTAAGAACCACACATATCCATCAAATTGGCTCTCAAAATCTTTTGAGTGAAATATATACTTGATCTGAAAGTAATCAACTCAATGAGCATCTTCAGTAACTTTCCATCCCCTCTCCACCTGACACCACATTCTGTTTCAAGTTCTTTCAACTGTGTCAGAAACTACTAAAGATGAGAGAAAAGAGTGCCATATTTAGTTACCCCTCCACCTGTGCTATTACCTTGGCTTGCAAAGTGTATTGCACAAACTCTGACAATGTATAACACAATGGATGCTGTGCACAAAAGGAATTGTTTTTAAACTCCAATAAATGATTAAACTCTTCTTCATTACAGATGCCTTAACTGCAGTACATGGACTTAGTTTTTATTGCTTCTAAGATGATGGAAATTTTCTCTCTTGATCTTGGCAGTAGTTAAAATGTTAAAAAGTTGTATTTGTGGAGACAGTGATAAGGCTGCACACTTAGATTTGAGGTTTTTACCATATGCTAATTGTGCCCCACTAAGAATTTGTTCAAATCCCTGAATGGTTCAATCTTTGTGAAATCAATCTGGGTCTCAGTTTTCACATATATAAAATAGTGATAATAATGCTACCTACATCTCACACCCATGTAATTTTTTACCACGTGAAGAGCTTTCTTTCTGCACAACAAAAATTGTGCCAATACCAGGTGTCACTGAATTTGAACAAAGCTGAAAAGATGTCCTTTCCAACTGCTTGGAAACTTCTGCATCATTACTATGTCCCCTCGCCTCCTTTCTCCCTTCTTCCCAGGGTAAAATACACATTGCTCCAACCCACTCCCATACCTAGTCAGCCAAGAAGCTTGACCTTGGTCCCATTGCAGCCCTGAGATTTGAGGCTGCTGGGTTCCTGTGCTGGTGCCAGCCTCTGAATACTGGGCAGGGCACCGGGAGCATTCTGGTTTGCCATTTCGGAAAGCAGGCAAGGCTTTCCTGAGCCTACTTTTGATTACAATGTGGACCTGGAATAAGAAACGCCTTTTATCTCCAAGTGTGTGTGTCCCAAATGATTTCTTTTTTTCTTGTGTTCTCATCCGTTTGTCCAAAAGGGAAAGAGGATGAAACGTGAGCTAGAAGCTGCCCTGGTGACAAAGCCTCTCCCTTTTATTTTGAAACCAGGAACCACTGGCAAAGCAGGTGCATGCTGATTGCAAAGAATTTTGGTTTAGGCTTTAATAGAGAGAGAGCCGTAGTTACATTCTGATAACTAAAATTAACAACTTTTTTTCCTGGAGAATGCTTTCCTTACTAGTCCAATTTCCCTCTGCAACACCTAAACTAAAATTTACATATAATAGAACCAGATTTAAGGACAATTATGCCATGCTTTTTTCACAGAGAGCAAAGGTTTTAAAACAAATCAGTTTGTACCATAAGCTACTCTTTGAGTAAGATCGATGTGTCTTCCCACTGCCGGAGACATCTTTATAACACAACTTTCACATCGGATGCTTCAACAATAGTTTCAAAATGGCTTTCCCAATCACCAGTTCAATGTTATGAACTGGCCATATTTATGGCACACTGCCAAACACCATTACAATTTTCAGCAAATTACACTGAACTGCTCTTGAAACTGAAGCCAGACAGCCAATAACCTTTTTTCATAAATATATCAGCCCATGAAAGAGGAACCTTTAAAATCATTTCAATCAACCCATTTCCTAACACATAGTATATTCAAAATACCTTTAAAAGCTATTGAAATCATTTTTATCTTTTCTCAGCTATTGATCCTATGGATGAGAAATAGTATGAGGCATGCATAAATTAAAAATTAATATTAGGTACTATCTACTGATTCTCTACTGTGACAGACTGTGCTACGTTACCTCACAGACTCCATATTAAATTAACTCCCTTACTCATCAGAAAAGTGCTACAGATTTGTATTATCATTAGCCCTGCCCTACAGATGTGGACATTGAGACTCAGGGAGTCTAACTAAGTTGCCCAAAGTTACCCAGCCAGTCATTTTCACTCATGCTGCGCTATGGTTTAAAAACTCTTACATGGACTGTTGAGTTTGAGATGCTTATCTCATGCCCAAGTAGAGGTTATATACACAAATTTCAAATTCTTTCTTCAGCCTTTGACTGTGGCAGTGGGGCATGGTGTCAGCTGTAGGCATGAGCTGAACACACGTGCCCAGGTAGGGTCCCAATCAGACTCGCACCATAAACCAAGCGGTAGCTAAGGCCAAGAGAAATTCAGTCTCAGTAGAGTACAACCCTTCCAGTGATCTGGAAGACTGACATGTCTCCAGAAACCAGAAGTACTGACCTTCCTCATGTTCCGCAGAGAGCTGCTCAGCCAGGACACCCTGCTCCCTGAGTTACTTGTTCCTTCCTCTCCTAGATGACTTTCACAACCACCCCTCACTCCCCGAACTTCTAACAGCTCCTTCCCAGGCTCACTGTCCGCTTTCTGCTTCAGAACAGCGCACCTGAGTCTGTACCCACGCACCCTCGCTTCTCCCCAGTTACCACCTAGAGACACCTGGACAAGCACACACAGCATCCCCATCGGCCATCTCCCCCCTCTTTCATTGCATCTCTGGGTTTTTCACATCCACACACCAACACTATTAATGTTCACTGCACAAAATAAAGTACTTTGATCCCCACTTTTTCCTCCAGCTACAGATTTATTTCTTTGCTCCACTTTACCCACTTTACAGCACCCCCCTAAAAATGTTGCCTATCATCACCATCTTCAGTTTCTCCCCTCTCGTTCTATCTTAAATCACTACAAATGTTATCCCCACCACTCCTCCAAACACTGCCCCAGCTCAAGATTGCCAAAAATGAGGTACTAGAATCCACTTGTCATTCCTTGGTCCTTGTGTTCCTTTACGGAACTGCAGGGTGTGACACAAGTGATCGAGCCTCCTCCTTGAAATCTCTCCTCTCCCTCTGCCCAGGACCCCAGCTCCCTGGCTTTCTTCCTCCCTCATAACCAAATCTCCTCCTCTGCCCTCCTGCCTCTTAGCCTCACTCACTCACTACCTTCCGGTCTCCTCACTCACTCACTCACTCACTCAGGGATGGCTTTGAATGCTGTTCTCATGATGTCAACCCCCAAACATTCCCCTCCCTCCAAACCTCTCTCCAGATGTTTATATCCAACTTCCTACTGAACAGCTTCACTTGGATGTCTAAAAGGCATTCTATATCCAATATGCTTAACCACTTCCAAAGTCTTATCCCTGCCCCACAAGCGCTTGTATCTCTACTGATGTCGACTTCATCCTTCCAATTGTTCAAGCCAAAAATCAGGAACCCTTCTGGAGGCCTGGTCGTGTCTCAGACCCCACACCCCACCCATTCTTATCTCCATCCGACAGCTGATGACCTGAAACTTAGAGGGACTAAGTGACTGCCGAGAGTCAAACCCAGTCTTCTTCAGCTCGAAAGCCTGGGACCGACACTTAGTGAGTCTCCTTTAGTCAAAGAAGCCATCCTGCCAGCCACGTGAATAGGAAAGGCTGTGTGGGGCATGCAAATGTTCCCCAGACTTTCTGAGGTGATTGAGTTGTAACTCTTACGTACTGTCTGCAATGCCTTAGAGTTTCTCAGCAGACAAAAGACATGCGTTCCACAGTTTTCTCATCACACCGACATAGGGCCAGTGCATCAGACACATAACTAGGGCTCCTTCTGCTCCGTATCTCCACATAAAAACAGGCACAAAACCTTCCTCACCACACTGTCTAGAATTTAGATGAGCAGACTTCACAATGCTCTTCCCAGAAATGACAGTCACAAACATCCTCTGGTCACCCTCACTCTGACCCCATCCCTTGCCAGATGACTTTCCAAGATAGGCAATTGACCTCATATTTATGAAGCTGCCGGAAAACGCCAATGGTCCCGTTCCGTTCTTTGCTCCCTCAGAGTTCTCAGACACGAGCATTATCAGAGTGTCTCAGAAATGCTGCCTGTCTAAACTGTTTTGATTCTTTGCCCTCAGTGTTTTTATAGCACATACTCTACGTGATATCAGGACCTACCGTTCTCAGAACAGGGCTTAGAGGAGCACTTGCCTCAATGAACGTAAACATCATTCAAAAGCATTGAAATAGCTCAGTTTCTTTAACAGAGCCTACTTCCAGAGTATTCAGTGGCTTCTCTGAAGCTATTTGGTTTTAAACCCCAATATTTAGCTTCACGATCCTGAGGCTTTTAAGAGTTCGTGGTTTACACCATTTCAGGACGGCAGTAGAATATTGGCAGAATACGTTTAAAGAACTGTTTCATGGCTCAGAATTCTTCAGACATGAAGTATTACAAAGCCTGGTAATTTATTAAGATGATTTTTAAATAATCAAACAATTTCTCCGTTCCTGCACTAAAAGAAACTGCCTCTCCTCTCCTCCATGGCTTCTCTTTGGCAAACAGAATGACCAGCATTACTACTCTTGAGCTTTGGGGTCATTATGAAGTAAAATAAGGGTGACGTAAATGCAACCACTGCAGTGCCTTGACATCTGATTACTGGGATGGCTACGAATGAATGGTCGGGGAGCGTTGACGGTGTGGAGACACTGGACAAAGGGAAGATTCACATCCAGGAGGATGGAGCAAGGCAGCACGAGATTTCACCACGCTACTCGGAACACATGCAATTTAAAACGAATGAACTGTTTATTTCTGGAACTTTCTGTTTAATATTTTTGAGCCATGGCCGGCCATGGGTAATGGAAACTGTAGAATGCAAAACTTAAGATGAGGGTGCACTACTTAATTTAGAAAATAGAATGAATGGAAAGAGTCTAAATTACTACTATGGGGCAACAAAGTTCTGAACTTGAGGACAATCACCCCAGCACGGCTGTGCTTCAAATGTGGGACTCAAAGCCTGGCAGCGGAAAAGGTCTGCCCCAATTCGCACAGAACTCGGGGCCCCGCTGCTCATCATTTGGATGTTGAACATCATGGGAACACATCTCATCTGGATCAAGACTCGGGTGCTCAGACTGCTTGCTGACTTGAGCCCAAGGAAGGGCCTGGACTCCCGTGGGGAGGGTCTGGCTGTAGGCACTGCATGTATCTGACTTGGCCGCACGAGCATGTAGACGTGTTTCGGGATCAGTGAGTGGATGGTAACAATAAAACTAACTGCTGTAACATTGGGAGGCCAGAGCATCAGGGACTTGGGACTAATGTAGCCGAGACTCTGGGCACAGAGGCTCTGCTTCTCCCTGGACTCTGAGGAGCTGCCATCCAGTCGGAAGAGCCATCACTCCTTCTGTGAGTAAGGACAGCATCGGATCTCCTGTTTCCACAGCAACACCGTACAGCAGCGAACACGTTCTCCAGGAAGAGAGACGAAGACCGGATGCAACAAGAGTATCATTTCTGTACTGAACCACAGATCACTGAAAACTCAGAAAAACCATGCTTCTATCATAGCTACTTAAATCTCCAATTTCAGAAAGAAAAAGGTAATGTTTCTCTTCTAATCCTCCCCCCAAAAGACGATAGCTACTGTTTAAAATAATTTCTTCTTATAAAAGGAACTGTTATTTACACTCACAGTAAAAGAGTAAAATTTTCTAAATTAAATTTCAAATGGAAGGATAACTGTCATCTTACCCACAAACAGTATTTTTGTAACATTCTCATGATCAGAGGTTAAGTTGCAGACAATGTATAAGGAAACCGTAAGTCAACTTCCTTATGTGGAAAAATGCTAAGAGAAAGAAACAGTGATTTTTCAAGGGTTTTCTCACTGGGTAGAAAAGGACAGACAGGATAAATTCTAAGGCATTTCTAATTTTAAATGTACATGGCAGGCATTAAATGTATCACTTGTGTATCTCATGCACTTGTTTCTTAGAAGATATCCCCCAAATGGAAAACAGGAATACTGCCTACTTCTTACTTAGACCCCAGTTACAAGACCCCTTCTGAACACCCCATATCACCACCAGGCCAAGTACTAGCGTTAGGAAATAGTTCCCATGAGGGGAAATAAAGAATGAGTTATTTAATCTTTTTCTTAACTTGTGACTTTGGAAAAGTTGCCTCTTCCTACTACATTTTTTAAAAATTGTCCTTCTTCTTTAAACCAAAGTTACCTGGAAATGCTAATTGGTATTCCGCCATGTTTAGACACAGTGTCACCGATGCAGAATCGCGGTGCCACGTGTCTGTCATTTTTAAAACACCGACGCCCCAGATGCATAACGAGAGGAGAACGGACGTAAAGATCCCAGCAGATGAGAACTCAGAGGAGTGAAGGCCCAGCACCAACTGGCACCTTCAACCACCGACATTCATTATGTGAGCTTGCATGTCCATACCATGCTTTGAAAAAATAATAAACATATAGTAAAACAAGAGTAAAACCATCAAAAAAAGACGAAGCATTTGACCCCGCAAATGTTTCATGATTTTATTGCTTTATCTCAGTCATAACAATGTAACATGTGTGGTAGAGACCTGCTGGGCTCACCAAATATCCACGAGCTTTTTGACAACTCCAGTCCTGATAGAGAGAGGCTTGCCATATTTCTAGCCCTTGACAAAACTGCTGGGCAGAAGAAATGTGGGCCCCTTCAGGCTGAGGTGCTGAAAAGACCCAGAGGCATGCTACATGGATTTTTAGCCTCTGCCTCAAAGAATGTGGGAGACTGGTGTCGAGAGGACAAAGTCAAGAGGGAACCTTCAAACCCTGCTCACCATGGATGCCCCGGACACCTGCAGGGCCTACTGAGGCTTTTAAATGCCGACTCCTGGAGATTCCTGGGTTGGTTTGCTACAGAAGCACAGTCTAGCCTCTCTAACACAGCACCTGGAAACTTGCTCCCTTCTTTGAATTCCACAGCATGTGCAATTCATTTACTACAGAGGCACTCGCCCCTGTGACAGCCTTGGGCATTGTTAATTAGACAAAGTCTTTGCTGGGTTAGACAGGTGCGTTCTTGAGACCTCTCGTTCGCTGCCTCAGAGAAAGCATTAAATAAAAGACGTGAGTCTTTCAAAAAAGGCTGCACATCATAGACTAGTATTATATAAATTTGCGAACATAAAAGACACACTGACAATGTGCAACTGCAGGAAACAAAACAAGAGAACTGATTCATTTGCCTACTTTTTCTCCATCAGCTGTATTGAAGACACTTATATGCCATTTGCTCATTCAGGAGCAATGCACACAAGTACCAGAAATCAGTTTCTTCACATAAAAAAATACATAATAAGGCAAAAGCATCTTAGGTTTGCACATTAAAAGCTTCAGTACTCAGTGTGCCAAGAAGGACCCTGGGTAAGGCGGAGTCTCGTCAACCACCATCAGTAGAACAGGAAAAATGTTAGCATGTCTCCAGCCGGCACCTAGGACTTCTGGGTTGGGTCTGCACGTGCAGACGTGCAAGTCAGTTACTAAGACATCTCACTTAGTGGAATGAGTCAGCCCATTCGGAATCCAAGTTCTTCAGCTCTGCACTGCCTCGGCCACAGTGGGACACACACGTTGGTCTCCCTGGGCAACCAAACACACACATGCTTGTCCGCTGACTTTATGTATTCCTAGAGAAACACATACCCCACTGAAAACAGCACTAAGGCCCAGTGAACATCTGGGATACGTATATTCCAATGCACGAAACACTACACTCTGCAGCTCAGCACCCTTTCAGGAGATAAATCCCTAAAGATTTTAACTGCATGTGTGTTTCTGCACAGAAGGGCCGTGCTCACCAACGACAGCAGAAGAGTGATCTTCAGGATGGGGTTGGGGGGAGACAGTGGATGTGCAGGCGGCGCATGAAAATCACCAGGGGGGTTTTCAGACTAGCTCCTACCCCACCCCTCTCGACCCAGGAGGGGTCTGCTGGACTCTGGGGCCTAAGGACCAGGGGGGTCTGAGAAAGAGAGGGCAGCAGCAGACGCCTCAGTGGTCTGGCTCCACCCCTACCCAGACCTCCCGTCGCCGAGCACTCCCGGAACGAAGAAAAGCATGTTTCTGTTCTGTCAGACTTTTTTAAAGGTGGGAGCCTGGGGGCAAAAACAAAATATTCAGCAGAAGAGTCACAATGTTCCCAACGGAGATTGAACCTAATGCTTCCTGAGCATCCTCCTCCGCACGCCCGTGATCCCGGGAGAGAACAGCTCGTCCCGGCTTTCCCACTTGATTCGCACGGTCTAGGCTCGAGGGCGTCTCACCACACCGAACCGCTCCACTGGGACTGTGCTGAAAATCTGCCCACGCCGTCCTCGAGTGTTAATGCAAACACAGAATTGAATATTATCTCTAAATATAATGCTGTTTCCCCTCTGCCACATTTTCTTCACCAAATTTTACTCGTTCATTGCCATAGATGAATGTGTGCCCATGGTACGTTGTATAGTATCAACGCTTGTCAGGAATGGTAAGCCAGGTTTATTTGATTCAAGTGTATTATTTGCCTCTTGGGCTTCAGATCCTACAGAGAGAACTTCAGAAATATCTTGAACGATAACCGCCCTTTACCTGTACCCTGAAAAGGCAGAGCCAACTCATCCCGTCGCATGTGAGCATGGTCGCCAGGCTCCTTACCACCCGCACGGTCGGCTACACGCTACAGGTTCTGTTGCTCTCGGATCCAAATCTCACCATGGGACACCTGGATTAAAACCCTATTTTACAGGAAACATCTAAACTTCCAAGCTTTGCAAAAGAACGTGCCCAAGCTTTCACCCCCATTCACACAGCTTGCCACGGTGTATCACAATTCTCTGGTCTTAATGAGCTCCTTGGAGTTTTGAAAATTATTTTTGAATACCTTGGGCCTTCTGTGTGACTTCACACGTGCCATTCACTATGCTTTCGAATGCCTTTGCCAAACTTCTTCAGTAACAAATCCATTCATTCATTCATTCTCCTAGTTGCCTTTCAGGAACCAACTCAAATTATACTCTCTCTTTGATGTGTTCTAGTTATCTGTTGCTGTGTAATTAGTCATTCAGATTCTCCCTCAAAAGAGGGACTCTCATGCTGCCCAGATGCTGGGGGGGGGAGGGGGCTGCTGTCGCCTGAAGGCCGGACTCGGCTGGAGGAGCCACTTCCACGATGGCACACCCACTTGGAAGGGTGGTGGCAGGGTGACCCAGCTCCTCACAGCACAGACCTCTCTGTGGGGCTGATTAAGTGTGCCAGTGTCGTGGCAGCTGGCCTAGAGTGAGTCACCTGAGAGAGAGAAAGCAAGGAGGAAATGACAGTGTCTTTCAGGGACACACGACCTATTCTGCCGCATTCTGTTCCCTGGCAGCAAATCCCTAAGTACTGATAACACTCAAGAGTAGTCCCCACTTTCTACAGGGAGGGGTGGCAAGGAATGTGCAGACGTGTTTTAAACCATCACAAAAGGCTTCCAGAGCCGTTGCATCTGCAGTAGCAGGTGCAAATGTGTTCCGCATCCTCTCCCAGTTTGGGGGACACAGAAACCCAGGACAACCTGGCTGGACCACACAAGTAACCCTAGGCCGGGGTATCCAAAGATGAGAAAGAAAAACACAGAGGGTCTGCCACAGATTGTGAAATAGAGATTCAGGGTCGTGTTCATTTTATATTGAGCAGTATGAGCATCTTTTAAATTCTTTTCTAGGTCAGTTCACTTATATGGTCTCCAAAATACATATTAAATCTAAACATATTCATTGCTTAAACTCCTACAAAGCTCTTAATGCCTGATACATGCTGAGTAAACAATAGCCAATACCACGGACTACCTCAGGGGGACCTCAGTTGAGCACTAGTCCTTTAAAAGGGGTACCTCTGCTCTTACCCATTAAGGCCTAATTTCAGGATGTAACCATCAACGACCACATCACTGTCAGTCTTAGAGTCTCACTGCTTTCTCTCAAAACCCCACCGTGACACCCCCAGGTATTTCAGCGCCCCCAGATCACTGCAGTCACAACGCCTGAAGATGAAGACATGGCCTGAAAATTGTGTCGCCGTGCGAACTTCGCAGCGTGCGCTTCCACAAACCTGGAGGGTTTAGCCTCCTGCACGCCCGGGCTGTACGGGGCAGCCTGGCTCTCCACAGGCCACCACACAAACAGGAGATGAAATCAAGCCCCCGGGAAGATGGTGCCATCGGGAAGCTGCTGACATAGCTAACAGGGTGCTGTTTTTCAACACACGTCTTTACAAGTGGAAAGAGATCACCCTGAAATAACGATAAAAGCCTGTGGTAAACACATCCTTCAGTGACACAGTTGTTTATTTCCACCATCAAGTATTATGGACTGTGCCCAGTTGTATGTGCTACACTTTTGCATAACTGTCACATGTCGGTCACGTGAAGTTAAAATAACCAAAGCACATGACCAAAACCTCATAAATGTTTCAATAAAATAACTTATATATGCAATGTTCGTGCACGTGAGCCATGTTCAGTCCTATTCACCAGAATCAAATGTTTTATTATATGTGTTTTTCCTGACAAAATAGGAACTTTAACCCCACGCAAACTCTCTGGAACTGACAACCTGTTGATCAGGACTCGGAAAATCACTGCCATTTTTCTGTTTTAAAGTCATTTCCTGTTTTAAAGTCAGACAGGTTTTTACTGCACACTAGAATTAGGTACCACTGCCTTCAGAGGCATTTTCCTCTTCATCCTGAATCTCTTCTTAATTTGTCCTCAAATGACCAGTCAGGAAAAATCAGAAAAATTTGATGTGCCAAGATCACAAAAATGTCATTCTGATAAGCACAAGGACATCTGTCTAAAAAAAGCTCTGATTTATTTCAGGAGCTTTCTGAGGGGTTCATAAGCTAAATTTTTCTGTCCATAAACTTGGGTTAAATATAAAGTGGGTGATAGGATAACATCAGTCCAAACTTTAGGACTTTTCCACTTCAAGTAACTGCATACAATAAAATCACATATTACAGCAATCACCTGTCACCAAAACCACAATTTTCTGAATACCTACATGTAAAGAATAATTAAGGGCAACTCGCAAAATGTTGATCTTCCCCAGCAATCCACCAAAAAAATCCATGAGCCTAAACTATGGCTACAAGTAAAATATGTCATTGATTTTGAACTTAAAAAGCAATCAGTAGGTAATCAGCTATCAATCAGTCCAAGATTAAGTCTGTTCTGGCTTGTATTGTTTTGTGGGTTTTTTTAACTTATTTTTTTAAGTAAATGCTTAGGATCAAGTATAATTTTCCCAAAGAGAAAAGTATGAAATCTGTCCTTATGTGATTTATCATAGTTAACAAACCATTTTTTTTTAATTATGATAAAATATATTGTTGAAAAATGAGAAAATCAGATAAGATTTTAAAAGCTGCTCTAGATAAACAGGGCCATTAGTCTGGGTAATTCCACTTTTGTTAATTATTTTAGTAACTGTCTAATTATAGACACGTGGCTATTCCATTGAATTTGTCAACTGATTTTCCCAGTGTGTTTATATCGATTTTCTGTAATTTCTTCATTTATAAAATAAAGATGTATTGATCTTCCTCATACAGAGAATGTAAAATGAAATTAAAGCATCTATTCTGAAGATATATTATGCAAAATAATTGAAAATTAACCTTCTGAAATGGTGTATGAAGCCCATGGTTGCTCTTTAGTAAACTGTTACATAACTTTCTTCCTTCTTTTCTTTGTTGCCTTCTTAAGTCTCCCTTTTTATTTTGGGGATTGGAAAGAGCTCTGAACCCAGAGTCCAGAAAATCATTTCTGTTTTGGACTGTTACACCCAAGTTACTTGACTTTGGATGAATCTCCTGGCCTCACATTTAACATGCAGACTGGGGCTATTTCCCCTTTTCTCCTTCACACAAATGGGTGGCCATGAAAAGCAAATGCAGGTGAAAACACCCTCAAATGGTGACATTCTGGTTTCAAGTAAGATGCTGTTAGTGACTAGAAAGTACAGGCTGAAGAGACCTTTTGGGCCTGTAACAATTTGTCACAGCCTCTGTCATTTATAAATCTGGCACGGCCCTCAGCTTTTAAGGCCTCTGCGTAGCTGCTTTTGTTTCTCTAACCTCGTGAGTGCGTATCAGTCAAACATCACTGGCATTATGTTCCAGGAGCCTGACTTTTACTCCATGAAAGTCTGGGAGACCTGAAAAGATAAAAATCTGGCCTCGTTAATGCCTAAACTCAATCATATAATAGCACAAATACCAAAAATTTCCGAACTGTGTTTCAGAAGAGCAGACACAGAAAGGCAGTTCTCCAGGAGCAGAATCAGTATGCCCCTGTCCATGGGCCCTTCTCCAGCTCACAGGCCTGCTCTCAGGCTGTCATTAACCGATGACGTTCCTATTGACATCAACGTCATGAAACTCTGCACCTTTGGCAAATTCCATACACTTTGCATTGCATTTGCATTGCATGATGGTGACCACTAATCACTAAGACTAATATTAAGGGGGGGTGGGGTTTAGAATGGAGAGCACATTGGTTTGCTATACCTTAGTGGATATTTTCCCATTCTGATGGCTTCTGCATCTCTGTGCACAAAAGGCAGAGACCAGGGTAATGAGTCATCAGGCTGCAAGGATGCCCTATACCCACCCCCAAAGCTTGTTGGGAGAACAAAACTGGACTTCTGCTTGGAACACAGTGAGCTTCAGTAAAGGTTGCTTATTCTGTATTTTTAAAGATAGAAAGCAGCACGCAGAGACGAGGACAGATGGGGGCAGTCACTGGTAATAGAAAGACATCTACAGAGGAAGCAAATAAGAGCTGCTGAGTCACCAGCAGGGCAAGCAAGTAGAATGAATCCCCAGCTCCCCGGGGTAGCACTGCAGCAGCCCTGCTCAGAGATCCCTGGCTCTGCCTTCCACATGCACGCACATCGTGACATCGTGACAATACATCGTGGTCACCTGAGGTAACCGGAGCCTGTCTCAACCCCGAATAGCCAGACAAACCAGTGGAAGCTACTGGTTGAATTTTAGTCAACCACACTTGCTGCTGGGAGTTACTGACAAGAGAAACATTCACCAAATGAAAGAGCCCTTTTCTTTTCCAATGTAACTGGGTCTCTAAACTGTTCCCTTCCTCCTTCAGTTTCAATGGGATCACAAAAGATACTTTCTTTAACCTTCATGAGAGGGAGGGAGGGAGGGAGGGAGGGGGGGAGGGAGAGGGGGAGGGGGGAGAGAGAGAGAGAGAGAAAAGAAAGAAAGAAAGAAAGAAAGAAAGAAAGAAAGAAAGAAAGAAAGAAAGAAAGAAAGAAAGATAGGTTCTTAGTAATACATGGTTTGTATAATTCTCTGCAGTTTACAGAGAAGTCTATTTCCATTCACAGGAGGAGGGAGTACAAAGAGAACAACTCTGGGAATGGAACCTAGGAACTGTCGTGTTTTTTACAAGGTCCCTAGATGACTAGCCAGTCCTCTTATTTTACATTTTTCATGCCATAAATGAGAATCAAATTCCAGTTGAACCTTCCTAGGAATATTTACATGTCATCTGAAGTCATGGGTGTTAAAAAAACCTCTTCAGTCACATACATATAAATATAAAACAGTCTCTTGGTTTATTACATAAATTGCTAATACCATCCATGGGCTTTTCATTAGTTAACTAACTCATTATTTCATTCAATAATGATCTGTTGAGCATGCAATGACCACATGCCAAGCTACTTATGAGACACTGGATTTCACAAGCTCAACTCTCAAGACAAACCTTTTACACCGTAACTACACACACAGCCAGGCTACCCACTAGGAGGCCTGTCAATGACAACCCCAACTGCACCTCCGACAGAAATATCTCCTCTGCAGTGGAAAGACTGCAGACTTGCTTGCTATTGACTAGGGGCAGTTTCTGCATGTCTTCAGGTGTCTGTAAAATGGGAATAATCTCACCATTTCGCAAAGGTGCAGGAATAAGACACAGCGACGATATATGCTAAGTGACTGGTCAGTGTTTGGCACATACAATAGATGCTCAATAAATAAAACCTATTGGTGTTATTATTAAAAGAAGAAAGACCAGCCCTAGTTGGTGTGGCTCAGTGGATTGAGTGCCAGCCTGCTAACCAAAGGGTCACTGGTTCGATTCCCAGTCAGGACACATGCCTGGGTTTTGGGCCAAGTCCCCAGTAGGGGGTACACTAGAGACAACTGCACATTAATGTTTCTATCCTTCTCTTTCACCCTCCCTTCCTCTCTCTTTAAAAATAAGTAAATGAAATTTTTTTTAAAAAGGAAGTAGGACCAGACTTTTTTCTATGGAAGATTCTTGGCAACCCTAATATCATGTATTATTAATATCCCCATTTTTCAAGTTATAAAAAATTAAGCTCACAGAAGTTAAATTCTTCACTCATATAGCCAACTTGTTTAGCACTTACTTTGTGCCAGGCCAGGGCTGCTCTCTGCAGACACAAGGAAAAAGGGACAGGGGGTCTACACTCAGGTGCCCACCAGCCCCCAAAGGAAACACAAGGATGCCCAGTGCCTCGAGAGGGAAGCACAGGGTTGCAGCAGCACCGGCGGGAGCCCCCCCAGGAATTTTCACGTGATTTCACTCCATTCAGATGCAGGGCAGAGCAGGCATCCAGCAGACTCCCCAGAGGGGGTGTCATCGCTGAGTCACTAGCAACCTGGCCTTGAATTAAACCAAATCCTTGCCTCCCAGACCAGTGAACGTCCCACCAGGCCAAGGCTTCTCTAGTTGGTTCCATGAACAAGCATTTGCTTGGCACTTGCTTAATCGAAAAATCTGGCCTGGGTGGCAATAAAGGTGAGTAACTGCAGTTCTTACTTCATGAAAGCAAGGGAAAATAAAGCAGACATACAGATCATTAACTCAAAACACAAGCGGCAAAAGAGAGTTTAATATTCAGAACCAAACGTCAGCTTTCACCTAGTTCTCAGACATTCCATGTGGATGCTAGAGATTCCTCACATTCCTGTGGTCACAGGCCAGCGAGGCCACAGATGTGCGTTCCACCACATAGCTAAGCTCAGTGGGTCTCACTCACCATCTAATCTGCAGATCACAATATAATTTCTTTAATTCTGCCTAACACAAGTAAGAAGAGCTCCTCCTACCACTTGCAGGTGCCAAAATTTCCATATTTCACCATGCACAGTGTTTCTGTTTTACTTTAAACCACTGACTGGTGGAACCTATTTGAAACATTCTATTTAAGGTGTCTATGTCTTTATTATTAAAAATTTTCTTTAGTTTTCTTTTGAGTGATGGTTTCATCAGATCTGGAGACAGAATAACTCTCGCTTTCACAACACACACTCAGAGGCCCGTGGATCGCTGGAGGAGATGGTATTATATATGGCCACGGATTTTAAATAATCAAAAACTACCTCATGCAAGTAAGGGAATTTCAGGGGAAATAAGGGAGGGATTTAGAGGAACATATATAAAGGATACATGGACAACAACTGAGAAGGGTGGAAATGGGAGAGAGGGGGGAGGGAGGGGGTGGGATGGGATGGGAGTAATAGACAGAAACCTGTACTTGAAAAATAATTAAATAAAAAAATTGAAAAAAAAAACTACCTCATGCAAGTAGAGAGAGCAGTAACGTTTCTACCCTTCTAGAGTAAAGAGACCAAAGTTTTGACAAGTTTAACTTCACTCAAAGAGAACTTTAAGGACTTGAATCAATTTTAGTGAAAGCCAGACTCAAAAACAAACTATGAGGGGGGGAGAAAACTGGAGATCATTAATAAAAAGATGAAAATCTCTAATTCTTTGCTTGGACTTCAAATACAGACTTTTAGAAAAGAGACATCTAAATAGAACAAGTTGACATTAAAAGAAATACTCAGTCTTCAGAAAATACATCATTCAATTTCAAGTAGCTACAAGCAAAATATTCTTCAAAATACATCAGAAAAGTGCAGCGCAAGCTGACACAAGGTGAAAACGATGCTTCAGGTGAGAATCCCCAGCTTTGGTAAGTCTGCAACTGCTTTCACAGGAAGCTAAAAAATGGAAGGAAGAGCGAGCTAAATTAAAAATCAGGAAAAAATAGTTGAAATGGAATGAGATTCTGCTGAGTACTTAACAAGTTCTAAGTAGTTAAGAAAGTCACTTTGTTGCTAAAGATGAGAGATCAGCTTGCGTTACGTGAAGAAGACAACATAGTAGAAGCTTGAACTTGGATATTACAAATGCATCAGAAAATGGAGACTTCTAAGAAGATGCAGACAGAAGTTCTGAAGAAACCAGCTGACGGTGCTGATGCAAACATGGCCAAGGTGATGTAAACAGAGACAGGTGGCTCTGCTGGCCCTCCTTGGGTTCACTGCATGACTCTTGAGGAACATGAAGCCACATGCATGCTCAATTACCCAAAAGAGCAAATAATCCATGCACTGGAAGACTACAAGACTCCAAAGGATAAACCTTCACAACAATCAGAAAGGGGGGAAATTCAATTAGAAAAGAACAGGTACAAGCTGCACTGAGAAAAAGAAACAAATCTTCACCAAATATCCAATGGAGAGAGAACTCACCCTGTAGAGATAGAGCAGTCTTCCAAGGTTGATGAAAAGATTCACATGAAAAGGGCTGGGCATTTCCAAGACATTTTTTGAAGAACAAACTGACATCCCTGGTGTTCCCAGTGATTCATTTAAAAGCATGCTGGGGGAACTCCCAGGAACCTGATGGATGAACAGACCCCCAAGAAAGGAGGCTGACTACTGGGCAGTGAAGGCCCAGCACCCAGGGTTCAGTGAGTGCCTGGTGCAGTTCTCCCAGGTGAGGACCACAGACAGGAGACTCCCCTGCCCGCCCACCCCTGTTCCAAACCGGTTGTGTCCTCCACAGAACCGAGACAGAGCCTGTCCTGATGCTCCAGGACTGAACTGGTCCCGAATAGGCAGGCATTCGCTCCAACCCTCCCACCTGAAAGGAGACATCACCACCTTAGAGCAGCACCAAATAGCGGGAATTCCTAACAAAGACACTACCTTTCTTATCAGCTCTGGTTATGCCAATCACATTCTAAGAAAGACTGTAATTATGATTTTTTAGATCTCAGATCATATTTGGGGTGAAGAATGGAGTACCGAATCATGTGTACATTCATCCTGTTAAAAGACTATTTCACCAACTAAAGTTAAATAAGATGACGATGATGATGAAGAAGAAAAGAAAGGAAGAAATAACAAAAAAAGGAAAGAGAAAGGAAAAGAGATAAACAGAAAAACAAGACAGGTATCATTCTCTCTCAAATATGGTCAACAATCGTGACATGTAAACTTTCATTTTTTTCTAATTAGTCACCATACCCTTTGCCACGTGGTATTTAATTTCCTAATTTTATTTTAAACTTACTACCAAGTTCAGATTTCATGAGATAAGCAACAGGTTTGCAGCTTTTACAAACTTAAGAAATAAGGTATCTTATGGACCAAAATAAGAAAAACACAAGGGTAATATACAGAATTATGTTTTTGTGGGTTTTTAAAGCATATATCTTGTTTCACAAATCTCTGAAGCACATGTATGAAAGTTATTATGTTACATATTTTTAGTTAACCGCACTAATTTTTTATCAATAAAGGAAATGGAGAAGTATGGCAGGGGAGACTTTTGCCTTTCATATTGCCCCTTTGGCATTACTAGAAACTTGTGTTTTTGTTTGCAGCCTTCTGCAATTTAAATTTTTTTCAAGGCACAAAATTCAAGAACCACCCTGACAACCTCCACCACTCACAAGTTCCGAGAGTCTAACCAGTAGAGGGCGTGATAGATTCAATGTGGAGAAAACTGAGTCAGCTTATCAAGCCACTAGCAAGCAGTGGTTTTGTTGTGTAATATTTACAACCACTTGCATTGTTTCCTTCTCCTCCACAGAACGGAAAATAAGTGCTATTTCAGCACTGACCAATCCCATTCACCTAAAAGCCAGTGGCAACAACAACAACAAACAAAGGGAACTCATCGAACACTGTAGCTTTCACTTTAAATATGTCTACCTGTCTATACAAAACAGTACGATGACAACTTTTTGAGAATACATTGAGATGGTTGATCTTTTCTAGCTTGAAAATCTGAAAGTTTAAAAAGTTTAAGCCCTAGCTGGCGTAGCTCAGTGGACTGAGCGCAGGCCTTTGAACCACACGATCACAGTTCTATTCCCAGTCAGAGCATATGTCTGGGTTGCAGGCCAGTTCCCGGCAGGGGACTCACGAGAGGCAACCATACATTGATATTTCTCTCCTTCTCTCCTTCCCTTCCCCTCTAAAAAGATAAATAAATAAAATCTTAAAAAAAAAAGTTTAAATGGGGCCCTGGCCAGGTAGCGCAGTTGGTTAGAGCATTGTCCTAATGCGCCAAGGTTGCAGGTTGGATCCTCAGTTAGGGCACATATAAGAATCAACCAATGAATGCATAAACAATTGGAACAAAAAAAGTTTAAATGTCAAATAATTTCCTTATCTTCCTTATTTGCTTATTCTCCAGGAGTATGTATCGAGTATCTGTTAAGTAGCTATCTATAAGCTTGATACCCTAAAATTCTCTTGCTACCTTAATAGTTCTTACACATTTATAACCTAATTAACTCTGAGTTAATCCTTTAATGATTTTTCTACTTAAGTAGCTATGCTTCAGGTATTTTCTTTTTCACACCTACAGATTAGTAACAAGTTTTTGCACAGTACTTTAGGAGTTGCATAGGCCTTTCACACGAGAGTCATATACCATGAAACTGGCAAGAAAGACACATTTCTCTTCATACAGATGAGAAACTGGGACTCAAGGCAGTATGGTGGGACCACTCCAGCATTTCTGAGCCCTTGGTGTTTAAGCTGAGACTCTACACAGAGCCCTGACACCAGTCCAGCTTACTCCCTCATGCCTCTTTGTCAGAACTCCTGGCCTTTCCACTCTGAGAAAGTTCTACCATCCAATGTTCTAAACGTAAAATATACTGAGGTTTTTACTGGCAAGAAAACGTCAAGTGCCTGCATATTACACATATTTAATAAATTAGGTACTGAATCACCAGAAAGTGAAAGTGGATGTAGGAAGTACTAAGCAATGTTCTTTTAGAGATGAAGAGCAAGTGCTTGACAAAAAAAATTACATTCTTACATTTCACAACGAAGTTTTAAAATATTTGTTAGTGAAATCGAAATGAATTTCCTTCCCATAATAAATTGCATGGCTCTTCTCTTTAGGAATACTTGCAGATTTTACCCTCCAAGTCAAACTTGGAGCTGCAACTCCTGGCAATGCACCGTAAGAATATGCTAAATTAGCTCCCATTTCCTTTTTACAGTTCTCATGCAAAGTGGGGAGAATATTTGCAGCCTAGCAATACCTTGCTGTTAATCTTACTGTCTGCTTAGATGACTGATGGAAAAACTACCTGAATAGTCCACTGATCGGTTCTAATACCGTTACCTGAAATCAAAGCATTTTGTAGTTGAGGCTATTTGATCTTACCAATCAAACCATTTAAAGGCTGCTACAGCTGAGACGACTTTTGAAGAATTATCAGATCAAACTTAATCGAGGATGGTTAACTTCTCCTCTTCCCCACCCCTCCCCTTTTGCCAGTTATTAAGTGTTCTGGTACATTCCAAGTCAACCAGGAATGACTCACGAGAAATTCTTGCATCCTTGCGCTAATCTTAAACTAGAATGATTCTGGTGCATTGCAGCACGAGGTCTCGGAGTTTTCCTCTCTCTCGGCCGTCATCAGGTCTGTGATTTCTTTGATTTCTGCTTTGGGAAGAGAAGCAGCCAAGGATTGCAGAGGAAGCCTGAGCCCCCAGGGGCAGACCCGGTCACGGTGTTCAAAAATGCACATCCAGTTAGAACATTGTCTGATTAAGTCACTTTTCCCTGTTCATTTCCCAAAGTGAATGCAAATTCTTCAACCTACAGAGATCACACCACCCGCCCTCCTGTTCACTGCGTCCCTCCCCTAATTAAATGGAATCGCGGAGAAACGGCCGAGGATTTCCCTGGGGAGGGGGCAATCTTCATTTGAAAGAAAGCGATTGCACTATGGTTGGCAGCGAGTGGCGTTTCCCTGCGGAGAATCGGCACTTTTTGCGGGGTCCCAGATCCCACGAGCGGAAGGGATAACCCGCGCCCCCGCCCGGTGGCAGCCAACTTCGCAGTCACAGCCCTCCAGGCAGCCCGGCCGCCACACGGAGGCCAAGGCTCGGTCTGCTCCCACAACGGCCCCGGCCAGCCGCTGCGTTCCGCCAGAGTGCGCACGACGCCGAGACCTCAGACGTCAGCAGTGCCCTCGCTTCCAGACCCTGCAGGGCAACCGTGACCGCTGCGGACAGGAGCCGACCCCTCCCCCGGCCCCTCCACAGCCGGCCAATCAGCGCCTGCAAGAGGTGAGACGGGCGTCGTGAGCCCCGCCCCCGCGCCTCCGCCTGTCATAAATAGGGCTGTGCGCTCCCCGCCGCACACAGCGGCAGCCTAGGCAGCAAGACGATCATGCAAGGTGCCATGTTCCTGGCTGTCCAGCACGACTGCGGATCCATGGACACGAGCGCAGGCAACGGCCCCAAGATCGAGGAGAAGCGGGAGAACATGAAGCGGACCCTGTAAGTACGGCCTTTTTCTCTCCCCTGCCACCAGCGAGGAAACCCGCTCTCTGGGTTTGCTGCAAACATGGTGCCTTGAGCTGGGCTTTGACAATGGGAAACTCTTTTTCCTGCGCCTCTGCAGGAAAAAATAATGTGGAAAGGATTAGTTGGCTTAGTAAAGTTAAATCCGTGTGGTCTGTGTTCTGCTGCGTGAGCGAAGGACTGTCAGGAAGAGTTTGGGAACTGAAAAGAAATTCTTGATACCGAGGCGATGGTAGAGTATTGTTGGCTTTCTCTGCGTCTCAGGGCATCCCCTTTATTCGTATGTTGCCTTTTTTAAGTTCTGATGAGTTTACACAGCTGCAGGGATCGAGATATTTTTGCTGGTTCTGGATATATTTGTTTTAATCCATTTGAGGTCTTTTTCTTTTTTAGTTTTGTAATTTAGTTCATCTGCTTAAAATGAGCGTTATTGCCGGGGGTGCGTGGGTCAGGCACACACACCCTCTTTGCATACAGCTCTGGCTGGTCCAGAACCTTCTTCTCTGGGGCTAGAAGGGACATAAGCATCACTGGCTCAAGCCAGTTCCACTGTCAGTTCAAGTGTGGAATGTCTCTGGATAGTAATTAACGTTGCAGAAAAACTGCAGCCTTTTTCAAGTGAGAAATGCCATCTGCCTTTTGAACTATGCAAACTAAATTCCTTGCAATATCTTAGTAATTTCTGTAGTCTTTTCCTTAGATATAAAACAAGTAGGTATGTTCAGATGAATAGAACAAACTGGTTCAACACATAAGTGCAGGGATTAAATGAGTAAGACTGACTTGAAGAGTTCTTGTTTTCTCTTATTTGGTTTGTCCATATTTCCCAGGCGACCTGGGTAAAAATGCCATCTGCTGCAGTAGCAATTTCTCTTAGTGAAATTGCCACTTAGTGAATCTTTTATTTATTTGTTTTTTCTTTTTAGGTTAAAAGATTGGAAGACCCGTTTGAGCTACTTCTTGCAGCATTCCTCCTCTCCTGGAAAGCCCAAAACTGGCAAGAAGAACAAACAGCAGACCTTTATCAGGTAAGCTGAAAATCTTGCTCTTGCAAATATGAGCGGCTAGCTGCCGAGCTGGAAAGGGGAAGTGGACTTCTGAAGTACGTAAGCCAACATGCAGGACTTCTCTTGCAGGCCTTCTCCTGAGGAAGCACAGCTGTGGTCCAAAGCATTCGATGAGCTGCTAGCCAGTAAATGTAAGTTAACCTCTTGAACTGGATCCCTTTCAAGTATCGCAAGGGTCTGGAGAGGTGTCCACACAGCAGAAGGGCAGGCTGCCTGATGCAGTTCAACAATCACTGTAACATTTTACAATCACTGTAACATAAGGCCTATTTTTCTCCTTTATTTCCCAGTAGTTAAACATGGAAATTATATGGCTTAACTCGTTCCAGGTGGGGATGAAAAATTAACCTAAAAAGGGTACAGTGGCAGTTGCTCTGTCTAAGGTTGAAGCAGCCTTTCCACTGCATACAGTGTTCTCGAGGCTTAGTTCCCAGAGAATTTAGGGCCCCCTATAAATAATTTGCATTAGAAGCAGAGTTAAGTATTTATATCTTTGAAGCAGTGTACCAACTTGGGCAGTTTTCATACTGGCAACTTAGTTTTTAAAAAGCTAGATTTTTGAGGGTTACAAATTTGAGTGAAATGTAGGATATTGCTCTAATCTAGAAATAATAAAATACAGGTGCAAAGAATTGAGAGTTCTAGGAAAAAGCAGAGGGGATTATTTGTTCACTGAATTCACAGTCTGAATTATTTCCTTTCAGATGGTCTTGCTGCATTCAGGGCTTTTCTAAAGTCTGAATTCTGTGAAGAAAATATTGAATTCTGGCTGGCCTGTGAAGACTTCAAAAAAACCAAGTCACCCCAAAAGCTGTCCTCAAAAGCAAAGAAAATATATACTGACTTCATAGAAAAAGAAGCTCCAAAAGAGGTAAGGGAGGAAAGATTCCCATTTTAGCATATTTTGAACATTCTTAGCACCAAAGTGAAACTAGGGAATTAAAGTCAAATTAAAAGGAGTGATGGGGAAGGGGCAGGAATATTTTCTCTCTAATACTAGCTTTTTTTTTAGATTTTATTTATTTATCTTTAGAGAGGAAGGGAAGGAGAGAGGGAGAGAAATATCAAATATCAAATATCAATGTGGTTGCCTCTTGTGGGTCCCCTGCTGGGAACTGGCCGGCGACCCAGGCATGTGCCCTGACTGGGAATCAAACTGTGATGCTTTGGTTCACAGGCCCACGCTCAATCCACTGAGCTATACCAGCCAGGGCTTTTTTTTTTTTAAGATTTTATTTTAACACTAGCTTTTAATTAACTTAAGTTTCTTCAATGACTTGGCTGATAAAGCTAATCACACATTACAGTTTTGGGGTTTTGTTTTCAAATATTAAATAAATAGATTTAAATCTCTAACTCTGAATATGGAATAAACCACATTTCTTGTTTGTTTCATTTCAGATAAACATAGACTTTCAAACCAAAACCCTCATTGCCCAGAATATCCAAGACGCTACAAGTGGCTGCTTTGCGACCGCCCAGAAAAGGGTCTACAGCCTGATGGAGAACAACTCATACCCCCGCTTCCTGGAGTCGGCATTCTACCAGGACTTGTGTAAAAGGCCGCAGATCACCACAGAGCCCCATGCTACATGAGCTGACAACAGACACCTGGAGGTGGAGGACCTTTCATTTTGTTCCTAAGGGGAAAGGCTGTGACCTGCCCCTGGAGACTGACCTTGAATTCAGCCTCGGTGTTCGGGAGATGTCACTCAGAGCTGTTGACTCAAAGCCGGGTAGTGACTGGGAAGCTGGCGGACATCTAAGAGCAGCCTGGCCTCGGTGACTATACGGAACGCGGGAGAGAGTGGTCTGGCTGTGGAGTGTCTCCCGCCGGAGAAGCAGCAACTTGGGACTGAGAAAGACAACGGATACCTATTGGTCCAAACGCATTTTTAAAGTCAATAGCTCTGGGATTATGTGGCCTTAGCTAGCTGGCTGTACATCTTTCCTGAAATCAGTCCATGTTACCATGCAGTGGTTCTAGTTTTAGTTTTAGTTTGTTTTAGTACTAAGTAACAGTAAAATGTTTACTATGTGCAAGCACATCAAAGTTCTTATGACTACAGATCGTCAAGCCTATCGTGTTGTAACGCTAAAACTGAAATGGTCTGTGGTTTCATTGTTAAACGGTGTGTTGCAGAATGAGTGCTGTTGTGTAGAGAACACAGTGTCATTATGAGTGCCAAAAACTGTCCTGAAGGCAGCTAAACTTTGAAGTGGTCTTTGCATACTTTTAATAAATTTATTTTGATAAGTAATGTCATTGAATACTGGGTCCAGATGCAGGTGTTTTTCGTTCGGTCACTGGAAATAATGTCAGACTCCAGGGCACACACATCTCCTTTCTGGTAAAGAAAAGGTCATATTCCTCAGAACTGAGAAATGATGGTTTTGGGAAAACGCGGTCCTATTCCTGCAATGCTTTTGCAAGTCAGGAAGTATGATTACATCCTCAGAAGCACCCTGGGATCAAGTTTTGCAAAATAATCTTGCAAAAATTGAACTTGTTATGAATGAAAACAGAAGAACATTGACCAAAAGCTTTTTGGTGTGTTTCTATGAAAGACGCCCCCCAAACGTGAGAACAGAAATAAAGTAATAGAGACAAAGGGCCAAACCTACTCGCATAACTAAGCTTCTCAAATAAAAGCGAGGCTAAGCAGGGTGACTGCAGGCCGGACCCTCCGATTTCCCTTGGTTCCGAGTTCGCCCACAGGGCACTGGCATGACCTCCCAAAACACACTGGAAACTACACACCTTCACAACGCATCAGCACAAAATAAGGTTTTCCTGACTGCCCTGCCTCCTTTGGGCCAAGAGGGAAGCTGATCATGCTCTTTTAAGGATGGAGGCAAAAACAGCACACTTCTTAATCTGGAAATGTCCTTTTTTCTGGTTGGGAGAGGGAAGCCTTGGGTCTGTTTTTTGAACTGGCTAATTAGAAAATTAGCCCCTCTCCCTCTTCCCCAGCACATTGCTTTTTCAGCCTTCTTGATTATGGTTATTTTAAAAAGAAGAGGGAGAGGGGAAAGCAAGGCAAAAAATAAAAGAGAGGGGAAAACATAAAGTAAAAGAGAGGGGGAGGCCTCATCTTGGATTTGGAAACCTGAGCCCAGGTAATGACATGTCAGCCTTGTGACCCTGGAGTCTTCACCCTCCTGTGTCCTCACCCTACCAGTTCCTACCTGTACCACTTGTTCCTGGAGGGATAAGGGGATGTTAAAAAAAAAAAACAACAACAACCGTGACTTGCCAGAAGAAAAATTGACCTGCCATGTTTAAATACTGTTTTCATTGTGCCTTTATTAATTTCCCCCTTAATTAGACTATCTGGCACCAACAGGCATGGGCTCTATGACATCGTTTTGTTCATTCCTGTGTCCCTAGCAGCCAGAACAATATATAGTAGGCCTCCATAAATAGTGGCAGGGTCACTGAAAGACATATTTCTTTGGAGAAAAATATGTCAGGCCTACACAAGCCTTAATTTGGAAAGGTTTTGGCCAATAAAGAAACCCAGGAGTCATGCCATATACCCCAGTTGTCACCAAGCCCTACGTCTTTTATTTCCAACCTCCTGTCGTCGCCCTGATCACAGACACTGCCGTCTGATGCGTGGGTGGCTCCATTGGTTTTGGTTCACCTCCCCTCGCTAATCCCCCCTGCCATATGCCCTCTGCTTTTCAACTCTAGGGATCCTTTCAAGACATAAAGCTGCTCTTGTCTCCTATTGCTTACAAGCCTGGTCAGGTTTCCCAAACAATTAGGATGAAGGCACTATCCCTAACAGGGTCTAACTCCTACATGGCTTGACCCCTCCTTCCATTCCAACCTTGTCCCCAGCTCCCTCTGCTAGCCACGCTGGCCTGCTTCCAACCCCTCTCAAGTACCAAGCCGACTGGTTTCACAACGCCTTTGCACATCATAGTCCCTGGGTACAGAATGCTACTTTAGCTCTTACTCATCATTCATATATCAACGCACTTGTCACTTCCTCAGGGAGGGCCTCCCTGACCTTCTCACCTGGGTCAGATCCCCTAAGAGACACTCTCATATCACCAGGTTCTCTCATTTAGAACTCACAATAGAGTTCTCGTTCATTTGTAGGCTTATTTGATAATGCCAGGTCTTCCCTCATCAATAGCGTATATTGATGCCAGTATTTGAAGACTGTCTTTTTCTTCTTGCTGCTAAATTCCAACCCTCAGCACGGAGCCTGCACAAATGATTGTTGAATGGATGAGTAAGTATTCAAAGGTCAACGAACAAGTGTTGGTGAAACAAGAAGTATCGACCAATGCACAGGAGACAGGAGAGAATGTCAAATGCCCCACTGGCACCAACACACAAAAATGTATCTGCAGAGCTTTTTCCTTTGACAAACAAATACCTCTTCCTAGGCATCTTCTCTATAAGTTTTGACCTTTAATAGAAGGAGAAGCCAGATTACAGTCACAAAAAACTGAGTTTCTGACTTTTTCAAGGTTGCTAAATCACAGGCTTAATTCAGGTGGTATTTTCCAGTGTTCTCTAGTGGAACAAACTGAAATAGATTCAAGATTAGAAACTGCATACCTCCACAAATAAATATTACTTGATGTTCCAGTTTCTCAGGGATCCATGGTCTTTTCATTCTGATAGTATTTCCTTTTTCGTGTATTGTAAGCCCAGGCGCACTTCAAAATACTGGGATTTCATACAGTCCCACTGTCATCTGAGCGCAGGGTAGCCATGAGTGTCAATGGGAGGCTGAAAGTGATCACCCAGAATTCCACGGGAAGCAGGTCTTTGGTAGAGGGTTGGTTGATTTGTGTGTTGTTAACACAACACGGTGGTTCTCCCACGGTGGGGATGGAGAGCAAAGAGAATTTGTCTCTGCCATGAGAGATGTTCTTGGGGGGAGCGTGTCTGCACAGGGGAGAGTCTCGGGAGTGCCCGCCTGTGCCGGACACTCTCCTATGTGCTTGTTGTGCTGCGTTAGCCCGAAATTACAGGCAAAGAAGGAATTAGCCTGAATACATAGAGAGTGTCGCCACTATTAAATGGTGAACTTTGACATGTGCATGGATTCCCAGGGTCTGGATGCCCAGGACTTTAGAAAACCACTTTCTATGTTTTTGTCAGTGGCAAGGAGATGAAATGTAGCATCTCATTTTTGGCATCCTAGTGAAGGAGCAGCTTGGAGTTACTTGAGGTAACAACCAACCAGAAGAGCTTGTCCCGGGACCTGAAAGAAAACAGGAGGAGTCACCAGCAGTGGTAAGAAGTACATTCCAGCCTAAGGAAGAGCATTAAACAAAGACCTGGTGTTAGCCAACTTGGGCCCACGATCCAGCGTGACTGGCCTACAGAGGACAGCGGCGCATAAGGCCCAGGATGGGCGGAGGCCAGGACCTGGAGATGGAGGGCCCTGAACACCAATGGTGAAGGTTTCAGTCTGAGGCAGTGGAACACCAATCTCAACAAAAATGTGCAAAAACAACCTTGGCAGCAATGTAAAGATGAAGTGGAGGCGGGAAGATGAGTTAGGAGACTGTAGTAACAGCCCCGATGAGAATGTCATGTGCCGACACCAGGACACGAATAATTCACTGTCACTTAACAGCAGATTATACATCACCTGCTCTCTGCAGAACACTGCACTAAACCACACAGGAAACAAACAGAAAGGCATGTGAGCCATTCTCTGTCCTCCGAGAGGCCACAATTAAGTGGCTAATGTGCAAATGTGACAACATAAGGTAGGCTGTGACTGATGGTTAATTAGCAAGAGAGGGATACAAATACCTTTAGCTGGAATGAATCAAGAATCAAAGCAAAGTGGCATTTTTGATGAGATGAACTAGTAGATTTGATTGAAAGAACAGTAGATTTAATAAGGACGGAGGAAGAAGATAGTGGAGAAACAGTTTAATGAAAGCAAAAGGTGCAAAGCAAAGATGACATCTTGCATTGCGCTATGATGTGTTTGATGGGGATGTTTGAAAACTAGTTCCTTGGTTCATTTTGGGGGCAAATATTTATGAAGGTTTATCTGGGCAAGGAAGATATGAAAAGCAGAAGAGAGGGTCACCTATTGAGAAAGAAAGGAACAGAAAGGCTGGAAGGTCAAAATCATGACTAAAGGCTGCATTTTCTTTTTCAAGAGAGATTTCTGTGAAATCATCAGCCAGCCTAGTCATCAAGCAATCCGAAACCTTCCCCCGGGAAGACATCTCAGGCATAGTTCTCTTTCTCTTATGACAGCTGGTGCTGACTCACCACTGTCCCCCTCTCAGCTGGATCTCCACTCGCCTCCGAGCCTGTGTCCTGCTTCTAACTTATTCTCTAGTCTACCGTCTCTCACATCACTCTTACAACCAGAAAAATAAGTGAAGTCTCTGGTGTCTCCCACATCAACATAAACTTCTATACCTAAGGCTAAAAATGCCCCCCTACTAGTTTTTTTCCTGCCCATCCAATGACTTCTTACCACTGACCAAAAATATCCATCGCTGGATTTCCATATTGTTCCTGAGATATATTATCCCTCTCTCTTTTTTTAAATATTTTACTTATTTATCTTTAGAGACAAACGGAAGGAGAGAAGGAGAGAAATATCAATGTATGGTTGCCTCTCGTGAGTCCCCTGCGGGGAACTGGCCTGCAACCCAGGCATGTACCCTGACTGGGAATCAAACCACGATCGTGTGGTTCGAAGGCCCGAGCTCAATCCACTGAGCTACACCAGCCAGGGCTATCCCTCTCTTATTATTAAATCCAATTGTTTCCATTCCTTACCAGTGAAATTTCTTCCCTCAAATTTTACTCTTTTCAAGGCTTGGACCACATTTTGTCTCTACAAAATATTGCCAAATGTGTGTCCGTTTTATCTTCCAACTAAATGGCCAATAACTGGACCATTTTGGCTCGTTCTACTTAATTTTCAGGGTAACAAGTAAGGGTCCATACATGGAAGATACTCAGCACCTAATGATCATTTATTAATGGTTAGCTCATTGACTGATTATTGATTGATTCACATACATTAAGTAAAAATGCATACAATAACATAAAATGACTTCATTTAAATTTGCTAACCTCATTTACAAAAAAGAATTTTTTTTGAGGAGTCTCCATAGTTTTTCATTTTGGCTCTACATTTTTGCCTTGCAAATTTAGGAAAAAAAAACCAACTGAACTATGTGGTTCTTGGATAAGATCCTAATTTTAGGTCTTCTCAAATCCCAAGTTAATCTGATATTTATATGGTTTAAAAAGTGCAGTGACCTATATGGAAACTTCCCTTAGGAGTGAGGCTGTGTGTTTATTTAGCTGGTGTATATCTTAAACATGTACAGACATCATACCAAAATCAAAATAATGAAAAAGAGAAATCGGCCAAAAAGCAGAGTGAGAAGGAACTACTTGTTGCTGTCTGCTTTGGGACAAGAAGGGACAAGATTCTTTTTTTGGCGGGGGGGAGCATTTCCAATCTCATAAGCCTCTTCCCACTTCCATTCCAAATCAATCTCTCTGAAATGCAACCACAGGATAGCTACGACTTGTGCATTTTGAAACTGCAATTTTGAAAGAACCAAGAAAATACATAGTTTCTGTGAGCCATGATGAAGTCTGAGAAAGACCAGATATAAAGCTTTGGTTTGAAAAGCAGGTGGTACTTAGCAGACCTTTGCCCTGCGTGAGGGGAAGTTTACAATATTAAATCTCCGTCTGTCTGGCACAAAGCAGCGCGTTCTCATAGAGAGTGGTATTTTACAGAGGTGGCCATTAAGCATGGCAACCTAGATGTCAGGCTTAAGGTTCTACTTCTTTCTAATGTTCTCAATTTCCCTTTTCCTTCAATTTCTGTTTTCAGGTTCCAGAGTTTGTCAAATCCTGTAATTTTCTATAAACATGCTACTAAGATGATTAACATGTTAACAGAGGCTAATATGAAATTTTAGAAATGATTTTAGTTGTCATACAATTACTTTTAGGAAAAATGTAAATCCTCAAACCTCTACTGAAGATGTTAGTATTTAGTGAAGTGTCACTGGACTATGCGATGCTTCCTTTTTTTTAATCCAGAGAACGTAGAAAGAACCCAGGAACAGCACCAGACACGAAATCAGTAGTGTTGTCCTATAATATTCCACAAATGTAATTTTAGATATTATAGACACATTAAAACATGTAAAAAAAGTAAAATTCATTTTAACAATATATTTTATATAACCCAGGATATGGTAAATATTAACATTTCAATGTGTAAGCCATACAGTGAATTATGAAAGAGCTATTCTATCTTTCACTATTATTAGGTCTTTGGAATCCGGCATGTGTTTCACTCCAGCCCCCTTTCAAGTGCTTGGTAACCACGTGAGTTGGAAGCTGCTGTTTGGGAGAGTGGAGCACCAAAGGCGGAGTCTGCGATGACAGATGGTAAAGCAGAAGAAAATTTATATGTTCTGTGTTATGTTTCTAACCCCCAAAATATCATAGCCAGCAGTTCTCACAGTTCTTTACCACTGTGTTGCCTTTTTAGGAAGAGTGCCCTCTACTTGCTATATAAAGGCAGTTAAGCCAGACTGCCTGAGTTCAAACCCCACCCCCATCTCTTCCTGGCTACATCACCAAACTCATGATAGTGGACCTATCATGAAAGCTTTTCACCTCCCAGCCTCCCACCTATAAACCAAAGTAATAATAGATCCTTTACACTTTTTTTTGACCTTTTCCCCAAAATGAATGGATTGATCCATGTAAAGTGTTTATGATAGTGCTAGTCAGTGGTGTTTAATAGCAATGTTATGCATTTGTTAACTATTAACACTACTTTGTGTAATTTTCTAGACATGATGAAGGTCAGTCAATATTGTTGACCTCTATCCTCAGTTGATATGAAACTCCTGACTTGGAAACAACGGTTTCTCCAGGGAACTGACCCCTTTGCTCCTCAGCATTAGAACCGGAACTAGAGGTAGAATTAGAACCAGAATAAGAGCATTGTTTATGCACCGAACAACATCCAAGCAGGTGGTCCTGACAAGCCTCGAAGGAGACACAGGGCCCAGGCCATCGGGGCAGCGTCCGCTTCAGTGGGCCGCCCCTGCACACTTGCCTCCTGAGGATGGTGGCGTCTTCAAGTTATGGGGACCCCGATCCAGCTGACAGTGCAGCTTTGTCAACAGCTCCCATCATCATCACAAGACAGTCGAGTAAGCAGATCTGTGGAGAAAAAAAGATGACTTCTCCAACTTTTCTAACACGGGGAAAGCAGCTCCTTTCTCAGGCCTCGTCAGGTCAACGTGCAGTGGTCCAGAAAATGCCTGCACTGATGCATTAAGCCTGGGTCTTTGACAGATCATTGGCAAAGCCCACAGAATCACCGGGCTCTGACACCAGTCTTGAGTGCAGAAGTCACAATCACGTCTAGGAAGATCTGGGTTACTGAAGGAGACTCAGGTTTTGTCAGTAAGGAGGAAGTGGAACTCTGTGGGCAGCCGACGTGATCCATCACACAAGTTAAAAGGGAACTGAGTTTGTGCAGTCGTTTGGAAGGCACTGCAGAGGCAGCCCGTGACTTGGCCACTACGTTCTGAGATGGCAAACAGGCCCGGCTCCCTTCTGTAGAGAACGCGTTGGCTCCTCTGAAGTCCCCGCATCCTCTCCAACCCCACCAGCGTCACTTGGAGAAGGGAAACTCTATGATGGAGGTGACTCAAGTCCGCGGACCACCTGCAAAACTTCAGAGAACACTACCTGTCGCTTCCAATAAAGTGAGCCGTTCTTCCCACCACTTTGGGTGTGGGCTTTTGGTTCCCCAGAACAGCCTGCTTTTAATTGTGCTATTTTGGAAATCCCCCATTCAATGGCCTGGAATACCCAGAGGCATGTCTCCCACATTGAAAGGGAAGGAAGCCATTGTCACCTGGCTTCCTTTGCAGGTGGCAAAGGAAGGACTAGGGACCTCAGAGGGACTGCCCAACCACCACCATATTGCATGTAAATGTTATCTGTCTTTTCAATACACTATTGATTTCTCAAAGGAAATATTTCCAATGTGTGGCACAGGCTAGGGCCTATAGCAGACACCTAATAAATCTGGTTAAATGAGCAAATAAGCAAACCTCCCATAGAGAAAAGGTATATATTAGAATTTACCAAAAGACTTCAAGCTTGTATATTTTTATTTGAATTGGAAACAATTTCTTAGACTGCTTAAGACATACTTTAGTCATTTCTTGGACATGCATTCCTAATGTCTTCCTATCCATCTACTACTGCATACTCAAATTCAGGCAATAAAATGTATGTATACTTTCTCCATTTCACAGACCATCTGGCATGATGTCATGCTTGTTGCCACCTAATAAATACACTAGTAAGTGGCACAAGATTTCCTTCACTTCCCCACTGCATGCCAAGGGTCAATTCAAGGGGAACACTTGCTAGGCAACAGCCTGGAGAGTGTCGCCTTAGAAACAAGAGTGATTCAGATAAACCCCAGAGTGGTCTGCCAGTGACTAATGGTAGTACCTTCACTTAACTAGAGTCTGGAAACACAAAAAAGATAAAAAACTGGAGTGCAGCCTCATAAATCTTTCACCCAAGTAGCCCTCCTCAACAGCCACCGCTTCTTAAAAGCAAATGACAATATAAGAAAACAATTCCTGTAGTTCAGAGTTAAACAGCCACCCCACCGAGTCGCAGAAATCTGACAAACACCAGCCAGGACTGAAAGGAAATGACTAAGTAAGAGTTGGGAAATGGTTCGTAGCATCAGGAATGACACCGTGCACTGTAGGGTGGCGTTCCACGCCTCCTCTCTGGGCAGGGCGTACAGGCCAGCCTGTGAGCTGTCATGAAAGGTAAATCCAGGTGGGTCTTAATAAGGCCAATGACAAAGAATGCTGGGCAGTGAATCTGACAGCCAGTGCTGCGAGGGAGGCTGCTGATGACAGTAATTAAGGAACAACCTGTCAGGAACTCCCCGTCCGTGAGGTAGGAGTCACTGACAAATTAATGGATTCAGGTCTCAAAGGGAGCGCCTTCTGCATAGCCCCAATAGATAAAGGAATTAAAAGACAAGCGTGAATTTGTAAGGCACATGAATTGATCCCCACACTTAAACTGAAATGTCGTGTTGTTTGAATTAAAAGCAAAACAAATATCTGAAGAAAATTAAAAGTGTTGATGAAATAAAAAACAGATGTTGGATATACTGTAAGCATAATGCATTCAACACATGGGTATTTATTTTGTAATAGATAACGTTCTAAAGTTGTCTTGCTTTGACGTTGTAAAATTAACATTGTAGAGTTCTAAATGCCAACTTGCATAAATCATGGCAGAGGCAGAGTTGATTAAGTTGACTACATTTGCGGAACTTCTAAGTGATCTGATTTCACTTTTGAACAGGCTCATGCTCTCTCTCTGTATGTGGGTCAGACCAGAAGACCAGGGAAGGAACCCTGGCCACTCCAACCTCTTATACAGCCAAGCCTAGAAGGAAACATGAAAACTTTGCTTGACTGTTCAGCAGGTTTGTGCAGAACAGAAAATATGGTCTGAGCAGCCCCACAACCTAAAAGGGTTGGAGTCCCTTTTCCCTTTTGAGCTGTTCTGAGTCATATGGTGACTGCTCTCTTTACCAGATCACAAGATTTCTACATCGTATCACAAGATAAAAGGAAAGAACCAAAAAGCAGTTCCCCTTATCTTTTACTAGATTTTCAAACTTTCCTATTTGAATTCCTTCTGGTTGGGCTCAGTTTGCAGAATAATTATTGTATTTTGCCATGTACAATGCCAAGTCCTGCAAACTTTCAGGAAAAAATCTTTAGTTTTAATTTTTAAATTCAGTTATGTATGTATGTATTTATTTATTTCTATTTAGAGACTTGTGTTTTTGTGTGTGTTATAAAGAAATTTTAGCATTTATTTTTCAACATTATGGCATAAGAAATTTTATGTAACAAATAATTACAAAACAAAAGAACAGATACAAGGTACATGAAGTTTTACATACCGGTAACAGATTAGTACCACTCATAAACGATGCGCATCCTTATTTTTCCCTCAAAAATTTGGGCAAAAGAAATGCCCATTATACATGGCAAAATATGGTAATCGNTTAGAGACTTGTGTTTTTGTGTGTGTTATAAAGAAATTTTAGCATTTATTTTTCAATATTATGGCATAAGAAATTTTATGTAACAAATAATTACAAAACAAAAGAACAGATACAAGGTACATGAAGTTTTACATACCGGTAACAGATTAGTACCACCCATAAACGATGCGCATCCTTATTTTTCCCTCAAAAATTTGGGCAAAAGAAATGCCCATTATACATGGCAAAATATGGTAATCGCTTTAATCATTCATTTGAAATCAAAAAGAAGAGCTGCTAGAAGAGTAACTATAACTGATGGTACCTACAGCTTTAGTTAGTATAGCGTGCACTATAACACACAGTATTAAGAGCATAGTCTTAGTAATTATGCTACAGTACCAAGTTATGGTAAATGATAAATACTTGCAATTATACTGATGTCAAATAGTAAATCAGTGATTCTCTTTTTAACTAAAACCTTGCTCAAGAGCACAGATGATTCTTTTTTTCACAGATCCTAGAGAACCCAAAAGCCCAGTGGTTCTGGATTCCAGTGCCAACTTGATTATTTAATACCTTAGAATTGTAGAATACCGGCCCTGACTGGTGCAGCTCAGTGGATTGAGCACGGGCTGCGAACCAAAGGGTTGCTGGTTCAATTCCCAGTCAGGACACATGCCTGGGCTGCAGGCCAGGTCCCCAGTAGGGGGCGCATGAAAGGCAACCACACATTGACATTTCTCTCCTCTTTCTCTTTCCCCTCTCTCTAAAAATAAATAAATAAAATCTTTAAAAAATAAAAAATAAAAATAAAATAAAAAGAATTGTAAAATACCTATCAGCTCACCAAATATTTTCACAACCGTGTAACCTTGCAATAGGTAGCAGTGCATAAAACAGGTCTTCTGTCTACAGAAAGAGTGATCACCTAGTCTCAGTATTTCACAAGGGAGGGAGAATTAGAGAGGTGGGGTGACTTGCCAATGTCACTTTGCTCATTTGGGACAGGAGCAAGCCCATTTTCAGCTGACCCAACTAGATAAGCCCATATTGTAAAGACCCCTAACTGAGGGGGTCCCATGAGTTTAAGGTACACTCAAGGCTACAGTGCCCAAGTTGAAAGTCACACCCTGCCCTCTCCTCTCCACCCACTGTGGAACACTGATTGACAATTGTAGATTGTTTATATATCATCTACAGACAAGAAGAGTTATTTAGATTTTTCTCTAAATGTAATAATCAAACTACTTCTGGCCACTGATGTAATTTTAGTGGGAGACATAAACACATGTTTTTACCAGCAGGCATTTGAAAATGTCCGTGTAAAACCAGGCTGGTGAGACTCTGCAGCCCTCAGCGTGCACGTGCCAGTCCACGCGTGGGACTAAGTGGGGTCCCTCTGGTGCGGAGAGAGAACAGAAGAAGCCAAGCACGTGTTACAGACATAATGTGACCCAGTGAAAGGGAGAGAAGAAGCTAACCAAAGTATCAGTACCGTTCAGGAAGAATGCTGTTCCAGAAGCAACAGGAGAAAGGAGTTTTGAAAACAAAACATCCAGGTTAAACAATTCAAAATGCTAGAGAAATGTCAACCAAGAGTTAGGAGGTCACTGGACCTGGAAGATCCAAAAACATCTGGTAAAGGTTCTGTGCTGTAGTGTCAAAGAATTGTGGAGGATTTTTTAAAAAATGCTTTTGTGCAAGAGAATGACAAAGTGAGAACTGTTCCCAACGAGTCTGCTCTGGCCACTTCCTGAAGGGTCCATGGAGACTAAGAGAAGCTACAAGAAAGATTCTAACTGCGCAGATGAGAAGAAGTAAGGATTGAAATGAGCATGGTATCAGTAGGGACCAAAATGTAAAAGGAGACACAATCAATATTTCAGAAGATATACAAGTGTGTGTGTGTATAAACATATACACACACATACTGTATTTTTTCAGACTATAAGATGCACCTCCCCCCCAAAATTTGGGAGGAATAATGGTTGTTAATGATGCTGTTGAGTTCTGTTTACATTTACATTGGTGAAATATTTTATTTACCTTATTAAATATTTTACCACATTTTTTTGCTCCAAAATTTTTTCCTATTTTCCTCTAAAACTTATGTGTGTCTTATGATCCAAAAAATATGGTACATATGTGTGTGTATATCTATATCTATATACAAAACAATTTTAGCCTCCCCACACAGGATTATGCAGAGCATGTAAGTATAAGTAAAAATATAACATGCGGACTTCCGCCAAGATGGAGGCATAGGTGGAAACACTGTGCCTTCTCCCACAACCAAGTTTGAACACAACAAAGGTTTGGAGAACTAGGACACACCCAAAGACCAGAAAACTGAATTATACGGAAGTCCGACAATGACGAACCATTCAACAGGACGGTAAGAGAGGCGGAGCCAGCAGCGGAGCTGGCTCGGGCAGGACAGATCCCCCCACCTAGGCGTGCAGGCAGCCCGGAACCAGTCGGGGTATGGGGCAGACTGACCGAGGTCGCACATTCACGCACAGTGAGATGAACCACACAGGCCCCAGGGGGCGAATCCAGTGGGGGAGGGCTGACGGCGGTGGCACACTCCCGTGCAGTGGAACGAAACGCGTGGGCCTGGTGACGGTGGTGGCTGCGGTGCCGGGGCCGCGGCGGCAGGTGGCAGATGGGAAGCCATTGTCCCTCTTTGACCCCGCCCCCACATACAAGGTCACAACCTAGCGACTTAGTTGCCCTGTTCTAGTGAACACCTTAGGGCTCCGATCCTGCTACGGAACAGGCACGAACAGCCCAAAAGATGGCACAAGAAGAACTCAAAGTCTCAGAGCCAATAACTCTAAGCGACCGAGAAATTGCCAGCCTCTCAGAAGCACAATTCAAGACACTATTTATCAGGATGCTCACAGAACTGGTAGATTATAGTCACAAATTAGAGGAACAAAGTCACAAATTAGAGGAACATATGAAGGCTAAACTAATTGAAATGAAGGGAGATGCACAGGAAACCAATAGTGATGGAAAGGAAACTGGGACTCAAATCAATGGAATGGACCAGAAGGAAGAACAAAACATCCCACCAGAAAGGAATGAAGAAATGAGAATTCAAAAAAATGAGGAGAGGCTTAGGAACCTCCAGGACATCTTTAAACGTTCCAATATCCGGATTATAGGGGTACCAGAAGGGGGAAAGAAACAGCCACGAGTGGAAAACTTATTTGAACAAATAATAAAGGAGAACTTCCCCAGTCTGGCAAAGGAAATAGACTTCCAGGAAATCCAGGAAGCTCAGAGAGTCCCAAAGAAGTTGGACCCAAGAAGGAACACACCAAGGCACATCATAATTACATTAGCCAAGACCAAAATGAAGGAGAGAATCCTAGAAGCAGCAAGGGATAAGGGGACAGTCACCTACAAAGGAGTACCCATCAGACTGTCAGCGGATTTCTCAAAAGAGACCTTACAGGCAAGAAGGGGCTGGAAAGAAGTATTCCAAGTCATGAAATCCAAAGACCTACAGCCAAGATTGCTTTATCCAGCAAAACTTTCATTTAGAATGGAAGGACAGATAAAGTGCTTCTCAGATAAGGTCAAGTTCAAGGAGTTCATCATCACCAAGCCCTTATTATATGAAATGCTAAAGGGACTTATATAAGAAAAAGAAGATGAAAAATATGAACAGTGAAAGGACAGCAAACACACAGTTATTAACAACCACACCTAAAACAAAAGCAAACCAAGAGGACAGCTAGATCAGGAGTGGAACCATAGAAATGAAGAACACATGGAGGGTTAGCAACAGGGGAGTGGGAGGGGGAGAAGGGGGGAGAAGGCACAGAAAATAGCATAGATGGTAGGTAGAAAATAGATAGGGGGAGGGCAAGAATAGTGGGGGAAATATAGAATCTAAAGAACTTGAGACACGTGGTTATAAACTAAGGGGGGGGGAGAATGGTGGGGGAGGGAGTGTGCGGGTGGAGGGGAATGAAGGGGGGGAATAGAACAACTGTAATGGTATAATCAATAAAATATATTTAAAAAATTTTAGCCTTTGAAGAATGTAAGTGAGGAGAAAATTAATTCTTACTCACTTAAAATATCAGTTGACAATCCAAATCCAAGTTTATCTGCTAAGAGGAGATTCTTGGACAAGCACGGGGACAAGACTAGATATTTTTAATTTAAATAGAAGCCAGGAAACAATTTTTTTAGAAGAGACAGTATTGGTTTTAAAAATTATGCATTAACTTCCAATAGGGAGATCAGTAATTAAACGGAGGTGAAGTTAGTCACTTAAGAAGGCATCTGGTCAGGACAGTAACGATGACTTCTTTTCATTTTCAAAGAGAAAAACTATTTTAAATGGCTTTATAGATGTCATTATCTAAATGCCGTGGCTGACTCCAGTTTTCAGTGACCACTGGCCATCAATCTCAGAAGCCATATCTCAAAATTTCCCCTAAAATGCCTGTGAAGATCTCCGGAGAAAAATGCAAGACACTAAAACCTGTGATTGACAGGCTATCTGTCGCCAGATTCCAAGAGGAAATTCTGTGGCCCCTA
This sequence comes from Sturnira hondurensis, assembly GCF_014824575.4. Classification (NCBI taxonomy): domain Eukaryota; kingdom Metazoa; phylum Chordata; class Mammalia; order Chiroptera; family Phyllostomidae; genus Sturnira; species Sturnira hondurensis. Next base: position 10,756,709 of record NW_028091156.1, read on the forward strand.
GCAGGCCCTAGAGCGGATTAAGGAATCACAATCTTTTGAAGGCACAGGCTTTACAACCTGGAAAAGAACAAAACTGCCTGCCTGTAAGCAAAGACATTTTAATCCTTTCCCCAGGGCCTGCCTTCAGGCATAGAAACCAGGAGCTGTTTGTGGAGGCTACTAGGGCACTGCTCTCCCCTGGGGCCCCTCCCTTATAAGCATAGGCATGGACTGCAACCTCCCCCACACACGCCCTCCCACCTTCGCAAAAAAAGAAAGTCAGAGGAATGTGAGGGGCAGATTGGGAGCACTGCATCCTGGGAGGGCAGTCCCAACCAGCTGAGCACAGAGCAGGAGGAGGGTGATTGCTGGCAGCAGGGTACTCCCTGCAGACAGCGAAGTCTGACTTGGTGAACTCCCTCAAGATGCTGGAAACGGCCCTTCCTGGTGTGGCTCGGTGCACTGAGCATCAGCCTGGGAACCGAAAGACCGGCAGTTCGATTCCCAGCCAGGGCACAGGCCAGGTCCCCAGTGGGGGCATGCAAAAGGCAACCACACTCTGATGTTTGCTCCCTCTGTTTCTCCTTCTCTTCCCTTCTCTCTGATACCGGAAATAGGGCCTTGAGCTCAAACATGTCGAGACACCCTCAATGTGTAGTTCCAGAAAGAAGAACTCAGAATGGACAGGGTGGGGACAAGACAGTGGGCAGGGTGGGGACAAGACACACCCTTAGCCACCTCCAAGGTGGAAGCACCTGACTTCATCAGCCGCTCTCCAGACTCCGTGGCCTCATCGTCTCTTTCCTTCTCAGTCTCTTCTTCCAAACAGCCCTGCCTAACAGGGGTGTATCAGAGAAGGAGCCTCAATGAAAAACACTTAGGAGTTCAAGTGGACATAAGTTCACAGTTGATGCAGTCCCAAAAAACCTAAGCAAGGGATAGGGCATGTTAGTAGAGGCAGCACATCTAGGATGAGGGAGGGGACAGACCGGCCCCACTGTGGACCTGTCTAAGCAAGAGCATCCCACAGCTTGGGAGTGCAGGCCAGGAAATGACCCAGGTCCTCGGTCTACCCCCTCCTTAGACTCTCTCAGCTCTGTTGCCACCGGCAGTTATGAAGGGACTGTCTTGTACAAGGCCACCTGGTCAAGGGCCGGGGGAGTTTAGTCACAGGACTTAGGGGAGGGAGGAAGACAGGCAGTGCCAACTTCTCATTATCTAGCCCAGGGGGAGTATCTCTTTGTAAACATCACAAATGAGGCATTTGCCAGCAGGCGGCCCTGCCTCTCATCCACTCCCAGGGCTCCAAGTGACGAGTGACACCTCCCTTAAGGACTCTGCCATGACCGATGGCAACTGAGCAGGAGAGGGTGTGAGAAGCTTCTGAGAAAGTCCTACCTAAGTTCCGAGACAAAGACGAGGAGATGCCTTCTCTCCTTCTGCCAGACGTGACTGAGAAAGTGGGTGACCCTGACGGCTACAAGCAGGGGAACCGACTTCTGGACAAAGCCGCCCCTGTGGGCCAAGGAGCAGGATTCCACGTGCATGACATCGCTGGAACAGCCCAATTCTCTGCAGTGGCCCTGCTTCCCTCCCTGACATCCACATTTCCGTTACCACAGGAAAGAGCATTGCAGCTTGAGATTCTTTTGTAAAACCTGACATTTCAGTCCCAAGTGTTGCAGGTCACAGACTCAAGAAGTTACTGTCCAGAATGTGCCTTCTAAATGCCACTATATGAGCAAGGAAACTGATTACTTTTCTCTAACTCCCTTCATGGCATCTGAAAATAAAATATCCCTTAAATCTGCTCTTTCAACTAGTCATACTAAATCCACATCAGATATTTGAGGTTGCAATATACCAGAAGGACCCTATGACAAAGGAACACACAGTCTAAGAAATAAGTAAAACATCTTTGTCCAAATTTACTCCCGTTTCAAGGGTAAGACAGTGAACACATGCGGTGGTCATGCAGCTTGGAAATATAAAGAAGGCTCTTACATTAAAGGCCACATCTCCAAAACGTAAAATAGAGAAGCTGGTAAGTAGGTCCCTCAGGCCTGCGTTTTAGCCACAGTTACCTGGTGGTTCAAGCTGAGCATGAACAAAGATTTGGTTGGAGCGGCTGTAGTTGTTTTATTGGTTTTATGACAAAAAGTTTAAAGATGTATTGATATTTCCAGTAAAAAAAAATCTTCCTTGGTTTGTTAGCACAAGAACAGAAGAGGAAGATGCAAAAGAGAAATTAAAAGAGGAAGAAAAGGACGAGAAGGTTCACCCGCCTCTACTGACAGAAAACGAGAGTCTGGGCGTCCCGGGCACAGGGACAGCAGCCCCGTGCTTGGCGCAGGGAAAGGACACAGACGCCCTCTCACGTCTCCTCCAAGGCCCCCTCACTGAAAATCGCATGCAGTCACACAGTGCCCGATTATCTTCTCGACCGAAAGGGCAATTTCATTCTGAGTTATCAAAAACGTGCTTCACCCTTTCTGTGCCAAGGGCTCTCGAAGTTCAAGGCTGTAACTTAACAATTTGTGGAGCTGGTGCTTTGCTTCTGGAGGCACAGTCTTACCTACAGCATGCCTTGTCGCAAGGTTTTCCAATCCTCAGTCAAAGCCCCAAAACCTGAAACGTTCAGGTGAACATATCCGCCAAGAAGACCGTGTTCTAGAAAGCCACATGTCTGAGGTTACTTGGAGGCCTGAGTACAGAAAGCCGCATTAGGACAGCCCGATGAAAAGGGCACGTTTTGTTCTCCTGTCTCGTCTCTAGTGTTCCATTCCTCCTTTGTCACCGTGACCTGTCAAAACGGAGCTTCACTGTGGAAGGAAGAGGAACAATTACCGGATCAGCACTTCACAGGGAACGGCGCAGAGGTGACTAAACCAAAAATCCAGACCCTGCAAATCAGGCGGCTTCTCAGTCCTCAAGATTCTAGTGAAAAAAAGAAAAAAGAAAAGAAAGAAACCTGGGGAAAATATTCCGAAGGGATTGTTGATTATGACACTTTTGTTTAGAAGTAGCAAGTCTGACTCAAATGACTCAAATGGAAAAGATACATGTGCACTCTTGGGGTTCGCTGCAGTTGTGACTCGACCCCCGCATATCTACCTGCCTCTCTGTGCCCTCTGGCTCTGCCCACCTTCCCATGTCTACCTTGTCCTCCGCCCACTCCTTCACGAAGGGCCAACGTCCCACTCCCCTACCACATTGTCTGAAAGAAATGGAGACATCTCCCGTCACTCCACTTAATGAGAACGTGGGTACTCTTCCCAGAATCTCTCATGCAGCATCTTCCCCGCCCACTGAAGTGGGAGTCGTAGGCCCACCGTTAAATCAATCAATCACTGTAAACAAGACCAAGGGTTTACTGATTGGCAGGGAGGGCCCCTCCGTGGGCCTAAGGGTGATGTCAATCTTCACCTATGTCCCCTACCAGGATGGTTAGAATATTTTTTCTAATCCCCCAAAAGAAATTCTAGAAGTCAGTAATAAAAGGGAAAGCAGGTACACAGGAGTAAAGGAAGAATTTAATCTGAGGAAGTGAACAACACATGTCCACTACAATTAGGATTTTTTTAACTGCAGAAACCAATTTTAACTAGCCTAAAGCAGAATATAGAAATTTATTATATGGATCCCCCCAACTTCAGAAATCCCTTGGGCTTAAAGACATGAATGCTAAGAGACTACGAGGGCTCTGGGACCCAGGGTGCAAAGTCATTGAAATTTTCTTCGTCTTTATTTCTCCCTCATTTGGATAGTTCCACGTGCATCCCCCCGTGCCCAGCAGCACCCCCACGGTGCCACCACAGTTAGTTCCACGTGTGTCCCTGAGAAGCCAGCTTTCTTTCAGCACTGGAGACGCATTGTTTTTTATTTACTGCACCGGACAAACTCATTCACAATTACTCAATGGATGGGTTAATGAATGGTAAGTCTGAGGTTATCTGATTTGTTCATTCATGGATCATTTGAGTTAATATTTCATACTGAAGAACTATTTGAGAAATTATAGAAAAAGGTTAAGACTGAAGACATCATTTCTCCTCTCATGACTTGTACTTAAATGGAAAGATATTCAAGATGTACCTAAATGAAAAAAAAACCCACAATCTCTTAATAGGTTTTTTCTTAATCTCTATTTTACAACTATGCTATTTTATCAAAAAAAGTATAAAATATAAAAATACATTAAAATCATTCAATTTTCACTTAAATCACCTGATATTTTACCAAAAACCCCTTATATATACATCATTTTATTAACACAATTTTTTTCTAACTTGTTTTCTACATGTGTGTCTAACTTAATGCTTATGCGATATATCATAACTTGAACTGTGAAAAATTTGACTATATAAAAAATGCCTACGTATTAGTCATCAGTTTATTTGCATGATAAAATCAATCCTATCATTTACTATGCTGTTAATTAGAGCCTTTTGCTGCCTAGTTCTTCTGCATTTAGAAAACAGAGTGATATCACTCTACAACATCAATATTAGGGCCTGAGGTATCTATTGAAATGTGTTCAAATTAGACCTACAGTGTATCTAATTATGTTCTTATTCTCTGTAAGTTGCTAATTCAAGGAGTATACAAATCATATTTTAAATCACACATGTCCTTCATCAATCAGAAGTTCAAAACACATTTATGACGTTCAGAACCCATACAAATTTCTATTCTCTATATAAGAGAATAAATACCAAGAAGCAAAACCTGTGGAAAGCTTTCAAGGCTTATGGGCTATCTGATGAAATAAGATATTTGCGGAGATCTAATTTAAAGTACTGTAAGATATGCTACAATGACAGCTAAATGAGAAATGACAACTAATTCAAAATTATTTTGACAAAATCATATATTTTATTCAGATCTCCTCATATGACTGGTTTCTGCTTTTATTTCTGCAATTATTTGACTGGTCAAATGGATTCAAAAAGACACAATATGTAAACCATAGAACTACATATTTGATGTTAATACTGGTGCATCACTTACAGGAAGTACCTCTTGATGTATTACCAGTACCTGTCTCCATATGCTCTCATTACTTACACTGTTAAACACCTTATACAACAGAGAAGGATTCAGGAGCAGAAACAGGAGAAGGAATTCTTCAGTTGGCTTTGAACAATTGTAGTTAGTTTTGTTTCTTTAATGAGCGCATTCTGTTCTAGTCTTATTTATGTTTAGGGGGGATTTTTTTTTTTACTGCAATTCCTCAAAGATGAGTTTTTATTTTGTTTCACGTGCTGGTGACACAGAGTTTTGAGGAAGGTCAGACTGAGTTATTCTGGAACAATTCTGTTTCAACTGAAACAAAGCCATCAATAGTCATGCCCAATATTTATTTTCACATCTGAAAGATTTTCAAAGTTTTTTCCTTCCTGTGTTAAAGAGCAAAGTAGGGATTTCTTTTAATGTGATAAACACTGTTGCTAAAGAAAGAGCTCGCTAGATTACTGAGCATCAATCAAACAATCAAACAATCAATATAGTTTAACATTAAGAAGAGCTTTTCTCATTCCCTGACTCCTCAACTATTTTTACTTATTGTCAGAGCTGCATGTTTGAACACATCTTATTAGTACCCACTACTAGAGACTATAAGTCTTGGCTTTTTTTTTTTTTTTACAAAGCACGCCATAATTCAAATGCCCTAATCATTGTTCAGAAGCAAGGATGCAAACCAAGTTATTCACTCTTAAAATGCCTTGCTCTGAATGGTGGCTCAGTTGACTGGAGCGTTGTCCCATGCACCAAAAGGCTGTGGTTCAATCCCCAGTCAGGGCGTGTGCAGGAAGCAATCAACCAATGTCTCTTTCTCACAGGAGGTTCCTCTCTCCTCCCCATGATCCCTTCCGGCTTTCCTCCCCCTTCCTCTCTCTAAAAATCAATAAGCATGTCCTCAAGTGAGTATTAAAAATAACAATAATAAATAAAAGATCATGAATTCACTTCTTGCAAAAGGTGATATTCCTTACCAATAAATATGTACAAATCATTTTTAGAATAAATTCTCTTTAGTCAGTAGCTTGATATAAAAGTATACACCAGAAATTATAGGAGGTAATAGTAATAAATATCCTCAACCTGTAGAGTGGATCAGCTGTTCTTCAAGAGGAGGGATATTCCAGAAGGACTCCACTCTACGATGTGGTTAGTGATGAGCAAAACCCCAGGAAAGCAATCAGACACCGTACCAGACGTGACAACGTAACACGATGAGAGTGTGAAACTGCAGTAAGTGCAAACCCGAAGGAGGAATCACAGAAGAGACTTAGGAAAGTCATTAGAGTTGAAAAATGGAAATTGGTCCTATGTTAAGGTCTCAAATAATGATACCTGGTTAATCAGAGAAGAAAAACTCTTTAGAATATCACCGCTTCATAAAAGATCTCTTTAAAATATTCAGTTTCTGCCCCAGCTGGTGTAGCTCAGTGAATTCAGCGTGGGCTGCAAACCAAAGGGTCACCAGTTCCACTCCCAGTCGGGGCACAGGCCCGGGTGGCAGGCCAGGTCCCCAGTCGGGGGCCACATGAGAGGCAACCACACATTGATGTTTCTCTCCCTCTCTTTCTCCCTCCCTTCCCCTCTCTCTAAAAATAAATAAATACATTTAAAAAATAAATTAAATAAACTATTCAATTTCCTTTGTTTCTTCCCTATTCACCAAAGTTCCAAGACATATTTTTTCACGAGGGGAAATTCCCAGGAAGATACTACCTTGGGCAGAATCTGCTTTTATATCGGAAGTGATTTTGTTTAGCACAAATCAATTAAGAGCTTCTGAGACTTAAAATCCACACAAAAAAATGTCAACTGTCAATACTTGAGCCAGACTGCCAACCCCCCATCTCCCTTACTACGTCAGTTTCACTTCTAAACACGGATCATTGATAAACTTCACCAACGGTGCTCACATGCAAAGCCTCTAACAGGACGCCATACTGACAGAAGTACACCTGGAAGCTCTGTTTTTCACATTACAGGCTCAGCTACATAGCAAGTTGAAAGAACATAGAACTTGAAAAGTTCCCCTTATAAAGAAATGTAAAATTATGAATTATTAGAAGGGAACAAAGAGTGAGCACCTTCTACGTGTGAGGCATATAAAAATAAGACAGAAAGGTGACAGTCAGTTTGCAAAAATAAGACACAGGGATAAAAAGCTGACTAGCAAAGGAACATGTGAAGCCAGACTGAAGGGCATGTGAGGAGACTAGGGACTGAGGACCACTGTCGGACAAAGCAACAGTTTCAGCAGAGTTTGGAAAAGGAGAGAAAAAAATAAGTCAGGAATCCTTCTTACCTGGGTAGGAATCAAGGATGCACAAAGCGTGCTCGTGAGTTAACATTTTAGCCTTCAAAGACTCTGTGGGAGATAAGTTTTAAAAAGTAAGGAGGATATTTTAAAAGCGATTGACTATAAAAATATCAAATTTAGTTCTTGTCTAACTGTATTCGAGGACAGGAAACAGGTCTTTATTTTTGTAGTTTCCTGCTCGCTTAGCCACTGCCTCTTAGAGATCAGATACTGGGCCCATGTATGTGTGTGTATAGTTGAGTTGACTTCTGTTGGAAATGTTAAACAATTAAAGGCTTCTTAAAGAGACATGACGTGGGAAAATAATTTCTCAAAAAGATTTACTTTGCTAAGCAAGATACAGTAGATAAGGGAAAGGCTGATGGTAGGGAGACAAAGTATGAGTTAGGAAAGCTGTTTTAGTAGAAGCTAAGCACCTCTTACAGGTTTATTTTTAAAGGCAAGATGCTACTTAAGTTCAGCACATGCAATGATGTACACATGTTAATTAACCCTGCACATGACCGTGGGAACACAAGCTGTCCTAAACAAATGTGCTAATTACAAGATTTGAAATTAGTATCAGCAACAGCATCTAAGTTGATGCCAAGCGTTTCTACCAAATTTAGAAAAAATGTTAGGACATATATCCACTAACTCGCACAACAAGAAGTTCCTGGAAGAAGAGAAGCAAAAATACTTTCAAGTTTTCGGTGGCAAGGATCATTTGAAATCTAATTAATCACCCTTGATAAAAAGGCCCAAACTCTTTTAAAACAAGGTTTTGATGGGAATTTAGGCTTAATCAAATATGCAAATTACATGGGAAACTGAGGCAAATGCGCAAATTGGTTCCAAATATCTGGTCTGCAAAAAGGAGAAAGAGAAAAAAGAAGAACTATTTGTGGAGATTGAAGTGAGTATTGTTGCTATTGTTTTACTTAAATTGCCAATAGTGCAAATGAGTTTCGTACACAGGCTTGGCTTTAGAATAAGAGCCACTGGGGAGGTGTACAGTTCATAACTCGGCTCTGTTCTGGGAGGGATACGGGGCCCTGGCACAGACATCACAACCATCACATCACAAGTGCAACTGAGATCTCAGTGGAAGCCAGACGGCCCTCGACTGCCCACGGAGACTTAACAAGCTGCACGCTGCCTCTGGGAGGAAGAGGAGCCCGATGGCAGGGAAGCCTGCTCTCAGACAAGATTTTCCCCTCCGGTACCACTCTAAATAGGCGATTAGGAGGTGCTTGGGAGGAGCTAAGACGGAGGGAGGGCCTGGGAGTATCAGGAGCCCGGCAGTGAGTCAGCCCATAGCAATTTGTTTCTGTTGCAATGTGCAGCATTACTTACAGCTGCACAGAATTCTTCCAAAGAGGAAGTTTGATCTTGCTGATAAATAGAACTGGCGGTATGCACAGAAGACAGGGACAGTTGGCCACCTCCTTTCTGGCCTTCAGGGACACCAAGAATCCCAACACACTTTCCTCTACAACGCAAACTGCTCCAGCAAACTGAGGCCCTGTGATGTCAGCAGGTTAATGTCACTAAGCAACGTGTCACCTAAATAGAAATGCTAAGAAGTCATGAGACCCTAAAACACTGATTACTCCATGTACTGATTTGCCAAATGCTTTTAATGCCTACCATTCTAGGTTCAGTAAAGAGAAGAATAAACTTCTATGGAATGTACATACTAGTGAGGTGAGAGACAACAGTAATCAAGTATATAAAATGTCAGTGGGTGATAGGTATAAATGAAGGAAAGTAAACAGGGTGATGGTAATGAGGGAGCATATGATTCTATATTGGACGGTTAAGGAAGCCCTGTCAGACAGGTGGACAGTGGAGACAGGCAGGAGTTGAAGGAATGAGACACGGGATATACGTGGGGAAGGAGCCATCCAGAGCACCCGCAAACACTGGGGCCAGAAGGCAGGAGGGTGTCTGGCGTGTTCTACATACAGCGATTTGCCTGGTATGGCTGGAGTGGGGATGGAGAAGTCAGTGGGGGAAGGTGGGTCACAAAGGTGCTGGAGCTTCAGAGCGAGGTCAGACAGGTATCAGGTCATGGTAAGTATTTTAGCATCTACTTTCAGTGGTTTTGAGTGAGGAATGATATGCCATTTTCTTCACTGGGGCGGCTGGTGGCAAACTGGTGGAGTGGGTAAGGTTTTTTTTGATAGCTGACATATAATATTCTATCAGTTTCAGGTGTACAGCAGTGATTCAGTACTTATATGCCTTACGAAATGTTCACCATAATAAGTCTAGTTACCATCTGTCACCACACAGTTATTACATTATTTTTTACTATAGTCCCTATGCTGTATTTTACATCTCATGACTTTTTAAAAATTACAGTCAACATACAATATTACGTTAGTTTTAGGTGTACAACACAGTGGTTCAACAAGAGTACAGCTTTGAACACGTTGCATTTCAGATGCCTGTTCGACACCCATATGGGAAAATCAAGGAGCCAGTTGTGCGTATGGAGTTCCAGAGAAGGTCGGAGGTGAAAATATAAAGTTGGGGATCATCAATATTTGGATTGCATTTAAAGCTATGGGATTGGATGAGTTTCCAAGGGGAGTGACTTTGGAGAAGGAAGGAGGTTCTAACACTGAGACAAACTCTGGAGTTTGGGCACATGAAGGGGAACTGGCAAAGAACAACTGAGAAAAAGTGGCCTGGATTCAAGAAAGTGCTTCCAGAAAGGAAGGGGCAGCTATCCGTGCTGCCAACTAGTCCAGGAGGTTGAGAACCAGAACGGAGCACTGGGTTTGACAATGTTAAGTCATTAAGGACCTTGACAGAGGAAGCTCCTGCAGACAGGTGGAAGAGAGAAGTCGACTGGAATCCATGCAGCAATGGTGGGGAGGCACCGGAGACACAGTGTAAACAATGCTCTAAGAGTGTAACTGTAAAAAGCAGAAGAGAAGGGGTGGTGCCTGGATGGAGACTGGGGGCTCAAGGGCGGAGCTGCTGCAAGGAAAGTTGTTCCCGCCTGCTTGTTCTCGGTGGGGCTCTAATAACTGGGTGTGGGAGATACAGGCAGACAATTATAGGAGCCACAGGCTTTACACTGTGGGCGGGTGGGACCCAGAGGGCAATTACGGATGGTGATTGCTTTGGATAAGAGCCCTGGGTGGAGTTCTTCATTTATTAATTGATCCAATAGGCAGGCTCTTTGAGAACTGATGATAAAGTTATAAAGTTTCATTGACCACTTAGAGAATGTACCAGGCACTGTGCTAATCACTTCACACTGGTGTGTCTCATTCTACAAACATCTCTCTGGATTAACTGGGCCCACGATTCATGCATTTATTTAATCACTGAACAAATATTTACTGAGAGCCTACTGTGTCCCAAGCACTGTACTTACTACCTGTTGGGGAATAAAAACATAAACATAAAATTACCAGGTAAGAGTTGAGGAATGTTCATGAAACACCAGACTTTTTGCTAATACATCCACGTCCATGGTCTCAGGTGCTCTCACATCAACCCTAGGAGGTCGGTACTGTTGTTCACATCTTACAGATCAGAAAACCGAGGTTGAGGGAGGTTAAATAACACCTAAGAGAACACAAAACGATTCAGAGACTCAAATGGTGTGATTCTACTATGTTACCTACCAGGAACCCTGCCCTCTGTACTATAAAGAATGATCCTTTATGTCTGCATTACTGACATAAAAAAAAACCAGGTGGACAACAACAAAAAAGCAAATAAATAAGTAAGAAAAGAACTGCAATGTTCCAAGTACAAGAAAATGACTCGGTGCTAAAGCAGAGAATAATGGAGTATTAGGAGTAGGGACAGCTATAAAAAAAAAGAGAGAGAGTTGTCCAGGAAAGGTACTTACTAGAGAAAGAACATTTTGGCTGAGACTTCAGGGATGAGACATATTGGATGAGGATGGGAGAAACTTGCAGGTCAAGGCAAGAACAGTAAGTGAAAGGCCCCGAGGCAGGAAAGAGCTCTGCATGCTCAAGAAACCAAAATAGAATGGACTTTGCTGGAACATAATACAAAAATGCAAGAATGAGTTGAAATACATTGAACAGCTAGGGAGGGCTCTGATTATGCAGGGTCCTGAAGGCCCAGAAGAGTTTAAATTTCACTCTAACTTTAACAGCAAGTCACTGACACTTTTTAAGCAGGAGAGGACATACGAGGTTTATAGTTAAAAATAATACATATGCAGTGCACAGATGAGTTAGAAATGGTGGTGGGCCAGAGGAAGCTGAGAGACCAGTTGGCAGGCTGGGTAGTGGCAGCCCAGAAGAGGAGTAACAGTGATGACTGGACATGGGTAGACGTACGGGGATCAGAGGAACATGTTGGTGATGGCATTTACAGGGTCGGAGTGATCAAATGGATGCAAGGGAGGACAGGGAAGGGCAGGGGGTGACTCCCGTTTTTTGACTTGAGCAACTGAGTTGATGGTGAATCCATTTATTGAGATGGGAAAACTTAAGGGCTGGGGCAAGAAACAGGTCTGGGAAAAATCAAGAATTCTCTTGTGGATACATTTTGTTAGAAATATGTAAGAACTTAATTTTCAAATCTAGTGGAGACCTCTGGGCTACAGACCTGACCTGGAGAGTCAAAGACATAAAGATGATATTCAAAGTCAAGGATATGGATGAGATTACCTAGGAGGAGTATAGGGACGTGAGGGGCAGAGAAAGGGAAAGGAACAGGATCCAGGAAAAGCCCAAAGGAGCCTCAATGTTTTACATTTGGATAAAGAATGAGAAGCTGGGAGGAAAATGTTGAGAAAATCATCCAGTCTCATCAGAGGAAGCTCAGGAGAATGTGGCGCCCAGGGAGACAGTCCAGGACTATGTCATAGGAAAGGAACTGGTCGACTGTAGCAAATGCTGATGAGAGCTGAGAAAAACAACGACAGAGAAGCCTCTATTGAATTCAGCAACACGGAGGTTACTAACAAATGTGACAAGTGTTTTGCGGAGAATAGCACTGTCTTTGAGGTAAGTATGTGATTATGGCAAGGCACTGAGAACCGGGAAGGGCTTTTCAACATAGGCATGTTAAAAGACAAATGAAGGCACACTGAAGAAATTTTAAAGTATATTTGATCAAAAACAATTTGTCTGAATGGGGCTTCAACAACAAGAAGTGGTTGAGAACAGTCGAGGACAGGGGTCAGAGGAGAGACGGACAGAGCGCAGGCAACACCGAGCGAGGGATCCCCTGGCCACAGCTCAAGTATCTGCCTCTTTGGGAAAAGCCCCGCTGGCTGTGACTGCTCATCCTTGGGCTTTGATTTCCTAACCTTGATGCGTTTACAGGCAGAGGTTCTGGGATGGATGTAGGCGGCGAAGGTGTGAGAACCAACCTCCAAGTAATCACCTCCTCGTTTAATTAATTTAACAGGAGATAGGAAAGCCTATTAGTGGGCTGATAGAAATGCCCAGGAAGAGAAGAGCCATTTGTTGTGGATAACAATGAAGCCCTGGCTGGTGTAGCTCAGTGAACTGAGTGCTGGCCTGTGAACCAGAGGGTCACCAGTTTGATCCCCAGTCAAGGCACATAGCTGGGTTGCAAGTCAGGTCCCCAGATGGGGTCATGTGAGAGGCAACCACACACTGATGTTTCTCTCCTTTGCCCTAACTGGTGTAGCTCAGTGGATTGAGCACAGGCCTGCAAACCAGAGGATCGAGGTTCAATTCCCAGTCAGGGCACATGCCTGGGTTGCAGGCCAGTTCCCTGCAGGCCAACTCCCAGCAGGGGACGCACAAAAGGCAACCATACATTGATGTTTCTCTCCCTCTCTCCTTCCCCTCTAAAGATACATAAATAAATAAAATCTTAAAAAAAAAACAACAATGAAAGACAAGACTGTGAATGCCTAGAGAAAGCAGAAAAATGGCGTTAACGACCCAAATGAAGATAAGAGCCGGGCACAGGCTCTTCATTGTGAGAGGACGAAGTAGAAAACACACGTAGGTTGGCTGTAAATTTGATCATGGGAAGGAAGACGAGGAAACTTCGGTCTGTACCTCACTCCTAACAGGATCATGGCTCAGGTATTCTAGCAAAGAGAAGGCAGCCCTTCTTTTATTTTTCTAAATTTTTAAAAAGAATTTATAGATTGATTTTAGATGGGGGCGGGGAAGGGAGGGAGATATCGATTTATTGTTCCACTTATAGAAGCATTCACTGGTTGCTTCTTGTATGTGCCCTGACTGAGGATCAAACCCACAACCGTGGCTCATCAGGATGATGCTCTAACAGACTGAGCCAGCCAGCCAAGCAGAGCACAGGTTTTCTTACTCTGAAAAAAAAAGGTCAAGCAGGCAAGATTCCTGCCCTATCGTGAGTGGGAGTAGACTGGAATCCACCTTTTTCCTAGCCATTCCATGTGATTAATTCAAAGCCTGAATAGTTAACAACTCTGGGCTTTAAACTTCTTATCAGCGACAGTTGCTCATATCAAATTTGGAAATTGTTTCAAGGGACTGGTTTTTAAAACACCTTTTGCTCCTCTCACATTCCCTCCATCTCACCCTCTCCTCTCCTCCACCGGTCCTTCTAGTTGTCGCCAGGAAAACACCAAAGCTTTTTCTCTTTACCTCGTTTTCCAATCAGAAAGTAGCATGCCCCAACACAATTCTTAGGTGAAAGGCCTGTGTCTAAGACAATATTTGATGTATGCCATGTTTTCCCAGAATTCCCTCTATCACAGTCACCACACAAAAAAAGTCTTAAATTATAGAAAGTCAAATAGCTCAACCTGCTCCTGTTTGAAAATCCACATGAAAATCCCAAGAACCTCGGGACCAGCATTTTTGTTATTCTAATTTGCATCCAACCCTCACTATCAGCCCTCCCGGCTCATTCCGGGCTATTATCTTTCATCTCCCATCTTGCTCAGTCAGTTCCACCCACTCCTCATCATTCTCCTCAGCAATCCTGTCCAAAAACCCTTAATTTGCCATTTTCACTGCTATTACGGTGGCTGAGGCAGCACTTCTTCCCTTTTATGGAAGAGAAATGAGGGTGGAAATGAGCTCTGCCCTGAGCATCCCTCACACAGCCAGGGCTAGACTGTAATACAGGTGCTATGTCCTTTCAGGGAATTCAGACACTGCTGCACCTTCCTCAAACCTCATTAAAATGGAAATGCTCATTGTAATTGGAGAGCACTTGCTGGGCTGCACATCATTCTGCTCACTGAAAGCACTCACTTTCTGGTGGTAGGACTAAAATAAATGCCGTTGAAGGAGAAGCCTTGTGCATGCCCAGAACTAGACCAGGGACAAAGAGACTGGAAATCAGAAAAGGCTTTAGACGGGTAGGGAATTCTTGGTTCTAGAAGTTAAAGCAGCTGAATGAAAGCTAGGGATGGCAGTATTTAGTCCGCCTGGCGGAAGGGAGGGTAAAGGTACTGTCAACACTTGAGCACAGGGAACATAGTCAATAATATTGCAGTAACTATGTACGGTACCAGGTGGGGTACTGGAAATGTCAGGGGGAACGCTCTGCAAAGTACAGGAATGTCTAACCACTATGCTGTACACCTGAAACTAATACAAAGTAAGACTGAATGTCACCCTGGCTGGCGTGGCTCAGTGGATTGAGCATTGGCCTGTGAACCGAGAAGTCACCAGTTTGATTCCCGGTCATGGCACATGCTTGGGTTGCAGGCCAGGTCCCCAGTTGAGGGTGTGCAAGAGGCAACCAGTCGATGTTTCTCTCCTTCTCCTTCTCCCTCCCTGCCCTCTTTCTAAAAATAAACAAATAAAATAGTCTTTAAAAAGACTGAATGTAACCTATAAATGAAAAACTTTAAAAAAATATTGTCAAGATTTTGGAAACTATATCCCAAAACTTGGAAGTGAGGGTTCAGTACAGTCACAAGGTGGGAAGACTTGTACCCCAGGAACAGCAGGCTGCGCCCTGCATTCCAGGCACGCAGCAGGCCAGACCACCCGGGTGTGTGGGAGTGCACCCTGCGACGTTCGCACCACAAAATCACCTAACCACACATTTCTCAGAACGTGTCCCCGTGGTTGAGTGGTACACAGCTGCGTGAGAGTTAAAGGTGCGAGCAAAGTTCGGATTAAACAACTGGTCACTAGCTCAGGCTAATTTATAAAATAACGTTCCTGGACATTATTAAAAGAACTCGACTATGTTAAATAGCAAAAGAGTCTAAGCACTGAGACATTTATGGTTTTAACTTTAGCTTTCTTCCTCTAAACTATGTTTCATTTTCCTGCTATAGACCTTAGAAACATACACCATTAGTTGTTTTCTCTCATAGTAATTTTCTTGTGAATGGCTTGTCAATAAAGAGAGTGAACCAGAATGCAATCATTTTTCAACAGCCCAAATGACCTCTAAACATTTATAGGCACACAAACATGTTCCATACTGCCTTGCATGTTGAATGATAAAATAATCAAAAGATCTGTAAACACTGAACTATGAAATTTTATACCCTAATTCCCCGGAGCCTGATATTAATGTGTTTAAGCCTCTAAACAAGGTAACCCAAGATTAACAAAGAGTATCCACTTAATACTTGTTTAATGCATCAATGAGTAAAACAAAAAATACTTATAAAATTTGAATTTTAAGACAAAATTACATTAAACAGTATTCCATTAAACATGTTTCAAGTCACTAGTATTTCAAATACATTACCCTAGAAGGGACAAACAGTTTCCTATACGAATTACATGGAATATAAATATGATTAGAGTAAGAAGATAACCAAATGATTCCTTTACTACCAACAGTTAGTTATGTAATTAACTTTTATTTTATCCCACGCCCTCAGTAATGAAAAGGTAAACACCTTTCTGGTGTTCTAACAGACTTGGACACGAAGTGCTGCCATTATTACTGAGGTGGAAGGCAGGGGTCAGGACTGACATGCAGTCCCTTCAGCCAGGCAGAGCCACCTGTCAGGAAGATGAGGTGTTTGCTAGAAATAAAAAACCGGCATCTGCTGTTCTAGACAGGAAATGCAGAAGTAGGCACGTTTGTGTAATAAGATGTGACTGATGAAGCACTTCCCTTCCGTCGAACTGGCTTTCATTTCCATAATCAACATGGCAAACCAATTTATCAATACACCCTATCAGCTGCTGAAAGTAATAATTTGCCAAAACAAAAACTTCTTTTTAATCTTTACTTTTACTCATTAATCACAGGTTTTTGAAGCTCTTACATACACACCGAGCCAGCCTAGACAAAGAACTGTACGTTAGCACACAGTGCCACAGTCTGTTCAGCTCAGAAACAGGGCTTGGTGTTGCTGAGTTGGCATTTAGGATTAAATATGAGAGATTAGAGGAAAATTGTAAGAAAGGAATCATGCCATGGAGACTAAATTAAAAATCAATCAAGAAAGAGTTTAGTTCCTTATAAAACATACTAGAATGCTGGTACTGATTCTGGCTAAGTGCTTTCGAATGTTGCTTCCATACTCCCTCCAAGGGCTTCCTTAACTCCCTGCTTCCCAATGTGTCACATAGTTCTATTTGCTGTTTGAGTTCTGTGACAAGGTACACAAGAAGTCGGATCTCGCCCCTCACAGAGCCCACAACTCCACCCCGCTGCCGCCAAGCCTTCTTATGACTTTCCTGCAACGATCCAAATTAGGCAGAGCGCCAGGTTTCCCCCGAACCCTCTGCCCCATCCCTTCTCCTGCCCCTCCAGTCTGCAGAAGTAGACTGCAAGACAGAAGGTGCAGTTACTAGTCACTATTGTACTTTACAACCGAGTCTCATGAACCATACAAGGAAGGAGGCAGGAACCTCTCTCATTTGCTCTGCATCTCAGCATCTCTGTGTTTTTCTGCTCCTCTGCCCCACCCCCCTTCCTCAGCCTCCACCCACCCCTGGACCACCCCCCACCCCCCCCAAAAAAGTATAATCCTTCCTTCCAGAGTGCTGAAGGGATTCAGCAAGATAACAAAGGTAGGCTCTTTAGTACTCAATAAATGATAGTGATGATAAGTTAACTATTTAAGAGAAAAGGGAAGAAACCCTAAACATCTAAGACCCCGAAGGCAGGCCTGTACAGAGTTCTGACTTGGACTCCTCCCCACTCAAACAGGGGCAATGTATGTTTTCTCCCTACAGCCCAGCACACACCCTGCATATAGCTACAGAGTTGGTGCCCTGGAAAACCATTGGTCTAATGAAAAAAAGAGTCAGGTGAAAGTAAAGCACTGCCATGGATCTAACTCTGGTATCTGGGCAAGTTATTTAACTTCATCTCGCCTTCATTTACCTGCTAGCTGGGACCAATGATGCTTGCCTCTGCTTAGCCATGAGCACAGTGAAGAGGGAACATGAGATACAAGTGTACCTGCTGCAGCACAAATGAAACTGAGACATTCAAATCACCATGTGCTTTGTTCTCTTTCTATGGGGATATCATTAAGTATAATAGGAGTGATGATCCCCACCTTTCAGGGGCTTACCGTGAAAACTGGGAATAATACAGACATGACCCTTGCACGGTGACTGACATGAAATAGGAGACCAATAAATTACGGCTATGATTTTCATCACCATGATTACCGAAGGACTTTAATTTCTTCCCCCTGTAAAAAGAATATGACAGAACAGCTGTGCAAACAACGTACACATTCCTTGAAATTAATAGATGTTCACGTCTCCACTTTCAGGAGCCCACTGTGTCCTTGTTTGCTGAATGAGTACGCTGTGTGCAATGCAAGTGAGTCAGGCCTCTCCGGCCCTCCTTGGGATGTGATAAAACCTGGTATAATGCTACTTAGCTCACACCACTGTTCTTTAAGACTCATACTGATGTATTTCATCAGAATTGTGTTACAAAGTAGACAGGATGTTTATTTTTATCACCACACCTTCAGAGTCATCCACGCAATAGAAGTCAGCCAGCCACTAAGAGACTCCCAAAGAAAGAATGAATCTCTCTACAGGCTTATCATCTATCTGCTCAGTCTAACCCTGAGTGATCCTTGTGAAATTTCTCCAGCTTTGTTCTTCATATGTGAAGTATATTAGGCTCACCTAATGTGTTTTCGTCATGTTATTAGCTCATTTGATCTTCACACTGCCCCTCTGAGAGATGCAAGTAGGTATCATGGTCTCTGTTTTACAGCTTGAAAAACTAACATGCCACATGGTCAGGTGACTTCAGCAGGGCCGGTGACCAAGAGAGAATGAAAATCCAAGTTCCTGGGCTAAGCTTCTTTCCAACGCACTTTGTGATTTTCACGTGTCTCCAGTGTTCCAGGAAATTACAATGTATCTGAACAATCGACCATTTTTTAAACACCACAAATAATACATTCAGATGGATATAATGCACATTGTTTTCTATGCAGTTGAACCAGTCTTGCTATTGGTAATATATAAAATGAAAATAATGACATCTCAGAAGAAAAACATCCATTATCAGTCAAAATAAGAACTAGTATGTCAGACAACTGAACCTCTTGAGCTTCAGGTCCAAAGTCTGGGTTCTGGGCTAATTCCAGCTTGAATTATTTGTGCGACTTTGGACAAATTCTTTCTCTCTCTGGAGTTTCAGTTTTACCATTTATAAAATAAGGATGTTGGACTAAATGTAACTGGCAGATATTAAAATTACCATAATTACAAATCAGCAGTTGACTACATGAAGTTATTTATCTCTTTAGCAGTAAGTTACTAGCATAAAAAAACCAATAAGCATAAAGATCAGAGAGCTAATAAATGAAATAAGCCAGTCAGAGAAAGACAAGTACCAGATGATTTCACTCATGTGGAATCTAATGAGCAAAATAAACTAACAAACAAAATAGAGACAGACTCACAGACAGAGAGAAGGCTGACAGCTCTCTGAGGGGAGAGAGGTTAGGTGGTTGGGTGAGAAAGGTGAAGAAATAAAGCAAAACAAAATAAAACTCATGGACACAGACAACAGTACAGAGATGACCAAAGTGAAGGGTGTTGGGGAAGGCAGGAGAGGGTAAAGGGGAAATCAACGGAGATAGAAGAAGACTTGACTCAGGGTGGTGAACACACAATACAATATACAGATCACGTATTACAGAATTGTATACCTGACACCTGTATAATTTTATTACCCAATATCACCCCAATAAATTCAATAAAAAGACTGGAAAACTAAGACCAATCACATTTATAGCACTCTATATAACACTGCAGAATACTGTTATTCATTTAACTACAACGTGGCTGTTCTCATGAACAAGCTGCAGTAAAATCACTAGTTGCACCGACCCGTGTGCCCTGGAGCCTTGGCAGAGCCGCGGTCAGGGGTCGCGGTGTCTGTTCACGGGGCTCATGGGAAAGCCCTGTCTCTGCGGTGCCCTCCGTCTGCGCTCAGCTCGCCCTGTGGGTCCAGGCAGAGGGGAGAAGCAGCCTCACTCACATCAGCCCGGGGCCTTGCAGAGACCTCAGCGGTTCGGGACAAGCCAGCCAGTCCGATTTCTCACTTCAGGAAGAGGGTCTCTGTGACAGAGGTGAGGCTGGCTTCTGTCACTTCCCACACCAGTCCTTGAAATGCATTTTTATGATGAGTTTTTCCTCTTAAAAATGTCCCTGAAAATTTATTTAAACCTGGTTTTTTACCTGACCTCTGTCCCATAAATTGCTTTTTTTCTCCTTATCATAATTGCCATTTAAAGTGATCAAAATGCATTAGGAAAAATATTTCCACTTTCTGTAACTTTATAAATATGGAATAGATATATCTGTTTATCTTGCATTTTGATGAATGCCCCTTTTGACACTTTACCCAGCTTGACAGAAACCAATTATGATATTCCTCAGAAGTTCCTTGAGAAAGATGATTAAATGAATAATAATAGATCCTTAATGCTTCCCTAGAGAAAGAAAGATGATTTCCGATGGCCAGGAGGTAACCTTGGAACACATCTAGAGAAGGGTTCTGCTTTCGTGTAATGAATGTTTCTGTAGATAGAAATGTTGCAACAGCCTGACTTTCTTTTCATGTAATGACAGCACACTTGAAGTGATTCATAATACCTTTTAAAATAAGATAAAACAATCCTAATTTTAAAAGTTTGCATAAATAAGGAGCAGGGTGGGCATTCTTTTCCATTACCAAATTACGCAGTCATTTCTCTCCCAGAAACAGTTCTCCAGAACTCGGTCAATGATTTAGCCAAGTTCAATTGCTAAATCAGGGCTCAATTGAACTTGCTCGATGAACTTGCATCAGGGAGGGAGAAGATAGAGAGAAAAGCCCTGTCTTTAGGTGGTTCACTTTCTTAGCAGAGGTCAGAGAGCATACAGACACAGGTTATCTCATATTAACTACAAAATATGCAACAAGAAAAAGAAGTGAAAAGTGCAGACAGAACAGGAAAAGGGAAACCGGAGTTAATGACCGAAGTTCACTGTTCATGATCTTGTCCAGGCCACACTGGCATGGAGCACAAATCCGAACCACCTTTGCCACTCTGGGTCCCCGTCAGGCCACCCACCTTTGGTAGTTCACCAAATTGAGAACTCACACACTATCACCACAGCCATCTGCTCTGTGTTCCAGTCCCTGGGGAACTGACAGTTTCAATCCATTAATTTAATCACACCTGCAACTTAAGGTGTTGCACCTCCCTAGTAGTAGCATATGAGTAGCACTTTTCTGCATCATTACTAATTTTTGTCAGGAGAGAGCGTCTTCATTTGGCCTCTCTCAGAAACGGATGCCGAGATGTAGACAGGTGCAAACAGTTATTTCGGAGGTGACACCGGGAAACGGCGGAGGAGCAGGGTAGAGAAATGGAAGCCAAAATGGGGGAGGGGGGCAGGGTATTAGGCAATTTATCACTGAAGGTGAATGGCGCAAAATCTGTGCAGGGGGCCTTGGCATCCGTGGGACACATGCCTCAAAACGGAGCAGGAGGCGGGGGCTGCTCCCTGCCGCTGGGGCATGAGTTCTTTGGCGCTTTTGTCTGAGAAAGCACCAAAGAAATGCAGGGGCTGCCAGGTGGGAGTTGAGCTGATGTCCCCTGAAGTTGAAGGGGGACAGATGGCAGCACTGGCAGTATCTGCTGCAGAGAGGGAGCATAACTGGAAAACATCTGGAAAGAAAGGATTACTTCAGCCATCCTTCATTCTCCTTTCCACCCCACTCACATACTAATACTAACTCTTTGCCTATGACTTTTTTAGGTGTATTTTACAACACTGAAGACAAAATGCATCTATGTTACAATCTATGGTCACATAATAATTTATCAACTATTGTCCTATGTCTACAGTTACAAAAATTTCATTTTAAAGATGACATAACATTCTTTCTTGCAGATACACTTTTCACTTCCTCTGATACTTCTCGAGTTATCAGGGTAGATAAGGAAATGAGTTTGAACAATTTGAAGAATGAACCAATGTGCATGCAAACATGTACTAATATCAAAGCTAGAGATATGGTTTGCTGAGAGAGAGAGAGAGAGAGCGAGTGAGAGCCCAGAGAAGGGTGGTTAACTGGAGGCCTTCAGGGAAGGGCCCAAATGGGGAACGCCTTATGTTGGCTTTGAAGGACAAATGGAGGAACGGGGAGCAGTGAAGGTGCCAGGCAGGAGGCGGGGCCTGTGGAAGGCACTCGGGGGTGGGTGCTCAGCATCCTTGGCTGTGGGGGAAAGAAGAGCTTTAACAGTCCCCCCCCCCTCCCTCCCCCCCCCCATGGGATTGTTTTACCATTGCCCTCCCCATGTTGATATTGCAGTGAACAGCCCAGCCCCTAGCTGTTTGGTTTTTTGGAGGATTCCTCAAATACAAATGGCTAAAGCTGGAGTCACCTAGTCCAAAGGAAGGCTCATTTATCAGCTCTCTCTTAACTCTGGAATGTGGGTGATGAAATTTCTGCAAATTGATTCAGTGGACTCAATGCAGGACAAAACCTGCAGAGTTTTTTCTTCTTTTTTCTCCATCCACCCCCCCCCCCCTTTCTTTGTCTTCCATTTAGGTGTTTTGCCTTTTCCTTGAAAGCTTCTGCAGTGCGGTCCAGCCGCAGGGGCACCAGGTTGGTGACTGCATTCAGGCTAGCCGTGCCAAACAGAGCGGAACACCAGAGGTAAGACCAAATCACCTTGTGTTGTGATAGCACTCCTTTTAAAATGCTTCTTTTTCAAAGAAGAAAAAAAAATCCCTTTAGAAACCTGAAAGCAAGTTGCTGCCCTTTATTTAAAAAATTTAAATAAATTTCAAGACCATTTTAGTTCCTTCTGTTTTCTATTTCTAAAGCATTTTAACCAATATTTTATGAAGTAATCCTCAAAGTTTTTTTCCCCATTCATCAGATATTCAAATTAAAAGGTGCTTGACAAGATAAAGAAAAAAGTCTCCCTTTAACCCTTTTAAAGTAGTTTTTATATAAATACAAGAAAGCAGCTTGAGGCAAATTACTTTTTATTTTTCTATTTTTATTTTTTTAAGATTTTATTTATTTATCTTTAGAGGGGAAGGGAAGGAGAGAGGGAGAGAAACATCAATGTATGGTTGCCTCTCGTGAGTCCCCTGCTGGGAACTGGCCTGCAACCCAGGCATGTGCCCTGACTGGGAATCGAACCTGGATCGTGTGGTTCGCAGGCCCGCACTCAATCCACTGAGCTACGCCAGCTAGGGCTTATAAATTACTTTTTAAAATTATACAAGCCAGATACAAAGATGTTGACAATACATATTTAGAGAGGAATAAAAATTTAAAGCAATATTCAGTAAAGTGATAGTATAAATCTATTTGAACTTTTAGTCAAATACTAAAAAAATATTATATTAACCCATATACTTCTTCATAGAACTCAAGACTTGGTACACTTGATTTAGTTTATTAGTCATGTCACAGATATAAAGAAATAAAATTAAGTAAATAATTCTGATTCACAAAATTCTTGGCTTTTACGGTCAGCAGCTTTGCTTATTTTTTTATTTTCAACTTTTCTTGAAGTCATTATTGCTTTAGATAAAATTGCTTCAGACCATTTCCCAAGAAATTACATAATGCCTCTCACTCCTTTGATTTTTTAAAAAATAATATTTCTATTCAAAGTAGAGTCAGAAAAACATAGCATAGGAAATGTTTCCACATAGGTTCTAGTGCAGTTTCCAAGAAGAAAACAAAACTATCTTTTAGGCCATCTGGTCCTCACTCAAATAATGTTATTTACCAAGAGAAGGTTGGAGGCATTAGCTTCTAAATCTCCCTCCTTGTTTCATTCAAACAACGTCACTGAGACAGAGCATCACCATCCGCACTCCTGCTCACCCAGACCCGCCCTGCAGCAGTCTGTATCCTAGACGCATCAAACTAGTCCAAATGACATGATTCAGGGGCCTCCTGATTGTTGCCACTGTCTGGTAAGTAACCCTTAGAAAGATGTGTGAGGTTGTTGACAACCGGATGCCACCAGCGCCGTGTTAGAAAGATCAGAAGACCCTCTGACAACCCTGCTGCCTCCTCGGCTGCACTCTCCAAGCCTCCACCCCGACATTACTGTATTCTAGGCACTGGGGGTGCAGAGGTAAGTGCAACGGCCCTGGTCAGGGCTCGCAGGTGCTTTGCCAATAGCAGATGAAACATAGGAAGATAATTTCAATCCGATGTGACAGGTAAAGACATATGCTGCGGGGAGGGAATGGAGAGCTGACTGTCTTTTAGGGTTTTCTTCCTTTTTCTGCAAATGTTCATTGTTGTAGACCGCCCTGCCTGGTTCTAGGAATTGTATCTCTACCCCTTGTGGTTAAGGGACGACCTTTGGAGTGCCAGCCACGGGAGACAAAGCTTGTCTCTGGTAACAAATGCTGCCTCCGTTTCCTCTCCCTGCCCCCAAAGTATGGTCGGAAGCCAATGACCAGTAAGACCCCTCACAGTTGGGGGGTGGGGGGCAACCTAAGCCAGACTCAGTCACATGGGAGGCCTTCATGGAAGGACTCTGGGGGCTGCAACAAAGACCAATGGACTCTCACCCCCCCAGCTTTGACAAAGCCCGAGTCCCCGTGTTCTTTGGGAGAAGTGTTTCCTGGCTCTAATCCCCTTAAGCCTGAATACCTGTTGGGGAGAGGTGCAGCTCCTTGCCTTGCTAGAGCATGTCCTGGGGAAAACTCTGGCATCACAAAGAATTCCTGAAAAACCTGTGAAATCTGCTCTGCTCAGAGTGCTTTCATTCATATGTTAAGGGTTCAAGCAGGAAACCCTAAAACTGTTCCTGACAGACTCTGACTCATACTAAGCCCTCAGATTTCTATGAAATGTTATCTACTGTTTGATCCTTGCTGCCCTGTATTCCTGTGTATTACAACCCAATAAAAGGCCCTGCAGGAGGGGTCTTGAGGCCTTTTTCTCCTCAGAGAAACTGGCCACTGCCCACAGCCTTTTTCCTCTAGGATATGGCCACTTTTCCTCCCTAAGCAGATCACATCATGCCTCGGCCATATTTACACACCTCATCCGTGGCACTAGGGGGGATTTGCGAGGAAAGTTGCCCCCACAGTTCATCTTGGGTAAACACCCTCAGAAAAGATAAGTTCCCCTCTTACTTGAACTGGAACATCTTACCTTTTCTCATCAAACCGTATTTGTCCTACTTTAAAAATAATACAGGGAGTCTGCTGCAGAATTTGGGAAGATTTGCCAGGCTCATGCTAATGCAGCCACTGCCATATCGGGTGGATGAGAAGACCTGATGTAACCACTGAACACGAGGGAGGCAGCATCTGGCCCCTCACCCATTTACAGGTGAGGAAACGGAGGCTGGAGAGGTCAAGTGGCTTGTCTGACCAACCAGAGGGTGCCAAAGAGGCCTCAAAGCTTGGTTCCCTGACCCACCCGTTCTCCTCTTCACTCCTGTGATGAGCCCTGCAGAGTCCCCACTGCACACCAGCTGCACAGGGCACGGCGTGGAGTTGGAGCCTGCATGGGACAGACTCTGCTCCTGCTCCTTCTGCTCAATGCCAACTGTCAACTGCACTCTGGGGCAGACGAAGAGTTATTTGGGAGAGACCCTGTTTATTCAAAGGGATGAGATGAACAAAATTGAAACGTCTGAATTAATATGAAGTACACAAGGTGACGCGGATCCTCGAGGTAATACAATGAATGAGGCATCGCGTACGGGTAGACACTAATGAATAATCACACTCTACCAGAACAGTAGCTCTGCTGAGTGAGGATAAGTGACCTGAACTGTGCCTTTGCTCTTAATCTTAGGGACAAAGGAAAGAGAAGATGAAGCAGCTTTCTAAATAAAGTTTCAGGAAAAGGCTAAGGTAGCAAAGTTGTTGCTATCCATTGACCAAAAAAGGGGGGCGGAGGATTTACCTTGTGGACCCCCTCTTTTGAAGTCTAATCTCCTATAAAACCTGATTAAAATGGCATTGTAACTACTATTCCTATTGAAATGTCTTTAGGTTTAAAAATATGTATACAGAAAGTAATCTGCAAATACATCATTGTGACAGGGCATTCTGAAAGCTGGAAAATTTTAGTTCAAGTCATAGCTAATAAGCTTAGTAATCAATGAGTGTAAAAGCTACTGTTCCAGGAACTGAAGGTGTGACCCACCCTGACTCCAGGAGACCACAAGCAGTTCCACCTTTGTGCCCCAGGAGGACTGCAGGCAATTCAAGACGGTGTCTGAGCCACTGTACTCCAGGGGGAGATGACCACCGCCCAGGACACAGAGAAAGACCACCATCTGGGCACAGCTAAAGACCGCTGCCCAGGGCGAGAATGCTGCGGTTTCTTAATCCAATTAACTCTTCCCCTGAATTCCAAACCCCTTACCTATACTTTGTTCTCCTTATAAAAAGGGTCCTTTAAAAATGGAATTTAAAACTGTCTGCGAGGGTAAAATCCTTCTCAGATCGCCGGCCATCTGAATAAAGTGCCCATAAAGATTCGACCCCTGTCTCTGCTTGTTGGGTCTGGTAGGTGACAGGCAGCATGAACACTGGTTTTTCCGGTTTCAACTGCAGTGTTTACTGAACTGCTCCTAGGTGTGGCTGGGGGTTCAGGTGTCAGATGGAGCTGGTGTGAGGGACTCAGTAATAATTCTTTCAATTCTGAGAAACCAGATTCCAATCAGAAATCCCAAAGGAAAGAAAGGTGTGTCGGTTGCTCCTTGTGTCTTTGGCTGTCAGAATCCTAGAAGAACATGCCCTCTGCTTGCTGTCCCGTTCAATAAGGAGACTTGAGCAGAGCGGACCTTCTGGGGTGCTCTGATTTCTGCAGATCTCAGATACTGCAAATCTGGGAGTTGCCATTTCTCAACCTTTTTCAGCCTAAATCTTCTTTGGACACTATGACTGGTCACTTTACCGCTACATGTCACCTAATCAAGCTAGGATTAAACGGTGGCAACACAAAGCACAGACGCCCTGGTCAGAGTCTTGGTGACACCAGTCAGTGCCCACAGGTCCCTTCAAATACAGGGGAAGTCAGTGTCAGCTACGCATCTGTGACATAAGAAACTGGCCTACAAGAGCAGTAAGAGCCATGGATATGTGTTATCTTGAGCGAGTCCCTCCTTGTCCAGTCGCTGCCAGGCAGGACGTTTCCACACCCAGCTTCCTTTCCAAAGGAACTTGAACTTAAAGCAAGATTTGACTTTGAAATATTCAAAGTTCATCTTCCCATCATGCAACGGGGGAAGAGTATGACAATATTAATCTCAAAATGCCCTCTGTTGAAGGCCTTCATTTCCCAAGGAGCCACAACACAGAACGTCAGGTGGCTGCAGGCCGCTTTAGGGAGGAAGAAATGATGCCTGGAAGGACCCATATCAGACCTCCGGGTGGCAACCAAAGCCACCCACAGTTGTAGGATCTCTTTTGGAAAGTTCATGCCCAGAAACAGGTTTTCAGAAATAGGGTGTAGCGATCCACATAGCCTACAAATATGCCAAGGGCCATTCTACAAGGGACCCCAAACGCAATTAATGTATTTGGGCTGTAAACCATGTACAGAGAACATATGGCAAAATTTTCACTTTATCTTCACTGAAACCTATGCTGAAAACAAGAACTAGACAAGTGCACATTCTTTACTTGTTTGGGGGATTTGGAGGATTTGGGTTATTTTAATTTTTTGTTTAGACTCATGCTGGGAACCTCTCATGAGATCAGCTATCAGTCAAATCTGGGGCAGAAATATGCTGAATTGGCCCTCTCCCTCAATATGTTTAGTTCCTCAGACTGGGTACATTCTGTGCGTATAAACACTGTGCAATGTGACAAATGGACTCTGGTGGTTGACCACAAAGCTGATTGGGTAAATCACCATAACGGAAGGCTACCAGGGTGACTGACCTCTCCCGTTCCCTCTCTCTGACCCTTTCTCTACCTTATGACAAGGTTACTGTAAAGAATTTAGGCTACAACAGGCATGGTCAGGCACACTTCATTGCATCCTTTAATATTCTAAACAGCTCCTATGGGTTGATGAGATAGGAGTGTTTCCCGTCACGCAGTCCCACACGGGCACGCTCCCTAGTTCAACAACCTGGGGGAAGGCTACGCGAAACACCGCTATTCACTTCACCTGTGAAATTCAACTTGGAGTGTGGGATTCGTATAATGCAGTGAAGTCAAATAGGCGGGGAAGAAATTCTGAATTCAACCTCTTTCTTACTAGCTGTGACTTGAGCAAGGCACTTGAACTCTCAAACTTCCCTTGTCTCAGCGGCAGTGCAATCCAGTTCAAGAGACATTTGGGAAGTAGCACGGACTGTGCTAGGCACGGGGGAGCTGGAGGTACGATCAGTGCACACCAGCCCTGGCAGGTCCCAGTGCGCTGCAGGATTCTGTGCCCTGTGCAGAGGGCTCAAGGCAAGTCATGTCCGGGCACCACGACTCTCCAGCACCTGTGGCAGTTTCGCTTGGCTGCTGAAAACCCTCAGTGTCCCAGGGGACAGAGAACTCACGTGGCAGTTTCACAGCCCTTGGAAGAGACTGGTGGATCTCCCACGTGGATGGACCCAAGCAGCCCATGGAACCCAACCAGACCACCCAGGAGGAACCTCGCCAGGAGCTCTTGCCAAGTTTGGAAACACTGAGATCTGGACTCCTCCCCTACAAACCACATCACTTTCCTTTTTGAGTAGAAGGCAGGAGGATAGGGACATGAGAGGAACTTGGCAAGTAAACAGACGGTATGGGTAGCACGATCTTCCCTTTTGGGGGCTGAGGACAGAAGCGCAGGAGATCCTCCCAGAGAGAGAAGGAGAAGTGGGGAGGGTGGCATTTCCTACTTGCAGGCAAGGGCACTATGACCTTCTCTGCCACTGGCCCACCGTGCAACCCTGAGTCACTGACTTCCTGTTTGTCCAAACAGGAAGGGTCAGGTGAGATACCACTCACGTTCCTGAAAACCTTGGCATGCCCCAAACTATGCCACTGTCAGCCCCACCAATTCACAGCGAAGGGTGGCTCCAGCACACCCTCCTTGCCAACGGAACTCCGAGATGGCCCTGTGCGTAGGTCTGCCCGAGAGAAGACCACCAGCAGCCAAAGCACCAGTCCTGCCACAGGGGAAGCTGCTGCAGCCCAGAACCAGAAAACCCAGCGTTTTCTCCTGGTGCCTTCTTAAACGTGTCTCCCTTTGCAGTTAGACATGTCTTCTCCCACCAGGTGTGCAAAAGGACCTTGCAGCCTGCTTGACCCTGAGAGGAGGGACCTGAAGACCTCTTGGGCAGACTACAAACCCAGGGCCCTGCCCCTTCAGGGCAGATAGGGCCGGCTGGCTCAGCACTCTGTTGATAGGAAGTCACATTGTATGTGTCCAGTTCCCCCACCCCCAGTGCAGACAATATAGCATTTCTGGCTGGGGTGACTGGATTCTGGCAATATTTTTACTGCCCTCAGAGGTGCTCTGTGATCAAAGACCTTTTTTGACTGAAGAGGCCAAGGACCCAGGTGAAGGAGCAGCCGTCCCACGACCACCTGAAAGCCCAGTGACAGAGCACACATCTGCCTCTGCAGGCAGGATGAAGTGCGCCCTCCCAAAAGGCAAGAAGTAAAATAAGCAGGGAAGAGCCAGACAGTCCCCTGGGTTCAAACTCTAGCTTGGCCTCTGCAGGCCTTTGACTACATTTCTCTGCTTGTCTACGCTTTGGTTTCCTGGTCTCCCCGCCTCTCAGGAGTGTCGGGTAGGTAACAGTGGGGTCAACAGGGCTCTTCACAAATATTCTGCTTTTGTTTTCTTTCCTTCCAACCACACGACAAGATGATACTTCCCCTCCTTACCTGTTTCCCCACAAAATATAAGGTGTGGCCACGTCACCTACTTTGCTAGGGAAACATCACCTCTGAACAGAAGCTCCAAGCAGTTCTCTGTAGGCCGCCCTTACTTTGTGCCTGTAGACCAGCAATGTTTCAGAGAGTGGCTCAGCCCGAGTCCCCGAGTCCCCAGATGACCTGCAATGGTCCTATTAGCAAGATTTTGTTGCTTTTTGCCACTGTCATTTGGGTGCAATTGTGATAGCAGCATAATCTAACTCATGCATTCTTTACAGGAGTAACAGTGCTGAGAACTGGTGTTTGGGGGTTGTGAAAAATATACCATAGTCCATGGCACTCCACAGGGCCATGGTGCACAAACACACAGCATAATTGTGGCATTAACATCTGATGAAGGGAGGGGTTCTACAGGTATTTAGGGAAAAGGAAATCTAAAAAAACTTTATAAGCACCAAATGTTGTTCCGACTGATAGAGCAGCACATGGCTGAAAGACCTGGCATAGAGAGAGTCAGTGCTGTTGCCTTAAGAGAGACGTAAAGAGGGTCCCTATACAGCATACCATCTAGACAGCTTACTTCTTCCCATTTGTCGTCTTTTTCCCTAGCTCTGTGACGGTAAAGTGTTTTCTCTTCTTGGCTCATGACTAAGTTCCTAGTGCCTAAGATAGCACTGGCACATAGGAGGTGTCCATTTAGCATTTGTTGAATCAATGAATAAATGATTGAGACAGAAATGACCCCAGTCCTCTGAGTTCCAAGCCTAGTGAACAGCCAGTTACATGCTAAAGCCAACAGAACAGGCCACGCCTGGAGGCAGAGAAGGCGCCTGGGAGGAACTGGTATATGGAGTGTGACCTGAAAAATGAGAGATTGGACAAACAAAAAGCAAAAAACAAAAGGGATGATATGAAATGAATTCAGTTAAAAGACAAAAGACTATCTCAGGCCAAAGGAACAGAACACAGATTATACCCTGGCAGCCAATAACCTGTATTTCATCAGCGGAGACGTACTCAGCCAAGCAGTTAGTTGGCTCACATCTAGAAGCGAGAAATTATATTACAACGTGTAATCAGAGTTTCTCTTTAAACATTCAAAAGAAGGGGCTGACAGCTGAGAGAGACGAGAGCGAGCACAGAATGAGGCACTGAAACACACCTGGTGCAGCACAAGCAGTGAGGGTGGAGCAACGTCCATCCTGAAGGGCTTGGAATGTCATTGGTAAGGCATTTGAACTTGATCCTAAGGGCATCAAAGAGCCACTGAGGTGCCTCAAGCAAGTGCAGTGAATCGCTGCTCTCCGTGGTCAAGGGAGATCATTCTGGTTGAAGTATGAGGAGTGGCCTGGCGTCCTGCAGGTCCAGAGGTTGAGTGAACAAAGATCAGATAATCACAGGAATTCAGACAAGACAGGATGCTGGCCTAGATGAGTGAGGGGTGATGATGGGGACTGGAGGTTCCAGGGGCATCTATGTTCCCTCCATCGTTAGTGACTCCCCCCCATCTGTCCACAGTGTCAGTACGCCCAGTAAGACATCTGCCCGGCTTCCGCCACACAGCCTTTTTGGTTGTATAGAGTCAGCCCCAGGACTGTCTTCTTGCACCCTGTGAGGTAAGAAAAATAAATCCATTTCTTACCAGTATGCATTCAATAAAAACATCCAGCAGGAGACAGAATTAACAGAATTCAGTCAACACAGGATGGGTATTTACCTTGTGGAATTGTAGGCATTTAGTATCCCCACACTGTCCAACATTGTCCAACGCTGGGGGCAGGCAACAAATATGAATGTTATCATTCCCTCTCTTCCCGTCCCTGATTAGGAGCAAACACCCTCAGGTCAGAAACCAAAGACTCTGGTCTTCCTTTCACATTTCTGTAGAAACCAGCAAGTGAAAAACTTGCACATGGTACACACCAAGCATTC
This sequence comes from Sturnira hondurensis, assembly GCF_014824575.4. Taxonomy (NCBI): domain Eukaryota; kingdom Metazoa; phylum Chordata; class Mammalia; order Chiroptera; family Phyllostomidae; genus Sturnira; species Sturnira hondurensis. Next base: position 10,788,191 of record NW_028091156.1, read on the forward strand.
CCCGCACGTGTGGCTGGTCCACCAGCCATTGTAACCAACCCTTAAACACTAGCTACACGCGGGGAGAGCAGTGTTTCTAGCCAATGTTTTCAGACACATGCAGAATTCCAAATGCATTACTCAGGCTGCTGTAGCTATGAAAGATAACTGTACCAGGAGATTTTTAAGTCTCTTTTATTTAGCTCATCTAGCGAGGGGTTGATTGGTTTGACTTAGAGTCATGGTGAAAGCAGAAATAAACTTTACTTTGAAGACTTTATTCTGATTAGATAATCCTTTGGGTACTACCTGATATTTGAAGAACATGTCACAAGTAGAAAGGAAACATAGGAAAAGCACTGAGAAACAGCCAAACAAAAAGCTATTTAACTTCTCTTTCAGTGTGCTTATTTTATGTAAAGAGGGAGAAAGATTAGGTAAATTTGTTCTGATCGGAGAACAAAGAGAAACTAAAGCAAAAATCAGCTAAAAAGCAGTTCGGAATATGATCTCAACTCTGTTGGGAAAACAACCAAACGCTTACATGTGTAGGCAGGCAGGCCATGCAGGAGGACTGGACGTTACCTTCTATCATCACAGAGGGGTGTACTGGATTGCCGAACTGCCTGTGACAGCATACGTCACTTTTATAATCAGGAAAAAAGGGACTTCCGCCAAGATGGAGGCATAGGTGGAAACACTGTGCCTTCTCCCACAACCAAGTCTGACTACAACAAAGGTTTGGAGAACAAAAACACAGTCAAAGAACAGAAAATTGAATTATACGGAAGTCCGACAACAAGGAACCGTTCAACCAGGACGGTAAGAGGGGCGGAGCCAGCAGCGGAGCTGGGTCAGGCAGGAAGGATCCTCAGATCTAGGCGTGCAAGTGGCCCAGACCCAGTCAGGGTGCGGGGCAGATTGACGGAGGTCACACATTCTCGCACAGTGAGATGGACCACGCAGGCCCCAGGGGGTGAACTCAGTGGTGGAGGGCTGACGGCGGTGGCACACTCACGTGCAGTGGGATGAAACGCACGGGCCCATGTGACGGTGGCGGCTGCGGCACCTGTGGGGGCTGCGGCAGTAGGCAGCAGATGGGACGCCATTGCTCCTCTTTGACCCCGTCCCCACATACAGCGTCACAACCCAGCGACTTAGTTGCCCTGCTCTGGTGAACACCTAGGGCTCCGATCCTGATACGTAACAGGCATGAACAGCCCAAAAGATGGCGCAAGAAGAACTCAAAGTCTCAGAGCCGATAACTCTAAGTGACCAAGAGATTGTCAGCCTCTCAGAAGCACAGTTCAAGACACTGTTTAACAGGATGCTCACAGAACTGGTTGATTATAGTCACAAATTAGAGGAACATATGAAGGCTAAACTAATTGAAATGAAGGGAGATGCTGATGGAAAGGAAACTGGGACTCAAATCAATGGAATGGACCAGAAGGAAGAACGAAACATCCAGCCAGAAAGGAATGAAGAAATGAGAATTTAAAAAAATGAGGAGAGGCTTAGGAACCTCCAGGACATCTTGAAACGTTCCAACATCTGGATTATAGGGGTACCAGAAGGGGGAAAGAAACAGCCACGAGTGGAAAACGTATTTGAACAAATAATAAAGGAGAACTTCCCCAATCTGGCAAAGGAAATAGACTTCCAGGAAATCCAGGAAGCTCAGAGAGTCCCAAAGAAGTTGAACCCAAGAAGGAACACACCTAGGCACATCATAATTACATTAGCCAAGACCAAAATGAAGGAGAGAATCCTAGAAGCAGCAAGAGATAAGGGGACAGTCACCTACAAAGGAGTACCCATCAGACTGTCAGTGGATTTCTCAAAAGAGACCTTACAGGTAAGAAGGGGCTGGAAAGAAGTATTCCAAGTCATGAAATCCAAAGACTTACAGCTAAAATTGCTTTATCCAGCAAAACTTTCATTTAGAATGGAAGGACAGATAAAGTGCTTCTCAGATAAGGTCAAGTTCAAGGAGTTCATCATCACCAAGCCCTTATTATATGAAATGCTAAAGGGACTTATATAAGAAAAAGAAGATGGAAAATATGAACAGTGAAAGGACAGCAAACTCACAGTTATTAACAACCACACCTAAAACAAAAGCAAACCAAAAGGACAGCTAGATCAGGAGTGGAACCATAGAAATGAAGAACACATGGAGGGTTAGCAACAGGGGAGTGGGAGGAGGAGAAGAGGGGAGAAGGTACAGAAAATAGCATAGACAGTAGGTAGAAAATAGATAGGGGGAGGGCAAGAATAGTGGGGGAAATATAGAATCTAAAGAACTTGAGACACGTGGTTATAAACTAAGGGGGGGAGAATGGTGGGGGAGGGAGTGTGCAGGTGGAGGGGAATGAAGGGGGGGAATAGAACAACTGTAATGGTATAATCAATAAAATATATTTTTTTAAAAAAGGAAAAATGGTGCTTCTTAGAAAGTTTTTTATACAACATTCCTGTGACCTGACAGAGGTGTCTACAAGGCTTTAACCAACCTTGGTGAGTCTGTAGGGTGGCCCCTCTTGCTAATGACATCTGTCTCCTCTTCGCAGGTGCCCAAAGGGGGAAAATAGGAAGTGTGGGTGAGCCTATATAGTCCAGGGGACAAAAATAGTTCTGAGACAGAAAGCACCCAAGAGAAGTAACTTTGAATATGTGTATTAATAAACCACTGAGTGCTTTGAGTTTGAACATGTAAAATTATTCTGACAAATGAAAAGCCACCACACACAATAAAACAATCACACTGTAAAGAGACCTGGGGGACAGGATCTGCGCTTCGTCCCTCCACACTGAACAGTAAACGGAAGCTCTTTTGTAACTGGAGAAATTGGAGGAGTAACTCTCAATTGAATAAGTGATTCTGTTCAGTGAAATCTGCCCCCGTGCAGCTAACTAATTATATTTACCAGAGAAAAGTACATTATCTAAAGAAATAAATCAACCTCTAAAAGGAAATGTGATCTCTAAGCATATCTGGTAAGCTGTGTTTCACTTTTTTGTTGTTGTTGTTTTCCAGCACAAAGATTTGATAACTTATCCAAAGAATAAAACTTTCCCTTCAGTGGGAAGAAACTCAACAAATATTCACTGATGAGCAAAATACTGGGTTAAAGAAAAGGAGGTCAACCAATTTCCTTTACTTGGATAATAGAACACAAATAAAAGAATGGACATTGGGTTAAGAACCTCAGTAGGAAAGCAAATCAGGCTGGATGGGTTGGTCTGACATTTCTCAGAAGTTTGCTTCTGACCTCTCAACAAGAAGCCATTCCAGGAAAGAAAGCCAGGAAAGCGGACAGCTGTGTGTACGGCCATGTGGGGTGAGGCCCGGACAGGAGGGACACTGGAAGGACAGGGCGGTGCACATGGGCTATGAAGGCGGAGCTGGAACACAACCCAGGATGATCGAGTGAAAGGAGACTTAGAAAGAACAACTGTCAGAGACGCCATCAAACTTTACCACCAGGAGGTAGAAGAGAAGGCCCATTTGGGTGACACATCACAAGCGGTAACATCTAAAGAGAAATGGGGAAGAGAGAGGCCATATGTCCTCGTGGGACTCTGTGGCCAGCTCCCAGACATGTTTTAGTTCAAGCAGGACGATGTATCACTGAGCCGTTCCTCTCTGCTGGGCAAAACTGATGGGAACCTGCTCTCCAGTTGTGTGACCTCATGTCCTTATGTATGGCAGGTTTCACTGTACACACAAGAGGGGAGAACCCTGAGAGTGCAAACAAGCAGGCTCTGCAGGCAAAGGGACCGAGAAGCACCAACCGGCAGTGACCACACAGTCACGGGAACATGAAGTATGGCATTGGGAACACAGCCAACCACACTGCAGTAGTCATGCATGCTGCCAGGTGGGTACCGGGAATGCTGGCGGGTTCCCTTCATAACCTGTATGACTATCTAACCACTGTGCTGTACAGCTGAAACAAATACAAAACAATATTGAATGTCAACTGTGATTGAAAAATACAGTAAATAATCCCCTTCAAAGTGAAACAGGCTACTAATCTAAAGAACAGAAAAGTACTTCTAAGGATTAAGCAATCTTGACTGGTAACAAAGTAATTTCCTTCAAAGGGGTCTTGAAGAATGAGCAGGGTTTTTAGTACCTGGCTGAAAGGCAAGAACTTTTCCTAGCTAAGTGAAGAGACACACCGCCCCAGAAGCTTGCAAATGTGCGGCTGAAACAGAAGGCCCGTGGCTGGGGCATCAGGAGGTGATGCTGGCAGGTGTCGGAGGCCACACCGCAGGTGAGCTCTAAATTCTGTGTGAAGAGGCTTGAATGGTGTTCTTCAGAACTGGGGAGCCACTGGGGATTTCTGCTTTACTGTGCCTCCAATTCCTGTTTTATAAGTCTATTGGGAGCTTATAGACAAAAGCTGAACCAACTAAGAAATTATTTAAATAGTGCAGATGACAAACGACAAGTGCACAGTGTGGGAAGGCCCAAAAAGAGAACCACCTGAACTCAGTAACGGACCGTAGGGTCAGAAGTCAGAGGCGCTGGAGATGGCCGTCTAGCCTGCCCGCAGTGTCCCTGGGAGAACAAGGAACTGCCTCAGTCTGCTCAGGCTGCTGTAACAGAATGGCACACAGTGGGTACTCAAACAGCAGACATTCGCCCCTCACAGTTCTGGAGGCCAGGAGTCCAAGATCCGGTCCCAGGGAGGCCCCTCTTTCTTCTCGCTGTGCCTTCACGCAGCAGAGCGAGCGGGGAGCCAGCCCTCGGCTCCAGTAATGACCGGCAGCATTTATCCTATTCTGAACCCGGGCACTCATATCACCCCAAATTCCTCAACCATGATCTCCTAGGCGCCTGTAACCTGTCTCCTGCCCCTTTCCTGGTTTCATTTGTCACTCCACGTCACTCGTATTAACTCAGTAACATTGAGATACATCTGGTTCAAGGACATATCCCAGTATTTTCAGGTTCCCTAGTCTCACTCATGCTATTCCTGGTCTGGAATGCTCTTGTATCTCAACTTGCTGTTCTCATCTTTGACGGTTCAGTTCAGCCATCATCTCTCTGTACAACTTTGTTGGGACCCATGTCACTGGCTTCATTGGGATGCCATCCTAGGATACGGTATGTCACAGGGTGGCCATGGATCCACCTGCCTGCTTTTCCCATCAGACTGCCAGTCCTCAGACGCAGGCATTCTGCTTCACTCTGCTTTCTACCTCCAATACCTACCCAACAGGGTGGCAATGGCCACACGTAACAAAGAAAAACCCCAAAGTCCGCCACTTCGTTAACTAAGTGACTTCTCAATACTCGAGAATCAACATTCATGGGTGATTAATATGCACAACAGTGCCCTGGAAAGGTCTGCTCCTCTTCCCCTTGTTATTTAAAGGTCTGTTTAAAAGGGCCATGTCTAGACTGGCCAAAGAAGATGAGAACAAAAAGTTTTAAATGTAATTCCTCTTAGGAAACATGATCTGTTTTTCAAAAAGCCCGTGGGCCAGCCCCAGGAGTCGCATTGGAACAGGGCATCATCTCATGAATAAGGATTCTCTGGGAAGAACATGGAAGAAGTTTTATTTGAAATGAAGAGATAAAACATAAGACCTATGTGGATGTGGATAAGCAAGCAAAGGATGCAGAATACTAAAAGGGTCCTTGAAGTCTGGTGCAAAAACAGAGATGGACTGCATTTCTGAAAAAGTAAATGTAAATAAAAGGGTAGGAGGAAAGTTGATGTGGGCAGAAAAATTGAGAGGACGCTAAATTAGAAATTTCATTTGGTCAGACTGTACTGTATGTATTTTCTTTGGGAAAACCAGTTCCTCACCCCCTGTCTGTTTTTATTGAACATCCACAGTGAGTGAGGCTTTGCTCAGCTGTGTCCAACAAAACACCAGCGTAAATTGTTTAGCGAGCATGGACAAAGGAGTGCCATGCCAACAACTAAGCAGGCTTTCTGTTCATTCTCCTTTGTGGAGGTTAAAGAGCTAGAAGTATTATGTCTAAGAAACTGAAATCTGCCATACATCTGCTATGTCCAGAAGAATTCATTATGAAACCAAAAAAGTGCCCACTTGCATTATTTTCTGAAGCATTTTGAAACACAGCTGATCCAAAAATAAATTTTTCCAAGAAGTTATCAATTTTAAAGAGAACACAGTTAACTACGCTATAACCCTGAGCACAAGTAAAGGGTCCATTAATTGTATAAACTTTAATTTAGCGGAACCTCACTGTGGCATGCGACTCAACATCCTGGAAACAAGAAATGCTCAGTTCATGTAGGGACAGCAGGACAAACAGCTTCAAGAAGAGCCGATCGTTCCACACCCACATACAAACCTACATAAGCGAAAGGCTAGTTAGGGCTAATGGAAGTACAGTAGCAATCAGTGAAATCTTGAAGAAGAACTATGAAATTGAGTGTTAAGAATTTTTATTTAAAGATTTTATTTATTTATTTATCTTTAGATGGGAAGGAGAGAGGGAGAGAAACATCAATGTATGGTTGCCTTTTGTGCATCCCCTGGTGGTAGTTAGCCTGCAAGGAACCAGTCTGCAACCCAGGCATGTGCCCTGACTGGGAATCGAACCGCGATCGTCTGGTTCGCAGGCCCGCGCTCAATCCAGTGAGCTACGCCAGCCAGGTGAGTGTTAAGAATTTAAAATACTTATGATTTCTGAACTGTTCAGGGATGTGTTACTAATCAAGGAATTCTGATACTGTTTTTTGATCACTGTTTTGGGATATTATTGTTGACCATAATTAAGGGTTTTATTCTTTAGTCTAAACCTAACATTTTCCAAGTAAGTCAAGAATTAGATAAATTAAGATGAGACACATGTTCTCAAAGAGCTCACGCTCTAGTCAAGGAAACTAAGATGTGAGTCATCACAAAACTCAGGACCCATTTCAACAATAAGGGTATTGGCCAAGAGAAAGATTCTCTCTCCCAGCTTGGTGTTCGGCAGGAGTTGACAGATGAAAGACGACTTCAGACAGACAATGAAGGAATGAGCACTGATCTCTCAACCCCTACACTGACCTGTTCCTCAGAATTCCTGTGTTTTAGAACTGTTTCAAAGTTATTTTAAGGGGGAAAAGTAATTTTATAAGAGTATGTTGTAATGGAAGATAATTTTACTATATTTAAGTATATTGATGGTTTTAAAAATTGTCTTTCCCATTTAAGAAGTGATGTCGATTTTAAATTAACTGCAAAAAAAAGCATAATTGGTCAACAAATGAAACCATCAAATTTACTCTGGGAACCAAATGTACATTGGAATTTAACTATATGTTATAGGATTAAAATGGGCAAAAAAGGCATTCATGATACAATCAGACTTTATGCTGAAATTTTGTTAAAACTTAAAAAAATAAGTTAGTAGAGTCTTTCAAAATAACTAGTGATCTTATCTTCTGATCTAAAAGATGCAAATCTGTAACTCAGAGTGGTTCAGCGGGTTGGTGGTCTGTGATCACAAGGACAGTGAAAGTCACACCTCCAACACCCTTTGGTGTTGGAGGTAACAAATCTCCAGGTAACCCCTCAACCAGGACCTTAGAGAACACCCTCAGATGCCACCCCAACTGTGGAGAAGAGGTCCAGACGAGCGGGTCTGCCGGCCGCCCCAGCCTCACTGCAGGCCTCACAGCGGGGACTGCACAGGCACAGCCATGCTCTGTGCTGTACAGACCACCCCTCCTGCCCACTCGCATGCCATCTGCCTTCTCTCCTTTCCATTCCTGGCCTCGCCACTGTGATATCTGAATTTGCAGTATGTGTTTCAGAGGGTTAGTTGACCATCTTTCTTCAAAATGCCTGAGGGAAATTAATGCGATAAAGGGACACCAGACATGTTGACTCATTCTGGGCTACTCTGAGCATGGGGTGGTGAATCCTAGCTCCACTAACGCTGGCAACACCTGGGGCCCAGGCCTGCCTGCCTCCTTTCTCTTTGGGCCTCCGGCTCCCACCCACACTGCCAGGGGCCTCTTGCACACGTGTGTGGACAACCTGGCCTTATGTCCAAGGTCTGCTGATAACCCACATTTACACACAGCCATGCCTTGGGCCCAGAAGTAGCCTGGCAAGAAGCCCATGTACACTGTGGAAGTGCTCAAAGGGCCCTTGGAGGAGAGGATTCCAGGCAAGTCCTTGGAACATGACCAAGAACAGGAGGGGTCTGGGTGGGCACAATCCCTTGGCCCGGTGACTTCTTACCGCACAGAACAAGCAAAGGGTAATTAATACCTTGTTACCCAACTGTTTAATCTTTGCCAATCTGATAGGTGAAAAACAGCCTACCTCGGAACAGTGTTGATGGGCATTTCTCACATGATAAATGACGGTAAGCGCTTTGAGTTTATTATCAAAGTAAACCATTCATAAGTCCAGAAGAAATACTAGTAATACAATCAACTCTAGACAACCTGGGATAATGAGAAGACCCTAACTGCCTCTGCCTGTCCTACCGCCCCCCACCCTGTCTTCGGGTGCTTTATCTTTCTAGTCACTCGGTCTCAGTTTAAGATCCACCTTCTTAGAAAGGCCTCCCCGGACCACCCAGTATAAAACAGCCCACAGTGACATCCCAAATGTACAGTCCCGCTTTAATTTTTCTGTATTGCACTTCCCATATTCCAATGTTTTTCTTATTTTTTACTAGTATGCTTACTGTCTTTCTCCTCTACTAGAATATGTAATATACACATTCAAGGTTTATATTTTTGCACTTATAGCTTTTAGATTTACTGTAGCAACCAAAAAAAAAAAAAGAGGAACTTTGAGCCCTGGCTGGTGTAGCTCAGTGGATTGAGAACGAGCCTGTGAACCAAACAACTGAGGCTGGGTTCCCAGTCAGGGCACATGCCTGGGTTGCAGGCCAGTTCCCAGCAGGGGCCAGTTCCCAGCAGGGGATGCACGAGAAGCAACCGTACATTAATATTTCTCTCCCTCTCTCCTTCCCTTCCCTTCTAAAGATAAAGAAATAAAATTTTTTAAAAAAGAGGAACTTTGATTACTTTGTTTATTATCTACTTAAACTAAGAGAAGGAGGACATCCTCTCTCTTGGCCATAACTCCACCCCCCCACCCCCACAATGGAAAGTTTCTGTCACATTGTGGGAACTCAAATGACAGGCTTGGAATAAATGACAAAGTCTCCCCTTCACTCTGTTCCCCCCAGGGCCATGCATATAGGTCTAGCCTGAAGAAGTAAGCCGTGCTACACCCTGGTCTAACAAGCCTGTCATTCCAGATCTCTCTGGAATGTTCTAGCAATTCCCTGTGTTCTGTCAGGAACTGTCTTTACCCGTAGGGCATGCTGCCTCCCTGACCTGCCAGCAGCTTCCTGGCAGCTACAGCGAGTTGTGGAAATTAACAGCTGTGCCAACGATGCCAAGGCCATGCCCGGGTATTCCCAGCAGGTGCTACCTGCTGATCTAGGCCATGCGGGAAAGCTTCTAAGGCTGCTGTGAAGAGGGGTCCCAGACAGGAGGGGTGTGCCGGGACCCCACAGGGCCGAGAGCCATCTCAGTTCATACCACCAAGGCTCCACTCAAGGAGCATCTCCTGCTCAGACCATCACTTCTGCTTTTTTATGATGGTAGAAGGAAAAGCAATTTGTCAGTGCGTTATGTAAATTGTATAAGACTACCCTAGTCCTCTGGCCCTGTTGACTTTAAAGTACCCCAAATGTCTTCATTCAACCCCAGGTCCCTATAATGTGTCTACAAGTAGATGGCCTTTTTACTGATTTCTTTTTCATTTCCCACTCTTGCTAAGAGTTCACCGAAGAAAAGTCTGTTCACCATTGGCAAAGCTGCCACAACTTCTGTGACAAAACCCACACTACCCACGCAGCGTGGCGAAATCCTTAGGACATTTAACATTACATCTGAAGATGTTTCTCAATCCAATAGCAACTTGAAAGCAGAAAGTCCCTCTCAGTTCAACCAACTGCATGGTTAGTTCAGGCACAGAGGGATCACGTTGTCCTAGAACTTGTCAAGAAAACAGCTTCTTTGTGTTCCCTGGATAACGCATTGGTCTTTCCCCGTCTCCGGACTGGAGCCGGAAAAGCAGCAAGCTTGCGTCCGTGTCATGTTTCACAGCGGAAAAGTGAAGCTCTGGTACTGAGTCACTTAGGATAAGCGACTCACTACAAGATGAAGTGAGGGGAAAACAGGATGCGGAACATAGATGACTTTTTTATTTTAAAAAATGTACCTGGTGTTCTCTAGGTAGCAGAATAATGCATTACTTTAATTTTGTTCTTTATACATTTTTGTAATTAAAAAATTTCCACAGTGAATATGGGCTATTTTACAATTTAAAAAAGTTTTTAATTTTTTTAAATTGATTTTAGAGAAAGAGAGGAAGAGAGCAAGAGAGAGAGAAAAAATACACTCGTTGTTCCACTCATTCATGGACACACTGGTTGAATCTTGTATGTGCCCTGCCCAGGGATCGAACCCACAACCTTGGTGGATAGGGACAATGCTCTAACCAACTGACCTAGCTGGCCAGGACTGAGAAAAAAAAAGAGGTATTTTTAAATGCTTTCACATATTTCAGCAAGTGCTCACATGTCCTGTAAGTATTCCCAGCCTCACTGCACAAATGCAAAACTGCTCAGGTAGTAGAGGTAGTAACTTGACCCCACGTTTGGTTATTCTGTATCGACTGTATTTGCCAACTGTTCAGTGAATCCTCCTGCCAGCCCCACACTCGCCCACCAGGACGAGGCTGCAGGAGTAGAGACACCCGGGACTGTCCGTGTTTTATCAACGACGCTGACAAACGGGAACTGAGTGGGTGGTCTGTGCCCGTCACAGCCTTTTTCGGGAGCTCGGCCACGGGAAGCATGCACTGTCCTGGGATCAGAATGATCAGAATGATCCCAGGACTTGGTTTTGGTGATGAAGACTCTGACCACCGGCTACAATGTGAAAAGAGAGCAAGAGGAACACACGTCACTGGCTGCGGCTTACCGACAGCAGCCCGCTATGATTCACGGCTTTGGCAAACGTATGAGAGATAGTAGTGTTTTATTTAGAAGTTTCGTACAGTTTAGTAACATGCAGGGGTCATGTTTCACAAAGTACATCGTGTAGCTGTTGCAAATGCATCTGAATCAATAATTAATGATTCCCTTAAGTCAAGGATGTGATTTTTAAAAATCAACTCCCTTATTGTTGTGGTTGTATTTCATCTAGGAGCTGTAAGTAGAAAAAGGTGGACCTCAGCATGTTTTATTAAGCTGATTCACTGACCCCACTAATTGCGAGGCATTTCAAAGTACAAACGGCAATTATTAAAGAAAATAATGAAAGTCTTTACTGCTATAACTCACATGGATTGGGAAAAATAATGCAATAGCTACTGGCTTTGAAGAAAAAGTCTTTTCTTTTTCATTCTCCTTTCTCTCTGTCTGAGGAAAAAATAGCTCTACTAAGAATACTTAATAACATTAAAGCTTTGATTACCACAAAATTTGGTAAGTACGTTACTCTGTTCTGACAAGAACTTTTAGTATCACATTTTTATAAAAATGTGTGTTTGTCTGTTGGGGACCTGTGTTGTGAGTTTCATGTGATATTATTTTTTTATATTGCTGCCATAATACTAAAAAACAGCCAACAAACAAACACACCTCACAGACTCATTAGGTACGACTGACAAAACATAACAAATGATCTTCAATCAGGGACATTATCACGAGATTCCCCACACGTACCAGGACCCTAACTCTAGACCCTTGGTGTTACTCTGTGGCTATCATATTAACATGATTATGTATCATTGCTTTTTCCTATACAAATACATGCTTATCAAATATTTACACAAGGCATAACATCACGCAGAAAGTTAAAGTCCCACCTGGTCAAACCACACTGGCCAGTGCTGAACTTGGCAGAGAGAATGAATGAGACTACAGTGGAAAAGTGGGCCCTCGGGACAGTGAGTTGGGACGGTGAGTTGGTTACTTGTGTGATGTTATGACTGTTGCAAACTTACTATGAAAAGAAAGTTGCAGGGTGTCAAATTTGTCTACTCTCCTGAGACAAACTACCATAAGAAACACCTGAGATGAAGAAAACACAGCTTCTGCCACCTAGGAACTTAAAACCTAGAGCAAGACATGGAACTGCACAGGCTCGCATGCAGTGGGTGCCTCTTTGGGCAGTAACAGGGCTGTCTTTCCCACCACTCTGTGTCACCTACGCACTCCCCCTACCTGAGAGGCTCAGAAACTCCTCACTCACCAGTACACCACGTTCCCAGACGCTGTTCCAAGTCCATCTGTGCAAAAGCTCAAAAGGACTTTATTCAAACCATCTCTGGTGTCTCGCAGTGAGTTACTCCTACTGTTGCTGAGTTTCAGGAACCTCCATAGGCACTCATAAATAAATCTAATGCCAGAAACAGCACCAAGTAGAGCAAGATTCGTCGGGCCTACAAGACACTCAGAAATTGAAAGTGTGTAAATAGAGGACTGTCTCTATTGTTAACCTCTTTTGCCAATACGAATGTTGAGCTCATGGAGGTTCAGTCACCTGAAGTCTGGTAGTAAGCAAGTGGAGAGGCCAGGGCAAGCTCTGGGTCTGCATGCCTGCCTAACCGAGCCCCAGGCTCTGAACTGCACCACGCAGCCTCTGAACTGCACCACGCAGCCTCTCAGCAGCTGTAAGGCAGGACAGAGAGGGGAAGGCTGCACTGGCACCCAGCGGGGAGAGCAGGAGTCTTGACACCCGTGTTAAGCGGGGCTCCCCCAGAAGCAGGCCCTGAGGAAGGATGTTGAGAGTCAGTGGTTTATTTGGAAAGTGATCCCAGTAAGCACCCCCAGGGCAGAGGGCAATTGGGCAAGACAAAAGTGCATCCAGGGAGTATGAAATCAGTAAGTGGAAGTAAACTCCACCGGCACCTCTGGGGAACAGTGGAGACCACTCCTTATAAAGTGTCTCATCCAAAAGAGGAAACTGAGACGTTCATTCTCCAAACTCTCTCCGTAGTTGGCTGTGAGCTCTTCCCACAAGCACTGCCTTTCCAACCCCCAGGTAGAGTCTCAGATGCTTGAAAGCAGAAGCCTCTGACCCAGAGGGCTCGGCAAGGTTGGAACCATGAGTTCCAAGTTCCGAGAGGATGCAGGCCGGGCACAGATGCATCTCTACACCCTCAAACAAAGATACGCCCGAATCAGGACTCTGCGGCTACATGCTCTACAGCTTTGGGCAAGCAAGGCCCCCATCAAAGACCACACGCTGTGTTTCATGGTCGATTTATCTGCGGTGCTTCCATCTCTCTTCTTTTCCCATAAAACTGACTTGTGGCCAGAGAACCAGACCCTCGGACCACTTGTCTTGTAGGGGGCCCGTTTCATGCTTTTGTCTGTTTCTTCCTGTCATATTTCACCATGGTCCTGTATTCTCAATTCCCTGCCAAGCGGTTGTTAGAGCTAAAGAGTTGATCCGATTGAAGCTAGGCAGTGGGGCAAGAATCTTTCTTGGGAAGTGGCCTTGCACATCACACGGACCTGCTTCAGGAGGCTCACCCCAGCAACACCAGTCATGCTAAGTTCCTCAGAGGGTAGGGTAGTTCCACTTAGATTTCTCTGACCCTCAGATTCTTTATTTGTAATGAGGAAGTCCAACAGCCACACTACTAGATTCCTATGAGAATTAAAGTCGAAGCACCTATCACAATCCATAAATATTGCAGGAGCTACATTAAGGATGAATGTAACACATCCGAAACAGGTACAGTGGGAGAAGAAAAGAAGGAACTACAGAAGAATGTGCCTTGACACCTTCACAGAAGGACAGGACTTGAAACGGAGTTTGAGGAACATGAGGGAGCACCGCCACCTGGTGCGAGTGGCTTGGGAGGACAAAAGCACACGGTGCAGAGTACAGACGGGAGCTTGACTCGGGAAGGGCATGAAGGTCAAGGAGGGGAAGCTGTGACCCGGGGAGTGGTGGGGAGACGCAGATGCCGTATGAGTGCTGCGGACTGTGTTTTGCAAGCAATAAGAAGCCATCCAAGGAGAGAGTTTAAGAATCATCTGACTTGTGTTTCAAGAATATAATGATGTCAGAGATCGTGTGATTGCCTCCAAGAGTCTCTGTCACCTTGTAAACGACACCTCTATTAAGCCTGTCTGTACCCTGCTACAAACATACCACCTTTGTCCTGTTGGGCCTTCACTGATGAAACAACTCTAGATTCCATGTGAGAGACAAAAGGAAGAATGTGGGGAATTAGAGGCAGGAAGGCTGGTTCTGGGTCTCTTCTTTGGCAACGAGTACCCTCTGGGCACCTGTCTGGTGCCCAGCACCACTGCCCAGAAGTAAGAAGAGAGACAAAGTCCTTGCCCTTGAGTTGACATTCCAGTGTGAGCGACAAAGAGTAAACAAGTAAACAAAGAAATGAGGTAATTTCAGGCTGTCACCTGCCCTATGAAGGCAACACACAGCGGGATGAGATGCAGAACAGATGGGCTGAACCTGTGTTAGCCCAGTGAGTCCCAGCAAACCGTGGTGGAGATCACAGAAAAGATACCGAGGAGGTGGAGCCCACATTATGGACTGGTGATTAAATCATTTTTATCTGTACAAGCAGGAGGACACACACCTTCTGTATCTACGGCAGATGTTCTCTGGCACAGGACCCATTCACACGGCCCCTCTTTCTATAGGCTGTGCTGGAACATAGCCACACTCAACCACACTCAGCCTCTCACTTAACGTCTGGGGCAGCTTCCCGCTGGTGGTGGCAGGGCTGTGTGGTTTAACAGGGTCTGTCGGGGCAGATGGAGCTGAGACCACTGCACAGAAGGGGACTGAGCCCACCTCGGTGGCATGTCACCACAGCATCCTGGGATACCGGGCCCTGAAGGGGAGTCCATTTCCTCCAGGAGTCTTTTGGTAACTAGGGTGACAGTCAGCTACACTAACCCTTTCCGTTCATGAGCGGGTTGGGGAAAAATCCACGCTCAGGTTTCATCAGTACGTGGGGAGTGGAGTAACCGTCCTTCCTCACCCCTTGCATAAACGAGTCCAGGAACGCTGTTAGAAACGCCCGTGTGAGGGATGAAGTAGCAAGTAGAAACGCAAGCTCCACCCCCTGGCCTTGGGTCGAACTCCGAAAGAATCTCTGCATGACCAGGCAGTTTCTGGTTCTCAGCTGGCTACCCGTTTCTCACATCCCCACCCCCAACTTTCTACTGCGGGAGGGCTGGTTCGTGCTGCTAGTAACACTGCATGTGCCAACAACCGCTACAGCAGAGAAAAGACTGGGAACGGAGCATCCCCGCCCACTTCCCCATCCCCCTCGAAGCCTCCCTCCAAGGAAGCTTCTACTGCTGCCTGCAAGTTGGGACTCGCTTGAAGGCTTAGCTGTAGGCCAATCTACGGATACCCTGTGCTGTGTCATCTGCAAAGTGACTTGTTGCAAAGCTGAATTAACATTCACCCCAAGGCCAGCTGATGTTTGAAATAATATAAAGTATTTTAATGAGACTATGAGACTGAGTCTCAAATGAGACTATGTCCACAAGACTATCCCTGTTCCTATTTTAAGACTTGAATCTAATAAACAGAACAGGCTGCTCTACCATCCTTTGCTTACCCCCTAGTTACCACTTCATGTATCTATTTTCCTGTGTGGCTATTTTTGGCCATGCTTTTAGCCACAGGATTGAGTCTCAGAACAGGCAGATAGGGACTTGGGGAAAGATAGATGATGGTTTAAATTTATTCTCACAGGATGAACCAAAACAACATTTTCCTGTTCAAACAGCACTCAAAGCTGGTGAGCTAACTGCTGGCTTTGAACAGCCTAAAAACACGACACATTTAAAGATTCTAGCCATAATGCTCATAGTATAAACTCTCCGTTGGATGATCATAAATTCACAAATTTTGGATCAAAATAGTCGTAGAGCTGGGTGGTCAGGAGAAAGCCCACTGCCCGGGGTGCTGGAAGACCTGGGCTGTGTCCTGATTCTGTTGACCCCTGGACAAGCTCGGCAGGCACCTGCCAGTCGGGGAAAGACAAATACCCTGTGACCTCGCCTAGAAGGGGAATCTAATGAACTCAATAAACTAATGAGCAAAATAGAACCAGAGGCTTGGAAACATGGAACAGACTAACAACAACCAGAGCTGGGGGGGGGGGGGGCTAGTCTAAAAACACGTATGAATGACACATGGACAAGAACAACAGTCTGAGGATTGACCATGGGACCGAGCGGCTGGGCGGAGGAGGGCAAAGAGGGGGAAACTGGGACAACTGTAATAGAAGGACAACAGAAATTATTTTTTTTAAAATGAAGGGACTGTGTGGATTCTACCAGGTACCTTCTAGTGCTGAAAGCAGGCATCTAAGACCCCGTTCTTGTGTTGTTAGTCACACAGCTGACTCTGGAATCAAAGTCCGTGATTTTGTTTTCAATTAAGTGTGTTTGTGTGTGTGTGTGTGTGTGTGTGTGTGTGTGTGTGTTCTGAGGGGCCTAACTCTGGTCCGAACACTGTGAATTTCTGCACCTTTCTGTTCTTAGAAGGGAAGGGACCACAGAGACTGCCCAATGGCACTCAAATTTTAGGCAAGAGCTTGTAAGCCCCCTCAACTGGAGGACCAGAGCCAAGGGTGCCCCTCAGACCCTAGGACTCCCTTGGGCCTGAACAGTGGGGTGGCTTGTACTAACTTTCTAACCACCTGGCAGTTCTCAAATTCTTTTAATAATGAATAACTTACCAAAAAAAAAAAAAAAAACAAACCCAGCTAGTGATTAAATGTCATTTATTGGGGTTTTTTCCTAATTAAATCTCATTTTCTAGAAGTCACTAACAGCTTAGTACGATGACATTATTGTGACACTATTTAAATTTTCCTGTGGAAATAAGGATTATGCCAATTTCCTTTACTCCACAAGTCTCGGAACGGAAAATCCTGCTTGTGGAATCCCACACATTTGTGGGATAATTTTAAAATAGGACTGTACTTTTAAATACCACTGATCTTCAACACCCCTCATTTCCTCAAGAACCACTTAGTAAATGTGTTGTTCTGAAATGCAAATGTACTTTCACAAATGTCATTCAATGACAAAAGACATCCTGTAACCAAACAATAGGAACCCAGCCTACTTAATTCGCGTTCTGTTGTCTGGCAGTGTGCTTCATTAAAATCAAAATGCCACTGACCTGGAAACAAAAGTAGAACAGAGTACTGATTAACTTGTGTGGACACATTCGTAAAATGGAAGGCCACCCACGTATACACTCATAAATGAAGATACTCGTTCTTAATCAAAAAACAGGTTACCAAATACTTGCACCCAGTGATTCTCATTTTGTAAGTCTGTGTATATAGAATTCTAAAAGTGGATTACATGAGAAATTTCAAGCCGATTTTGAGCAAAGTGTCTTCTTAGAAAAAAAAATGTTAACATGATACTCTTTTAAAAATATTTTATTTATTTATCTTTAGAGGGGAAGGGAAGGAGAGAGGGAGAGAAATATCAATGTATGGTTGCCTCTCGTGAGTCCCCTGCTGGGAACTGACCTGCAACCCAGGCATGTGCCCTGACTGCGAATTGAACCTCGATCGTGTGGTTCGCAGGCCCGCACTCAATCCATTGAGCTACACCAGCCAGGCTCTTTTTTTTTTTAATTGGGAAAAATTCATTCCTTTCATTCTCCCTCCCCACCTCATGTCCACTCACTCAACCAGAGCCACCATTTCCTGTGTCCTCATCAGAATTATTGCAAATTTGAAATTGCATAATTCCATTTCCCTCCACACACAACACGAAAAACTTCATGGTTCAATTACAGTATCAAAACCTGGGAATCTAAAATAGATTTGTTTTTCCACTTAATGAGGAAGTATGCTGTTCTGATACTGTGAAAGTGATTCAATATGAATCAGTTTTCAAAAAAACCATAAACCATAGATATCGCCATTTCAAAGCTAACGTTACTTCCTTGTGTAACTGGAAAGGAGGAAACCGACACCCCCTCCCCACCTCCGGACCCCTGGGGCTGTTGGATCTTTCTTAACCACCTTGCTGGGTTTGCAGAGAGTGCAGGCGGAACACTCTGCCCCACCCGGAGAGCCACCAGCCATTGGCAAGAACTGCCAACCCTTTGTCCGGCCTCTTCTTTGTGTGGCTGCCTGCAGAAGGTTGGTGAGGGTTCCTGGTTTCTTGTGTGGGTGGGTCTGGGGAAGTGGTATTGGATGAAGAATAGCACTGGACCGCCCAATGGTGTAAACCCTGGACTGATACCACAGCAGATGCTGCAGGGCGCTTGCTCAGCTCTGCTCAAACCTACTTTACTGGACTGACCCATTCGTTCGCCGGCTGCTGGGAGTGCCGGCTGCTCACACCTACCCTCCTCCTCCACTTGCGCTGCTAACCAGAGCCATGCGAAGAGCTTGGTCTCTCCTGTCCCAGCAGAAACCACAGTCCCCGCCTGACACAACCTACAAAAACACAGCGCCTTCCCCAAGGAAGGACCCCTCTGCCACGTGAGTTTATAGTCCCCTGCAGTAGCAGCCTGCCATGAGTAACTTTCTTCATTGTGCCCCTGCTGAACACCCAAGGCAGGAATGCTCCCAGGGCAAGACCAGCCCTGAGGGAAGGGGCTGGGAGTTCTCAAAGGAAAAAGCAGACACAGATTCTGTGTGTTGTAGAGTATTTCTCGAATACCACCAACAGTCTTAACTCCACTCTTACCTGTTTATTCCCCCCAACTGATAGTATTCCTCCTTCTTACACTTCTCTAATTCCTATACAACCCCCAGTGCCCTATTGTGCATGTCCTCCAGGCTCCAAGTCGTCCTCCTTGTCACAGAAACCCCTCCTCTCTCCCACTTCACTGTCGCCTACAGTGTTCTTTCAGAGCTGACATATATCGCCATACACTGGTCCTGATATCTTTATGTTCACGTCTCTTCTCTCCAACTCATTTGAAAAGCCCTTGAGAATAAGGACTATACCTTATACAGAATCTCCCCGAATATTATGCTCATTACAGATACTGAGTAAATATTTATCAGTGATGTTGACGTGTATATTCATAGTTGATCTTGCAAAATGACAGGTCTTCACGTAAACAACAGGATTTTGTGAGGTCTGCTAATTAAGATCTTTTCTTTCCCTGGGAGATTACCAAATGATCACGGGGATTAAAGAAGAGTTGGTGTTTTGTTGACAGCAGAGGTACTGAAGTTCAAAGAGGGCTCGGTTCTGACAGGCCCGCCCCTGCTCTGTCTCCAGGTACTAGAGAGGCCCACCCGGTCTAACTGGCTTCACTCAAAAGAGGCAGAAGGGAAGGCTCTGTGCCCCCAGAACAGGGCCGTTGGGGTGGGGGGATGCTGTGTTTGTAAGCCTTTAACAGTCTCTTACCACTGGTTCCTGTGCTAAAACCTGTGGTTTCAGTTCAGCAGAAGAGACCTGTGGTGAAGTCTCTGGGAAACTGAGCCACGGTGTCCATGACACTTTGTTCCCTAGTTGGCGGTCCTCTGAGCCACCAGAATGGGCGGGCTGTCCCATGGAACGAGACCATGGGGGACAACTGCACAGCAGTGAGGGCCAGGCATCCCCTAGCAGGACACCAGATGCCACTTGCCTGCACCTTCAGGTTCCAATGTTAGGAGCACAGAGGGTAGAGGGGGCCATGGCTGATAACCGGGTCCCACCTGCTTCGGGTGAACGCTGTGTGCAACTACCAACCAGTGGTCAGCCAAGGTAGTAGCCAGCTCCTGGGAGAACCACTCCCGAGGAAAGCCCTTCGGAATTGAGTCCCTCGTCAGTACACAACATGGAATTTACTGTCACTCTCCCAAACCTAAGCAGGCCAGGGTACGAGAAATGGACCACCTTACAATCTAGTGTACTTCTGTATTTTCCTCCAGGGCAGATTGCCCACAGGACCCAACAGATTGTTTCTCTAGCAGCACTGCTCACTAAGACTGGTCTCATCCCTCTTACACGGGAATATAATGTTTACCCACCGAAGAGGTGCTGGGCCGGGGCCCAGAAGTGCTGCGACTGGCCCAAGAAGGACCTAAAAAGGGCAAGAATGAAGAACCCCAGGAGATAGAAAAAATCAGAATTATAACCGGTGAAATGCTTTATTGGTATCCAGGAACACATGAGGGAAGCAAGTATTGATACAGGGTGCAGCCAAGAGGGCCTCCCCCCAAAACAAGATTTGGAATGGTGTCCAGAACTCAAAGTGTATAGGAATATTGGAGAGACATATAAGATGTCCTCACCCCTTCCCCCACAGGTGTGAGTTGGGGGAAGGGACACATAGAGCAAGAACATGCAGGGCTGCTTTGTACAGCCACAGCCTTGCAGCTAATCCATGGCATGGTCATTTAACATATCTATAGCCTTTGGCGGGTCACTTGGATATGTTAAATGGCTGTGGCCAGGCTTGGAGCTGGGGGGAGGAAGTCACTTCCCCCCCAAGTTGTAACTGGGGTCAGGTCCCCTGAGTTACAGCGCCTGCGTGGGAGCTTGGAGAGGATTGGCTCTAGGACATGGGGCCATACCTGCCCAGAGTAACAATGGCAGCCCAGTAAACTTGTAACAATACAGAAATACTGGCAGGTGTAACTGATCGTGGGAGGAGTCGGAAATAGGGGTACAGAGGAAGATGAGCACTGGGGGATTTAAACCCAGACACGGCAGCCATTAGAGAGAGAGCCACGCGGTTTCAGCAGAGTTAAGGCCCCTGCAGTTACGTAAGGGAGAGCCACACGGTTTCAGCAGAGTAAGGGTCCCCTCTTGGCCAGGTGAGGAGAAAGCCACGCAGTTTTGGCAGAGTGCAGACCCCTGCAGCCAGGTGAAAGGGAAAACCACTCCACTTTGCCAGAATGGGGACCTCTGCAGCCAGGTGAAGAAGAAAGCCACAAGCTTTTGGTCAGAGTGCTGACCCCTGCAGCTTTGGTAGAAGAGGCCCACATGGCTTTGGGGTGCTCCCTTTTTGGCCGTGTGGCATGGGAAGCAGGAGAGACTTTGACTGGAAAAATGGGTACAGAGAACTCTTGCCAGTGGACAGTGAGAAGGTACCACATAACTTTGGATTAACTGGAGATCCTCCCTGGACGGCAACACAGCTCACGGTGCCAGCGACCTGAAACACAGACGTGTGCTTCTTTTCCTGAGATACAGTACTCCGAATTAGGGCAGGGGGAGAAGGAAGCACTGTGTGTGTGTAGATGTATACCCTAAAGGACTTTGCTATTTTAATGGAGGCGTTAGGCCTAAATAGCATTAAATAAACCTTTCCTTTCCTTTTCACAAATCTCTGACATTGAGAGATGTCTTTCCAATTGGCGGCAGACAGAAGAGCCCAGTAGGTATTAGTATACGTCCTTGGGAGGGGCGCCTGTTTTCTGTAGCAGTTTTTGGCATCTCTCAGTGGGCCAAGTATTGCCCTCCCCGCCCCCAACCTCTGTTTGGTAACAGTATGATTTTGTGGATATAGGAACAACGTACTTTTTAATATGGAAAAAGCCCAAATGCAACGCAGAGAACAGTGTCCTTTTATGTGTTGTATATTCCATATGTCAATTGCAAAGAAAGAAATGTTTCTATCTCTACACTGTCAGACTATATGTACAACATATATGATACATGTAACACACGTGTCCCCACCCATGCAGTACAGATGACTCCATTCACTTACAGGCTCCCACAGCACTCGGCACGGCACCCAGCACCTAAGATGTACTTGATCTGTTTCAGAAGTCAGTGAACTAAAGTCAACCCTCTTTCACAGATTCACTGCTTAAAGGGACCCAGAGAAGTAGCAGAGGGCTGTCCCAGGTCCACACGAGGTGGGAATCTGGGGACCTGGAGGACAGGGCCATTGTCACACTGCCTTTGAGTGGCCAGGCATGTGGATCCCTTGGAACTTTTTACTCCAGAGACACTCCTGGTTCTGTTTTCTTAGGAAAGCATCACCTTCTCCACCTGGACTGTAATCCCCAAGGGCAGAGGTACCCTTCATTCTTTTTTTACAATGGCTCCCCCATCCCAACATGTTTATAATAACTTGCCCATGCTATTAGTTAATCCAGAGGTTATTAAGGAGCCTGGAAAGCATGCTGGTTTTAAAACCTTCCATGCACAGATGGAGTCTGACTCTCTCCTTGGATATAGGCGGCCACAGCGATTGCTTCTAGGGAACATGATGGGGTGGACATGATGCTGGGTGCTCTATTTCCTTCTTTAATTTTTTTTCAATTACGGTGTACATTCAGTATTTGTTTATACTAGTCTCAGGAGTACAGCACAGTGATTAGCTAGTCACATACTTTACAACGTGTTCCCCCAATATTTCCAGTACCTCCCTGGCACTAGACATAGTTACGACATATTACTATTTTTTACACACACCCTCCCCCCCCAGCTTTTTGTCACTGCCCATCCGCACTTCTCAATCCTTTTAGCTTTTCACCCAGCCTCCAACTCCCTCCCCTCTGACAGCTGTCAGTTCTGTATCTGTTAGTCTGTTTCATTTATACTGTTCTTTAGATTCCACCTGTACGTGAAACATATGGTATTTGTCTTCCTCTGACTCATTTCACTCAGCATGGTACTCTCTAGGCTCCTCTACACTGTCACAAATGGCAAGATGCCATTCCTTGAGTACCACTCCCTTGTACTGCGTGTGTACCACTGCTTTTCTATCCACTCGTCTACTGACGGGCACCGGGATCACTTCCATAGCTCGGCTGTGGTAAATCGGGCTGCGAGGAGCACACGGCTGCACGTATTCTGCTGAACTACCGTTCCAAGTTTCCCCAGCTGCACACCCCGCAGTGGACGGCTGGGCCCCGAGGAGCTCCGACACGGCGTGCTTCCTGAGGGTCAGGCTGGGAAGGGGACCAATTTCCCCCTGGCTGGCTCGCACTTTCAGGACGCATGACTCAGATACACCTCACCTGCCTGTGCGAAGGACAGAAATGCCATCTGAAGGTTGACAAGACTGCTAGAAGGTTAACTGGCACCATTACTCCCACTCTACAAACGGGGAAACTGAGGTATGAAGATGCGTCTCCTAAGGTCACATATCAGAACCAGGAATCGAGTCCAGTTACGTGTGACCCTTCATCAGATACGTTTCCTCTAATTCTGATCTCTGAAGCTCAGGGTGACCATTTTTCAAGGGAAGTGATTATAAACACTCTGCCCATGTCAGGATTTTCATGAAAACCAAAGAAGAAAATAAGCAAAATTATGCATTATAAACTAATCTACTGAGAGATCACACTTAAATTCTGCTAATTTAGAATGCTACTTTTCAAAAAGCTTCCAAAATTAGTATAAATATGTAATCTGATACTATTTCTGACCCTTTTGACACAAAACTCAAAAACAAGTTTCTGATGAAGACTTCAATTATTCAAAGCCTTTGCAACCAAGAAATAACCCAGAGCAGTGATTTTCAAAATGTGGTCTTTGGGGATGTACGAGTTCTTCTCCCAAAGCTGTTCTCTGTGCATGTGTGTGTTTTCTTATATTGATTATAGAAAGTTATGTGTCTGTTTTGGGGGAGAGAGGTGACAAGTTTTATTTGAGTTTCAAAAGAATTCCAGACTCAGAAAAGGTCAAGGGGCACTGTCCTAGAGCACAAAAACAAAGAGAAGAGAGCCCTGGCTGGTGTAACTCAGTGGACTGAGCTCGGGCCTTCAAATCACACAATCACGGTTCGATTCCCAGTCAGGGCACATGCCTGGGTTGCAGGCCAGTTCCCAGCCAAGGACTCACAAGAGGCAACCATACACTGATATTTCTCTCCTTCTCTCCTTTGCTTCCCCTTTAAAGATAAATAAATAAAATCTTTTTTTAAAAAAAGAGAAGAGACATGCACTGCTACCTTCTCCAACCACTCACCAAAAAATTAAACCTGCCAGTTCCCACTGGAACACCTTCGGGAACGATATGCGTGCTCCCCAAAGCCTCCAATTCCATCTCTCAGGGACTCAGATGTTTGGAAACAATCATTTTCCTGTGATGACATGCAACCTTCCTCTGAATTCCTGCAGCTTTCAGCAACACTTGGTCCAAACGGTACCATGTAGCATCTACCACAAGGCTCTTGTCCTCATTCTCACCTTTAAAATATTCGAAGTCAGGTACCATGCTCTCTTCTCTTCCGAAGTCCTGGAACTTCCTCAAAAGAGTCCCTCCTAAGAGTGTGATATATACCCTGTGCATTACCAAATCTCTGGTTTTTTTCCCCTTCTTATGTGTACTTTCCCCCTCCTTTCCATTTCTCTGGCATCCCAATATTTTGAGAACTACATCAAGTTCATGGCCACTTCTTACCCCTTGTAATTCTGCCCTTTTACATGTTTCCCCCCATAGGTAAAAGGTTCATGAGCATTGCTTCCCTTTGACATTGTTTTAGTAATGAGTTAAAACTGTGTAGTGAGCCCTGCTGACAAAAGTGTGCTCCACAGCAGAAAGCTCGGTGCCACTGTTCGGGGACCAGACAGTGCTGAGGACGGCATAGTGCTCTCTGGCCACAGCCACCCAGTGACTCCAGCAAAGAGGCTGGTGGCACCAGACACTTGCAGCAGCTGCAGATTTGCCACTTTCTTCTGACACGACTGATTGGTTCCTAGAATGCAGGTTTGTGGGCTTTTAATTTATTCTGAATGGGTAATATATCCACATGGCAAAAAAGTTCAAAAAACACACAGGGATCCAAATCTTGTTCCAGATCACCACAGAATCAGCCCATGTTCTTATGTTTCTCACACATATATTTTATGTATAAACAAGCTAATACCTACTTTTTACACAAACAGCAGCATTGAATACGCATGCTCTCACACCTTGCTTTTATGCACTTAACTACTGGACATCAGGCTAAATATGAAATTTAAAAGCAGCAGAGGGTGTATCTGGAAACCAGGCGACGAACGTGCTTTGAGGAGGTGGGTGTGCTTGCTCAGCTGTGTGACATGCTTAAGACGAAGACTGAGAACTGACCACCGGACTAGGAAAAAACGGCTATTTATGACTCTGGCAAGAATGTTGTCCTTACAGAACAGTGGAGACAAGACCGGACTGAAGTGGACTCAAGAGAGAATGGAGGAAAGGAAGTGTAGACAGTCCTGTGACTCACTCACCATAGTTTTCAAAAAAACTCTTCTGCACAAGGAATGGAGTAACTCTGGCTGGTACTGAGAGGGAGACAGAGACAGACAGACAGACAGACACACAGCTTTTTAAAAACGGGATAAACGTGTGCACGTTGGTACGATGTCAGGCAGGCGGGCTCCTTTAGGGCAGGAAGGCTGAGTGATGGCAGGTTACTGAGAGACCATCAGAGAAGCACGGTCCTCAAGCAGGTGAGGAAAAGGAATTCTGGGCAACCCAGTGGGGTGGCCTGTGCCTGACAAGCACATGGTCACCCATCCAGTGCGACAGGAGGGGAAGCAGAGTGTGAAGGCTCAGAGGCAGGGCACACAGCGGCCAGTGGTGCTGGTTGTGTGGCAAAGTCCCCTGCCGCTCACTTCTCACATGTAAACCTCACTGTACAAAGCAGGGAGGAGGGAAGGAGGGTGCTTGGGCGGGGAGGGCGGTCTTCATCAGGGGAGAAAGAGTGCCAGCCCAACCGGAGTTAATGGGCAAGTCTGTGATCACGAATGTGAAGTGCGTCCATGTGTTTTCCCTAACCACATGGAGACATGCAGGGGTGGGCAAAATTGGGTGTGCCGTGGTGAGTATGTGAAACAATTTAGTCTTGTATTATTATTTATTAATGAGTGTCTTTATTATTAATATTATTATTAACCTATTTGTCCCACCCTTGTATATTCAAGTGATGTGCTCACTGTAATGGGGGCTGGTATTTGGATGGAAGCACACCACAGGCAATGTGGTAGACAGAACCACTTGGCCCCAAGATCCCCTCATCCCCTGGGTGGGGGCCCTGCCTATGGATAAGACAGAATATCACTCTCGGCATTGCATTGCATGAGAAAGGTGAAAAGAGTTGGCAGGTCCCTAATCGGCTGATTTAGAGCTCACCCAAAGGGGGTTATCTGGGGGGGCCTGATGAATCACACAAAACTTCAAAAAAAGTCAGACCTTCCCAGAGCTCGGAAGGGCTCCTGCTGGCTTCCAAGAAGCCAGCCACTAGGAGTTCTGCAGCTGCAGGGAAGGAGTTCTGTGCAAGTTTGGGAGAGGACCCAGGCTGCAGGTGAGCATGCAACCCTGCCAATACCCTGGCTGGTTGCAAGTCTTCTGAGAACCAGTTAGAAGGACTTGGCCAAGGTGCGACTGGACTCCTAGTCCTCGGAAACGGTGCAGTACTAACAGTTGTTTTCAGACGCTGAGTCTGCCACCATTTCTTAAAGCAGGATAAAAACTAATACACAGGGAGAAAGACGCAGCACAGTGAAGAGTGTAGATGAGAGGTGGTTGAAGGAGGGTCGCAGTGACAAAGCTGAGGGAGGAAGAAAGTGTGGACAATCAGAAGGTGAGGTCACTGAAGAGAGCATCAATTCAGGCTGGGGCAGTGGCTACTTTTCATGGTGAAGAAATGGCCATCTGTCAAAAACACATCTTGGTGTCACACGGCAGGCCTTTATCTGTGCCTTCCACTTCTGCCACTCGCCCTTGCGTGGTCTTAGTGGCAGCTCTCTCGCCCCATTCCTAGGCTGTGCTTGGGTCCAGACACCCAGACGCGGTTTCTGCCTCAGTAGCATTGGGGCTGCATCTGGGTGGCCCCACTCTCTACAACCAGTCGAGTCATGGGTGAAGGTTCCCTGTGGGCTGCTCCCTCTCCCACAGCAGCCTGCACTTTGTTCTTCCTGTTGTCTCCTCACTCACCTCCATTTCACCCATTCAGAGGGGCCTTGCAGGTAGCTAGCTAATTTGTACACCTAGCTGTCATCTCTATGTGAGTCAACAGAACTAACTGAGGCTGTGGTGGAAATACCAGCAGAGATTCCGTCCAGCATTAAGCTGGAACAAGACACAAGAGTCCTCGGGACATGTGTGTGTGTGCCTTTCCTACATCCATAAACCTTACAGCTGAGCAGTCCAGGTAAATAACTAAGGGGTTAGTCTGAGGCCTTGAACCTCGCATACGGTTTTCCATCTTGCATATATTTGGTACCCCTCACTTCATCTACACACACAGCAGTCTATAACAGGGAAATCCTCTACGAACAATCATCTGAGCAGATGATTAAATTTTGACTTGATGTACTTTTACATGTCCATTGCAAGCTTACCCATGGATAAGTATCTTGGAAATATGGTATTTCCAAGTCTAAATGTCAAAGCAAGTTCGAAAATAGCCCACTGGAGTGTTTCCCTTAAGCAAAGCAAATAAATCACCCTCCAAGCCCAACATGTCAGGGGTGTGCGAAGTTTAAAACAAGGGCGGAAACTCTACACAAAACTCAAAAATATTGGCAGGCTGTAAAAGGTTTATGACTGACCACATATTATGAAATTCTATTTTTAGCAAATTTTTCCCGAAGGAGGGGACTTTCTGCACTTACAAAGAGCGATCCCAAATAGTCACCACAAAGTAAGTATCATGACTAAAGATTTCCAAAAATAAAAGTATAGTTTTAAAAACATTAATACAAAATAGTTTTTTCTTCCCAGAACCCACCCGTGCTTGTGGCTCTCCTTTCTTTCCTTTCCAATGCTCAAACTTCTGTATCTCTCCAAGAACCACAGTCTCATTTCACTTTGGACATCGGCATGGTCCCTACGAGTCTGAAGGGGTCTCAAGGACCATTTAATCCAACCCTTTCATTTCACACGTGACCAACTGGGCAAACTGTATGGAGCACCTGTTACCCAACGTGCACTGTTCCAGGGCGCTAGGAGAGATGCTAATGAAAAATACATGATGCCTGGAATCATTCTACAAAATTAATTTCATTTCTGCCTTAAAGAAGGTTTATATTTATTTGGGGAAACTGGTTGTGTACACATATGGAATAAAGCACAGACATATAACGGCAAAAGACTGACTCGAACCAAGTGCAATCCACAGACAACTTAGGTTGCCTAGTGGGGTGTTGAAGGGCAACAGGATTTGGACTACCTCTGAGGAATGGATAGATTTCCACTAGATCTACGTGCAATAAAAAGTGATTTTCCACCAGGCAGAACAGTACCGGGAAAGACCCCCAAACAGTAACAAATACGTGTGTCCGCAAAGCTCTCAACTCTGATTTGGTAGAAGTGATTGAGGATGCAAAGGCACCGAATGTGGCCTACTGGAGAAATCTAGTGATGGTTTCACTGTTTTCTATAGCATTCTACATTAAATGGCATTTTTGATTGGAGGAAGCAAAGGGAATAGAGATTAAATACGGGAAAGTATTTGAGTCCAAAATTGATTTATGACTGAGTTTCCTGAGACCAAAATCAGGAGTGGGGCCTCCTGATGTTGAGAGCGTAGCAGTAACGAGGCTTCTGGGTGCAAGTAGACAATGTCAAGTTCAAAAACTAAGTCAGCTTGTTATCTCGTGTGGGAAAGACCACCAGAGGAAGGGAAGTCCAGGATGTGTTCATCTGTGGATCATCAAATTCACCAGGGAGCCTTGTTTTTCCCGTGGTTCCCTACTCTGCTACCTCACCATGTTGGACTGAAACTCCCTTCATGTCACAAGGTGGCCTGTGCAGTTCTTGGCATCACACCCGGTACTGCAGCATCCAGGGCAGGAAGGGGGACCGTTTCTTCCCTGGGTCTGCTGTAAAGAGTGATGAGATCTTCTAAGGAACTCTCCAGCTGTCTTCTCATTGGCTGGAACTAGACCACAACTCACCCCAAAGCCATCTCTGACCAGAGAATAGGAGGACTAACACAGACCAGGATTTTTTTTTTTCATAGCAAACACTTCTTTTTACTCACTATGGACAGGCATTTCTCCAAGTGCTTTATGTGTATGTTCATTTCATTTCCTCCATTTTACAGGTGGGGTCATATGACTTGCCCAAGGAAATTTCCTCTCAGGAGCATAATATAACCGTTTAAGTGTGTTCCTCAAGTATTATATTTCTATAACTAGCTCTACAATAACATAACAGCATTATTAGCTTATGACAGGCTCTTTCTAAGCTCTTCCTGTATACAGAGTGGGGGGAAAATAAGTCTACAGTTGTTCTTATGAGAAATAACACAATAATGAATAAATAGTAATACAAGAGTAAATGAGCTTCGTGTACTCACAACTATAAGACTACTTTTGCCCCACCTTGTGTAATTCTTGATCTCGAACCTGGTGCTAAAATAAGCAGTGAATTTCTAAACAGCACCAACGGTTTTCTTTAAAACCAACCAGGAATTTACTGTTGAGTCACAGAAGGAGAAGTGAACATCCAAATTCAGGGCTTTGCCCGCAAGTTAAGAAGAGACTAGCTTTGGAACAGGCACTCGTAGTGTTAGGGGACTACTGCTAATCCCCAGAAGAAGAAAAAAAGACCCTCTCTCCCCATTCAGAACAATGGCTCATCTGCAAAGGCTGAGAAGACAAAGGCTGAAAATCCCTCTAGGCAGCAGCAGCCGGCCTGTTTAAGAGACAATGGGTTGGCACTGCAGCCATGGGGCCTTCTCGTCCTACTCAGGTGCCTAGGAAGGCAGGTGTGTGAGGAGGTGCAGAGCAGAGGGAGGAGGTAGCTGAAGGTGCCCAGCAAAGGTTCGAAGTGGTTAGAGAAGACGTTGGAGACAAAGAGGCTCTTTCTCCGCCTTCCTGTGGTTGGCCAGGAGGACCCCATGGAGTTATCAAAGTAGTTTAGGGATTTGGGAGGTGGGGCCTTCCCAACTTCATACCACTTGCCCATTCTGTAACGCTTAATCCACAGACTTACAGAAATCCTCAAACTGATTTATTATTTTCTCACCTTACTTCGTAACGTGATGTCAGAATTCTTAAGCCCTCCGTCCGGGCAATGTTTTGGTAAAAGCAATTGCTGTGCCCGACGTCAAGGGCCTCTAATCTGGACGCCAAGTGAGCCTCCATAATCACACGTTGCTACACTGTCATTTCAGTTAGGAAATGATGCTGCTGCTCCGTGAAACCACATCTTTCATCTCCCAGCCACTGTTTTCTCTTTGTGATAAGAGGAAACCGAACACAAAAACAGATGAGTCACTCCGCTGCTCCCACTTCCTTTTCGCTTCCCTGCCTGTTTCTCATCGGAGGCTGCCCGTAGGGTCGTAGGGTTGCGGCTGGACTACTTAGATTCCCGAGTCAGGCTTGGATAAAAAGTACTGAGGAGATGGTTTGTCCTTCCTCCCACAAATATTTATTCCAGACACAGTACAGAGAATGAAAAAAGTCCAAATGCAATGCAGCTATGCTGTCTAACTAGACAGCTTCTCAAAATGATCAAAGTACTTTTAATGGCTTCGGAAGATGTTCACAACAAATGCAAACAAATATCTAGGGGCATTGTTTACATTGGCATGTGGATACTCATCCATCCAGACGTCTATATGCATGATTCATATACAGGGTCCAGTAGAAGAAGGCCTGCTTGAGTGCGGTGGTAGGGTAATAATATGGATATAATAATGTATAGTTTTAATTTGAACATTTCGCCTAAAAAGTCATATGGTGCGCTTGAGTGTGATATTGTTATGTTGCAGAATTGCATGCTTATGATTTTCTGATAAAAGATTTTGTAATTAAAAGGGGGGCATTATTTGTGCCACACCCTGTATACGTCTAGGTACCTGTGGGTGTGGGGAGTGCATTTGAAACAAACGGAAACACCTAGCGGCAGTCATTCTGTCGTCTGAGGGTTGGTGGGGCGGTAGGTAGGGGTGTTCTAGATGGTGACCAGAGCAGCAGAACTCACACCAGTGGAGGAATCTTCTCCATACCACCTCATTTTGCCTACAGAAACCACTGCAAACCTGTCTCTCCGAAGATTTTAATCACGTTCAAAGAAAGATTATCATGTTAAAGCCCAGAGTAGATTACTTTTATCTAATAACTTTTTAACTATTCTAACTTTTCTGCAAACAAAAATCTAAAAGATATAGCTTCTAACCTCATGGAGCTCTTCTAGGAGGGAACAGAGAGAAAACATTGTCATTTGATATTCTAGGGTGTGTTAGGGGGCAGATACAGGGATTTGTGGGAGCTCAGAGGAGGGAGCCAGTAGCTCTGCAGGAGACTTTCCCAAGGATTCGGCCTTTGGGTTGGGTTTTAAACCACAGTCTCTCCGAGAGAATGCCTTATATTAACGCGGTATTCAACCCTTTTCATCTCATGGTACTCACAGTTTCTAACATTCTGTGACACGCCAAAAACATGTATATATGTCATATTGTTTGCTGCCCTGACCCCCCAAAACCACATAGGTATAATTTTGATTCACTCACACCAAACGCCTACTGTTGTGGTGGCTGTTGTCATTTTTTTATTTGACAAGTTAAGGTAAAAGAGGTCAGTGCCCCTGACTGAACGGCGCACCAGTGTGCCTGCCGCGGGCACACGGGTTGAAAATCGCCGTGTTAGCGCACAAGGACGCCGGATGACCCACAGGACTGGGCTTGGGCAGGTGTGTGGGGAGACCCAACAGGGAGGGCAGTACAAGTGGGAGAAGAGGAGGCTATGCCAGTTGGTGGGAAGAAGTAGTAGAAATAAAAGCCGTCTTCAAAAGTGCTGACTTCATCCTAAACATGATGAAGAGTCTTTGAAGACTGCATTTTCCTTTAACCAAAAGGGAGACACAATTTTTTAAGCTTTTTAAATTAAATTCTTTTGTAATTGTAGAATAAAGGAGATGGAGAACTCTGTTCATAACCTGAAGCTGGATTCTTTAAACTAATTAATTCATATAAGAGCAGTATATCCAAAGGGGTTTCCAGACGGGGGTCCACCAGGAACACAGTTTTCACCAGATGGAGAAGCAATTCCAGAACTAAGTACGATGTAGTAGACTTTTGTGTTAAACTAAATCTACTCAAATTTTTGTGTTTGATGCCTTGTTTTGATGAGCAAAACAAAAAACTGATAATTCTTTTTTAAATATTTTATTTATTTATGTATCTTTAGAGGGGAAGGAGAGAGGGAGAGAAACATCAATGTATGGTTGCCTTTTGTGCGTCCCCTGCTGGGAGTTGGCCTGCAGGGAACCGGCCTGCAGCCCAGGCATGTGCCCTGACTGGGAATCGAACCACGATCCTCTGGTTCACAGGCCCGCGCTCAATCCACTGAGCTACACCAGCCAGGGCCAAAAATTGATAATTCTATGTTGATGCCCCTAAATTGTTTTTAGTTTCTCATGTATGAAAGATGCTTAAGTTTAAGGAACCACTAAACTATAGTTATCTACTTCCACTAGACACGGAAACTAGCCATAAAAAGAGAAACAAGCAGAGCAAAAGCTCAGGAGAAAACAGAGAAAAATCAGAGAGTTAGAGGAAATCCCAGGGGTTTAGGAGAAAGTTAGGAGGTAAAAACGGAACTAAATTAAATAACAATAAAGCATTTGTGCCTTGCAAGGGTGGGATAAATCTTTTATTTTAAGAGACATGCAGTAATCCTCTGCTAAACTGTTCATGCCAGACATCTGGTTCACACTTTTGTGTTTGTAGGAGAATCCACAGGGGCCTGAAAAACAAGGCACGCACATAAATTTCTTTTATGAGGTGTTGTCTTCCGCATCACTGGCCACAGGAAAATCTGTCCCAAGTGAATCTTTTTTTTAAAGATTTTATTTATTTACCTTTAGAGGGGAAGGGAAGGAGAGAGGGAGAAAAACATCAATGTATGGTTGCCTCTCGTGCATCCCCTGCTGGGAACTGGCCTGCAACCCAGGCATGTGCCCTGACTGGGAATCGAACCTCATCCTCTGGTTCTCAGGCCCAAGCTCAATCCACTGAGCTACACCAGCCAGAGCCCAAGTGAATCTTTATGTTATCCACACCCCTCCCCCCCCGCACACACACCTCCCTTTTTCCCCCCCAAAAGTTGACAATCCCTCAGTAGATCTTGTTGACAATTCTAGCCAGGGAGGAGCTAGGACCCTGTTCTGGCTTGTGGAGTGGGGAGGAACTGCAGGACGTTGGCTGGGTACTTCGCCTTGCAATTCGCTTTTCCTCTGCACGATCCTTTGTCAGTGCAGTCAGGGGTTCACTTGCAGACATTTGTCCCTCGCTTGTTTCTCAAAAGACTGTATTCTCTCTGCCACAGATGTATGAACTCTTTGACTCTTCTGCTGGTGTCCCTGCAGGGCAGCCAGACCCACAGACTCATGGAACTGTGTTTACCTACTTTCCCCTCCCAAGGAAAGCAATAAAGAAAATGACCTTAGCCCCCCAACCCTGATTTATAGACTGAGGATCCCATTAGTGGTTTTAATCTCCAAACCATCAATCAACTGTGTTTTGGCAGCGTATCTCAAAGCTAAACATTATAAAGTTAAATTTCACATTAACTTATTGCTATATAAGTGGAAATATCCTCCTCCTATTTCACTTTCCATTTGTGCTAGAGCATAATAAAAATTAAATCCATCTGTCTCTGATGCAGGCATGGTATGTTTTTTTAGTTAAAGACAAGAAGAATAGAAATTGCGTAGATCAGAAAATAAACACAGATCTCCAACTCAACCTTTACCTTTCAAAGAGCAGACATCTGTGCTTTATAAAATCCACTAAATTTATGTACTTCCTCATAAATAATAAAAAGAAAGATAAAATTTAACATGATGCATGCAAGACTTGGAAATGTTCATTTTTTTGCCAGGCAAAATATTTTGAGTGTATGTCACTACTTTATTTTCTTCTTCTCAATAATTATTTTAACATGCAAATAACTATCACTTTTTACCATCCATGGTTTAAAAACTCCATAAGTGCTTTTAGCAAAACATATACATTTACCTTACTTCTATGCTTCCTTTTCTGCTCCCTGACCTAAAAATAACTACAAGAAGAGTTGTGTGTATTCCTCCCTTTTAGGGTATATTTTAAGTAGCTAACAATGATGCTAATTTCTCAGTAACTCAGAGTGTGTACAGAAAGATACATAAATTAACCACAGAGGCCTGCATTGAAAACAGCAGACCACTGTCACCACTTCAAAAGTTAGGGTTACCAGTAACTGCCATCTGCTGGACACAGCAAAATTATTCTGCAAATGAAAAGCCCACGACCTGGGTTTAAAGCCACTGTAAAATGATGTCCATCCCATCTGTTAACTGCCTACGGTTTCAGGGGTGCTAATGGGCGAGAATGTGGAGGCTACACAGCCCCACAGGCAGGACACGTGCAGCCAGCGTCCCTCTGTAGTCACAGGGAAGCTGTACAGCTTGTGAAGAAAGCATGATCTGTACCCTATTAGCATAACCATTTTTCCACTGCAGCACTACAGGATGTCAGAACCAGGAAGCACACAAGAGGTCGATCCCCTAGTGTAATCCCTTGAAACTGAGGGTCCAATGATTCACCCAGATTTCACAGACAGCAGGTAACCCTCCGGGAGCAGCCAATCCCTGGGCCCCTGCTGTGGGCCTGGGACCACCTCACTCTGCCCTTCCACACTCTTCCTTTCCCCACAGCCCACAGGCTTGCTCCCACCTCCAGCTGTGGTCCGCCAGCAAAAGCACTAGATCTGGGCTCCGAGGACCCAGACTGAAGTCCTGACCTTGGCACTTTCCAGCTTTGGGATCCCGGTCAAACCACAGGGCCTCCCTGAACTCCATTTTTCACCTCTCCCTCTTCTCTTCTATTTCACGGGGTTGTTATTAAAATTAAGTGAAAAGGCCCCAAAAGCACTTTGCACACTATAACTCAGCAGATATAAGGTATAATCATTGTGACCAAACTGCAATAGTGGTTAAAAGGAAAAACTCATAGCAATCGTCAGTAACTATTCTGTACCTTCCTCAGTGTAGTGCTGAGTTAGTTTTTATACAGGGATTCTTTTTCCAGGAAGAGAATCCATGACTGGGAGTGGTTTACATCCCAAAGGAGGACAAAGGAACAGGTTTCTGAAGGTTGCAATAAGGCACAGAACTCTGCCTCTTAAACACAGGTATAAAGACTGTGGGAGACTGTCGTTTGGGATACACTGGGCTTCCAGGAAGCCCTTTACTCACAGTGTCTGACTTTGGTTCTCCCGGGTACCAGCTTAGCTTCTCTGAAATTCTCTTGGACCTGCCCTTCTCCACCTGTTGGCTTCTTCCTCAGGTGGCTGTAGCATCTCCGGGGGCCACATTCTGACAGAATAAAGTGCGGAGGTTAGAAAAGATGGGTTACATTTACACAATGGAATACTACTCTTACCCTCTGTGACAACAGCATGGATGGACCAGGAGAGTATTATGTTAAGTGAAATAAGCCAGTCAGAGAAAGACAAATACCATGTGATCTCACTTGTAACTGGAATCTAATGAACAAAATTAACTGGTGAACAAAATAAAACCAGAGGCATGGATACACGGAACAGACTGACAGCTGTCAGGGGGAAGAGGGACTGGAAGGGATTAGCCAAAGAACATATATGCATATATGCAAAGCCCCTGGACAGAGACAACAATGTGGTGAAGGCGGAGGGTGGGGGAGGGGCAGGGGCAGGGTAGAGGGGGAAAAGGAGGGGAAATGAGGGACATCTGTAACAGCGTGAACAATTTTTAAAAAGTGCAGACGTTAAAAAGCTCTCCCTCTGGGGTCCTGCCTACTTAAAACTGAGGCTGCTTTTCGGGAATCTCGCAGGCCCCTCCTCCTACCTCCCTGACCCAAGCTGTTTGCTACAGAGCTGTTATGAAGGGGTCGAAGGGGTCGAGATAAGCAGAATGCCTTTGCCAGCACTGGAGATGGAGCCTTTTCCCTCATGCTGAGGTTGGAAGGTAGAGGGACAGACACTTGAGCAAAATTAGGAAGGAGAAGCTCAGAGAAGCCTAATGCCACATCCTCCTCACTGCTCCGCCTCTTTGTCACTCGTCCTGCCTACCAGGCAGCGAATGCCAAGAAGATGGCCCAGGGAGAAATAGAGGAAACTGACTGCTCACAGATGGCAGTCCAGTCCCCAGCTTGTCAACACATTAACAGTGGGGAGCAAAAATAACAGCAGTTTCCATTCGGCCAACATTCTGTGTCTCTGACGTGGGTCCCCTGGCCATCACAGCCATTGGGGTGAGAGGCTGTACTGGGAAACAGATGTGCACGTTATAAACAATCATGAGTTTAAATGAGGAAACGGGTTTGCAGAAATCTAGAAATAAGAGCAACATCAGCCTGGAAGGTGAGGACTGTAATTATCTGAAAGAGAGAGAAAGAAAATGATGCCAGGTGACCCCAAGAATGACGCAGAAATAGGACTGAGTACAGGAGGCAGGTTGAGGAAAAAGTGGGAAATCAAAAAGCAGGGTGGACAGGACAGTGTCCCCCCAAAATGAAAGGTATTCAAGGTCCCAACAAGCTTAAAGACATCACAGAGCCAGTCTGCAACTGCTGGGAGAGGAGCGGAGGGGAATTGCCTGAAAAGACCAGATTTCTAATATCCAAGTGTAGAGACATTCCCAGCAGCCTGAAGCCTAATCACTTAACTTTCGAAAACATGCCCATATCATTTATTTAAAATAAAAATAAAAATTTCTGCACACTCTAAGCCAATTCTATTTAGTTTTATTTCAATTGGATGAGTCATCTGACATATATCAGATGTAAAAGCATCTCTTAACTATCATCCCCAAAAGTTCTATGATTCCAAGACTAATTTTCAGCATAAACAAAATAGCTCATGTTCCTCAGCAGCACTTTTTTAAAAAAATTAAATTTAACAGGATAACCTTGGTTAATAACATTACATCAATCTGAGGTGCACAACTTCGTAATATAATACACATATATTTGATTATGTGCTCAGCACCCAGGGCCCACAGACAGCTTGTCATCATATATTTGACTGCCTTTGCCCTGCTCAAGTAAGATTCTTAAATGCCCAGGAAATTCAATCATCTTGTTTTTTTTTTACTTAAGTGGTACTGGATCTAATATGCTTTTGTTTCAATTCAATGCATCAGACACGGCTGCTTTGCATCTCTCTTTGAATCACTCTGAACCGATGTGCCAACCACACATGCTCAGAGAAGTGTGAGTGACTTCCTACGTCCGTTTATCCAGAGTTTAGCGTTACAGCTGGTCACGCTGCAGCTCAGCTTTGATTGTATTTCTCCTCACCCTCTTCTCACCCTGACTCGAATGACCCTACAAGACAAGCAATGTCACTTTCTCCATCACGTCAGGAGACCTGGGAGATGACTGCATAAATGTGCAATTTATTCCGTGACCATAAATGCACGAAGACAGGACAAAGGTACCTGAATCTATTTGGGGCTGGTGAAAACTCTTACCCTGTTTGGCGGTGTGAAGAGTCACGCTCATGCAAGCTCAATGCAAACACCAGCAGCAGCCCTGATTGGTTTCTATGGTTTCAAATCACTGCGGGGGACATCCGTTGATGCAGCCTACAGCAATGCCACCCACTGACACTCTAGTGACAACACCCTGCCAATAAAGGTGGTGGCGTGAAAATGCAAAGTGGTGATCGTGACTCACCGCAAAAGTGAACGAGCTCCACAAGGCAGCCACAGGGTGTAGGAGGGGGAGGCAAAGATAACTTGAAGATGACTACCTCACTTAGTCTTCTGTGTCTCACTACCAGTAAGGGAACAGGGAAGTCAGGGGGAAAGATGTGAGGATATTTGGGACCGTGATGGTTTGGGGATTATAGAAGAAAACGTTTTTTATCTTAGTTTTCAAGTACAGTTGACATTCAATACTATATTTTATTCTGTATTAGTTTCGGGTATCCAGCATAATGGTTAGACAATCATACACTTTACAGAGTGGTCCCCCTATATTTTACCAGACACAGTCACCCCAGTATGACAATATTACTGACTATACTCCCTACACTGTACTTTACAGTCCTGTGACTATTTCATAACTACCAATTTGTACGTCTCAGTCCCTTCACCATTTTTCACCCAGTTCCCCTCCCCTCCCCTCTGGCAACCATGGGTCTGCCCTCTGGCTATGTGTCCGTTTCTGTGTTGTTTGTTCCTTTATTTTGTTCTTTGCAGTCCACATATAAGTGAAATCATATGGTGTTTGTACTTCTCTATCTGACTCAGAAGGAGTTCTCCGTCTATTTACAGATGTCTGCGTGGAACCTGAGAGAATGGAGGATTCTAGATGAGAAAACAAAACGTTGCAAGAAGAGAAGCAACGTGACTTTCCTTTAAAGTCACAGAATCTTTTGTTCTCCATCTCACACTAACAGAATCAAAGCCTTGCTACCTGTTCACACATGTGGGAGAGAACTGAATGTGGATGGTAACTCAGGGAGGCTGTGACCAGGAACTGGGGGAGGCAAACTGCAACGGCGGAAGAACACTTCAGTAACGACCTTCCCAAGAGCTTGTGCAGGAACCTGGGTTCTCCCCAGGTTCGGTGAGGGGCATCCCATTGCTGCGAGGAAGTCTGACCTCAGACTCCACGGGAAACGGGCTGTTGACCTGTCCTTGGAGATGGCTCACCCTTGTGTGGGGGCAGATGTGAGAGGGTCACCGAGAGACATCCTCAGGACATGGTAGGAAGAACAAGTAGGCCGAGAGCCGTGAGTCAGAAGACAACTAAGGCTTAACCGTGGTAGACAGATTGCACCACAAAGACACAGATGAAGACACAGAGGACCGGAGTCACCTCCAGTTGGGAAAGAACCCAGAAGGGAAGGAGAATGTGAGGGGAACGCTAGGGGAAGAGGACACAGCCACGCTGCCTGTTTTGCAACCGTGGAAAAGTGATGACATCAATGGAAATGAGGGTTCCAGTACTGGACACTCAGTATATGTTCAATAATTATTAGAGATCGTTAGCCTTAAGCCATCTGTTTCTCCTTCTTACTGATGGCGTAACCTGACGGTGGAGACGAATTAGAAATAATATTTCAGCTTCCCTTGAAAACCAACATTTCTTAATGTCTAAAATGCTATCAAAAGCAGATAACAAAAATATTAACACATCAGTAGAAAAATGAGCTAAAAACAATACAAGACAGGTACTTCACTGGCAAAGAAACACGAATGGCCACTAAACACACAAAAGATTAAGTCCAGTGGTAATCAAAAAAAAAATGCTGAAAAACAAAGAATACTTTTACTGCAGAGGCAAGAACTACATTTATTTTTATTGAAATTACTATCAACTTGGGGTGGTGAACACATACATAGTCTACAAATTAGGTAATACAGAACTGTACACCTGAAACCTATATAATTTTATTAACCAATGTCATCCCGATAAATTAAAAAAAAATTGAAAGAAGAAATGACCATCAATTTTTTAAATAATTAGTAACTACCAGTAAACCCTGACAATGTTTACACGTGGAAAAGAACAGAGAAGGAACACCACTGTCGAGTAATGCTGTCCCAGTAGTTGACCAAATCTCTCATTTACAGCAATTTTAAAAAATTATAACAACAGTGGGTAAAATGAACCAAATACCAACAAGTAAGGAACAGTAACAACTCAAGAGGGAAGAGCACAGGAAAGATACTTTTGACCTATGGACCTCTGCCCAACTCTGAGAACTCTGGCCTTCCAGGAATAGAAATCAAAGCCCTGTCCCCTATAAAATAAGAATTCATTGGAGGATTCTTATTTCTCCAAAGCCCGCCCCTCCAAAAGAAAACATTGCAACTCCAAAGATTTCCCCATTACGTTAAGAGAACCCTACTTACATCAGCCTGTGCAGCCCTGCAGCCAGATGTGCACCACACAGGTAGCCCAGGAAATCTGAGTCAACTTAGAAAGATTCTTCAGGGGAAATCTTCATCCTGGGCCTCCACATAGTCCTAAAAATGAGTTTTCCAGAACATTTATACATGGAACATGCATGCACATGTGCACACACACCTTGAGCAAGAACAGAAACCACCAAAGTCAAAAACAGACCCAACAAGACTTCAGGTATTAGAATTAGGAGACGCAATACGTGGCAGCACCACCTTAGCATCTGACTCCAAGCAACGCAGCAGGAAGAAGGGGAAGGCCTCAGTTACTCACCAGCAGCACGGCGAAGCCCCCAGTGGGGTCACGCTCCGGCACCACGCAGCCACGCCTCAAACAATGGCGCGCTGGCGTGAGATTATAACGGAGCTGAAAAACTTCTCTCGGCCAGTCACATTCCCAGACTCGACCTCCAGCCGTCCCGGCGTGATGCGACATCGTGATGTGCGTTGAATCATGCTCCACTGTGATGGGACGTGACGCTAACCCACCCATCGTGCTGTGATTGGCGCCCCAGCCTTCCTGAGGTGACGTTAAATGACGTGACGCAACGTGACGTGATGCCCCAGTGCAGCGGGTCTCTCCCGGGCTTGCGTGGATGGCGCCGGAAGCGAACCTAAAGCGCTGCCCATCGAGGGAAGTGCAGCGCCCCCTACAGGTAGGTGCGGCCGCGGTGCTGGATCGTGGCGATAAGCACCTGCGTTACCGGTTGTGTGTTTACCACGCCAGGCTGTTCATCGCTGTGTTAGGGGCTTCTCTGCAACAAGTGGTGGGAAACTGCCGGTCCGCCTGCAGCAGCCTCCTACCTCTCACGTTTATCGCGTCCCTTCACAGCGTCATTTTCTCCTGGGCTGGATTTCATCTTGCGGTTTTCCGTTTTATATGAATAAGTATAGCCCCCTTAAATGAGAGGAAACATAAAATGTTCGGTCTCTCAGATGATTAAAAGTAGAAAACTGGACCAAGGAGGGCCTGCATTTCGAGGAAAATGGAGAAAATTACATACATTTGTGGAAGTGAAGCCTATCGGTGCCCAGTTAGTAAGTATGCCAGTACCCGGTCAGCCTCACTCCTTTAACTACCTACCTGGCTCTGCTGGTGTTAAAGACGTGACCTCTGGGTCATAGTCACGTCCAGGTGGCCGGGGTACAGTCTGCCTCATTCTAGGCACTTTCTACATTTGTACCCTGTTATGTGAGGACCTTGAAATTTAACTTTCAGAAGCAGCCTTATTTTCCTGCTTCCCAGTTACCGGGAAGCACCTCCCAGCCCCAAATGCTGATAAGGAATTTGAAGTTGCAATGGCTACTTATTTTCTATTGTCTTGAACCTAAACTGAAAACCGGCTAACACTTCTGTTCCCTTTTCTCCCCTTAGTTCCTCCACATGCACAAAAAACGATTACTGAATCTGAAAAAAAAGGAGGAAGTTGACAGGAATGATCCCTCTGTGACCCCAAGAACAGTAAGTTGGTATCACAAGTGGAAGTCTGTTCTCGTAGACATTTGTTCAAAGTACATAAGCATTGTTACTGCATATAAGGCAAACGGGACTTATTTTAGACTGTTTTGTCTGGTACTCTGGTAACAGTTACCTTTCCTCACATTGTCCCTCCTCCTTAGGGAAGTTGTGATCAGGAAGTACTCTCATCCAAAAGGTTAACACCCAGCCCACACCTAGAGAGCAGGACCATGTCTTTACATGAATGAAAAAGACAGCTTTGAGCCTGACTCAGAGCAGGTGCTTCATAAGTACCATATGAATGAATGAATGAATGAATGAGCAGATGCCCAAGTCTATCTTCAGTCTGGTCTCTTGTCTCATAATACTATCATGTGGTATTTGTAATAGAGCTTTTATCCTGATACTTACTGATAATAAAGTATGTCATTCAAAAAAAATTTAAGAGGCAATTCTACCACAAATCTCTGGAGTTTCCCACAGTTACTTAAAGATGTATCAAAAAGGGGTTGCAATTACTTTTTTGTGAATACATCTGGAGAGAAGGTGCAAAGATGGACTACATGTCAAATTGGTGATGCTGTGCAGAATACATTGTTTATATCAGTTTATACTCTTGTACCATCTTAGAGATTAAAATTAGCAAAAAGACTGCTTCAAGATAATAATGTTGTATTTATAAGAATGTAAGATTGTCAATGGGGGAGCCCCAAAATACAGGGGTAAAAGCTTAGACAATGTAACTAAACTTTTTCTAAAATGTTTTTTTTCCTTTTTTAAAATATATTTTATTGATTATACCATTACAGTTGTTCTATTCCCCTCCTTCATTCCCCTCCACCCGCACCCACACACTCCCTCCCCCACCATTCTCCCCCCCCTTAGTTTATAACCACGTGTCTCAAGTTCTTTAGATTCTATATTTTCCCCACTATTCTCGCCCTCCCCCCTATCTATTTTCTACCTACCATCTATGCTATTTTCTATGCCTTCTCCCCCCTTCTCCTCCTCCCACCCCCCTGTTGCTAACCCTCCATGTGTTCTTCATTTCTATGGTTTCACTCCTGATCTAGCTGTCCTCTTGGTTTGCTTTTGTTTTAGGGGTGGTTGTTAATACCTGTGTGTTTGCTGTCCTTTCACTGTTAATATTATTCATCATCTTTTCCTTATATAAGTCCCTTTAG
Source organism: Sturnira hondurensis (assembly GCF_014824575.4). NCBI lineage: Eukaryota > Metazoa > Chordata > Mammalia > Chiroptera > Phyllostomidae > Sturnira > Sturnira hondurensis. Next base: position 10,830,645 of record NW_028091156.1, read on the forward strand.
CATTTCATATAATAAGGGCTTGGTGATGATGAACTCCTTGAACTTGACCTTATCTGAGAAGCACTTTATCTGTCCTTCCATTCTAAATGAAAGTTTTGCTGGATAAAGCAATCTTGGCTGTAGGTCTTTGGATTTCATGACTTGGAATACTTCTTTCCAGCCCCTTCTTGCCTGTAAGGTCTCTTTTGAGAAATCCGCTGACAGTCTGATGGGTACTCCTTTGTAGGTGACTGTCCCCTTATCCCTTGCTGCTTCTAGGATTCTCTCCTTCATTTTAGTCTTGGCTAATGTAATTATGATGTGCCTTGGTGTGTTCCTTCTTGGGTCCAACTTCTTTGGCACTCTCTGAGCTTCCTGGATTTCCTGGAAGTCTATTTCCTTTGCCAGACTGGGGAAGTTCTCCTTTATTATTTGTTCAAATAAGTTTTCCACTCGTGGCTGTTTCTTTCCCCCTTCTGGTACCCCTATAATCCGGATGTTGGAACGTTTAAAGATGTCCTGGAGGTTCCTAAGCCTCTCCTCATTTTTTTGAATTCTCATTTCTTCATTCCTTTCTGGTGGGATGTTTTGTTCTTCCTTCTGGTCCATTCCATTGATTTGAGTCCCAGTTTCCTTTCCATCACTATTGGTTTCCTGTGCATCTCCCTTCATTTCAATTAGTTTAGCCTTCATATGTTCCTCTAATTTGTGACTATAATCTACCAGTTCTGTGAGCATCCTGATAAATAGTGTCTTGAATTGTGCTTCTGAGAGGCTGGCAATTTCTCGGTCGCTTAGAGTTATTGGCTCTGGGACTTTGAGTTCTTCTTGCGCCATCTTTTGGGCTGTTCGTGCCTGTTAAGTAGCAGGATAGGAGCCCTAGGTTTTCACCGGAGCATGGCAACTCAGTCACTGGGTTGTGACGTTGTATGTGGGGGCGGGGTCTAAGAGGTACAATGGCTTCCCGTCTGCCGCCCGCTGCCGCGACCCCCACCGGCACCGCAACCACCACTGTCACCAGGCCCGCGCGTTTCGTTCCACTGCACGCGAGTGTGCCACCGCTGTCGGCCCTCCACCACTGGGTTCGTCCCCTGGGGCCTGCGTGGTCCGTCTCACTGTGCTCGAATGTGCAACCTTGGTCAGTCTGCCCCGCACCCCGACTGGCTTTGGGCTGCCCGCGCACCTAGCGCCTAGGTCGGGGGATCTGTCCTGCCCGACCCAGCTCCGCTGCTGGTTCCTCCTCTCTTATCGTCCCAGTTGAACGGTTCGTAGCTGTCGGACTTCCGTATAATTCCGTGTTCTGCTCTTTGGGTGTGTTCTAGTTCTCCAAAACTTTTGTGGTAGTCAAACTTGATTGTGGGAGAAGGCACAGTGTTTCCACCTCTGCCTCCATCTTGGCAGAAGTCTAAAATGTTTTTTTTTAAAGTCTTATAAGCCTGATTCTTATGTTTAGAGTCAACCATGAAAGAGAGCAAGAGAGGGCCAGAGTGTGTGTGCCTAATACAATGAAGATTTAATAGAGCAATATTAGTTTTAATATTTGTTTTAAGCATTGTATGCACAGATGTGAAAGCCATCTGTTTGCTCTGTGCCACTTGAAATTTATAACAAAGGGCAAAGTACAATTCAGCATATAATGGGACAGGTCAACATCACACAGTACATTATAGCATCACAGGACTAGAATCCCAGGTCTCCTAAATCCATATCCGGTGGTCTGCTCTCCAACAAATTGCACTGTGTGATCACAGTTTGAGAATAAAATGGCATGCAGAAAGTTCAGTGTCTTAACTGTGAAATTGTGTCTATCAGCTTCAAGAAGGAGGGCAAGAATGCACAGTTCTTATAGGGTACAGAGAACATTTTAATGGTTGCCAGATGGGAGGGGGCGAGAGGCTGGGTAAAAAAGGGGGAAGGAATTAAGAAGGTCAGATTGGCAGTTACGGAAAGTCACTGGGATATAAAGTACAGTGTAGGGAATAGATTCAGTAATATTGTAACAACTATGTGACAGGCGGGTACTGGACTTACTGGGCAGATGACTTCATCACTTACGTAAATGTCTAACAGCTATGCTGTACACCTGAAAATAATGTAATATTGAATGTCAACTGTAATTGAAAAATCAAAAAAATATTTTTAAAGAATGCACGGTTCTTGGAATGGTAGTAGAGGCTGCCAAGTAGCTAAGTACCAAGTTACTAATAGGAGATATGACAGGGCTACTTGCGTTGACATACCCTTTTTTTTTTTATTGCAAATGTTAATTCAAGTAAATTTGATCTAAAATGTAACCACATCACCCACGTTGCCCCCTGTACTGTCAATACAACTACTGCAGTAACAATCCTGTGAAAAGAGAAAACCGTTCCACATCCCAATACAGACTGTTCAAGGTGTCCACTATAGGGAAGGCTGCATTGGCAATATTAGGATAGAAAGCGTGGGTCTTCAGACACAGGTGCTGCATAGGTCAGAGGAAATAGTTTCTTTATCTGGAGACTGTGAAAAACTAAGGAGCCTATCCACATGGCATTAAGAAGCCAGATTAGAATCAAATCAACGTCAAATGAACTTAAATGACAGCGTATTTGACAACGTGTTGAAATGAGAAAGGAAGTAGGAAAATGTCGACCAGAAAAGTGGTAATATGTTGTTGAAAATTTTGTTTCGTGTCTCTACCAATAGGTGGGAGAGGGAGGCGGTTGACCAGGGCCTGTAGAGCACCATGCAGACTTGGTTGGTGTGTGGTACGGCCAAACATGTCATGGGCTTTTTCACGGCCAATATCTCTAAAAAACAATTTCCTCTGGACCAGGTCTGCAGTCAACCAACCTTCTGGTCTTAGTTTGGTTTCCTTGGCAAGTTAATCTACCAAGGAGAAAATGTACTGATAGGCTGATAGGAATGTCTGGTCTGCTTGGCAATCATAATTGTAAAGTAAATGAATAAATTGTCTTTCAGGCATACAGTAGTCTCCTGCAAGTTTTATTAAATCATCTCAATTATCCAGTGGCCTTATTGCCTCCATTGAGTGTGCTCTCTGTGCATTAGATCGTAAGTTGAAAGGTTGGATGTTGGACCATGGTAACCTCAGCAGGAGACACAGCCTGGGAGGCCCAGCCTGAGAGCTTGTTAGTTTCTCGTCACCACAGTACAATTACCAGCCCACTGCATCTCAGAGCTCATGGCTACCACTTAACGTATACATTCCGTAATACCTTGGCCAGTGTCACCAGTGTGTCCTACCAGGCTCTCATGACCCCAGAGATGGGATGCTCACAGGACTGCCTCCACTGCATGGGTCAGTCATGATGCAGTTTGTACCTCTCAGATCGGGAGCAGGGAGAGGGGAAGAAGGGAAGGGGAGAAGGAATGAATGAATTCGGGAGCCAGATACAGCTTGGCTGCTACTTACTGGCTGTAGTTACTATTCAGTAGATGAATAGTAACTAGTATTAATAGTAATAATAGCATTAATAGTAATTAATGCTTTACTGTACTCATCTGAAAAATGGAGTAACAGGGTCTACTTCCTGTCTTGTGAGAATTAGAGCTAATGTGCAAAAATACTTAGATCACATTAAGAATGGTTTTACATTCTTTTCCTAATAAATTTTCTAACAGATGGCACTTTTGCATTTTGCTGTCGAAATTGTAAAAATCCTAAAACCAGTTTCTTAAGTGCAGACTATAAAGCATAACGCCTGCTGATTATGGAGACACTTATCTCCATAAATATAAAAATAACAAATGATGTTGTGCTTGTTAAATTCCGATGTGTGCTTGTTAAATTTTAAGGACTGCACTGGGCATCTTGTTAAATGCAGATTCTGGTTCCACTGGTCTGGGGCTAGGAACTTCTGCTTTTCTAGGCTGTCCCCAGGTGATGCTGGTGGAGCTGGTTTGGGGACCACACTTTGAGTCCCCAGCCTGTAGAAGGAAGAAAGTAAAATAATATACTCAAAATACCACAAGAATAACCACATAATCAGCAGTATTATTATGCTAGGAAGGCATTATAGGTATGCCTTATACTGCATAATAAATGTATTACTCCAGTATGTTATATATATATTTACACATATACATATGCATATATGTGAACTGCATTTGTTTATGTTTTGTTCCTATTTAACTGCATTTAGAGAGCATCTTCTTATTGGAAAAAAAACCCCTTACAATACTTTTAAGAATAATTAGCTAATGTGTTGATATGATTTATTTATTTTTTAGAGTACAAAAGCAATATATTCTGGCAGGGAAAAATTAATCATCTCAGGAACCTACAATTTTTTATTTATTATTATTATTGAATGGATTGGGGTGACATTAACAAAATCACATAGGTTTCAGGTGTACAATTCTATGATACATCATCTGTATATTGTGTTGTGTGCCCACCACCCAAAGTCAAATCTGCTGTATATTTAACCTCATTTACCCTTTACTCCACCTCCCCACACCCCTTCCTTCTGGTAACTACCACACTGTTGTCTGTGTCTGTGAGTTTTTTGGTCTTGTTCATTCATTACTGTATTACATCCCACACGTGAGTGAAATCATATGGTTCTTGACTTTTTCTGTGTAACAGCGCTTAGCATGATATCCTCAAGATCCACTCATGTCATTGCAAATGACAGTATTCTATTTTTTTTATTATGGCTGAGTAGTATTCTATCATAAATATAAACCACATCTTCTTTATTCTGTCATCTACTGAAGGACGCTTGGGTTGTTTCCATGTCTTTTCCATCGTGAATAATAAATTAAAAATGGAAAATTCACCACCTCGATCTTCCACTACCAAGCTCCTGCACTAGTAACCATTAAGAATGTGGTGTGGTATTTTCAAATATATTTCTATTCTTATATATGCACAGTTTTTTTCTAGAAAATGGATTCACACTACAGCACTGTAACGCAACTTTCATTTTCCTCACAAGTGCATCCCATACTTCCCATGTGAATACATAGAAATTCATCTTATTCTTCAGTGACTGCATGTTTTCCAGTGCACTGTAACCTATTTGCATGTTCCCTATTGCTGTGCTTTTGGGTTGTCTTCAAGCGTTTGATATTATGATTAATACTGTGACGAAGTTTCTTATGCATGTGCCTAATATAGTCATCTGAACACATCTGTAATACAGCTTTTGGAAGTGAAATCATTGGGAAGAATATGCATCATCTTAATGTTTGAGAATTGTCAAATTGCTTTGCAAAAAGTCTTCTATCACTGACCCCTAAGCCAACCCACCTATGGCCGTATTGTAAAATTCTTTCTTTCTTTGTATTTACTCAGGTCTCCAGAATAAACACGTGGTACTTAGGTGAAAGGGAGAAACTGTTCCTTCAGTGTAGAAGAATGCAGTAAGGTGGCGGGTTGGACTTGCACTCAGCATCCATCCCTTCCTACGACACCTTCCTCCACTGCGGAGAATGGAAAGCTAAGTACACATTTCCCACATCCTTTTGCAGGAAAGCAATGGAAGATCTGGTGTCACAGGTGAAGCAGAAGCCATCTGCCTGTTGCTTTAGCTGTTCTGAGCAGCATGCTGAGTGGCAGAGGTGGAAATTTTCTGCCTTCACGTGTAGATTCATCAGGTGCTGGCAGTCGCGGCAGGTTCCTGCAGTCATTTCTGGAGGCTCAAACCTGACCTCACACCTCCACACCTTCCGGTGACTCTGGGGGGAACTAAGTCCTTTCACAATTCCCAACATTAATCCCCACCCTTCTTAAAAATAGCTAGAGTGGCTTCCGCTTATCAACTTTCAAAATAATTTATGCCACATAAGTCTATGTGGCAGAATATGGTGAGGGCATGTAAGACTAATGCACCAAACCGTGTGTAAACATGTGGGGAAAAGGGTCATTAAATACCCTAAAATGTTAATGCAGTCTTCCTTGGTGGTAGAACTAGAGGTAATTTACATCTTATTTTTGCTTACCCTTCTTTAAAGTTTTTTTTTTTTTTTAGGAGGCAAAACCTTAAAAGCCATTTTTCCCCTCAAAGAAACAAAGTCCTCCTGCAGAAAATAAAATGTAATTTCCGAATGTATCTTGAACTATTTTAGGCAACTAAGAGGATTAACTATAGGTATTAGTCCCCGTGTAACATGGTGATACAGAAGCGTAGGTCATGGTCTGGATTGGGGAGCAAGCTGCCCTAGTTCATGGCCTCCGACCAAGTATTTGTCTATGCTAATGCACAGCCGAACTGAGGGCTCTGCTGGCAAAGGGCAGCTGTCTTGGGAACTAAACATACGAGGTGAGACTAGCCAGTGCCACTGCTGTTGGTGAGCTTTCTGTTTATAATACCCACGTACAGCCCTGAGATTTGGCAAGCTCTTTTAAAAGGCATAAAACAGAATGGAATGGCCTTCACCTACCCACCCACTAAATGAGATTTTAGAAGAGAAAGGGCTAAAGTGAAATGAGCAAAGGAGACTTTCTTTTAAATACCACCCCCCCTTTTTTTTACTTTCCACATAATTAACATTTCATATACATATATTTCTGGATCGCTCTTTATTCCCCATTTTCTCTACCTAGACAAGGACAATTCATACTTCTTTATTCGCTGGCAGAAATTATCACGAAGGATCACGACAAATGTGCAATCATCAAAGAAGAAACAGATAAAACGAACCACTCTTAAGCTATGGAAACACCCTTTAGGGAATTTTATGAGAATGAGATTAAGAACTCCTGACACCTATTAAAACTACGGGCAATAGTTTTAGAAAGCTACTTTTAAATGTCATGTCACACTAATTCCTCTTGTTAAAAGCATCTTTCAGCCCTGGCTGGTGTAGCTCAGTGGACTGAGCGTGGGTCTGTGAACCAGACAATCATGGTTCGATTCCCAGTCGGCACATTCCTGGGTTGCAGGCCAGTTCCCAGTGGCGGGTACATGAGAGGCAACCATACATTGATATTTCTCTCCCTCTCTCCTTCCCTTCCCCTCTAAAGATAAATAAATAAAATATTTTTTTAAAACATCTTTCAATGACAAGCTTTTAATTTTGATAAACACTAATTTGGGAACTTTCATGGTTAATGCCTTTCTAGGACCTCAGAAAGCTGTGGCCGCCCTTCAGTCAGAGATACGCGCCTGTGTTTTCCCGTAGGACACTGCCTACTTCAGCAATTACGTTTAAGTCAGCACCCAGTCTCAAGTTCGTTTTTGTGAGGTGGGGGTCGTAGTTCATTTTCTTCCCACGTGGGTGCTCAGCTCTGCTGGGGTCATGTATTGAAAAGACTTTCCTTCTCTGCGGGACTGTTACTACCGTTGTCAGAACTCAGGTGGCCACACCAAGGCGAACCGGTTCGCAGGCGCTCTCCCCTGGACGGTTGGCTTGTTTGTCCATCCACAGGCCGGGCGACACAGTCGTGATTACCAGGTGCTGCCTACAGTGCTCCTTCTGTTGCTTTAGAAACTGTAAGCCTCCCCAAATGAGGGGATATAAATTAAGTTTAAATAAATGAATGGGGTCAAGCTTAGCCTAAAATAATTCTTATAAAACCGTCTTTAAACATTGCATCACAGCTTTGAAAACACTCCAGAATTACTATCCTATCCAGAGCCAAAATATATTTACCCACAAACAAATGAAAACCTACAAATTCTTCCTTATGGACCTCTAACCAAAATTATGAAAAACATTTTATTGCCTTTTCTACTCAGTTTCCCACCAGGTTTTATCCCATTAGTCAGTAACACCTCCATGTAGTGAAAGCTTAAAAACCACCCTTTCAAAAGTCCTGTGTCTGAAGCTGGAAGTCAGATCCACCCTCTCCCTGTATGTGTTTAAACTTTCCATAATGAAATGTGAAAAAGTCATGTATCAATTTCAGAAATGTGCTAAAAACATTGATCATAGATGTTTTATAACATTTTCTTGAAAGTTTAAGTTGGAAAAGATTGGGAACAAGAACACAATGTTATTTTTATAAAATAAAAAAGCAACTCCCAAAAACAATGGTGAGGAAAAACTCCCCTGAGGGCAAACTGTCTGTGGCTCTTGGAACCCACTGGGCTGTACACTGTTGTTCATGTTGGCATGGGAGGGTCCTCCGCCACTAACACCCTCTTAAATAAAAAGCAGATGCCCCAAATTGTCAAACCTTCAGTATTTTATAAAAATACAGATTAACAGCTGGAACAAATGTTGCTAAGCTAACACCAGAAATCTTTAGGATTTACTATTTGTTCTTAACCTGAAATTTTGCTTTGAAAATAATATTCACACCTTCTTGAAACAGTTTTACATAAATAACCCCACACACTTAGAATTTGCGAAAATAAAATTGGGATGTTTATTACTTTTTCTACTGGCAGCAATGAAAATCACTAGAAACTGTACTTTTGTCCTTTGCAAATGACCTGCATTAAAATTCTATTTTTCCAAATAATTAATATAGGACATAAAATTCAGTTTTAAAATCCTCAAAATATTTAATTATCCGAGACAGAAATACTGATTTTTTCCCATTAACGATGAGAACAAGAGATCAAGTTCAATCAAGATCTGACATTTATAAACTTTAAGCATTTGACAGAGCTAGGTGATCAAAGGATTAATTTTAACAATTACAGGTAAAGAATACCATGTGTTCATTTTCTAGGTCCATTACAGTAGCTATATCTGCAGGGAATCACAGAAGTTCTCAGGTCCAATGTCAAATAATGGAATTTGGGCAAGCACTCTCAGCATCATTTGTATTTAATAGGCACTCCATGCACATGACGCAGGTAGGGAAACGTTTGTGGGTCCATGCATTAAAGACAAAACAGACCGGTACTATCGCCAAACGTGCAGAGTCAGTCAGGGTGTTGCTCAATGTTCTTTATACTTAATGGTTCCCATGGAAATAAATGCAGAAGCAGAAATGTGTGCACATCCCAAAGTATCTTCTTTATTTGGTTTCCTGTGCTTTCTTTGCATTCTGTTTTTCTTTTGCCTAGAAATTAAAGATAGTATATTATAAAATCTTAAAAGTCTGTTTTAGAGCATGTTAAAAGAAAATATCTGACAGCATTCTTAAGCTAAAAGGCTTCTAATGCAGTGTTGGTAAGATTTCTAGAGATTTGCAACTATTTCTGGATGATTAGTTACAATTTACTCTCATTCAAAAAATCACATTTGCTTTGTACTTCTATCGGAATTTGAAATGTATTATTTTAATTCTAATAACTTAAAATATATAATTACTCCTTCCATAAAGCCATACTAATTCAAAAGTATTTCAAAACAATATATTTATGTATGTGCCCACTTCTCATTCAAATAAAATATATAGAAAAAAAACCTGTAATAGTTTCTAAATATTTGGATGAATTTAACACAAGAGTTCCTAAACCTTACTTATATGACCTGAGAAGTATTTCACACATTATCATAATTATACAGCTCGAACACAGTCATTCCATTTTAATGTTCCACAGACGAAGCAGCCAGAGTTTAGAGATGCTATCAACCCGGGCAAAGCACATGGCTGGTGCACAGTAAACCACAGCAGTGGTCCCGAGACACGCCTTTTGCAGTGTGCTGCTCAGTGTGCGCCCAGGGGCCTGTCGAGGTGCAGGGAGATTCTGTAAAATGCCTGCCCGAGGCTCTGTGTTTCTGACAATCTCTCGGGATGCCAGTTCTGCAGGTCCGCAGACAACACGTAGAGAAGCGAGATTTGAGGGTGACAGAACGCAATGTTCCTTCCACTCGGCCTCAGAACCAGAAAGGGACACATTAGACTTCTGCCATTACACAGTTAAGAAAGAACTTCCTTAGATTAAAAATAAGGTACTTAGGAACAATTATCATCTTTTTCAAATGACACATTAGATAATATAATTATTATACAACTGTATGATAAAACTCATACAGTTTTATGCTGTGCTCTAGAGTGTCTTAAAAGTAAACATTATGTGTGCCATATAAAAAATAATAAAATTGCCTGCATGAACATTTTTTGTTAACAAGCACAGTCTGTAATTTGATATGTACATGATTTCTCACACAAAGAACTTTTGTTTCTAAATAATACAATAGGTTTTAGACGTAATTTGAAATAAGAATATGTACCTCTTTCCTTATTGATTTCTAAATATACTGTAAATATTATAGTCTATTGAGTAGGATTAACAAGAATGAATTTACTGGTTTATAGTGTAAACTTCAGAACATACATGAGCAAAGAAAGACATATAATGAAGAAAGTGCCCATACATTTATTAAACTATATAATTCAGGTATAATTAAGGATAAGTCAAATTAAATAAGTTAAAAATAATTATCACCATTTGTTAAGCATTTATCATGTACTTTACAGGTAACCATCATTGATCTTAAGGATTCATGAACTAGGTATGACTCCCAATTTACAGAAAAGGAAATAGATACTACATATAATAACTAAAAATACCTGCTAATAAGTTACATATATGTATTCTGTTCTACCTTTGTTAAAAAGTAAAAAATATACCCTGGCTGGTGTGGCTCAGTGGATTGAGTGCCAGCCTGTGAACCCAAAGGGTCGCAGGTTCAATTCCCAGTCACGGCACATGTCTGGGTTGCAGGCCACATTCCCAGTAGGGGGCACATGAGAGGCAACCACATATTGATGTTTCTCTCTCTCTCTCTCTCCCCTTCTCTCCCCATCTCTCTAAAAATAAATAAATAAAATCTTTAAAAAAATACTATCAGATTTCCAATAGCATGGAAAAATACACTATTAAAAAACACCTTCCTTCTGCATAGTATGCCAATGAGATACTAAAACTGCCTAATCAAGTCAGATTAAGTCTGTAATCATAGGTATTAATGCACACATATTACAAATAGCGTTTTCTACCCTATTTATATTAAGGGACAGAAAAAGTTCTGACAATTTGTTATCTATTACCAATTAAATTACAATGTCTTAGTAAAATGTTATCTATTACCAATTATATTACAATGTCTTAGTACAATGTCTTTAGTAAAAGTCAACATTTTGAAGTTGCCTTGAATGCCCCATAGCAACTGAATTTATAGTTTTACATTATGGTAGGTTATTGGTAGGTTAAAAACTTGGAATTGACTCAGTTACATATAAAAGTTAAGAGAAAATTTTTAAAAGAATTTTAAGTATACTTGAACAAGTTAAAGTTTTACAAACAATATCTTTATCTGACTATTATTTTTTAAAGATTGTATTTATTTTTAGAGAGAGATGAAGGGAAGGAGAATGAGAGGGAGAGAAATGTCAGTGTGAGAGAGAAACATCTACAGGTTCCCTCTCACACCCCCACCGGGGACCTGGCCCACAACCCAGGCATGTGCCATGGCAAGAATCGAACCAGTGACCTTTCGGTTTGTGGGGCAATGCCCAACCCACTGAGCCACAATGGCCAAGGCTATCTTATTTCCTTTTATATTTAAGGTTCAGATTTGACATATGACACCAGAGGTTTTATAACTATGAATTTCTAGGGTTACCTCCAGAGCACTTTTTATGCAACACACAGTCAGTGAACTCATCAGATGAGGGTAGAAGCCCTGATACAACAAAAAGGCTATGAAGGCAAGACCTTAACCTGATCCATGACAGCCACGTGCCCTAGGAGATTCAGTCTTCACCCTTGCTTTGCTACTCAGGAGGATGAAAAGACTTCCAGAGTTCAAACACATTCTTGCCACTGAGGGCTGCAGCCTGCAGCGACTGCCTCAGCGGCCCAGAAACCTGACCGGGGCGAGCTGGGGTTCCGCAACCCTGCCCGGAGGAGTCGTGTCTGGTTCCTTCCACCCTCTCTCATGCTTTTCCCCATACTCTACTTTCCCTTGGAACACTTCGACTTCACAATCCATTTCTGAATTCTCTAAGTAATTTTTCTTGGATGTATTACCATTAAGTGACTATCGCTATTAAAAAGCCTTTATATTAAAGGCAGTTATAAAATTTAATCTCAATCTTTTCTCTTTTTAAATTTTAACCTCATTTACCCTATCAGCAGAAAGTGGTATTTTCCATACTTCCTTTTTAAAATAAGGTAAATAAGAATATAATTGTGCTATGGAAGCTGATTTGTCGGTAGAGATTAAGCATTTAATTCTAACCAAAGAGTTAAAATTTTGTGGATGTGAAACCCTTCCTCTAGGATCTTTCCCATGACTTTTTCTGGCACTTACAAAATTTTAAAGAAGCTATTCAGCACAGTCCTGTAATTAATTATTTTCCCCCAATTCTATCATAAATCACTTAAAAGAAATCTCTCCTTCATGTGTACAGCCATAGACTTTAACAGAGTTCCTGACCTATGTTTGCAGCTACACAAATGATGAGTAATTAAAACATTTCAAAAATTTTAATCAGATAATGAATGATCTGAATTCTCTTCAGACTCTAGGGGGATAACATAGCCTATATACAAGAAATACACGTATCTCAGTAGTGTATACACGGTATCAATAATCAAAGAACACTTTGGAGAGACAGACAAAAGCCAGGAGGCGAGGAACCACCGGCTCAGTGAAGCAAACAAAGGCAAAGGCAAAGGCAAACACAGGAACCCGCGGCCCGGGTGCTCCCACGGTGCTCCTGCACTGCCCCCTTGTGTTCAGATGGGAGCTCAGGCCCCACAGTGCTGCCGCAAAAGCTGACAAGCTTGGGTTCTGTAACTATCCTTTTTAAAAAATCTGGAATTACACTGTTATTAAAACCAAACAAAAATTGTCCTTTTCCCAATTTTTACAAAATATTTACTCACAGTATGATCTTAAAGTGAAATATACACATTTAAAGTTTATCAAATAACATTTGCCAGCTCCTTACTATTTACACAAAACATATCATATGATTTAGCAAAACAGTCTACATTATTAATTATTTTTTTATTAGAGAGCTATCTCATAGTGCATTATACAAAGAACACAAGAGCTAGGTAGTCTGTTAACTGAGCCAAACTGAGAATCACAGAATCTTAATCGTTAATCTAAAACTTTAAAAGTCAGTTTCCTATCTTGGACTTTCATAACTTTGATACCCTAAAATGCATGAATAGAAGAATGTACATTAAAAAGAGAAGATTTAGCAGTCTTCTGCAAAAATTTTTGCGTTTAAAGGTAAAAGTTGAAGCACATGATTCAGGATTTGGGAAATAAGGTACATACAAAAATGTTCAACTTACATCTCGTATTATTTAGAATTCATGATCATGTAAAACAGCTGGGTGGAAATGTACCTTTGCTTCATAAAATTAAAATTAATAAGAAAAAATATATCTAGTTCTGGTCTTCAAGTAAATGGTCCAATATTTTATTTGTCTAGGAGTTGTCTTCTCAAAGTATTTCTCAAAATGTGGTACAGACTGGCTGCTTTAGAATCACCTGGAGGAAGCAGGGCTTCTTAAAGACTCCTTCCCTTATATCACAGTGTCTGACTTGTCTGAGGGGCCAAGTAACATGTATTTTAAAAAGTATCCGGCAAGGGTCACTTTCAGAAACACTGGTTTACAGTATAAACTTAAAAACAATTTTAATTTGTTTCACTTACTGAACAAATCTTTCAGTACCTTATAGTAAAGAAAAAAGAAATTTAGAGTGTTTCACTGACCAATGCTAGTTTCCCATCCATGGAAAGAATACTAGCTTCCAGATAACAAAACTCAATTTTTAGTCTGGGCTACATTTTTTCCCTCGTCAATGTCTGTTCTAGTTCTAAATTCTACGATAACTCAAATGCTTGTTAAGTTAAATATGGAAAATCTATTATCTCAGTTATTAACATTAAAAGTTTTTTAGCTTAAAGAATGGAGAATATTTTCAGTTTTATTCTGCTGCGGTACAACCTGAGCTGGGCGGCACAACAGGGAACCGCCCCTTAATTTTCTTAACAAACACCTGGTTGAACTCATGCCCATCTAGAATATTAAACTGTAGGTGAAGGTGAGTAAACAAAAGTCAAAAGCTTCAACTAATCTTACCTCTGCATAAGCCAAAAAGAATTTTGTCTGGGGGGACCTAAATCCCATTCAATAGAGGCAGTAACGCTGTGATAATGATCCATGGGGCCAGGCGGGCCCTGATTTATCAGAGGTAACCTATGTGAAGGCCCACCTGCTGCGCAGTACACCGTAAGCTAATACAAGGGTGTGGGATGCAAACTGTAACTGAAAAATTGAAAAAGAAAAAAATTCCACGAAAACCGAAACATATATAGAAAGAGAGATACAAGGTATTCACCAGGAAAATTCTTACCTTTTCTTTTTAAAAAAGATTTCATTATTTTTTTAGGGAGAGGGGAAGAGAGAGAATCATCAATCAGCAGCTTCTCATACACGCCCTGACCGGGGACCGAACCCCACAACTCAGGTATGTGCCCAGACTGGGAATCGAACCAGTGACCTTTCACTTTGCAGGATGATGCCTAACCAATCCAGCCACACCAGTCAGGGCCTTACCTTTTCTACCAGTGGTATTAACTGCTGGTGTTCTGCTAACGTCTTTAACAATTCCATAATGAAAGGCAGGTAATTGTGCTTCCTTCTGATATTTTCGATCTGAAAATGAAACAAATATCAAGCCATACTAGCTTTACATTCTAAGTTTCTGACATTTTAATTTTGCATACAATTCAGAATAGAAGTGGGGAAAAGAAACCTTCCATTTTCAAAAAAAAATTTTTGAAATAATGAGATTACATTCCTGCTGAAAAAAATATACGGTAAACATGCTGAGTTTCTTGGGCATGGCTTCCTATTGGTTCAGCAAATAATGGAGACCTTTAAGAGTTAATCTAAGACTGTTTATGAAAACTTAACTTACAAAAGCAGCACTCCTGCCACCCACACCTGGGCAGTCGTCAGGCCAAGCCTCCTGAGACCAGCTTCTTTTGGGAAGGTGCATCTTTCTTTGAATTATTTTCAACCAAAACAGGGTAGAGTATAGGGGGAAATCTGTGCTTCAGTGGAAAACTAAGCATGGTCTAGATCACACCCTCCCAAGTTATGTGATTCGAGCCTTACACTGCCAGTGAGCCATGAAATATTCTGTCTGGCAGAGGTTCAGCATACTTCACATTCACCATAGGAAAAAGTGATTCCCATTGTTTGTAAATTCATTTAAACATTCCTCTACTTCCTCTAAATTTGAGCTGCTTTGATTTCTCGTGTGAACTAGTTATGACACCTTACAGATTCCCTCAATTAATGAATTAAAATCTTAACATATTCATTTTATGTAAGTATGACAATCATTTTACCATTTTTTGAGCAAAGCATTCTCAAACAATACACCAGGTAAAGATTCTGAAAAACTACTTTTGTGTTTTATGTTAGGCAAATATTAAAAAATTATGTGATAACCCTGCATAAGAATATATTAAGTGTTTGGATAGTTAAATTTTTTTATATCACATTAAATGGAAGATGAACATTCAAACTTTCATCCCTTATTTCCCTGTCTCCATGCACCGGGCCCTCCTTTTCCTGCCTGGAATACCTGGGAGCCAGCCACTACCACCCAACCTGAAGAAATCCCACTAGTTCAGGGCCATTTCATTGATTTAATAATCATTTGCTGGCTATTACATATGATGCAAAGCAATGTGCTGATACCACCATGGTGGGCAATAGAGACGACCCTTGCCTTCAGCTGAGCTGAGCCAATGCTCTCTGCACTGTGACATGCATGACCAATGACAGGAGTACCATGTCCAAAGTCAAGTCCCTTCACTCTTTCCACTTTCTCTGAAAAAAGCTTATTGGGCAGATTGCAAGTGAAGGAGAATGATATCACTAAATATAGCCTTGCATTGTAGTTGACTCTGAATAATAAAAATGTCTGACATAATTAAATGAAAAAAATTTTAAAACCTAAAAAATTGGAAAGCAAAATAAAACAAATTAACCGATTTGTGTATCAAATTGGTAATATAACTAATCCACACCAAGAGAAAAGTTTTTCAAGTGAACTTAAAAACATGGTAATTTAATTTTATACATAAAATGGGATATATCCTCAGGAAAAAAATTCATGTAAGAAAAAAAAATAACATAGAAAAAACTTTTCAGTTATCAGCACTCCCAGTATTGTTATTCTAAGCTTTAAATAACTTATGCATACACACACACACATTTACATATAGCATAAAGCATATAAATATTTACTTTACATACATATGCTAGAGACGTAGCAGAAAGCAAATAAGTAATTATGTTACTGTTGTCAGGAGCCTAGATTTTCAGCTTAAAAGAAAAGATACAAATGCTTCATTTTAAGTATAAAAGCCCTTTAAACCTATTACTTGAATATTAATATGGAATTCACATTGTGTTTTCTCTTCAAAAACGGAACCCCAAAATCAAACAAACATGTATTTCTTAGCTCTGAAAAGACCTAGAAATAATAACCAATCAGCATCACTAAGCACTCTGAGCACTCAAAGAATGGTTCCTAAACACCACTTCCCACCGAAGGACCCAGGGCTTCTGGAAGAAAACGGCTGACTGTGAGTCTGCAGCAGGAAACGTACAGGACGGGTCTGAACGTCTCATCACCTAGCAGGGACAGGAGGCAGCTCCTGTCAGGACTCAGGAGACAGCCTGGAGTGTCTCCTACTGGCCAAAGCAGGGATAACTAGAGCATTTATAGTAAGTGCAGTGAGCTGAAACATCAAGTAGGTTAAAAATCTGTTGATAATAATACTTAAACATTAAAATTAGAGAAATCTTACTAGTTACTTCTGTAGAGTGCCAGAAAACCAACCCATGGTCTGAAAACTATTACACAATGGACGAAAAAGGATCTATCAGTCAAAATACCTCCATGTCAAAATAGATCACTCTACATTGAAACACTGAAGAAATAAATTTTAAAAATACCTTATATCTTTTTAATTTCTGCACTTCTTCTTCAATAAGCATCTGATTTTTGGCCACCTCTGATTGAATAGCACTTAACATGTTACCCTGATCCGTATCCATGGGTTCCTCCTTAGGGGAAAGAAAAGAAACAACATACCCTAAAACCTGAGGCTTGAGCCCAGAGTATTTGCAAATGATAAACACAGTACAGTTCTTTTCAAGTTTTACTCTTAACACAGTAGCTGAATACCAGCCTCGTCAGTGCACTATTAAAGGCTAAAAGCCCCACGGAGTGTCCTCCACGTCTCCATATTCTACAACACATAAACGTTAACTAAACAATCCATTCTGGAATACACTTCAGTGCTGTGCCCTTTCACTCAGCTAGAAAATTGTTTCAACATATTCTTTAGAAAATGCGATCAAAGGAAATGTAAAGATTGTCTGTTACTAATTCGCTTGTCCAATCGTATTTACTACAGAAAGATAATCAATCATAAAGACTAGTAAAAATTATACGTCAATCTCAATGTACCCAGTTGATCCTGTGGGGAATGTAGTCTACCTTGCTATGTATTTAATGACAGTAAATAATTAACTGCTAACATTTAGTTAACACATACTACTTGTCAGTCACTGTCTAAATCAGTGAGATATATACATATATATATATGTGTGTATGTATATGTCTACATATGTGTATAGATGTGTGTATACACACACAGACACACAAATATATAAAATCTCAGTTAATCCTTAGGATAAACTGAGGTAGACACTGCAAGGTAAGCACCATCACCCGCATTTTACATAAGAAACTGAGGCACAAAGAAATACACTCAAATCCATACATTCACTTGGTGGCAAAGCCAAGAGCTGAATCTAGGCAGCCTGACTCCTGGGTGCATTAAGCACCACTCAGAACACTCAAGTAACAGCAGGAAAGAAAGAAGAAGAGGAAGAAAGGCAGGAGGGGAGAGGAAGGAAAAAGTAAACACTTTCCCTGAGAAAACAGCTAAGTTTGACCTCTATACTTAAAAACACGGCCACAAACCTCGGCAAGCTGTCTTTGTAACTCTGCTATCTTTTGTTCATATATCATTTTTCTGTCAGACACGATGGCCATCAAGTTAAATCGAATTTCACCTTCACTGTACCTAAAAAGAAGTTAAAGTTTATAATGTAACAAAGAATCGTAACACTATTACAATGAAGACAGTCTGTAGTGATTACTCCAGGATTCCCTGGGAGAGCAAAGTCAATGGTTCATGCATAGGAGAGTCAAAGTGGTGAAAGATGCCATTCTCCTCCACAATTTCTGTCAAAGTCCTGACAAGAATTTTAGCACATACAGACAAGGTTACACGGAAGTTTATACGGGAGGGCAGAGGGTCTATACTTGGAAGGACAGGAACCCAGGTGGAGGCGTCAGTTGCCCTGATGTCAAGGCTTACGGCCAGTGGCCGAGGCTGCGGCACCGGCAGGGCCAGGTGGGTCCCGGAGCACGGGCGAGCCCTGGGGCAGACCCACGAGAACATGCCCACTGGTTTCACCAGGGTGTAGGACCAGCTCAGCAGGGGAAGGGCAGCTGGTTCAACAAAGGGTGCCAGAGCCCGCGAACAGGCATAAGCAAAAAGAAAAAGGAACACTGACTTAACTTTATAGCATACGTAAAATTAACTCAAAATGCCAGACTTCAATGAAAAATGTTAAAGCATAAACATTTTAGAAAAAAGATGTAGTAATGTCTTTGGAACGTAGGGCTAGGCAAAGAGTTCTTAGGTCTGACAATAAAAACACAATTCACGGTGGGGAAGACTGACTGAGATTCAGAGCTGTAGCTCTAGAAGCTGAGGAAAGGGGCTGCACACAGGGAGAGTCGCCGCAGGCAACCCGTCTAAGGACTGGCAGTACCTGGAGGACGGAAAGAATTTCAAGGCCCCACAGTCCAAAAAACCCCAATTACAAAATAGGCAAAAGGCACGAAAAGGTTTTCAACATCACTAGTCATTAAGGAAATGCAGATTAAAACCACAATGAATCTCTTGATAAAACCAAATGCCAGCAAGGATGTAAAGAAACTGGATCACTCATACATTGCTGGTGGGAATATAAAATGGTACAGCTCCTCTAGAAAAGAGTTTAGTAGTTTCTTGAAAATGAGCCATGAATTTACCATAAAACTCAGCAGCAGTGCCATGCCCCGGGCACGTATCCCAGAGACATGAAAACTCATGCTCACACCAAAGCCTATATACAGATGTCGGTCACAGCTCTGCTTGTGACAGCCGAAACCTGTAGACAATCCAGATGTCCACTTGATGGGGCAATGGGCTGAAAATGGCACGTCCATTCCACAGACTAGTGATGGAAAAGACTGAACCACTGATACTCAACAACCCCCATGAATTTTAGAGAATTATGCTGAGCGAAAGAAGCCAATTCAAAAAAGCAGCATATTGTATGAATTCATTTATATACCACTACACTCTTTAAATGACAAAACGTGCATGGGGGCGGGCGGTGGGGAGTGGCGTGGTGGAGGCTCTGAATGGGCCACAGGAGGGGTCCCTGGGATCATCTGAGTCTCGTCTGCATCAGTGTCAATATCCAGGCTGTGACACTGTGCCCCAGGGTTGCAAGATGTCACCATCGTAGGGCAAAGGCTGCACAGGCTCGCTCTGCAGTCTTTGTATAACTGAACGTGAATACATAATTATCTCAGAAAGTTTAATTTAATTGAAAAAACAGATGGTCAAAAGCAAACTCTACAAAGCAGCTGCACAAAAGATCTAACTAAATGGGGGTTTGCATGTTTAATAGAATTCAGAGATTTTCTGAAATAGACTTCCTGAACACATTCATATTAACCTAATCAAATGCAGATACCCAGTAAGCACTGCTAAAATAAAAACAAAGTAAGAGTGTGTAAAGACGTTTAAAAACCAGAAGGCCACGCCAGTGAGATGAGCTGCGCGCTTACTTTTGTATCCTTTTCTCTATGACGGGCCTCACGGCGCTGATCCAGTCGTCCTGATTGCACGCACCTGGGGAGACAGACGCACAAGCCTTATAGCCACTGAAACCACCATTAACGCTGCTCCCCGACTCTGGTCCGACATCGCTCTTTTTATAAACAGTTCAGGAAATTCAGAGCGGTAAAAATCCTTTCAGCATAACTATGTTCAGCTTTATTTTATTTAACTGACAATTATTGGGGTGACATTCGTTAATAAAAATTATATAGGTTTGGGGTACAATTCTATAATACATCATTTGTATACTGTTTGTGTGTCTGCCACCCCAAGTTCAATTCTTATCTTCTTAGTTACAAATAAGAAAGAATTATCACAAGAATTATCACAATTTATGTGCCACATGATTTTGCCACTGAGTAGGTGCTAAACAATTGTTTGAGAAGGTAATGAATTAGGGAAAGACTAGCCCCCACGGTAGTGGCAAAATAAGGGTTCAGTCCTTACCTGCCTGATTCCCCACCCCCATAACTATAAAAAACTGAGACCCACACATAAGCAAAACCGATTTTACCCAGTTGTTTTAATCCTCTTTTTCACCCTAAGTTTTAACACAGCCTCATAGTTGTATAGTAAAACTTGCTGTTCTTTTTCATCTTTCACTTCCTTTACATGAGAGAAGCCAATGGAGAAAACGCAGAGATCAGATCAACCACCGAACTAGGGAAAATCAAATTCTACAGAACTGAAAGAACATTCTATTCATTTTCTACAACAGACATAAAAAAAATAAATGTTTCACTATAGCAATAGCACGTAAATCTGCATTAGACAAACCACTGGTTCTATACACGGGACAGAATCAAAAAATTACGAACAAGCCCTGGCTGGTGTGGCTCGGTGACTGGAGTGCTGCCTTGCAAATCAAAGGATCACCCGTCCGATTCCCAGTCAGGACACATGCCTGAGTTTCAGGCCAGGCCCCCGGGGGGGGTGTGCAAGAAGCAACCACACGTTGATGTTTCTCTCCCTCTTTGTCCTCCCCTTCCCCTCTCTAAAAAATAAAGGAAATCTTTAAAAAAAATTAAACAGTTTTTACAAACAAAATTAAACAAATTAAAAATAAATAAAATGAAATTCTGGAATTATTTTTATGTGTAAGTATAAAATTTTATGAACAGCAGATAACATTACATTGAATTAAAGCAGTTTTTGAATTAAAAGAGGCCTATAACATTTTTTTAGTTTAATGAGACAAAAATAAAGAGTTACAATTTTTTTATGGGCCTGTTATTTCCGTACTATGTCTGGACTACCAACGTCCCCCACCCTTAGTAACCACTTGTCATTTTCGCTTAAGGTCAGAGACGAGGTGGGATCAGGGCTAATCTGCCCTTTGCACTATTTACATAGAAACTTTGAAGAAACATATTTTTGTAAATTAACATTAAACATTGGAATTAAAGTGACCCTGAATGCAAGGGAAAATATTTTAGTGCTAGATGCTCAGAATTGCTCACTGTTCCTTATCAGTATGTTAAAAATGACAAAAATAACTCAAGTTCACCAGACAAAGTAGTTTTTAAAAGTTAAAAAATAAATAAATAAATCATGTAATCTATGGTTTAATTTTTTTTTCTCTTAGAAAAAAATGAAAGGTTCCAAGTGAACTGCAGCCGCTGGCATGTCCCTCCTGTCTGGAAATTCCACCCAGTGCAGAAGATTCCAGGCCGTCGCCACACTGCACTCCCCGCGCCACCTTCCCCTTCCCTTCTCTGCAGCACTGAGGCGAACACACAGGTGAGTGCCCAATCCTTCCTCCTGGGCAAAGTGGGCTACCAGGAACGGGAACTGGGTTACCTAAATCAATCGGTCCTTCCCGCAATCCGTCTAATTCATACAGTCTTCCGTTAACAGGAACGTAACTGACAAAGTGAAAAGCATCTTCTTCTTTGGCTGATGTCTTTGCATCAAATTCAAACATCTGCTGTCTGCAGTGAAGGGAAAGGAGCATAAGAGACAAACAGGCAAAGAAAGAAGCAGGGCCCATCTGGCGGGAAGTCTCTTACCGGGCGAAGCTGTTGTGTACTTGTCGGATGACATCTGAATTGCTCAGTGCCAAACCTTTCATCTGAAATAATTTTCAAAAGTCACCCATTAAAATAAGAACTAGCACAAAGAGAGCATTTGAAGAATAGTAAGACTGTACTCACAGCTGCATCAAAACTTTGTGAAAATTCTTTAAACTCTGACAACGTCTCTCCTAAATGAACATCTTGATGAGTACAGTTCAGTAACACACTTACTATGGCTTGAGTAGCACAAGCATTATTAATTACCTGTAAAATATACAAGTAAAGATACGAGTTTGTTAGAAAAACTTTTAACCAGAGACAATAACCCCCCAAATACAAAGTGAATAGTTTTCCAATTTTGTTTCCTATCTTCTTAGCATAAACATAATAAGACCTTTAATTTCCATTCTAATCTAGTTTCAAGAACTTGCTGCAGTTCTGGAGTTGAAGATTCTAGGAACCCAAATACATGAAGTGAACTCGCAGCATCACTGACAGCAATCCAGTTAGGGTGGCAAGACCAGCCCTTCCTGACCTAGAGCAGAACTGAGGAAGCCAATAGGACCTGCTTTCCCAGCCTGTTCATGTCCCTCCTCAGTCAGCGCTTTCCCACTGGCTTGCTGCAAGAAGTTTTAAAACATCCAAGACTTGACTAGTCAGGGGCTGTCAAATAAAAAAATGACAGCCAACAAAACAACAGCTGTTGGTGTGAATCAATCAAAATGATGCTTTTTTCTCAGATCTGCAAACAATGTATTTTTGGTGTTACTGCAGAATTCTAGTATTTGGGTTATGTGTGCCACGAGATGAAAAAGACTGAAAATCGCTGTCCTAAACCCTTTGTACCTGTCCAAATTCAACCCATGTTTTGGCACCCAAAGTAAGCTCCAATGGACCTATGCGGTTTTCAGAGAAATTATCCAACAACTCATTTCAGTTTCCCCCCTCGCTGCAGACAGGGCTTCTCCCACAGCCCCCAGAGCCCCCACAGCATCCAGACCATCCAGCTGGAAAGAAGCTCAGAAGGTCAGTGAGCACCTGCAAGGTTAACAGTAGAGACTAACTCAATTTGTACGTGATTGCAAACATATAGCTTAATCTTATTGCTGTATTTTGTCACTGTACTGTAATTGAATACCATTTTCTAATGACAGTCTTTCCATAAAATGGTAATTTACTTAAGATTCTACCATTTGGAAGTTATGTATTTATAACCTGCCTACTTTCAGAAGAAAAAATTTCCATTATCTTCCCTCTTTAATTCCTCTACTTTTCACGGTGCCAGGGGCTCGTGAACCGCCACCAGTTCTTACGTGTTTAACTACAGTATGCCTGAACAACGCCTGGATAAAGATGGCCTTCTCCATGCGGGAACACTCTCTCCTGCTTCCCAACAAATTCAGGGATGCCACCACACCACTGCAATTCCTCTTACAGAGCTCTCTCCTCAAAAGTACCCCATAACAACAAATTAGGGAGAAGTAACAGACCTACAATCCAATTAATATAGTTGCTGATTTCTTTTAATATCTATTTTGATCAGAATCCCAACTCTATCATAAATCTGGATAAAAAAATTTTTATTTTTAAAGGAAACTTCATAAAGGTGGTTAACTTTTTGAGAGTTATTGTTCCCTTATCTTGGGCCAAAATTAGGGTGAAGTTATCTGGGGGTGGGGTAGGAGTAAAGTCAGAAGACATTAAAATTTATATTTACTCACACATTCCTTCTAAATCGTGACACATTTAGAACATGACAAGAGAATCCTATGACACATCCCTATTATCTAAGGACTCCAAATCTGTGATGTATAACTTTAGAAAAAACTTTTTTAAAGACTTAGGAAAACATTCTACCCAAACTCATCAAACTATACGCATTTCCGTGAAGCGAGGCACAGCTGCGAGGCCCTAACCCAACACACTGCCCAGCTCCCTTCCTTCTCGAGGCACTGCCCCGCTTGCTGTGCTCCTTACACAGAGGTCTGTGAGTGCACCTGACTAGTCTCGCTGCCTTCTGCCATCAGGCTGTTATTAATCTAGGATGATCCTCAACCTCTTCCCCCAGTTAATTCCTACTTAACCTCTAGATGTCAGCTAAACTGTCACTCACGGGTGCTTTTTTAGATCTCCCTGAAGGGGCCAAGTCCCACGATTTGGTGGGCAGTGAAGAATCTAATGTTGCACGGAGAAAGGTCTGGCCTTTCCTTGGCTCCTGGGACACGATCTCCAAGCTCTCAGAAAGCCATGCCCCGTGGTGTGCCTTTGTTTACCTGAGGGCTTTGGGCCACACAGATGGTCTAACACTGCGACTTAGGGTGGGGTTGTTTGTCAACAGCACCAGCTTAGCCGCCAGTGCAGCTGGAGACAGACCATCCCTGTGAGCGTCAAGCAGGTCTGTGTGACGGAGGTCCACTGAAAACTCGGGGTGCCCAGAGTCGGTCGAGATTCCCTGGATGGCATTTTTCTGGACACAATGTCACATGTCACTGCCAGGAAAGGCAGTGCCACCTGTGACCCTGCTGGGGGAAGATGACTGGGAGCTTCCTGCCTGGAACCTTCCAGGACTCGGCCCATGTATCTCCTCCCTGGGCTGAACTGAACTTGTGGCCTTTCCTTGTTAAAACCCGTAACTGTGGCGATGACAGCTTGCAAAGCCACCTACGTGTTTTGCTAGCAAACTGCAGCACCAGGGGCTGATCCCCAGGAGCCCCCAAACGTGGAATGTCAGAAGGGAGCAAGCTTCGGGGGCCCCGAACTCTGTAGTTGGTGTCTGACACAAGAGGCCCCTCAGATTATCTTACAGCTGTGCGCCACGACTCTCATTTCACACCAGGCGGCACATGTCACGGTGAGTTTGCCTTTCACTGACTATGCCCACGTCCACCAACCTCCGGCACCCGGCACAGCGGCTGGCACCCTGTGGGCACTTGATCGTTACTTCCTGAAAGACGGGATGGGTGGAGCCAGACACACCCAGGACCACTGCAGCACGCTCTTACCACCTGCATCAGACCATCCTTGCTCGGTAGGAGGTGGTCACTAGACAATGCTTTCCAGAGAAGCATTACCGACCTGTTCTTCTGGGCCCTTACATTACACAGGTTGTAATGACCAGAAGACGACTTCTTCCCTCAACACTGAATTAATCAGTGATCTACACACACACCTCCCATTAGAGTGTATGATTAGCACTAGACAGCCAGCATTATCATCTAATTGGTGCAGTTCTTTGGGGAGCTCGATTTTTAGAGTACAGAGGTCCTAAGAAAAAATGTTTGAGCGCTGCTGCATTAAGGACACAGGGGGAACACAGTCCTGTTTGTAAAAAAGGCTGAGCTCGAGACCTCAGAATACCCAAGCACCATACCTGCTTGGCAAAAAATATCGTGTCGAGTCTGGAGTCCTGAACCACAGAGCCTGCTGGTTCTTCTCCTGGCTGCCACTTGAACAAAAAAATTAACCCGTGAACAGGCCTACAAAATAAAGTACAAATTAGTGACACCGATCCCTGCCTCCTTTTGCAATCCATCATCATCGTGTTAAATTTTACTCAGCTACTTAACAAATACAATGCAAATAAAGTAAACTCAACTTTTTTAAAGGTTTCTATTCAGTTGCCAGAATGTTGCCTAAGACAGGCTAATAAAACTTAAAATGACATCAGTTAAAACAGAATTATAATGAAAGGCTTACTCTCAAATTTATGGATTATTCATTTTCTACCTTACATCACTTCACTTAAAAAAAAGGAAATAAGAACAAAGCAAACCTAAAAGCTGCTGCTAATGTAGACTGAATTCCGACACAGATGAGTGAAGTTCACTTAGGAAGTTTGCTGATAAATGGCTGACAGAGTACACATTGTGAAATGGAGGGAGTGACTTAGGATAGTTATGGAAGCATGAACAGTCCTGCAGTGTGAATGGAAGGTGTCTCCTCGTACCGGGCGAAGTGCCCCCTTTCCCAGAGAAACTCGTTTGCCCAGGAAACAGCAAACTGCCTTCCACGCAACATGAATCCTTCCTGTCCCCTAGACAGTCCCAGTGACACAGCTGTAATGAACCTTCCTGACCACTCGGCCTAAAGTGATCTCTTCTACCTAAAGCGGCTGTGCTTTTTGTGGGGAAGGTAGTGGCTTTGCCAACCATCTCCTTTTTATTAGGAACACAGAAGCTACATCCCAGCAGTCCGCGTCGTCCCTGTGAAAAGCCAACTCCTTGTCTCCATCCCAAGAACTGCCCCCAGTGAAAACTCTGCCCCCTTCTCTTTTGCAATACAGGGCCAGTGCTCGGGGACACAGAGGCAGTAGGCGAGGAGAGGCCAGAGGGGTGGATGTAGTCAGAAGGGAAGAAGGTCCTTCTCGGCATTTCCATCTGGAATCTGAACTGTAACCACGCCAGAAGCAATGTCATAATGTAGAGACAGTTCTGAGTTACTGTCAATATATATTATAAAGTATACTTTTGTTGACAGGCCTCTCCTTCATGTCTTTTATGTTAAAATGTCTCCCATGTTCTAATCCATTAACTCTAAGTGAATGTTGTAAAAAATCAACCCATTACTTTGTTGATAGAGAACTACAGGGACTTAGTTTTTAATTCTTTGCAAGTTACTTTTCATCTAGGAGTCTCAGGTTCTTGATTATAATAGGAGAATAGAATCCTACCTCCCCCGATTGAAAAAAGACTTGAATTAGCCCCGGCTGGTGTAGCTCCGTGGATTGAGCGCGGGCTGTGAACCAAAGGGTCGCCAGTTCGATTCCCAGTCAGGGCACATGCCTGGGTTGCAGGCCAGGTCCCCAGTGGGGGCCATGTGAGGGGCAACCACACACTGATGTCTCTCTAACTCTCCTCCTTCTCCTTTCCTTTCCCTCTCTCTAAAAATAAATAAATAAAATCTTTAAAAAAAAAAGAAAAGAAAAAAGACTTGAATGAGTTAATGTATTCAGCCTATGGTAACCCAAGTATATAAACAGACAAAAGTTTGCTCAAGTATAGACATATTTTGAATGCAGCTAAAATTATACTCACTTCAATTTTTCAAAATTCTCAGGCTCTAAACTCCATATTTCTTCTACTTGGGCACCTCGGCAACCTGAAATAAAAAATTATTTCTTTAGAAAACAAAATACATAACTCATTTTTTCCTTTCATCATTAAATATTAACGAAAAGAAATGAACATTTGGGAAAGACACGAGAAATTAAAATGGTAAAACTGATAAAGTTCACAGTCTAATCCTATTATGTCCTTTACTGTTTTCTAATTATTTACAATGGGAGTATACTGCTTTTATAACCAGAAAAAGTTTCAAGAGTTCATTTTCACTGACAGGCTCCTCTGTGACTACTCCTTCTTGGCTTTTCTCTCAATCGCTAGCTCTTTCTCATCCCCTTTTTTCGCTCTATAGCACAGCTTTCCCAGCTCTGCCCTTGGCCTTTTTAATACTGTGCCCTTTTTAATTAGTAATAAACATCTACCACTTCACAGTGACTTTTCTACCACACATAATAATCTCTTTTCCTAGATTTCTATTCTATTCTATTTTCTGCTACTCAGCATCCCCTAAACATGCTCTTCCTCTCAGACAGTGGTTCTCCACCAGGGTGACTTTTTTGCCCCTCCCAGACCATTTCACACTTCTACTGTCATTATTGTCACACTGGGAAGTGGGGGAAAGGCTTGGTGGCACCTACTGCATAGAAGCCATAGGTGCTACATACCCTATATTGCAGGGGCAGCCCCCGAAAGCAAAGCTTTATCTGGTCCGACAGGTGAGCGGTGCCAAGGCCAGGAAACCCTGCTCCAGGGGGACGGGTGGGACGGATGGTGTGAACGCAGCCTGCCCTCCAGACTGCTGTCTGCTGGCCCTGTGACCATGTGAGCTCTCTGCTCCCCGAGCCAACAGAGTTGTGAGGAATAAATGAGATCTTTGTGGTGCATAAAACAATACAGTGCTGGCACACTTTACAGGCCCACTAAGTGTTAGCTGGTATTACCATAAAGCAAAAAGCAACCATATGTATCAGTGCCTTCTGCATGGAAAGTGCTTTAAATGCATTTTCTCTAATCCCTACAAAGCAAGTATTATATGAGAAAGGTTTAGGGATGTTCAGGGGCTTGCCCATATTCACTACAGCTAGTATATGGAGTGGCTGTTAGGATAATGCTGGCCCTCATAGAATAAGTTAGGAAGTATACCTTCCTCTCTAATTTTTTGTGGAAAATTTGTACAGAATTGGCATTACTTACTCCTTAAATATTTGATAGAATTTACCAGTGAAACCACTATGGTTGGAGTTGTCTCTGTGAAAAGATTTTAAATTACAATTTCAATTTCTTTAATAAATATAAGGCTATACTGATTATTTTTTTCTTGACTGAGCTTCAGTAATTTATGTCTTTACAGAAACTTATATATTTCATTTGTCCTATCCACTGGCATAAAGATGTTTAGAATATCCCCCTATTATCCTTTTACTATCCGGAGAACCTGTAGGGTTATCATTTCCGGTCATTGTGTGCGCTCTCCTCTTCTGATTGGTCTGGTTAGAGGTTTATCCGTTTTATTGATCTTTGGAAAACGGCTTTTGGTTTCATTGACTTTCTCCATTATTTTCTTCTTTTCTCTTTTACTAAATTAATTTAAACTCTGACCTTTATTATTTCCTCTCATCTGTTTATTTTAGATTTAATTTGCTCTTCTTTTTCTAGTTTCTTAAAGTGAAGGTGGGGTCATTGACTTGTTGTAGGAAAAGTAAATCCAGTCTATTACTCCATCCTGGCTGGAGGCAGAAATTTAAAGCTTCCATATTTAACTGGTAGGCTATCACAGTTTGTTTTGGTACATTTATGAATGATGTATGCGTCATACCAATTAAAAGTATAGTTCTGTTCCATCAGTTTCTTAATTTGGTAAAAACTTTGCTCTTACCATGTTATATTCCTCCAAAATTGTATTTATGCATTCACTGAACCCACTAATAATTTCCCCTCAGTGAAGAAACTTTTAAAGTAAATCCATAATAGTTTTCATAATACAATGTTTCACGTTTGAAAGAATGAATTCCCTTATGCATGACTTTTATGAAGTCATTTTCAATTCCAAGTCTTCTGTACACAGGAGATTGGCGCAATCAAGTTACTGGAGTGAATTAATTTTATTTATTTTATTTATTTTTTTTTGGAGTGAATTAATTTTAAAAGAAACAAGTTTGCCTAGTATAATATTGGAGTGGGCAAAAGGAGGTTTACAGTTGTTTGTTTGGGAAATAATTCAATTAATAAGAATGCAAAAATAAACTGTTTTGTGTACCCATTTTTCCTTAAGAAATACACCCCTGTCTTTCGTAAAAGTTAATTTCAACATGTCCTAAAAGGGTTTTGAAAGTACATTTTTATGGTTAAACCCGCAGACATCTCAAACTTGGTATATGTCCAAAACCAAACCCATCTTTCTTGTCCATCAAGTCCATCCTCTTGTACTTCACCAGCCACCCAGGCTAGAAACCATGCAGTCATTTTCACTTCCCCTTTCATCCAGGCGCAGTTCTGTGGATTCACATATACCAAGTCCAATGACTGTCCCTCCTGCTCTCTAACCCCTACTTTGCATCAAGCCAATTGCTCAGACTCTGACCATTTTAAGAGATTTCCAGTTTCTCGCACTTCATTCCAATCTACCCTGGACACTACACATAGTAAACCTTTCTAATTATCAAAATGTCATCTCAGCATTCGAGTATCACTGACAATTAAGTTCCCAGGGACTGACTACAGGGCAATCCAAATGACACAACATGGCATACAACCTGGCCTCAGTTTACAAATACTCCTTCAGACTGTTACATTATATTTTAATCACTTTCCCAGTTGTTCCCTAAGCCACACACTTTTAACAGCACTACTGTTTGTTTTTTCTCCTGCCTGTGTTCTTGTAACATTTTGTTCATACTTCAGCATGGCTAGTCAGTCCACCACAGTAGAGTTTGTCAGTTCTTTGGAACAGCTGTCACGATTTATTCACATTAAAAACCCCCAAACCCTACCAATGCGCCTGAAATACGGTAGCTGAACAATGTACGCTTGGTGATACTCAGCTAATTACAGCAGACAGTATCAATAGCAACGTTTAATTTTTACCATGAGTGAAAGTTTTAATGTAATAGTTAGAATTAATAATATTTAAGAAAATGTAATCAATAAAAAGAACTCACTGCCCAAAAAAGAGGCTGGGAAAGAGAGGGACAGGGAAAGGATAGAAAGTCAAATGTGTTCATTGTTTAGGGTGAAGATGAGGAATACAGCTAGGAAGAAATTTGAAGGCCAGCACGTGGGGGCCCTAGCTCAAGAAAACACACTTCACCGGCAGCCAAAGATAAGCTAGAAGCAGAATCAGCCAAGTAGCCCGTCGGTCCCACGCAGTCAGCGTGTGTGACGTCCGCAGAACTACTCACACACTCAAGGTGTTCTACTTAGAATAACTAGAATCTCGGGCTCCTTGGCGGCTGGGGCCTCTGACACCCCACCCCTCGAGGAGGCATACCCCACCATTTCCTGCAAGACTGAGGGCCTGAGACACGCACCTGGGCGCACCTGCCTGGGATGGGAAGCGCTAGGCGGAGAAGCGGCGGGGAAAACGGAAAGGAGCTTAAGGCGTTGGGGAGCGGGGGTGACAGATTTCAATTAAGCAAGTAATTGGAAACCTGATCTTGAGGATGCGGCAATGCAGAAACACAAGGTCCCTGCCCTCGTGGTGCGACTCTCAAAATCGCTGCGGAAACGCGGCCGCCAGGGGCTGGGAAGGGGGCGGGGCCCCGCATTTCCCTCCAGTCCCCTGGAGCCACCTGCTTTCTGACACGGGGCCTCGTGGCCGCAGGTAACCCTCCAATTCTAGCTCGGGCCTCCTCTGTGACCCCCTGCCCAGGACGGTCCCCTTTGGCTCTCACCGAATCCTTTAATGAGCTCGGTGAAGACCCCGGGGTCGCTTTCCATGAGGCACCACTCCCCGGCATTGCCCGTCATGGCCCCAGCCACACACCGTCCCGCACCACCTCGGACGCTGGCCGGCCCGGCACCCGATGCCGCTGGCCACTGATCTCCGCGAACCCGCCGCGGAGCTCGTCAACCCACGTCACCCCGCCTACTTCCCGACAGCCTCCGGGCGCCGTCCCCTGCAGCGCTTTGGGCTCAGGAGGACGCTCTAGCCACCCAGGAGCCAGCGAAACTCTCCCCCGGCTGTGCTGGATCCGTCACGCTTTCGGAAGGGGCGGGCCCTGAGGGAAGGGGCGGGGCTTCCGGGTGCCGGAGCAGGCCCCATCCGGGACCCTCGCCAGTCCCGAGCAAGGGCGAACCAGATGAGAGGGGCGTGGCTCGTTCCCGGGATCTTGAGGTGGAGGCCCGGGCGGCGCGGCGGCGGCGTGGGGGGTGCAAACGGTCTCCGCCCGTGAGGCCGCTGTGTTTTGTCGTTTCCCCGCGCTGAGCAGAGTTCCCCCGGTGGCGCTGCGGATCGGAGGGCCGGCGCCGACCACAGGTGAGGAAATTACGGGAGGCCCGCGGGGGCCCTTTGTGCAGTCTGCGCGACTCCCTTGGCGCGCAGGCCCTGGTCGGCCCTTCGGGTCCCTCACCCCGCATCTTTGTCGGAGGCCGAGGAAACGCACCTTTGTCGCCTTCCCCGCCTTTGCACCCTTCTAGGCCGCCGAGCGGAGCCGGCACCGCTGTGGGACATCCTCCCTCGGCAGGGCCTGAGCGCCCGGCCGCCAGGTCCCGGAGGGCCCGACTTCTTCCCGCGCCGCTTCCTCCTCCTGCTCCTTTTGCGACCTCCTCCTAGCCGCGTTACCGGCCGTAGGCTCGGGAAGAAGGATCTTTGTGGGAAGGCGGCTTTATCCCAGAGGGAACGAGGGGAGAGGGGGAGTCGGGGGCAGACCTGCCTTCTGGGTCCCCGGGGGGGTGGACAAGATAAGAGGACGCCTCCGAGGGAAACGTGGTTGCAAAGAGGTACCATGTTGATCTGAAAGCATTTGTAATGGTTCCAAGATTGAATGATGAGCTAAACCCAAAATGGCCATTTTCACGAAATCGCCTTCATTCAACAGGCTCTTGCAGAGCACTCGTGTTGAGGTGAACGTTTTTCAGGGCCCATTTGTGCACGGGGAATATAGTCAGTAATGACTGTGTGTGGTTCTAGGTGGGAACCGGAAACACTAGGGGGACACTTCGCAAGGTATAGGATTGTCTAACCCAGTGCTGCACACCTGAAACGATTAAAAGAACATTAACTATCAACTGTAACTGGGAAAAAAAGTTTTACTTATTTATTTATGCATCACTCTTTAAACCTTTTGAGTTCCAAGAGGAGCCTTTGGCTTCCAGGAAAGATGTTTTAGTGCATAAAACTCAGATTGCTGGCTCCTCAGACGACCTGCGTCCTGGCGTTATAGTGAGCTTTGCGCTATAAGAAGGCACGAAATAATCACGTTAAATTGTACTGAAACAACCGAACGGCTTTTATATTAAAAGAAGCATGGGTGTAATATGGGGTAGAAGCCGAACTTTGTATCAAATGACTGATTTCTTTTTAATATTTTATTTACTTTTAGGGGAAGGGAGGGAGAAAGAGAGGGAGAGAAACATCCGTCAGTTGCCTCTCATACACGCTCCTACAGGGACCCAGCCTGCAACCCAGGTATGTGCCCTGACTGGGAATCGAACAGGAGACCTTGAGGTTCATAGGCCAGTGCTCCATCTACTGAGCCACGCCAACCAGGGCTCAAGTGTCTGATTTAAAAAACAAACAAAAAAAGGAGCGTTCTTGAGGTTTGTCCCTAGGAGTCTGCCCTTTCACTGGAAGATGAGAGTTCACTCTCTGCCCTAAAAAATTGATCTTCAATGGAAAATTTGTGAGGTGCAGAAGTCTGGCTTATATTCTTAGGAACTATACTGAGAATGAGTGTCCTCAGACCCCAGGGCCGTTGGCAGTTCTTTGTGGTATTGCTGCTGTGGTTTTGAAAGTGTATTCTATGCTAAAACCATCAAAACTACAGGTATTTGAAACCCAAGTTAACATGGTACCTATAGAAGGAAAACCAAACTGAAAATTTAGCTGTTGACACAAACTGAAAATAATCAGAAAGTGGGTTTAAAATTTCTTTAATTTTGTTAACGTTTAATCTTAAGAGTTCACGTAAAAATCCAGATTTCTGGGTCTTTGAGAAAAAATTGGAAAAGATCTGGCAATACTGGGCCTGTAGCACAAGGCAATTGCCATAAGGGTGGCAGGCTTGGCTTGGTCCACTCGTAGCCATTGCCAGTCTAAACGATACAGCGCTTTGAATTCGTGGCCAATTTCAAGTTGTGGCCCTGCTTTTAATAGTGTTGAGATGTCTAGTTTCTTCCGAAATTTTTCATTTATAGAAGTTTAATACATTTAGCCGTTTTAAATTCTTTGCAGTGGCTCCCTCCATTTTTTTTCTTTCCCTCTCATGCAAACCTATGGGCCACCTGCAGCCTTCACCCTTAGTGAGAAAGGTAGCAGTCAGCAGGCCAGCTTCCGCCTGCATGCTGTAAAGCTCATTCTGACCCATCTCTTTTGGGGGGGCTCACTCCTTTTGCCATGCCCTTTCTTTAAAGCTGCACTTCTCTAAGGGAGTCATTTGTTTACCTGTGAAGTCTTTCACGCTGCATCCCTCCTCTTCACTGGAACCACTCTGGCATTTTTCTTTCCTCATCATCCTGTTTGCCAAATCCAGTGATCCTTTTCTATCTTTATTTTACTTGCTATCTGCTAGAAATTCTCCCTGTGGTCCATAACGCCATTCCGCTTTTAAGTCTGTATGCCCCTCCTTTTCTTTCTACTCTAAAGCACCTTTTCTCCCTAGCTCTTTTCTTATCCTCACCTGAGGACACGCTTATTGATTTTGTTGATTTTAGAGAGAGGGGAAAGGAAGGAGAGAGAGAGAGAAATAGATGAATCAGTTGCCTCTTGTTCACGCCCTGACTGACCTACAACATAGATAGGTGACCTGACTGGGAATTGAACCTACAACCTTTTGGTTTGTGGGATGACTCTAACCAGTTGAGCCACACCAGCCAGAGCTTTTCCCTAGCTCTTAATTCCTAATATTCACCAGGATTCTGCACAATATATGAACATGTTCAAGTTTTCATCATCTTGAAAACAGAATTCCTCTTTAAGCTACTACCTTATCTGTCAGCATTTCTTTACAGCCCTGCCAGTATAATTAGTTCCTTTACTAAAGTCTAAAGACACAGCACAAGATTTCAGAAACCTTTTTCTGGGATGCCTGTCCCCAAACTTTCTGTGGCAGTTTTTCAGTTTGTCTTCTCTGCAGAAGCCTTCCAGATTATTGAGACAGCATTATTTTATCCCCCTGTTCATTCATAGCACCTTTTCATCAGACATTTAATTACAGTTTGCTTTGAATTATGTATGTATTTCTGCTTCACCACATGGAATGTGACTTCCCTGAGTACAGGGGGAAAAATTTTTTTTTTAATATTTTATTTATTTATTTTCAGAGAGAGGAGAAGTGAAGGAGAGAGGGAGACAAATATCAATGTGTGGTTGCCTCTCGTGTTTCCCACTGGGAACTGGCCTGCAACCCAGGCATGTGCCCTGACTAGGAATTGAACCGAGATCCTTTGCTTCACAGGCCCGCACTCAATCCACTGAGCTACGCCAGCCAGGGCAGGAAAAAAAATTTTAAATCTCTTTAATGGAACAGAATCTTCCTGTCTTGCCCATAGTATGCAGTCAGTACTGGTTGGGGTTTTTGTTGGTCATGTTGTATTTTGTATGCCATGGGGAGAAGCCCAGGGCACTGTAATGGAGTGAATAGGCAAGCGCTTGAGGCTTGTAGATAAACAGCTACCCTGAGTAAAAGCAGTGCAGAGGGGTAAAGTGGTGAGGGATTGTCATTGCCGACAGCTAATTCTGGTAGCTTTTACAGCAGACTTGACCATGCCACACTCTCCAGGTTGTGATTCGTACCCAGTGCCTATACCAGTCACGTGGCAAGAGTTGAGGGCATCACCTGGGAACCTGTGATAAATACAGATGCTTAGGCCTCACCCCAGACTGCATTAAGAAAGAAAGTATAAGGGGGTGGTTGGGGTCCACCAGTCTGTGCGTGTGTGTGTGTGTTTAAGGATTTTATTTATTTTTAGAAAGGGGGGAAGGAAGGGAGAAAGAGAGGGTAAGAAACATCCATGGAGGGTTGCCTCTCAAATGCCCCCAACTGGGACCAGATCTATCATCCAGGCATATGCCCTGACAAGGAGTTGAATTGGTGACTTTTGCTTTGCGGGGCAACGCCCAACCCACTGAGCTGCACCAGTCAGGGCCATTTTGTGTTTTACCTAGCACTGAAAGTAGTATTGATACACACAGAGTTTGCAGACCACTAGCTAAGGGCAATCAAGGGGCTCTGGGCAGGGCTGGCCTCCTCTGAAGGACATTGCTGCCAGGAAGAGGTCAGGAGGGGGTGGGAGTTGGTTAGAAATGGGTGCAGGTTATGCAACCAAAAATGTCTACTGAGTTACTCAGGAATAAAGATCCTAAGATCTTAAGGTCAGCTACTGTTCCTGCCGTCCCTACCCCTTTTTATCTCCATCTGGGCCTCCAGACCCTAATTCTGCGCTGCTTGCTGAGTCTCTGGGGCAACAAACTGTGTCTCAGAAGTGTGACTTCTTTGTTATTGCTTCTATCATATCGTCACTTACTGAGCTTAAAAAAATATTTTTAAATCAAAAGATTTCATGGCAGATTTCAATAAGCATAGATTCATATTTCCTTTTTTTATATTTTTACTGTGTCGATCTAGCAAGTAACATTTTGCTTTTTGACAGGCTTCCTAAAAGACAGAAAAATGGGTGACTCAGTAAACCAACTGCAGCCGCTCAATGAGAAGCAGATAGCCAATTCAGAAGGTGGATATGTATGGCAAGTCACGGATATGAATCGCCTACACCGGTTTTTATGTTTTGGTTCTGAAGGTGGGACTTACTATATCAAAGAACAGAAGTTGGGCCTGGAAAATGCCGAAGCTTTAATCAGATTGATTGAAGACGGCAGAGGGTGTGAAGTGATACAGGAAATCAAGTCATTTAGTCAGGAAGGGAAAACCGTGAAGCAGGAGCCCATGCTCTTTGCGCTGGCCATTTGCTCCCAGTGTTCCGACTTGAGCACAAAGCAAGCCGCCTTTAAGGCTGTTGCTGAAGTCTGTCGCATTCCTACACATCTCTTCACTTTCATCCAGTTTAAGAAAGACCTGAAGGAAAGCATGAAATGTGGCATGTGGGGTCGTGCCCTGCGGAAGGCTGTTGCAGACTGGTACAATGGAAAAGGTGGGATGGCCCTTGCTCTGGCTGTGACAAAATACAAACAGAGAAATGGCTGGTCTCACAAAGATCTGCTGAGACTGTCGCATCTTAAACCCTCCAGTGAAGGTAAGCATAATGTCTTTGGGCAGGGTGCAGATAGCCAATAAAAAACATTTGACGTAAGACAATTGTATAGTATTTTTTAGAAACACCCTTTCATTCTCAAGACATATAGATTAACTAATTCAAATATGTTTAATGCCAGCCTGGAATTAAAACACCTACCACAGGCAATCCAGACATGAACAATCAAGAATCAGATGACAGATTTACAGGTTGATCTTTTACATCCTGAAATGTCACCGTGCTGACTGGAATGCCCATCCAAGTGACTATGGACTCTCACAGCAGCCTGGAGGTGTTCCAGTTGTTGTGAGCAGTGTAGCTGTGAGCCAGTAGATGGCAGACAGCCGGGCTCTGTGGCCCCTTCTGGTTTGTTCCCTCTCTGCCCTCTTTTTTTTTTTTTCAAGTTGGGAAAACAAAGTAGAAGACGCGCTCACGTGAAACATTTAGTTACTTAAGAAAATGTAAGATTTTGCAGTAAAATTTTGAAAGATAGCAAAAGTCACAATACTTTAGAAGTTTCTGCACATTAGTTAACTTTCGATCAGATTTTTAAATCAAAGTTCAGAAACAGCACGTGAGCTCAGTTTGTCTTAGAGATGTGTTTTATTTGACCTACACAATATTTTAGGTCAAAATTAATTTCTTGCCAACGTCACATAAAGTAAATCAGTCGATATCACATAAAAGTCCATTTTCTGCTTTCTTTTGAAAAAGTATTTTTGGGGGCAGTGCTAAGCAAGTACTCAGCTAAAATATTTGTCAGGGCATAGTCTCTTGGGTTTACCCCATTCCTGACCACTCTCGATCACGTCATGTGCCCTGCCCAATTATTTATTTTGCCCACCTTTTCTCCGTAGACTTGCAAATTTGGTAATTCCTTCCCTCCTCCCCTTTTTCCAGAAGTGGAAAGTGAGGCCCTGGTCAGCTCAGTCACACACCACTCATTGGCAGAGCTTAGGCTACGACTCACATTTTGTCACCGCCCCGCCCCCCCCCATTCAAGTTCTTTTGACTATTAAAATAAATCACAGAAGAAAGCACATTACTTTCCTTGTTTAAAATTTGGTCTATAGCCCTGGCTGATGGATTGAGTCCCAACCTGCCAACCAGAGAGTCACAGGTTTGAGTCTCGGTCAGGACAAATGCTGGGGTTATGGCCAGGTTCCCAATGGGGGGCATGCAAGAGGCAATGCAACCATGCATCAATGTTTTCTGTCCCTCTCTCCTATCCCTCTCTCTAAAAATTGTCTTTTTTTTAAAAGATTTTATTTATTTGTTTATATTTAGAGGGGAAGGAGAGAGGGAGAGAAATATCAATGTATGGTTGCCTTTCGTGCATCCCCTGCTGGTAGTTGGCCTGCAAGGAACTGGCCTGCAACCCAGGCATGTGCCCTGACTGGGAATCGAACCGCGATCCTCTGGTTCACAGGCCCGTGCTCAATCCACTGAGCTACACCAGCCAGGGCTAAAAATTGTCTTTTTTAAAAATTCGGCCTATAATATTTTCTTGGCAATTAAAAAAAATTATAAATTGCCTACCTACATGTCCACATACACTTATCAGTACCATTCATACATGTGTAATTATTCACTAAAAGGGACAATTGAATATGAAATTAATTGAGCTAGTCCTGTGCTTTGGAGAGTTGTTCTGAAATTATGTCCCTAAAATAAGCCCTGTCTACCAAATCGCTAACCCTGGTGTCTCCCAAAATAAAGCTCTACAGTAAAATGAAAATGTAGTAGTTTTATTTCCAGAGTTTCATATTGAAACAGTGATGGAATAAGCAAAGTTAATTGACTGTTCAAGTATTTGTCATGTCCTGGAAAACAGTATCACAGGTTGAAGTTAATCCCTAAATACCTACTTATGCCTTTCACATAGGGCGTTCTCAGTAAACATGTTTTTTTACCTGCTAATCCTATCTGTCTATTTTATTATTTTGTTAAAGGCCTTGCTATTGTGACCAAATATATTACTAAGGGCTGGAAAGAGGTCCAGGAATTGTATAAAGACAAAGCACTTTCTGTAGAGACTGAAAAATTATTAAAGTATCTGGAGGCTGTAGAGAAGGTGAAGCGCACAAAAGATGAACTGGAAGTCATCCATCTGATAGAGGAGCACAGGCTGGTTAGAGAACACCTTCTGACAAGTCACTTAAAGTCCAGAGAGGTGAGTAAAGTAGGATATGTTAATAGTGTATGGTTGGACTGATTTAGGTTGTATCAAAAAGATAAGCATTGGGTGACTATATATCCATTAATTCTTTATCAGAAATACTTTAAATATATTTTTAAATTAATGTTTGCTTAAAACATCTAATGAAGTGCCCAAATGTAGTTAGCATTCAATAAATGTTAAAGAACAAGTTAGTTTATTTGATAAAACTTTGACCAATTCACACAAGTTTTTATTTAGAAAGTACTCTGAAACCCAAAAGAAAGCCTTGGAAAATATGTTGTTATATTATTATCATTGGTACAGGTACGTTATACTGATTTATAACTCCTGATGTTTCTGCCTTTGTTACTGCAATAGGTATGGAAAGCTTTGTTACAAGAAATGCCTCTTACTGCGCTACTAAGAAATCTAGGAAAGATGACTGCTAATTCGGTGCTTGAGCCAGGAAATTCAGAAGTATCTTTAGTATGTGAAAAGCTATCTAATGACAAACTGTTAAAAAAGGTAAGCATTACCTCTATTAGCTACTACTGATTGAAAACTTTGACTCCTAATTTTGGAAATGCGATTAGCGTGATATAGATGTTCTGAAACTTTTATTGTACCAAATTGCATTTTGACTCTGAAATCTAAGATTAATATGTTCTCATCTTTTCTCTTTATGAAATACACCAGCTACGATAACAAATATAATTACTAGTTTTCATTTGAATTTTGCATTTACTAGTTAGTCTGAAGATTGTAGGTTGTTAAGCTTAATTTTGTACTTACTTTCTGTCTTTGTCTTATTTCTAGGCTCGTATACATCCATTTCATATTTTAGTTGCATTAGAAACTTATAAAACAGGTCATGGGCTCAGAGGAAAACTAAAGTGGCGTCCTGATGAAGAAATTTTGAAAGCTTTGGATGCTGCCTTTTATAAAACATTTAAGGTGATGATTTGATTTTTATTTTAAAACAAATGACCCATTTACATAGGACTCTGTATTTTATGTAAGAGAGAGAGAGAGACAGATTATCCTCACCCAAGGAATGCTTATTGATTTTAGAGAGAGAGGAAGGAAAGGAGGGAAACATTGATGTGAGAGAGAAATATCAACCAGTTGCCTCTGGTACCCACAGTGACTAGGGACCGAACCTGTAACCCAGGCATGTGCCCTGACTGTGGATCAAACCTGTGACCTTTCAGTTTACAGGACAATGCTCCAAACAACTGATCCACACTGGCCAGGGCTGTAAAAAAATAATTTCTTTAAAGATATTAATAGTTTGACTATTTTAATTAGATACTTATTTGTTTTTTCTTAGTTCATGTAAAGGTGGATATATAATTAACATTGTAAGTTTATGTGTAAAGTATTTCCACTTTTGGGCAATACCCATTATCCTAAGATCGTTTTGATAAGAAATTACCAGATATAAAATTTTGCATTATTGGGGAGTCCTGGACTTGGTCCTGTGTCCTGTTTTTCCTGTTAATCAGTAGTGTATCTCCTACATCTTGATGAGGAGTGATTTTAGGGCTGAAAATCCTACTTCATAGCCATGAGTTAAAATTTTACATTTAAAAAAATTTCTTGCTATTCAACGAAATGCTAACAACCAAATTCAGCAGCATATTAAAGGGATGTACCAGTGAGATTTATCCTCAGCATGCAACGGTGGTTCAATACATGAAAATTAATCAGTGTATTCACAGTCAAATGAAGTAATGACCGTACAATTATCTCAGTTGCAGAAAAGCATCTGACAATTCAGTACCCTTCCATGATTTAAAAAAATGTACTCAATAAACTAGGAAATGGAAGTGATCTTCTTTACCATGATAAGGGCCATGAATAAAAAACACAGTTCTCATTATACACAATAATGAAAGATGAAATCTTTTCACCTAAGATCAGGAGCAAGGTAAAGATGCCCACTAAATTCCACAAAGTACTGAAAATTCTAAAAGTTTGGCAAGAAAAAAATAAAAGGCATCCAAATTGGAAAGGAAGAAAAGTTACCTCTGTTCTCAGATGCCATGATCTTAATTGTACAAACCCTAAAGAATCCGTAAGAAACTTTTAAAAGCTAACAAAATCAGCAAAGTTGCAGAATACAGAATCAACAAGCAAAAATCAGTAATACGTCTGTATGCTAGCCCTGAACAATCCTAAGCTAAGTTAAGAAAACATTTCCATTTATAATAGCATTCAAAAGAATAAAAGACTTAGGAATTTAACTATGAATATGCAAGACTTAGACCCTGAAAACTACTAACCATTGCTGAATGAAACTTAAGGCATAAATGGGAAGACTTGAAATTTTTAAGATAACAGTACTACCCAAATCAATCTGCAGTAATAGACTCAAATATGACACAAAAGCACAGGCAAAAAAAAAAGAAGTAAATTGGACTTTATCAAAATTTAAATCTTCGATGCATCAAAGGACATTAAAAGAGTGAAAAGAAAACCTACAGAATAGAAAGTATTTGCAGACCATATATCTGATTGGGCTTTAATACTCAGAATCTATATAAAGAATGACAACAGTAAAAATACACAGAACCCATTTCAAATATGGGCAAAGTGCTTGAGTAAACATTTCTCCAAAGAAGATATACAGATGACCAGTAAGCACATAAAATGATGTCAACATCATTGGTCATTAAGGGAATGCATATTAATACCACACGAGATACCACTTCACACTCACTGGATGGCTTTTACCAAAGAAGCAGTAATAAGTGAGAATCTAAGCTGTAGTGTATTCCTGGTGGGAATGTAAAATGGTACAGCCCTGTGGAAAACAGTTTGGCTGTTTCTCAAAAAGTTAAGTGTTGAATTACCATACCATCCAACTATTGCACCACTTATGTATATACCCAAAAGAACTGAGACCGGGAACTCAGATACTTGTACACAGATGTTCATAGGAGCATTGTTCACAACGGCCGACTGGTAAAAACCAACCACATGCCCGTCAGCAGGTGAGTGGATAAACTAAATGTGGTAGTCAGCCTTACAAAGGCATGGAATTAGAAATATACCACAATGTGGATGAACCTTGAAAACTATGCTAAGTGAAATAAGCCAAGCACAAAAGGACAAATATTGCATGATTTCACTATATGAGGTATCTAGAGTAGGCAAATCCATAGAGACAAAGGGAAAATAGAAGTTGCCAGGGACTAGAAGGAGGTAAGAATGGGTATAGGTTTTTTATTTGGGATGATGAAAAGGTTCTGGAAGTAGATGATAGTGGTGGTTACATAACATTGCAA
Organism: Sturnira hondurensis; assembly: GCF_014824575.4. Classification (NCBI taxonomy): domain Eukaryota; kingdom Metazoa; phylum Chordata; class Mammalia; order Chiroptera; family Phyllostomidae; genus Sturnira; species Sturnira hondurensis. The sequence goes on from NW_028091156.1 coordinate 10,872,437, forward strand.
ATGTACTTAATGTCACCGACTGTGCAATTAGAAATGATTAAAAAGTAGCCTTGACTGGTATGGCTCAGTGGATTGAGTACCACCTTGCAACCTGAAAAATGATTAACAAGTAAATTTTACATTTTTAAAAAATATTTTACCCCCCCAAAATATTGATAGAAATTCCTAGTTTATTTCTGAAGAAAAAGATTTTTTAAAACAGAAAGATGATAACTTGTTCAAATAAAATTATTGAGTAGGTTATCTTACTTTTGGACTTTTACCTCTAGTAGAAGCTAAACATTTTTTTTAAGGTTTTAGAGGGGAAGGGAAGGAGAGGGGGAGAGAAATATCAATGTATGGTTGCCTCGTGCATCCCCTGCTGAAAACTGGCCCGCAACCCAGGCATGTGCCCTTGATCCTCTGGTTCGCAGGCCTGCACTCAGTCCACTGAGCTACACCAGCCAGGGCTAAACATTTTTAAAGTAATTTTTTCTATCACAATTTACATTTGGTGTGATTTTGTGTTAATTTCAGGTGTATTGCACAGTGGTTAGGCAATTCATATACTTTACAAAGTGTTCCCCTAATATTTCTGGTACCCACCTGGCACCATACATAATTATTCTAAAGTTAAGCATTTTGAAACACTTTTCAATTAATTGGCAAATCAGAAATGAGGCCTTTTATGTGAAGTTTTTTAATGAAGGATAGGTCAGTAATATGATTAGCTAGAAATTTAATCTACTTAAAATATCTGTGATTGCTTTTAGTGATTGTTTCATTTTGTTTTCTCTTCAGACAGTGGAGCCAACTGGGAAGCGTTTCTTGCTGGCTGTTGACGTCAGTGCTTCTATGAATCAGAGAGTTCTGGGGAGTGTCCTCAATGCCAGCACTGTTGCTGCAGCGATGTGCATGGTGAGAACACTGGAGGCAGTTTGAAGTTTCTGCCACCCTGGGAAGATGTTACTGTGAGGCAGAAGTGTTCACTTAAATGGGGCCAGGAATTAGGTTTTCACTAGTTTTCGTCCATTTGGTGTATTTGCATATTTTAATTCTATGTAAATGCCCTTTTGTATCAAAAATAAGTAGAGTTTTAAGTATATTGTGCATAAACAGGGTCCAGCACAAATAATGCCACTTTTTTATTACAAAATCATAAACATGTAATTCTATAATAGAACAGTGTCACACTCAAGCACACACCATTTGCCATTTTAGGTGAAATGTTCAAATTAAAGCTATGAATTGTTATTCCCATATTTTCACCCTACAAACCACACTCAAGCAAGCCTTACTTCTGCCAGACGCTGTATATATTTTGGGGTGTGCTTATATAGTTAAGTACACTTATATACTTAAGGTAAAGACGGTATAGGTATATTGAAAAAGCATACATAAAGAACAGTTAAATTTTAACTTTACAACTAAAGATTGAATATTTTTGATGAAGAAGAGAGTATTTAGATAAATTGTTAATGATTAGAAATGCAAAGATCTGGAACTAGTAACAATAGTAAGGAGACTTAGGTTCCAGGCTCACTGTCACTGAGTAGCAATTAAATGAGCCATAGATGAGATTCTTTAACTTCTCTTCTGTGGCTTCTTCCTGGTTTGTAAGAGTTTGTAAAATTACTTTGAAAACTATCCTACAGTTCCAAAACACAGTATGAATGCAAAAATAAAATAAGCATCATGACTCATTTCCTTTACAGATGAAGTTTTATTCACTTCAGGATACCGTATTTATTTTTCCCAAATCTGCTGAAAATTACTATCATTGAATTTTTCAGGTTGTCACACGAACAGAAAAAGATTCTCACATAGTTGCTTTTTCAAATGAAATGGTACCATGTCCTATAACTACAGATATGACTTTGCAACAGGTTTTAATGGCTATGAATCAGGTAAAAAACTTTAATTAAGCTTACTTAATGTATATTACCTAGTGACTTTGTTATTGATATCATGCTTGGTATTAATAAATTTGTAAGTTCAAATGTTTTATCTCAGTTTTCTCATAAGCATAAAATAAAAATTATACAGGCTTTGGGAAGGCCTTTGTATTCATTCTAAACAAAATGATTATGTAAAAAATAGCACTTTTAATTATAAGTATTTTATTATTCAGACATAATCATTATAGAAACTGTGTCATTTATTCTTTCTCATGTTTTATTCTGATTTAGATCCCAGCAGGTGGGACTGATTGCTCTCTTCCAATGATCTGGGCTCAGAAGACAAACACAGCTGCCGATGTGTTCATTGTGTTCACTGACAACGAGACCTTTATTGGGAATGTCCACCCAGCTGTTGCTCTGAGGCAGTATCGAAAGGTAAGACAAATTCTAATGTTCTTTCTCACTCCAAATAAGGCCTGGTTCTCAAACATTCACTGTTTTCCCAAAAGGAAGATACAGTATACAGTGCCAGTACTGGACTCAACAGTACTTAAAATGAGAAAGATTGGCTACATATACATAGTTTATTTCTACCAGTTTCAGTTCTATATAGTAATAAAAATATCCTTTGTAAATGATATTTTTTTAATCAGAACATTTCTTTTACCATAACTGTAAGCTTTAATGATTCCATGTGTTCCTTGAAAAATTAAAGTATCCCCCTGGCTGGTGTAGCTCAGTGGATTGAGCGTGGGCCTGCGAACCAGAGGATTGTGGTTTGATTCCCAGTCAGGCCACATGCCTGGGTTGCAGGCCAGTTCCCAGCAGAGGGGATGCAGGAGGGGCAACCATGCATTGATATTTCTCTCCTTCTCTCCTTCCGTTCCCCTCTAAAGATAAATAAAATATTCCTAAAGATGTTTGAAAAAAGAAGAACAACAAAATGAAAGTATCATTTGTGAGATTTGTTACGGGACTACATAAAATTAAAGCAAAACTATAGTCTGTGTTTTAAAGTGGATGGATATTTCTTTGTTCTAATCAGTGCTTTCCAGTTGAGGTTTCTGAAATGATGGTAATGTTCTATATTCACACTATCCAGTATGGTAGCCACTAGTCATATGGGCTGTTGAGCTCTTGGATTGTAGCTAGTGTGACTGTCAGTAGAAGTAGAACTTGATGAGGAGCAGTGGTTCCCAAAGTGCGGTTTCCCTACTGAGCAGCCTTAGCATTACCTGGCACCTTATTAGGAATGTGCATTCCAGGACCCCACGGGAGCCCTGCCAAGGCAGAAACTCTTGGGTGGGACCGTTTCACAAGCTCTTTGAGACGAGCAAGTGAGAAAACAGAATTGGGAGTTAAGATAGCCTGGGTTCTGAATCCTGTGAAATGTATATATTATACACAGTGAAGTTAGTAATCCCAGAGAAATATTTTCCTACGTTTATTCCACCTCCACATACACTTCCCCAGTGTATGATGCATTGGGAAAAATATCTAATGCCTCCGAGTGTGCTTACAGATTTGATAAGTACAGAGTCTCTACGCTGCTCAGGAATGTATTCTGTGGCCCACAGGACAAGTAATGTAGAACAGAGAAGCAGGAATATCGGGCAGGTTGTCTACAAAATTTTATTTTCTAGTCTTCTGAAGATCATATCATCTAGCCCTGAAAGACTGACAAATTTTATGTAGAAAAAAAAATAAAAAGAACTTAGTAATGAAAAGCTAAGGTAGAGTTTTAAGTTTTAAGTTTGCAGGTTATTTGCTTTTGCTTTCATATAATTTTTTTACTATGTATTTTGATCTTTGCTTACAGAAAATGGATATTCCAGCTAAACTGATTGTTTGTGGAATGACATCAAATGGTTTCACCATTGCAGACTCAGATGACAGAGGCATGTTGGATATGTGTGGCTTTGACACTGGAGCTCTGGATGTCATTCGAAACTTCACACTAGATGTCATTTAACCATAAGCACCAGCCTGATTCAGGTGGCCCATTGCCATTGGTGATCTCGCTGCAGACAGGCAGCTACTTCCCAGCTCATCTGAGTCCTGTGAAAGATGTGAAGATAATGGCCTAGAATGTGTGTAATGGAAAGTTTACCTTACCAAAAAAAAAAAAAAGGAAAGGAAGGAAAAATAAATAAGCCCAAAGTTCTTTCTGTCTGTTCAATAGCAGCTGGGAAGTAGCTTCAGAATACACTGCAGCTCCCTCTAATAGAGAACTTCTTGTTGATCAACACTGTAAACTGGCCAACAGGTTAGCTTTGGTAAATAATCACATTTGTATTTAAAAGGAGCCAAATTTGTAAGTAGTTCCATATCATGTCACTTATTTGAAAAGTGCTTAAAAGTTTTCTTAAATGTTTTCACTGGGAAAGGACAGCTTTGATCATGTCCACATTCTCTGAAGTGCACTGGACCACGCAACTGTGATGGCACATCTGACTCCTCTGTATACTTTATACCAAGGGGCTAAAACAGAAACCAAGATGGTTGATTAAATTATGAGTGGGTTTTCACAAATGTCTTTAAGAGTTTTCTAAGATCACATAAAGAGCTTTCTTATTCAGTGAAAAAATATTTTGTGTTTTTATGTTCTATTTACTCTTGTAAAATGATCACCATTAACCAGAAACATAATGGAAGTTCCTGGGAACGGGACTCCAAAGTGTGTGTCCGCCAAGGAAGTCTCTTGGGATTGTTTCATCTATTTTGGTATATTTTACTGCTGTGACTTGACAGTATCCTCCGAGTCATGGCAACATAGCCACACACAATCATATTTTCTTTTTTTTATATCCTTAGTTGAAAACAACAAAGTGTTTCAGCATTTAATTCATTCATTCATAGTCTGGAAGTATGACAAAATCTCCACTATAATCTGATTAGCTTTTTCCTTACTGTAAAGTATTGTTCTGATTTCTTTTAACTATTTTTTTAGCCCAATTGTAAATGGATTTTAGACATTTTCTTATTGTAAACGTGTCAGCTGCCTCTTTGTTATATCCATTGTGGCAAAACATTCTTTTTTGATAGAATAAAAAATAATAATAAAGCTAGGTCTTTCAGGTTTGAAAGGCCATTTTTGAGTAGTGTGTTACCACTAACCAGACTGTAAGAAAGTATTTTTTCCTACTTTGTGTATATTAAACTTCTTTTCATTACGCTAAAGTGCATTATTTTCTTGACCAGATACCCCTTCTTTGTGGGGGTATCTTTAACCTGTTCAAATACCAATTCCTTTGCTTATATCATGGCTGTCTAAGTTACACAAAAGTTTAATGTTTATGTATTTTTTAAATAGTAATTGAGAATTTATGCAGGATTTTAATAAATCCCTTATCACTTACGTAAAAAGGCAGACTGGTAAATGTAAATTGCAGTCTTACATGCTTGGGGTTAAACCGGAGGGTTTGTGTTTCGGGGTTTAGGGGGACTTTAGTAGTGTTAGAATTTGTGTAGGTACTATGTTCTTTTTCATGAGAAACTTGGGCTCCAGGGGTAACAAGAAAATGTTCTTTTTAGACTTACTTGATATATTAATGCTAGCTCTGATATGTAGGCTTCAAGGAAACATAGCAACTTTTAAATGTTGTGATTTACCTGAGGCTTTTGGGTCAGCACAATTAGTAGCAACCTTCCCCCAACCAAAAAAAACATTGTTTCTGATGCCATTTTGTATTTAATCCTCTATCAGACATTGGGTTTAACATCTTAACTGTTGATATAAAGAACCTAATAGAATTGGGTTACAGTTTTGGAACTCTATGCAAAGCTAAGATCTTCTTAATTTAAAAATCATAAAATATTCTAACTTTTTATTCCTAATTGGAATGAAAGTATACTTCCTTCAGTTATATACCATTCCCATAGTATTTTTAGACAGATATATTCAGGAATATTCATTATATTCTTAATACTAAATCAGAGAAGTAAGGTTAGATGTGACTTTTTTGAAGTATTTAGGTTAGTTGAATTAAATGGATGAATATATGATTTAAAAAGAAAGGAAGAAAACTAAAAGGTGATGCAGAAAGTACCTTTATTTTCAAATTTTGGAATTTTAGAGCTAAAACCTTTGAAATATAAAAGGTGATTTTTTTCCTTTTTTAAATTTAGGTTAGGGAGCTAGGTTCCAAGAGGTGTGGCTTTGGAACACTAGATCTAGAAGTTTTCATCCCAGTATTCATATCCCCACAAAATGGAAAAGCATTGACTTACAAGAGCAGGAGTGAAACAGAATTATTCAAGATACAGCTTTTAGGTATTAAGAAATAATGTATATACATGATTTCTGTAGGAGTAAAAAAACAAATTGTAAACATACTTTTGTAGTTCATTGTAATCCTCAAGCACAATATCTTAATCTATGTTGCTATATAATACAGTCCTATAGAAAAATAAAAGAACTTCTCTTTATGAATAAAATATACTCAAGTGATAAAGAAGTTTTATTTTCTGAATTACTTTTAGGATTATTATTACATTAGATTTAGGGAAATGTTGCTTTAAAAAATCTTCAGAAAAATTAGTAAACTTATTTCCTAGAAAATATGTAAATATTTTCAGGATATAGCTGTAATTAGTAAAACAAAAATTAATCTTAACATTTCTAGTCTTGTTAGTTAAAATTCCTTGAAAATTCCATTAATTAACACTCATTATTTAGTGTAGTAAGTATTTTAGAGGTATGTTGAGGAAGATGTTAGCAAATGGAATTCAGTGTTAACACTCTGGAAATTTTTGGTTTTTCTAACCTACTGTGTGACTGTAGAGCCAATTTCACTGCTGTGATTCAGTTTTGTTATTTTTACAAAGTAACATCTGATGATTAGATCATAGGAAAATCATTTTTAATATCTGTATAGAAGTCTAACTTGGGAACAGGGCTTACAATACAGATTAGAACTTAATAATGTATTTTGAAAGACAAAATGTTTTAGAAAAATAGACTCAATCATTTCTTTAAACACTTCTGAGAGGGAAAAATGGAAGAAAAAATTTCATAGTAAAGGTATTGACTAAGAAGTCACTATTCCCAGATCAAGAGAAAGAAGGGTATGTTCCAAGCCCAACACGCCCCCCCCTTGCTACACCCCTTCGGATCTAGAAAAACAAACTCAATACTCTTGTCTAAAAAAAGGAGATACTATCAACAAACATTTGCTTAATCTTTTAAATTAACAGGGAAATTACAAACGACTGAATACTATTTTATCAGGAGCTTTTTTTCCCCCTCTCATTTTGAGATTTTGCAAAAACAGTAAGAATTACTTTGGAAATATAAGACAAAATTCCTGAATAAATTTGAGAATCTGACAAGTGAGAAACATCTTTAAAAGCACAGTGAAGCTACATGTAAACCACAAAGGGAAATTACTCTGATCACTTATTGGGTCAAATTAAAAATAAGGTCTTACAAGTACAAATTTCTTGGTGATACGTTTATAGTAAATAATCAAGTGAAAAATTCTACTCTTATATACCTCAGGTTTGGACTGATAAGGCAATATCCTCTTAGAAAAGTGTCTTATAGCCTCAGTGTAAACATGCACAAAGAAAAAGTAGGAAAAAGGATAAGGTAAGCTATGAGATTAGTTGCATTTAACTGTATGGATTTACTATTTCCCTAATATTAGCTAATCTCTTACTTGTTGGAAGACTACCGTTATACTTCTATTTTTCTTTTAAAAGTCCTGATATCTTTGTCTTCTGTTTTCCTTTTTTCTAGTCTTGTTCTACCTGGGTAATAAAATGAATGATAGGAAAGTCACCCATATTAAGATCTGGGGTGAATTTTACACATTGCATTTTGTTCCATACAGATTTATGGTCATATTTTTTTTCAAATTGATAATGGGCGGGCCTCTTGGGACAATATATTGGTATAGTCTTTCCCCAAATCCAGTTATGTTGTATACCTTTTGTTAGATATTTGCATAAATTTTGTGGCCTTTGAGTAAGATCAGGTATTCGGTCTTTGTTTGCAATTACAGACAGACGGACCCAAAGCACTCTTGACCGTCACGTTTGCAAAATTAAAAGGCCACTGTCAGAATCTTTGGTCTACTAAGTACTTCACTGAACTTAGACACACATGACAACTTGTGGCATAAAAGGTCTTGTAAATAACATGTTCATCTTCAACAATTTTGGGGGTGGGTCAAACCATTTTATTGAGGGTTGAAGGGCTAGGAGGATGAGATCGATGTGCTTGGCCTATCTGGAATCTCCCCAGCTTCACAGCTGCAGAAAGCTCACCTTCAACATTTTTTAAAATTGGTGAGGTTTTTATTTGCGTTTGAAAAATTATTAAGTTAATTTTTAAAATAATACTGTGGTAATGTTTTTCATGTAAAAAACTAATAATGGAATGAAGCATACTATTTGAAAAAAATTCTAATAAGTGACATACTTCCATAAACCCTGAAAAGACCAAATTATGTAGAAATTGGTAGAAACAAACTAGAGGAGTTATGTTAAAAAATTGTATTACTGAAGTTAGGGTGATAATTTTCAGTGAGAATCAATTTTGTAAATACAATAAAAATGAAAATACACAAAAGCTATTTGTGAACCTAAAGAGATTTTTCTCCTTGTTTCTGTTCACCACCATGTGTCATATTAACCTTATGAACACATGATATTTAACTTTAAAATATATTTAAATTTCAGTACTTTAAGAAGTTATTAGAATTTGTGCTTGCACAAAAGAAATAGTAAGTTAGCTGGTTTTGCTTAGTGAACCCTTGGATTATAATGGTGGTGACTGAGGTTAAAGGTTTACTATTTTATAGTAATTGAAACTTTTGTTTAAATTACTTGTTAGGCTTTATTTGCAGTGTGAACTGTTTAGAATCCATACTAGCCAAGTTAAATTTTAAATACACATTTGATGAATAGTAGCCAAGAAAAGAGTTTTTATTGCACTATTCTAAATAGGGACTAATTGGTATGGTGTGACTAGATATAAGTTTTAATAATTCGTTTGAGTTATAATTTCTTCCTTTTATTGCCAGCTCCTGATAATGATGACATTTTCCAAAGGGATGAATATATATCTCCAAAGGGACACACACACGTACCTGTTTTTTAATTGGTTGGGGGAGAGGTGTTACCTAGTTCTAAATGTGCATTTGCTTTGTATAAAGGCTTTGATTTTCCATAACTGACCACTTGAGGAATATTTAAATTACACAGACTAATGCCTGCATAGAATAAAATTTAAGTATGCAAGAGCCTTAAAGTGAAACACATGATCTTTTTGACTGCCTTAAAATACGACTAGCTCTCCAGCACAGGCATCCCAGTTCCTTTCCAATGGGGTCTGTTTGTTAAGTAATGCCTTAATAGTGTTAGTGTTTCTGAAGTACAGAACGCATAGGGTCTATTAGAGCTTCAATTTTATGTAATCAATGGGACTTGAACTATTAAGTTTTAAAACCTGGTTGTACATTAACAGGGTAATCTGGGACACTGATGTGTAATGCATACATGACTGTTAACATCAGTAATATACTATGGTAGTTTGAGGGTTTTTTTATTGTTTTGTATAACAAATTATCCAAGAAGCTGGACTTTATGTAACATCTTCAAGGACCAAGTTGTATATTTACACATTGAATGAAAAGTACAGTTACACAGTTCCAAAAAGGGTTAATTTTTAGGGGTATTTTTCAAGACAAAAATATTTTGTTTTGAGCCTACAAGCAAATTTCATTCAAAAGAGTGAATGTAGTTGTAAAACATTGCACTGTTGCAATAAAAAGTATCCAGGCCAGTGATTTGTTTCATTACATTCACTTTGCCTTTCAAAGCAGTAATCTTTTATAAAACTGAAAGAAAACTTTAAATTGTCGAGCTGGTGCTTAGAATTAAGATTTATAACAAGTGTAATTTTAAAGGAAAGGACCCTGAAGTGGGGGAAGTCCTAGGTCCGTTTGTTGATGAACTCCTGATGCTTTGTTGAGTCTTCCAAGTTTTCAGTGTAAATAAAATACCTAACAATGTAATTTTGCTGTTTTCTGATAGAAAATGGAAGAAATACTAATGTATTCAACTTATTTTATGATATAACAGTTTTAACCCATACTCTGAAATCTTGACTTTCCTTTCTATCTTTGCAAAATACCACCCTGAAAAGACGGTCATAGATACGGAGTGCAGGCGGGTGCTGTGTGAACTGTCGCTGGTCAGTTGTATTATGTAGAAATGGATAGAAGTACCAAATAAACTCTATGCACTTCAAATAATTGTCTTCTATTTCTTTAAAGAAATAAGAATTTTAAGGTCATAATACAGCTTATAAAGTCTAAGGTTGTCAGTAATCTGTTAACCTTCAGTAAAACGAAAATAAGGTTTTTGATAACATTGGCCTTACAGTGTCTCTATATACTATTGTATACTTTAAAATAGATATGATTGGGGATTCTTTTCCAGTGGATTTTGATTACAGAATCAAAACTACTGGGTTTAATCAAAATGTACATACTTAAGACTTTTTAAAAAGGATTTTAGATGTGGACTCCCACCAGCAGTGTCCCTGGTGTTGTGCATGCCACGAACAAATTGACATGGACTGCAGCAGTCCTGTGAAGAAAAGGGACGGCATGGCCTCTCTGAGTGAGAGAGCACCCCAACCCTCTTCTGGACAGGCTTTTATTGCTTTTCTAGGTATATTACATCCAGATGGTCCTCATTTAGTTTGCTCAGGTTTCCTTTAGGTGATTACTTTTTCCAGATAATAAGGAAAATAATGTTGCAAATACCAGGGAAAAAGTGGCTGAACTGATTACACTCTGTCCTAGGGAGGGTTAGCAAAGACTTTGGGGAGTTTCCTCAAAGATACGCAGTAAACATTTTTGCCTTAACTCCGGGTGAGAGAGTCTTAGCAAAAGCAAGCCTCAAAGCAGCCTAGATACAATGCAGGGCTGGTCCCCCATGGGAAAGCAGACCTGTGGGCCTGGCTCCTGTGTGCTGCCCCTCGCCTGTCAGTTGTCCTGACCGGGGTTGAGCTACATCTGCCATGGCCACCTGGACCAGTTCCATGTAGATTGTGTGATTGTGTGTTTGTGAAGAAATCTACCCAGAGTTTCCTTTGGGAAAAGTTAATTAACAAAAGTCAACTGTGAAAATAAAATTTTGTTTCAGTACCAATCTACAGAAATTTCTTGTCTACCTGTGTTCCCATAAATGTTTCTAAAAAGTTCTAAAGACTGAAGATGGAAGTTAGGCACAAGGGTAAGATCAAGTGACATCAGAATATACTTACCAAAACTTAGAACATTTGGTTGACTTTCGAGTTCTTTATTTAAATATGACAGTCAATACCTGGCTGGTGTAGCTCAGTGGGTTGAGCGCAGGCCTGCGGACCAAACAGTCCCCATTCGATTCCCAGTCAGGGCACATGCCTGGGTTGCAGGCCAGTTCCCAGCAGGGGGCTCATGAGAGGCAACCATACATTGATGTTTCTCTCTCTCTCTCCTTCCCTTCTCCTCTAAAGATAAATAAATAAAATCTTTTGAAAATAAATAAATGAGTCAATAGCTGTGTGGAGAAAAGGAAGACCACAAACTATACATTTCTTCATAGATGAAGAAAATGACTTAAGTTTTTTTAACAATACTAAACCATGACTTTAAAAGTATTGTTTATGGTATATTTTAAATAATATATAGTAATTAGAACACAATAAAACCCAGATATATGTGTAAAGACACTTTCCCCCCTCAAATTCGCAGCTTCTCAATTAGAGGTTTGGCAATGTAAGTGTAAATTAATTAGTGATGAAACCAATGGCCCATTAAAAAAATAATGGGCTCCAGTAAAGTTTATCTTTCAGATCTTAACGTTAAAAATTAAAGAGGACTGGAAAACAGGTAACACTTCAACTGGTCGCCATTCTCTTCTTTGTAGCTTAGGGTTCTGGAAAAGAAGGCAGAGCTCCTGCAAACCCGCACACCTAGTGTTTTCCTTAGATGCTGCGCCCTCATGGAGCCCGGCGGGCGGGAAGGTGTGGCGGGCTGGGGCGGGGGGCCTCCCCAGTCTGTCTGTGGTGACCCTAATCCACAGCATGCAGGCCTTTGAAGACCGCAGGTGGTGGGACCTAGGCGGCAGCGAGGCACCCGCGCCTTTGTAAGGGACGAGCGAGCCCGCGCTCTGCCCTGGAAGCCGCAGCCATCCGTAGAGGGGGAAGAGGGCCCTCGCTGAGAACCCGGCCAGTCGGCCCCTTGGTCTTAGACTTGAACCTCCAGAACTGTGAGAAATCCATGTATTGTGATGGACACCACCCCGTCCGGGAAACTGCGCCGAAGCGTGTGAGATGGGGACCCGGACAGGCCCAAGCATGCACCGCACGACCGCGCGGCAGCTCCGAAGGCCGCACTGGCAGGTACCCGAGACCCGCCGCCCTGCGAGGGCCTCCGCGTGCACCGTGCGCTACTTTTAGTAGCGCGTGAAGTCTCGCGTTGTCTGGCTGGGCCCTCCGGCCTCCGCGCGTGCGCTGGGCACGATACCCCGCCACCATGAAGTCTCGCGTTATCTGGGTGGGGCCTCCGGCCTCCGTGCGTGCAGTGGGCACGTTTCCCGCCTTTTGGTGGTGCCGTTGTCGCCGCGGTGGCAGGGTGCTCCCTGTGTGTCAGCCCAGTCACCCGTTTCAGCCGGTAATGGCCCCACAGAACAAGAGCATGGACGCTGGCGGCCCGTCAGGGTGCACTAGGGGAGCCGGAAGGTGCCTTTGTGTGAAATGGTGAGTGGGGGACCTCACTCGCGTAACTTTTACTACGTTGTTATAACTGTCGCCTTAGTGTTGCTGGCCCCTTGCTGTGCCTTGTTTGTGACGCCAACGCCGTCATGGGACGTGCGTGCGTGCGGGGAAGGCGGAGTGGGGGTTGGGTGTGCCCGGGAGTCTCGGCCGTGGCAGGCGGGCCGAACCAGGGGCGGACACTGTGTGTGTCTGGGCCCTCGTGGTCGCGGAGTCCACCCGCCGCGTGACCTGCCTCCCTTTCTCAGGAACTAAAATGGCCTTGCCCGCCTTTTACTGAAAAAAAAAAAAAATGAACCTGGTCACACCTCGGTTCTCGGACGCCTCCCATCTCGAACCGTCGGCTGTCGACCACGCTGTTCAGAGAAACCACGTCTCGCTTGTCCACAAAACTTCGGCTCCAGCCCCGACCACCTGTGCTGCCCGCACGGTGCGGCTGTCAGACAAGTGTCTCCTCGAAGGGCCTTCCAGAACGAATGGGGTTCGGGAACCGAGCTTCCGCTGTGGCTCCGAGGTTGCCACCCACCTGCTGGACCCGCGAGGTGCACGTGGTGGACACCGCGGTCTTGATCCTGTGTTTGGGCCACTGCGCTCACTGGCGGTTGTGACCGCGCTCACTGAGGCCTCGGGGCTCCGCTGCAGGCTCCGTAACTGGCCCGCACCACCGGTTCCAGCAGAACTCCCGTCTGGGTCCCCGGGCTGGGCCTGCCAGCGGGGCTGTCCCTCGGCCCCAGGAGGCTGCCGCCCCTCCCCCCACCTCAGACACCTGGATGCCTATCCACCAGCGACTCCAGTGACCGCCTCCTCAGATTTCATTAATTTGGCCTTTAATTTGGTTGAGCCGCTCACAGAACCCAGAAACTAGATCTCCAGTTCATTATAAAGGTACATCCCGGAGCAGCCAGATGGGAGGGATGCACAGGGCAGCGCCTGTGGAAAGGGCCCCGAGCGCCCGCGCGCTCCCCAGACTGGTATTTCTTATGATAAACCACAGTATCACACAAGGTCACAGGCATCCTCTGCTCAGTAACAGAGAGACAACAGCACGACAAGCTTGCACCATTTCTCACGACATCACGCAAAATACCGAACGCTCCATTCTCGGTTCTGTGGGGGCTAAAAAAGAATACATTTTTCCTGCCACCTTCTAAGTTCTTCTGGCTGGGCTAATTATCAAATTAATAGATACAGTAACAGAAAAAAATCAAAGTTTAACATATACCTGTGGGGAAATCACTCATTCGGCAGGAAAATTCCAGACAGCGAGGCAGCACTGGGGCAGGTCATTTTGGACAGAGCTGTGGTGGCAGGGGCTTGGATTTCGCAAGTGAGAACATGAGACTAACAGGGAGTTGAGGAAGAGCAGAGCACAGAGGAGACTCCTTGCTTGGGGACTCAAACAGTGGTATGCAGTGGCAGGGTATCCAGCTAACAGGCAGGAGCCTGAAGCCCTCTCACCATACTGTCCCAGGCTAAGGCAACATCCTAAGATCTTCCCAAAGCAGGTTTCTCTGAACCACTCGGGCAGGAAAGGGGAAAGTCAAAAGTTCTGAGTCTTTTTTATTTCCTTAATAAACAGCTTAAAATCAGTATCCCAAAAGCAGCTTCAGGTAGCAAACTTTGGTTCCCTTTAGTTCCATTCCAGTGTTATATATAACTTACCACATGAGAGTGAAATAGTCCAAATTCTTGCTTTATCAAGGCCTTGGAGTGTCAGTTTAATAAATCTATGCAGGAGGCCCAAAAAGCCACCATCTGTCTTCTGCAGGACTACCCCAGGATTCCTTGGTCCACACAGACCACAAAGCAAAAAGGCACACCACTTCTCTTAAACGCCATTTTCCTGAGGAGATATTCTCTTCCCAGAATCTAGTAACTTGCCCCTACACCTCTGGAATCATCTAGGAAAATGCTCCTTAGGCACTTAATTTTAATGCAGGTACATTTTTAAACTGTTTCAAAAGTTCATCCTCACACAAGGTTGCCATATCCTCCTCCTTAACTTTTGTTGAAGAGCTGTAGTAAATGAAATGCATTTTTTCTAGGTAGAGGGGACGGGAGAACAAAGTGCGGGGCAGAGTGGGGGAAGCAGGGGTCTGTTGACTGGGCTCCTTCACCCATGCTGACCAGGAGATTCCAGATTGACTGGTTATCCTGTCATTCCTGGCAAGGGGGGTAGGCAGAGCTGCGGTTAAGTTAGGGGTCAGGTCTCGGTTTGGTGATGCCGGCTTACCACATATGACTTCATTTGGAGCCTGTTGTCCCTTTTTTCACACAGCCCATAGAAATGCTCTGTTTTTTGGAATGACTAAATTATTAAATGAGTAATTTGGTTTCTCAGAAGTAAGTTTCGTTCCATCCTACCAATTTGGTATCTTCTCTGATTCCAGAAGTGCAGTGAAGCCATGTCCTAATGTAGGAGAACAATGCGTCCCTGCTAGGTTCACAACTGAATTGTATGAGAACCTTCGACTTGGAAGAGAAATCTCACATCAGTCCTCACCACCAAAAGCTCTAAAAGGTAAGGAGTTAAATCCTTTTGAACAGTATACATAATAAAGATTCCCAAATTCGTGAAATTCACATATAAATTCCTAATAAAAGACATCTTTCCTTGTCTTTTGGTACTCTATTCCTTCAGTTTTAAATATCGACTCTTTAGCTCAAAAATTGGCAAGGAGGAAGATGAAGTTTCCACAGTGATTTATTCATTATTTTTACAACTTTTTCATGATGATAATTCATATATGTAAACATCCTCAAATACTACCACTGAAACTTTTTTACTTTTTTTTTAAATAGCACTGATGAACCAGTGGAAGCAACTTCCCTTCTTGGTGAAGCCTATGGGTGTCAGTGGCACCTCCAATAAAAGTTCCATTGACAAATATTCTTGGTACCTGTTGGATAAACGAGATCAGGTGTCACCTTGTGTCAGCAGCAGAGGACCATTCCACACAAGGATTACAGGTGCTCACAGTCTAGGTTCTGTTATGGGCCAGGCATCCCATTGAGTAAGCTCTTTCCCAAATCGCTGACGTCAGTCTTTCCACCCCTTGGTTAGGGACAATTTTGAGCCTTACTTTGGAGGGATATGAGATGCAGGTATTTGTCCAAGATCACTATCATGGTAAATGACAGAGCTGAAGTTTAAATCTAGGACAGTCTGACTCTCCAAGCCCTTCCTGACCACTGTGCCCTATAAAAGGTAAAATAACGCAGTCCCTAATTACTAAAAATGTTTAAGTTTCTTATAGTTGTTTACTAAAGGGAAAGAGTACACTATACATTTCTTCCATGCACATGAGATAGCAACACTGTACTTTCTTGATAATGTATATTATGGAAAAATCCACACATTTCAAGAATCTAAGTACATGGAGCATGAAAGCACAACTACTGGAATAGCCACTGAAGATGGAACCCTGGTCTGTGCCACCAAAGGGAGGGAGGAAGCTCCAGGAGGACCTTCAAGATTCACAGACAAGCACCCATGACTCCCCACACCTCGCTGGTCCAGTCAAACAGACACACCCATACACAGCAATAATAAAAATAACTGCTGATTTTAGTCTTATGAACCTGGTTCCTGGAT
Source organism: Sturnira hondurensis (assembly GCF_014824575.4). Classification (NCBI taxonomy): domain Eukaryota; kingdom Metazoa; phylum Chordata; class Mammalia; order Chiroptera; family Phyllostomidae; genus Sturnira; species Sturnira hondurensis. The sequence continues at coordinate 10,888,683 of NW_028091156.1, forward strand.
CTGCCATTTCTTTATCAATGTAAGATTCTCAGAGAATGTCTAAACCTTGTTTCATAATATCCGGGTGACCCCTGCCCAGGTCCCTACCTGCTTGGTGGGAAAACCCCTCAAAAAATAGACTCACAGTTCTTTCTCCAGTCATTTTGTAAAGTGCGTCTTGAAACTGGCTTCCATATTCAAGCATGTCCAGTTCCACCACTTTGTAGTTAACATTCATGTCTTGGAAAAGCTTTTTTGCCATTGTACAGTAAGAACAAGATGTTTTTGAGAAAATCACCACACAATTGTCAGAAATTGTTTCCTGAAGTAAAAGAAACAAAAAAATCACTTTAATGCCAGATACTACCTTTTGGAAAGAAATAATGATACAGTGGAAAGGGTATGAAATTCTGGGGTCTCACAATTCATTTAGGGTTCATACTAAGTCTCCATCATCTATTTTCTCTGTAGCTTGAAGGTAAAGGTATTCATTTCACAGCAAAACTATTAGGAAAAAGGGGTGTTAACAGGTGGAGAGTGTTGGTATGGAGAAATAAGTGAGGCACAGAAGGTAAATAACTTACCGTCCTCAGCTACTCAGCAGCAGAGCTGGGATTTGAACCAGGGCAAGTCTGGTTCCACAGCCCAAGCACTTAACCTCTGTTCTGCTTTTCAAATACTCAGTATGTGTTTAGGAGTGAACTTCTCACCTTCCTTAACCTTCTGTGGTGAGGGCTGATGGTTTTCTCTTTAAACATACAGTTTTCCCCAATCAGGCAGAAATAACAGCTAACCCCTCTCAACTTCCACTCTTTCCTGGGTCTTCATAGTAAAGAAAAATATCATAACTGGAGTGATAAGGTATTCTTATACTGTTCCTGGAAAAGCTACTTCCAGAAATGCTAATTCATTGGGTCAGAAGCAGATATCAGATACTGTGTTTTTAAAAAACCTTCCCAGATATCAGCCTGGTTTGGAAAATATGCTCCAGGCTTTTCTCACATAAACCATAAGACTTTGAGATGCACGTGTATGGTCTATGAAATGTTTTGTTTCTTGTTTATAAATATATGAAGGTCCAGGTTCTTGAAGAGATTCTGGATGGATAGGCAAAGACCCAGGCACCTATCTAGGTTATTTTTACGTGGGTCATAGCAGCACCTTCAAGATCAAGGCCTAACTAATATGTCCAGGCAAAGGGACTCAGAAGTTACACCCACTCTCGGGTGTCAGACAAGTTCAGAGTCCTTGTCCAGCTGTCTGCAAGTTGGTCTACTTTTATGTTTTCCTCTCTGCTCACTCATAGTATTTAGTATAGAACTCTTTCTCAGGGAGAGCCAGCCAGACGAGAGGTGCATTAATGAATCATTTTATAAATAAGGAAACCAAGGTTGAGAAATTCACAATATTGGGATTTGATCCAACTTGTCCCAATGCCAAAGCCTCAGGATACAGGCACCCAGAGACCATCCCTGAGAGGGGTATGGGCATCTTGGGTGCTGGCGTGTAGTACTAACACAGAAGGAGAGACCCCAGAAAGACCTGAAACACGAGGACTGAGCCAAAACTTCTGGAACTCTCACCTCTCCCCATCGCCCTCCTTGCTTCAAGATTTTGTATTCTTTTAAAAGAGGGACTTCCCTCATGAGAGGGTCCTGGCTTTGCTGTTATATCAACAGCTATGAGTGAAAACTATTTTAGCCAAATAAATCAAAGACAGAAATATGTGTGTGGTAGTGGTTGGTGGTAGAGAAACAGAAAAACATGACTGTCTTGTAGGCTACAAGCAAAGGAAAACATGCAGACCAGAGAAATTTTCTAAGGCAGGATTAATTGGACTTTGCAGTTAAAAAATAAAAGACAGGAAGAAAAAGAAGAAGAAAATAGCTGAACACATCAGTGTATCATATACCTGAGAAGTCTGTTAATGGTAATTACAGCTTCCCAAGCCAAAATCACACAGTATCCCTGGTGAAGGGCAGCTTGACCAGAGGTGGGTATGACAAAGGAGCCACCAACCTCAGACCCAACATGGAGTGAAGTCTCCACTAAGAGTAAGTCTCATCAGTTTTGACTCCCAAGTGATGTAGAACTTTCTTGTTACATGAGTTATTTTGACCGATTTTAATATATGTATTTAGTAATTCAGTCACTGCACTATGTCAAGTCTGGGTACTGAATAAGCACATTCAATGTATAAGACAATCCTTTTTCCACACAGGACAGTGCTTCCCATCTTCATATCACTCACTTGGATCTGACTCACGGGAGTAGCTGCTGGATTTCCCAAGGATGATGACATGCTGCTCCCCATCCTGAAAGAAATTGTTGAAGGTAGCACAGTTTATTAAACAGTAAAGATAACATATCAGATGACATGCATTTGAAGAAAACCTAGTATGCAAGTATATATCCAAACTTATGAAAATAATAAAAAATTGATTTTCCTTATTATCAGTACATAATATCAGTTTATTTGTTTACTAAAACCAAAAAGGCCTATGTGCTTCTCTAACTAGCCTCTTCATGCTCTTAATTATCTAATAAAACCACATTTACTATGTTAAAGCCTATCACCAGATTTGAACAAGACTTCCTGAATGATTGGACCATGACCTGACTACTGGTTAAAAATACATCGTTTCCCCCTACCAGTGTGGCTTAGTTCATCATCACTCAAAGCAAAGGGTTCACTGGTTCAATTCCTGTTAGGGCACATGCCTGGGTTTTGGGCCAGGTACCCAGTTGTGGTGTTTATGAGAAGCAACCAACTGATGTTTCTCTTGTTATCTGTTTCTCCCTCTCTTCCCCTTCCTCTAAAAATAATTAAAATGTTAAAATGTGTTTATTAAAACATGCCAAAGCTCCATGAACACTGTGAAACAGAGAACCTATAAAGATTCAAAAATTTTATAGATATTGAAATAAATGTTTTGTGTGTGAAATATGGTATTAATGTTACCACAATAAATTTAATTTAAAAAAGTAAAAAAGAAAAACAATACAGTGCTTTTAAAAGTGAAAAAAATAAGGAAATTAAGGTACCTCAACTACAGTAATCCACAGCCCCAAGTTCCCAACTGGAAACTGGAAACTGTTCATTCCTACCTCAAAGGGTTTTGTGAAAATTAAATGAATTGTTATACAGAATAGGACTTCTGGCCAAGATGGAGGCATAGGTAAACAAACTGTACCTCCTCAGACAACCAAAAGGACAACAACAAAATTAAAAACAAAAAAACAGTAAGAACTAACAAAGTGGAACTGTATGGAAGTCCAACAAAGAATACACATTCATCCAAACTGGTAGGAGTGGTGGAGACGGGCAGCTGGCAGAGCAAAGGAACAACTGAGAGCCAGACCTTGCAACCCAGGGTTCCAGTGTGGGGAAATAAACAAAGGCCTCTGACTAAAAACACCTGTGGGGGTTGTAGCAATAAGAGAAACTCTCAGCCTCACAGGAGAGTTTGTTGGAGACACCCACAGAGTTCTAGAATGTACAGAAACCCACTCACCCAGGAGTCAGTACCTGAAGGACCCAGTTTGATTGTGGGTAGTGGGGGAAGTGAGTGAAAGCAAAGGAGAGTCAGGCAAGCAGGACTGTTCCCTCTTGGACCTCTCCCCTATGTACAGCCTCACAACACAGCGATGTGGGTTATCCCACCCTGGTGAACACCTAAGCCTCCACCCCTTACTACGTAACAGGCATGCGGAGACAAAAAAAAAGGCCCAAATGACAGATCAAAGCTCCATAAAAAATACAACTAAATGACGAAGAGATAGCCAATCTATCAGATACACAGTTCAAAACACTGGTAATCAGGATACTCACGGAATTGGTTAAATATGGTTGCAAATTAGAGGAAAAATTGAAGGCTATGAAAAGCAAAATAAAGGAAAATATACAGGGAACCAATAGTGATGGGAAGGAAACCAGTACTCGAATCAACGGTTTGGACCATAAGGAAGAAAGAAACACTCAACCAGAACAGAATGAAGAAACAAGAATTAAAAAAATATAAGGAGAGATTTAGGAACCTCCAGGACATCTTTAAACTTTCCAACATCTGAATCATAGGGGTGCCAGAAGAAGAAGAAGAACAAAAAATGGAAAACTTATTTGAAAAAAATAATGAAGGAGAACATCCCCAGTCTGGCAAAAGAAATAGACTTTCAGGAAGTCCGGGAAGCTCAGAGAGTCCCAAAGAACTTGGACCTAAGGAGGAACACACCAAGGCACATCATAATTACATTACCCAAAATGAAATATAAGGAGAAAATCTTAAAAGCAGTAAGAGAAAAGGAGACAGTTACCTACAAAGGAGTACCCATTAGACTATCAGCTGATTTCTTAAAAGAAACCTTGCAGGCAAGAAAGGGATGGAAAGAAGTATTCCAAGTCATGAAAGGCAAGGACCTACACCCAAGATTACTCTATCCAGCAAAGCTATCATTTAGAAGAACAAAGTGCTTCCCAGATAAGGTCAAGTTAAAAGAATTCATCATCACCAACCCCTTATTATATGAAATATTAAAGGGACTTATCTAAGAAAAAGAAGATAAAAAATATGAACAGTATAATGACAACAAACTCACAGCTATTAACATCCGAACCTAAAAACAAACTAGCAAACAACTAAAACAGGAACAGAATCACAGAAATGGAGATCACATGCAAGGTTATGGCGGGGGGGGGGGGAGTGGGTGGAGAGAAAGGGGGGAAAGGTACAGAGAATAAGTAGCATAAATGGTAGAAAACGGGGAGGTTAAGAATAGTATAAGAAATATAGAAGACAAAGAACTTAGATGTACGACCCATGGACATGAACAAAAGGGAGGGAATGGGGGTGGAATGGGGGTGTACAGGGCAGAGGGGAATAAAGGGGGGGAAATGGGACAGCTGTAATAGCATAATGAATAAAATATATTTTAAAAAGCAGAACAGTGCCTTGAACACAGTAAATGTTCAGTAATGTTTGATATTATAGGAATTATAGGGATTCTCGTTATCTCAGTATTTATCATCTCAAAGCTAGCTGTTGGGAAATCTTAATGCAAGCTGTTCATTCTAACAAGAAAATGTTCACTACAAAATTGTTTAATAACATCAAATCTCTTGGCCTATCCTCAGAACCTTTCCCTATCCACTTCCTTTCTTTTCTTTCTCTTTAAATTGTATTAATTACTTTTGGGGGTGTGGGGGCAGGGGAAAAACAAAACTGATTTGTTCTTCCACTTATTTATGCATTCATTGGTTGATTCTTGGGGATTGAACCCACAACCTTAGCATATGGAGATGATGCTCTAACCAACAAAGCTACTTGCCCAGGGCCACTTACTCCTTGATCAGCCAAGCCCTACAGCGTGGTTGGAAAAATACCAAACATCACGAGGCAAACTAATTGTACAGTGAAATTACAAATCTTGAGAAAGGATATAAGCTTCAAAAAAGAATCACTCGAATATGTAGGGATTAAGAGAGTAAAATAATTAATTAAAGCTTCAATTAGTTCAGAAATTATCATTATGTTGCAAAACTCAAATTCTGATAGAAAAATTTCTCCCTCCAAATACTTCATTCATTCACTGTGAGTGCACTGAAAATTTAAGTGTTGTTAAATGTAAAAGTAAGCTACTTTTTATAATGTTTAGTTTTGTCTTTTAAAAGGTACCCATCTTTTTTTTAACTGCATAGCATGAAACTTTAGTACTGCTTCAAGAATCCACTTTAAATGGCTTTTTATTATGCTTGGATAACGAGCATCTATGTAGCCATGCCTATAAACATTGAATAAGGAAGCTATAAGAAATAATAATAAAGTAATAATAAAGTAATAATTAAGAGTTAAAAACAGAAAACACTCCAAGGGAACATTGTAACATTAAAACTCCCCAATGTTTACAATCTATCGTTTCTTGCTTCCCAATAGTTTTTAGCAAGGAGACCTTTAAGACAAAAAGGGAGTTGTTAGGGAGACTACAGCCAACTTAGCAGAGGTGCTTTAAGAAAAAAGCAGGCAAATTCCTGGAGCGCAAACCTGAAAAGTAAGGAGGTTAATCAGTGCTGGCCTGGACCTATGGTTTATCAACTAAGTAAGCAAGTTCTTTTCATCTCAAGTCTACCATCTCATTTATTTGGTATACCTAAAACCATCTGCTACAATATTCATGATTGAAGCAGTTCTTTCCTCAGAGGTTTTCTCGGGCAGTGAAAGCCTGTGGGAGGTGCATTCTGAAATATCATGCCCTTCCGTGTCAGGTGAAAGAGTGTTTCTGGAAGAGATTTTGCTCCTTAATTCTAGATGAACAGGCAAAAGTTATCACCCTAGTATGGAAAGGGGCATAAGAAGTGCACAATAAACGTTTCACTTCCACACATTCGGGGATCGCCTACTATTGCTAAGTAGGCAAACTGCTAAAGGCCCTAGGGATACATACAATTGGAAAAACACACCTTTAGGGGCCTCAAAGATCAACCAGTCACATAGTCATGTCGGGTGATCAGCATCTTTCTAGCTTGGCATAGAAAGTTCAAGAGTTCCCAGAGTCTGGCAAAACTGGTAAAAGCTACCAGAGCAAGTGGGTAGGAAGAGATCCCACGCAGAGGGAGAGATGCAGTGGCCGCACAGATGGGCGAGCTGGTGGGGCAGCCGGGACCGTGGGGCAGGTCTCTCACGCTGGCCAGGCAGCCAGCGGGTTTGCAGAGCACCGCACTGCAGGGAAAGTACTATTCACGGTGCAGCCAGAAGCACCTCAATATCAGTCACAGTGCCTATGCTCAAAGATGTGGCGGCTTAGCAGCAAGCGCCCCCTTCACTGACTGCACCGTTAGCAAATAAAAATGCACAATGCGCAATTACAATTTCAGATACACAGCAAATAACTGTTTAGTATGAGGATGTCCCATACAATATTTGGGATATACTTAGACTAAATTATTCGCTGGGTATCCGAAATCCCAAATTACTAGAGCATCTCGTATTTTATCTGGCAACAACTGTGGCCGGGGTCGTAGGGTGGTGTCCAAGCGGACACGACTCAAGTATTTTGAGGCTCGTTCAGTCGCTAAGGGCACCAACCTCTCCCCACCCTTTCGGAGCCGGGCTGGATTGGACGCCAAGTACACGTGGCGCAGGGAGAAAAAGGTGCAAGACCTCCGCGCCCCGCTGAGCCCGCCCAGCCGGCCTGCCCGCCGCGTCCGGTACCTCGAGGCCGCCTCGCCCAGCCAGCCCGCCAAACCGCTCCCGCTACGGGCGAGCCGCGTCCGCACCAGTGAGGCGCTGCTCCAGATCATAGTCCGAGCGCGGGGCCAGGGCCGGGGCCACTACGAACAGAGGAGATACAGCACACCAGGACCCAGGTGAATCGATCGGCCACTGAGGACAGGCCCCGCTCCCGCACGCCACGCAAACGTTCTTTGCGTGCTGGAAAAACTCCTCGTCGCAAGGCCCCACCCACTAAGTCCATGGCCACGCCTCCGCCTTCAGGCTCCGCCTCTGCACCCCGGGTCCTGCGGCTCCAGGCTGCGAGCGCCCGGGCCGGTGTAGGAGGAGGCTTGGTTGCTAAGCTCTCCTCTCTCGGTGGTCGGCGTGCGGCGGCCCGGGAGCGTGGACTCCGGCCGAGTCCCTTCCACGTGCGTGCAGCCGCCTGATGGTCTGCCAGGGTCTCACCTGTTATTCGCCAGGTCTTGTCCTAGCCCCACACCTGTTTCTTTCAGGCTTGAGGACGCTCATAAAGACTCAAAGGCACGTGTGGGCAGTGCGTGAGATTGTGGCCAACATTCTGGCGGAGCAGAGAAGAAAAACAATGACTGTCCCAGAGAGGCCGAGTGCCTGGGATGTTTACCTAAGGATGATAGCGTCGTCACAACTTCCTGTTGGACAGGTCTAGATGTTTAAATATGTCCATCTTAAAATAAGGCCATTGATCGAGAGTCCGTATCAGTCTTCGGAATGTTGGATTTTACATTCACAATTTAAAAGAAAAAAGTAATTCGATGTAAAATGTTCATTCCAAAGAATTCAAAATAAAAGTGAAATTGGAAAATAAAACTTAAAAGAGTCCAGAAGTGTGTTGCAGTGGCTCTGAAAAATAGGCCAATGCTTCTAATGACAAGACGGGGCACACAGTCATAGTAATAATCGCCCTCTGTGGGTGGCTACCTAAGATGAAGTAGGTAGGCCTTAATTTTTTATTTACTGAGGACTTTGAACCCTAGTTCATGGTCAAAGATCAAATGGTGTACCTAAAATTTTGAACAATTATTAAAGTAATCCAGACCTTTTTTCCCCATCCTTCATGCTCAACTAGCTAAGTTAAAGATTCATGTTACCAAGGTACCAAATTAGAACTTCTGTTTCTGACAGTTCTTTCTATTTTTTCAAATAAGCTCTGCTTCATGATTTCATAAAAAGGTGAAAGTTAGCTACAAAAACAAATACCCCAAAAGGTGTGAAATCATCATTCATGAATCCAAAATGAATTTAAAAAATTAAGCTATGTTATAGTGTTGTGAAGGTTTGGTGTTTTTATTTTAATCAAAAGAAAGCTATTTAGGAGATTTATCATGTTCTTTTAGTTTTGAAGTAGACTTTTACTTTATTTGCCTCAAGTTGTTTTACAATATAAAGACTACTATGAGGTAAAACAATCATGTCATTATTTAAATATAGTAGAGATGGCTTATTTTTAATTACAGAATTTACTGGACAAATTTTTTAATAAATATTTTACTTATTTATTTTTAGAGAGAGAGGAAGGGAAGAAAAAAGAGTGGGAGAGAAACATCAATGTGTGGTTGCCTCTCATGTGTCCCCTAGTGGGGACCTGGCCCGCAACCCACACATATACCCTGACTGGGAATCGAACCGGCAACCTTTTGCTTCACAGTCCCGTGCTCGATCCACTGAGCTACACCAGCCAGGATGACAATTTTTTTAAAAAGGGGATCCCACAATGAAAGTACTTCAGACAAAAATTTATGCAGATTAAGCATATTATAATTTTCAGATTCTTCGTGTTTGATTAGATAGTTACAGAAGTGATGATTTTTTGTCATATGTGTGATGTCTGCAACAGCACATTAAGAACTATGCTAGCTGCTCATTTGAATGTATGGTGTGAACATAATAGGGGACGGCCAGTATTGGTAGGTCAAGAAGGTGTTGATACAGCCTCATGAATTCTATAATTTTTTCATTCCTAAACATGGTAAAAGAATTGACATATCTTTACCTTTTTTTTTCAAACTTGTATTTTGATCTTTAAATTGTCAATTAAAGCTGGTGTGTGTTCTTTGAACAGGTTTTTGCCCTGCCTAGGGCTGGAAGCCACTAAGGTCAGTAAATTATGAGATCTTTTACTTAAAAGGGCCTTTAAGGAAGGTCTTATACAGTGGAGCCAACCTGTGGACCTTAGGCCCCTGGCAAGCATCACAAATCTTTCCTCCAAAGAAACTTTTCAAAAAAGAGACTGACTATAAGCCCTCAAGGGTCAGTTATTGTGTTCATTTCCTAAGGCTGCTCTGACCTATTACCACAAACTTAACAGAAATTGATTCTCTCACAGTTTGAGATGCTGTGAATACAAACCTGGCTGAGAGGTGCTCCTTCCGGAGGTTACTCTTCAGAACAGTTTGTTTCCTTTCCCACCTTCTGGTGGCTCCAGGTGTTCCTGGCTTTCTTGACTTATGGCGTGTCTCTTCAGTCTCTGCTTTCACTTCACATTGCCTTCTCCTGCTTGTCCCTGATGAGGACACTTGTTGATTAGAGTAAGGACCCACCTGGATAATCCAGGATGATCTTCTCAAGATCCCAAACTAGTTGGCATCTATTTGCCAAGACTCAATTTTCCAAGTAAAGTAACATTCACGGGGTCCAGGGATTTGACCGAGATACGTTAGCGGGGAGGAAAGGACCATTTTTTTCAGCCTACCACATTTTTCAGCCCATGTAATCTAAAACTGCCTGGAGAAAGCCTGATGTTTCTTTGAAGTTTGTACATTTTGTTAAAATCCTTTGAATTTTGTATTACACTCCCATTGCACTGTGATCCAGCTTTTGTTTTACTATATAGCTTCATCCTCTCCCATGTCAGTCTCTGCTGTAGGCACAGTTTGCAAATGAGGTTCCTGCCCATGAAAGATAACGCTATCTTTTCTCCAATTTTGTGAGCGTGGTGTGAAATTCATGGTCCTTAGAGCTGAGTCGTATTTTTACTCTGGAATCACTGTTAAATACCATTTTGAGCCCTGGCTTGTGTGGCTCAGTGGGTTGAGTGCCAGCCTGTGAACCGAAAGGTTGCTGGTTCGATTCCCAATCAGAGCACATGCCTGGGTTGAAGGCCAGATCCCTGGTTAGGCACATTCGAGAGGCCGCCAACTGATGTTCCTTTTGCACATTGATGCTTCTCTCCCTCTTTTTCTCTCCCTTCTCCTCTCTCTCTAAAAAACAAAACACCCTGTTTGAAAAGGTAAAAACAAATTTATGTGTGCCCAGGCTTTGTTTCAACTGAACAATGTCTCCCTCTTGTGTTTTTTCCTCCCCAAATATACTGCAGCTGTAATTAAAATCACTTAGTTGAAAATCATTGCTGAAATACATTGTAAGTTTTTGGCATTATAAAGTTTCTCGTTCTGCAAGTACAGAGATTCTTCTTTCACAGAAATGCTTGAGAAGCAATGTTGCTTTTCCAAACAACAAGTTTTCCAGTCAATGCTCTGACATCAACTGGGTGCTCTACACTTCAGTTCAGTGTTGACACCACCTGGAACGAGCACATGCCCGACAGGTTCAAGACTCAGTCCCACAAGTCTACCTCCACTTTGGACACCAACCACAAATGGGGGTGTCCTGGCTACTTGCAGTTCTGTCTGGCCAACTACAAATTTGGGTGTTACTGTGACCTCCCTCAGGTTCAATAATTTGCTGGAAAAACTCACAAAATTCAGGAAAGTGCTATCCTTACAAATATAGTTTTAATTCAAAGGATATAACCCAGGAAAAGCCAAATGGAAGAGATGCTTGGGGCAAGGTTGGGGGAGGTTGGGTGCAGAACTTCTCTATACTCTCTCCAGGAACACCCCTCCATGGTTTTCACCAACCAGCTGCTGCCCCCAGACCTTTCCATTCAAGAGTTTTCATCAAAGTTTCATTTCATAGGCATGATTGATGAAAGTAATGATAAGAACTCAGTCTCCAGCTCCATCTCCTCCTGACAGGTGTTTGGGGGTGGGAGGTGGGGTGTTGAAAGTCCAGCCATTAAGCCCGAGTAGCCACTCCCTTGAAACTAAATAAGGATTCTCTAGGCATCACCTCACTAATATCAACTCAGGTACATGGGAAAGGGAGTTGTTATGAATAACAACAGACTTCAGCCACTCAGGAAATTCCAAGGGCTTTAGGAGCTCTGTGCCAGGAATCAAACCAGGTACAAAAAGCAAATACATATATATACAAATACTATCAGTTTTACATACATATAAAATTATACCACAAGGACTTAGCAGCCTTTGTATAGAAACCCAGGGGTTAAAATGTAAGCCAAAGAAGGTGTCAGATGTTATTTGAAGTTCTTATACTCAGAAAGCACATGGTTTGGGTTCCTAATTTAAGAATGAAATGAATAAAGAAATACCATTGTTAGATAGGTTATAATATCCAGCTGCATGGTAAAAATGGAAAGAATTAACAATTTCTTCAGAAATTTAAGTGTCACAGTGAAAGACATTTCAATACTTTGAGATCAGAGAACAGGAGGAGATAGTATTTTATACATCACAGAAGAATTGGGAGTGATAGTACTGAACCAAGTATGCCCTGGATGTATTTATGAGGAAATTAAAGATATATCATTCATTAGGAGCAATCCTGTTAAAGAATGTGGTAATTTTAACCCTTCAATTCACTCAAGAATTAGCATCTGGTATATTCTGACCAAAGGGTTTGCTTTTATTTTCTTCCAAGCACTTTCTTCCTTCTGTATACATCATGTCTATATCCATAAAATGTGTGTCCTTAAGTCTCTGGGTCAACAGACTGGATGACAAAAGCAGAATATATGTTTTCTTTTGAAGTGTGAGCAAATTATTTTTTAAGTGATCTCCGGTGGTTTCTATGCCTTGGACTAGACAAGTTAATGACTCCAAGTGCCATGTGGTGTTGAACAAACAACATCTAGTGATCAGTGTTTACTGACCTTTGCATTCTGGAGGTTTCTTTTTCTGTCTACCTAACGAGTTCAGTGTTTGTCTTGTCCATTTTCTCTTGTCAAGAAGAGGCTAAGCTTGTATTTTTATTCTTACTCTCTTATGAATTTAAAGAGAATGAATATTTTCAACTTCACTGGTGAATCAGATATTCACTTAATAGTTGGGAAACTTTCAACTGTTTATGCGAAAGACTAAAAGCATGTGTCTGGTAAAATTTAATAGAGACATATAGTGACTATAAGTAAATTCATATGCATAATTGAGTGACATTATCTGGTTCAGATTGAAGACTGAGAAATGTCAGTGGCATTTCAAAAACAGGCTACTGGGTAGTTGTATTCTACTGAGTCTCTGACTCTTTTAGACGTAATGATGGGCGTGCCTCTCTCCACAGTGTGTTCCTGGGAGTCTCTGTCCCAAGGTCACTGACAAAAATGGTGATTCGATCAAGATTTAGCGGATACACTCACCACCTCAGACTGAAACCCTTGACTCCAGTTGGACATCTGAAATCTCTTGTGTCTATTTCTGGCTAAGGCCATGGATGCTTAACTAAGCTCCGACTTTTCCTTGAAATCCTTCACATTGGTTATTTTATTTTCTCTCCTAGGAAGAAGTTTCCTGGGACCCTTCTGTTATCTGACCAGATTTGTGGTGTTCATTTGTGAAATTGTTTCCTAGCCTTCTAACATTTTTCTCCTGTTGTCTGCTTGTCAGATTGTCTGTTGGGGGAAAAGTCTGTGAGAAGATTCCAGGCAAGGATCCTGTAAGTCTGTGCTTGAGTTGGCCCCTGAGGTCTCCTTTGAATCACCTTTGCCTGGAGTCTCCTCTCGAGGCAAAAGTAGATAAAGATATTTTCCTTAGTCTTGCCTTTGTGGCCCTGCTCTGTTTAATTTCATCTGCCTAAAAGCAGGAGGTCTGCCCCACCCATGTTCGAAGATGATTAGCCTTTTGTCAACTTCCAGAGCGGTGAGGTTTCAGCAGCAGCACCGCCTTTCAGGAATAAAGCTGTTCTCACCGGGGCTTCTCATCGGAGCACTGCCACCTCCACCCCGCACACGGCTTCCCTCACGTTTGCACACTGCTAACTTGTAGGGTCACCTAACTGGCACAATTGCACCAGGGACAGTTTGAGCTCCCCTGGCCACTTTGGTTATTTCTGACAAGAACATTGTTTACTTAAAAGGTGTTTTAGAATAAAAATAAAAGAAACCTTCATGAGGAAATTGTCTTGTTTGTGTACAAGAAAGAGAATTTTTAATTTAAGGTAGGAGACTCCCCCTCATATATGTCCATACTTGGAAGGCTGCTAAAGCTAGCCTTTTATTGTATGACCAGATGAAATTGTCAAGGCTCAACTTACTCTTTAGATCAGCCATAGTAACACTCTTTTGTGTGTGTACATATTAAAATGGGTATTTCTACATCTAAATTTTCTCTTTGCATAGAAAATATAAATAGGCTTTTACAGTAGAAAGTTCATATTTGTCTGAAAGCTGGCAGCTTCTCTCTTTGTTCTGTTTTTCCCTCCCTTAAAGATTAACTGATGGATCAAACAAACAAATAAACAAAATTGTTGAAATAATACAAAATGCACATTCATGGAGAAAGTAGCTAAGCAATTACTGGTTTTCTGTCTGAAGATATTCTCTTTTGTTTGGAGAAAAAGATGGTTACTTTAAAGAAATGTGATCCTTAATGTGACTGGTTGACTATATGAGGTTACAATAATTACAAAGAAATAAAAGAATGTATGGCAAACAATCTATATGATTTTGTTTATTAAGAGAATTATTATTTAGCAAGATTTTAAATTTAATTGATACATTATTTTAGTTCCAACACATATTTGAAGGCTATAGTTAAAAACTTTATATATTATTTGCATATATTCATTTATGCTTAAATATACATAATATAAATGAATAGCTATAAATACTATATACCCAATAGTTACATGAATAATGTACAAAAGAGTAAAATTAGAATATGGGCCTTTTTTCTGTAATTCACTCATTCTGTGCCCAAGTTAGTAGAGGTTCCTTTTCGTACACCAAAATATGTTAATTTTTAGTGCTTTCTAACATATTCAATTGTGAATTTTGAAAAGACTCTTCCTTGCAAAAATTTAATTCCTAATACAATGGTTGTCTATTGCTATTTTACCAATATTGCCTCTAAATATTTCTTTAGATGCTTATTTTTTGAAATTCCTTTAAAATTTTTTTGATTCCAGAGAGAGGGGAAAATACAGGGAGAGAAACATCAGTGTGAGAGAGAACTGTATGCTCCCAGACTGGGGACAGAACTCACAACCCAGGCAGGTGTCATAACTGGGAACTGAATTCATAACCTTTTCGTTTGCAGGATGATAACCAATCAACTGAGCCACACACCAGCAAGGGCTCCTTTTAGGTACCTATAACTTAGTTCTTGTCTGCTCTAACAACTGTTGTTAATTTTGTTTTTTCTCAATTTAGGCTCTAGATTCAGAATAATGTCTAAATTCTGATCAGGTCTCCCAAAATGGCCATTGGAGGAAAAAAGAATTACTCCTTTACTCTAAACATTAAAAGTCAAGAAATATAATTAGATATTTCTGTAATTCTTCATTTTTAAAAAAGACTTTATTTATTCATTTTTAGAGAGAGGGGAAGGTAGGGAGAAAGGGAGGGAGAGAGAGAAATATCAGTATGTGGTTGCCTCTTGTATGCCCACTACTGGGGTCCTGGCTTGCATCCCAGGCATGTGCTCTGACTGGGAATTGAACCAGCAACCATTGGTTTGTAGGTTGGCACTTAATCCACTGAGCCACACCAGCCAGGGGAATTCTTCACATTTTAAAAAATTATTGAAAAATTGTTTTCAAATATTAGGGAAAAAACTATACAAAAATAGGCTGTCTTAGGTTAATTTTCTATAAACAAAATGTGTTAATAAAAGTATCTTTTGCCCTGGCTGGTGTGGCTCAGTGGATTGAGCGCAGGCCTGGGAACTAGAGGATCATGGTTTGGTTCCCAGTCAGGGCACATGCCTGTGTTGCGGGCCAGTTCCCAGTGGGGGACCCTTGAGAGGCAAGGATACATTGTTATTTCTCTCCCTCTCTCCTTCCCTTCCCCTCTAAGGATAAATAAATAAATAAATCTTAAAAGTATCTTTCACTGATTATAGAAAAGAAACCTATCAAAATCTTTGTTTCCAGCTCTGGCTGGTGTGGTTCAGTGGGTTGAGAGCCAGCCTATGAACCAAAGGGTCGCAGGTTTGATTTCCAATCAGGGCATATGCCTGGGTTGTGGGCCAGATCCCTGGTGGGGGCATGCAAGAGGCAACCACACACTGATGTTTCTCTCCCTTTCCTTCTTCCCCCCTTACCCTCTGTCTAAAAGTAACTAAATAGAATCTCTAAAATTTTTTTTTTGTTTCCAGGAATCTCATTTCAAAAATTCTTTTTTGTTTTTGTCCAAGGAAGGTCTGAATAAGCCCGAGGGGTACTCACTCTTTAGAAGTTTATTACTTACTTTAGTCTTTCATTAGATCCAGTAGCGAAAGGGCACTTGTATTGTCTAAGAACTTTAGTTGTTTCAGGGCCCCTGCTAAACCTAATTATTCCCCAAGCCAAGCAGACTTTTTTAAAGCTGGTTGATTAACCTATAAAGTACTGTTTTCCTTGCTCGCCACTGTCTGTTACTACAACACTAAATCCAGTCACCTGCCTTCCTTTATAAAAAAAGTTATTCCTACCACTGATTACCTCCCTTTATAAAAAAAGTTATTCCTACCACTGATTACCTCCTTTAGGAACTGCCCTTAATTCAGCAGGTCCTTGAATAACATCATTTTGTCCAAGTTGATGGGAAAAAATTGTATTCCAGCTGAGGTCACGGTCTGGGTGCAGTGTGAACATCCTTGCCTTGTATGCTGTGGTTTCCTCCCACGCCCCAAAGATGTGCATCCTCGGGTTCAGTGATGTGTCTATATGGTGCCAGTCTGAGTGAAGTCATAGCTATTTCCAAAAATAAAGTATATTTCCAAAATATGCAATTTGGAAAGGTGAATAAAAACCACCAAGAGCATCCCCCCCTTTCCCCGCCCCACCCCCGTTTACTCCAGGTCAGGGCTGCGGTCACTGAAGCCTGTCCCTATAGTGTGGATTCACCTGGGACAGCACTCCCTTCCAACCCAAAGCCACTCACACCCACCACGCCCACTCAGACTGAGACAATGTAGACAAGCCAGTGATCCTCACCTGTACGTCTGTCTTTGGGTTGTGGGAGGAAATCAGAGACTCCAGAGCCCCCCCGGGGGGGGGGGAACCAACACACACATGCGGACACTGAAAAATCCACACAGGGACTGGCCAGGCAGGATGATGTTTTTTCATCAAGGAGCAATGGGTATTCCAGGACCTGCGGTTTATTGAATTGATTTCGTTTCCAGCACAGCAAAGCCACCCTTGAACCGTCTGAATGGCACTTCAAAAAATCAAGTAATCCCAAAGTGCTCTAATTCGGGCAGTAGCACTTCTTAACTTTTCCAGTGGCATCTTAGAACATACCCTTTCAAATTCAGCCCTTTGGGGTTGGTGGGGAGGAATAGGGGCCAGGATGGAAAAACTCATCATGTACAGAATGGAGGGACAAGACCCTACATGGGTGGCGTTGTGATTTGCTATACGCTTTCACCTAATTCTCATATTAACTCCATTTTCGCTATTGCCCAACTGTTGCTGTTACAAGGTGCTAAAATGACCGAGGTCAAAGAACAACGAACAAAGTGGTGCCCAGGACTCATCTCTGCTGGCTTCGGTCTTTTCCAGTACGAGAATTCACCCAAAACCCCGAACCTCATCCTTCCAAAGGGGATTAATCCCTGAGCGCCAGGGGCGGTTTGCTGGGCCTGCGATCGCGACACCGTCCTAGTGCTTTGCAAATCTTTGGCCAAGCTGCGTGCTCGCCAAAGCAGGGAGCCCAGAGCCTTTCGCCACACTCAGCCCGGGGCAGGGATGGAAGCTTGGACTCCCCGCCCACATGCGCGCGCATAAGTCGGTCGCCGCGCGCGCGGCGGGGTGGGAGGGAGCGGTGAGAGGGGTTTTGCAATAAGTTCTCCGTGCGCTTGCGCCCGGTGAGGATTCCCGTTCGTGCGTCGTACGTGGGCGTCGCATCACTGCCCCGCGAGGTTCCGGTAGGGAGTCAGCCCCGTGTGGAGCGGAGGTCCGAGAGGGGCGTGTTCCGGGGCCGTGGGCACGCCCCCTGGCGGCGGCCGCGTCGCGTTAGGAGCACGCAGTCAGGCGTTCTCCGCGGGCAGCCGGCGGCGGGGCCTTGCCTCCTAGCGCGGGGTCCTCGGCGGCCTGGGCGGCTCCTGCCCCTGTTGCTGGCGTAGCGAGCACGGCTGCGAGCGCGACTGCAGTTGGCTCGCGGCGGCGGCGTTGGCGACGGCGGAGCAGCCGCGGGCGAGCGAGGCGACAGGCGCGGCCGGAGGCAGGCGCGGCGGCGGCGGCGGCGCTCCGGGCCCGCGGCGGCGAGGGGGCGGAAGATGGCGGACGTGCTCAGCGTCCTGCGACAGTACAACATCCAGAAGAAGGAGATTGTAGTGAAGGGGGACGAAGTCATCTTTGGCGAGTTCTCCTGGCCCAAGAACGTGAAGACCAACTATGTGGTTTGGGGGTACGTCGGGCCGTGCTGCGGTGGGCGCGGGTGGCTGGGCAGAGTCGGGCGCCCCGGGCGACCTCGGTCCCCCTCGGTCCCGGCCCCTCCCCCCGTGCCGCTCGGGGGTTTTGAAAAACGGGGGCTCTGGGCGAAAAGTTTTTCTCTGGAGCAGAAGTTGCACTTTTAGGTGGGGATGTGGAGGAGCCGCGTCGGGAGCGGCAGCCGCGTCTGGAGCAGCGCATCCCTTTCAGTGTCTGGGCAGCGTGTTACTTCCCGGGTTCTTCGAGCTACCTGCGCGGGGCGCACCGGTCGCCCCCGGGACGCCCCTTTTTGTTCTTGACGTTCCTTTCCTCGCTTCGCGCTGCCCTCGAAAGCGAGTGTCTCCGCTGTCCTCGAAGCGCCTGGTTGCTCTCCGGTGCTTCCGCGGTTCCCTTAAGAGAGGAGGGGACGAGCTTTTCAGGATCGGGACTTGGCCACTTTGGGAGAGTCCTGCAGGTTGTGTTGCAGGTGAAGGAAGGAGTCTCCCAAAGGAGCAGAGACTGGGGAGCTCCTGGAGAGAAAGGGATGGTGTGATTTCGGGAAACGTGCTTTAGAGAGAAATGTTTTGGGATGTCTATCCACGTGGCGTGTCCTGACTTGAGGTCCTGAAGAAAGTATCTAGAAAGAGCTCGGGGGAATTGTCTGCGCCTTTCCAGGGATGTCCGCCTCGTTGGTGTCTCGTTGGCATTAATTAGAACCCGGGGCCAGAACGTCCCTGCCCGCCTGGTTCCGGTGGACGGGAGTCGTGGGCTTTGTGAAGAGTCGGTGAGATCCAGGGGAGATGGAGTCTGTTGGTTGGGTTCTGTATTTGCTTTTTGGCCTCCAGGGCTTCCGATTTAATTAGCTTTATGACATGTTGGTGAAGCGACACTATTCTGATTTTCGTGTGTGTGTGTGTGTGTGTGTGTGTTTGCTTTTTTTTATTTTCATAGTTGTGCAAGCAGAATTACATTTGCTTGGAGTGTTAACCGATTTTTAGTTTTTCTTTAAAAAAATGGTTAAGGAGTTTATTCGGGCGGTAGAGCCGTTCAGCCTGACAAATAGGAAAATTCTTAGGACGCTGGTCTCTGCCTGAAAGGAAGTTGACTTAATCAGTCGCTGTGGTCTGGGGGTGTTGGGTTTCATAGGTGTGTGTTGGGTTTGTGGACATGATACAGATTTCTCTTGAATACATGAATGAGTAAATAGATAAGCTTTAAAGAATGAATGGGAATTCTGGGGTTCGAATGATGGGTTAGGTCTTTGAGGACCAGGGAACCCATGCTTAAAAGGCCTGGTAGCCAGAGAGGAAACGTTTTGGCAGCAACTTAGTGAAGCCAGAGCGGAGGAGTGCTTAGGGTAGTAGGTTTCACACTTTTACAAGCAGTGAATCACACCAGTAAATATATTTCCATTTACTGTTCATTTGTGTGCACGTGTAAATATGTACATACTTGTAGCATTAATGATACATTATTGCATGTGTTGCATTCTGTTACTGTTTTTCTTTATCATAAAGAAGCTCCCGTTGTTACCCATATATTAGATTTCATACTACAATAAGTGACAGTGATGTGTGATTTGAAATATTATCCACTGAGAGGAAAAGTGGAAATAAAGACTAGAAAATTAGGTTGGGGGCTGATTATACAGGTGTACTCAGATGCATTAAAATACTCTGGCGTTTATAGGGGGCAGAGTGTGATGGAAGGGGTGGACTGGCCACTGATACTGCTGAGCATTGAAGAGCTTGTACCCCCCCCCCCCATGACATTGTTGTGTCAGAGGTAGAATTCATTGTGCTTTACATCGTTGGTGTAATTTGAGGGATGTCATAAGAATTATACCTCTGAAATTCATTGTTGTGTTTTCTGTGAAAGTGTCACTTGGAAGACGTAATAGGATCAATGTCTTGTAAGATTAGCCTCCCACAATAATCTTCTTAATCAGTTTGATTAAGAAGCTTCTCCTAATCAGTTTGATTCTTCTATTGCTCCTCTCCAATGTGTTACTGATTAGGTTTTTCTATTGACCCAGCCCAGAACCTAACTCAGGCCAAACTCTAACACGTGTGTAATAGCCTAGGGTATAAATATTGTGTGCTTTCCTTACCAGGTGCTTTTTGTCTTTGTCTACCTTTGTGTTCCTATGACACTACGGACAGTTCCATTTATTACTTTGTGTGTATTTTCTTTTTTCAAAAAAAGATTCTATTTATTTGTTTTTGGAGAGCGGGGAAGGGAAGGCAAAAGAGAGGGAGAGAAACATATATCTCCTTGTGTACCCTGAACACCCTGACCCGGGGCCCAACCAGGACCTTTGCCTTGAGGGAGGATCCCCACCCAATGGAGCCACACTGGTCAGGGCACTCTGTATGTTTTCATTTGCCAGGTTAAATGCATTGTTGGGGAGGAAAGTGGGGATAGGTGAATTAATGTGTGTAGTTAAGCTCAAAGAATTGAATTAGAATTGTGAGTAAAACTCTTGTCCTACTTATTTCAGGACTGGAAAGGAAGGCCAACCTAGAGAGTATTACACATTGGATTCTATCTTATTTCTACTTAATAATGTGCACCTTTCTCATCCTGTTTATGTCCGACGTGCAGCCGTAAGTAGAGCTTACTTTAAAAGTTTTTTTATTTAATTGAGTGCAGGTACCATTTGGCATGGATAACTTCCCTAGTGGATTGCAAATTGAAAGGATTGAAACGGTGTATTAAACCGTTGTAAAATCTCCTAGTGGGTTGTGATTATATTACTGTGATTTGTGGACATTTTTTACATGTAAAATGTGGGTGGTGTTTATAACAACAAAAGTTTTAAGGCCATTTGTAGGGGTATTTTTAATAATTTATGTGTCTGTGGAAGGACCCCAATGTTCAGGACTCCAGTTTAATCTCCAGAAAACTTTTTTTGACATCAAACAGAATTAAGAATAACAGGCAACTTTTAAAATTAATTTTTAATCAGTAAACTTTTCAAACTTTATTGATAAATTTATTCTCAGTTTTGCCTGATTTCTACGTTTCAGTGTCTGAACACTGCTGTTATGAATGAGATTTTTTAAAGATTTTTTTTATTTTTTTTTAAGATTTTATTTATTTATCTTAGGAAGGGAAGGAGAGAGAGAAATATCAGTGTATGGTTGCCTCTTGTGTCTCCCCCACCAGGAACCGGGAACTGGCCTGCAACCCAGGCATGTGCCCTGACTGGGAATCGAACCGCGATCGTGTGGTTCGCAGGCCCGTGCTCAATCCACTGAGCTACACCAGTCAGGGCTGAGATGTACATATTTAATGTTAAATTTGTATTGAGAAAAATAATACTGAGGGTGAAATGACTTGAGATTTGGGGGAAGAGTGGGTTGAAGTAGCAGCATCTCTCTATAGAGCAGTGTTAACTCACATTAGACCTTCAATTTGCAGTGAGTTAGGCAGTAACTAGAATGTTTTGTTGGGTATATCCATTCATTTTGAGGTAGTAAAGTTGCTCCAGATTCTTGGTTTAGATTTAGAAATTTTGCTTTGGGGGGATGGTTATAGCATATAATGACTGGGTAGCTGTGATTGTTTCTGATGCCCTTAACACCCTTGGTCACATAAGATTTAATTCTTGTTTTTCTTAACTATTTGACACATCGAAAGGGCAGGATTCTAAAATTGTAGGGTTCTGCGGTTTTAGTCCCCTAACTCCCCTGTGTTATTTGCTCCTCCTCCTGAGTGGACTATTTCTGAAACGTTCCCCTAACCCGTAATTCTTCCCTTATCATCCAGGACAGTGTGCAGAGTGCCCGGTGCAGTGAGATTAAATCAGTGCCCAGGGTGAGATAGTTAGTTAGCCAGAGACACTAAGGGCTCTTGTTACTTCAGTGCTGCTTATATAAAGTGACAAAAGGATTTTAACTTCATAATCCAGCAGCCACCAGTTTTTCCTGTACTCTGTTGTTTGTTTACATTATAAAAATGATGTGGAAATGGTAGTAATCATAGGATTTACTGAGTTCCTGGCCCATAAATGACTTCTGCCTGAAGCATACAGGCTTATTTGTTTTGCTCACCTCTGCAAATTGCTAGTGTGGGAGGATAAGGAAAATCACTCATTTTTCCAAAATAGGTAAATTTTCAAGATTTACACCTTTTTTCTGGCATACAGAATTTTGGCTTACTGAAGGATAAAAAGGAGTATGTAAGGTAGAAACCAAACAACCACCATAAACATTTTCTTACATAATTGTCTAAATTCTGCCCCCCCCCAGTGCCTAAATAATACATACCTATTGTTGATCATGAAAACTTAGTTTTAGTGCCTGTTAGTTTTTTTGAGAGTTCAAGTAGACTGGAGACTCGTTTGGGTGTGAAGAAGGAAAGTGCTTTGGAAGCATTGCCTGATGCGCGCAAGCACTTGGGACTAGCGAGATCTGCTGCAAAAAGCTCGTAGACCATCACGCGCAAAATTAAAAATACATTAGAGTAAGCCAAGGGAACCAGAAAGACTCAGATCGATATTTTATTGTGGTGTTGTTTTATTTCTAATGACTGTAATTTTTATATCATAATTAAGTTTCAAGAGTAGGCTTATCAAAAATTAATATGTTTAAAGTTTTTAAAGATTTTCGTTAGGTTCTTTTAGCCTAGTCATTTTCTAAAAATATCCTAAATAACTGTTATCAAGTTATGTTGAAATAAAATTAAGATATTATGTAATATTTACTTTTACCAAGTTTCTCATGGTTATTAATTTGATATCTAATTAAAATTCCTATTTCAGACTGAAAATATTCCTGTGGTTAGAAGACCTGACCGAAAAGATTTGCTTGGATATCTCAATGGTGAAGCATGTGAGTAATTTTTGTATTGCTGTTCCTCTTTTTTTTCTTTCTCTATTTTAACTTCATCTTCATTGTATTTTTTTCCATTACCATTTAGTCTCCTTATATTCCTCTCCCCCTAGTATATTGCTGTCTCTCTTATGTAGACCTTGTTTCATTTTGTCCCCTGTGAAATAAGCAGTGGAAGAGAATTTGTGTTTCCACTAAAAACTGACCTGTCTGCACCTCTCTCCATCTGCTCTCTTTCGTTTCCTGTGGAAAACCTCTCATTTTATTTTGTGTACTTCCTTCCCTCCAGTGCTGACCTGTTCCTGAGCTCCAGACTTAGGAAGTCACTCTCAACATCTTCCCCTGGAGATTTACTAGGCACCTGGAACTTAACATATTCAGATTCAATGCTGATTATCTCCTCCCTGTCTCCTGGAAACAAAACTAAAACAGCAGGTTTATTCCCAGTGTTCCCATCTCAGTAAATGGTTTCCCATCCGTGGAGTTGCTCAGGCCAAGGCCCTGGCTCTCACTTCTCATGTGCACACTATCCGGGAAAGTCTGACAGCTTCTTACTGGTCTCCCCCGACCCTGCTCTTGTTTCCTCTCCCAACTCCTGCATGGCCCTCCCTTGGGCTTCCACACACTGTTTTCTACAGTGTCCCCTCCACCTGCTGTTAGAGTGACCTGCTTTTGAAAAGCATGTAACTTGATGTGTCACTCACCTGCTCAAGGCCATCCTGGGGCTTCCCATCGCACTTATCCTGACTTACACAGTCTTGCTTCTGCCTAGATCTCTGACCTCATGTCCTACCAGTCTTCCTTGGAAACGGCAGTCCAGACTTGCTGGTTCTTTTAACTGTTCTAACTCTCAGAGCTTTTGCAGTCTCTGTTCTCTCTGCGTTCAGCCCTGTTTCTCTACATTGTCATATGACTCCCTTTCTGTCACTTTATTCAGTTCTGTGCTCAAATGGTGCTCTGTCAGGGGGAGCTTATCTGGCCACTCTAAAGTGTAAAATAACACTGCTTCCCTCATTGGCCGTCTATGTATGGTACCTCCTGTTTTATTTTTCATAAAATCCCTTATGTTGATTCGGGATTATGTGTTTATTTATGTACTTATGTATTATCTCTCTTCCCCACCAGAGGGTAAACTCTAAGGGGCAGACACATTGTTAAATAACCCAGCACTTAGAACAGTTAATAGTCGGTGCTTAGCTGAGTAAGTGAGTAGTAGTTAACTTGCGTCTTACGGAGTATGAATAAATTTATGGTGTAGAACTGTTTGGTCTTGCCTTTGCTGGGGTGGAGTTCATTACCTTGAAGTCCTCTCTGTCTTATCCCATGTGCTCCCAGGCTTGAACATGAAGATTGGTTTGCACAGCTTCGGATGTAATGGAAAGACCATCACCAAGGGTGTTGGCTCCCTGTACTATCCGCCCTGAGTGGTCAGCAGGCACTCCCTGAGTGCTTATTCTTAAAGGCATTATGCTGCGTGCCATGCAAAACGCAAAGTCCCTGTCCTAAAACATGTTACAGAGGTGCAAGGTACATGTGATAAAGGGTGAGAAGCAGGGGTAGCCCTGGGGAGAGGGATCTTCAGTTTGTGGTGAAGAGGGTGGAGTTGGGGAAGATAGGCAGAAGCTTTTTCCCCCTCCTTTGAGCCATATGGCGGTATAGTTGGTAAAAACAGATTTTTGTTTTGCTTCAGAAGATCTGGTGTGGAGTCTTAGGGTTCTCTGTTTTTAATAAGTTATCTCAGGTGAGCCTGATAAGTAGGATAGTTGGTGGATAGTGCTTTGGAGCAAATGGTTTTTCTTTCCAGAACAGAGGTGTACTTTACCCATCCTCATCCTTTCCTATACTTTCTATAGGATGAATAATTTTAGTCATCAAGTACATTGCTTTGCTAATTTTTTAAAAAATGCTAATTTAATGGTTTAATGAAAAAGATCAAATCTTGACATTTCATGTACTGATACAGGAAGACATAACACCTTAAAGATAAGAGTTCTAGACATAATTTGTACATTTAACATGATCCCAGTAAAAATCTGAAGGGAATGGGTAGAACTGTCCCATTTAGAATCATCAGAAAAGATGATTCTAAAATTCACCTAGTAAAGTTAACGTCACAAAAATTTGGAAAAGAGCAATGAGAAAATACCAGCCACTGTAGAGTTTAGAACTTAAAGTAAAGCCCAAATAACTTAAAATATCTGAATGAATAAATTGATAAAAACTTTTTTTTTAGATCTTTTAAATTTACTTTGTAGAGAGTGGAAGGGAGGGAGAAAGAGAGAGAAACATCAGTGTGCGAGTGCAGATAGAACTTTCTTATTTGCCAGATGTGTGAGTTTAATGAGATTAAAGAGACATTTCTAATCAGTGGTAGAATTCAGTTAATGGGTTGGTAAAAAATAAAAGTTGTGTCATTGTGAAAACATGGTAAACTGGGAAAGGGTATTTCAACTCATTAAAGTAAAAGGGCCAATCTCACTGATAATCTGAAATGGTTTTAGAAATATATATATACTGTAAATGACCAGCAACCCAGTGTATTACAGTCACACAGTTCCTTGAACTTCCCATTAGAATCATGTGAAAAATGCTTCATTTCATTCATAGAAATAGAATTGCAGACTTAAACTTGGGGAGAAGCATTTTTTTAAACTGACAAAAATCTAGAAGTTTAATGATACACTCTAAGGCTGTGGGGAAATAGATATTTTAGTGAACTGTTGGTTGTAGTGTGAGTCAGCACAACCCCACTGAGGAAATTCGGCAGTAATCGATCATTATAGATCGACAGAGAGATGCTGCGTCTGGGTCTTCATCCTAGGGGCATGTTTGGAAATGTGCAAAAGCAGGATGTATATATAACTTTGTGTAGAAGTTCTTCATTCTGCCCTTGTTTGTAGTAGCAAAAGACAGAATTGAACTGCCCATTGATGGGGAACCTGTTAATTAATTACAGGTATTCCATATATTAGAATACTATGTAGCAATTTTAAAAAAGGTTAAAAAATGCTTCACAGACTGATAGGGAAGGATGTTGGAGGCGATATATTATTAAGTTAAAAAGGAAGGTTCAGAACAGTGTGTATAGGATACTGCCTTTTGTGTAAAAGGGAAAAGTAAAAGTATAGTTTGTATTGTATATACAGAAAGGAACTCCAGAAAAGATAAACAAGAGACTAAATAGTAGTCAAATGACATGTTGAGAATTAGGTGGATTGGAATGATATACCCTTGGTTATCTTTTTCAAAGGGTTTAATTTAAAAATAATTTTCTGTCAATTATGAATAATTAAAAATTTTGTTACAAACTGAATGCTAACTTATAAAATAACCTTTCCCTCATATGTATATGTTTATGTATTTATGATTAACTATACTTTTATGTGCACATGTTGGGATATTGGAGGATGTTCTTCGAAGTGACTAGTTGATTTCAGTCAGATTATCTCAATAATTTGTAAGTTAAAATGTTAAAAATAGTTTTATCTAATAGGTTTTCTAATACACTTTAGTCTTTTATAATAAAGTGTATTTACAAAGCTGCTTTAAAACTTATGTTTTACCTAGGGAAATGACCTATATAAAGTAATAGACCAAATCTTGAACTTTTCTTTTATAGTAACATCTATTGTTTGTGTTCAAATATTGATCTCACATACATCTTTTTAAATCTCCTTAAATCTTCAGCAACGTCGGCAAGTATAGACAGAAGTGCCCCTCTAGAAATAGGTCTTCAGCGATCTACTCAAGGTATGTCTTGTCAGATGTTTATGTAGAACTTTGAAGAACTTATCCCAAAACTATGCATTTATTTACTTTTTTCCTTGCAGTCAAACGAGCTGCAGATGAAGTTTTAGCAGAAGCAAAGAAACCACGAATTGAGGTAATGGAATTTTATTTTAGAGGCGATTTATACTGTTAGAGAAACGGGGATTGTGTAGTAATAAGAGTTCTTTGCTCATGGTATCCTAGGAGCTGGTTTTGTGGAAAAATTGCTGTAGAATAAGTAGTAGCTTGAGCTGTAATTCAAGATCTCTGACGTATAAACTATGTCATGGATAAATCACTTTATTTTCCTCATTGGTGAAAGTGTTGGACTATATCAGGGGTCAGAAATTTTTCTATAAAGAGCCAGAGAGTAGATATTTCAGGCTTTTGGGGGCAGTGAACCCCCATCCAACTACTGCACTCTGCCCTTGTGGGGTGGAAGCTGGCATGGACTGCACGTAGGTGAACAGGCCAGGCTGCGCTCCAGTCAACTTCACAGAGCAGGTAGGGGCCGGGTTTGGCCTTCCAGCTATAGTTTGCCTAACCCTAGAGTAAGCTGGTATGGAGATTTGCTTCACTCTTAAGAGCTGTGAACATAAGAGTGCTTATTACAGTTCCTTTTAAAATATTGACACATCAGGTTACATATTTTTATAACATGTTATAGCCAGCAGGTGAAAAATAATATTGGTAAATAAAGTAGTTTATCTGCAACAGAAGTCACTTAAGAAGTGCAGTTACCTCTGGAAAGAGTATTTGTTGATGAGCTAGTGTACTGGGGAAGACTTGAGGAATTTTACGATACTGTTTATTTAAATGTATAACAGGCCCCAGATCAGTTACATAGCATCCCCCTTTGGTTTGCAGGCTGGCACTCAATCCACTGAGCCACACCAGCCAGGGCATAATTTTCACATGACTGAGACATGGGCCAGATATTTTTTAGGTAGTGATAATAGCGATAATTAGCTCACTGTTATTACCCTGTGCTGGGTGATGCTCTCTGTACTTTATTAACTCCTGTAATCCTCACCACAAGCTCCTGAAATTGGCAGTACTGGGCACGCCATCTATGAGCACACCAGGTCAGAGAGAGTAAGTGACTTGCGAGGTTCACAGAACCAGGACTAGAGCCCAGGCAGCCTAGCCAGGCTGGCCACTTCACTCTCTTGGGTACAAATTTTATGGCAATAAAACTGAAATTTTCCCCAGCTCTTTTTCTCTGAAAGGAGGCTGTGACCCAATATACAAAATGAATACATTAAAGGATACCATTTTTTTGGAAAAATCTTAGATCCATAGTATAATTATTGAAAAAAAATGAACATACCGGAAATGCTAATTTTCTAGGATTCTAGTAATTTGAAAAATCAGCAGGATATAGCATAATAAGTTTGTTTGCAGAGCATTTATAGACTTAAATGAACTCCTTAAACAGCTATATTACATAAACAGTTTTCAGCTCAGCAAATATATGTTGAGATCCTTCAAGGCAGTTTTCTAGGAGACAGAAACCTTGAGGTTAGGGATTCTGATCTGATTAAAAACTAGCCTGCAATTATTTTTAAAATCCACAAGTAGCCTCCTAAGGAACTTGAGTAATATGCTTACATCTTTGTTACAAATGTCAAAATGTATTGAATTTCATAAAATACTATTATTGCATTCATGTTAGCAGTATGTCTATTTAAAGAGTTTTTAAAAGATTTTATTTATTTATTTTTAGGGCGGGGGAAGGGAGAGGGAAAGAGAGGGAGAGAAACATCAGTGTCTGGTTTCCTCTTGTACACCCCCTCCTGGTGACCTGGCCCACAACCCAGGCCTGGGCCCTGACTGGGAATCGAACTGGCGACCCTTTGGTTTGCAGGTTGGCACTCAGTCCACTGAGCTACACCAGCCAGAGCATAATTTTAATTTGCATACCTGAGTCATGGGCTAGGTGTTTTTTAGGTAGTGATAATAATGATAATTAGCTCATTGTTATTACTCTGCAAGGTGATGTGCTCTGTACTTTATGTATATTAGGTATATTTATTGGTTGATAAGTAAAAACAGAATCATGGACAGCATTTGATACTAAAATAATGTAATTTTTAAAAAGATTTTATTGAATCTGGTCCTCAGTTTCCTCGTTTGTTGAATGTGGAGATTAAACTATATCAGAATTACTAAGTTTTGTTTTTAAGTAACCAGACACTTCTCAGACTAAATTTTACCTGAAATTCTAATATATAAATTAGGTAAAAAGCTGCAACCAAGGTTGACTTCAGATAAGAAGTGGCCCAAGGGGCACTTTGTAGTCAGTTCCTAATGTTTGGAGGAACGGGTTCTGAAAACCATTAAAGGTTCACTTCTGATGTTTTGATCTTTATTGATGGATTCAGGCCCTGGGGCAACAGATGAAAACAATCTTGACCCAAAGTGAGAGTTTGACTGTGGTGAAGGCTTTTTATAAACTTACTTATAAACTTTCCTGAAGAGTAGGAATTTATTTATTGGATGATATCTTTCTGAATAAAGGTAGCTATGATATCTTTGGAAAGACCACTTAATCATAGAAAAGTTACTGAAGAGTTTTGGTGAGCTTTTAGTCAGTTCTACTCTTACATGGTCCAACATATGTTTATTACTGTTGTCTTTATGTAATTGGAAGTAAGCTTAAAGTCGTCACAGGGCCGTTGATGCCTTGGAATTTTATAGGCAGGAATATATATAAGGGTGTATTACATGCAGTGTTGTTTTGTTCTAAAAATTAAGTAAAGCTTTAAAATATTCACTAAGCAGCAATTGTTTTCAGGATGAAGAGTGTGTGCGACTTGATAAAGAGAGATTGGCTGCTCGCTTGGAGGGTCACAAAGAAGGGATTGTACAGACTGAACAGATTAGGTAAGATTTTCTTCAGTAGCAAGTAGACAGTTCAGGTTTATGTAAGTGTGTAGGGAAAAGGGGCTCTTGACCTACTGTCTTCATTTGCATTTCCCTCTTGCGTTCATTATTTGCCACGGCGCCCCGAGTTCGAACGTTGATGTGTTGGCATGTTTTATGATGGGGTGGAGGTTAGAAGCCATTGTGTGACTTAGGCTTTCTGGAAAGCCTTCCTCTGGATTCAGTGACCATACTGATCTTTCCCCTTTAAATTATATCCAAGCCACTCATTTGTCACGCAATCTCTCGTTGATATAGAGGTCTGCAAACTTCCTGTACAGTGCCAGATTTCAGTATTTTGACTTCATGGGTCACGGGGATTGTTTGCAACTATTCAACCCTTTTGTGATAGGAAACAGCTCTGGACTGCTTCCATTCATACACGAATGGGCTTGGCTGGGTTTGGCCTGTCATCTTACTGCTTTGACTCTTGATTTTTACTGTAATTAGAATCACTTTATAATTTTTCTTTGGCACAATATGTTTTTGGAAGTTTTATCCAAACTTAAAATTGTAATGCGGATTTTAAAAGCTTTATTGAGGCTAACTCACATACAATGAACTATTCAAAGTGTGTAAGTTGATAAATTCTGTGTGAGTCTACCTCTGCGGCATCACCGTCAAGGTGATAAATGCAGCATCAGCGCCATCCGCGTCCTGCACACCCTTACACTGCCACGGTCCACCCATCCCCGTGTCCTGCCCTCCCCAGGCAACCAGGGGTCTGCTGCTGTGGAGATGAGGGGTTTTCCCTAGAGTTAAATATAAATGGAACTACATGGCGTGTACTTTTTGGGGTCCTTCACTTAGCATGATTACTTTGAGACTCATCTGTGATGTTGGATGCATCAGTAGTTCATTCCTTATTGTTGCTGAGCAACACTCCATCGTATGGATGTGACAGTTTGTTCCCCAGTTATCGCCTGGCGAATATTCGCTTGTTGCTGTTTCTCTGTACCTGCTTTTGTTTATGGACATACATTTTTATTTATCTTGAGTGAATTCCTGGTAGTCATGATTGGATCATGTTGTATCGGACATTTAACTTTTTGAGAAATTACCAAAGAAGGTGTGATATTTATGTCCAGTGGAGTACTACTCGGCCATAAGAAAAGGGCGAACTACTGCCCTTTCCGACAGCATGGATGGACCTTTAGCATATCACACTAAGCGAAGTAAGTCAAACAGAAAAAGTTAAGAATCATATGGTTTTACTCATGTGAGATATAAAACTGAAAGCAACAAATGAACAAACAAGACAAACAGATCTCATAGACAGCAGTCAACAGTGTGGTGGTCACCAGAAGGAAGGGGGTTGGGGGACAGCAGAGGGTAAAGGGGGTCAAATACGTGGTGATGGAAGATGATTTGACTTTGGGTGGTAGGCGCACAGTGCAGTATACAGATAATGTATCACAGAATTGTACACTTAAGCATATATAATCTTACTAACCAATGTTACCCCCGTCAATTTAATTGGAAAAAAAAAAAAAAGAAAATGCCAGACTGGTTTTGGCAGTGGTTGTACTATTTTACGTTTCTGCCGGCAGTGTGTAAGAGTTCTGTTTTCTTCACATCCTTGGTCCGACCTTTTAACTTCAGCCCTCTAAATTAAAAGATGTCGTGAGCATCTTTCCATGTACTTATTCTATTTTATATCCTATATCATCTTTAGTCAAGTGTCTTCAAGTTTTTGTTCATTTCTATAAAACTTACTTTCAGTTACAGTTTACATGCAGTGTTATGTCAATTTTAACTGAAATGTTTTTTATGACTGAGTTTTGACAGTTTATTGTATGTTCTGGATACACCTACTTTTTCAGACATACTTTTCAAACGTTTCTCCTGGTCTGACGTCTTTCAGTTTCCTATTGGAATATTTTAATTTCTATGAAGTCTAATTTATGAATGTGTTTTTTGGTGAATTGTGCTTTGGTGTTGTATGCAAGAAATCTTTGAAAAGGTAGACAAAGCTAGTTTATATTTTCTGGTAGAAGTTTTGTCATTTTGGGTTTTACGTTTTAAGCCTGTGATCCACTTTCAGTTAATTTTTTTGTCTTTGGTATGTGTTATGGATAAAATTCACTTATTTTTTTATGTTGAAGTTAAGTTTATTGTGTATGGGTAGCTAGTGTTTTCAGTACCATTAGTGTAGTGAATTGTCTTTGCAGTTGGGGGAAAATCATTTGTTCTTTCACGTGTAGGACCCTGTTTCTGGACCTGTTCTGGATGGTGGTTCTTTGTCTTTTTTGCCAGTACCATAGTATTTTAATTACTCCTTCTTGATAATGAGTTTAGAAATCAGGTTGTGTTAGTCTTCCAACTCTTTTCCTCTGTTTTGGGGATGTTTTGGTGTTTTAGGTCATTTGCATTTACGTATGAGTTTTAGAATTAATGTCTGTTCCTACAAAAAAGCTTGGTGGGATTTTGATTTTGATTGCTTGGAATTTGTCGACTAATTAGGGGTAGAATTGACATCTTAAGAAAACATTCTTCTGACATGTTGAGCAAGGTGTATTTCTCTATTAATGGAAAGATGCTTAGTTCTTCTTAGTTTCTCTTTACCATTATATACATTTTCAGTGTACAGGTTATATGCCTTTGTCATATTTTCATTCATTGTTTGTTGCTAGTATAAGTGGTAGTTAAAGAAATTAACAATTTTGATTATTGCTGGTGTAGAAATACTATTGGTTTTGGGTGTGGACCCTGCATCCTGCAGTCATGCTAGACTCATGGGTTAGTCCTCGTAACCCTTTTTGTAGACTTTGTTGGCTTTTCTGCGTAGATAGTCATGTTGTGTACACAAAATATATCTTTACTTCCTTCTCTCCAAGATGGATTCCTTTCTTTCCCTAAGTGCACTGGCTAGACTTGCTAATCCAGTGTTGACTAGAAGCAGTGAGATTAGACATTCTTTTCTTGTTCCTCATTTTAGGAGAAAGCATTCTTTCATCATACAGGTATATTAACTTAGGTTGCTTTCTCTTTTTTTATTTTTATTTTTATTTTTTAGGTAATCTTTAACAAGTGGAGGGAATGTCCTTTTAAAATTCAGTTTGAGATTTTATCAGAAAGGAATGCTTGATTTTGTCAAATACTTTTTCTGAATCTTTTGAAATGATCATACAGTTTTTCTTTTTTATTAATACAGTGAATTTTTTGAATGCTTACATCCCATGGATGAACTCTACTTGTTACCTGTTGTTGCCTAACAAGTTAACCCAAAACCTAGTGGCTGAAACAACACCTGCATCATCTCAATTTTTGTGGGTCAGGAGTCTTGGCAGGACTTACATGGCTTCTCTCCTTCAGAGTCTCAGACTGCATCATGGTGTTGCCCAGGACTGTGGTCTCACACGTAGGCACGGTTTGGGAAGGATCTGTTGCTAGGCCCATGTGGTTGTCGACAGAATTTTGGTCCTTGCAGGTTGCTAGATACCAGGTTGTTTAGACTACTTACTCTCTTGGTTCTTGGCCACATTTGGTTGGTCCATAGAATATTTCACAATGCTGCAGCTTGTTTCATCAGAGCAAACAAATAAGAGGACTAGAGAGAGGTCAAGCAAGATAAAAGTCAGCTTTTTGTAGTCAGATCTTCAAAGTGGCACCCCGTTACTTGCACAGCATTGTGTTCCTTAGAAGCAAGGTTGAACCCACACACACACTGCAGAGAGGGGATTAAATATGTTTGTGGATGCCAGGAGGGAGATGTCATGAAGAGTCATGCAGGCCCTGGATGGGTGGCTTGGTTAGAGCATCATTGTGGGTTCGATTTCCGGTCTGGGCACATAGGTTGCGGGTTCGATCTGTCCAGGTGCCTCCAGGATGTAATTGATCAATGTTTCCTTTTCTTTCCTCTCTAAAATTAATAAACATATCATCTGGTAAGAATTTTAAAAAACAGTCATGTTAGAAGTTGCCTACCAAAATTTTTTTAAAGGTTTTATTTATTTCAGTTTAGAGAGGGGGAAGGGAGGGAGACAAAGGAGAGAAACATCAGTCTGTTGCCTCTCATGTGCCTCTTACTGGGGACCTGGCCTACAACACAGGCATGTGCCCTGACTGGGGATCAAACCCTGTGACCTTGTGGTTTGTGGGAACAATGCCCAAGCCACTGAGCCACACTGGCCAGGGCCCATTGAGTTTTTTGAGGGAATTTTGGGGCTCATAATTTTCATTGAATTTGGAAAATTTTTGGCACTGGTTTTTCAACTTTTTTTCCTATTTTCCTTTTTCTGGTCTATAGTTACTTCAGCTGTGCTTGAAGTTGTTCAGCAGCTCACTTAACATTCTTTTTTTGTATTCTTTTGTATTTCCATTTTCTTGGACTCACTTCATTTTGGATAGTTTCTGTAATGTAGTTCACTAATATTTTCATCTGTAATTATATTTTCAATATACTTGTCTCCATCATTGCATTTTTATTTCTACAAGTAGGGTAAATATGTAATCTGTGTTTCTGTTTAACTTTTGAGCCCATGAAATAGAGTTGTAATAATTATTTTAATGTCTTTGTTTGCTAATCCTGTGTCTGTGTCAGTTTACAGCTGGTTTGATTTAGATTTCTCCTCACTCTGGCTCGTATTTTCCTGCTCCTTTAACATGCCTTGTAACATTCAGGTACTAGACATTTTCATTTTACCTTTTCGAGTGCTAGATATTTTTGTATTTCTTTAAATTTACGCTTTATTTTGGGATGTAGTTAAAACACGTGGGACTAGTTTGTCCCTTTTGGGTAATTAATTGTTCCCCGCCAATTGGTGAGGCACATCTACTCTGAGGACTCTCCTCAATGCCCGGTGAGTGTGAAGTGGGAACAGGTGCCAGTCTTCACCCTGTGTGGACACTGGGTGTGGTCTCTGAGTCCCCTTGGAGGGTTGTGCGCCCAGCTTTGGTTTCCTCCTCGACCTGTGCTAATGGGAACTCTGCTGGAATCCTCGAGGGGACCTTTTTTTTGCAGCTCTCTCTTTCCAGGCCCTCTGGCCTGTGAACTCCAGCCATCTTCGTTTTACTGGGCTCAGCTCCTTCTCTCAAATCCTGAGTCCACTGAGTTTTCCTAAGGCTTCCTGCCTGTGCCATGATGGAGGCTTGCAAGGCTCAGCTCGTCAGAGATTGCTGCCTTCCGTTGCTGTCTCATACACTGTCGTTCCACTTGTGCTGACTGCTTGTTTCAAAAAGGAGGGCTGCTGCAGTCTCTGTTAATTCATCTTGGCCGACAGAAAGTCTAGTGCGCATTTCATGGTAATTGAGAAAAGTATTTGATTTGGCCCAAGGTGTGCTGGTGTGCCTCAGATTTTGAGGGGAAGTTGTGCAGTATTATACAAAATGAGTCCAATACTAAATGGATACTCAGCTTCTGCTGTAAAGCACCTTCATACCTTATATAAATAAGCTGGTATACTATATAATATTCCCATATTTAAACCTGCAGGAATTCCCGTCCTTTTTCCAGATGTTGTTTAAACGTATTTCAAGATTGCCATCTTGTGATTAGAGTAATAATTTTATCATCTGTTAAGGTACCCAAACACTTTTCAACTTTTTCTCATTTTACATTGTGGAAAATGACACTGAGGTTAAGATTATTATCCTAATCAAATCTGTCCTCTCAATGTTATTTTTTATAGTTCTGAAAGCTTCTGTTTACTGTTTTGCCTATTATTTTAAAATTAAAAGAAAGAACAGGAAACTTCAGAATATGGTTTCATCTTCCAGACAGTAAAAGAAGTATATGTTTATGTGGCATATAAAAGCCTCCTGTCGCCTATAAAATTGATGTGTTGTACATTGGGACATAGAGATTTGAAACCTTGAAGTAAATTTCAGGGAAAACCTGAGTTTTGAGTTTTTTATAGAATGAATTTTTCACCCTCCCTTTCCAAGGGGTTGTATGTGTGTGATTTACATGGGGGTGTGTGTGTGTATGATTTGCATGCATAGAGGAGCATAAGCAAATAAAGTCTCAGAAAAATATTTAAAAAAAGCAGCATGTTAATGAGTTCTACTCTTTTGAGGGGAAAGACACAAAAAAAATGTGATGATTTTTGTGGAATTGACCCTTCTAAGAAATGAATAATCTGTTCATAGAGTAATATTTCTACCTGGGCTCTTTATAAAAAATCTTACATGAGCATAAAATATGAAGTATGTCATTTTTATAGATAAGAAAACCTTAAATTATTGCCACTTCTAAAATGTTTTTATCATGAACTTTCAGTTGTGATACAGTATATTTTGATGTGCTCAAAAAATCCTTGCTGTGAAAATTTAAAAAATGAATTGCTTTTAGGTCTTTGTCTGAAGCTATGTCAGTGGAAAAAATTGCTGCCATCAAAGCCAAAATTATGGCTAAGAAAAGATCTACCATCAAGACTGACTTAGATGACGACATAACTGCTCTTAAACAGAGGAGTTTTGTGGACGCCGAGGTGGATGTGACTCGAGATATTGTCAGCAGAGAGCGGGTGTGGAGGACGCGGACAACGATCTTACAGAGCACGGGAAAGGTAATGGGGTCTGGGCACGTCTGTCAGCGTCCCAGTTGGGACCCTTGCAGCAGCGGTGGGAGTGTGCTGCGGTCGGTTGCAGTTTGGCCTCTGGAAGGTCAGAGTAGTGTCAATACCTGCACACGGTGTTTGCCAGTGTAGTCTGCGGTACCTTGGTTGTTGGTCACTGAGGAAGCTGCTGAGAAAGTCTGACTCCATGTGCAGCCCCTGATTTATATCCTCATTTGTCAGTGCGAGGAGGGGCTCAGTTTTCCCGTGGATCAGCTTGTTGCTCAAACCCAGGGAACAGGGAACGCTGATGTCAAGCTTTCTGGTCACTCATTTTTTTCTCCACAAAGTAGAGAACTTGGGAAAATCAGTCAGCAGACATTTGTTGCATGTATTTTAAATATTCTGATGTGTGGATGTACTAACAATTACTTGTTCCCTATTAATATAGTCTTTTTTTGCTATAGGATTTTGGGATTTCCTTCCCTCTTTCTCCTCCTATTCTCCCTACTCCCCTACTCTCTACCTACCTAGTTACAATTACAGATAATGCATTAAAAACATCCTTGTACACAAGCCTTTGTGCACTTACATGTATTTGGCAAAAGAATTAATCTTGAGACGCAAATTGCTGGTTGAAGGAGACGTGTACTTTAAATTTTGAAAGATAAAAATTGGGAAGATATGGGATGTCCAGTATTGATTGGATCTCTGGAAAGGTTGCAGGGATTGTTTCACCCATGTATTTTATCTGTCTTCTTCTCCCACCTCAGTTTTCTCCTAAATGGGAATGTCCCCACTGATGCACGCTTGTTAGCAAGGATGGTTTGATAAGGAAGTTGGTACACATGGGTGAGGGCTCTGATAAAAGCGAACTTTTGCATGGGTTTCATTTGCAGATTCGGGGTCCTGCCCCCAGTTGACTGTGCCACTTACTGTGGTG
Source organism: Sturnira hondurensis (assembly GCF_014824575.4). NCBI lineage: Eukaryota > Metazoa > Chordata > Mammalia > Chiroptera > Phyllostomidae > Sturnira > Sturnira hondurensis. The sequence continues at coordinate 10,925,503 of NW_028091156.1, forward strand.
GGAGTAAAGCTGCTAGAGGAGTCCTGAGGAGAGAATTCTTCTGTTCTTTGACTTGTTTTACAAAGTACTTGAATTTAGGATTAAGCAGTTTTCTCCAGAGTTTAGAATTAGAGATCTAGAATATGAGTAAGCCTCTACTTTAGCATTTATAGTAAATGATCTGTTAAATACTCATTTTTTACTGTCTAATGGGGCTCATAATTGACTATTGTGACTTATGTTGTTCTGCCGATGTTTATTGTAATTGTTGAAAAAATCTGAATTTTATAGTAATGGAATAAAACATAGGTGATATAATCCACCTTACTTTTAGACCAAACATTACGTTTTCAAATAACTGGGGTGAACAATTTTTATTGATCCCTAGGTGGCAGGATTGTATCATTTGAAAACTCCATATTCTGATTTACTTGAGTGTTGTTGGCACCACTGATACATTTTTAAAAATAGGCTAATTTAAGGATTGTTTGGCAGCTAGCTTTGCTTCTATGAATATAATCATTTTTAAAAATAAAAATCATTTTGACTGATATTTTCTCTGTATACTGTTTTTTTTCTTTCTTGCTGAATTGTCAAAAACCTTATAGGTACTCAGCCCTCAGAGGCCTCAGGATTTAGACACACCTTCCTATTTTCTGAGTTTTGGGACTAAAAGACAGGTCGAAGTTGAGAAATACAAGTTACATTACTATTGCAGGCATTCTACATAAAGCAACCTAATTTTTATAATGGCATAAAAACCACATTTTTGAGCATATGTAAATTGGCATGTGTTCATTGCTGAAAAGTCGATAAAGAGAGATTATTAAAAGGAAGCTAATTACCTGTACTTCTGCCACACAGAAGATTGATTTTTCTAGGCTCTGTGTCTCTCACCCAGTCCTACACTGTGTTTACAGTACTGAGACTTGCTATCCATCGCTTCGCACTGCTGGGCTGGTCACTGTGCTGCCCCGTGCACAGCTGCCCGCGGGCCTCAGTGTGAGCGGGCGTCAGCACCAGGCTCCGCTCTTCTCCCACTGTCGCATCCTTCAGGAAGTGCCGAATGGGACTGGTTTCATAATCTTGAACAACATCTTTCTAGTGTTTTGTGTGATGAAATTAGAATATACAAAGCACGTCTGCATACAGAGTAGGCTGTTTGTGCCCATGAGTAGCACTGTACCATCGTTTAGGTTGCAGGCCAAACCAGCTAACGTTTCACAGAAAACCATTTTCTATTTGAAAACCATGCTATGCAGACTTACATATTTGGCAGAGATTTTTCAAAAATGAGGGAGTTTGTTTCTTCAAGGAAAGAGTTTGATGATATTTGTTGCCAGTAATAAAATGTGGGCTTTTATGAGAAAATTCAGATTTGGGGAATTTTCTTTTTGCTACTGTGACTGTAACAGGTTCTTAATACGCAGACTCTTCTGATGAGATCTGTGGTGAAATTGCAATTTGTTGATGTTACAGTATGGTAACATGGGGAAAGTTTCCATAATTCAGTGATGAATATTTTCCAGACAACTGTTGCATGCTGTTAACAGAATTATGTGTGGGTAAAAGAAAAAAATCTATTTAGTGTACCAAAGATACCAATGGGTTTTATTTATGTATGTATTTTTTAAAAGAGTTTATTTATTTACTTTTAGAGAAGAGGGTAAGGGAGGGAAAAAGAGACAGAGAAAAACAGTAATGTGCAAGGGGATACATCGATCAGTTGTCTCCCACACGCCCCCAAACAGGGGACCTGGCCTGCAACTTAGCAGGTGCCTTGACTGGGAATTGAACTGGCAACTCCTCCGTTTGCAGGCGGGTGCTCAATCCATTGAGCCACACCAGCCAGGGCATGGATTTAAAAGTAACAATACAAAAGTTTATGGATGTGGTTTTCACATTGCAGTAACCTTTACGAAACTACTACTTACTGTGTTTTGGCGTGATATCAAAGAGTATCCACAGTTAATTGAAAGCTGTTATACTCTTTTTGTGTGTGTGTGTGTGTGTGTGCGTGTGAGAGGCTAGGTTTTTCTTACATGTATTTACACCAAAACAAACAAAAAAAGATATCACAACAAATATTAACTGTACAAATAGATATGAAATACAGCTATCTTCTATTAAGCCAGACATTGAGATTTGCAAAAATTAAAAACAGTGCCACTCTTTCTTGTCATTACTTTTGTTGCATTTTGGGAAATAGTTTTCAAAACCTGAGGTTGGTCCAGAAAGCATTGAACCTCTATGAAGACTTCAAGCAGGGACCCCCTGAAATGAGTGACCCCTAGTCATTTACTCCAAGTAAGGGATAGTCAGCTAGATTCAAGAATAGGTTTGGACTGAAAAATGTAAAAATTATTGGAGAAGGTGTGTCTGCTGGTAAAGAAGCTGCTGTGTATTTCTGGTGGGGTTGAAGAAATGATGAGGGCTTTTATACCATTTGCTGTTTCAGGCATCCACTGGGGTCCTGGACCACATTCCCCATGGATAAGGGGGCCCCTTGTAGTAGTTGATTTAGAATTAAGCCTGTTTTGACAACAAATCTGTCTCATTTAAGTGTTAACTTGTTAGAATAGATGCAGGATACAAATAAATGTAAGCCAGTTATGCGGTTTAAGTAAAATGAAAAGCACTGGGCTTCTGATAATCAGTCTTTAGGTCAGTTTCCTTGTGGTAGTTGATTTGACTTATGTGTGTAGCAGTAATATCTCATAATGGTGTAGAAGGGAAGAATCAATAGAAAACTTAGTCTAGAATTACTAAGTAAACCTACTCTCTTTGAATGTTTAAAATTAAAGTGGGCTTAATTAAAATCTATTTATATTTTAGAATTTTTCCAAGAATATTTTTGCAATTCTTCAATCTGTAAAAGCCAGAGAAGAAGGGCGTGCACCTGAACAGCGACCGGCCCCAAATGCAGCACCTGTGGTAAGAATGTTTGCTGCTTATGTGGTCATTTTACTGACAACAACACTTGGTTTTCAGTATTGTGATTTGGAAGACATCTCATCTTAAAGCTTTTCAGTTAGTAGGCTTTAAACCTTTTGCTGGTGCAACACACACAAAGAGTGTGAAAACCCTTCTCACCATTCAAAGTTACTTCAGGAACAAATCTTTTTATTTATTTTTTATTTTTTAAAGATTTTATTTATTTATTTTATAGAGAGGGGAAAGGAGGGAGAAAGACAGGGAGAGAAACACTGATGTATGAGAGATACAGTGCTGAGTTGCCTCTCGCACACCCCCAACTGGAGACCTGGCCTACAGCCCAGTGCCCTGACTGGGAATTGAACCGGTGACCTTTCAGTTTGCAGGCTGGCACTCAGCCCACTGAGCCACACCAGCCAGGGCCATTCTGCCTTAGTTTTAGCTATTTGGAAGGTTGCCTGTGTCACTCTTTGAAGTGCCACCTGGGATCCTCCTGAAATAAATTTTATGTATGATGTATATAGCCTGTATTTAAATTCGGACATACCTTTCAATTTCGTTCAAATTCTCCAACTAGTTTTATATGCATCAGCAAAGGAAATAAATATACAAATAATTGTTTTTATTTTATGTAAAATTTTAAAAAGTATATCAGCATTTGGTAGGATATAAACATATGTTTTCCAAGATCTAGTAGTTTGGTTCGTTGCTGGAATCATTGGTACTTAATCATGTATAAGTAGCGAATGTTTGCGGGTATGTAGATAAACACTTTCCGTGGACGTGGCAGCAGTACTGAAAGTGCCTGCTATTTGTCAGGCTGTGTGCAGACGAGATACAAGAATGAGAGGGTTCCCAGTCCCTGCCCTCTCTGAGTTTACAAGTCTCCGGGATGGGGAGATGATTAAGAGGTGATGATGGTGAAACACTGGGCGCTTATGTTACGATTTGCAAGACAGTTCAAATAGCAGTTGGTAGGAGACTTGTGTCAGATCTTAACAGTTTAACCATTATCTTTGTGACTGAGTATTCTCTGTGTTCCCATAATCGTTAAAATACTTGAAAATTTTAGTGTTTGTATTTGACTGTGGAAGTGTGTGTATGTGCATACACTCTTAATGACAGTCTTAAATAATTAAAGAGTCTGTTATTTGGAGCAACAACATGAAGAGTGTTTTAGTTTTCCTGAGTATCATGAATTTCCCAACCAATTTTTTGAATATTCTTTAATTATGTTTTTCAGGTTATTACAGACCGAGTTTTAGATAAAGTATTTGTGAATTAAATTACCCATCATTTGGTTGGCAACTTTTTTAAGTATTTGGGGAAAAACACCTCTGTTAACTTCAGTCTGGCCTTGGCCATTTGTAATGGGTTTGTTGTCACAGTTGTCATTCTTTTAATTTAAAGATGAACAACTTGGAGAATAATTCAGTTAAAAGGCTCTAAAATGTCAGCTTAATAAACTTTGAATTAAAAGGGTTTTTTTGTTTAAAAATTTATAATTAGAGGGAGCTTATTATTTCATAAAGAAATTTTAGTCACTGGAATGAAAATGCTATGCACACCTGTCTTATTTCTGCAGAGTCAAAAGGTTTTGCTTTCTGCCTTCGTGCGAGTTTACTTGGGGCACTCTGCCCTTTTTCCTGAGGGCGTGGCCGTTTCGTAGTAGTAAGCACTCTCTTGAAAATAAGCATCAGATGACCCTCCTTTTGTCTTGTTGGCTATAGTATGAAAGAAGCTTAGGACAAAACACCCTTATTGTGGGGTTCATTATGAATATTTAGTAACCATTTAGAATATTAAATGTGAGCCATGATTTATTTTTCTGCAGGATCCCACATTGCGTACCAAACAGCCTATCCCAGCTGCCTACAACAGATACGACCAGGAGCGATTCAAAGGAAAAGAAGGCAAGTTACTTAATTTTTATCATTCTTTACTGCTGTTGTACTCAACTTGAGAAGCCTGACGTTTAAGGGCAGGGTTGGCAGGCGACATCTGGAGCGTGGTCACACTCTTTCATTAATGTATGTTTGTGGCTCCGTTGGTGCCGCAACAGCAGTGTTGATTGTGACAGAGACTGTGCTGTCTGCAAAGCTTCGGCCCCTGTCTGGTCTCCTGCAGAGCGAATTTGCCTGTCCCTGCTTAAATGCATGCATCCCTTATTCGGCGGCCTGTGTCACACTTTGACTGCATTCTGCCTCAGTTTCCTCCTTTGTAACATTACAACACTGATAGCAGTAGTGGCATAGAACCTGTCTCTCAGAGTTATTGTGGGGTTACTCTGTTTAATCAGGTCCCTGGAATTAGTGACTGGTGTATAATAAGCTATCAGATATATATGCTGTTATGAGTGTTAGTGCTATTTCTCCAAAAGTCATTTTGGAGGGGAGATGCTGTATATGTCAGCTCGTTTCCCAGATTATAACTGTGTGCACTGAGAACTTGGGAAGCGCGGATTAGAGTCACTGTCCAAGGATCCTTTCGTGGAAGTCCACGTGGGATAGTAGCTGACGCAGGAGGGGTCAGTCAAGTGGACTAATGCTGGTGTGACTTTTCATCTGTCTTGTCTTGGCTCATGAAAAAGTGAGGTGGTAGCAAATGGACGCTTGACATTTGTCATTTCCCCCCCAATAGCTGAAATCTCTAAGTTGTGTTAAAGAATATTGTCTGATACAGTGAATTTGTGTGTTGACTTCATTTGCTGGACAGAGGCGTGTGCTGAATCCACGTTGTAGACAGTGGTCCGTTCTCTTATTCCCTGCAGTGTTCTCATGAAATGATTTATATAAACTAGGGATTTAGTTATATAAACTGATATAAACTGGCAAATCAGTGCCCACAGATCGTATCTGACCTCACCATGCTGATCTGTTTCTCTGCCTTCTGCACCACAACTGCAAAACTCAGTAGTTGGGACAGAGACTGCATGGCTTGCGGTGCGTGAAATGTTTGATAGCTGACGCTTCACAGCAAGGCATGTTGGGGCTCTGGCTTGGAACGCTTGTCCTAAGTACAACACTAGTTTTCTACAGTGTAATAATATGCCTATCAATGCCATTTTGGAGCATGACTTTTTATATATGTTAAAGACTTTTCACGACAGTTACTTTTAGTGGTGCTGTCGTTGAGTATTAGGTGTAAATAATTTTGGGGTTATATCATCAAGTATCTTAGTCTAATTTTTGATCCTCCCAACAACCTGTGCGTGTTGTGGATATAGTTGTAGAGGCGGTCTTAACCAGCTTCTCTGTACTGGGCTGTTTGGTGTGTCTGAATACATTTTTGAGACTAGTACCCTTAAACAGTTTTTATCTTCACAAGTATGTGATTTAACCTAAGTGTACAGTAGATTCAAGGCTTTGTTGTACTGTCGAATTATTACGATATATTGAAGATTACTACTTTAGATTTGTGACTGATAAAGAAATACCTAAAATCTAATGGGAAACCTCCTTCCTTACAGAAACGGAAGGCTTCAAAATCGACACGATGGGCACCTACCACGGCATGACCCTCAAGTCTGTGACGGTAAGGCCCTCCGACCACAGCGCTCCTTCTGCCCCACTCGTTTTGTGTGGCGGCGGAAGTGGAAGAAATCTTTACTCTTTGGTATTTTCCGTTTGAAACAATCATTAGTGACCAGTTGTGTCGTTAGAGCTGTGTGTGGTTATTTGATTCATGGGTGTCCTTATTTTTCTTTCTTTCTTCTTTTTTTTTTAAACTGAGTTGGGTGTGTTTAAATCTGTTGTGATTAACTGCAAGTAGGTAGGGTGCTACCCGGTTAGAGGATTTAAAGCCAGTGAGAGGGCCAGGGTCCAGCTTGGAGAGCTTCTTGCCCTAATATCTTACGGTCTTGAAAAGACAGAGTACAGTGTTGATGCAATGCTACAAAGTACATACTTGACAGAACCAAATGCTCAGATGTCCGTGATTATAAGCCTTTGGCTCACTTTTAGCAATCTTTCTGTTTTATTTTGTTAACCCACAATCTGAAATCTCTAAGCTGTATGTGTTTTTTAACACTCAATTTTTAGTGATAGGACATGGCGACATAGAGCAGGAATTCTATTAACCTCATTTTGCATATTTATGTTACAGATAATTACACCTTTTAGACTTTAAAATACTTAGTATATGCATTAATTAGAGTACTGTACATTTAAAACATGGCTTCCAAGCTTTGTTTTGGGAGTCATCAGACCTTTGAGGACGCAGGGACATAGAGTGGTCCTTTATTCGCTTTGATGGCTCACAGGTGAGGTAGATCTTGCCATGCTCTACTCATTTCCAGAAACAGCATTTAAATGTGGAGACGCTAATATTAAAAGTTGACTTTTTTCTTTTTCCCTTGGACTTGAGGATTAGATATTGTGCTGATAGTACAGCTGTTTTTAAATTGTCATTGGATTTATTTTCATAATTTTGAACTTGTACATGGACTCGTTCGTTCATTCGGCACTGTGTGAGACCTTGTCCTGGTTTCTGGGACTGCAGCTGTGACCGAGACAGATAGGGCTTTTCAAGGAGGAGAAAGAGGGAGGCGTCTGTGAGGAGGCGATGGGTGAGCAGAGGCCTGGCAGGAGAGCGTCCCGTGAAAGACAGTGCAGAGGTCACCACGACCCAGGCCCAGCAGAACCACAGCAGGAAGGCCAGTGTCTCAGAGGCCAGTGAGTGCGGGGTGAGTGATAAGGGGTCAGACACACCCGTCTTCTAACATCGGCCACCTCCTTCCTGACTTCACAGTGTAACTCTGTTAGAGTAAACCTAAGTTTGTAAAGATTCCTTTATTGACATTTTTGAGTACAGAACTCACCTATTGAATTCCCCAAGTGAATTAGTGTGGAAGCAAAATTGTTTTCCTTTGGTAGCCATCAGAGTAAGTCTGTGGTTATTGTCGTTTTTACTTTTGTTTCATATGAAATGCCATTAAGTTGGTTTCATTACTGAGTTTCCATGCAAATTGTAAAATCAGTGATGGTTTTGATAGTGATTCTTTTTACAGGACAATTTTTCTCAAATCCAAGGGCTGCCTCTTGGTGAAGCAGTGAGAGAATGATACGGCTTCTTCCTCATCAGAGACTTTGTTCTTAAATATGCTAATGAGGAGGCAAGTTGAAGCACATTTGTGGTGTGCGGTAATAAGGAAATAATCACAGGAAGACATTGTATCGGACTGCAACAGAAAGACAAAAAGTGGTCAAATGTCTAGTGTCTTAGTATTTTAATACCCATTTTGGATCTCTGCTGCTTATGACCTGATTTACTTTAGCAGTTCTCACAGAATGCTTACAGAAGTATGAACTGGAAAGCTTTGAAGTTACTCTGATAATTGTTTCTTTTAAAAAGTTAAACCTCAAGCCCATGCTGCTTTCCCCCCTTCCTTTTTCTTCTGGAATTACTGTGTATTTGTGAGCTTATGAGTTTCACCAATTTTGTACCTTATTCTACAACTAAGTTTCTTTTATGATATCCACCCAGACATTCGGAGTAGTTAAGTGTCTGTGAAAGGCTTAATGTGTTACACAGATGTGACACAGTTCATTTTGTTGCCATTGTTCTTCAGGGTTTCGATGCACCGAGCTGACATACAAAGTTACTAAAATGAGAATCGGTCTGCATTAGGGTTGATCTATATGACTAAGTTCCAGACATCAGAGTTCTGTTGGAGATGTAAGACTAAATTAATGAATTGATTCCTGCAGATGGCTAGAAAATTTTTACACAAATTAATGTTTCTGATGTGTTGTAGAGAAAAGGTATGTGTTTTGATAATAAAATAACTTCATTAGAATCATAAATTATTGGGATTTATAGAAATTAATGCCCAGCCAGGGTTTGGTAATATTTGGTTAGTACTTCACAAAAGTAATAAGTTACTCAAGTTTATTATAGGAACAGAAACCCAGGTGTTTTTATAGTTAGTTACAAGGTTATGTAGTTGGGTCACTGGTTAATTTTGGCTGAGGTCAAGAAATGCGTTTCGTAGTAAAAGTTCCAGCGGCCAAGGCATGAATGTGGAAGGGTTGTTAGAGGGCTTTTCTCAACTTGTGTGCCTGTTTCAAAGTGTATTACTTGGGTTCTAGAATGTTTAGGAATACTAGATTAAACCAGATTTTGTGGTACAGTGATGTGATCGTTTTTAATAGATGAATCAGAAGTGTGCATTCTGATTCCCAAGCCTGTTTGTCCTTAGTTTTGCCTTTTTCCTCTGTCCTGTTGGGAACACTGGGGAGACCCAGCGTTGCTCCAGGTCACTTTCAGGGAAGCTGTCTTAGAAGTTAGAGGTCGAAAGTAGAAACCATTTAGTACAGGGACAGCAGAATATATTTTCATGGATTCCTTTTATGAAAGGGACCATATTACCTCAGAAAATGCCACCTGCTTGTGGTTTAATGAAAATTAAATTCCGTAAATGAGAGGGGTTGATGAAGACCTTTCTTTGTTAGGTAGTAGCAAGGAACTTAGCTGTGGTTCAGCTCAAGAGGGACTATGAAAATATGATCCGAGTACCTCCTCTGTTGTCTGTACCAGCGAGTTTCCATTGGTGTGCTGCGAGAATGTTTAAAATATGCACCACCTGACTGTTTAGTCAGGGGAACTGGCCTCTTTCCCCTTACATTGTCAAATAACAAAAGGACAACAGCCAATCCAACAACAGCCATCTGGTGTGGATAATCAAAATTACACCTGTTTTGTGTCAGATCAGCAAAAAGTGTATTTTTTGGTGTGCCACAGAATTTTAGTAATTAAATTTCATGGTCCATGAGTTGAGAGAGGTGTGGTAAATCGCCGATCTGTAAGGATCTGGTTGTTGAATCCAGCGCGCCTTCATTTCAGCCTCCTGCTCCAGCTAGCTCAGCGGGGGGCCTGGTGCCCCCCCCCCTGCCCCGCCCCCAACTGTCCGTGGATCACCTTGCTGTCTGTGCAGTTTTGAGGTGTTTTGCACTCTGAAATTGGGCAGCTCTAAAGCTTTCCTTTCAGATCGATATTCGAGTTGACTCTTACGGGCAATAGTTCTGACAAGTCTTTGGGGAACCATTTTTCTAGTACTAAGTAAACTTGCGTGGATTTTCAGTCTGTGCTAGGGGTGTAATATGACCATCAACCTTTACTTTCTAGAAGGATCCAGAATCTCAGTCTCTTCTCGAACTTCTATTCTTAAGAAGAAAGGCATACCTTAGTAACCTCCCTGCGCCCTGTGTTGCAGAGTCTTTTCATTCTTGCTCAAGTACTGATTGACTTGTTTGTGTCTGCCCAGAGGGGGAGGGGGCTGTGGGGGCAGCAGACACTGTACCAGGTCCTGGACAGCAGAGATGAAAGACTGGCACGTTCTCATGGACTTCATCCAGGGTCCCTTGGAAAAGAGATGCCATAGTCCCTCAAAGAAAATTGTGGCCATGCTGAGTGTGTGCCATGGGAACCAGAAACTGGGGGGTTTTCTAGAAGTTGGGCTGGTCCATTGAGGGGCCAGTAGTGGGAATGAGGCCTGAAGTTTGAGCTGGGGTGACTGGAAGGCATCAGGAAAGCACATCTAGGAGTAGGGCCTCCAGTCCATTTACCATCCTGGTGGGGAGAGCAGGGCAGGTAGGAGGATGCGGAAGACTGCTTATTGTGTAGATTTTACCAGTGTGCATAGGAGTGATTCTTCCCCAACATCTGTCTGATGCTGCCTGCCTGGTCAGCCTGAGCACATCACACGGGCAGCCAGGACGGCCAGCTGCTTTTGCGAGCCTGTCTCCCCAGGTCTCCCACCACAGTGGATGCAGCCTTGAGCAAGTGGGCGCTACCTCTACCAGGAGGGGTATTTTCTCCTGTCGCCCCAGATCTCATGGCCTGATGCCTTTTAGCCATCCTGCTTCCCTCCTGTGCACCACCTTCTAGGGCCACTGGTCCTCTCATTTGAAGTCCTGGTCTAAGTAAAGGTGGTTCCTGCTTGTTTAAGAGAAATGAAGCAGTGGGAAACACTGGATTGTCAGCCCTGGCTTTGAATCCCAGCTCTTCCATTCCCTCTGCAGCTCAGGAAATTAAGAAGTCACTTCACTTTTCTGTCAGCGGACGTGTTATTTTATTTACTGATTGATTGATTTTGTCATACAAGGCAATTTTATTTAACACATTAAAACTTCACAGGTCACGGAACAACTGCCCAGCCTTGCAGCTACTACTGACACTTTCCCCAGCACAGAGAGGCCAACGTGTTGGAGTATCTGACTCTGTTTTTAACCTTTATAAAAAGAGGTTTCTGGTAGTCAGAACAAGGAATCTCTCGTTTGTTGCTTGAAAGCCCACAATGGGGTCATTGGTTTGTAGGCTTGCTGCTTAGCAACCTGCTGCACTTGCCTGCCTTCCCTCCTGTTGTGAAGTGCGGTGGACCCGGGAGGGGGCTGACGGTGGGTGGGCACACAACAGAGGCATGCATGTGGGCTACTCAGGAGAGGTGTGTGTGTACAGCACAGACCAAAAAGTTTCTCTCTGTCTGGATGCTTGGGTGTAGCCTGAAGCATGGGAAGTTACCACGTGCTGCCACACCCCGGCCTGTTTGCTATGGTCTGGGTGCAGAGTGAGGCATCTGCACCCTGGTTCCTGCGGGTCAGGTGTTTCCCTAGGACTCACTGTGACAGACAGGTGCTGTTTGCTCCCAGCTTTCACCGCATGAGTAGCTTTTAATGCATTGCCATCAAATCTGCATAATGTGGAACTCCCTTCAAAGAAAATAGCATATTCTAATTCTTGAGCATTACGGGAGGCTTTTCTTCATCTGGATTTGGATTCAGTTCTTCAGAGGTGAGAGACTTCAAACGTTCGGCTATTGCAGCGCCTTGGTCTGAACGTCTTATAAATTCCCGTTGCTTATTGCCAGCTTCTAGCTCAGGCCAGGTCAGTCCTTCATCCTTCTTAATCAAGGAAATTTCGGAATTTTAATACTGTTGTTATTATCATCCTTATACTGCTTTCAGTGTCAGTAGATGAGCAGAGATTTCCTTCCCCAAACCTCTGACCTTTCAGCACAGTGTTGATGGGATCAGGTAAAAACTCTGCTTCAATGTCCTCTTAGTACTCACTTCTGGAAGCCAAGTTGTGACTGTCACACCGTCTCTAGTGTATTGCCAGTAACACAGCGGCTTTTTGATTTTTGGAAATCATTTTGTTTGTCCTTATTTTCTTCAGTATCTTGACCAGCTGGAACGAGTGTGAAGGACTTGAGACAATCATTAGACCCTAATGATTGGGCTCATTAGGGCTCATTAGACCCTAACCCCATTGGGCTCATTAGTGGCATGATGTGGTCCTGATTTTCCATGGAGAATATCACACTTAATAATTTCATAGTTTTTATTATCTTTGTTTTTCTTACTGATAGTGACGCACCTCAAGGAAACAAACCATTACCTTTCGTGTCTGTTGCTTCTTTCTCTCTTCAAAGAAGTAGGGTAGCTATTGAATGTTCTAGCTTTCAGCAGTGAGATCCTGTGCATTGTGATGAAAGGGTCCCTGTTCTTCATTAAACATGGTCTCCTAGTTTTCAGACACACTGTGTCCACACCTGTTCCATGAGATACACTCTTCTAGTTCCACCTGTCAGGACCCAGGCAGAAGATGTAAAGTGGATGGCTACACAGAGGTGACTGTCATACGCCATTGAATCTGTAGGCAGTCCAGGTACCTCTCGTGGGCTGTCCTAAGGTAGTGTCCAGCACCACTGGGAAGTTCATAATTCTTCCAGGGCCGTCTATGTAGTAGACATGGTCTTGATACTGTGAGTCACAGAGTGGATGACTACCATTCCCAAGCACACGTGTTCCAGGGTATGTTGATCCATCTCAACAATTTCCTTCTGCGTCAAGTTCCAGCTGAGAATAGGGCAGTGGCTCAAGGGAGAGTTTATAACCCTTGGATCAGGGATCCAGCAGAGGCCTCTTCACCTGCAGGGCGCTCTCAGTCGCGGACCATAGTGTGAGAGTTCAGGAAGCTCTTTTTAAAAAAATTTAATTATTGTTCAAGTACAGTTTTCCATCCCCCACTTCCATCCCAGCCCACCCCCCCGTGTTCCCCACCTCCCTCCCATTTCTACCCCCCTTAGTTGTTCTCCACGTGTCCTTTATACTAGTTTCTATGAATCCTTCCCCTTTTCCCCTGAAATTCTCTCCCCTCTGGTCCCTGTCAGCCTGTTCTGAATTTCAGTGTCTTTGGTTATATTTTGCTTGTTTGTTTGTTTTGTTGTTTAGGTTCCTGTTAAAGGTGAGATCATATGGTATTTGTCTTTTACCGCCTGGCTTATTTCACTCAGCATAATGCTTTCCAGTTCCAACCATGCTGTTGCAAACCGTAGGAGCTCCTTCATTCTTTCTGCTGCATAGAATTCCATTGTGTAAATGTACCATAGTTTTCTGATCCATTCATTTACTGGTGGGCATCTAGGTTGCTTCCCACTCTGGGCTATTGTAAATTGCGTTGCTATGAACATTGGGGTGCACAGGTTCTTTTAGAGTTCAGGAAGCTCTCGTCGAATGGTCTGTGCTTCTGTCATAGCACAGAGGCTGGGAAGCCATGTGGCTCCCATCCCAGAAAACACTGCCTCTGTCCTTATTTTATAGTAAAGATGGCTTTCTCATCTGGAGAAGGGTATTGTAATAACCTCCTCTGGGACTCCTTTCGAGGTTTAAATGCATACAGGTATACCTTGTTCGGTGTTGTTCCTTTCAGGACTGTTTAATTGTTGCACTGAATTCATTGTAACAGCTACTGCAGAAATACTGTTACATTAAACATAATGTTTTGTAAACTTTTTATACTTAACAGAAAACACCATTTCGTTAAGTTGGTAGTATTTGGTGTGAATACTTACTTGGATAGGTGGGTATTAATCTCCTTATTCTGGTACTTTCTTTGTGGTAAGAGACAATAAAATCTCATTTTATCCTAATATTTTGTCAGCATAATCAGGAATTTAAAGAACTCTCATCTGAGGATACGTTTATTGATTTTAGAGAGAGAGGAAGGGAGGGGGGAAGAGAGAGAAAGAGAAAAAGAAACGTCGATTGAGGGAGACCCCAGTCAGTTGCCTCCCAAATGCGCCTGACAGGGGACGTAACCTGCGGTTTGGTGTGAGGGACAATGCTTCAACCAACTGACCCACCCAGCCAGGGCCGTGATCAGCCTTTTGATGCTAACAACACTTGAAGAAAAATGAATTATGGCAACAGAACTCCTATTAATAGGTATTAGGAAATTTTAATGCATATTAAGTAAAAGTTTATGTATCTTACTAGATTTACTGAAAATCCATTGCCCTAATAAATTCAATAAAAATTTAAAAATAAGTAAATATAATGAAAATCCAGTGCACAGTGTATGATATATTTGGTGTAAAGCTATAATTAAACTCCATTAGTTTAGGTTTGTACTTCATTAAAGAGTTTATCTACAATTTTAAAATATATGTAGACCTTAGGAGCATTTGAGAGCTTGCTTCCAGGCATATGTCATCAGTTTAGCGCAAATAAACTCAAAAAATTCTCTAAAAAACAATGTAAAAGTAAATATTTTAGTGATTTTGATACTATCTATAACGTATCTTTTAAATTTAGTCTACCAGTGATCACTCAGTTAATGCTGTGGTTTCGAAACTCCTGAGACTTATTTTTGAAAGAAGCATTGAAAGAATTATTCAGGTACTTAGATCAGAAATAACCCAAAAACCATTGTGTAATTTTTAATGACAGTGTTAATGTCATCTTGTCTCGACGTGGTTTAATTCTATTCTTAGAATATGGCACATGATGACATATTCTAAGAATAGAAAAGCCCTGGCCAGGTTGCTTGTTTGGTTTAGAGCCTCATCCCCATGCCCTGAGGTGGTGGGCTCTATCCCTGGTCAGGGCGCATGCAGGAGTCAACCATCGAACGCATAAACAAGTCTGACAACTCGTTGAGCTTTCGCTCCCCCTCCCTCCTTCCCTCTCCTTTCTTCCCTCCTCCTCCCCCTCTGTCTAAAATTAATAAACTGAAAAAAAAAAGAATAGGAGAAAACTAACCGGTTAGGAAATATAATGGTATTTTGTTAATTACATGATGAAAATTTGTGCCTTGAAATTTCAGTTTGATTGTATATACTCTTTTAATTGTACGTCCATGTGTAATGCTGTAGTTACGTATGACTCATGCGCAAAAGCAGACTAACTTCCTTGAAATTTAAGTCTCCTGCACGTAGTACAATGTAGCTTCTAATTTCTATGTACCTTCATCAATACAATTTGAATTTCTCTAATTTTAACAAAATTATTTACCAGTATTGAATGTGTTTCACTTTTAAATTCTGACTCCTTCTCAGTGTCTTTGTAGACTAACCACCAGTTTTTTAAACACAGATGTGATTTTGTGTATATATATTTTTCATTGCTTTGAGGAAAAAGATTATTTCCTTTCATTTTGTGATAGATGATCAGAATTCATTCATATGAAAAACAACCTACTATGTTTGATAACATGATAACATGCTCTAATTGGTGTTTAGCTATTTCTTTGATGGATACTTTTCTGCTGGCTGTTGTTGGCAGAGTTTTAGTTTGCTGTCTCAATTTCAAGGTCTTCATAGGTTGGTTTAAATCTTCAATGAATTTCCAATCTTCTATGTAAATTCAATATTCAGATTTTCTGTCACTTAGTATTTCTGTCATTTTTCATTGGATTGTCTAGTTAGTTCATCCCTACCCCCACCGTGCCAAACCTCATGTAATCTTTAATTCTAAGTTTTGATTTTTTTCCAGATCTTTTTCTTGATGGATGTTTCTTTTAGTGTTGTTCCTCTTGTCTTTCCTGCTTCTCATGTTCCTCTCTGAGCGACTGTTGCTACTTCTATTGTAAATACCTGTTTTAGGCCCTGGCTGGTGTAGCTCAGTGGATTGAGCACGGGCCTGCGAACCACACGATCGCGGTTCAGTTCTCAGTCAGGGCACATGTCTGGGTTGCAGGCCAGTTCCCAGCAGGGGACACATGAGAGGCAACCATATATCGACATTTCTCTCCTTCTCTCTTTCCCTTTTCCTCTAAAGGTAAATAAGTAAAATCTTTTAAAAAAATAAAAATAAATACCTGTTTTAAACTCTTAACTGCTTCTGGTCTGGATGAAACTAAAGTTTTATTTGAACTTTTAGAATAGTGTTTTACTGTGAATAAATTGAAGATACATTCATTTGTGATACTGAGGAATTAAAGTTCTTAAAGATTTTTGTTTTAATTGGAGACAAAAGCCACACCATAGACCCAGATAAGTGTCTCCTGTTGAGGTTGTCATAGTTTTTGTTGTCATGAAAAATCTTTACATTCAGATTCTTGTGGTAGTGTGTAGTAAGATCAAGCATAATTATTTTGATATCAAGTCATTCTGACACTTTGACAAATTACAGTGAGTCAGAAATAATTCAGTTTTTACAAAGTGCCTTTCTTACGGAGATGACAAAGTGCCTTTTTGTCGTCTTTGTCTTATATTTGTTGCCATAAACATCCTGGAATTGAATTTTTGTGTGTTTTAATATATCAAACTTGAGAACTAAAATTAAGCAGGTCCTCAGCTTTTCAAAAAAAATTTAACTGCTATTATGTAGAAGGCTTTTAGTTTTCTTTATTAGGAAACCCCCAAATTCAGCTTTTAATATGATAGAATTTAATAATTTATCTTGAGAAGGTGTATAAACACTTAATAATGTCTTTAGGAACTGTTGAGTTTTTTTTTTAAATATTTTATTTATTTATCTTTAGAGGGGAAGGAAAGGAGAGAGGAAGGAAACATCAATGTATGGTTGCTTCTCATGCATCCCCTGCAGGGAACTGGCCCCTGCCGGAAACCGGCCTGCAACCCAAGCATGTGCCCTGACTGGGAATCGAACCGCGATCGTCTGGTTCGCAGGCCCGCAGGCCCGCTCAATCCACTGAGCTACACCAGCCAGGAGGAACTGTTGAGTTTTAACATAGAGCTATCATAACCATTCTGATAGTAAATTTGTGGGTACATTATAATTTATTAAAAACCTTGGTATATATTGTTAGATTCCCCCCTTCAGTTACTTTAATGGAAAAAAACATTTAAAACTTTAGTTATTTGAGTTGAACTTTTGAAAAATCTGGATTAATTGTAATAGATAGCATTGATACACACTTGATTTATTTCTAAACTTTGAGTTATTATTAGTATTTTTGAAAAGCTTATGTAATTTTTTGAAGCTTCAGGCACCAGCATAAAGGTCATAGTGTGGCAGATGCTACAAAAACACTTCGGTGTGGCATCCCTGTGGTGTCACGTGTGCACTTGGTGTTGGGTCTGCTTGTAGACAGACCACTGAGCCCACTCCACAGTCACGCAGCCTGTTGCCGGGGGCCCGAAGGGCTGCCACCCGCTTCGTGGTTGTGGAGCAGCTCAAAGAGTGAGTCCCTGCCGTAGGGAGTCTGAGCAGAAGGTGGCGATTCCAACAGCGCATGGTGTTTGGAGAACAAAGTTACAAGGCTCTTTTTTTCCCTGTCAGTCAGGCTGAGGAAGCACTGTGCAGACAGAGGAGCCTGTTGGGTTCCGTGTCAGGTGAGGTGAGCAGGATGACGTGATGGGCAGGGAAGCCACCTTCCTGCAAGTGCAGACCGTGTCAGTGTTTCTGCTTAAGCTCGCTAAGCGGGAGAGGTGGGCGGCCCCCTCCACCACGCAGATGCAAAGGGTTGCTTTTTAATTAGCTGTTTTGTGACAACCGGGGAACCATCTTGTACAGTCCAGTTGCCTAAATAAGGCGTTGCTGCTGCCCGCATCCAGTTTTCCCCTTCTTACCAGTTCCGAAGACTAAGGGGCCCGGCCCCACATCGTTCCTGTATCTCTGCACCGACCCAGCCTCCCTCCTCTTCCTTCCACACTGTTCTTCCAAATTGTCAGGTGTTCTCAGTGTGAGGCTGGAACTTAATCAGTACCTACTAGCTTAGGACTGTAACTTACTATTTCTTCAAAACTATTGCTGTTTCTGGTGCCAAGATAGGCTAACTTGATCAAAGATGGCTGAGTAAGGAGAGAGAATTTCTTTTATGTTGGTGGCCATTGCTGTCGGACAGGGAGTGCACACTCGACAACATACGAGCAATTCTACAGCAGGTATTAATGACGCCACCTTCTTCCTGAGCCGAACAGAGAAGAAGGGACGTCCTCGTTAGCCTCAGGGAGCCCTGCCCCCTGCTCTGGGACCCCAGTCAGCCTGGAGAAAGGGGCATCTTTCATTCATTCGTTCTGCAGCCCAGGGTGCCTCTTTGTAATGACTTCTTTTTATGGGGCTTCTTTTTGCAAAGCAACTACTAAATGCCTTTTATCTTCCCCCCTTTTTTCCTTAATTTTGAAAAACTTAAGACATAAATGTAGAGAATTGTAATTAGTATGATTTTCTATCAGCCCATCACACAGATTTTATAATTATCATTTTAAAACCCCTCTTACTTCATCTATTCCACATCTCTAATTTTCCTCAAGTATCATAAAGCAAAATCCAGACACTGATGTTTTGTGCCTACATACTTTACACTTCTAAAAATCATGGGGTGTTTTTTTTTAAACCTAACCACAGAGGCGTAATCTCACATAACATAAAAATTTTTTTGGTATCCTTTCAGTTCATTTTCCAGTTTCTTTGATTTTTCTGAAAAATGTCTCTTTGGAGTTCATTTGTTGGAAATAGAGTCCAAACAAGCATCAAAAGTTGCATTTAGTTGCTAGGAATTTTAACTTTTTTTCCCTCTAGATTAGAGGTTCATAGTCTTTTTTTATGTCATGGACCCTCTTGGTGTACTGGTGAACCCTATGAGTCCCTTTCTCCGAATGTTTTTAATGTGTAATATAAAATACAAAAGATGACAAAACCTGTTCTAATGAAGTAAAGTTATCAAGGTATTTTAAAAATGCAAGTTATGACATGGTAGTTTGTACTTCTTTATGAATGTAGTATGTAGCAAGACCCAGTGAAAAATCTAATACATGCCAGAAATTTAACATATGAGCATAGACGTTATTTCAAATACATGTAGCAGTGGTGGTATGAAAATAACTGATTTCATATCAGATGACATTTCATGTCATCTGTTGATGACAAAGTCACAGCCATTGTTCATAGTCCTGTGGTTTGTTGCCTACATTCACAGAACATGGAAATGCTGATTTCTGTTAGAAGTTGGTGAAAATAAAATTGTTTTTCACATTCAGATTAGGGGCCCTCTGACTTCTCTGCACCAACGCCCTGCTGCAATGTAAAGGTTTGGGAAAGGTTCTTGCTACAGTTCTGTTTCACTGGCTTTTTCCTGCCAACTTGTCAGGCTCTTCTCAGCCGCCAGGCCTTTGTCTTTGGAGTGGTTTGCCTGGATCCTCCTCCTCCTTGCTCTTAATAAGACTGGCGCCTCATCATTCACGTATCTCAGTTCAGAGGTTACTTTCTTAGGAAGACTTCCCAGTGTATCCTAGTAATATTCTTGTCTGTTTATATGCTTGGATGATTCTTGGAACACGAGAATCTGAAGGCAGGAACCACATCGTGCCCTGCACTGTGCCTCGTATGGAGAGCAGTGCTTGGCACATGGATGTTACTTGAAAAATGTTTGTCAAAAGAATGATTCTTAAGCTCATATTACACATTCTATTTCTAGTTACTTTCCATACTTTCACTTGCGTGTAGAGTAGTAGTTAAAACCCTTAATGTTGTTGATGCTATAACATGTAGGTCCTCGGTGCCACTGGGCACCCCTTCATATGTTTCTGGTGGCTGTCTGTTACATTGTACCTGTGAGTCGGGTCTCACACGGTGTTTCTGTCTCAGTCCATGGCACTGTCCTGCACTCAGTGTGTGGGCTGGGACCCTTGGCGCGGTCTCGGGCCTGTGTTTGCTCTCCCTTGTCTGCAGTGTCTGGACAGCTTGATGCCTGCTGACCTTCCCAGCCTCTCTGTCTTGTATCCCTGGCGTCCTTTCTGGTGCAGACTGTTTTGTGTCTACCCTGGACTGTGCAGCAGCCTCAGAGTCGGTCTTCTCACATCGCTCCTGTGTCTCTGCAGTCTGTTCTGCATGTTGCTTCAAGCACCAAAGAACACAGAAGCCACTAGGCATGAACCAGCCTCTGCTTTTTTCTGCTTTCCCAATATTGTTATGTCTTCACTGGCTTCCATCACTTCTGGGGATAAAAACCGTCGTTCTTAATAGGTGCCACAAGTCTTGTGGTTTTACCTGTCCCAGTCTTTTTCTTCCTTTCTGGCATCAGTGCATGGCAGTCCTCCTCTGTATTTTTGTGGCATGTTTTTTTCCCACCTTGGGGTCATTGTACCGATTGTTCCTCTTCCCGGAATCGTGCCCATGTCACCAGATTAGCATCTAGTCACCACTTAGATGTTAGCTTGAACGTTGTCTCTGAGAAGGCTTTTCTGACCCTTGGCAGCACAGAGGAGGTCCAATCCCCTGTTCCATGCATTATGACAGATACCCCAGATACCTTTCTGCATACTTGAAGATTTGATATATGGCTCTGTCTGTGTAAGGAGTGTTGTCTCAACAACATAATGGTTGTTTTTGTTCATACGTCTCCTCACAGTTCATGTCTCAGTGCCTAGGCTCTCAGGAAATACACACTCTCAGGTGTTTCTTTAATCTTGAGGAGTATTGGGCTGACGGGTTTCTATTAGCCTAAGGTGAGAGTTCTGGAATACGGTAAAACATTTCTAGGTTGCAAACATCTTTTCCCAGTTTGTCATTTGTCTTTTGATTTTGTTTTTATTGCCATACAAGAAATTTTTTCAAAATTTTATGTAATCACAATTATAAATCTTTGGGTGTTTCTCAGTTTCGTCATATTTAGGAAAATTTCTTCTTCTCCCAGGTTATAAAAGAATTCACATTTTCCCCTCTAGAACTGGTTTGTTTCGTTATTAACATTAAGATATTTGCTCTTTTTGAAGATTATTCTGATACCTGGTTGAGGAACAGATGTAATTATTTTTCTTATGGTCATTCATCATTTGAATTCAGACCATGTATCAGAGCAAATATCTGATTCAGACCATGTCTTCTCTAGTTACTGTTATTGGTGTCAGCATCTGGCAAATTGTGGTCTCTTAAAAAATGTTTGAACGATTGAAAAATTCTCTCTTAAAGATCTAGTTCGGTCACTTTATGGAAGATTTGGTTATCTTCTGTAACTCTAGAAAGTTCTTTAAAAATATTTGAAATTTATTAAATTAGAGTAGACTTAGTGATTACAGTATGTAAGATACACTTTGTATATAATGCACATTAGCTTGTTAATGACTTCATTGTTCACTGATTTTTAAACCTGGGAAAATTGAAAAAATACATAAAAATGTAAGAAGAAAATAGACATTCCATTTTCCAGAAATCATTACCATTCCTGCTTTGAGCATTCATTTTTCTGTTTTTTTTAAATTTAATTATTTTTCAAGTACAGTTTTCTGTCTTTTATTCCCATCCCAGCCCCCCACCCCGTGCTCCCCCCCTCCCTCCCATTTCCACCCCCTTAGTTGTTGTCCATGTGTCTTTTATACTAGTTCCTCTAAATCCCTCCCCTTTTTCCCCTGAAATTCCCTTCCTCTCCCCTCTGGTCGCTGTCCCCCTGTTCTCTATTGTCTTTGTTTTTATTTTGCTTGCTTGTTTGTTTTGTTGTTTAGCTTCCTGTTAAAGGTGAGATCATATGGTATTTGTCTTTCACCACCTGGCTTATTTCACTTAGCATAATGCTTTCCAGTTCCATCTATGCTGTCACAAAGGGTAGGAGCTCCTTCTTTCTTTCTGCTGCATAGAATTTCATTGTGTATATCTACCATAATTTTTTGATCCATTCATTTACTGACGGGCACCTAGGTTGCTTCCAGCTCTTGGCCATTGTAAATTGTGTTGCTATGAACATTGGGGTGCATAGGTTCTTTTGGATTGGTGTTTTAGGGTTCTTAGGATATAATCCCAGCAGTGGAATTGCTGGGTCAAAAGGCAGGTCCAATTTTAGTTTTCTTAGAAAATTCCATACTGTTTTCCATAGTGGTTGTGCCAGTCTGCAATCCCACCAACAGTGAACTAGGGTCCCCTTTTTCCCACAACCTCTCCAACATTTGTTGTTTGTTGCTTTGTTTATGATGGCTATTCTGACTGGTGTAAAGTGGTATCTCATTGTGGTTTTAATTTGCATCTCTCTGATAGCTAGCAATACTGAGCATCTTTTCATGTGTCTCTGGATCCTCTGTATGTCCTCCTTGGAGAAGTGTCTGTTCAAGTCCTTTCCCCATTTTTTAATTGGGTTACTTGTCTTCTAGAGTGAAGTCGTGTGAATTCTTTGTATATTTTGGATGGGTTTTTATTTTTTTTAATATGCATGGTTGTGGAATAAGACCATACTATGTAGTATACTGATTTTGGGGGGAGGGACTTAGTACAGTATGAGAGTGGTTTTCTACGTTATTAAATAATCTCTAAATCTAAGTTTTAAATGACGGTAGTATTTTATTTTTAACCACCATAGTTTATTTAATCTCTGTTTTGAATGTGAAAATTTTTCGTGTGTTTTACTTCCTAGAATATTGCCTTACAATAGAGTTTTTAAAAAAGATTTTATTTATTTTTAGAAAGAAGGGAATGGAAGGAGAAAGAGAGTTAGAGAAATATCAATGAGTAGTTGCCTCTCATGTGGCCCCCATTGGGGACCTGGCCTGCAGTCTAGGCATGTGCCCTAACTGGAAATCGAACCAGCGACCTTTTGGTTCACAGTCTGCTCTCTATCCACTGACCAGCCAGGGTACCTTACAATAGATTTTTAACTGTGGGCTGATGATTCTTGTTAAATAGTTTTAAGTTGTCTTTCAAAAAGACTTTGCCACTTTACACTACCATCGGTACGTTCTATTCTCGTAAGTGCCATAGGCAGTTACTTAAAAAAAAATCTTCCAGTTTGATGAAGAAGGGACTGTACTAATTTTTAAGTACATTTATGTGATTAGTGAGACTGAATATATTTTATTCATTGGGTTATTTCATTGTTGTTTGTGATTTCTAGGAATTCTTTTTATATCAAGACTCTTACTGTTAATTATACATTTTTTTCTCAGTTTCTGTTCTGTCTTTTGTCTTTTAATTTTGTTTATGGCATTTGTTTGTGTAGATGTTGGTATTTTGTTTATCTTTTTCTGCTTCATTTCTTTCTCTCTGGTTTTTACTCTGTGATCAGTAAAATAGTCTCCTACCCCCTCATTAAAATGCTTAGTTGTACCTGGCTCATAATAGATTTGGTAATTATTAGTACAGTATTATACTTGCTTTCCTCAACTTGGAATTCATTTATTCTCTAATAGTGTTAGTTAAGTAACAGTATAACCTGAATCCTAAGCAGTAAACCTTGGACATCAGCCGGTTTTTCTATTGAATAATGGTATAATGATTCTAATTTGTTCATGATGCCAGGTTGGTGTACATGGTAGGGTCTCTTTCAGAGATATTTTTTATTTTATTTTTTAAATTTTTAAAAATATTTTATTTATTTATCTTTAGAGGGGAAGGGAAGGAGAGAGGGAGAGAAATATCAGTGTATGGTTGCCTCTGTTGAGGACACACAGTGTATCATGTGTCCCCTACCGGGAACTGGCCTGCAACCCAGGCATGTGCCCTGACTGGGAATCGAACTGCGATCCTCTGGTTCGCAGGCCTGTGCTCAATCCACTGAGCTACACCAGCCAGGGCCTTATTTATTTTATTTTATTTTTTTAGATACAACTGCCTAATCCTTGTGCCTATGCAAACCAAAATTGTTATTGCTTTATAGTAAGTTTTTATCATCATTTAAATTTTCTTAGCTACTGATACTTTTTTCCATATTCTATACCTTTAGTCATTTAATGATTTCCATTCACATACTCTACAAACTTAAAAAATTTTAAGAGAAGGCTCTTGCTTTAGTATTTTAATCTTGCCTTTGACTAATTTTCTGAGTTCTTTTTATTCTTTGAGTCAGTTGATCTGTTAGGTGTTATAAATAAATACAAATGTTATTTTCATTTGTAGTTATATTTCAGTTCAACAATTATTGAACTTGAGTTAATATAATATATATTTTAATGTGCTGTTGATATACTTTTATTTTTTTCAGTGTTTATGATACTGTGTAAAGAGGGGTACACATTTAGAATCAGTCAGAATTCAATTGCAGGTTGAAGTAATTAAATCAGTAAACAGACCAAGGCAGCTGCTTTAACTCTAACTGTTCTGTAGCTCAGTCGTTTGCTGGGGGAGAGCGCAGGGGACAGTCCTGTAGAGCCAAGGATGCTCTTTTCCTCCGCTGGCAGACTGTATCTTGAAAGCAGTGAGGTTTGTTGCCGTGTTATGCTTGGGTGAGGGTGTGTGTTTGTGTGGATGGAGTGCACGGTAATAGGTTTCTTCCTGAAGTCAGGATGCCCTTTTTTAGTATTTGACGTGTGTAGCCTGCCTTCTGATACCCTGATAATCTGCAGGGTATATTAAAAAATGTATAGTGTGAATATTACTTTTGCTTTCTAAATCTCTGTTAATGTAATAGTCAGATCTCGTAGTTGGGCAGCAAACACTGGGGGTGGGCAAGCCCAGATCGGCTGGGTCGGAGTGTCTTACTGCCTCATCACGACACATACTGAGTAAACCAGTGGGGCGGGTACATGCAGCACTACTTCGTTGAGAACAATTGGTTGTGTTTCAATAGAAGCACCTTTTGAGATTGGTAAGTGCCATGCCTGTTGTCACAGATGTGTCTCAGTGCTCAAAGGAGCAAGAGGTAAGCATAAAGCTTTATGCTTTCTCAAGGTTCTGGCCACCCGACATCAGCACTGGAAAGGAGAAGTATGGTAACTGAAGGACAAACGCCCTCTCCTTCTCTTTACTTGCACCTAGCAGCAGGCTCCCCTGCAGCGGACCAAGAGCAGCACAGAACAGGAGACTAGTGGACAGCCCGTGTCCAGTGCTGTAGCCCCCACGGTGGTGCCACAGGAAATGTGCGGCGAAGCAGTGCAGGCATTAGGTAGAGAGTGGTCTTTGAAAGGCGCCCTGCCGCTCAGCGAGCCGCCGAGGCCCTCCTGCTTCAGGCGTGGCGCTGCCTCCAGGCAGCAGTGCGGTGTGTGTGCAGTGCTCTGACACGGTGCCGGGCAGGGTAGGTTGCCTGCTGCCCAATGGTTACTATTCCCATAGGGCGTTCGGGGAGCAGATAGTCATGCTGGGGCGGTTGAACTTGACTGCGATTGTGCTGCATGGTGAGAGGTGACAAGTGTAAGTTTTACACTTGAAGTAGAATTTCATCACTTAAAATCTTGAGCAAAATAAACACATAAGTATTAAAAGTTTTGCTATTTTTTCTTCTAAAATATCTATTAACACTGAGCATACAGATTATTTTGTAATTTTTTTCCTTGACCAAATGTAACATTGTCATTTAAAATTATGTTTTCATGTATAATAAAAATTTCATAGTTCTGGGCAAGAGTAAGGCACAGTCAGTACTTGGTGAAATATTTACATATTTTAAATATACAGAAATTTTTTGCTGAAGAAATCAGCTTGCATATTGTTGACAGTGGAAGGTCAAATATAAATTAATCATAGAATATTTCTTTTCAAACAAGGATTCTCAGCAGTAGTAAGAAACTGTTTTTTGGTCTAGTGCTCTTTGAGAACTCAGTATTGTCAGTTACCGTCAGTTTTTAAGAAAATATCAGGGGTTTAAAAATGATTTTAAACTGATGCCTGAGATAGGAGGAATTTAGTTGTCTATTAAGAGTTGTTTTTCACAAGTCAGCTTTTTAAACTTCAAGTTTTAAAAGTTGGAGGGGAGATAGTATTTTTTAAAGATCCTGCACCGTGACCATGCACATGCTGGACAGATGGCCCGGGCTCTGGTTCTGCACACACACGCACATGCATCCACTTGTCTTTTTCCTTCTGTGCTAGGGGCATAAATGAGAGAATTGCTCCACACTGAGGGACGGATTCATTCTGCCTTTCATCAGACTTAGCTGCTTTGGTATTATTGTCATCTTATGTGTGACTTTTATTTAGTAATTTGGAGGTTTAACTTTAGTATTTTTGTAATATATGGAATTTAAATTAAGTGAAAAACCAAGAACTGAGGGTGTTCGCTCAGCTTTGAGAATTACTGTATATAGAATAGAACACTGAGACTAGTGACTTGAAAATGGGAGATAAATTGAGTATAAATAGAATTCAGCATATTAGATAATCAGTACCATGTCTGTGATTCTAAACTTTATCAAATGTTACAATTCTGATTTGACAAGATCTCCAGAATCAAAGATACAAATGATCATTATTAGAATTAGGATAGGTAACATTCTTACTAAGCAATAAATTTACATAGTTGTATGAAATAAAAACACCATTTTAGAGTTAGTAGTTTTAGTATTTCCTGATTTTTAATTTTGTAATGGAATCAAACAGAATTACTGAGAAAATATTTGTACCATAACACTCAGTAAAGCTTTTTTGTTTACCTTTTTTATTAAAAAAACCGATAAAAGTGCATTGAATACATCGTTCATCCTAGAATCAAGTGTTCATCCAACATTTGTAGTTTTCTCCCACTCCCCCCAAAAGATTTTTAACTGGGGATGCAGACTGTTCGTCATCTACCAAATTAAAAACTGCAGGTTTTTGTAAACTGGCACTTGGGAAGAAGTAGGTGCCGAGAAATGATTAAGTGTTGGCGTGTGTACTGCTGCTGCCAGGAAACCGGCCTCCCGTATGTTGCCGCTTGGCAGACACGCGTCTTAAAAATGGATTGAATGAAGCTGCTGCTGCTGCCCTCTTTCCCCTTTATCTGTTTCTAGCAGTGCGTTCTCTTTGTGCCTGTGAGTTATCACTTCTGCCGCAGTGAGGAACATGATGTATTTCTACAGATATGCTTGAAGTGAGGTGGAAGTTCTCCTTCAGACTGCAGTCACCACGCTCGTGGAATAACTCCTTCAGATACTAGTGTGGCCCTGGCACCAACGAGAAAACAAATTTGTCTGTTTTGAAACGTTTAAATTTTTGTTTTCATAAAAATTTGAGCCTGAGACACATTGATTTTTCACATTTTATCACATCATTTCAAAATAACTTCCTCAATATATATGAGTCTTCATAAAAGAAAATGAGTATCTCAATTGTTTTTTGAAAAATAAGTACTTAGATGAGAACAGATTGATGAAACATCTGAACTTTATAAATGTGTTTTTCTGGAGTAACTCAACTAAATCTTATTGCACGGAATACAGTTTTTAGAATTCCAGAAAATCTGTCCTTCACACAATTACAAAGTTTCCTTAAAATTGACAGTGATGTTTTATTTACATATAATTATATATCGAGATGTAGAACTGAGTCTAAAATGAAGGCTCTTTTGACTGTCTCCATTTCTTAAATAAAAATTTATGTGGAAAATATATGCAAAGACATCTTATCGGCCCCTAATGTAAGACTAGAGCCATGGTGAATGCATGCTTGTTATTGCATGTTAATACACAGAATCGCCGTATACAGTTTTCTCCTAAATCCTCTCAGGGTGCCTTTTTGTCCTATAATGTACTTTTAAGAATTATCTTTTAAGAAATTAAAAAAATACTTTTGAAAATTTTTTATGTGATGAGTTTTAACTAAAACTTGTTCTATGGTTATAATCAATCTTAATTATACATGCTTTTAGCAATATTTTACAGATTGCCCATTTGGGAAAAAAGTTGCCTTTTTCTAGTGCAGTTTACGGTGGCGATACCTGCCTGCCTTTTCTTTTGCTGCATTGGCACAAGCATTGTGCTTATTTTGTTGTAAATGGTTCCAATACTTTATCAGTTCACTGGGCTGGAACTGATGAGAGGTAATCAGATGGCTGTATTTACAGCTCGAATAAGAAACCCGCCAGTGATTGAACACAAATTCATTGGGAGGGGGAACAGGGTCAATCCTCAACTTGGCGAGGCAGATCCCTACATACACATCCTCCAAGTGCAAACGACGGATACTTAAAGAAACTTTAAATATCTTCTCTGCCAGATCTCCGGAGAAAACATAGCCAGTCCCAGAGCAGAAGACCGGGTAGCGCTCGCTTGGGTAGAGGTCTGGTGGCATGTACCATTTGCTGTCTTTGTTTCGGTTGGGTGCATATCCTCTCATTAGGTAACCAGTAAAATAGTTATGTCTGGGAGGCAGGTCTGGCTTCAGTAACTTATGTATTAAATACTCAGTGTTGACAAACATGTCGCTGTCGGTTTTCATAACGTAAGGAATATGTGGGCAGTATGTTGCGACCCAGTTCATACCCATCAGTGTTTTAATGGTCAAGTTGTAGTATGTATCTAAGTATTCCTGTTGGACTATATCATGGTACTGCCTGCTCTCCTCCAGTATCGCACGCTGAAGGTAGCCATTTAACTTGACACTTAGGCCCAACAAAAAAATCCGCGTGATTTGGATACCAGGGGCTAGACTTTCGTTGCCCCAGGTTTGCCGAATAGCTCTTCTAGCTTCGATTTGTCCAGGTTCTGCTGCTATTAGTAGGATTAAAAAGGGGCTTTTCTCCTGGCATTTGTCAGGTTCGTTGATAATATATTTGAAGTGGTAAGAATTTGGATGTCCGGTACCCTTTTCGTGGTAGATGCTCCCGTTGGCACTGAGTGTGTTCTCCAGCCCTGTGACTCCTTGTGGCGACAGGTCTGTGTTGTTGGAGTTGGTTGCAGTTTGAGGCCTCAGAGTTTGAGGAACTGTTTCTTTCCAAATATTCCGAAGAGAGCTGTGGTTTGTCTCACTTTTTGTAGAACGAAATCCTCGGAAAGTGTAGGTCAGAGGGTTTTCTTTGAATCCGGCTCGGCCTGGTAGCCAGTCGTGATGATTGAAGAACAAGAACATGGCGAAGAGAAACACCAGGGAGAGGGCGCCGATGAGATGGGTCCGGAACAGAGACCGCTTGGCCCAGCAGCAGTGACGCCGCCTCCACTGCAGCATGTTGCAGACGGCCGGGGTCAGGAGGGGGGACTGCGGGCCGAACAGGTGCTTTCCTCTGCGGGTTCACTACTGCTCTTCAGTAGTCATGTTCTGTTCAGTCACGTGGTCTCCCTTGGGGTCATTCTATAAAGATAAAGCATACAAGTTTACAAAGTGCTAAGTATTACAGAGATGCCTGAAAGAGACTTTGGATGATAATGAAATTAGGGCAGATGGGCATTTCGAAGCTGTAGAAATGTGATAAGCCTGGAATGAAGTGTATAACTTGTTTCCCCTTGGCACCGTGACCTTGCTGAGTTCAGGGTCAGCTTCTCTAGAAATATTCCTTGGTAGCACTGTGGGTACCTTGCTGGTTCTTCCACTTAATTTTCTTAGTAGCTCTGGTCATTTATACTTGGGACCTGAGTTAAAGATTTAAGAGTTGCTTGCTTATAGAAGCGAGAATGTTACTCGAGTTCTGACAGGGGCCATGTAACAAGGCCTGAGAGCAGGTGGAAGACTCACTGGCATTAATTAAAATTGATTTGACACACTGTTGGTGGGGTGTGCACACTCAGCAGCCTTTTCTGTAAAATGGTCATGCGTCAGCTGTAGGACAGACAGGGTGAGGTGACGACGGCTGAGTTCTGATAGTCAACACTGTGCTGCCTGGAGTGTTTCCGTGGGCCCCTGCTGTGCTGAGAAAGTCAATGAGAAGTTGCACCTGTCGAAATTAATTTTCAGGGTCCAGTAACTTCAGTCCAGGGTTTTGAGACAGTAATAAATGATGAGCATCATCAAACACTCTTTTCTGATTTTTAACCTTGTACTTCAAATAGGAAGTATTCAGGAAATCATTATCCTTACTTAGACTCAAGGTTGATTTTAAAAAAATACATAACAACTACTTATTCAACTATCTGTGGCCTTGGCAGACACCAGCACGTGTCCCAGTTCGTGTCCGTGTTAGAGTCAGAGAAAAGTACTTCCAGCAGTCTTTTCAGATGTACAAAATGCAGGTGCTAGTTACTGTCATATCCAACTGTTGAAAATTTTAAATTTCACAAAATGTGTTTTTAAAGATTCTCAAGTTATGCCGTGGTCTAAATTTGCATGGAGAGAATTTGTTAAGTTTTTAGGACTTTTGCTGGCGTGACATTTAGAGCCTGAGGTTTTTTGAAAGATTAGGAGGTGTCATGGTGGAAGGTCCACGGTGCCCATATGAAGACGTGGCTGCGTCGTCCTCAAACAGGGTTTTCAGTGTGCAGTGCAGATTTGTGCATGGTTCTCAGCTTGTTCTTAGTTTTTCTGCATCGAGGGGAGGGGTGGAGGTGTGAGAAGCTGAACTACCATTCTCTGAGGATATTAATAAATATGTAATTCTAACTTTTTCAACATTTTATTGTGAAGCTTGCTACTTTAAGCAAAATAAAACTAGTTAATTTAGTGTAGGACCATTTGTTTATTTGCATGTATAACTTTATGTATGTGTATTAATATGTTGTAATATACATATATGTGTATTCATTTTAGCCTATGATGTTGAGATTCATAGTTAATGCCAAATTTACTTAACTCTGACATGAAATTTAACTATTTGGAGGAAATAATTAAGATTTTTATATAACTGAATAATTATAGAATAAAATTAATATATATAATGTGAAATACTTTGAAAATACTGAAAGTGTTAAGATATATATGTGAATGAAAGTACTGCTAGTAACAGCCACTAGGGGGAGCAAGTAGCTGAGAATTTGAACAAATTTCTGAAGTGTTAATATAGTGCAGGCATCAGCTTTTGATAATTTTTAGTGTCTGAAATTATGTAGTACTTTTAGAAGTAATGGGATTTCTAAAATGTAGAAAATCATTAAATCATTTTGTGAGATATAAACAGTGATTCTTTTTTTAGTTTTGGGGTTTTTAAGACAATCTATCTTGTTATTTATTCAAATCTATTTACGTGAGTTTTAATCTTACATGACTACAGTGAAGACCAAGGCTAGTCCTTCTACCAGTAAAACATAGTTCTGCAGTGAGCTAAGCTGGAAATATTAGAGCTAAATGTTCTGATTTAGAAACTCACTTTTCCCTTCTTGTTCTGTAAATAGCAGTCTGTTTAGACTGAGAAACTCCTCCTAAGCTTTCATTTTTCAAATGAAATATCTAATAAATAGTAATGATTCTTTTTCCACCCCATAAAGAAACCAGTAGATATAAGGTCTATGAGTATAAATTTAAAGGAAAAATCACCTTTAAAATTTATTTGATAATCTATTTTAAACATCCCAAAGCCAGATTAAAATGTATTAGTTTTCTGTTGATGTAATAATGCTTGGAAACTGATTGAAGTCCCAATGTTGAAATCTTTTAAAAGTTTAAATTGGATAGTTCAGGAAGCAATAAACGTTTGGGTGAACATGTGCCCGGAGGACTGAGGAGGTGAGTGAGAGTGAAGACAGTAACAGATCGTGGAGTGTTTGTGAACACACCATACCTGAAGTGTTTCCGTGTTACAGGGAACAGCAGAGTGGCGTACAGTGTGGCCCAGCAAAACTGCATAGTTTAGAGTTCTCTGTGGTTTTGTAGCAATGGAGGGGCATCTTAATTTACATTCATGCTGTTTGCGTGCCTGCAAAATATGAAGCTGCTCGGGCTTGAAATCATTTGTATCCATTTGTTCCTCTCCCATTGATAAAAGTGCATGTGTCTAGCCTTAAAAAATTCTTTATTGATAAAGAATTTTCTCAGGTATTACAATTTCCTTGTTAAAAATAAAGTAAAATCACAATCTTTTATTACATGGTAAAATTATTCTCAACTTACTCTGTGGGGTTTTTTCCCCCCTTAAAAAGTGGGAACAAGGCAAGAAAGTTAAAATGGTTGGGCATACTAAATAGCTCTGCAGTTTAAATTTTCAGCATAGGAACAGCTTGTGATTTATCTCCCCTGTATTTTTATGATAATGTTTTCAACTTACTAATGTGTGTTCATATCTTATAGATTAAAGTTCATGGAGAGGATATTACAGTAAAATGTTCAGTTAGTACACACACATGCTTTTTTATCATTTGGCTTTTATAAAAGTGCTGCTGTCTTTAGTTTGTTGAAATAGTCTTAGATTTCAGTGGTGCTTGGATGAAAAATTCTACACTTTTGTGTTGAGATATCTAGCTTATAAAAATGTTTAATTGGTCACTTGAACATGGAGACATAAAGGCACTGAGCAAGACTGGAGATTTGTACAACCACATGTTTTCAGTACCCCCGATTTCATTCTTAAATGGAATAAAAACTCACGGTATGAATGAGAGTTGATGCTGAGATAGAATAATAGGGCCTGGTAAAACTTGTTTAGTCTTAATTTTAGAATGGCACGCTTACACGTGACTTTAACATGTTTGCCTTTTATGATTAATTGCTGTGAAATTAAGTAATTATTAAGATCTTTCATAGATTTATAAAATATTTTAGAGACATCCTTGAGTTCCTGAATCATGAGCTGCTGTTATAACTGTGATTGCCGCTGAAATAGTTTATTAGATCTATCTCTCTCCTGCATGTACACACCATGGCAGAGGTCTGTTACTACGTAGAACATAGCCTGAAAGCACAGTGGCTGCATTATGTTTAATTTTTGACCTTGTAGTGCTATTTATGGATAGTTTGATATCAAAGTGTTCTCGTATTATGTTTTTGAATTTCAAAAGTGACCATCAAGAACAACAGCCTTAATGTGTGATCTTTCAGAAGCAGTCTGTTGCTTAAAATTAAAGCTTGCTATTTTAAATGGGGGCATTTTCAGCAACTATTGCTATTTCTTTGTTTAAAGTTGTCTTCATGAACAGTGTAGCATGCATCCATTGTGATGTGCTGTGCATAAACTCATGCCTTCTGTGAACCCATGCAAGTGCTTTCCCTGTCGTCTGTTATCACCCAGTAGTACTTAGAATTTGGGGCTACTCGCCTGGGTTGTATTCATTATCTCTATTTGGGGAGATGGATTTTGGAGGGAAGACTTTGTTACTAAAAGCTGCTATAAAGATTTTGTTTTAAAAGCACTGAAAAAGCTCTTGCTGTTAACATCCTCTTTGATACTATTTAATGTAATTTCACTGCATTGTCTCTCTTGATAGCCATTTTCAAGGGAGCACTGTAATTTACTGGGTAAGGGTTCTGTTTGACCTAATTTGGTAGAGGATTGCTATGTTTTCTTTAGAGGGCTGCAGATTTTTTTAAGTTTTAATTTCTCAGAGAAACCTTTAAGCACATCTTGTTACTATTTGCCTTTTCTCCACTGTATGGCTATAATCGGTAATTACTCCAAGCTCCGTGGTCACTGGAATAAAGCAGTGACAGCTTGTGCTCTAAACAATGACACATTTTAGATAATACCTTCCGAAAGCCTCTCGCAGGTTCAAGGGCAGTGAGCTGAGGGAACTTGTTTATCAGACACGAGTACCTCCAGGGCCACACCGGGTAGGGAGCAGACATTCAAATGCACATCGCACACAAGACAGCCACGTACCTTTCCTGGTCAGGCCATCCGTGTGGGCAGGGTTATGCCCACTGACCGTACTTTTGGCTCGCCATCCCTTCAGCAGAAAGATGCCCTCCAACATGCGCACAGTCCCAGTGGTCTGCCTCCTGCGCCTGCTTTTCACGGGGTCCAAAGTGTCCATCTGTCTGCCTGTCTTCCTGGCACCCTCCTCCTTCATACGGGTGCTGGTCTTCCGAGGCTTTCCCTTTCTTTCATTTTCTCTGGCTTTAAACAAAAGAGCTATAGTCGTCCGTTCTGTTGGGAGCAGTGTTGGTTCTTCCCGGCAGCCAGCGATGCATTGAAGCTCCTTACATCTGCCGATTTCCCGGCCGGACAATGCAGAGCTGCGTTCTCTCCTCAGTGTCCATATTTCTAGGAACGACACGGACCTGCAGTGGGAGCCGCCGGAGCTAGAATGGAGTGCTCGAGTGGGCTGGGAAAGGACGGGCTGAACTCTCCTTTGTGGCTGCCTGACAGCTGCAGGGAGGATTTGGAGCAGTCTTCCTGGGTTTTAGTCTGTAACATGAAATCCACGCTTCCTCAGCTGCTGCACAGGCAGGCAGCAGTTTATATCTGGGCTTGACAGATGTTCTCTCTGACAGAGCAGAATTTAACGTCACTGCTTGGCTGAGTCCCACGTGATTGTTTGCATTAATTTGGACTAAAAACCCAAGGTAGGGAGCAGCTTAGAGATTTTGCTTCTCTGTGAAACATACTCAGTGCAAGTGTAGTAACAAGTGAATATTGGAAAATGGGATGATGAAATGAATGGTTGTAATTTTATTTTTTCATCTTATTTCCTTCTTAATGCTTAAGTGCAGTCTTTCTAAATATTTTTAGTGTTAGATATTGATTTTCATGTTTTTCACATGGTTTTATAGAGCACAAGCAACATGAGCTTTTATATGTAACTAGATCTGATTTAACCCCTTCAGTGCATTCCCTCCCTTGAAGTTTTTTTTTCCTCAAGTTGCCTCACTTTTACTAATACCTAATTAAGACTCAGAGACTGTTTTCTTTCACCTGTAACTTAGACATACCCGCCCCCCCACTCCATCCCCCTGTTCCCCATTTTCTGGGGTTTATATAAGTCAGCTGCCCTAGGTTGCATTACTGACATACGATGTGATACAGTGTGCCTCTTTTCCCCTCTTAAGTAGTTTCTGATGTTCTTGAAGGCAGCAAAACTTTATTTTTAAGCAATTTTCATGTGAGCGTGTATTATTTATTTAATTTTTTTCTTACTTTAACATTACATATAGGATAGAATTCAACAAAATGATATACTAGATAACGGTGCACTTGTACAAGATTTTCTTGACGGGTAATTAGGTTTTACTAATTGTACTTGCTTATCTTAATATTTCAGGATGGGCTAGTAACTTGCTCTGGAGCATATTTTTTAGTAAGAACTATATACTCAAATATTTCTTTGTATGTTTAGTCTACTGGGCACCTTATTTTTTCTGTAGAGTATTGGGGCATTGTGCTTTTTTTCTTTAATATCTCGAATTACCAGTTTTTCCTCAGACATTAGGGACATTAACTCCTAGAAATTTATAGTTTTGGAACTGAAGCTATATGTTTGTGGTCATAATATACCCTTGATCCTGCCTGTCTTCTCCAATAATGTCTATTATTTCACATACAGATTTATGTTTCATCTAATTTTTTATTGCTACATATTTATTGAGGAAATTGAGATGTTAGAGATTAATTCTAGTTATTAGATTACTTTTCAGTATCAAAGAAGACTCCAAAGTCTATAAGCCATTTACTTTACACAATTACTTTTCCATATTTTGTGCAGAAACATAAAATTCAAATACAAAGAAATGTTTGAGTGAATCTGAAAACTGCATTTTTTTTTAATGTCAAAGGGTGGTGATTGACAGGAAGTGCAGTAACATGGAGGAAAGACAGAAATGGCACATGTAAAAGACACATATGTTTTCTAGATTTCATATCCAAAGATTAAATCTTTCCAAGTTTTAAAAACTTTTTGCACCGAAAAAAGGAATCAATACTTTTCATTCCAGTCTTGTCAACTTGAGCCAGAGCCTTCTGAGCTGTAGTCATTTTGCTATTTTTCTTTTCAGCCTTCAAGTCTTTAGTATTGAACTTAGTGTAATCTTCTTTTGCTTCTCTGGGCTCATCTGATAACTTTCTTTGATGGAAGATTTGGCAGTGAAGCCGAAGGGTCTGGAAGCTTTCAGTATTTAGCTAAGGCAATACTTAATTCTCTAGGGTTGTAATCAAGTGTCAGACTACGGGCACAGCGAACTTAGTCCTCTTCCATGTCCCTGGGAGCCTGGCGGCTGCAGAGCAGTGCAATTGGCCCTGCCTGGGCACTGGTCTTTCTATGACTGGTTTCTAAGGCTGCTGTAGTCTGATGAGCCTTTTTTCTAGCCTCATGTCTTTTCTTTGCTGTGCTTGTACTACTTCTTTTTGTCCATTTCTTTTCCTCTGTCATGTGTTGAAGTAAATTCTCAGCTACTGGAAGTTTCAGCAACAAGATGCAGTTCAGAAAAGTCATCCACCATACCTTGGTCTAGAGGCTGAAACTGCCCAGCATGACCAGCCTCTGTAAGGTAGTGGAGGTGCATGGGCAAGGGTACAGGGATGTGGCCGAGCAGAGAAGACCCCACTGAACAGGTGGATTGAAAAACCAAGAATGGTGTTTTCCTTGAAAATTTATTTCAGACAGCTCCAGTAGACACACATTAAACAAGAAAGGGCTCCTTCCCCTGAACTATAAGCTCACTTTCATCTTCTTTGAAGCATCTTCTCAATATTCCAGAAGCCACACAGCCCGGTCTCTTCCCAGAGTCTGGGCACAACAGCTGCGGCTTCAGCCCAGGGAGGTGGACAACTGGACGAGAGTGGTTTTGTTTCCAGAGCCAGTAGGCTGCCATGTTAACTTTTGAAATTTAGCGCCAGGCCAGCTAATATTTTTAGTTTTTGCCCATTACACTTTTAGTGTAGCTGATGAAATGTAGTTTAGGAATTCTGTGACTGTTTTTAGGAATGTATGTGGCTTTCCTGGAAATGTTAGAAGGAACACTGGGCATTTTGTAAATGTGAGAAACCAAAGACCTTGAGCCTTGAAGTTTGCAGTTCTCTCCTGAGTGAAGGGGAAAACTGAAACCCAGGTTGTCCCTGCATTTAGTCCTCTGTCCACCCTGCTGCATGCTTACCGCTCTCTGTGTTCATGTGTTTGATTTAGGTAGCAGAGTAACGCTTAAGTGCCTACTTACAACTTGTTTAAACAAGCGGACATTGGTTTTAGCAGATCAGTGTTTATCAGCAGTTCCTGGTGCAGGCCTGCACTGTGTGGCCAGCAGAGTGACTGTTACTGAGCACTGCCCGAGTCCAGACAGACGCTGGCCTTCCTGAGGTGCGATGGACATGGCCTTCGTGCTCATCACACTTTTATGATTGTGATGCCCATTTGAAGGTGGGGAGCCATGCTTAGAGTTGCGAAATAATTATCCCAAGTAGGAGCTAATTAGTGGTGAGGAGGAGTCAGCTGGGAATTAAAACAAGATCATCTAAGTCCTCACACTCTGTTCCTAACCATTACGTTCCATGGCACTGCCGGGAGTGGTGGGATCTCCTCCTACTGGGACCGCACACCCAGACTTCGTTCGTGGAAGTGTCGGTGGAGGTTGACATTTTCACTTGACTCATCTGCTCCACAAGTTCACGTTTGTCAGCTACCGTGTGCCCGCATCTGTGTTAGGCACAGCTCATTGGAGTGAGCAGGATCCAAAGGTGTTCTAGCCATATTTCCTGCCCTTTCTCCAGGAAGGATAAAGTAATTAGTTTTTGCCAGTTCTTTTTTTTTTTTAAGGTGGGGTTTTTTGTTTGTTTGTTTGTTTAAATATTTTATTTATTTATCTTTAGAGGGAAGAGAAGGAGAGAAATATCAATGTATGGTTGCCTCTCATGAGCCCCCTGCTGGGAACTGGCCTGCAACCCAGGCATGTGCTCTGACTGGGAATCGAATGGGGACTGTTTGGTCCGCAGGCCCGTGCTCAATCCACTGAGCTACACCAGCCAGGCCAGTTTTTGCCAGTTCTTTTGATTGGACTCTTCTTTGATTTTCCACTGGATTTATTTTGGATCTTGGTTATTAAAAGATCTCCATAGGTAACTTGCCTGGTGGGGAACGTTTAGTATTATCTGGAGCCCCTGACTTCCAAGCAGATTATTGATTAATTCTGCTTGCTACAGGGCAAGTGTTCGTGCAGCAGAGGGACTCCTGAAAATGAATGAAAAGGGGGCCTGTGTACTTAATCAGAATTTACTTTAAACTTTAGGCACTCCTGCATTCTATTTCTCGAGTTCAAGTTAAGCTGGCTAAGAACTTCACATAAAGTACAGAAAAATAGAGCAGGCATGAAATAAAGGTTCCTTTCGCAGAAGGAACTTTTTCTAGCAACCTGCATGTTTCCAGCCAAGAGAGTCTGTAAAAATCTTAGCACAGACAGGCTTGTAGAGGTTCTCCCTTTAATCTAACTTCTTTAACATCTGAAATGTATGGTTGAACTTTCACAGTAAATGTGATGAGTTTCTTTGTCAGACTCAGCAGACTGGCACCTGTTTTGTTTAGCTGTATAGTTATAACTGTATTGTAATTTTTACTTGCGTAAATCTTCTTTTTAGTTTATAATGTGTCACTCATGGGGAACAGGGCGTCGTCGTCATTAAGTGTGCAGTAGCCAGCACTGTCCAGGTTGGCAGGAGCGTTTTCCTGGGCCTGTCTGGAGCAGCCCTCAAGGAGGCAGAGTTTAATGACAGGGCTTGCAAGGCCTCTGTTAGCATTAAGAGTAAAATAATTATTTTATCAGCAAACCTGAGTTTATTTAGGAATGGCCGAGGAATTGCAATTTGGGACGTGAAAGCTGTGACAAAACGTAGGCAGGTCCAGAGAACACAGGAGAGGAGCCTTAGTTTATAGAGGAAAAGTTAGAGCCAGGAGGGGCTCTGAGTGCAAGTCCCTGGGAGGAGAGTGGGCTTTCGGGTGTGGCAGCAAACAGCTGTGGGCGGTGCTGTGTGAGCACCCTCCTCAGGGCTCCGCACTTCAGCTCTAGGTGGAGTTTTCTTTATTCCTTTCCACACCTCCTAGCTCTTAGTTTCTCCTGGGTACAAAAAGTAGTTGTTTTACTCTGGTAGTTAATAATTTTCAAGTGATCATTACACAATGCATCAGGTATAGGTTTGCTTATTATCTAAGAGTGAAGATAAGCCATTTCATGGACTTATATTATCTCTTATCTATCTAGATAAATTCAACTAAATGTCCTTGTTGGTGGAAAGAATGAAGGAGAAGGGGGTTCGGGGAGAGCACCTCACCTGTGTGAGTGATTTCCATTCACCGAGCATGTGCACATGACCTGCAGTCAAGTGAGAAGGGAGGCGAGAGTCTGGTTTCCCCTGCGTCGGTCTCCATTCCTGTTTGTGCTTTAGTCTAAGTAGTTTGCCCCTAGATGCATTTATTGGGTTAGCCAAAAAAGTTTGTGTTGTTTTTTCTGTAAGATCACTCTAGTAGTGCTTAGTTGTCTTTAACTTCATCTGAAACCGTTTTGTTAGATTATATTGTGACAGCGGTCATAGCAGTGTGCATTTAAAAAAGCAACAAACTTGGTAAATTTTTATATAGCTATTTTAATACTGAAGATGGAAGAAAATACACAGCATTTTTGGCATATTATGCTTTATTATTTCAGTAAAGGTAAAATGCAACTGAAACACACAAAAAAAATTGTGCAGAGTATGGAGAAGGTGCTGTGATGGACCAAACGTGTCAGAAGTGGTTTGTGAAGATTCATGCTGGGAATTTCTTGCTGGATGATGGTCCACTGTCCAGTAGACCATTTGAAGTTGACAGCAATCAAATTGAGACATTAATTGAGAACAACCAAGGTTATATCACACGGGAGATAGCTAACATCCTCAAAATATCCAAATCAATAAAGTTACTGGTAAAAATGAGAAAAAAACAAGTCTTTTATGGGAAAAACCATATGGCCTTTTTGGCCAAGCCAGTATTTCAGGTAGTATTCCCCCGAGGAACCACCCATTCTTTTCCAGTACAGGAAACACGGATCTTGGTGTTTTGGGTCCGATGGAGTTCCCCCCAGTACTCTGAAGGGTGCCATTTGATGGTCCCCTGGAGGCCAGTTGTAGTGTAATTGGCATCAGTCAGTTTTAAGATATTTTCATCTACTCTTAAATATACCAAATCTCATCTTTGTAAATGGGATTATTGTTCCTGAATATTTCAAAGGCATTTAATATGAAGTGTTTGTGGCTTTGTTTACATCTTTCTAATGTGAGGCTATATATTAATTACTCATTTCAAAACTGTTTGAAGGGAAAAAAAGATTGACCTGATTAAAAACAGGTAATGACATAGTTGAGATGTTAAAATTGTCAGCAATTAAACAAATCATTGAATATTTGAGAAATAGTATGCTTATAATAACTACTGTATAGTAACAATTTTGAATTTATTTTCCAGTTAAGTTTCTATTTTCACTTCATGACCAATAGCATAAAAAATAAGGAAAAGTTATTTATTTCATTTTACACTCTTAGGACCATAGCATGTTCAGTGGGGTGACTGATTGAGAAACAACTAGGTATGGAATTTACTCCCAGTAATTGAATGAAAGTGTTTATTATGTAAAGCAACTTTGACGTCATATGCCATTCTTTATTCTTTTAAAGGAGGGTGCGTCGGCCCGGAAGACTCAGACTCCTGCAGCACAGCCAGTACCGAGACCAGGTGAAAATAGACAGGTTTTTTTTTCTAAGTGATCACAAGAGTGAAACAATTTTGTTGTTAATAATGCTTTGACGGAATTAAAATTATAGTTAAAACACTTCTAAATTAATAGCATAAGAACATGTACAGATGGTAGGTATATTTGAAAAGGTAAAGAAAATTTTTAAGAAAATGATTTTAAGATTTTAGAAAAACATTTTTAAAAAGTTTACATATACCATCCCCTCACTGATTCCTGTTTGAGTCCCATGATGGCATGTGTTTTCCTGGTGAAAGCATAAAGCTTTCATAATATTAATAAACTCATAATGCTGCTTTGTTGCTTAGAGTTTCAGATGTGTGCACCATTTATCATATAGGGTTATGGAATCACTGTTTTAGAAACCGTACTGAGCAAAGGTGGGAAGTGTGACTGCTGAGCTGCACATTTCCCAGTGGGTGGAGAAGCACAAGCCTTGGTGGGTGTGGCCCTGGGCTGGCTGCTGTTTCCTTTGGGAGCCGGAAGGACTGCCTTGCAGGTGACCCCACCTGCCCCCCTTTCTGACACACACAGGCACGCCTTACTCCTCCAGTCCCAGTTCTTACCTGCACTTTGTAGAGCTTCTGGCATGGGCAGGTGGCTCGTAGTTCAGTTTGTCTGCTTTCTGTTAGTGCGATGGAGAGTTAGCCCTCTGCGTATCTCAGATTGCTTGTGCTGTGAGTTGTCCACTGTGTCGGGCAGACCCGGTCGGAACGCTTCCTTCCGTAGTTGTAAACTGATGTGCTGGTGACTTTCATGCTCATATCCCCAGTTCAGGCATCTCTTCCGCTGGTGTCTTACATTAACTGCCTAGCATTTGGATGTGCTGTAGGCTTTTAAAAACGGATCTAGAGCCTTTGTTTCCTGGTATTTTCCCCGAGATGTCTTAACTTCACACTCCCTGTTTCATGAATAAAAGGCACCAGCCTTAACTCTGTTTCTGAAGCCAGAAATTTAGGAGTTATTTTTCATTCTTCAGATTTGCTGTTCCTCTCATCTAATGTCATGAGTTCTGTCAGGTTTACCTTCTGTATTCCAGATCCATGTGTTTTCTCTTTGTCGCCACCACCACAACTCATGTGTAAGCCATCATCATTACTCTAGATCCATGTGTCTCCTTTTTAAAAATTTTATTTACTTTTAGAGAAAGGGGAAGGGCAAAAGAGAGGGAGAGACACATGGATTGGGTGTTTCTCACGTGCCCCTGACCGGGGACCTGGCCCACAGCCCAGGCATGTGCTCTGACTCCAGTCAAACCTGTGACCTTCCGGTTTGCAGGACAGTGCCCAACCCCTGAGCCGCACTGGTCAAGGCTATATCAGTGTATGTCAAAGCATCATTCCACGTCCTCCGCAAGATGCGCCTAGACAGGGAGGGTGCGGTCTGGTCCAGCCCGGGTGCTGGCGGCAGTCTGGGCGCTGCACTCCCTTCAGTACAGAGCCAGTGCTCACCCCACAGGAACAGCCCTGACTGAGCCTCCACTTTCCTGTCGTTTCCTTTGAGTCCCTGCCCGAACCCTCTGTCTTTCCCTCACAGGAGAGGCGAGGTGAATGTGAAGTCGTGTCACTTTCTGGCTTGAAAGTCGCGTCTTCCAGTGGCGCTTCCGTACACACTTAGCTTGCCCAGGGAGCTGCCTGGACGCTGGCATCTGCATGTGTCTCACCTCTGCCCTCCGTTGGACCCCTTGTTTTCCAAAGTTGGCACCTTTTCTTCCTTTGAGAGGGGTTTCTAATTCTAAGCCTTTTCTCAAGGGCACTTGCTGTCAGTGTTACTCCTCTGTCCCTTAGCGGTACCTGTTCAGACCTATCTCTGTGTCTGTGTGTCATGGCCTGTGTATGGTTTCGCTCCACCTCTACACTGGAGGGTCTCTAAGCGCAGGGATTATTTCTCATTTGTTTATCGTTGTAATAATAAGGATGTAGCAGAGTGACTTGTACATGGGCTCTGAAGACATATTTAAGTGAAGAATGTAATTATATTTGAAATCAAACATAGCAACAGTAAATGCTGCTTCTGAGCCTGCACACTGTCAGTCCCTGCATCTACTGAGGGAGGGGGACCAGGGCTGTAACAGCTGGGGCCCATACCTGGTTCAGGAGATCCTTGCCACCGTGGCCAGGTGTAGAAACTGTTATCTTTTGTGTTACAGTTGAGGGCACCTGAGGTTGAGCAGTCAAACTGGCCGAGGTAATTTGCCTAGAAATTGGCAAAATGGGGGTCTGAATTGAGATCATTTGTGTGTAGA
The DNA here is from genome assembly GCF_014824575.4 of Sturnira hondurensis. Classification (NCBI taxonomy): domain Eukaryota; kingdom Metazoa; phylum Chordata; class Mammalia; order Chiroptera; family Phyllostomidae; genus Sturnira; species Sturnira hondurensis. Next base: position 10,968,013 of record NW_028091156.1, read on the forward strand.
GACGCATGCTGTAGGGCTTCCTCTCATCCCCCTCCTTCGGGCCCCCATCAGCATACCCCTCGCTGTGCCCCTGCCTTGGTCCTTACCAGGAGCCTGTGTATATTCTTTTGTAGTTATTTTTTTACTGAGCCTCTAAACTTTACTTGTACTTTGAGAGCTTTTATATTTTGTCTTGTTCTTACTGTGGATCTTCTTAGCCTTGATTTTAGTGACGTTTTCCCTAACCCCCTGAACCACTGTGGCTCCCTTACCTCATTGGTGGCATTTTAGTCCAAGATGTCCTTTTGTTTTTCTCTTAGTCATTCTCATAGCAGCTACTGTCTCCTGTTCATCCCCGTATCTGTCCAGCCTGCCATGCCTTTCTCCCTCCAACAGATACCACGCATTCATTGAGACTGGACTTTCTGCCAGGTGACACTGTCTAGCTAATCAGATGTATCCATGAGTCCCGATCCGAAAAATGACTGGAGAGTTTTAGTACTTTTTCTCAGCAATAAGAAAGATGAGAGTGCTACCATAAATATCTATGTGTGTAAAGTTGTATTTGTGTATATCTTCCTCTGTTTTTATGTGTCTGGGAGAATCATACTACTGAATTCAATAATGTCCAATCACAGTGGGTTCATACAGGAGTACAAAGTAGTGTTCTAAAAATGATGTGCTTCCCTTTAAAAGGGTATCTTTCTAAGAACTGATGTTTAGTTAGAATTTTAAATCTTCTAAATTTTTATGACTAAAAAAAAGATATGCAAGCACAGTACACAGCACATGGAAGGCAGTTAGTATATTTTGATTTTTCTGAATAAACACTGAAAATTGAACGTGTATGTTTGTGTGTATAGATAGCCCTTTTAATGTATTTTAGCCCTAAAATACATTCATCTTGAGTTAGGCTGGTATGACCATTTGTGTGCCAACAAATCCGTGCATCATAAAGTCTGTTGTGTACAAATAAAAGGCCTGAATACTTGTGCTGTAGTGACATATGTTCACAATTCTTAACGATTTGGGCAACTCCAGATAATATAGACCTTTATATGATTCATTGCCTGTAATGTTCTCTTTTAATGAAAAAACAAAAGACGTTTTGAAAAAGAGAGAAATGAAGGTAATAATTTAGGTCTTAGCTCCCCGTAACTCCCTTTTTCTGTAATGTGGTGAGGCACGTTGCCCTCCCCGAGTCCTCCCCCATCTTGTATACTCTGGGGTGGTCTGTGCGCTTCAGTACAGTGTTACAGTCAGTTGTCAATCACCAGGCCTACTCACTCCTACGACTACAGATTGCTGAATAACGGCTAAACCATTTTAATGTTGTTGTTTCTTTAAAGATTTTATTTACGGGAGAAAGAGAGGGAGGGAAACATCAATTGGTTGCCTCTTGCGTGAGCTCCAACAGGAGACCTGGCCTGCAGCCCACGCATGTGCCCCGACCTGGAATTCAACCGGCCACTTCTCCCTTTGTGAGCCAGTGCCCAACCCACTTAGCCACGTGGCTCAGGATCCACTTTAATGTTTTTATGAAGCAGAGAGATAATATTATTTGAGAAGATTGCAGTACATTTAAAAATGTTATAACTAGTTATATGTGAATATAAATAATTTTTAAGCTTCAAAGAATGTGGTAGTTATAACATTCAAAAGTTTGCTTTTTTTTTTTCTCTTGCAGTTTCTCAAGCAAGACCTCCCCCAAATCAGAAGAAAGGTGAGGTTGTGCACGCGATTCTAAGTGTATTTTAAAAGTCACTGGGAGTAATCTGGGTTCCAGAGCCAGGCCAGTACTGCGGTGCACTTACGTTGTATGTTTGTGCTGAGTGTCTGTGCTGACCAGCAGGGCGAAGGTCATATTGAATATTGAGTATTTTGAATTTCACTGCTGACTTAAGATGTTTTTTACCTCAAAAGATTGAAAATGATAAATTTATGAGCTTTTGACTGGGAAGGTAACTAATTTCTTTCCAAAGTACTGATGACATACATGCTGCCTTCCAAATTCTGTCTGGACAGGGTCTCGCACGCCCATCATCATCATCCCTGCAGCCACCACCTCCTTGATCACCATGCTCAACGCCAAGGACCTCCTCCAGGACCTGAAGTGAGTGCCACGCCGAGTCTCGGCCCCCGCAGCGGGAGCCACTGCGGGGGGTTCGTCGGTGTCTTTCCATATTTCTTCTGTGGAAAAAAAATTTCAGTTTCTGCTTTACAGATACTCTGAAATATAACTTCCAGAATAGAGTAGGTTCTTTTACATTCACTGTTAGAATAGTGATAGTATTTTATACTTCAAATGGCCTGACATTTTAAATTCTTGTTAAGTATTTTTAGTGGTAACTAGGGAAATATGTTCATTCAGTGACATAATTAATACCTGAAAAAAACCGTGAGCGAACACTCTACCTTTCTGCATAAAAATAATGATGACAGTTCTTGAGGAAGGGAAAGAAAGCACCTCACCTCCAAAAAGCAAATCGAGCTGCTTCCGAATCACTTCTGGCTGATTGAAACTGAGAAGCAAAGTTGCTTGTGAGACTTGCTCATTTTGGATTACATCAAATTGAATTTTACGTGTCTGTGACTTTTAAATAGTAAAAGTCTCTTTAACCTGGTACGTACAAGTTTATCCATGTAGTAAGTGATTTTTCTTTAGTACTTTTGAATGAAATTTTCAACAGTCTTCTTCCCATTAACAGTATGGAAATAAGGAATTTTTAAAATTAAATTTATTGGGGCGACGTTGGTTAGTAAAATTATAGGTTTCAAGGGTACAGAGGCATTTCATTTGTAATTTTTTAAGTATTTTATTTTATTTTTAGAGGGAAGGAGGGAGAAGGGGAGAGAAACATCAATGTGTGGCTTCCTCCTGTGCGTCCCCCAGTGGGAACCCGGCCCAGGCATGTGCCCTGGCTGGGAATCAAACCGGCAACCATTTGGCTTGCAGGCTGGTGCTCAATCTACTGAGCTGTACCAGCCAGGGCTGGATTTTATGTATTATAATATTATATTTTATTAGGCTTAAAAAAGACTATTTCTTTTCATTTTTTAGAGAGAGGAGAAGGGAGGGAGAAAGAGGGAGAGAAACATGGTTGTGTGAGAGACACGTCTATTGGTTGCCTCTTGCGTGTCCCCAATTGGCAGCCTGGCCCGTAACCCAGGCATGGCCCTGACTGGGAATCCAATTGGCACTCAATCCACTGAGCCACACCTGCCAGGGCTATTAGGCTTTTTATAGTGAAGTTTAGTGTTCTGACAGTGTGGATTACTCATGTAACTCCTCTGGTGATCTACAGTTCCTCAAATAATTGCAGTAGGGTAGATGAAAAATAGTCATTGTTGACTACCTCTTGAAGTACACTTGATAATAAGAAACTGTCAGACCCATGTACAAATGGTTTTTATTAAGTACTTTAAAAAGTGTTGCTTTTATTTGAGTATTCCTGTATCTCCTTTTCACCTTCTAACCAATAGACTAAGTAGGCTTTCTGTCCTTTCCATCTGTGGGGTGGGAGATGCCGCTCTGCCCGGCTCTGGTCCGGTGCTGGCTCTGTGTCCTGCGTCCTGCAGCTGGGAACCCGGCCCTCCAGCTGCAGGGGACATCTTCAGAGAGAGGACCCGTTATTCTGTTGTGATCTCTGTCTCCATTGTGTGAAACAGCTTCTGCCTGATAATGGGCGTGGAGTAAATGTTCCAGAAGGGAAGAAAGGAGGCAGGGCACATTGAGAAAATTAGAGAATACTGTACTCTTCCTCCCTGAAATTCAGAGTGTGTGCGTGTTAGCTGTGACTTTATTTAGTGCATTTCCCTCTGGTCTTAAACTCCTTTTTTTTGATATATGGCAGTCTCATCTGCACTTGTGACTTGATTTTAGTTCCTATGAAGTGTCATTATATTTGGTATTGGGTTTTTTGCACTTACTGTATTTGGATCTTTACTGTCTTTCCTAGCTCTGGGATACTTACACGATTTGTGAACTTGGTCCTTACAGTTATCATAATTTTTAGTAACATACAACTATGCTTTTTTAAAATATGTCTGAGTAGTGGCAGAAATGTCACAATAAGTTTTTGAAATGTTAAAAAAATTCTGTCTTTGATTTTCTATTCTCTAAATCTTTCCATTGTTCCTATAACATATTACACATCTAATACTTAAATATTTCATAATAGAAGAAAACAAATAGTGCAAAGAAAATCTCAAAGTAAATTTTAGTGTCTTTCCCCTTCACCTTGCTACCAAGAAGCCACGCAGTTCAGCAGACCACATTCTTAGGACAGACCATGCCTAATTTTCTTCCAAGTTTAAAACACTCCCTTCATTGTTTAACACCTCATTGCAGCTGACATGTCCCCTGCAGTGTGAGTCAGCTGGAGGCTTTGCTGTGTAATTAATGCATAATTGAAACCTCCTCCACACAATTACAGTACTGGCTGTAACCCATGGCTCGGGTTGGCATAGATGCTGTTAGGTTTCATGGAAAACTGAGGATTCTTCAGTTTTCTAGCTCTACAGTAAGTAAGAGAAACAAAACAAAATAAAGTCCACCCAAAACTTTACCACCCTAAATAATGAAGTAAGGATACGTGATGGAAGCATTATAAAGCACCTTCCCCATTTATAAACATGACCTTGAGAGAATTTTAGTGAGACTAAGTATTCAAAATAAGCTGGTCTGAGGCTGCTTGTGATTCTGGCCAAGTTCCAGCAAGGGGAGATGGCCTGGGGGGACCCCTAGGAAGTGCTGAAGGCCTGGGCAGGTAGCATGCCGAGCAGTTGCTGGAGTTGACCCTGGACCAGGAGAGTGCAGAATGACTCAGCCACTTAGGAAAAGATGCAGGGGTCTCTTATTTTTGCTCATTACTTTGAAGATACTCCATTGTCTTCCTCTGTTGGTGACAGTGGTTGGCTGTTGGTATGACAGCCCGTCCTGTGGAGGTGGTCTTGACCTGGTTTTTTTGAAAGAGTACCGTAGTTTGACATGCGTAATGTGCACTTGCACTTGAGCGCTGCCCATGCAGAATGCGCATCCTTAGTTTTCCCTCAAAACTTTGGGCCAAAAAGTACGCACTGTACATGGCAAAATATAGTATCTTGACTTTATCTCTGTACCAAGATGTAGATTTCATGCATCTGCCACTTTGGGGTTCATTAGAATTAAATTTATGGGTTGACCTTTTTCATCAGTTCTGTTTCTTATCTCTTTAGATCAGTGATTTTTCAAACTTTTCTGCCTCATGGCGCACACAGACTAATTACTGAAATTCTGCGGCACACCAAAAGAATATATTTTTGTTGATTTGACAAAAATAGGTATGATTTTGATTGATTTACAAAAAGGAAATAATAGTAATTACCTATTCTTTTTACTCCAGGGTGACTTTTACTTTATTTTACTATTTTATTGTATTTCTTGGCATTAACAGTTACCCCCTTATACCCTTCTCTGTCCTGCAATCACCACACCATTGTCCATGCCCATGACCTCCACCAAAGTGACTTTTTAAAAAAAAGTCAGGTGCCTGTGACTTGTATATAAGGATTTCTGGTGCCAAGAATTAACCAGTCAGATGCAACCTTATTATGTGACCCATATGATGTAGCTCTATTCTATGACCTATATGTGTATTGTTTAACACAGGGCATTCACACCAGATGGCTGATGGTGGTGGCTGTTGTGGTGGCTGTTGTCACTTTTTCATTTGACAATCTGAGAGAAAAGAAGTCAGTTTGGCCCCAGACCAAACAGTGAGGTGTTGCATGTTTTACACATTCTAGTAGCACACCAGTTCAAAATCTCTGCTTTAGATACTACTTCTTTGTTCTTTCCCCTTCCCCAGTTTTTTATCTTTTCTTTCTCGGACTTAAATAAGATACACTTTAGACCTCTCATTTCATCTTTCACTATCTCTTACATGGTTCTGTCTTCTATCTCTTTCTCTGTCACGTGCATTTTTGATACTTTAAGTTTAACAATTAGAAAGTTGTCTGTTTCTTTGGCCATGCCCTAGTCTGATTTTAAGTCTATCTATTGCATTTTTACATCCAGATAATCTAATTTTTGATTGCAGTGGTTCTTCTTTGGTTCATTTTCAAACCTTTGATCTTTTAAAATAATTTTTCCCTTTACATAGTTATAAGCTGTGTTATAGATGTTGATCTTTAACAATTGCATCAGTGAAGTTTTTAGTTATCTTTTTGACTGTTGTTTCATTCATGACACCTCATTTCCTTGTGTTTTTTTACAATTCATTTAATGTTTTTCATTGTTTTCATTTACTCATTTCCTTGGAATTGTTTTTCTAGAAATTTCTTGATTTACAGAATGTCGGTGGGGGTACTGCAGAAAAGATTTGCATTTGTGTGTACTGAACATCTGGGAGCATAACCATTTAACACCACTTTAAATTCGCACTTTGAAGTTAACTTCCAGATAGTATTTTCTTGTATGTTTTAAAATTCAATTTTTTTATTTAGGAAAAATGAAAACCTGGGAAATATCCATAAACTTGTCATGTATGTATGTATGTATGTATATATGTATTTATTTTCTTCACCCAAGGACATTGTTCACATTGCTTTGGTGTGAGGGGAAACAGACATCCATGTGAGAAATATTAATTAGTTGCCTTCTGTCATGCGCCCCAACCAGGAATTGGACCCACGACTTTGCTGTCTGTGGGATGGATGATGCTCCAACCATCTGAGCCACACTGGCCAGGGCTCGTTTTGTTCTTATAGTAACATAAAGGCTAGAACTTACCTAGCTTTATCCCATTGGCATTTTGTTCTTTGACAAATTGATTGTCAATACTTGGTAACACCAAATGGATGAATCAATGGACATCAAAATATTTCTTCAAATCATATATATCCATCTACATCTTGGTTTTGTAATTCTGGTTGTGTTTGTTGGAATGCTTTTAGTTGTAAATGATGAAAACTCACCCAGAGTAGTTTTATTAAAAATAATTTATTGGTTCAACAGAACTCAAAGAGTGAGGCTTTGGGCGCACAGCAGGGCTCAGCCCTGAACTGATGCAATCAGGAGTTGGTCCCTCTGTCTCTCAGGAAGGTTCTCCCCTTTGGGGACAAAGGCAGTTATCAGAAATGCCAGGTTAGCAATCACTGACCAAGGTAGGACCTGTTTCCCAGGAATTCCAGCAAAAACAGCAGGATTAATTCTCATTGGCCTGGTTTGTTTGTTCTAAACCAATCACTGTGGCCAAGGCTAAATCTTGCCTTAAATCTAACTGAGGTCCAGTTTACAATTTTGACTTTTGATTTTCCTGGCAGTTGCTGTGACGTTGGCTACAATTGATGGTGAGAGTCAGGAAAAAGGGTGGGTAGTGGGTTTGTTTCCAGTTTACCATTATACTAAACATATCCCAAGAGTTCTGGCTTCATGAAAGAAGGAGTTTCTGTGAGATACACTACCTTGAGCAGAATTTGGGCTGTTTCCTGTCCCAGGAATCTGTGAAATAGAGTAGACAGCAAAGTTTAAGTCTAATTAGTTTGCCAGTGCCTTCCATGCACAGAATTCTGCAGTGTTCTGGGTCCCTGGCTTTCCTGTCTGGGGCACAAGCGTCCTCTTCTTGCTGGTTACCTCAGAGGTGCTTTTAAAATGTTCTTTCTGCTTTGTCCTATTTTGGAAAACTTCTTGACAGTGTTTTGTAAGGTTAAATCTATGCTATGACCAGCAGTTCCATGCATAGGTATTTATGTAAGACATGAGAGCATATGTTCACAAAAAGACACACACAGGGTGTTTATTGCAGTTGGATTTGTTACAACCCCAACGGTGGAACTGCCCAAACGTCCCTCACAGGGGAATGCATAAACAAACTACCATAGCCTTCTCTCCAGCATTCAAAAGGGTGCGCTACCCGAGCCTGGGGGAATCTTGAAAACCTCAGACTGAGGGACAGAAGCCAGACCCCCAAGAGCACATCCAGTGCAATCCTGGTGTGCATTCCTAGAGCAGGGAAAATGGATCCTGGGCCATGAATGGCAGGCTTCCTGCAAAGTGCACGAGGAAGGGTCCAGCCCAGTGCAGGTGTTTTTTGATCCCAGTTGGAGTGGCGCTTAGACCGAGTGCATGTTTGTGAACACTTACCTGTCTGTGAATGTCACTGTATGTTTTATATGCGCTCCATGACATACTACGGTGTATGCAGAAATCCACAGAAAGGAAGTGAATGTGGTGTGCAGGAAGCACATATTTATTCCTGTTGGAGGAGTAGCCTCATTCTCATATTTTCTTGTAGATGAGTTTTCATGAATGAATCCCTCCCTAGGCAGTAAAGTGATATCTGGGAGAAATCCTTAAATGACATAGCAGTCTCAGCTTTCTCATTAGATGTGCCATGGATGTGAAAACACTCTGCTTGGAAGTGAAGTTCACTGTGACCACAGTCACCTTGCACTAACAGCTCTCAGGGTTACAGTATTACTTCACGGTGGATCCAGTGTGTGGGATTGGAAATTTTCAAGGGATTCTACCCAGTGCAAGTTTTCCTGCATCCCTGTCCTCCTTTGTCTCTCTGGGACTTGAGAGCAGGGTGACCCTCAGTGCAGTGATTGCACTGCATCGGGGCATCGCCCTGTTTAACTGGAGGGGCGGACTGTAGCTCAGATAGTGTAGACTGTATTAGCCAATAGACTGTGTAGGAGGGGGTGTGTGTGTGTATATATTTCTATTTCTTTAAACACTATTTTAAAATGCTTTGTGAATACTAACAAAGCTAGAGCTGGCAACAGCTCTGCAGTTTGCTGAATTATTTTTGAGAATAAGGTTGATGGTACAGTAGATAATTGAACTACATAGATTTGCTCATTTACTAAATTACTAGCAACATTTACTATAACAGACAGTTGGCATACACTGATCTAATTTCCTTACTTAAAAATTTGCAAAGCATCCCTGAAATTTATGGCATTTTCTAATTTTGCTGAAGCATTAACCATGAAAGGGGACATTTGGTGAAGTTCATAGGCTGGCTGAGTTTCCTGTCTGGGAAGGAGCCTAGCCAGCCACTTCACCTTCCTTTCAAGCCCTCCTTTAATTTATCATAAAGTTTCCCTCTAATAGTCCTTGAGAAATCAAGGGTCGGTAGGGTTTTCTGTGTCGCCTTGAAGAGGTCCAAGTGCCGGTGAGTATGAATTGTGTGTCGGTGCGAGGTACTCACCCTGGCACGGCAGTGGTGAGCATGCCCATGCCCCCTGTTGGATGTGCAGACAGAAGACCCGCACTCCTTGAGCATTGTGGTCTATTAAACACGCAGAGCAGGTTTAATTTAAAAAGAAATGTTTTGGGTTTAAACCTTAATACTTAAAAAATAATCAAAAAGTATGATTTAATTTTCCATTTTTATCACACTGCATTATTTGACCTTTTCTCTCTTTTTTCAAAGATTTGTCCCATCAGATGAAAAGAAGAAACAGGGCTGCCAGCGGGAGAATGAGACTCTGATACAGAGGAGAAAAGACCAGATGCAGCCCGGGGGCACCGCCCTCAGCGTCACTGTCCCCTACCGCGTGGTGGACCAGCCCCTGAAGCTCATGCCTCAGGACTGGTACGGTGACCTCTTTGCGTACTCAGGCGTTTCTGGGGGGTGAACAAGGAACACATTTATTGGTGTTATAAATAGAGCCTGTTTTGAAACCAGGGGTGATGCCTAACTTGGCCATCAGTAATACAGTCCAGTGACACCTACTGAAATCTCTACTTTGGATAGTGAAACTTCATTTTACCTGTAGGAAGAAGCACTGACTTCTGGAAAACTTGGTAGAAATTCCTTCCACTTGTCTGTTTGTTTTGGATCAGCTTTTAGAGCACCACTTGCAAGCAGACTAATGCTCTGAGGTCTCCATTTTAGATTTGGAAAATCCAGGTTTTCTGGTAAGATGCAATAAGTCAAGTCATTTTTGCATTTATTAAAAGGGAATGATTTAATAAAAATAATGCGATTACCCTGGTTTAGCCCTTTTATTATATTAAAATGTTTTATAATAAAATACTGAGCTACATATAATATAAAGAGCCTTAATAAGCTCAGATACATAAGTTACCTTAAAACTGTGTCACTGATTGAGGCTGGAGTGAAACCACAAGTGCGAGAGCGTGTCTCTGTGGCTCAGAGAGCGCAGCACCTTAGGTGGAATTTTCCTCTGTAGCCCTGGTTGGTCCTCAGACCCACTCAAGTCAAACCACTGGCAGTAAACTGTACTGAAGAATAGAGGGCTCCTGTTTCATAGTTCTCCCCCAGTACCTAAGCAGGACACGTTGAATATTACATGAAGTAAGAGAAGAATCTCCACTATTAAGTTTAAAACTCTTAGGATATGGGCATGGTACATATTTGCATCCTATTATTTGCAGAAAATGAAAGCAGCAGCATGTACAGGTGCCATATCTGTGTCACAGAATAATAGTGTGTGTGCATATTCACCAGGTTCCCAGCCGCTGGTGTCGTAGTAGGAATAGCAGTACTTTTCTGCTTTGCTGGTTGTCTTTTCGGGAATTCACTGGGAGGAGTGTTTGCATCACCCTGCTGCCTTGCTGGCTCAGGGAGACCTAGTAGGATTCAGGAGACCTCTGTCCAGCAGACTCCCTTTAGTTGGCAGGCACCTTGAGCTTTCAGCTGTGTGGTGCAAGTTATGTTATAAAAGTAAGAGGCTATTTAATGGTGTGCTCCATTATCAAAGATGGTTTTGGCCATAGTGGGTAGGTACCCTTGAAAGCAGGGAATTTTTTTATTTAAGGTACAATTTTAGTCTCAGATTTTGAACAGATTAAGAATTTTAATTCTTATTTTAACCCAGCTGTGAGTTTCCATAGTAACTGATTTTTAGGATTTTAATTTACTGACTGGAAATTGAACTGGGGACCTTCTGGTTTGTAGACCAGTGCTTAGTGTCCTGGGCCACACAGGCTAGGGCTGCTGTGACTGATTTTTGCTGTGCGTTTTTTACTTGTTTAGAGGATAGACCTGGTTCGATGTTGCATTGGATGGGTGTGGTCTTCAACCAGGGCAGTAGCTACCTTGGACCACTGGGCATCTTCAGGGCCTTTTGGAGGAGTGTTGAGGTCAAAACTGTTTCCATCTTAATTCCGAGTGGCTGTTCTCGTGATCTATTGATCCTCACACAGGGACAGTGGCACAGCCAGTGTGCGAGGTTCACTGTCTCCACCTCCCTCCTCCCTCCTCACCCCCTCCTGTTTCTCCTTTTCTGGTGTGCCCAGCAGTTCCTTTTCTCCTCTGTGAGAGGGGTGGTGCTGGGCTCGTCTCCAGAACTTTTTTGAGGGTTCGCTGTGTCCACATAAGTCACATGTGAGCTACTAAGACCAATGCTGGCACAGAGGAGGTGCCCTGGGGACGGTCACTAACAGTCAAGTTGGGTTTTGTCCCCACCTCTTTGGTTCTAGGCTTAAGCTGTTTATGGCAGTATGCTTATGACTTCTTAAGTTAATTAAGTATTTTGTAAACTAATGAAATATGAGGCCCCAGAAATGGATTTGTGAGGCTTTTTTTATGAGAACAAAATTAAATGGTTGGAAAAACAAGTTGCTTTCAGAAAAACTTAAAGAATGTATGGTGAGCAAAGCAGTTGTAAAACAATTGAAAAACTTAAAGTCTGTGGTTTCTGTACTCAGATTACTTTTAAAATAATCAGAAGTCAAAAATAAAGCCTTATAGCTTCATAAAATTGGTGACAATAATATCAATTGGTTGCCTTCTCATACTATCAATTGGTTGCCTTCTCATACATACCCTGGCTGTGGATTGAACTTGCAACCTGTGCCTTGATCAGGAACCAAACCCATGATCTTTGGTCTACAAGACAATGCTCCTGCCAACTGAGCCACATTAGCCAGGGCTAAATGATTGTCTCTTAAAACCAACTTTTTCAATAAATATATCAGCTACTGTTGCCTGTTGCTTTGGAGAAGTGGGCCCTCACTGTAGTTACTGCAACAGAAGGGGAGAAACAAAAGGCTGAAGAGAGCCCTGGTTGGTGTGGCTCAGTGGATTGAGTGCTGGCCTGCAATCCGAAGGGTCGCTGGTTCAATTCCCAGTTGGGGCACGTGCCTGGGTTGGGGGCCAGTTCCCCAGTAGGGGGCACTTGAGAGGCAACCACACACTGATGTTTCTCTCCCTCTCTTTCTCCCTCCTTTCCCCTCTCTCTAAAAATAAATAAATAAAACCTTTTTTTAAAAAAGGGTAAAAGATCACATAGGCCGTGAATGTGATGAATTACATTTAAAAGATTTAGAGGGAAAAATACTTGGGATGCACAGCAGTTCTTTGTGGAGTCTGACGACGACAGAGCAGCAGGCAGTTGTGGTCCTTTGCCCATGTGCCTCCCAGGTGTGGGCAGGACACTGTGCCTCGTGGAGGGTGACAAGGCTCTCACCTGAAGGATCACAGCGTGCGTTTGCCTGTCCACTCTCCACTCTTCTCACCCCCTTTCTGTTTGCAGGGACCGGGTTGTGGCCGTGTTCGTGCAGGGGCCTGCGTGGCAGTTCAAAGGCTGGCCGTGGCTTTTGCCTGATGGTTCACCAGTTGACATATTTGCTAAAAGTAAGATTCTGTTTATTACTGCTGATTCAGTATAGGCGTGCTCTTGTTTTATTTAAGGCTAAGAGTCTCCTGTGTCTCTGCATGTAGATATGTGTGTTAAACGATTCCCAGTAACATATAATGTTAATTTTCACCTGCAAAATATTTCAAAGCCTTTTTAAAATATTAATGTCTTCTGTATACATGAATTATTACTTGTCCTCCAACATTAGTAATTTTTAGGCTGCTCGAAAGTCATTAATACTGTTGCATGTCCATACATTGTAATTAAGATTGATGGCCAGCCTATGTCGTTACTGTAAGTTCCCCGATGGGAGGAGCCTAATCTGCCTTGTGCACTCTTGTTTCGTCAGCACCGAAGAGTGTGGTGTAGAGGAAGCATTCAGCAGGTATCTGTTAAAGAGTGGATTTCGTGTGGCTTGTACCTTCAGTGAATAAAAAGTAGATAAATTTAGCCTGGGTTTTTTGTTTGTTTTTTGGTAGTAGGGAGATTTCAGTTATTATTTGAATTTGAGTACCCAGTGAAGTTAGTAGCATAGAACTCCTTTATGGCAAACACTCTCATGAAACAAATGTTCATTAAAAACGCCAGCTCTGGTGTGAGTGTGGACTGCGCTGCTCTGCGGGCAGCCTGCTCGCAGCGGCCTCTGGTTTGTTAGTGGGCCCACCGTTCCTCCGGCCAGAAACTGCCCACACGCAGAAGACTGAATTGTGTAAGGGTCTCTGGTATTTCTAACATGAGGATTGCTTTTTATGCTATTTCTGGAACTTGAGTGATGCATATAGTTAATAAATGAAAGTTAAAAGATCAGGAGACATGGAGAATGTTATTAAAAAGTAAAATGTCAGTCAACGTGAATACTGTGTTTTACCTACCGTCTTGTTGAATAGTGTTGTAAAAATTATGATTAGAATGTCTTCAAGATATAAATATTCTCTAAATTTCATTAAAGAGTATAATGATGTTTTAATTGTCATTTTCAGATTGTTAATTTCTGAAATTTAGGTGTAAGAGCTTAGAGACATTTTAAAAACAGTTATTAGTAATGATTTTTTTCTGTGAATTAGTCTCCCTCTTTAGTCTTCTTTACTACTCCTTTCTACCAGCAATTAAAAGGAAAGTGCTCTTGCCCCGTCTATCTTAAGAGCAACAGAATGAAGCAGACCCTTCCCCTCACCTTTCCTTCAGGCTCCTTTTCTTTCTTTTACAGCTAAGCTTTTGAAAGAATGGTCTCTACCAATTATTCACTTTCTTCTCTCCAGTTCCTAATTCACTGTGGTCTCATTTTCTTGTCTTCTGCTAAACTGTTCCCACCAAACTCAACAGTGACCCAAATATTGAATAGATATTTTTTACGTCCTCAGAATTTGACTCTCTTCACCACATTTTCTCCTTTTTAAAATGTTACCTTCCTGTGACTTGTTGCTTTCTCAGATTCCTTAGCTACTTTTCCTCTGGCTTCCAGCCACGTATTTATGCTCTTGTTTTGTTTGTTTTTTTAACAAATTCTCTCTCTTGAGGAGTTCTGATGGCTTTCCTTCACCGTCTTTGTCCTCTGAGTCTCTGGCTTGGTGTTGTGGGCCCCATAGCTCAGGATGGATGAGCAGGCGACTCATGGGAGGTCCATCGCACATCGGGCTCAGCCTGTTCCCTGGGCAGTTGAGAGTCCTGCACTCTCCCTGGGCCCCAAACTGCCTTTTCCACAGTTAGTTTTTGAGTGATTTGCCCAAGTCAGAAACTTAGGAATATATTATCTCTTACTTTTTATTGATCTCTTTTCTGATTTCGCTTGCTCTTCTGGTCCCCCACCCCCACTCCGCACAGCATTGAACACAGCAGTGCCTATATGCGTGGGGGAGACAGCAGGGTGCATGGGAGGGAACATCTGTGTGGGCCGTGGCAAAAAATTGCATTTTCTTTATAAGTGACAAAGTTTTAGAGATCCTAAATATATGGACTTACATAAAATTGCCAAATAAATTCTTTTCAGAATTATGAGAAATTTGAGCTTGTAACTAGATACAGCTTTCCTAGAGTATGTTTTATTGTGTTTGAGGTGGCAACATACATTTGTGATCAAGACTTTTAGGTGATGATTTCTTCAAATTTTTGCTAGTTATCATTTAAAAAGAATTTTCATTTAATAATTTTTGTATTATGTGTCTGTCATTTGACATCATTCTATCTTCTAACTATTATTCAAGAGCACTATCTTAATTCTGTTTGCTTTTTTGTTCCCATAAAAAAATGTTGACAAGATTCATGCAGGTTGCAGAAAATGAGCAGTTTTGGACTGTGTGAAGTAGTTTGCTTTGGTAGTCACTGTGTTACCAGATGACTGGCTTCTGAAAAGCTTGTTTCTCCTTTACTTTTTGCTGATGCTTAAAGCCTTTAAGTCTTTTTTTTAATAAGAAAGATATATTTTTTTAAAAAGAAAGATATTTTGTGGTAATGTCTTGGTGTAAGCTTGCTTGCCTGCCACAATTACTTCGTGCTAATGAAATATTTTGTATGAGAGAAACCTTGTGTTTTTTTTATTGTGGCTTACACTTTTGGGCCCTGATATTTCCACTTTAATTTAAAAATTTGTTTCCTCTGTTGGAAGAACAAATGTTGTATAAACTAAATCTGTTGAAATTATTAAGGAGGACTGTATACTTTTGTTGCTTTGGGTAAATCATTTTTAAAAATACAATTAATACATATTTTTAAGAGTGATTTAAAGTAATCATATTGAGAAAATTAGAAAAGTGAACCAAAAAAAGTGTTAAGTGTTAAGCAGAATAGGAAATACTGAGATGTGAGATATTTTTTAAAATTTAAAGACAATCAAAATTTTTTTCTACCCATAAAAACCATTTTAAAGGTGGGTTTTCTGATATCATGACAGAAAACCCCTATAATGAACTGGTTTAAATTCATTAAATTGAATTCAATTCAAAATGAGTAATTTGTCCAATGAGAGACTTTTATTTATAAAAGCAAATAATTTAGAAATAATGTTTGTGGGGGTTTTTTGTGGGCACAAATGATTGTTCATTTGGGATTTCCATGAAGAATTGGACCTTGATTGGTTTTTAACACCAAAAGCCAGCCAGCCAGTAAGCCAGCATGCATCATGGGACAAACAATCTGTAAAGTAGCTATCAAAAAATGAACAAAGTTAATCATTTTCTTTAAAAAAAACCCTAATACTAGATGACAGTGGTGAGAGGAAGAGTCATATTTTACATTAGAACAAAAGTAGAAAATGGAAAGAAAGGCTAAATGTCGTCCATGTTGTGTGCATGTGTCAAACAACAGCTCCACTGAGGTTAAATCATCGAATTATCTATATCTGGGTAGCTTTCTCCAGAGGCCTTCTGGGTTTTTGTCTTATTCTTTTTTCCTTTTCATCATTTCTTGCCAGGTCCCATTAGCTCTCACCCCCTGCATATCTCTTGACTATTTGTCTTGCCACACGCACATTTTTTCCTAGTTGATGGCATCTGCCTCTTTCTCTGGATTTCGGTGTTACGGCCTTGCTCTCTGCTGAAGACCTCGTGTTGCCTCCTTGTGTCTGCCAGCTCACAGTGCGGGCTCCTTGGTGTGGCCTGTGAGCGGGCGCCACTCCAGATCTCTGCATTAATCACCGTGTACACATGGTTCCACTGAATCACTTCTGTTTCCAAAGTGAACTGCCTTCTTGAGCATGCTGTCCCTGCTGGCTGGGCCACTCGTTCTATGTTAGCCTCATTCTTGCTTCACCAGTAGGGTGCTTAGATTAAACATCACTGCCCATGGGAGCCTTTTCTAAATTCCATGGTCTGGGTAAGGGGCCCACATGTGTTTCTGCAATATCCTACCTTTCTTTATCATGTTGCATTTGAATTATCTTTCTTATTTTTCACTGGGCCATATGCACTTTATCTCACTTCTCATTTCAGTCCCAGTGGCTGGCCTGTATATACAACCCTCAGTAAATGTTTGTTGAATTGAATGTTTCTGAGGATGCCACAGTTTCTAGCATCAATGTCAAAATTCATTTTGGTTATAATAGTAGCTTTGGTTGGTGGAAGAAAAATAGTTTTATGTTTTAGTTTAAGTTATTTGGGGGCGCTAATGTCTGCATCGTGTGTTTTTAGTTTTCATGAAGTACTTTAATAATTTTGATTGCACTTTGAATTAAAAAAATATTTCCTCCCATATAGTTAAAGCCTTCCATCTCAAATATGATGAAGTTCGTCTAGATCCAAATGTTCAGAAATGGGACGTAACAGTGTTAGAACTCAGCTATCACAAACGTCATTTGGACAGACCAGTTTTCTTACGGTTCTGGGAAACATTGGATAGGTAATGCTGCTTCTGAAATGCACTTACTTCTGCTCTGTCGTGTTGACTTCCCATCTCTCCAGTCAGATTTTACATTCCTTAAAGTTGTGAACCATTTCTCCCCACACCATTTTTTTGAGTACTGTCTAATTTGATGCTGAACTACAGTAGATAAGTCATAAATGTCTGTTACAGTGACTTCAGAAACAGGTGGAGAAAGGGCTTCTCGCTTGTAGAAAGCAACTAAAGTCTGAGTCAGAAGACCTGCACTTTAGTCTGGGTTTCTGTGGTCTGACTGTGTGCCCCATTGTACCTTGTGTTCTCTCCAACCAAGAGCTTGGGTTAAGTGATCCCTGTGGTTTTTCCAACACGAGGTCTCTAACTCTGGATTTGAGTTAGGGTAACTCATGAAATTTAGTTTCTGAATTTGTTTTAATTTCTAGTATAGAGTTATTAAAGTCCTTTACAAGAATACCAGTTTTGTAATTGGAAAATAATCACAGTTAATACCGCTGAGTCTGTTATTCTCTCTGAGGCACCCATTAAAACCTAACTTTCTTGGTCTAAGTTTCCCACTGAATACTGTGGGTTCCCTCAAAGTCAGAGGTGATTGAGGTTACCCAGTGATGAGAATTGAAAATGTAGTAAAAAGGAACATGTATAATTCTATCCAGAAGCTCTTAGATTACAGACTTTAATAAGAGGAATGTTTCTTCTAGTTTACTTCGGAAGTCTTTATATTACCAAAAGTTACAGTAGCAGGTTTCCAGGTTTTTTTTTTTTTAATTTAAGAGAACAAAATACCCTGTTTCACTGTTTTTAAAAAGTCAACTTATTTTTACATGTAATATTTTAAAAATCCTAAAATTCTCAATAATCATTATAACTTATTATAATACTATTTTTCAGGTACATGGTAAAGCATAAATCCCACTTGAGATTCTGAATTACATCATCTCCCCTTGTGCAAATCTGGATTAAGAAGCATTGGATATACCTTGATCTAAAGACTGCCTGAGAGTCAAGCTTTATGAATTTATCAAAAACTTACAATTAAGAAGGTCACATCGATCAAAAGACCTCATTTGATGCTTTATGCTTCAAAGGGATGGTGCCCGTCATTCATATAAGCAAACTTTTTGGCCTACAACTATTTTTTTAATATTAGCCTTCTAGTCTGTAACGGAAATTGTATATTTTGATAGAAGTTTTTTCTCCATTGGTTAAACTAGCATTACTTAAAATGTGTTTCTTTAGAAAATAAATACAGGTTATAAATGTGTGTATATTTAGAGGTTATATGGCTCTCTAAGCCATCTTGCTTCTGATTTTTCATTGCTCTATAATTCCTTTTATTGAAAATACTGTGTTATGAATGGTATTAAATTTTAGTTTCTGGAACTTGCAAAACCAAGCAAAGGGATGTGACTATTTTGAATGAATCAAAATGTCAACCTGTATGTATACTATATACTTACTCTTTATTTAAAAAGGAATAATGAAAAATCAAGAACAGTTCTTAAGCTTTGGTTGAACTGTTCAGCCTTTTCAAGACTTCTTTACTTAACATTGAATACATTTAATGAATGTACATGCTTCTCACTGACTTTGGGGATTTTACAACTTAGAATGATATATTTCTATCTGTGATATCTTTCCACTTGAAACATCTCAAAACACAGATTGAAAACCTTGTAGGCTATATATAGTACTTTTTATTTTGGGAGCCAGAGTATGATTTGGGGGAAGGAAATGTATGAGTCCTACTACAATGTGATTTTAACTTCCTTATCTTTTCCCATAAATCCACCTTTGATTCTTAACTTACAGGGCATGGGATTTGAGTCTTCTGTTTCTAGGCATGTTGACCTCAGTCCTTACCTTCCATTGTCCCTGAATACCGATAAACTCTCCCAGGCACCAAAGAACACGTTTGCTTAAGTAAGTGTCTGAACAGAAACAAGATAAAAACACTGGTATTTTTATGTGCGTATTCAATATCGTATGAAATATAAACCTATATTTTAACTTAGTAAGATATTTTACTACTTCTCTACTTTAGACAGTGTTGCATCCATAGTATAACGAATGAGCCTTTTCCTTGAGTCTTAATTTCACATTTTATCACTTAAAAGCAACTTTGAAACTTGACTTCCAGTTTTTACCGTCAGAATTGTTGCTGATCATTTATATCTCCCCTCCATTTTCTCCCCCCCAAGTGATTTCTCTTAGGTTGAC
Source organism: Sturnira hondurensis (assembly GCF_014824575.4). Taxonomy (NCBI): domain Eukaryota; kingdom Metazoa; phylum Chordata; class Mammalia; order Chiroptera; family Phyllostomidae; genus Sturnira; species Sturnira hondurensis. Next base: position 10,987,135 of record NW_028091156.1, read on the forward strand.
TTATTTTTTTGGTAAACATCTAACTCTTATGTCCAGCTGACATTGTCTAGCCTCATTTGTAAATTTAATGCTATCATAAAAATGAGAAGCACTTAACTCACTCTTTCACTGACCATGAAAGTCCATACCAATAGGGGTTAGAAAACAAGACTTACTCATGTGGAATTCACTAGGTTTTTCAGAAGAGAAGCAATCAGCATTTAAAATGATAAGATTTTAGAGTATTTATAAGGTTTGAACAGATTCAGCCCCCTCCTTCTCTGCATCCTCTTCTTGAAAATAAGAGAAAAAATTTTCACATTAGAATATCTCAGCATATAAATTTGTTTTCAAAATAAATTATGTATTGTATAAACTTTCTCAGTGATGAAATAGTCATGGACTAGGATCTGTAATATTTTAATGTAAGATTACTTGTTGAGACTACTACGAGTGGACATGAACTACCTTTCTATAAAGATTTTTAGTATTTATACTTATGTCATGTATGAAATTTACTTGATAACAGAGTGTGGTTAAAATTGGGAACATCTACTTTAAACAGGATTTATTTTTCTATCTTGAATTTGCCTTATATGTATTCAGAGGCTTCTGGAAATACTGTAAGGAACATTAGGAAAAGTACAAATATGCTACGCCATGTATTTTAAAATCCGACCTTAGCATGTACCTATTTTCTTTGTCTCTCTCTGTTTTCGGCAGTTCAATCCCTTATTTAGGTCTGTGTAATTAATTTATAGGCATTAGTTCTTAAACAGAAAACTTAACTCACAGCCAGTCACTGTTCATGACTCCAGGTCCTACAGCAGCAGCCATCACAGTGCCTTGCACATAGTAGGCATTCAGGAAATATTTGTACACATAAATCAATGATGTATTTTCAGCATAACATAAAGTACTTTGTACTTGGTCTGGGAGTTTGAAAATACAGAATTACAGGGAACAAAGAGGCATTCAAAGACACTTAAATGGAAATGAAGTACCCATTAATAGATTTGACTCACCCGTAAGTTATGTTACCAGGCCCCTTGTCTCACCCCAGCGGATATGGAAAGCTCCACTGCATTATTCCACGGACACTCTGCACCAGGGAGCAGTGAGAAGTACCAGGTTTCCACCAGCAGCTGTCCGCCCTCGTTGCAGGCTGCAGCCATGTGGGGGCCTTGGCAAAAGACCGTCTCCTGAGTTCTGGTTCTGGTCTAAGTTGTCTGGGGTGAGACCTGGTCAGCAGTGTTTTGGACAAATTCTTCAGGTTCAGAAAGGACTGAGAATTACTGGTATTAAATGTGTTTTCTTCTCCTTAACTTTTTTCTTTTTCGTGGCCACCCTTTGCACTAGACCATCCCCATTATTGGTGGTATTGGCCTATGGTTCCACATGACAAATTGGTTTTATTTATTTAATATAGGAGTATTTTGCTGTTTAATATTTAAACAATGTTTAATATATTTCATTATAAACTAGTATTGTAGTTTATGATTTGTTTCCCATGTGTCCATATCTCTACTGACTTTTTTTTTTTAAATAACAGCAGCATGACAACAATTCATACCAAAATAACTAATCCGTGGAGGAAAACTTCATAATTTTTAAGGTAGAAGGAAATAAAGTATTAATTTCTTATCTGCCATGCAGAATGAGAGTTTGCTTATGAAAAGAAAGAGGCATACTTTTTAATTGGTCTACACAGAAAAGTAAAAATAAATTATTCATTTAAATAAAATTAATGATCTAATAAACATTGAAGGAAATATTTTTCCTAAATAAAAATTTTTGTGACTCCTAACAAAATTAAAGTGATGACATTGTTCTTTTTTGGAGGGTGGGTAGGGGGTCTTTAGTCGCCATATTTCTTACTGTCAGTGATGACAATAGAAACAGTGATGATAGGATACATGTATGTGGCCAGAAATGAGATGCCACTTTGTCAGGTAACTTATTATCTGAGTCTTACTTGTTAAGCTAGTTTATAAACTTCTCTGTGACCAATGATATATTTTATAATACAAATACAACAATTACAAATGCTGCTCAAAATGAAAGAAAACATGAAAAATAAATTCAATTACATTAGCCTTAATGTCATTTGACTGAATTTTTATTAGTTACTTGGATTTGACATTCACCTAGTTACTTGAATGGTAGCACATGCACTTTAGAAATAAAAAATGGAAGAGGTGACTGAAGTGAAGACTGGGATTAGAAGTTCGGAAATGCCTTGTCTCATGTGGCCTGGCCTGCTCACCCTCACATTTGGATATGCATTGACCCCCAGCATGGTATTTACATAAATATGGTGGGATAATAAAAATTGAAAATGTGCAATAGATTTATAAAAAATTACATTTACCTGGCTGGTGTAGCTCAGTGGATTGAGCACAAGTCTGCGAACCAGAGGATCGAGGTTCGATTCCCAGTCAGGGCACATGCCTGGGTTGCAGGCCGGTTCTCTGCAGGCCAACTCCCAGCAGGGGATGCACAAAAGGCAATCATACATTGGCGTTTCTCTCCCTCTCTCCTTACCCTCTAAAGATAAATAAATAAATAAAATCTTTAAAAAATTATATTTATTAGGTGCATAATAACTAATCATAATTTCAAGATCTAGAACTGGGCATATATTATTTCAGGTAGTGAATAGTATCTTGGGAATTATAAACGCATGCCATTTAAATTAAAGCCTATGAAATAAACTAATTTTGCTACCAACATTTAGGAAGAGGGGGTGGTTGTCAGTGATCTGAGAATTTTTTTGGCACTGAATTCCATTTTATCCACTTTAAATTTACTAAAAGCTGCTTCACTTTCAAGTGTGAAGGTTGTGGGTCACAGGCGTGGGGCGGGCACTGTGAGGCACTGTCTGGTCACCTGTTTGTACTCTTTCTCAAGTGGTTCTTGAACGGAGGTTAAATTTGGACTGCATGACCTGATGTGCAGTTTATTTCAGCGGACTTGGACACTTAAGGTTCAGTTGCAAATAAGACGCTGTGTAGTTGAGAGCTTCAGGAGTCCCGGTGACCCAGGTGACCCAGGTGACCCAGGCCCCCGGAGGAGGAAGCCGGCGTGTGCTGCCTGGGAGGCCGGGGCTATGGTCAGGGGGACACGTGGGCGTCTCCTGTGGCAGGGGGCCTGAAGGCTGTCTAGCGTTCCCTGTTGAGGAAATGTGGGTGACCCTGAGCAACGTGGTATTGGGGGTACCACGCAGGGTGGGGGCCCACGCCGGTCGGTTGGTCACGTCCACACGTTCAACGCACACGGTGGAAAGGCGGTTCCCGGCGCGGGGGCCTGCGGGCGGCCTCTGCGCATGCGTGGAGCTGGGAGGCTCGGGTGGCTGCGCCATGGTCGAGGTCACCGCCAGGTTCGCCTGAGTTTTCACGCTGAAAACCAGCCAGTTCCGCGCATTGAGCCCCCTTCTTTCTTCGCGAGTTAAATACAGTGGAGACTCGGACCTTTGTACCGGTGGCGGGGCTGCGTCTCTCCCGTGGCCCATGGGTGAAGTGGCCCTTACAGGTGAGCGCCCTCGTCGGGACATTTGTAATTCAAATTTTCGTTTTCAATTGCAGTTTACATTCAGTGTTATTTTGTATTAGTTTCAGGTGCACAGCGTAGCAGTTAGACACTCAGGTACTTGACAAAGGCCCCCCACCCCTGCCCCATATGTCCGGCACCCACCCAGCTCGTGCACCGCACAACGTTACTGGGTTCCCTGTGCTGGGCCTCGCGGCCCCGCGGCTGCTTTGTGGCTGCTCAGCCGGACTTCTCCTCCCCTCGCCTCACCACCCAGCCCCACGCTCCCGCCCCTGACCCCCGCCAGTCCCTTCTCTGTGAGTCTGTCTCTGTTTTGTTCATTTTCCTTAGGTTCCATAGAAGGAAGGCCATATGGCATTTTTCTTTCTCTGACTGGCTGATCTCACCGAGCACAATGCTCTCCCGCACCGTCCATGCTGTCGCAAACAGTAAGATTGCCTCCTTTTTCGTGGCCGAGTAATCTTCCATCGTGTAAATGACCAGCTGTCTGTTCATCTATGGATGGGCACTTGGGCTCCTTCCTGACGTTCACATTTTACATCCCGAGAACAAACCGTGCCTCCGTGTCAGTGAATGGGTAGCAGCGTTGGGCTGGGAGTGGTGCTAGGGATCCTGCAGCCCAGTGTTCTTGGTGATGAGTCTCACGGCCATGCTGGGACCCCAGTCCTGTTCAGGTGGCAAGTGCCGGCAAGCATGGTTGCTTTACTGCTGGGTCAGGGGAGCCTGCACAGCTGCAGGAGGTCTGGTCCGAGATATAAATGCTGCTTTTCTAAGGCCCAGAGGTGCTAGGATGAGTGACATCACCCGGCCAGAGAAGCCTCTCCCATTTTCTACAACACTTGGCTTTAGTATTTGGTCATGTTAAGGATCCGAATTTACAGTGGGTTGGAAGACTTTTCCTCTCGATTTCCTTAAGTGACACCGAGACAAATGATAAAAAGTAGCCCTGGAGAAGCCTGTGTTGTTGAGTCTGTCTCATAATTATGTGTAGACCATTGGGCACAGAAGTGTTTAAAGTTAATGAACAGTTCACCCTCATCCAGTGTAGATTCCCGTTAGATGATGGGTGAGGATGTAGGAAACAGAACACCTGCAATTTTTGTTGATCATGTTTCAATTCTTGTACTTTATTCGCCAGAAAATTCCAGGTGGGAGAACATGGGGTTTTTATAACATCGACTGGGTAAAATATGGTAATGTGTTTCACAGGACCGCCTTCCTGGAACTTACAGTGTTAAAAATGTAAATAGGGCAACAGCATCTGTGTCTTTTCTTAAAATCTTCACATAACATAAACTTGTTTTTCTTTAAAATGGAATCCTTTGAAAGGTTTACAGTGTTTACACTTAGTTATGTATTTTCTGCAATGCACTGTCAAGTACAAAAGAGGGGAAGGTTACCGAAGATGAAATAAATCGAGGAGCACTAATGGCGTTCAAAGCACGAGGACAGAGGAACTGGAGGAGCGAGGAGGAGTTCTAACGGAAACGCCAGTGTTTTCACTTGGTTGTGCCCTTGATCTTCAGCGAATGCGGGGTTGCGGGGAGCTGGCTTGCCCAGGGAGAGCCTCAGGGGTGGAGATCCGGAGGACTGGGAGGAAAAGCAGTCCTCCCAGGTTGTCCTAGGAAGACTGGTTCTAGGCAGTAGGAGAGGGAAAGTGAAGTAGGCGGACATTTCATTCAGCTGTTTACTTGCACTTTGTGTCAAGGACAAGGACTGCCTTAGTGGCTGGGAACCCGGGGTGAACAAAGCACGGGGCCGTGCCCTCATCCATTCACACAGGATAAGTGAATGAATGAAAGCGTCAGATGGGAGTGGTGATAAGGAAAAAAAAATGAAGCAAAGCAGAGTGACTGACTGGGCTGTGTTGGGATGAGGCAGAGGCAGGATTTCCTAGGTGAGATGGTGGTCTGAGACGCCTCGGAGAAGGTGAACTCTCAGGTAAGCAGCAATTGGGAGGCGAGGTAGCCAGCCTTGTAAGGAGCTGTTGTGTTTGCCAGTAAGACTTAACTGTATTTGTTGACGTTTTGAGGAGATGATGTTCTTCTAATTTGTTCTGGTTTGGGAAGTGTTATATGTGAAAAGGAAGTTAAAGATAGTTGAAGTGAGGTAGTTTGGATGAATTTCACTGCTGATGAGGCACAACGACTTGAGTCCTAAATCCCCTTTCAGTTACTTTAGAATATTTTCAAATGAATTATGTTGTGGATGTAAAACAAGACCAGTATGGTAAGAAATTACTGATTTTCTGCTTGGTCGGCCTCTCTAATTCCTTCCTCCCTTCATTCTTTCAGTTCCTTGATTTCTCCCGTCTCCCTCCACCCATCCAGTTGTGCCGCGCCTTGCATTGTACAATGGGACAGCAAAGATGAATGAGGCTCTCTTTGTCGCTGAGAAGCTGGTGGGAGAGACAGAAATAGAATTATTAAACAATGTACAACAGCCATAGAGTTGATACAGGGTATTACAGATGGGATGGAGAATCCATGAAGGCTACTTGGAAGAAGTGTCAGCTTTAGTCTAAAAGGATAAGTAAAAATTACCCTGGAAACTACACAAGGCAAGGCCATTTTAGGGAGAATTACCTTTTGAGTCATTCTGTTTTAGGTTCAGGAGAAGAGAAATGGCTAAGCGCTAGGTATATGCGAAGAAGTAATTTATGACCTCCATTAGAACTGGAATCACACATGAATTTATAACACCTTAGGAAAATGGAGTCAGAGTCGCTGCTCAGGGGTCACATGTTCTGAGGTGTGTTTCTCACTAATGTATATTATTTTTTATGCTGTATATACAGAATGGAGCTTTCTAGGCAGTTCCAGGTGCATTTCAATAATATTCGTATTTATTGAATGCTTACCATGTTCAGAGCACTTTTAAGCATTTATTGAATGCTTTCTATGTTCTGAGCACTTTTTAAACAGTAACTAACGTAATCCTCACACCCAGCTGATGGTATATATAAGACACTAAGACACAGTATCGTTTGCCCAAGGTCATCTATTAAGTAGAAAACCAGAACTTGAACCAAGGCATCCATGACGAATAACAGAACATGAATCTTAAAGTACTAAAATGTTGAGTTTTAACATCCCTTTGTGTGATAATTTTGCCATGCATCTTCTCTGACAGTGATAAGTGTGTGGATTAAGCTTGATTAGGACGGAGGTCTTTTATTGGGGGGGGAGAAAAAGTCCACTCAAAATAAACTTCAAGTAGCATCGGAGGGGCTGAGAAAGCACACTGCTCCCCAGACTGCCCAAAGGCACGTGTTTGGGAGGGCCGGTGGGTCACCCACAACCTGTGGTCACCGAACTCCTTACCAGGTGCCAGATGGATCCTCAGAGCTACGGCCTTTCAGATGCTGGTCCGAACGGCCGCCCAGGAGAGAGCTTGGAGGGAAGCTGGGTGCACCGCGTGCTTGCTGAGCACAGGAGCCACAAGCCTGAGGACATGAGCGTGAGGACGACGACAGCAGAGACTGAAACAAAGTGTTTCACTTGAAGAAAGTCTAATCCAAAACCACCCCCGCCCCCCAAAACCCTGCATGCATCCACACCCTACACATCTCCCAAAGCATGCGATGCTCCCTAGTGTTAAGCAATGAAAATGAAATTTTTTTTAGGTAAAAAGGTGTTCTCACTCTGTCATATTACAAGTTATTAGACATAACATTTAGCCTAAACCCCATGTCTGTACCAGGTTCTCCCTGGATTCCTTCCATTTTGAGAGGGTTCAGGGTAGTGAGGAAAAGGCACAGGCAAGAAAGACTTGGTCCCTGTTCTGCAGCTCTGACATTGGAAATCCTCCTCGGAGTGCAGCTGTTCCATTGCGTTAGGTGCCAGCCTGGATCTGGGTGTAAAACCCGACCCGAACTAATACGCAGTTATGTGAGTTTTCTGTTTATCACAGTTCTGTGAATATTGATATGTTTTGCTGCAAAAACCTTAATGAGTTTTATAGGCCCTGCTCTGGGTGTTACATAATAAATAATGTAGGTACCATATTACTTTTCTAACATTGAAGAAAAGAAACCTGAATTCCTGAATGCATCCGACACATGCTTTGCAAAGAACTATTATGGACATGCACCAGCAACTTGTGCAATCTGTCCATTTCCTGTTTCTAATTTAGATTATTTTCATATTATACCCTTAGTTCTTTGGGGGAGAAACATTATCAAGAATTAAAACTTTATGAAGCAGCCAATATGCAGTCTTCGTGGATCACTCATTTTGTCAGCACTCAGGTAAAGTGCTGAAAACATTTCAAAGAAAAATAGTCTTCTTCTTCTCTTCTGAAGAAGGGATTTGAGGCCTGGCTGGTGTAGCTCAGTGGATTACGCACAGGCCTGTGAACTGAAGGATTGCGGTTCGATTCCCAGTCAGGGCACATGCCTGGGTTGCAGGCTGGTTCCCAGCAAGGGATGCATGAGAGGCAACCATACATTGATATTTCTCTCCCTCTCTCCTTCCCTTCCCCTCTAAATATAAATAAATAGAATCTTTTAAAAAAGGGGAATTGACTTAAAAATGAGGGAGGTCTTCACCTCTTTGGTAGAATAGATATCAAAAGATTAGATACTTGCTGAAACAAATGTCTCAAGTGCATACTTCTGTTACCACACACCAACGTTTACCTTTTTTCTAGTTTTCTTGAGCAGTGATTGACATCACTGTGTAACTTCAAGGTGTACAGCACGATGGTTTGATTGACATGTGTTGGGAAATGGCTGCTGCAGTGGTCTTGGCCTAATGCCCATCTTTTCGTGTGGCCGCCTCGTTGTACCTTCCATCCCCAGTGCTTCCCGGTCATAAAACTGACCTTGTACCTTCCATCCCCAGTGCTTCCCGGTCATAAAACTGACTTTGTGCCTTCCATCCCCAGTGCTTCCCGGTCATAAAACTGACTTTGTACCTTCCATCCCCAGTGCTTCTCGGTCATAAAACTGACCTTGTACCTTCCATCCCCAGTGCTTCTCGATTGTAAAACTGGGGGGTTGGTGCATTTTGACCGTCTTCCTCCAGTTCCCCCTGTTTTTCTCAGCATAGTGCCCTCAAGGGTTATTCATGTTGTAGCGAATGATAGGGGTTCATTTTTATGACTGAATAACATGTATGTTATATTTATATATATACTACAACATATATATGTAAATGCATCATATATAGAATATATTTATATTTAAATATCCCCAAATTCCTTAACCAGTCACACACTGGGGAACACTTAGACTGTTTCCATGCGCTGGCTCAGACCAAGGCTGTCGTGGACATGGGAGAGCGGATGCGTTTTTGAGTCAGTGTTTCGTTTTCTTCAGATGGATGCCCAGAGTGAGAACATCTTGGGTCATGCTGGGTCTTACGGTTATTCAACATCTGATGTTTGGAGGGACCTCCGTGCTGCTGCCCACAGTTTGGGCAGTGGCTGGCTGCACCAGTCTGTGCCCCAACCGGCAGCGCACAAGACTCCCTTTCCTCCGTGTCCTCACAGGCACTTGCTGTCTCTTGTCTTTTTTTTTTTTTTTTTAAAGATTTTATTTATTTATTTATCTTTAGAGGGGAAAGAGAGAGGGAGAGAAACATCAATGTACGGTTGCCTTTTGTGCGTCCCCTGCTGGGAGTTGGCCTGAAGGGGACCCGCCTGCAACCCAGGCATGTGCCCTGACTGGGAATCGAACCGCGATCCTCTGGTTCGCAGGCCCGCGCTCAATCCACTGAGCTACACCAGCCAGGGCTTGTCTCTTGTCTTTTTGACGGTGGCCATTCTGGCAGGTGAGAGGTGCTGTCTCATTGTGGTTTGTATTTTCACATTCAGTACTTTTTTAAAAGATTTTATTTATTTATCTTTAGAGGGGAAGGGAAGGAGAGAGGGAGAGAAATATCAATGTATGGTTGCCTCTCGTGAGTCCCCTGCTGGGAACTGGCCTGCAACCCAGGCACGTACCTTGACTGGGAATCGAGCTGCGATCTTTTGGTTCACAGGCCTGTACTCAATCCACTGAGCTACACCAGCCAGGGCTTACATTCAGCATTTTAATTTTTTTAGCAATGTCCATACCTCCCCATAATAAACTGCTAAAAGAGAAGCTTTGGTCAAGAATGGAACGAAAGAGCAAAACCAAAAACAAAACAAAAAGGACCCACAAACAAAACACAGTTACTGCTGCTTTTTAAAAAACCCCAGCACTTTCACCAATGACATTCAACCAAAACCACCCAGACAGCATTTGCACAAAGCATCTTCAGTGTTTCCTTGCAGCCACTCTCCTTGCCAGTCTACAAATGGCAGGACGGCCAGTGGGCAGGTGGTCTGTGGTCTGGTCAGTTGTTAGTCAGGTGGTCAGTGGCCAGTTGTCTCGTGGGCTCCAGCAGGCTCACTCGGCCCCACAGTATCCCAGGTCCTGGGGAGAAGACTCTAAGGTCCTCAAATCCCAAACTGGGTTTGTGATGGACGCTCCTCTGGTGCTGTGTCCCCAGGGCTATGTCGCGGTCCCCTGTCACAGCCCTCTTGTCCAGGTCATCCTGGACGTTGTTTCAGAATGTGCAGCATGGCAGCCACAGTCATCTCAGGGACAGCAGTGGGCAGCAGCCGAGGCCAGCAGTTCAAGGCTGTTTGGTGAGAGAGAGGACATGCTCGGGAGGGTCAGGGGCTCCATTTGCAGGGTCAGGCCTGCACACTCTGCACGGTGCTTTTATGGCTGACCCAGGCTGGCAGCTCTGTCCATGGGTGGAGAGGCCAACCCTGCACCCAGCCACCAGGGAGTGCCGTCGCCACCGAACCCCGACACCCACGGCCCCAGGGCAGTGGCTGGCTTTTTCATGCACTTCCTGAAGGACTGCAGAAGGTACTCGCATTGGAAACGACCTGATCCAGCGGTGGGCAGAATGTCGGGGTGCCAGCCCAAGCTGAGGGCGGTGAGCAAGTTGTCTTTGTAATGGGCTTGCCCAACTGCCAGTCACTTTGGGGCCAAGGTAGCAGCCAGGAGTGAGTGACGCTGCCCCTCCCACAGCCAAGGTGTTCTCTGGTGGGGACCATGCGACCCAAGTGGCGGCATGACAGAGTCTCAGCTTGCCGGGCATATCTTCCAGACACGTTTGTTTGACCCCAGGCATGGGCCTGGCAGTCACTCCTGGGTGGGTCCACGCTGCTCCTTGGGCTCACGAGCTGTCACCATGGCCCCCCATCTTCGTACAGATGGGGCTTCAAGAAATGGAGGCTGAGGGCTCTCTGGGCACGGCTCCTGTTCCAGGTATGACAGGTGATGGGTTCCAGTAAAAACTAATGCAGGGACATTGGCCTTTGTGACTCAAAGGACAGAAAGCTGGGGTTGGGCCTTTGTAGCCCGGCTCAGAGTGGAAGGTCTGTGGACTCTGGTTGGCCTGGGGCCGACAGGCTCCAAAGGCGTGGAGGGGCATCTCACTGAAGTTTTGACTCACAGGTACCCAAAAAGGCAAGGTATGGTCATCTTTCTCTGATGTGCAGATAGGCCTTGTTTACCGTTAGGAGGTAGTGCAGTGCTGAAGTCCAGAGACTTTGCTGCAAACTGAAGAACCTAAGTTTGATTGGCTTTTATTTTTCTTGGACAAATCAGGGTGCAAGCTATAACGTGCAGGTCAAGTCCGGGCTAGTGCCTGGACTAATTTTTTTTACTGAGGTTTTGATGAAGCAGCCTGCCCATGGGCTCCCAGGTTGTCCACGCTGCCCCTGAGCCTGGACAGCTGGCTCGGGCGACTGCAACAGAGACCTGGTGGCCCACGGGCAGAATGGATTTACAGCGGAAGCTTGGAGACCCTGGATGTAAGTGGGAGAAACACTCTTCTAACAGCTTCAGACCAGGCACACAACCTGCCACAAGCAGCCTTTCCTGAACAAGTCTTTTTGATTTTTTGAGACTTTTTTCTTGTCAAAACAATTACACGTTTTGCATTTTTCTCTTACTAGAAAAGTTGCTGTGTTACTTTTTAAAAAAAATGTATTTAAAAAAACTTTTCTGCCTTTTCTGCTTGAAAAATTCATCTCCTTGACTAGTTAAATAGACTATTGGAATTCAGTGCTGTGTCCACAGTCCGTCTTACATTTCCACTGACGCTGAAATGCATTTTGTGTTGTGACATTTCTCACAAGAGCTAAGTGTTGGAGTAGCAGATAAAATATCAGAACACATCGACAACCAGCTTTATCTCACAGAATCCCGAACCATTTTCCTGAGCCCCAGAGGTGAGTGCATATTCTAGATAATGGAGCAACGTGTCAGACATTTTTAATTTTTTCTTCTTTCTTTTAAAATAAGCACTCTCTCCATGTGGTTAAGTACTCTGTAAGATTATCCTGAAGGAAATATTTCATTTTAAAATCTAGAAGCTTTCACACAATTACACATTAATCTTATTGTTGTCTTTTAATACAGTGCCTGGCAATTTAAAATTAAGAATGTTAATACAACTATATCCTAGGAAATAATTGAGTTGTAACTCAACAGCTTTTTTAGAAAATTAAATTTCCAATCAAATGAGAATCAGAACAACCAAATGCGTACTTCATCTTAATTAATATTTAAGATGCCCAATGAATAAAGTTGCATACATGTGTATTATAAAAACACTATATGAAATCAACCTGTATTTGAAAGAAACAATAGGGGAAGAGCATTCATATGCTTCTATGTTCACCTTATAATAAAACATTAGCTTTTCAATCACATGGCTAACTCAGATTGTTAGAATCATGTAATAAAATATAAATTGACTGATTATTTTGCATGCCCACCAAATCTAACTTAATTATAATTTCCACATACTTTAATGAATTGTTATGAGCACACATCAGATATCAGTTTGTATATTTTAGTGCCGGAAATTCTGGGTATCATAGAAATTAATAGAACATGGTTTCTGCCCCCAGGGAGTTTATGATCTTGGGAATGAGATGCGTATCTATGTAAAATAAACATTTATACATCCAGCAAATCTTTAGCCTGTGCTTGCTGTGTGCCTGCCATTGTCTGTGAGCTGGGCCTGAGGGGTAGAGCAGTATAACCTTATGCCCAGTATAATCTTGCTTTCCTAGGGTATAACATTGAAAGAACAGAGTGGGAAACGCCCTAGGAAACGTAATGAAAAATGCGGAGAGATTAGAAAAAGAAAAAAAAAAGAATCGTGTCTGTTTAGGACAGCAGTTGGGGTAGAAACTCTTCGTGGAAGATGAGGCCCAGGAGGGGCACCCATAAGGATGGTGGGGTTCAGGCCAGCAGCACTGACGGGCATTCCTGGAAGTGAGAGGACGGGGTGAGGGGGCAGGCCTGAGACCAGCGTGGGCAGTTATGTAAAGAATTGCAATTATTGTAGCACCACTTTGGCCACCTGTTTGGCAGTGTCTAATAAGGTTGAACAAACCCCTCCCCCGGCATCCCCGACTCGGTATCCGCTGGAGAAAATGAATGCACGTGTCCACGAAGAGACTCGCGAGAGTGTTCACATCAGCCTCACTAACGGTAGCCCCTAGTCGTCAGGAGGAGTTATCCACATAATAGCGGTGAACGGGCTGCCGGCACCTGTAGCACATTTGTGGATGAATCTCACACACGGGCTGAGCTAAGTGAGACACAAGGAAGTGCACCCAGAATGGTGTCATTGGAATGAAGTTCTAGAACAGGCAGGACCCATCTAGAGTGATAGAAATCAGAAGAGCTTGCCTCAAGGTGTGGAAAGGAGGAAGTACAAGGGAACTTTCTAGGCTGTTGGACTCCTTCCATATGCGGGAGAGGGTGACGTGAGTGTGTGCCTTGTCCAAAGCCCATGGAGAAGCCGAGTGGTTTTCTTACGCCTCTAGATCGCATCTCGGTGAAGTGCTGCTCAGTATTAACGAGAGTGGCTCGTTAATACTGAGCAGCCACTGCACCAGAGTGGTTCACTTGAGTTGAATATTGGACAGATGGCAACCTGGTGACTTTAGCGTAGTAATAAAAATGGTGATAGCAGTTCTTTCTTCCCGCTGGTCCTTGTTTTGTACAAGGAAACTTGTTTTGTACAAGGCAGAGCTGCCGGCGGGACCCCTGCGAGAGGGGCAGGGATGCAGGGTGCAAGGAGACAGAAATTTGGGAGGGCTGCTTATGGAGGGAGCTGTGAGAAGCTGCGGTCAAGTAGTTTATTTCTTATGTTTTTAAACAAAATTAAAGTGTAGTTGGCAGGCAGGATTAGTGTCAGGTATATGACATAGTGATTTAGCATTTACCTGCCTTATAGTGCGTGTGGTCACCCTCAGTCCAGTGGCCTCTGCCCTGCGCTGAGTCATCGTGAGGTCAACCGTGTGTCCTGTGCTGTGGGCTCCACCCCTGTGACCTACAGTGACTTCCGTCTTCTGGGACTGGGAGTCTGCACCTCTGAGTCCCTTTCTCTTTCTTACCCACCCCCACCCTTCCTGACCGTTCAGACAAGCTGTGTGGACTCATTGCTCAGTCGATCAGATCACGGGGACAAAGAACCCCATCTCTGCAAGGACTTGATTTGGAGAAAGTCCGATGAACAGATAGATCAGTCAGTGGCTATCTGACAGCAGCTCCTGTCTGCCTCCGCTGCTGCCGGGACAGAACTCCAGGCTCACCGCCTTAGCTCCCTCTTCTCCTTTGATTATGGGGTGGGCCGTGTCTTCTCTTTGCTGTGCCCACCCTGTGTTCTCCGGGTGCAGTGGTTTCCAAGGGAACAGTGCGGAAGCACGCCGGGGTGTTTGTGGTATCAGAGCAAGCCCAGAACCTGCCCGCCTGGGATGTTCTCGGGAGCTTCCTCGGCGGCTGAGGGTCCCCCTGGAGCGCCGCCTTTGGAACTAGGTAGATCAGCACCACCTGCTCTACGTTCTCTGGGCTTCAGCGCCCTCATCTGTGGAGGGGACACACCCGGTAGTCACCTGGAGGGTGCAAAAACTAGAAATGAAGTCTGTGAAGGGTGCCTGGAACATGGTGGGAACCCAAGAAACATCAACTGTGATTATTGATTGGTGGGTTTATTGACGTCTTCTCCTTACAACTGGAGTACTAGGAAGCTTGGATGTTATGCCTACATTCTAGAGCCCTTCCATTTGATTGGCTTTCAAGGTTCCTAAAGACTTCTTCTGTCTCCTACAGAACACTAAAGAGATTGTCCTCTTTTTCGGCCAGAGCGTTGGCTATACATTCTAGAGCAAGGTCAGCAAGTTTTTTCAGCGAGGGGCCAGATAGTAAATATTTCTGGCGTTGAGTATCATTCAGCCTCTGTCGGCTCCACCCTGCTTTCGCTGTGTTGGGAAGACAGCGAAAGGAGCGCGCAGAGGGCGTGCCGCTGGCCCCGCGCGGGGTTCGCCTCCTAGAGACCGGCACTGTCAACACTACGTGGCCCTTGTCCCTGGTGTGCCATTTACTGTCGTTGTCATGATTACCTTGAGTGGTTTTAGTGTATACCTTGAGTGTATAGATAAGGTCGCTTTTATTTTGGGGTGGTATTTCAAACTTGGAATTTTCCCCCCTTTTTAAAAAAGTTATTTATATATGTGTTTTTATTTTGTTTCTGTTTTTTTCCAAACAGGGAATTGTTTAAGATATGGAACTATGGTGGTGGTGGTGGTGGTTCTTCTTTTCTTCTTATTTAAGATGGGCCGCTCTGAAGTAGGCTGCCCCGTGTGCGGTCCACGTGGATGTAGCTCACAGCCTGTCCTGAATTTTCTGCTCCTTTTCCCCTCACTCCCTGCCCCTTGCAAGGCCTTCCCATGTAGCCAGATGGTGCAGTGCCAGGCTGCACAGGCAGTGGAGAACAGACCGACTGTGGACGTGAGCGTGGGAGCTGGCCTACCCACAGCGGAGCGCCACGGCCCTGTTAGTTAGCCAGAGTGCTGGGTGGACTGCGTGTTCCCCGAGCTGGGAGACGGGCTGAGGTGGGAAGTGCTTTGTGCTTGACAGAGCGGATTGCTCTCAGAGAGTTCTTTCTTTTCTCAAGTTTGTTTTCTTTTTTTCCTCCATGGCAATAACCCCCAAACACGTCATCTGGCGGTATTGCATTTCATCACATTGCAGATTTCAAGAGCGCCTCTGGACTCGTCCGTAAATCACTTCTGCTTCTCTGTCTGGCATTTACCATTTTCACAGTCGGCGCGCGTTGCTCCGTGATGATGTAACTGACATGCCCGCGTTGTCCTGGCAAATGGCAGCAGCGGCTCCTGGCGTCCCGCAGCGGCCTGGACAGGGCAGGCCCCACACAACCCCTGGACCGTGGTGGTCCCCACACAACCATCTGGGCACCCGCGGAGGGAAAGCCTCATCTTGCTTTGGAGGTGGCCCAACCTTTCCGCCAGCATGGATTCCTGGGTTTTGCTGTGTCCCCGTGTGCAGCGCGCTTGTTTTCCCATGTTTCCTGACATGTGGCATCACACCCCGAGGTGCCCCTCCCCAAAGCTGGCCCCTCCATTGTCAGCATGGAATGAGGGTCTTGGCACAGGCCAGGCCAGGGGAGGAGGCCAATACAGAGGTTTTTTTCTCTCCCAAAGAACGTAACCTGAGAATTTCCCCAGCATTTTCTTCGTGGCCAGCTGTCGCAGAAAAACAAAATGTTATCTCCATAACTGGCCTTTGAATTGCTCTGAGTGAGACCCCTGTCACGTGAGAGGGAAGCACCCAGCAAGGCTCCCCAAGGGGTGGGAGTGTCAGGGCTGTGATCTGGGACACGAGTATGATGAGGTGGGCACGATGTCGCCCAGCGGGGGAATGTTACAGAACAGACGGCGCGGGGTGAACAATATACTATTACCGAAAACACCCCATTTCTGCTCCCGAGGCCTCCCCTCCCATACTGGGTTCACCTTGCCCACCACCAGGGAATGATGTCTTTTAGTGCCAGAGATTGGTGAAAAGGGAAGGAATTATTTATTTTAAAAGGTCATACAGACTTCTAGTAATGGCGTCATGTCTTTGTTAAAACACTGAAGTCCTTTAGAATACCCACAAACACACACGGTCCTTCCTCCCCCTCTGCCCAGTCTGGGGTCCGTGTCTCAGGAAAAGAAGGAGAAGTCTGTGGCTCAGGCAGCCCCTTCGTCCTGGCACCATCAGCTGCGTCGCCACCGCAATCTCCAGGTAATCCAAAACCGTGTGGCACCTTCGCGTGGCCCACCAGCAGGAGTCCTTTCACCCCTGTTCTTCCCAGCAAGGTCTCTCCTGCTTCCTAAGCCACGTGGCAAAAGGGAGCACCCCAAAGCCGTGTGGTCCCCACTTACTCCAAAGTCATGTAGGCCTCAACCTTCCTTTTTTTCCTCTCTCATGAAGGCGCTGTAATCAGAGGGAGTTGCCTCCTAGTTCCTGCGTGGGTTCCTCCCATCTCCCTGGCTCAAAGCATGGTCATAGCTATTGAACATATCCATCAAATCAGTTAAAAGTTGTAGACATGTTAAATGACCATTCCAGAGGGTAGCTGCAGAACTCTTCCTATGCAAAACAACTCCCAATGGCCCTGCTCCATGTGTCCCATCCCCCAGTTCAGACCTGCTGGGGTGAGGACATCCTATATATATATATATTTTTAATATCTCCTGGACACCTTGAGTTCTGGACCCCATTACAAATCCCTCTCTGGGGCCCCTGGCTGCACCCTGTGTAAGGAGAGGGATTCAGGGCAGGCTGGGCAGGGCGGCCACAATGGGCTCTGCTCAGGAAGGAGGCGGGAGAACACGGGGAGGCCGCGGGGCTTCCTGTGCGACTTCGAATTACAGGCAGTCGTGCAGAGTAAGTCCTTACGTGGCTTGAGACATTTGCTCACAGTCTTCTCCACATGCCGGCTTGCACAGGTGGCATTTGGGGTGTGTAGAGATTGGAGGCGGTCACACCCCACACGGGGAGACGCAGTGTGCAGAAGCCACGCCCGTGCTGTGGGGCCGGGCCCCAACACGGGGTGGATTGAGGGTACAGAAAGGTGGCTGATGTTGGGAAAAGAAAAGCGAGCCTCGCCCAGAGAGAGGAAGGGCCACCGGCTCTCCCATAGTGGGCAAAGCAGGTGTTCTGGGGTGTGCTTGTCCATTCACCCCCAGTCAAAGGCAGGTGGCCATGCCCAGCAGCTGGGTTTTTCCAGTTATACTCCTTGGCACACTGTGCCTTCCATTGTTCAGTTCACCAGATAATCCAAGTGCCTTTTAACGTTTTTTCTGGTTCAAAGGTGTGCAGGGTGCAGGGCACGGGGTGGGGCGGTTGCTGGGCGGCCGGTAGGCTGTAAACCTGGGTGCGCCTGGGGCGTGGGGCCAGCAGTCTCTGGGCGGACACTTCCTCCTCAGAGGGAATCAGGCAAAGTCAGCCAGGGAACGAAGCCTCAGGCAGGAGGGAGGGCACGGGTGTCGCAGGGTGCGGTCACACGTCATCCCTGCCCTGGTCCTCGGGAACTGCTGTCCTCCTCCAGGGAGGGAGGGGACATGGGTGAAAGCACCTTATCTGCCCTGAAAGGAGTTGGGCAGCAGCCCAGCTGCTGGGGTTGGAGGGGGGGCGGTGGGGGGTGATGCAGGTAAGAAGTCACATGATAGCAGGGACGGCCTGAGGACATGACGCTCAGGGAACTAAGTCAGAGAAAGACGAATACCACGTGATCTCACTCGTCCGCGGAACCCAATGCACAACATAAAGAAACAAACAAAATCAAAACAGATCGTAGACACAGCGAACAGACCAATGGTAGCCAGATGGGGGGTTTGAGGGGGTGCGAGAGGAAGAAGGGACTGGAAGTACTGATCGGCAGTTGGAACGTAGGCCGGGGATGTGAGGTCCAGCACAGGAAACGCAGTCAAGCCGTTGTGATGACCATGCGCAGTGCCAGGCGGGGACTGGTGCGATCGGGGGACACTCTGTAGAGCAGGTGACTGTGTGACCGCTATACTCCACACCTGAAACCAATGCAGACTAATGTGGAGTGTAAACTGTAATTGGAGAAAAAACAAGAAGCAGGTGGAGACCAGAAAATATTGTTGCATTCAGAGTCGGGGAAAGATATTCTTGTCCCTTCAGTGGGAACCGCACACGGAGGTGGGGGCAGCTGTGAGGGGCACCATGGCAGCCTATGGTGGGGTGGGGGGTGTCATTGACCAAAAGCTCCCCACAATCGCACCGATGGGGAGCTACCCCCGCTACTCCCCAGGACCCTCATAGGGGACCTGTTAATCCCCACAAAATAGCCCTGTGGGGTCAGAACCTTTGCTGGCCTTGCTCAGTGCCCTCCGCAGAGAAGACAGGACCCCAGGCTAGGCAGGAGCCTGGCATTTCACAACCAGCCGGCCTGGGGCTGGAGCCCCTGGTCACAGTGCCCTGGTCCCTCTGGGGAGACACCCAAGGGACTGGGGCTGGGACTCCGCTGCCAGCAGGCTTCTAGCTGAGGATGCAGATGGCTGGGTTCCTTTCTTGCCCACTCCCCAGCGGCTCTGTGGGAGCCCTCTCTCTCCCTCTCCTGTAGGGAGGGAGGCAATGCTAACCTTTCTCCACGGGCACCAAACGCCCTGCAGGGCCGTTGTTGGGAGTGACAGCCTGTGTGTCCTGGTTGGAGCTGTTCTGACCTGACGCTTCTCAGTGCCTGTGGGGACATGAGCAGTGCATCTCCTGGGCCCAGGGTCTATTTAGAATGTGAGGTTGTTGGTGTTTTTCCTTTTCTGCTTTGGGCGTTAGCCTCAATTTCAGAATAAGATAATCTCACTTGACATTCTCTTACATGGATTTGTGCAGATATAAAGTAGAAAATGAGAAATGCTACAATAGCAGTTATGAGAGAATAGAGAGTGACAGAAATTTAAGGATTTTTACCTTGTTCACTTTGACAGGCAAAGACGATCCTTCCCCCAAAATGCATGTTTGTGGTTCTGATTTGTAGGTTTCTCTTCCTCCATAACAGCCTGCATTTCATCTGTAACTGTCCGTGACCCCAGGCTGAGGTTTGGCGGCAGAGTAGGGACCCAGGTCCAGGAAGCGAAGCTCACTTCCAGGTGCTGAGGGGGGTTTGGCTGCAACTGTGACAGTGAACATGGGTGGGCCCTCTGCCGTCTGCCCTCTGCTCTCTGCCCTCTGCCCCAGTTCTTGTGCTCTGCAGACACGGTCGACCCTTGAACAACAACTAGGGTTGGGGCGCCCACCCTCACAAGTCGACAATCCATGTATAACTTTTGACTCCCCCAAAACATAGCTCCTAATAGCCTACTGTTCACTGGAAGCTTTAAAATAACAGTCGGCCAATAGCATATTTTGTATGTTCTATAAACTATATGCTATATTTTTACAGTGAAGTAAGCTAGAGGAAAGAAAAGGTCATTAGGAAAATGACAAGGAAGAAAAAGTCCATTTGCTTTGTTTAAAAAAAAAAACAATCCACGTGGAAGTGGACCCTTGCAACTCAAACCCATGCTGTTTAGGGGTCACCTGGACTGGGATTGAGGTGGCTGTGCGGTAGTTGGGTGGAGCAGGTGGGGTCCTGGGACCCCTAACGTGGGGCCTGGTGGGTGCTCCACTCACGGGCAGTTCTCCCAGTCACTCAGGGGAGGGGCCAGGGCCCTGTGTGGATCTCAGTGGGCTCCAGGGACCCACAGATCCTCTCTTCCACAACTTCAGGGGAGTTCTTGACTCCGGGAGGCGAGAAGACTTGCAGAGCCCCACGGGTCGTGCCGAGGGGGCGAGATCCGCCACTGCCTTGAGGCTCCCCGACCCTCGGCAGCTCGACCGCCCGATTTCGTCTGCAGCTCAGCGTGACTCAGGCTTGGCCACTAGGGACCAGCTGCCCATCATGTTTAGAACATGGCTTCGTTCTCTGTCTTGAGAAAGGCATTCTATTCGGTGGCCTCTTGGCCAGCATCCCCAAGTGCCCTCAATTCCTCTGAGGTCATAGGGCAAGCTCGGGTGGGAAGGGACAATGCAGCAGCGCCAGAGCCTTAGGAAAGTGGTCCTTCCAGCCAAGAGGCCACTGTGTTCCGCCAGACAGTAGCTGCCACCCACAGGTCGCATGTTGAAATTGTTGAGTGAGCGAAGGGACTCTCCAAGTCTGGTGGGTCATTTCATTTGTCTAGGAGCTTGCTGGGTAGGGACTGTTGTGTATTCCAATGAAAGATTCTAGGTCCATCATGGGTAAACCTTGACTCCAGCAAAAGCAGGATTTCCTCTGGCGTCTCAAATGTGATTTCCAGTGCCAGGAAGGAGACACAGAAACAGGACCATTTTCTGATCCGCTTAGTGTTGGCTCATCTTGAGCGCCTTGGTTTCTAAGTGTGTTCATAGTATGAAGTAGCAGATGAATGGTCCTTCAGAGTGCTTGTCACTTCTCTTTACTTTGCTCTCAGGTAGGTACATCTTCTGTTGCATGTTCCTCCATCCACAGTTGGCTAGTGAGATGTCTTCTGGTGCAAAGTTGTGGTATTTGAAGGCTGACGTCCTTAGCCCAGAAGCAAATACAAAACATTGTCGTTTAGGCAGAAAAGCTGATAAATGGCGGCATACAGAGGCGCTGGCAAAGGACAGACATTTAAGAGAAAGAAAGTTTCTCCTTTCTTCCTTTCTGATGATATCTTAGAATATTAAGAAAACAGGGAAATTTGCAAAATGTCTTGAGACTATATCTAATGGACTTTTAAAGTAAATGTAAACTTTAAAATGGAAATATGAATATGCATCCTTAAGTGTAAATACTACTCTACAAAGATGTGTGATCTCAGTTTTATAGTGGGACATTAGTTTTGTTTAGTTCCTCTATCACTGTTGTGCCTTCATTTCCAATCAAGTTATGGGAATAGATTCTATGACAATGATCATAACCAGATTCTGATGTTCATAATCCATGTCTCTGACTTGGGAAACCTTTTCCCAAGAGGGGATGTGTCTTATTATCATTCTATAAGGAAAGATTTAATGCTGGGAATTGGAATAGGAGCTGTTTCATCATTATTTCTGACTGGAAAGACCATTTTCAGTGACTTTGGTCTGTGAGCTAAACTGTACTTTGTGTTTAAGCGGGCCCGTGATCTGCCGTCTCCAACGCACTGGGAGGGGATCTGGAAAGGACTGCGAGGGTGGGAGGGGGTGCGTTTTTGAATTGGCCGAAGAGGGTGCACAGCCCTGAGATGAAAGGTGGCTTGCACTACTGAGCTTGGGAGGAGGGTGGTCATTTATCAGCCTTTTCTATATGAGTTTTTTTTATTATAACAACATTATCATCACAAATTGAATGGGGATCTCCACTAAATGCTTCAGCATGTTACTCTTCTGTTTCAAGCTCACGGTGCAAATGTGATTTCAGAGTGCCCCTGCTCTGCTCCCCGGGCCGGCCGCCCTGCCCTAGGGAGATGACGTGGTAGGCAGACGGGAAGTAGGGTCCCATGGGTATCAGCTTCCCCGGGATTGGTTTTCCTCCTCTTTGGTTTTTGACTGTGACGGCAACTTTTATGGCCCTTCCCACTGACACGCTCACCTCTTTCAGCATTGACCTTTCCCCTTCTCTTGGGGACAGAGAAGACTTGATACCACTTGTCACAGAGAAGGACACGGGCCATGAAGGAGTGAGAACAGTAAGCCAGAGAGAAGCAGTATCAGTGAACTTGAAGGCAAAGAGAAAGCAGAGACTTCCTCTGGGTATCGCCACCCAGAATCAGNGTTTTTTTTATTATAACATTATCATCACAAATTGAATGGGGATCTCCACTAAATGCTTCAGCATGTTACTCTTCTGTTTCAAGCTCACGGTGCAAATGTGATTTCAGAGTGCCCCTGCTCTGCTCCCCGGGCCGGCCGCCCTGCCCTAGGGAGATGACGTGGTAGGCAGACGGGAAGTAGGGTCCCATGGGTATCAGCTTCCCCGGGATTGGTTTTCCTCCTCTTTGGTTTTTGACTGTGACGGCAACTTTTATGGCCCTTCCCACTGACACGCTCACCTCTTTCAGCGTTGACCTTTGCCCTTCTCTTGGGGACAGAGAAGACTTGATACCACTTGTCACAGAGAAGGACACGGGCCATGAAGGAGCAAGAACAGTAAGCCAGAAAGAAGCAGTATCGGTGAACTTGAAGGCAAAGAGAAAGCAGAGACTTCCTCTGGGTATCGCCACCCAGAATCAGGTTATGAAAGCAGGTGAAATTGTTTGGTGATTTCAGTGTCTGTGTCTGGAAGCATGAAAAGAGCTGAAGAAATAGAGGAGCATAAAGTTTTGCTTGAAAAAGAGTGCTGCTGATCTTGCGAGGCTGAGATCAGGCTGTTTGTAGAATGGCTTTTCTCTTTTCGATCTTGCACTGGTGAATGCACTTCTTTCCGGATTTTGAGCCTCTGTGTTTCACCAGAGAGCCCGTGCAGATACCTGGCGAGGTTGCTGATTTGTGTGTGGCCAGAATGCTAGTCCTTTTCTGCATCCCCCAAATGTGTCTGCCACACTGAAGGTGTGTTCCCGTAAAGGAGCATGCACGTGATGTCATCCTGATGTGCTACCACCATGACTTAATTTCTGTCCTGGAATTTGTCGCTGATACACAAGAGGGGACCCAAAAAACCTGAAATGACTTTCTGGAGGGCGGGCCCCTTGTAGCCCAGGCTTCCCCCACTAGGTGAGTGCTCTGGGAACCCATCTGGATCAGTGCACCAGCTGGTGTTGTTGTGAGAGGCGGCATTCAGCTCCAGGGACTTTTTTTAAAGACTCTTTCAATGCGTTTGCCCATGTCATGATGGGTGATTTACGAGCGCATCTACCCACACCACCCTGAGTGTTCAGCAGCTTTGAACCCCAAACAGCATGACACCCACACCCCACCCTCCTTATTCACCCAATCTCATCCTGAGTGACTTCTTTTTTGTTTCCCTGGGTGAAAAAAGTCCTCAAAGGGAAACATTTTGCTGATGGGGAAGAAGTGGGACAAAAAAAATGGCAAAAGCACTAAAAGGCATCAAAATCGTAACTTCAAAAACTCTTTTGAGCAGAGGAAACAATGTCTCGATAGGTCTGTTGCACGAAACAGAGAGTACTTTGAAGGCGACTGTAGTTTAAACGTGAAAGCATAAATATACAATTTTTTATAAATAAATTTCATCTTGGGGGGTCCCCCCCTCGTATTTTTGTTTATTTATTGTTTGTGTCCTCCCATTGGTAACTTTTGTGAGAGAGAATGTTCATCTTCTATTCCTACGCTCCCGTCACTGAGAGCAGTGCCCGGCACACAGTAGGTGGCAAATGTTGGTTGAGCAGATGCACGAGTCACCCTGGGGCTCAGGACAGGCCTCCCCCAGGTGTGCTTTGGCGTGTGGATTATTTGGAGCTGAAGGCAGTTGAGACCCTGTGGGCTGAGGAGGTACTTCTGCCCCTCCCTCAACTGCCTAGAAGAATCGAAACTGGGCCCCATGAGAGCTGAGAACAAGGGCTGTGTCTTCTTTATTCCTTGTACGTCCCCGGGGCCTCAAAGAGTGCCCGGCACGGGGTGGCCCGTGCTCAATAAAATAGGAGTGGTGCGTAGATGAACACGTGGGGACGTGGGTTCACGCATGTGCGCAGATGGCTAAGGAGAATAGTTAATGTTGCATTGCCTAGTTGAAACCTGCTACGAGAGTAGCTCTCAGAAGCTCTCGTCACAGGAAAAGGTGGTAACTCCCATATTTTTAGGACTATAAGATGCACTGGGCCATAAGATGCACCTAGGTTTTAGAGGAGGAAAATAGGAAAAAAAGTTTGCAGCACAAAGTGTGGTTACTTATTTAACAGCCTGTGACCCTGCCCCACTGCTGCCCCCCACCCTCGACAGCGAGCCAGGTCAGCTACATGTGGACTATAAGAGGCACCCCCCTTTTCCTCCCAAATTTGGGGGGAAAGGTGTATCTTATAGTCCGAAAAATACAGGCATGTGAGGTGGCGGGTGCCAACGAGACTGACTGTGCCGATCATTCTGTAACAGATGCATGTCCATCCAGCCATCCCACTGCACACGTAGGACCAGTACAGGATTAGAATAAATTATATCTCAGTAACACCGGAAAGCACTCTATTTCTAGGCTTAAAAAATGGCTGAAACATCCTTTCCTCTTTCCTTGGTTACAGGAGAGTTTCAGAGTGGCTAGCACTGCCAATTGACCCAGAGATGAGGAAGAAAGGAAAGGACAAATGGGTTTCTGCGCTCTAGTGTATGGGGGGGTGGGGGGAAAGGCGCAGGCAGGCGAGCGTCTGGGGTTCAGGCAGCTGGAGGAGAAGTGGGGGATGGTGGGAGCCAGTCGGTGGCGGGTGTGAATGTGTAGGACTCCGCATTAGGGTGTCAGCTTGAAAAGGCTACTTTCTATGTATCTTACCTACCTGCCAGCCAGCACTCCTTCTTTAAAAAAAGTGAAAGTTTCCATTAAGTTTTAAAAAGTAAGGTGATCTTGGAGATGTAAATAATATCTTAACGTTTTACTACACTTTAAAAAGCTAAGTACATCAACTCAGAATGTGCTGAGCCCCTGGTAAGCTGATACCCAGCCTGCGGCAGCCAGAGGAGGAATTTTGTCTTGTCTTTGTGAGCACAGAAAATGCGAGGGGAGTCTGGGTCAGTTAATTGCCTGCCGGGGCACTGCCCTCTCTATTTCAGGCCGGGAAAACTGGGGAGGGCCGGCTGGTTTACTCCGCAAGTAGCTTCTTGCCCAGGGAGCTCAGTTTCAAAATCCTAGAGACCATACGTGTTA
This sequence comes from Sturnira hondurensis, assembly GCF_014824575.4. Taxonomy (NCBI): domain Eukaryota; kingdom Metazoa; phylum Chordata; class Mammalia; order Chiroptera; family Phyllostomidae; genus Sturnira; species Sturnira hondurensis. Next base: position 11,012,313 of record NW_028091156.1, read on the forward strand.
GTTTAATCCGGGTTTGGCCCCGGGGGAGCATTAAAGTGAAAGGAGACTCCGCACTGGGAAGGTGTGGAGGGAGAGGCCGAGCCAGGCCAGCCCGTGGAGAGGCGGGTGGGTTGGTGAGATTCCATTCTCGGGCCTGTAATGGGCCAAGGTGCTCATTCCCAGGTTCTCTCACCTAAGAGCTTCTGCGTCCGACTGGTGAGAACCAGTGCTGGGGAGGCCCGTCTCAGACGTCCTCCCCTCGGTGGTTCTCACCTCCACCAGAGGAAGTGGGGGGTCCCTCGTTGGCAAGGGGTCTGAACAGGGGTTTGTAGCAAAGGCCCGGACAAGAAGCCTAGCTGTATAATAGGCGTCGTTCTCCTTCTTTTCCAGAACACATTTCCTCTTCTCTGAGGTTGCTTTGTTACGGAAACATCACAATAAGGAAGAGGAGAAAGTCATGGAGGGCCGCTGGAGCCACCGTTTGCAGGGGTTTGGGAGCTTTGGGGGAAACCTCTGCTAAAATGACTTCTGATGAGTTACGACTTGGTCATTGTTGGTCAGCACTGACCCTCGACTGTGCACAGGGATGTGGCTGGGTCAGGCGGGGTGAGACTGGGGCCGTGCTTGGCCGCCCACCCTGCCCCGCAGTGGTCACGGAAAGACTGGGTCTGAAGTGAGCGCTTCCCAGAATCAGATGGGTCTCTAGATGTGAGGTGCTATCTAAAGGTGACTAGTTACATCGACACTTCCTCACGTAACTGCTGGTCACTTCTGTGTCCTCTTTTGAGAACTGCCTATTCAGACCCTTTTCCCATTTTTAAATTAGGTGGTTTTTTTTTCTTGCTGCTCCTTATCTATTTTGTGCTAACCCTGTACCAGACATGTGGTTTGCAGACATCGTCTCCCATGCCATGGGTTGATCCTTCACCCAGTTGACGGTGTCCCTTGCCGAGCGCAAGCATCTCAGTTTGCTGTGGTCCCATTTGTGGGTGTTTGCTTTTGTTGCCTGTACTTTTGGGGTCACATAAAAAAATCATTGCCAAGACCAATGTCAAGTTTTTTTTTCTGTGTTTGCTTCTAGCAGGTTTGTGGTTTGGGGTGTTACTTTTGAGTCTTTAGCCCATTTTGAGTGGATTTTGGTGTATAGGGTGAGCTAAGGGCTCATTTCATTCTTCTGCGCATGTATTTCAGTTTCCCTACCGTTACCGATTGGAGAGACTATTGTTTTCTCATTGTCTGTTCTTGGTTCCCTTTCTTACTTGGCTCCCTCTGCCTCCGTGTCTGTTTCTTGGCCAATTCCACAGTGTTTTGATCCCACTTCTGAGTCTATAGCCAAAAGAAATGAAATTCGGAAGCTGAAAAGCTGTCTGTGCCCCCCTGTCCCTTGTAGCTGTATTTACAACCACCAAGACGCAGAAACGACCCAATGCCTGTTGGTGGGTCAGCGGGTAGAGAATATTGTGTATGCAGTGGAATATCACTCGTCCTTCGAATAGGAGGGAATTCTGCTGTTTGTGACAATACAGATGAACCTAGAAGACATGATGCTGAGTGAAATAACCCCGTCATACCAGTCTGCACCCTCTTACCTGTGTGTGGAATCTAGAGTCGTTCAACTCAAAGGTGCATAAAATAGACGGGTAGTTGCCTGGAGTGGGGGTGGGGGGAAATAAGGAGATGTTGATCAAAGGGACAGGTTTCAGTTATGTACGTGAGGACGTTCTGGGGATCTAAGGCCAGCACTGTGGTGACCATGGCTGACGCCACTGCATTGCATGCTTGAAATCCGCTAAGTGGGTAAACCTTAAGTGTTCTCACCAGATGTGCGTGTATGCATGCGCACACACACAGCTATATATGTATACATACATGCATCTGTACATATATGCACATACACATATATGTATGTATGTGCACACACATGTGTGTGTGTGAAAATGGTAACTATGTGAGACGATGGGTGTTCATTAGCTTTTGTTCTAGTTAATGTGGCAATCATTTCACAATATATATACATATAGCAAAACATCAAGGTGTATGCATACCTTAAATACATACATTTTAAATTTGTTAGTTATATCTAAAGCTGAAAAAACTTTTGAAAAGAAACCTGTCACTGACAGTGTTAGTGTGGGAGGAGCACGCCATGTGAATGCGAAGCAGCACAGAAACAACAGGCAACCACCAAACAACCAATGGACAGTCTAGGGTTGATTTTATTCCTCACGTGAGCATGTACACGGCACCTTTGCCTTCTTCAGGGTCTTCACGTGCTCGTTCCCTTCACCACCCCTCCTCCTCCCTCCTGGAAAACTGAGAATAGCTCTTGAAGTCACAGACCATTTTGAGTGTATAGTTTGCTGTGTACTGGGTTACACAGGTGAAGAAAACACTCTGTGACTCAAGGTATTTAAATAACCTAGGTAGGTAATTATAAATGTAAGAAAATTTAATTATATATAGTAGTTAAGTCTAATAAGTTTAATTATGTCCAAGGAGTAGAGATACCATCAATGCCCAAAATGCTTAAACCCACGTGAGGTGTGGAAAGGAGATGTTTCAGTGCATTTAGGGGGCAGGCTGTCGAAGCACTGAACTAGCCAATTACTGCTTTTTGGGGCATGACTTCCTTTTTCAGTGTATTTTATTGATTATGCTATTACAGTTGTCCCATTATTTTTTTCTCCCCTTTAGCCCCCTCTGCCCTGCATGCCTTCCCTCTAGCATCCCCCCTAGTTCGTGTCCATGGGCTGTACGCAAGCTCTTTGGCTTCTCCATTTCCTATATTATTCCTAACCTCTCTGTCTATTTTGTCCCTTCCAATTATGCTTCTTATTCTCTGTGCCTCTCTTTATTTACCAATACAGGGTAGAAAGCCTATTTCAGTCTACCTCAGTCCTATTCATTGCTCTGACATAGGCTCATTAGAAAAAACGTGGAACCAGTGATGATGTTGTATTTATGGAATTCCAATAGCTTCTAAGCAAGAATGTCAGTGAAAGGGAGGGGGTTCTTTCTGACAGAATAAAGAGAACCAATAGTCCATTGTTTGGCATGTGGTTCATCAACTTTCATTCTTGTCTGTGCTTATTAAAGCTTCTCTTTTGGAATTATGACGTGTATTAGGAAAAAAAGGACCAATGTATGATAAAACTCATTTTATAAATGGACTTACACTGGGTTTGGACGCAGATTAGTTTGCTCCAACTAAGCTCCTCGGAGCTCTGACTTCTGTGAAGTCCTTTGGTGCACACGCAGAGGGTACCTGGTGCAGTGACCCAACACTGCAGGGACCTGGAACTGTGGGTACTGGATCACTGTAGATCAGAGCTATGGGATGATTCATGTGGAATTAGAAGAACTCAAAGGGCATTTCCCCTTTTGTTCAGTAATGACTTCATCTTCAGTTAGGTTACTCAGTGGCTCCTGGCACTATCATAAATTATTCATTGGCTGCGACCTAGCCATTTCAAGCCACATCCCCCCGAAACAGAATGGGGTTGAGTAAAACGGCTTCCTTCTGCTGAAGCATTCATGAGTATTCATTGGCCTATGTCTGCACCTCATTCAGGTGTCTGTTGGCTTAAGGGACACTTGTTTCCAGCCATCAGGCTATCCAGTCGTTCCCCTTTCTGAAACAATCTCGGACGTTTGGTAATGAACGTTTCTTGTACTGCTTATCACACTGACTTAAAAACAGTGGGGAAAATGAATGGCATCTTTGGGAATCTCAGCAAAGTCTCGAGTCTTCCTCTGCAATCCAGCCTTTTCCTGAACATCTGTGATGCTATTTGTGTGGTTCAGGGGAAGTGATAGATGCTCTCTTCTTGTCTCCCTACTTAGGTCGATTTTAGTAGTGACAGGCGCTTTCCCTGAGTTGCCTCTGTTCACGTATTTTTGTTACAGGCAGGATGACTCTAATTAACTGGGAATATTTCTAAGCGAGGTATTTTCTGGGCAGATCCTCCTTGGTCTGGAGCCGCCCTCCCCAGGGCAGGACGCAGTTGCTCAGCAGGTAGTTAATCATCTGTGATTAGGCTTTGGAAAAGCCTCCGCTGCAAAGGCACTCAACTTGCAGTCACAACTACAATTTGTAAATAATTCTACAAAATTTATATCCTGTAATCTCTTTGAAAGACGAGCTCAGTGACTGAAAGATTGCCTGTCTTCCTGAAAATAAATGTTATTTAGTGCACATGGAGCTATTTAGTGCAATGCAATGTTATTAAGCTTTGCTGAGTGAGTTTCGAGTTCTAAGTCATGTCTCTTTCCGACCCTTCCCCATCCATGTGGAAAGTCCCTTGATGGCAAGTCCCCCCTTGACTGACCTTGTGGTGAAGGAGGCTTGGAGCCGGGGTGAGGAGGGGGTAGAATCAGACCACAGCGTAGCATTTCCACTGAGAAGAGGGAGCAGGTTCAAAGATCATGGGAAGGCTGAGAGCAAAGCAAGGTGGCATGAAGGGGTGGTGAGGAAAAGCAACGAGTGCAGATTGCCCAATTTGGCAAGACATTACTAGAGGGTGGTAGCTAGAGAGTGGATGAGAAGGAGGCAGGCTTATGTAAAAGCTAATGCAGATCTGAGCATGAGGGAAGAAGCCAGTGAACACTGAGGATAAAAAACAACAACAAAGAGTAATTGTTAAAACTTCTTGGAGGAGAAAGAAAGGGCAGATCGGGAGCTCCTGGGGGGTGGGTAACAATACCTGGGAAGTGGAACACCTTGTGAATGACTGAGATGAGGTAAAAAAACAATCATGAAGACGGAGACTGTGAGGTTTAATTTTAGGTGTCTACTGGCTAGGCTGCTGAACCCAGTCATTTGGCCCAACAGCAGTCTAGACGGTGCCGTGGAGATGCTCCTTTAGGAATGGGGGACACTGAGTCAGCAGATCCTGAGTAAAACAGATGGTCCCCACACAGGGGGTGGGCTGCCGACACTGAGGTTCCCGAGAAAGAAGGGAATCTGCCTCTGGACGTGAGCTCTCCCTGGGTCCCCAGCCTGTCAGCCTGCCCTGCGGAGCACGCACGTGCCAGCCTGCAGTGGTGTGAAATCAATCTCCTCCTCTCTCTTTCTCTCTGTAAATCTATATATACATACATGTGTGCGCGCGCGCATGTGTGTGTGTGTGTAGATAGTTAGTTCACTGCTTCTAGGTCTCCAGAGAGCCCTGACACATACCGAGATTCCACGTGGAGTGAAAGATGCTGAGATGTCAGTATTTTTGGTAAAATGGGAGACAAAGACAAGTAATGGAAGTGAGCAGTAAACTTGAGCTTGGAGAAATTTCCGAAGAGTTTTTTGGTTGGATATAGCAGATGAGGCTCTTCCTCATTTCGCATCCTAGAATCGTTGCATGGTCGCTGGTGTAATGGAAGTGCTCCACCAATTCCCGTTTGTCGAATAAGCTGAACCAAAGGCCTGGGAGGGCCCAGCGGAGACAAGGCACTGTCCGCGCCAGGTGACTGAACTGTTGCAGCGGCGTGCTGACTGTTTGCGGCAGCGGCGTGCTGACCGTTTGCGGCAGTGCTGGTTCTCTGGAAGCTGGAGGAGGAGGAGTGAGGGGATGGACAGTGAGAATTACTGAGGACCCGGAGGCAAGAACAGCTGGCTTGGCTGTGAGTGAACCACGGGCCGTGGAAATGACCGGTGGGCAGCCCTGGGGCAGGAGGAGTGGGGGCGCCAAGTGAAGGAGCCTGGTGGTGATTATCGGTCTGAGGGAACAGCAGGTGGATTCAGTGACCAAACACACACCAAGGAGGGTGTTCAGCAGGGGCTGTAAGCTACAGAGACGGGAGGAAAGGACCTGTTTGTCTATGAGTTAGTTTCCTAATTCCTAGCATTAAGGAGGCAGAGCATTCTGGGTGGTCAGAGCAGAGGGGAGAGGAAGATTAGGATCACTCAAAGCATACATGCTTTTGTTTCTACTATTGACATATATCTTAATGCCTTAGTATATAATTTAAGAAGAAGAGCACAATAAGTTCTGGCTGGTGTGGCTCAGTGGATTGAGGGTAGGCCTCTGAACTAGAGGGTTGCTGGTTCAATTCCCAATCAGGGCACATGCCTAGGTTGCAGGGCCAGGTCCCCAGTAGGGGGCGCGTGAGAGGTAACCAGACATTGATGTTTCTCTTTCTCCTCTCTCTAAAAATAAATAAATAAATATTTTTAAAAACCTGCATAATAAATAGAAAATATAGCCAGTCACTGCGTAACATTTTCTCCTTTCGTGGCAAAAATTACCCAGAGTGGCGAGGCGCTTCACGAGGCCGGGGTCTCTCTGGACTCCGAGCAGGGTGTTGAGTGTGCACAGCACCCAAGCTGGAAGCAGAGCCCGGTGTGAGCCCAGGCTTCTCTGTTTGCTAGATGATTGAACTTGGGCAATTCATGTAATCTCATTAGACTCTTACCTTACAAAAGACTAGTGATGATAAGACCTTCCGGTACAAGGGCTCTTTCCAGTCGTAAAGTTAAACATTATGCAGTATTTCACGGATATTAATTAGGCATGGTGCTATCCTTTGACCTGGAAAACATCTTTAAGGGTCTGTTTCTTTGCTTTGGCCTGGCCACTGTGTCCTGGCTACTTGCCCCACCTCTTCCTTGGGCACAGTGACCCCTTCCCAGCCTCAGGCCTTTAGCCCACTCTTCCTCGTCCCAGACCATTTTCACGGGGGTCTCTGGTGGTGGCTTCTCTGGCCCCTTTGCGGTCAGTGCAGCTGTCATCGGTTCCAGGCCCGTTCCTGCCTGTCCTTTCGGAGCAGCACGCTGTGTTCCTGGCTGTTCTTCGCCGCCTGTTCCTTTCCTTTGTAGCGCTCGTTAAATTACATAACGATCCTGTGTGCTCACTTACTCATCGATCCATCAAGGGTCTCTCATTTGAAAGCATAGTTTGCCCTGATTCTCCGACTCTGGCACTAGACAGGGCTCAGTAATACTGAGCTGAGTCACTCCTGAGTGAGCCACTGGGTGAGTGGGGTGGGTTCCATGTGCTTCTGACAGATAAGAATCTGGTGGCCGTGATGGGAAAACCAGGGGAAAAGACCCTTACACAGATGCACCTCCATGGATTCCCCACCTGGGCACCCATGCCTCTGGGCTGGCAATTAATCACCCGCAGCTGGTGTTTCATGTTCAGCCATTCTCCTGTGTTGCAGCTTGAATTCCCACCCTGCCCCCCGCCCAGCCCCCACACAAGTTATGTTCACATCCTGGCACCTGGACCCTGTGACTGAGACCTTACTTGAAAAAGGGTCTTTGCAGATGTAATTAAGGATTTCAGGATGAGCTCACCTGTATTAACTGGTGAGCCCTAAATCTGTGGACCTTGGAAATTCGGGGAGAGATCTGAGACACAGAGGGGACCCATGTGTGAGGAGCCGCCGAGAGCTGCGGACCCCAGGGAGGCCCCCCACCTGGAGCCTCGGCAGGGCCTGGGCCTGCCTCACCTGGACCCAGACTTCTGGCCTCCAGAACGGGGAGTGCATACATTTCTGTTGTTTCCAGTCCCCCAAAGAAGTTTTTAGTATAAGTATGTTCCATATATTGCGTGGAACATATTTAGGCTAAAAATTATTTATCATTTATCTGAAATTCTAATTTAACGGGGCATTCTGATAAATCTGGCAAACTTGCTCTAATCCCAAGAATAGCTGAAAGTGAGGAAGAACTGGCGAGGAGTGACACGTAGATGCTGTCAAGTGAGAACTGGCAGCACATTTTTTAAAAAGTTAAGTAACCCAAAGAAATGACATGGGTGTCAGCCGAGTGTTATATATGCTACAAAACCCTGAAATTGTGCCCAGGAAAGTAACTAAGCAAAATGCTGGGAAATAGGAAAGGTTTTCCGTGTTTCAAATCTGATCTAAAACTACTAATTTGTTCCTTGTGTCTGTAAAAAAAGAACTAAATTTCATCTGATCTTGACTGGTTAAAAAAAAATTCTCCAGGGAATTAGGATTGAATTGGAGACTGCCTCTTATTTCTACTGCCAACAGTTTATTAGATTCAGCTTTAAAATAGGTACATGTTAAAACACAGGAATTAAAAAAAATGAGACAGAACCCGCCTTGGATGTAGCGTCGGAGCAAGTCTCCCTGCCCAGGGGCCTCCAGGTGTTTCTAGGAGAAACCTCCACAAGCCCCGCCCCTTCCTTTTCAACGCCCCGCTTCCCGCCCCCGTGGGAGCAGCCAATTCCAGCCACGAAGCAAAATTCTGGTTTCCTCTGTTTAAAATTTGTCTCCTTCATGTTTTAATCACCTTCTTCTTCCCGCTTGTGAGTTTTTAAGCACCAGTATCATGCAGGTTATTAAATAAGAACATAATTAAACCCATTTCAGGATCCGTTGGACAAGCAATTGGGGTGGGGCAGAGAGAGAACAAAAACAGAGCCAGAAACCCCCCAATCTGCGCTTTATTTGATGAAGGACTGAGTGGATGGGGCGACTTCCTGTCTCTCACGAATAAGAGTCAGATGCCTGTGGCGGGTGGGCCAGTCGGAAGAGCCCGAGAGGGAGGTTTCTGACGGTTGTCGGCCTCGTGTCTGCCCCCAGCGGCCTCGTGTCTGCCCCCAGCAGCGCACTGAGCCGCAGGCCTGGGCTGCCGCCGCCGGTGCCGGTGCCAGTGCCGACTTCTGACTCCGATGCAAGCGAAAGCAAGAAGAGAGCGGGCCTATTTCTTCGAGAACACACCAGGCCACTGCGGGCTGCTATGGGTCCCGAGGCTCTGGAGACCCTGGAATGCCAGGGCAGAGGCCACGCCCAGGACAGGCAGTGGACCACGGTCACCATGCTGGGCTACCTGGGCAAAGGCGTGAAGCCCTGGGCCCGGAGGGCTCTCCCTCTTTTTCCTGGGGGCATCCCTCAAGAGAGAGACTGAAGTTCGTGCCTTGCAGGAGCAGGCCCAGCTAGATCTGGACCAAAGGCATTTGTCACCATTGGGGCTTTCAACAGCGGACAAGTCAGCCTCGGTGCGCAGTGCCCCGAGGAAGTAGCCCCTGCCTCCCGTGGCCAAGCTCCCCACTGCCCCCTGTGTGGTGAGGCTGCTGCGGGAATGAGGTCTGAAAGCTCCACTCTGTGCCTTGCAAGGCAACAAGCGCTGTACTGGTGTAGGAATCCACCCCTGCCCCGGGGCGCTGGCGTCCTTCACGCCAGAGAAGCTGCTGCTTGTGGCTTCATCCATGAGTGCTCCACCTGAGACAGGACACTGCCCTGTCACGCCGGGCCACCTTGCCAAGGCCACCTTCAACACCATCGCCAAGACTGACAGCTTTCTCAGTCCCCATTTGGAAAGCGGCTAGGTTCACAGTCCCCCCAGCAGGAACTCACAGACTGTCTGTCTGGGAAGGACGCACACAGTAGTCGATGTGCAGGACACAGGCTCTGCCCATACCCCTCACGGCAGGCCCTGCACCCTCAGCTGCCCCTGTGCTGCGCCAGTCTCCTCGTGTGGATTCTGGGGACAGACAGGCCTGACCTCTGGAGCCTGGGTCACAGACAGTGATGAGGTTTGGGGGCAGAAGTAACATATTAGGAATGAGAGGAGTGATGGTCATTTAGTTGAACTTCAGGCCTAGGGATTGGGGAAAGACGATTCTTAGACTTTCCTGAAGCCTGGAATTTTCCAGTTACACCTTTAGTAAAGAAAGTTAATAAACATAATCCCTGTCGCATGAGGCATTCTTGCTTATGGCACGGGTGACTGCTTTCGATTGGTGAGGCTGTGTGGAGTGAGATGAAGGCACAGGCCAACGTTGGCCTCACCTGGTAAAGTGAAGATAAAGGATCACATGTCTTTTGAAGTGTAAATAGAATATTTATTTTTGCTTCATTTTCTTTGCAAAAACATGTTTTTCCAGGTTTTTACACCAGTTGGTTTAAGAACAATTCAAAGTCGATCCTGTAGCTGTCTTTTTTTCTTTTTCTTTTTAATCACAATACTACCAACACTTTAGATGTGTCCCCACAGCTCAATTTGCTACTTAAATTCACAGGTTTGGGGCAGAACCACAGGGACTTTGCTACAGAGCGCTCAAACCAGATGACACCAGTAGTCAGGAAAGAGAAGGCACAGGTCCTCTAGCGTCCACAATCTTCTGGCTGCAGTCTGTAGCCGCTGACCCCACACTGTGTTTCCACCCTGGCCAGTCACCTGTGTGTTGGCTGCTGTATTGGTGTTTTTATTGCCATGTAATAAATGAGCCCCAAACCAATGGGTTTAAGACAAGCAGTTGTCTCCTGGTTCCTGTGGATCAGGGCTGGGCCTGACTCAGCGGGTGACTTTGGCCAGAGTCCCTGTGAGATCGCAGGTGAGGTTGCAGGGGAGGGCAAAATCTCCCCTCAAACAAACGAATAATCCCAACCCAAAAAACATCTCTCAGAGCAGCCCCCACCCAAAGGCATACACAGGACTGACCGTCTCACACAGAAAGGATTTGACTTCTGTTTTCCGAGCAGTTCCTAATACTTTGGCCATTTTACTACCTGCTTACTCATTTCTGAAAGACCAACAGTGTAGAATAGATGTGGCATAAAATAATTGTAAAAAGCAAAGACACCAGAAAGACTTAACAAGAGTCCAGTGCTGAACGAGGAAGGAGAAACAGAAAGATGCACATAGAACTTTATTATTATTTTTGCACAGAATATAACAATACATGCTCCTAGTATGGCCGTGGCATTAGGGAGAGGTTATTATGTGCATGATCACTCCACAAGAACATGATTTTGGGGAAGGTATCTGTACAAAATGATTTTTAAAATCTCTTGTTTCAAATTTGTGTTTTACTGGTAAACTTTTCCTCTCTGGAAAGTAAATGTCCTCCAAGTGCCCCCTCCCCTGCTGGGTTGTGGAGGGGCCTGCCTCTGAGATGTGGGGCAAAACACACTGTAATCGGGGACGCGGGGACGCCTATCAACTTTGCCGTAATGGATTCAGCTTTTCCATTTCTCTGACTCTCACGTTTCTCGGGTGTGAAATAGAGACGGTGATGTCTGCCGCACAGGATTATTGTGAAGTAAACTGGGGCCGGGCCTGTGGAATCATCTAGCACTTGCTTGGAAAATAGAAGGCTGTAGTAAAAGTTCTTTAAAAATAATTGACCATTGTTATTCGAACTCCAGAAAGTCTCTGGGTCACAGAATGTTCCCAGGCCTCTGCCTGTGCCCATCCAGCAGGTTCTGAGGTTGGAGAGAAAGCGACCTGCAGTTAAGGGCCAAACAGTGAAGGATGGTGGGAGGGGAGTTTTGAGGAAAGTTAAGCGGAATCAGCAATTGTTGGTGATTTCCAGGACAATTTTGTGAGTGCTGAGGATGGAGGCCGGATTGTAGGGATGTGACTAGCACCTGGGAACTCCTTTAAGAAGTGGGTGGAGAAGGAGAGAGGGGGGAAGGGCGGAAGGCTGCAGGGGTAGGGCCAGGGACTCCGTGTTTTCCGTGGAGAAGATGAGGCCCTTTAGTTTCCTTGAAGGTCAGCGAGGAGGCGGAGTGAGACAGGGCAGGAGTGCGGGTCTGAGTGCGGGTCTGGAAACGTGGAATCCGTTTCCAGTTCAGATTCCACCACTGACAACAGCTCGACCTTAAGTGGGATGCTCAGCCTCTCCAAGACCCGGTGAAAGGGGGGTGCTCAGGCCTGTGTCTTCTCTATGACTTGGGGGCGACGCTCCAGCACATCTGAAATAAAGCCCGTCAAAACAGCTCGAAAACGACAGAGCACAGGAAACGGGCGTCGCACCCATCTGTTCAGAAGATGGTCTCTTCGTGTCCAGGATGCTCGCCTTCCCGGACGGTGCGAGGAGACTGTCCTTTGCCATTTGTGGGGGGTAAGTTCGGTTCCCCACGTGCGCACTGAAGCAGCGGCAGGGCAGGGCAGGGGGCAGCTCAGACAAAGGGGGCCCGGGACGGCGAGGGCCAAGCTCTGCTCTCCCTGTAGCCCCTGCGCATCACTCACAGCTGCCGCTCGCCCGCCAGCTCTGCGCCCCGCGCCGCCCGCCCCCTCGCCTCACACAGTGTCACTGCCCCAGCAACTCTCCGTCTGCAAAACAGTCGCCTGCCCTTTGTTTCCATTGCCATAAAACGGCACCCGCTTAAGGCTCCTGTGCACAGGAGGGAAGAAAAGACTAGAAACCTAGTGTCAAACACGTCTGTTCCAAACCGTCATGAGCTTTGAACTCAGTGGTATCGACAGTCAAGTTATTTTTCTTAAAATTTTTTTTGAATAGAAGCAAAAATTTTGCTTCTAATAGAATGAAAAATCTTGAGTTTGAGCTTTAAATATAAACCCTTAAATTCTGATTTCGTTTGTTCTTCAGCTTTTGAATTTATTTTTTTGGCACCGTTTGTAAGACTAAAAGACATTTTCTGAGAACTGTAAACTCCCCAAGAAGAACATAAGCAGCTTAGAGAGGGAAAACTCTATGAAGACTCCCACTGTGCTTCCTCTGATTTAGAGATTTCTTTGCTCAGCCAGGCTCCAGCAGCACCTGGGGGCGGAGCCGAGCAGGCCTCCCTTGTGCTAGTGAGCTTGGGTGCAGGGGCGGGGGTCGCCCTGCGGGAGGGTGGGTGCGTGGCAGCCTGGCGGGTAACGCCCAGGGGTGGCAGAGGGGGAGTGTCAGGGAAGCCTTCTGCCCCGGGGGCAGGGGGGTCCACCTCCGTCCCCCAGTGAGGGGAGAGGATTCAGGGGCATCTCGAACCCTGCAGGTCAGGATAGAGGCTTTTAGCAGGTGGGAGCTGCTGCTACCAGTATGAGTGTGTAGGGTGCACAAGCGCAGAGTGACCAGGATGGCTATTTATTTATTTATTTATTTATTTATTTTTACTTTACTCTTTATTATTTTTTTGACCGCCCAAGTGGGGTAAAACTGACAGGCAATAAGCTGCACATATCTCGTGTATTTTGACACATTTTCTTACCTACCAAGCCATCAGCCCTGCTCAGATAAGGAACATCCCCCGCACCCCAAACATTTCTTTGCGTCTCTTTGTTACCTTTCCCTTCTGCACCACTGCTGGAATGGAGCCCATGAAGCCTGGGCAGCCTCTCTCCCGAGCAACTCCCGCATTCGTGGGTGACTTAAACTGAAACCGTCACAGGCTGGCTGCCCAGGTCACAGTCACCCCACCAGCAGGGAGTGTGGGCTTGGCCCTGGGACAATGACTTGGAGAGGCGCCTTCCATGGCCTGCCCCACCTCCCTGTGTTTGCACAGTGGGCTGGTGTGCCTGGGCCGGGCCAGGTAGGTGTGGTGGAACCGCAGAGTAAACAGTTCAGAGGTCACAGTGAGCAGGGGAGAGCTGCTTCTGGGCCTCTTCTCTTCACAGCCGGGACTCCTGGAAGCTTCCTGGGTCGTCACTTTCAGTGGCACATGCAGAAATGGAGTGAAATTAGATGTTTCTCAACGCTCTTACCTGTTTCTTTATAAATCAATACTTGCTCTAGGGGGATGATTGCAGGTTGAGAAACTGTGAGCCGCTCGCATGACTCTCTGGGACACAAGACCTTGGCAGGGATTTTATTCCACGTCTGGGGAAGTCCGCCCCACACACGTTCTACCAAGTACAGGGGCTGCCTCAAAGGGCAGGGAAGAGCTGACCCTGAACTTGAGGGCGTAGTCAGGGGGAGTGAGGGGAGGGGATGGTTACTCTGTTTGAATCAAGAAAAATACCTCCAGTGAGCTACGTCATTGCTTCCTCTTTTAGGAAACCGATATTCCAGCTACAGACAAAGCTTTGCTCTCTGTCGCACAGACAGGGGGTTGGATTCCTGACCGGCCCGCCCTCCTGGTGGCCTTGGGTGAATGATTTAACCTAGCCTGGTCTCACTTCCCTTGTGCTAAAGTGGCGCCCCAATGGAGGATCAAATAAACGAACGCCTGCAAAGTTGCCAGTACCTGTTCTTATTCTCGTTATTGTGAGCAATGACCAACGTGATATACAGAATCCCACGAAGCTTCTGAAATGTGAGAAGTCATGAGACACAAGTGTGACGCCAACGTTCTCGCCAGTGGTTCAGGTGGAGGGGAGGGGCCCGAGGAGGGCTTTCTCCAAAGGTCACCTGTTGTGCCCCCATCAGATGCACATGGCACATTCGGGCGAAGCGGGTGCGTCAGCTGAGATGACTTCAGGTGCTCTGGGAAGTCTGTGTAGCCAGCTTGGGCGGGGTGGGGGGGGTGGTCTGCAGACAGGAGCAGGGAAGGAAGAGCAAAGTTCAGCTCATTCGGCCTCCCAGCAGGGTTTGGTGGTCCGTTTTTGGCATGTCAGGCTTTGCATTTCGCTCCTGTGAGACCGAACGTGGAAACTGCCCATGGCCATGGCACACGGGGCAGGAGCACTGACCTGCGTGCAAGAGGGACCTGGCTGCCAGACCAGGAAGCCAGCCTCAGCCCATGGGATAAGCAGCCCCGACATCTGTGTCCCGCATCGATCAGCACTTTGCCATCGTTTGCCCACTTTCAACTGAGGACCAACCGGGGGAGGCAGGTGCTGTGCGCCCACCTGCCGACCCTGTGTTTGTCGGGTGCTGGTTGGGCACTTGCCTGTGGAGACATCCTTGGTAGTGTCTAACTCAGGGGCTCAGGATTCAAGTCTTCTTTTTCTCTTAGCTTTTTATGGGAAGGCTTTGGAACTGCTAATGATGAAAGAAGCTCAGTATGTGATCATGCTTTGATCCAGAAGTCTCGGAAATTGAGGGCTGGCCATTAGGAATTTGGATCAATACCAAGAGGATTTTGTCTATAACTCAAAGAGTAGTGATGGTTCTTTACTGAGACACGCAAACCGTCCATTTACCAAAAGAGAACAGAAAAGTTCCTTGGAAAATGGATGAGGACGTATGAGAAGAATGGCTACTAAGAGTAAAGATGGCAGTTTAAGTGGTTGGTAAATTTTTCATTAAAATTCTGCTATTTTAAAATCCCCTAGTTTGTAAATAATTGATTCTGGTTTCTAGTGCTGTTAGTTTGTGAACGAACTTGACAGTCATTTTAATACTTCTAAGTTTGGTTTTTTTAAATCATTAACACTTACTCATTGTTGCTAAGTGACCAGTCAGAAGCCAGATCCGCTAACTTCTCTCATTGCTAATGGCAGCAGACACTGTGTTTAAGTGAAATATTTCTGCAGTGAAATTCACCAGAAGGTCTTGGCGAGCTGCTGCTTTTATCCTGCGAATTCTGCCTTGTCTAGGAGCGTCTCCCACTTGCCCAGAGAGCCGTCTTTCTCCGCTCTCTGTCACGTCCCTTTCTGCTTCTGCCCACGAGCATGGGGTACCCCTTTCCCTTTGGGCACACGGTAGCATCTGTCCGTGGCTGGGTGTCTCACTGGGAAGGGCAGGACAAAACTAGGATTATCCTCTCAATACACAAGATTTTTTTAATTTCAGTTAACTGAAAATGACTTGGAATGTCACATACAGTAATATGCATTATTTTAATTTTTGCAAAAGAAAGTAGTGCTAGAACATAGATGGTGTTCCGAGTAAAACGGCCTTTTTTGTGTGGGGAAAAAAAGCATAAATAATATAACCACTTTTGAATGGCTGGAGAAAAATGGTGCTTCGGTCGGTCGCCTAACAGCTCATGGGCTGCCAACCGTCACAGCAAGCTGGAAGAGATGTCTGGGGAGCCTGCCTATGAGCAGACTTCGTGATCTGAAAGAACCTAGCTTTTGTTTTCCACATATTTCCACTACTTAAAAACAATCAACGCATGACTTTATTAGTATTGACATTTTCAACAAAGTCAGAACTTTAAAAAATGGACAAAAATAAAGCATGTTTTAGTATGACTGGAGCACCTTAATCAGCACTTTGAGCTGATGGTATAGCATGAATTTCATTTTGTAAAGCTTTATTTAAAAATTTATAATGCACATCAGTGTATATTTTATGTAACGTCAGTGCAAATTTTGCACCAGAAAAAGTAAATGAAAAAGCATTGACATTTTCTATAACAATGTGTGTGTATTTAGAGGGGAGAAAAACAAATAACCCCAGGGTTAAAAAATCAATTCTGTGAATTTAAAGATAATTTCCTCGAGCAGAAATAAAATCACCAGCTCTCCAAGCATACTATTTAATTCACTTCAAGGAAGCAAATTCCAAGTGTGTGTAAACCAGTCTAGATGAGGGTAAAGCAGGCGGGGTCACATAGCACTCGCTGTAGTTTTCTGGACGAGGTCTCCGTGCTGATGGCCAAGTGACAGCAGGAATCGCAGGCTTTAGAAAAGTTGAATGCCTGGCTGGTGTAGCTCAGTGGATTGAGTGCGGGCCTGTGAACCAGAGGATCGCGGTTCGATTCCCAGTCAGGGCACATGCCTGAGTTGCAGGCCGGTTCCCTGCAGGCCAACTCCCAGCAGGGGATGCACGAAAGGCAACTATACATTGATGTTTCTCTCCCTCTCTCCCTCTCCTCTAAAAGATAAATAAATAAATAAAATCTTAAAAAAAAAGAAAAGATAAAAAAGTTGTATTACCTCCATCTAACTGCACTATAAGTACACTATAAACACCTCAGAAATATTCACAGGTGTCAATGAGTAGGGATTTCTCGAATGTAATGTAGGTTTCCATACATTGATGAGTATATATGTGAACACATGCATTAAGGGGTTAAGTGCTTTTGATCACTCCCTGGCTCATAGTGAGGACTCAGGATTAATTAATTAGTGTCTTATCTGTCTATTGTTTAACTGCGTCTTTATTACATAAGTCGTGGTATTACAGACCAGGACTGTGGGTTGTAAATGGAGGAAGCTGCTTGTCAGTGTGCACTTTGGGCTGTGGTGCCGCGCATGTCAATTGTGCGTGTGCTGATAACCATTAAATGCTGGAAGGTCATGGATTCTCTCAGCACTGCTGCTTCGTCTGACACCATCTTGCCCAGGAGAAGAAGAAACGTGACATGAATGATACACAACCACCAAAAAGAAGGATCCTGCGAATGCGTTGTCTGTTTCATACTGCCAACTACCAACTTGGCCTTTTCTCCTTTACATGGGTGTAGATTCTTGCCGATCGTACCAGTTGGCTTCCTTATAAAACAAACAATTTTCTTTTAAAGTGTGACTCTCTAGCAAGAGGTCATAATTTAATGGGTGTTAATTATGGGGATGAAAATATCATTTGGCCTATTCATGATAATAATAGGGGTGTGAGTGGAAGTGGTAAGGCAGCTTCTGACACGACCCCGTACACAACTCTATGAACCCCAATTCCTGGTGCTCGTGCTCGGTGTCAGGCCCTCCCCTCGAGTCTGAGCTGGACGTAATGACTAGCTTCTGAGAAGGAAAGGGAAAGCAGGGGCTGTCCCTTCTGGGTGGGGATGGCTAGCTCTCTCTTCCCGCGCTCTCTCCTGCTCACGCACTTTCTGCCGAGTCTGTGAGATGCTCTGTGGAGAGGCCCCCATGGCACAGAATGGGCAGGGAGTAGGGGGCTCCCAGACAACAGTGCAGGAGAAACTGAGGCCTGAGTTCCGCCAACAGCCACACGAACAAGCTTGGACATGAGCCCTTTCAAGCAGGACCCTGAGGTGAGCGGAGCCCTGAGTGGGGCTCAGAGCCGCAGCACCAGCTCAGCTGGTCCAGAGAAGCTGCCGGATCAGAAACCATATCTCAGGCCACTCACATTCTGGGGTGATTTGTTAAACAGCAACCAATAATTAAAACAGTGGTTCAGTGAAAGAGCTGAATGTTTATTGATGACTTTGGGTCACACAGACGTACCATTTGGTTCACTTGACTCCAGTTGTATGAGATAGTATCTGTGAAGAGTTTCAAAGAATTCTATGGTAGTTTTGAACATACACTATTTTTCTGATAGTTCTCTCTCCCTCCACTCCACACCTATGTCCTACTCCACTCCACACCTATGTCCTGCACAGTCATATAATGATGACAGTGGAATGTTTTCATGTAATTACTCACTAGCCACACGACAAAAATAAAAAAGAACTTGACAAGAGTGCTTTGCAAGCCGTGGCTCCAGGCATTGTCCTGTGAAGGGAGGTGACATACAGCATACATTTTCGATCCAGTCATTCCCCTGAATAAAGTCCCTCCCCGCGGGGCACTGCTGGCAGAGCGCTCCTTGGAGATGACAGGCCTGGGTCACACCAGTCCGGACGAGTTACATCAGACAGGGCCGTGAGGACTGCCGCTGTCACCTGCGCTAGGCCAGCTGGGAGTCATCTCAGAAAACTTTCTTGGTATTTACAAGGCAGAAATTTTTCACTGCTTCCGCTCACCCCGGGTGATGTCTCATCCGGGAAGCACGTTGTGGGCCGGTGTAATTCTAGAGAATTCTGTCCGCTCCATGAGTGCCAGCAGGAGCTCCCGGCACTTGTCCCTCCCTAGTGTAGAGCAGGAGAACGTGGATAAGGGAGGGACGGCTGAGCGATGTGGGCGGAGTCAGCCGCAGGAACCCGGTGAAGTTCAGAGGCCCTTTTGCTTTCACCGGAATCAGGGTCTGACTTCATGGCTTTCTGCCAGTTTGATGGCTCTGGTTTGAAGTTACTCTGTTATTCTGATGAATGTGGCTCATTTTAAATAATTTCGTTATCAGCTTTTGAGCACTTTTTGGATGGTACAGTTTTTTTTCCCCCTTCCTCTTCTGTATTTGGGGCACTCAAACTATGCATTTGACCCGAAGTAGGAGGGTAGCTCAGGTTATCTTGTGTTTTGGCGCATTGGCTTTTGAGACGGAAAGGTTTCTCGGAGTGGGGAGTTGATTTAAGAGAAAACGTCTGCCAATTCCAATGACCCACGTTAATGTGGGTCTGTTAACAAAGGAATCAAGTGTTGATTGGTTTTAAATTCCAGCTCTTGTTGGGTCAATACAAGTGGTCAAGATAAAATGGAAAGAAAGTTATTCACCAGAGCCAGAATTGACCCTGGTGATAACTAGTTTCTGCTTTGACAGTGGAGTGTTATAAATAGTTTTAACCTTATTGCTACCGACAATTGGATAAACAGAGCCCATGAAACCATGAGTCAGATTTTCTTACTTTCTGGGTATCGATTAGTCTGTTTAGAGAAACAGATCCTAATTATCTGTTATTTGCTCAGATTATTTGTAATCAGTCAGAGGTAGCAAGCTCCCTTGTATTCAGACGGGTGTTAATTCTGACAAAGTCTGCCCCCCCCCCCCAGAGGCTTCTACTGGTTTTTGCTTTTAGGTGTGTTCAAGAAATCTTTGTTTCTAACATTACAAAGAACATTACCTGCTCCAAGTGATTTGACAGTGATGGAAGAAGATGGTCAGTTATTTTTATTTGTCTAACATTAGACTTACTACTCTATTAGGAAATCACACAGATTAAAAACTTTATATTCTTTCAAGAATAAAAGCAAATTGCTGGTATGTTTTCTTGTTTTGGTCAATTGAAGTGTACCTAAAAAAAAAAAGGTAGCTCAAAGAGGAAAAGTGCACAGTAGTATACCACCAAGTCTCAACCTGTATAGGGAAAGAAACAACATATCAGAAAGATTGTCTGGAGATATTTGCAAAGTCTGTCAGAGGTATGGGAAAAGGTGTCTTCCATAACTTTTGTGTGAAACTGGCTATAATCTTGCGGATCAATACCCCTTTATGTATATTCATTTTTATTATAAAAATATAATCATTATTACAAAGTAATATTTATTATAGAACAGAGTAAAGAACTAGTCTAAGAAATCTATAATTCCACCTTCTAAAGATTAACCTCTAATTCTTGATTATTTATTACATGCCTTCTACATAATTAGACATATTTTTTTAGCCACGTTGTTATCAAGAGTGATGCCATTTTACCTGGATTTTAACTTTTTAATGCAACAGCATTTTGCTAACATGTTTCTTTCTGCTGAACATGTCCCCATCACTATTCTTGCTG
Source organism: Sturnira hondurensis (assembly GCF_014824575.4). NCBI lineage: Eukaryota > Metazoa > Chordata > Mammalia > Chiroptera > Phyllostomidae > Sturnira > Sturnira hondurensis. The sequence goes on from NW_028091156.1 coordinate 11,032,152, forward strand.
GCATGTCAGCACTTCATTACATGCCTGGACCGGCCATTGTTTAAGCGGTCAGCTTGTGGGCTGTTATATCCAGCCATTAAGCAACCCTGAGATAACTTCCCTTATTCCTGATGTTTCTGAGCCATTGTGCAGGCCTTTCTTTAGGGTACATCCCTAAGAGCAGAATTTCAGGGTTATCCTGAATTTATGTTATTGAGTGAAAATTGCGCTGCCTCGAAGGGCATTTTCAGGCCCCCTGGCTGTCCGATGGTTTGTGCTGCGCAGCTCAAACAGCGTTTACCCCACCGGCCCACGTGCGTCTCAGACGACAGTAGAGGTCGGCTAGGAAATCAGACACCCCCCGCCCCCCACGGAAATGTTGCAGTCGGGGCCGACCTCTATGTGACTCAGAGAGGAAAGTGGACTCGAGTTAATGCTGCCACTCCAGTGACACTGAGCATTAAAGTCCACGTTTCCTCTGCGCCAGCAGCTGCTTTCCGAAAGTGACCTGATATATTCGCAGAAGACTCAGGGGCCGTTGGCTGTGTTTTCTCCACAGTGGAGAGGTATGGGTTACAGCCTTTTGCGTGGTATGTTTCCTTTTCACAATCTTTCCTATCACGTTCACGTATTTTGCTCTTTTATACTTATTTGAATTCGTTTATGTCAAGTAGTGACTCTTACTTAAGAAATCTTCAGAAATCCAAATGATGTAAAGCATTTGGATCCTGTTTTATTAAGGTGGCAAGTATTTTTGCTACTGTGTTCTTCCCAACCCTATATCATGGCGTCGGTTGGGTGTGATGTACCAGGGTTTGGTTTGTAGTTGTTTTTTGTGAATATACTTTCGTGTTGATGGATATGTCATCATCATTGTCATTCTTGAAGGTTGTTGTAATTTTTTTTAACCATTTACCTTTGGTCTAAATATGTAAGAATATTTCTTTCTATGCTGTACCATTTTATCCACAGAGAAAATAAAGCGAAACAGATTAAAAAACAAAATACAAATAATAAACATGGAAAAAAATTTTGTTCTAAAGACCTTCTAGGTTGTTTTGAAGACAGACTAGAGATGACAAAAACCATCTAAATGCACTCAAGTTACACACAGGGATGCGCGTAATTGTATTCTGAACATTTTGTTGGCTATCCAGATATCAAGAAATTTGTCCCCGTGGTCAAGTGACCCTTCAAATTTCTTCTGGGTGTGACTTGGCTCGTGTGCTTGAGTCATTTTCATGTGTTTCTATAGCGTCTCGTAGTGTGGAACATGCCCTGTGGTGTACATTCTTATAACATTTCATTGTGGTTACATTTTATAACACATTGTACATACACGTATACTTTTGTTTTAGTTACAGACTGATCACAGTTTGTGGTAAGCTAAGTATTCACCCTTTTCCAATGTACTTTGCTAAGAAGATTCTTTGGCAATTTTTAAAGTTGTGGACTCCCGTTAAAGGCATGCGGTGAAACCTCGTGATGAAAGCATTGGACTTCTCACTTCCTAATTCGCATTCCATTTTGCTCCCACACAATTTAAAGAATCACAGTACGGCGCCTGGCAATAATCTCTGGGAAGGTCTTTCGTCAGAGAAGAATGCCTTCGGTGTGGGGGGCTCCGTGAGAAAAATGACCGTTTGTTTCTGGGTGCTCGTGGGAAAGCACTCCCCATGGCGTGGGTTTCTCCCCTGTGCTCTGGTGGGAGAGGGCGAGTGCTTTTCAAGGCCCTCACACTTCCTGTTCCTCGGACCTTTTTAGATTCGGAAAAATTACCTACTCCCCCAAAGAGCCTCTGACTGCTTATATCTAGAGATATTTAGTGTATGCAACTTAAAATTGAGAAAACTTTAAAAAACGATGTGTTGATAGTTTATTTAAATATGAAAAACTCATTCCAGGTTAACATAAATAACATTTTAACGAAAAATCTTATTTTCTGCCCCCCCCCCCCAAATGCCACTTTAGCAAGAATAGTGGCGTTGTTTTACGTGGTTGCGTGTTTCTTACTGTCTGGCTTCAGAGGAGACAGCTGGGCGCTTGCGAGGGGCCTGCCTCACACCCACTCCTCTGTGATGACACACGGCCCACCCAGTCCCTGGGAAACCCCACCGAGTGCTCACCCAGTGATCTGAGGACTCAGAAACGCGGGGCGTGGTTTGTGTGGTTATGGAAATCATTTGGGCCTCCTGGATCCCTGAGAAGGTGCCCAGGACCAGCGGGAGTCCCAGATCACGCTCTGTGGCTCCCCCGCAGCTGCATTGGGAAGATGCGGGTCTCCTTCCCGGTCTCTGGCGGGATCGAGCGGGTCTACGGAATCGTTGCCGCAGGTTGGTGTCAGAGGGTCCAGGTCTGGCGTTTGCAGAGCAGCTCTGGCTGCCTGTGACTTTGTCATTATGGGGGAGTGAGTGCTGGATCCCAGTTTCCTCACGTGGAAAATGAGCACAACGTGGTTTACTTCATTAGACGTTGGGTGTTCTTAATTGCCTACCAGCTCCTGTGATTTTTCTTATTTCTGAGAATCTCATGGACTCCAGGTCTACTGATAAAGGCCCTTTCTGGTCCCACAATGTGGAGAATGTGCCTCGGGACCGGGCAGGTTCAGAGCACAGACCGGTGGCTGGAAGACAGGGCGGCCTCTCTGCGTCCGGCTGGGGCTGCCCCCGGGATGACAGTGAAGACCCGGAGGCCGCGGAGGTGCCCACAGCAGGGCATGGGGCGCGTGCTCCTCAGAGCGAGTCCACTTTCTTAGCCCGTCCCCCCAGAGCCCCTCCTGGTAGGGGTGGGACTGTCAGACTCCCTCGTGCAGACTCTGAATCTAGAGACTGATTCTTCTCATTTGCTGAGACCTTTTTACCTTATGCACAAAATCGTTAAAATCTGCATCCATTGATGCATTAGCCGTACGACCAAGGCTGTGAAATGAGAGGTGCCTGATGAGTCCTTTGGTCATTATTCACTTACACTCCCTAGTCACTACTTTGTGAATAATTACACGTGGACTTTAGTTACAGTTGCTTTTCTTTGCATCTGGTTTGACTCTGTGAGAATTTCAGGTTGCTAATTGTGTAGATATCGTCTTCTGTTCTTTCTGTAGAGTGGCTCGCCCTCCATTGTGCAAGGAATAATTTTCAGCATAATTATTATTCAACTGAAATGTGTTCTTAAAAACTGTAAATAAAGAGAGCTTTATGACTTTATTCATTTGAATAAAAAGGACCTTTATTTGTTGGGTTCCATGAATGAACTATCTCAAACATGTTCTCTTTATTCACTTTAATTAATTGTAACTGTAGTGAATCATCCTATTTTATTAGCGATATCATTCTCCAGTGCAATTCAAATTAGAGTAATACATTTAATTTGGTTTTCTCCAACACATATTTGATACCAAATTATGTTTTTGTAATTATGGAGCAGTATATGGGTGGTCTCCATGTAGAAGGGTTAGATTAATCTTTTCTGACGAGTTTTCTTTCTTTGATCAGAGGAGGAACTTCTGTGCAAAGCTGGACCGCTGGTATCCATGGTTTTTCTTTAAGTGCTAAGTGCAATTTAATTTGTGTTAATAAGGGTCAGCATCGCCATCTGGCCTATAAAATAAGGCTGCCTCTGGTGGAGGGAAGAAATAATCTAATTTCTGAATTCATTATAAGAGTTTCCTTTTAACACAGTTTATTTCATTATGATATCATTGGGAAATCTCATTCGTTGAGAGTCAGCTTTAAAAGTATTTCGTAGTTAAGGTTGGCTCAGATGCTGTGACACAACCTGGTTTCACCAGTTTGAGGAAGGCTCTGAGAGAGGTGTGAGAACTTCGAGACTGTTTGTGAACCACATGAACCACTGTTTATGTGTTTTCTGTGTGCTGGCTCCCATTACTTGAAAAAGGGCTGGCTCTCTTTGCGGCCCCATCTCCTGCAAGCATCTTATTTTTAATCTCTTTTTAACCCTGCACTGTGTCAGCCTCGCCTCTCCAGGGTTTCTCATTGATCAAAGGCGTCCACATCTTTTTTCCTCTCCTGCTAATTCTCTCTAGAGCAGACCCCTGCCTGGCTGAGTCTGCGGGTCTCCAGCTCACGGGTGTGTTTCCATCTCTCTCTTCTGCACCCTTTCCTGACCTCCTCCTGGCTCATCTCCATCTCCATTGTAAGGAGGCAAGCTCTTCTTGTGTTAGATTAGGTTTAAAAAAAACATTTTATAAGACTGTTTTTTAAAAATTGCAATTTGGGGCCTGATTCTTTGCTGTTTTCAACAATAACTCCTTTGGATATAAAGAGCAACACAAGGAATATAGTCAGTAATACTGTAATAACCGTGTATGGTACCAGGTGGGTATGAGACTTACTAGGGGATCACTTTGTAAAATGTATAATTATCTAACCACTACACTGTACACCAGAAACTAATATAAAACAATATTGAATGTCCACAGTAATTGAAAAATAAAATAAAAAGCAAGCCAAAACAAAAACAACCCTTCTGGTAGCTCCCACATTAATTGGGTGACATGAAATGTTATATATCAGCCTCCGTAATTTGGGAGGACAATTATATGGTGTAGACTTCCGGGGATTATTAAATCAAACATGTGTTTAAAATGTTTTAAACATAAGTGGTTTTGAAGAGGGCGGATCTAAATATTCAGCTTAGAGAAACATTGAAAAACTCCCTCTGGTGATTCGGTTTACATATTGGTGCCTGGGCTTAATTTTAATGAATTATTTCAGCCCCAGGTGAGACAAGGGGAGAGAGAACTCTGATGGCTGTGGACAGGAGACGGGGCCGATGAGCAGCAGTTCTGACGCTCATTGGAGGACCGCGCACCCTGCACCCGGGAAAGTGACTAGGGATTTTACAGACCTGTTTTCCCAGGGAGGGCAGGACACAGTCGCCTTTGAAAGAGCCCTGCTGACTGCAGGGATTTCAGGGCTCTCCACTGAACTCCCGGGGACAGGAGCGCTCGGAGCAGAGTCCTCTGAGGGTTTGGTGCAGTTCCAGGGATCACGGCTCAGACGGACGCAGCCTCCCAGCCTCCCGTGTGCGAGGGTCAGAGTCTTCAGTGAGGACAGTGTCAAAGTGTTTATTCTCTCAGCACGGTGAGGTGGGGCTCCCCAGTTTCCTTCTGGGTGACTTCCGAACTTGTCCTGATAGTTAGGGTCTGTAATAGGGGGGAAAGTTGAGTGCTGTCTCATAAAGACTGAATGGTTGCAGGAGCAAACGTAGGGAGTGTATTTCCTCCTGCAGTACTTCTAGGTTCATGAACTTCTTTGAGCTATGAGGATACTCTCAAGGAGCCCTCTTTTCATCTCTGACCCATTATTTCAAAACCGTCTTAGAAGGAAACACTGACTTTTTTCCATGGGGCGGGGAAGGTATCTACTGCTTATTCATCAGGGAATCTTTTTTTTCTCAATCAGTGACTATCTCTAGTGAGCATCTTTTGCTACCGGCCAGACAATCTTGTAGAAATAGCAGTGAGCCACAAAGGCGGCAATTATTCTGACTCTAGCACCACAGGTATATCCCTCCAGTTTCTAAACTTTATATATATAAATAGAATAGCTGTGTGCTGGTGCCAGCCTCTTGTGTTCTAGGGCTTCAGCTGTGCTGCTCTGTGCGGTAGTGGCTGGCTCACTGCCGAACGTCACCACGTTGCGCGCCAACAGCACGACTCATTCGTTCCTCTGCAGCTGGGCACTTGCTGCCAGTCTCTGGCTTCTCTAAGTCTTGTCGCCATGGACATTCTTGTACGCAGCCTTTGATGACGTACCCAATATACCCATCCCTTCTGGGATAATGTTGTGGAGGGAACGCGCAGGGTTCTGGGGGAGGTGTGGGTTCAGCAGTAGTCGGAGGTGACGGGGAGAGGCTTGTACCCGCTGGAGTTCCTGTCCAGCCACATCCCTGCCCCAAGCCCTCTGCTGAGAATCAGCTGTTCAACCTTGACTGACAGACCCCTGGCTTCAGGTGTTGTTTTACTACAGTTTTCAAAATTGACTTTTTTTTCCCACCAATTTACACTCCCACCAATGATAAATGAGGGTTCATGTAGCTCTGTGTTCTCACCCACATCTGTTGCCTTGATTTTGGTAGTAGCTGCTCTTAGGTAGGTCTTTGTCATTTCAAACTGCACGGCACTTGGAAACGTGCAGAGTTAGTCGAACTGTCGTCTGTCTGGATGGGCGAACCCAGACCGAGCTTTCTGTGGGCAGACGTTTCTCCGTGAAGGAAGGAACAATTGTGCAAATACAATTACGCAAAACACACACTACACAAGAAACGCTCTAATTCCATAGAAGGTTCGAAATGCCCCTGAAGTTTGGATGGTTTTCATTCCTTTAGACATGTTTGAAACTTTACCTGAAACCCTCTCCCTACTTCTTTTACTTACACATTTCTGGATTAATTCTGATGTCAAGTGAAATTTACCAATGCCCACAAATTACAAAAATGGCCTGGTGTGATGGCAACCTGAAAGAGGAATTTCTTCCCAGCGCCTAGTTCTGGTTTGCAGTGTGTCCAGTGGGACGGCTACCAGCCTGGACAAGGAGCTACCAGCCCGGAGCCACACCGACTTCCTCATGGACTTTTATTTAGGAGGGAGGGTATCTTTCCGCCAATGTCACTGCAGTCTAGTTGGTGATTTGTGCTAGTCACTGCGGCTGCCCCTGCCGTATCTAAGGTGTGTGTTCTTCCATAAGGTGTGTGGCATCTGGGTGATGTGGGCAGGGCTTAAAATAACTCAGTGTGTTTGGATTAGAAAAGGTAGAAACTTTTTTGTACTGCAACAGCATTTGCTACTACATTTGAAAATGATCTCTCTATCCAGTTGGACGAGTACAGTAATATGCTTCATGTTACATGTCCTGTCATTTCGTTCTTAATTTAGCAATGGGAAGCCAATGAGGGGATATAGGAATGTATAAATTCACACATTTCAGAGACACATGCTATAAAGCATCAGGGTATTACATCCAAGAAATAATTTGAATGCCACACTGATGAAAAGTTGGAAGTGGGACGGAGGAGAAAAGGAGTCTCAGGCCCTGATAATGAAAAGATACCGAGGAGAAGTGTGCGGAAAACTGTATATGGTGATTCTGGATTTTGCCACTTTGGGGGGCCACCTTTAATTTATCTTTGGTGGTAAGATGTTACACATTATCACACTATACTGTATAAACAAAATTATAGGGCTGCTCTGCTACAAAAAAAGTTGGTGTCGAATCGGCAGTGGGATCTTTGCAAACACTTGTGCATTTAGGAAAATGAGCAGTTATTGACATGGGGTTCGTGTCGATGGTTTGGATCTGGAGGGAGTTCCAGAGGGTAAATGGTAATGAGCGCAGAGGAGTCGCTCAGAGAGTCCGAGTCTCGAGGAGGCTGTTCCGGTGGTCTCACCCGTGGGCCCACACGCACACTGTCTGGTTTCCTACCTGGAACCTCCTTGAAGTCCACCTCTCACCTGTGCTCTGGCCCCGACTGTGTTCCTCACGGCCTCTCCCTCCCCCGCACCATGCCCCATCCGATCAGCACACAGGCACGCTCTGCTCGCTCTCGTCTTTGGAATAAATGAACTGCGAACCTTCTGGGTCCCTGTGTGCCTTCCAGCCTTGGCTCCCTGTTCACAGCTGGATTGGAGAGACACCTGAGTCTGTGCCTCCCTCCGGGCCTTCTCTCCCCTCAGCACAGTGGACCTCCTGAGGTCGAGTCTTCCCGCTCACTCTGCTGCACCTAGCACTGCACATGGTGAACGACGCTCATCATGTCCAGGCGGCCAAGGCCACTGGCCGCCTTCTGTGCTCACTATTCTCCACCCTCTCCCAGCTTCATCCTCCGCCCCTCCCATCCCTGATCACCCAGGCCCAGTCACACTGGTCCCCTTGTAGGTCGTTCCCTCCGTGGGGCCTCTGTACTGAGGGGTCTTGCAGGAGAGAGCCTCTCTCCGCTCAGTGACGGATCGTTTCTCACCCCCAGGTCTCAGCTTTCCTGTCATATTCCTAGAGGCAGATGGAAAAATCGGGTGGCGTTTGGCTGAAACTCACTCCCCCAGATCTTCTCTGTCTTGGCCTCTTGTTGACTTGGCCTTTACGACTTACTCATGTACTTAGAGTCATGTGTTTACCTTTTTCTCTCTCCACCTCCCTCACTAGAATATAAACTCCACAAAGACAGGAGCCATAGCTAAACAATGTTTATAGTAATATCTCTTTTATGTAGGCCTGTGCAAGGTATTATGTATTGACTGAGTTAAAAGGGGGCCAAATTAATGATAGTTTATGTTAATGTTGCCATGTTTTCCTTCCAGTAAATTGTCCTGTTTTGAATTTACCCAGTTAAATGAAAGATGGTATTCTCAACCGTGTTTTTAAAAACATGTTTTGTTTTTCAAATCTGAGGCTGCTACCTATAAACTGCCTTTCACTGAATTTTCATCGGAGAATTGTAGGTAGCATTTTAAGCGTGTTGGAGTTCATCGCGACACCCCCCGTAAACTGAACCGGAGTGTTTTCATTCGGCGTCAGTTCAGTGTGCGCCTTGGTGCTCTGGGAGAGGTGCTGACCCCTCCCTCCCCCGCCTCCCCCCACCCACTCTGACTATGTGCACAGTCTGCCTTCCTTAACATCACACGACTGGTCACTCCCCCGGGTCCCCTTAGTTCCACTTCCTGGGGTAATTGCAGCCAGACGTGCAAAGTGATTTGAAGGCTCCTGACAGGGGTACCACTGGATAATCTTTTATTCATGTAATTAGCTTGACTTAACGAAGGGTCAGACCTGAGGGGCTTCTTTAGCCATTGCTGGTCTGCACCCTTCAGGGAAGGCTGTTCGTGTCCCAGGTCCGCCCCTTTCGGGATGGGCGAGTCCCAGCAGGACCTTCTGACCTGGTTCTGGGCCTGGTGAGCCCAGACCGGTGGCTGGGCTTCAGTCCCAGTTGCTTGTGGCTTTGACCGGTTAATCCTTTCCATGGCTGCATGGTGCAGATACGGCTCCTACCCTTGTTCATTTAATTTTCTCTTCTTAACCCCCGATTCTCTCTCTTTTTTCTTATTGCTAAAATCGAAGCATTATCTTCGCAAAGCTGTTGATAACTAGCGCTGTGTCTGGGAGGATCAGCCGACCCTGGCAGGACAGCAGGCTTTTCCATTTCCTCTTCCCTTTAGCGTACAAAGCCTCACAGAATGGTTTCTTATCAGTTAGAAGTTGTGGCAGGCACGGGGAGTTTCAGGATTGAAATGGAGGAAATATAGTCCTCCTGCAGAGAGGAAGAGTTTGGGCTGAGAAAGGAGGGCAGGTGGGAGACAGGCTGTGGAGAACCAGAGTTTGAGGACAGGGGACCAATAGGAGGGCTGGGGGGCAAAAAGGAAGGTGAAAGTGTCGTGTTCGATCAGACACCAGTACGTACACTGTACTCGTTCACATGGTTGGCTTTGCCTTGGTTCCCCCCCTACCAGACAAACGTCTGTAACTGCGTGGATCTTGTCCACATTCGGGAGAGGACTTATTCCATGGGGAGGAAGACATGTGCAATCCTGGTGAAGTACCGCCTTCATGCCCTTTCCCCCTCCGATTCATTATTTACCAAACCAGTTTTCTAAGACCCACCTGTCACCTCCCCACCTTACTGTTTAAGAGTGCACAACAGTCCCCTGTGGTTTATTGCATGAAGGGTAAGCGGGCCTCCTGACTGCAGCCACGGCCAGCGTGGCCCTCAGCGTCCCCATTTGTGCTCCTAGCTGTCTCCCGGCCCTGTGGTTTCATATCTATTTCTGTGCAGCACGCACACCTCTGATACCGACTGTAAGACCGTGCTCACAAGCCCACGCTCGGACAGAATGTCACAACTTCCTTCATTGGAGTCAAACACACCGAAGCACCCGCTGGTTTATTGTGCGTGTGTGTGTGTGTGTGTGTGTTGGCTCATCCTCTCTGGAAACCTGCCTCGTCTTGCCCCGTCAGAACGTGCTCTCTGGGCCTGCTGCTCAGCCGTCACGCTGCAGCATCTTTCCAGCACCCTCAGTGGAACGCAGTCCATCCCACCCCTGTATTTTGGGTCCTCTGTTTACTGGGTTTTACGTTTTCCTCTTTTTTGGATTCTTCCCTGACTTTGTAGTACCCATGTCCAGTACCTTCTTGAGGAAGCATGTGGGAGGTAAATCTTTTGAGACTGTGCAAGTCTGCGAGACCCGTCTGTCTCTCCGTGCAGAAGGGTTGGCAAGGCACGGAATCGTAGGTTGGCCACCATGTCCCCTCAGAATTATGCAGGCCTTTCTCCATCGTCCTCCTGTATTCCTCTGGGGAAATTTGGCAGCATTCTGATGACAAGTCCTTTGTAAGAGACTTGTGTTTCTCTCGAGGGAAGGTTTTAGAATCTGCTCTTTGTCTCAGGTGATTGGACATGAGGTGACACTCCCTAGTGTGCGGTGGCTGTGGCAGCTGCCCACCCAAATTCGTTCCTCTCTTCTGTGCCTCCAGGTTGAAGCTGGAAAGAACCCGACAGATGGGAAACCTCCCGTTCCCGCTCTTTGTGAAAATGGTCGCGGCCCTGTGACTGGTTGGCACCAGTGTCATGCCTGCAGAAGTGCTGAGGGCTATTTGGGGCCAAAGCTTTTATGAAACACCTGTGCTTACTCTGTGATATTTCTTTTCCCTTCCATAGGCTGGAAGCAGGTGACCGTGGTGAACAAGGGGACAGCAGAGCCACCAGACGGCATGACGACGGACACCTGAAGCATGGCCCTCCTTGAGTGTCTGAGTGAGTGAGGTATCAATGTCTATAAACTCTACAGTGGCTCACAGACATGAAAACATTCAGTGCAAAGCTCTTCTTGGGCTAGTTTCAGTGTGAGACACACCACTCGCCTTTAATCTTCCTGGAAAATAGCATTCAACTTGGAGGCATTAACTTTTTCACTTGCTCTGTAAGGTGTATTGCTCATATAAGTTGGAAGCGAGCTGTGTTAATTGGATCCATCACTAAGTAAATTATTATTATTTTACACAAATGCCCTTTCTGTTAGTTCCCGAGAGGTAATTGGAGGCAGAAGCTGGGTCATACACTTCCGTGTGCCCTGCTGCTGCCCCAGGGCAGTTTTCCGTGCCCCCCCCCGCCCCCACACCGGTCTGAGAAGCCCCCTGGCAGAGACACCCGCCTGCTCAGTCAGAGTGGCTGTAGAATGGCCTTGGAGTACGACTTTTGTCATGAAAGGCGTCCTAGGTGATTCTCATTACTCTGAACCCTGAAACCCACTGCCTCACGGGGCCCTAACTAGTTTAGACACTTTAAAATCTTTGTTTAATTAAGTAAATGTTAATCCTGTAACAGATCATTGAAATTTGTGTCCTTGAAAAGGGCATTGTGAACACGCCCATCGGGCTTGGGCAGGCGGAGTGCAGTGAAGCCGCGGTAGTGAGCTATGGAGCTTCAGAGGAGGTTCTGCCAGAGTGGCCATGGGACCCTTGTGTAGGGCGTGCATTAGGGCATCCAGTTTTCCTGTTACCTGGTCTTAAGGTCTAACTCTTCACTAGGGATGAGGCCGGCCCCCGAGGCCTTGGGACTGTCCCCATTATTGTGCTGGTGTTGCTGCTCCATTACTTAGTTGCTGTGTCGGGAATCGCCCAAACTTGGTGGCAGAGACAGCCACTGGCTCACTCGACTCCTAGGTCGAGTTTGGACCAGGTGCAGGGGCGTGGCTTTTCTTTGCCCCACGAGGTCTCAGCTGGGAAGACTCCGAGGTCCTTGGGCTGAGTCTGTGGGGGCTCCTGCACTCACTCGTGTGAGCCGGGGGCGCTGGGAGCCGGCTCCGTGGAGGCCACGTGCCCTGGCCTCCAAGGGGTGTGGTCCCCGGGGAGCATTTTGAGCTAAGCAGGCTGCAGGTGAGTCAACCCTGAGGTCACAATGTCACTTATGCCCTGAAGCCATAGCAAGTCCACCCCAGGGAAGGTGGTGGTGGGGTCCACAGACCCCCGCCTCGCAACGGGAAGAGTCACAGAGAATTTGGGGGCCATGTTTTACAGGTACCACGTTGCAAAATGAAGAAGCACTTCTGATCCTTAATTTCTAAAATTCTTTCTTAGCCTTTTATTTAATTTTTATAATTTATAAACAAGAGTATTTCTCTACTTTTGTTTTGAAGGCAAACATGGCCAGGCACTAAGTCTGTGTGCAGTTCATTTACAGGCACAATTTTCCCAACCACTCTACAGTGTTGAGGTTGCCATCATCCCCATTTAACAAATGAGGAAACTGCAGTGTCGAGAGGTCTAGCAGCTGGGCCAAGGTCACACTGTGAGGGAGGGTCTGGCTCTGGCACGGTAGACCTTGATGCTGGCTGATTGGAGCCCTTTCGTGTCCCCAAGCGGCCCCCTCTCAGGGGATTTCACAGTCTCAGTACCACGGTGTTGGAGGGGGGGCGGCGGAAATGAATTCATCACTGTACTCTGCCCTTGTCTGGAGCCTTTTAAAGCGTTGTTTGGGTTGAATGACAGCTGAACCATAAACCTTATCATCTTAGGAAAGCGCTGAGGGGCTTTTAAAATTTACAAATTTTTAAGGTTTCATTTCCTGTGGAAAAAAATAAAATGTTCATTGTTGCACCCTGCTGCCAAATTTTGACCTGGGAGTAAAAGATGCCTTTCTCTGTGCAAAAGGGCAAGACACTTTCATTTGTTTTGCCCTGAGGGGTTGATGTTTGGTCTAATTTTTGTGACTCGCTGACTGTGGGTCAGAGGATGTCAGGGGCGCCACAGGCCGCAAAGCCCCAGGCAGGGAGAAAAAAGGCTGGTGCCAGGTGGAGGTCGCCGACGGAAGGCCTGTCCAGGAAGGGTCAGGCCCAGGAGACGCTGGGTTAACTGTCTGCAATCAGTGAGAGCTGGACTTGGCATCCATATGCCAGGTCGGGTCAACATTCGGTTAGGGAAGCTGAAGTCCAAATTGGAGACAAAAAAATTAAGTTGGGGAAGCTGCAAAAGCTACCTTTTAGTGAATAGGAAAAACGAGGCCATGCCAGCTTGCCCACCGTTTCTCAAGGGCCAAGCACCTGGTCGAGGCGGGTGCTCCTCTGCCGTAGGTTTGCTCGTGACTCCCAGCAACAGGACCATCAGGGCCCTGATCAGGAGTTCGGAAGTGAGGAAGAACAAGGTAAAACGCAAACATTTTAAAATTTTTTCTTAGAGTTCTATGTCACTGTGGAGAAAAGACACCGTACTGATTTTAATCCTTAAGGACGCCGGAGCATCTCTCCTTCAAATGAGGATTATCCCAAGCCCGTGAGTTACATGTTGACTTACTTCCTACTTTCCAAATATTGTTTAAATCATAGATAATCATTCCCTAATTTATTCTCCCTTCTGAGCAATCTTCAGTGAATATTACAGAGCTTCAAGTCAATCAGTAACGCTTATTTAGCATGGTTCTTTTGGCCCACTATTGTACTGAGGTAAAGGGTCCTGGATGTGTGACAAGTGTCCTGTGTCCCCTCTTTGCCCATCAGAGGTGCCATTAATTCAGTCACCACACACCAAACCCCACCTTGGATCTTTTTCAATACACATTTCAGGTAGTAACTCACCTTTAATCTGTGCCGATGCTTGAGGCGAAAACCAAGGCGTTATTAAATTTCAGTAGTGAAGAGAGAAAAAAATGATCCATTTGGACTAATTTGACCAGGTGGGCCACATTGGCTTAAATGAGGTGTCCGATAATAAAACATCTCGCCACAAACCGAGGCCACTTGGAAGTAAGTTTGGCAGATGCTGTTAATGGCCACCAATGCCCCGTTGGCTTCTTGAGTTTCTGTGCACCTGCGGACAAGTCCACTCGCCTGACAGGTTCTCACCTTTGGCACCTGCATCCCCCCTTTCTCTGCTTGTGGGTTTCTCCAATGTTCTCTAGAGTTTGCCCAGCTGTCAGAGCCAAACCAGAGAGTGCGAGGGAGCTGACCCACTGGGAGGCAGCCTTGGTGGGCTGATGCCCCGGCCTCCCTGGTCGCTGCCAGCGTCCTGATGTTCGCCTCACAAGGCCTCTCAGAAGGTCTACAGGGAGTTCAAGCTCCTCTTGCTTCTCACCGGTTCTTCTCCCTTCCTCGTCTCACTTTCCTAACTCCCTGTCTTCCTGGGTTCACCTTCTGAGCAGTCTATCTGCCTCTGTCCGGGCGTCCAACCTTCTGGTGTCCCTGGGCCACACTAGAAGAAGAGGAGTCATCTCGGGCCACACATTAAATATATTGCAACATATAATCACAAAAAAATCTCATCATGTTTTAAGTAAATTTATCATTTCGGGTTGTGCTGAGTTCCCAGCCATCCTGGGCCATGTGTGCCCCCAGGTCAGACCCCCAAGACCTTGTCTGAGGGTGTCTGCTTTCAGAGAGGCCCAGACGAGGACCCCAGGCCGACGAACTGCAATGGGAAACATCTTATCAACACTGCTTTTAACGTCTATAAACAATCACTTTCAATAATTTTATTATAGAGTTTTTAGAGTTGGAAGGACCAGGGGTAGATGATACTGTTCACTGTTACTCATTTCCTCTCCCTTTGGGAAGGTTGTCCAACCCTACTCTGTTGAACTCAGGAGTGGCCGTGTGGCAGCCCCATGAAATGTGTGTGGAAGTGCGGTGTGTCCCTTCCAACAAAGGCCATAGGAGCTGGCTGATGGCTTTCCGTAGGGGGAACTTCTGCGTGGGCAGTCCAAGTCCCAGGCGACCCTGAGCCAGGACTGTGGTGGGCGGGGCCGAGCCTCAGAGCCACCATGAATAAGAAAGGACTGTTTTCTGGTAAATCCCTGGGACTTTGGAGTAATCTGTCGCCACAGCATAATTTAGGCTAAATTGACTAATAAAGGAACTTAAAATTAAGACTAGTCCAGTAGTTCCCAATCCTGGTTAATTACCGGGACACCCGGGGACTGTTTCCCTTTGTTCGTGCAGAGTTCGTGCCCCGATGCAGCGTGTCTGGGACAGAGAGCAGGAGTCTGTGTTCTGCCTACAGCCCACCCCCCGGATGGTTCTTGTGACTTCACTGGCGGCGAAAGGAGACCCGCAACTTGGAAAGTTGTCTGTTCTTTAAACCAATTTGTAAAGAGTACCATTGTGATATAGGTCAGCGTTTGAGTTATTTATAAAACCTTTTCTCCTAAGGTGCCAAAGAGCAAGCTTAATTGTACGCCTGAATAAGGGCAAAATCTGAAACAGTTTATCCAGATTAATAAAATGTAATCGTGTGTCACATATAGGCCACCTGGGTTCAAACCTAATCAAAATTATAAATGCAGCATGTTGCTGAGGCCATTAGTAGGCCAGAAAGCCAAAGAGTAGTTGGGTTTTAATAACAAAGTGAATCGGAGGCACAGATGCGCCCAGGAAAATCGGGCCTCCGTCCCTGCTGTGAAGAGGTCACATGTCCCGGAGGATGGATCGCTGGGGAGACCAAGAGATCCAGCTGAAGGTGGTTCAAGGGCATCTGATGAAGTCTTCTCGCACCGCACCTGGCAGCTAAATGCCATTCAGTTGACTGGGTCACCACATTCACGTGGTGGAAATGACTTACTCGATTTAGTTTGACATGTGGCTTTGTAACTACTCTGGGAAAGGCTTTTTAATAGAGGCTGCTGATGTCATAAGTCCCCTGAAGGGGGAGAGGGTGGAGGTAAAGTATTGGCCCACATACAGGGGTTGGCACAAGTAGGTTAATAACAATAACAAATAATATGGTGATTAATAAATAAATAATAACACAAGAATAAACTGTTTTGGGTACCCACAACTGTGAACCTACTTTTGATTAGTGGTACTAGAGGCAGAGTGTAATAATTATAATGAGACAAGAACACTCTCTAACTTGATGTGAGGAGCTTCTGTCTGTGGGGCCTCTCATAATTGTTCCACCTGGGTTTCAGAGTCAAGGACATTGTTCCCCAGGCCTTACAGCTGCCTGGGCAGCTCTGCGTGGGGACCGTATTTGCAGCCACCACCTCCTCGTGCCCCATCCTCTGAGCTGCTTGCTGCCTGGCATTTGCCTCTACCGTGTGTCTCAAACAGACCTCGCCCAAGTTCACCGAGGAATGGCATGATTCATCAGCCCTCCAGATTCTGACACTACGGATGAATCTCTTTTCTTGAAACTTATTTTTTTCGTAGGTTCTGCAGTACTGTGCTATGAATTACATGTCTGTCACATACTCACCATGTGATTTGGGGTTGTAACAATAAGAGCTTTCATTTACCAAGCACCTGTTACGGGTTAGGGACTTCATAGGTATAAAACTTTACTTAAGACTTACAACAATCCATGGAAGCCATGAATAGCATCTCCACCTTCCACCTGAGGAAACTGATATGAAGAGAAGGTCTTAACACGGTCACACAAGGACGTTTCAGCTAAGACGCCCGCTGAGCTCTGAAACTGTGCTCTTCACTACGATATCAGGGGCTCAGGACCCCTCTACTCTTAAAAATGATGAACAGTCCCAAGGAGTTTTTGCTTAAGTTAGCTACATCTCTTGACATTCATCGTGATAAAGATTTAAAAAGAAAATGTAAGAATACTTATTCATTCATTTAAAAAAATAAGCCCATTATGCACTGACAAGAGAGTGTTGTGGGAAGTAACTGCGCCCCAACAAACACATCCACAACTCTTCCCAGTGTCCAGTTTGCTCGGAGGAAGCGGGACCCTTCTCTCTGCCTGTGCCCGTGGCTGCGTGAGGTCTCTGTGGGAGCCCGTGAAGAAAACCCAGCCGCACACAGAGGTGCAGTTGGAAAAGGGAAGAGCATTGTAAGAACGCGTTGATATCACCATTAACAGGAATCTAAACCACAAAACAAACAAGCAAGCAAAATATGACCAATGACACTCAAATACGGAACAGGCTGACAGGGTCCAGAGAGGAGAGGGGAGAGAATCACAGGGGAAAAGGGGATGGACTCACATGAACAAGTATAAAGGACACATGGACAATAACTAAGGTGGGGGGCGGAAATGGGAGGGAGGTGGGGAGCACTGGGTGGGGGCAGGGCTGGGAATATAAGACAGAAAACTATACTTGAACAAGAATTAAATAAAAAGAAAAATTAAAAAGAATAAAATATAAAATAAAAACAAAAAATATAATTTGAAAAAAAAAAAAGAACGCGTTCAGGTGGTTGAGTGTTTTCCCCTCCAACCACTCACAGACCTTTAATGACTGGTGGTTCTTAAAGGTTAGTTGCAGGGTGGACGGAAACCGGGATCAGTCAACTTCTGGGCTATTTTGCATTAAAATTCATTGGACTGTTTTGCATTTTGAATGGCTTTTTTACCTGTAGGTGAAGCTGGTTCAAGGCTTCACCGACATCACTGCCCTTGGTTATATTTCAATGAAATTAAATTAACTATGAAACATGAAGTTAAACATGAATTTACTTGAAAACAGCATCCAAGATTTTAAAGGAAATCTGTGCGAGTTGATGGTACAACTACAGACACGTCAGGGAAATTTCTGATTTTTATGCCGTGGAATCTGACAGTGAACTTGGAACCGTCTTGACAGTTCTATGAGGCTGATATACACCATTACTTAGATGCCAACGAATCTACTTTATTTGGCATTAAATATAAATAGCTATTCATCTTTTGCCATTAGCCACATAATTAACTTTATTGCCGCTGATAGTTCTCAAATGCTCCAGGTCAAGGCTGTTGAGTTGTAATTTTACTTTGGCAGGATCTTACACATGTGACTTTGCCCATCTGTGGCTGCCTTCCACAAACCATTCAGCACGGGTGACATTGCCCTGCTATAGACAGAGACGCCTCTGTCCCGTGAACGTTGTTAAAGGTGAGCAAGGGTGGACCTCCTCCAGCGTCGGGCCAGCTCATTTTGATTTTGCCACTATTATTATTTTTTACTTAAATGACGTACATGTCCTGACTAAGTATATAGCAGATGACACATTATCTGGTCCCCACAGCAGAGAAAAACACAGGGTCTCTGCCTTTCTCTGGGGGGTGGGGCAAGCATCAGTTCATAGGTTGGGCTTGCCTTGGAAATTTCTCTCCCCATGAAGAGGAGTTGGGTAGAGACTTAAAGAATGACATTTCCAGGTTAGTATAGAAAACACATGTCTAGTAGTTGGTTATAGGCAGCCTTTTTTCAGACTGAATTGGAGAAGGCAAACTATCTCTAGGAACCAGGAGAACTCTGGGATTCTGCACCTGGATTTTGGGTGATTGTGGATGGAAGCCATGTTGGTGTTTTCATACAACACATGCTTGCCCGTGCGGGAAACAACAGCCTGTTGCCCATGCAGGGGCAACAGGAAAAGGGGTAAACAGAAGTAAGAGGATGGGGGTTTCCATTAGTCCTTGGCTGGGGGTTTCATATCAGAATTTCACTGTTTATATAGTTCTTTTGTGTAATTGTGCTCATGCATGTGCAGTATGTAACCTTGTTACTTTTGATTTCATAAAGTTGGGTTCCGTTACTCTAGGCCACTCTTGTTTTAGTTCTCCCCTCGGCCCAAGAAGAAGACTATGTCCTGAAATGGTTCCCTATAGACGCCTGGAGGGGACTGAACCAAGAGCAGAATGGCTGTCAGGATGCTGGGACCCAGAATGGCCCCACCAGGCAAGCCATGCCATTTTACACATTTTAGTAAGGCTGTTCCCACCCGAGTCGCCGCCTGGCACGTGCCATCGCCAGGCTTTGTNTTCCGTTACTCTAGGCCACTCTTGTTTTAGTTCTCCCCTCGGCCCAAGAAGAAGACTATGTCCTGAAATGGTTCCCTATAGACGCCTGGAGGGGACTGAACCAAGAGCAGAATGGCTGTCAGGATGCTGGGACCCAGAATGGCCCCACCAGGCAAGCCATGCCATTTTACACGTTTTAGTAAGGCTGTTCCCACCCGAGTCGCCACCTGGCACGTGCCATCGCCAGGCTGTGTGTGTGTGTGTGTGTGTGTGTGATAACTGCCATGACAGCCAGTCCTGGCTGACCCTCTTTGTGGCAGTGGTAGCTGGGCCGCCTAATTGTGGGCAAGCCCGAGGTTCTCAGCGGCCTGGGAGGCTGCACAGCTTTGGCCCATGGTTCTCAGTGGTGTGGAGAGTTGTAGCCAGAGCTGCCCAGGAGCCAGGTGGGGGCCTCAGTTTCTCTGCCCATTGAACAGGAAGCTACAGGCTGCATTACATAGTCTTTATGTTGTTTACAGTTCTCGGCTTTTGTAATTCTATGGATTTATAGTTATGGGCACACGGAGCCAGATCATCTGTCTACTCACTCCCAGCCATGTCACCACTTCTGATCATTTGCTAACTCGCACTTTGCCTTCCCTTTAAGCTGACAGCTTACGCCCCACATTTCGATGAAAAAAGAACCACTCAGAACTCTCAGGGGTTAAACATAATCCATGGGGAAAAAAAAAGACAATTCTAAATGTTTTTTGAGTGATTGCAGCATTATTGACTGCAAGTATAATTTTTCAAGGGAATGGCCTTGTAATGGTTGGACACACTCGATACACGTGCGCACACTGGCATTTTTCTAGACATCAAAGCACGGACTTCAACCAGCAGCCGATTCCTCGGGTTATTGTGCACAGCGCAAACATGAACTAACGCCGCTGTGTGAATCGTTCTTTGTTCGCCCAGGCGGCACGCGGTGGCTGGCAGTGCGTTTTGGTTATCGCTTGTGTAACGACTGTCTAACTGCTGACTTCCGAGTGACATGGAGCGGTGTTCCATAGTGAATGGTTTTGTCCGTTGGTGCTCAAGTGCCTTATCTCCTTCATCTGCTGGAAAGCTCGCTCTGAGAGTGTGGTTTCCACCGTCGGATGCTCTTCCTCTTTATTCTGAAAGTAGGCTGACCCACATTTAGACATTTTCCTGCTCACAGGGCTCTGGGAGAACCTTCCCCTTAAGCTGAGTCTCTGCCCATTTTGCAGTCGCTCCGGTCCCTGCTGCTAATAGGCTCCTTGGGTAGCTGGAGTCGTCACTGCCTCGGGGCGAAGGCACACAGTCCCACCTGCCCCATGAGGAGCCCGAGCCGTGGACTTGAGCCGTGGACTTGTATGCGGTGCCTTGGGCAGGTGGGGCGGGCGCGGACTTGCCTTCTCACTGCAGTCTTCCTCGTCTGTTCCCTCTTCCCTCTTTATGCCCAGCTCCTCTCTCTTTCCACCATATGATACCTTTTATGAAGTGTTCCAGTATTTCCCTTTTCTTTCTTTAAACACTCCTAGACATGCATCTGAATTCATGTGTGTCCCCTCATCCATCCTCATTCTGCACACAGCATATGGCTTCCTGGGCAGGAGACCTGTGCAGCTGCCTGGCCCCACACCTGGAAGGCCTCGGGCTTGGCCTCACGCTCTGCTGTTGCGAACTTGAACTTTTTGGTGCATTCTGAACGAGGCTCTCTGCCTCTGCCTTCCGCACTGGGCCCTGCCGATTACACAGCTCTTCCTGATTGCAGCTATTTTCTTCCTTTCCAGTTGGGTAAGTGGTTTTTGTCTTAGTTCATCTTTAAATCTTTTTCATTCCTCATCATATTTTTTTCATTTATGGCCTTCCTGCAGTATAGCGCTTTGATTGCTATTTTAATACAACCATATTTAGCTCTGCTTATTTCTCCCAGCCTTCAGGAACATTCCGCATTGCATAAAAATTGGGTGTGGTCAGTGTTCGATTGGCTGCCATGCCTAAGGGAGGAGGGAGGGAGAATCGATAAAGATTAAAGTTCGTTCTGGGACTAACCCTTTAGGAGAGCACCGAGTGGTTTCTCACCTGCAGGAGGTACACCTTTGTATTCACGTTTGCCCAGGTCGGTCGGTTTGCAGCCTTGAATACCCAGTGATTGGAGGTCGGGGGAGCCTGCTGGGTGACCCCGGCTGGCTCACCTGAGGGTAAATCTGTCCGCTAATGAGAGAGATCGACTGTCCTCACATTTCTGTTCTTAGACCTGTGGAAAAGGAAAGATATTTTTGGTTTTCACAGGTTTACTGGGAGGCAATAGTAGGATGTAAAGATGTTTCTAATAATATTCAGACAGCCCTTTTTGGTTTCAATAAACCAAATGGTCTATTTTTACATGGTGGCAGTCTGAGTCCCTTCACACGGGGACACTGTCCACCCAGAAGCAGTTGAACAGTAATGAAGTCTGATGTGTCCCCAGGTTGACCCAACCTCGCCGGCGTAAGTTGTTATCTTAAACAAGCCTTTCATTTCACTTATTGGGTGCTGGTCACTGAACTATGCACTTGAAAAACACAAACTTATTTAATCCTATGAAGTCGGTACTATTAATTATTGCCATCCTACAGTTTAAAAAACGGCGTTTTTTGAAACAGAGGCACAAACAAGCTGTACATGTAACTTCACCAAAGACACGGTCACCAGGTGCCAGCAGGGGACCTTGGTCCCGCAGGCCGGCCCAGCCCCCATGTTCTGCCGCTGTCCGAATACATGACCTGTTCCATTTTACCCAACCAGCCGCGTGTGGGCTTGGAAACCGAGGTGACTGATAGAATGGAGCCTATCATAGTAGAGGTTTCCTAAAAGTGGCTTTTCCCCACTTTTCTTCTATTAGCAATACACGGTAACCAGTAAGTGAATACGTTTTTTTAAAAAAAACTCAGGCAAATGTAGATATTAACATTGCATGTGACTCGAGTGGAAATGCTCGTGGCGCTGTGTTGATCTCACTGAGAGGAATACGTGACGCTATATTCCTGGGAACCGATGCTAACGAGATGCTTCACTAACTGTCACAGTCCCTTTTGGAAACTCGTGATCACAGCTGGTGACACTGTGACATCTTTTATCTGCTGCCATACTTTTTCCTTTGGCTAGTCAGTAAGAGACCATGGCGGTAGACGGCCAATCAGCACACTGTATCAGAATCAATAGATCTCAGTGAGCGTTCCATTAGGCCCGGGAGCCTTCCCATTTCTCAGTCCTGTCTGAGCTCTGCACATTCTGACATGAAAAAGGAGAGTTTGGGGGTTATTTTCTCTACCTGTAGCTTCTCATGGACAAATGAATCCCCTATTTTGTAGAGGTCTAGTCAATAAAGCTGTCAGAATTCTTAAAATATCGACAGTAGAGCCAAGTTCAGTGTACTTAACCTCTGTAGTCAGTTCTGGGTGTGAAATGTAAGAGAGTGAAGTGATTATTTACAAGAAAGTGCCTTAAAGTTTAAAGATGTTGGATGAGAGAAAGGATCTCCTGACTCGAAGTTGGGGGAACGGCGCTCTCGGCTTGGTTCTGACACTGAGAATCCAAGGCAGTTAACAATGTCTCTGTGAATCGGGAGGGTGCAACCTGGTGCCCATCACAGCCCCAGATGCTCTCTCTCTCTCTCTCTCTTTTTTTACTTTAAAGAAGTTCATTCCCACGAGAATTTCATTCCCACCTAGAATGAGGTGGATGGGCACCGATGGAATTAATAGGATCCAAAATAGAACGGAAATGGCATATGGCTTCTGTTATTTTGGTTCCCCCTTCTTTTCCTAAGCATCCCTTCTTCTCACTCACCCTCCCTCGCAGCCTGCCTCCCACCGGCAGCAAGTGAGAACCCTCTCTGGGTGGCTGTGCTCATGTCCCGGACTCGAACACTTCTTCCCTCTGATCTCTTTCTTCGGGAACAAGAATAGGGCTAGTGTGGGTAGCTTCACCTTCCATAGATCTTAATTTCTCTTGTAGGGTTCTTGAAGGTGTGCCCCCCCAAATAATACTCACATATGTGAGTTAGGGTGAGCCTAGCAGCTCTAATATGACTGTCAGGGCCCCGGGGGCCTTATAGGAACTGCGTGTCCTTGATTACCTGGTGGCTTTCCTTCCAGCTGTATGAGAGGCCCAGCCTCCTTAACCCCGTGTCTGCACCATCTTCTCTACATGTCCTCTGTGGTCACATCTGCCTGCGACCAAACAACAGAAGGGGAGAGAGCATGGAGTGCCATCCGTGAGAACTTTGTGTGGGCCAAGCCTGGGATCCATGTACATGGCTTTTGTTCCCATTCCCAAGGCGATTGGGGAATGTAGTCTAGCTCTCGGCCTAATCGGACGAGGACACTGGTTTGATGAGCAACTGGTGTCGTGGTTTTTAAATCTCACGGTGCTCGGGATCACCGGGAAGCTCTGGGAGAACCCAGATGGCTGGGCCTGTGAGTGTGCACTCCTTTAAAAAATTTTAAATAGAGTTCATATGCAGTCTTATATGGGTTGTGTTAGTTTCAGCCGCATGATACAGTGAGTTAACATTTTCGTACCCAATGCCATCATCACCTCACTAATCCTAGTAAAAATCTGTCTTTGCTCAGACACTGCGATATTACTGACAACACACGTTTCCCTTCAAGGTTTTCACCCAGCCCCCACTCCCCCACATCTGGCAACCATCCCTTTGGTCTCTGCTTTTATGAGTTTGTTTTGTTTTGTTTATTTGTTTGCTTTGTTTTTTTTAATTCCACATATGAGTGAAACGATATAATATTTGTCTTTCTTTGACTTATTTTTACTTAGTGTAATACCCTCTAGGTCCATCCATGTTTTAACAAATGGCAAGATTTCATTTTTATTGCTATATACTACTCCATTATTATATATATATTGTATGTATACACACACACACACACACACACACACACACATATATATATATAATACACACACACCCATCTTTATCTGTTTATCTATGGATGGAGAGTAGTATGGAGATTTCTCAAAAACTAAAAATAGGTCTACCATAAAAGCCAGCAATTCCAGTTTGGGTGCTTATTTGAAGAAAATGAGAACAGTAACTTGAAAAGATATATGCACACCTAGGTTCATTGCATTTTCTTCTGAAAATATAAGAATACTGTCTCCTCTACTTTCTCAGGCTATTATCATACTTTCATTAGCATGGTCTAATTCAGCAAACAGTGCTGTTTTGCATTTTTGCCCCTGAGTGTTCTTTTTCCCCAGCCTCTGCCTTCGGGAGTGTTTGCACAGCCCTGGGAGTGACAGGCCACCCGGCCACACGGAAAGCCCTCTTCCTGCAGGTGGTTCCTGGGGTGGTGGTCGCCTGTCCTCACCGAATAGGAACTTTCCCCAAATTACTTACCGGGACTGCCGATCAGCAACAGATCTGGGGGAACTGCCACTACTTTACATAATTAAGTTTCCTTGCCAGGAAAAGAAAAAACACAACAACAACAAAATAATCTTAAGCCTCAGGTTGAGCTTTTAGAACATTCCCCCTCCTCACCATTTCTCCGTTTAAAACAACCTGAAGCAAGAGCAGGGTGGTTGGGATTGAGGAAGGGTTTTACGCGGATGCGTGCGGCTGAGAGCTCACTTTTTCTTGCAAAAGTCGTAAGAATCTTCCGCCACCACCCCTCTGCCGTCAGTGATAAATAATGCCCTAGAGAAAACAATTGCCCACTGTGCAGAACCAACTGGTTTGGTATGTGGGCTCGAGTCACACGGAGGGGACAACTCCAGGACCCTGAAATGATCACTCAGGCCTCTCAGAGCATTTTAAATTAGTACAGAATCACTGCACAGAATGTGTGTTACATTCCATTTTACCACGGAGAAAACAGGCCCTGGAATTAGCACGAAATGTACTTTTAATGACCTGAAAGGGTGTCCAGTAGCTTTTCAAGAATGCATGGGTGTAGACAGACTGCTGGGAGCTGCCCCCTCCCATCTCCCACTGAGAGGGTGGTGCTCCCGACAAAAGCCCCTCCCTGAAGCTATGAAGTTGGCTAATGTACAGGTGTCTTTGCCTGGTTAGTGTCATAGGAGAGATTGCATTTGCTTATCTATCACAAATGAAAATCGCCTGGGGAATAAAAAGAGCGTTTTCAACTGTGCTACCATTATTTCAGAGGCAATCAAATGCAGAGGAATGAAAGTCAAACACAGAGGGAGATGCTGATAGATTGGGCAATCTGCATGGCTCTCTGGGACCGTCATTATTCCTGTGTTCAAGAGGAAAAAGCACATTTGAGAAATGGTAAAATCCATCGCATGCAATCAATCATTCATCTCCTGTAGCAACAATAATTATGGAGGAGGTGTAGTTCAGACTTTAGCTCTGTAGTCGTCTCAGCGTGTTTGTTTGATTCGAGGGATAGTAAATCTTGTGTAACCTTATGGAGACGTTCCCGCCCATTAGAATACGGCTCCTCCATGATTTTCCGGGATTGGTATTCAGCACCGGTCGCTCAGTGAGTGATGAGGTGAAGTAAATCCTGCAGCCACAGAGAGCAGTTAGGCCCGACATTGTCTTTCTTCTAGAACGTTTTGTCCTTTTCGTTCCAGATCCATAAAATAGGCCACCGGTCTGTACTTTCTGCATCGTTTTGTACCTTTGTGATCTGAAGGTGATTTTATTAATACCGTAAATCTTGGTTGACCAATACTTTAAGAAGATGCTTTTTCTGGGTAAACTAAAAGCCTGACATGGCTCTTCCTGAAGTTCTTAAATATTTTATTAGCAACGTCTCTCCTCTATCCCCTTCCTATTCATAGTCTCCTTCAGCTTCATGGTATAGAGCAGGGAAGTGGGGCTGTCAAAACTGGGGTTTCCATTAGAAACAGTCTCTAGAAACGTGGTGTGTTTCTTTCCCTTATTTTTTCTTGTTATTAGGCGTCTCCTTCTCAAAAGGCCCAGGTGGCAGTTTGCAGATATATATATGTATATATATATATATATATATATATGTATTCTGCATGAAATCAATGTTCTGAGAGTTTTTGAGCCATGAAAATCAGGCCTGAGAAAAGGAGTATCTGAAACAGTTACCTGTAGATGGAACCCAACCGAGATCACAACTGCAGTCAGGATGCTGGAACTCCGAATGGGCTCAGCAGGTAAGCCCCACAGGCGCGCATGCGTGTGGGGATGGCCTCGCCCCACCTTCCTGGAATTTGGGATTTGGGATTTGAAGTATTTTGTGGGGGGTGGTCGTGGTGGGGAAGACAGGGCACCACAACCTGAGTGATCGAATGTGACAGAAAAATGTTCCACATTCCCTTCACTGCCTCACCCATCTGACGCCCACTTCTGACGCCTGGGACCTGGATGAGCTGGGGACAATATGCAAATGAGGTAGCTGCAGAGAAAAAGACATGGGTAAATACTAAACTATCTAGTTCCCCCTCTCCTTCCTCTCTGCTGATGTTTGCCCAGCTATCATCAGACTCGGGAAAGAGAGTCTCTGAGACTTGACTAAGTGTCTGTAGAAATCATAATCCTCCCTTTTTATGAGAAAGACATTAGAATGCATATCAATATTTTATTATTTAAATGGGACATTAAATTAACTCAGCATATTGCTTGTGTTTTGTTATCGCTGGCAAATCAGGTCTGTCAAAAACTACTGTAAATGCCATCAGGTGCTGAGAGAGTAGTTCAGGAAAGTTCAAACAAAAATCGCACTCTTATTACCTATTGCCTTAGTCTAAAAAAGTCCTCCTTGTTTCACATTTTCATCTGTGTGTCTATAATGTGTGAACACAGAATTTCTAGAAGATAGATGATAAAGCCTAAGGGTAGCTATCTTAAGGAGAAAGTCTTGACCAGTTCCCCACATCTAAAATTACAGTCAGTGCTTCAGAATGATAGTTTATCTTGAAACCCACATCACTGGACATTTTGGCTGCACTAAATATAGAACCAACCATCGTGGTCTCGTTAGCACCTCCTGGCAGGAGGAAGCAAGTGTGCCTGGGGACACACATGATGCTGGTAAGCTTAGTCCTGGGTAGGTTTATCTGGGTGAATCAAATTTTAAATGTGTGAATGAGTCCATTTCCATGGAAGTCAACCCAAGAAGGAAAGAAAATGTGAACTCACTGCATAAACTAATTGTATGGAGTGCCCATGATTATAGCCAGGATCCAGTTTAATCAAGATGAAATTTGATTAAAGATATTAAAAGGATGTTTGGGGGCTATATGCTTTTTTGTTTATATACTTTTAGGATACTCTTTTGTTGGGTACTTTTTTGTTTATATACTTCTTTCCTTTTGGCTTCACAAACATATGGCGGAAGACTATTCATAGTGGGAAGGGAAAGAAAAGCACCATTCATTAAGCCCCTACTGTGTGCTAAGGAGTTTGGGAGGCTCCTGATAGACACGGTTCAGGAAGAAGGCACTGGGCCCCGAGGAGGGGTGGTCCTGGGTGAGAGAGTGGGAGAGAGGAGAAGTGAGTCCCCTTGGAGAAGAAAGAGGTCGTGTTACTTACCCCAGTGGAGAAGGTAGAGCTGAGGTCACACTCAGATCCGCCCTTGAGCTCCATGTCCTCCTGACAGTGTCGCTGCGACCGAAGTCCTCATTTCCAACGCCGAGTTTCCCAGTCCCTAGGACTGGGACCTTTCCTCATGGGGATTTGTGTTTGAATAACAGGACGTACCTAAGAAGCAGTTTATAAACAGAAGCGGCCACCTCTGCTGGTGCTGCTGTGTTTGCTCAGGGACACCTGCTCGGGCAGCCTGGCCTCCTCCATGGGGGCTCTCGCCCTGCACCCCCCTCAGACCCGTGCTGCCGCATCTCGGACGTGCAGGCCTTCTGCGGCCTTTGCTGGAAGTGGCTGGCTCGCTGTTGAATGTGTGTACGTGGGTGTGCAGACAATAAGCAGAAGCAATGGAATCTGTTTGTAGGACCAGGGGCTTTGTTTTTGTCTTGTGCCCGTCCTGAGCCCCATTCTGTCAGCGTCCTCGCAGGCGTCACCTTGGTGCCTCTGATTTAAGTTTTAAGTTTCATTTCAGGTGCTATATAAAAGCAAAATAATAAAAAAAGGAGAACAGTATTGGCCATGTCCAGATCTATTCTGTCAAAAGGAGTGCACAAAAAGCCTTCGTTTTCCTCCGCAGAGCCCTGGCAGAGCCTTGTTTATGACGGTAGCGAGAGTCGACACGAAATGAGAATCCATCCAGCTGGGGCGTCTCGGCCATTCACCGACTGGTGAGCTGGTGGCCCGAACCCTCATCAGATCTCTCTGCAGTGACACTGTGGTGTGAAGCCAAGACGGTAATGAAATGTAATTTGCCCTGCATTACCGGATTTGAAAGGGAAGAAAGAATACCATTTTTTCCCGAGTGTCAGCTTGTAGTTGCCTATTTTTTAAAAAGAGTTTATTTATTTATTTTTAGAGAGGGGAAGGGAGGGAGAGAAGCATTGATGGGTGGTTGCCTCTTGCATGCCCCCAACCGGGGACCTGGCCCACAATCCAGGCATGTGCCCTGACTGGGAATCGAACTGGTGACCCTTTGGTTCGCAGTCTGGCCGCTCAGTTCACTGAGCCACACCAGCCAGGGCTTTTTCTTTTCTTTTTTTTAATATAGGTGCCTACTAAAGGCAGGCACAATATTTGTGGCTACAGATGTTTTAAAGGCACTCGTAGTCCCCAAATAAATACTACAGTACACGTAAACACTTGAAATTGATGTTTAAACCTTGACATAAAGGTGAAGAACAGGAAATCACAGGCTGTCAATCTGGTAAGGTACAGGCGGGAGTACTTAGTTCAACCCCCTTGTGTTACAGGTGAGCATTTTGCTTTCAGGCTCCGTGCACACAGCAGCAGGTGAATCACGTCTCCGTCTCCTAATTTCAGTTCTCTGCCCAAGCAAATGCTATTGGAACAGGGTTCTAAGGAGGGAGGGTGGTAGAAGAATTTCTCCCAGAATGCCCAGTAAGGGCCCATGGTTCTGTTATTTTAAAAGGTGGTAAAATAAAGATACACTCCTATTGTGAGAAAGAACAGGGAGGTGGGCAAACTAACCTCTGGAATAGAATCTGGGGGCCCAACTATAACTTTCTGCCGAACCCCGGGGAGCATTCTAAGGAAAGGATAGATTACTGATCATTAACCTGGCAGCCCTATGGGGACGCTTTATTTTTTCCCTAGAAAATAAAGGAGTAAAAGCTGAGGTTAACCAAGTCCCGTGCATTTTTGATTCCTTACCCGTTTAGTTCGGAGCTCCTCGACTCGAGGTCTCTGGATCTCCTGCATCCAAGTCGAACGTAGTGCTTGTCAGAAATGCGGGGTTCTGGGCCAGTCCTCGAACTTACTGAGCCACAATCTCTGAGGGAACGGACCTCGAGAATAGGCCTTTTGGTAATTTTCCCCATTAATTCTGAGTACTGTCTGCTTGAGAAGCATATGTAAGGGCCACTCCTCCACGTTTGACTGATAATCGATACTGCAGATAATGTGAGAGCGGGCTGATCCGTCACGCAGGGGTAGAGATGCTTGGAGAGCAGGCTGGACTAAGTGTTCTTTGCAGGCGATTTTTGGTTTATTGTTATGGGAAAGGTGTATCTCATTTTGTTTGGGGCAGAGTCTGAAAAGCCCCCCAGGAAAGTGGTCTTGGAACGTAGAAGGCTGAGGGTCTAAGGCCTTCGATGTTCCGTAGCCCTTGGGGTGGAGGCTCTGCTGAGACGGTCCTGTGGCCCAGACCTTGGGCTTTGGGTGACGGGCGTGCTGGTTGCCAGAACTCTGCAGGACCAATAGGCTTGCTTCAGAGTTGGGAAGAGGACACCACTGAGCAGGAATTGGCAACCTTTTTTTTTTTTCTGTAAAAGGCTAGATAATAAATATTTCGGGCTTTGCAGGCTGTACAGCCTCTGTTTTAATACTCTGTTCCACTGTGGTAGTGTGAATGCAGCCATGAATGTGCAGAAAGGGCCGAGCGGGGCTGCTGTTCTGATAAAACTTTATCTATAGAAATCATATTTGCGGTCTGTATTTGGCCTGTGGGCCACAGTGGGCGGAGCCTGCTGGAGAACACTGAGTGGGGGGTTCAGTCGCTATTTAAAGTAGAAACAATAGCACAAATACCGAATGAATCTTTGTTTTTGTTTACTTTTCAGTTCCAGTTTACCTTCAGAATTATTCTGCGTTGCTTTCAGGCGCACAGCATAGTGGTTAGACGCCATGTACTTACAGAGCCCCCCCCGCCCCCCGCGCCTCCTGCTTCAGGGACCCACCTGGCCCCACGCACAGTCCCCACGATATTATTGACCACATTCCCTGCGCTGTGGCGGGTGTCTGTCTCTGTGACTGTTCTGTGACTACCGCCCTGTACTGCTCAACCCCTCCACCCTGTCACCTGGCCCCGACCCCTCTGACAGCTGTCAGTTTGTCCGCTGTGTCTGTGAGCAGGTTTCTGTTTTGTCTGTTTATATTGTTCTTTAGATTCCACATGTAAGTGAAAGCACATGGCTGCTTTGTTTAGACAACCTGGAAGTTCCCTCTTCTTTCAGACCCTCCACTGAAACATGACGTAGCAAACGACACAGCAAAGGGCACCTGTCCTTAGGATGTAGCTGGGTTCCTTTCATGAGTTATCACACCACACCCGGGAGCTGCTTGCCTGGGAGAGTGTGACTTGAACTCGGGGGAGGGGTGGGGGCCCTGCAATGAGCCGGCTTGGCCCAGCTGGTGCACCTTTCCCAGATGACCTGCCGGTCCGACTCTATTTAGGGAGGGAAGCAGGCAGCAACCATTTTGCTTTTGTGGTCAGAAGGTTGGGTCGGGTGCCTGCCTTGCTCTCTCTGGCCCACACGCACACACTGTGGCTCCCTTGCCGGCTGGTGTCATAGCTGTGAGGTGGCACCAGCCCTACTGCCACATCAGCCCTGGGTCCGCCCCCGGCTTCTCCAACCCCTGGGCCAGGTACTTGTTGAATCCCCCGACAGAGGACGCCCACTTGGGCAAGATGGGGGGCGGTGACGGGCTGGCGTGGCTTCCAGTCTGTCCCGGGTTCTCACATGCGTTCATTTCTCTCCATTTGGTCCCCAGCTTCGCTCCTAGCTGCCTGCCCTGAGGACTTCACGTCCCAGGGCCGAACATGAGGACAGTGGCCTTCCATCCAGAGAGTGAGTGACCAGCTCCCCATCCCCCACCTCGTTTGGTTTCTCTGGTTACAGAGGCACAGTGGCGGGCACTGTCAGGTTTGGTTGGCACACTGGAGGGTACGGACGTGTGAGTGAGCGGACAGGGCAGTGAACTGCAGGGTCATTGGGGGAGAGGCGTTCAGGGAACTAAAAGGACAGGTTATCTCAAGTATGGTCCTTGTGGCGCGGGAGTTGCCAAGAATTCAGACCAAAATAGGGTTGGACAGAATGGTATTGAGTCCAGAAGCTAAAACCCTTCACCTCCACAGGCAGCTGGGAGGGTGGAGCCAGCTGGTGCTGCCCTCCGGGTCGGGGTCTGGAGGACACAGTGAGGACTCATCACAGGCGCTGAGTGCTGGGGCCCCTTCTGTGTCTCTTTGCTCTCAGCAGCAGGCCCAGCGCCCTTTGGCCACGTGATGCGGTGACTAGGAGGGGGATCTGGTGGCAGCCTCAAGGGTGAGGTGCACCTGGCTAACAGGGCCCACCCGTCAGCGTGCAAGGAGCACAGCGCCTGGGAAGGGCAGGTGGTCCAGGTGTGCGTGTGCTGGGGGTCTCCGTATTCCTGGGACTGGTGACAGGGCCGCTGTGGAGAGGAGAGGATGTAGAGAAGGTGCTCGGGGCCTGGTCCCACATGTCGGGACGCCGGCCAGTGGGTGTCACCCCTCGGGGACAGGGACCCCCGGGCTCACGCAGTCTTCGGTCACAGTGCCAGAGAGAATCAGCTGTTCTTACAAGGGAGGTCAATGTCCTCCAACCTGTGACCTTCATCGCACGGCATTAGAAAAAAGGATGAGTTCTTTCTGCCATTCCTATTCCTGAGCCCCTCCCTGGTGCTGGGCACAGGGTGACGTGAGGACTGCAGTGTCCCTGTCTCCTGTCTGGCTGGAGGTGGGAGGACGTGTTAAAGGGACACTGTTCTCAGCGTTCAGCGATTCTGCCCCCAGCGTTTGAACAGCCAGTTGTGTTGAAAGAGGCCTCTCCCCCTGAACTCTGCGGAATTTTCACAGCCGCACCTCAGATCTCAGCCTCTCCCAAACCCTCTCCCCGCACAGGACCTGTTTCCTGAAAACCAGCATCTCTTCTCCCTTTGGAATCAGGTGGTTTTGAGACAACAAACCCATACTCTGTGCTGTTGGTAAATCCCTCCTTTCTCTGTCTCTCTCTTTCTCTTTTTTACTTTATTTGTCAGAGTTCACGGTCAGTGTGTCACCTTGGTCTCAGGTGTGCACCACAGCGGCCGGACAGTCACCTACTTGACAAAGGTGCATTTGCTCCCACCTTCGCTTCTGCGTTCTCCTCCCCGCTCCTCCCGGGACGAATTCTCCGCAGCTTCTTGCCCCACCTCCCCTCCCCACCTTCACTCAGCTCTACTCCATTTCTGTCGCCCCACCTCACTGGGTTTTCCATCCAGCTTTCTGTCTTCTCTTTCAGAGCATCCGACCCCCTTCTCGCTTCTGTGTCTCTCCTGTCCGCACCCGGCCCCCTCCCTGTCCCATTTTCCCTCAGCTTCTCTGAGTCTCTCTTAATCACCACTTTCCATTAGGGCCCCCGAATCGCAGAGGGATCCGTGTAATGAGACACGGGTGCCAAGGCGCCTCGGGTTTCCATGCTTCAAAGCTTTATTCTTTTATTTATCTGTGTCCTTTGGGTCCGAAGGTTCTGTTTCTACTTAAATTTCCCATGGGTGTGAATATCTGGCTTCTATGCCATTTGCTCTGTGGAAAGGGTCTTATCAAAGGGCCCCACAGACTGACGGGTTGCCAGAGGTAAAGGTCATTTCTCCTGGAGACCCCGCTTCATTTCTAACAGCCCCTCTACAGTCCTCCTAATCTCTGCCTGTACCCTCTGCAGCCTTGCCTCTTCCCACCCCGACCCAAACCGCGGTGCGCACACTGACAGCGCCTTGAGCGATAGGTCAAAATTTCCATATTTATTAACATTCCTGTTTGAAAACACAGTATGTTTTGCTTTTGGTTTGCACCTAATTGCTTCCCTGTGTTGGCCTGTAGACTCTGCATTAGTGAGGCGGCACGAGGCGTGTGGCAGAAGTCTCTCTCCAGGACACCTCGCTGCTTTTCGCAATGTTATTTCATGTTGTGTCTGGAATTTATCTCAAAGCAAAATGGATCGCAGGGCTAGCTTTTGGGATGGGGTGCGGCCAGGGTTAGAGCAAAGAAGGAGCTGAATGAATTATTTTCTTTACCTGTCGCCTTCTGTTTCTTTCCTATTTGATATCTAATTCTGTTCTTCTGGGAGAGGAAGAAAGAGAAAATAGGGAAAAGAGAAAAGGGAGGGGGGCGTGGAGGGATGGAGGGTAGGCAGCTGTAGGAGTTTCTCAGCTGCGCAGATGGAGGGGATAAGTGAAAAGATTATGTAAACGATTCCTCACTTTCTTTCCCGATGGGCCCCGGAGAGGTTTATTTCTCCTAGTGCTGGCCACTGGTCTTCTAAGGGCTTGCTGGCCCAGAGACCTGCTTCTTACATGGAGTAAACACGGACAGGTCTATACTCTTCAAGTGAGATCAGTGACTAAATTTTAGAGCTTTATTTACTAGCTACATAGAGGAAAACCAGACTTTGCAAGGTCTGATTGCCCAACTGCGTGCGCAGTTAGGTAATTGGGAACAGCTGGGATAGCTCCGGGGCGCTCATATACCTTTCCTCTACAAGCCTGCGGAGGCCTGCATCACAGGAGTAGCTAGAAGGCGCAGGAGAGAAGGGGCTGTAAGTGTCTTTTCCTCAGGCAGGTGTAAGGCTGTGAGTGCTGAGAGGAGGTCTCCGGTGCTCACTAAGAAGTGTGTTGACCTGCAGAATTTGAATGCTTAAACGTTACTGCCTGTGATTAGATGGCATTTAACCAAAGTGAGGAAGCAGGGAAGATCTTAAACAGCTGTTAGCTTTTAGTCGGGGGGGGGGGGGGGGGCCGCGGNCGCCGAGGTCAGCAAGCCTTTTCCTGAGCGGGGGAAGGGCCGTTCCCAAACGTTCAAGGCTGTGTGGCCCGCGTGGTCTCTGCTGGAACCGCTCACATCAGATGCCCACCAGTAGAGTCCCTGCGACACAGTAGAGGGGTCTCGGGTTTTACCAGCAGTGTTCTGGTGGCAGCAAATAAAGGTGAAGGCGCAGCATGTGGTTTAAAAACTTTAAAAGCCTCCCGAGGACGTTTCTGTGGGCACACTTGTTTTCCAAGCTTCGCTGCCGGAATTCTCTGTAGACACCCCTTGAATGTGCTGGAAAGCCCCTAAATGAATGGGCCGTCCTGTTTGAATTTCAGGCTCCCCCGGAGAAGCCGCAGGAATAGAATGTGCTTCACATAACTTTTTGAATAAATGACTTGATTCTCCTTTTTCTCTCACCTGTCAGAAGTCTCCTCTGTCATGTGCTAGTTCCTTTCACCCTGAGGGCCAAATCTGGAGGAATTACCTTTCCATTTTTAAGAAGAATGCTATTGAATAGTGGTATATTGATTATTGTTTTTTGTGGTGCCCAGCTGTTCGCCCTGGCCATTTCCTGGTGGTGACTTAAAGTTACACTTTAGCGCTGCACTTGCATCTGCTGTCACAGTTTTGGAAATAACTTAAGAATGGACTCCCAGGTTAGAGCCCCTTAGCATTCTAATCAAACTTATTTAAATGCCGTATGGACAGTCTTTGGTTGGGAGCTGTAATGTAATGAAGGGAGAATAAGATTTTTAATAATCCAGCTGCATTTGTTTACTGTTCACCTTACTGGTGTAGAACAATGCACAGGCATATACGTGGCCCTACCTGGTAAGGGGAAGAAGAAAACAGAGAAGTTCAAAGTGAAAAAAAAATCAGAATGTGTGAAAAAGGTATTGTTTTAAAGACTGTACTCATGTGTCTCTAGCTATGTAAATTATTACTCCATGTAATTTAATATTTTACTGGAAAGTTAAGATGTGTAGTAAAGTCTAATATCACAGTATTTACATTTTTAATGCACTACTTTAGTGATGGAACTTTGATAATTTTTTTCCCCTAGGGACAAGCCACCACTGTATGGTGAACCTTCAGAAGCATCCAAAGGTAAGTGCACTAAGGCCACCGTCTACTCACCACGCGGAGCGTCGGCAGCCCCGGAACCTGACTGGTAAGTGCTGCGTTGATGTGTTCTGCTGAATACTACGGCTGATTCTCGGGCTTAGGCCTTTGCTATTGCTCTCTGTAGGTGCATTGTGGGTGGAGGGGTAGTTAGGGTCGACCTAGGGGGAGGTATGAACCATTTGGTACGGCCTCAACTTTTTAGTTTCTTCTTTCTTCAACTTGTCCTGAGAAGGGGGCGGGGCTCTCTCTTTCCCCCCTATTACCCAAGGCCTTGAATTGAAGCATTAACTCTCCAATAACAAGGTCTTAAGCTAGTGCAGGAGCGGATTTTGGGAGGGTGCACTTTCAAAGGCTCAGAATCAATCTGGTCACTTGAGTCCATGTTAATAATGCAAACAGTGTAGCCTGCATGAATATGTCTTATGTGTATGTGGATTGGCATGAAAAGTCCCACCTGCGTTAAGATGATAGATTCACAGCATTCTGGTTTCATTATAATATGGTTTTCTGATTACTGAGAAAAAGAATTTGTGGTATGTTATTGTTCAATACAGCCTCAACTACTGCAAGTGAATTAGAATAATCAGACATAGCCTCACTGATCTAGACGTTTACTCATGAATAAAGTTAGGTCTCAACTGAGGGATTCAAATGAGAAAATGGTAATGATGATTTTTAGAAAAGTATAATGTGTGATCCGTGAAGCACGCAGGATTACAAAGAATTTGCTAAATAATTTCATTGTGTCTTATGATGCTAGGTACATATTATGAAAAGATTTAATTATAGAAATGAAAAAGGTTTACAGTTGTGTTGTCTTAATGGAGGCCCCTTAGAGCAAATCACTGTCACTCGCATTTTGTTCCTGATGCTATAAAGTGACTTCCCAAAAAAACAAAGGATGCATTATTTCTCTTAAAAATTGAATTTTAGTATCTGTACTGTAAGCCGCATCAAACCTTCATGCAACACATGGGCAAGTTGTAGAGAAAGAAATTAGATTTTTCTGGGGAAAATCTTACATGATGAATCTCTGAGAAGGCAGATGTGCCTCCCTGGGTGAAGCCGCCCCTTTCCCCACAGAGTTTTCTTGCCCACGGGGCCCAGCGATGGGGACATGTGAGACGAAAGGTCAAGCGCTGCACTTGCCCTAGGACTGGCACACAGTGAATGCAGCTCAAGGCCACTAATGGGACTTAGGGCTGAAGGAGCCAGAGAAGAAATGTCTTTGGGTGGCTGTGATTTATAATGAATAGACAGTTGGATTCCACAGTTAATGTCTTACCCGACTGAGTTCTTGTGGGCGGGACATCCAGATTTGCATTTCTAGGTGTGAGAATGTTCCTGGAAGGTAAGTGTTTCGTTTTCCTGCCGAGTCCTATGGATAAGATTCGCATTTTCCTGCGGAGTCCTGCAGATAAATTGTGCGTTTTCCCGTGGAGTACTGGAAGGTAAGTCTCGTGTTTTCCTGTAAAGCACGCTTCCGCATATCCTTCCCAGTGTGGCTGAATGAAGCCTCTGTTCTTTGACTTAGAGACTGGTTTCGACCGTTTAGGACCTTCATGGTTGTTTTTTTGCTATCCAGGACTTAATTCCAGGGATTCCTAGAATGTTCCCCCTTTTGGACAGCACCGTAATGACACCCTTGGGTGGGATCCACATGGAGTCGTGGGGTTTGGGGGTCTGCAGCCCCTGAGGACAGAGAGGCCTCTGAGGGTCCTGGTGAGAGGGTGCTGGGCAGCCAGGCCCCGCTCAGTGCAAGGTGGGGCAGGCGCTGGTCCGTGAGGGCAGTGAGAGCAGTGTGAAAGGCGTCCCCGGCCCCCCTACAGCAGCTCAGGCCCTGCTGTCGGCCTCACAGGGCAGCACCCGGCAGCTTAGCAGTGGCCTGGGCAGGTGTGCGCATGTGAGGATGAGTGTTGGTCACGTGGCCGCGTTACCTGGTTACAGTGGAGTTGCTTGTGGGGACCACGAGGTAGGCTGCGCACTCAGAGCCCTGGGCCTACACTTGGTTTCTGTTGCTTGCAATTTATTTCTCCGATTTAGAGCGCTTTTTAGAGCTCTTTTGCCAGGCAAGTTGAACTCTCACAATGAATTTCTATTTTGACGCCTTGTTGGAGACAGTCGTGATCTTACCCCGCATCACTGTGTGAGTTCAGACTGGAATTTCAGATAGCATTTGTAATACAGACTTCAGGTTTTTAGAGGTTTATATATAACGTAAGGATGAATCTGTGTACTTATTACTCATAAGTGGCAATTTTGTTCAAAACTCACCATACACTATAATTCAGTCCAGACAATGAGTTCTATTGGTGAAAGGCTTATGAAGCTTACTCTAATAAGCTTATAACTTATAAAGCTTATCAAAATAATCATTTTAAGATCATTTCTCTCTAGCCTACCTCGCTATGTACAAACTTACTGTGAAAAGGTGGTTTTTAAGCCCTTGGTGTGGATGCCCCAGTATTCCTATGTGGAACTGCACTAGGACTAACATGAGCGTATTAATTCTTTGAAAGGATAACTAAGTGATCTAGTAAAATTTTGCTTGAAACAGAACATTTTTCCAGGAAATGTTTTAATATTAAGCATGAGTCAAGTATCTTATTTAAAAGTTAGGTATCAGCAATTTAACACTTTCTTCAGCGATACAAAGGAAAATAGAGCGGCTTTAAAAATTCTCACCCTTTGAACATTTAACATAGATTTGATGACTAAATGTTTTATGTCTGATTGTCCTGTTGATTTATGTTTGAATTTCCTCTTTGAATGAAAATTCTAACTTCAGAAATGAGGGTCAGGCCACCCTGGTTAAGCAGTAAGACGGCTACAGGAAGTCATCCTGGGGGGCGGAGAGGGAGCAGGGGGCGGGACTTAGGCTCAGGTGTTTGAGTGACAACTTATCTCAAAGTGCAGCACCTTGAGGCGACCTGGGGTGGTGAACTCGGGTTGGGGGCTTGGAGAGGAGACCAGGGGTGGATGAGGCGGAATCGGACATGCTTCCCAGGCAGCCGAGTGCATTGTCCCGAGTGCCTGGGAGCCTGCTGTGGTTTTGGGGAGGCCCTTCAAGTGGGCAGGTTTGCACAGAAGCTCCTGTTTGCAAGAGAGGGAAGGCACCCTCCCATCACAGGCTGGCTTCTGGGCCAGAGCGGCTTCCTCCTCTGTTTGACTTCTCACGGGAGGCCTCCTGGGAGGGGACACTGTCCGGCCCCCCCCCTTGCTGTGGAGACTGATGTGCTTGATGTGGTCTAAAGGCCTGCTTGCTGCTTAGATTGTTAAATTACGAATGAGCTAAGGGTGAACCAAGTAGATAAAAATACGTACCTGTGCCCTCGAAGGGATCCTCAGAATGGATTGAATTGATGTAACTTTTTCTAAAGCACGTTGTGTTCACTGTTCCCAAACAGACACCTTCAGTAGCATTTATTCCATTGTTTACTTTGTAATGTCAGTAGGTCATAGTGACCTTGAAATAAGTTTCTCCTTTGATATATGATACATATCTACCCGGCACCAGTCAAATAGCTCTCTCTTGTCAACATCCGATTTGTAGCTTGTCCATTTTCTCTTTAGCAGTATCTGTTAATGAAATATTCCTTTCTTCTCAGTTGTCACACTTGTTATTTTTAGGGAAAAAATAGTTTTCTTGGGATGTGGGTCCATGTGCAGCTCACTTAAACTCTAAAGGTGTTCATGACAGCCTTCCTTATTTGGGCGTCAGCATTACTTGCACACCTTCCATGTCGTAGGCCGAGTTGGCAAAAATCTGATTAGGTAAGGCTGGCTTGGGTAGCTTATCCGAGAGCGAACAATACAGACATGGCTTAAAGACCACAGAGACCACCAGCCTGGGCAAGAATTCTCTTCGGGTTTCAGCAGTTCAGGACGTGCTGTGCACATAGAAAAGCAAAGGATCTTGATCACAGACTGACAGGCATCATGAAGTCTGTGTTTGTTTGCTTTTTTCCTACTTAGAGCCTAAGAAATCGTAGTTACATAGCAAAATGGCCAAGTAAACTTCTCTGCTATATTGGCAAGAGTAATTGTTCTTTAGAGAGCCGTGGGACGCAGCGCTCAGTATTTAGCGCGTGCTACAATTAAGGTGGTGCAGCCAGTTTGTTTATTTTAACGTCTGCCTTATTTATGATGGAGTCTATACAACTTACTGCTTAGGAAGTGGGTTACCATGTGCCTGACGCATCCCCCATTTTCGGTGCTCAGCTCCACAGTGAGGCGGGAACGGGCTGATCTGCAGGGGCTGTAGGAAGTCGGCGCACAGCTATCAGGGCCTTGGCCTTGGCCTGGGAAAACAGATTTCTGGACCTTTTCTGCTGACTCATTCCTGCCTGCTCCCCAAATGACCGTTGAGGGGGGCTGCTCAGCAGGGCAGCAAAGTGACCTGCTTTCCCGGAGGGAAACGTTCACTGGAAGGAGTGGTGTCGGCACTGCAGGAAACCATTCTCAGTGTTGCTTTAATGAACATGTCTTCACACGAGAGACTTCCTGATGTACCTGTGCAAACTCAGGCATCCCAAGCATGTCCCAAGCTGGGGACCATGTGGAGATTTCCGGCCCAATAACAAAGGACACTTGGGAGGAGGAGGGTTGCTTGGGGACTGAGCATCTTGGAAGAATGGTTTTGAAATAGAAGCCAGTTCGACGTAATGAAGGGCTTTTCTGTTTCAAGCACCGGTAAATAAGCCATAATTCCTGTAAAGTTTTCCCAGAATTTGTCTATATTCTAAGTAAAATGTAAATACCCTGTGTGTGTGTGTGCATGCAGGTCAGTGAGTTGGGGAATTTGCTTTTCTATTCTATTAGATACAACCTGAGATTTCTGAGGGGCTGGGTCCTTTTCTGTGTCACCCGTGTGATCTAAGGCATGTCCTGTATCCAGGGGACATTTGCTTCTGATACAACTGTAAGAGCTCGAGGAATTCCGATGTCTCTGCCTGACATCCTGGGGCCCGAGGGGCTCTTTTGTGTGTTCTTCTTTACTGCTCACACTCCTGAATTCCAGAACTGGGATTCAGGTCAAGTTTCCTCACCTCCAAATTTATCCTAAGTTTAGTTCCATGCTGTTTTCATAGGGCAGACTGCAGGAGAGGAAATGCGGCATGTTCAGGTTGGAGATAGAAGGAGCTTGGAGATAGGAGGTGACAGGATGGAGCGATGTGGGGCGAGGAGGGGTCCTGAACGTAGACCCTGTGTGGAGAGAATGGGCAGGTGCTCAGGTGGCGTCAAACCAGGTGGTAGGACTTCAGAGACACAGCTGGGTGGGAGTAAGTGTCAGGGTGAGAAGGGACCTGAAACGAGGCTGCAGGTAGAGGTCCAGGCAGGGATGTGGCACCAAGAAGCAGATTGTGGCCCAGCAGGTTTGTGACACGGTGGACATCTCCAAAATCAGGCTGACGTTTTGCCTGTTTGCCAGCCAGGCTGGGCTGTGATTTTATCTGAGGAGTTAGTACTTGGTGCGGAATTGCACTGCTCTTTTTCCCACGTAGCCTCTAGTGTCTCTTGTCGTGTGTGGCCACCTTGGGTAGGTCTACTTGCCCCCGCACCCCGTTTTCAGTTAATAAAAGCCCTGTCCTGCCTGTTGAGAGCATGGCTGTTTCTTTAGTACAGGGTAGTGGTTAACAACAAGGATTCCAGAGTCAGAGCTAGAAATTTGTTTCTTTTTTCTTTTGCCAGTAGCTGTGGGTAAACCGGTAGCTGTGTGTGAACTCCACTCTCTGCCCTCAGCATCCTGTTCTTTGCATAAGAGCACTCACCTTGTTGCCACTGTAAGCTTGGAATGAGTTGAGACACATGAGCCCACTGGGCAGGAGATGTTCGGATCCACTCCTGCATGGTGCCCCTCTTGTGTGGTGGAGACAGTGGCCCAGGGTCATCTTGAGAATGACGCAGCCTCCGCACTGCCTCTGAGGGGTGAGTGGTGGGGCAAGGTGACCCCGTAAGCACCTGGCCAGAGGGGGCTTTACTTGCATCAGTGACAGAGCAGGTGAGGAAGTCCTTGTGATGAGAAGGTATCCAAAGGAGGGAGGGTGCCAGCTTTAGGTGCCACCTGAGCCGGAGGCTGGGTCCTCATGGTGCTGGGCAGAGAGGGGCTCTCCCACACCCCGGCCGCCCACTCCTGCCTCCTGCTGTGAGCTCTGGGGCATCAGCAGCCACAGTCAGGTCTGGGTTGCAAAGGGGATGCAGCCCAGGCCTTGTCTTCTGGCTCAAAGAGTGTGAAGCCAAGCAGGTTTGGGCAGAAGCTCATGGTTAAGTGAAGCTGGCAGTTTCGATTATGACATGAAATGGGGAAAGGTAACTGTTGACCTGAGAATGTTGTTGGAACGAGATGCAACGTTTTGTTATTAAGAGTCACCCCGGTCATTTCAGGTTTTACCCGAGGTCTCATTTGGTGATGGGGACGGACTGGTTGTAGGAAAGGACGTAGTTGCTGCATGGTGCCACCTTTCCATATCCTACTTAGTCACCACGGGGGTTACTTCCCTGGTTTTTAAGATCATTAAAGGGTCACGGATGTTTTTATTGATATTGCAGATACTTGCAATGAATCTTCAGCATGAATTTATATGAGTTGGATGGTGAAGTGGTATGTAATTGAAAAAGTACAGCTGTACTAACTCATCATCAAGGGGTAATAGCACTTCAGTTGATTGTAAGAGGCATAAGGCAAGGGGGACCTCTTGGGACCTGCAGTGTTTTTCCGAGCAGCTGACCTCGTTCTTCGGGGACCCCCTGCAGTGTTTCTGCGCCGTTTCTGCTCCCTTCCACGGCAGCCCCTGCATAACAGGGAGACTGGATTTCCCAGGCTCCCTTGCCAGCAGGTCCTGTTTGGGTTCAGCCAACGAGAAGGGCTCCCAGCTGTTTTGGGAGGCAGACGGGATGCATCTGCCACGCTGGCAGGGCCTCGGCAAGTGGCCCGGTGCGTAGTTGGTCTTGCCTGGTGTCCCATCCTGCTTTTGGGCAACCGGCACAGTTTTAGGGTCCTCTTAGAGAAGAACACAAAAGTGTTTATTCAAAATTACCTATGCAATGGAGTGTGTATTTAGCATAGGAAAAAAAAGATCACGACAAATTTATATGGCTAGGTATAAAATTCCTGACAATGTTCATGTTGTAGGAGCTTATATGAAATGGTACACTATCTTCCAAACTTGAATATGTTTGTGGAGACGATTGAAGCCCATTTGATTTTATTGTCCTCACAGATAACTCGGTTACTTGTTTATTTA
This sequence comes from Sturnira hondurensis, assembly GCF_014824575.4. Classification (NCBI taxonomy): domain Eukaryota; kingdom Metazoa; phylum Chordata; class Mammalia; order Chiroptera; family Phyllostomidae; genus Sturnira; species Sturnira hondurensis. The sequence continues at coordinate 11,074,308 of NW_028091156.1, forward strand.
TGTTTGCTAGAGTCCTCCAGTGATTTTCCTTATCTCTGATGTGCACAAGCTTCGCCGGCCTATTCCTGACGGTCACTGTTCTGAGTTTTTCTTGGGGCACAATCCCCTCTTTCAGTATGCCTTCAGGGTTGTTTTTCTTTTTTCATTTTAAGAATATTATTCTTAAATTATGTCTTTAATTAAGTGTTTTGCTCCACTATTTATCCCTCCCCCCCCCCCTTGGAGCAGCAAGTTACACACTCTAGCTTGGTAACTGACACTTTGTGTCTAATTCTTCTAAAGCATTTAGTACTTGCGTTTCGTTTTCATCACTTCCTCACTTCTCTGTGTGTCCTTTTCTGTATTTTTTGCCTGTGTCCATCCTCTCTGTGCTTCTTCTGATTTTACTTCCCTCACCGTGCTCTTTCCAGCCCTCCTCCCTGTTCTAACTCTGCTGGTCCTGTCTTGTCTCTTCCCAGCTTGCCCTCCGTCCCCCACCCTGGGCTCCCTCCTCTTTGCCCCGTGTTCCTATTTATTGGAGGTGGTTGCTGTTGTGCATTCTACTCACGATAGGCTTGGTGGCCATTTTTCTCTGCTCCATGGCAAAAGGGCTCTGGTGATGACTGCTCATCTTTGAAGGAGCTGGGTCCCTTCCCGGACCGGATATTGCGGGATGGGTCAAGACCATGTTCTAGATAAGAGGGAATTTCTCTCGCGCAGCGTTCTTGGTGCACGTGCGTTAAACTCCCTTTTCTGAGGAAGATAGTGAACCCTTCCTGACGACCCCATCCGGGTACCCACTACTCTAGCTCATCTGGGGGGTGGCATCACCCCCTCACAGCCACGTCCAGTCCAGTGAAGCTGCTGGTGCAAAAGGAAACTTAGACTTTGTATCTCGGGACCTGCCCCTCCACTTCGAAAGTGGACGTGGATGTGGACGGTTGCTCTCATCCTCACCTCTGCTTCTGGTTTTCTTCTGCTTTTGCCACTACAGATGATTGCAGTTACTGCCCCTGCTGGTGGCAGCCCTTCCACATGTATCTGAAATTTTGGATTTTATTTCTAGCTTTGCCAGCAGCCCTGTCTCTCCCCTCCCCGCCTGCAGTTGTCAGGCCGCGTGTCGTAATTACTGGTCGTGCTCATTAAAAATTCAGATTCCCAGGGCTCCGTCTGCCAAGTCAGAGCCTCTGACACTGGCTTTCTAGATTCAGAATCTCTAATAACCACTCGTTAGGGTTTGTACATGGCGAGCCGTTGACAGCCTCTATTTCAGGGGTGAGTGAAGAGATGATTACCATCCCAGTTCCCTTTCTACACCTTAATACGGCTTTCGGAAGCTTGCCCCCAATACATTTCTTAATTTGATTTCTACGCTGACATCTTGTGTTTTTATTCTCTGTAATCGATAGAAAGTGGGGCAAAAGTAGGCTTACAGTTGTTTGTATGGAAAATAATACAGCAATAACAAGAATAAACTTTTTATTTCATGTATTCACAACTGCAGACCTACTTTCGTCCCATTTCCTATATACGTAAGGCCCATAATATGTTTATATTTATTTTACAAGTCTGTAAAAATCCAGAGACTTCCGTTTATTTGGAGGCTGTTTGTCCAAATGATTTGTGAATTTGTAATCCTCCCCATTGTCTGCAGTTCAGAAACTTCCCTTATCTTCCTGACTGGTCTCAGTCCCTGGTGAGTGGTGACTTCAGACATGAACCCTAACAGCCGGTGGAGCCACAGAGCACGCCCAGGGCTTCCGGGGCCCCTTCAAAGGCTGGCGAGCCTGAATGGCGAGGGGATTTCCCTCTTCGGGGGCAAAACCTCTGGTGGCCAGGGACTTGGAGCTGTGAGAATGGAGAAGCCTTTATCGAGAGTGGGAGTTTGTGATGTCTTTTATCTCCCCCTGCCCACCATTCCAAATGCGACAGTGAGAACTGTGGATTTCCCGAGAAGGTGGCGCTTTGTCTTTCCAATGCCTTGCTTTTTCATCAGTTTCCTGTGAGCTGACCCCCCTTTTATGCCGTCTAGAGGTTGACATCAAAATGGCAAAAAATTAAAAGAAGAAAATGTCTCTTTTGAACAAGAGTGTGGCTTCAGAGACCAGGAAGGGGGGTGTCCTGGATCGATTTTAAAGTCATTTGCTTTCATCTCTTTAACTGAATCGAGCATCATAGTGGGTTCCTAGTAAACAAAGCTCCCAGATGCTTTTTTCCTTGGAGATGTATTTTACTTTTCCTTCTGGATCTGACCGTCAGAGTAGAGTGTGTCTTCATCCTCGGGGTGTTCTTTTATGGAAGAATATTGATCGGCATAGTAACTCATGAAGCGTCTATAGGTGTTTGGAGGGGTATCTACATATCTCTATATACCTACTCATATGATCTGTATCTGTGTGTGTGTATATATATACATGTGTGTATATATATACACATATATATGTTAAAACCTTAGATACCAGAATACGATGCTGCATAAGTTATAGCATCATAGAAAAGCCTTTAAAAGATAATATTTTTTAAAAAGCCTTCATCCAAATGGTTGTTAGGGGTTTTTTCTTTTTCTTTTTTTTTTTTTTTTGTGCTGGTCTGGACTCATCGTCCTGACTCCATGGAGGTGTCCAGCATGCAGCGGAGTTCCTCTGACCCAGCCCAGGAGCTGGGTCATGGGGACAGACAGATGCAGGGCAGGGTTCAAACAGCTTTTTTAGGACGTTGTGTTGATATAAATGCTGCAGCCCATTGCCAGTCACTCCGGAGAAGAGCAGTAGAACGCTGACTTACACATCACCTTGAAGCCGAAACAGAATTTTATGTGGAAAGACTCAGGCAAGCATGCCTTGGGCTCAGAGAAGCGATCTGTCGGGCCATAGACAGTCCCTTCAGCTGACGGCGTGAGAGTTTGCACCCAGAGAACAGCTGTGGTGTCCGCGGTTCTCTTCTGCACAAGCCGTAAGGAGGGACTGGCAATGGGACCAGTTTGCCAGTCATCTGGGACCATGAGAAGGCTGCTCACCTTCGGAGTCCAGCAGTGTCCCAGGCACTATGTTAGGGGCTTTCCATGCTTCGTCGTTTGCCATCACTTCTGTGACAGCCCTGGGTGTTAACTCTCTGGGTTTCGGGGATGTCCACCCGACTCCCAGGTGTTGAGCTGCCGCGGTCCCTTGGGACGTATAGTCGTGGAGCTGGAGTTCGAATCCAGGTGGGACTGGCGACAGGGACACCTCCCCGTGCTGCACTGTCCATTTGGACAGAATTAAACACGTATTGAAGCGCACTGAGCTCTTTCCAGCCTTCTGCACATTGCTCATCTTTGTCTGCTCTGATCAGAGTCATATTAGCATCTGCATAATCATCATGTGTGCACACATGTGTAGGGAATAGAGCTGGGCAGCACTCACTCTGTGGGTGGTGAAGGGCTCAGGTCCTCATATTCAGGAAGAGCCCGAACCCCAATTTTCTCTTCTGTAAAATGGCAACAATATTAGCCGCATTTTGATTAGAAATAATGTATGTACAGTGCTCAGTGCCGTGCCTGGCATGCAGCAGGAGTTATAAAAATGGGAGCAGATGTCACTCCTGGCATGCACGGGAATGCCCTGGTTGGACAATAGGCTGCTCTGCTCGTCGTGGACAATGGTCAGTGACCGTCCAAACGCCTGTGTCTGCTCCCGTGACCGCACTGTAAAGATTCTCAGGAAGCGCATCAGCGGGGAATGTGGATGGCAGTTCAGGCATTCTTTCCTTCTTGGCACGGGAGTCAAAGTTCCAACATACCAGTTTAGGTGGCTATGTATTTACATTTTTCTATGAGAATTCAGATAATTTCATAATATTGGTGAATTCCCAGTTTCATGAAGAAATTGGTTTTACTAACACTTTTTTGAACATTCCAAACATACACAAAAGTCATCTTAGCATGAAGAGAAATTCATACCTACTAGTCAGAAATATCTGATTATTAAGATTTTGCCACATTTTCTTTATCTACCTTTTAAAAAAAACTTAGACGTATATGAAGGATAATCCTAAAATTCATGGTATTCACTCCTCTGTCTTTACAAGTGAAGCTAAACAAGGACATTTCTTACATACCCTGATGCCATATGGCCCACCTAACAAAGCCAGAGGACACCACCTCATACCCAGGCCATAATCAGATTTTCCCGGGGCCCCAGGATTAGGGAAGTATCTCCGTAACACACACTCTGCAGGTCGCATTCATTTTAGTCCCCAGAGCCCCCCGGTTGTGTAATTGAGAGCAGGTCCTTTCGCCTTTGGGCCCCTTCTTTTCGGGCCATTGCTTCGCACAGAAACTGGGTCCGTCGTCCTGCAGAAGGACCCACAGTCTGGGTTTGTCTCCTTGCTTCCTTGTTTCATTAACTTGTCCCTCCCTTTCTTATTCCTACAAGTGGAGGTTAGCCCTGGACTAGAAGCTTGACTACGTTCAGGTTCAGTTTCTCGGTTGGGGGTATCCAGAGGTGGTAGTCTTTCACAGAAGGGTCACAGGGTCTGGCTGTCCAACCTTCAGCGATGCTGAAACGGGGTAGTTCCAGGGACCAGCAGCTGGCCGTCGGTGATGATTGTCTGAATCTATTTCACCAGGGGTTACAAAATGGTTTGTTTCTAATTTGCTCATTTCTCCTTCCCTGTTTAAAGCTTCATTGTGTCATAATTGACACAATAAATTGTATACTTTTAATAAGTGCATCGTTGAGACCACCACCACGGCCAGGAAAACGAACACATTCGTCACCCTGAAGTTTCTGCGGCCCCACTGTTACCTCTGTCCTTCTACCTGTCCTGCCCCCATCCCAGACAGCCACCAATCTACTCGTCACCGTGAAATAATGTGTTCCTTTGATGGTTTTCTCTAACATGCATCCTCCTGAAGTGAAAAGAATAGCTGTTTATAAGTAAGAATAATCTTAGTAAAGTTGTTTGTCCAAGAGCATCCTAATTCTATATTCTATTTTATTTTATTTTATTATTATTATTTTATTGTTTTATTTATTATCTTATTGTGGAGAGCTGTGAACTCTCCACAACTGAGAGTTCACAGCTCATTCAGGGCCTCTCTGCAGATGAAGGGTGCTGGCTGGTGGACCGGATTGGCTCCTTCCAAGATGCAGTAGGGATGGTCTGGTTGCCATGGCGAGGAGGCAGCAGACTTGAGGACCTGGGCTCACAGCTGGTTCAGAAGTACGTGGGTGGGAGGAACACAAGGCAGTGTTTTTGTGACCTTCTGGTACCATTTTAGTCCCCTTCACATAGAATCTTCGCTGTGGGCCAACAGCCGGCACCCACACACAGCGTTTTCCTCTTTATGGAAACTGTAAGCAGGGTAAGTCCTCTCCCTTCCAGTTCCCGGATTTCAATTCCTTTGTAGCTAACCACCTCACGAAGAGTGGGGTGTTGCTCGTGTTCTTTATTTGGCAAGACGTGAACTGTGGAGCCGGGCCCCCTGCTCCAGCGGGACCCAGGATGCCGGGCAGTGCACCTCAGGCCACAGCACAGGGGCATGTCCCCATCGGGGCCACTGTGCACGCAGACTGGTGAGCGACCCTGTGAAGACTCACTGGGTGAGAGGCAAGGGGTTGCTGCGGCTGTTGGCAGGAGGGTCTGAGAGTGAGGCCCAAAATCTAAGATAACATTTAGCTTTCTCCCGAATCAAGGGCCTCAGGAGGCTCCGATTCGGATCATCCCTCCCAGCTTTGCACTGTTTCCCCGGTATTTTAGGTCCATTCTAACCCACTTGCACCAGATTAGATAGCATTATCATTGTTTTATACAGCCAGTGATAGTTTAGCTTGCTCCTATGTTTCCCTTTTTTTCTTTCTTTTTTTGCTTATCATTCCTCCTTACACTTTAAATATTTCATCTGGGACCATTTTCACTAAGTATATCCTTTAGAAATTCTTTCAGTATGAATATGTCAGTGATAAACAATCTGTGTTTATCTGCAAATGTCTTCATTTTTATTCTCATTCCGAAATATTACTCTTATTGGTTATGGAGTTCTAGGTTGCCGTTCCTTTTATTAGCACGTTACCATCTAATTTGACTGCTTTATGCCTTTCACTGTTTCAGAGAAGTTGGTCAAACAGTCGGTATTTGGAAGATGGCCTTTTTGTTTTTTTAGATTTGAGCACTTTCAAGATCCTCTTTTCCATAGCGCTCTTTAGTTTCACCATTGCATATTGCCAATCAAACAAAGTTTAGGCTATGACAAAGAACAACAAGCATTTATCTGAGCAAAAAGGATGGCAATCCCAGAGACGCAGATTCAGGTAGCAACCCAAACTGCGCCTGCTCAGAGAGGCCAAAGAAAGGCAGGGTGTACAAAGGCAAACTCCACCGAATTTGTATCAACAGAAGCTCAGCCCATTGGCCTGCCACGGTGCCGTGCCTCGTGCAGAAGGGATGGGCAGGTCAGGTGGAGAGACTATCGGGTAAGCGAGTTCCAGGATGTGCTTCTCCACAACTGAGAGTTCACAGCTCATTCAGGGCCTCTCTGCAGATGAAGGGTGCTGGCTGGTGGACCGGATTGGCTCCTTCCAAGATGCAGTAGGGATGGTCTGGTTGCCATGGCGAGGAGGCAGCAGACTTGAGGACCTGGGCTCACAGCTGGTTCAGAAGTACGTGGGTGGGAGGAACACAAGGCAGTGTTTTTGTGACCTTCTGGTACCATTTTAGTCCCTTTCACATAGAATCTTCGCCGCAGCAACTTTCACTCCCAGTACCCAGATATAGATTTCCACTTACTCTTTTGGGCATTTATTCTTAACACAAGGATTTGTAATTGTCAGGAGTCCTAGAACATTCTCAGCCAACTTTTTTTTCTACTGTCTCTATTTACTATTCCTGAAGTTTAGAATTTTCTAGGTTCTTCATCCCGGCTCTTAGTGTTTTTTGAGTGTTCTTTATCTTGCCTTGGAGCTGTTCTCTGTGTGATATTTTCACATATCTTTTCTCATTCACTTTTTTCTTCACTATGTCTATATATTCTATCCATTGAGCTTTACATTTTAATTTTTTTTAAATTTCTGGAGTTTTACTTTGGTTCTTTTAAAATCTGCTTGGGTATTCTTTATGGTCTATCGCTCCTTTTTCGTATGTAGTCCTTCACCATACCAGAAGTCTGGGGAGCCTTTTGAATGGCCTTTTAAGAAGCATTCTTCCCCCGCATAAGGCTGGACACACACACCTTTACCCTTTCAATCTTCCTCACCGGCCCTCTGCAGCCGGGAAGTTCTGAGAGTCAGAATTTCTCAGCGTTTTCCCGAGGGAGACAGGGAGAGCTTAAATGCTAAGGACATTCCGGGCCGGTTAGAACCAAACGACTCATTATCTGCTCTTCATAAAGTATTTCCTGGGAGGGACGAATTTGGCAGTTACGCTGCACTGTAGTAAATGGCTGTTGAAACTGACCCTGTTTATACACTTATATCATAATCATCTGGTGGATAGTTCTTGAAGCTTCCAGTAGTTTTCTTTTTATCCTGCAAATTCGAAAGAGCCTGGAGTAGAGACTTGAGGCGCACCTGCTGTCCCAGTGCTCTCAGAGGCTTCTCATTTTCTCTCACTCTTCAGGTGTGTGGGTGTCTACACTAGCTAATTGGTCTGGGACTTCTCTGTGCCGGATTAAGTCGGAGAAGGGAGCTTGGAATTATCGAAGGGAGTGGTGAGGCAGGGGTGAGGATGATGGGTAGCAAATAACACAGCTACTTGGTGGGCTTTCTGATCCCCCCTTAAGTCATGCCTATGAATGGGAACTTGCCTTCTTTCCATAGTCAGCGTGCCTTAAAGCCAAGCACAGCACAGCCAAGAGTTGCATTTTAAACATTTTTCTTTTTTGGTTATGGCTTAATAAAGAAGTCGTTGTGGCTGAGTCACAGATAACACATTTTTTTTAAAGGGCATTTCTGTAAGAATGTGAAGATGAGACATTAAAATGCTTGAGAAATAGGAAGAGGATAAAGCCTATTAATACTTAAGACAAAATGTTCCCATTTTTAGTACAAGCGACAAAAGCCGAATATACGTTGTGTTATTAGATTGCAGAAAGACTCTCGTGGCACAAACTGGGATCGTGGAGTCAATGTAACTGAATGCACTCATATTTTGTGAACTGTAAGGGAATTTCTACAAGAATCAGGTGTTGAACATACGCTAGAGTTTAAAATATGTATATGTGGGCCCTGGCTGGTGTAGCTCAGTGGATTGAGCACAGGCCTGCGAACCAGAGGATCGCGGTCCGATTCCCAGTCAGGGCACATGCCTGGGTTGCAGGCTGGTTCCCTGCAGGCCAACTCCCAGCAGGGGATGCACGAAAGGCAACCATACATGATGTTTCTCTCCCTCTCTCCTTCCCCTCTAAAGATAAATAAATAAATAAAATCTTTAAAAATATATGTATATGTGACTAAAATTGGGGGGAACACAATTTGAGGGTTACAGTTCATAGTCTCCTCATGGTCATTAGAAAGGTGACTACATTCTTGCCCTGGCTGGTATGGTTTAGTGGATTGAGTGCTGGCCTGCGAACCAAAGAGTTGCTGGTTCAATTCCTAGTCAGGGCACATGCCTGGGTTGCTAGCCAGGTCCCCAGTAGGGGGCACACAAGAGACAACCATGCATTGATGTTTCTCTTCGTCTTTCTCCCTCCTTTCCTGTCTCTCTAAAAATAAAATAATAAATAATTAAAAAAAGAAAAGTGACTACATTCTTAATTTATTACACAATGCTGAAGCATTTTGGAAAAATTGTAGCTGTAGCAACTATTTATCTTTAAGAACACTATATGGTATAACTACTGTTTTTAATCTTATTCTATAGTGAACATGAAAAATGATTTATAAGAGATTTTGGTTTTCAAAGGCATTATTTTACTATTAAGTTCAGTGAGAGAGAAGCTTTATTGTTAACTAGAAGAAATTAGTTTTCTCTATTTTTTCCTTCTAGCATTCACTATTTTCTATGAATCTACCTAGGCTTTTAAGATACTTTGTGTTTCTCAACCAAGTAGCTCTGTAATTTCTAGTATTTCATAATGCTGAACACAATGGTGTTCAAATAGGCTTTACAGCCTGTTTGGGAAAATGTTTTGTCCTGCCCGTTACGATTCGGGGTAATCAAAGCTGAAGGCGGTTGTCAGGAACAGGCTTTCGATAATTTCGGTCCAATGTTACCACTACTTTTCATATTTCATTCTTAATACAGTTTAAATTTCATTTGTCCTTGAACTGCTGCTGCACGCTGAACAAGCGTCTGCCTGAAGCCAATGCCGCTGATTCATAACCGTCAATCGACTCACAGTTAGACGGTCCCACTGCGCATTACTACAGACTTCTGTTCCGTGGGTTTCAGATCACGGCGGGCGCTTCCTGAAGAGAGTGCTGACCGGCACTCTCCAGCTCTCAGGGCATCCCAGCAATTGCGTGGCAGTGGGGGCACCTTTCCCACACTCTGATTGGCCAGTCCTCTGGCCAATCCAGGGTCCCATCCTTCAGTGGGACACTCCCTGTTCCTGTCCTCGGCGGGCCAAGCCCGAGGCTGGTGCAGTGTACACCAGCATGTCCAAGTCTTCGCTCACATAACCAGAGTCCGCTTGTTCCGAGGGAATTTCCTGAAGTTCAAGTCTAAAGAACAAGATTAACATACCCTCTTTTACAGAGGGGGGGAAAAGATTTGCAAAGGAAATACGGTTAGTTTATTTAGCATTGGACTTTGCTTTTTCATCTACAACTTGGCAAGTTTTAAGGACATGAAAAAACATCTACAGACTGATGAAAGGAGAGGCCAGTAATCCAAGATCTTGTCAGCATGTGAGCTGTGTCTCCTCAATGATAAATAAATATCATAGGATTCGACATGCCGGGATTTAGAATAAACCACGGGTCTCTATCTAAAGAAAATACTTGGGATATAATTTAATTAAATGAAAATTCAGAAGAGAGATTTCAAGAAGGGGAAGTAAGGAAGAAGGGAAAGCATCGTGGACAATGACTTTGGCTGAATCAGTATGATTGAATCTGAACGGGGCATTTCAAACAAGAATTCATGAAATAAGCCAGATGGTCTGGACTTTTATTTTTAGGGGGAGGTTTTTGAGTACTGTTTCAATTTCCTTACTAGTGAGTGGTCCACTCAGGTTTTTAATTGTTCATGACTCAGCCATAGAAGGTTGTGTGCTTCTGAGAATTTTCCCATTTCCCCCATGCTGTCCAGTGTGGTGGCAGACAGCTTTTCCTGTTACTCTGGAGTGACCCTTTGTATCTCTGTGGCATGCATCGTGACCTGCAGTGCGCTGGCTGCGCAGTGCTGCTCTACATGGTGACTCGGACGCCAGCGGTGTGCTGAACATGTGGAAATGAGGGCAGAGTGGCGTGTTGGGGGGAGGCTTGGGAGCTCAGAGCCATTGCTCCTGGCTGCACCCTGTGCAGCTCTCCCGCCCGGCTCTTCTCGAGTTCTGTTTTTTAAAATAACAAGTCAGTGATCTCGTATGTAACATGTCTCTCTGTGTTCTGTGCACCACTCTAGCAAAATAATGGAGCCCAGGCAGCGGGTGACAACCTGGGCTTGTGGTTGGCATGTCAAGTTGGAGGGGGTGTGGGAACTTCCGTCTGTGGCCGGTTGGTGGAAGCACAGGTAACCTGGTCTGGGTGGGTGTGCGGGGCAGTCTTGCAGGACTGAGTCCTTCACCTGGGGAATTCATGCCATCTACCAATAGATAGTGTCAGAATCGAATTGAAATCTCAGACCCCCTGCTGGTGTCTGAAAGTTGGTGTGAGGGCAACCTTCACCCCCCACCCCAAACAGTGTCACTTCTCTCAGAGGTGTGCATACTTCTGTCTTTCTGTTCCCTGTAACGCGGGTCTTACGGTAGTGTATTCCCTCAGGTTTCATTCGGCAGGGAACGCCCTTCTTTCTCCTTCAGTCCGAAGGACAGCTTTTCTGCATGTGCTGCTCTTGGGTACCGCCTTCCTTGATCCCGTGTTCTGAGGGTGTGACTCCACCCTCTCCTGGCCTTCGTGGTGCCTGCTGAGAAACTTGAGCATGGATGGCGTTTCTTGTGGAGGTTACTGTCTTTTTTCCACAGGCTGCCTCGAGAATTTGTTCTTTGTCATTAACTTTTGACAGTTTTAATATAAGACGTCTTGGAGAAGGTCTTTTTGTGTTGAGATAATGAGGTGTTCTGTTAGCTTCTTGTACTCAGATGTTCGGCTCTTCCCCGCGTTTAGGGAAGTATCAATTATTTCTTTGTCCAGGCCCTCTATTCCCTTAGCCTTCCCTTCTCCTTCTGGGATACTCATTATTTTTATATCACTCTTTCTAAGAGAGCCAGTTTTTGTAGAGTTCTTTAATTTTTTAAAAAAACATCTTCATTCTTGCCCTTTCCCCACCATCTGTAGCTTGTCTAGAGTTCCGTGCCTGAGCCCGCTCACTCTCTTCCCTGTGGGCTCGCTCTCTCTGATGCTTCTGACTGCGCCTCCACCTCCTTCGGGCAGCTGTTCCGCTCCAGTGTCTGCTCGGTTCCCTTTGTGCGGGGCTCCTCCCCCGTGTGGGCCTCTCCTGGCTCCCCTGCGACCCTGAGCCGCCTTGCTGTGCGTTAGGACTGCAGCCTTTAGGAGAGGATGGGAGGAGGAGTAAACCCAGACTCCTCCCCCACAACGAGGGCTAAATCAGGTCTTAGTGAAATCTGACAAAGGTTGCAGCAAACAGGAAAACTACAGGCCAGTCCTGTGTGAACGGAGAGGCAGGACCCCTAAGGGAGGGTTGGAATTGGAATCCAAGGGCTGTTTCAATAGGGTGTAAACATAGATCATGATCCACTTGGGTTTATTTCCGGGATTTAGTATTAACTCGATATTGAAAATGAAATCGATGTAATGCATCATGTTTGAAGATTAAATGAGGAAAACCCTCTACTTTCAGTAGATGCTGGAGTAGCTTTTGTCATAGCTCAACGTCCATTGAGAGTAGAGAGCACAGTAACTGAACTCAGTTAGTGAACTCCCTTCATCTGCCAAGAGTACTTCCAGAAATCCACCGCGGAATGGTGGCTGGACTTCTAATGCAGAATACGTTCTCTGTGAAATTAGGAATGGGAGACCAGGGGGCTTGTTTTCACCATGTGCGTGCGTGCATCATTGTGTGGGGGGTGGGAGATGTGGGCTCTTAATCACTGACATGAACAAGATACCATATTTTGTTGTGTATAATGTGCACCCATGTTTTATACCCACGGTATGCAATCGTTTGACCTACGTAAAGGGTGCATCCTAATTTTTTCCCTCAAAACTTTGGACAAAAACGTGTACATTATACACAGCAAANAAATTAGGAATGGGGGACCAGGGGGCTTGTTTTCACCATGTGCGTGCGTGCATCATTGTACGGGGGGTGGGGGGTGGGAGATGTGGGCTCTTAATCACTGACATGAACAAGATACCATATTTTGTTGTGTATAATGTGCACCCATGTTTTATACCCACGGTATGCAATCGTTTGACCTACATAAAGGGTGCATCCTAATTTTTTCCCTCAAAACTTTGGACAAAAACGTGTACATTATACACAGCAAAATACGATAAGTCCTAAAGGTAGACAGGGGCCAGAACATTGATTTTCTGAGTGCCTGATTTTTAAAAATATCTTTAAATAGTTTTCAACACAAATTTTTAAAAATGTAACTTATCTCAGGTATAAGTATGGGAAGTTATAGCTACCAATTCTTTGTTTTTACTGACTCTCATTCCTCTCTCCTTGAATCTGAGCTGGCCTTAGAGACTGTGTGAGCAGAATATAGAAGTGATGGTCTGGGGCTTCCAAGAGGAGGTCATAGAAAGCCTTCTGAGTCCTGCCTCTGGCAGTTTTGAGCCACGACATAGGAAGTCCTTCTTCCACTGAAGGTCCCTGAGACCCTTGTTACTGCAGAAGACACAGGTGGACAACTTGGTTAACAGTCCAAACCGGGCCCAACCTCTAACCAGCTGTGTCAAGGTGCCAGACAGGTGAGTGAGGCTGTCGTAGGCCTGTGGACCAGCCCACCCCTGGCTGAACCTACTGAGTAATGGGTCAGCCCTAATGAGAGGCCTCTGTCATTCCCACGCAGAACAGATAGCTGCTGATGTGAGCTTAACCCACAGGACAATGAGATGGAATGAAAAAATTAGGTCACTAAGCTTTAAAATTATTCACTTCACAGTAAAAGAATGAGAATATAGATGGAACACATAAAAATGCAAAAAATGTAGCTTTTACATAAATAGATACATGGATACTTTCTCTTTAAATTTTATTATGCCTTTTTTTTCTTGGTTACCTGTTTGTGAATTTCTATCTTTAAAATTTACTCATCTGGACTAAGTTTTATTGTCTTCGTGTAGCAGACTTAAAATAATATTTCTTCCAGAATGACAGAGCATGCATTTCTATTCAAATATTTTTCCTGAATGAGGCTTCAACCTAGAGTTTAAAGTGTCCTTTGATTCAACTCAGTGGCGTTTGTTTCCTGAAATGCAAGGTTAGGCTGATCAGGAAGAAGATGTGAGCCTCGTAATGAGTTCTCATGTTAGAAATGATTTAAATTAATTCATCTGTAGGGTCCACTGATTCTGGCTTTGTTGAGATAAATATATTTCTAATGATACATTCAGAATCCTAGGCAGGATGTGTGACCTCTAAGTGGTCTGTCAGACCATTGGTACAATAATGTACCAATGAGTACATTATTTCAGACATTTCCCCCTGCAATGTGGAGTGCCCCAGTCAACAAGTAATGTGAGAGAGATTGTGAAGCTTGAGGAAACAATCAGTGTTTGTTTAATTTATTCTTTAAAGTCCTCGGAGTGGAATAGCTCAGATAGTAGAACAGTGATTTTGACAATTCTGAGACTGATAGTCAGATGGAAATATCCAGAAGTTTCCTGGCATCAAGTCTGGTATGAACATTATAATCAGCGATGGCTGTGGACAGAGAGCAAGTCAGTGAGTTTGCCTACGCACTCCGGCGTGGCGGGAACGGCTCGGGGCTGGGGTGCAGGCCTCTTGCACAGTGTTTGGCTTTACGGAAACCCTTTCCCCTCCGATTTCTGTTTCCTCATGTAAGAAGCGAAGAGGTCGGGTTAGCATCCAAAAATAGGGGGGGAAAAAGGGAAAGAAAAGAAGTGAGACCTGAAAGGAAACAGATACCCACTGTATATAGGCTAACTATAAATTATTAACCAAACATGTTTTAGAGTGAAATGTGCTCTAAAATAGTTAAGAATCATGTCACTCACCCAATTTGTGAATTAAAATCATTATATTGGTGGACCTATGATAGAGTTCTTTTCAAAAACCATTTGCAAAAGTAAGTTTCTAATAATGCATGTGTGCACAGGAAAATAATGAAGTTTTGCATCATACTCAAAATATTGAAACTAACAGAAGCAGGATAGTTATTCTCGGTATATGCTTATTTATCTTAATTAGTTTTTTAGAAGGAGCTGTCAGGTGTCAGTGGTGTAATTTCTTAAAAATGGGATTGTTTTCTCTCCAAATTGTCTTATTTTTAGTTGTCTCATAAAATTGAGCTGCATGTTAAGGTGAATGAGTTTTAGATACTTGACATTTCAGTTGTCCCTTCTCTGTAGGTCATAGAGAGTTGAGTAAACTCTCTATAGATGTTGGGTAACCCCAATAAATTCTGCCAAACATGGGTATTCTCAGCTAGACTTTTATATTAATATGTATGATTTTCGCTAAAATATTTTTACTGGCAATATATTTCTGCCTCCAAAATATTTATATAGTTCTTTCAAGTGTGTTTACATGACATTACATTGAAAAAGGTATCTCACATCTCTATGATTTAAAGTTTTTCTAGATTTAATTAACTGTTGTAAAATTTAAAGTCTAATATCTTACCACAGGTTGCATATAAAAATGTTAAAAAGGATGTTCAGGAGATTCTTTGTACAAAGTGCCATCATCTGAGGCACAATTTCTAAATTAAATTTTGCCTATTGTTTGAGCTCCCGTCATTTAATTTCTCAAGCCCTTCTTGGATTGCACAGGGCCAGTTTAAATTCTGAACCACACGCAAGATTTATTTTCAATTATTACAATGAACTAAAAGCTCTAAAAGCTGAACTTTCTTGATGCTCCACGTATTAGGTACTTTGATTGAAGATTTCCAGCTGATTTTAAGGAAAATGTAATCGACATTTGGATGACCATTTATGAATGAGAGGCCGTTATTGGACATGGCATTTGGCACCCAGATTCGTTCTCCATGGGCACAGTGATGACTGCACCCTGGTGGGCGGGGCTCGCAGGCAGAGAGCTGCCACACCAACGTGTTTTGTATCCACCCTCTGCTCCGTTAAAAACACCTGGGGACGTCCAACCTTTTGCCATGAAGAACAAGTGGCATGTATTTCAGAGTCTGTTGGCTGTAGAGGCTCTGTCACAGCTAAGCAGCTGTGTCCCTGCAGTGTGAAGGTGCCTCAGACCACAGTGGCCAGTGGCGTGGAGGCCTCCGTGTTTCCGGGGCGGCTGTCACAGAATGCCACAGACTGGCCGAATCCACGTGCTCCCAGTCTGGGCGGCTGCACCTCCTCCATCAGATACACGTTGGCAGGGTTGGTTCCTTTCCTGGGTCCTGGGGGAGAATCTGTTTCACAGTCTCCTCCCAGCGTCTTCTGGTGGCCAGCAGAGCTACCACTCCAGTCTCCGCCTCTGCTGTGCAGTGGCCATGTCCCTGTGAGTCTGTCTGTCTCTTCATTCCTGGGGCTCTGTCCAAATGTTCTCCTTACAAGGACATCGCTCACTCACTCAGGCCCACCCCAGCCCAGCATGACCTCGTCCTAACTTGACTCCAGCTACCAAGACCCCGCTTCCAAACAAGGTCGCATTCACAGGCACTTGGGTTCAGGGCTGGAATGTGCCTGTTTCAGGGACACAGTTCTGCCCTCTACCCTGTATTTCAATAAAATTTTGTTTGCAGAATTAGGTGGCAGGACAGTTTGGGCCTGTGGGCTGTAGTTTGCCCTGCTCCGACTGAACTTGAAATGCATTCAAGTGTCTATGGGCTTCCACAGCTACAGATTGTGTCTTGAGTGGTAGAATATTTCAGCTCATTAGATGCAGTTCTAAGTCACGTGGACAGTGTAGCCGCTTCCAAGTGCACGGCCACTCATAGTGTCCTACATGTTATCTCCTGTGGCATTCAGTTTTCCCCACGTGAACTTGCCTAAAATAAAGGCCCCTGAAGTTATTTGTCAATCCCTCAGAATACATGGAGCTTTTTTTCTGCATAGCACCGCACACCTGGTCCCTGGAGGAGTGGAGCAGATGTCGTCCCGAGCTGGTGGCTCTTGGACCCCAGCGTGTTTAAGAGTTCCTCAGTGTGCTTATTACTAAAACGGTGGATTCCTAGGCCTTCCTGGGGGTGGGAGCTAGAAGTCCTGCTCCACTGGGACATTTTAAAGGCTGAGGACTTGCTGACCACCTGTCCCTTTTTTTGCTTTCAAATGTGTTGTTGCCTTTCCTCCATTTAGCAGATATTTATTGAGTCTTTATTTTGTGTCGCACAGTACTTGGGGATTCCTGATACATAGGTTAGGTCCCCAACTTGGAACCCAGGGTCTCAGACTAACAATAAGTAATGGTAGGTGTGGGGTGTGTCGCCAAGAAGAAATTTAGGTTTTATAAGGGCACGATTAGAGCAAAACCCAACCTAGCGTGAGTGGTCGAGTAGTGTGGTGGAAGTGGTGTATATTTGAGTTGTTTTGGAACTTGTTTCAGGTACTTGATTACAATAAAGGGAAGGACTTGTGGACAAGTAAATAGTAATAGACAGTGAGGATATATTAGATGTACTAAAATAGGTATAGTACTAACTTTTCTGATCTTTAAGTGTGTATTTCAGATAGCAGAACTTTTTTTCAGAGCTCACTAAACTCTCTTTCTTACATACAACATGATTCTCATAGTTCCTTAAAATGAGTCTTCTTGTTCTTTAGAAAAGAGTTAATTACACCTTTTATAGTAATTACGTATTGATAGCAAACCTAACTAGTAAGGTATCATTGATTCAGTAAAATTTAAAAAAAATAATGGGGAGCATTGATTTTCTGTTTATCAGAAAATATCACTAGGAATATCACTAGGATGGTAAGGGAGACCTCCCTCATTTACCCACTCATGAATTCTTTATTCATTAGGCTAACCTGTCAACATTCAGCATTGACCATGCGGGTTCCACGTAGGCGTTTGTTGTAGCTCGTGTCTAGTGGTAGAGTAACTGAGCATGTGGGCTTTGGAGGCAGAGGGACAGACATGGGAGTTCCAGCTCTGATCCTTAGCATCTCCACGACGTTCTGCATGGCAGTAATCTTCCTAAGCTTCTTGTTCTTCATTGTAAAGTGGGGAGAATAATGGTACCTGCCTTCCAGGGCTTTAAAAGGGAAGACAGGACGTTGGTGGTGTGCTCACAAAGCCAGAATCTCAACTCCACTGAGGTCGCTTCATCACTTTGTGCAAATAGCAATTTTTTTTCATGAGAGAAATGGATTGACATGCCTGTCTTCCTGCCTCATTGCTGTAAAGACATAGGTGCAGTATATTAATTTGCTTTGCAAGCCCAGCACACTAGCGTGAGAGGCCCCCTCGCATCGTCTCTGTACTGCAGATCTGTGGTACTGCACAGACCGGGATGAGCTCTGTTGAGAGAGTAGTATAATGTACTTACTGATTAATGAATAGGACCTACTTTCTCAGAAGTGCATTGCTAAGATTAAATGAAAATGCATTTAAAGATGTTGGATACTTGGTAAAATATTCAGTATATGAGAGTGGCTCCTATAATGTGGCTATTATGTAATATAAATGTGAATTAGCAGTCCTGTAGGCAAGAATTCATCTTTAAAAGTTCCCAGATATGCAACAACACCTGGGAGCATTTGGCTGTAGAACCGGGGAACAGGCTGTACCTGGTAGTGTGACCACATCCTGCCTTATATTTGTCCCGTGTGGACGTGACCTGCACCCCCACCCCGCACCCCTTTCCCAGCCTCAGGCTTTATGCTTCCTGAAGCTTTAGTGCATCTGTTCTGAATGCTCCGAGGACTCGGGGTCACTGCCTGTAGCTCCAACCTTCCTCCCCGGGAAGTTGGGTTAAAAATCCAATACTTCATCCCAGGTTCTGGCCTCCAGAACCTGGATACCAGGTGAGGGTACCAGGGTCTGTAGTGCTGGCCCAAAGCCAGCTCCTTGGGGGTTCATCCTTAGCGAGTACAGGTGTGGGGACCCTGTACAGGGAGGGGAGCACTGGAGAGCAGCCCCATTCCAGAGCCTCAAGAGCCTTGGGGCAGATCAGCGAGTCCCAAAGGGGTTTACCATTAACAGCCTCTATGCATTCCCAAGAGCAGCAGAAAATACATGAATCCCATGACATATAGGAGCCCTCTCCAGTGTCACAGAGGGCCACCAAGTCATCAGGAAGCCACTGCTGAGCAGGGACCTGAAGGCCACCTCTCCCACCTTGACGATGAGGATAAAATTCAGGGGGGAAGCTGGCCCCCTTCCCTCTCACCTGTTGTGTGCACACACACCTGTTTCCCAGAGTGAAACCTAGACTCCTAACTGTCTGAACTCTTCTGGATTCTGAGTGAACGCACACTATTATCCCTTCTTTTTTTTTTAATATATTTTATTGATTATACCATTACAGTTGTTCTATTCCCCCCCTTCAATCCCCTCCACCCACACCCTCCCTCCCCCACCATTCTCCCCCCCTTAGTTTATAACCACGTGTCTCAAGTTCTTTGGATTCTATATTTCCCCCACTATTCTCGCCCTCCCCCCTATCTATTTTCTGCCTACCATCTATGCTATTTTCTGTGCCTTCTCCCCTCTTCTCCCCCTCCCACCCCCCTGTTTCTAACCCTCCATGTGTTCTTCATTTCTATGGTTCCACTCCTGATCTAGCTGTCCTCTTGGTTTGCTTTTGTTTTAGGGGTGGTTGTTAATAACTGTGTGTTTGCTGTCCTTTCACTGTTCATCTTTTTCATCTTCTTTTTCTTATATAAGTCCCTTTAGCATTTCATATAATAAGGGCTTGGTGATGATGAACTCCTTGAACTTGACCTTATCTGAGAAGCACTTTATCTGTCCTTCCATTCTAAATGAAAGTTTTGCTGGATAAAGCAATCTTGGCTGTAGGTCTTTGGATTTCATGACTTGGAATACTTCTTTCCAGCCCCTTCTTGCCTGTAAGGTCTCTTTTGAGAAATCCGCTGACAGTCTGATGGGTACTCCTTTGTAGGTGACTGTCCCCTTATCCCTTGCTGCTTCTAGGATTCTCTCCTTCATTTTGGTCTTGGCTAATGTAATTATGATGTGCCTTGGTGTGTTCCTTCTTGGGTCCAACTTCTTTGGCACTCTCTGAGCTTCCTGGATTTCCTGGAAGTCTATTTCCTTTGCCAGACTGGGGAAGTTCTCCTTTATTATTTGTTCAAATACGTTTTCCACTCGTGGCTGTTTCTTTCCCCCTTCTGGTACCCCTATAATCCGGATGTTGGAACGTTTAAAGATGTCCTGGAGGTTCCTAAGCCTCTCCTCATTTTTTTGAATTCTCATTTCTTCATTCCTTTCTGGTGGGATGTTTTGTTCTTCCTTCTGGTCCATTCCATTGATTTGAGTCCCAGTTTCCTTTCCATCACTATTGGTTTCCTGTGCATCTCCCTTCATTTCAATTAGTTTAGCCTTCATATGTTCCTCTAATTTGTGACTATAATCTACCAGTTCTGTGAGCATCCTGATAAATAGTGTCTTGAATTGTGCTTCTGAGAGGCTGGCAATTTCTCGGTCGCTTAGAGTTATTGGCTCTGGGACTTTGAGTTCTTCTTGCGCCATCTTTCGGGTTGTTCGTGCCTGTTCCATAGCAGGATCAGAGCCCTAAAGTGTTCACTAGAACAGGGCAACTCAGTCGCTGGGTTGTGACGTTGTATGTGGGGGCAGGGTCAAAGAGGGACAATGGCTCTCACTGGTCTTGCAGGGCAACTAAGTTGCTGGGTTGTGACGCTGTATGTGGGGGCGGGGTCAAAGAGGGACTATGGCGTCCTGTCTGCCGCCTGCCGCCGCGGTCCTCACCAGTGCCGCAGCTGCTGCCGTCACCGGGCCCACGTGTTTCATCCCACTGCACGCGAGTGTGCCACCGCCGTCAGCCCTCGCCCCCTGGGGCCTGCGTGGTCTGTCTCACTGTGCGCGAATATGCGCCCGCGGTCTGCCCCGCACCCCAACTGGTTCCCGTCTGCCTGCACGCCTGGGTCGGGGGCCCTGTCCTGCCCGACCCTGCTCGCTGCTGGCTCCGCCCCTCTTACCGTCCCCGTTGAATGGTTAGATGTAGTCGGACTTCTGTATAATTCAATTTTCTGTCCTTTGGTTGTGTCTTTGTTTCTCCAAACCTTTGTTGTAGTCAAACTTGGTTGTGGGAGAAGGCACAGTGTTTCCACCTATGCCTCCATCTTGGCGGAAGTCCCTATTATCCCTTCTTCAGGCAGGGCAGATGTCAGGACTGGAGAAAAACTTCCAGAAGATGCTGTAGTCCACCTCTGTGCCAACACCACAGAGTTGGGTCCTTCGAATCAGGAAGGCAGAAAGCCTCCGACGTCATCAGTCCTTTCAAGCCTGGCAACCAGTTCAAAGGATTCAAAGACATGTAACTGCCCTGTGTGTGCTTCGCCTGGAGACCCGGGTAAAGGGTATCTCCTGCCACTGGCCCAGATGCCTCTGACCAACCTCCAAATCAGTCCTCAAGGGCGAGTGTCACACCTCACTCCTCAGCCACAAGCACTGCATTCTCGCAGTTTGGAACTTGATACACCAGGCTTGTCCCTTTCCCATGCCTGTTTCAGAGCACGGTCTGGCGGGGAGGGAAGCGACTGGGACCCTTAGGGAAAGCAGAAATGCTGAGCCCATGCAGGAATGAGAGGGGTGTGAAAACAATCCCATGCACATTGACTTGTCAGATTAATGAGTCACTTCAAAAGAAAACACAAGGTTCAGTAGTTCTTCTACGTGAGACTTGGCCTCCCGTGAGGGCCCAGCATGAAACTTTCCCTGGAAGTTCATAGTCAGCACTGTGCGAGCACGGTCACACACTCTGAGGCCGGGGTTCTCCCCGAACCCTGGGCCAGCTGAACAGTGGAGAAGAGGGAGTGTTTGTTCGCAGCAGCGTGCCCTCCGGCACTTAAGGAGAGAGGGAGTGTAAGTGCCCCACTAGAGCAGAAGCTCCACAGGGCCCAAGAAGGGGCCTGCCTGAAACATTGGTGTTGTCCGGTGGGACCGAAGGGAGGTCCAGTACGACTGGCATGTACACTTAGAATTCTGAGCACGTTTATTTCATTCTTGCTTGTGTTTTATGGCATCTAAGCACAGTCCTTACTCAAAATCTTCCTATAGTCATAGTTGCCAATGCTATTCACCTGCATCTCACTTCCAGAACAAGAGCAGGTTGAAAATATAAGTTCTGGACGTAACAAGAGCTTTGTCCTCTTAATTCGAGGAGCACGTAGCGGCTTCCTTTACTAATGCCATTTGGTGGTGTCCTTAGCTTGTTATCTCAGTGACAGAATCCATTGATCTCACTGTCCTCCGTAACTAAGTTTAAGAACTAGGAGCCAGGGCTGAGGTAAGGATGACTCATTTTGTGCAGATGTGTGTTGAGCCTGGCTAATGAAGGGCGGGGGGTCGTGCATTAGCGAGTGCCTTCAGGCTATCAGAGTTTATCTGATGCCAAGTCAGCGGACCAAACCTTTTTAATTTCCTGCTTGTCAGGCTGACAAAACTCTATCCTTCAGGAATCCACAGTGTAGGGGCAGAGGTACGTGAACATCTATTTTAGGGCCCAGACAAGGAAGATGAAGAGATGAAGAGGGGCATGTGATTCGAAGAGCAGTTCAGCCACCATCCTGGAAAATACACGGGGTAAGGCAAGGCAGCAGAGGCCCCAGGGCCTGGGACTGAGTGGCAGATTTTTCTCAGACCGTGGGACGGAGGACAGTTACCAGCAAAGATTCAGAGAAATCCCAGAACCATTGGAGAAATACATGGTGTCATGTACGTTAAATGTTTGAAGAAGAGGGTAGTAAAAATAGCACATGAAACAGATGGCAATTGGGTTTGGTTCGAAGAATTGATGGCATAATGGTAGGAAGGCTTCCTTGCGGAAGGGGCTACGGAAGCTGCAGAGGCAGGGGCGGAAGGCAGTGGAGGTGGGGTGCTGCTGCGTGCGCGGGTGCACTGGACCAAGAAAAAGAGGAGTGAAATAAGCCAGTAGTTGACAAAGGCAAAAGGCTCAAATGAAGATTTTCTTTAAATGCGTAGTCAGTGTGAACTTGATGGCTTACTCTAAGTTTTGAAGAGCTAAACCAAGCATTTCTGCAATTACTTAACTCTATTTGCAGGCAATTTGGCACTGATCAGCTCACTGTGATAGTTCTCGTCAGCGTGAGTGGTGGTTGATATACACTAGGTAATGAGTGGTCAGTTAGAAGGGAATGGGGCTTGGCCTTCACCTATGGATGTGACATCCAAGTGCGTAGTTATTGCTGATGACTAGTTTCTTAGAAATTGCTGCTTGTTTTATACCATCAGAGTGGCTAGTCCTCAGATCTGCAGTGAGTAACTAATAAACAAAACAAATTGTTAAATGGAAGGCCTGGGCTTGTATCTGGGGCCCCTCCTACGATGCCGAGTAAGATTTTTATGAGAAACTGTTAACCCCACGGACAGGCTGACCTAAGGGAACTCACCCTTCGGTCACACCATATCTCTATTTTCTACTTTTGAAAAAATTATTGGGGTGGCATTGGTTAATAACATCACATAAGTTTCAGATATACAGTTATTTTTTTCATCTATAAGCCAGTGTTTGTGGTAGAGGCAAGAACAATTTTGATAACAGAGATGAAGAAAGCCTTGAAACAACACCATGGGATCTGACACGCATGTGTTAGTACACGTCATGGGGCTTTTCCAGGGACTTCTTGTCTAGGGTTAAAATAAAATCCTGAAGAGCTTTCTGAAAAATTGGACCTAAGCAGTTGGGTTACTCTGAGTAACTATATTGAGGTAGAAATGAAGAAGTTTTCCTTTTATTCTGAAAATAGTGTTAATACAACAAACAGAATCTGCATATTTGTAAGGGTCGGAAATACATTCTTACTCTTTTCGTGTTGGAGTTCGGTTATATGTCCAAAGCCTTTCCCTCTGCTTCCCATAACTTCTACCACGATTATTGCACTTGCGGAAATCAGGCATTTCCTCTTGATCATGAAGTACATCTCAGCAAACAAAAAATACCAGATTTCTTTTTCACTTCTTTCTGGGATTTCATTGTTAATCTCTTGCTCATCAGAGCTCTGGTGGTTCAACTTGCTTTTAGGTTGAAGTTGTTAAAATATAAATTAACTAATGCCTACTTAATAAACAGATTTATAGTGAAATATTTTAAAGGTGAGATTTATGAGGAATTAACAAAATTGCACTGAACAATGAAAAAGTCACAAGTTGTTGCCAGAACCCCTCTCCTGGTGCCTCTCAGCCTCCTCCCTCTGCTGGAAGTCAGCGACTTTTTCCCTAACGCAGACACTTCTGTAAAAGCCTAGTCACTTTACTGCACAATGAACCAAACAGCCTGATGGAGAGAATCGTCCAAGTTGCCTGATTAGCTGGATTCTGCAGACCCACTTTGGGCTTGGGGAGCCCTCTTCCCCGTCTCTACCTGCAGCCTTGCTCCTCGTCTCCTGCAGAAGCCACTAGGAGGATGGACTTCCTGAGCAAGGCACACTTTGGACAGTGTGAGTAATGGGGGCTTTATTTACTGCTAGGTATCAACACATGCTGGCACCTTTATTACTATTCTGGGATGCGGATGCATCATTTCCCATGATTACCACTGCCCAGCCAGGTCGCCACGTGGGCATTCTGGCAGAGAGAGAAATGTTACCTCCTTGCACACAGGATTTTGATTATTAGGGATTTGGAATTTCAGTCCAAGAGATTATAAGTTGTACAAATAAATTTTACAAGTGTGCACAACACAAATAAACTCCCCAAAAGTCAGTTCCTGGTTTTATTTTTAAAAGAGTTTTCAAAAACCAGACTGCTCGAAGGTCATTTCTGCCACACAGCCCGGCTAATCTTCTGTCGTGGCACGGAAAAATCTATGGGCTCGATGTAATTATTTCCGTTTTTTTGGTTCTAAGATTAAGATGAAACCGTGAATCTGTTTTTGCGTTCTAATTGTCACTGAAACCTGGGAAATTTGGGGACATGGATGCCCCGGAACACCTTCACCCATGGGTATTCACGTTTTTCACACCCTGCTAATTAGCAGAGGTAAGAATGCATATCACATCGCTTTAAAACTACAGCGCTTCATTAACCCTTTGAGATTTCATGTGATTTTGGCCATATGGAGTGGCAGAAAATTGAAGTGGAAATGATCTAATTAGGAAAGTTATGTGTTCCTTACAGCTCCAGGTTACTCTTTCTCTATGCGGTTTGAAATCCAGAGTGACTCTGGTAAACAATGAGTTCAATGTACTAATTAGAATCTCTTCATTTTTGTTCTTAGACAGTCTCTGTTTCTTTTTATCAATTAAAAAAAAAACACTCAACAGTCCTTTTTCAGAATCTTGCTAACTTCTGAGACTTAACACCTCTCCATGTATCAGCAGTCATCAAATATATTTGAAAAAAAATGAAATATTATAAATAAAAAACCCAGCATCATGAGATCTTGCATTTGTGGTTAAAAATGTATGTCCTGTCCCTGGATGTTAATGATCAGTGGTGTGAATGCAGTGCCTCTATATCAGAAATGAGGGGCTGGGACTAAACGGTACTCAGGAATCTCATTAGACCCATGTCCACGTCATGCTCTTTTTCTGTGGTTCATAATTGTTCACTGGGAGAAGGCCAGGCTGTTCTCAGTGAGGTGACAATTTGCCTGTCATGTTCGTGAGACATAATTAAGCATGTGCCACCAGAAGCAGACTTCAGGGGTGGATCCTGCCTCCACCACTTAGCAGCTACTTAACTTGGGGCAAGTTACTTGAACTCTTTGTTGTCTAATTTCTTTACTTGTAAAACCAGGGTAACACAGAATCTACCTGACAGGGTAAAGGGAATTAGCCAGTATATGCAAAGGGTCAGAACAGTGCCTGGTGCATAGTCACGCACCAATTTCTGTTCAATATTCCTGAATGTACATCAATCAGATTTCCATATGGGAGCCCAGAGGTGTTTCAGACAGAAAGGGATTCAGTACAAACACTGGGTGTCTGTGAGATGGGGAAGGGCCGGGCCAATGAGGGTCAGGCCTGGACACTGGCTCAGGACCCAGTGTCCCAGCTGCGACCCCGCCACGACCCAGCCTCGAACCGACCTTGCTCCCCGCAGAAACAGCAGCAGAAGGGCACTTTCTGACTCACGCCGACATTGGGAATTTCACAAGAGCATCGCACTGGTGGAGTTTAATTTGCATCCAGAAGTCTGGCAGCGGGAGGGTCTGGGAACATTGCCTTGACTTCCCAGCCCCTGCAGTGTCGGGACACCAATGGGAGGCAGGCGGATGCTCAGTGCCAACCATCGGCAGCTAAATCCAGCTGCCCAACAGCCTGAACCTCTGTCTTCTCATTGGACCCTGACTCAGTCTTTTCGAGAACGAACTCTCTCCCAGATGTGTAACCTCATTAATCCTGACAGCAACCCTGCGAGCTTTGTTACTATTCTTACTCCCAATTTTAAGAAGAAGACAGGCTTAATGCATTGAAGTGACTTGCCCAGCTGGAGCGTGGGACCCAGCTGAGCCGACTCTAGGTCCCTGGCTGCTCTGCTGTGCCCAGCACTTTGTGCCCGACATGTGTGTCACGCCCTCCCCTGCTCAGTGCAGCATTGCACATCACACCCGGTAGCTCGAAAACCAGAAATGGTTTTAGTGGGAATGTTGACCTTCTTGAGGGTTTGAAATACACAAGATGTCCAGAAACCATGCTGTTGAACGATAAGATGGTTCTGGTCAGTTGTAGGGGAAGGGAAACAGCATTAAAAAGACGTGGATAACATTCATCTCTGCCACCCATGGACAGGTAAATTCTTTTGAGCTCATCCCAGATGAGCAAAGGCTGTTTGTTGCAGATATGACTGCTGATGGCTGAAAAGTGGCCACTGACTACTGGGCATTCCAGCGCAGATATTCTCACATAAGGCCGATGCACCTTTCGGATGTTCCCAATGTTCTAACATAATGCTGCTTCTAGGATTCCAGCAGATTCTACAATTTGGTGATATTCTTTCGTGAAATAAATTGAACATGGGTTCTTGGGAACATTTTCAGGTGTCTCTTCACTGATTTATTTCTCCATTTTTTTTGTTGAGCACATGTACTCTGCTGGGTACTGTTTTATGAGCTGGGGATGGATTTAATATATACACATAAAAAGAAAGCAGGGGCCTGCTGCTGATGACCGCACTCTATGTGGAAGACAGGCAGTGCCTAGGCAAACAGTGAACAGACGGTGTGTGAAGGGCTCGAAAACTACTGAGAAGGGAAAAAGGAGAGGTTGGGATGGGAAGCAAGGGGCGCTTTAGCTAGGCTGGTGCCAGGTGGCTTCTCTGGGAAGTAGTGACAATGGAGCCGAGCCCAGAAGACAAGAGACCGGTGTGAGAAAGACTGAGTGGTACAAGCAGAGGAAAGAAAACAGAGGCCAGAGATGGGGCAACCTGGTGTGTGCGATGGCAAGAAGGAAGTTTACTGTGGACAGAGGGTGGTGAACAGCTGGGGTGCAGGTGGGTTGCAGGTGGAAGTTAGCGAATTAGATCGTGCAGGACCTGGAGAGCCAGTTAAGGGTACGTTTGGATTTGATTGGCTTGCGCGGCAGGCTGTATCGTCACTAGTGGGGGCATGCGGTCATTTGTCTAACGGACCTTTGGGAGGTGAGAGGACGGTCAGAGTAAGGAATGACAGTGACAGTAAGGAATGACAGTGTCTCGTGTTGGAATGGGAGCAGTGGGGATGGAGAGGCATGGGCAGGCGGGGTGTTGTATTTGGCGGGACTGACACAGTGTCCTGGGGCTGGATTTGGGAGCAGGAGGAGAAAAGGAATCAAGGATGGTTCCAATTGAGCAACAGGGTGGGTGCGGGGATCGTTCACCCAGATGGCTGGACCAGGGAGCGAGTGGCTTCAGTGTGGCAAAGCTTTCTAAGCCCAGTACGTTTGGGAGGCATATTAGACATGGAGGCAGCAGTGTGGAGGCGTGGGGCGCCGAGAGTGGGTCTGAGCCCTGAGTGTGCCTGGGGAGACCGTGGGGAAGCAAGAGGGCCGAGAGGAGAACGCGGGCCGGTCGGGCGACCCTGGCGCGGGAGGGGCCAGCCTCGGAGATGGGCAGGAAAGTTGGGAAAAGGCAGTCACACGGCTGCACAGAGAATACAGGACGGCTGAAAGGAGAGGACAGAGGGCTGAGCCCTGGGCTGGTGAAAGGAAGGCCATCAGCTGCCTCAAAAAGAATGGTTTTCAAACAGTGATGAGGGCAAAAGCTCCTTTGGAGTGAGTTATACAGGAAGGGGGAATGCGACTGGTTCCTGTGTGGTGTGGTGTGGCGAGGAGAGGCTGGCTGCCCGGAACTGCTCGGAGGAGTCCACGCAGGGCTCCTCAGGGTCGTCAGGAGGCAGGGGCTCTGGTGGGACTCACCTGGAATTAGACTCGTGGGGTTAGAACTTCTGCCAGCGAAGCCGTTGTCATTCAGGACCACAGGGAAACAGCTGCACGTACCGTAGGGTATGTTTTACTGATTTGAATAGAAAGCCCAACTATTTTT
This sequence comes from Sturnira hondurensis, assembly GCF_014824575.4. Lineage (NCBI taxonomy): Eukaryota > Metazoa > Chordata > Mammalia > Chiroptera > Phyllostomidae > Sturnira > Sturnira hondurensis. The sequence continues at coordinate 11,102,163 of NW_028091156.1, forward strand.
AGCATAATTGAACACTGTGTCCAGGGCGAACTCACGAGAGGTTAAGTAGGCAGTGAATGCCCTGCTTTGTAGGTGGCTGATGCAAAGTCTGAATAATTTACAGAAATAAAGTCCATTCTTCAAATACCAAGTAGCTCATTGAATACGCTGGCATTCCGGGGCACGGATGCACAGGACGAGAAGAATATGCTCTATTGTACATGACATCGGGACCAGAGACAGAAACAGGATGTCAGCAGATCCAGCAAAGGTTACTGTGGTGGTTACAGCCACGGTGGCCGGCTCTCTCTGCCCAGGGGTGAGCGAGGCAGGCCTTCAGAAGCAAACAAACACGCTACCCCCAAGAGAAGCAACATTTTGAGACAGAGCCAACTTGCAGAATGTCCTGTGCGGGCTCCTCTCCGGGGCTGTGAATCTGGGGACAGTGCCTTTTGGGGTGCGTAACAGAACTCACTGAGAGCTGGGGCGCCTCTTCCCTTTCCTAAGGAGAGGAGTGGGATGGGCTTAAGGGTCCAGGAGCTGGTGCCAAGAGGTGGGCGTTGCTGTCCCGGTTGTTTCCTGACTCCCCCTCCGTGAGCATATGCTCGGCTTGGCTCCTCTGCGCTGTCTGGAGGAGGTTCCAGAGTGTTCTGGGCAGAGCTCACACTTGCTGACGGGTGCCTTGCACCCACGCCGCTTCTCGCCAGGGAGAGGCTGGCAGCCTGAGAGCTGCCCTCTGTGCGACGCCAGGTGCCGCAGTCTTCGATTGCACGGGTCGTGCTGCAGGTTAGCCAAGAGCACGTCTCAGCTTGCTTTGCTGATATTTGGGCAAAGGAGGGGTGTCCCAAATAGTCCAGGGTCAAAATGCTGACCAGGATGACTGTACCAGGGGACATCATCAATGCCCATGAAAACAGTGTGTCGACTCCAGGGCACACTCTGAAGAATTAGTTGTTACCGTGGTAGACATTAGTGTGTCTTCATGGCTAGAATAGGTACTGTTGACCAGGATTTGAAAATTCAGATGTTTCAAGTCTGGAAAGGCAACACAAATATTTAGATCAGGGTAACAGTCATGGGTAGTGGGCCCTGTAGAAAACTAAGCCTTCCATTAGGGTGCAAGAGGCCTTTGCAGGGGTGGGGGAGGGCCTGCCAGCCAGTAATGCAGCATCATAGAACAATGCAGTTTTCCAGAGGGAAGGGACCTTTCAGATTGTGAATTCTTTGTTCCACCAATAAAAAAATGGAGGTCAAGTTTCTTGACTCTGCTCAAGCCACACAGGCACTGAGTGGCAGAGCTGGGGCCAGGTCTCAGTGCCCGGTGTCTTGTAGGTCAAGTGTGTCAGGGCAGGTCCGTTGGTAAAGCCAAAGGCTGGGGCTTCGCCAGCACCATTGTCTCAGCCACAAGGGAACGGGGCGGGGCTCTAGCACGTGTTTCTTTTTCTCAGAAGATAGTGTTCATTCATTACAACACCCGCTTTTTTACCTTGACCACAAAACTGTTTGAACCAAACAAATTCTTGTTTTCAATGTCACAGGACAATATACCCTTGGTTGTGAGCAAGCTGTAAAATCAGTGGAATATGCAGGGAATTAAGGAAGTTTGCACCCCAAGGGGGCTGAGTGTGTAGACAGTGGGGCCATTTATAAAAGGAAGGTCTGTGGCAAGCAGACCGTAAAGAAATGCACCATGTGAGTTACACGCAGCCACGCAGGGCAGACCTCCCACACTGCAGGGAATGCAGGGCTGGTTTTAGACAATAGGATTTAAGCAAGATGTTGCTTTGGAAAATGAGAGCATTTGTATTGATGTTTGATGTGTCCGTTGGTAAAAGCACTTTGGAAAATAGTTTGCATTTCGTGAAAGTAGGAAAGTCCCACCCTCAGATGCAGTGCTCCAGGGTGGCAGAGCTCACCCGTGTGTCAGGAGACACTAAACCAGTGCTCACAGAAGCACAATCCTTGGGGCCACAGTGGCGGAAACAAGCCCAGTGGGCACCTACATTTACAGTGGAGTAACACAGGTGTGAACAGACGGACCGCAGCGATGGACGGACATCAGCGAGGGTGAAGAGGAAAAGCAAGCTGCAGAGAGAGGGCAGGGTGGGGCAAAAGTAGGTTTTCAGCTGTGAGTATGCGAAACACAGTTTATTCATGTTGCTATTTACTAATTATTGTGTTATTTTCGAGATGAATAACTGTAAACCTACTTTTTCCCCCACCCTGTATAAAGAGTTTTTTTTTTTTGTAAAATTCAAAAACCAGTTGACATGAACATAATGCTGATGAAAAGGTCCATGTGAGTTCACACTGTACAGAAAATAAGGCAGTAATGGACATAAAACAAGGACAGTGTCCACTTAGGGAGGGAGGGAGGGAGACAGACAGACAGATGCAAATGGGTAAGAGATGCGGGGCCTCAGAGCTATCGATGGTGTTCTCTTTATTAAGATGGTGCTGGGTTCATTATGTTCTTGGTTTTAACTTTTTTTCTATTTTTTCCTTGTATATAAAATTGAGGTTGTCAGAAGTATAAAAACTAAAAGCAATAATTGGAAAAGGATATTTGAATAATTGCCTTGCTTATTCCCTCTTTAATGATAACTGGGTATTTAATTTTACATTAAGAATTTGTATATGTATGTGTGTGCACATATGTATGTATATATCTAATTTCAGTACAATTTTTTGTTATAAAAATATAATAATTTACCAACTTAATCATTTCTAAGGGCACACTCCGGTAGTGTTAAGTATATTCACCTGGTTGTGCAGCTGATCTCCAGAATTTTTTCATCTTGACAGTCGGAGACTTGATGCCCATTAAACAGGAAAGTCCCACTTCTCCTCGTCATCCCCCCCCCCCTCCAGCCCCCGGCCCCGTGCCCCTGGCAACTGCTTCTTACTTTCTGTCTCCCTGGATTGGAGTTCTCTGGGCACTTCATACGAGTGGCATCATAGTGTTTGTCTTTTTGTGACCTATTTCATGTAGCATAACGGCCTCGAGTTTTACCTGCATTGGCATCTCTCAGCATTTCCTTTTAAGGCTGGCTACCCTTCCCTGGCGTGCACAGACCACAGTTCCGTTTATCCATTCACTCACCAGTGGCGACTCGGGCTGCTTCCGCCCGCTGGCTATTGTGACTGCCGGTGCGTGAACATGGGTGGGCAAATATATCCTTGAGATCTTGCTTGCAGTGCTTTGGAAATGTCCCTAGAAGTGGAGTTGTTGGATCATATGGTGATTCTATATTTAAGTTTTTGAGGAACTGTTTCATATAGCAGCTGCATCGTTTTGAGTTGCTGCCAACAGCGCACAAGGGTTTCAGTTTCTCTAAATCTTTGCCAATACTGACTTTCCATTTTTTCAATAGCAGTCGTCTTAATGTGCGTGAAGTGATACTGTGGTTTTGACCTTCACTCCCCTAACGATTCGTGATGTTCAGTATCTTTTCATGTGCTTGTCGACCATCTGTCTGTGTGTCGTCTTTGAGAAATGTCTATTGTCATTTTTTTTAGTTTTAGGCATTGAAAAAAATAAATTCTGTATATTAACTGCTTATCAAATATATGACTTACAGATATTTTCTCCCATCCCTTCAGTTGCCTTTACTCTAACGGCAACTTGCAAGCTGTTGGTTCTGACAGAGTCTCACTCGTTAAATTTTTGCTTTTGTTGCCTGTGTCTTTGGTATCACAAACGCAGTGTCATGAAGCTTTCCCCCAGGTTTTCTGCAAAGAGTTGCATAGTTTTAGGCCTTACGTTCAGGTGTTTGATTCATTTTGAGTTACTTTTATATATGGTGGAAAGTAAGTCCAATGACTTTATTCTTTTGTTTTGTTGATGACCGGCTTTCCCAAGGCCCTTTGAAGAAGAGGCCGCCCTCTCCCCATTGAGGTGAGGACATGGCAACCCCGTCAAAAACCACATGGAGGTTAGGAATGATGTCTTGTCAGGGCACCGAAGGCTTCATTCACTTGTTGCTGAGTCCCCATTTTAGTGTTTGAGTCGTCAGCTTTGAGCCACATTCTTCTACTTCCCTATCCTACTCACTTTTAAGACTTTAAAAATTCCCTTGGGTTCACCGTAACAGGTCTGTGTGGATTTCTTTCTGTTCACGGGGGTGAAGACGTTGGGGGACACCTAAGTCTGGGGATGGGCAGCCTTCATTAGTCCCCTATCAGTGTTTCTTCAGTTAGTGGTTCTCATCGATTCTTTTTTTAATCTTTTCTCCCCCTGGGAATCTGAATAGAGCTATAGTACATCTTCTCAGTCTGAATTTCATGTTTCTTAGCCTTTTAGACTCAATGTATTTTTCTGTCTCTGTGTTACATTCTGCACTCAGTCTTTAGCTCGATCTTCCACTTCGTTAACTTTCTTTTTTGCTGTTCTGATAAATTAGTTAACCCATCCATTGAGTTTTTAGCATTAATATTATACTTTTCATTTCTATTTATAGCTTTTCAAATCTACTGGTTCACAGTTTTGATAGTTTCTTATTCCTTTGTCATATTCTTTTACAAGCTTTTTCTTTGAAATTGTTGATTGTTTGTCGTTTAAATTCTGTGTCTGATAATTCAAGCCCTGCAGTTTTTGTGGGACTGATGTATAATTTGGTGAAGAGTTAGTTTCCCTCTCGTGTGGTCCTTTCCTGATGTGATTTTGCGTTTTCATGGTGCGCTTCTGGTGGCCGAGACCTTCATCCCTGTGAAGTCTTGGGGGCCTGGGGCAGAGTGGCTTCCCCATGGGCACCACATGGCCCCCTCCACCAGGCATCTCGGGGCACCGCAAGATGGCCTGGTGTAGGCTACTGCTCCACTTGAGGTTTTTCAGGCCATGAAAGTGATACAGATTCTGACCCCACATCTGCTAGTGAAGTTAGTCTGTGGCTAGGAATTCTCAGGTGAGACTTTGTTTCTCTCCACTCGTGGCTCATGCCAAGTTCGGCAACCCCCTCGCCGTCTTCCCAGTGGTGCTGTTATTTGTGTCCGTCTGCCTCCCACTGACGGGGCGCCTCCATGTGGGCATGAGCATTGTGGAGGGTGGGATCTGACTGCTGTCCTGGACTCCTTCGGCTTGTTCCCTGTGTCCCAGTGTGCGGATGAGAAGCAGGCGGCCTGCACGTGCTTTCGGAGGCGTCTTCGGGCTCAGCGCTGGGCCCCCACTTGCTGTATCTTCATTGTGTTTGGCCTCTGAAGGTTGCTCCGCTCTCTTCTCAGATCAGATGAATTCAAAAAAATATTTTTAAAGTGTAGCATATTGAAGATGTTGAGTTGGAGGATGTCTAGCCTGCCATAATGCTGGGTATAGAATTCCTACTTGGCTTTGAAACTTTGGACAGTTTTAGCTTCCATGTATTGTAATCAGTCATTTATAATTTAATGTGATTTATCGTATTTCCTCCAGTAGAATAGATTGTAACCTCCTGTTCACTTCTGGGATTGCGTGGGTAGTTTAAAAAGCTCAGCGTTTTGTTACGTTGGCCGCTCTGATAGATGAGCCCTAGCACCTCAGTGTGTTAACATGGGCGAGATGCCCCTCCTGCTCACATCAGCCGTCTCGGCGGCAGAGGCACTTTGAGCATTAGTGTACGGCTTTCAGACAGCAGTGGAGGAGACTTGCCCTGGGGCCTCTGCAGGCCTCCGTTGCAGGGCCTGTCCTAGGGGGTGGAAGTGTGGTCCTGGGAGAGGTGTCAGTTTTGGAACCTGCGTCTTTGGTGGCCAGTCAGTGCCTGTGACAGTCCTCTTCTCTGGCCACCGTGTCTCTCTGTTCGTGTCCACCTCTTGCCCAGAGGAGAAAACAGAGACCCATCCCATTAGGCGTCCAGCTCAAAGCCAAGGACCCTCCGTGGTGAGCAGCCCTCCCCCTGGTCACAGGTTCTTGCTGGGCGTGTCAGCCTTGCAGTCACAGCCATGTCAGTGTGTCTTCACGTCCCTTGTGTGGGACGCGCCTTAGCTGGCCCTCATGTATCAGTCTGTCGGTCGGTCTCCCTGTGTTTTCTCCGGCCCCACCTGTTTCTCAGAGTTCTCTGTAACAGCTTCTGTCTTCATCTTCAAAAGAAATTCCCTGCTGTTTTTCCCCAGTGGGTTGCACTCTGAACTCTTACGGGGCCAGGAATACTCAACAGGCTCTTTGGAATCAGGGATCCTCAGCTTCCTGTGTGCCACGGGGTCCCTCTGCGGGGAAGCTCGCACCCCTGCACCCGCATCCCGCAGCATCTCCATGCGGAGGTGCTCTCTCCGATTCACACTGTCCTGACCGGCGCCCCCTCCTGTGGGCCGACTGGGACAGGACAGGCTCCACTGCTCGTTCGTTCCCCTCTGCCTCTGGCCACATCACCAGCTCGGATTTGTGACACCAGAGCCCTCATTCTATTTTCTCCTCGAGATCCTGTCCCAAGGGGCGCCTCTGTCCCAGAGCCCCCAGCCTGGCCCCGGCACCCGACGCCTGATCGTCGACGGGGTAAATCTTGCCACTCCTTCCGGCTCCATGTAAAGCAGTGCAGATCAAAGCCCCACAGAACAGAATGAAACAGAGCCCTCGGTTCCTTTTGGGAAAAGGTACTGCCTAGCGCCATGTGCCAGGACCCGGAGTCTCAGCCCTCACCCAGACAGGCTGACCTGCTACTACCCCAGGGCTGCGCTGTTCTGGGTGGTGGGGAAGTGAGGCGCCCCCGGGAGCCCAGAGTGTTTGTGTGGCACCGAGGAGGAAGGAGCACGAGGACTGTGTCTGGAACGAAACCCTGTACCGCGTGCGATGAGCTGGTCTTTCTCTCTCTGAGGATGTGCCTTCTCCCCGCAGTGTGGCCGGCTGCAGGCAGGCAGTGCGTGGGGCAGGCAGACCAGCCGCCTTGCTGCCTGGCCTGCAGGTATGGCTTTGGAGCGGGAGCAGAGCTGCTTAGGGTGAGTCGAAAAACTGGGCCCACGTGGAACCAAACCTTCACCTAGGACAATGAAAAGCAGATCATTTGGGGATTCCAGGACTAATCTGTTCTGCTTTCTGCACCCCGTGCTTGAGATTCTTCTGCGTTGGTTTGTAAACCTCAGTCCCTCCTGGGCTTCCAGGAGCTCAGGGGTTTGCTGGGAATTCTGTGGGGCCAGGAGGGCCACCTGGCGCCTTTGTACTGCAGGACAGCGTTGGGAGGCAGAGAGCCTGCACCAGTGATTACTTGCTTTTTTAAAAACTGAATGTATTGGGGTGACATTGCTTCATAAAATGACATAGGTTTCGAGTGTACAGTTCTGTGGCACGTGATCTGTATGTTGCACTGGGCAACATACTGTCTACCTTATTTCACTTAGGGCAGTATTCTCAAGATCGACCCATGTTTTCGAATCTCCTTTTTCTCTGTCATCTCTGTCTTGCCTTCCTCCGTCCATTAGACCAGAAAGATGGCAGGTAGGCAGGACAAGAACTAAGCTCGCAGGAGACAAGGCTTAGTCCGCTCAGCCTGAGGGAATTGCTAAGTGATCAGAAGTTAGCTAATGAGGACAAATAGACCATCTATTCCTGAAGACGAAGCAAAACACTAAAAATAAGCTCTGGGGGAGGAGGGGAGATGGAGGAAGAGATTCACACTTCCTCATGCTTTTTGTTCTCCAAAATGTTGAGAGGCATGTGAGGGGATTACTTGAAAAATTCAGAAGTTAAAGCTTGAATAAGTTAATTATTTCAGTGAAGAGAGGCTGTTGATTAAATAAAAATACGGCAAATTACAGAAGAGTTTCAGGAAGACAAGTGAGAGAACACGCTTTATATAAATGTCCCAACCCTCTGACGCCTGAAACTGTTGGAGGTGCCATTTGAAAGTTACAAAGAAAAAAAGCTGTTATTGTGATAGAAGGAAATTCTGAAATACTAATCCAAAAAAGATTTTAAAAAACCCCCAAAACCTAGTTCATCTAATGACAGGATTAAATTTGATCGATATTTTCCCAAACCTGTGTAACAATTTAGTTGATGAACTTGAAGGGAAACCTTAAAACGTTTGAAACGCAGTATCTGGGGACACGTATTACTGCATGACGGCACCCATTCGTCCAAACCCTTTCTTTCAAAACCGCGCCTCTTCCCCAGCTTTCCGACCCGCTTGCGGGGAGGAGTCCCTGCTGGCTGGTCGGCGCTGAGGCTCCCTTTGTTCAGAAGGATCCAGGCGATGATGGTGAAACTTGGAGAAATGCAAGGCGACCGGGTAGGCTGGACTCAGGTGTCTCAGTGAAATAGGAGAGGGAGCCCGAACCATGGCCTGAGTGGGAGGGACAGGCAGGGACGGCCAGAGTGTTCTGGGATATGGGAACAGTGGAAAGGAACGGAAAGGAGTACTTCAGAAGTGTGACTGTGAGTTAAAATTGGAAGCACACTGAGGTGCCTAACTGCATATTAGGATCCATTTCCCATGCGCTTCGGCTGCTCCTTGAATGCAGCGGAGTGGCCACTGTGACACAGGACACTCCCTCCTCTGTTCAGGTGAGAATTCAGTGACAGTCCCCACGACGGACTCAGACACCAAAGGTCTCTGAGACCAATGACGTAACTCATGAAAAAAATCCATCACTGCATTCCTTAAATAGTTTGTCTGATGGCAATTTGAAAATGGTTAGTTGTTTCTCATGGTCCTCCTGGCCATAAACACGTAAATGAGATAAATGAGTTGGCTGTGTAGTTATTTGTTGGAAATGACTGTTTTTGTTTATTTTTTCAGCATCTTACCAGCACAGTTCTTTAATTTGGGGGCTTGTTAAGAGGCAAGCAGGGAGCAAAGCTGGGAACATGACAATTACAGTTCTGTTAAAATGTTTTTCGGTTTCCTCAGGCCTCTGGCTCTGCGTTTCTCAGGCCCTGAAAATTACGCTCCTCGGGCCTAGCAGTTCTTTGGTCACGTCTGGGCGTCAGTCCAACACCTGCAGGGCTGGCTCATGCGGATGGAGAAATGCAGGCCATTCGTCTTTGGCACTTTCCCGGTGGGTGCCCCTGAGCCATCAAAGATTATCCTGCCACTTATAAATTGTCCTCAGTCCTCTGGGAGTGAGTGACCCACAGGAATAAGATTTGGGGGTAGGAGACCCTGGAAGACTGAAGAGCCATCCATCCATCCACCCGTCCCTTCATTTAATCCCTGTATTGTGACCAGGTAGCAATGACAGTGAGTTTACACGTTCTGAGTGCCCAGCACATCCCAGGAGAGGCTAGAGGCACCGGGCTTGGGTCACAGGCTCACTTCACCTCCACGGCCACTCAACGAGCTGGACTCATGCCTTTGCCCAAGGAAGGTGCCAGCGTGGTGTGGTTGGTGCTCCTCAGCCCTGGCTACATGCAGCAGTCACCTAAGGACCGGAGGAGGCTGGTACCTGGCCCACCTGCAGGGCTCCGGGCATCGCTGGTGGAAGGGTAGAGCCCTCCCTCAGAAATTACAGATGCCACAGGGAATGTTCGTATGGGGACTGCTGCCCGATTAGGGTGTGAAAGGTTTTACTCCTTTGTCTTCCTTTCTTTCTCTCTTTTTTATTATCCTTCCACTTTTAGAATTTCACTAATTAATGCATCGTTCTATTTTTAAACAAGTGAGTCAAGAAAATGAACCCCAAGCAGAAATGATTTATAAGTGATCAATACTTTTACATTTTGCTCACTTTGAGTATTCAAGGCATAGCTAAATGACATCATTAGAATAAAAATCAAATCACAGCACAGCTGTGTGAATCATGAAAACAGATGACAGCTTTCGTCCCCACTTGGGCTCCTTGTTTTGAGTTGGGCCTTTGTGCATCTCTCCCTTACGCTGCGTGTGCCCATGCCCCCCCTCGTTCGCTCCCCATCTCCATTATTCTGTGGGCGTGTGAAAGCTTGACATTATCATGGCCTCCTCAAGGTCTTCCGCAGGTGCCACGAGACGCACTTTGCATTCCTTATCTGCAAGAAGGCAAAGTGTGGAAAGTAGGGAAGATGAAAAACCAACTTTAATGATATCCACCCTTACTTCTGGTTCTAATCTGCGCCGAAAGATATTGTGGCCTAAATTACAAAATATATTATCGGGTTCACTCTTCGCAAGTTCAAATTGAACTCCATGGAATATGGAACAGAGGAAATTATTTACAATCTACTCAGTTGCCAGCCCTTCCTTTGGGCTGAAAAGAATGCATTTGTATTCCGGTGATGTCCTATTGTGCTGCTCCATCTCTACCATCCCTTAGGACAGGGAGAGAGTTGGAAGACAGACAGAGATGCCTGCTAAGCTCCCAGGTTCCAGGCAGAATGAGTGATGAGAATAAAATGCATGTCTAGGCAAACAGTCCTCCTTAAGTGGCACGTAAATAAATAGTATACGATAATAGACTTTGCCTGGGACAATTATTTTTATTCTGAAGTGTAGCTGCCTGACTATACAATATTTAAAAATGCAGGATATTTTTTTTTGTCTTAGGAAACCATGTTATCAACAACTGGAGTCAAAATGATTGTTATGTAGAAGCCAAGAGCATGACTTGAAACGGTAACGATCTTCTTTGTCATTATCACCAAGGGCTAAAAAAGAAAGCAGGCTTAGGATTAGTCAGCTGATGACCTTTGCCACCTGAGCAGCCGTGTAAAGCTGCCCCAGGAAAGGAAAAGTGGGGAGCGAGTAGCTTGCTCTGAAAAGCATCAGGACCCCTGAGCGATGGTCAGCCTTGGCTTTAGTGTGGCGTCTTGCAGTGGAAACCAGTGCGCGCGGAGGTATTCCCTCTACCTTTCCTCTCTCATGTTTGGTACCGAGAGCGTTGGTCCATCTCCTAATGCCCTTCACTGCGCGCGCCTTGTAGCACCGGAAAACGCGTTTCCCTGAGTGGCCGCGATGCTCCACAGCTAGTGTTTGTTGTCAGTGCCTGGCGATTTCTGTGATCATGGACCAGTGCATTGGATAGCTAATGTCGAGTGTCATTAATAACGCAGCAATTCCGAACTGATATTTGCAACCTGCCTGAAAAATTGCTACCAAAGCTATTATTCTTCACCTAATGAGGGACTTTCCCAGACTCTTAATGAACCTGGCCACCCTCCGGTGCGATGTTCAATACTAACCTGCGGACCGTGCTGTCCCAGGCCAGACTCGAAATTCATCAACCCCTGTCCCGTGGGTAAAATCGTTAGGAAACAATGCATTATTAAAGAGCGTTTCGGATGCACGGGGTTTGGAATTGCTATTGATGACAAATGTTGCTAATGTTTTCCTGCAAAACCACCGCAGTGAAAAGCCCTGGATCTAACCCTCCAAGCCGTGCTGAGGGCCTACAGTGGAATATTCCACTGCCTGCGTCCTCACAGACCTGGAGCGGCAGCGTCTCTGCCCACTGCCTGGGGCACGCAGCAGCAGGGCTGGCGGGGAGGATGTTGCCAGGACGCAGCGTTGTATTAGTGAATTTCCTTCCCACAGAATACTCATCAGCTCTTCATTTATTCAGCAGATGAGCTGTGCTCTCTTCACCCAGCAGAATAAGGTCCGAGGCAGGTGGATAAATGCGGCCCTTTTGTGGCTGGCATTGAATTCTGTTGATTCTACGCGCCCCTAGTAAGGAAAAGGAACATAGTTATAAAAAAGTACCAACAACTTCATTGTTTTATTTTCCAAGACACATGACCATTTGTGTTGTCTCTGAGATCTTTCACACATTTGACTTGATCTTTTCAAAGGTTCTGTCTGGTAGCCAACATTTTCACGGTTATATACTATTAAAAAGATTACTTTTATCTATTAAGGGGGAATTCTGATGAGGAGGGGTTTATTTTATTGCTAGTTGTATTCTGTGCCCTCATTTACAGTTGAAATGGCTGTTGCCGCCCCCAGACATGCCCCATCTGAAAATGACTATCAGTCAGCGGACCTGGGAGCCCAGGCCACAAAGCAGACATTTGAAGAAAACCTTTGTTTATTAATTGCTAAATTCCCTGTGCATAAGTGTGGGGCTCGTATACCTCCAGCAACGGCTGCGGCCAGAGGAATGCTTGCTTGTGGGAAGCACCACTGTGTGTCTGGGGTTGTGTGGAGAACCCAGAGGGATGGGGACATGGGTGGGCAGGGGCACAGCGGCAGTTTGGAGAACACCTCAGTCTCTTTCTTGGCTCAGATGTCTTCGCTGTTTTCCATCTCGTACTATTTCAAAAGTAGAATGTTAAGTAGCTGTCGTTAGTTTTAGTCTTCATATATGGCAGGCTCTGTCTGTGCACTGGGCGTGTATTAACTGATTTAATCCTGACCACAACCTTATGAGGGTAGGGACTACAGCTGTCCTCTTTTTAAAGAAGAGGGTTGTTCTGCTTTGGTTTTGTCCACATTGCTGCATGCCCTGCTGTGTGGTTGGCCACGAGGTTTGGGAGGGGCACGTGAAGTCCAGTGCATGGGAGCAAGCGTCTGTGTGCACTTGCAGCAGTTAAAAACTGCCTAAACAACTAGTTATGGCCAAGCAGAGATGAGAATGGAGGTTTCTGACCACTGTGGGCGCGAGTGGCTGGGGCCGGGGCTGGGGCTTCAGCCCTCCCTGGGGCCTCGCAGTTGAGCTGGATCAGCTTAGCGGGGTTTGATTACTTCTTCCTTGAACAGAAGTTAAAAAAAATGGTTTCTTAGCTTTTTATTTCATGTTTATTTTTTTTAGAGCATACTTAGGTTCATAGCAAAATTGTGGGGAAGGTACAGGAATGTCCAACCTGCCCCCTGCCCTACACATCTCTGAGCATCTTCATCTCTAAAATTCTATGGCACAAATTTAGTCTTTCTACTTTTTTAGGATCTCTTCCCTTAAGTTTTCATGTGCCAGTGTGTCAGCCATTTGTGTAAAAGAGGACGTTAAAGTTTACAACCGTGGGTGACTTTATTTCAGAAAGTCATTCAACGTAGAAACTTGGACTGTCATATTTTCTCCTCAGTAAATGCCCAACATCCCAATTAGGTTTAACAAAGGCACACTATGAATCCTAAATTGAAAGAAAAAGCATTTATTTTTCGAGCCTTACCCTTTTAAAAGGGAGAATGTAACATAAATCAGCTTAAAATAATGGTACAAGATAGCAAAAACCTGCACATTGATGTAAAAATACCCTTTACCATTGTCCTGCTTTCATTCTTTCCCCAAAGTCCCTCTCAGTACCCCAAAAATGTGTTGCCCAGCGATGCATGCACTTGTCCACCGTCGGCGCCCACCAGAGTGACGGCACCAGGATGGCGGGGACGTGTTTTGCTTGCACAGCACAGGGTAGGGCGCAAGTAGGTGTCCAGTTGTGAGTGCGTGCACCATGGAGTTTATCATTGCATCATTGTTTGGTGATTCCTGTACTGTTTTTGCGTGAACAGCTGTAACCCTACTTTTGCCCCACCCTGTGTGTCTGTCTGCAGGACCTCAGGGCAGTGGGCCCCAGAAGAGCCAGTCCAGGCCTACTGGGTCCCTGCCCCAGCCTGCAGCCCTGCCGTGGCCAAGGACTGACCCCAGGGTGGCAGTGTGGACAAAGGCAGGTGTGGCTGGGTCTGCCTCCCCCCTCTGCAGCAGCTCCTGCCCTGTGGCAGAGGCGGTACAGCTGTGTACTGATTAAGTTAATGAGCTGAAACAGTGACTGTTCATATCATGATGAAAACAACCCCCCATTTTAAGACCCCTTGTACTTCTTCATGGTTCTCTAGTCCCCAGTGGGCCCAAGTTCTCACCCCAGAGACACCCCCTCCCCGGTGCATCCTGCAAGGTCTCATTCAGGAAACATTTGGCCTCGTGGGCACCTGCTGGGTTGGATCTCCATCTGAAGAGCCTTCCATACATGTCCTTTCTCTTGCTTTCCTGTCCTGTCTTTCTACGAACACTCCTTTATTGATTTTTTTTTCCCTCTAGCCATTTCTACCTTCGAAGCTTTAGCATTGCTTTGAGCATCGTGTTGCTGGCTTAAATGATCTCTAGCACAGAATTTTGAACTTTGGAACTGTTGCCTGCACCCCTATGATTCAAAGAAATCCAGAATTCTTCAGGGCTACGGTTTAGGCTTTGCTTTGCTTTGCTTTTAAAGGCTTATTTTAGTTGCGCTTTTTTTTTTTTTTTTGGTAGAGGGAGTGGGAAGAAAAAAAAGAAATGAAGGGTGTGGCTTAAAAGATCCTCTAGGATTATTTAAAATTTTTTTAAATTAAAAAACCGAGCTGAGAATGAAGACTTTCCATGCTGCTTTTTATTCTAGGTTTTCAGGTTCTTCATAGATTTTAGTTGGTCAGAAACATAAAATACAATAAAAATTTCCTTGCCAAAGACGTTCGATCTGTGAATTGATTTCCTCCCACTTACAGGTTACTAAGTCAGTCTGTAGCCCTGCCGTGAATGCTGGCAGGACACTACCAGGTCAGAGGGCAAGGACTTCATTGCTCGGGATTCAGCAAGAGCTTTAGCGCATTTGTGTTGGGTCACCTTGACCCCAGTTGCTACGGAAGTGACACCAGACAGCCCAGGGGTATGCTAAGCACACAGTGGCTTTGTATCAAGGCTAGGGAACACTGAGTTTGGGAACCGACTCCACTGCTTTTGTAGCAAGCTGTCAACAAAACCTGCTCTGTCTGCAGGAGGTGGCCTCGGCTGTCCAGGTCACTCAGCCCTGAGAGGACACCTCGGGGAAGGTGGTCAGGGCCTTGCTCCCTTGCTGCAACAGTGTGAGAGGTAGGAGAGCAACAGGCTTGGCTTTCCTAGGAAGCAGAGCAGTTGAAGCAGCAGAAGCCAACCCGGGCTGGTTTCTATAGAAGGAGTGAACTCGAGAGGCGGGTCTGTTATCTCTGCAATATCGCAGGTGCTCCCAGGGGCGCCACTGAGCCTGCAGTGCTTGTTTCTTAGAATCCCTCTCTACCAGCAAATGAATATTGGCAGCTTGCACCTGATTATCGCTTTTCTCTTAGACACTAAAGTTTAAACCCTAATTAAAAATAGGTCATTTCTGATTAAATAAAAATCTGTTTGGAGAATGAACACTTGAACGTTGGTAGTTTAGGTTCTCTAGAAGTCTGAATGCTGTGGCTATATAACCGCTCAATGCTGAAACTTGTTTACTGAAGTTTCTTATTAAAAATGCTCTGTATTCTGCTGGGCTCTTGTCCACATGAATGTCCTTTAAGGAAAGAAAGGAGGACCTTCCAACACAGGTGACTCATCATGGAGTTCGCATGTCACCCTTTGAAACCCATGCAGGGCAGAAACTGGTGTGGAGCCAGTGAACAGGGTCGTGTTAGTGTTACGAACACTGTCATCTGTCCTTCGTCATTTTTCAGTGGGGAACTCAGCTTGGCTTCCTGGGCAGAAAATCATCAGGGAAGGGAGTTTTTGTTTCTGATTCTCTTCAGGCATCAGGATGTTGGCATAAAGGCATGAACGGGGCAGTGGAGACTTCTCTTTTTAAAGGGAGGAACCACACAACTCTGAATGAAAAGGGAATTAGGCAAAATGGTGGAAATCTGCACTTGAGTCATTACTGGACAAGAGTCCTTTGGGACAAAAGCACTTAATGGATTGTCACTCCTTCCTGTTGGCTGGCTAGAAATGGTAAAGCACGAAGTGGGTTTTGAGTTATGAAATGCTACACACACATCAGAAGGAAGACTCCACTTGGTTATTCAGTTTTTAGGTGGTGGCAACAGAGCTCAGAGTCCTAACGCTGGCAGACAGGGATTGGGACGTCCTTTCCCTGTGACCCTGAGCATGGGGCTGGCCCTCAGAACAGCAGTGACAGACATGTGGCACTGTGGAACAGAGCACACTGGGTCCCCTTTCCTGCTGGCCACAACTGTCTTTAACCTAATCTTACAATTTTAACTGACATCATCAGGCCCCTGCAATGTGGAATGCACGTTTCTGTTTGGTCACACCCAAGGCTGAGCATGCACGGGAATGGTGCTCCATTAAAGTGCTTTTGTCCGAAAGAACTCTTGTCCAGTGATAAATCTCAGGTTCAGATTTATAAAAGTTTTACCTGAATTCTCTCATGTAAGAGACAAACACAAACCATATTAATTAGTTCAGATAATGGAGTGCTGAAGGAATCCAGAAATTCAGGAAGTTGATTGATGCAACCCACCACATTAATAGACGAAAGGAGAAATGTGATTATCTTGATCAGTGCAGAACAAAACACTTGATAGTGATTAATACCGGGTAGTGGGGACTTCTCAAACCTCTGAGTCGCCTGCCATAAGGCACACAGTGATTGATTCGATACCTGAAGTAAGGTTTTCTCTTTAATGAAGGCAGCCATGCGCACGGTTAACAACAGGCCACTGACGTAGTGGAGGCGAAATTCCCAGTGCCGAGCATGAATGGGATTTGCTGTTCAGGACCTGAGTAATGTGTCGGGGGCTGCTCCCCACAGCTCTGTCTTCGTTGTGAGGAGGGGCAGCCTACACTGAGGTGGGTGTCCCGTATGGAGAAGGGAATGCAGCTCAATGTGCAGCTCTTAGTAAACAGGAAAAAAAAGGAAGGAGCTACAAAGCAAGACTCTATTAATGTAAATTGGAATCTGTGTACACAGCAGGAAAACACAGCCTTTCAGTAGCCCAAATAGATGCAAGAGTATCTCTAACATGTGAGGATGTCTCTTCTGCACAGAAGGAAGTGGGGCTTGAGGTTGGAGGGAACGAACAACATGTGAGGGCCTCGTTTGGACCCAGGATGATAGGGTGCACGACCTCGG
Source organism: Sturnira hondurensis (assembly GCF_014824575.4). Taxonomy (NCBI): domain Eukaryota; kingdom Metazoa; phylum Chordata; class Mammalia; order Chiroptera; family Phyllostomidae; genus Sturnira; species Sturnira hondurensis. The sequence goes on from NW_028091156.1 coordinate 11,118,814, forward strand.
GAACATGGTGACCTCAGCTCTGCAGTGGGGAGTGGTCAAAGGAGGCAGGGTGAGCTCTTGTGGACCCGTGACAGGAGGGCCAGCTTACCCCGATGTGGTCAGCCCAGCTCCTCCCGTGCGTGGCCAGGCAGGTGTCTCCCAGGATCTGCTCTGCCTGCACCGGTGCTTCAGGAGCCCTTCCCTGCTCTGCTGGTGGGTCCTGGACTGAGCACCACCCTTACCTCCTGGCTCTGTGGGCCCATCCTGGACCAGGGGCCTGTGTTGCAGCACCTATTTCGGCTCTCATCCTGGGATGCTGTAACACCTTTGTGGTTGACGTTGGCCATCACCTAGGATCCGGTGTTTAGTTGTGGCTCTTTCTGTGGTGACTAGGAGACTCCGGGTTTGAATAACAAAAACAAAATTTGCCTGTATCAATTAATACCATCCACACATAGGCATTCAAGGCTTCCCATCTGTGAGACCACTTATCTAAAAATAAATGAAGGAGTAAATGAAGGACATGAGGTCAAACATCCCTAGAGACTTTCCTTTAAACACTTCACATGTGTAAACTCCTTGAAGTAAAAAGTTGGCTGTGTGCATGTGTGTGTGTGTGCGCCTGTGTGTAAAAGTCAGCATTGTTTTGGAGTATGACTAACCTCATCCCCTACCAATCCTTGTTTTCTTACTCTCTTTCTGGTGTTTCAAAGTCCCTAAATCAAATTTTATGTATCTGTAGACCTGGGGGAAATGATTGCTTCCTAATCTTTTTTTGAGGCTGTTATGAGTAAAACAGAAAATGGCATTTCTGAAATGCTTTTAAGTATTGCTCCATCTGGAAGCACGTAAGATTTGGGGACTTTCTTCATCTACTTGCCCGGAAAATTGAATGCCACGCAGCAAGGCAGCCCGCTGTTTAGGGGCACAAAGTTACAGAGAGATAAGTGTATGCTGCTTTCTACAGAGTAGGATCTTCATTTGTACAAAAGGGCTTAGCTCAGTCATTTTCGATAATAACTTGCCTCATAAGAATATGGCTTTGCTAAAAGAAATGTTGATTTTCCTATGTTTAAGAAAGGAGGTAGCCATTTTGCTCAGATGCATCCTCAGCATAATATACTTTGCGGGCACCTGCAAATCCTCCTTCATCTTAGTCTTCTCCATTTGCTCACTGTCGGAGTGACTCTCAGTGAGTCACTGCAGCTCACGTTCACATTTCCTGTTGGTTAAATAATACAAATGGCCTGTTCAACAAAAGCGCCAGGACCATGAAGGGACAACTCTTCATAATCTTCCAGAAAGGCGAGTTAGAGCTTTTCTCCATCTGTGCGGCCACCGTTAACCAAATTTCACTTCCCCGATCCCCCACCCCAGCCTGCCATCTGCGGGGGGTCACTTGGCATGGGGGCCGGTTGGTGCTCACAGGCCACAGCCAGAGCTTGCATTGATTTGTTTGGGTCACACAACCTTATGTTTGGCAGTCTTATCCTGGCCTTGGCATACAGACAGCAAAAGTTTCCTCTTAGTGACGGTCCCTTTGCGACGGCAAAGCCTTGAGGCCTTGGCTCTCTGTGCACCTGCACTGCCCCGCCTTCCACCCTGCTCCATTTTGCTAGGCCTCCTGACCAAGTCTGCAATTATCGGCTTTGCAGTGAGCGTGCACAAAAGTTTGATTTCTCCGGATGGTCTGGCTGGATGCTGATGCTTTTGTACTTATTTTTTGTTCTCTTATAAAAGTAACCATTTTTCTTTGTGACAAAAGTGGTCTGACTGCTTCTAGCTGTCAACGTACCAAGCTATGCAGAAAGGACAGAAGGACCCAGAAGTGTGGCCCTGTTAGGGGAGGCTTTTTGGTTCTGCCATCAATGCATTTCCAATGGTTTTAAAGAGCTGATCTACTATTTTGATGAGAAGAAAATGTCCTTGACACCTGGGACTCTAGGAGAATATGTTCTATAAAAATAAGTAAACACGTGTCTAGAGTAAGTAACATAAACTACCTTGATTCTAGTAAATCAAGCAAAAATGCTGGCTATTGGTTTTTTGTCTTAGGAGGACTTTTTTTTAAGTGGAGTTTTTCCATTTCAGTCTTTGAAAAGCATAATCCTTTAGATTTATAGGGATTCACTGCTGGTTCAAATGGGGCCCGAGCCAGGAAGGGCCTCCTGGGCACCGGGCCTTGGAAGCCCCTGCGGAGCTGTGTGGATCAGCAGGATAGCTCCTTCCTTCCGCTCAGAGTGCTAGGTAAACAAGGGCTAGCACATTGGAGGCGAACACCATTTTAGTCAGAAAGCTGCTAAGGACGGGGGCCACTAGCCTTTTTTCTTGGCCACGTAAGACAGGAACCAAGTACAGGGCTAGGTAAGTACCTGACTGAAAATCCCAGAGAACTTAGGACATGGAGCCAGACGGGGGGCACTCAGGCTGGGGGGCCACTGCCTTCTGATGGGGGCCCTTACAGTGTTTGCTATTCTGCCTCGTGCAGCTGAGTGGATTTAGCAGGATCACACATGACGTCTGGGCTGTAACTGGGATGTGCGGGAAACAGGGAGGCCTTTGTTTGTAGGTGAACAACCCGATAATGGAAGCCATGCTTCTGGAACTCTTTGGTCTTTGCTTGGTTAAGGACACCCGTGCCGTGAGAGAGTTTCAGTTGGGCCTGCGAGGACGGGGCAGGCCACAGGACACCAGGATGGGGCAGAGGAAGCTCTTGTCTTTTCATTTGGTTGATAGCTTCCTTTCTACCAAAGGTGCACAAGCTTTTATGTTTGGTGTAGGCCATTTGTTCATTTTTGCTTTTGTTGTCTCTGCTCCCGGAGACATGGTCTTAAATGCATTGCTAAGGACCCATGTCAGAGTTTGCTGCCTATGTTTCATTCTAGGAATTTATGATTTCAGGTCTTCGGTTTGAGTTTTTAATCCATTTCAGTTCATTTTTGTGTGGGGGGTAAGAAAGCAGTTTAGTTTCTTCTTCTTCTTCTTCTTTTTTTTTGCATGTCTAGTTTCTGCAACACCATTTAGTGAAAAGACTGTCTTTACCCCACTGTGTGTTCTTGCCTCCTTTGTCACAGAGTAACTGACCATATAAGCATAGGTTTATTTCTGGCCTCTCCTTTCTCTTCCACTGATCAGTGTTTTGGTGCCAGTACCATGCTCTTTGATCACCGTTGCCTTGTAGCACATGCGTAGTTTGCTATCAGGTAGTGTGATCTCTGCCACTTTGCTCTTCTTTCTCAAAATCGCTTTGGCTGTTCAGTGTCTTTTGTGGGTCCACAAAAATTCAGGATTGTTTGTTCTAATTCTGTGAAAAATGTCACTGGTATTTTGGTAGGGATTGCTTTAAGTAGTATGAACATTATGAACATATTAATTCTTCGTATCCATTAACATGGTATGTGCTTCCATTTATTTCTTTCAGTTTCTTCTATCACTGTTCTTATAATTTTCAGAGCACAGGTCTCTAACCTCTTATTTCATTTTATTCTTGGTAAGTTGTTCTTTTTGATGCAATTATAAATGGGATTGTTTTCTTAATTTCTCTTTCTGATAGTTATTAGTGTGTAGAAATATAGCTGATTTCTGAATACTGAGTAATTCTTAACAGTAAATGGAAATAGATATTATATCTACATACAGAACTCTGTGAATCAAGTTCTTTCTACCTTGTTAATGATATCCTTATTGGGAAGCAAAGGAATATAGCAAATTTTTTTCATGATTTGCTTACATACCCAAGTATATTTAATCCTCAAAGACTCTTCCCTCATAATCTTTCATAGCAAGAAACTTCTGTATCCAATGTGATGTAAATATTCACAAATTTTATTACTGGTGTTTTGTGTTTAATTTTTATCATAATGCATTAACCAGATGTTTTCATTATAGATGGATTAACTGAAGTCTAGTTTATTTCATACCCTTGATAACTAAATAAGTAGCCATTCATTAATTTATCTGTTTAAGTTTGCAGTGCCACTTTTTACCATCATGTTATACAATAATTCATTTTATATACTAGGCTATTATTTTTATTAGGCTCTTTATTCCTTTTCATTGGTTTATGTCCATTTTCTTGAGCTAGTATTTTTGTTACACTTGTAATCATTATTTTGAAAAATTTTATAGGCTCTAAGAAGAAGTATACTCAGTGCGTGTAGGTCTCTGAATTACATGCCTTGAAGTTTCCCATCTCTTAAATCATGCCTATTAGTTGTAGGTTTTAATCCTCTCCATCTGACTTTTTCTGAGCACTTGGCCTTGGATGAGGAAGTGGGTGTGTCCCATGTACTTTGCTTCTATAAAACTTTTTGAAAGCATTTGTGTCATATACTTTAATGCTATGGCATCTGATATATAGCCATTCAGATACATCACTTTCATAGATTGCACTTTTATTAATATAAACAACCCTCTTTATGACATATGTGATATGTTTGCCTTGGATTTGACTTTTTCTGGTATAGATATTGTCATACTCTTTTATTGCTTTCCCTGATATACCTATGATTTTCACTTTTCACTTTCTGTGTATTTTTATCTTAAATTGCTACCTGTGAGTAGCACTGCTTATTTTCCCAACAATCATATTTGTCTTTTAACAAAAAGTTAGCCCAATTCTGTGCACATATATTTCAAAGGAACATATCTTTTTTTATTTGGTTTTAAAAATAATTCGTAGCTCCCTTTTCGGTCTTTTGTTAAGTAGACTGTACTTTGTCACCAGTCAGTCAGGCTGCATGCTGTCCCAGCAGTGTAGTATGCACACCCAGCAAATAAACAATGGCTGGGTATTGTCTACACAGGCTGGGTCATGACAGCCCTTCATCCAGCTCCCCACCCTGAGAGTCCTCAGGCCTGTGCCAGGGTTGGAGGTGTCCAGCTAGGGCCTCACGCCTGGGTGGGCTGCAGGCTTCCCCGTCCCCCTGCAGTCTCCTTTTTGGTGGCTTATCAGTTCAAGTCACAGGAAGCCACACTTGACAATGTGCATTTTGACCAGCATTCTTCCTGTGCAGGGTCTTGTTACATGAGAAACAATTCTTCCCAGGATACATCCTACCAGGGTGAGCCCCTCATACTTCTGGACTTAATGATTTTATGAAAGTAGAGCAATGAATTTTAAGTGGAATGAAATGCACTGGCTTAGAGCTCCTTTCTCTGGTTGCCTGAAAAATCAGTCCTAGCACACAGACTCAGTACCAAACTCAGGTGTGACGTTGGAGTGTGTGTGTGTGTTGTGTTGAAGGATGTCTTTCTTAAGGAAAAGCATGCTTTAGAGTAGCTACTGACTGCAGTTTTTGTGACAGCTTCCAAGGTCTTATGATTAGCAGGTGATCTTTGAAGATTCCAGCTACAGGCGTGCTTTCATTCTTGTTCATAAATTATTTAGTGCATTAAAAGAAATCTTTTCCTGACTCTTTAAAGGTATTTACTGGATAATTCCTTGTTTCAGTTTCATTTTAGCCTGGCACTTGACCTTTCTCCCTTCATCTCCATCCCTGGAGGAGGCTTTTCTCCTTACTGCCCTCACTTCTGCCTCATACTTGGCTGCTAAGTCATGTTTGCCATTTGTCATGGTCTTTACTCAGTGCCCCCACCCCAGTTGGGCACAGAAACTGCAACCGTTTGGTTTGAGCCTTTTTCCCATGATGCTGTTTTCCTGCTGACCCAACTATCCTCCTTTCTGTATTGGAAACGTTCCTGCTTTTCTACCCGTCTTCACTCATTGTCCTCCCTCTACTGACTGTGGTTCTTTCTGTTTTCTTTCCCTATCTACTGCTACTATTGACAACTGTGAAAATGCTGTTCAAGTCCTCAAGGCCAGGCCTATGGTCTGGGGATCTCCTGGCTTCTCTGTCGGGTGCAGCTTTCTTCCCATGCTCTGTTCCCATGGGAGTCTTGCCTCATGACACCTGGGTCACCATCACTGTTCATGCCTCTGTTCCCACCCAAACCCTCCACTGTCCCCTGAGTGCCTGGCACCCTCCCACAAATACATCATTGAGTATAAGTTGGGACATTTGGAAAAGTTTGATGAACTGTGACCATAAGTCACTTGTCTTTTCAGTGCTTCTGTGTGATGCCAAGTGGAGGCAAGGTTGGAGCTCATTGGTTTTTTCCTCAAGGGTGTGCTTTTTGGCTTTTGATAGACTTTCCTCAAATCATTAAAATGAATTCTCCTCCTTTACTTTTCCAGCTACGGTCTAATAACCTGTCTCCTTCCTGGAGTGGAACTTCTAGAATTCTCCCGTTTTCTTGTTGTTTTCCATTCTGTCCTCTGCAGAACTGGTGTAGCATTGTCGCTACATAAGGACTCGTGAATGTCTTTTTGGATTTCAATGCTGTAAAGCTCCTGGGTCCTCTAAGATCTTATCCCAACCACAGAAGGAAGGGATGTTCTCATCATTCAATTTGGAACTTGACTATCATGGGAAAAGTCAAAGAAGCTGCACAAGGAATGCCATTAGAAATAATCCTTTTTTATTTCATCCAAGGGGGGGTCATTGGTCTGGGGGTGGCATAGAAGTCACCTCCAGGCCACGAAAGACCACCTGGTCCTCAAGGGTCACCAGCTTCCACCCTGAAAGCACATAATAGTCGTCTGCACATTTTTCAGGGTTGGGAGAGTTCACATTTTCTCTGAGGATGCTTTATTGGTGAGTTTTTCCTTTTTGGAAACCCCTGCATCCTCTTTACCTTCCCTTAGGGCCCTGATTATTTCTCCTTTTCTTTTTAGCTTCAGCCAAAGACTCTCTTCACGGCCTTTTAGAAGTTCTCAATTCCAATTTCCTGATTAAAAAAAAAAAACGACACAGCAAAGGCTTTGATGTACAAACCCTGCTGCTTTCCCTCTGGTCCCCTTCCAACCCTTCTGTGGCTGTTAGAGCCGACTTTGCCTTAAGATTTAGGTGTTAGCTCTGTGTGTATTGCTTTTATCAAAATTCAAAGATAGCTCTTGAAATCTCCAAATGGTAAATCTGTGGTAGTAAAAAAGTAAATGTTGTTGTTAATAATAATTTTCCTGTGTTACCGACGGAGGGCCCAAATGCAAGGTGCATGACTTGGGAACACTCAATACATTCGGTTGTGTCTGCTTCAGGAGCCTCTGTCCGGTGGATCTGTTCCGTGTGGAGGGAGGCGCAGAGTGAGTAGAACTGCAGCTTGCGCCGACAGGTACGTTTTCAGCACGTCCTTAACCCCATCTTAGCGCCACACGGCATTGGCGAGATGAGAACCTGGAAGCACCACAGAATGGTGGCCACTTTCCTGGGTGGCTGACCTCTGTTCCAGGGTGGAGAGCATGGGTCCGTGGGTTCCCTTCGCCATGAACCACCCTAGCCTGTCTGCCTCCAGCACTGTGCCCACTCCCTGGCCAGTGGCTCGGGGTCCAGCCAGCGTGCTCGGCGTGAACCTAGCCATCTTCTCTTCCCTCCCCACCACCAAGTAACATACACCCCTGCCTACATCCTGCTAATTTTATATCCCATGGGTTTTAAATACATCCAGCCCTCGGTGGTCTCGCCACCACCAGTTTCCATGATTTGTCAAAGCATTTGTCCCAGAAGCCACAAACAGGGACGTGGGGCCCACTTTAGAGTGAGCTCTGCAAAATGTAGCATCGTTCCCTGGCTCCACCTGGAAGCGAGAGATTAAGCCCACACAAGCCCTCGGAACGGACCCCTGCTTATTTCTCGGCTCTTCTCTGCCCTTTGTCCCTGCTGACCTTTGCGTTTCATGCTGCGGTGCTTTAATCACACAGCGTTTTCTGCTCGGAAAGCCCTTTCTGCCCTTTGCATCTAGTTCCCGCTCACCCCATAGGTCTCAGGGTGAAGTGGCTCCAGCCCCAGGCAACGTCCACTTGGAGGCCACAGACCTCACCCCCAGGTGAGGCGTGCACAGCACGTGCGCGGGCTGAGACACCGCCCCTTCCGCCCAGCCGCAAGCTCTTCCGGGGCGAGGGCTCTCGGGACTTGTTGGTCATAGGGCTGGGCTTTCGCTGAGTGCGTGCTGCAGGCTGAGCGAAAGATGCAGTTTCTTACAGGGCTCCCACTTGGGTCCTCTCAGAGGCTTCAGATGTTAGCATCCAGAGGGGGCTCTGCCATCAACCCCAGGACGCCATTTTAGGTTTTAGCATTCATCTCTTTTTACAGTTGTTCCAACATTCAAGTCTAAACCAATGTGATTCAGAGCATGTGACAGAGTAGGTCTCTGGCAGAATAAAGCCAAACAGGGAGGTGAGAGTAATGTGAATGATTTAAAACTCTGAGTTACGATCGTGATGAAAATCATGTATTTCCCCGAGGATGTCACTGCAATCTGGCATGCATTCTGAGATGCACTCTCTTGCCCCTTGTACTGTCTTCCGCCCCTTTTCTCCTCCTGGATGTACGTCCGCATAGATCTCCTCCTCCCACAGATGCCCAGTCTCCACCTCTGAGCAGGTGTGACAGTCCGCGCAGCACTTAGGAAGACAGGCCTGTGTTTAAGAGGACAGGCAGAGCTGCCACGTGTTATTAACTGAGGGCCCAACAGGGGTGAGCATGTAAATCATGCAACAAATTGTGCATCATTAATTCTTGATGCCAGTTCAAGGCAGGAGAATAAAAATCTTTACCTCCTACCAAGCGTACTATAAAAATTCGCAAATTTATTTGGCTAGATCTATGTTGCAGTAAATCATACAGGACCCGGAACTCTTAAAAATGAAACAAAAATGGCACAAAGGATGGACTTAATGATAGTGGAGGCCTCCTTCGTTTTCCTTGACACTTTACCATAGTGTATAAATTTATGGGTGAGAGACACGGCGCTCAATTATCTACAGAAAGGAAACAGGATAAAGTATTTGGCCAGCTTAGAGTCCTGATAAACCCACTATCACTGACTTCTGGAAAACCCTCACTGTGAAGAGAAGGTTCTGGTTGCTGCCAGAATATCTGTTGGGTTCCGGGGCCATCCTGCAGCTGAGCGCTTGATGGGAGAATTGCCCCATGCTTCCAATGGGGGCTGGGGGGCGGATAAAAGTGGTGCACACGTTGACATTGAGTTGCATACTTAGGTGTGTTTGGGGTGTGTGTATGAATTTCTGTTCACTTTTTAAGAGGACTGAAGAGCTTTCTAGCCTATCGTGGTATGACACTGAATGATTGGGAATGGGGAAAAAAACAGTTATTTTCTCTGCACCAGACAGTTCTGATGCTTTGTTTCTGACCTTTAAGCGTTTATCTAGTTGCATTGATGAGAGTTGACAGCAGAAGTTCTTGCATAAGACACCCAGGGCATATCGATCACGGGGTGAGGAGGCCTGCAGCAGTGATAACTGATGGGTTTCCTAGGGGTGAAGAGAAAGCACAGGTGGGCCTTGGTAAGACTGACAGCCTCTCCCTGACTGCGGGCTTGTGGGGAGGATGCCGGTGCCTCTGTTTCCTCAGACACAACCCTCCTTGCTCGGACTGTAAGAGGACTTCCACCCTGCATGATGTTCCGGTTCAGGGCTTGGGGTTCAAGAACACACATGGGAAGGTGAAGATGATAACGAACTTTTCCAAGTTTCACCCTGACGTCAGAGGAGAGCACGTTTATGTTGAGGCAGAGCACACTCTGTCCTGGTGCCAGTTCTTGGCGCCTGACAGCAAGGCCAGGGGCAGTCGACTGGAGCAGCCGAGGGGCAGCATCGCCTGTGGTTTTAAATGCGGGGTGCTTAGGAAACAAATTACACCCCACTTGAAAGGCTTTTCCTCTTTCACTGCAACACAGCCTTGGGACTCTACACCAATTTCTTGGGTTTATTTTGGGAATGAAGTGCCAAGAGCAACACAGACTGGCAACCATAACCGAGTGCCCAAAAGAGACCGAGTTTTGTGTTGAAATAGTACACAATAGGGAAATAAAGCTGAATGAGTGGTTTGAAATCCTTCTTTTGGAGAAGTAATCTTTTCTCTAAGTTATTAAACTTTTTAGGCTCCTGCATTTTTGATGAGCTTATTTAAAATCTAGGGAGGGAAAATTAGCAGCTTAAAATGCCGACAGCATTTTAAAAAACCCCAGCAAGAAATGTTTGACTCTGTAGGGACTCTTTCCCTCGCCCTCTAAGTAGTTTGATGTTCCTGGTTCTCTCCTTTGTCTTTTGATAAAAAGAAGAGAACCCTTGAGAAGACAAATCAGAGGTCTTCATCCATACTTCTTTTCCAGTTATCTTTTACATTCAACATATATACCTTTAAAAGAATTCTTTTTCACGCCGGAGAGCTAAACACTAAGTTTAAGTATCAGCAGCTAATTAGCTTCACATCTGGGTGGGGATTGTCGATGAACTCTATCTCCTGAATATTTATTAAAGGATTTGTAAAGAATAAGCTGTTTTCAGAAAACCGGAGCCTATCAAGTATTCTCGCCTACAGTCAGTTGAGGGAAGAGTCGAATCAGACCATCTTGCCCCCTCCGTGTGGACGCCAGCATCAAACCCCGGTGTCGGCGTTGTAAGGAGAGTGTGCCCCATCGGCCTCAAGTTAGCAGGTGCTTTCCATTTCAACATCTTCATTGACTTCCGCTTTTGAAGAAATTTCCCTCTGTGCCGTGGAAGGGCTGGGCTCATTCTGCAGTGGCTGGATCTTGGCCTGGGTTTGGTCGTCTCGTCTGTTGGACGTGTGTGTCACCGCCTGTGTTAGAGACCCCAGACGGGGTGGAAGTTACACAGGAATCTGTCATGTCATGGTGGGGGTTGCCGTGGGCTGCTAACAATCAAACCCACTCGCCTGAGTGTCCTAGTCCGCCAGCCTCCCACACACTTGCCACGCTTCCCACGCTTCCCTGGCCTTAATCGAATGGAGGCTTTGGCTTGTGACTTTGGAAGAATTGGTAGGAAGGTGTTTCTTCTGCTTCCCTGAAGGGACTCAGGTCAGGAACATTAGTCAAGGGCGGTTTTTATGTTTCTGACTTCCGTGGGGACAATGAGGGGGACCCAAATATGTTGATAAGTCCCCAGTCAGCGGGCGGGGCATCTTTGCTCCCCCCCAGTTTCTAGTGCACGGACTTGCCTCGGAAAAGGGTCGCATTATGGAGGAGTGAAGACAGCTGGTTCACAGGCCCCTCTGGGTTGCAGGTGGAAAGGGGACTGAGGAAGAAGCGTCGTGATCCATGAGCGGGTGGGATGGCTTGTTTTCCTCCTAATTACTGTTTGTGCTGGGCAACACCACAGGCTTGTAGGTTCAGCTGGGAAGTTCCTCGAATCAGAGGAGCCATTTAATACGTGGTAGAGAACGGTACAGCAGGTCGTTCATAAAAATGAAAGCATTTTGTATCTGCTTTTCCCCAGAACACGTTTCTCACTTCTGAGACATGCCTGTTTTTTTTTCCTCCCTCAGATCAGAGAGATGATGAACTAGTGAATCTGTACATGCAATAAATTAAAAAGATGTTAGCAATGCGCCCGCTTAGTCCCTTTTGATGCATACATTTAGTCAGAAGCAGGCAATTAAAATGCATTCATTCGTTTCTTTGACAACCATTGATCCCTGATTATAGACGTTCTGTCAATGAGATTAAATACTAATTCAAAACTCTGACCACTTTAAATGAGAAACACGTTTAGGCTCTGGAAACCATTTCAGACTGAAAAGACAAAATAATATTTTACACATGGCATTTTTATATTTTAATCAAACTCATCAATGAAGAGGCAACAGTAGCAATTCTCGTTTTCATTTTGGCCAGTTAGTGCCCAGAGTAAACTGAGTCTCTGAGGGTCAGGAATGGAGGTGAATGACCGGAGTGAGCAGTTCCTTTTGGAATGGCCACGCTCACTATCACATCCTATGGCACCTCCCACCAGGCCAGCGTCTTGTGGGGCTGAGGCTTGTCCGAGGGTCATGGTGAAAGACAAGGACCAGGAGGCGGGGAGGTGCAGTGACATGAAGAGATGTTGGAAGACTTCCGGGGATCAGCGCTGGGCCCAGGGTCTGAGGCTCAGTGGTTTTCTGTCTGTAAATTAAGGTTCCAGACAATAATGTTCTGTTGAGATTTTTGTCATTTCATTTACTTCTCCTTCTCCCCAGCCCACCTCTCCTCCCACAAATGCATGTGCACACAACATCTTTACGCGATGTTGTTACAAGGTGTATTTGTTTGTGTAGTGGCAGAACCCCTGGTGCTCAGTGGCAGTCTCTTTGGTCAGGTGTCCTTTTAGAGCACTGAGTGCCTGTGATCCTTCCTTAGCACCAAAGCCACCAGGAAACGTCTCCCCCGAGGGAAGCCCCCATGTGGCCCTTGTGGCTGGGGCAGCAGCTGCGAGCTCAGTGGGGCTGTTGCAGGACATGGGATGGACCATCCTGAACACACAGCTCTTGTGCTAAGTGTTCTTCCAACTTGTTTCCTAAGCCAGTTTAGTTGGAATTGAGAAATGTTTTTTGTTTCTGATTTACAGTGACACAACCCAACCCTATTCATTTATGCTTGAAAAAAATACCTGCATATGTTTTTCCAATAGAAAGGGCATTGGTTTTTAAATTGATAGGTCCACCCACCCAGTAAATGTCAGCACGTCATGCACCTCAGTTGGGCACTGTGTGAGACACCTAACTATGAGGATTAAATGGCACTCAGATGTGTAAATGTCAAATCGCCACAGGCTGTGGTAATAGCCACAACCTGCCTTTACTAAGGGCGTGACTTAGTTTGAAGAGTTTAAACCTGATTCATGGATGCACTGACACTGTGTGGCAATTAAAGAATGAGTAAGAATCTAGAAGTATGGGAATAGTTTGTGGAAAAGTATGGTTTTGAAAGAATGATATATTCTGTAAAGCCAAATAATTCTTTGTGATAGACACATAGGATAAAATGAGATTATTGAAATGGAACAGGAGAGATGTGTAGGTATAAATGGTACATAAGAGAAATTAACTAACAATCAATAAGTGACCATATATTTCAACCCGGTGTCTTGATTTCCCCTGAAACCAGTAGACTTCAGTATTGGACTCTGATGTCGGTTCTTGCAGAGATAAGCATTTGTTGACTATAGAGTACTAAGCATAGTTAGTTTATTTTGCTTGTTCTCAGGTTACAGGTTTGGGGTGGGGGTTTATGTAACAATAGAAGATACTGGTAGAGTTAAAGACCCTAATTAGTAGGGTATATTCAGTGCTCTCAGGTTGTTGTATAAATCAAGCCACTAGAGTGGGAACCCAGGCTCTGCCACTTCCTGTGGGGCCCTGGCTAGTTCCTCGACTTCAATGAGAGGTGGACTCAGTCAACCAATTAACTTTAGCTTAGTTATTCTGACCTGTAGCACCCTCCACAGGGTGGGCTCCAGGTCTGATGGAGCTGGCTGAACCCACTCGTGAGATCTGATGATGGGACATCCCTTCTCAGTCTGTGCTTGGGGACTCTGTAGATGCCCTGAAAGGCTACAACTCAGAGCTTCCCCTGCTCCCCTCCAGCCAGGTTACGTTTACACTGTTGGGTCAGTCTTGCATGATCTGACCCCCAATCAGTGGTTGGCTGGTGTATGCAATAAAGGAAATAAGACAAAAGAAAGTGGACTCTCAAATTTTTACTCTGTTTGTGGCATTGGTGTAGCTTACAGGTACCAACTTGGATCACATGTGAATTGCTCTTTGTGCGCCGTTTATTTTTCAAAATAGAGCTTCATTAAGGCAAAAGTTTGTGTTCCTAATATTCAAGTGTGTGTGAATTGTTTGCCTGCAAAAGAAATTCACTTAAATGAAAAAGAAATGTATTGGGGAAAACGAAGGAAAATGTCGAGAACCAAGCATATGTGTCTCCATGTGTGCAAGGGTGTGGGTGTGCATTACATCTGTGAACACACCCCCCCCATGTCCCTGGGTTCGGAGATGGGGACGCCATTCTGTCCCCCTCGCTCTTGCCTCTAAATGGTGTGTTCCCCCATGCCTGCTTTTCTGGTGGTACCGGCCCCATTTCTCTGTTTCTCTTTGTCGCTTGGCTTTCCCTGCCGACTCATCAGAAGACTCTTGGCCCCAGGTACCTCCCCAGTCTTCAACTGCGCCCACGCCAGCCGTGTCTCCCGGGAATCAGACACTGGCACCCGGGTCCTATAATAAAGACATGGGCACCTGCAAGCTCGTACTTTCAGAGGCCTGTGGTTGGGGGTTGAGGAAGACATCCCCAAAATCTGTTAACTACAGATTTTAGCTAAGTGTTATGCTCTCTATTGGCATTATTGAAATACTGATTTCTTCTGAGAGCACACTAATGGATTGCTGTGTTACATGTCTGTCTGTCTCTACTTAGCAACCTGTCCCACTACGAATAGTGGCTGGTGATGATGACCCCTGGCCTTCTTTCCAACAAGACAAACCTCTAAGTGAGTGACTTGGTTGTCATCACCCATGTGAAATGTTTCCTTTCCCTTATGGTTCTGACATGTCCTTCACAATCTAGCATTACAGTGGCCTAATTAACTAAAGAACTGTGTAATTAGCTCTTTAACAGTCCATAAAGAAGAAAACTGATAGGCATACTAACCCAGAAAGTAACCATCAATTAATAATACAGAGCAGTGGGAAACATATCTAGTAAACATTATTAGCTCAGAAATAGAAATTCCATGTTCTTAGTACTAACTTGTAATATTTTTAGATTATTTATTTTTCAAGTACAGTTTTTTGTCTTATATTCCCAACCCTGCCCACCCCCCAACCTGTAATTTTTGAAGTAATATTTCTCTTTTTGCTGATAGACATGTAGACTTCTCTTACTGCTGATAGACTTACTTCTCTCTTGAAGTCAATGTGAAAAACTGCCCAAATCTTCACACCTCAGTTTTCATCATTGATACTGTAAAATTTTCTCCTAATGGGGCCATTGAGGAAAGGCGCCCCCAGGGCTGTTCCTCTCAGAAGACCGTAGTGAGAATGTGGGAGAGAGATGTTGGAGACAGGAAGCAAGTGTTTCCATAAACAGGGTTGTTGTTATTTTTCCAACTCACATGTTTGCTAGTCTCACCAGTGCTTTACTTCAGGCTAAATATGTCCTTACAGCCCTTGGGTGTTGGAGACAGAGGAGACGCAGCAAACTGTCGGGAATGGTGCAGCCTGTGGACGGGTGAAGGCGTGGAGAAGCCATCTACCGTCTGTGGCCAGGGTCTGGTTGGCAGGCCCGGAAGCAGAGCTGAGCGGCCCCTCCCCACGCGGGATGTTCTGGTGTGAGAATGCATGTGGGCCAGGGGCCCGGCATGCTGCCGTCTGTCACACACTGAGTTCTCACTCGGTCCCCCGGGTGCCTCCTGGGACCTTGGAAAGTTGCCGGGACGCATTAGGAATGGATGAGATTTTCCCAAGCCGCAGACTCTCCCTCCCTCTCCTCGGCCCCCAGGGGGAAGCGCAGTGACATGATGGCGTTTGACGGAGTGTGCACCCCTCGGACAGGGGGCAGTGGGCCTGCGTCTGGGCGTGAGGAGGACAAAGCGGAATGAGATGAGACATGGCAGGAAGAGTGGGAAGAGGACCTAGTGCTCCTCTCAGGGAGTGTGTCCGGGCATTCCCGGGGCGGCTGTCAGCATGGGCAACACAGCCTTGGCATGGTGGGGACAGCGCTCCATGCCCAGCAGCGGGCAAGGCGACTGGGGATGAGTTTGAGCCCAGGAGACACTTCTTCTCATGTTTGCGCCTCCTCACCAACTTCTGGGAAGTCACAGATGCTAAGTCGAAAACTCTTTGCTTCGAGCCCAGAATGGCTGCCTCCATGCGGACATTGGCGGGGAGCCCGACAGTCAGCCAGCCGGAAAGGGGCAGGTGCCGAAAAGGACGTTTCCCTGCTCCTTGTCGCTTTTTCAGGAAAGGGAACAAATGAGAAGTGGTTTTTAATTTTTTCTCTCCTCCAGACATACTAAAAGAAAACCTGGGCTATAATTCTCATTTCTGTTCATTTCAAGCCACCCGCATGACAGCCAGGACACAGAAGACAGACCAGAAGCTTTCATTGTCTCAGAGGGCATTGTGCGGGGACGCCCAGTGTCAGAGGTGGCACTTTGCCACAACCTAGACTTGAGTGGGCCGAGTTCAGTGAAGGCAAGTCCCATGATGCCCTTGGTCGGAGCCCTGCCTTGGGATTGCCCATCTCAGTCCCCATGGGTCCCAGCTTGGTGCAGTGGGACACAGGGAAGATGACAAATGGCACAACTGAGTCCCTCTCGGCTGGCTCCACCATGTGGCAGAGACTTCTGAGGAAGGGTGAGAAGCCGTGGCCCTGACCTTGAGGAGCCAGATGATCTGGGAGGGAGGGAGGCACGGGGTCAGAGTAGTATGGGGAGTGGTTCTGGGGGGAAAATTTTCCTCTGCGGTCTGCATTTTGTCCCCAGCGGTGTCAGAGGACAATGTGTAGCATCCTTATGTACCACAGATGTTATGGGGAAATGACGTTCTGCTCTCTGACAAAACTTTCTTGCAGTGACATAATGCAATTATTGTATTTGCTAAAGTTTTGATTTTTGAGCTACTGGCATTCAAACTGCAGGGTTTCTTGTCTATGTAACTGAAAATAGAGATTTTGCAAAAAGATAATGGTCTGTGACTTCCTGAAAGTAGGGCCTGGGAAGAAAAGGAGGAAGCCCCGAGCAGTGAATTCTTGCCCGACTCCGGCTGTTTCTAGAATCCCGAAAAGCAGTTCATGTCACAGAGCTGGCCAGTGTGCCATTTCAGTGCAGGTTTCTACCATGACACGATTTGCGAAAACAGACTGTGAGCTGGGCCCGAACTGCACATTCTAGTTTCTTCCTCACAGTGCACTCTCAAAACATGCATGTATGCATGCATGTGCTGTCTGGCTCATGATGTACCCATGGCCTTTCTACATGCTCCTTTTTCTTCCCTTGGCTGCAGACTCTGAAAATGTCCACTACAGCGGGAGATTCAAGCTTGCCTTGCTGTGATATTCACAGTTGTCTTTATTATCAAATCTCAGGATCTCTTTCTCTGAAGGTTTTCTCTTACTCAGATACTTTGATCCTTTTCTCTGTCTCTGTCTCTCTCTCTCTTCCTCTCCTCCCCGCCAGCCTTGTCTCATTTGTAGGTCTGCATATGTAGGAGTCATGCCCTTGTGTTTTTTTCCAGCCTGTCATGTCCGCCATGGGATACATGTGATCCACACCCACGTGGATCCGACAGCTGCACTGCTGCCGCCAGCTCGACTGAGAGGCTGCACCAATAAGTGGCCACATTAACCACAGACGCCCTGGCCCTGCCCCGGAGAGGCAGTGGTGGGCCTGACCCCTCTGCCGTGTCTCACCAGGGGTCCCCTTCCTTCCCTGGCCGTGATGCTGTTTTTCCTCACTCCAGGGTGGGAGGCAGATTATCAAGGCCCTAGTGAGCCCAGAGCAAGTTGCTGGGGGTGACCCAGGGTTGTCTCCGCGGCCACCTCCACCTCGGCACACGGGAAAGGGGTGCAGTGCGAACACAGGAGAGGGGAGACTATCTAGATGTCAGCCTGTTTCCATGTCCCACCAGTCACCCCCTTTTCCTCCGTCTCTGTCTGCCTTCACCACGCAAACAGGCCCACTCCCGCGAAGCGGCATTTCACTCTGGGAGGCACTTTTTGGGAGCGTGGAAAACTGCCGAAGGAGGAGGACACCTTAGCAAACCTGCATCTCCATAAACGCTGCAAACGAGAGGAGCGGCTCTTGTTTTGAAAGTGGGAGTGAGAACCTCAAATGTGAACCGCAGTTAGATGCTCAGTTGATCCCCTTAATGCCTCCTCTTTTATGGAGTGAAGATCAGAGCAGGAAAAGGGACAGTTAGGCCAGTATGCAGTGGCATGGGAAGTTGACACCTGCCAGGTAGTCAAACCTTATGGCTCATCGGAGTGTTTGTTGCAGCTTCCGAATCATAGAGGCGGCGGCAGAACCGTCTCAATGTGTGCAAAGAGTGTCAGCCTGGCTTTGTCAACATCAAAGACACTTTTCATGCATAGGTACGTGTGTTCTCACTCTGAGGTGGTATTAAGAGAACTTTGAAAGGCTGTGAAAGCAGAGACTGTGTCGCTGTCCTCATCATTCACAGCCCAGCTCGGTGTGTATAAGACAGAGTCGAAGAAGCAGATTCAGACACGTTGATGTACGGTGTTACTTGCGCAACAATATTTAATGGAGTATTTTCACGGTTGCTTTTAATTTATTTGCGATGGAAGCTTTTCTCCATTAATTTATCAGCATAGCTCACTGATTTGGGGTCGGACTTAACCGTAGGAAGGGAGTGCTCTGTCTTTTCCAAGTGTTACAGGAATTACTTTCTGAGGCACATGCTAATTACGATTTGTTAGTTGTTAATGCTAAGCTAGAATGGACTGTTAACAGAATGGATTTCGCCAAAATCTTAGGTACGATCATGATCAAACACACGGTTGTCTTTCATATTGTGAATTTTGCTGAGCTTTCTGAATACAGGGATTATATATACCCACTAGGAGGGACAACCAGGTTCCCCAGTTGCCCTAAATGTGCAGTGAGAATCAGCCACAGAGAGGGATCGGGGGAGTCTGACCCTGCCTACTGGGCCTTGCTCACCGGGTCTCCTGTGTGCGCCTAGTGCTCCATTTAAAATCTCGCTGAAATGATCACACATTCTGTTAGCAAAGATAATTCCCAATGTGTTTCTTTCCCCCAAATCACATATGTATGAAAAACACAGAAGGTAAATGGTGTTATGCTCAGAATACAGAGTAAAGGTAGCCTGTTTAGTAAATAGGTAGCAGAGTAACCAGATTTGTCCTTTTTTTCCCTTTTTTTTAAGACATGAGACTTGAGAAAATTATTCCCAAGTTTTATTTCAATTCACTGTAAAATGATTTACTCTTAAATAAATTTAAGATTTATTGATTCCTATCCATTTTTCATGCACTCAATATCAGTTTCTTAATATTGAAAACAAACGCATACTTACAAATATTCGGGACAAATAACCTCGAACACTCAGTAGCTTCATTTACACAGAAACATGTGTCCTCTGTCCCCTAGTATCTGGTTGGGGGATGCCAGGAAGGACCAGGTTCTTGCTCCAGTTTTGCACCTGCCTGGCTGTGCGCCTCGGGCAGGTGGCGGTGGAGTCCTCGGGGGCCCCGTAGTTGGGTGTCATGTGTTTCAGACATTCCTGTGGCACATCGGGTCAGAGTCGCTGCTCGGAGGGAGGGGTTTTCAAATTCTGTAAAAAGCACACATTTCCTAAAAGTGTCTTTGAGAAACTAGATGCCCCTGTTCTTCCCAAGTTGACATTTCACCTTTTCTGTCCTAAGTGTAAATAGTTGCGAAGGGTGTCCTTTTCCGTATTCTGTCAGTTTAACACTTAAGCGTGAACTCGTTGCTTCGCTCCTTTGTGTCCAGTGTTGCCCGTGATTTGCTTCCCAGCTCGTCGTTGCGTTGGAATGAAAGCAGGCGAGCTGCGCTTTAAAAGTCAGGAATCTTACTTCTCTCCTTGGCTACCGTGAGTTTATAAACTTCCTTCATAGTGTGTATCCTCATGTTACATGTTACTGTGTTTTAATGTCTTTTTTTAAAAAATATATATTTTTAAAGATTTTACTTATTTATTTATCTTTAGAGGGGAAGGAGAGAGGGAGAGAAACATCAATGTATAGTTGCCTTTCGTGAATCCCCTGCTGGGAGTTGGCCTGCCGGGAACTGGACTACAACCCAGGCATGTGCCCTGACTGGGAATCGAACCGCGATCCTCTGGTTCACAGGCCCACGCTCAATCCACTGAGCTACACCAGCCAGGGCTAATGTCTTTTGATTCATTGCCCCAAGTTCAATTAGGAAATTCCTTTGACTTAACTGCTAAAAAGTTTAGTTATGATTCCAATTGTCATTAATACACACTGATGAAAAAGAAGATAGATGTCAATTTGGATAAACTATTAACTCTAAAACAATGTTTTATTTAGTAAAGGGTGAAAGTTTATATGCTCTGAAGAGAAACCTGAGTAAGCAGCAATGTTTCATTTAAACGCACATTTTAGAGGAGCGTGCGGCTCCGGTGTCAGTTAGTCCGTACGTCTTTGGTTGGATGTTAGTTACTGCTAGACTGCGGGGCTCTCAGAATCAGCTCTGGCCCTGGTTTTTGTTTTCGAGAACACAGTGCTGAGGACCATGGAATAGAAGTTTCCTAGAGTGTCACTTACCCCTTGGATGCTTTCAAATTAAATGCCCCAAATCATATAGTTATTTATCAGGAAAATATGTATTTAAATGAATTATCAGCTGACGGCACCAGTTGGTCCTTCTCCGGTTCTGTTCAAAGCAGAGCACTCGGCGGGAGGGTAAGGAGGCCAGCAAAGGTGCCTCGGGGGGCCGAGTGCAGGGCCCTGGGGAGAGAGGCGCTTCCAGGAAGTCCCTGCGGGCATTTCTAATGAAAAAACCAACACTGAACTGGAATATTCTAAGTTTAGTATTGAATACTAATAGAAGCAAAAACCCATAATGTTTATACTCCATAACAGATGCTACCTGTCCTTAAGTGTGTGTGCTAGGCCAGTGCACGGTATCAGACTAGGGTGTGACAAGGAGCTCTGTCCCGAAAGCTACAGTGTTACATAGGCCATACAAAATGCCAGACACGGCGATAGTTTGCTCAACTATGTTTTTAATAAGCAAACACTAGTTAGTGTCCTGCCCTGGCCGGGCAGCTCCATTGGTTGGAGTGTGCTCCCCACACACCACGGTTGCAGGTTGGGTCTCCTGTCAGGGCACATGCGAGAAGCAACCATGGAAAGCTTCAATGAGCGGAACAACAAATTGATGTTTGTCTCTCCCTCGCTTTCTCCCTTCCCCTCTCTCTTTCTAAAAATCAATGAAAAATACAAATTAGTTAGCACCCCAAAATAAAAATAAAATAGAAGCAAAACCCCTGGACATACCTGACTTATAAGAAGTGTCCCCTGTCCCTAAAGCTATTCATTTTCTCCACATTCAGCACCAGCATCTCACTATTTCCCCTTGCTTTCTGCCTCAGACGTTTGTACACATGAGGATGATGTTAACTCTTCCCTTTATAACGTAGGAAAGGGGAGATTATCAAGATTTGCCCACATGCTCCTCAGGGAGGAATGCGGGCAAATCGATTTTAGGAATAAGTGCCTATGGTTAGGTGACTTTGGAAATTGATTTCCTTACAACTGACCATTACCACCTGCTACTCAGAAAGTCCCCAGGTGTCCCCAGGGCATTTCACTCGAGTTTAAAGGCAGCTGCATTAACGTATCAAGGAAAAGGAAAACTGAATTCTATTATAGACAACTGGTAATAAGTATCAGGTATGGCTTCAGTCTCTTATTCCTATCACTAACCCATTATATTTAATGTTAGAACTTGAGGTATACGGCACATTTCAGGTTCTTTATGAATGTCCCCGGTGCCTCTTATAAGAAGCAAAATATTTTCAATGGATCAATAGAATGCAAGGCAAATATAATACATATCCAAAGGCATTATGGTTGTAAATTCAGTGAGTGTGCTGTGACCACGCTGGGATCGTTCCGCGGCTCTAAATGAGCCAGCTCCATCTGTGGGGTGGAGGCTGCTGTGCAGCTGTGTTTCCGACGGGAAGAGGATGACCGGATCCTGGGAGCTGTGATGTGCAAGCGAGAGTGAAACTCAGTCTGTTTTCTTCTCCCGAGAGGAGGGGCCGCAGGGGCCGCAGCCTCTTAGAGAGGGAGGGGAGCATCTCCAGATGTCGAAATCCTTCACCCCGAAGGGATCAGGACTGATGGAGCAGAGCTGACCTATGCCAGTAGTTTTCATGATGGCCCAGTAGTCTGTGAGGAGGAGGCTCATCAGGAATGTCACCCTCAGCCACTGGTCTTTGGCTGTCGCAGTCCAGAGTGCTCATGCGGGAGCGTCTGTGTGTCCACTTCCTCTGTCAGGGCCTCCGCTTCCTCGTGTGCCAGGGCAGCAGTAAGGGCCTTCTACCCTCCCCAGCAGCTTGACCTGTGTGCTGCTCCGTGATGTCAGGGAGCTTTACGGTCCTTCACGTGGTGGCGAGAGAGAGTCGTGGCTGATTTCTTTGATCTCTGGACTTGCCTGCCGTTTCGAAGCCGAAGTCCTCACTAATGGCCAATGTGGGGAAAAGCCAGTGAGACCAGAGCTCCGCTCATTTGGCTCCATTAAATGTTTGATGACAGCTAGCTTCTCATATGTGGTAGAGCTTGGTTTAATTTATAAGGAAAAATCAAAAGCCTTGTAATTACTTTGTCTTAAATGGAAGGAAAAATGAGGCATATCCATAATGTCAGCATTTGATGGGAAGTGGGAGAAGAGACTTCGGTTCAGCTGGAGCGAGATGTGTGGACGTCTGTGTACCCTTTAAATGACAAGGCCCTGCTTTCGAGGGAAGGGGCAGTTTTCAGTGCATCAGGAGTCTCTTCGAGACTGTGCTCTCGCACTTCTGTGGGTCAGTCTCGCACTTCTGTGGGTTCCTAGCAGCGTCCGCTGGAGGAGGTCCGGAAGTGGAAGTGCAAGGGCAGTCTCAGTGGGCTGCTGCCTTTGACGCCCCCGCCACTGTTTTTGGAAGGGTGCCCTTGACATTGGAAACCGCACAAGAAGGCGTCTGTGATTGCTTACCCTGTCAACACGCTGGTGAAATCAGCATGGCCAAGGCTTCCTTCGGGGAGAAGGACCACCTTTGCCATGGTCTCAGCAGCGAGGGAAGGAGGAGGGGCCAGAGATGAACCAGAGGTGCTCTCAGACACCCCTGAGAGGCACTTGGCACCCCCCACCCCCACCCAGAAGCATGGGAGGAGATGCTTGAGGGGGCCAACAGCATCTTCCATGGGCTCCGTTAAGCCGGAAAGGGGCTGTGTTGATTGATGTTTTCTCTGATGCATTGCGATCATCTCAACTTCTTGGGTAATATAAATCTGTGCTTCAAAAAAAGTTTGTGGAACACAAAAAAATAACCTGCATTTTTCTGAATTTTCTGTAGAAATACTAGCTTTATTTATATTAAAAGCCATCCAGCATCTTAATGACCACAATTACAAGGTTAATCAAATGCCCCCAAGTGAGTTTAACAAAGAACAGTTGCTACTTGGTGCAAACATGGTGCTCCCTTTTTCTAGTCCTCGCAGAGAGTACACGTAGATGTAGCACAAGCCCCTGAGGTAGGAGGTTGGGGTGAGGGGTGGGTTGATTGATGCGCATGACGGAGGACACAGACGCCATTGTCTGGTCGCCCGCAAGCTGACGCTGCGGAGCTCCAGCGTGTCAACGGGCGCACGGGCAAAGGAGATGAGAGAGTCCGGGCAGTGACTGGAAGGGCTGCCCCTCTCCCAGAGGTTCTGGAGGAGCTTCCGGGGCGACTTGACGGACACGGTGAAGGGACAGCTCTCTGCCCTTCTCCGGAGCAGCGTCCCTGTCACTTGTTTTATTGCTCCTCGTATTTCCCCTTCCTTTCTCCCCTCTCTTTCTGGTATGTTCATTACACATATGTGATACCTTTTGTAATTTGTTCCACAGGTTTTGGATGTTCTTTATTTTCCTTTCTCCTGTCTGTATTTGCATGTTAGAAGTTTCTTTTTAAGTTTTTAAAATTACAGTTGATGTTCAGTGTTATATTTGTTTCAGGTATATAGATAGCATAGTGGTGAGACATTTATTTTTCATGTTTTATTTTTTAATTAAATTTATTGGGGTGGCATTGCTTAATGAAATTATACCGGTTTCAGGGCTACAGATCTGCAAGGCGTCATCTGTACATTGTACTGTGTATCCACCACTCCACGTCAAGTCTCCTTCCATCTCCGTGTACCCCCCTTTTCCTCTTACCTCCCCACCCCTCCCTCCGGCAGTCACCGCGCTGCAGTCTGTGTCCATCAGTCCTTTGTGTAGCCCAGGACCCGACTGGGAGTTTCTGTGGACACATCTATAACATCACGGGTGCTGTATTTGGCCAGCCCGTTCACAAGACCCTCAAAGACATTCTTCATTTTTCTCCCAGTGTTGTTGCATTCCATCATTTTCCTTTGATTCTTTCTTTCAGTTTCCATCTCTGTGCTGACACAGCCCACCTGTTCCTGCATGGGGTACACTCTCTCCATTAGAGCCCTTAACAAAGTTTAAATTCCCAGTTGAACACTCCAGACTCACTGCCTTGTCTGAGTCTGGCTTGATGCTTGCCTGTCTGTCCAGATCTGTTTTTTTGCCTTGAAATCTTCCCCCCCAAAACCAGACATGAAGTGCTGGGTAACAGGAGCAACTCCTGTAGATGGGCCTTCCACGAGAGGGCTTGTTCTCTGGCTCGGGGGTGGGCTGTGGTTGTGTGCCAGAGGCTCAGCTTGCACTGAGCGTCCTTGCTTGTCTTCTCGCCTTCTTTGGGTTTCTCTGAGGATGGTTGAAACAGGGTCTGAGGCTTTTCCCTGTAGCTTTAATGCTCTGTGGTTGTATAGAGACGGTAGCAAAGTGGTAGTAAGGTGGGGGAGAGGGGCCATTCTATCTGATCAGGTCTTAGTCTTTCGGTGAACTTGAGATGGGTGTTTTCTTTCTCCCACGTGGAAGGCCAGAGGGAGCTGGAATTAGCCATTACCCTTCCACAAGGTTGGAGACGTACTGGTAAAGTTTTCCCTGAGGGCCGGCCTTGTGAAGGGGAACAGGGATCTCTGGGCTGCTTTCCAAACGGTCATCTTGCCCCTTCCACTGCTGTGAGCAAGAGGGATGTTTTTCCTACTCTTCACATTGAACACCTCAGGAAACTAGGGCCCCTAGCTGGGTCTCCTCAGAATGTTTAACTCTCACACTAGTCCACACGGATGCTGCGTCCCGCCATGGGCTTCTGCTCCCAGTACACTGGCATACTGTGTCTGCCTGTGGTTCCAGGTTCGGGGGACGGCAGTGTGCCTGGTCACCTTCATTCTCTGATAGATCTGAGGAGAGCTGTCGGTTTTCAAGTCTCCCCCCTGCCCTCTTGCACCCTGTTTTTCCTTTTTTTCTTTTTCTATTTATTCTGAGGATGGGAGCAACAACTCCCAAGTTCCCTGTGTGTCAGACTGGGAGCCGAAAATCTCATTGGTTTTTTTCAAGGGGGTTACAATTTTGCATGAAATTCAAGATTCCACACAAAGAGTATCTTCTAAAATGTGAGCTTTCAACACATGAAGAGTTTTTTCTAAAACGTACACTTTGCCCCAGGCCCCTCCTAGTTTGCAGTCCCAGGGACCTGCCTGCTTTTATGATGGCGGCTGCAACTTAGTTGTGGGGCAGAACGCCCCCGTTTACCGGAGAGAAGTCTTTGGCTTTTAAATGGCCTTTAAATCGTAACTGAGTCCTTCCGTGCATGGTATCAATACCTGGACAACAACGAAAGTCCTTATCGTCTTACCAAGAAGGCGAATTTGCAGCCACAAAATTAATACAACAGCAGTTGTCAGGGAGTCGGAGCAGTGACTTTATAGGAGGCATTTTAATTTACATCCAGTTATGCAGGCAGTTCTCCCCCCGCAATTTGCGTTTGACTGATTAGGCTAAGTAAACAACAGAGACAGCGTGCTATGGAATTGCTCTATCGTAGACAAAAATAAACAATCATCAACCCCAAAGAGACAAGACAAAAGGGCAAGAGTGCATTTGTCACGTGAGAGTGCAGAGAAGTGAGTGAGCACTTTGCTGTAATTTAGAAGTACAAAGGTACCATTTTACATGTCTGTTACACAATTGTAGCAGATTGTTTTGTCCCGGATAGGAGCCAACCATGGGGTTCTGTGCCTTAGGCTTCCTGGGTCTCCCCGTGGGTGATGCCCACGTGGCCCTGAGACGTCTCATCTTTCAGACGTTTTCCTCCTCAGGTCATGATTACTTCTGTCTTGAAATAGGAATTATCTTTTAATGAGCACCACTTACACTTCTCTTCCCTGTTTTTCTGCTCATCTCTGAGAGTAGCATGCTCTCACGGGAGATTCACTCGTGTCAGGCAGCGGCAGCCTCTGCACGGCTGGCTGCCTCATCTTTCTGTGTGGGCCCCGCTCTGCGCAGGCTGGCGCCGCTTCTTGGACTCAAGGGTAGTGAGTGGGAAAGTGTACTCTGTTCACCAGATCTTTAATAAAATGTCAGGAATGGGCTGAACTCCAGTACTCAGTACCGTGCTAGACACCTTCCTCGTGACGTGACAGCCTGTTATTTGTCACTCACACCCCATAGTCTGGATGCAGCAGGTCCTCCCGTGGAGCTAGTGTGTTGCTGGGGCAGGAGATAGTCCATACGAAGTGAGCGTGTGAGTGGGCAGTGCATCAGGAGGCAGTAGGTGTTAAGAGGAGAATACATCACAGCAGGCGATAGATGGATGACGGCTGTGTTCTGTTTTATACAAGCTGATCAGAAAGAGCCGAGACAAGAAGGGGAGCGGAGTCAGCCAAGCTGCCATCTTTGAGAAG
The DNA here is from genome assembly GCF_014824575.4 of Sturnira hondurensis. NCBI lineage: Eukaryota > Metazoa > Chordata > Mammalia > Chiroptera > Phyllostomidae > Sturnira > Sturnira hondurensis. The sequence continues at coordinate 11,145,178 of NW_028091156.1, forward strand.
AGCCCTATAGGGGGAGGGAACAGTGGGCGCCAACAGCCTGCGGTGGCAGTGGACATGGCGTGGCGTGGCGGGAGTGGTGGGGGCCAGTGAGACTGAGGAATAATGACCAAGAGAAACAGTGGGCAGTGATGGGGCCCTGTTGGCTACTGTGAAGACTCTGGAATTTTCTCTGAGTGGCCTGCTTTCCTGGAAGGCATTTTATTCTTATCCATTAAAATTTAAAATACAGACAGTTTGTATGGTACTGAGAGGTGTATTTTTACTCCTCAGGACTGGGTTGGGGGCCTGGTACTGCCCGATGCTGGGGTCAGAGGCTGTCTAGTGGGAGTTGGCTGAGAACAGCCAATGGAAGCAAACTCCATCTACCATGGAGTTTCAGCACTGCGCAAAGCTCTTTCTGCGTTTCAGCCAGCCCTTCTCTCTGGATCTCTTACCTTACCAGGCAACTTTTAAAAGATGTTCTGCGTCTCAGCAGCCTGTTTCAATCATTACTGCAATTTGGAAGCTTTGCATCTTTAAGTAAACAGGCACAGTAAGATACTACTCTCATTTGTGCAAGAAGTAGTAAGAAGGGAAGTAAGCCCAAATAATTTAAGAATGTGTATTAATGTTTCAAGCCAACACCTTTCATGCACTAAAAACTAGTTGAACATGTCTGGTTATTCATCTTTCTGCTAAGTAATATGCAGGGAAAAAGTACACTAGTATACTAGTATTTTATTTCCATAATTGATATTTAGAGACCATTGTTATTAAAACAGACTTTGATATTTGTCTTGAAGAATCCTCTTAATAAGAGACACAATGAGCATATATTGAGCTTCTTTGAATTAAAAGCTAAAATTGGTAACAAGACAGGTTTTAAAAATTACATGTCCCTGATTGAATTGAAGAAGGCACTCAGGCTGAGCAGACCCGGGACGTTCTTACTCAGACGTGACTACAGGAGCCTGGCTCACTTCAGGCACGCCAATGCGCCAACTGAGCGCGCTGCTCCACCCAGTCCCACCTCGCCGAGTGCTCTCGTGTCTTTGTGGCTCCACACTCGAGTGTTCTTCCTCACGCGGTGCGTCAGAGAAACAGAACTCCTGAACTCTTTAGCCATTGGTCAGGATAACCCTGGTTTCCTTGGTGAAGTCACTGCTGTTCCTTCATGCAGACTGTTTTCAAAAATCCAAAAAATGAACTGAATTCAGGAGAGCTTTATCAATGATAGCACCTATGACATTTCAAAATGAATACTATGCTTTTCTCCTGCACAAACAGAATATGTGTCTCTCACCTTACTTGGTCTATGGACTCACACGTTGGCCATCCTTTATCCAGCCCAACTCCATGGGGCTATTCTATTTCCTTCCTTGGTCAGACGTTAGTATCCCTGGTCTACTTAATGCTCATATATGTGGGTTATGGTAAAAGTTTGCAACCTGAAAAAGTCCTTAAAATACTAATGAGTATCTAGTTCTACACATTGCACAAAACTAGAAAATACCGATTCCCAGTTAGGGAGTTAACTGTACAGTTTCTGTAATAGGATGGGCATGCCCTGTATCCTCAGGTACCAAGGCAGGAACCAGGATGGAGGGAATGGAGAGACGTAGGTAGGAAGTCAGAAGCAGACAAGACTACAGTGATGGGCAGAGCAAGGGGTCAGCACAGATGTCCGGGAGGTTGCCTACTGAGAAGCCTCTGAAAGGTGCCCAGACTGTGCAGGGTGACAACAGAGCTCATTTCCCAAGCTGGGACACTGCTGAGAGTGAAGGGCGTGCCATCAGCAGTCACAGCAGGGTCATGGCATGCACTAGGGCTTTCTGAGGCAACCAGACACAGTCAAATGGGCCGTCACCATATATCAGGTAAATCATGAAAGAACTAGACAATAGCACAAATCCATGGTTACTTGAAGCCAGAGTTCATGGGAAGATGCTCGGGGCAAAGTGAGGAAGAGAAACAGGGAAGCCATGGTGGGCAATGCTAAGCCAGGGACATTATTAAGCCAACATACTATGTGACGAGCTCAGTCCCCTGAGAAACTGTGAAATGGGACACAGCATGTGCATTAGAATTTCCCACCCCATGAGTGGGGTCAGGGCATCACCACACCTGTGCTCGAGGCCCCGAGGGCTGGCTGCACGTTGAGGTGAGCTCCTCTGTGCCAGTGGGCAGCTTTCTGAGGGTCTAAGATGATGAAGACTCGCAGGCGCCGGTGGGTGACACTCTGTGGGAAGGGTGTTTTTGTTTGCTTCAGAGAGACACCCAGAAGTAGAATCGTTGGATCATATGGTAGTTCTATTTTTCATGTTTTGGGGGACCTCCATGCTGTTCTCTGTAGTGGCTGCACCAGTTCATTCTCCTGAGCCAGGATTCTGAGTTCGTCTCTTGGCCAGAGTGCAGAGTTGGGAAGAACGGCTTCCCGGTTCCATAGAAAGCAGTTTTTTAGAGCTAGGTGCATGGCAGTGCCATGGGAGACCGCTCCCAAAGCTGGCTTGGGTGCGCCCGGTTGGCAGAGGCCTGCTGATGAGGCCTGGAGTGCTCGGGAGTGTCGGCAGGAGCAGGAAGACCAGTGGACGCTGAGTTAGTGGATGCTGAGTTAGACCTCTTGGTCAGTATCGAGAGCCAAGTGCAGAGTTACGTCTGCCCTTGTGGTTAATGGTCCAGCTGAGTGTGAGGGAAGCAGAACAGCAGGGAGGTAGACACTTCAGTGTGTTGGTTTTAGAGTAATTGCTTGAAACGGTGTTTCCCAAGGTTGTGCTGTGGATCACTGTCCTCTGAGATTCCCTGCAATGAGAGCTTCCCTCCCACGGTCAGATGGAGCAGCGCTGCCTCCCTTTCCCCTTCACAGACGTGCGGACACGCTGCCAGTCCCTGTGTCAGGGAGGGCCTTTTCCATCTGCCATCCACTGCTGTCCCCGGGGACCCAACGACAGATTGGTAGTGGCTGAATTAGAGGGCCCTCTTGGCAGCCCTGGTCTCGGGAGGCTGCAGGCAGCTACGCAAAGCCTTCTGAAGACTCAAATGGTTGTAAGAGTGAGAAACACTAGATCAACGGTGTCTAAGATGTAGAGATTTGGTAAGAGTCCATTGAGAGGGGGGAACAAATTTGGTTCACAATGGTGTCAGTAAGGTAAAGGCCCTCAGGGCAAGGGCCTAGGGTGTCCTTGCTTTATTCTGTTTTTGTAACCAGTCAGGAGGCTGGGCGGCATCAGAGTGGCTCTAGGTAGGAGATGGACAGCAGTGGAGGGAGGCAGGAGCTCAGGTGCCTCCTTTCGGCCTTCACGTCCGTCCCTGGTGAGACCCAGTCCAAAGATGGACTGACAACGAAGTGGAGCCTGCGGTGGGGCCACGGATCCGGGCGGCTGCAGGCCCAGCTCCGAGAGCGCGCTCTCGGCGGCATTTGTGAGACACAGTTACGCCTTTAAACTGGAGGCTGAGCACTCAACTAATGTGTCTTTAGCAAAAAGCTAACGTTAAATTTGTAGGCTACGGTTTTAAAATAGTTTTTAAACCAATGTTTCCTGGAAACATACAACCACAAGGGTTATTTCTGACTTGTGGGGTCATTGGCATACCGAGCAAGACACGCCCTGTTTCTGTTTGGACTGAGTTTTATTTTTCTTCCATGTAAGCATGTTATTTAAAGGGCTCATTCTGCTTCAGTTTATCAGACTTTCACTAAGAAATATGAAAATACGCATCTACAAAACTATATTTGATCAGGGAGCCACCATGGAATGAGATATTAACTAGACATTTATATTTGTACTATCTCTATGTCTGTAGATTTATTAACAAAACGAGAGGTTCTGCTAAAATTTTTTTTTTTTAATTTATTTATCTTTAGAGAGGAAGGGAAGGAGAGGAGAGAAATGTCAATGTATGGTTGCCTCTCGTGAGTCCCCTGCTGGGAACTGTCCTGCAACCCAGGCATGTGCCCTGACTGGGAATCGAACCGCGATACTCTGGTTCACAGGCCCACACTCAATCCATAAAATTTGTTTTAATTAGGGGAACACCCTCTTTGTATATTTATTCCATACAAGTGATCTTGCTCTATATTCACATAAATATGTCTACTATAAATGTTCTATTATTTGAATCTTGACTAGATTTTAGTAAAGGCATTTGCAAGTACATGTGTAGACCTCACATACAGCAGATCCAGGTTGAGGTGTGTGCTTTTGTGCTTGAACTTGACCGGGTATTTGACAGGGTTCACAGTGTTGGAGAAGAAGTGTCCGATTCCTGGTTGGAGGTACTGGTTATTACTTGGGTAAACAGTGCTGCACTGACATGCTTATGTAAAGTTACATGAGCCATTAAGTAAACCCTTGGAGAAGCTGCTGCTGTCTTCAGTATGGTTTCAAAACATGAGAGAAAGTCATCAGCTTGGGGGCCAGCACCTAAACTGTATAATTCAAGGAAGGGGTCCCATAACTCAGAAGTCATCCTCGCTATAAACACACTTCCAAAATGTGTGTTAAAGCGAACCTCTCTCCAAAATCTGAAGACTAAATGCTACTGAGGCATGGCAGAGTTCACGATGTCGTTATGTGCTTCCATTCACAGTCCTCCCGTTTCTCAGTGCAAACAGACAAACTAGACCGGGGTGTCAAATTCATTGTCACCGGGGGCCACATCAGCCTCGCGGTGGCCTTCAAAGGGCCAAATGTAATGTTACGACTGTAAATGTAACTACTCCTTAACAGTGAAGCGAGAGCTTGGTGCTGCCACTGGGTAGAAGTAAGGCGCCAGGCGGATAAAACAAGGTGGGGGGCTGGGTGCGGCCTGCAGGCCTCGTGTTTGCCACCTGTGCCCTAGACCACTCTGCAATCACTGCAGAGAATAAAGGGACTTTGGAACCCTAAAATATCTTTAGCTAAGAATTTCAAAGCTTTTGGCGAATATTAATTACCTGTATCTCCTACCAGTCCTTTGGGTAGTCACTGTACTTACATGATAACACCCATTTTATGGGGCAATAAAACCAAATGCGCAACCGAAAGTAAACAGAGCCAGCACACAGCTTCACCGGCTGTAAATACTCTCACAGATGCATGGGGTACAACTGTACTTACATAATATACTGAGTTCCAAGTCTCTGCTGCTTTTGGCATAACGTGCTTGTATGTTAGAAAAGTGCTGGAGGGTAAGAGCCTCTGGCGTCCATCAGTAGAAATTTTGTGACCTTGAAGATGCATTTGTGCCAGAATGCCCAATGGCCCAAGAAGTCTTACATGAGAATTGGGTGGGGGATGTGGGGAAATCAAGGATGCAGAGGAGACAGTGGTGGGACGAGCACGTCCATTGCATGCCTCCCCCGTGTCAGGACCCAGGGGTCCAGCTTCGGGTTGGGGCTGTGCCAGTGGGTGTCCCTACAGGAAATGAGACAGATTGGGTCGGGGTGGGGAGAGGGATACCAAGTAGAAGATGGGAGAGAATCTTCACTCACTCTACGAGAGATGGCAACCAGTGGCCAATGAACACATAGAGAGGCACACGGGTCTGTGGGTTGTTAGGAAAGTGCAGGTCAGAACTGCAGTGAGAGAAGACCACCCGTTGAACTGGATGGGGAAAGACGGAATATACCAAGGGTCACCAGGACATGGACAGAGTCTCAGGTACGGGTGTGAGTTATAATCACCACCGGAGACTGTCGCTCTGGCCCTCGTCTGAGCACATGCGTGCCCAGTGCCCTGGCGGAATGCTCAAGAGGATCTGCGTGTGTTTCCCAAAAGAATGTGTTGCTATGTTTCTAGTAGCACCGTTCAAACAGAAAACTATCCAAATGCCCATCAACGGGAATGTGGATAAACCATGAGACATAGCACTGAGAAAGGAAAGCTATTGCCATGGAAGCCACGTTCACGTACCTCAGAAATGCCATGTTGAGGGGGAAGCCTGGTGCAAGAAGACCAATACTGTACATTCATATTAATTAAATACGAAAAGAGGCAAAATTAATTAGTGGAGTCAGCTGTGGGGGTGGTAGTTACTCTTGTGAGGAAGCGTGACTGGGAAGGAAAGAGCTGGGCAGGGGGTGGGGCGCGGCGTGGGTTCTGTCGGGCTGCTGTTCGGGAGTCTGTTCTGGGTACTGAGTTGGGTTCAGTGGGGGAAAGCCCACAACTCTCTGTGCTCACGATGTGTGTAGTTTTACCCGTGTATACAGCGGCAGGTGGAAGTCATTTAAATTACCAGCCATCACTACCTACAAGATAAGTCATAAGCAAGGATGCAAAATGATAACTGTAATAATAACAAATAGTATAAATAACACAATAATTAATAAATAGTATGAGGATAAACTGTGTTGCATACTCATAACTCTAAATCTACTTTTGCCCACTCCTGTCTTTTACCTTAACAGAAAGCTGTTGTGTGAATCTCACTGAGGTAAATGCTACAGAAGCAGGGAACTGCACATAGGGGGAAAAAAAACCCAACTGTCCTTTTAAACTGCTAGTAGGGAACAATTCCTATCTGTGCATTTATTGCACCCCCAAAAATTAGAACAAACATGATTTGAGCTTTCCCCTCCAACTCTGGGAAACATTTACATTCAGATGTCTGGACACAAGCACAGGGGGTTGGGTATTTAGTAGCGTACACACAATGCACTTGAATGTTTTCAGGCTCCTGCTGACACGTGCCTGCACTATGGACTGGATGTTTGTGTGCCCCCCACACCCGTGTGTGGAAGCACTAACCCCCAGTGTGACGGTACTTGGACATGGGCCCTTGGGAGATAGTTAGGGTTACATGAGGTCACGAGTGTGGGGCGCTCCTGCAGAGATCAGGGGCCTGATGGGGAGGGGGAGGGAGCGGGGAGGGGGCGCCTTTCTCTCTCCACCTTGTGAAGACCCAGCAGGCAGGGCGAGCCCCCACCTACAGCCGTGCTGCCGTGTGGGCCCCTGATCTCAGACTTCCCACCTCCACAGGGGTGGGCAAGAAACGGCCGTGGGTTAGGCCTCCCAGCTATGGGGTGTTGTTAGGCAGCTCAAGCTGACTGAGACACATTTTACTAAAAGTTTAATGGAAACACTCGTTAATGAAGGGGTCAGAGACAGGATATTGAAACGTGAATTAAATTTTTCTGCATGGAGTTCATTAAAAGACTTTGCATCCAATGTGGAAACCGTACGTGGGGCCCTGAGGCAGTTTACTGGCTTTGGGGGACAGTGACCTTTTGGGCTGTCCCCAGCATGGCCAAAGCTGCACCTGTGGAATGCATTGGGGGTATTGCTGAGCACTCTCAGGGCCCAAATTCCAGTCCTCCCAGCCAGGGTAGCCACGGTCTGTCCATGTTGCCATGACCGCTCAAGACCGTCTGCGCCGTCAGAGACTCGGGTGTCTTCCTCAGGCCAGACCGGAGGGAGCTTGGCAGGTGAGGACAGGCGTTACCTTCTTTTCTACATTTCCTAAGATTTCTTTCTTGTACATTCTTGAAGGAGCTTGGCAAGTACACGCGCGTATTGTGTCATTTACACAATAAGTAAAGAGGATGAGCAAACCAGGATTCGAGTATCTTTCAGACTTCTTTCTCTGTTTGGCGCTGTTGACCCCACATTACGTTCCCAAGGACAGGGCAGTGGCAGGACAGGGCGGTGGCAATGCCGCGTTGTCTTGTCCAGACGACACAACACGAGAGGGCTGGTTTCACATTTCGTTTTCCACACAACACACATGTTACTATGAAAGCTCCTTACAGTAATCCACTTGCTCTCCTAGCATTTGTGAACTTGGGGCTTTTGAAGCTAATTGAATCTATACTCAAAAAATAATATTTTGAATGATACATCTATCAAAATAACAGAGTCTCAAGTCATACATGTAAAATATACGTATAATACAGGAACACAGCCATATTTGCTGCGTTCCTCTCACCTGCATTCAGACTGGAATTCTGTGAACACGAACTGCCCGTTCACACCGTGCATGAGGAAGTCACCCCAGACCCCCCGGGTGTGGGAGGGGACTGTCCCAGAGGCCCAGACAGCCCTGGCTGAGATCCTGGCTCGGCCCTCTCTCCTTCATCTCCCCACGTCGCTGCCTCCTGAGACGGGGAAGCACCTGGGTCACTCCCACGAGCCTTGGCCAGAAACGCCAGGCCGTGCCTCCTGCTGGTTTCGGCAGGAGCTCTCGGGGCCCCTGGGAACTCCGATTGTGCAGGGCCACTGCCGGGAACCTGCTGTGCCTCGGCCGTCTGCCTTCCACCAGTGGGTTGGGGCTCAGATTCCAGACTCTTCATAGGTTGTATGCTTCTGCCCCGAACGCACCCCCGTCACACTCAGAACTGCCCAGACTTGCTCGTGGGTGTCAGGGTCACGCCTCAGGAAGACTGGGCCTGGGATAAGTGCCGAATGCTGGATGTGGGTGTGGGTGCCCCTCTCACCCTGCGGGGCCCCATCACAGGCACCTGTCGTTGGGGACAGGGTGGCAGCAGTGGGTGAGCCACTGCCTTCACGTCGAGGCCAATGGGGGGCTCTGTGCGCACAGAGACTCACCGTGAAGTGGTCCCTGTACTCTCTGCTGACGGTCTTCAGTATGTCTTCCTCGGCTGTTGGCTCTTTCGTTTGATACTTGAGTGGCAGGAAATTTGCCGTGAAGCCACATTTTGATGTAGAGCATCTATGGGCACATCTACAGAGGCCACAGACCAATGAGGTGCTGCCCTTCTGCTGACTACCAGAGGCCTCACCTGAGTTGCTTGAGGAGGTGACTTTGGTGCAGTGGAGGAACCACAGGGCTCTGAGGACTGACGGGAGTCCTGGAGACACCGGCATTGGGAGCCTGCTTGGAATTGTCAGGCGCTGGTGGAAAGGAGGAGACAGGCCTCCTGCAGTCCTTGGTCTCACCGGTGGTCTGAAGTCGTTGATCAGGGGAGCACCAGGGATTCTTCTGACAGAAAGGTGTGGTGACTTCTGCTGCCCAGTGGCCCTGGCGCTCTCCCCTGGGTTGACCGGAATCTGCGGCACGTTGGATGGAAGCATGCTTCTCTAGTAGAACTGTCTGAGTGGACAGCAGGTTCTTTCAAGGAGTCGTTCCTTGATTGACGCATGAGGCAATGTCACTCTTTAAAGATGTGCAGCAGAAACATGACCATAAATGGCTCTGTAGAGATGCAGGTGGCCCCGGGGTGTTCGGTTGCCAGTTGGGTCTGAAGCTGTTTGCAGCTGCAAAGGAGCAGCAAGACACCAGGTCACTGTGACCCTCTGCTTCCACCAGGCTCTGTCCAGGACACTGCAATGCCCCCAGGTGTCCTGGGAGCAGGTGACTCCCCACCCGCCCAGGGCCCCAGGTTCGGCAGCTGCCCCCGGCACTCTAGCTGCTCTGCTGTGTCACTGGAATGAGCCGTGTTGACCTGCTTTCATCCCACCTCTCACTGAAGAGAGGAGACAAAGCATCTCAGGGAAAACCTCGTTGGGCTGGGTGGCTTGGTTTTGAATTATCAGTAAATGAAAACATGTAACGTTGATTGGATGCCGACTGTGTTCCAAGTCCCCTCTGCTGCTCCCCGGAGCCCAAGTGGCTGATGAGTATCATTGTCCCAGCTTTGCAGCTCGCTGTTGCTGATGTTGACATAAGAGGCGTCCAAATCTGTGAGAATTTTTACCACTTTCTTTGAATTAAAGTGATGATAATTACTGGGAAGCAAAATCTCAACAGACTGAGAAAATGCTCCAGGGAGTGGTGGTTTTGTGCTTTATTTTATACATTAGAATCAAAGGGGAAGACATGCAGGGTCATGTGATACCCACTGGTGATTGATCCAGGAGGTAGAAGAAAAATAAAGATGGGGGCGGGATCTCTGGGATTCAGTACAAAAGTGGAACAGACACATGCCTTCTGTACATCTGTGGGTACAGGATAGTTTGCAGCCAACAATTACCCCAATAATGGTAACACTGAGGGGGTCGGTGGCCTCAGCTCTGGTGCTGTGCTTATGATGCAATTGTGCCCTGAGGGGTCTGGGAAACAGCCAAGTACCCTGACACTGCAGAGAGATGCCAGTCTCGATGCAGAAAGGCAATAGGCAGACTCAGTCAAGGTAAAGACTGTCCTTTGTCAAGAAAGATGCTCACCACGACTTACTTTTCTCCAGAGTGTTTTCACCTTCCTGGGGGGGTCTGCCTGCAGTCTCTGAGACTGTGCGGCCACCACACAGACCTCCCCTGGGTATGTCGGATCCGGTGAGGGGCCTCTTTCTCTCCCACACTATAAGCGCAGAGCTGGGAGTTCCAGCCCCACAGGGCTGGGCCCAGAATCCACAGACAGTACCGTCCCAGACACAGTTCTGTTGTGACTTTTAGGGTGTGAGTTAGGTTGTGCATGTGGGAATGATGCAGAGTGATATTGGGGAAGAGGAAGGCCCAGCCCCCTGTGCAAAGTCCAGGCCACCCCTGACTCATGGGCCTCAGGGTCTGTGAACCGTCACTGTTAGACTGCCCTGTACCAAGGAGAGAGATTGTTGAAATCGGCCTTATGGCTTGGGGGTCTGGCCCGGTGTGAGCAGTGCATGGGACAAATGGGAGTCCCACCCACTCCTGCTCCGCCAGCCTTCTTGAAGGTAGTCGTCTTTCTCTAGTCCCAGAAAGGGACTTTCCCTTTGTCCTTGAAGAAAGGTTTAAATTCCATCCTCTTCTGACACTTGGCCCTGGAGAAAGCCTTGTGTTGTCAGTGTGTGTGTGTGTGGGGGGGGGGGCGGGGCACGGAGGAGAGTCTGCCTCTTGGTTAGCCCAGAGACGGGATGGCCTCCTAGCTCTCAGTGGTCTGCTGTCTTGAGCTCGGTTACCAATCAGGATCCTGTCACTTTTGTCCCCTGAAGCTGCCCAACTCCTCCCAAAGAGCTGGGGGTTTTCAGAAGTGACTTCCACGTCCTTGGGGGCATGGCACATGCGACAGTGAACATGACCTTCAGTTGGGTTTTCTCTTTCTTGTCTCCCTGCTTCTCTCATTCTTCCCTCCTTCCCTCACTCCCTCACTCCCTCTCTTTCCATCACAACCATAGATATTTATATTTTCAATTAACATTAGTTTAGTATTTGCTAATTTGAGATAAAATAGCTTTTGCAAACCCTGCTGGCTTTCTCCTCATTATCTGTTCACTCGCCCCCTCCGCCTCTGGCCAGACAGAGCCTGGATTTTGTCTCTGCATTTCCCCTCCCCACGCCCTCCAGGGGCAACCTGCTGTCCTGCCCACCCCTGAGAGTGGTGGGCTTTGGGGTCATAACAGCCATCATAGGCCCCATTTTTCTTGCAAACAATAAATTTGAAGCAGTAGTTTTCAACCTTTTTTATCTCCTGGCACAGATACACTAATTATTTTTTTTGGCATACCACTATATATATATTTGCCCATTTGACAAGAAATAGGTATCATTTTGCTTGATTTACCACCCCCCAAAATTTGTAATTACCTTTTTGCTGTAATGCAACTTTTTACAAAATCAGGTGGCTGTACTTATATGTAAGGATTTCCAACACCAAGAATTAACCAATCAGACACAGCTGTATCATGCAGCCAATATGATGCGGCTCTGTCACGTGACCTCTGTACTTACGGTTCCAGATGCGTGGTATTCACATGGACGGATATCATTGTGCTGGCTGTTGTCATTTTTTGGTTTGTCAATCTAAGGGAAAAGCGACCAGTGCCCCTCACTATATAGTCAAGTGTTGCACATTTTAAAAATTCTCCTGGCACACTGGCTGAAAATCGCTGATGTAACGCACCAGCCCACGAAACGCAGTGAGCCTGCCCCGGGGTTCTGGGCCAGGCGCTTCCACTGCTGAGAAGAGGCGCGCTTTTCTGGAGCATCTGGGTGCCTGGCGGTGGGTGTGGGGGTGCTATGGGTGTGGGGGTGCTATGGGTGTGCTGGGCTCCTGGCAGGTTGAAGCCCAAGGTGCCAGTTAACCCACTGCAACAGGCAGAGCAGGGAGATGACAGAGGCCTGGCCCTCAATGCCACATCGAAGCCTTTGAGTTCACAAGTCCTGCAGTCATGGTGCTCTGCAATGTGCAATAATAACGTTGCTTCTTATTGAAGCCAATTTGACTTGTGTTCTGGTCCTTTGCGAGGAAAGGCCTCTTGGTTCAATATTTGGTGTGGGGCTGCTTGCTAGTGGGCAATGCACGCAGCCACGCACCCTTCCTGGACCGTGTGGTCCCCTCACCTGCTTATCAGGAGGTTTAAATAACGAGCTAATAACAGCAAATGTTTATTGAGCCCTTAAGCACTGGACTAGGCTGAACGCTTGGCACGTCTCAGTTATTTCATGGGCCTGCAAAGGCTAGGACGGCGTGTGGCTTCTAGTCCATGACGGAAGGTGCTTTTCTCTCCGTTCTGTCCTGTCCATTAGTGTATTTGGTGCCGTGGAGGGAATAAATGTGTGACGTGTCCTTGTTTTCAACAGTTAATAATGTAGTGAAGAGGGAGCTGGTTAGGGATGCATTTCGTTTACCTGAAGTCACAGTGAGCAATGTTAGAAAAATTTCAGTAGCTGGGCTTTGACAACAAACTAGCCTGTCCTTGGAGGGGGACTGGAAAATAAGGGTGGGGTGCAGGGGACTCTGTCTCGGAAGGTCTTGAGAGAAGGAGAATGCGTAGGACCTGGTAGCGTATGGACTAGGCACCACTGGACGTCAGCAACTCAGGAGGTGACGGGATGCCAGGATTTAAAGAGTGGTCTGGGTGAAGGGAGAGACTGAAGTTGCATCAGTGGGCCAGGAAGCTATTGCAGTATAATCCAGGCGGAAGGTGGAAAGGTCTAAATTAAAATTTCGGTCAACTTCCAATTCTTCAGATCTCAAAAAACAGAAGCCCTGAATCAAAAAATTCACTTTGCATTTTAGTGCAAGGGCTCTCTACACTCACGATAATTACCCAAGAGGCTGGGACCCTTGAGTGACTAGATCACAGGGACAGGTCAGTGTATGTTCAGTCCTGTTTGGAAATTATTTATATTTTTTAAAAGAGTCCTATTCTATGACATTTAAAAGCCTGTTTATTATATACAGCATTTATCAGTTGAGCCGACCATTAAGATGGGAGCTTCCCATTCCCTGGCATTGGATGAATGGGGGGACATAGCAATTGGATGGTCTCTGCATTTACCAGTTTCGAAAACTTACTGATAGCTCACAGAACATTTTCATACATTTTAAAGAGGGTTTTTTTTCTGGATTTAATTAGTGGATGTGGCTATAAATATTCTTTATTTCCCTCTGGTTAGTGGACAGTAGAATTGTGGAGAGAAGAATGCCTAGAAAAAGCTACCTGGCTATTGAGTCAGACAACAACTGAGTGGTTTAAAAGGCCAGGTGCAACATCGCAGACCAGAACACCTGAAAGGAAATGGGAGAGAGGTAATGACATGCCACTGAGCAGAGGAGACCAGGACCAAGGCTGGGCAGCTCCCTACAAGTATCAACATAAAACCTCGAGTGAGAACAAGGTCAGAAACAGTTATCCCTTAGGACTTCAATTTCAGGAAACAAATCATAAGAGGCCAAGACGTTGTTAGGAAAGGGTTACTTTCCTACCCTATCATCATATATTTTTTACAGATTTTACTTATTTATTTTTCGAGAGAAGGGAAGGGAAGGAGAAAGAGAGGGAGAGAAACATCAATGTGTAGTTGCCTCCCATGTATCTCTAACTGGGCACCTGGCTCGTAACCCAGGCATGTGCCCTGACTGGGAATTGAACCAGTGAGTCTTTGGTTTGCAGGCTTATGCTCAATCCAGTGAGCTATACCCGCCAGGGCTTTCATATTTTTATTGTATTTTTTATTATCTTGGATATACAAGAGAACTGATGGAAACCAGGCAAAATTACTGGCCATGTATTTAAATATAATATAAGTCTGATATCAGCATTTTGAACATTGTAAACCCTAAAAATAAAGACCTGCTAAAACATCAGAGTCCCCTCTCCCATGCCACTGAAACCAGGATTTAAAAAATCATACAGAATAAAAAAAAAAACTTCACACATTAATAGAAGACCAGGTACATCCTTTCTGCCTCCAATTTCTTATGTCTTTTAAATATGTTAGACTACATCCCGCCCTTTTGAATCCCAGATGTTGAGAGTGAGGTCCTCAGATTACTAAAATGAACGTCAAGGCAAGTCCCATTGCCAAAGACTCACGTTGGACTCTCTTTGGGAATCCATCAGCCCTGAGTTTAGATGGCATGACATTCACATTTTGATCATTTTTGGAAGATAATACCCATGGACCCATTCAATTTTAATCAGTTCTGTAAATATTTATCAAGGGGCTTTTGCTTGTGACAAGCAAGATAGACATTGCCCTTCTGATGGGAGAGACTGTTGACCAAGAGTCCCAGATGGCAGCGGGGTGTGGGTGCTGTGGGTGGGGAGGGACTTGAGGTTTAAGCCAAAACCCCCATGGCAAGTGGGAATTGTCAGCTGACAAGAAGGCGGGTTCTTGGGCAGAGGGCACTGTGTGTGTTAGAGACAGGAGAGAGCACAGGCTTTCTCCCCGCCGTCAAGTTCATTTGGGAGGGAGTTTGTCGGGGAAGAGGTGGGTAGGCGGAGACGGTGCTAGGTGAGTAAGACCTGCTCTGTGTCTACTTGGTAGAAAGATGGTAAACAAATTCTCCACCAACACAGATTCTTAAGGACATGCAACAAGAGGGACTGGGAAAAAGAGCCAGGCTGTTTCTTTTTTTGTTTTTCATTAGACTAATTGCTTGCTTTCCCCTAGGCAAGGCCGATTTTTGTTAAGCCCTGGACTCCCGAGACCAGCCTTTTCTATGCTCTGGTACTGACTTCTGCCCATCTCTGTTTCCAGTAGGAAGCTTATTATTCTCAAAGGAAAACACCCGGGGAAGGGTAGCATTATATTGAAAAGGGTGGATCAATTTCCTCACTTTGAAATGTACTTATGAGCCTGAAAAGGACGCACACTCCTCAGAACTAGAGAACTGAGGAGGGTGGAAGACAGGGCACCTGCTCTCCGCAGGCAGCCTCGTTAACAGAGTCACGGCTGACGGTTTGCCTCCCCCAGTGACATCCTTAGGGACAGTCAGAGTGACTCAGTCGCCATCTCTGCTCAAATGCAGCTGAGTCTGATGGGTTCTGGACTGGAAACGTCAGTCTCATGGTAGCGGATTTAATATGCGATGTACCTTGTGCCAGATGGGGTGTTATGGTCCCCAGATCAACCGCACCTGGTTTATACCTGTGCTTTTAGGGGCTTGGCCAGAAGGAAAAGATACAGAATGTAGGGTTGAAGGGAAGTAGAAAGACCCCGGTTTCAGTTCTGGTGGGATCAGTTGGTAGCCATGTGATCTTGGAAAAATATCTGAGCTTCAGATTCCTTACTTCTGAAATGGGCTAATTTTCAAAAACAGAAGCGTTGCTCCTGGAGGCGCTGGCTGCGCTCCTGCTGGTGTTCCGAGTGCTCTGCAGGTGCCAGCTCACGTCTTTGGCACAGCCATGCTGTGCATCGGACACTGTTGTCCCGGCGCCACAGAGGGTTGGACGAGGGAGGCTGGAGCGAGGAGCATTTCCCGTCACCGCTTTCCGCCTAAGCCTAGTGGGTTGCCCCCCGTTGTGCCGGGGCTACCGCCGGAGTGAGCCCCGGGACTTCCTGAGATGGTTTGCAGACGTGTGTCCTGGCCTGGCCTCACACAATGAGAAGCTGTCCTGGAACAGACCCTGGCCTGGGAATCGAGCCCAGCTCTCTAGGGAACAAAACTTTAAAGTAGGTGGGACATAGTGGAGGGAGCCCCTAGTGGCACCATGGATGGCATCACAGCAGCACGGGGCGATTTGGAGCTTAGGAGATGCCTGGATGTGACTGCGGGGGAAAGTCAGGTCTGCGTGCTCTTCATTCATATTCTTCTCTAACATAATTCTTCAACTTGACCCTGATTGTTCCCGCCCGAACCTGTCACGGTCTCCTGAAGTCTGCCCTTTTTAATCGGTGTTTGCTATTTCTGAGGTGACCGCTGGGATCAGGTGAATGCGACTGTGCTGCAGGCAACACTCTGACCTCACAGGTGTCTGAGCCGTAGTCTTTGCTACACGCCGGCCTCCAGCCTCGGTCACGGTACAGGCACTTGTGAGGTCAGAGCATCACCTGCCACAGTGGGTGTGGTCAGCAGGAGAAATCAAATGCAAATGCCGACTCTGAATTTTACTTTTTAGCTCGGAGATGTTGAAAACTAAAACTAAAATACAGCATCAATGAAAGCGTGGGTGGGTAGCCAAATATAGGTGTTTCATAAAACTGAGAGAAGAGAGTCTAAGTTGCTAAAAATATTCATTGGTTGGGCTGGTTGAGGTGGCAGGTTGAATTATATTACAGCGATAAACTATACGAGGTTGCAAAGTATTCTAGCCAGAAAAACACTGGCCCTGGGAAAGAAATGGAAAAAAAGGCCTAACTTGAAAAAGAAGGCCTACCTCTGTTTGACCAGTGGAAGATCCCTGGTGTGAGACCGAGGCGCAAGTTGTTAAGAAACTGCCCACATGAACCACTGAGGATTTGTGGAGAGACCTCACTGCTCTGAGAAACTTGGAGCTGCCTGTAAACAGAGCTGACAAAAGAGAAGTGCCGGCACTCCTTCTGAAGACATTGTCCCAGGAAGATGCTGATAAACACGAAGGGAAGAATTAGCACACAGAATAATGGAGAATAGCACACAGAATAATTAGCACACAGAAGCAAGTCTGCAGATGACGTTAGAGACACTTTCAGTGATGACGGTGCCATTGAGTCTAGAAATCCCTATCCGGAGGACCCAGGTGACCATGAGGACCCATGGAGAGATGTGTGTCCCGCTAGGCCAGTGGTGCTGAGGAAACAGGTGACAGGTTACCGTCACAGGCAGCACAGGCCTCAGCACTCAGAGGAGGGAAGAGGCCACGCCAGACAGGAGTCGCCAGACTCGGGGGCAGACTTCTCACAACATGACATGCACGTTGGCTGCTGTGGCCTGGGGTAAAGGAGCTGGCACTCTCATTACTCACAGGAGCAGGAATGAGACACATTTCAGGACTCTCAGGACAGAAGGCAGTTACACGGCATGAGCAGAGCTCTCACAGCATGAGCAGAGCTCTCACAGTGAGGCCCGAAGCAGATCCCTACACTGTGGGACTGGATGTCAGGGGTGTGGAGGGCAGCTGCCCCCGGGGGCGTGACAGCATAGGGACAGCATAGGAGGGGCGGGTTGGAGACAGGTGGTTGTCATCACCAGGAAAACGGCAGTCTTGTCCCTGGTGGAGTGTAGGACGGGCACAAACACAGCTTTACAGGCGCCAGCAGCCCCCGGCATGAAAAAGGTGGTCCTCAGAGGAGCCCCGCCTGCCGCAGAGACCCCATGTGTGCAGGCTGTGCCGCGGCCCAGGACGGCTGAGCACAGAGTGAACGTGCCCAGGTCGTCTTCAGAGTTCACAACCCAAATCTACACGCAGTGTCAAAATATAACAAAGAAATGAATCAGTACCTGAGAGGTTAGATGACACCATGAGAATAAGTTATAATCAGGGGGAAATAACACTAGAAATGGACAGCCACCCCCAAATAGAGAGGGGTGACCACAAGACAGAAACTGGCATCTGCCAAGGAGACGCTGGCTCCCTAATACAGGGCAGGGCAGACCGACACCAGACAAGAATCGCAACGCGGGTCAGAACTTTAGGCCTAGACAGAGCAGCGTGAAGCTACTCTAAGGACAAGTTAGGGAATGTGCACAAAGTTTCATCTCAAAAATGGAACCCCCCCCCAGGCTTTCAACTGGGTGATAGACAACAGACCTTGCATCACACTTAACATATTTATAAATAATTAAGAAAGAGTGGTTGAATTCCTTATGGATACAGATCCCAAATAACGTCAGTAAAACAAGCCTTTACAATGGAAGGAGGCATGCCTGTTAATGTAGAAGGGACTGGGTGGGAAGATGACGGGGTTTTACTATCGAGTTCTAACTTAGAGCCCTTAGAAATGATAGGCTATGCAGCACATACTAGGAATGGGTAACTTACTGATCTTCTGAGGGGCGTTTATTCCACACAAAGCCCTTAAATGATATGAAGCAAACCTGGCACAGGTAAAAATGGAGCCAACGGAGCTTCCCGAACAGTTCGAAGGTACTCATACCAAACAGTATTCCTTAAAGGGAGGATGCCAAGAAATAAGGGAAAAACACCAGAACTTTCAAGGGAAGATATTCTAGAAAAAGGGAGATCTCATCTTGATAACAGCCCAGTTCGACCAGTTCTTAAAGCAAAGGGCTGATACAGGATAACTCTAGATAACTATGACTATAGATTACTATAGATAACTATAGATAACTATAGATTAACAAATTCTTACCAAAAATACTTTGAGTTTTTGCCAGATGCCGAAGAAGTTATTAACAGAATAACAGCCAGGAACTCAAAAGAGTTTTGTTAGTGTTGGCCTGTCAGAGCGTTCGCCACTGTCCCCACTGCACCACAGTCTAGGGAAGGCACATGATACCAGTTCAGAGACTTCCCCCCGGGTGCCGTGGTGGCCCAGTTATGGCTCCCACATTGCTGACCCCCCCCAAAGAGATACAACAGAATGTGGGTCACCAATCCTACTCTATGTAGGCGACATCATGATGATGCATGATGACCCAGAACTCCTAAAAAAGGAAAAAGATAAATTAATTGAAGAACTTAGGACCAAAGGGTGGACCATTGATAAAGAACGATACCCGTGGCCCTGATGCGTCCACAGAATTTGGGGGAGTGCAGTGATCATCTGGAGGAAGAAAAGTACCAGACTCAACAACAGGTGAAATACAGGCATTAAGGGAACCCACTAACAAGGCTGAGGCACAGCCTTTAATTGGACACTTTGGCTCTTGGAGATGACGACATAGTCCTTACAGGGGACACAGACCAATGTGTGGTGTCATAGGAAAACCTCTGACTTTGAACGGGGTGAACCCCATTACTAGAGGGATGTATACTGGCATTCCAACAAGGAAGTTACCCTAGAGAAGGTGACCAATCAGATTGGACCTGACACAGTCCAGGGGCCATGGCACTTGGGCCTCATGGACCAGATGTAGCCGAGATAAATCCCGTAAGCCAGCTGGTTTCTGGACCAGACATTTACCCATGAGCCTTAAGCAAATACTCCAACTTGAAACTTTTGGCATGGCCTCTCTTTGGAGCCCTGAAAAGCAGCCGGTCTCTCACTGGTAACGCTCTGACTGCCATCGGATGTCAGGTCCCGGCACTGGCCTGGGCGAGACTCAGTCCTGAAGAAGTGGCGGGAGTGACGCTGAACCAGAAGGTCCTGGCACGGAAGTGGTGCATCCAGAGCAAGGGTGTGACTGCTCCAGGGCGACAGGTGTCCTCACAGAGGAGCCTCTCCCAGCAGAGACAGGCTTGCCGGAGGAACGCCGAGGGAGGGGCCAGTCCATGCCCCCCCAGGGAAATGGGGCCCCTCCTGGTCTGACTCTCTGTCTGATTCCTGGTTTACAGACGGCTCCCTGACCACTGAAAGGGGATGTGCCAGCCAGACAGCTGTGACTTTTAGTCCCCAGGACCGCGGAACTCGGAGACTCGCTACTGGTTCTGCGTTGGCACCGCACGCTGAGGTCGTGGCAGTGGCGTTGGCAGTGAGACACTCAAACAAGTTATGTCTTTACAGATTCCAGGCGAGAGCAAAGGGCATCTCAAAAATGGGCCAGATTTCAAAATTGATGGAAAGAATGTCTGGTCCAGGGACCACTGGGAAGAATTGTATGAATCCAGTAAGAAAATTAATACATGGAATATAATGTCTCTCTTCATCCAAAAGATGACTCAAGTGAGACAATCTTCAATAATATAGCAGATAAAGTAACAAGGGGTGAAATACTAAAAGGGAACTTCCTTGAAGTCAGAGAAAATATTTTTCTAAATTTAAGGACTATGCAGTTTATCCAACCAAGGTGCCACCAATTACCCTAACTAAAAAGGCGGGCAAATACTCTGGAGAACAAAGAGAGGACACGTGGAGAGGCTCCAGCGGGAGGAATGCTGGGCTGCACGGGGCATTGGGACTCTCAGGAACTCAGGCGTGATGTGGCCGGGGTGGGAAAGGGAGCTTGATGGTCCCCTGGCAGAAAATGAGAAGAGCCTTGGAGGCTTGTGAGGGGTTCACCACAATTTGGTGAGGGACAGAGAAGGACATCACCATCAGATACACACAGACCTGATGTCTCCGTACGGCAGATTGATTTCATTGGCCCCACGGCAGCGGGACCTCAGAAGGAATGTGCCCGCCCCACGGGAGGTGTATGTGCAGGCGCAGGTCTAAGTGAGTCTGAGCGAACACAGGGGCCGAGGCAGCAGCCTGAACCTCGGCTGCACGGTGCCACCATTGTGTGGCACCTGGAATCACAGAGGGTGATCCAGGAACACGCTTCACACCAGTAAGGCCCCCAAATTAGTATGAAAACTAGATGTACAGTGGAATTTTCCTCTGGTTTACACCCCCCAGCAGCAGGAAATACAGAGAGATTCAATGGAGTGAGGAAGAGAGAATCAAAAGCAATAGATAAAAACACCATGCTTCAGGGAGCCTTCGATTGGGCAGCATTTAATTTGAACCCGAGAGAAAGGGCAGACAGAGATGTATACGAAGTTGTAGTAGAACCCCCTCTTCAAATTAATGAGGAACAGGGAGGGAGGAGGGACAAATGCCCGCCCAACGTCACTGTAAGAGATCACAGGGGAATCACTGCCACAGGAAGTAACTGCCAGTGGAGAAGGAAGCACTTATGGGCCACTGGGGCAGCTCCGCTTCAGGGGACAGAGGCACCTCAGCCCCGTGGGGAGCTTCCTTGGGTGGGCGGCGCCGTCGCCAGCACACTTGCTCTGGCAGCTGTGCCTCGCTTGCTCTTAGCAACACTAGGCACGCCAGTCCCGAGAAAACGCGTAAGAAGACTGGGGCGGCAGCCCTAGTGGGCCCGGTAGGAGGAGCAGCTACAGCTTGCATCCCACCTGCAAAACCTGGTGATGGAAAAAGATGGGACTCATTTATGTCCTCGAGGTTCCCAACAAGGGAGGTTCCCCCATCATATGACAGAGACAACGCGGCTTAATTTAGTACTAAAAACAGGTCATACAGACATTGTGGTTACAAATGTGTTTATGATCGTTTAAATTTGAATTGGCCCCGGCCAAGAGCATTTATGCAAAAACAGACAACCTTCACTCCACATCCTGTTTAATTCAGTGTATTTTAAATTATTCGATGCCTGGATATGTAAGAGGATATTATAAAGGCAACACACAGATCATATGGACTGAATATAATTTAGGAGTCATGACCAAGGCCAAGTTCATGCTGACCATAGGCCAACAAAATCTAGTCATTATGCTGAATACAGATTTTAGAACCATTTGAGGATTTGAACTCAGGGTACAGACAGAGGAGAGAAATGTAAAAACAGGAAGGGTAGTCCTTCAACCTCAAAAGTCATAGACTTCTCAGAACACAAGAGAGAGGTCAGGCAAGCCAGAGAATGAATGAATGTGTACCTATAACACCAAAGAGAAAGCAATAGGAGCATGAAACAATACACCTAAGAGAAAGTGATATAATGAGAGAAGAGCATGACAGATAAATAAGAGTGCAGATAATGAGAAGATACTATGAGGAATTGGGACAAGACATAATGTACTAGACAGGAGAAGGAATTACAGGGACACTGATAGAGGAAGAATTGGAGAGGAACTAATATCCTCTGGTAAGTCACCAGATTTATACTTCATGGATCAAACCTAGGTAATCCTAGACAGATCAGAACAAGCAGGATGTACCCTGGATGGAGACTGCCTACTCCCCTTACTAGGCATACAAGACACAGACAGACTCTAGTAGCTTACCTGGGGGTGCCAACGCATAGAACTATTGGAAACAAACTTTGCATGACCCACAGAAACACATCATACCTACATGGATGTTACATTAGCAAAGCAGGTCTATCACACATATCAGAAAATGTCTGTTACACATTCACACCAGTTGAACTCTCATTTTTTGACCTGGACCTTGTAGAAACTCATAGACAAAACACTGCACATAGCAATGGAGAAGGGGAATGGATCATTTGGTTAGATAGCCAGTCGCCGACTTACCTGAACCACACAGACTTGTCGAAGGCTAACACACCTGTCCTGGGATGCTGCTTTCTGCAGAAGAGCCTCAACACCATCTCCAACACATCTCCAACACACCCATCTTTCGTATGAAAAAGTCAAATTATGCTACAGATACCTGTGAACAGCAGCAAAGGTCCACGAAGATACTATTATGTGAATGGACTCCTCGCATATCACGCACACTCTGTACCACCTCAGGCATGCACGAGAAAGAGAAGTGCTGTGACTAAACACACAGAATCCCTCGAGGTATGAAAAATCACGAGAAGGGGCAGTGCCTGCCGCCAGCCGGGGATTGTCTGTGGCGGGAACCGCCCTGGCCCTCCCTGAGAAGGTTTACCACAGGGACACACCAAAAGAGCCCTGTATGTCCAAGTGTGTGCAGGCTCACGGCGTGATTTTAATCCTTTGGCAACAGCTGCCAAGTCAGTCTCCCACCTTCCGAGCAACACGTGGAGGGGAATGGAGGAAGCAGTATTGAATGTGTTAGTATTTTTGGCTGGAATTGTGCTTATCTACTACAGTCAGTGGCTCCATACCACCAAATGCAGGAAAATAGAGAAAACAATATTATTACTGTGTGGATCGAAAATTCTGAGTGTAACTATATTAATAGAAAAGTGTTTGATTAAAAATGATGTAACCCGGAGTTGTTTGTTGATGCTCTTGTAAATACACAGGGCACCACAGTTTACCTACCAAGGCATGGCACTCCAGACAGAAAGGAAAAATGATTTTACAGAATTTGAAAAATATGTTCACTGTGCCATGAGAATAGCGTGGGGTGCCTTTTGCATCGTTCACTGTTACTATGAATTTTTCTGTTGGAACGAACCCTCTCGTCAGTAACTCGAGCAGTGTTCTGTGCACAAAGGTCTGTAAACATTTAACAGCTCATGGGTGCCCACTCTTGCCCTCTACACACTGCAGATATCAGGGGTCTTACTGCAGCCCCAGATGTGCATATGGGCTTTGGCACCTACTACAAAAAAAAAGGTGATATACAAATTGGCTAAGAGTTATGACCGTAACAAAGTTATTTTCGAGAGCTCCCCACTGTGCATACGTATAGCTCTGAGCACTGAGGGACTCAAGGGGTGGACTGTGGAGCTCAAGACTGTACAGGGAATCGTTTCTCATGGCAGGGCAAATGTAGCCCAGCCCCTGACTTGGAAAATCGGTGGGGAGTGAGTCGGCACACGGGACCCATGCCCGTGGGTAGGTTTTCCCATGGGGAATCAGGCCTGCCTTGTACCTAGGCTGCAGTGAGGCTTGCTTTTGCTAAAACTCCCTCACCCTGAATTGAGGCAGAAAATGTTTACTTCATATCTTTAAAGTAACTTCCTAAAATCTATGCATCTATGCTAAACCTCCCAAGGATGGAGTGTAACCAGTTCAACCACTGGTTTTTTGCATCTGCAGATATCCTTTTTCTTTGTAGTAATTAGCAACTTCCTGTCCTTTGTTATCTGTAAAAGGTAACCACCTAAAGCAAACCTGTACATAGTAAATGAGAACCATCCTGGGTATAATGTACCCAGAAAAGCAGTAAAAGCCTGTCCAAGCAGGAGTTGGGGTGCTCCCTCACTCAGGGAGTGGCCGTGCCATCCCTTTTCTCCACAGGACTGCTGCCGTCTGTCTGATTTTGTTCATCACATGCACAACACACGGACCCACTGGCCAGAATCCGCATCAGGACTGAACTAAGCGGGTGTCTGTCCTGTCAACAGAGAAGCCCTGTTGGGAGCCTGTGCAGAGGGCGACGATGCAGGGCAGTGATGCGAGCCCTCAAGCATGCGCAGTGCAGTAGGCTCAGGTGCTCCTCTGCAGGGTGGCGCCTCCCTCTCTGAGCTCGTGCAGGAGAGCAACCATGTCAACATGTGCTTGTTGAGGTGGCACGAAAAGCTCTCTGGCCCCGTTCATGCCGCACATTCTAGTGCATGGCCTTGGGACTCCTGTGACCCTCAGGCTTCCTCACCGTGAAGGAGAAATTCTTACATTTCCTTGACTCTTGGACTTGAGTGCTTTCTAGATTCGCCAAGGACTGACTAATGAACAGCAGAATGGACACTGTATTAAATGTACTTGATAATTGTACTTAAACATTGCATCTCAATTTCAGAAAAGTATTTTTCAACCAAGTGTGAAAAAGGAGGAGATGGTCATGCTGATGCTTGCCTTTGGGGTTTGTTTAAAGATCAGAGACTGCTGTACGGCAGACGGATTATTTCATAGATACTCATTTATGTTTCTTGGGCTTGGTTAGTGATCTTGGTGCCGTCGTCTGGCTGTTGATCTTAAATTTCATTCTAACTGGACGTGAGTCTCAGGCGAACAGCTCTGTGTTTCACTCTGAGTGTCTGCATGGGGGATCTCAAACCCCTGCTGCCCCTGTTTGGAGCTGCGAGTGCCGGCACGGACCCACTTCCCATAGTCCTGACCCTCAAGCAGCCTCTGAGGTTTGGGGGCCACTGGGCTGGGCGACTGGGTACGTGGCCTTCTCCTCTGACCTGTGCTCAGGTGGACCATGCCTGCAAAGGCTGCCACCCCTCAACCTGGTTTGTGATAGTGCCGGCCCTGAGCAGTGCGCCCAGATTCAAATGGACCACTGGAAAAACAGCCGTGCCACTGCCGGCAGAACTTACATTCAGAGGACATGGCTGGTGGCAAGGCCGTGGGCGTGGCTAGCTTTATTCCCATGTGTCAGAGATTTGGGGCGTTCGCCCTGTTTCCTTGGAATAGGCACACGTAGCCCCTGAAACTGTCAAAATGAAACTAGTTAGCACTTGGGAAACATTTGTAAATTATCCGCTGAACGATTTTTACAGAGAAACCTAACTTTAAAAGGAGCCTGTCTTTGTGCTCGTCAGAAGAAGTGGGGTGACTGGGGGAAACTGGGGTGCTTTTTCTGATCCTCTCCTCATCCTGTTCATCTTCAGGTGGATGCCTGGCTTTTTGCTGAAAAGATTATTCACCTTGTTTCTCCATCTTCGTTCTTTTCAGCAATAAGCTGTATTTTCTAATCATGTAAATGTAAGTTAGACACTTTGGCAAGTGGAATGAATACTTTCAGGCCAATAATCCTCCAATAAGTGTAATCAAGCAGCAATTTACCAAGGATTATCCATGTCACAATTTGTAAATGTACCAAATAGCTCCCAAAGAGTCAGCTCTTCTGGAAAGGGAGAGGTGAAGAAAATCCGGGTTCAGGGTGACTGGCCCAGGCCAGGCATTTTCACGTGCATTCCTGTTTTCAGAGCAGCGGTGTAGGGCATGAGAGTTAGCCCCGTTTCTGCCTCCGGAAAGGAAGTTTCGGATGGGACTTGGAACTCATGGCCAACAGATAGAAAACCGTAATTATAAATGTGCGTATTTGGTTACAAAGCTGATTATCCTTCTTCCTGGTGCACTGTGATAGATTTTCATCCCATAAAACTCTGTGCTGATCATTGTAACAACAGCCGCGTTCACCAAATGTTCGCTCTGTGTCAGGCGTCGTGCCGAGCGCTTCACATGCAGTATTTCATTTCACTCTCGTAACCAGCACTTCATTCACATCTTCACCTTGATTTGGGAGATGGGGCAATGGGCTGGCAAGCAGCACATTCTCTATCCACAATCTTTCCACACTGAGCCAACCCCTTCAGTGACACAGCGACTGGGTTGACTGGGCGACTCGAGTCAGCTTCCTTCTCTCAGAGGAAGCGAGGGCTGAGGTAGAGATTGGGTTCATGTAGGGAAATATATATATATGTTATAATATATATTTTATATGTATATAGTTTTATGCATCAAGTTTCTGGTTTGTAAGAAATTGTACTTCATGAAACTGGATTGCATTTTTTCAGACCTATTTTACAATAATTAAATGGCCATGCATTGCAGGGTGTACAAAGTCATTGTGGCTACAATGTACTCTGCCCTTCCCTGTGCCCCAGAGGAAATCCACTTGCTGGCAGTCCCCGGAAACAGTGAATCCTGGGTAGGCGGCGGCCTTCGTCCATTACCCCAGGGAGACAGCAGCAGCAGCACCTCTTGGGTGAAGCAGCTTCCTCGGCTCCCCAGAGTAGGTCGCCCCCAGGAAGGCAGGATTGCCATGTTATTATTGCCCCATATAACCTGGTATTTCGGCATTGGAGATAAACTGCCTCAAATCCCAACTTACCAAACCGGAATTCTCCAGTAAAAGCAAGCGCTGTTAGGTGGCCCGATTTAGCCTTTTCATTACTTTGAGTCCCTGGCAAATGTGAACATTTTTTAATGTGGCAATATTTTCGCCTCCCATCCCATTCAGGACGGTCACTGGGGAGAAGTACAAGAGCTCCAGACCAAATCTGCCGTTTGGAATGTTGTCCATTTTGTTGTTTATCAGTGAAGGTTGTTTTTTTTTTTTTTAATGTTTCCTGAAAACATAAATGACCTTTGGAGAGCACAGTGTGGATTTCTGCTACCTTATTGAATGTTCTTACTTCTTCAAGGAGTGAGATGTTTCCTGAGGTTGTTTGGCAAAACAGGCACGTCATTTCCCAGGTCAGGTAATAATTGCTGGGTTTTGCTGCATGCAGTTACTAACCAGCTTTGTATGATAAGTGCGTACCATTAAAAGGAAATCGGTCCTTTTTTTTTTTTTTTTTGCTTTCTGCCCATTGAGAGCCAGCCCCAGTTTGCATTTGATGGAGGGGTCTGTCTCCCCTGGCCCACTTTCTGCAGGGTGGGGAGGGGTGGTATAAAGTGGTGTTAGCCAACAGTGGCACATTTGGTCTTCATTTTATTTTAGTCCAATGAGGATGCATTTCCCTCTTCAACCAGCAATGAGGAAACATTGTAATACACCATTAACAAATAGTGAAGATACTTTCAGTGCAAAATCAAATCAGCAGTCTTTCAACAAGCCTCCCTTTGAGCCCGAGTTCTTGCCCCCCAAATCTCTGTTGATCAAGTTAACAGGACAGTCCCACAATAGTTCCTGTGCAGGTGCGTGGCCAGACTGCAGTGTGGTCTCCGCAGGGTCGATTGGTCCTCATTTCAGGCAAATGATCCTGGAGACTCAGTGCAGTGGCATCGGAGCCACTTACGCCAGTTCTACCTTGTTTTGGCTCCTGGTGAGAGAGACCTCGGGCCAAAGTCAACAGAGATGGTTTTCAACAGGTTTTCATTATACTTGGTAGAAAATGTTTATTTTCTCTTTTAAAATGCTTGATTAGAGCCATTAGATAGACTAAATGCTAATTCTAACATTTCTCTAGTTGAATTTAATGATTACCTTGGTTACAATGTATTTGTTAAATAATACAAGGTATAAAGGAACAGCATTTATGTGGGATTACATACGCATGTCAGTTAAAACTGAAAGTTAGATATAATCAAAATTATTCTCAAAAAGATTCCGTATGTCAAAATCACACTGGTCCCGACTTTTTTTTCTGTGTCCCTGTTCGAATGCTCGTGGCCTGGTATCACCCGGCAGCACTGCCGTCACCACCACGGTCTTATCACTTCAGTCCAGTCTCATCACTTCAGTCCACTCTCAGCATGGTCGTGGGAGTGGTCCTGTTATCTGTTTGTTTTTATTAAAGAGCAGCCGACCTACAATATTATGAGTGTCAGGTGTACAGCACCATGGTTCTGTGTCTATGTTCCGTGCGAAGGGATCACCACCGTAAAGTTGACGGTAACCGTCTGCTACCAGGGAAAGCTGCTTCGGCCTTACAACTGTGCCCCCCGTGCTGCACATCACCTCCCACGACTCATTTGTTTTACGGCCAAGGGCTGGTGCCTTTCAGCCCACCCCCATCGCCTGTCTGCTTTGCCCCCGCTCCACCCCTGCTCGGGCAAGCCCTGAGTTGTTCCGTGTGTCTGAGAACCTGTCTCTGTTCTGCTTTCTTTCTTTATTGGCTTTGTTTTTCAGATTCCACAGAAGCCCTGTGGTATTTTTCCTTCTCTTTCTCTGACTTGGCCACTGAGCCCAGCACCCTCTGGGTCCATCCATGCTGTCGCCAACGGCAAGACCTCCTTTTTCAGGGCTGAATTGCACTCCGCCTTACACACTCCCTGCTTATTCTTTATCAGCTCGCCTGTCCATGACGCCCGGGGGCTTCTGTCTCATGGCTACTGTAACTAGTGCTGCAGTGAGCGTGGGGGTGGGGGTGATGCGGTTTTGAGTTAGCGCTTTCATCGTCCTCAGACAAACCCCCAGAGAGGAGCTGCTGGGTCACAAGGTAACTCTTCTTTTAATTTCCAAGGAGCCCCCATGCTGTTTTCCATGGTGGCCGCGGCATGTGCAGTCTCACCACGTGGTGACACTTTCAGACCGATCAGAGTCATGTTGTTCCTCTACATGAACATCTCCAGTCCTGCCTCGTTCACTCAGAGCAGCTTTCCAGTGTGGCTTAAGACCCGGCCTGACTGGAGAGAGTCTGCCATCCTTGGTGTGAGGTCCCGAGAAATAATGGAATGTAAGGGGGGCCGGGGGGGGGAGAGAGAGAGGGAGGGAGGGAGGGGGGGAGAGAGAGAGAAATATGCAGGAGNGTGGCTTAAGACCCGGCCTGACTGGAGAGAGTCTGCCATCCTTGGTGTGAGGTCCCGAGAAATAATGGAATGTAAGGGGGGCCAGGGGCGGGGGAGAGAGAGAGGGAGGGAGGGAGGGGGGGAGAGAGAGAGAAATATGCAGGAGAGAGCAATGAGCAAACCTGGGCCCGTGTCCTGCCGGGAAAAGCATGTGACATTGAGTGTGACAGGTGTGCAAGATGTGTGTTAACCTGGACAGGAGGGGCCATTGCGTCTCTCCAGATGAAAAAGGTATGTCGTGTTGGAATGTGACTGTTGACGAATTCATGGTTTGTGGTGGGATGCAGAGACCCAGAGGGTAAAATTCTTGAGAGGTCGTAGTTCATTCTATTTGGAGTCCCAGCAGAGCCTGGCACGTCCCTCAATGGCAGTCTGCACTCAGGCCCTACAAGTTCCCTTTAGGGGCTGGGTGAAGCCTCTTTGCACGCTGCCCCTTTGGTCACCGAGCCTTCGCCAGTTCACAGACACCGCACACACTGTGTCAAGCGGAATCACTGCACAGCAAAACCACCTGACCAGGAGATGTGATTACATTCCGAGGATAGTATTGTGCTAACACTCTGGAAGGAAAACAGGTATTCAAGAACTATTTAAAAACAAAACGGTATCCTAGCTCTAAGTAGACTGAATAGACCGCATGGGCCATTTACATCGGCACATCGGTACTTCGGAAAAAGAGCCTCTTTCTCCCCGTGTTCTAATGCTTTTGTGCATTGGAGACAAATTTCTTTTCATTTCCTCACCACAAACCTGTTTTGTATGGAAACTAATCAACCCATGAATTTTTTATGAAGTATGTCATCAGGTTATTTAAAGTGAATTGTCCAATAGCCACAGGTAATTTTACATTAAAATTAGTTAAGTGCTTCAATTAATAATGGTCTAATCTACTTTAAAATTGCACATTGGCATTTCATGTTTACCAGTAAATCAAAGAATCATTTGATACCTGCAGTCTCAACGTCTATTCTAAATAACTCTATAGGAAAAACTGTGGATATTTTCTTCATATAACTGTTCAGTTCTGTTTGTCGTGAGAAAACGGAGGCGATTTTAAGAGACTGAAATTTGCTAATCTCACGGCACTTTGAAACCATTTTCATTGGTCTTAGCTATTTAGAAGCAAGTTATATGTGGTAGGAATTCATTAAACATAGATTTCCATTTTTATAGGATTGAAATTATTATTTTAAAGGACTTTTTCTGCCATTAAAGAAGCCAAAACAAGTAAGCAAAGTAACACATGAATAATGAATAGGATCTGGAATGAATTAAAGCAGAGACTGGCAATAAAGTAATTAGACCCGTGAACACAAGTGTCCTGGCAGACAAATTAATCACAGGAGAGCATGCACTTGAAGTCACTGGGTAGTGACATGGAGAGATTTATAGCGACTCGGCCAGGCCCTGCCCCCACCACCAGAGGGTAGGGGTGCGCTGGGTCAGCTGGTTGGCTCAAGGCGTGACTTCATAACTTAACAGTCGAATCACAGGTTGTTTCACAGTCAGCCAGACCTGTATCAGGTGCTCTCCCCAAACAGTACGTCTGCTTCTGTGCTTGGAGCTGGGGCACGCAGACAGCCAGAGGTGAATCGTGGGGCCGATGCGTCTCGGCACCCTCAGCTCGTCGCCAGCTGTCCACTGCTGGCCATGAAACCCCCATGGAACCCCTCCGCTGGCCTCATAGAGGTGTCACTAACTAGTTGGGGGGGTGACACTAAAAACGTCTCTCATATGTCCCAGCCCACTTGCAGCTGGGGGCTCGGACTCATTGGGACCATAGGCTGTGGCGGACGTGAAGTCTGTCACCCTGAGACGAGTAGTGCTCGTGCCACCCGTGACCTCTGGTGGCCGGGTCAGGGAGGCTCTGGGATCCCATCTCAGGCACCCTGTCTGCCCAGCACTTGGACATAGGGCCGATGCTAGTGCAAGTGCAACTTGTAATAATCCAAAAAATAAATAAATGCTGGTGAATGTTAAACCACTAACAACACCTATATTCAAACTCACTTCGAAAGTGTAGGTCTCTGGTCCACAGGGAACCCTTATCAAAGGCACCAGGTCAGGCGGTGGCAGAGGTCGGGGACCCTCATTCCCAGGACTGGCGAGAGCACCCACCTGACAAGGGGGTGGTCTGGGTGGGTGGGTAAGGTCACTGTGACCCCTGATCCTGAGCACCTAGAACTTTAATTTTGACCATACGAGGTTTGGGGGGCCTCTTGGGGGTGTCACCATGTGTTCTGCGCTGTGTTTCTATTTGTAGCAACGTCAAGGGACCCACATCATTCAAAGTCTTACTTAAAGGAAACCGACTGAGTAAGGACCTCCTGATGGTCATCACCCATCAGTCACAACGGTGGTTCGTAAGGACTGTTCAGCCAGGCTTCTGTGTCACCCCCGCCTCCAAGTACAGTAGCTGATGACCCCAGTGTCCACACGGTCGTTCCTTGAAGAGCGATTGGAACCACTAGGAGAGAACCTGGCATCTGAGTTTGGGAGAGACACAGGTGGGGAAGAAAATCTGTGCGTCTGGTCCACATTAACTCGCTGGATTTCCACCTCAGTAATAACTTCCCACTGGTTTACGGGGTGTGTAACGTGCTGTCGTTCTGACCACTGTTCCCTTGCATGGTTTACCTGCCTTTTACTGTGAGTGTTATTTGAGAAGAAGAACGTGATCCCTCTGGGGAACCCTTAAAATTCTGGGTCTCCTTGCTGTTTCAAGAGCTGGAGGAGCGTTTTCCCAGGTTTCGCTCCATTAACTTATTTCCTCAAGGCCTTAGTTAGCCAAGGAAAGTGCCATGTGGGAGCTGACATTCAGGTAAAATTACTACATGTGTTTTTTGAAGGTAGTTACTGAAGTAAACACAGTTGTCATTACTCTAGTGTGCCAAGTGCAGGATACCCGCACATACAAATGTGTGTGTCTTGGGAGCAGCAAGGCGCCCTTGGTGTATTAAAAAGTTTGTCAAGAAAAATACTCGGTATTTGCACACTGGAAGAGGAATTTTTTTTCAAAGCTTCTGCATCTTTATGAAGTCCTTCCAAAGCCTGAATTTGTAGGCGTGCATGAATGCCATCTGTTGCTCTTAAAAAACAACAACACTTTGTCTTCCTCTTTGGAGAGATGTGGGTGAAGTATATTCACATGCAGCCTTGGCAGCCACATGAACGGTGTGTTCACGTCTGATCGGTAGTGGGTCAGTCCGTGCACTTAGTGACACATGCTCTGCAGTAACCGGTTTCATGAGCTACTGACCTGTGACCTCAAAACATTCCCTAAACTGGGGCATTTTCCGTGATTACCCCAGGACTTTGCAGCTCTACGGGCTGGGCATGAATTTCAGCTATACCACGAGGAGTTGTATGATTTGGGGACATTTACTGTCTGTCCCCGTGTCTCAATCCTTTACCTGTGGAAGGAGGGGTGGCCATCCCGTGACGATCCTGTGTACCTCGTGGGGTGGCCGTGCAGCGTGAGTGAGACGACCCGTGTGAAGCCCTTAGCAGAGGGCCCGGCACAGAGACAGCGCCCACGGGTGGCTGCTTCTGCTCCGCACCATTGAGCTGCGGGGTGAGGCATCGCAGCGGGAAGCCTCGAAGCGCGGAGGCCACGTGTGGGTCACCTGCAGGCAGAGGGAAGACCTTGGCAAGATGCACGCACTGGTCCTGGAGCGGCCCGCGATCTCGGGCCTTCTGCCACGTGATTTTCACCCTCTTTGAAGTCCTGCCAAAGAGTCTCCTTTGTCCATGAAGCTGCCGGCTCGGTCAGTGTCCTGACTTCTTCAGTTGGCAGCTTGGGTGTGGCCCATTGGGAATCCGTGGCATCGTGTGCTGACCTGGGGCTTGTCCTTCCCAACAGGCGCAGCGTGGAGGGCCCCATCCTTCACCTCCGGCGAGGCCTCTGAATGCTGAGGTCCTTGAGGGCACGTTCCTGCCGGTTTATCCCCCTGGATAATGGATGGAAAGAGAAAAGGGCAGCTGCCGTATATCTGCTCTTTCTTGCCTTTCTCTCAGAATGGGCCACTTTTCAGAATTTACAGGCCTCATTGTTTCACGGGCCATCTAGTGACCAAGTGTGCGGAGAGAAGGCACCTTTTAGTGACACCTTCAGACACCAAGTGGCACAATTCAATGAAAGGGACCTTCACTGGAACTCTGGGCCCCATGAAGGTGGATGGAGACACTGAAGGCCCAGAAATGTGAGACTCCATTGTCACACTCTCCCAGTCACCTCTCCTAAAACTTGGCCACTTTGGGTAAAAAGACTGCTTTGCTCTAAGGTTCTGTTCACATCGCAGAACATCAGAGAACATGCACAGAACATTAAAGTTATGTGTTTTCTGGAATTATTTCAGAAATACATTTATAAGGATTTCAGCTAACAGAAGAGGTACAACGGGCCGGTGGGGCAATTTCCATAAAACTGTCAGCCAGACTACGGACTTTCTTTCTTTTTCTTTTGATCGTAGCCATGTAACGTGCTATCAGCTGAAAGGAGCCACTCATTTATCTTGTCATTTGCCACGAGGAATCAGGGTGGCACTGGAACTTTGACAGAGTTATAAGCGGGCTATGGAGCCGCTGATGGGTGTTTCGTATCAGCCTCGCATCTAGAATGTTACTCAGAGCTGCTTTTGGTCCTTGCTCACGGGAGGTAAAGGGGGCACTCATATGCAGAGATTAATTACGGTAAGCCCAGACCGTTTCATTCAAACTGGGCGAGAAATAACACAGCCAGTTGAGGTGGTCTCTCAGTGTGAAGCTTCAGGTATAGTCAAGCTTGCAGAGCGAAGTCACAGCTGGTTTTAGCTGGAAAATTCTCTCCTTAAAAACTATTTTTAGTTCTTGGGTTGAAAAGAAAGGTATCCTATAGGGGCATGGAAAAAAAATGCTAATGTCATAGATTCTAAAAGCTGGTATTTTAATTTAGCTTGTATCATCTGTATTTTATAATCAATTTCCAAGATCATTATTTCAAGAATGGAGTCCTCAGATTACTCTCTGGCTTATGATAAAATGGTTCCTCACGGTCTAAGCACTTGGTGAATCCCAGCTCAGGGACTGTCGGCCTGTTTTTCAGGGGCGCCCAGAGGCCTGAGCTCCCCGCCAATTCTGCACTGTGCCTGCTTTTGTTTGTCATCACATTTAATTACTGCCAGCAAGCAAGAGGGGGCTGTGACTCAGGGGCACGTCGCTGGGAAACCTTCTCTGTTCCCTGGGCCTCTCCCGTCTCTCCGGGCCCAGAGAGATGCTGCCTGCTTGTTCTGTGGTATCTCTTCCACGTTTGTAAGGTCAGCAGCCTCGGGTGGTGGAGATAGTGTGTCCCCAAGGAGTGGGAGGCGGACGTGGTCACAGTCGGGCATGCAAAGGGAAAGGCTGAGGCCAAGGACAGGAGTGGCACCCACATCACCTGTCCCGGGCAGTTCACCAACCCCTGGCTCCAAGTCTACCCTGCCGTATGCACAGATGTGACTCAGGCCTTGCTGTGTCACTTCGTGGGAATCTGGGCAGGTGCCATCTGAGTGATGAGCTGTCCTTCATTTCTGACCCGGCTTCTGGTGTTCCACCAGCAGCTGACCAACTGGGGCTTATAAGTAGAATAAAATCACAGGCCCTTCACCATTCCTCACCATTTCAAGCCCCCTGCCTGGATCTGATCTTACTCGGTTAATATTGTTTTAGCTTTCTCCTCCTCTTCTTTAGTTTAGGATATGGGATTAGCTAGCTATGTCCACGGAGCCTTGTTTACTCACCTGCACAATGAATATACTGATACCCACCCCATGGCCTGTGGGAGCCTTAGGTGAAATGATCTGCGTGAGAAAACTGTGCATGAAGCAGTGGGCGTACTCGGCACAATGACCTGCAGCTCACGTTGCCTTCCCTGCTGAAATGGGCCCGTGCTCCGCAGCACACTGGGTTACAACAGCCTGTCGTCATAACCTTGTGAAGGCAAGCCTTGTGAAGCTAGAACTTTTGGTCTCTTTGTTTCAGTTGTGAAACGGAGACAAAGAAATGTTGAAATGAACTTTCTATAGTTTCATGGGCGTTGGGTTTCACCTACCTTAGGAAACAGTTGCAGTTCATGCATGGAGATCCATGGATGTTTCTATCCATGAAATATTATTTCCAAAATTTTCTCTTGTGGAAATTAAATCGTTGGGTTGTAGCTGTTGAAAATGTTCTGAAAAACAAAGTAGTATTGCTGGACATTTTTATATAGGAATGTATCTTCTTTTCAACATCTTCACAAAGTATGAACTTTAAAATACTTATTTTATAAATATTAAAAACAGCAAGCCAGACTGGACGGGTTCATAATCTAGTGTGCAGTGAAGACCCAAACCCAGTCAACTACCACCCTGGTGGGGCTTCGTCTTGTCTAACCTTCGGTCAGTCATGGCATGTTGCATGTTTTCAAAGGTGCAGGGGGGCGGGTGACAGGGGGCAGGAGAGTTGTTCTGACAGAAAGATCTAGGACCCTTGCTTGCTCTACTTACCCCAGCGAGTCATTCCCTGTGGATCCACTGACTTTGGGTTTATTCTCTATAAGCAACTCCTGCCCACCGACAGACATCCTGTTACTAGGTAGGAGTCCCCTCTTAGCAAATATCATTCCCGTGTTTGCTGCAAGGCCCAGTGGTCCCCGTGACGGAGAGATCAAGTCAGACCTTCAGCTTCCTGTTCTGCGCCCGGGGATCTGACAGTCAACAGGGCGAGTCGCCTCACACCAGGGGCAGCAGCTGTCCTCTCTCTGAAGAGAAAAACCAGAAAGTTACTTTCGACAAAAACGTTATACTTAGAAACAATCTCGATGTCGTTGTTAAGACTTGGTTGAATATTTTGTATGTAGTATCTCATTTCATTACAGAAATAAGTCAGCCGGGTGGGGCTTAGTATTCAGTGCTTGCAAACGAGGACCTTGAACCTCAAAGGACGTAAATATTTCCCCCCAGGTTTACTTGGGTATAAGTGTTGCAATGAGATTGGAATCCAGATCTCACTCAACATATAATCCAAGCACTTAGCCACACATCACGCTGACTTCCCTCGAACCTCAGTTACCTTGACCCGAGTATGTATTACTCGTGAACTGGAAGGGTGATCCTGCATAGCCCGTGTCTGGGGTTGGTTTGGTGTACCCCAGAGCAGTGGCCACCATGCAGAAACCGTCAGCGAGTTTGGGGGAGTAGGTGCTGAGCCTCTGGAATTCACCAAGGTGACTTTCCTTCGATCAGCCTGGGGTCGTACTGAAGGGGAATCCACGATGGAAGAAATGCTTTAGATTCTGCCCCACATCCCTCTTCATATCCCCGTTTACTCACTCGAACTACAGTGGCAGTTACCAAAATGCGGAAGTCTAAAATCCTGGCGATCAACAGGATGGAGAAGACCAAATAGCAGAACCCCCTCCTGTGCTGTGAGCAACATCTAAGCTGAGAGCAGCTGGAGGGGGAATGAGGTTCTCCTAGGGCCCCAGGGCCTCCTCCGAGGGCGTGACAGGCCCCTTTGCCCACGAGAACGCGCTCTGTGTTCTGTGTCGAACACGTTAGCTGTTCTGTCCTCCACAGCTCTCCTCTGCCACCAGCACAAAAATCCTGGGCTACCCCACCCTCTTCTCTGTACCTTTTTGTGTTTGGAAGGTAGCCCACTGGGCTCGGTTGTACAAGGAAGGTAGTCGTCCTGTGTGCATGTCTGTGCAGGGGGCTGGTTGCTGGAGGGTAAGTGGTAGTTGACAGGTTTTGAAAGTCTCTGTTCTGATTGCTAAATTATTTGAAGATCTAATTGGAGGGTTCTCACAAGTCCTCATTATGCCAGTGGGTGGGAGGGGTTCCCACCTAGCATAGCTGGAGTCTATTATTTTGGCTTTTTTAATATCACGTGACCCGAACCATTTATAAAAAATAAATAATATGCTTATAACCACAACATTTACACATTTAAGTAGTTAGTTTATAGTGTATTTTCCCACACATTATGTATACTTGATGACCACAGTTGCATTTTTTAAGTTTCTAAAATGTGTGTTATTTCTTTTTATACTGTAGTCTATTTAACAGTAATTGATACACAGCAAATAGAGTAATAGGATTCTAGAAATATGGCATCCTGAAACCAAGAATTATGTTTTACCATACTACATATTTTTATACTATTGGCTATTCAAAGGTAAATCCCCGTAACTAATTCATAGGATGATTCAGCCTTTGACTATAGCTACCAAAGGGTCCAATAAACTTTTAACTCACTCAACGTCTTTTCTCAACCTTCTTGAAAACCGCACATGGGAAAGAAACCTGAGCCGTACGGTAGGTAATCGGGTGTTTCCTTCTTGAGAGCGGACGAGAGAAAGAGCCAGCTGGCTGCCATGGGCCGCAGCTCCCGCCTCCCCTTTGATGGGCACGCTGGGGGCTGCCTGTGGGCAAACCCGCCTGTGGCCGGCTCCTTTCCACTCCCAGCTCTCCAGTGCAGGGCAGCTTCTTGGTGAGACGACAGTTCCCTGCTGCCCTCATCCCGCTGTGCCTCCCAGCCATTGGCTCTCACTCTCCATCTCACGGCAGGTCCCCTACCTGCTGAGGATTTGTCCACGTATCTGTCTTCTGTCTGCCCCCACAGACCGTAAGTTCACAAGGTGAAGGGACATATTGTTTGTTCCATTGTCCCCTAGGACAGTACCTCAAACAATGGCTGGCACATAGTAGGCATTCAGCAAGTGTGCAGAGGCCAGGGATGGGCATAGAAAAGGTGTGGAGGGTAAGGAAAGCACATGCTTTGATTTCATGTGCAGAAGCACTTGTTTTATGTAGATGTGTAAATTGCCTTTCCTCCTGTGAACAG
This sequence comes from Sturnira hondurensis, assembly GCF_014824575.4. Classification (NCBI taxonomy): domain Eukaryota; kingdom Metazoa; phylum Chordata; class Mammalia; order Chiroptera; family Phyllostomidae; genus Sturnira; species Sturnira hondurensis. Next base: position 11,182,751 of record NW_028091156.1, read on the forward strand.
TTTTCCCTGTAAGCTTTGTAGATGTCAGAGGTTATTTTATTTTATTTTAAAGATCTATAGAAAGTATTGGCTGAGCGAACCGCTGTGAAGACACGATAAGCTTAGCTGATACAGTGGGAGCCAGGTTAGGCCAGTCGACCCCTTATATGTGCTCGGGACACTTACTGAGCTTACAGCTGGGCAGAGTCATCTCACACGAAGACGCTTTTGTAAGGCAGCGCTGATGTCGTTTACTGAACACTGTCCTTGGAGTGAAAACCAGAGAGGTAGCATGGGTGTTGCGAGTAAAAAATAAATAGCAAAACGATTAAGATTTGGGGGGAAATATAGAAAAGCGTAGTCAGGAGTCTCGTAAGCTTCAGGCTGAATGTGCATTAAGTATGTATTCATGTCCAGCCACATGTGTGTCGGGTTCTCTCCTCCGAGGGAGGTCCAGGGGCAAACTAGCAAGGTGCTTGTCCCTGTGGGGACACACAGTTGGGGGATGGAGGTCAGAAGAAACACCCGGGAGAAATGAAAGTACCGTAGACTATGCTTGAGTGGTTTTCAAGGTCATTGTCCCTGTGGGCAGCAGGTTTACCCAAGGCCTGGCCATGTGACCAAGCAGATGCTGCTGGGATCTTGTCTGCCCGAGCTCTTCCCAGTAGTGCCCACGGCTCCAGCTTTTGCTTTAAACGTACACACCTGCATCTATTCACAGAAAGAGATGTCGCCGCTGTTTTTACTTGGGGCTTTGCTCTCTGGCATCCGGAGCTCCTGCTGGGTTCACCCTGGCAGAATGCACGCCCGTGGCCCCTGTGCCGACCCTTGGCCCTCCAGGCGCTGCGGGCTCGGCCAGAGCTCAGCCAGCTGAGGAGGTGGGGAAGGCTGGGCTGCTCTGCAGCCATGAGCCGGCGGTCTCAGTTAAGCTTGAATACAAACATAATCGCTTTGTATTTGCTTCCTATCTGTGGCAAATCACCTAACTCTGTCCTCAACTTGGCACATCTGCTGGGAACTCCACTGCCAAAACTAAATTTATTGATAATGCATCTTCCTCCCCCAATTATTTCAGTCATTGTGTTTACCAAATGCAGATTACTTAGCTCAGTGTCTGTTTTCTGTACAATAAGTATTTATTAATGTCTTCTTAGAGAGCCTTGTGATTTTTGGCTCAACCTTACAAGTTCAGCTATCATGGAATTATAACATCTCAATATGTAAGATAGCCAGTGTTAATCACTTTTTTTCAAAACTTTTTAAGAAAATTTTGCTGTTTTATTTTTAAGATTAATTTTAGAGTATCTTGTTAAGTTAAAAAATTACTTATATCTATTGGGATTTCATTAAATTAATTGGAACATCCCTGTATTTTAACAGTATTTATTCCTCAAGTTCCTCAAAGTCATTGAGGACTCTCAACAACATTTTATGGCTTTCTTCACATAGGGCTTCGCCCAAGCAGGGTTTGAGGGAGCTGGGAACAAACTGGAGAATTACGGGAATGACCAAGTCTGTGAACTCAGAGGGTGCCCCCGCCTGTTCACCTGAACGTTGGCCACGACAATAACATGAGACGTTGGGAGCAGTGTCCCCGGCAGCTTCCTGTCCGATCCTCTCACTGGCTGCGCAGTGGCCCTCCTCTGATCCCACCAGACACCGTCCTCTGCCCGGGAACTCCTTTGTCCCCACTGCTGATCTTCAAATCCTGCATGTCCGTCAAGGTCAGCCGGCAGGTTACTTCTTCCCAGAGCACTTCACCTGTGACGAGATCAACACGTGACATTGTGTTAGCTTAAGGTTTGCAACCTAATAATTTGGCAAAATGACCACCACAAGGTCAGTTAACCCAGAGCACTTCTTACCTCCCCACGTCACTCAAAGAAGCCCTCTCCTCCCTGAACGCCTTTGTCCATGTCTCTCCTAGGGAATGTGGAATGTGCAAGTTTGGGGGTCCTGTCGGCACCCAGCACAGGGCCGAGACATAGAAGGTGCTCGAGTGGCCATGTTGTTGAGGTGGCCTGGGCACCCAGCTGCTTGACTGCGGGGCAGCTGGCTTTCCACGTGGCTGACGCCCACGGGCACCCGCACCTCCACGCAGCAGCCTCCACTTGGTGTGCAACCCACATTTGAGGCTCAGAACTCCCATCTCAATTACCAGTCTCATTTCTCAACCTTACATGTAAAAACGAAAAAGTGGCAGAACTGAGTCCACTCCCGAGAGACTGTTGGAAATGTCACAGACACAGACTAATCCTTACCTCAGCTCTCCTCTCTCAATGCTCCTCGCCTTTCCTGCTACTATGCTAGGTGTTTTTATAGGTGCGCTTTGTGAATTTCAGATCTGATTGTGTACAGCTCCATGTTTATCACTGTAACAGGATTAAAGAGGTCGGCGACTCCGGTGTGTTCCGTTAAGAAGACAGTAACACAGTGTTCTGTACTGTTAGGTCCACACAACATGCAAAACTGGCAGAGATGTGTGCGCATCAGCTGGTGGGCACAGACACCAACTCAGAAGGCATGTTTCCTACCATGACATAATCTTTGAAGTGAATACACAAAGACTTTGACGGAGTGAACAGACAGGTCGACATCAAACTGTTTGTATTTACAATAAGCAAAGGATGCACTGATTTCTTAAGGCTTTTATCGGTCAGAATAAAACATTTGGTATAGTGAAGACAGGGAGAGAGCCATAATCAAGCCTTGAAATGTGTATTATATTAAAGTTCCCAGCTCTTGGGAAAATGGTAAAGAAAGGAATATTTCTCTTCTCCTTCTTAAGAAAATATGAAGGTAATTCATGGCAGTTTCCTTTCATAAGCATAAAGGAATAAAAATAATAAACCACAGAGTCCTTACTGGTGTAGGAAATCCGTGGCGCTGTGCTTGTCCCATTTTATTTTTTTATTCTGCTATAATCTTCGATCAACACCAGTTTCTTTCCTCTCTCCCCAAATGGAAAGAGGTCGGTGCAAACATGCCTGCCTGGGCTCAGAGGACAGATTTATTGTGAGTTAGATGCGGTCGGAGCACTCACCCCTTGCATTTTGCTTCAGGTGCTGGATATATTTTTCCTTACTTGAAGTATATATTTTTCCCTCTCCTGAAAGACTGAACACATAAAACATAGGTTATTCCAAGAACTCTGAGATGAGGTGTACTGGCTAAAAAATTGTAAGAATACTCTCACTGCTTGGAGATGCATAGTCACAGTGAAAAATAATATGTGAACAGTGACGCATGTGAGAGCTCAATAGATATATTTTTTTAAAAAGTGGGGCTTTTGCATATTCATTATATGAAACCTTTAAATGTTTTTTTTTTTTTCAAATGGAGGTCAGCCCACATATCAGAAGCCACATGGAGATGAAGCATTTTTAAACACAGGTCAAGAGAAAAATTCTACTATCCTTCTCTTTTTATCTTTTTAAAATTTGTAACCTAGATAATTTGGGTTAATTATTTCTTGACAAAATCTTCCAGGAAATTACTTTAATTATCCAGTTAACCTTGCACACATAAGAACGTTTAAGAGACAAGATCAGAAGAATATACTTTTTTAAAGTATAAATTCAGTTAACTTGTTCATTGACATCAGAGGATTAGAAATACAAAGACAAGTGACTTCTCAGTGTAACTTGAATGATCTCAGGCCCTTTGCTGAAATTAGACCACAGGTCTCCAGTGACTGGGGGATCCTCGGGGAACAGGTCAAGTGTATCCTGGTTCGGAGCTGCGCCTGCCTCGGGGCTGAACTCCGAGCCCAGATGACTGCTTGCTTTAGCGTCCCAGAGCTGCCGAGACGCTGTCCCATGCCCTGGGTGGCTTAAAATGACAGCAGACATGGATTCTCTCAGCGCTGGAGGCTGGAGACCTGAGGGCCAGGTCTGAACAGGGCCATGCCTCCTTTGGGACTCGGGGAGAGCCCTTGGCTCTCCCTAGCTTCTGGTAGTGGCGGTCAATCCTTGGTATTTCCTGGCTGACATATGTGACAACCTAGTCTCTGCCTCTGTCTGTCATCCTCATGGCGTTCTTACCGGTCCCTTCGCATCTGAGCCATCTTATGAGGACAACAGCCATACTGGAATAAGGGCTGCTCCCAGTCTGGTATGATCTCGTCTTAAATTGCATCTCCCATAACCCTGTTCCAAGTAAGAGCACATTCCGAGGGGCGGGATGGTAGGGCTTCACCGTATCTTCTGGGGGCCCCATTTCACCTGTAAGAAGTGCCCATTCGGTGTTGTCAGGGTGTCGGGCTGCCCCCCAACTGCTGAATTCAACCCGTGCCTTCATGCGGACTCAGCTCAGCGCCTTGTTGTCGCGCCAGCCTGCTGAGTGCGGTCCCCGGCTCATCACCCCGGCTCCAGGCAGCTCTCCTCCTCTCCCTCGGCTGTTCCACAGGGCCCCGCTGTGCGACCTGCTAGTTCCCCAGGCGATCAGAAATGTCTGGCTGTCAAAGCGACCGATTACCTGCTGCCGATTACCTGCCGCCGCCCGGGTTCTGAAGCAGGCGTCCCACTTGGCACTGCCCCACTTTGGCACGCTCTGGTCTTACCTGTTCTTTAGGGTTCCGGCTTTCACTTTTCTCTCCTCCTAGGCTTTCCCGAGGTGACGTTACCCGTCTGCAAACTTTTAACTGCCACTTGTGTGCTGCTGTTTGCCTCGTGCCTGTGTCTGTCCCAGGCCTTACCCCTCGCCTTCCCACTGGAAACTTCCTTACCTGAGGGAAGTGCTCGCTCGGTTCGAGACAGGAAAGTGGAAGGGGCCTACGTCCCTGGTCACGTCCCCCGCACACGTCCAGCCGTGCTGCGCCATGTGCCCTGTGCACTCCCTGGATGCAGGGGCCCATTTCACGCTCTCATACCTGTGCTGCTGAGATCACTTCTCCTGGGACTGAACTCCCACCATATTCCTTCTCCCGAACATGAATCCTTTAAAATTCTTTTCCAGTTTGAACTGCATCTTCTTAAGGAAGTCTTAAGAACTGAAAGAGACCCCTAGGCTACTTCCCAATTGGGCGCTGTTGAAGGTCCGGATTGTTTGCATGCGACCTAATTTTGCTTTTCATCGCTCAGTAGAAGGGTGAGACCCTCCCACCCTCACAGAGTTCATTGGAAGCATTCCTTGCCCCTGTGAGGTGCTGTCCAGCCATTATTGCTTAATTATTTTGAAACCGAAGCACACGTGGGGGTGGGTTCGAGCAGCCCTGGGATGAAGCTGCAGTGGTGGCTGTCCGGCCAGCACGGTCACCACGTGGCTGGTAAAGCTCCAAAAATTGGCCCTTCCTCCGAGGCAGTTTCGTTTCTAATGGAAAGTAATGTGCTGGAGGGTAAACAGTGGGCTTTCTGTGGCCTGTCTCGGAACTGCACTCCCCTAGATCAATCACACGTTCCTGGTTGTCATAATGACTGAATCACCTGGGCAAACTGCAGGGTGCCGGCGAACCTCATTATGTGGGCCGTCTGACCTCGGTGCGCCGTCTGACTGATGGCTCGGTGACCAGCCCGAACTCCGGAAAAGGATCGGTTTGCTGTCGTGTCTCATACTGTCCACGTTCTGATGCAGGCTGTCACTTGGACTGCGTAATGCTTGCTTCTCTGTCCCTGGCGCACAAGGTCGTGGTGATTGGGAATGCACGAAGCCTCTTCTCATCCTGGGAATGGGGGATTCGGATCCTGACAGCGCCTTAAAGAATGAGTTGCTTAATTTAATCGGAGTGCCCACAGTTAGGTGGCAGCCTTTCCCTCAGATGGGACTAGAGAACCTGACCTCACAGTTCCAATGTCTCCTCAGCTGACATGGATGATTTTGAAAATATCAGATGTTTTGCCACCTGCATGAATTTGGCTTTTCCTTCTATTTTCTTCTTGTGTTTCATTCCAGGCAGTGTGCTAATTTCTGAAAAAGAAGTAAATAAAATTGCTACCATGAGGGACTGGGTGATAAAACACCAGAATCTCTGTACTAGTCACCGGTTTACTGGTAATGGATGGAGTGATGGTAAATACTTATAAAGAAAAAAAAGCCCCAGCATTCTGATTCTCCCGGATGTACACTTGCACAGTTGTTTTGACAGTGGACACAGGTGAAGAAAAGGGCTGATGATGGTCAGGTACCTGGGACCCTGAGGCTGATCAGTGAGGGAAATGCTGGGAAGCCCTGAAATTGGCTCCTCTAAGCCCGAGTCCTTTCTGAGTCTGATAACCACAGGGGTTCCTTCCAAATACTTTAGAGAGATCTAGAGGCAGATTTGAGAAAGAGCCTGATTACTCTAGGTTTGAAAAAAAACTTTTTTTAAAAGCCTGCAGAGTAAAGTACAGTTTTTCTTTTGAAGTCTTGAAGTCTTGAGTATATGGAAACCAAAAGTTCAAAGTATTTATACCAAGTGATGGATATGGTCAAAATCAAGTTCACTGGAATTGTAGGAATGAAAGGGGCCGTTCTGAAGTTTGAAATCACTTAAAATGTAGGACTTTAAGGAATGTACAGGTTTAGTTTTTTAATTTTGGGCCTGGGTGACTGTAAGGCAACGTCCATGAGCCCTTCGAGCCGAGTCAAATTCAGGCACGTTTCTGTGTTTTTCCCTCTCCACTTCCATCACCACTGTGGGATTTTCCAGGCTTGGCGACTGTCCTGTCTTTGAATTATTATTTAATTTTTTAGATTTTACTTTTTAATCCATCTGTTGAAACACATGAATTCAGGAATGTACTTAGGAGTAAATTAACAACAAGGACAAAAGCCATCACACAAACAATAAACTATCTTACTGAACATTAAACAGCTTTCACAGTCCAGAACATTTAGACTTTGATAAATACCTAAGAAAAATGTGTGCACACATACATCAAAAAGATTTGAGTAAGAATGGACATTACTTTTTCTTAACTCTCAGTTGAACATGACCCAAATGTCCTTGAACAATGCAATGGATCAGTGAAGTGTGTGCGTGCAATGGAAGACCCTGCACACCGAATTGTGTGTGTGCAATGGAAGACCCTGCACACCGAAGTGTGTGTGTGCAATGGAAGACCCTGCACACTGAACATGAACAAGCGAAAGCTGTAAGCAACCGTGCGGGTGGGTCTCACACTCGTGCTTATGAACAACGGGGGACTGACAAAATGCCGCACGCTGCATACTTGGGTTTATGTAATGTTGCAGTTACTAAGTGTCGGAAGTCCCCACCTGTCCCTTCGGGGGGAGGGAGGCTGTAATGATGGGGAGGGGCCAGAGAGAAGCCTCCTGGACAGCATTCTTTCTTGATCTGAGTGGTTGTACATAGATTTATGCATTTTGTAAGAGTTTCTGGGTGATTGGTAAGCTTCTCTACATCTGTGTTATCCTTCCATAAAATGGTTTTATCACTTAGACTTTTTTCTTTTAAAGAGACCCTTGAAAACCATTATCCTAATCCAGATTTTTTAAAAAAGCAATATTTTTAACAAGCCAGAAAGTGTATTGGTTTTAAGTAGGTTCCTTTGCAAAAAATCACTGTCACTATTAATGATGTCACCATGCTGCACATTGCATTCGTTGACTTATTTGTTTTACAACTGGGAGTCTGTTCTGTCTGGCCTCCTTCACGAACGTTCTGCTGTTAAAGACACTGGAGAGAGAACAGGAAAGGACAGCAGCGTGAACCATGCAGAGTAGCTTGGTGGAAACAACAGGGATGTCCAGTCAAATGAGTTGAATTCTGTCAGTCGCTGTGATTGTGACCTTTATCTTTCACACCCATCAGCTGGTATATAACCACGTTTACCATGCAACGTATCTATTTAAAGGAATTTGAAATGCTTAGCAAAAATATCATGTTCTGTCACCATTAGTGGTCTTTATTTGAAGTAGAAATGTCTATTTATGTCTCCACGAAGACTAGACAGTTGACCAGAAAGAATAATTTAGCCATGTCCTGCAGGACCCTTTATCAAATGGCATGTTAGAAGCCAGGTGATCAATGGCATCACCTGTTCTCCCATGTGTCTGTTCCATGGCTCCCAAAAGGCATGAGAGTCCATGTTTCTAGTTAATGGATTATCGTGTTTTGGAAACAGGCAGTCTCGGATATTATCTCAAGCTCCTCATTTTGCATGTGGCAGACTGAAGGCACGGCTTTGTAAAGGGAGTTATTTCGGCCTCGTTCACTGCCGTGGCTTCAGTGTCCAGCATGGTGCCACCCACAAACTGGACCCCCAAAGAATACATACGGGATGAATTCCTGTAAGCAAACTTCTACTGACGAAGGTGTAGCACTGAAAGGCACAATTCTTCTTTTCAAGTTTCTCATACTCAAGCTGTTCTTTGCTTGGCCTGATCATAAGGCAAGCAAACATCTTTGTGAATAGAGTAATAAAGAATCCCGCTATATCATAGAAAGGCAATAAAGCAACTTCTTAAATAACTACACCAAAATATTACAGATTTATAGGCTCCAATTTAGGGAAGCATATTTTTTATTTAAAGCCATCTGAATACAATGCATTTCACTTACAACGAATCTTAATGGAAGGAGATTGTGAGATGCCTCAACAGGCATAGATTTTGGTTGTAAGAAACTTCTTTTATTTCAGTCTGAATTGCGGTTGTTTTGACAACAGATGGTCCTTCTCTTCGAATGTTGGAATGCTTTCCCGTTCCAACAATTCAATTAATTTTAAGGGTGTCTTTAAGGGTTGATGGCACTGTACTCACACCTAAGTACTGTAGAGTGGTGAGTAACTCAGACAGCCCTCCTTAAGTATTCACAACTTTAAGCAAACAAACCTTTGAGAACCTACGTGGGGAACTGGACTGTGTAGGTGGCAGGTCAGAGATGGAGCCGGATGTCAATGAGAAAACTGTGTTAGCTGCTCACGTGGGGGGCAGGAGAAATCGGGCAAAGCTCAAAGAAGGAAGAGAGGCAAAAATCGGAGGCGAGAAAAACTGGGTTTCTGAAAGGCTTCCTGGAGGACGGGGGTGTAGAGACCAAGCCCACCACAAACGAACAGAATATTGCCATGCTATTCCGAAGGTCTACTCTGTATTTGTGGCCTCAGGGTCCATAGCTCCGCCCAGGACGACAGTAGGGTGATTGCCTTCCGTACCTCTCACAAACTGCTGTCATTGTTCTTATTTTTTCTTTGAGAAACTTTGGTGCTGTTCCTCATGTTCCGTGTTTACCGAGTAACGTAAATATCAGTAATTGACTCCCTTCCCCGCCTCACTCCCAGAGACTAATCTATGCTTCATAAAAATTCCAAAATGTTTTGAAAAGCACTCTTCTTCAGAAAGGTAAAATGATTTAATGTTCTTAAATATTTGATCAAGTCCACTGAATGTTATTTTTTTGACAAAATAAAAGAACCTGGCCAGATCACATCTTAATTTTACTATTCCTTGACAAATCTTTAAAAATTTTAGAGCTCTCATTAAGTAATGGGATGCCTTGGTTAGCTAGGTGAATGGTTTTTCTTCAAAGTGTAAAATTTTCAGTATTAGGCACTGGTAGGCTTTGTTGCTGCGTCTAGGAAATTCAGTCTTAAGCTGAACATTCAAAGTATGTAGAACCCTTCAAAATCCTTAAAAATTAACTTGTGTGTGTCACTGAAATCTGTACTGGTGCAGGATAAATATTTCCATCGAAAATTTCCAAAACAGCCAGCTGCATTCTGTTACTGAATATCCTATTTATGAAAATTTGGGTGGGAACAGGATGGGACATTTTTTTCAGTGCAACATGTATTAACCGATTCAGTGTTCCACGTAACGAGCCCTTACTAGGTACTGGTGACATTGAGAGCATTATGTTTTGCCACGAGTGGGTGAAGATTACGAAGACACCCTTTCCTTTACTCATGGGCAGTTATAACACTGATTTCCAGTTCGATAGACAAGACACCTCAACCAAAACTAGAAAGTTGTGATGGCTTGCACTCAGCCCATGAAAGCATCTGAGAATTGCCAACTGACTGTCAGGTCTGTAGTGCTGACCGCTGGGTGTGTGGCCCTTGTTCACTGGATTTCCAGTGAAATGTGTCTAGCATGGTGCCACCCACAAACTGGACCCCCAAAGAATTTCCAGTGAAATCCAGTAAGGAGAATGCTGTGCGTGGTAGATGTGTGCGGGGTGGGGGTGGGGGGGGCAAGTGAGGGAGCTGGCTTAGACTTTACTAATAGCCAAGAAGCTTCTCTTTCACAAGAAATGAAAGCAGCCACAGTTACAGTTTATGCGAGATGTAGACTGAGCAGCAATGGGCTGGAGCCTGCTGAGTCGGCCACCTGGCAGGAGATGATTGTCACCTTTCCAGGAATGCTGTGAGCTGCTGGGAAGCATGGCCACGAATAAGAGTAGTAATATGTTGACAACCTAATCAATTATATTAAAGCCCAAAGTAGTTAATATTAAAACTCCATCCCCTCCTAATTTTTTAAAATGCATTTCAGTATTGCCTATGCCCTGGAGATTGTTTACACTCACCGTGCCCAGGCGGAAGAGAAACTGAGCCTTCTTCCCACCTCCCTCCGCATTCAGAGACCCCAGGGGAGAGCTTGCAGTTACCCCAGGGGTGGAACGGGCCAAAACAGGCCACAGTCAGAGCCCACCAGGCTTCAAAAGGCAGCGGCTGAACCTCAGCCAGGACACCCGCGACTCCACACCACACTGGCTCGCCAAGCTCTTCTCTCTGTTTCAAAGGGCAGAATCGCAACCCGTTAGCAATCCATTTTCTCCTCTCCCTGATTTGTCGTCACTTCTCACCTTGTAGGATTTGAGTGAAGCAGATGGCAGGTCTGTGAACTAATTAATCACTGCTCTCGGTCGTATTTTGTGTTTAAGGGAGCTGACGTGGGACAAAGATGAAACTAGGCTGCCCGAGTCAGGCCACAGAGGTGCGGAATTCTCCTTGTCTGAGGAGCGGCCACAGAGAAAGTGACCGAACCGCATCGACATGGGCACGAAAAGCACGTTGTCCTGTCAACTGTGAGACTCCCAGAAAGATGCAGATTAAATGAAGAGTCATCATGAATATTAACTTACTAATTGTCCCTGGTGTTTTGTCACTGATGAGAACAAGTTAAGAGTGCTACATCAGTAATTGGGCATTTGGGGGACAAAAATATCTCCCTGACAACTTACTGAATAAGCAGGATACTGGGTCCAAAGTGCAGTATCTGAGAGCAAAACTGTAGGTATATTTATACCATCTATATCTATATATCTATATCTATATCTATATCTATCTCTATATATATCTTTATCTTGTAGATAAATTACAACTAAGTGTCATATACAGGTGGGGTAAAAAGTAGGATTACACTAGTTTAAATGGAAGTCATGCAATCACTAGTAAATAACAACAGGATAAATGTGTTGCACGTACTCACAACTGCAAACCTCCTTTTGCCCGCCCCCCCCCGCCCCCATACCCTCACTCGCCAATACACTAAACTCTCTGTGCTCACTGCCTCCCACCTGGAGGGGTCCTGATGGCGTGCTCACTGAGGCACCGGGACAAGGAGGCTACGTGAGTCTGGAGTCTTGACAGCAAACTGCTTACAAATGAAACACAAAGAGGGAATAAAATAATGTGTGAGGGAAAATCCAGTTTTGTGGAAGTATAATTAGCTGAGAAAATATTTTCTGCAGTTAATATTTACCTTTGTTCTGCATGGAAATTTCGCTTATAAAGCTGTGTCTCTCCTTCTGTGTAGAGGAAGGTCTTCAAAGTTTTTTCTGTACAGGGCCAGAGAGTAAATGTTTGAAGACCACACCCACCATGCAGGTCACGGGGGTCTCTGCTAAGACAGGCGTGCATGAATGGGGGACCCTGTCCCCATAAACTGTGACAGGGTGAGAATGGGCCTGTGGGGCTGTCGTTAACTAGGCCTGGATAGAGGTCTGGCACCACCCAGCCGCCCTTCCCAGAGCCGGAGTGCCCTCTGGCCAATCAGCCTGCCTGGTTAGGGGACGTAGCTGGATGACAATGGCTGGGGGAACCCCAGTCCTCGCCGTGTTCGTGATGGAAAGCCTGACTGTTCCGCCGTCTCCATGTTTGTCGTAGACACTCCAGCATTCCCTCAGCAGTCTGTGCCACTGTGGAGAGACGATGGTAGGCACCTGGACAGTCCCAACCCTTCCCGTACTCTTCACAGTCAGCAGCCTGTTGTCAAGACTGCTGGTCCTGAGATGGCCGGGGACTCCGGTGGACAGGAACTGTGGCCGCACTGGTTCAAGGACCTTTTGTTTTAAACACAAGCTGCTAAGCACAGGCCCAACAAAATTCAGGGACCTGACCCACCATAACTAAATGACACTGGGTCAGGATGCAGTTCAGCCACTGGCTCCTGGGTGGTGACAGTGGAAACCGACTCAAGTAGCTTGCTTTTCTGCATGTGATGGCTCATTTTATGTGTGACTTGCCTGGGCCACAAGATACCCTGATGTTCATTCGCGTGTCCTTCTGAGTCCTTTGTTAAGTTGTCACGCCTATGAAGCAGGCTGTGCTTGGGATGGGCCTCACTCCATCCATCGGAGGCCAGAATAGAGTGAAAAGGTGACTGTCCCCTGAGTGAGACAGTTGCTTCTGCTTGATGGCCTTCTGCCTGGGATGCTGGCCTGTTCCCTGCCTTTGACTCTGCTGACACATTGGCCCAGCCTGGGTCTCCAGCCTGGGTCTCCAGCCTGCCGGCCTCCACTGTTCCTCCTTGGGACCCACTGAGTCCCCAGTGCTGGGACTCTGCCTGCAGCTGTGTGGCTTCTGTCATTGTCCGAGTGGCTCCCTGTAACACATCTCTGTGTGTGCACATACGTTCCATTTCCCTGGAGAATCTAGACTAATACGCCAAGATGAACAGTTTGCTCATCAAGACTTGTTTCAAGACGGTGGCCACCCTGCACCCACCAATACGAAACCACGATGTCATCAACTCTGCCCAGTTCTTGCCGGTTCACTGCTCTGCCAGATTCTGTGAAAACCACAGCCAAGGCCGTGACACTCTGTAAACATGTTCCTTGACTTCACCCTTCTGGACACTCGGGCAAATCGATCACAGAGATACTCACTCTCCCTGAGGGCGGTGGGTCTGGTGACCTCAGCTTCGCTCAGAGCTGGTGTTTCTGGGGGTTGTGAAGAGCTGGCAGTCACTGGCCCTCCATCTGACTTAGTCACACAGACACTGTTCCACAGAGCGCAACCATGGATGACCCTGTGTGCTCGGTGGCTGGGAGGGCGCTGGCCAGCCAGGGAGATGTGGTGGATGCCTCCTGTCTGTGTCCAGAGGGGATTTAGATCCCGTGAAGCAACCTCTTCGGCAGAGACTCGAGTTGCTGGAAGCCAGGTTTGTTTCCTGCCTCATCCCACGTCCGTGGGTCATTGGCAGCTGCAGCTGCTCGGGAACCTTGTCCCACAGGCGCCGGTCAGCAGACAGTGGTGTGCCCACACATAACAGCACCTGCTTTCCTGTGCCACGATGGCACGAACGCCACACCGGAGTTCAGTGCAGTGAGGCCATTCTCCCGGTCTGTCCTTGCGCGCTCTGTCCCCCACCTGCACCAGGCAGGCGCACGTGGACGGCGGTGGTTTGCATCCCTACACACAGGCCTGGTGACTGCAACCCGGAGGAGACTCCCTGGCATTTCCTTGGGCCGGAGGAAGATGCTAATTACGAACCTCAGGCTGAGCCCGATGCGGAACGAGCCCTGCTTTGGCCCCGGTGCAGCACGGTTCACTGGCACCGAATTTCTGCAAGCGCGATCAAGACAATAAAAGTTTCCCATTAAGTTGGTGCCACCTGTTTGTTAACCTTAGAGTAAGACAAAAAATAACAAAAATCCTTCATTAAAAATAAGAATTCCGTTTCACAGAGTTATAGCTTATGGAAAAGAAAGCTGGTACTTAGAAAAATCAGGTTCACTGTTTCCACATGAATGTCGTTTCCACCACTGGTGACAGAAAGAGAGGAGGGGACTCCTGCCCAGAGAGTGGGGCAGGGAGGAGAAGCACAGCAACAGGGCAGGGGCGAGCGGCTGGGCGCTGGGCGCTGGGCGCTGTGCCCATGGCAGCTGTTCGGGAGAGAGCAGTTGTTTCAACGGAAGGAGCTGTGTTCGAAGGGAGAAAGAAGTTGCGAGAGCTGATTGTCCGAAGCACCCACTTTTCCTGCCCATGTGGACCCAAGCCCTCAGGTATGTAACTGTTCAAGTGCAACTAATGTCACTTTTATCTGGTCCTAAGCAAGGCAGGTGGCCAACTACACACCTAATTAATTACGCAAGGAAACAATTAGTTCCATACACACTTTGATGGGAGGCTTTTTAAAATTTACACATAGTTGTTGGGAAACCTCTCCGGGTGGGTGTGTGACGGCAGGCCCCGTGTTCGCACACCTGCATAGGAACGCACCACACGTCCTCCTTTCTACCGACTCTGCCGCTCAAACGTAACCAGCCACGTCTGGCTTCTTTCTCTCCTAAATGAGTGGAACTAATTAGAACAGCAAAAACGTTACTTTTTATTACAAAGCCGTGTTACAGCAGTTGCTGTAGTTTGCCATTATTCCTTAATAAGATACAATAAAAATCAGCATAATGCATGTAAACAGCTATTCTCTCTGGGATAAAACCGGATTAATGACATATTTTGTGTTTATAGAAACAAACACCCTTTAACAGGCATCCCTCTCAAGAGGTTTTCCTTAGCCAGCAACCAGGTACGCTGGACCTAAAAGGAAAACACAGGTACTAACAGTGAAAGGTTATTAGTCTGTAGGATACTTACGTGCTGCACAGTGGAGCCGGCAGGTTCATTTGGAAGGAACGTCGAGAGAACTTGGTAATTTATGTGAGACACAGGACTGCCTGCCAGCTTCCTCTTTTTCCAGGTTTAGAGCTATTTTTAATTATGAATTCTCCTGCTGATTAGGATCTAACAGAAGGAAAAGTAGTAATTTCCAAATCGAAAGTCTGAAGTATTCTTTGTTTGCCACGTTTTGAACAGCAAGAAAGGAAACTTTGAGAGGGCGAGATGGCATTTCAGCTTAATTCCACTTGGGACTCCTGGAGTGGATTTTCCCCCAGGCACAAGCCACGCCCCCGGCTGCCCCCACCACATGCAACTGATTGGATGAAGGAGCAGCCTTTAAGTCTGATGGGGTAGAAAATTCCAGTTATTTCTCTGTGTTCTCTGGCTCTCGAGCTCCTTATTTTTAAATAAAAATGATTTATAAATTAAGGAGTTAATATTTAGCCCAGTATCTTGTCTTTTGCTGCTGCAACAAACGGTCACAATTTCAGTGGCTTACAGCTCCAGGAGCCTACTGTCTGACAGTTCTGGACACTGGAAGTTTGCGGTGGCGTTCAGGGGCGTCGGGCCACCCCGCTGCTGCTGGAGCTCTGGGGGAGGGTGCGTGTCCTCGCCTTTCCAGAGTCCTCAGGCTGCCATGCTCATGCCCTGGCTCCTGGTCCCCTTCCTCCACCTTCACAGTCAGCAAGAGCATCCCTCAGACCTCTGTTCCTGCTCACGCCTCCTCCTCTGATTCCGACCCTCCGCCCTGCCCCTGCAGGGATCCTGGTGGCCATGTAGGGTCCACCTGTGGAATTCAGGGCAACCCACCCCACTCAAGATCCTTAACTTAGCAAATTAATGCCTCTCTTTCTGTCTCTCTTCTTTCCCCTTCCCTCCTCTTTCTTTTTTTCTTCCCGCCCTCCCTCCCATTTTCTTTTTTTCTTTTCTCTTTCCTTCCTTCCTTCCTCTTTCCAGTGTAAGGTAACGTATTCATAGCTTTGGGGGACTAGTCCATGGATCTCTTTGGGAAGCAGTGACCATATCCAGTCATTGCTTTACTTACTTAGTCCCCAATTTTTCGTTTTTTCACTTATGCTAATTTTTCCTCCTACATGTTAGGGCTTTGTCACACGGTAACGTTCATCTTACATGGGCCATAGTGGGGTTCTTGTGGACGTGTCTGTTTTAGTGGTGAGCAGTGTAAGTCAGTCATCTTCCTCTTTTTTATTATTCATTCATGAAACCGATGCTTACTGCTTGCTTGGTGCAAGATGCTGGGTAAAAGGCAATAAATTAGTGATGACTCACATCGGCTTTTTCAGATGCAGCCTGATTCTGCCTGCTCCCTTTTAAATTATTGAAAATTATTTCCAAGATGCAGAATGTAGGTTGAGGAACCATTACTCACCCCTGGTTACTTTGATTTGTGTGGTTATCCTCATTGAAATGATGAAAGAGAGGCACCCTCAATAAGCGTTAAAACTTAATTTAAAAAAAAGAAACAGGTGAAAATGGAGACAACTGTACTTGAATAACAGTAAAAAAAATTAGAAACAATTTACCACAAACCTAAAAAACCACCTCCTTCAAGCTCTTCAGCATGTTATCTTTTCAACACCATCGTTCATTTAAAATTCATTTTTTAAAAACTGAGGTTTTCATGGTCAAGTCACATAATAGGCTCTAACGGGAAGTACACCCAAGACTTTCCAACATCAAGGACTTCCCGTGAAATGCGGGGGCGGGGGGAGCTACATGGAAAGCGGGGTGTGCTTTGCGTACAGCTCCTATAGGACAGACTGTTACTTGAACAGCTCACATACCCCAGCGTTGTTTCCTCTTACAGGGATTTGTAAAGAGGCTTTGAGATGCTCTGCTGTTTTCTGCAGGACTTAGTGCTTTTTTTTTCTTGCCGTTTTCTGTGTGCGTCAAAGTTAATGGGGAAATTTATGAGACATCTCTGAACCTTCACAGTGACTGCTCAGTGGTTCTGTGGGCCTTCTTTGAGTTTCAATCAAAAGTAAACCGATTGAAGCACCTTCCCTGATAAAACTGAAGCTGGCAATTTTGGTTCCTTTCAAGCGTGTAGCTTTGTCTTCCAGTAACTCCACTAAAAGCTTCCAGTTCAGTGGATGAACTGCCTCTTTGACTTCACAGAGGAGAGGTCACATTCTTGCTCCCCCTCTGACGGCCCTCGCCACTTACGTGCTGTGATGGAGGGTGAGTTGTCGGAAATGCCGTTTTTCCCCCCGAGATGCTGCAGATGGTGCTTTGAAGGCTTCTAATTGGAGCTGGCACTGTGCTGTCCCTGTTGACTCCCACTGTGGAAAGCGCTTCTTTACTCTCGGTGTTCAGAGCAGCCTCAGAAAGACCTTGCGCCTGACAAGACTGTTCGTGTATATTGACATGTTACTCTCTGAGCACGTATTAGAATGGGCCAACTCCAGAGTGGATGCTATTCAGTGAAATCACAAAAATAACCAGAGCATAAGGGAACACAGTCACGGATACTAAACGCCTCTGGTGGACTTAGCAATAAAAGTAATGTTGGTACTATTTTCAGTGTCTGCATGAGAGGACCTGTTGGTGCTTCATGTGAACTTGCTTTCAAATTTATGGAGCATTGTGTGTATTGAAAGGGTTAAGTAGATGACAGGTAGAACACACATGTGCGTGTGTATGTATAAATAAACAAAACTTGCTACAAGTCTTTACCCATTTCAGAATAGCTTCATTTGGGGGATAGGCGAGAGGAATGTGAAATGGTATTGAATGAGATGACTCCACGATGTGGAAATTTTTATTCAAAAATTCTTTCTTTTGTAATGTAGACAGTTGTGACATTGGTCATGTTAATTTAAAAGTTTTCGGAGTTTAGCTTAAGATGCCTGTTTCTACAAAGTCCTTGTTGTTCAAAAGAAATGGCATATAGTTAACTATTGGGTTGACCAAAAAGTCTTAATTTTTTTCCTGAAGACAAAAGACACATTTTTCATTTACACCAATAGCTTTATTGTTTGGTTATTTTGAGTATGTCGGCTGTCTCCTGCTATTGGCTTCTGGTGGGTAGAGGCCAGGGTGCTGCTAAACACCTTCCAATGCCCAGATAGCCCCACAGCAAAGAGTTATTTGGCCAAAATGTCAATAGTACCAAGAAACTTCACCTACAAACTTTGCAAACCACTTTTGACATATTCGATCAGTCACAGCACCTTCTCCATTCACTACACAAATCTTTTTTTGTGATTCAGTTGCATTTTTACCTTTCTTGACATAATAAAGCACAATATGCTAAAATGTGGAGTATTTTCTTCTACCTTCAATATTAAAATGGCTGCACAAAAATTAGCCAATCTTGGTAAGTTTTTAAAAATGCATACTGATATGACAGCTGTCACACTACAATCTAGCAAAATTGTTTCTAACGAAGTCAAGAACAACTAAGCACCGCTAGAGCCATAATGCAGAAAGAACACTAAGCGAGCTTTGTGGCCAACCCAATGTATTGCAACCAATTGGTGGTGATCATTGAGCAGCCTTCGTGCTGTAAGGAGATAATCATTTTTCAGCATTCAGAACTCACAATTCTTCATTAAATTTGCTAAATGTTAGCCTTATGATGTTATGTAAATGTTATACGCAACAGAGGGCACATACAGAGCACAATTTAAGACAATAACATGTAGCTACATTCAGTCTAAAAATGTAAAATCATTTTTAACCTAAACCCATTCAATTCCCCTGACCCTATGAGAAAGGTCTTCCATGCAGCGGCCCAAAGGCTCATCACAGGATGGTGGTTTCCCTGTGAGCCCGTCCTGGCCCTGCGCTGTTTCCTGGGACAAAGTTTCCAGTTTCAGTCCCAGGGCAGGCCGACCCTCTGTCTCTGGGTGTGCCGCCGCCTTTGCTAGTCTTCTCCATGCATGCATGGCAGACACAAAGCAGAAACGAATGTGTGGAGGTCACCAAGGCACGTAAAACCACCTCGATGCCTAGCCCCGTGTAGACACTCTGTGGATCTCTGCCTGAGGTCTGCCCTTGCCTGTTGGAATGGCTGGTGAGGCCCTGGCTGGGTAGCTCAGTCAGTGAGAGCAGCGATTTTCAGCTGGTGTGCCCCAAGAATTTATAAAACAGGTACTACCTGACTGTCTGGTCAGGGGCACTGACCTCTTTTCCCTTAGATTGTCAAATAGAAAACGACAATAGTAGCTGAGGGTATGAATGAATAAAGATTATACCTATTGTTTGTCAGATCGGCCCAAAGTGCATTTTTGGGGTGTGTCACCAAATTTCAGTAACTAGCTTCTGTGTGCCACGAGATGGAAGAGGGTGACACTCTTGACTTGGTGGGTGGGTGTCGGGCGTGTTGCATAGAGAGTAGAAGGCGGAGGGTGGGGTCCTGCTCAGTTGTCTTTGGGAAACACAGTCTTCCAGAGACACAGAGGTGGTGAGCATGGGGTAGGGACTGGACTCAAGTTTTTTCTAACTGAAACTCCCAGAATTGGAGATCACCATTCTGAAATCCATTTTCCAGTGTTAGTAAAAGTTCTGTCACCATGTAGCATGGTGTTCATCACCTTTTAGATATCGTTAATTATCCTGCGTAATGTACCTTCGCAAAAATGTTATACAGGAAAAATTTGTCGGAAATCTATGTTAAACTTACTATTTTCCACATAACGGGAAAGACTTCATTTCCTTTCAAAACATCTCTCTAAAGCGAGTGTGGGGGTTTGGCTCAAATTTAGTTACTCTGATATTTTGACATGAAATGTCACATATGACTCAATGCTTGAAGCAGGAAGCAAACCCTAGCCGGCTGTCCGACCTGTGGCCCATGGACCACTTGCAGGCGAGAATGGCTATGAACACGGCCCAACGCAAAATCGTAAATTTCCTTAAACCCTTTTTTTCACTCATCAGTTTTTGTTAGTGTTTGTGTATTTAGTGTGTGGCCCAGAGACGCTGAAAGGTCGGACGCCGCTGGCTTAGAGTTTGGCATCTGTGCCGTGTCCCCATTCGGCCACCGGTTCTGTGCAGCAGAGAAGGCCATCAGATGCACACACGGGGTACTGATCATTAACGGGTATGCTCTGAGCGCTCGCTCTATGCCGTGTCCCTTCCGCCGCTCACCATGGTGAGTCCCCTCCATGACCGCGGGGGGAGAGGTGCCGTCCTCGCTTCGCTGTGACAGATGGAGGCACTCGGACAGACGTGCTTTGGTCATTTGTCCCAGGTCACGTAACTGGGCAGAGAATGAGTTATCAAGTGCCTAATTTTATAGGTGAGGGGAGCAGAAGTGGGACACAGTTTGTGACTTAGATTCCATGAGAGGGAATTGTGCCTTTGAGTGTTTCATGTCTGGTCCTCAGCGCCTCTCCCGACAGCTGTACACACACACATACGTGCACACTCTAACTCTTGGAGAGTTAGGTGGAAGGATTGGTGGGAATTATTTCCTGTAAGTATGCTTTTCAGACAGTCCGTACCCAGGGTAGATTTGAAATACAATAGCTTAAGCTCTGTTCTAGGTTAATCTGACAGCTAATCTCTTACATGCTATTGCAGCCTCTGGTGAGTCATGAAATTAATATAGGGACGAGGTGAAACTGTGCCTTCCTTAATTTAAAATGTCTGAGCATAAGTACGGAGTCAGTTACATAGGCCGTGCTCAGTGGCAGGGTTCTGAAATGTCAACAAGCAGCTGCATTTTCTTCTCTTCCATGTATCCGGGGGGACCTTCCCCCACATCGACTTTGAATTTTCAGGACCCCTGTTCTTCTCCTTGTTGGTTCTGAAATCTTTTCCCAGGGTTCTAGCCATGGGGGATACTTCCTTGGAGTGTCAGGGTGCAGTGATGCCAGGCAGTTGTTCTCTGAAGACTGTGACGCTAGCGCTGAGGGCACCTGTCAGCCCACCGGATGGCCCGCGGCTCACACGTTCCCTATGGAGGATGCTCTGGGTTTCACAGTTCCACGCTGTTCGTTCCGCAGCATCTTATGGTGCCGCCTGGAATGCGCCTGCAGTTGTGGGTGGATAACCGCAAAAGGACAGAAAATTCTCTAAAGAAGCTCATCCTGAGGGGGTCAGGACGAAGCTGGGAAATAGGAGCCTAGAAGGCTGCGATGAATGGGGCACAGGGCAGCAGTCTTGCCGGGGCAGGGGACTCGAGTCGGCAACAGAAAAGGAGGGATTCTCCTTAGGGAGCTGGACAAAACAAGTGTGAGGCTTGCATACCAGGTATGCACAGGTGCAGACTGAAAATATAGTCAAGATTTAAAAGTAGAATCCAGAATATTCTATTCATAAGCAGGTGCTACGAGGAAGCCCAGAGCATCCAGGGCACATGCGCGGCCTCTGGAGGGGACATCCTTGTGGGTGTACACTGTGCTCTGTCACGAGTCACCTGTCTCTTCGTGACTCTGCCAGCGATGGAAACCTGCCTTGGACCTCCGCCCATCTTTTCCTTTGTTCTTCCCTAAGTGGGAATATTTATGGATTGTTGTCTCCTGTGTTATATTCAGGGCTTTTCTCTTAGTCCCTCTGATAAAGTGCCGTGTGAGATGGTAGTATTGACCCAAAGACCAGCGCTGTCAAGAAAAATCTCAGGGAAATGCTGAGAGGCAACCTCTATTGCCAAATTTAATTTCCCCTGGCATATTGGGTCTCCGTGTGTACCCACAATTGTATCTATAACCTATTAACCGTATATATTTCAGTGAGGTGCATTCTTTGCCTTATGAAGTCAGTCTTGCCACTTTATGCTAGGCCTTGTATTCAGAGCTCATTTCTCTTGCACTTGGCGTTCCCTGGACTCTCGGGCTCACTGCAAGTCTCAGTTCATGTGCACATTGTGAGGCCATGCCTTGGGATATTTGACGTGAGAAACTGCTGAACGAGCCAGCACCGGGCTAATGGGTCTGCAGACAAGTCATGAGTGAAGAAGCGAGGCTTGCTGGGTACTGCACCCCACTGCTCCCGGGGACCTGGAGCGAGTGCCACATCCTCAAGAGGCAGTTCAGTTCTCACTTGTTGAGCCCCGAGTGCCCACCTTGTCGTGACCTCATGCAACACGGTGAGTTTGGCAAATACTCTGCAGTCATTTGGAAAATCAAGCCGTGACATCGAGGGAGAGCAAAGACATTGGAACTGTGGAGACCGCAGATTGCATTACAGAGAAACACCGTGGCTCTCCTGCGAGGGCCGATCTCCCGGGACCGATAATACGCATGGGACAGAACACATTCTGAATAAAAGCGAGTTCCAGTGATTCGGTCCAAGCATCCCTGGCGAGCATCAGGGAAGACAGTCACATGTCGACAATCGAGGATGAAAGCCGGGACACAGCAGAAAATTATGCTCGGACCCAATGACAGGATATTACATTTGCCTCACTTGCTCCTTAAGTCTGAGACATAATGGAATGTTCTTTAATACGTCTTTCTTCCCCCAAGCAAGAATGCCCTGACCCAGTTACAGAACTTGGCTAGCAATTTTCGAAGGAGGGTTAAAGGGAGAGGGTCATGACTCTGAGATAGTGACAGAAAATTTAATTTTCTCTGTGGACCTGCATGCCTATTTGAAGTTGTCTGGCAAAGTATTGGTATAGTTTTGCTTAGTCTGAGTCTGTCTTTAAGGGTGAAAATAAAAACAGCATTTGTTAACATAGGTTTTTTGAGCTGATCTTTGGTGAAGGATGTTATTTGGAAATGAGGATAAATGCAATTTTACTTAATTTGTGAAGTGCTCAAAAGTGAACTACAATCACATGTTGTATCTGTTGTTCCGTTTAACACAAGTAAACAGATGCGCTTGGGTTGCAGCTTTAGGGCAGACCCCTTGGGAGATGTCTCGGAGGATGAAATAGCTCCAGTAAAAAAGCCAAAGCCAAGGTCATTTAACCGTCCATTAGAATCATAACCTTGGCCCGTCCTTTGTGTTTGCAGTTAAAATCACCTGAAGACATTAATGCCCACCTCTGGTCTCCAAACAGCTACACACGCACCATGTCGTATAACCTGGCGGAAGAACAGAGCCTGCGCCTTGCTTTGGCTGGGGAGGAGTTGAAACTGCACTTGCACGCACACGCACACGCACGCACACGTGCGCGCTTGCTTACCAAAGTCACAGGCCAGCCTGAGGTGGCTGCAGGTTTAGGTGGGAAGGCGGAAACTACTGCTCCTGTTGGTGGGGGGAGGCAGGGGAGTGTGGGGTGGCGTTTCTCAGACTGGGATGATGCGCTGTGCCTGGGAACTACGTGGTTCTCTGGGATTTTGTTAGAATGCCTGTTAGATTCCGATCCAGTCCAGTCCGAGACAGGACAGAGTCTCGGTTTCTAACAGGCGCCCAGGTGAGGCCAGTGCAGCGGGTCTGAGGTTTGTACTGGAGCAGGAAGGGACTAAGGGGTCATGACCTTCACCAACCAGAGGAGGTTCAGTCCCAGTTTCACTTACCAGCTGAGGCGCTGGGGCGGCTCCCTTCCCCTCCCTGAGCTTCTCATTGCTTTCCTGTAAAATCAACCAGTTTAATGGGGGAATTGTAAACATAACAAAATGTAGGGATGCTTTCTTTGCATTGAGGTAATCCTCTGTGGACTATATCAATACCTATGAATATCTAGTGAAAATAAGTAAAATCTCATACCCCATTATTCTCTTTACTTACTGGTTTTGGTGGGGTGTGGCCACTTCACTAGAATTATTGAACTGTGGCAGGTACAGGAGAAAAGAGAAATAAGTGTGAGTGAGGTGGATGGAGACAGTGGAAAGAGACTGTGACCTTGGAGACCCATCCGGAACTGCTGCTCCCCAAGTGCAGTCCTGCCCAGCGGCTCAGGCCTCACCCAGGAGCTTGCCAGGCCTGCAAGCCTCAGAGCTGTCCCAGATGGACCGAGGCAGGTGTGGCCCAGCCTCTGGTGGCCTGACACACTCGCCCGATCGTGGGAGAAGCACTGATGCAAAGGAAAGAAACTGCGTATCTGGGCGGGAGCTGGGCTGATGGGTCAGTAACCCATTCTGGCTCAGCACTCCGAAGCCACCCAGTTCCTTTCTCTGAGCCCAGCTCTTTGCGTCAGTAAATGATTCTGCTCAGACAGTGCTAACTCCACATTGCTAGTAAAACAGCAAGGTGGGGAATAACCAGGAGCCCAGGCGAGAGGCACCGATGGGGAAGGATGCAGGGCAGAGATTCACAAAAACAAAAAAACCCAGGAACATCTGGCAGAGCCTAGGGGTCAAGGAATGCTGAGCTGAACAGAATCAGATCAGTGACAAGCATCCCAATTCTTTAAAATTAAAATAAACAAGCCCATGACCGCCTTCCTTTCTATGTCTCTGTCTTGTACATGGTAATGAAACAGAAACTGTGACCGTGGCAGAGGGTGCTTTAAAGAAACCATCACAGTTTTAAACTATGTTATGTAGAGAATGATGCAGACTCACACATTCGTAAGTTCTGGAGCCTTCAGTCCACCTGGAGACAAAAGAATGCCTGAAAGACCATAGATGAGAACAATTACTGGAGGGTGCACCTGGAAATTGGTGTGTGTGAGGCCTGCCTGTTAACATCTCTCTTGGGTTCTTGCGATCTGTTTGTCACTCACTGATTCCAGTGAGGCATCTACTTCTGCCTGTCTCCACCCACAAGCCATGACATTGTAAAGAAACGTTTCTTAAAATAGAAGAGGAAAACAAGCTCAGCGAAGGCGATGTGACATCTCTTGGTCTCCTAAGAGAATGTTTTGTTTGCATTTTGACAAGGCCTAAGGAACCCGCGAGAATCACCGTGCGCAGGCAGCCGTGTGAGCTAGGCTAAGTGACCGAACGTTAACTTCAAGTTCTCATGTTTGGTGAGTGTCAGGGCAGACAGAGGAGGAGCCATGAAAGGGATCAGTATGCACCCCGTTTCATCAACAATCACCCAGAGTCAGAGGGTGGCGCTGTGTGTGTCTTTGGTAAGTGGGCATCTTAAAACCCAGGGCCCTGCTCGCCTATGGCCCTGGGTTCAGGCCTTGGAGCCTCAGCTGCAGCCTGGCCTGTGTGGGTCAGGGCGTGCTGGCTGCCGTCCCCAAGAAGTGCCGTCGGTAGCATGTCCCCCGTCCAAGGGTCTTTCATTTGCCTCGATCACGTGCTTCCGTGGTGGCATGTTTTCATTTTCCTACAGGGAGAGAGTGCAGGATGGAGGGGTAGAGACCTCCATCATCTCTTCTGCACCTCTCCCTGAGGTCGAGGGCTGAGCTTTCCAAAGCCCATGAAAGGGAGTCCTTTCATCCCTGGCCAACGGGAAAGAAATTGCCCTCTTTTTAGTGGAGCAGAGATGCTGACCATGGATGAGGGTTTTATTTTTTAGGCGGGGCGTGTCTAAAATTTTGTTGTTTTCAGGAAAGCAAGAGAAGTTTCACGCACGTACTTTGAGTTGATGAGTTTCGCCTCATTGCAGCAATTATGTTAATTTTATGCACTATTAGACAATGAGGTCAGAATTCCACATCTTTCTTTCTGGCACATTGACTGGCATTCAGTTCTGGCTGAATGAATAAACAAACAAACCAGCAAATAATTACTCAGTGTTTCTTTTTTTTTAAAAGATTTTATTTATTTATCTTTAGAGGGGAAGGGAAGGAGAGAGAGAGAGAGAGAGAAATATCAGTGTATGGTTGCCTCTCATGCATCCCCTGCTGGGAACTGGCCTGCAACCCAGGCATGTGCCCTGACTGGGAATCGAACCGCGATCGTCTGGTTCGCAGGCCCGTGCTCAATCCACTGAGCTACACAAGCCAGGGTTCAGTGTTTCTTAAAATAATATTGTAGACTTAGTAGTTGATGAGTCTGTTTTTTCATAATAATGGTGATGAACATTGAAAAACTAAGAAATCACATTATTTGGAGTTGAAATGAATATTAAAAGTTTTAAATATTGGATGGATGTCAATTAAACCAATTGCATCTATTGTTTTACCAAGAAGGAAACCAAAGGGGTTAACTTTTGTCACCTGCCTTTCTCTGATTTTGTGTCTAGTCAGTCACAGAACTGGCACTAGAATACGTTTTGAAAATATTTTTCACTGAAGGCCACTTCAGACATTTATAGAAGTAGAGGAGAGTGTGCAGTGAATCCCGTGGCTCCGTCAGCATCTCCTTCGGGCACGCTCGATCATGACCAGTAGTGCTTCCATGTCCTTGGACTAGTTTTATGCAAACCCCAGAAATCATATCATTCCATCAGTAAGCAGTTCAGTATTTAGCCCTACGTGACAGGGACAGAACACCCACAGTACCTTTTGCCTCTCCTTCGTATGTATCCCTTCTTAATGGTTCCTGGATGCTGTTTCATGCCAGTCGGTGCTCACACCTCCTCGTTTGTTTTACACGTTTTTCACATTTCACTTCTTCTGTCTGGGACTCAGACAATGTCTGTATACGGCGACTAGTCCTCTCTCTCAAGTCTTGTGATCTGCAGCCTGGCCCTCCCCCACCCCCCTCTCTCTTTCAGTGTTGTTCACCGAGCTGGGTCATTTGTCCTGTTCTCCCAAGTCTGGATTCTGTCCATTTTCCCACCATAAAAATTGCCATTTAGACCTATTTAAAGAAGCAAAACTTGGGGGTGAAAGGTGCACATACATTAGAAAATGTTTCCCGAATGTATGCTTTTTTTCAGTTTGAAAAGTTCTGCTGTCATGTTTATTTCCATGTGAAAAAAATTCAAGAACAACATCTCACAAAGGTTTTATCACAGGACTCCTTGGATGACCTCATTAATTTTCTAAAGTGTTTGTTTCTCTTCTATCTCTTTGATACTTAGATGAAAACCAACTTTTAAAAAAATTGTTGTTCAAGCACAGTTTTCTGTCGTTTACTCCCATCCCAGCCCCCCCCCACAGTGCTCCCCAAACCAACTTTTAATTAATGCAAAAACCCCTCAAATCATAACAGTGACAGGAACTTTCTTAATGCTGAAGTGTTTCTGTACCGATGAGCCCCCATCCAAAGCAGTTATATTAATGTTTGTAGTGACTGGAGTTCCAGTGATTCAGAATACGGACCACATGGACCTTTTAAGCCCTTGTCTTCTAAGATGGGATGGAGTGAAACTCCCTGCAGTGCTCGTTGGTGGTATTTCTGGGTGGAGGAGCATCGTTATTTGACCTCTCAGTTTCTGTGACCCCCCCGCGGCTTCAGGTTTCTCTACAGGGACACGCTCCTAGAGATGCATAATGGTGTGTTGGCGTCGACTCCTGCATTTTCACTTGACTGCACAGAAACAAAGGGGCCCGGATGTATGCGTTCCGGGACTATGGGATGCAGGCTACAGATCGCATGTAACGGCAGTTAGTTGTAATAATCTCTATAGTAATAATCTCTGAACAACTGGTGCCATACTGAAAATTTCCCTAAGAACCACTTTATCGCCCTCCATGGAGAGCTCCCTTCTCCCTTTGCTGAGCTGACTTCCCTCCGGGCGCACATTTATGCAGCTGGAACAACCTGGCAACGCCCCTGGAGCCGGCGGTGGGGAGAGTGCACAGCGATTTCCTTCCCTTGGAAACATGGAGGAGGGGAGGCGGGGCCAAGGGCAGGTGAGAGCTCTGTGCCCTGGCTTCCATTTTTACTTTCAATCTGAAATCCTCTAGAAGGAAAAAATACTTGAAAAGCTTGAGTTAAATTCACTCTCTATTCATGAACATAGGGAATAGACTTTACAATGAGAAGGAATGTTTTAAAGGCTTTTATTTGGTGTTTTAATGGAATGGAAGTGGTTTTGTTTAGTTCAAGGGTAAAAGCCATTTACTGAATATTATCTTCTCAACAAGGATATCTATTTAATGGCCACTTGATATTTTTACAAAAATAAAATTGTTGTGGGATGTCAAAAAATCAGTTACTATAAGGTGAGTTACTCTATTTATAAGGAAAGGATGAAAAATTAAAAACTAAGTTCTGTAATTCCAGTAATTATTTCTGTGACATCAGAACTAACTAGAATGCCTGGAGATGAATTCTCCCAAACACCAAAGGGCTCTGGATGGCTGAGGATTGATATTTTTGGCATCAAAAATTTAAACATTGATAATTCTCAATTAGTTGCACTCCTTTCTAAAATCATCTAATCCTTCCCTGATAACTCTGGACCCGGAGTTTGTCCTGTCTGCAGCCTTGACCTACTCCCATCTGTTTTCTTTTACTTACTTTCTTTTTTAAAAATTTGCTGCTTGTTCTATCACAGTTGGCCCAGGGCTCACAGAGACGTCTCACTGAATAGAAACCTTCTGAACTTGGCTTTCTGAGCCTCCTTTCCTGGCTTTCTTTAGTCTTCAGGGCCAAGTCCCAGTTCCAATGGGAGGCAGATGACCATGGACGCCTGGTCCTTGCAAACTCCATGTCTGTCCCTGCCACCCTTTCTGTCCCTTGGATCTAGTTGTCAAGCCCTTGTCTCTGTCACACTCCGTCAGAGTGTGCATGCTGCCAGATTTTGCCCTCCCCAACTCTTGGCTCTGTGAAATCTTAATTACCTTCTAAATAGTTAAATAATTCAAAGAATTTAAGCAGGCAAATGTGTCTTCCTCCCCCTCTCCTCCCTTCTGGCTCCCAGACACTGAGGACCATTGTCCCTTTGCCTGTGACGCTGTGTAGTGACTGACTACTGGTTTGTCATCCTTATAAGATGGTAAATACAGTTTTTCCAACATCTGGCACGATACCTTACACATAAAAACCAATCCATAAATGATGGTGCTTGTGGATGAGTAATGATGACATCATAATTACTAGAGTTTTCTGAAGAATATGGGGTTATGTTGTATTACACCAAAGGCTGCGCTTTTTCAACGACTGTGTTTTCGTGTTCGAGTCGCTGTGTACATTTCTTCTGTTCACTGTCGGCCACTTCTAGGTGTTTCGGCGTCACCTGACTGTGTTAGCTGGCCTTGTCCTTTTCTGATGTGAGAGTCTCTTGTATTTTGTTTCCTTCTCAAGAGAGCATGTGAGGAGATCCTATTTGTAGTTAGAACTATTCGCTTCTAACTGCATTATTTCTGTTCAGAAGCTGATTACTTAAAGGCCGTGGTGGTTTCATTTTTTAATAGTATTAGTTTGATATGTCTTCCTGAGTTTTTGATTATCTCAATCAAATCAACCATTGTTTTTGTATTATTCAATTACTTTGCTAGATCAAGCAAATTGCTCTCATTTACTCTAAGCACGAGCTTACTGAAATAAGTTGAAGCAAGTCCATTTCAACGTTACAAAAGCAAAACAAAGCCAACAAAACTTGAAAATTCACAAGGATCAGTAAAAACTCTCAACACCAACTTCTATTCATAGAAAGATAGCTGCGTATTATGTTATCTCAGGCGATCAGAATAGTTTTCACGGTAAGAGTCAGAATGCTCTTTTTAGCAGCTCTTAAAGGGCCAGCTTTGTGAGTGAGCTGCGCGTTAGGTTTCTCAGCTCACAGATGAGGAAGCAGGTGTTCAGGGCACCAGTTGTCTGTGTTGAGCCCCAGTTTGGGCCACTTTTGGGGGAAACACCACCCCTTTTCCCTGTCTCTAAAGCACTTATGGCTGCACTCTCCCAGCCCCCATAGCCTGTTTGTTACACAAATGCTGTGTCGGTGGACTCTGTCACTTTTCCTGGAGGTCTTAATACCATTGCGGGGACTTCAGTTCATCTCCTCCAACAGTCTCCTGGCTGGGTGCTCTGAGCAGAGAGCCCAGGACGGACACTCTGAGGTGCATTCTGGGCAGGCAGCGTGAGCAGCCAAGTGGGGAGAGCAGTGGGTGCGTTTCTCCTCCTCAACCTTGAAGACCGTGAAGCGCTGGTCCCCTGCACAAGTCAAGTGCAGCCAAGTGTACGTGCATGGCTCCTGAGAGCCACCTAATGCACTGAAAAACAAACAGTTTGAGGGG
Organism: Sturnira hondurensis; assembly: GCF_014824575.4. NCBI lineage: Eukaryota > Metazoa > Chordata > Mammalia > Chiroptera > Phyllostomidae > Sturnira > Sturnira hondurensis. The sequence goes on from NW_028091156.1 coordinate 11,212,397, forward strand.
GAAGAAGTGGATTTCATCAACCCCCTGAGCAGCAGTGATTGGCCTCAGCTTGTTACGCATTCTTGATTCTGATGAAAACAAGGCAAACGGATGATTTTAACCTCTCTCCATAAAGAAATTGCACTAGTCTTGTGTAGGCCTCCCACCCTATGTAATATAGATTGTACATGTTCACTGTTGACACACAGGCAAGCAAGGTGCATGGGGCAAATGATGTGTTTTAGTGGCTGTGACTGGGTGGAGAATTGTTTCAAATGACCCACATGACAGAGGTGGCAGGACTGGATGGGATGGGCCTGGCTAAGGAGGCTTTCCAAACTTGTCATGAAACCCCTCCTCAGTGGTCCCTGCAGCTGAGTCAGTAACAGTTGGTGATGTTTAAAAAGGGAAGGAGTGAAGTCATTGAGGAGAAAGCTAATGGGGTTCCTTGAGAACGAGAGCAGAAGCCACAGGCGAGGCCACCAGGTGAGCCTTTGAGGGTGAAGGATCACGGGAGACAGGCACATGCTGGAAGACACTTCCAACCTTGTAGTGTCTCTGGGCCGCACTGGAAGAAGGAGAGTCGTCTTGGACCGCACATTAAGTACATTGAGACACATAATCACACAAAAAAAATCTCAATGTTTTAAGTAAATTTACGATTTTGTGTTGGGCCACATCCATAGCCACCCTGGGACGCATGTGGCCTGCAGGCCATGGGTTGGCCAGCCCTGATGGACCACGCGGCTGCAGGCGCTGCCGATCCCATGAGGACCCCAGGTCAGGTGGGCAGCATGCCTGTCCGGCCCTCGTTGCTGACCCCAGACTTGTGAACAGATGCAGGGGCGGTGATTTCCAGCCTCCCTGCTCTGGGGGTTTTGTTACAGCGCAGCAGAAGACCGATGTGGTGGTTTGGAGTATTCCGTGATTCCATGAATGTTTAACCGTGTCTACGCTGCACATCGTCAGACAGGGCGTGAAAGGAGCTCTCGCATCATCACCCTGTTTAAATAATAGAGTCTGCTGCATTATAGAATAAGGTCTGGTGCTGTGCAAGGAAGCCCTTAGATGGTGCCTAACACGAGGCTTGTTCATGTATTCCGAATCACTGTACCTGAAAGATCCGTCATTCTAAATTATTGCTCTTGCTCTAGTCATTTGGTTGGAGTTCTGTGGCAATACCCAGAGGTGTGTCAAAAGCTTAATAATTTATTTAATACATTTTATATATGATGACAAAATTATTCTAAGATCATGGAACACATTTTATTTTTACCAGTTGGGATATGTATATCACTTTTTAACTGGTCTTTACAGGGTTTTCCGTCATTTCAAACAGCAAGGTCTTAAATTGATATCTAGACAGAATTTCTTTGTACAAAGGTGTATAGAGTCTATGGTCAGTAAATAATCGAAGAAAATTTTGCAGTTCAGAGCAAAGATCAGCAAGTTCTGAAAAAAAAGGGAGCCTCATCTCTAATATAGCTCTTCCATGTGTTAATTTAATTTAAAATTAGGTGACGTTCCTTGTTTCTAGTTTTAAAATTGCTGTTTCATGTGTAATGTACACAATACAAACTGCATTCACCGTTAGCAAAGTTTTGCGAGTTTTGATAAAGACACACACCCCATGAGCTTTACTTCAGTCAAGACCTAGAATGTTTAAGTCACCTGGTAAGGGTCACTGGTCCCTCTCCCAGGGGACGCTCAGCCCTGGACCTTGACCGTAAGGGGCCCCTGTCTCCGTTCCACCATTGCTGATTGCAGCGCCCGTCTGAGTGCTCCCTGTGAATGGTGTTACGTGGACCTGAACCCTCGTGTCTGGCTCCTGTCACTCGGCACAGCATTCTAGGGATTCGTTTCTGCGGGAGCACCTGCAGCGTGTTCCTCGTTGTTGGTGAGTGGTGTTCCGTCGTGGGGCTATACCACAGGCTGTTTATCCATGGGTATCTGAGTTGCCTCCAGTTTTGATGACTGATCTGTAAAGCGTTTACAAACAGTTGTGTGTGAGTCTGTATGAAGATGGGATTTTCTTCCTTTTGTGTAGACACCTAGGAATCGCAATGGCTGGGTCAAAAAGTGAGTGCACATTTCACTTTGCAAGACCCTGCAGGCCGCCTTGCAAGGCGGTCTTTCTGCTCTGGGGCCGCCAGCCAGCAACGCAGGAAGTTCTAGCCTCTCGCCAGCCTCGCCAGCTCCTGGTCTCTGTTTGCCGGGTAAAGTCCCACCCTTCTGGTGAGTCGTAGTTGATATCTCGTCGTGGGTTAATCTGCACTTCTCTTATGTAGGTTTAAATATCTTTTTTACCCTCTTTTAGTCACTTGATCTTATTTTGCAAAGTGTCCACTGAAATGTTTTGCCTTTTCTTACTTGGGTGTTTGTCATGTTGTTGATTTGTGAAGATTTGTATTTTCTGGAATTCAAATCTTGTGATTGATAATAGGATTCTATCTCCCTGGCAGTGGCTTACCTCTTACTTTTCTCAGCAATATATAAAGCTTGGCTAAAATTTTAAATTTTGATAAAGTCGTGTATGTCAATGTGCTTTTACAGATTATGGTTTCTGAGTCACATCTAAAATATTTTTGGTTACCTCCAAAGCTGTAAAATTTTGCTTTTGTTTTCACCTACATTTTTTATAGTTTTAACTTTTACATTTAGATCCGCGACCCATTTTAAGGCAGTTTTTGCTGGTGATGTGTGGTAAAGGTCAGGAGGCATTAGTTTCCCTCATGTTGCTCCACAGAAGTTGCCCAGGCACCCTTGGTTCGAAAGCTCCCTGTCCGCCGTGGGTGACCTTGTCTGTTGCCTATGTCGGTAAGGATTTATTTCTGCACTCCTGGCACAGGGCATTTTTGTAAAAGTAACTGATCTTTATTTCACCTTTAATTCTGGTTGGGACTGGACTCAGGAGCTGGGGCAGCCCTAGTTGGGCACGGAGATGAACAGGAACACGTGTGGGTTCACACTCGCCAGTGGGAGGAGGCCACTGTATAAGGGAGGCTTGTCTGCCTTTAATAAGTTCTTAATAAATAAGTACTTGAATTCAGTAATGAATGAATTGGTAGATGAGTGAGTCTGGGAAGTGGAGTAGTGAATACATGCTCTCTTCTGATCAATTACTACTTTGTAGTCCTACCTTTTAAAAGGTTTTCAATGGGTTTCAATGGAAGGCCCGTTTCGCATAGCCTTAAAAACCGCAGTAAATCCAGATGCTATCTGGTACAAACATCTCATTTTACAGGTTGAGAGCACATTCCAGGCCCCAGGGAGGTAGACAGTGTTCGAGGTGCACCGCGAATGGTCAAAGTGGGGTCTTGATCCAGATCTTTGGGTTCGGGTTCCCTCCACTGCACTGAAAGTTTTGTTTTAAGCAGCAGAAATGGGGGGTTAATGTAAATAGTTGGATGAAATCCGGTAGGTGGTAGGCTAGGAAAAAGATTTAAAAATCTCCAAGGGAAGCCTTTCAGAACAAAATGTCCAGGGAAGGATATGTTTTACTAATTGTTGAATCTAATTCTTCCATCCAAGGTCAGCTGGGGTCTACACAGCGCTTACAGATGGGAGCACTGTGCCCGGATGCAGGTCCTCATTGTCTAGCGCCCCCTACAGGCAAGAGGTACATGCACAGTCCCGAGGACTGAGGCGCCTTTGTTCTTTGCAGGGTCTCTCTGCAGAAATCAAGCATCTGTGGTAGGCTGGGAAGGTAAGGACTTGTGGGAAGTTACTGGATCCACATAAACTTTTATCTATGGTCATATTTAAAGAGTTCCCTCTCGAGAGCCTGGGATTAAGGCTGCCTTCTGCATGCTAACTTCCACAGTCAGTACCTAATGGATCAGAACAGAGATAGTCAACATGAGCTTTAGGAAACAGAACGGCTTTCCCGGCCAGAGCCGAATTTGAGACTAAATTGATCCAAAGGCACTAATCTGTTTAAAGGACAAATGTGCTTGTCTTTCAGTGGATCGGTTGGTTAATAGCGGAAAGTGAAGAAAAGGAAGTTGCAGACACATGTAAAGAAGTCCTAGTACTTCTGAGGGAAGACAGTGTTCTTTTTCATTTCATTTTACTTTTTTAGTTAAAATATGTAAGTTTTACTTTCTTAGCACATTTGAATTATATAGTCTTATCAACTGTATTCATCATACAACTGACTTTTTACCCTTTTACCAACCTCTCTCCCTATTTCTGCCACCTCCAGCTCAGTTCTTTTCTTTTAGATTCCATATGTAAATGATTCCATGTGGCATTTGTCCTACTCTGTCTGCCTGCTTCACTTAGCATAATGCCCTCCGGGTTTATCCATAGCCTCCAGGTTTAGCCTCCAGGGTTGCACCCTCCAGGTTTATCCATGTTGTTGCAAACGAGAGGATTTCCTTCTCTTTACGACTGACTAGTATTCCATTGGACACATGTGCCACCTTCTCTTTGCCTTGTCACCCTTCAGTGGACACTCGGGTCGCGTCCCAGCCTTGGCTGTCGCACCAACGCTCCGGTGAGCACTGGGGTGCACGCATCTCTCTGAGACAATGGTATTGCTCCCTTCAGGTGCGTACCTGGAATTTGGATTGCTGTATCCTCTGATGGTTCTATTTTTAACTCCTGGAAGAACCACTGTGCTTTTTCTTCGTGGCTGCCCCAGTTTACAGTCCTGCCAACAGTACACATGGTTCTCTTTTCTTTGCGGCCTTGCCGGTGTTTGGCGTCTGTTTTGGTAACCAGGTGTCAGGTGGTACCCCACTGCGGTTTTGAGTGGCACTGCTCTGATGAGTAGTGATGGTCGAAGCCATGTTCCTGTTGGCCACCCGTAAGTCTTGCTTGGAAAATGTATAGTTAGGTTCTTTGCCAATTTTTAAATTGGGTTATTTGGTTTCATGCTATTGAGTTTGATGAGTTCATTGTATATTTTGTATATTAACTCCTTCTCAGATAGTATTTGCCAACATCTTCTTCCATTCCATAGCTTGCCCTGTTCATTTTGTTGATGGTTTCCTTTGCTGTAGAGATGCTTTTTAGTTTGATGTAATAGCACTTGTTTATTTTTGTTTTTGGTGTCAAATCTTTGTGAAACGTCAAAGTTTACCCTGTGTTTTCTTCTAGGAGTTTTAGGATTTCAGGTCTTATGTTCTTTGATCAATTTTGAGTTGATTTTTTATATTTGATGTAGGATAGTGGTTCAGTTTCATCCTTTTCCTTGTCACTATTTTTCCCAACACCATTTATTGAAGGAACTCTCCTTTTCTCACTGTATATGCTTGGCCTCTTTGTTGAAATTATTCGACCATATATGTGTGGGTTTATTTCTGGAGTCTCTCTTCTATTCCATTGATTTAAGTTTGTTTTATGCCAAATACCATACTGTTTTGGTTGCATTCACTTTGTAATATAGTTTGAAATCAGAAAATGTGATACCTTTTACTGAGTTCTTTTTTCTCAAGCCTGCCTTGGCTATCGAGGGTCTTTTGTGTTTCCATACAAATTTTAGCATTGTTCTTTTTCTGTGAAAAATGCCCTTGAAATTTTGTTAGGGATTGTATTGAATCTGTAGATCTCTTTGGGTAGCAAGGACACTTTAACACTAATGAGTCTTCCATGGTCGTCTGATTTTCAGTAGGGAACCTTGTAAGGATATGCACTAGCAAGAAGGGAACACATTTTGTTCCCTTTCGCAGCAAATGGATTGAGCAGCCACAGAAGAGCAATGAATCGGTTAGGAGTGCAAGAAGCAACAGAGAGGAGCCCGGAACTCCTCTCTGAAGCAGCTCTGAATTGTTAGGCATGTGTTGGCCAGATAACAAAGCAAACGCCCAGCTTCCATTCCCCCTCAGTGAGATTCTCCAGTGCAAGCGAGAGTTGGGTACATTGTGTTCATCACTTCTGTTTGTGAGGCAATTTCCTTTTAGGAACTAAGACAGTCACTAGAATAATTTTTTTCAATCTCAGGTAGCATTTGTATTTTTTTCTTTAAAAACGCAGTTGCTTGTATGGTTAAAGTATAGGCGCAGATGACTTTGTTTCTCCGGGGTGTCATTCGATGCATGGAAGAAAACATTCGGGGTGCCAGCTGACATTGGTGGGAGTCCTTTGCCGTCTCCCCGGCTCAGATGGATGCTTTCAGCTTCAATTTCAGAACAAAAAAGATGTAGCTATGAAAAATGGTATCGTTTGCAGCAGGGCATAATCTCTGGTGGCTTTGATAATGACAGAGTCTGACAAAGTGTTTCCATTTAAATATATTTTTTCACAAGTAACACAGTAGAGAGCCTCACTATCATTCTCCTGTTAAGCAGGATCTGAGTCTCTGGTGAGCGCTCCCCTTGGACACAGCTAAGGTACGTGAGTGTAACCAAATGGGGCTGCTCTCTTCCTTACACGGAGAGAGGGGACAGCCCGTCAGGTTTGCCCACTGCGGGTGAGACGGGGCACGCCCCTGCCCCCTTAGTGATGTACGGACAGCGCCAGGCCAGGGGTCGGGCGAAGGTGTTTGCTAAATTAATGAGAGCATAAGCTTCAGCACCACTTCTGTGAAAATTAGAGGTGGAATTTAATAGACTGAGTCTAAATGGAACAGAGCATTAAATTAAATGTGCATTTCTTCATTTAAGAAAATAAAGGAATTACTGGCGGAGCATAGAATGTGGATTATTCATAGAACTAGAGCAAATTATTAGTTTTCGATGGAAAACATTTAAAGAAATGCTTGGATATTTCTGATACACCATTTAATGCACATCATAATTTGTGAAGTTATAGCAAGAGAAAAAATGTTGATGTTAAGGATGGAAGGTTGGAAATTGTACTGTGTTTAGTATTTGGAGGAAGGAAGACATATAGAAAACTGGAATTAGAAAACACAGTTTCCATGTGGGAAACATAGCTGAATGATTGGAGAAGACTTTTAGGGGGCAGCTGCTGCCCGTAGGGGGCTGCACTATTGTGGGACCGCTGCCTGCCACAGCCATCCGGAGGACCACAGCAAATGTGCGGTGCCGGGTTTGAGGGCAGGACGGCCGACAGTGCACCATGCTGCCCCTGGGGCGAGAGGAGTGGGCGAGGCCGGCCGTGCAGGGAAGCGTGGCCAAGGTGAGGAGACAGGAGGTCACCGTGGTGGAGTCGAGGGTCAGAGTGTCAGGGCACTGGGACTCACGTACAGAGCTCAGAGGAACCCAAAGCCGGTGGCAGCTGACTCTATTGTAGTGGGAAGGAGTGTGGCTGCACTTAGCTCCAGAAGGAGACACTTTAAAAAAAAAAGATTTTATGTATTTATTTTTAGGGAGAGAAGGGAGGGAGCCAGAGGGAGAGCAGCAGCAGTGTGTGGTTGCCTCTCACGTACCTGCACTGGGGACCTAACCTGGCCCACAGCCCAGGCATGTGCCCTGACTGGGAATCTAACCAGTGACCCCCTGGTTCACAGGCCGGTGCTCAATCCACTGAGCCACACCAGCCAGGGCAGAAAGAGACACGTTCCTTCTTACAGTGGACAGTGAGGCAGCCTGTGTTCACTCAGGATGGAGATGCCATCTCAGCTTCCAAGGTCGGCTGCGCTGAAACAGCCTTGAAAAGATACGTTGACCTTGTGACCCGCTCACGGGCTCTGCAGAGATGTGGGAGGCCCATGCAGAACTGTGTCGCAACAAGTCACTCATTTCTATGGTGTTTATTCTCCCGGTAAATTGTCCCATGAGTAACCCATTCTGACTAATAATGTAGGTGGCACAGTGGGACCAGCCCATTCTCTGCATCTCATGGAGCATTAAGTCCAGTGTCCGTGGGATATCAGACATCAACCAGATGAACAAATCCACGTGGACCACTAGAGTCCAGTTTAGGAAGCAAGTTTGAGCACTCATGCTCAAAGAAGATATGAAAAAACACAGTAGAAAGTACTTGAAATAAAGTGATAAAGAAAACACAACAGGTGAAAAAGCCACAGAATGCAGTTGGAAAGCATCCTTTGGGCAGACTTATAGCTCTCAATGCTTATGCTACGTTTAATCATTCGCCTTCAAAAGTTGGAAAGAATAAAAAGGGAAATGAATGAAATAGAGAAAAAGCAAAAGCTGGTTCTTGAAAAATAAAATTAATAAACCTACAGCCAAACTGGTGAGAAAAAAAATTATGACTATCAGGAGTGAAAAGAAGGGATTTTGCCATAGATTAGAGACATGAGGTGGAAAATAAGAGATTTTTATGAAAAACTATATGCCGATGAAATGGACAAACTCTTAAAATGACAAATATCCGAGCTGACACGGGAAGAAATAGAAAATCTTCACAGGCATTTGTGTTGGTTTGCTGGTTCTGACCTGTCGAGGTGCAGCGGGCACAATTTCCTGTCAGGCCTTTGTCCTCAACTTGCAGATGGCTGACTCCTGTCTTCACAAGGTCTCTTCTCTGAGTGTCTGTCCTAATCTTTTCACATAAAGATGCCAGTCATGTTTGAGGAAGTTGAATGTTTTCATTTCAATTAGATTGGCTCCTTAAAGGCCCCGTCTCCAAACACTGTCACATTCAGAGGCACTGGGGGTTAGAACATCAACATAGGACATCTTGGGGGACACGGTTCGGCTCATAACATCATACGTAGTAAAGAAACCAAATCTATTTATCAATAAAACTTTCCCACAAAGTCTAGATCCAAGTGGTTTCACTTGTGAATTTTATCCTACATCAAAGAAAGAAAAAATACCAACTCTACACAAACATTGGAAGAAATAAGGAATGCAGGCTATCTTATTATATGAGGCCTGATACAGAATGTGGAAACAAATTTATGAGAAGAAAGTAGATACCAATATCCTTTAAAAGAAAAGACCAATTGAATTCATCAGTCTATAAATGTAATACATTATGACTAAGTAGGCTTTATTTTCCAGGAAGGAAAGGTTAGTTATAGACCTGAAACCTACTGTAAATTCACCTTATTCACAGAATATGAAGAAAAATAAATAATCATCTCACTCCTTCCAGAAAAATAAAAAAATTAGGACTGAATTCTCACCAAAGAGGCAGGTCCAAGATGACATCAGAGGATCTAGAATCAATGCACTCTTTATAGATTTATTTATAGTGAAGTGAAAAGGGCCCTTATGTAGTTGATAGAATAACTTGGGAGACTTTTACTCCGTGTTTTTAAGACTTGCTGTAAAGCTACAGTAACGCAAAACCACAGTGTAATTTTGGTTCAGTTTTGTATGTAGAGGCGGACGTGTCCCTAGGGGGGTTTCTGTCGTGACGGCAGTTATTCATTTATACACACTTTTCAAAAATGCGCTGAATCATGTGCAAGATTGGTGCATTCTAAATGTATATAAATTATATCACAATATCATTGGTTTAAAAAATGACTATACAAAGAGTAAAAAGATATTTGGGTTAAGAAAACCATTAGTTTACCTGGAATTATTAAAAAATGTTATCAGTGGAGTTGAACAATTTCACTTACTTGAATTCAGAGTTGGCCAAGATTTTCTCTGGTGTGGGAAATGGGAGCCCGGGGTCCACGTGTCACCTCTGGGTGGGAAGCTAAGACCCGTAAGTGCTCTCTCCCTCTGGCACCCAGCCACCGTGTTCGGCTCCTTCACTGGCTGAGACGTCTAAGCAACACCGAGGGCTGAGAGTTCCTAGTGACATAGGGTAGAAATACGAGGATTGTAACACTGGGTGATTGGGACGTTCTGTTATTGTGTATATAGACTGACAAACATTTATTTTCTTAACTGTGCCTGATTAGCACCCATCTTCTTGTGCACAGGAGCCGTGGGTCCTCTGTAAACAGTCTGTTTACGGAGCCGTGGCATCTACTTTTAGATGCGCCCTGGCTTCTTTCTCATGCATGACTGCACCCTGTAGTCCCAGCCTCCTGGTGGTGCACACGGAGCAGTCAGCCACGCCCTTCTGATGGCCGGTCTGTCGGTGTCACGTCATGTTGGCACAAAGCAGCTAAATTCCCAGTGTCCAATACATGCGTGTTTTTGCAATGGCAACTTTTATAATAATCACAATGGACGTACCGAAACAGTGTTTTGGCTACTTAGAAATTGTTCTGTGAGGTTACTTTAGAAAAGTTATGTGTCTTGATATCTAATTTATATACAATCCAATCTACCCTTTTTAGGGTTATAGATTTGACCAAACGAGTGTTAACTGAAGATACAGTCAGACAGGCACCACAGTCAAAGCAAAGATGGTTCCCACGAACCCCCAGAGTTCCCTGTGTCACTTTGTCACCGATATCTCTGTCCTCTCAAACCCTTGGCACCTCTGTTCCACTGCCTGTCCCAGGGTGTCACGTAACTGGAATCGGCAGCATGTGGCTTCTCTCACTTGCAGAGATGCCTTTGATTGTGTGTGTTACTAGGGCCTTCCCCCGCCTCCGCCTCCACAATAGTGTCCTGTTGTGTGGACAGAATTTTTTAAGTGACCTGTTTAAGAATTTAAGGACAATCTCTGCATGGAAGGAAGTGAGATCCAGAACTAGATTTAAGGTGGGTAAGAACTTGATGGGAAAAAATTTGCAAGAGTTACAACGGAACGCTTTAGCTTTTAGTCTCTTGTTTCCAGAGGCCAAGGCGCTGATGTTTTAGTTGTTGATGGCATTAGACTCAGAGGTTGGGAGCACAGCCCTCCCCTGAAATCAGGCTCTTTCAGTTCAAATCCCAGGGCTGCCGCTTGCTCAGCACGTCACTGCTTGTCAGCTGATGGACCTTTTTCCCCTCTGATTCCTCATGCCTGGAAGAGGCTGAATGTGCCCTCCCGATCACAGCTCACTTTATTTCTGTGAGTAAAGCAACCTGATTTTTAGCTTACCTATCTTCCTAATGCTAAGAATCCTGGTAAGCTCTGCAAGGAGCACATGGAGATGAAAGACCTACTTTCTAAACTCAGACTCGAGATTTCACTCTCTTCTTCCCAGACTCTCGGGGAGGGGGGTACTCAGTGCTCAGGAGAGAAAAGAGCCACTAAGTCCTAGGACTCCTGCTGGGGGCGGGCACACCAGCCCTGCTCTTTGCTGTCACTCAGCGTCGCCAGTCTGAGGAGCCACCGTAAACATCGGGCCTGTGAACAGACAGTGGACAGCTGCTCCTCCAAGCCCCGTGGGTTAGTTACTCTGTTAGCCCAGGAAGGAGAAGATGAAGGTCTCTCCACTATGGATGCCAGTTCCCCAGGCTCAGTCCTTCCTGCCCCGGATTAGGGCAAGAAGACCAGCGCTAGTCTGCAGGCAGAGGAAGGCCTTGGTGCGCCCTGCACAGTCCGCCCCACCCAAGCACAGCAGGCACGGTCGCTTTGTACCACACCCTGAAATGCCCCAGGTAAACGGATAGTTCTGTCCAAGTGATTTCTTACCGGCATTATTCTCAGGAGGTTGGGAAATGAACCCGAGTTACTCTAATGTCCTACTTTGCAAACCTTCACTTACCCCAGTTCCGTCCTGACTGTTGCCCGTCCCGCCCAGGTTCCCAGACCAGTACTGCAAGGCCCAGTGCGTCCTCCAGTTAGCAGAGTGGGCATCTCACCGGGCACTCCAGTGCATCGCACCCTCGTAAGTGCTCAGTCTTACTAAGTCCCGCCCCGTGACATAAGCAGTTTGGGAATAACCATGGTTTTTAAAGTGAACTAAAACAATCTGATCAGCACAACTGTTACCACTCAAAATTTTGGCCCTACCGAGACCCGTAGTCAAACACAAAACAGGTCCCAGTCCTGCTAGGTAATCCCAGTTACCTTGACCAAGTGTTTGCATCAGAGGAAGACTCATCTCTTCCGGGAGGCAGGGTCCCATTACCTTGTTTTTGCACAGCTCTCTCCCTGCCATATTCTTCCGCCAATAGCGAGACATGGGCCTGTCCAAGCACCAAGCTTTGGGCGGGTCAGCACACCGCTGCAGGGCCGCCCCCCACAGGGCAGTCCAGCAGTGGTGCCCGACTAGCCTAGTCCACCCTCAGAGCTTGACCGAGGCTCCTTTTGTCCATGAGGTGTCGTTTGGTCATGCACCAGATGGACCAACTAGTCACTGATTGCACCGATGACACTGTCATTGTTAGCATTTCTTACATGTTCCACAGGAGGGCCCTTGACAATGACTGCCAGTGAAGGTCACTGAGCTGCTTCCGTAGCTGCCCGCAGGACGCAGGGAGTGTCCCTGAGGGATGAATGTCTCACGAGCGCCCACAGCTTTCCTGCACGTAAGATCTAACACAAGTAAAACGCACACTGACACCCTACTGTGACTTCCATAGAGGCACAGCGTGCCGGGCTCACAGCCACCGAGTGCCAGAACCCAGCGTTGGTCCCGGGTGTCGGCTCCCATTAGTGCCGTGTGCTAGCTCCATCTACCTGATATGAAAATTATGACTTTAAGTACAAATTCCTTTCATGCTGGACATCTGCAGAAATACATCCCTTCCCCTAATGACAAGCATAAAACCTTAATAAGCCTAGCTAAACAGGCCACATGTCTGCTTTCTGTACCTTTGGTTTTCTGCCTTCTCTGCTCAAGTATCAGTTGTGCCTAAATTCTTTCTTTAGACCTTGGTGAAATGTTTCTGCAACACCTGAACAGAAAAATATAAAAATGAATATCATCGAACGCCAAACCTTTCATGCCAGAAAAAGTAAACATTTCTGAGCTCAAAAGCACTAAACAGATTTACAACATGATCATATCCATAGTTTAAATGCCAAAAAAAGTCCTGGGGCCAGAATGACCTCTAACAGGAGCTTCACCTCTGCATTTATAACACAAGACAGGTTTACTGGGGCGGGGCAGACAAGTCAGAAGAAACAAGAGAGAAAAACAAAAGTTTGTTTCAACTGTGCAAGAAGGAGCTGAGGCAGAGCCAGGGGCCTGGAGTCAATCACCTGTAATGCAAACTCCAGCCCCATGCCTCCCACAGATGAGTCGCTGTGGTGACAGGACAGTTACCTGTGACTGGGTTATGACTCACTGTGCCCTGATTCCCCTCGGGAGAAAGCACCTGTAATACTCCCATTTGGGGCAAACCTTAGGCATCCCGTCTGGTGGATGGAAATGCACACCCTGTGCGCTGCCATCAGGCCTGTGTGGATGGGTGGGTTTGCCGTCCCCTCCAGCCGCCATTCCTGTCTGGGGGGAGGCCAATCTCCTTGCTGTGGGACCTTCATCACCCGTTGTCCTGTGTGTCCTGGGCAGGAAGGGCCCAGCCCTCCAGCACCTTTCAGTGCAGTGACCAGGTTCTGACCCCACCCGTCAGATTCAGCACCTGCTGCACCTTGACCTGCTGTAACTTTCACACCCACCAGGAGATACATTGCAAATGTTTCCATTCCCATGACTGAAAAGTCCGGAGGTAGTGGCAGTACTTCAGGCACCTTTATTTAAAATTCTTATCACCAGGACGGGTTTCTACCTTATGATCCCGTTCACACTATATAGTAAAAAATAGACCAAGTAAATAAAAGTCTTGAATAATGCAGAAGCGTAATAATAGTGATGGCTAGTAAGTTCAAGGAAACAAGGAAAAGAATGACGGAATACACAAAAGTGTGGAAAATTTCAATAGCATTTAGAATCTAGAAAAAAAGGATAAATTCTAAGAGGAGAAAATATAACACCTGGTACTAAGGACTCAATAGCATATTAGAGATTCCAGAAGCGCCATAAATAAATAAAAACAATACCAGTGAAAATTTCTGCCATGGTTTTAATCCAAGTATAAAAGCCAAAAATAAAACCATAAAAGCTTCCAGAGGAAAAGGTATATTCTTTTTAAAAAAGAAAAAAAGACTTTAATAGAAATGACACAGCTCAGAAAGCAACTGAAAAAAGCATTTATGAAAATCTGAAATGTAAAAGGGAAATGAAAAATACTCTTATAAAATTCTAAATAAATAATGTCATTGTATATTAAGAACAAATAAGTTTTGAGAAAAAAATAAACTGACCTTTGTCTTGGTTTCCGCCATCAGGACCCATCTGGAAGAAGACTGCAGAAAGGACAAAGCAGAGAGCCGTGGAGAAGAGCCCGGGTGACCCGCGCAGGCGCATTAGCAGGGCAGACACGCCCCACCCTGGACACCAGAAGTCCCTGCGAAACCTGCCACCGAACACACCGCAGTGCTGAAAGCAGCTTAGTTTGATGGTGTGCCATCGTGTAAGAGGCATGCCATTTCTTCCTTGTGTTTGTATTAAAAATCAGAAAGTGACCCTCACAGCGTCTCCGTTAAGGCTGGACGTGATAGGCGAGAAACTGAAGCGGGAAGCTCGGAAGTGAATTGCAGTGAGTTGAAATAGTCCCCTTCCTGTTCGTTACTGATGGTGAGTTATGACCACATTGTGTCCTTGTGAAAGTATTAAGTGCAGTGCCTACATGTCTGCTTTAAAAATAGATTTATGCAAAATCAAGAACATTTACTAGTGTAATGCTCAGTACTNGTTTGTATTAAAAATCAGAAAGTGACCCTCACAGCGTCTCCGTTAAGGCTGGACGTGATAGGCGAGAAACTGAAGCGGGAAGCTCGGAAGTGAATTGCAGTGAGTTGAGATCATCCCCTTCCTGTTCGTTACTGATGGCGAGTTATGCCCACATTGTGTCCTTGTGAAAGTATTAAGTGCAGTGCCTACATGTCTGCTTTAAAAATAGATTTATGCAAAATCAAGAACATTTACTAGTGTAATGCTCAGTACTTTGAAAGTCTGAAGAAGTGGGAGCCCTCATTATACCATGGTGCATTATAAATTGGTATGACCAAGGCCGTCTGACACCACCAGCCTTTTAAACGCTTTCTTGACTCCGTGGATGTTCTGGTTTAGGTGAGTGCATACCTGATTCTCCCAGTCCCGGGATGCACCCTATGTGATCACCTTACATTTCTGCAGTTAAGGTCACATGAGTACCTAGCATGTACAAGTGTATTCATTGCAGTGTTACTTATAAAAATGTTAGAAATAACTTAAATGCCCATCAGTGGAGGGCTGATTAAATACACTTTAGTTTACCCTTACAGTAGAGTCCTAAGCAAATGTTAGAAGGAATGAGTTTTGTATGTACAATATTATTCGTTTTGTGTAAATAGTTCACAAATACAGGCATATGTAAATGAATAAGTAAATCTGGAAAAATACATGGGCCTGAGCTGGAAAATGCCATATTTTGTATCGGTCTGTTTTTTAAATAAGCATTTACTACTTACAATAAAATTGGTTTTATAATAACAAATTAGGTGCCTCTTCTCAACTCATTTCATGATGGCCCTGAGCAATTAGTACTGACTCCTCTCACCCAAGGTACCGCCGACCCTTTTAAAACAGGAGACTCTAAAGGCGAAAGGGCTGCAAGAGTGAGGGATTTGTATCGAGTGTCTGAGACAGTCTGGATTATCTCATTTGGTGGGACATTATTTCTCTGTACCTCCAGCCTCATTAGCTTTGCCCTCTGCCTCCTTGGTTCTGCATGAGGAGCTCCCGAGAGCACTGTCTGAAATTCCTCTGGTTGTGACATGTGCTCTAATCTGGCGAGAAGGATGGGACACGTCCATGCAGGAAACTGTCCTTAATTACTGTCTCGTTCGGTGTATGATATGGTATCTCCCCCTGACAAAATTGCACTGCGTTCCCTCATTCAAAGCCGCAAAGCAGCATGACTTAACGAAGTCCGACGTCTCAAAGGATAAGGGTGATGGTGATAATGCAAAAAAGAGTGAGTACTTACATGTTATTCTTTCAAGGCTTTAAACCTTCCACTATCACTAAATTAGAATGCACCAAACAATGAGAGAGTATGTTTAGTGCATGAGAACTATACCACTTAGAGAAGTGAAGACAGAAGACACGCTGCTATTTGAATGCCTAGGAGGCGCATTGGAAGGTAAGTAGGACCCAGAGCGGGGTGTTCAGACAGCGTAAGAACCTGAACCCTGGTGAGAGTCCTGAGCGGCAGGGACGAGGAGGAAGCTGCAGAACGGCGAGGGAGTTGCAGCAAACACACAGGGAGACAACAGGGTTATTTTCTGCATTTCTTTGCATCATTTTAGTTTCCTTGGTTCCTTTATCAGTCTCTGCCGGCCATGACCTCAGCCTGCTACAGGTCGATTTCGTGCTCTCACTGTGCTCACCTGAGGTGACTCCCTACTCTTCCTCCTACAGTTTGCCCTGGTCAGCACTCTCACACCCCGCCCACCCCACATGCGACCATCACACATGACTGTTCACAGGACTTTCATTGTCATTGATGTTTGCCTATCGCAACACAAAGGAGACACTATGCCTAATTACTGGATTACGCATTGCTTCCAACACATTCATGTGAGAAGTGTGCAAAGAGAAGCCCACAAACTCCCTTATACAAGTATATTTGAAAACTCTATACATTTGGCATCTATGAGCAGCCCCAGAGCAGATCTGCACTCCAGAATGAGAACCCCAGTGTGACTGATGCTCACTCCAGCCCTGAAGCCCAGATACCTTCAGGTAAGGTTTAAACATTCAAGAATGAATTTGCACAGGTTAACTAGAGCTGACAAGGCAAAGACGAAAATCGCTACTAAGCAAGAGCACCCACCTTAGTTTCACTAGGAATGATAAAGAATAAGGAAATGAAAACCTGTTTTAGTAATTTTGCCTAATTTTTTGAAATTATAGGTAGTTTGTGGAATCAGTAGCTTGGATACTGATCTAGGCAGGTAATTTCATTCTAGATTAATATAAACATTCTTATTTGTTGAGTGATTCAAAGGCAGCGGATGAGTAAATGAGTCAGAGAACTAAAGAACCTTTTTAGGCCCATATTTAGAGCTTACAAAGAGTACATCATACCACAGATCTCCACTGATGAAAAGTGAATGGTTTATAACATACTGAGTTAAAAATTCACATGGCTAATTACCCTACTCATCATATCCTATTCATTCACTCAACAAATATTAATTGAGCATCTACATACATCATTAGTTAATGACTGAAGTACTAGAGAAGCAACTTCGGTGAATGCAGGTATGGACCCTCCATTCACGGAAACACCGTACATCAATGAGGGAGCAAAGGGAGCCGAAAGCTCAGTGTTTCTGAAGTTCCTGAGAAAGAGAAGGGCGTGAAAAACTAACAGCGATTGCTGGCAGGCTTTCTGTGCACACCTCTCTGAAGAGGTGGCATGTGAGGTAGGTTTTAACTAGGGAGGAGAAGCTGGCCTCACAACGGATGGGACAAAGAGCCTTCCAACTCTATAGTTCAGGTTATCGCAGCTGTGGAACTGGGAAAATGTTGCTATGTTCAAGGACCTAAGAATACAAGAGCAGCTTGGCAAGGGTGGGTGAGAGAGAGAGAGGCTATGAGATGCTCAATGTTGCTGGTAGCCTGCCCCTCAGGTGGTTGTGGTAGGAAAATGCAGAGAACTTAAAATGTGGGGAGTCCAAAGGATTATGAACAATGATGATCAATGAGGATCAATGATGATGAAGAAATGTAGAGCCTATCTATAACTGAGGAAACTGGAGATACTTGGCCTACAAAAGGGAATATTCAGGAAAGCATGCTGGTTGCCTTCAATTTCTGGAAAAATACAAGAATATATAACATGAGATTCTCATTTACCTGGGTGAAAGATTTCCAATTAGCATAACTAACAATGTTTTTAAATAAGAATATGAAAGAATTACAAATATTTGTAAAAAGTCTCTACGATGACAGGGAGGTCAACCCCCCCCCCCCCCCCAAATCTGAAAGGGCAAAGAAAAAATACTGTGAAATTAATATATATTTATATATATGTATCTTCTCAAAAAAAGATGACTTTGAATCATTGAAATACACAGAGGAACAACTGAAAAAAGAAAACCAGACAATTAGAATTATAAAGTGCTTTTTGGAATAAAAATGTGATAGAGAAAATGAAAAATTCAAAACAGGATTGGAAGGAAAAGATTAAGGAAATCTTCTGAGAAGACAAATTAAAAGGCAGTGGAACATCAGTGAAAGGAATACTAAACGTAGAGAATTGTTCCCTGCAGTCCAGTATCCAATCACAGACATTTAAAAAGGGATGAAATGGGTACAAACTATCAAACAAATTGCACCAGATGATTTCCAAAATACCTTCCTCCACATTGCATACAACGAATAAACATGTCCAACCACATCACTGTGAACTGTTGGGACACAGGCATCGGAACAACAATACCTTCTCAATAGCAGCCCTGAGATGTAAGAGACAAGAGAATGCTAATACTGAACATCTCTACACACGGGACCACTCATAATTAATTATAAGACAAAGCCTGGAGGCTGCCCGCCCTCCGGCAGTCGGAGAGGGCAAGACGGTGGGCTGTACCCCCACCAGGGACGTCTCTGCAGCAGGGAGTTCACGCTGTGATTCCACGCTAATTAGCACAGAAATAATGCCGAGAAATATAGTCCGACAACCGATAGTATACGTTCCTTCCAACTCACTCCATTTGTGAAAGTACAAAAGCAATAAAGCTAATCTCTTGCATCAGAAGTTAGAAGTTAGGATGAGAACTGGGACCCGGGGCAGCTTCCAGGAAGCAGGAACTGTGGTTTCGTGAGTTGGTGTTTAACTGCATAAGACTCTCACATGTGGGCACTCACCTCTCAGAGGTGCCTTTATGTCCTCATACCACTCGTCTCTAAAGCTTATGCTTCATCAAAGCTTGTTTTCACTTTTAAAGGAACCAGCAGGTAACATTCCTGGGGAACAGATGTGCCGTGGGCTCAAAGGACACCCAGATAAATGAGGGCAGAATGGAAACATTGAATTCTGTTGTCAAATGGAAATGCAGTGTAGGTGTAGTGTCCTGTGTGTCTTAGCTAGAATGATATTTATATAATCCTCACACAAAATCAGGATATTGTCTGATGAAAATGGTGATAATACCATACAGTGGGAGGAGGATTAGAGGGAAGTTCAAAAGTGGAATGAGATATAACAGATAAGGAATTCTTACCCTTTAAAACAAAAAGTTAACAAAATCTCTAAAACTGAAATAGCAAAAGATGGTTATATTGCATAGAGGGGAAAAAAATCTCAAAAAAGAATTAAACATTTAAAAAGTGATATCTAAGCAGTGGGAATTTATATTTAGTAACAAACAGCTGATATCTTTATTAGTAGCCGAGTAATAGTTACACATTTTTAAGTGATGTATATGTATTACTTTTATAAGTAGTTTTAAACTCACATATCTAAAGAGAAGTCTGATTGGATTACATATTTAAAGGTACCCCTTAATCTGTAATTTAGGATTATTTTCAATGTTTTTTGTTAACATATTTTTCCTATTTATTTCATCGTACCAATATGCTCTTACTGGGGGCTGTTTCGGGGCCAGCTCTGCAAGAAAAGGGAGAGTCAATGAACACTGATGTTTATTTCCTGTGATTTGATCTTTTTGAGAAGACACTGCCTGGCTAATGCTTGTTTAAAAAAATTAGTAGCATTTTAATTTGTCACCATAACTTTGCCACTCCCGAATAGCATTAGAAGTGTGGCTGAAATCTGGATGAAGTTTTTAGACAGATTTATATGTAGAAAGATGTAAACTGTGTATCACATTATCGATTCACAGATATCTGATAACATGGGCTTTTTTGGCATCTCAAAGCATAAGAAGATAATCACGAAATACTTTCTTCGGGAAGGGAGAACCCTGTGGCTTGGTTTTGATGAGGTGATAAATATCAGTTACTTACTGGGAATTATACATACGTGCGTTGTAATAATGTCCGAGAGCTGCAAAATATATTTCATGACCAATATGTACATACATTGTAGTGCACACATTCAGTGCTGGGCTTGCTTCAAAGTATTCTGGTAGTGTACGGTCAAAGGGGTGAAAAGGAATACATTGATGATTCGTTAAATAACCGGTGCTCAGGAGATAAGGACGATGCTGCATTATCCTTAATGCAGAGCCCATGTCTGCTTTGGAGGAAGCATTAAGTTAGGGCAGGCTTGGCTTAAAATAAATGACTTGGAAATGAACTTGAAGTCTCGTCATACAGGCTTTGGAGCCAGGCTGCTAAATATAGATGCTTAATCCCGCTGTTTCAGCTAAAGGGCAATGCAGAGGCTCTGTGGTGTCATCCAACAAACGCCACGTTTGAAGAGCCAAAGGATGTTGACAAAGAGTCAGTTTTCGGTCACAGATGGGCAGACGTCACACTGTGTGTGTGTGTGTGTGTGTGCACGTACAGGTTGGCACAGCCAGTTTCGATACCTCTTGCATCTGTTCCTTCCATCCGACTATGTTTTAAAATCCTCACCTGAGGATATGTGTGTTGATTTTAGAGAGAGAGGGAGCGAAATGTTGATGGAAGAGAGAAACATCCATAGGTTGCCTCCTGTGTGTGCCCTGACTAGGAAGCAAACCCACAATGTTCTGGTGCACAGGACAATGCTCCAGCCCACAGAGCCGCCCGGCCAGGGCTACTCCATTATTGGTATTTTTCAGCTGGATAAGCCTGCACCAGTCCTTGCAGCTCACTCGCTCGCTCGCTCTCTTCTCTCACACACACGAACTTGAATAAGGTATGTTTTCTGACTTCACCTGTCCTTAAGGAATTCACTAAGCTGGAAGAGCAGAAAAACAGATGATTAAAAATAACTACTACATAGTTTTGGTAAAAGGAAATCATGACCTATTCTGAGTGCAGCAACAGTGGGTAATACCAAATAAGAGACGCAGTGAATTCCTAGGGCGGAAGTTTTCTGAAAAAGCAAAGCTGGTTCAGATTCTTAAAGAAAGGCTCGCCTTTTCTGGAAACGTGGAGAAGATGAAATTATCCCAGGCATGCCAACACTCCGGGGGAGGGCGTGAGCGGAGCCTCAGAGTTGAGAGAGAGGGTTTGTCTGTGCGTTTGTATAGAATGGGAAGAGAAATCCGCACTTCACCACTGCTTGACCTCAGAGTTCAAGGGGAGAAGTGGCAGAAAACAAAACGAAGAGAGAGCTAGGGCCTGATGCGCAGGGGTTCTTCAATGCAGGAGAAACTTTCTTATCACATGGGCATCTGCTGGGGGGTAAATGTCTGGAAGCGACAGAGCAATCAATTTTGAGCTCCGCTGTGCAGTGATGCAGAGAGAGGGAAGGCTACACCCAGGGCAACAGCGATAAAGGCGGAGAGAGCTCAGAGTCGATAAGATAGGGGATGCAAAAGAGGAGGAGAAAGGCCTAGATAGCTTCCAGGCACCTGATTGGATGATGTTGCCAACTAATGAAACAAAAAATAATAATAAAATACAGAGATTGTGAGTTCTGTTCTGAATATATTGTATTCGAGCTTTCTTGAAGAATAACGCAGCAGGAAATTGGAACTCAGGGGGATGGTGTGTGTGTGTCTCTCTCTCTCTCTCAAGAGAGAGGAAAAAGCGAGTACCTGATAAGTTCTATCCAGGAAGACTAAACTTGGACATGGGCACATTCTGGGGAAATGGCACCCTTCCAGAAGAAGAGAGACCCTGGTGCGGAGGGATGAAGAAGAAGAAAAGGGTAAGTGCAGTGAGAAGATAAAACATGGCAGACACCGAACACCGAGGGGTCTCCGTGAATCACATCAGGGGCCGTACCCACGCACTCACTGGTCCTCCTTGTCCGACTGACACCTGGCATGGCTGTTTGCACTGACCGGGGCTGAGAAGTCCCACTCATTCCCGTTAACCTCTGAACCTGTGAGGCCCGGCCAACCTCCCCAGCAGCACACTAGTAAACAAGAAGGTGACCAAACGTGCAGCATCCTGACTCTGCCCCCATCCATGCAGACCCACCTGGTCCTCATCAAGGTCTCCAGGCCTTGTGACGTGGCAAACTGGAGGACCCCGTGGGGCTGACCTGCAAACACCCCCTTCCAGGGGATCCAGCACTGTGCTTTCTACCACGAGGTCCTGGCAGATACCGGGCACATGCAGTGCAGCTCAAGAACAGTCAGCATCCTTTGGTACCTTTAATCAGCAACGTCCCCCCAATACTTGCCCTACACTCCCCTCCTGAAGGTCACATTCAAACAATATTTTCTGTCTGAACCAATGTCTCAGGATAATACTTGCCTTGCTTCCCTCAAAGCGAGTAGCTTTGATTCAGCTTTCAGTAGCTCAGGATTCTGGAGTCTACAGTGACCTTTCACTCAGAGGTCCCTAGGTCCTGTGTCCAAGTTAAGCATTTGAAAGACCAAGTCCATAACATAAAGATGATTTGTGGAAGCTGATCTGTCTTTTCCCCTGCAACAGAACAATTTTTCCGAGCACTTTTGAGTAGGAGAAGCATTATGCTGTTAGATAATGATAGCATTTTATGTGCCTGCAAATTGTGAATTCCACTAAATTTCACAGTCCATTTTGGACAGGGTTGTGTCACTTCACTTCATGAAGTGACACAACCCTGTTTTCTCCCCAAACTAATGAAGGCTGTGAATGAATCTGGGTTTTGTAATGATATTATGGCAACCAGGCGATGACAGAACAGTGTTTCTTTGTTTGTTCTATTCCAGAAACATTTCCAAATAATGTAAGCAGAACTTCACGTGCACCCAGAATGATTTGCTGTGACTCAATCCTGAATCGGTGGAAACTCTATTTCAGTGAAATTGCATTTAGCATAGGTTCTCACTAATGAGGGTCCTTTTTCAGATGCGCCTATGAGAAATGACTCAATTTTCTCTACAGGGACTTCCTAGAGGTAGAAATATTACTTAAATTCTTCATACACCATCGACTTGGCACATCCTTCCCCTCAGCAGAGGTTCGATTACAGCTGGTAGCCTGCGCCCCGCCCCTCCCCCCTACTCCACCGAGGGAAGGGCATGCAGGCCTTCCTCCGGGGAGCCGGGGTTCTGCTTCCTCGGAACATGACTTCTTTACATTCAAAGAATGCCAGACAACCCCATGTCCTAAAAATATGTGGTGCAGTCATTTTTAAATGTCAGTTTTATTACATCCAGCTCTGCATTTTATATTAAACCATGTCCAAAGAGCTACGAAGTGAAGGATAAACTGTAAAAGTGATGGGTATTTCTACGATACGATACACCCCTGGACTCCGCAAGTTGAAACGGCTGACTTGGAGTGCATGGCCCCACACATCGCCAGGCTGTCGTTTGCATTTGTCAGAAGACCAACTGCAGGGTGTGCGAGACTGCTGTTAAGGGGGAAGCCGTGAGCGAGGGCCGGATGTCTTTCTCATGGTCTGTAGTTGTCGCATTTTAATTGGGTTATAAAAGCAAAGCGATGAGAAGCCCCACTCACCAACACTGGATTTGCCATAGGAGTTAGGAAGGTGAACTTAAATGGTGGGTTCTCCTGTCCCACCTGTACCAGTCAGGTGAAGGGTAAAAGGTTATGGATTGGCAACGTGCTCTGTCTCTTTGAATATTAAGAAATGCCTATTTAATATTTTTTGTTGGGGGGGCAAAGAAGCTTCTTAAATGCCAGATAATGATAACTTCTCCCTATAATATACGACTCTATATCAGACCTGTATTGAACTTACACTTAGGTTCTAAGATCTTGTTCTTCTGTTCTGGTATCGTAATTTAAGTAAAGTTAATTTAACCGCTTCAAGCTTCTTAGTATCAACACATAAAATGACATTAGTTAATTTTTAATAGAGTATCATTTCCAACGTTTTCACAGAATATCCACAAATCTTATTTTCTGAAAATAATCTTGTTAAAATATTTCCTTCTAGCCTTTTTCTTTAACTTACATATTTTAAAGGGTTTTGACATATTTGATGTATTTAAAGTTTTAACATATTTGAAATCAAAATGAATCAACAACTAAAAATACAAGCACCAACAGGTAAAACTCTTCAAAGAAAATGCAGGGAATTCCTCATGGCCTTGCCCTTGACCAGAGGGTTTCAGACACCACCCAGGAGCCCTGTGGTCTACAGCCCTGCCTTTGCCGCCCACTTGCCAGGGCGCCCACACCAACCATTGGTGTGAGTCTCAGCTCCTCTGTGTCTCTTCTGGGTGTGCGCCCCACCCCTGGGGCACATGGGAGCTCTTCTAAGCCCTCATTCCTCCAAGAGCCTCTCCCAGGCCCCTACCTCCCAGGCTCTGGATCTGACTGCTGCCTGTGCACTCTTGCTCTTGGAAGCTATTGCAGGGGGCATGGGGGAGGGGGTGCGGAAAACCACTTTCTCAAGATGCTGCTAGGAAAGCTGCTGAGCTCTGAGGGGTAGTGAAATGAAGTCAGCCTCTGCCCGGGCCCTGCAGGCACTTCCAGACTGATCAAAATGTGCACACACAAGGCCATGAGAGCAAGATGCACCCTGCCCTCCCCACTGAGCACTCCCCACACCCAGCACCAGCCTGCTGCCCAGGCTCTTGGGAATGGGGGGAATGGGGGGAATGGAAGGTGTGGAGGGGCGCTGATTTGCCCCAGTGTAAAGCCTTCCTCCCTTACTAGGCTTCCCCTGGTTGTCCAAATTTTGATCAGGTTACGGGCATCTGGAAAGCCGACTCCGTCAGTTTTGAGGACACTCCACTGTGCTGTTTCTCTGACATCACTATACTCAAAGGTCTTTTAACAACCTCATGCCAAAGAAGCCACGTATTAATTATAAACCACATAGAGTGAAATTACAGTCACGCTGTTACATGTCATAACCAAGGAATATGTTTTTGAAAAGGACCACTAGAATGTGATAAATCATAAACATTTCAAAGCAAGAATGAAAATAAATTAAGCATCCAAGTAAAATTTTTTTGTAATACAATAATGAAATAAATCCTAGGAAAGGGAATTACAAAGCTTACACATTGTTTTTAAAAATGGCATGAAGTCTGAAAAATATGCCAAAGATTATGTTATAAGAAAAGGAAATTATATAGATTTATGGAAAGCAAATTAACTCAAGAAACTGAAGAAAAATTTTACAAAATTGGAAATGAAATTGATTTAATGATGACCAACACAGAGATAAAGAATAAGATTGTGATACCTCACTTACAAAAATGTATTTGAAAATGTGCCTGAATGATTTTTAGGTAAATACCAGTTACTAAAAAAAAATGACACCAAAAGAAATGTAACCGAATAATTCACATGTAAAGTTTTGATGACTAATTCATCTAACAACTCATTCACGTAAAAAATACTAATCATAGAAAATATCCATTAATCAAGGTACACTATACCAATTCTACACCTGCAGTTCTAGGATTTAATGAAAGTAACAAAACCATCAGAGATCTAAAACCAGCAAAATATTGATTTCCTGATTCAATAAGGGATTACAAAATAATGTCAGCTATGTTCCAGCCCACTGTGGCTATAAGTGAAAATTATGAACTAAATCACCGATAATAGATTCCAATTGTACTGGGCAAAATCAATATACCAATTAATAGCATTCAAAGGAGTTCTTTACTCATGAGTAAGGATGCTAATAGACAAAAATACTGCACGCACTATGACAAGTTCCAGAGAAGCAGAATTAGCTTTTGATAAAGGTCAGTTGTGACCATTTAAAACACTTTTAAAAAGAACAGTATACATGTATTACATGTGTGTGTTTATATTCAAACATTGATCCTCTTTAAAAGTTTTACTCAAATAATAAAATTCATCACAAATTACCTTAAAAACTTCAAGTGCAATGGTATTCCTTATACATAAGTAGGTATATAGTTAAATATATTTGCAGGTTATATATGTATGTTTTTAAATATATTTTATTGATTATGCCATTACAGTTGTCCTATCCCCCCTTCACTCCCCTCCACCCTGCACACCCCTCCCCTGCCATTCCCCCCTTTCGTTCATGTCCATGTGTCACAAGTTCTTTAGATTCTGTATTTCCATAGTATTCTTGCGCTCCCCCCTGTCTATTTTCTACCTACCGTCTATGCTACTTATTCTCTGTACCTTCTCCCCCCTTCTCCTCCTCCTACTCCCCCGGGTTAGCAATAGGGGATATGTATGTTATTATATAACTCTACCTATTTTGATAACCACTTTTAATAAAATAGTAATTTGGAATTTATTATGTCAGTTCATTAAAAATTAATCCACAAAACTCAGTAGGTTACTTATATACATGTTACAATTAAAATAAAGCTCAGGGAGATAGTTAATATGTATGCATATAGGTCCTCTATGAGATCATTGTTAAAATGTTTATACCAAGCAAGAAAATATGAAAAACTATACCTTGTTTTGGAGAGGTTTGGTAACATGGAGATGTAAATCTGATTGAAGTTCCTATATAAATTTAATGTGCCTATAATAAAAAATGCCCCTAATTATTTATTTGTTTTGTTTTTGGGAATTTCATAAGTTGATTCTAAATTTCAAAAGGAAAACAACATTAACTAGCCAAAATATTAGAAAATATCTTTAAGAGAATAATTATAGTAAATAGTGGGGCCTGTTTTTCTGAAAATGTATTATAAACCAGAGTAACATTAAGTGTTCGCTATTGGAGGGTGAGACTATGGGACAGGTGAGACAGCCCAGACGTAGGTGAAAATGCTTATGCAAATTCACAGCATTTGAAGTGGCCTCGTTTTCCAGAGACCGATAGTGGTTTGACAGCATAGTCATGAGAGGGGGGAGGTGGGGAGGGAGATTAACCAGTATCTGTCCAAGCAAAGTCAAGTCCAAATATACCAGCATTTTCACATGCACAGAAAAACTGTGTAAGTACTAGAAAATAGTCTAAGCTTTATTTTTACCTTTTGCTGTACTTAATTTTAGATTTATAATATATAGTAGGCATTATTTTGTAGGACAGCACAAAAATCATTAATGAAATCACTGGTAACTAGAGGAAGCTCAGAATGTCCACAGAACAAGAAATCATTGGACAAAAGATAATGATGAGAAATAATTCAACAACAGATAATGATAAGAAAAGGACTCAGCATCCTTTTTAAGAAGCGAATGCTAACCCAATCAAATGGACAACAGGCATGGCACATACAAATGGAAAACAGAAACAAAAGGTAAATATATACAAAAAGAGCCTTGGGCTGATTCCCAATGAAGGGCAAGCAGGCCACCTACAATGGTGGGCCATTCTTCTGCTATTGGGTGAAAGATCCCTCGTGATGCCTACAGTGACGTCTCTTTCATAAAACCCTGGTGTGATTTCAAAAGCTAGTTCAAGTTGTTGTCAAGTCGACTTTATAAGATCCACCAAAGCTGAAAACCAATATACGGTTTTCACCCATTCCATTGCTAGGCCTCGGAGACATCTGATAAAAACATTTGAAGATATGATATTTATAATTGCAACAACCTCAAAATGGAAGCTACCTGTTATTTAGTAGAGCACAGATACACACAACCTGTACACACCTATTAAGAAGAATGAAAGTTTTGGGATTAGCCCTGTGGATTTCTTAAAAAATATTTTATTGTTTCTGTTATGACAATTGTCCAAATTTCCCCCCTTTGCCCCGCTCCACCTGGCTGACCCCCTAGACCTGTGGATGGTTTTGATTCTGCAAAGAGAAGAGCCCAGGGGCACAGGTGGAATAGCCACACTGAGTTTCAAATGCCCCTCATTGTTAAGAAACCAGGATATGGAGAAGTGGAAGCCAATAGAACTCAGACGTGCCTGCCTACTCTCTCTCTCCCAGTCCCCAAGGAATTCAGGCGGCCCCAGAGATGTTCCCTCTGAGCCTTGGCCTGAACGTGCCCACCTTTCTCTACCTCTGCCCCATCACACATCCAAGTCAGACCCACCACTCAGCCTCCTCATCCTGCCTCTACTTGGCCTTTCTATCCACTACCTTCTGTGCATCAACCCAGGTTACTCAAACACTTTCCAGTCACCTCCATGAAGCCCTACTGGTACTACAGGTGACTAAAACCAGCATTAGATGCTTTTAGAAAGCTCAAATGGCATCTTCAGTGTGGTGACCTAGGGTGTGAACTTTATAGAGGAGAATCCTTATGCCAACATGGCCTCCTGAGCAAACAGTCTCTACAGCGGCATCACTGCATTGCCCTAAGGTGGGAGGAGGAGGAGAGAGACTGAGGGGAAGAGGTTGGGTGGGGCAGAGATGGATGGGTATGCAAGAGCCTCAAATGATCTCCACGATTTTTAGCAATGTGAGTTTTGGCATATCCCCTAAAATGGTCAATGCTGTGACTGCCTCATCCTCCCTTCAATTCGTTTAAAAGATTCTGAGAAAGACTGAGTGTGACGCTCTTGCACAGAACACAAGGGAAGAGAGAAAAAGACTTGCAGCCAATTAAACTGTGTTCAGCTGCTTCCCAGATGGCATCCTTCGTTTTCTCATTCTCTAGTTTTACCACTGCCCGGGGTTTGCAATTGATCGAAACCCTCCTTTGAACTATGACCTCTCGTGGAAATGTCTAGATGTTGCAGATTCAGACTTCTCCAGCCCCACATAGCAGGTGCTGGGATTCTGTGGTAGCGGGGGCAACTCTCCCGAGTTCATTATTATGGGGTGTTAGTTCTAATAGCACTTATGCTCCCCTAAGAGCACCGGTCCCAACCTTTTTGGCACCAGTTCATGGAAGACAATTTTTCCATGGAGCAGGGTCAGGGGGATAGTTTTGGGATGATTGACACTCATTACATTCAAGCTCACATCCTGCCATGTGGCCTGGTACTGGTTGTGGCCTGGGGGTTGGGGACTCCCTGCTCAGGAGAAAAGTCTATTGCTCTTTCCTTCTTGGGGACTGAGTTCTGAACCCAACACACTGATACAGAGACCGAGTCCAGGTAGAGTTACCATCCAGATGAGTGGAAGGGGGCCTTGTTTTAGGTGCAGAACTCCTTCAGGGTGGGGGAGGAAGCCCAATTGGCTTTGCTTCATATCAGTTCATTAATAAATGTAGAGGTAAAGGTCTTGGAAAGATCGAAGGGAATAAGCTTTTAAATAGATTACCTCATGAAAAGCTTATTCTTAAAGCTCATTTTGTTTCTAAGAAAAACAGGAAAGTAGATAAGTAGCTGTGTGCCATGCACACTGGTGCTTTCGTCTAGCAAGCTGACCCCCAGCGAGGGGTCCCTGGTCTAGGAACCTCAGCATCACCTGGGAGCTTCTAGAAATGGAGACCCTCAGGACAAAACCTAGATGCCCTCAACCAGAATCTGCAATTTAAAGAGACTGCCAGGTGATTCTGTGCACCTTGGGTTTCAGAAGCATAGTTCTACCATACAGCTCTACTTTACTACTGTCGTAACCATGCAAGTTAATTTGCTAAAAATTTATAGGAGCAGACGCTTGCGCTTTCTGTTATGTAAGGTACATGCTAAGCATGAGCATTGGAACAACAAAAAACTTTGAAAAGATAATGCCTTAAAGTAGATAGAACTTCATGTCTTATGTACTAGTTCTGAGGCCCATGGCCCTGGAGCGGCAGAGCTGTTTCCCCATATTTAACTTGTAAGTCAGGATGGAGGAGCTGACACCTGGGACCAAGTTAGTGTCAGAGCCTTGGCCTGAAGGTCATCATGATCCACAGATGCTTTGCGGAACTCAGAGATGGCACCCTTTGAAGAACTGGGTGTAAGGAGAAAGAACAAGGTCAAGGGTGACTGAGAAAGCAGATGGGTGGAGTTTCCATTTGGGAAATAGAAAAACAATTGAAACAAAAAATTAAGTTGTGGGGAGGAGGAGTAGGGGTCAGGTTTGTTTGGGGATGAGTTAGGTTTGAGGTGTCTATTAATATCTAAGTGAAGATTCCACGGGGGTCCGGGGACAAAGCAAGGCGAAGACATAAATTGGCGAGTGTCCAAGATGGGAATGATTCTTCAGGACAGGAGAGGGGTAAACCCCCGAGCGTGTGGAGACAGACAAAGAACAGCAGGACTCCTGGGCGTTCCAACAATGAGAAGTCAGATAGCGAAGAACTCTCTCTTTCTTGATCGTCTTGTTTCTTAGGATGAGTACCAAGTTTCTGTATTTTTATTCTTCAGTCTTTAGGAGTAAAGTCATCCCAGGCTCTACTTTTTCCAAAGGGTGCAATTGTCACTGAGTCCATAGGTTTTGGTAAGTGGTCAGTGGCTTTCTGATTGTTTGACATTTCTTTTTTTTGTTCTCCCTTTATCATAAGTATTATCTATGAATTTTGTTTTCAAATTTCAAAGTAAGTAAGATTTTGGTCACTTTTTAATCCTTTGTTTCTGTTTTTACTGGATTTTGTTCAGAGCATGGGTCCTGCAAAACTTCTCGTGTTTGTATTTCATTAAGATTCACTTTGTGGCTAATTATAAATCCAGTTTGTATGGATGTTCCACAGACATAAATTTTCAAAAGTCTCATATTCAATGAGGATAAGGTGTGTATATGTATGCATATGTGAATATTCATATATATATATGTGTGTGTGTGTGCATATACACACACATGTTCTAGTCAATTTCTTTACAGTCTTATTTATTGCTTATGTATGACCTTATTTATTGTTCACTACCTTTTCAACTAACAGATTTGCATTCTCAAAGCCAGTTTTTTTAGTTCTAACAAGCTACAATGAAAAAACAATTTTTTGCCAGTTTAAGTAAGTACCACCCTTATAAATTTCAATTCTAGACAGGCTGTCCATGAGAATTTCCTGATTCCTTCCTCTGAGAGCCCCTACTACCAGTAAGACCTCCCACAATTCTTTAAGATGATCAGTGTCTTCAGCATTTATTGCCATAGATTTTTAAAAGTGGAAGGAGAATTATAAATAGTTAATTTATCTCACTTATAAAAATAGGGCTCTGACCCTAATAAACTAAAGGATTGATTATAGATGGCACAGCTATGAACAAGCCTGGGATTAGAAACGTGTGTCTGGATGAATGTGAGTTTGACCCCTAGGTTACTTTGTGCCGATTTAGGTGCCACAATTCACTTAAGTCTTGTTCCTTCGGAGTGTTCTGGGTCACTGGAGCGCCGGTGTCATGGTGGCAGTTCAATGTCATCAGAGTGAGAATACAAATTACTGACAAATCTGGAAGAGAGCTCGTAATCCGTTGTTTACTAATCAATGATCTCATTATGGATCAAAAAACACTGTCCATTTAACTCAGCTTCAAAAGTGTCCATTCGCATTATCTGTGAGCCTTGTACATATAAAATAGATGAACATCACTAGCTGAGTCCTCGTTTAATTAGGGAGGTGACATCTACGGTGATGGTTTTATGACAGGAATTCTTTTACATTCCTACTAAAAGTGCTGAGAAAGGTAGGAACAGTCCTCTGCTTTCAGGAGCCTGTGTCTCAATCAACAAATCAATTATTTTTGCAAGAGTCACAACCAGAGGCTACGTTCATGAATGAACCTCACAAACCTGAAGTGGACGGATGGACAGGCTATTAAAGCTTCTCCAGCCACACGTCCTACGTAAAGCGATGCCTTTTAGTCTTGTCCATGGATTTAAACTGGGCTTCATTCCATCAGAGCAAGAGAACCACACTTAGCTGGATGGAGGAAAGGACTGTTTTATTCTTTCTCTTTTTTAAAAATTAAATTTTCTACGAAACACCTCCCTGCTAGTTTTATTTTTATGCATTTGTGTATTTTTCAGTTTTAGTTGACAGACCATATTGGCTCGAGCTTTTAAACAGCTGTGTCGATTCTAAGTGTCCAATCATCAATGTCTTATTATGGAGGGGTCCTATTAATCAGAGAAAATAAAAAGATTAAGCCGATACTAGGAGGAGTACTACAGTGGCCATTAGTATAAAATTCCTTCCTCCCTTAGTCAAGTGGTCAATGTAATTTAATGACTATTTGAGAAAATATTTCAGAGGTTTTCGTATCATGCATTCAATTAACTAGTGAAGGTTAATTTCTTAGAAGGAGACTTTAAAAATAAATGCCTCAATCACCACAAAACAGTAACTGAGCTTTATTGCCACAAATATTAGACAGTTTATACCAACACTCGTTTTGATTCATTTTCTTAGAAGGAAGTTCATTATTTTTGAAGAAATAATTTCTTTGCTGGCCTTAATGAACAGTTTTAACCTTTACTCTGAATCATAAAAATGTGTTTTTAATTATTGGTCTAATTCCCAAATCACAGCCAGGAATATTGTATATAGTTTTTTTTTTTTTCCAAAAGGATTTTGGTAAAAGAAATGTTTGTGCATAAGGGCATATGAATTTCCTGTTTTTAAATTTTACATGAGAGGACGTTTAGAACAAATGATTTTGTACATGATTTAAAACTTTTGCACACATCTGACCTTGAACTAGAACGCATTAGTGAGGAATTACTGAGTGTTGCTCTTGGTCCCAGTGTACATGGCACTTGTCTGTAGAGTTACATTATTCTATATGTGACCATGAACACTAGTGTGACATGCACACACACACACACACACTGATCACACATGCACACTCATTTCCAAATCTGCAAAGACCAAAGGTTACTGCCCTAGCCAAATCCTCATTTTCACTCTATCACAAATCCAGCACAAATAAGATGACCAGCTCAGCCAGCAGGAGTTACTCTGAAATACCCTACATTTGGGGGCTTTGTAATTGCTTAAAATCATCAGTTTGATCCCCTTGGACACGGAACCCGTATTTTGGAGAGTTTGCATAAATCTCACAGCACACGACATCTTGGCAGGGGTCCCCAGTCTGGCATGCAGGGCAACAGGCCTGACTGACAGTTTGAACGAACTGAAGCCCAGGACAAAGTGGCTTTACCTATTTGTGATTTAACCTGCTGCTTTAATACTCCGGTTTCCTCTATACCAACTCTGCCGCATACGGGTTATAAAGAAGGTGGCATATCTACATTCGACAGCGTGTTGTTTTATACCCAGTCTTACCTACGAGGACATCATCTTTCGATGATACCTTTATAATGACTTAGAGACCCAAACATCTCAGAAACATGGGTCCAAGAATTCAACATATTGAGATACTTGAGCTGTGGAACGTCTCTGGAATACTACACTCCAAACGTTTTCCTCTGAAGCGCACCTCACACATCGACCAGGCTTGGCCATCTGCCAGGATGTAAATCAGGCGTCAGGAACCTCAAGCATCTGAACTCACACAGAGCATTTCGTGACTGCAATCATTTGGTTACCGCTGGGAGATTTTTTGGGCCCCTCAGTCTCAAATCACAGCAGCTGTCCCTCTCTGTTCTGGATGTGACTGCAGGAAAGGTGTGGGGCACACATGTCACCTCAGTTTGGAGGACTCCATTACACTGAAAGCCTGGGTGGTCCGTGTAGCTCAGCCTAGACAGAAATAACATGGTGCGGTGGATACTGGTTATTCTGAACTTCGAAAAATAACCCAGCCGGTGCCCCTGGGTCCCATGGGATTGCTTAGAAGAGCAGCCCAATGGTGACCACGGCAGCAGCAGGGTGGTGGCTGGGGCTGGCAGGGCCGCGCTGGCATTGCACCCCCGTCTCTCTGCAGAGCGGTAGGTGTGTTGTGAGTGCCGCCAGGGGGCTGGTGAGCAGTACGGGCTCAGGTGAACCCGCAAGCCCACACCCCTCCTCGTCCCCTGAAAAGGAAGGCTGTACATGCTGTCCCCAGTGCTAGGCCGTGACCACCCCCAGAGGGGACCAGTTTGTAGTGTCTGAACCAGTCATGTGGGCTTCGGCTGGAAGGTGCCAGAGTGGGTGGCTGAGAGGAGGGAACAAGAAGCCAACACCACCTGAATTTTCTTAGGATTTTATATTCTTGTTTTCAAATGNCCACACCCCTCCTCGTCCCCTGAAAAGGAAGGCTGTACATGCTGTCCCCAGTGCTAGGCCGTGACCACCCCCAGAGGGGACCAGTTTGTAGTGTCTGAACCAGTCATGTGGGCTTCGGCTGGAAGGTGCCAGAGTGGGTGGCTGAGAGGAGGGAACAAGAAGCCAACACCACCTTTGGCTGAATTTTCTTAGGATTTTATATTCTTGTTTTCAAATGTCTTCCCTTAGATTTTTTATTTCCGTCATCTTGAAGACCTTGCACCCATGTCTTGTGTAAAAGGCACCAGTAGGGAAGGGCACACAAGGCAAAGGGTCTCCTGCCCCCGAAGATTCACTGACCCACCCCACCCCCCATCCCAGCTGTATCTCAGGCAGGAGGGACTGATTTGGGATTGCAATGCTGGGCTGGGGTAACTTACCCTCCACATCTTTGGCAACGATGGCAACCTGACCTCTGCCAATAGCTAGGTCCACTCTGGTCCCCTGTGATGATGAGGGACAGCCGGGACCCGTGAAATGCAGGAAGATCAGAAATCAGAATGGGCCGTGTTCTCAGGTCTCGTGAGAATGGACCAGAAGGCTGTAAAATACTCCTGTCTAGTAGCAGGTTTAAGGGACTCGGTGTTATGTGATTAACTCAAAGCTGTTCTTCCTAAGGGTTCCATTAAATCCTATAAACTTTTATAGCTTGATCTCAGGAAGAACTATGAGTAATTAAAAGTCTGCCACACAATTCAGAACACAAGGAGGCACGGATGCAAAGCAGCCATTCTCCACTCGTGGCCAAGAAAAGCTGTGCTCAGTGGCCCAGAGCCAGGCCACGTTTAGAGGTGAAGGCAAAGAGATAGTGGCAAAGCATTTCCAGGGACAAAATTATGGGTGACTCTCCAGGAAATACTAGGCGTCCACAGGCAAAGGGCTGGCACTGAATTTTTCTATCAACAGACTCAAGAAACCTAATGCCAATTTTACCCTGTAGAAACAGCTGGAGGCAGGATTTTCGTAGAAAAGTTAAAAGATTAGTCAGGATGAATAGATTTTATAAATCAAAGGAGGAAATTTCTGAAGCAGGGTTTCTTTAAAATCAATTCTGTAACAGAGAGAAGGTGAAAGAAGTAATGGATAGTCTGACAAATGTAAGAATCTTACTAAAAAAATGTTAACCCTAATCTGAAAAATGATATAACCCAGTGCCCAAATCACCTGTATTACTACAGTAAAAAATATAAGATTATTTCTAAGGAAGGTAAAAATAAATTATATTTTTATATTATTTTTAATTTTTTATAAAAATTTTCAGAAACACACAGAATCAGAGAGTAGAGTATAACATCCAAATAATTACTCATCGCCCAGCTTCAGAAGTGACCAGTTTTTAACTAATCTGATTCATATATTCACCTACAACTTTTCGTCACAAGTATTTTGACACAAATCCTGGGTATCATGTCATCTGTAGACACTTCACCATGGCTCTCTAACACACACATCCTCTGTATCACTCTCAAAGTGTAGATAATTTTTCAGTTCCGAGTTATGGAAAACCCAAGTTAGGTATCCTATGTAGGGGACCTGTTTGGTTTGGTCTGGCAAATGTGACTCAGCTCTGTATGGAAGACCTACAGAAGCGAAGTGGTGGGCAGGGGCCAGACCTTCAAACCGAGTTTTCCTGTGGGAATCAGACACAGAAAATGCATACAGACTGTTGTGGCTTGCCCTTGCTAAAATTCCATCACCCTGGTCTAAAACAACAAATGTGTATTGTCTATCTTCAAGGTAATTTCCAAAGTCTGTAGGAGTTCTCCCAAGGGCAGAGCTAATGAGCTCATTGCCATTTCCCTTTGCATGTTATTTTTATTTCCTTGATTGTACCTAGAAAGTAGACAATAACAGTCTATGGGATAAATAATAAATCTTGCTCGGATGTAAGACCCCAGGAAAACAATAAAAGCCTGTCTAGGCAAGGGTCGGGGCACTTTCCCCTTGAGAGATTGGCCGAGGCACCCATAGGCCCTCTCCCCTTTTGAGAGTAGCTGTGCCTGTTCCCTTTTTCTCCACAGGATTGCTGTGGCCTGTGCATTCATTCTCACCGTCAGCCACAACAGGTGGACTCTGCTGGCCTGAGTTTGCCCCAATCCTGGAGCCACAAATACGAGCTACAGGACAGGAACTGAATAATGCTGGACAAGGAAGCACTGCCAGCATTTCTGGGCACAGTTGGAGAAGGTGGGCATGATGCCGTCCATCTCGGGCTCCATTCATGTTTCAGGGACACGGCTCACCTTCTTCCTAAGCTAAAGAAAGCATCTTGGTGAAGCAACCTTTTGTGACTCATTCTGCAGGGACCGATTCGGGGCCCTCCTCACACAGTGGCCAAGAGGAAAATACACGTAGGGCTTTGTGTCAGCTCCCAGGTGACCCACAGGGTCTCCACATACAAAACTTAGCATTGAAAATGGGAAAGAGGAAATTTAAGCCCTGAACACAAGGAATGAGGTATTTATACCCTAAGGTGTTCCCAAGCCGGAAGGGGCAGAGCCGTGGCGTGACCAGTTCGAATACCTTGAATGACAGATTGGTAGCACACCTGACATATTGGAAAGCTGAACAGGCACAGATGATGGATTATGAAAACTTCGAAAAATTATACTGTCTACCTTGCCTTATACTTGAAACGTGTCACCAATCAGTCACACAACACTATGGGGTGTCACGTTAAACAGATGTCACGGTTTTGTACTTAGCACAATGGATTAAAACACTTTTAACTCCTTAGATGGCTGTGATCTGTCATAGCGACACATTCGGAGAGTTTCTGTTTAAAATGTACCAACCAGATGGTCAGCTCCACAAAGGGAGGGCCTGCTGTCTGCCATGTCCCCTGTGGGGTTCAGCCCTCACATTAAACACTTGACACAGAGACACTCCCTAAAACTATGTTGGAATAGGGGGGAAAGGGGGCGAGAGGAGGAGCAAATCCAGGGTTGACGGACAAAGTGGAGGAAGAACAATCTAGTGTCAGTTGCTAGAATATTCAGTTGAAACACATTAAGCTGATATGCATATTTTACCTCCTGCTAAAATGGTAAAGGGTGGAGTTGGGGAGAGGACTGAGCACAGGTTTTTATTTTTATTTATTTTTAAAAAATTTTTAGAGGAGCATGGAGGAAGAAAGAGAGGGAAACATCAATGTGTGTTTGCCTCTCATGCGCCCCCTACTGGGGACTTGGCCCACAACCCAGGCATGTGCCCTGACTAAGAATAGAACCAGCATCCTTTGGTTCATTCCACTGAGCCACACCAGCCAGGGTGACGGGTTTTTATTTTTAAAAGATCCTAGCAGCATTTCAGATTGCTCAGCGGCTTTCAGAAAAGCCATGCAGGACAAATGCAAATTAAATGTCACTTAACCTTGCAATAAGTGTCTGCACGTCCTTTGTAAATGATGACAGCTTCTCACAACTCTGCCATCCTCAGGGGACACACCGCACCCTTCCCATAGATGTCACCACGGAGTCCTTGGTGCCATATGAACGTCCTGTCCGTGGTGCACTGGGAGATTAATTATTGTCACAGACGCGTAGGAAGTAAGAGTAACAATATACAGCCCCTGGGATTCCTATTGATTTTACTATCGTTGCTCAAAAATCAGAAGCCCACTCTGCACACAAGAGCAGACAGGCCAATACAGCTGCCGAGATTCTTCCGTGTGCCTCTTGGGGCGTCTGCAATTCTGGGGACGCGTCTCTGCGCGGAGGCCAAGGCACCTGACCGGTGGGCACAGGCTCCAGGCATGGAGACGGCCTTCCGTTCTTTTCCCCTCTCTTCACCCTCACAGGGGCCACCACGCAACAGAAGCCCAGGAAACTCACGGCTCTTACCAAGAAGCAAGGGTTTTCCCCCATTTCTAAAACAATGTATTCATTACTACTTCATGTACAACCCGCGGATCAAGCCAAATTCCTTATTTTTTCCCCTTCGTGACTCAAGGGGAGAAAAGACCTGTTTAGGAACTAGTCATACACTCATTCCTCCTTTTCCCTCATGTCTCCGCCTCTGTTGCTTCAAAGATTCTGTGTATCGACATAGCCTCGGCGGTCTTTATCCTTCTAAAAGCACAGTTCTCCTCTGCTTTACTTCACCCTTTCACCTCATCAGGTAGGTATGGACACACACACACACACACACACACACACACAACCTCCTTCACAAACCTCTTGAATAAACTGTCTTAGCCAAATACATTTCTGCAGCACCTACGGAAGTTCCATGAATCATGTTACTCTGATAACCAGGTGCCTGAAGTCACTACCTCTGACTGTCCTTAATGCTTATGAATGCTCAATCCAAAGATCACCTTTTATATATTTACACTGTCACCATCACCTCTAAAAAGCATCCGCCCTTGAATAGCAGCATTGTGTACCGTCGCTGACAACTTCCTCTCTCTGTTTTAATATTATAGTCCTTCTGTGGCACAAAACGTGATTATCAGTGAGAGCCAAGCTTATGAGAATCACCTGGGAAACTTTTTCCAATTATGTATATTCTTAGATACTCTGAGGGAACAGGCTTAACCTTCAGGGATCCTGCATAAATAGGTCGAGACGAAGTAACCACTGCTACAGGCAGTCAGTATTACTGACAGGGGTGTGCTCTTTTTCTTAGTTGTACTGGGCAACAGTTCTTTTTTAAAAGGTTAATAATTATTATAGCAGTTCAAGAAACATGAGAGCCCTGGCTGGGTGGCCAATTGGTTGGAACGTGGGCCTTTCCGCCACTGTACGGCTTAGTTCTGCCTTCGAAACCATGGAGACAATAATACACTTCACAGCACCGTTGTGAAGGTCAAATGGAAGATTCGGAGCAAATCCTGCAGAATAACATGCAGCAGACCTCAGAGAGAATGCATGTTGGCAGCAGGTGCTGACCGAGGAAATGTCCACACGAACAGCTGTCCCGTGGAGGCACTAAATTTTGGGGCGTGTTACAGAAATCCTGGTGACTTCAGTAACATACAAAGGCTTGTTTTGTTCTTTACGGCGTGACATCCAGAGCCCCCTGCGGAGGCTCCAGGGGGTCCTCAGAAGCTCGGTCCTGCTCCCCAGCCATCCAGAGCTCGAGGCCCAGAGTCCTCTGTGTGGCCTCAGAAGCAGCAGGCATCGATCGAGGAAGAGGGCGAGGAGGAAGTAACAAAGTGCCGGGCTCCTGGATGCACATTACTTTAATAATTCACTGCAATTGTTCCCTGCTAGAGAAGCAGGGGGGTTGCCCCCATATAAAGCCGGGTTCTAAGGGGGAAATAGGTACAGGGGGGTCAACCGTGGGGCTCTCCCTTACCAGGCGCTCCCAGGAAAGGGGGTTTGAAAGCTAGGTCAAGTTTGCTGGGATGGGCGGCTGATGAAACTCTTGCCCCAGGATGCTGCTGTTACCGTTGGGATTTGCAGGCCCAGCACACACCGCACAACCGGGACCTTGGGGATGCCTGAGCATGCCGGACCAGCACTTCCTGTGACCGCTCGGCGCGTGCCTCCAGGCCCCTCAGTCACACGACAGTTTGCACACACACCGCAGGACTGAAGCCAGAGAACCTGCAGAACGGCTGTTGCTTACGTGGTACGATCAGGTGGCCATTCAGTATTTACATGGTAGCAGCACGAAGCCAAGAGAACTAGGACATGGCACGCAGCCTCGGGCAGGCTGGCACCGAATATTCAGAATTTAAAAATTATCATTACAGAATGGCAGCAACGAAGAAGATAGGTACGGAGAGACGGGGGCACTACACACCCTATCACTTCCCTGTAAACTGACATGGCTTCATTTCTGAAGCAAAATAGCAAGCCAGCACATCGTTCCCATGGTAACTACATTAAAATAAAAAAAATGTGGAATGTTTTCAAGTGATAAGTACATTTAAAATGCAAAAGAATCAAATCTATCTTGAAACGATTTTTATGTGACAAGGATTGAAAAGCATCGTTGTAATAGTAAAAAAAAAAAAAAAAAGGAGTCCTAAGTCCTAAGATATCAATAGTTGGATGTCATTTCCTGAAAATTAGCAGAACAGGGTATCTCCAAGATGTGGAAGCAATCACCGTGAATTGGAAGTTGTTTAAACAGACACTTAGAAAAGCAAGCAGGGCCTCCCACGGGCAGACAGGAAACCACTGCTGCTCTCCCCTCGTAAACTCTGAGCGCGTGTGCTGCCCAAGAGTCTGACTCGTTCCAACAGCTCCCACGCTCCCCAGGCCTCCAGTCCCAGCTGCCCCCTCCTCCAGTTCCTCACTCTCCATGGACAGGCAGGGCCAGTCTGAGGGACAAGCAGGGCCCTTTCTCAGCAAGCCTCCCTGCCCCATGCTCTCTCTATGTCCCCCGCCCGGTGCAGGCCCACACTGGGTCTTCTCTGCAGTGAGGTAACACCCTCCGGGTCCACCCTGTGGCTGGAGTAACCTTCACAACCGGCAGTTTAGCCAAGGAGCTCTCAGCCTCGATCCCTCCCTGTTTTCCCTTTGCACTGAGAATGCAAATTTCTTATTTTGACCTGCGAAGCCCTGTAGGACCTAGTTCTCATCCAGCTATTGTGACCTGGCGAACCCTGGCTTCCTTCTGCCTCTGAGAGCCAAGGATAGTTCGGCATGCAGACCTTTAGACTGTGGTCCACTCTGACCGGGAACTCTTCTTCCCCTTCACCTGGCTCCTTCACATTGTTTACCTTTCAGTTCACATTGCCTTACAGGCCTTCTCTGTCCTGTCTACGAAAGAGCAACTTACTATCTTTTGACTCCCATTCCACTTCCTGTTTTTCTTTCACAATAATCCTTGTTGTATCTGCAGTGACCATGTTTGTTTCAGTAAATTTTAACTAACTTAATTGGAAACACAGACCTTACCTGACTTTTTATATGACCTAAACTATGAATTCCCAAAGTAAGACAGAAGAATGTCAAGACAATGGAACATGATTTTAGCGTTTCTAGAGGAAAAAGAATAATTCTGAACTGTAGACTCGGGGGAAATACTTTGAAATTTCTGAGACATCCGCCACAGTAAGAGACCCTCCACAAACGACAGAGCACTGTGTTCTGCTCAGGAGCCAGCAGAGGCTTAAAGGAAGGAGAAATGGGTAGAGAGAAAGACAACAGAGTGACAGTGAGGGACACAGGTCCTTGACCATTTCCTGAAGCTGTCGCTAGCTCCCAGCAAAGACTCTTATAGCTGAGCCTAACTTCTCTGCATGGAACTTGGAAGGCAAAACCTACAAATAACGTACCACATCAAAGAAGAAAATGAAATGAAAAACAACAACAATAATACAATCTGCCAGAAATGTCCGCAGAAAACCTCTAGAATTAGGAAGTACAGACATTTGCTGAAAGAGCACCAGACCCCGAACACAGCCTAGTAACACGGTCCCGTGATATTCCTAAGGATGCCATTTCCATGCACCGTTTGTTTTATCTTTCTAAATCTATTTTTTCCCTCTCCTTTATTTCTCTTTACTCTCCAAAACCACTCCCTGAATCAAACCCTGGATCAAAACCCAAGCTCTGCTATATACTAGCTGAGCGCCACTGGCCAAATGACTTAACTGAGAATTAGTTTCTTTGTGTGCAGAGGGGAAATAAAAACTACCCATACATTTTCTTTGTTATGTGTCTTAAGTCAGTGTTCCTCAAGCTTTTTGATCTTAGGTAAAAATCGCCGGTTCTCCAAAAAATTTTTGTTTGTGCGGGATATGCATACTAGCTGCCATTTTGTAAATTTGACCCAAGAAAATTTTAAGATACATAGGTATTAATATACTTAAAACAACAGTGATAAAAGCCTGCCACATTTTAACATAAAATTATGCTTTATGA
The DNA here is from genome assembly GCF_014824575.4 of Sturnira hondurensis. Taxonomy (NCBI): domain Eukaryota; kingdom Metazoa; phylum Chordata; class Mammalia; order Chiroptera; family Phyllostomidae; genus Sturnira; species Sturnira hondurensis. The sequence goes on from NW_028091156.1 coordinate 11,253,869, forward strand.
AAAGCACAGTTTCCACCAACAATAGTGAGACTTTTGGTGCAGAATTCCATGTCGGCACGCCTCTTTAATGTGTGGTTTGGGAGAAAATGGGTGAACTCTTGCATCTGTTTCTGCATTCGACATGTTGCTTTGTGACACTTGGGGTGCTTTGTGACACTATTTTGCTTTTTAACACTCAGGGTGCTCATGGTCCACTATAGGAACATGTGATCAAATTTAAGCCTACAGCCAGACCTCGGTGGAGGTTATAGGAAAAAACAGAGAGAGGGGAAAATAAAACAGATGAAGAAAAATACAATTGCAAGGCATACTAGAATAGAGTTGAGTGAGCATAAAGAGAAAATAAGACGAAACTGATACCAAACTGATGCGGAACTGTGAGAGCAAACAAACGATGCTTCTTTACCCTTCACACCGATTATCGCACCCATCTCGATGAGTTTTATCAAGGCGCAATTCATGCACAAAGGCAGGCTTTGATTTTCCCTGTGGAGTTCTGCGTTTTGACAAGTGTACACCTCTCACCGTTCAGTTAGGCTACGGGAGATTTTCATCACCCTAGAATGTCCCCTTGTCAACTCTCCTAGTATTGTGTTTCCATGGACCAAGTGTCTTTTTTTTCCTAAGGTAGACAAAACAAAACAAAAACCAAACCTCTTTGAGGGAGGGAAATACACCTTGCCGACAAACGTCCCCCAACACAACGCACACTGTCTGAATCAAAGGCGTGCCTCTATGCAGGAGTGACACTCACGTGGGGGACGACAGAGAGGCGACTTCCATGGAAAGGAGGTAAATAGAGCTTGCAGGTACTATACGGAAACGTAAACCTGCGCCACAAAGAAAGAATGCCCTGGACAGAGGGAAGTCTGTGGTTAGCACTGAGTTTTCCTTGCCGTGTCCCCTCTGGAGGAATTGTTCATGCCCTGGGACAAAGCCTGTGATGCCACGGGCAATTACAAATGTTCGTTTTCAGCGCGTCTTCGGGATGGATTTTTCATTGTAAGAGGAATAAGTGGAAGTCTGTTAGTGCTACCCAATGACCTGTAAATGTGCACGCATCACCTGTCCTCCTCAGAAATGGTTTCAGGACTGGGTGTTCCTGAGAGCAATAGCTAAACCTTACGGAGCGTGGCTCAGAGGAACTCATGTGCAGGAGTTCAGTCCCAGCACTGACCCTGGTGCTCGACACTATTATTTTCTCAGTTGCAAAGAGGAGGAAACTGAGACAGGGTAACTCTGTCCAAGCCCTGCAGCCACTGAAGGGTAGAGCAGGCATGCAAGCCAAGACAGCCTCGCTCCGAATGTTCACCTCGTAATCACTCCACTGTTCAGCTTTTAATAAGGTGATGAGCACCAAATAACATGTCCCCCAAACACCCAGCTGCCTTTCTCCTAAAAGCCCTAGAGAGGAAATAATCCTCATTTATTATAAACTAATTTGTTTCTCTGACTATTATGCATTTTAGGAATCCATTAAAGCCACTCCATCATCTGAAAAATAAATGGCTGAAGACCTCCTAATAAGCAAAGGTTACTTCTGTTTTGACACCCACTGCATAAATTATTAACTGAACTTTTTAGTTCCCAAGTCTGATTCAGTCAAAGGGTGTTTTCATTAAACTGGAATCATCACCCTGGTAACAGTATTTATAACCCCAATAGTTTAAAACAAGTTCAATCATATTACTTAATCGTACATTCTTCCAGCAAATGTTGAAAACTTCTAAAGTCACTTTAATGCAGACGACAGTTTGAATTTCTCTCAAATGCAGGCATGATTTTTCTACCGCTGCCTTTTAGATAAACTAAATGCTCCGAAGACACACTGATTTGCACCACTGAAGCTATAGCATATAGAATGCACACACACACACTGTGTACAATATACACGTAGAAAGCAGCTGTCCACCAGAGTTAAAATAACCATGAACCAATAAATGTCAACTCACAAGTGGTGTTTATTGTGGAAGCTCCTTAGGCTCTTAGGCTGATTGAGAACACAGGGATTTACAGAGACTTAGATGACTCCATACCCACCCCTTTACTGAATGACCATCTTCCGAAACGGTTATCATAGGGTGCAAAGTCCTATATATTTTTAAAAAGCAATATTGTAGGTAATTCAACTGTTCATCGACAAAAACCTCTCAGCTAAAACACTGCGGGCACAGGGCCCCTGTCCCCTGGGAAAGACCGGGCCACAGCCGGTCTCATAGAAGGTTGTGCGGACTCGAGTCAACGGGAAATCCTGTGGGGTTTTTTTTTTGGTGGGGGAACACCTTGCAATGAAGTCACTATTCCAAGATGCTACATAACATTTCAAGTTATTTCTGATAGATTAAAACACATATTTTCACATCACTAAATACACTTTTGTTATTACACTATGAAAGAACAGTTTAGAACTTCAAATGAAGATGTCACCCTGCTTAATTTCCATATTGCTCACACACATATCAAAATAGAACATGTTCCTGTGCTGTTTAAGTTTACACTGGCTGAGAAAAGTTATCCATTTTTGTTGTTTGAAATTTTGGCAAACAAAGGAACATCATCTCTGACAAAGTTATAATTAAAAATACTGGTACCTCGAGATTAAAAATGAACAGCATGTTAACTCTCTCTCTACAGGCAATTCCATCATTTAGAGCCTTCATACTTTTGAGACACAATGTCTGGCTTTTAATAAAAAATTTCCCCAGGAAACTAAGGGAACATAAAGGTTACAAAAAAAAACTAAGAACAGAAGTTGATATACAGGTGGTCCATGTATTGAAGGACCTCAAGAGTGCTATAATTAATAACTTCAAGGAAATGAAAGACAGAGAATAGATAAAAATTTAGAGCATCTCTGAAGAGTTAGAATATGTAAACAGAGTCACACAGAATTTCTAGAACTGAAAAATACAGTAACAAAAATTAGGAATGGAGGAGGTGGGTTTTAAAACTTCACTGTTAACTGCCGCCCATCACTGCCAGTCTGGAATGTCACTCTCCATTAAAATGCTTTCCACAAACGAAGGTGAAATGAAGACATTTTTGAACAGACAAAAACTGAGCAAATGCTTGCATTCAGGAAAGACTATTATAATTGTGTAAACTCTAAAAACAAAACGAAAGCAAGATGTGTAAGACCGTACACTGAAAACCACAAACCAATCAAGAGAAACCGAAGACGACATCGGCAAGGGAAGGTGTGCACCGCGAGACAAGTCAGGAGACCCACTATTGCGAAGGTGTTTATTCGCCTCAAACCTGTGTCCACCTGCTTCACTATGCAATCAAAGGTGAAGCGTTTTTAAATTGGAATGCTGACTTTAAAGTGTATGTGGCACTGCGACTCACCTCAGACAGAACAGACCTGGAGAGGAACCACAAGCATGAGGACAAGGGGAACCCAGGAGGAGGGCAGGTAGCCCAGAGGCAGATGTGTGACTGTGTGGCGAGAGGCGTTTCTCCAATGCTGCAGGGGAAAGCAGAGCCTTTTCAATGAGGGTGCTCGGTGGGTTGGACTCCCACGTGGTAGGGGGGTGCTGGGGCGGGGGGCGGCGGGAAGGTCTCGGCTTTGTCCTCACACCACACACGATGTCCACTTGAGTTGGACTGTAAATCTAAGTGCAAAAGTTAAGGTGCTAAAGCTCACAGAAGAAAACAGAGGGAATTACATTTATCAGCTGAGAAGAAAATAAACACTTTGATTAGGAAACAACCACAAAGGAAGGAATAATGATGGCTAAACCAGACTTTGCTAAACGAGGCAGATGATAGACGGATGGATGATGGTGCCACCACAAGCCAGTGACAAAGCATGCCGTGGGGTTTAAGGGGACACTTGCCAGACACAGATCCAGAAAAGGAGATTATGTACTTCTATATCCCCTCGAATAATAATAAGGAAAAACCAACACATGGGGAAAATAGGCAAAGGATTTGAATGAGTATTTCAAAAAAGACGATATTTAGGGCAAGAACATGTATGCATGACCCAGAGACAAAGACAGCTGTGTGGGGACGGCCAGAGTTGGAAGGGTGTGTGTGTGCGTGGGGGTGGGGTGGCCAGAGAAAGGGCACATTGGGGCATCTGTCATAGTGTGGACAATAAAGCCAATTTGTAATAGTGTGGACAACAAAACTAGTTTGCAATAGTGTGAACAATAAAACTAGTTTAAAAAGGGTATTGAAACAGCAAACGAGACACATGGAAAGGTGTTTAAGTTCATTAGTTACTAGAGAAATGTAAATTGAAGTATTTGCTCAAAGCAACCAAGATGGCTAGAAGGGGACAGCATAGCTGTTGAAAACACAGAATGACTAGACCCCGCACACGCCCATGGTAGCACTTCAGACCAGTCCGACATCCGTGGGAAATGATCTGGCTGGATCTACTGAGGCCAAGCAGACGGCCCGGCAATTCCACTCAAAGGCACACATGTAACAGAAATACTAATGCATGTCCAGTGAAAGACTGAATTTATTAACATCATAAAGATTGCATTTTAATAAACAGCATGATGTTTACTAAGAATGGGTGCATAAAGTACATGAAATACAGTAGGATACCACAGACATCCTCCAAACATAATATTGAGAGGAAGAAGCTAGATATGAGAGTGCATACTGTATTATTTCATTTATTTAAACATGCTAGAACAGCACTAATTCTGTGACTGCTAATGGCATATATATATATATATATATATATATATATATATAATGCCTTGATGACCCGACAGTTTTTCTCTAGTTCCCATATCTCCCCAAACCAGAGATTTATGTATTCTTCTGCTAAGAGTTCATGTCCCAAACAGAAGTCTGGCTATCCATCCCCAATTCTTTTATTTCATTACACGTGAATCCTGTTCAACCAGCAGCTCAGGCCAAGCACGTTAGAAGCATCCTGGCTGTTCTTTCTCACACTGTGGGTAAAATCGAAGAATACCTGTCACCTGCCTTTAGAAAACACCCCAAGTCTGATCATGTGCCAACAACTGTTGCCTTAAGCCCAGCCCTGTTTGTCACCCACCTAATGAAGCAATAGCCCCGTATCCCTTGCTATAATGTAGTCTGGCTCCCTGCCATCTAGTCAGTCATTTCAAAATGCAGGTCTGATGGGGTCTCTTCACTGCTCACGACCCCTGGCCACCGTACTTCACACAGAATCAGAAATGCCCCCCCACACCTGGCCACACGACCGCCCCAGCATCACCTTCTCTGGCCCTCCATGGCTGAATGCCCACCACACGGCACCTTGCTCTTGCCCTGGGCAGACGCCATCTTTCAACAACTCTGCACTAATTCCCTTTCGAGGAGGTTTGCATATTCGCGTCTGTGTCACCAAGAACGGCCCTCTGCACAGGCATTCACTACACATTTATTGTTGACGACAGTGCACGACATCCATCCTGTTCTGGGAGCTTTTATGTTTTCTCCAGTCTGAAGTTGACACATTTTTTATTTCCCTTTTGTGATTCGCCCTTCTCTTCCCAAGGAGAATAACCGACTCAGACTTCTTTCTGAAAGTTAATAATATTCTCTAAAGTCTCAACCATTCTTTTTCTAAACTATACCAGATACTGGAATTCTATTACTAGGAAACTCTTCAGTTGAAAAAAGTTTAAAGGAAATGGCTTCATGTGAACAGGCACCTAAATTAATAATATGGGGTTAGTTTATATATACTCAGAAAGGAAGAAAACAATCACATTTATACCCACATTAGACCCTGTGTTACAGGAAGGTAATCCAGTTGCTAAGAATTCAACAACCCTTATGACATTAAAAGGAAATGTTCATGCAATTACTGACTTTATGGTCTTATTTTTTTCCTGAGGGAAGTCGATAAAGAAATAAAGGAAATAGACTTTTAACTCGGTTGGCTTCAATATAGACATTTTGTTTATTTTAACTGCTAATACTGTTTAAACATTCATCTCTTTTACCTTAAGACACTGTGTCCACATCCTGTTCTTGATCAAATAATAGATTGATTCCATTTAATTTTCTTAAACAGGCTAAGAAATGAACAATAAATTATTGTTCCTTTAGACTCTCCTGCCTCGTCTCACATACGTCATGCCTCGAGGTTCCTGTTCCCTTTCTTCTACTGAGAATACGTTCCAATAAAAAGATTCACAGTCATCGTTCTTCTCGATCCCAAGGTAGTATCTTCCCTGTCGGTAAACTGATGAGTCTTAGCCCTCCCTCCATTTTACCTCCACCTCAGTTGTCCAAGCCTGGGCAGCGAACCACTGGCTGCCTGGTCCCTTTCTCTCTCCAAACCAGTGAGGAGCCCTCTGCCTACAAGGTCAGAGACAGTGGTTTGGGATTCCTCACCTGCCAATGTGCTTCGGTCCCCGCTTCTGCCTCATCATCCCTCCCTTGTTCTTGATTCCCATGCACCTTGTGGGCCAGAAGTCTCACCCCTCAAAGAGGACAGACACCACAGAAATGAAGAAACTGAGAGATGAGGACAGGAGGCAGCCATGTCTGCAGGTGACTGAGGGGCCAGAAGACAGGGCCACGGCATGGGAGAAACCGAGGGTGTCCGCTCTGTCCCTGCTGGTCTGATATGGGCAAACTAGCCTGCACTCTAGTTCTGCCTTGCTCTTTCTGTTCATCTTGGACTGGAATGACTCAAATGTGTGGCGTAGTGTCCGACAAGCTGCCTGGATGGCCTCGGTGACCCCAAAGTTTCTCTTCCCTCTCCCACTCCATGGCCAGATCTGAATGACCTCCCCTCACACCACCCCAAATTTGACATTCACAGAATCTGAAGAGGAACCCCATTTATACCTCAATGTGATCTTAGACTCTGAGCCTGTCTCCCAGAGGTCCTGCTGGTGTGTGGACAAAGCTCCCTCCCACCACTAAGCCACTCCCACATAGGTTGTGGCCCTTACGTCCTGGCCAACTTTAAACCAGCTCTGGCCATCCCGAGTCCACCGCAGAAGCAGTGGATCTGAAGCCAAGACTGGATTCTCCAGCCCAGCAAGTCAGTTCTACTCCTGTAAGGGTCCTGGTTTGAGGGGGGTAGAGGACTGAGCCAAGAGATGGAGAACCTGGGGTGAGCGCACTTGAGACTCTTGAAACCCAAAGCATCATTCACTTATGGGACCTTCTGAAGCATCTGCTCCTGTTGTCCATGCCTCGCTCAGGGTCTACTCTGCCTCCCCTCCTGGCCATAAAGCCAATAACTATGATTGTCACTATCTAACCCAATTCAGGAAGGGCTCTGTCACCTTGAGGGAGCAATGACACTGTCTCTTCCATGAGCAGGAGGACTTGGTCCACAGGTACTGGCAGGAGGTGGTTGGGGGGGAGTAGATCCGGTCGGAGCCAGGACAAGAGGAGCAGAACAGAATGTCATTAGATGTTGTTGCCCGCCCCTGTGCACAGAGAGTGAATGTCCTAGCAGGGCCCCAGGAGACAGTGCTGGCACACTGGCAGGGAAGTCCTGGGAAGCTTAGACAAAGTCAAGTGCAAATACTAGAACTATCACTGCAACTAGGAGACATGTTTGAGAGGTACAAAGCTGGGCGTGTCATGGTGGATATACTCCAGCATCAAGGACAGACCAGTGGACTATGATATGAGCGGTATACTGAAGAGGCCTGGAGGAGATGGGAACTGGTGTTCTGCAGAAGCATGGTGGCAGATGGCCCTGCAGGTGAGAGCAGGAGACACCATTACTGATTTGACCACCCAGAGAGCAAAGGGCGTGACCATCAGAAGCCAAGTGTCTGCAGGTATTGGAAAGCACAGCACGGTCTGAGTGGTAATTGGGGACATGGAGTTTCCTGACCCAATGCCTTCTGTGGTTTTAAACACAGGATGGACCCCTAACACCACCTCCGACGTGCGCGTCTGTACTTCTCAAGGGGATGGAAGTGACTGCCTGGCTTTCCAGACAGGAAGGCAATGAGTGGTACACAAGGCTCGAGCTCACCTCGCCAGCTGGTGACCATGGGGTCCCTCCCTCACTTGAGTCTGTTCTGTTTCAGAGGAACTGCCTGAGGGAGGTCATGCCGGCCTGACCTGTTTGTCCACGTCATCTGCTAGGTGACATTTGGCCACATAGTCAATCTGCATCCCCGCGGGTCAGCCTCAACGACAGCTTCCAGTGTTTGTTCTGGTCACTGTACCGGTACCATTTCCACAGGACGGTAAAACGTTTTTCACTTCTGACATAATTAGGTTACTCTTTCAGAACCGGCAGTTCTTAAGTATAACTGAGGTGTTAAACATCGATTTTATGTTTCTGTCACATACTTTTATTCTGTCACACAGAAATTGCAGTAACTACCCCAAATTCACATTTGAATTACTGTTTATCAAGTAATATTTTAATATTAACATAAATACTTATTTTCTACATATATTATGCAGTAATTAAAATGACAACTTTGGCAATATTAGAGCTGTGATTTAATTGAAGGAGGTTTGGCTGATTGCAGTGTACTCATTTTTTAAAAAATGAAATTCTAATTAGTGTTGGCTTCCTGTCAAAATCAGTAATTAAGAAAGTTGTCAAAGTCAATCCTATTATTCATCTTGATGATGAAATTATTTGAACATCAAACATGAATGTCCTATTAGCTTGAGGAATATATCTGTTGTTAGCATTGCTCACAGGGCTTAATAAATATATCGTATCAGCTACATCATCTCCCCAAATACTTGCACAGAGATGCCTGTGACTGAGAAATTTGTGAAGGCTTGAAAGATTAAGTATGTGAGATTATTTTACATACAATACTTAGGCCTGTTGAGTTGGTAAATCTGACATGTGGGGGACTATGGCCCCATATTTCTTTCTTAAAAGTTAACTAAAATGCTTTATGACCTACAAAATTAAATTGCACTCATTTCATGTGTTTGCTCTGTGTCCTGTGGCACATATATGTCAATGAAACCACTGTCTGTTATCCAACATACCCACCCCCGTCGAAAGTTCCTCCTGCCTATTTAATTCCTCGTTCCAGCTCCCTCTGCCCATTCCCTGTTCCCAGGCAGTCACTCCTCTGTGTTTTGTTTGAATTCTCTAGAGTTTTATATGAATATAATCATAAATTATGATTTTGTCTGGATTTTTCCACTCATAATAATTATTTTGAGTTTCATACATGTTGTGTTATGCATTAACAGCTGCTTTTTATTTCTTACTAGTATGCCACAGTATTGCTGTACCGTAATTTGTTGACCTGTCCATCTCTTTGGGGACATTCGAGTTGATTTCAGGGTTTATCTACAACAGATGAAGTTGCTGTTGGTGCTCATGCCAAGTCTTTGTATCGGCAAATGTGCTTTCATTTGTTTTGGATAAACACCTAAAAATACTGCAATGATGCTAGGTCTATATTTAGCACTTAAAACTATTTTTAAAACCTCCAAACTCTGATCCAAGTGGAAAAGCTTGCAGGTTGTGCCCATAGTCACATGTTGGGGTGAGGCCGATTTGGGGGTGGAGAGGGGTAGTAGACAGCGGCTGACCCTGCAGCTGAAGACCCTGATCCAGAACATCATAGACCCACACTCACCCTTCAGTCCAAGAGCAAGAAGCAGACTAGCAACAATGAGGAGAACCTTGGTAAGGTTCTGCACTCCTGAGCACAGACCTAGAGTGCAGAAATGTAGGTGACCTCATGCTCAGTTAATCCCTCAGGAAATAGGACGAGTAGGCAGGCTGGTGGAATGAGATGTACGGGAGTTCAAAGCCAACCCCAGCTTCCACATATGCAGAGGGGAGCTCCATAAAGAAACCCATTGCTTAACACCGGGCATCAGGTGGAATGATAATTTAGGAAGATTGCAACATGCCAGAGTTTTCCATGGTAAATTCCCCAATACATTTGCTGGGCAGGATGTTAGTAGATGCTACACAAAGTTCTCTAATTTTTTTGTTGCTAATATGTTGCTAACCTGCAGCTCCCCAGAATCCTGTTCTCTGCTGGCACCCGGAGGTGCCCTGTGCATGGCCCACACCCCATGGCTGCAGTTTTTCATGGGTGGGGAATGGGGTGACCACAGGCCTTGCTCTGCGATTGCCTCGCCTCCCAGGGACTCAGTCCTGTGCTGCCCGAGGAAAAACCACCCTCACATTTTGTCCAGTTTCCAGTGCCAATAACTTCATTATTAGATGTGGATTGAATTACTCTTGAAAGTCACTTTCTCACTTAATCCAAGACTCTACAAGCACTAGTTTTTTTTGTTTTTTTAAAGATTTTCTTTATTCATTTCTAGAGAGGAACAGGGAGAGAGAAAGAGAGCAACATCGATGTATGGTTGCCTTTCACACACCCCCTACTGGGGACTGGGCCCACAACCCTGGCATATGCCCTGACTGGGAATTGAACTGGCGACTGCTTGGTTCACAGGCCGGCCCTCAGTCCAGGGCTATAAGCACTGTCTTGTATATATCTGTAAACACTGCCACCAGTCCCGAGAAATGGTCATAATGGAACATTCTTATGGATATGAATAGGATTCATTTTACACAGTTTGTGTAGGTGACAAAAATGTTGCATGTTTCAATAATTGTGTATAAAAATAGTCAGTAAATTAAGGGTTATCTTCAAGTTGCCTAGTAACATTATTTATCTGAAGATTGAGCTTCCTTATTTGGGGGCATTATGTTGTTCTTAAAGAATGAGAATTCTCATGCTCAGAATAATTAATTTGATATATGAGCCATTTAGCCGTGTTCCTGTTGGCTTAAAAATATTGCCCTACCACTTAAAATACACACAAGTGTATGAAGTGTCTTGTACTTAAAGTGCTCGAGGTTTTACAGTTGAATGGGTGAGCTGTTCAGACTTTTTTCCCCTGGTTCTCCTGGTTCCGATTTCTCCACAGTACAGTCTTGCTATTTTACTTCAAGTGGATATTCATCCTTTCATGAAAATTCCTTGCTGACTCTAAGGGCATTCCTAAGAATTATGAGCAGTTTCCTTCAGAAACGAACACTTTTCTTGTAGAAATAGTAGGGTGTTAGATACAAGTACGTATTCTTGTTGGCGCTACGGAAATGCTGCATTTACTCAGAAAATGCACTCAACTCGCCGTGGGTACCATCCTGTTCCAGCCGTATCTGATTAGGCTTACTGTTTGTCCACGTGGATAGCGCCTCGGGAGCTGTGGGTTACGAAGTGCAAGAATGACTAGAAATATGAGTTATGTACTAGCTGTGAGAAACATTCAGCCCAGCAGCTCCTCTAAGAGAAAATAGAAATAATGTACATTCTCAGATTTTTGAAAGGGGATATTTAACGACAGTTTACATTATTCATTTTGGTTTGTCATTCATACAGCTTCTAAAATCATCTTTCAATAGTCCTATCTCCTAGCATTTTTGTGAGGGTTTTGGAGCAGTAATTTCTTCTCCAACCGGCATTCAGTTCTCACAAATCAAGAGGAAATAAAACACACCTTCACGTTATATAACATATAAGTACCGTTTTACATTTTGAACTTTGACTTATTTCCAAAATGGTTCTTATTCATCACGTACTCATGAAAGTCTAAATCGGAAGCAGAGAAATATGTAAGAATCTTACATTCAAGACAGAGACCGTGCATTTCCCTGAATTGCAATGTGTCACAGAGGGGCTCTGTTGACAGCAAGGGAGGGTGAGGCAACCCAGAAAATAGTGGCAGATAATGCTTGTCAACAGTCTCTCTAAACAGAGGTCACTGCAAAAAATATGTGCTTCATTTTGACACATATTCTGGCTTATTGTTCACTGAGGACATTTCTAATGAAAAACAGCAAAGGCAACCACCCTCTTCCAAAACACAAGCCTTCTGTCTCCAAAGATGCATAAGGGCTCCAGCAGATGTTCTGGTTGGTGAGTGCCCGAGGACTGAATTCCTAAGTAATCTTTATTCAAGCAATTTACATCATCTTCTAAAGCTCTATCATGATACAGTCACAGGCCTGCAGAGAACACAGGGATGGTCCAGGGCAGATGGGAGCCAGCCATCTGAGAAAAAGCAGAGAAACCCAACCACAAGTCCCGATTTTCTAGTGGGGAGACTTGGGGAAATTCTAGAGCTTCTGAAATCCTCACTTTATCCGTTAGATGAACATACATAATAACTGCCTGATTTTCTATAATTTTGGCCATTGGGATAAAGGACCACAAATGGGGAAAATGTCATGGAAGTTGTATGAGCATATAAAAGGCAAATATATAGACATAGATTAAACTTGAAGGACAATTGAAAAAAATCACCGCACCAGCGGTGCCACCGCTGGGCTTGGGCAGCTCAGACCCACACGGCTGTGCCGAACAGAGTCCCCATGCACCTGGCTCTCCTCCTGGCCACCCCGGGCAATACTGAGACTCGTGCTTCACAGTCTCACTTCATCATAAGAATCACTGGAGGTGTTTGAGAAGAGAGCACAGATGGCTGGAGCCTCCCAAATCTAATGAATGAGGCTATACAAGGGAGAAACCATGCTGAGGGGTTTGGATGTTAAATAAGATCTCTAAGTGATGCTCACGCTCATGCCAAGTTGAAAAGAATGAGACCAGGAGTTCTAAGCCTGTGGTCCTCAGACCAGTGGCATTGGTGTTGCCTGGGAAGTTGGGATTATCAGATTCTAGGGTGCCATGCTGAATCCACTGAATCTGAACATCCAAGAACAGGGCCCAGAGTCCTTTTAAATTCACCCTTGGGTGCTTCTGAGGCACACTACAGTCTGAGAACCAGTGGTACAGACAAACGGATGACCTCCTGGGTATCCCCGTGACAGCATAAGCCGGTCCCCTACGATCACACGTTGAATCGCACGTGGATTTCCTTGTTCTGCAAATGACTCTGCAGTTCCTGGTCAAGGGCCTTTGCTTCGCCTTGATCAGTCAGCCTCCTGCTCTGCACTTATTTCCTTGTTGAACTTGATCTCTCCACTTCACAGTCAAGGCACGCCACAAAATAAGTTCAGTGCAAGTATCTATGACATTTCCTACTTTCCCCCAAATATTAGATTATTTTTTCTAACTACTTCATAAAATCTCTCCAACGTGCACTCATTCATTCGTATTTTTGGGGGGTTGGTATCTGCAGTAATAATTCACTAGTTTTAATTAACTGAAGTGTGTGTGTGTGTGTGTGTGTGTGTGAACACAAAGCTAAGTTTTTTTTGGTTTAATTTTTTCTTTTTCAGGTGTATTGCTCGATGCATTTTTTCATCTTCCTGTTATCATCTTGGACAATTGGGCTTCTTTTTATTCTGTTACTTTTCTGGGTAAAGACTCTACATCCTTTCTTAGTAATTTTTCTTTTCAATTAGCCCCTGCTCTGGGGGTCACGTTTCAAATTCTTGCTTGTTTGGCTTTTGGTCACATAATCTTCCCCCTGGTCCGAGGTATGGAGTACCTGCGTTCCGATGCTGCAGTCATAGGTGGTGGCCTGTTCCTAAGCACTAGACTTTTGTTTCTTTTTTTCCCTCGTTGATACTGTCTTATTATTTTTAAAGAATGACTCTTAAGTTCCATACTTGAAATTTGTACAAAAATGACTTATAAATAGCCTTACAGTGTTTCTCCCATTGCAAATACTGAGACTCTGGTAGGATGTGTATAGGAGCTGCCAATGCAAATCAGACACCACACTCTGCGTCTGTTGGCAAGGAAAGTGGACTCTCATGAGGAACCTGACAGCTCTTTTCTGATTAATAGTGCTATTAGGTCTCTTTAGCTTTCGAACAACAAAGCATGAGAAGGCCATTTATTTAAGTGACTAATAGGTGGCAGGAAGTAGCATTCACGAAGCACCTATTCAAAGCAAGCCCTGTGCGCCGAGGGTGTATAAAGTTGTTTATGACACCAGCCAGTCCTACCCACAGGACCCAGCAGGAGATAAGTGCCACATAAGTAACTGTAGGGCACTCAGAAGCAGCAGAACCCAGGTTAAGCACAAGACGCCTGAAGCAGAGAAACCCAAGCACAAGTCCCGATTTTCTAGTGGGGAGATTTGGGGAAATTCTAGAGCTTCTGAAATCCTCACTTTATCCACTAGATGAACATACATAATAACTGCCTGATTTTCTATAATTTCGGCCATTAGGACAAAGGACCACAAATAGGGAAAATGTCATTGAAGTTCTCTGGGCATATAAAAGGCAAATATATAGACATAGATTAAATTTGAAGGACAATTGAAATAGTCTGTTTCACACTTTCATTTCAAATTGTGACAAAGACTGAAAAAAAGAATGAAGAAAAATTTGAGAAACACTCTAGGTGATCAAAGGTATATATTCACCACAACAAAAACAATACTGTATACTCTTTAGTTAGAATTTACATAGGAAATATGAATACTAATATGTACAATGATAATAAACACCAAAATATCTTGATGGTGGTTATCTCTTGGTAGGAGAAGAGAATAGTACCATGCATTATTTTTTAAAATGAATGGTAAATAAGTGGGATTTTTATTAATTTATGCATTACATTAAATGCTTAATTTTCATAAGAGTTCATTCTAATTTAAAGAATAAGGGCTCTCCTGGCCCCGTGGCCCTTCAGCGCCTTGCAGAGAAGCACCCTAAGGGAGAGACAGCCACCTCCGTGCCTTGCAGGACCTGGAAGAGGGTTCAGCGGCCCCACGGACCATCTCTGTCGCTGCCTCTTTCGGCTCTGCTCCGCGCACCGACTTCATTGTTGGTGCTAGTTCTAAGTGGACCTGGAGCGAGATATCAAGTCTCCAAATCAGAGCTGATCCACCTGTCAGAGCACCTTTCCCAAAAAAGTGCCTGTCCAGGTTTTAAGATGGTGGCAGAGTAGGACAAAGGATTTCGATTCCCCCCACGTGCTGGAGAAAAACTGGGCTGATCTGCAGAGGAGCGCAGTGGATAGCCAACAGGGACCCAGCATATAGGAAGGCAGGACTCCAGAAAGTGTAGCGGACACTGAATGACCAGAGGTTGAGGAGAGGAGACGACCACAGGTCAAGAAGGTATGAGGGAACAGCGCAGAGGCTGCAGGCCCTCCTCTGGGACACGCCAGGGCCCTGGCCGGGCCACCCCAGTCTCTGGGAGCTGAGGGTGGGCAACAACAACACTGGGAGAGAACCAGTCATCAGCACCCTCCCTATCTGGCAGGGTGCAGATTGAAATACACCAGGAGAGATTGGTTTGCCTATAGTGGCAGAGAGAGGAGTGGGCATTGGGAAGCAAACCAGAGAGCTCTGATAACCCGTGGAGTCAGGCTGTGGCTTGGGGAACTGAGAGTCGCCTGTGTGTTCCCTGTAGTGCGGGGTCTGAACCGGGTCTGCCACAGACTCTGGGAGCCTCGGGCTGCCAGCAAGGCCCCTGGAAGAAAGCCAGTCATCAGCTCCCTCCCTACCCAGCTGAGCGCAGACTGAAAAACGCTGGGAATCAGGCCGTGATTGCCGGCGTGGGAGAACTGTGAGTTGCCCTGTGCATTCTGCCATAGCACTGGGAAAGGTCCATGCCCAAGCCTGTGAGACCAGGAAAGCCTGGCTGGGAGTGCGCACCCTCACGCCAGGCCTGGACTGTGAATCCTGGGGACAAATCTGCTCTCAGTGGGGTGCTGGAGAGTGGTGCCAGTCTGGATCTTGGGAGGGCACTGGTGAGACTGGTTGAGTTCACTGAGAAGCGAGGAAGGCCACACTAATAGCCCCTCAGGCTGCTTCAGCTAGTGAGACCAGAAGAAAAGGTTTGACCAGCTGGAAACCAACAAGAGGAGTAGGTGGAAGTGGAGAACACCAAGATACTTGCAGGAGACTGCACCACTGAATTTCACAGATATCCTACCACAGAAGTTCACACCATAAACCCAGGGAACCAGAACAGATCAATTTAAGAAGCTGAGGCCAAAAAGAAGAGTATCACAAACAATGGGAAGGCAAAGAAACAATCCCCAAATGAAAGAAAAGGAAGAAGTCTCAAAGAATGCTAGATGAAATAGAGGCAAGTCAACTATCAGATATGGAATTCAAGGCACTGGTTATCAGGAAATTCAAATAACTTACAACAAGCTACCAGAAACTATAGGGGAGATACAATGAACTCTCTGCAAACTATATCAACATGAAAAAGGGGAAGAGGAAATGAAGAATACAATTTCTGAACTGAAACACACAGTAGAAGGTATGAAAAGTAGGATCGATGAGGCGAAGACCGCATAAGTGAGCTAGAGGACAGAGTGGAAAGAATCTCCCAGATGGAGCAAGTAAAGGAAAAGAGAATCAGAAAGAATGAGGAGGGATTAAGAGAAATGCAAGACAACATGAAACATAATAATATTCAAATAATAGGAATACCAGAAGAAGAACAAGAACAAGGGATAGAAAACCTATTTGAAAGAGTAATAACGGGAAATTTTCCTAATTTGATGAGAGAAAAAGTCACATGAATCCAGGAATCGCAAAGAGTCCCAATCAGGTGGAACCCAAAGAGGCCTACTGTAAGACACATCATCATTAAAATGGCAAAACTCCAAGACAAAGAGAGAATCCTAAAGGCAGCAAGGGAGAAAAAGGAAGTAACATACAAGGGAGCCCCAATAAGGTTGGCTACTGACTTCTCAATGGAAAAATTCTAAGCAAGAAGAGAATGGCAAGAAATATTCCAAGTAATGAGAAACAGAGGCCTACAACCAAGGCTACTTTACCCAGCAAGGCTCTCAATCAAGATAGAAGGACAAATAAAGAGCTTCCAAGACAAAAGAAGTCTAAAAGAATATGCCTCCACCAAACCAGCTCTACTAGAATTACTAAAAGGGCTGCTTTAAGGAAAGGAAGGAAAAGAGAGAGATGGAAAGGAACACAGGTACATAAGTGGCAATGAATAAGTACTTTTCAATAATAACCTTAAACATAAATGGATTAAATGCACCAATTAAAAGACATAAAATAGCTGAATGGATAAGAAAGCATGACCCACACATATGCTGCCTACAAGAGACCCACCTCAGGTCAAAAGACCACCACAGACTAAAAGTGAAAGGCTGGAAACAAATTTTCCAAGCAAATGGACAGGAAAAAAAGCCGGGGTAGCAATTCTCATATCAGACAAAATGGACTTCAAAAAAAGGGCCATAAAGAGAGACTCAGAAGATCACTTCATAATACTCAAGGGAAGAATCCACCAAGAAGACATTAACATCGTAAATATATATGCACCCAACATAGGAGCACCAAAATATAGAGAGAAAATCCTAGAGGACCCCAAGAAAGATATTGACAGCAACACAATTATAGTAGGGGATTTTAACACCCCACTGTCAAAAATGGACAGATCTTCCAAACAAAATATCAATGAAGATATTACAGCATTAAATGACATACTAGATGAAATGGACCTAATTGATATATATAGAGCCCTTCATCCCAAAGAAACTAAATACACATTCTTTTCAAATGTACATGGAACATTTTCAAAGATAGACCATATGATAGGACACAAAACGAGTCTCAACAAATTCAGGAAAATAGAAATCATACCAAGCATTTTCTCTGCTCACAGGGACTGAAATTAGAAACGAATCCCACAGGAAAAAAACCCAAAACACCCAAAATCATGGAGACTGAATGGTATGCTATTAAACAATGAATGGGTCAAGATTGAAATTAGGGAAGAAATCAAAAAGTTTCTGGAAACAAATGAAAATGAACTCACAACAACCCAAAACTTATGGGACACAGTGAAGGCAGTCCTGAGAGGAAAGTTCATAGCAATACAGGCTTACCTAAAGAAGATAGAAACATTTCAAACAAACAACCTAACCCTACACCTGCAAGAACTCGAGGAACAACAACAAAGACAGCCCAGAGCAAGTAGAAGGAAGGAAATAACCAAGATCAGAGCAGAATTAAATGACATAGAGACTAAAAGCACAATTCTAAGGATCAATGAATCCAAGAGTTGGTTTTTTGAAAAGATAAACAGAATAGACAAGCCTTTAAGTAGGCTCATCAAGAAAAGAAGAGAGAGAACCCCCCCAAAAAACACGATCAGAAATGAAAGAGGAGAGATTACAACTGATATCACAGAAATAAAAGGGATTGTAAGAAATTACTATGCAGAACTGTATGCCAAGAAATTTGACAACCTAGGTGAAATGGACAAATTTTTAGAAAAATATAATCTTCCAAAACTCAATGAAAAAGAAGCAGAAAACCTGAACAGGCCAATAACAGCAGATGAAATTGAAGCAGTAATAAAAAAACTCCCATCACACAAAAGCCCTGGACCAGATGGTTTCACAAGAGAATTCTACAAAGCTTTTAAGGAAGAGCTAACCTCTATTCTTCACAGACTATTCCAAAAAATCTAAAAGGAAGGAAAACTCCCCAACTCTTTTTATGAAGCCAGCATCACCCTAATTCCAAAGCCAGATAGAGACACAACAAAGAAAGAAAACTACAGGCCAATATCGCTGATGAACATAGACGCTAAAATCCTCAATAAAATATTGGCAATCGCATCCAACAATACATCAAAAAGATCAAAATACACCACGACCAAGTGGGATTCATCTCAGGGATGCAAGGATGGTTCAATATTCATAAAGCAGTAAATTTAATACATCACATAAAAGCAAAGGCAAAAACCACATGATCATATCAATAGATGCAGAATTTGATAAGGTACAACACCCATTTATGATAAAGACACTCAGAAAAATGGGAATAGAGGGAGCATTCCTCAATATAATAAAGGCTATATGTGAAAGACCTACAGCCAACATCATACTCAATGGGCAAAAATTAAAAGCTTTTCCACTAAGATCAGGAACAAGACAAGATTGTCCACTTTCACTACTTCTATTCAATATAGTATTGGAAGTTCTAGCCACAGTGATCAGACAAGAAAAAGAAATAAAATACATCCAAATTGGAAAGGAGGAAACAAAACTGGCATTGTTTGCAGATGACATGATAGTGTACGTGGAAAATCCTATAGCCTCTACCAAAAAACTGCTCCAACTAATAAATGAATTTGACAAAACAGCGGGATACAAAGTCAATATCCAAAAACCAAAGGCATTTTTTGTATACCAACAATGAAACAACAGAAGCAGAAATCAAGAAAAAAATCCCATTCGATACAGCAAAAACAAAAATAAAATATCTGGGAATAAATCTAACCAAGGAGGTAAAAGACCTGTATGCAGAAAAGTACACAACACTGAAGAAAGAAATCAAGGAAGACACAAACAAATGGAAATATATATCATGTTCATGGATTGGAAGAATTAACATCATCAGAATGTCCATACTACCCAAAGCAATTTACAGATTCAATGCAATATCTATTAAAGTACCAATGACATATTTTACATAGAACAAACACTTCAAAAATTTATATGGAACCACAAAAGACCCTGAATAGCAGCCACAATTTTGAGAAAGAAGAACAAAGTAGGAGGGATCACAATACCTGATATCAAACTGTACTACAAGGCCACTGTAATCAAAACAGCCTGGAACTAGCATAAAAACAGACACATAGACCAATGGAACAGAACAGAGAGCCCAGAAATATACCCAACCCTCTACAGTCAATTAATATTTGACAAAGGAGGCAATAACATAAACTGGAGTAAAGACAGCCTCTTTGACAAATGGTGTTGGGAGAACTGGATGGCGACATGCAAAAAAATGAAACTTGAGCACCAACTTACACCATACACCAAAATAAATTCAAGGTGGATAAAAGACTTAAATATAAGCCATGACACCATTAAAGCCCTAGAGGAGAGTATTAGCAGGAAAATCTCAGATATTCCATGCAGCAATATTTTTACTGATACATCCCCTAGAGCAAGGGACATAAAGGAAAGAATAAACAAATGGGATCTCATCAAAATTAAAAGCTTCTGCATGGCTAAGGAAAAACAGTATCAAGATAAAAAGAGAAGCAACTGTTTGGGAAAACATATTTGCCAATGATACCTCAGACAAAGGTTTAATCTCCAAATTATAAAAAGAACTCACATGACTCCACTCAAAGAAGACAACTAACCCAATTAAAAAATGGGCAAAGGAGCCCTGACTGGTGTAGCTCAGTGGATTAAACGTGGGCCTGTGAACCATAGGATCACAGTTCGATTCCCAGTCAGGGCACATGCTTGGGTTGCAGGCCAGTTCCTGGCATGGGACACACGATTCATTGTGTGTCCCCAGCAGAGGCAACCATACATTGATATTTCTCTCCCTCTTTCCTTCCCTTCCCCTCTAAAGATAAATAAATAAAATCTAAAAAAAATAAAAGCCTTTAAAAAAATGGGCAACAGACTTGAACAGACACTTCTCCACACTTCTCCAAGGAGGACATACAGAGACACATCAAAAGATGCTTGATATTGCTAGCTATCAGAGAGATGCAAATGAAAACCACAATGAGATACCACTTTATACCAGTCAGAATGGCTATCATAAACAAAGAAACAAACAACAAGTGCTGGAGAGGTTGTGGGGAAAAGGGGACCCTGGTTCACTGTTGGTGGGATTGCAGACTGGTACAACCACTATGGAAAACAGTATGGAATTTTCTAAGAAAACTAAAATTGGACCTGCCTTTTGACCCAGCAATTCCACTGCTGGGATTGTATCCTAAGAACCCTGAAGCACCAATCCAAAAGAACCTATGCACCCCGATGTTCATAGCAGCACAATTTATGATAGCCAAGAGTTGGAAGCAACCTAGATGCCCATCGGTAAATGACTAAATCAAAAAACTATGGTACATTTACACAATGAAATTCTATGCTGCAGAAAGGAAGAAGGAGCTCCTACCCTTTGTAACATCATGGATGGAACTAGAAAGCATTATGCTGAGTGAAATAAGCCAGGCGGTGAAAGGCAAATACCATTTGATATCACTGTTAACAGGAATCTAAACAAAACAAGCAAGCAAGGAAAATATGACCAAAGACACTGAAATACGGAACAGGCTGACAGGGACCAGAGGGGAGAGAATCACAGGGGAAAAGGGGAAGGACTCACATGAACAAGTATAAAGGACACATGGACAATAACTAAGGTGGGGGGTGGAAATGGAAGGGAGGTGGGGAGCACTGGGGGGCAGGGTTGGGAATATAATACAGAAAACTGTACTTGAACAAGAATTAAATAAAAAAAATAAAAAATAAGATGGTTGCTGAAGGGTGACCATGAACTTCACAGTGGCAGTGAAGCACATCAAAACCAGCTATGTGAGTCTAGCACAGACAGACAGACCCTAGTGTTAGATATGAATGACTCAGTCAATTGGATGTACTATTTAGTATAGTACGTATCTTTGAGTGTCCCTGGGAAAGTGAGGCTTTTGTCGTGGGGTTGAGGAGCTCCCGTTTGGCTCCTGACTTTCAACACTGTGCACACACAACTCCCTTGTGCAGAAAGCTAACATCTGGGGAAGGAGATTAATAATGCCAGGGAGCTCTCCTAAGCTAATGCTGATGGCACAGCGTCCTTTCCCTGCTGTGTCCGGGCATTCTGGGGAGTAATTCTGTGTACCTGCTGCTAAGGGGTGGAACTGGTTAGTTGAAAAGTAACCTACTGACCCTCTTGTTCTGGGCTGGTATGTGCAGTTCCTCCTAAAATGTTTGAGACTGTCTATGTACATAACCAAAGAGTATGGTAATTTGCATGCAGTGGAATAAAATTTAATCTCTACAAAAGGTTATTGAAAAATTCTTTAAATGAACCGGAGAAGCAAATTTCTTCCATTCATGAGGGCTCCCCCTTTGTGACCTGATTACCCACCCGGAGGCGAACATGCTGGTGTCAGGAGGTGGACCCTTTGGGAGGGATCAGGTGAGAGTGGAGGACATGGCCATTCAGACTTGAGTATCCTCTGTTGCTTTGCAGTGTGAGAATGACCTTTAAGAGTAGAAGTCTACATCACTTGTTCCCTGGATTTGTGTGGTAACTGTTCACTGTCATCTGAGAAAGCCAGTTGCCAATAAAGAAACACGTGAGAAATCATAGTAGCACCTGAGAGGATGGGGGCCCTCTGCTCCCATGGGACACGGAGCTGGACATGGCCTCTCCCACGGACAGGAAGGGAACTGGTGTGTGGTAACTCACAGTGGTGTGATGCCAAGTCAATGTAAAGGTCACTTTTTTTTTTTACACTCCTGCCTTGAATCACAAACATCTATGCCCTCAAAGTCTCTCAAATCATTGTGACACTTCCTTCTACCGTGTGTAATTTTAGCTGACAAATATTTGTTCAGCTTCCATTTTATTTAGTTTCTGTTGTATTGAATAGGGCATTACTAGACTGAACTCAGAAAGTCTGGTGTCAAGTTCAACGGGATGATGGTCTCTTTTGTTGTAATGATGCATCAAAGTGGCTTGTGCTCAGAGACCAATTCGTTCTGTGTGAGGACTGTTGGTTCCATGGAAACATATACGTTCAGTGGGATTAGAATACATGTTCTCTGTGGGTCAAGAACTTTATCTGTATCCACAGCGAGAAATAGTTTACATTGTTAATACTGTTATTTTGTCTTGGCATTTTAGGAGCAGCCTATAGATATCACAGAAGCATAGGCTGGACTACAGAAGATAAATTTAAAAACAAAACTCTGAATTAAAAAATAAGGATATAGAAGAGAGAGTAGGAGATCAGAAGGAGTGTGTGGGAGGGCATTATTAGAGAGGCACTATTCTCCTGATCTGAGTGAGTAGTGGAAATACTTTGAACACTGATTTGTCAAGAAATGCAGACTTGGGTGCAGCGCTTAGAGTCTTAAAGGGCAACCAGTGTGACTGTGCATGGATTGTTGGACATCGAAAGGGAAGAGGGTGGAGAGAGAAGAGAAAGTTCCACCAGTCAGGGGCACTCCAAAGAATCTAAAATCGTAGTAAAAAGGGGAAGAGGAAGCTTGATGTTTCCTATCCCAATGATACCAAGAGTCCTCAGGTCAAAAATGAATAAGAAGCGAATGTCTTTGGAGTTGAACTGGAGACTTAGGATAAGGCAGTAAAGGTTTTTTTCCTAAATTGTAACACTTTCACACAGTTTTTAAAATTGTGTGTGTATATGTGTGTGTGTGTATATGTGTATATATTTTCATATACACATATGCACATATATATATACACACACATATATTTTTCCAGTCACTTTAAAATGCTGAATTAGATTCCTGGACCCAGTTTCCAACAGAGGGGCCCTATCACTGCAAACAAAACGTGTCCTCATGCAAAAGTGGGATAACTGTGTCTTTCTGTGTCTGCTTTAGAGAAGAAGATACGCAGATAAGTCAATGCGCTTTTGAAGAAGGGCACCCTTTCTTGTTTGCCTCAGAACAGAATGCTCGCGTGGTCCCAGAGACCCGGTTATTTTATTTCCTTCCATCTAATGTCTTTGTTGCTGTCCTCTGACCCCAGTTCCTCGAAAAACAAAATAACCATCGTTTATGAAGTCCCCACAATGAAGTACTGTCATTTTGCTTTTTGTTAGAAATTCCTGTAACAGTGTCTTTCAAGACAGTGAAGTAACACACTTTCTCAATGTGGTACTGTCGCCTTAATATCCAGTTTTGTTATTTGAAACATATTTTAATAGCTTTTTATTTATTGCAGGGTTTATAAATACACTATTTTTTGAGGTTCCATCAAAACAGTAAGAATCGCCTTAAATAGAATACACATTTATAATGTGTGAAAGACACGGACGGTACACAGAGAAGCCGGCACGCAGTGACTTTAGAAGTATGCTAATTTACTCCAACTGCCAGGCTCTTGTCACCGAGTGGTTCCAGGCTGATCACAGGTGACAAAAACTACAGGAATGCCCTCACCAGAAAATCACACTTTGTAGCATCAGCAGGGCCACTTTTTCATACTCTTTACTACTTATCTGACAAAGAAATACTGTTTTCTTTGCAAGTGTGGTATCATTGCTTCTGCATATTTAAAATCATACAGAGAGCAATTAAATATAAAGTCAGTTGTTGGGGGGAAATTTTGATGAATTGTTAGTGATTCTTCAGGTTTTATAGGTATATTAGGAAAGAACCACACACACAGTAAACAAGACTATCTAGCATTTCTTAACAATGCTCACAAGATCAAATAGTACCCCTGTCTTTGATAAATCCAAGGCTGTTTTGCCCGATCTTTCTGTTTCTAACACGGTCTCCTAACTCTGTATTTCCTCTCAGTTTACCACTCTGGGCCTTCGCTCTCTTCTCTGTTCTCTTATTCCTGCTCGGTGTTACGTAGCTATTCCCCATAACCTAATTCTCTTATAACCTGTACAAGCAGCCATTAAGAGTAAGCACTTTTGTGCTTGAACAAGAATTAAATTTTTTTTAAAAAGTAGGAGCTTTCTCAAGGGTGGGAAGTGGGGATGGCTGGGGTGGTGGGGAGTAGCGGGGGGGGGGAAATGGAAACAACTATACTTGAACAGTAATAAAATAAAGTTAAAAATGATAAAGAAATAAATAAAAAACAGAAAAAAAGAGTAAGCCCTTTCTCAATACAGCGATCCACCCCTCTCTGCAGGGCACAAGTCCCAAGACCCCCAGTGGATGCCTGAAACTGCAGGTACAGCCGATCCCTGTGTAGGCCATGATCCAGTTTAATTTATAATGTAGGCACAATATGAGAGCAACAAGAATAATAAAATATGACAGTCATAATACACTGTAACAAAAGTTAAGTGGATGTGCCCTCTTTCAAAATATCTTACTGTACTGGACTTTCACTTCAAGGAAACACTTCACGGCCTCTCTCTGTCACGCCGATTTGCCACATCACTCCCCTTGTGCTTTGGGGCTGTGATTAAATCAAATATGGGTGACCTGAACACAAGCTATGGTGACAGACAGTGGATCTGACCACCAGGATGGCGGAGTGACCAGCTGGCAGGCTGCTCACACAGTACGTGGGCGCCAGGCAGGGGGTGGTTCAGGCCCTGGGCAGAGTGGAGCAAGAGAGCGTGAGATCGCATCACACTGCTCTGATGACGCCCCATTCAAAACACACAAACTGTTTACGTCTGTAAATTTTCCTTAAATATTTTTGGATTCTGGTTGACCGTGAGGGAATCGACACCAAGAAAAGCCGCAGCTTGCCGAAGGGGGACAACGGAACATTGTTTCTCTGTATAACGTGATGCACGGTTGCTATGCAGAGTCCCACAACTGTGAACAGTGATGCGGTGAGAAACCTGATTCCTCACTATGGTGGTGCCCGGGTCCCCTCTGCCATCCCTTTGTCCCCCCTCGATGGTCTCGTGGCCGCCATACCTTCTCCTAACCCTCGTCAGGCTAAAAACAGTTCTCACTCAATGCCTGTGGCTCTTACTCCCAGCAAATGGCATCGCTTCTTTGACGATTCATTTAGGGAATTTAGAGCATCCAACATTCTCCTTCCATATGTTGCCCATTCGCTTTACAAATCTGTGTGTTTCTCCACCCATCTCATGCCTTCTGCTCTAGAATCCGGGGATGATTTCAATTTACGCTTTTATCCTTCATTCTGTCTTTCTCTCTTCCAGATTCCTATTGTATCAGTGGTTTCTTTTTCTCTCACAGAGTTCAAACCTTTTAAGTTTTCGCTCGCTCCTCTCCATGGTTTTGCACTAGACTGGATAATGTCACCCAGTGTGGAAGTTCTATGATGGCAAAGCAATAAATTTGTAAGTGGCAGGCAGAGTGCACTGAGCTGGGTGAACATTATAGTCGGTAGGAGAGAAGCGGGCACCTGTTGGAGCCTGGGCGGGGCGCATTGGCCATCTTTGCCATCTGGGCCGTGTTGTGTTTGCCTCTGCTCACCCGTGAGAAGAGAGGGCCCTGTTCTTGCTTCATTCCATCACTGTCATGGAATGACCTTGGCTGGTGTTGGTGCTCGGTGAAAGGGTTCTAATTCATCCGAAGAACACGGTGGCCACGTATTACCTCAAGGTCAGCAGCTGAGGGACTGGATGAAGGCAATAACTGAGTAAAAATAAAACCATTTCATGTGTGTGCATCACCGACTTTAGATGGGTCAGTAAACTGGTCGTGTGCCGACATACACATTTTTCATTTCTGCACAGGCTTTCTTTCCAAACTTCTATTCATGCACCTCGCATTGTCCTTTAAGTCTCCGAGCAATGTCCTCTGGTGTCCCCCAAAGCAGTACAGTTGAAGGACACCTCTGGTGTCCTTTGATGTCCCCCAAAGCATGCAGCTGAAAATGCCCTCAGGACCCATGACCTCACCTGTTTCTTCTCCTGAATCACCCACTTCCACTCTAGGTACTAATTCGTGGTGAGCAAGAATCCTATGTAATACCTTTTTTACCAAAATTTTTTTTTCTGAAATTATTAATCAAATTCAACCAGTATCATTCAAACTATCAAATCATTCATCAAATTCAACCAGTGTCAATTCCTATAGACTTTGCAATCTATCTTATCTCCTTAGAATTTTTTCTTTTTTCCTAGTTTGTGGATAGGAAGAATCAGTATTGTCTAGATGACTATTATTCTTGATCCATAGGTTCAATGCCCACCTCCCCCCCCAATCCCAGCAAGTCATTGTGAGGGGCGAAGTAGGCAAAGGTTGGTGGCCTCCTTTTCCACCTGTCTATCTGATGCTTTTATTTGAGTTAAATTCAGTCTTCTTCTTGGAGCAAAGGGTATGTGGTCCATTCTCCTCATTCTGACTGTGAAACTTATCAAAACTGGTCCTGTGACCCTAACCGTGACTGTACCACCCGGAAGGGTGAGGAGAGGTCTCATGGGAGCCATAATGAAGGGACACAGAAAACTGGTGGTGCCTGGGTTAGATGTATTTTTATCAGTGGGACAAATTTAGCAGCGTAAAACAATGCACATTTATTGCCACAGTTTTTGCGGGTGGCAGCCCGCCCGGTTTAACTGCATGCTCTGTTTGTGGTCTCAGGAGGCTGGGCCCAGGGAAGCCATGCTCCAACCTCCCCTGAGCCGCTGGTGGGAGTCCGTTCTGGGGCTGGGGGGCCCCATGGGCCCTGTTGGAGGCCCAGCTGGGGACCACATGGCCTGGCCGCAGCCTCTTACTGCTGTTCCCAGATTCTTGCCATGTGGTCCCCTCCGCTCAGCAATGGAAAACGTCCCCATATGACAGAAAGCCTCTTGCATGTCTCTGTGACATCCCCTTCTCTAGCCAGCAGGGGAAGGTCCTCAGCTTTCCGGCAGTTTCTGTGAATGAGGGTAGGCTCACTCAGATAACTTTGCAAAGTCAACTGCGGCATACGACGATGTTACCAAATCACAGGAATAATATCCTGTCATGCTCTCCATCCTGGAGTTTGAAGAGGGGTGGGTGAGATCTTGGGGGAATCCAAGTGTTCTGCGCCCCTCCCCTCCCCCACAGTGTAGAAAGGGTTTTCCTGACATCCTTCTTGCACTTAATTGAATCTCCATCCTGTTGAGAGAAGCTTGTCACAACAGTCTGGATGGCACAGAACAGGGACCAAAAGCAGTGAGGTCAGCAGCCCTAACTCAGCATCTCACCTGGGCCTCCACTTCCACCACTCAGCTCAGGAAGCAGCAAAACCCTGCAGGTCTGACCGTGAGATCCACCACCTGGGGGTTCAGCTTCTAGGTCCGAGCGCAACATCCCTTTCTCAGAGACCAGGTGCCTGATGGTGAAAGTTAACCGGAAGTGGTGGTTTTATGATCTGATGCCCATAACCCTAGGTTCGATGAAAACACTGGGGTAAAAGACACCCGAGAAAAGGATGGTGCCCATCACACAGTGACCTAGGGAGAGAAAACAGTGACAGGCGTTTATATTCCCAGGTCGGGAAGTGCTCAGATGCTGGCGTCACACGTCGAACAGTGGCAAC
This sequence comes from Sturnira hondurensis, assembly GCF_014824575.4. Classification (NCBI taxonomy): domain Eukaryota; kingdom Metazoa; phylum Chordata; class Mammalia; order Chiroptera; family Phyllostomidae; genus Sturnira; species Sturnira hondurensis. The sequence goes on from NW_028091156.1 coordinate 11,281,682, forward strand.
GATGTGGCCCTGTACCGCACGGGTTGTGGGATGGAGATGCTAAAGCTCATCACAGAGTTCCCTCTCTTTCCAAATGTGTCAACTTCAAGGGCAGAATAGAAAAATAGGGGATTCTGACATACGAAAAAATTCCACATTTTCTTCAGAAATATATTCTATCATGGTGCTGAGAGCTGTCATTCCTGTGAAATTATGTTCAGAGGCACAGTTTTCTTTCTGATTTTTTAAAATTTTATTTATTTATTTATCTTTAGAGGGGAAAGAAAGGAGAGAGGGAGAGAAATATCAATGTATGGTTGCCTCTTGTGTGTCCCCTGCTGGGAACTGGCCTGCAACCCAGGCATGTGCCCTGACTGGGAATTGAACTGCGATCATGTTGTTCGCAGGCCCAGGCTCAATCCACTGAGCTACATCAGGGCTTCTTTCTGATTTTAACCCAGTTTCATGTTCCTGGGCACCTTCCTGAGGTGGTGGTACACCCTGCAGACTGGCATTGTTCGCGTCCAGTAACATGAAACATTCTCTCTGTACCACACACCTCATAGCTGGCTTTGGTCTAAACTGACATCCAGTAGTAGTGGACTTAAATAAGTGCTTATTGTTTTAAAAATGAATTGTGTTTGAATTTTTCCATTCAATCCTTGTTGCATGAGGGCCTGAGTTCCTAAAAATGCTGACTTTGTTAACTTAGAGTGTAAGATAATGCTTTGGCTTTCCTTGGAAAACCAAAGTATGCTACTTCATTTTCTTCTTCTTTTTTTAAGGTTTATTGTATTCTCATTTGAGGGCATGTTCACTGATTTCTTGGGGGTGGGTACAGATAAAGAGAGGCAAGAGAGAGAAAGAGAGAAACATCAGTGTGAGAGAGCAACATTAGTTGTCTCCTGTTCACATCCCTACTGAGGATCGAACTCACAGTCTAGGTACGTGCCCTGACCAGGAATCAAACTGGCGACCTTTTGGTCTATCAACTGAGCCACTCCAGCCAGGGCAGCATGCTGCTTCATTTTCATTCATAAACACATTCAATGTCATAACATTAAGATTTGGACATTCATGGCTAAGGCTGATTAAAACAAATAACTTCATGCCCCGGGACTCAAACAAAATCACCTATTGTGATATCTAAGATTCCACATTTGGTTGCCACTCTTGTGCAAGGTAGCACGTGGGCGGGGCTTTCCCTTGAGTTATTGAACATCAGACTCCATAGACAGGACACTGGATTCCCTGGTCTCATCCCATCAAACTAAGTGTTGCATGGAATCTGCACATAAGATCGTATTGCAGCGACTCCCTGAATCCTTGCTCTAATAGAATCAGAAGGGAGACCTGGTGTGTATTGGTGCTGTCAATTACAGCACGTTGCAGAAGTGTGCGTTAGTTGTCTGGAGGAAAAAAATTTAAATGACATGCAAGAAAAATATTTCACCAATTTTCTAATTATTTAAATTGCAATCTTTGAAGCTCAAGTTCAAACGGCATAATCATCCGATGTTTTATGCATGGCTATCGAGTGTTACGAGGTACACCAGAAGAGCTAATCCTCAAAGTTACAGACGGTTTATGGCAAAGTCAGGTCACATTAAGTCCTGTGAAATCACAAAACATTTCACGTATGTGTTGAGAAAACACCTTCATAAATGATCCTGATGGTTTATGAGAGACCGACTGACTCCTGAAGGGAGTAACTTGCTGACAAGCAGCAATATCTAAATTTTGTAACAGCTATCAGAAAAGACAGAAAGCAAAATAATGTACAAAGCATAACTTCAGGAACGAAAATGGGATGGGCTTAGCTGCTTGTCAATGCTGTTGTGGCCAGCCTGTTATCCTTGACAAAGCCAACAATTGTCTCGAGGTAAAGCACACGATGGAGAAGAAAATGAACCCCAATGCCAGGGGCTCCCGTTAGAAAAGTTAAAAGCTATGGTAACACACAGAAAGATCTATCCACGTCAGGAAAATCTAAAATGTACATGTGAAATATCCATAAACTCATTATTTCAAAACCTCTAGTTACCCCCAAACTTGCTCCACAGAACAAGATTGAATCCAACACTTAAATGTCAAACAATTTAGGTATAAATATGTGAAAACACAGTTTTAAATTTTGCAAATTAGGAGCCTTAAGGTTTAATCCTATAGCCGGTTGATCATCTGGGAAAATTTCGTTGGGCTTCATTGCCAAGGGAAACAGGACAATGCTATCTTTGTAGCTCTACCTTTCCTCAAAAACATCTGTGAGCTGGCCAGTACTTTTGAAATGGCATTTTTTAAATGACCCCTGAAGGTAAGCAAAGTGATGCTCAGCAAAGTCATCAGTTTTAAACAAACCCGGCTGGAGATGGTCGGGTCTCTGGTCTGTGTAAGATCACAGATGCAGAGTGCTGACTTATCAGCCACCCCATTTCTCCGGAGGAGAAAGCCAAGGTCAGAACCCTATGTCCTGGGAAAAATGGTCTTTGTACACACAAAATGAGGTTGGAAGTTTCAAAGCATCACCGAGTGTTCTGGTACATTTCTGCTGGACCCGAGATGTTTGGAGTCTAATGAAAACTGTATTTTAGAAGCCCCAAAGCACCCTGATTTTTTACTGTATTTGAATGACCACTGCCTAGAAATGCACTTTAATACAGATTTGTAGAGTCATTTAAATGACTCTAAATTACACGGGGATTTAACGCTGTTCACAAAACAGCGTGAACTGGACATCAAACAACTGACCGCATGGCCTCCTTGCTTGTACATTTCCTTTCTTCCTCATCTCCTCCTATAAAAGGGCAACTCGACTCCCAGCCCACTTTCACTTCCACTAGAGTGGAAGAGAACAATTATCACCTTGTAATTATTTATAGCGACATCCTCTGAAGACCTGCAGACAGGGTCTGAGGACCGTGCGCTACTGGAACAGGCAGTGCTGGGGTGGGGGGGGGGGGTGGACAGGCTCTTCTGGGCCGAAGCAGAGCCGAAGCAGGGCCGTGGCTGGCTGGCTGGGAGGCACGGTATCTGTGCACCCAGAACCGTGCTGTGTGCGGCAAGGGATCCACTGCAATGACGGGAGGTACTGTCCCCATCAGAGAAAAAAAATGCCTCCTGGCATTTCTTATGGGAAATTCAGCTGCGTTGTCATCTGATGCACTGTATATGCAGTCAGCCATGGCCGAAACGTCCTCATGCAGCACATGGCTACATACAGAAAACACACGTGTTCAAAGAGGTCATCATTACGGCTCAAGCTTGTTACATTTCACTGGTTGAAACCAATGAACCAACACTTAACACGGAGAAAATGTATTTTATCTCTGCTCCCCTGCTTATTATTTCACAGGCTTAGAATAAAAATATCTTGTTCTTCAAGGAATTGGAAAACTAGTCGATATTTTCAACATGTTGAACTGAGGAAGCTCTATTCCTTTTCAATGAGAAGACTCTCTTCACGTAACATTAATTCCGGTGTCACTTGAATTCTATTGCATGATAAGATGGTGCCTATGACTCGGAATCTTACATAATGAAATGATCGCTTCCAGACGCCAAACAACACTGAATGGGACAGACAGGCCCCTTCGAGAGCGACTCTCAGTGGGTGTGACCGAATTAAGGAATTTCCAGACGAAGGAAAAGAGCACACACACACCCTTAAAACTCCAAGGATGCCCGTCTCCCAGCAGCAGATAATTCACTTTTCCGAGTCACCGAAGTACGGGGTGAGACACCAGGAAAGCAAAACCAAGGCTGCTTTTGATCCTCGTGTGGGAAAGCTACCGGTTGTACATTACCCGGCTGATTAATTCGGGGTCCAGTTTATCTGGCACGTGCATGCAACATTTCTTTGGGGGGTTGGCGGAACTCAAGCAAAGGCTCTTAAACATGTAAGAATGCTGTTCTTAGTTGGCAATCATCAGTGTCCTTGACATGAACATGCTGCAAAGTCATGTGAAAACCCTGAAGTGAATAGCCTACCTCATTCTCATTTACTTAGATCAGTTGGTGTTACTTTAACACGGTCTGCTTCACACACTTGGCTGTCTGGTGGTGGGTACTCCATCGCAGGCTCCATGAACTTCAGCCATCGCATGGTGTCTAGGCCCTGTGCCTAATGTTTTTTGTTAACACACCATAAACACAATACTAAATACCTAAAGTTTATGTATGATGAGCTTTCCCCAAAACAGATATAGGAAGTCAGCAAAGCTGAAAAGGGGACTTGGAATAAAAATTCAATATTCAGAAATTGTCTTTGCAATATTGGAACTACTTTTAAGCTCTCATCCCTTCCTCAAAATAAGATGTCTAACCAAATGTGCCAGCTGCCCCTCCTGCGTGCTTACGTAATTCATGAGCCCCCACTGCCGCAACCTTGCATGGCCCACAGCAGTGCCCTGGCAGGCGGGGGCTGCCTTTCGCATCCAACAGCAATGGCTGGGCTGCTGCGCTGTTTGTCTCCGACACACGTAGGGACCCCACTGCCTTTGTGAGGATACATTAGCTGGTAACCATGCCAAGAGCATCCTAGGCATGTTTTAAAAAGTACATGTTGCAATTCAGTGTTGACTTGTTTGTTGAGTGGCCCTCCTTCAATGCCTCATGAGGCCTAAAGGGTATTGACACTCCTTGCTGCTTTATGCTCAGTGCCCGGATGACACAATCATTTGTAGTAGTGCTACAATTATACCAGTATTTACGAAAACTAAATTTACACAGTGCATGTATACACTGCTGTGTTGTATATACTGTAAGACAAATCACACGTCAGTAAGGAAAAGACAAAGGACCTAATTAAAAATAACCTGAAAGGATTTCACCAAGAAGATATTTCAGTGGCCAATAAGCATATCAGGAAAAAGCAAATTAAAACTACCATGAGAGAACGACCAGCTAAAAAATTTTCAAACTTATATGATGTAATGGATGTGCTAATTGACTTTTTGGGGGTAATCATTTTACAACATATACACATATATTAAATCACACTGTACATCTTCAACTTACACAGTGCTATGTGTGAATTATATCTCAAAAAAGCTAGGAAGAAACAGTAAGATATTTGTGTACCCTAGTAAAATATACACCATTATATAATGATAGGTTGGGCAGTAAAAAGCATTCCTAAATCAGTTTTATGTGCATCAACTAATATGTCTTAGTTCTCTTGGAATTCATCCAAAAAACAACAAAGCAGTTGAAAATATGCAATGTACACTAAACTGAAATAATCAAACCGTAGCTGACCTATTTTGGCAATTAGTCAAGCAAGGCAGCTCAAACCACAAATATCACTAGAGAAAACAGAGAAAAATATTTGCCGATCAACTTCACTGATAAATGTTTTCCTAGCGAGAATTTGCTGAAGTGTTTTATTTGCTTTTTTTTTCCCGACCAGCTTTTAAAAAACTGTCTTTAAATTTTTCTGGTTAGCAAATTTCAAACATGGATTTTGATGTCATCTTCAACTGAAAATATGAGGTTGGTTATCACCTTCACTCTTGCAAAGTAAACTCCTAGCTGTTTATTGTGAAAACAATTTCCACTGCCGTTTAATCACACCAAGTTTTGTGTATCTCCGAGGGGAAAGTGCAAGTCAGCAGATAACTTGGGCATCTCTTGTCCATGATCTACAGCAAGGTCAAAGTTGCTGACTGGGGGCAGAAGAACCTGTCTTACACAGTCGCTCTGGGATTGTAGGGCTAGTCTATGGAGAAAGACAGATTTTTATTGCCTTTTCTTTTTAAAAAGATTTTATTTATTTATTATTAGAGAGAGAGGAAGGGAGGGAGAAAGTGAGGGAGAGGAACATCAATGTGTGGTTGCCTCTCGCATGCCCCCTATTGGGTACTTGGCCAGCAACACAGGCATGTGCCCTGACTGGGAATCGAACCTCCACCCTTTGGTTCACAGGCCAGCGCTCAGTCTACTGAGCCACACCAGTCAGGGCCAGATTTTTCTAAAGGGAGTCTCTCTACACAGCCCTTCTATGAAATAGATTCAATAATGTAGCCAAACTTCATATGTAAAAAATTGTGTGAGTTTCCTAGATCCTCATTACTTAAAAATATCAATAGTCTGAGACTCAATATTAAGTTTTTTCATACACTTGGCAAGTATATAAATTATAGCTAATTTTAGGCAATGAAATAATAGTTAGACAACTAAGATGCAGATATTTGAAGTTAACAGTATGAAAAGGCCAGTTAGAAAAGGCCACTTGTAATAATATCTCATCAAGTAGTTAAATGAGTATTCATTGAGATGGTTACTTTTATTTGCTTAATAGTTCTAGCAGTTTTCTAAAGAAGAAATCCATGACTTTCAAGTGAAGTATCACAGAGCCAAATCATTCTGAATCTTTGGTTACACATTTGCTTACTCATTCCATTTGACTGAACAATGAATTTTCAGACATAATGATCATTTCTGAAGTACATTTTGCTACCTCACTTTGCTCTTCCCCGCCTCTATCGCCCTCCACTAGGACGGGGTACAGAATTACCAAACTCCAGAATAGATAATCCTTATAAATTTCAGGGGGCAGGGAGATGGGACATTTTAGTAAATGGGAGTCTAGCAGGGTGACACATCCGAAGGCCTCTCTGTGTGTGTCTGTAGGCGCACAAATTGATTTCAGAGCATGGAGTAGTTATGTGGTGGTCATCAAAGCTCCCCTAAAAAATTCTTAGGTCAACCTTTGGTTACAATCAGAACTTTCAGTTTATAACACGTACAATCTCATGAGGAACTTCAGCAGTGACAAGGAGTTACGGTGGAAATCTTTGTTAGCTAAAATGAATGGAAGAGCATTTATTCTCATCAATTCGAAAGTCAGACAGGAAGACAAAGTGTATGATGTCATCACTATTAACTGATATTTTTCTGGTGGAGATGGGTAATAAGACGGTCAGAGCTGCCTTCATGGTCTGGCATGAGAGGAGCCCGTGTCCAGAGAAAGTGGAAGGTGCTCACTGACGCAGCCTAAGGGCCCTGCCTCCGCCCCTCTTTTTTGAGTCACACTGAATAACAAACACTTCTGCTGGTAGCCAGAGTTGTGTGTCATGAGCTCCCTGGGGGGTGTTTCTGCAGAACCCATGGACAGGGCCCCGGTTAACTGGTCTTGGGCGGGGCCGCGGCATGGTTTTTGTTTTGTGTCTTTAAAACTCTCTGGTGAGTGTCTTGTGCAGCCGTGTTCAAAGGAGACCACTGTTGTTTTGGTTTCTCAGGCCTGCTAGCATTTCCCATTTACTTTCCACCTCCTGGCCTGGATTTCCGGCCTTATTACATCTGGAGCCGGCCACTGCAGTTGTAACAGTTATGCGTGTTGGGCATTGTTTTAATGTAGACACACGCAATTGCTAAACCCAGCATCGGCTCCTATGAAACACTTTTATGTGGATGAGGTGCAATTCCACCCAAAGGCGGAAGCTGCTGGGAGACAGGTAGAAACACCTGAAGGGTGTCTGGCATCAGGCAGCAGTGCTTTGTGCCCCCCAGAAAAGAGAATCATCACACCACTAGGAATCCCGGATTAAATGCAGAACAAAGGAGGGTGAGGGTGATTGAGAGGGTTCCTTCCTCCCACGGGGGCTTCCTGGGTTTGAGAGGCTCTGAGACTCACCATTTGTTCCCTGAAGAGCTAAAATAGAGACTCAACACACAAGGGAGGGAGACATCGTCAACGTCAAACGCTCTCTCTTGCCACTTACAATTCGCAGTTCCCCAAAGACAAGACACCCTCTGTCAGCCGGGACTTGCACACTGGGACAGCCTCCCCTTCCCAGCTCTGGGTTGGTGGGTCGCTGGCTGAGTCTACGGTACGTCATTACCCCCACAGCTGCCTGAGTCAGTGACCTAATCATCTCGGCTTGACGGCCAGGATGGTCTTATCTCCAGGAAGGAATACAAGATGGCTGTGCTAAGGAAAACGAGCCAGTGGGAGAAAGACGGACACGCACCTAGGACTCCACTCACACGTGGACTCTAATGAACAAACTCAACAAAACAGAGACAGACCCATAGAGAAGAGACCGACAGCTGTCAGGGTGGGGGGTTGGAAAAGCTGAAGGGATTAGGTAACCCTCCCTTCAAAACAAACCAGACTCATAGACAAAGACAACAGTATGAAGATTACCAGAGGGAAAGAGGGGTGAGGGTAGGTAGGAGAGGGTGAAGGGGGGACAAATTATGACGGAGGGAGATCAGAGTGGGGTGGTGAACACACTATGAAATACACAGAGGGTGTGTTACAGAATTATACACCGGAAACCTACATAGTTTTATTAACCAATGTCACCCCCCTAAATTCACCAGAAAAAAAAGTGGCAAATTAAAAACACACTTACCCCCACCATCAGGATACTATACTAGTCTGTGCAAGTGGAAGAAGAAAACACAGATACTCTTTGCAGAGGCATTTTTTAAAACTAGGACTTAAAGAAACTCCAAAGATAACATTTAATGGCACCTGAACAAGTAACAAATTACTAACTACATAACAATATGAGCTCTAATGACTAATAACCAGCAAAATTTAAAGGAAAAACAACTGTGGTCCCAGATGTTTAAAAACTACACATAGAAAGTCATAAACTATCAAACATACACAAGAATATTTTGAAAATGTGAGTAAAAACAACTACTAAAATTGACAACATCTAAAAAACAGAATGTCTAGAAAGAAAAACTTAGTAATTGAAATTAGAATTTTAGTGTCTAGTTTAAACAGTAAGATATTCATAGCCAAAGAGTGAAAGGTAGATGTGAAGACATTATCACAAAAATGCTGCACAGAGAAAATAAGATGGAAAATGTAGAATATAAATTAGAAGATACTGAGGAGGTCTGATAAGTGCATGATTAGATTTTCAAAGGGAAATGATGGAGGAAATAGGGAAAGACAATATTTGGGGGAAGTAGAAACTGATGGAAATAACATAATATCCAAGAATGGCCCACCCTCCAAATTTTAAACAGAAGAAGCCTATCTCAATATGAGTGAAAGATAGGAAGTTGTTGAAGCATTCAGAGAGAAGAGATGTATGATGTATTTACAATGAAAAAGCCAATCACATTGATAGCTGACTATTCTACAGCCTCGATTCTCTCAAAAATAGTTTTGAGGTCAAAACTACTTTCATAATGATACTGCGCTCATTCTCTCTGCTGAGGGGAACTTGCTCTTTATTTATGATATATTGATTTGTGTTTTTCTCTTGTACTTCTTGGTCTGGCTCTTTTAGGGAGGAGTAAATTTTGATCTTTTCAAAGATTCTGCTCCCGTCTTTGTGAAGTTTCTCTCGCCTGTGTCTGCTTTTTAGCTTCATTGATTTCTGCGTTTTAGTGCTTCCTCCCACTCTGCTCTTCGTTCACGAGCCTGGAAGGGTGGACGCGGGTCCCTGGCTTTAGAAGCACCAAAGGGAGTACCTATCTGTCCCTCTGTGAACTGCCTGGCCTGAAAGTATCTCATGAATGTTGATTCGCACCATTTTTTTTTTTTTTTTTGCCATTCACTCCGGAATGCTTTATAATACCTCTTTTGTTCTCATCTCTGGCTCCTGGATTGTTTAAAAATGTGTTGTCCTATTTCCAGACACTTGGATTTCCCTAGAGATCTCCTTGTCATGTTCTAAATTAGTTCCATCACGGTCAAAAACATTGTATGTTCTCAAGTCTTTTAAATTTATGGAGCTCCATGCTATGGCCGAGCAGAGAGTCTATGCTGGTGAAAGCATCATACAATGTGACCTTGAAAAGAACGTGCATTCTCCAGTTAGTGCTTGTAGGTCCTAGAAACGTCCCCTAAGTCAAGGGCTTGCCAGTCTTGTTCAGATATTTCAGATTTCACTTGTTTTTGTGTAATTTTGTTGTATTACTGGATGCTAAGATCTTCTGCTACTTGTTTTGAGGCTCACGCACATGGATTCTGATGTAGAACTTGTTTGTTTTCTGACGGTGTGATAGACCATTTTATCTGTCATTGAACTAGGAATCCTGGTCTTTTTATGCATATTCATTACTTTGGCAGGCAAATAATGATGCCTTGTGCTCTTACCCATCCTGAAGGTCACGGTGTATAAATGAGAGTGTTTAGCACAATAGCATGTGAGTAGTTGTTATCCTGGGCAAGGTTACCTTTCTGTACAGACTCCTATTTACAGTTTATGTTGCTGGAGATGGAGTTAGATTGGGACTCTTGGTTCTGTCCATCCCCGACCCCGCCCCGTGTACGGCGGTGTGAACTCTGAGCTGAGGCCCAGGGGGTGCCTATGCCAGTGCACATGTGTCCCCCAGAGCCTCTGCTCTGTCCTCAGCATCATGAAATTTGCGTCCTGGTGGCAGTCACTTCATGACCTTGGGCTTTCTGGACTGGAGGCTCTCACACAGCAAGACCTGTTGTTCAGAGAAACACTGCTGTGTCCATGGCTACAGACTTGCATTACCATAGTACCATTACTGTAGTGATGATCGCAATGAGAAGAACCGCAATGAGGAAATCCAGGGTCTGCAGGCCTGTGTATAGTTTTCAAAGCATTAATAAATGAGGATTATCGTTATTGTTGAAATGCAATCATGAGCAAATTCAAGCTTTGGTCCCCCCCCTCCCCTGCTTGGACAGCAGCTTCTTCATTTGCAGAAGTGAAGTCCAGAGACACCCAACCCACTCAAGGGTAGAGCCCTTTGAATTCTTAAGTGAAAGCCTGTTGTCCCAGAGTCCTCAAACATATCTGTTATTTGAGTGGAAGAGGAAATAAGTGAGTTATTCTTTCCTTGAAATGAGCCCTCATAGAATTGAACACTATGCTGCATTAATTTTACATTGGTGTATTTCTCTTCCCTAAAACATGGAAGAATTGAATAGAGACAAACAGAAGTGGACTGTTATATTCTTGGAAATCACCTAAATATACAAAAGCAAGGGAAGCCTTACTAAGTAAATCTCTAGTGCATACCCCTTCTAATTTTGGATGCTATTTTGAAATTGAAGTGTTGCTATGGGTTGAATTGCGTCTCCCCAGAAAAGTTATGTTGGCATCCTGACCCCTGGACCTGAGAAGATGACCTTACTGGAGACATGGTCTTTGCAGGAACCATCCAGTTAAAATGAGGCCATTAGGGAGTGTCCTAATCCAGCGTGACTGGGGTCCTCACGAAAAGAGGGCATTTGGACACAGACACAGGTACAAGGAGAACGCTTCAGTGATGAAGGTGGCAGAGAGCTTATCTGTCACCCAGGAATGACAATGAAGGACAGTAAACCACTGGGAATGAGGAGAGGCCAGGAACAGCATCCCTCATGGCCCTAGGAAGGGGCCTGCCCTGCTGACACCCAGGTCTCTGGCCCGGAGCCTTCTGAGCTGTATAAACCTCTGCTGTTTAACAAGCTATGGAAGCGATCCCTGAAAGTACAGTCTTTAAATCTCTGTTGTTTAAGACAGTCAGGCCACAGAGGCCCTAGTGAGTTCCTCTGGGCACTCAGACACCTACTTATTTTTCCAGATAAGAAGACGTTGCTGCTCATACTATTTGTTTTTCTAATGAAATAACCAGCAGCTATATTTTAGGAAGAAAAACCCTTGTCAAAAATCAAAACATCTCATTTATCCTACATTTTAAAATTTGTAATATAATTTCACAGTTTCTTTTATGAAAATAGCATCCTCTCCATAGGAAAAAAACCCAATATTTTCATTTCACCATGTTCTAGAAAACATAAAATGACCAATGCGACTTTGGTCCTAACAATTGTAAAGTTTTTGTACAGAATTTACATATTCATTTTAGGACCCCAGTCTTCGAGAAACCATCACAAAGATGAGGATGAAAGCTCCCGAGTGAGCAAAACGGAGAAGTCAGCCTGGGAGATAAAACAGGGAGCTGGAGTCCGTTGCACACTCGCCCAGCACGGGGGACAGAACTCAGGAGAAGAGGGAGAAGCAAAGAGGATGTCGCGGCAGACTCACAGGGCGACCCCCAGGGGACCACTAGAATAGAATCATGGTCTGTATGCATTTATTGGCGCCATGATGCCCTCTCATCTTTACTCTGGGAATGGACACGAATAACTCACTCAGCACCAACTATCGCTACTGTGTGCTTTAAATTATTTAGCTGGCTCAAAACGCTGAACAACAGGGTCCGTGTAGAGGATGCCAAACCTGTGGCCATCAGCAAGCAAACAAAAAATACTTCTTTAGGAGCCTAATCATTAATTTCGATTTGATATAATAGTTCCACTGAAAGATGAAGCCCTCAACTGATAGATGATTCTGCCTTCTTTTACCCCCTTGTAGTGGGAAGTTACTAAACATGAAAGTGCACAAGTGGAATGAATTGATTTTCTGCTCTGAAAGGAAGTTGCATATGATAAGAGCTGTAGCAGCAAGAGGTTTCGTCTGTTTTTAAACGTTTACTTTTACAGAAACCTTTCCTTTTTGTTTTTAACTCTAGCTGCTCCCAAAGACAGATGTGTCTGTTCAACTGTCAGAAGAGCAGCTGCTCAGATTCGAAAATATTAAATCTGGGTGAAACTCCAAAGCGCAAACACGAAAGCTGATTGCACAGTCTCACTCGAAGCCACGCAGCTGGGCAGTGTGGGCACAGCCGGCTCACCTGAGCGGTGCCACCTCATTGCCTCGTGTGGCTGATTTAGGGCTGAACCCCATGCAGCTGTGCAAGCTTGGGCTGTCATACTGACTCACCCGAATACCCCACCCCGGGAAGGAACGCTACACACAGGCTTGTTTTCAAAATGTGGCCGACTCACTCCTTCACTATCACACTGTAGCCAGGAAATACTGCTAAGGGAGAATGTACACCTTATGGGGGTGCCCGTTCTGCCTATGGGGATCCAAGCCCTGCGTGCCCGCCCCTCTTGTGCGTTACAACAATCAAATCTGGGTAGACTACCAAGGAAAACAAAACAAATGACTCGAGGATCCCAGAAAGCAAACAGAAGCAGATGGGTGATGCAGACGAGTTCACACGCGGAGCGGCAGCCCAGTCCCGCGGGGACCTCCTTGTTTATCTGTTTCTCTTCTCGCGGCTTCGCACCAGGTAAACGACGTTTGCACACTGACAGTCTGCGCAGCTAAGGTGGTGACAGGAAGTCTGGCTATTTCTGGCCAGGGAATAATGGGGAAAAGCCAGAGAGGCCCGAGTGTGGCGGAAACCCGAGAGGAGGGACAGATGAAAAAGACAGGCCAACGCTCTGCGTAGAAACGCGTGAACCGTGTGCGCTCTGCACAGGCCCGAGGCCTGGGAGCAGTTTGCAGACCTCCAGCCTGCCACCCGGGGGCGCAGGTTTAAATGAGGCAGGTCCAAATCGCTCGGCCAGGGCTTTGAGAAGACAGCTGGGATGCGAACAGGCCACAGCTGACAGAAGGGGAGGCACACCTGGTGGCCTGATCGTCAGCCCATCTCCTCCAGAAATAAACCCAGCAACATCGTCCAGGGAATTAAAACAGATCCCAGATTCTACACAATATAACGTTCGCAATGTCCAGGATGCACTGGAAATGACAGTTAACACACCCCAACTGAGAAAATGTGAGCCTCTCTCAACGAGATATTGATTCTGGGCTGACTCACTTGTTGGAAGTGGCAGAGAGGGATGTGAAGGGGCTTGGATAAACGCGATCGATGAGGTGAAGAAACACATTTGAAATCATTGAAAAAGTAGAAATTATTAGTAGAGGACTAGAAGTTCTAAAAAGGACAAGATGGAAATTTTACAAATAAAAATATTATTTAAATAAAAAACTACTGGAAACTCATGAACACAGTTGGTTTAGTCTTCCAATTATGGTGATATTAGCACTAATCATAATTCCATGGCTCAGAATAGGGCCATGAAAAACTTTGAATAAAATGATCTTAAAAGGCTGGTAAAAATCAAATGACCATTTTAAGTATTTTAAAATAAATCATGTATTTCATTTAGGCTGAAAAACAAGAGCACACAATTTTTATTTCTAATAGAGAAATTTCAGTTCTTTATAAGAAGGCAAGCCTCATATTTATTTTTGACATATTAAATATCCCGTAAAAAGACAAGCATTAACCCACTAATGTCTTAGCTGTCTAAAAAAATTGCTGAGAGTGTCACTGTAAGAGGCCTGACAGTCGCCATTCTTTCCTGACAACAAGTACAACTGAAAAAGAAGCAACTTACAAAAGTCAAGGTCACAGAGCAAATGACTGCACCCAAACCTGGAGGGACAGACAGGCAGACACAGAGTCACAACTCACTGGAGCAAGACTCAGGGGCCCACACCTCCACCTGGAACGTCCAGGGCAGGGAGCCCTGAGCTCTGGCTGACAAACCGCTGGGGCTCAGTGCAGACAAGTCCCTGAATGAGACAGTACAAGGGGGCCTGTCTTGGGTGGGCCTCCCCTCCACATACCTGTGAGTGTAACTTCGAGGAGCTCGGCGAGGAGCTCGGCGAGGAGCTCGGCGAGGAGCTCGGCGAGGAGCTCGGCGAGGAGCTCGGCCAGGATCTCAGATTAGAGCAACACCCCCACAAACTCCCAGCAGGAGGAGGGGGAAAGGAACTGTTTTGGAACTCATTTGAGCCCTCTGTGCTTCTTAAAGTGTGCCTGCAGGTGAAAGTAATTGCCCAGCCTCCTCCCCATGGGGTTTGCTCAGAGCCTAAATGACTGCGGGGAAGGGAAACACCCACTTCCAGCCAGGCCTAGCCTTCCACCTGGGAGGAGGAGAATACCCCGCTGAAGTCCGAGCCGGTCATCCTGTGCCTCGTAAGAACGGGAGAGAGAGAAACACACCAGCAAGTCACAGTCCAGAGTCACAGGTTCACGTGGGGACCTACTCACGTGGCCAGAGCACCTCCCTCCCCCACACCTCACCACCATGGAACCGAAGGGCTGTGTACAGCAGTCCCTTTTACCCAGGGGGTCAAGGAAAAGATGTGTGAGGTCTTCGCAAAGGCAGGAATCGCAGTGTGGCGAGGCAGAGCAAACCTCCAGAGATGCCAGGGACATGGGCGTTGTCACACCGGGAATTTAAAACTGCAGTGGCTAACTTGCTGGGGATCTAATGGAGGGGTCATGTGGTCAGAGAGAAGGAATCCCAAGAAAGGACCAAAGAGACATGCTAGTGGGAAAAACCTTGTCACCGAAATGACGAATGCCTCTGATGGGCTTGTTACTGGACACAGATGACGGAAGAGTCTCCTAGCTTGAGGAGAGAGCGATAGAGCCCTCAAAATCTGAAAAGCAAAGAGAACAACGGCTGGAAAAATTATCTGGAGACTGTGGGACAAGCGCAAAAGCTGTAAACATATGTGTCATGGGAACACCAGAAGGAGGAAGAGAAAGGAGAAGAAATATGGGAAACAAGAATGATGGAGGATTTTCCCCTAAATGGAAGTTTTACACCAAACTGCAGATCGAAGAGACCCTGGAGCAGAGTAGATGCCGCACACATACACACACGCACACACACGCACACACATGCACTGGGGCAGCGACCCCTGTTCCAGTAACTGGGGACTTGTCTTGGCACTGCTGCCCGTCCCAGCCCCAGTGCTCACTGTCACGTAGTCCCTGACACATGGAACTGTTTTCTCTCCCTCTGTCCTCCCCTCAGTTGGAGAGGTGACCCCGGACCTCATGGGAGGTCACCAGGCACTCGCCTGCCCTTGCAGTGGTTTCCCCCCATTGCCCCGAGGGCAAGAGTCCCCGCACCAGGAGTTTCTCCCGGATCTTGTTGGATCCCCAGTGTTCCATTGGAGCATCACGGAAGGCCTGTCACTGAAGGCCTCTGGGAAAGAGCTGGGGCTGGGTGCAGACTCTGTACATGGCCAGGGTCCCTGCCGATTGTCACCATCCTGCTAGTCCTTGGTAAGCTATACACATTCTTCAGAAAGGCCTCCATTTTCTTATCACGGATGGACACCTTCTACCAGGTGGAAGCTCTTCGGGTCTCTTCTCCCCTGGGATTGCTTCTCACTCTCCAGCTCTTGTTCGCTGGCATTTCTCTGTGTCCTCGACAGTCTGAAGGGTTCTGAGAAATCTGATGTTGTCCATTACCTTACTCCCCTGGTCAGTACTGGACAATGGCGGTGACAGTCTCTCATACTTTCTGCTCCTGAGGAGAGGCAGAAGTCTCCGAAGTGGAGGGATTGTTATATTTTTTAACTGGAGGGGCCTAGCAGGCCTGTTGAGGTAAGGAGAGTATTTCTGGAGCCCCACAACCAAGCAGAATCTCTGCTATAGAAAATATTTTCAAAATATAAATGTGCTGATTTTAATTAGCAGCGAGATCTAAGCTTGCTTTCGCTTAGGTAGTATGCCTGTGTAGGTCTCTGTTTCCAGATTCCGCCCATTTCTATGGAACTCCGTCAAGTCTTTGAGCTGAAGCATATATTCAGAAACAATTCAGAAAACGTGTCACAGCCTACTGAAAATGCTTGTGATTTTTGGACCCATTTTTGTATAAGTTGCTTCAGACATCGGAGTTAAAATCACTTCGAAGCAAAGTTGAAATCAGAACAATGGGGCATGGGCCTGGAGTTTCTACATACGGAATCAGAATTTCGAATAGTTCTGAGGTCGGAAATGAGAAGGAGCACACTTAACCGCAGCTGATCTTGAAGCTCGTGTTTCAGGTGTTGACACTCTCTAGTATTTGCTACGGAGTCTGTCTGATGCCCCTGTTTGAAGATATGGATGAAAGTCAAGCCTACTATGGTGTTTTCAACGTGCACTCGTCTGAGAATAAGTCCTAGCCTGAGTCTGAAACACATTCCTGGGAGGCGAGTACTGTTCTGGTGACTACTTTCCTGCCTGGGAAACTGGAGAAACAGATGTAGTTAGTGACCGAGCCTTTACGACTTGTTAGAGGTAGAGTCAGTCGGCTGGCCTCTACGGTCTGTATTTCCGCGTTTCGTTTGACCGCTGCAGCTCAGATAGCAAACGTACAGGTCAAATAACATCTCCAAGTTAGGAGTTGAAATAATGTAATTTTATTAGGTTTTAATGTTTATCTTTGAAATAGCAGTTCTGTAGTTATAAATTCAAATGTATTTAAACCATAACCACTGCTTTTTCTTTAGAATGAATTTAACTAAGGTGATACGTGATTTACTGATTACCATTAGCATTTTTGTCTCTAACATTTTGCTGTTTTTTGTTCTATTTTAGAATTACTAAATTTACCTGAACACATTTTAATTGGCTTATCCACAAGGTGGTATGCAGAAGTCCATTTAATAAACACAAAGAAATAGGCCCTGGCTGGTGTAGCTCAGTGGATTGAGCGTGGGCCTGCGAACCAGACGATCGCGGTTCGATTCCCAGTCAGGGCACATGCTTGGGTTGCAGGCCAGTTTCCTGCAGGGGTCAGTTTCCTGCAGGGGATGCACCAGAAGCAACCATACATTGATGTTTCCTTCCTCTCTCCTTCCCTTCCCCTCTAAAGATAAATAAATATTAAAAAAATAAACACAAAGAAATAAAAAAAAAAACTATGTAAAGCCATGCTTTTATTTACAATATTGTATTTTTAATGATTGTTTTGCAGCAGCTTGGAAATGTCCCCCCCTCCCTTCTATACATGGAGAGGGGCCTATCCCCTTATTTTTGTCAATGACCCAATCAGCTCATGGAGAACATTTGGGGAGGGACACACCAGTTTTTTCTGCCTCTGAAACCCGCGCTCACATGAGGACAAGAGAAGATGCAATGGAGGGTGAAGAGCAGATTCTCCTTTGTCTACCCTTTCCGACTGTCTGAGCCTTGGGTGGGCTCTTAGGTGGGCTCCACAGGGCCACCTGCTCATGTGTGGGTTCCAGCATGGGGACAACACAGCTCAGAGGCCCCCAGATAAAATGGCCCTTTTGGGAGACATTGTTTTAGCCACTGGAAACCTAAGACTCTCTGGTAATCACTGATGCATACATTCCGTGTTTTGTTTCTAAGTCTCATTTGCTGAATTTCATGTCTTGATTTTTATAATGTTGGATTTGTTCCCCTTCAGTGTGGTTTCTTTGCTGTCTTTTCTTAGTTTTATTGACTTTTTAAAAATGTTTGGTGAATAAGAGCTCTCTCTTCCTGGAGGGCCCACAATGAAAGGGAAGCCCTGTGGTCGCAGAAGAACATGACCTAGTCTGACCTCTGCACCTCTCCCCATCCCCTCCATCCCTGCAACACCCACCCCTCCCCCCATGGTTGGGAGGTCCTGGAAGCTCTATCCCAGGCTGTGGCCCTCATCCTGAAAATGTACCTCCCCTCCCACTGGGCGATTCTAAGCAAGTGCTGTCACGGGGTGGGTAGGAGTGGATTCAGAGACCCCTTTTCTAGTTCTTTCCTTTTTTCCCCCTGTAACCTGGGATTCCTTTGGGCTCTATTCTGCTTCTTTCTCAGACTCCACTATTTACATTCAGAACCCTTCTCAGACAGCAGTTTACATTTCGAGAGCAGTTTTCAAAGTTTAACCTCAGAGTAACTATAACAGCTGCTTGCTGTTGGTGACGAGGTGAGAACAGTTCCCGTCTGTCCTTAATGAATTCCCAATTCATCATTCTGACAATTGGTCCTGACCCCTTCTTTCTGAACCTGAATATGTTTGGAATTGCTTTTACTCCTCTAGTTTTTTGCTAGACATACTTTGGCCTGTGGTTTTTCTCCTCTCCCCCTCCCCACTCCCCCATCAGCAACACGATGATGTTGCTTGCTTCCTGTTTGCCAAGGGTTCTTCCAAAGTCTGCTCTGCTTTTCCGAGTTTCCAGGGCTCCGACAAACGTGTTTCATTATTTCATGGCATTTCTGTGGTTTTAAAAATGTGCTTCGTGAAAAGGGTGGAAACCTCGGACATTGATCTCTCTTGCTATAATTTCCCACTTGTATTCTTATTTATGATTTATGCCATCATTCATGTTTTAGCTGGCACACGGAAACAAAGTGGCAAAACACATTAACAAGGTGAATTAAAATTCTTTATGGGCAGGGACTTACACCTTGTAGACACCATACATCCACTGCGTGCCTGATAAACAGTATGGAACATTTTTAAAAAAGTGTTTAATTCTGATTATCGTGCCATAGAATTACAGTGCTGGTAGAGAAATCTAATCCAACTGTTTTCTTTCCACAAATTATAAGTCAGGGAGCGAAATCCCATGCAGGGAGACACACACCGAGGTTTCCCAGGACAGGGTGGGGATGTGGCTTCCTCAGTCCAGAGTTTATATTCTACACAATCCCTTGTGACAATCACTTTCATTCCTGGGTGGATAAGATCCTGACTTCGAGAGCTTGGGAAATTAAGTTTCAAATAAATGAATTTAAAAATGGGCAAAAGTGGTTCCTTTGAGATCATATGTGTATATATATATACTTTCAAAATCATGAAGACTTAAATTCAGTGTTTCTCCAACAGAATAAATGTAGAAATACGGACAATTGGCTGAAATTTCCACTTCTCTCTGTCTTTAGAACCTGAGTTTCTATTAATGGCTATCATTTAATTACTCATGATAAATGGTCTTGACAACAAAGAAATTCAATTAAAAGAACAAATGATTGAGGAATAGAGGGAAATAAGTCATTTCCCTGCATTTTCTTTTAAGCCTGAGACTCCACCAGTGGGTTGGCACTGTGTCACATGGGACAGCGCTCGCCCTCTTGGACGTGCTCCCGGGCCACCAGGCCCTGCTGCCACAGGCGTGTTCTGCAGCGTGCCCTGCATGTGTCACATGTGTCTGACGCCCACAGCAGGAATAAGTCCTTTNTGTAGAAATACGGACAATTGGCTGAAATTTCCACTTCTCTCTGTCTTTAGAACCTGAGTTTCTATTAATGGCTATCATTTAATTACTCATGATAAATGGTCTTGACAACAAAGAAATTCAATTAAAAGAACAAATGATTGAGGAATAGAGGGAAATAAGTCATTTCCCTGCATTTTCTTTTAAGCCTGAGACTCCAGCAGTGGGTTGGCACTGTGTCACATGGGACAGCGCTCGCCCTCTTGGACATGCTCCCGGGCCACCAGGCCCTGCTGCCACAGGCGTGTTCTGCAGCGTGCCCTGCATGTGTCACATGTGTCTGACGCCCACGGCAGGAATAAGTCCTTTTTGAATTTTCATTCTTCCACTGCCAGAGGACTGCTTCAGACTTGTGTCATTCAAGGACAGACCCCTCGGGCGATGTAGCATAATACAGTGGGAAAAGCCACCGCCCCGGCCCCTGCACACAGGTGACGCCAGGAACACTGGTTCCCAGGACCGGCTGAGCTCCCCTGCCGCCCGACGACACACCCAGGAAACGCTCTCTAATGGGATGGCCATGGGAGCATGTTGTGCGCTCATTTATTTTATAATTAGAAGGGCTTTTTTTTAAGTAAATTTTTTTTCATGTTATACCAGACAAGGAAGTATATTCTTGGCCAAAGAAATGTGTGTATCCTTTCTATGACTCTCTGGTATCTGTTCTATCTTTGGGGTCATAACACACTTTAATATGTTCCTTTGGATAATCTTGGGTTCTCTAGGTCACTTAGATATGAAATGTTGCATTGGGTGCCCATATTCATAATCCTTCCACGCTCTCCTAAACTTCAAAGTATTGCAAGGAGAAAAGCTTTGCAATACTTTGGTATAAATAAGTTTCAAGGGAGACAAAACATTTTTATCAGAAGAGCGATTGATAGGCACAGGGAAAAACAGCAATTTTGAAGAAGAAATAAATATAAATGTTTTCATACATTTTCTTTTAAATTATAAATAAACGCATAGAGGACCTATAAAAGCTGACAAAGTCACTTTATGGACACTGAAATATTCCAGTACTTTCATAGATATTACACTTTACTTCCTCAAATATCATCTAAAGGCAATTCAAAGTATATATACATGTTTGGGCATGTGAGCTCATAATCATATGAGCCCCTAATTTAGCCTCTAATGTAGAGCTCTGAAGTCAGTCACCTGGACACTTTAAAATGTTAAAAGATTACTTTTCTAATTAGTACAAAAATAAGTCACTGCTCTATTTATTAACCATTTGTTTTGCTGTAAAAATCTGGTAGTTTGAGCAAAACTTTTGCAATTTTTAAAATATATATATATTTTATTGATTATACCATTACAGTTGTTCTATTCCCCGCATTCATTCCCCTCCACCCACACACTCCCTCCCCCACCCTTCTCCCCCCTTAGTTTATAACCACGTGTCTCAAGTTCTTTAGATTCTATATTTCCCCCACTATTCTTGCCCTCCCCCCTATCTGTTTTCTACCTACCCTCTATGCTATTTTCTGTGCCTTCTCCCCCCTTCTCCTCCTCCCACCCCCCTGTTGCTAACCCTCCATGTGTTCTTCATTTCTATGGTTCTACTCCTGATCTAGCTGTCCTCTTGGTTTGCTTTTGTTTTAGGTGTGGTTGTTAATAACTGTGTGTTTGCTGTCCTTTCACTGTTCATATTTTTCATCTTCTTTTTCTTATATAAGTCCCTTTAGCATTTCATATAATAAGGGCTTGGTGATGATGAACTCCTTGAACTTGACCTTATCTGAGAAGCACTTTATCTGTCCTTCCATTCTAAATGAAAGTTTTGCTGGATAAAGCAATCTTGGCTGTAGGTCTTTGGATTTCATGACTTGGAATACTTCTTTCCAGCCCCTTCTTGCCTGTAAGGTCTCTTTTGAGAAATCCGCTGACAGTCTGATGGGTACTCCTTTGTAGGTGACTGTCCCCTTATCCCTTGCTGCTTCTAGGATTCTCTCCTTCATTTTGGTCTTGGCTAATGTAATTATGATGTGCCTTGGTGTGTTCCTTCTTGGGTCCAACTTCTTTGGCACTCTCTGAGCTTCCTGGATTTCCTGGAAGTCTATTTCCTTTGCCAGCCTGGGGAAGTTCTCCTTTATTATTTGTTCAAATAAGTGTTCCACTCGTGGCTGTTTCTTTCCCCCTTCTGGTACCCCTATAATCCGGATGTTGGAACGTTTAAAGATGTCCTGGAGGTTCCTAAGCCTCTCCTCATTTTTTTGAATTCTCATTTCTTCATTCCTTTCTGGTCGGATGTTTCGTTCTTCCTTCTGGTCCATTCCATTGATTTGAGTCCCAGTTTCCTTTCCATCGCTATTGGTTTCCTGGACATCTCCCTTCATTTCAATTAGTTTAGCCTTCATATGTTCCTCTAATTTGTGACTATAGTCAATCAGTTCTGTGAGCATCCTGATAAACAGTGTTTTGAATTGTGCTTCTGAGAGGCTGGCAATTTCTCAGTCGCTGAGAGTTATCGGCTCTGGGACTTTGAGTTCTTCTTGCGCCATCTTTCGGGCTGTTCGTGCCTGTTCTGTAGCAGGATTGGAGCCCTAAGGTGTTCACCAGAGCAGGGCAACTAAGTCGCTGGGTTGTGACGTTGTATGTGGGGGCGGGGTCAACGAGGAACTATAGTGGCCCAACTGCTGCCCCGCTTCCCCGGCCCCCACAGGTGCTGCAGCTGCCACTGTCACCGGGCCCACGCATTTCGTTCCACTGCATGTGAGTGTGCCACCACCATCAGCCCTCGCCCCCTGGGGCCTGCGTGGTCCATCTCACTGTGTGCGAATGTGCGACCGCGGTCAGTCTGCCCCGCACCCTGACTGGTTCCGGGCTACCTGCGCGCCTAGGTCTGGGGATCTTTCCTGCCCGACCCTGCTCTGCTACTGGCTCCGCCCCTCTTACCGTCCCCGTTAAACGGTTAGTGGTTGTCAGACTTCCATATAATTCAATTTTCTGTTTTTTGGCTGTGTCTTTGTTCTCCAAACCTTTGTTGTATTCAAACTTGGTTGTGGGAGAAGGCACAGTGTTTCCACCTATGCCTCCATCTTGGTGGAAGTCCCCTTTTGCAATTTCTGAGAAAGACTGATAAACCTACAAATTCTGAAAGAAGGTTATATGTGCTTCAATGAAACGTAATATGAAAAGATGTATCTCGTGCAAGTTAACTTATTCTTTGAACTGTTGTCAGAGCTTCCTAGGAATATGAAACTTTTCTGAATGCACATTTGGAAGGATGCAGAGCACACCCATGGACGGACTACCCACCCACTCCTGTCATTTCAAGGAAATGCAAAAAAGCTGGGTAGGACTGATTTCTGTTCCCATGGACTCATTTCTAATGAACACACGTGTACCTCCAAAATCAAAGAGATACTGTGGCTGAATTCATCTACTCATCAAAAGGATTATTTACTTCAAACTGAGTCAAAAATTGTGTTCTTTAATCTCCAAAGGGGAAAAAGTAGGCTATGAAAATGATTTACTATGAAGGATTCAAGTTGCAATTTAAAAAATGAGCCCATGGAGCCTGGTGGAACTCTGCCTAGTGAACCAAGCAGGAAAAGCATTATAATGAACTGTTGGGAGACAGGCAGATTGATGGGGACCCCTGCCCAGCTTTCCTGTTTGAAGATGGTTGCCTGTAGCAGCATTAATTTACGTCTTGCTCTGATATAGATTAAAACCAAAAATGATCCCTACATTACTAAGCAATACTGATGAAGAAAAATACCATTTATATTCAGTATATCAGAAATAAGATGTACAATGCATTCTGAAAGTGAATCAATTTTACTTTAAAAGTAAAAGATTAAAGGGATGAAAAACACCATTTTTTAAGTCGTCAGTCTACAGTATCATTAATATATGTTAATAGCCAAGTAAACTTCACATTCCAATGTTGATACAATAGGTTAGCAGAGTACAGAGGAGTTTTAGATTTTAGTGAAAATACTCTGTTTGGTAATACGATACATGTCATTATGATTTGCCCAGACTCCTAGAATGCATGACACCAAGAATGGAACGAGATAAACTATAATCTTTGGATGATGATGTGTTAGCGTAGGCTCATCAGTTATAACAAACGTACCACTCTGGTGGGGGATGTCGGTAATGATGGGGGCTGTGCATGTGTGGGGGGAGGGTGTCTGTGGGCAATCTCTATCCCCCCTTTTCAGCTTTGCTGAACCTAAAACTGCTCTAAAAATGAAGTCTTAAAAAGTGATGTTGACATAGTTTTAAGTGTAAAGAAGAAAATTAAGTGGTTGAGCAAAATTTAGAGGCCCAACATTAAATGTGTATGTGTACACATGTGTACGTATTCACATGATTTATGGATCACAATTTATCAAAGGCACGTATGACAAACTCTTTTGGGAGTTTTTCAGTGTCACGTGAGATTTGAACTCATTGGACACCGAGAACTCACCGTATCAGAGCTGAGTAGTTCAATCTAAAATGGCTTCCCATTCCCAGACAGAGGTAGGTATTTCCACATTTCAGGTGGTGAGAATGACTCTACCTTTGTAATGGAAAGCAGCTACTGAGAGCGTTTAGGGTTAGAATTTCAGCCCTGTCAGTCAGTCGCTGTGTCCAGCTGTTTAAGTAACTGGTGTGTCTGAACTTCAGTCTTTTCACCTGTGATGGGGATCAGTAGCTCCCTGCCGTCAAGGTCGTTCATGATAGAAAAGGCTAAAAGCGATGGAGCACCACCTGGGTGTACACACTGGGCCTTGCACACATTCTACAGAATCATCCAAACAATCCTGCAAAGTCACTCTTAGCCTTTGAGTCACTATCAGCCTTTTATTTCTACCAGTGAAGACCTGAGAACTAGGGAGAGTGAGTAGCTTGCACCAAGTCACACAAAGGTTTTTCTCCTTTTCCATTTGCCCTGGAGCTTACTCGGAATTGCTAAAAAGAAATTGATCTCATCTCTGTTATTTTTCTAAGTCATCTCAGTGTAATTCTAAATCATATTCATTTAGAAAGATCATGACATACATACATAGCAGCACAGTATTGTTTCATTTTCCCATGCCTAAAAAAGCCCTTCATTTTGTGAGTGTGTGTGTATGAGTGCATGTCCATGTGTGTGTGGACATGAGAGGTATGTGTGTACAGTGTCTGTGAGTACGAGTGTGTGTGCCTGTGTGTGCAAATGCATTGTCATGTGTGAACCACTGTCAACAGCATTCATGGATTATTTGGGAAAAGTTTCTCAGGAATAAAGGCAGAATTCTAGAAGGATCTAGTTATGTCCTTGGCCTATTTGATGAAAATGATGAGCCCATTTGTTTGCCAAATTCTGACAATTATTAGCTATTATTGCAAAAAACAATAGGCAATAAGATGGGTTATAGTTGTCAGGGACGCATAAATAGAAAGTTTTTGTTGCTATTCTAGCGACTAAAATAAATACCCTTCTGTGAAAAGTTTAAAAAAATCAACAATTTTGGAGTTTTGAAAATAATAATCCATACAATTACTGTTGAATTCCAAAGACAATTCTGCATGTGGTATCGCCATCCTGAAATGGAGTAAAATGTTAATCATTGCAAATTAGTTCACGATTAACAATAATGTGGAAGGAACTGGCAACAATAAAGTGATAATTAAAACTTTATTTAAATTTTCATAATCCTTTACTTTTGCTTTCTTTGCTTATCCTGGTTTTAGATTCTCATTTGAGCATGGAAATTGGTGGGCTCAGTGAAATCATTGCACGTCTCTCAGCAAGTAATTGAAATTATCTCAGTACAAATGTGCACACTCTTTGTCTGCATGTACCATCAGCTAGACAATCGGGACGGCACAGGGCAGCCCCTGTGGCTTCCTAATGAGCCCTTCACTCCAAGATTTCCTCATCTTCAGGCTCCGGCTGCCTGCAGCCTGCATTGTTGAGAGTGGCCTTCCTCTCGCTTCCAAAGATGTGGCCGATCTATCTGCACAGAGCATTGTGTTGCATTAAACCAGGAGGCTTGAACTCATCTGAGAATGTTAACAAACACTGTCATTTTGTAAAGTAAATAATCTTTGCATGTGAGAAATTACAAGAAGGCTGGAATTTGGTGCTGATTATTTCACGCCGGAAACGTTGTTGTAGAACAGATACAGACAGCATGGATTCGCATTGACCGTGTGAAGCTTGGCTATGGAGGGCGGCTCAGGGTTCCGCCTTTACTGGAATCGAACAACCATGTCTCAGGGCAGAGGAGAGACCCGCTCGTGTGCTGGCTTCCCACAGATGCAGGCACCGAGAAGAAGAGTATTTTTAATGGCTGAAGATAGTTTTCTGACTGTAAAAATGTGCCGAACTATAGTAAAGTTCACAGTAAAAATCAGGACTAGATGTACTAACAATGATTTAATATCAAGGAGTATTTGTTTTTTTTGATTGAGAAATACCTTTGATGGTCTCATAAAAAATTACTATTCCCGTCACCTCATCTTCATTCTTTCCCTTCTCTTTCTACCTCCCTTCAGCAAAACACAAATGGCAATAAAGTGATTTCATGGTACCGGAAGTATATTTTCTACACAAGCTAAAATTTGAAGCTAGTCTTTGCCAGGATTAGCCATCTCTCTTGGTCATACAGAAAAATGCATATATACATCTACCGCTACAGTCCCTGTTCCAATTTTGTTTGTTGTTCAATTTCAATTTTTTTCCTGTTATAGTATGTAGTCCAGGATCGTGTATTGCTTTGTCCTGACTCATTAGGCTCTCGTCTTTCGTAGTCCTAATATATTTGAAGAACGCAGCACAGTGAAAGCATGGAACAACCCCTCCCTTTGGGGTGTTTCTCTGTGTTGAATTCAAGCCGTGCAGTGGGGTGGAAATCTGTGTGAGTGTCCACCAGTGTCCTCCAGACTCACAGAATGGCCCTGGGTGCCTTGTGGGTGATGTTCACTTTGATCACTTCAGTAAATCATTGCCCGTCACTGGGTGATCGTTGTTTTTCCCTTGCAGCTCATGTTCATCGCCGAGCAGAGCTGTCTGGGACCAGAGGGATGTTCTGTGCCGCATCCACTCACCCCTCCTCAGTTAGCACCTCTGGTGCTTCTTCGTGTGAGAGAGTTTTGCTGTGGTGTTTACAACATTGTGATCACCTACGTCTATCATGCGTTGTGTACTCATTAGTTGTCATTCTGCACCGAGGAAGAGGTTGCCCTTTATCAGTATAGAATAAATGCTTTCCTCTGAGCATTAAAAAGAAGACAGGTACAAACAGCAGCACTATGTGTGACAGCCACGGTCTGGAAGCCGGGGAGTGCCCGCCAGTGGCAGAATGACCTTATACGTGCGCAGCGAGGCACACGCACTCCTCAGCCACAGAGACGGACAAGGCACAGCTGCAGTGAGCAATGTGGAGGCATCTCTCCCAAGAATGAGAAGGTGAAAGAACAGGCATGGAGGAGTCGTTGCCGAAGGCAGCAACATAAACGCCAAACTGCGACATGAGAATGAAGAAGCTCCGGTCAAACCCACATGTTGATGCAAACTTCATGGATGACCAAGCTTGCATTACTATATTTGGAAAATTATGGATTTTTCAGTAAATAACCTGAAACACTTGCTTCTCCAATATGGGGAAGATGGATGTAGCCTACTAGCTCACATTATCACAGAAATCAATCTCAGATAAATTAAACCTTTAAAGGTGAAAAGGAACCTTTACTTTTAGAATTAAACATAAGAGCATAAGAAGAACAGAAACAAATTTCTTAAGACTGAAAAGGATTTCCTTAAAAAATCAAATAAGGAAAAGTTCGATAAATCTGACTATATTCAAATTAAGGATTTATGTTGATTAAATGAGCCCC
Source organism: Sturnira hondurensis (assembly GCF_014824575.4). Lineage (NCBI taxonomy): Eukaryota > Metazoa > Chordata > Mammalia > Chiroptera > Phyllostomidae > Sturnira > Sturnira hondurensis. The sequence continues at coordinate 11,309,287 of NW_028091156.1, forward strand.
CTACAGTGAAAGTGAAAACAGATATTACAAACTAGAATAAGCTTTTTGCAACACATAAAATTAATATTGAATTGCTATCTTGAATGAAGTAAGGATTACAAAGCAATATGAAAAAGTCAACCCAATATACCGGTAGGGAAATAACATGAATGACCAATGAACTGATAAGGAAAGATGTATGTTAATTAAAACAGTAGGGTATTTTGTACCAACATCTTGGGGGCAAATACAAGACAATGCCAAATTTAAGTGAGGAGACAGAGCAGAGGGAGTTTCGAAGAAGTGGTTCTGCTGCGGATGACTCTTCCCCACGTAAGATGATAAACAGACAGAGAGAGGGAGGGGAGGGGGAGATATAAGGACAGGCTGGTGTACAGAGATAGAGATAGGATGCCCATGAAATGTTCTGTGGCCCTGAAAACTGCCTACATGTATCACAGAGTGCGTGTCTTTTTCATATAGACACTTATTTAGCCAAGAATCTTGCCACTATTTTGAAAATCACATCCCTTTTCACGGTCCGACAGTAAATTGAAAGTCCAGATTTCTGACACCATTGTCATTCACCTAATTGTCAGAAACTGCGAGACGGTACAAGATGTTCCTACTCCCGTCCGGTTGGAGTTAGAAGGCACCTCATACCACTGCTGCTTATTCCATAACCTGCTCCACGATAGGAAACATGACTTGGGGATGGGGAAATTGTGTCATTCCGCAGAAGCCCTGCTTCAGTTTTCTTCCTTCAATCTCAGCTTCCAGCCTGTCTGACTGCTCCAGACATTGGGATTTCCCCAGGTCTGGCTTTGAGTGGTGCCTGTCCACCGGGATCCACAGCAGTGGAAGGAGGTTTGGTCAATCCCCTGACCGTCTGACAGTCACTCCCTCCAGAGAGGGGTCAGGATGTGTCCCTTCTGCTTCCACTTTGCCCAGAGCACGGACTTAGTACTATGCACATGTATCTCAAACTGAACTAAGAATCCCCACAAGTAAATACAAAAGACCTCTCTCTAACGTATATTTGCATTAAAAAAGCTTATGGAGCCCACTAAGGATCTCCACTTGGTACTCTTAAGTGCTGACACCTACTGCAGTGCAACACATTCCAGAAGTTGTGGTGGTCAGGATGGGAAAGCAGGCAGCTTGTGTGTCTGTGTGTGTATGCGGGGTGTGAACACATACGCATGCATGTACACAAAAGTGGACTGGAAAAAGAACAAACAAAAAAGCAGACAGGCAGGAGCTCAACTTGCCCCTGAAAACGATGAACACAAATCAGTGCAGTCAGGCAAAAACCGCACATCTGGCGGATGAAATAAGTAGTCAGAATCAAAGAGATAAATTCAGAATAACACGCCTGTTCAGACAAACAGTTTAAACCAGGAGAGAGAAAATCTGGCAGCCAGAATGACACAGAAATCCGGGGTGGCAGGCACATACCCAGCACCCTTGAAGTGGGATTTAAAATTCTGCACAGATGGCTGTTACCGGGCAACAGGGAAGAAAGTTGCGAAGACAAGAGAAATGACACAGGAATGTTGGGCAGAAATCAGGTACCAGAAATAAGGTACAAGAGGGGACAGTCTCTTTGAACTTGACTGCTAGGACAAGGGGAAAAAGAAACGTTCTGATTTAGTAATCAATCATCCATGTATATTGAACTAGAGCATTTCCAGTAACATCTTCCTAAGTTTATATTTTTCCTAAGCCTGATGGTTTGGTAAATGAATTTAAATATGCAGGTGAGTAATAATCACAATTATTAAAGTATGTGCAAATATACCTATCACTTCCTGGGCAGAACCAAAGGAAGTACTTTATTCACATCTTCTGACTAAGTTCTCCAAGCAACGCTTTGTGTAGGTTACCACAGTGCCAAAGATAACACGGTCAATAAGAAAATTGTGATTCAAACCTAGAAATGTCATTCCTTTCACCAAGAAGATAGGAACGATCTCTGGAAAAGAGCCCTTTCTTGCCAGAGAACCTATTTTGTTGAGAATACTCACGATAATAGGCTTTCTGTGTCAGATCTAACGTAATCCCAACAATGGTCCTGTGGCATAAATATGGCCACACCTTTCCCCAGGTACTCCATTATGCCGGTTTTCCACACAAGGAATCAATGTACTATTCACATGTTATTAACAACCCCTATGACCTACCTAGTCATGTCATCTGCATGGACATGGGACAGAAGGAAAGCTCTAGGTCGTCATAGCGGATTTACTAGAATATCAAGCGTGTTTCAAGACTCGCGAGGAATGCACACAGATCTGCGTATCCCCTCATTCAAATCCCACTTTTGTTTTCGCTCCTATTTCTACTTCATGAGGGACAGATAACACTCGTGGAACATTGTCTCTGCTCAGTTACATTTTACATTCGTTATGGAAGTTAATTCTTAGACATATCTATGAGGTAGAAAATTCTGGGCTTATTTATAAATGCGTGAGTTGGGATTTGGGGGGCACTTGGAAAAATCGCACAAATTACTTAGTTATGCTACTTGAACTAGTATCATTATCATGGCCATTGGAGATGTGCATTGTTTTTTCAGTAGATGAACAAACATAAAGTTATGTCGGATCAAGCACCCGGCTCATGAGGGTCTAAGTGACATGGTGGGGTTCAAACCAGGTCCGTCTGTTCTGAAGCTGGGCTCTTCTGGACACATCACTCCAGGTGGTTACTTTGAAAACACGTATTTATATGCATATTTTAAACATACTCATATGCGTGCATTTTAAATACATGTAAATGCATATCCTTAAGGAACTTAAGTATTTAAAGCAATAAAAGTAACTTCTAAGGACTGAGATAGAATCAAATCCAGGGCACGTGGTGGAAATGGATGACCTCAATAAGCTGCTATGATCCCCACTTCCGGGCCAGGAAAACCCACAGTCCCAGCCACTTACATCCCACTCAGAGAGCTAATCCAAAGTGGTGGCTAACAGAAACACTTGTCTGCAGTGTGGACTGGCTGTAGCTGTGCAGACCTCATTAAGGACTGGTGTGCTCCCTGGAGATGCAAAGTCTACAACAAAACTCTCAAGTCTAAGAGAATTCTTTCACACGCGCTTGCTCATGTTGGAAAACCACACACACAGTGTAAATGAGATAAATGCCCTTGGAAGTTGCAGTAACTTTAAGTAATGGCTTAAATTTTCATTTGTAAAGGCTACAGAGTAGAAATGGAAACCCTGCTTTTTCCCTGTATTTCTGCTCAGCTGGGGCCTTGTAGTGCATTCAGGAAGTGTTTTTAGAGCGATCCATGATGGATTAAACACGTTTACAGAGCGCATGGCCAGGGGGTCCTAAATATACATATCAAAGTCCTCTTCACATATGAGAAATGTAGGTGAAGAATGCATGCAGACTACTGATAGGACTTTATTAGTACACAAGAAATAAGTCACTTATATGCTAAGACAACTCTAAATTTAAAGAGTTCAAGTCAGTAGGGAAAATCAGTGAGAGATGCGTGATTTCTGAATAGGTGAGGTTTGTTTAATGGACCTAAGACCTGCCCTGAAGTTAGTGATGGCCGCTGGAGCAATCTGACCAGAAGACAGGCTTCTGTTTCCTGGGCTCTGTCTTTCTCAGCAGTTGGTCTGTAAGGTGCGAGTGAGGCTGTACTTGAAGTAACGTGATCCCTGCAGACCCATCTAGAACACTTTCTGAGGTTTCTGGGCAGTTCCTTGGTGGAAAGAAGATTGTGCTTTTCTCTTCCATTGGATTCTCAGAATCTGAACATCCAGGAAGCTGACATCGTTGTAGAATTGACACAGGGACTGACGAACTAATGCATTGTTTAAACTGGGGACACGCACGGTGCTAATATCGACCTGTCTTTGCAGCATCTGTGGTCACTTCCAGATGCATGGGAGCTGTGGAAACGGTTTTGTCATAGTCACAGTGCCTCCTCAGCTGCCCATGGCGCCCACACTCGCTACACCAATGTCTTCTGCTCAGTGATTCCTTCATTCTGTCCCTGAATGGGGACTCACTGACTTTCCATTAGGCACAGGGCTCTGGGCGGAGCCTCAAGGACATGCGTGGCCCTCCCAGCAAGGAGTTCAAAGTCCCAGCAGGAGAGGAATGCAAGGTAAATGCATGATGGATGTCTTCGCTGGGTGATTTAAGAGAACAAAGCAAACAGATGTAATAGTCTCAGTACCCAGGGGAGGTGCTGGCATTTGAATGCAGTTTTGAAATTCAAAATACCTGACCAAGGAGGAAATTGAAGACACAGCCTGGCCCACTGGACAGCAGCCACATGTCTGTGCCCCCTCATCCCCGCACTTGGTCTTACCCACCAGTGTGGGCCCGGGGTTCTCCCTGCCTTGGTCTTCTCCCTGTCCTTGTCCCTTCCTGGGGTGGCGTTTCCTCTCACACCTGGGTCTCTTATCCTCATTGTTTATGGCCCAGAATACATATTCTTTCCACAAGGATGCCATTTCTGACAAAAAACACTCCTGTCGTTGGTGCTCAGGAATCTTCTCGTCACTTACTTCATCTACTTTGGATTACTACATCTGTGCTTGTTGGGCTTGTTCATCTACCATCCTTCCCACTGTGCATGCTCCTTGGAGACACAGGCTGTGACTCTTGTTCTCTGCTGTGTCCCCAGCCCCCAGCAAATCCCTTGGGTCACACTGGTTCTCCTTAAGGATTGCCAAATGTTAAAAAAAAAAAAGATGTATGTTTAACTATCGAGTGAAATAATAAATGAATTCAGGTGGGAACAAAGGATGTGTAAGGACATGGTATAAAATCAAGGGCCTGTCAGTAAGGCAGAGTTCAGAGCGTGAAGACCTGAGAAGGCACTTGAAAGCCAAATTTACTAAATGAGTAGTAATTCCAATGTACTTGGGTATGGGATCACGTTTCCCTTTCAGAATGCCCCCTTTGGCAGAAGCAGAGAGGAGGGAAGGAGAGTGAGGCAAATTGGAAGCTGGGGGCACCAGCTGCTGTGGACAGGGGAGGAATGGACCCATGGAGGAGGAGAGTGAAGGAGGAGTGATCAGTGGGCCAGAATGTCAGGGGTTCCTCGGTGCAATCTGAACTGGGCCCCAAACACCAAGGTCAAGGAGAGAGGGCCGGAGAGGCAGGTCACTGCTGACCTAGCGGATCTCAGATTTGTAGCCAAATCAGATGAAGCTGTTGGTAACCCAGGGAACTGCCATCTGGGATTGGCATCTGAAGCAGTGGGGGCAATTTTGCAGAACCGAGCCCTTAACCCACAGGAGGTGAAAGTGTCCCCAGGGAGACGGCATTAGCATTTGCACGAAATGGCAGGACACCCAGCTGGTGTCACAGAGGCTTGCTTTGAGCTGGGGGACCTCCCACATTTGGTGACTGGAAGCAGCAGAGGGGAAGTGGTCTGTGTGAGGCGTGAATAGGAGATGCAGGGCACGGAAAACTGGGTTCTTGCTACACAGGGGGAGTCTAAGAGTGTGTCCTTTACACTGTGTTGGAAACAGAACAAACTCTCCTTATGCTGCCTCGCACTACGCCTCAGCTCATGCACCTCTGCTTCCTTGGAACAACGTTTCTTGCATGTGGTTGGTTTAAACTCTCAAGCAGGGCAGAAGTTTCTGTGGAGGGAACTGGTCCCTGGCAGCAACACCAACTCTTTATGGAAGACGGAACTCAGTCTCAGGAGTGAATGGGTTTTACTTAGTTCTCCTTTACCCTGTTGCATTGTGCTCCTCTAAGGAAAGTTAAGTGACACATAAAAGAATTTGACGTTCTTATTTCATGCCGTAGAATGTGCTATGTGTTTACAAAAAGGAAAAAAAAGTCAGATTTTTACTTATGGAAAAACTAAGTCGACAACATTTAAATAAGATGGCTGTGGTATTTTTAGGGCTTTCCTTGCGAAATCAGTAGTCATTCTGTGATTAAAAAGCTAAGACATGTTTTTGACCCAGAGGCAGCCAGGACTGAATCCTCACCCCATTTGGGTGTGCAGCCCCTTTGGAATTCTTAAGGCAGAGACCTGGGCACTGATTCTGAGCCCCTGTGTGTGATCCCTCATAGAAAGCCCACGTGGGACCACAGATGTCTCTACAACAAAGCCTGGATGTACATCTAACTGGATATTCATTTCCATCACAAACCTGAGCATAAACAGAACAAGGTTTACAGGTTCCATAACAGAGGGCTTTTCTCCAAAACTAGCTTTGGAGAGAAAGTAAAAGCTTTAGTGGAATTAGAGTAGAACAAAGCACTTTTTCATTTGTTTGTTTGTAAAGCAGGCTTCAGGGTATTACTATCCAAAAAGCTAATCAAGAATGTTTCCACAAACTCTCATTAATCTTTATGCTACTTCCTGTGTGTGTGTGTACGTGTATAGAAAATGACAAATGAAAAAAAGAAAGTAGTCACTCGCAGGTGAACTTCACAGGAGTGGGTCTGGAGCCTTCGGGAAGCTGGTCGAACCCTCCCAGAAGCACTCCCAAGACCTGTGTGCTGCGCATACAGCCCTGACCAGGCAGAGCACCCTAATGACCCGCAGTAAACATTTTGCCTTGCCCCCAGAGAACCAGCTTCTTTGTGATGTAGTTCAAACAGTGGGGACACACTGCGGTTAGACCTCTAGAAAGGGTATTGCTGCTGATAATTATGCGGTAGCTCCTTTGGTGCTATGTAGCCCAGGAAATAAATAGAAAAACATCTGGTTCTCGTAACACGCTATATTATTGTTTCATAGAAATACAGCCACTGAGGGAGAAACACATATTGGATTTTCTACTATGTCTTCTCCTCTAAGAGGTCCTTCAGTCTGAATTATGTCATTGCATCTATCTGAAAACAGGGAGAAGGATGGGACACAGCAAAGGCAGACCTGAGCTCCCATCCCCGAGAGGCAGGTTGGCCTCCTGAGGTGTGCAATTTGCTGGACCATGCTCCAAGATGCTCTGTCTTGCCTCCAGGACCAGGACAGACACTGACGGATTTTCTGGGCAGAAGGGTGGTCAGAGAGCATGCAGCCTCAGCTCTGGGGTGGAGGTGGGGGGGTCTTTCGAGCTGTAGTGCTGGGCATGTGCCCCCCGGACTTCCTGTTCCAGGCCAATTAACTCAAAAGCAATACAGGGTCTAATGGACTAATATCAGCATGGCATCCCTTCCAGGAACCTACCCTGCAGAAGTCCTCAGCACCAGCAGACAGAGAAATGCAGGCAGGAACGGGAATGCAACAGTTACTTCAAAAATAGATACATACACAGACAAGACATTACATCTGTAACACAGTGTTAAGTGAAAAAGCAAAACAGTATCTAAATATGATCCATCTTTGCAAGATCAAATAGTCAAACAAACACACAGGGGCTGAGAAGGAGGTATGAGAAATTGCTAACAGTGGGTGCTGCTAGACCAGTTTCCATTTGTGCCACCTTTTTACTTCGTGTGATGGGGGGAAAGGTAAAGACCTATTTAACTGCATTGCTCAAGGCCTCATGAGGTTAGGTGCTCACATGAATGCAGGATACTTATTTTATTACATAAGTTGTACTCTACGTATCAAGTAATTAAAAATGGTATCCAAATTCAATGAGGACTCAGGGCAGCAAACAATAATGTCACACTTGGTCCAGTTGCTCTTGACGGAGTGAAACCACTCACAAACCACACACACCTAAGGTTTTTCACGTGATCGTGCTTTGGTAGGAAAATGTGCAGGTGTCTTTTCACCCTAGAACCAGCAACTCCAAATAATTAACCTAAAGTGTTCAAATAATAGGAAATACTTTGTAGTGTAGACGATGCGTAGAAACGAGGAAAATAACCCTGGAATCTTGTCTCTCTTCTAGTTGGTAATGCATTAACACAAATGTAAAATATCCATTCCATAACGTTTGAGTGCACTTTTTAAATGAAATACATTCTGTGCTCCTTCACAGTACAGAGAACTAAGAACTGAGGCAGTATAGTCAGGCAAAGCTTTTAGTCATATTTACACTAAGTCTACAGAAATGGCTTTTTTTTACTTACATTTCTACTTATTTTTTATGGTACATCAAAGAAATAAAAGCCTAGGCTGCGGCAAGAAATACCATAAGGGATTTGCCCAGAGTGAGATTATCTTCCATTTAATAAATGTGTGTTTGGGTCAAATACAGCTGAAAGAGTCTTTTTGAAGAGAGAAAAGAACAGAAACAACCTTAATTCCCATTCTGTAGGCCTGCCTGGTTTGACAGAGGCACCAGCTCATTTCAGGCACTGTGCTTGTTTGCATGGCAGTGCTGAAATGACGACCTTTTCATCGTGTCTGTTTCTCCTTTATGTTCCTGCTCCCACCTAATGATGTGCTGTGCACAACACACGTTCACGGCCGCTTTCCTCTTGGGGCTGAACTCCCGGAGCTGTCTGCTGTTGGCAGGGCGGAGGATCAGTGCAAACCTCAAGGAACACAGTCCACGTGGCCTCGGAGAAAATCACCCCCAACGCCACTCTGTCCTTGTTTTGCTGCATGGTGTGGCTTCGTCTTTGGCACATACAAAATGTCAAAGCATCAGGACCCCAGAGCCAGCCCTCAGCCCAGCACCATCTATGGGAGCTTTGGCAGGAGCCCCTGAAGACTTGGCAAAAAGCAGTAACAAAAACAAAATGTTGAATTGCTGTGATAATGTCACATACTTGGTCCAGAGAGATGTACTCAGGTCCAGCAGACAGGGAAGGAGGGCTCCCACACCGACTTCAGTGTCTATGTCAGGTGGTCTTTGCAATTCAGTGGCTAGGAAAGAGTTCAGGGGAAGATGAAACTTCTGTGGTCAGGCATTATAATGCCAAACTCTTCCTCCTGACTCTCAAGGTCTGAGCTGTTTTTTCTGCCCCTCCTCCTACCATTATTGGTTGGCACCAGCGACCGGTCAAACCAAAGCACACAGTTCGAAGGCAACGTACTTCGCCTAATTAAAGTGTTATGTGTCCTTCATGCCATGAGTAAACCAAACAAAAAACATTAGGCCGTTTTCCAGTAACTGAGTACGAGGAAAATAATCACCGGGCATCATCTACTATTGTCAGGGATACATTTCAGACAGGACAAAAATGGAAGGAGCTGGAAATAGCTCAATTCATTTGCACCGTGTCCCCTGGGACTAAGAGGGGACCCATTTGCAACCACAAGATGCAGAGAATATGCTGATGGGAAGGCACACACAGATGCCAAATGGGTGCATTAACCCCCCTTGGCACAGTTAATGGAGACATGCCCTCAGGGATCCTTCTAAGACCCATCTGTTCAGTCAAGCATTTGCTTAATTGTGTCAAATGCCTGGCGAATGCAGCGTCAGTTAATAGATAATAGGTATGTAAATGCTGTTTGTGTTCTTGCACATATGCCCCAGGGGCTCTCCAATAAACACATCATGTTTTTAAAAATAATTTCCTGTTGGGGAGAAACTAATAGTCTTGGTGGCGGCAACAGGCCTTCCCACGACTGTCCAACTCTCTCAGTGTCCAATAGTCTATAGCGTCAGGGTCCTGTCATTTGAGGGTTTTGGCCACCACTCTGTTTTCTGAGAACTCGGTCACCACACTGCTTGTCTCCCTGTGGTTTTCTGCAGAGAGGTGGCAGACTCATACCCCTCCATTCACACATCCCCCAGACGGGTACCGAGGGACGTGACTCAGCGAGAAAAGCACTCGTCCCGGGAGACATGGGCTGGTCTGGGACCCCTCAGACACTGACATGATCTGTCTGGGCCTCGGCTCCCTCCTGTTCCTGCCAGAAGGTAATTAATTTGGTCCCCCTGAGTTGTGGGGAGTCTGAAATACAGAAACACCCAAACCATAGAAATATGCACTCCCTCTTCCCTGAGCTTTGGGAGATTTCCAGCTACACATCCAGCAAATCAGACCTGCCCTTGTGGTGAGCTGTGCGTGACTGACGGACAAGTTGGGAATAAAAGTCCTTAATGTCCCCGTTCCCTTCCGAGATGCAAGGCCACTATCAGTGACAATTCTGACGACCCTGCCAGAATCTTTTAAAAGCTGGATTGACAGTTCAGAAACACCAACGTCCCCTCCTGGTTTCGTGACAGGAAACCCTCACGACGTATCTCTACCTTTCACAAGTCCTTTAAGCCTCCGTTCCCCTTGTACTTCAGACACAGATAGAAACCTCAGACACGAAATGCTCAGGTGGGCTCTCTCGCTCCAGGTGCTGTGAAATCATAAATTAGCTTGGCTACAGACAGCTCATCTACTAGAAATCATTGTTTCTGACCACTTTCCATTTCCTTCTCTCTGCCCATTTTCCTCCTGTTCTCCATAGAGGGGGGATGCGGGCATTGCTTAGGAAGAGCTCATGTTCACACCAGCCAGGGTGCCACCTGGGGAAGAGAAGGAGACCCCAGTTTCTTCCCTGGGAAGGTTTGATGTGATGACGTTGCGTGTGCCCGAGGACAGTGGTGGCGGAATGAGACACTCAGGGCCCATGAGTGGGGCTCACTCTGTGGTGCCTGTTAGCGGGGCAAGGCTGGACCCCCACTCTGAGTGTGTTCATGACGGCGGTTATGTTTACAAGGGAGCTCTGAGGTTTCTGTTCTAAGCAGCGTGGCTCGGTGGGAGTCCCAACCGCAAGTGGGACCATGGTTGGTCCCCTTCTGCACCGTGAGAAACCACTATTCACCCAGAAAGTCATGGCCTTGGCCTGGGGCAGCGCTGAAATGACACGGGCTGACTGTCTGTCTTCAAGAGACAGCATGGGCCTCAGCGCCCCGGCAGAGTTAACTCGGGCATTTTGGCAGCAAGGAGCAGGCAGCACGTCAGGTACGGTGACGCCAAGTCTGCAGCCAGCCCCCACAGAGGGCAGGGCGACCTTGGCTCGGTGCGGGTGAGGGCAGGCGCACTTGACTAAGTCTGAAACCCCTCGGGGGTGCAGGCCTGGGGGCTGCTGTTTGGTGCCCCCAGGCGGTGACAGTGTGAGCAAACAATGTGGGAACCTCGGGGTGTTGTTTGGATCCAACGTGCCTCTCCCAGGTCCTGAAGCATCATCCACAGCATCCTCCTGTAGCCCCGGTCCCTGGCATCTGGTGCTGATTGAGTCCCCTCCTCTCAAGGGGGCTGCGGCACCGAAAACAGAATGACCCTCGCCGGCTGTGTAAGCACGTGGAGAGCAGACTGTCCCCGGAAGACCAGCCCAGACAATAAGCGAAAGGCGATTTTCCAGTTCTAAAATGAGGCCTAAACCCAATCTCTGTTCTTCACTCTATGTGGCGTGTCATAGCATAAGTTCTCACACAATTCTAAACTCCGCCCAGGTGCATTTCCTCATCTGCCAGTTTGGAAAGGAAAACACAAGATGCTTTGACGTTGCCTATTTTCCCCACAGCGGGCCGATAATGCAAGTGGTTGTTCTTCGATGGTTTATAAACAAACAAAACGATAAGGCAGTTGAATCAAGAGTAAAGCACACTCCAGTTACCACACTCCAGCATTCTGGATGGAAGCGTGCACAGGTTACCTGTAACTGCGTGAAGCCCTGTGGGAGGGAAGTGCGAGACGGCTTCACTCTATTAGGGGCACGTGGTGGGCCGTTTGGAGCGCGCTCTGGATTTTCTGCATGCTTTCCGACCAGCTGACAGCACCTTGCTGCTTTTACCAGTATCAGCACAAGGTCTTACAGACACACCTTCATTTCCTCTGTAGCCTTCTGTCTCTTTTTACTTTGATGCTGTTTTTCTGGCTAAAAGACGAGGGGAGATATGAGATGACTTTCCAGTGCAAACGATCTTGGTTCTTATTGTTTCATCAGCTCTGCTTGAAATGTATGGTTCCCTTTTCAGATCATCCCTATTTTTCTGTCTCTGATTACACGGTCCCGAAAGAAGCCAACTGGCATCACAACATCCTCCCGGGAAGCCTTCTTAAGCGGATCGAGCAGCTCTTAACTGGCTTCTAGTGTCCAAGTTACCGCAGGTTTTGGCCCTTAGATAACAGAGAATGCCTTGTCTCCAGCCTCTGAAGGTTTAACTTTGAACTCCTCTAGTTCCAGGAGCAGCCTCTTTGCCACACTTCCAGATTCTTCTCATCACCAACCCCCTAAGACAAGATGCCCACTACACATTGCCCCCTCCCCCCGCTGCTTGGTAAGGGGGTCCCAGGAGACAGCTCCTCAGTGGCCAACCCATCGAGCCAGCTGCTTTCACATCTGATCCAACATGAAGGGGACGCAGTTTTGTCACCTCCGTCCTTCCTGTTGCCTGTTTCCTCCTCTAATACTCTACTGTTGCTATCTGATGGACCAAGTGGTCAGGCTGATGTGAGTCTGATTGTGGACATGATTGTCATCGTGTCTCCTAAAGTGGTAATAATAGTCAGTGTTAGTACGACAGTCTTCCAGGGCAAGCCCATGGGGTGGTTCTGTTAGTCAGCTTGGTTGGCGTCGGAGTTCTTTACTTGGGCAGTGGGTGGGGATGAGGGCGCACACCGGTCTCCTGGACTTCAGCGTCCCTGCCCCGATCCCCAGTCCACTGAGCTATGGGCCGCCCCACCCCCGCCTGGCTCACCATACCAGCCACAGGCAACCTTTCCCCACTCTGAGGAAAGGCGATTTGTTCCCCCATCCCTGTTGGCCAAATGGAACATGTTATTTTTTTTTTCCTGCTGAAAAGTCTTGACTGGAGAAAATCAATGGAAACGAAAATAATCGCATGCTTGTTCTCCACAGCCGTGTTCAATCTGGAACCCCAGAAAGCATGTGTCCCCCAGGACTAAGCATAGACTCTCGGCAAGGAAACCGGACCCTCCAGGGACAGATGTAGGAGGGCTGTGTGAATGGAGAAGAGTCCATTTCTCCTCCAGTGTGTGTGTGGGGGGAGCAGACTGGAGCTCAAGCCCAGAGCCTGAGTGACCCAACACCCCAGAAACTGGGCGTCCGAATCAGCTCTCCCACCTCAGCGCTCACAGGGAGGGCAGTGACAGCTAGAGTCAGTCGGTGCTTTTTAGCATTTACGGTGTCGTGAAGAGGTGACCCGATTTCTACTTGACTGAATAGCCATTTGCAGCATTTCGCTGGTGCCAGTTTCCACGGAATGTTCGGAGGAGCCGAGAGTGGTTGGGAGTCAGTCGTTGACAAGTCAGCCTCATGTTCCCTTTCATACAGTCAAATTGGAACCCGTTTTCACCGAGTCAGAAGACACATAGAATGGTAAGATCTAGCTGGATGGCCCTTGGCAATCATCTATCCCAATATGCACATGACGGAGTGAAAATGGAACGTTCCGCAGAGATGAAGACACAAATTGCACCAAGTTCTGTGTCAGTGCAAGTCCTCGGGGAAGAGGATGTCAAAATGGGGTTAGAGATGCTCGCAAGCGCTTTCATGGGAAAAAGCCTGCCAAGGAGGGCGGGAGAGACGCGGCAACAGGCGGGGCAAACATTCAGACTAGGGCGTGGGTCTGCCTCTCCTGAGCAGAAGGAGAGGAAGGAAGAGGGGACAGGAAGGACTTTCTAAGTTTCTAAGCAGTTTTCACCCAGAAAAGTGGGGAGTGGTGACGCAGCTATTGTCAGTATAAGCAGAACTAGCCAATAATAATATAGGACAGGTGCATTTAAATGTCAGGTCAACAGCAAACACTTTTTAGTGTAACTATTCCCCAAATATTGCATGCATACCTACACTAAGAAATTACTAGCTGTTGATCTGAGGTTGAAATTTCCTTGGATGTTTTGTATTTTATCTGGTAACCCTGACTGATGATAGGAATTCTTTGTCAGGCAGGATAGGACTGGCACTACCCTGCCCCCTGCCCCCCACTCTGTCACTGCGTGGGAACCACCCGAGAAAGCGGGACCTCCGTACAAACAAACACTGGACTTGAACGGAAGAGGCAGCAGCTGGGGCTGCCAGTCAGTCCTGCTCCTCGGAGCTTGTGACCTTGAAGGAGATCTGAGCAGCCCATCTGAGCAGCCCACTGTCAAGGTTGCCACAGACTTGCTAGACATCCTGCAGATTCTTGGCGTGCTTCCTGCCCTTTGCTTGCAGACTGGAGACATCTAATGGGCTGATGTGTGACTGGTGCCTGGAAGGACTAGAGGGAAAGGAGGGCTGGATAGCTGCTAACGGATGAGTCTAAGAGGACCAGGCGGCTTTGCATGCCCTCCATTTCCAGACTGTCCTGCCAAAGATGGTGTGTGTGTCTCCAGTGGCGTGGATGGGTCAGGAAGGAGACAGTGCCAGTGTGATCTTAAATACTGCCATCGAAGATGACTGCCTCAGATGGAGACCGGGGTGTCGTCCATGAAAAGTGGCTCCGGAAGGATTCAACAACCGACCAGGGTGCACCACCCGAATCAAGGCAGCCCAGGCGAGAGGTCCCAGGGACACGAAACCTCCAAAAACAAACGTGACCTCTGTGGAAGTCACGTTTCACTGTGGCAGCAAATAGTCCCCAAATCTCAGTGGCTTGTAATAACAAAATGTACTTCTCACTCTTGACACATGATGGCTATACTTAACCTGCATCTTGGACGGGGTGCAGAAGCTCAGAGGTTTTCTTAGCATGCGTCTTACTGTTCTAGATTCTAAATGGGACAAGAAGCAATAGGCAGGGCCTCCTGTTCTCAGGGCAGGACCTCAAGGGGGTGAACTGAACCCGTGTTTCCTGAGGGCTCCACTCAGAACTCCCAACCCCATCATTCCTTCCAGTGTCTGAGGCCAGCTGTGTGGTGGAGCCTGAAGCCACTGGGATGAAGAACTGTGACAACTGCTCTGTAGCCACAGGACAAAGGGCACAGATGGACAATCCTGGGGAAGAGACACCTGTTTGGGAATTACTGTGAGCTGGACTGTTTCCCTCGAAGATCATGAGTTGGACTCCTAACCTGTGACGCCTCAGAATTTGCTCTTGTTTGGTGTGGGGGTTTCGCTGGAGAAAATCGAGTTACTATGAAGCCACCGGTGAGGCCCTGGTGCAGCCTGGCTGGCATTCTAGTACAGAGGGCACACTGGGCCAGAGACACATGCACAGGGGGACACATACGCAGCATGCAGAGGAAGACTGTCTCAGGCAGAGATGAGGGTGACGCCTCAGAAGACTGCAAGCAAACCCCCAGGAGCCAGGAGAGAGGCAAGGGACGGTGTCTCTCTGTCCTCAGCAGGAACCAACCCGGCTAACACTTGGGTCCCAGACTGCCAGCCCCCAGGACTGTGAGACGATACGCTTCTTCTGAATGAGTCACCCAGAGCGCGGTGCAGCGGTCCTACCAAACTCGTACAGGAAGGACGATCTGACTGATGGTGGGTCACCAGGAGAAACTGTTTGCTCTAAACCTCTGAGACTCCGCCCAGAGGAGATGCCTCTGAGATGCCCTGAGATTCCGGGCATCTCCACAGATCTCAGCCAAGGAGAGCTTTCTGTCCAGTCCCCCTCTCCTCTTACCCCCCCTTGACCTCTGACCCTCGAGGAATCATTGACCATAGCCTCTCACTGGCATCAGATTCAGAGTTTTGGTTGTTACGTAAGAACAGACAACTGGTTACTGAGCTGAGGAGGTGTTTTGTGACACGTGACTGGAAGTCTTTGTAAAACCTAATAATAGAGATGTTGTGGGCTCTGTGGAAGTTTTTAGTTCAGGGCCAATGAGAAAAATTAGGCCTCAGAGCAAATTTGAAGGCTAATAAAAAACAAAAAGTAAAGTAGATATAATTATCCTCAAGAGTTGTGTTCCTTTGAAGAAACACTTCTTTTGCAAAGGGAGGAACTTGGGTTCAGAGAATGTAAATGAGTTGCTTAAGGTCAAACAATTAATTAGAGGCAGAGGCAGAGGCAGAGGCAGAGCCGGGACCAGATCCCACCCCATTGCCATTTTCCGTTTAATTTCCACCGAACTCTGCTGACTTATCTAGTAAATGGCGCCCGCGTTATTTTTAAAGTATCGGAAGTCCTTCCTTTTCCTGCAGCCACGCCAGAAAACAGTTGGCTCTTTCAGAGTGTTAGAAGTCGAGCAGTCATGCAACCCGGCAATTCACCCCTCAGTTATACATCCAACAGAATTGTGTGCACAACTGTTCACAGACGTGTTGCTCATAATACTGAAAAAAGTGGAAGCGACCCAAATGTCCATCAAGTGACGAATAGATAAACGAAATGGAACACACCACATAGTGGAATATTGTTCATCAAGAACAAAGAACGAAACTCTGACATCGGCTACCAGGTGGAGGATCCTTGAAACCCTCAGGCTGAGTGAAGAAGCAGGTCTCCAACGACCAGACATGACGGAATTCCATTTATGTGAAATGTCAAGAATAGGCACATCCGTAGGTATGGAAGGAGATCAGTGACCGCCTGCTTCCAGGGGAAATGTGAAGAGGAGAAACAGTCTCCTTTCAACCCAAGGGCAAAAATGAGAAATTATCTAAAAACCACAGGTGCATTATAAACATGAGCTCACAGTTGTAGTCTCCCTAATGAGTTGTGATACTTCAATGGCCCTTCCATGGCTGTGGCCGGGTCCTTTCCCCCAGTGACGCATACCAGACGATGAGCAGGCTCTGGGACTCTCCCCTCTCCTTGGCAGCGTGGCCACAGGCTAACCAGTCATGCAGTGCGTCTGATTGACACCTCAAACCTCACCAAATGCGCTTCCGTAAAGTCTTTCACCACATTCTCCGCGGACCGGTTTAGACAAATGCAGGCTTTTCAGTGGGTTAATTTAATGTCTCGCAGGACAGGTTAAAGTTGATGACAGGTCTGCGCTGGGGTCCTGCCTTCCGTTTACCGCCGCGTGTTGTGGGTGTCATTTCCGCAGACACAGGCCGAGGCGTATGTTAGCCCATGTGCGAGACCCGGTGGTTTCCCACGCTGTTTCTGCGGTGGCCGTCGGGACCGGGCTCCTCCTTCATCTCCACCATCAGAGTCGTTTAGGCTCGTACTCTTCCCACCGGGGTGTGGAAAGCGCTTCCTCCATGCACACCAATCCCGTCTTCGCCGGCAGCTGTTCCTTAGAAAGCGAACGCTCTTGATGTCCTTCATTCCATAACACTTAAAACTCTTGGACTGTCTTCCCTTGTCTTCAGGGTAATTTCTCTTTCATTTTGAATCATTTCTCATCTATCTATTTCATTGCCTCAATGTGTTCCTTCATGAGAAAATAGGTAAATTTCATTACCTATAATAACATTGCTCTACTTGACCCAGCCTCCGGTAATCATAAACCAGACAGAAGCTCCCAGAATAGGTAAATGACCCCACGGGGTCCCCTCCCTGTGAACAGATCCCCAACATGTGAGCCGGCACCTCGAGGAAGGAGGGCCAGGCCCCCTGCGTCCGGGACACAGACATATCCACATTTTCCTGATCAGAGTTTTCAACAGGAATGCCTTAGAATCAGCCGCCATGCCTGCAAGTGTGAGTAGGGGTAGGACACGCTCTGTTCTTCGCCTCTTCTCCCCTGAAACCTGCATGCTCTCCTCCCTGGTGGTGAGTCTGCAATGGAGTTGAAATTGCTCCAAATCATGGGGATGGGTCTGGGGTGGGGGTGCAAAGACACGCCCCAGGACACTGCAGTTACAGCATGGAAAAATGTGTCCTACCTAAACCATCTTCTAACTGGCTGTTAGGGTTTGTGGTTCTGTGGCTCTGTCTGCTCCACGGCATCACCAGCTCTGAGGGCTGACCCAAACTCTTCGTTAGAAGTTGTAGCATCGTTTCCTGGGAAAAGTTGTTCCAAGTTTCAAACAACTCCCACACAAATATGTTTGGGATGTTAGTGCTTAACGATTGAGAACACCTTGTATTTAGACCACTATTTATTTGGGGAAGTATAAATGCATAACCAATTCAAATAAGGTCATTGAAAAATCGTCCTTTATACATTTTATACTTGAGTAGAAAATTAAGAAAACGTACAACTGCCTCTGTGTAGAAGAAATCACGGAACGGAGAGAGGAGGGGAGGGATGAGGCTTTCAAAGAAAGCAGACCTCAGGTTCTGCTTCCCGAGCCGCAGTGCGCAGGTCGCAGTGAGGGTTTTTGGTCGTCTTTCACCCACGATTCCCTCTTCGTTGCAATGAGAATCAGTTTCAGTGGATGTAACTGTCGTGAGGATTACGCGGGATGAGGTCTGAGACACACTTAGAGTAATGTTTGGCGTCTCAGCGTTGTCCTGAGCGGACACTGACTGTCCCTTCTCGCCTTGTTCCCACGAGAACAACAGAGGGTCCACAGCATAGTCACATCCCCCGACCTCTGCTAAGACCCCCTCATTTTTAAGCAGCAGCAGTTATGATTCTACTCCAATGAAACAAGGCGAAAGTAAAGATGCATCTTGGGGATGTCTGGCTTTTAAACTCTTTGACTCACGCATATCAGAACACGCTTCCTGCCTTGTGTGTTTCTGAAGCAGTAACGGATCTCTGTGGAATCAAGTTCCTGGAGTGACTCCCCCTAAGGCCCTCGGGATGAACTGTGTCTGCCCCCCAGGTCCCTCTCCTTGTGCACCCCTTCACCAAGACCCCCTGTGAAGCTTTCTCATAACCCTGCTCTCTTTGATTTGAATTGCATAACCCCGTCAGTCTTAGCCTGGGACCCCGAAGTGCTCTCTCTACCCAGGCCCTGGGCTAACCACCTAACACATGTTATCTGATCTGAATCTCACAGCAACCCTGTGTGGAGGTTACTGTTATTTACCTTTCCGAGGTGAGAGAAGAGGAGGGTCAGGAGCACACAGGTGCCTCACCTCAGGCCATGCAGCCCATGAATGGCACTGTGAGTTCACACCTGAACTCACATGGATCTGACCGCAAGTATATTCATGATATCCCATGTGCTTATACATGGGAAGGGGTGGAAGGGCGTGTTCTCGTCTGTACGATATATTGTGCTAGATTACCAGCATTTGGAAATGCATATTTTATTTGGCAGTATTTATAAATCATGCGTCTTTCTCTGAGAATAACTTGTCATGCAAAAATGCTTCCATATGCTACGAGTTTGTCAGGCCTGTTGATGAGGGGTGTTCCGTGGTTGGCTTGCCTGCGCTCACTCAGCTCCAGCCTGGATACATTTAGAAATGGTGTCCCCCAGAATTAGCTCAGAACCCCCTTCCATGCCTGCAGACCTCCGGTGACCTATCAAGTCATACGTGCCATACTTTCTCAAAAGAATGAATTTCTAGGACATCTTCCGTTATTTGTATAGGTAATAACAATTAACAAATTAAATAACTAATATGAAAACTCCCAAATTCAGATACACTTGAGTTCTAAACATCTAATACATAAGCCGTGGACTCCTCTTGTGCCTGTAACTCACCTCTCCTACTTGGTACGTGGCCTTGTAACATTTTAACTCAAACTCCTTGGAGTAAACGTTTTCATCTACCCATGGCACATCAGCACACACGTCAAAGGTTGTTTTGAAAATGCAACAGCGTGACCCAGGTAAGCTACTTAACCCAGTGATTATTTTTTCCAGCCAACGTTGGGTCTGATTCACTGTGGAAGAAATAAGTATTGCACAGACCTCATTTAACACACATGCTCTGACCTGGTAGACAGGGGACCGCGGGTTCTATGCCACGGCTCTGCCTGCTCCTCGTCAATACTGAACTTGATAGGCCACTGCACTGGAACCCAAATTCCTCTTGAGTGAACCAGGCAAAATAAAATAGTTTGCCAAGAAATTATCGAAGGTCATGAGGTCAGCTGAAGGCAGTTACAGATTCCTTCTGACTCTGAAGAATTTAGGGAAGTTGGAGAGTCTTCTCGACTCTGAGTCTTTTGTACAAGGAGGAGCAACAGGTCCTGTTTCTCTCACTTCTTGGTGTTAAGTGGCTGCTGCCTCTAAGACCCATTCACTCCCAGGTGCATTAACAGAAGGTCAGGTGCGTGGCCTGAATCTCTAGACCAAACAAAGACGCTGTGGAGAGTTGAAGACCCTGGTCCCCTCTCTCCTGGAAAGCCAAAAGCCTTCTGGCCAAACAAATATCTCTTCTTCTTACAAGATACTTCTTTTATTTATTGTTCTGGTTGTAATTAATACCCTGGACAGTTTTTTGGGACAGTTTTATATAAAAATAGTTTACATATGGTTTGGAAAGAATTTCAGATATAAGCATTTAAAAATATATTGTGCAAATATCATTTAAAAAATGATCATTTGATAAAAGAACAGTAGTACCCCAAAGTTTCTAGCCTTTCTACCTTTTTCATGATTTTATTTTTGTAGAAATTTGCAGAACTATCTAGAATCACAGAAACTTCACTTGCGAACATATGTAGATGGAAAGATATTGCTGCTGATAATGATGATAATGTGACTGTCCTTTTATTTTGCAAAATAAACAAACAATATTCACCATCCTAAGTACACATGAATATCTACTATGTGAAAGGCATTTAGTTGGATTCTGTGATGAATACAAAATCACAGGGCACTGTTTATAGTTCTGAACACCTTGTAACCCAGTGATGGTACATAAATATTCAGAAATAACAATAAAAATATGTGATAATTGCTAATACAGATAGAAAAGTCAGAATCAACAGGTATATAGGCACGGAGAATACATTTCTGGTGACTATGAGGGAAGGTGCTTTTTGGTAAACATAGATTGATTCTCGAAGGCTATGTTGGATTTTTTTATAACAATTGTTATTTTTTATAACAATTTTTTGGATAACAATGTAGAAGTTCTTACATCATATGAATGTATGATGACTTAATTTCCACAGATTTAGTTATTTCTTTTCATTCCCTGTTGTCCTCTGCATTCAATTTCCATAAATGTATTGCTACAGGATTTTATTTCTGTAGTGTTTTAAACATTTCTATTAAAGCCATGAACAAAATAAGGACATTTGATTGTTATTTGCTGTTGGAAATATTGCCCAGTACAGTGAGAATATTCTTAGAAGTGAAAGGAGAAAACTGAAATTGTTTGCATCTAGTAGGCTTATCTCTCAAGAAAATCAAGAGGAAATGTATCTATTAATAGGAAAGCCCACTGAATTAGAAAAGAAATCTGAACATATTAAAATATTTCCTTTTTCAAACCAACCATAATTAGTTGGAGAATGTGATGGCAAATCTCATCCATAAAATAAAACAAAATCTTTATAATACCTGGGGTACAACCTCAACAGGAAACGTGCACATTCAGCCCAACTACACTCAATCTTGTTGCATTATAGTGTTTTACAGACTGTGCCCCAGGGGACACAATAAACCAGCACACTCAGCTAAGCCCTCCGGAGGAAACGGTGGGAAATCGAGGGGAGGCAGGTGGCACCAGAGGCTATGCCTCCTGGGTGACATCACAACAGCGTGGCTGGGAAATGAAGGAGGGACTGTTTCAATGGCTTCAGTCCACTCTCCTGTGACCCCTGGTTGTTTATCACCCTGACTTGAAAATGGCCAGCCATCCCGAGTGGCCACAGTTCAAATGTTCAGACCACTTCTGTGAATTCTAGCTAGTGTCCCGGGCTTTGCAGGGAGTTTTGAAACTGGGAACTAGTGGACAAGACATCTGTGCTTGCGAGAAAAAAAGCTTGTGTTTGCGGGGAGGGGATGCTGCAGACAGTACCGTGGGCCATGGACTAAGGCCCTCCGCACCAGCTAGATGGGTAGACGGGCAGATGATAACTTCCAGACAAGCATTGATTAGCTGCCCAGATTATAGATGTGCAGAAGCCTGAGACTGAAGCACAGAAAGGCTCAAGACAAAGTCACCTAACTAGCTCTTCCTGCCAAGAAAGTGTGTCTGTGCACACAGGAATTAGGAGGAAGCAGGTCCTTCTTACAGGAAAGAAAAAGCATGAGTAACACATTGATCCAGCTCTAGTCAGCTTTGTCTCAGTTTGTGCAGGGGCCTCACCATCTACTTGTCTTTTAATAGACTCTTGTTTCAGAGTCATTTAGGTGGGTGTGGTGTGACAGAAACCCAAGAAATTATACCTGGAAACAAGTTCTGCATTTGGGGGTGTAGGGTTCTACAGACACCAACTGGATGGAGTTAATTAACGGTGGTGTTTAAATTCTGCAAGGAACTCCCTGTTCTTAATGGGTGTTCTTATGAGTGTCTCAGTCACTTTGGGAATGACTATATGCTGGGTTATAAATAATTAACATAAATTCCCAATATTCAAATACACATGTTTTCAATTCATGGTGCACTTATATATTATAAATCATAAATAAGCAGATATTTAGAAAATCCCAAATATTTGAAAATACGTGTTTCACTCAGTCACTCTAATGAATACATTTTCAGCAATGGACTTAACCCTGGTGAAAATACAAACAGCCAGGCACTGGCACAATGCTGGTGGCTGTCTGCATTATAACAGCAATGTACAGTGATTAATGATTACTAATGATTATAACGCAATGTACAGTGTTATAATCATTTTGTAAGATCATCTGACACTCTGTTCTGAAGTTAAACATGTATGTGCTCTATGACCCAGCAGCCACTCCTAAGTATTTGCCCAAAAGAAATGAAAACATTTCCACGACAAAGACGTGTTCAGAACAGTGTTAGCCCTAATAGGCAAAATCTGACAATACCTTATCGTCTCTCTGCAGGTGAAAGAATAAACACATTTTGATATATTCGCAATGTCGAACACAACTTATCAACACAAGGAACAAAGTGAAGATGTGCAAAAGAACATGAGAGAATCTTCAAAGCACCACATTAGCAAAGGAGCACACGCCGACCCATAGCATTTATGTGATTTTCTAGAAAAGATGAAATCAATCCATTGTGATAGGAAACAGATATAGTCATTGACCAGCAGGGTTATGATCAAATAGTACTCCGATGAAAATATTCTATATCTGGATTGGGCTGCGGGTTACACAACTGTACATGTTTGACAAATCTCTCAAAACCATGCATTTTTCAAAATATGAATTATGCCTCAAAATAGAGTGTGGCTAATATGGCAAAAAGAGAGAAAAATTTAAATAAAAAAGTAAAAATTAACATTATGTGGGCAAATTAGATAAAATACAGTGTTTCATGTAAAGAAGATATATTTAGGGTTATTATTTTTTTAGGTACATGTTTTCCTTTTACCTCTTTATGATACTGACATTTCATTCTCTCTGAAGTGGGATCCTCCAGGCAAGAGTACAAACTGTGCGTTTAATGAAGCATGATTTCTCTCACCCGCACTCGCCCAACCGGGGAGCTAAAATTCTGAACCGTATTTATTTGGGTTATATTAGGCTCTTATTTGGTTAGGAGAAGGAACTAAGGTTGCAAGCTAAAAAAATAAACAATTTGGAGTACCGCAGCAGGAGAATATTCCAAGTTTATTCAGTTGCCAAGGTAACTGTCTACCCCCTGCCTGTCCTCCTCCTCCCCCCCCCCCCCCCCCCCCCCCCCCCCCCCGCTGCTGCTGTAGACCCACTGTGCGGCACTGGAGCATTGGGACTAGACCTGGGGTGGAGATGGAGCGCGATGGGACTCAGCCATTCAGTGGGACCACTTATTAACAGAAAGCAAGATCGTTTGATGATGAGAGATTTGAGACTTAACAAGTTTCGGCTTTATTGGAAATTCATATTGTGGCCTCCTATTATCTTCCTGATGTACTTCTGTGTTGGACTCCTCATATGAAAAACTATGAGGTAATAAATGGGTGTTGTTTTAAGCCACTAAATTGGAGATAACTTATTAAGGCAGCTGTATGGAAAACTAATATATTTATTAAACCAGAGTCCTGGACTGTAAATAAAAGAAAACTAACTCTGTTAGAATGTCTAACATAAAATATGGTTTTATAAAATTTCCCAAACACATGTTCTAGATTTTATTATTTTTAATCTAAAATATCCATTAGTTCAAAAAGGTAACTTGATATTGTTCAAAGTAATGGCCATATTATTTGTTTCCTACTCATTTATAGGAGTATAAATATCATTTTCTTCATTAGAGGGAGAAGACATTGCTTGATATTCCAATAACTGCACTGAATGAAACATAAATATTTTACAAGCCATCATTATATCTTACAAAATGTAAACAGAATATGGGAGGAAAGCTCATTGCATTTGCATCACAAAAAGCTGTGTGATCCAAAGATCAGACACTTTAAAACAGCTTGCTTACTGGGTCAGAAAGGCACCTGGTAATTTTGCATTACACAGAAAGATAATTACATAGAGATGGACACATTTTTTCAATGTGAAAAATGTATCCCTGGCCACGTGGCTGTTGGATTCACGATCCAACTGTGAAATCTGTTGTGTGTGACAATGTGGACATTCCTTCCTTCTAGTTATCTGTGTAACTAGAACAACCTAATAGACAAACCTATTCCTCTCCAGAGTTCCATTTCCTATCTGCTCTGTGGGGGCATTTTTATTTACACAGTTATTCGTGGCTTTGCATCCTTGGAAGGAAAACAAAGACATACAACAGCACCTGGTGTCATAGCCTGTGGTTGAGCCTCCTAGTGGGTGGGTACCAAACAGCACCACGCCCACTTAGGGGTCACCAGGGTCAGAGGGCGCTGGCTGCACACAGTCGACGAAATCATTTGATACTTTATATAGTCCCACAGAATTATTTTTAAATGTTGCTTTTCATTTTCACAAGGACAGTCAGCTAACAATCAGTATCTTATTCATATCATTTCTAGCTATTGATACTGAATAGCTATGTTGCCGATGGTGTGCGTTACTGTGGTTAAGAAGGAAAAAAATCACTTCATGTAAACATAATTCACCATGGGATTCCTATGGAATAAAATCCTTCTACGGGTTACCTAAAAACATTTAATGTGTATGTACTTATCATTTTAACAAATCCTGAGTTCCTTTAAGTGAGGCTCTGTTCTTGGTGTAGGGGTTACAGCAGAGAATGAATCGAAGGGCATGGCAGCAATTATAAAAATGAAATGCAAGTGACTGAACCGTGGGTGGTGACAGGGGTTACTGTTTTCACAAGAGTGTTTCAAGAAGGGTGCAGGTGTGAGAATGAGCCGGGGCAATGAGCCATGGCGATATCGTGGGTGCCAGTTTTATCTCCCAGGGCCCTGGTAAGGGAGTGTGGTGGGCTCGTTGGAGGTATCACCGAGACATCAATCACGTCAGCTGGGGATGAAGCTGGAGGTCAGGATGGAAGAAAGAGCCAGGGCTCGATCACACAAGACCTTCTGAGTATCACGAGGATTTAGAGAATTGTCTATGGTTTAGAGTCCTGGCGAGTGGTAAGCCAGTCGCAATCTAAAAGCATTATTCTGGCCATGTCCTGGTATGTAAATCGGTGTGAGAATGGACACAGTGAGTCCAGTGAAGTGACCTTTGTCATGGTCCTAGCAATGACTGCTGGTTCCATGCAAACGCATGAGAGGTACGGAGTTGGTGCAAGACAGAGAGATTAGGGAGACGCAGAGAAAGAGGTAGGCCTTGCTGCTGGATTAGGTGTAAGGAATGAGAACAAGAAGGGATTGAAGACAGTCGCTAAGGCTTTTTTTCCCTTACTTGTCTATAAATCTCTGCAAGTCAAGAATTTCACCAGAGATTTTGATTTATAAATAAAAAGATAATCGTCTGACTTCCCTCGATCTCCGATGAGAAAGCCGATTCAGCAGCTGAAAATATTCCCTCCAGGTACCTAACCCTGGATGAATTGACTTAAGATACTTTCTACTTGACCTAATAAACTTGCAAAGAGACAGGATTGCTTAATTTAAGCAGGTCCAATTCATTGCCTTTATGACCACTCTTTTTTAAAAAAAGCATTCCAAAACATCAAGCATCTTCCACCTTGACTCTTTGGGGAAAACAACGAAATGCTTCTGACTATTAATTCTGAAACTTTCCACCAGACATGCAAGGGTGATCAGAGTCGAATGCGGATGGCTATTCATTGTCCTTAATGACAAGGATTCATTTACTTCCACAGCAGTACCTAAAAGGGAATGCAACTTGTATTTAAATAGCTAAAAGCTGTTTTTTTTTTTTTACAGGCCCTGAAACATTTCCCATGATGGATCTAAGACCTCATTATCATTGAGAAGTAAAACATATAAAAACATGCCACCAGTAAACTGGGTCATTCATAATTTTGAATTTGTCATCAATTTTTTTTTTGAAAATCCAAAAGAAAAATAGTTCTGGCCCTTTTTCAGTGCGTAAGGTCTTTTTTCTTAAATGGCAAAGGACTGGCCTGATCAATCTATTGGACTCACACGGACAGGCTCCAGGAGGTGTTTGTAGTGGATTGGATGTGGTCCAGGCCACAGTGACCTCAACTGAAATGGAAAAATTCACAGGAGACTGATTACAGAAGTGGGAAGTTAAAGATATGAAAATTACACTTAATGGACAGGACACAATTTTAGCTAAGAATGGGAGCCCCAGCGGCTGTGACAATGGACAGGGACAGCCTGGAAAGCAAGCGAGGAGCATGCAGCACCCAGGATTTTTTCCCCCCGTGGAAACAGGGATTTTTATTATTTGTATGGGGAATCATTATTATGGCCCCGATTTAATCACTCACTGAACCACCAGTATTGTGTGCTACACGAAATGTAGGACTTTAGAAACATCTTAAGGAGCTTCACTAGTTACAATTCACGTGAATGAGGTTTCAGAACCTTCTCCACTTGGAAAACCATGCGTTGAACAGCAATGAGGGAGGAACACGAAGGGTTTCATTCCCAAGTTAGCACTCTGTGCAACTCTGACATGTTATATAATCTCAAAACATTTGTGATGTGAAGGTGGGCTCCCTATCAGACCCGGAACTCATTCAAGCGGCCAGCACAGCCTCATCTTATTTGTTTTTTTTAACACCCACACCCAGCCTCACGGGTGGTTTTTTTCCAGGCTAGAGTGAGGATTTTTCCATCTTCTCCCCTTGCCCTTTAAATGTATAAATCCCTGAGCGGTCAGACCTTCACCCAGGGCTCTTTTCTATGTGTTCCTTCTTCCAAGAATACCTCTTTCTGTCTCATGGATTTTAATTTCCTAACCTCTCTGTTGACCCCAAGACTGTTATTGACAATGGTAACCAGAGCCTACGCAGGGTCTCCATACGCATGTCAAATAGAATCTCAGAGTTGCGATTGCCAAAACAGTGTCGTTTCTTTTTCATTCCCTGAACATGCTAGCCCCAAGATTCCCTCCCCACTTCCAGTGAAGGGCATCATCATCCAAATACTTGGAATAAGACACCAGAGGTTGCCTTGGTTACTTCTCTTTGTCCCATACCCCACCCCCATTCTGTTCATTAGCATGTCATTGGCTCTACCTCCGAAAACAGTATGTAAAATTCACATTCTCTCCTCCTACTTCACTCCCCTCACAGGGCGGTGTAGATCATTGGCATCGGAATGAAAACACAGTGAATTTATTACGAGGGAAATCAGTCTTTCTGCCTAAACACTCAACAATGGAAACTCGGTTCAATTTATTTCAAGAAGCATTTGTTCAGCAGTGAAATGCTAGGACTGAAGTGATAAAACGAATATGACAGTTTAATGTTTTTATTTGCCCAAACCTTTGTAACATGTAATATGTGAAAACACTGTGCACTTATTCACTGTGAGTCCTCATGGGGACCTTTGAGGAACCTGCTATCACGGCTCAGATTACACTTCACAGACAGGGGAACTGAGGCTCAAAGAGCGACATGGAGTTTCCCAAGGGTGCAAATCTGGTAACTAACAGAATCGAGCCTTGAACTTGAGCATTCTGGTGTCAGGCTCCAGCAGTTGCATCACACTGGGCTCCCACTGTCTCTGCAGAAACCCACGCACCCCCGGGGAGCTGTAAGGACAAAGCGGTAGCACATGATGTGATGTGTCAGAACGAACTCGTGGCCACGGCATCACAGCGACACTGTTTAGCTTATGGCATGCTGAAAGAGCCACGAAAGGGACTGCCACGGCGGAAAGTGCGAGATGGGAAGTGGCATTGTTACTAGCACCAAGCTTGACTTGGTAAAGGGCATTGGAAGCACTGACTCCTTTAAATGGAGTTCATTTGGCACCTACGGCCGGGCAAGCTCTTCTCTAGGCACCTGGGGCCTCTGCTCTCACAGGGTTTAGGTCCTAGAGGGAGGAAAATAAAAACAATCCATTAGATGAGTACCTCCCGACACTAAGCAACGCCTTGAGGAAAAGAGAATGGGGTGAGCTCAGAGAGTGTGACGGACGTGACAGACCACCGCCGTGAGAAGGGAATGGGGACAGGGCTGGCCCAGGATTGTTCTAGGAATTCCATGAGTGTCCTTGTGCTTGAACACAGGGACCCAAGGAAAGAATGGTGACAGGTGACATCTGAGAGTAGGCGGGGTCCATGGCGAGGAATTTTCAGTCAATTCTGAATGTGACAAGACCTTTGCCAGGTTGTACCAGAAAAGTAACTTTCCTTGTTTTTATATCTTGAAATTTAAGTGAGGCTTCAGCTTACAACCACAAAATCCATCACTCCAGGATCCAGACTGAAGAATCAAGTGCTGTCTGGGAGGTCACTGTTCTAGCAGTGAAGGAGACAGGCCTGTGGCACAACCACAGGTGGCCCTGCAAGCCCCCTCTCAGCAGTGACACATCGGCATTCCCTGCATTCCTGTGACCGAAGCAAATCACAGGGCAAAGTGGAAAGAGCGGGGCAAAGAGGTTATAATATCTCACAGGTAGGGAAATGAAAACCTTGGAAAGTAAGTCTGTCTACTGCAGTCGTGGTTGCTCTGCAAATGCATTCCAAGCTAAAAATAGAGATATATTTAGCGACATCCGGTGGAAGGTATGAGCCTGGTTACAAGTCATCTAGACAAAAGATTACTTGGACTTGATGGAGAGGGAGTGATAGTCGATGAAACGGAGGGAAGGAGACAGGTTTGGGATGTGCAGTGATGGCCCTTCTGATAGAACTTGGTGATGGACGGAATGAGGGTGAGGTGCAGAGGGAAAGAGAACTGAGGATGCTCCTGTGTCTTTAACAGGAGAAACTGGACGTGGTCTTGAATTCTGATATTTAGCACCATCCAAGTGGTAATCAACACTTTGTCTACACATGTCTACACTGGGTATCACCCATGTCATATCGTAATTCCTTTCCCTATTTCCAACAACAACTGATTGCACACATACCAAAGTTATTCTGACATTTCATAATAATCAGGGAAGAAATGAATATTTTAAGAGAAAAGAAAGCAGAGGTTTCCACGACTGACTTCTGTAGAAGGCATGAATAAGGAAGCGAAGCCTATCCCAGGGCCCAGCTCTGAAGAACACAGCAAACAGACTGTGAATGAGTCAGGGTTACTCTCTGGTGCGCCAACCAGCATGGCACAGCCCTGTCCAAACTGGGAGAAACTCCTCAAAGACCTGAAAACATCTGTTTTCAAAGATTAAATGGTGGCAACAAGAACCATTGTTCCAAAAGGCAAGGTCAAAAGATGCTGTCATACGGCCCAGGAGGGCGTGCAAATCAGTCCCATATTCTGAGCGCAAGCCAGAATGACAAGTTAGTGTCCTGGAACTCACCATGCTCTTTAATCGGTGGGTCCTATCACTAGAAATGTGCCTTAAGCAAACAGATTTTCAGCAAGATCTGGTGGACAAAATGTGACCTGTAGCACTGTAGCATCAAAGATAAGATTGGCTGATATCTTCTACAATGGTGGTTGTATGTACACGGTGGGATAGTTGTAATATGGAGTATTACCTAATATACGGTTGCCTCTATTGTATCATCTATAATGTATGTGTGTTTGAAAGCTCCCTCTCAGAGGTGGATGATGTACTGACTCTGATTTATATGCTAAAATACACTAAGAAATTGGCCCAAGGAATCTTCCACACCCAACTCCCACGAATCAGCTTAGAAATGATCACAATTACCTCCTTATCCCTCTTTAAACGTATTCCTCTCTTCCAAGACCCCACACATCTGCAGAAAATACAGTTTCGTCTGGGAGGCACACAGATATTAAGTGTATTACACATGAGAGTGGATACCTACCCAACGAGTTTGGCATCCTGATAATTTTGAGAAATGTAAGGGCTGTGGTTCATTTCATGGCTGGTCTTTTCACTCTGAAGGAACTCACTGATTCTTTTGTGAATTCATTTTATGTAATAAATGGGGATAGGTGAGCATAGTTTAAAATATACTTCCTTTTAATTTATATCATAAAACCTATTCCCAAGACTAATGTATTTTAATGAAAATTTAATACTAAGAGTGGAGGGACATTATCTGCTATTTTTATAATCAATAGGTAGGAATCACAGTAAAAAAATTTAAGCATGTAACATTGAAAAATATACTAATACAATTGCTACAATAATCAACACAAACAATTTTTGTGACAAGCTGAAAATGTGATGAACAAGATAAACAGAATATTATATCATGATGGTTTCTAGTAAACTCTAATTTCATGATAAGAGATAATAGGTTTTATAATAAATAGAGTTTATTTTGCTTAAACTCTAAGCAAAATAAAAAGCAACAAGGTAAATTTATTAATATGTACCTCTATGAGATGACACCTAGTGAGGAACCAAAATCCAATGTAAAGCCTTTACAAAACTGGTCTGAAGTTAAAGAGCATGTAAAAAGGACTCATCTAAGTAAAAATCAATGTGCTAAATTGAGCTGTTCCTTCCAGTCTGTTGTAACTATTGTGGAAAAGTCTCCCATCTCCCTCATCTGAACTTCTCATAACGTCAGCTGAAAAGAAGTTCATACAGGGAAAACAGAATCAGTTGAGAAAAAAAACAAAGTGATCTAGAAGAAAGTGCAATGAACAACCGATGGTAGTCGATACAGGCACAGATAAAATTAAGATATGTAGGAAGGTACAGCAATACGAAGACATATATACCCTTAGTCAGCAAATATGGACTGAGTTTAAATGAACAACTTAATTTCTTTTTTACAGAAGGTTATGGAGTCATGAGTACTACAGGACATCTGTTCACTCGCAGTCAAGTCACTTTGTAAGTTTTTCTTCATTGTTCTCTCTCATTTGATTTGATTAGCATCTTGAAAAGTCAGACATGTCTAAAATTCTGCCTTTAGAATCCCCAGCCCTGGGGGAGCAGGAGGAGACACAAGCTGAGGATCAAAGGGAGTTTGGGAGATAAAAATTATAAGGGAGTTTCTCCTTATCACCCTCCAAACCATCTGCAGTATGGCCTGTGTCTCCCTTTCGTTAATAGGAAGGTGAGCAATTATTAGAAACTGAACAATTCCTTTAAAAAAAATGTACCTCTAGAGTAAATACAAACAGCCCTTAACAAACAGGCAGTTCACACATGTTCATGTTTCCAAAGAAACTCCAATATCCCTGATCTCATTTTTCTCTCACATTTCAGCAATGCTACCCAACCTCAACCCTGTTTTGATACCACCAAAACGTGTTCCTGGCGGGGATCAGCCAGCCTCACTCATCAGCACCCATGTGCGTCAGCAAAGTCACGTCACCCAGATACCACGCTATCCCACACACTGTATTTTGTATCCACGCAACACTGGGAACCCACGATGCAGCCACGTGGATGCTCATTTCAGCCCCACCTCTCACTCCCTGGTCCAAGACTCTGCCCATGTTTTCCATATGTATGTTTCCAAAGCAAATAACATAAATGAAGGAGACAAAAGTCGCCCAAATGCTGAGTCACAGCTTTCACCCTGCCCTTGCTCTCTGTGACTGTAGCCAACCAGGATTCCACCCAGGTCTCGAGGCTGTCTTCTTTTCCACACACCCCGTGGGCTCTTTCTTGCTCACCTACAGTGGACTCACACTCTCCTCAGTTAAGAATACCCCCGTTATCCACATCCTCTTCCCCTGACTTTTGCACCTGATGCGGACACTGGCCCGTAGTGTCTGCATCATTATGGATGAAATGAGACATTCACATGGACTAACGAGTCCATGGACTCCTCTTTTTTCTCTCAAGAGGAGAAAAAGCCTTGGCCCTTGTCATGACCGGCCTTTATTGAGTTTCTGGGCACATTACATGATGGTCCTCATTTACTATGCACAGGTTGCTTTAGGTGTTTGCCTTTTACAGAAAACAAAGGAGCCAATGCTGCTAATCACATCACAGAACAGGGGTATTTACAAATGAAAAGGGCAAAAGTGGCTGGACCGGTTGCACTGGTCCTTGGAAGGTTTAGCATGGATTTTAGGAAGTTATTTTGCAGTAAATGTTTGCCACAAATCCAGGTGAGGGAGTTTTTAACAAAAGGCAAGAGTCAAATGACCCAGGTACATTGCAGGCCTGATTCCCCATGGGAGAACCTATCTGTGGGCGTGGGTCCTGTGCATCTCCAAGTGGGAGCTGGGCCCACACCACGCAGAACGGTCTCCTACAGCACCGACTAGCCTGCACCTCCTTTCCTGCCCATTTGTCCGCCACACCCTCGAACAGGAATAGGTCTCATAAGCATCTTTGGCACTCGGGGACTCAGTCGCCATTCTTTTTCAGAGATGACACAAATTTTACAGCCTTGCTTTAATCTCTTCAGGTGGCATTAATGCATGCAAACACACACAAATCCATGATTTATGTCTACCTGCCCGTGAGTGTTCATATATGCCTGCACACACATTTTCACATGTATATGTAGGTATTGATGCATGTGACAATATATGTGAAAACAGGCATAGCTCTGACATCTCTTCTGAGCCCAGTTATTTGACAATTGATTATTTACCTCACTGCCCTATCATTTCAAATGCTTTATATACACACACACACATATATATACACGCATGCATATATATATGCATGATGAAATATGTGATAATTTTCCGCTCATGAAACTGCCTTGTCTCTGTCCTCTGGTTCTATTTAGCTCATCTTTTTCTTTCCATAATGGAATTAATGATTTTATAACATCGATGCCCCTCCCTACATCTAAATCTAGGTTTTTATATAACATATGCTAGCCATTTTTATAATTTCCAACAATACTTGTCTATAGTCTCCTAAGTGGGCATTTTAGTTTATCGCCATTCCTAGTAAAATATGATATTTGCGACACTCTGAAAATAGCTTAACTGTAAGCAACAAAACAGACCTTAAGTGGGCAAACGGAATTTGCAGGTGTCATTTCTTTTGTCTACTCAGACCTCACACTTCTGGAAGGCCCCTCCCTGTGGTGGGGGCCCAAGTGGCAGAACCCTTTTGTTGGTGGATTTTCTCCCACTGGGTTCTGTTGTGTGAGCTGTGGACATGACGTGTGGGCCTTTGAAACCCTACAAGTATTTCTACAACACCTAACATATATATGTGGTGATGCTTCGTGTCTTTGGCCGTTTTGCAATTATCTGCTCATAGACTTCATGGAGGAAAAAAAGGAACAAAAGTATGACATGTTATTTGCATGGTAAACTCTTCTCTAAAGATCTGACTTATTTTTTCTCCTTCATTTCTATACTTCCAAAGAGTCACTCATCCTGCCTGGAAGATGATTTACATTAATTTTTGAGTTATAATGACATTATCTGTGATGACTGTATTTACCCTTTTAATTTGGAAATGGCCTATCTACACCTATATCACACAAATAGCTTTTTTCATGTTCAGTGATATTCAAATTCATGGGAAGTTGAAAGCAAACTCATTGTTCATCTTAAAGCCCTCATTTCTGATATTAGATGAGATTAAACTACAGTATTCCGTAGACGCAGTAGTACAAAAGCAAAAATGGTAAATACTGTTAAGTACTCTAAGCCTCACATTTTGTTTAGACTGCCACACCACTAAGACTTGGAATAATTCATAGGTAAGCACAGTGAAAAAAGTAGAAAAACACCCCCCTGATAGACGGTATTACATTATAACTAGATCATAGAAGTAAGGTCAGAATTGGATGGAATATTTAGTCAGTATGAATGGATCTGCTTGAGCAAGCTCATGGAAGGCAATCTCTACTCTCGTTTTTGTTGTTGTTGTTTTAGCTTAATAACCAAAAGCCCAAAGAAGTTCAGGGTTTTACTTAGTATTTTAATCCAGCCTGGTATAAAATTATAAGTTTTCTTCCTTTTATCTATTTTATGTTTAATTATTTTTAGTTAAGCATAGTTGGCGTACAATATCACATTAGTCTCGGGTGCAGGACATAGCAACTGGACATTTACACACCTGATGCAAGGCTCAGCACGCTAAGTCTAGTGACCACGTCATGCACGGTCATCACGGCACTGCTGACTGTGTCCCCTCTGCCTTTCCACCCGTGTCCCCACCCACCTTCCCTCTGGCCATTTGACCTCTGAGTCTGAGTCTGTCTTTTATTTTGTGTGTTCCTTGCTTTTCCTTTTCAGACTGCACAGGTAGGTGAAATCTTGGTTTTCTGACTGGGTTTCCTGTATACAAAGATGATTTAAAACTCACTAGAGGAGATACCAGCTTTTATTATTTTGGTTACTGGATGTTCTTCACTGTCTAAACTCCATTTTTTCCTGTATTTCCTTTCTTGTCTTCCTGTCCTCACATATTTCGCAGTGTAGGACACACAATATATGATTGGGGTGTCACTTGTTGGAAGCAGCAGGGGGCGAGATTCTGAAAACCATTTTAAAATCCTCAATTTCTTTTTTTCTATAGATTAAACAAATGAGCCAAACTCATTTTCAAACATGGATATTCTTTGCTTGGGATCATCGCCCAGCCTCAACTCCATGGAAAAAAGAAACTACATTAGAAATGTTTCAATGGAATATCAAGAATTATGTGTATAATAATGAAAAATGTTGACTGAATCTGACAAACCAATATGTAAACCTTTATTGAAAACAGCTACCTGTTCAAGGCTAGTTATCTCAAGGGATATTAATTTATTTTATTTTTTATTTAAATGTTACAAAGAAGACATAGTTCTTACCAAGTTGAAATTCAGTTATTTCTGGTGAATATATAAACCTTATTTTTCTATGTACAATGAATATTTCACCCTTCTGGTAGCAACATACATGATTTTGAAGTACATGCAGCATTATTATAAAAGGGAGAAGCATAAAATAAAAAAAATTAATGGAGATTGCAAGAAATAGTGGGAGAAGCCAAGGTCATTTAGCATATAAACAAATATAGCAGAAAATGGTTACTTCATTATATCTAGGCAATATTGCTCAAAATTCCAGCTTTAATGAATGTAATTACTGGAGCACAAGCAAAGGAATATTAAACACAGATATAATTTTTCATTAAAGGTTTTAAGTCACTTCTTTTTTTTTAATTCTGCTGTATAGTCAAGAAAAGTATCAACTCATATATTATTGTTATTAAAATAGTTATTGTTAGAGTGGGCGGGGATAGGAGGAAGCTCCAGCTGGACTTTGCCAAGACGGACATCCTCACAGTAACCTGAGTCCGAGGAAGAGACCACCAATGCTGTATTGCTGCTTTGTTCAGAGGGCACCAATCCCCAGCTCCCATGGGGAGCCAACGAAAATAAAACCCCATGACATTCCCTGCTTGGGTGAGACTTCCCCAGCCTCATTCTGCAGACTGGGAGAATCTCACCCCGGTGTACAAACCCCAATAAAGCTCTTCATTGCTTATTTTATGGCTGATTGGCATTTCTTTCTCGGTGGAGCCTAAGAAAACCTCTCAGTTATTATCTTTTTTATGTAGTTAAGAAATTTATATGCATAAAAGACTGCAGAAGAGTTAAAGGAACAAGTTATGAATGTTCAAATGTGCTAAATATTAGATGTACTGAAGAAATTTAATCAGAATCCCTTGTCTACTGGTCTATTATGAACAGGAAAAGAAGTTGCTTATAAAACATTATGATTCCATTTTCACCCACTACAAAGCCATGAATTTCCATATTTAAAGAAGTATATTTATAAAATCATGTGTCAGGCATTATTTGGCATCAAAAGGAGAACATATTTCAAGTTGTTTGAAGTTGTCATTCTTGACCCACTTTAGGAATAATACATGAGACTAAAAAAACAAGAATTGCCTTCAGATAAAAGAATATAAACTTGATGTGTGTGAAATAAAATATTTTCATAGGATATATGTGAGCAGTTGAACAGAACGGAAATTAAGTATTCATCGGCATGCAGAGACATGCGGTCACAGCACATACTGTGACTTCTTGTAGAACTTGAACCGCTCATGGAAGGGAGATTCTGACCCTGGCTCTCCCCATTTTGTCTGGGACATTGTTCTACTTTTCCATTCATGTTTATAGGAAGCATTCCTATTGCTTCAAGAATCCATCTTTGGAATTCATCTGCAAACTCTTCTCCTGTGGGTTTATTTTAAAAAGTATTTTGTACCATAGTCTGCTAATATTTAATCTTTGGGATATTTTAATAATGTACGTTCCCAGGCCAAAGTGCCTCGGAAGCACTTTGGGGCCAAGCTGCCCCAGCCATCTGAATGTCCTGCAACCCCCTGAGCTGCAGAGCGAGGGGGACCAGGCCAGCATGCCCTCCCGGGTGAGTCACTCGTCTCGGGATGCCATCAGCATGACCTGTGTCCCCTTGCTAGAGCATGTCATCCATTACTCACTGCTACATTATGTTATAATACTGAAAGCAATTTTCTAAATATCATTCCATTGAAGCAAATATCTTAATTACTAACTATTACTAATAATAGCAATAATGAATAGTACCAATACTGATATTAAGTCAGCCATCACATTTGCTTTCATCTTATGCTTCAATAGCATCTTTTCAGATTATAGTGAGATATGAGGTGTTGCTCCATGGTCCTAAATCTTCACCTTTATTAGTGGTAGCAGCAAACACTCACCTAGCGTTTCTGTGTTCAGCAGTGTTCTCAAAGCCCCACCAATATTAACTCTTTCAACCCTTATAAACCTCAGGAGTGTCATTGTCTTACAATAAGGAAATAAGCACATATAAACAAATATTGCCTTTTGGGACACCATGGATGGATCTTGAGGGTATTATGCCAAGTGAATAAGTTTGATGAGAAAGGACAAAACTTGTACGATTTCACTCGTATGTGGAATATAAAACAAAAGGTAATGAACATATTGACAAAAACAAATGTGTAGACACAGACAGCAGGGTGCTGGTGACCAGAGGGGACGGGCGAGGGCAGGGCCTATTGGGTAAAAGGGGTCCAATGTACGATAGCGGAAGAAAACTAGACTTCGGTTGGTGGACACGCACACACACATTGAATTATAATATTGTACACCAGAAATGTGCATATTGTCAGCCAATGTTGCCTCAATCAATTTAATTTTAAAAAAGGAAAGAAAGTGGAAAAGTAAGTGTTTCGCTTAACATCACATAGCTAGTGCGTGAGCAGAACAAGGGTTCAAATTCAAGTAATCTGACTCCAGAGCTGTGCTCCTAGGTTTTATTGTGCCATTATTTTCTTAGTGTTTTAAAATGTCTAACTTGGGATGGAGTGGGTTCATGTGTATATATATATAAAAAAAAAACTCTGCCATGTAACAGGCATTAAGTCATTTTTTTTTCATTTCTGTCCTGTGGCTTCTCATTCACCTTTACAGTGGGATGAAAATTCTGACTTTCATCTGCAGCGCTCTCTTCCATTATAAACCCAGTAGGGCAGCTTTCTGCGGTGGCTTTAATCCAAGATTCAACGCTGAGCACGGAGCCTTCATTTCCTGCGAGGAACTTGGCTCCAAGTCAGTTTCCTTCCACACGGAGAAAATTCAGAGGCAAAAATTTATAACAAACCATCTTCATCGCTAATTAATCAAACCTAGATATAATTTCTCCCTTCACTTAAGGAAGAGCAGATTAAAATTTAAGGGAAAACCAGATCTCTTTTTCTATTTCTTAAAAGCGAAAAATTCTAAGACCATGCCAGATAATAAGGATAAAATCTGATTACAACCCCAGGATCAAAACTGGATGTCTCATCTTCAAAAGAACAAGATTCTGGCTCTTTGGGATTTTAAAAAATGTACAAGAGAGCGATAAAGAAAGAATGACAAAACGGGTACGAGGAGGTATGGGGGATTTGACACCAAGGTTACTTCCTCTGTCTGATGTGGAATAATCTATAGGGAATGGTACTTTGGAAGAATAATGTGTGGCATTTTCATGGGCATTTTTTACAGTGCTTGATAAGCAAATCTCCAATAATGTATACACATGATAATGTATTTGCATGAAGGCAACTGTCCTTATTAAATATAATAGAAAATTGAGGCAGGCTGTGAGGATTTGTAGTATCTTTCATAATATTTAAAAAACCTAGCCCTGGCTGGTGTAGCTCAGTGGATTGAGCGCGGGCCTGCGAACCACACGATCGTGGTCCGATTCCCAGTCAGGGCACATGCCTGGGTTACAGGCCAGTTCCCTGCAGGCCAACTCCCAGCAGGGGATGCACAAAAGGCAACCATACATTGATATTTCTCTCCTTCTCTCTTCCCTTCCCCTCTAAAGATAAATAAATAAAGTATTTAAATTAAAAAAAAAGACTCAATAAAAATAAAAAATAAAAAAAATAATAAAAAACCAAGGATTTGCCAACGTTGCCACATTCTCTGCCACAGCTCCCAGCTTTTCAGGGGGAGTCGAGGAGCATTTCTCAATTTCTTTTCAATTGACTGGGACCTTCCATGCTTGGTGAGCCTCTCCAATAGCAAATGATCTTCCTGCGTCCTTCAGCATCTTTGTCCCTGGGCAGGCACAGCTTTGTGTTTTTAAATCTTCCTTTCAGCAAATCCACAGCCCCAAAGTTAATGGCTTGCTAAGCCCTCGGATACTATTAAAAGCAGGAGTTTGCACATTTGTCCTGTAACTTCCTGTCTGCTCTACTTTCCATTCTTCCTTAAACAGTGGTGCTTCCATAAAGGCTCAGTGGGGGGCTGTTCCCCACAGAGTCAGCCAAGTGCTTGCTTCCACCAGTTCTCTAGCAGCTGATTTAATGCATTTATTTGGGCAAAAGTGGGCCCTTGCAACACGTGGGGAGCCCTCACTTTATCTAGCAGCAAAATAAAAAAGAAACAAAGCCAAGAGACAAAATATGCCCCATGCTACCAATCTTACAAGTACAACATCTGTCAGGCATTTCTTAATAAATTATTTTTTAATGCATCAAAACTGCACAACTACATAAAAGAGGAACCTCCAGTATATCCCGTTCACATGAAAACTAAACTAAACCCGTTCTTTACCATTTCTGTACCTCTGTCTCGTTTAATTGAAATGATATGGGAACAGCAACTGTTATTTATTAAAATATTTAAAAGTAATGAGCTTACCCAAAACTTCTGTTGGTATTGTGTGTGTAAAAGTCATTCAGGCTCAAGAGAGAGAGTTCCTAAGGCAGGTTAACATCAAGCTAATGTAAGTCAAGGTTTTTCTCACGAAATATCAGCACTACTAACAATCAACCAAGAATGAATTTAGTATCACACAGAAGTTTTCCAAACTTGCAGTTACTAACACCGAGGGAGCGTGTTTACGTGATGCTTTACCCAACACTCATACCCACACAAGTGCGTGCTTTCCTCGTATTGCAAGAAGTATTGGCACACAAACACTCATATTGGAATCCAATGTAAGAAGAGGGTGTGCAATGACAGAAGTTCAATGTCAACTAACATGAGCAGACTGGAGAAGGTGGCGTGGGCCACGACTGTAAACAGGGTCTGCTCAGTGCACATCAACCTGTGACAATGTGGTATTAGCAGGCCATGTGACAGGTTCCAGTGGGACTCAACACTGAGGCAATAAGAGTTTCTAAAGCAAATACCATGAATTTCCTGGATATCTTTTGTTGAATGTTGGATGCCTAATTAAGGAAACCAATTCAAGTACAGAATGTGCAGTACTAAGAATAAATTATACGAGACTCATAATCTCATTAGCCTTGATACAAAAATCACTTGATATGGCAAAGGCCAAAGCAAGGCTGTTTTATTTGCTCTGTGAATAGTTTCACCACTTTTGAAAAGGGCAGGAGAGATATCGAAATGGTCCAAGTGGAAGAGAGAACACAGAAATCTCAAACGTCCTTCATCCGGCATTTGATTCTAGAGGCATCGCTTTGGGTAAACGCGGACTGCCTTCTCTGCGCAAAAACAAGCATGAACAAGCCCCTGACCCTGGATCTCCTCCTCCACGATTCTTTCAGAAAATGGCATCTTGGGATTTGGAACTAATTTTATATGCTAAAATTAGAGATCTTGATTTCTTGCTAAAAATTCACCTTCACAATGTGTTATTTTAGCAATGTATTTCACCACCTAATAATTAATATAGACTCATTAATGGTGGTACATACAGGTTTTTTTTTTAGTTATAACAAGTGGAATGAAACTTAAACCACTGCCCGAGTTTATAAAGGCCAAGGCGATTTTAAGTGCCTGATCAC
Source organism: Sturnira hondurensis (assembly GCF_014824575.4). Lineage (NCBI taxonomy): Eukaryota > Metazoa > Chordata > Mammalia > Chiroptera > Phyllostomidae > Sturnira > Sturnira hondurensis. The sequence continues at coordinate 11,349,580 of NW_028091156.1, forward strand.
CTTCCTGTGCGTGGGAGGGGACAGAGCCAATGGCAAGGCTGTCAGCTGTCCATCATTCTAACCCAGCAAGGTGCTTACGTGGGTCCTAACTAACATTCCCCGATGGGGGCGGAGCTCAGGTCTGCCAAGGTATTCAGACTCCCAGTTCATCGCCACCCAGTCGCAGTCATTTCCAAACAGCCAAGCAGTTGGCGTTGTGTACAGAAATTGCCTTTGTACTCCTAAGTCTGATAAATCCACTCAGCTAGCATTCCACACTTTAACTTACCCCCAGATGCATCATACATCATACTGCATGTATGACTCCAACATGCAGTCCGTGTGAGTCAAGGAGGGTCGCCAGCCACATCAGACTTATCTTTCCAGAAGTATGTTCAAGTGTTGCAATTAGTTGCAAGAGAAACTTTGATTTTGTTTTTAATTTTTTTACTTTTTTAAAATCCATACCCAAGGATATGGTTTTTTTTTTTTCCTTTGAGAGAAACAGGAAGAAGGGGGGAGAGAGGAACATCGAGGTGAGAGAGAAACATCAATTGATTGCCTCTCACGCACCCCTGAATGAGGACTGAACCTCCAACCTAGGGATGCGCCCTGACTAGGGGTCGAACCCACAACCTTTCAGTGTACGGGATGACACTCCAACCAACCGAGCCACCAGGACAGGGCAGGGCAAGACTTTGTTTTGAAATAAGCCAAAAATGCAGTATTTTCCTACTAAGAATAGCTAATTTCACAATGCTATCACACCTATTATCGCAAATGAAGGAAATGAAATCTCACTTTTATTTATAAAAACAGGTGATAAATTATAAATTACATGATTAACCAAAACACCCTGCAGCATTTTTAAGGAATAATGCAGCATTGACAAATTACAACTAATTCCAGGAATGAAAAGATGATCCAATTATTAGACTCTCAGAAAAATTCCTTTTATTAAAATATGTAAGGGTTAACTTTACAAAGAGTCATTAAAAAGAACTCAATAAATTTAGCAGCCATACCTGAGCAATCTTTAAGCATGATAGAGTAGAAAGCTTCCAATCCAATTAGTACTGAGGTGGGAACCAAAAGTAAAAGTCTATTTTTAACGCACGTGAAGGGCAGTTGCAATGAAATCGGGACAAAGGCAGGGCTGCCTACTCTGGCTTTTGATACTGAACAGGGGCATGGAGTTTCTAATTAATGCCGTGGGAGAAGACAATGAAACAAAATTGCACAATCCTGGACCAAAGAGGGAAGGCAATACTATCACTTTTGATAAGTGATATGATGATTAGAAACCTAAGAGGCTCTGCTAAAATCATCAGAATAAGAGTCCAACTATAAATAATTTTCTTTCTTCCACCACGAACCAAAAAAGATACGGAAATTGTAAAAACCAGCAAAATGATAAAGTATGATATGATTACTCTGATGAGTGAATAAAAAGAATGCCAAAAACCCTCATGCAGAGTCACTACACAATTACGTAAAATAAATGGAGAAATGGAAATGAAGAGACATCTTCCATCAGATGAGGACCTAACATAATTAAAACGGCAGCACCTCCCAAGCTCCTACGGGGAGTAAGTCGCAGTTGCTGCCGCAGAGTTCTGAGATGTTTTAGTATTCTTGGATGGCTCTGGCCTGGGACTCTCCTTTCTCTGGCTGGTGATTGGCTCACTAGTGGGTTCACTACTGGGCCATTTCTGGTCCATCAGACACGAGAGAAAGCCTGCAGGTTAAGATCTCTGGGGAAGTACCCACTGCCCCTGAGACACAGAGGAACAGCGCCTCAGCCCCATCTTCCTGGGGAGGTTGCCACCACCAGACGGGACGCCTAGATGGAAAACGGTGTTCTCACCTCGAAACCCTTCTGAGGATCCAGTCCAGGAACATAGGGCAGGAACACACAGCTAACAGGGGACTACTTCTGATGAGAAAGCGTCCATTTCCTTTATCATGTAAGCCAATTTGAGTCATGACTGTTTGCTGCTAAAAGCATTCCAAAAGATAGAGTGGAAATGCAGATTTCAAAAGCAATGCAGGTACATCTCAACAGCAGCCAAGAGGCTATTAGGAAGCTCTGCAGTGGATAATGAGAAAGGCAGAGGATACTAAGGTATACTTTTGACGGTAGCTACCAGCACAACAGTGTAATTGAGGTCAGCAAGGTATTTTTCTGTCAGCTGTAGAATTTCATTGCTTTTGAACACCCCACATTTCCTTTTGTTAAGATAAAGCCACACATATGCACATCTGACTGCCTTGTGGTACTAATAGCTTAGGAAGGGCATTAGACTGAGAAATGGAAAATAAAGACGGTGTCTCCAAACTGGGCTTTCTCTCCCCATTTCTGCTGCTAAAGCCCCCCGAGGCTGCTTCAGTGGGGTGTGCATTTGAGATGAGGTAGAGGCTGACCTGGCTCGGGGAGGGCAATGTGAATGGCAACCGTGACCGTAGGGACATCCTATAGTCCTTTAGGGAAGTTCCCACGTGGCCTGTGGATCGAGAAACTGGGCATCAGGGTAGCATTTAAAGATATTTTCTGAAGCAACCATGAATCAGAACAGATTCTGTGTTCGCAAGATCACTGTGAAGTCACCAGGATGCTCTTCCTACTCTGGAATAGCAGGAAGTGAATGTTCCTTAAAGCTGCCACCAAAATCACTTTTGTGGACAAATTGTATTTCTCAAACAATCAAGGCACTGTTGCCCCCAGCCACCTGTGTTGGGGCCTAAAGACGGCGGATGCAATCTTTTCAAGAAGATAGCACCAGGAGGGCTTGGCGGAGGCAGCCGAGCCAGGTAGCCCCCACCCTTGTGGGCATCCCTTGATCACGAGTACTACCAATCAAGATGTTGATCACGCGCCCACCCACCAACCGTCGCTAAGAGTATGCAGTGAGCATGCACAGGACAACCTATCAGGACCACCTCCCCTTTTCCCCTGCCCCCTATATAACAGCCCCGCCTAAAATAAAATTTGCAGCTTGATCAGAATCCTTTGTCTTGCTGCCTTTCTTCGCGCCTCTTGTTCCCATCCCTATTCATCCGTTTCAGGTAGACTTGGGACCCCCGTTGACTGTTCCGCGGGACAGAACACACCTGCACAGGTGACTCTCCGAGAACGCGTGACTCTGTGGGAACAAAATGCAACCCGGGGAATAAATTCTCTTCCTGAGGGTGACAGATTCTGGAGATTTAATTATTAGTTGATTCTATTTTTAAATGAAATAGATTAGGCATCACCCTTGGGAAAAGATCCTATAAACTTGGCCCAAACTAATTGGACTTAGAATAGAAACGCCCCTCCATATTGAAATAGCATCACACACTGGTACGTACTCAAAGATATTAACAGTAAAAGGTGTATAAATACCACAACAACAGTGATCTGTATAATTATCTTTAATCTCAACTTTATAGTACATAACAGAGTCACCTAAGGTTTTAATCCTAAAAGAAAAAGCATATCTTGGCCGCACACAAGTACACGCAGGTGTCTTTGCCAAGTTTTATCACCTAGAAGTTTCATGCTTTTGTCTGTGAAATGATTGGAATAAAATTAATTTCGGCTGTTAGCTCAATTCTGTTGTCTTTACTCAAGTATAGGCTTCCATCGTTGCATTATTAGATTCAATGCGTTAAATGAGTATTCAAAGAATAGCTTAAAAACAAACAAAAAATGTGGACTTCTAAAGCAGAAGCGAACAGAACCTGAAGACAGAAATGTACACACCATAACTCTAGAAAATCCTTTCCCTTCTCTGCTCCAGTGGAGCCTCAAATGCGAAGAAACACAGACTGAACTATTTAAATATGAAGTTCCATTGATATTCCAAACCCGCTACAGTTTGATAATTAAATAACAATTTTACTTGAGGAAAGTGTGCAAACAAAAAAGTTCTTGGAACTTTATGGCTCTTCTGCCCTACTGATTCCCTACAGAATGAATACCAGTCCCTGTCAGAAAACGTTTTAGCAAACATTTCTTCACAGCAGAATTTTCATCACTAGCTGGTTTGGACAGATTCTCTCTCTTAGCCCTTAGGAACAAGGAAAAATCTGGCTTTGCTGTCGTCAGATGCCCTGTCTGCTTACACAAGCCCACGATTCTGTGAGCTCTGAAAGGTCAACTGCTGGGATTCTCATGCGCGGGTCCACGGCCCAATCCCGCAGGGCCCCCGAGCCTTACTGCAGTTCCTAATGGATTTGAGAAGACTCGAATCTGTTCTCAGTCTTCTCTGAGAAGACTCAGCGCCAGCAGCCCCTGTCACCCCACCAATCCTTTCTCTTTGTTCCTTTATGGCTACCACATAACCCCCCCTGCACATCACCTGCTTTCACTACTTTAATGAAGGATGCTCTACTGGTGTTACTTAAATTGGTTTTAAAATCCACCCAAACCAGCACATTTGGCCATTTTTACTTTACCTGCACATGAGCAACATCTGTTAGTAAGGAGGAAGCCAACCCCCACGTGGCAGTATGCGAACTGCACTGAAACGCAGGAGGGAGGGGTGCGTCGAGGCCATGTCAGGGCTACTGTCTGAGACACAGTGCGCCTTCCCAGGAATGTCACTACAAATCCTTGGCGGACCCAACGAGACCAGACTGAGTGTGTGAGCATACCCTCACACATCTAGTGCCTGGACTCAGAAAGAAAAGTCTTGTGTTAAAGTGAAAGTGAGAAGCTGCATTTTTGGTAATAATCATTTTAGCTGAAACTATCTTCTGTCAGCTTCTGAGCTAAGCTCTCTGCTGCACTGTCTCATTTAATGCTCACAGCGGCTTTTCGCGCCTGTTCTGTTACCATCTTTATTTTACACATGAAGAAGTGAGGTTGAGAGAATTCAATAATTCATCAAGGTCAGGCAGCAATGAGGATGCAGAATAGAAATGGAAAATTGGAATGGAGTGGCATTAAAAAATAATATGTCAAAAATAGGATGCCATTAAATCTCAATAACATGTAAAGAGATCAACTGAATCCAATCAAGCCTCGCAACTCTAAACCGTAACCAGGAAAGACGGCAAAACCTACCCCAGGTTTAGGATCCACCTGTTTACTCAGCAAGAGTAAAGAAAACAAGAGTCACCATATACATTGCTGGCTAGGGTGGATCATCCTAAATCAAATGATCTCCGTATCCTGTATCCTGAAATCAAACCCATGCCTAATAGTCAATCATATACCAACTCTAACCTTTAACCCACCCTTCATCCAGTCAAGATGGCTGAGTTAGAAACATCCCGATCCTGGAAAGATAAAAGCTTACGTACAAAGATGGAACAGCGTAAGCAATCTGTAATGCAAATATTCCCAAGGGAGAGTCTGGATCATACTTGGGCATTTAGGCACAGTGTGGCAACGTTAGAACAAGCTGGCATGTTAGGGCATTTGAGAGGCTGGACTTGCGACTCTTACTTGAAAGGTGGAAATGACTTCACATTTCTTATTTGATGTTGAAAGAGGAAAGGCAATGTGTGATCCTGTAAGTGGTATTAGAACCTTTGGAACGTAATGTCCTAGGTTTGGTCCAATCAATTTAAAAGACTTGCCTAGATGTTTATGTAGTTTCCTTGTAAGGATTCTAAATTAGACCTTTTGGCATATGAAGTACTCGAAAAAAATTAAAATTATTAAATCTGTAATGTAATTTTTAACATTACAAGTCAACTTAAGTATTCAACATTATAAATAAGACTACTTATTAAATCGGTTCCATTTTAATCAAGCATTAATCAAAGATCAAGGAAAAGTGATTATTCCACAGTTTATATCAAGATTACTAGATTAGTAAACAATAAGAAAACAATGATAAAGTAGTCATTAAAAAACCAAAATGGTAAAGTAGTATAGCTAAAATCCATACATAACTAGGAACAGAACTCTACAAGTTTTTAAATAAGTCAGAATAAGAAAAGGGGAGAGGGCAGGGAAATACGAACAAAGGATACAAATAAAGAAGAGGGTGAAATTATAGGTGACAAGAGAAATGTATCCATTCTTAAATAACTAATGGTAAAATAATCCAATTGAAAGAGAAAGGCTGTCAAAATAGGTAAATGACCCAATAATATGCTATTCATAAGAGATACATATTAAATACAAAGAAACAGATGAGTGTAATTGATGGGGAAATATATAGTATTCATTTCTATTTCTGCTTGAGAAGGAGTAATAATGGCCACAGGTTTTGCCCTTCCACCTTAAAAACAATAAAACCAAAAAGTAATACATGAAAAGTGGACCTTACTCTCATAGGGGAGGCCCGGCCAGAGCACAAAGGCAGGTAAAGACATGAGGCATCCTCACAGAAGGAAGTAAGGCTATCTTCCCCCGGAAGTTACATGAACCTATGGGCAGAAGTCCAAGAAATTCAGGAGAAAAGCTAAAAAAACTGATGTGTGTGCTTAGCAAGACTACAGGATGCAAGGTGGACATACAAAAGTTAATTTTGTTTCTACTCACTAGCATCAACAGTTGGAGTTGAGACTTTAAAAAGTATTCTTTGCCTAGCACCCAAAAATCTGAAATCCATAGGAAAAAGTCTGAAAAATGATGTGTGAGACCCAGCCCTTGGCACCTGCAAAACTCGGTGGAGAGAAAACAAAGAGGGCTTAACGAGGCGGATAGGCCTTTTCCGTGGCTGAGAACACTCAATATTGATACAGTTTCATTGCTCCCCTTGCTGATTTCTTATGTGGCGTAATTCTAATAGAAATATCAGGTTTTCTTTGGGGAGAAACTGGCAAAGAGGTTCTAAGTTCATAATAAAATACCAATGACCCAGAATAGTGAAAGAATTGCTAAGGATAACCAAATTAGTTTGAACAAAGACAATGCTGTGTTTGCACACACACACACAAACAAGTAGATCAGTGGAGTCACACACACGCAAGCTACTAATTCTGGCAAACTTGTGAAGGCAATTTAGAGAGTATTATCTCCAATAAATAGTGCTAGAAAAACTGGGTTTCCATGTTAAAGGTTAAAAAAGGAGTTTTATGCACTAGTTCACATCAAATACAACAATTAGTTGAAAATGAGTTTTATACCTAAATATTAAAAATTCTAAACTGTTAGAAGGAAACCTGGCAGAATGGTTTATTTACTTAGATTAGGCAAAATTTCTTCAGTAGGACACCGACACCACAATCCATAAATGAACAGGTTCATGTTAGACACCATCAAGATGGAAATCTTCTGCACTTCGAAAGACATTGCAAAGCAGAGTCTGTGAAACATTTGCAAACATATATTTGATAAAGAAGCAGACCTAAAGGACTCTCAAAACTCAAGAAGAAGAAAACAGCCCACCAGGGTTACAAACAAAAAACCAGATACTTCATGAGAAGAGATACAGAAGACAAGTACCAACAGAGAAAAGATTCTCCACATCAGCAGACATCCAAGAAATGCAAATTAAAACCACAGTGAGCTGCCACTGTATATCTATTCGGACGTTTAAACTTAGCAACTTCAACTCTTTCAAGTATTGGTGAGGTCACAGGCTAGCTGAACTCTCACACGCTGCAGGGAAGGGTATTACAAGGTGTGACCACTTTGGAGAAGGCTTTGGCAGTTTTCTGAAGTTATACCACACACCTGCCACCTGACCTATCCCTTCCTCTCTTAGGTAACTGCCCAGCGAACTCCCATATCCCCCAACTGGAACAGCCTGTGTGTCCACCCACCAGTACATGGAAAATCGAATACTGTATCCATACAAGGGGATACTGTTTAGCAATAGAAAAGAATAAACTGTTTGTATGTGTAACAACATGGTTGCATCTTAAAATAAGTATGCTGAGTGACAGAAGCCAGACACACATACAGAAGTACATAGCATATGATGCCATTTATTTAAAATTCTACTGAATGCAAATTAATCTATGATAATAAAAAGCAGGCTGTGGTTACCTAGGGATTATGGGATGGGAGGGAGGGATTATAAAAGTTTAAGAAAACTTTGTGGGGTGATAAATATACTCACTACCTTGAGTGTAGCAATGGTTTCTTTGCTGTATGAACATGTTAAAACTTTTCAAACTGTACATTTAAACATGTACAATATCTATTTTTGTATATTTCAGTAGGAGAAGGGTACTCAATATAATCATCAGGGTAGGAAGTCAAAAGGACTTTGATCCAATTTTGCAGTCATTTATTTGTAAGAAAAAAAAGGATGAAATGTAGGATTTGAACATAGAGTTAGTAGAAAATAATTTAAATTGAATAAATAAAATATTCTAAATTAGAGCTACATATTTTTTAAACTTTCCTTTTGTTTTATAAACTGTATTCTAACATCACTGGTATACATTCTTTTCTATAAATGTGTGTGCATCTGCTTTTTCCAAATTAGTTTTTTTAAGTTTATGATCTCATTTTTAAAATTTTACTTCACTATTCACAAAGGAGAAATAAACATTTTAAAAACTGTAAAAACAAAAAATAGAAAATAATATAGCAAAACTTGGAATAAATAAAGCCTTTTAAATCTTACACAAACATTGCAAAGTTTCAGAAGTAAAATTTGATTAAAGAATTAAAAGCTTGGAATTAAAAGCTTGGATTTATTCTTAGCATTAAATAGAAATCTAAAATCTTTTTTTCACAATTATAGGCATCACATGATAGATTTTCATACATGCTTGGCTGTATTTCTATATTCTTCATTCTGTTTTATCAATTTGTTCATACCTACAACTATACCAAGTTGGTTTTTATTCATATATTTATACAAAATTTTGGATCACCCAAATCATTGTTCTCCTTCAAAAAAATTCCTTGGCCTTTTGGTCACCATATCAATTTTTTTGTACAATTTTTAAGCTTAGAAAACCCCATGACTTTAAATTTTATTAACATATTAATTAATGAATGATCTAATTAAGAAGGATTGACATATTTAACATGTTTTGTTTTTCTAGGCTGGAGCATTAAGTACTGAAAATTGTCCCCTCCGTCTTTGATGAAGGAAAGTCAGTTTCTCCATATTGTTGCCACTTCATATATAACTATAAACAGTATTAGCAAGCATGTTTGTATATCATATTTAACAAACTTGGAATGCATGGTTTGGGCAAATTACCAAAATTAAATCTACTGCTATCACAAAAAAAGAAAGATGAGCTACTTTTAGAGAATAGCTATCTGCTCCTTATGCAAAAGTCAATCCCCCAAAGTTCTAAAATGTTATTTAAAAAAAACAAAAAACAGTACTTTGGAGATTTTCTGTACTGCGTTCTCCATAGGAAATTACTTTGTAGACAGAACAAACTCTTTTGTGGCACCGTAGATACAGTGGCATGTTTGTGCAGAAACCAAAATTAGTCCCCGAACTTTATCATTGCACGTTATCTATCACTGTCTGTCCCACTGTGCCTAGCATAGTAATGCAATGACTTCGTAAAACTCACGACTATTTCTGTAAACAGAAAACATGGAAATTGGGATTTTTTTGCTTCAAAATATGCAGCTCTCGGCTCTGCAGGTTGATAAGGTAAACACAATCTTCTGTCTGTAAACCATGTTGTGGGAAAATAAATTACTTAACCACAGCTACAAGAGTTGCATGAACAAAATATGTATGTCTGAAAAGTCCCAGTGCAGCCAGCATCAAGGAAAATAATGACAGAGTGCCTGATAGGTAGGGCGTGGGAAAAGCTCTGCACCGTCTGAATGTGAACTTAAGACGTTCCGAACCTGTTCCTTGCTTTCCCCAGTGATTCCAATAATGTGTTTTCATCTCTCGTAGAAAAGAGGCTATTTTTTTCTCCATCTAACTTACAGTATCTGTAGCCACTTTGGACTGTGTCATTTTGCTGTCATTCAACGCAGCCCATGTCCCTTTGCTCCCATTTTCCACGTTCCATTGTCTGCACCGCATGCTTTTCAATGATTCTTTGAATGGGCTCATGACAATTTCATTTGTCAGCTTCCCTTCCTTTTATGAACAGCCGGGGACGACAGCAAGGCAGGGCGAGGTGTCGGGACAGGAAGTGAAGAAGGCATTATATTCTGAGATGTGCAGTCAGCAGCCAGTTGACAGAGAGGCAGAGCTTGGGGAAACATTCGCTTCGGCGCTCCCACAGAAAGGAGGAGGAGAGCTGATGCGTATCATCTACGGAAACTTTCTTCTTACAGGGACAAAAAAGGAGAAGCAAGAATTGTGAGGAGAACTATGAGAGGCAGGGGCCCTTTTCTGTCCAAATCCATTTCTTTTTTCCCCCCACGGTAACAGAGTTTTCACTAATCATATTGTTATGCAGCTAAAAATGACCTTAGCTTATCTTTCAGTGGATGGTTGAGATGTAATACGTGGTCAGCAAGGATGTGAGTGGAAATGATGCTTATAATTTGTGAGGAACAAGCTTAAAAGGAATGAACTGACTTCCACTCCCTGTCTCTGCCCTTCTCTCAGCCTGAAACACGATACAGTAGTGGCCCGGCCCTGGCCTGCCAGTGAAAGAAATCACTGAGATGAAAAGATGGAGGAACCTAGCCCTAACCCTAACCCTAACCCTCACCCTAGCCCTAGCCTTAACCCTAGCCCAATGGTCTAGTGGGCAGACTGCTAAATGAGAAGCATTGATGTCTAGCTTATGTCCACAACTGTAGTTTACGGTCTCTGTTTGAACAGCTTAGTCTTAATTCTAACTGAAACTGGAGTTTTACATATTAACTGGACATCCAGCTTCTTAACGTCTGAAGACACAGTGTGTTAACACTCAACTAGACAGTGAGGGACCCCCCAGGGTGTCCGCATGCCAAAAGGGGAGTAAGGCAAATGTTTCTGAAATTCCATCCCTAGGAAGATAACTTTTAAAAGGTTGAATGCCAAAAACTAAAGAAAAAAAAATCGAATCATTGCATGCTATCAGAAAAAAATTCAGAAACGTTGGACTGTGTAAGAAACAGAAAATAAAATATGAAATGGAAAGGAATAGATTAGGAATGGAAACTGAGATACAAAGGGAGCTGATGAGATAAATAAGCTGAGACTGCAAAGAAACTAAAAATTCAAAGTAGATTTCAGTCTGCCTGTTGGAAGTTTTAAAGAACTAGGATCTCAGCACAGAAAACATAATCAGTCGTGCAGAGTAAAATGGGCCATGGGATTAAAATGATGGAGCAAAATTGGCATTTTATAAGAACAAAATTAGAAAGTGAGTGAAAGTAATCATAATGATGATATAAGAAACACCAAACCTCTCTGAGCCGAAAGGAAAACATATGGTGGCAATTTTTTTTTAGTTATATGTTTAAGGAATAAATCTCTACAAGGATCCAAGGAGAGAAAATATGGGGCCATCAAGAAAGGAATGAAAATTAGGCTTTAAGTATCTAATACTACATGCAAAATTAAAAATTAAAAAAATCAATTAAGTGATGTTTAACAGAAATAGGAGAGCTTGGCGGAAACCATACTCAGTGGAGCTATAGTTTCTTGTGAAGTCACTGGGATTCCTAATACATTAGGGCTCGGAAAAGATGCAATGCATGGGCTTGATGAAAACTGCTTGAATACGTATGCCTTGCAATCTGGAGACGAGTCAAATGATGTGCTTTAAAAAACCAGTAAGTACTTTTTAGTTAGGAAAAGAAAGAGGAAGAAGTAAAAGGAATGAGATAAGGATATCTACTTACAGAAGAAAACATTAGTGACAACAGCAAGACAGGAGGAACCGAGGATAACTCGAAAAAAATACCTAAACTCCTAGTCCTAAAAATGCTCAAACTGATGCAGAGGCATCCAAGGACAAGTTGCTCACTGTGGCTGGGCCTCACAAGCGCACGGATAGGGAAAGAACCACACATATTTGTGACTTTTGGGGGTGTTTCACGCACATGTACTGGATCTGGGTACACCTCATTGTGTGTAGATTCTCCCAGACAGAGTAGCTGGGCAGCCTGCAGGGCTCTGCATAGAGGACTGATGAATAGCAGCCTAAAGTCTTGCAACGTGCATTGTTTTCTGCATTTTTGCAAGAATGGCTGGGAGCTGACAACGACCTAAAACGACCTAAAAAGGATACTTGGTGAGCTCTTGAATTAAAATCTGAGGTATCTCCAAATAGACACTGTGAATGTCTTTTTTAAATGCAAAAGATAAAAAAAAAGAATTTCTAAAAAAGGAACACAATTTTTACTTGTATCCTATAATCTACATAAATTAACGTTTTACAAAATGGATAATTAAGGGATAATTAAGTTTCCAGTTTTGCATGAAGGACAGTCCTAAACGATTGATTTATTCTTGGATGTAATGGAATCAGTTTCAAGTCCACCATTAGGCAAAAAATAAGACTGACCTGGAAGTCTTATTCCTTCTGTTAATAGTCAAAATACTCTAGACTTCTCCCCCTCTGAAGCCCCTGCACCCCCTGCATAGACTACACCACTCTGGCTTTTTTTTTTTTTTGCATTTTCTCATCCCCCTGACTAGGGGCTCTTTAAATATGGCCCCTCCACTAAATTGGGCCTGTTTTGTGAAATAAAGTTTTCTTTAAAAAAACGCACAGCCCGTGTGTGTGTGTGTGTGTGTGTGTGTGTGTGTGTGTGTGTTAACATATCGTCTGGGGCTGTTTTCACACTGTCATGGCAGAGTTGAATGCCGTGGTTACAAAAGAGACCGTATGGCCTGAAAAACTGCACAATATTTACCGTCAGGTCCCAAACAGGAAAAGGAGACTGGCCCTGCCCTTGAGCGTTGTCCTTCTTCAGCTCTGTCCTGAGCTTTCTCTCTTGTTATTCAACTTGTTCTGCCTGATAATTTAATCAAGTCTGATAATATTATGTTCCCAACCTTCAGGCCCCCAGCTGCGGGCCCCACGCTTTTTTTTCACATTCTGACTCCCAGCTCCAGCCCTCTTCTGGGCTTCCCTGCTTGGATGTCGTACAGAGCCCTCGTTCATTGCATCCAAACAATAAACTCATCACCCTCTTTCCTCCCAATCCTGATATTTCTCAGCAGATGGAACCCCCGTTCGCCTGTTTTTGCTGACTCCTCCCTCCCCCATCATACATTCACTCACCCTGCGTGCTGTCCCCATGAGCTCAAATCCTTCTAGTCTTCCTCCACATGCCATGCTAGCTCAAGACACCCTCGTCTTGTCCGAATTACCGAAACATCCTTCCACTGATCTGTCTGCATGTGGTTGTCCCTCCCTCCAATCCCAACTTCACACCAAACCAACACAGCTCTTTAGGCATAAAGACCAAATCGATACTGGTGTTATACTTTACTCGCTGCTGTCTTGTAGGTGATCCATATTTTTGAATGAACAAACAAGTGACGGCCATGTGGGATGGTTCAAATGTGATAAATGCCCATCTCAGCTCTCCCGCCAGCCAGCACTCAACACCTTGGGGAACCTGCTGTACTGCTTCCTCACCTTTTACCATGAGAAGACTTACTTGGTCACAAACCCAGAAAAGACCCACTAACCATAAATATAAAGTCAGTATGAAAAATAAAATAAAAAGTATTATATAAAAGCACTAGATACTGATGATTGAATCTTTCCCTTCCTAAAGAAATATCAGCATTGGATAGCAAATGAAACAACAACAACAAAACAAAGGAAAAGAACCCAAAGTTTTTATAATCATACAATGAAGAAAAGCATGAATAGGTAAAAGAAATACTGAGTATCATGTTATGTTTTTTTTTAATTCAGATGTAATAGGTGTTTAAGAGCACACACTTCTTCAGGCTTGGACAAGGGACGTTCTTGCCAAAAAGAATTTAGAAATCAATGCGTTCATGGGCGTGAGCTCCCTGGTCCTCAGTGAGGGCCTAGCCGACAGGCAGCTGCAGGCTCTTCCTGATCCACTGACTGTGGAGTCTTCAAAAAGGGTTCGACCTGCGAGTTGCTTGTTGTGCATCAATTCAGCCACAAAGTCCCGACAGTAATTTCTGCCCATTGTCTGTGGGAGCGTAAATGTACATTATGTTGCCCTGAATGAAATGTAAATTGTATGACTCTCCTAAGCAAACGTTGGCCAAGACAGAGTTACAGATGGAGATGAATGCGGAGCAGGAAGAGGGTGGCAGAGTGAGGTTGAAAGTGCAGACTCACTATACAGTCTACTTCCTAAACCATAGGTGCTAGGGGCCAAAACCCTACAGTCGTGGGCCATTCAAGAACTATAAATAAGAAAACGATATTAATTTATTTTGTTTCCAGGAAGTGGAGTTTTGTTTATTGTTATGGAACTATGAAGGTCATTTACATATATCCATACATCTACAATAAATGACCCTATGTGGCCCTGCCTCCCTGTGGTGACACAGCTGATCATGGCAAAAGTCCCAGGCTCTCTGCAGAAGTTCCCTGTTGTCCCTACAGGACCCATTCCCCTTTTTCTCTTAACTACCCTTAAACTGTGGGCTACATAACTCATCCGATTCTCTCCCACCCCCCAACCAAGCCACCAGTGATGGCTCTGGATTATCAATGCTACGTGACAGATCAATGTCCTATTTCCTAGGTTGGCTGTGACCCGAACTGGACCAAGTGTCTAGTCTGCCTCACTCTCTGAACCATGTTTTAAAAATCCATCAGCCCCGGCTGGGTAGCTCAGTTGGTCAGATCAAAGTCCTGATATGCCAAGATCACAGGTTCAATCCCCCGTTGGGGCACATACTAGAATCAACCAATGAATAAAACAACAAATCAATCTCACTCTCTCATCAATAAGCAAAAAGAATAAAATTCATTTAAATTTAGCTAAACATAAAGATTACCAAAAAATTATATTTAGGTATAAGATAAATGTTACGGATTTTTAATAGGATTCTTGAAGCACTTTAAAAGTGGGCCAAGACTGAACAGTGTATTTTAATTTTAACCATATACATAAAGCATAGTGGTAATGTACTAAAATGCAAAGGAAAGTTGAAGAATGATGTGTAGATAAATATACAAACAAAGAAAGAAATCACCCTTTAAAATGCCCGAATAGCAGCCGAAATTTTGAGAAAGAATAACAAAGTAGAAGGGATCACAACACCTGATATCAAACTGTATTACAAGGCCATTGTAATCAAAACAGCCTGGTACTGGCATAAAAACAGGCACATAGACCAATGGAACAGAACAGAGAGCCCAGATATAAACCCAACTCTCTACAGTCAATTAATATTTGACAAAGGGGGCAGTAACATAAAATGGGGTAAAGATAGCTTCTTCAACAAATGGTGTTGGGAGAACTAGATAGCTACATGCAAAAAAATGAAACTTGAGCACCAACTTACACCATACACCAAAATAAATTCAAGGTAGATAAAAGACTTAAATATAAGCTGTGCCACCATTAAAGCCCTAGAGGAGAACATAGGCAGGAAAATATCAGATATTTCATGCAGCAACATTTTTACTGATATGTCCCCTAGAGCAAGGAATATAAAGGAAAGAATAAAAAAATGGGATCTCATCAAAATAAAAAGCTTCTGCACAGCTAAAGAAAACAGCATTAAAATAAAAAGACAACCAACTGTATGGGAAAACATATTTGCCAATGATACCTCAGACAAAGGTTTAATCTCCAAAATATACAAAGAACTCACACGACTTCACTCTAAGAAGACAACTAACCCAATTAAAAAATGGGGAAAGGACTTGAACAGACACTTCTGCAAGGAGGACATACAGAGGATCCAGAGACACATGAAAAGATGCTCAATATCACTAGCTATCAGAGAGATGCAAATTAAAACTACAATGAGATACCACTTTACACCGGTGAGAATGGCTATCATAAACAAAGCAATAAACAACAAATGTTGGAGAGGGTGTGGGGAAAAGGGGACTCTGGTCCACTGTTGGTGGGATTGCAGACTGGTACAACCATTATGGAAAACAGTATGGAATTTTCTCAGAAAACTAAAATTGGACTTGCCTTTTGACCCAGCAATTCCACTGCTGGGATTGTATCCTAAGAACCCTAAAACACCAATCCCAAAGAACCTATGCACCCCAATGTTCATAGCAGCACAATTTACAATAGCCAAGAGTTGGAAGCAACCTAGGTGCCCGTCAGTAAATGAATGGATCAAAAAACTATGGTACATATACACAGTGGAATTCTATGCAGCAGAAAGAAAGAAGGAGCTCCTATCCTTTGCAACATCATGGATGAAACTGGAAAGCATTATGCTGAGTGAAATAAGCCAGGCGGTGAAAGACAAATATCATATGATCTCACCTTTAACAGAAAGCTAAACAACAAAACAAGCAAGCAAGCAACATATAACCAAAGACACTGAAATAGAGAACAGGCTGACAGTGACCAGAGGGGAGAGGGGAGGGAATTTCAGGGGAAATAGGGGAGGGATTTAGAGGAACACATATAAAGGACACATGGACAACAACTGAGAAGGGTGGAAATGGGAGGGAGGGGGTAGCACGGGGGGTGGGATGGGATGGGAGTAATAGAAAACTGTACTTGAAAAATAATTAAATAAATTTAAAAAATAAAAAATAAAATGCTTATTCAAGGAAAATATGTATTATATATAAAATTAGGGTCTAGAAAAAAACAACTATAGGGAAAATAAGTCAAAACAATCGAATCCCAGCATTATTCACCATACCTGGTAAAGCTTGGAATTAGTAAAATCGTAGCAAAGTCCTAAATGAAAACTCTTAGAATGAGTTCTGTGCTGTAATTTGGAAAAGAATTTTAGGCTCTTAAAGGTTGTATGAAAAAGTGTGATTAGAAACTGAAGTTTTGATAAAGTAATATCTATGGCACCTCTTTCTGCAGAACAATGAAGGATTCTGTAATTAACCACCTGCCTGGGTCAGGATTTCTATTTTAAATGAAACTACAAAACAGGACGTACCATTGCATGACTGTATTTGAGTCATCACATACAGGAGAGTTTGCTTACATAGAATGACAATTTCTTGTCATTGAGTCTTAGTGAAGGAGACTTTCAAATAGCTGATGGATTATAGGATATGATCAGATCAGGTAATAGAGTCAAGCAGAAAAATCGTTCATGAATAAGGTTATGGTAGCCACCATAACCTTAGGTAATGATAGTTGTAAGGTGGGTACCAATTAAAATGCCTCAAAAGCTAAAACTAAGAGTTTCTCAATTCCCATCAGTGTATCATACATGGAGTTCCAATGCCTTTAATTTCCAACAAGTTTAGAAAAAAACTGATGGTCAAATATTTGAGGTTTAAAAACCAGGTCCATTCTGTCCTATTTGGACAATGTGCTTTTTAGGAGAAGAGTGTTCATAAGATTTCAGAAATGCAAATTTTTTTCCGTGACAACCTTTGTGGAATTTTCTGTGAAAATTACTTCTTGCCTTAATCAAAATACTTTTAACTCATAATTCAGTGTGTGCCTCAGGGGACAGGAGAAAGAAGAAACTAATAGGGAAAGAAATCTGGCATTTGCATTTTATTAATAGAGTATTCAGAAAAACATTTAAATATCCAGAAAAGAATGAAATCTTCATGTGAAATATGCAGCCACATTCGGTCAAGCAATCAAAATCATTTTAAATCTCACACTCTTTGGCTGTCTGCACTTGCGACTCAGGGGCAGCTGGCTGTTCGTGAAGGCTCTTCTGCGGACCTTCTGAAGGGGCCGCGGGAGGACTCCGAGGGTGGGAGTTCTAACAGAGAGTCAAGGCACATTCACCTGCGAAACGTCTTTGAAGATGTCTCTCTCTTCCAGTTCTGAAGGTCAGCGCCTGGCATGAACGCTGAATCCTAAATTCTCATGGACTTGGTAGGTGGCAGTTGAGAATATACACAGAATGGTTCCATTTGTGCTTATATCCAACTTAGCTTTTATGCACCACACCTTTACAGGCTGACTTTCTGTTCAGAGAACTCGGATTTGTGTGTAAACTGTAGGGTCTGGAAGCCACTTCCGAGACTCTGCAGCTCTCGTCTCATGAAGATTCCATGTAGCCGGGAGAAGGGGGAGAGACTGGTGTCGATTTGTTCCCACACAGCCAGATGGGAGGAGACTGGAGGACCCACAAATGCCCCATGTCCCTCTGCGGGGCCATTCGAAGTTGTCCGAGGGGAAGCATTGAGTCTCTGAGAGAAAGGGGGAAGCGCTGTGGGAAAGGCGGAGCACCCCATGGTCCCGCTTGTAGGTATCCACTTGTTTCTTCTGTTCCCACCGCCAGTTTGACCCCTGCCTTCCACCATGACCAGTGTCTGTGAGTGGAGAACATTTCTGCTCCAATTTCTCTAAAGAAGGAAGCCCCTCCCAGCCCCTGGGTGGTGGAGGGGCAGTTACTTGGCTGTGCTGCAAAGGGGGGTCTGGGGACCTGAGGTTTCTGTTGACAGACTTCAGAGCAGTCACCTGTTCTCTGTGCTGCTTGCTCTCCCTTGTCCCTTCTGTACTGCCTGGCACCTCTCAGCACAGGACTGTGGGGATTTGGGGACATTTCCCACCATGGACAGGGTCCACATGTCCCAACCCAGCAACATCACATACATTTTTACCTCATTCAGGTACCCTCCTCATTGTTTTAGAAAACACCGTTGAGATTCACACCTTTGCTGCCTCCTCCCGTTATTTTTATCCCCATCAGGACCCCTGATAAGCTGTGGCAGAGCCTTCGGTGACCCCCTGATAAGTCCAAACACAGACCCATCACTGGGGGAGGCAGGCAGAGAGGGCGCACAGGGGTTCCCTTGACTCCCGGCTGTGACAGTCAGGCATCACAATAAAGCAATGGGCGCAGGAAGGATCCCTGGTTCGACAGCAGAGGTGCAAGTGGATAGAGGCCAGAATTCTGGGATCTTTCAGTGTCAAAGTATGAATTGCTTCTATAACCCACGAATAGGAAATAAGAAGAAAAAAGTGTTTGGCTGAGAAAAATCCCTTTGATTTTACAGGTTATCAGAGGAATGTGCTCCTGAGGCCTATTAATCAAATGTCCTCAATCATCCTTTAGTTGAAGGGGAAAAAAAGAACATGAATGGGAAAAGAAGGAAGGAAGGAAAAAAGAGAGGGAGGGAGGGAGGGAGGAAAAATGCAAAATGTCTACTGTGCTTAGCTACTGTTTATCCTTGGAGCCCAGACAGCAGAAATTCTATACCGACATTGGGCAAATCATATATGTGCGTCGATAAGAGCTATCAGGAAGGATGTCACTGTTCCCGAATGCAGGACAGTCAGCTGTAGGGATAATCTACATTCTTGGCCTTAACTGGGCTTTGTTCCTTCAGTCCTTCCCCTAATCGTCTTTGCTGCAACTTCGGTCTTTGTAATGAATGTCGGAACTGGTCACTGGAGCTCCTTTTATGCACGCGACTTTTGTATTTCCAAAGATAGTCTAACAACCACCACAAAAAATAAGACTACACTCCTAGATGGGAACTCCAATCTTACGGTCAATTATTTTAATCCAGTTCACTTAAAAAATTCGAGGACCCCTGCTGAGAAAGGGTCCCAGCTGCCACAGCCTGCCACAGCCTGCCCTCATGGGGCTAAGGACATAAGAAAGATGCCAATACGCAGGTTTCTGAACACCCTTGTTATGCTATTAAAAATCTTTAGAATATTTTTTAAAGCAGAATGGTGGCAAACATTTTGCCTTTATGGAAGAAGCCAGTAAGAACAAACAGTGTATCTGTGTTGGTTAAGGCGTGATATTTGTGCGCAGACTGTGGCAATTGACTGGAGGAGTGAACTTCAAAGAGCAACAGTCTACTTCTCCGATAGCCAAGTGGCCCAGATACTAATACGGATATACATACTAATGATGATGAACCAGCCGTACACGGAAAAGCTGATTTGCAGCGCCTTCGGTCTTATCATTCTGACAGCCCGCACGGGGAAACCTGCCACATCTATCCCTGTGCCTTGTGCTGGAGGCAAATTAGAATCCCACTGAAAGATAAGGAGCCAACACCATGGCATTTTACATTCTCATCTTTATAACCTTCTTCTTAATACTTGCTTTTTTTAAGAGATGGGTATTCTTCCATGTCATAGGGGAGGGGTTTTATTCCTCTATTTCCTTAGTGATGTTTTTAAAAATGGAGATTACTTCTTTCCGTCTCCAGCATACCTTCTTCAATGTATCTGAGATCATTTTGATCCTTTATTTTTTTGGCATTTTCTCATTTCTTATTTTACTATGACTGTATATTTATACCCTCATTTAACAGTGTGTCATTCACTTCTAATTTGTGGTAGATAATTAATTTCTAATTAGAAATGGATAACAGTAGTCCATGCCTCTCTGTACAGTATTTTAAATGACTTTAAGAACATTTTGATCAGAAGAACTAATTTTCAAGCCCACTTTTTAATGCCCTCTTTGACAACTGAACTAAAGGAGCTGGAAATCAGCAGGTTGCATTAGGGCACAGAGATGAGAGGAGGAGAAATAATATGAGTTGAGATTTTACACATCCATTTTCCTTGGGAAATGCTATTGTATTAGCACTAATGTTACTTGTAACAAGGGCCAGATAAAACTATTTGAGTTTTATGCTGAGCTAGTAATTTCCATCTGCTGAGTCCTTTTCTCCATTTACTCTTATTTTTCTATAGGATTGAATGCTCTTGAGTTACCCGAGAGCCTATATTATTCCTTCCTTAATGAGGTATCTCTCCTCCCAACCAGTTCTGCCAAGTGCCCATGGATCTAACACTACTGATACCCTGTGGTCCAGATACAGGGTTTACTGGGCCAAAACTCACAAACAGAGAAAGAATAGGGGTGGGGTGGGCATATGCGTCCCTAAGTTCTCTTTATCTTACAGCTTTGGCTGGGTGCAGATGGTCTAAAAGCATCATGGTGCACAGTCCCATAGAGAGAGGCCCCCAACCTGAAATGATCTCCATATTTATAGAGACAGATGGGGTGGGACACAGCAAACACTTACCCGACAAAGTAGCAACAGGAAGTGGCCTTGTCCAGAAGGTGGAGTCACGGAACCCAGGAGGGGGAGGGAACGAGCCCAGGTGTTTTGTCGAGTGGATTTCCACCCGGTGTGCCGCAAGAATTTGTAAAACACGCAGTACCTGACTATTTACTGAGGGACACTGACCTCTTTCCCCTTCGATTGTAAAATAAAACAATGACAACATCCGTCCAGTGTGAATGAATCAAAAGTATCCTTATTTTGCTGTCAGACTGGCAAAAAGTATCCTTTTTGGTGTGTGCTGCAGAGTTCCAGTAATAAGTTCGTGTGCCACGAGGTGACAAAGGTTGAACGTCACCGAGTTAGTGTATCCTGCTGAGCCAGCTCTTGGGCAACCTAGCAGAGCATCTGAACAGTCTTCTTCTGTCCTCCTGAAAAGTTTCCCACCTTGTCCGCTCCTTACGGCCCTACCGTCTGCTGGAGAAGTCACGAGTCAATGGATGGATGTGCACAAGGACAGTGTGCTGACTTCTGGAGAGAGGGGTGTGGGAAGGTGGAGGAGGGTGAAGGGGGCACACATAAATGACGACAGACGGGGGCTTGACTTGGGTGGTGAACACACTACACAGTGTACAGATGATGGATTGTGAACTTGTGCACCTGAAGTCTATGTAATTTTGTTAACCTGTGTCACCTCAATACATTTAATCGAAAGGAAAAAAAACCACTGTGTGGTTGTCACCTTATAGGGGTAATATAATCATTACAGTCATAATACTCATAACAGCAATAGCATAACTAGTGTTTATTGAACACTTGTATGTTCCAAGAAGTATGCTAAGCACCTTATAGGCATGACTAAGTCATTCGATTTAATCCTGGTGGGAATTTTATGAGATAAAATGGTATTATTATTAGTTACAAGAAATTTGGATATTTAAAGGGTACACTAGTAAATTAAGCCTCACCAAAAGAACTGACTGTAAGATGGAGAATTCAAACACTATTACATTTTGGGTGGGAAAGGCACTTCAGTGGGAAATAGAGCTTTTAGTTTTACTCAAATCGTAACCAATTCTGCATGCTTTTACTTCTTTCAAGAGGCAGAGATCAGCTGGCTTTCCAGAAATATCTTGACTATCTGGAAATAAAGGTGAGAAAAACAAATCCCTGTGTCTCAGAGATTAGCAGAGAGAGGGCAGCCTCATAAATTAACCACAGCCAATTTAAGCGGACGCCCACGGTAGGGGAGCACAGAACCAGACAAAATAAGCATTCTCTTCTCCAGCTCCTCGCGGCCCTGTCTTCTGAGCATGCATAATTCATGCATCTCTCAGGTCACTTTCTTGCCAGCATCGTGAAGGGAAGTGGGAGGAAGGGCCATTTTCATACTGATCAGTCAAAGCATATTTACACTGCAGCCAACTGTGTTCTCGAAACGTGTACAAGTCTCTCGAAGCCCTGGTGTCGTGCGAATGGTTAAAGCACCGAGACTGAATGGGCTCATTGGCATTTTTGAAAGTGGACTTTAAAGATTACCATTCAGGTCCCCTTACCCTTCTGACCCTCCCGTCAGCCCCCCAATTAACAGCCCGAGGTCTCTCTACCAGGACTTCCGTTCTGTGATTTCTTCTGCCAGGTTGCTCAGGGCACTCCCCTCCTTTGCCCTTCTGTTATCCAGCAAAAGATCGATCCTTAATCTCCATCTATTTTTAAAAGGGTTAGCCCAGGGTGAGGTAGAAGAAAAGAATACTGAACACTCTAATTGCTCTAGACGTGCTCTTTCCATGGTCAGTTTTCACCTGGAAGGCTCAGGAGAGACCTCGGGGCCCCGGACTGAGCTGGGACAGCAAGGGCCTGGGTTTTCCCAGGTACGCAGGCCAGGAAGGTCACGACAATAAGAACCGATTCGGGCCGCTCCGGCATCGCTCTTCCCAGGGGATGCTCTGTGGTGTTCTTTTTGCAGCCTAATTTCATTTCTTCCGTGTGCCTCAGGGGACAGGACGCCCCCTAACAGCTTCAGGAGATGGTATCATGCTTTAATAGGTACCACCAGCACAGGCAAACTTCCGTGACGTTGTGCCATTTTTCTTTCTTAATTGCATATCATCACTTCTAATTATGTTTACCGGTATGGTGCTGAGTAATGACGCATCCCTTTCCCTGTAGACAATTACGCCCTTTGTGAATGTTAGTGGTGAAGGCCACATGTGGTTAATTTTCTACAGTCTTCCAGATTGGTGTCTGACTGTCCCCCTCGTCCAGGTGTCCAAGTGTCTGTATCTCTGGGTGTGCACAGTTTTCACACCTTCCGATCTCTGTGCCTCCCACCTTCATGGTGACTCGTGTTTCCTTTTCCACTTTTCTACCCAATCTCTGGCAAAGCCCTTCGTTTGTCTTCATGGTCTTTCTACACTTTATCTTGGCCTCCTTACTTTGCCACTGGATTGTCCTCAAGGCCTCATGTCACAGTCTGTTCTGGCTGCTGTTACAAACTTCACTTCATAGACTGCTGGCTTATAAGGAAGAGAAAGTCACTTCTCACAGTTCTGGAGGCTGCAAAGTCCACACTGAAGTGCCCCCAGATCCAGGGTCTGGTGGCAGCCCGCTTCCTGGGTCATCGATGGCTGTCTCCTCCCCGTGTCTCCCACTCCCATGGCAGACGAGCTCGGGGACTCTAGGGGGCTTGGAACGAGACTCACACAGCCTCCAGAATCCCCCATCTAGGTGGGCACGGACTCATCAGGAAGCACTTGGGGGACAGCTTATCACCTGCTGCGAAACCCCCTAGCTTGCCGTCAGCCTCCCATTCATGAATGGGATGGTAGCCAGAAGTGTCACATTCCAGGTCCACAGCCCTTCTGTGACTGAGCAGCCTGTGTCCCATAGGAAAGAAAAGACCTGAGCGGGGCAGGCCTTGGTTTCCTTCCCCATCAGTGAGATAAGAGCCACGGAACTCTATTCCCTGTTAAAAATGTACCACTTTGAATATTATAATCTTATTTTTTAAGCCCTTCATGCTTTTAAATTTCTGTTGGATAACCTCTTTATTTGGTTGCCTGAGGCCAGTACCCTGAGAGACTTGGCTTACAGTTCCCGTCTCAAGCCTGGGGCCACTACTGTCCCTTTCTTTCAAACTGTAGATCAGACTCAAGCAGGAAGGGTTGTTCAGGGGTCAGATCAGCCACCCACCACCCTTAAGTAAAATAAAAAGCAAAATGGTGGGAATGACTTCGTACAAGTTTTAATACAATGGAAATCAACTCCGACCAAGGGATAATTTAGTCAATGCCCACATTTCATTGCTGTGAGCTGGGAACTGCAGAGAACACAAAACATATAACTACTGTTTTGTGAAGAAAGAGAATCTATAATCATGCGAACAGAGGAAAAAGAAACCCCCAAACGTTTAAACAATAGTACTAGATGATTATAAAAGAGACATCACAGGGCAGAGCAGGGTTCACTGCCAGATGAATTATTCAGACAATAAATTTGATGGGAGTTCGGGGAGGGCGGGATCCCTCTGAGCTGGGTGGACAGGGCTGGGAGGATGGATGTGAGCGGCCCCGGAGCCAGAGAAGTGGCTACACTGCAGACAGGGGGAAGGCAGAGAGAGGGCACCCTGGGAATTGGCCATGCGTGGCACCAATAAAGGACTTGCTGGTATGAATGGGGTGTTAGTCAAATGCTTCTGGAAAGGTTTTCAGACGCTGTCAGAAAGAAACAGGAGTGCTCAGTAAGTTCTTGGAGGGGGCGGTGACATAGTTTTGGAAAGAAGGCTGAGGAAGCTCTTTGGAGGGGGGAGATGACTTGAGAAATGACCTGGGCTGGGAGCAGGTAGTGCTGTGGTGAGGAGGCAGTCTTGTCGGCATTACTGTCTGGAGCAGCAGGGAAGGAGAGAAAACTGAAAAAGGCAAAGGGTGTCCCTGGGCTGGCACTGGAAACATGGCAAAGGAGTCTTCTATGTTGCTCGCCCTGGGCCTTTTAAAATAAAGGCAGAAATAAAGCTTGAATGGAGATTGCGTAATTCCCTACTCATCTGTTATGTGGATCGTGGTCATAGACACGTAGGGCTGAAGAGACGATCCTTTGTTGTCTGATACCGTGGATTCCCCGCCAGGGGGACCAGGCAGTGAGAAGTTGGAGAAGCCAGCAAGGCTTCTTCTTACCCAGACCCTGCAAGAAGCAGACTTGAGTCTAAGAAGCATTTAACATCAGCCACAGAGAGTGGCAAGGGCCAGATGGGTCCTCCGATCTGAAGCCCCTAGCCCAGCCCAGAAGGCAGGAGAGCTGGGGAAACCCGTTGGGAGCAGAGCACACAGGGGCTCCCGAGAACCACGTGGACTCGCGCTGGAGCCCACAGCTCGCTTCCGTGCGGCCCCCAGGGTGGGTTTACGGAGCTCTGAACAGGAGGTGTTGTGCCTGCATGCTTAGCTCTCACGCTGACTCGTGGTTCTGGGCGATGTTGTACTGGACCGCGGCACGGGCCCAGCTCACGCCTGCAGAGCCCTGAACCCTTTCCACTGGATCCTGCCCCGCTGCCTACTGCTTCCCCGCAGGGATCGCCTCCTTCTCACCGTGCATGCCCAGTCCACCAACTCAGCCCTCATCCCAGCCACCTCCTGCTCTTAACTATTTGGCTATACGTGCATTTGGTTACTTACACTGTAAACTTCTTATATTATATATTCTTAAATCTATTTACATATCTGCACAGCATTTAAAAATGTCTGTTGTATACATATATATACACACACACTGGTCTACTCTGATATTATGCATGAACATATACATATATTGCATATATATACACACACAAACAGGCCTCACTTCTAACATGTAGTAGGGCAAATACCTGTGGAAATATCCTGTGTATCGGAATGTATTTTAAAGCCAGTGTGTACATTCAAGATTAACCCCTTCCCTCATTTCAGTTGCCCCACCAGAAATAGTCATTTCCATCATCTAGGTAGCTCACAGTATAGTGTTGAGGAAATCAGTTGTCTCAGCAAGTGTTTCCTAAAATGGCACTGCCGTTGGTCTTTCTCGGAGAAATGCCACAGATCCGTTTTAGCTACCAGATTCCACCTAAGAGCACAGGCAGGCCCTCCATCAAGATTCTGAGAGGAATGCCGCCCCCCGCCCCCGACCCCCCCGTGACTCAGTCACTGGGAGACGGGACAGTGCAGTCCCCACTGTGCATAGCAGGTGCCCGTGGAAGAACAATTTCAAATGACTGGTAAAAAGATTCTGCATGGCAAGTTTCAGAAAGCCAAAGCACAGGTGATGTAGATGGTGTATTTCTAGTAATAAGGCCTACGCTATTTGTTTTTATAATATATGCATACACACATTTCCCCTCTATGCTGATTATTCTAAATTGAGAGAAAACTGCATCAGAATTCAAGAAAATAAAAGTCCTTTGTGTTAAAGCTGTTGGGAAGAAAGAAGCCACAGGGTGGTTCTCAGCCAGAGCAAGCTTGGCGTCCGTGTATCACCATGGGGACAGAATAGACAGGACACGTTTTACCACAATTCCAGGGGACCTGCCAGCTATCATCTAAATGAATATGTCCCTACATCTCCAAACACCAAAGGAACCTGATTATTTAAATGGTAGGACTAATGCCATTGTTATGTAAACGTTACAGCTGATTATCGAAACTACAACCAGTCAAGGAACACTGGAACCATATTTTTGAGGAACACTGGTCGAGGCAACATTGGCATCTCCCTCAGCCACCCTTCCAGTGAAACTCGACTCTGCCCCTGGTTCTTATTTTCTGTTGTTAGTCAGGTTGGCTCCAGGCGAACACGACCGGACACCCAATCTAAGCCAGTTTCACAACAAGGAGAACTATTATTTCACACGACTGAAAACCCCGGCAGTAGGGACTAGCCTGAAACACAGCTTGGCCAGTGGCTTCAAACGTGTCACTAGGGTGTGATTTTTCTCAGTGTCTCTTTAAGTAAGTGGGGGAATGACTGTAGCCATCACAGCCTCTAGGCCTCACATCCACAGGGAGGAGTTAAGTCTTTTCCCAGAAAGGACCAGAAAGGCAGGGTGAAATAGCTTGTCTGCACTCCACCTCCATTCGCCAGGTATAGAGGACGTGTGAAGACCTGTTCTATTCCTATTTTCCATTCATTCATTCATTCAACTGTTCATCCATTCAACTGTTTTCCTGTACTTAACAACGCTATAAGGAGGGGATGTAAGGGGCATGGCTTCATGTCATGGACATTTCACTTCTTGTCGGACACCTTCCTTTGTGCCTCTAAGGGTGGTTTAGGGCAACGGGACTTAACACTTCACTGCTGCAAATCTCGTGCGGTGTTGCTGGTGAGGCTGGATTTTAATCACGGTACTGTTCAGATGGGCGAAGGGAATGAGGCATCTGTATTTTTGCAGAACCGCTCTGATCTTTCCCTTACAGCTGCCTACTTACTTACCTTCAAGGAGAAGCGCCTTCAGCTTGCCAGGGAGCATGTTCTCAGCCTCTTCACACTTAAAAGGGTCTGTGCTGTGAGTCACTCAACTCCGAGTTCAGCTCTTTCGCAGTGCTATTTTGGCATCGCCTTTTGGAAAAGAGTCTTCTATTTTTGTAACTGCTCCGCTTTTCTGACTTGCTGCCCTTCTTCCTCCCCTGAGATGTGGCATTGGAATGTGAGGGTCCTGTAGGTGACTGACACGGTAGGAAAGGGTGTCTGTTTTCTGGAATCTCAATGGCTACTGCTCACGGTTCTCCTTGTCTAGCCACCTCCTGTGGGCCACGCAGCAGCTGCGGGAAGGCAGGGAGTCAGCGCAGTCTCGTCTACCTGGAAACCGCCGCGCTCTTGTCACACGCACGCTGATACAGGACACACCTGTTGACCGCCTCCCCACGGGCTGACGACTGACCGAGCTCTCAGAAGTCAGAGAGATTCAATATGGCGCCTTATCAGAAAAGAGTGGAAATGAACTGTTGATGAATTTTTTTTAATAAACTTTTGATTCGGTTTTTGAAATGCGTTCACTTTTACCAGACTTTAGTGAGAAATTAACCCAATACATCATTTTAATGAATTTATGATTATAATTGTATATATATGTTTACTGACTATAAATTTCATACATATGGTGCAATGGAAATGTAACACGGAAATTCGATTTCCAGGATGAGTTTATTTGGTTAGTGCAATAATGGCTCAGACCCTGAGATGTCTACGGAGCGAACTGCTCCACGAGGCATTTTATTTTTCGCAGCTTTGGGTTGTTGGCATTTAAATGAGCAGCAAGTGAACTGCCAATCATTTTTTAATAAACTTTTGATTTAGATTTTAAAATACTGAATTTACCTGGGTAAAATATCAAAGATTTGGCATTCTTCAGAGACCTTTATAAATAATATCACGATTTTATTAGCAGTTTAGAGGACTACGCACCGAGATGTCTATATAGGCAACCGCGACCTTCCGGTTGTGTCCCTCCTGGTCTAGCCCCGCCCCGCCCCCACCTAGACAGTCTGCTCCACTCACTTCCCTGCCACCAGCAACAGCACTTTTGCCTTTCGGTGGAATTTTATCTTACGTAAATTGCTCCTCAACCTGAAATTAAAAGTTAGAGAAGGAGGGGTAGAGGGGACCAGAGCAGAGAGCAGTCTCCCAGTCATCAGGGGGTCGCGCCTGGGAACACCCAGAAGCAGGGCGCATGCGCAGCGGGGAGCCTGGGCTCACCCCTCGAGGCTGGCCCGTGGCGAGGGAAGGTCGGCACAGCCAGAGAAAACTGGGTAAGTGCGAGCAGATGGCTCCCATGGGCCACATTAGGAACCGTGGATTTTGCCCATGGCCATGGAGTGAGAAGCAAACAGCATGCAATGATCTCCCTTTTAGAACATTCTCTTCACCCGAGGTATGGGACTGCATGCAGGAGGGCCACGCAGAGGCACAGGGACCAGTGCTGTGCTGCCTGACTTTCCCCTTGGTTGTGTCCAACTGCTGACGCTCCTCCCTCTCACTCATGCCTGGGCAAGAGGGTCAGAGAGTCCACGTGTATTTCCGTGATGCAGCAGGAAGGACAAAGGCCTCCTGTGTGGAACCCGTGTCCCAGCCCCACCCGGGAGGGACAACGAGGTCCATGCCCTCCTCCTTGCTGAGGCCATGTCTGTACCTACAACCCCGCACTGCTCACAAGGTCCATTGTTTGGGTTACCACCCTTTTCATGCCTCTGGCCCAAGGGTGAGGCCGCCAGTCTCTACATTCAAACCAGATCTGAGCGGGGGGTTTGATTCGGTTCTCCACAAAGTACCCAAAGAGTAGTTGAGACTGTGATTTAGAGCATAGGGTGGGCAGAGGACAGTCTGGAAGTGCCAAACACGAGAAGAGAGAGACCCTCCTAGGATGCGACGGAGAGTGTTGTGGTCTGAGACCCCCAGGTTGGTGGTTTTATGTTCAGATATGAAGAACAGAGGAGGCGGTGCAGAAAAATACTTAGTTCACGGTTTTGGACACTTTGGGCCTGAGGAAGTTGGGGAATATCCAAGGGGAATAGAGAGACGGCGGTTGTGCATGAAGGGCAGTGAAGAACAGTCCTGAATCCGCAGGGGCTGGCTCCCGCCCCACTCAGAGCCTGTTGCCTGCTATTCTGCTCCTCTAACACGCCCTCTGTCTCCATGGAGGGCTCCCCCTCGGCCCCTTCTCATCTTTCACAGGCCAGCTTAATTCCCACCTCCTGGGGAGACGACAGCCCCTTATAACCCTTGGCCATCTCTCTCTCCATCTTTCTCTCTTTCTCATCACCCTTTTCATCTTCGCCATCATCTCTAGTTGCTTTTTTTTGCTTCAGCACCTTAAATTCGGAAAACATTCTCTAGTGTGGTTACTGTAATGTTCTTGCTACAGGCAGAACCCCTGCACATTTGCAGGCATTTTTTTGATGGAATATTTTCGATAAATATTCTTTGATTGAATTCACCCTAAGATTTGACTCAGTGCCTAGGCCATACATGGAAGGTAATAAATATTTTTAAAAATCTATTTGGATTTTGAAAATCACAAGATGAAGTGATCACTTTGCATTTTTAGAAGGTCCATTTTGATATTCACAGTTGATCCTGCCTCACAGTGACACACGGAAACCCAGCACGTTTTTCTACCCTGTAATTAGTAGTAACTTCTGGTCTTTAGTATGTGTTTCTTTAAAAAAAAAAAAATAACAACAACCAGAGTCAGGTCTGTTTAAATTCAAAGTCCAAACCCTCGGACTCTAACACTCAGCCCGGGGCTAGAGATAAACTTGAAATCAGCCACTTGCAACATTCTGAGACCAAAGTGAGTTGGGGAGAACAATTCACATTTCTAACCTAACACTAAGATGAATCTGTGCTTCTAAAAGCAATCAGTTTGGCCATAAAATGGTCATTTTTAAGGGTGCTTTACTTTATAATGCCGATAGACCCCTGTCTACTTGTCTGAATCCATTGCTTTTCAAGTAGTAAAAGTGCACGCGTTACTTTGTAATGCCTTACAACATTTTCTACTACTTTTTTCCCCCACACAAATCTAATTAGCACATATTCCTCAGAGGTCTACAGCAAGAAACTTTATTAAGCACTTTCAAGCTTACTCCTAAGCTAGTAGAATAGCGAGCCAAGTGAATTTCAAGTGACATTAAAAATAATCACAGCAAAAGGCTTGAGAAAGAGAGGTGACATAGCTCTAAGTAAGTATATTTTTACCACATGCTAATCACACTTGCTAAAGGCATAGAAGTGCTTATTTGGCATCGTTGCTTGCTTGAATTACTTACTGCATTCTTGAAGATAATTAGTCCTTAGTAACTATGACTTCCATACATTCAGAGGGTTAAGAAATTCTAAGTAACAGTGGGTCTTGTCACCTTTAAGGATGCTTTGTGTCTCTGATGGCTCACAGTGCCATCTGTCACTGGTCTCTCAAATTTGGCTGTTTTCATTTACGACTCTATTAATCAATTTGCATGATCAAGAGGTATTTATTTAAACAAATTTCTCCATTCAACTAGTCCTGTGTTTTGCTTTTTTTTTTTTTTTGCCACTGACATGCTGTTTGTTGACTTTAGAGAGAGGAGAAAGTGGGGAGAGGGAGGAAGACAGAAGGAAGGAAGGGAGGGGTGGGGGAGAGACAGTCATGATTTTGTTTGTTTCACCTATCCCTGCCTTCATTGGCTGATTCATGTATGTGCCCTACAGGGTTCAAACCAGGGTTCAAACCAGGGTTCAAACCTGCACACTCGGCGTGCAGGGATGACACTCTCACCAAATGAGCTAGCTGGCCAGAGCTAACGTGATATTTTCAATTGTCTCAATTCTGAAGTAATTCATCATATATGATAAATCTCGTTACACTCTGAACATTAATCTTTGAACACATGTTCCCTACACTCCAAGAACTATCTGACAGAAGCAATTTCAGCAGTACCTAAAAATAACAAGAAAGCCAAAAGTTAATGAAATCAGAGAGAATATGTTCAAAGGTTAGAAAGGATTTAGGAGCTGCAAGAGGAAAAAATAACGTGTAGGTGAATAGCAATGAGTTATTTAGCTAGCATTTTCTCTGACAAATATAATTGGGTCTTGGTATCCTTATGGAGTTGCAATGAATTCATTAAAAGTTAGTATAAAAACAGAAGCTGTGGCTGTAGTTCAGACCCTTTTAGAATGCACCAGTGAGTCAGGATTTTTTTACGTGCTTTAAGGAGCCAAAAGCTCTCAGCTACGTTGATGATTTCCCTTTCCACTGGCTCCCTCCTTTTAGAACGGGTATATGGGCGTTTTAGGGGCAACAGGAATGAACACTCTTGACTGCTTATACGGAAGGGTTTATTTTTAGAGTGTGTGTATGTGTGAGACACGGCACTGAGTGTGTATGAGTGACGCCACAGGGTCCTGTCCCCACAGCCCTGTTTGGCCCTGTGGACACAGCCTGCGTCTCCTTTCATGGAGTCCATCACCACAGAGCTTCTCTCACCACAGAGCTTTAATTCTTGTCATATGATACACTTCCCTACATTCAGCTCTTTTCAAATGGGGTTACAGGAAACATTCCAAAGATTAAAATTTGCAACGGACCATCAACCTTCCTCTCCACGCTCTGAAATACCCAAATGACAGTGTAAACTAACCAAAACTCCTATGACTAAGCCAAGCCTCCTGTATATGATTATATACGTGGTCATATATCACCACGGGCAAGCCAGCGATTTCTCACGTCGTCCACTAACGGTCTCAGCAAGTCTCTGGAAAAGGTCCAATTCACAGCAACCGCAGCAAATGCAGAGCCAGTGTTTGCAGGCTCTCTCAAAACTGTCGAACCTGGTGCCCACCCAGAATGTCTGACTCCAGGCGTTTCTTAAACACATCGTATATTTTTCCATATAGTTTCCCCGAAGTAATTATTTAAAAAAGAATACGTTGTAGTCAAGGGCAGTGTTTCCCATTCTTTTGGATGTAGTTGGTTACTGTGTGGGTGGCGCTGGCTCTTTGAGCCTGGGAGGTATCCTCTGTGAAGTGACAATACTTTGTGCAGTGGCATGACAATCCTGCATGTCTCAGTGAGGGGACACTGGACAGTCGCGGGCCTCTGAGTGCCCCTCACTAACCTGCCAAACCAGTTGTCATTCAGAAGCATGATCTAGCCATTTATACATAGACCTCTGGCCTCACCAGATACACTTTTTCTTTCCTGAAAATAACATCACTCAGATCAAAGCTGAAATTTTAAGTGTGAAATCTTGAGAAATAAAGAGTAATTCCTGGTACGTTTTCCAAATAGTACCTCAACTAGTCACAAAACATATCTCTGACTGTAGGAATTACGCACAAGACCACCCAGTATGCGTAGAAATCTGACATCCACGCACATGTTCTATTTTCATCCTTTCCTTTGTTTATGCAAATATTCCTAAGGTATAGACACACTCTAGAAAAATTAGAGCTCAGACTTTCAGCAAAGCTCCTGTCCCATTATCACGGAGTAGCAAAATGGACAGGTGAGCACAGGACGCCATTCCCACACTGGGGCCTCATCGCCATGGTTTCATAGCAATGATGGGCGAGTCTTACCGATGGAGATTTTAGGTCTCGTCATTCTCTCCCTTAGAGACACTGTTAGTGGCGAGCAAGTTCAAGTCCTTTTTTGAGACTTGATGAACATACAAGATTTAAATATCATCTATCTGATGCAATAAAGTAAGGCGGTCTCAATGGAAATAGTTAAATAATACAGGTTTACTTCTTTCAGGGATATAACACTAAGTAGGGTTGAGTACTGTCTCAGGCCACTGCAGCTTCCACGCATTAGGGGTGACCTGACACACCTTGCTAATAATTTAATCAATTAAAAAGGCTACCTGCCATCTAAGCTGAAAATACCCAGAGACTCAGTATTTTTGACCCTTAGCGAGAGCAGAAGCAGAAATCCACCTATAGCTAAGAAAGTGTGCAGAGAATAACCTCTAGACAGAGTGTAAATCAAGAATGAGACGCTTCCGTCTAGGCCTGAGTTTTCCCCCAATGACCTGGGGGAGGTCATGGGCAACACCTACTCTTGTTAGGGTTTTCATAGTTATTAAATGAGATAACACATGAGAACACTTAAGAAAAGGCAGCACAGTATAAGGCACTGCTGTTTATGGGGTGGGGCAAGAGTAGGTTTACACGCATGCGTAAGGAAAATGACACAGTAATTACTCAGTGACAACACGTGAGCCCTGTGTTTCATGCACTCAACAACTGCCAACCTACTTTTGCCCCGACCTCCATATTCTGTAATGAAAACACTTGAACTGAACATCAAAAGCTCCATTGTTTCATGCTTTAGAACTAAAACCTGTTTGACGTAGAGCGTATGACAAATAAATCGCACACACTTGTATACAGACACACACACCTCTACCATCTTCCACATCTTTCGGCTAATGTAAAATCACTCCCAATTCAGGGTGACGCTGTCATCACACCATGGCCTTCACAGAGACTGCCAATTGGTATCCCTGTTTTCAGCCATCAGACTCTGACAGAGCTAATTAAGCAGAATACGAAATACTCACCGTGTAGTGTGAAAACACACCCACGCAAGTAACCTCGGAGTGGGCCAGAGAACTTGACTTGAATATGCACAGCCGGCGGGGCGGGGGGGGGGGGGTGGCACTGCCCAGGCCAATGTGTGAACCCGGGACAGGTGCGCTCTGCAAATCAGCACCCTCCACACCTGCTGCCTAGGACCTGACTACCTGCGACCAAGGACCAGGAATTCACCACAGCTGCCCCAGAACAAAGGGGGGCTCTGGCCACCATGCTTCCAGCAGAGGAGATGCCCCCTTGTGACCTGGTCACTCTGCTCACTCCCCCTCGGTGCCTATACGTGGTTCTACACAGGAGTGCAAACCATGCTCTCCTTTTCCTGCACTTCCCTCCTGCTCTGACCCAGATGTACTGCCGGGCACCGGGATGCCATCTGAATAGCAAAGGTCCTTCACGTGTGGATAAAGGGACCGAGAAAATATCAGCAAAATCAAGGGGGCATGTGTGTGCGTGTGCGTGTGTGCGCGCAGGCATGTCTGAGACACTTAGTACCTTATTTACGATAATCATTTGATATAAAAAACACACAGGCCGGCGTTCTTTCTCTATTAACAGTAACTGATTCTAATCAGTCATTTTATGTTTGTGCGCACAGAGGAGGCACACAAATATAACTAGGAAGAGCTCAAGAGAGTTAATTATAAATTTATTTAAGCAAGGTAATGAATATTTCATGCTTTCTATGACATTTCTAAAAGATGGCAAAGTTTTCACGTTAAGTACGAATCATCAGGATTCTTCCAACACATTTCATTTTTAAAGATGGAAACTGATACTACATGGGAAACGTTTAGAGCAAGGTCGCCGTGAACCAATAAAAGAGTGAGCAGTAGGAGAGGAAATAACCTATCAGTTATCTTACAAACTCGGATCTCACCTTGTGAGTCCCTTTTTCTCATGGAGAGGGCCACACACGTGGCTGACGAGACGAACCACCAATTTTTCTAAGATACAAAGTGATCTTCTTGTAGGCAGTGGGTATGACTGTAGGCAGCAGCCAAACCTAGAGCAGTTGTGATGAATGGGACAAACAGGTGGGCGGTCCAAGGGAACAGGAAGAGGGGCAGGGGAGCAAGCGGAACAGGAGGAATGAACGGAAAACCATCCTTCTGAATTCCACAACCATGAGAAACGGATTTTTCAGTTGCCCCGCTTCCTCTTCCATTTTCCATCCAGATACATTTTAACANAATAAAAGAGTGAGCAGTAGGAGAGGAAATAACCTATCAGTTATCTTACAAACTCGGATCTCACCTTGTGAGTCCCTTTTTCTCATGGAGAGGGCCACACACGTGGCTGACGAGACGAACCACCAATTTTTCTAAGATACAAAG
Organism: Sturnira hondurensis; assembly: GCF_014824575.4. Lineage (NCBI taxonomy): Eukaryota > Metazoa > Chordata > Mammalia > Chiroptera > Phyllostomidae > Sturnira > Sturnira hondurensis. Next base: position 11,384,877 of record NW_028091156.1, read on the forward strand.
TGATCTTCTTGTAGGCAGTGGGTATGACTGTAGGCAGCAGCCAAAACTAGAGCAGTTGTGATGAATGGGACAAACAGGTGGGCAGTCCAAGGGAACAGGAAGAGGGGCAGGGGAGCAAGCGGAACAGGAGGAACGAACGGAAAACCATCCTTCTGAATTCCACAACCATGAGAAACGGATTTTTCAGTTGCCCCGCTTCCTCTTCCGTTTTCCATCCAGATACATTTTAACAGGTTCTCCGGTAAATGGAAAAGTCTCCCAGGGCACCAACATGGTGTAGTGAGTGGGAGGGTGGCAGCCCCTGGGGAGGGAGAGCGTGAGGACCAGAACAAAGCTTCCTTTCAGTTCGTTCCCTGCTCTCGCCGCCAGGGCGGTTCGCGGAGCTCTTCAGCTGGGCCTCCCAGAAGAATCCAATACTAAGTGATTTGTAAAGTGAGACGTCGACGTCTTTTAAAAAGTAGCTCATTTGCCCTTGTGTTTCTCCCTGATGTGGAAGTCTAGATGTGCTGTCTTTTCTGGTAAAGCCGGGATTACAGTCTCATTTAGAATTTTCTTTAAGCAGTCTCCATTTTCATTTTTGGCAAAACTGCCCCTCCAGTTTACTCTGTGGAGTTGACTGTAAATGTAGTGCTTTACACAGCAATTAATACAGGGTGATGTTTTCAGAGGCCACGAATGTTCTTTGCTACTTAAATCCCCAGTGGGTCAAAAACCATGCAAAAAACATGTCTACACGTTTGTGAGAACAATTCGGGCACTGAAGAGCTACAATGGGTTCCACAAATAACATATTTTTCCATGGGTCTTGCACACACACAAAAAAACATGTCTTGAAGACCATATCTCAGAGAGACAGGTTAGAAAATACTCAATCCCATCCTTACATTATAATCTTTGTGCGAAGGTGTCTTTTTTGAATTCAAACAAGTAGGATAAATTCAATTTCCTAGAATTTTTAAAAGTCAGAATTCCATTTATTAAGGAATTTGAGTGGACTGATAGTCTGCCTGTTATCACCACTCAGTTTTTTAATATTCAAAAGTTGCCTTGGTGATTACTTTTTGGGTGTCTTTTCTCCACGGGGGCCCATCAGGATATGCTTTGCCCTGGAAACAAGTGGTTGACTGCTGATGGACCACACAGTGTCCCGGCCCCCAAAGAACTTAACGAACAGGCCCAGCCTCCTCTCTCCAGCGTTAAACTGCCCTTCTCAGTGTAGCTCTTTCAAACTGCCTGAGCAGCGGCGCACTGTGGGCCGCAGGAAGCCTGCGCTGAGAGGCCCCCTCGGTGCTTGCACGGCCACTGAGCTCTCAGGCACTATTTATTTTGTAAGAAAGAATATTAAAAAAGAAATCACATTCATCTTAAATTTAGAAGCATTTATTCAAATCAGCCAAGATTCTCCTTTAAAAGACATGAGCAATCGTTTCCTGGCTCTTGAACCTGACTCCACCCACCAGACCAGAACCATGACCTCTGCCTCCGTGTCTGTACTTGAACTCTTTTCAAGCAGAAAGGCACTCAAAGCAGCGTGTCACCTGAGTGTCACACTCATGGAAGAGCAGGGAAACCGGGCTCACGGCAGATCTCTAGTTTCTCTCTCTGGCTTGAACTAATTTAAAAATGTGAATTTTGACCTCCTCTCTCCCAGCCCCCTCCATCCTCAACCCACACATAGTATGATTGACAAAGTGTAAATTATGAATGCTGGAGACTTAATGTAAGTCCGGTCTGCAGGTAGAGGACCAAACAATTAAAAAAAAACTCTCCAGCAGAGAAGAGCTTTTAAAATGATAATTCCTTTGTGAGCATTGACAAGCATGCATTTACTTGATGATACTATGTGATGAGTGTCAGGAATACAAAGAACAAAGGCACAGTCCACAAACTCAGGAAGTTCATTGTGTCTCGAAGGACACAGACAAGGAACTGAGTAGTCACTCTGGAAGGAATAAGGTGCCGTGAGGCTGTGATCACGGGGTATTACAGTGGTGCAGAAAACACGTCTTCATTTCTGCGAATGCTCCTGCTTGTCTATCCCCTGCCTTTCGTCAATCCAGTTCATACTGAATCTCCTGAACCTCACTAGTCCTTTTGCAGGCACATTTGTCATTTCTGTTGTCCCATCACCACTAGAGCTCCCCTGTCCAGCCCCTGCTCTGGTCTGTGTCCGTCTGGTCACAAGACACCAGGGCAGGCTCTGTCGGCTGAATAAATATTTTTCCCCCCATGTGCCTTGGAACATGGCAGCAAGCAGACCATGAACTTGCATGAAGCAGAGAGGGCAAGGACAAAAGCTGGTCTCTGGGGGGCAGCCCAGAAGAGCTGGGTTGGATTGGGGGCAACACGTGTGTAGACTTCAGAAGAGAACCAAGTAGCCTGAGGAGAGTGTGGCCGGGATCAGTTTTCTGAAAGGAGGGGAAAGTTCGTCAAGATATAACTGTTTACTTTGAGATGTGCCCCTACAAAGTGCTATGAGTTATGTTTATTAACATGTTAGTATTTAATAAATGCAAGACTTGTTATACTAAAAGCTGACTTACCTGCAGTGTATTCTGAGAGACAAAGAGAGAACCCTCAACCTGAATTTCTCACTAACAAAGGACTGTTGCTAGAACTTTGCATTAAACATTACTGGTAAAATGGAAATATGTTACCTGATATGATCGGACATTGTCTCATAATTATCTGTATTTGACGAGTCACTGAGTCACCTCAAATTGTCATAAGGGAATGGGGAACAGGGCCAGCACACAGAGACGCTCCTTAGCAAAGATTCGAGATCAAAGCGAAAGGGAGCCTGGGAGAGTTGGAGTCCAAGCATTAGAGGTTAAAAATCTCTGGAAGTGTTGAAGAAACAGTGAGAGGGAGTATTTTTTGCCACAAGCGAACCTGAAATTCAATTTCTATGCCTTCCGCCGTCGTCGCTTGGTGAAGGGCGTGGAGAAGAGCAGGCTCATGTAGCCCTCAGCACATAGGAGCATGTCTCTAAACAGTCTCACTGACTAACCATCGTGGGGTCTCCTCTCCAGCGGCCTCTGTCTCCCACTGCCCCTTCCACTGTTAGAAGGAAATCCCACCAAAAACGACCATTCTGCTACTGATGCGGTTGTGAAGATGAAGACCAGAGCCCCTATTTTTTCCACTTTTATTTAAACCAGTTTTCAAGCTTTAATTCTAAATGCTTATTGCTCTCCATTCCTTCTTCCTATGAAAGCATAGCTGAGACGTCAAGGTCAGGATATTGGCAAGCTACCGTACCATACGGGTAATACTCGTATAAGAACGATCCATTTGTTTACTGTTTTAGATTTAGTTTTTGCTTCTGTGATAATATCAGTGAATAGAGCTATTAAGTGCTATTACGTTACAAATATTTTCTAAAGGATAGAGGCAGAAATACTAAAGTAAATTCCTCAAGCCAAGAACTGCAAGGGGAGGGCCTCCTCTTGCCCTTCATCTGCAAGTACCAGCTATTTTTCCTCTCAGTTCATCCAAAAAAATCATAGCATTAAAAGAATAATTTTTAAAAATAAATAAATAATGTCTTTGGCACTGAATGTCTGGAGCATAAAGCATAATATAATTGTGGGGGGACCGTGACGTCCCTGGCTCTCTTCTGTACTGAGTGTTGTTTTTTAGATTGTGCTGATGCACATAGACCCTTAAAACCTCTCTCTGTAGGGAGCTGAACTCAAGACATGGACTCATTTAGGGGATACTTTGGGCAAGGATAAAACTTCAGGACCAGAATTCTCGGACAGAAAGAAGGCCAATTTCAATTTGCAGAGAGCCACTCAGGTGGGAAATGTGTCTTTTTCCCAGAAGCCTCTGTTCTGCTGGCGTGGAGCGCAGCCAGGGCCCTGAACCCTGCATCATACCACCTCCGGCGCAGGAAGACGTGCGCGTGTTCTGTACTTTAAATGCAGCCCCCGCCTCCACCCGATTCGTGGGGAAGCTCCTGTGACTTTGTGTCCACTTGGAATCTTTTCTTAGATCATCAGCTCAGCTATTTTTATTTGGCAGTTTCTTATTAGTGATACACCTGGCCATTTGTCACTGAAAAACACTACTTTCTGAGAGAAAAACGGCATGAATAGCTGACACATTACTCACTAGCCAGTTGGCAGGTGTAGTCATTCCGGCAGTATTTACTGTGAATTTTTCTGCAAGAGACAAAATAAATTTGTTTTCCTCATCCACTATAATGTGGTTTTGTAAGAAGGCAGTCTTAGGAATCATCACAGAACAGTTTATTTGACAAACTACAAGGGAAAGTGAATCTTTCTGGAGCATTTCGACTCTCGCATACAAAGAAAACAAGAGAGGAGACATTTTATTCAAGAAGAGGGTGAAAGCGGAAAACATTCAGATTCACAAATTTGCCCCAAAGTGTTGGGTGAATGAATAATGGGAAAAAGCAACCTACATGTCTTGCAATTATAGGATAGAATCTGAGGTAGCAAAATGGAAATAGAGTTGCAAATCAGAACCCCAGGGGTGGGTAACTGCACCCACACATCTAGAGGGCCTTGGAAGAGTCATGTAACTTCAGTGTGATTGTTTCATCCTTTGTCCACTGTTATGTGTCTGTGTTTTAAAGATGCTGTGAAGCTTCAATGATTATCTAGCACCACAGCCTGGAACACACAGGCTGTGAATTCAACATGCAATATGCACATCTTACTTCTGACCGTTTCTGATTTTATTTCACTTCTTTTCCTTTCTATGCAATATACTTCTGTCCTGATGCACTTAAGGTTCATAGCTGTGTGTACAAAACCACCACATGCAAAATGGGACCTTACTTAGGTTTTGTGCCATCTGTAATCATTTTTCCTAAGAGTTCTCGAGTGAATGACGGTCGCTCATTTCTGTCAGTTAGCTGAGGTCTTCAAAGTATAGTGTTTACAGTTTTGTAAATCCTGACAATTGACTAGATGCACAAAATGGCATTTGACTATAGAAAGTACAAACCCTCACATAAGCAAAAAAAAAAAGGATTGTAATTCAATACATTTTCTAACAGTGAGCAGCCTCCTATGAATGAATGGACAGGAACCAAGCAAGCAAACCACAGTAGATGACCCACCTGAGTCAGAAGAAAGGGAAGTAGAGGAGGAAAGCCAACAGGAAGGCAGGAAACACACGCAGGGTGGGGTCCAAGCAGGTGGATGGTTGTTCATATGGAAAATCATGTGGTAGCTCATAAATCACAATATGAGGGAAAACTGTGTTTCGCCTCCCCACAGCTGGAAACCTGCTTTGCCCCACCGCCATGATTATCCTCTGCAGGATGAGAACACCTGCTAATGGACAGACTACAATTAATAGTCACTCTTTAATTACCGTAATTATCTGGGCGTCATGGAGAAAGCATTGGGTTTAGAGCTGGAAGATTAGTTTGGCTCCAGTGTTTTCAGCTCTCCAGACAGTTACTGAAAAGAAAATCCCCTCAAATCGATGCCAATTTTTATGTCAGAAGATAGAAACTTTGAAATGTGCATTTGTTCCCTAAGTATACAGCTTACAAGACTCTATAGCTGCCAATACAATTGTTCCGTCTGTTAGTATTTTCTTTAAAGATAATTGTTTAAACTCTCATTCAATGTTCTTTAAGCATTTCTTAGCCTTACAGGCTTAGATTACACAAATTAAGTCTTCTAGACAGCTGCTGCTTGACCTCTATTCTCTAAATATTTATGCCTTTAGAGTGAATTATCCTCAATATTGGAGATGACAGATGAATACATACTTACACAGATACAGAGAACAGACATAACTCAGAATCTTAGTCTTATTCTTGGCGAACCTTAAAAATAAGGAGGATGATGATGGCTGCCATTTATTAAATACTTACAATATTCCAAAATTTTTGCATTTGTCCCAATTCATTTTCACCATAACCTAGTGAATTAATTCATCTTATTTCTCTTATAAGAAGATAGATGAGGCTCAAATAGCTTAAGAGTGTTGCTTGGTTTGCAGGTGACTGAGACAAAATTTAAACCCAGACCTACCAGGTTCCAGAAGTTCATGGTCTGGTCTCTGGTCACAGTGCACATCCTCCTTCAGACTCGTTAATGTCCACTCCACTGGCGTTCCCTGAGAGGAAGGGGTCAAAGTTCATTAATATGGGTATGGGTTTTTTAACTTACAGAGATAAAGAGCCCTCCACATTTATGATTTTACTTAAGACAGTATGTTTGGATGGCAAACTTTAAGGATAACTCTCTTTAGTTCCCAGGGTAAACTTCAATGATATCTGCTGAATGCTCTTTTCCAGCCCTGCCTAATATCCCATGTGCCCAAATTCAGATAGTTGGAACCCCTGGGGGTACCAGGGCCTGCCTTAGAGCCAATCACACTGCTCCCTTCCCAGGGGGTGTGCCTTAGAGCCAATCACACTGCTCTCTTCCCAGGGGGCGTGCCTTAGAGCCAGTCACCCTGCTCCCTTGGAGCAGACCAGGCACCAGGTTTCACTGGCAGCACAGCCCATTTCTCCCGGGAGCAGTGACAAGAACGACACAGACAAGGCTACTGGGGACACTCTGTGAAAAACAACTGGCACATTTTAGTCTTTGGCAACAAAGTCTGTTCATGAGGGGTAATATAATTGAAAAGGGAGCCATACACTGCCTGGCTCTCCTCTCTACTGAGAGCATAATGTTTCGATAAACCTGGTAATAAAAACTTTCATACCAGAAAGCACTTCTTTGCTCTCTCCTAACACATAAAGTATGAGTCTCTCCAAATATATGCATGACAAATGAACTTCCCTGCTATTGGTATTGCTAAGATCAAATAAAGGAAAAGACGCATAATGGAGACTTTAAAAAGAGATGACCGATTCCTACAAGCTTGTCCCATGGTATGGTGATAAAACGAGAAGTTTTTGTTTCCTCCAGAATTTGTAAGAGCAATAAACTTTTTAAAAAATGTGCATTTTTCATACAGTCCCTGAGAAAGTGAGGACCAGAAAGATAGGAAGAACCAGCTAGCTTGACATTATCTTACATCACACTCAATGGGGCTGGCTTGAAGGAAAAACACAGTTCCCAGAAGGAAGCTCAGGGAGTCCTAGCTGATATCCCATGGTTGGGAGACATGTCTTAGGGGCCAGACAGAGTAACTTGTCCAGAGAAACTGCTGATGATAGGAGATCTCCAGCAAGGGTATTTTTATTTGGGGAGGAAGGAAGGCAGGAGAAAAAGAATTCATACCTGCCATTGTCAGAGTAAACCCACCAGTAACAGATGGATTCAAAGGAATGGAGAACTTCCCTGTCCTACTTGGGGTCATGGGGAGTCTCAGGGAACCCAATGTGAGGGGGCCAAGGAGTAGAAGGCTGGAGGGCGCCAACAGAAGCGAGGGAAGTACCTTCTGCCTGTGTACCACGGGCCTGCTCGTCTATGCCTGTGATTCTAGAAACCCACTTAGGGCCGTCGGAAAGTCTGACAGTCCACCTTTCCACGAATCCTCCATCACACACTCGTCATCTTTGTATCTGGGGACATTCTGGCCTCCATTAAAATGCCCATTTTAAACAGGGACTATACCTCGATTTGTTGGTATTGTTGGACACATTTCCAATAGGACACATTTCCTATTTTATGTGTCCCAGGTGACACGGATGCTACGCAGTAGCTAGCAAACAGGTGACTCAGATGAACTGTCTGACTGCCCTTGGCATTCATACAGACACCTGCATCACTGCCATGTTCTGCTGAGGCCCCCCGTAGGACGGAGTTGCACCTCCTCCCTCAACCTGGACCAAGCAGAAAAAAATCTGCTTTATGGGCCTTGTGTTAGGTCTGTCATTTCCTGTGACATCAGCACCAAAGCCTTGCCTGTGAGCCATGGAGCGGTGGACAGAGGAATTGCACTAAGATGCTCTTTTGTTGTCACTGAAAGTCACTGTCCAGCCCACATTGGGAAGAATGTGCTGAGTTCCTTTGGGTCCGCAAATTAAAATTGTTGAGAAAAAATGTTTACAGCTAAATTGGGGAATAGGATCTTGGCTAATGTTCCACTTCACCTAAAAGATAATCATTACTATTTAAGATTTGGTCCAAAAATATTAGGCAACTAGTTATTGGTGTCAATGAATAAAAATAAGAATTATTTTGGTCGGGAATTTTTTTAATCAAAATTCACTCACAGCTAAATAACTTTTTAAATGGTTTTAAAATAAAACATAATCCACCCTTTGAGAACCACCTCTCTAGAAGAGAACCATTTCTATGTATATTTTGGGTATGTCACTAGAGTCAAAAGTTAAACCAGAACTCGGGCACCTGAAACCTTGCCCTGGGTTGGTCACTAATTAATTTTGTAACCTTGAAAATCTTGTAATGTTGTTGTGACTCTTGTTTTATTGAATCTATCTTTATAAGATTACTCATATCCTCTAGAAATGAAGAAATTAAACAGTTCATGCACTCTCAAATTAGTTTAGGTCTATTCAATCTTGCCTACTTCATAAAGCTATTAAGAAGGTCAAAAACATGTGAATAAGCTCAAGTGCAATACAAATTCTTGCAAAGGCCAAGTTCTCAAAAACCTACTAAATATACTTAGAAACTGAACTTCCGATGAATTGTTTTACCAGTCCTCACAGTAATGCAGGTCGAGTACAATTCCAATTTCACGGAAGGAGACCAACTATGCCAAGACCACATAAACAATAAATACTTGCTAAGTAATCAATAGTGAAAGTCTTTTACCTCATCCCAAATATTTATGAAAAAAGTACATCTGAAATTGTGATTTAGAACTGATTGTGAATGTGAAATACATGCAAATTTATCACTCTTGAAGTTCAGAAGATTTATGCACCTCTTAGAGTCAGCTACGCTTCCTTGGAAGTGCCCCTCAAATTACACAGGTGAAGATAAGTGCTTGATTCATCAAATCTGGGATATAAAATATAAAAGGCTAATATAGCTGCAAAAGTCAACCTAATTACTAATGCACAATAGATTTGATGCTGAGAAGAGCAGGAGGAGGGGACATCCCCCATTTCTGCCGTTTTGCGTTTGGCGTGGGTCTACGTTGCGATTTGAAGGAAGCCAGAACAAACCACCGGCAACTGGGAACCCACAAAGTTTAGGAGGGCACATTGGCCATTGTTGTCTCTGCGTATTATCTTGATGTAGGTAGAGTTCCCTGGAAATTGTTTTAAATCCAACTGGTCTTCCAGAATGGAAATACAAATGGGGTGACAGGCCATCTCTCGTTACATACAAGTGCTTTATAGAATTATGTGACTTACGTGGTGGGTTACGGCTCCCCTACCTCAGGCTGACTTTGGTTATTTTTTACAAAATCTCATAAACTAGTAAATCAATCCCTCAAATAGCTCTTCACATACTAGTTTGCAAGTAGCTTGACCCAAAGCCTTCATGTCTCTCCCTCACCTGCTGCACCACCTACAAGCTAACTTGGCTTCAAAAGATTTTCACGTTTGTGGAAAGGGCATCTTGCCGTGTTGCTGAGATGTTCACGGGCCTGCCCCAATGGAAGAGCTGTGAACACAGACTTGCTGCTTTGAACGCTGTGTCCGAACCCCAGCTGAGGAGGGCCCTCTGACCCGTCTGCCATGGTGCAGGTCAGCACCGCTGTGGCACGGGCGTGGCTTTCCCTTGGTAACCCACCCTTTCCCACGGCCTTACAATATCGGTTTATTACCATGCCTTCTTATGTCGTACCTGTGCGTGGCTGGAGGAAGGTAGTAACCCTGCACCCAGTTCAGTGCAGGCTACAACAGTCCCTCAATGATGTTCCCAAGGAGCCTGAGTGGGGGGGACCAAGGACAGCAAGAGTAAAACCATGCCCAAGAGGGTGGTGGCATTGTCCTCTCCCGGGGTCAGTGTCTCAGATTTGCATTAGAGGGACACAATGCTCTCTTTGACTTGACTCCTTTAGAAGACAAACAAAATGAACAGAGAGCTCAGAAACTAGATCGACTTCTAGTAAGTCATCTTAGAATTCCTCACTAATGTGTCAAACATACCATGCAGAAGTTCTAAGTATCCCGTTATTTCTGGTGGAGTTCATTTCAACAGTGGGACTAGTTTGGGGACCATAATGACAACAGTAACAGTGGGAGAGGAGACAGTCTCATCCAACATACATTTCAGGGAGCCTCTACAAAACCCATTAATTGCTGCAGGCTTATGACTGAGACCTTACTAGTTTTGTATTACTCTGCAGGGAAAAGTAATGTTTTTTTTAGTCTATTTTTTATGTTAACTATTTCATTTTATTTAATTCTTGTTCAAGTACAGTTTTCTGTCTTATATTCCCAGCCCTGCCCCCCAGTGCCCCCCACCTTAGTTATTGTCCATGTGTCCTTTATACTTATTCATGTGAGTCCATCCCCTTTTCCCCTATGATTCTCTCCCCTCTCCCCTCTGGACCCTGACAGCCTGTTCCATATTTGAGTGTCATTGGTCATATTTTGCTTGCTTGTTTGTTTTGTTTAGATTCCTGTTAATGGTGATATCATATGGTATTTGTCTTTCACCGCCTGGCTTATTTTGCTCAGCATAATGCTTTCTAGTTCCATCCGTGATGTTGCAAAGGGTAGGAGTTCCTTCTTCCTTTCTGCAGCATAGAATTCTATTGTGTAAATGTACCATAGTTTTTTGATCCAGTTATTTACTAATGGGCATCTAGGTTGCTTCCAACTCTTGGCTATCGTAAATTGTGCTGCTTTGAACATCGGGGTGCATAGGTTCTTTTGGATTGGTGTTTCGAGGTTCTTAAGATATACTTCTAATGGTGGAATTGCTGGGTCAAAAGGCACGTTCGTTTTTAGTCTTCTTAGAAAATTCCATGCTCTTTTCCATTGTTGGTGGGATGGCAGACTGGAAAAGTAATGTCTTATCAGCATATTAAAACATTGTTGCAAAAGAGATTTTTTTAAAAGAAAAAACAAACCTCAATGAACAAACCTCTTCAAATGAGCATTTAAGAAAATGCTCATTTTCTTAAAATTTCTCTTTTTTCTGTCTCTGTCCCATTGACACTGAAAATAGGTGTGCAGCAAGGGCTGAACATCCAGAATACAATGGAAGCCCCAGATGTAACTCTGCTACTCACCCAGTGTGACAACGAGCTCCCAGGACACATGGTCCGGCAGAAGTAAGGGCTGCTTGGTGTGGTTGGCAGGGCAATAACATGGGTGCAATGATTTACAGTCTTAATTTGAGCATCTCATCTAACCTGTCACATGGTGTGCTCGAGTGTAATATTGTTATGTTGCAGAATTACATGCTCATGATGTTGTAATAAACAGGGGGCGTTACTCGGGCCACACCCTGTCCTAGGAAGTGTTACTAGCAGACTGATTTGGATGAGCGAATCAACAGGACCCCTCCTTCCATCCTGGTGGCGGGTGGGCAGGGTGCTGGTGGGGTGCACGTGGCCGCCCACTGTGCCCAGGGTGTGAGCTTCCGCTCTGCTTTCTCCTGCAGGGAGGTGGGGCATGTATCTGTGAGCTGTGGGATGAAGTGGCAGGGTGCCCTTCAGACCCTCAGATTCTACCCCCCATTCATTCCCCGGGCAACAAGGTCTCGCTGGGAGTTCACATGAAGTTGGTGAAAAATATGGGGAAGCCCACCGAAGAGGTTCCGATTCCTTTCTTAGTGAGAAATCACAGCCTGGCGATTCCTTCCCTGGGAGAAACGAGACGATTGTCACCGTTGGGTGTTCGCTGTACCCATGAGTCTATTTCTGTTTGCTGCCCTGGCAGGTGGGTGGGGAGAGGGGTGAATGAGGGGAAGGGGAGGACGAGCAGTGAACCTCCAGTTGTAAGAGACATAATGTGCAGTCTGAGGAATACAGCCAATGACATCGCAATAACGAACGTTGTATGGTGACAGGTGGGGACGAGACTTCACATGGTCACTTTGTGAGGTACCTGAATATCGTATATAACACTGTATGTCAACTGCAGTTTCAAATTTAATTTTTGAGAGAGACAACTGGTGGCAACTCTCCGGGTAGAAATAACGGACGCCCCAGTAGGAGCCGCAGGAAAGCACTTGTGAGCAAGTGCGTGGCATCGAGGCCCCCACGGTCCCGGGTGGTTTCTGAGGTGGGGTCTTTATGCAGTGGGGGTGGCCTGGGAGGGACGTGACAGGCACTGGAGGATGACTGCGGGTTTGGGTAAGCGACACGGGCCCAACTTCTGCAGATTATCTCTGCGTTTTGTTTCTCTTTGTGTTTTCATCATGCGGAAGCCATGGAACCGCTTTCTTCTTCCCTGCCTTTCTCCTCCCCGACTCTTTATATCACCAACTTTTATTACAGAAAATTCACATGTGTCACCTAAACAGAATCAATAACTCTGCGTGATCTGGGCACACACCTCCCAGGTGTAACAGACACCGACTGAGACAAACTACCCACAGTGCTTGTCACGCTCTGCCCCTCGGGGGCCCTTTGCATATCTAGGACGTACTGACCCGTTTTTTCTCAATAACCTTAGAGACAATGGGATATGGTACGAAACCACGTCCCCGATGTGCACAGCCCTGTTCCCTACCCTGCATTTATTGTTACTCCAACTGCCCCTCATCTTTGAGACTTTTTTCTTTCCTCGGGCAAACAATAATAACAATAATTATTTCCCATTAATTAGGGGCAGTTCCTCTTTCCAGAACATTTACATTCCCTGCTACGTTCATTTAGGTTTAAATGATATAACTTGGTTGTTTTTTATTGTAGTTTCGTTTGTTCATAGGGATATTTTGACACTTCACACATAACATCATCTCCGTGTTTATATAACACCAAATGAAAACCAATGAAAGGAAACATTTCATTTGTGTGTGTGTCTCTGACCATGAAAACTTACATGTTTCAATTTTTGTTCATCTTAGTAGAAATAGCAACATGTTCCTGCGAGAATCTCTTTTCTCCTAACGCTGTCTCCCCACAACCATCCCACACTTTCTCCTAATTCATTTTGTTGTCATTGTGCTATTTTTTCTTCACATGAAAAGCAATCACTGTATTAAGACTTATGTCTCCTATATGAAAGATAAACCTGTACCTATAATTACATTACAATAATGCACTGGTGTTTTTAATGGCAGTGGCTTTTAGATCATTATGTTTCTAATACCAATAAACTTATCGGCACCAGCAACCCATCCCAGGAAAATAGAAGTGGCAACAGTGTTTCCATCAATTGCACTTTGAAACCAACATTTTCCTCAGGGATACATGGCTACACAGATTCTAGTCTTTTCTCTTGACAGGTTATAAATATTTTCAGAAGTAACAATTCTGACGTGGCCTTAAAAACAGGGGAAAGATGTAAGAATCCTGAGGCTGTAGGCATTTTCACATACATTTCTTTACCACATTTGTAGTTTAATTATATTATTTGCATTTCTCCTGGTCCTTAGCTAATGGCTTTCTACACAGTGACACGGTGCTACTTCAGAGTGTGCTTGGCTGAAGGAAACCTTCGTTTCTTGTTATGCTAGATAAATCCAATCAACAACTGCCATATGTTCGGAACTTTGAAATTTGTTAAAATGCACACTTTCTGAGAGCCTCTATTGTTGGCTGGGCAGAATACATGTCTGCAAATCCAAGAATGTTCCATGACAGAAAGGGAATTCAGAGAAAAAGGACCATGGAAATTTACTGGGGGAAAAAAAAGAAATTGTGTTCATATTTCAACCCCGTTTGGAAAGGCCTGTGTACATTCCCCCCCCCGCCCCCAGCAACGATGACCTATGTATTAGAAGAGTTTCTGCTGCGTCTCACCTCTTCGCAAACTTTTCCACCCTAGACCCCAAAGATAACTTGGTAGAAGCATAACTTATGTGAATATTGGTTTGTGGCCTTTAATAAACGTGGCCTGGCAGCAGACTCTAGTCGCTATGGCAACATGCTGTACTTAGTCTTCTTCAGGGAGGAGAGTGTCCCCGCCGCGCCCCCCCCCCGCCCCCCCCCTCCCCCCCCGCCGCCGAGTATTTTGTGGAACAAAACAGAAGAATCTGATCTCGACCGCCAACATCGCATTCTGTCGTTGTCCTCCACAATCAGCCATGCTAAATGGTACTCTTACCACCGTTTGCTGTTTTTTACTTTGAGAACAATAGTAGGAATCTTGCAGGAAGGACTTGCAGGTCTTTCACTCTGCGAAGAGGAAGTGACCAAGTTCTAAAACTTGCGTATGCGCCCACCGCCATCTGGAGGACTGGCAGGAACGCCCAGTCCCGGGCTTACCCCCAGGGTTTCCGGAACAGCAGCCCTGGGGTGGGCCCCAGGAATCTGCATTCTTAACAAATTCCCAGGGAATTCTGTGGATGCTGGTCTGGGAACCACATAATGAATGGAGACAACTGAATGACACTAGAATCCTGTATGGAGAACTGGACTCTTCCTCCAAACAGGATGGCGAATAAAGCTGAAAAATGAAAAATTTGGCCCTTGTAAGAGCTGGGAGTGAGCAGAGACACATTCTTCTGCTGCTGAGAATCTGAATATACTGTAAGAGGAAGACAGGTTGTCTGGAAAGGCAGGAGGGAGGAGGAGAGAGAGGACCAAGTCAGTTAATTACCTAATGAATTGCCTATTTCCCTCACTTCACACAGGATGAGCCACGCGTCGACATCCTCTCAAACTGGGTCCAGGGCTTACTTGGGGCAAAGATGTGAAAGTCACCCACCAAGTGTAGCGTGTAATAGAGCATCAGTTTTATGCAACAATGTGAACAGGAACAGGTTCTTAAAAGAAGGTAAATGGAATGGAATGTAAGATGTAAATGAGTTAGAGAGATCTCGTATTTGGGGGGACCCTGTGAGCGTCACCGCCAGCCCCAACAAATCAGCCCTCTCCCATCTCACACGAAGCTTCATTTATTGATAGAGGTACAAACACAGAAAGAAACCTTGGAGCTCTCCGACTCCACAAAAGGAGGAAAAGGAAGGAGGGGGTGATTCAATTATAGAACTTGTCAAGGCTATAAAGAATACTCTATTTGAACTATCAGCATAATTGGGGTTGAAGAATTACGGTAATAATTGCTTAAACTTTTATCTCATATATACATGTAAAATAAACATCAATTTCACAAATGTCATCTCCAATCTGTTAGCATAGCCACGTTAAATTAAATGCCGTCTCTTGAAAATACAGGTGACACTGGCGAACACCGTTGCCACCATTTCAATTATGAACCAGGACTGTCATAATGTAAACAGTGCTCACCACACACAGACACGTATGCACACCCACACAGGCTGCACTCCACCTGCATTTGTGACAGAGTGAACACTAACTAGTTTTGCAACAGAGAGACAAGTACAAATGAACACACAGCCCAGGAGAAACACACTTTCATTCCTACAAACCTTCAGGAGATAAAACATTCGAAAATTTGCACCAAATATCTCAAATAGAAATCCCAATAATGTATTTTAGGCTAGCGTTTAATCTTTTCTAAATGCGGTTAGGAACGTTTTCGTAGCTGAGGGATGAGTAAACAGTCTGATGCTTCTATAAACACTTAAAACTTCAAAAAAAGTTTAAAAACTAATGGAGTTTTAGAATGAATCTTGAGAGTTATGTTTAGCTGTACAATATAAACCAACATGGTTCCCAAATTCATGCAATGATATTGGGAAGGTGTTATGTTTGCGTTATTAAGGATTTCATGTATAACATGAGTCAAAATTACGCATTAATAGAAGTTATTCTTTTTGTGGTTGGGGATGTTTATCCCTGTCTTCTGATTTTAATACATTCTATTATTCATCCTAACTAATAAAGCACATAACCTATAAAATTGGAAAAAGGGAAAAGTTGATGCTGAACAGAACAGGGTGGGGCAAGAGTAGGTTTACAGATGTTTGAATGCAAAACAGCACAATAATTAATACACGATAACACAAGAGTAAACTGTGTTTCATGCACTCACCACTGTGAGCCTCCCTTTGCCCTGTCCAGTAGTAGTAAAACTGAGAAGCAGGCGAGACTGTCAAATTTGAGAACTTCTATACAAGAAAATTCAGCAATATCTATCAGAATTAAAAATACACTTTGCCATAGTAGTTTCGCTACAGGTATTTATCCTATTATAAACATTTTACTGCAGATATTCAGCTGATTATGAACAGACACATAGGGTCCAACATGCAACGTGTACGAAGAGGTTCGTCTAAAACTCGCGATGAGAGGAAAGGACTTAGAAACATCACAGCCCGTCAATCACGGTACTGGTTAATGAATTAGTCACCGAAAGGAAATAATATGTGGCCATCAAAAATAATAGCTCTAACCTTACTAACAGAAAATGATGTGGAATACAAAATATTAAAGAAGGGTCAAACTTTAGGATAGTCCATATTACACATAACATTTTTTTGTTGTATCAGAGACTGCATGAATAAAATACACCTAAAATCATAGCTAAATTTGGAAATATACTTAAGACAGTTTGAGGTTCTTTTCGGAGGATATCTAGGCAGCTTAGGAAAAAGCAAAGGACACTTCTTCAGTTTCATACTCTTCATAAATTTTAATTTGATAACATTTACATGTATTGCATATTTTTTTTGGAAAAAGGAAACGGAGAGAGCTGAAAGCCTTCAGCTGAACTCTCCAGATTCACCATTTGGAGAAATGAGATGCTCCTGCTATAAGAACCTGACATTCTTCTTCATATGTGTGTATTTACATATGTTTCAACTGTTAGGTCTTGTCTTCACTTTGAAAATGAGGAATCTAACTCTTGGGTGGACTCAGGACTATTTCCATGGCTTGGGGCAATTACAAGGCAATCCCTGAAGCTGCACTCAGTTCTTTTTGGCTCCAAAGCCTGAGGCTGTAACCAGCAGACCCCCTGTGCTCCTTAGAGATTAGTCACAGCTAGGTGTCCCTAAATGTTAGTTTTGGACTTTGAAAGTGAGATACTCAACCCCATATTGCCAAGTGCCACCTTTTCCTCTTTCAATAATGTACTGTTTCCTATACTTGGCATCTTTAATAGTAAGCACCCCATTTCAAACTTCTGCATCAGTTAGAAACTTCTAACCACCATCAGACCAATTGCAAAGCCTTTTGGAATCATGGACTTTATCACTTTCGGAAGCATACTACTTTGCTTTAAAAACTTCTAAAATGAACACGTCCATGATTTTGGTTATTGACCCATGGTACGAGGAAATGAGTCCTGGCTGACAGGGCTAGAAATGGATAGTTTCAGACTGCGTGCTCAGTTCCTAGCTGCACCGCTGCTTTGGAAGTGTGACTTTCATCAGGCCTCTTAACCCCTGGAAACTGTGGCTCTACCAGGGTGGCCACACAATATGCCACCCTCTATGGGGTGTTATGAGCTGTCGCTAATTAATGTTTTATAGAGCACTTGGAGACTTGGTTTGAATGGTGCTCCATCAGTGCAAAGTATCAGTAAAGCCACTTAGAAATCAAATTGTCACCTGCTCCGGGGACTCAGGCAAAGCCTGGCGTTTGCTGATAATGAAGTGACTCTTGTGTGTTTTTTTTAAAGCTAGTCAGGGTAGAGTTTATTAGAGCAACATTTGCATAGGCTATTTGGGAGCCTAACAGAATCAGAGGGCTACATGCATACTGTCTGCTCTCAGTTCCTTGAGCAGATTAATTGATTTATGAATTAACTATGCCCAAATGGACAGGGGCCTCTTTACCTTTAGCCCCTCCCTCCTTGGTGGAGGCCAAGGCCAGAGGCTTGGACACCTTACGTGTCCAGGAGGAAAGGAAAATAACTTCCTTGATGTCAACTTTAGATAGTCACACTGCTCATTTGGAACTTCTCCTGAGGAAGAAGACGAACCCCCAGTCCTACAGTTTTGCCATTTAAAGAAGAGTGGGACAGAGAAAGATAAGATTTCTTGGCCAAGCACATGGACACACAGATTGGAGCATGAAGATGACACTGCAGATTTCTGGCCTAGTTCTCGTATCTCGTATCTAAACCACAGCCTTATGGTTTACATCTTTTATTATTTTGACTATCCCATAAGTTTGGTTTGAAAATGTTTAGACTCACCGACAGCCAAACAAAAATTCACTTTATTTTCTCATATGCTCCAGGCCTCTGCCGTAGTCTCTCTGGAATAGTGAAAAGGGTTGTTTTTAAGAATGTGGAGGAAAAATACTTGGGGAGCCAAGTGTCCCTTGAAGTCTAAGTCACAGACTCCTAGTTCTTTTTGGAAGTACAACTCTTCCAAAAACTTTACAAGCTTCATATCGACCTAATACCAATTTTCGTCATATGCCTCCAACCACACTCAGAATTCTGTGTTTTTGATGTAGATGCTGTGACGCTGATATTTGCTCTCTTGCCTTCTTGTCTCTCTGAATCTAATGGTCAGGAACTAGACTTCTGGGTCTCAGCAGAACCACAACCTTTTCTATTAATTTTTACACGGCTCTATTGGAATTTGATCAGAATCGCACTGACTGTGTAGAATGCTTCAGGTACTATGGATATTTTAACATTACCTCTTCCAGTCCCTTAACATGAGGTATAGTTCCATTTATCTGTCTTGTTCAATTTTTTCATCAACATTTTAGAGTTTTAGTTTACAGATCTGTCACCTCTTGGTTAATTTTATCCCTAAATATATCACTCTTTGGCTGCTATTGTAGATAAGAGTTTTTAAAATTCTTTACCAAATAGTTGTTAGTGTATAGAAACACGACAGGTCCTGTATGTTGATTTGTGCCTTGCGGGTCATTGATTAGTTCTAATGGTTTTCTGATGGACCCTTTAGGAGTTTCCATTTATAAGATCATGGCATGTGCAAACAGATACAATTTTCCTTCTCCCCGGTTTGGCTGCCTTATTTAAAATTATTTACTTTTCTGGCCTTCCTGCTCTGGCTAGGACTCCCAGCTCAGTAAGAGTAGCACAAGTGAGCACCTTTGTCTTGCTCCTTATCTCAGAGGAGCGCCTTTCTGCTTTTTGCCATTGAGTGTGATGAAAGGTACCACTCTGTCATATACAGCCTTTACTATGTCGAGGTACATGCCTTCTGTACATAATTTGTGTTGTTACCATTAAAAATGTCATATTTTGCAAATGCTTTTTAGGTATCTACTGAGGCAACTAAACAGTTTTTATCTTTCATTTTATTAATGCGGCATACAAAGTCTGTCCGGAAAAAGTCCAGTCATTGTTAATAAAACAATGGTTGGTGTGACATGGATGTAACCTGGCAGCCATGGAGAGTGGACTGGAATGTGCATGCGTGAACAAGGATGACTTCACTGCACTAGTCAGTGGGGGCAGTAGATGCCATTGAGTGAGCATGTGTGCTGTGTGGTCATCACATTCAAAATGACTGAGTAGAGCAACGAATCTGCGTCAGATTTTGCATTAAGCTTGAACATTCCTCCATGGAAACTGTTCAGGCGATGCAGAAGGCCACCACAATGGGTAACTGGTGATTGGCAGCTTCGTCACGACAACACAGCTGCTCGTGCATCACGTCTCGTGCAGAGATTTTTTGACAAAACATCAAATCACTCATGTGACTCAGGGCCCCTACAGCCCAGATTTTGCACCCTGTGATTTCTGGCTTTTCCCAAAACTAAAATCACCTTTGAAAAGGAAGAGATTTCAGACTGTCAGTGAGATTTGGGAAAATACAACCGGGCAGCTGATGGTGACTGGGAGAGCTGTGTGAGGTCCCAAAGGTGCCTACGTTGAAGGGGACTGAGGCATCATTGTCCTGTGTACAATGTTTCTCGTATCCTCTTCAATAAATGTCTCTATTTTTCATATTACATGGCTGGAGACCTTCTGGACAGACCTCGTATATCACCTGCATTGATTTGCATATATTGACCCATCTGCACCCAGGGATCAATTCTGGGTTGCTGGTGTAGATCCTTTTAATGTGCTGTGGAATTTGGTTTGTGCTTTGTTGTGAACTTTTTGGGGGGTATCTATAGGCATCAGGAGTATTGAGTGGCCTGTGACTTTCTCTTCTTGTCACATCCTTATGTGGCTTGGATACCAGGGGAACGCCTGCCTTGCGAAATGAGTGAGGGCGTGGTTGCCCCTCTGCAGTGGTGCGGGAGGGTGTGAGGAGGAGAAGTGTTAATTCTGCTCACATTCTGTACAGCGGGGAAGGCCAGGGACTCATTCCCCAGATGGTCAGCCTCCTCTGCAGCAGAACTCCTGGGGCTGAGAGGGTGTCTCCCCTCAGGGAAGCAGATAAAGGGAAACCATTCTTCTCACCCTCTTCAGTGCCTCTTCTCATTCCCCCCCCCACAACAATGTGCTATAACTTCCCCACTGGGCTCCTGGACTTATCAACATCAATATTGTGTGTGTGTGTGAGGCTCGTTTAAAAGTGAAAACCTCCTATCCTGCCACCTTGCAGACATCACTAAAAATGTCCCACTATGAAAAATACAAATGCTTAGATGCACACATATTATGGATACAATAGCCACGGCTTTACAATTCCATGCCAATAACTGTACTGTAATTTTCTTAAGGCCTCATTTTTAATATCGCACATACATATGCTGAATTAGGTTCTAAAAATCAAATGCACCCTCCTCACTGCTGTTATGCAGTTCTATACTTCTTTACACTGGGTTAAACTGAGGTACTTCCAAGGCCACGACAGACACGGCGATCGATATTTAGGTGTTTCCTGGTGTCTGTCAGGCGCTGCTGTTGCATTAACAGGCAACAGCCTTAGAGGCTTTGGAAATGCAGTGCCTGGGTTCCTCCTTACAGCCGAGGAACCTGCTGTAAGACGGAGATGATAATGGGAGGGGGGTGCATACTGGGTGTTGAATGATAAGAGCATCGTGGCATTTGTCTGTCTAAAATCTGACACCCGGTGAATTACAGGGCAGAATTGAATAACCGGGTTCATAATGAACATCTGAAATTCACATAATCGCTCAAAACTAATATCTTTCTTTCCCTGTCACAACATTCACCTTTTCTAACCTTTACATTTTTCTCCCCCAGCTTCCTTTTAAATCCTCACTGGGCACCTAATTCTAACACACTACTCCAACATTTCTCTTTAACCCTTTAGTGGAGCAAGTCTTCTATCTAAAAATACGCAAACACTTGTGGAAACTTTGCACAATACTGACAGGTAATTTTTTTCAAGTACACTTCTTGGTAGTCTGTACAATATTTAGTGACTTGATAGTACATTTAAATGTTTGAGACCCAAAGAACCATCGGAAAGCAAAATAACACCAAAATAAGCACTTAACAGGAAACTATAGTAGAAAAATATAAGAGTCATGTATTCTATTTCTATTTGAAGTTTTTAAAAAATCATTTGCCTAAATTCATGGAAACAAATAACACCTTAATAAAAGAATATTTTATTCTTATTTCTGTATTTTGAAATGAGTACTTTAGATTGCTTTTTTTATTTCATTTGGTTATTGGTGGAAGCACTTCTATTTTACAATGGCTAAATAGTTTTTTTTAATTTTAAACTTTATAGGTTCAAAAATACTTGAAACTATTAAATAAATTCAAAAAGTATGTTAGCATACTGTTATTTTAAATATTTGTAAATATCAAAGTTTATAGAAAATGTTACCCTGATAAATTTAATTTAAAAAATAAAATTAAAAATATCAAAGCAACCTGGCTGGTGTAGCTCAGTGGATTGAGCGCGGACCTGTGAACCAGACGATCGCGGTTCAATTCCCAGTCAGGGCACATGCCTGGGTTGCAGGTCAGTTCCCGGCAGGGGATGCACGAGAAGCAACCATACACTGATGTTTCTCTTCCTCTCTCCTTCTCTTCCCCTCTAAAGATAAATAAATATTTAAAAAATATCAAAGCAAAATACATTAATCCATTAAATAAGCAGGGGATTAGGAGGAGGGAGAAATGGAAAGAGAGAGGTAGGAAGACAGAGAAACACAGCAGGGAACAGAGGAGGGAGGGGAGGTGAGAAGGAAGAGAGGATAGTGGGGGAAGGAGAGAGAGCAGAGGGTGGAAGGCAGAGGAGACAGAGAGACAGTGTCCATGGCCACTGGGACGACCTGAACACCACCAGCCACTAGTGAGGTAATTATGCTTTCAAAACACGTCACTGATGCCAATAGACATGAAATAAAAAATTTAATTTCCTTACCCTCAAATTAGAAAGTCTAGTATAATCTGACTCCTGCCCATTTTCCAGCCTCCACGCTTAGTACCTTCCCATATAAACCCTCAACTCTGCCCACCACACCCTATTAGCAAGCACGTTAGCTACCATAGAACTGATGACTGTTCCCGCCTTTCTCAGACCGCTGAGCACACGCCGATGGGTCTTCCCTCTTCCTTCCTCTCTCTCTTCCTTTTCCAAACTCCCTTCTGAATCTTTGAGTCCTCCAGTTATTCTTCACTGTCCACTCCCATCTTGATTTCTCTGTTGTGGGCTCTCTGCTCTGTGCTGCTCTCTGGGAAAGGCTGGGTGTCATGGCCCAGGGCTCCCTTAGCAATCTGCGAACGCCTGTCTCCCCACACACACCCTTCCCTGTGCTGTTCACACACCGCGAGCTTCGTGAGTATTGGAACTAAATCCTAACCATCACTGTACCCTCAGCGATGTGTATACGTCTAAACTCTTAGGGCTTTAATGCTTATTATTCTGAGAATTAGTAGATATTGACTATAAGATTGAGTGAATGAGGAATAAAATTCTCTTTAAAGAAATTCATATAAAGTAGTGGAATAATTATTTTCAATTGGTTAATTGAATAAATAATTCTTCAATTAACTTATATTGGTCAAATTTGCTTGATAATTCCCAACACTGTCTTACAATGTGCTGATATATAGACCCTTCTAATTATTGCAAAGTGAACTCTCCATGAGGCAGTGAGAATACAGTGGACAAGAAGTCTGCAGAGTTCACCAAGTTCAAAAACATGCCAATTCCATACAAAATAAGGCCTATGGAGCTCGGGGTGCTGTGGCTGCTGAGCTAGCAGGAGCACTTTATAATTAATCTGAGCTTTGGGGGATTGCAGAGGCTGGCCAAACTTTTACATGTTAAATCTGTTATTTGAAGGGGCATTCCTGAGTAGAGGTCATGTTGTCGGAGAAAAATAAAATAAAAGATGTTTGAGCTTAACTTATGCCCTTTATTTGGTCAAATGAGCACAACAAGTATTTGTGGAAATCCAGCTGGACCTCAAATATGGCTTACTTGAGAGTGTCAGCAAATACAGTGTAAGACATTTCTGTATAATGATTTGATTATGCATGAATTAGCTGGTGGCTATCAATGAACTTTTAAATTTCTTATGTTAGATATCAGTTGGTTTTCTAATACTAACCCAGGATTCAATGTAAGTAAAAGGTGTGGCTGGCGCCATCTGTCTCCAAAATGTGAGAGTCCTGTGGACACTGAGTGGAAGCTACAGTCACTCTTTCTGCAAACCAGCACAGAGCAGGAAGTGATATGCAAAATACACTGCAAATGTATGTATTTTGCATATCACTTCCTGCTCTGTGCAAATGAGCCGAATATGCAAATGAGCTGAAGTCATTCATCTGGACACCTCAAAACCAGGGAGCTTGGAAAACCTGGAGGAGTTTTAGAGAGGCATGGCAAACATGACTTTGGGAAGCAGAAGTGATTTATAAATGAACTCCTTACATATGTATGGCGTGTGTGGAAGACACCTAAAATTGTGGCCACCTATTATAAAATTTGAGAAGCATGAACATCAACAAGAAATGGAAAATCACCATGGTCATGAAATAAAACAGAAGCCATTTAAAGATAAAACCACTGGATTTAAAGGAAAGCGAGGGGAAGCTGGAGCAGATAACAATCCTTCAGAGTAACTTACAAGAATCTCTGGAGGGTAGAATAAGGTGCATTGAACATTAGAAAGATTAATAATACGTAATTCTAGTTTAACATAGAATTGAAAAATTATAGTTACTTGGTTTTGAAAGAGACTTTGAAGGTTATCTTTTCGATGCTGTATCCAATGCTTAATGTCTACCTACATAGCTTGAAAACCTCCAAAGATAAAAAGATAGTCTATGATTTGTACTTATAATTGGGAGTGGAGATCTTTGATTACTAGTAATTACTCCTAATCTACTGCCAGCAATAACATATTAACAACAGACACAGAAACAAGCGGTTACAAGGCAGTGAGAAAACCTACACTCACCTTTCAGGTTATACAACTTTCCCCTGGGTCCCTGCATCCCTGCCTGAAATAGGTGCGGGGAAAGGTGAGCACCTGAGACTTCCCTAGCAGCTCTGCACTTGCTCCCATCAGGGCCCTTCCCCACACTGCGTTAGTGCGCCCCTCTGAACTGAACGCTCTTGGCAGATGGTGTTTTCACCATTCTCCTGGTCATACCTGACATAAAGCCCAGCCAACCATCAGTTAATAAATATGTCTACCCTGCAAAGATAAGAGTTTAGGAAGTGGAGTTCATTCAAAATTACAATATGCAGGAAAAGTGTTAAGAAAATACTAGGGCTTATACAGACTTGTGGGCAAAGTCTGACTCCGGACGCTTATAAATGCATGATAAGGGCATTTCACATGAAATTTTACCAAAAATGGTCAGATGTCTCTGGATTTTTTAATGACATTTGCAATCTTTAGCTACCATCAGCCTGGATAACCATGTAAACTCTAGATAGTTTTTTAATATTTAAATGACTAGAAGCATAAATGTAAACATGATTTGTTTTTTGAGGATACAGGAAGATTCGTTTCCCTTAATTATCTAAAATATAGTGAGTGTGATGAGAAGTGGAAGTTTGGGAGAATATGACCATGTACCACCCTACTTCCCTCCTCATTAGAAATAAGAATGAGAAGGATTAACATAAGTAGCTGACAACTTAGGCTAATACTAATTATTTAGTAAATAACATCATGTAACTATTGTATGCGGTAGACTCTCCTCTCTTCTAACACACACATACACATTCAGGAGAAGAAAAGAAGATCATTGGCTGGGCCAGGAGGAAGCTCACCCAAAGGACCTCAGCTGGGAGCCTCTCTTGGGTCTTGGGTATTGGATACCAGGTGCTGGGCTCCAGCGAGCATCCCCTTGCTGTGGTCCCCCAGTGGTCTCCCCACGGACATTAGCTGCCTTCAGTGCATTCTCCACGGCCCCCACCAAGAATAAGGAAATACCTGTTGGTGATGGTGGAATGCACCCTGAGCAATGTAAGTATATGAAGAAGACAGACAAATCAGGTCAGGGAGAAGAAATTAAGAGAATTGGGAGAATAATTTTTATCAGTGATGGGCAACCACCATGATGCATGTTTGGGATCCATATAAGAAAGAAATTTCTAATCATCAGAGCTTACTCAAGATGAAATAGTTTCAGACAGTGACGGGACATGCCTGGCCAAAGCTAACGGGCCACCTGTTGGGGCTGTCATGGGGGGAGGTGCTCACTGAGGGGGTCGCGCTGCATCCTGAGGTTCTGCAAGTCAGCCAGATGGACCCTGAAGAAAACCCCAAAGAACTATTACATGACTGTGTGTATTCAATGGATATATATCTATCGGCACTTAATTTTAAACCAACCATTAACTGCACCCTAGCATTTACTTTGTCTCAGAATGTTGAAGAAAATGGTCATAAAAAAGGAAACTGAAAATCCCCTTATGTCCATAGATGATCTGCTTAAAGGATTTCAAATCGTGCCCTCTGGATTCTCAGGAACAGAGGGGAAGCTTGAAGCAGCTGCCGCAGCGACCTTGAGGCCAGAAGAAGGGAAGGACAGAAAAGGCGAGGCTTCCTGTCTCAGGATCTGAAACCAGGCAGCTTGGCCTCTATCTCTTCACATACCGAACTGCCGAGCAGTGTACATGCCTTGCATAAGAGAATTCATGACATAGCCAGTGTTGATCAGAAGCAACACAGTTCGTTCAAGAGTATAACAATGTCTGGTTAAATCGGCATTTATAAAAATGATAGCAAGTAAGAGAATAGTGCAGGTTCCTTGTAAAAGTTACAGGAAAGAAATAGTTCTTCCTCAGGAAGTTTAAATATGCTATTTGTGGTCATTTCAATAATCAACATTTTGGTTCACTAAATGGCACGGGTCATAGGAATTTTGTAATTATGTATTTTGTTCATCAATATATTCTCTAGAAAAATACTTGGTATGGAGTCAGTGATCATTCAAGTTTACAGAACTAACCAGCCACCTAAGTAGCATGAAATTATATTTGAGAGCAGGGGAGGTAGCCACCAGGTAAGTGGGGACACTATTATTTACATCCCTTGATTGCCAACAGTAAGCGGGCTGGCATTACCCCGGCCGACTCCAGACAAGCTTCATATTCAAAGTCTAACTGGGCGTGGAGTCAAGGCAGGAGGGCGTATCAGTTTCCTACTGGAACCAATCGCTGCAAACTGAGGGCCTCAAAAGAATACAGAGATAGTATCTTACAGCTCTGAAGTCTGAAATGGATCTCACCCAGCTAAAATGAAGTTGTCCCCAGTGCTGCCTTCCTTCCTGGAGCCCCTGGGGGACCACCTGTCCTTCCCAGCTGCCGCATTGTCCAGGCCCTGGCCCTCCCTGCTCCGGAAGCTACCGGCGCTCATCAAGTTCCCCTGCTGCCTCACCACTCGGACACCCACTCTCTGTCGCTCTCTTGCGGGCTGGTGAGCACAGTCTGACTATAGTGGGTCCGCCCAGATTATCCAGGACAATTTTAATTAATAGTCACTTTAACATCAGCTAACGAGCAACCTGAATTCCCCTTTGCCACATGACATAACGTGTTCACAGGTTCCAGGAATTAGGGCCTGGATAACGTTTCATGGAGTCATTATTCTGCCTAATATGGAGTCTCCCTAATTAGAGTTTTGTCTTTGAACTTGGACGTCCCTGTCCTGCAAGCCTGGAGAGTGAAGTTCAGTTTCACGGGATTTGCTAAATGCCTTTAGGGCTAAAACTGGCCTCTGAGCTCTGCTTACCACTCTAGGACGCCTAATTAACTTAGTATTTGCCTGGCCTCTGCACATTTCTTGCATTCTTGGCAGCCCACTGATGCAGTTAACAATGTAACTGTATTTCTATTTTGTATACTTTTTCTATAACTTTACTTGGTCAGGATAACTTGCCCACTCTACTACAATAAATGGATAAACACGGCCGTATGTTTTTCTAAAATCTCTTAGGTGTTAAGAAATAAAATGTAATAGATATGGATATACACCCATATCTCATCAGAGCAACTTTATCTTATTTCATCTAAAACTATTTTTCATCTGAGTTTTCATGAGCACAGTGTCATTAAAAAAACAACAACATGTCTTCCAGCTATTTGCTAGTTTCCAAAGATTTGCTAAGGAACCATTTCAGCACCATGTCCTGAGATATTTCTTGACATGTAGAAGACACTCTGGTTTCTTCTTAAATTTAATTCCATCCCACAAACTATTAATGAGTACCTCTCTATGCAATTAATGTACTAGGGCCAAAAGAAAGCTAAGTGACACAGAGCATCACCTGTGCCCCCAGGAACTCTGAACCTAGTGGCAAATATGGCCTGTCAGCATAATTAGCCAATGGTGTCACAGATAATGATAAAACCATTGCTGCTGGGCAAGATGGCAACACGGAAACAGTCATCAAATGCAGGCGTGTGCAACGGGAAAGAAGTCACAGAGGGGGAAGAGCTCATGCTGAGCCTTTAAAGATGAGTGGAAGTTCGCTACACACACACAAGAGGAAAATCACATTCCAGAAAAAGCTAGAGGAGGAAAAAAGGATGAATTTTAAGTAGCTCAACATAAAGACATTATTTTACAGAGTCATGAACAGCAGGTGAGAAAGGAGAGGGAGGTAGTGTAAGAGTTACATCTTTGAAGATAGTAACCACACAAAACCTCCTAAAAAAGAGATTTTCCAATGGTGCTTTCCGAACCGGGGTGCTCATCCTGTGGAAAGTGTCCCATGTAGAGACTGCTGAGTCTAACCTCCAAGCTCAGTGAATCGGAATCACCCAGGATGAACAGTTTTAACAGGGAGATGTGTAGGAAATGCTTTGGATTGGAGTTTAACCAGTAGGACATACGAGCCCATTAAACTGTGGTGGTGAGAAAAAAGAATTGAGCATTTCTACCAGGTTCCTTACGGGTGGATGGTTGGCCAGAGAATGAACTCAAGAATCACAAGTCACTCGTAAAATAAAATCCCTTTTCATATGAGGAGAATGGCCGTAAGGCCAAATGCCAGGAAGCGGTCTAGTAAGGTAAGGGCCACCAACTGGCGATAAGCAAGTCCCTGTTCACACTGCCAGAGCCAAGCATGGTGCCTGCCCTGGGCACTGAGGACAGACGCCAATGACAAGATGCACTCTCTCCCCAAGAAGCTGCTTCGGAAAGAAAGGAGAGCGACAGGTTGGCAGCTAGAGCCAGTCGGCTCTGAGGAGGGCTGCATTTTGGGTGGCAGCTACTCCTGTCACTCAGAAAGAAAAGCCAATAGTCAGAGAAAGCGTTAACATGTAGGAGGGGCTTGATATTCATGGGACAGAAGTGTGCTAGTCTGGAGATGAGCACAGGAACTGGAATGTCAGTGAAGAGATTTTTTCTTGGACATGGGAGAAGGGCTCTTTTCCATGGAAATGGAGCAGAGGAGGCAGAGACAGGAGCAAACACAGACAAATTGGGAGGCTGAAGCGAATTAAGGTGGTTGAAGATGTTCTCCATGCGATGTAAGGGCACGCACTGATGGAGAGAACGAAGGGGCAGGGACCCTGGGAAATGTGAGTGAAGTTGAATCTTGTCCACCCACACCAGGAGCACACACTGGTTACACATTACAGGGTGCCGACTGGGCCTCGGCGACCAGAGGGGGTCGGAAACCACAACTTAGATGTACTTGGAAAGGTTAGAAGAATCCAAATCAAGTAGCAGAGAAGAGTCGCTAGACTGAAAATGCCCAACTTGGATAAAATGGAAGGAGGGCCAGAGAGTGAAGGTGTTGAGGGTGTTTTGGGGGAGAACCATGGCTGAGTAAGGAGAATGGTGTCTAATAGAAGCTGAGGGCCTTGTTTTAAAGGGGGGGTGGTGAGTGTGGGATGAAACTGAAGAATGAGATGTGGTTGAAGAATACGTTCAGGTGAGTGGCAAACTGAAGATCTAGAATAAGAGATGGGCGACGAACCGTCTGCTTTCCCGTTACAGGGTTCCTCATTTCATTTACCCAAAGCCTTGCTTGTTACCGCAGCTAATCTGACAAGTTTTATGTCAAGTGTTACTGGCTCAGAGTAGCTTTAAACGTTCCCCCTTTGAGTGTAATGCCCTTCATGGTACACGGTCTTTCAAGGCATCACACACGTGGAGGATTCAAGCTCGGTGTAGCACCTCTGGATGTAATTTCAAAGTAGGCATTTCATGACTAAAACGCTGTTGACAAGAGGATTAGGGTATAACATCTCAACTTCTTCCTTTCATGATGGGCTGGAATTTGCCCTGGCTTCACAGAGCATAAAATCGCCCATTTACTTGAGTGGACTCGTATAGAAAGGCACGCACTAAATCAAGACGTCTTCTGTGCCCACAGATAAAAACAGAAGTCTACAAATTGTGAGATTACAAATCTTTATCTGAATCAGAAATTCCAAAAGCAAACTTGGCCACGCCGCGCATTACTTTGATTTACAGAGTCTCTGGGGAGCTTGGGGCCCATAAATCAAAAGAGATTACATTGGAGTATTTTCAACTGTAACAAATGTAACTTTGTTCCATTCCTTTGAACATTATTTAACATACACTGGCATTCATTTTGCTACACTCAGCAGTCTTAAAGGTCAAAAGATTTTTAACATTCCTCATTAGGAATATACTGTAAAATTAATGTAAACAGCTAATGGAAAACTGCAAATATATTTGAAACATTCATTTACCAATTTGTTTAGGATACATTTATAGGAAAAACATCTCTCTATGTTTCAGAACAAGACACGTACAACTGAAACACAACTATTCAGAATGGGTCATTAGTAACTGCAGGGACATTTTTTTGAATATACATAGGAAGAATTTTAAGAGATTTTGGCATGTCATATTTGCAATCATTTTCAGATTATTTAATGCTGATCCCATTTCAAACATTCTTTTTCCCCAAAACCTTCTTTTTATAAGAGGGGACTATGACTTTGAATTGCATTAATCAACCTTAAGAAAATTAAGTTTCCTCACAGCCAAACTTAATTATTTACTATTTATTTTTTAATTGAATCAACAAAGTCCATTAAAATTATTTGGTCAAGTAAACCTAGCTATAATTTTAGTTCACTTTCTCCAACTATAAAATAAACAGAAGAAACATAATTGTTAATTCCTACTTAGAGTGAGGATTTCATAAGCGCTTGTTATAAAAATAAATCCAACATATATCACAATCCTAAATGAAGGAAATAACATAAAAATTCACTTTAGCCCTGGCTGGTGTAGCTCAGTGGATTGAGCCTGGGCCTGCGAACCAGATGATCGCAGTTCGATTCCCAGTCAGGGCGCATG
This sequence comes from Sturnira hondurensis, assembly GCF_014824575.4. Lineage (NCBI taxonomy): Eukaryota > Metazoa > Chordata > Mammalia > Chiroptera > Phyllostomidae > Sturnira > Sturnira hondurensis. The sequence continues at coordinate 11,415,405 of NW_028091156.1, forward strand.
CCTGGGTTGCAGGCCAGTTCCCGGTAGGGGACACACCAGAGGCAACCATACATTGATATTTCTCTCCCTCTCTCCTTCCCTTCCCCTCTAAAAGGTAAATAAATAAAATCTTTAAAAAATTCACTTTAGTCAGTGGGGAATAAAAAAAACCAGATTTTGAAGTAAAAGTTACCTGGGTGCGAATTCTCACTCTGACGTTTATAGATGTGCGACCTTAGGCAAGATGCTGAAGTTCTTAGCCTCTGCAGCCCCACCTTTGAAATGGGAGCAACTGCCACTCTGCAGGCTGTTCATCGAGAAAGGCAGTGTGCGCATAAACGCAGCATAGCATAGTGACATCTGTAAGCAGATGGAAGTTATTATCTGAGTATTATAGGGAGTCATGGATGAGACTGAAAAACCCAGTTACTATCTCCCATCAATGCACCCAAGTTTAATGATTTCTTCATTGGGCAAAATAATGATGATGTTTGCCTCGAAGGGACATTGATGTATCCATCACCAGTCATCCTGTATGATAATGAATCTCAAAATGAGGAAAGACAGAGGACCGAGGGCAGGAGGGGTCTGTGGGGTCAAGGTTGGGGGCATATAGCCAGGTGGTGGGAAGGACCAAACAGCTGCTGGTGGGAATAGGGGAGGGCAAGGCATAGAGATGGGGCAGGACCACAGTCCCGAGAGCTGGAATATGCAGTGTGCCTGCCAGCTCGGAGCAAAGCAGTAGGATTCCAACAAGGCTGGTGGGGCACGAGGGGAGTCCAGGTGGGGCAGGACAACATGGAACTTGAGCCCTCAGGTGGTACTCAGTGGTACCGTTCCCTATGCTGTTGTCAAGAGGGTGGTGGACTCTTGTATCCTTTAAATAATGCATCAGAATTGTGGTTCCCCAGTACATGGTACGAGAAAAGAGAAAAGGACCGAATGTTTCAGATGATTCTTACTTGGCTAAAATCTGAAGAAAATGACTAAAATCTGAGTAAACATTTAACTAAACATTTAACTAAATGTTTGAAATATTTTCAAACATTTAGGAAACTTAGGACTTCCCAAGCCACGGGGCACATTACAAGGCTGCAAACTGCATCACTTGGTATACGATCTAAAAATACACAACGTGAAAACAGAATGAGGCAAGTAATTAGAACAGAGGCTGTAAAACATGCCACCTGAGTTTTTTTTTTAATTTTAATGTGCCATTAATTTCTTATATGAAAATCTAATGTGTCCTTCCCTGCTTTCACCACCACTAATGAAAACTCCACACTCCAGTTGGAGCCTGAGATTTGATTGGACGTAATTGAGTTTCTCTGCCTTGCATAATCACGACTGGAGAGAGCGCTGACAGTTTTATCACTCTCGATTCTCTCCTAAATTATGCAGACGCTATTGGCTCTTTTAAATAGTCCTCTGCATCGTCTCCTACAAATTGCTTAGAAGGCCAGGACTGATGAACCATCAGAATGAGTGAATGTGCTCGGGGATGGCGTTAGTTAAGCGTCAGGCTCAGCTGCTTCTCAATTAGCCCAAGATAGACTCCAGCCCACTCAGCTGCGCAGCCTTGGATGAGTGCCTTAATTGCTTATGGTCCATTTTCCTCATCTGTAATATGGGAACGAGAGCAATAGCATCTACCTCCTATCATTGTTATGAGGATGGACTATGTTAATATTTGTAGAACACTTTGGGGAAAAAAAAGCCTTGTGACCTAATAGAATTTGCCTTTAATATTCTATCTTTTATTTTCTGCATCCATATTTTTCCCCACCTCATTCCCATGCTCCCCTGTTCTGAAAAGTCATAGCTTATCTAAAAATATTTATCGATGTTATTAAAGTGCAAATATCATATAAGCTATACATATCAGTTCTTGCTTGGTGGGTTTGGATTCAAGAAGAAATAAAGTGATTATTCTCTGATATACAATTAAGTATTTAGAGGGATTTTGGTACCAGTAGGGCTAGGTAACAGAAGGAACTTTCCAGAATTCCTGAAACCATCTCATAATGCAGCTGATAATGACTAGACCCCTAACATTAAAGTACAAAGATTGGAGATGGGAAGGTCAATTTCTACCACTTACATAATTCAATGGAATTTATATTAGCACCAAAATACACAGAAAACTCACTGAGAAAACAGCAACTGTGCTATTTGTAACACGTGATGAAAATCCAAGAACTGGGTTGCCCTAACAGATCACCCAGGGGACGTCCAGAAAGACAGCTTTGTGTCACCAAAGGTCCCGGCTATTTCCAGCACACACTGAGAAAGTGCAAAAAAGGAAATGCTGTGAACAACCCGCTAACCTAACCAGGAATGCCTCAAAAACAACTGTCAGAGAGCAGCGGACCTGTAGGAGAGCAACATCTTCTCTTTCCCCAAACTCAAACTCTTCTGGCATTCTCTTAACAACCAGGGGACAGAGGCGATTAATTTTTTGGCAACCACCATGTAAAATGTTCCTGGTCAGCTCTGCTGTTATTTAACTCCTTCTAGATCACAGGTGGATAGCACAAGGCCCACCCGCCAAATCCAACCCTCCACCTTGTTTTATCTGCCTAGCACCTTGTTTCTACCCAGGGGCAGTGCCGAGCTCTCGATTAACTATTAAGGAGTAGATACACTTATACAGTCCTAAAATTATACTTGGCCCTTTGAAGGCAACCATGGGGCTGATGTGGCCCCCAGTGGCAATGAGTTTGGTACCCCTGAGATAGATAGACAGACAGACAGACAGATGGATGGATGGATGACAGATAAACTTGCCAAGTGGGTGAAGCTACCTTCAAGACAATTTGGAATTTGAAAAGTCTTGACTTTCTGTCCCAAGAAAAATAAAACCAGGGAAATACTGTGTACCAGCATTGCCAGGAGATACAGGGGGCTCACTTGAGGTTCATGGTCGTGGATTTAAGGTGGCAGGAGTTGACCCTGGGGAAAGGGATGGGGTGGAGGGGAGTCTTTCTCTAATCCCATCGCAGCACCCAGGTGAGGCCCTGGGGTGAATCACTTAGCCGGCGGTGGCGTGGTGCCCACTGAGCAGGAGAGTACGGGAGAGCCAGGGAAACCAAGGCACGACTCCCTGAGCACCAGGTCACGCAGCCCTCGCCACAGTGGCCTCTGTGCTGCACCTCAAATACCTCACTCTCCTGTCTCAGGGCTTTTCTCGAGCATAGAATGTACACTAAGGAAGGAAGGAAAGAGCGTGGGAAAGGCACGGTGCTTCTGCAGAGAGAATAGGCTCAGTCAGTTGCCGATCTGTGGGGTCAGAGGGCAAACTGTGAACTTGACGACCTGACTCATCAGCAGTTCTCCCTGCCTCCTGGACCATGCACACCCTGCCTGGCACACACAGAGCTCTCAATACAGGAGAAGGCAATGCAGGGAAAAATAAACGTCATGCAGCACAGGCTCCACAGGCTTCATTTAAGGTATATACGTGCTCTGTGGGGGGTGGGCACAGTGACATATTGCCCAGAATCTTGTTCAAGGAAGGTGGGTGACCCCGACACAGAGTGACTTCAGTGGCTTGCACCTTCAGAGGGGTTCTCACTCACGGTCACACCCCTTCCAGTGGGCCACATCCAGTGAGCATTTGATGAAGACAGAGAGAGGTCCAGCCCCTTGGGCCCAGCTCCATGGGGGCAGCTGGGTGTGTCCACAGGGCTGCATCCTTCCCTGTTTCTACAGGGACTGGGACCAAGGACACCTCCGAATACACATCCTGCATCCTGGACCCTGTCTGAGGGTCTGTGTCCTCCTAGCAAATCGAATCCAACCCCTTGCAACTTCATAGAGAAGCATATGTTTCTTAGAGGGGAGCTTGCCCACAGTGTGGCCTGTTGGGTGTGTGAGCACCCAGTAGGCCAGCTTGGGTCTGGTTTATGTGTCCTGATGTCTCCGAAGATCAACAGAGGCATGAGCAATCACATTCACTCATTTTTTACTAAAAAAGTGAAGGCAGAGGAAACACGAAGTAAGTTTACAAGGGAACTTAATGGAAACATTTTTCTTCCAAATGCTTTAGTTCATCTAATTGTTTCAATTTATCTTCTTGACTTTCTTCCTTCGTATAATGACATTGAATAAGCAGTGGAACGCACATTATGCGGCATGTGCCTAGTTCATGTAATATTCTTATTATTATCCACTTAAAAAATCTATTAAGTCTCTCTGAATTTTCCAGCCAGAGGGTAATCTCTTGGTGCTTCCCCCCACCCCCGGACCCCCACTGCACAAAGACCACTGAATATTCAGTGAATGCCTTAATCATGGGCCTTCTCAACAAAACCTACACGGAATTAAGAAGACCTCTTCACACGACATTCATGCCATGGGCTTACTTCCACCGGGGCCTTCACGGACACTGATCTTTCCCATCTGTGGTGCAGGCATCAGGTACAGAAGGCAGGTGCCACGGGATAGTTTTGGGTGATATCTGACTGTCAATGCAAGTGGTGCCTGCCGCTGATCCTGGGGCGTGATTACTGAGATTAAGTGAGTCTTTTTACCTTTGGCTTGGAGTCATTCCAAAGTGCAGACATAATATCAACACCTTTTCATTAATCTATGCAAGTGGTCTTGCACCACAAGGGAAATATTCCATTAAAATAGAACAGATTGGAGAACATCTTTACAGAAATCTTCTCCATAAAGGCGAACTATTCCGGCATAAGGACACACAGACAAGTCGAGTAAAACGTGGGTTATGTTGGGACTTCTCTGGGCTATAAGGCAATGGAGACAGATGTACAAGGGACTCATGGGACATCTGGGAAGGGACAGGGTTCCAGAGGTCAGCTAGCCCTGCACACGGAGGACAAAGGGCTGGTTAGTGGCAAATACAATAGGCTGTAGTCCAGCGTTGCCCGGTTGAAATGTAATGTAAGTCACAGACGTGACTTAAAATCCCTAGCATCCACAATAAAAAGAAGTAAAAAGAAACAGATGGTATTAATGTTAGTGGTACACTTTTAACTAAACCTATTTGAAATATTATTTCATCATGAAATCAATATAAAATATTATGAATTAGATTTTTTTCCCTTTTCATCATACCTAGTTGTTGAAACCCAGTGTTTTCCACGCTGACAGCGCATGTCACTTTGCACTAACACATTTCAAGCATTCAGCACCCGCACGTGGCTGGTGGCCATCGCATTAGACAGCCACTTTCTCGACCTTCCCACTGGCCTTTCTGTGGCCAGTCCTCTGCCACCACACAGCCACAGTCCCCTGTGGACACATGCTGTGCTTGTAAATCACTCCCTCCCGTCTGTCGACAGCCAGATACATTCCGTTCTAGTCTGAAGAAAAGAAAACATCATCTATCACATGAGTGCTGCTTTCCACGCATTTAAAAACTGGTTTCTCTGGGTTCAGATTAAGTGGCATTGCTTTCACATACTGGGGCGTTGAATATGAATATTTTATCTCCCCACCTTTAGAAAAAGTTTCTCAGTCTCTATGTTCGTAATCTATTTCAGTTTAAGTGAAGATAAGCCCACGCACATTTTATGGGCGACTCTCACGGTTATTCATTTTCTTCTCAAAGACTAGCATCAGAGAGGCAGCATTCGAGTCGGAGCTGCTTACACTGATTTGAGGTGTCCTTTTCCTCCAGAGAGCAAGACAGAAACGCTTTCCCAGAGATTCGGCCCACGGGGGTGCAGCACAGGTCTGGCTGTTAGAAGGAGCTGAATGGCTCAACATGGGTCAGCGTCCAGCCTTCCCCAGCACGCTGCCCTTGACGGTGCCGGCACAGGGGAGCCGGCAAGTCCAACGGCCCCTTCCACTGGTGTGCTGAGGGGCTGAGGAGGTGGGAAGCGTTTATGACATCATCACACCCCGTTTCTTCCAACGCCATCATGCTCCTGATGAGAGAACGGAAATCACCAAGGACCCCATGGTGGACATCGCAGACATCATTCTGCATATGTTATTTTACTTATTTATGATCGGCACTAAGACATTCGTTCTGTACATATTTCATGTCATCTTTACCATAAACTTAGGTAAAATTTATATGGTGGAGATTCATATCATATCTCACCAATAAGACGATATCCCTGAAAGGTGGAAAAAATGCATGCGAACCACGTCAAGGAGGAAGAATGCAGAGCAACAGGAGAGAGAAGAGAACTCCAAGAGCACAGCTTCTCTCTGAAATCCTGGTGAGAAAACAAAACGGCGATGCGCAGGTGCAGGCTTGGGGAGATTAGCAGAGTGCAGCGGTCAGCCAAGTCGGTCTGAAGCGTGCATGTGTGTCTGTCCTCCACATTTGTCCTGGCGATTAAATGATACAACAGACAATGTACTAACTGGAAATGTTGTACAAGGGTCCCTTCCACACAGCAGGCACGACTCATGTAAGTACTAAAATGAAAGGAACTAAGTAACTATATGCTCAAAAACCAGACACTTGATTTCCATAATAACTGTCAGAATTTTTATGTAGCCCTCAAAGGCAATGTCACTGAAATGACCGTCGTTCTGATACATGGGGACATAATCGGTTCCCTCTGCCTGATGGTATCGTCACCCCCTTTCAGCATTGCGTGCAGAAGTAAATCATGAAATTTCTCAGTGAGAAACGCCAGGCAGGTATTTTCCCAGACACCCCATCGCAGCTCCTGTAACTTCCCCTCATTCTGAACAACAGCTGTTGTGATGTGGATGCTGTGGGCCCTTGTGAACTAGAAACCCCGAAGGACAAAGTGGGCCCCGTAGAGGGATCCATGGTCAAGGTGGGGAAATGCATAACTAGGGGAGAGCCTATTTCCCATGAGTATTCTTTGCCCAACCCAAGCTTCAGCTTTTCTTGTATCATCATTACGTTCGAGCACAGCATCTTTCTGGATGTGTTTTTAAAAGGATTGCCTTGCTTCCCCCACTGAGAGTGTGCCTCTCCAGGCAGACATTGAAACCCAGGAAAAGTACATTTGAAAATTGGCTCCGTGAGATTATAGGCAATTGAACTTTACAAGCTTCATTTTATTTTAATGCAGATTACTCTTCATTTTAAAATGCGTATTTTTCACCTTATTAAACATATGATTCATTTGGAAAAAAAACCCCAAAACTGTGATCATACCAAGAACAGCTAGGTACATAATGAAATGTAATTTTGCCTTTCTAATAAAAACATACATATGTTTTGACAGGCGCGTTCCTGGCCCTGATGTAATAAACTACACATGCAGAGAAGGGGGGGCCACCTTACACTCCCCGATCCTTTGCTCGGCTGGCTCGTTCTCAACCTTCAGGTCTTGGCTCGCACTAAATGACCATCCTATCAAATCAGGCCCCCTCATTACACTCCACCACATAATCGCAGTTATGGAACTTGTAATTACGCCATTTCCTGCCACGAGAACGCAGGCCCTGGAAGGTGAGGTACTTTTAGGGCCCTTCAGGGTCGAATTGTGGAGACCAGGCTCTTGATGGGTCCTCAGAGATGCTTGTGAGCAAACTGTGAGCTAGAAATCGCCTCTTCCTGTTCTCCAGCAAATGCTATAAATACACCAAATATTATCCAAACAGACTCTTTCCCATATAATTAAAGTGCAAAAGAATGCTTTTAATGCATTTTCATGTTCTAATTAAGTTATCCATTAGACATTAATATCCAAAAGCACTTATTTCCCAAATAATAGAGTTTATTTTTAAATCCCACACTGATTTCATGAGGTGGATTTTAGGCTTTTAAATTGTTTAAAATTATTTTAAAGGTTTAGGTTAAATGGACCTATCATAAAAATGATGGTTTTTCTTAGGCTTTTTCTTAGTTCCCTACAAGTTTTGTTTAATTGAATGTTATCCTTATTTTAGCGAATTCCAAATGAAAAATATACTTCTTCTGGTTTTAATGTAAATGTTTTAACCATTATATCTAATGTTTCAGAAGCCCGAAACAGTGTGGACATGACATATATAATAACATGGGTCAGTCAATATAAACAGAAATCATAATTTGCTCTTTAGGAAGAAAATCTCATGGGGCACCTCTGAATGGACTAAGATGACTGAAAATATTTTCTCAGGGTTAGAATCATCATGGAAGAATGTCTTCACGTCATTTGTCACTGACATCAGTGCTCTGCTGTCCCCTCTCCCCCTCCCCGTCATCCTGTGCCGTTGGGACCGTGAAGTCTCAGCGGGCAGGGCCCCTGCATCACACTCCCCAGTTCTCCACTCACTCCCCTGGGAACACAGGGCACAAAGGGGACCTTCAGTAAATGATATGGTTACAGCGCTGGGTTCAAAAATACAACTTTGCCTCAAGGTATTACTTACAAAACAATGCACTCAGTGATGTGTCCATAATAATAAAACAATGCCAATCGTGGAAGACCACACTGCTAGCCACAAGTGAAATCCCTCGGCAAGGTTGTTACCATAATAAGCCATAAATGGAAATTTCGTATAAGATAGTGTGTTTCCCCCTGTCCTGAGGCTCTGGGTGTGAGTCGTGAAACCCGGCCAAAGAATTCTTGGCAAGAGAGAAGACACAGTTTGTTACTAATCTGTTTCTTTTACTAGGGCAACAACAACAACAACAACAAAACAATCTTGTCAGTAGGTTTATCTTCCTATATGAACCGTCAAACATCAATAGAAGAGCGAGCTGCCTCCAGCTGAGCTCTTTAGAACACGCACCAAGTGTCTGTGCTGTGGCCTGCCACGCACCAGCTGCGAGAGCGAGCCGTGCCCAGCGGGCCTTTCCTTCACTCAGCGGGTCTTACCGTCCGGCTGGTGTGACCGACGTGGGGACGGTCTGTAATGATAACAAACGCAAGGATGGAACTAACTAAATGCAAGAGGGTCCTTCTGTGGCAACTCCAAAAGGGGAGCAAGTCATTTGAAAACGGCCTGTCAGAGGTAACTATGTTTGAAGTGTCTTCTTCGAGAGGCTGTCAGTAAAGGGAGAAGGTAGGGAAGGAAACCCCAACTGGGGGGGTAAAAAATAGACCAAGGGCATATAAATCTGAACTTTGATAGGAAATGTGTAAGCCCACAGGCTATAATGAGGGCTTACGTTCCAATAGAAAATCAAAGACGTACTTGGTCCTGGGATCATCTGAGAACCACACCATGAGCTCTGAAGTTCAAGTTCTTGGTAGGGGGCAGATGCTGCAGCACACTCGGGATCCAAAACCACGGAGTCTCTAGAAGAAACCCACCCTCTCCAAACGGTCCTTTCATTTCACTCTCTTGGCCTCAGGCTGTGTCTCCCACGGGAGGGAATAAATTCCTCTTGTTTTAAGCCACTCAGCTTATAGCAATTTCCAAAGGCAGTCCTGAGAAACTAACGTGGACTTTGGCACCAGGGAAAGGAATGCTGTTGTGACACATGCCAAGAGATGTGTAAATGGGTGCACACTGGGGACCATGCAGGGGCTAGGTGAATTCGGGGGCCCATGGGTGATGCAGGCAAGGAGTTCCTGGAGCTGCTGGAAGCGAGGCAAGAGGCATCAGACGGCTTCTCCCTCAGCGCCAGCTCTAGAAGGAGCCCATGTGGTTGACCCCTTCATTTCAGACTTCTGCCTTCCTGACTTGTAGGGTGATATGAGTACATTTCTGATGTTTCAAGCCACCCAGTTTATGGCAAATACAATGTATACATATGTAGTTGATAAGCAATTATATCCCAGCTACATTGGATGTAAGCATCATGCTCTTAGGGTTAAACATTGGGTTGGCCAAAAAGTTCGCTTGGTTTTTCCCATAAGACGGGTCTAGTATCACTTAGATGTCTTTAACTCCATCTGAAACAATTTTGTTAGGTTGTAATGTGACAGCTGTCACATCAGTGTGCATTTAAAAAAACAAGCCTTATCAAAATTGGTGGATTATTGTGTAGCCATTTTAACATTGAAGATGGAAGAAAGAGCTACATTTTTGGCATATCCCATTTTACTATTTCAAGGTAGATTAAAAAAGCAACTGAAACACACAAAAACATTTGTGCAGTGTATGGAGAAGGTGTTATGACTGACTGAACGTGTCAAAGGTGGTTTTGTGAAATGTCGTGCTGGAGATTTCTTGCTGGATGATGGTCCCCAATCACATCAAGACATGAATTGAGAACAATCAATATTCTATCATGCAGGAGATAACTGACATCCTCAAATTATCCAAATCAATAAGGTTACTGGTGAAAATGAAAAATGTGTCTTTTATTATATGGAAAAAAACACAAGAACATTTTGGCCAGCCCAAAAGATAAAAAAGTTGGCCAGCTTAATCCTTAAAACATTAAGTAATATGACGACAGGAACTCTTCATCACATTTTTGTTTAATTTTTTTTTTACCCAATGGAGCAAATGAGAAATGATCACCCAAAAGACCTTGCTTTCCATGTAAAATATTTCCAGCTGTAGCATAGTGTTCAGACAAAAATCCAGAGTCAAAAAGTATGATTTCTCCTTACGTTCAAAATGCTTTTGTAAAAATTATGTCCAATGTACTTTTTTGACTTGCTTGGTCCTTTCCAATTCGTCCATAAACTGGACACTCATTTAATCTTGAAACTCCCCTCGACTGACCCCCACCCTCCAGGAACACAGTCTTTGCCTCCCGCTGCCCCCTGGGTGTCGGTGTGTGGGTGCGAGGGCAGGACCTAGCAGTGGGCCCTCCAAGAACAAGGAAATAAAGCCAGTAAATTTATCACCTGAGGTTACACCAAAATAGAAAAAAAACTAACCAGAATATATATTTTTGCAAAATTATCTTAAACAAAACCAGTGTCTCAGAACAAAGACACTTACCTGTAACTATTTTGGTAATACCGATCTTGTTAGTAATAGTCATTAGGATAACTAACACTGGCGTTCTTAATGTGTGCCAGGCACTACTCCAAGGTCCTCCAGACATACTCACTAAATGATTGCAATAATCACGAGGGATGGGTGCTGTCCCTTAGCTTTTAATAGACGTGGCGACGACAACAGAGGTTGAGGGACTCGCCCACAACGGCTTGGCAGGAAGAGCCAGAACCCCAGCTGAAATCCTCGCAGCCTGTCCCTCTACCTGTAGGGGAGGCAGGTGCACTCACCTGCTCCAGGAGAAGGGACAGCCAGGACGTACGGGCAAGTCCGGGACCTGCAAACCCATGCGCCATGAGATGATCCAGGAAGGCCCTCCACAGCCCAGGGGACGATTGCACGCCTGATGTGGAGAAAGGCGATTCGAGCTCAGACAGCCTGACACCGCCGGATACCAAATTCCTGCAGTTACCTCCGGGTGTTCTGATTTCATGCTCATCAGACAGCCGCCTGCTTTTACCACGTGCACCTGAGGACACGGGTTGGCCACGGGAACTGAGAGCAGGGCTCTCGCTCAACGTCCACGAGTAAATTGGCCTTCTGCCTTCAATCACCATCTCCTGTAGACCTCGTGAGAGCCTGCGGGCTCTCTCGAGTCTGATGCACGTGGGCAGGAGGGTGCAAACACGGGTCCGCTCTGCGGAGCGGAGGCCTGCCTGCGGTTGGTCAAACTAAAAGGCTGCTGCGCTCGGAGCGGGGCAGACTCACGAGGAGGGAGGGTTTGTTTCAGAGACGGCACGCTCACCTCAGGGAAGAAGGATGGACCTCGCTGAAGCGGCTCCTGACCGTGCGCCCTGGACTCTGGGATCGCTCAGGTGGCCTCCATCAGCAACACCGCTATCTGGACACGCGCCCTGCCCACCTGTGCACTGGACTCTAGACTCCCGCCCTTGATCTCCACTGCAGAATGCCGAGGACTAAGAAGTTCACATTGGAAGACATTGGAGAGACATCCTAGCTGCTCTCTGGTGCCTGAGTGTCCTCTGAACGTAGAGCTCACAGACAGCTGCTGGGGGCCCAAACACCTCCAGAGGTTCTCCATCCCCTTCCAAGCAGAGACCCTTCTTATGTGACGGGAAATGATGGATTTGAGACAGACCTGCTTCCTCGAAACCTGCAAACACAGTCAGGGGCCGCTTCAGACTGTGAGGCCCACTCTTCCTCTGGGAGGTGAAGGTGCTATCTCACAAAAAACTCTCCCGTCCTCATGAGTCTACTCTTCTTAAAGCGAAGCAGCCTTTCAGTCTGACCAACGACCTGTTAGAGAGCAGACTACCTGAGAGTTTAGCAGAAATACTTCTCCCGTGAACTTACAGGCACAAACAGCATTTTCTACACAGTCTGTGCCAGTGGGCTAAACCTGTCTCAGCATCATTGCAGGTACATAACTGGGAGCAACCGCCAACACCGGTGTCTTCTTCGCCGCTGCTGTTTCCAACTTCACCTTGCTCCTTGACTGCCTTTATTCGCTCTTCTGTAGTTGACAGGTGGGCCCACACAAAAGCACGTGGCTGTTTGCTTTCGGGAAAACCAGTAAAAACACCCCTTTTCTTCCCAAGACTTTAGGGCCAGCTGAGAAAACACGTGGTTTTTCAGATCACAGAGCAGATCACAGAGCAGTTACAGATCACAATATCAGCCCCGTGATCAATGACGACTGAAGGGGACAAGGTGGCTCATTTATGTGCTAGCGTGGCCTTCCACACAGAACCTAGAATTAGAATTCCCAGCCGGGGAACACACTTGGGCCTCCCCACTCAAGTCTGCTTCCTGCAGGGCACTGCGGTACAGAAACGGGCCGGACGCTTCCGGTGTGTGAGGTTAATAAGGAAGGCAGGGGGAATGCAAGGAAAACCTCAGAGATATCTGTCCACCTGTGTTCTCCAGCTTGTTCTCTGAACACACGTGGTTTAACTGTCACGTTTTTGCTCAAACGAGGTCCTGGAGGTAGGAAGGAAAGCAGGAATCCTGCAGAGGCTGGGTGTTAGTTCAGGGTGCTAGGACACAGCATTGGGGACCAGGCGGCTTCAACAGCACACTGGGACTCTTACAGTTCTGGAGTTCTGGAGCCCTGGTTCTGGGGTGCAGACGGACAGATGGACAGCCACCTTTTCCATGTGTCCTCTCATGGTGGTGACCTGGAGAACACCATTCCCCTGTCTCTTCTTATAAGTGCCGGGGTCGTATAGGTGCCTACAGGTGAGGGCTTGGCTCTCATGGCTCAATCACCTCCCAAAAGCTGAACCTCTTCATGTCAGCATGCTGGAGATTCCAGCTGCAACATGGAGGTTTTGGAAGGACAGAAATATTCAGTTCATAGCAGCGTAATTTTTGTTCCCCAATATACAGGGTCTGGCAGAAGTAACGCCTGCTTGAGTGTGGTTGGTAGGGTAATAAATAATATGGGATGCAATAATTTATAGTTTCAATTTGAACATTTCATCTAAAATGTCATGTGGGGCTTTTCCTGTCAGGCAGAATGGGGAGTTTTTGGTGGATGCATCTTTCTTGAATGGGGGTGCTTCTTTTAGGACCTCAGTAATTGAGGATTCGGGGCTGTCTCCCTCCCGAAAGATCCTGGTGCTGGCCCAGATACCAGAACTTTCCAGAAACCATGCATGCCACAACTGTCTCACTGAAGACCATACCAGACAGTGGTTAGTACCAGTAAAGGAAAACAGAAACATTTTGGGCTTTGGTCTCTCCTGCTTTCCAGTCTGTTTGTATGAACTATCCAGAATTTAAGTTAGTTTGTCACAGCTTGGAAGGAAAAACGCTGCTCAATGTCCCTGACTGAACCTGCCACAGAATGAATTTTAGGAAAATTCATTTCCTAAAACCTCCCCATAGTTTGAACTGTTTAATATTTTGTACACTCAGCATTTTTTCTTGGCTGCCCATTTGACCACCCAAGAAGGGTTTTTTGTTTTTGTCTCATGCAAAAAGAAAAAAAGGTCCTTCCTGGTATTCCATGGTCTCTGAGCCTGTATCTGAGGCCCGGATGAGAGAGTAATGGAGACTGCAGGTGACTGCAGTTGAACTGTGCCTGCTGAGGGGCCGGTCTTTCGGGGAAGTGGCTGAAACTGCAGGTTTTCTACCTTGTGCTCCCCCGGCCCTGCACAGCCACAGGTCTGAGGGGCAGGGGCAATGGCCCAGTTATCTGCTCCTGACCTTCCCTCAGGTGCCCCCTCTTACCCAGGGTGGGGAGGATGATTCTGTGGTCCTCTTGCAGGACTTTCTTATCTGTGTTGTGAATTGTCCAGGTGTGATCGTTCCCTCACTCTGAACCCCTGCCCAGATGTTGAAGAACTCAGTGTTCCTGACATGTGGACGCACCCCTGCAGGGGGGTCCGGGAGAGAGGCCCGTTTTCCCCTTTCATGTGTCTCTAATTATTTCACTAAGGATTTTTAAAGTGTGGGGAATGGATTATTTGGACACAGATTGCAATGTTAAACGGGATGTCTAACTTCTTTTGTGAAAACTAACACATTATCTTTCACAATTCTACATTTTACCCAGTCTCTATGAAAAAGTTTACACATGTATTTGACCTGAGAAAAGTGTTAGGACATCTCTAATATGGAACTCCTTTCATTAATTAATTATTAATTAGTTCCTTATTAAACCATTTTTCTACCAAAATTGCTGACAGCCGTTCACTAATTTCATGCAGTTTTTCTGTGTGCTGGGTGCCGAAACCAGCCCCCGTCAGAGGAATGAACCTGCTGCACTAATGAGTCCTCTGACTCTCCCCCACTGTTTTGGACTCTGCTTTCTTCTTATCGTAAATGCTCCTGCCCTTAACAGTCAGCTCCTGAACAGAGAGAACTGATTGAAGGTAAGAGTTAAGTCCTTGTGTGTCCTCACTATCGGATGTTCATGTCATGTGATGGAACTCCAGCCACCAGCCTTGTTCATCTGTGTTCTTCACTTCGCCAGGCATAAAACTTTAAAATAGTTTGTGTTACTCTTTTTGACATTTCTGTTACCTTCTTCTCATTTGGGAATCTAGTTCTTCATGATATTATTCTTCTTATTATACACTTGAGCGCAAAGTCACCCACATGTTCCCTTCCATTCCAAATTTTGATCAGGGTGTGCCCCACATTCAGAGACCATTGTCTTTACAAGTAAAAAGAAGGAGCGATGTGGACACCAAGGCCCACCTGACACCCTGAGGGACAGGCCATGTGATGAGGAAGGAGAGGTGGAAGCGATACAGCCACAAGCCAAGGAGCACGGAGAATGGCCAGGAGCCCCCGGCCACTCTGCGAGAGGCTGACAGCACGGCCCCCTTGAGCCTCCTGTTGGGTAAATTTCTATGGCTTTCAGGCTTTAAGCCGCCACAGTTACGGCAATTTGTCAGGCAGCCCTCGGAAACCAACGTGCTCTCATTTTTAAACACAATGTCCAACACGAGGATACACAGGGTCTGAATGCCAGGGACATCAGTTACAAATGACTCATTTCCAGAGGAAATTTGAATCTCAGCTCCTTGAAAACAGGGGGGTGTCTGTTCCAGCACAACAAGGGTCGGAGAAAGTTGGGGGGATTCACCTTAGTTGGAAGTACTACTGTTAGAATAATAGTAAGTATATATTTATTGCCTACCTCTGAGGAACATTTATTTATTTAAATTTTATTGATTTATCTGTAGAGAGGAAGGGAAGGAGAGAAGGAGAGAAACATCAATGTATGGTTGCCTCTCATGAGTCCCCTGCTGGGAACTGGCCTGCAACCCAGGCATGTGCCCTGACTGGGAATCAAACCGCGATCGTGTGGTTTGCAGGCCCGTGCTCAATTCACTGAGCTGCACCAGCCAGGGCCCTCTGTGGAACATTTATACATACATAAGATATTATATATAAAATAAGAATGATACATATACATTTCAATTCTACGGTTCTTATTCTAAACCCAAAAGTCCAGCCTATTGAGTGAGTGTGGCGCCTGGTGGTTCGGAGGGATTTTCACGGTGTCCTGGAACTTTGCCATGTGTCTCTCTCCACCGTGGGGCAGATGGTTCCACGTCTGATCGTGCATCAGCTGAACACCTGTGACTCAGCTCACGGAGGTTTAATTACTTCTGTGACTTGCTTGCATCACTTATTTTTTTACACTGCAAAGCACTGTTCACACAACTTTGACTAGATTTTTCCCCAGATAGTATTTTTTCTTTAAGGAACGAGAGAGAGGGTGGGCCTCTTTCTCTGTTTTGTCCCAAGAAGCCTGAGACACAGAGACTGAGGACTAAAGGGCATTTGAGGGCATTTAGCTCCAGCAGCATTGAAATTGAACTTCAACTAGGTAGGGGCTTGTCCCTCAAAACCCTGGGCACATTGGAGCACATGTCATGTTACTCCATTGTTTTAAATGTAACACATTTGCTCACTTTAAAAATTAGTTTTGAAGTATTAGATGGTATGAGTCTCAAATGAGGAGTAAATACTTAAAATATTTTTCTTACTAACAGTATTGTTATATTACCTATATAACCCCAAATGAGCTTAAGAATCAACCTTGATGAACCACACACATAGCTGCCTTTTTGCATATGTATGACTACTTTTTATAATATTTTAGCAATAAACCATTAATTTCCCTTTGAAGGATATACATTATTATAAAAAGTTAGATTTCTTCAAATATAAAAAGTGGGGCAAAGGAACATTTTAAGAGAGCGGATTATTCCATTTTTCTATTCAAACTACTTCTATTTTTCAACTTCCTTCCAAAAGGATTAATCTAGCTTTTTAACTAAAGCTTGGACAGAAAAACAAACCAACAAAGTGTATGTGTACTATAGATACATAGAACACTCTTAATAGTCTTTAAATCATAAAGTATTATCTTCAATAATTTTGACTGGCAATTTGTGACATTTTAAATACTGTAATTCCATGGATATTCATGTCCTATTTTACTATACATACCAATTTATCTTAAATCACTGTGATTTTAATAGTTTTATTCTATTAATAGAAGGTACTTTTATCCTATCTATATTTTTACCCCATAAGGTAAAGAAAGGTGTTTGTTCTGAGTATTTTTTGAGAGCCACCCCCCCCCCAAAACCAGCGCATTGAAAGGCCACCATTACCACTTCCATTTGACAGTGTTCACGTCATAACTGGCCCATGCACCAGCGGAAGATGCTAATGGACATGTTATTTTTCCCTGAATGAAGAGTATCTGCTAGAAAAGAGAAGCTGTTTAGCTTTTAAAAAGCTTAGTGTTTCCTCATTAACCGAATTTTGCACAAATGGCCAAAAAGATAATGCTGCAAACTTTTATTCTGTGTAAAATGGAGACACGGGACACCAGTGTTGTAAAAAACAAAATGTAAAGCATGAGCTGCTTTCCATCGCACGTGGGTATGAATGATTTTCGTCTGCGTCGGTTACGAAACAACCCTTCTCTGACACAGTTAAATGCCACGGGCCCCAGACTCACCACACAGTCACGATGTACCAGAGAAAAATCTACGCGCCTATTAACTTTTACTGAGAATAACACAGGGCTATAACATGAACAGTAATACCTTTACAGTGTGTCGTGACGAGCCAGACCACATGTTTCTATCTGGAGTTCTCAGGACCCCAACCACCCACAAGCTTGCGCAGCGGCTGCGGCTGTCGAAGCTGCGGCATGCGTCCCAGGGTTGATGTCGCCTTGTTTCTGGACATCCAGTGGGATGCTCGTCCCTCTCTCCTCCCAGATGGGTCCCTTTGCCAACTGAATACTTCCCTTCGAGGGAAATTCTAAGACGTACAGACGGTGATGGTAAAGGTTTCCCTTCCTGCTGACTCTGTTTGCTCAACCAACATGCAGATTAGGTCCAACCTTTCAGAATGTAGCATGCGTTCCCCTTTTCTCTGAATGATGGATTTTGATTTCCTCCAGAGCTGCTACCTGCTCAGAGCCACCAGAGCTTGTGGGCCCAGGGGGTGAAAGTCGTGTCCTTTTTCCCCTTTTCTTTGGTTGTTGTTAAAAGTTTAAAGGCACTTCTAAACCTGGAATGTTTTGTTTAAATATTAATTTTAGGAAAATAGGAACATGGAGTTTGGTTGCAAAAATATAATGGCAATGTTGAATAATTAGTGATTTTAATGAAGCTCTTTCCCTTAACTGTGTCTCACCTGTAAGTAACATTGTTTCATAATTACATTTCCTATCAATGCATATAGTCCTCTGATTGTTTCACTGAGAAAAGTTTGGGTAGCTGGGGTTTCCTCTGTAAATGTCTTCTCCACTTCTGAATTTTGCTGTTCTGGAAATAAAGCGATTGGAATGATGTGACAATATGAAACATTAATAGCTTTTCTGAACATATAGGATCATTAAATTTATGGAGATCTGGACCTATGGAAAGAACATGTATTTATTCTCCTTCAGAAAAGCCTGCCCACCATTCAGGCGTGTCTGTGTGTGTGTGTACAGAGGTGTGTCGGCTCCCGGGGCCAGGGCGTGAACCCTTGCCAGGCCCTGACATGAGCTGGGGTGAGTGATGGCCCATTCCCTTCCACGGGGAAACAGGGTGTTGTCTGTAGTGACCTTTTGTCAAGCCTGCTTCTCCAGCAGTGTTGGAAAGGTTACATCCACACAATTATTTCCATTACACCCGGTGATCAATTTGGTTGTACTGCCCATCCTCCCAGGAGAATTGACCTCTGAAAAGGATGGCAGCCTGGAAAAGCCAAGAATGTGATCTGTTTGAAAAACCAAACTCGGTGGACGAGGTCTGATGGGTCTCACCGCGGAGTTCATTACCTTTTATCAAACCATGGCAGGGCAAGGTTCTTCCTGATTGACATTTGCACTGGGTTCACGCTGTTTACAATCACACCCACTGCATGCAGGAGACTATTCAAATCAGGGCTGACCATTGGGATGGGCTGCAAGCTTCACATCATGACTATTAGTTGGTGAGTTACACTCCATCCACCCAAATAGTGTTTAGACTCTGAAAGATGGTTACTGGGGTAGAAGGGAGGGCAAGGGTTTTTCTGATTCAAAGATGGAATATTTAATTACTAAACAAAACACACAGTTTCCAAGTTTAGGAATTGGCCTAGTGTCCATGGTAAGGGGATATACAAATGTGGAATATGAGGAAAATTTCATGCATTTAACTAGATTTAGGAATACTGCCTTCCCATTTATGGAGGTAAATCTTGTTAAAATCAGTGAGGTATTACCTTTGCTTATTTATGATTCAAATATGTAAGACATTCTCACTTGGACTTTGGATAAATAATTCTACAGTAATGATATTACATATCAAGTGAACTTTTCTCTATTATTGTTGAATATGTAACATCTTGTCTTCCAATTTTTAAAGCATAATGAAGCAATGATATGTTATGAGTCAACCTTTTCAAGTATATGTGTCATATATATGCCCATGAATAATAATTTGATCAATGCCATAATTGTTACATCTAATTCATGAAATATGTAAGTCTATTAAAAATTGCTTCTCATTTTCATGCATTTCAAATATGTAAGATTAGCTAAATCACAATCTGTCGTTTGTGAATTTCTATTATCATTAGTTCATTTTGCCTTAGTATTTTATTGTACTTAGTCCTACCTTGTTAATATGGCATTGTCTTATTAATATAGTTATATTGTAATATATGCTATATATTAATTTATACTATATGTTATATATATTCTGATAAAGATAGCCTTAACTAGTTTAGTGTGACTGCACTTTAAAAGGCTCTCCCTGACCTCATTTTTCTTGGAGCATTTACTTTAGAAAACTTGAGATTGTAGATTCTCTTTCTGTCCTGCTCAGATGTAAATCTTACAGTCTGTTGCAGTACTGCAACCCAGAAATGTCTTTCTTAAGGACCTGGTATTGATCCCTTTGAAATGGAATCATTGAGAAAGACGGAACCCTGTCCCCTGGGCACTGTGGGGGATTCGGGGGCTAACTTCAGTAAGTGCCCATTAGCAAACATGGACCCTGGCCTAACCCCAGGGACTGACCTCCTCCCTCATGCAGGGATCTGCTGGAGCTTCTGGAGGTGAGGTGGACAATGCTGTGGGGTCCCCGCTCTACACGGGCCCCCTTGGTGTTTTGGACTCTCCGACTTGTCTGCACTTTGAACCTCTGCTTGGGTCAGTGGCGATGGCCAGTCTGCCCCTCCAGCGCTGAGGCCGTGGCTGACCCTGCATCCTCCCCTCTGAGGTGGATGCAGAAAAGGGGCTGACGGATCAGTGTGTCCGGGTTGACCGTGCTGTTCGGATGCAGTGGCGGCTTCTGAGGCTCCTCAATGTGGGCCTGGACATAGGAAGACTTTTCGCTTTTTATAAAAGGTTTCAACTAGTAAAAAGGGATTTCATTTTAGGAAGAAGAAGAGAAGGAAGACAAGAAGCAGGGAGAGTGTGCGAGGGGGTTAAGAATGGGGGCTGGGAGCCGATGTCAGGAGCTTGACCCCAACTTTGCCACCCACTGGCCTTGGTGGTTTTATTCCCTTCGATTGTAAAACTGGGTAACAGGATTCCCTATTTTTTTAGGGTACTGGGGAATGTAAGATTGAGTGGAACTTGCACATTTTAGAACAATCCCTGATACATTCTAAGTACTGCATAAACGTTAGCTATTGGTATGGAATTGAGATTAGCTGTTGTATAGTGTCAGTTGGGAACCACTGAATAGTCTGACACCCTCTCTTTAACCATATTCTCAGGGTCTTGGAAAGTCCTGCTTCATTCATTTCTAGTGTGTTCTTACTTATACTGAGTCTTAGCCTCATCCCTTGACTGAAACCCTCCCATCTATTTCATAGAAAAGCACAATTTCAGGAATAGAAAAATATGCTCTCACCCAACTTCCAACCCTAAACAGAAGGACATTTTATAATGTGCTGTATAAATTATTACATCTATGATTGGAAACACTCTATATGATAGAATTATCTACCTCTGCACGAGACCCATTCAATTTTGTGAATAATTCTAAATATTTGACTTAACACACAAACACACACTTCCATATGTTTAAAGTAGCCTAATTTTTTTCAGCTAAACTGATGTTCTCTATCATCATTTAATACAAATAACTTAAAATTATGGAGATTTTAATCTCATCATCCTTGTACCATTTAATAGTGTATTTTTATGTTATACTTTGAGATTTCCTCATTTAAAAAAATTTTATCCTGGAATCTAAGATGTCCACATTCTTGCTAGTGTTGTGCATTAAGTTGTCATCTTTTTTTACAGTCTTCTCTTTTGTGGAAAAAAACTGAAGTATGACTTCAAAGCACTAGGGACCATTTAATAGCAGGGGAGGCTCAATGGCCAGGTCCGGAAGGTCTGGTGAATTTTTAAAGAAGCTCAAAGGTTGATTTTTCATGATACGGTTGCTTTTTTTTCATGCGGCCCCGGAATTGTGCGCTGAAACAGCAGAGGCAGCAGAAAGAACAAAGCCTCTGACAGCCATCCCTCCTGACTCAAGGATGGAAAATACTGGATAGAGACATAAACTTGGACACAGTTACAGTTAACACGGACTCACTACTTGTTTAAAGAACAAGGTCACAGATTGTGTAGTTGTTAGCAAAAGAAAAGAGATGAGATCAGATAACTCAGACAAGGAGATATGTATGAAAACTCTCAAAGGAAGTTCCTACACAAAAGAGAGGTAAAGAAGTAGAAAAAGACCAAGGTGAAAACTCACTAGAACCTGGCCCATAGCTAGAACAATACAGAGTGATAAAGCTAATTGGAGGAAGAGATACTGCGATGCTGTGTGTCTTCGGTTGTCATATCGCATAATCCGAAACGTCATTCTTACAGCGTTCTTCTATACTCATTCTATTCATCTCTCAGCCTTGCTCTGTGAGTAGTTCTTCAAAAGTGATTTCAGCCTCTCTGTGACTCCTCTGAGTGTTTAAGCTTTGTGACCTCGCATCTATTTATTACGAATTAGGCTCTATCATTGGGGTTTAATACCTTCTTGCCAATCGTGTCCTTTGGTATATTAACTAATGAAGAAGATTTCCATGAAAATATGGAAGATTTCCAGGTAAATATGACAGTTGCTGTTGATCTGGGCCAACAATGACTTATTTTAAAAATGATTATTGTAAGAGAAATATGCCCCATCATACTTCATGCCATTCTGAAACAGAGCAAGACCAGACTGCGTTTGGTGCTCCAGACGTCATTCTGGAGACCCTGGTCACTGCACTCCAGCGTGAGCTCCCTGTGCCCCTCTGCTCACCGATTTTCATCTTCGATCGCTCTCAGTCAGGTTGTCCTGCCCCAGCCGCCTGGCACCACCACGCCTGCCTTTAGGAGCTGCCTATGTGCCCAGCACTTCCTCTCGCTCACGAAGTAGAAGCCGCTTTCGACGGGGGACTATTTTGAGTGGTCAGGGTTCTTTTTAGGACACAGGGAAAGAAAGGGTGACAGGCAGAAAGAAAGCTGATCTCCAAGTCAGACCGTGTCGCTCCTTATTTTTAATACGCTATTATTTTTAATGAGTTAGCACCTTGTTGCTCTAGGCAGTATTAAAAAAAAGAATTGCTATTGAAATTATTTCCTGCCTTTCAAAGTTTACAAAAATAAATGCTCTATTTTACAAGTTTCTCCAATTTGGAGACAGATGTAAAATTCAGTAAAGGCTGTGAGCTGCTTTCCTATCCTTTAAATCAGTACAAAATGGCTCAGAAAGCTGATTATGGACTGAATTAGTACGAAGAACAGAATCAGGGCTTGTCAAATCAATCTATGTAAAACTGCTTTACAATGAAAGGAATACTTGCTGTTTATAAAGCTGAGTCTTACATGATGACTTAAAAACACAATTTCATCAATACTCCTGTCAATCATTTATTATAAACATATCGATTTATATTCAAACATTAATTACACTTCCTAATGTGATATACATGTTAGTTCCTTTGCAGTCACTAATTGTGAATGTCTTTTTACTTTGTTAGAACGAAGTGAAATATATATATATATAGCCCCAAGGATGTGCCAGTGTGGACCGTGTTCAGAGTGAGCTGGCAGGGTGCACGGCCGCCTTGTAGAGATGGCCACTCACAGACACACAGCATACTATGCCACCCCTCTGGGCTGCTCTTTAACATATCCTGGAAATTGGTTTCTTTATACACACATACGTGTAATTAATTTGTTTTAGGCACATCATAGCATGTTTCACTGTGATGCTATTATGTAGTATCATCGATGGTGTTAGGTTGTCTCTTTTTCAGCGTCGCATGGCAGAAGCACCCCAGAGCGCTCATCTTTGTCCACTTGGGAAACAAATATTCGATGTGAATTTCAAGGTGAACAGCATCTGTGAGTTAAGCTCCAGGGACAGATATCCATATGAATTCAGAATTCCACTTCCAAGCTGTGACATATTATTGTTTCACCATCTTTTCTAACACTGAGCATTGGGAAGCTTTTTAGTCAACTTTTCCTTTGACTGGGAGTCATCCCACCTCTCTGTGTAAACTGCTAAGCCACAACGGCTCCCCTTTTCTAATGGGTCCTTCAGCTTCTATCAGTTTTTTATTTAATTTATTTATTTATCTTTAGAGGGGAAGGGAAGGAGAGAAGGAGAGACGTATCAATGTAGGGTTGCCTCTCGTGAGTCCCCTGCTGGGAACTGGCCTGCAACCCAGGCATGTGCCCTGACTGGGAATCGAACCACAATCGTGTGGTTCGCAGGCCCGCGCTCAATCCACTGAGCTATGCCAGCCAGGGCTGCTATCAGTTTTTAAGAGTTCTTCATTGTAACATGATAATGCTTAGGATAGCTTAAGCAGATGTCTTTTTAATTTACCCTTACTTATTGTTTCAGAAATGGAGGAGATAGACCCCATCTAAAAAGATCAATTTATTAATTTGATTTTTAAAGTGCATTATAGAGCTTATCAAGAAAGAACTGACTCTGGACAATGTCAAGAAAGAAAAAAATATGTTCTAGATAATTTACTCAACCTTTAAGGTTCCAAGGAACCAACCCGTGTATAATTAAGGACTAAAAAAAAAATAAGACAATGGAAAAAGATAGCTCCTTCCAAGAGAAGAACACTGGCCATTATCCTCGTAATTGTTGCTTCTTAAATGCAACGATTTACTACAGACTTTCACAAAGGACCATATGCTCTATAAAATGTAAATTGCACTTATTTGGTCACTTCATAATTTTGATCCTAATTCAGACTTGTTTGCTATTGATTTGGGATGTCTTCAGGCCTCCGTCCCTCCCTCCCTATTTCCTTTCTTGTCTGCCTTTTATCTGCCTTCTACTGTTTTATCTTCCTCTTATTTCTCTCTGCTCCTGTTGAAACCTTGCACCCAAGCATCCTATCAGAAAGGCTGTATATATGTTGCCGCCTTTCCTGGAACACGCCTTGGTTCCCGGTGGGGGCAGAGTTCTCGTGTCTGCTGACTGCACTCATGCCTGCTGAGGCAGGTGTTTCTTCCGCCACCCTGCAGCCTTGGTCCTTGATTTAGCCTTTAAACTGCTTATCACCACAGTTCCTGACGTGATTCAGTAGGGGGATTCATTTCTCACTCTTTCTTCCCCCTTCCATTGCTTTTTGCTTGTTTGTTGCAGAGGGGGAAAGTGCGAAATTTTTGCTGTAACATCTTTAATCTAAAATCCTTATTTTCTAGCATATATTATTAATTGTCAAAACAACATCAGAAATAGTCTTCTTCTCCTAATGTTGCCCTTAGTGAATACAATCTTATGCGGGTGCATTTTATTTTTTTTTAAGAATAACAATGTAAAACACACATTTTAATAGTAAATAAAAGTTTGTGCATACGGATCCGGGAGAGGAAAGTCTGTCCCGTTAAACTGTTATTATGTTGTATGTGTCCTACATCAAAGGCAGATTTAATGGGAACTATTTACTAGGCTTTAAATTCCTTTTTGTAAGAGTGGCGATCGCTTTAGGGGATTCTGTAGCTTGAAAGGAATCATTGATATCAGTGAGACATAAGTGTAGACCATATGTTCATTCCAAAACAAAGCACACACAAAACCCCTGCAGGCGTGAGTGAAAGTCAATCAATAATCATTTGGTGAAGACTAGAGATGCAGTTATAAAACATCCCATTCTATTTGTAACTTACATACGCCTTTGTGTCTAAAATCCTGGACTACTATTTTATAAATAGTTTCAAGTAGCCCCTTACCAGCTTAAACGCCTCAAAGCTGTCCTGCCTCTCCAGAATACCAAAGTGACTATGACAACTTATATTTACTTCATGCCTATCTCTTCAATTTCAAGTTAACTGACTAATCCAATGCCAAATATATAGATTCTGAGCACCATAGTTTAAAAAATACTCAAGTTTTTAAAAGATGATTGTAACAGAAACAAATACTAGCTAATATGTATTTATATGGATAAATGTGTTTTTGTGCCAGATACATTTTTTATTTTTATTTTTTTAATTTTTTAAACTTATTTATTTTTCAAGTACAGTTTTCCGTCTATTACTCCCATCCCAACCTACCCCCCCATGCTCCCCCTTCCCTCCCATTTCCACCCTTCTTAGTTGTTGTCCATATATCCTTTGTATTTGTTCCTCTAAATCCCTATTTCCCCTGAAATTCCCTCCCCTCTTCCCTCTGGTCACTGTCCCCCTGTTCTCTATTTCAGTGTCTTTGGTTATATTTTGCTTGTTTGTTTGTTTTGTTGTTTAGCTGCCTATTAAAAGTGAGATCATATGACATTTGTCCTTCAACACCTGGCTTATTTCACTCAGCATAATGCTTTCCAGTTCCATCCATGCTGTTGCAAAGGGTAGGAGCTCCTTCTTTCTTTCTGCTGCATAGAATTCCATTGTGTATATGTAGCATAGTTTTTTGATCCATTCATTTACTGACGGGCACCTAGGTTGCTTCCAACTCTTGGCTATTGTAAATTGTTCTACTATGAACATTGGGGTGCATATGTTCTTTGGGATTGGTGTTTTAGGGTTCTTCAGATATAATCCCAGCAGTGGAATTGTTGGGTCAAAAGGTATGCTCATTTTTAGTTTTCTTAGAAAATTCCATACTGTTTTCCATAGTGGTTGTACCAGTCTGCAATCCCACCAACAGTGAACTAGGGTCCCCTTTTCCCCACAACCTCTCCAGCACTTGTTGTTTGTTTCTTTGTTTATGATAGCCATTCTAACTGGTGTTAAGTGGTATCTCATTGTGGTTTTAATTTGCATCTCTCTGATAGCTAGTGATACTGAGCATCTTTTCATGTGTCTCTGGATCCTCTGTATGTCCTCCTTGGAGAAGTGTCTAGATCTTATAAATAAAGCGATGAGATGTGTGCCATGGTTTTGATTTTCAATGGGAAGCAGCTGACCCTGAAATTTGGTTTCAACAAGATAGTGGAGGTTATACAGAAGGTTTTAAACTTCATCGACTCAACTGTTGGGTCAACTATTTTGTTATAGTCCTTGCTAGTCTTTTAAAGATATATAACTTTATTATTACACCCATATTTTAAAAGACCTCATAAAGCAAATCCTAAATAAAAGCTAAAAAGCAAATCAAGTCTGAATTTGGTAGAGTTTTTATTAACTGAAATAGAAAAGTTTTAACATGTTCAGAAAGCAAAGTCCTGTGCTTATGTGTCCATAGGTATTTGATTCAGTGTCTTTATCAAACTTAATGTGAGGTTCTTAAAATATTTTATGAGTTTATAAAGAAGAAAATATTTTAAAGCATCCAGAAGCCCAGTACTTAGAGATAATCACCATTATCACGAGTATATATTCCCTACCATTTCCCTCTGTTTAAATAGGCATACACAAATATCACTTAATTAAGGTCTTATGTTGAGGTTTATAACCTGGAGATGGTAATTAAATTTAACCATGATAGTTTCTCCTGGAACTAATGTCAAAAAAGTTACTTTAAATAGCCCCATACTGTCCTATCTTCCAGATACATTTTGAGTCAACTTTTTCTCTAGTAGGTCATCTATTTTTCCCTTTGAAGATATATATTATATATACACACATGAATGTGTATGTATGCATGTGTATTTACATAAATGTACATATATATATCATGAAAAATCAGTCTTATCCAAGGATATTTGCATATACTTAATTCCTGATGATAAACTTGTACAAGATAAAGCACTGAGCAAAGGCACATACATACTTAAAAATTTTGGTATATATTTTCAACTTGCTATCAGAAGAGTCTCTAGTCAGCCCTCCACAGCCAGAGATTCCACTGTGGCAGAGTCAACTAACCATGGCTCAAAAATATTTTAAAAAATAAATAATGTTCCATTGTTACTGATGTGTACTATGCAGTTAGGCCAAGGATGGTCGGATTTGAATGGAACATGTATGGATTTTTTTCTTGTCATTGTTCCCTAAACCACACAGGAACATGACTATTTACATTGTATTAGGTATTATAAGTAATCTGGGGATGATTTAAAGTACATGGGAGAATGTGCCCAGTTTGCAGGCAAATAGTACATAATTTTACAGGAGGGTCTTGAGCATCCATAGATACTGGTACCCACAGGGGTTATCGAACCAGTGTCTCATGGATACCAAGAGAATATACCATTTCTGACAATGAATGGATGTATTGACTTTGCCATATTACCACCCTAGTCATTATTTTTATTTTAAAAAATCTCACTGATTGCAAAGACACATGTTTTTGTAGTAGCATGATTGCAAATGTTTTCTCACATTTACTTGGTATTAGTATTTTATGATCTATCAATAAGTTTAGCTCCCTTGGTGCATTTGTCTTTTCATTAAACAGGCTCTTACTCCCACTATCTTGATACACAAACCTGCAAAGTTTCATCTCTTTTGAGAGACGGTGAAGAAAGGAGAATAACGGGAGGGCAGTGAGCTCCTCGTCCTTGCAGCCCACCACCCCAGGCCCCTGCTCACTCGTCTCATGAGCAGAAATAATGCGAATAATCAAAGCCACCACCAAATGATGAGAACCACCCCAATCAGTTTAACACAGGTTATTTAGGCTTCCACCTCAGGGGTTTTGTGACTACAATTTAATTGAAAGAAAATCACACTGTCAATTCAAAACAGTGAAAAGTGGGTCATGGCTGAAAAGCAGTTTCTTCAGAAGCATAGGAAATAAGGTACAATTAATAGAATCTTAATTGGACAAAGTGAAAACAGTGATAATGTGTCTGCTCTTTTGTTCATCTGTAATTGAACGTAATGCATTTGAATAATGATATAAATAAGATAGATGCTTAAAAGTATATGCTGATGAGAACAGTTAGTAAAATTATACTTTTAAATTGACTTAATGTTCTCAAGTTCAACGCTAGGACTTCTCATTTAAAATAAGGTCTGGTTTAAGGTTGAGCATATCATGTAAGAAAGGCGTATGAGGCATCTTGTAGGAGAAAAAAAAAAATCTCCCAGGACTGTCAAACTCAGAAAAGTAGGTCTGTTTCAGATGAGCAGGAGAAGGACATGGGCCCAGCACTCATTAAGGTTCTAGTCACCACAGAAAACCAGGGAGCAGGCAAGTCACCGTCGGAAATGTCTGCAGGACCATGGTTTGTAGGGGAAGCTATTGTTAACATACATCCTGAGTCTGTTTTCTCGTATGCTTTATCCACGTAAATAACTAGAGTCTCAATAAATTTAATAAAAACAAAAAGAAAAACTTAGAAAAGGAGAGAGGCATGTAAAGAACACCACAAAACTGGGGAGTTGGTCTTTGAGTGGAATGTTCTACACATGAGCATCGTACACATTTGGGCGCATATATTTCCTGGTGTAAAACTGCCAGTGGGAGCATGCTTGTATGTGCAGGGGACCCGCGGCTGTGTGCCCACCGCCCACCTGACTGGTCTTCATGTCTGACACCTGGGTGCTGCATCCCATTGGATACGTGGCTTCCAGACGAGAGCACTGCCTTCATCAGTGCTGACCGCACTGCTGCAGAGTTTGATTGTAATGAAAGCGAACGTGGCATCAACAATCCCACCACCCCTCAAGCTGCTGTTGGTGCTTTCAGGTGGCCACATCCGGGGAGCTCCCGCCCCTTGCCCCCCACAGTGAAGAAATCAGGGCCCCCATATCGGGAGTCACATCCCCGCACTCTCACAAACACTACAAGAGTCAGACTTCACTGCTCCTTGATTTTCACCTCGTATCTCTAATCATTAAATCCTACTGATTGTGTACCCTAAAAATAACTGACTCTCTGCCACCACTTCCTTGCGACAGATATAAAATGAGGCTTTATATCTGTCGTCTCAATGGAAAGTGACACCCAGGACTGCTGAAAATTGGTAAAATGATTGTCCTCGTTTTCTGAAAAGAGGTCCTACATAACAGTTACGGTGCAGGCCGATGACAGTTCGAGCCCGTCACCACCCTCTAAGGAGGAGAATGGGATACGATTCGTCACAAAGTGAAGGATTTGGGGGACAGAGTTTTCAGAATGCTACGTTGCACAGCCTGCCCTCCAGCCCCTTCCTCACTCTCCAACCGAGACATTACGACTGAAGCGGGCATCCGCAGACTCTTCCCGAGAGTGCCTCTTGGCAGCTCAAACAACCCTGTCTCAAGGGGTCCACGTGCGATCGGTTCCTGACGGGGGAATGATGAGGGACAGGAACACTATTGCTGAGCTACTGGTATTGCCAGTGCCAGCAAGCGAGCAGCAAGCCAGAGATCTCCAAGATGCAGGTAGAGAGAGCTCGCAAGGCACAAAACCACCCTCCAGGAATTCACCTGAATGCGGGCGTTGGTCCCACGCAGCTCGGAGGCACCGGCTCCAGAGTCTAACACTTGTCAAGCAGAACTGCTCTGAGGTCTCATCATTTCTTCCTTCCTTTACCCCAAATGTGGGGGAAGAACACAACTGCCCCCTTTCCCTCCTCTGGGGAATTTACTGAGCAAGACAAGTGAGGAGAGAAAAGAGGTACTTATTTGGGTGTGATTGATGTCTCGATATCAGAATAAACTTCTCGCATGTTGAAAATGAAATCGTTCTTTAGCACTTTCAAGTGCCTGGGGTGGTAGGGGACCCAACCAAGAAAGTTTTCAGAGTAGAGAAAAGCAAAGACAAGAGAAAGCTTGATTACATGGTGTGAAAAAAATGAAGCTGTCTCTTCCTTCTAACCTATTAATTTTAGTTCATTCTGCTTATGTCAACATCACCATTTCCCTTCACTACGACAGTCTGTTTTAAGGGACAGCTGTTTCGAATTTTCCCATCTCTAAGGAAAAAATGACCCCTTTGCAGACCCCTTTTGATGCAGAAGTATGTTTATGGCTTAGTCTTATTTAGGATTTTTC
The DNA here is from genome assembly GCF_014824575.4 of Sturnira hondurensis. Classification (NCBI taxonomy): domain Eukaryota; kingdom Metazoa; phylum Chordata; class Mammalia; order Chiroptera; family Phyllostomidae; genus Sturnira; species Sturnira hondurensis. Next base: position 11,445,547 of record NW_028091156.1, read on the forward strand.
AACAGTTTCTTTCAGCGAAAAGATAAATGCTAAGTTACTTAACCCAGCTCTGCCTTCCTCTTCAGCCTCATTTTTTTTCCATGCACTTGTCTCCAAGTTCCTGTCTAACTGTCAGCCATAGTCACCTCTCTCGTTGTTGTTGTTGCTATTGTGACGTGTGGTCAACGTATAACACTGTTTAAGTCCGAGGTCTGCAATGTCAATGTGCTGACTTGATACACTGTTACAGAGCAGTACAATTGCCACTGCTGCATTAGCTAACGCTTCTGTCATCTCATAGAATTACAAGTTTTTTCTTGTGAGAACAGTGAAGATCTCTTCTCGTTTTTGATAGAGCTTCTGTACAAGTTTTTCTCCGTGGGTGACATCCTTTTCTCACACTCCCACTTACTCGTCCCGCCAACTCTTTACTCATGGCTCGAGTCTCAGTTTGAATGACATTTTCTCTCTGGGCATTTCCCTAAACACTTAAGCTTTGGTTAGATGCTTATGAAGTATGCTTCAAACATCTCCTCTCCCAGCTGCAGCTGCTGTGGCACCAGCTTTTGTGGTGACGTTAATATTGGGTATGGTGCAGCAGACTGGCCGGTGCTGGGGCTGAGGAACCGTGTGCTTCTCAACACCCATTGCAGAGCCTTCTCAGAGGTGCTGAATGTGTCTCTGAATGAGTCACCAAGGGAGCCTCGGGGGAGCCTGGGCAACAGCAGACTATCCGGCTCTTTTGCCGTTGCCCTGCCAACGGGAACATCAGGCTTAGTGTGAGATGACTTTGTCTTTGAAAAGACCCTTTGCTGCATGGAGACGCAGATGAAAACGAAGGGGTGTTGGGATCATCGTCACTGTGCACTATTACCTGTGAAAGATTCCCCAGAGCAGACGTGTTTTCTTTCCTCCAGTGTTACACAGTAGATTAAAGGAAAAACACAATCAGAAAGCTGAAAACAAAACAAAACTAAAAACTTGCTCAAGGAGATCTGAGTTAATCACATACTTTATGTGCACTTATGGACAGTTTGCATCATTTGCTTTCTCTCTTCTTCTTCTTCACGGATTAGGCCAAATGCACAGACCAGCCTTCTGCTCACGGCCCCTTGCCCTTGGCCTCAACACTGTTATGGAGGGTCGCATTCTGCCAGTCCACCCTGGTCCCTTTTCAACCTAAAGATTGGAGATTCAGTAATCTGGATGCGGTACTCTTGATGTCAGGGTGCTCACGATTGTGGCTTTCCTAGTTAATATTTAAAGAGAGGTCTTTGGAGATAGCACTGACCTGGCTCGTTCCAAAAGCAAAATTAGATTACTCACTTTGCCTTAGTTCACAACACGTGACCATTAGGTTTCTTAGTGGATATGCAAAACTCAATAGTTCCTTGCTCAGATTAGATGTTATTAGATCTGGATGTCTTTCATACTAACTTTAAACGTCCACAGACAGTGGAATCAGATTGGAGTCCCAGACTCGATGGCTTACAATCTATCATAACATTTTTATTGGTTCTTCGCAAGCACCTGCAGCTACGTTGAGAGAACATGACACAGAGTTCAGAAAATTAAACTCGGAAGGTGAGAAACTGGCACTGCTTGCACCACAGTGTTATTTTTCCCTCACCAGGATATTCTGCTTTGTTTCAGCATGTCTTATGTTGTCAGGGAGGGGGAAATGTAACTGTTTATAAAATAAGAATAAAATATATCATATATCTTACATGCATAATATATGTGTAATATGAAGGAAGGCCATTTCAAATAGAGAATTTACCTCTCATTTTGCACATACCTTTAATGATACTTGTGTAGCAATTAAGTGCCATATTAATGGTATCATAATTGAAACCTATTTGTTTAATTAAATTACCAGGAAATAAAGGCCATGCATCACAATATTTTTTCTAAGTACTGACTCCACAGACAATGGCATTAGAAATAAAACTGTCCAGTACTAATGAGTATAAAGTTCTCTTAAAAATGATGATTAGGGTTTAATAATTAGTAACTGCAGAACAATAAAATCAGTATGAATTAATGTATTTCAAACCCGTGAAACAATGGACCTATATCAACTTCACATATGTCATGTTTCATCTCAGTTGGTGGGAGAAGACTTTGGATGCCCACAAACACAGAAAGTATCAAATGCTTCCTCCGATGTCCATTGCGTGACACGCAAATGGTAAATTCGTGCTGACGTGGGTCCTGTGCATGAATCCGTGCCCCTCACCGAGCTCCCCTCCCCCGGGAGGAGCCCTTGTGACTCTAGTTCCTGTCTGCGCTCTGGCCCTTTGGGGGCTTGTGCGCATAATCTTTCCCTCCATTTCTTTGCTACACTAACCATCTGACTTGCTCAATCTGTAGCATTTCCTGGGCAGGTTGCTTCTGGAAGTGCCTGCATTTCTGTTGCTGCCGGGGGTATATGAGCTGGAGTCTGAGACAGGCAGACGCTGCGGGCGGGAGATGGTCAACAAGGCAAACACAGTCCTCTCTCAGCCTGAGAGCCCCGCCTGCTCCCCTGTCACCTGCTCTTTGTCACCACGATGATTATCCTCAGGAGAACTCCGCTTCTTCTAGTTTTCCTGGGCAACTGCTTTTCCCTCTGTAAGCTGAGATCATTAGCTTTTCATTAAATCTCATGACTGCCTCTTTCAATACATGGTGCCACCCCCAGTCTAAGGTATATTACATGAAACATTTAGCTGACTATTGAGCGGTGTTGAACTTGTCAAGCTGACTGACAGCAGCGTCCCTACTTTGCATTTTGACTTGGGGACTGCACATGTTATTATTGAAATATTAGGACTGAAAAGGAACATGATTGATGATTGGGTAGAAAAGTGGCTATAATCTAGTACTGTCCCAAGCAACCCAATATGTATGATTATCGTACTTATACCACTTTAGGGGTTATAATTATATAGGTGTCATGCTATGGTAGCATTAATATGCCCCTTAAACCATTTGTGAGTGCTCTTATTCTCTCTATAGCTATTGATAACTGATTGGTCATTAGACATAGTACATTAATTATCTATTTGTCTGTCTATCTATCTATGCATCCATCCAGAGTCAGAAAACTTAAGAGGAAAAGGTTTAGGAGGAATGGAGGAACTAACGGAAGAGGAGGCAGAGAAAAGTGATCACTGGATGGAGAAGTAGAGATACGGGGACTAGTTTGAAAAAGTCACAGCCAAACCCAGGTTTCTACATAAGAACTCAATGGCAGAGACTGGTAAAAAAAAGCAGGAGGGGTCCCCAACACTCACCCAGGAAGAAATGCTTTGCTGCAAATCAGAACATTACAAAATTCATTTGAGAACTGGCAGGGTCCAATAAAAAAATGTAAAGAAGATGCCCTGGCTGGTGTAGCTCAGTGGATTGAGCACGGGCCTGCGAACCACATGATCGCGGTTCGATTCCCAGTCAGGGCACATGCCTGGGTTGCAGGCCAGTTCCCAGCAGGGGATGCACAAGGGGCAACTATACATTGATATTTCTCTCCCTCTCTCCTTCCCTTCCCCTTTAGATAAAGATAAATTAAAAAGTGTAAAGAAGATAAATGACATCACAATTTGCAAAATATTAGCTACATTACCAAATTCCCTGTCCCTGAATTTGGGATTTTGGTGCTGCTGCTGATTATAACAAGAGTAAGAGCTACACAAAATTATTGGGGAACTCTAGTAAACTATTTTTGAGAGATCTATACGAGGTAATCCTTGAGATATGCATAATATTTAAATTTAGATTCTGAGTCCTGTGTGGGCTGGGTCTTATGCGTCTTTATTGTCACTAGCACAGTCCTTGGAATATGTCAGGAATTTGTCCCCTATGCATTGAAAATCCATTGGTCATCACATGTTAACCTTTACAGACGTTAGTCCCTCTGGCATCATTCCTCCTGGGATGTTGAATGTCGTTTTAGGCTGTTGTGCATGCAGAAAGCTGATAGCCATGGGAAAGCCCTATTTGGTCTGCACTTCAGCCATGTGAGTTCCTAAAAATCTGCTGAATTATAGCAACCGTAGGCATCACGAACAATGCTGCTAGAAACCACCATAACCCCCAAATGTAATGATTTCGACTGAGATTCAGTAGTAACTGAATCTCACGTTCAACGCTCTGTGTGGCAGTTACAAATTGACTGGGAAAAGCTGGATTCCAGGCTCCAAACCTCATTTTGGGGTGGAATTTGCTCTTTCTGTCTCCCATTCTCCTTGGTGCATAACTTACCTGGAGCATGTGACACGCTCCATGTGACCCACACTGAGACTCTGACCCCCTGGGAGGGGTCTTGTAGCAAATCATCAGCCCACTAGAGGGGAACCCCAGATCCTCTTTTCTCCAGCTCCTACACCCACTAATATGCCATTGGCTGATGCAAGTCACATGGCAAAGCCCCTGATCCAATGGGAGGGATGGACTTTCTGACCAGTGAGAGGACATAAGATGACAAATGTATGGGATCACCCTGGAGAGTGGGGTTTGAGGACCAGTCATTCATTCAGCCACAAGATAGGTTCCCTCCTCCCCACCCCGTCAGGTTCTTTCTTAGGTGTTTTTCTTGGGTGGATCCACAAGTTTTACATGTTGCCCTTGGTAATGAACATCAAAATGAGCCAGACGGCCCTCTGTAGTAAGTAATGCAAACAGCTGAGACACTTGCTAGATATCAGCACTGGTGCAATCAGAAGGGTTTGTTGTTTGGTTAATTCACAGTGAGTCAGCGCATTGGAAATTTCAGTCACAGTGCAGGTGGCCTTCGATCTAAGCTGACTGCCCTCCTGCCCCATCTCTCAGCTCCTGTCTCCAGCTCCAACTGGCCAGTTTGTCAAGCTCTGCATCCCCAGTGTTCCGATTTTGTCATATGTTCCATGACAAAATCCCTGCTTCTAAAATTAATCTCATCCAGTGTGCTCAACGGATGTTCACTGAATAAGAATATAAAATGATAAACATACACTCACACTTGCGTGATTGAAAAAAGGTGAATCGCTGGCCTCCGTGTTTTCCTTGCAGTTTACCTTTGTCACGTGGTAAACATTAAATGAACCCCATAGTGAGATCTCCTCAATTGCAAATGTCAAGGTGTCTGCTTATTACATGGGTACCTTTGGGGAACATATTTAAACTCCTCGTTCTCTTTATGCATAAAATGATGATAATGTCTATTTCATAATGTCTTATGAATACTAAATCAGTTATATAAACCATGTAGCCCAATGGTCAGTTCATTTAGTTACTAAATTTTTTCACCCATTCCCTAGTAGCTACAACATTTGCCTTCCTTTTCAAAGGCAATAGTCAATAAAGACTATTTTTACAACAGGTTGTCCTTATTTATGCTCTGGCTTGAGGAGTCTATCCCTTTTTTTCATAAAATTTCTATAATAGCCACTTTTATTTTAAAGTCTTAAGACCTGTATGCAGAAAACTACACAACGCTGAAGAAAGAAACCAAGGAAGACACAAACAAATGGAAACATATACCATGTTCATGGATTGGAAGAATTAACATCATCAAAATGTCCATACTACCCAAAGCAATTTACAGATTCAATGCAATACCTATTAAAATACCAATGGCATATTTCACAGACATAGAACAAACACTTCAAAAATTTATATGGAACCAAAAAAGGCCCTGAATAGCAGCCACAATTTTGAGAAAGAAGAACAAAGTAGGAGGGATCACAATACCTGATATCAAACTGTATTACAAGGCCATTGTAATCAAAACAGCCTGGCACTGGCATAAAAACAGGCACATAGACCAATGGAACAGAACAGAGAGCCCAGATATAAACCCAACTCTCTACAGTCAATTAATATTTGACAAAGGGGGCAGTAACATAAAATGGGGTAAAGATAGCTTCTTCAACAAATGGTGTTGGGAGAACTAGATAGCTACATGCAAAAAAATGAAACTTGAGCACCAACTTACACCATACACCAAAATAAATTCAAGGTGGATAAAAGACTTAAATATAAGCTGTGACATCATTAAAGTCCTAGAGGAGAACATTGGCAGGAAAATATCAGATATTTCACGCAGCAACATTTTTACTGATATGTCCCCTAGAGCAAGGAATATAAAGGAAAGAATTAAAAAATGGGATCTCATCAAAATAAAAAGCTTCTGTGCAGCTAAAGAAAACAGCATTAAAATAAAAAGACAACCAACTGTATGGGAAAACATATTTGCCAATGATACCTCAGACAAAGGTTTAATCTCCAAAATATACAAAGAACTCACTCAACTCCACTCAAAGAAGACAAGCAACCCAATTAAAAAATGGGGAAAGGACTTGAACAGACACTTCTCCAAGGAGGGCATACAGAGGATCCAGAGACACATGAAAAGATGCTCAATATCACTAGCTATCAGAGAGATGCAAATTAAAACCACAATGAGATACCACTTTACACCAGTCAGAATGGTGATCATAAACAAAGAAACAAACAACAAGTGCTGGAGAGGTTGTGGGGAAAAGGGGACCCTAGTTCACTGTTGGTGGGATTGCAGACTGGTACAACCACTATGGAAAACAGTATGGAATTTTCTAAGAAAACTAAAAATGAACGTGCCTTTTGACCCAGCAATTCCACTATTAGGAGTATACTCTAAGAATCCTGAAACACCAATCCAAAAGAACCTGTGCACCCCGATGTTCATTGCAGCACAATTTACGATAGCCAAGAGCTGGAAGCAACCTAGATGCCCATCTTACCGAAACTACGGTACATTTACACAATGGAATTCTATGCTGCAGAAAGGAAGAAGGAGCTCCTACCTTTTGCAACATCATGGATGGAAATGGAGAGCATTATGCTGAGCGAAATAAGCCAGGCAGTGAAAGACAAATACCATACGATATCACTGTTAACAGGAATCTAAACAACAAAACAAACAAGCAAGCAAAATATGACCAATGACACTCAAATATGGAACAGGCCGACAGGGTCCAAAGGGGAGAGAATCATAGGGGAAAAGGGGGTGGACTCACATGAATAAGTATAAAGGACACATGGACAATAATTAAGGTGGGGGTGGAAATGGGAGGGAGGTGGGGAGCACTGGGGGGCCAGGGCTGGGAATATAAAACAGAAAACTGTACTTGAATAAGAATTAAATTAAAAAAATTAAAATATAAAAAAAAGAAAAAAACCAAATATGTTAAATACAATCCTCCTAACTGTCTCTCAGCTTCTAATCTACATAAAAACTGTGTCAAAGGTTAACCCCCTTTTGGTGGTTCTGAATAATGTTATTTTTTATAGCTTATCTTATGCTCTGGCATTCAAATAAGACAATTTTATAACTGTTACAAAGTAGCATATTATTTGTCATGGGTTAATTGGTGTTTGGGAAATGCCATTCTATTCCTGCAGGAATAAATAGCATGTCTTCCCCGCTGGGACATTCCGCTCCACGTTCCTCATCGTACTTCTCCTGCAGCGTCACAGAACTGAAGTTCAAATGAATAAAACATGTGTTTATCGCAGCGGGTGAAGAGAAAACGACAAGGTTTACACCTTTCTCTTCCCTCGCTGGCTCACACAGGGGAGGAGTTGAGACGCTCGGGAAATGGGATGACCCCCTCCAACAACAGCATGTGGGAGTAATTGTTTTATTGTGGTTTTCCTAAGAAATTTCTTAAATCTTACTACAAGTGGGACTACAGATAGAATCTCAATGTGTGGGAACTTACTTTGAATTACATGTATCATTCACGCTTAGCTAGGATTAATGACAAACTGGAGACAGTTACATATTTTGACACTGTGGTCTATCATGGGCTCTCTTCTTATTGAGACGACCACAGATATAAAAATGGGAAGGTTGCCAACCCATTCTTTGCACTTATCAGCACAAAGTCCAACCAGGGTTAGGAAGCAAAATTCTACAGCTACCCCTCCACATAACCTTGGACGACACGGTGCAAGGAAATAATTGGATACAAAGAAAATAAAGATGTAAGTCTCAGAGATGAATATTTACTAATAAATATTAATGAGAAAAGTTGAGTTAAGGGAGCAATGCAATGTGTCCAGTAGTGGTTTGTTAGTGAGAAAGAAATCTTTATTTCTAATAATAAAATTATAATGACTACCCGCAGGGCAGGGAGGTAATAGGCCCAAACTAGAAAGATAATTTAGTTTCATAGTGAAAAGCAAATGGAATGTCATTATATTTAAAGATAGGCCATTAGACTTTAAAGTGAGGAATGTCTGCTTATCACATTGACAAGGCACCTCCGACTGCCTACCTGATCCAATCAAAGATATTAAGGCTCCCAGTGAAGTCGCCAGTTTTACTGTGTTTAACTGACACATTGTCAGGAAGCTGTACTTCTCTTTGGCTTATACTTGGAAAAAATACAATTTAAAAGCACAAAACAAAATTTAAACATAGATATCATTTAGGTTGGATAGGAAATGCTGATGGATTCTTTCTACTGCTCTTCAGGCACATGGGGGTTTCTTTTTCTAAGATTTCATTCATTTTATTTTTAGAGAGGGGACTGAGGGGAGAGTGAGGGGGAGAGAAACATCAACCGGTGGTTGCATTGCGAGCGCCCCCTACTGGGGACCTGGCCCAAAACCCAAGCATGTGGCCTGACTGGGAATTGAACCGGTGACCCTTTGATTAGCAGGCTGGTGCTCCTGAGCCACTGAGGGTTTCCACTGAGCCACACTAGCTAGGGTGCATATGGAAATTCCAAAACAGGGGATACAGACAGTGATTATTCTTTTCCAAATACCTGCGGAAGTTACCAAAATCATTGGACAAAATTTAAGTACAGAGAAGGACTTTGAGAAAGAAAACATGGTGACTGTGAAAATATGTTCTTGGGGAAGTACCTAACCTGTAGGTCCTTAACTTTTTAATGCAAATGACAGCTTGGGTGGAAATTTGCTTCTACGCAAAGAAATAAACTAAATTATCTGCCAAGTCCCTTCGAGTTTGATAATTGATTTACACATAAAGAAAATTAATGTAGCCCTGGCTGGCGTGGCTCAGTGGATTGAGCGCCGGCCTGCGAACCACACGATCGTGGTTCGATTCCCAGTCAGGGCATATGCCTGGGTTGCGGGCCAGTTCCCAGCAGAGGACTCACCAGAGGCAACCATACATTGATACTTCTCTCCTTCTCTCCTTCCCTTCCCCTATAAAGAGAAATAAAATAAAATTTAAAAAAATTAAAAAAAGAAAATTAATGTAATGTTGGATTGATGTGCTCAAATTTCTCCCTAAAAACCAAAGAGTTATGCACTTATTTTATTTCTACACTGCACATTTAATATGTAAAGGTATTGGCCAAGCCCCCCTGAATGTTACTATGAAGCTACAGTGAAGGAACTTTGGGACACATCACTCAAAAGTTATACAGAAGAGAACCCAAGTCGGAGTATCGTCCCTCAACTTGATTGAGACATTCAGAGTTGGCTCTGAAATGGCTGGAGCTCAACATAGCCACGGTGCAGAAGAAGGCTGCGCTTTGACGAGTGTCCTGATGGAGGTGCGGGGATTCACTCACAAACAGCAGAGTGACTCAGGGAGAGAGGATGCTTCCCATGGCTTCCAGGAGACTCGTCCATTCTGTGAGTTCAAGTCTACCAATGCCTAGAGCCTGTGCCCTGAAATGTGTAAAGTGGAGCTTGGGGTCAACGGTAACCACTTCACTGGCAGGAGCAAGAGTGTCACTTAGAAGCTGCGAAGACAGTGAACATGGCGATTAACTGCCGCAGGCCCCTAAAAAGCCCGGTGCCCAGAGTTCCACCAGGAAAAAAGAGAGAAAAGAATAAAGCTATTTTAAAAAACCCAATGAATTTACTAGTTTGGTTCATAGCGTTCTTTATTAAACATTAAATTTTATAGTGTAAAACCTTCTGCCAAGAGCTATTAAAAACAATTTCCAAAATACAAATGTTATTGGTCCTGTAAATGTATCTTGTGCGCAGAGTTCTACCCTCAGGCCTCTCATCTTTCCGACCTGTCCCTGCTCAGTGACCGGTCTCACTCCCATGGCACCAGGCCACGTGCAGACATTCTGCTTTGAATCCCATCTCAGCACCATGCCTATCACATCCCCAATGGCCTGGCAGAAATTGTCTTAGAACTGCAACGGAATGGCCTCTGGGTAATAATAATGCTTATTATCTTGTCATTTTTAGTGCTAACTTAAATGGAACCTATCCTACATGCTGATTAAGAGATGAAAATACCTCTTAAAATGACTGAACTGGTTGGCTTGGTGTTACTGATTGATAAACTTGTTTACATGAGGGGGGTCCTCCCCCCCAAACCAGAATTACCTTCTGGAGGGCAGGCCCCTATGGTCCAGGCTTCCCCCACTGGGTGAGTGTTCCGGGTGCCCATCTGGGTCAGTGCACCAGCTGGTGTTGTTGTGAGAGGCTGTGTTCAGCTTCAGTGAAAGCTCTTTGGATTCTTACGATGCATTTGCCCATTTCATGATTGGGTGATTTACGAGCTCACCTGCCTATACTGCACTGAGTGTTTCGCAGTTTTTGACCCAAAATGACATGCCCCCAATGCCTCACCCTCCCTATTCACCAGAACTTGCCCTGAGCAACATGTTTTGGGTTCCCTGGATGGAAAAAGTCTTCAAAGAGAAATGTTTTGTTGACGTGGAAGAGGTGGAACAAAACATGGCAAAATACTAACTAAAAAGCATAAAAATCAATGAGTTCAGAAACTGAGCCATGGGGAAAAAGGCTCAATAGGTGCATTGCATCAAATGGAGAGTGCTCTGAAGGTGACTGAAGTTCAAACATGTGAGAACAAATACACAATTTTTTAATAAATAAATTGTGTTTTGGGGGGTCCCCCTCATATATTCAAGACTCTTAGAACACTTTTTTTCTAAGAGAAACACGCAAGCTTCGATGTGTTCAGAGCTGTCTTTGCAATCCCAGAAGTGAAGGAAATACAGTTTAATATCATTAGTTCACTCCAGAAATTGAAATCAGAGGCACATTTTGGAGAGAAAACCGTAATTAAAAAAATTTCTGAGATGATGTCAAAATATTATCCCACACATTTTTGATTACATGAATACAAGTTCTGCTATTTGCGTAAGGACATCAGAGAAACGGAATGCACAGGCACCTAAACGCACATGGGTGTCCTGACTGGAGTTGACGCAGGTGTGTAAGCATCACACCACTGTAACTGCTGTTACTGTATTTTATATTCCGTGCTAATGAGGAAGACTATTTGCATATGGTCACACTTAACATGATACTTACGTTTTCAACAACATCTAAAAGACTCCCTGTGTTTGTTTTCTACTTTTTGCATTCAGTGGAATGACTGCAGATTAGACTTTGGGTCAAGTCCTTACCCAGGGACAGAATTCATTGGTTTTGAGAGGAAAACGACTGCTGTTCACACCACTGACACCACGTACAAGGAGTATTTCCACTGCCTATGGCCAAGCGTTAACATAATCTACAGCCTTCAATGAAAGTACTAATGCGTTACAGTCTGAGATACCAGGGTGTTTCAGCCTATCATTTTTATTTCCTTTCATGGCAAAAAATGAATATAAATTGCAGCGTACAACACTGCTGTAAAATGTTTATAGCAAATGTGAAATATATATTGTGGTAAAATACACACTATGAAAGATTTAGTAATGTTTCTTTTATATCCTGTCAAACAGCAGGAGAATATTTAGAGATAAGAAGTCTTACTTATACTGAGTAACAGGAAAATGATCTCTTTCAATTTGTTTGGAAGTGGACCCAACCCTTCAGCATTTCTGTATTTTTCCGTTATGTTAGGGGTTTTACATTTCCCTTGATTGGAGGAGGGGGGTTCATCATTGGAGCACTGAAGGACCAAGATGAACTCAACAAACTCTTCCCTGAAATTCACTCTCATCTGTGCCATCTGTCTCTGCAGTGATGGAAGATGCACTGAAGTGTGCCAGTGGGGGACCCCTGGCTGTTCCCTCCGTACAGTGTCAATTTGAAAAAAACAACTCCCTCCCTCCCTCCCTCCCTCCCTCCCTCCCTTCCTTCCTTCCCTCCCTCCCTCCCTCCCCCCTCTCTCAATCTCTCTCTCCCCACACCTCTCCCACAGTGTTTCCTCACAGTAGGGAGACTGCCTGAGTCCTGATCAGAACAAGTATCAATATATCTTCTTCACATCGAGTCAAGAGGCTTTGCTTCCCAACCCCACTAGTTAAATTTCTCAGGGCACCAGTTCCCTCCCACTCCGCATGCTCTCAGGTCACACGGTGTAGCTCGAGACACTACGCATCATACTAAACTGCTTATCTTTTAGAAGAAGTGGTCGCAGTATGCAATTGAGTTTCTCCATCTGCAGGAGGATATAACCTTCTTTAAGATCTTCCGTGTTGTTTTGATAGTGGTATAACCAGGAACCCCATGGCTGGTAGGAACCAAGAAGTTAAAGGCCAGTGGCACAGGTGCCAAGGCAGCGCCCCCTATTACCAACTGCCTGGTTCTGAGGATGACCTCATTGCATGACGATTGAGTGCCAGCCATTGTGTGAGGCCCTGGAAGTACACAGATGGATAAAGCCAGGTTCTTGTAATCAAGGACCTCATAGCCCATAGCCGAGTAGAAGAGCAAAGCCACAGAGAACATCCTCTCCACATCGTGTGCTCAGTGGTGATGCTGTCTCATGTTTAGGTGTCATGGAACAGACGGAACTCAGCCTGCTCAGAGGTCCAGGAAAGGAATTAAAGAGGAGATATTTGGTCTGATTCTTTGAGGATAAAGAGGAATTTGTATTCATTAATTAAAGAAACAGGTGGGAAAAGTCTCTTTCTTTCTGAGCACCTGTAAAAACGCACGGCGATGTGAAAGGGGGTGTTGCAGGCAGGATATTCTGACGTGCTCTCTCTGCCTGTACTGAAGAAGACAAGCGCGGGCAAAGAGACAGCTGGATGGGGCAGGTCCCAGAGCACCTTGTGTCCTGGCAAGAAACATTAGCGTTATCATCTGCAATCTGACTTCATGAGCCTTCGTCTGAAGTTCCCACATTGCCCTAAGACAGCCTTCTGTGTCTTTAAATTGTACAGATTTCTAGAGACGGTCTTGATGTTCAAAAGACTTGCACAACTTCCTTTGGTTACATAATCCTTGAACAAGTAAACCAAAATTCTTTACGAGTTCTTACCTAGCCCTTTATGAAACCCTCTGTACGAAAACCGTGTTTGCTGACACTTCCATGCCATTTCTATCACTTACTCATCCAGCGTCAAAAGCCAGTGTTCCCTCAAGATTGCTTTTCATTTTACGGGATTAAAAAATAGCAGTAACCAAGCACATTGTGTGGCCAGCTCAGAGATGGAAGATGAGCTGTGGGGCGGAGGGAGGGGTGATACTCGCGTCTGGGATCTTCTCAGGAAGAGGGAAGAGGGAGAACATGGGTGCGCTCCATCCTCTCCTGTGACCTCTTCCCCCCCGAAATCGCCCCCATTACACTTCTGTGTGTCTTATCACAAGGACGTGGGTTTTGCCTCTTTTTGATTACTTAGCTTTCAGTCTGTCTGGTCACATGTCTGTGATAAAGAGACAAGTGAAATGTCAACTGCACGACAGTTGGAATTTATGGTATGAAAGCGAGTAAGTTACCTAGGAGTTTCCTTTTCTCTTATCTGTTATCGTACTATTTTTCATTATTTGAAATCTGACCAAATAATGTTTCTTTCTCCAAAATAGCTGTCACTGATAGCTTCCTTAAACCGCGTCTCAGAAAGAATTTGACAAAGCTGTATCTCTTTCTGTCTTTAACATTTTATTTCTTTCTCTGTTTATCAGTCACTTATGACATAATAAATATTAAAAATGTCAGGCAATCTATTTTACACGCTACCGTTAAAATGTGGTTTTGCTATAAATAAACAAACCTGCTTCTCTAGAGCTTACCTAGGAATAAAAATTTGATCCACTCTCTTCCCCCATCAAATAACTGTGGCAAGAAGCCATCAGGGAGCTGTTAGGTTGGCCAGAGTTTTCCATTACACCACATATTAAAGTCACTGTTGTTACATGCTCTGGACTGTAAGGAAAGTTGTCGTCTTATGAGGATGCTTACCACGGCTGACGTTTTCACTGCTGTCAACCCAAGTGGACATAATTACTGACCCCTCCCACAGGACGTCTTGCCCAGCAGTGCGGAGTGTGCAGGTGAAGACATGCAACACTCAGACCTATCACTGCCTTTTATTTTTTTAAAGAAATGGATCTTAGTGCAATCATAAAAGAGCTCGAGTTATTTTGTACCAGTAAATTAATGTTAGGGTGCAGGTTACAGAGACTCTGTGATCTGCCACAGAGACCCTGTGAGAATGGTGTTGTCAGAATGGAGAGAGAGCAGCCGAGTTCAGCCATGGGCACCTGTACTGTGAGAGTCCATGCGGCCCCCACAGGTGGACAACAGGACTGACACTTCTTTCTGCTTTGACTCGTCTTTCTGAGCTCCCACGGATCTAATATTCTGGCTGGAATCAGATGATAACTGCAAGGCAGTAAATCTTTAGTCATTTGTAGATTGCACTAATTGAAGTTGTATCCTATTTCCTGCATAGGGTATTTATTATTATTATTATTATTATTATTATTATTATTATTGCTCATTTCTCCCTGCAGGAGTTTCCCCAGAGTTTCCGATTCCGCTCCTGAAATCCAGCCCACCACCGGAAGCTGCTCCCCACTCTCTGGACCTCTGAACAGCTCCTGTCCTGGGTTCGTCTGCACATCACACCTTACTCTGGCTCTTTGCCATTTTCATAAATAGCACAAAAGGAAGCTTTGCAATTCTTAAGACAAATCAGGAACTATCTACTATTTTTCCCATTCAAAATTTACTTCCATAATAATTGAGCTGGTATATAAATTCAATTAATATGTAGGAATGGAAGATACTCTCAAGTTGTAAGGATTATTGTGATTTCTGATGGAATATTCAAATATACATAAGTTTAATAAAACTTTGGGACTTTGCTTTTCAGAATCATTCACTCATTCGTTGATTTATGCTAAAAATACCTTAATGAGAACCTAATATTTGCCAGACTCGACTCTAGTCATTTGCGATGTGGCAGTACACGTTTCAATGAAGCTACAAAAAATATAAATGTGTAACAATTTCCCTTGTAAAGCTTATTCAGGAAATGCCGATGAAAAGCATAATAAAATAAGTAAATCACGTGCCACCATAAAGTGTACAAAGTCTACGATAAAAGTAGCACCAGGTGGGAACGTGGAAGGCAGGGCAGTGTGTGTTTTGTGTGGCAGAGAAAACAGGCAGAGCCAAGGCCTGGTGGGTCCGGTCCCTGTTTTAGCATCAGCAAGAGGTCCACCTGGACGGAGTGAGTGGGGGAGGAAGCCACCCAGGGCATCCAGCAGAGAGGAGGAGAGGCGGGTGTCACAGGTAACCTAGGGCCTCATCAGCACCTATGAAGAAGAGAGGCGTTCCTACGAGAGGACCTGGGAGCCACGGTGAGGCACGGCAAGTAAGGCTGCGCCCTTCTGCCCAGCGCTAAAGGGGGGGCTCCAGCCGCGGTGTTGGGAGCCATGTGTGGGACCGGAGGCAGGAAGACCATTCTCAGTGCTTCTCCGGTGACCCGGTATTGAGGTGGCCATGTGATGAGGAGGACTGTAGCAGTGGAGACAAACAAAGGCGGCCGACTCCCGGGCTGCTTTGAGAGCACAGCCGAGATAATTCTGTGACAGAGTGAACGTGCGACAGGAGACAAAGAAAAAGACCAAATGAGTCATCTGGAGTTTTGACTCATTATCTGGATCTCACCTGACATTTAAGGGAAGAACCGAATAATGATAGGACATAGAACGTGTTACTGATCTGCCAGGTAGGAGAAGAAAATTTTGTCCTGCAAAGCCTCAAATCCAATGGAAGGGAAGGGAATACTTAGGGAGTAGTGAAAAATGGCATATCTGAGCACTGAATGATGTCGCGGTGCTGGCTCTGACCACATTAGAACTCCCCTGAGACTTCCAGGTCTTCGAACGTCAGGACCAGAACGCGTTAAGCTGTCACCGCACGCCCCACCTTGGGCCTCGGGATGCCCTCCATTAACTCGCTTCTTACAGCAGAAGGTGAAAGACTAGACATACTTTGGGGAGGAATTGCTGAATTTGTTTTCTTCTCAAAATAAAATAGGGTTTATTAGGCTGACGTTCTTATAATAAAAGGGAAGCAAAGGGGAGCAATGGGAAATTATTTCCATAAAAGCGTCAGCTTTTTTCTAATAAATGTTTACTTAGGATCAACTTAATGCCAAACCCCAAAATGAGAAAAGGCTTTGAAAAAAACCTACACAAAGAAACATGTACACTTTGTGCCACTCCTAAAAACCGCTTAAAATATCACAAACCTTTCAAATGAAATATAATTTAATTCATTTTTCCTTGGTTCCTTAGACTAAGTACACGTGTGTATGTGCACATACATGATTATCTATGAGCACATTTATTTACGGTTCTATGTTCCTAATTCATACAATTCATTCCTGAAAGCAAGTGGAAAAGCCAGCTGTTATAACTTCCACAGACTTAAAGTTGTAGTTATATGTCAGTGGAGCTCATGGACTATCCAAAAAGAAAAGAAACACAAACAGCAAAACCAAGGTAAAACCCTAATTATTCAGCGATGTCTCATCTCTGCGTTTCCGTTTTATAGTCTCTTCTCAGTCACATCCTAGGCTTGATGCAAATTTAACAACATTGATCAAAGACTGTCCAAGTGCGACAGTTGTCACTGCATACAATTTCATTAGGAATAAAAATGTAAACCACAAAAGAAGAAGATGGTATTATTCATTTATTTCACAAATGTTTCCTGAAGACTGACTAAGTGCCAGCAATAGGTTTAGGCCCTTGGGATGTGCATGTCAATAGAGACCAGTCTTTGAAATTGAATAAGGGTGGGCAAAAGTAAATTTACAGTGTTTGGATGGAAAATAATACAATAATTAATAAATAATTAAAAAAACTCTGTGTTCTTGTGTACTTGCAACTGTATATTTACCTTTGCCTTCTCCAGTATTAAACTTATTGTCATTCTTATTTTGTAAAAGCATTGGCATGAAATACACTTCAGAAGTCTGTAACTGTGATTCTTTTTTAAAAAAAAAATTATTTATTTATCTTTAGAGGGGAAGGGAAGGAGAGAGGGAGAGAAATATCAATGTATGGTTGCCTCTCATGAGTCCCCTGCTGGGAACTGGCCTGCAACCCAGGCATGTGCCCTGACTGGGAATCGAACCGCGATCGTGTGGTTCGCAGGCCCGTGCTCAATCCACTGAGCTACACCAGCCAGGCCAGTGATTCTTTTTAAGGCAATGTACGGAATGGGGTGATTTTAAATGTCAGTAAATGAGGCCACTGAGAAAGCACACTCACCTTTCCACCAATTTCGAAGGTGGCAGCGGACCGGCTCGATGGGGATCCATTTGGCCATCTGACTGTTTTACAGACAGCTTTCTGCCCAATTACCACTGCAGCTCAGTTCTCCCAAAACCGCACAAAACTGCCGAGAGTTAAGAACAAGAAGACACGTTAATAAAAATAGAAAAAGTCTGCTCTCTGGAAGAGATGATGAGGGTCTTTGGAGCAGGACAGAGGGAAGTATACAATGTGTTACAAAGAAAAAAGTTTGCACGAGCTCTGACGAAGGGACAAGCAAAGGATCCAGTACACTGAGCGTATATTTGAGGATATCAAAACTAATGATACACCTTCAATTTAGGGCTAAGAAATTATTCTGCTATGTTTAAAACTATATTCAATTTGCAAAAAAATTGATTTTCAGTTACACTGGAATAAATCTACTGGGCGGCAGGAAGAGTCTCGGCAATAAAACTGTCCCAGAGAAAACAGTGAATATAGATCTCACACCGAAAGCCTAAAATTAGATATAATATACTTCCTTCAAAAGAAGAAAAAGCCAGTTTATTCCTGCACTTTCCTGTGTAGAGATACCATATCATAGCAGTTTATTTATAGTTTCTCATAAAGTTTTAGGGAGATGTAAGGTCCCAGTGTCAAACAATCAGCCTTCGTTAAGGGTTCTCTGTGTTCAAAGTGCACAATGCTAAATCCTACGAAAATATAAAAATGGCTAAGACTTAGGCCCTTCTCTTAGACAGTTTACCATGTCAGGTGGTAGAGAAATAGAAAAGAAACAAAATCACACTAGAGGGCACTGGGTGTTAGCCATCACAAGGCACCCTGGGAACACAGAAATGGAAAAAAGATTTTTCCTGTGGCAGGTGCAGAAGCCTTCATAGACTAGGTGAATTTTGTGCTGTGTTTTGAAGAAACTGGAATTCAGTATGAACAGTGGAGCAGCTATTGGAGTGAAAAATCTCAAGGAGCAAAGCATATGTTCCTCTGGACAGAGTGTTGGAGAAAGATGAGTGTGAGGGGTTTGTGTGTTAAGGGCTGAAGATTTAGGAGAGATGCCAGAGAGCTGGGCTTCGAAGCTGCTCTGTGATTTACATGGCTTCAGGTTGACTGTGGAAAGCAAGCAGAGAGAGCTGAAAATAATGGCTGGTGTTTTCTCTTCCTTTATTTCCTTGTTTTTTTCCGACCCGAGGAGAAAGAAGAGCCATAAAGTGTGCTTACAAAGAGTGATTGCACATATAAGGGTGCATCGTTGTACACGACAAATGGGAAAAAGATTTCAAGAATAAAGAGCAAAAGGAAGTGAAATACACACACGTGAGGTCAAAGCAGTTACGTGCTTCAAAAAGGTTAATGGATGAGCGACGAGAATCGGCCAGGAGACTAGAAATGGAGGTGGACGCAGAAGAAAACTGGAGAAAATATTGTCCTGAGCCAAGTGTGGATGGATGGCAGACATTAGGTGTTCAGGTAGGAACGTAAAGAGAGGCAAAACAAAATACTGTGAAACTACAGCCTAATTCCAGTTCTTTATTTTGTAAGATTTTCGGTTCTCCTCCAGGGCAGTTAATTTGGGTCATAGAAAAGATCTTCACATTTCCTCTCTAATTTAGCACATCCTTAATTCTCTGTCGTGTGGTTGGGTTTAGCGCCCCCTTGTGCCTTTGCAGAGTATATATCTTATGGGCTGGAACGCGCCAAGGCCAGTGACTCAGGGAATTAATTCAGCGGGGCCTCTGGTTTGTGGAGCATTTCTCTTCACACGTGAAGTGACCTTCTGTCCAACTATATCATAAGTGGGAACAAATAGACGGAAACAACTCAACTCTATTTCTGTTCCTCTCATCATTATTAACCTTTTTCCTGAATATGTCTTGAGCCTGGAAGTTCTTGTACCTTTGATCAATTTAAGGAAACATTTTTTCTGAAAACAAAAGTTTGACAAACTTTCCTGATAATGCGAACTGTCCCCGAGTCCCCAGATAAGCGTGGGACTTGCCTTTTTATGCCTATGCACACTTCAAACAGCACTTATCCAGGTCAGAAAAGCAAAGACCTCAAATGATGTGGGCAGTCTTCATCCTGGTAGCCTGGAAAAGTAGAATTTCACTTCTTGTTTATCATAATTGATTGGGCAGCAGAGAGTGTCATGCCCTTTAAAGAACTCGAAGTAGCGACAGCTACTGTCATCATAGCTCTTTGAAAGGTGGGGTGCCCTGAGGTCTAAAAGTCAAAATGTCAACCAGCTGAAAGGCTGGGGAGTATTATTTCATTTCAGGGAACACAGAGGAAGAATAATTACTGTAGTAGCAGACACATTTCCTAACTCTAACCTGATTTTACGTCTGTTTTTTTCCAGGTTGCACATTTATTTTATTTTTAACTATTAAAGATTTTTACTTATTTGTTTTTTAGAAAGGGGGAAGGGAGGGAGAAAGAGAGGGAGAGAAACCTCAATGTGTGGTTGCCTCTCAAGCATCCCCAACTAGGGACCTGGCCTAGGTCAGCTTTTTAAATTGAAGTGAAGGTGTTAAAAATTAAAAATAGGAAGAGCCTCACAGACTTATTCAGTCCTCCTCTTTAGCTGCCTGTGGCATTGGGGACCGTCCTTCCTTGAAAACGGCATCTATGCGCGGACACTGCTGGACCCCAACCTGCCTCTGTACACTCTCCTCCCCCAGTCTCCTTACATCCGCCTTCTCAGAGTCCACCGCCTAAATGGGAGCATCTGCCCAGGTTCTGTCCATCCTCCTCTAGCATCTCCATTTCCAAGGGGTCAGACGAGACAGCTGGCCGAGGGTGCGGATGCTGAAGCCAGCCCACCTGCGGCACCGGCTGTGCCACGGATCGGCTCTGAGAGCTGGAATCCGTCCATCCTCCAGTTTCCGATGTCCTCTTTCACCTCTCACATTAACTCTAGTTCTTGTCCCTCTGACTTAGTGTTGACAACCGCATCATTAATGGGAATGATCGAAATCCAAATAAGCACAACACACACTTTGTACCATTGGGGGATTTACTGGGCAACTCCTAACAGTACTTTGCAGCCTGCTATTAACCGTCCTGTGTCTTGTCCCATCCTCTCTGTAGTAATCGCCTTTGGTACTTTCAAATGGACTTTTCTCTGTAGAAATGGCAGTTGTGGCCTTTGAAATCTCACATGTCTGGTTTATATGATCCACTAATGCATAACTACTCTTCTCCATCCCATTGGTTGTGACTTCCCCAGGATTTTTCATTTTTATTTTGAGGCATATCATAGGGCTCATCATGATGTTTAGCTCTTTAGTTTCTCTTACATTCAATCCTTAGGATGTCAGAGTTGAGGCTCCTCATGATTTGTATCTTTTCTTAAACATTTTCATTATTATCTGACATTTTAGAGGAGAGCCTATGGTTCTTATAATCCCCTTCAGATTTTGATGAACCGTTTACTGCTTCCTTTCTTTGACCAAGGCCTCTTGTGAGGTTTTCATTCTCTGCTTTTTAATTTTGTCTTTTCCCCTACTCTTTTTTTTTCAAGAAGCCTAAGACTTGCTTCTGCTCTTGGCTTATTTGTGATTCTGTCTCAGTTTTGAAGGAAAAAGAAAACAAGATCAGCTGCGTCCAGAATTTGTGGTTTGCTCAGCATTATTTTCTGCAGGCAATGGCTGCGGGCAGACTCTGCCTGACCTGCTGAATGGCCGGCAGTCAGAGGCGGCACCGGGGCCTCCACCCGGCCCGGCCAGCAGGGCACAGCAAGCGTCAGCAGGGTGCCAGGGCTATGCTGTCCTCCACCTTCTCTACTTTCCTACAGTTCTCGTTGCTGTGTTCTGTGTTTTGTACCGAAGAGGGAAAGGATCACCAGGGCTTTATCCCACTGTCTATGAACAGAGAGTCTGCCTGATACAATACCAAAACTGAAGGGAGCATCAGTGGGCAGTTAGTGGAACCGCTTGATTTTACAGAGTGGAGAACCGAGTCCCAGGGCTTCGTGGCCAAGCTGGCAGGCAGCAGATGGCAAGTCTCCCGAGTTTTCAGGCTGTTGTGGATGAAAAAGGGGTCATGGAGAATGTGCTCACAGGTGGGCTGCTCATAAATGCCCAACGGGGCAGGGCATGGTGGGCAGCCACGGTGCAGGCACAGAACCCCTTTAGAAAGGGGCTCATCTTTGCTGTAAGCAAGCTCTGTCCATCGTTTCTGTGCATCTAGGTTAACATGCCT
Source organism: Sturnira hondurensis (assembly GCF_014824575.4). NCBI lineage: Eukaryota > Metazoa > Chordata > Mammalia > Chiroptera > Phyllostomidae > Sturnira > Sturnira hondurensis. The sequence goes on from NW_028091156.1 coordinate 11,467,171, forward strand.
TTGAAATGTCTCTTTCAACCTTTCCGAAGCAAAGCACCCTCAACGGAGCACCTAATCTTGTTAACTACCCTCGAATCCATTCCCTGCCTTGCTTTCTCCCACTGTCCTCTTCCCTCCTCAATTTCAAATGTGGAAATGCAGCAAACTGGCCCTGATCCCTAGGGCTCTGTGGGTTGGGTGTCCTCCCACGTAGTGAAAGGTCGTCTGTTCGATTCCCAGTCAGCGCACATGCCTGGGTTGCGGGTTCAGTCCTTGGTATGAGAAGAGGCAACTGACTGATGTTTCTCTTTCACATTGCAGCTTCTCTCCCATCTCTTTACATATATATGTATATATGTATATATATTCATATTTAAAAGGCTGCAAACTCTCATTCTGAGAAGCATTTCTATCAGTCTGCTGAGATCTTGCTTCCAGGCACATCCTGTTAGGCTCCGACAAATGTTCATAAAAATTCTTTGCAGGTCTGGACATTCTTAGGTAAAGACAGCACTTGTTCCCCTTTAGCTGCTTTTCTGTGGAACAGACAGACTGGCTCCTCGGAGTGTGTTTCTGCTGTATTCACAGACAAAAATAATTTGGGGCCCACAATTCTCTCCACTCCTATTCTCCACTCAGGCTGAGTCACCACTGAAGTCGCTCCCTCCCAGGGCTTTCTTGGGGGGCTCCCACGGCCTCGGACAAAGGCAGGAGGGGCAGATGGAATCCCACCTGCATGTTGTTTAGTTGTTCTCAGCTGGGAAAGGCCTCTTCGGTTATTTTCGGCTAATCTTATTTTTATCAGTGGAGGATGAAGAGGAAGGTGTAACAAAAGAATCAACAGCATCCCCCTCCGAGGTCAGTGATAGTTCCGGAATCCATAATCCAAGGCGAATGTGTGTTCTGTGTTCCGTCCACTCTGTGAGCTACAGCGGTTCCTTCCCCATCCCGGGCTCTGACCTCCATTCACACAAACCTTTATGAAGTTCTCATCATCCACATCCACTCAAGCAAAGAATATCGGATCTAAGAAGAAAGAGCCTCTGCCCAAGACCAGAGCTGCAAGCTTTGTGGTTAGCATTGCTCTTCTCTGCCTTCGGCCTATTTTCAGCAGTGAGTGCAAGTTTAAGTAAGATATCAGCTGCTGGTTCTCATCTGAAGGCTCCGACTTCTTAATCTTTGCGAGACTCCTCTGACCTTGACCCGATCAACGCGCTAGACCCAGTTGCTTGCCCATCTGGATCTAAAGCCCTGGCAACCCCCTCTCGGTGTTCTGCTTGCCCAGGGTATGATTGATTGACTGCCTGAAATGCTACTGTTTCAGAGTCCCTCTCTGCAAGACGTATTGCTCTCCTGGTGTTCTTTAATCTGTTTCAGCCCAAAGAACAGCATGACATGTTTCTCAAAGAATTTACCCAGGCTATTTTTAGAATTCTACACTCCCTTTGGAAATTTTTCCTTGATGCTTCTCCTCACAGAGTTCTGACTAAACATGCCGTGTATGAATACAACGACTTCATCTTGTTGGGGGGCCTTAATTTTAATTGAATTAATAATTGCTAAAGTCCCATCACCCTTGTGTGAACTTATATACACGGTAGAATGGGTTCTCAGAAATTTGGGTTTTACTTCTTTACCTCTTACATACACTTTATGGCTCAGAGCAAGCATCAGCATTTCCAGATACACTTTCCTGCCTTCTTCAGGCTACCTTCTGCTTTTCAGCAATTCCCTGTTCATAGCACTATCAAGCATGTTTAATAATAATGGTCAGACTGTCAGCGGATTTCTCAAAAGAGACATTCCAGGCAAGAAGGGGCTGGGAAGAAGTATTCCAAGTCATGAAATCCAAAGACCTACAGCCAAGATTACTCTATCCAGCACAGCTTTCATTTAGAATGGAAGGGCAGATAAAGTGCTTCTCAGATAAGGTCAAATTCAAGGAGTTCATCATCACCAAGCCCTTATTATATGAAATGCTAAAGGGACTTTCCTATCTAAAAAAAAGAAGATAAAAAATATGAACAGTGAAAGGACAGCAAACTCACAGTTATTAACAACCACACCTAAAATAAAAGCAAACTAAGAGGACAGCTAGATCGGGAGCAGAAACATAGAAATGGAGATCACACGGAGGGTTAGCAACAGGGGAGGGGGAGGAGGAGAAGAGGGGAGAAGGTACAGAGAATAAGTAGCATAGACAGTAGGTAGAAAATAGACAGGGGGAGGGCAGGAATAATATGGGAAATACAGAATCTGAAGAACGTGTGACACATGGACATAAACTAAAGGGGGGAGAAGGGTGGGGGAGGGTGTTCAGGGTGGAGGGGAATGAAGGGGGGAAATAGGACAACTGTAATGGTATAATCAATAAAATATATTTTAAAAAAATTAAAAAAAATAACAGAGTAATTACCTACTTATCTTCCCATTTCTCTCACTTGCTTTGCATCCCTGAAAGACGGGTGCATCTTGATTTTCCTGGCACTGCCTAGGAAGAAGGTGCCCAGTACGTGTGTGATGGATGAAGGAGTGTCAGCCACGTGGACTCAGCTTCCAATTCTGCCATTGCTGTGGCCGCAAAGGGACCTAGACAGGTGGTTCGCAACACGCCTTCCGCATCTGAAGTTCCATCCCTTCATCTCGCAGACTGCTGGGGTATGTAAAAAAAAAAAGAATCTTAGACTTTTAGAGTTATGTCAGTTGAGTGAGCCATCTAGACATAGATCTTTATAAGTGAGAAACTGAGAATTTTCACTTGCTAAAAAGACAGATTTACAAACTGCAGAACTAGAGGTATAATCTGACTCTTCCGATAATTGTGATTTTTTTGCCAACGTGGCACACTTGAGGAATTAAGAAACATAAAAAGATTGGCCGATATATATATATGGGTAAATATAAAGTGCAAGTAAGCGTAATAAAAGTTTAGCAAAATAATTGTGATGGATTACAGATAAAAATTGAACCAAGAAATGTGGTAGGATCTGGAGGGAGAAGGGGGTGGAGACAGATAACAGCATTAAGAAAGACATAGGTGAGCGTGTTTGGCTTGCGTAGGTATTTTCAAAGGTAAGTTGTAGTTGAAAGTGCCACTGGCCCTAGACTTATTTTGAAAGACAGAGACTTGAGAATTACCAACTTAATGGAAGCAGTCATTTTCATTTGATGCCCTGCATACTTACCTCAGAGCTATTTTCTGTCATCATTATGGCATTAGTCAGCGACACGAAGGAGAAACAGCCACAGAGGCAGTGCCAGCAAAGACGGGCTTCTGCTCTGAACCCGGCTGGCACCACGTGAGCACGCAGGTCTCCCTCACCGGGAGTTCGCCTTCCCAGGCTAACAACGTTTCATAGTCTCCCCTATTTTTCTAATTTTGGGTTTTTGTCTCTCTTTACTTACTTTCTTTTATGGCACCCTCTCTGTTCACAGATGATAAAGATTATTTATATTCCTGTGCACTTTTGTGTTTTTTACGATTATGAGGAATTGTATGCATGCTATTAATGCTGAATGCACAGATTCGAAAACCAGCGCAGTTTAATGGGAAGTCTCAAGTTTCAGAACTAAACTATGTAAACCTACAACCTTCCTTCAGACATTTGTCTGTAAGATCTCATGGGAATTTTAGTCAACCAATAGTGAGACTATGGTTTTGGTTCTTTTTTTTTCTTTAAATGATAGACAGTATACTAAGCAACTGCTATTTATTTGACAAAGTAGATAGTGGCTTAAATATTTAGGCTAAATTCCAGCCACGGTCGTGGGCATGGATGTTCCTTATGTTTTTCTTCATCTAAGTATAGCTTGACGAATTCTTTGGTAAACCCTTTTCCATTTTTAAAGCATACTAGTTAGCACCTAATTCTTAAAGAATTTAATATTTAATAATCATGTGTTCATTTTATGTTTTCAGGAGAGGTCCAAGTTTCCTTTCAAAGCTTTGGTACTGGTCCGTCACGTGCATTATGTAACTACAGTATATTTAACTGTGTGTGCCACGAGAGAGACGTTCGAAAGGAAATACATCACTAATGAGCTGAACATGCAGACCTGCTTCTGATTTCAAATTGTCTTTGTGTTTCTCACTATAAAACTCTTCACTAAGACTTCACTTGCATATTACCATTCGAGTTAGTACTCCTATTTACTGTGAAGTTTGCCTTTTAAAGATGAATGATTTTGCCCTTGAGATATGAAGTCACTTTCCAACATCCTGAGAAAGAGCTCACATCTGGTCAGATGATGACCCTAAATCCCATGTGGATTTTCATTTGTGGGAAAAAACATATCCTCATGGATATATATACATATATATATATAATTGAAGTATGTTTCCATTGCTTCAGCCAAAGTGGGGAGTCATCTGTTCTTTATTCTTGTCTAAATGGAATATGTCCAAAAAGAAACTATGCTGTTAATTAAGGGGCCAATAGCCATAAAGTGACCTTTCAGAATTCTAAGTAAATATTTAAGGACATTGAACTTCCCTATTTTCTGGTTTAGCTGCTGAAAATATACTTGTGTTATTCTTTTATTTTCTTTGATAATTTTTGCACATTTTCTCCATCATTTTCAAAACTCACTTGTCTTGCTTAGGTTGTTGGTTTTCTTTCTCACCTGGCTGCACTGAAAAACCAGGTGAAGTCAGCAGTTTCACAATCCTTACATCCTATTGCCTATGTTTCTCTATTCAAAAAGATGAGTGGGAAATAGGTTTTTCTTTCATTAAATAAAGATCCAAATTATTATAATTTCAGAAAAAATATGGATAATTAGTCAATGTATTGGGCAAAATATGTTTTCAGAAACTCCTGAAACTCATGATGTGAATATTTAGTGAGAATGTACATGTAATAAGAGATATTCTCATCCTGCACTTTCTAATGTGGTGGCCAATCACTCATGTTCATTGTAATTTAAACTAATCCATTTCAGTGACGTTAAATGCTCGGTCCCTCAGTTGTGGGAGTCCCACTCCAAGCATTTAGTAGCTACATGTGGCCAGTGGGCACCGCACTGAACAACATATAAATATAACAGTCCTTTATGGCACAGTATTTCTTTCATGAGACAGCACTGTGAATCTTGACATAGGAAAGAATTTTTTTAAGTTTGCTTTTTCATGAGCTCACAATAAAGAGGTGAATATATACTGCTAGAGAAAACTACAGTGGGCTATAAAGAATATGCCAATGAACAATAAAAAAGTTGGTGCAGATGTGGAAAATATTGCTTATTTTCTGGAGAAAGAACTAATGTAATTGCTCATCATTGTGTTAGTTCTAACAGGGATTTTCTTGTGTGGCTTGCTCTTACACTTACTATGTAGAAATTTATCCCTGTCGGATAATTTTTGCTTCTTCTTTTACCTTGGTATCTCCCATTGATTTCTCATGTTTTATTATAACAGCCAGGGCCCTTAGAACAAGGCTGAATGAATGTAATGGTCACAGCACACCATATTTGGATTCTGATTGAAATAAAAATATTGCCAGTGTCTGACTGCTCAGTATAAGTGTTCTAGATATGGTTTCATTCACAACCCCAGATAAATGAGAAAAAAAAAACTTTTTCATTTTTCTAATTTTATTTTCATGTCAAACTATATATATACTTTTAATCTTATTGTTACTGTTTTACATGTATTATATATTATATATGATACATTGTATTATTGTTTTATTAATTTTTTAAAAGATTTATTTATTTATTTTTGGAGAGAGGGGAAGGGAGAGAGAAAGTGAGGGAAAGAAACATCAACGCGTGGCTGCCTCTCACTCCCTACCAGAGACCTGGCCCACAACCCAGGCATGTGCCCTGACTGGGAATCGAACCGGTGACCCCTTGGTTTACAGGCCAGCACTGAATCCACTGAGCCACACCAGCTGAGGCTATTGCTTTAATTTGAACTGTTTATTATATTTGAAAATTCTTTTCAAATTACAATTAAGTAGCTTATTTTATGCTTTATCTGTAAGTTGCAGCCATAGAGTGCTTGTTTAGTGATGCTCTCTACAGTATCACTAGAGATACTGTCCCATGGCGATAAAGCCCCATTTTAAAACATAGAAAATGCAAAATACCTGTCTCTGCTCTGGCCATCTGTGGTTAAGGTCTTCCCCCGAGGACCCCAGTCCTCGTTCTTCAGCATGACTCCGGGCACACCCCATCCTGCAGCCACCGCCTTGGAGTGACAGCTGCCCCTCCCCCTCCTTGCTCCCGGGCTTGCAGTAGAACTGATGGTTTGCGAAGTTGAGCCCTTTTCATTCTCGTTGGAACGCTGGAAGGGAGGATAAAGACAGGGGAAAGATGGAGCCACAGGCTTTAGGAGACATATTTAACTGCTGTGTTTTCTACTGATGATGGAAACAAAGCAATGATTTAAAACTTTTTAAGGCGCGACGAAGGCGCAAGGAGCTGCCTGTGCTTAATGCACATGTAATGATGACGATGATATATGTTTACCTCCAATTTCAGGGACAGTCACGTGGGGCGTGTGTGATGAGAGGTAACTGTTTTCCAGTATAAACCCCATCAGTTATTATATTATAAAGTATCTCCTCATACTGTTCTTAGGAGTTAAAGGACAAAAATGAGTATTGGCCACATTCTACTTTCAGTTACTAGTGATTAGAAGAGATTCTTAACTTTACAGCCATTATCCAATATTATCAGTATTATATTATTGCTTTTCAGAAAGTAATCTATCTCCTGTTGAAAAGATGAAGTGAGAGAACTCAGTCGAATGCTCAAAAAGATGTTTTCTACGCTTTTCTTGAAGCTCACTATCACTTCATCATTACACTTGACAAGTTAAGTTTATTAAATAGAGCCCGATAATACATATAACACAAAAGATTGCATTTTAGTGTAAAAGTCCTTTTGACAGTGGACACATAAAGTGTACATCATATAAGAAAGTTAAAATTGAATTTAGCATCACCAAATTTGTGAATGCCCATCTGTAATGGCAAATATAACTGAATAAGTACTTACTCTGACGTACATTTTTTTGTGGATGAAAATATAGCAACCTGAAATAAAGAATTATAAATTATAGTCTCTTTTACAAATAAAGAATAATGAATATCCTCATCTAGAATGGGATGAAAACAAAATCAGGAAGTTTAACTGATGAATAGCACCAAAACAAAAAACAAAACCCCTTCTCGGGTTATGGAGGGTCAGAAGTAGTGACACTCAATGACATATAGTCACCCATTTCTGAGGTGGGTTACTTGATCCCCAGAATCATGGGCTCCGATGGCTGGAGTTTCACAACCTCTGGTGGGAGCATGACCAACTGGATATTTTAGACCAATTATGATGTCCTTGGAGAACAGAAAGAGAGGTGAGTTGGTAGGACTTACAGGCAAAAGGAACAGCCTCCATTTCTGCATGGTGCTGCATTCCGACTGCGGCAGTGAATGGAAAAGCAGTCCGATTACATACACAATGGACTGCTGAGCGCTAACGGCGATAATGCCCGTACCCTTGTATTCGCAGATCAAAGTGGACAAGAATATTGGAATGCCAAGAGATCACCACAATGCTGTAACAAGTGGTCACCAGCTAGTTCACAGGTTGCACACTGACCAGATATACTCAAATTCATGAAATTGCTACGAAAAGTGATCACAGTGGATGTTGCATGTGATAAAGGGCTTAAACTGGAAGGGTCCCTGCAAATGACTCTAAAATGTCTACACCTTTCCAAACAAGACATAACCTCTGACCTGCCACAGAGACAGCTCCGTAAACCCCAGCAACTATGCGAGGGACCACAACGCAGAAATGAGGAATGGCCCTGCCAGCACCCGCCAGGAAGTGCTCTCCGTCTAGAGGTAGAATTTCAGGAAAAAGGAGAGCGAGTGCGTTCGTGCCACCTAGAACCGCCCTTCTTTGTTAGGGGGCCACTTGCAGATGTTCCTGTGTGATGAATTCTTCCCCGTAACTGCTGCTGCTCAGGTGATCCCTTTTCAACCTCATGGGCATTGCACTTCAATTGTTATCAATGATAGGAGCATAACTTCACCTTGGACCCTTAGCAACCTGGCCAGGAAGTTCATGGGGATGCTGATGAGTAACATAAGAAAGTAAAAAAAAAAAATGCTACGAAGCAGTTGTGAGTTTTTCATAGCCATGCTTTCCTGGAGGCTTCAGATTTTGCTATTTTTTTTCTTGTATTATCTGCATTTCTGAGCACATTGTCAGCTGGCCTAGAGCAATGATTCTATGCTTCACTTAGAAAAGAGGAAAATACAACAAGCAACGTGGAACCCTTATTTTTTCAATATCTGTCAATTTCCATCAGGGAAAAAAGTCTGGATTTGGGAAGAAATGCAGACATGGGAGAAATGTCAAAAGAGGTGGAAGAAAAACAAGCTCTGTTGGGTGCTCCCTCGCCTGCGTCTTTTAGCACCATTTTAGCAGTTCATTTAAAAAAACATAATTGCATCTAATTACCCTTGCATGTCACTTTCCCACACAATATGTTCTGTATAAAAAGAGCCTGGTACAGAAGAGATGCTCTCAAATAATTTTAGACCAGTGAATAGCTCGGTGCATGAGGAAGAGAAAGGATGAGAAGGAAAGAAACTGAGAGGGAAAACGCTGAGAATGCTGTAGTTAGACTACTTGTGATTTCATGTAATATGGGTACATGTCAAATATATTAAAGTGAAAGTGAAATGAATATATATATATTCATTCTGACATAGAGATAGAGGAAGGTTTTAAATATTGGGAGCAGGAATATTTGACCTCTTAATTTGGACTAAATCCGCATGGTTTCTGAATGTGACCAGCTTGTAAAATAAGGGTAGATTACTACATGTATTTTTTTTTTTTGCCTCACTTACAGAATTTCATTTCCTCTTCCATTTTTAAAAAACAATTACATTAAAAGAATGTCCAGCCCTGGCTGGTGTAGCTCAGTGGATTGAGCTCGGGCCTGCGAACCACACGATCGAGGTTCGATTCCCAGTCAGGGCACATGCCTGGGTTGCAGGCCAGTCCCCAGCGGGGGACTCACAAGAGGCAACCATACATTGATATTTCTCTCCTTCCCTTCCCCTCTAAAGATAAATAAATAAAGTATTTAAAAAAATAAAATAAAAGAATGTCCATATTTCCCCGGATGAGCCTGTTGCCTGTCGGTTATGTGTGTTCTGTGTTGTGGTAGGTAGGGCAGGACTGGCTTCTTGGGCTCCGAAAACCTCTCACTGGGACCCTAATCTCAAAGCTCTATCTGCTGCCCTGGCTTTTCCGAAGGGTCTTTCCAGTCTGCTCCCCTCCCCTCACCCTCCCCGCAGTGTGGAGCAGGGAGGTTGCACGCCTGTCCGAGGCTTCACTGGCTAAACTGAAGTTGCAGAAAGTAGAGCCCCTTGTTGTGGGTGGAGACAGATAAGATGCATCTTGGTTTTCCTTCTTTTCGTTTGCAGCCAAAGGCTTTTCCCAAACCGAACACCTAAAACCTGGAAGGTTAGAGCCACAGAGGGTCAGCTCACAAGAGCTGAAAGGCAAATAAATTTCCAAGCTGTGGTGGAATGTGGGCAGGTTAAGGACATCGGGACTGTCCCCTGTTATAGGATTTGGGTGAAAAAAAGTGAAACTGAAGCTCTCCTGGAAAAAGAAGAAATGAGGGCTGCAAATAAGCTGACCTTAACAATTTATGTTAAAATGTCTTTAAGATGAACTTCTATTAATAGGGTTAAAATATATATAATGGTGAAGAAATAACACCATTCGCACATAGAAATCTTGGTAGTGCCTGAACTTCCACAAAAATGTGAAGTATGTATTTACCATGCATTTGAAAATTATACAATGCTATGTAATCTTAATTTAATTTTATAATACTTGTTTCCATTATGTTATGCTATGCTATCTAATGTGGAGCTTCCAATTGCATTGTCTGTGCCTCATGCTTCAAGTTGAGATGAGAACGGTGACTATGAGAAATGCAGACGGCACTTCACTGCTCACATCGCAGAACCACATCAATCCTCTTCATTGTAATCACAGCACCAGCGTAAGACTGTGACCGAGACACTTCAGAGACCTTATCCACGGTCCAGGGATGAAGTGAGGAATGTGTAAACAGAACCCAAGTTGCGAGAACCTCTTCCTTCTTCAAACCATTGCCTCTAGATAAGACAAGTTTTATTCAGTCTATTGTTAGTTACTCTGTAGATTTTCTACTTTACATATAGTTTTTTTCCCCACTGTACAGGGTGGGGCAAAAGTATGTTTATGGTTGAGAGTATACAAAAGAAGTTTATTCTTATATTATTATTTATTCATGATTGTATTTTTCTATACAAACAACTGTAAAACTACTTTTGCTCCATTCTGCATATATATATATTACATATACAATCATAGTATATATATTTTATATGCACAATGCATATGAATTCATTCAGTCATTAACTGGTAATTTTTTGGTATCTGCTAAGAAAGATCTATAATACTTGGGAAAGAACTAATGGCAATGACCTTGTAAGGGCCACTACCACCATCATGCAGCAAAATATATATAGAGAGAAAGAAATATAATAAACCAAAAATACCTTTTTTTAGTATTAGAGTGAATTGCAAGAGGCTGCAGGAGCATAGCAAAGAGGTGTGACCCAGCCTTGAAGGGCAAAGACTTCTAAAGAATTCGATTTTAATCTGTGACCTGGAATTATTAGACATCACTGGACTAGTAGGTGGGAGAGCTGGTCCTCGGGATGAAAGAGTATGTGCAGGAAAACTGGGGAGGACAGGGGGCGGTCACCTAATGACTAAAATGACTTCACTCTGTCCAGGGAGTTGGGGGGGGCAGGGAGAGTCAGAGAGGGAGGCTGATGCAGGTCGGTCACCCAGAACCGAAGGACCAAGCTAAAGAAGAGCTCTGAGTCTGTCCCTGACTCCAAGGGGTTCTCAGATGGCACAAGTCTGCACCTCTTCCCAATTCCACATCCACATTGTTAGTTTGGGGGTGTTTCACACCACAGTTCAGGAGTCACACTCAGTGGGGGTGTTCACACCACAGTGCAGGATTCACACTCAGTGGGGGTGTTCACACCAAAGGGAAAGGAGTGTGCAGTGTGCCATGAGAGGATATGAGAGGGCCTGTTACAGATCTATGGCAGCAATTCAGGTGAGATGTGATTTAAATTTAAATTGGGAGATTGACTGTGAATCTGTATAAATCAGACAGTTCTGGGAAGTATTTAGGATATTGCAATAGGATTTGTTGATTGATTGGAGTTGAGGAGGGAATGAGAGAGTGTGGCACAGGACGGCTACATTTCTGGAACAAACGAGTGGGGCGCAGTCCCATGTATGACGGCTGTAAAACCGCCTTCTCACACGAAAAGGGATGGATCTACTGGATGACTAGGTCATTTCCCCCCGCCCTGGTCTAAGATACATAATTCTAACAAACACAATTATTTTTTTCAAACCCAATATGTGGAGTGAACGATGATTATTCCAAGAAGATTGCAGAAGGGGGTTCCATTTTATGAGCAAAAAGAATGATTCATACATCCTTTTACATATCAAAAGAATGAAATGATTCCATCTGCAACAACACAGATGGACCCAGAGGGTATGGTGTGAGTGACACAAGCCAGGCACAGGAAGACAAACGCCATATGGTTTCATGTGGCATCTAAAAACCAAAAACCAAACAAGCAGCCCAGAAGCAGGCCTGGATACAGAGGACATTTTGATGTTTAACAGTTGCGGGGGACTGGGTATAAAAGATTAAGAAGTACAAATTGGTAGTTTCAAAACAGTCATGGGAATGTACAGTACAGTGCAGGAAATATAGTCACTAATATTGTAATAACTACGTATGGTGTCAGATGGGTATCGGATTTACTGGGGTGATCACTTTGTAAGTTATGTAAAAGTCAAAGCACTCGATTGAACACCTGAAACTAACATAGTATTGAACATCAACTGTAATTGGAAAATAAAAAAATATTAAAAAAGGAAATGTATCAAAGTTAGTGAGTAGCTATAAAGAGTTCACGGTGAGACATTACGGAGAGACAGGTCCAAACAAGGAGACAGCGCTGACCTAAGTATGAGGTTGTTTGCAATCTTTGGCCGCTACAGGGACAGGGAATTTGTGCAGAGTTGGGCTTGACTGAGGAGCTGAACGGAACAGGTGCAGTATGGATTCCCTTGCATGGGGCCGTCTAAGTTATTGGAGTGCTGAGGAAGAAATATGGTTAATGGAATAACCAGCCATCTGGGGCACACCACCTCACGAGGAGGGTTGGAAGTAAGTTTGGGAGGGTTTTGTGCCAAAGGGATGAGGACACGAAGAGGGAATCTGAGTATTTCTTTTACTGATTGATTGGGTCATGATCAATGCCCAATAGTGGGTTCATGAAATAATGCAAGTTCATGAAATAGTGGTACAGTGTCATCTTGCACTTCTGCCTACAAAACGATCTTGCTAAGAAAGTCAACTTCATTCTCATTTGCCTACATTTGTGTAACAGTCTAGCACCTGTAGAGCCAGACACTTGGCCACTCAGCCAGTAAGGGGCCGAGCCATGACCAAACCTGAATTTGTTTGCCTCCATACCTTACAAATCCACAAACCACTCAAAAGTGTTCTTACATTTTATTTTAAAGATAATAACATTGTAGATAATAGTATTCCAAAACCAGTTTGCTACCAAACTAAGTCTTTTTCAACAAACTACAAAGACAAATATTTCCTTTTACTTTTTAGCTTGATGAACTTCAAAAAATTACAGCATCCAGCCTCTTCTGATTTAGAGCCCACTTGATAAAAATATTACCGAGATTGTTCCATGTGCCTTGTGGGTTTATAATCCATAAATCCTTTATTATGCATTAGATGAGAATAGTAAAATGTTAGGACATATCCTAACTTAAGAATGAGAGACCTAAAGAAATATTTGAGGGCCCTATTTCGATCTCCTGCATATTAAATATCTGTGTGTATGTGTGTATATATATAATATACATATTTACACAGAAAGACTGTGGGCATCATTTTGGTTTGAAAGGCTTCTTCTGCTTTGTGTCCTTTTAGAAAATATGCAGTCACTCAGTGCTGCCTGTCAGAAGCTGCCGGAATAATTCTGGCATGTGGCACAGAGAGATACCGCTGCGATTTTTAGTCAAAGAAAGACTGTTTGAGAGCTAAATGGAGAAAAGTGTTGCCTGTGTTTCTGTTTTGTTTTTGCAAGATGAGGAAAACTAAAGTACAAAGAACATTTGTTCACTGAAAATGTCTAAAACTTCAGTGAAAAAAAAGAATTACTTCATTCCTCTGGTCAGACTCCAAACTGGGCAGCTGGGTCCTTGCTTTCTTCCTCCCCGCCTCCCCATCCACGGAGCACAGCCATGTCCCTCCTGGTGCCAGGTGGGGCCTGGGGCAGGGGGACCTGAGCCCACTGAGGGCATGGCCCTTGGGGAGCGAGGCGAGGAGGACGACTATTTTCTCTGACTCTGCAAACTCTCTGATTTAATCATTGCATAATTTGGAAGAACAAAGGCTGCTGTTTATGTAAGGTTTTCCCTTTGTTATTGTTCTTTGCCATTGGACAGCAGCTATGGTAAAAAGACAGACTATAAAACAAACCATATGGTTAACTATGGCTCCAATGAACTGATCAGATATATTGATCTATATAGAATCCATAAAACACAGGCAGGCAAATAACTGAATAACTTATAAAGGGTATAGAAGGATCCCTAACTATGAGGCTTATGGATATGTAATGCCCAGACGTGATTTTTTTTTTGCATAGAGAAAAATGGACTAAAGACCTTAGGTATCTTCAGTCTTCCTAGTGATTTATGATGTTGTAACATGACCCGCCTATACCCTCCCTGAGCCTGAAACTCCTCAGAGCTTCACCCCAGCAGAAGTGCATACGTGTGCGCCGGAAGTGTGCACTGGAATGGCCCCACCACAGAAGAAACTGCTGCAGTGGACGTAAAAGAATAGCCGCTACATAATTCCACTCGTTGGATGTTCATAGAGAGATAAGACTAACCAAAGTGATTATAAGGACGGGTGGTAATTGGGGACAGGAGTTAAAGGGATTCCTGAGGCTCCACATTTTAATGTGGCTCTGTGGCCACGTTCACCGTGTAAAAATTTGTTCAGCTATACAGTTGTGATTTGTGATACTTTCTGTACACGTTTTGTTACATGGTAGCATATTAATTTGAAAATTGTTCATGTTTCCACAATGCCAGCCTATCTGTTTGCAAACCCCACCCTCTGTGTTTGATACGGTTTTAGTGGCGTCGATTGTGGCGGACCCCACACATGTCTTGGGGAGGGGGGCCAAGCCTTCTCCCTTCTGACTCAACGGCATTTAGCACAATAACTCACAGGGGAAAGTGCCCAATACTGGTCTTTAAAATGAAGGAGCACATAAAGGAAGCTCTGACGTGGATTCCAGGCTCAGATAAGTTTAGAATTAGAAAATTATAAGTGGACTTTGTTGTTCCACAGCCAAGTGTAAACAACAGTGAGAGAAGAAATGAAGGTGTCAGCAGCAAGGTAAAGAGTGGCGCCTGGAACCCCAAAAGCCAAGCAATCGGTAAAACTGAAATCTGAACCACGCAGCCCAGGGACATGTATGTTGTCTGGCTTAATTTGAAAATAATGGCAAAGAATAACAGGATAAAAATCTTTAATTTGCTTTCTTTGGTATAGATGCTATGTAGGCAGACAATCAATAACACAATTATTTGAGTAAGTAGTAAAAAATATAATAACTCTCTTAACTGAATATGTGTGAAATCCATCCTGGATTACATTCACTCTACTACCTTGAACTACAGGTAGAAATTTTATTGTAAAATGTGCAATGCTGTTTTTTCCTAATTATTTTAATGTAGTTTATTCTTAAGACAAGCAGACATTGTATTCTGATTGTATTCCATTTCTCTGCCGAGTTAGAGCTTATTTCATATTTAATATAAGATCCCAGAACACATATGAGCTTCTACTCAGACACACCAGGGCACTGTTCTCTTCACACCTTTGCAATAATCACCATGTAAAAAACGCTGAATCCACCTTTCCTATTCAAAGTCAGTACAGCATAAGGATTAAATTTTAAAAAACCAGAAAGCATTTGTAAACTACCCTATCTATTGCCATTATACTCGTCCAGTAAGTCTTGGCCCACGTATTGATTATTCTATAGCTCTTACAAGGCTGTTTTCCCTGAGTCCCATGACCCTGAAAACCAGCAGAGGTGAACAAATCTCTTGGCCTTTGTGCTCTGGGAAAGTACTTACTACAAACAACCCCTGCGCCTCAGGCGACTTACAGGCTTAAGGTTGCCCCCTCTGTTAACCGAGGGCAAGGCCAAGCACAGCCCTTCCAAACCCCAGCTCTGAATCCGCTGCAGGACCTTAACTTCAGAGCCAAGCCCCCAGATTGCCAACACACAGAAGGGCAGGAGAACACAACCCTCTGCTCAGGGGTGGGGGCATGGAGCACATCTGCGTTCGAATCAGGAGGTGTCGCTTTGTGAACATCAGGTTAGCGTGTGGATTAACCCTCCACAACTCGGCACAGCCTTTTCTCAGAGAGCTGCCCCACATTGACTCCTTAATACACAAAGGAGTTGTGTGGAGTGTGGAACACAATGGTCCCTTGGGAAAAAATCATAATAGGACTTGTCTAAGGAGCCTCTAATTATCATCTGCTACTTAGGACAACCCCTCCTGCCTTTTCTGTTTGGATTCTCTCATCCCCACTGAGTACCCCTTCCTCTACCCCTTCCTCAGGTTTTGTCCCAGGCCTGGCAATCAGGCATTAATGAGAGAAGTCACATAACAGTGCTAATGGCCTCCTCAGAATATACAATTTCTAACCTTGGCTAAGTACTCAGCCCTACTCATCAATCTTTTTATTTATGCCTAATTGGCTTCTTTTCACATTTTCTGCAATGCCAATTATTTTTTTAACTCCTCTCAAGCCCTTCATCTTCCTTTAGACACTTGACACACACCGGGATGTTCCTGCTTTACCGGTCCCTGAAAAGGTCAAGGCTGGCGGCTCTTTGCAGGCCTTCCACCCCTCCCAGTTCCATTAGCATGATGGCCTACGTCCTCCCTGAGGGATCCCCCTCCTTGCCGCACGTGTTTAGAATCATTGTCGGTTTGATTTCGAGTTATTGTGTCTCACAATCCTCTCCCTTAGTGAACCCTGCAAGTTCTGGTGGCTCATACATTCTCGGATTCCAGGGGTCCAGCTCCTCCCATTCAGCCTGACCTTGACCTCCCCGCTTCTGCTCCTGGCTGTTTTCTCTTCCTTATTTCCACGGTATGGATTTGCACCTATGAAATTAAAGGCAGGACACTTGGAACAAACATGGGGACACATTCTGAAAAGAATTTGAAAGGTTCCCTTGGGACATTCTGTGACCGCTCTTTGACAGATAACAGCACAGTTGTCCGTGTCACCTGTCTGTATAAACATTATGTGTGAGAAGCAGTCTGGGGTTGCCTGTTCATTTGAATAAGAATGCATGGCTCCGTAGCTCTTTGGAATTTGGAAGGTGCAGCTGAGCAACCTGACACTGGAGAGAAATTTGCTACTTCAACTTCCTGATGTGTCAGGAACAGACTATTTCCTTGATGTTTTACGACTTCAGACTGACAACCGATAATAATGCCAGCAGGCTACGTGGCTCCTTTTTTTATTTTTTTTTTATTTTCATACTAGGTGTGCAAAAGCTTTTCCTAGAAGGGAAAGAAAAAAATCAGAAAGTACATTCTTGAAAGAGTTCAAAATTTGTAAAATTATGATTAAGAATTTAATTTTTCAAATGTATGCAGGAAAAAAAGCTGAGCATGCTTCAATGATATAAATAGGGACTGGTAGGCATCTGTGGTGACTGCCGTGTGAGCAGGTAAGGACAATGGGAACCTGTCAGGAAAGCCTGGGGGTGGGGGTGGGGACGTGCTGGGATGGTGAGAGGGGGCACACCTGGAAGCCTGGAAAAGAAGCCCAACTTCCCGAGATCACCGCATTCCCAGATAATGTCTGCAGTGCCTTTCAGAAGAGATGGGAGCATCTCTTAGGAACTTAGGAATCCATAAGTAGACTAAGCACAAAACAACTTCAAAATCATGTCTGGACATGTGATTTAAGAATAAGAGAACAGCCCTGGCTGGTTGGACATTGTCCCTGAGACCAAAAGGTCACAGGTTCGATTCCTGGCAAGGGCACAAGCCTGGGTTGCAGTTTCCATCCCTAGTCCGGGTGCATGCAAGAGGCAACTGATCCATGTTTTTCTCTCACATCAATGTTTCCCTCCCGATCTCTCTGCCTTCCTTACCCTGCCTCTAGAATCAATAAAAGAGAAAAAAAGACCAAGAGAAAGTTATGTTTATTCCCAGTCACGAAACACCATTTTTTCCTCTCCTTATAAATACCTCCTGTGGCAAATTCCACTCAACTTTGAAAACCAAATCTAAAGAATTGTTTGCAGTTGGCAGATGAAGAATGTATTTTTATATGTAATCAGGAACTTTTCAAAATATTGCAATATATCTAAGTAAAAATGAAAAGACATCATTCTTACTTATAGTTACCATAAACCGACTTTAAAATTAATATGTAAAACCTTGGGCCTATTTTGCTATAATTAATGTGTTTTTAGAAATAGATTCAAAGGGAACTTGGTTTATCCCATTTTTCCACAGAGGCTAACATTCGAGGCAACGAGGACAAATTTTCTTGGAGATAAAGATGCAATCAATGGGAGGAATTTTTCCCTTTTGGGGGGCCTCTGTAGAGGTATTTTGACATTTTGTGTGATACTGAGCCAGAAATTCACCATGTGCAAAATTCCATCCGTGCTGTCACAAAGGGTAAGGTTTCCTTCTTTTCTACAGCCATGGAGTACTCCGTCATGTAAACGTACGGCAGCTTTCTTACCCTCATCTATGGAGGGGCACTTGGGCGGTGTCCAGATCTCGGCTATTGCAGATAATGCTGCAATGAACACTGGGGCGCATATATTCTTTCTGATCAGTGTTTTGGGATTCTTAGGATATATTCCCACCAGTGGGTCATAAGGCAGCTCCACTTTAAATTTTTTGGAGGAAACACCACACTGCTTCCCACAGTGGCTGCACCAGTCTGCACCCCCACCAACAGTGTACTAGTTTTATTCTGGTGCTGTCTGTATGTGCCCATCTTTTAAATCTTATCTATAAGTTTTAAGCATCTGGTTTATTCATGAAACCCTGAAATGGATGATCAAGTGAGTTCCTACTATTTCTTGGTCACCAAAGTAAAGCAAGTAAATAGAAAAGACCTTTGAAGTTAAAATGAACATGAGAAACCATTCAACAGTATATTCAGATCATTAAGTGAATAAGGTGGTTGAAGAATTATTTTCCTAATTTTAGTTGTAGTTTATCTTCAAAAATATGTATGCCATCAATTCAACAAAACAACAGAGCACCCTTATGATTTAACCACAGTGTTTTATTTCAGACCACTTACATCTGTGGTAGTACTATTAATTAGCTATTATTATGATTATGTGATCAGAAATAGGATTTTATTGATCGGTGACTCTGCGACTGCTTTATGTCATTGTGTGGACATGATAAATGTGATCTTAGTGGGAACTGAATCTCACAATGACTTCTAAATCAATAAACATCATTTTTGAAGCAAAATAGCATTTGTGATTTATTTAAAATGTATCATAGGAAGTGTTAGTGCCAAAGGTGACTTAAGCTTGAGTTTCTACATTAACCATACATTCCCAGGCACTGCGTGTCATAGTCATCCTTCTCCAGGGAAACAGACGCAGTAGGACATATCTCTCTATCTCTGTATTTATATGTCTATGTACATGTTACTGAGGCTATTTCAACCCTAGGACTTGAGGGCAGTGTCAACCCCAAAATGGTACCCGTGGAGACCTAAATTGCTCACTCCAGAATCATCTGTACCCTGTATAGTAACTTACTGGTATAAAGGTATACAACACACAGAGAGATCCCCATAAGTGAAATATAATTTACTGTTAGGTCTTTCCTTTACAAAACCTGTTATACTGAGTCTTCCTAAGTTGCTGCCATTGTCTGCTTGCACAGGGGGATCAGATACAGCCATCTCCTTCACAGAGAAACTAAGACTGAGGAGATGAGGCAAAGCCGAAGTCGCCGGTATCCTGGGGCAGGCGGGGCACACACCCAGCTCTTTCAGCAGAGGTGCTGGCATCCCGTCCTTGTGGTAACTGGCTGCTTCTTCGGGATGGCAAGAGTGCACCTGTGAGTTTCTTTACCATTAGCATATACTCATTTATCATACAAACCAGCTGTAATTTATTAAGGAGAGGAGAAGACAGAATACTAAGCAGATAGGGTTTTTAATGATGTTTTAGTCACAAAGGGCTTGGAAGTTGAGAGTTTTGGCAGTGTGCGTTTCCTTGCCTGAGCAGTTCAGGGGCACTCGAAGCACCAGGAGGCAAAAAAAGGTGGGTAGTACTAACAAATTAAAATAAATCATTTAATATAAAAACGATAGTAAGTATCCTCAGAGACATCCTTTTTAAAAACAATGTAGGTGATAGCAGTGATAGAAATGCTTAAAATATAATGAGTTGGACACACTCATATTGTATCAAATATAAATTGGTATGATCTTATTGGAAATATATTTTAAAATTAAGTAACATACATATTAAAATATCCATATTCTTTGGCTTTGACTTAGTAACTGCATCTTCAGTACTATTTCTCAAGGGAAGAATAAATATAGAACCAAACCTTTTATAAGACTTTAGACATGTTTTAGTCTCAGAGTAAGTCTTAGTTAATGGTTTTATATGAACTATAATAAAATATATACTTCTCAAATTATTTATATAAAATCATAAGTTGAGAATAACCTAATTATCCCAAAATAGAATGAAGTAAATAAAAGTGTAATCAAACCATTACTCATTAAATTCTATTAAGAAAAATATTACATGGAATCACATGTATAACATTAAGGGAAGAGGAATTAGACAAAAAAGTATATATATACATGACATAGATAAGAAGATATACTATATAGACATTAATTTAAAATTTACGTGGAAACCACCTGAACAAAATAAAACATAAACTGATGTTTTCTTGGAATTGAAGATAAAGGTAACTTTAATTTTTATCCTGAATATTTTCTCTGTTTTTCAAATTTCTAAAATGATTGAGTACAATATCTGTAAATGCCATCTATCATTCTAGATAACTTTTACAGGAATTACAACGTCAATAAGTTTTTTCTAGGTTTTTTTTTTTTTTGCTGTCTTTCCCTTTTGAGCCTGTAGCTCCTTCCGTATTCTTCCCTTAAAAACATACTATAAAATAAGGTGAAGAGTGCAGTGAGGCATCATGGGGGTGAAATTCTCTCTAAGTGTTGCCGACACGGCTACAGAGGTGAGGACACTGTACGTCCAGCTGAGGGAGACTCACGAAGCCTCCAGTGTGCCGGGGACTGGGAAGACTGGGTCGGGGCCCCAGAACTGGGAAACTATGCAGAAAGAGAGGACACAGTGAGCACCACTGTCAGGCACGAACTCCCTGGGCTGCCTAGGACTGTGCCCCAGGCGCAGTGAGGTTTCTGGTGGAGTAGCTGGTGGATTTGCCTCTTCCTTACGGGCTTCAGCTTTAGGGCGAGGAGGCCTGGGCTGCTTGTCCAGGTCCTCAGCATAGGAGCTGTGCCTGCACTCTCCTCAGTCCCCAGCCCACTCACCACACCCCCGCTTAAAGGCAGAGGGAAGGAAGATCATCTTAAATACACCACAACATGACACTGTCACTATGAAATATGCTTAGAACTCAGAAGGCAGTCAGAACACACAACAGAACACACAATTTTCCTTATCTGACTATTGGTTTTAAATTTATTTGGTGTCTTAATTTACTTATGAATTGTCTTCATAATATTACAGAGCTCTTTCTGGTCCTAAGTCCAACCTTCTCTTTGACGTTTGAAGGTCTAGGGAAGAAAATCTAAGGATGATAATGACATAATATTAAGATTTGACCTTGCCATACTTAATATTTGCAGATAATGACAAAATAGGAATTCTGAAAAGGAAGAAAGATGAAACACTTGTCATTCTAGAAAATCGATTTCTAAATAGAAATATTTTTATTTTCATGTAATTTTTACTTATTTTATTCCCCTCCCCACCACCTCCTCTCTGGCACCTGTTCTCTGTATCTGTGGGTCAGTTTCCATTTTGTTTATTCTTTTGTTTCATTGTTTTAGATTCTACATATAAGTGAGATCATACAATATTTGTATTTCCAAAAATATTATTAAAAGGAAAACAAAGAAAAATTAATGGATGCATAATTTATCTATAAAATGTCATAGTTTATAGACTATCCTAATAAAACTTTAATAAAAGAACTTTTGTTATAATTTGAAATGGAGAATAATATTTGAGAAGATCAGAAAGGAAGCTACACAATTAAGCTGGATAAATGTTTCATAACAGTTGAATGGCATCGAATCCACGATATTTAGGATGCCCTTTAGA
Source organism: Sturnira hondurensis (assembly GCF_014824575.4). Classification (NCBI taxonomy): domain Eukaryota; kingdom Metazoa; phylum Chordata; class Mammalia; order Chiroptera; family Phyllostomidae; genus Sturnira; species Sturnira hondurensis. The sequence continues at coordinate 11,488,731 of NW_028091156.1, forward strand.
AACACAGAGGGAATAAGACAGCAATTTCTGCTGGAGAGAAAATCAAATTCTCCCACTCGAATGTAAATGAACTGAGGATTTCCCTGAAAGCTTTTAATCCACTCCAGGAGTCAATCTTCTTACAGGGAGAGCTGTCCTATTATTCAGACATTCGGAGTAAAATTCCACCCGAATAACAGCGGCTGCATTGTAATAAGAAAGTAAGAACCGGTCTGTGTGGGTCAGTTCTGCCCCTGTGATGGCGAAGGGGGTCTGTGGTACAGGCCATCCCCCAACGGCAAGCCCCTTCTCATCGGAGGGCAGAAAGGGTCCTTTCTGGTTTCACTCTTCTAGGGCCACCCACTGTGGGTCAGTGTGTGAGGGGTGGATTTTAGAGTGTTCCTTTGGCTCCTGACACAAGTGTGTCAGGACTGTTATGGAGCACACGGGACCCCAGGTAAAACCGACAGAATCATTTCAAGATCTCACAATTAAACCAGGATGGCTGGCACGCAGGTAGTCCCTTCAGGGCCCGCAGAATCTGGAAGAATGTAAAACATGTATTTCGTCTGGGTTTGAGACGTGCAGTGCAATCTTTTAAAGGGACAATAATAATGCATCAGTGATAACGCTGACGTGTCTGCCGTGGCCATGGACGTCCCAGACCCCAGCTTTCCCTCCGGGCAGGACTTCAGGGCTCTGCCGGTGTCAGCTGACGAATCAGGCGGGTCCCCAAGCACACGCTTCCTTTGTCCTTAGCTCATGCTCCTGGGTGTGAGACCTGCCACAGGCACCAAACTCTCTTGTCATCGCCTGCCCATACCCTCCCAGAGCCGTCTGTCCTGGGCCACAGAGGGAAATGGGCTGTGCAGACAAGGGGGGTGGTGGGAGCTGTTGTCGTGACCATAATGAGACTGTTTATACAGGACAGTGTAACAATCCTCTGATCAGCTTTAGGGCAATGTTTCTGCTGAAAGCGTACCTGTATTTGGCCATGATCTGACTTGCAGCCGACTCTAGAGGAGGAGGGAGTAGGAAGCAGCCCAGGCCCGCTCAGGGTGGCAGCCGAATGTCTCCTACTAATGGAGGAGACTGTGGCCGGCGAGTGCTCTGGGTGGTTCATCTCCACGTCCTGAGCATGAAGCACAGCGTGGAAAACAGTAGGCCCTCCCAGAATCTAACAGCTTATTTACTGTTTATACATAATACGTCTTTACTGTATTTTTTGGACCGTAAGACACACCTAGGTTTTAGAGGAGGAAAATAAGAAAAAAAATTGAAGCAAAAAATGTGGTAAAATATTTAATAACATAAATAACATAATATTTCACCAATGTAAATGTAAACAGAACTCAACAGCAGCATTAACAACCATTGTTCCTCCCAAATTTGGGGTGGGGGAGTGAATCTTATAGCCCAAAAAATACGGTAAGCACCTCATAAAAGGCTGGGTTTGTGCCAGGAGTGATAATCCTACAGCACTTATATTTAACATTGATGCCATCTAGTCAGAGGCTACCCACAGGCTCATTAAACACTCTGGGGTTTATGAATGGGGGTTTATCTTAATTTGTAAGGTTTTCAAGCAGCTGGAATGAAGAACTCCTTTTCAGAATAATACAAACTTGACCCCATTTTAATGATGCAGCCAAACAGTTTTTTGAGTACTCGAACAGTTGTAATAATAAAACTCCTAAAATACGCATTTGACATTTCCTCTGAAGCACACTTGAATGTCGCTATGCCATTTTCAAGTCTTTTTTTAAGAGGAACTATCTGATTGTGATGGTGTGCGCTAAATAAACACATCTATGCATTCGCTTTATAATAGAATTAGCCAAAATGGGAAGGGAGCTCCCATTTCCTGCTATGCAGTGTTGCCGAATAACATGGTTTGGCCTCTGCATCTAGCTGACCTTTAAATGCATATTCAACATCTTGCAAAAACACCCCACAAAACAATAGAATCCATCTGTTCTCGGCTGCATAGAGGGGACTCCTAATTGCCCCCCACATTATGTTCTGGGTTTGTGGCCACACTGACAAGTCCAGCCCCTGGTGCATGTTGGAATCCTGGGCTGTGAGATACAATTCCCATGAAGGGTTCTGTAAGAAAATCTGACGCGTTGTCCCAGGTAGGAAAAAGGAGGCAGGTAGATAGATAAATGGACAGACAGACAGACAGCCCTCTGTATCCATGGGTTCTGCATCCAGGAATTGAAAGAACTGCAGATGGAAAATATTCAGAAAAAGTGCGTTGTTGTTGCTGATGTGAGCTATGTAGTTAGACCTATGGTGGTTGTGTCCAAGTAGGTGCAACCTTCTTCCTTCTCATCATTCCTTAAACAACACAGTATAACAACTATGCACAAGGCATTCACATTGCAGTAGGCATTAAAAGTAATCTCAAGATGATTTAAAGTACACAGGAGAATATGGATAAGTCATATGCAAACATTACACCATTTTATATAAGGGACCTTTGCATCTAAAGATTTTGGTATCCACGAGGTTGTTGGTACCAATGCTCCATGGACACCAAGGGAAGACTAGATGGATGGATGGATGGATGGATGGATAGGTTGTTACATGGGTGGGTGGATGATGGATAGATAGATAGACAGATAGAAGATAGATAGATAGAAAGTAGATCCTTACTAAATTATTATCGCATTCGGTTATTTTAAGAAATAAAACATAAATTATAAAAATTCATTCCTATTGAAGGCCCAGATTATTCCTTAGTGGGCTCTATGACTCATTTTGGCCTTAGACTTTTTTAAATAGTGACAAATTCTGTCTTGGTAATGTTTATGTGAATGGTTCTACGTGACTTGGCCAAGTTAATGAATTTGACCATTCACATTAAAGGTAATGGACTGATATCAAAGCTGAAGTAGAAATGAAAATCTAAATGTCTGAGTGAAATACAGATTTGAATATCCAGCTGGTGATAATATCACTCTAAGTTAAAATTAGTTTTAGTTCCTCAATATGTATGATTTTGACCTTTTCCAGAGTTCTCTTATGCAATTCATTTTATCTTTAATGAGAGAAGAATGTTACACGATTTTTAAAACTCAAGAATCATAGATTTCTGTCTCCATATTTTACTTTGTAGCTCAGCTCAAACAGGCAAAATGATTGAGTGGTTAATTATTTTTCTAGTTCTAAGTTGTATAATTATTATCTATGATTTTTAATCAAATATTTTATGTGATTAATTTTATTGAACATTATTTTATTAGTAGGTCTTTGAATTTTCTGAATTTATTTAGAAAAATCCAACCCATTAGGAACTCCAGCCTGATAACTGCTTTCTTGCCACATCTACACTACAACCAGCTTTTTCAAAGTGCAACAGAAATATAAGCAGGTAGAGGACACAGAAATGTGAGCAGGTAGAGGATTTGAAGGCAAAACTATGACGTTAATAAAGGATACAGCTTTCAAATATGCTTGCAAAAAGAGAAAACGTTAGGAAATTCCTGAAATGCAAAGAAAATATAAAATATCAGTTGCTTTCACCTTCAGTTAAAGCGCTTTTTTTTTTTTGAAGTTGCCTTGCTGAAGCTTGAAATATATAACAAGAGATCAAAGGTGTCCTTTAAAACTTTCCTGTACCGGTGCCAGGAATGGAGAACAGGGGCGGCTTCCTTTCCAAACTCCAGCAAATGCATCTGAGGCCCTGGCAGCTCAGGCGGGTTCGGGAAGCACACACACACCCTCTCTCACAGTGGCAGCTCGAAATGAATGCATTCCCCAGCGAGAAAGATCTCCTCGCTCCCTGCCAACCTGCAAATAGTCCCTTTTTATAGATACTCAAAATTATCTTTGCATGCACAATTTAAACACGTCCAAGAATATGTATGGCTTCTAATGATATTTCTATGAAAGATTGTAATTAGGGCCTCAATTACATGGTGAAGCATAAAGGAAAATACATGTTTGTATTGTCAGTTACTTGAAAGAATGAATTAATGGGCATCAAGTTATGGGTAGTTGAATAATACATCAAAGATATTTTAGATAGCTAGTTTGGAAGTACTGAATATATGACAGTGTGCTCAGACTATTTTAGAAAATGAGAACTGTATGGAAATAGTGACTATTTTGTGTTTTGACAGTTATAATATCATTAACAGAAATAATTAAAGTTCTGTAAGGGATTTTTAAAATTGGCTTAGATGATATTACTTAATTTACAAGTATACAAATATGAGGTAATGTATTAAACTTTAGAAAAGTTTGTAACATAGAAGAAATAGCAGAAAATGCTATTTGGTATTTGTTTTGTTTTTTAATATTCAGCTTTCTGTTACATACACTCTTAAAGATAAAAAACAAGAAGCTATCTGCATATGAATAAGTATTACTTGGCATTTTGTATTTAATTCACAACTTATTCCAGGACTTTTTCTTTAGAATCAATTGATGTTAACCCCAAGACTACAAATTAAAATATTCTTCATCACTGATTCATTTATTTTTTTTTCTTACAGAGTTTTCAATTAAGTTGCAGGGATGATTAAGCAAAATAAATTACTGGCACTGAAAATCAATTTAAGAGGTGTTTTCATTTCATTTTCTAGTAAACAATTAACTAGGTATTTGAAATATAGACAGAAGATTAAACCCAATCCACACATATGTAAGGTTGTCAGAAATAAACTATAACTCAAAAAATAATTGTTTGCCAAAATAGATGCTCTCAACAATCAAAAAACTGTCTGTAAGAAGGATCGGTCTTTCAATTTTAAATGAATTCTTTTCAACTATTACTGTGATTTAATTGACTTGCCTTCTAATACAGAAACTTTACAAACAAATACTAGCGTGCGTGTGTTTAAATTGTGTCTGGACTTCACAGGATTTCTTGGGTGTATGGTTTGTTTGTTTTTTGAAAAATTTGGAAAAACCTCAGACATTCTTTTTTGAACTACCATTTCTACAGCATTCTTCCTCCTTGTTCTGTGAGGCGACGTGCAGCTGTTGGTGGTTACACTGTAGACTGGTGCTTTCTGCTCTTTCAAAGATAGGTCCCCTCCTCTTCTCTCCCTCCCCTGCCCTTCCCTCTATCTTCCTTCCTCCCTCCCTCCTTGTCTTCCTGTCTTTCTGTAATGTTTCCTTAAATGTGTCTACTTGACGACAAGTCACCCTTACGGATTCAAAGAAACTGACTTTTTGAGACTTAAAATGGCCCTGAAGTCACCAGGTGGCCTCCAAGCTGAAAGTGAACTTGGAAAGTCATACAGCTGCTTAAGGAGGCGCATTTCCCGGGGTCCAAAGGACAGTGTGGCAAATGCGGTCATGAAGAAAGATGACCCACACAGGAGACAGAACACAGAATACACCGAGATTTGTCAGGGTGCAAAACCTGAGGCAAGATGTCTTCTCTGTCCCTGGGGGCATGCACCCCCTCCAGGTTTCTGCAGCATGATTCTGCCTTCATCCTTGTCTTCCTGGTCTCCCTCCTTCCCTTTAGATGGAGGTTTCTGTCCTCATGATCGTGTTTCTATTTCCTCTAATTACACAGAAGTCCATGACATGGGTCTTGATGCTACGACCATAAGGGACGTTTGATTCTCTTCTGCTGTGCAGTGACACGGGTCTTTTCAACGGGAATAAAGAATGACCTGAAGGATCTCTGGTGAATTTAAATGGTCAGTGGTCGAGATTAGGCCTCTGTACAAACCTGTCACTTCTCTTTATTCTAGGAATGAAGAATAAAAGTTGGGTGGGACTGCCCTCCCCAACTCCCCAGATGTTAAGGCTGGCTAAGTGATTTCCTTTCCCAGGGACACGCAGCGGGGAGCCCACTGGTCACTTCTGGAAAAATGTTCTAGACTCACGGCTGGGTTGGCCATATTCTCACTTTCCTTCCTTCTTAAGGACCGACCATATTTCTGGAAGGGTGCATCCCAGAGTCTGATTGGCAGAAAGAGGACAACATAGAACATGCACCTAGCTGAACTGTGCTTGCAGACACAGTTGTTTTCACCATTTTCGGCCACTGACATTTGGAGTAGATATGTACCACAGCAAAATACACCCATCCTTGCTCACCTAATTCTCTTCCCTCAGGGGTGCTCAGCCTCCCTAAACTTTAAATTTTCCCAAATCGGTGCCATGAATTATGATGCTACTCATTTTAATGGAGCTTGTTTTTTTAATCAACACAAGATTATGGTACTTCTCCCCTTCAAACTCATTATTTTACTAAGTCATCTAAGCTCTCACACACTGTTTTTTTCTAACATGAGAATGTCAGCCATTGATTCCATTTTCATAATGAGCTATAATTATCCTATATTAAAAAAAGATTTTTACTTTCTGATGTCAGATTATTGTTTAAAAAATGATTTCCCACTGAACACAAGGGTATAATTTAATTTCTGCTGACATGATAAACTATATGAGTTCTGAATAAGTAGTTTATGAATGACAGCCAAACAATTAAGTTAAATTATATCCTAAAGATTTATTCCAATAGAATAAATGCTTTAAAAAAACACATTCTGGTGAAATTCAAATAATGTATTTCTTTTGTAAAGGCCAATGAGGCACATTATCATCCCTACAGAGTCATGACTGCATAAGATTTAGAAAGTGTAAAAGATATTTATGTGATGAGGGAAGAATTAATTTTCACATAACTAATACATGTGTATGGCAATACAAGGATTTTCCATGTATTGCCCTCTTCTTAATTTTTCTTTACACTTCAAAAGTCTTTGTAAAAGTCACAGAATATATCATATAATACTGTTTTTTATTTCTTTAATTAAAAGTCAGAAGAATCACAACATATACTGAGAAACCCTAACGTTTACTACATTACAGTGGCTTGTAAGTAGATCACGTAACGTCAAGCAAGAAGTCAAATCACATGATCATTTTCTAATGAGGAAGGTGCCTGGCCTTCTGTGAAGGTTATGTTAAATCAATCCTTTTACAATGAGCAAGGAGCACTTTCCATAGCAGTTACATGACACCGCACGATATACTGGTGGTACTGCTTTCTTTGGATGCACACATGCTGCCATCAGAGTGCATCAGGACCCACACTGTGGTCTTCCCTCCTTCTGCAGAGCTTTTCATTATACACCCTCCTTTCCATATCATTTCTAGGCCTTTAATCTACAATAGCTCCTTCTTGTCTAATCTTATGTCCTTTTCCCTTTATTGCTGCCATTGTCTTCCTTATAGACCCATGAGGTCTGCTTAAAATTTCATCAATGGGTCTTCATCTCTGACACACAATCCAAAACTTACAGTGGGGTGCACAATATAACTTAAGGTGTGTTTGTCAGTCCTTTCACACCTGGTCTCCCATGACTCCATGGTGTGGGAAAAATGCAAGCCAATCACAAGGTCATACATGCACGTCAATGAATCTGCTGATGGACATTCAGGTTAGTTCTATATCTAGGCTGCTGTGAATAACCTGCAATGAACTCAGGAGCATAGGCCGCACTTTGAAGTCCTGACTTCATTTCCTCTGGGTATACACTGGGAAGAGGGATTGCTGGGTCATATGTAGTCTGACTTTCAGTTTTCTGAGGAACCTCTATACTGTTTTCCACAGTGGCTGGATCAATTTGTGTTTCCGCCAAAAAAATGCACAAAGTTTCTCTTTTCTCCACCTCTTTGCCAACACCTGTTATATCTTGTCTTTTCCATGGAGCTGAAAGTTAAAAGTGAGCCTTTCAATGTAAAATCTCAATCTGCCAGCCAGCCATAGCATATGGTCAGAACAAACCTGCAGGGCATACAAGATATGGGTAGCATTTTTTTTGCCAACAAGACCAACTTGAATGTTATATTATTTACTTATTTACTGTATATGATACCCTGTCGCAAAAAAGTATACAAAAACCTCTCTCAGGAGCCTTTGTTGCCTGGTGTTTCTTTTCCTGAACTAGTTGAGTTTTGACTTTTATGTGTGTGTGATTTTCTCACTTACTCACTTCCAAAGAATTTAAAATTATACGAAGTTTCAGAAAGAATTCAGCAACAGCTAGGACCCACACGGGCGGGTTACTCAAAAACTGAAAGTCCACAACTTGTGGACTGCCTGGGCTGAGTCATGAAAGCTGTGGTGAGTAGAGTTGCATATGGTAAATGTATGCTGAGTGGGAGGAAATCTTAAAATTCGACCTCTTTACTCTGCGACCAAACTAATGAGAGAGAAGCCTGAGTGGGGAATGGAAATAAGCCTTTAAAATATAGAACCAATAAACTTTTATATTCATGGAATGATAAAGCCCAGCTAAAATTTGCGGCATAAACACTGTGTGTGTCACAGATTTGCTAACCTGCGCCGATATTATTTCATATTCTGACCCAACTTGCTGTGGTCAGATGGGTCAGTTGGGGGTTCAACATTTGTTGACATTTTGAGAAAACCTTCCCTCATAGTATCCACTTTCAGGAGGCAGAATTCAGTTCTGGCCAAGCTACATAACCCCCCAAACTCCTTCACTTTCATCTTCATGAGTTCCAATATACGACTATAGGAGAAGAGGAAAGATACACCTTTGCAAAAGCTGGAAACTCCGTGTGAACAGAATCCGTTATCTCCGCCGCGACTACAGGGAAGCGCTACAATGATGAATGACTTTCATTTCCCCTACTTTCCTCTCCTTAGCATTACAAATTCTCACCCGGGAACTCAGGCCTCCTGTCTGACACGCCGAACTTCTTGGATGGAAAAGTCCCCCACGGGAGGATTTGAAACTTCCTGTCAGTAATAAATCAGAGCAACTTTAGTTGGCTATAATTTCTGTCATTTCCTAGCCTGTACAGCACATTATTGTAACCAGTAATTCTGACTTAAATAAGTATCTTCATCATTGAATAGTTGCTTCACATTAAATGACAAATCTCTCATTATAAAATAGGGAGTTCCCTTTTTGAAGGTATGAGCCCTGAAGGAGCAGAATCTAAGAATCTAAAACTCCTGGATTTTACCATCTGAGCTTTAGTTCAAATTTGGGGTGGCCATGTTTTAGCCACCTGAGGTATAGCAAACCTCAGACAGAGCAGGTTTATTTTGCCAATACAAAACGTAGAAGTAACATATTTTTGTCCCTTGCCTTCAGTTTTACATGAAAATCACTTTAAACAAAACAAACACCCCCCACCCCCGGGGAGATAGTGATTTAAAAGAAACGTAGATGAACAGGTATCATGCTAGAAATGTAAAAATCTGTATTTTTATGTATCAGTTTTCATAATTTTCAGCCTCTTCCCCCCAAATGATTGCAGCATGCTTGTTGAGTCAGTGGGGAGCCTGGAAACCAAGGCTTCTGCTCCGCGTCCTGGAAACAGAAAGCTCTGTCAGGCAGCAGTCCTCTGCCTTGCCCTTGCATAAGGGAAAATAACTCGCGCAGAAATGAGGAGAGTAGCAGCCCCAAAGTGCACAGTTTCTGCCTGGCCCGATAAACAGAGCTAGACTCTCCCACTTGACACCTGAACTCAGAGGGAAGGAAAGGAACCATGACCCGCTCAAGTGGTGCGCTGGGATCTCCAGCAGGGAGAGCACAGTGCGAGGTCCTGCAGATGGTGGGTTCAGCTCAGAGCAGACAGGTATTGCCAAGAAAACATGCGTGCACCTGTTGAAGACAAACTGCCTCATGCATCAGCATCAGTACAGAGAGAGCCCTGTTCCTGATATTTCTGGTAGGGTCACCTCCATGGGTTATGCCTGATCTGAGCAGAATTTCCATCATCCCATCCCCTCTTTCCCCACCAACATTCAGTTGAACTAATTTAAAAGTAACAGCCTGCAAATGTTCAGGAAGAAAACAGGTTATTTTGGTGGGGGGACCTTGTGAAGTCAGCTAGTTGTGCAAACAAAGGCAGGCAGGGGAGAACGGGAAGGGCTGTGTGTGAGGGACAAGGCTTCCTGTATTTCTATGTGAACCTGAGGCACAAAACTCAGGATGGGAAGGCATGCAGTAACAGTGATGCTAAAGCACACAGTTGTGTTTGAGGTGTGCAGTAGCCACGCAGCTGTGTCCCAGACACCGTGGTCTCCAGCACTGCCCGATGCCCAGCTCAGTGGCACCCTAGAAGGTCACCTGGCCCCTTGTCTTGGTCTCTGTGACAACAGCATGAGGCTGGGGAGGGTGTTAACCTGTTTCCACAGGTGGTGGTTGCCTCTGGAACAGGACCTATAGGACCGAACACTGAATGTACTTCTATGCAGGCTGATTAATGTGGTGGCAGCCCCGACATGCCCTGCAGTGTCCGCCTGTGTCCACTGTTCGCATTCCAGCACAGGAAAAGGGATTTTTACCAGCTGACTTTGACTGCTTGAAAAAACATTTTACACGTAAGGAAGTTTGTTTGTCAGGGACGGGCTTGTGATGGGTAATCGTGTTTCAGAGGCATCTGTGATTAAATAAATACTAATACTAGAAAGATGAGTTTTAAAATTGAATCGTAAAAAATTGACATCGGGACTTTATATGATAAGTTTCCTCTCTTCCCTAGAGAAGTCTTTGTTTGTTATGGCACATGTACAGATTGAGCGAGTATTATATAACTCAGGTTCTGATCTAGGTTCAAATCCTGGCCTCTCCATTAATCCTGGGAAATTCCTTGCTTTCGGTATTCTGTTAGTTTTTGTCATCTGTAAGTACAGATCATAATAGTCCCTCAGTTATGGGTACGTTGGGAGGATTAAATGTGTTCATGCACATCAGCTATTCAATAAATGTAACAAATTATTATAATTAACATTGCGATCACTAGTAGCTTTTGATAAAAATTATAATGTTTTCAAAATGCTCAACACAGGATATTATGTAAATATAAGCAAAATAAAAGGCCAGTTGCCTATATAGGCATCCATAATATTGTTTTAATTACTTCAAATATGCAAATGTGTAAAATATAATCAATTGAAGTATTAACATATTAGCAATAATTGTCTCAGCACTAATTCAATTCCACACTGATGTGACTGGAGTTCAAGGCAAGAGACGTATATATATAGTGGAGGAAAGCCCACGCAGAGCCCTCTAAACCAAGCTGAAGGGTTTTTATAGCCGAACTAAAATCCGTGCAATCAATTCAATGCTTTTCATCCCGGAAATGAGGGTGTGTTAGAAGGACTTTCTGGGGATACACACAGAGACGGAGGGGTGTGAGCAGTGAGTTCACTGGGCTGTGTGCTCCCTCTGCAGAAGCTGTGTGTGAAAAGATAGGCGGGATTGTACAGTGGGACAGAAGCTGACCTACCAGGCTCAAACCTCCAAACAAAGCAAAGAAAAACAAAAGAAAACAACCCTTAAAACTATTTCTGAAATTTGGTTTTGATGGCAAGGGAAGAATGCAGTATGTATCATAAAAAGTACAGGCCAAAACAATTTCATAAACAAATCTGGTCCTTCCCTAGAACACAAACAACCTCTTCCAGTCACTGCTCCTTACTGATGGCCATGTCCCAGTCTCCAAGGCTGGGGCAGATTTGACGGTTTCTTTGTTTTGTCAGTTGCTGAGTGCGATGAAATTACATTGTGTTATTTTACTTCCTGGAACAACACCTAATAATAGGTTTATTGACCATATAGATATCAGTATGTTGTGAAGTTTCCATTTTTCCAAGTATTTTGTCCATTTTTCTAAGAGCTTTCTGTCGTTCTCTTAGTTATTCATAGAAATTCATTATATCTTGAAGGATAAAAGTATCTTATTGAATAAATGTGCTAGGATTTTCTTGGAAAATCTAAGATTCTTCATTTTAATGTCATTTAATTTGTCCTACTTTTATCCTGTTAGCACTTTCGTGTCCAATTAATGTGGCATATTCCAAAGTCGGAGATATTTTCCTGTGTATGGCACTCAAAGACCAAATGCCCTTTCCTTTCAAATCGGGACCAGCAGCCCCTCAGACACTGTGTGAGCTAGGGCAATATACTTTTTTTCATGCCTGTCCAATGGACCCAGTACCATGTATTGAAAATGACACTACACCCTACTCACAGGCCCAGTCCCCTACTCCGACCCTGCACCACTTTCGTGTGTCATTGATTAGGTGACACATATGTGTCACTCAGCTTTCACACTCTCTGTTGCAGAGGTCAGGGTAGACATCTTTGTGCTGGGACAATTACGCCTCATACTACTGCTGCTCTCGCTCTGTCTTTTCCATTTTCTTGAGGATTGACTTTTTAATTTTAGCTCTTTTAGATCTCTTACACTTTTAGATTTAACTTTTCATTTTTTGTAAAAAAAAAGTCCAACTTAGGTATGAATTTGGATTGTAGTGAATCTATAGCTGAATTCTTTTTCTACCATAAACCTGATCTATATAAGCCCACTTAGTGTTTCCATGAAGAGATTTTACATATTATTTATTAATATGATTTCTAGACTTTGGCTTTTTAATTTTATTGCAAATAGTAAGATATTATGTTTGTTTATTGATATTATTTATAAAAGGATTTATTTTTTCTATTGGCTTTATGTCCAATGACTTTGCTAAGACACATATTTATTCTAAGTTTCCTGCTTTTATTATTTTTAGGTATCCAATTAGATGGTCTGGGAATGTGTCTTCCTTCCCAACTTTTACAACGTTTTTTCTTCCCTTGGCCTGTTAGTCTTGCTAGACCCTCCGTTACAATGCTCAACAAGAAGGTGTGATCATGGGCACCCTTGCTTCGTTTTCTACTTTTGGTGAACATGTTTAATAATTTAGTATTTCACAGTGAGCAAAGGAATTGCAGTAGGTTCTTATACACAGTCTCATTCAATGAGAAAAACTTTCTATTTCTAGTGTGCTTAGAAGTTATTTTTTAAATCATGATTTGCATGTTGTACTTAGTCAAATACACTTTCTGCATAGGTTAAAATAATTGTTTTTCCTTTACTTCTCCCTATTCATGTGAAAAACTACACTGAGTACTTTTCCAATGTGAAACCAACAATACGTAACAAGAATTCGCATCCCTTGATTGTGGTATACATGCAATGTTTGAGGATATTTCTTGAAGTTCTCCCACCTGTGTTCCTAAGAGATATTTTCATTCAAAGTTCATTCCTAGCCCCTCCCCAGGATTAGGTCATCAGCTGAACACCTGGCCCCCAGAGGGGCAGGGGAAGAGACGGCACACGGCTCCTACTACCTGACACCAAAGGGCCATTTCTCAGGAAGAGCAGAGTCTGTTGGACAAAACCACTGGCCAAACCCAGTTCCAGTGCCTGACTCCCCTGCAAAGAGGGGCACCTGGGACTTAGTGAGCATTGTCTGTCTCAACCCATCTTCTCCCTCCTTCTAGTTGCCCCATCCTCTGGTCAAAGTCCAATTTAACATGCTTTGTCAGTGTTACTGGGTTTGCTCAGCATTACATTTAAGTTTTTGGTATACTGGGATGTTATTTACTCCAGCTAGCATACTTGAACTCACTCTGTGTGGCTAGATACTTTCTTCACACATTTACAATGCCTTCTAATCCATACTTTTTGACTTAGAGCACTGGACGAATCTTGAGTTTAAATTCCTGATATAACATGTACCCTCTACACTGTATGGTTTAAAGTCATTTTCCTTGGATATATTAAAAATGCAACATAAATCCCTTCTGTTTTTAAGAGTATGTTTGTAACCTTAAAATATTAAAATATAAGAGGAATATTATTCCCAGTGAATGTAGTGTGTTTCATTGATTTCAAGAAAATCATATTATCAAGAGACCATTAGGCAATGGACTCCGGCTCTCCTCTGCTTTCAACCCTGAGCATTATGATTTTTGCCTTTGGACTTATATTTAGAGGTTTAAGCCTCTTTCTGTTAATCCTACTTCATAATATACTGGCTTCTTTAAAAGGAGTCTAAGCCATTAAAATAATGCGTTCACTTTAATGAGCTTGTGGAGTTAAATTTTTCAATGCTTTGTAACCCAACATTTCATGAGAAAAATATTCCTTTTGCATTTATAAAACTATTAACATATGACTTCATTTAATTTACAGTACTCCCTGGTGGGAAAGTAGCAACTAAACCAATCACAAACAGGAATTATATTGTTTTTAGAAAGTAACTTGAGAAATAAGCTTTTAAGGGATAGACACCCTGCCACCCTCCCCCTTTTCTTGTCTCACTCACATGTACTAAAGACCATGTTTGAACAGGTGCTCTGCTGGGCACACACACACTCACGATGTAATCTCAGCCCTCAGGCAGATAATAGTCTATGAGGAAAAATTAGCTTTGTCACAGAGACACTAACTCAAAGCTGTTATCAGTTCTGCACCCGAGATAGAGAGGGCCCATTAATGGACAAGCTTATGGGACCCGGAAGGATAAATGAAGAAACACGTTTCCTTTATGCCTTGGTCACATTTTAAAGTTGCATTTGGTGTCTTTATGAACTTTTCCATCACCTCGAAGAACTTGAGGTTTCGGGGCACTTCTGAGCCATTTTGAAATTCCTCCCATGTACTTTGCCTTTTCTGCTAGCGTCAGTCACTGGGTGATTAATGCTTGTTCATTAAGCAACGTTACCTCGGCCAGACTTTTTGTGCATGAACAACAAAAGAATTACCAGGAATATCACTGTTTAAAATTTTCAACACTTCCTTTTTATCAATTAAAACCCATATTTTATATGGCGTGCCAATTATCTACCTTAAGTTACTACATATAGTATGTACAATGCATACTATGAATGTTAAAAAGTACTACCTAATTCTCAGAACAAATCCAATACCTTGTTATTAATTTATTCTGGGATCAATTATTTCCCCGGGTATTCAGATTTCTCTTTCTCTAATCTTCAGGCTTCCCCTAAACATTTTTTGTTTGTTTATTGTACTTCTGACTTTTTAAATGGCTCATTCATCATTCAACATTCATTCATTAAACAATTTTAAAATAAGGTAATGTGTATGGGACTTTGTATGTTCTTTGTTTGAATCTCTTTATTAATTGCTACTTATATCCTTTCAGGAAATATTATCTTCGTACTGATTAAGTTGTTGGACTTATTTATTCTGAGCTGCCTGGTTAAGGATAAATAATTCAAGTTGGTTTGTGACCTATCACCTCTTCAATCACTAACCAATACCATTTCTTTAACTATTTTGCGATGGGTTAAGCCAGTAAGCTTCAGACTTTGCTGTGTGTTAAAATTATCTGGGATATTTATTAAATCATTAGAGCTGAGTGTGGTCCCAGGTGCATCACAGAGGTGATTTGGAAGAAGACCATCTTTAAAGATGAGCTAAGAATAATTATGTGTGACTTCATCATTAATTCGTCAAATCTTTTTAATATCATAACTATAATTCACCTCAAGTTCGAATACTATGGTGGGCTTGATAAAGGACTTCTCAAAGATGGCCACATCCTAATCCCTTTGAATGTGTGGAAAGGGGAAATGAAGGCTGCTAAGTAACTGACATTAAAAGAAGATTATCCTGAGTTATCCAAGTACACCCATGACATCACAAGAGTCCTTACAAGGGGAAGAGGGAGGCTGAATGGGAGAGCTGGAGGGAGTTAGCTACAACTAAGGAAGGAAGCTGGAGAGACGCAGCATCGTGGGCTGTGCAGATGAAGGAAGGGGCCGGGAGCCCAGTCTGGGGGAAGATGTTAGAAGCTGGAAGGGGCGAGGACTCTGATGCTCCAGGGAGTGTCAGAAGGAATGCAGCCCTGTCCACGGGGCCTCATTCCAGAGAGACATGCCATTCTTCTAACCCACAGAAGTATAAGAGAGTAAGTTCGTATTGTTTTAAGGCCCAACACGTGTCACAATTTGTTATAGTTGCAATAGAAGTCTAGTGCAAACACATGGTAGAGTCTTTTAAATTATAAGAAGACATGAAGAACAGCCTCCCTCCCAAAGTCTTCCCTCCTCCCAGTGATGCTTCTAGAGGTGACTCCTTCTGATCTATTTTCTTTTTAGGTTTACTAGGGTTACTTTTCAAAGGCTTAAGTACAATCTTTATGCTTTTATTTATTTTCCTAATTCAGGCAATATCTATTAATTACTCACTAAAATGATAAAAACACACACACACACACACACACACATACACACACGTCTCCAGCTGCCATTTCTCTTCTCTTCTGAGAAACTAAAAGCTTTATAGTTCTTCTCTTGTTGGATTTATATGTTTTATCAGATTTAATTCAACAAATGCCACTAATCACTTCCATTTGAGATAAATGTGTTAACATCCTAATTAAACACTTAACTTTTTTCACCCTTTCCACAGCAAACTTCTGTCAGATTTAAGACTATATTTATAATATCTAAGTTATTAACATTTTAATTATTTTGTAGAACTCTAATAATTTCATGCTCCATCTGTAAATTATAAACATTAACCACAAATTATCAGAATTTACATTGTCGAGAGTATCTAAACATTGTTCTTTATGGATCAGTTAACTCCTCTATTTTTTAATTTGTGTTCTCCCCTAATTACTTATTAGTTTTGAATCATAATTACACACTCTGAAAAACTTAGTGATTTTAATAAATGCTATGATAATATATATGAATATATATATATATACATATATGACCCATATAAGAAAAACAGCACAGTGTCAGAGGGGAAATGGAAAAGATGTTTTAAAAGGTACTTGCAATTCAAATTATGGGGACACAATGGACTCTAAGTAGACTAGAATAAATTAGGAATGCATGTCCTAACACCTAGTAGGGGAAAATGAAAACTAGCTAGTAGAGGAAATAGAATACTAAAGAATATTCATTTAACATAATGAAGGCAGGAAAGCAGATACTGGGAAAAAACTGGACAAGTAGAAAGAAAATAGCCAAATGTTTAACTGCACTCCAAACCTATCAATAATTACATTCCATAGGATCGGTTAACTACAGTTTTCCGATATTCTAAATATACACGTTTCACTATACAATATTAATATCACCACTGATCTTTTCTGGAAGCCTTTAAGCTTTGGAAATCTGCATAAATCACAGTGCTGGATACAAGTTGCTAACAATTTTAATTTCATCTTTAAAGCTTAAATGTTATCATGGGAACACATGCCACTGATTTCCTAGAAGTGACAGGTTGAATTCTTTCCTTTTTAAGGAACTGTCTGCTAACTAGCCAAGCAGACAGGTCCTCACAAGCTGGCCGTCACGCACTCTTCTGAGCCAAAGTGGTATTCTGTAAATCACAAATGGACGGCAGGCACCAAGGGCCAGACTGAGTTAGTGCCCAGAGGCTGGTATTCAACAATGTCAACAAAGTCGTGGAAACAAAGTGTTCGATGTCGAGACAGCTCTGCACCTCCGTGCTGTGGAGCTGCATTCTGGGAGGTTGTCAGAATGAAGCCTACCGACCATATTTTCATATTTGTAGGAAGCGTGATTTCTGTGGGAGATGGAAATCCAAGAAGAAGCCTCTTATTCCTTCTTTCCAATAGACTCCATTACAGGCTAAGTAACCATCTGCAATTCTCATCACACAGTAGTCTCCAGCCCTGTCAAACTGTAGCTTCTATTTACTTAGCCTCATAGCTGCTCAGGGGAAAGTTACGCCTTTCACTCCTGTGAAGCCCCATGTATGATGATGCTCCTGAGAATATTTTGTTTGCTGTCTCATAAATAACAGTGTGATGTTGCTCCTTAAAACATGGTTTTAAAAGTTCGCACTGCATTTTTGATTTAATCTCTCATTTTACGATGAAGCATTTGCATTTCCAATGACTTTGAATCATGGTGCATTGATGACAAGCAAGAAAAAAACCCCATAGACTCTTCAGAAATTGTCAGTTGAGTTCTATTTTGATTCCCAAGTGTTAGTCTGTGTTCATAACCTCAATATTCTAATAGCTTGTGAATGCTTCATTCTGCATACTTCAGGAAAAAAATTTTTCAAGTAGATGTATTTGTTTTTATGCCAAAATTGGGATCATTTTTGCATAGGAAAATAGGAATAATTGTATTTGAAGGTGGTGTAGATGATGTCACGTCATGGCAGTGTATAATCCTGTTGGTCAGTTCGGAGCCCAGGTAGACAGCGAGAGTACTGGTGGGCCCCTCTGTGCATGGCAGACTCCAGGGAAGCAGCAGCGCCCAGGGCAGGTCTCCATCGCTGGCTCCAGTCACTTCCCACTGCTGTAGAGAGCAGGTCTATCTGTACTGTCCAATAAGTGGCATTCAAAGTAAGCTGTGTTTCATTCTAATTATTGGTAAATGCGCATGCATATACATATGTACTCATTTATAATGTTGTAATAGGTTTTCTGTATTTATACATTATATTGGAGGGTTTTAAAGAATGATAGACATATGACATATATGTATTTGACAGTCATAAATTACAGATTATTACTTAGTGAAATTATGGTTTCCAGTTGCTCTAGTATTAACCTCTTTTTAATTTAGTCAGATCTTTGGTGAACTCAGTGAAGCGGTAATTCGACTCACTTGGGAAGACACATTATTTTATCCTAAGCCTGAAAAGTACTGGACTTATTTATTTTACTAAATATAGAAACTATTTTTCAGCTAGAATTGATAGCAAACACCATGGTATTTTTTAAATATAGAATATCTAACAAAAGTCAGTGTGAGTAAAATTAAGACTTTTCAAAAACAATACCTGAAATTTAGTTATGAAAATTATAAAATTATAGCCTATTATGAATTTATTAATAATATAGAAAAGGATCAGACTATAAGACCATTTTTTAAATAATTCAAAGGGTTAACGAAGAAAGAAAAAGAGGAATGAGAAACATATAAGAAAACAAGATTTAGAAGTTGAAACAGGAGACATTAGTTCCCAAAGGGAAGGACCTTTCTTTATTCTTGGTAGACACTCTTCTGTAAAGTGACACAGTTGAAACACCACCAGTGGAGGGAAATATTCTGAGGAAAGAATTCTGGGTAAATATTTGTGGTTCCATTTAGAGAAAGAATTGTTTTTATTATTATAAATCTTTCCCATGGATCTTCTCTTTTCCACACTTTACTATTCCAGCAGTTTTTTAAATGGATCCTGATACACGCACAATACGCATGAATGCTTGCACGGATATGTCACCTAGTTATCTATGTTAGAATGTCCTTAGGCTCTGAGTCTCGAAGTTGACTGCCAGTAAAGTCACCTCTAAACTGTGGACATGTGGGGTCTATCCCAGAAAAAATGAAATCAGAACACTTAGATGTATTTCTGAAAAGCTTCCCATGTGGTGATCACATGGGGCCGGGGCTGGAAACACGGTTATAGAGACCGCAGATCCAACCCGCTGCCTGTGCGCACATCTTTCCAGCACAACCCCACCCTGTCCCAGGCGCCCCACCAGCGGCCAGGCCGCCCCCTCCCTAACCCAGCTGGGAGCTTCTCCCCTTTCACCTCCTGCACTGGATACAACACCGAATCAGTTTTACCTCCTGAATACTTTGGGATCTGGCATTTATTTATTTCTCCACCACATGCGTGTCTACCACTGACACACTGACTCATCATCTCCCCCTGGTCCCACAAAAGATTTCCTTCCTCCACCCACTGTTCCAACCCGTTCCTCGCAAACAATTCTCCACACTCCAGCCCAGGTTGTTCTTTTGACCAAAGATACAACATCTGACCATGGAACTCTCTCCCACGAAAGTGGCTGTAAAATTTCAAATGCACATTGACGAGGACTTCCGCTAAGATGGAAGCATAGGTGGAAACACTGTGCCTTCTCCCACAACCAAGTCTGAATACAACAAAGGTTTGGAGAACAAAGACACAGCCAAAGAACAGAAAATTGAATTATACGGACGGAAGTCTGACAACAATGAACCGTTCAACTGGGACGGTGAGAGGGGCGGAGCCAGCAGCGGAGCTGGGTCGGGCAGGACAGATCCCCCGACCTAGGGGCACAAGTGGCCCGGACCCAGTCAGGGTGTAGGGCAGACTGACCATGGTCGCACATTCGCGCACAGTGAGACGGACTGCACAGGCCCCAGGGGGTGAGGGCTGACGGTGGTGGCACACTCGCATGCAGTGGGACGAAACACATGGGCCTGGTGACGGTGGCAGCTGTGGCACCTGTGGCCGTGGCGCAGGAGGCAGCAGACGGGATGCCATTGTTCCTCTTTGACCCCGCCCCCACATACAGCGTCACAACCCAGCGACTTAGTTGCCCTGCTCTGGTGAACACCTTAGGGCTCTGATCCTGCTACTTAACAGGCACGAACAGCCCGAAAGATGGCGCAAGAAGAACTCAAAGTCCCAGAGCCGATAACTCTCAGCAACCGAGAAATTGCCAGCCTCTCAGAAGCACAATTGAAGACACTGTTTATCAGGATGCTCACAGAACTGGTTGATTATAGTCACGAATTAGAGGAATATTTCCTTTCCTTAGATGGAAAGGAAACTGGGACTCAAATCAATGGAATGGACCAGAAGGAAGAACAAAACGTCCCACCAGAAAGGAATGAAGAAATGAGAATTCAGAAAAATGAGGAGAGGCTTAGGAACCCCCAGGACATCTTTAAATGTTCCAACATCCAGATTGTAGGGGTACCAGAAGGGGGAAAGAAACAACCACGAGTGGAAAACATATTTGAACAAATAATAAAGGAGAACTTCCCCAGTCTGGCAATGGAAATAGACTTCCAGGAAATCCAGGAAGCTCAGAGAGTCCCAAAGAAGTTGGACCCAAGAAGGAACACACCAAGGCACATCATAATTACATTAGCCAAGACTAAAATGAAGGAGAGAATCCTAGAAGCAGCAAGGGATAAGGGGACAGTCACCTACAAAGGAGTACCCATCAGACTGTCAGCGGATTTCTCAAAAGAGACCTTCCAGGCAAGAAGGGGCTGGAAAGAAGTATTCCAAGTCATGAAATCCAAAGACCTACAGCCAAGATTGCTTTATCCAGCAAAACTTTCATTTAGAATGGAAGGACAGATAAAGTGCTTCTCAGATAAGGGCAAGTTCAAGGAGTTCATCATCACCAAGCCCTTATTATATGAAATGCTAAAGGGACTTATATAAGAAAAAGAAGATGAAAAATGTTAACAGTGAAAGGACAGCAAACTCACAGTTATTAACAACCACACCTAAAACAAAAGCAAACCAAGAGGACAGCTAGATCAAGAGTGAAACCATAGAAATGAAGAACACATGGAGGGTTAGCAACAGGGGAGTGGGAGGAGGAGAAGGGGGGAGAAGGCACAGAAAATAGCATAGAGAGTAGGTAGAAAATAGATAGGGGGAGGGCAAGAATAATGGGGGAAATATAGAATCTAAAGAACTTGAGACACGTGGTTATAAACTAAGGGGGGGAGAATGGTGGGGGAGGGAGTGTGCGGGTGGAGGGGAATGAAGGGGGGGAATAGAACAACTGTAATGGTATAATCAATAAAATATATTTAAAAAATTTCAAATGCATAGTTACACACAGTACATATTAGGATAATGAAGTCATGTACTTTCATATTGTGAAGCAGGATATCAATTCTTTTTCTGGGAAAATGGTAACATCTGCTGTACAATTATATGAACAGTTTTGTGTATTAAATACTCTCTTTAGTGGAGAACTGAGGTAGGCTACTAAATTATTCCCTAGTAACTAAAAATTAATGTCAAAATAACCTGTTGCATACAAACACAGACATACATGAGGTATCTATGATTTTAAGTGACTGGACTATTATAATAGTATCATTAATTATCATTATTTAATAAAATGGAATTAATAAGCATTGTATTTTGCACAAAATCAAATATTTTATGTTGAACATACTCTTAGAGTTCATGATGAATTTATAGGACATAAGTGTTTTTAGATATACACTAAGTAGCTATTTTTCTCTTAAAACAGTTTTTGGTAGGAAATTGTTATATATCCAATGTTAGCTATATCCAATGTTAACATAATCTTTTAATTTAGCTGCTTTTATTTTTATTTATTTTTAATAATTAAGATAATGTCTTAATAATAAATATGCATTTGCTCCCTGTAAATTATAAGCTTTCTACTCGAGAGATACTCATTTGGCCTTATCATCTTATAAGCCTTGTGACTCTGGGATTTGGAAAAAGTAATTAAATGTAAAGCAGAGTGCATTTTTGTGGAGAAAGCACCTAATAATAGAAGTTAATTAGCTGCTTGAATGGCAATACAGCTATAATGAAAAACCACAAAGGAACACGTAAGCAATTAAAAACAGAGCAAATACATTAGACTCCTAATGTACTTTATACACAACTAATTTTATGAACACCACACAAGTGTTTTCTAGGATTTACACCTCCAGGCTTCAGGTACAACAGCACACCATTTTTCAAATTAAAATTGTACATCTCGTTTTACAGCTCAGTTTCATTTTTTGTTTATATGTCCTTTCCTTACTCAGTGGTATCAAGCAAATTTCTGTAGCTTTTTGCCATTTACAACTTCAGGTGTAAATGGCAAAGTTCCTGCCACAAGTACAAAATCTTTATATTCTCTTCTTAACAAAAGTTGCAAAGAAATGACAAAATTTTGTGACATCTATTGTAGTATTCAAATTAGAGTAGTTTAAAGTGGCACTTGCTTGATTTCTTTTCATACATTTATTGTTTTATGTCACAGTTCACATTACTGGTCTATTACAATATTTCTGTTTTTAATTGAAAGTCTGGTCATGTAGCTTCAGGAAATTTCTTGCAGCTTGAAACCAAAAGTATGATCACAGAATATTGATAGATACTACATCGTTGGACATTGAAAAGAATTTATTATTCCACCTTCAACTTCTTAAGAGTTACAGCTTTCATTTGACGGCGATGATAAAGAATTGATCATTGATTGCTTTTCTTATTTCAGGCACTATTTTAAGCATTTCCCTCAAGAGTTCCTGAGGAGATGGACTTGCAGACCAAACCCCTGAATGGCAATACTCATGCCAGCACAACACCAAACCCACCCACCCCCAAGAACACTCTCCTCTGTCACCCATGTGAGAGGTGGCCAGGGAGGTTCTTAGACAGGGAGACCCCCCAAAAGGTGGAGTTAGAGAACAATAAACTGGAGCATTCCCTCAGAAAGTAGAGTCCAGCTTAATGAAAATCTCCCTTTTGCCAAAGCATGTGTTTTCCTGACAGATCCGTCAGGATTTTATCACTGTTACAGTCCCCAAGCTATTGAAAGTGTATTTCCATTGAAAAAATCCCCAAGAATATTTTGGTATTTCCCAACAAAATTAGTGATGGTGCTGTCAGTTGGAGATACAGGTTACCTAAGTATGCTGACTTCTTTCTTTTTCCTTCCTTCCTCCTTTCCTTTGCGTTCGACCTCAGCATCCCTTCCCTCCCTCTTTCCCCTCCCCTTCCCTCCTTCCCTTTATTTATTTTTGGAGGTAGATTCTGAAAGAACCCAACTATCACTAACTCTATAATTAGTAAAAGAGTTATCACTTTGATCCATTTGACTGTTCAGTGAGAAAGTCCAGATTCTCCCAAACTGGTCTTCCATCTCTACTGAAGAGTGACAATCAGACTGGGGTCCCAGCACTTTCTACAAGAGTTTCGTTAACTCTGCGTTGTCAAATGAAGGGGTTAGATAACAGGCAGCGCAGAGCACAGCTGTCTACGATGTTCGGGCTCCTAGGCGGCCCATATTTTTCAATAGTGTGGCTGGACATCATTATCTTATATACATGATTTCTAACACCAAAATCAATGACCAAAGTGATGATGGCTATTTACAAAAGGGAAGACAAATTGCAGTATCAGCTACATAGCAAGTGTCATCAGCAAGAATATAGACGCTATTTCCTGCCAGAACAACACACAGTGGGTGACTCCATTCCATAGGATGGGGTCCAGGTAGTCTAGGGCAGCACGATAAATAGGCAACAGCCCAGAAACGTCCCTTGCCTTGAATACGGCAATGACAATGGCCATAGTGCTGAACCCAATAAACAGTAACATGACATTGTCACCACCATGTTAGAGGTATGAAATGAACCTAGTCACAGTATTCTATGTCCAATTTGAGGGAAGTGACAAAGGAAAAGAACTGAAGAACTGGAGTACATCGGCTTTTTGAAGACATTTTACAATAAGAATTATATGAATTTTTCATTAACGGTTTGTTTTAACGTCCCAGGTCTTGACACAGAATCTCTGAGGGAGGACAGACGACTCTCAGGCTCAACCAGCAGGACGGGCTTTGCTTCCCTTAGATTTTGGGCTGAATTCAGATTATTCAAAGTGCAAAAGGTTGGTTTCCTTCTCTCAGGGATGCGGAGATGCCATGGGGTGCTTTGACACAGTGCTGCCTTTGAACTAGGGCTCTTCTCTAACTGACAGTGTCACCCAGGTTACTGGAAGGAAGGCAACGGAGCTGGTGAACTGTAATCGCTAGGACCGTTCATGCATTCCATGTGCATTTTCTTAACCCATCCGAGGGCTCGTTTCAAACCGCAGCAGCATCTACCTTTCCTCCCAGCAGCCCTTCTGAGAGAGCTCACTATTCTAACCACTTGGCTGTCAGAAGAGGTAGTAGGTAAATGGATAAATAGACAAAGTACAGACTTTTAAACTATATACAAACACCTATTTATCTTGTTTATATATTTTTAAATGGTCATTTCTAGAATATACATATTTCAAATTTAAATGAATGGTTCATAGACTAAATATTATCTTTATACATAGGATACATATTATAAAAAGGATTCTTTAAAAGCTAGTAAAATAGAAAAAATAATATAAGTAGCCTCATTTTAGGTAGTGTACTAAACAGTTTTAGTAAATATTCTAATATTATAAATACAACTAAAAAAATAAAGGCAATTTACTCTTGATAAATTGTTAAATGGGAAATAAACTATGAAGTTTATATGTTCAAATACATATAAATTTTGTATAAATGAATCAAATAGAAATGTATATTTCAATGTCTTATATTCCAAATATGACTATAGATATATTATTTTCATCCATAAAAGTCAGATATTTCTTGAAATTTTCAAAACCACTACTTGCCATTTGAATGTGATATGAATAAACAAAAACAGTTTGTTCTTTTTGTATATGTAGACACTGGTGTACGGACGTGGCAGATAAAATAATGTTTGATTACCTCCATTAGAACCTCGCTTCAGAATATGGTATGATGAACTTTTATCAAAGGAAGGTAGTGACGGCCTTGATTAGTCTTTCATAACACACGTGAGACAGGAGGATGGGACCGCTACACATAAAAACTTGCTGCATTGGGAAGCTCTGACCCTGGCTTGATTCCAGTAAAAATTGCTAATGCCTACGAAGACAGGTGCATTTTATAGTTCCCAAAGTCAATTTCTCAAGAGTTTAGAAACAAACAGACCTGGAGAGTGATCAATGGCGAGGCTAAGTGGAATAGCAATAGTGGTCTCCTTAGAGATCTCCATCATTTGTGCCAATAAGAGGGGAGGATACATTTGAGAGAAATTTGTTTCTGTGGATTTGTACTTCTCCCATGTCAGTGGGAGAGAAGGAGGAACCAATGTTGTGCTCTTCGGAGCATCTGGAACACAAAGAGCTCTTCTAGAAGTTTGTAAATGTCCTGATAAATTCTAGTTTGTGATTTGTCAAAAAGATGATAAATAAAATTGATAAATTATTAATGCATTTAAACTTGCATAAGATATTTATTTTCACTAAAGGATAAGTTTTAACTTTTGAGGTCAAATAGCAATCCTCCACAAGTAATCTTATCTTCTCAAGTTCTCTAAAGTATATAGGTAACTATGACATAGGAAAATTAATTTTCAAACATGCAAGACAAACACCTACATATCTGCCCTTTCCCTCTCTCCTCTCTATCCATCAGTCACTTTCTGCTCTCACATGATTTATTTACTTTCATATTGTGTTACAATGGAAGGTCAGCTCATGAGGCCAGGGCTTTGTTTCATGCACTGAGATAACCCTACTTTCTAGAAGAGTGCTGAAAATATAGTAGAGCTGCTAATAAAACATTTACATCGACAATTGGATAAATTTACTTTTCTCACTCTTGACTTCAATCAGTTGTAGAAGTTGTTACGATTTCCTTATAAAATAAAACTCGTTAGGGATTTTCACTGGCATGTAAACAAGTACAGTGACTGGATGTAGTTACAAACGTTTACTATATGAACCAAACTGCACATTTATGGGAAACGTAGCTTTGTTTATAAGTAGTATTGGCCATTCTTCATGGACGTTTGTGCTCTGCAGCGTGCACAACTCAGGGTCTAACCCACATTTAGGTGAGAATACATGAGATAAAGTAAACCTTGCATAGAGAATATCATAGCAAAGCTTTCCCTTGGTACTTAATATATATGATCAACCCCTACTCTAATATTCAGTTCCTCCAGAACAGCAGAGACAACAAAAGCCAATAATACTGGTCTAAGGGACTTCTGTGTACTCTGTGAAGTAAATTCTCAAAACTATCAAATTAAATTAAAAATCTCAAAGTGATTATTATCCAACAATCAGGAGTGACCGTTGGTTTTGTTATTCACTTGTTTTATTTCATGTATAGTTTGAACATAACGACACGTGTACAACATCCTCCTCTCCACAATCAAACACGGCTCTCAGTCGGGCAGTTCTCACAAAGTGTTTTGCTATTGTTTGTTTTCAGGGGCTAAATCACAAGGAGTCCAGTAATTTTCTCTGGTCGCAGCCCAGCACACAACCCATCTCAGAACAGTCGCTGTTTGTCACAAAGAAATTGGTTGAGTGAACTAGGATGGCTCAGGGCAAAACCTGTAGAAAACTACAAGTGATCGCTGGGATGGTGGCTGGTTAAAGGAGTTCCTCACACAGACAAAGGGCAATCTACATGATATAGGTGGAATTGACAGAATGCAGATGGAACACTTATTCCACCCGCAGAACAGGACTGGCACTGATATTAACACTGAAAGACATACGTATGTGGTATTTGCAGAAATATTCATTAAAATGGAAATTGGGTTTTCACTGAGAGTTAAAGAAGTAACACTCTGGGGCACATTTACTGTTGTTGTATCTACGACAAGTGTCTGTAGTGTAATTACCACTACATAACTGGTTTGCCTAGAAAAATCAAAGGGCCCAATTTTTCAGTGCAAAGCACAAAGGCACACATTCATTTTTGTGAGAATTATATTAAATGTTGCTTAGCTTGTTTATTTTAGAGTGCTAGCTACTGATAAAATGAACAACATATTGAAAGCCAAGCAATACACTGTTATTTTACGTTTAGGACAGAAGCAGTAAACGTGTTGGGCTCTGTAGCACTCTGCAGGATTATCAATATTTCATAGTAACTTTTTGTAATTAACTATTTGACTTTATCTGTTGAACAAAAGTACACAATAATGAGTCTCAAACTACCACAGAGCACACAGACAGCAGCTAAGGCAGGCTCATCTGGAAGCTACATGCATGCTTTGAAGTCGCCAGGAGAAAGTTTATACGATGCCAAAGTGAAAAAAAAATACTAAGTGTGATTTAGAGTGACTCTGTGTTTCCAAATTTATTTTCATAAATGTTCCTCTTGCCTAAATTGCCTTTGACAAGCAGACTTTGTAAAGTGCTAACACTGTGGCTTTTAAACAGCTCGGAAGGTTATCATGATAACAGCCTTTAAAAATGTCATGATATCTTTCAAATAGATGTCAGGCAGGCAAAAAGATCGTGAAGTCAAAAGGGTAAAATTCTAAAAACTGCCAAAGACTACACAACACATGTTGGGATTCGAGAAACAACAACCCTGGCAGCTTTTAATTTTAAATTGCCTTAAAAATACACATATTGGTTATTAATTTTCAAATTCATTTGAATGGCAAGCTAAACTTGATGAGACAAATCATATATGTAACTGCAGAATTTTCCAGAAAAAATGCAGGTCTTAATTTGTGTGGAATCTCAAAGCTTCTAAGGTCTGTTGTGTTTGTTTAAAAAATGTAGGGAAAATTCTGTCACCAGAGCAGTCTTTAAATCCTGGTTACAAAATCCTGGTATTGAGACTTATCTACTTGCAGATCACTGTTGCATAATAGATTAATATTTGCATGTCCAAAATGAAAATATAACATGTGAGTATAAATATTCCCGAAGATGCCTCTCCTCACTGGTTTTGTGATATTGAGCTAACTATGGTAGCTTCCCTAATGTGACTAACATTCTAAATTCTGACCAGAGAGGTCCAAAGATCTAAAGATGCAATTACCTCTTCATCATCAACATATTTTCCATTCTTGCTAATCACCCTTGGGATTAAAACCATTTTCCGAACTCTTTCACAAACGTTTCGAACCACAGAAGTGAAGACGTTTTCCACCCAGCATCAGTCCCATGCTAAAATATTCTCATAACATGGCAAAAATATTGTGAACTTAGTCCTGGAAGGAGCCTGAAAAAGTCTGAGTATCCCGGAAGTGAATTTATTTCCTGTTTGACTCGATAGTCTTTAGGATGGTGTTTGGACTAGTTTGCTGGAGCTGCCACCACAGATGGGTGGTTTAAACAACAAAAATGTATCATCTCAATTCTGGACGTTGGAGATCAAGGTGTTGACGAGGGTGGGTGCTTCCAGAAGCTGGGAGGAGGAGTCTGTCCCACGCCACTCTCCCGCCTCCTTCCCAGCTTCCGGGGCACACTGGAGATTTTTTGCATCCCTTGGCTTTTGCTGCCTCATCCCGATTTCCACCTTCATCTCTGCATGGCGTTCTCCCTGCACTTGTGGGCACATTTCCCCTCTTTGTGTCAACACCAGCCCTACTGGAGTAAGTACAACTTGCCGTGACCCTGTTTGCACAGAAGGGCACGTTCTGAAATACCTGGGATTGTGACTTTAGCATGTGGTTTTGGGGGTGCAGGATTCAATGCCCCCAACCCAAGGGCCATCATTACTCTCCAACCCTGCTGAGTACAGAGAAGAGGAGGTATCTTGCAGCCATGCAGGAGGACACTAAGGTCCTAAGTCTTGTCTATTTCATTTTTTAATCTGGGAGACTGAATGTCTTTCTTATGCCCTCTTCAAAGCCTCTGGAGTCTCCATTTTTCTACCGTACAAAGTAGGTGAAGCACGCTTCCAGTTCTAATGAAAGGGGCGTCAGAATGCACCTTCACAAATGGAGAGACCCAATCACCCTGAACTTGTAACATCTGAACAGTTCCTTCTAATATGAAACTATTACATAGTGGCATCGCTCCTAACGGACTAAGCTGTATTTTAGGAAGCCCATCAATACCCAAATATCCTAACATCTTGCCACATATAAATAAAACTCTCTACAACACTCTCCTTTTATTTATAGACAACGGCGTGTTAGTATTTTGTTTTAACTGCATCCACCGTAGCTGAGAGAAGTAGCTTCTGGTGCCGACACACGGAATCTCTAATGAGTTATGATCAGAAAAAGTGACACAGATGTGCTGCACATCAATTTTTCCTTTCCTCATTAGCGCGGCAGCTGTTTGGCTGACAGTGTGAATGATGTTGTAGTGTTTATTCTAGATCACGTTTACGATTTATGGAAGTTTTGGCTGGAGCGTCCCATATTCCCCTTTTATTTTTCAAAGATAAAATACCATATGCACAATGACCAAATAATCAAACAGTGTAAGCTGTGTGATGTAAATACATCCCCAAATAGGAAACACAAATGACTGTTTCAATGCATAAATATATTGTGATTTGTTAAAACCTGTATGAAGAACTACATAACACGTTACCTAGAATACAAAGAGGACCTATACATCTTGGCTATTTTAAGAAAACAATTCATATTTCAAACATATTTCTGAGTGGAAGGCTTAATTTCTCCATTCATAGTCTTTTAAAAGATTTTATTTATTTATCTTTAGAGGGGAAGGGAAGGAGAGAGGGAGAGAAATATCAATGTATGGTTGCCTCTCGTGGGTCCCCTGATGGGACCTGGCCTGCAACCCAGACATGTACCCTGACTGGGAATAGAATCGCAATCCTCTGGTTCACAGGCCCACGCTCAATCCACTGAGCTACACCAGCCAGGGCTCCATTCACACTCTTACACAAGGAACATTCATATAAGACCTGAAGTAAGGTTTATGTGCGAAGGTTATAGAAATTTCTGGATTATTTTAATCTGCATAGAATAAAGCAATGTAGAAATATTTGGAATCTAGGAAGAATATACTGCAGAGTAAATTGTCTTAAATATCATTAAGCTTCAATATACAGTCTTTATTACTGACACAGAAATGGGCATGCATATTAAGAAAACATAGGAACTGCAGTTTCAATGACATATAAAATGTAGAATTGTCATACAAGTAGTATTTGAATGAATAATGATACTTTCACACATTAAATCTAAGTTATTCGGATGCATTAAAGAGTTAATTTTAAAATCTCAGTCTTGGAGTAATAGGAAAACAGAGAGGAATTTTGCCTGTGTTGATTGGTTCACCATAAAAAATAACTGGAACAGTGATGACCAAGAGTAACCTTCCCCTGTGATGAAACTTGAGACAGGCTTCTCCCTGGGTTTAGGTCCCTGGCTTCCCTCCTCTTCCAGCATTTACTTTAGGAAACTTGTCGCTGTAAGTCCTTCCTCTGTGCCTTTGAAGTGTAAATCTTCCTTAAAAGCCTCTTGTCTGTTTTGAACCCCAGGAACGTCTTTCTCAAGGATCTGGGAGCCTTCCCTTTGAAATGTAATCATCCACAGAAAGGTGGAATCCTGTTTCTGGTTTCTGCGTGAGGCTCTGAGTCTGATCCCTGTAGAAAGGAGCACCTTGCTGTAGTCTGTGGAATTACCTCCAGCCAGGAAGCTAAGAGAAAGCGCCTTTTTTTTTTGAGGAGGAGGAGGAGGAAGTGAGGCAGTAAAGGCAGTTAGTAAATGCCCATGTAGTAAGATGTCCCACTCATCCTAGCTCTTAAACCCTTCCACTCTGTTTTTCGTTTCAGGGTGAGTTGAGTTTAGATTCTGTTCTGGAGACTAGCTCCTGCTGCAATAGCCCTAAAAATGTCTCCCTTGCCTGTTTAAATTTGCCTGGTTTAATTTTTGCCTGGGCACAGACTACAGGCCAAGTCCAGGGGCTCATGGTGATGGCTGCAGACTTGCGGGGCAGATCAGAGCTCAACCGTCTCACGGACCAGCACACACATGGGAGCTGAGGACTCTGGGACTGGAATGGATGTGCAGAGCACAATGCTACGGTGTTTCCACCTGAGAGCTGCAGCACCCACAGAGTGTCTTAGGGGCATAGATAATAGTCGAACACAGTGAAATAGTTGGTAAGTATTTGGCACCGAATGGGGCAGCTCTCTCTGCTCAGGAGAAAAGAAGCATAAGTTCACACACACACACACACACACACACACACACACACTCACACACTCTCACACTCACTCTCTCTCTCTCTCTCTTCCTGGAGTATGTGAAAGAAGTAGCTCCTGAACTGGACTTCAGACTACAGAAGGTTTCCAATATAATGTGTTATTTGTGAAAAATTAATTGCAATCCTTTGAGCCCCCTTGCAAGCAGAAGATACAGCGGATTAATACTGTTCTTCTGCTCTGATGATGCTCACCACACTGTGCCAGCCTAACGGGTTCTCTGAGCATCACTGCACTGTGCTGCTTTACAAGGTGAGTGGCTTTGCCTGGTGCCAGTGGAAGAAGTTGCTATTAGGAAAATACTGGGTATTTCGATTAGGGCAAAAGTGAGCAGACTTTAAAGGAGACATCCTTATAGCTGGTTTAAAATAACATCAGTGACCAAATGTATCTGACCTTTGAATGTCACAAAATGTCATTCTAATCTTGAAGCATAGAGTGAGAATAAAGTTCCATTTGCCATGGGTAGAAAATGATGCACTTATTTTAGTTCCTTCCTTATATATTACCACCAACAGAATTCCTAGCAAAAGCCTATTTTTATGGGAAATGAAAAGAGGCACAAGTCCTACTTGCCCAGTGCAATAATTTCTGGTGAAATAATCCCATCCTACCTTGAATTAGCAACTATTAGCTCCAAGGCGTCGTACTGTTGTACTGTCATTCTCATCCCTGGTACCTCGTGGAGGTTCATCCACCACAACAAAATAGAAATCGCTCAACGTTCACGTATGCATTGATCACATATTTTGTGTCCAACAACATTTCAGTCGGTGAGAATAAGAACAAAGAATTAAAAACATGGCTTGAGGGAACTTGGAGTGCAGCTGATAAAGAGAACAAAGCAAAATAAAATGCTCATTGTGTCGTGTCAAAGGTTCTGTGAGGTTCTTAGACCCTCGGAGAACAGCTAATTACGTACCAGGTGAAATCACTGTACAAGTTAATGCCTGCAGACCTTTCAAGTTGTTCGACATTAACAGGCAGAACCCGTGAGCATGTTTTATGTGGGCGGCAAATAAGTACAAATGCAGGGGAAAAAGTTTAATGCCAGGCTATTTTAAGAAAAATGGCATCTAACACGACTTGATAAAAGGCGTGGAGGGAGAGCAAGCTGCACTTATTGATACTGTATCCCAGGGAGGGTGTTTCCAGGGGCTATTACAGTTACCAAAGTCTGAACGCATTTTCCAAGCTCACATCCAGCAGGTGGCTGTCTGCATGGAGACTTGGATTCAGGTTCATTGCTGGTTGTGAATCTGTGAACTGCTACTCTGGTCATGTCATTGGTGCCAACATGTATATATTTCTTATTTATGTATTTATTTACTTACTTACTTATTTATTACTGTGATGAGCACTATTCAGGTGAGTCCCTTCTTTTATAGAAGGGACTTGACTCATTCTAGATGGCAAAGAATAATTCTTTTTTTTATTGTTGTTCTCTCTCTTACAGTTGTCCCAATTTCCCTCCTTTGCTCTCCCCTGCCCCGCCTTGCTCTCGCACTCAATCCCCACCCTGCTGTCCAGCATTTATAGGTTAAATAGAAGGGCTGTGAGGACAAAGAGATTTACATAAGTGGATGGAATCATAGCTCTGTCTTGAGGATTTGAGTTCACTCAATATTCTTCCTGACACAATTTCCCACAGTGTAACAACTCATACCTTCTTAAAGAGGTACGAGTGAAAATAAAGCCCAAATGTACGCATATAGCGTAACTGTGATAAAGACGTTACGTAACAGATGTCTAAACGGACTTCTCCTTGGGGGGCAGCGTCCTTCGTAGGAAAGGTGCATCTTTCGTTACATCTAACTCAATACTCTGGACACTTGGCTCGCAATGTCATGAAAGGCTCGGGTGATCGATTTTAACATCGCACTCTTCCCTTACAAGAAGGCATACCTGAATAAGTACGATTCTTAATCCAAGCATATCAGTCAAGGGCAGATCAAATTTAAGCAAATGCATCAATACTGATCATCCAAACCCCTGATGCCTGAAACCAGGAAGGTTAATCAATATTGCACAGTGTCAGTGATTCTGCATAGTTCTGAAAAATGTTTTGATGTTCATTCAACCTAAAAATTATTCTATTCTTGCCTAAATTTAGTCCAGAATAATATATATTTTCTAGTTTACAAGGGTACAGAAAGAGAAGTTTTCAGGCATGGATAGCAGATGAAATTTCAAAACACATTTCAAGAAAAGTAAAATTTATGGCATGGAACTAGGCAATGTTTCACAGTTCCACAACATTTGGGAAATACACATGAAATCTGGATTTTTATATTTGAGGCAAAAATAATAACACTTTTCTACTTTTGGAATATCCATCTTATTCGCTACCTGCGTCATTTGGACCTCAAATGACATGGGCATTCGGGGTGTTGGTAGTCATGATAGTTACACGCAGTAACAGTCATCACCCACAGGATACTCCTATTCCCGTCTGTTCTGATCCGGGGAACAGTACCGTGAGAGAGAAGAGTGAGACTGGACAGACTTGGACCTGTGTGGGTGTAGTGTATCTGCACATCTTGGCAAGAGCAATCGGATCATTCGTGAGGCAGATGCTTTTCTTAGGTTCTGTCATTCTACCTGGAAACAGCATGGATAGTTACGGGCAAGGAATTTTAATCTACACTTACAGTCATAAGGGAGAGACAAAACCCAGATCACCTCATGGCCCAATGCAACTTACTTCATATGTTCAGTGTCATTTGAAACCCATATATATCACCTATTTGGAAATATATTTATAACTCTGCATTTCCCTAAGAGACCGACTAGGAAATAAACTACCACTGATTCATCAGAACGTGGAGGAACAAGTGAAAGTAGAGTAAGTTGTTGTTTTCAAGAATATGTTCTTATTCTCCCATCTACTTCTTGTAAATCAGTATTTATAAGAAAAAATAAATTCTAGAGGGAAAGTCTGTAATTTGTTAATTACAAACAGAAATATTAGAATTCACAATGATGATCGTATTTTGATGGGCTAGGGTATATCATGATTATATTATGATGATTATATAATAACTAATAAGGCAATTTCAATATGAACACATGGGGAACTTAGAAATTTGTGTCACAAAATCGTGTTTCATATTATTAAAGTTAGGTCCACTAGAGAGAGAAAAAAGTGGAACTGAAGTCGTTCGGGGCGTGAGAGGAAGCACAAACACGGGCACCTGTGTTGGCAGAGATAAGCTCAGCCCAGAGGGAAGAGAGTGTGGATTTCTTTGAACACTTGTTTCCCTTCGGTTTCTAAATGACACCCTGAGGTCCGTCTCACCAAAATGAGTAATGTGTTGTGGAGTGCAGCCAGTAAAGCACCAGAGAAATTCTTTTTCTGATTATGCCAAGATTAAAAATTGCATTCTCAAAACACGGTCTGTCTGCACCGGTTCCGGAATGGCAGCTTCAGCACGGCCGGCGGGGAAAGGGGAGAGGAGCAGCGGGGTGGAGCAGGAGGGAAAAGGAGCTCCACAGAAACAGAAACGCATTTTCCCTCCGAATAAGGAACACACCATTGTTCCTACTTAAAGCACACACGTCATTACCTGTCTGATATTATTTCCATCCTGCTTTCTAGTGTTACTATTAAAATTTTCCAAGTTCATATGTGAAATATGTATTCTTAGAAACAGGCATATTAATTACATTTAACGCCATCATAATTGTTTACAACATAATTCAAGGGATTGGCATAAAGTTTAGTAAGCATTTTACTTGTGTTAATTAAATGAAAGGGACATTGATTTTATCTTTGTGGTTTTTATATATCTAAGCTGCAGAAGTTAAATTAGTAGTCAAATGATTTATCATACCAGGATGATTTTACAGGTCTATTTTTAGAAACTACATCCTATTATTAACTCTCTGTGTTTTTATTATATATATGTTACAGTTGTAAAATTATATTTAATATGTATTAAACCTTTGTGGATGCAAATATCATCTACTAAATATTGATTTTGCATATTTGCCAAAGTAACAGTTTTGGGTGGTTCAACAGGGAAGTTTATTAATTACTTAGAACAGCTTCTTAGTGAGAGAAAAAAGGGGATTATTCACATTCTGATTCCCAATTCTTTCTAAAATTTTATTTCTATACTGAGCTGCATGTAAAACTTGTCTGTGTCAGTGACTAAGATAAATGAGAGCTAAGAAGTGATGTCAGAAAGAACAGTATCAGATCGGTGTGTATTTTACAGGTATTCTGATATTAGTTCTAAACAACGTTCTCCTAACTATGCTTAGAAATACACATGCTCGCAAGTCACGTCAGACAGTTTACAGAAATGATCACTGGAGAGGAGAGAGCCTCTCCAGGTTAGCCCAATACGCACACTATTAGTTTTTTCCACCTTAGCTGTGTATTATCCTCTGTGAGTTTACGTCTATAAAAACCTTTCTGTCTTATCTGACTCCAGTACATAGTCTCCCTCACCATCAGGCAATTTGTTTATTTTCGCACTCAACAGCCACGTTTTCAGTGCCTCACACATGCTTGACCTCGTGCGTGGAAGCCCAAAGCTCAGTAAGGCAGACACAGATCCTGAGTTCAAAAATTCCCGTTTTCACCTGCTAGAAACAAAGTCCGCTGAGCTGGAAGCCACTGGAGGTGGCTTCCTTGACCAAGAGTGAAGAATGTGACATTAATTCCACCTTTATTACATGGTTGATGTTAAGTGAGATTTACACACAGAATTATTGAATCACAAAAACATCTTTTTGAGCTAAATTTTTTAGCACCACTTTCAGCTGAGGAAACCAAGGTTCAGAAACATAAGACAATTTGCTCCATGTCCCCCCACTGGCAAAGAGTAAGCTCCATACAAATTCTATTTCAAACCCTTTCAAACACAACTTTATTCGGTCAAGAATCGCCATAAGATGGTGGTCTGGTGTGTTTTACTGGGCAGATAATTTCAGCAAATTACAACATCTTTGAGAAGACTTCCTTTTAAAAATTGATCCCCTCACCAGGATGTTGAGAATATTTAAGTAAGTCACCTAAACTTAATAGACCCGAGAAATGAAATGACAATTACATACAACAGCATCAGCCTCTTATGCTGTGCTGTAAATCTTCTCCGAGTCATAACTTCCTTAGATGAGACTAAGCCATCTCCCCCCTCATGGCTAGAAGGGCCTGAATTAGACCAGAGCTCCAAGGCGAGTCCAGATTTCCAGGCTGGTGAGACCCATCACTCAGACTCAGCTGAGCTGACAGGTTTTCTTTCACAAGGCAGCCAACAAGCAAGCAGGGAGATCAAGGATGGGTGAGTTTGGAGTAAACGAAACTCAACAGTGCTTTTCTTTACACCAGGAACACCCCCAAACCTGTGGTCTCAGCAGCCATGTAGTGTGAGGACTATCCGAGCAGAGGACCCTGGACCACCAGCCCACTAACTCCCTTCAGCTTTTCATTGAGCCTGGTCTGTGGTGGCAAATGGCGTTTCCCCTTGGGTAGGCTTCCACTCTGCTTTCTGCGGCACCCTGGAGCCTGCTCTGGGCTTCCACGCAGGTACCTGGGTGACCCTGGAGCTCCGGGGTTGGGCAGCAAGCTAAGCCTGGCACATTAATACAGAGATGGGGAAGGTCCCAGAAGCCAGGCAGTTAAACTGGTTGTCAAGAACAGATGAATTAGTACAACAATTGAAACCAGGCATTGGAAAATGAGACGAGACAATTGGATTTAAGCAGGAGAGCAGCAAAAGCCTTATGTGTACAATTGCCAAAATGAAATCCTGCCAGAGCATTGGGCGCTTTCAGAGAATCAGGTTACTTACTTATTCTTTTATTTCTGGTTAATGCACACGTGTATTTGGACTCGGCAAGCATGAAATACTTGTTCATGATTAACATATTAGTCCCTACAATCTAATACTCTCCCCCTGGCTGCATCTTTCCATTTTTCATAGGTGAACGTTATCGAAGGAGGTCATTAATCATTTGTATTAAATGGGAACTTTTCTAGTTCATGAGCATCAAAGACACTCTCAGACAATGGCTATGTATTTTTAGACAGTGAAAGTGGGAAGTCGGGGTATTTTCAGGAGCAAATGTTGGGTTGTAGCGTATTTTGTGTTCGCATTTGTCCCCAAATACTTCTGAGACACAGTGCACCTTGCCAGTGGCCGCCTGTGTATGACGCTGACGGAATGTAAGATTTCACTGCCACTTCCTCAGTGATGTCGGTGGCCCCATGCAAACTCCATTCGGTGGAGGGGACATGCATCTTGGTCATGCACCATGCACCCCACTTGCCAGCGTTCCACCAAAGGAATTAGAATGAGTGAAGTGTATAAAAGAGTTGGATATAGTCAGGTAGCTAGAGGGATACAATAATCGTAGTTAATGATTACGTAAGTGATACATTTCACTAGGCTGAGCTACTAATACATGCAAAACATACTTGTGTATATATGTGTACATACACATGCATACATACATAATACATTTATACATATGTTTTCTCACAATTAAGGTTCATAACAACTTGTGGCACAGCTGCTTTTACCATCTCCATTTTAAAGGTGGGAAAACTGAGGTGCAGAGAAATTCCGTTGCCCGCGCAGAGGCACAGGTAGTAAGAGGTGCAACCCTATTGGAGCCCGTTTGCCTGGGTGTCGGCACCCTGCTCTAAGCCAGCCACACATGCTGTTTTTGCTCCGCTGCATATCGGTCTGTAGAGGCAGCTATAAACACCAATGGTAACACTGGACATGTAAAACATAAGTGGACCTACACAAATAGGTGTATCGGGCCAGCCTCCCTTCCTACATTACCTGGGACGGTCCAGGAAAAGAGGTCCCCAGGGAAGGAAACTCACAAAAAAAGTGTAAAAGGTGGGGAGGGCTGAGGGAGATGGGACATATAAAATATTTCAAAAGCCAATAATCGCATGTATATATCAGATCTATTTTAATAAAGTATGATTTTAGAGAACTTACCAAGTAAAATGTCCATTTATCTCTCTGATGTATTTTATAAGTAGACAGTAATTAAAGCTATGTGTGCAATACCTTGGACCTATGTCAAAACTTTTACAAGACAGAGAGGAGTGATTCATCCAACTGTAAGTTACTCTCAAGACAGAAGTGCGTCTGCCCCTAACATGCTCGTTCATCACTGCTCCAAACCATGAAATCACTTGGACTTTTGCATTTTTCTGGGAGGTTCATGCAATAGCAATTGCCTGAATTTTATGAATTTTTTTGATTCATAAAACTCCCCATCATTTTACAAAAAGGTGATTGAAATTTTATATTTACCATGAGAGTGTTCCCATTTTTATGCAGACTGGATAATTTACATAGTCTTTGAGACATTTTTTTCTTGCATCATTACTTTTTTATATGATCCAAAAGAGTAAGCAACAAGTTTATTTTATTCACTGCTATTTTTCACCAGCACCAAGCCTGACAATAAATATTAAATTAAGTGAGTTCAATTAAGTATAATTTAAGGAGAAAAACCCAGGGAATAAACAGTATACCTGATCTTCATTTCAAAGTGAGTCAATGCTCTAATTATGAAAGTTTTATCAAGCTGTTTTCATCAACACAGACCAATCCTTACTCATAAGCAGTCATGGAGCCTGACACATAGAAGAAACTAATTAAACATTTGCTTATCAACTTATTTATTCTCTAAATAGAAAAGTAGAATGTGGTGGGGTGGAAATGGAGACAACTGTACTTAAAGTTAAAATTCAGCCAATTAAAAAAAAAGTAGAACTCAAAATTTAAAAATATTTGCTGTCTTCTACATAGTATATCTTGTGGAGAATACAAAAATAGCTGGCTATAACAAATATAATATACATTTAAATTTATAATCTAAGTATAAGACTATATCTTATAAATAAATCAATGTGGAAAATGAAGGAGGTTAATACAATGTACTCATGTATTTTAAATTTGAGTGTAATGAAATATAAATGGAATAGTATTCATCTACATTTTCATCATTCCCGATAGAGTTCTTCATCTCCTACGAGGTGTAAAATAGTGATAACCAAGGAGAACAGTAACTGGAGAAGGCAAATAAAGTGGCGTATAAAGGAGGGGGCAGAAGTAGGTTTACAGTTGTGAGTCCATGAAGCAGTTCATTCTTGTCGTGTTAATTAGTAATTATCGTATATTTATTTGTGTTATACCTATAAGCCCACTTTTTTGCACCCCTCTGTTATACAGCTAAAAATACAGGTTCAAATGGATGGTCAAAAACCTTTACCTTTCAAAATCCCCTTTTACATTTTATTATTAATAACTCACCTGACCAAAATGAATTCCTTCAGATACATGCTAGGTGAGCAGTTTGATCACACACTTTCTCCTGATGAGAGCCAAAGTTTACGAGCTTAGCTTTTGCTTTCAAACTTTGCAAAAGTTGCTTTCCCCAGGTCTCAGCTTTGCTTAGCGAGCTCATGCCAGCTTTCCAGACCCCTCCCTGCCATCTCCCTTCACCTCCCCTCTGGCACGCTGCCTCACTGGGGCCTGAGATCAGGCCTGTGCTGCTGACCTGCCCAGGAAGCC
Source organism: Sturnira hondurensis (assembly GCF_014824575.4). NCBI lineage: Eukaryota > Metazoa > Chordata > Mammalia > Chiroptera > Phyllostomidae > Sturnira > Sturnira hondurensis. The sequence goes on from NW_028091156.1 coordinate 11,528,595, forward strand.
CCTGTCTCTCCCTCATCACCCATGATCAGTGCAGAGAAGAGTCTGCTGCCCCGCTTGGGGGGGGGGGGCAGCAGGGAAGCTGGGAAGTGTGGGTGGTCTTGCCCTTCCGTTAGGTTTCACCATAGAAAATGCCCTTCCCTGCAAACTATAATATATAGAATCTTTGGAATCAGTCACAGGGAAATCTAATCAAAACTGATCAGTCACAGGGAAATCTTTTTGCAGGAGGTTTTCACAAAACTGACTTCAAAGACATCTCCAAAACCAAACTGTCAATCTCAACAGCCACCTCAAGCCTCCTCCTTCCACAGTCCGATGGCATCAATCTCTGCCACTCACTTAGTCACCCAAGTTAGAAGACGTTTCTCCAATGTCCTCCCTGGCTGCCTACCTACAGACTTATTCTCTTGGTTACAATGATATTATTCTACTTATCCTAATTTACTAAGATTAACCTAAATTCTTACAATTCCAGCACATCGGTGCATTTCTTTTTCATGCAAAGCCTCTGTGATTCCTCTAGAGACTAAGGTTCCCAGACTTCAATTATTTCCTGCCCTGCACACCTACTGTTTCTACTCTTACATTCCTACTTGCTTCCCTGTAAAACGTTCTTTGTATTAATTTAAAACAGTTGCAGAGCCAGGATAGAAGATAAGCCATTTGTAACAAGTGGAGGTTAACTATAAACATCGTGTTCTTCCTCGTAGCTGAAAAGACTCTGATTCTTTTTGAAGATTAGCAAGTGTTAGTGTCACAGTGAATACTTTTCCCCATTGATACAGCCCAAAACACTGAAACCCGTTTGAAAAGTGACCAGGTTCTGTCTGCCTATGTGGTTAAGTATTTTGCAGCTTCTCTGTATTTTGCAACATTTTAATTTCTTGCTCACCCTCAGGAGAATATTTTTCTTCACTCTGGCTTCACACAGATTCATAGGGAGACACCTGTTTCATTTTAAGGCTTATATCCACAGAGCATAGAATTAGACTGCTAGTTTTTTTTATGAGACTGCTAGTTTTATTAAATTTATTATAGTTTTTTAAATGTCCCGGGACCGATCTTACAAATGCACAAAGTCTGAAAATAGACACCGAAAATAAAAGTCTGGTAAGGAACTGCCCACTCATGAAAGGACCCACATTGTCCTGCATCTTTGTTTAGATGCCCATGGCTCGTGCCCATTGGTTAATATTGCCCCATTGCCTCCTGTATCACTTAAAAACTCTCAGAGCTGTGAAGACGTTGGGATCTTGCACTTGCAAGCTGACAAGTCTGTTCCCTGGGTGCTGAAATGAGATGCCTGTGCCAGCGACTAAGGACCCCACTAAGCACCTCACTGCTCACAGCTTCGCAAGCAGGTTGAGTCTCAGGTTTGCCTTCATTTCTGTCATCCTCAGAGCCAGGACGGAGGTCTGGAGGGAGTCACAACAAAGTCAGACGTGTTCCTCTATTGCACCAGCTTTCAGACGATCACATACAAAGTATCATTCCGAAATTTTAGGAGAAATAGACTATTCAGCATTTTCCAAGTTTGTTTGAAAAGTGATTAAAAATATACTCTCTCAAACCCAGTAGAATCCCTCAGTTGGGAAATGTGACTGCACACTTTTATTATAGTTGCATGTAAGTGTTAACTATCCCTTTTTCTCCTATTTCTAGCTATTAATCATTTTAAGTAGAAAAGAGGTTATTGGATTTAAATATTTAGGAATAAGAAAAGTAAACTGTAAACTTTATCATTGTGTCGGTTGTTTTATAGTTGTCATTTATAGGCATCCGTTTAACCCACTCCATTTTCAAATCACCCCGAGGAATGCGATGCATTAGCCACGCATCACACCCTGCCACTGCCGTTTGACCAGAGGGGCCTGGTTAATAAATTAAGCAGGAGCGATTGTGATATTCTATTACAAAGACTTCGTTTTCACGTTGGGCCTCACAGGGGAGGTAACCTTCCCTGGAGAGGAACTTGAAAATACCTCTTCTTTGACATGATCAAAGTTCATGGAGTTTATTCCACCGGAAAGGTTCTCTCCTATTACGACAAGCACGCCTATGTTTAGGGAGTCTCAAGGCTTAGATGTTTGTATTAGAGTCAAGTCAGGCCCTGGCGTTTCATTTAAATAAGACTTACTGCACACTGACTAGATGGTAACCAGTCTCTCACTAACATGTATGACAAACTATTACAGAGAACACAAACTCCATTGAACTAAAGACCTGCCACAAAAAGATGACATGTTGAGCAAGTGCCGGCCCCACAACTTTCAAAACCTGGTATCTTGACTCCAAAAGGAGGTTTTAAGAACCGAAGTGAGGAGAGAGACAAGGAAAAAAAAAAAAAAAGGAAAGCTACACAGGCCACAATTGTTGCTATGGTTGCTAAATTAAAGATTATTTGCTCCTTACTTTTGGGGAATTAAGTTTAGCTCTAATTATTTTTTGCATTTGTGTTCAAGATGTATTCAGATATTGCCAACAAACCTTTTTGGTGCTTTCCTAATGCCTTAAGGTAAAAAGCTCCATCAGATGTATTTTATAAAATACCCTAGGCTGACTGTTTAAAACTTTAGTATTTCAATCAAGTTTCTGATTCTAGCAGTGAAGTAGGAAGAAAAGGAGATGTTATATAATTAGTGAAGCTTGTCAGGATTATGTACTTTACATTTTGTTGTGAAATTCTCTTATAAATATAGGCTAAATCAGCAAGATTATCTAAAATTATTTTCAGTGTATTTTTTGTCATACAAATATTTAGTGATTTAAAATGTTTCTCTCTCACATCGATGTTTCTCTCCCTCTCTTTTTTCCCTCCCCCATCTAAAATGATAAATAAATAGATTTTAAAAAGAATCTTAATACATACAGTGTTTATAAAATATGTAGCTGTAGCTAGTTCACTAAATAAACTTCCACTATTTCACAACTATCATCTATTGGATATGGCTATTTTTTGTCATGAAAACTAAAATACATTGAAAAGTAGAAGTGTTTCACTAATCGAGAAACTTAGAGATATTTCGGTGTCTCATCAATTATCAAAGTGTAGTATCTGTGCGTGTGCATGAGATGAGGGCCCTGAGTGTTTATGTGGGCTGATGGCCTAGTGTCTTCAGAGAAGGTCTATTAATTTTTGGCATGTCCCTAACCAAAGGGGTGTCATTACAGTTTACATGTTGACAACCAGTTATAGTTTCAATAATTAGTTGTGTATTTGTTTGATGAATATCTATTTCCCTTAGAGGAATAACAGGTCCGTCAGAGGAGAGATTGTATGTCTCCTTATAATCACTCTCTGAAGGCTGGGGCATTGCACGGAATCAAAATCCGTTTAGTAAATAAGCGAATAAAGTTAAATCAGAGAGAAAAGCACTCGGCCAGAGGAGTCTTTGCCTTCCTGAGACTTTCATTTATGCAGGCTTCACTAAATTAAAACATTGCACTATAATTCTGTATTATTTTATAATACCTAGGAATATATGGCCATATTTTATTATGCCATTTTTAACAATCTAGAAACTTGGTCAAGAATGAATATCATTTGCATTTTAAAGGCAATGTGCTTTGCAATCCAGCCTCCTTGCATTTCTGTACTATGCCAGAGTTTGTACTGGAGTAGATATAGCCAAAAAAGACTCCAATAATAATTTATTTTGGGCTATATACTTGCAATTCACACACTGAAAGTTACAAATCAGATTACTTGCTCAAACTAGATATGTTTATAGTACATTTAATCCCGAAACTCACTACTAAGTATTAGGCTGAATTAATGTATATGACCTTTCTCAGATTATGTAATTTCTCTCTAATACTCCTTTGTTAGAATTCTTACAGAAATGGAGTAAGTTCTTACAGAAATGGAACTTTAATGAACCATGCTTCCGGCACCTAGTGAATGAATATTTTGTGTTTCTATTTATTTTGCTAATGGAATGAAGAAAATTGATGGGTTTTTAACATGTTACACTGACCTTAGTTCCCTGGAATAAATCAAACTTGGTTATGCTATAATTTTTATACATTGCAGAATTCAGTTGTTAATATTTCTCTAGGATTTTGCATAGATATTTACAAACAAGTTTGGCAAATGAACTTCCTTTCATTTTTTTCCTTTTTATTTATTTTGTCTAGTACTGTTGAAATATGATTGACAAAGTAAAGCTGGGCATATTTAGTACGTATAGCATGATGGTTTCATTGCACATACATTTTGAAATGATTACTACAGTAAAGTTAATTAACACATACGTCACCTTCCATTGCTACTTTTCAATTTTTTTGTTGCAGTGAGAACACAATATCCACTCTCTCAGTATATTTTAAACATAAAATATAGTATTATTAACGACAGTCAACATGCTGTAATTAGGGCCCCAGAACTTCATTGTCTTATAACTGAAATTTTATACTGTTAGATTAGTATCTCCTTTTTTAACCATCCCCCACCCCAGCTCCTGATTATCTGAGATATCTCTTGGCTTCATACACATTCTAGGATATTTTTTCTATGTGAAAAATGCCATTGGAAACCTGATAGGGATTGTGTTCAGTGGGATGTTAGTTGGGAACATCACAGAACTGGGTTGATCTTCCCCTTCCTGGGGGTGTAGAGCCTGGGCTGGTAACTTCGGTCTTTCTTCTTTTGTGAGGTAGCCATTCGTTACTCTAAACTCCCCTCTTAGAACTCGTTTGCCGGCCCGCCAGTTTCACGCTCTGAGTGGGGCTGCTCTGCCTCAAGGCCCCCCCCAATTTTCCCTGGGACTCCGTGACCCAGCAGTTGCTCGGGCGTGTGTGTGCCATGAGAGAGCCACTTGTTGGCTAATTCTCCAATTTTCTTTTTTTCTATTGATTTCTACTTTCATAGAGTTGCGGTAATGAAAGATGCTTGATATGATTTCAATTTTCTAAAATTTATTAAGATTTGCTTTGTGACCCCAAATATGGCCAATCACGGACAAGGCTCTGTGTGTGTCCTTGAGACCTGTTTATTCTGGGGCCTTTGGATGGCATGTTCGGTATATACCTGTGAGGTCCTTTTGGTCTATTGTGTTAGTCAAATCCACCGTTTCCATATTGATTTTCTGTCTGGATGATCTCTCCATTGTCGAAAGTGGGTTATTGAATTCCCCTCCTGTGATGATGCTGCTGTTTATTTCTCCTTTCACTTCTGCCAACATGCACTGAAAATACTGCGGTGCCCTAATGCATGGCTCACCATGGTTCTGGGACCTGGGAGGAAGCACGCTTGCCTGTGCCCCAAGTTACAGGCTCACAGACCCCAGTCCCGGCCTCAAACCCTGGCACAGCTATGGATCTGGCTGCGGCCACTCTCTGCTCCGTTTTCGGAGCCCCTGGGCACAGGCCAGCCAACCTCGGTCTGGCAGCAGGTCCCGATGTGGGCCTGGGTCTCCACTCACCGCGTCCCAGCTGCAGTCGGTCAGGGAGCGGTTCTGAGCACCAGGACCTGGTGGGACACCTGCCATCCTTGCCTCCATGGCCAGGCCGGGAGACCCTGGTCCATCGCAGACCCTGAAGCAGTTCTGGGAGCTCCATCAGAAAGCCCACGTTACATACCAGTGACCCTCCTACTGGCTGGTCTTTGAACAACAGTTTTGTCACTATCCCTGGTGAAGGGCTCAAGCTGGGCTCTGTAGCTCAGCTTGCCATCTTTCTTGCCATCTCCTCCACCCCCGCTGTAGAACTGGCCAAGGCCTCAGGGAGAGAGTGTATAAGAGTTTGCTTCCTCCTGTCTTCGAATTCTGCACACCTGGATTCCTTGCTGCTTTGCTGGCCTTGTGACACTTTCTCACAGATGTTGGTTTCCAATGTGTCTGTTTTCTCTTGGTGTCTTTGGTGGGTGTGTGTGCACGTTAAGTATATCTGTGATCACTAAACGCATAAATCTGTCCTCCTTACCCAGATTTTTGGGGAGTGAACTTTACTGAGAAGGGAAAAACTAGAACAGAAGGATACTAGTTAGGTGTTATAACCCACTCCACCTTAAACAAGATAAATTTGAGAGCTCCGTGAAATATACTGATAGAATGTCCCAGATGGTGGTGGGCTGTCCAAGTTTATCACTAGATGAGTTTTTATGTTAGAGATTTAAGGCGATGATTAAATCCCATGAAATGTGTAAATTTTATAGAAATAGAGCTTTCAAGACCATAAGAAAAAAGGTTTAGAAACAGGCTGTATCAAACAGCAAACTTTAAATTCTAGAGAAGAAGGAAACAACAAAGAAAAACCTTAAGGAATAAACAAAAAAAAAGTAAAATCTGGATAGTATATTGCTTTGTAAACAAAAAGAAGAAAACCATTTCAAGAAGGGTAGAATAATCAGAGTGACAAATGAATCAGACATTTCAGTACAAAAATCTATGCATTAAGGAGCTGCTCATGGAGATTTTCCATCCGAATTGTGGGGTAGAGAACAGAGAGGAGTGGGGTAACAATGAGTGGAATTCTCTAATTGCTAGCAATTGGGTGAACCACAAAACCTGAAAAACCATCTACTCTAAAATACCAAATAATATTGTGCACAATATAACAAGCATTGTTTTAAAGGCATAAATGAGTTTGCAGGAATATGAGAAAAAAAATCCCTAGAGGCTAGAAACAAAAAATAAAACTGGAGACAAGGCTGTGAGTGGAAACAAAACCCCCCAGAGCCCATCTCTGTAACAAAAGACGTGCACTGTAAATGCTGCCTAGTGATGTTACAAAATATAACACGTATGAGACAATTCGAGAAAGTAAGTAACACCCCACAAACCAATGCATTAGGCAGAGTTAACACAGAAATTAGACTGAAATGTTTAAAAGTGCATAGAGTTAAAAATAAAGGCTAAAAATGATGAGCTGAACCCAGATAGAGGGAGCAAGAAAAAGATAAACAAGACCGATTCACAGAGAGAAGAGGAAAATACGAAGTTCAAAGACAAAGTTAACAAATGGAAAATAAATTGAGATTAAACGTAACTAAAAGTTGGTTGTTTGAAAAGATGAATATAAAATTTTCTATCATTTGGCACAAAACAAACAAACCTCTACTTTTCACTATTAAATTTATTGGAGTAAATTGGTTAATAACATTACATAAATTTCAGGAGTATAACTTTTTTATATTTTATTTTTTAAATTATATTTTATTGAGTATGCTATTACAGTTGTCCTGATAATTTTCTTTGCTCCCCTCCACCCAGCACCCCCCACTCCCTCAGGCAACTTCCCCACCATTGTTCATGTCCATGGGTCATGCGTCTTAAGTGCTTTGACTTCTCCATTTCCTATGCTGCCCTTTGCATCCCCATGGTTACTCTGTAATTACCTATTTCCGCTTCTCAGTCCCCTCCCCCCTTCACCTACTCCCTGACAGCCCTTTCTCATCTGGCACCCATCAACACCGTCTGTATCCACGATTCTGTCTTTCTTCTTGTTCTCTTAGCTTGTTTTTTAGATTCGATTGTTGATAGATATGTCTTCATTGCCATTTTAGCATTCATAGCTTTGATCTCCTTTTTCTTAACTATCAGCTATATAACTTTGTATTACAATATCTGACTACTTCTCTATTGTATTCACCATCCAAAGTCTAGTCTCTTTCCTTCCCCTCGTATCTGACCCCTTTATCCTCTCAGTGCTGCCAAACAGAATTGCGTCTTTGGGGCCGTCTTTTCTCTTTTCCCAATATCCCACCACTAGCACCGATCTAATGGGCATCACTGCGGTATGTTTTTAAGTGCCATGCCACTTAAAAACATACGTCAGGTAAGTATTTTCTCCGAAGTTTCAGAGAGCACAACAAACAAACAAGCAAAAGCCGCCTCTGTTGCATACACTAAACAAAATTTAAAAAATTAAAAGCAATCAGGGTATGCCAAAATTGGTGATGGCAGAGGAAGAAGTTAGAAGCCACATACATCGGTGCAGTCATCCTGCCCAAGGACACTGGGGGTCGGGGGCGTGCTCATCCTTGGAAGGCTGTCCCCTTCCTTCCCACTCCCGCCATAGGACGACCCATCTGCTTTCACGCCCATCCTGAAACGTCGCCTTTTCACGGGAGCCTTTCCTGACCAACGCTCCTGTTCTAAACGAGACGTCTCTCCTTTGTGCTTCGTGCCACCACCACTGGATGCACTGATTTTGTGTGTTGTCTTTACGCCTCACTAGGTTATAAATCAGAGCAGACGCTGTATGAATTTTAGGGCCGGTTTCACGCCAAATGAGTAGCGGGTGCCATGGATGCGATAGGAACTCAACTAGCATTTCTGAGTGATTCCATACATGTAAACGATGTACGCGCACTGATCACACTGTGGTTCGGGAGAGGGTTTTATGCCCCAATTGACCAAAGAAAGGCCTCGCACTCTGTGATAAGCTGCTGACGGCCCACGGGCATGTCTCCAATGTTACGGTAGAGGGCGCTCTCTGGTCATGAGAACGACGTAAGTAAAAAGCACAGAAGACGGGTTATAAGAAAAGCCCCTGCGGGAACCGAGTGCTTCTGCCCATCAAACTGGAGTCTGAACTGCGTGTTGCCTTTGCTGTGTTTACGCAAACATTTTCTCCTGCCCTCAGAGCCTTTGGTTGTCCCTTTCAACTAACAGATTCCTGTCCAAGTCTATTAGAATGATACAATATGCTATATAAGAATGTAAAGCCACGAGACTTTCCATAATTTGTAGTGTATCTGAAAAGTGAAAACTAATTTGAAACTAAGTAAAATGCAGAGCTAGTGTGATCCGTTGCAGTCTCATGCTGTTCCCTGCATTGGCTGCACCGGAACTATTTCATATCTGCTACCAGGGAGGTAAAATTTCATGTGGGTCCATGTGTGTGTATTTAAGGTGGGCAGTGTGGTGTTTTTGTGCAATTAAACCTTATACAGCAGTGGTATGTAGCATTAATTTTTCAATGCGTTTTTTTTTCATTTCCCTTAAATAAAAGATAGGGTCCATTTCCCTAACCCTTCTGTTCAGCCTAGCCTTGTGACTTAGCAGAGTGCATTAGAGGCGACATTGTTGCAGTTTTGAGTATCACCTCAGGAGACTAGGCAGGCTTCTTCTCTGCAGCAGAAGTCCTGCGGCCACCATGGAAGCTGGCCCAGGTCAGCAGGCAGCAGGCTGAAGCCGGAGAGGCAAGGGGTGGAGACGTGTGCACGCCAGCCTGAAGCTTGCCAACTCCCAAACCCGGGAGAAATTGCTACCTACGTCTGGTTGCATGCCCGGTGGACAGCAAAGCACAGGTGCACGGGATGAGCCCAGATGGGACGTGCTGTGGTGTGGAGCCCTTGCATTGGGAGGCAGCTTTTATGGAACAAGAGCTGCACAGACAGAGTATCAGAGCTCTCTGATGCTCCCAGATATCACGCCACATCACATGGAAAACTGGCCGTGCTAGGGGTCAGTCTAGAGAGTGGCTGAGATTTCAAGGCCCATTCGTAGAAGAAAATCAGCTGGTTATTTTTCAGCGGATGGTGTGATTTTTAATTAAACTTTTGCCAGGAACATTAAAGTTGTAGTGTTTAGAGGGTTGCAGATGGATATAAATAAAATAATGGGGAAAGATTATTTATAAAAACTAATAAACAATTTTTGCACTGCATAGCCCAAACTGTCTCCATGATTTAACCAACTTAATTTTAGTGAGACCCTAGAAAAGGACTGCACATACTTTATGCTAATAATAACAAAAAAATAACACAGAAAGGAACTCGTGAGGCTGAAGGAGGTGGCACACTGAAAAAGGCAGGCCCCGTGGGGACTGCGGAGGAGACAGATTATATTCGACACCAATGAGAACTCTGAGCAAGTAAAGATGGAATCACGTAATCTGCAAGGTCTTGGAGACGGGGTTCCAGGAGAGTTGGGAGATAGCTGCTAACGGGGGGCATGAGGTGTAAATTCGGTGGAAGGTGGTGGAAAAACAGCTGGGTAACAAAATATCTGTATATCTTGGGTCATTGTTATACAGAAGGGAATCTACATATTTTAAAATGCTCTTATTGTTAAAGCAATTAAGCTTTTAAAAACCTATCATTTCCCTTTTAAGTTCCCTCAATACTTGAAGCTCATTTTAAAAAGAAGTAATGTTATTTTGAAACTGGTTTTATAATTTTGTTTAGTGATGTACATTTAAAAGGACTTTTAGAATATTGGTCATCCAATGATCTGTAATAACAGAACTGTTTTGCAATAAAGCATGCCTTATCTATTTCACAAACCATATTATTTTCCAAAGAAACCAGTTTATGCTAATAAGAGAAGCAGGATTTAGTGCAAAGCACAACACGTATTTCTCTTAAAACTGTTTTTATGCCGAGACTAGAAAAGTATCTTAATAAAAGATCAGGGTTCTCTGGATATAGTAATCAGTTGACTTCGGATGACATTTTAATATTAGCAATGCACTGTAACCTGAAGATGAACATGTCTCATTTTGTCTCATTGTTATGACAAGACTTTTTTCATAAATTAGAGGATGTCATGTAGTAACTGCTGAATTTGCAGATGTGGAAAAATGTGTAAATTCGCAGGAAGCATTTTCATCAAGCTGAATAAATGTGTCACACATTTCCTGGGAGTATAGCACAGATTTGCCCCATTACTGGGGGCAAATGAACATCTGCACTGAACATCTTACTTCGTTAACATCATGTACTGGCATTTTTGTAGGTTGCCATAATTTTTGTGGGTCAAATAAAATATAAATGATTAAATATTAAGACCAAGTTCAAATCTGTGCCTAGCACATCGCCTAACATTGGTGGACAATTGGTAAATTTTGAACAGTTAACGAGTCACTAGAATTACAAGTCTGTTCTTAGTTATATTATAGAAACTATATATGCTAATCTTTATGTGTGCATTCTAGAAAACATTGCTTTAATTAGAAATGTGCTGTTTTAGCTCTTCATTTTATTTAATTGCCACAAAATATACTGACTAAAAGCGAAGATAAATAAACAAAAATAAATTAGTTTTTTCACATGTTATGTCTAAACCATAATCACTACTATTTTGTATTTCTCATTCGGAGAGGCGGTATTTTTTTATCCTTTATTTTAAAGAAAAGAACTAAACGAGTTAAGTTATTTTCTCAAAAAGATTTGTTCAGTGTTTTTAAGGGGAAGAGTGGGGATTTGAACCACAGTTTATTTCCCCAATGACTGTGTAAGCGATTCCATGAGAAGTCTTGTTTTCTGGTAAGTTACTGTCATGCTGTGAAACACAAATGTATACAGAATGTTAAGGTACATTTCCGAGGAGACATTTCCTAGTGAATTTATTCTCACCTGATTTGTGTGTGGATTGTTCACCACCAAGTCCAGCATGAGTCTTTCAGAGAGACTTTGAAGACTCTCAACATAGTAGATTGCTTAAACTTGCCATTTTTATTGATGTGTTGATGGACGTTTCCACTGGACTTGTTGGGGTATCACTGGTTCACTAAACCACACAGGTTTCAAGTGAACGACCCGACATACCATCACACGTACACCGCATCCCGCGTCCATTTCCCAGACCAGAGCCTGTTTCCGTCCCCATTTGCCCCCACTTTGTCCACCTACCCTCTACTCCCCTGTCTTGCTGGCTGTCACCTCACTGCTGCCTGTGTCTGTGTCATGTACTCCTGTTTGTCTGCTCGACCCCCTCCCCTGCTCCCATCCGGCACCTTCCCACCCCGACACCCCTCTGACAGCTGTCAGTCTGTTCCAAGGTCCGGGCTGCTGACTATTTTGTCAGTGTATTTTGTTCATTAGATACCTGATATAAGTGAGATCGTATGGTATTTTAAAAGCTCTCCAAAATATGCAAATTTTCTAAAACTATTACTAAACGTAGCAGATGCAGAAGCACCACTAATACCCTCTTCCCACACTAATAGCAAGGAAATGAACAGGGTAAACGGAAGAAGCTACAGATACATATAGGGCATCCAATGACAATGGTTATTTTCCCTTTCGAAGATCAACTAACTGCCAATTAAAAATAGTGTACAAACTTTTTAATGTGGAGGAAAATCTGTTTTTTCTACTTGAAATGCAAGCATTTATAAGTATGTCAAGTTCAAAGAAAATAGGTCCAAATTGTTTTTTAATGTTAAACAAAAAAAGGAGAAGAAAACTAGGCTCTTGGGAACATTATGAGAAAAGAAATAGGACATTTTTAGGGTGTTTAAAGTGACTTATCATACATATCTATCTATCTACTAGTTAAACTAAGATTTTCTGTTTTTTTCCCCAAGGATTGTTTTGATTCATATTTCAGAGCATTCCAAATACTGGTGTTCCATATCATTCAGAATATGAATAACTGACAGAAATAGTGAATGTCATTTGGGACTCACTGTGTGTCTTGTAAAAAATACTGTCAGACATATAGCATGAATTTAACGCGTGACAGAGGTCTTCTAAGCAAGTTTGACCCATCATAATTAATATCCCTTGTCTTACATATTCTTGTATAACTTTTGTTGGCAGACAACTTGAACAATGCACCTTTCCAGATTATCAAATTATAATTATGTAATTATATGCTCAATTATAATTGTATGCCTCTCTGCCCTCTCCACTCTGCCACACTCCTCCCTCCCATCCTTACTATCCTGGCAGAACTCCGTCCAAGTCAAAATAAAAGCACAATAAGTAGGAAATGAACAATGAGCTTTTCAATGATAAATGTTGTATCTTTTACTAATACGCACTGCTCTGGTAAAGTAAAAGCTTTGTTATTTAAATACACAAATAAGTATTATTCCTTTGAGGGTACTTAAGTGATAATGTGAGAATATTCAACGAAGAGTTTTCACTGTCCAATGGCAATGAGACTAAATAGGAATGAATAGCAGAAAGTGAGTAAGAATGGCGAGGTGAGTTTATTTTATAGTCATGGAAAATATCCCCCCCACCACCTGCCCCTCCAGTTACATATCATGCAAATATAGTTCCCTTCTTGATAAAAAGATAAGGATACAAGAGAAAAATATAATATTCCTTAGGTAAAGATAATCCTTCATAGTTTTTTAAAACAGTCTATCTATTTGCCTAATAAAGCTGATTAGGGAAATATTACTTCATCCCACTGCAGGTCTTTAGATTCTTGAAATTTAAAAATTTTATGCTAAATGTTTTGAATGAAGTTACTAGCCCAGCATTGGTTTGTGCTGTTTATTACACTTTAGCCAGTAATACCAACGTCTGGGAAGTAATTGCATTGATTAGATGAAAACACGCTTGATTGCAAATTGGAAATTTGATTACTGGCTATTAGCCGGTGGGGACTAATACATAAACTCCCTTTCTAGTCTTGTACAAGTTTATTTTAGATGCAGGGGACTGGGCTCCCAAATAGCAATTTGACCATTCAGGAATGTGACTACCCTTCTAGAAAATTTCAAACATATTTTGAAGGTCAGAGTTGACTGGAGATACTTTCTGGCAGATCAACCACTCAGATAATTGAAATTAAACTCCCTTAAGAGGAAGGCAATTCAAGCTCACAAGCTTGGAAGATAAAATGCACAATCAATAAATAGTAAATACTGCCGTGCTGATCATGGCATATGGTGCTAAAAAAACTAACAAGTTGACAGTTGGTCATAAATGGAGCCTCTTCACTGACATTTTAGTTATCATAATATTTAATGTCTCGGGTGTATTATGAAATTAGTATCTCTGACATAAGAGCTTTTCTAATTATAGAAGTCCACAAACTAGTACTAAAATAATATACATTTGCGCACAAGCACAAACTTAGTTACTAATTGAAAGAAAATATAGTTCAGCCTAAGTACCATTTTAGTGTGTAAGGAGTTTGTACAGGCTTGTGAATGATGAACAACTGTGTTCTTTCCTATCAATGTGAATAGTAGCTGCTGAATTTGCAGGTGTTAAGAAAATGTGTAAATTCGCCGTAAGCATTTTCATCAAGTGCATAAAAGTGCCGTGCATTTCTTTGGAGTCTTCAGTTTGCCCCATACCTGGTTCAGGCCTGAGCTGAGCATTTTATTTCATTAACATCATGTACTGGCATTTCTGTGGGTTGCCATACATTTTGTAGGTTGAATAAAATATGTGATTAAAAATTAAGACCAAGTTCAAATCTGCACCTAGCACATCGCCTGACATTGGTGGACATTCAATAAATTTTGGATACTTAATAAATGCCAGAATTATTAGTCCATTTTTAGTCACACTATTGGAACAATGTACATCAATCTTTATGTTTGCATTCTAGAAAACATTGCCTTAGTTAGAATAATGATCAATATCAATAATAATTGGATGAACTATGGAGGAAAGTAAGAATATGTATTTTAGGACCATTGTTCAAACGGCAGTCAACTACAATGTGCAGAATTAAAAACCACAACTGACTTCAGTTGCCATATAAAATAGGTTATTGAATTTACATCTATTTTCATTTCCTTTCACCTTTTTTCCATTTGCATAGTTGTCATTTCTAAGTGCAAGACATGTGATTCTCATTAATTTGATCACTAGGAAATTTTCAAGAGCAAGACTCTTGCATCGATGCCTTAAATTACTTTTTATTGCTGCTAAGCTTCAAGAGATAAAGTTGTGTTATCAAGGGAATAATGATTACACAGACTACATCTTAACACTTTTTGAGTTTAATATAAAACAGTATGAGTTATTATATTCTGCTTACCTTGTAGATAGAATCTGAAAAAATACAGGTGGATTTTAATTTACTGCATTTTTTGGACTATAAGATGCACTCCACCCCCCAAATCAGGAGGAATAATGGTTGTTAATGCTGCTGTTGAGTTCTGTTTACATTTACATTGGTAAAATATTAGGCTATTAAATATTTTACCACATTTTTTGCTTCAAATTTTTTTTTCTGTTTTCCTCCTCTAAAACCTAGGTGCATCTTACGGTCTGAAAAATACAGTGATAAAGAACTAAAATCTACTCGCACTCCCATACAGAACATTTTTATATTCTTATAAAATTTAGAACTTCACTGAATATCTTACCTTTTTAAGTCAGGTTTACTGAGTTAAAAAATCCATCATTTGTGTCCAGTTCTCTGAATCTTGACAACATTTGAGTAATGGTTCCTGCTACCCAGATATACAGGGTTCGGCAGAAGTAACACCTGCCTGAGTATGGCTGGTAGGATAAAATGGGTGTGATAATGTATAGTTTTAATGTGAACATCTCACTTAAAATGTCACATGGTGTGCTTCAGTGTGATGTTACATTACACAATGACATGTTTATAATTTTGTAATAGAAGATTTTGTCATAAAAAAGGGGGCGTTATTTGTGCCAGACCCTGGGTATGGTCTATAACACCACACAGCTCCCTTTCGCTTTTTGCTTTCTCCTCCCCTGACCTCACGGACTGCCCACAACCCATGCATTTCTGGGTCCCACAATTTTGCCTGTTGAAGCATGTCCTGTGAATGGAATCTTACAGTGTCTTGTTCAAGCCTGGCTTCTTTCACTGAACACGTTTGAGAATCATCTCTGTTGTCGAATGTATCACTTGTTCATTCATTCTTCTTATTGGTGGATAACATTCCATCTTAGCATAGTTTATTGAACCATTGAAGTCACAGACATTTGGATTGTTTCATTTTGTGTTTAAACCACTTCAAAGCTCGGCATTTTTTTTTAATGTGGACAGGCATTCTTATTTTTCTTGGGAAAACAACCAGGCAAAATGGAGGGTTGTTAGGGTGAGAATAAGTTCTAGTTTGTGGGGAACACTCCAATTAATGCACTATTTCATATTCACATCCACAATTCCTCTGGGTCTTTTGAACACTCTGGGTTGAAATTGGGTTCATGGTACTTTAATACTGATCCACAGTTCTTTAAATATCTGCCTACAAGTTCTCTGTTGTGGCTATTTTTTACTCCCATGTTTTTAATGGTGTTTTGATCAACAGAAATGTCTGTATTTAATGAGGTTTAATACATCCATACTTTGCAATGCTGGGCACTAAGATATTCTCAAAGCTGAAATAACAGTGTCCTATTTTCTAAATCTAGCTTATTATGCTGTGCATCTATGTCTACACCTACATTTATATTTATCCACACACATCTACTTAACATCTGGAATGCCTGCCTCAGACATCACAGACTTTCCACAGTGCTTGGCCCCATTAACCAACTTCTTAAGTTCTTCTTCTTTCCAAACCCAGCAAATATCTTAATACCTGCAGTTGCTCAGTTAAAACTACCTGGGCTCCACCAGTGATATGAAATATTTTCCACAGACAGCCGATGCACTCATCACCGAGTACTGTGAACCAGAGCTACAAAATCTGCCTCCACTTCTTCCTTCCATGTCCTTCTGCATCCACTGTCAGCTCCATCACCCAGCGTCTCCCAGCTCTGCTCCGCAGTCACTGACAGATTTCTTACTGACCATTTACATTATTATTTTTTATTTCGAATCAACTTTACATGCAGAATCGTGAGTGATATTCTGGCATTCGTTGGGTGTCCACTCCAATGGGAATTAACTACACACTTTGCATCTGGACCAGCTGGTCCACACAGGCTCAGACTGTGTGTCTGTCACCGCTTCACTCTCTCTACTGGAGCCTCACAGACTGTCAGCTCCTTCAAAGGACCAGATGTTTCTCCATCTGTGGTCTTAACATGCATTGGTATGTTTATGACATGTTACAAAAGATGTTATTAGAAAGTGCATGAAAAAGTTTGAATGAAAAAGTTTGAGCTCATTCATATTCTTTTTATACCTTTGAGAGCAAGCTTAGTTTCCCCAAATAAAAACACCAAAGATCACTGAAATGCCAAAAAAATAATAGATTATAAAAATACAGAAATTGATCAAATTAGATAACCAATAAAAAAGAATTATATATGTATCTATACTATTTTATTTACATTTTTTTTGTCCTCCCTGGCCCCACCAGTTCTTATCAATTACACGAATCAAAAACACATTTTATCAATGACATGAATAACTTAAGGCTATTGTATCCTCATCCTGCAAACAGGTGATTTCATACCGGCCCAGGGAATAAATATTTTAATTAACTTGTGAGCACTCTCTTGGATTTATTACAGCACAGTAGTAAAACTTTATGTTTTTTCCACAAACAGTGTCAATGTTTACATCATTTCCTCTAGAAAGATAACACAGGACAGAAAGAAGAAACCAGAGAGTCATTATCACCTGCTACTAATTTTCAGGCAGGTGACTACTCTGTGAGTGTGACCTGCTTTACCCACTATTGGTGGTAACAATGAATTCACAGGCACAGAAACAATCTAAATACATTTCACTTATGAAGTTCATTTGGGTTTTATGATAAAAGGGATAGATTTTCATTAAAAATGCATTGCATAGAGATTCTCAAATGTATTATTCCCTGAGATATTTTTAAAAACCTGAAAATGAGAATAAATTTAATCAGCTCTCTCTATACTTACATATAAAATGTGTGAGTGAGTAACCCTTGTTTGAAAACCTGCAGCTCATGCTCACAGAACTGTTTGAATGGGCTTGTAGTTCATCTAAGCAAGGCACACACATGTTCACATGTGTGTATGCATATGCATTTCAATTTAATATCTCCAGTCTCACTGCAGTGTCTGTTTCACACTGAGCCTTTAATGAAGACATGACCCCCAGAGGACAGACGTGATGTCCACTCACCTGTTCTGGGCTGCGTCTGTGGCTTCCATGGTCCTACCTCCCCGCTCTTCCAGTTCTGAGGCTCTGAACGTTACCCCTTAGGACCATCCACCTTTCTTCCCTATCTTCTTGGGCAGGGAAAACACCTCTCATTTCACCCTATTTTTGACCTGCCCTTTCTCCTGGGTGGCATTTGGTAAATGGCTCACCCTCTACCTGGGCTCTATGGAACAAACACCAGGTAGCATGATCTTTCTGGAAGGTACAGGACGTGATTGGGCAGGATTCCAAACATGAAACCTGACTGAACTAACTCACACAGTGTGCCTCCATGATGCCCCTTACTGGTGGGGAGAGAGAGAGAGAGAGAGAAGAAAAAGCATCTGTGTCCTGTTTTGGAGAATGGCTCCCTGGGTCACACAGGGTAAGTGTGAGCAAGATGGGGTGAGGCTAGGCTCATTTTTTGCCAGAAACACAGGACTGTTCTCTGACTTGTGGCAGGGGACAGGGAAGCCCAAACTCTCCATTCGGGCACAGCCTTCCTGCCCATTTACTTGTACACAAAAGCAACTCAAAGCCCCAGGCATCTTTACTTCCAAGCCGACTTATTGTTTCACAATATATTACAAATCTAAGCTACAGAGCAACCCCCCAGCACCTGTATATCATAGTGTGAATAACTTATGTTTTTTCCATGTAGCAGAAAATGATACAGATACTTGAGAATAGACTACTCAATTCTGGGATAGTTAAACACGAAACCAATTATAAAATGGGGACCTTGTATTCTTGGTGAAGAAAGTGAGAGTGTGCAGTGGAGATTCACATTAAAATAGAAGAGGGCAGAGTCAGACTCATGGGATTTTGGTGCTCAGGGCAACTGCATCTGTTCATTGTCATTTGTTTTTAGAGATGAAGGAACTGAGGACGGAACCACTACAACATTTACCACGATGGAAAATTTAGTGCCAGAGTCAACATATCCTCATAAAACAAGAGCAATTACAAGGAACAGCAAACACTTTCGAGCGAATGTCACTGAGACATCTGCATTGTAAGAAGTCTCCGTTGGCCAGTCACAGGACGAGGACCAAATGACCTCACTCATAGGTGGAATCTAATGAACAAACTGAGCTAACAAGCAAAACAGGAAGAGACTCAGAGAGAGAAAGAAGGGTGACAGCTGTCGGGTAGGTGCTGGGTGGAAGTGGTGGGGGGACTGAGCAAAAAAAAAACAGAGAGAAAGAACTCAGGGACAGAGACAACAGTGTGGTGACTATGAGGTGGGGAGACATGGGGGGAGGTAGAAAAGGGTCTGGGGGAATGAATGGTGTCAGAAGGAGACTTGACTTGGGGTGGTGAACACACAGTACAGTGTAAAGATGATGCACGATAGAATTGTGCACCTGAAACCTGTATAATTTTGTCTATCAGTGTCACTCCAATCGATTCCATGAAAAGGGAAAAAAAAGAATTCTCTTTTACCACAAAGGCAAATAAATGTCCCTTGGGTCCTAGTAAAGAGAGAAGACTAGCATTTCTTTCTGAAAGGGTATGAAATTAAATAACGGTAACTTTAAAGAATCAATAATACTAAACTCCGAATGCCAAGAGAGGAGAGCAGCCACTAGAAAACATATGGAAAGAATTCACAACTGCAGCCCAGCAGCCCAGCAGCCCCGTGTGGGTGCAGGGTGACTTCAGGTGAAGACACGGAACTAGTGACCCCTTCCCACCCAGTGCCACTGACTCCAGAGCCACCATCGCAGAAGGCAGGTCTCAGAAGCCCCTCAGTGTGTTCTTCAGCAGAGCTGGCCTTGCATTCGTTTACCAGACTTTCTGGAATTAGGTGTTAATCTTTTCCCGAATACATGTTCCGTGAATGGTCACCATCCAACTCTTGGACGCCATGATTTATTTGAGCTGTTGGAGTCTCTTTCATCAAGTTTATTTTTGTTTGTTTGCCCTGTTTTTCGCAGAGTTAGTTAACCGTCCCCTTCATTTTTCTCTCCAGCTTCCTTTCAGGCCCTTGGTTCAGGTGCATTTTTCCTTTTTTGGGGAGTCAGCTGATTGGGATGAAAACCTTGCTTTGCATCTCTGGACTGTGTCCCTGCTGCACCCCATCTGCACCCCCTCCCACCACATCCCATCCAGAGTCTGGGTTCGGGTCTCAAGAGCAGGAAGCCTGAGATCTCTGGATTCCTCAGATGGTCCTGATTGAGAGTTTAGCATTACTCATCTCAAGGCGTCTTCTGGCTTAAAATTCTATGATTCACATCAAAATTTAATAGTGTTCAAAAACAAAATTCAAATAAGTAAATTTGAAGATCTAGTTGGCTTTTTAAAGTGATTCATGAGTCTGAGTTGGGCAGCATCTCCTTCAGCAAGTGCAGGGAGCTTGGACGAAATGGAAGGTGTTTATAGGACAAATGGTAGGGAAAGAAGCGATTAACACAAGAAAAGGGCCAGAATGTCTTTTCTTTGGGGGAAAAGAACAGGAAGGGTTTTTTATTATTCATTCATTCATTTATTTTCATGTAGATTGTTTTTCCCTTTTATGGGGGATGGAGAGGGCCCATGGGACAGATTAATTTACTGGAGTGTGACCAGAAAATCC
Source organism: Sturnira hondurensis (assembly GCF_014824575.4). Classification (NCBI taxonomy): domain Eukaryota; kingdom Metazoa; phylum Chordata; class Mammalia; order Chiroptera; family Phyllostomidae; genus Sturnira; species Sturnira hondurensis. Next base: position 11,548,869 of record NW_028091156.1, read on the forward strand.
CTGGACTGGTTGATTCTGGCTGTAGGTCTCTCATATATGGCCTTTATTATGTTGAGGTTTGCTCCCTCTATTCCCACTTTGCTAAGTGTTTTTCATCATAAATGGGTGCTGGATTTTATCAAATGCTTTTTCATCATCTATGGATATGATCATGTGATTTTTGTCCCTCATTTTGTTTATGTGGTGCATTACACTTATCAATTTGTGAATATTATGCCATCCTTGCATCCCTGGGATGTGTCCCACTTGGTTGTGGTGTGTGATCTTTCTAATGCACTGTTAGATCCAGGTTGCCAATATTTTGCTAGGATGTTAGCATCTATGTTCATCAGAGATACTAACCTACAATTTTCTTTCTTTGTTTTGTCTTTACTTGCTTTTGGGATTAGGATAATACTGGCCTTGTAAAAAGAGTTTGGGAGTCTTCCCTTTTCTTGAATCCTGCACTGTTGGTGGGAATGCAGACTGGTAGAGCCATTGTGGAAAACGGTATGGAATTTCCTCAAAAAACTAAAAATGAAACTTCCTTTTAACCCAGCAATCCCACTGCTGGGAATATACCCTAAGAACACTAAAACACGAATTCAATAGAACTTCTGCATCCCTCTGTTCATAGCAGTGCTGTTTACAATAGCCAAGTGCTGGAAACAGCCTAAGTGCCCATCAGTAGATGAATGGATCAAAACACTACAGTACATTTACACAATGGAATACTACAAGGAAGGAAGGAAGGAAGGAAGGAAGGAAGGAAGGAAGGAAGGAGTTCCTGCCCTTCATGACAGCATAGATGGAACTGGAGAGCAGTATGCTAGGTGAAATAAGCCAGGCAGTAAGAGACAAATACCATATGATCTTGTTACCAAACAGGGGTCCAAGGGGGGGGTGTTGCACCCCTGGGGGTGGGCCAGTACTTGGCCCACTGAGGGATGCCAAAAAACTGCTACAGAAAACAGAGGCCCCTCCCAAGGAGGGTATACTAATATCTACTGGGCTCTTCTGTCCACCGCCAATTAGAAAGACATCTCTCAATGCCAGAGATTTGTGAAAAGGATACAAAATATTTATTTAGTGCTATTCGGGCCTAATGCCTTCATTAAAATATCAAAGTCCTTTAGGGTATACACCTACACACACACACACACACACACACACACACACACACAGCACTCCCTTCTCCCACTGTCTCGACTCTGGGTACCGTAAATCAGGAAAGAGCACACATCCATTTTTCAGGTTGCTGGCACTGTGAGCTGTGTTGCCTGTCCAGGCAGGATCTCCAATTAATCCAAAGTCATGCAGCACCTTCCACTGGCAAGAGTTCTTTGTACCAAGTTCCAAAGTCTCTCCTGCTTTCCAGGCCACTCAGCCAAAGGGAGCACCCCAAAGCCACGTAGGCCTCTTTTACCAAAACTGCAGGGGTCTGCACTCCACCAAAAACGCCTGTCTTTCTTCTTCACCCGGCCAAGGGTATCTCCATTCTGGCAAAGCTGCGTGGTTTTCCCTTTTCACCTGGGCAAGAGGAGGTCTTAACTCTGTTGAAACTGCATGGCTCTCTCTCCTAATGGCTACAGGGGTCTACATCTTTCCAAAACAGCATGGCTCTCCCCCTCACCTGGCCAAGAGGGAGTCCTCACTCTGCTAAAGCTACCTGGCTCTCTCGCAGGCACTGCCTCAGAGGATCAGCCCCCAGTTCCATCCTGGGTCCAAGCCACTCACCTCTCCCTGGCTCAAAACTTGGCCATGGCTATTTAACATATCTATGAAACCAGTTAAAGGTTATAGATATGTTAAATGACCATTCCAGAGGTTAGCTGCAAAACTGTTGCTATGCAAAACAGCTCTCAATGGCCCTGCTCCATTTGTCCCGTCCCGCAACTGACATGTGGGTGGGGGAGGGGGGAGGACATCTTAATAATATTTCCTCCAATATTCCTATACACTGAGTTCTGGACACCATTCCAAATCTTTTTTTGCCACCCCCCCGCCCCCCGCTGCACCCTGTATCAATCTCACCTATAAGAGGCATCTAATGAATAAAATAAACTAATGAGCAAAATAGTTGCTTGGAAACAAGGAACAGACTGACAGGGACCAGAGAGGAAGGGAGAGGGTGATAATGGTGGAAAGAAGGGGAAGGGACTACTCAAAGAATAAGTATAAATGATCCATAAACATGGACAACAGTTTAAGATTGACTGTGGGAGTGATGGGCTGCGTGGAGGAGGGTAAAGGGGAAAAAATGGGACAACTGTAATAGAATAACAATAAAAAATTTTTAAAAGGCTATGTTTTGGGGACAAACTGATACTACAATTAGATTAGGTATTAAATCTAGGCTTGGTAGCTTTTGCTTTCAGTATGACTGATGACATTTTAGTATTAAAATCTTAATACTAAACAATAAAGAATATAGTATTAAATCTGAACTTTTCCAGTTTGTTTTAACCTAATTTAAAAGGAGAAAGTATGTAGCTCTTACTCATGTCATAGGAGTCAAGTAGAACTAAAATAGCTTAATTAAAATTAAATATAATTACTTCAATTAATTTTAATATGTATTTGCATCACCAATTTTTAAAATGTCCTTATAAAACAAGATCACACAATGCTACTTTAGCATAGATTTAAGCTGAAAATGGAGCTATTTACACAAATCTGTCTCTCATATATGTGTGTATCTTCATACCAATATATATACATGCATATCTATATCATTTTTATAATGAAAGAATGGTAAAAATTATTTTTTGGAAGTAATAAAATACTTTTATTTATTAATATAATGTAAAAACATTGTAGCCCTGGCTGGTGTAGCTCAGTGGATTGAGCACGGGCCTGTGAACCACACGATTGCCGTTCGATTCCCAGTCAGGGCACATGCCTGGGTTGCAGGCCAGTTCCCAGCGGGGGGCTCACGAGAAGCAACCAGACATTGATATTTCTCTCCTTCTCTACTTCCCTTCTCCTCTAAAGATAAATAAATAAAATCTTAAAAATATTTTTAAAAACCACGGTAATAGGGGTTTTACATCTGTGATATTTAGCTTTTCTAACATCACAATTAAGCTGATAGTATTATCCATGGCAAATAGATGAAAAAAGGGAGCAGGAAATAATTATTTAATGTTTTATATATGCTCACATACTTAGGAATGCAGATATATTTATGGTATGTCTTAGAAAGCCTATACTTTAAAAACCTAAAAAATCTGCTCCAATTAGTCATTTTACCAGGAATCAGGTGGCTAAGATTCTTGCTGCCCGGTGTGCATGTCCTATAGAATCTCCGACCCTTTATTCTGGGGAAGACTTGTAAATACAAAGTGATCATGTCACCTTATATGATAGCACGAGGGACTTGGAAGGTGTGATTTTAACCAAAGGGTGGTCCCCTGGGTGGGCCTGACTTGATTGGTCAAACCCCGCAAGGAAGCCAGAGCTATTCAATGTGAAGTGGGAGAGATTCTCATCCTGCTCCCGCAGGAGAAAAATGCAATGCTGGAGAGAGTCAAACAAACAGCAGAGAAGGTCAGGCAGCCTCTGGGAGCTGAAACAGACCTAGTTTTCGGTCAGAGAGAAAGAAAGGACCTCAGCTCCACAGCAACGTGTGGCTGAGTTCTGCCAACCACTGGTGACCGTGGAAAAGAACTATGAGCCTGAGATGACGTCTCAGCCTCAGGTTCCCCTTTGATCTTGCTGTAGAGAGCTTAGCTCTGCAGTGCGAGACGCTTGGCCTAAAGCAAGGGGAAGAGAATAAATGGATGCTGCTTTAAACTGCTAGGTTGGTGATCATTTACTATTCAGAAAACTCATACAGTTTCACTAAATGGAATTCTAAGGTGGTCAAACTTCCCACTTGCCAATGTGCACAGCCCTCCAAAATCCCCTCCCTGTGAGTGTAAATGGCACTGTGAAGGAGTCACACCTGTGACCAGGTGGTAAGGGTGAAGGGATGTTGCAGAGGAGACTGAGATCCTAAAATAGTCATTTCTGAATGACTCAAAAGGGGGTTATGGGTGGTCCTCAGCTAAATCCTTAAAATGGGAGCTCATCTTTGCAGAGAAATGTCCCCCTGGCTTGGAGAAGAAAGCTGTCACGTCTGAAAGAGCAGGTGACCAGTGAGAATGAGTAGGCAGCCCTGGCTGACAGCCAGCATGGATGTGGGCCCATATTTCCACAAAGCAAGGGACCGAGTTCTGCCCAAAGCCACCTGTGCTTGGAAGGAGACCCTGAACTCCACAAGGGGACTCAGGGGGCAGAATACCTGGACGGCAGCCTGGGAGGCCACGAAGCTGTGCCCATGCCGCTGAAGTGGTCACTTGGTATGGAGAAACAGGAGGATAATGTGTATGTTGAGATTAAAATGAAGATATACAATAAAAACTTAACAAAAATTTGGTCATTTGGTTTAAAAAATTTATCTACAAAGCTTAATTTCCAGGCTAGAATGTCCACACAGTTTTCAACTCGATTTCTATAAGCAAACAAAGATTTAGAAACATTACAGAACATAGGAAAATCACTTTTCTTTCAAGTAGCTGGATGAGAATACGGTTGGTCTTTCCTGCCTATAGTAATCTGAAAGAATACTTTTTCTGAACAATTTCTTCCTCCTACGAGCTCTCTCTCTGGATGAAGATGTTGACCGTAACCTGCATGCTGTGAGCTTCAATGTTTCATGCTGCATGCTTTTCTCTTTCTCTTTGTCCACTGCTGCATTTTTCTCCAAGTAGTCTCTGAGTATAAACTTGCCCGCTTTAAGAAAATAGCTGTGTTTTATTTCCTTTTGAGGTTGGAGAATTATCTGTATAACCATGTTTAAGTTACTCAACAGTGAAATTAATTCTCTAGTCACAGTATCAACAGTTCCCAGACCGACTTTCTGATTGGCATGACTCACATCTAGCCCAAGCTGGAAGCCTTGAATCTGGCAGGATTTTGATTCATTCTGAAGAAAACAGCTCCGACTGCATACTGCCTGTGTAAGCATCTCATATCAAGTACAATTATCTTAAACATATGCATTTGGCATATTCAGAGAATAGTCTAGACAACTACTCATTGAGCTAAGTATCTTATCTCGAACTGTCTTTGTCCATTCACAGACATATTTATGTATGTAAACAGCTGAGAATACAAACAAAGCACATCGATGAACACAGATACTTATCTATTTACATAATTATGTTCCTCATCAAACTTATTAGTTTGAACATCTATTATAACGTATAAATACACCATTCTTTCTGTATTCAATAGCTATAACTTGATTTTCTTATCCCATTTTTTACTCATTTACTTCTGCAGCTTTATTTAAAATTTCTTTATACCCACATGTCAGTACAGAAGTGAGAATACTTATTTTAGTTAAAGGTAGAAGTGCCATCATCCATGACTGCTGCAGCCAGCACACATTCACACAGCCCATGCTCCCCATGGCTTTCTGTGGGGCTGCTCTTTTTCCCAGTTTTGATTCCAATCCAGCAACAGGCATTTCATCTAGTTGTCAATTCTTTTCATTCTCTTGTAATGTGTGGTGGTGTCTCACACAATTTGTGAGCTTCTTAATCTTGACATTTCCAAAGAGTACCAGCCTGTTATTTTGTACAATGCCTCTCTCAATTTGGGACTGCACAGAGATTAGATTCAGGTCCTGTAATTTTCAGGGACGTCAATGACCTGATGTGTCCTCCATGGTGGGTACATCCTATTAGGAAGTATGGGACAGTGACTTTTCCTAATAACAGTTATACTTGTTTTAGATGACTTGTTAAGGTAGTGACCAGTAGTTTTCTATGCTAGAAAGTTACTGTTTTCTCACCTTTGATTAATAAGTAATTCATTGGGAGATATTTGTGTCTATGTAATATTTTGTAAGTCTTCAAACTTGAACTCGTGAGTTTTGCCATCCATCACAATTTTTATTATAGGCTACAAAACAATGGATGTTCTGTGCTAACTTTGGGAGATGCCCAGCAAAATCTGAAACTGTATACAGAAGGCAGGGAGCGATCCCTCCACCTTCGTAGGTGGCAGTTTAAAAAGCAAGGGAACTCAGCTACGAGGGTCACCTTGGCTGATGCAAGATGAAAGATCTCTGTACCCACCTTCCCTAAAGTTCACAGAGAGGCCTTGACTGGGTTCCCTCACATATATGGTCCAGAAGGTCTCAACACCTTATGGTCCCAAGGTTATGGGTATGGGAGCAGCAGGTGGGACATACTTTCCAAGGACAGGACAAAGCTGATTCCCAGGTCCAGTTCCTTGGCCCATCAGTGGCCCATCCTCTTGGTGACCTCCTCCAACAATGGAGGCTTTTCTTTGCTCAAAGAGTTACAATCTATGACTATTATTATTCATTTCCCAAGTGTCGCAGATCGACCAGCAGAAGCCACTCCTGATGGACTTGCTTATGCTCTGGACATGTCCCCATTGGGCCCTTTCTCACTTTTTCTTCAAACACAATGTTTCTTGTTCATCTTGGACTTTTCTCATTCATGCTTTGAAATTAGTTCTATTACCCAAGACCCCTTGTTTCTTTAAGAACATTATGTAAAAATCCAGAGTCAGGGATGAGTTTTGCTCACTGATACCAGGGTATTCTATTACTCTCTCTGGCTAAAGCTACCGTTTTATGACGTCATGTCACCACATTACGGTAAAGACAATGGCAGTTCAAGCCTATGTGTCCCACACCAGCAATAATATTTGTCCAGACAATAAGTGTGAGGTGTCACTTGGGACACCACCTGAGGTCTGGGCGATGGGAGCCATTCTGTTCCCTGGTCACACAGATCCTGGTAGGAGTCAGGTGGCCCTTCTTCAGTTTGTCATGGCACAGGGTAGAATGCTTGGTCCCTGAGGTCTCGAGCAGGCGGGGGAAGAAAAGGGTGTAGGAGGGAGGCCAGCTCTTAACTATCACCAAGTGGCACAAAAGATTCTCCCTCCCAGGAGTGAACAGAGTAGGCCCCAATGTAACTGAGGAGGAGGCCGGGGAGCACAGGGGAGCTCAAGCCGAATGTGTGAGCACTACCCATCTCTCAGAGCAAGTGGGAACCTGCATGTGAGGCCATTCCCAGTTGTCAGAGCCCTAGACCATGCATGGTGTCTGGGACCACCTCCAGTTAACCACTGCATCGGTCCTCCGGCCCCGGGGGCGCTCTGTCTGTACAAGCTACATCTTTCACTTCCCCTGCACACTCCCAATTTGTGCAGACCCAGGCCTGCTGATTTCGAATCATTCCGCTGTTTGGGTTTCCTGCTCTTCCCCATAGGACAGAATTTTCTGCTGCTCGTTCTTGGTCTCACGCCACACCGCCGTCTCTGAGGACACAACACAACCGGGCATGGCGCGAACTGCACTCTACTCAGGGGCATTTGAATCATAATTGTGTGAAAATTATTTTCACAAAATTACAACAGCATAGATATAGATAATTCCTGTCAAGTTTGAAAGTCGTGGTTTAGTCTTTAAGGAAAAATGCTTTTTTAACACTTCCCTGATGCATAAAATGTCAGAAAAAGACAAGAATTTCAGGATGCGATGCCCATGGCTATGCTGTAGAGGGAGGAAGAAAAATGTTACCTCTTTGATTCCTTTAATTCCACATTTATGAAAATATAATAATGTTACATTTTAAATTAAATTACTCTGTCACATTGATTTGGGTAGAGCTCTGTGGCTTGTCTCTAAAAGGTCGTGGTTTAACTTCGTATTTAAACTTTACTTTTACAGCAACCAGAAAGCACTGGTATTTACCTCATTTTCTTGAGACATAGGCATGTATTCAAATTGTCAGTTTCATATTTGCACTTTAAAGGAATGCCACCCAAATGCTGAGTGTTAACACTTCCCTGTGTAGAAACTCACCCATAATAATTCCATTTCCATTAGCATCCACGCCTGCCTCCCTGTGTGCATTCAGTGGTGGTCTCTCTAAAAGAACTACTTTGATTTATGAAACAATAAGTCAAAGCAATTCAAATAGCACAGAGAGCCATGTAACAAAAGCCATTAGTCTAATTTTGCCCAGTGTTTCACACCTCGCAGAGCTGGCTGCCCACTCGGTAAGATCACTTTGAACCTTTTCTTATGTCATCTTCTCTAGATTTTCCTTTCTCTCTCTCTCTCTCACACACACACACCCCCACTATGTACCCGTATAAATGTCCTCTATAAAACCCCTCTTAATTTGTATTTTTAAATTAATAGGCATATGGGTCTTGATTCTACATCAGTGCTTTGCTTCTAAATTTTAATTATGGGAATGTTGCAATTGTTGTACTTAAATCATCCACAGTGAGTTCACCTACCCTCAGCCTCTGGTGAGCCAGTCACTGCGTAGCAGTTGCAGCCTCTCCAGACTATTCCTGCCTCCAGAGCCCAGTCAGCGGGGTAACAGGAATCTTCCATGGTGACTGGGAAGGACATCTGTTCTCCTCCCCTCCATCTGCCAGAGTGTGTGCTGTGCCATCGTGTCCCCAGTGACTACCTGCTCTGTCTCCCAGCGTCCCTTTAGAGTGGTATAATTCCTACAAGGTTGTTTTAGACAATAATTAGCTAGCTCAACGATCTTAACTATTTTAACTGTTGTGGTAAGTAAAAGTCTTTGTTGATTCTTCAAAAAATGATCTGGACAATAATTATTTCATTGCATCAGTATGATCAACTTAAAGACAAGATGGGGAAGTACTTAAAACCTTTGGTAACTCATGTTCAAGTTCATTAACTCCACTAGGAGAAAACCATTTAGTGGGCCTTTCTATCAGATAGGATCAATAGGTCTAGGTAGAGTATCAAGTTCCTTCTCTTTGTGTTTCTTTGAAATACTTATCAAACATGTGGTAAAATAATATGAATCTCTGAAGGAACATGGTATTTGTGGCTTTTGTAGATATCCCCTTTCCTACATTAATTTATTGATTGTTAATTATTTTATTAACTCGAAAGACTTAGTATTTATTTTGCAATTGGAGTGAAGATGATCTGCCTTAACGGATACTGGGTTCAACATTCCCCAAAATGTCTAAAGCTGTGGACTTCTGATCAGTTAAGAGCATGCAAAAATAAACTGAATGAGATGAATGACTTAAGATCCCTTTGAACCTTGGAATTTTAAGCAGCAATGATAGGAACTAATTGGAACACATTTTAAAGTGTGGCATAACCCCTGACTTCCAGTCTCCAGCATTAAATGAAACCTGTTGTCTATGTAATATTTTGTAAGTCTTCAAACTTGAACTCATGAGTTTTGCCATCCATCACAATTTTTATTATAGGCTATAGAATGATGGATGTTCCATGGCAACTTCGGGAGATCCCCAGCAAAATCTGAAACTGTATACAGAAGGAAGGGAGTGATTCTTCCACCTTCATAGGTGGCAGTTTAATAAGCAAGGGAACTCAGCTACGAGGGTCACCTTGGCTGATGCAAGATGAAAGATCTCTGTACCCACCTTCCCTAAAGTTCACAGAGAGGCCTTGACTGGGTCCCCTCAAATATATGGTCCAGAAGGTCTATGCTTCTCCCCACAAACCTGCAGGGCTTCTCTTTAGAAAATTCCTGTTAGAAACACCGGTGTACTCCAAACATCGTTATTCTTAATTTTGTATGCAAGCCAGTAAATCATTTACTATATGATTAACTTCAACAAATAAGAAAAATCTCAGCAATGTATAATATCTGCTTAATGATGCATGTAAACTCAATCTTTGTAAATGGCACAATGTGGCAATGATTATTAGAGGTTATCAAGGTATGGGAATAACCATGGCCCGAAATGTCCCTTCAAGTCCACATTGGCTTAAATACCAGAAAACAACTGGATCATCTGGAACCATAAACTACATACAAATTAATAAAGTGCTTATTAACATGAATCTAATTTAGATTCTATATAAACAGTATCTCTCCCTATCTATATTTAAATAAACAAACTATTTGATGGTATTTTTGAATTAGATATTTTCAGCTTTTTACCTACCATCAGATTTAAGACATTCAATATAATGTCTACTGGAATAAGGTTTTTGGTGAGGGTGGTAAGAATTTGCTTTATTTGTATGGCAATCAAGAGCAGCAAGGAGCTTTGCTTTTGAAAATGGGGCTGGCTTTGCAACTGTTCCAAAGAGAAAAGTGACCTTTAAATTGGAAATGCTATTTACAAACAGAGTCAGACTTTACCCTGTTATATTCAGTTGTTAGCATTTCAACCTGAGCAAACACAGATGACAGGTGAGTGGTTAGGAGACTACACTGAGGATGGAGACTTGCATTATTGCTCTTTGAAATCAGGCCACGATCACAATTGAATGTTTATGTTTACTGATCAAATTTTGTGATTATTTCATCTTAGTTCTTGGAAGTCCTGCGTGTGTTTGTGTGTGTGTGTGTGTGTGTGTGTTTGACAAATTAATGACCAATCTCTTTATCATGGCTTAGGAAATTCTGGTTGAGTTATAATAATTGTACTCTAATTTGCTATTAAACAGGTTTGTGAGCCTCAAAATAAGATTATTTTAATATTAAAAATAACATTTATTTATTTATTGAGACTAAAGTAGCTCCCACGTTGATGTAGCTGCTGTTAAACACACAGAAAATGATGTAATCTGCAGTAGGGAAAGTGAGGGCCACCCTGCACCTTGCCTAAACCACCAGTTAGAATTAATGGCACAGCTCCACACGTCGAAACGTTGCAAATCTGCTCTGCCGTGTGTTATGCATACTCCATCCCTGATGTTTGCTCTGCAGATTGAAAATGTGAAATGAGAAGACAAAGTGTCATGTCCAATGTGCTAAGCACTGAATAAAAAGCAGATAGCCTGAATCAAATTCTAAATGTTTATTTACTAAACTACACTACCAGTTTCATAAAAACAGTTTTTAGCTTAAAAATATTGTTTAATCCATTCTACCACTGAAGTGGGTATATAAAAGGAAAAAGTTTTGGGGTTGAGTCTTCTTCCATCATTCCTATAATTTATTAGTAGATTCATCTTTCAAACATCATGGTAAAATGAATTACTTCTAGCAAATCTATTTTTGAAAAGAAACATTAATTTTATGGAAATCTCTTTGTATTTTTATGTTAAAGAGAAAGTGGAAAGCTCATAATAGGGGTTATTCGATTTAGCTAAACGTACTGAATTAGCCAACACAGAAGACAATCTCCAAGGTTATTTTTTCTTCTGTTACTTGTGCTCTCCTATCTGAATATATACAGCTTTCTGCCTGAACAGGCATTTGAATTCACTCTTCAAATTACACTTGACGTGGCTCCAGTGTGCGAATATAACAGAAACTGGAAAATCTGTGCGGCAAACCAAAGCCTTTAGATACAAATCTTTATGGGGTCCTATCTGTTCTCCAATGGGCATAATAAAATGAAAAGTTGGCAAATATAGATTTAAAGGATTTGAAAAATATATTAAAACATGCTTTTCCTCTAAAGTAGTTTGCATTTACCACAAATATTGGTTTTTTAAGGAGGCTGTGATATTTTAACAGGATAGACTCTGAAAACTCATCATTATATCAAAATAAAAGAACCCCAGTTGAGTCCTAGTCAATAAATTTATTTTCAACAGAAGTAGACATAATTTCATTTGAAAACTTCTCTACTTATGTGAGTGCTGTTCTACAATAACTTTGTATGGACATGAAGTTACTTTGCAAATACTTCACAAAAAGCCATCAAGTGATGATTGAATCTATAAGTTATGTGTCTAAAGGTCATGAAGATATTGTATATTAGAGTTTCTAAGTTTCTCTGACTGTTCATCTGTTCACTTGTATCTGCCCAGGGCACTTCTCCAGACCCACGTTAGTGATGCATTTGTTACTCCTGATTGGGCTGGGATAGAACCGAGCTCCACAACGTCTTGTGCCCAAGGCCGGTTAATTGTAAGTTATTTCAAGGAGAAACAGTCAGTTTGTGAAGTTTTAGAGAACCCGATAATTTTATTTGTTATACAAAAAGCTTCTGGATAGGATCAAATTCTTTCCCAACAATGAAATTTTAAAAAGTAAAAAGATGTGAAATAATTAAAAATTATTCTATTGTTAACAGTAAAGACTGTCTTGATGTATCAAAATATATATAATAAAACAATTTTCATCACTATAATAATCTTATTAAAATAATCTATATGGCATAGCACTCTTTAATTGTTTATTAAAATTATGTATAACAGTATAACAATAACTGTAAGGAAATAAAAATGGTTTGGAACTGGGCATGCAGCTAAATGTATATCTTCACAGCTCCTAAATACACCTAAAATCACCCACACACGTTCAGGTACAGACATTAAAGTAGAAGGCAGCGAGGTGTCTAGAAGGTGCCTTGGCAGCACACTGAGTTGAACTACAAACAAAGTTCCCTTACCTACTACATTTAAGATTGAAGCTGTGTGTGATAAATGTGTACAGAACACAAGGAACAGTGACACTGATGACAAAGCCAGAAGTCAGCCCATTTTAGGCATGGGCTGTGGAGTTGCCTGCTTTCTCCTGCTCCTTGGCCCATCCCCAAAACTCAATCCCAGACTAAAGTGCTCACAGCGACCCAGCGACCCACCCCAACCGTGGCGCTAAAGCAGGAGCTCCTCTTCTGTGCTTTTATCTTAAAGAGAACAACAGACACCTTTGCTTACATTTGATGCATGGATGGGCACTGGAACCCTCCCCACTCAGTAAACCATGCGCCACACGGTCCTAAACTACTCACTAGATAGGGTGGATGCTGAAAGACAGGGGGGACTTGCCCAGCACTGGAGTAGAGACAGGGAGATTGGGAGAGAAGGAAGTGAGAGAGGAAGGGAAGGAAGGGGAAGGTATTTAATTTAGAATTAGCATCCTGACCTGTCCCAGAGTGGAAAGAAATCTGATTCACAGTTAGTCAGGACCTCACTCAAACCAGCACCATCTGGAAACTGGTGTCATAAAAGGGCCAGAGAGGGTTGTGTTCCACCGCCAGCTCATGTGAGCACCAGTACCAGGGCACCTGACTAGCCTATTGCACAGGCACTTAGTCATTTTTAAATGCACAAGCCATTGCAAAAATGAAAGGAGTATATAATGTAGTGTCTCCTGGTGTTTCTGTCCGGGGTGACTTGTCAGAAGCCACTCAGGGGAAATGTCTCAGTTAGTTAAAAAGTTTCATATTTATACATTTAGGGAGCATATTACAGTCCCAAGCAGGTTTGCAGAAAACTCCAAATTAACATACATATTAACATATATTAATATATGTTAACATATTTTTCCAACAAAGCATATATGTAATCATACTGAAATGTATAAGATCATGAATATCCCTGTGTTAATTAATATCATGTTTTCCACTAATAGACAATACAACTGCTTCCAGAACTTTTGGGGTTTAAGAGTTTTGGAAAATGAATTGTGGATATGGAATACATAAAAGGTCTCTCTTGGTAAAACTTTACATAGATTTTCCACATTTCTGTAATAGAATAATGGGCTTACTCCTTCGTGTACTAATTAGAGATTGATCTTTGTAGAGCATCAGTTTTGCTTGGTTTTGTGGTTAAAAATTGAAATATTTTTCCATAATCCTGATGGTTCATCCTGTAAATTTATGCATTGCTATCATCCTGGGAGCTCCTCCTATTAACCAAATGAGCATATTTTCTAGTCACTCTTATTGATTAGGAATAACAGTTAGTAGTGCTTGTATCTCTTTGTACATTAGAGAGAATAAGTCAATTGAATCTGACTTTCCCAATAAAACACGATTGAAACTCTATTCCTATTCAAGCACAAGTTATTGGTGCAACGATTAGTATGTTCAGCGTGTATTTACAGTATTGCTTGAAACAAATTCTCAACAATTTGTCGTCAGTCACGATGTTTAGTGTAATTAAAGGCTCCTAAATGACAATCGCATGTTCAGATGATCCAGTAAAATGATAGATTTTCTTCTTTCACTACATCATCTTTTTAATTCTAAAATAATACTACTGGATAGCTTCCTTAAATTATTGTACTCTCATATACATATATAAACATATATACATACAGAGACACATATATACACACACGTATATACTCATATATATAGCTATATATTTTAAGAGAAATACACACACACATATGCATTTCTGAATTTTCCATTGAAGAGTGACTTAGATTTCAAGTAGAATAGTGGGAGTCAAATAATGCCTAATAATTTTTTTCTGTATAAGACAGACAAGTAGAATAATTTGAAAGGATAAATAAATAAGACAAGAGAATAATTTATTTAATTATTAGAATAATTAATTTAAACTTGGGAATAAAAGTATAGACATTCAAATTAATTAATAAGTGAGTTGCGACTTTCTTCTACAAAGACTTTAAAAAATCCTGTCTTTATTTCTGACTGAATTGACTTTAAAAGTGCTTTAAAGCTTTGAAAAACCCCCTAACTGTATTATTTTGTTAATGAATGCCTCAGTAACAAAAGGAGAAGTAGATATCAGTGCATTTTAGCAAAATACATGACTGCGGAACTGAAATCTTAACTTTATATTTGTCATCTGCAAGACCTGTTGGATTGTGAGTATCTGAAAGGTAGAAGGCTTAGGTCTAGATATACTCATAAGATACATTTATTTATAATAAAATAACTAATAGCAGAATGATAATGAAGAAAAATAAAGGAGTGTTCTGGGACAGAATGCTAATGGATTAATCCTCCATGATCAGGTGCAAATTCGGATGGAAATACGTACAGAACCACTTTAATAGTGGGGTCATGTCTATGAATCAGCCATTTGCTAGAGTTTGCAAAAATCATGAAGTACACATACTGAATGACACACAAGACTGAAAAGCAGTCACGTGGCAGCGTGTGCTGTAATCTCAGTGATGGAAGAAGGGCTGTGCTGCTGCAGGACCTAACAACGAAGGCTAGAAAGTGAAAGGAATTCCGAATCCAGATCCCGAGATGAATCAAAGGAAGGTTTATTTGAAACATGAGATACTTCAGGCTGTGTATAGCTTGGGTCCAAGTTTCCATTGTTGAATGGAAACAGTAAAAAGAGAAAAGGAAGAGAGAATGAGCAATTGGTCATGATCAAACAGAACAGAAGGAACTGGATAAAGATCACAGATTTAATCTTAAATGGAGAAGGATGAACTTTTTTTCTGAAACTGGTGCCGGGCAGGAAAGGATGAATTTTGACAGTGTGAAGATCACTTCTCTTAGAATGTGAAATTAAGGGCAAATCCGCTCTTCACCGCTAAGGATTTGCTAAAAGCACAGTATCCACTACTTACTGTATTCCTTCTTTTCTGAAACAGGAAAAGGAGATGTGAGAACATTCACTCTCACTCTTCCCGCACTTTCCACTCCATCGGCTTTGTTGCTCTCGACACTGGGTCACAGCGAGCCTTCCGTAATGATGGCGACCTGTTGCCAGGGTTTTCAAGACTATAGCCTTTGACATTTACCCACCAAAGGCTTACATGTATTTCTGAAACCCTTCCATACATGGGGACACAAATTTCCACCTCTTACAGAGCTCTAAATGCTACTTAGTTTTCATGAATACTGAGAAAACACTTTCCAATTGTAACTTTTTTAACTCCCCTGATACCTGCCCATTCTTTCAATATATTAGATTTATTCAACTAGTAACTTCAAATGTAACCAAATCTCTCTGCTGAGGGAAGGGCAGATCTCGTGGGCTTTAAAGACTCGTTACACTTGTCAGAAAGGGATTCAACACTTTTTAAAAAGAAAAAATGATTCCTTCTTTACTTATGAACCCATAGCAACAATGTATACATGCATTACCCACTCACCCCAACTTCACCTCCACATATAAATAGAAATGGGTTAAACAGTCCAGGAATATCTTCACATTAACTTCATTATTTTGTGATTAAAAATTCTGTTTTGGAATATTTTAGCTTTATGACAATGATAACCTTACTGAATCAGGAAAAAAGCTCACTTGTTACATATAAAGTTAAATTCGTCTTATGCTTAGTGGAGTTTTTCATATTTAACCTGAAACCATCCTAAACCAAAATGATTATAACCATGAAACATTTTCTGTCAATTTAGTATCTCTTACTACAATTTCAGATATATATGTTTATAATTCCAGCTATGAATGGAGTATTAATTTAAATTGAGGAAAACACTTAAAAGATTATATAACATTCTATTTAGTTATTAAAAAAAACACCAGAAAGCTGAGACAACAGGAAATTCAGTAAAGCCAACATAATTACAAAGCACTAGAAAAACATACAATATAGGAGATTCATGTTATTCTGTGGTTAATCGGGAGATGTAGAAAAGCCTTCATTTTCCTACTCATTGGGTACGGAAAACAATACACATAAATATCATTAATGATACTTTGTGATTCGCAGAAAGAGCCTGTGTTTTCCTCACCAGCTTATGAAGTGAGAACTTAATTGACAAGTGTGCATGTATTTTAAGTGCTGTTTGGGAACTTCAGTATCTTTCTATGTCTTTGTAATTTAGTGCTGTGGAAATTCCTTGGTGTTTTTTCAGTTATATTACCTTCATATAAAAAATTCAATCCAGGAAAGTAGCTTAAATGTGATTACAGTTTCTATTTTCAATGGCGTAGTCTATGATAATAGCCTTGACACCAACATACAACACCATTTATTCTGATATAATGGGAGGTGGAGTTCAGTGTTCCAGGCATGAAATCAAGAAGGTATTCAACATAACTTTGTTCTTACTCTTAAAAAGATGCCCAAAGGCAAAAGTGCGATTTGCGGTTAGGTACAACACAATGGGTAGTTTGCTTCCCATTCGGCGCAAATGCCTCTTAAAATGACTCAATCCCTCCTACTACTTCATCGTCTCTGGTCAAGCAGGAGCCATTGAGAGAGAAGATTGGCCTATTATCTCCCCACACGGTCAGGGACAGTGGCAGTAATAGCCATGATTCTCTGCTATGCGACCGGTTCAGTACACCATAAAACATATGAACTGGGCTATGCAGACTTAATTGTGCCCAGAGAGTAAAATGAAGTCAAATGAGCTGGGTCATTAAATAATATGTTGCTATGATGTTATCTCTCTGTGTATATATATCTTAATTTTTTAAAACCTAAGTTAGCTTGAGAATGGAATGTCTTACTAGGCAGTGATGTATTTAAAAACTGAATTTATATTTATCTAAAATTTGAGTTGCTCTGGATACTTTTACAGTAAACAACCAAAAACAGCAGTTATAAAATATAGTCACTTTGTAGCCCTACCCCTTCTAAATGAAAAAAGATTAAGTTATTAGGTGGTATTGGTCATTACAATTAATTAATATTGGAATATGTGGACTAAGCTTTGGGAATAATTAAATGCCGCTCTCTCACACTATTTTGCTCCTTTTAGCTTCTGAGAATGTGATTTTATGTGTGCATGTGCATCCTTATCACAGTGGGTCTGCGTGGGCTCAGAAACCAGCGGAAGCAGAAAATGTGTTGGGAGGCAGCCTACTTTCCATCGCATTTATGATCTTGCCAGTTAGAGAGAGTGAGCAAATTGCGTGAAAGTTGGTTCCTGTAAGTTTCCAGACTGCTTTTCAACTAAAATTCTCAAAGAAATATACACTGTAGAGCATTTAAAAGAAAACACACATACTAAAAGTAGGTATAGTGAGTAATCTGGAGGCCCAAAATCTCTCACTTTCACAGCAAAATATTAACCCCTTAAGCAAAATTTAGCAATAACTTTGGCACGCTCCATCTTTAGGGAGATAAGAGTAGAAGGAAGACGGAACGTGCACGCAGAGTCAAAATTGGGCTGAGCCAGCAGAGAGGCTAAAAGCTGGGTTGTGCCTCTTTGGGGAGAAGGAGCACTTTGAACCGAAAGGAAAAGGAGGGATTTCCAGGAAAAACAGTGGCAAATTTGTACCAGCTGACCTGATACAATCACTTGGGGTGAAGAACCCACAGTAAGAGGTGTCTTTTGCCCCCAGTTCATTTTCTAACCGCTTGCATTTGGTGAATAGAGTCAGGGGTACAGACAGTCAGAAAGGGACAGGGCGTGGGGACTCAGGGGCAATCAAATAGCTGCTGTGGGGGCAGGAGAAGCAGACTTGGGCATCTCACACTGAATTGTGATTCTGGGAAATCCTACCCAGTGGAGCAGCTAACTGAACCCTTAACTCACCCACATAACTGCACGTTACAACACCAGCCATAATTCTAACTCTAAGGCGTGTAACTACTTATTGCTGCTGAATCCCTCAGGACTTTGTGAACGATAGGCAAGTCATGAACTGGAAATGCATGTAGACAGCTCCCTATACATAAACACTCTAGGTCCAAATGGTGAAGAACACTAAGGATCTGACGACATACTGTATTTTAAGAGATAGGTGATAAACATAACACGATGAAAATTTCTCCACTCATCATTAATTATAATCATTATTATTAAATGGATTAATAAACATGAGAAAAAAATAATATGAAAAAGTTCAATTATAAACACTCATACAAAATTCTAAAAAAATCATTAGCTGACACAGCTTATGGTGTGCTGATAATATGGATTCTTACCCTAGAAACTGTAGGCTGTATTAATTATAAATAGTAAGATTAAATTAATAGTAATTTCAAAATCTGGATGAAAAAGAAACTTCTTAAATAAGGAGTTTTTAGTTTTCAAGACATATAGGAACACTCATGATGACTGAAACAATTAAAAAAAAATAGGGAAGCTAACTCAGGAGCACAAATGGTAGTGTCCTGGGGTCATTGGTGAATTGCGTGGGAAGCATCTTAACTATCTGTCACCTTCACAGGTTGTAGGAAATTAGACCACACTGAATGTGCACAGCACAAATCTTCAAACACAAAACCCAGGGAGACCTGTGAAGGGTGCAAGTGCCTGTGTTTGTCTCTGAGAGAATAACACAGTCAAGTTCCACTGACAATCTTCATTTGTCTCCTTTGACAAGAATGAAGTTACTTAAAAGAACTTGCTGTGACTTACCATTATTCTATTCATTGTCTAGAACAGTGTCTGGCACATTCAAGGCCCTTCAAAACTGTTGAGTAAATAAATGAGTCATTTAATTTATGCCACATTTCAGAAAACATTGCAATGGAGGAGCCAAGATCTTAAGAGATACTGAAACAGCAATTGGTATTAGAGATAAAAAATAAGAAATACATTTAAGAAATACTGCAGCAGTAAAAGAAGGATTTTAGATGGACACACTGAGAATAGCCCATTGCTTTAAAAATAGGTTATATTGACATTTTTGGAGGAATAATCCTTCCTTTATTATTACCAAGTGTATTACAGAATTTTAGGATATATGGCTTTGGTCTCCTAAAATTCAGTAATATCTCTGTGACAATTAAATGTGTTCTTGCACATTTTAAATACTCCTTAGAGAGGTGATAAAGGTTGAGAACTATTGATTTAAAAGAAAAGGAGAAACGTAATGACCTTCAGATTTCCGGCATGAAGATGTGGCAGAAGCTGGCACAAACCCAGATGAGGACTGGGGGAGGAGGGATGAACCCAGCGTGGGGATGTAGATAATTAAGGAAGTGATGGTGGGGTAGAGGGATGAGCAAAAAAGGAGCAGGAAGAAAGAATCACAGACTTCTGGTTATAAAATAAGTCACGGAGATGTAATAAGGTACAACACAGTGTAGGTAGCCAATAATACTGTCGTAAGAATGTACTGGGGATGGTTTCTGGACTTACTGCCATGTGCACTTTGCAAGGTACATACATGTTGAATCACTACGCTTTACACCAGAAAATAATGTAGTTTATATCATAGATAATTAAACATTAAAATTAAAAGAGTAAAAAATAATAATTAGGTTTTTACATGTGCCTAACAGGAGCAACTAGGTTTTCTTTCTTTCCCCTACCCTGACTGAGCTAGAAATACAGATTTGGATATTGGCCGAACTAGACTGTGTGTGAGCAGACTGCCTCCTGGAGTGAACACAGGCACAGAGAGTGGAGGAGGGTGGTGGGCAGAGGGTCACCACCCAGGGTCGCCAGCCCCAGGAAGCAAGGCAGAGAGGATCACAGGAAAGGTGGAAGAAACAGTCAAACTCGGGGAGAAATCTATGAGATCAGTCACTGGGACACCAGTTTTTTTAATGCCAGTGTGAAGTCACTTTAATATTCTTCTGAATTAGTTTTGAATTAGATGGAAAACAATTAATTTTTTTTTGGAAACAAGACTTTTCTGATCTTTGACCCTTTTCTCTATGAATGTTAATATTGAATAGGGACTTAATGACTTAATGTCATATGACTCTCTTGGCTAAAGAATGAAATAGATAAAATCATGTTTGAATCAATTCACATTAGATAATTTGATTTCCTAAATGGAAGTTCAATGTGCTATATTTAGAGAAGACTAAGATCGCAAGCTAATAAGGACATGATGCACAGATTTTAAATATTGTTATCTGGAAGTGTTCACTGTAGCATAGTGTAATTCACAGAATATTATTATGAATCCAGAGTACTGACCATTTAATTTCTATACAAATTTCTTCAACTTATTTATTACTACAGGATATTTGTGTCCTTACTTCCTATGCTTCTGAAATAGAAACAGGACTTATTGGTGTACCTTACTGTGAATAAACGAGAAGAGCCTTTGACACGGACGAGTGCCACGCCCACTCGTTTCAACTGTGGACCACATGGTGATGGGCTCAGGCTGCCCATCATTAACATATGGCCTTCAGCCTGGCAGTTTGCTTAGTGGTCCACCGTTACTTCTAATTCTTTTCCAGTGACTTACCAAATCCCTAAAGTTGGAAATTGGTTTAGTCTACAATGTTTTCAGTTTCTCCTTTCCTTGGACAGCCCTCTCTTATGCATTCATGTATTTACTCATTCAAAAAATATGCATTCTGGACTTCCGCCAAGATGGAGGCATAGGTGGAAACACTGTGCCTTCTCCCACAACCAAGTTTGAATACAACAAAGGTTTGGAGAACTAGGACACACCCAAAGACCAGAAAATGGAATTATACGGAAGTCCGACAACCACGAACCATTCAACGGGGACGGTAAGAGAGGCAGAGCCATCAGCGGAGCTGGGTTGGGCACGAAAGATCCCCGACACTGGCGCACAGGCAGCCCGGAACCAGTCGGGGTACTGGGCAGACTGACCACGGTTGCACATTCGCGCACAGTGAGACGGACCACGCAGGCCCCAGGGGGCGAACCCAGTGGTGGAGGGCCGACAGCAGTGGCACACTCGCGTGCAGTGGAACGAAACGCATGGGCCCGGTGATGGTGGTGGCTGTGGCGCTGGTGGGGGTTGAGGCGGCAGGCGGCAGACGGGAAGCCATTGTCCCTCTTAGACCCCGCCCCCACATACAACGTCACAACCCAGCAACTGAGTTGCCCTGCTCTGGTGAAAACCTAGGGCTCCTATCCTGCTACTTAACAGGCACGAACAGCCCAAAAGATGGCGCAAGAAGAACTCAAAGTCCCAGAGCCAATAACCCTAAGCGACCGGGAAATTGCCAGCTTCTCAGAAGCCCAATTTAAGACACTATTTATCAGGATGCTCACAGAACTGGTAGACTACAGTCACAAATTAGAGAAACATATGAAGGCTAAACTAATTGAAATGAAGGGAGATGCACAGGAAACCAATAGCGATGGAAAGGAAACTGGGACTCAAATCAATGGAATGGACCAGAAGGAAGAACCAAACATCCAACCAGAAAGGAATGAAGAAATGAGAATTCAAAACAATGAGGAGAGGCTTAGGAACCTCCAGGACATCTTTAAACGTTCCAACATCCGGATTATAGGGGCACCAGAAGGGGGGAAGAAACAGCCACGAGTGGAAAACTTATTTGAACAAATAATAACGGAGAACTTCCCCAGTCTGGCAAAGGAAATAGACTTTCAGGAAATTCAGGAAGCTCAGAGAGTCCCAAAGAAGTTGGACCCAAGAAGGAACACACCAAGGCACATCATAATTACATTAGCCAAGACTAAAATGAAGGAGAGAATCCTAGAAGCAGCAAGGGATAAGGGGACAGTCACCTACAAAGGAGTACCCATCAGACTGTCAGCAGATTTCTCAAAAGAGACCTTACAGGCAAGAAGGGGCTGGAAAGAAGTATTCCAAGTCATGAAATCCAAAGACCTACAGCCAAGATTGCTTTATCCAGCAAAACTTTCATTTAGAATGGAAGGACAGATAAAGTGCTTCTCAGATAAGGTCAAGTTCAAGGAGTTCATCATCACCAAGCCCTTATTATATGAAATGCTAAAGGGACTTATATAAGAAAAAGAAGATGAAAAATATGAACAGTGAAAGGACAGCAAACACACAGTTATTAACAACCACACCTAAAACAAAAGCAAACCAAGAGGACAGCTAGATCAGGAGTGGAACCATAGAAATGAAGATCACATGGAGGGTTAGAAACAGGGGGGTGGGAGGAGGAGAAGGGGGGAGAAGGCACAGAAAATTGCATAGATGGTAGGTAGAAAATAGATACGGGGGAGGGTGAGAATAGTGGGGGAAATATAGAATCTAAAGAACTTGAGACACGTGGTTATAAACTAAGGGGGGGAGAATAGTGGGGGAGGGAGTGTGCGGGTGCGGGTGGAGGGGAATGAAGGGGGGAATAGAACAACTGTAATGGTATAATCAATAAAATATTAAAAAAAATAAAAAGAAATATGCATTCTTACACATAAAGACCAGCACTGAAAACATGAAAGGCCTTGATTACGAAATGATGAACTAGGCAAACAGCACCATGCTGTCTGTGCTCACCATCCAGGGCACCTACCAGAACCTCCAGGAAAGTAAATAGACAGATTTTAATTATTCAGGCAGGGTGGACAGGGTACGCCCCAAGAATGGGGGCAGGCAGGCCCCCGACAAACCAAGTGCAGGACCCATGAGGCAGTTCCAATTTCCACACAAACAATCTTTATGAAAAGAGATGACAGAAAGTTGGCACCACATTTCAGTTGTGAAAATTTCACATGTTGCATCCTATCTTGGTATTTTGTTAAATGTTTTGCCTTTTAAAAGGAGGGACAAGAAAAGCAAAGTGGTAATGCTCACATTTTGGGTTCTAGGAAACTGGCTGAGATTTGTTTAATACTTCTCAGTTTTATTGTGATATAAAATCCAATCATAAATTAGCAATAAATCATAACTTAAAAATGCTAAGATATATAATATATTCCCATCATCTACAGGAAAATTTTATCAATGGTTTTTCACATAAAACATTTTTCAAGTGCCTCCTCCTTCGGGAATCATTTTGGATGCTGTGGACGGAGGCAGTTCCATAAGATTCCTTATCTCCAAGGACAGAGTTGACTTGGAGAAGACGAACAGATACTCAGACTAATCCAAAACAGTGCAATGAGTGAATCACGCATGGGCAGAGGTTCTGCATGACTAAGAGCTTTATTTAAAGCTTTACACAGTTTTTGAATATTTATCTCTGCTTTTTTGCTTTTCCTCTCTAAAAGGCGATCTCTAATATCTGTAGCACAGTCATTGCAAAAAATAGTAAATAGTTTCTCATATTTTAACTCTCTCTGTGCACGGGACTGATGGGTAGTTCCATGGAAGCATAATGAGGAAATATCAAACAAAAAAGCAACTTAGCCTATTATGCTATAAAAATTTTCAGGGTTGATCAAAATTCACCTGTATTTTACAGATTTTTATTTGCACTTAGGTATTATGGAGGTTATGAAGAGGCTGCTGCGTGAATTTTTGGATGGATTTATTTAAAGGCAGATGCACCTCCATCTGACCGTTTTAATTCACCCTTGATGTGATTCACCTTTTGTTTCTCCACTACTAAAACACTCAAAGAAATGAACACAAAATCAATTTCTAGGAACAGAGCAGTCACGTGTAAATGCACAACTGCTTTAACTGTTAGTGTATACTAGCACCAGAGATGATCTGTACTCTTAGTTCAGGCAAAGAGTACAGAAACATTACCCTTTCCACCTAATAAAAAAGTCAACCTGCATTTTTAAATGCTAAAATGTTAAAGCTTAGAATTTATGTTTCAAACACTATGCAAAACTACTTCAGGAAGTAATTGATATGCTAAATCATGTAAAATGATGCTGGTTTGTTAGGAAGTCAGAAGAACAACTAGTTAGAAAAGAGTCAAATTCAAATGGAAAAAGAAAATGATGTTCTACTTTAATGTAGGTTCATTCTTTTTAATGTTATGAATACTTTTTATGGAATGTAACTCCACGAACATAAACAAGGAAAATCCCACTGCACACCATTTTGGACTTGTTTTAACATCTTCATCCGCTCTGTGATCATGTCAAATTGTTTGGGATTAGACTTGCAGAAAGGTAGTCTGCTCAGTATTTCCTGCAAGTTTACCTTGAATAAAATATTACTCTAATATATTTAAAATTCAGAGTAATTAGAACCAAATTAACTAGGCAAATGAGAAAATATAAGATAGACCATGATAAATATGTCTTCCTTTGACCTATGTACTTATGTTTTTATATCTTCAATAATTTAGCTGTTAATATCTTCCCAAGTTATTCATGTTCTGAAGACTCCACTTCTTAGCAATTCTTAGCACCACCCACATAGCACATTCACTACAATTGAACTCATTAATTCACTTAATCTTTCTCATTTTTAATATAATTGCTATGTTCCTCACTTTAAAATATTTTAAATTATTTATTTCTTCCTTTGATTTGTTTCATAGTTTTACCTTGCTATTGAAGTTCCTCGATGTTTGACTTTTCTATTATTAAAATAATTAATTTTGATGTTATTATGAATTAACTTTTTCTATGTATATATATTTTTTCAGTTTTACTGACATATTATCGATATGTAATATGGTGTTAGCTTCAGGTGTACAGCATAATCTTTTGGTACATGTGTATATTGCAGAGTGGTCACCACAATAAATCCAGTCAATGTCCACCACCCCACATAGTTACAATATTTTTATGTGATGAGAATTTTAACATCTACTCTCTTAGCAACCATCAGATGCATAATACAGTATTGACTGGTAGTCACCATGATGTACATTGCATTTCCAGAAATGATTTTATAATTGGAAGTTTGCAGCTTTCTACTACTTATACGCATTTTCCTTACCCTCCCCCGCTCAAACTTCTTCTGGCAAACACCAATCTGTTCTCTGGTTCTGTGAGTTTCTTTTTAGATTTCACAAACACATAAGATCACACATTTATCATAATTTGTCTGACTTATTTCACTTCGCATAATGCCTTCAACAGTTCATTCACATTGCCACAAATGTCAGGGTTTCCACTTTTTATGGCTGAATATATTTTATATTCGATTTTATGTGTGTGCTTGTACATGTAGCACACACGTATGTATGTGTACATATATGTACACACATATATATTTTTTCTTTATCCACTGGCCTGTCAATTGATATTTAAGTTGTTTTCATGCCCTATGTCCTTGGGAATTCTGATTAATGCTGCAATAAACAGGGGAGTGGGGGAGGTGGTGATTTTGTTTCCTTTGAATATATACCCAGAATTTATGTATCACATGGTAGTTCAATTTTATTATTTTGAGGCACCTCCATACTGTTTTCCACAGTGGCGACAGTGTGTATTGTTGGGTGCAATATATTTTTTCAAGAAACATAATCATTTAACAACCCTTTGGTTAAGTCACTTGAATCCCATTTAATGAGGTGGTATTTTTTTTAATAGGCCGCATCTAAATGCCTAGATTTTAATGAGATTGTTTCACACTTACACTTTCAGTTTCTTGTTTGTTTTTTCCTTACAGAATGTGATTTGTATTTCGAGAATATTTTTTAAAGATTTTATTTATTTATTTATCTTTAGATGAGAAGGAGAGAGGGAGAGAAACATCAATGTATGGCTGCCTTTTGTGCGTCCCCTGCTGGGAGTTGGCCTGCAGGGAACTGCCCTGCAACCCAGGCATGTGCCCTGACTGGGAATCAAACTGAGATCCTCTGGTTCCCAGGCCTGTGATCAATCCACTGAGCTACACCAGCCAGGTCAAGAATATCTTTTTAAAAAGCATTATTGTAATCTTTGAGGAGCTTCAAAATTACTTATTAACATTGACATACGTATTCATATCACTATGTAATATACTGATATAAATGTATGTATATTTACATAGTCAATATGAATAGCATACTGGAGAAGGATTCACGAGCCATCATCTCTGGGAAAGTTGATGTTGTCTGGACCTTATGTGTATGTATAGCATTACTTAGGAGACTCAGCTCCAAGGCACCATTTATTTAAAATTTCACTGGTCTCCAAAGCCATCATTAGCAAAGACGATGCTGAGGACACTCTGCTGCCAGGTCACCGATGACAACGCTGCTGGCTCTGTGTCAGGGAGCTCACAGGGGTGGCCTGGACCCACACACACCTGGGATGTGGCTAGTTGTGCTGACACTGACATCAGAGAGGCTGCAGGACCTGCCAATCACACAGATATTTCTGTGCCAGAATCCACAACCAAGGAGCTTTACTCGCTCCTGTGAACATCCACGATTAGACTGAAACTTCTATTAAGAAGATGAAAGGGCTGATCCTGTAGCTAACACAAAACATGACAACAGCAATAACAATACTAAGGCTTCTGAGGTTAAATTTTGGATAAATTCCAAGTGTGCTTAAAACACAAAAATGTTTATTTTTCGGTGTGCACTGATTTTCACTATATTTATTAGATAAAGCCTAATAATTATATAATCTGTCAGTAACCAAAATAGCACAAAATTACTGAATAGTATACTCTTCTTTTTCCTCTACAGTTTGAGAGTACACAATTATATCCATCTACCAAAAAAATTATACCAAAAATTTCTTGTATCCTCTTGATTTTGTCTCACTGTGTGATCATGCAATATCCCTTTCTACGATCTCATAGTTACATTTTCCCTGAGGTCTCCTCTGTCTGATAGGACTATTGGGTCTGCTTTCTGTGCATGTCTTCCCAGTACATATTTTATCACTTTATCCCCTGATTTTGTCATTTTCTTGCTGAGAGCTGACAAATGAAATTCTGCTTTAAGCCCAGGTGGAGAAACAGAGACCAGGTTTGCCCTTCAGCTGAAAGCAAGGAGAAGAAAGGGAAGACCCGACAAAACACCACAACGGTTTTGAGGTGCTGGATATGAGACAACGTAGGACAGGGACCCCTGAATGCAAGAGACACACAAGTTGCACCCTATCAATCTTGGCATCCTGTGGGAGAGAGTGTGAGGCACCACCGAGTAACAAGGAACTCTGGAGACCCAGAGCACTTCCCTGAGATGAGAGAAGATTTGGGGAACAGGAGCAGGGCAGCTAGGGTCCACAGGACAACCGGGGAAGGGGGCGCTAGACCGAGCCAGGGCTTTGGACTCAAGTTGTCAGGCTCAAAACCTCCTTTCCACCGTGAGCCTTGGGTACTCAGGCTGTTACGTGGGCTTAGAGAATAAAGGCTTTCCTGCCGGACTAGTGAGCAAATCCTCTACCTGACTGGTCTGAACTGGAAGTGCTCCTGCGGAGGCTCAAGACACTTCTGGGGAGGAAATTACCTGTGAGGCCTAGATCAGGACAACTACACAAAGCAGTGGCCCGGGCCTGACGGAAAATACTGTAAAAGGGAAAGGTAGGCAAAGAATTGCAGAAACACTATGCAGACCCATGTTAAAAGAAAATCGATGTGGCTGTTTTCAGCAGGAAGCCCACTGATCATTACTGTGTGAAGCGCAACTCCTCTGAGAAGGAAGTAGTCATTAGAAGGTAAGCTGTCACTCAATTAGCAGAGTGGTTATTTTATGACCAGTCAATGAATTCGAATCTCCTGGTCAAATCAATGACAGCAGAATGTGCATGCTGGTGAGTACATTTCTGATGCATTTGCTTAGTTCCAACAGCATACAATGCCACAAATATCCAGGGAGAGATAAAGCATCATTGCTGTCATAGAGAGAATGGATAGAACCTAAAAAATAAGTAGAAGACGCTGAACTGGAAAAGAGCACAGAGCTCTGTCCTTTCAGGAACTTCACGCTGGCTGGTTGCCACCCCCGTCTCCCCTTTTGGATGCAAAGCTGGCAAAGCAGTTTGGAAGAATATTTAACTAAGTATAATCTCATCAGGAAGCACTTCAAAGAAGGGCTTTTTAATGTTCAAATACAAATGGACTTTGATGACCTTCCTTTTATGGAGCCCACGATTAAAATGCTTTCCTAATGCTTCCTTCCCCCCAAACCAGGGCTGGCTCATCCTGTGATCTGGTAGAATAACCTTTGATCCTACAAGCTGATTAGAACTCAATTTGATGAGAATATTCAAGGCATTGAAGCAAGTTTGTCCTCGGTATAATTATATACTAAGTAAAAAGTAAAAAACTGTCTTCAAAGTATTAATGTTCCTATTATCACTTATGCTGCCCCTTACTTTCTTGTGTCTATGGCACCCATTGTCTACGAAGTTTGCCTACGTCTGATGCTGTGTGATATTCCAGAACACAGAATTTTTAGATGACCTACACTCGAATCCTACTTCCTGTATTAGTGAGGTTCCCTAGAGCTGGCCCCTCTCTGAATTTCAATATATTTATGCACAGAGTTGGAAAAATGTCTGTGATGCTCCATAGGATTCAGATGGAATCAGCTGATAATGTATATTGATTTTTCCTTTATTGAAAATCTATGCTACAAATTTGTATATTATTGCATTGAATGGCATTATAGCTTTACATTGATGTGACTAAAGATATCTTTAAGAAAAGAGTTTCTTTATGTCTCTCAGATTAGCTGTGACCTTAGTAGGGTTAATGGTAAAAATTCTCAAAATATTCCCCCTTTCTGTTCCTAATGAAAAATAAAGTACAATCTCATTAATTTACATGTTGCCTGATGATTAAGCTTAACCTCCTAGTAGCCAAATGAATACGTAAACTGAAATTTGCTATTCATCAAAGAATATAACTCGACCCATAATTTCCTGGCAATGTCTGTTCAGCATTTTAATCGCCAGTTCACCTGCCAATCAAACGGTGGCTGGCCCCTGCTGCTCAATGCACAAGCTCCAGTGGTGGGTGGGCCTCCTTTTTGGAAAGAGCGATTTCTCATGGGCTATTCATGGTGATCTTATGGTTATGACATGGTATGGTTTTCAGTTGTGGACAGTCTTGCTTTGTATCTATTAGTTGCTCTTAGTTTGGTTTCATTGTCATTAACATAGTTTGTTGTAGATTTTTGGTTTGTTCTACATGTTATAGTGATATTTATAGCAATATTGTTTGACTCAGAATTTTCTAAGAGGGTCTAAAACATGCTTTGAACATGAATGAATAAGTCACATGCAAAAATCTTTACTACTGAAGATGGTAATATGGGAATATATGAGTAATATTTCATTTACCATGAAAATATGGATCCCTTGGTTAGTTGAGTCAAAGGGAATAACCAACCAGAGAAGGATGAACTAAACATTTCAGGAAAAAGAATATAGTCCCCAGATTGACAAGACGTGAAGGAAGAAGTATGTCAGTTAACATTCTTTTCCATTTCCTGAAAAATAGTAACTAAAGGAGAAGTAAATTTACTGAAAGACCTGCAATAGTTCATAGAATACAAACTCTAAGCAGCCCATGTGGGGTGACATGCCAGGTAACAGGCATTAGTCCCTAGTGGCAACCTCTGCGAGGAGCAACCTAAGATGTGGCTGAGCTACAAACATTTTGTTTTTTACGCCCAATAATTTCAAGTGTAGTCAGCTACAGTTCACCTCTAGTAAATACAAAAAGTATTATTTGATAAGAAACTTACAATAGCTGTCAGTGAACCACAAGTATGCATTGTATGCAGAATGCTTTATCAGCCTTTGCAGCATTTTTATGTAGTATGTTGTTTTGTTTTTGGAAAGAATTCCATTTCATTATTTATAAAAATATTTAAATATATTTGAGGTTTATGGCTAACCTTCAAAGTTTCTAAAATTAGATAAAAAATGCAATGCCTCTTGAAAGCATAACTAAAAATCTTAATGTCCCTTGATTTACAGATGGTCCACTCTAATTTTTTTAAGTTTTTTTTTTCATGAAATAGTTCACTTTACAATGTACGTGGGAATGAAAAAGAGACCTTGATATATATAAGATCTCTAGCTTGAGAATCATTTTTAGAAATGAACATAAATAATAGTTTTTTCCTACATTTTAGAACAAGATACTAGTGAAAAGTGGCACTGGCTGCTTTGGGGTACTGTCTTCTCTCAGAGAGCACTTTCAGGGCCCCAGGCAGGTACTTTAATTAACACCGAGTCCATCTATCATTTGAGTCCCCCTAAACTCAATTATCCACTTGAATAGTTCCCAACTTCCAGAATAAACCTTTGAACAGCACAGTGGAATTATCAAGAGTGAGAAAAAGAGAGCTATGACCAACCTCCTTCAACATACTTATTTTATCACAGCCTTTGTGTACACCATAGGTGCATTTTTCTTTACATAATGTGTATGATAATGTATATAATCCTGAAATGTGTTTTGTTATATATAGACTATTACGTCACATTTCTGTGGATGTTTTCAATGTTTGAATAAATATTATTTAAAATTATTCCTATTTTAAAGCTAGTTCTTATTTAAGAACTCAAGTTAAACAAGAATGAAATTAACCACATTGCTATAATAATTTTTACTAACAGCTATCAACTGTGTTAGAAATTTTGCCATAAATTAGTATAAAGGGTATAAATATCACTAATTAATAAACTATCTATAAAATTATAATCTATGGGAAAGGCTTGGATGTTATAGCTTCATTTTTATATCATTTCTGAAATGTCTAAAATAGACACCTTGATTAAACAGCCTACGCTTGGGTTGTATATTTAAAGTAAAAAGGCTTGCTGATTGGGTTAAATGGACTTACGTCAGTAAAAGGCTTAGCATAGCATCTTGTACACTGAAATATTTAAAGATTTGGGGGTATACTGGCAGACCATAAAAGTAATATATTATTTCCAACTATTTAAATCTGCAAAAATGATTGAAGGCATTGTTTCTTATTTTATCATTATATGGGTATTTTTCTAAAGTCCTTATGTATTGAGCCCCCATTTATGTTTTATATTAGAGTTGAGTTTCACATCAATGAAAAAAGTTTAATTGATTCATTTTGTATGTACTTAAATGTCTGAAAGATAAAATATAATGTTAATATTTTATTAATGTCAAAATCTGTAATTCTAAACTAGAAATGGGTAGTAATGATTACCTAGCTTCTATCAGTTTGGGTTTTCACATTCTAGATTATTTTATATGAAATAAACCATGTTAATTTTTACACTAAAGTAAATCTGTATTTTTAAATTAAAAGTTAAAACAAAGTATTGTAAAGAACAACACTAATAGGAATTTCACCAATTAAAAGCTCAACTATGAAAGAGTGTTCATTATTGTTCAACATTTTTAGAGACTTTAAAGACAAATATTCTTTTCTTACCCACACCAGGAAGCTAAGAAGAAAACAGGAAAAACACTTTGCTTTGGTTCATTTTGGTTGTAGGCCCTTCTTTCCATCCTCCTTTCCTCCCTCTCTGCCTTCCTGCATGTTGGAAAATTGCAGAGTAACAATTTCCTGTCATTGGTGAGTCTTAAAATATTACAGAGAACCAGGCCTCCCCCAGCACTGTCTGCAGGGAAGGCCAGGTAAAGAGCGGGAAACCAGGCTTTCCAAAGGGAGGTTAGATTCCAGGCTCCACACCCATCAAATGGTTCCGTCAAGCGACCATTAAATATCCAGCAAGAAGGGGGCTAGGCTGAGGTGCAATTCATGAGCTGTTCAGGTTGTCGTGACTAAGAGTGGAAATGCTATTCTTCACCTCAACCTGCACTCACTGTACTTCTGGAAACACTGTGTCAATTTTCCTGTGAAGGATTGCTCGCTCTCTCCCTTCTTACTGATACACTGGGATGGTGACTCACCCTGAGTTCAGGGTTACTCAAATCAGGACAGCATGAGCCAAGGTGCGAGATGGGATGTGTTGGGAGCAGAGGCTGAGGGAAGTAGAACTATTGTGGAAGTAAAGCCAAGCTGCACAGTATTGTTTGAGCTTCAAAGTCAAACCATATTTAGTACAAAGCATCCCCCATTTTTTTCATTTAAGTCAACATAATCGACTTCAAAGAGTTTGAGTCCTCTGTTCAAATGAAAAGAGTCCGAGCAGCTGGCACAGGTGTGTGGGGCTGTAGGTGCACACGCACCCGCAAACACACACAGGTGTGCGTAAGAAACAGGTTGGGGATTTCCTCCGAGTAGAACAAGGCTTTCTTTTTCCAAATGATATTAAATATTAAGTTATTTAATGTTTAATGTAACCTATTAAACAAAATAATTTGTAAGAAAGCTACCAATTAAAAAGAGTTTTCTCATCTTCAGCATGAGTGTCTTAAAGATACCTCAAACCTACATTATGCTTTGGGGAAGAAAATATGAATTATCCTATTTGCAATTGATTTCTTTCTCATGATGACCCTCCAAATCCTTCCCTGACTGCACAAAGCTCCTAATGGAAATTTTCACGTAAAAAGTAGGGCAGTTATGGAGCTTAACTTCATTCTAAAATGTATTTCATTAAAAGGCATATTTAAAAATATCTTGTTTATCCTCATTTAAAAAGAAATTTTAAAACACTACTCCAAGTGTCTTTAATGGAGAGAAACAATTTTACATAAAGCAATCTTATATATTATTCCACAATAAGATACTGGTGTCATAAAGTCATGAAAACATAAATTATTTTCAGAAAATTATATCCATATGGTAAGATGGCTGGTCACTCATGGCCCGTAATGTCACTTATTTTTTACAGCCAAGCAGCTAGGCAAATGTGCAGATAGAACTGGCCGTATGCCTCCACTGTGAACGGGTATCTTTAAAATGAATGTGGTTCATGGAGAATAGCAGGCTCATTAACTCTTTGGGGCCATTCGGGTCCCATCTAAAATGCCTTCATTCTCTCTGACCTAATTATCCAAATCATACTCTAGCGGCTAGTGTTGGGTGTTTATTTACTTGCAGTCATGGACAGAGCTGGGGGCTGAGATGAAAAAAAGGGAAGGAAGCAAAGACCTTTTCTTAGGTCTTTCTAAGAATATTCTACCAATTTCCATAATACAATATATATTGTCAATTTGCTGTTCACAGTGTACTTTAATAAGTCTATATCACTTTTTAAAGAAAAATATACAAATTATTTGTAAATTGACTAAAAAATAACTGTAAAATGTTTTTGACAGTGTTCTGAGTCACCTGTAACTAAGGTGAAACAGATAGTATGTCTTTCAAAATATTGATTTCAGATATTTATAAAGGATTATCTACCTACCCTTCCACTCGGCTCTCTACATATCTATCATCAATTTACATACAAGACAAAATAAACTCAGTAAGATCTTCGTATTTTTAAAACTTAGCTACAACTCAGACATCAAGCATCTGCTATATTATGGGGGTGATATGTACCTTAAATACATGGAAACTCTTGATTGATGTTTCACTTCTCTTTGTCACAGACTTCTGGATTCATTGCCCTTAAAGCTTAAGTAAGATAACTGAAAACGGTTTTCCTTTGTGGCTGCACACATTTAAATTCCTTCCAACTACGAATGAGGGCCCCTTTCTCCATTCCCATCACCACGTTCTTTCTTGTCTTCTTGATGGTGGTCCCACCACCGTGGTGAAGTGGAATCTCCTCATGGTTTTCATCTTCATTTTCAATGTGATTGGTGATATTGAGCAACGTTTCATGTGCCCATTGGCTGTTTATGTATCTTCTTTGGAAAACTGTCTATTCAGTTCCTCTACCCATTTAATGCTGTATTGTTTGGGCTGTTTTGGTATTAGAAACTGTGCATGTGACATCAATAAAGCTATCTGGAGTTTTGCACATAAAATCAAAAACAGAGATGAAAGAATAAGAAGAATTAGAGAGAACCAGATTGAAAATTCTAAGAAAAAAAGCACATGTAGTTTTGAGACCAATGCAATTGACAAGCGTATTTTTTCTGTCCGTTCCCTTTCATACAGCACAACCCCTGAACCTAAGTGATGATTTTTAGAACTAGTGAACACAGAGGCAGTGAAGGAAGGGGATCATGCAAAAGAACTAACAATATTTTCAACTCGTTGGAAAAGGGGTGAGAGAGGACACAAAACTGCAAATTTTTAACTTGTTGACTGAGCAGCTTACTCTCAAGGAGACAGGAAGGCAGAGAGCGGACCAGTGGTGGTGTCTGCAGTAAATGTGGAATGTGTCTAAGTCTGATTCCTTTTCCTCATGCCAATCAAAATAAAAATGTCTCTGAGGTACTAAAATGTATTCATTTTAACCTGAATTTGACCCATAATATTCAACATTCGAAAGTGTTAATTTGATGTCCAGCAACTTTCCTGAATTTGTGTATTTGTTCTACTACTTCTTTAGTGGAGTCTTTAGGGTTTTCTACGTATAGAATCCTGTCTTCAGCAAACACAATTGTACTTCTTCCTTTCTGATTTGGATGCCTTTTATTTCTTTCTTCTCTAGTTGAACTAGAAAAGATGCCATCACTGAGTATCCATATAGTGTTCTCCCATTTTCTCACCCTATAATTCAACATCCGCTTGCACTCACTACTTCTTTTTTTCTGGTTATTGAGATATAATTGATATATGCCATTGCGTGAGCTTAAGCAATACAATTGTGATGACCTGATAGGCACAGGCAGTGTGAAACAATTAGCACAATAAGTTGGTTAACACATCTATTATCTCACATACTTACTTTTTATATGTGTTGAGAATGCTTCAGATCAGTATACTCTCTTAGCAGCTTTCAAGTATCTAATACAGTGTGGTTAACTATAATCACCAAGCTGTACATTAGATCACTCACCTTATAACTAGAAGTTTGTACTCTTTGGCCAACATCTTCCCCATTCCCCCACTCCTAGGCTCCTGACAACCACTTCCACTCATTTCGATGACTTTGGCTTTGACAGATTCTACACATGAGTGAGATCACACAATACTTATCTTTCTCTGACTCATCCCACTGTATGCCCTCAAGGATCATTCATCCATGTTGTTGTAAATGACAAGATTTTCTTTTTATGGATAAGTAAAATTCCATAATTTATATATTGTATCTTCCTCATCCATTTATGTGTTGGTGGACACTCAGCTCCCTTCTATGCCCTGTGCAACTCTTATTACAAGAGTTTGGTTATTTTAAGAAAATAACCAAATGGTAAATGGCATTGGCAAAACTGGTGATGTGAGTTATACGCTGGCAGGTGAGGCCATCACTCGGAAAGGCGGCAGGAGGAGAAAAAACTCAGGACGAGGATATTATGGAGGATACTTGTTTCATGTATCACACTGGGAGCATAGCAAAGACCCAGAGCCAAAGGCTAAAAAACTTTCCATAAAAGCACTACCAACAGTCACTGGGCTGACATGGCAGGTATGCAATTAGCTTGCAACTTTGGGGAGAGAAGCCAGAGAAGAAGTTTTTGTCATATGGGTTCACTGCTTTTTAATATCTTGTCAAGATATTACAAGAAAAGATGAGTTATTTCAGGGAAGTAACAGCCAGTTTGAAACCATGAATGGCAGGGAATAGAGGAGGCCTCCACCCAATATCAGAGGAGGCCATTCCTCCGCAATCCTCAACAGTGAAATATAAAATCAACAGAGGTTAATTAAACAACCAGCCTTGTGGCAAATATTTTGTTAAAGTTATATCCCTGTTCTCATTGTTAAAACCTCTTATTAGGATTTCTCAGAATATCAGAACACTTAAAGTTGGCTGGCAAGAAAATATATTTCAATTAGGTCAAATGCCACAGAGAATCAGATGTACCTACATGTAAATCAAATCAAATAAATATAGCATGTAGGATGTACACTGAAATTGGTGTGGGTATGGTTAATAACATTTGGAGATGACAGGAAGCAAATAAACAAGGAACAATGTCTCAGAAATAGTACTGTAAAAGCACAGAATGAGTTACAGCACTGGAATACCCCTGGTTCTGGACTAAAGGAGGTTGTGACTGGCCGACCAAGAACTGCGCAGGCTGGAGTTCTTCCCCATAGGCTGCAGCCGCACATGGGACAAGCCAGCAGGCGGGTAACTTCTCTTTGCAGTCGAGAATTCTGCAGATAAAGAAAAGATGCATCCCCAATGTAAAACTACCCTGAGTGACACCATGGTCAGGAGATTACCGTGCATCAACAAAATATATTTGACCTTTATCTTGTCGATGTGACTGTGTGAATTATTATTGCTCTGCAAAGGGCTCGAGTGCCTTTTGTAAGGAAACAGAAAGTGAATTAGGCATTTGATGGATCCCAGTGCTCTCCACAAGCGTTCAGTTTCTCTTGCCAGTGAAGCTAGTTCTGGCCCATGACTAGTTTTGGTCAACGCAATGAGACAAAATATCTCACTTGTACATTATTTTCTCTCTACTCTGACAATACTCAACATTTTACGTGGCGCAGCCTCCGTCGTCTGGAATCCTCAAGAGCTGCACGGGCCATTCGGCCAGTGCTCAGGTCTCAGCCCGAGCGCTGTGGGTGTTTTCAAGGACACAGACACGCCCACTGAATCACTCCACTTCTCTTCTGGAGGACCAGTCACAGGTCTGGAGCTTGTACAGTGAATGCATGCTGTTGTAGTAAGGCAGGGAAGAGTTCCCATGTCAGCCTTTCCATGTAGCTTTACTGGACTATAATGAGCGCAACAGACTCTGGGACACATCCCCACTCTTCAGAGTTTTCACGCGTTCCTTTGTAATTTCCCCCTCCAAAGGCCCTGTCCACCCCCAGAAAGACACTGATCTACTTTCTGTTACTGTAGGGGGTTCATCTTTTCTAGAATATTTAGAGAAATGAATTCATAAGGTATGCTTCCTTTTACCTGGATTTTTTCACTCAGTGTAATAATTTAGTTCAATGTAATTATTTTGAGTTTCATGGCTAATTCATTCACACAGTAGGTGTCTGTTTACATTTGACAAACTTTTTTCAGAGTGTTTGCTACATTTCATACTCGGGCCAACAGCGTGTAGGTTTTCTCTACATTAGAAAGGATTGTGCCACATCCTTGCCAACATTTGCTGTGAGTCATTTTAACTTTTGACATTTTAAGAGGTCTAATGACAGTTAATTGTGGCTTTAATTGGCTATTCCCTAATGATTAAAGATCGCTTCTTTTCCCCTCACGATAGATCACGTTTTTATCTGTTGTTGCATGCCTGCTAAGCACAATTAGACACCAGACACTGTGATTTACCTTCTTGGGTGATGGATAATGTTTTATTCCTACAAATACTGTTGAGCTTCATCATTTCATGTTGAAAGTGTTTTTTTTTTCTTTCCATTCTGGTTTTAATGTTGTATTAGGCAGGGGCAGAAGAGCATCTACTTAGTCCAGGCTTAGTTTCTTTTCACTACTGAAGCAGGACCTTTTGAATACTCATGCCCCATGAGCTCTGAGTTTTTCCGACATGGTCAGTGATACAGGCGATATTTCTGGTCCTTTGCCAGCCCCAGAGGGACTTTTCCTGTAATGTTCTCAGTAGCTCTCCCCACACCCTCAGGCAGTTTCCTCCCGTGCGTGCACAGATCAGTAAGCAACAGAACTCTTGAAGGGACTGCCTGGAGCCGTCTCGGATTCCCTCCTGTGCCACAATCTTCCACCCGATATCCCCTCCTGCTGCTCCTGCCTGGCCACCATGTCCTGCCTGGACTCCTCACCCTGTCTCCTCACATGAGGAAGACTTTCTGGCTCTGCTTGGGTTTCTCTTGCCTGACCGTTGAGCCTTTGCCTTCAGAAGGGTCTTCAGGCCACCGCCGGGGAAATAACAGGATTTTCTTTTCCCCATTTCGTCGTCATTCTCCTTCACTGTCTGATGGCCAATGCACTGCTGTGACGAGTGCAGCGGTTGTCGGAGGGGACAGGGCAGCCAATTTCACCCTTGTGACTGCAGCTTGGCCAGAGGTAGACAGATGTCTTGGCTGTTTTGTAATTGCAGCTTAAGTGACGCTTTCCCGACCCCCATAGGAAAGGTCCTGCTAAACTCAGCATGCACAACAATTAGATGTGGGACATGACACATTACACACAGTTTCAGATTAAGTTCTGAAATATGTATATGTACGCATGCATGTGTATGTTTCATAAGGGGACAATGATAATAAATTAAAAATCAATACAACAGTCAAGATTCTATGAAAAACAGAAATACCAAGTAGAAGCTTACACACTTTTGGGGTGAAATAGAGAAGGTAAAGCCCTGTGGCTGTCAATAGCGTTCCAGCTTTAATTTACATCACTACAGCTGGGCTCAAGAAGACAGGGCCATACTGCTGTCACCTGGAGTCCGGAAAACCGTCTCTGCCCCTGTTGAGATGCACCCACAGTCGGCATCTTCTTGGAACGTGAGACTGGGTATTAGGCACCAAGAGGCGGAAGTGGTTTTGGCTAACACTCATTTCAGTCACAGCGACTTTTCCAGTAACACTCCAGAAATGCAGCTCTATCTCACTTCCAACCTACAAATGTATCACCTCATTTACATTCAGAACTCTAGCTCTGCGCCTGGAAAATGCCGTATTTACCCTTCTACCTTCAGAAAGGCCAGAGAAAACAGGGTTGCGTCAATCAACACATCCCTCAGACCCAATCACTCTGGCTCCTCAAATCCCGCTCCTTGCTTTCTATGCACAATAAATGTCCATCTGTGCTGTGAGGCAGAGCCGAACAGAATGCCCAGGACACCATGGGCCATCGTATCCATCTCAAAGCAATGTCCGTTCTCTGCTTATTTGGTCAGAAAACCCCTACAAATGCACTGTATATAAAGTATTAGGGTAAGGAAAGAGCACAGCCTATATCCACAATAAGGCAGGGAAGAAAATAGTCACAGTCATCACACGAGGAGAAAGTCATAGGGAAGTAAAGGAAACCTAGGTATTTAAATATAAATGCAGACGTATTGGAAAGAGAGGGAGAACATATTTAGTTAACTGCGGTTGGCACTGCAGTTCACAGGACTGTAACAGTTGATATTTGTAATATTATTATCTCACCTGA
This sequence comes from Sturnira hondurensis, assembly GCF_014824575.4. Lineage (NCBI taxonomy): Eukaryota > Metazoa > Chordata > Mammalia > Chiroptera > Phyllostomidae > Sturnira > Sturnira hondurensis. Next base: position 11,588,031 of record NW_028091156.1, read on the forward strand.
TTTTCCATGTGGCCTTTTCCTGCAGCCAGCATCTCAGCCCTGGGACTTCTGTTACTCAGTACCTGAGCCATCTGTGTGTCCACCTTTTCTATTATCACAGGTTATGGAGGAGTAGAGCAATTAATGTGGGGACCCTCTGCTTTCAAAACACACTCCTCCCCACCTCCTTACTCTTGATAATCAGGATTGAGTCTCTCATGAAGTATAGCGATTGACTTCTTCACTTGTTGGTTCAATGGCAAAAGGGTCCACAATGGAATGGTGATGATATGGAAAGAGCATTTTGTTTTCTTGGCGAATGATACCTCTAACCCAGAACGCTGGTGAAACATTAGGAAATGCCTCTTAGGAATCTTGACCACCAGAGAGAGATGTTGCAGACCCAGCAGAAAGAGTCGTAGATGTTGCCCAAGGAAGGTGTCTTCATATGCAGCATAGTCCCTCACCCCACAAACAGATGCTCCACGTGCCACATCCTGTGGGACAATGCACTTGAAGCTCAAAGGTGCTACTGACAAATGTCCACAAGGCCACTCGGCTTTACATGAAGACAGTTCATTCTAGCTGAGAAAACTATGGTAAGACAGATGCCCTGGATGTGAGCCACTCCAGGCTCAATATCAATATTGTAGTTATTATAAAATGTATTATGTAATCAGAAACAATGTTGTGCGTGATATCGTAACAGGGAATTTAAACATTTGGTAAACCCACAATCGCTAATGCTGAGAAAAACTCGGTGCCCAGAGAAGACAAATCCCTGTCAAGCACAATCCCCATTTGAGTGAAAAGAAAGAGTTGCCTATTTAGGAAAGGAGAAGGTCAACCCCCCTCAAAGTCCCACAGGCCACTGAGCGACCTCCTGGCCCTCCTGGTAAACGGTGTGGCACCGGAGAGCAGCAGTGGTGCCTGCAGTTGAGACTCTGCCCATGACGGCGGTGATCATTCGACCTCTGCGAGGGGACGTCTGCGCTGTGTGACCCAGGGATGGTCTCCATCTCTGGGGGCCTCTCACTCAGGTTCAGACGGCGAGGGCATTAGTGCACAAGGCTGGCACTTGCCCCTGGGATTACTGAGGGTCTCTTCTCCTCGGTGGGCATTCACAGAGGAGACAGGTACACTCTCATGTGGTCCTGATGCTCATATTTCTGCACATTCAAATCCACCTAAGACCCTGTAGGAGGAAACTGCCAACCTTTTTTTTTAATTGCCCTTACCTTCTCACCACGTGTGCTTAGCCACTGCCTATAAATCACTGCAGATTTGTACCTCTGATACTTCTTTCTTTAGGAAAGAAAAGTGTACTTCAAGATAGACTGCACAAAGTCCTATCCACCTGAGGGATGGACCTTCAATGGCATCCCAAAGTGTGATTTACAGGTGACATGAGGAAGCATGTCACCTGTAGCAGGAGCCAGTGAGTTAGCCAAACCAGTTGTAAATCAGGCCTGTATTTGGCTTCCTGAGCTGACTGCTCGGGTAACCCCCCCAGGGGTCCACAGATGTGCACAAGGTGGTGGTGGCTTCAGGACACAGAGTCAGACCTCGCTCGTGTACACCATTTCGACTTGTTAAAGAGTCCTGCTGCACATGTCTGGGGAGCCAAGACTATTTTTCTCAAGAAGAATGACTCTTAGCATAGCTCTGTTCCATGAACTAGAGGTCTGTGACGTGCCTCTCTGATTGAAGGTTTCCGCAGGCTCCAGCCCGAATGCCGACCAACAGAGAAACATCAGTCTTCCTTTGCTGGGCGGCGGCGGCAGCGTTCACTCTCTCACACACACACAGTGTGGACGGCGGCCAGAGCAGCAGCCAGACTCCCTCTGATTCGTATCAGTCAGTTCATGGGCTGGAGCCAGATGTTCAGTCGAATGCTCTTTGCACGCTCCAACACCTAAACAGATCCAGTAACACATCGTATCTTCTACTGGCCAAAGAAAAGGTATCATAATAATAGACTCAAAATCTTAGAAATGAAAAAGCCAGAAATAGAATAGAAAGAAACTCTTACTAATCGCACGTTACATGACTGTATCCATAAAAACATCCAAAACTACATGAATAATAATCAATAATCACTAGCACGAGCAAGAAATTAACAGGATGGCTGGGTGTACACAGTACATAGATATTTTATTTTTCAATACCAGTAATGAATCATTTTTATTTCCTAACTGATTCTAAAATTTATATGGAAATGCAACAGTTCAGCCAGAGTCAAAGTCCTTCTGGTAGGAAGAGCCTGTGGGGAGAACACATGAGAAGAGCTACAGGCAGAACATGTGGGGCCACTGCAGGTGTTGACCACAGGATGATGGAGCAGAAAGGCAAGCCAGACATTCCCACCCGTGCCCTGAAGCTTGATGTGGGCACTGTGACTACAGATAGTGGGGAGGGACATAATTTTTTCATAAGTAGTGCTAAGAAATCTAGCTATTCACAAATGGGAAAAACTGGACCTATATGTCATAGGATTAATGGGGAATCAGTGCCAGGTAGACTGAAGAGCTGAATTTGAAAGTCAAATACATATACACGCTTAAAGAGAAAATGGAAGAGATTGGGTTCTAAGAGGAAACACAAAAGAACTAACTCAAAGGAAAACAGTGACATGTTTATACATTAAAGTTAGGAACTCGAAAGTTGTGAAAAAATACATTGAGGACTGGCAACTATATGGAGTACATTAGAAAGGACTTTACAAATTAATGAGATAAAAAAGCCCAGCACAAATAAAAGAACTTTATGCAAAATGAACCCCCCAAATGACCAGTAAGTGTATGGAAAAGCATTCAACCTCTTTAGTAACCAGGCAAAGCCAATCAGGGTCCTGCTGTGCGCTACACCTCACAGACCGGGGAGCTGACCTTAGCGGGGCAGCCTCAGTGTTGGCCGGGATGGGCGTTCACCAGAGCTCTCGTCCCTGCTGGAAGTCGTGCAGACCAGACAAACATTTTGGAGAACAGTTGGCGATTACAGAGGTCCACCAACATGCATATTCCACAACTCAACAGTTCTACTCCCAGCTGTAGGCCCTAGAAAAAGGAGTGCGTCTCTCATCCAGAAAACATGCACAGGGATATTCTGAGCATCATCCTTTTGAATTGCCAGAAATTGAACACAACCCAAATGTCTACCAGCACTAAAGTAAATGAGTAAATTGTGGTATGACCACAGTGGGATGCACAGGGCAATGAAAATTGATGAATCGAAGCTACAGGCCAGGGGAAGATTCACAAACACTCAGAGAAAGGGGATGAAAACATACAGCAAACAACAACAGAAACACACACAAGGCAGGAAATAAGGCTATGAGATGATGAGAGATAAACCTAATCTTGTGAGCTGCTCAGGAATATTTTCTTTTTCTTGTTACTTTTCGCCTGTCAGGGTATTGAATGTAAGGTCCTAATGGCTGTATCATTATAATCTGAGGAATATAAGGCTTCAAGAGACTGCTATTCACACTGAACTCTAATGAATAGTTTTATTTCTGCAATATTTAACCTTTGCGGTGATCATGGCCCAAAATGTTTCATTAGGCCAACTGTATGGTGAAATTTTATGAAACTTATAAGAAACCAGGAAAAAGCAAGGCCAGACTGTCATGGGAGAATGCTGACTTTTAATATTTCTGCTAAGAAGGAGCTGATCTAAAGCAAACGTTGTTACCTTTTCCTTCTCATATTTTTTCTCCTCTCAAACCTGAAGAGGTTCATCTGCATAGACATTTTCAAGATGAACAAACTGCTAAATGGACAACCCTTTGGGGTGTTATTATGAATGCTAATATAATGTCACCCCTCAGCACACTCTCAGGAGAATACACTTGCATGAAGCCTTTGCTGAAGGGAGAGAAGTCCATGCGGCTTTTAACTCAGAAGGCTGCTTGCTGGTGAGTCAAGTCGAGGTAAATGGCTGAGGGAACAGCATCCGATCCACAGGTGAGCCTGAAATTTGGGACGAAACCCAGGGAGGAAAGATAAGCTGAGGCCAACTTCCTTGGGGAGTGTCTGAAGCAATGAGGGACTTAACTAATGCTCTGTGAGACCCGCTGTGGTCACTGAAGCTATTCCTGCCTCTACTGAGGATTTTTATCCCCTGGACTATCTAGGTCCTTCATGATGTTTTTCTCAGGTTATCAGTCTCGCTTTTAACCCTGTCTGGGGGGACATGCGCCTCGACCTGGTTTAGGCTGTTGGCTCTGTGGTTCCGCTTCATGGAGACCTGACCTCTAGCATTTTAACGAAGATCCAGATGGTTCACTGAAGGACAGTGAGAAAGACAAGGGTGCTTCTTGGATGTTATTTTGCACAATGCCTAATGATTCTAGTCTTTCCTGGTCTAAGGCCATGTTCCACATTTGGTGAAGTCGGTCATTTCAGAATGCTTGATGGTCATTCAAATCGATGGGGACATGTATTTTTACAAAGCAATCAAGGGGACATGTATTTTTACAAAGCAATCAACAGGAATTCGAATGTGACCTTAGGTATTCATCCCCACATCTTCGCACGCCACCACACTGTCCATCCAGTGGCGGCTGTCGGCTGGAGCGGCCGTGAGTGCAACAAGGTTGGGTCGGTGTTTGAGAAGAGTGCATCTGTTCTCTTTAATTCAGGATTGCATCCTACACCTGGTGCATCCCTTACAGTATCTCATAATTTACAGATGCTTAATAAACACTCCTTGTAAAAAAGACCACCAAGCATTTTATCTGTGTTTGAGTCATTCAAAGTTGGAAAAACATGACTACTAATTTGAGAATTCACAGATTAATTTAGGAGATAAGTACTCAATTTAAAAAATGCAATGTGTCAAAGCAGAAGGAATGTAGGTGTCAATGTATAATATCTTTAATCTATATATATATAAATTTAATATCCTTGATCATGTGAAGTAGGTCTTAATATTAAGATAGAGAAGATCAGGATTCCAGAAGAATACTAAAATAAGGTGGGCAACTGTCATTATTTATTATTCACTTGTATCAAATAAAGAAGGGTAGTTGTGTGGCAGGCTTTACTTCAGCATTCAACTAAAATAAGACACTTCATTGCTTCAAACACCTGGACAAAGCCAAAGGTGTTCTGCAGAAGTAATAAGCAAATAAACATACAAATACATTCACACACTTTCATACACAGGTACATACACGAACATGGACGACTAAGTGAACGGATGTGTGGTTAGCGAAATTAGAGAATCAGTGAAAGCCAGAAATAGTCTCTCCAGTTCTACCAATTTGATAGGGTGAGACTTAAGAAAAATCCAGAAAGGAAGTAGAGGATGTTTTAACACAATGCATGAACAAATGCTGCTTTTCTTTACTCATTTGTGCTTTCCCTAACTTTTGCAATGAATAGGCCTCACTTTTATTTAGAGAAAGGTACTATTATTTTTAGTGCAACAATAAGTAAAATAAAAAGGAGACGCCCACATTTCTTTCCGTGAGCTGCTTGAAGGAGTTTCTCAAGCAATAGATTGCTGTTCTCGTGCTATGGACTGAGAAATGCCTTTTATAGTGTGTTTTGCCACTCAGGATTTTCCTTGCCTATGCACATGTCTTCTATACATATTCTTATCCTTGGTTGCATTCCACTGCATACCTTCAATTTACCTTAATTTTACACCATCTTCACTTCTGTAGGTGAAGATAGATGGTGAAAGCAAAGCTCTCACTACAGACAATTTTTATCCTGTGAAAAAGGTTAAAATATTCCATATACTTCTTACTTCTTATATTTCCAAGCTGTTAGCTACTCAGAGTGACTCGTGTCAGCCCCAAAGGGCAAACTTCAGCCAGGATTCACTTTCTTCTGACTTCTGACAGGTTTTGTACGCCCGCAAAAGGACTGGTTTTCACACATTCAGGAAGCACACGCAGACTGTCTCCCTGTCTCCTGAAATGCTAGCCTCACAGAGAAGGGGTTGACACATCTGTCTCTCCATCAGGGTCAAGCTTTCTCTTCTCTCCCTTTGGTCCTGCACTTGCCCTTGTTTTTGCCAATGTTTTGTGTGCATCTGTTCTTTCTACGGCAGGAAATTCATGTATCATAATATCATTTCAATGCTCAACCCCAACCCTGAGACAGATGTATTGTAAAGCAAAGAAGAGAACTGTGTGACTAATGCTGTCATTCACTGGTGACATAACTTGAGATAAGTGTTTGAAAAACTCCTTTCAGTGGTGGCCAGCCTAAAGATCGCTTTGAAGAATTGAGGCAGAACAATTGGCAATTTTTTTCACCAGCAAATAACCAGCCAATTAATAACTAAGAGCAACCCTAGAAATGTGTTAAATATTAATGTTTAAGAGCAACAAAGCTTAACCTCAACCACTTCCAGGTAATAAAGACAAACAACATATTGATAACAAAATGCTATTCACCCAAATTTTAGGAATTCATTGTATTTTCTATGTAGGTATGCATTAGAAGTTATTTACCATTTTAAACAATTCCTTTGTTTATAGATCACTTGCTAGAGCACTAAATTAACACTTTCAGCCACGAGTGAATATTAACACACGCCAACTAACATCGGCAACTCTAATAACCAACAAGCGTTTAATAACCTTTGTGTTTATATACAAACTAAAACCTGTGGCTCTTCGTACACGCCCTCCTCCCCCTGGAAAACAAAAGGACCCACTGGTCTCCTGGGAGCCGCCGAGCACATGAGACGAACTGTGGTGCGGAAAGTCATTAGGCTTCTGTTTATAGCCTAAATCTCCTCGTGTGCAGGAGACTCATCACACGTGGCTTTTTACATATTTTTTTCCAATAGTTTTCTTCTTGGAAGCAGTAGGGTAAGAGGAATAGTATAGTTCTCAGTAAGTTATCTGCTACTTTGCCTAATTTTGGTCTTCAGGAATATGAATACATCTACAGAATATCAATCCTCCTGTGACCATCTCCGCATCTTGGGATCCTTAAAATAATGACAGATGTGAAAGTAATTTTTTCCAATAAGAAAAAATATTGACTGGTTTTGCGATTGGGATGTGGAGATCTTTTTTTTTTTTTTTTTTTTGCATAGGGGACAGAACCTTATTTGGTTACTATGATAGCTAAGAATAACTGAAAAAATTATAGGAAGAAAAAAACCCACTTTAAGACATGGAAGAATCGTGAGTGGAAACAGTACTTGAGGAACCAAGATCTGAGAGAGAAGAAGCTCATCAGGCCGAGGTTCCTTGTTCCTATCACAGGAAGAGGAAGGGGAGGGGCACGTTTTTCTCAGTGATAATGCTTCAGACTGGATGGTATTTAGAAGGGCTCTAGTAGGAGATGTCTGGGACCTCTTGTCCTTCTGCAACTGGCTTTCCCAGACACCCAATGAGGAGTTTGCTGCTCTTGTTTTTTCTTACAGGGCAGGCCCACAGAATGGAGGTGGCAAGCAGATATCTTAAACAGGTTTCCTCCAACTGATCCCTACCTGCCCCTAGGACTGCTCGGAGGTACGGGCACCTCCTGCTGTAGGTATGGGGGGGCTTCCTGCTACAGAGGGGTGTTAGTTTCCATTGTTGTCATCAATTATTGAACTCCTTTACCTATGAATTGCTGGCTTTTGAAAATATATTTCCATTCCATATATTTTGATAGTCACAAGTATTAGAAGCATATTGTCACACATTTTAGAGGATGTTGGTCAAAACTTCCTTTAACATTTAAGCTTATTCAGTGAAAGAGAGAGAGAGAAAAAGGACAGAGGGGGAGAGAGAGAGATGCAAAATGTTTAATTTTCTATTGTTCCCAGGTTAAAAGGCAAAGTTATTCCCTATATTCCTTTTATCTTTGCAGGAAAATGCTACCATAAAGATCAATCGAAGAGACAACCAGAGAAGGTAGGAAAAGAGACTCAGACTGGACAAGATGAGAAGACTAACATTACAGATAGGCGCTGAGAGTTCTGGATTCATTCCCTTGCTCTCAATAAGCAGACACAGGCCATTAAAAATAACAGTATAATCCTTTTAATAAGGAAAAATAAGAAAATAAGTGCCTTTCTTTCTCTAAACATACATTTATTTTACTCGCACATAGCATATGGTGTGTTAAAATACTAGGCTGCATTTAGCAGCAGCCTCGGCAACATCTCTAACGTGAGGTGCTGCATTTTAACTCCTACCTGCCAGTGGGAACTAGGTCAGCATCTGCTGTGTGTGCTGCTGATCGGCATCAGGAGAGCGTGTAGCTGTTTACTGCTCTCCGGGGAAAAATGGAAGGTGGTGTGCAGTTCTCTGATAAAGGGTATATGACTTTTTTCATTTGGAAAAAATATTATTGGCCATTCCACCCTGTAGTGTGCATGAATCTAAAACAAGCCAAATAAAAAATTCTAAGCCAAGAGAAAATTAGATTAGCTAATAATTTAGCATTTCCTTGTAACAAAACAACATGACAACAATGAGTATTTACAATGCTATTTTTTTTTTTGCTATAGATTTGGCTGCAATGTACTTGTAATATATTTGGTTTCCTAGGACACTAAGACCTGAAGAAATTTCCTGAGGTCATCTCATCTGTTTTTCTGACTTGGAGAAGGTCTGCAACTACCCAAACAAAGCAATTAATCACACAGCCTGATTCTCACCTCACCACGGGAAAGGCCTAGGCTTGGAAACAACGATTATGGAGACTCAAACAAAACAAAACGAAACAAAGAAATCAACTGCGTCCATGAGAAAACAGCTTCTCAGTTGCTGAGCCTATTCTGACATCATAATACGCCATGGTGGATTGTGAATATTTCATGTAGTGTCCTTCTAAATCCACACCATTGCTGGCTCTTGAAATAATAATGGCCACATGAAAACTACTATGCACCGAAGACAGTTCGAGGATTAATGCCTTCTGTGAACATGTTGGCAGACAGCCCCACTAACCTCTGGGCCCTGAGCACGGTCTCCCCATCTCCAGAGAGGATGGGATGGGAGGGGTGGAGGTAACTGGCCAAACTGGGTGAGCACACACCCCCAGCTTCTCCCATCTGTTTCAGACACAGAACTTTATGATAAAAGGATACAAAAATCCGCTTTTATACTTGGGGACAATGAAATCAAACTGCACATGGCTTCATCAAATTACACCAAACATAGGTTACAAATCGGTAGGTTTTTAATAGCATGAAGCAGGTGGATTTTTTTCCTTTGAAAATCTGTAGCATGAACTTGCTCGCCTTGCATTTTTCTGTAGGCAGTCCAAGTTTCTGAAGTTCAGTCATTCTAGGGTTCAAATAGCTCCATGGTTTAGCATTGAAGAAACATGAAGTAGAAAGTGAATGGGGACTTGGGGACTCTCTGTTGCTGATTGCCATAAACTTCCCTTCCCTTGCTAGACAGAGCCTGGGGCGAGCCCAGAGACAAAATAGCTCTTTTTCTGTCTTTGTCCTAGAAACTTGGTCTCCATGTCCTGTCCTAGAAGCAGCTTTTATTCACCATTCTTCAACTTTCTTACATGTTTTCCCTTGTTTAGTGAAGAGGTATTTAGTTATTTCTAGAGAATTCTATAAATATTTTGACAAAAGAACTGAATTTGGGAATGTCAAGTAATTCAGAAACTTCCTATGCTTTTTGCTGAAAACATAATTTTAAGTCTATAATTTGACCTTCACAAAACACCACGTAAACAAGCTCAGGTAGAGGAGTTGGCTAAGTTTTGTTCAAAGAAAGAGGGGAGATGGTTACGCACAGGGACGTGTAACTAAAAGAAACAGTCTCTAAGACTGGGGACGACGCTGACCTTGTCCTTGAACAGTCCTATTCTCATCTCTTCTGCCTGCAGCAACCCTTACAATTTCTCTGAGAGTGTTAAGGAGACTGCAGGTGTTCTAGGTATGGAAGTCAATGCACAAACAGAAGACAGTTAAAGAAAATCATGCTTGTTTTCTCCTTGGAATGGTGGAAGACGATTTTCACTGATATAAAAGTCTATTTTGTATATACTGTACCATCTACACTTCTGGGAGAGAAAGAGACCTCAAAAAGCATACGCACAACTATACTTAGCAACTTTTCACGAAATAGGCATAGTTTTCCTTAGCTTTGTTATTGTCTATTAGAGTTTACAAGTGTGTGTATACATGTGCATACATATATGTATGTGTATAAGTGTGCATGTATGTAGGCACATACACATGTAAACACACACACACAGAGGGCAACCATTGTGTGCAAAATAATGTGAATGTCATAAAATCATTATAGAATACTTTCCATTCCTCTTAATAGCTTAGATTTTGATGGGCAGGGGAGAGTCACACACAAAAATATTTGTATCATATAGAATGTGTATTAGAAATAATGAAACTAGTATTTTTGGATAGGTTGAAAGCATTTTCTAGAGCTAAAGAAAACCCATCCGAATCTGCAGATGAAAATATACTGAGGATTAATCAATGTCACCCCAATATATGTAATAAAAAAGAAAAAAAAAAGAAAATGTGCCATAGAAAAGTACTATGGTGTTATGAGTTGAACTGCATCCCTCCCCAAATTTACACATTGAAGTCCTAACCCCCAATACCTCAAACTATGACTGCATTTGGAATTTGGGTTTTTGAAGAGGCAATTAAGGCAAAATACAGTGATTGGAAAGGGTCCTCATCAAACATGACTGGCGTTCTTATAAGAAGAGGAGGTTAGGGCCCAGGCACTCACAGGGTGAGTAAAACTTTGGGCAAAGATGACCACTGAAAGCCAAGGAGCCTGGTCTTGGAAGGAACCAGCCCTGGTGACAACTTGATCTTGAACTTCTAGCTTCCAGAACTGTAAGGAAATAAATTTCTACTGTTTAAAGCATTCAGTCTGTGGTACTATGTTCTGGCAACTCTACTGAAGTAATACATATGGGATATCAGAGAAAATTTTTTTAAAAAAACTTGACATTTGCACATGTAAATGAGTAACATTTTCATTGTTTATATTTAAGGACTAATGATACATTTAAAAATTATCGCTGTAAAAACATCATTAAAATGCAAACATCAGAAGGCACTCAAACTTCCCTTTTCAACTTTTTTAATGCTTACACTATCCAGAAAGTAATAAAAATAACTAAAATAACTGCTTTTCCCCCAATTTTAAATGAAAAGCAATCATATTCCCACCATTTCCACTGCAGTTGGGACTCAAGTGAGGGGCCGTGCCTGGCATCTTTTCCAGATCTGGAAAATTTGCCTTTCTTAACAGTTCAGAGGAAATAATTTATAGAGAGCTTTTTCTGAATTATTTCCCCTTCTTTTACCTTTTTTTCTTCTAGGTTATCTGTCTCCAATCAGGGCATAGCTCGCTCCCTCTCAACTGCTCATCACTGCCCGGATGACCCCAGGAGACCTTCAGCTAGCACGTCCTCCAAAAATCATCTTTACCCTCCTTTTATTTCCTCTATAACAGTGTTTGTTGCTACCAAGGAGAATGCATTGCCTCTCAACATATGCACATATAGGCTCACTCGCGTGTTTCCCGACAACACATTCAGGAGAGAAGGCCTGGTTTCATTCATATCAAAGGTCCACAGAGGTTTCTTGGAGGCTGTTACTCAGTCTATTAGACTGAAAGGAAAACTGTCCGTCACTTGTGTGTACTCATTCATCTTTCTCTCGATATTGAAGAGTCAAGAGCTGTTTGGCGTTTGGTGAAAGAAGTGTATGCACTCCAGGCGCCTCCCGAAAAGTTGGCAAGACTAAAAACCTTCCCGTCAGGTTTTGCCCTGACCCTTAGGGACTCCAAGGCCTGGAATGTGGTGATAAGACCCCATGCCCAACTTTCCTGACCCACACCTGGACATTTCTTCAAATAATTGGCAGAAAGGAAAAGAAAAAGCAAGGAAAACTGTGACTTAGGAAAATAACCCAAACATGAATAGATTTGATTCCTACTACAAAGGAATCAAATTAAATCTGATTGAAATTAAATTGAAACTAAAATTCTTAATTAATTGATTTCATCATTAATGATGAAATTGAAATTAAAATTTCAAATTAATTTCATCATTAAAATTAAATTCTTCTGAATGCTATAATGTTAATATAATGACTTATATAATATTTAATATAATCTAGTGTCCGTGATTTCATAATTTGATCTCCAGACTATCCAGAGGAATCTTCCTAAAGATGAATATATATATTAGTGCCTTTTTCTGTTTAAAATTCCTCAGTGATGATTCCTCCCACTGGCATTTCAAAGTCTACATTTGTAACATTTCTGTAACAAACTCTCCACTGAGTGCTTCTTTAAAAAAAATCCATGTTCTATGCTCACTAGAAGTCTGACCTTGAGCCTGTGAAGTTGCCTTTCCCCTTCTTTGAAACGTCTCAAATACTGAGCCAAGTAGTGTGTGATTGTACACTCCAACTGATGAAGTCTTACACTAATGCAGAAGCTGTGAAACTGGAGAGAAGAGAAGAAATCGGAATTCCTCAAAGCTAGGCACTGTTTCTCAGCGTGAATCTCAGCAGAATAATTGTATCTGAGCATGGCATCGCCCTGGGCCATACCTTCAAGTCATTTTTCAGTGAGAAGGTTCAAATGCTTCGAAGACACCTAATACTTCTAAAATAGAGATGACAAATGCATGCAATCATTTCCCAGACACTTGTGCACAGCAGTGTAAAATTTGGGGGTAATCAAATCAGGAAACATTGCCTTAAAGCAATTTCTGCAGACTTATGGTTACAAGCAAAGCAATATATTCCTGAATTCGACGACAAGCTTGTGCCCGAGCTAGGGTTCCCTGAATAGCGAACTAGGTTAGGGTTGCCATGTTAGTAATCTGCTGTGGGCTCATAGCCCAAAGTTTGGGGTGCTGCTCCCCAAACAGAGCCCCTATGTACCTTTAACACAAGTAAACTATTAAAAGTAAAACAAAATGGCATAATTTTAAGTCAAGTGCATAGTGTTTTATGTGACATATAAATCATGATTCGAGCTTTCCACAGGGTTAAGATTTTAACATTCTTATAAGCATGAATAAAAATTTAAAGGTACATTTTATTTCTAATCATACTTGTGCCTTCAGGTTTAAACGGCCATGACTGGACAAGTCTCTGAACACCTGACTTTGCAGGAGTTTGGGCTGGTTACTGAGGTTAGGTGAAAAATGAGAAGCAGACTAATGTTTATGACTTTTTATTTACAAATAAAGATATTTTTGCCACTAAAAGCAGCACATTTCAAGAGCAGGTCCCCCAGAAAGCCTCCGCCCCACTTCGTTGCCACACTCAAGGTGGCTATGCTCTGATTACAAGTGTGCGGAGATTTGGAAAGGGGATTGTTAGCAGCACTGCGCTGGGTAACCCGATGCCAGAGCCCCGCACAGTTCTGCTCGCACGGTATTCAGGTCTTACCTTGAACCGAACAGTTTTCTCACACAATTTACTGAAGAATCTGCTCTCATTGCATTTCCCTAAGTGTATGTTTCTAATTTGCTATGCTTTGTTTTTTAAAAAAAGCAACCACACATGAAAACTCAAAAGGAGAGATTATTCTAAAAACGGGTGAGAATCTCTCAAAGTTTAGGAGCAAAACCAATGATGAGAACTTGAAATGCATTCTCTGTGTCTCTCCTGTGCCTGCCTGTCTCCTGTGGGCCGAGAGCCCTGCTTCCGTGCCTGGTTAACTATATTCTCTGTGAGGAGGGCCCCCTACCAGTCACCCTCAGCAGCCTGATCACCTACCCTTCTAATTCTTCATAAACAACCAAATTTCTACACCCCACTGCCCAAATCTCATTTCAGGGAACCCAGCTGGTCATACGTGGCTCAGGGTTCCACCCGGGTTTCAGCAGTTCTGGACAGGGTCCCAGGTCACCAGGAACCCAGGGCCGAGCACCCTGGTCCTGTTCCGGTGGGCACTCCGCAGACACAGAACGCAGGTACCAGGGATTTCTGAAATCCCTTCCGCTGAAATTCTGATTACCTTCATTGACTATATGTAAATTTTGTGAATGAAGCGTCCCTGGAAGGGTTGATAACATGTAACATCTGTTGCCTGTGGTTACTTGTTGTGTTGTGGAGGGCAAACTAGACAAGAATTCTATTGCTTGTAGCAGGATCTGTGTACAGTTTCTTTATTCAGTTTGTGGAACATTTTCTCTTCCCCACACAATGGATGGGGGAATGAGAATAAAGCACAAACAAAGAAATGAGCAAAGATCAATAGAGGGAGAAAAAAAGTTAAACCAAGGGAATCATTGGCAGCAACCACCTGGGTTCCTTTTCCTATTGGCTTCCTATTAACTAGAAATATTAGTGTATCCATAGAAATGGCTCTATAACATATGCAACTTTCTGTAAAAGTTCAACTCTCTCCTAAGTTTATCTTTCTATAACTGAAGTTAAATTATTTTACTTAATGGATTTATAGGGATATCAGAGTACTTTCTGATCATGCTACATTGAAAGATCTGCAAGAAGGAAAAATTCTGCCCACAAAAAGGTGTTTATTTGTAGAGGGTCATGGAGACTGTGACCTGCGGAGGCAGTTTCCGCAGTGATTTTCAGAGACACAGTGCACGAACCAGGTATCCTCTGTCACGTGTATGGAGACACACCTTTCTGAAGCTAGACTGTTGTCATGGACTGCAGGCTGACGTGTCTCTTTATTTTATTTAGGGTTCATGCTCTTCGCATGGCACTTTCAGGAGCAGAATCTCATGGAATGAAAAACTACTGTTCTTCAAGGCTTTATCATAGTCAAAATGGCTCAGGTTTCATAATCAATGTAATTGAGCTGAATGATCTAAACCACAGCTTACTCATTGGCAAACAGAAGAACAAAAATCGCCTTTTAGGGTTGCTGTGGGGTTTGTTGATAATTAACCCAAAGGAATTGATACACCTTGATTATTTAGTACACACTGCTGTCGCTGGGATGCTGTCACTGCCTGCAGAATTGACACTCTGTTTTACTGACTCCACTGCTTAGTTAGATACAAATGACTGAAATAATATGCAATGACCTTCAATATTACTTGATATCCAAGTTTGGCTTGATCACTGAAAATTTTAATTTGACTAATCAAAGTAGGGAAATTTATAATGTAAGAATACCATCTATTAAATGTTAAAAAATCACCTAAATTGTATAACATGGTGACATATTTTTAAAATTATGAATTCACTAATTAAGGTATATTTTATCAATAATCCATGGGGTTATTGACAAATATAAATAGAAGGTGTACAATAAATTCTGATAATAATTTGAGGCAAATTCATATACTATAATAGTCACTGTTTTATTTATGTATAATTACATATATTTTTCTGCTGGCATGATTACGATTTTATTAAATAGAAAAATAGTTGCTTTTAGAGCAAACAATTCCATGCCATCTAGTTCATCAACAGCGTTATATATCCACCACCTCTATCTACCTGCAAAGTACTTGTCACAATATGTGAATACATTTGTAACAAGGTTTAGAATTCAAGTAACAAAGATAAAAATATGTTAAAATCATCATGGATTAATTAAGACCTTTCATAATTATTTAATTCTGATTATCATCATTTCTCCTTCATATGCGGTGGCAAAAATAGTTTTCAATTGGAAAGAAAACTAATTGTCCATAACCGTTCAACTTCAGAAAGTATGTCCTCTCACGAGAAGCACTTACACTTCATAGAAAAATAAATTTAGAAGTGAGTCACCAGCATGTCCTATCAACATTATAAAAATACATATTAACATTTACTACAAACTTAAAACCCAAACAATCACATTTACTCTAAAGCACGGCATGCATTTTGTTCTAATGCATCTTGGTCCTGTGATTTCCTATTGCCAGTGCAATGTTGATCATGTCTGGGACTCCGTGCACTCGCTCAGCACCTGAACTTTGCTGGGGGAAGTTTGTGTGGGAAGGTGTCCAAGGGCAGTTGGATCTAGCAGCTGGAGTTGGTAGATGATGACTTGAGAGCCTCTGGTTTTAAAGCTAGTCGAAAGCAATTAAAAAATTGCAACCAAGAGGGATCGAAAGGCTGGTTTTGCTGGTCAGCCTTGCCTTCGTGGTTGATGCTTTCTGGAACTGGGTTCAGGATTGTAGTATTGGCTGTTACCATTGTGTGCATGTTTCAAGTGTTGTTAGTGAATATAATGGGAAAATGATGGAGAAAGGGTGAAGAGAAAAGAAACAAAGGGAGAAAAAAACATTCTGAATTGCAAGATTGGTGGACTTGGAAAGTAACTCAGGCAACTGAAGGAACAGCAGAAAATGACTAAATTCCTAGTGGCCTGTAAATAACAATTTATATATAATTTCTATATACTTTAAGAAGAGGAGTTACAACTGAGAGAATGGGTACAACTAAAATAAGACCTGAAGGTGAGTCCCTCTTTTGCTGTGCTAAATTAGGGCATCTCCAGATGAAAAAATTAAAAAAAAAATCAGGACTTGGAACTGGCACATTACAGAACACACCCTTTTGGACAATAGTATATGAAATATGGGAATGCCCTCTAAAATTAAGCCCAGCCATGTAGAAAAACTTGCTATACGTAGTTGAAAAGGTGTTCTAGTAACTTGCAATATTAACTGATGAATAAAGGGCATTTTAAAATTTAATCTATGTTTGCACACTTAACACACCTCCAAGGAATAATAATGTAATTGTTATACTACTTAAAATTGGAGATAACTTTAATTTATTATCATCAAGCCAAGTGTTACTGCTGCTTAAGCATTACTGTGTAACTGGTTACTCATTATGCATTTGCATATTCTGCAAAATAAGAAGATCCACTGTGTGGGTGAATGGATTTTGCTTAAAGGCTCCAGTCTCATCCTGCAGCAAGAGTCAACTATTGTGACACAGCAAAACCTGTCCGTGCCTTTGCCGGGCTCAGTGACCCACAAGGACAGAGAAGTATCCTAACTCTGATTTCACCCAAGTGCTCATGACTTCAAAATGTTTTACATGGCATTTAATCAATCTTTAATCAATCAGAATCTTTCATTCACAGAGGTACATTTGCTTTGCTGATAAGAAGGAAATCACGTCATGAGTACCATTTTTTTTAGAGAATGGCTTTCATTATTGATAACAAGAACACATTAAATGTCCCAAGAGGATACTTATAAATCTTCCTTGTTCATTTTAAGGATTTAATAGTAGTTTACTAATTATTTACTTTATTTCACCTAACTTTATGTAAGTGTTCCATATTTGTTAGTTTATCTATTTGAATGCACACACGTACAAATAAAGGCCTCCCTCACACACTAATGCCCTCAGGTTACGCCTCCTGAGAGGGCACAGAAACTGGTGAGGGTAGGTAGTAATTTTAGATGGTTTGGTTAGAGATGCCATCAACAAAAAGAAGCAGTGAACTATGTGTATATTTGCTGAACTTTTTTTAGTGGTTATTCTAGCACACACAAAAATTGGAATCTAGGGCTAGGCCAATAATGACACTCTACATTTGTTTTTAGGTGAATAATTGTTCTCATAGTCACAGTTAATTAGTTACTTTTTCTTTATAGTAAAAATGGTACATTGACTTCTCAGATTTTGGCATCCTATAACTTTGCTTTAATGAGATTTTTAATAACATAAAAATACAGATTAATTGTAAAACATACTAATAGTAAGCATAATGCATTATTAATAAATTACAGAGAAAATAAGAAATATGTCATGAGTTGCCCATTGCACATTAGTCAAAACAATTACAGAAAATGGCAAGGAGCAAGCACAAGAAGAAATATTTCAGATGAATGAGATGTGCGATGCTGTGCAAACAGAAACCCATTCAGACATTGTATTTCCTCTCCATAGTTTGGACTTATAAGTGCAAGAGAGTTATTGTATCTATTTTTAAAAAGTGCTTCTAGAAGCAAAGCCCTGCACACTATTACTAATGTTATGTTCATACTGATGTTTGTGCACCTGTCACTCCTTTTGGTTAGTCACACCAAATAAACATTCACTCATATAAGAACGATCCAGAGAAGGAGGCTATTTCTGTGGAAGCTGCACTGAACACCCTGATGACTATGACCCATTTAAAAAAGGAGCATCCCGGCGTGGCAAAACGAACACATCTCCTGCAAAGGTTATCACCGGCACCGGATGTTCGCGGCGTTCCATGTGACCCGAGATGCAGGCCTGGGAAAGCCACTGTGAACTGGCCACTCAGTGCTGAGCAGTTAACTCATCAAGTGCACCAGGGACATATGGGGAAGATTCGCGATAAGATATCAAGCTGCAAACTAAACTAGTTTCAACCATTTCAACATGCGTGATAGCAAATCTTTATGTGTACAACTGAAACTAATGTACTGTTAGATGTCATTTACATCACAGTTTTTAAAAAGCAAAAGACTAAAATTAACGTTTTAATTTTTTGGTCAAATTTCTCTTAAAGATATAAGATAACACATAATTTCCCCGAGCATTATGCAACATAAAAGGTCGATTTGCTAATTATATTACAAAGAAGTACAAATTATAGATAAAATAAAAGAATTCACTTAGAAACACCTGCTTATAAAAATAATATATAAAATATAAAAATATATTATTTTTACAAACAGGTGTTTATAAAAATATATATTATTTTTGTATATAATTATTTTATATATTAAAAATAATATATTGTATATATATATATAAATAAAATATTTAAGATTTTTCTGAAGTACAACTCCTAAGCACTTTTATTTGAATTTGCTATGTATATACATTACCTGTTTATTTTAGTAAAATAAATCTTTAAAACTAATTAGATAGTGACTTTAAGACAATAATTAATACTTTAAGCATTTTTCCAACATAACCTGAATTGTTCTGGGGAGAGTCTTGAGAAATGTGCTGATTAATTTAATTTTAGGTGATTCACAAAATTTTTATTTTCACAGACATTTGTAAATGAAACTTTATATTTTAACATAATTGTAGACTCACATTCAGTTGAAAAAATACTTCAGAACCTAAGCCTGTGGATCTTTTCCCCTTTCCCCCAAGAGCATCGTCTTGTTGCAACACTGAAGCCCAGTAGCACAACCTGGGTGTTCGCACTGATACAGGAAAGACACAGCATTTCGGCTGCCACCATCTAGAGGCCCTCCTGCTGCCATTTACTCTGAGCATCCTGAGTCTCCCTCTCACTGCTTTTTATACAAAATGCACTGCCAAGGTCTGACAGACAAGTCTCGTTCATGTCTGAGCTTTTGAGTTTCATTAGCACCTCCATACAGAACATGGCCATTGCAAAGAACAGAAACTGCTCAAATTATTTTGAGTCTGGGGGGATGTTGAAGTAAATAAATACTTGTTTAAATAAAATCCACATGAGAAGAGGAGACAAAAAGTCAAAGGGAAACAAAAAGGAACTAAACTGAATATTAGGATATCAGGAGCCAAGAACATTTCCTTTCAACAGTGGCTTCTGACCCGCCATCTTGTCCCTTCGGTCCCCCAAGCCCAGTAACATGTCTGCTTTGCTCTCACATCTGAACATCAATGTGAAGAACCTTTCAAGTGTATCTGCTTATAGGTTCTGTGTCTTTTTTAAAAGATTTTATTTATTTATCTTTAGAGGGGAAGGGAAGGACAGAGGGAGAGAAATATCAATGTATGGTTGCCTCTCATGCATCCCCTGCTGGGAACTGGCCTGCAACCCAGGCATGTGCCCTGACTGGGAATCGAACCGTGATCGTATGATTCGCAGGCCCACGTTCAATCCACTGAGCTACACCAGTCAGGGCGGTTCTGTGTCTTTTAGTTCAAATTATCAAAAGATTATGGCTCTGTCTGGTCAGTGATTGAGAGTTTGTGGTAATGCGCCACTCTGCCTGTGGATGTCTAACTAGTACGAAGTCCTTCATGATGCGTCACAAAGCCTGACTGGGACAGGACGGTGTGCACATGTGGAATTGGACTCCACCTCCTTTCCAAAGTGCAAAATGAAATGACATAAAGATAGTGCCTGGCCTCCAAAGATACTGCCATTTCTCCTCTTACCACTTACAAGAGTCTGTGCATTGGATTTCAAGTGAAGATATGAGACAGGTAAAAATGTCTATTCATGTTATCTTGTCTGTTTAGCCACTGTGAGAAACCGTGTCAAGGTTAGTATATTTAAGGCAGAAGTTAGTGGTATCATCTGGGGAGTTACGTGAGTTCATGATGAAAGTAACTGTACTTTCATTTGCCTTGTAGGTTTGTTGGAGTAATGGTTTTATTAGTCTCTATTTGCTTAGTTATTTTATATTACTGTGATACCAATAAGCAATTAGATGAGTATAAATGAACCTCTTAGTCATAAGACATTGTTACAACTAAAATGTAAGAAAAGCCTCTGAAAGATTTTACATGCATTTCTTTCATTCAACTACCTCCATTTATTAGCAATACACTGGATCATTTGCAACTTTTTTCAGGCTTATAAAAGACATGTGGAATACTAGTAACAGCTTTTTAAAAGGCACTGGCTCATAAAGAAGGGATTACAGGAATTTATAAAAATAAAATATTTATTTTATCTTATAAAGAAGGGATTACAGGAATATATAAAAATAAAATATTTAAGATTCTTCTGAAGTACAACTCCTAAGCACTTTTATTTGAAATTGCTATGTATATATTATCATTCATTTTTATAATTTAAACAAATTCAATAAAACATCACTAGAGGTTCACCAAAGAAATATCAAAATCATTTATAGCTCTTATTCAAATATCACAGTTTTGGTATTCAATAAGCCAAAGAATAAAAATCCCTTTTTCTTTGTCTATAAGTATCTCACACTTAAGTTCCCAAGCATGCATGTCTTTTTTTTGTGCTTAAATATTGTGCTAATGTTCACCAGAGTATTATAAGTCTGAGAATTGTTCCTAGCTGAATTCACCTAAAACGCAAAAACAACCATTACATTTATAAATCTAAAAGTATATCTTGAGGTCACGTTTCTCTATAGAAACTTTCTTGAACTGTATCTGTCTTCATGCCACCTCGAAAAGGAGCCTTTTCATCCAATGCCATTCTTTGTCCTGGGAAGCCCCCCCTTACCGACTATTTGCTACAGAAGCAAGACTATGGGGCCTCCCTACCGAAAACCAGGGCTGTTCTAGAGGGTTTGCCTAGCCGCAGAGCTTCCTGTTGGAAAGCAAAAATTGTGTATACATTTTTCTCACTAGAAATAATTTATGGCAAGAGTCTAAGAATGAAGGAAGAATGTGATTTTTAAAAATTAATAATTATGTCTTTCTTTTAGGACTTAGATCAAAGAATATTTGAAAATAGATGTTTGCTACTATTACTATTGTTAAGATTATATCGATCAATGATTTTATAAAAAGCTGGACATTTTAGTCCAACAGTACTTTTGATGTAATAAAATTCAAATTTTATTCAAAAGTAACAAAAGTACATCTATTAATTGTCTATTTTGAGCAAAAATACTTATGAGTAGTTTTTCAATAATAGCAGAAATAGAAGGCAGTAGTCACAACTACATGTCATGGCAAATATCCATGGAAAAGAATGAAAATACCAAAGCTGAACACCCGCACAGTTCAAAAACACAACGTGTCAAACCCAGGGAGAATGCGGTACTTGAATCAAAATCCATTTTGAACTTCTCTACTTGAATAGTGAAATAAAATTATGCTAATCTAATGTATTTGCCTTATTGTGCTTTCCAGTTCATTATGCTGCATGCATAAATATGAGATGGTTATTTTCCCTTTGATAATACTCCTTGCGTTATTTGCTTTAAATTGCTATGCTTCTTTAAGTACTGCCAAAGCCTTCTGAAAGATTTTGTTTTCCAATGAGCTTTTGCTGCCTGTTACATTTTACTGTTATTTAGTTTTGTTTATATTGTATAAAAGACATTACTAATTATCTTACTTGCAGTATGAGACCACGGTTCGTAAGTATTTCAAATTACCTCCCATTTTCTTTTCAGAACTCTATGCTCAATGAGAATGTAACAAAAACCCGGGATACCATCCCTGACAGTAAATCCTTCTGAATTTTCCAGTTGCTCAGGCTCTTCACGTCCAAATTCTCTGACCCAATTAACTTTGTCTTTTCCTGCATATTACACAATCATTATGCCTTTCTTTTTTTCTTCACACTTAACCATTTTCTGCTCATGCACTATTAAATAATTATTTATTTCTCTCATGAAAATTTCTCAAATGGTTTGTGGTTATGCCAATAAATAAAATATTAAGCAGAGAATATAAAGTGATACAAATGCTATAAAGACTAATGGCATAAATCTTAGTTGAGGAATTCTTCTGATATGTTAATGTACAAATCAGAACCAATCTTGAAGCACTGAAATAAAACTAAAGAACTTGCAAAGGATTTTAGAAACAAAAAAATTCTCAAAGTAAAAGCATCTACCTGAAAAATAAGCTAGGGGTTTTTATTAGTCATATTTGTATTCAAATAACTTAAAAGAGTTTAATTGTTTCAAGAGCTAAATGTAAAGGAGAGACACCATATGCGGTTGTTCTTTATTGTATTTACTCTAACAAATGAAGCTTACAAAAGCAGTTTAAGGTTTTCCCTCTCTAGTTCTATGTGCAGATTCCCAGTGTCTAGCACACTCGCACCCGGACAGTGTCGTGTCCTGTTTCTTCACCGATGTTTGGACAACACAGGTGCACGCTTGGGAAAAACAGGGCAAAGTAATAGTAAACAATTAATGAAACTTATTAACAAGCACTAATTGAGGACAAAGTAAATTCTACTTGAAAGATATCAAGCCAATTATAGGATTTTTTAACCTAAATAAAGATTTTTAGTAACTTTATTCTTGTTTGCTCTTCATCTCGTTCATACTTTCTCTTTTTCTCTTCCCTCCCTTCCTGTCTGTCTTTCCCTTTCTCTCATTCTTAGTTACACATTTCCTTACATCCTTGCCTTCTTCTTTCTTACAAGAAACATGTACTATTAGAATGTAATATTGATCACGGATGCGAGTGCCTACAGGGCCAGAGAGTCTATTTGGACGAGTAAAGCAGGGGGGTGTTAGAAAAACAACTGCCTAAGGAAGACGAGCAACAAGTCAGCCGACCCTCCAGTCCTTCGTGCCTGACACTTAGCACGAGGTGCCTGGTAGAGGATGTGCTAATTATCAAACAAGGAGCAATGTAGTGGACTTATTTATGTTGAATCCTTTTAAATTTTGAACCTGAAACCCCTCAGCTACAGGAGGACACTCCAAGCACTAAGCCACACTGGCCAGGGCAAAAAATGCACATTTCTTATCTCCGTTTCTATGGGTCAGGGATCTGGGCATGGCTCAGTTGGATACTCTGATTCAAGGCCCCTCACTATTCTGTGCCCCACGGGTCAGCCCAGGACACACGGTCTCATCCAAATCCTTCACTGAGGAAGGACCCCTTCTAAACTCACCTAATGGTTGTTGTCAGCATTCAGGTCCTTGTGGGGTGGGGAGACAAAGGGATTGAATACACTCCTGGCTGTTAGCTAAAGGCCCCCCTGCTTCTTGTAACAGAATCTCTGAGATGTGATCGTTTGCTTCATGAAAGCTGCAAGCTGGGAAGTCAGTATTGAGTCTGCTTGCAAGACCGAAGTCCCAAGCTTTGGTGACCTAACCATGGGAGTGGTAGATAACTTTAGCCATGTTCTATTGGTTCCAGACCGACATAGGGGGACAGGGTCACAGAGTTTATGAATATTAGGAGGTGGGGATCACTGTGGCTGTCACAGAAATGGACCTCACATGCACAGAAGGAAGAGGCGGTTAAATAACTTAAGGAGCAGGGGTGCCTGAACCGGAGCAGTGATAAATATTTCTGGTTGGAAAGGTGTGCTGGGTTTGGTGTTAGATACCGGGCATGCCAACCAAGTGCACATGTGCTGTGACAAACCTGCTGAGACCGAAGGCGCACCTTTCCTTTATCGTGGTATTTCGCACAAGTAAGTTGAAACTATCTGGCTAGTTTCCTCTGAAACAGAGTGAAATAGCAGAGCCTGGCGTCTCTGGGCCACACCGGAAGAAGAGTTTCCTGGGCTACACATTAAATGCCTTGTGACATGTAATCACAAAAAAATCTCACAATTATGTTTTAAGTACAATTATGATTTTGTGTTGGGCCTCATTCATAGCCGCCCTGGGGGCCTCAGGTTGGACATCCCTGAAACTGCAATAGTTGCAACAGCACAGGTGACTAATTGCACCAAGTAAGATGCCAAACAATCTTAGGCTTTCATCAAATGCTATGGTTTTTTAATATCAATGTGGAAAATAATCAAACCACTCATAAATGTGTTCAAATACCCCAACCTAGCATGTCTGCTAAAAACTTTTCTTCATTTCTCTTGACAAAGTTATGAAGCAACATTTTTGTTTCCAGCTTAGGAAGGAGAAACCTCAAGCCTGGAAGAGCTAGCGCCTATTCCAGAGATCACACAAGCTGTTAGTATGCAGCAGGGCCCTGCTCCTACACCGGCCTGCCTCTAAAGTTCACGCTCTTTTCACCGGCCCCTGTCTGCGTGGGGGCTGGGACTGCCTCAGAATTTAAAGAGGATGCCTGGTGTCAGTGTGTGGTTTTTAGCGACTAGGGAGAAATGTAGTGTGTTTCACAGGAAGGAAAGGTAGGGACAGGGGAAGCTGTTAGGGACAGAACAGGAGGGAGAAGGAAAATGAATAGCAAGACCAAGTAGGCTACAATCTAACCGATACTGAAGAAGGCAGGAGGAGCAGTAAAGTGTTGCACGAAAAAAAACACCCCAGAATTGCATATTGCATATCTGGAAAATTTGTCCTTCAAAATAAAGGAGAAATAAAGGCACAGATGAGATGGGAATCACTGGTTTAGAAACCGTCTTCCCTTTCAATGTGTTACCCCTGGTGAAACCCGGGAAATGGAAGAGTTCTGTGCATTTACATCCATTCGGGGAGAGGAGCTGATGGTCAGCGGCGGGTCTGGGTGGCGGCCCATGCACGGGGCACATGCGAGCAGTCAGTCCCAGGGCGAGCTCAGGTGACGCCTGCACAGGGAAGCTTTTCAGTGTACGTTGTCACATTAGATAGTCCTTGATTGGATCTTCGCATTTCATTTCTATCCTTGTTAACAAATTTAATCAGACTGTGATCTTGGAGGCTGACTTTGCCACATCCCTCCTTCTTATGACAGATGTGTTGTTTTTATAGTTTTTACTTTAAGAAAACAGTATCATTTCTACCACTTTCCAATTTTTTAAGGACATTTCAATGTAGTTCCCAGTAATGACAAAACACATATCCTTCAGGGAGGGCCAAATCAGTCCATTTAATTATAAGCTCCCGATAGGTAAAATCATTGTTGCTTATTTTTACATTTCCAAATGTAGATGATGGTCCATAAATGTTTTAAGTTGAAGTTAAAATAAGAAAAAAGGATTAACATCGGAGTGAGTAGTAAATCTAACTTTTCAGCATTCGTGATTGACTTTTTGATAAGGTATGCAGAGGAATACTTAACTTACTTCCCACAAATTATATTGTGCAAGGTAGTTTATGTAAGGATTATGATTTAAGAATATATTCAATACTAAATAAATGACAGATTTCCATATTGGATTTTTGTCTGTGTTTTAGAGGCTGCTAGCTTGGCTCCCTCCTGGGAAACAGGGTATGAGACAATCATTTCAGGCAGCCAACTGCTATCACCAGAGTAGTACTTCAGAAGAGTTTTTAGACAAAAAAAGAAAAACAATGAGTAAGAGCTGTGCCAAATGATTCCCACTGAGAGAAATTGGAGTAACATGATAAAAACTGTACAGTGGCCCTCAGCACTGAAATTATCATTTCTAATCGATTCCCTGTGCTCTGCTCTGGTGTAAACTGAGACAGTTAGCTCCTCCCGGAATCATTGGAAGACCAACATTACCACTGCTATTAATTCGTGCTTAATTCTCCAAAAGGAAAAGAACAAAATCATCCATTTGACCCTGAATGTCAGCACTTATTCGATAGGGAAAGCTGGATGGAGGAAACCTGGGTAACTTCTTGCAAGCAAAAATTATTTCAAACTCAAAGCTTTTAAAAGCAAATACGAGGGTGGAATCCTAAGGTGCCAAAGTGTTTTCAAGGGTTTACATTTTAAGTTATCTACCATGAGAGGGAGGTATCTGTTAAATAAGTAAATAAGTAAACCTATGAACACATATACTCACACGCCTACAGAAATCTTTCGGAAGAGATCGTGTTTCTGAGAAGTGCCCACTTCCTTCTGTTAGGTGGGCAACTTCATGTTTTCAATATATGTGGCTTCATTTCGTATCAAATCATCTTTCTTTTTTGTTGTTGTTCTTCAAGTGCAGCTGTGTGTGTGTGTTTGTGTGTCAGGAATATTATGGTGCCTCTGTTTGCATTACAATCACTCAGATATAATCTGGTATTTTCATTTCCACAAACTAAAGTCAAATTCTTGTTTTTCTTTACTTTTCTTTCAATCCCCCAGCACATGCACACTTTAAAACAGAAAATTATTCATCAGCAAATTGAGAGTCATCCACAAATCTCACCAGAGCTACTGGAAATGCATTTCTAGAGCGACATTGCAAATGGAAAATAATAAGAAATGTCAAAATCTCTCAATGTACCAAAATCATTATTTCATAAAATCCCCCTAATTACAATTCTGCACCAAAAGCAACACTAACTTGACTCGAGACATAGTTTAAGAGTAATTTAACAGCTTTTTTTCTCTCCAATGAAAACCAGCCCCCATTGCTTAGTTTATTCCCCATCGTCCTGGATAAAACACCCGGCTGCTGACAAGTAACTGTCAGCAACATTCAGTGACTGACACATCGCACGTGTGGATGAAGCTTATGTGATTCCCTCTGCATAATTCTATCATTAGAGATACGATCGGTGCTTTTGTGACAAAAGTGAGGATTTTAATAAGCACTGATAGTTCTTGAGTATCATGTGTAGTTGCTCTAAAACTGTCAACGGGTCATTTATCTTGAGAAGCCTATTTTTGCTGTGATTTTTAATTTTGACACTCAGCCACCTGGGCTTACTTGAATATGATCAACTATAAGAAAGAGTCTCCACTCTTAAATAGTTCTTTTTCTGGTGCAAAATAGTTAATTCTACTCATAACTTCCTAAAGACCTAGTGCGTTTTTCTTTACAACTGCAAATCACCTTAAATATACTCAACCTTTGACCTGTATTCTAATATTGCTTTTTAAGAGGCTCAGTATTTTTAAATTTGAGATTTGCTATGAAGTTAGGTCCCAAACTTTTTTTTTTACTCAAAAATATCTAATAGTGTAATCTAAAAATTCAGAGTCGATAGTGTACCTCCAGTATGCTGTAGAAACACAAACCAGCAGCATTTCCATGGAAAAGGTATAATAAAGCTTCTAATAGATAGCAAAATGAAAAAAAAAAGCCAATATTAGAGAAATGCTTTTTCAACAATTTATTTCTCAGTGGAAAAGTGGTTAAACGTGTTGTTATGTATCACCAAATTCCAGACTCCCAAGCACTTGTAGTGTGTTCGCTCTGGAGCCAGTGAGCATGAGCCCTGGCTGGTGTAGCTCAGTGGATTGAGCTCGGGCCTGCAAACCACACGATTGCGGTTCGATTCCTAGTCAGGGTACATGCCTGGGTTGCAGGCCAGTTCCCAGCAGGGGACTCAGGAGAGGCAACCATACATTGATATTTCTCTCTTCTCCTTCCCTTCCTCTCTAAAGATAAATAAATAAAATCTTTTAAAAAAAGGCGATGCTGGAGGGAGACCGAATGTGGAGGCTCGATTTTGGTGAGCTGATGGTCGTTGATGTCTCCATGAAGTTCAGAAAAGTTTCAAAATAAAATGTGCGTGCACAGGAGTGGATACTTTTTTTGAGAGCCCAAGTGAATTTTATAGAAAATAGTTGTGTTTGAGTGGTAGTTGCATATTTCTACCTGTTTAATACAGGTAAGACATATTTTAATTAGCCCTTAATGTTTTTGATTTTTAGTAGGAAAAATTGTTTATACTAAGATGTCTTGGTGTAGAATTAAAACTGCTTATGAGGTAGAAAAGAAAATCAATATGCATTTCAAGAAAATGTGTTGCTATATGATGGGTATTTCAGATGGCTTAATGGTATCTTAGAAGTAAAAATTGTTAAACATACTGTAAATGATGACAACAGAAACTGCTGACCTCATGCATGGTCTGCTTGCCTGCAGTTGGTTTGCTCTTTATATTCAGCAACTCAAATTCAATGCACATTGCTTTCTAGGATGTGAGTGAACTGTCCATGGAAATAGACTTACATGTCATATGTATCACATATGTCACATATACCACACACATGCCATATGTCATACCTAAACAGAGAGAGCACGCGCACACACACACACACACACTCCAGTTACATAAAAGTGCTAAAATCCCCCATTCGTTCTCACCTACTCAGTCGTGGCCTGGATGACAACAGAAATGTGTGTTATTAGTTCATCGGTAGGGCCCAGGCGCTTCTCCCCAGACACTAGCTAATCATGCCTGGAGAGCTGAATGTTTTTCCAGTTCCATTTTAAGTGTATGAAATGGGCTTGCTTTAGAGAACTGCCTCTAGGAAAGTTTTCTGTCCATATGTTGGCCCCTTTTAACTTTCCTCTCTTTCTTTGCACATCTTAAAAATGGTTCATCTTTGCTTCTCAGGAAAAGGAGAACTCCAAAGAGAACATGTGTGAGGAGTCCTGCTGAAATGGCACTTGGATCAGCCAACCCGAGCTGCCCTGCCCTCGGGAAAGTCAGGATCTGATCATGCCAATTGATGCTGAGCAGGGGGAGCAACAGAAACGGCCACGGGCTGGTGGCAGGGCAGGGCTGCCAAAACGATTTTCACGTCAGTTTGGCAATATCTCACAAAATGAGAGTCATGTACAGCTGACCACCCAGCCACTCGTTCCCCTCGATATTAACCCTCAAAAAGCTCAGACACTGTCCAACAAGGGGGCATGGTGCATGTTTAGTGCTGGTTTGTCTAACAGTGTCAACCCTGAAACCACCTGGGTCTCCAGTAAGAGTAACGAGATGGAGCCAGACCTGTGAGCAAAGTTGGGCCCTGCAAACACGGCTCTCAGAATGCAACAGTTGATGAGCCAAAATACGTACCACAGAAACCGTTTAAATGCCATTTAAACATGTGTCACTTTCCCATATACTTAAAAAGATACCTATGATGTAAAAAGAAAAAAATTGTAGGCTACTATATAATTCAAATACGGTTAAAAATAATTTAATAACTGTACTTAAATTCCTTCTCTCCATCACTACCTCTCTTCTCTCTTCTTTTTCCTGCTATGAAAAATAATGTGGTGAGAAGCATAACCTTTAGAGAACTACAAATTTGCAGTCAACACCAAGTTGACCATTTCATGAACATGTAGTGTTGGGCTGACGACGTGACCTTGGTCAACTAGCACCTCTCCAACTATTCCTTCAAATGCACTGAGGAGCTAAAAGCAGAGAACACACACCAAGCCACTGATGTGGTGTCAGCCTAACGGCAGGTACTTCTCTTTCGGCATCTACTTTTGTCCCACAGGGACAATGTTGCTATTGTTATTCTATACAAATGTAATTATGCAAGCTGTAGAATTCTTGTATCTTAATATTTAAATACATTAATTTAAAAGTTGACAATAAACTTGCCTTAAAGTAGTTATTCATTGGAAAAACTTGGGCCTATAATTGTTTCTAATTCAATTTAGTTTTTAATCTAAACTTTATTTCACCTCATTATTTTTTCTGATATTCTTGCAAGCAGAGAATTTTGTTCTGTAACTATAAATTACAATAGAAAAAATGCTTCTCTATGGTTTGAGCGAATATTGATTAAAAATTAAAGGACCAACAAATTAAAAAGCTACCCCTTTCTTCAGTGCTTTTAAAAGATTTATTGGAAGTTATTACCTCACGTATTCTTTACTTTTTACTTGAACACACTGACTCACACCCAATGACCTCTGGATCTGCCAGCATACTTTTTTATTTCTAACGTTTAATGTTTAGATTCAATCATCTTTTAGTGTATGTCCTAGTCACATTGCATTTTATTGGACTTAAAACAGTCTTCCTTTTTATCAGCTACAGAGTTCTTATTTGCTTTTCATTCGATTAGTGTATTTTCTTAACTTTTTCCATTTACTGTCTTTGAATTAATTTTTGCTATATTCTAACTTTGTAAGTTAAAAATTGAATTCATTAATATTCAGACCTGTGTGCTTACATACATATATATCCATTTAGAGATAGATGTAGACATGAATATAAATATGGATAAGAGCTTTACACCCTGAATTCCCCTCCAGCACTGCTCGAATCCCATCTGTTACGTCCTCGCAGGGAGCCTGCACACAGTTGCTCAAGTTAATGCTCTGCAGAGTAACACACCACCCAAGTGTGTGCTGTTCACATCCTAGACATTGCCTTACACAAGAGCGTGTGAGGAAGCACAGGTTTTGGTCTTCCAGAAGACTGCTGGACTGGAAGAGGCAACGCCCCCAATAACACCACTCTGGCACAAACAGCTGATGATGGACACTCAGAGCTAACTGCAGCCACCTCTTGTCCCTCCTACTCTCTGGGCAACTCAGGAGACTTCCTTGCTCCAGCCGACTTTTTCAGAGGCCTGGAATCTCACCACCAGCTCCTGGAACAGAACTGACCAAGCACATGGGGGTGCCCCTTCCCCAGACTCATAGCCAGGGCTCATTGTCAAAGTGTATGGCCGTTACAACTTGCATTTTTAAAGAGTGTCTCTTTCGGTGAACTTGCACAGTATGCTACTCCTTGAAGTCTAAACTCAGGGCTTCTCTGCCTTTGCTCCTGTTTATCTTCTTTCCTTTTCAAGGTGACACCGTGCAGGGTCAGCAAGCATTGCTGAGATGCGGACACCGCTTCAGTTCTGCTCCTCTCAAGTTCATTAGTGCAGTAACATCATATGGCATAGAGTAACATGAAAACCTTACCTTGAGAAATGAGCATCTCTTCTTATTTTGCATAAAGGCACATTTGGGGCCAGTAGAACCCTAGGTATTTTTATATAAATTATTTGTCTATGCTTTCAACCTTAAGATTACTATTATATGAAAAAAATGTGTTTTTGTGTCCATCCTGGTATGTAATTTTGGTTTTAGAATGTTTTTTATTTGTATAATAACTCACTTTCCTTTTTGTAAGTGCCACCGGCTTTTTAAAAACACATACTCTCTGTGGAATAACAACTGGATGCGTATTTATACTGTCCTTGGATATGAGGGTAGTTCTGCAGTTACTGGGAAAAAGCACTCAGCAGCGGATGAGACCACGCAGTATTTCCTTTGGGATAGATGGGAGCTTGCTTTGGGGTTTAAGAATCTGAAGAGATCCCATATTACCAAAGACACTGCTTCATTTTTCCACGTTTCACACTGACAGTTTCCCCTGCAGCCCCTCTCTTAGGGGTTCGGTCTTCAAACAAACCCAGAAGTCACCTGTCCGAAGAACCAGGGACTAGAGCAGTCAATACAGGGTGATGTAAAGTATGGAAGACTCACATCCCACTCCTTTTCCCGGATTTCTCAGTCCTGTGTGGTACAGGCATCTAGAAATTCTGCTGAGGAATCTGAGTGTTTGTCATTCTGACTTCTCCTGTATTGCTCTAAAAGATGTCCTTGAATATAGCATTCTCAGACTCAACCTACTTTGTATCTTAGCTTGATTGCTGATTGTTTTGTTCCATCACTAACACATTTTCTGATTTGCATCCTACTCCTTAATATTCACATTTTATATTTTTTTCAATTATTTCAACTGGATTAGGCAAAGGAAGAGAAGGGAACATATTCATTTATACAGCATGAACTAGATTTCTGTTTCATTTGTAACACAATTTAGTGGCAAAAATATTATATATAAAATTATCTAAGTTTAACTATGGTTATGCAAGTAATTTTGAAAGGTGTCAAAGGAATTTATGATTGATTGAAAGGTAATAATAATAGGACACAGTTCTTATCATTGATTTCAAGTCCTTTATCACAGGAAGCACGACACCCAGTGTAAGAGAGCTCTCTAAAGGACCCACAGGGTGAGTAATCGTGTGGCACGCTGATGCACTCATGGGCTACGCAGAAATTACCCCTGCTTTGTTTTTCTACTTTTCCTGAAGCAGACTCATCAGTTCAATATGCATATATTCTCAGTCACTGACAGTCCCTGTTTTTCTGTTCTGTTTTCAATTATATTTTTGTTGGTTAGTTGGTTCCAGGTTCACTGACCGAAAACTAACATCATCATCACTTTCATGGTGACAATGGTTATAAATTTTAACACAGACTATGACTCTACCCTTGGAAGTACCTGAATAAACCTCAACTTACTTATTTGTTAAATGGGAACAGTGATACAACTATATTGGGAATTTAAGTGTATTAGCGACCACAAGTTTTTACTCTGTCTTCTGATTGTATTAATCACTTCCTTGAATAATTAATGTGCTTTGTCTCTAAACATACAAGTCCTCATATAGAAACAGATGTTTATAAGCATTTATTAAAATTTGTTTAATAGTAAACATCACAAATATTCATTGTTACTGCAGTTTATTAAAAATTTAGCATATCAAGTATGCTCACTCAAAATCAAGTGATTTGCTACTTCTTTAAAATTTAAGAACATACCTCACATATAATGGACACCCAGCTACAGCGGAGCACAGTCCAATGGGTTTTGCGAGAGAACTGGTGAAACACAGGGTGTTTGATTTGAACTAGTAAGGACAAGGAGGCCTGGGTGCTGAGCGGAGGGTAGCAGGACCTCCCAGGGTCTGTGACCATGTTGGTGGCCACCTCCTTCCCCTGACATTTAGCTTTTTCAGGAGAGGCTGTAGAATGCAATTTCTAAGAGCCAGTTAAACTCGAAAGGGCAAAGTTTCATAAAATGAAATTTAGGAAATAAATCTATTCAAGGGAAAAAGTAATCAAGGGATTTATTTGAAGTAAAATATTTTGTGGAAGTAGAGAGAAAATTGCTTTGACCTTTCACGCCCAGTGCTGAACAAGCATTTGCATTTACCACAATACAATGCCTGACCTGTATTTGACAGAACATCTTGAAATTCAGGAAAAAAAACCCCAAACTTCAGTTAACTTTTTTTTCCTTATTCCTATCAAACTCTTCACTGCTCATTCTAGGTTAATGTTAATAGGCATTTTGCATTATATATTTTTTATTAATCTAAAATAGTAGACTTCTAACACAGATATTCAGTAAGAAAATATGAGGCTGCCTGCCATTCAGTAATTGAAGTTACACACCTGTGAGAGTGTTTAGATTGAGTTTAGCTTTAGTTTTAAGGAGTAGGATGGTGTTGAGCAGAAAAACTGAGGAGGAAAGAGGGACACCAGAAAGACCAGTGTTACAGTTTCGCAGCTTTGCTTGGGGCTAGTCTTTGCCCCACATGTTTGCCTCAGTTTAAAATAACTCACAGGCATACTGCTATTGTAGGTGGAAGTTCACAGGTGTACGACACGAAGCTTGAATTTCCGAGGAAAATACTGAAGCAAGAGAAGGCCGGGGGTGCGGACTAGTGGCTAAAGGTGCAGGTGACTTTTGCACTTTAAGTTGACTCCAGAACATTCAACTTTAAATTTCTCTAATCTCCCTCCCACATTTCAGCCTGGCAGAAATTATTTGCTGTTCTTATGTTTAGTTTGGCTGTATTTTGGGGGGGAGGGGCTTTAAGTTTGGATTGAGATACACCTGAAGTATTACACTGTGCTAAGTTGAAGGTGCACATGTACAAGCGTGATTTGATACTTCCTGTATTGCAGTATGGCTAACCGTAGCATTAGCTAATAGCTCTGTGTCATAATGGTCATGTCTCTCCTGTGATAAGAGCATTGTAAGATCTAATCCCTCAGTGCCTTTGAGGCTGTAACACAGTGCTGTTGTTCATAACCACAACGCTGCACACTAGGTCTCCAGAACTTACTCATCTCACTACAAGTTTGCTCCTTGCACCCCAGTCCCTGAGAACCATGACTTCGCTATCTCTTTCTATGAGTTTGACTTTTTTTTAGATTCCCTAAAGTTCATTCTCATGCATCTGAAGAGCACTTTATTGTTTAAAAATCTTTGCTGTTCTACGGAAGACAGATTCCACTGGAACAAAGAAGATGGTGAAGCCAAGCCAAAGAATCCAAACAACAAAAATGATCAAATGGCTGTATAGAAAACTCCAACAAAATGGGTAACTATTGGTAACATGGTAACATTTTATTTATAGGACATACATTTATATCTTTGAGGAAAAAACGGGAGATGCTGGTATTTAAGAAATTTCTCACATGCATATTGAGCAGACCTACGACATTCTCTCTCCCTTCTCATGAAATAAAAGTTCTGTATAAATAACACTAAAACTAACCAGGGGGGAATGTTTAGCTACTAAAATTAAAAGGACACCTGTCTCTCTTTGCATTTATATTCTTTTCTAACACAGTGACATCCATAAAGCAGGACAGTAGTAAATAGTAAATAGTGGTGGGTAAGTAAATCCATGGAGCACTTGTTTCCCCATTGGTCAAATGACAAGGGAGGTGGAAAACAGAACTCAGTGGAACCTGGCTTTTTCTCTGCTCTCTACCCTTACCAATTCTACACGTTATTACACAATTTTTATGGGTAAAATAAACTATGTTTATTAATTTGTTAATATCAATGTATGTGCTTAAGATTTAACATAAAGTTTGGGAAAAGCGGGTATTTAATTAAATCCCACTGCTGTCTCTATTCTCTTAGCTTATGCTCTTTACAGAATCTAAAGCAAAACATATCAACTTCAAGTAGGAGGATTTTAATTCTCATTTCATCCTTTGAATCTTAATGCCTGGTCATATTCCAGCATTAATTGCTTTCTCTCCAAACTAATGAGCTAATTTGCATTTTTTTTACACCAAGTACTTGCTGTCAAAACATCCACATGAAACAGAAATTTAGTCAATCATGCATATATGTGGCCTCATGCTTCCAAACATCTGGCTGTTAGAAACTGCAGGATATTTGAAACAGAGCTTTGGCGTTCCTCTGGAGTATGGTTCACTGGCTTTGGGGGTCAAAGGACTGTCTGGCAAAATAGCTAATAGTGATCTGCTTGGGTCGCTGGTGGTGGGGCATTGCTTATGCCACACTCACAAGATTTTGCATGCCATTTCAAAGACTTCAATCATTTGAAGCCTGCCCATAATGTTAAGACTAATTATGTTGGATCTTGAAATTACTGTTTGATAGGCAATAGTTTAGGATGGATTAAAAACTCCATGTCCATATTGTCTTGTACTCTAATCCTCCCAAGTGTCTACAAACAATCACAGTTAAGAATGTCTCTGTGTCATTATTTGCTTAATGTTTACCCTCTCCACTAGTATATCCCTTGAGGTCCATTATTCTTAATCTGCTTATCAATTTACCATCAGCACTTTGGACATTTTCTAGTCTCACAGAGATGGGTTGTTGGACCAAGTAGTGGGTGAGTGAGTTAATTTTTCATGCTTAATGCCATCAGACAACATTTTCATCACGAATCCAATGTCTCTCTGTTTCTCCTCCACACTTTCACACTCAGCCTAGCAGACCCCCCAGGAGAAGGCAGCATCACTCAATGCTCTCTTTAGACTGTGGAGCAGAGCGTAGGTTTAGAGGACATGCATTTTCCAAAAGAGGTTGAGACTTAGGGGTTCTGATTCATGAGCTGCATCTTCTCTGTGTATTATGAATAGGTTAATGTTACCTAGATAGGCATCTCCTACTTAGGCTACTGCAGTGGCAGAAAAAGCATCCTGGGTTGCTTTACGCGCGTTCAAATCTGGGTTAATTTAAATGTTTCTCAGCATTTGAAACAATGTATTTCTCCTCTTTTTGGTGTATTCACATCTTGATTGAGGTCTTTGCTACCTGAAAGTATGCCCTCGTGAAAACTAACTGAACAATACATTTAAAATCTCGCAATTTCATGCATATAATTAATATCTCAATTAAAAATAGAGAAATGGTAAATTAAAAGTATTTGGTGGTGGCTATGACATGTGAATGGACTGAATAGATCCCATATGCTATACTCCACAGACAGCAACTTCCTAAATGGTGGTAGGGGATAAAAATCTTTTGGAGGATGTGGCATTTGTCATTGCCTATACAGCTGCAATGACAGACTGCACAGCAATCTCAGAATTCTATCTGAATAAAGCGATTTCTCAGAGTGTGCTGATGGAGGACTCCACCAGAGGTGACTCATGTGACGTTGGCACCCTGCTGACTGCCCCTGTCTCTGCTGTCTCTGAAGTCATTCTACTCCGCACCATTTTTCCCCAGGTCCTGCTTACCTGGCTGTGAGAATGAGCAGAGCGTTAAGCTCATCGCGCTGTGCTCGGAACTCCCTGTCCTGGGGTGGAGTGGTTGAGCGCATCACTTCCTCATTCACACCCAAGGGTATGTCTGTGGTTCGGGTCACCTTCGAATTTCCCTCTTTCAGGGCCCCTAAGATGTTTTATGTGCGGAGATTTTTATGGAAGCATCAGGTCATCACTTTTATTGGATGTGAAAGCAGATGATCTTTTCACATTCTAAATCCTCTGATGTCAAAGTTGTGTGTTTTGATCTTCCAAAAAGTCCAATCAGGGTATTGATAGAATGGTAACATTTTACACGCAGAAAATATACACTAACATGTTCACTCAGTATTTATGCACATAATACAATTTTGACAACATGGACCATTTTTAGTTCTTACAAACATTTTTACTTAACAATTCACCAGTCTGCCATTTCCCAAAAGGCATTTTCTAATGGCATCCCATCTGGGGAGGGGGGCAGTGCTGGAACTGGATTTCTCCTGGACCACGCAGGAGCGTTCTGTGCTTAAGGGAGAAGCACTAGTTAGGGAAACACTAGTTAACCAGAGAAAAACAAGCACATGGAAATCGCGAGTCCGTCCAGGTCATGGAGAGCTGTGTCCTAGGTAACAATTGTGCAGTCCATTGGGCAGTAGCTGATGGTATGTATTAGATTACTTTTGTATTTCTAGTATTTTCTGGTTCTTTTCTCTTTTTTGGATTTTAGAGTAAACATAGAGACTGCTCTCTGCACTGATCAGAAGTCACATAGAATACAAAATTTGAAGAAACAGAGCAATGAAAAATTGCCTCAGTGAAAACATTTTTAAAGAACAGCCTTTAATGTGATTAATAATTTTTTGATATTGTCTCGGGCATAATTATTTCCTTCCAGTTGAATTATTTTCGAGTGAGCAAAATGTTAGACTATAAAAATAGTGAATAGACTGAATACTAATTTTATTTTCTTAAATTTATATTCTGAAAATCATGACAGTATCATCTATAGCATATAGTTTTATGAAGATAAAATAAAATATATTTGTTAAATTTTAAAATCAAGTAA
The DNA here is from genome assembly GCF_014824575.4 of Sturnira hondurensis. Classification (NCBI taxonomy): domain Eukaryota; kingdom Metazoa; phylum Chordata; class Mammalia; order Chiroptera; family Phyllostomidae; genus Sturnira; species Sturnira hondurensis. Next base: position 11,625,464 of record NW_028091156.1, read on the forward strand.
TTGAAATAATTTTTAAATTCATATACTGGCTTTATCATTCCTAATTAAATAGCTAAATCTTCTTTTACTATTTTAATAGTAGTGTGGAGAAGTGCTAGACTTACTAAAGTCATTAAACAATGTCTTAAATATCAAGGTTAAAGAACAGGGAAGTTTATTAGATATTATAAACATCAATCCACGTAGTGAGAAGACAGATAAACCCTACTAATGGATAAGCAGAACCTAAGCACATTTTGCATTTCGGGGAGGGGATAAATTAAATTACAACTAGGAGTCCGTTATGTAACATTTGTCTTCCCCGCCAACTCCTCTAATATTCTCTATTCTGATTTGACATTTTTGTTGGTTTTTGGATGTACATAATTTGTAGTAGTGCAGAGTACCTAGTTTTAAATACTCAATATCTGTATAAAAAATGTTCTGCTTTGTAACACGTTGGAAAACCACGAGTCCCTTGCCTGCCACCCCGATGGAAGTACACTTCGGGGTTTTGTTTACACAAATGCAGGACAAATGTGCACTCCACCACCGTTACCACCCAAGTCCTGAACAAATTTTGATAACAAGAGAAAATAAAAGCAATACCCCCTTCCTGGATTTAGAGGTCATTACATTTCTTAAGGGAAACAACAAAGCTCTTGAGTCCCCTCTAAACGATCTGCAAAAAGGGGCTTGTCAAACGTGAAAAGCTGAACACGGATGGGCCGCAAGGACGGAGGTCCCAGGCTAAGAGGACATGCACACACAGTGCATTTGCACCAATGCTCTGTAACTGAATGGCACATGCATTACATGTACTCCCCCCCCAAACCTATCACACACGCACACACACACCCGGACATTACTTTCCTTCCTTAGTAAAAACAGCCAACGTCTGCTGAGAGCCTGGCACACTCAGGAAGCCCGTACTCCGTTTCCCGCAAACTGCCCAAGGTGAGTGCCTCTGGATGACACATACACTGCGTAGTGTCACTTGCTGATTATACTGCCTTTCGAAACAGCAGAACGCTGCCACAGGTCTCAAAACTGACATCACGAGACATGAAAATAAAGCACATAAAAGATGATGTGTTGGCTTTTGCATTAATACCTTTGATTTTAAACATATTATTAGAATTAGTAATACCCGAACATTAATTATGTATGAAAATTCCTAGGACCCAATTAAATAGTATGATCTAGAAAACAGACATATACCAATCAGGCTTCTGAACTAAGAATTCATCAAACCAATTTCTGATTATTTTTAAATGTGTTTGCTATCTAACTGTAATAACTGTTTGATATGCAAGTAAACACATCCAAATGTAATGCTGCTGCAATGATTTTAATTCAATAACTTAGCTGATTTGTTTTTCAATATTCAATTTAGGAATATCTTATTGTTATGTATTATTCCTTTATCTATATATAAAACGTTACAAGCACAAAGCAAAGTCCAGTCAATCTAATTGTATCTCTATGAGAAATAGCTTATAGCCAGTAAGTCCCCCAATCTACTGATGATAAAAATGTCAGCTCTCATTTAAAGGGATTTATGTGAAGATCAAGAGTGACTATGGTCTCTAAGACTTTGCAATGCCTGCATTACATTATAACCCAGAAGACGATGAGCTATATTGTGAATGTCACAATTTCTCGATCAACAGTTTTCTCAAACAAGAGTAAGCAGTAAAACTATAATTGACCTGTTACTACCTTTCTGTTATTAACAACTGGAAATAATCTAGTTATTTCTCCTCCATCTATTCTGTGTTATGACTCTTTTTCGATGTAACCTTAGCAAATATCTTATACATGTTTTGGCTTATATGTGATACTTTATAAGAAGATCTGAGTAGTAGCCAGATTAGCATTTACCCTCCAGACTGCTCTTTATCCGGTTTGGGTGAGGAGGGCTGGGATTTGCGGGATGCTGCCGACCAATGAGGACACATTACTGTTTCCCTCCTTTGTTCCCAGTGAGGCTTCCCTCCCTCCCTTTGATGGCATCTCCCATTGCAGGAACTTGGGTAACTGCTATGGGTAACAGAGGTTCCATTTACTGAAGAAAGGAAACCTCTTTACTATTCATGCTGAGATTTTTTGTTTAGAAGTCACAGTCCCCCTTGGCCACATAGATAATAGTGAACATGAACTAGATGTACTCACAGGAAAGATCCACTATATACCTCCAAGAGAAATTCTCATACAGACACTACACTGAATTTGAAGACCTATGTGTCATGTATTAAAAGATACATAGACTATTTTCCAAAGATGCCTTTCTGTGGGGTCCAGTGTCATACCACATTTCTGCAAAGCTCAAATTTCTAACTGAAATCAGTGTGATATGGTTCCCTAAAACAAAGGTGAGGTTCTAAATCATCATCCTTGTTTTTGGTAGTTTGCTTTTATCGTATTTTTTCCATTACCATTAATGCCCCTCATTCAGTCCTCCACCTTCACCTGCTCCCTTCCCCCTGACAATCACCACACTATTGTCTCTGCAGATTAGATCTTTTCCTTTTTTGCTTAATCCCTATAGACCCAACCCTTCCTCCCACCCAGAGCTGTCAGCCTGCTCTCTATCTATGAACCTGCCTTTGTTTTGCTTGTTAGTTCAGTTTGTTCTTTAGATTCTACATATAAGTGAAATCACATGGTATTTGTCTTTCTCTGACTGGCTTATTTCTCTTAGCATAAGGTTTGTTCTCCAGGTCCATCCATGCTATAGCAAATTACCCCTATTTTTAAAGTGTGCAGATAACCCAAATTGATCCAACCATTAAACAACTAGCATTGTCTATAAGACATTGTGCTAGTACTGGAAGAACATGCTTATATAAATTAACATCCACAGTCTCTAAGATAAAGAAATATAACTTAGAAATAGACAAATGACTAGCAGAACACAAAGAAGGGATTCATCCATATTAGATTCACTGGAACCTAGAATTTAAGAATTTAAGTAAGATCTTTAAAGATGAACAAAATCATATTTGGTTTGGAATGGCAACATCAGACTTTTAATGTGACTAGGGCCCATATGACAATTCCAGATGTATTTAGGCTGATGGCACTTCTTGCCTTATAAATTTCTACACTTCATAATAAAGATACATCAGTATCATTTCTATTACAAATGCATATAAAAACAGAAGATTTTATTTAAAAATGTTTGTAATCTGTTAAAATTTTCTCATGCATGTAAATAAAATCCTGTATCATATTAATTCTGATTCATATATACATATAAGACAAAAGAGATTAATATAGTGCATGGAACCAGTATGCATGTTTCTGAGTTTACATACCAGTATTCCATATCATGACTCACTTGTGAAACTCATGAGCATGTTTTCCACTTCATGTATACGAGTATGTGTCATTTTCTCTGGGGGCTTTTTTAAAACTTCTCCTAATAACGAGCCTCGGCAAACCGAGAGCCATCAAAATGACCAAAGACTAAGAGAATGATGCACCTAACAGGTTACGGGGTTAAACTACAATCTTCCTTTCAGGTGGCATTCAGTATCATATTCCAACGACAAGCACCTCTCTTGACAAAGAAAAATGGCATAACAGAGAGCTATTTGGGACAGTGAATTTGACTGGAATGTCAAAAATTTTAATCAGTTTGACAAGGAGATTAAAGAGGATTTGTATTTGAGATTGCAAAAAACATAAATTTGTGAGAAATTGGCATCTCTGACTTACTTAGTTTTCATAATCAATGATAACAATGTTTGGACATTCACAGTTAGGTTCTTGCACATCTTTCTGAATACTTACTACGCAAAATGTGTGCTTTTGGTGCTATTATAAATGGCTTTTGTACTTATGTCTTCTAATTGGTACTAACATATAGATTTTTGTATTGTACCTGTACCACAAACTTAATAAATTCACTCATTTATTCCAGTAATTTTCCCACAGTGTCCTTTGTATTCCTGTATACACAATCATTTCAACTGAAAGCAATGGCATTTATTATTTTTCCTTTTTAATCATTATGGATTTTATTTCTGTTTCTAGACTCATTTTATGAGCTAGATCCATCAGAACTGTGATGAATGTAAATGGTGATGGTGACCTTTGTTGTTTGCAATTTCAATATTTCACAATTCTGTAGAGATTGGCAGAAAATCTTAAGTCATTAAGTTTCATTCTCTTCTAAATGAGCAATGAGCCTTGCAAATACTTATTATATTGATAAGATTGCAGAATTTTTCTACCTCGTTTCCTTAATATGGAATTATATCTTATGGTTACAAAGGGCTAAAACAAATATAACTTCTCAGCATAAAAGTCATTTGGTTATGAGATATCTTCCTTCTTACTAATGCCTGATTTGATTTTTTAAGTGTTTCCACATATTTACATCTAAGATTATGAAAGAGATCAGCTCGCAGTTATTCATTCTTATAGTGTCCTTGCCTGACCCAGTTGAAGCATATAATTACTATTTCTTATAACAGAAAAGGGAGTGAGACAAGATGGTGTTTAGAACACATATTTTCAGATAGGAGCAGATGAATGTTTGTTTGTTTGGGGGTTACTAAGTCAAAGATTCTTATTGCCCATCCAAATGGAAAAGTCAAGTAGGAAACTGGACAGATATGTCTGAGGTTCGGATGTGATATAAGCTCCAGTGTCTGAAACTGGAAATGCTTGGATGTTGTAGGCATTTACGGCACTGAGCACCAGGAGGCTCAGCTCACTGGCAACACAGGTAAGGGAAAGAAGTCAAGAAGCACATCTCCAAGAAGATAACGTTGGAAATTCAAGGTCTGAAAGAGGGACCACAGAAGGAGCTGCAGTGGTGCTGGGAAAACAACATAAGGAGGGGGATCTGAGAGCTCAGGGAGCAAAGCAGTGCCTGCTGCTGACAGGCCAGATACATGAGGACTGTGACTTGATCTGGGAGCTGGCAGCATCCAGATCAAGTAGTAAGTGAAGGAACGTGTTGATCTGTAGTTATACAGAACAGAACAAAATCTAACCAGGTTGGCCCAAGAGATGTCAGAAGTAGAGAAACTAAATTAAATTAGTACAGAAATGGTTGGGAGGAGTTTTGCTGCAAAGGTAAGGAAATGGGGAGCTATTAGAAGGGGGATCTGGAGATTACAGAGTACTGAGTTTAATTTGTTTTATTTCATGATTATAGTTAACATACCTGTGGTTGCACATCTATGATGCAGTAAAGAGGAAAAATTGCAAGATTAGTGACAGAATGGGGACAATTGTTGATGTGGTATCTCTGCATGCTCAAAATAGATGGAGTCTAGGGAATAAGGTGATGAAAAACCCAGTATTACATAGTATTCAGCTCATCCTTGAATTCTGCATTAGCCAAGCTGTGCTGGATATTATACTATAAATTAAAGCAAAGGTGGCCACAAGAAATATCTCCATAATTTCCATTTCTGCTGAGAACATTGATCATGGCATGTCTCGGTGTTTTCTATATGCTGCTGCAAGTAAGATATTTATCTCAGCATTCAGTACAAGAAGAAACGTGGTCTCCTTTGAGAAATGTGTTTCCCTTTTCCTTGGAAATCCTTGCTTGCAAGAAGAAAAGCTCGTTACAGGTATAACCATATATTTTCCCTTAAAACTATTTTCCTCTTTTATTTTTTAAAAATCCCCTATGTGTGCATATTTTTCTTTTCTTTTTAATGTGTTAAATTAGGCGGGAATACATATTTTAAATAAACAGAAGCAGCATGATTAAATAACATGATGAACTAGAATTCTACTGAATAGTTTGATCAAATCTGGCAGCAAAGAGTTGCTCTTAACATTTTCATTATCAAAGAATCCTTTTATTATTTTCTTACATAAAGCTGATATTTATAAATATGATGCTTAATAACTACTTACTTGAACGAACCATTAGTCACTCCCTGTGTTCACTGGCACAACCCAAATCTATACAGTCAGTCACCAGTGCTTGGGGCTTATAGCCCAGGAGATCAGCCACAGGACAACATGGGGGCAGTGACAGGGACACACACAGACGTGCAAGGGACCCTAGGGCAGATTCACAGATTCTGCACTGAATTAGATAAGAAAAACCTTCTAAGAAAAAGGGGTGATTGGCTTACATTCTGAAGAGAGAGTGTAGGAGTAAATAAACAAATGGAAATGAGTGTAAGTTCCAGGGGAACATCCTTCTGTGCCCTCAGAGCAAGGAGTTTACAATTAACTTCATGTTAACCAAACCGTAAACATTATAAAGGAAAGATAACTAATGATTGATCCTGTTGATTTATTTGAGCTGACATTCAAAGACTGGGGTTTCTGGTGTCTGGGGTCACGTGGGTAAGGTCCCAGAGTGGGGTGGGGCGAGTGTCTTCAGCAAACAGACACTGCAGCATTCCTAGTAATTAAATCACGTGGGTTGTCAACATTGTAAACCCTCTTCCGAATACAGTGTATTTCCATCATTTCTGCACTTCTATTCACTAATTCCACAAGAATTTATTGATTTTCTGTTATATTCCAGAAAGGGTGGTACCATCTGAGAATACAAAAGTAAAGAAAACATAACTTACAACAAAGAAATAGAGTTTAGTGGAAAAAAATGACTCAACAACGATTCAGTGATGTGTGATGAGGACCACAGGAAACAATGCTGCATGTTAAAATGAAGGCCTGACTACAGCAATAGGGAGGGGTGGTACTGACAAACGCCCTGATTTGGGTTCCGAGGATGACTCTCACTTTTTAGGGAGAATACCAGCTTTTGGTTAACTGCAGGACTGATAATACTGAGCTGGAATCCACAGATCCACAGTTCAAATCCTGGCTCATTTATTTATTAGTTAAATGAACTTGGCCAACCGAACTGACCGAGAGGAGCAGGGGTCAAAAAGAACTTCATCTTCTTCTTCTTTTTTTATTTTAATAAATCAGCAACTGGAACCTTAGGGCTGCGTGGTCAGCGAAGTCACACTTTACAGAAACTAGGTACATTTAACCCATTCGCAGAATCCCTGATGGCACAATAAACATCATTCAGTAACGTGTGCAGGTTTTTAATTGCATCACATGAGCCATTTATGATTTAAAAGACTTTACAGAGCCTCATTTCTGCTTTGAATTGCTGTCGATTGGGTGAGAAAAATCAATAGAGGTATTTTTATGACATTTCAAATTTTGTAGCTCTGGACATTGAATTTTAGGGCTGTTTTAGGAATTATTTTAACATTAACTGATACTAAAAAAGCACATTTATTTTTATGTTCAATACCATAATATGGCAAAATAATTTTTATTTGTTTTCCAAGAGCTCAAATAGTAAGGAAAGTATTTTAAAATTTTTATCTGATGTTTTGTAAAATATTTTGAATTATATATTCCTTAATTAATTTTACATTTCAAATTTATGTCCTAAAAGGATATAAGTTTATGTGTCTCCATTACAAGGAGTTATTTTATATTAAAATTCATTTCAGCTTTAGATACATTATGAGCCCATGAAATCTATTTTATTCAAGGACAAACAGTTATATTGAAAGATTGTCTTTTATATTTGAAAATTTAGAGGATATAAATGCTTTTTTCTAATTTATCATTTCCCTTATGCATATTTTCATCCTCATCATTCAAACTGGTGATTTTCCCACTACACTTCAGCACAAGTCACTAAGAGTGACTATAAAACAAGTAGGTGGAGGTATAAAGTCACTTTTACAGTTTCGGAATATGGAGACACAAAAAGTCATAACCAGAACTATATCTGAAATCAGCAACTTATACAAACTATATTTATTGTCAACTTAAGTTTTCTCTGTAGTAACATAACTATGACATAAAAATGGATATGAAAACAAATTTCTTTTCTAGTTATCTTCTTTCTTTATTATTAAAATATAAATTAAATTACCCTGCTTAGCTCTTCATTGATGAAGTACTTTTACTATTTTCAGTAATTTTGTCTAATGGAGGTAATTGATCACCTCACTTTCAAAGTTTTCCAACTACCCCCCCAATCACATCTCTCTATGTCTGCTCAAATGTCCCTCAAAATTCCCCAGCATTGTGATCAGCTCAGTCCCTAACCCAAAGGTGACATGAAGTACCTCTGTGCTGTTACTTCGCTTTTTCACCCATGGGAGGGGAAGAGCAATACAAGCCCCATTCTTTGCTTTATTCAATTGTGAGCATCGAAGGAAATCATTTCTGAAAGTGGTTTGAAAACTATAAAGCACTGTGAAAATATAAAGCACCGTTATTGGTATTAGGAGAAAGCCATTTTTCAGTCTTTATTATTTTCCCCTTCATCCCAGAAAGTTATTACTTCAAATTGTATTCTTACCACCTCTTATTTCTGTTTATCATGGAAAATGTGCATTGGATGGAGACCAGGTTTCAGAGAGTCAATAGGCTCCTTTATTTTCAGTTTTAGAGGCTGTGTTTATGGAACTTTTACATGTTATAGTAGTGAATATAGAATAGAAATTTCATGCATTTCACTCAATGTGACCACTTTGATTTAGCAGCCTCTGCGATTGTATCAGTCAGCTGGGTGTTCGCAGTAATGCAGGCTCTGAGGGCCCCGATATATGCACTAAATCAAATTCTCAGGAGATAGGGCCAAACAAATGTGCGTTTCCTAAGGTCCTCGGGTGGCTTTTTTCACTCCAAGTTTAAAATATTTTGTGCTATGGGAAGTTAGTATTAGATAGTATGAAAAAAATGTGCATTTGGTACAAGCCCAGATTTTAAAGGGACTGTAGCTATGTGCTATATCAAGTACATTTTCAATGGAAAAAGAGATTGAAATAATTTTTCTGATTCAAGGTTAAAAATTCAAAATATTTTCATTGAAAACTGATTTCAACATATTGAACTCACTAAAGGAATTACAATAATTCCCCAGAATTTACTATAATTATTTCTTATTGGAAATACAGTCACTTAAGTGTCAAATCATATTTGAAGGTCATATTTAAGGGCTGCCTAAATAACAGGGGGCAGAGAATGGTTATGTAGTAAAATCTGTGTACGCTACAGCCAGAGGGATGTTTAATATAATTTTAATAGTAGTATCATAACATCCATGACTACAGAATTATGTAGACTCATCCTAGAAAGTATTCTTTCCTACAAAATCTGGAGCAGAATTAATATGTTCTATTACAGTGAGAGAGCCTGAGACTGAGGGTATTTGTCAGTGTTTAATCAGAGAATCTGAACCATGCAGAGTGACAGGGAATAAGGGGTGGGCAGCACACAGTATTCCTTGTATAACCGTGGAGTTTGGTGAAGTACTCTGCGGAAGGACCCTGCTTCTGTATCTGGTGTTGGGCTGCGACCAAGCAGAGCTGTCCACTGACAAAGTGGAGGAGTGGGACTCACTGGGACTCACAGTGACAGTCTGGAGAGGAAAAAGAACAGACTGGAATATGCGTCTGTCTCTCACCGTCTTCGACTCCAGGGTTACAGGTGACCCGCAAAGGAACCAGCGCCCTGCACCACGGAGTTGCCTATGTCGCCCATGATCTTGGAGGAGCCAAAGAAGGAGATATGGCTGGAGCTCGGGGTTTGTGAAGAGGACTGCTACCCCAGACCACAAGTTCAGAGAGCAAATGAGTGACAGTGTGTGGGAACCGCAACAGCAGCCAGCCTTCAGAACACACAAAGGCTGCTACTTCACTGCCTCAGTCAAATCTCATGCAAACTCTTTTTTGGCCAACTCTGTTGTCCCATAGTGCCATGTCCTCTCCCAGCCATGCTGTCTGACGAGGTCTGGACATGGAAAGAAGGAATTCAAGGAATCCCTCTTCCTGGAAGAGAATGTGACATACAAAGGGGGCAGTAATTTTGGGGGGATTGCTCTGAATAACATTGCTGATGTTATTCATGGTCTTACTTTGTACCCTGATTCCCATAAGAACAGGCCATAAGGAGAAAGAGGCTTGAAGTGAGTCAATGATTAACTTTGAAGAAAATTCTGAAGAGACAACTAGTTCTCCCCAGACTACTGAATCATGCCCAAAATTGTGTAAACACGGTGTTTATAAACCTTCTCCTTGCCTGTTTGTTTTGGTGATCAAAGGTGATGGGATTGTCAGACACCTGCATTTCAGGTTCATTGATAAGCATAATTCCAATGAAGTTGTACAAAATAATTTCTTGACCAGAGAACAAAATCCCCTCTAATAAAATAGCCCCTAAATGTCTAAAAGTTGTTAGAATAACAGCCCCTCCTTTACCTTGAATAAGAATATATATCAATTAGAATTAGACAGGCAAAGAAATAGAAGAAGCTGGTTAGCTATTACAAACTAAGCATGTAGAAACAATTACCAGGGAGTCTGAGTCCATAGTACATAAAGAAACATTTTTGACAGAAAAGATAGATAGCTAAGTTAGATATCACAAAGGCCTTATAATAAATTTCCTATAACCTCTACTTAATCTAGTGTATCCTTTTGCCCCATGACAAACTCTGAGAACTTTAATAAATAATAAGACATTCAAACTCTGTACACACAGCTATTTCTAATTGTCTGATTCCGGGTAGAAAATTTCCTGCTTTGCCTAACCGTGAATGTTAATCACTACCAAAAATGAAAATATAAAAACCTGCTTGTACTTGCAATAAATGGAACAGAGCTTCACCGTCCTCTGAGTCGTGTTGTCATCTGTCTCCCACCACTGACGCCTCACCCACCTTTCAGGAACCCTTGGACCCTGCTGCCGCCGGACCTCGGCACCATAGAGCTGTGTGAGGACGGGAACTGGCTAACTTGACAAAATACAGTCACTAGGGTCCCTGCTTGTCAACCTGGCACCAGTAGCCACCACTTTTAACCATGACCTAATGTTCAAATAAAGAGAGCAGGAAAAGCGTGCCCCCGCTAATGTGACACGGCTTGGCTACATGTAACCGGAAACGCAGTGACCCACTCACTGCCCAGGAAGAACGAGAACCCCCTTTCTTCTCTTTAGGTGATACGCGGTGGCCACTCCCCCGCTGAGGTGCACTCGCCCTTTCAACAGCACGTCCCTTACACACAAGCTAGAAAACAACCTCAAACTCAGTGTGAATGAACTGGTGGGAGGAGAGAAAGGAGTTGGTTAGAATACATACGTAAATATATTTTACTGTGATCCTCATTTTTGCCATGGACACATATATGGTCATGGTTGATATTAACGGCATTCTTCTCTGACTACACAATATGTATCTCCCCTGCCCTCCGCAAGTCACTCGGCAGTCCTGGGGGTCTGCCGGGTGAGCTGACCTGCACCTTTATTTCCGAAGAGTCTGGGTCATTATGCCTGGGGTGGGGTGGCCGCAGCTCTCCATTGTCTCTTGTCACAGGATGTGGCATTATTTAGAGACACCTTGTGGACCTTTTGAATTGCAGACACGCTTCTCGTCTCCAGAAGGTAGTGGTGCCAGGTTTTCCTTCAGTCGGGCTAAGTCCCTGTCCCGTGCAGTGGTCAACATTTTGCCTGTTGGTTCACTGGCAAGGCCAAAGTGTCGGGCAGGTGTAGTCTTCAAGTCGTGTGGGACTCTGGCTGGATCCCCTGATGGCACTGTCTCCCTTTGGGGAACTGAGGTCTTTAGACTCACAGACTTGGGATGATGAGATCAGTAAGGATAGCGTTGAAAGACACACTCCAACTTCTACTCCTCGACTCACAGACACGTGAATCCTGGCTCTGAGAAAAATGCTGGCACTGATTTTGGGCAGTGTTCCAGAGAACAGGATTTTATGCTAGCCAGGTTTTGCCACTTGGCTGGCGGAAAAAACTGAAAGAGCCCCCTTGTCATTTCATGAGGACCACTCCTCCGTGGTAATAGGGGTGTAGTAAGACCGGCGGACTCCCACGCTGTTGGCCGTTGACGTGCCCCCTGGCTGGGAGGCCGGCTCCTCGGTCGGAATATATACTGTGTGTCACACTGAGACACGGAGTAGGGGCTCCGTAAGTCCACCAATTCCAGGTCCAGCGAAGGCTCAGGGCAGCGAGGGCACATCTGTAAGCAGAGTCAGCGTCTGCTCCCGGGAAAACAATGTTGGGTTCCTTCCATGGCAGAACGGTCTCCGATGGCCAGCCCACCACAAGCAAACTGGCCAAGTCCACCAAGAAGAGCAGGAGCCAGGAACTCGGTGCTGTTACCTGATGCTGGCAAGTTGAGCACTGAGTGGGGCTGTGGCAGGGCAGGCCCAGGAAAGCCGACGTCATTCTGCTCAGTCCACAGAGCACATCCATCCTGCCGTGCGGCCATTCTCCTGGGAGTCCATTAGATGAGAAAGGGAACTGCAGAAAGTCCGACTCAGCCGCCAGAGGACCCATGTTGTTTAATTCATTCTTCTCAGGCATGTACATGTGACACAAATGTTTTTATATTCATTGTCCCTTCCGAAGTCTGTTCACATGCCTCTTCCCAGGGACTCCTCCTACCCATCTCCTCCAGGACCGGCCAGCTCTCCTTTCAGGGGAAACAAACAGGTGGGGGCACTGCCCACGCCCCTGTCCCTGGGAGGGACAAGTTGCAGCCTTGGAGCTTTCACACCCACCTGCCTTGGGCTTCAGGGGAGCGAGGGGACATGATCCAGTGGGTTGGAGAGGCTGCTGACCGGCTGCGGCCCGGACAAGCAGGACAGCCGGCAGACATGCCAGGATGTGCAGGCCAAAGGCACTTGGCCCAGAATGGAACTGCGGGGCATACAAATGGATGTTTTCCATTTCTCCATTTCTGCTTCCCCCCTCTCCCTGGAATATCTCTAGTGGGCAAAACTGACTCATGGAGAGACTTTGGGGAGACCTAGTGCAGCCTAGCTAATTGACAGGCTGAAAGCTGTCACAGAAGGAAATGATAGTGTGAACGGGGTGACAGAACGCACTTTGGAGAAGCGAATAAATGGAGTGTGGTGATTAGGCAAGTAGCTGTCAGTTGTGATTTTCCTTCCTGGGACTGGGTGAATGGCTGTATCACCCACTGGAAGAGATTTTTTAAAAAGGATAGACATGCTTTCCTTACCCCTGACAACAAAGTTTCCATTATAACTTCAAAAGCCAATTCTTCCCATTGAAATCAGGGAATAAGCCCATTGTGGGGTTACCACACCCACCATAGAGCTACAGGAGCAGAGCTTTGGAAGGTTCCTAGGGCTTCCAGGCCTAGTTAATTCTTAGTGTCTCAGTCAAAGGAACCTCCCAGGGTCCCACCCATGTGGATGGAAGGTGGCTGAGCAACTTGCTTACAATAGATTTATTCCAAAAATGTCAGGTCCCTGAGAATTTGTACTCCTTCCTTGACACCGGATGTCCAGTGTGTTAGTGTCCCAGTCCTCTGTAACACTGGGGCCACAAACCTAGGGACGTAAAAAATGCACATTTTCTATGTCACAGTGTCTGTGGAACAGGAGTCTGGTGTGGGTCAGCTGGTCCCCTTGCCCAGGGTCTCACAAGAACAGGACATTGAAGAACAACTGTAAGTGAGGTGGACAGGGCGGTGACTTTACAGAATATCAAATAACAAAGTGGAGAGAGAGGAAGAAATACCAACATTTCTCACTGGAATGCTGACACCACAAAACACGCAGTCCACATGGTGGCCAATATATTTCATTTTTCATTTGTTCTTTGTTTTTTTTCTTAGAGTTTAGCTGCACCAGATATTTTGCTTCATTCAGATGTTTGGTTTCCTATAAATCTGTAGCTTTAGAACTGTGCTCATCAAATCACTTTGATGTGGAACACACAAAAATCACACTCCCTCCAAAGACAAATCCAAATGATACCAGTAAGATCCACCTGATTTAAACTGTAAGATTTCTATGGGAAGAAATACCTTAAGGTTACATTTTGAAATAGAGAATGTCCACATCATTCTCTTTGGTTTTCACTCAGGCTAAGAGTTTTAAAACCATAAAGAGACAGCGTATGAATGATATCTAAGGAGAGTACTTGTGGGTTTCTACTTTAATATCTGTGGAAGCTTCAATATGCCATAAATACATGAAGAAAAAAGAGAACTGTCTGCAACACAAATTTTCTCTCTATGTGCACACCTTGAGAGTAATAAAGCAGCCATCAAAAGTAAAAATTTAAGGGCCTTTAGATCATTTAAAAAAATTGTGACAATAACAAACATGTATTTTCAATATTCCTGAGAAATTAAAGGCACTATTGCACAGTCACGTTTGTGAACATTTCTGTAGTATTGATTTTGTGTGAAGGGCATACACTTTGCATTTGCTTATGACATTGAGCAATTTTAGTGAAATTGTCTCATTTACATGCATGTCCACCATTTACTTGCAAATGTGAACTGAGGAATCTCTCAAACATCTGAACTCTGTATTCAGGGGAAAATAACATCTGCTTAGAAGAAAAAAGGCTTCTCAAATGTTTCATGGGTGTTGAGATTAAATTGTCTGGGGAAAGGACAGGAACCAGACGCTCTCACTCATATGTGGGATGTAAAACAAACAAACAAACAAACTCACAAAGATAACAGTATGGTGGTGACCAGAAGGGAAGGGGGTTGATGTAAGGACAGAAAGAAGAGGGTAAAGGGGTCAAATGTGCAGTGACAGAAGGAGACTGGAGTTCGGGTGGTGGGCACACAGTGCGGTGTACAGGCGATGTGTCATAGAATTGCACACTAGAATCTTCATATTATCAATGTTACACCAATAAATTTAATGTTAGAACCTATATTGTATACTGGGTGGTGTTTCACTGAGTCACCAGTTGACACATACATGGGTTATGGCATCATGTTCTTAGTGTCACAGAAGGGAAGGAATCAAGAGAATGAGAGAGGTGGGGGGAGGGGGAAGCTACTCTATAAAAAAGAAAAACCATTATGTTCGTTCGAAGATTCCAATTTGTTATGAATAAAGTATGATAGTTAAGAAGCACTGGGACACAAATAGAGTGCTGAGATTTCTAGAATTTACTAGTTACTATACATTGTATAGCTAAGATTTCAGATGTGTGTAGAAATACTTGACATTAACTTGCCAAGCAATCTTCTCTCTGTAATTTTGATCATGATAAGAATTTAAGCTGCCTTTATATAATACAACCCTAGTATTTTTCCCCAAGAAATTGTGCCCAAGAGGATCCGACAGTAAGCCAGTAAATAACTTTGTTTCTCACTTTAGGAACTTCCCGAAGATCATTTATCTGACTGTTCAGATGAGCATCTTCTCAGGGCAACGGGTGGAGGATGCAAACCAACAGCAGACCCCTGGACGGGGCACACCCCTGAATTATAAAAAAGTTTCCATAAACCAGAGCCACTTGAAAGCCCCTCGCCTCGCTGTACCCATCAGTCCTCACGCAGCAAACTTTATTCAGTTACAGTCTCACCCCCACCTTAAAAGATCTGACCGAAACCACCAGCACAGGGCACCTAAAGCTCAATCGTGTATGCTGCTGACATTCACCTTCTGAGTCACCTTGACACCTGGCCAACCTGGTGTTCTTCCTTATGGCAGGAGGTGACTCAGTGACTTTGGTCAACAAGTTACCCTCATCATTGTTAGTGAGTCCAAAGTTGAAAAACATCAGTGAATATATCAGGCAGTCATTTCATATATAGCACATACTTATTTGTCTCTATGGTCATCTATTATTTTTTGCTTATGGGTTTATCAATGCTTTAGAAATGTACAATAAAGTGATCAGATGCACTCTGGTAGATTATTTGTTCTAAGGTAAAAATTGAGAGGGGATCCCCCTTAGATGCAAAGGATGTCTCATTTCTGGACTCTTTATTATGCTCCATTGATCATGTGTCTATTGTTTTTTTAATGTTTTTTCATTTTTTTTGAATTTATTTGGGTTACATTGGTTGATGCCACGTTGTCTTGATTACTGTAGCTTTATAGTAAGTCTTGACATTGCCAACTAACTCCTACATGATTTTGACCTTGGTGTGTTCCAGATCTTGCATTCTACCATTACCTCTTGCTCTCTGTTATTCAATCATACTAATCTTATTTCTCTTTCTAGACCAAACTGAGTTCGTCCTACTTCATGACCTTTCACAATCTCCCAATCTTTTTAATGAGCTGACCCTCAAGTCTCACCTAAAAAATGTCACTGCACTAAAGAACTCACTTCTGATCAACCCATGAGTTATTTTCTATCACATTAAGCTTTTAAAATTCTTTTATGGCATTTATCAAAATCTGAAAGTATCTTTTTAGTTTTATATTTTTGTTTTCATTGTGTGTTTTTAACAAATGCGTAGACAAATTTATGTGAGGAAACACGCATCATTTTTCACAGCTCTACTCTCAATATGACAACACGACAGAACCTCAACAAACTGCCGTTCAATAAAACAATGACCGTTGCTGTCAACGGTATGAAAGAGAAGTCTTCTCACAAACTCCAGTATAGCCAAATTATAGTGGCTTGTGTGTATCAGCTATAAAAATTGCTGTCTCCCTGATTTTTACTTCTAGGAGAAATGCTAGGAATTTTCTCTTGTAATAAAGTTATACTTGTGAGAAACAACTGAATAGATATTAGCAGGGAGGAACAAGTGAGTTAAAAAATAGGATCCCTGAAATCAATATGCAACTTTGATTTTTAAACGGTGTCTGACCTACACGCAATTCTCCCTCAAAGGATAATTATTCAGACCTGGTGATTGTTTGCCGAATCAAAGTCTATTCATCTGTTCAAAATGCATTGACTTTAGAAATGATTTGGAACATAGTTCCCGAGCGTCGTGAGGAGAAAGAAAGCAAGATTGCTGTTACAACGTTCAAAGCTCTTGTGGCTCTCCCTCTGCCCAGCCCCCTTGCTGGATTCAAAGAAAAGGAAAAGGATTCACCAGGTTAGAAATATACATTTTCATCACTCTACAGCAACCAAGTGAAACGTTTAAAAATCAATCGTGGTTGATTTTCTTCTGCACAAAAGAAGTTGATAAATTTTATAGATCGCTTTTGTACTTCCTTTGAATAACTCACAGATGTAACAGGGGCCTGAGCTTCCATGGATTTAAGCCTTACTCTGGGCCACTCACTGTTCTCATTTAATCCTGACAATTATTTAACGACATTGATTAGAATAATTGGTATCACAAGTAAGAGCTCGAGGTCTAGAAAAGTTAGCCAGCTCATTCAAGGTTACACAGCTCTGAGAACTAGATGCGATGAAACTTATTCCCAGGTTTGTCTGCCTATAGAGCCTGTATCTTATCCATAAACAACTGTCTCATATTTTTTCACCTACAGACACACGATAACAAGTCTTAATATTAAGTCTTAATATTAATTAATATTAATATTGTCATTGTATTATTTTAATAGGTTATTATTGTTCAGTTTCACAAGCATCAATTTTATAAAAATAGGAAGTTAATATTGGAAATGAACCTTAAAGATGGTCTCATAATCTGCTGATGTAAGTATAAATTGGTAGGATTTGTATGGAAAACAATATATTATAAAAATCCTAAAGTATATTAATTGTTCAGTCTATCTAGTTTCAGAAATACAACCTTAAACAAAAGTCTTAGGGGCAAATTAAATATAATTTTTATTACATCACTATGTACAAAAGAAGCATGAAGAAAACCTATTAATTAGTTGAGAAAACCTATTAATTAGTTGATAAGTATGATCAACTAATTAATAGAGGATTGGTTAAATGATGGAATGTTATGCAGTCATGGAACTTGTTTTTGAAGAGTACTTGTTTACATGGAAAAAGTTCATATAATATTTGTTTAAATAGGAGTTCAGAATTCAACACAGGATCAAAGCAAAAGCTCTGTACTATACAGGGAACTACATATCACGTTGGAAGGAAATACATGTCTGTTAAAGATAAATGTTCTTTTCTAAAAGGAGAGTCTAAAATAGAAGTTTGGGGGTGTGTTGTTCCACAGAATTGCCCACTGACAGAGTCTGAAAGAAACAAAAGTGAGCTTTAATGCCGCCTTACGCAGACAAGGGCGGCAAAAGTAGGTTTACAGTTGCTCACATGGGAAGGAACCCAATAAAATTAATAAATAACAACACAAGAAAAAGTCTTGTGTTCTGTGTACTTACACTGTAAACCTCTTTTTGCCTCACCCTGTATACTTTTCTGATATTTTCTTTCTGGTTGTTGTGGAGAATATATTTAACATTGCTATTTTACAAAATCTAATTTGATTGGTTCTGACCAAAGTTCAATCAAGCACAAAAACTCTGCTCCTAGATAGCTCCACATCCTTTACACGTGGACCGGACACAGTGAACTGGACTAAGAGTCAAGCAGCGCCACTGAGAAGAGCTGAGTCATCTGTAGAGCCAGGCCTTTCCCGGCCATGCCCACTCAAAGGCCTGGGCCACGGTGCCTTGCAATAGACCCATTACGTAGGTGGAAGTTACCTTTATCACTTAGTGGGTGATGAAGTTACAGTCTCTACACCGATTTTACTGACTCATATATATTATTATTCTTTTTGGAGAAGTTTAATGTTAATTAGCTTTTTTCATGGTTATGCTTTTATGCTGAATTTTCTGTTTGGTTTAATTTTGCTCTGACAAAATAACACTTGCAAGGCTATAATATACTAATCCATGGATCTTAAAGAGTCATAAAATCAATAACTAATTTCCCCTGCTCTGGTGACAATCAAACCAAATGTCTCAGAAAAAAATACATTAATGTAACTATTGCCAGGTTTTCACCATGTAGCATACAAAAAAATTATACATATAGTACTTTTAGTTGCCTTAAGAGATATTTCCCCAAATCAAAAAGAGAAACACATACAAAATAAGACCTGATCTCTTTGGCCTGTGTAGGTACATTCAATATTAGTATGTGACAGAATTCACAGTCGGCATAAATGCTCAGCCTCAGCTGCACTCGACACATGGTGGGAGCGAAGGCATTGCTCCTGCCCATCATTACTAGACACACAGCCAGCCCCTGGACATGGAGGCCACGCTCCGTCGACAAGAGCATGACATTGTCAGTCAATGAGTATTTAGTGACTTTTCTATCACGATTCAAACCAAACTGGTCTTCCTTTAATCTCACATTTTACATTTTTGTGAATTTGAATGATTTGTACAAAGTCAAAAATATATTGCATGCATAGAAAGAACTTTCATTTCCTTTATTATATGGGGTGGGGCCAAAGTAGGTTTCCAGTTGTGAGTACACAAAACACAGGGCTTATTCCTGTATCATTATTTAGTAATGATTGTGTTATTTTCCATACAAACAACTGAAAACCTACTTCTGCCCCAACCCGTATTTGACTGTATGTATCACACACACATACACACACACACCACCAGCAAAACTAGATATCCAAATAATTCTTTTTTATGTTTAAGTTTGCATAACTTAAACTTTTCTGTTACTTAGTAACTAAATATGTGTTATTTATCTATGAAATACTTCAAATAAATTGTATCTTTGTTCATTTTCAAGGGTTTTGCTTATTCTAATATAGAATAAAATTACTGAATTAAATTTTGACTACTTATAATTATAAAACAATGGTCTATCCCTAAATTATCCATGCTTTAATTATAAAGCATGGTCTATCTTTTTTGAAGATAGCTGTTATCTAAATATGTTCATCCAAAATAAGGTCCTCTATTAGGTGTGAATATGATGTCCAATGGACAAATAACTATATTGAAGAAATGAAAGACATTTTAACAAAATCTGTTCCCAAACCATACAAAGATGTACCCAAGTCTAATAATTTGTAATGTAATGTTATTTTAATCAACCTTCTCATTAAGGATCATTTGAGATATAGCTCAAAAAAGTTAAAAATTACAAACAATTAAATAAATTAAAAGTGCAGCCCCATAAGATTTTAAAAATGAAACTGATGTAAAGAGCTTAGATTTTGATTTTAAAAAGATACCCCATACATAATTGCAAACAATTTGCTGACTTTATATACTGTAGATGTTTTAGTACTTAAAATTAATAAGGAAGTGAACTTCAATGTTTCATGTTTTATATTTTAGATTCTTCAGTCTGAATCTCATAAAGTTATGTAATATGTAAGGCAGTTACTTTGAATTCAGATTTACAATTGACTGTGGTTAGTACACTTCAAATGTCAGTAATGGGAACCAACACAAATAAGAGTACTGTATTTTTGTAAGAACTCTTCAATGCCAAAGTACCTTAAAAAAGAAGTAGAATTAGAAGATGGGAAAGCAACTCTTTGAGACACTTGTGTCTTTATTTTCCATCTTGACACGAGCTAGTGTTTCCTAGGACCACACTTTTCTTCTACGGTTCAGACGGTGTGGTACGGCTTTTCCTATCTCCTGCCTCAGCCCTTACTCCTCCGTGCATGGAGGAGGACAGTTTACAGAACAGAGATGGTATTCTTTCGGGAAGTTGCGGAATTGTAACCCGAGACTCGGGAAAGAAGCAGGAACAAACGCAGGTGCAGGAAGTGGTAGCAGAGCTGCGTTTATCACCGCCACTGCCATCGGGCCCGTGTTCCTCCTCACCTTGCCCTGGGACACAGCCAGTGTGAGCCCTGGGCACTGCTGCCCACCTTTCCTACTCTGCTTCTGGTGAAAGGTGTGGCAACCCCATCCACACAGTAATCTTTGGTTCCAGGTTGGAAAACCATCCTGTATCCGTATTTCTTACTGGCTGAGTACCACATATGTAATAAGGGTACCTGAGCTTCTCAAAGCGCCTGTTAAGAATACGGGGATTTTTGTTTTCTTTTTAGACTACTGAACCCAATGAGAGTTCTTTCTCCCTCCGGGGATTACCATTCGTCTAACTATCTAATGAGGAAATAGGGTACAGAAATCCTCCTGGATAAACTCGTGATATATTGGCTTCTATGTTACATGATAAATAAGGTAATGGAGAAATTTTAAGATAGTTATCTAGTTCCTATGCCAAATTCTTAGTGGAAGAGTATCTAATTGGGGCAAATTTGATCGAGTCGTCATTCCTGTCACATCCAACTGACTGAGGCCACAGCACAGGGACAGGACCCGTGCATTTGGGCAGGCCTTCCTCTGTATTCTTTTCGCTGTAAAAAATGTTCACAAATCTGGTGGCTTAAAGCAACAGAAACTCATTCTCTCATTGTTCTGGAGGCCCAAGGCTGGACACTTGTTTCACTACCCTGAAATCCTGGTGTTGGCAGGCCACACCCCTAGACCCATTTCGTCCAGGTGTCTGGTGGCTGCTGGAACTCCTGAACTTGTGGCCATGTCCCTCCAGTCCCTGACTCTATGGTCACATCGCCATTCCTTTTTATCTGCACAGTCAAAACTCCTGCTTTCTTCATTTTGAAAGGATGTCTGTGATTGTGTTCAGGGTGACACAGATAATCCAGGCTAAGATTATTTTAAGAATCTTACTTTAATCAACTCTGTAAATTCTTTCTCCCCTTGCCCAAAATTAGGGCATAAATTTCATTTTCAGGGGTTGCCATTCATTAGACAGCTTCCCGGCCCCTAAAGGTTCACGTCTGCCTCATTAGCAACTCCTCCCAAAGTGTCTAACACTCTCAACCCATCAGAGACCCTCCTCAAAGAAAAAAATCCAATCTAAATATCAGCACCTAAGCCAACCAAGTAGGGGAAAATCTCTGTTTATAATCTCTCCCGGGGCAAAATTTGACTTTAATCATGGACCTGAGAAACTAGAAAACAAGTATTAACTTTCTTCCAAAAGAAGATGGTAGGACAGGAACAAGATCACAGTTGGCGTAATTCTCATCTCCCAAAGACAAAAAGGAACAGGAAAGGAGTCACCGGTCTCAGGGGATTTAGCACTCTAGCAAGGGGGGAAGAGTCCACGGGCTTCCGTCCAGGAGACAACCCTTCCCCGTGTGAGGTCTTGCCTCCTGGTGGTGGGATGGCCAGGTTGGCAGGGGGAGTGCATCCTGGGGGGGAGTTGCTAGGATTTGGAAGAAATTTGAAAGCATATGCAACCATAAAAAAATGCTAGTAAGCTTTTAAAGTTTCCTTAAAACCTATTTGGATAATTCCAGGCTGTCTTATCAGGGAGAATGGCAATCAGGCATGCAGCTAGTAGCATATCTTTCAAATCCAGACCTAGTCGGTAACTCCCATTGGTGAGCAATCTAACAATCAGCCCCATATTGTGACTTTTTTTTTGCTTATGTGTTTTCGTAAATTAACAGTGCAACTGTAACAGTAAATTGAATGCATATTTAACATTCTAAGGAAAGCATTTTATTTCCTTAACCACCTCTTTAGTCTAGAAGTTTTGAATATGATTCTTCAAAGAAGAAAGATAAATCAGGATTACTATAAAAGGTAAACATGTCCTAAAATCATGACTTCCCTGAAAATTCATCACAGCTTCTGAGCCTTTTTTTGATAGTAAAATATTCCAGCCTCTCTGCTTAAAATCCGTCAATGCGGAAGTGCTATTTGAAGCGACAAATAGAGTCTTTCATAATGAGAAGAAGTGAAGCTGCCCAACAGAGTGTCAAACTCTGCTCTTCTTGTAACTTTGCATTTGCAAGACTGCCTGGTTAATGGTTTGAAAGAAAAGGTTCCACTAGCCCCTTTGATGCCGGATGAAATGAAGCAAGGCGGTCATACTCCACTGCATTTAGGCCCAGCAACATGTCAGATTCTTCTGGGATAAACTGCAAACCACTGACGGGTCTCTGTTTTCCTGGCAAACCTTATTTCAGAAACAATTTCCTCATCTCTTCTCGTGGAAGGAAGCAACAGCTTTTTCATGACAAAAATAATTTTAGGAGCATAGGTATGAAACTGCCATTTTCTAACATACTACATACATACATTTTTAAAAGATTTTTATTTTTAGAGAGGGAAAGGGAGGGAGAAGGAAAGGGAGAGAAACATCAATCTGTGGTTGCTTCTCACACTCACGACTGGGGCCCAGGCTGCAACCCAGTCATGTGCCCTGACTGGTCATTGAACTGGCGACGTCTCAGTTCTCAGGCTAACGCTCAATCCACTGAGCCATGCCAGCCAGGCCTATATACATATTTTTTAAATTGTATTGTATTTTAGTATCTAATAACACTAAGAGCTACTATTTATGTTTTAATACTATGTATCAGAGCCTAGGCTGGGTATTTGATTTCCAAAATTATAAGGAAAGTAATACCTTCCTTTCTGCAGGTAAAGAAACTGAAGTTGAGAAAGTTAATTTTTAAAATGCCACAGTGTTATCAACGGCAGACTAAAAATAAAATATTATGTTTCTCTGGCCACAGAAGTCAATGATCATTCCATTACAACCCATGGCCTTTGGGAGGACAGATACACATAGAGAGAAATTTTGTCTGTTCACATTTTCACCTTCATTTTTCTTTTTTTTTAATTTTATTTATTTTTTTTTAGAGAGAGGGGAAGGGAGGGAGAAAGAGAGGGAGAGAGAAACATCAATGTGTGGTTGCCTCTCACGTGGCTCTCATGGGGGACCTGGCCGGCAACCCAGGCATGTGCCCTGACTGGGAATCGAACCAGCGACCTTTTGGTTCTCAGCCTGCACTCAATCCACTGAGCTACACCAGCCAGGGCTCACCTCCCTTTTTCTTACCCATGTGAAATATAGAACTGGTCCAAAAGTAAACTTCTCTGAAGGGTGAACTGAAGAATCCTTCTAGATCTTTTTGTGCCACAGGGAATCTAAGGCCTTTGTCTTTGAGCATAAAAAGGGTGTTCAAAGAAGACATGAAAACGTCATTAGTAGCCTTGTGGCTCTTGGCCCGTGTCTACTGGCCAGGTCACACCCCTGTGTGGACATCAGACTATTCCCTCTCCACACGGCCGCATGACAAAGATCTCTTCAAGCCCCAAAGCACTTAGTGCAGACGGGCCTGGAACACATCTGTCTTAGCACGGGTGACACCTGGCTGACTGTCTCGCTGCTCCTCAATGTCATGGGCTTCCAGAGTCCACTTGCAATTCCAGTTATTCTCTGCTGTACATGTGGTTTTAGGACCAGGCACAGTGCTCTTCTGTTCTGTCCCTTGGTGGGGATCTCACATCTCACCTAGAAGCTAGTGGCCTTCCCTTTCCTTACGGGACACACAGATTCTGGTCAGTTGACAAGGTTGCCCTATTTCCACCGAGCCTGGGGCAGAGGTATTCTTACTAAAGCACACTGTCAGGGAGAACGGTTCGGCACGGCTTTCACAAATTTAGACACAGGTCATAGCCCTCTCGGTCTCCTCATCTCTTTGCTATACTCCCACCTTTCAACTTTCCTTTGCCCCCTTTTAGATCCCCATATGTTGGCCTTTTAAATTTGGTGCTTTCTCACTGTCTTGAAATTGTTCTATGCATGAGATAAATCTAATATGTTAGTTTTACATAAAAATAGAAAAAAGGAAAACAGCCTATTGGAAATATAGTTGGCTGGTCATATTTTATGGAAATATATTCAGCACAGTATCAAGTTTAATGATTTGTGTATACACAAATACTTGTATGTGTGTTTTACTAAGTATATGCAATAGTAGTATTTTTTTTCACAAAACTATCTGAGGTTTCAATGATGTTCCTTCTGGAAATGCTCATATCTAAAATAAGGCATCAAATAGATATCAGTATGATAGCCACAATTCTGTTAACAATAATGTCAATATTATGGAAGCTAAAACCACATGCAGGCATTCTTCTGGCAAGACACAACAGGCATTGCATGGATAAGGGCAGCATCTTAACTCCCCCTGAACTTTTAAGCAGCTTCTGGTGGTATTGTTTACACAAATCCATAGCAACATCCCTGAGCTTTTCAATAAGTAGCCATGTTTTCCAGGTCGAAAGGAGTCCATTTTTGAAGTCCGTTCTTGTCCTCTTTGACTTCCTTTTTATGAACTTACTGGCAACAAATCAAATTGGAGAGTTGCCAATTAAATTATTATCAACTGTTCTCTAGAAATATTGCCTATTTTCCAACAATTCACTCAGTCAGCCACTGCCGAACAAAAACATTATACCATCTCCAAGCAAGGAAGGTGGTTTCTCTTACTTGTATATTTTATTTACATTTTCCTATTATTGAAACAGTTAAACTTTAAAAAAGAAAACTATCTCCCTGGGTGGTGTGGCTCAGTGGATTGAGTGCTGGCTTGTGAACCAAAGGGTTGCCGGTTTGATTCCCACTCAGGGCACATGCCTGGGTTCCCCCCACCATGAGAGGCAACCACACATTGATGTTTCTCTCCCTCTCTTCTTCTTCCCTTCCCTGTTTTCTAAAAATAAATAAAAATCTTAAAAAACTATATTTAAAGAAAAAAGAAAACTATAAAAAATGAACCAATTCTAAAAGTAACACAAGTTCATCTTTAAAAATTTAAAAAATTATATATATGGAAATATTTCAAAATATCTATTATCATCATAGACAGTTTTTAGTATTTTCATGTATTTCTTTGTGGGTATATTTTAATGCCTACTTAAAGAGAATCCTGTCTAATCAAACTCTGACTATAATTCAAAATGGTGTATTAAATTTAAACCTAATTTTGAAAATAAGTATATTTTTAAGAAGTATTCTCCTCTGCAATCACATGCTGTCATTGGCTATAAAAGTGACAAATCTGGTAGCATTCTCAATTTTTGACTCTAAGGTCTTTAGCTGCAGACTTCTAAGAAGAAATTTTATCCAAATTATGTAATCAAAGTATCTATCCGTATAGGAGAAGTAACCCAACATAAATAAGGAAAGAATAAGAAAATTAAAGCATTTACTACAACATAGTAGGTAAAAGTACTAGGAGCTGCAAACTGTGGGTCTACCTGCTAAATGCAGCTCAATTGTTCAGTTTCTCTGAGCCTCGGTTTCTCCATTATAAAATGGGGGTAATAATAGGAACTAACTCAATGGAATTTTATAAGACTTGTAATCTAATCTCTGTATATACTCAATAAATATTGGTTATTATTATTATTATTTGGACTCTGTATGGTGCGATATTTGTTGAAAATAAATAAATCAGGCAATTTTTCTCTAGCCTATATCTTCAAGTGGCCTGGAAAGTTTGAAATTAGAAAAACTGAAACAATGACATAGACTAAATTAAAAAAAAAAAACCCTTTCATTAACCATGATAAAGTTATATCCTTAGATATTTTCACTTGGAGTTTTTATACTTTGGGGGTGTTGTTATATTTCTATACAATATGGCATTCTACATATTTTATTTCAAATTGGCAAATTAAATTTGTTAAGTATTATGTGCTGAGAAGTTACTTGTATGTTTTAAAGTACACTTCTGTTTTTAAACAATACTAAATTAGGAACATGTAGATATAACATGATTTTAATAAGTTTGTATTCTTTAGAACACAGTAATTTTTATTGTTTATTTGAAAACTAAAAACAGTTTCTCAGAATGTTCAGGGTACTTTTTTTTTTAGTTTTATTTTCAGAATTAGAAATATCACCTTGTAAAGTTCCGTTCTGTAAACAAAACTGTCATCAATTGTGTTTATTTTCTCTGCTCTCACAATTCTAATAATCTCCACCTTAAAACTACTTTGAAGTAAGAATAAATAACAGTTTCCTGTAAGCTCTTTATAGCATTGCTTTGGCCGCTACATTGGTGCAAATATAATAACATTTATTTTGGCTCTGCTGAACAATACAATTCAATGGATTCATGAATATAAACCTGTTATTTAGTGCTTGCTTAGCACGCAGTAAATTCATATAGTTCTGTTTATCAACTGGCTTGCAAACTCTGAGCCCGTCTCATCACATTTTTCAGATAATCCCATCTCTATTTATGTAACACAGCTCCAGTTTCAAAATGCAGTCATTTATTTCAGTTGTACATGATCTAATCCTGTGCTTATGAAAGGAGGCTATTCAACTGCCTGACATGTCCTTTTCCTTTGCATGATACAAAATGCAATATCAGATTGATTACTGTGGTCAGCATTATAGCTGCAGTCATTGCCCCAGGCTTGTCCAATCAACACTTGCTTTCATAATCCAGCCAAATGTGATGATATTATTATTATTATTGTTATCATTATTATTAATGGATGTGCAGACCCCTTTGCTAGGTATGGTGTATTTTCAGTAGATTCTATTATTGGTTCATTTATTTCTCTGATTTTACAACTCGTTTTTTCCTTTTATCCGTTTTCTACTTTTGTTTAGATCCTAGTTTATTCTGTTACCTCTGGACACCATATTTTAAAAAACCTATCATTTATTTTTCCAGCAGAAACATTTGATAAATGAGCTTCTATTCATACTTTTATTTTTTTAATATTTTATTTATTTATCTTTAGAGGGGAAGGGAAGGAGAGAGGGAGAGAAGTAGCAATGTATGGTTGCCTCTGCCGAGGACACACAATGTATCGTGTGTCCCCTGCTGGGAACTGGCCTGCAACCCAGGCATGTGCCCTGACTGGGAATCGAACCGCGATCCTCTGGTTCGCAGGCCCGTGCTCAATCCACTGAGCTACACCAGCCAGGGCTATTCGTACTTTTAAAAAAAAGCAAGATATAAACCTGCTTACTTAGAAATATTCCAATTTTTTATCATCTATTAAAAGGAACATTTCCCCTGATATTCCCAAACAATTGTGAGGTATTTGTGTTACTTTTATAAGTTAAATACATTAGCCAACTGAGGTTTCAAACTCTTCTACTATAGTCTAAAGTAGGAGAAGGCCAAACACAAGACTGGTTTATATAACTTACCTGCACTCGCAGAACAAGATTCAGAATCTTGAATCCGGTAGACTCTCAGTAAATACCTCTATATTTAAAGGTAATAACTGCACTTAAATTATAAACTACCCAATTAGAAGATATATACCTTGAAGACTGTAGCTGAAAGGAACCCATTTACACTCACGCTTCTGGGGACTAATTACATCGTACTTACTTTTCATCCTCAGACATGAATCGCTGTAGAAACATAGTTCGATGCCCCTGATGTTTACTTAGTCTTTCAGAAATCTTTACTGACTTTAAGAATTACATAACTGTCATATTAGTTTCTGATTTCAGTATTACTATGACAAATCTGAATAACTTCCTAAAAAATACATGGTCTGGCAGTCTCTTCTGAGTGGAAAGCCAGTTTGACAGGATTAACAAACTGAGTACTCTTGTCTCTTATTCATTAGCCCTTCGCCATAAATCTTTCAGTAGAGCTATTTTGGAATTTTGAAGCCCTCTGAAGACTTTTACATGCCACTTAAAATAGGGATCATAGTCTATTGTTTGATTCGGGAGCCCCCACTTTCAACTGCACTTGTTAAAAATGAACAGTCTTGTCTAATCGGCAGAACATTGCCCATCATGGCCATTGTAATCCTAGGTTGTCTTTTTAAGGTTTTGGGGTGGATATTTATGGCTTCTGGGACTAAAGCTCTTACATATAAAGTAAGTGTTTGTACTAGAAAGTGGTGTTCAACTCTTTGAAAACTCCAGGATTACGTTTCTTTGGCTAATCCTCAGGCCTCTCAGAGCCAGGTTAATACCTAGGGCGGCTGTGCTGTTGGGGATGGATTGTGTGGTTGTTACAGTGCACCTCCTCACAAGGAAATTTTCTGGAGGTTGGCAGGCCTGTGAGTTGGTGTCAATCTAACCCCTTTCACGACCCACTTATTCTAGTGCAGGAGTCTCAAAATTAGATGATACACGTTCTTGCAAGTGTTCGACCTGTGCCCACCAATCTATGGCTTTGGCTTCTGAGGGTGCCAATAACAACAGCTCTGTTGTGCCTTTTCCACGCGTGCACATGAACAGAAACCAACAGTAACGGAGGAAACGAAACAGTGAACATCAAAAGCAACCAAAGAGACGGCACTGTGACCTCACTGAAAGGTCCTGGGTGTGCAACACCCACAGCTCCCAAAACAGTTGTTTAACTGCACATCCCTCTGTTCCCAACATACTGTGCAGAAACATAATTTACCAACATCAAAAGATCCCCTAAATGTCCCCTGTTTTCCAAACTGTCTTGTTGAATTGGGCCATTGAGCCAAAGGGAGACATGAAAGAGACTTCAAAGGGAACCGCAGCCTCCTCAGTCTCCAGACCTCATGACGGCACAATGCACCAGATGTGGGCAAACTTGCCCTAAAGCTTGGACGGCAACAAACCAAGGAAACGGAGCCCGGAACTCCAGGGAGCTCACCTTTGGCTACTCCCAGTCCTCGGCGGAGACAGTGACCACAAGGTGCTTGGCAGGTACCGGCGCCAAAGTCCATGACACTGTGGAGGCTGCTTCAGTATGGCTTCTGAACCTAGAAATGTCAAGAACCAGACTCTGCACACCGAAGAACATGAAGCAGAAAGGCGCTTTCCCCCTGCTGCTCCTCATGCTCCCATTATTTACACTCACGGGATGATCAGTTCAACCACCCATTTCAACTGCTTATTGTTTAAAAGTAAATTTTTAGTGAAAACTTCCTCCTCATTCTATAGATTTGTGTTGACTTTAACCAATCAGGTACTAAGTGGATTTTTAAAATAATTCAATAATGAAGATTACATATCTTGACTGGCTTACTAAAATGTATGTCCTGTGTCTCTGTAGGCCTACTTTATAGTGACAGTAATATATGAAAATATTGACAAAATAATATTCTATGTGGCATGATATGTATTAAATTCCAAGTGATAACAAAATTTTAATTCATCTACAGATTGTCTTGATGGTGTATGTGGCCAGGATAGTATATTTGGCCTCATGTAAGGTAATAGGCATCTTAATAAGCACCAATAAAGCAAATGGACCAATATTTTCTCCTATTTCATTAAATAAATTTAAATGTGTTTGTGGACAAAAGGAGGGTCCAGGGATTCCTACTCTGCCATCTTGCTGATGTCATTCTTTTTAAATTTTCAAAAATATATTAAAACTGATGATCAACAAGCGAGAATATATACTTAATTAAAGTACGTCTTATATTCTAACATTTTAAATTATAATGCATTTACCAGTTATGAAGTATATGTGTATTTTTGATAACTAATTTCATATGTATACTAATTTATATGTATTTGTGTATGAACATAAAATTTCTGACATACTTTTGAACAATTACATGTACTTTTCCACATATTTCACAATAATTTCATAGGATATAACTGGGGGTAAAACTGAAAAGTTGGAAATTTTCTTCATTATAAAGCCACCTACAGGGTATCTCTAAAGAGCCTAAGTTTTCACACTTTTCTTTGTATCTCAACACCTTATCATGATTCTTTCTTACACATTTCTTGTTCACTCAATTTTGATGTGCAAGAATTTACTAGCATTCCAATGCCAATCCAGCAGTGCAAGAGAAATAAATCAACTCACTGACAGTCAACCCTCACAGCCAATGTGGCTGTACTAATACATTTGGAAATAATTGCTATTATTCTGTACCAGTGAAATAGATGCTAGTACATTGAAATGCAGCTGCCTTTTGAATAAGAAAATTAAGTTCACAAATCTAACTCACCACACCACCTTAGATTTAGAATGAGTATGATAAGACAGTTTGTGTGAGGTCGTTTTCACACATCGGAAGACGGTCATTACAAATTGGGGTGTCCAAGAGAGGATATGAAATTCCATGTTGTTCCAAGTAAATTTTAGGAAAATGTGCAGTAGTGTTGTACAGTAGAAATATGTGCACTCCAAATGTGAGCCACACATAAAATAGTAACTATTCTGTAGTCATATTTAAAAGAATAAAAAGAAATGGTGAAATTAAGTAATGTATTTTAATACATTTAAAATTCAAAACACTATCATTTCCACATGTAACCAGTACAAAAGTTATTCCTACCTGTTCTGCATTGTTTGTACAGAGTTTTTGAACTGTAGTGTGTTTTGTATACTCAGAGCACATTTGAAGTGCTTAATATCCACTTCAGATAATACTGCACAGTGTAGAGATCAAACATTTCCTTTCTTTATGTCCTATTTTTATCCCCTGTTCTCATTCAAGATTTACACTCAGTTTTGCCGTCACTTTATGTCAGAGTGGAAAGATCAATCTTTTTGCAATTCTGTGTCACATAATGATTTGGCTGGAACCTGTTCCATATTTCTGTCCATAAACAAAGACAGACATGATGCTCTGAATATGCATCCGCCTTCATAAAGGCCATTTTATATGGCAACTTCTGGCTGCCAGGAGTATTCATCCAACTGCTGAATTTCCCCATATTTCTTCGGAGGGTTCTGAACCTCAATCCTCCATCCCCTCTGTGCCCCAAATCAAATTAGTAATCTATTTTGTCTGCCACCTGCCACATTTTTTGACCAGGCCCCTGTTTTCTATATGACACAGGGTGCTTTTATTTTAAGTGAAAAACCCAGCTGCAGATTCCATCAGTTTAAGATGTGCACTGGAAGGCGCAACAAGGACCAAGGTTCTGCCTTTTTCGCTAACTCGCAGTCCTGCTTGTCTCTGCCAATACTCCTTGTAGAAAAGCTCTGTGTCGGTATGAACAACAGTTGGAGACTTGTGGGTCCCAGCTCACCTGTGAAAGAGATCTCATCTCCCCAGCATCCAAATATCAATCTGCTCCTGGCTCTATTAAGTTGTTTGTGCATCAAGCAAGTGGGATAAACCCAGTTGGCCAGGTACTCAAAGAATGTGACGTCTCCCAAGTGGCCCCTCAAACACATATGAAACCCCAAAATGAGTATAGTGTGCTTGAAAGAGGCCTTCCCTTGATCTAATTAATTGGTCAAGACAAAATACCTCAGGAGAATCCTTTTCTATTATCTCAACACAGAGCGATTCTAACTGCCCTTTCTCCTCCCTGAAATAAACTTATGTTAAGTTTATATTTTTAATAGGAGCCAATGTGTTCTTTGTGTGTGTGTTACTTATATTTTACTTATTCTCAGGGTTCCTGCCCTGAGCCTGAGTCAGCCATATAAATGTGTGCCATATACTACATTAGCAAAGATTACCAGAGTAGAACTAAAGAACATTTTGGGTTTCAAGTTTTAAAGTTGCGGTCCAAATGTAAAACAGAAAATATTTCATAATTAATCTAGCTCATTGCAGCATTATTAACAATAACCAAAATATGGAGACAAACTAATTGTCCATCCATCGATGGATAAATGAGTAAAGAAACTGTGATTTTATACACACACACACACACACACACACACATATAAAATGATGTAATGGAATCATACTTGTCCATATAAAAAAATAAAATCTTGCCACTTGTGACAACATGTATGAATGTTTAGGGCATAATGCTAAATGAAGTTAGACAGAGAGAGACAGATACCATATGATTTCACTTATATGTGAATCTAAAAATAAAATAAAGTAAATACCGAGAACAGATCGGTGGTTGCCAGGGAAACAGCATGAGGGTGAGCAAAATGGTTGAAGGTGGTCACAAGGTACAAACGTCCAGAGATAAAAGAGAGAGCCCCTGGGGATGTCATGTATGGCACAGGGAATATAGCTAATAACTCCGAAAAGTTCTCCTTAGGAGAATTGTAACTACGACGGATGTTAACTACACGTAGCACAGCCCTGACCACTTTGCACCCAAAGATCAACTCATTATGGTGTTTACATGCAATTAATAGAACGTTATATGTCAATCATACCTCAGTTGAAATAAGGGCCCTGTGGGGTGGTTGCCAGGACTCAGGGCCTGCGCAGGGCTCCCCCTCTACTGCGGGGATGGGGGGGGGGGTCTCTGCCGCACGGGCCCCAACCCGTCCCAGGTGAGCAGCACAAACCTGGCAGCCAACACGCCCTTCACCCACAACTTCCTCCTCACTCATAGCCTTTTCAGGAGCCACCTGCGCCTCGCGTCCATCCCCTGCTTCTGGAACTCTCTAGAAACAGAGCACAGGTGGGCCCAATCACCAGTGCTCCCGGGCTGGGGAGCCGCGCATGCGCACAACCTCTGGGCTGCTCGAAGCAGACTCTCAGCTGCAGGTGGTTGTCCGCGGAGCGCCCAGCAAAGGCTCTGCTGCCCAGAGCCGCAGGTTCACAGAGATGCCTCTCGGGAGAGGCGGGTGTCTGCTGGGGACCTGTAACCCCACAAGTCCCGGCTCCGGGAAGGCTGCCTGGATCTGGTTAGTGGAGGTTCCAGTAGATAAGTGGGCCCAATGGCAGCTGCAAACTTCGGCGCAGCCCGCCGGCCAGTATCCCTGAAGGAGGAGACGCTGCTGTCAGCTATGTTTTCCAGGGCCCCAAGGCAGGAGCCTCTCTGGATGCTTCTTCCAGGTTCTCCAGGTAATGCCATCGCTCCTGTAGACTTCTGTCTGCACTGGAAGTCAAGGTTGGTGCCGCCCAGTGGGTTCCTGCAGGGAGGAGTTTGAGGACCTAGTCCTGCTTCACCTGCAGGACATCACGGGCTCTGCACATTGTGAAAGTTCCCCTTTAAGTCACAGTGTGAAGCCAGAGGGACGTTGTGTGGACCCCTTTTTGGGTAGTGAGAATGGCTTGGTGGCATTTATCTTGAGAGGCTTGGTTGTGGTGGTTACTCTTGGTTAGTCAGCAATCGTCTCTTCTCAGCTTCTGGAACAGCAGAGGGTTGTATTTGTAACACACTCAGTGTGAGATGTGGCCTGTAACAAAATAATAGTAAAATTAAAGAAGTTCGCCCTGGCTGGTGTAGCTCGGTGGACTGAGTGCAGGCCTGCGACCCCGAGGATCGCGGTTCAATTTCCAGTCAAGGCACATGCCTGGGTTGCAGGCCAGTTCCCAGTGGGAGACACATGGGAGGCAACCACACATTGATGTTCCTCCCCTTCCCTCCCCTCCCTCCCCTCCCCTTCCCTCCCCCCTCCCCCCCATAAATAAATAAAATCTTTAAAAGAAGAGATTAAATAAGGGTAAAAAAATCCTTCAGTTGAATTTCTTAACTTATTTAACTTCAAATCCTCTTTTCTTCCTTGAGAGAGTCCAATTTTTGTCATATTTTTTGAGAAAACTTTATTCCAATTTCTGAATATAATGACAATGATTTTCTAACTTTCTTATTATAAACATATTTTAAAGTGACCATCTCCAAATGTTAACCTCTTTTTCTCCTTAAATAATCTTTCCCCAATAATTTTTCTTTCCTAAAATAGCCTAGATCACACTTTTCAACCTTCCCCTACTTTCTGACTTCCCTCTCCCCAATGCATGAAAAAGCATTAACACTAAATATTTAAAAATTGCTGGAAACCTTGCACATTTTCATTCGCATACCTAGATGGATGTTCATGGAGCGTTAACAGTAAGGTGGTTTCACTTGGAAGTTCTTGTCAGCTGTTAAATTAGCTATAATCTCTAGAGATTTGGGGGACAAAGAGTTTAAGTAGGCTTTTTAAAAG
Source organism: Sturnira hondurensis (assembly GCF_014824575.4). Taxonomy (NCBI): domain Eukaryota; kingdom Metazoa; phylum Chordata; class Mammalia; order Chiroptera; family Phyllostomidae; genus Sturnira; species Sturnira hondurensis. The sequence continues at coordinate 11,659,740 of NW_028091156.1, forward strand.
CTGAGGGGGAAAAGAAAGCATGGGCACACAAGTCATTCCTTTTGACCTTAGAAAAAATCTTTGCAAGTTGTATCATGAAGTCTGTCATAACATGAACAACAGTTAAAAGAGCATTTATGACCCCAAGTGACTTCTTTTGTAAAAGGGAGTCCATTGTCTGTTCTATGTTAATTACCCTTTGACTTGCTTGCCACATAGGTGTGCTTTTTATTCTGTAGAATTTCTATGTCTGAAATGGAACATTTAAAGAAAATCTCAGACTCAAAGGTGTTTGAATTAAATCCATTTAAAATGGAGAAATTGATCGTGTAGGAAAATGAATAAAGACTATACGACTCACTTACATTTACACCACATAATGATTCGTGTAGTTAAAGGTAAGTCTTTGTCTGTCTCCTGGGCTGCCGCCTATTGGATTTCTACTAAATAGAATTTTATTTTCTATACTTAGTTATGGAACTGCCGGCAATCTATTAGTATTGCTTTGTTCTCAGGGAGTGTCTTTGTCTGACTTCCCTTGAAAATAGAGCTTAAAACAAAACTTAGTGCTGATACTGTACTTATTGTGTGGATCATCCCAGGGCAGGAGAATGGGTGACAGGAAGTAAAGTGGAGAAAGCTGGGAAGCAAATACAAAGTGATGGGTGTCTGAGCTATTAATTATTGAGGCAGGCTCATTCTGACACTGTGATTGATATTTACCCTCTGGTTTCTTGTCTTCCAACTGGTAACTTGGCAGGTTTGGGTTGCTGGCTGGTGGGGTGCCCCAGAATTTCAGCATTGAGGGGGTCTTCCCTCCGTTGGATTGTAGTTTCTGCCATTACCCACTGGTTGTCACATGACACACTAAGTGATAGCTCCAGGTAATCTACTGGACTCATATTCCTCTGCCTAATTTTGTATTTAAAACCCTAGATCTATACTGCAATTCAGAAAAAAAAAAATACAGCAGCCAGTAGTCTAACTCCTTTTTACCTGTAGATAATGGGAGCCCAACCTGCCCAATCGGTATTTGCACCTTTCACCTTCCAGGAAGTGTTTTCGTACTACGTCCTGTGTCACGAAGGTTCAGTGCTAGGACACAGGACTCCTAATCCAGCACAACCTAATGCTGGAGGTATTGGAATCACGAGTGGCGAAGTGGGCCTGCAAAGTCCTCCTTTGATCGGCTCTCCTGGATGATCTTGGGCTGTTTATAGTTAGTTCAGCACAGAGTCTGTGTCCCAGAGGGCGGGGCCCCAGTTGGGCGGTGGTGTTCAGAAGGCAGGATGTCGGAGGTCAGAGTTCAGTTGGCTGTTTCTCCCTTTGACCAGGAAGGCTGCCTCTGCCAGAGGTGACTGCAGCCTGTGCTCTGAACCAGCTGCCATGCTTTTTTTCTTTTATTTACCCAAAGTTTGGGTGCTGGTCTCTCCACTTCCAGCTGTTGTAGACAAGCCTCACACAAAAGCTTTTTAATGGGAAACCCATTCTCCAAATGAGTTTGTCTCCTGGTCTCCTGCCACGTTTTGTCCTTTTATTCCAACAAAAGAGAGCTTTTTCAGAGCTCTCAGGATTTTCTTACCAATGTGCCCTCGGAACTGCACTGTTCTAGCTTTTCAAGAATTTGTTGGGCATCAGTGATATTCACAGTGTTGAGACTGGATTTTTAATTTTAGCAGGTGTGTGTTCTAGCCTATCCTGGAAATAAATTGGTATTTTGTTCTTATTGTTGCTCTTTCAAAAATGATTAATGTGATTGCTGTTGCCTACACTCACCTTCATGCACATCCGTATTTTATCTCAGCGAGGAGTCTGAGTTTAATACTCTGCTTAAAAGTGCCCCTCTTCTCAGCATTATCATTTTAGTAAGAATCAAAACCTTAAATTAGAAGTGAGAAAGCAGTGATAGCAGAATTGACAGGATGGGAATGTTTCTCCTTCCTAGTACATTTAAATCAAACACCAGGCGGTTTAAGTTTCTTTTAATACCTGTGAGCAAAAGCCAATCGTTAGGTTTCTATAATTCAAAACTATTTATAGACTCATTCAAATTAAAGCAGCTAATGTTTTATATTATAAATAATTAATAATATAGTCTAAGACTATGAGTAGATAAGGAAATAGTATGTGCCCTAAATTGTATTTTCTTATATATTATGCAAAGTAGCTATGAGCTTAGGTTTATAAATATTAAAGGGGGCTGAACTCAGTAACTATGGAGAAGATTATATACTTGTTTTCTATGAACTTACATTTTAAATAAGACAATATTAGAAGTCATTTTTTATTTAATTACTTTAAATGCTTCTCCTAAGATTTATGAGGAATATTATCAGTATTTAATCAAAATAAACATTTGGGAAAGTTTTGGGAGGAACATTTTCATAAGAAGTGAAGTCAGGAATCTGTCAATAACATAGGGCTTCATGAATAATTTTATTTTACAAGAAACAGCTTAGAAATAATCAGTGCTGTATCTAGAAATACCATGTGAGGATTAAAGAATTATATGCATTTTTGGTGAAATTGTTTTCCTTGTTATCTAAGTAGATGCATGTGTTTCAATAAAATTGGAATAAATGTCAAAGTATTTGCTACTTATTTATGATTTTTATTTTATCTTCAGGAAAAATTTCCCCATATTTCATACTTTACTTATAAGTAACAATGTATGCCCATAGTGAAAAAGGAAATATTTTATTGAGGATTCTGATAAAAAGCATAATGATGTAAATATTTTTATAATCCAAATACTTGTAAATTGCAGGGGGAAAAAAGACTAAAATAAACTGGAAAAGTGGTCATTCTGGACCTGCACTTGATAGCATTGTTTCCATTAGCAAAGGGAGGTCAGTTGACCCATACACTGCAGGGATGCGATTTGGACTAAGGGGGTTTAACCCTAGCCTCCTGCTATTTCCACATAATGTATAGCGACTCAGGTAAAACTATGTGAACAGGAACATCCCATGTGCCATAAATCAGTGGTATTGATTTCAATTATGTCTGATTTCTGCCTTGGGGTTAGCAGCTTAGTGATCAGGCCCGAGTTAACCATTAAATATGATTTTACAGCTCCCTGCTCACTCTTTCTCACATGTTCCCATGGTACAGTGGTGACTTCATCGATGATGCCTTAGAAAGTCTCTCTGGCTTAGTTACTCCCCTGAACAAAGAAGCAGAGGTCTCCAGGATACTGTCCTTATGTAACAGAGGTCTGTTGGGAATAATCCGGGTCAGATAGAAATATTCACAGCATCCGCCTTCCCTGTAAAAATGCTAAAATCTGTGATTCATGGCATAACACAGGAAGCTCGGGACAGGGGACTTCCTTTGTATGACTTCAGGGTGGTTCTGCGGGAATGGCCTAGGTCCGTCGAATATATAACAAAAGTAGCCTGTGTTGAGTTGTATTCTCCACAGTCTCTTCCAATGCTAACGTGCGAACGCTGGGCACCAGGTCCTCCCCACCCGTGCTGGTATTTATGAGGCACACATCAATGTTGTTTAGCCAACTGGCATAAAATACTCCATGCGTTCTGTTTGGAGGCTTTGTGTTTTGTTTTGTTTTTAAATCTTACTTTGTTCTTGTATGTGCTTTAACCCAAACTTACTCACATGGCTTATTCTAAGCAGAGGAAACGTGCTCTAGAGGCAGAATTATCTGTATCTTTAGTATCAATACCAGGCCACTCATACTCAGGTTCAGTTTCTGCACACGGAAATAAATAGCATGAAGCAGTGGGTTTCTTCCCTCAAGTTTCAGACAGCATGACTTGTAGATGCTTGAGGTCTGCTCATGGAGGGGTGAGAAGGATCTCTAAGTATTTTTGAACAATTCACCTGCACTATTAACCTCAACAAAAAGAACCCATTTTTATAATCCATATGGTTATTTAGCAAGCCCCTAATTCCATAATTGGATAGCCATTCATTTTACTAAGCGTGTTAGCAAATCTTCTAATATCAAGCACATAAAAACACAGCTGAAGCATATGAAGTAGCCGCCCCTGAAAGATGTTCTTTCTGCTTAGAATCTTAGTAAACTCCCTAGGGATACAGGCTGACCTAATGCTTTCCTGGTGGCACATGGTACAATATATGCTCCCCCAACCCCCAGCCAGTAAAAGGGCATTTTTGAATTCAATATTTGATCATCGGTGATGCGCTCCCAACAGGGCAGAAATGGAAACCTGTTTTTCTTCAACCTGACCTATTTGAGGGAAAGTCACAGGCACCATCTTTCAACATCAGTATGCAAATTTCAAACACAGAATTGAGTGCGTCAGGAAAAACTATATATTCTGTTTATGCTGAGTTTCAAAAATAGCTTCCATTTCTCATTTCAGGATGAGGCCGTTATAAAAACTGGTCAGTTAGAATTAAGACTCTGTGACTTAAGCGAATCTGCAACTAAAGTATTCGTTTCAGGCCTTTGAGGCAAAGAGAAGTCCTACAAGGGGGACGACAAATGCTTCCTTCTTGGAAACTGTGGGTTTCTTTGTATTTCTACCAGAGGCCAAGGCTGCACCCACAGGTGAGGGAGAGGGCAATTCACGTTTTGCAGAGATAGGCACGGAATCCTGGGTTTCTTTCTCCATGGTTATAATCCCGCATGTCCATTTACTGAAGAGATCAGGAGCTTGGGGACCAAACACTTGCAAGCAATACCTAAATTCATGTAATGACAATAGCTAATGTTCTGTATCCGTGGAGAAAGTAAGCATGCCTCTTGTTAGCTCCTTGAGTCATGGCAGGGGTGGGAAAAGGAAGTCCTCAATAAGGCAAAGATATGGATTCATTTCCATACATAAATTAATAAACATGTATGATGCCTATCATATTTAGGTGTAGGTGTATGTATGTATGGCATTCTTTCTGAAAACTGAGGATATATTTAACAAATATTTTCAGGGGACTCTGGAGCGTTGCTGACATTCCCTGACATTGATGATGCCTGTGTATTTTACCCCAAGCAAGAAATTTAGACTTTGTGGGGCTCAATTTTCATTTCAGTGAGATTTCAAGGGAGGAAGTCATGGGTCTCCGAGGTCACCCAGCTCTAGTGTTCTTTGATTTTCCTTATCTTCAATTTAAAACCTTAAAAAAAAATTTGTGCTCTTTGTAGATTATCATCAATGGCTGAAACCCTGAGGAAAAAATAAGTTTTGGGAGGCTGATATTCCTTGATAGCTTTGCAAGAGCTTGCTTCTTGGAGAGCTGAATTTCCCGAACATCCAGCAGGAAACTATTGTACTTTCAGGCCTGCCTTAAAGCCAGATAACACTTTGCCACTCAGAGAAAGCAGGAAGGCGACAGATGGAGGCATGTGATTTTAATTTATCAAATACTGTTCATACCCTCAGTGACAAATGTAATTTTTATATGATAATACTGTAAGTCACTGGGGTTTTTTTATGGCTACCATTGAGTGTATGTCCTGTTTGTCCCTGTGCGAACTTGCAATTTATGAGATTGTGCTTCCTAAAAATTATTAATATTTTGGATTAGTAAGCAGTAAAAAAAAAAGTGAAAAATTCACTACTGAAAATGCCCTCAGTTTGGCCCATGTTGTTTTGTACTTAACAATTCAGTGGGGTTCATGGCCATTGCCTGAGCTGTGGCGAGTTGGGCGGAACAGGCTGTGGATAGCCTGCCCATGTGTCTTCTTCCTCTGCTCTTTGTTACCAACATGAGAGAGATGAGTTCTATCATAGTTAAAGCTACTCTTTGATGAAGCTATCTTTTGGTATAAAAATCTCATGGTAGTTTCTTTATGCAGAATATATCACATTTTGGTTTGTCTTTATATCCAGGATTTAATTTTTTTCTGTATATTTCATTTAAGTTTTTAAAAACAAATTGCTATTTAAGAAAGTTTTTAAAAAACTTTAATTTTATTTTTGGTGTAAACTTGTGGCTGATACATTTCATATTGACACTATTTTCTGAAAAATTGGTGAAATATTGAGTAGGCCATTTGCAAATCATTATATTTTCAGTATTTCTACTTTTCACTTTTAGTTAACTTGAAGGAATATATTATAGTCTAGTGTCCTATATTGAAACTTTTGGTCATACTGTATAATTTGGAGTTAATGAAAATATAAATTTCTGGTTCACTTGTGCATCATTAAAGCTGACTTTTTAACCTCTAAAATGTGCTAAGGGACCAAGTTCTGTGATGAGAAAGACATTTTCTGTCTCAAAGGTTTAATCTTCCATTCTGGACTTATTTGTATTCAAGGCAACTAGGCAAAGTCTCAATGTTTTTTCCATGAACTGTCCATCATTTGCATTACAGGAGTAGAGAAATAAACAGGAATCTGGGGCACGCACCAAATCAATTAACCAAACAAACCATGCGTGGAACTCAAAAGGTGTAAACTCCAAATGCTAAAGAGTCATTCAACTAAAAGGGCCAGCAGATTGCTAACATGATAATTATGTATTTTTCATGAACATATTTTTATTATGGCCTGTTAACCTGAGGGTCAATTTGAGTGTTGACGGAGAGAAATCTGAGGATTCTGGTGCATATTTTTCAGTTTTTTAAAGTAAAAAATACGACTTTCTTAGATCCATTTTTATGCTCAAACTTCTCCAATGCAAGAACAGTCTCTGTAAAAGAGTGAAGTATAATGGAATATTGTGTGATGATTTGATCTTTATGATTCTCAAGTCCAACAATTAAAAAATAAAACTTTAACACATGGACAATAACTAAGGGTGGGGGGCAGAAAGGGGAGGGAGGCGGGGAGCATGGGGTGGGGGGCGGGCCGGGTTGGGAATATAAGACAGAAACCTGTACTTGAACAAGAATTAAATAAAAAATTATATTTAAAAAAATAAAAAAATAAAAAATAAAACTTTAAAAGCACCTATACATTTGAAACTATTTAATACACATAGAAGTGTTGGCAATAACAAGGTAGAATTTTGACTATTTGAGTATTTCTGAATGAAATTAATTCTTTACTATGATTTGCTGCCCAGAATGGTATTATTAAAAGTAGAAATTTTGGCTCTGGTTGGGTAGCTCAATTGGTGACGGCATCATCCTGATATACCAAGGTTGTGGGCTCCACCCCCTGTCAGGATACATGTAAGAAGCAACCAATGGCCCTAGCTGGTGTGGCTCAGTGGATTGATAGCCAGCCTATGAACCAAAGGGTCACTAGTTCAATTCCCAGTCAAGACACATGCCTGGGTTGTGGGCCAGGCCCCCAGCACGGGACGCATCAAAGACAACTACACATTGATGTTTCTTTCTCTTTCTCCCTCCCTTCCCCTCTGTCTAAAAATAAAATAAAATGAAATCTTAAAAAAAACTTTTTTTAAATAAAAAGCAACCAATGAATGCATAAATAAGTGGAATAACAAATCAATGTTTCTCTCTCTCAAGAAAAGATCAGTAAAAAAAAATCCAAAACATTTGCTTTAAAAAAACCTCTACAATTTATTCAATTGTCCTAAAATTTAGTATTAATTCATTTATATCAGTTTATATGGTGGATGTGTCTTTGTCTTTGTACTATAATCTTGTTCCAGACTTTCAGTTGTTAAGCTTTATATATCAATGAACGAATAGAAGAAAATCAACTCTGATGTCAAAAACTTAGCTGTTCACTTTAGTGCTTTCTTGGCTGGATTATCACATTGTAAGTATGCATTCACTAGTGTGCACTGTGTGATACTGGATGAATCAGACACTGTAAATCTAGCCTTGACTAAATATTTTTCTTCTTAACTGTCCTCTAAGGGACTTGCTCAGAAATTAGTAAGTGACCTCTGCCTCCAGCTGATTCATAGGGGTTATTAATTGGCCATGAACCTAGTAAGTTGCCAGCAAAATTCCCCAATACACTTGCAAATTTGCTCCTCCACTTAACTAGGATTCAGGTTTCTGAATAATACAGTAAGCTCTCAGTTCAATAAATTATTAATAAGGATATCTTGTTAATAGTAAGAATATCTTATATTTGAGATCTCTTTCAGCCAAAGTAGAAATAAGTTCCCAATTTAAAATAAAAGTTTTCCAGAGGCATGCCTTCCATGATATTTCACATTTGACCTTTGCAACATTTTACCGAAGGCTGGATAAGAATGACTACCTTTCATTTCCCTTTAACATAAGGATTAAACCAACCAACCAATTTCAATGGCTGAAACTGATTCCATCACATTCTTTCTCCATCCACTTTTTTGTTCAGATGAACAGGTTGTGGCACTACCCATCATTCAGTATTATTCATTTTTCCCTGCCATCACCGATGTTCAAGTTCACTGTTAAGGATTTCTAAAACATCACCTGAGAGATCAATCCCACTGTGATTTCTAAGCTGAGTCTTCAGGTGGAGGTAAATTATCAGGGCCATGAAAAAGAAATAGGCTTCTGAACCGAAGATTCATTTATTTGAATATTTTCAATTTCATTGTTTGTGTGCTACTGCTATTATTTATTCCAGATTTATAACCAGTTGTGCACACTAGCTTGATTTTTTGGATTTCTGCCATATACACTTGTTATTTTAATACATTTGTGTTTGTCTGCCCCTACCTTAGCCTTGACATTATACTCAGTTTCTCCTGGTGTTTATCTCCAGTCCATTTATCACTACCTGGCTTTCTTTGTTATTCATTTAGCATGGGTCAAGCTGTGTAATAATTTATCAATTGCTTACTTCAACCATTGCCAGTCTTTGTAATTTCAGATGACTTTGAATTCATTTTTGATCAATTTATATAGTGATTCAGTAATTCCAAATTCTGAGAGTGACTTCTAGTTTGGGACCTTTTTTGATGTTCTGTCCATTCTGAGTGCATCCATTGTCCCGTTTATTTAATTATATTTTACTCTATATTATACTAAATACACGAAAGTGGAAATACAATATTTAAGTGTCCATACACAAGAGGAAAAAATTTTCAGCTCTCCATCTTGTTGAGAGGATTATTAAATAATGTGTGAACATATGTTAAAATCACCGAAATTAGTGCATCTTGAGGGAGAGAAACTTTGAGCTATTAAAATATACTTTTCTCCTTAAATATTTGTTCACGAATTTTATCATTCATCATTGGTCTTACCTATGGCAATGATTATTGTGGAATTCTAATGGTGATTTCTCTCTTCTTTATATTTAAATGTTACTATATTTTCTTTTTAAAAAGGTTGTATTTATTTAATTTCAGAGAGAGGAGAAAGGAGGGAGAAAGAGAGGGAGAGAAACATCAATATGTGGTTGCTTCTCATGTGGCCCCCACTGGGGACCAGACCCACAACCCAGGCATGTGCCCTGACTGGGAATCGAACCAGCAACCCTTTGGTTCGCAGTCTGCACTTAAGCCACTGATCTGCACCAGCCAGAGCCTAATGGTGATTTTTCTATGTCCCACATCCCTTCTGTATTTGTTACTGGAATTGTTCCGTGAGGAAGATTTGTCCTTTACGCTTTGTATGTATCAGACGGTCTCGCAGTTGTTGTACTAGTTTCCTCCTGATGCCTAGAAAATATTGCACAGATTTAGCAGTTTATCCAACATCCCTTTCTTACCTCACAGTGTCCCCATGTTAGAAGTCTGGGATGGTTGCTCTGCTCAGAGACCCACAATAAGAAAACGATGTCTATCCAGGGCTTGCTTTCTTTCCAGAGTAACTTCCAAGCTGACTCAGGTTGTTGGTGACTGTAGGACTGGATTTGCTCACTGGGAATCAGCCAGGAGTCATTTTCTGCTTCTAGAAGCCACCTGTTCCCCCAGATTCGTAGCTCTGGTCTCTGGCAGTGAGGTGGAATGGGGCTTCTCACACCTCGAGTCCCTCTCCTGCCTGCCTCCTCTTCTGCTCTCTTCTGTCTGAGCCCGGCTGGAGAGAAATCTCTCTACTTTGAAGGGCCCAAGTGATCAGACTGCAAACTGAGGGTCATCTTCTTAAGTTTCCTAGCCTTCATTTTGTCTGTTTATTTTGCCGTGAAACTTCACGATCCAGGCAACAGAGGTCAAGGGGAGCCCAGGTCCTCCCCTCTACAGTTACTGTTTCTTGGGTTTATAACCCAGTACTTTCATATTGTATTCACTTGCTTACATTTCTCTAATTCTTCTAAATCTAAGCTCATTGGGAGGTCTTTCAGGTTGATTCTTCTGTCTTTGTCATGTCTTGCTTCTACTCCTTTTTAAAATGGAATGCCCTGGACTCATTCAGTCTTTTTGCTGCCCAGGCCTGTGATAAGAGATTGTTATGAGCACCCTTGGATTCTTCTATTCTGAATTCTTTCACTCATTCTGAAAAAGCAAAAACAAAACAAAACAAAACAGAAAAGAGCAACCATAAAATGCCCAGTACCTGTAGCTAACACCCAAGTAGTGGACAGAGAATATTGTAATTTAATACTCTATGCAAACAAACAAATGGACACTCAACCTTCAGGGTCAGCTCCGGAGCCCACATCACATCACATGGACTTGTGAAACCAGAATAGGTTGATTCATGTGTAGGCGCCCACATCATCTTATCGCTACTTCATGGTTTCAAAATCCAGGTGGTCTCCTGACATTAAGTCCTTGAATATTGTCTGTCTCCTGGCCTCCTGTCTTTCTCCTTCAGAGATTTCCTTTGGATATCGTGAAATATCACATCTCTCAGCTTCCCTGTTCTGTTTTCATTTTTAAATATTCTATAATGTGTTTCAAGTCATAGATTTCAACCTACAGATTGAACTATTGCTTTGTCTGCTTAATCCGTCCACTGAGAAATTTTTGGTATTTATATATTTATTACCAAAATTTCAATTTTGTTATTTATCAACTATCAGTAAGGATAGAGATAGAAATAACAGGTGAGATGCTGAAAAACTTAATAAAATTAGTTTTACCCTTTATTGTACACATATATGCAAACTCTGGCACTGCTTAACTATGACTTCCCTCAAAAGAAACTATACTTCTAGTTTTTTTCCCAACATTCCTAATGAAAAATACACCATATGAGCTATATAATATGGGATCTTCATGTCAATAATTTGACAACTTTAGAATTTTGTCACAAACTAATTTCACTACATATTAGACTCACCAATCCCTGCATCCTACCTACCTCAATAGTGGTAGTTGTCATTTTAGACCCAAGAATGTTGGGTATGGAGAAGTTAACTTTCATGGATTAAAGAATAAGGAAAGTGGTACAGTTAGTATTCGAGTTCCTGGGGAAGGGGATCATGGTATCTGTTCTCTGAACCACTATTCAGCACTATCTCTATGGCAGGGAATAAATACTGGATTTCTGTGAGACTTTGTATTGTGTGGAAGAGCCATTGTGGTCCAAAGGGAAACACAAGAAAGCAAAGTGTAAGGCCTGCACCGACTTTGCCTTCCGTACCTTCTTTGCTTACTGGCAAAGTCTACTGATGCTTATTGAACCAAACACTACTATGCAGGACCCAACGTAGTTGAGAATCCCTACCATGCCATGTGGGGCATACAAAGATGAAGTCCATGTTCACTGTGGATTGTACTTAAAACATACAAATAAGAGGAAGGATGGAATAATAGTTAAAAAGGAAGATACAGTGGGTTTCTAAACTTGTTTCAGGTATCCATTTACTATGCTTTAAAACTTTTTTCCTGAAAACTTCTCTGACATTTGTGGATACATAAAACTCACTCAATTTAAAATCTTAACAGCACTTAACAGCTCTATAGGTTGTTTGTCAAACTTGTGTTAATTGTGGGGAGGTCTGAATCATGTTTATTCTCCCAATTACTGTAAGATCCAGGACCCAGGGACCACAGTTACTGCAATGTTCAGTTTTTATATCTTTTCTTATTACACTTACATGCCAATGAAATGATTACTTCAAAAATGGAAAGCCAACACTCATTTTCCTAACAACTTAGCCAGTGTCACATAAGAAGAGCCATACATTGTGATTGTAAAGTGTGCTTTCTCCCACTTTCCCACGTGGGCTTTTGCTTTATACAATTTGTCATTCTTTTTTATTCATTCATTCCAGAACATGAACCTCTGATTAACCTAGTATATTAATTAAAAAATAATGATTCCATAGTCTAGAGTGGTTATCCTGTATGTTTCTTAAACAAAAACTTATTTTTTAAAATTGAAGGATAAATTCCACCTTTACTAGTGTAAATGAAATGGAAGAACTTTGGAATGCAGGAAACTCTTCTTACATTTAGGATTATTTTTCTTAGGCCGGAATCCCCATATTGTAACTGGCAGAGCCAAGAGGGAACGATGGCTTGTTGAAACAGAATGATTTTCAGATTATGTAAATCACTTCCTGAGAGTACCTCACCTATGATATTAATATGGCAGATAAGGTTTATAATTATAGTATTTTGCCATAGGAAACAGAAATGCTTTGTTAGAGAAATTACATTTTTTCAAGTTATACTTTATTGCTATCATGTTTATGCCAATGTGGCATATGGTAAGAATTTTTGACTGACTGTAGGATTTGTAAAACCACTTACTCAAAGGAGAACCATGTGGGCTTATTGTTATATGCAGTGAAATGAATACACAAGGCAGGGTCCCATCACCATGTCTGTCTCAGACCACATCCAAGGTTAGAATGGAAGGGATTTGCTGAATTTGGGGATTCTGTTGTTACATACTGAACATTGACAGTTTTTAAAAAATCATTTCTGTGAGGTGAGCTCTTCTCTTACGTATCAGTGTAAACAAGTGGCAGAAAACAGAAGCATTCTGGGGAGAAAACGTGGAAATGGAGTTAATATAGGGAAGAGGGTCTTAGAAAATCAGTAGATGGCCTGTCTGGGTGAGAGTCTAGAACCATTTATGGGATTCATGACCTCAGTTTCAAAGGGTCAAAAAACTGGAAAAATGAAAAGGTCAGGCGTTGCAGGGGGTGAGGGTCAGGGGAGATGAATGGGCAGAGCACAGAGGGTTCTCAGGGCAGTGAAGATAGTCTGCATGATATATCAGGATGGTACCTGTCCTTATATTTTTGTCAAAACCCATATGTTTCATTCGTTTTTAATAGGCTGGGGTGGTGTGTCCGGGGGTGGGAGAGACTAGAATCTCTGCTCCTGAAGAGTCGCGCTCTCTCGATATTTTGCCCGTGTTAGGTTTTGTCGTCGTCTTACCACGGGTGATCTCGATGACTGAGAGGCATCTCAGAATGGTGCTCACCAAGCACTGTTGTCCAGGTGCCCTGTGAAAGAAATTTGAAATAAAATGTGTTTTGAAAATTTGAAATAAAACATATTTTTGTAGTATGAGATTTCTTTAAGTGATTTTATTTTTTATATATAATTTTTATTGTATTTTTCCACTCCCATTTCATCCCCTTAGCCACCCCCCAGCATCACCAACCTGTTCTCCATGTCTGTGAGTCCTTTAAAACCTATATTATTTTTAATTGGACATCTGAAGCTTTTGATAATGGAAACAGTTCCAAAGTATAGTTTCTGGGTGCCTGTGGTTATTGACTGTTCAAAAAGAAACCTCTGCTTTAGCTTAGGATACAGTCACAAGAGAGCTCCCTTGTCATGGAACAACATGAACAAAATATCTGAGAGCTTACTTGGCAACATGTCTAATTAACTAAGATCCAGAAAGTGACAAGTGTGTCTTGGGGGAGGAGGTGCCCACAGCTGCGTTCTTTCATTCTTGGCGGAGCCACAGAAGGTAAAAGGAACTCCCACGGGTTCAAGTAAGAACGCTGATGGGATTGATCAAAATTGTAAGATCTGGTGCCTGTCTAGCAACATGGTTGGAAATCCTTGGGAGGCCCAGACACCACAGGAATCTGTATGCAATTTCCAACTGTTTTTACAAAGATGTCCCATCCAAGAGGAGAACATTTTCTTATCTTTCTATAGTTTCTGAGCTCTCACTTTTTGCTTCATTTATTAGACATTTGACAGATATATAAGCTCACCGCGCCCTATTTTCTTTGTCTGTGCTATGTTGACCCTTAAATCTCAGCTGTCTTGGATGCTTTTTGAGGTTTTCGAGTGTCAGCATGTCAGGTTTTGTCTGGCTTTTGCAGTTGCTCTCGTTGTGGTGTTTGCATCCTCCTTGGCCACTGCCCTTAACAGTCTGAAAATTCTCAAGTCAAAAGGCACCTTGAAACATGTCTAGGGAGAAGTATATGAAATAGGTTGTGTTCACTTGGTTAATGTACATATTATCCTTAGAAGTGATTTTTTTCTTTGAGTAGTACTTTTTATAATTAAACCGATGCCTGATGTTATGTGCAAGCTGTTCCACTGGCCACTTTTCTGTTTCTGGGGGTCACGTCAGATGTGTGTCAGAACATCTGAGAATGTCAAAACTTGGAAAAGACATGTAGCTGGAGATGGACAGTTTGTGTGTTTTAGCTTCGTTATATTTTATATTTGAAAATCAAGTGAATCATGTGAATTTGGTCATAGTTGTTTGTATTGTCCTCATTTCAATTCAATTACTCATGCGGTTGTCTGTCAACATGCTAAATCGAATTGCCATTTAAGTTCAGTGAGATTGGATTAGTTCAGCATTATCATAAAAAGCAATTGCATAAAAGTCAGGAAAGCAGAGCACAGAAGCATAATTTGATAGACTCAAAGCAAACATTTATTTTTAGAAAAGTGACTAGGATCTCATTTTTTACATTTTTTAAATCATTTTTTGTTTATGGTATTTTTCCATTACCATTGATCCCCCCCTAGTGGGCCCCCCCCCCCGCCATAATCCCCACGCTTTTGCTCATGAAGAGGGCTTTGTAGTGACTGAGGAAGGAGAACACCCAGGGGCAGATAGAGCTGGTTATGTTTTCTACTGAGGAGCAAATGAAGCGAGATGCACTAGAAAGTCCTGGAATAAATGAAAGAAATTCATAACAGTGAGAGGTGCCTAGAAGCCATTCATAAGGTGGGCAGGGTTCTTTGCAGTGTATCATACTTTACCTGAAGGGCTTTCCTAAGTTGTGTGAAAATAATGGTGCATCTTAACAGTTGGTGACCTCAAATATTTGAAATGTTATTGATCTATAGTTTCCTTTGTGTGCTTGGTACATAGCACATTATACTTACCACAAACCAAATGAATACATTATCAGGTTTATAGCTTATATGCTCCAACTATGACTTTATCCTTATTGTTCTAACATCATGTATATTATAATTGTCTTATTTGAAAAGGTTAAGTGGTTAAACTTTTAAACATGAAGTTTTATGTAAAATTTACATTCTTCACTTTATAAACATTTGATAGTTTGAAGCCTATAAAGGGTTTAGATTAAATGACAGAATTTTTGTTTATTTTTATAGCAGAGGCATAAAAGTACAATTTTCTTTAGGTTACAGTCAATAAAATGCTAAAACAGCAATTATCAATGGGGTTCTTTGGTTGGAGAATTATCATTTTAGATAACAATGTGTTTTCCCATTAATTTTAACTATATAAAATCCTTTTCTATCATATTTGTTTGTATACTGTTTAAAGAGCCTTGGAAAAATGCAACAGATTTGATCTCAGGTTGTGGTTTAGAGAACAGGACTCTAGGAGATGAAGGTATGACACTGCCCAGGCGTTAAGAGGGTAGGGATCTAGTTTTAGGTTTTCCTTCCATGAGTAAAGTAATTTTGGACAAAAGCAGCCTCTTCAGGATTTCATGGGATCATCTAAAAACGGAGTCAGCTGATAACTAAGTTTAATAAACTAGTTGGATATGATGCTCTTTTATTATGACTAGAATACAGTTATTAAAATTCTTTCTATTTTACATGTCAGAAAATACATTGACCTTTTTTCCTAGTAAATAGTATGTTTGGGGGGAAAAGTAGTCTGAAATGACCAGTAATTGTTTTTAGTCACTTACTTGGGGTACTGTTCATGACTATAGGAATGTGGTAACCACGGTCAACTTCTAGAACAAAGATATGTCCGTTGCAAAATTGTATGATATTTCCACTTTAGAAAATATAAGAATCTTTACAAATTCAAAGGCTCTTTCACCAAGAACACATTATGCAGGAATCCTTGTATTTGTCAGCATGAGTTTAGATATAGTATTTGATCAAAGTTTACAAAAAATCCATTTTAAAGACTATTTTGTTTTTGTTTTGTTTTGTTTTAGGGAATTTCTTTTTTATTAGATTTTATTTATTTTTAAAGGGGAAGGGAAGGAGAGAAGGAGAGAAACATCAATGTGTAGTTGCCTCTAGAGCACCCCCCTACTGGAAACCGGCCTGCAACCCAGGCATGTGCCCTGACTGCAAATCAAACTGAGATCCTTTGGTTCACAGGCCCGCGCTCAATCCACTGAGCTACACCAGCCAGGGCCACAAAAAATCCATTTTAATATATTTTATTCCTTTTGACTGTCTTCAACTATTGTCATATAACAACTGATTAAAGTAGTCTTAGGTCTGTCCTCAAATGTACAGTCATCTATCTCATTAGTCTATCTCACTGGTCATGATACAGGATTAAAAAAAACACATCCTTCCTGAAATAATGAACATCAGTCATAAGGAACCATTCCATTGACTTCAGTGGGCTACTCTGGGGAGTTGAGACTGGCTTCCTTGCAATCCCGAATAGAGAGTTTGCTCACGCACAGTAAATAAACAAGAAAATTGAAGAATTATTTGACCTCAGCCAAACATCTTGAAAGCTGTGCTCTTTTATTTCAGTTCATCCCTGTATACATAAGTTAAGGCTACCACCCACTCCACCTTCGCCAGCATCTGTGTATGTTGAATCCAGAAGACCTAATTTGAATAACTTGTTCCTTGTTCAGGCTGAATCAAGCCACTACTTGATAAAACAAGCGTATAACTCCTTGATCAATATTGTGTAGAGTTGAACATGCCACAGTGGTTTTGAAATGTCTGCTTATGGTGAATTGTCGTGATGCAAGCTCACTGAAGTCAATCAAATACATGCATTTTTGAATGGTTTAAAGATTAGAGGTTTGCTACTCTGTTTTTTATTCCTTTTAAAAATGTAGGGGGGTTAGCTTAATGAAAGTTATTTGGGTGAATGGCAAATTGAATTCATTAATTGCTGCTCTCAAGCATGTGATTCATTTTAATCAAAATACAGTTCCTAATGGCCTTAATTTTATAGTCCTTTTGATAATGTAAAAACTAATAAGAACAAATAACTAAACACTTTAAAGAACTAAAATACTATATTAAAATAATATGTACACAGCACAACTTTACTCCATTTACTTAAAATACACCTCTGAGTAAGACCTCAAATTGAGATTATTAACCAATGATAGATAAAACACTACAAAAATGGCCTTCTTTTTTTTTTTAGTGATACTTTTCAAATGCAGCTTTGAGCTCTTCATTGCTTCCAATTGATCTTTGAATATAAAGCCTGGCTTCTATTCATGCATCACATTCCAATAAAACACTGCTGGATACAGTAAATTCCACGGACATTTTCTTCACCATTTTTATTGTAAGCAATAGAAAAGGGGGTGCTGAATAAGACTTGCGTTATACACAGTAATGACTGTGAAGACAAGGGCTTTGCAGCTGGAACACTGCCTTCCGTCCCTGTGCCCAGGGTGGCCCTTCACTTCCTGTCATCCCCGGGGCCATGAGTAAACATGCAGGGGCCCCGGGGGCAAGGAGCCAACTACTTTAAAGACAGAGCTGGGCTCCAGCACTCACTTACCACTTGCTGTCTGTCGTAAGCACCAAGTCACATCACTCAGTCGCCAGGGGTCAGTCTCATAATTGGACCTGCCCACAAGGAAAGGTGACACACGGGGAAATGACCGGTTAGCCAAAGGAAACTGGCCCTGCTCCGTGTCTTTAATTGAGGAACAGATAATGGGATGGGGGCGCACGTTGCTCTTCGCACAGGAGCCTAGGAACTGCCTTGGGCATTCTCCCATTAAAAAAACCACATGACTATACAAGAAATAATTACCGTATGGTTTCTCTAAAGAATTTTGATGTTTCAAGTCTCCAAAGTAACTTTGTGTTGGAGGGCCCTTCGGTGTGGGGGTGTATGGCCTGCAGGTCATTCCCAGCCCTCCACCCGGGGCTGTACTGCTGGGGATTCACGCAGACTCCCTGATCTGTGTGTGTCTGCATCCTCACCTGCATATTTCAAAGACCATGCCAACTTGCCCTTTTGGCTTTTGGAAAGATTAGGTGAATTGCTGTTTACATGTATGTCGGGACCATGGCCTCATGCGTGGGTTAGTTACACTGTGTCATACTACCTTTACCATCTCTAAGTGTTGATATCTGGTCTGATGGTGTGTATGCTCTCTAAGAATATAAATGTTTAATACTTTTGAGAACAAATCACTGCAAAAATATCTTTACATGAAACTCAAGAGGTGTGCAAAGATACATTTTTAAAATCTTTAAATTTTTAAAAATTTTATTTATGTATTTTTATTGTTGTTCATGTACAGTTGTCTCCATTTTCCTGCCACTGCTTCGCCCCCATCCCTCCTCCTTCCCCCCTCCATCCTTCCCCGCTTTGGCTTTGTCCATGGGTCCTTTACACATGTTCCTTGATGACCCTTTTCCTTCCTTTTTGATTTATGATATTTTCGACTTATGGTGGGTTTAGAGTGATGTAACCCCATCCAAAGTCAAGGAACATTCATATAATGAACAGTTAGGGCTTACTAATGACAGTACAAACAACCTGATACAAAAAGGGATGAAAGAGTAGAGCAAATACTTCCCCCAAGAAGTGACATGCATGGCAAGTAAACAAGTGGGAAAATGCTCAGTGACATTTGACAGAAGAAAATTAGAATCTCAATGTGATAGCACAAAACACCCACCAGATGTCTAAAATTAAGAAGATTGACTATCTGTTTTGAATATTTTATTTATGCTGGATATGATTATTAAAGTATCACTAAAGAGATACTGATTTTCTGGGATCAAATTATAATTATTTCTGTTTTATGACACAAAAAAGGAGAAACTAATGTGGGAATCATTAGAAAACAAAAGTCTCATAACCTAGGAATAAGTGCATTTATCCACTTTCTGAAGGTGTTCATAAATGAAGATGTCATTCCCCAAGAGAAAGGTCAATAGGAATGAACTCTGACTCCCTGGTGCGACCCTTCATTCAATATATGATCATAAAAATAACATCAGTTTATTTACACCGTTAATTTCTGCGGACAAACACTACAATAAAAATAAAAACACTCACAGTCCAGGAAAAGAGCTAATTAACTTTATTTTTATTCCTATCTCTAAGTATACACATTGGATTTATACAATTTCAGAGTTTTAAAGCCGAAGTTTTTCAATAGTGCATCAGTTGCCAGAATTGATGTGGGAAATTGGTAGGCAAGAAAAAAAATAGGAGCTGCAAGAAATCTCAATACACAGGCTTTTAAGTGAAGGCAAGTATTGTATCAGGCAGCACTGGCGTGTTTAAATCCTAGAAACAGCTATATAATCCCCAGTATCCCAAATTACATTCACTCCTATACTCCACATTTTTGCCAAACACTTCTCTCTGAGGAGAGCAAATGTGATTCAAATTTAAAAGATCTTGTTAGAGTAGAATCTTCGTAATTTGATAGAAGAGAATAAGATGTCAGTGATCCACAGGATAATCACAATAAATTTAGGTTGCAGGTGCTTTACTTATTTCTGTTGAGGAGAAGAAAGCCAATAATGTTCCTTTTTTTGTTTAGACGCTAGCACCGGAAATCCATTTATCATTGAGTTTTTGTCTCATGATCTTCAGGGATTAAACTCCAGGGACTGGGAGAGCAGTCATCACAGAGTTGTGTGATGTCTCTTGTTGCTCGACTGAGCACGGAGGCCTTAGGAACAGCACTGGGGGGCATCCGCTCTCTCCCCACGTACTTAAAAATCCCGTGTGCTCCCTGGATGCAACTCACAGGAAGGTTACGCTAGCAGAGCAAGGCAATTAACCTTTCCTGTAAATTAAATGTGCACACGTTTTGTGGAGGAGTACTTGCTTAGAATAAGTTCCATCATTTGCAGAATGCATGAGACAAATAATTTTCCAAGAGAAGTTGGGCAATTTGAAGATTAATCACAGGTTTACTTTATCTGTTTTGGGGGAGCAACACACATGTGTGTGCATATACATGTTACTGTCACCTCTATCACAGTTCAGCCAGCACACATTCTTCTCAGGAAATGTGGCTGAAATATCCATTGATTTTTATAGAAGGCATTTATATTTTTAATAAGTTTTATTAACTTCTTTTTTCAAAGAAATTTGTCATCATCAATTCAACACATTTACCGAACACCTTTTTGATTACATTACTGTGGTAAGGACCCAACATGAGATTTGCCACTGTGTTAATAAATGTGTAAGAGAAGGATAATGTGGTGGTAACTATAAGCACGATGTTGCACAGCTGACTTCTAGAATTTATCATCTTGCATAATTGAGACTTTCCATTGGCGCATAAGCAATTTCCTCCACCCTACTCCCCCAGCCTTTGGCGACCACTATTCTGTTCTGTTTCTAAGAGTTTGACTCTGTTCAGTGTCCCCAAATGAGTTGAACCATGGAGCTCGTATCCATCTGTGACCTGGCTTACTTTAGTTAGCATACCGTTGTTCGAGTGTCATCCATGTTGGAGCATATTGCAGGATTTCCTGCTCTTTAAAAGCTGAGTAATATTTCATGGGGCACATGTATCCCATGGTCTTCACCCACTCATCCACCAGTGGGCCTTGCAGAGGTTCCTTGGCTGCTGTGCGCACAGTTGCAGTGAACGTCACAGAGCTGCTCTGTCTCTGAGACCCTGGTTCCAGTTCTCCTGGGTCTGGAAACGCACAAACGGCTGGATTATTTGATTGTTTATTTTTTTTAGTTTTAGGTCTTGAGACGCCTCCATATTACTTTTCTTTGCTGCTGTGCCATTTTGCATTTCCAGCAGCAGTGTACAAAACTTCCAGTTTCTCTGCATCCTCACTCATATTTACCTTTTGTGTGTGTTTCACGAAAAGCTGCTCTAAACACCTGTGAAGTGATAGCTCATTGCACTCCCCATCTGTATTTTTCTGGTGATGAGTGATACCAGTATCTCACATACCAGAGCTGGGACTGAAGCAGGAACGGGCCTGCAGACACACGTGTGTGTGGGGGGGGTTGGTTACCTCTACGGCGGGGAGCTGAGTGTGGGCCCATGGGGCAGGGGAATTTCCTGTTGATGCTGTACGCCTTAGAGTACTTTGACTACTTCTTTCAACTTACTAAGTTGTTTAATGTGTTTTTCTTATCTCAGTATATCTAAATACTGTACTACTTTATCTATACACATTTATATGTAATTTGATGATTTTTTGTTTTGTTAGGCTTACTTTTCCTTTTCTTCTCTCTCCTGTATACCCTACTCCTCTGTCCAGGACCTGGGTATGTCCCTACATCATGATATTAATATTGTGACTTTCAGTCAAATACTGTGCTGTGACTTTGATAGCTATTTTCCCTGTAAGCTCTATAGCCACCCCCCTCTCATTTTGTTGCGTTTAGTTTTCTATGTATGTACCTATTATTAATTCTTGGAAACTCCCCTATATAAATGTGAAACCCATGAAATTACATTTTCTATAAAATCTAATAAACCAGAGAGTCTATCAGGTTTTGTTTTTTCTCAGGGACATACTCTGGGGTTCTCTCTCTTTCCTGTTAGACCCAGACTGGCTGCCCTCCTGGTCTGCTTCACGCACATTCTCTCAGGATCTCCATTTCTCTCCCTTTGTTTCCTGCCTCCAGTATCTTCTTGGCTCGATTAAACAGAGTCTTTTGTAACTGCCCAAGAAAGTGATTGTGGGTGTAGTTTCAGAGATGCTGCCCATCTGAAAATGTCTTTATTTTAGACCCACACATGGCTGATCTTTTGGCCAGCTAGATAACTCTCAGTTGAAAGTACATAATTATCCTCAGAATATTAATTTTTTATGACACATGTACACCATACAACACACACATGCTTATATTCATATGCACAGTTAACTGAACTTTGACAAAAGCATCAAAATACGCAATAGGAAAAGGATAATCTCTTTAACAAGAAGTGTTGGGAAAACTGGATATCCACATGCAAATGTGTAAAAGTGGGCCCATATCTTCTACCATAATATTTATACAGAGCCCACTAGGTGCCCTGTGTGTGTAAATCTCTCTGACAGTGATGAACACGTCGAGATTTTTTCCTTGTCCTGCAAAATTGCATATTTTGTATGTTTGCATCTATGCTCTGTTGACAACACTTAGGATAGATTGTCTCTTGCGTATATTTGTGTAAAACATACTGATTTGGCTACATGAAGCTACATACACACACAATTACTTGCCTGCATGTCAACATTAGTTATTGGTTAACTATGTGTTACTCCACACTCTACCTCTAACCAATAAGTGTACTTTTTTCAATAATTGAATTATAGTGCATAACACAAGTTGATTAATTGAAATATATTGATTCATTAAAATATGTTCATTGGTAACCTGGCTTTATTGTTTTAGATATGCTAAAATAACAAAGCTTGATAGCATCATTCTTCAGTGATAAAGGAAGGCCTACCCAATGAGTGACATTTTATTTTTTCTAAATGAACTAGTAGTGATATAAATAAATGTAAGTGGGTAAAGAGGGAGGTTACATCGCTTATTTCAATTGATGAAAGGAGTTTTTGTGAAATATCTAAATCAAAACATCCTTTCAATATTGTCTCTGAAAATAAAGCCATTGAACTTCATCATTATTCATCCAAAAGGAAAAAGCACATAAAGGTAAAGAAAACATTATAAATTATATTATAACAGTGCCTATTACAGAATAAAAGTTCTTTCTTATATATTAATAATTTAAAAATGCTTGTGGAAATTCAGAATAGTTATTGAGATGGCAGCTAGAAGTACTAAATTGTCTTTCTGTAGAACACAGCGGCGTAAATCATAAGATGTGTGGAACACCAATTAATAGTTGTTAATTGTGCAAGAAAAAAAAATTGTCCTGAATGATTTCGAGTCATCAAAGGGCTGGAATTTGATTTCCTATTGCTATGGAAACTATACACCCACATCGTGGACTAAGGGATTATTTATTAATATGTGCAATAATTAGCGTAGAAAAAGCTAGCTCGTTTCTGGTGTGACTTGATACTTCTCTAACCATGTAAAAACCAGGTAATCTTAGAAATATGAGAAAGGAGAATCAGGGATGGGTATGCCATACCAATACAATGATCTGACCTTCGCAAGACAGCTTACATTTTCTATGTAAGATATTTAATGCATTGCGCATTCACAAACCTGAACGATAACACAGGGATCCTTTCAAATTAATATTTATTTTTTCAGGGCTATTAAAAATACATTTGTTCCATTTCACTTCATTCATTATTTATCTAGTTCTTTTGAGTACTACATTTTATCTGCTTTCTAAAACTGCACACATCTACTTCGAAGACAAGGAGTTAGAGCAATGGACATGTGCTTGTTTAAAGTAATATAATGCATACACCATGGTGATGAGGTCCCTCAGTCTCACCTGTGGGTTGCATTTCTCTCTGGAGTTCAACAGGTCACGGTCATCAGAGAAAACGCGAAACAGAGGCATAGTGACTCATCTCTGCTACATCTTGTAAGCTCCACATCTCATTTCCTGTTTTTGCAAGATGTCTGCGGAGAAGTCTTTTCTTTTTCTCAGACCTGCTTATTTTAACTTTTCTATTTCCTTTGTCTTTTCATTTACTATTTTTATTTTTTTTACCTTCCAAAATGCCTTTTCTATCTACTTGGGAATTTTTTAATCAACATATTTTTTAGGGCACATTCCAGTGGCATGCTTGCCACATGTAGTTAGGTAGTATGGTTTTATAGTATACATCATAGTTCAAGTAATTTTAATTTTTCATGGTGAACATTTTTCAAGAAATGTTCACCATTATCTGGAAATAAGTGAATTATGAAATTTAAGACCAAGTATACTAGCTTACCCAATATAATTATATCATAATACACTGGTCATGTTGCCCTATAACTTGAAAGAAACCTGTAGTAGAGTTAATAAAAGAAATCATCAGGGAGGGAAAACAATACATATTTTACATTTAATGACTATTTTATTCTTTACCAAAAAAGTGAAATTGCTATTTGCAGAAAATTATTAACTCCTAGCCAAAATTAATATTGCTTAAGAATAAAAACAATACAGAACTAAGTAAATAAACAATCTTTTTTAGTGGATCTTTTATTATACAAATATATCTGTATTTTACATTTTGAAGGAGCTCTGAACTATTTGATTTTCATGGCAAAAATTCAACAGTAAAGTAATTATTAGAATACTTCAGCTTGGCGATTTTGCTTTGTTTAACCAGGTAATTAGAAAAAGAAACTTTTTAATTCTAATTAGCTGGATAATTTTCTTAATTCTACAATTACTCAGTAGATGTGAGACTGTCAAAACTGTAGGCACTCATCTTTGTGGAATTAAACAGTGGGAGAGTTTTCGGCGGGGTGGGGGGATGAGTCATAGGCCACATGTGCTTGCTAATTGGCCTTACACAAAGAAAAACTAAGTTTCTAAAACCTTTGTGACAGGAAGTAGTTTTTCAGATTAGAGTGAGACACCCAGTTGGAGTGAAGTAGCATGAATGGTAAAGGAACAGGGTTTTAAGAAATGGAATTCTATGCTGCAGAAAGGAAGAAGGAACTACTACCCTATGCAACATCATGGATGGAACTGGAAAGCATTATGCTGAGCGAAATAAGCCAGGTGGTGAAAGACAAATACCATATGATATCACCGTTAACAAGAATCTAAACAAAACAAGCAAGCAAAATATGACCAATGACACTCAAATATGGAACAGGCTGACAGGGTCCAGAGGGGAGAGGGGAGAGAACCATAGGGGAAAAGGGGATGGACTCACATGAACAAGTATAAAGGACACATGGACAATAACTAAGGGTGGGGGCAGAAATGGGAGGGAGGCGGGGAGCATGGGGCGGGGGTGGGCAGGGTTGGGAATATAAGACAGAAAGCTGTACTTGAACAAGAATTAAATTAAAAAATTATTTAAAAAAAAAAGAAAGACTTTTCTGACCTGGTCCTGAGGTTTCTGGAACTGGCTTTCTAATCTAAACAGATTTAAAGAGACTGGTGAGTCTATTTCATTATGTAAAATGAATTCCCTGTCTTACAAGACATCTACTCTTAGGTGATGGCATCAATTGGGAAAGAAGGAGGTTCTTGTATTGGGATGGGAGTGTGGAGAAAGCCCCACTGAAGCTGGCCATGTGGAACCCCTGAATTCTGATGAGTCTGCCTTGCCAGTGGAAGAGGACTATTCCCCCACAGTGGCATCAGTCAAAGTTGGATTAAGTTGCATTATTGATACAGGCTCACTAAGCAGAGATTCTTCATTTACCCTGGTAGGTCAAGGAATCAAAAAGGGCTCTGACAGTCTGCTTGGTTGGTTTCCTGGCTGGAACAGGGACCTTGAGCATGTTGGAATTGCAGGGATCCAGAGGTTTGGGATATAGGAATGTTAAAGAGAAATCCTTCTCTCTTAAGCCCTGCTCACCCACCCTGGGTGGATCCAGAAGAGATGCCTTTCACCACAGCTACTCCATTGGGAAACCTAGATGCCGCAGGAACAACTGGCCCGCATGGAGTAGTGGTCAGCCATTAGAGGGAAATGGGCGTGGCTTCCATCCTGGGCAGCAGAGTCAAGTAGGGGTCAAAGTCTGGCCCAAGACTGGCTGGTTTATCAGGCTGCTCCCATGGATGACAGGGGCACTATCTCCCTTAGTTAAATTTCAAAGGGGTGGCTTCTAGACCCTTAAGGAAGACATTCTTGGATTTTAAGATAAGCAAGAGCCCTTTTAAATATTTATACCTCAAAGGGACAAAGAAAAAGAAAGAACAAGGTTTCCACTGTCATGCAGCTCAGAACATTTCAGTTCTGAAGGGACTGCACGGACAATGGGGGTACACGGAAGGCTGTCTGTCTCGGTGTGTGTGAGCACACTCCATGGTGTTCTCACAACCACAAAGTCACTTGAGGTTGACTATCTCGGAATGTACAGTAGTTGGTCCTAATAAAGGGAGAGCAGGCACGTGGAGGAAGGCAGGAGCCTGTCAAAGCTTTTCTCTAACTGAGGGAAGCATTGAAACAGCCTTGGTCACCAGGTGTGGTAATGAGATCCTGCAAAATAGTTTTTCTCTTAATATTTAAAAAATATCAACTATTACTATAAAATGTTTGCATAACAGCTTTTACAGTTTAGCTTAGGTCAGCTATTTATTTTAACCTCCCTTTTAAATGATGTTTCTATAAGTTCATTTATTCATGTCTAGTACATACATTTATTTAAAAATACTACAGTACTTCACTATTATTGTTAATAAAGGCTTCAGTGACTCACTTGGGATATCTAAAAAATATTCTTACTTTGTGTTGACCCAATAAATTTCCACTTAGTATATAATAATAGTGCTAGTAAGACTCAAATTTTATTCTTATTTCTGTTTAGATCTTTAATTATATCACATCTCTTCAACAGTAAAAATGTGCTAATTTTTCTGCATGTTTGATTTACTTATTCTTCTTGAATAAACTTCAGAATGTATATAAATTTTTAATTAACTGTTCTTTCCACTTAGTTTATTTGTACTAACATCTGTTAGTTTATCAATTGAAAGTAATATGCTCCAATTTATTGTGTGGATCAAACTTCCTTAGTTTTTCTTCTCAATTATGTATCTTTTTCTTTCTGCATTTTAATGATTCCACTGTTTTACAGCATTAATATACAGATAAAATTAGAAATTTCCTCATGTCCTTAACAGACGAGCTTACATAGATCAGCATTCTACATGACCTATGTAAAATGGTCATGTAGAATTTTTTCTACATTTTACATGACCTATGTAAAATGTTTGTGGCAATGCACTGAACACATCCTTCTAAAACTACAGTCAAATGTTGAGTTCTTTGAGGAACAGTATAATCAAATGCACTGTATTCTGTGACTCACTGGAGTTACTCAGCAATTCCTTTTGAAACTTTGTGGTTGGAGAAGATCTATAGTCTAAAATTGCATTTGATTTTATTCAAGGTCTCTAAGCTGGTTTTAAAATCTTAATATAATGAAAAGAAAAATATGTCCAGTATTGTTAACCTCTATAATTGGTTTTATAGCATACTCTATAGTTAGAATATTCGTGTTACATAGGTAACATTTCACTGATGTAAATTACTTAAAAAACATTGGCTTCTGTATCTAGGTGTTGAAAAATTATCAAGAGTAACCCCAATTTTATGAGTTCCAATACATTAAGGGCCTGATTAACTAAGGTTAATTTCTAAATAATTATGACCGATCGTTGAGAGTTTCTTATTGAGAATGACCTTGGCATTTCTGATTTAATTGGGTAAAATAATTGACTTCAGGACTCTGATTTTCTTGTGTACAAAGTAGAGAGATTCAATGAGAAAAATTAATTAGGTTGGGCTCATGCTTAACAACTCTATTTATAGTGGAGCTTTGATATTTGGCCATCTGAAGTCCAATCCCTTTCATCTGGTTTTATACCTGTATGCCTTCTAATCACCCTGTTTGGGTTTTATGTTTTAATCAACACCCTTTGCTTGCCTAGTTTCTTTAACTTGGGGTGGATCCAAATGTTTTATTGAGCTACCCACTCTAACTGGACTTACACAGCAAGTTTGGTACTTAATACAAACCCTCAGTTCGCCGGTACATGCTCCTTCGTTTTAATCAGTACTGCTATCGTCGAGTAGGGTGGACTGGGCCAAAAGAAAGACTGGACAAAATAAGAACCTGAGGGAACTCACTTGGGTAAGTCATTTGTTTCATTAAAATTGCATATAACTCTCTTCTGAACATCAGAAAATAGTTATTCACAATTACTTTAAATTCAATATTTAATAAGAGTTACAATCCATTATCCAAAACTTACTAATATGTACTCTGCTATACTGAGTAATTTGCAGGCATGGTTTAATTAATTCTCACAAGTACCATTTAATAAGACCCCCAAACCAGCAGCCCCACTGCCACCCAGCTGACTGTATTTGCAACCAAACCTGTAAAGCCGATGTCCAGGAGCATCAGTAACTACAGAGACCTGGGTAGCAAATAGAGGAGCCACCTAGCAACTGGTAGCCTCAAGTTCCTGACTTGGTTGGGGACCATAACTTACTGGGTGACTCCCAGGCATTTGACTTATTAGGGACATATAAGAAATGAGACAACACACACACAAAGGGCTCGAATAAGCTCTCCGAAAAAGGCCTTAATATGCCCCAAAACTGCCCGAACTTTCAGCACACTTCCTAGCACACATCTATATAATAAAAAAAAAAGACAAAATTTGTACTGGACTTTAGAATTACAGAATTATGGAAAAAGACGCATTGTTTTATGGTCTCAGATTTATATCTGAGACCATGATGCTCAGAAAGTGTGTACAGATTTCCTGTACTTTACAGATGGACGGGTAACATATATGAAGGCTGATTGTCAAGCCCAGTGTTTGAAACAGTCAAAAACTTCAAAATCTGAAAGGTGATATAAAATAAAGGGTGCAACGGACATGTTCTAAACATAATCTCAAAAAAAGAAATAGAAGGCAAAAGTCCTTAAAAAGAAAATGAGAAACAGTGATTTATTGCTATACACATTGTATATGTTTTTGAGTATAAATTGTAATTAATTTTTAAAGGAGGTTTGAAATTTCTCTGAATCACATTGAACTATACGTCTTCAGTCCAAGCACTTGAAATTAAATCATGTCAGTATGAATATACAGTTTTTCATTTTGTTTTTTTAGCCTTTCTAATTCTTCTCAGAAATACTAGTACTAAAGGTTCACATTCAGTTCTTTCACTTTTTTTCTCCATGATTAAAAAATAGATTGAAATGCAAGATGACATTCTGTGACAAGACACAATTTTGAAGGCAATCCAATCCCTGTCATTACAAAATAAATTAGCATCTTGGGAAAGAGGAAATTGATATAAAATTCATTATATCACAAAATAAAATCAAGACTGAAAATGCAAAAGAAACTATAAATTGTTGATTTATATAATTCTTGAGAATAAATTCTGAACTTTATATTTCTTGGGGAATAATATTATGGTTTTCCTATAGGGTTGCCAGAGAAAATGCAGTCTGTCTAGTTAAATTGGAATTTCAGATACACAACAAGTATCTTCTTTTTAGTACAAAGATGTCCCCAAAGTATTTGTAGGGCATACACAGACTACAAGAAAAAAATGGCCCTTGTTTGAAATTCAGGTTTCACTGGGCACTTTGTGTGTTTATTCCCTGTAACGTGGCAAGTCTGCATTCCCTGCCCTGCTTTGCAGGCTTGTGTAGCCTCCGCCAGGTGCTCAGTCCTGAGCAGGTTCTTTGTGGAGCAGCAGGTACCTTGTCATCCACCCTCAGAGGCAGCTCCTCCCTGTCTGCGCTGCACACTCTTTGCCAAAGCTCCGTGCTACTTTGACTTCCTCTTTCTCTCTGCTGTATCTATCTAGGCAGTGGTAGACTGATTCTTTCCAAGGCAAAGATCGAAGCTCTACCCTCAGATTGTATATCTGGATTTAACTCTTTTCCTAAGGATTTATTTAATCTGAGTTAGTTGCCTTAAATGTTTAATGCTACACCTTTTATCCTGTTCTAGAAATGATTGTGGGATCTGCACACACACACACACACACACACACACAGGTCATTAATTTGGATGATGGCCACATTTGAATTGGAAAGAATGAGAGAGAATTAATAGTGAATGTACATTTAATTTCAGATTATGTTAAGTATTATTGCATATTAAATAATATGTTCCACAACTGAGTGAAATATTTTACATATATAAATAAGCTTATATATGTAAAATTTGTATTTTGTATTTTAAATACAAAAATTTGTATTGTGGGAAGGCCGGTCAGAGGTAGTAGACACATTACCTGAGGGCACGTTTGTTAATAGGCTGGATGCCCGAAACCAAGTCATCTGCCTGTGCATCTCATGTTTCATTTTTTCACACCGTGCTGCATGCGCCATAATCTTGATTTATTTATGGGTAAAGGCATCTGGAAAATTAGAGCATTAATTATAATAAATAAAGAATTTTAATGTTCAAAATTTTAATTTAGACTTGAACAATCTGCTCTGATTTTATTTTAAAAAAGAGTTTAGATTACTAACTAAAGGAACTAACTGAATTCCCTAGTTAGTGTAATAATAGACATTGTGTGGTTGAGTACTGTACTTAGGAACTGCTATAATTGAAAATGTATGTTACATTAGGTGAAACATAAAAATGAATCAATGGTAGCAAAGAGGCAGAACTCTTATTGGAGAAACCTTCTTATTAGAGTCTTCATTTTAACTGCATTAAAATTTAACTGCATTACTGTAGTATTTGCTACTCAAGAAGAATTTAATATTTTGGTGATACCAGCTTTCTTCTGTGAATGACAAGTGGCAACATATCATGCAAACTGGTTGTTAAATTTGGGAGGTAAAGGATTTTTGGATATGAAAGAAGTGACCTCTTGTAAAATCAAAGCTCTAGAAGTTTGGTTAGAGATTATTAAATTAAAACCCTGTCCAATTTTTTTAAATTTATTTTTAGAAAGAGGGGAAGGGAAGGAGAAAGAGAGGGAGAGAAACATCAATGTGTGGTTGCCTCTCATGTGTCCCCTACTGGGAACTGGCCTGCAACCCAGGTATGTGCCCTGACTGGGAGTTGAACCAGCGACCCTTTGCTTCACAGGCCCATGCTCAATCCACTGAGCTACACCAGCCAGGAACCCTGTCCAATTTTTAACTTTCCCGTTACTGGTGTATCAGTTGTGCCTTTTGTATTCATCTTTGTGCATCAGAAAGATGAAGGTGTTAAAGCTGGAAATCCTACAGCTACAGATGAGGGAAAAACACATTTAAAAAAACCTCTATTGCCTAACCATCAACAACTATGCTGAAGCCAAGAGAAGGCTGGCTCCTATCCCAGCTAAAATAAATGAAATTAAAGGAATTACAAGGCAGAGGCTATTGCGCACCAGTGGGCTTGCCTGCAGTTATCAATCACAGGAGAAAATATATAATTGCTCCTGCTGGGATGCAAAAGTATTCCAACCAATATGTTCCTACTCTCAGAGATGTGGATTATGAAGGAAAGTTGAAGAGGTAAAGCTACTTCTCATAGGAAATAGAATGGTTGTCACTTAATTGAAGTTTTAAGCCCAGCAGGGATTGACAGAATCATCCAAGTGAACACCTCATATATGTGAAAGAAAGTGACAAGCAAGATGAAATGTTACCAGAATATTCACTCAAGATGAACTGGTTTATAAACAAAGGGAAGCACAATATTTTGCCGCCATATCCTTGATTTTACTAAATCCGTTTCTTAATTTCTATAGTGTGCCTCTTGTGTAATGGGTTTGAAATCATTTACTAGTTTACCATGGAGCATGATTAGAGAATCGCATAAAACAGACAGTTTGGAGTGAGCACATTGCAGGAGAGGCCATGGGTCACCTAGGATGAGCCATTCGTTACAGTTGGGCTTGACGGCCTGAGACTGTGAGCGTGTTGAATGCAGAGCTAATGTAACGTTATTGTTTTGAATCCCTATTCCCACCCACGTTTCCTATGCTGAAAATATCTGAACCAATGAATGGAATTTAAAAAGGCATGACAAATTTTATTTTTGAGTGTAAAAATTATATTTGTTCAACAAATACTGGTGTATATTTGTGTCAAACATTCAGTAGCGAACAAAGCCAGGTCTCTTCGTTCAAGTTGTTCATAGTTCAGTGAGCATGCAAGCCAAGAAAATTGGTAATTTCAATACATTGCACAAGGCTCTAAGCAAGGCAACTTCACATGCTGTATGTGTGAACTCTCACTGAGAACCTAACCAAGAATTTGAGAGTTACTGGCTAGGAAACTTCTCTTGACCCATTTTCCATGATGAATAGGTCAAAATGAACCAAGTTACAGAATAACATTCTGGTTAGGTGACTAAATGCATATGCAAAAACATTTCCTTTTGGAAACTTATGAGTCTTTCTACATAGAAAATGACAACATATTTTCCTACTTCCTAAATTCTGTGAAAATAAATCATACTGATTGACTAGAGCCACCTTTCTCTATTGAATTCGTAACAGTAAAAAGACTTGGGACCATGATGAAGTGAGATCTAATTCAAGTTATAGACGATTCGCTGAATTTATAAAACAATAATTACGTCTTAAGTAAAAAACACCCTGAGCTCACAGGAAGCCAAAGCCAGTGCGTAGCACCCACATATGTGCAAATAGAGGAGAGTGTGTGCCAGAAAGTGGGTTCCATCGTTGTTGAGACGTTCATATCTGAGTGAACACATTGTTAGTGATCACAGAGGAATAAAGGAAAGAACAGATCTTTCGTAAGGTGACGGATAAGAAATACAAACCCTGCTTTCTAGAAGGGAGGGGTGAGTTTTGTCTTAAAGGGCAAGGAAAGGGTTGAAATGTGGAGAAACCAGAAGAGAGCATCCAGGGAGAGGGAAGACCGAGGGAAGAGGTGGGGTGTTCGGCCACAACTGAGCTGTGTTTAGAGTACATAACGACAGAGTTCAGGTCACCTGGCGTGGAAAAGAGCAAGTGGCCGACCTGAGTCCCTGACTGAGCACAGAGCCAACACAACAATAAATTTCTGTCATTGCGAAATCTTCAGAGGCAGCAGAACCAGGCATCCTCAGGAGACAGGGAAGTAAGATTGAAGCTGCAGCTTCCCGGGAATCAAATGTTACTGCTTTAATATAAATGAGAGAATATTATTGCATTTTTCTAATCAAAACGCACAGATTTGAGTAGCAGGGATGTAGTAAACGGAGTTGGGAATGGAAGCCAGAGGGTTAATTCTTGCAAAAGGAATAACCCCAGATTCTTTAGAACTTTGCATTTCCAGACACTGGCTGAAGCACATTATTGATATTTTCTTGCTTAATCCTTTAAGGTAAATATGATTATACCGCATCCCATGGATGCATGTATCAGGCAATTTGACTCGCAAATCCAGGCCAGACACTTTCAAGTGCTACATTTTTGCCATATTACACTCTTTATTTCATCCTGTCCAATATTCCTTAATGACAACCGTTAACCTAAAGGTGTTATTGATGGTATAAGTTTAATATTAGGACCTACTATGTATTATATTACCACTGGAATTTTCAAAAAGACATGGTATCTGTACAAAGAAGGACATTATTTTTGAGACTATTTAAAGTTATTTCAATGTTTTAATATATAAATGTATAATGAAAGAGTCAAAAATAGATTCTTATTTGTTATCCCTGAATAGTTTTAGTTTTATCAGTTCATTAGAATATTGTAATTGATTCTAATTAAAGTGGTATTAAGGAATCAAATCTGTTAAAATATATATAACAATATTTTTGCAGCAAAACTTATAACAAGCATATGTCTTTAATGTCAAAGTCTACAAAGTAATTCAATTTAACTCAAACATATTTCACTGTGTTAGATTTAGATTTGAATAGTTAAAGCCTAAAACGTGTTTTATCTTTACAGAATATTTCCTTGATGACTTTATTTACAATAGTTATAAAAAGACAATAAATAATTTGTTGAAAGTTTTGGTTAGATAATATACTAATTTAATGATGAAACAGTACAGTATTTACAAAATGAACTACTACTTATATCAAATTAAGTTTGGCTACACTTTCAGGGTTAAAGAAAGATGAAAAACAGTTGGAAAATGGAAGCACACAATCTTGAGAAACACCTGAAAATCTAGTGGAGACAAAGTTTTCCCAGACCATGGCTGATACTGACTATTTTGACAAGTTTTGCTCTATAACAGAGTGTTACAGAAACACCCTATTCAAAATGAGCTCTGAAATTCACCATATTAGGGGCAATCAATATTCAAGGAATTAAAAAGACACAATATTTGTGATAAATTTTTGCTATAAAAATATGTTCACATACAACAATAAGGACCATGTGATTGCCAAGGCACAGAAGTAGTAGAACAAGTTGTGATTATAAACTGTTTTTAATGTAATAAAGAAAGGGGCCATTTTCCTGGAGAATATAAGGTAAAATATTGATTGCTTATTAAATAGAGTCTCATACTTTGAAATCTCCTATTTTAATATTATTTCACTTAGCCACTGATACTTCCAGTCTAACCATAAAGGGACGTTGCCTCTGAAACAGCATTGTCAAAGATTAAAGGTCCGCAGTAATGATCCTAAGACCAGAGAGAGAGAGAGGGAGAGAGAGAGAACCCACAATAGATTGGAAATAGATTGCAGCCCACAATGGATTGCAAATAGAATCCATTTGCAGAGAGTCAGATGATGCACAGACTTCCTTGATGAATGAGGGAGGTGTGCTTGGAAAGGGGCAGGGCTCAGAAAAGCCCATCAAAAACAATTCTCCATGTGAACTAAGGGCAAAGGACTTCATTACATCATTTTCAAGATGCCAGCCGCCATAGCAGGTTGCCCTGCCTCTGCCTGCTGCCCAGGGAGGGATTGACATGTGCAGAGGGGACCTGGTCCCAGAACCCTGGCATGGGGTCTGGGATGTGAATGGATGACAGTGAAATCCTCATGCCCGGATGCAGGACTGTACACAGTGTCACAGACTAACTAATAATGTTTGCATTAGAAATTGGGACCAAGATATTTTGGATACACTGTCAGAGCCAGCAAATTGTATTTTATAGGGAATTTTAAAATGAGAATTCAGTGATGTCAGGCACTCGTTATTGGATTTAGTTGTCATCCTAATACCATATGGCATATACCCTTCTATTTGAGTCAACTTCCTTTAACTTCATCTGGGCCTGCTAGTCAGGAATAAGTAGCCATTTATACGTAGCTACTTATAAATGTGTCCAGTGCGTGATGCTCCTGGTGTCTGGGGCAGGGGGAGGGGCTCTTAAGCCAACAGGAGCAACCTGGCATGCCTGATGGTTATTTCCAGCCCCTCGTGCTGTCTCATTACAAGGATAGCCATTATATACAATTGTTATATATAAAACCCTCCAGAAGCCCTCATTTGTGGTCATTAATTTACTAACGCCGTATAAAAATGTGTTATTAACACTGCTGCATGGCCTATATGAAACTTGTATAGAGACTAAATTCTAAGATTCGTCATCACAAAGATAAAAATATTTTTCTTTTTTGTATGTATAGGAGACGGTGGGTGCTAGCAAAACATATTGCTGTAATCATTTCATGATATAGGTCAGATCATTATGCTGTTCACCTTAAACCTCGTACAGGAAGAAAGAAGGAAGAGAGGGAGAGAAAGAAATTATATCCATATCTCACAAAATAAGCTGGGAAAACACTCCAGTGTGATCAGAGATCTAAGTGTAAAATGACATAAACATTAGCAGAAAATGTGAGTGAATTTATATATTACCTTAGATTGAAGCAGCCAATTCAGAAATGACTAAATGTGATTCAAAATGCAAAAGAAAATGTCACAACTAGCTTTATAAAACATAAACACTTCTGCATGAACACACCAAAACAAACTGTAAAAGTAATGAAAACCTGAAGAAAAATGCAAAACATAGCAGACAATAAAATCAATCTTTCATATACTTAAAAGTGCCTAGAAATCAAAGTAGAGGAATGAGAAAAATGGCAAAAATATATACATACACAGTTCATGGAAAGGTCAATGGCTTTTAAATATAAGAAAAGAAAAGTCAAACTCATAAGAGAAGTACAAATTACTACTACTATGCCATGACTACTACAGCTATGCCGTTTCTCTCTCTGTCATATTGGCAAAAGCTCAAAAGTTTGAAAATCACACTTTGGCTTATATGGGATGATAGACCTTCATTGCATTGGATAATCATAAAACAGTATTTTAAGTAACATCTTAAATTATAGGAACTAATACACATCTTACTGCAATTCATCTCCGACTGTAAATACTAGTGAACGTGTCTGGTTTTTCCCTTTCCTAGATAATTAAGTTCCTTAAAGAAAGAAAAATCATCAACATGTTTTTTTCTTCTGATCCTTAGACATGATTTCCAGTAATAAAATTAGCTGATGAAATTTCTTTATTCTCCAGGTTTGATGATTCTTTCCAATCGTGTAACTAGGGTTGGTATTTTATGTACCTGTGAGCTACGGTATCCATGGACACTGAGGTTCGTCTTCACGGAATCGAACCCTCAGGCACTGCCTAGTGCTAAAATTGTGTTCACTAATCTTTAAAGAGAATCTTACCTAATTAGGTGGCTATATTGAGGACTGAGATAATGCACTTCAAGTTCTTTGCAAAATGTAAAGTGCCATCCAAATACAAATTGATAGATATAAATGAATAGAACCAAATTTCCCCTTTTCTCTCCCAACACTGAAATACGAAAGGGATTTTTTTCTTCTTCTTTATAAAAACTGGATGAGTAATTCTGTCCATTTTAAGGCAAATTCTGAAACACTTTGCAATGAGCTCTCTGGAGGAAAAATGCAAAAGTCACCATATGTTCTGTTTTTACATTTCATGATTCACGAGTCCAGAGATAGTTATGGGCATAAACTCCGTAGGAACAGGGACAAATTATTTATTCTCAGGAATAAGAATGGCCAGCGCCTCTCATTAGCAGCTTTTAAGACTTTGAGGAAATGTTCTGTGAACTCTAACCTCACCAAATGCCTATGTTCACCTGTGATCTTATAAGAAAACATTTTAATAATATCATGAAAAGTACTCATGAATACTGGGGTAATTGTGAGAGTCACATCTCTATTTAGGTAAACTAATGATATATAGATTTAAGATTTTCAAGCAGACTAAGGTACTCATATATTCCTATATGGCATTAACTAGATATTATATATCAAAAATTATATAAATCAAAATTGTAGTGACTGTGTTTGACTAACACAGTTGAAGATATCCAAGTCATGGAACATGTAAAATGGGTTGTTGTGTCGAATTCTCTAGTGCACTGTGCAGCCACTGCCAGAAAAAGTGGCAGGAATCAGCAGCAGGTGGTGTTTTAGTGTTTATAATATGATTCTCCGGTTTCTTCCCTTTGGCTGTTATTTTTTTTTTTACCAGATGTGCTTTTTATCTTTCCTTTTAATTAAAAAATATTTAATATGATTTATATCTCTACTAGGTTTTATACCCAAGAAAAAATTAATTTATATATTGTTTAATCACCATGATAAAAAATAGTGTAAAGAAATAAGACTAGGCCAATGCAATGTGTAGAAACTAAGTCTGTAATAAATATTGGGTAAATTTTTGTTATTAAAAAATTGGAACCACCTAAAATTTCAGGTTATTGCTTATATAGTAGTTACACATTTCTATTTCTAATAGTAAAATATAGTTACATCACTACATATCAACCTTCCAGTGTTAGATAGAATCCATTTGCAACATTAAAAACAGTCTCAGTATCTTATAACACTAAAAAAATGCATATATTCTTCAAAAACAATGAAAAGCATAGTTCTCATTGCAATGGAGATGCCCTCCTGGTTTGCAAACTGCTCGAAAGCATTTAAAACAGAGTAAAATAAAACTGTGTCATGGCCCAATAAATTTTGCAGAGCCTACAAACCTGTCCACTTACACTTTTACCTACTCTTCCCTTCTCTCCCCAGTTCTCTGAAATTAGGAACACCAGCTGCCCTCCTTCTGGAGTGAGGTCACATGGAGCTGTGGATCCTGTAGGTGCAGCAAATTTATGCTCACTTTACAAAATACAAAAACAATTTCAGTATGCATATTATCTATTCCTGGGTCAGGCTTTCCATTCCTTACCCTGGGTTCCACTGGAGGCATGTTGCAGCTGTGAGTCCAGAGGGGAGGGGAGAGGGGTCCGGAAACAGCATCTCCTTGCTGGGAAGTGCCTCTGGGGGAGGCTTTAGGGACCTGGGTGAGAGCCTTCTGGTCCCCAGGGCAGGGAGAAGGGGTCTCCCTGGGGGAGGTGTGGTGAACTCAGATTAATTGGAATCTGCTGAGATTGCTACTCTAATTCTCAGGGTCCTCCTCTTTCCCAGTCAGCACTATAAATGTCATACAGTAGAGAATTTTAGTAGTGCCTTATAATTTTGACACATGCATGATAAATTTCAGGTCTTGATTTCAGATATATACACAGTTGACACTTGAACAACATGGTTTGAACTGCACAGGTAGATTTTTAGATGGGTTTTTTAATAAAAACCTTAAATGTGTTTTTTTCATAATTTTCATAATAACATTTTATCTAGCTCAACTTATACGCACTGTATTTAATTTACAATACTTAGTACAAATAATATATAAAATACCTGTTTAATTAGAATGTCAATTCTTTGACATTAAATATTGTAAAGAAAATGTAAAATTGCTAGATTAGCAGTTAACACTTGCATTCAAATTAAAATAACTTTGTTACAAAAATTTTTAACCCGATTTTCTCTTATATAATACTATACCCTGTAATTAGTAGTCGAGCAATATCTCCATTTTAAGAAACAAATTTTGATAAAAACTAGAATACTCAGGGCCCGCTTCTGTGTGCTATATAACCAAGACGTTTAAATGTCTCTGGGAGGCAAATCCGCTTTATCAAAATGATAGCTGGATGGAGCATAAATTCCTTTACTCTCTGACTCCACTGTCAGTTGTGCTGACTTGGCCATTAACATGCTTTTCATTACTTACAGTGGAGCTTGGTCTATGAAAAATAAACTGCGTATTCTGCTACCTCACCATCAGAAACTAATGTTGGCCTCGCAGTCTCCCGAGTAACAACTTCTCACTTCCTTAGGGAAATTTGGTGGGAGAGCTGACGTACCCGGCACTTGCTTTATTTTCATTGGTCTATGTGATTTTGAAAAGAAAAGATTTAAAAATATGCCATAAAGTGGTTATGAAAATGCTCTCACTGAAAGATGTAGTCAAATATTCTTATACATATCAGAATAAGAAAGAAGGACTTCTACTTACAGTTAGCACATTAAATACTTGAATTTAGTTCTACTTACTCTCAAACATGAATGCAATAAACACTGTAATTTTTTAAAGATTTTATTTATTGCTAGTTAGAAGGGAGGGAGAAAGAAAGGGAGAGAAACATCCATGTGTGGTTGCCTCTCACAACCCCCTCATTGGGACCTGGCCCACAACCCAGGCATGTGCCCTGATTGAGAATCCAACCAATGACCCTTTGGTTCAGAAGCTGGCACTCAATCCACTGAGCTACACTACCCAGGGCCATAATGTAATTTTTAATGCATAAGCTTATAAGGACACAAATGATGGGAAGTGTGAAAATAAACAAGAGAATGAGTAATCCCAGATGGAAACGAGGACAAGTGACAATTGCCTGATATTAGCACATTATGTCTTTTATGAGTGGGAGTGATTATTCTCCATTTATGTTTCTTTCTATGAAAATGAGAGGTCTTTAAATCTCCCACTCTTTTTCCCATTTCTTACTCTTATTTGTGGTTTAAAATGGCTTAATTTCATAATAGATACATAATTTATATAACATGATACATGCTCACGAATGGATTAAAAGATGTATTATTAGGTTTAATTTGGGAAAAGGTAATAAACTAGTAGGTAGATTTGGATACCTAAACGAGAGGGAAGAGTTTAGCGATTTAGTACCTGTGAGCATTAAAATAAAGAACTCAATATATAGTTCTCCAGATAAGAGCAAAAAAAAATAGAGAGGAAAATTGATGTGGAGCTGATACATTGTGATAAAGTTTATCCAAATCTGATATTTTTGCCTAATAGGCAAAATGTTGCTTTGCTTAAATAAGGGAAGTTGCAGAAAATTGGAGAAAGGGAAAAGTTGGGAAGCTGTAAAGAAAAAAGTGATTTCAAGAATGCAGACAAACATTGAAGAGTGTGGGAAAGTAGAAATGAGCTCTAAATCTCTGTTCTCAATTAAAAGTGTGAGCAGCTTATGACATCTATCCCTCCATCCATCTATGTCCGTATCGATAATTAGATTTCCATATATGCCAGCAAATTCGTGAAGTGTGATAGGCAAAATTAAGGCTTTTGTTGATAATGTGTCTATTAACTCAGTTGCTAATGGGAACTCCATTAAATGTTCCAAGGGATGACTAACAATCACTCCTATATTGAAAAGATAGTATTATAGCATCAAATTAATTAATTTCTGATAAAATGGTACATGAATTCCAATTCATCCATAACCTGAAAGTTGAATGCCTCATTCACGGAGCTTGTATGCGTTGTTATGAGAGTGTATCTTACTAATAGGTTCAACTTTACTTAGGTTTCAAGTGCTATGGGAATGAACAAGCACCTGTACTAAAATAGGGGTAAGAATTGCCTTCATACACTGGTGCTCGCCTTGTCATTGGAAGATTACATTTCAACAGCTTTCATTGGGTCCCTGAGCTGAGCAGAAAGCTCATTAGAGTAAATAGACTTAGTGTGAAGGAGATTTCATATATATTCTAGCTAAAATTTTTAAAGTTTAATTACATGACTATAAATATAGCATAGGTAGGTATACTCTGTGGATTAGAAATAACACCACAAGTTTTACACATATATTCTTATTACTATTATTATTATCATTGTTATTTTGATTTCTTTACCAAGCTATGCAAATAACTCTGAAAGAGGCATTTATTTATTCTGTTACTTATAAATAGAATTAGGTAAAAGTGAAGATTTGGAGGAACTCAAAAGCAAAAAACAGTTTGCCAGGAAACTCTATAGGAAATTGTCAGATGACAGAAGACTAAATTTATTATTTATTTCGTGCCATTTTTATACAGCATTTCCAGAGTTCCTGGAATCACTCATTGATTGCAAAGAGCTAGTCTCAAAGAAGCCTTCTAATAGTGCTGATCTATGTGTAGATAAATGACCATTCTGATAATTGTCATAAGCATCACAAATTATATATTAAAGCAAAAAAGAACCAAGTATTCAGGCAGAAAGAAATACTCGTGAAGGCAATGTGATTATTGAAAATTGATAGGCTAAGTTTTAGCCCTTTGCCCAGTTCCTTTGCCAAGAGCTTGGGTATTAATCAAACTAAGTATAAAAGGTACATGGAGATCAGCCAAATAATTTATTAGCTCTTCAATTGAGTCATCAGTCTGTTCAAAGGCTAATTAGACCAATCTGTGAATGTATCAATTCTATAATTACTCAAACTAATTCTATTAATTACCTAAAATATGTTCAAAAGGAACTGCTAATGTACAACCTTGTGGTGGCCTTAATTCAATGAGGAAATGGGAGCCGTGTATGACTTACTGTGTGTGGCTGATGATAACTAGATAAAGTAGGATTTTAAACATCAGATGCCTCAGGGACTCGGCCAAAGAAAAAGAAAGAGCACTTGATAGACCTTCATTTAGAGAAACTGAGTGAATTTATTTCTTCGTGATTTCTTTCTTCCGGACTCTGTGCTCATGCACGATTTTGCTTGTGTGTGTCTGTACCTAACCCACTGGGCAATCCGTATATGAATTTAATGAATGTATCACATGTGCGTGCTATCCACCAGGCGTTAACTTTAGATGGTGATAAATTATGGGTGAAAAAGAAACATTCTCTGTAGTCTAGGAGCACTCTATTGCTGAGGACAAAGACCAATAAATACAAGTTCTGTCTGGAAAAAGTCCAACCATTGTTAATATAATGAGAATGGTTTGCACAACATTGATGTAACCTGGCAGCCAAGGGGAGTGGACTGGAATGCCCATGTATGAATGACAACTTCACTGTACTAGTCAGTTGAGGCAGTAGATGCCTGGTGAATTAAGTGTGTGTAGTGTGT
Source organism: Sturnira hondurensis (assembly GCF_014824575.4). Lineage (NCBI taxonomy): Eukaryota > Metazoa > Chordata > Mammalia > Chiroptera > Phyllostomidae > Sturnira > Sturnira hondurensis. Next base: position 11,701,585 of record NW_028091156.1, read on the forward strand.
GGCCATCACATTCAAAATGACTGAGCAAGTACAGCAACAAATCAGGCTCCAATTTTGCATTGAGCTTGAACATTCCTCCATGGCAACTATTCAGATGATTCAAAAGGCAGCAACTATGGGCAACTGGTGATTGGCATCTTCATCACAACAACGCGCCTACTCGTGCATCACGATTCGTGCAGTTTCTGGCAAAACATCGAATCACCCAGGTGACTCAGCTGCACTACAGCCCAGATTTTGTGCCCTGTGACTTCTGGCTTTTTTCAAAACTAAAATCACCTTTGAAAGAGAAGATTTTTCGGACCATTGATGAGATTCAGGAAAGTATGACAAGGGTAGCTGATGGCAATTGGGAGAACAGTGTGAGGTCCCATGTTGCCTACTTTGAAGGGGACTAAGGCATCATTGTCCTATGTACAGTGTTTCTTGTATCTTCTTAAATAAAGATCTCTAATTTTCATATTATATAACTGGATACCTTCTGGACAGGCCTCATTCGTAATAATAATAAAATGCAGAAACATTTAAATACCTTATTACTATTCACATGTGAAGGCAGTGTTCATTAACAGCAAAGGAATAATTGTCTCCAGGTAGGAGCTTAGAGTCCATAAGCCGGTGGTCAGAAAGGGAAGGCCGCAGCTGCGTGGAACCCCATGGCTGAAACTGCTCTGCACTTAGGCCACGTGGTTCATCAGGGCTAGTGGTGCACAAAGTACCACTGGCAGACAGACATTGTTTGGAGCCATTGGCGGGTCCCTAAAGGTGAATCCTATCTTGGATGCTTAGAGTTTTGGAGCAAAGCCCAGATTTCGTCTGTGGCTAACTAGTTTCCTTTTGAGCAACAGATTTTGGCTTGCTACTGACTGAATGCCTAATCACAAGCCACCAAGTTTCTATGCAACCTGAGCTGTCCATCAAGAAGTGGGATTTTCTGACGGACCAAGGCCTAAAGTTGGGCACCCCATTATCCAATGGAAATGCTGTGGATAGAATGGGGCATGTACAGACCAAACAATTAAGTTGCATGAGGAAGTAGCTACAATGCCAAACACCCTATTACTGGTATGTGACCTTCTTGAGTTCAGTAGAGAAAGTACTGTGTAATATGGAGGGACAACCTAAAATTTTGGAGCTTGACCACTGCAGTCGCTTTGTGGGGGCATCCAAAGGACAGCAGTGAAGGGAAGTGCTCCAGCGGGCACAACTTCAGTCTCTGAAACTTCATCATTTTTGCTTACAGGGCGAGATGCCAGGTGGCCAAGTTTATCAATTCATGAGATGCAGCCAATGGTTTGGTTGAATGATCAGGAGTTTGGAAAATATACAATTAAAAATTCACAAAATAAGAGTCCTGGGGAAGATATGTGGATAGACCTGTTTGGGTACAGGGTTTAAAGATTTTTCCTCTTCAGGACATGTAGAGAAATAAACACAGATTTAGATATAGATAGAAATAGTAAGATATCTATCTAACTATGTGTATGTATATGGATATTCCTGCCTATCTTAAGATATATAAATATATATATCAATCTATATCTATAAGGCCTCTTTTATTCAAGGCAGGGATTGTATGATTGACTTTAAAATAGAGTTTGTTATCTTTAGTGCTATAATATTCTATGTATAGAAATAAATTGTATGGCTTTTGTAAGAGGACTTTTTCAAAGCTTCATTATTCGGAAGACTCCTAAGAGATCAGGAACTCATCAGTAACACACAGGGGTAATAAAGCAGATGCCTTTAAAATAATCAATAGTTTTTAAATGAACAACAATAATACCAACAAGAAAAAGTGTCAGAAGCTCTGGTCTACGAAAGCAGAAAGAACCTACCTAACGGCAGCCCTTCAAATCTCTGGGAATCGGGAGGTTCACGGTGGGAGGCAAGAAATGCTTTTGTTTGTCTGAAAGCCTGGAAAAGTTATTTGAGTCATTTTTACTTTTATTTTTTTCAGTTGCACAGCATTTTTCACTGTTCAAGTTCTTCCGATATTGGTTTTGCTTTCTAAGAGGAAAGAATATATAAAGACTGAAACAGATGTAGTTTATTTTCATCGAATTTTGGTTTGTTTAGCAATGTTACCTACACTTACAGCTGAGAAATAAGAAATGCAAAACTGTAAAGCCATCCTTTGGATTTTGTTTTAAAGAGCAAAGAAGAAGGAGCTGTCCTATTTGGGCATGCAGGTAGGCCTGGCGTATTTTCAGTTTTCTAATGTATACCTCCAATTTTATAATTAAACATTTGTATCACTCTCATCTATAGGACACTCAATTTTGCATAGCATTTGCTGTATTTTCTTTTCCTTAATAAACTGTTTTTAAGAATTTAGAATATAAATATTTCAGACAAAAATTGAAATTCCATTTTACTTCATCATTTTCACTTCCCAGAGATATGCCCTGGTGATTTGTCTGGGGGTTGTCTGGTGAAACCTGGGGTTTTTTAGGGCTTTCCCCTATGTGTTTCCTTAAATAACTCATTATGTATATGTATTTTACTTTCATAAATGCTCTACATACTTTTATTGGGCCTCTTTGGAATGGCAATATTCTTCGTACATATTTAATGTTTTAGCTTGATAAAATAGAGGTAAAACCATGTGGTATTGAGGTGTGGACATTCTGATACTGAAAATGCAGTAAGCAAGGTGCTTGGGATGGGACACTGGGGACCCAGAGCTTGGGGCTCTTCCTCAGATGTTGGGTCAGGGTGACTGCCACAGGCAGTAGGGACTGACCTTGGCCGTGGAGGGAGAGCAGTTCTTGTGAGCAGATCAGAGACCAGGGAAAGAAGATGAGCCCATACTTTCTCTCTAATTTGTGCAACAAAGCCATCATTTTAAAAGGGACATGGAAGTGAAAACCTACTATGTTGTAGGCACTGAATTCTTATTTCATTTTTGCTAACATTGCGTGATTTTCTGTAACGTCAAAAAGTGTCAAGGGACACTTTGTGCTTACATCTACAAGTAAGGACACTTTGTGCTTACATCTACAAGGACACTCTTGTGCTTACATCTACAAGTAAGCACAAGATTAAAATTCACTCTTCTGCCCTGGCTTGTGTAGCTCGGTGGATTGAGCATGGGCCTGCGAACCACGTGATCGCAGTTCGATTCCCAGTCAGGGCACATGCCTGGGTTGCAGGCCAGTTCCCTGCAGGGGACACACCAGAGACAACCATACATTGATATTTCTCTCACTCTCTCCTTCCCTTCCCCTCTAAGATAAATAAATAAAAATTAAAAATAAATAAAAAATAAAATTCACTCTTCTTTTCTGGCCTCTTTTCCTCCATTAAAGAACATCATTTCATAATTTCTACAAGATTCACTTGTTGGCTAGTCCTCAGTCAGAATACAATTACTTATTCCTATAGTCCTTCAAACCATTTCTGATTAGAGCAATCCGCTCTCTTTTCCATGTAGTTTTTTTATTTATTAAATTATCATCACAAATTAGTTTGCAATGACTTAAAAGAAGTAGGTAGAGAGGCCTAGGTACGCTGAAGTAGACACTGACTGCCTTGACGGGTTGAGTTTTCAGCAAGACGGCAAAAAGTAAAGCAATCATACCTAGAAGTGCCTGGTGAGTTTCACACAGACTTTCCCATTCATGATGTAAGAAATTATCCGATACTGACTCAATGAGAATGTTTTACTAGGGACATTTCATGGAGGATAAGTTCAGAGACACATAAACATTCTGAGAATAGTGAGCAGCATAAAAACATAATTCTTTTACATCCTTGAAACATCCTTCTCAAAGGTATATGATTTGTCTTCAAGAAGCAATTGTTTTGTTATTTAACTCCTACCACAGTATCTTGCTGTCTGTATTAATTTGCAAGCCCTCCTTTGGAATGTCTGAGCTCGGAGTTGCAGGGAGAACAGGCTACGGACCTTACTGAGCTCTTAGAAGGGCTGGGAAGCTTTGAGAACGAATGGACCCCAGAGGCCTGTCCGGATGAAGTGACCCCGAAAAGGCCCTACCATTTTTCATGCAGCATTTGCTTGTTGAAAGAGAGGTGTGGACCAAAATTAGGTTCAGTCACCAATCATTAGAAACATTACATCTAAAGAGGAAATCAGAGCTACCTTAATCTGAGATTAAACACACAGGTGCGCAATTGTTAACAAAATGGCACCCTTTTAATACTGGCATTCAGATTTATTGTCAACGCTTTTTAATGTTTCCTAAAGACAAAGGGCACAGGGTTTTGCAGTTTCTGTTTTATTGTAACTCGAGGCCAGTTTTTAACTGTTATTACTTGAAGAATCATGGCTTGTGTCTGAAGGCTGAAATAAGACTAGAACATAAGCACACCTGAACATAAATTTAAATGGACATGAAGAATGTGAGTATAGAGCTTACTGTAACAACAGTACAGTGTTTGTTAAAATACTGCAACACAGCCCTGGCTGGGCAGTACAGTGGGCTGGAGCATTGTCCCCAGAAGGTTGCGTGTTTGATCCCTGGTCTGGATGCATATGGGAGGCAGGTGATCGATGTTTCTCTCTCTCTCTCCCCCGCAACCCCCTCTCTAAAATCAATCTTTAAAAACTCCCCAGGTGAGGATAGAAAATACTTCAGCACACCTCTCTGAAGAAAAAAGTATTTGAATCCTAAGTTTTATGAAAGAGCAAAGTAGAAAGTACAAGCCATCAGATGCTTTTCATTGAATTTCCTCGCAAGAGTTACTTTAAATATTGTGTGGCTGAAAGGCAGCTGACATGGCAATGACATCCTTGTTCCCACTGAGGATTTATTCTGAGTAACATTCCAATCAAATTAAAACAACTTCAGTCAATCAGAAGCAATTGCAAACTTCAAAACCCAGCTGGCTTACGATCTCAACAACGCTGCGTGTTAGCTAGTTTACCGAAGCCTTCCTCATTACCTGTGACGTGCGGATCAGGTCTTCACCTGTTACACAGAATCGTTTGCTTTTCCCATATGTTACCTCTCAGTGAGGCTCCTGCAATGTGGCTTCTCAGCAAACAGTCTATCATTTCATCAACCTTGTCACTAGAGATCTGGAAATTTCTAATCCTTGGGTCAAAGACCTCAGTATCTTTTGATGACTAAAAATACACTTCAAGTAGCCCTAACACAAACTGTCAAATAATAAATGATCCCAAACATTTTACAAATGCAGAAGTGAAAAGGAATTTGAGGAAAAAATATGGACCATCCTGTGACTAAATGCTGGAGGATTTCGTCTTCTAGGGGACCCAAGTATGAAATTACTGAATTTGCATGTGGAGACAGTGAGGTGGTAGGAGATACCATTCATTAAAGAAGATACTGATTTTCAGGTGGTTAGTGTTTTATCTATTGATGCAATTAAATAAATTAAATAATAATTGATGCCATTAAATATATTTAATTAATTGCATCAATTTTATTGAATTGCATCAATATGTATAAATATATATATTCTGTGTGTATATATATATAGAAACTCGAAATATATATATATGTGTTTGTATATATATTCTGATTTTGAGAAAGAACTGTTCCCTTTGCTTTTGCCTAAAATAATCATGAATCGTTTACAAGAGCAAGAGAAAGAGGGGTGGAATTTGTCAACTGAGAAGATTACAGAAGAATTGTAGATGGTCTAGTCAGATACTCGGATTATTCCTGTCTTGGACTTGCTATGCTAGGTGTACACTGGTCCTTTGTCCTCGGGTGCAGGGCAGGAGAAAGGCTGGCATCTGCTGTGCTGTTCACTCCGTGCTTTGTGAATCATGGATGTGAGCCCAGCGCCCGCCCGATTGCGTCTGCATCTGTTGGCATGCTTCACTGTTCTGACTCGCTGGAATTGGCTGAGTCCTACCATTTGAAATTCAATGGTTCAAAGCTAATTTGTTTTTTCCGCATGAGTTTCTCCCCCACTGTCATCTATGTTTCCTCTGCTTTTATTTGTATCAGAGCCTATAACTGTTCTATTTTCACTGTTTGGATATCACCTGTAATTTATCATCTTGCAAGTGGACATTGAGAAAAAGCACATTAGGCAAAAAACAAAAGAAAACCAGTGTGTTACTTCTTAAACTCGTATTCCTTGATATTGAACTCAATAAGGGCAGAGAATTATTAAGTTGGTTTTAGTATAGAATGTAAATATCTTGTCATATGTCAGCATATAAACAAAGTCCACTGTACTCTTCATGTGTCACATGACAAGATAGAGCTTGAGATTTAATATTTCATTTGTCAAGAAAAATAATAATTTACACAGAACCCTTCAGTTTGAAGATCTTAAACATTTTCATGATTATATTCATGTCTCGTAAAAATGGTTTAAGGTTTTGTATATATTTCTATCACTAGAACTTTTAACTCACCCAAATACATATAGGAGAGTGTGCGTATGTATATGTACATATAGACTACACACACACAAACACATAAATAAATAACTATAAATAAAGATGGTGGTAATTGCCGCGGAACCAATTAAGGAGGGGAACGTCAATTTAAAATAACCACATGTGTCCAGATTGAGAAAGTTAAGGACGGCCGAGTAAGTGTCCTTGTGTGCTCAAGTGGTTTCTGAAATAAGAGGAAGAGAGGATGATCTGGAAAGGTCAGTTACACTGGCTGAAAGGAGAGATGCCAGATACTGATACCGCAAAGAGGTGCAGTTGTGGGCAACAGTCAGATGTCCTATGTGACCCTGGAGTGTTGGCTGAGTGAGGACAGAAGACATTGTTATTGGTTGGCGGCCCACAAATAAACCAGCTGATTATATATGGGTAGACTTGGCAGTATTGCTACTGAAACAATCACAAATTATGAAAAGAATATGCTTTGAGATATGTAATCTAAAATTTTCGAGTAATGGGGTTGTTGATTACACGCTTTGCATATAATTAAATAAGAGTGGTATAATCACTGTCACGAATCAGATTACTCTACTGGTGAAGATTGATAATTTACATTTTTAATATGTTTCTTAAATGATGATTCCATAAATCAATGGCCTTCTAATCTACATACTTCTGTAACAGTTACTGAATTAACTTAAAGCAATCACCAAAATGTGGAGGATGGATGTAGTTTCCAGACAAATCGATTTAATGTCAGAGTATGTAGACATCAAAATATTTAGTAGAAATGGAAACAAAATGGGAGAGGAGTAATTCCATCTATGATAGAATTTTTGCCTAAAGTGAACCTTGTGTTTGCATTTGCAAAATTCTTTCCATTTAAATTTTATATTTTTGCTTTTACAACATAGCTTTCTACTTGGAAATTTTGCTAAACTCAATGCCCTGGCTGGTGTAGCTCAGTGGATTGAGCGCGGGCCTATGAACCAGACAATCGCGGTTCGATTCCCAGTCAGGGCACATGCCTGGGTTGCAGGCCAGTTCCCTGCAGGCCAACTCCCAGCAGGGGACGCACGAAAGGCAACCATACATTGATGTTCCTCTCCCTCTCTCCTTCCCTTCTAAAGATAAATAAACTCAAGATATATATATATATATGTAAATATGTATGTGTGTGTATAGCTAGATAGCCACTGAGTTGGCAACATCAAAAGCATAGGATGGCAAGAAGCTAACCCAAACTATAATACATGTAAAGTCATATTTGGAATATAAATGTAAAAATCTTATTACAAAATTTCCATTTTTATAGTGTTGAATTTAATGTGTTTATTGTTCATGAGGAATGATATAAATAATGTTCACAGCTACACAATGAAAAGTGTGCCAACACTGATCTAGTCATGGGCTCATGTTACCTTCAACCAGAGAGACAATGAGCTAATGGGACCCAGGACCCAGACTGTGGAGACTGGAACCCCCTTTGTCACTTACTTTGTCACACGTGAGGCAGTCACCCCACTCTGCTGTGCTTTTGTTATTTGTAGACAATAACAACTACTGTCTATTTCATTGAGTTGTTATGAGGAAAGAGTTAATGCATATAAAACATTTAGACTGATTGCAACACCAATACTGTTCATTATTATTAGCATTCATCCTCACAGCAGTATTGCCAGTCAGGTATCCATCTTCTCCTATGCAAGTATATCATGCAGAGGATAACTTTACCTGATATGCATGGGATTGGAATGTACCAGATATATGCAGAGTTGGATGAATTAGATGCAATGGAATTTGGGTGTATATACATGGTCACAGAGAAATAAGGGACAGAACTAAGATTCAGCTTCGAATCCTGCCCGACTCCATCTCCACTCTTTCCATCTCCCTACTGCCTTCCCTGGTCTCTTGTTCACCATGCAAGTTCCCTTAGCCTGCCTCTCAGAACTGAACAAGGACTCTGCTGCATTGTGTTTAGGCAATGAGAAGAACATGAAGAAAATTCTAGAAAAAATATTAAAAAGAATATGTTAAAATGTGGAAATTTAGAAATCTTAATGTGTGATATTTAAATTGGAACAGATGGCACATGTATGTTAATAAGTTCTAAATAGCACATGGTGTTATTGAAGTTAGCGGGGAGATACCCCGGGTTAATCTTTCACTCGTAAGACACAAGAAAGAGGTTGGGCCTTAAGAAGTAAACGAGTGAAAAAGTAAAGTATTAAACATGCAATACTTGTAAGGAAAATTTTTTAGGAATAAACCAACTGAACAGAATGTGTGAAGTTTAATTTCAAGGGCGAGCCTACATTCACATTTTAAAGATCCATGTGAGTATAATGCTAGAAGATCTCAGTGAGTATTTAAAGTCAAAATATATTCTTATGTTTTAAAAATAAGTGGTTTTTGCCCTGGCTGGTGTAGCTCAGTGGATTGAGCGTGAGCCTGTGAATCACACGATTGCGGTTCGATTCCCAGTCAGGGCACATGCCTGGGTTGCAGGCCAGTTCACAGCAGGGGACTCATGAGAGACAACCATACATTGGTATTTCTCTCCCTCTCTTCCTCCCTTCCCCTCTAAAGATAAATTAAATTAAAAAATAATAAAAATAGGTGGTTTTAAAATAAATGAAATAAAAGAAGTGTGTACATAATTAAATAAGTAAATGTGAAAAATTTCCTCTGGAAAAATAGTTCTCAACCATACATAATAGATAATAGAGCTAATATCATCCCAGATTCAACCTCTTTTTGAATAATAGGAAAACTAGCAATAAGAATATGTTAGGTTTGGAAGGAGATGCCAATAATTTAAACACAAGGTGCAGACAAATAGTTCCTTTTTAACAATAGCAGCAGAACCCTAACAAATTTTAATGCATAATTTAATGATATATTTATATAAATTTAATGATATATATAATATATAATAATGCACAATGTAATAATAAATCATGTGTGCAGAGAGTAAGAGTGGCATCTTGATAAAATCATGAGTGTTTCTGTTACTTGAAAAAAAAAGAATCTAGGTGGAATTTTTGAAGTGCATAACCCCTCTTGTGGGTTTTTGAAAAGGACAGCATTTTTTTTTCAAGTCTTGATCCTTACTGGTTTTTAAGAAGTTGTAAGTATTTCAATTATGTTCTAAAAAGTGTTTTGATGATATTTAAATTACTTATGTAGTCTAATACATTATCATCGTAAATATACTATTTATGCCCTACTTATACTCATGACTCATTCATAATTTAATGTGACAAGAAGCCAACAGTATCTTGTTGGAAATGCAGTCCTTAAACTTAAGCTGGAAATCTCACCCCTGGATTTCCTCTGGCCCCTGCCCCTGTGACCGAACTGAGTACAGGGAGAGCTGAGAACCAGGAACCCCCAGCCAGGACTTCTGTCCCTGTGAGGATGGAGGAGGGAGTAGTGCTTGCGTTTTCCCACTGAAACACAGTTAGAATTTTCATAAAGGGAACTTCTCGGGAGACAAGAGAACAGATGCGTTAAGAGCGGCACGCATCACAGTGAAGCTAGACAGTGGTATTATTTGTGAAACAGGGAAACTTACTTGGGTGCCACGGACAAGGCAGGGGAGCCACACTGGAGGCTAGCCTTTGAACTCCAGCACCCATGGGATTGAAATACATTTATAATAGTTAAATACTTGTGCTTTATGAATATAACACATTCGTAAGACAGGTTGTGCAAGTATTTTTGGACACTTCTCTGAGCTCTTTATTCTCTTCTATTAGTCTGTTCATTCCTTGATATTAAAGTTTGAACTATTTTTATGATTTGTGTCTGCGTATCAACAAGCAATTCTCACAAATAGTCTCAGGTGTAATTCTCATATCAATAATAATGTGTCCACTCTCCAAAATGAACATTGACTCTACTATGCAAATCTCTTTGTATGTGATTCAGGAAAATGTGATTAACACATTAATTTAAATGCAGATAACAATCTAAATGCCAAAACCTTTTTAAATTCAGCTCATTCCATCTGACGTTCAAATCAGAAGAGACATATGGCTTTAAATGTATACTAAACACCATAAAATGAGAAATCCATAAAATGAAAAGTATTAAAATGCTTTCAGAAACATTTTAACTCTTTTGAAGTATAAACAACATTTTATGATGACCGGAAAAGAAGGGGAAGTTACTAATTTCATTTTTTGACCAATCACAATTTTGTTTAAGTGATACCAGTGATTCATAGGTTCACAGCCAGTTCTAAATATGGGTGCCTGGTGTTAAGTTAGACCCAGAATATGTCTGGCCCACAATTGCTACAGGCATTCTGAGAGTCCAGGGACCCCAAGTCTGGAACCCACTGGGGGTTCTTGGCTTCATGCAGAAGAGACTTCAAAGACAAGCCAGTGTGGAGTGTAAAGTGAAAGAGAGTTCATCAGTGAAGCACCAGGGCGAGAGAAGGCTACTCCGGAGGCAGGCAGCCCCTCCTTGGAGGGGTTCACTGCTTTTGTTGAGGCCCAGGGCATTTGGTAAGGGGAAGGACCGGTCAGGATGTTCCCAGGAAGGCGGTCGAGACTTCTCAGAAGAGCCCCGTGGGCCATGACGTGTCCTTGTATGGGCTTCTGTTTCCTGTCACTGCATGGTGCATGGTGAGGGTCTGGGGGTGTCTTTCAGGATGACGATGTATTACAATGAGGGTAATGAGGTCAGGGATTACCACAAGGTGGGATTAGTCCCCATGTGAGTGAAGCTGGTCTCCTGCCAGTTCTAAGCCATAAATACGTTGGGTGTTGGTCTTACTATCTCTGTGTCACCCTATTAATTACGGCTGTTTTATCCTCTGCCCTATCCCACAGGAAGGCACCAGTATTTTTATAACTTTAGAGGTGTGAGAGAGAATGTTCTTTGTGGCATTGGCTAAACTGATAAGGTTGACTTTATTCATGGAGACCGTCACAATACGTAGTGGGGCTTTGCAGGAGGATGGGAAGATTGCCCTCACCTCCGATTTCTTTCCCCAACAAGGAGGAGGAGGAGGAATGTATAGCCGAGGGCCAGGGCTGTGTGTGTGCTGGGGGTAGGGTGTGGTCAGTGGTGCAAGAGTTTCTAAAAGAATCCAAGGCAGAGAGGAGATTCTAGATAACCTGACCTAACAGGATACTTCCCGAATGCGGGCCAGTATGCTTACGGCCTCTTAGCCATCATTCTCTACAGCCGCAATGCGAGTATCTTTATAATGCATTGCACATGCCCTTCCAGAAAGCTTTATGACTACATTTCTTTTTAAATCTATATTCAGATATATTTGTCACCCCAAACTGTTTTAGGCACCTGCCTACTTTCTTATGCTTTTAGCTACAGGCAAAATCTCATCTTGTCAAAGAAGCTACTAGTGTGCTTCTTATTTGAGCGTGTTATGACAATTCTGTCTCAAGCTAACATAGTCCTGAAAATGCTGAAGTATCTGATATTGCACACCTTTCTCATCACCAATATAAATAAAAGTGGGGAAAAACACAATCTGTGAATCCTCAGCCTTAGTAGAATTTTTGCGGCAGATACATGCTGTGTGTGAGTCTGTGGGTATATTACTATGGAAGCCAAGTGGGGACAGTGTAGTGCTAAGTTTCTCATATTCCAGGGGAACTTGTGTGATATTTATCGAAAATAAAACGGCCCCAGAGCCTACAGGGGGCCTGGTATTCTTGGTCATTTATTATCCACCGCGTGACCCCGGGGAAACAAGCCTTCAGAACGAGGCAGAGACTGCCCGCATGGCCTGCACACAAAGCTCATCCGTGGCAGTTTGATACAGAAAAACTTCCATGCGCCTTATTTTCTTTGCCAGCTGATACCTGTGTTAACTGATACAGGAAGGTTTGCTCAGTTATACAGAGGTGAGCTGAGAAAGTTTTCATGTTTAAGTTTTGTCTGTTTTCCACATGTTTACGATCACTCAAGGATGCAGTAAAATCTAGATTGTGTATTCTAATTCCAATAAAAACGATAAGCGTTTATTAGCATCATTATGTACCAGACAGGAAGATACATCGCCATGAGTTATTTAGATACATTATCTCATTAATGTTCACCCAAACTCAATGAGGTAGAAATGTATTTTTGATTTCTTTTTTAAAAGATTTTATTTATTTATTTTTAGAGAGGGTAAAGGAAGGAGAAAGAGAGGGAGAGAACTATCAATATGTGGTTGCCTCTCACATGTCCCAAACCTGGGACCTGGCCTGCAACCCAGGCCTGTGCTGTGACTGGGAATCGAACCGGTGACCCTTTCGTTCACAGGCCCATGCTCAATCCACTGAGCCATACCAGCCAGGCTATCCTTAATGTCATAAATAAAAAATGAAACAAAAATGTCCATGATTTTAGTTATGGTCACGGCTGCTAAGTCTATTTAACCAGCACCCTGGACTAAAGTGCTTTAAAGTGTGCATTCCACCCTGCGGCCAGCAAGGTGGTCCTTGGCTTTCGAATGAGAAGGCACATCTTCCATTTGAGACGATACGTAAATGAGATATAAGATTATGAATGGAAGTGCGTGTAAGTTTAGAAGGAAGTCACAGATACAACTTGCCACTAGGATCTATGCTGACATAAGAGCCGTGAATGAATCCTAGCCAGAGGCATAGGCTCACAGGAAAGGAGAGATCAAGTGAACAAAGACACACGGCCTCAGTGTACTTCAGGGTATAATCTGAAATACTGGGAAAGTGGAAAGACTACTGGCCATTTTTGCCCGTCTCTCCATAGAGTGCGGCAGTCCTGTTTACCGCTTGGGATTCATGGGAGGGGGTCCAGTTCCTGCCAGTGGTAACTACTGAGACACTTTGGTGTTCATGTGTCGTGATTAAGCATTGTCAATCTATGTAGCAGAAATAAAGACTTTAATTTCTTGAACGTATTCAAGAGTAGGCAGTGTTACATTGTTTTCATGAAAAGTTACAGGGAATTGGGGTACTTCTTGTACAAAGCCCACACAGTAGACCCAGACACACCTGGTCGAACTGGTTATTAAGTATTTACAGTTTAAGAAGGTACTTATCTTTTACAAGACGCACTACCTTAATCTTTTAAACAAATTTATTGAGGTATAATTGATATACAAATAACTGCACATATTTAATGTGCACAGTTTGATGAGTTTGAACACACGCAATATCTAGCATGAGTAAATGAAAACAAAAGAAAACATTTAAACAAGGGATGTTGCCTGGGATGTATGTAGTGCTCTTGAGGGATATTTTTAATTATTCAATACTGGCTGCACATTTTTCTGGAGTTTGAAACCAAGCAGATTTTCATTTATTTTTCTCTGAACCAGTGTTTTGCTTTCGCTCACAAACACATACCAGGGTGTTGTTTTGGCTAGGATTAAAGAAACACAGGTGCAGAAATGATCAGTTTCCTCGTATTTTTTCTGCCTACTTCTGCTATGGAAAGTCATTAAGTTTATGTAAAAGACACATTTTACCAATTCATTACACCTAAAAATCCACCAGGAAAAATGTGCGGCCAACAAATGGACCAATACACTCTTCCCATATGTATTTTGCAAGCAGGTGTTTCATTTTCAGTTTGCCAAAAGCAAACTGTTTTTCAGGTGCATAGAGAATATCATCTTTATGCAAAAAGGGAACAGTAATAACAGCTCCTAGTAGAGCCTTCCTCAATAAGAGGGCGATACAAAGTTGCTGAGTAAAGGATTGAACTGGGCGTGCAATGTGTGACAGCCTATGGCATACACATCCAGTGCGGTGCCTTGGTATTCACTCAGGTTAGACTTGGGGAAAATAAAATGTCAGTGTGGAGCCAGAGGAGGGGCGTTAATGCCGCTAAAGTACTTTTTATGTAAAACAGCGCTTTGCCATATCCTTGTGCGTGAAGTGCTGTTATAGCTACCTATAAACAAACGAAAAGAAAACTGTGGCTCACATTTTATGCAACTTTCTCAAAGTCACAAAGTTAATAAGGATTGTACCTGGATCCACACTCACCTTAGTGTGATTCCCGAGCCTCATTTCTGGGATTTACCTTCCACCTTGCTTTCGAATCTCAGCCTCACTTAGATTTGCTCCTACTCCAGGGCCATGTTCCTTTAATCCCCACATTTTTAATCTCACTTAACGGGTATCACACAGTGTCTCCTATTTGATTTTCATAATTATTTTTCTTTGTATTACTCATGGTGCATTTATTCTTACAACTTTAATTCCAGTTTTTGAGGTCATTGATAAGGTTTTAGATTTTTGTGTTTGTATTTATCTATTTACTTATTTGAGAGAGGGAGAGAGAGAGAAAGACTTCAATATGTTGTTTGTTTTATTCATGCATTCACTGGTTGATTCTTGTATGTGCCCTGACAGGGGATCAAACCTGCATCCAGGGCATATCTGTATGATGCTCCAACCACCTGACCTACCTGGCCAGGGCTTGTGGGGTTTTTTTGTTTTGTTTTGTTTTTGTCTCTGAGAGCACTGTGTGTCCCAGAATATGGCAAGATACTTGCAGAGAAGTTTCTTAGATGCACCTGGCATAACATTGAGGAATTTTAACACAAAAGGATGTGTGTGTGTGTGTGCCTGTATGCGTTAACTCCCCATATTACAGTAAGCAAGTGGTAGCAATTCAGACCCCACATCTCAGGATTTCTCCTTTTGGAAACTCCAGAACATGATCACATTCTTTGCTTCTCCAGGAAAGTCTAAGGCCCCTGCCTTTGTACAGGACAATCTCTCCAGTTTTGTATGACCTTGGACATGAGATGTAGTTTCCTGTGTTTGCCTGAATGATCAGTGTGACGTGTACCTGAGTCTGATGTTACACTGACCGCTGGACATTCAGCTTCCACCCAACACTTGATTTTTACTTCACAAAAGCCTATAATTTCATTAATCTTGATAACCTTAAATATAGGTATCTCAATGTAATAGAAAAGAACTCTGAATTTTAGAAGAAAACTACTGACACATGTCTTAATATATACTTAATTTCTGACCCCATGTCCAACTACTCCTTGGTATGTGAAAAGGGGAATAATAAAACTGATTAAAAATATGAAAGACCTGTGAAAGGATGCAGCCGTGACTAAAATAATTTATCTAGAACAATTCTCCTTTTCCATTTGATTGTTCAAATCCTATGGGTCATCAAAGTATACACATACTTGTTTATATAAAGTCTTGCAGGAAATCTTTTCAGCAAATTCATTTTAAGATGAGTTATGAAAAGATACATGGCATTCTTTGGCAAGGAAATAGTGACTGAGATCAGAGGGCAGACTGGGAAGAAGGCGAACAGTTGGACTATGTTTTACTCCCTCCTACGTGGGGACTGAACAGGCGGTAACTGAATTCGACCAGAACTCCTTGTAAATGAGCTAATAGTGTTTACAAATGAAAATATACTCCAGAGTTCTTTTAAATAATTGCATTTTGGCAAGGAAAGGTTTGTCTGTCTGGCTCTCTTACTGTAAATAAACCCAGGATGTCAGGATTTATAGAATGTGGCCAGCTGGAGAATGCAAGTTAGCAAGCAGATGGAGAAAAAGTGCTAAAAAAAAATCCTCCTTTATCTACCAGTAATTTTATGGACACATGGTTAAGTGCCCAATTTTTGATCTTTCCACTGTATGAGGAAGGAACACTTAGAACGTGCTTCTGATGAGTTTTGGCCCCTGCAGAAAGAAGGTGTTGCTTCTGTGTTGTTTGAATTCGTGGTATGCTTCCTGAAGTTCGGTGTTGGAGATGATCTGTGATTTGTGTGAGTTGTTTCTGGCAATTCAGTCATTTATGGTGACACAGCGGCCTTGGTTTAGCATTTAAAAAATCAATGTAGATGACCACATTCAAAGAATAAAGCAGAAGATACATCTAATTATCTGAGTAGATGCAAAAAATGTATTGGCAAAATTCAATACATATTCATGATAAAAATAGATGAGAAATATTGAAATAGAAAGGCACTTTCTTGATTCCATGAATGTATTTTTAACTCTGTACATAAAACCACTTAATGGTAAAATGTTGGATATTTCCCGCTAAGATCAGAAGATCTGATCTCACTGTGTCTTTTCAACATTTTACTAGATATATAGCAATTCTACATGGTACGAGAACGCAAACCGCAAACCATAAAGCTTGGAAAGAACAATTGTAAGTAGAAAATCTGAAACTATCTACTACAAAGTTACTATAAACTAATAAGAAAATGTACCAGTTCCACAGGATCAAAGGAAATATAGCAAAATAACTATATTTTTACATACTAGTATGTAATCTTTGGAAAATGAAATAAAACCATTGAAAATAACATTAAAACATAAACATCTTTGGGAGACAGTTCCTCTATGTCACCAATTACCTGTGAAAATACTGGAATTAACACATTTATAAGAAATATTCTACTGTGCAAAAATGGCTGTTTTCTGATGAGGTTAGTCTGCTCTATCATATGTTTTCTAGTGAAGATATTCAATAATTAGTTTATGTGGTCATTTAGATTCCTATATCATGCATCATCAGTAGGTCCTTAATATCTATGTTTTACCATATGTAAGTGCATGCATGTGTATATTCAGTGTTATAATTTATTTATCCTTGTATTCCCAGTACTGATCATAGATAGTATCAGGTATATTAGAATATTAAATAAATAAATAGATTAGATAATAATTCCCTTTATTTTATTTACCAGGATTCATATTTTATAAGTAGTGCACAATTATTTCGAGGTATAAGGTAGGATCTGGAATGCTGCCATGGCAAGTGTGGTTTTCTTTGCAAAGGGAAGATCGACCGCCTGGTTTGCAACCCTAGCTCATTCCTGGTCTTGCTGTCTCGGCCAGATTACAGACACTTTGTTTTTCAATGTCCTCCTCTCGAAGGGCACTGTTTGTGGGATCTAGCACGTAAGATATTGTGAGAATAAGTGTGTACTCCATCTAAAGCAGTTGGAAGACACTTTATTCTGTTGTTATTGCTATTATTATTTATTATTGTATTGGGGCCTTCAAAGAACAATGTTTCTTTAGTTACATCATTTAGTTTTTTTCCCCAAAGTGATACATTTTTATTATATGCCTAATATATAAACAAAATACAAAATTTTCAAGGAAAAATATAGTGATTTATTTCAAATGTTTATAAAAAGGTAAAGGAAGTTTTGTGCCCCATCCCAATTTAGCAATAAATGTTGTTGAAAATTCAGTCCATTTAAGAATCCTATAGTATGCTGGCTTTCCTGGAGACTGTGCCTGTTAAGAAAGATTTAAGGTTAAAAATGTTCTCTACCTGTTGGCACGCTCTTTTCCCCCTGGAGCGTGCCAGCATCTTCCCTACCGGCTCCACCACCCTGCACCTTCTCTCTGCCTCTCTCTCCTAGACGCCAAGGGCCCTTCCATAACTCATTCCCTGATCCCACACAGCCCAGATGGCTCACGATGTCTGCCTCCTACTTTCCAAATAAACTTTTGCTCCTATCTGAAACAAGAATATTAATCTGTTTAATGTTAATCTCTGTTTAATGTTAATCTCATCTTCCTTAGACAAAAAAATATTTATTCAGAGGTATTTAGAAGTAAAATTCAGAATACAAATGACATATGATTAAATGACTTAATTTTAAGAATGTAATATTAGAACTGAAAATGTAGAAACTTGTAAGTTTTTCTATGGAGACTCTGCTGTAACTTGCTCTGGCCCAGCTGAATTCCTAATCTCTAAAGACAGTCGCTTCATTAAATTCTCTAAGGTTCAGATCTACTGTGTAACAAAACTTTGTACTGCTCTAGCTAAATTTTATTGTATCTTTTATAGAAGGCGTATTCCCAAAAATACCAAAACCAACAAGAAAGTCAAAAAAGGCGAATATCCAGTGTGCATTTTGGATATCTTTTTCAAAAGTTTTCTATTTTACATTAAGATTCACGCAGGGTAGTTTCTTCAGCAACTAACACTCTGACATGTATTCCTTGAGTAGAACATTACTGAAAAAATAATGGTTAGGTTTTATATCACTGAAAATGGGAGATTTTTTAACACTCATTAAATTTATTACTATCCATGGCTTCAAAATATCCTTGAGGTATTTATGATTTAACACCTGTGTGTACTTAATCCCAGCATGGTGTACGCCGATAAAATGTATCTCCTAAAATTGTCACCTTTAAGAAGAACACAGGGAACTTGCTGAAGTTGTAAGTGGAATTTGCCTGCATTGTCAGTATTCACAGTAAAATGCAAGAAATTGAACTTTCCGCTAAAATAGGCTTGAATTATAATAGATAAGGCTCCTTATAAAAGATGAAAATTCACGTGATTTATACCTGTGTATTAAAACACTCATTGTCCTGAAACCAATTTTAGTAGGAGATATAAATTTTTAGGTAGCTCAATCTCTTTATTTTGAAAGTTGCTTGTATAATATATGACTGTGTGTTTACTTAGTCTTCAGTATAAGCTCCTTACATAATCCCTTGAATCTCTCTCTCCTTGCAATACATGTATCTACCGAAAACAAATGTTTCTCTGGACTCCAGGGAAATATTTTTAAAGGAGTTTATTTTATTCATTTTGAGATTTGAACTTAAGGAAAAAAACATACTAATCATCTACTTGGAGTACTTCCAAATATATATAATCTCCAAACATATTATATACATATATGTTTTTTAATTTGAGTTTTCCATTATTTTGGAGCTCAGTCACCATGAGAGATCACTAATCTCAGAAATGATGCACTAATGCCATGGTAGGTTTACATCATTTTTGGCTACTCATTCACTGTTTCTACAAATATTTATAGAGTGCTTCATTTTTTACTTGGCATTATTCTAGAAACATTGATAATTCAAAGATTATTAAAGACTTGTAGATTGTTCTAATTACATAATAAAATGTTAAAGATTGTTCTCCATAGAAAAGATACAAAATAATGTGAAAATTCACAAGCATGGAGAAACAAGGCTATGAAGGTATAGAAATGAAGAAATTAACCAAAACTCAACATTGTAGTTGATTCCCTAAACCCAGCCATTGTAATCCATTGCACCAGGGTCCCCTGTCCTGGTTGGACCTCAGTTATTTCAAGTCAGTGATGAGGATCTGCTACCCCTGGGCAGTTTGGTTTTTGTTTTCATTTTGCACAAAGCATGCATGAATTGATTGCTTGATTGACTGACTGGAGAATGTGGACCTAATGCTACCCTTCAATGACACATACACAGACTGGTCCAGGAATAGACCCGTAGTCCTGTCCGGGAAATGGGATGTGGAAATATTCCCCAGTGCTGACAGTCATCAGTGGTGCTCTGGTCTGAACGTCTGTGTCCCTCAATCTTCGGTGTCCAAATGCTGCCTGCCCCTAAGGAGGTGGTGAGGCTACGGAGCCTTCAGAGGGTAATTAGGTTATTAGGGTGGTGCCCTTATTGAGAAAACCCAGGGGAGACCCCGGTCCCCTTCTGCCATGTGAGGACAAGTGGAAAGATGTCATCTATGAACCAGAAAGTGGGGCCTCCTCAAACACTAAACCTGCCTGAGTCTTGAGCTTTGATTTCCCAGCCTTCAGAACTCTGAGAAATCAAATTCTATTGTTTACAATCTGCCCGACTTACAGCATTTTTCTTAGAGCAGCCTGGAGGAACTGAGACAAATAGTCTTAAAAAATTGTGAGTGAAAAGGATTGACCTGTCTCCCTAAGTAGATATTTCCTAATTACGAGGAGATTAAGTGTGATGCCAACATTGAAGGTGGCAGAATGAAATGAGGAGAAAAACTAGAATTTCTAAACATTGTAACTGGAATTTCTGTGACACTAAGCAGCTGCCGAGCCAATCAGCATTCTAGGTGTTCTCCTTTTTTGAGAGAAAAAAAAAATACTTATTTTTAAGATCATTTTTGTTGTTTTCTTTCTCTTAGCTAAAACAATCCAACCTTGTACAGAAGTTAACAACTTTAGAAATAATGTAGCAAGAAACAATGTGGGAACACACCCTGGTACGTAAAAGTGTGACAGAGCAAATCCACCCAGTTTCAACATGTACAGTATCAGCGATTGTGAAATGCTATCTCCGGGGCATAGAAAGGGAGCATTCAGATGCCGAGGGGGAACTGTGAGCATCTGCTGTGTCCCAGTATTGCTTTACAGTTAGAGTTTTAAGTAATTTATGTTTCTATTTAATATAAAAATGTCCTGAATCCTGATACAGAGATGCAGAGATCAGTTATCCAAGGTGTCCCCTCTAACTGAAATCCATGAAAGATTTGGGGAAACAGAAATTACTTCCCATTACTTCTGATAACAAGGAGAGCCTTGTACCTTTTTTATGGCCAAATATTTAGCTCAGAACATAAAATATCCGCAATGATAGAGTAGAAATCACCAGAAATAATTTCTAAGATAGAGACATTAAAAATTACAAGTTATTGTAAAAATGTAGTTGATAAAATGTCTTTCTTATTACATATGTGACTTCCTCCTATATCCAGCTATTTAATGTTACATTCTAATGTGTATTATCTTACAAGGAAACATTAAGTGAAATTATACCAAGGATCTCAAAATGATAATTTAAAAGTAAAACAGAAATGTTCTCCTTACATAAACGGAAAGGGGGATAAGACCCCACATGTGGCTAACATGCTGAGTCCCACTCTGTTCTCGATTGTCCCAGGCCGCCGCTCCGTGAGGCTGCTCAGACACACAACGGCAGGACTTCTTCTCTGGCAAATCCTGGTGAGAAGGTTATCTTTTTCTGCAGTTCTAGTGAGCACATTATGTTGGAACAAAAGCAGACAATGGCCTTTATATCTTAGTTCTCACTTCTCCAATAATTACCATTTTGAGTTTTTACTGCAAGGCAACAGATAAGCAACATTAATTCAGGAAGACAGAAAGCATCATTTTGAAGTCCTCCCCAGCCCCAATAATAGGTGATATTTCTTAACGTTCTGTTAAACTGGCTTCCTCATTATTTCCTTTCATAATCACTAGTAGTGATCCCATTTGATTTTCTCTAGCGATAGTTTCTTTTCTTGCTAACTTAATCCTATTTTGTAGTGTATCTCTGTGTATTGGATTCCATTTACCTGTAAGGGCCTTCCAATAATTCATCACCTACGAGTCAGCCTTCTTTTAAGCTCCAGCCTATGCCACGCACTGACCTCTCTTTCTGTAGAATCTGAACTTATATTGACACTGACCACTACGGTGGGTTGGCAGTTCATCGCTTTACCTATCATTTTTATCTTCTACATTTGAATTTAATAGTGCACATCATATATTTTAAATTCTATATCCTTTAAGTGGGTCATCTGAGAAAAATTCCAGGCATTTTGTTGGGGTGCCCTGAAGGTGAGTTTAGGGAGATGAATAAGAAAACTAAATAGGGACTTTACATGTCAAACTGTGGGGTTCCTTAGATGTTAACACCCTCCACTAGTATACCTGTCTCTCTATTTTAGTCACCTAAGGCTTCAGCATAGAATATAACTAGAATAAAATTTATGGAGATTCTGTGTTATGTTGAAGAGACCCACGCTTCTGTAAAATTGGAAGATTATAAATGCCTTCCGTTTTTCCAGAATCAATTTAAATGATATGATCTGGCCTTCCTTATATTTTTCTTTGAATGATATAGGGACCTTGGTGAAATATGTATAAATAACATACTTCTGTAAGAACATATTCGACCATGTGCAAAACCGAGGAAAAAATGGAGTGACATACATTGACCCACAGACACAGGCACCTCACATAGACATTAAAGAATTTATTGGAGTTTTTTAAACTAGTATTAGGTATTAGTCTAATGATAAAGAGGCTGATTCTCCAGGGTGACACAACAAATGTTAATATTTGGATAGCAGAGTGTCCAAAAAACATGACTCAAACCTGACCAAACTTTAAGGAGTAACAGGTGAATCCACGATCACAGTTGGGGACTTTGGCCTCCCTGTGTCAGAGATGGACAGATGCAGTGAGCAGAGAACCGGCAAGGACACAGTGGCGTTCCCAGGAGGTTGCAGAAACAGCATGCTCATTTAGATCAACCAGCCTAGAAGGGAGGACCAAGTGCTCCCAAGAAAATACGCAGCAAAAGCGTTTGACAGTCACACAACTGTTCGTGATAAACGGTCTTTGGAAACTAGGAGTACAAGGGAACTTCCTCAATTTGCTGAAGAATATAATATACTTAAAAATCTACAGTTAGCGCTTGAAATTTCTCACCAAGATCAGTTACAAGGCATCAAGGTCCCAAACTTGGAGGCAACCCTGATGTCCTCCATTAGGTCAACTCAGACAAAGAAATATTACTCAGAGCTAAAAAAAAAAAGGAGCTATTAAGCCATGAAAAGTAATCTTAAATTCGTATTACTCAGTGAAAGAAGCCAATCTGAGCTGGCTGCGTACTGTACAATCCCAACTCTACAACATTGGACAAAGGCAAAGCTGTAGAGACAATGAAAAGATCCGTGGCGGTTGCCCAGACTGGGGGGGAAGGGGGAAGGGGGGGGAGATGAGTGGGCAGCGCAGAGAGGACTTTGAGGGCGGGGCACAGACTCTGTGTGGTGGTATGAGGAGGGGCATATGCCGTCGTTATACATTGGACCAGATGCATCTGGAATGTACAACACTGAGAGTGACCCCTGAAGTGAACCATGAACTTCAGGTGATTATAATGAGTCTGTAGGTTTGTCCCTGGTTTAAAAAAAAGAAAATGTGCCTTTCTGGTGAGTGATGTTGATAACGGAAGAGGCTGGGCATGGGTGGGAGTTGGGAATATGGGAAAACCCTGCACTTTCCTCTGTTTTCTTTTAAAGCTAAAAGTGCCTGAAAATAAGGTCTTAAGAAATTACCAATTACATTTGATCTTTCAGTATAGTTTAAAGTAAATCACGTATTTGACTTTCATATTTTATTTTGGCATTTATTAACTTTATTTTAATAACTATCAAAGATTTACTGTTAATGTTGGGTCTATAATATAGAATTTATTATAAACAATGGTAAACTTTATTTAAATATAATTAATTTTGTAAGGTAACCTCTATGCACATTGTTATACTTAGTATATGTAATTGATAATTTAAAAAATATATTGTAAGAAAATAATATTGGATCTTTGTGCTTTAATAGTAATTTTAAAATATTTTTAAAATATAAATTTACAAGTTACCAATAATAATCAAATAAACTAAAACACATGCAAGGAGTGAGTGATGGTATCCTTTAATATTTAAAGACTTTCCTCATTTAAAATAATATTCTGCCACGTTAACAGGTATAATTGAATTATTTTAATATAAAAGTAATGAATGCTGTTTAGTATAAAGCTATGTTCCTTTGTTAAATAATAGTTAAATAATATTCTCCTCCCCGAGGGTCAAGAAGAAAGGAAAGCCTAATTTGCAAACTAACTATACATTGATAAAATAACATAGATAATGAGGACAGCAAAGAGTTGAGACTTTAAATCAATCAAAAAGATAACACGTATTTAAAACTGAAATTTTCCAACCATAATATTACCTAAACTCTAGCTTCTTAGAACACATAAAACAAAATAATTTTTCAATCATAAAAAAGTTCAGAGTGCACATTTTTAGTCCTTGATAGAAGGCAGGCATACTGGCAATATTTCAGATTTATGTAGGACAAATATGAAATGTGAGTAATTGAGGGCTAAAATGGAACTTCCCAGGCTTTTTCTTAGTGTAATGTCCATGATTATCTAGAGATTTGCATCAAAAGATCAAAATAATGAGGTGATTATGCACAGATTCAAAATTTCAATCATGCCATCTGTAGGTGGTCTTGATAATGAGATCTTTATTGCCTAAAGGGAATGAGAAATCGGCCGGCTTGTTTCTTGTAAAATCAGAGGAAATAATACATCTAGGATAGTATCTCCAATCATGAAATTGACTTTTGTTATCATTTCTCTCAAATACTTCTCTAGTTTTGAACACGAAATTACGTACTTCAAAGGTGAAACGAAGAGGGTATTTGTCAATGTCACTTATACATCACCAAATTAAATATATAATTATATAGCTGTAATTTTACAGATGACATACAGTTCTCATCTACCAAATTTATTTATTTTTATTTTTTTAAAATATATTTTATTGATTATACCATTACAGTTGTTCTGTTCCCCCCCTTCATTCCCCTCCACCCGCACACTCCCTCCCCCACCATTCTCGCCCCCCTTAGTTTATAACCACATGTCTCAAGTTCTTTAGATTCTATATTTCCCCCACTATTCTCGCCCTTCCCCCTATCTATTTTCTACCTACCATCTATGCTATTTTGTGTGCCTTCTCCCCCCTTCTCCCCCTCCCACCCCCCTGTTTCTAACCCTCCATGTGTTCTTCATTTCTATGGTTCCACTCCTGATCTAGCTGTCCTCTTGGTTTGCTTTTGTTTTAGGTGTGGTTGTTAATAACTGTGAGTTTGCTGTCCTTTCACTGTTAACATTTTTCATCTTCTTTTTCTTAGATAAGTCCCTTTAGCATTTCATATAATAAGGGCTTGGTGATGATGAACTCCTTGAACTTGACCTTATCTGAGAAGCACTTTATCTGTCCTTCCATTCTAAATGAAAGTTTTGCTGGATAAAGCAATCTTGGCTGTAGGTCTTTGGATTTCATGACTTGGAATACTTCTTTCCAGCCCCTTCTTGCCTGTAAGGTCTCTTTTGAGAAATCCGCTGACAGTCTGATGGGTACTCCTTTGTAGGTGACTGTCCCCTTATCCCTTGCTGCTTCTAGGATTCTCTCCTTCATTTTAGTCTTGGCTAATGTAATTATGATGTGCCTTGGTGTGTTCCTTCTTGGGTCCAACTTCTTTGGGACTCTCTGAGCTTCCTGGATTTCCTGGAAGTCTATTTCCTTTGCCAGACTGGGGAAGTTCTCCTTTATTATTTGTTCAAATAAGTTTTCCACTCGTGGCTGTTTCTTTCCCCCTTCTGGTACCCCTATAATCCGGATGTTGGAACGTTTAAAGATGTCCTGGAGGTTCCTAAGCCTCTCCTCATTTTTTTGAATTCTCATTTCTTCATTCCTTTCTGGTGGGATGTTTTGTTCTTCCTTCTGGTCCATTCCATTGATTTGAGTCCCAGTTTCCTTTCCATCACTATTGGTTTCCTGTGCATCTCCCTTCATTTCAATTAGTTTAGCCTTCATATGTTCCTGTAATTTGTGACTATAATCAACCAGTTCTGTGAGCATCCTGATAAACAGTGTTTCGAACTGTGCATCTGATGGGCTGGCTACTTCCTGGTCGCTTAGAGTTATTTGGCTCTGGGACTTTGGGTTCTTCTGGTGCCATCTTTTGGGCTGTTCGTGCCTGTTAAGTAGCAGGATTGGAGCCCTAGGTTTTCACCAGAGCAGGGCAAATCAGTCTCTGGGTTGTGACATTGTATGTGGGGGCGGGGTCAAAGAGGGACAATGGCTTCCCTTCGCTGCCTGCTGCTGCGACCCCCACCAGCACCGCAGCCACCACTGTCACCGGGCCCACGCGTTTCGTTCCACTGCACTTGAGTGTGCCACCGCTGTCGGCCCTCCACCACTGGGTTCGTCCCCTGGGGCCTGCGTGGTCCATCTCACTGTGTGCGAATGTGCGACCTTGGTCAGTCTGCCCCGCACCCCGACTGGCTTTGGGCTGCCCGCGTGCCTAGCACCTAGGTTGGGGGATCTGTCTTGCCCGACCCAGCTCCGTTGCTGGTTCCACCTCTCTTACCGTCCCAGTTGAATGGTTCGTAGCTGTCGGACTTCCGTATAATTCCGTGTTCTGGTCTTTGGGTGTGTTCTAGTTCTCCAAAACTTTTGTTGTAGTCACACTTGGTTGTGGGAGAAGGCACAGTGTTTCCACCTATGCCTCCATCTTGGTGGAAGTCTCATCTACCAAATTTAATCTTGATTTCCAAAAATCATACTTGTAGGCGTGTTAATATCGGCATAGAGGGGATGGCAGAGCACAGCCTGTTCCTCTCCCGTCTCCTGTCGGCTCTGCCAGTAGAAGGACCAGGATCGTCCTCAGGCCTAACCTCCTCGGAAACAGGTTTCACTGTGGATTAGAATTTGTTCTGCTGCAGTGAAGACTAAAATTCAGCAAGTTCTTCAATAAATTGTCAAGCTCTCCTGTCTCAGGACAATGATTATCGATCAATCTGTTTAGTAGTTGAAGTGAATATGTTCCCTGGAGAAATGACGGGAGAGATTACTAATATAAACCACTCAAAAGAATTCTGAATTTGCAAGATAAAAAATTCTTCAAATAATAGTACTTGCTCACAGGTCACTAACACCCCCAGAGCATCTATCAAATTAAATTCCAGAGAACCTTGGAAGAACATTCCCAAAACTTGGGTAACACAACTCTCCTGTTGAACAAAAGTTTGTATTCCACTGAATACAATGGTTTTCTTTAAAATTTGGAGAAGCAACGATTGGTTATTTTAGCCTATGGAAAGTGGAGTATGTGACATCAGTGACTCACAGGACGGCAGGGAGGGATTGGGAATGTTGTGTTACAACGAATCTATATTACACAGCAATACACTATTACTGGAACGAGGCCTTAGATCAATGAAAAGTAACATCGTAAACTCCAAGGCAATTGATATGCTAGTAAGAGGATACATGTAATCATGTAAAGTGCTGGCTTAAAACCAGAGAAGACAGAAAAGTGTATCATTCTCTGTCAGTCAACAGAGAACATCACAAACATGCTTCGTTAATCCAACTAAACCAATCGCACTTTAAATAAGAATGTTCTCACACACCCCCATGAAGAGACAGATCGTCAGAGTGGATTACAAAAAGAACACTCATCTGTATGAGGCCTATGGGAAACCCACTTTAAATGCAACGCCAAAAAGCCCGTTTTTGTTTCTGTTTTTTGTTTTTAGCTAAAGGAACAAAAACAGAGCAGCCTAGCAAGACAGAAATGTTAAACAGTAGCTACTCTGCTTTAATAAAATAATGCTGAACATCCCGTGACTCTCACCTCCATGCCACCCTCCGCAGCTTCCTCGACCTACCAGTAGAGGGCGGTCCGAAAGCTACCAGTATCCAGACTGGACTTCCACGTACCATTGCCGCAGTAAAGGTGTCCCACTGTGATATTCGTGGGGACCGAGTAGCAGCTTAGCCTTCTAGAACCACCTGCATATAATGTGACACAGTGAAGTTTTAATTTCTTTTTAAAAAGTCCAACTTATTTTTATGGATTATTTCATGCTTTTGATATAGCATCTGAAATCTCATTACCAACCTCCAAACCAATTATTCCAATGAATCTTTAACTGTTTTTCTTCACTGCAAATATTTAGTGTTATCATTTTGAAATGCCCGATTTTGTTTCACTAGGGTGCATGGAGAAATTGGGCAGAGTTCTCTGAGTCAGAATCGAAGGACATTGATTGTTCATGTCCAGGTAGCATCCCATTCTTGCAGGTGCAAAGATTTTACCCTCTGTCAGGTCTTGTTATTCCCAACTTGAAATGAGCCCAAGAGTCCTGCTAAGGAGAAGAAATCAGTACTAACTTTTCCCAGAGTCTCAGGGGAGGTTGGGCCGATTCGTAGTTGGTCGGGCAAGGAGCCCTCTGGTGAGCTTCCAAGACGACCGTTCCAGGTCAGTTGTTGGGCATGTACTTTCTTGGCTATCTTCTCACATAAAACAGACACAGGTGTTACTGTCTCAATGCAGTTTGCCCCCAGAACAGCTGGGCCTGTAGAGGACGAAACCCAGAGTCAGGGCTGATCCTCTGTTGGATTTACTGAAGAGTGCGTGCCTGATGGAGTGATTCTAGGAGGTATGTTCTTCCAAGTTCTCTCCCTGCCTTTCTGTTATTTAATACAGGGAAGCTTAGATCTGTTATATATTGATCTCAATCCAATATGCCCTGACAGAGTAACAGTTAATCCTAATCATTCACATATTACCTACTTGCAAATCCATCTATTCACTAAAATGTGTTTGCAAAGCCAGATCAATATGGGCGGTCCAATCAGGGTTATTCACAAACATACACAGAAGGGCAAAAACTGAGTTACCTTATGTGCATGTCCCCAGCTGTGGGTGAACAAGATGACGTTCTGCTTTGGGTTTCAACTCCTACCCTCTGAATACTTTTTTTTTTTCAGTGTGCTGACTGCTTTTTTTTTTGCTTTTTGTGTTTTGGGGGTGATTTCAGTGCTTAAAATGTGGTCCCCAGGCCTCATGAGGAAGTGCTGCCTAGTGTTCCTAAGAGCAAGAAGGCTGTGGCAGCGAGGCTGGCTGCATTCTAGATAGCCACGGATACCTTCTGCCTCTGGGGCCAGACTAAGCACTTGGACTTCAGTGACTCAGGTGACACAGCTGTAAACCCTGGAACCCAGACAGAATCACCTTTCTTGCACGTTTGCCACTGTGCTGCACAAGAGAATCTGTCCTCTCAAGTGAAAACAAAAACCAGAAAAGGAAGACATCTTATCTTTTTTTGCAACTGAAAATGTATCCATTGCCACATCATTCATTCTTTTTAGGGCCAATGCATGCTTAAAAACAAAGAGTAAGTTCAAACACTTTTACATTTTTTAAGAATTATTAGAAAAAAATTTGCTTACATCTACTTGATCTACTTGATTTTTAATAGTTTTTACTTAAAAATCTGCAATTTCAGGAATAATTTTGGTATTTTTGTTTTATTGTTTATATTAGATGTTTAGCATGCAAATCAATTAAGGGAATTAGAACTGTGGGAATTATTAAGGTACAATACTGTGTTTAATTTAACTTCAGTAATTTTACTATGACACCTTGAGTTAAACATAATAAATGAAAATCTACATTGCTATCTTCACTAGTGGAAAGTAATTAAATACTTGCTAAGATATAAAATGATTTTATTAAAAATTTATTGTCCTGAGCATACATCAAATATGGATGCACATCTCTATTCAGTGCCGATGAAACTCTACTGAACCACTGTAGTAAGAACAGGTGAAGTAGTTCACCAGCAGAATGCGACGGCAGGAAAATTACCTCATTTATTGAGATGATAACTTCGCTTTCTTGCATGAAAGTGATTTCGTGGGTGTACGGCTGTGAAACAATGCATTACATTCCTCGCCCAGTAGAATCACAAAAGGGAAAGAGGATATATTAAATCAATTTTATTTTTCAGTTGTGCAAAAAAATCATCTTTCCTTTAATGAAATCATGACATTTTATTTCCGTTATTAATGAGTTAACATTTTTGGAATGGTGAGTCAGTTCTCAGAAATTACACTCGATCTCTACACATCTTAATATGTAGGTTAAGCAATATATTAATAGCATATGACCTAATTTTGCACTTTATAATCACCTAATTTATTAAAATAAATTTAAATTCAACATGCCAAATTTCTGCTAAGAATCCCTAGATTATGGACACGACTCCTCACTTGTATAGAACTAACTCTGTGTGAAATAGTAAAAGTGTTCTGACTAGAGAGTGTAAAACCATGCCAGAAGGTTCGGATGGCCTTTGAAAAGACGAAGATATACAGAAATCTGTGTCTTGCTGAGTATTAGAGAAATTCTCGTTTAATTCTAAATTCTTCCTATATAAATACATGTGCACCAAGTTGCCTACTCATTCTCAGAAGGTCAAAGGGGCTTTTTATTTTGGGGTGAAGGATTTTTGTGGGAGTAAAGGAAGGGGTAGAGGGGTTAGGGGGGAGTAAGGGGAGCCCAGGTGGAATTTAAAAAACTGTTCCCCCTGCAGAGATTTATATTTGTTTTCACCTAAAACTTTGAAATAACCCCAAATTTCAAACTAGATTGAATTGAACCCATGCAGAGTGAAAGATTCGATGTGAATAAAACCTAAATATGTAATCAGCTTGGGTGCCCAGTAACCCCCAATTATCTGGGGTGTCCACTCGTGTTCCGTAGCGACTTCCTGTTTTGATTTTTGTAGGAACAAAGAGACATGGCTCTGAATTTTCTTTCCTTGTACAATATATGTGTGGAATGTAACCAGTGGTTGTTGTTAGCCCAGAAGGAATGGCGGACATGCTTGTGCGCAGTGGGTCTCGGCAGGAAACGCTGCCTGGTAGCATGCCCTTCAGAAATTTACTGGGACGTGTTTTGGAGACATCACTTGGATTTAGCAGTTTGAGGACAGGGATGTTAGAAAATCCGAAAGTTACGGAAACTACCCCAAAATCTGAGATTTGTTCTAAGGCCAATGTGACATTTAATTATCTGCCAACTATTCTGGCTGCTGAATAGAATGACCTTTGACATGTAAATCAGGACATTCTGCACCACTATGTAAATTGAAGACAGGTTTTCCTATTTGGTACCTACTGAGTGCATAGTAGCAACTCATTAAATATTTAAGTAATGATTAAATAAGATGCAAGGAAAATAAACTAGAACAGTGAGGTTCCCTGTCAGCAGATAAAGAACTAAATATGTATATAATCTCTACAAGAACATGCAGTAAGGCCCTGACTGGTGTAGTTCAGTGGATTGAGCGCGGGCCTGTGAACCAGAGGATCGAAGTTCAATTCCCAGTCAGGGCACAGGCCTGGGTTGCAGGCCAGTTCCCAGCAGGGGATGTATGAGAGGCAACCATACATTGATATTTCTCTCCCTCTCTCCTTCCCTTCCCCTCTAAAGAAAAATAAATAAAATCTAAAAAAAAAAGGACATGCAGTAAGGATGTCATCATACTAACATGGCTTTAACCCGCCCTGGAATCTGAAACACTTGAGGGTGGGAGGTATTTTCAGTCAACTTTTGGTGCCCAGAATTTAACATGTATATCATACACACAGACATTGCGTGTGATATGCACATGAGAGGATGCACCGTCCAAGGGCACACACCAGGGTCTCCATCCACAGCAAGCAGCGCATGTGAACCCAAGACTTGTGTTCAAGTTCAGGTAGGCTGACCCGCTTCACCCACAAATGCCTACACAGGAGCTGCTGGTGTAGTGAGTCAGGATGACAGACATCCCCCTTGCTGTGGTCACCGTCTTCCATCTAGCTGTTTTCTAGCACCATGAGCATTTGAAGACTGAGTGGGAATAGTGAGGGACTCTCTCAGCTCCAAGTGGCAGAGAACTAAGAGAAACCTTGACAGTTTTATGGGGAGCTTTATTTTATTCTTCCACTTCTTTTCGGAAAAAGTTCTTCCTCCATTCTTCTTTTGCTCTTTCTTCCTCTCTCTCTTCCTTCCCTCTCTCTTCTGTTTCTTTGTCCTTACCAGATCTTGCTTTTATTTGGTTTCTGCCCTTCAGTAGAGGCGCTTCTCTGCATGATGAAGTTTTCAGACTTGAATTAATTTTTTAAATTCTCCTATTTCCTAAAATAGATAAGATGACCCCTGTCAGATATATTTCCTTCTGGCTGGAATGAGTAATACTTTAGGAAAAGAGATCGATTATAGCAAATATATATAAGTATTAAATATTGATTAAAATAGACACAAAATAAATATTCCCAATAGACTTTGTTATAGAATATGCCCATAGGTTTGTAACAGGAGCCATTAAACAAGTTTTAATTCCCCAAGGATATGTATATTGTAAAACTCTACCTATCATATTAGCACGGTGGGTATTACATCTGGAGTCAAATTGGTGGAGGTCACATCATTGTTAAATATTTTCTTCCTCTGTTTTATGCCAATCT
Organism: Sturnira hondurensis; assembly: GCF_014824575.4. Lineage (NCBI taxonomy): Eukaryota > Metazoa > Chordata > Mammalia > Chiroptera > Phyllostomidae > Sturnira > Sturnira hondurensis. Next base: position 11,733,610 of record NW_028091156.1, read on the forward strand.
AATTGTCCTATTAAGACACATTTTAAAATTGCAAGCAAATTTCAATGGAACAAGAAGTTTTTAAATAGTTAATTTATACTATATTTGAAGACATTGTTTTTTAGTCATAAAATAGTTTAGCTTTATTTTACCTAATATTCATTATTATTATGATAATCAAATAGGAAGAAATACATTTTGTTTAAGAATTCTCCAGGCCTGGCTGGTGTTGTTCAGTGGATTGAGGACCAGCCTGAGAACCAAAGGGTTTATGGTTCACTTCCCAGTCAGAGCACATGCCTGGGTTGCAGGCCAGGTCCCCAGTAGGGGGTGCATGAGAGGCAACCACACATTGATGTTTCTCTCCCTCCCCTCCCCTCTGTCTAAAAATAAATAAATAAAATAAAATCCTCCAAGGTTTTACCAGAGTGCATGGAATCATATTTTGGCTTATGGTAGTAGAATTTCTAGCAGATCTCTATTATGCTTAAATAAATAATCCACAACAAAACAACTAGTCAAATATTTAGTGACAGGTTAGAATCTGCCAGGAGCTATCCTAAGATCTAAGGCACTAAAATAAATTAGAAAATGACTCGCCTTGCGGAGATCTTGCTCTAGTTGTGGAAAAAGACACCTGAAGTAATCATTGCAACCCACTGTGTTAAAGGATGTGATTAATTAAAGACAAAAGTTCTGTGGGAAGACTGAGAAGGAGTTGCCTGACCAAACAGAGGGGTACTGGATCCTTAAGATAACTGAAGCATCTCTGAGACAAGAGTAGTCAGAACTCCAACTGGAGAGCAGGAAATTTAAATGCATGACACGGTGGATCTGTGAGTGCTGGGAGAGTTCCTAGGAGCTGGAGGAAGCCTGTGTGCTGAGTGCGAGGCTGTAGGAAGGACTTTGATGTGTGGAAATAGGAATGTACAATAGCCACAATCTGAAGCTGACCCGCAGAAATCCAGCCCCACAGTCTTTGCATTAAACTCCGCTGGGACTGATTTGGACAACTGCTTCTGCTGGGGAGGAGCATAGGTGTGAAGAGCTGTGAAGACCTCCAGGGCAAGATGTCCTTGTGAGAGACCACTGGTCAGCAGGTCAGTTCTTGTGCTTTCCCACCCCAGGTCAGCAAGTACTGAGAACCCCCCAAAACCTTTCCCAGGAATAGTCCCCAAAGGACCAAGCCACTTCTCTCTGACACCTCACAACAGCCTTGCTTCTTATCAATATTTCATGGAACTCTCATGCCAATCAATGTATATGTGATGTGCTTTTGAGGGAATTTAAGGCAAGTGGAACTTGAGCAACCAACAGAGAACCCACCGTGTCTTCTGGGCTGTGGATCATTTACCCAGACGGGTGATATTTCCTACCAACATTTCCTCCTCTGTGAAATGCAAATACCACCACTACCACTATTAATAATAAAAGTAATGTGTACTTCCAGAGTTCTTTTGAGGTTTAAACACATTAATCATTAAATAGTGCTGAGGACAGTGTCTTCTACTGAGTGAGCACTATATAAATGCCAGCTGCTATCCCGGTTATAACTTATCAATATTATCATTATATCAGGGAAACTTTCATGTCTTTCTGTCATTTTTCATCAGAAGTGTAATAATCACTTCAGGCATTAATGCGATTAGATCCAGATCGTAAAGTATCTTTGGACATTATCCTTTGTTATGAGACACATTTGAGTTTCAATTTGAAGAAAATGACCCCGGGGGACTGCGGACGGAATGACGTGCAGAAGGTGCTCTGCGCAGGGAGTCTCGTCAGAGGAAGTTGAGCAAAATAGTGATGAGAGACACGCTGAAGACCTGCAGTGAGGCTGTGGGCTGGAAACCGGGACAGACCTCTCAAGTGTTCAGGAGAAGGGCCCGAGCACAGAGACGAGGCCGATAAGCTACTGAGGGTCCCTGGCCGCCTGGTAACATCTCCAAGATTAAGGATATTTCCTATTGTTATCAAATATGTTTCAGACATCTATTTCCTTGGACATAAGAGTTATTCACTTAATGTGTCTTTAGCAAACTGACGCTTTCATGAAGTCATTAATTTATGTCAACTACATGCAGAATATAACTTGAAATAAGGAGATACTGAAATAAATTTCTGGTGATCTGAATATGATTTTGGGGGAGAATCCAAAATAAGATAAAATCTAAAAGTATAGAATAGATGTCAGATAATTAACAACATAGATTTTGATGTCGCCGTAGGTGTTAAAGTAGTAAGAATGGGTAATGTAAGCTGATGAATTTTCCTTAATTATAGAAGGTCTCAGTGTTTCCAATTTGAAGGAACTAGCATGCAAAGCCTATGAATGCGTTCTTTAAATCATCCACATATGGAGGAATCAGAATTCTTTGGCGTAGGCTTGGAACTAGACATGTGGATCATTTCATTTAAAGCATGTCACATGACGTATGTAGAACTTACATTTTTCTTTCAAAAAACAGTGACGACCTAGATAATGTTGTAAAGATGAAATGAGATGACCTTCAGGAAGTTTTAACAATTAAAATAATAGGTATGAATTATAATATCATAACTTATTTATGATTATCATCATTTGGGAGGCCCAAATCAAATTTATGGGAAGCATGGAGGTGGACTGACCCTTCTGAGGATGATATACAGACACTCTAAAGTCCCAGACAGATCTCAGGTTATTTTAGCAGTTGATTGTCTCTAAATAGAACCACAATACAGGGTAACTGCTCTCAGCAAACTCTCTAGGAAGTACGCCCTGCTACGACGACGCACTGGAACAATTGTTGGTTAGGGTCTAAGACAAAGTTTGCTTTACTATCAACCTCACATTAATTGCTACTCTTCACTGAGTAGCTAGTGTGTTTAAAACACAATAATGGGTGCTTTCTACTCGATCTGATTTGATCTTCACCATGTTAACCATAATGATTTCATGTGAGAAGACTAAAACCAAAAGATAAGTAATTGAAGGTCATGTACAAAGGAAGTGTATGAGTCAGGGTTGAAACCCACAATTGTCTGATTTAAAATATATAGGCTTAATCACAGTGCATTTAGAAAGATAAATATCCCACTCAGAAAAGAGTTATGTGAGGCAGTATGTAATTAAGTACAAACAATTTAGCACAGAAATCAAGTGATTATTAGAGTAACATTGATAGTAATTAGAAGTGATAATTAATAATTAACTGTGCTAGGGATAATCAATGGAGTGTTAAAGAGCAAAGATATATTTATCTGCACCTTTAGCTGTGGGGAGATTGGGTAAGAACCTTCAAAAACAGAACAGACGGTAGTATTGATTAGTTGTCTAGGACAGACTTCTTCAAATTGCTCTCTACTGAGGCACAATTTTACTACTGTGATTTCTTGCTTTATTATAATTATACATTCTTATTCGAATTATTTGTTCTTGATAACCACATACCATTTATAATCTTTCAAAGTTGAGATGTTTTCTAATTAGACAAAAAGAATCTAATCTCTCCATTTATATCTGTGCTTTATTTTGCAGAACCCATAGACATTTGGTAAATCACAAGGAGTTACTATTTGGAGTTGTTATTTGGGGCAAAATAATCAGAACTCTTCCCTCAATGGTAGTAATAATCGTAATACACAACTTGCTATTTAAAGTAAAGGTGCTGACGTCAGATAAAGAGCTGTAGTATTTAATAGGAATAAGAGCTCAGTTCTGATGTGCTTATGAGTCAGAGTGTTTTGCAAAGTTGAGATTATGTCCCTAGGCCTTCCTCTGCCCACCCGCCTGACAGACGGTTTGTGAGTTCTTGTTACAGGTGGTTGATGTGCGCACCCATCTCAGAAATAACAAACACAGGGAGCTCGGAACAGATGGAAGGCACCCCTGGGTGCTTTCCCCGATGGAGGTGTTGGTCAGCTGGCTGAGGATTTGGGCTCTGAGAGAGAAATTGTAGCCGGCAGTGGCCTTGCAGAGCCCATCCACGGGAGCTGCCCTCTCCGAGCGTTCGGAATTCTCAGTAACGCCCGAGTTCTCAATACTCTTCATCTTACATTTGGGAAATAAGTCCACGTAATAACAATGGGGACACTTTTCAGGTTCTTCTTTGTTTTATTTATATTTTCTTTTATTAATTTTATGCTAAAGAGGAAGAATGTTGGCTTATGGGTGCAGGTAGGAGCCTCTAATATAGCTAGAGAAAAGAAGGGGCTATTTATAAAATAAATACCCGGTTTCAAGTGTTTTCATTACACAGATTTTCCATAAAAACTTCTCATTATATTTAATTAATTTGCTTTCATTAAAAGTGTCAAATCTGACTGAAATTCTGAACGCATGCCTGACCCATATTTCTAATTTTGAGAAGTTCAGCACAGATCATTTGGGTTCTCTCTGCCTCTCACCATTTTCACCCTTTCCACTGCCACCCCAGAATTTCAAGGATTTTTTTTCTAGAATGGGACAAATTCTGAGACATCACACATCCTTGTCTGAGTAAAACAAATTTTTTTCTGACCATGTCATTTCATACTGTTGTTTTTGAAATGTGATTTTAGCTCAGATTTCTTTCCATAATTAAGAAAAGTAATCCTTTGGAAATTGAATATATGATTTTAGAGTAATATTTTCACTTTCTTGAATTATCACTCAGTTGAGCCAGATTTATAATTTACATGCATTTAGACCACTTATAAAAACTGATGTTTCATAAGTGTTCATATTTTAGCTCTCTAGTCACTTTTTGAAGTTCTAAATGAACTAGGATGATGTTCAGGCCCTTTTTAGGGGCCCTGAACTATCTTGCTACTTCATCCTTATTTACCATGCTAATCCATATTATGTGAAGCTTAATTACACACTAATTGAATTCAGGGGTAACAGTAAATTGGGAGTAGTCATCAGCTGAAAAGAGAAGATCAACACAGATGTGGTATCATGAGACAGAAATGTGAGAAGGGAAAAAAAAGTTTAAAAAATGTTCAACTCCACAAATCAACACTAAGTGATTTCTTAGGTAGAGAGAGTTACTGGGTTTTTACTTGTCTTTGGCTTTGTTAAGCATGCGTGTGCTTATATAAACCCTGATTAGAACCCTGCAAAGTAATAAACAGCCAATGGTTGTTTTACTTGGAGCTTAGGAGAATAGGAAACCTTTGGCAGCCACTCCAAACACCTATGCTGCCTAAGATCATGAGGAGTAAATTACACCTATCCTTCACTACGATGATGGCTTGCTTTCTTTTAGGTTGCATTAGAGGTGTAATTTATTTCAAAGCCTCATTCTCTCTTTTTATTTGGGACAATGCACACGATTTTTAAGTTGGCATCTGCAACCCACAGCTTCCGAAATTAACTTGATTAGTGTTAACTAATAACATTTATTTTTGCCTGAACTTCCCTATGAAAGCTGATTAAGGAATTAGTACTCATTATTAATCTAAATGAACTCATTAAAAATCTAAATGAACAGCATAATCTTCTGTGGTTATTTGGATAATAAAATGAGTAATTTAAGAATAGTAAATACTGATATGTTTGTGTACATCTATAATGAGAAAAATTAATTGTGCATAGAACACATATAGCATATATACATGTAAATTGAGATGATTAAGAATAAATCTTCATTTAAATATAAATATAAAATAAGTTCATATAATAGTGAGAAAGTTGGGGCATTTACAAATTAAATAGTCAATTTTTAGGAGCTGACAGAGCTATAGGATAATCTAATCATAGAGTGATGTATCTTCTATCAGTAAATAATCTTTGAGTTTTTGGCTAAGAGATTTGTGGCCAAAAATAAGTGAATTATCATAGTGTATGGGTAGCACTAACACTAGAACTTAAGTATGTTGATTTACATTCTGCTGCTACAGTCATTGTACCCTGCGGCCAATGTACGACATTTCTTAGGGCCAATGTTTTCCTTACACAAAGGCATCAATAACCTCTCACTAAAACATGCATTGCTCTTTAATGTACTGGAGCAAGGATCAATCTATCAGCCACAGAAATATTAACCTTTCGCTCAGCAACTCCCTGCAGATGGCAGAGAACGTCATCCAAGAGATGGAGGCCAAAAACATGGTGTTTCTGTTTTGAAGAACTTGCGAGTAAGCTTTGCAGATTAGAAAAACATGCTAAAAAGTGCAGTAATTATAATAAACACTATTAAATGTGTTAGTATTAAAGATAAAAATACTCTATTGCACTTTAGAAGAAACAGAGTTTACTGACATCCAACCGCTGGGTAAGGCTTTATCATATAGATAAGCGTCAAAACACAAAACCTGTAAGTCAATAGAAAACAGCAGAAGAACATTGTGCACGGAGGGCTTCTGATGGGAAATAAAAAGTGATTGGTTCAGTATGAATAATTTTATTGTAATAGACATTGTTTTAGATTTAGCACGAGGACAGTTCACAACACACTTTTAATTACAGAATCAGGCATTACTTTAAACATTCAAATAAGTCAGTTCTTGATATTTGCAAAGCAGTGCTCTGTGTACTAAATGGAACTTGATTATTTCCTTGTAGGAAGAATTTAGGACTATTATATCCTGGTCAAACACATTACATGACTTTTAGAATTAGGAAAGATTTCAACACCAAATATTCTAAAATCTGACTCAGAAACCTAGTTCTTAATGAGGTCGTAGCATTGTCACAAACAAAGCACTCTCATCAAGCCTGTGAGTTAAGCTGATCTATAATCTGAAACTCTGGTCATTAATCTGATGAGTTGCTACCCATTTAGACCAAACAGAGCACCTTAGAATGAGAGTTGCAAAGGAATTCCATGTTCCATAACTTGTGGCATTTCAGAGCAGGTCTCAATCAGCAGAACTCACCTTCGGAGCGTTCATAAACTATTGCACTCATGATCTTTTGACTCCTTGCTGTGTGTCTTCCTTGGGAGTTATCCTGGACCGATGGTTCCATTCCACTTACCGGGCTCTTTGTCAGTGGCTTGCGTGGCTTTTGACATTTTTATTACTTGCTTCCTTCACTGGCCTCCATGTTCAAGTACAGCTAAATCTACAGCCATTACTTATTACTCAGTCACTAAACCTGGTTTCATAATGTGGAGTCCCAGCTTATTTATAGCCAGCCAACTTTCAGAGTCTATTAGTAAATTGCCCTAGTTTGAATCATAACATTTAATATAGGCAGTAAAATTTTGTAAGCATAAGTATGAAACCAAAAAATTGGTATTTTATGAGATTGCTGTCTCTAAACCATGCAGAACAGAATGAAGGACTGTAGGAGACCATTCTGCATGGCATGAACCCAGCTCCCAGTGGAAAGCAAGGTCTGATGCACAGGACCCGCACCCACAGATAGGTTCTCCCGTGGGGAATCAGGCCTGCATTATACCTAGACTGCTCTGAGACTTGCTTTTGCTAAAACTCCCTCAGCCTGAATTGAGACAGAAAGTGCCTACTGTAACTTCCTAAAATCTGTGCTAAACCTCCCCAGTATGGAGTGTAATCAGTTCAACTACTTTTCTCTTTGCATTTGCAAATATCCTTCTTCTGTGATGTGATTAGCAATATCCTCTCCTTTGTTTTCTGTAAAAGGTAACCACCTAAAGGGAACCTGTGTATAGTAAATGAGGACCATCATGGAATGTGCTGAGAAAAGAAAGAAAGGCTGGTCAAGGCAGGGGCCGAGGCTGTCTCTCCTCTTGAGAGAGAAGCCATGCTGTCCCTTTTCCTCCCCAGGACTCGGTAGTCCATGGGAATTTCTTGTGCCTTATCCGCAATGTGGTGGGCCCCACGAGCTGGGGTCCACATCAGAAGACAGTGGAAAGGACCAAGGGAGAGATGACAGTAGTTCAAAGCAGGGTGGGACCAGCCTGAGTCACAGGAAAGTCAGGGAACGCCTGGTCTAAGAAAGGGAGAGAGGTAGATGGATGATAATTTGCTGGGGGAACCTGGACCTAGGGACTAAATAAAAGAAGGTCAAGGAAATGAAAAGGCAGTGTTATTTTAGAGCCCAGTAATTGAGGTGCATGAGTATCATGGGAAGAAATTAGAATGTTTTTATGGTGAAACATGCAGTGGATGCTTCCCTTGAGGTGAAAACCTCCAAGTGGAGACCTTCTATGTGAAAATTCAAAATCTGAATTCTGAATATGAATGCAGAAGTAATATGTGAATCCACTGTGGTAGGTGAGATCCAAAAATAAGAGAACGTAATAAAAGGGAGCTGAAATCTAAGGGTTTTTTATTTCTGGGTTTTTGGGTTTTTTTTTAGTGTTTTACTTTGAGGTGTTTTGTCCAGGGGCGGGGGTTCTTTTTTAAGTTAGTGTTTCTTTTCCTTTATAAAAAGTAATTTTTGTTAACAAGATTGTGCCTTAGAGAACTTGAAACTAAATATAGTAAATTGGAGTTTTAAACCAAACATGTGAAAATGTAAACTAAATAACAAAGGATATTTTCATCTAGAAGGTGGCTAATTGGTTTGATATTAGGTTAAAAGACAGTCTGAAATATTTTGAAAAAGAAAAACAATCAAGGCCTCAATATTTTACATAGAATACAGTGCCATCCATAGTTTGAGAAAATGTGTGTTGTATTTTGAAAATGATATAGGGTGACTAAACTATTAGTTTCAGGTTGAACAAAATAAGCACAAAAAATAAGAACAACATGTTCTATGTCCCAGCGAAGGCTTCTTACAAAGCTGATATTTATACCTAATAAGGATCCACCTGGCTTAACTCTCAAGCCTACCTTGACCACCCCCCTCCCAATACATGTAACAATAGATTTAAGATTTTAAAAGAGCAGCAAATAGAAAAGGATAAAATCATATCTGGATTTTCAAATTTGATCGCATCTTAGAGAAATGATCTTATAATTCTTCTGGACACACAAAAAAGAGAATCAAATGTCTGATCCACAACACGACATATATTAATCTCGAAAGGACGATGCTAAGTGCAGGAAGGTAGACACACAAGGCCACGCTGCAGACCGTGTGCTGCATTTGAATGGCGTTTCAGGGAAGGACTGCATGGTCGTTGTCAGGTGAGCACAGAAGGAGGCAGGGTAGAGTGAGAAGGGGGTGGGGGCACTTTGGGAGGCTCTAAGCTCCTCTAGTTGTTGATTTGGGCGGGGGCCACGCACCTGTACAATTTGGGTGGAACCCATCAAAGTCTCCTCTAAACAGCAATGAAGTTTATTAAAGGTAAAATTTAGTTCAGTAAGTCTGATTTGAAAGGAAAAAGATTATGTGCTCTCAAGCGTGGATAAGAATGGTTTATCTGAGAATTACTTAATTGTAGACTATATACATATTACATCTATATAGTGTTGTGTGTATAAGATTTTGAATGATCCTTTTAAGATTAGAGACCAGCGTGCATTGTATACCCATTTTCCTTCATGGCTAATATGATAAGAGGAACTAATCCTTAAATTATTGAGCCCACATCCTACACTATTAGCTGCCTTTCCTGGGTTAACCACACAAATGTCTGAACCTAAAGCTTAACATAAAATTCTGGTTTTCCTTTAAAATCTATTATTCTTTCTACATGCTCTGAAAATTCATTAACTTATTTTCCTGTACTGTCCCATCAGTAGGACATGCTATTAATTTATTTCCTTTTAAAGATGAGTAATTGGATATTGGAACTAGATTTGCCATTTGTGCAGGGATTGTTACATGGATAAACACCATTAATATTATCACAATAGCTTCCTGAAGCAGATCAGGATTAGATTAATTACCAATCATATAATTATATCAAAAACACTTTACTTAGTGACTCTTTCCACTGTGGGTTTTTTTTCCTATTATTGAGGCGGTGTGGGAAAGGTTTTTGTACTTCATTCCACATTTTACTTTCAACACGAGGTGCTAAACCTATTGAACTGTAGACCTCCGGTGAATTGATCTCTTCACTTGCCGTGTTTACCGCTCTAGTAAATTAGGGGAACACAACAACCAGCTGCCGACCTCCAGATGCAGCGGAGGCAAGCGGCGTAAATTGCCATCCTTCCAGACACACACGTTCCGAGGCCGTTACCTGAGACTTTGGTCTTCAGCCGCAGTAAATAATTCCACGCTGTGCCAACTAATTTCATGCAAGCTTTGTTGTATTTATTTAAAAATAAAGGCATATTTGTGATAAAAGTTCAGTGGGAGTGGCAACACTATTCAAATTTTTAAAAATTACATTTTGTACAACAGAAGTTTACGTTTAAAATTATATATCATATAATTATTATATAAATATATATTTTATTACACAAATATAAATACTTATTTTATAACATGATATATACAAATATATTAATATATAATGTGTATATTATACATTATCATATAATATAAACACATATTTTATTATATAAAATTAAAATTATATATATATCCCCCCATTACAATTATATATCAAGTGAGAACCATGTTGTCTTAATATAATCATCTGTCACTTACTGTCCATTCACGGAGTCACAGGATTGTCTGTACTTTAATTTTAACTTTGCCAATGAATAATCAGAAGAATTTTTTAAGTTGGAAGAGTTGATCTGTAAGTAGTGTTGCTTGAAAAATGTGTATTATGAATGACTATGGCAAGAGACTCAGCAACCAGGGAAAGAGAACTGTGTAAAATTATAATTTCCTGGAGTTGTTACTTATGCTTAGAAGAAAATACAGTGCATTGCACAGTGGGCACACGCCCACAGGTGCAGGGAGTGAGAGGAGGGGCCGTTTGGTGGAATCAAGGGCTGTCAGGAGGGGCACTCACCTGGGGCAACTCAGCAAGGAAGAACTACCTGTGTTAAGGTGAACAGCATGAAAGACACCGGTCAGCAGAAAGCACCTTGGTAACCATTGAAAAGTCCAGACTTGCCATTTTGGAACTGTGCCTTAATTTGAAAAATTGATGGCATTACAATTATAAATAAATTGATCAATAAATAGCAAGAGCTGACTGAGCCCATCAAGGGTCGGCTGTTCTTCTCTCACTGGGGAAGATAAATGGGGCAGGAAACTCTATCGACAGCCGCATCAGGAGGTCTCGGGATTGACAAAGAAGACTTGATGCGAAGCTCGGTACCCGCAGGCACTCTTCATGATTACGGACGTGCTCTTCAAAGTCATCATGGAGCTAATAGTCCCGTAAAAATAGACCTATTATCTCAGCAGTGATTAACAGTGCCATTTCATTTCAACTAAGCAGTTGAAAATGGGGGCATTTTACAAAGTTCCAAATATCAACAGTAAAATAACAGAATTGAATTGGGAAGCAATGACGGAATAATTTCTTTGCCTGCCACTGACTGCCGCTGGGGGAGCAGAGGCACCGTAGCACCTCAGGGCTAACCCAGACCTCTGGTTCCACGCCATGGCCCCTCCAACAGGTAGGGCACAATGCCACTGCTTCTGTCCTGGGGAACCACGGAACTCCCCTCTACGTACCAATAACACATTAGACTAGGGAGCTACTTCCGTCCCACCTAAAAATCGCAAATACGAAACAGAACAAACAAATTTTAAAGGTATCATCATTTCATGATTGTGCAGAGCTAATTTTCTTAGTCAGAATTGCCCCCGTCCCCAAAGGAACAGACCGTTGGAAAGCTGTAGGGAAAGGCAAAGGGAGTGTCCCAGTAATGAACTGTGATGTTTTAACACAATAACCTATACCATTGTATCACAGACATCTCTTGCAGCCTGTTTTTCTCAATCAACACAATCCCAAAGGCCCTGGATTAAGAAGCCAGGCATTTCATTCAGCACTGTATAGACAAAATGAAAGAACCACCGACTCCTGATGGAGTACTGCTGAGATCTTATAAAAAGACGGAATGTTTACTCCTACTCCCTCCCCACACAAACAAACAAACAAACAAAAACTTCACCTTAACTGAGGACATAATTTCTAAAAGCATTGAATTCTTAAAAATGTATCAGTCCATACTTTCTTACTCTAAGCAATGATATGTATATACACATGTGCTGATCGATAGCACTGTTTCTTCAATTCTGTTAACAACTTATGTTTTCAGGTATCAGAATAACAATGAAACTGAACTTTTTTTTAACATAACCAAGATAAATTTACCTTGATGAGAGTTATAACAGTTACATGAATCCTTCCTTCATCATACCACTCATCTGAAAAACAGCAGCCCTCTTTTATTTTTTTTTAAGATTTTATTTATTTATCTTTAGAGGGGAAGGAGAGAGGGAGAGAAACATCAATGTATGGTTGCCTTTTGTGCATCCCCTGCTGATAGTTAGCCTGCAAGGAACCAGCCTGCAACCCAGGCATGTGCCCTGACTGGGAATCGAACCGCGATTGTCTGGTTCGTAGGCCCGCGCTCAATCCACTGAGCTACGCCAGCCAGGGCGTAGCAGCCCTCTTTTAAAAAGCATAGAAAGTATGGGAAAAGGGCTAGCAGGCTGCTATCATGAATGACCTTCTGAGTTCTGTTAGAGATTTGGGCAAATGTTTTTCATATTTCACTATTTTATAATGCTATTATAAACTAGAAGACTTTAAATCGTGTATAACATCATCCCATCTATCATTGGATAAGGGTCTATAGGGTTTAGATTTCTTTACTCCTCAGAACTTAACATATAGATTATTGGGAAATTGGAAACGAGATAGTAAATAGATTTTAGGATCTCTTATTAGCCCAAACCCTTTATCCAACCACCAGCTAAATTCCACAGACCTTATAGAAGTGTGTCGGTGTTACCAAGAGAGGTTTCTCACCTCCATGTTAGTACCACATGACCAGGATCCAGAAATCAAGACTGGCTGGATCAATGATTAGCACGTGCTCTCAGATGGCTCAGACAATACCTCAACCTTTTGGTGTTGGGACACAGAGACATTCGACAATATTTGCCCTTTCAGCTTCTCTCTCTAGAATCTGACCACAACCTGGGTGTAGTCTGTTTTCTACCCGCTTCAATGTGAAAAGCACACAGAAGTGCAAGAATAAATTTACTCCATGTTCACAATATCTTTATGGCTCTTCTCCCTTACCATTTTGAAAAAATTTTTGGAGATATGTAGAAGGCACTGGTAAGATAACATGTGAGCAGAGACTTAGAGCACAGGACGAAGTAGGGTGTTGGAACTCTTGGACAATCTGGAGAAAATGTTAGGTGTAGGGAAAACCTTGAGGAGGAGCACGCTGGCGTTGTTGGAAAAGGGCAAATAAGACAGTGCAGTTGGGGCACCGTGGGTGAGGAGACGACACTGGTGAGGATGTGGGTTACTTGATCACCCAGTGGGTTTCATTCAGTCCATCCTGAGCACCTAGATTTTTACTCTTCCTGAGCTGGAAAACCAGTGCAGCATTTTGAGCAGAGAAATAATGTGACCGCTGTTTGGTTGAAAATTTACTGTATGGGGTCAAGAACAGCAGTAGGGCGACGGTGACCAGGGAAGAGTCTATTGAAATACTTACAGTAGTGATAGAAGGTGGCACATTGGACTGAAGTGCTAGAGGCAAAGAGGGTGAGATGCAGTCAGGTTCAGAAGTCGTACCTCCACCCAACAAGAGTTAGTAAAGAACTACATAGGGTGTGGGGAGAGAAATAATTCAGAAGTGACTATAAGATTAATGGCCTGAGAAGATTGGAAAGTGGGCTTACTTAACAAGATGTGGAACACCTCTATGAAAGCAGGATTATAGTTTGGGTAGAGGTGAGCTGTTTAACTTTAAATACTTTACGTGGGGACTCATTGACATCCAAGACTATCCATTAAAAACATGTAAGATCTCACAGCAGAGTCCTGGCTGGAGTTATACATTTGGGAATTGTCAAAGTACAGTAATATTTGAAAACAAAGGACTAGATTGATTCATTTCGAAAGGCACAGAAGAGAAGATTGGATCAAAACCCAAAACCCAATCAGATGCTGCCGTCAAGAGGCACATCTCAGCTGAAAGAGGAATTCACCCTTCCAAGCTGGGCTTCACGGAGCAGCCCACTGTTTCTGGAAAGCTCGCAGCTGAATGCCCGTGTCATTTCTCCAGCTCTTCACAGTAGGGGGCGCGGGCATCACAGGAGGCAGAGGCCAACCTCCACCTGTAGAGAACGACTTGTTTATCTTATTAGGAAAATCAGCTGAGTGAAACCAAACTGGATGTGCCTGGCAGGGTCTGCTGGTGCATTGATCTAAAACAGGACATAGATAGTCAGGAGATGGAATTAAACAGCTGAACCTCTTTGTGTCAGATCATCTCACATACATTAAAAAACCGCACATAGATCCAACCTCAATAATGCATATGGACCTCATGGGATCCGTGTGAATTGTGGAAAGCATCATGCTATATCCCAGGACTCTACTAGGGAACATACACACAAAAAATTCTGTCTGTGAATAAATAGCATGCAGATTAAAGAAATCTTTTCAGGAAAATAAATCTTAAATATTTATAACTTTTGCAAAGTTTATTTTATATGCTTTGCAAATAACAGTGGATTACAGGATGGCTATAAATTCTTCTGTAATTAAGTAAGATTGTATATGAGTATATGTAGTAATATTAGCATGGATGAAACTACTGTAAATCAGCACACATGCACATATCTCTAATTATTCTTAATTTGAGTTTTTTAAAGATTTTATTTATCATTAGAGGGGAAGTGAAGGAGAGAAGGAGAGAAACATCAATGTATGGTTGCCTCTCATGGGTCCCCTGCTGGGAACTGGCCTGCAACCCAGGCATGTGCCCTGACTGGGAATTGGACCCCGATCATGTGGTTCACAGGCCCGCGCTCAGTCCACTGAGCTACACCAGCCAGGGCATAATTACTCTTAATTTGAGTTTTAAAGGTGGAATTTATATGTGGGAATGTCTGTCATTTTAGAAGTGATTATGTATTATCTGTACTCAAAATTAAACTTAATTGTTTTGCTGTTGTATTTTCTTACCAGTAAAATCTGTTCTTCACATTTATAAGGATTCTCTCTTTCTTTTTAGTAAATAAATACTATGTTGCAGTAGTATCTATTTACTAAATAAATAGAACACACTACATGTGTTCTATTTTTGAAATTTTTAAATGACTGTAAATATACATTGTGTGTATCTTATAGGTAATTTCTTATTCTTGCTTTTATACGTAAGATGGCTAAAATTGAAAGTTCTATTTTGAGATTAAAATGTCTTCATAAAGATGGCTCAACTAGGAATGGGAGTTCACTGGCATATAAGTCTCACTAAGAATGAATTAGAATTATACTTCATGTGAATGTAATTTCCCAAAAGACTGGAAGCCGGTTGAGTAGCTTTTCATGATTTAAGAACTCTTGGGAGTGGTTAAAGAGAGACTATAACTTTGAAGAATAGAAGGAAATATTCCTTGCCTTGTAGAATGATAAAGGGAAGAAAAATTGTTGCCTACAGCGCTGATTTTCTCATCCTGGTTCTGGAGCAAACAGCCACAAGAACAAGAAAATTGGATGGTTTTACAATATAACAGACCCAATTCATCAATAAATACCTTGACAATAGAATAGTTTCGGACTTTTTAACTCAAAGTCATAGGCAGTGATTTTCTTTCCCTCAGAAAATTTGAAATATCAAAGAAAGCGGTATCTATCTGCTTCTAGAAGACACCGCTGTGGGCTCCTCTTTGAGTTAACCACAGAACAAAAATATTCCATCAGCATTTTGTAATACTAGCACACTTTGCAAAGCTTTCTGAAATACAGGTCAAATACATAAATAATAGAGGACATGGTTAAACCATTACCTTTATCAAATAACATAGCCATATTTTGCAAGTGTGCTTATGATGTCAATTAATACTATTTTTGGCCTTTCTCATTATTTGTTTCTTGACGCCTTCCACTAAGTGACTGAATACATCTATTAGACATTTGCTTTTTCATCTGTCTTTTCTTCTCAGGTCTCTTTTAGAAACCCTTGATTAAATCACTCATCATGCTAAATGGCTGGAAATTTCACTGTGATCTTTATGTCTTTATGTTCTCATTTCTAATCCATGCAACACATTTCATCAAAATTATCAGTTATATAGTTTAGGTATATAACCCATTTACAGGTTACTAACTCTTACAGAGGCATAATTACTAATAAATAAGTAGTATCATATTTCATTCCAAACGTATCCCAGTTTGGTTGATAGATTGTACGGTGACCCTGACCGCCACATTTTCCAAATACAGAACCACACAATTATATTTGTTATAGCTGAAGTTTTATTCTTTATTCTAGTTTGATTTTTTTTGGTGCCTTTTATTGCATCTAAGAACAGTCACTGGGTCACTCTGCTTTTACCGTATTTTTCCATTCCCCGGCCTTTCTTGTAGGCTACTCAACAAGGTTGTCCATCCTTAAAGGACTATTTATTCAGTAAACACTCACTAAACTTTTCCTCAAGTCTACGTCTTGGTTTTACCAAGTAGATACTAAGAGTGTGCTAGCCAAGAACTCGTGTGAACTTGCCCACGCCGTCGCCGTGGTGATTGCAGGTACACCAGAGTGATGCAGCACCTCTGTGTTTCCACTCTACCACTGTGGCTTTGTAAATCAGCATTTCCCTGGGGCGCCCTTATACCGCACAAAATCCAAGCACACCATCAATGTGCTATGAAAATACTTAGTGAAGCCTATTACTTGAATTATCCGGAGTTCTATAAAAGTGTAATATTATAGACTAATGGACTCCATGACCATGTTTTGAAATTCCATTTGATAGTCAGCCAACTCACTGTGAATAAAATTTCCCAAAGATTGATTGTTGTGCTACAGTTAAAAGTCAGAGAAGCATCATTGGTTTATTCATGAAGGTGATTAGTTATAGATTGATTAAAAGTGGAGATAGTGGAATATAATAATTCATTTTAACCAGAGATAATCAGATTAGGCTTTATTATGAGGCATTAACTTCATAACAGAAAAAGTAAGACTTATTATATTCAATAATAATTCTACTTTATTATTCAACTACTTGTTTGAAAAATATAACCACTACCATTTAACATATTAATTGAATATAATGTGAATGCTGTATATATTGAATCATATATTTTATAAGGATCATTCTTGTTTTATCTTTAACAAATATTCTTTTCACCAGTTAATCAATAGGTTTATTTGAATATATGCAGCCTTGTTGGTTCTGTGATATGAGATGCAACTTTTTTTAGATTGCAAATAATCCAGTTTCCGAGATTTAAAAAAATGCACACCAGAGACAATGAAAGAGCAATATAAGTCAGCACATAATTTTGCAATTTTGTCAGCATTAAAAAAGTTGATTGACTGCCTGTTGTGTATCAATATGTTTCTGGCTTTAGAGGCATCAACAAATAAAGGTCAGAGTTAGCCATCGAGAAGCTTAGAGTCTAAAGAGAGAAAAATAGCAGTCACACAGATTGAGAGTGGCGAATCACAGTAAACTGATGGAATTTAGTGCTGGATGCAAAGAAAATATAGGAAGAGGCTCTGGTACTAGGAGACTTTGAAACGAGGTGGGGACGTTATGGGACGACTTCCCTGATAAGCATTATCAGAACCAATAATGGAAAAAGATTCAAGGCAAAGAGGATATCAAGCAGAGAACACACAAAAAAATGGAGTTAAGTACATGCCTAATTTCTACCTTAAATATGTGTATATGTGTCACTCATTCAGCCTTACTGTATAGTCCCAGCTCTGGCAGTAATGAGTTCCATAAGCTTGGGACAGTCACTTGAACACTTTGAAACTAAACTTACCCGTCTCTATAAATGAGTGATTAGACTAGGTCAGTCTGACACTTCTTTCCAGCTTCTCAGTTGTTCATTTTTCTACAAATAGGAAGAGAAAACTCTTAGGACCCGAAGTTAATGTGAGCCCCTTTTTCGGCCTTACATACCATGCTACCACCACATTGAGAGTCTTCTGCCAGTGGCCTTTTCTGCGCTTAGCCTTCAAGTTCTGCACAAAATGCCTTCTTCTTCATGACCCCATCCCTGGCCCCCAGTCAGCTAAGGTTCCTGTTCTCAAGTCTGTGTAGGATAAACTCACGATTTCTCTAGGATGTTTCCAATATTCTCCCTGGTATTGGAGTTGCAGTTGTACAGGTCCTTTGTGACCAGGATTTGGCACGCCCACTGAGCGCATCACCAGAGTTGGGTTCATCTCTACACCTTGTGGGACCAAATAGGCCCTAAGCAAGTTTTTGTAGAAGGATGAGTTGCTAAGCACTCGTATTCACCTCCTAATAACATTTATGTTTAACCCTTTAACAAAAATAAAGTACAATAGATGTTCGTGGGTATAAAATATAACTAAAGAGCAAGAATAACACTTCTTCAACTACTGATTTAATAAGGATTGTTAGTGCCAGTTTGAGAAATGTTTTCAGTGTAGATTTTTAAAATGACCACCATCATTGGCCGAGACCAAGCTCAGGTAACAGTGTAATTAGTTGACTTGCATTTAGTGGAATGCGCGTTCGGTGGTGGTTTTCCAGGACTTCCTCAGATTAAGGTTTTTCTGACTGATGCATGATGGTTGTTGAGTCAGCTGTTCTGTTGCTGCTCTGCTTCCAGTAGAGGTCGCATGAATACAGACTGAGTGACCACGGTTTTACACCATAATGTGCAGTCACGCTGAGGAACACCCCTGTTCTTTAGTTTAAGAGGAAAATGTTGATAAGTATACTCCACCCATTATAACATTTAAATTGATTTGACTTCGGGCTGAAGGCTGGCAGCATATTCAGTGTATTAAAAAGCACAAATCTATACTCTATTGTTCAGCACACCATTATTGCTACCAGCACATCGTACCCTGCCTCAGACTTGCACTGCAGGAAATTTGAAGAAAATGATCATAATTAGTCTTTTAATATCTTGGATGTAGTTCTTCTGAAATCTAATGTCTACAGCTGGAGGAAGGGTGGTGAGTCTTTCTTTGCCTCAGTTTCTTTACATAAAAAGATAACTTCAACCCGATGACTAGTTCAAGAATTTCTTCCCAAAATTATATTCCAACCCTAACAACAGGTATTTACCGATTGGGAAAAAAGAGCTACTGAATTTCACACCAAGAAGCTCTTAATACTTTTTTTTCATCTTAGGTCTGGGTAAGATTTACTGAGAGTACTGGTTTCTATGGAATGAAATAAATAAATAAAGGGGAGGACAATAATTTATACCACAGAAATGCATCATATCTCAGGTATAAGGAATTATTTAATTATTACCAGTGAGCAATTTGACTTTTGTGGATGTTTCCTAAATGAATGATTCAGTTAATAAATTACTCATATTTTGCATATAATGGGGATTCTTTATGTCGTTAAAGTATGTCTTACATTTCAACAATTTATATTTTTCAGAAATAACCATATCTTTATATTTCATTTTATAAAAGAGCAAAACCAGGTACATCACTTTTGTTTTATTTAGGTTATTTATATGTTGCCCTAGAATGTTGAACGCCAAGTCAAGTTAGCAAGCCAGTGAAACTGGGCAACATTTCAGGTTGATACCTTTGAGCCCATCGACTTTATCCATTATTGGATAAAAATATTATCTGTTTTGTTTTGTTTTTTCAGGGAGCAGGGAATTTACACAATGGCATCCAATTTCTAATGTGTCTCTTAAAAAGCTAATTTTATCTGTAGTCCTTTTCCTTTACTCACCTTTGCCAGAAGGGGGCGCATATGTAAACACGTGGGTCAGCAGTTTTTTCCTTCTGCTGTGTATGATTCCTTTTTTCTCTCTGAAGTTCTTGCTAAGCAGAAACTAGGGGAAAGTCACCTTCTAGGGAGCAAAGGGAGGGGTGGAAGCAGTTTATTACTCCCTCTTCCTTTGTCGACTTAGTGCTCAGTTATTGGCAGATGCGGCTGTAGTCGTCTGTAGTTATTGCCTATTCGACAACGCAGGATCTCTGGGGTCATGGATGTTTAAAACGGCTGAGGAAGGTAGGCTGATAACGTATCTGCCATGGAAGCAAGTTGGAGGACTCGGCGGCCAACCTAAAATATTAACTGCGTCTTAGAAATGGACACGATTCCCTGCCATGCGACTTGACTTGTTTCATGGGTGAGGAAGGGTGGGAAGGCCCATGCTCTTAGCAGGTGGGACTGCACCTGCCTCGGCGCTAACTTCTGAAATGTACCTGTTTTTTGAATCTGGAAACAGCTGTTTCCTGATGGCACCTGTCTACATCCTTTTCTTTTTCTTTCCTTCTTTCTTTTTGCATTCTACAACACATTTTATTTTATTTTACTTTTTCCATTACCATATATTCCCCATATCCTCTTTCAGCTCCACCCACCCCCCACATCCCTGGCAATCACCACACTGTTGTCTGTGTCCCTGAGTTCTTTTACTTTTTTTGGCTCCATCCCTTCACCCCCAATGTATGGCCCCTGCCCAGAGCTATCAGCCTCCTCCTTATCTATACTTCCTTTTCTTTTCAATAGAGTTGTTATTCAACAATCATTTGAATTATTTTAAATGTTTTTTCACAGTTTCCACATAGTCCAATGTCCATGTATTATTGTTAAACACCCGCATGCAAACGCTATTATCTCTGAAATGTTCATTTTAGTTACCTTTTTTGGCTTGATATTTATATATTGCATTTATATATCATTATTAAATGACTCTCACAGTAAGTCTAGGTACCATCTGTCACCATACAAATTTATTACAATATTATTGACTAGATTTCCTGTGCTGTACATATATCCCTATGACTGACTTATTGTACAACTGGAGGTTTCTGTCTGTTAATTTCCACCTGTTTTCCCTACCCCAACCCCTCCCTCTCTGGAAACCTCCAGATTGTTTTTCTTGGCCTCCCCTGAGAAGCATAGTCCAAAAAAATATCACTAAGACTGATGTCAAAGGGGTTGCCTGCTTGAGACCAAAGAACATGTATTTTTCAAATCTGCCAACTGAATGTCAAAAATACAAAGCATGTCCTGGAAAGCAGGAGTCGCTAAGTTAGTAAATACAGGTGGCGTTGAATGTACCCTTTACAGGAGATTGTTTTAGAGCCGTGGGCTCCTGGAATGGCTGGGGTGAGAGAGAGGCAAGCTGTGGTGAGAGAAACCTTCTCTGCTAAGCTTCAGGTCACTTTAGAATGAAAAAAAAAAAGGCAATTCAACATGTATTTTCTTCTGAGACTGGGAGAGTTATCTCATCTTTGAGCACAAAGAAAATGGATTTTCCATGGATGAGGATATCACTGAGTAGAAGTAAGTACCTAAGGAAAATAACAGCCGCCACTGCATTTTTACCATTTTAGAAATCCTAGACTGATAGGTGCCCCCCAAACGAGTGAACGGAGCTAGCTAATTAACAGGTATATTATCCTGAACATTGGGCTGTTTAATGACATCCATCATTTATTTATTCATATAAAACACATACATTGTACTTAGCCCCTAATTTCAGTCAGGCTGTGTGCCCAACACTAAAAATGAATAAACGCAGGGCTATGCAATGGTGGGGAGATAGATACACGTGAAATAATCACACAAATAAATGCAAAATAGATTTCTGTACAATGCTATGTAAGATAATAAGGTGTCTTGAAGTTTTCAATAAACGATCAAGGAGATTTTATACAATTTATTTAGCCAAAGTGTCAGAAATATCCCTGTAAAACCAGGTTGCATTCTTCCTTCCTTAAATACGGTAATAGCTATGTTCATTTGCCTGTTAATTTGTTGAGTATTTCACCAAGCGAAGTACATCCGGGAAGTAAAAATCATTTGAAATGCACGCAATGCATCAAGTGTCGCCACAGAGATGAAGCTTCCCCACGGCTGGCATTCGTCAGGTGGGCACACTCTGGTCTTGCGAGTGGATCATCATGTTGGTATAAATCTGTCTTCGTGCAAAAATTGCGATCCCCCCAACACAGCATTGGTTATTTTCAGATCATAAAGATCCTAGATACAACGCGCTGGAAATCGGTCCGCAGCCCGAACCTTTGACACACAGGGAGGAGTATTCATGCCATGGATAACCAGGGAACACCTGAGGGCAGGTGACATTTTCTGATGCTGGGCCATCTGTCCCCAGGGGAGGGAATGATGCGGCGATGTTTTAGTTATCACCAAACATTTTAGCTACAGTGGAAAAACTGAGAAGATCTATTACAACTGTAATTTAAATCACCTGGAAACGGCACTGCCGGCTCCTCATCTGCTCCCGAATTGAATCTCCTTCAGAATCTCCTAGCAAATTCAGTTGCCGCACTATTAACTCAATCAATCAATGGCAGCAACTCGAAAACTGGGCTTTGTATTCTACTTTTTCTTTCCTTTTTTGGTCAAATGTTAAGACACCAATTAAGATTCTACCGCCTTACATTCCTCTGATAGTCTCCTAGATTTAGCATTCTATTTCATGTTTAAAATTTTCGCCAACCTCAGAACTTCCCAAACTATCTGTGGTAAAGGGACCAGATACAGCCTCTCCAATTCAACAGGTTTGTAAAATGCAATAAATATAAACTCCAAGAAAATAAAATACAACAAAGACATGTAAAATGCTCACTCTGTACTAGATGCAAGAGAAAATGTCATATTTCAGTGAATATTTATATTCAGGACAGATGTTCAAATGAGAAGAAAGTGTAACATTTTTATATATTTTTACAGAAACTATGCATACAGGGTGTTAATAGACATAATTGCTTTTATAATGAATACAGCTCGTCTCCTAAAGTAATACACTTGAACTCCCCAAATCAAACAGCTACATGCGTACATCAAATGAGCCCATTTATCACATTAAAACTTAAAATATTGTGTTGTGTTGTCCAAGGTGTGCAGGTAGTTTGACAACTGTAACTCAAAAGTGTAAAAATTTTGCTTCTTAACAAACCTGCTATGCTGAAGACAACATCACTCCTAGAAAAAGAACTATATCTGTACCATAGCTACATTTTGTTTTAGTAACTTATATTAAAACAATCAGTCTCACAGAAGCATGTTGATGGGTAATGGAAGAGATTTCAAAGCACGTTCCACAAGCTTATGATATTCATTTTTAACTTCCATGCAAAAGCAAGCACGTGTTCCTGTATTTTAAAAATTCATCTTCAATCTTCGATTCAGTTTCAATAGTGTTTCTTATGCCGTTAGAATTAAATTTGAAGTATCTTTCCACAGAAGAAATGAATGCCAGATTTTATACATTTTGAGCTACAGCTTGTAAACTAAAGTTTAACTATCACAAATTAAAACATGGTTCTTTTGCAGGTGCCTGATAGTAATTTTCGTGTGCAACTGTCAAGTCACTACAGATATAGGCGTAGGGGTTACTCTCCATCTCTGTGCTGACATCACTGACAATCCGATCATTTGAGGACCAGCAATAATTCACGCACCACGCTCTGAAGAGCCCTGACCCAGCCAACACTCTCAGCTGCAGTTTTTTCTGCTTTCATCCTTGTGTCCCTTTCAGCGATTGACTGATTAGAAAGCCCAGGTAGGCTTCCCGTTCCGATCCCCGACTTCAAATCTGTCCCTGGCTCTGTGGAGAGGATGGGGCACAGGTCCAAGGCTGTGGGGCTTACGATCTGTTAAAAGTGAGTTATGAATACAACACGAAGAGCATGCCTTATGTTTCTACCTCAACGCCACTCCAGTTCTGCCCAGGAAAAGTAAATACCTGGGGAAGCAGGCCAGCTTCTTGAGTAAGAACATCATTGGACTGTGCTGGTCCCCCTGCCCGGAGAGGAGGGACAGAGACAGTCTAAAAATGAAGAATTTCTGTGTGATTAGTGGTTATAAACGCCCCATGATCGTATGCATCTTTAATCAGCTAGGTATCCTACATTCTTCTATTCATATTTTATTCCCTTCGCAGCTTTGTGTCATGTGAATTTCCCTGTACATGTTCCTTGCAGGAGATAAATTTAGCATGAGCTAGGGGATTCATGGTGGCCCTCAAGAAGTACAACAAATATTCTCCCTTCTTTAAATTGACTAATTAGCATAAGCCATACATATAAATCTTTGCATTAAATCCCTTTTAGCCAGAAATGACTAATGACATATTTTTTTTCTCCTTGTATTGAACGTTTAAGGGTGCACCATGGAACACTCTTTGGCTATCTGCTACATTTTATCATTTTTTGTATTATTAGCTATTTTTTTTGATCTACCCTAATAGAATACTTGTGTATTAATTTTGTTTTATGTTTCATAGATCATAGGGCAGTTTCTTGTCTCTGTCAGGTGCTTCATAAATGTTTCTTAAATGAGGCAATGTACATAATCAGTGATTTAATGAGAGTAATTAAGTAGTTCACTGTTACATCCACTAGAATAGACTTTACATATTTTATCCAAAATTGCTTTCTATGCAGTTGCCTTTACATGCAAATAAAAAGAGTGCTCTTTGCAAATTTATTTATTCTCTCCCCTTCCATCACAAGTAAGTCACCAAGTTCTCTGGCTAGGAGCCCAGCACTTAACATCAGCTGAAAATTAAGCAAATATATTATCTGGCTTCAGTTATACTTTACCTTATCTACCACTAGGAACCTTATCAAAAATGCCAGCATGAACTTCATCTTGAGCCAGCAAAGCAACGTGCCCTGACAACACACCCTGATTCCACTGAGTCCAATTTCTGAAGGCAGCCTGCACTGGCCGTCCTCTCTCTCATGCTGTCGTTGGAAATCAGATACTGTGAAGGTAGCATTTGGTTGTCATTGCCACCCTTTACAGAATTATTATTCATACAGACTTAATTGATAGGTCAAATGTTACCTTTAACATTTTTTAATAGGCAGGTACCATTTATCCTTGCTTCTTTTCTTTTTGTATTTTTGTTGTCTGTCTTTCAATCAGTTCTCCTAGACAGCCTTGTCTTAATTTCCAGTGCTATTAGAAATTCTGATCACCCTAGTTTCAGCCTCCAGAAAAGTTCAATCCTGTTATTTAAAGACAACTCTGAATAGAATTAAGAAGCGAGAATGTTGAGGATCCTCTCATGCCCTTAGAAAGATAAATGACTAGGATTTTGGATATAATTCTAGTCTATGTTGTGTATATCTTTCTGTGTACTTCCTTCCTACACAAGTTTCATGTATAATAATACTATTTAGAAAAAATGAAATATGTGAACGGCACAGTTCAAGTCTAACTCTCAAGAAGTATATACATGAATTTCTAGAATGTTTTCTTGTTGAACTACAGTGTTATTATAGTGTTTTTACACATATACTTTGCCAAGATATGCTAAAAAAACTCAAATAACAAAGACCTGAAAATAAAGACCTGCATTGTATCTGTCAAGGATACATGTGAATTTATAAATGTGAACTTACTATTATTTGATTTTATCACTTTAACTATAATCCTAAGCAGTAATTTTCTTTATATTTTTAAAAACAAATTTTAAGGCGTGTTCTCTATTAACTTAAAGCCAACATGAACATTCACACATATATACATATTCATAAACTTATGAAACACAGAATGATAGCAGGTTGTCCAGGTTGAATTGCTACTTCGTTTCCCAATTAAACGTGATACCTAAAACGTTATCTTTTATTTATAATTTTGATAAAATGGTGGTGACATTTGGAAGGTTGTTGGCCATGAGATGTAAACACCTGGCTCGGTCTGAAAACCGTTGCCATACCGTGGTGGGATCAGGGAAAAGCCATGGGCCAGGACAACTCTCCTTGGCCAGGTCACTCTGAACAAGTAACCCCTGGTGATATTTGAAACTAAGGCCATCTCTCCACACAACATGAGGAAACGGGGCCCCTTTTGCCCCAGAACCAGCAGAGGAGCTGGGGGACCGAGGGGAGGAGCAGGAGCAGACATGGGCTCCATTCAGTCAGTGAGTGGGAAGGCCAGACTGTTAGAACACAAAAGGGGGGTCAATAGTCCTCTTGGGCCAGAGCGACAAGGTGCCCTGAGTTCCATCTTGGATGGAGCTCGGGTTATATGTCTGCTGCACGGAGGCTGCCCTGTGCTGTAGGAAACTCTACATCCCATAAACAGGGAAGGGATTGACTCTCAGGATGATACAGATAAAACAAATTTAGGATATTACCTTTTTGTATAGAGAAAAGGATAAAAGAACTCCACAGGTGGTAATTATGGGGCGGGGGGGCAGTGTTTTCAGAGGGTGAAATAAAGGTGAACTCCAAAGTAGCAATATCACTCTTCCAGGGACTCTGGGTCCCTGAGTGGATGGTTTCTACCAGGACTCACTGCAGTGTTGTGACATTCGGTGCTTCGGCCTCCAGGGTAACAGCTGGGGTTTTCATTATTTACATTCTGTAAGGGAACAAGGGTGATTCAGTTTTATGTTCCATCTTAAGAGCATCTAATGACTCTTAATGTTAATCAAAGTGTCTCATGAAAATAAATGCAAAGATTTAAGATCACTAAGAAGGGACAGTGCGAGCCTCAGGCAAACACTTTACTGTAGATAGAGGCATGTAACCATTTGCTCTTGGAGTAGCGATTTCATTTCAGGAAGATGGATCGGAACAACAGCCCATTGTGGTATTTCTCTCGAAGGCACGTGTTCATGTTTTGAATCAAAATTTGCACCCCTTATCCCAGGATGTTTTTATTTTTACAAAGTTAATATTTTTGAACCAGGGAATGTGCTTCGCATTTCCTAGTTATCATGACTGAATCTTCACATCCCTTCTATGAAGTGGCTCCTAGAGTTATGTATTCTTTTTCAGTAAGAATGTGGTTCACCTAGAGAGGTCAGTGACTTGTCTATAGGAGTCAGATGGACCCTGTGCAATCTCCAGACTGTGCTTGTCACATATCTGTTGTTGCCCAGAATACTCACTGATTCCCCTGCCCTTTTGAGTGTTGGAGGGGTCCTATAACTTGCCTTGGTTAGGGAATTTGAGAACAAAGGACGTGAACCACTTGCAGTCAGAGGGTTCAGAGCTGGCCATGGCGACATGTGTGTCTCCCCTTTCCATGAGCCTGGAGGCGTTACAGATGAAGGTGGTTCACCCTGGACCTCGGTGTGAATCATTGTGGAGCAGAATTTGTTCCAGTCTGAGATGAATGCAAAGGGTAAAGCATTCATGATTTAAACCACCAAGAACTGTTACTGTTGATTCCTGTAGTATAACCGAGCTTATTTCAACACGTCTGGCTCAAAACCACTCTACTGCTTGGTCTACAATACACAGCATGCATACACCTAGTGCCAAATCCCATGCAAGGTTTGGTTTGTCCTCTCCCATCTCGGATAAAGAGGATACTTGATGGTTCTCTTTATTTGAGAAAACTACAAATTATTAACCAAATGAACTAAGGCAAATATCAAGACTTGATCTACTGATCAAAATCTAAGAAACTCAAAGAAATGAGTTTAGCCAAGAAAGAGAATTTAATGTTACACGAGAAAACAATGTTTAAACAACCAAAAAGGACCCGATCAGATTGTGCAGCTGAGCCTCAGGAATAGATGGCTTTTTCTTGCTTCTCACTGTATATCAACTTGGTTCTCTTTTATCTGGGTGTATATAACCTGCCCACATTTATGCTTCTTGTCCCCAGAGAGAAACAGGCTCACTTTGTCAGTTTTAGTTGGAAAAACCCCTTGGAAATGCTCCTGGGTAGTTGCAGGCACAGCTCTGCATGACTGAACTGTGCTGTTGAGGATGAGCAGTCTAGGTGCAGTCTAGGCAAGCCCTTTTGATGAGGCCATTCCACCCTCCATCATCTCCGCAGAACCCGCTGTGCCCAGAGAGAAGGCTCATACAACATCGCGGCCCTCACTGTGACTCCGGGTCCCAGCAGAAGGCACAACAGATCCCTAAGCAAATAATCTACCATGTGTAAGTCCATCAGGGACTAATTTTGCAATGATTTTTCAATCATTTAGATGCTTTCTTGTTGTGGTAAAGAATAATCCTTTATAAGAGTATCTTGTCATTAACTGATACTATGATTTCATTTTTGAATAGGCAATTATGGCACTTATAACTAGTCTATTAAATTGTAATTTTTCACTTCCCTCTTACCAAACAAACAAAACACACACACCATGCGTCTCTGTTCTAATTTTTGTAGTTAGCAGTATCTTTTCAGATCCTTTTTGCAACTGGAGATGATGATGCGACAATTCTGACCGACGGACGTGTACGTTATTAGGAGGAGCTTTGAAGAAATCATCAGAAATAGGATACATTTGGCACAGGCTCTTCAGTTTTGGAACAACCTCATTTTATTTTTTTCTGGGGATGTAAATGCCAAACCTGGAGAAGCTGGAGGCCTCAGTGCTTTGAGGAGAAGAATTATGCAGTAAAATTACAGTGGATGCCTAGGTAATTAGTGACAAAGGTCAAAGGCAGGATCAGCCCTGATCAGCCTGCCCACCCATGATGAGACTTCTAATTTCATGAGTCACATAAATGCAAGTATCTTTAAGTCACCTCTAATTGGATTCTCTTTCACTTACAACCAACAGTAACTCTTAGCTGAACTGATCCTTAACAAGGAGATTCTTCATAAACTATAACTGTGGCCCCAGATCTTGCCTTTGCATCTCAAACAAGCCTTATTTAAAATACAACACGTTGTTTTATGTAACTAATAATGGCTCATTAAACTGAAAATGCGTTCATCTTTTTTACTTTGGAAGACAACCTAAAGTCAAGTTCAGTTTTTATACGTAGAGATGATTATATAAGTCCATTTTTGTCTGAGTTCCTTTTATCCAGATGACATTTATTTGTCCTTTCGTCTCAGTAGAACCCCAATTAGGCTGCCTGTGGTCTTTAGACTAATCGTTACATTTAACAAACTCCAATACAATACGACACAAAACAGATAGAGGGGTTGCAGGATAATCATAATAAACGTGCCCATTTAAGAACAGGACACGCTGTTCCCAAAGATGGTGCTGATCTGAAGAAGAAGCAGTCTCCCAGCCTGCCCAAAGCTGAAGCCAAGGCAAAGGTATCGAAGGCCAAGAAGGCCACAGTGACAGTTGTTCATAGTCACATAAAAATGGAAGCTTCCCGTGTCATCCACCGTCCAGGTCCTTGAAACACTGTGGGCTCCACAGGTAGCCCAAATATCCCTGGAAGAGCACCTTCAGGAGAAATAAACTCACCTACATGCTGCCATCAAGTTCCCATCACGTAGGAGATACAAGAACACAATGTATTGTGTTCATCAAGATGTCAGTGCCAATAAGCACCAAGCCAGCAGGCTGTGACAAAGCACTTTGACACTGACACCACCAAGGTCAACTCCATGATCGAGTCTGATGGAGGGAAGAAGGTGTATGCTCCACTGGCTCCTGACAATGATGCTTTGGATGTTGCTCACGAAATTGAGATGAACTAAATTGAGTCCAGTTGGTGAATTCTAAATATAAATTTTTGTCGTAAAAAAGGGAAAAAAGGACAAAAACAGTAGAACAGAAAGTGGGCAAAACTCCACAGCATGTACTGCATCGTGGTGGAGTGAAAGACCAGGAGCTCCCAGCTATGCAGCAAAGGAAGCGCTTTCACCAGAAATCTATCTGCTCCTGGCAATTCTCTCTGAGTCAATATTTTGTCTTGTTCTTCCTTCATGTCAGAAAGGGGTACAGAGGAGGACTTCACCTTTTAGAGCTCCTGGAATTAAGTATGAGCCCTCT
This sequence comes from Sturnira hondurensis, assembly GCF_014824575.4. Lineage (NCBI taxonomy): Eukaryota > Metazoa > Chordata > Mammalia > Chiroptera > Phyllostomidae > Sturnira > Sturnira hondurensis. The sequence goes on from NW_028091156.1 coordinate 11,763,207, forward strand.
GGAGCCATAGAACTTGGCTGTACTCAGAAGTTCAAAAACCATAGATGCCTTTCATCGGTCATCTTTGTCAACATTTTCTAAACATTAGCTACTTAAGTTTTGTCTCAAATGATTCACAACTAACTGCAATATTTATAGTTAGCCATTCATATTTTAAATGTGGACCTCATGACTTTTTTGAAATTTCTCTCTGTTATCATCGGACATGCCTGTCTACAATGGTTAGAGAGTAAATTAATTTGTTTTCCTAGCCCAGGCTGGGAATAAAACTTGCAACCTTTTAAAGTGAGGGGTAGGCTTCCGAGATCAGACGAGATTGGGCGCGTTCAGGGTGGTATGGCCGTAGACATAAAGTGAGGGGTAGGCTATAGTAGACGTGAGCAGACTGCGGATTTAAAATAAGAGAACACGGGAATCCCCCGCCCTCTGCCCTGAGCCATGGCTCAGCCCATTGCAGACTCTGTGCAGTGATAGGGACGCACTCTGAGACCCAACTGCTGTGTTGCTAAGCATGTGCATCGTACATGATATGGAAACAGCAGTCATCAGGTTGCTACCTCATTGGGATGTTCGCTTATGTAGCAAGACGTGATGAAACTGTCTACACTTTTTCTTCTTCTTTCCTTCAAGTGTACGGATTTCAGATTTGCATTTAGGCAAATGTCAATCTCTCTTTCTTTTAAATTATTATATTGTCATTCAATTACAGTTGTTTGCTCTTGCTCCCCACCACTTCTCCCCACCCCAGTGCAAATGTTAATCTTACCAAATTATATATTAAGGAAACATAATTCCAGTTTAAATGTCTTTTCACTTGTTTTTAAGCAAGAAATATAAAGCTTAGTTAGTGTTAAAAAGCTTCAGTTTTAGGCTATTAAACCAAATACATTGTGAATTGGATTTTATATTCATAACCTCATATAATTCTTACTTTTGAATTGAAAACCCTTTTCATCTTTCTGCTCATCTTTATCTGTCTTGGAATTAGGTATCTGAGGTATTAATATGCCATAACATAAAGTGAAACAACCAAATATTAGTCGATCAAGATTTTTCCGTTGAAGAGAGAATTTTTTTGTCATGACCCCAGGGGTAAAATGTTAGTAGTGATACAACCTGCCTCCACCAGGGCTGTAGTTTGAAGGCACAAAAATAAGAAGGCCAAATTGGGACAGGAGGAAAAGCATAGCAATTTATATTACTTGCTCACAGTTCTTCATTTCCTCTTTATCTTTCTCATGCCTCTCGGTAGGTGTGGTCTACTTTTTCCAACCACTGAACTGGAACTCTTGGACATTTGACATGCTTTGGCTAATGAGGCGTGAAAGGACGTGACATTGGCTGTGTCTGAGCAGCTGGCCTGCATGTGCCTTTGTGCTTTGTTGATCTTCTTGCTCCTCCCTTCTGGTAGAAAAACGACACAGATAGTCAGTACTCCTTCACATGGAGTTCCAGAATGGCCAGACATGCAGAGACTAGTCCAAAAATTCAGGAAAGACCAGAAGATTGTAGTTCCGTCCATGTTGTTTATGTACTGTGAGCAAGAAAATAACTTGCATTTGTAAGCCACTGAGCTCTTGGTGATTTCTGTGACTGTAGCAAAAAACAAACAAAAAAAACCCACCTAAAATAGCAATTTCTTGTATTTCCTTGAATAGTTTAAATAGAGTACATACTGCTTCCAACCTTAAAAGGTAAATAGTCAGAACCTAATGAAATTAAATGTAGAAGTGAGAATTTGGAGTAATGGCTTGAGTACCGATAAACAATGACTACAATGGAAGTGAAATTATTAAAGATTTCTATCTTATTATTGGCGTATAATCCTCTTTCATAATTTTGAGGAAATTACAATAGCCTTACTTCAACATCTATTCCATTTTATTGCATCTAATGATGTGGCATATTTATATAGCCTCAGGGGAGGTCGTATAATAAACCTAACAAAACTATGATAATAATCAGTCCCCTGATTTTCGTAACAGTAGCGTATAGTCAAGCTACGTGTTACACAGTGAACTAGAACAAATAGTAATTTGGAAGCAGGAAGCAGGAGAAAGTTACACACCTAAAGTTGAATATTTCAAGCTAAGGAGTACTCAAGCAGTATTAGCTGAACTATTTTGCTGTTGGTTCCTTGTTTATGATGTTAAGAAGTGCTGGGATAGACTCAAATAGTGTTGTATTAGTTAAGGACAGAGAAAATCTGCATAGGACACAGGAATAGATTCTTGGACAAAATTCAGGTGATACAATTTCTAATGTCTCTTACAAGTTCATCTCTCTGATTATGAACCGGTACCTTTTCCCCAAATATTTTCTTTTGAAAAATTATAAATGAACAGAACTGGTAAAATGTGAATAATCATTACAAAAAATTGTCACTCTGTACTGTTCAACTTTGCTTCTGCTCTTATTAATTTAGCCTTAGCTGATTTGCACAATTACTGTAAAATTCACAACAAAAGTAAAAACATGGAGAAAAGCGGTTACTGCCTATTACATGAAATGTAAAAAGAGTATGGATTTTTGGCATTTGTGTACTTTTTAAGCAAATAAGTCTCTCTCATCAGATTCTCCACACACATTTTCCATACTAATGGAGGAAGACATCTTATGCTTCCTGCTTGTATGTGTTTCTGCAGAAGATTTGATTTCCAATTCTTTCAAGGTCTCAGCATTTTGGAGGGTCTCATTTTCTGAGATGCTGGCCCCGTGTCATCTCCTACAAGAGGAGAAAGCAGGCAGCAACGAGCGCTGCACTTCCTTGAGGGGCAACCAATACAGTAGGAAAAAAATTAATTGCGTTCACGGTGCCATCTTTTGATGTTCTGCTTACCAGTAGGGGGCACCCCTCTGATCCTTGGTAGATTGCCCGTGGGGACAATTCACTGCAGTTTAGAGGAGGAACTCCTGGAATGTCACAATTAGAGCAGGACACTGGGACTTCACTAGATGTGACACCCTGAGAAAATCGGAGACGAGGGCGTTTCAGAGGCTGTTTATTACAGGCAAAGCAACAACGACAACAGAAGGAAAAAAAAAAAAACACCCCTCCCCAAACCTGAGAAAACCATAAGTGATCATTTTTTATTACATTTTACGTCTGGTTACAGTATCATTGTATATAAATTATGTTAGAAAGCATTTTTTTTATGATGCAGCTATTATAATCTTTATTTTATAGTTTATTTACTTTATATGGAATGCTGCAAACAAGTTCATCCACGGTTTCTGCATATCCATGATAAACTTCCGAATAATATTCTAACTTTTCCTTGCTTTTATTCCACACACCCTTTTTTCTCCATAGCCCCTCACCAAACCTGCCACTCACAGATTTCAGAAAATGAATCAGAAAATAATAAAAAAATAATGAAGGTTAAACATTTTTATTCCTAGGTAATAAAATATTGATTTCATATATATTTTTTGCAAGGCTTCTGCTAGGAATTGTGAATATATTATCTTTCTCACTTCAAACCTTCTTTTATAGTTTGAGAAAATCCACAGAGAAGCCAGGTTGATCAGCTACAAATCATAGAATTCAAGGGTGAATCTTAGTGAGTCCAACTATATAGGATTCATATCATTGCCACCTTCGGTCTCTTACAGGACGCAATATTTCATCACATGTCACTAAACTAACACACACATATTTGTTATTTGTGTTGTAAAAATAATAATGGTACAAAAATAGTGAAAAGTGCATACATTTAAAAATTATGCACCTATGTTGTGCTACGGTAGCAACACGGTCTTCTAGAACATCTGAAAGACCTGCCCGAGTCCCTTCTTGAGAGGGTGCCCTCTTTTCAGAAATATGTCCATTTGCTTGCTCTGGTTTTGTTTGTTTCAACGTCACTTTGCTTATGAACAGACGCTGGACCCTGAACATCTCTCTCTATTGATGAAAACCTTTTCGTGTTTTGGGGCCCATATTTTCAAACTTGTTGAGGAGCACAGACTCCAGCTAAGCCCTTCGGGGAGGATTTCTGTGGGGAGCCTCTGTTTCTTCTCCTACAGTTTCACTTTCTCTCGCCTCTTCTTCAGCGATGTGCTCTCGTTCCAGTCCTAACAGCCCCTCAGGAACTACTTCTAGGAGCTCCTTGACGCCATTGTCCTGTGAGGTTACAATGGCTACGACATCAGTAGGTAATAGATGTGGTTCAGCTCCATTATAATCAGAGGGACCATCATAGATGCAGTCTATCATTGACTAAAATGTCGTCATGTGGCGTATAACTGCATATGACTGGCCTGAGCACTTCAGAAAGCCTAGGACTTCAACTCCTGTCCCGTGCCAGCTCAGTATGAGTAATGACCCCCCACTGTCATGACCTAAGTTTTCCAGCACTAGCACAGGGGGTGTTTCCATCCCATGGAGAACTATGGCACTGGCTACCCGTAAAATCTAGAGGATTTAGCCTTTTTAATAAACAGAGTATGGCAACTAGTGATGTAGCTAAAGTGAAATACCTATAGACAGGGAAAGAACTATTGGCATGCTAAACATTAGACATCTCTCCTCTGGCCAATTTTTTATTTTAGGGTTGCCTTGGGAATAAGACTAGAGAAGGTATTTTAAAGTTTACAAAAACTATGTGTAGGCTTGCCTCTGTGAGGTGGCTTTGTACTGAGCATTGATTGATGCCCACGGTTTGTTACCTGGAGTGCAGGCGAAAACATACCCCACGCTTGGTCAAGTCCAGTCCTGTCTGTCTGCTCTGGGTTTCCCAGGATGCAAAGTCATCTAGGTTGCTGGCTGGGCGCCTGCTGCTTCCTGCAAGACCTGGGTGTTCTGCTGTCCGGGACCCGGGACACTGGCTTCATGATTTCTAGGAAATTGGATTCATTCCAAATAACAATGTTAGACACTAAAAGGACAGGTACGATTTTAGCTTCCTTCTTTGTCAATAAAAGTTACTTAAGGAAAATACATGAATAAAAGTTATACAAATGAAGACTGAAACATGAAGAAAATGACATTCACACCCTAGACATAGCAGAATACTGCCATGAAAATGATAAAAATAAGACTGAGCATGAACAGAAACCTGTTACAACTTGGGGATGGCACAATAGCCAGGAACAAAAACTAAGTCTCTGGTGACTTGTGCTGGACCAGTCCTGGACACCTGACCTCTGAGTTTCTAATTGAGAGCCTTAAAATTGATCAATTTAAGCTTTTATTTGACCTTTTATTTACTTTTTCACCCATGGCCAAATCTGCTTCTGATTAGTATAGAATTTCATACCTGCACAAAGGTTATTATACATGACTGTATTCCCCGTCAAGATACTGCACTTAATAATAACAATTAGTGGCATTAACCCAGTAGGTGTGAAGGACTGAAATATTATAAATGGACAGAATGACAGTCTTTACCGCAGAGTTGGTGAGTATTTGGTCGACGTTTCCGTCGATGGCACCACGGTGCCACAGCCGGAGAGCAGGCTGCTCGTCCTCCATTTCGGCAGAATCCTAGAACTGGTGAGTTTGTCTGCAGACATGGAGGGGACACATCTGTCGAGGGCGGTGTTCTGTGGTCTGAATTCTGTCTCTTCAGGGCTGCCCACGCCCCCGATGAAGACAGCAGTGATCCCTCGTGCACAGCAGTGTCAGTAACAGGACAGAGTCCCGGGGTTTCTTACGCAGCCCTGTGAGAGGGCCCTCCCACCCACCGGGGCCGGTCTGGCAGCGCCCATGTCACAGCCAGAGGACTGTTTGCTGAGAGGGTCACTGCAAGTTGCTGCTGCATTAAGAACAAAGGAACTGTCCTGATTAAGTCAGATACTTATTTTGAACTGAAATATTTATGACGATGTCATCTCGGAACACAGCTGACAAGTAATGAGTTAATATTCCCCTTCTCTGCTTTTACTTTGCACAGAGTAAAAATGATGGGTCCTGTACGCTTATTCCTGTATGCCGATACGCAGGACCTTATGAATGTGTTTATCTTGAATAAAAAAAATTAACTTCGGAGATCCTCTGTCTACAGAGAACTGTTTATTAAACGTTATCCTCCCAAGTAGATCAAAGTACAGCATTAGAATGGATGAGCTGTGCGTTTTTCCTAATAATAGACAGACACCCGTATCTTCTCAGCTGTCAAAATGTTTACAGTGTGTCCCACTTAAAAAGCGCAGCTATATTATTAAGGTCGTGATAAAACAAATTTAATTGGTTTAAATGGCACACTTGCTCTCTGTATCTCTTAATATAGGCGCCGAACAAGTCTTTTCTGTGTCATTTGAATTTAATTTTAAGATTCAATTTCCATAAAGGCTGGCCATTCTGCCCTTTGTCAAGCTCTCCGGCCAAAAGGTTGGCTGCTTCATTTCCATTAATAACACAAGCATGCTTTTCAAGTTTAAGTAGATTATCTTAAGGGCAAAAAGTGAATATAGATGTGAACTCTAGTTTTTCAAGTAGCTAGATTTGCAACTTGGAAAGATTGCTTGCTCAACAAATATGGGTATTTAGTGTTACTTCCCTTTTACATTAATGTTTTCATTGTTTTAAATTACTAAAATAAGGAAAATGTACAATTAGTAGTGATTTTCCAATCTGAGCTCTAATCAAATTATTTAATTAAGCAGAATCTAACATCAGAATAATCAACATGAGTAGCTTTCCAAGTGTATTTTTATTTTATTGTTATGTTAATATATAGTATATATGTACATTTTATGTTCATCAGTAGGAATAGCTACGTTGAGTTGTGTGTTGTAACAATAAAATCTAATTTATAGAAAAACTAAAGAATGCTGGGTTAGGAATTTCACATAGAGGATCATTTCATAAAACGAGTTTTTAATTGTTTCCTCCCCCAAACAGATCATCGTATGCCACTAGCCTGTTTGTAAGTACGTATCATAAATGCCGTTTTAAATGAATAAGAAGTACATTATTTATAGTATAGTCATAATACTCTTCTTTCACCCATTGTACTTCATACGGGCCCTCGGCTGAGGTCCGTGATATTGGCCCCGGGCCATACGGGCCTTTCTCTGGGGTGCTCGGGTGACAACCGTGTCCGCGTAATTGGGAGCCGAGCCGGGTTTACACTGCGTCTCACGACACTTGCCTGGTTCAGCACGTGGTGCCATGTCTTCTGACCATTAGGTGTCCTTGTGTTTGGGGTGGGCACTGGCATCCCAAAGGCTTTCTTCCATTTCAGCTAGAGTTCTCGTTCCAGGTCCAACAGCCCCACAGGGACCACCTCTGGGAGCTCTTCAATGTCCTTTACCCCCACCACTCAATTTTCAGCCGCTATCACTCACCTGCACAGCAGGCAGGGTCTCTCGCTGCTGTGCGCCAGCCCTCCCTGGGTAGATGAGTGTTGTTACTTGATACGGAGCTTGTGGTGGGGACCCGGGTATTGTCTGTTGTCATCATACAGCTGTGGTCTTAGGTGGAGTCTAGTGACAACTTCTGACTGTTTGGTCTTGGGCCTGAGATTCCTGCCCCTCATCAGGGACAAAAGACCCCCTGCTGGGTTTCCCTGTAGAACCGTTTACCCAACATCCTTTGCTCTTCCTTTCCCAGGAGAGGCATTGCACTTCCTTTCTTTCTCCAAGCTTCAAAAAATGTGACTTGATCCAGGATGGCAGAGGGTTGCCAATCCGTCCTGCAGAAGTAGGCGAGCTTTGTCTACACTCATCTCTTGGAATCAGTGAATATGTTTTCCTTTCTCCTGGGTTCTGAAAGACTGAGAATACGCAGCTTCTTTTTTCACAGCTTAAGATTTTTACTTCTTAGGAGACAAGGTCACAGGTATATACTGGGGCTTTATTCCTGAAGTCTGGCAACCACCAGCCCCCCCCCCCCCGCCCTGAGCATTTGTGCCACCGAGGCAGCCCTCTGTGGGCCTCTGAACTCCCCAGTCTTTCCATGGCCACGCAGTGGTGACCTCCAGGGAAGCACCCTGTGAATGTTCGGGCCCCTGGCCTTGTATTTGGAACCCCAGGTTTTGCAAATTCATGTGACAGCTCAGCCTTGACTTCATCACCTCATTGTAATTGCAGCTGATTTCTTCCACTTCGCTTCAACCACTGCCTCCCTTGCTTTAGCAGACTGGAAACATGAAATTGGGGTATTTGTCCTATGATGTCAGCTCTCTGATGTGCTCGGTTAAGTTTTGATTTTGTAGGTTATGCGTTTGCTTGTTTTTTTTTCTTTCAGGTTGGAAGCAACATTATTTATAGGGTTCTCTGCCTTATATGAGAGGGAACTGCCCCTGCAAAAAAAAAAAAACCAACTTGGAATTTTCTTCTGGAGGGTAGGTCCCTTGTAGTACAGGCTTTCCCCCTCTAGGTTAATGTTCTAGGAACCCACCTGGATCAGTGTGCCAGCTGGCACTGTTGTGAAAGGCTGGATTCAGCTTCAGTAAATTTTTTTGAAGACTTTCAGCACATTTACCCATTTCATGATGAGTGATTTATGAGTGTACCTGCCCACACTGCAATGAGTGTTCAGTTGTTTTTGACCCAAAACAGCATGACTCCCATGCCCTACCCTCTCTGTTCACCCGATCTCACCCTGATCTCACTCCTTTTTTGTTTTCCTGGATGAAAAAATATCCTCAAAAGAAAACATTTTGCCAATGTGGAAGAGGCAGAAAATGCTACAGAAGCATTGAAAGGCATTATTTTATAGTGACGTCGCTTCGTCTGGTTTTCTTCATGTTTCTTCTACTGGGAGTAGGTTGAGCTTGTTGAATCTGTCAGAGCAGTAGGCAGAATAATGGGCTCCCAGAGATGTCCACGTCCAAGTCTATAGAAGTCAGTAATATATTGTATTACATGGAAAGGGGAGTTAATGGTGGAGGTGGAGTTATATTGCTAATAATCTGCCTTTGAAATAGGAAGACATTATAGATCACCAAGAAGGACCTAATGTGAGGTTTGAATTATTAAGTACAAACTGGATACAGGACTTGAGAATTACCTGAGATTTCATGGGAAGCAATAGCTTTTTATTTGTTTAAATTGTATTTACTATAAAGCATAGCATAGGGAATATAGTTAATGATGTAATAACTATTTGTGGTACCAGGTAGGCACTGGACTTACTGGGATAATAATTTCAAGAGATATGCAAGCATCTAATCATTACCTGAAACTAGCATAATATTGTATAAAATTAAAAACAATTCTATTTACTGAGCAAATATATTTTAGTTTTATGGAGGTCTAAAATACAGTGTTACAGTCGACTCTTTTATTAGGTTAACACAGAACTTAAAACTACTATTTTCTTCAACTCATAAGAAACATGTTCCCATAACTATGTTGTCAAGTCATATGGTAAAAATGAGTGTTTCCAACTGAGTGAGTGCTGTGTTATTAGAAGTATGACTTCCAAGGAAAATGATAACAGTAATAAGTGAACCTTGTTGCAAAATCGGAAGGCAAGGCTTTAGTTGCTTTTCCTGCAACCAACAAGATGAAAAGTGGAATTAGTTAGGTCGGCGCAGAGATGATTTCTAGTTAAGTTTAAATACATGCAGTTCTCAACTCAAAGCAGCTAACAAAAAGCAGTTTCTTACAGCAACTCAAGAGGAATGTTTCCCTATGGCCTCCATTTAGTTCTCGCTTTTCTCTGACAGTATGTGTTGAGTAACCCCTTTCAATTATCTGACAAATATTTGCTGAGTGCATACTGCCGCGGCAGGTAAGCAGTGCCACCAGTAGTGGGTGGGTGTCCTGTGGTGATGATGCACTGCAAGTTTTCAGATCCCAGAGTGCGCCACTTAGTGCAAAATACACAAATGAACATGGAAGGATCAGGTTACAAGTGCAAGGACGTGCAATGGAACAATTTAACAGGTAGGGGGTGCCAGAGAAGCAAATTGCTGCTTACATCAACTGGTTGAGGACAAGCTTTTCTAAGTGACTATTGGTCACAGGGCTAGAAGACGAACAGGAATGTATCTTAAGGAAATATTTAGGATTGAGTATCCCCTGAGAAGTAACAGAAAGGGCAGATAGGCTACAGTATCCTAGATGAAGGGGTAAACCTTAGCAACTTGAGGGGGAAATGTGACCAGGTATTACGTTTGCAGTAAGGACCACTTCTGTGACTGCCATTGATTCCCAGGAACTTGGCACAGGTCAGCAGAGGCAGCGTGAGGGGAGGAGGGCCCGAGGGCAGGGTCCAGACAAAAACAATTGCCTATTTGGTCAACAGGCTTGGGGAGTTGAACAAGTCAGTGAGTGAGAATGGCCCCCAAAATTCAGGCTTCCCACGCAATGTTCAGACTTCAGTCCTGATGTGTGAAATAAGATGGACCAGTAATTAAGCTGCTGGATGTCATTCAGTGCTACACCACAGAATACTGCCCTGAATGTATCCAAATCTCAGTGTACATTTGCAAAAATCTCAGCCCAGGACCTTCACAGCATAGTGAGACGCCCATCACAGCGAATGATCCCACAGCTGGGCACAGTAAATCCTAACGTATTTTTAAGTATCACATTGGTACATATTCAAATTGAGTTTTGTGCACATCTATACAAGTACCTATTCTCCTGTAAGGGTGATCTTCCTGTCTCTTTAACCCTCAGAGTGCTTTTAAGTGCCACGTTCAGAATATAAATTAAAATACCTCGTGAAAATGTGGAGGGTTTTCTCTCTGGCTATATTTATCAAGTTCACCCCAGTCTAGTACAGCCTGAACAGAGCAGAAGTAATTGCTTCTGTAATGCATCAGGAGCTAACTAAATTCCCTGGGATTAAAGGGTTTCTTCAGGACTTCAAACTTTATGAAGCAGAGACTTGACATATTTTTTCCTAGCAAAACTTTTTGATGACAATTTCTAGTCTCTTTTTAAATCTAGATTAAGGTTTTGGATTTGCAATGTATGTTTCTATATTTAGTACACTTAGTAAGTTAAACATTAAATAATAAGTTATCCTATGTATAATTTCCTAAATATTATTCAATTGTTTTAACTAAATTATTTCTTTTCAACATATAACACTCAATGGCATATAATGGTAATAATTTGGATATTTTCTAATATTAAAATGCCTGAATTTCATCTCCTGCTTAACATCAGTTGCCGCTAAGTCCATCACAATGTCTGAATATTGAAAACAGTAGGCGTTCTAATTGCAAGAAGGTCAATCTAGGTGTGAGGACCACATTGCTTTCCACTGGCACCCTCTACAAATGTCTCTCCCCTTGTCACTGCTCTCCTGGTAGATGTTTTCTTACTCATTTTGTGTCTTGACATCTATTCCCTAAAATCTCTATCTACTGCTGGATATCAACTGTGGGTAATTACAGCTTTTCCTGCCTTTTCTTTCCTGGAGTGTGTTTCAGAGAGGGTCCAGCTATCGGCTTTTCCTGGACGACCCTTTTGTGTGATGTAGCTCCATGTTTGGTGATGTCAGCCAGACTCTGTACAAAGCAGGGTCCACTGATTCCCATGATTTGCTCCTAGGAGGACTTGCTGCCTCCCTTTCTGAATGCTGCCGAGTTTACTGAGAGGCTTAGAAACCTGAATATCCTCTTATTTCTCAGTCCAATGTAGATTTCAAGGCAGATTTATAAACCCTAATTTCACCTTCCTCTGAGCAAGGCTAATGCTGCCCAACTCACTCTTTCTGTGAATGTATGTGTGTATCTATCTGTCTGTCTACCAGTCTATTGTCTCTCCATCTAAATTGAGATGTCACTTGGTTAAAATCACTAATACAACATTCTAAGGTACGTAAGTACTTAACGTTTTCTGTTCTCGAATAACAGTTTTGAAGCATAACCTGAAGAGGGAAGAGATCACAGTGGAGTGAAATTCACCCACATTTCCAGGAGGGCTGTGAACTATTTTAATGAATTACTCATTTAATTCAAATAACGTTATGATCATCCTAAGTTAGCTAGCATCCAACTGAGCAGAAACCTGTTCATACTCTTAGAATACCATAGGGGTCATGTTAAAAAGCCCTCAAAACAGAGGCACTTTCCATTTTCTCAAGTGGAGAGAACAGCAATGGCAACTTCAAAGACCCAGCTTTAGTATCCAGCAGACACTTGGAGGACACGATTCACCAGAAAGAGACACAAAAACTTTCACTGAGAACAAACGGCAGCAGAGAAGCCGTTTTCCTGTGAGCTCACCTCGGTGCACGAATATCAGCAGAGGTGCGCACAGTGAGCGTGCAAACGTCAGAGCACCCAGGCAGCTTTCTCAGTGGAGATACTGAAAGCATTTGGGCTACCAACATATTTTCTTATATAGAAACATCCTGCCCAGCATATAGAACATTCAGTGTCTGCCGTCACAACCAGCCACCTCCCCAGCAACACGCTGAAGCTGCATTGTCAATCCTCTGCCTGTTTCATCCTTATTTACCTTTATGTGCTTATTTGTGTAAATCCTAAATAACAGTCTATTCAGTTGTGCTGTTTTAAATACATATTTTATTTCTTTTTGCATCTTTTTGTGGCCAAGTGGTATTCCATCGTATGTCTGTACCCCGTCTCCTGTATCCAATCATCTATCGAAGGGCGCCGCGGTGGTTTCCATTGGCTGTTGGGGATAATGCTACAGTAAACACAGGGGTGCGTGTATATTTGCAAATAAATGCTTCCAAGTGTTTAAAATGAGGACTGTACCAGTGTATGGAGGTGCAGATAAGTTGTGATCGGAATAGTGGGAGAAGCAGGTTCAGCATTGGTAGTGCTATTTCATAATAAGAAATTAGAACCCTTTGTAGTTGAGGCTCATCAAAAGACAGTTAAGGACATTTGAAAAATAATCCCTATGGTGTTTCAGTAGCATGGAGTGGGGGTGGGGTGGGGAGGAGGGCTCTTCCCCGTAACCAGGTAAAATCCTTCCAAAGGAAGGCAGGGCTGGACACTGAAGACAGGTCCTCTCTTTCAAAAATGCATTGCGTGAAGAGTGGAGTGGATTCAGGGGACTTCTTTCCAGCTGTTATTACTATGAGGTTCATTAAGCGTTCAAGGTGTGGTTTAAAGGCTGCCAGAGAACCCAGGGACTGCGGTGGCTCACTTAATTCAGAGTGCGGGTGTAGAGGGACCTCTCAGCCGTCCGGTGAGGTGAAGCTGGGCTACTCGGCCTGGACATTCTGCTAAAAAAAGGACGCCTCCGAGGAAAAGACAGTATTTCAATTTTGAGACTGATCCTGTCCTTGCATATTCTGTTACTTGTAGGATACCAATTCTAGGCAACAAATTCTCGGTAACAAAACTGTCCCTGAAACAGTAACCCTAGTCCTTCTAAAGCTGTGATATGGGGGAAATATGTTTTAGTGTATCTCCTGTTAAGTGAGATTTATGGAGTCAAAATGTGGATGTGAAAGATTGGATAATAAATGAGTACTGTACTTGTTGGTCTATAAATAGAGAAGTTTAGCAAATAGGGGTGCATGGCTAGAAGATGAATAGTATTACACCAAATTAAAAGACCAGACGGGGGATGAATGCGAAGGAGAGCTGGACTTTCACATAGTGAAGACCTGGTGGGGGAGAAGGTTTACGAGGAAGCTGGATGCAGACAGGGGCCACAGCACAGCGTCCTGAAGAAAAGGAGTTGTGACGGAGACAGGTTTTATCCAGAGTTTTCAAGCTCTTACCTCCCCCGCCCCAGCCACCAGTTTTTCTCAGGTTGCTGAAGCCCCTCCAAACAAAAATGAATGGATCTTCCAACCAGAAACTGTGGAGTTAGGCTTAAATGTTACTTTCTAATAATCCACACAGGATGCCGTGATTCTGTGATGCAAACCCTAGATTTGGCCATCCGGGCACCTTAATACAGAATCGATTTCAGGAATGGTCGTTCTGTTTCCAGTCTTAAGGTCTTCTAATACATTCAAACAAAAAACAACCATGAAACAAAGAGCATTTCATTTCCTTCAGCATAATGAGATATTATCTGTCCACCTAACATCCTTCAGGGAGTCCGTATGCTTTCAGAGATAAGTTTGGACTGCTTACCGCTATTTGCAACGTCCTTCCTGATTCTGTCCCTACCTGTGGTCTACACAGCTTAATTCTTAGTGACTGCCCTGGTTGAAATTTACTCTCTGACCATGTATCAATCTCCTTATGGGTCAGTAAAGGAGCCTGTTTGGCTGACTCCATGACACAAACACTGTCTTCCCACTTCATGGTACACCATCTTCACATTCTCACCACCCATGCTAGACTAGCTTCCACGCTGGGGGAGGGGGGATTTTAGAATTAGTAGAGAATGCAAGCATTCAGAGTACTTATATTGGCTTTCAATTTCTAGGTCTTCAAGTTTTCCATTTGCTGGATATAGCACCAACTCATGTTTGATTGTGAAGATTAAAGTAGATTAACGTAGGTAATGACGCATCGTATCTAGCACAAAGCAAGCCCTCAAGAAAGCATTTGCTAGTGGTAGTAACACTGTTAGTACTAATTGGCTTGTGTGAAATGTGCCCACATTTCGCGGAGTGCAAAGCAGAGTTAGACCTTAACATTGCATTGCATGTTGATGTGGGCTATTGGGTTTATTAGAGAAGTTGAGGGAAAGTATGCAGTTCAACTGAACTCTTTAAAAATAACTTATAAAGTTGCCAAGGGCCCTATTCTTGTTCGACATTCGGTAGTTAAATACAATAATAGAATAGTTTTTAATTAAAAAAACCTCTGTCACATTGTCAATCAGTTGTTATTAACTCTATGATTCCAAGAATGATACAAAAACATGAAGATAAACTCAACTGAGGGAGGAACTATTTGTGACTTTTCAAGTCATTGTCATCAGATTAGGATAGGAAATAGGCCACTTATTGGACAGAAAAATAAGGTGGCTTTTTTCTCAATCCATTAATAATATTTATTTCAAACTGCCCTCTTTGGAAAACAAGAGTGTTTGTACAGTGGATTTCTCCTGTGTTTCCTGTCTCCGGTAAACTGCACTTGTTATAAACAGTAGGCATGGCTTTCTGTGAGCAGGACTGTGGTGGGTCTAGATGACACAGCGCATCTGGACCAAGCTGCTGTCCAAATGCTGTCATTACTAAGTGATAACCGAGTGGTTCATGGTGTGACCGCCACCAGCCATCAGAAGACACCCACACAAGCCCCGTTCCCTTCAACAAAAACTAAAGAGTGTTTATTTTATTTAAAGAGTCCACATCAGTTTCACCACAATGAATGTTACCAACATGGAGAGGGAAGGTTTTGTTTTCTCATTTTGCGCAGTTGTTATTAATTCTGAAAATATGGGTGACTCTGATAGAAGAAAGTTTAGTCTCCAATGTTGAAGATAGTCAACATGTAGTAGTGCATATATACGTGCATACACGCAGAGAGAGGGAGGGAGGGAGGGGAGAGAGAACACTGCTAAATCATAACACCGATTACTGACAAATAATTTTGTCCTGCATTTATTTTGTTACATAAAATAATGAATTCAGAGACACAAGAGTCAAATGAATGAATAATTATAAAATTTTACAACGGTTAAAATAGGATGGAGAACAAGCAAGCATAGAATATCTAAAATACAAATACCCAATTTAAGAAATAATTTTAATATTCATGTTTTAAATGAATTATTTTCAATAGAAGCCATCACTGCACCCAGAAAGAATTTAGACATTTCTGAGGGAAATTTAGTTGCAAAATGATTACTGTAAACTGTTGGCATTCAGTGGGCCAAAGACCCAGTTACCAGATGCCCAACAGTACATAAAACCGTACTGCGCAGGAAAGAATTCACCCACCTGACTTACCAGTGTAATCCACTACCAAAACAGAGCGCACACCAGGGCAGAAAACAAGACACTAAAATAAAAAAAAATGAAATTACTAAATCTATGTTCTCAGGAAAAAAGAAAATTAGATATGAAATAAATAGCAGAAGGATATCTGATAAACTTAGGCTATTTTCAAAGCAAGAAACACTCTACCGAAATGTCTGTGACTAAAATAGGATTCCCAAGAAAAAATAAAATAAATTGTTTGATCTAATTGAAAATAAAAAGTACAACATATTAAATCTGAGGAATATAGTTAAGATTAACACTATATAGGTGTACAGATATCTATCTATAGCCAACACCACCCTTAGTTCTGAAAGACGATGTCCTTCCCCTACAAAGCACATTTGGGCATGGACATTGTCTTCAACTATTCCTATTCCACAGGAAAAACTTAAAGACCATTTCAAAACTACAAAGGCTTCTTTTCTACAAATTGTGGAAAAGAAATACTTCTGTAGTCTACAGGCAAATATCAAAGTTTGAATCATAGGCCTGGTATATATTTTCCCTAAATCTCATTTTCTTCCTCATTGAAAAGAAAGTACTTAGTCCATAGGATTGTTAAAAGAGAACATTTCGTGCCTTGTAATAATGTGATATAAAAAAGAAAAATGAAGTTCCTTTCATGTGAAAATTCTATTGTAAGATCTCCCAAATTCAATGCAAAATTTTGCTTTGTCCACTGGAAAAGTCATAATAGAAAAGAAAATTAATTATAAGTTTTTTAGTAAATATTGACTGTTCTGACTCTGTTCTTAATTAAAATGAAGGAGAATTAAATTGTTTATGGTCATACAGCAAGAAATATGTTAACTGAGAGAAAGAAAAATATCTATTTCATTTCAAATTAGAGATCGAGGGAAAAATTATCTTGTGGTATGTCAGGAGTTTCTACTCGCTATTTTATCCATATGGAGGATACAAAATTCTGAAATATGGTCATAATATGAGGGCATTTGTGGTATTTGTTCTTTTTTATGAAATTGGAAAAACAATTCAACATTCTGGGGAGGAAAGAGCATCAGTCACTTAGAGTTTAAAGCAGGTAAACGAAAATCATTTCTATTAACAAAGGAAGGTTGTTCATTCCTAAAACTTGGTCTTGGGAAATGACATTCTATCATCGAAATAATACATTCTGGAGTTCCCACTGTTGTATGTTCTGAAGTAATCTGATTAGGATCTCAGAGGTTAATTGATTAAAAGCGTGTTACATCGTCCGTCATGTTTATATTGACCAGGTCTCCCCGGGAACCATCAGAGGCTGTGCCGTTGAGTCAGAAATCACAGCCTCCATCTTCCTCCACGTATTGCTTTACATTCAATATGCCTTCAAACCATGGTCTTTTTTTAAAAAATGCCACATGGTTTTTCCTGGAACACAGGAAAAAAAATGAGACAGCAGCAGGGAGGACCCATGGAATTTAGGAACAGATACCCGACCTAGATAATTTTATCTTTTTCTTCCATAGGCCCTACTGGAAAAAAGTTATAAGGCCGCTCATTATCCATCTAAACTTAGTACAATCAGCCTAGAATTATTTATTACATACGATTTTCTTCCTTATGGTTTTCCATTTTTATACTGCAATGTGTGTGATTTTATTCCCTGTAGTTTAAAAAAAAAGTATTATGCAAATATGATAACTCAAGTATGAGAACTTACAAAGGGGCCATTTCTACTTTGGTCGTCCTCTTGAATGCTGTCAACTACGGTAAACATTTTAAAATTTTAATTATGTAGAAGAATTGATAAGGTATATACTCCCTTTAAATGATCACCACAGTACTGAAGTAAAGCTTTAAGCTCAGACATTCACAAAAGTATTCACCTTAAAATAACATCCAATAATAAACACATTTTGTTATGTTTGAAGCTCAAACTGAAATAGAGACACTTATGAAGAAATAAATAATATCGCAGGTGGTATATTATTATATTCCCAGATTGCAGTAGCACCAGTGTGTGCTAGATAAAAGAAAATACAAGTAATTCACGAATAGTTGACTTTTCTAACCATCCCAAACTCAAATTTATCCAGGAAAATGCCAGCTGATTTGTTTAGAAACCACAGCCTAAAAGGCCGTAGGGTGTCTGGGCTGACACTTCATTGTCTTCCCACGGCCACACAAGGGTTACAGATGTGGACACAGCTGCTCCTGGGACAGGCCGGAAGGAAGGAGCTCACGATACTCATTAGTTTTAGGAAGTGAAAATGGCCACCATCTGAATAAATACATGGTGTTAATTAGGTGTTTAAACTTTGGGGGGCTGCCTTTGACTAACGGGAGAGGAGTGAGTTGATGGGGGGAAAAAGTTGGAAATACTTCTTATACATTATTTATCCACAGCTTTATCACAGATTATTCCTCTACCAAAGAAGAGATGAGCATTGCTAGGGTGAAAAAGAATAGAAATTTTAAAAAACATATTATTAAAATAATCTAGAAATACGGAAACACATCAAACCAGCAGAAAAGAAAATTCACGAGTCCATTGCATGGACATTGGCACTGACTGAGGTGCGAAATAAGGCCAGCCCCTAACACCTGGAGTTTTGGCTGGGGATAAGAATAAAGGCCCACATATTGTGTGCCTAAATGCTTAAAATATACAAATCAAGCCATGAAAACATTTCATAAAATACAGTCTCTCCTCTTATCTGGAGAATTATATTTGGAAGGCTAAGTTAGCATTTAGAATTCTCGGACTCACAGAGTTCTGTATCAAATTTGACAACAGGCTGGCTGTGCATATCTCTTGAACTGTAGATTCTTCATCCCCACGAAGCAGCAGGGGCAGAGAGAAACTCCTTAACTGGCAGAATGCTGTCTGAAAGATTGGTGTTATTTAGCTTAATAATTTATCGGAGAACTGCGAGGGACAGAAAAATTATGTTTCATGAGAGTGTGATACTGGCTTAAAAAAGCAATGAATTCTTTCTATGTTGGTAACTTGATTTATATTTTCATCACTTACCCTTATGAAACACTCCAATACATTTTTGATGGCATATTATTAAATTTCCTTAAAGCCTACTATATGAAGAAACAACAAAGATGATTAATACCTCAAGAAACTGAGCTCAAAGAGCAACCCCAAATTGATGTCTGTCAATCTCAATAAAATGAGACTACACAATAATATGAAAGGAAGACATGAATTGCAGATGTGACTAGACTATGGGAATAATGTCAAATGGTGCCAAAGAGACTAGGGGACAGGTTTGACAACCCAACTCCAGTGTGAAGGAAAAGTGGGGAAATAGTTATGCTTAATTATACCTCTTGAAGTATTAGCTGACACTGTATACCCAGTTGGAGGCAAATGAGCCCCCGCATAAAGTCACTGTATATTAATTATTGATTTGAGGATACCTCCAAATTTTGGAAGCCAGTTATTAACAATTTTTAAGAAGTGGCATGTGGTTTGTGGCCTCAGCAGAACTGAAATGGAAGTAGAGCCGCACCTCTGAAGGGCCCAAAGTGACCCTCTGAAGGGTCCAAACTGACTCGCAGGAGGACTAAGTGGGCCTTTCTCCATCTCTCAGCTTTGCCATGTTAATGTGATGCTCCTTTGTATCTGCTCTTGCCTCAAGGCCAAACACAATCTGTTGTCAAAGGACATTGACAACCATATTTTACATGTTTGGGACTTCCATGTTTTTGCTACACATGCCAGGCTGCTCCCTCTTCTATAAAATTGCTGAGATTTGTTGGGTGAGGCTAGCATGAGTTTGATTGACAATCTGGAGCCCAAACACACCCCAGTGATATTTCAGCTGCTGCTGAAGACGAGAGAGAAACTCCCCCTTTCTTGATAGAAGGGGCATCACCAGTGCTTTTTTATGACCAAAAAAAGATGCTGTCTGTAAGCAAAGTATCAGAGCTAGCTCTCAGACAAAAAGTAATTGGAAGAGATGGACTTTGTGCATGCATTAACCATATTTAATTTACTTCTTGCCTATTTTCTTTTATTTTTGCAGGAAACCTGAACTAAATCATCAAATAAAAGACCATACACAATAGATATCATCAAATAAAGAACATCTGTAAGTAGTAATGAAGCATTGTTACATCATTTCATTGGCAGCTGGCTTCTTTTTGCAATGTATGTAAAAGAATGACACATCTTATAATTGGCAGCTTTTTAAAGTTAATAAAATAATACATTGTATTTACAAGCACTATTTGAATACTTGATCTTTGGAGTATTGATTTGTATTTTTGGAGTGATGATTAGAAATGAGTTCATTATCAGCTCTTCTAGAAAAGCTTTCGTAAAAATATAACCCACTCTACTGAATATGCTATTGAGTCTCCAGCGCTGCCCTGCGTAAGTAACCATGTAACTTTTCCGTTTCCTTCCAGTCTTGGCACAGTTCAGATTCACTTTGCAGGGCAGCTTGAATCAGTCAGGTTGACTTCGTACTCAAAGAACAGTAGTTACTGATGGAGTTTAAGTTGTTACATTGAAAAGATCAAAATCCATTTAAAGATAAATGCGAATGACTTGCCATGAGCACTACTTCAACATTTTCAAAGTTAATAGTGCAAATATCATTAATAATTATTTGAAATACATTCCAAATAATTAACACCATGTTACCTTAAGATTATAAATGATCTTATCTTCACAAAGAAAATATTTAAGTTTTTAATGGTAGGCTACTATTCTAAATGGAAATAAATGAAGAATACGCTACCATTTCAGGTTCTCCCTGCTAGTTTATTAAATTAATAAAACCATGTGTAAGTTTTTAAAATCAGCCCCATCTCTTTATTTACCCACATAGCATTCTATTGATCTAAAAGAGGATGATTCTAGCTATTAATTCGGCTTTCCTATGATACACTAATATTTTTTTAAATACTATTTTTGATGGCCCTGTGTTTGGAAGCCATGAGCACTTACCACCAGCTACATTAATTTTCAAATTCATTCAGTCAAACAAAAAGGCAGGTGCTATACCTCTCAGGATGGTTTAACTCTCTGTATCTGATAAGAACATAAAATATTTAGAATTAGAACACGTACAAAAGTAACCCCGGAATGATTTAAGTATCCAAACTGCCCTTTCAATTCTTAAACCTTTCTTGCTATAGGATGAATGGGATATGCTCATTTATTTCATATGGATGGACTTCGATCACTTAGGATTAGCCAGTAGTTACCTGAAAAAATGACATAACTTTTGCGGTCCATGTGGAAAATCACAAAGAAAACTATTTCGGCTCAACTTACAGCTGCCTGCAACCAGCAAAAATGTATTAATTTGACCCAGTAGGAATATTATGAAGGGAACAGAAGCTTGGGTGACAACTGCTAATTAGTTTTTAGCATTTCATCAAATTTCCCTAGATTTTGCCATATGCCAAACCTGGGAGTTAAATCTGGGAGTAACGAGAATAATCATACCCACGTCTCAAGCATATCAATTTGATCTCTTTGAAAGAAAAAAAAAGCTTTTGTTTGTTTGGTAGCAGAATTCTAAATCCCCAGGGCTTCCATTGGCTTCTACCTTCCATAACAGCCTCTTTCCCCGCCTCTGATGACTTCCTTAAGTGGTTTCTATAACATTTTTTTAGTAAAACCAGTACCAGCATCCATGCAGGAACAACAAAGGGAATTTGAGGTGTACCTGTGGTCATTTTCAATGGCCCTGCAACTCCTGGGCCCACTGACCTTCCAGTGCTTTGTAGCTTCAACCAGTAGGACACAGCAGCCAGGTCGCTCAGGCCCCCCAAGGTCATTTGCACAGGCAGCACAGCCGGTGGTGCAGGTCCGTGTTCTTGGGCTTCATTCTTTCACAGTCCAGGGGCTCAAAAGCAGGTTGCTCATTTTGTGTCATGATTCTATGTTCTTTGGGCAGTTCCCAGGAAGTGCTCAGCCTAGGGCCGATTCTTGCCTATATGGGGGACCTTGAAGTCCAGGAGCTGTGTGTTTCTAGGCTGGGGTGGGGGAGGCGCACAGGTACTGCCCCCCCCCCCCCGCCCCCCATGTGTGCTCTTCCCTTCCCTCCTTTCAGAAGGTTCCTTCCCGGTTTTCCATCACACGCACAGCTGACCAGCAGATGGCACACTCCCTGTGGGAGGGGCAGCCTCTCCAATCTCAGGGGTGCTCTCTCCCCATAGCTCTCCCTCCATCGCTCCTCTGTGCTGCCAACTCTGTGGCTTCCGTCTCCCTGACTGTGAGCTCCTGTCCCCCAGGCTCAGGGCAACCAAAAGTGAGCTCCATTTGGACCCCCCTCCTCTAAGTTAAATCCTGGGGACTCTCAACAACAAGCAGGTGGCTGGAAGTCTAACTTCCTAAGTTTTCTTTCTTGGGGGTCTCTTTTCTATGTTGCCTGATGTCCCACATTTCAATACCTTTCCCCATGTTTTCCTGCTTTTTGTTTGTTTCATGTTGAACAGTAAACCTCATTCCTGTTAGTTCACCTTGACCAGCTGGGAGTCTTGGCAGTATTCATTCGATTCTTGATTCCACCTCTTCAACAATACATACCAATGAGAAAAAACAGAATTTTGAAAACATAAGTGTATAGACAATGTTTTAGAATAATTGCAAACTTACCACACTAAAAACTTTAACAATAAATGCATCATTCACATATGCTATAAAGTATATCAATGCTTACGTAATTTCTCTGCTAAGGCAAGGTGTACACATTTAAAAACACTTGGAATAGATTTTAAAAAATGAAAACATGGATATATCAATCTATGGAATATCATTAATTACACTTTACTTTCATGAATAGAAATGTTTCTATTAACATTTTATTGTGGGTGTAGACCTTTCATTCCAACAGTTTTGTGTGTTTCCTGATAGTGATTGTCGAAGAAGGAAAAGAGGATGATCAGTGTTGAACAGAGCAGGATATTAAGGATTTTACATGGACTTTTCTAGGAATGGGGGCCTCCTGGGGGTAAAGGGCACAGTCTTTGAAAGTAAGGAACCTGAAAGACTGAGAAGCCAGAGGTGGGGGAAAGGTCTTCTCTACAGGTTACTGTCATGACAAGCAATGACAATGTGACCACTGTAGAGACAGAGAGACAGAGACGGTAGTCCCTGTGCTGTGGATTGTGGGCAGCCCCCCCCCACCCAACCCCCAGAAGGAAAGTGTGCCCTTGCATCATGATAGACTTGTAGGGAATGAACTCCTAAAACCTTCTGTTTTTCCCCAGGGAGTGCGCATCGCAGGACGTGTCTGGATGGGACACTCACCCTTACCCAGGACTGCAAGCGTGAGTAGTATGCGACGAATATCACACAATTCACTCACTGAGTTGACTCTTGCCTGCCACAGGGGGCGGTGGCAGGGGAGGAGAAAGCCTGATTTCAGAGAAAGCAAAAAATTCCGAGGTACAATTTAGTAAATTGGTGGATGTTGTTAGAGGGTCTTGCTTTTGATAACCCTTCAATTTCTAAGGGGACCGTGGATGACTTTCTACAGGCCCCAGAGAGGTGGGTGACGATTCAACCAGAACGCTGTGAGCTCTGGGTTTAGGGGGTGATGGTCCAGAGGGATTGTGTGGGCTGGCGGGTATGAAGAGCTCAGTCGGGTGGAAAATCAGCTCTAAGCGATTGGTTTTGTAGACTGGATTCTAGAGTTTTGTATCTGTGGCCTGGGTGCAGTTAATGAATAAGTAGGCAGCAGCATTGCACACAGCTCTGGAAGGCACTGGCAAGAAGAAGAAAACACTCTATTCAAGTGAACAGTTTGTACGGCTTCCAGCAAGAACTACGTGGGCTCTGAGAGACAAAGGTGAGTACATTTTTTTTTTAACACAGAAAGTTCCTGCATAGGTTCCTGATCAGGCATGTTTTAGGTAAATGAGATATCCAAATTCTTACAGTTCTGATGGATTTGAATTGCTCAGTTCTGGTTGTTTGTTATTACATTTTCTGATTGGCTGGCATTGCATTTTCTGATTGGTTGGTGTGACACTTTTCTGATTGGTTGTTATGGAGAAGTTCTGATTGGACAGGGCAGGTGGTCAGGCCATTGGTTGACAGATCAAACCGCTGATTGCCTTGTAATAGTTGACTCAGATGGCGTGAGCGAGCAGGTGACAATGTGGGAATGGACCCGGGAGTTCGGAGGCCCTTCCCCGTGTGCGGAACAGGCGAGAATTCCTTGTCAGCAGATGACGGCTAGCCTCTCAGTATTTGTAGTATTTGGGCCCCCCATTGACCATGGGGAGTCCCTCTCAGCAGAAAAAATGCTTTCTCCAGGTTCCCAGTAAGTGAATCTCTCTTTTGGGGTCCACAGTGCCCTCAGAAGAGCTTGGTGTCCATGGGCTGCTGTCGGTGCCATTGTTTGCTGAGACTGGTGTATCGGCAAACAGGGGGGTGGCCTGCCCAGGCACCCAGGGGCATCCTTGTTGGTAGATATCTCATACTAATTTAAAATTCGACATGAGGATGTCAAAACTTAACTTTTTACACTCTTATTCCTTTTCCCCACTTTCCTTTTTTTCACTTTAAAATATTTACAAACCATATCCCATGTTTTCAACATATCAGGAGAATGCTATAGTTCTGTAGTGGCATGAACTTGAAAATGGGTTATCCTAATTTGGCCATGAGGAAGTAGCAGGCAAATAGCAGGCAAACGGTGTTTAGCACCAGCATGTTGGTAAGCCAGTGGTTCTCCAACGCCATAGACGTCGTCAAGGATCTTGTGAACAAGGTACGTTCTGGAGCTCGAGATGGCCACCTAACTGTTACGATGGCAGATTCACATTGACATCAATACCTCTAAGGAATTCTGAGGCAGGTGTCCAGTGGATGAGATTTTGAGAACACCCTCGTCACACACAGACACACATAAAACCACTGGGAGGCTACATAAAGTAGGTGACTGAGACAGTATGTACCATGCTCCAAAGTAAGTTATACTCTTGCTTGAAACTTTTCTCCAAAAGCTTAGAGACCGGCCTAAGACATCAGTCAACTCCAGCATGGAGTTGCTCCAGCATCAGCTCACCGTGGCTCCAGCATCAGCTCACTGTATTCTCTGTGTCTCTGCACCGTCCTGTTATGTAGCACCCTGTCCCCAGATCCCTATGGCCAATGTTCTCTCATTGTCTTTCTAATCAACTAAGAAAAAGGGGAAACTAGAAGGGAGCCAGTGTCCTTGAGTGGTATGGAAGAAGGTGTCACCATGGTAAACATGGAATGAAGAAACATAGCTCTCTCTCTAGCTCTCTCCAATGCTTCCTATAAAACAGGAGGGGACTGACTTGGGCATTAGAGGCACATTTAGATAGATCGCTTACTTAGATGGTTTACAGAGAAAACCAAAGGTCACATCAAGGTCAGGAGAAACCATTGAAGCCGTATTTGCATGTACCCCACAAGGCTCTCAGCAGCCAATAAAGCTTCTGGAGTCTCTGCATATTTATTTGTGAGATGTTGCCGAAAGGAAGCAAATGAATTTGGGTTCATTGTCCTTGTGAATATCCCGGCTTCATATTTCACATGTCTTCCAAGCTATTTTCTGGATTGCGTAAAAAAGTAGACTTTGATATTGAGGATTAAAAAGAAATGAAATACTTTAATATTTTAACAAAGATGAGGAATTAGACTGCAAAGAATATTACTTTCTGAATAATTTTGACAGGGTTTAGACACCAGCATATCCTACATGTTGTATTGAGGTATGGGATGTGCAGATAGCAAATAAGCACAGGAAAATAGCTATTTGGGCAATGTGAATCAAAGCCACAAGGTCAACAAGACAAAACTTTAAAAAGGGGGATCTCACTGCACTTAGCAGAATATCCATAAAAAAACCACATGGTCAGAAATTTCGAACTATTGAGAACACCCAGGGACTGACTCATTCCGAATTTGCTGGTGGAACTGTTAAAAGAAAACAAATATTTTTGCAGTTTCTTCAGAAAAAACTCCACATGCAACCAGCACATGGTCCAGCAGTTGCCAAATAGGCAATTATCCTAAAGAAACAAAAACTTACAAACAACTGTTTTCACACAAATCCCATCCATAACTGGCCATGACAGTTTTTGTTTCTTTTTTAAAGAACAGTCCCAAACTAGGAATAACTGAGAGGTCCTTTCCAGGGGTGGCGGTAAAATGACCCGACTATGGAACTCCAACTGCACAGTGGTAAAACGAGATGAAACGCTGATACACAAAACCATGGCCTCGGTCTCGAGGGCATTATGGCTGAGTCGGGGAGGGGAAGGGCTCATCCCAATGGCTCCATTTTAATAGTGCTCGTTCTTGGGATGATGAAACTGTGGCGATGGCAGGGGGTGAGATGGAAGTGGGAGTGGCTATCAGAGGGAACCCAGAGGGGTCTGGGTCCTGATGGAGAAGTTCTGTATCTTCATTATGCCCAGGTCAGTACCAGGTGGTACTGATGTACCAGGGTCTTGTAAGATATTTCTGTGCATGAAAACTGGTAATAGGTGCATAGATCTGTGTTATTCCGTACAACCGCATTTGAATTTATAACGAATTCAAAGGAAAACTTTAAAAACGATTAAGGACAGAACCTGCATCTCTAACCTAGGGGGAAAATAGGGCAAAATATAAACCTTTTCAGAGAAAATATTTACAAACTATTATGAACAAAAAGAAGCATGGAAATATATATGTATATTAGAGAAAGCTCTCCCAGCCTGACTGAAATAACCCTGGGTTCAGATTCTTAGAATTCATTCTGGTGGCAGAGGTCTCTGATTGGCCCCCTGTTCTGTGAGTGCGCCGTATTCATATCACGTCATCTTTACTTTTTTGTTTCACTTTTTTCAATGTCCAGTTTGATCATTCTTATTTGTAACTGAAGTATTTAGTCCCATGTACAGTTTTTTTCAATGTCTTTAAATATAAACTTACCATGATCGTATTTATTCTATTCATTCCATTTTTTTCTTATTCCTCACACTGTGCTTCCCTGCCTTCTTTAGGATAAATTAAGTAATTTTAGAGATCATTCTTCCCTCTCCACTTCATTTTTCAAAGTATCTTTTAATAGCTATACTAATGATTACACTTTAACTAATTGACTTTAAAAGTATACCATATATAGGTGCTTTGCCGCTTTAGGACATAGCAGGGAATTTACAATATCTTAAAACCATTTAGACATTCTCTGCTGTTGTTTTGCTCCTGTTATCAGACTTTGAATGCTGGGTATAGTGTAAACTCCAAAGTACTTTGTTATTTTTAGTAGATCATTATTTTATATTCTAGTGCCACCCATGTTATTATCTTATGTTGAGTTACGCATGCCTCCTTGCACAGCCAGGCTGAGTTCCAGACCCAGAGAGAGCCACCACTTTGGAGGGATGAGCTGGGAAGAGGAGAAAGACAGGACAAGAACAAATGGGAGAACGATTGAAACTCAGAGTAAAGATGTAATGAAAATGAAACCCCCCAAATTCTGTGCAGCCAGAGAGTAGAAAGGGGAAATAGTGATAGATGTGTCTTAAGCAGAAAACCTAGCTGGGCTGAAAGATGTTATGTAAACAGCATAAATACATTATATGGGCTGATAAAAAATATTTTCTCCATAGCTATGTTTATATGTTTGCACTGATAATTTATTAGAAACCCAAATAGAGGCACCAGATACTGTGGTTGAGGACTGATAAAATCACTAAAAATAGGGCTTTATTGATTTAAATTACACAATCTGAGCCATCAGTTTGGAATTAATTTGATTTACAGTTGAATTACAAAGGATTTCAGAAACCTGAGTTATAATAATGGAAACTTGTTTACAAGTACTGATGAAAGTTTTAAGCAAACATTTGTCTTTTAAAATCCATTTTATAAGGCACTTGCATTTTTAAAAAATTTAAAATCTTTTTTAGAATATTTTAGAAATTCTCGATAAAGATGGGAAGATTAAAAAATGTTTTTTAAAATCCATTTTTCCATGAGCTTCATAAAACATTGTGTTTCACCAGAATTCTGATACACTAGAAAAACCCTGTGGAGTGCAAGAAAAAGATTTCTGTGTAGCTCATATGTCTTTTTTCTGACTAATGGAAAACAAATGAAATGATGAAAAAGTCACATTAGAGTCAGTCACACATCATAAGTTGCCTTTCTTGGTGTGTCATTGTGTAAAATGACTTGATGTGCCCCAGGGGAGAATTCCATTAGAACACATAGCCTTTCCCTTCAGAACTTCAGCTTAATAAAGCAGGAGAGATAGAGAAGTGCGCTGACCCCCATCTAAACGGCTGGATGTCATGATAGATGTGGGCAGCTAGTGCTGGGCGTCAGTGAAATGGTATAAAGAAGGGAAAACATCCTCAGGTGACAGAGTAATAGCTTGCTTTTGCCAGGCGGCCTAAAAACACCACCAATTACCCTAAAACTCATACAAATTCTGTGGTGAGTGAGTGGTAGGAATATTTAGGCATACATCATAAAAATATTGAATTTTCTTTTTCTATAAACTTACCATGTGAATGGTGATAAGTGATGGGCCCAGTACCCATCACCCTGGCATTAAATTCTGTATTTGGCTGGTTCTAACTGATTCTCCGTCACACACACACACACACACACACACGCGTGCGCGCGTTAAAAATCATCTTAGAATGGAAAAATGTGAAGTCATTTTTACATTCATGCCGGACTCCTTACTGTGCACGTGTCTATGTGATGCTTGCTTACTGCCCATCCAACAGGACTGGCCCCTCAGCGTTGCCTGGTCACACTCACTCGTTTGCACACCTTCCAAACCCGGGTGGCGCCATTCAAATGGAATTAAACTCGTACGGCCACCTTCCACAGCCTTACTACTTCCAAATATTTATTCCTCATTATAATGACTACAGCTTTTCACACCGATAGTGATGGGCACTGACAGCTGAGATGGAATGTAAAGGACAGGCCCCACACCGGTGGCAGTAAAACTTAACCCAAGATACTAGCTGGGCATGGCAGATGTCCTTGTGGATTCTTTTGTCACCTAAAACAGCTCTCTCATTATTTGAAAGTACTTTTTGCACTATCCTTCTGTTGATAGCTTTTGTTTAGAAAAACCACCTCCTAGTGGCGTGAGACAAAACTAACACAACATTAGCGGTATGAGTGTGCATCAGGTTATTATCCTCATTCCTGTTTCCACACTGCTTGACTCCAATCTTAGGATCCAATCTCAGATCCTTTCAAGAACATCTTCTCATTTTTTTCCCCACTGTACTTGCCTCACCTTTTAGCTGTTGCCTAGTGACAACTTTTGTAACTGAAGTATCTGATTTACTATCTTTGTGTCCACCATGAATACAGCGATTTTACTTGCACAAATCCATCCCCACTCGGTAAATTTCCCAGTGTTTCCTAAGCTCCAGTTTGAATCATCTTTTTTTCTCTATGTATTTTTTTGCTTCTCATGCTTATGATCAGATTTCCCAAAGTCAGATCTAGCTGAACATGATCCAATTTTAATGTAATACAACTGTATTAAAAATAGGGTAGCATACATGTACCCACACATATAGTTTGAACTGGTGAAGTTAATTTTACCTGTGTGCTGTTTGAAAACCAATATATCCAAACTCTTTTGGATATCTGCTGGAAATCTTTGTAGACAAATGCCATTACTCACAATATATTTGATCTGTCCCAAAACTCACAAGAAACTTTATGGTTTATAAGCCCCCTGGAAATTAGGAGAAACCTGAGGAAATCGAGAGAATTGCGAATAGAACAAAATATATTTTCAGCCACTCTGCAAAAAAAGGTTTTGGAAGCTGAAATCAGCTGAGTTGTAAAATGTAACCTATCACTTTTCTTTTCACAAGAGGAATGAGATTCACACCTAATTCACTATTAACAAGAAAAATATGTTTCCTCTTCTTTAATTGTAATTTAATTCTTTTTGATATGCCAGTAATATGTTAATTCATTTTCTCTGCAATACTTTCAATAAAAATAATTATAGAATATGGCTCTCAATAGAACTCATAGTCCTAATGAGATGCAAATTGTAAGAAATAATACTATGATTCCTTCATCCACTATATTCTTCTTTTTCATTACCTCCTATTTTCACATATGTTGTCAGTCTGTGATGGCATTTTTTGGAGAGTTGCAGGAATGCCTAGTACTGCTTTCTCGTGCTTTTAAAGGAATTGACACCAGCTTCCTCCTTGTACCCTTGTTTCGAAAAAATTCCCCAACTCCGGTTACAGCAATAATCTACACCTATCCGTTAGCACTTCCCTCTGGACACAGAATTTGTCTGCTTCATCTTCGAAGCTAAATTTGTATTCCTTCTCCTGTCAAAAATTATTTTACTATATCAAGACATGATTCCACTGAAAGCAACAGAACTCCAAAGAATTTGTGAAAAACTGATGATTCTGGTTTACTTGTGGAATGAGAAAATTATGGGGTTAAAATAAAATAATATTATAATATAACCTATATAATATAAACAATAAAATAATGTGGACAGAAATAAACACATCTCAATTCAAATTTGTCTTTATTAAAGAATTAAATGTATACCTGCGAACCAGAGGATCGTGGTTCAATTCCCAGTCAGGGCACATGCCTGGGTTGCAGGCCAGTTCCCAGCAGGGGATGCATGAAAGACAACCGTACATTGATGTTTCTCTCCCTCTCTCCTTCCCCTCTAAATTTAAATAAATAAAAAAAATTTTAAAAAAAGAATTAAATGTAAATACAAAATACATAAATTCTGTGTAAAATGTATATATATAGCTTACTCTTTGATTATACACTTTTGCTGAGTTATTTTCATATGTTGGAGGCAATAAAATTGAAAATTCATTAGGCAATCATTAAGAACTCTTCTCAAAACTGAAGGATAGCTTTTGATGTAGAAATGCTATAATTAATTAACTTCAGACAGGTATAATTGAAAGTTTGAAAAGTAATGCATTTATAATATTAATCCTAGGAAATTGTTTTCTTCTAAAAATTATTGGAAGAAGCCATCTAATGACTAGAGCCCCATGAATCAGACCACACCCATGAAATCCCTCCGTAGCCACTGAGAAGAATGAGGAAGCTACGTAATGTGCTACTGTAGAGATTCCTACAACATAGAGTTTTGAGCATAAGCAGCAAATGCAGAATAATATAAACTGCATGATTTGATGCATCCAAAGCAAAGCAAACAGTAACAGGAATAGGTGTGTGTATAAACCATTATGAAATGCATGGAATGGGCCTCAATAGAGAGGAAAACAGGGATGCCAGAAGCAGAACCAAAATTCGGGAGTAATGGTTTAGTACTTTTAAATTTTGTGATGCGATTTATTAAAATTGCATAAGTGTTTTAAACTAAAAAAATGGAATTCGGCGTGAGGAATACAATGTGGTAAATGTATATAATGCTTAACTGCTAAATAAGCAAAGAGTTCAACATATTTTAAACAACTTTTTTAACATAAAATTATATATTTATATATCCATTGAAGTACAGGTTTATGTCATAAATAATTCTCTTCAGTGAAAAAGAGATTAAGGATGGAACCCATAAAGGGCAATTCTTCACATGAAACATTAAATTGTTGAATTATTAGTATAATTTTTTCCTATTTTAAAGAAAAGGAGTAATGACCAGATTATTAATTAATAAAAAAGCCTCTGCTTCTAATTAAACTTGGAGAAGTTATGCATTATTATCACCTAATCATTCAGTCAGAAAACGTGTTAAAATCAAATTAAATCAGAGAAATAAGAGATGGAAATGGGAATTGGCTCTGTAAACAGGGCAGGTGGCCTCGATCATTTAATGCCATCAGAGGGCGTCGTAATCTGCAGAGCTGTTAATGAACATGAATACCTGAGGCTAGCCTTTTAAACTGAGCGTTTGGAAAACACATTCTCATGACTTAAACTTCAGACGCATCCCTGATACGTTTTAGCTTTGACTTGACTTGACCTGAGAGCAGTACAGCAAACTAGGTATTGGGGTATAGTTCGACATTTGGGTTTTAGAAGCCAAAAAGAAAAAAGAATGGAAGAAAGATGGTACAGTGTAGAAATTACAGCTATTGGAAGACATGTGGAAAGCGCATGGTCAGAAATGCTTGTGTTGGCAACACTATTAAATACTCCACTTGAATGACTGAGTGGGGAATTCAGCAGAACGCCGGGCGTGATGGGAACCCGAAAGTAGATTAAAGAACAGTACATAAACTTAATTGTAAGTTTTTAGCAGTAAAATTGAAAAACAGAGTACTGATGAAAGGTAAATAATCAGTACAGTTTGCAGAGAAAAATGTAACCATGAAATTAGTGTATCAGAAGGGGAAACTGCCTTGAGAAATACTGGTCTGGAGGCGCTGATCCTCCCTACCTTTTTCACTGCCTTCTTCACATTCTGCCTTCTTCCTGACATCCCTAGCACAGTCGCCCCGATCGTACATCTTTTGAGCTCCAGCGGGGAGAATGTGAGTTCATAATACAGTTACCCACCTGGCCCCTTGGATCCCAGTCCCAGGGAGCTCATTGAGTGTGGCACCCCTTTTCCGCTGGGAAGCCGCTGCCTGCCGCCAGTACGCTCGCACTCCTTACAAAAGTGTCATTGTGGCTTTTGCCTCTTTCAGGAAAGGCGCCTTTTGTCAAAGGGGGGCTGTTAAGAAAATCAATTTGATGACACATTCAGAGATGTGCAGCCTCTGTTCGCGTGTATGAGGCCTGACTTGGTTATAGGAATATAGTTTCCTTCAAAAGACTATATAAATGAGTAGCATTCGCAAGTTCGCAGTGCAAAATGTAAATATTCCAGGCAGTAGAGCAAGATTCTGCAAATGTGTTTCTCACACCAGAGGGGTTAACATCGGCATCTCCAGGGGAGCTTGTTAGGAATACCACGTATTAATTGTTGGGTCACTCCCAGGATAAACCAAATCGGAATTTCCGAGGCTAGAGCTCAGCAATCTGTATGTAATAATTTCTCCAGGTGTCTGGTTGCTGCTTGAGTTTTGAGAACTAAGTTGAAAGGAAATAGCCTGGGCTCCCCTGAAATGCCGGTGAATCCTGGGTGGCCTGGGGGACGCAGTCAACTCTGGGCGTTTACAACCCCGGCCTCTGTGGGCCCATTGGACGGAGGCAGCACACTGTGTCTCCAGCAGGCAGGCCCCAGCCATGGCAGCTCAAGCAAGATCCTTAATGTATCCGTTCCTTTTATCCTACGAAATAAAATGATAATGGGAGCCTTTCATGATTACTTACTAAGAACTTGATATTGTCTAGTGCAGTTGTAGTTTGCTTTTCGTATTATTGGATTTATACGTTCTCTTAAACAAAATACTCAGTCTTCTGAGAACCCATACCTCATACAAAAAACAAAAATTTGAATCGATGCTGGTCTTGGGAGAACCACCTGCAGATCAAACCTGAAAATGTGTATGGTGGCCTTGAAGACTGTGGTCCCCGCTTAGCCGCACAAGCGACATCAGGGACTATTTGTTGGCAATGACAGTCTTAACTTGCTTTCAACTTGTGAATACTTTCATTAATTTCACTACCTTTGTGCTTCCTCTCCTGCTTAAAGTCAGTTCCTATTCTGCAGTCTTCACTTGGCTGTACAGTCCTCTCTCTCTCTCTCCTTCCCCCTCCCTCCCCCTCCCTTCCCCCGCCCTATCTCTCTCTCTCTCTCTCTCTCTCTCTCTCTCTCTCAATGTAAGCTCCATATGGGATAAGGATTTGCATCTGTGTGTTCAATGCTCTGCCCACAATGGCCAGAGTATAGCTGGATATATGATATGTGCTTACCAACTTTCAGGTAGATGGATGTATGAGTGAATACTTTCATTCATATGCAGATCCTTAAGGTGCCAATGAAATTATGGTCATTATTATGAGAGTGCTCTGTGGAAAACACATTTTAACAAGGCAAGCATCACAAAAAGACAACTGGACTACTTAATAAAGCCTAGGCTCATTGATAATTCTATATAATTTCCCAAACTGCCAAAGATCATACTGGTTCTAAATTATTTGAATTAATGCACATTACATGAAAAGGGACAGTTAAAATTCAGTGGAAACCCTTCAGGAGATGGTAGCTCAGACTACTTTTCAGGAGAGATGCAATTCTAGTTTTCAATGAACGGTTGCCATTTAAATTTTGTTTACTCAGAAGTGGAATTCTGTTAATAGTTCATCAGGGAACGGCAACAGCCGTATAACACTGTGTTGTGACTGCAGTATTTGCCAGAAGAAAAATTCAATAAAAACCAACCCATCAGAGCCCCGGAACCTGGATATAACAGTCCTGTACCCTTCAAAACCTCCATTGTTTTAAAGTCTCAGGTCTCTTCCAAAGATTTTTTTCAAACATACTCTTTTAGTTCCCTAAAATGTTGTCAACCTCCAAAGTATTGTTTGTTCAGGTGCAAATGAAATAAGAATCAAACATTTTCCAATTACTATGATAACTGGCTATAAATATTCCTGGGGGGTTGTTTAATCCAATCTAATTATACTAAAGAGAAGGAACGTGAGTTTCCAAAAGGGAACGTGGTTAACAGAAAGTAAGGCAACAGATTTCTTTTCACACCTAATCCAGTGTTGTTTTTATTATACTATAAATACAGCTTTTACAAAGTCTTACTAAAGCAATCATAAAATAAAGCAAAATCCCTCTGATTCTAATTTAAAAGGTGGTTAAACAATAAATCTTTGAAAGTTACATGTGTATATTTTAAATGTTTGATTGTATTAAAACAAATAAGTAGCATTTGCTTTGCTGAAGATTTGACATGGAGCTAAATAAAGACTTTGGGGACTGAACCTGTCCCAGACAGTGAATTCCTTCTCCCTCGAATGACAGGTTTCTAATTTGGATCTTTAAAGTCAGGTGAGAACTTCAAAATTCTCACAAAGTATTCTGAAGGGATAATGATTAAGAAATGTACCATCCCTTCACTACTTTATGTAGCCATACACAGATGTAGTAAGAAAAGGGATACTCTTAGGAACTCATTTTGTGATATTTGTATAGCTATCAAGCATTGTATCCTTAAAACGCATTTCTTTCCAACTCATATCTAGTGCACTAACAATATCGATTTTGTCACAACAATAAAATTCAAGTAACATGAATAACCTTTGGACCAAATCTAAGTGAGCACATCATTAGTTTTAGGGCAACGTGGACCAGCCTTAGGGAGTGGCCTGTTGGCTGTAAATCATGAACCCTGGGTGCACTCCAAAAGGTACACTGTATGATGGAAACGGATAATCTTTAACTCTCCGTTCGTTCAGAGGGGTTTTAGTAAGGGTGCTTCTACAGTCCTGATTAATGTTTGTATTTACCCCAGGCCCTAACGCTGAACATTTGATCTCAGGTCCTAGGGGTGTCCAGATGGGCTTAGGCTGCATTGTCCTGGCCGCTTGTAGCAGGGAAGCAGCAGAAGTCACCATGGTGTTGATACAAAAGACGGCTAACTTTCAGATGGGGTAGCACACCCCACCTCACCTTTACTGAGCACTGACCTTCAGCGAAGGTGTTTCATTTACTACTTATCCATACACTGTAAATATGAGCTAATTTTCAATTGTTTGAAACACTCATTTTGATGCCAGGTAGTTATTAAGAAGGATGCATATTATTTTAACAATCTTGTCAACTTTCAAGTTCAGATTTTAATACTGTTAAGAGTTTAATGAAAACTTCATGATGGTTTTGAAATTGCCTTTCTTCTCAAATTGAGAGAACATGCTATTTTTTTCTGGAAAGCTTTAATTCAGTGCATTCATTATGAATGACGAAACTTAGCAGTAATACTATAAATACCATAATGGCTGTATTTTCCAAGAAGGTAGTTAAAGGTATAATTGGTGCTGAAAACATGAACTCACCTCAAAAAATCCATTTCTGGGGTAACCCTGCTGACAGAATACAACTGATAACTAACTACAGTGTTCCTTGCAAAGACGAAGGTACAGAAACGATAAGGATTTCTGACCAAGCCTGGTGACCAGCTGGCACGAAACAGAGCTTCTACAAATAGGATCGCTTTTAGACAAACATTCGTTGAGAAGATAAGTTCTCTTTTGCTCCCTAAATACTATCATCGCTCTCAGAATAGGGTTTTAGGCCTCTTACAAAATTATATCCAATGGCTAAACATTAATAGAACAGAATGTCAGTGTTGTGGAGTTGCATTTTGCATTCCAGAAGCATCCTGTTGCAGAGCAGAGAGCCAAACCCTGATTTTCAGTGAATGGTACATCCTTTTCAACATGAGACCATAATTTTTTTTAGGACAAAATAATTTGGTTTCTATAAGCACTGATAGAGCCAAGAATGCTAAAACAATAAGCAGTGTACTGCTGATTATATCATCCACTTTGTTAAGTCTCCTGATAGACAAATGTTTATTCTGGCTTCTTTCACAATGAACTTTTTTGTGCTTTTTTTTATTTCTCTAACCAAAAGTTGGGAAGCTGTGGCAAGTGTTTTCATGTAATGTGCTGTTTTCTTAGGGAAAATGGTCACACCAAAGGAAAAAGTATACCTTAAACATGGACTCTAAAAATGAATAAAATAGTGTAAGTTCTTTCAAAGAATAAAATATATTGGAAATGAACTAAAAAATTAGTAATAAAATAGCTATTTATAAGCCTCTTTCCAGATTCTTGGAAAGAGAAGAACGTTGCTGATTGATCGCATTTTATCAAAATCTGAAATATGTGCTCACACACACAGTCTTTGAAATTGCGTTCAGAAGATGATCTGAAAAGGTTTCATTGGAAATCCCTGATGAAGTAGCATGAGCCCTTGGAAGGGAAGTCCTTCTCAGGTGGCCTGGCTGACACTTCAGGTCTGTGGTCTGGCATAAGACTCCTCTGATTTCTTTATTACTTGTCGTCTTAGCTCAGGCTATATAATGCTTATATTCATATTTTGAATTTCCTGAACAGCAATCACCCAATTTTTAAAATAGAACTACTATAAACCTTTTTCCTTTTCTTTTTTTTTTGGCGGGGGTGCTTTACCCCTTTTAGGGGATGGGGATATACATTTATTTTCCAGACATCCTGGTGACGTTTAAATTTGTGTAATATCTCTCATTTTATGACTGCTCCTTTTCTCAGCGCCATCTTGTCATCCTGTATGTTTTCGAACTTGACCTATTGAGGCCTGACAAGATGAATAATCCCATTGCCCCACCCAGTGTTCAGTCTCCTTGCCTGTCTTCTCTGCTTCCCAGAATTCATTTTGTCTTTCTGTTGGCTTGTTCTTGGTCTTTTCTGTGGGAGGTTTTCCTTTAATATTTAATGATTCTTCTCTCTGCTTTAAGGAAACAGTAAGGCATTTCAAAGATGTTTTAGCCAGTGCCCACTGTTGCTATCATGTCGGTGAAAAAGAAAAAATTGTGCATCTCAGCCTATAAAAGGAGAATGGTTGTGATATTCAACTATCTTTGTACACTTCTTTTTCTATCTATACTGATATACCTAATCTACACCTCTCAATTTCTGGACTTTATTTTCCCCAACCATGTTGATGGAAGGTAGAAAATGTACCCTTTTAAAATGGGGTGTGTGTGTTTGTATAGGGAGATTATATCTTGAACATTTCTGAATAACTTGATAATATCTTTAGTATAAGTATGTATAAATACAGGTTTGTGTAAAAAGAAATATCTATGATTTGTTTTTAGCAATAGTAATAGTCATAAAACTATATTTGCTCTGATAGTAACTTTCACAAAAGTTTTACTAAACAAGGTGGATTTGGAGCCAAAATATGTTGGATTTTTCTTTACTTATAAATATCTTGGTGGGAGGCACCGTGAAGCAAGTATGACCAATACTAAAATATTTATTGAACACCTTTAGAGACACTTGAAACAAATTTCAAATCAAATAAAAGATTTCAAATACTTCTTCTAAGCAGAGCATTTACTTAGAGGACAATGGGAATTTGTTCAATCTTTCTTGACCAGCGTTAATTTTTGCACTGGCAAACAAATAATTTTATAAAGGACTCTTGTAGAACAAAAGCATTAATTGAATTTTAATATTCATTATACCATGTATACCCTAATAGATCAAACTTCTTATAAAAAGCTATTGCTTTTCCTTTCTAACCATTAAGAGTATATTGAAAATGTGGTGTGTGAGGGTTCTGATATACGCTTGTCCGTTACATGGAGTTGATACCAAATTTCAGTATTCCAGTTCCCTACAAGAGCTGTAGTTGCTACATCTTTGCTTCAGGAGCATGCCATCAATCCTATCTATGATGTTACAGAGAGAGGAATTTGTGAGGAATGCAAGCGCCTGCAAATTTATAATTGCCTTTATGGGAAAGCTTCACTCACGTTACAAGAACTAAATTGTGATGCAATTTCTAGGAATGCGTCGAAGTTACAAATTTAGATTATGTATAGATTGAAATTTATATGTACCTTTGATTCAATGTAGTCAATTTGTGCTTTGTTGTTAAGAAGATATGTAGGGGAAAGACAGGTTCAGATGCGTGTCGTAATGCATAAGTGCTTTGAAATTGACCTCTGTTTAAGGTCATTTAAAAATAAAGGTGTTGGAGCTATTTCAACAGACATAGACTATTACATACAATTTGCTGTATAATCACCCTGTCTTATTGCCATATACCAATTACATTACTTTACATGCAAATGAAGCTATAATCGTAGATATATATTTTAGCTGCATTTTAATGTATTGCTGAGAAAGTCAAATTAATTTAAAGCTGCTGTTGGACTCTTAGGCTGTAGGCCCACAAGTTCTACTCTCAATGACGAGAAAAACTAATTGTCTCCAGTTCAGCTCACCTTAGAATTTGACTTTGACCATGCATTTGCTTATTACAAACATCATGTTATATTTTATGCTTTG
Organism: Sturnira hondurensis; assembly: GCF_014824575.4. Lineage (NCBI taxonomy): Eukaryota > Metazoa > Chordata > Mammalia > Chiroptera > Phyllostomidae > Sturnira > Sturnira hondurensis. The sequence goes on from NW_028091156.1 coordinate 11,801,834, forward strand.
TGAGCAATGGATATGGCGGTTCACTCATCTTAAATCCAAGGAAGAGTTAAATCTTTAAAACCATGTCCACGTGTCCCTTCATTAAGGGCCCATAGTTGGAAGAGATCTGAGACTGTATTTAAAACCCTAAGCAGTTTGCTGATGCCCAGGGGCCTGAGTGTAGATGCCCGAAGTTCAGAGCTGCTGACACAGTGAAGGATTACAGAGCGATGAAGGGACGTGCAGACTTCCTATTGGAAAGCAGGCGGGACACTGAGCATATGGTTTTGGATGGTTTGTTGTTTTTTTTTTTCTCGGTAACTACAGATTCCGGCCAGAGATTTTTGTTGATTTGTACGAAATCCCTTGATTAGAATCCTCAGCCATCTGCTATAGGTTGGGGATGTATGCAAATGTCAGCAGAGCTTAGACCGTATTTGTGGGAAGGATTTGAAGCCAGGAGGAGCCAGGCGAAGAGAAGGTTTCAACATGGTCGAGAGGCAGTTTATGCACAGAGCAAAACGCAGGTGAAAATTTTGCAAATGGCCTTCCTCTGTAAAAGCAAAGACAACCACAGAAACATGGATATCCCCTGTTGTTTATTGCAGTGTGTTACTGTGTATTATTTCAGAGCCGTCAAATTTTCTGAAACATCAAGCTAATAATTATTTATGTTTTTACCAGAGAGGAAACCCTGGAGCCATACTATGATTCCTTATTTACATCACAGTTTTAATTTCTTTCAGAACATCCCTCAGTACTTAATGATCTGCATGTAACAACCACTTTGTCATGAAATTTCACTTTCCTGAGCCATCAGAGATGAACTGAGTTTCACTTCCGACTTTGTGTCATTCACAGTCTTTGTCCACTTCATGCATCTTTCTTCCTCTTTTCTTTATCTCTTTCTCTAATCCTCCCTTATATTTCAATGCAGTGCACATGTTTAGCTTTCTTCTCCCGCTTCTATAAATCCACTCATTTATATTTCCTTTGCTGTCAGAAATTATTATGAGCATTTCCGGAAATGTATACATTTTCTCAAGTACCTAATCTTTTCTACCTCCTTTTGGTGATTGGCAACCCCATTCATTTCATGATGCCACTCTGGTTAGGCACTGGAGCTTAAGAATGCTCTCTCAGAGTCAGTAATCCAATTGCCAGCAGTAGGTTGGATGTATCAGAATGTTCAGAAAATACGGACACTCCAAAAACACCACTAACAGGCCTCCCATAGGACTTTCCTCTGAACTAACTAAAGGGCTCACTTTAAACACAACAACAAACACAAAAGACCCGCCTTTGAGTTCCAACTTTCCCATTTAGGAAACGTGTAGTTAGGAAACATGTACGCCAAGAATCTGAGTCATTGAAGACCCGAAAACAGAATGGTTCAAGAGGGGCGGTTACTTGTAACACACATGTGAGTACATTCGGCTAATACTAATCTCAGCAGAAACCTCAGGGCACTCACGCCAGTACCTATGTGTGTGGCTCAGGCTTCCTGGGGTTTAGAGAGTAAACAAATTGCATAGAAGACCCGGTTGCAGTAACACCCCAAATAATTGGTCAGTTTGAAAAGATAAGTGCACCACCAGGCGATTCCTGTTTTTCAAAGAAACGCAAATATTTAAGCACACAGTACACTTGAATGACTCTTTCCCTATTACCCCTGTTCTGCAATGGAGTAGTGGCTAGAAATTGGCAACTTCCTCCTCAGAACACTGCTTGGGAGGAAGTCCCCTTCCTTTCCCTCCTGCACTCACCCGTTCAGGAGGACTAGCGTCTGATTTTCTGGTCCGGGCAGGAAGCTGTGACTCCAGCGTGCTTCTGCGCTTTCGAATCTTAAGTGTCTTTCTTGTGCTGAGCTGCCTGCAAGGGCAGTCGTGACTTTCTCAAGTCTGGCTCTCATGTTGTAGCCACAGCAGGGTCAAGGCCACTTGCGTTCTGGATGTTAGAAGTGACTGCAGCCCCAGGGGCCTGTCATTGAAATATCCTCTTGTACTCAGAGAATAAACACAATGGTATTACTAAGAAGGGAAGAAGGCAAGGGCACTTGGAGAAAATTTTTGTAAACATGTATGACTAAGAGCTTATATCTAGAACAGATAGAGAAGTCTTACAACTCAATAATGACAGTATTGAGTCAATAAAAATGATCATACTGTTTAAACATATTTTCATGTTAAAAATAACATACATGGACGTGTGTGGCCAATAAGCACAGGAAATGTGCTCAACACCAGTATTTCTGAGGGAACTGTGAGTCACCACCGTGAGACAGCACTACACACCCAGCAGAAAGTTGAGGTTAAAGACTGGGCAGATGAACCAACTGGCCGCTTTGTAGACTGAGCAGGCCAGGGCAAAGGGCCACAGCCCCTCTGGGGAGCAGAGTCGGCAACATCCCACCGAGGTGAACATGTGTTCCCCACAGGAGCCCGCAGTTCACTGCTAGATACCTACCCTAGAGAGATGAGATCGTATACCCACTCAAAGATGTGGACAGGTGATGGCCGGAATTTGGAAGCAAGTACACATGGGCAGAAGTGGTAAATGGATAAACAAACCATAGTTCAGCCACACTAGGCAGTAACACTCAGAAGTTACCATCAATGTGCTACCAATGCGTGTAACAACAGGGGTGGATTTCATAACGATATGCCAAGTGAAGAGCTAAACACAAAAGATTCCAAATATAAACAGGTCTAAAAATACAAAGTTACGGCAACCACAGATCTTGGTGACTAAGACCAGAGAGTGCCAGGGGCCCAGGGGTTGGTGCAACAGGGAAGCAGAATCTTTCCATGAGGAAACGGCTCTATTAGGGTTATACACTTGTGAGCAAGGACACAAGTTCATCAAATTGACCTAACTAGAGTGAGTTTCATTGTGCCTTCATAACAGTTTAATGAAAAAAGTGTTATCTAGGCAACTTATTCTCTCTGTGGCACTTTTTTATTATAGTCTTCTTAGGTATATTTGACAAGTAATAAGTTCCAAATATGCAGTTACACTTGGTGAGTTTTGACTTATGTGTGATCGCCACCATCTACATGATGAAGGGAGGTGTCCACCGCGCATGTCCTTCCACCCCTTTGCCATGCGTTCCTCGCCATCTGGTGAAGCTACTGTGTTTCTTTCAGTCATGATAGAGCAAATTGGCATTTTTTTAGAATACTATGTTCATGAAATAATTCTATATGTACTCTACTTTTCCTGATTTCTTTCATTCAGCATTCATACTTTGAGATAACCCCTGCAGCTGCATGTATAAATAGTGTGTTTCTTTGTATTGCTGAGAAGTATTCCATTGTGTAGATATACCAAAGTCTATTAATCTGTCCAATTGTTGATGGACATTTGGATTATTTCCAGTTTAGTATTATTATGAATACAGCCACTGTGGACATCTGAATGACATTTGTACAACTAAACTCTGGAATAGATAACTAAGCAAAAAGGGAACAGATGTAAACAATGAAAGAATCTAAAAAAAATGAATTAGGCACAACCACAAATATAGAGACTTTATAAAATCATAAGTTTGATTCACATCTCACTGTGCCAATAAGTAGCAAAAATAGAGGCAAAACTTATGTTTCCAAAATTAACTCAGGAAAAGGAGAAAAATAAAAACCACATGTCATGAAAAAAAGTGTAATTATAAAATAAGCACCATCAAAAGTCAATGCACCAAGAAGTTTTTTTAGGCAGAAGCTATATTTATGTTAGTTAAATGTATTTCTTTTATTTTACCTTTGACATTTGACTTAGCCATGTTTAGTGACAATATGATACCGCAATTCTCTAACTCATTTGTAGTCAAGTAAATGAAGATTATAATATTAGTTATGTTTGTATAACTTATGAATTTGCCCAAAATCCAATTAAGAAAGATTATGCTACAAAGCAGGACATAAATTCCACTATAATATGCCAATTTTGTTTTTAAAACTATTGTTAAAGGAAAGAATTCTGTACACTAAAGGGAATGATCATGGACGATGTTTATAGTACCAACTGTAGTAGTGGTCAAATTCTCAAAATTCTGTGTAGGTGACATAATTCAAATACATATCATTATTTACAATCAGGCCCCTAATTTAATGCAATCACACCAATTGCATTATCTTATGTAAATAAAACTGGTTACATAATAATAGGTACAATAAGAATTCATGAAAATATTTAGAAAAGAAATTCTGAAACTAAAATAGCTGATGGATAGATTTAATTAATAATAATAAACAAAGGACATATTTAAAAAAACAACTGTGTTTTTTGGTTTTTGTGGTGGTTTGCATTGGATATTATGGGTAGATAATGGAAATAACTCAAAAATAAATTATTTTAACATTTCTGTGAAGCAAGATGGTAGATGCCATTTAACTTCAGGAACAAAAGCCTGTTCTGTTTTTGGACGATTAAACAGTGAAAACACCCGTGTGTTCTAATTGTTGGCAGTAGAGGCTGGGTTTAGTGGATGGAACATTCTTTGAAAGCTAACTATAAAAAGGTGGTGGTAAATGAGCCCTTGAGTGCATACAGAGGATTTGTTTTCCTAATTTTCTTGTAACACAATGAATTTTTAAAAGAAGAAAAAAAAAGAATACAGAATATTTGTTCTTTAGATTCTAAAGCAACGTACATTGACTTACTTAAGATGAGCAAATTAAACAAAATCAAACTAATAAAAAACACGTCATGGGAGATTAAGCATAATACAAGAACTTATTGATAAAATTTTATTGTATTTTCCAATGAGAAATATAATTAATAGCTGCTAAAACAATGCACATAAGTCAATGACTGTAATACATTATAATAAACAAGCAAATGATAATAGCATTTAATTTCTGAGGAACTTTTTGCAATAGTGAAATCTCTCATCTTCTGGAGTTGTAAACATTTCTACTAAAAGGAAAAACTCATTTGAACAAATATCTGATCTCAGAATTTCATGGTTTGATACCATAAAACTTTTATGAAGTCTTTCTATGTTGTTTTGCTTAATTTATACAATAAACCTTTCAAATGTATATAAATTATAATTAAACTAAGCATACAAATTTAATCAATAATAGCACCTAAAAATGGCCTCATAATCCATACATGAAACTTAATAACATTTTACATTATTATGCATAATGATTGATGCATTATTATGCAAAATTGATTTTATGCTGATTCAGACAAGTACCCTACTAGAGCTTATCTTTTCATTATTTATTTTAAAAATGATTTGGCAAGTAGATTAATAATGTAAACAAAATGTGAGGGACAAAATGTTCTATGTGAAGAGGCAATCTCTTTTCAATTAAATTAGAAGCAACCATTTGCATACCAACTATAATTTAATAAACGGGCCTGATTTGCACATTAAATAACAGTGGCAGTTTCTCCATGGCATAGTGTTTGTGTATTGGCTTTTATTGCTGGCTGTCCAGGAGAGACCTGAAATTCTTTTTTTAACAATAATCTACCTTTCAGATGATGAAGGTGGTCCCCTCTGGTGGGGCTGAATGGGTGAGATTTCATCATGTTTACGTGAGAGATTCCTACGTATCTTTCTTCCCATTACACAGGCAAGTCCCGGTCCACACACGTCCTAAAAGGAGTGTCTGCCATTGTGTGGCTGTGAGCAGGCGTGAGCAGGTGTGAGTGTGTCCTCATTGGGCACAGGAAAGTACCCACAAGATGAGATGACCAGTGAGGAAGTGACAGGCTGTGGAAAGGAGCCGTCAGGTTCCAAGTCTCCGTTACATCAGGATTTTGTTAGTAAATACAGTTCACCATTACTGAACTCAACAATAGTGTTTGCAAGTTCATTTTTCAGCAATTATTTTGCTGTAGAGAGACACCACTCTCCTGAATATAAATAATATACCCAAGTCACAGTCGTTCAAAAAGTCTCATCACAAATTCAGGAAAGCCTTCCTGAAGTAAAGGCAATAATTTATAATCCCCACAGAGGCCCCCCCAATAACAAAGAAGTCGGTGGCTTTCCGGGGATTTGGCCGCAGGAGCATTATCACGGCAAGTACTCCTTCCAGCTACCTCACTTTGCATAACATTTTTGCCTCTGGGTCAAGAATGAGAACCGGTGATTAAAAAAAAAATAACTTGGGAACCAGCTCTGTCAGTCACTCCACATTTGAATAATAATAATAATAATGGTGATAACGATACACTTACATTAGAGTACTCATCTTCCTGAAAATTCTCAACTTGTATGAAGGTCAAGGACAGAGAATTACACTTCTTACTCCTTTTAGCCTAATGCAAGGCTAGAGTGGTATAAGGTTCAAAATATATTTACATGAAAGGTCACTTTTCCCAGTGATGGACAAGGGCTTTCTAAAAGCTGTGTGCTGTTAGTGGAAAAGCACAGATATAAAAGGGTGCTGCAATCTATTCAGTTGCATCCATGTGTGTGTCTTTGTGTGTGGTATAAACCAATCAAACAGAGTCTCTATATAAATGAGAACAGGCTGATGCAATTGATTCAACTAGGTTTAAAGGGTTAGATATTTTTCCTCAGTGATAAGTCGTAGTATGTTTCATTCAACAAGGTTTGGACTCAAGGTAAACCCAGAGAATGTATGCCTATTGTTACACAGATAATACTTTGTCAGTCTGTCATGCTTCTATAATGTCAGTTTATCACAAAGATGATTTAAAGAGAGCTTTCTTGTAATATTTTAAAAGAAGTATAGCAGTTCCAAGGACTCAGCTTCTAAGTTTTGACTGAGACTCTGAATGCTAGTTATAAGAAATTATACAAATTAGAATGTGTTCGTGTATTAAGATGGACATGAAAGTACCTTGTCTTGGGTCTCGGCCCAAGTTCTCTAGAAAACAGAACCAGAGAAAACCCTGGAGTGATAATGCCCAACCGGGTATGATCTGGGATGGAGAGAGGGGAGGCGAGTTATGAAACGGGGGAAGATGAGGAGGAAACATACTAGTGGTCTGTCACGAAGCTGGCGGTGACTTCATGAAGGGCCGTGACGGGTCACCGGGCCACATGGGATGGCTCTGGGCAGTCTGTGTTGAAACCATGGGCTTTGGAAAACAGTCTATTACAGCAGAGGGTGGCGTGGACATTTCTCTGCTGACACTCTATGGCCACCTGTCACCCGCTGGTCAAAGCTGGCACTGAAATGCTTTAACGTCACATGTCTGAGGTGTGTCGTCAGGTCCCTTACGCAACTGCTGAGAGACCTTGGTCCCCTTGTCTGAAAAACGGTGTTTAGGTAGGAGTTCAGAATTACCTGCAAGTGCCAAAGACTCTGGATACCGGCCGTAGGAGATGGAACCTTGGAGGTCTCTGCAGAGTTAGTTGGTGCTGGGGGCTCCCAGGGTTGAGCTGCCGGGAAGGGCACGGGCCCAGGCCCCAGGAGACAGTTGAGGTTTGGAAAACATGGTAGGACACTGAAGGTAGGCCTGAAATTGTCCATTCTGCACCACAGTCAGACTGTGCTCTCCTTCCACAGCTGGGTTTTGCACTGTAACACAGGCTGCGCTTTCTGAAATACTTCTTGACCAGTTGCGGCAGAACACGTTCAATCAGGCAGGATCTACAAACATGTGGAGACCAATCTCAATCTAATGCAACATTTAAGGAAGAGCATTGCTTAAAAATAAGGTGAGAGCTGTAGGCTGCGCTGCCGAAACCACCTCCCCGCCATCCCCACTAGAGTCTCTCTGCGCTCCGCCAGCCCCCTGACTGGCAGGCAGGGCGCCACGTGGGCAGGCGTTGCCGCGGTGTCTGATTCAGCACCCACAGCAACGCGGCCTGGAAAACCAGCACAGCTTTTCAGGCAAGTCTTAGAGCTGCAGCGAAAAGAAATAAAAGGTGAAGTGACCCAGTGGGCGGAGTGGTCAGACGTATTGCCCTGCTTAAATCTCTGGGAGCTGGGGTCCATTTGGTCTTCCTGTTGGAACATGCTGCCAGGTCTTGGTGAACGGTTTGGTGCCCACTGTGTGTCCTGGAAGGCAACTCCAGGACTCCATCAGGTGTCTCACTGAAAACCTACATAGGTTCCTTTCTCAGTCTTCAAGGCACTGAACATTTTTCACGGATCTTCTTATTTTTGTTCTAAGTATCTTACTTAACATTTTTATGAATACTCATCTCCCAGACCACAAAATCAACTGTTTTTAAATTACAGTATTGCTAACATTAGATTTTGCTCAGTATGTGGAAATGAAATTCCCTGGATATCATTTTATAAGTACTGATTCTGCAAAACGTAGCAATTTAGCTTTCATTTATTTTATAAGGCACATAATATAATGCTGACTTTGCACTATATAGAAATATGGTTAATTTATATATAACATTTTTTAGGAAAGCAAAATAATCTGCATTATCCACTAAATTTCTTCTCCAATAAAATAATGTTAGAATTAATTTTTAAGTAATTTTAAGATAGCAACTATGCCTATCAAATATGTTGCAATAATGCATATAATTTTATTTTATTTGTTTTGGAATTTTCCACCATTTTGCCAACAGATAACTCTACTTCCTAGGCTAAAATAATATAGAAGTGAAATGAATAGTAAATATCAGTAGGGCTGGATATTTGGGATGTGAATGTCGGTGCCTTGTGTAAAAAATTAACTAAGACCTCACAAACCCGCCTCCAATCAAAACTACATCATTTCGTTGCTGTGCACACGAATTCGCAGAGAAAGTAAAACTCTGTCCCGTGGGCAAACATAAAAGCCAGCATGAATACAGTCATTTCAGATTGTCTTCATTAAACAAGTTCACAATGTTTTTAAGCTTCTGATTCCTAAACTCCATCCATACACACATTAACATGGGACAATTCTAAATAGCCATTGAACTTGAAAAAACACTTTTGAAACTCATGCTGAGAAAGAACAGAGTCCAGGGAGTAGGCAGAGTGTCTCATGAAATAAAATATCACAAAGTAATTGGAAGCCCAAAGCATATTACTTATTTTTGTATACCAGGTAGCTTTTAAAATCAAATGATTCTATAACAGAAGATCAATTCTTAAAATTTGGTAGTATGCGGTAAAAAAAAAATGAAGGGAAATATAGGATTGAATTAAGAGAAAAATATGGAGAGGAAAAGAATTTATTAGAGTCTGTGTGTAACTCCTCCTGTTTAGCCTGTTTACAGTATACTTTCCACCTGACAAACAAGGAGAACGGTAGACCCCACGAAGGAGCTGTGGTTGCGGCTGTGTTGGCTCAGAGTGTAGTTCGTTCTCAGGTGTGCTCGACGCCATTGGGTGATTTCTTAGTATCCATTCCCCACCTGTCCCTTACTAAGAGGATCCTTCTTTTGTTCAGAAATCCTCACTTGACCCTGGGCAAGGCAACCTTCCCCTTCCAATCCAGCACCAACCCCTGAACCACTGAGACAAATTTATAGGTGTTTAGATTATAATTCTTCTAAGGCAGACTAATAATTCTCTTCCCTTTAACAATCATAAGATTAAGAATGGGCACTTGACCCAAGAAGGACTGTCAGGGACCAGAAGCACCTGCTCTTTTCTATAATTTCTCACACATGTATTGTTTCTTCATCTAACATCTATAACAAGGCACCTAGGGCAAGGATTTCTTTTAGCCTCATGTTAAAATCTAAGCATTATTTTGTGGCTCTCCTGTGGACATGTATTAAATTGTTTCTTCCCCCATCTATGTAGTCTGGTGACAGTTTTGTTATTTAATAACTAGTCTGGCCATAAGGGCTAAGGGCAGGTAGAAGAGGGGACCCTCTTGCTCCTCAACCATAGCTTCAGATTAGTCTACAGTTACCCCGAAAACATCTTCTCCTTTCATCAGGAGTTCAGTCTGTTCCACTTCTATCCAAACCATTCCCCTACTAGATAATGACAGTTGGTGAAACTCACGTTAGAAAATACATGACATTCAACTAAAAAAGGCCCCAACAGTTAGATGGCATTTTTATGGGCTAAGCTCTAAAAGAATAAGGATGCAAAAAAAAAAAATCAGACAAGCAAGGAAAAGGCCTATTAACCTCATCCTGAGGAAAGGGATTTAATTTCCTTCTGAAAGTTATAGCGAGCACCTACAAATGAATTGAGAACATGACCATTTCCTGAAACAAGAGAACCCATTCTAGGTATGTATCTTCCCCTGCACTTTTAGTTCACCTATTTTGGGGCTGTGTTGTGAATGTCAACACACCGTCACATTAAAGGGGACACTGATCACACATACACACACACGTGCTATTCCAATGGCACTGCCTGCTATTTTGCTGAAACGGGCCTTTCGAACATCCTTTTCAATACTTCAGTTATATAAATAGTGTAACGACAGCAGTTTGAGTTCCCTGGCCATTAGTGTCACTGATATGACTTCTCTTTCCAGGAGTATATCTGGGAGGGGCTAGCGTACCTTTTGTAAGCCAAGCTGTCTGTCAGGTCAGGGCAGCAGCCTCTGTCCCCTCAAACCCTTCCTCTTTCACCCCCAACTCTCCCGGGCTCCCTGGATCATCCAGAGAGCGAAGCAGGTTCATTCCACCCCGGCGCAGCCTGAATACGAGGCCGGTTTCACTCATACAAAGGCAGCGAGGTTGAATAGTAAAGGATCTAATGTTGAGAGCCTAATATCTTTGTTACTCTACTGTGGGAAGACCACGTTCTTTGGAGAATGAAATTAAGATAATGAAAAAGTAATATCAAGTTAAACTACTCCTGCTTTATACATGGGTGATTAATTTTTGACATCAAATTGTTATAATTCAGTCACACATTGAAGTCAGTTTTAATGATTAAAATTTAGGACATGTGGAGGAATCCAGTAGAAAATACACAGAGTAAGTGCATGAGCCATAACTTGGTTTTAAAAGAGCTAAGTTAGATGAACACATGTTACAGAGAAAGACATGCTCTTTGGGGAAATTGATTTATTGTGCATTTTGAGTCCGGGTGATCGGCACCAACGTGGCCCTGCATTTTTTAAAAGTGTGATGACTCTCACTGGTATGAAGTGACACACTACACTTTATAACATGTGAACTGTACTCAATTTTTTTAAAAAGTTGAACATAGGATAATTAAAATTGCCATTGAATATGATTAAAGAAGTGATTCTTTATATTTTAAACAAGTTTTATCATATTTTTTAAAGTCACATTCTCCTAAACCTAGTGAATTCTAGAGCCAAAAAGGAAAGTATCGATGTATTGATTACTTAGGGTAGGGTGTTCCAGAAGTGGAAAAACATATAAGATCCTTAGGATTTTATACATTTATGCAAGGATTTTAATTACCCTTATTTATTGAAATCTGATGCACTATGGAAGTAAATCATTTTAACACCCGTGTTACACTTTTAACACCCAAGTGTAATTATGGCAGTAACAACAAAGGGTGACATTATTGTCCTCATTTTGCCAATAATGAAACTAAAGATCTGAATTTAGTCAGGGCACTTTGAACACAGCGATGCCAGACTTCACAGTTCATTCCCTTTGACTTAACTTGGTCATCATCAGGGCTGTTCAGCAGACGTTTCCAATGGTCTGTCCTTCGTGAGCACAATAGGGTTCCACTTTCTGAATCTCTCGTAACTGGGTGTGACTGCAGGAAGAATTTCAGCCAGTGTGAGCGATTGGAGGTGTGTGTCTTTTCCAGGCTGGAGAATTCCATGTCCTAAGGACATATTCAGAGCCACCTGGCCCTCTGCCGCAATGTCCTCCAGGGCCCAGGATGGCAGCTACCTTGTCAACTGTGTCCCAAAGTGATGAGGGGTGGAAGAGAGCCGCAGGATCTAGCCAGGGACATGTAGAATGAGAGTCAATGTTTATTGTTACAAGCTACAAAGACCTGAGCAGTGTTTATCACTTCAGAATAACCCGCCTTTATGGTTCATAAGCCACAGATAAAACCATGGGTGATAAGGATGGCATCATCTCACCAAAAAAAAAAAAAAAAGAAAGAAAAAGATTTGCCTAAACCTGAAATTAGGGGCTTAACCAAGAGTATGTTTATCTATTCTACTTATTTTTTTACAATCCACTTATAGGAGCCAAAGCTCACGAGAGCTTTAACGTCTTTGTCTGAGTCTGTGCAGTTGCTGAAACTGCGATGTTGGGGATCTGGCTAACAATGCCTGTTCCAAGAATAAGTGTGACCCGTTGTCATACGGGCAAAAATCACAGCAGAACAGGGATTCCAGCTGGGGAACTGATATTGTCAAAAGTCCTACCCACCGCCAAATGCCAGCCTAATCTTAATGTGTCACACGTGTCTACATTTGTTTTCTTCCTTGCTACCTATACTCATTGCTTTTACTAAAAGTGTAAAAATAACCCAATGCATCACCTAATATGTCCAATTTTCCCATCATTTTTAAATTCCCCCTAGTCTTTCACAAAATCAGTATGCCAACATCTGACTACACAATGACAAAAATTAACAATAAATATGAAATGTGTCCAGCTGTACATAATACTTATTTCTAGTGGATGAACTAGCTTTAATTTCACCCCTATTAAATTGGTTAAATTAATTTTGCCAGCATAGTTATAACTTGGAATTATTCAAATTAAGTGTAGCATTTACTCCATAGAAACTGGTCCTAAAAGAAGGAATGAACCAAAACTTCAAATCCTAAATGACAAAAGTGCATGTAAACATATGGGCCAGTTACACCAATGTTTGAAAACTGGTTATTTTATATGTTATGGCCAAAATATTAACTACAATTTTTCCTATTAAACAAATGAAACAATCTCTAGCCATGATAGCATAAATATACTATCATTTTGTATAAGGCATGAAATTTGACAGACACTTCATTTTGGTATAGAATATGTCCTTGATGTCAAAATGAATTATTTTCTCAAAATAAAAGAAATCTAAGGGCAATCATAGGTACTTACATTTTGCCTCAATATGTGATGTTTTTTATTCGTGACTCTTTGCTTCAGTCCTGAGTATATCCTCAGAACACATTGGCAACAAGGAGCAAACCTGATGAGAAAAATTGCTCGTGTCCTCTGAGTTCTGTGCAGAAGAGTCATCTTTAATCCCCTTTCTTTAAAATGATGACATCCCTACTTGGAATCTGAATTTGATTTTAATTCAAAATTGAGAACTCAGGAAAATTAAAAAGTTTGCTGTGTCTTTATACACTGTCAGAATGATCAGTCAATTAAATAAAACTTTAATCCTACACCTGAAAATCAGTCTAAATTTTTATGTGACAGAACTAAATAGGTAATCAAAATTATTGATCTACTAGCTCTACGTATACACAGCGAAACGCTAATTTCATCTACCGAACTATTACGAACAGTTTCTATCGAAGCATCTTAATTTCCCAAGCTTTGTACTTGAGAGCAGCTGAAACTTATTGGACGGTAAAGGCAAAATTACCTGGAGCAGAAGGGATTTTTAAACACATGTTTTCCCAAAGCCGGCAGCTGCTCACTGCATGAATTCTTTGAGGACCACTGTGCTCAGCAGTTACCTTTCTTAACTTGAATGTACCAGGCCAAGGAAAATAACCTCAACACATTGTTTTTCTATTGTTTTTACTGTGTTCTCAGTACTATCAAAGGGCTGATATTTGACAGCAAAGAAATGGTTTAAAAAAACACATAGAAAGAGGAAAGTTTCTTTTTTTTAGGTGAATATATTACTAACTAATCTTCATAGTCACTTGAGTATTTTTCTAAAAATGTAGCAAAGTAAGTTTTTATTATCGCCACAGAGGAAGGAAACTTTTGCCTAGAACATTTCTTTTTCTTTGCTCAATTTATCACTTTTAAAAAAAATTAACTTACACTTCTATTTTAGCCAATAATACACTGACATTGTAACACCGAATGTAAGTAAAAATGAAGGTAATATTTTTATTCTTATCACATACTACGCCTTTGGACATACAGATGTGCAATACATCCATTAGGTGACTTAAACACCAACATTTAGGTATGCAGACCTCTTGCCAAGTATGATAATTATAACAGGCCAACATTATTACCATCCAAAATTAATCTATGTATCAGCCAAATATGCCTCATGATTTGTAGCATTTGAGACTGGTATTGGTAATGTTGGTAATTAGAAAGATACTCTTTTGATGTCAGAGTCAAAAAGATCTTGTTTAGGTGGGGTGACTGCCAGAGAATTTAACAGTTGACCAAGCTAAGACTTTCCCTCTCACCAAAAAAAAAAAAAAAGAGAGAGAATGACTAATGTTTATTTCCCCATCTCTGACACTGAGCCATCAAGAACATAATGCCTTCCTGCCAGTGAAACATGAGGAATGTGTGAAGGTAAACCTTACCCGGCTTCTTGGTACCTTCCAGGAAGCCTTGATGCCTTGTAAGTGATGGGTGGCAGGAATCAATTCATTTTTCAATTATAGCTTTCTTTTGGCATGACCTCAAATTCTAATCTTGGCCTGGCTCTCTAGTTTCTGCAACTTATCTGTCTGACGTACGCACAGCATTCTTTTCATTGGGCAGCGTCTCCCACACTACGTGGAACTCAACCTTTACCCAACTGTTACTGATAGCTATTAACAAGTAAATATATATTATTCCTTCAATGGCTCCCTTTTATAGACATGATGGTTTAGTTTAGATTCCTTTAACTGAAAAGGGGGGGGTTACCTTATGTGCTTGGCAGAAACAGTGGGCCCCAATGATGCTCACAGCCTAACCCCAGGATTTCCGGATGTTTTCACCTGAACTGGCAAAAAGGGGTTCTGCAGATGTAAGGAAGATCCTTGACACAGGGAGATCACCCCTGATTATCCCAGAGCACCCAGTGTGAATCCCAAGGGCCCTTGTACAGGGGAGTCAGAGAGCCAGAACCAGAGAGATGGGACAATGGAGTCAGACTGCATTGAAATGAGATTGAAATGACGTGCATCGCAGATGGAGGGCAGGGCCACTGCCAAGGAAGGCAGGTGACGCTAGACACTGGGAAAGGAATGGGTACACATCTCCTGCAAAGCTCCCAAGGGGAACGCCGTCCAGTGGGGGCCTTATTTTAGCTCAGTGACCAGTGTTACGAATGATGCAACAAGTCAAGCCCCTGACCATTTGAAAATATTGCTTTTCTGTCATTTAAACTTAAACGTGGCACCATAACATCACCTGCTCTGGGTTGTTTTGTTGATTCAGGCTTACCTGACTCAGGTCCCGGGTTTCTGTAGCTACTGTTATGCACCTCCATTATAATTCACTGACAGTGGATTTACACTGAGGCTATTTGCCTCTTGCTGGCTTTCAGTTTATTGCTCTCTTATTCTTCCTGATTTAAAAAAAGCCCCTCTGACTATTCTCAAAATAAGCCTAGTAGATAACAGACACTAAGTATTATACAAATTCTACAGTCTTTAAGCAAATGCATTTAAATAATGAAGCTAAAATAGAATTGGCACTTTGGTTGAGAGCAATAGCTTAGGGAAGATAAACTTTAAAACAACCCAGAAGGAGAGATGAGAAATTACTTAATTAGCAATTTGTAAATTTTAAGAGCTATGTTATGGTAATGAATATATGCTCCATGTAACAGTTGTTATTTTTAAACAACTCAATTCAAAAACGGTTCTATTACCAAAAGATATATTTAACAACAAAAAATGGCAGAATCAACTACCAAGGATTCAGAAGCTATTTCAGAAATTAATGGGGACCCATGTTGGTCGTTTGCAGTAGAAGTATCTGATTTCATTCCAAATATGTGACCTTTGGCAAGTCTCTGGGTTCCTTTGTACTAACCGTACCTTTTTAAAAGTATTGAAATCAATATATATGCCCATTTGTTCAGAAACTGTAGAATTTGTATAATATTGATAATCTATTTTCTATTAGGTTTATTTTGAGAATAGTCAAAAGGACATTTTTTAAAAATCAGGAAGCATAAGATAGCAATAACATAAAAGCCAGTGAGAGGCAAGTAGCCCAAATTAAAATCCACTGTGCAGTGAATTATACCAGAGGTACATTGCAGGAGCTATAGAAACCAGGGGATGTGAGCCAGATGAGCACAAATAAGTCACTTTATATTTGTATACAGGTTACCTTATTTAATAGTTCATGGTACTATGAATAAGCGCTATAATTACCTTCATTTCAGAGTTGACAAAGATGAAAGTTAAATAACTTTTTGGATGTTAAACACTGAGTAAAATTGTGAAGCCACATTTCAAAGTCAGGCTGTCCAGTTCCTTGGACCAAACAACTTCTGATACGTGTTTTGTTGAGCCTGAGATTCCGTCTTCTGTGAATTTATCATATTCTTATAAAATGGGGTTTGAGAAAGATAGACTTTTGTAGTACTCTAGGTAAAGCAATCTCTAAAAAAGTACATTTAGCATATACCAGGGAAGTCAAAGAGGCACCTTCCTGGCCAATCAGTAGATTTAAATCACTATTTTCTGCAACTGCATCATTGCTATAGTTGTGGAAATAAATAAAATTGTTGGCAGTGAGGCACATTGACTTAAGTGATTTCCAGAAGTTTGATTTTCTTGTGTCTTTCTAGTCAATGGCAATATAATAAAATAAATAATAAGTTTCCTTAAATTAATATAAATGTAATTTTATGATTTGTATGGAAAATGTAAATTACTTAAACACCAATTGCTTAGCAAAGGGGGGAGGGGTTGGAGAGAAACCAGAGAAAGAAACAAGGGAGGAAGAAAGGAAGCCCAATGCTAGAAACCTCCAGTTGTGGATGGTGGTTGATAGCAAACTTGCCCGGCTGTGTCTTAAGGGAAGATCTTGCCTTAATNAAATAAATAATAAGTTTCCTTAAATTAATATAAATGTAATTTTATGATTTGTATGGAAAATGTAAATTACTTAAACACCAATTGCTTAGCAAAGGGGGGAGGGGTTGGAGAGAAACCAGAGAAAGAAACAAGGGAGGAAGAAAGGAAGCCCAATGCTAGAAACCTCCAATTGTGGATGGTGGTTGATAGCAAACTTGCCCGGCTATGTCTTAAGGGAAGATCTTGCCTTAATCATTCTGCGCAAGAGATAATTCTGAACTCTGCCTTCCAGATAAGACTCTCTAACTTCCTCGGTTGTTTTTTAATATCCTTGAAAAGACAGACCAAAATGGGATCTGACATAAGATAGGCAGACAAAGGAGACTCGTGGGGAAGTATCTTCTGACAACTTGCTCCCATCAAAATACTTTGGGTAGAACAAAGTCTCCTTCACAAGAAAGCCATTGTGCATTGTATTTGTCATCAATACCACAGTGAGCTCCTCATACTCTGTTCCGCTGTGTGTGCTGGAGTAGAAAACCAAACCTAAGGGAAGACTTAAGGAATTTTGAACAAATTGTGATCATACATTATCTTCGCACTGAATTTTAACATAGCATGTAGTTCCCCCTTCCTTCTCATTTAATTTTCAGAACTGCTGGGAGCTATAAATCTCTGTCACTGTCGTTACTGTGCTACATGTAAGACGTAGGACTTTGGTGAGGGTTGGGTCACGGTGCCAAGGCAACAGAGACGAATGCTTTTGGTTGAAATGAACGAGGTTGCTTTATGAAAAGAATTACTGGAAACTGACAGTTCCTTACTTTGCCATAGATGTGAAAACTTTAAGAGTAAATGATTGATTTCCTTCCCCCACATATTTGATTTTTTTTCTGATTTTTTTCAAGTCAGGTGACATTTAGCTAGAAAATAGAGTCTCCTTCTTTGAGGAGAACTCACAAAGGACAATGAGAAGAAGAGTTTGGAAAACATCCCCTCTACAATTTATTTCCACTATGCTCATAGTGAGAACACAACTTTTCTGAGCCTTCTCTTTTATATTGGTAAAACAGGAATACTGTCAGTTATAGTAGCTTTTATTCTACAGATTAACATTGACAGCTTGTGTAAATTTAACAGCACATATAGATAGGCATTAAAGTGGAGTGATAGGTTTTATGCTACGAGTAGATTACTTATGCAGCTTCATTTTTCCCCGTCTCTTTAAAAGCAGCTTGACACAAGGAGTCTGGTTTGTTTTAGTAAATTAGAAGACAGAATTTTTCCCAGACCAAATAAAGAACTGGCCCATTAATTTTTACACAGCATCATAAATCTCTTTTAAAAAATAAATAATTCAAGAGACCTTCTAGTTATTAACATGTTGGTTTGTGTTTTAGTTCAGACACATGATTTGAGTTCGTCAAAGTATTACAATATGTTGGTTGGATATTTTGTGTGACGTGCTAACTCATCTCTAACAAATATGATTTTAAGGCCATCTTGCAACTGTCTGTAAAAATTAAAGGTGATGTGAAAATCTCTAGAAACACATTTCTAAATTTGTCTTAAATTTATTTTCACTTTATTCTGTATATGAAACAAGTTTTCCAGAATGTATGTATAATTCTTAAGTTTTACATTTTGTGCTTTTATATTTTGCATATTTTGAGTGATTTGTATCTGTTTATTTGTTTAAATGAGTAGGAAGTGCATACTGGTACAGTTATTCCTATTAACTTTTGAATTGATAAAGGTGAATATATTTTTAATTGTGTCACTGAAATAGAACTTTATTCTTAAATTAATGTGATATACTTCCATGAATTTCACATAAAATGGATTTGATATGTCATTATGGTACAACCCATGATCAAATATGCACAAATGGTTTGATTGTACCATTATGGTACAACCCATAATCAAATATTCCCTTTGCTTAAGGGAATTTTCTTTCCCTTAAACAAATATTAGAAGTACTCTTATACCAGGAATAGACCAAAAACAGCCTGAAAGCCTACCCATTTTTGCAAGTTTGACTGGAAAACAACCAAATACATTAATTACTTTATGTATTGTCAGTATGGGCGTTCTTGTTACAACGGCAGAGTAAGGCAGCCAGCAGACACCCATGCCTTTCAAAACCTAAAACACTTACTTTCCGCTATTTACCAACAAAAAAGTTTGCTGGACCCTGGTTAACACAATTACCTGTGCTATTTGCAAAGTAAAAAAAGTAATTGATCTTTGCCTTATTTTTCTTAACTATGCAAATGATACTGAAGTCTATAGACTGGAGCATAAACTAAGGATAATTTATTATTAAAGAGATAAACATGTTTTAATAAACTTAGTGTGTAGCCTAAATGTACAGTGCTTATACAGTCCGCGTTGTGCAGCGGTGGCCCACACCCTCACATCACTCTGCACTCACTCAGGGCTCACCCAGAGTGGCTGCCAGCCCTGCAGACTCCGTTCACGGTCAGTGTGCTACACAGGTGCACCATTTCTATCTTTCATATGGTATTTTACTGTATCTCTTCTAAGTTTAGATATAAAAATAATTACCATTGTGGTACAGTTGTCTACAGTATTCAGTATGGTAATGTAATGCAATACAGCTTTGTAGCCACGAAGCAATAGGCTGCCCCATGTAGTCTGGACGCACAGTAGGTCCAAGTATGCACAGTGATGTTTACACAACAAAATCACCGAATGACACCTTTCTTAGAACGTAGCCCTGCTGTTGAGTGACACGTGTCTATACTATATTTATTTATGCTTAAGAATCATTGTAAGAAATAACAAATAGTTGAAGAAATAGAAAGTTATGTATGTGAAACAACTAGAAATAATAGAGGTTTAAAATATAAAATCTGAGGAAATACTCATTGATTCTGATTAACAGTAGGATAGGCACTGCAGAAAAAATAAAGTGAATTGAACACAAAGCAGTAAGACTAGAACCAAACATTGACTGAAAAAGGCTGAAAAACAAACAAAACTCTATTGAGCTGCAGAAAAATACCCACTATTTGTTTGTTTTTCTTGTTTGTTCATTTGTTGCTTTCAGGTTTATATCCCACATATGAGTGAAATCACTGTCGCCCCACTAATTGTAATTAAACATTAAATTAATGAATTAATTAAAAAAGAGTAAAGAAAAACATTGACAGCATATATAATTGGGTTCCAGGCAAAGAGCAAATGAGTAATAACATATTTGAAACAGCAATGGCTGAATATATTCAAAATTTACTTAAAAGTATAAATGCTTCAGTGAAGGAGGGCCAGGCAGTAGAAAAAGCAGATATATCCTGGTAGATGGCTTACATCATACGTCAGAATGAAAATGAAATGCATTTCTCCCAAGAGTGGGCATAAGGCGAGATGGCCACTCTCAATATTTCTATTCAGCTTTTTGCTCATCATCATCAATCCAGTGCAGAAAACTATAAAACCAAACCCCACATAGATTAGAAAGGAAGAAGTAAGGCACGCTTCATCTTGCAACAGTTTATGTACATAGAATATTTAACAACAAGGTCTGTGGACTTTGCTTCAAGGGCCATTTTTAAACCTTTTACTCTTGCAGGCCCTAAAGTCTCTTTGCAACTACTCAGCTCTGAAGTGGCAGTTTGAAAGCAGCCACAGACAATATTTAAACAGATGGCTATGTCTGTATTTCCATAGAATTTAGCTTATGAAAAGCAGACCAGTGTTGTCACTGAAAATGAAGGTGTAGGGAACCCCAGGGTCCAGCCCTCCTCAGAATCGCCAAAGCAGATGGTAAAAACTGCCAGAATCAACATTACTGAAACTCTGGAAATTATTCTGAGGTTTGCAGCAACCAAGCAAAGGCTTAGCCAGGATAAAGGCCACCACACCAGGGTACAAGGTCTTTGTGACTTGTTAACTCACGTTTCCTCCACCAAATTCACTGAGCAGCTGCCCATGCGTTAGTTGCTACTCTCAGGGCTAAAAATATGTCAGGATAAAAGAGAAAAATGCTACTTCTCTGTGCCATTTAAATTTTCAGACAGTAATAGCTAGTACTACCTGTTCCTCTCAGTTCTGGTCACTTATCTAAATATTTCACGTATATTAATTCAGTCTTCCATAACACTGTATGAAAGCAATTCTATTTCTGTGATTCCTGCTTTCCCCATCAGGAAATTCGCTTGTCCAGAATACCTGGGAGAGTTCAGATGTGAATCCAGATCAGCTGTCTGAGAGTTCATGCTTAGAAATTCTACGTGGTCCTACTTCTTGCTATACTCTGGTCATTAATGTTACCACGTATTTAACATTCAATTTGAAGGGCTGGATAATGATATGACAGAATGTGTTTAGATATAGTTAGTAACCAATGAAAACAGGTGATGTTACATTCTGGAGAGTAGGCTTATGAAAATGATAGTGAATGAAATTAACAGCTAATAAGAGCACAATCCACAGGGAACCCCACTTAATCCACTGCTCTAAATACCATGCACTCTTAGAGCATAAAGAAAACATACTGAGCTCTGGCTGGTGTGGCTCCATGGAATGAGTGGTGGCCTGTGAACCAAAGGGTCACCAGTTTGATTTCCAGTCAGGGCACATGTCTGAGTTGCGTGCCAGATCCCCAGTTGGGGGCGCAAGAGAGGCAACCACACATTGATGTTTCCTTCTTTCTCCCTTCCTTCCCTTCTCTCTAAAAATAAATAAATACAATCTTTTAAAAAAAGAAGAAATACTGAGTTGCAGATGATACTAGCAGATCACATTATTCTGATATTTGAAAAATAACATTTGAAACCTAGAATAGCATGTGGAAAATAGAATGTTATTTGAATATTGCTTGAATAACTATCAGAGTCACGTTTTACAAAGCATTCCTTGTCTTATTTTTATACTTTAAAGGCTATAATGGAAAGGCAAGTATATTTCTAAATATTAGATGTGATTTTTATTTAAGTTTTATCATTGGATATTATTTTGTTTTGATCTTAACTTATGGTTAAGATTTGCCTAATGTACCCTCTTTTAATTTCCTAACATCTATATTTTTGTCTTTTCTCTTTTAAATTTATTATTTTTGAAAGTGGATTTTAAAAACCTTTTAAACATTTCATTTGATTAAGTCAAACATTTTTTGTTTTTCATTTATTATAAATTTCTGTTTCAGTTACTGGAGCTTTGTTATTCTTGTCATTTTACTTCACCATCACAAGACATTTTTTTTTTCTGGCCTCTTTAAAACCATGCAGTTGTCTAAGAATAAACAAAATACTTGTGAGCCAAGAGTAGCCTGTGGGCTTTAATTGTGATCTCCATAAAAATGTGCTGCTATTTATATATAAATTATAGATTGTTGGTTATTTCAAAGTTTTATGAAAGAAGAAGCACATTAAGATATTTCTGTATATATAGATAACCATGAACACGCATATATATATATATATACATACATATACATATATATATACCTATACATTACTATGCTATATTGGTGCATAAAGAAACTTTATATATATACATACACAGTGCTTAAAAATGGCTTTTTCAATTGTGAAAAATTGAAAAATTTTTCATATATATATATATATGAAAAAATATATATATACACCTATACATTACTATGTTGTATTGGTGCATAAAGAAACTTTATATATATACATACACAGTGCTTAAAAATGGCTTTTTCAATTGTGAAAGCAAATGTCTTTTTTTCTTAT
Source organism: Sturnira hondurensis (assembly GCF_014824575.4). NCBI lineage: Eukaryota > Metazoa > Chordata > Mammalia > Chiroptera > Phyllostomidae > Sturnira > Sturnira hondurensis. Next base: position 11,824,288 of record NW_028091156.1, read on the forward strand.
GTTTTGCATTTATTTTTAATTTCTTTTACAATGAATATATATCTATTGTGTATAAAAATATGGTTGAAAAGTTAACTGGTCAATCAATAATATTGCTAGATAGAACCAAGTTTGTTTCAGAATAAAAGGTTTTCATTAGATTTCCCAGCGGATGCATTTATTGGAGTGTGAATCAGAATAGTTTCAAAAGAGCATTGGTGGTGGAGACCACTGTGCAGTTAATAAGAATTAAAGGTTATTTATATATCAGTTATGCCACAATAATGCTGAATTTTTTTTAATTATTAAAGGGAAGTGAAAAACTTGGAACAATAAGTAAAGAACATTCTTAGAGAAAGTGTAGCCAAAAATCCTGTTCCTGGAATGAGGTGCAGCCCAAAGCTGCTGCCATGGGAGAGACTTGGTGCATGTTCGTGCCCACTGGAGACGGCGATTGCAAGGATGGACGACAGAGGATACACTTGATAAAATAAGATTTATGAGGGGGAAATTAGGTGGATTTAGCTCAAAGGTTGAGAAATGAGTCTGCAACAGAGAACAGTTCATTCCACTTAGCAAGAAGGAAGACAACTTCTCACATAGAAATAAAGAGAGGGGTCCAGAATTGATGCTGGAAAGAAATGTAGAAGTGCGATGCTCCTTCGGAATGTTCGCAGAATCAAAGACAGCTTTCCTTTAATCTATAATTTATATATAAGCAGCAGCATGTTTCATGGAAATCACAATTAACAGCCCGCAGGCTACTCCTGGCTCGGAGATGTTTTGTTTATGCCTCAGAGAAATTAGAGGATTCCAAATGAAAATCTAGACTTCTGTCTCACTTTGAAAAATTGCAAGTATTCTTTTGGTGATTTGAAAAGGTCCCACAGTAGCACTGTTTGTGAAAAGTATGACTCTAGGACAACTTACACTGCTTTAATTTTCCTGGGCCAGAGACTTTATATGAAAACGACAGCCATTCGGGGGTGCCGCAGTCTCTGCTAGAACTACCGCCTTCTACTTTGAAAACTACTATTACTCTGACCGATTCTTTTCACCCACTGACACACTGGGAACTGGCCCACCCTGAGTCATCAGTGATGCAGGCAGAGCACAACATTACCATCTTCTCACCTCAAGAAACCAGTAACCATCGAAGTGCTGGGAGGGAGGGTTACCTACAGTGTGCTTGAATGAGGCTCTTACATCTCAAAGTGATGGGACAGGAAGAGCCAAAATCTCCTATGAACTCTGTGGACAGTCAGACTAACTAATTGGCAGGGCTGAAGTGTGCATTGGGTGTAATGGTAATTAGCAGTCCCCCATTATACTGCAGACAGTGGACTCAAGTTCCCAATGTGGGACCATCAAACATTAGCTCACTTCTACCACATACTTGCATATCTTTGCTTTTTTAATGTTTTCAGTAAAGATTTTATTTACTTATTTATTTTTAGAGAGAGGGGAAGGGAAGGAGAAAGAGAGGGAAACAGCAATATGTGGTTGCCTCTGGTGCGCCCCCTACTGGGGACCTGGTCCACAATCCAGGTATCTGCCCTGACTGGAAATCAACCAGCGACCCTTTGATTCATACACCAGCGCTCAATCCACTGAACCACACCAGCCAGGGTGACCATATAGCTCTCATAATTTACCCTTTAGTTTTCTTCTAGGCATTCTGTACCCTGTATTTATTTCTCTTAACAGGATATATGTCTAAGGAACAGATGCAGAAGGAGAGGAATGGATACGGAGAAAGAGATATTGATGGAAAACATTAATTCATAAACATATGTAACCCCCAAAATACCAGGATACACTGAAGATCATAATTATTTAATTCCAACATTTAGCCATTAGTCAATTTTCCCAAATGGCTTCTTCATTATTTTTAATCCACCAGCATGAGCAAGGACAATAATGTCATTCCTTAACTTCCTTTGTTCTCATGCCACCTTTTCGAGCTTGGATGAAAAGTTCCCTTTGGGAAAGAGGAATCCTTTCATTTGAAACTTGATATATTTTTGTTATCCTATCTATCACTTGAATAGTTAATTTGTTCAAGAACATAATTTTTAAATAGATTTTAAATGGAGTGCTGAAGCATCTGCAAATGAGCACAGTGAATCGCATTGACAATTTAATCCAAAATTCATGTTTGCAGATGGGCCAGACAATAACCATAACTTTAGAAAGGACAGTTTCCAATATGTATGCCTGTTTCTTAAAAGAAATTCCTCATGTGCAGCATAAGAGAGATTTCCAAGTATAGAAATTTCTTAAGTCTAAACTTTATGACACCTCTTAAAAAGATGAATATGTATTCAATTGAATAAGGCAGATTTGTGCACTAGCGGGAAAGATTATTTTAGTCCATGCAAGAAAAATATCCCTTCAAATACTAACCAAACTACATGTGTATTTACTAGAAAAAAATCACTTAAAATATTGACTTGTAATTAGCATTTGTAAGAAGTGTCAACATATTGGTTAAAAGGGCAATCAGACTGCTTGGCTGCACCATCCAATCTGAAGGGCCCAGGACAAGCTAGTCATCACTCTGTGCCTAATCTGCTCATGTCTGAAAAGATAATAAAGGTACTTTTTTGTGAAATTGTTAGGAAGATAAACCAAGTTCATATATGTAAAGCCCTTAGAATAGTGTCACATGTGTATAAAACCTTATAATAAGAACCCATGACCCTGGCTGGTGTGACTCCAATTGAGTCACAACTGGAGTCACACCAGCCAGTGGACTGAGTGCCAGCCTGCGAGCCAAAGGGTCACAAGTTTGATTCCCAGTCAGGGCACATGCCTAGGTTGTGGGCCAGGTCCCCAGTAGGGGGCACTCAAGAGGCAACAACACATTGATGTTTCTATCCCTTTCTTTCTCCCTCCTTTCCTCTCTCTGAAAATAAAATCTTTTAAAAAACCCGTGATGATTATTTCTAACTTATATAAAAGTATAGCCAACGGTATCACTGAGAGTTTCACAAACCCAGCAGTAGAGCTAGGGAAAAGCTCGTGAAAGCAATCAATTTTAATGCCAGGTGCCATGAAAATTAAGCAGACATCTTATGGCAGACAAATGTGCATGCTAATTATTATCAACATTACTCGTTAAAGCTTCAATATTTTAGCTAAGTCTCTGTGAAAGGAATGAAGTTCATAAGTTTGATCCAATAACACATTTTGACTCCCACGGTGTCAGATGATGGTTTCGGCCCCCGCTGTGGTACAGCTATTAAGTCGCTGGGTAGCCAGTGTTTGATGAGGAAGGTTTATTAATGGGAAAACAGTAGCTAATTGCATGGATTTGCACCCAGCCCAGCTCAACTGCATGCTTCCATTCTTCACTAATGCACAATCTCACGAACGCTCTCCTGGCCACAGTGACATGGATAATTATGCATATTAAATATTGTATTGAAAAAGCATTCCCTAGTATAAGTTCTGAACATTATGCATTGTTGTTTTGGAAATACAGTCCGAAACTCTTAACCTGAAGATATAAGACAAACTCTTTCCAGCTGACTTTCAGGTAACAGAAGTTCAGGACTGAGGTGTCGTCAGAGTTGGGAAACTTGGTAGCAGCACACTAGTGGCAAGAATGCGGATGGCTTCCCTTCCATTATGTTGTCATCGGGACAACAATTTCATACTCAGTCAGTTCATTTCAGAGTCACAGGAATGGCTAAGGTCACACCGAGACATAAGAATTATCTGAGGCAGAAAAGGAACTAGTTTTCCTTTGTCTCTCATTGAAAGAAGAGAAAAATCATACCAACATGTTAGCAGATGTCTCTGCATACCTCATTGGCCAGAGTGGATCATGGGCTAAACCCCTCAGCCAATCACTGGCAAAGAAATAGGAACACTGCTATCTTAGAACCAACCAGACTTCACATCTGAACAACAACAAAAAACACAGTCGTGGTTCCCTCATGCATACAGATGAATGCATGAATACAAGGAAGATTTTGTTACTAAAAAGAAGAGACAAATGAACATTGGCTAGACATAGTGCCTCCCTAAACAATCAGTAACATCTTTCTCTTCAAAAATCATAATCAACTGCATGTTTGATTATTTACAGGTGAGAAATGCTGGACTTTACTACAGCCATTGGCCATATGATCTAGCAAACCGATAAATTTCATTTATTTATTTTTTATTGTATTTTCCCCATTACCATTTAGTCCCCTTATACCTCCCCACAATATTCTTTTTTTATTGAGTTAAAATTGACGTGTAACATTATAAATTAATATAATTTTATTTACTATATTTTTCCATCCAACTGATACACTTCAGATAAATGCATGAATAATTTAACTCACTCACCATCTTCTCAACGTGACAAAAATAAGTTGGCTGTTTATTGTATGCCAGGCCTGAGGTAGATGTTAAATACATCCTGGTAACAAAAATCCAAAGCATGTATGGTAGGCACATGATGCTGATAAGCATGGAGGGATAGGCCAAGCATGAAGCAAGTTAACGTATGTAAAGATGTAATCAGACTCAAGGTAAATAGTATGTGGAAAAATCACAGGATACTATGAGAGAGAGTAACATGTGCACAGGGGAGGTGTGTTAGCTCGTGTGCTTCAGGGATCTGAGGGCGTCTCGCTAAGAAAATGGCACTGGAGTTGCGTCCTGAAAGATGAGTGTCTTTGGTCAATATTACGCGAGCCGAATTCAGCTATGTTACTTCTGGGCGAAGTCTCTAGAGCTGAAACAGCCTGAACGCTTTCCCTCATTAAAGTTCCCGTCGCTCTCCAGAGAATCTGTGGTTCCTAAGGACAAAAACAACGCAGGGAAGTTGTGAAAAGCTGGAACAGGCATGAAAAGTGAACTGTTTGATTGCATGTCATGAGATTCGAGAGTCATGTTTACTGACCCATAAATAAGCTCCTTCAGACGGATACAGAAAGATGATACTACTGTCTTGTTTCATCAACAAAGAGATCCTGGCTTTGAACTCTGGGCTAAGAAGGCTCTGTCATTCACCACTAAGGCTACTGCTTTCCTAAACTCCAGCAGTATTTACTCGTGGTTGACAAAGCTCTGGAGTTCTCCAGGGACTCAACGGGACAGAAGGGCTGGGAGAGCTTTTGCAGGGACAGAAAAATCCATTTCAGCCCTTTCGTGTGACTTTTTTAATCAGCCCCTCCACTCACCCTCTACACACCGAGCTTCTGCGTAAGACTGTGGGTAACCCAGTTTGGCTTTCAATGTATTATATAGGCCCCGTCTGAGGAAGTCTGTGAGCAAAAAGGGAGTGTGGCCAGTGTCTTTAACACAGTCAGACGCAAAGAGTAAGAATGGTTTTGGGGGTCCTCAGCCTTAACCATGAGGACAGCCCTGCTCTCCTATGCTAATCATTTAATTACTGTCACTCGCCTCTAACTCCTTCATGCTCTCCTTGAGGATTTTTCTCCTGGGAGCATCTGTCCAGAATAATAGGTGTGGGAGCAGTCAGTCACACTCTCCTGCAGGTTTTGTTTCTCCTTACACATCGTTGTTGTGCTATTTTACGTTGCGGTCTCTACAGTAATCATTTGTCATGTGGTCAGCATGTCAGTCTCCCCAGAATTGGGAAAATGTTTGCCATTTCCACCAAGGTCGCACTCCCACCTCCAAGCACGGGCCAATACTACATACAAACCTAGAATGTATAACCTTATCACAGGCCGTAACCCTGAGGCGCTGCCTGGGCCAGAAGCCAGACTCCTTATACCCGAGGCATCATCTTGACCTCACTGAGTCACACTATGAATGTCAATTTTTTTTTCTTTTGGGTTTTATTTTTTGTTGTTGTTGGTAACGTTTTCTCTACTTTTAACACAGTCAGGAGAACTAAGAAACTCAGTAGCTCTACTCCTGCCGGAATATAAATTCCATCAGGAAAGCAAGTATCGGACTTGGGAACTATGGGCTTGTTTTCCCCCCAAAGTAAGTACCACGCTACATTTTAAGGGAGATTTATGGTATCTTTGTGTCTTGAACAACTACCAGTCCTTCTAAATGTTCCTAACCTTTCAGGAAAGCAAAGTTAGCATCAGGAACCTTGCCTGCCTACTTCAGAAAATTCAGCCTTCCTACGATGTTTTATTAAAATTCGCATTTGAACTACCAAAAGTGACATGATTATGTCCTGCAGTGCTATACCTAAATAAACCACAATTGTCAACCCTGAATGATTCAGAACTAGAAGCAAACCGTACAAGAAGGCAACCGAATACCAGCACATGTTATGAGACAGGAATCGTTTCACAGCAAAACTGCAGCCATGGAGCTAATACGTAGAAAAGCATAATTATGTGACTACTGTTTTTCTGTCCCGTTCAGGTGTGTTTTATAAAGAATAGATGAAATCAGACATTTAAATATCTCTGGAATGAGCTGTAAGCAAACCCTAAATTCAGCTCCTCATGCATTAAAATTCGTGACATCATTTGAAAGCTTTGGAGAGGCAAATGTAACCCACGACAATGGAAGTTGATGAAAAAACCAAACACAAAAACATACATATCTTTTTTCCTCAATGATCCTCTATTATCATTCATCTAAACCACATTTCTCACTGCGATGCCTAGGAAGGAAAAACACCCTTTGGTAATGCACATTGATAGGGTTTTGATTTTTTGTATCTTTATTTTCCAGTTAGACTTTGTCTTTTTCTCAAAAGTTCCAAAGTCAAAGAGACCTCAAAATTCTCTTGTTTTAAATATTTCTCCAGTGGTGAATTTGTTTTATTAGTGATAGCCATGCCCTTAACTAATAGGTGAGTAGGAGTAGATTTTATTTTTTAAAAAAATCGAGACAACAAACAATAATGAAATCACTTGTTCAGTCAAATCAATTAGATCTTAATTTTACTCTATTGAGTTTTCATTCTTTAACAAACTTTAATTCTATTAAAGAGAGACAGATTCTTCTTCTCCCATTGAAAGATAGGATTAATCTGTCATACAAAATAGGGTGTTTTTCAACAAAATAGAATGGGCTAGGATTTATCACCCCAAGAACACCTCTTTGGCACGAGAATTATTTTGGGTTCCTTGTTTTAAAGAAAGTGCAGACACAGGAAAAGCCCTGAAAGCCAAATGGAAGTGACCCCTTTGGTAAGAAAAATTTGCATTGAAAGGAATTCTTCATTTATAAGCCTGTCTCCCTCAAGGGTCAGTAAGAAGGGAAGACCAAGTCTCTAAACACTTTTTCTTTCAAGTTATTTTTTGAATTTTTTAATTAGAGTTGACACAGTGATTACACATTCTATAACTCACTAAGTGACTGCTCACCTGACACTAGACACAGTTATTGCAGTACGATTGACCATTTTCCCCGTGCTGTGCTCTACATCCCCATGACTATTTCATAATCACCTATCTGTACTCCCCCATCACCTTTTTCACCCAGCCCCCAACTTCCCTCCCATTTGGCAGTCATCAAAATTTGAAAGCTCTCATCAGTTGAGAAGGGAAGGACTTAAATCTACATGAAAACCCCACCCACGTTCACTGTGCTTTTCCTGACAAACCCCCTAACTAATTCCCGAACCCCAGCACCCTCCGTCCTTAGCTAGAGATGGAATTTAAAGGGATGACTTCTGCCTCTTTGTAGAGTTTTTCTGGGCATCTCCCAAGTACGCAGCAGGTATACACATCATTACATCTGATCCCTTTTCTCTGATTAACCTGTCTTTTTACTACAGTGTCTAAACCAAGCACCTAGAAGGGCAGAGGAAAAACTATTTTTCTCCCCGCCCTGCCCATTGTCTTTGAGATAGCAATTAGAAACAGCAAAAGCTTTTCACAGATCTGCCTGATGATGAGAATTTTCGTCCCCAGTGCCATGCATTGTATCCTCTAAGTTCCAACGTGAACTGAATGATTGCATTTGCAAGTCAATGGAGACACTGACATGTGAAATCTTTGTTATTAATATTCTGCTGGATGGTCATTGACCTTAAAGGAGAACAGTTTTAGAAAAATTGAGACAGTAACACTGCAATTCAGAAGAATGGCTATTGTATTCAAGAGCTGCTGAGGAAGACTTTAGAAGAACCCAAGGGGTGCGTTGAAAAAGGTCCACTCCACGTGATACAGAAAAAATCAAATCCTCTAAACCACGTGCAAAAATGGTATTTTTCCTTGTGTATATAATGCCCTTTTGGTTTCACCACACTGTCTTTGACTACTATTGAGAATTATCCACATTTGGCCACTATAAATTGGCCATGAAAGCCCCCTAGATTTTTCATAAGCATTTATGCAGCAATTGATTCCAGAATCTCTTTTTTAATATATATTTTATTAATTATACCATTACAGTTGTTCTGTTCCCCCCTTCATTCCCCTCCACCCGCATACTCCCTCACCCACTATTCTCCCCCTCCTTAGTTTATAACCACGTGTCAAGTTCTTTAGATTCTATATTTCCCATACTATTCTTGCCCTCCCCCCTATCTATTTTCTACCTATGTCTGTGCTATTTTCTGCACCTTCTCCCCCCTTCTCCTCCTCCCACTCCCCTGTTGCTAACCCTCCATGTGTTCTTCATTTCTATGGTTCCACTCCCAATCTAGCTGTCCTCTTGGTTTGCTTTTGTTTTAGGTGTGGTTGTTAATAACTGAGTTTGCTGTCCTTTCACTGTTCATATTTTTCATCTTCTTTTTCTTATATAAGTCCCTTTAACATTTCATATAATAAGGGCTTGGTGATGATGAACTCCTTGAACTTGACCTTATCTGAGAAGCACTTTATCTGTCCTTCCATTCTAAATGAAAGTTTTGCTGGATAAAGCAATCTTGGCTATAGGTCTTTGGATTTCATGACTTGGAATACTTCTTTCCAGCACCTTCTTGCCTGTAAGGTCCCTTTTTGAGAAATCAGCTGACAGTCTGATGGGTACTCCTTTGTAGGTGACTGTCCCCTTATCTCTTGCTGCTTCCAGGATTCTCTCCTTCATTTTAATCTTGGCTAATGTAATTATGATGCGCCTTGGTGTGTTCCTTTTTGGGTCCAACTTCTTTGGGACTCTCTGAGCTTCCTGAATTTCCTGAAAGTCTATTTCCTTTGCCAGACTGGGGAAGTTCTCCTTTATTATTTGTTCAAATAAGTTTTCCACTCGTGGCTATTTCCTTCCCTCTTCTGGTACCCCTATAATCCAGATGTTGGAACGTTTAAAGATGTCCTGGAGGTTCCTAAGCCTCTCCTCATTTTTTTGAATTCTCATTTCTTCATTCTTTTCTGGTTGGATGTTTTGTTCTTCCTTCTGGTCCATTCCATTGATTTGAATCCCAGTTTCCTTTCCATCACTATTGGTTTCCTGTGCATCTCCCTTCATTTCAATTAGTTTAGCCTTCATGTGTTCCTCTAATTTGTGACTATACTCAACCAGTTCTGTGAGCATCCTGATAAACAGTGTCTTGAACTGTGCCTCTGAGGGCCTGGCAATCTCTTGGTCGTTTAGTTATGGGCTCTGGGGCTTTGAGTTCTTCTTGAGCCATCTTTTGGACTGTTTGTGCCTGTTACGTATCAGGATTGGAGCCCTAGGTGTTCACCAGAGCAGGGCACCTCAGTCACTGAGTTGTGATGCTGTATGTGGGGGCGGGGCCAAAGAGGAGTAATGGCATCCCGTCTGCCACCTCTTGCTGCTGCTGCTGCTGCCACCACAGGTGCCACAGCTGCCACCGTTACCAGGCCCACGCGTTTCGTCCCACTGCACGTGAGTGTGCCACCGCCGTCAGCCCTCGCCCCCTGGGGCCTGCGTGGTCCGTCTCACTGTGCACGATTGTGCGACCGCAGTCAGTCTTCCCCACACTCCAACTGGTTCTGGGCTGCCTGGGCGCCTGGGTCTGGGGATCTGTCCTGCCTGACCCTGCTCCGCTGCTGGCTCCGCCCCTCTTACCGTCCCGGTTGAATGGTTTGTTGTTGTGGGACTTCCGTATAATTCAATTTTCTGTTCTTTGGCTGTGTCTTTGTTCTCCAAACCTTTGCTGTATTCAAACTTTGTTGTGGGAGAAGGCACAGTGTTTCCACCTAGGCCTCCATCTTGGCAGAAGTCCAGAATCTCTTGTTCAGATGATTTATAGACATGGAGAAACTCTTGAAATTGGGTGACAAACAGAGAAGATAGATGCTTCCACCCCAGACAGTATATATGTGTAGCCACAGATACTGGATCCCCATGTAAATGTTAACAAATTAAGTTCTGTAAAACTTTATAACATTTTGAGCTTTGAGGATTTATACTCTCTGAGTGAAACCTCTTAAAGCCTTGGAAAAAGATTTAGGTTTCACGTAAATATTTTGGTATGCTTCAGCAGAAAATATAAATGATCCTTTTCAAATTTTATTCACTTTTTACACACAGCCCAAACTGCCAACCTTTTTATTCTTTTAAGCAAGGGATGGTTAAAAAGGGGACTTGAACCACTGTCCTTTTCAGTGTTAAAATGTGTATTAAATCCTTTATGCTCGAAAGGCTGCTTGCTTGCATTGCTCCTTGGTGTATGACAACCTGCGCATGTAAACAAACAATGTTGGGGGAAGATGTTTACTCTCCCCTACAAAGGTTCTTTCAGCCAGTCCCATAGTCGAATCAACAAAGGACAGATTAACTGGAGAAAAATAAATTTTATTTTACGTGTACGGGAACCCCACTTCTAAGAGACTCATTCTAGGATAGAAAGACAGAGAGGTGAGAGTAGGTATATATGTCATGTCCACTCAAGGGGTGAGGTGAGGGTTTCAGAGTGGAGGAGGGCTATTCGCAGGATGAGAGAAAGAGCAAATGTTCAGCAGTTAGATGTTTGCCTTGCCATAAAGACGGGTTGTAAACATTTATTTCTGGTAGTAACTGCTATGAACACGGCCCCTCTTTTCAACTTTTTAGAGGAGAGGTAAAAAGTTTGTCCTCTCCAAATGCAACTTTGGTGAGGAGATAAAAATCACAATTTTAAATCCTTTTAATTTTGTAAAAAGCTGAAGAAAAGTAGGTTTAGACCAATTCACTCACAGTAAGTCAGGCACATTCCTAGTGAGCGTACTCTAAAAAATGCAAAATGTAATACAGCCCACACAGTGGTTACAGTTTTGTGTTCGTAATGTCAATCTTATGCTTTACAGATTAGGTTACTCATGTAGAAAAAAGCATGTAATGCCAAAGGATGGTTAGGAAATAGTGATGTCATTACTATGACCCATGTTCATGAACTCAAGTCACTTTAGAGATCTATACATTTTCAAGGATCTTGAAAGCAAAGCTCACCCGAAAGCATCAGTTTTAAACAATAGCTGAAGCCTAGGAAGGATTATTTCGTTTTGTTTTGTTGGGATTTTTTCTTCTTCCTTCCTCCTTTGTCCTCCTCCCCCCTCCACTCTTCCCCCTCCTCCTTCTCCTCCTCCTCCTCCCCCTCCTCCTTCTTCTTCTTTCGATTTAACCAACTTCCTAAGAGCAAATTTTGACTCTCAAACCTGTTTCTGGTTCCACAGATCATAACTTCAACTACCCGAGCCGTATCTAATCGTACCTAATGAATGCAGTTGCTGAATATTTGTTCGTACTAAAGGAGTCTCGTCCCTACATAACCTGCTCCCTTGGGCAAAGCAATAGCTATATTAGGAAACCAACCAATTTACAAAAGAAAGTAAGGTATCTATTGTTCCCATTTGCCACTCAAAGCATAAATGATTCTCATTGTTTTGATGTTATTCGTAGGTGTCTGGGGCTGGGAAAGTGTGGCAAAGCGTGCAATGGGTTAACAAGCTCAGAGCGCAGGAGAATTCTAGATGTTTATTAGTTTACTTTTTGATTCCCTACCTAAATTTTAATCAGTGTACATTATTGAAATAGCCAGTAGGTAGATTAATTATTCAGATAACAGAATTCTAAGTTGTCCCTGAAATAAATCAAACCACCTAGGCAAGTATATAGCTCTGGAGATAAGCTCTGTGTGCTGTGGCTTTGAGAAAAGTAAAGGAAATAGATAAATCCCTTGCCTATAGTTATTTATGATTGACTGGACAAGAAAAACTCATAGACACAAAACACCGTGAGGCAGACCCAAAGCACCCAACTGTTAGTATTAATGAAATGGTGGGTTTAGTTATCATGAACTACAAATACAGAGACTGAATAACCTTTGGGAGTTTTAATTTCCATTATAGCTGTAGTAATTTTCATACATTTTTCTACTGAAAAGCATTAAATATTTTACACTGGTAATTAACTAGCATTGTTCAGTTTACTCAGAACATTTGAGTTTCCCTACTTTTTCAGGTGTTGAGATGATTTCAAATTTATGGTACGTTCCTTGATGTTCTTTGATTTTAGCACCGAGAACCACAATGAAAAAATTGCCAGTTAGTAGCTCAGTACTATTTCAGGTACAAAAAATAGCATATTTACATTGATGGTGTTTAGGTCACTGTTTTGTTTTAGTGTGTAACACAGGACAGCATAAAACTGTGCGTTGTTCTTGACAGTCAGACACACACACACAAATAATACCTTACAAAATACCTCACCTGTCAGTGGGGAAATGGTTGCCTCATCCCAAAATAAAGTAATAAATTAAAATTTTCAATTTTATTTCAATTATCATATTATATAAAGAAAATTGTAATTCAGATCATCATTAACTGAGGTCTTCCAGAATAATATATAAATATATATCACTATGTATATATAAACATGTATGTGTGTGCATATTACTGACATGTAGTAAGTGATTATGTTGTTAATAAATCAGAAGTTGCTTACTTCAAAAGGTATGTCAGCGTATTTTAAACTCAGTGTTCAAACTCAGAAGAATAAAATGTTATGATTTTTAAAATCTGTGAAATGTGCCCTGTATTATCTCATTTTAACTGAATTACAGAACACGGATTCTTGTGAAATGATAAAGCATGGTCTTTCTAGTCTTTCATGTAGATTTGTATTAATTTTAAAATGTGAGAAAAAGAATAACATTATGTATGTATTTTCTACATCATCAATTTAATTTTTATTATTTTGAATTTAATTGTAAGGAAGAATTTAGACTTCCACTAGATGACCTTGAGTATGTAATTTGCCTGTAGTTTGCAGAATTTGAAAGTATTGTTTTACAGTGCTGAATTTTTATATAACATTGGTCAAAATAGCACTGTGGTTTCATTTCGTTTCATAGTCAATGTGTTTTATCACTATACAAACATGTTATGATGATAACTTAAATACAAATATTTTTAAAATTTTAAAAAATATCCTGATATACTCAGGTGAATGCCTTTAGAATCTAAATTTGTACATGAATTCCATCAAAAATAGTATCTTGTTGGTTCCTTTCCTTTATATGGACCACAAATTCTAAGCATTGTTGTTTTTGTCATTCTGGACGAATAATGCAGACAGTCGTCATTTATTCAGATTAGTTGGAAAACTAGCACATAATGTAAATATAAAATTGAAAATATATATTGCATATCTAACCCAGGAACACCTAAAATTAATTATATCTAAAAATGACAAAGAACAACAGAAGTAAAAGAACTGTTACTAAAAACCAGAGATATTTTCAAATCCCACTTGAAATATGTTAAGATTTTATCATTTAAAATTTGTTACCAAAAATTCTAGATTGCTAAGCTTTTAAGACTATTATAGGGCCATAGATTCCACTGCCAAAATCCCTATTATTTCTTAGAATGCTTGTGCACTCAAAATTAGGGTGTCGATAATAATAACAACCTATTATAAGTAGTGAAGTTGCCTAGAGGAAGATAGGTAACAAATATTTACTGGTAATTTTCTATAAAGCATAAAATAGAATTTTGATAAATGTGTTGGCAGAAAAGAATTTAAAGCAAACAAAAAACATTCTTAGAATTTAATAATGCTCTGTAACCCTTAGTACATGTTGACAATGTGGATAATTCATAAAGCATGACAGTAAAACAAATATCCAAAGTCCACCTGCAACTGAAGTGGGCCATGACCGTGTAACTGACCTACCTAGGTCCTTCCCTCCATCCTGTGTCCGTGAAACACCCCAGAAATACCACAGATGTGAACAGTGAAAATATCTGTGGAACAAATGGAATTTTGCTTTGATGGGGCTGAAGGTGATTAAAAACCTCAGTGGCTTCTGCACTGGCCGGTGTGGCTCAGTTGGTTGGAGTGTTGTCCTGTATGCCAAAAGTTTGAGGGTTCGATTCCCAGCTGGGGCACATACCTGGGTTTCGAGTTCCACCTCTGATTGGGACACATCCCGGAGGCAACCAATCAATGTCTCTCTCTGTCTCTGTCTCTGTCTCTCTCTCTCTGTCCTTCTCTCTCACTCTCTCCTCGTCTCTGTCTTCCTCTTTCCCTAAAATCAATAAGCATATCCTTGAGTGAGGATTGGAAAAAAAGCCCAGTGGCTTTTATTTCCCATTTACTCTTTTGTTTTAAAGATTTTATTTATTTATTTTTAGAGCAAGGAGAAGGAAGGGAGAAAGAGAAGTGGAGAAACATCAATGTGTGAGAGATACGTCAATGGGTTGCTCCTTGCACATGCCCCAAGAAGGGACCCGGCCCACAAGCTGGCACTCAATCCACTGAGCCACACCAGCCAGGGCCCATTTAGTCTTTACTAGGAATTTTTCTTCTAAAAAATAAGAAATAATCCATATTTTCTAAAGCCATGCTGATTTAAAGGCAGACCTCATTGGGATAAACGCTTGACATTTTATAACATGTACCTTAATAGTACTCTTACAACTTACACTTTGTGGCATACTTGAAGTATAAATATAATATTAATAATTAATAACATAAATCCATTGTAGAATTCTGGTTTTGTGATTCTGAGTGGGCCAGTGTTCGTAAAAAGAAATGCGTTAAAATGTAGACAGTAGGCCCATTCATAGGCAAAACTTGTAGCCGTGGCGCGGATGGATTCCAGCATCATGACGTGTATGCGACAAGCCTTGAAAGAACAGAAGTCAGGGCGGTGTTTAATATAAAACCATGAGTGCCTCTCCCTGTGTGCAGAAAATAGGGCACGGCGCTTTCAAAAACTGGAAAAAAAGTTTTGTTGTTTTTGATAGAATATGCTGGGTA
This sequence comes from Sturnira hondurensis, assembly GCF_014824575.4. Classification (NCBI taxonomy): domain Eukaryota; kingdom Metazoa; phylum Chordata; class Mammalia; order Chiroptera; family Phyllostomidae; genus Sturnira; species Sturnira hondurensis. Next base: position 11,839,363 of record NW_028091156.1, read on the forward strand.
GATAATTAGGCAGAAAACATTTCAAACTACATTTCAAAAAATAATAATAAAGTTACTTAATTAGTAGCAGCCATAGACACCAAGAACAAAAGCTATTTGGGAATAATGTTTCTCTGTTTTTGAAATAAAATGCATCGACCACTGTTAAAGCATTCAAAACACTCCGGTTTGGAATTGTCACAAAATTAAAGTTGGAACCGTATAATTGTCTGTATGTTTTAATTAAGTCAGGCCTCTTAGCTGGTTACATGAAAGAGTCTCAAAGGGAAGAAATATAACTTTGGGGAGAAGATATATCAGGCTCTTTGCCTATGAAAGTCAGTTCTCATGAATCAGAACCCATGTGTAACAATATTAATGGGCCTTAGTTTAAATACTCATTTCATAGAGAAATTTTCCTAAGTGTCAGGACTCGAATGGACGCCCCTGCTAAGTCTTTGCATATGACCTGACGCTCACCACGTCCTAGCCTTTGTCACACTCAATATGTGCTTTCTGCTCTTCCTACGTGGCCGGCTCCAGGCATCTGGAATGCCCGGGCACCTAGGTGGCAATCCATAATACTTGTCAACTAAATCAGTGATTGAGCTTTTGGTTGGAAATGTTAGAATATCCTACCAAATTATTCAGTAGCTTCGGAGTCACTCAAGGGGCGAGGGAAGCAATCCATGAATTATCTCCTCTGTCATCTGACGTGTGTGCATTCCCTTATTTCTCAATCTTACAGGCTTTAGTCCTCAGACGGGCTTCTCCAGTCAGCCTTTTAAAGCCAATCCCAAACCCATTTTGCCCCTCTTCAATTTTCCTAAAGCATTTTTTTCCTAAACAGAACCCATGAACTTTCTACTTTCTACTTTGGACTGAGTACTAACCCAAAGCCTGAAGCAAAGGCCTGACTGACATCGTTTTCCTATGGGACTTTAATAATTGTGCCCTAGACTATGCTTGCAATGTTTATTTTTGTGCATTTTGTGGGTTTTGTCCCAGTAAAGATTAAGCAGTTCCACAATCATTTTTTTTTTCAGCATGGTACTGGATATAAACAGGCTCCTAGATTATTTGTTTTCCTCAATTAATATATTTTATTCAATATCAATACAACTTTAATCTTGGTAGCAACCTCCCTATGTAAAATAAACTACTTATAACTTACTTTAGCTGTTAAGTGTGTGAGCCAGGCAGGAATACTACCCCAAAAATCAGGCTTTGTAGGAATAAGATGACACATATCTAGGATTTACTCTGGAATTTTAAAATGGAAGCGAACGAGAACCTGAGTAGCCTTATGGAGTGATAAAATGGCTTTAATGGATTTAATTAACCTGTCCTATAAGAAATGAAAATTAAGGAATCATTCTTGTCTGAACTGAGCTATTAACATAGTTTTAATGGCAGTCTTTATGGCTAGAAAGTCTTAGAGCAGATGGCAAATTTATAGTTCTTTTTCCCGATGGAGAAGAAAGAAGGAGAAAATACATTTCAGGAACTGTGTGTGTTTCATACATAAACTCTGGGTGCACGTGGTGGGAACTGTTTCTAAATGGTGTGTGAAAGTGACCATCGTCCATTCTCGAACTGTATAAACAACACGTATTTTCACGCTATGACAAACTTTCCATAAAGCAGAGAAGGAACGTCTCCAAGGCACCAGCAAGGGCTTTCACCAGGATAACGGAAAGAAAGAAATGAAGGTGTATCTTTGTTATCTAATTCATTCTAAATACAGAGGCAGTGAATCTATATGATTTTTGTGAATTTGATGCTGGTCCATTAAAGAGCTATGAGAGTACAGAGTTAGGTCAGGATGAGATTTTGAATATTTAGTCCATTAAGTACGGGTACCAACCATACTTGGTAGAATTACATGCGCCCATCAGTGATCACAAGTTCAAAGTCATTGGCGTGGCTGTTCTACAGCCTAGCGGACGCAGGCCAGGTTTGCCCTCACGTTACACAGTGGAACAAAACAGTGATTTAGAAATAAGTACACATATATGCTGATTTTAATACAATTGTTTCAGTTTTTCATTACACTTCCTCATTTTCCTTATGACAAGTCAACATTTTTGCAACTTAATGTATCCATTAGTTTTTGCCACAATAATGTTGCATGACCAGCAGTCACTAAACCTCGGGGACACCAAGCAGTAAACATTTTGTTTAGGGACACAGGATTAGTGGGGTTTGAGCTACGAGAGCACACTGGCGAGACTGGGGTCACTCAGTGACCACTTGGTCACTCAGCAGGCCACCAGCTGACGTAGGGCAGTCTTCGTTGGAATGACATGGTTTAGCTCCTTTTGCCTTCTATCTGCCAGGACCTGGCCTGTCAATGGTAGGGGAACAAACGAGAGTCCCAGTCACAAAGGAGCAGTGAGCCTCTGCCTGTGTCCTACTTGGCAATGCCCCCTGGTTAAATCTAATGACACCTATGAGCCCTGGGTGGAAGGGACAGCACACATCAGATGACCATGGTAGGACACCACGTCAGAGTACAGGGTGAGATGAGTAGCTATAGGAAGGAAGAGACAACTGGGAACACCAATGACATCTAATGCTGTCCACTGTCACAGATGCATGCAGTCCTGTCTTTTCAACCTGCAAAGATGCTTGTAGGAACCCCAGAAGTCCCATCCCACTGTGGGGTTAGGCTCAACAGCTGGAATTTGAATTCTACATCAAGGGCTGGGTCTCTATATAGCCTCCTGGTCCAGAACTACAACAGAGGAAGAAGATCTGTGTCTTGTTGTAGAGCCAACACTCAGCAGTGGAAAGTCAGGAAGCGTGAAAACGGAAAGAATGGCAGGTCGGTGGCATGCACCAGTCAGTCCACATTCTGAGTGTTCCCTGGGCCAGAGCCGGCAGTCCCTGTACAGCAGAGGCTGGGAATGTTCCTTCATGAGGCTGAGCTTTTTTCTGCTCCCCCAAAGTGGATCCCCAGACCAGCCCCCAATTTTCTTTCTGGTTCTCAACTCATACTCTAGATTTCCTTTCTTCTCTACCACCTTCCAAAGACTTTTTTTTTAAAGGACATGTAAAAATTTTTTCCTCTGTCTGTTTTCTCGGCATGCCTCTTGCTGTAGAAACCATCTCATACATCTATCAGTCTCAGTAAATTTTAGTGGAGTCTGATGGCACTTGTAACAGAATGTTAGGAGGTCGGTGCATCTGAGACTAAAACAGCCAGACCCACAAACGTTTTGAGAGGTGTCTCTTTCTTTAGACTGACTGACTGATACTCTGAGACGAGCCTTCTGTGGAAACCTATTCTTCATGGGAGCAGGTCTGTTTGGCATGACCCAAATTCCTCCAGAAGCTGTGAGAAACGAGCTGACAACCACACCGTTAACTGGTACTTCCCAATGTCAGCCACGTCTTCCCGGCAATGCCCCGCGTCTCATCTCACCTCTGGCTCTTCACTTATTTGAAACACCTTTTATTTGGCCAGAGAGTATGGAGGCAAAAATGAGTTTTATATATCAATCACAATCAGAATATTTCTCTTAAAGGCTTTGAAATCTACCAGATATTTTTTGAGTTCCCCTATTTATTACACATAAAGGACCCGGCTCATGCCTTTAATATTCTGACTAAAATTATGCTCCAGTGCAAAATTTATAAAATGTGTTTTTACCTTTCTAGTTACTGAAAACAACCGCAATACCAAATGTTTGGCCATCTGAAACATGGGTTACCAGTTTACAATCTTCTATCGTACTTCTCTCACTGCTTTCTAGCATGCCAAGCTTCTGTCACAATTTTCTTCCCATTTTTAAGCCTTTAATTACCACTTAATCCCCCCCAGTTGTTAGGTGTTTGGTTCTGGCTGTATTCTACTTCTAGGGATCCAGTTCCACAGTAGCTTGCTCTTGACACAGCACCGCTGCAGAATAAACAAGAAGCAAATGGCCGGGGCGTTCTGGCAAGAAGTGTTTGGTGTCCACCGGGACCAGTCACTTGTCAGAGGATCAGCAGTCACGAGTGGATTTTCAGGGCTGAGGGATCAAAACAGTCGTTTGGTTCCATATGTCCGTGTCAGCCTCACCCAGGTACTGGTGGAGATCAATGAGAGAGAGAGCACATGACAGTTGCCTGTCTCACACTTGCTAACATCCCATTGGCTAAAGCAAGACACATGTCTGATCCCAGAGTTAAGGTCAAACACAGTGGGATGCTCTGGGAAGTGATAATGCAAGAATTAGGGCCCTCAAAACAATCCTCCACAGAAAGGTTTGTGCTGTGTCGATTATAAATTCACATAATTCAATCCATGCTCAAACGGTCCAATAATTGTAGGCATGAATATCTTTCCTGAAAATTGCATACTTCTGTGTAATAACATTCATTAAAAAAATAACTATCCAAGTAACTGGTATCAACTCATAATTTCTGGATAGCCATGATTTTCTGATGAACAACTTTCTTTTTTTAATTTTAATTGTAATTTTAATTTTTACTTAATTCTTGTTCAAGTACAGTTTTCTGTCTTATATTCCTAGCCCTGCCCACCCCCCCAGTGCTCCCCGCCACCCTCCCATTTCCACCCCCCCTTAGTTATTGTCTATGTGTCCTTTATACTAGTTTCTGTGAATCCTTCCCCTTTTCCCCTGTGATTCTCTCCCCTCTCCCCTCTGGACCCTGTTAGCCTATTCTGTATTTCAGTGTCTTTGATCATATTTTGCTTGCTTGTTTGTTTTGTTGTTTAGATTCCTGTTAGAGGTGAGATCATATGGTATTGTCTTTCACCGCCTGGCTTATTTCACTCAGCATAATGCTTTCCAGTTCTGTCCATGATGTTGCAAAGGGTAGGAGCTACTTCTTTCTTTCTGCTGCATAGAATTCCATTGTGTAAATGTACCATAGTTTTTTGTTCCACTCATTTACTGATGGGCACCTAGGTTGCTTCTAACTCTTGGCTATTGTAAATTGTGCTGCTATGAACACTGGGGTGCATAGGTTCTTTTGGATTGGTGTTTCAGGGTTCTTAGGATATACTCCTAACAGTGGAATTGCTGGGTCAATGTTCATTTTTAGTTTTCTTAGAAAATACTGTTTACCATACTGTCTTCCATAGTGGTTGTACCAGTCTGCCATCCCACCAACAGTGAACTAGGGTCCCCCTTTCCCCACAACCTCTCCAGCACTTGTTTGTTGCTTTGTTTATGATGGCCATTCTGATGAACAACTTCCAAGTAAGTGTCGTCGTCTCTCTTGCATCCTTACAGTATACTTGGTATCAAACTCCATTGATATGTGGGGCCCCTGATGAAGCACCATGGAAACCTGTTGTTCACGAGGTACCATCAGTCTCTGAGTCGGAAACCATGGGTTGTGTATTTTTGCCTCAAAACCTGTTACTCTGTTGGTCATGCCCAGACTCTCTCAAGGATGCAGAGATACGCTGTAAAACACAGCTCTATAACAATACTGCATCTCGAACTTAAACATATGTTAACAGGGTAGATGTCATTTTCTTGAAATAAGTGTTCTTAAATCCCCTCGCCCCAGCAAAGAACACAAGGGAACTTTGGGCAGTGATGGGCGTGCCCATGGTCTCGATTGTGGTGATGTTTTCACAAGTTTGTACATATGTCTAAACTCATCAGTTTTCTGCAGTAAATATGTGCACTTCTTGTATGTCAATTATACCTCCATGAAACTGTTTTTTGTGACAAAGAGAAGTAAATTAGCCACCTAATGATTGCAGTTCAACGTCAAATTGTCTCAAATCCTTAAATGTAGTTGGCCTTCCCCTGGACGGATAGGTCTCTGAGGGAAAGTAACACTGTTCCAGAAAGCACACACTCTCTAAAAATAATGTTGCAAATACAACATCTGACATAAATAGGATGAAAATATGGTTGGGCATAATAAAAGTGATACTACAACTATAACTGATGTAAAGAATAGGAGATTCTTATAGACTATTGGAGTTATAGAAACAGATTTTGAAATAAAGGAAACGTTGAAAACTAAAATCTGTGCAGGAGATCTCGCCATTGAGCTGGGCTCCTCCATTGGCGACCAGAAAAACTGCAAGGAATTGGAATGAAAACAGTGCTCATCTTCAGTTCCTATCATGGAGCAAGATAAAGTTCACCTAATTTAAATATGTAAATAGTATACAAAATGAGACAACTGGAATGCAATATAACTAATGTAATGTAATATAATATAGTATCATAGGATATCATTCTAATTTAGGTAGGGTAATATTGTATATCTGTTGACCTTATGAATTTGATCATGAAACACATTAGTTCTTTAAAGGAAGTACTTAAAATAATCTTGGCATAAAACATTACCAGGGTGTCCGTCAGCATGATCAGAGGCAACCTCATTGACTCCTGTTTATGCCGCAAGATGAAAAAATAATAAAATAAGCCAGACCAGTGGACGCGTGGTCACTCCTTTAACAAGTATCTGTTGTGCACCCCTTGGTGCCAGCCCTGTGACATCAGCATACAAAGTAAGTCAGCCCTTCATGTATGGGTCCTATAATCTCATGGGGAAACATATTAAGCAAACAATTACAGGAGGTTCCTGGGTACTTTGGGAGCACCTGGCCAAGAATACTAGAAAGTGTGTGTTGGTGGAATGCACTCCAAAAAAGTTGATTTTTCCCCCTTTCTCAATACCTTGCTGTGAGCCTAGCTATTGCATGAAAGAGATGGTAGCAAAAACTAAGTATTTTTCCCTCCTGACGTAATGCCCATCTCAGTTATCTGAACAAACAGGGAGAAGCAGCTGTGTGGAACATCGAGAATGCCTGGCAATCACGAAGCCATAAACGCTGGCGAGCCATTCCTATGCTATATATTTTAGTGGGTTCACTTTCCTGGGAGTATTTGCTTCAGTGCACATTAAAATTAGTTCGCATTCTCTGACACCATCGAGATGTTAAGGGAGCGAGTGCAGACGGTAAAAAGCGTGGTTAGCGGTGGCCTTTTCAGAAGCTGAGATGCGGAGCCGCTGTGGGCCTGACCCATGACGTCATTCCTCCCGTCTCACAAACACTGTTCCCCTGACTCCACATCCATCTGCCCAGGAAGCAATCAAAATGATTCGTGAATAAGCTACATAGAAGCAATTTTGGAATTCTTTGAAAATAGTCAAAAATAAACCATTGTTGAGACTCCTAACAAGTAAAGGGAGTGGTCGGTGGTTATTAATAAAGCAAACAGCGCCATCTACTGACTGCACAGTTCCAGTGTGAGAGGGGCCAGCAACGTCAGAGTGATGATGCCGCGTCGCTTTCCCAGGGTGGACATGCTGTAGCTGTGCATCCCCTACTCTGAATGTTCCACAGATCCGGTGTTCATTGGAAGTGACCGCAGTTAAATCTCTAGCTCTGCTGCCTGTAGTGGAGTTTACACGTCTCCGCACAATACCTAGCATGTGATCAGCACTCAGTCATCTCTCCTTGAAGGAATAATTGTAGAAAAGCATGAAAAAGTCCACTGTAATAAGCAAGCATGAGATCCTGAGTCCTTCCAACGTGAGTTTCAACTTCGAGTTCAAGGTGACCTGTCAAACCTTGTGCTGTTATTATTTCAATGGTTTCTCTGTGCCAGCCGAAGGCTGTGACTTCACTGACAGAGTCACAGCATGGGCAGTGATTTACAGCTATGCCTTGTGCCCCTGGGTATCAGGAAGGCTGGAAGCTTCCCGCTTGCATCGGGCCTCAGTGGGTCCCTCTGAAACCTACCCTCTGGGCAATGGCCGAGGGGCCAGGGCCTGAGCTTCTGCAAACAGGTTGGATCTTAAAGATAGCAGCTGAGCCGGTCGGTAATTCCTAACTGGACAGACCATCATGGGGATGGATATAAAGAGGACAACCTGGGTGAGGGATAGAGAGGTGAGTTTCTTTTGCATACCTCCTGGTAACAATCTTCCCAGATCTATTAGCAAAGAAATCTAGAGCAACTTTTTACTTCTTCATGGAAATGGGGCTGAAATACTAAAAGGGTGAATCATGTTCTGTGGTGAAGAAACTGTACACATTGCATTCTAAAATTGTAACCTATGCTGGATGGAAGAAGACATTTAGGAGGGACTGAGGGAAGGATGGTGGGATCCACACTACTGACCTTCAGGAGACCTTCAGGGGAGCAGGGGTCACCACAGGGCATTGAGGATGCAGAACCTTGGTGACTGACAAGCAGCCCCGGAGCAACTTGGGAACAGGCAGGGAAGGGGACTCCTCTGGCTGGAAGGTCCTCACTCTTTGAGTGTTGAGAACAGATAGCAGGCAAGTTCCAAGCTCTTCTTAACGAATAGCCACACTTCCTTGGTGGTGTTTTCTAGGGGTGTTGAAAACTGATGTTTACATTTGATTGCAGTCATTGGATTTTGCTAATCTGCGTGCGACACTCTCCCCACCCCTTTTCGTTCCTTAATAGAAGTTCACTTTAATGATAAATCCAATTTAGAGAAATTGTGTTTTACTTTTTAAATAAGAATGTTGTAATTAATCAAACTGCAAATTCACATCATGTGAGCAGGTTTTGAATATCATTTTAGGCAAAGTTGAGAAATTTACTACCCAGTTTTATTTTAAAAAGATGTGTTATAACTTATGTATTCCGAATTTTGTGTTAAGAAGATTCTCTCAGGGGAAGTCATGGATTAGAGTACCCAGCAGTAATAAATCATAGAAAATAGGAAAAGTCCTTAGCTGCAACTAAATCTAAGAAATTTAAATAACCAATCAGAAAAAAAAAACTTGATGAGAAGTTCACAGTAAAGGGTGTAATATCCAACTAATCATACAACCGTGAAGACTAGAGAAATGGCAAGATGGCATAATCGGGGGGAGGGGGGAGTCTATATGAACCAAGTTATTTTAAGTGGGTTGTACAAAATGTTAGTTTTACAAAGCGCAATGGTCAGATCGCTGGTGAAACCTAGGATTTGAGGATAAAAGGAAACTGATGATTCAAAGATAATGTTTATAAATCTGATTGTGTGCGTTTGTTCTTAGGACTAATGAGTGGTGCGTTTTACTGAATATTATGTAGCAAATGCATCCATTCACTGAGTGAAGCCCCGCAAACATACACCTAAGTGAAAAATACATAACTGCCCTCGGCGGCCCAGAGTGTGGTAGCACAAAGGCCCATAAATAGTTGACATCAAAATAAAAGTCAAATTGAGGAAGTCACGATGACGCATTGTTTTTGGACTCAGCTCCTTTATACAGTCACAATCGATTCCCCTCTTTCTCAAAAGATTCTTTTTGTAACTCCTTTCTGTTTAAAAAATCACTCTCCTACCAGGATGAGTGTTCTACAGAAAGAAAATATTCCAGGCATAGGAACGACTTACACAGAGACATGTGAACTACAGAAGCACAGGTACAAATAGGGCACAGCTGTCCCGGCGACCCAGGAAGCCAGTGGTGAGAAGGCACTATGGACCTTAGCGGGGTTGTGCTCTGCAGAAGCAAAGAATCCGAAAGAAGTATTATGGCAAGGACCACCCAACCTGCCAGGAACAGTGCGTGTCTGCGTAGGGGCCCTGTGGTTCCAAGCACTGTGTTTGCCCGCTACAGAATTTGTATGCTTGGGAAGGTGGGTGTGAGCATTACACAAAATCTGATCTCACCAGCTAAACCATGCAGGCAGGGGAGGGAAGACCCACCATAGTCCGCAGAGGGCCCCGTAGAGAAGTGGGCTTTACAACCCAGGAGACAGGAGCAGGTAGAGTTGGGTTGCTATGGGCAACCCACCTATCAATATATCAATGTATGGGTATCAGTACACACATATATCAACAAGGTGGAGGGTCGGCAAGGATTGGCATCCATCCCCAAGATCACAACTGTGAAAGAGAATGATGCAGCTTCTTGCAATAGTGAGCATAGGAGGATCTGGATTCAGGCAATAAAGCATATTATTGCCTGAAGCATTAGGTAGATAAAGCATTAGGTAGAAAAAAAATGAGTCACAATGAACTATGACACCAGGGATTGCCAGTACTCCCCAGAAAGAACAGGAAGAATAAGCCAGGGACTTAGTGTCCGGAGGTGAGTCAAGGGCTTACATAGTAGAATTTGGATAATAGACACAGCCCTGGTCCAGAAGATGCTACATGAGGACTTTTCCTAATGATAAATAAAAATGAACATTTACCATTTATTTCTGACATTTCTGCAGACTAGGCTGATACATAAAAAATAAAATTAAAAAAACCACATTTTTAAAAGGTCATGTTGTACATGGCATTTTGGTTTGAAGAGGCACAATTTTAATATCATTGATATTTTTAACACAAATCACATGCAAGTACTTTAGAGCTAATTTTTCATAAGTCCTTATGTGCAAGGAAGCATGTGAAATAGGCAGCGAGAGAAGGAATATGAAATCAATGCACAGGTTTTATCCAAGACAATGAAAAAAACAACGAGTCACGCTGCTGAGGACTATCCTAAACTTTCCTATCAAAAGATAACCTAACATTTGCTTTGAAGTAAAAAACAAACAAAAAATGAAAAATCGGGTTTCTTTTTTTTCCTGAAGGAAAGCAGTGTTCTGTAAGGCTCCAGTCAGTCAAGACACCCTCAAGAGATGTGGCATTTCTGCGAGAGTCCAAGGCCTGAGCCGCAAGAAGACTTCTGCCAGGGGTTGCCTACGTATAGGTTATTGAAAGTCAGTGGGAAGCAATTTGGTGACCTTGGAGGGGAACTTCACCTTCAGAAATGTTGTTGGCATGAATACATTTTTAAGCACACACAGCTTTATCTTCGTGTAATTGAATAAAACGGGATAATTGGATAAAATTATTAGATTACTGCACTGTGGCGTGTGGGTGCTTTCATTTTAATGGAAATACACTTCGATAGACTTTCAGATGTACTGTTTGGACAATAAAATGCCACTTATAAGGAACTATGTTACCTACTGGCTCTAGGAAACCCTTGAAGTTTAGAGGTGAAAATAAAAATAAGCAAAAAAGTAACTTCCTTTAAACTGATGATTTATGTGCCCTGTGTGCCTTGAAACAAATCAAAATCATTATATTGCACACCTAAGGCAAATAGTAATAATAATCTGCTTCTCGGATTGCATTTTATCAAACCTCAATGATTTATACTCAGCCTTTCTGATGGCGAGATGCAGTTCATTACAGGGGAAACGATTCTGAGTGAACGCACAGAGCTATTTGTAATTGAACCCTTTATCAAGATTTAATATTCCTCATGGCTGAATAATGCCTTCCTTTGGAGAACATATAAAGTTTTCGCCTTAAGTTCCCTCTGTTTTTCCATCCATCACAGCAATACAAATCATTGAAGTGTTTTTTTGAGAAGAGAGGGACTAGGAAAAAAGTGCAACTGTTAATGATTTCTTAATTTTAAAACTTTCGTGTCACAAGAGGGAATGTATTAAAAGTTCATACGTGAAAACTCACTATTTCACAGTATCTGTATGGCATCTCTGAGTATTGTGCATGTAGGAAATCATAACACGTGATGCGAAGATCAATTTGGCTCAAGTGATTCAGCCTCTGAAAACATTTAGTTACTTGTTAGATTTTAATTGTGCTAAATTATTATTTAATGAACACTTTGTATTAGTTTCCAAGGTTAAGTTAAACCGGTGGAAAAAGGTATGTTCTATATGAATATGCTGAAAACACTTAACTTCCATTAAATCATAAAATTAAATAAACAGAGTAAGGATGACGGCAAAACTTCATAACATTAAAAAAGTGACCCACTTTTAGAGAGGAAACCTGCATCAGTCCACCCTTACTGATAAGAGAGCTAGTGTCTTTCATTTATGCTCTTATTTGCAAAATCAAATTATTTCTCATGTTAGGTTTACAATCTGTTTTTCAGTAGGTTCACAATAACTTTGAAATATGATTAGTCCATTGTCACTGAGGTTCCCTGGGCCTGTTCCAGTGTGTACCTGTTACACTAGCAAAATTATTAATGGCGCCTCTTTTTATTCTTCAAAGTGTTCTAGTCGGCATACCTTTTCATGAGACGTAAAATCCCATTATGTTGATAAAAATCTATTTGTCAGGAAGTCAGTAGTTCCTATTTTGCGGTCACACGTTGTTTGTTCACCCTTTGGACAAGCCGTCTGTGCCCCCAAACTCCTCAGAAGTCCACTTGTGCTTAAATGTATGTGCTTGCCTATGAACCCTTTACCAACGTCAGTATCATTTATAGAAACAGCCATTATTTGTTGTTTTAATAGTAAATATGTATTAAGTACCATTATGGGCTAACCAAAAGACAAGATCTGGAAATAAGTAAGATGAGTTCCAGCCTAGATGGTGAAGGTAAAGTTGAAAAAGGCAATGTATACATAAATATGTGGGGGGAAAAGACCATATATAAAATATTTAAAATCTGTGTGACATTGGAAGTTTATATAGTCTAAGAACATTTTCAATAAAATAGAAAAACCATTATGCAGATTATTTTATCCAAGTAATGCATCACAGAGAGATGGGAAAAGTAAGAAATATATGTACAAGGAAATTACTATTTGAGACAAATACCCCATACCATATGCCAAGTAAAATTCAGAAAGAGTGTATCTGAAATTTTAAAAGAACAGAAATGTAGATTTTTTTTAAACAAATCTGTTATATCGGAAATAAATTTCAAATCACAGATGAAGTAAAATATTCATGAAGGCTGTATTTGACTTTATAAGTTTTGGGAGTTTGGAAAATAAAAAAAATCACAGAAGATTTAAAAACAAATCACCAAACAGGATGTACCTGCAACACATATGACAATTATAAATTACCAGCCATAAATGAAATGTAATTGAAAACTAGCTTCAATCCACACTAGTGGGTTTATCCTCCACACTAGTGGAAAAAGGGGTAAAGGATATAAGCAAAAAAAAAAAAGATAGACTAAAAATAAAGCCTCACATTGATAAAAAATGTGAATTATATTTAAAAATATGTAGATTAAAATGAGAACACTGAAATCTATGAGTCTCACATGAACAATTTTAAAATCTAGTAATGCTCAAATTTGCAAGCTGTGTCGAGAGGAAAGCTCTGCTAGTGTGGGTGGAGAAAATTCTCATTTTCTGAAAGAATTTAGTTGTGTCTAGAAAGTCATTATTTTTTCCTCTTTTTTTTTTGTATCATATCAATCCAAGTTTTTGCAGGGAGGGCCGACTCCCCCCAGGATGTGTCTGAGTCTCCCCAGGTCTTCGCATGCCCTTTGAAGGGTCACTGCTGACATCTCAACACTAAGTCACTCGATCACTTTGCAGAATCACTGAATGTTTCCATTTGTAAGTCAAATGCCAGTTGGAGCATAAACATGGCCAGACCCCCCCTTTCCCTAACGGCTAGAGCTTCCAGAAAATCTGAATATACCTGTGTGGGGGATGCATTAGAGCACCACTGAGTTAAAAAAGGTGAAATTTCACCAGCCGAGTACTTTTGTACTTTTTTTGAGAAAGACCCTCCAAAGCCCATAAAAATAATTACTCTAGACTTTACAGTGAACGTTATGCAGTTGTAACATTTTATACCTAACAGCATAAAGGTTAAGCACTTGCACACTGGAGTCAGAGTTACTGGACTAGAACTTTCACTTCACACTTAATAGCTGCAAGGCCTGGAGAAATTCCTGATTTAAAAAAAAAAAAATCAGTAAAAGGCGGGCAATGATAAAATATATCCTCCATTAGGCTAACTGTGAGAACTGAGTGCATCTATTTGAAGTGGAGAAATGTTACGATGTTAAATGCTAAGCGTAGCCAGTGGAATTGGGTTCCTTGCGGTGCAGTGAGAAAAGCTCTTGAGGACCACACTCTGGAGTAAAAGATGGGAACTGGAGCAAGTGCGAAGAACTACGCAGGCTTGGCTCCACCTGCGGCGAAGATGTCCCGCCTTGTCCTCCTAAAGGGACAAACGTGTGTCTCCTTAGTGAGCGGGGAGCAGCAACTCGTCTTTGGTTGACTTGGACGAGATCATCTCCAGTTTGGGAAGGACCAGGCCCTCTTTCGAAATAACCAATCCACTCCCCAGCCCTTCCGGGCTGGTGCTGGGTCCTTCCCCAACCAATCCGTTTCTTGATCTTCCGGGATTCTGTGTCCTTCATCCAATCCGATCTTTTCCCCAGGCTAGGCTCCACCCCTTAGAGTCACCACCTCTGTTCCTACTGCGGAGCCTCATAGTAGAAGTGCCATCCCCTACACCAGCTTGACTCTACTGCACATGCGCCCAACTGAGGACTTTCCCCTTTGTTGTTAAATCTCTCCCTTGGTCATCCTGGATAGTGACCAGTAACTATCCTTCCTGCTGGCTCTGGGGTTAGGTCTGCTCCCTAATGTATTAGGCTTCATAATGTATGATTCCCTGTGCTTCTTTCCTGTAATAATATGTAGCTGCCAACACTAACACCAGAAGTTTGTTTGAAGTCAACCTCAGTTTTCTTAATCTTGGCACCACTCTGTGAAAAATACTACTTCTATTAACCACTTCTTTTCAATGCCAAGGAAGGTTCAAGGACAGTACTTTGAAGTCAAACTAGGTGGGGAGAACAATCCAGCAGATTGTATAAGAAGAAGAGGTTTAAGATAAATATTCTAGAATTACTGTGGAATAATAAGTTAGGTTAGCTTTTTAAAAAGTCTTCATTCCAAAAAAGGTCCAGGGGAACATCACCAGCAATTTGAAAATTTGTCTCGTCAGGTTCAGATAAAGTATAAAGGATTCGGATAAATGTTTCTTGTTTTTATACTTGTCATGAATTTCAATATATACTTTTAAAAAAATAAAAATAGAACTTTAAAGATCAGTTTGATTTGATTTAAAAGGTTTGGAGGCAGTACGATGGTGTTGACCTGTTCTTGAATTCACTTGTTTAGGACATGCCTAGCAGCTGGACTTTTAACAAAGGTCTCCAGCTATGGAAAGGAATAGAAATTGTTCTTTGTTCTTAGTTCACCTTCCTTCAGGGGAACACCTTGGTGCAGATTTCCAAAATGAAGGTCCTTGTCATTTATTACATTACTGAAATAGACAACACGTAAAAGTGGAAAGACTCTCCTATAATTAGATGCACCGGTAGATTCGAGAATAATATAGTACAAACCATTTGGTTGCAGAACATGCATACCGCAAATAGTCTGTCTTTGCCATCAGCATTCGTTAGATCAAACTGAAATAATGTCTTTAGAAAATTTAAAAATCTTTTAATGCATAGAAATGACCGCAGAAGTACTATTTTTCTTGCCATGAAAGCTAAGCTGTCTGTTGCCTCAGGAAAAGAAAATAATGAATTTAGAAAGTGACATTCACATTTTAAATATTGCCAGGCTTGGTGATTTGTTTTTTATTTGCTGTGTTCTAGTGTAACTTGGAAGAAACTGGAAATGAATACTGATTAGAAATTTAATCAAAGAGTAATGAATGCATTTTTTGCCCCTTTTAAGCCAGTATTATTACATGTTTTTTCTTGAGTCCGTGCTTCCCAATAAAAAATGAATACAATTAGGATTCTGATGGAAATTCACAAATGGCCATTGTTCGTATATGTGCCAAAAATGTGCCAAAAGTTCCTGATAAGAAAATGCTTCAAAATAATTCTAGTCTGTAAAATGTCTTACAATCCAGAAGATTAAACAACAAACCAAAGTCAATGCTATAATTCTATGACCTACTGTTGAGTCAGTCTTAGGTCATTATGCCATCATCTGCCCCAAACCAGCAATAACATTGTCCTCACACTAACCCACGCTAAGATAATTTCATGAGTGTTGGGGCCTGATTTTCTTAGTCATTACTTTTCCCCAGGATTCAAGTCAAAAATATCAAATATCAAAAAGTTATTTGTTGACTCCAGTAGCCGAGTGACAAACTGACGTAGCAGTTAGAAGTCTTGAGCCATTGGACTTTCTAGCTGCCTTTTGACCACACTGGAAGTAGTATCCTGAAGTTAGCTTGACTTAGCTCTTTGGCAACAAAAATGTCTGGCCCAAATACCATGATATTCATCCATTCAGCAGCATTTTTATATACATTTTTTACTAACCAAAAAATCCCCAAATTATTATTCAGTCCACATGTCACTGTTTTAATACACAGGAAACTCTGACCAAAGGTCCTGCTGATTCAAAATATTAGCCTAATTTTTGACCCCTTTTGATCTGTCCACCCAGGAACCCCCTTGAAGAAGTGACCTGCAATAGATGCAGCTGCATTTAACTAACATCAAGTTCTGAATCAGTAGATCTATAGGTTACTCAAAGGAGAGGAATGTCTCAAGCAAACCATCACATACTGAGATCATCCAGGTAAAGAAAGACCCTGGTAGATCAAGAATAGATCGGTGAGGAAAGTGGAGAACAGTGGCCTTAAGAAAATTTAGCTAAACCAGGTCCTTGATTATTCCCTCCAAAAGGCCATTTCCTTGTAGGTCTGATTAGGTCAGTATAAACTGTTATCATGATGAAATGCAAAAAAATTCCCATACATTATTAAAGGAGATTAAAAACTGTCATTTTACCAGAGTATAATGCTTCAGTTTAAGTGCATCTTAACACCACACTTCGGAGAGGAAAGCTAATCGCTCTCGATTAACTCCACAACTCTTGTGCCACAGATAACATGGAGGCTTGCTTTATATCATTGTTGCTCATGACTTTCTTTTCTTAGATAAAGATGATTTAAAGAGCTGCAAAAGGCTGACCGCTGAAAGCCAAGTCACATTTCATTTTGTTTTATAATTAGAAATTCAAAAACCATACAGTTCTAATGAAAATTGAGAAGCAATAAGTGCAAAAATTGTCAAACTCACCATTGCAACCATCATTAACTTATTTCATTGTAGAAATTGGTTCCATTAAAAACTTGTTCATCTCAGGATATTATAAATACACACTGGGATTTTTTTTGCAGTATGGACATTTATATTTTACAAGGGCATAACTCTGGCATCACCTAAAAATGTTTGGACGTTATCTGTTCAGCAATCTGCAAACTGCTGAACTGACATACCACAGCAAACTGCTATGTGGTATGTCAGTTGGCATTTGGGGGCTTTTAAAAAAATTACTTAAGAGTTTTACCTTTGAAGCCTCAACCAAGGTTAATCTAAGTGCATCTAACTTCGGAGACATTTTTATGACATCGCTTTTCACAGGGACCCAACCCAAGGGATTTGGGTCTTCCTGTAGTTACAAGGTTCTTCCTAGGGCAATTTGTGGGTTCTGCTGTCAACGATGTAACCCCAAGCCCTCCCCCAATAGCTTAGTTCAAACTGAACATCGCTGTATTTGTATAGATACGCCATAAAAATATCCGTTTTTCAACTTCTCTGTCTCTCCTGTTGGTTTTCTCGTACTTCGTTCTTCTTTCCTCAGCATGAGTTGGTCCATGTGAGTTACAAGGACACAAACAGAAAGAGAATGTTGTTTTCGTGGCAATTAGGTCATCACTAAAGGAGTCGTTATATCTGGCAAATTGGTCCTTAGATAGAGCATGTTTACACAATAGTACAAAATGTAGATGTTAGAAGCATAATAAAAAAGTAAAATAACAATTTTTTCAAAAGCTTCATGCAAGCAGTACAAAATATGACTTAGACTTAAAGGTTTATTATAAAAATAGATTTCTTAGACTGCTATTTTCATTGGCACTTCGTAGAGACTGCCCATCCTTTGCCCCTTATTTTACTTTGATTTTCTCGTTTCATGTATATGGCTGTGTTGGTGTAGTTCAGGGTCACATTATGTGACCATGTTGTTAACCCACCCAAAACTATTACCAATATATCAATGCATGTTGTTACACAAAGCTAAAGCATACAATGCTGATTTTTCCAGAACTTCTGCATCTTACCCTAAGCAAAATTTGCTGTATCACAGCTACCATTGGTTTCTGCCCTGAGGTGCCTTTGGAAATTATATTTTCAGCATCACTTCCTACCTTTGCTATGAGTATCTATCATTTTGATAACAGTTAACTTTTTCAAAATAGTATCTGCATTTTGAGATAGGTAATGTTCTTTCGAAAACATATTAATTGAAATTTGTGTTATAGAGTCAGAATATATATTTTTAAAAGACCCACATGATGTTGGGAAAGTAACGTATTATCTGTAGGAAATTTAATAAAAATACAAAATAAATTAATTTTTCATGAGTATGCTTGGGTGGATTTCTGTGTTTTTGAAATGCTTGAAGCTCATAATGAAGACTATATACCTATACCTATCTACACACACACACACACACACACACACAACTTTCTCTGGTGAGTGTCAGAACTTACCTGATAAGTAATGTCTTCTGGGACATCAAGTCCATCTGCTATAAATGAGACAAGAGTGTGGGTAGGAAAACTAAGCAGCAGGTGATGGCCCGGGAGAAGACCAAGCACTGACCATAGGGAAGAGGCCGGGAGAGCAACTCAGCTCACATGTCTTTGTGCAAAGGGACCATCATTCCTTCCTCAGGAAATTTTTCGATGAACATTTCAAAGTGCAAAGAAATCTCCCCTTTGGCCAATTTGACCTGGCCTCTTCTCTTCCATAATTATTACTGTTCATCCAAATTTTGAAAAGCTGTTCAGCAACATTGCATTTTGATATTTGAAGGTAGAGTTGACTTCCAGTTGTCTGTAAATGTACTTTGTTTCTGGGACACTAGGAGGTCTGATTTTTAAAACCAGGACCCAACAAGGGCTGTGGAATTTATGTGCTCTTAGGTTTGTCACCTGCCGTAGTGACCACCAGCGTCAGTCTGTCTATGCCTGTTTTGCCATAGTCCTAGGCAGTTTGCAGAGTCTGGTGTAATGACTGAAAGGACGACCGGGGACTTTTCTCAGGGAGTTCTCTCAAATCCAAGGTTCCTGGTGCAGGCCTTGGCACTTCAAGCCACAGACTGGCACGACATACTCAACAAGAGCAAGAATAAGGATAGATTTTAAAACTCATTTTGGAGCAAAAGCAGGCACCAAGAAATAGGTGTTTTATGATTTGATTTATATAAATTTCAAAACAATCAGAAATACTATAGTGCAGTGATTTTCAACTTTTTTATTTCATAGTGCACATAAACTGATTACTAAAATTCTGTGGCATGCGAAAAAATTAGTTTTATATTTTGCTGATCCAACCAACCAAAGTAATAATTTTCATTTATTCACACAAGATAGCTGGTGTATTGGCTCTTGCCATTTTTTTCTTGGACAAACCGAGGGAACAGAGGTCAGTGCCCCTGACTAAATAGTCAGGTACTGCATGTTCAAAAAATTTTTGCGACACACCAGTTGAAAATTGCTCCTATAGTAGTTTAAAAGCCAAAGCAATGCATGAGAGTTACGTCTGAGTTTCTGGGAATATTCTATTTCTTGACCTGGTGGTGGTTATGTGGTTATATGTTCATTGTATAAGAATCATTTACATGTACTTTCATGATTCGTGCACTTTTCTGTATGTATATTCAATTTCAACACAATATTTTTTTAAAAATGATCATAGCCTAGATAGTTGGCTTTCAGAAATAACACACCTTAAATTTTCAGAGAGTAATTGTCTGAAGGTTCAATTTTCCAAAAAAAGAGGCAATTTCTTTCTAGCCTCTTCAATTGCCTTGTGTCTCAGAAAAGGAGGATGATCACAGGTTTGCCATTGTATGGGTAGTTCATTAGAAATTCCTCTATTCAGTGTAAGTGACCAAGAAGTGTCAGATGTCATTTCATTGTGAAATACCTCGGAATGTCCGCGGTGTGCATCTCCTATGACCTAATCACCCTTCTATCTTGGGAAGACGCAGAAGAGTTCAAGTAGGTAACAGAAATGGTTTTGCAATGAGTACCTGACTGTAATCATCCATCTACAGCAGAGTGTGGTTTTGAATGTTACATTAAACTGCAAGTTGTTATTCCTGTAAAACCTCATGTTGCCCGAAAACCAATATGACTGGCAAATAACTGATCGGGACGTAACAATAGTGTGTATACAAATCTCAACGTATCTTCCATGCTGCCACGCTTATACTTATACATTCCATCGTACTGGGCCATTATGTAAAATATCATCTGAAGATCTGACAAATTCTGAATATCATGTTTTAGAGGGAAATAAATTATGAAAAGAGTCAGGAAATTGCCTTCAAAAAGAAAGATTAGCTTTAAGAGGAGGAAAATATTTGCAAGTTTTAGTTAAATTTTAACTCAAAGCAGTGGTTATTTTATGACTCTGGGTGGATAGAGTATTGAAAGGTAGATGAACGTTTCCCGGCCATCAGCATAGGGCGTGTGTGATGTTTCTGGGAGGGAAAGGATGGGCCTAGGGTCCCATTCCCACTCTGTCACCTGAGACACCTGCCTTCAGATCACTTAGCCTCCCCATTAAAAAACAAACAAACAGGAAATAACCTTGATCTCAAAGGTGTTTAATCAGCGCACTTGAGGCCCTTGCCTCCTTTCTCGCGGCACTGGCAATGACCTAGGTGGGCTTTGATTAAAGGTCTCTAATAAATGTTTAAAAGTGTCCCCCATTTGTATTAATTAACTAATAGATTAAAACGTGGATATGTGATTCACGAGTTACAGCAAGCAGTGCTCTCGTTCGTTTTTAATTGCCCCGACAACACGGCGTTGTTCACAGTCTATGCAAATGATGCATTTATTTCACTTATTTACTCCTCGGATCTTCTCTCATTATTACTTTGGTTTAAGGGTATGTTGTCCATATACGTATCTCTGCATAAATGATAATATTTATGATCCAATTATAGTTCCCAATTACGATAACTGGTATGAAATTTATTCATCCATAGGGGCCTTTTTTTTACCACAAGTACATTAATCAGTGTACTGAACACAGGTGAATAAATTGCAAATATGGCAGAGAAAATGGAAGGAAACACATCAGTAATTATCATGCTATACAGCATTAAATATTTTATCTGTTTTATGTATTAACTGAAAATTACACTTAACTGAAGCCTGCTGGAAGGGACTGTGAATTTAGCCGTATTTATTCCTTTGGCAGAATATATTTAGTGGGCACTGACTTTGTGCCAGGAGCTGCAGTATATAAAGCAGGGAGATGAAAGGAACTAAATGGGAATCTTTGTCTTCACAGACATACTTTTCCCGTGGGAGAGAGAGAGATGAGGAACGAGTAAGCGCGTGAACGCATAATCTGTGTGTAGGTAGTGGTTAATGTCAGGAGAATGACACCCCTGGGAGGGACTGAGGAAGTTGGTAGGTGGAGAACGTGAGCGGGGTGGTCAGGAAGTGCAGGGCTTGCCTCTGTCCGAGAGACCCTTACCCCATGCAAGGTGACATGAGCGAGGCACATCTCAAAGGATGAGCACAGGATGAGCGAGAAGGACGATTGGAATTCAGTGTGGAAGCAAGGAGCCCACCTAGGAGAGGAGAGACGGTGGCAGTGGGGACGGTCATGGTGTTGCTGGAAATGGTGGATAATGGCAAAGCCAGTTTTATTTTGGTGAGAAAGGTGAGAGGACATATAATTGCGATCGATGGGGGGTTTGAGAAAATAAAAAGAACTAAGGGTGCTTCTGAAGTTTGGGGGTTCGCTAACAGAGTGGTGCTGCTTACTCAAAGGTAGATGACCGAAGAGGGACTCTTTTCACCTCCCCAGCAGGTTAAAAGGAGGCCGCAAGACAGTTTGTTGAGTTGACAATGACAGGTCTGGAAGGCGTATTCAATTTGAGATACCTATGTTCCACTCATATGCCTGAATTCAGATGTTTTCATACCATGGGCGGTATTTAATGTTCCAAAGGCAGATCACACTATAAACAGGTCACAGGGTAGCCAGTGTCAAGCTCTGTGGATTCCTGCATTAACAGCATGGGGGGGAAGAAGGAGCCAATTACAGGGATGTGGCAAACAATGGTAGCCAGGAAAGTCTGTGTTTCAAGAAGGGAAAGAACTACGTTGAGTCCTGAGATCAGAAAACCTTTAACCAGACCTCCATGCTGCCTTAAGCATCAGGTCTGGTGGGATGTGGAGCTAGAGAGGCAACTGGGTGAACTGACTAGGTAACTGATGAGGAAGGAGAGTCGACCTATAGGCAGAACGTGTTTTCTAAAATGTTCACCAGGACAGGGAAAATAGAGAAGCAAGAGCGGAGTCAGATAAAGAGTTTTATGACTGCCGCCTTTGTTTGTTTTGTTTTAAAAGAAATGTATGCCTTCTTTTTCCTTGGGCCAGTGGCAGTGGTCTAGTGGAATAGGAGAAATTTAGAATTCTAGGTGAAGATTATTCCAAGAATGATTGCCTTAACAAGCCTAGAGGGCATGGGAACTAGGGGAAAATCCGAGGAGTTAGACTGGATGCTGAGAACAGGAAATGGAATTTCCTCTGGAGAAGCTGGGAGATGGGAACGGGAGTAGAGAGGCAGCAGACACGGATGTTGCAAATACCCTGTATGAGGCTTGCATGTGCCGTCATAATGAATTATGAGGCAAATCTCTGTGGAGGTGCAGAAGTTTACACAGAACGCGGAAGATAGAAACTAATCTCATTATGAAGGAAAATATCTTTCTTGGAAAATATAGCGAACTTCAAGAGAGTGGCACATTTTGTTTATTTGGTAATTTTAGACTTCAGCATCATCTAATAGATAGTCATGATTTCTGGAATTCTGAGAGATCAAAGTAATACATGAACATAGAAAATAATCACTAATCTACAATTTTAAATTGGGTTTACTTCTTCAAAATACCTTTAAAGACATTGATGTTTAACACAGTGAAAGGTATACAAGTCCTCCAAAAATGAATAATGACAGACACACAACTTTTACTCTAATCACCCACGAAACCAGGTGTTCCTAATACAAAAACAACAAGATCAGGTGTATAATTTAGATTTAGAGCATGTGCTGCTAGAGAAAGCCAACTGTGCCCAGGGAGAGCCAGCGAACCTCCCACGCCTGGCTCACCCCTCCGAGCTGTCTGGGGGTTCTTAGCACCTTGGTTCTCTCCTGCAGGAAAGGAGAGAAATCAAGAGAGGGACACATGGCCGTCTTTCTGGAAGACTGTTGTCCTACATACAGGATGCAAATGAAGTGGATTACACTCTTGGGTGATCAGTGGGCCATCCCAAGATCCCACACCTTTATTCATACTCGAGCTAGAGTTGCTTCTGCCACTGCAGCTGGTGGGGCTGGCAGTGATTAATTATTGTCTTTCCAACATTGTTGAAGCAGAAAGAGTAAGCTGCTACATTCACCCGTAATCATAGTCTCCCAGGAAGTTGCTTCGGGGATACCTGCATGGGAGGATTCAGATAGAGCCCCACAAGCCACAACCCCAAACCCTTGGAACCTGACATACATATGAATATATACGCATTTTTTATTTATAAGTAATACAATACATACACTGCATGCTATGTTACACCTCATAAACAAACCTATTAATATCACTGCATGGAAATAAGTGGATATTCTCACTTGGTTGGATTGAAGAAAAAAGCCTATAAATAACATAGCATCCGTTTAAAGCATAATTTGCTCCCAAATGAATTTGTGAAAACTTGTAATACGAAACCTTTTGTGTTTACTGTTTTGGGTTTTGCTTTATTGGGGAATGGTGGACGTGGGGTGTTGATCTAACATTCCATCAGGGTTACTGGGGAGGTTAAGTGTGGGACTGCAATTGTTTGCTTCTCGCATGCTGAGTGACAGATGCATGATTCTTTGCAGGGTCCTGGCAGCCTGCACAGGGGACCCAGCCAGCAGCTACTTTCATAGGCCCATGTCATTGCACTGTAGGACATCTTGCTGGGTGCTGTCTAGCGACATCAGAGGTTTGACGCAGGACATTTGGACTCCAAATTCCTGCGTGCTCTTCAGACACTGATAAACACCATGCGCTTAACAATGCCAGAACCATCCAACATTGTTTCTGTGGGACAATACGTAGATAAAGAGTATTAACCCATTTATTAAAAGCAAAAAGTGAAGCACTGAAATCTTATTTCCACTGATTTAAGAATATATTTGAAGGGAGGGTCAGCAGCTAATGGCTCCTTATGACTGTCTGATCACCAGACACAGCAGAGTCCCAGTCTCAGATCAGTGGGGGTTTGTTGAGTGCTGGAACAGAGAGCTTATTTTCAAAAAGTTGAAGACTGTGGTGTTGCGCCAGGACGGTCCATGGGGTCTGCTTTTCACCACCAGCTGGGTGTTGAGTCTCTCTCTCTCCTGCACCCCGGCATCTGATAACCTGAGAAATGGACTCTTGGCCATAAAAGCAAAATTAGCGAACCGAGCGAACTGGCTGGTCCCATGTAGAGAGGTCATTTAATTACGTGTGTCTTAATTTCACTCAAAAAAATCCCAGTTTTTTTAAGTATCGCTCATCTACTGTAATGTGCCGAGACCCACCATCTACTTGGACGTGGCAGGCAAGCTCCCTGGACTGGGGCTTAGTCAAGTAGTTATAAATAAAAATAGGTGAGGGCAGAGCTGACAAAAGAAGAACTTCGCACATTTCAGTCTGTTACAGTGTCCTTTGGTATCTGCAAGGGATGGATTCCAGGTGCCCCCCAAACCCACGGATGTGTAACTCCCTGTATAAAATGGAACAGCAATCACACATCCTTCTGTATGCTTAAATCACCCCTGGGTTACTTATAACCCCTGAAACAATGCACGTTCCATGTAACTACTTGTTGTACTGTGTTGTTTAGGGAATAATGACCAAAAAAGGGGCTGTACACATTCAGGGCAGATGCGACCACCATAACCCTAATGACATAGTACCCGTCAGTAGCAATGTGACTTTCTAAAATTATTTTTGACCCATGGTTGGTTGAATCTGAGGATGCAGAGCCCAAGGGTAGAGAGAGCTGACTTCATTTAACTTCAGTTTGATTTTTAGTGCAAAAGTAAGACAAGAATTTTATAATCTGATGTAAAATCCTCAAACAGAGTGTGTTGTATCATGAGTGTTCATGCCACCCCAATTTGCCTTCAGTGGATGGGTGGAGTGCGATTCTGTAGGTAATTTGGGGCACACTGGACTGATCCCCTATCCCCATTTTAGAGTGTTGTTTATGCTGAAGACAGTGTGCACAGTTTCAGAGCCATAAATGGAAACATTTGTGGGGGCAACTTTGCCCACAAAGTCCTCTGTCCACCACAGATGAAAGTGAAACTACGAAGACCTGATCTACTTGGGGAGGAGAGGTGGCCGATCCCTCAAAGGGGAAGGGCCAAGAGCTCCTTCCTCAATGGGGCTTTTATTGGGTTTGTTTGCACAAGAATAGAGGTAAGGATCAAACAATAGATAGCATTCAAAGAACTATGAGGCCTTATTCTCAGTCAGGGTCAGATAGCTAATGAGCCATAAAACCTTGAAAAACAAACTTCTTGCTTGGACTCTTATCATTTAAATGAGAGCATTCTAAACAAAGCAGGTTTCACAGGATTTTTACATATTCTTTTTTATGCCTGATTTACCCCATACCTGCCCTTTCCAGCACAGGGCTGCACCACCTTCCCCATCATAGGCTTTTAGGCTTAAGTGGATTAGAGCCAGGCAGCGCTGCTCCCAGACGAAAATGGGGACTTGGGCTATGTCACAATAGCTGGGGGGAGGAGGGTCCATCGCTCCCTCTTTGTCGCAGCACCCCCCACCAAATCCTTCCATGATGGCCTCCCAAGTGATCGTGTCGGGCCTAGGTTGCCCCTCTCTGAGGGGTCGTACCCACCATGGACATCGACCCTGCTTTGGGGGCAGGGGAAGAAGCAGAAGCAGCTCTTGCTGCCAGAGACGAGCTTTGTCTCCTGTGGCCCGCATTCCGGAGGTCGCTCACTTAGCCATGGGAGGCTGTTACAACTCCTGAAACCAGGCAGAGCGGTTCCCAACAAACATTAGTTCCTGAGGCTGGTTTAAATTGTGTGATAATGTAAATGCCATGTAAATCTTTCTCTAAAGGTTTAAGAAATTTTGTAATTATTTTCTGAAAGAACTTACTTTTATCATGGAAAAAATAGCAACAATGAATAACCATAAAACAGGTGTGCTCTCTGTTGGCACGTCATTTCCTTCGCAGCCTTAATAGACGAATTTCTCAGGACTTGTCACCATAATCACATATATGTACACAGTCACGTGTATAACTTTTATTTCTCCTTTTGAAGTTTTTTAAGATTTTAAACTTTTACCTTCCCTTTTCCATATCACAAAATGTTATGCTCTTCATTTTGTTGTTCTAAAGTGATTTTAACACTTCCTAAGATCCTTTAAAATCTCAGACTACAAAAAGAAGTAAACAGATCAGTATGACTCCTTCCTGCCTTTGCCCCTTTTCAGCATCTGAATGCATGACTGCAACCCCGTGAGAACACCTGTGGCCTTCGTTCTTTCTTGATGAATGCAAAGTGAGATGAGCAAAAGGGAATCATTAAGTATATCTTCAAATTTCACTCTGAAAATCAGTGAAAATGCATACCCATTAACTTAAAAAGAACAAACATACATGCATACACACCTATTTGCTTACCTCTCCATCTATCTCCATCTATTTATCCATTATTTACCTAATTTATCATCTATATCTATCATCTATCTGCATGCATACATGAAATATAAGTATTAGACAAACCAATTCTCTCTCTGCATGTAGCTACCTTTAGAATGTTTCCTTCAGAATGAAGACTGTTGATAATCTATTTGTAACAGATTATTTGATTTCTTTATCCCCATGATAATATTTATTGCTATTTTAAGTTGATAATCACACAATTTCCACTTGAGCTACACTAAACACATAACAATAAAACTTTAAATGACTATGAACCTCAAAGAGTGCTCCTCAAAATACTTATTTAAAACAATTGGACCTCATTAGTTATACACATCCATTATCCACGGATGAAGATCCACTGAGTTTTTGTTGTATTGTTCCATTTGTGTTGAGAAACCTAATTGAATGTGTTTCTGCGTAACTTAAATCATCATTATTCTTTATGATTCCATAAAAGTGTGTATTAAGGTAGATTTGAGCCTTCTTTTGCTAAAATACTATCCATGCCATTAAAGAAAATGTTCATTAGTGACGTATTTGTTTGTGCCTCAAGTGAGGATTGCATTATGAAGCATTGTTTCATTTTGGAGAAGATGATATATAAAAGAAATTCCAAGAAAACGTGAAGCCATTATCATTTGAGCTAATCCAAGTGCCTTCAATACAGCATTTGAACATTACAATTTTTTGATGTAATGGACCAAGAAGAGAGAAATCTTATTTCTTATTTCCAAACTGGTTATGGTGAGCTCCCTACAGTCATAGGAACTAAGGAAAATAGGTCACAAAACACCTGTCAGAAGGTGGTAGATGGAGGTCGCTGGCATGAAGGACGCTGTCTCATATGGATAAATGACCATGGATGGCTTGGTCAATGACCCTGCTGCCCAAGGACAGATGGAACTGGGGCCGAGTGGACAATTTGTTTAGTGTGCTCACTCTTATATCGGTTGTATCCTTTTCTATACAACTTTTCCAGCTTCCCGGCATGCTCCCTGGCTTTTACATTTCCACTCCAATATCAATCTACCTTAGAATGAATGTCAAAACTTAATGCTCCTCAGCCTAGGCCCCAGAGTGTCTTGTTTGCACTTTTGGGGGAAGTCTATTGACTTTTATTAACAGGACATGAAGCGACCATTTTCTTGGATGGAATGCACACTTCATTCAAGAGAGACACAAGCTCGCTTATATCTATGATCCAGAATAATGTCTGGCGCAGAGTCGGGGCTTAATAAAGCCCTGTTGAATGAATACTTCATTTGGCCTTTCTCTTTTTTGTTCTGGGTAACCAAGAGATTGTTAAAAAGCAGCAACAGGCCCTCATTGAAATTACTTGGGCTGAACCCTGGACACCAAACCAAAACGTAATCCCTGATCTAGTTGTAGTTACAACCTCCCCAAGAATGTAGCCCTAACTGGTCAGTCTGGAATTTTCTGGTTGGCACCCATGAGGTAATCAGCCTCGCAGGCTTCCTATCCCACAAAGGAAGTACAGGTAATGCTCCCAATAGATCCTTCTGTTCCCCAAAGGGAGGGGACCTCACCTAAATAAGCATCTTTTTTTTTAATGACTTTCTTGCCCTGCCTTTAAACACTCTCTGTACCCTGCAGGGCATTTGCTAGGTGAGCTGATTCATGATTCCTGAATGGTTCAATAACACCAATTAGATCTTTGTACTATTTATTCAAAAGTTGTCTGACATGAACTCATTCATCCAGTCTTTGTTTAACAAACATTCATTGAAAGCTTACTAAGTGCTTAGAGTTTGTTTGATGAACATTGTCTGGGATCTTTCTCATAATGATAAAATAGCTGTATAAAACTATCTGTGTCCGGGAAATTAGCAAACTGAGCTACTGAGAGAGGTAGTCCTAAATTTTGACTAAAAGTGACTATCGCAGAGGACGAAGGGATGCCTAAGCTGCTATACATCGACAAGATAATAAATAAAAATTGTGTGTGTGCTCATTTGGTGTAGCTTATAACTTAATCATCTCATTGTAAAAGATACCCCATTTTTAGGTTTGAATTTTTCACGATAACTTCATACAAAGTAGCAGCATAATATTCCATGGCAAATGAAGTTGAATTCCTTTAATGAGAAGAATCAAATGGTTGACCAACTATTAAAATCCTAATGGTGACCTGATAACTATTTGTTACCTGTACCAGCTATTTACCTTTCCAGAGTCTTTGATTTTGTAAATCCCTCTGCCATCACTCTCTGTTCTAAATTTTACATATTTAAAAAATGTTTATTCATACTAGCTTAACAAAAGAAGGCTTCTTCTACCGTAATAAGATGTAATTCTTAAGCATAGTCTATTTCAGTAAATACAAATAACGTCAAACATTCAGAATAACATTATTGAAAACATACGCAATACTTAGAGGAAATGAAACAACTTCAAAAGAGTAATTATAGAGAGCGCTTTGTTCCACTGATGCTTTAGTCTGTTTCCAATTGTTTTGCCTTGAGTTTAAAAACTGCTTTTGGTCACCCTCCTTTTGCAGAAGTGTGGAAGCCTGCAGAGGGAGAAGGCTGCTAGGCTTGTGAAATCATTTTCTGGGGAGATCAGCGCATGTGTGAATCGAAACAGCACGGCACAGCCTCCATTTTCTTTTTCTGGCCGGCGTTCCTCAATTCTGTGAGATGCAATTATAGTAACTGCCAGAATGAACACTAACTCAATAGAAATGGGGAAGCAGGCCCGGGGTTCCTACTTTTGAAAAGTAAGTACATAGGTGCATCAAGGCAATAAGAATCATCGTGGAAAAAATACTAAAGCCCAGCTAAATAGGAAGAATGGGAAGTTCCGTGGCAGGACATAAAGGCTATGTGGACCGTTCCATGCAAAGCAGGTCAAGAGAAAACTGTTCAACATAATGTGCCTGTAAATTGGGCTAAATTGCTTTCTTCGCGCTGTTGGCTTTCTTTGAAGCCAAATTTGGTCTGACATGGAGAGATAGAGGAAACATTTTTTAAAAGTGTTTTTTAGTTTAGAAGCCCTGCCTCACCTCCTTTATCTCCATGACCTAAAGCTGGGATTCTGGCGAGTGCCCGTTGAAAAAGCACCTTCCCTCTTGTGTTGGCAGCCCAACCTGGTGGTTGTTTGTGGCACATTGGGTTCCTTTTAGCACTGATATTTAAAAAAAAAATCACCCCTGATTACCCAGGGCTGGTCTCAGCATTCGCAGGCAAGGACCAGTTATCACGTTAGAAGTTCATGTGGAGGGACCGCCCATCACGTTTCACTTCCCGTGATCCACATTCTCCCCAATACGGCTCTTCTCATTCACAAACACATTTCTCAAGAGACCTGTTCACTCCTGAAGTAACACCAGTATGATGATAAACATGAGCTTTATTACTTACAATTGAAAACAATTTAAACTGTTTACAATAATAATGTACTTAAAAAGTGAAACAGAAAGGATAAGTGTACATATTTTTTATACTTCCATAAACTTCCTAGTATTGGCAGGGTCCAAGGTGAAGTACGTATTTCTCTTCCCTTCTCAGTCTACAGGCAATCCCTTGGTCTCACGATGAGGCATCCCTGCAACACTTTCAATCTCCAGCGCCGACTCACCCCTCAATCCATTTTAATATATCCAACCTGTATAACGCTGTACACCTAAAAGATGTCTCAAAAAGTGTATTGTATACAAACTAAACTGTTCTTCCCCGAACGTAACCACTTGCGGTGGTTACCATAATGATCAAAGGAATTAGCATCATTTGTGTGCTCAAGTCAAAACTTTACTGTCTTTCTGGACTAGTCTTTTTTTCACAGCATCCATCCAACCCATTGGAAAATCCTGATGGCTCTATCTTTTGAACACATTCAGAGTTCATCCACTTGCTCCTCCCTACCCGAACTGCTGCTGTTTTGGTCCAAGCCCTCATGAAATCTCAGCTGGATTGCTGTAATGGTCTCCTAATCCTCCGACGTGTGTTTACCCAAGCCTGCATATTGGCTGTGTTCAAAACCTACACCAAGTTAGCGACGCCTCACCTCTAGACCTTATCTCATAAGAGTCAAAGAAAACCTCCTATCATGGCCTATGAAGCTTGTAGGATCTGACCCCCTTGCTGTCCCTCCAGCTTCGTTCCTTCCCTCCTGACTGTAGTCCATGCCACTCCCATCACACTTGCCTCTTGACTGACCTTGAAACACATCTAGGGCATTCGCATTAGCTGTGCTTTCTGCTCTGTGGGCTCATCTCCTAGGTATCTGTAGGAATCACTGTCTCATCCTCTTTCAGGCTTTGCTCAAAGAGGCCCTTCTCAGTATTCTCAAACCAGCTCACCCTGCTTAAAACCACCAACCACCCCCTTTTTTAGTATTCCTAATGCTTCTCACGACACTCACTTAGTTCCACATATTTATCTCATTAAAATTCCTGAAATGGGATCTGGAGCCCTCAGCGGGTCCTCCAGCCCTTACAAGGCTCCCCATTACGTCAAAACCATTTTCATCATAATGTGATGATAGTATTTGCTGTTTCTGCTGTATTGTCAGGTGCATTAATGACCCAAAAGCCTCAGTGGGTGAAACTGCTGGTATCCTGGCACAAATAAAGGATGGCCTCCCACCCATCAGGGCAGACCAGTAGGCGGCCATATTGTATTCCTCACCGTCATGAACTGAGATTGCTTTAAAGCCAGTTTCATTTAAGAATACTCTCAGTCAATCGATAGCAATCAGTTTGTTCTTCTGAACATTGACACGTACTACCACTGAAGCCCTTTGAGAATCAAAACCAAACTTGGCACCTAATAAGCCCCCTATAAATATTGTTGCTTTAATAAACAGATCTCCTCAATGAAAGAAAAAATAGTTTAAAAAATATAAAAATTATGGTAAGGTTTGATAAATAATTACTTATTTATATGCTTATGTAACTGGATACTTCTAAGCATGGTAATTATGTGGACAAGTATTTACAGAGAAAAACAGTAAAGCTATGAATTACATAAACAAGAGCCCAGACAGGAAGCTGAGAGAGGAAGACTCCTGTTAATGTCTGCTTATCCTTTTGTTTTCTTAGCTCCGTATTTGCTCTTTTATTCTCCATCATTTTATGTATACCAAAGAGATAGCAGTGCTTCTACAGTTTCTGAAAGAAAAATTAAATCACTAATTTTTAATTGCATGCTAGTCATAATTTTGGAAAGTGCAAACAGCAAAACCTCAAACTGTAATGTTGTAAATGTTTGAAAAAAGAAGACCTAATACCAAATTGAAATGTATGTAAATACATTTCTGACTACAGACATTATTGTCACAAGTGATAATAATATCTTTGGCAGCCATTCTCCAATTGCTGAATGAAAATAATATTTGCCAGAAAGCTTGTAAAATTGTGATCTTCTCCTCAAAGGAAAGATATGTTTCATAATTCCATGTGCGTAGGAGACATAAATGTGCCCTATATTTTAGAAAATCCTCATTAGCAGTGTTTGCTACATTATCATGCAGGCATTGAGCCTGTGGAAATTCAGTTAGACACACATTTTGAAAGAGCAAAGCTACAAAATATTCTTCTTGCTGAAGGTCTCAAACTCATACTGGGCAAGGAGAAGATGGGTGTGGCCGTGTGGCCTCTAGGTTGGACCTGGTAGCTTGTCTAGTGCAGACACAATCTTCATAGGGACACAAATAGTGTGAATTTTAAAGAAGTATTCTCAGCTGAAATGTGATGGTTAGTTATATCTGTAGTCTGTTCTCTAGCTTGACTAAAATATCCCCCATTGGAGGAACAATGAAATTGACCTTTCTGGGGCTTTGGGGTAAGTTCTATATTTTAAAAAAATCACAGTCTTAGCCTTAAATTTCAGTTAAAAGCACACAAATGTGCCAGCTAATTCAAAACAATTATAATTTTTATTCATACATGGAGCTATTCAATCAAATAGGTACTATTCACATGTCCCAATCTATACAGATAAAATGCAAAGTTAATCACCGCATGTAGTCCAGAGATCAGAGAAAGCCTTCTTATTCATCATCAAGTTCTTTTGGCACTTGCTAGTTGCCTGATGCTGGCAATTTTGTGTAATGTTATAGAAAAAGGAATCAGAAGATATCAAATCTCCTAGGGAGAGACGGTGGGATTTGTCTAAGCTCTTCTTGATTGTTCCATATTCTTTATATTCTTTTTCTTGCAGGAAAAAAAAATGCTAGAATAATTCCAATCTCACATTAATTTTTCCATGAACCAGTTTAGAGCTAATAAACATAGACTATTTTCACATATTTTTCTGGCTACATTACATTATTTTATACTGCCACTAATAGAACCATAGAAAGTAAAGAAATCTGTGATTACTCTCACTTCTACTTCTAGGATGCTTCTGAACACTGAAAATTTTTTTTTTTGAAACTTACTGCATTAAAGAAAAATAGAACATGTGAATCATAGTCATGAAAACAATTCTATATCTTTTTAGATACATCATTTTCTGAAACAGGCAGAAAGTCATTTACAATTTGGGGAAGGATGTTAGGATTAAAAAATAAAATATACTTTAAAAATATGGTTTGTATGTTTTTAATACAAAAAACATGGACTATGTCAAAAGATTGGACTATCAAAAAACATGGACTATCTCAAAAGATTATTTCTACTTAGATATTATTTCCTTGTAATTGTACACATCCATATGCACACATACTGCACTGTGTGTCTGCATGGGTACAGGTACACACACACACACACACACACACACATTTTTCTCTACAACAATGAGGTCTGTAAAATTAAATTATTAGAATAAATACCCTCTACAGGTTTAATAGGAAAATCAAATGAAAAATAAAATGTGTGATTTTATATCTTGCATGCATTTCATGATATTTCTTCTACTTTGGCAGTCGACAGTGGAAGTTCCTGTAATTCAACTCTAATAAATTTCATTGATCCAAAAATGTCTTAAGATATCCTGAAACGTTGCTTTTGGTCTTTCTAGTCCTGTCACCCATCCCACTGAGCACAGTTGTACTTGTTACAGCGCCGCTGAAATTGCATCTTCTGGAAGCCAGGTAGACGTGTCTATTTGATGGCCTTGAATTTAAACACGGGGTAAGCCAAATGAGCACACACTTCTATTTATTAAGGGTATTTGACCATTCATTTATTTTTTAATATTAGTTTATTTCTCTCTAATAAGAAGTAATTCATTAGGAAGGAAGTTACTTAATGTGTGTTTGTGTGTGTTCACAGTTACTCTTATAATGTGTTTCTTTGCCAGTAAAGTGAGGAAAACACTGTTTGCCAACATGACAAATCTAAGCATCCGAATGAAAACACCCCAGAGGGAATGGCTTTGTTTCAAAGAAAACTAAAAACCAGCTGTGCCAGGCTTCACGGAAAACATTACACAGCCACTGATTTATCCACAAATGCATCATTCCAGTGAGTGTAATACACAGGCTGCAGGTGGTATTTATTTTTACAAACTAGTTTTATTAAGGTGCTTGAGTTAAAAAAAAACATGTGAAAGAACTTAAAATTGCTTTAAGTTGCTGTCTTTTAAGTTTGAAAGGAAAAGCCCTTCTTAAACTTAATTGAGTTTCTTAGATTTTTCTATTGTTGTAACATAGATATCATACAGATAATAAAGAATAATGCACAGTACCCTGTGGGAAATGTACAAACAAATCCTATGGCAACAAGCTATTCTTATTTAAGATGATAGATACATAGATAGTCATACATTCAACAATATTCATTGAGCTAAATTAGTAGGAGTCACCAATTTAATGTGTTAAACAACTATAGAAGGATAACTGTATACCATCCTAATAGACAGAGAGAGAAAGCACATGACGAGATCTAACAGCCTTTCCTGATTAAAAAAAAACTCAACACACGAGAAGTAGAGGGCACTTCCTCAACCTAATAAAGACATCTATGAAAAACTTTCAACCAACATCATACTTAAAGATGAAAGACCAGATTCTTTTTCCCTAAGATTAGAAACAGGGCAAGGATATCCACTCTTGCCATTCTTGTTCAACCACGGACTAGGAATTCTATCCATAGCAATCAGTCAAGAAAAAGAATTAAAGGCATTTACATTAGAAAGGAAGGATTAAAACTATCTCTATTCATGGGTGACATAATCTTATATGTAGATAATCCTAAACAATGCACTAAAAAACTATTAAAATAATAAACAAGTGGAGCAAGGTTGCAGATGCAAGATAAATATAAAAATTCATTATATTTATATGTACTTTCAATGAAAAGTCTGAAAGCACAATTTAAAATTTTCATTTACAATAGCATCTAAAAGTAAAGAATACATTTAGTCAAAAAAGTGGAAAACATGTACTTTGAAAACTACAAAAGAGGGTTGAAAGAAAATTTTTAAAAATAAATGGAAAAGGATCTTATGTTCACAAACCTCAAAAACTATTAATATAGATAAGACCAAATTTGTCTAAAAGATTTCACACACAGTCTATCAGAATCCCAGCTGTCTCCTCTGTAGAAATTGACAAGCACATATCAAAATTCATACTGAATGGCAGGGGACTCAAAAAAGCCAAAATGATCTTGAAAAATGAAAAGAAAGTGGTAAGACTCACAATTTCCAGTTTCAAGTCTTCTTACAGAGCACAGTAATTAAGGCAGTGTGATACTGGCATGATGATAGATACATAAAAATGGAATAGGATCAAGAGTCTATAAATAAAACTATGTCTGTGGTCAACTGATTTTCAACAGAGGCACCAACACCCGTCAGCCATTGTTGCTATTACAGACGTATCACTTTGGTATAGCATAAGCTTAGGGTTTAAATCATGAGATCAGTTTTTCTGTTACAATCTTGTTCAATGACTTCTTTTCCCTCACCATTATTTTCCACAGCTATACTTACCTATAAGCATATTAGTAGGTATCTTGATTGTAGCAATATTAAATAAAATGGAAATGTGGAGAACACTCTCCTTTACCACGTGTCTAAGATGTTCCACAGTTTTGATCATTTTTGTCGCATTTTGTGGTTAATATTACATGAAAAATTTTCCAGCACATGTGTGCTCTGGAATTTCAGTCAAAAACAATAATTATGTGTTAAAAAATGCACTAGTCTAGATATAGAAACCTCCATTTTAAATCAAATATAGCTTTGAACTTAAGAATGAGAAAAAATAATAAAAGAACTCATTACCAATTCCATGAGTTATTCAGTAGCTTGGAACATTACCTTTGGTTGAGAAAGAAAACTTGAAGAAAGTCATTTTTCATTCCCTGAGAGGTGCAATTATTTAACTCATCAACAGGAGTCAAACTGACTGCTAAATTTTGGGTGATTCATACAAAGTAAGTCAAATTTGAATATTTCTCTAGGACCTTCTTTCATCATGCCAGCTTTGAAAACTAAAAAATGATAGAGGACAATACGTGTGTAACACTAATGGATGTTCTTTTTTAATGCAAAAAAGGTAACCTAAAATGCTTCTTATTAAAGAAACTCAGTTCATCACAGCAGGTGCAAAAACCCGGTGCAATCCAAGCTTGCAAAAGGAGCTAACATTAAAGCTCTCATTAATCTCTCATCTAACATGATAGGAACTCCAGAAACCCTTGAAATACGTTATTGCCCTTAAAAGTATTACTTATAAAGCTATTTCTCCCTTCAAATTGTACTTCATGTATCCAAAGTCATACTAAAACTGCAGCTTTCTTGTTCTGCTTCTCCAATGTTTTATGCCAAAAGGCTAATAAAATATTTGGCATCTAAGATGAGCCTAGCATATCTGTATGCAGTGCTCTTAGGGGAAAAAAATAGCGTTATTTTCAAATCATCCATCAGCCAACATTAGATGCTAAAATGTTTCAGATTACCTCAGCAACGATACCATTATAACACTGCTACAGTAAACATGTTATGCTAACAGGCATCCTACTTGAGCTTCATAATAAAATAATATTTACATTGAGATTTGCATGTTATTATGTCAGTGTTTTATTTACACTTGGAGTTACAACATTAGTAATCTGAGGCTAATTCAGGTTTAGCCTAATTTCATTTTTCACAAACTTTGCTTTTATACCTATTTGCATAATTTCTAGCGAATAGCAGTTGCAATAATTCAGCTATCAGTCACCTCCTCTAATCCTGTCACTCGCAACAGCAGAAAACATAAATTAACCTCTCTAGGAGCTCCATTGGCATCCTGTTGTTTGTTGTCATGGAAACAGTAGCAGGTGTGGCAGTGGGCAGTAGTCATTTGTCACCGTAAGTAAACCATAATGGTGGCATCAAGGAGAAAATTATGCTAATGGAAAAGCAGTGTTTTTCTGCGCTATTATTAGCACTCTGCACCAGCAGAATGATAATGAAAACTAAATGCCTCTGGCTTTGCAAATTATTGTTATGGTAGAGCACGTTTGTAGATTCTCTCACTGATTCTGAGCATACAGAATTAGACACATAGAAGGTGTTTACTCAGTGGTAAATATGTTGAGTGTAACCTAAAGATGAATCAGCAGTAGCTGCCATTATTTATTCCTCTCACGTGATACATTTCTTATTGTTTATAAATGTAACAACTTTCAGCACTGACTGTACTTAGACGCTTAATGACACATCAGGGCCCTTTCTCTCCTTGACACACACTTAAGGTTCTAAGTAAACAATTCTAAGAAGACAATGTGTTAAATTTCTGCTTCCCTTGTCACTCACACTCACAACCCGAATTGAAGGCCTACATCTGCCCTTGCAATGCGAACTTCAAAAAGGACGTTAACCTCTCTTGACTTTTGATTTTTTTTCCTGTTAAAAGAGGAAATAGTAACCACTCTCTAGTTTACATTGTCATTGCAAGGGTTGGTGATATTATGTGTCTGAAATTATTTAGTGAATTTCAAAGCACAATATGCCATTAAAATACAAGTGTTGCTTAATATTGCTTGACGAAAATTAAACTCCACTAAATTAATTAAGTCAATGTTGAGAGAAAATATGTAATCCATCATTTGAGGAATCCAAGTAATGAAGTCTAATTGGTTTTGCATTTTTCTGGAGATGCCCCAAACCTGATAAATCAAAATGGCATCAAGTAGCAGAATATTCTGGTTTAAATGCAGACTAATCCTCAGATTTCCAGGGGTAAAAATCTTATAAGGCAGTTTATGTTTAAATGTCTAAATGTGCATCCATCCCAGTAGAAGTTTAAACTGGGTTTTTCATCATCATTGTTTGTTATTTTTATTGCTTATTTCTTATTGCTTGCTACATTCCAAATAGCAAAGAATGCAAGGTCCAGTCTATGGGGTCGAGGCTTTAGGCCGGACGTTGTTTGGTTGAATAATTGCCAGAGTTATCTCCTGACACATTCCATCATTTGCGGCAACCGTACCTAGAAAAACGCACAGTTCACCCCTGTACTGACCATCACCATGCAAGAAGGAGCATCCGAGCGAAGTTGCCTGGGCAGCCGTCATCCTGCCTGCTCTGGGTCCTTCCCCTTCTCATCCCGAGGAAGCAAGAGATGTCTCCATTCTTGCTTCTCCTGGAGGAGGTTTTGCGCTGTCCTTCCCCTCCACACTTCAAGTAGCTGGCAGCAGCTCTGCACAGCCGAGCCTCCCTTCTCATCTCCTCCCCAGACCCTTGCAGCCTGAGTGATGGGGGCATCAGGCCCCGAAGTCCATCGGCTGGAAAGGCAAAGGCATGCGTCAGAGTGGACACTTACAAAAGTGTAAGAATAATAGGTTTTTGGAGATCTGTGGATCTGCTTGACCATTGTATTTGTGAATCTTAACCAATATTTGCCACTACTACTTTCCCATGGATACAATTTTTAAATGTGATCTGGTCTACAGTTTCCCAAGGTACATCCAGTTATGTATCAGTATTATTCTTTGTATTAGTAAAAGATCACCTGGCTTCTGGGTAGGAAATACAGGACAGGGGAGGGGTGGGTTGAAGGTGGGAGGAACAATGATAGGGATACTGAAGCAGTCCAGGTAAAGAGACGTTGGTACCTTGTCCTGGGTGCATCCCACTGAAAAGAAACAAACTGATTATGTTTAGGCTGCAAGGACTGGGGGTAAAGCTGGACCTGAAAGAGTAAGGTGGGGAACACCCGAGGAACAGGCTGCAAAAATAACCATACAATGCAGTTCCTTCTCTCAAGAAGCTGAGTCTTCTTCCCCATCCTTAAGTCTGGATTGGCATGTGACCATTTCTCATGGATGGAGCATCAGTAGATGTGACATCACAGAGACGCAAAAAGTACCAGCACATGTGAGTTGGCTCTCTTACAGAACTGAGGACTCTCCTGCGACATTGGGCACAGTTCCAGAACACCCTGTCCTCGCAAGAGAGGACCAAGCTGGCTGCTGTGCCGGCTGCTGTCCCAGCTGGAGCCTTTATGAAACAACCACAACTGCTCACCAACAGACTGGGGGCCAATCAGTACAGACCGGAACTGTCCCAGAGGGTAGAAAACAGCGACCAATGTGCAGAACCATGACGTCAATGCATTATAGTTTTCTTTGAGACCACCATTCTTTGGGGTTCCTGTTAGTTACCTTTTGTTGTGCTACAAATGTGGTAACTGGAAACAGCATACACTTATCCTTTTACAGTTTTTCTGGTCCAGAAGATGGGCATGGCTTAGCAGGGCCTTCTGTGAGAGGTGTGTCAACATTGAAATGCTGTGAGGCTGCGCTTTCCTCTAGAAGCTTGACTGCAGAAGAATGTGCTTCCTCCCACTGGTACCTGCTGCTCACACCTGAGCAAGGAAAGGAGCGCCGAAGGAAGGCCATGTCAATCCATCACAGCTCGGCACCCAAACACAGCTTACCAGGGAGTGGGGAAACGACAACCCTCGGCGGGGTGTGCAGCCCGAGGCAGCTCTCAGGACATCAGTGTCAAAGCCGTTGAGACCCACAGCTCTGATTTGGGTCCCTGCTGCAGAGGCTTTGCTGTACTGCGTGGTCTTACAAGTCTCCCACCCGGCTTTTCTCATACAAGTGAAAGTAGGAAATGGCTGAAAATTCAGTCCGTTTTTACTTAAACTTGTTCCTCATTTGTAACATGGAAAAAGACAGGGTGTAACGGCTCATTGAGCAAATGATCTGATGCTAACGGAGAAATCCCTTTAAACCTTATTCTTCTTTTTAAAGTGGAAAGTGTTATTTGTAAAGGTTCCCTCACGGCACATATTACTTCCCTGTCCAATCTACATATTGCCAACTTGAGTTGTGTGCTCTATTATAATTCAGGTTGAGTACTAAATTGCATACATTAGAATAACCTACAGGAGCATTATTATTTTATTAGTACACTTTTATTTTAATCATTTGAGTAATCCAAGTATACTAAAATAGGTTTGATACTCCACTACTTCAGAGGAATAATTTATATGAACTAAAAACTAGTGGAAGCAGAATTGCATTGTTTATTAAGGGCACTTTGTGGCATCATAGATTTAGAAAGCTCGATACCCAGTTGGCTTTTGTCCATGGAATTCTTTCATATTTTTTGATCTTCTCTAAAGCAAAATATATTTTTCTTGATTGTTGTGTGTTTCTCACGAATACGCAGACATCACATACTGGTTGCCCATTACTCTTTGAATGTCCATTGTCATGGCTTAAAATATGTGTCCATGAAAAGAAAGCTCTCTAATGATTATCTGACATTCAACTCATTGAATTTGAGAATAACGCTTTCTTCCTAGCCAGCAAGCACACCTTCCTTATGTCATTTAGGTCACCACACACTCACGAGGGGGAAAGGCAACTGGTGAATCACCAGGGAGCTGCAATGTGAGAAAGACAGGAAGAAAAGCAGCAGATAGGAAGCACGACGGTCTGCACCTGGTTTCCACCCCGACATCTTCCTCAGCATCAACCATTTTGGAATACAAATTTCAGGGCTCAGGCTCCGGAATGGAACACTGCCTCCCAGATGGCGGCGTGTCATCGAGAGTACACGAATAGACCACAGTACGGCGCTGTAAGATTGAACAACGACCTTGACCCGGGTTGGGGCGTGTTTGAAACATACCCGCTTTGTGTTCAGAGCTGCTTTCTTTCAATAGCCTGACAGTCAATACACAGATCATTGCCGAGCCTGCCCAGGACTGATTTACAAGGTGAGTCTATAAACACGAAAGTGATTATCACCAGCTCTACGGTGGGAGCCCTCGCCACTGTCCAAAAATACCTCGTGCACAGCTCTGAAGGGGAGAAATTCTGCTACCAAGGGAACAGACTTGAATTTCTCCTTATCTTTTAATGACTTCCTGCAGGTGAAAACCTGGAACCGAAATCCAGCTGACATCTGCTTGCTGGTGTGGGTCTTCTTTAGAACCCCAGTACCAGGTAATTATTCATTATTTGTTGGCGGAAGGGTGTGTGGCTCACAATGTTCTGCAACATTAAAGTTATACTAAATAAAGAAATAACAAAACTCTTCTCCTAAGTACTCACCTCCACAGAGTGTCAGCAAAAAAACAAATGGAGGAGATGACAACGTATCGCTCGGTAGCTGCTGCTCAAAGTTCATATTTATCATTAACAAATGCAAGGAAAGAAGACCGTTTGCGTTTTCATCTTAAATCAAGTCTGATATTTCAGTGACATTTTAGGTTGAATGATCCAGGGCGTGTGATATTATAAATGATGCTGTTATGTAAGTCATCCTGAGGAGTACTTTATCCTTTACATTTATCTATTTTTTTAGTGCAAAGTTAGTGAGCTTTATTCAGTTAATTTTTTTAATTTAATTGTTGTTCAAGTACAGTTTTCTGTCTTTTACTCCCATCCCAGCCCACCCCCCAGTGATCCCCACCTCCCTCCCATTTCCACCCCCCTTAGTTGTTGTCCATGTGTCCTTTATACTAGTTCTTATAAATCCTTCCCCTTTTCCCCCTGAAATTTCCTCCCCTGTCCCCTCCGGTCACTATCCACCTTTACATTTATTTTTAAGGCGCTATGACTTAACTGAAGAATAATGGAGTTTTGACTTAGAAAAATGTGGATTTGAGCTCAGAGATATTAGGAAAATCACCAAACCTTTCTGAACCTCTTGACTCCTGTAGTATATGGAGATCACGGTACTTATCTCACGAGCTCATAGTGGAGACTAAGCTAATAGACACAGGGTAATGACATCAGTGTCTGAATAGGGCCCATGTTCTCCCTAAACACTTCTACTACGTGCTTTATGTGCTTAGTGTTAAGCATAAATCTGCTGACTGACTAATGTTGAGTGTGGAAAGGTAACTCAAGATTCAGAGATAGCCCGACATTGGGGACAGTCCCAACCACAAATTCAGCACAAGCCCCATGGCTCTGGAATTCCCAGACACAGCCAAGAAGCTCCATCACTCTCTAGGAAGGGTCTCGGCTCCAGGAGACAGGCAGGTACAGACAGAAGTCACCCAGGAGCACCCAGCCTAGACTATCGCGTCCACTGAAAAGGCCACACCTCCCTCCCACTGGCTGTCCAGGATGAATGGTGTCGAAGGGAAGGAACCTTGGGCTCCACTCAACCACTTATAGTCTGAGACCTCCTAGCTTTCAAGTTCGAGCTTAACAAATATATATATTTTATTTCCCCCCAAAAGCAGACCTTTGCGAAACACAGTTGTTGTCAAGACTAACTTTTCACTATGGACCTGTAAAACGTCTATAAGATGTCTAATTTTAAATTCAGAAATGATCTGTGACATTTTTTTGTCCTATGCTATATTCCCCCTTGAGGCAGAATTTGCTGCTGCTGGCTTTGTAAATCAAGGGAGGGTGAGTGTATAAAAAATTCAGAAAGAAGCTTTTCTGTTAAACATTTTCATGTATTATTTGGTTCCACTAGTCTCTGTAGTTGTAAATATCAAAGGCAGGGTATTCAAGGTATTCTTAAATAATTTTCAGTTTAAAAAATGTTGACCGAGTGAAATAAAAGTTTGGTTCCATAATTTGTGACCTTAGTGTGAAACAACTTAATTATTTTGTTTCAGATACACTTGGAACAAATCAAATGCAAAAAACCTGAAATTCAGCCTGCAGAACCAGAATCTCAAGTCAGTTCTAGTTTTAATATTTGAATTCAAGATTTTTATTAGATCCAAACAAACCCAAATTTCTATTAGACATATACCGTGCCAGGCACTCTGTATAAAGAGGCGATACTCTTTAAAAATAAATGACAAGCGTGTGAACATGTATAACCCAATAAGTAACATTTCAAATTACTAATAAGAACTGTGTCCTTGTAGAGAAAAGGTCAAGAGCTGCAATGGCCTGTTTCTAAACCAGAACCTGATGCGTAGATGTCATTTTGATAAACTAGCTACGTCTCTAAATATCCCCAGGTAATTTCATTGGCTTCTCTGTGAAGGAGCGGGCTTTACTCAACACGTAGGGAGCCAATCGCACGCCTGCTGCTGGGAGAACTTTCAGGTGCCTTTTACATGGCCTCTTAACGCAGCATTTGGTGTCCTAAGACTTAGGGGTTCCTCGGACTTACCCGCCACCCAAATCGTGAAGGAGCCCCGTGGCATTTGCTCTATGACAAGGGGTCCATCATCTGAGAACCCTGGTCTGTGGTCAGTCAGTG
The DNA here is from genome assembly GCF_014824575.4 of Sturnira hondurensis. Lineage (NCBI taxonomy): Eukaryota > Metazoa > Chordata > Mammalia > Chiroptera > Phyllostomidae > Sturnira > Sturnira hondurensis. The sequence goes on from NW_028091156.1 coordinate 11,882,472, forward strand.
CCAGGGGAACATGGCAAGGGCTGAATCGTAGACTGCCCGTGGGCATCTTCCCATGTGAAAACAGGGAGAGGAAAAGTATATTTAAAGCTCACTTTTTACATTTTTCTCTGCTATACAATTATTAGCTTGTGTACTATATTATAATGTCAGGGAATACAAGGGGATTCCTTGTAGTATGCCAGATAAGAAAATTTATGATTGGATACTGACCCTGTCAATCATCTCGAGTATATCAGAGTCCGTCACTTCAGGGAGATGTCTCTGCCCAATAGAATAATTTTTACTCAAAGAAAAGTATCAACTATACAAAATCAGTATGAGCATAGGACATAGTCCATATTTCTAAAATTGTTATGTATTTTTAGTATTAAAGTTCCATCATTTAACCTTAATTGATTCTCTGCCCTGCCAAACTATGGATTCCTTGAGGGGACTCACAGCCCTGTACCTGTAACCCCTCTATAGACAGCCCTTAATATTGTATCCGCCTTGTAGGTGTCTTATATGCTAAGAATTCCAAGGGAGGTGTAAAAACCTCTTTAACTTTTAAATATGAATGTGGAACTGGGTATTCTCAACTCAAAATTGTAAAAAATTAATGGAGCAAACTCAAGGGCCAATAAAAATAATTAATGCTTATGGATTTTGAACACAGACATTTCTGAATATCATGGATTGGTGTAAAGTTTTTAAAAATGAAAGTCTGTAAATAATTAATGACTCCAAGTTGACTTGTTAGGCGGAAAGAAGAAAATCCAGAGATTATAGAAATTTGCCTTGTGGAAGAAAAATAGCAAAATAAGAAAATTAAATTGCTACATAGTAGCAGAAGCGCTTAAAGTTTATTTTGATCAGCTTTTAAGACCAAATATAGTAAATCTTGATGTTTCTTATTTTTCCAGGAGTGTAATAATAATAAACGAACATAACAATGCTTTTGTAGGGACAGAAATCAGGTCAAAAGCAGTTCTTTCCAGATTTACCTGTGGCACACATTTGGCAAATAGATTTACCATTCCCAACTTTGATTAGAAATGGGAAGCAAAAATTTCCTACTCTCAAAATCCTCTGTTACTCGTTGTGCTTTGCTCTTGACAGCATTAGCAACACGTCCTAATTTATTATCGTCAGTTTCCGTGTTTAAAAAAAATTGTTGGCCAACGTGTCATCATTGGTTTCAGGGTTTTCAGAAGCGATTTGTGTCATGTTGGCTTCCCTTCTACGACTTCTCTGGCCGTCTCACTCTTTCACCGTGTCTTTTTGATGCCAAATATGGAGCAACCTCAAAACAGCCTGAGGACTCCTTTTGGGGGGCAGTGGGTCCTGGGAGCCCCTCTCTTCCTTCTGGAGCCGGCAGCTCGGTTTTACCTGTGTGTAGACATGATAGTGAAAGGATGAGAAAAGAGCCAATTACTTGTCATAATTTTTTCTGTGGTACATATGATCCTTCCTTCTGAGCCTCTCCTCATTTTCCAGAGGAAAACAGCTTTGCTCTTATGCAAGTGAATATTCTAGTTTGGAAATTCTAGCAAATCCCAGATTGGCTTAGTTCAATGAAGACCTAAGCCTTTCTGTTCTTAACTAATTTACTAATGAGTCTACTGTCTACAAACAATCTCATTTGCAGTGATTTCCCTCACTGGTTAAAACACTGCACTTGAATTCTCAGCCAGGTCCTATGTTTTGGGTATTTTCTATAATCGATGTTGTCTGTGAGAAGAGTATTCAAATACACAGTCTGCTAATGGAACAGTAGTGCTATATTAAATTAGCATTTACTTTTCTTAGCAGGTTGCAATGGGGTTTTCTGATTGTCTTTGTTGTGTTTTGTTTGCAGTGGGTGTTACAGCATTGAGGCTCGTAGATACAACTGGAATGGGTTTGAGATCGACAACTTCAAATGATTTTATGCTTATGACTAGCTCCAAAGTGTTCAAGTTGGCATAGTGTACAAAGTTGGTTTCATATTGATTGGGGATGCGATGAAATAATCACAGAAACAGCTACACCAGTGAGCACAAATATACTAAAAGGTAACTTCTAAATCAAGTCCTAAATGACAAAAAAACTACCATTTTCGCCAAAACATATATTCCCCAAATCATTCGTTCACTGAAAAAAACACTCTTTGAGTTATTTTACTAGTTGTTCTGTCTTGGACCACTGACCTGCAGATAATTTCCTCTCACCCTATATATCCCAATGCTAAATGTAGAATTTTTGTATGTGCAAGTTTTAGAAAGGCAATTTCCTAATTTATAGAAAGTGTTTCAGTATTTAGGGTTGTAGTAACATTATCACAATGCCTGCTATGCATGTTCAGCTTATAACACTTTTGTGTCACTCTAATATTAATCTAATAACATGGACATTTTTAAACCTATGAGACTTGAAGGAAGTCACCAACATTGATTTAGCTGTTCCTGATTTGCACTCATAACTCGTCTTCAACCTCAGACACTTTATAGCCAGTATTCTAATTGTTCTTTACTTACATTTTTATTATTGATTTTTAATCTGGGATTTTCTTAGAAGTATAGAGGTTTTGATAAGACAAGAGACCAAAGGAAAAGGTCAACCTCTACAATCCCAGGCACCAGACGTAAAACACACTTGTTAGTGTTGTGTGTAGTGAACAATTTATTCTGCCAAGCAGAACAGTGAGCATTTTGATGCATCTCTTTATGAGACTTTCACTATCGCATAGACATACAATTTTTGGAAATATTGGCACCTTCCCACACGTGAATAATCTGTTGTTGCCATCTTAATTAGGGTTGTGAGCACTTTCCAAGATCACTAAATATTCCTTGAAAACATTTCAGCATCCCTACAGTGTCAGTGTCCCATACTCTATGATTTAAGATACTTGTGTGTTTCTCCAAGTTTTATTACAATCATAATTACGGTACACATCTTTGTACCTTTTTCTACAGTTCTGATTATTTCCTTGTTGTTTATAAGAATACAGAGCGAGTCTAATGGGCGATTTTAAAGGCCCTGGTAGGTGCTGGGTAAATAACTTCAAAACACACCTTCTGTCTGTGCCTCGCACACCATGACCTGCCCTCTCACGCTGGACGACACCCCAGGGACGGTCTTGAGAGCTTCCCGTGTGTACCTTGCTGTAGTTCGTCTCTGGATTTTTGCCTGCGTTTCATTCAGTAATTACAATTTGGTTCAGGAGCTCCTCCAGAGAAGGTCACCTAATTGCTCCGGGTCCCGCGTGGTGGCTCACCGTGAGCTGTGCGTGTCTGCGCATGCTCGTGTGTCGCACTGCAGCGGGATGCTCACACTTCCCAGCAGCCCCTGTGACCAACATGTCATTCCATCAATAAATTTGATCCTTAAAACAAAATTTTTGTGTGGGCAGAAATTCTTTTTCACTTCATATTGAGCAAAAGAAGCATAAAATGAATATCTTGCCTGCAGTTATGTAGCTAGAACATGTATTCAGGGGTTTTCCGAAGCCAAATGCGAATCCTATTGAATCCAAACCTTATGAATCCTATTACATTAACCTTACCACCTAGTCAAATTTGACACAGGACACCTGTGCTGGAAATGGCCACATGATCTGGAATATAGGTTTGTAGTTTAGGCAATATTAGGTTACAATAAATACTATTCTCTTTGGCTCTGTGATATTAATGAGGATTTATATTATCTTTTCTATCTTTTTTATTTCTACATTTTCAATTTCCTTTTATTTAAAAATATACTGGGCTATCATTTTCTATGCATGATATGATAAATTGCTGTTAATAATTATTTATATATGCATCTATTTAAAGAGAGAGGATATGAAATGTACAATATTATTAATAAACATCAAACATCATTATAATATTGGAGATCTGGTTTTTCAAAAAGCAATTTTATGGGCAGGTAAAAATCATCCTTTTTTTTTTGAAACTGGATTTCAGCTAGAGGAATATTTCTAGAAAGTCAATTTTTGCCTATCACAGTAGCTTCCTTTTTTAAAACAAATGGCCTTCTTTATCAATAAAATGAAACGGCAGAAATTCCATGAGCTTTGGAAGCAAGCAGACCACAGCTGAGAGCCACAGGCCACCCCATTCCAGCAGGTGTGGTGATACGAACCTTATTGCACTCTGAATCCTCATTGTAAACAGCAATAGAAATGAGCGCCCTGGCCACAGTGTTGGAGGACTGAAATAATCAATGTAGCAGTTTTGTCTGTGGTGGGTGTCCAGTCAGTGAGAGTGTCACTCCGTCCCCATGTCTTTGGGAAGAAGGGTGTTTCTGCACGTAATGCTCAGGAAGTAAAGGTTGCATCTGTCTGCACGGCTGCTACCTGCCACAGGATGGACTTTCCACTGGACAGTCGTCGTCTTCATACTCGCAACTCTGGGCCCTTAACCACAACAGTTTTGTTCTGAATACGTAAGCGTGATCAATTAACAGTTTTTAAAACAGAAATAAGGATTCCCTAGTCTACTATGTAGTAACATATGATTAAATTGTCAACCTTTGTTTAATTGGAATTACCTTCTCAGAGTTAGCTTTATATTATTGGCTTTATTTATTGTAACTGGTTTAGTAAATAACAGTATTTGACAAATAATATACTTCCCATATGGTGACTTTGGGTTTCCTATACTACGCCTGACCTAATAGCATTTTGAATTTGCCAGTGGGCTCTTGCCTAATTCTCCAGATCAAGTGCAACCGTATTGCTAAGGATCCATTCACTGCCCCCAAACTAATAGCCTGTTACTACAACTCCATTTACGAGTGAACAGGATTTTGCTCCCACTGTGTTGAACAGACCCTCTGTAGCTAATGACTCTGCACAGGCATTAATCATATTCTCTATCAAGTAGCCTAATGATGCTGAGGAGGTGGTATCATTATGTGCTAAATTATATTTTGCCTGACAGGGGATGAAAATTCTCCTTTAATCATTATTAAAGAGATAAGGAATCAGAATAAGAAAATGACATATCGAAAGTATTAATTTAATTTTCCTCTAGAGAAAAAAAAATTATTTGCAAAAAGCAAGCCATCCTTTTCATCATTTTACCCTCATTTCTTGTCGAGGGATAACAGGGACCGTGAACCAAGTTTACTGTTCAGTTTGGAAATGAAAAATGGGTTGTCGGGCTCATTGGAGCATCCCCCTTTCCTTACGCTGAGGGTCCCTGGTAAAACTGAACTGGGTCACATCCTAATAACAAAGAATCTTACTAATTGGTTCAGGAGGAGCTCCTGAACCAAATTGTAATTACTGAATAAAACGCAGGCAAAAATCCAGAGACGAACTACAGCAAGGTACACACGGGAAGCTCTCAAGACCGTCCCTGGGGTGTCGTCCAGCGTGAGAGGGCAGGTCGTGGTGTGCGAGGCACAGACAGAAGGTGTGTTTTGAAGTTATTTACCCAGCACCTACCAGGGCCTTTAAAATCACCCATTAGACTCACTCTGTATTCTTATAAACAACAAGGAAATAATCAGAACTGTAGAAAAAGGTACAAAGACGTGTACCGTAATTATGATTGTGATAAAACTTGGAGAAACACACAAGTATCTTAAATCATAGAGTACGGGACACTGACATCGTAGGGACGCTGAAATGTATCTGTATGTGTAAAACTTATTTCAGAGCTATAAAGCTTTGCGTAAATGGGTGGCACTCAAGCCAGTTTTCAGTTGTGCCTTACAATGATTTGAGGCCTGTTTTAAAAAAAAATTACCAAGGAAAATAAATGAATTGAAATAGAAAGACTTTCAAAAATGCTGTTCGGAAGAAGATAAACGTTACAGGTAAAGATTTCAGTGGGGACATTATGACTGGAAATAAGGAATTGTCTGCCTTTGCTTTGAAGTAAAGGAATGGAAAAGATTCCATGTTCAGGTCCAGCTAATTGTGGAAGGAGGCCAGAGTCGTCTTCACGCCTCCCTTTTCCTTGTCCCTGCATCAGACACACGGCTCACCGGCCCCCGTCCTTCCGTCCACCCAGAGGGTCTTCTCGCTCAGAACAACCCAGTTCATCACCAACGTCGGATGCATCACTAATGTCTCTGATCTTTACTGATGCATCACTGTCCTCACCACACTGCTTTCTGCATAAATGCTTCTCTTCCACGTATATATTTCTTCATTTTCCAAAGCACAAAACTCATTGAGCCACTCCCTGGATTAAAATCTCAGTGTGTCCTGTCACAGTTGATGTGACGGAATGACTTGGCTCTAGCACCCAGAGTCTTCTAGAGGCTGCTGTGGGGGACCTTTTTAAGGCGTGGGTGATGCTCCAATCTGTAGGAAGAGTGGGCCTCCTCCATTCAGCTAAAATCCTTAAAAGCAAAGGCAGGCTTCCCTCTTCTTATAATATCACCAGTCATTCATTGCATTTAGGGTGAACTAGTTTAGTATGATATCATCTTACCTAATTACGGCTGCAAAAACCTGTTTCTCGATATGGTCATGTTCGCAGGCCCAGGGTGCACATGAATTTGGGTGGGTGGAGAGGGAACACTATTCAACTCAGTACACCAAGTCTTTCTTATTAATATGCAGTGGTTTTCAACTAGACCCTGTTACCCAAGTTCCCCCGTAGGGTGTTCTGTTGATAGGTGCTTCTCGACAATAAAAGTAAGGTATCTTTTAAGACTGTTGAGTTTGTGTTTCTTTTTTTTTTTATGTTTCAATGCTTTCCTCTCTTAATTCAAGTTGCTACTATAAAAAAGTGTAAGTTCTGTGTCTAAATTCATTTATTTTTTTATGTGGATATCCAGGTATTTCAGCATCACTTGCTGAAAAGATATACTATTCTTTTAAGTAGAGAAAATTTGATTGAGATATAAATATAACTGCACATTTGGTGCTTATTTGTGGTTCCTTGTGATCCAGGACAAAGATCTCTGTCAAACAGTGAGAAGACAGGTTCTGACTATGCTACTAACAGTCTGAACTTGCTGCTTGACCGCCTCTTCAGTCCCCTGTCCCACATGGACTAGGTCATGTCAAGGGTCTTTTTCTCTTTAAGATTCTCTGAGCATGAAATATCATATTTGAGTTGAGTCATCCAAGGACCTGGGGAAGCATCCACTCAGGAGACCCTCAATGCCCTCGAGCCCGCCATAGACTCGGTCCTAGAATCAATGGAACACATTCAGGGACAGCGAAGAAGAGGCCCTGGGTGGAGAAGTAGGTCCCTTTGGCTCTCTTCCCGCCTTGATTCGGCACCTTCCTGTCATTTTCTGCTTTGCTCCTCTCTGTCGATGTTCTCATTCAGAAGTTCTCTGAACAGCGGCAGTTTTAATGGCCCAGGTTTTTTCATGCAGAACTGTTGGCTCACCACAAAAATGGAACTACAAGCACCCAGTGTTTTCAATTGCTTACAAGAGACAAGTTAAGCAACAAATTGACACATCCATATAAGAGACTTTCAGGCAATTAACTTAGAATTTTGAGGTACAGCAAAAATCACCACACGACAAACCTGTGTGACACCCCACAACAGACTGATTTTAATGGGGTGCGGTGATTGGTCTCGGGGAGAGGAGATTACTGACTATCATTGGTTTGGGTGCCGTATGGAAAATATTGTCTGTGGTGATTGCTAGTGCTATAGCCGTTTATGTCAGAGCCAATAATTAACGTAAATCACATTGCAAATGCAGAAAGAGTATGGCACCTTATTTATGCATCGTACGTTTACTGTCCTTATCTCAGAATTCCCCAGTAATTTTACACTCACAGATTTACATAAAATGTTCACCAGCTGTTAATTAGTTGGAAAGGTTCGAATCTCATGTGTAATGCTGTTGTATGTGTACATTTTTGATGGAATATTTTTTAACAATTATCCTGATTAAGGCATATTTTACAAACTAGTTTCTATTGCAGGCTTTTTCTCAGCAACTGGGATTATGTCAGTGCTAATTGAATAAACTAATAGCTTGATCAATCTCATTAATTTTCTTGATTCATGGTATGGAAACCTTGGCCTGATGTAGAAAATCATATAATTTATCATTTTAGTCAAGTCTACATTCGGGTCGCTGAAATAACGAGCCTACTGAGCTACATTTTCAAACTCATCTATAAACAGTTTGTGCCGTCTTCCTTTGTCAGGGATTCTGTGCTCCGGGTGGAATCGTTGAATCGTGTTGTTTTCTGGAATATAGCCATGGCCCCATCTTCTGTCCCCCGGATTTATTCTTCTATGCCTCTCTGTCAACTCTAAGAGAGGGGTGTTACCCAAATTGTGCATGGCAGGCGCCGCCCCCGGTGAGCTACCCCCAGCGGTGTTTCCAGCTAATTCTAGAAGGCATGTTATGTGCGCCTTACACTTGGCCAGGCATCTCAACAGTCTTTCCATGCTCCTACCTGCCCTGTCACCATTAGCATCTCCCAACAGCCTAGGTAGAGCCACAGAGAATTTAACCCCTACCTCTATTCTGGGAGGAAGATAATAAAAATCACTTCACAAACCTTCAGGAGAACTGCTTCGTTCAGATTTTTTCTGACCAGAACATCTTCAAACAAATTAGAGCTATTTTTTATGAGCCTTCCACTGCCTAACTTTCATGGGTTTTGGGGGAGATTCTCTTCCGGTAAGAGTGAGAAGCACAAGAAAGATGAAGCCTGCGCAGCAAACCGAAGGCACCGTCCAGCCCGCCTCGTGGGTTTTAGGGCACCCCGTCTGCGGTTGTTCATGAGCTCGGGCTTGACACTCAGTCACTGCCAGGAAGCTGAGCAATGGAATCAGGTTTTAAATAGAGTGTCCACTGAGGGGCTAGTTCTGGCAGCCAGCACACCTGCCGCTTGCTACCTGCTCCCCACAGGTTTCCCCTGGGCCGTAGTTCTTCTCTGACCATCTCTAAAGTGACCATTATAAGAGGCCTCGTGAGCAGATGCCAGAAGATGTATGATTGGAGAAAGGGTGACAGACTGTGCAGGAACAGAGCTCTAATTTCTGTACATTATTAACTGCGTGTTCTCCTCGCAGCTGCTCTGCCTTTGCACAGTGTGACACCATTGTTCCTCACTCGTCACACACATCTCCCTAGGAAATGATTGAATGTGCCGATAAGTCTGCGAAAAACCTTTGTCAACAGATCTTAGAACAAAACAATGGCACCACATATCATGCTTGCTGTAAGGTCCTCAGTGATGCTCAGTAACACAGTGCCTCCTCGGGGACCGGGCTCTGGCAGGGAACTCGGAGGAGGACTGGGCGACCGTGAGAAGTCAGGTGATGGGCTGGGCTGCTGGGGTGCACCTACTCCTTCCCAGCCACCGAGGACCCGATCGCGGGAGGTGTCAGGTCAGAGTCGCTCCAGGCTGTCCCACCATTGTCAGAAACCAGCATCATCACCGGTCAGATGGTCTCCTCTAAGACCCACCCCGCCCCCACTCTCCTCTGTAAGCGAATTGAGTCTCACCAGATGTGATATCGTTATTCATCTGTGATGGACCCCAAGCCCCGTAATCAGTAGAAAAGTGTATTTGGGGTTACATGAGACACATTATAATTACAGCTAAATGGATCCTTTGAAAACGATTCAAACAAGAAACTGAAATGTAATAAGATAAAAGTTAATATAGTGTACAAAGTGTGCATTCCCAGTTAAAAGCCACACAATGAACAGTATCACGAAATAATAAAGGGGTGCTCAAGGTCCCTTGAGGGAGACTACATGTGTACAAAAGCAAAAATAAGTAGAATTGACTACGGAGCTGGAATGAGCTTTTCCAGGAATTTGTAAAAGATAAAGTGTGTGTGTGTGTGTGTGTGTGTCTGTGTGTGTGTGTGTGTGTTCGGTTAAGAAATATTGGCAATAGCAAAGGATCTGTGGCCTCTTCATTTCTCTTTCTAAAAGGAATAATTCAGGAAGTTCCAAACATTCTGGGTTTAAGAAATGCACAGCTAGAATGTCTAATAAAACTCCTGGTTAGAGGAAATGTGATGTTCAGGAATTGGCCAACAGGAAAATAATGAGCCGCCAAATACTTGCAAAAAATAAATAAAGTTAATCTTGCGGATTAGCAATGGTGCACTTCTCCACCAAAAACTTCAGATTGCTAATAGAAGAAGGCCTGTAGTTTGTAAAATAAAACAAGTCAGCACTTATATTAAAACTTGAGAGAAAAATTACTTTTTCTGAAGCCTGGCAATTTGCAATCAATACTCTTGCTTGCCTAGGGGTCGAGATATTTTTATCACTTTATCTGCAATTACCAAAGAAACCATCATGCAGAGGTAATTACAAGCTGTTCCCTCTTTCTGAAAAGTAGTGTTTGCCCTGAGAATGCTTGGCCGTATCTATTGGCCCCTCCCAGACTCTAAGGGAATCTAGAGATACCCCTGAGGGGGATGTGTCTTGCTTTATAGTTTCATTTTAAAGTTATGTAGTCAAGAACATGAGTGCTCCTTATGAAACAGTTATGCACATCTGTTGGTCTTTTGTTTCAGCAGGGACAACTCTGTGCAGAGGCCTGTATTGGAAAGATACATTATTTTCATGATTGTAGGTTCATCAGCTGAGGTCTTCATTCCCTTCTTCTGTGCTTGTGAATTTTGTCCTTTAGGCCTGTATGTCTTCTTAGTTTCCCAGCCCCCACAGAAGACAATGTGGTCGTTAAATCTGCAGAGAACACCTTGAGCCTTGGCTGCAGACCTTTTGCTGTTATCTCAGTTTTTCAAATGAGAAGAAATAAGGCACAGAGACCTTGCCACAGTGCCAGGCGCAGAGCAGGCGAGGAGGGTGGGGGTGGGGGGGTTTCAGTCCGTGGTCATCTCTGGAGCCAAGTGCTTGAGTCTGAGTACATTGCCATGTCTCCTCTGTGACGAACTTCCCAGCCAGCCAAACAAAAGGAGGAGAATCTTGCTTCTAAACAGTCAGCCTTCACGGCAGAATCCCCCGAGGCTTACCGAAGGCGCTATTGTTTACCGTAAAAAAAAGTTACGACAAAGCAAAAATGTTCCAAGGAGCTTCAGAAGAAAATAAAAAGGCAGGTGTAAATAGTGTCGGTATGTGTGCAGGATGGTGCGATGATGCCCAGATATCACAGTGTGCGTGTAAAACAGAGGACACCGAGAACTTCATATAACAGAGCATTATTGTTCCTTTGCCATGATGATGGAGGGTAGGGGCAGATGACTATCACAGGCAAACTATTGGTTTTTTTAAGGCTATAGAATTATTGGTTTTAATGCTGTGGCAGTCGATCTTTTTTAAACAAAAATGAGCTATGTTTGAAATGTTCTGCACAGCCTTTTAGAACTCCAGCACTTTGCTGTCTTGAAGAACCAAGGGTGAGAGCGCCTCTCTGTGGCGGGAAGGTGTTACTGTTTTAGAGAGAGGAACACACCTTTTTCTTCACTGAATTTCTCAGGAGCTTGCTGCTTTGTTGCGGATTTTTCAAACCCATTTATTCTGTTGTTTACTCTTGAGTTTTTTCCCTTTTTCCCCTTAATTACTGCTACAGAGAAAGACAAGCCACATTCTGGGTATGAGACTACTGACTTTCAGAGAAAAGGACCTGATGTGATTCTGGATCTTGTAAGAAAGTTAAGGATAAATGGGTGATGCCACGTCACTTTCTCTTTTACATCTAAGAAAGAATGTATCACTAGTCATGTACAGAATACAAAAGAAATATTTCCATGTAGGTTCAACCGAAGAAGCAGAACCACTGCGAAATCTTATTCATCTGTTCATCTCTCCTCCTCAACCTTCTGTCCTGTGGGCGCCGAGCTCCCACATCAGACCCAAGGCAACAACAATCTTACCTTGAGAAGCGGGAGGTCAAATCATGGTCAAGTTCTCAGTCTCTGCTAAAGCCTAGTACCAAGCAAGAGCTGTTTCCCAAGAAAAGAGCAGTTATCCACGGGTTTTGCTCTAAAATCTAACGCAGTGACTGGTGATTCGTTGATCATGGTCTGCCCCAGGCTCCCGCATCCTGTCACTGACCCTCAAAGCATGTCCACATGGCCCAGGGGTCAGGGCAGATTGTCACCCAGCAGCCCGGACCTGTGGGAGGACCTCCATTTATTCAGCACCGGACTCAGAAGGACGGTTTCTGGAGGCCCTTGGTAAATGAGTTGGAGTAACATGGTAACAGGAAATTTTGTTCATTCCTATAGCCATTGTCGTAGTTGAAAGGGTTTCCCGAAACCATACAAATTTAATATTGTATAAGACTACATAAATTCTTCAGTAACAAAGAGGAATTCAAATCCAATCCAGAGACGTTTATAAAGATACATGATCGGGAAATTTCAGACTGTCCATCTGCCACTCTAAAGATTTGATTGTTTTCTAACCAATAATGAAACATATGTTCATCAGTGCTTCCGTTTCCAGCCCATGTGGTTATGTATGCTTGTGATTCTTTTTATGAAAGGAGTGTCCAACCTTTTGTCATCACTGGGCCACACTGGAAGAAGAAGAGTTGTCCTGGGCCACACATGAAATACCTTGCAACCTAATATCACACAGAAAAATCACATAAGTTTTAAGTAAATTTTTAAGCAAATTTACAATTTTGTGTTGGGCCGCATTTGTAGCCATCCTGGGCTGCACGCGGCCCAAAGGCCATGAGTTGGACACCCCTGTTTTACGTGATCCTTTCTTTGGCTAAAAATCCTGGAAAATACTGATGCAGTAAGTTCATTAGTTTCAACAAAATCAGTTCGCCCTGATTTCTAAGGGTGAAATATTAAGATAGAAATAGTAATATGTAAACTTTTTTTCTCCAGTGACTTTAAAATAAAGAAAAGAAAAAGGAAGGAAGAGAAGGATGGAGGGAGGGAGGAAGGAAGGAAGGAAAGAAAAGAAAAAGTATAGATTCTTAACATTACTGTGTAAAACCAATCATAACAGAATAGAGGGATGTATTTAGATTTCCTTTTAGTTTCATTGTTATAATTCATGTTAATAATCTGGACTTTATTAATGTTTATATTCATTGCTAATATTTAATTCTAAATGAAGCCTGAACTTTGAGTTCACATAATTTCTACCTGGGACCAAAAGGATGCTCTGCTCTCCTCGTTTGGCCGCATCTGCTTCCAAGTCGGACCGTTTGTTTGGCTTCCTTCTCTGTTCCAGGTGCACACACACCAAAGAGGGGGTTTATTCACCAAGCTGTTTATTCACCCTAATGCTTTCTTAAGATGCAGTAAACTCACTGATTCATTTGCTATATTCAAGGCTAATACCGGGCTGTACAGCAGGTTTGATTCCATGTCTTCCAGGGGGGCAACGTGGAACCAGATGCCATCCACGTTGAGGGCCCCAGGTCTCACTTTGCCCATGGTGGCCCTCCCGGGTCCTGCTGCAGAGGCCAGCCAGGCCTCACCAGTCAGGGAGTCTGCCACTGCCAGCCACGTGGCGAGCACAAAGCGAGCCAGCTCCTTGCAGGGCACTGATGACCCGCCAGCCACCCTGCTGGTCCTGCTCCGTCAGGAACCGTCTAATTGGTTCCAGCAGATGTTCCTCTCTCAGGTCTTTAGGAATGATAATTGGGAGGAAAAACAGCATGGTTCACATCGTTCAGTTTATCACATGCATCCTTCGTTAGAATCCTTGGTTGAAATCCACATAGATAGGTTGTTTTGTGTGAACATGGATAATGGGGTGTATCATCCTGTCTGCATGTGAATAAAATGTGTGGCACAGTCGCGGACACTCGTAAAGGGCTGCTACACCCATGCCCAAACCCAGGGAAGACTCCGACCACATCTGAACACGGGTCTCAATGTCATGGGTCCCCAGGGTCAGGTAGCTTGTGTGTCTGGGCTATGGCCGTCCATCACCTTCCAGCCTACAATATGAAGCATACAATAACTTCAAAGTTTACATTTGACATTGTGTATATACTTATATACATGTAATACACTATGTTAATTTAGCTACATGATGTGATTTAGAAGGAATAACTAAAGGAAGAGTTGAAAACACAATTACCTGATTATTTCTTATGTATATAGTACCTTTGTTATATGCGAATGTCAGTAAATTCTTTTAATTTTCTTTATTTTGCTTTTACTTTGAGTAGACACTAAAATAATGTAAAGGATTAGAAAGCCCAACATATTTCAACTGGTTATTAAATTATGTGAAAGGATCTAAAGAAATTATAAGATTCGGAGATGTATTTTTTTTTAGGTTTTATTTATTTATTCTTAGAGGGGAAAGGAAAAAGAAAGAAAGGGAAACATTGATGTGAGAGAGAAACATTGATCAGTTGCCTCTCATACACTCCCCAACCTGGGACCGAACCCACAATCCAGGCGTGTGCCGTGACGGGATTCGAACTTACAACCTTTCCCCCTATGGGATGACAGCCGAACAACTTACTCACTCCGGTCACAGCAGAGAGAGATGTTTTTCTACTGTGATCTGTGATTTAAAAATTTTTATTGACAGATGAGAGTGGTTGAACCAATTTGGCAAAGTTTCCATTCAGTTCAGTCCCTGAACATTTTATATTTGTTGCTCTGTTGCATAATATTGGAATATTTGTCTGAATTTGAACCACTATGGCCCATGAACTTAACACAATACTCTATATGTATGGGTTTGTTTACCATTTGAAACAGTAGGACCCAGTATGAATTTTCTTTTGGATATTTCTTTGGTTAGGCACATATTATTTAACATTATTTACCATGGTTTCCATATTTCCAATTAAGTGGAAGACTTAATTTTGGAACCTGTCAGGAAATTGTGTCGGGCCATAATTTTGAAGTTGAGCCTGGAGTGAACATCCATTGTTTAAGGAGTTTACTAATTTAGTATTAGGGTTTTACTCTATGTTCTCATTATGCTTCTAAACATTTTCTCTGCAGTATTTCTGTGATAACACATTCCAATTAGTTCTTAAAAAGCTCATAAATAGGAGAGTTATCTTCAAATCTATGGGCTCTCTGAATTTTAATGTTTCACCATTGCATGGTAGATGTATACAATATCATCTTTCTTACTGAATAAAGGACATACAATTTGCTACTTTAATCAAACCATTGACATAGAAACGAGGCAGTCTGTAGGACTTACTAACGAATTCAGAATGCATGAGAAAGCTGTGTTCTATCTCTTAATAAAGCCACAAAAATCTTTTGTCATACCAATAGAAATTATATACTGACAATCTGAACAGTTATAATATGAATCTCTATTACAGTCATACCATCTTTTAAATTTAGCAGGTAGGAGAGGGCATTCCTAAAGGACTTACTCAGAAATACAGCACACGAAACTGTTTCATTGCGTACTATCACAAAGCAAAGCATCAACAAAGCACTAAGGAAAACATTGATTAAAATGAAAAACAAGTACTTATCACAGTCATGAGGTGTGTCCTATTTCTGATCCTGTGCACCTTAGGCCCTCACACTGATGCTCTGTCTCAGGCACAACAGACTTCTGGGTCTGGTTCCCTCAACCTCAGACCGCACTCAGTGCTGTTCTGGGAGGTTTCCTTCTCGTCGTGCCTTCCTTTCTGTTTCTCAGCCTGTGTTCCGTCTCACAAAGCAGTTACAGTGTCCAGGACCATTGCCCGACCTCCCACACACGCTCAATGCCATCAGGGAATTCTGACCATTTCTGAAGTGAGATTCTTCTGGTCATTCTCCCTCTTACGGCTAAGCGGTGTCTTTTTGAGGCAAATTATATCTCCTCTCCCCCTTTCCTCGCCCCAAAACTTATTCTATACGTGTTCAGATTAAAGAACAAAAGAAAAAACATTTAAGGAAAAGAAAAAAACTCAATATAACAATGCCCATCAATTTCTATAGATGAAATTTAGATAATAGAAACCAAGATTCTTCAAATGAGCAAAAACTATTTTCCTTCACACAGAAAACTCCTGGGCAAAGTCCCAGAAACATAGCTAAGACTCTGCTTGAACAGCTGTCCAGTGGGAAGTCTCTACTTTATTGGGGAGATTGTATTATCACCGAGCAGCTTTACAATGGGCAGGCCCCAGCTAACAACTGCTCGTGTGTCTGTGTAGATCATGGCCAAGTGCAGATGTCAGGGAGCTGACCTCGTCTAGTCTCTGCCCAGGTGACTTCCCTGGAGCGTGTGCTCTTCGTAGCAGATGCCCTGATGGCTGGCAATGGTGTAGGGGTCACCATTCAAAACGCCCCCTGTAAAAAATATCTCCACCCATTCTCCTATTTTAAATGCTATAAAGATGGTAAAGTACTTTCTTAACAACTAAAGTCCTACCAGGTGTGAGGACCTGAACACACCCTGAATTACCAGCCGTCTCTCCTCTTTGCTGAGAACGGGTGGAACTCTTCACCCCGGTGGCTGAAACGTGCACTCTCGTCCACATCTCACAGAGTGTGCTTGCTAGGATTTCGCCCCTGTACAGTGCAATCTATACATACGCCTGCTTTAGTCCTTGCTTAATGTATGATATTTTATACCAAGCATGTGCCTTTGAGAAATAGCCTTCCTGCCTTCCTTGTACCTGCCTGGATGCTGACTGTGAATGCATGGGGGCAGCCCACCTGTCTGCTCTTCAGACTCCTCCCAGCCCACGGCAGGGAGGTTGGAGAGAGCTCGGGAACATTAAGGCTCTTTGGCAAAGCACATCGAACCCTGCTTAGCATCTGAAATAAGAATAAACTGTGCCACATCTCTTCCGCAATGTCTCTGTAACAACAATGGCATCCAAGTGCCATTGCCGAGGAAATGGCAGTGTCTGAGTTCTAGGAAGGACTACCAGAACCATCAGAAGGTCTCCAGGAGTTAAGGAGAGCCGTCGGTGCCTTGGCTGGAAGATATTTGGGGTGGTGCGAGTACCGTTTCAACTTTAAACATTTTCATGTAGTGTATACATACCATCCCGTATAGCTTCCAACCAAGACATTGGCTACCATCTTGAACATGAGAATTCACAACATGAAGTCACTGTAAAACTAAAATCCTGTGCCTAATTTCAAGTGCCCAGAGGCTCAGACATTTATTTAAAATGTCACCATGGTATCAGTGCTGGTTCTTTGCTCACATTTATGTTGTCTGAACCCTTGCTATTTTTGAGTTACTCATCATAAAAATCATACTTTGTCTACAGTCTGTAATGTGCCTGTATAATCAGAAGGATGACACAGGAATGAAAAATGCTATAATGGCAAAATATTTTTAAAGTTGGGTTTTACTTGATTTTACCAAAAAAAAAAAAAAAAACACCCTGCAATGCAATAAAAAGAGAATAAATGATATTCGACGCAGAACTAAGTTGAATGGATGCCTGGCACTAAGTTGTGTTAATTTTGACATGAAGCTAAGTCTGACACAAAAGTAAATGGACTTGTGTAGAGTGTTGCCTCCTACCTTCAAGGAGTTGCTCAAACATTTTATTTAAAAGTTGCAGTGTTACCACGGTGTCAAGTGCATGAGAATAACCATGTGATTGGCTTCTTCTTCACAGGTTAAGGATATTGATAGTACACTTACTTGTTATTGATAAATCTTTCAACAAATAATTCTGCAAAAAACAAAAAAATATGTGGAAAATAGGGATAGAGGTTTCTGAACATGATAAAAGGAGATTCCAACTGTTTGTTTGAAAAGGAGAAAGCACTATCAAAGATTAAGGAAGTAGAAAAATTAGCATTCAAGCACTGTATTAAACTCAGAGAAACAGTTCACTAAATGAATGGTAAACATATGGAACGGGTCACCAAGGAGACCAATTAAAACTGCGATTAATCAAAAGTTCTGCCATCACTTCTCCTGGAACAGAATTAAAGGGAACAGATAAGAGAATACAAGTAAATGTTTCTTTTTTGACAAGCTTGGCCATTTTTATGTCTTTTCTTAATGTGGAATATACAAATTAGTCTCTCTGTGAGTGTAATTCCCACCAGCAATTTCTCCTTGGCCTAGGCGATTTTTTTAATTAAGATTTTTCCATCAAACTTCTGTTCTAAGATAGCCACTCTTGTGTTTTTATCCTCCCATTATTTTCATGATTTATCTTGGAATGGCTACAGAACATTCTGTTTCCTCAGGGCATACTCTGAAGATTTATATTTCCAATTTCAATATTACTGTGCCAGACTAACATACAGCCAGTTCTCCATTCTCAGATAATCTTCAACACATGGTGTAATCTTCCTGCATGTGTCTTCATGTTTTCATCACCTCCACTGGTACTCCCAATATCATGTAGACAACCAAAACTTCAGTATTTCTGGCCCAGCCACCCCAGTCTTTCCATTAAAATGCAAATGCCCCTCAATCGATCGTGCGGTTAATCTGCTGTGTTCTCTACTGGGATTCGTTTATTGAATAGTTTCCAAGCAGACTGTCCATGGAGATGAACTATGACATGGATTACAGTAACTCTGGATCACACAGAGTGCCGAGGGTGCTGCGAAGTGCAAGGTTTCCATGTCTCTAAGTAGACATAGCTTCTGATTAGACCGGGAACCAGGAAGGAAAGACAGAGACCTCTGGGAAGAAAAGAACAGGGGGCAGGAAGGGTGGGTGGGAAACAGCAGATGGGATCCAAAGACAAATTTATAGAAACCACTAATTTTACAATGTAACCTCTACCTTCAGACTAGCTGATATGTTTTATAAGCCTGGTACTATATATCATTCGATGTTTATGAATTGTTATGAAAATAAAATAGTTGAAATGAGCTTATCAAAATTCAGATTGGGAAGTTTTAGAGTTAATATTTATGAAAACTTAGCAGACAGTGATGACATAGACGGACTCTCTGCTCCTTCATTCTTCAGATCGTTATTGAACGTTGCCTCTGCTTAGACATCATTTGCAGCTGGCCAGCGGGTGTGAGGGAAGTTTCCTCCGCACACTGTAACCATTTAGTCCCGTGGGCTCTAATATTTTGAGCTATACTCAGGGATTACACTACAAAAAGCTAAGTTTATTTATAAAATGGCCATTAGGAGGAAAGAGACAAGATATGTTGCATCAGAATGATGGAGAGTTGCATTTGAAAAAAATTATCATTGTGCTTAATTTGAAGTGGATTTGGAGCACATACATTTGAAAAAAGTATGTGTCTGTGGCATTTTCAGGCTTTGCTAATGACCTCTGGAAATGAAAATGTTATCTACAATATTGTGGACCACTCTACCTGGTTTCAGGAATTGTAACTCTACCCCCTGTGGCTAAGGATGAGCGAGTGACCTCTGGAATTTGAGCCACAGGAGACAAGGCTTGTCTCTGCTAGCAAATGCTGCCTCGGTTTCCTCCTTGCCCCCAAAGCTTGGTCAGAAGTCCATAACGGGTAAGTCTCCTCACAGCGAGGAGCAACCTAAGCCAGACATGACCACTTGGGAGGCCATCATAGAAGGACTCGGGGGGGGGAGGGGCTGCAACAAAGAGCGAGCAACAGACCTGTGCCCCCTGGCTATGTGATATAGCCCAAGTCCCCATGTCCTCTGGGAGAAGCGCTTCCTGGCTCTAATCCCCTTAAGCCTGAATACCTGATGGGGAGGGGTGCAGCTCCTTGCCTAGCTAGAGTGTGTCCCAAAGAAAAATCTGGCACCACAAAGACTTCCTGAAAAACCTGTGAAATCTGCTCTGC
Organism: Sturnira hondurensis; assembly: GCF_014824575.4. Taxonomy (NCBI): domain Eukaryota; kingdom Metazoa; phylum Chordata; class Mammalia; order Chiroptera; family Phyllostomidae; genus Sturnira; species Sturnira hondurensis. The sequence goes on from NW_028091156.1 coordinate 11,902,028, forward strand.
TAAGAGTGCTTTCATTCATACAATAAGGGTCCGAGAGGAAATGAGTATGTCTCCCAAAATTTCTGCAAAACCCTCTTCCTGACAGACACTGACTCAGGCTAAGCCCTCAGATTTCTTTGAAATGTTATCTACTGTTTGATCCTTGCCATCCTGTATTCCTGTGTATTACAACCCAGTAAAAGCCTGTGGAGGAGGGGGCTTGAGGCCTTTTTCCCCTGAGAAACTGGCCATTGCTCACAGCCCTTCCCTCTTGAGGGATCGGCCACCTCTCTTCCCCAAGCAAAGACATGACTCTTTGTGTCATGTCTTGTTTACTTTCATCTGTGGTAGACTGGGAGCCTTTCGAGAACAGTCATCTCCGCACTATAATAGATTATGAATTGATATATTTGGGTATAAAGTGTCATTGAAATGTTTTCTAAATCATTTCATGGTGCGGTATGAAATCTTATTAGTAGATGAACTCGTTAAGAATTGTTGTTCACATAGATTGTTTTACATTTCACTTAGTTCTCTATTTAACTTTTTATAAAGCTGGAGCTGAATAGCTCTGGGGAAAAATTTATACCAAGATGTTAATCAAAACGCATAACAGCAGGGCACCCTACACATTATATTAAAGCTAGCATTTTCTGATGTAATGTATAATCAAAATATGTTATAAACATAAAGAAAAGCTAATTATTTTGTTAAATATTGAAATACAGACCTCTCCTGGTATAATAGTATACATGCAGTGCACAAAATGGTACCAATCACCTAGGAAGGAACTTAATAAATATTTGTTATGTGAATGAATGGATCTGACTTTCAATAGGCAAGTACCTGCTTGCTTGAGCCACTCACAATGGAATCAAATCGTTTCATTTCTCAGAAATATTTTCTTTGAAATTCTGTGTTAGGCAAACAGAAATCCACATTGAGACCCAACAAGTACAAAGGAAATAGAAAACAAGGAATAAGGAGGCCGAGGAGGCCAGGAGCTGGCGGAGAGAGAAGTGGGGGAGCAGGGAAGGAGCGTTTATTGTTTGCTCATGCTCGGGCACCCTTCCTCGTCTCAGAGCTTCTCACCCCCCGCTCATGTCCTGCCCCAATGCTTACCAAGGTGGTTTGAGCTGAGACAATGTTTCTGGGATGCCTTTGACCCCACAGTGGCCCACATTGTCTTGTCCTGGACATCACCTATGGCACAAGTCCCCCCTCCACAACATTCTCCATTGAAAATGACCTGAGCAGGTCATGGCTAAGCTTCTAGTTGGCAAGGAAGGCTGGTGGCTTCATAAGATAGTTCTCAGTCACAAAAACAGACAGAATCGTAAACAAAATGAGACAGGCAAACCAACAAACAAAACCATCATGTCTCTTATCCTACACCTACAACACCCAGCATGGCCAGTGACAACTATACCACGTACATGTTCATAGTGTAACAACTTCATGTTTTAATTTCCCATTTTGGTGTTTGTCTTCCTGTTAATCTCTTTAAAATTTTATCATTTCCCTCCAATTCCTATCTCTGATGGCCTCTCTACTAATTCTTAGTTTGTAGTGTAACCAGAGTGATGTTCTAAGTAATGTTATAATGACAGGCTATGCAAACCTTAAGGAGATACTTGTGGGGGGGAAATCACACATGTCTTACCTTGTATTTATAATAAAAAATCCTTTCCATTCCACTTCTAATAGGGAAAGAGGTTCTGAGACCATACTTTATAGCCTTACATTTATATCCACATCTTTTCCTCCTATAGTTTTAATAATTATTCCCTGTTCAGATTCATTATGGAGAAGTATGAAGTACTGGGGAAATTTCACTCCGAATGTGGCTTCAGTTACTAAGTCATGAGGACAACAGTCAGAGAAATGGGAGAATGTTAACGGATAAACTTTCGTACCAGGTAAATTGCCACAATGCAGACAGAATTATGTGGCAAATGCCATTATTATTCATCAGACAGTAAAGGCACAGATGACTATGATGTAGTTGACTTGGTGAGTTTCTCTCTGCCCACCACCCCGTCCCCCATGACTGCACACCATCTTCGCTCACGGAAGCAGGCTCTTCTTGTTGTGTTAAACAGTCAGAAACACCAATATCATCTGTGAGTGAACAAATGTCTTTTTGTCTACATCTGAATGTAAACCTATGTCCATACCCATCTCTAGATGTTTGGAAGATGTAATGAATGTGCTGGTTAGGACAGAAATTGATACATATTCTTGTGGGTTTTCTATCAGCATGATGTTCCTACCAGCAAATATAAATTTCCCATGAAGTCCCAAAATGTCATGTACACATTAATGCAATTGTACATATTTTATGACCTTTATATTAAAGCCCATTTTCTAGACAGTTTGGGGACTAGAACAGCTACAACCATGCAGACCCCATGCAAAAATGCATCATTAATTTTATATCATATATCCTTTAACTTTTCAAACATTAGGACCATTTGCATATTATCTTTTGCAGAGAGAATGACATACACGTTTTCAACTTTATTCATAGCCGGACAAACTATATGAAATCAGTGTTAAGCAAACTGAACAGTTGATTATTTTTGTGCTGTTGTATATTGCAGCGCAGGCAAGCATGGGCCATTTCTTTTACTCTCAGTTGGCACATTTATTCAATTCAGACATTTCGTATAGCTGAGAATTGTCCATGGTTTTCTCTTCAGTTAGTCAAAACTGCACATCTCAGATTGCAAATGAACAGTTCAATTTCAGAAATATTGTGAATGTCATTTAGACAGCAGGCTTGTCCAGGTGACCCCGTGAGAATTTCTTTCCCTGAAGACAGTTTTTTATTATACTCTTTGTATTGCATAACAAATTGCTGGTGTCCTGTAAACAGACAGGCAAAGGTCAATTTTAAGCCTGATGTCAAAAGATTGACCATCTTTAACAGAGATATAGAGATAAAGCAATTAAAATGCTATTATCTCCAGCTAAGATCTTTCCTATATTTTCCTACAAAAAAAAAACTAGCAAAGGAATTGTGAGTGAGTGGTCTTCACTCCAGAATATTGCACATTTCTTGCCTCCTTTCTTCCCTGTTCTGGGTGTTGTTCTTCCTATACTTTTGGGAGATTTTTTTCTGCCATTATTTTAATCCTCGATTCTCTTGACTTGAGGTTTAATTCTGGTGACATCTATTGAACTTCTACCCAATGACATCTAAGTTACAGAGGATACAAACAGTCAACAAGTGTAGTCTGTCCTTCAGTATTCACAAAGAAACTTCAGAAAGCCAACTTATATTGGACACCTAGTGTGTGCCAGATGGCCTCTGACACACTGCAGCCTCGACCAGTCACACTCCTACAACCCTGCTGTGCAAAGAGTATTACTACCTATTATTTATCAGTATGAAGGGCTCTGATACATGTGTCTTTAAGAGTTGAGCCAAGATTTGAATGTAGTAGCCTATAATATCAAGCCTATTATATTTTTCCTATTGTACCTTGCCACTTCAAAAATTATTATTTGAGTGGGTATGGGGAAGTATCATGGAATATGTATGCTCTTGAACTTGGGGGTACCAGCCAGCCATGTGAAGCAAATGTTTCATATGTTTAGGACCAATGTTTAGATACCATCTTTGGCTCATTTCTGTAACGAGTAGAAAACTGAGTGTCACACATTAGTGATCACAGCCAGAGGACTTAGTAAATCATTTGACGTGAGAGATGCTTTAATTGTTTATGAAATGGGAAAGGCAGGAAGGTGTCCAGGCTGCAAACCAGCTGCATAGGGCCTGCAGCACTGAACTGGAAACCGATGGCCTGGACTTGCGATCAGAACTTGACCAAGTACTGGCTGCACTTGTACCATTGTTAGCAGTCAGATATTGGACTCTGTGCCTTCAAAACCATCTATAAAGTCACGTACGCTACACTTTTCTCGTGGCATTGTTGTGAGGATTATGGAAACCAATATATGTAAATGGATAATAAGTATGGTGTAAATAATGGCCTTCCTATGTGTACTCTATTACAAGAGTAATAGATTGATACAACCATACTTCTTTTTTGTTCTGTATCATTTCTATTACAATTTTGTAGGGTCAAACAGGCATACCATAACCAAACACTGTAATTTTACCTCCAAACTATCTCTCTGATTTGTCTTGCTTCTTCTAGCCTCCAGGTAGCCACAGTCCCGAAGTAACCACTTCCTTTTGCTTAATAGTCTTATATCAACTCTGGCTCCTTTCTAGTCTTTTCTATATTCCATTAGCAAATGACAATTTCTAAAGTTAAATCTAATTATATGCTGCCCTAACACCACCCCCATAATTCAAGCACTTACAAGACTTTCTAGCCCTTTAGGACAAAAGCCTAAAATGTTCAACAGCCTGTCCACATTGGACTCACTGGAGCCGCCACCCCCGCCCAGGTCCAGGGGCTGGTCTGCACTGACCAGCACTAGGTTTTGTTTTTCCAATCTAATCAGCATCCCTTTGCGCCCCCTGAGAACACCTCCATCTTCTGTGGACATTTTCCCCTGCACCCACTGCAGTCTGCTGCACCTGTGCCCCTCGTTGTGGGTCCCTTCACTTTTTCCAAATGTCCGATAGCAATCAGTGTTTCACAGAACCCTTTCTTGAATATGAAAGGCAAATCACACCACCGCACTGATGCTATATGTTTTCACAGAACCAGACATCTCTCTTTGTACAGCCTATCCTGGTACCGCTTACTCAATTAAATGTTTTTTTTTTCCATTGGCATGGTTTTCTGTAAGTGACTATCAGCTTATTGCTGAATTCGGAACACTAAGCTTACTTCTTGGCATGTGGTGATGAGTCAGTACATGTTTAGTGAAAGGAAATAATGGAATTAGAACACTCATCTAGGGGTGAGACAGAGTACCTTATACAGAAATGGCCCCATTTGGGCAATGTATCCATTTGTAGGGGTTTCATCCAAATTTCCAGCTTCCAACTTCAGTGACCAATTACTGTAATTTAAATGAGCACAGAAGGCATTAAGGTAATTTCCCCAATCTATCACTTTCACACACACAGAGCTCAATTACTGACTGTTGTGCAATTCAATTACTCCTTGCCAATAAGGGAGAGGCCTGAGAAATAAGTAGGAAAATAAAATAATAAGATTCTACTCAGGGAAATGATAAATAGCACCATACATCTGAGGAAAAATAATAACCTGAAATAGATTTTGCAGGGGCAAGAGCGACTTAGAAGACTGTTATGCTGTACAAAGCATGGCGTGATGGTAGACAGCAACCTGTGTATGAGGTCGTGACAGAGAAGCAAGTCACATTGCATCACACCGCCAAGCAGCAAGACTGTGCTCTCTGGGCATCAAAAATAAACATGGTGGTTCACCTGCTTCTGTTGAGGAGGATATCTCGGACTGTATAGGACGGTGGGGAGTACGCAGAAACTTAGCAGGTGTTTCTGGATGTCTGTCATACACGGGGAGAGCTCCAGTAGGATGGGAGATGAGGTGATGAGGCTGCAGTGTTTACCGTTAAAGTTCAGTTCTCCCGTGACAAGTGGGCTTCAGGTCCCTTCTGAGAAATTACTCTGTGCTCTGCATGGTCTTCTCCACAGAAGTCACACCGGTGGCATCTCACTTTGCATCCTCAGCCCGAATCCATGTCATCCCAATGAATCACCCATCAGGTTCAATGTTCTCTTGGCTGTAGAGATATTGGCTAACCCTGTATCTATAATTGTACTTTATCCTCATGCAGTCCCTTTAAGGTCAAGAGGACATACTAACGGTGGAAAAACCACACACCCTCTCTTGGAAAAGCAAATAGTTTCTTCTTGGTAAATCATTTAAAACCAACTACATTTGGGTAAATTATTTAACACATGAGCCTTGGATTTCTTTTTTTTTTAGTGATGTTATTTATTTATTTTTTTAGACAGAGGGGAGGGAGAAAGAGAGGGAGAGAAACATCAGTGTGTGGTTGCCTCTCACGAGCCTCCTACTGGGAACTGGCCTGCAACCCAGGCATGTGCCCTGACTGGGAATCGAACCAGTGACCCTTTGGTTCACAGGCCAGGGCTCAATCCACAGACCCACACTCGCCAGTGCTATATTTCTTATCTATAAAATGGAGATGATAAGAAATTGCTTGTGAGATCTTTACAAGTCTTGAGAAAAGTTTGTAAAAACTACCAAGAATTCTTGAAGTGTTAGCTTCTCTTATCTTTCACTTTAAAATAAATGGTATTTAATTTTAAAAAAGTGTGAATAACCAACATGAACTTTAGCTGGCATTTTCTTCTCTGTAAATCTTTTCACAGTTGGAATGAAGAGTGTTTTACATTTTCTGAAATACAATTTGATTAATTAAAGCAATTTTATTGTACATATCATGATCTCAAAAAATTAATGAGATTAAAATTTTCATTTCATATCCAATATTTACCATTACACTAGTGATAAGATTAGATTCATAACGTTTCATCACTTGGCTCAGAACTAAAATGAGAGACTCAAAGCCGTGTGTGTGTCTTCTTATGTGAATCATCTTGGCAAGATATTAACATCAATATGAGGTAGAAAGCTGATGAAATTTTACAGACCATTGAATCAACAACCTCTTATTGAACCATCCTCCATGACTATACAGCAAGTGATATGAAAGACATATCTCAAAGTGATCCCTAACTTCAAGTGCCTTTTCTCTTTGAGGTAACAAGCATTTGTCTTTTAAAAACTGGCTCATTTTTTGCTATTTATCAAAAACAGAAGAGTGGAAAAGGAAAGGAATGTTGATTAATTTCTATTGCTTTTTTTGGCTTTTTAAAAAATGTATTTAATTATTGTTCAAGTACAGTTTTCTGTCTTTTACTCCCATCCCAGCCCACCCTTCCCCATTGCTCCCTACCTCCCTCCCATTCCACCCCCCACCTTAGTTTTTGTCCATGTGTCCTTTGTACTTGTTCCTCTGAATCCTTCCCCTTTTCCCCTGAAATTCTCTCCCCTCTCCCCTCTGGTCACTGTCAGCCTGTTCTCTATTTCAGTGTCTTTGGTTATATTTTGCTTGCTTGTTTGTTTTGTTGTTTAGGTTCCTGTTAAAGGTGAGATCATATGGTATTTGTCTTTCACCGCCTGGCTTATTTCACTCAGCATAATGCTTTCCAGTTCTGTCCATGATGTTACAAAGGGTAGGAGCTCCTTCTTTCTTTCTGCTGCATAGAATTCCATTGTGTAAATGTGCCATAGTTTTTTTTGATCCATTCACTTACTGGTGGGCATCCAGGTTGCTTCCAACTCTTGGCTATTGTAAATTGCACTTCTATGAACATTGGGGTGCATAGGTTCTTTTGGATTGGTGTTTCAGGGTTCTTTTGATATACTCCTAACAGTGGAATTGCTGGGTCAAAAGGTATGCTCATTTTTAGTTTTCTTAGAAAATTCCAAACTGTTTTCCATAATGGTTGTACCAGTCTGCAATCCCACCAACAGTGAACTAGGGTCCCCTTTTCCCACAATCTCTCCAACATTTGTTGTTTGTTGCTTTGTTTATGATAGCCATTCTGACTGGTGTAAAGTGGTATCTCATTGTGGTTTTAATTTGCATCTCTCTGATAGCTAGCAATATTGAGCATCTTTTCATGGGTCTCTGGATCCTCTGTATGTCCTCCTTGGAGAAATGTCTGTTCAACTCCTTTGCCCACTTTTTAATTGGGTTGCTTGTCTTCTTAGAGTGAAGTCATGTGAGTTCTTTGTATATTTTGGAGATTAAACCTTTGTCTGAGGTATCATTGGCAAATATGTTTTCCCACACAGTTGGTTGTCTTTTTATTTTAATGCTGTTTTCTTTAGCCATGCAGAGGCTTTTAATTTTGATGAGATCCATTTGTTTATTCTTTCCTTTATGTCCCTTGCTCTAGGGGACATATTGGTAAAAATGTTGCTGCATGAAATATCTGAGATTTTCCTGCCAGTGTTCTCCCCTAGGATTTTAATGGTGTCACGGCTTATATTTAAGTCTTTTATCCGCCTTGAATTTATTTTGGCGAATGGTATAAGTAAATTGGTGCTCAAGTTTCATTTTTTTGCACGTAGCTGTCCAGTTCTCCCAACACCATTTGTTAAAGAGGCTATTTTTACTCCATTTTATGTTACTGCCCCCTTTGTCAAATATTAGTTGCCCATAGAGACTTGGGTTTATTTCTGGGCTCTCTGTTGTGTTCCATTGGTCTATGTGCCTGTTTTTATGCCAGTCCCAGGCTGTTTTGATTGCAGTGGCCTTGTAATACAGTTTGATATCAGGTATTGTGATCCCTCCTACCTTGTTCTTCCTATTGTATTTTTTCCATTTCCATTTAGTCCCCTTACACTGCCACCCCCCACCCCAACCTCATAATCACTCTGTTCTCTGTGTCCATGAGTCATTTTTCCTTTTTGCTCAGTGCCCCCACCCCCTAGGCTGCCCCAACTACTAGCTGTCAGCCTGCTCCCCATTTGTGAGTCTGTCCCCATTTCCCTTGTTAGTTCACTTTGTTCACTAGATGGCACTAAGAGCAAAATCGTAGGGTATGTGTCTTTCTCCTAGCATTATGTTTTCCAGGTCCAACCATAGTGTCGCAAAGGGTAAACTTTTATTTATTTATTTTTTTACCGCTGAATCGTATTCCATGGTGTAGATGTCCCATAGTTGTTTTATCCACTCATCCACTGGACACTTGGGCTGCTTCCATATCATGGTGACTGTAAATAATGCTGCAGTGAGCATAGGGGTGCTTACGTTCTTTCAAATCAGTGTTTTGGGTTCCTTCGGGTACATTCCCAGAAGTGGGATTGCTGGGTCAAAGGGCAGATTGATCTGTATACGGGACCCCAAAAGGCCCCACATAGCAGCCTTGATCCCGAGAAGACCAGCGCAAAGGATCAATTTTTAAGAAAATAAAATACAGGCTCACTGAGATTCACAAAGTCTGGTTTTGCTATAAGATTTCTACCACCATGTGATGGTCATCCAGAACCAAATGGCAGTTCCCCTTTTTGTATTAGGAATCGGCATTTATTTAAAAAATGGAGGCTTGCTAGCATTTCATTTTGCCTTAACATGAAGTGTCAATCTGATTCAACTCAGTAATTTTAACTTTGAATTTAAACATTCACCTAAAACTCTTTGTGCAGAAACCTGGAAGTGATTCTTTCATGTTCTATCACATGGTTATGAAAGAGAGAAATAGCTTCTCCATAAAGAGAAGGAAATCAAAGTAGTAAAACACCACTTTCAGAAAACACGCATCTTGTACCCGCACATGACCCTTGGGCAGAGTGATTCCAAGGTGAACCTGACCCTGCATGAGTTCACAGGAGCCCTTGACCGTGGCCTCCCTCTCCTTGTGCTGACATTTACAGAAGAGCCACTGGTGTCCTGGGCAGCCCGGACACCTACCTAGGAGGCCAGGGAAACTGCAGTCAGCATCTCACTTTTTACTCTCGTGTGCAAGTTTGGCACCAGACTCTTCCCTTCCAAATGCTAAGGAACACAGATCAACGTCTGAATGTATCTCTCAGTCTCAGGAGGCTGCAGGAGGGTATGGACCCTCTAAGTAGTCTTGGGTCTGGCACGTGGGAATTCGCGTTATTCTCCCGTCTCCTACGTCTTGGCGAAGGATTGATTCCCTAGTTGACAAGCAGCTGCTTGCAAAGAAATCCTGACTGTGTAATAGTTCAATTATGGTGGATATACAACATCATGGTGGTTTCAGATGCACAGCCCAGCAATTCGACACTTATTTAACTTAAGAAAATGTCGAATCTCTCTGGTGTACATGGGAAACTAATATAACACTCTGTGCCCACTGGCTGTGCCCTCCTGTTGTTCCTTCCATGGGCTGGAAGGAAGAGAAGGGTTGGGGAGGCAAGAAGATCTCTGTGGCCACTTTTTGGAGTCCTGCCAGGAGGTGTCAGCACGTCCTTCGTCATCAGGGTGAGAACATCAGTTAACACTCTAACCCAACAGGGTGTTCTCAACAGGGTTAAGAGCATCCCTCTTAACAATTTTCCTCAAATCCTCACAGCTTGCCCAGGCATGCATGATCTTGTTTTACAGGACAAAACTCAAAGAAGGTTAAGCAATTGGCCTGATACTACACAGCTAGAAGGGAGAGTTTCTACAGCCATAAGGAAAAATAGTGCAAAAAAAAAAAAAACCCAACAAAACCGATCAACTCACTATGAAAGGAAAAAATGCTCCAGGATGTCTGGGCACCTCTCAGTGGTGGTTCTGGGAGGGCTTCCATTTTCCTGGCCTTCACCTTGGGTCAGCGATACTCCTGATTTTCAGTTCGACCCATTCTGTTCAAGTAGCTCTCCTGAAAAGTGTTGGACTCGGATGAAACTCAGAGCTTTATAAACTAAAGAAACGGAGGACATTTGAGAAAAATAACTGCCTCCGTAATGGAAAAATAAGCCTGCAAAGTTTACAAATTGCATTCGGGGAATAACAGCATTTTAATATGACACCATAGAAATTGTTTGCTCTGGTTAAATAAAAATAAAACCTTTTTATAATCACGCTTGTCATGGTAATTGCTGTAGGTTAATGGTGCTGAAACATTGTCTCAATGCTTCTCATTAATTACTTGGTTAATTGGAACTTTCGGAAGAATAACCCTAAAACACTGCCTCCTTTCTGGACACCGCTGATGTTAGCAGCACGTCACACAGGGTGCAAATTGTGTGGTGGCTCCGTCATAGACGCCTGGTCCTGGAGGCTTTCTCAGAGTCAACCAAGGTGGCTTTTGTCATGCTCTTGTTACCTCTCACTGCAGTGGAGACAGCTGACAAGCCAAGTCCCCCGCACTACAATACACTGACTCCCCAGACACATCGGCTTTCGACAGCCTTCACACAGCTTGTTGGATTTCAAAACAGCCTCACTGTATCAGAGAAACCAGCAGGGAAGGGGCTGCTTACTACACACGCCACAAACCAGAATCAGATTATTACAAAGCTGGAGAGGAGTCGTGGTTTTGCCGTCTGCTTTTATTTAAAACAATTTTTGTGTTTGAACATCATTTTTATTCTCCAGGGGGAAAAACTGGGAATTCCAAACACAGCAACAATGTTGGATTGTATCACAAACAGAAATAAATGAGCTTCGCCTTCTTTTGATGTGATGCATATGAAAATGCTCTGGGGAAGGTATGGTTTGGCTATATTAGAGATTAAGGCAACTACTATTCCTTTGATACAATTTAGGAAGTAATAGCACTCCGAGTAACATTTATACCGCAATTCTGTGTCATCTGTTAATCAGTTGACACACTGTTACCAGTATCCTACTCACCTTCTGCTTAGATATCAAACTAGCCTTGCACTAGGCCTTCCCACTGATTTCCTATCATGGATATTCTGGCCACAGGTATCATTCTAAAATCCGGACCTGATCATGTCTCTCTTCTCCCTGAAACCTGCACTAGCTCCCCATTGCCTTTCCACTCGGGTCTGTGAAATCCTTCCTTACTATTCTCGATCTCCTCTGTAGATTTATGAATGGTTCATTGAAGGATGAATGTTCAGTTAAAAATGTACTCAGGGAATGTTTAGGGGAGCAGAAAACAATTGCCTAGTCAAGGAAATAATAAAAGATTCAGCAGTACAAAATTTCAAAAGCCAGTTTAGTAGTAGACCAAGTTATTCTTCTGCCTTTCTTTGTGTGATATAGACAGTTTCTCAGCTGGAAAATGGAGGGTGCTTTCACACACACTCATGACTGTACGGGTCACAAATGGACAATAGTGTATGTGTGTAAACATACATAGGTATGTATGAAAGCTCAAATGGAGTAATCCAAGAAGTTTGGGGAAAAAAACACCATAAAACACCAAAAACACTAAAAACACACTAAGCCCAATGTTAGTGGAGAACAATAGCCCTGTCTAGTGGCCAAAAAGGATTTTAGTCCTAGTTACATTTTCTTTTCTTTTTGGGGGAGGGGCGGGGAGGGGGGAGTTCTTTCTTTTCATTTTCTGCTCTTTTTTTCACAGTTTAGAAATAACATATTAATCAATGAGCTATGGAGTTAAAGTTAATTAGTGTATTAACAAAAAATGCATTCATGGCTAAAATCATTTTTTCTATTTCTCTTCTCCTTCCCTTTTTTATTTTTCATTACATTTGATGTATAACATTCTATTAATTTCAGGTGTGCAATATAATGATTAGGCATCTGTGTAACTTGCAAAATAATCACTGCATTAAGTACAGTACCCACCTGGCACCATACACAGTTATTAAAATATTATTGAATATTTCCCCTATTCTACACTTGACATCTATTTTATCCTTTTTTTACTGAAAATATCCATTTGACCAAAAAAACTTCTTGAGTTATACTATGAGTAACACATTTGATTACTTATTAAACATTGATTAGTTAATGTTCGAATGAAATTTTATGGTGCATATGAAGTAATAAGCCAAGTGTCAACTCGCTAACATCAAATTAGTAATTATTACATTCATATGTTATATGCTCCTATACATTCCTGTCACCCCCAAATGTGTGTTTGCCTCTGTTCACAAGGCAAGTGTAATTGAAGAATCCCAGACTTGCCCCCAGGGTTCTGCGATGTCCTGTTTTATAAAACCCTAATTCTCCAACGAACACTTGCCACAGAAACACAGCACGTTACAGACCTTGCTGCCCAAGGGATGCAGGCATAGTTTCTGACCACACTAATTGCATCAGTAAATCATCTCATCTGTCTCGGCTACAGTTTGCATCTGAAAAATAGGCATTCTGAAATTAAACTTCAGGATTGCTTTGAGGATCAAGATAATGTTTTTAAATTACCTGCCACCTTTGATGGGCTTCCGAAATTCACCACCATAGCTGTAACATGGTAGAAAGAAAATGAGACTCGGGATAATATGACTTGAGTTTAAGTCCTGGCCAGCATAATGAGCTATTTGATTCTTGTACAGGGCGCTGAACTTCTGAGAGCTGTTTTCTTGTGTCTGAAGTGGAGTAAAACTTGCCCCATAGTTCTGTGGACCTCTAATGAGATGACCTATAAGAGAAAGTAGCACACCTGAACAAGTGCCCCTGGGGCTTTGCACAGAGAGCTTTGGAGAGCGCCTCTCACTCGTGATGAGCAGGTGTGTGGGTGGCCACGCAAAGAGCCAAAAGGAATCGGGGGTTGGGGTCCGTGCATGGCACTGTAAACATCCAGGGAAAATAATCCCTTTTGCTGATTCCCATGATAGTGTTTGATGGGTGCATCCTCGTGCACCCCACCCAACCCCAGAACTCCATCCTGGCTTAAAATCATACCTCCAGCAGAAAGAATTTGCATCACGGTCACCTGGGACCGGTGCATCGCGGATGTGAGAGGGCCATGTTCTGAGCTGTGATTTTCCTTCATTCCCAGGTCCTATTGCTCTGGGCACGGAAAACAAAATCATTTTCATTCCATCACCCAGGTGACGGTGATTTCCCTTTGATCTTTACTGTTATCTAATTTTAAGGACGTGTTGAATGAATGCCAACATGTTTTACTTTTTAAGACAAAAGACATGTCCAGAGTAGAAGTGTGGCATGAAAGAGTGAGGTCTTCTATTTGTTTATCTTATGTGGAATATTATCACTTTTTAAATAATGTTTCAGGTCTATTTGAAAAATTAGGGGGGAGGGCACATCTGATGAAAACAAATGACAACAACCACATTATTGTAAATGGTTGCCTTTTCAATCCACACAGTTCCCCTAACTTTTCGTTGAACACAGACCAATCTGCTACAGAACACGACTAAGTAGTAACAGAGTACCACTCGGCCCCATCCCGGTAACACTGTTACTTTGACGCCCGCACACTTGTGCGATCCTCTGTGTACGCATCAGGCACCCTGTCAAATACTGTCATCAGAATCTTCTGCAGTGAAACCTACCAGCAACACTGTTCCGTTTAAAACTGCATTTTTAACAGAGAGAACGCAGACTTTTGCTTCCTTTCTATAGGGATTATATCATTGCTTGAACTGTGCCAGTAATTTCAATTTTATGTAAAAAATATATACATGTGAAGAAAGAGGAGGGAAAAAGGAACTGTGGGGCCAGGGGTGTGTGGGATGGGCAGAGGGGGACACACAACTGTAATGGAATAATAGTAAACATGACTTAAAATAAAAAAGGAAATTTCAAAGGGAAGACATGTTACCAGAAAAGAAACAATGAATTTCCCTTTGCTTCCCTCACATGTGCGAACCTTAGACCCTAAGGCTTAACATTCAGGAAGCCTAAACAAAGGCAGACGTGCACAGTCACATTTAAAAACAGGAGATTTGTGCCCTGGCTGGTGTAGCTCGGTGGACTGAGCACGAGCCTGCGAACCACACAATCACGGTTTGATTCCCAGTCAGGGCACGTGCCTGGGTTGCAGGCCAGTTCCCAGCAGGGGACTCACGAGGGGCAACCATACATTGATATTTCTCTCCTTCTCTCCTTCCCTTCCCCTCTAAAGATAAATGAATAAATAAATAACAATATAAAATATAAAAACAGGAGATCTGTGAAAGGAAAACATTTTGCCTTTGACCGAAACAAGTGCCTGGCAGTTCACCTGGTGGTGTGATCAATTAGTCCTGGATCAGTTGCAGCAAAGGGCATCTCAGATAGCAGAAGGATAATTATTAGAAGTGTCCTTTCAGATAAATGAGTTAGGTTACCCATTACCCTGGGTTTGGCTTGTATGACTTCTTAAAACAATATTTTATTGAAGAGTAGGGGAGAAACAAAGACTGAAAAATAGAACTATCCCAAGTGTTTGAAATAAATTTCAAATCTGTCATAGCTCATGCATGAGAAATCAAGTATTAGATGTATACACTACAGAAGAATTTTAAATAAATTATATTAACCATCTGCTTTGTATTACTTGTGTGTGCCTTTGTGCATTCAGTTTCCTTCTTTCCCTAAAATGTCAAGCCCCATTGTGAAAGGTGTGGTTAAAATTCAACGCCAACTTCCCAGGTGTTAGAGAGCCCTTGCTGATACTGTTTTAATGGTGCCTGTGAAATCTTTTTGAGATTTAATGGATTTAAAAAGGTAAATACCGTTATATTATAAAAATAAATCTGTAGCCTTCATAAGTTCTTTATCTATTAAGACAAGAGTCATAAAATTGGAGGATTGCATAAATACTTCCTGAGAATTTCTTTGCACCTTTTTGAACAACCGTATTCTCAGGATTAACAAGAACAAAACCATGCCCTTAATAATTCATTGTGTGAACTCTGAAATTTGCATCAGGAAGGCTGTTGTTGACAGAGATGAAGGCACCACAATGTCTATTGTTTATGGAAAGTAAGATGCTGTGGAAAGAAATGGTGAGGGACGGCTGGATGGGAACATGGATATTCTAGAAAAAGGTAATTTTCTTTAGGTGCCTTTGGATATTGATTTTTTAAGTACTTTTGCTTTTAAAAATCCTGGCTGTATTGAGGTGTACTTGGCATTTAAAATGTCAAATTTGATAATAGGTGACATACATCTAGGAAACCATCACTACAGTCAAAATCATGAATGCGATCATCACACCCCAAAGTTACCTATGTGGCTCTGTAACACATTGCTCCTTCCCCACTGTATGAGACGTACTCCTTTTTTAAAAAATCATGTTATTGAAGTATAATTGACATACAAAGAGCTATGAATTTATTAAAGGACACACATGAATGGGACAACATCTTGTGTTCATGGGTCAGAAAATGAACATTATTAAAATCATCCATATCATTCAAAGCTGCACATTCCATGCAATCCCTCTTAAAATTCCATTGACATTTTTTTTACAGAAATAGATAAAAATTCTTTAAGTCCATTTGGAACCACAAAAGACCCCAAATAGCCAAAAACATTTGAGAAAGAAGAATAAATACAGAGATGTTATACTTTCTGGTTTTAAAATATATTACAAAGCCACAGTAATCAAAACAGTATGGTACAGGCATGAAACAGACTTATGGACCAATGATACTAAACAGAGGGCTGGGAAATACTCCCACCCATATAGAATCTACTAATCTTCAACAAGAGTGTCAAGACTATACCATGGGGAGAGGATGGTCTGGCCAACACACGGTGGTGGCAAAGCTGGATATCCACAGCAAAAGAATGAAGTTGCCCCCTTGTCTCACATAATAGACAAAAATCAACTAAAAATGTGCTAAAGATTTAAGTATTACGACCTGGCATTGTAAAGCTCCTTGAAGAAAACACAAGGATGAATAGACAAGCGGTATAAGATCAATATCTGAAAAGGTACCTGAAATAGTAAATCATGCAAGTCGTTAGCTTCAAAAATAACATTAAGAAGAAAATTGATCATTGAAAAATAAGTATGTTACATTTATATTTTGCCTGGAATGCCTAGCATGTAGACCAAATTGTTGCTAGAGCAGTGACCTTTGAAATCTTCAATGACTTACTAGAAACCGGAAATTCAACCTCCAGGTTTCTGTATGGAGCTTGCTCAAGGACGCATGTCAGTCTCTGAGCAGAAGGTCAGAGTGCTCTGCCCTGAAGTAGGAGTTTTCATTATTTCCTTACGAACTATGACGTTTTCCAAGTGCCATTATTGGAGAGCGCCAGAGTGGTTTTTTATTCTTTCTTCTTGATGTATACTATGAACTATATTGCATGGAATACATATGAAATAAGTTTATATTGTGGCAGGTAATAAGCAGTGATATATAATAGTGATATAACAGAATTATTTTTTCCTTAAAGAATTCAAAGGCAAATTGAGGTCTGTCCTAAGTGACCTAAGAATATAGATTACATCTGTGTTATCAACCACATTTCCCGCATTAAAATCTCTCACACTTAATTTTCTTGTGGCATCTGAAGCACACAGCAACTCAATGACATTCATATGTGGTCTTAAAATAAATAGAAATCAATAAGGTATGCTGTGTAAATTGGACTAATTAAGTAAGCACAGATAATTTTCCCACCAATGTGAAAATGCCTTTGAACTGTTTAATTTTTTAAATGAAAATTTCATTAATTTGGTAGTTAATGGAAAGTTCTTAGTAGACTCTATTGATTTTAAAGTGTGTTATTCTGATCTTGACTCAGGACAAGGGTTAGAAAGCAGCTTCTTTTCATCAGGTGCACATATAGTCCAGTCCAAAAACAAGTAGCAGAAATAGCCCCACACTGTCTCACTTGACCTGGCATTTTCAGTTTCTAAGATCTCAGACGTCCCTTTAGTTCACAAGCATTTAATATTTGCTACATTATATCTTATGCAGGTTAATTTATTCATCATCAACACTAGGGTTTTGGGAAGTGTATGGTGAAAAACAACATATACCAAGACAGACCAACAAAAACTATACAAAATGAAGCACAGGGAGAAAAAGAAGATTCAGGGACCGGTCTCTAAAAAGCAAACATTCTGTCAGGCAAGCAGTGACAGCTGCCAGGGGCACCGCGTCTCTCTGT
Source organism: Sturnira hondurensis (assembly GCF_014824575.4). Taxonomy (NCBI): domain Eukaryota; kingdom Metazoa; phylum Chordata; class Mammalia; order Chiroptera; family Phyllostomidae; genus Sturnira; species Sturnira hondurensis. The sequence continues at coordinate 11,919,491 of NW_028091156.1, forward strand.
CCTGTTCTTTTGGCCAAATCGTCACAATTTCTGCCCAGGTCGAGGAAGATGAGAATCACCAATGTTACACTGCATAAGAGCAGAAGGGACAAGAGTTATCATTGCAGCCATCTTTGCAAAATGCAATCTGTCACATAAATATTTATTGAGTTTCCAGCATGAGAAATTGCTGTATGCCTTAGGGTACATGGTCCCTGAACTGACTAGCCACCTGGAATGAAGTTCAGCAACGAAAATTCAAATAACATCATACCAGGTAGGATGTGCCAAATCCCATCAGCAAAGGACAGAATGTTGTGAAGCTTCAAAGGAAATAACTAACATTTTCAGGGGAAGAAGTTGAAAAATAATGCAAGCAACAGATAGAATGTGAGATGATCCTATAACGAAAGTTGAGATTTTTGCAGGTGAAAAAAATTGGGAAAGAACATACTAACTAGTGGACATTCTGTGGAAAGACCCATGTGTATAGAAGAATGCCGGGAACTTCGAAAATGGACAATTCTGTGGATATTCTAGGGCGGAGGGAAGAACACATTAATTTGAGTACCGCCAATACATCAGCAGTATGCTAGGTGTTTTAAGTAACTTAACTCACATGGCCACAGCAAGCCAGACTAAATCTGCGCTCATCCCTCTTACTCTGTGCACAACAAGGTGTCAGTACAAACAAAGGAAGTGGGGTTTTCTGAGTTTCAAAAACTCGCCCAGCACCGAGTAGAGATTTTTGGGGTCCATGTTCCAGACATTTCCCCAGCTGCCTGTCTGTGAATAAATCGGATTTGGTATTTAGTGAAGATTCATAAAAGGGCAGAGATGGTAACATAAAATGATTTCAATTGTGCTTCAGAATAATTTGCGTGACTTCAAAGGAGAACTCAAAGAAGGCAGGGAGACCAGTCAGGGGGGCATTACAAACGATTTCAAGATATGTGAGACCTTCCATGGTGGCCAGTCCGACAGAATAGAAAACAGAGAACAGACTGAAAGTGCTTCAGTCTGAACAGAAAGGCCTGACAACCAACCGCCCACGTGTACGTGAGATTTGTGGGGAGTAGAGACTGCACAGTTAAACCAGACTAAGAGGGGTTGGTACAGATTTACGCAGAAAGGAGACGTGGGGGATACATTTGGTCTTTGAGAGATTCCTAACTTTTTTTTAAAGATCAACTGTAAATATAGCAACAAACACCCACATTTTCAAATGAGAGACATAATGTCCCCTCAGAAAAGGTGTAAGCGGTAGCCTGGACTAGAAAGAGAAGAATAAAAACCTTTGGAACACTCTGAAAACATGGCCACCGAGGACATGCGAGAGGCAGGTGGGGTTCACGTGGGAGCTGGCACGCTGCTGCAGGGCCTGCGAGGCGTTCTGAGTGTTTAGACACGAGCCAGCTCCAAGGCCCTCGACACCATCTCGCCGTTTCCCATCCCAGCAGAGGCCCTTCATAACTGAAATATTAAAAAGTGAGCCGTTTGTCACACTTCCAAAATTTTACTAGTCTATTTCTCTCAAAGAATGACCCAGTATTTTTGTGGCAGACAGATGGTCATTTTTTCAGTGTGACGCCCGCCTGCACTTACTGAGAAATGAAATGAATGGGGTAACGTCTCCCTCAGATTTATCTGTGTGGCTTCTTCCCTTGTGAGCCATCAATTCATAAAGTAAGTCTGTGTTTCTGTGGAAATTTTAATTAACATCAATATTATATATTAGTTTAATTTTATCTTTACAGCTCTCCTGAGATGCTATTGTATTTTATTATTAAAAAGAATTAAATAATTGTGAAGACTGCTACAAGGAGGCAAGAATTAATATCTCTAAAGTCTTATAGTGATTTCCAAGTCAGCACAGGTATTAGAACATCTAGATTCCCTAAATCTAGAACTGATACTCTTTCTCCTAAATTTTAGTGTCATTTTGGTCAGTAATAAGAAAAATGTCCCATTTAGCTAAATAACATCCTGTGTCATGTCTATGGCCAATGTATTTATAGGCAACAATGTGGTAAGGACTAAAAAACAAGTTATGAAAGACAGAGAGACTATGGACATGACCTGGAGTAGAGGAAAGTAGAGAGAGTTACAATTACACACTCTCCTGATTTGAATTGCACCCAGAATCAGAATTTTTCTCTTTCTGAAGAAATTAATGGAGCAGTTACAAAATTTGGATGTCTACAGGTTAAGTCTTAATATTGCATCCATATTACTTTTCAGATTTTGAGAGTTGAACTAAAGCTATATAAAAGAATTCCTTGCTCTTACAAAATGCATGTGAAATTATTTAGAGATAAGACATCAAGTCTGCAACGTACTCAAATATTACAGATGAAAGCACTTGCACATGTATACACAGAGAGAGAGAGAGGAAAGGAGAATACTGAATCAAATCAGAGGAAATGTTAACTTTGGGGGAATGTTAAAAAGTAATGTGAACTCTTGTTCATTTTTATTTTGCTCAAGTTTGAATTTATGAGAGCAACACAAGCGACATGACTCACATTGAACAAAAAGAGAACTGCGCTGGAGAAAAAGCGTGTTATATAGGATAGTACATTACAAAAGCACACACTGAGTGGGTGGCGTCTAGTGTGCAAATGCCACCCCAGAAGTTTTTGTTAATATTAACCAAAATGTGGAAAGAGACAGGAATCAGACACGTTCAAGTTAGGTGAAATCTGCAAATCACCACGCACCTTCTAGCCCCTCCAGCATCCTGAACAAACATATCTCCAATAAGATTCAGTCGAATCATATTTCTCAGTGCTTCAGGCACAAAGCCACATGGAAATATTTAGTATCTTTTTGTTTAGTAGAAGTATTTTAGATAGGAGTCAATAGTACCTTCTTTGGATGTCTTATTGAAAATAATTACCCTTATAAGGAAATAATAGTTACGTGAGTGGTGAGGGGGGTGGTCCTAAGCAGTTCTGTGCCAGAACTGCTTTAGTTCTCAACAGAACATGGGCAGACCGAACCCAACAGTGACCACCTGTCATGCCCAGGTGAGATTCGTACCTGGAATGCAAGGTTGGTTCAATGTAAAAAAGTCAAGTGGTGGGAGGTACCACATTAACAAAATGAAGACCAGAAGCCACATTATCACTTCAATCTTCAGTTGATGCAGAAAAAGCACTTGACAAAATTCAACCATCTTTGATGAGAAAAACATTCAACAAACTCGCCAGAGAAGGGAACAACCTCCATGTAATAGCAGCCACATACGAAAAAGCCTACAGCTCATGTCCCACTCCATGGGGAGTGACCAAGAGCTTTTTCTCGAAGGTCAGGGACAGGGCAAGGAGGCCCAGTCTCACCACTGCGATTTGGAGCAATCAGACTCAGGGGAAAGACAGAAGAAACGTTGTGGGGACGTTGTTCCGGGAGACACTGCTGTGGCTGCTGTGGGGAAGGGCGGCTGGGACCATTCCCACAGCAGCAGGTAGTGAACGGAAGTGAGGTGGGAAGAGTGAGCCCCCACTTCCCATCTCCCCCCGGCAGCGTGTCCTGGTGGACTCATGCCCCAGAAGGAGAGCAGAAATGGGGCTGACAGGGTTCCAGTCCCAGCACCACAGGGGTGGCATTAGGTCTGAGAGACAAAGGCTTGGTGACCACCAGCACGGCACACATCGCTTACAGCGCACAGCACGCACCTGAGCCCCTGAGCCCAGACAAGGCTCACTCGTAGCTGTGTGCAATTACCTGGGTGTGCATGTGTGTATGTTTGTGTATGGTGTGTCACACGTACACACACACATGTGACTTGTGTATGTGTATTTAGTACAAAGACTCTTCAAGGGTGTCACTAAAAAGTCTTTGTGCTTCAACCATCTTTGACATGAACTTGCTTTTGATGCCAGGCCTGTGGACTCACTGTGACTTAGTCGTCAGCACCGCGTCTTTGCCTTCAGTGATCTAATTCCACATTTGAACAATCGCGGTCTGCTGTGTTGTAGCACCTGGGAACCTTACCCACGGCAGCCACGTACCCTATTGGCCTCAGTGAAAGGAAAATGCATGCCACTGCGTTGTGAGAGGAAATGGTTGGCAAATCTGCCGTCTGTCAATGTTTTCCTGGGGACAGACGCTTCTCTCTCCTGCTTCTTCACCTGGGGGCGGGAGACTCATAAACATCGTTTTCCAGGATGGTGGTTTTACCCTTGATTCCCCTGGCACTGGCATTGGGAAATCCATTTGTCTGTCTTAAATCATGCAAATGATTTTTTTAAATCTTCTACTGTGTGCCCTTCGTCAAGCTTAAATAAGCTTCCCTTTTTTTAAATATAAATTACATTTCCATTCACTGAAATAGGAATAAAACGCAAACATTCCTGTGCACATAATAAAGCCATTCATACAACTGCAAGGGAAACAATTATACATTTAAGTGATTTGATCCCTATTATTCCACAGCAGCTTAAGTCTTGAAAGGCAAGAAGCCATCTGAATGCTCCGGAAAGTTTGCCCAAGGCAAAGAAGACACAACAAAATCCCCCAACAAGTGAGTCATTAAATTGAGAGCCCTCCAGTTTGATTGGGAACCTCAGATTGACACAGGGTTGCAGAACTAGGTGGGCAAAACTGGGGGCACATTGCATGTCCCTCCAGAATGGGGGGGTGCATGCCCACACTCCGAGTTGTAAAGCGGCCCCAGGAACACCAGTGTGGCTCCAGAGCATTGCTTCTGGTCACGTCCAGTGCATGCGAGGCACTGGGAGGGACATAGACTAAGAGGATAAATCTGCTGCTGCTGGTAACATTATTCATGCGAAGGTGGATAATAAATAAATAGTCCTAAGCACAGTGAGATGCTCCACAGAACTCTTTTTATCACATTTTTTGGCTATTGCACCAACAGCGAGGAAGCCACAGATGGGAAGTGGGAGGCTGCCATGATTGGATTCTGTGGGGGGAACAAAGCAAGTCAACTTCAACATCTGCTCCGTCCAGAAAGACAGAGGCTCAAGGACCACACGAGGGCCANTCTGCTGCTGCTGGTAACATTATTCATGCGAAGGTGGATAATAAATAAATAGTCCTAAGCACAGTGAGATGCTCCACAGAACTCTTTTTATCACATTTTTTGGCTATTGCACCAACAGCGAGGAAGCCACAGATGGGAAGTGGGAGGCTGCCATGATTGGATTCTGTGGGGGGAACAAAGCAAGTCAACTTCAACATCTGCTCCATCCAGAAAGACGGAGGCTTGAGGACCACAAGAGGGCCAGTCCTGTAGGACTGGCTGGTCCTTTGTCCCTATTCCTGTCTCCAGCTCAGTCCCCGGAAGGGAAGAGACCCTGTGGGTAATGAGTTGGGACACACAGTGCCATGTCTTGCTTAGTCTGTGAAATGCCCACCGTTCCACCAGTCAGTCACTTCCAGTTCCACACGCCCCAGCACTTTGAACTTAACCCCTCTCCAAACATCATGGAAAGTGTACTCACCAGTCAGCTTCCTGCATAATTAACTATCACACCCTTACGACAAGGAGGCAGGTGTTTTTTATCGGTTTGTCTCGGGAGCTCTCATCAGTGAGGCAGGAGGGAAATCAGAGAGAAGTGGAGTCCCGAAAGCCAATGAAAAATAGATTTTTGAAAGGAGAAAAGTGATCCATTGCTTGAATGCTGCTGATCGATTAATGAGGATGAGGACACAAAACTGATCATTGGACTTGGGATTACGGAGACTTTGGGTGAGGTGGAGAGACGGAGTTGTCGCGTGGCGAAGGCATCTTACTAGTGACCTGCAGGCTGTTGTGCGTGTTGTTTAAGCTGCTGCGTATTTATCAAGTGCCTGGGATGCTAAGCTGATGGGAGCCATTGTTAGCAATAGTTTTACATCATCGGTTTCACTGGAGTCTAAAGAATTAAACTCTGGAAAAAGTGCACGCCGAGAGCTCTGGAAGTGGGGCATGCGTACGTGTGTCTCTGTGAGGAGTGTTATGTACAGGACAGGGGAGACGTGAGTTAGTAGCTGGAGCAGATATTAAGCCAGGAGAGTGTTCTGATTTTTAACAGAAGAACAATAACAAGGGCATGTATGCTAATGGGCGTGCTTTGGTACACAGAAAAACCATTTTTCAGTGCAGGAGAAAGTTAGCAGAGTCACTCAAATGGTGTCCTTCAGAGGAAAGGTATTTTTAAAAGCCATGAAAACTGGCGCAGAGGTGGGCAGATTGCTCTTGGAAGTATAAACAGGTTTCTGTGACAGCAGAAGGCAGGGCCGAGACCCCACCCCCTAGGACTGGTAGGTACGGGCACACGCACATGGTGGGAAGGCTGCTGGGGTCGTGCTCTGGCATGTTCTCACCGGCACAGTGAGCTGCAGTGAGAATCGCAGCTGATGAGGAAGGAGTGGGTGGAGATTCGAGCAGAGAGCAGGAGACTCGAAGCCCAGGGCCGTGGGGGAGGTGGTGTGTCCCGGAGGAGGGAGGGGACAGTGTGAGGATTGCCAGGTGGCCTCAGAGGCCCAGTTCCAATTCAGGGTTATGGTTCCACGTGCTGCCAGCAAGTGGACGTCCGTGTTGCCCTCCTGCCGCGCTCCACCCCACAGCTGCCGCTGCAGACACATCCTAAGTCTGGAGTAAAACACTGGGCCGTGGATTTGGCACAAATGCAGAAGGGAGATGAAGGAGTTGTACCTGGGCGCAAAGGTGTGGTTTCGATGGCGACCCGTGGATTGGGGGGGTTCCAGGGTCAGCGAGTCCAGGAGGGAAATGCGGGTAGGAGCAGGAGGTCCTGGTCCAGCTCGATCTAAGGCCAGACAGACCTGTGAGTTCAGGAGATTAAATTCCTCTCCTCTTTCTTATCCCCTGTTCCACGTGCACTGTGACTGTCCCCTCCCATTCCTCCTCCAGCAACTCCCTCTGTGGTGGCTCCGTAGGTCAGGTGACTGCCCCTTCAAGCCCCTTCTTGCAGCCCGGCACTTCTTACCCGCTGAAGTCGCTGAATTATCCATGGGACTCGGCATAAGAGGCTTACTTTGTGGGGGCCCTGGGTGCCAAACCTGGGGCGGAACACAAGCATCCGACAGTGTTTTGGGTAGTTGCATGGACTGTGTGTGATGAAATCAACAAGCCGGCCCCTTGGGGTGGTAGCCCGAATAGTGGCCCCCAGATGTCCCCATCGTGATTCCCGGATCCAGTGGTGATGCCACCTTACCTGGCAAAAGGGACTTTGCAGATGTGATCTGAACGTAAGATAGGGAGATTGTCTGGAATTGTCTGGGTGGGTTCTATGGCATCAGAAATGAGTTCCTGAGATGGAGAAAGAGGTGCCTCAGGGAAGGAACCGGAACTGGACTGACGGACTTGAGGACGGAGGAAAAGGCTGCTGGTCAGACACCCAGGCAGCCCCCAGACACTAGCGAGGGCAAGGTGATGCACTCCCCCAAGAACTGCGAGGAGGGCACATGCCCAGATTTTAGCACACGCCCGGATTTTAGCCTCTGAAGACTCATTCCGGACCTCTGGCCTCCAGACCTAAGATAACAAATGTGTATTCTTCCGATAATCCAATAAGCTTGAGGTAATTGGCTACAGCACCAGGAGCTAATAGGCATGGTAATTAAACTGATTATTCCCTTGGATTGTAAACAGCACATTTTCTACATCAGCAAAGGGGCGGAAACCATTTCTCCTCCCAAGGGCTGCATTTCCAACCTCAGTCCCTATAAGCACTGAGATGGCTTTCTTCCACTTTCTAGTGCCCTATCATTAAGTCTTCCAGATAAAGAATTAAGTGGATTCCATTAAACTGACAGGTATCTGTGACCCGCACATCTTCCTGCCACAGGCGGTGATACAGTGAAGAAGGGGCAACAGGAGCCCTGGCCTCTGGATGGCTCCGTGGAAGCTGGGTATCCTGTGGGATGAGATCCCTCGCTCATCCACATTCTAGCAATGCCCTTCCCTCCGTCCTCAATGTCTTCTGTGGCTTAGTCTCCAAAACAATTTGGCAAATAACACACAGGTAGAATCAAATTGGAGAAAGTAGTGGCCACCGGCTAATACCTTTTTGCACAGTCAGTTGTGAAAGTGACTTACAGTGACAACCTGTATTATGCACATGCAACCCTTTAAGCCTTCTGGACATATCATGAACTGTGCGGCAATGGGTGTTTTATTTTTGACGCAGCTAAATGCACCCGCAGCCTGATGGCTCTCATAAGTAATAATCCAGATTGCCTATCACAGGAAAGTGCCGGAGTTATTCAGGGAGGAAAAACTAACCCAATAACCCAAGATGTCACCGTTTTTTGCAGGACAAAGGGAACCTGACAGCAAGAATAATGGGATGAGATAAGCCACACACTTGAAATCTTCTATTTCATGTATTAAAAAAACCTTCATGAAACTGTTTCTGCACATCTATAGGTTTGCTGGAATAGAATTCACACAAACTGCGTACATGGTCTCCCAGAGAGCCAAATGTCCTTGGAAAGAATGCAGGCCCCACAGAGCGATGCGGTTCCGACCCCACGGGCTTCTCCTTTCTGCCCATCCCTCCGAACACAGCCTGTCTAGAGCCTGCCGTCCCTCCCTTACTTGACCCCTGCCAGAAGATGGTCTCCGTGTATGCCTTAATTTATTCAACAGATACCAGCTGTTTCGTTATCATTATTATTATGCAGCTTAAACAAAAATCTGCCTTCCTTACTTTTGACCTGGGACTTCTGTTCCTTTGTGACTTCAAAACAAAAGACATTTTCAAGTCCTTTCATTTTCTTTGTTCTTTTTACCTAATCTTTTAAAAATTTAATTATTGTTCAAGTACAGTTTTCTGTCTTTTACTCCCATCCCAGCCCACCCACCCTCAGTGCTCCCCACCTCCCCTCCATTTCCACCCCCCTTAGTTTTAGTCCATGTGTCCTTTATACCAGTTCCTGTGAATCCTTCCCCTTTTCCCCTGAAATCCTCTCCCCTCTCCCCTCTGGTCCCTGTCAGCCTGTTCTCTATTTCAGTGTCTTTGGTTATATTTTGCTTGCTTGTTTGTTTTGTTGCAAGTCCTTTCATTTTCTAATTTGTAGTAGGTCCGCAACTTATCTTCTTTTTCCCAGTAATCCCTAATAATTTCTGAATTTTGTAATTATTGCTGCAGGGGGAGCAACCATGTGATGGAGGAACGTACAGCTTTGGGTGACGCCCTCTATTCTTCTTCTTTCTCATCCACTTCAGGCAAAGTTGCCTATTGTTCTGAACTGCACTATCCTGCTTTATATATTCTTTTTATTATTTTTTATTTATTTATCTTTAGAGGGTAAGGGAAGGAGAGAAGGAGAGAGATATCAATGTATGGTTGCCTCTTGTGCGTCCCCTGCTGGGAATTAGCCAGCAACCAAGGCATGGCCCTGACTGGGAATTGAACCATGATCCTCTAGTTCACAGGTCCGTGCTCAACCCACTGAGCTACACCAGCCAGGGCTATTCTGTTGATATCAATAATTTCTGCTAGGAGAAACAACCACCTGGGCTGTCCAGAGCAAACCAATAGGACACAGGGGGATGAAGCCATCTACTTCCATGGCTGACACGTTGGTTGGGATGGAGTTTCTCTTGTGTTCATGGATGTTCAGCTATTGAACAACAAAGCCTAGAGCAGGCTCAGTCGCTCTCTGCACCCAGTCTAAAATGCATCTTGCTTTATCTCCAATGCCACTGATAAAATGCACATAAAACATCTAAAACATTTTAGAACAGAAACTCATGAGGTATGGATTTAAACATGAAACAAGACAAACTTAACATGTTGGAAAATAATAAAATATGCTGCTGCCGATGTGCGTATGTTGGATTTAAATTTGTTTGACAGTGTTTTGAGAAGAAACCTGAAGGGAAAACCTCTGTTTTCACTCATCTTTATAAAACACTGACTACTTGGCATGAGTGAAATGAATCTTACATTCTGAGCGAAGGAGGCCACAAAGAAAAGGAAGACAAAGTGAGCATGAAGTTTAAGAGATGGTGATGAATAGTGAACAATGAAAATTAAATGATGACAATACTCTTTGGCTGAGGAGTGAATCTGTGTTGTGCCCTGCTAATTCCTTCCGAGTTCCCTAAGGGAAATGTCTGCCCAGAAAGAGAAGCAGGAAAGTCATCTTTTGTCATCAATTGGGACTTTGGTGTCACACCCCCAAAGCAGAATTTCTGGGAGTTATCCCCAAAATACCACATATCCTCTAAGCTGTGTATTCAACACTAAGACAATGAAATGAGCAACCAACACGCTCCCCCCACCTACCCTGCCCCAGACCTTCCAGCCTAGTGGGAAAGAAACGGGTTGGACAAATGCCTTAGGAGCAGTGACTGATGATTCCGTTATCAGTGCTGTGTCCAGTGCTGTGGACGGGGCATGTGGGGGTGGCTAACGGGGGACCGAATTCGCTGGGGAGCACCGAGAAGGGGCCCACAACTACGTGGAGACTTGGAGGGTGAATGCAGTTAGCAAGATGGAGACAGGGATGAAGAGGAGACGATCTCTAGTTCAAGGTCTGGACTTGAACTTTCATAAATCGAGCAGAAAGAACAAAGTAAAAGTGACAGAAGAAAAGCCTTCAGAGGTAGGCACGGGTGGAGTCATTGTGACCTCCCACAGCCCTTTGTGGTTTTTAGATTTATGTGTAGGAGACAGAGATATGTTGCCCTTGAACGTGATAGGATGTGCTCTGCCCTTCATAAAGAAGATACTTTCCTGGCTGGCATGCGAAGAATGGTTTGGTTGGGAAAAGAATGCATGGGAGTGGAGAGAACTAAGCATCTAGTGGTGGGGTCTGAGCCAGCTGCTGAATTTCCTTACCCAGCCAGCTGGTAAGGGTAGCAAAGAAGCCCGCATTGCCCCCCGCAAGCCACACACTGCCCCAAAACTAAACCCCCAAACCTAAATCCAAGGCGACCTGACGTATGAAGAATGTAGCAGCAACTGATGAGAGTGTTTCCTGTGGAATGGTCTGCTGCTTTGCATCATGTTGTGGTCGGCCAGGTTCAAGGGTGAGTTTGAGTTGGCACAACCTGACATTCGAGTTGCTCGCCTTGGCCTGAAAATCAAAACTGGAACATCTGGCCACGATAGGATACAGTGGCATGAAACCTACCACCCCAAGGCTATGTGGCTCTGGGGTTTTTCACACGCACAATAATTAGCATATTCCATGAAGCTTTTCTGTGTTCAAGGACTATTTTAAATCTTCTCACTGAGCAGGGCGTTACTCAGTCATATTATTATTTTTTTAAAAGATTTTATTTATTTATTTATCTTTAGAGGGGAAGGAGAGAAACATCAATGTATGGTTGCCTTTTGTCCATCCCCTGCTGGGAGTTGGCCTGCAGGGAACTGGCCTGCAACCCAGGCATGTGCCCTGATTGGGAATTGAACCGCGATCCTCTGGTTCGCAGGCCCGCGCTCAATCCACTGAGCTACGCCAGCCAGGGCTTCAGTCATATTAAATAAACCACAAACTCTGTCTCTCTGTGGATGAGTCTTTCCCGTTACACTTTTTACACTTATGGTAAATTTCCCATAAAATAAAAATTGTTATCTTGTCTAGCCATGAGGTTCTAAAATATTTTAAAAGTTTCATGATATACTTCCATAAACACTTCCTAGAATATTTTATAAGTTCATAGGTAGAAAATATCATTTATTTGTTTATTTATTTATTTATTTATGTTGTCCAATTACAGTTGTCCCAATGTTCCCCCTTGGTTCTCCCCCACTCCGCCCATGCCCCTCAGGTCAATCGCCATCCTGTTTTCCACATCGTGGGTGCTTTACACATGTTCCTTGATGACTCCTTTCCACTATTATCCTCCTATGCCTCCCCTCTGGTTACTGTTAATTTGTTCTTTATTTCCATGTCCCTGATTTTATTTTGCTTGCTTATTTGTTTTGTTGACTAGGTTCCACTTATAGGTGAAGTCATGTGGTATTTGTCTTTTACTGCGTGGCTTATTTCACTTAGCAAAATGCTCTCCAGTTCCAGCCATGCTGTGGCAAATGGTAGGAGTTCCTTCTTTCTTTCTGCTGCATAGTATTCCATCACATACAGGTAAAAATATTTTTCATTTTAAATGAGTTCTTATATATAACACATGATAAATAACTTTTTCTTTGTACAAATGTAACTTTTAAAAAAAGTATTAGTTCTTAAAGTATTATGTTAGCTTTGGAGAATGCAATAAGATCTTTCTTCATAACAGTAACTTTTGGGAAATGTAAATAATGCACACCCAGTTTTTCAAAGGACAGTGATGTGCTTGTCTCACACAGCAGACTGCTCACAGAAAGCTCTCTGCTGACCAAACCCATCCTTGGTTAGTTGGCAATGGAAAATTGTTTTGCATTTGGCCACAAGATGGTGATATCACAAAGCAAATCCAAAAGTAAACCAAATTAGGTCTATTCCAAATTATTTGTACTTGTGTTTCTTTCCAAGCTGAGCCTTTAAAGATAACAATTGTTATCAGTGAGGGCATTCCCCTGACTTATTTTGCATTTCAAGGTCTGTTCCCTATTTGTGTTTTGGGGGTTTTGTCCTTCACACCAAGTGCGGACTGACTGGCTCTCGAAGAAGGTTAGTTAGTTCAGTCCATTTGCAGTTGCCAACCTGTTCTTTGCTTCTTCTTGTAGCAGGGGGTGGAAACCATTACCATCTGGGGATCTGGTCAGTTTATATCTGCACTGGTGTTTAATGTCAGCCTAGCTTACAAGTATCAAGTAAGAAGTGGGAGAGAAAGGGAAGACACAGAGCTATGTCCCGGTGATCCCAGGTCACTAGAGAAAAACCACGTGACATGTTTGAAAAACTGAAAGTAGTTTGATGTGAGTGAAGCACAGAGAACAGGAGGCCTGTTGAGTGTCCTGTGTCATCTGAGAGTAATGAGAGAAGCTGCCTTTTCCAATGATAGTGTTAACTCAGAATCAGCGCCACTGTTTGAAGAAACTTGCTGATCAAAATTTAGAGAGAGGAGCGGATGAGGGCAAGTTCATGGCAGCAGCCTAGGTCTAGGCTGGCGCGTGAGTTGCCTGGTTGGGGGGACAGTGGTGAGAAGAGAGGGTTGTGACAGTCATTCAAAGACAGAAATAGCAGGACTGAGAAGTTAACAGCTGTGAAGCAGGAGGGATGAAGGGGAAGAGAAAGATCAGAGGGGCTCAGGGCTACCCTGGGGTGTGCGAACACCTCTCCTCTATCTCATGTGACAGAAGAACCTCGTGTTTACGCCCTGTGAGCCAATGGCAGTTCAGTGTCGTGGTGGAGGGTAGGCATCGTCAGCTGAATGCATGTTTGATCATTCTCAGTGGAGACTGACTCTGAGTTTCTGAGTCTTCCCATCAACCATGTCTAGTTTCTGACCACATGAAACCACTATATCAGCATTTGGAGGTGGCCCAAAGTGCTTCCATTTTCTCCTACAAAAGCCATGTCTGAAGTTATTCCCCAGGTACCCAGGCCACCAGTGGTTCTCTGCTGCTCAGAGCCTCTGCAAGAAAGTTGGGGGGAGTGCTGACTCCGCACCCTGAATCCCTCCGGCAGAGCCCTCTGGGACTTCAGTGAGGTTAGGGAGGAACCGACAGAAACACACCACAGGGTTCCTGGGTCGGGCAGTGGATGCCGGGTGACCACCCACCTCTCCACGCAGCCCCACGGCTCCCCCATGTAGCTTCTGGGCATCTGGGGCCAAGTTGTCGCCACCGTAAGGGTGAGTGGCGTGACCCCAGGGGGGATGCAGGATGTGGTAATTATAGCACAGAGGAGTCTGGAAAAGTGGTCAGTTCTGTGTCCGCAGAACAAATCCCTTACCCATGACCGCCATCTGTATCCTGAGGTCGACTCTGTGTTGATATTGGAAGAATTACAGAGACACGGTTGATTTTGGTCTCAGATGAAAATTCTCTTCTAAGGGGCAAAAACATGTTCAGTGGCTTCACTGAGTCGCTTCAATGTTGTATGACTTCTGTAGTTGCTTTGGTGGCTATTTTGTATAAAAACGTAAACAGAAGGAGGGGGTTGACGAATATGGAAACGTGTCTGGGAAGTGTGATTCTATTAACATAGAAAAATTGCTTTCAAGGTCCAAGTACTTATTCAAGTATATTATCTCTTCAATATCTTTCCATAGTGGCTTTTCAAATACTGAGCTCTCTCTTGCAGAGTCTTAATAATTCACTTTTAATAGTTATGCATGACACAAGTATATCATCAACATCTCAGCTACCTAAAGAAAAAATAGTAGCATGACCTCAAAATAGCTCAACATAAAATCAATGTATGAAGTGATTGTAACTTTTCATACCACCTAATAAATGTTAAAATCATATGGATAAATAGAGATTTTTCAACAGGCAGATTTCTTTTATAAAAATATGTACCCTGAAATACTTACATTTCAAAGTGATCAAAGAGCCGTCCTTTTTGCCGCTAATCGGGCTTGCCATCTGTGATGTCTGTGGGACACGTGGAGGGAGCTGATTACCTGGTTCCAAGTTCAAGGATGAATCTTAATTGCACTAAAGTGGGACATAAGGTTTGCCCCCACTAACCGGGAGGAGGCTCCGTTCTCCAAAATAGAGAATTTTGCTCCTTTAGTTGGAGATAATAAATCAAACACAGACTCTGGATTATTTTTAGCAGCATGGTTTCCATTGAAAATGTCAGTCATTTCACAGCCTGCTTTTTGCCAAGAACATTAAAAATCACTAAACCACAATTTAGTTTCCATTAAAAGTGATCAGAAGATACTCCATTTTCAACGTCAAATTATTTGTCACTTGGTTGACCCAAAACATCTAAAATTGCTGTCCCTTACTTATCCTTAGGAGGGTGGATCGTCGTTTTTGCTGAAACGTTTTGAGATAGGAGTAATAAAATGTAATTTTATGACATAATAAGGTAGGACCTGGGCTTCATAGAGAGGATTATTATAGAGCTTTGGCATAACGACAGATGGGTTAGTGATCAGTAGAGGGAACTTGAGAATGGTGAGCTGTGGGGGGCCTAAGGGGCAGGCATCTCCCCAGGGCTGAGCTGGGTGCCCGGGGAAGAGAGCTGGAGACCAAAATGGCCCAGCCGAGGCTCACAGATCTGCAGTCAAATTGCTTTGGGTCTCTGGGGCAGAACTTGGCACTGGGTTGAGGGACCTGCCGACCACTGAGGGTATTGACCACGTCAACCAGGAGGCATTCTCCAGAGAGGCGCCCATGCCATGGGAGTGTCAGGAGCCTGGCGTTGGGGAAGATGGATGTGAGGCACCGGTCAGTCTTTGGGAAAAAGAGAACAGGCTTTTTGGGGGGACTTTTTTGTCTCCGCTCATTGCTACTTGGCAGTAGCCAGACCAAACCACATAGAGGGCAACAGGACCGTCCAGGGCAGTCACTGCCACCCTGTAGGTCAAGTTCCAGCACCTCTGTCCAGCTTCCTCCTTCTGTCCATCTGGGCAAGTCCCCTGGTGCTGCTGGGACAGAGACCAGCCAGGTGGTTTCTGTGTATCAGCAGGAGGAAGACGGAGACATGTGTCTATGCCATTTCCCTGGATCCAGGAGTCTGCCTTTGACTTCACATCTTACATTTCTGTTCTCAGACCAGTGCTTTCTGGTCTTTACAGGGTACTGGGATATTATCCCTTGTTTTGTGGAAAACAAAATCTCCTCTGGAACCTGCATTCATTTTTACCACCTTTCTTTTCTTCCTCCTCCTTTTCAATTCTTTTTTCCTCCCTTCCCTTTGCTCCTTTCCTCTCTGGACCCCCGCTGTCCTTCTGGCCACACAATTATTTGGAACCTAGTTGTTAAGAAGTGATTTAGTAACAGTTTATTAATGGCTGCCTTTTCCAATGACACCAGCTCGCTTTTATTTGGGTTTTGAAGTAGTGAACTGCCAGATGAGTTTTATACTTTCAAAGCATAATTTGTCTGAACAATGAACATTTTGGCACAAAGCTCCAAGACTTTTCATCATCAGAAATAATTTTATTATTTAAAGCAATTCAGTATAACTGGTAATAAAGCAAAATGTTACACAGACAATAAACAGAACCAATTCCCGTAGGGTTACAAGGACTATTATGGACTTTATTGTCTTTATGTTTTCATGTACAAGTGTATTTTAAAAAGGCAACGATTTGTTAAAAGGCTTTTCTAAGCCTATTTTTATTCTTTAAATAACAGAAAGACTAATAAACTATCATTATTATAGCAAGCTGTAAGCATTGTGTCAAGTAGTCAGTTTGGACTACTGTTCATAATCAAAAATAACTATGTAAAATTTATGAAACATAACTTCTAGTTTTATAGGAAATATAGTCATGTCATAACTTAAATCCCTAATCTTGCCAACCGTCGCAATGCAAAAATACTTGAACTTGAGATCCTCTGAGGAAACAGAAGATTCATAAAATCTTATATTTATTCCTAAAAATAACTGTAATGAAGTGAAGAAAGGGCAACTGGAAGAAACATCACACTTGACTATTGATATGCAAATATGAGCCAGGATCAGAACGTTCCTTGTGGTTCTCCATTACATACCTTACTTTTATTCTGCCACAAGTTTGAGTAACTTACCTGTCAATATATGTATTTGTCAGATATCTTTCCCTTGTGTTTGTAACGTACACATACCTACACATACCATCTTTGCCCTCAGGCATGCTTCCAGTTTTCAGTAACTTATAAGTTTGACTTCCCTGTCTGATTAAAGAAAGTTACAGACAGTTTCTCCTTGTTGTAGAGGAAATTCTTGGGGGTTCTGTTATTACAAAATAAAAGCCAGGTAAAGTACCCCCCCAAAAAAGAGAAAAGAATGCACGCACTCAGACACATACACAACAAATCAGCATTTCAATCTCTAAGCCAAAATATACAATGGCTATAATCTACAGTTTCACATTTTATGTTCTACAGCTTTATTCCCACAGAATTATGTGGGGACCATCAGGGTTTCTTCCTCTATGTTCTTCTTATTAAGGCTTCTATTTTCCATTCAATTTGTGTGCTTATTTGTGAAAAATAAAGAGAAATGTCTCTTTCTAGTCTTAAGTGCTTTATTTTCTGTTGAACTCAAACTCAGTGTCCAATTCAGAAATAAAGGAAATACAGAAATTAGAAGTAAATTATAAAACTTTACTTCTAGCCCTGGCTGGTGTGGCTCAGTGGACTGAGTGCGGGCCTGGGAACCAGAGGATCGAGGTTCGATTCCCAGTCAGGGCACTTGCCTGGGTTGCGGGCCAGTTCCCAGCAGGGAATGCTCAAGAGGCAACCATACATTGATATTTCTCTCCCTCTGTCCTTCCCTTCCTCTCTAAAGAAAAATCAATAAAATCTTTTTTAAAAAAGATTCTTTCCTTCTCTTAAAAAAACTTTACTTCTCATTTTAATTATAAAAAATAGTTTTTTAAAATTTACTGATGTGTCTCTGCCTTAACACATGCCAACTCACTGGCAACTCCCTCCCGTGCTTTTCTGTCTCTTTCTGCAGGGGACACAGACCCATAGACAAAAGCACTGGTGTTACTAAAGGTCAGCTGACATTTAAATTATAACTGTCAAATTCTGTATGATTTGTATTCAGTTCCAATGGCAAAACTCTCTATGCTTATTATTTGCCTATTTCACACAATGTAAAAACGTAGTTCCTATAATTTTTTCAACATTAAATAAAAATTCTAACATACCATTTTTGTTATGATTACTTCAATACTAAAGGCAGAAAAGAGGACTTGTAATGTTTCAATGTTTTTGTATTCCATCAGAAGTATAATTTTGCTTCTTCGAATTTTCAGTTAACTCTTGAATAAAACATTCCATATAGATAGGTGGTAAATGTTGAAACTCAATAGTCCAGTGAAAATCACTGCATGTTTCAGTTAATGGTTCAATTCTCGGATTAAATTTAAGTCAACAAATACATTTCAAGTATTTTCCCTATGTTAGGCATTCTTTTAAGGGAACATTCCATAATCGCTTTTTACTATATTCTCCTTGGCATACAGCGAGGGTCAGACATTCATTTAGCAAAAAGTTCAGGTTCTCGATATTTCTTTCTATTCGTTTTGGTTTCTTCAGCGGAACAAAAAAATGCTACCAGCGTCTCAAATTCTAAAATAAATGTGGTGTCAAATGAATAGGCAACCAAAACAGGTTAAAATGACTCAAAGATTTATATGCTAAAACAAACTATGACTCTTACAAAAATGTGAGTCAACATGTTTGTTCATTAACCTCTACATAGAGAAGATGAGACATTTATGATGGCTTAGTATTATAAAAGAGCAAATTTAAAGAAGATAATATAACACATTTAATTTTTAAGAGGGGTAACAATCTTCTACATCCAATGTGATACATCAAATATAGCTGAATTTTTAATTTATTTTCATAAAACCTTAAGATATTTTAAAACTGCTTTCATACAGTTTGAATTATTGTTCAACAATTAACTATCTAATTTAAAATTGTGTGTTTTAGTTTAGGCTTCAAAGTTTATTCCACTGATGTCTTTCAAACACTAATAGGAATACCAATAAGCAATATGTTAAATTTCAAAATAATCTATACTTCTAAGAGAATAGACTTTTTAAAAAATATGAGAGATTTGAATAGATTCCCATCTAGTTTATTTCATACCAGCAACACTTTTTCCCCCTAAGAAATAAAGTTTTTTCCAGCAAGATCCTCGTAGGAAAAAAATAAGTCCACGGAGCTTGCAGCATCAAAGCTGAGTTTCCTCCCGAGAGTCTTGAGCGGTGGGGCGGCAGAGGCTGCTGTCTCGGCTGGGCTCACTGTTGGGAAGGTAGGAGAGCGGGTCTGGTCGGATCAAGTATCTGAGAAGAGGACACAGAGCCAGTGACCGCACCAGTCAGTAAATACAAAACTAGTTTGCGCTGACACTTGAGATTCCTGCTCTGGATGTCTGTGCCCAGGGTGTTTACTTTCTCATGCCAAATCCTCCAGTGATTTATGGTTCTTTGAATCAAACAAATGTTGCCCCTTCATTAAAAGTGAACTTTTGAGAGTGATGTTTTAGAAAAACATAAAAGGCATGCGTATAACCCATCATCCTCTAAATTCACTTATGCAACTGTGCAAATTCCTTCCCCTAATATTATTACTATGACACTTAAGTTTAATAAAGTCAATTTCTAAGGTGCATTTTTAGGTGCTGTTTGTCACATAGGCATTTTTTCATGGTTCCTGTCATTGCTCAAGTAACAGTAAAATTTAGTTGTCTCAATGCCAAAAATATGGATTATTGTAGGTACATAAGACACAGTTTTTGATGAATCAAATTACTACTTCTGACCTTTTCCTAATAAGCCTTGATCTGTTTTTCTTTGGTTGGTAGAAAATCACGTGTCTACAGAACTAGATAGTGGGAGATATTTCAGGCTGTCCTTTAAGCTGTTTTCTTATTATTCTGCGTATTTTCTCTTATTTCCCCCAATACAGGTATATACCAGCCCACGGAATACAGGATTCATGCTGCTATTTCCTACTTTTATTCCTCGACAATCCTGCAATGTTTTTGCAGTATTTCCTACAGAAATATGTAACATGCCTTTGTTTATAGAGCACCACAGTTAGACTTGAACATTTATATCACAACAACCATGGGGCTATAATGGTGGAGATGAAACTGTAGAAACATAAATTGGCCCTGGCTGGTGTGGCTCAGTGGATTGAGTGTGGGCCTGGGAACCAAAAGGTAGCCGGTTCGATTCCCAGTCAGGGCACATGCCTGGGTTCTGGGCCAGGTCCCTAGTAGGGGGTGTGCGAGAGGCAACCACACATTGACGTTTCTCTCCTTCTCTTTCTCCCTCCCTTCCTCTCTCTCTAAAAATAAATAAATATATTTTTAAAAAGAAACGTAAATTGGTTGCTTCTGACAATAAATGTAGATGTAAGGTCAACTCACACCACGTCGTTCAGCTCTAGCCTGGTGTCCGGGGACGGGTTAATTAATATGTAGGACAGGGTGCTCTGGTGATCATTCATTTCATCTGGAAGATAAAGACATGCCGAGCACGTTATGCTACTTACAGAAAACTACGAGGATTATTACAGAGCATCTTACTTTCCAAATATAGAGCCGTCAATGAGAAACTTGCTATAGTTTTGCCCACAGTAGGATCATGTACCCAATGGACTGTTTTCAAATTACTGCCATGGGGGATGCCTGGCAGGTACCCATTTTTTTTACAACAGGGAATAAAAGTAAAATACCTGGTTCTGTTCAAAACAACCGCAGTTATATTCTACCCTTTACGCTTTTACACTGAAAAAGTATTTCTACTAAGGAACTAGCTAAACAAGATGCCAACTTGATTTCACAGGCTTTAGTAATGACACAAAATTTTTGTGGGTAAAGATGGCCATCTCAGGAAGGAATTTTCTTCCAGGAAATTCTGTGAAAAATCACCTAATGCCAATGTGTTTAGGAAACATACCACAATTGTGTCTAGAAAGCTTGACGTCCCTAAGTGTGTCTGATGCTGTGATGAGATAGCACCCTATTGATTTTGCAGAATGCAAAGGATCTTGCAGAACAGAGTTTAACTGTAATTTTCCAGGGAAGCATGCTACCAAGTAATTCGTTTTTCCTCGAAAGCAATATAAATATGTGTAATATATATACAGGGCCCAACATCAATAATGCCCCTTTTTAATAAAAATGTATTATTACAAGATCATAAGCATGTAATTCTGTGGCAGAACAATATCACAGTCAAGCACACCCTCTGACCGTTTAGGTGAAATGTTAAAATTAAAACCACAAATTATTACACCCGCATTATCACCCTACCAGTCACACTCACACAGGCATTAGTTACTTCTGCCAGACCCTGTGTGTAGTAAAACAAAGCTGTGTCGCTTTAACTTTGTGAGTTCCCTCTGAAGACAGCATAGGGCTCCAAGTTCGGAGCGCTGACCTGGCATTCGGTAGGGACCCTGGCGAGGAGGAGGGCACAGCTCAGGGACTGGAAGGCTTCAGCTGCCGAGGCTGTGCTGTGGTGTAAATGTAAAGGCGCATGGACGTGTGGGGGACATGTACGTCCACCGCATCAACCCTGCAAGGGTTGATAAATCGATACCCACAAATCGATACCCACATAACTGCATGCTGTAATAGCAAAGGTCTTTTACAGGTCAGTGCAGCTGGCCTTGGTAATTCCCTGCACTGGGAAGTATCTGTTATTTTTATCAAATAATGTCTACTACTACTGTGTGCATCTAACTCAGAACCCATCACATGAAAGAGATGAAAAACAATGCTTTCCATTATATTTCAAATTGATACGTAGATGTGCCCTATTTTTAAAATCTGTAGTGTAAGCCCTTATCTGATAGGCAGATAACTGCTGTATAACTAAATCCACCCCAAGTACGCCAGCAAAAGTATTGTAATCACAAGACCATCAAGTTCATAGTCAATGAAGAGGTGTATTTGGTTGCATGTATCTCCGGGGTAGATACAAAGAATTGTATTCTGCCATAGGAATAGGGTTGCCAGGCAAATCTGTATTCAAGAGGAAAAAGCTAATGATTTTTTAGCATAAATGTGCCTGAAATATTGCATGTGACATATCTGTAGGAAACAGTTATTTGTTATTTATCTGAAATCCATATTTAACTGGGAATCCTCTGTTTTACTTTGCTAAGCCTGCCTCTCTTGCCCAGGGGTAGATGGCGAAGCGTGGAGAGAGAATTCCAATTTTGAGTGCATGAAGGGAGCTTGCCCCCAATAAGGCACAATTCCAACCCAAAGGCTGTTGCCCTGACAGGGACAGCCGGGGTCACCTGTCCATAGGAAAAGCAATTTATGGATGCTCTTTGAGAAATCCTCCCCTTGTGTGAACTCCCACAACTGTTGTACAAAGGAACAGAAATTAATAGGCCTTCTGGAGACGGAGACATATCCCTCAGAAATGCCAGCAAACCTTCTTCTCATTTGCCTGTGTATACCTCAAACTCTCATATAAACAGCGAAGGTTATTGAGCAGTGACGTTAGGAAGAAAGCACTTTAACACATAACTTCTCAGTGTCTGTGCCCAGCCTTTCTCCTTGATTATGCACGCGATGTGATGGTCATTTTTGGTTCTGGGATGAAGTTGAAATCTGTGGGTAACTTGGTTGGCCTGAAACAAACCTGAAGACTGTCTAGATAACTGAACATTAGACAACAGTAGGCAGAACTCGTGCATCGATCACTGTTTTTCTGCTCATTTTCACCTACCATTCCGAAGATGGTGCGTTTTCCATGGACTTCAGGGCTTGGAACAAACATTTTGCTGACGAACTCAAGTCAAAGATGACATATGGTTTCTATCAAGAGGTGGGTAACCAAGGATGAGACCTCACCACTCCTGGCTTCATTCCTCCCCCACCCCTCCCTGACTGTTCCTCAGGGTCAGGTTGACAGAAATTTTAAAAAGTGGCAGAGTTCAGGCACTGGCTGGTGTAGCTCAGTGGATTGAGCACAGGCCTGCGAACCAGAGGATCGAGGTTTGATTCCCAGTCAGGGCACATGCCTGGGTTGCAGGCAGGTTCCCTGCAGGCCAGTTCCCAGCAGGGGATACACGAAAGGCAACCGTACATCAATGTTTCTCTCCCTCTTCCCTTCCCCTCTAAAGGTAAATAAATAAATAAGTAAATAAATAAATCTTTAAAAAAAAGAACTTTGGCATGTTTATAAAAAAAAAGTGGCAGAGTTCAGAGCCATCCCCTCTCCTCCAGGCGCATCCGCCTTGCTGTGGTACGAATCCCAGCGGGCTGTGCTCCACCACACTGCTGCTCTCTCGGGAGACCTACAGGTCCCTCTCACTGTGTGACTTTGGGTGGAAGAATCAGGAGGCAGAGTTTAAAAGCCCCTGGTGGTCAGACATCAAAAGCACATCACCCATCTAGTTTCAGCCGCCACATGTCTTGTGTTTTCATCTCTATTCGTGTTTCCTACATTATGTTTTAATGATGTCTGATTTCTGGAGGGAAAAAAAAACATGGTAGATTTTCTGGGTCTTTAAGACCCTGTCATAACCATGGGCACTGGTGGAGGCAAAGGCACCTGTTAGGGCTAAAGAACTAAATAAGGCTTTTTACCGAAAATGTAATTATGTGTCTAGTAGATACAATAAATTAGTTCTGGAAAATTTGGTTCATGAACCAGAATCAAGACTCATTTACTACAAAGAAAATCTGTTGAGTGGGTGACAAGTGTCTTGATACATGATCTGTGACCCTGGCAAAGCCGAAATGGTTGAAATCGTTCTATTGAAATTAATATTTTATCATTGACATAATTACTTAATGGAACTGTTCTTCTTGTGAAAATCTGAAATAAATGTACTAAGATGCTAAAAAATTTAAAAGAAATTCTAGAATTAGCACATGCAATTACCCAGCTAAAAGTTTCATGTGGAAAATATCTGCCTCAGGGCACTTTATGTAGACAGATTGCATTAGGAAAGAGAATTAGGCTCTTATTGTTCTTACAAAGTAACTCATTGATTCTGGATCCGAACACATGGGCATTCCATTTTGGGTGTTTGAAATTTTCCTATGGAAGTATTGTCAGAACATTTTTGAAAGCCTACAATTTGATTTAAAAACATAAATCTTACTTCCATTTGGGTACATTTTATGAAATAAAAATTTTGAAAACACGTGTCCATTATGCATTTTGTAATCGAAGAACATTTTAAATAATAAATACAAAGGCATGATGAGAGGCTCCATCAAGGACACAGGCCCTGAAGCCAGAGAGTCTGCGTGGAAATCGTGGCTTCTCATCACTCCCACTGAGGCTGTGGGTGAGGATTTCCGTTCTTTTCGTCTCTCCTGCTCAGTCTCCTCACCTACAACATGGGGTAACAGTGGTGCTGTCCCACAGGTTATGGAAGGAGTTCAATTATCCATAAATAACCAGTGTGCTTGAAAGTTAATACAGAGCGTGTAGAATCAGCACCTAGCTCCCGCCAAGGGTTACATCAAGGTTTCCTATGATTGTTGATTGTAGCAGCAAAACTCAATCTGCGATTTATAAATGCTGACTGTGTGCTGTGATGGGAAGGTGTCAGCATGGAAAGATAAAGAAGAAAATGTCTGGCGAACAGCAAAGGCTGAGATGTCAAGTTAAGCTGTGGAACTCAGGCCCCTGCAGGTGGACTGCAGTGAGCAAAGAGGCCATTCATTGGAGGTGACGTTGGAGAGCAAGCTGGGGCCAGACCTCTATGGCTTCATAGACCTGGACAGGAAGTTTGAATTTTATTCTAAAGGTAATGAGAAGCCAGGAAAAAGTTGTGAGGCTGGCATACTGGGCGCGAGCTGATTTCCTGTTGGATGTATCTCCTTGGCTGCTCTGAGAGAATTGAACTTTTGTGGCTCAGCATTGAACACAAGAAGAGTGGGTGAGGAGGACAGAAGCCCAGGTGAGAGATGGAGGTGGCTTGTAGCGATGGCAATTGAGGAGGGAGGGAAAGACAGGTATAGAGCATGACACCGTGAAACAGAGAGAAAAAGAGAGACAGAGAGAGAGGATATTTTAGGATGTGAGACACCACAGCATATTTAAATGCTGATGGAAAAAAGCAAGTAAAAAAAATTGGTCTGTACCAGAGAGAGGGCATATTTTTCATCAGTCACTATGAGATAGCTTATCAGAGAAAATAGTCTCAGTCCCACAGGGCTTATTTCTCCTACAAAGCCCAATAATCCAAATAATTGGAAATTCCATTGCCTCTTGATGATTTCATTGTCCCCTCACAGACCTCTTTATCAGCTTTCCTGAGAGGCCCCACGCTATGCAATACAATCTTCAGAACAGAAGTTCGGTGGGTGTAGTTATAGGTTTATCTCTAAGTCAACGGTAAACTTCTTATGTGATTTTAAACATATCACTTATTTTACGATAATCATTATTCTGCATTAAGAATTCTGGTATCTTGGAGGTTTCGTTTGGTTCTTTTACAGTTTTAATTCTCACTTTATCGTGCTCCTGTACCCTTCTACCATCCTACCTAGAGATAATTCTATATTAACTACATGAATGTCCTTATTCTCTGGATCGGTTTTTATTGATGGATTTTTCTGCTGGCACAGATTGTATATTCCTATTTGAGACCCACCTGCTTGACTTCTAGTCAGTAAAAGGCTTAACTCATCTGCTTTCCTTCCCTCGGGGAGCAAGGCCATATGTTTTCTTTTGTCTCTTGTCTGCACACTATCGATTTCTATTTTTCCTAGCTGTTTAAATTCGGAGCATGAGCAGTCATCATAATTGAAAGTTTGTTCTGGTTTTAATGCATTTGGAAAGCTCATTCATTGACTATTTATGCTCAACCCATAATAAAATCTTCAAAGTAAAAAGTTCACTCCACCAATTAACTTTATTTCTCAATGACAAGAATATTTTATTTTATTCAAATTGGCCACATATTCTTACACATACGTCAACGCACAGCATTTGGATTTCCAGTCGTAAAGTAAGATATATGTATATTTAAGTGCAATTAAGTTAACTATAGTAGTAAATTATGTAAAAATATTGGTATCATTGAAAAATTAATGTTCTGGGAAGGGTAAGATACAATTCTTTGAAAGAAAACTTTATAGTTTTAATTTAGGAAAATATGGAAAGTTCATTGCCCAAATATTTTCATTCTATATAAATCATTATCAGCTCAGCAATTACCCTCTTTGAAAGCTTCATTACTTTATCTGTTAAGAAAACCTTTGAGGTTTTTCTCTATCAACATTCTACATACAGCCCTGTCTGGTGTGACTTAGTGGATTGAGCACTGGCCTGCAAACCAAAGGGTTGCCGGTTCAATTCCCAGTCAGGGCAGATGCCTGGGTTGCCAGCCATGTCCCAAGTTAGGGGCACAGAAGAGACAACCACAGACTGTTGTTCTCTCCCTCTCTTCCTCTCGTCCCCTCTGTCCAAAAATAAATAAATAAAATCTTTTAAAAAAACACAAGTTTATTTAAAAAAAACATTCTATGTACAGGTTGAGAATAGTATAAAACAAACCCACATGCATCTTCTGTTTCTGACTGCTTCCTTGTGAGAAGGGATTAGTTCCAGATATATAAACAGCACAAAATCATCCATTTTCTAGGAGTCTATACTGGGACTATATTGATTTATATATCAATATTATTGTGCTCATTTATGTAGGGGAAAGGTAAATTATACATTTCAAAAACACAATATAAATATGGGGTCAATTTCTTTGGAAAAGACAAATTGTTGATGAAGTCACTAGAGCGATCTCAGATGGGTCTATCATTCCTCCTAAGTACTAATGTTGCAAAAACCTTCAGAAGGAATATTTAGCTACAGTGGCTTTTCCCCTTTTTGGTAATTTGTTGTAAGATGAATTTGTGAGTAGCTTTGTACTCGAAAAAAGGTACCTGACTTGTTGGTTAGAATTGGGGGGAATTTTCTTGTTGAAAACTTATATGTAAATGATCAATGATTTATTATAGTCTTAAAGGAGAAGTTGAAGGTGTTACTATTATCACCACCATCATATCTATTATAGATATGAGTGGGAATAACATTCTTTTATTAAATTTATTTTTCCCATAAGAAGGAGAATGACAAAGAATTAAGTAACCATGTTAGCTTAAAAAACAGTTCTTAGTTAATTTATCCATTATATCAGCCAAACTATAAACTTATTTTACAAAGAAACTAGGTTTTCTGGTGGATACAAACAAGGCCAGTGTCTAACTGATAGTCATTGTTCTCACGTCAAAGAATTTTTTTTCCTTGCTTGGCATTTCATCTTTCACTAAGAGTGTGAAACTTAGAACCACCCATGTCAAAATCGGCTGTTACCAAAGCAGCAGTCCCACCAGCAAGACTTGCTTGTCAATTTCGACAGTTAAAAACATGCGTCTCTCCATGGACTCATTGTTAAGAGAATGTTGATAGAATCATTTTTAATGAGTGTGAGAGCCATCTCAGTAGATTTTTAAAGAATAAGGTCAGTTATTTACATAGAGAAAACCTTAATTATTCACACTGTAGTGTAGTTTATAGAAAAAATCTTCAATATAAGTTTGACTCTATGTTTATAACTAGTCTGTAAATTATAGAGGTATGTACTAAAATACACGATGTCTGGCATTTGACAAGGCAATATGAGAAGTGAGGGAAATGGGACTGGCCGAGAGCTGATAGTGCTAGAGCATGACAATGAGTCTACATGGGCTCATCATACCGTTCTTCCCACGTTTGCTCATGTCTGAAATTTTAGGTATTAGAATGTTAAAAAAGGAAAAGAGAACAATGACTCTTGCGCTGTCTGTCACCTCACATTGGGGTAAAAGACAAAACCCAATGTGATGGTTGGAAGTAGTCATCCTAGGGGGCCTCTGACCACCTCAAGGCCCACCTGGGCTTGTGAGGGTGTAAAGTTCAAGGCCATGATAAAACATGCAACCAACTGATAATATACGATTGTATCGTGGCACACTTTGGGGGTAATTTAATTCTGGACACTTCAGTCTCTTGTTTTTTAAAAGAAAATGCTTCTTAACATTCTAGGCATATGAGCATATTTTTTCATCATTCTTTTCTTTCTCACAGTTCTCTCATAGTCTTTCACCTGGGGTTGTTCACTTACTTCTATGGATTTAACTATGTGCTGATAACTCTCAGGTCTATATAAACATCTCTTTTCTTTTTCTTAAGCACCAGACAGCAAAAAGCCAGCTTCTGACACACCACCACCCGAATTCCTCCAGGCACTCAAATTCATGTATTGTCTTCACCCCCACAGATTTGCCTTCTTCTAAGCTCAGTAAGTGCCACCACCCCTTAGCTGCTCAACTAGAGTCCTCCGAGCCGTCTTTTGCGTCTTCCCCTTCCCTCTGCCTCACATCTCCTGTCCAGCAAGTCAGAAATAATCTGTTCCTTCTCCTGGAACAGGCCAGAGCCACCCGGAAAAGGTCAGATTATGACTCATGATTAAATCAGCCACCGTGGATTGTATATTAAGTATTTAAACCATTTTTCACCTGTGAAGCACAACCAGATTCGGTCAGGAAAGCAGAAAGTACGTGTGACTTAGTGAAAAGGTAAAAATATACCGAGTCCACGTGCTCAGTTAAAATACTAATGTGGATGCACACTCAGCTTGGTGACCCAAGGAAACCATTTATATCTGAGACCTAGTTTTCTCACCTGTAAACATTCCATTTGTTCATGCATTTCAGCATGCAGTGATGGGCTCCTGTGGGTCAGGGAGTGTGTAATTTGTTTGGGGATGCGAAGATGAATAGATGGGTAAGACACTCCCTTTCCCTCAAGGGAGGAAGGCAAACATGCAAAACAATACTACTTGTAAAGCACCTGTCCTCAGTGGAGAGACCATATTGCCCCCGAGGGAGAAAAATGTGTTTTTGATTTTGAAGTGGGCAAAAGAATTCCCCTTTGATGTATAAAACACAGATATACTTATAGTACTTAAATTGATATATGGTAGGTCTATGCAATTAACTAAATGCCATTCCTGGGCCAAGCACAGTGACCCTCACTATTACATTTGTCTTAAACAACAAACCTATGAGGTCGGTGTTATTATTTCCATTTGTCAAATGATCAAAGGGCTTGGAGAGCTTAAATAGTTCAGTAGTTGTCCAGGCGGGCACCTGAATATAAGTTCCATAAATGCAGAGATCTAGTCTAAGTAGGTCATTGTTCTGCGCCTGTGCTTGGAACAGTGCCTGGCACCCAGAGGGTAGCCCAGTAATAGCTTGTGAACGATAGGTGAGTTATTGTGAATTAGAAATACTAGGAGAGCCCAGATCCTTTGATGTGTTTGGTTTCAAATCCCGTTTTTTGTAATCCGTATGAGATTAGACATGTACAGTGCATGGCTTTAGAATGAGCTGATGGATCTGTGGATGGACAGGTTGATAGAATGAACAGAAAGAGAAAGCCAGAAGACAGAGAGGGAAAGGGTGGACAGCTTCCTTCCTTCCTTCCTCCGTCCTTCCATAATAGTAGTATGCGTGAGAATTAAATTAACTATTTATATTTTAAAAAATGTGGAGAATAACTAAATGCAAGGTACTGGATAGAAGTTTGATGAGCAAAAACATAACAAGTTCCCTGACAGTCATACCACAGCCAGTTCATGCGCTCATGCGTTTTTGGTCTCGAGGAGCCCAGCAGTGACCCGCTCACAGCTAACAGGCCAGGCTGGGGCTCTAATGTTGATGACACACAGCCAGACCTGGATAAGCAATCACTGACCAGAACTTTTCAAAAGAACAAAAAGTAGCAGGATAATAACTAACAAAAGTACACATACATACAGGACAATAGTTCTGAGAAATACTATCATACTTGATAAATTGGCTAAAAGCAATTAATATATTAAGTAAAAAGGATTGTTTTTCTTTCATTTGTTTTTTTAACGTAAGACCTTGTTTGATCATATTAAAATGATGGAGCATGGATGAGTGGGTACTACATTTAAGTAAGTACAATATAATTATGAATTACGGAACCCTGACTCTGAGACATTTCAAGTGTATGTCCTTGGTCGAGGTCTGTAACCTCTGAGCTTCAAATTCTTGAAGGGTAAAATGGGGCATTTATTGCATTAGGGCCATCAGGACTAAAGAGAAAATGTACAAAACGCACCTAACAGTTCCTGGCAAAGAGCAGGAAGTCAATACATGTGTTTCCTTTTCTTCTGCTTCAAAGAAACACAGAGAACTTCTTCTAAACTCTAATTCAATTATGAAAATCTTTCCCTATGTACAGTGTTTCAGGTTGAGACTTTCATTAAAAAAGATGAGATAGGGAAAATATGGAACACAGTTTCTTTTTATCCTTAGCTTGCCTGACACCGACTTTATCACACCTTCTGGCTTTCCTGTGGCACATACAGAACAAAACAAAAACCTCATCATTTGAGTTTCTTCTGAGCTGACTAAATTTCTTTTTTAATAAAATTTGTACAGTAGTAAGTGATATATTTTAAAATTATCACTGCATTATTTAAGCTGTATCAAGTGGTCTATATCACAATCACAGATCAACATAGGGGGCTGACAGTTATCGAGACAGACCAAGCCCTCTATTTGAGCTTAAAAGAAAGCTTTTGAAGATTTTGTTTCTGAATAATGAGAATGTAAACAAATTTTGTAGGAACATTTGGTTTCCATGACTGGTACATTCCATTACTTCCCAAAGCCTCAAACTTATTTCATTCCAAGCCTGAGAATAGGATGTGTGTGGGTGTGTGTGTGGATAAAACGGACACTGGAGCCAGAAAGACTGGACAGAAACCTCTACCATGCTATTAACAAGCTAAGTAGTAAGTCACTTGACTTAGTTTCCTTATGTATAAAATGGGAGAGTTTTTGTGAAAAATTAAAGAGAAGATAATTTACATAAGGTATCCATCAAAGTGCCTAGAGAACTAAGCACATACTGAAAACTTTTAGCACTTTAATGTGTCATTATCATCCTCATCATAGTCTGTAAGAGATTCAATGCACATCCCTATTCCCCTCCAATCAACCCATGGACCAAAAATGCGATCCTCCGCCTGCTAAATGAGAGCCAGTTCTACAACGACTAAGGGCCCGAAACCACAAGCCCACATCATACAAGACTTGGAGAACGCATACCATAGCCCACTGTAGAAAGACCCAAGTGTCTCATTCTACTTTTCACAAGTTCAGCAAGCTCTTGTCTCTCTGACCTCCTGTAGAGGTTCAGTCGCTGCTGGGTTATTTTCTCAGCTGTTTTACCAGAGTGTTTTGGACCTTTTCGGCTCAGTCTTCGGGCCCACTGCATGCTCTTTCTCCTCAGCAAGGGGTGGTCCGCCTGGTCGCTGCAGGTGGAGTTGCGGCGGTTGCCTCGGGGAAGGCCTTGCTCCTTGCAGTCTTTGGTGTCTTCCCATTCCTCCACACTGATTGATATTTGAGACTTGAAAGGAAATGCACATGGGTGGTTAGAGAGTTTAGGACTCATTTCAGCCTGGGTTTTATTAANGGCTCAGTCTTCGGGCCCACTGCATGCTCTTTCTCCTCAGCAAGGGGTGGTCTGCCTGGTCGCTGCAGGTGGAGTTGCGGCGGTTGCCTCGGGGAAGGCCTTGCTCCTTGCAGTCTTTGGTGTCTTCCCATTCCTCCACACTGATTGATATTTGAGACTTGAAAGGAAATGCACATGGGTGGTTAGAGAGTTTAGCCTGGGTTTTATTAATGTTTTGGCTAATATCTTGGTGGAATTACTTAGCTCATGAGGGCTCTCACAGAAAGAACAAAATCATAATCATTGCTATGAATTTCCCATCACTAAAAATGCTACTAGAAAAATGTTCTCTTGGAATTATGTATCGAGATAAAATATCTTTGCATCTTCCAATATAAGTTTTTTTGAACAGTGTTCACTCTTAAGTGTCAGATTTATTTTCTCAAATTACTATTAACATAGAGTTGTTTGAAACCACAAATAAAAAAATAGCTATTTTGTAATTTTATTCAAATCACATCAACAGAATGACCTTTTTAAAACCTGCTGCATGTATCTCACATGAAACTTAAAGAAATATTGTAACACTTTTATTTTTGGAATTAATAACATTTTAAGTGTTTTAAGTTGTTGCTCTTTCTAAAAATGACATTGCAATACAGTTTTTAAAATGTGAGGGTTCTTATTCCCTCCTATAACCCAGAAGAAAACAAAAAGCACTTTTTAATTCATGCATCAATTATTCACCACATCAAATGTTTTCTGATGAAAATATTAAAACATGTTTCAGGAACTGTTCAGAGTATTCTAAGTGAAAATAAGTCCTAAATATCAACATTTCACAAACGTCTTCTGGAATCACACATAAAACTTAAATCAGGCCCTTCTCCATAGAAAGGGAAACGCAATGAACAAACCCATAAAGTCAACTTTGATTCTTTCCCTCCTCCATCTGATTTTTAAGTAAGAAGCTCTTCCTCGATTCTAGGCCCTTAATAACCAAACACTTCTTGTTTTAAAATGGTTGTTTTTCATACCAGGAAGCCCTATGAAATGCAACCCTGTCAAAGCAGAGAGTCTTCCTTTCTAGAAGCATGCCCACGCACATGCACACGCACACGAACAGCTTCCTGGCTTGGAGTACGCTTGCAGCAGCATTCACACCTCTCTGTTCCCTTCCAGGCATGGAAGCCTCTCTGTTCCCTTCCAGGCATGGAAGCGTTAGCTTCTGCTATCCCATGCACGAGTTGCTGGCTTTCAGAGTAAGAGAATTCAAATGACCAATTTAAGTAAGGTCAGGAGGAGATCCAATAAAATCCTTTAAAAAGTGAATATAAATGATGGAGGCTCAGTCAGTGCCTTACATGCAATACCCAGTGGCAGGCTATGAAATCATCTCACACTCCCATCCGATAAAAATATATCTACATGTTTGTCTACCCTTCTGCTTCAAAACAGCACTGTCTCAGAGTGATATAAAAAATAAGTCCTTTAGCCCTCATATCTTCACAATAAGGGACCATTTCATTAACACTTTTAGCAACCTTATTTTAACTATCAGAATTTAAGTTGGCAGTACTAAGATTTTTAATACCATGGTTTTACAACAGTGGATACCATTGTAAATTTTAACTTCCTCCAGTCTCACCTACTGGGCAATATACTGACAATCCTCTGCTGTGGAAGTGAAACGCATAAACCCTTGAGTAGTATCTTCCATCAGTATGGAATGTCAGTCTTTGTTCAATGGTTTTAGTGTATCTGTGCTTTGCCGCAAAACTGAAAACATATTAATTCATTCATAGCTAGACACTTGGCTTGCGGAGTTTTCTTCATCACAGTCTTAAATTTATTTGACGTGATCCTTCTTGTCATAAATCTCTAACAGTTTGATGGCCTACAAAGATGTGGAAATAGTAATCTTACCATATCAGATATGAAACATACTACGCTTGTAGAATGTCACTTAAAATTCAAGTCATAAAACCATAAACTAATATTTTCAGGGAGAGATTTGCTTCTCTTCCAAGTCGGTAATGAAACACTATTTGTCTTCATGAGCACTTCCCCCCCAGTCATGTCAAGTACACATCCATAATATAAACCCAGTTCATATTATATAAACAAATATATACACTGAATGCAGAGTACATATTAGCTGAACCATCCTGAGCACCCTGTGTACTGTTGCTTTGAATGCCCCAAGGTAGGGGACATGACAATTTATACATTAAACCCGTAAAAATTGCCAGGCCTTTTTTGTCAATAATTCAGTAAAATAAATGACATCCCCTTGTATATTTCACTTAATGACGGAAAAAAAATGTGTTAGAAGGGCTTGGGGGTTCATTGTACGAAATCTAAACCAACAATACACAGATTGTGCTTTACGTGTGTGAAATCTGCAAACCTTTCTCCCATCCTTCCAATATGACATCGTGAAATTCACAGGGAATTTTGACGTACTACGGTTCACAAATTTGAATGATATCGTGTAGATTCCCCAGCTCTGCTCCTACACCAACAGTGGTTAACCTCTATGTAAAATGAGAATAATGCCCCTCTTGGACCTTGCAGAAATTCGTAGAGCACAATAATGTATAAAGAAAACATTTGCCCACTGTCCACTTCCTTATATAATAACAGCAGTCATACAATGCAGCAGGAACCATTACCTACAATATCAGTCACATTGGTAATAAGCATTCTATTTCTGGTACTCGATGTTTGTGCTTGTGTTTTTATAGGGTCCACCTAGAAATACACTTTTCTGCTGTTGCGTCATCATCTGGTTGTGGCTCTGTTGTGTTCAGAACATGCCATCATCTTCTGGTGGAAATAGGGTCGTGTGGGGACCCACAGAAGTGCCTCTATTGAAGGACTTTTCCTGTATGTGGAGACCCCATGTGAACATGGCTCCAGAAAGAGTCTGGAGCCAGTGAGGCAGACCTGGGTTTGCTCTGCATTCCTGGGCGTGGCATTGAAATCGCTAAGGGTATCACTATGTCCTTATCTCAGATAAGAGTAATTCTAATATATTTTTTTTGCCCACAGTGCTTTGCTGAGGACATGTAAGACGTCATCCATGTCACGTACATCCAATAGCACCCATCCCTGCAAATGCTCAATACATAGTAGCTAATAGTATGGCTTATCATCTTGTATGTTAAAAAAAAATACATAAGGCAGAAAGGAAATAATGAGGAGTTAAAAAGGTAAAAACTGGGTATGAATCAGACAGGCAAGGGCATATTTTTGGTGCAGTTTTCTCTATCAGTGACTCTGTCTCACCGGAAATCAAGATGCTGTAAGCAAACCCCTGGAGGCGTGCCCTCCTTGGCGAAAACTCGGGGATTCTGAAGAGAATGTGGATTTAAGTGCGAGTGGAGACTTACTGTCTGGTACCACTTCTGTGAACTCTTCTTTGCTCTTCCTCTGAATAATGAGAGGACTCTGGTTCGGCCTCTTTTTTGTACTGTTATTACCAAAAGCCTGATGTCATTATTAACTGAAAAATCAAGATTTCCTGCTAATGTTCACAAGAATGAAAGAAGATACTTGCACATGGCTGTGATCTGACCTCAGTCCCTTCAAAATTCATATGTTGAAGTACTAACCCCCCAAAGATGATGTGTTGGGAGGTCGGGTCTTTGGGAGATGGTTAGGTCAGGGGAGTGATGCCCCTTAAGGGGGTCCGTGCCCTTATAAAAGAGGCAGGCCCCAGAGAGCTCCCTAACCCCTTTGGTCATGTGAGGCTCCAAGAAGTCTGTGACCAAAAGGTGACCCGCCAGTGCCACACCCTGAGGTCACACATCCACCCTCCAGACCACTGAGCAATATATTTGTTTGTGAGCTACCCAGCCTGCGGTGTCTTGTTACAGCAGCCTGAATGGACTGAGACATATGTTATAGGAAATGCTCTGGAAACACACTGATACAGTTAAATAAGGAAATGGAAATGATCCATGGCTACAATTTTCATGTAGATTTAAAACATCATTTGTAAAGGTTATAGGATTTTTCCAAATATTTATCACATTTGACATGGTTGGAAAAAGGCTCAAAATGTTCCTTCCCAACAAAAAAAAATTCAAAACTTTATAAGGGAGATAGTCTTTCTTATGCCTCAACCAGCTTTATTTGCTAGCATTATTTTCAGAAACGCAGAAAGTGTTAGGTTCACAAAATATACGAAAGGTTCTTTTCTGCACTACCCACACATGTGCTCACACAGGGGTTCCTTCAGTCTTCCCTCAGATTTTCATTCATGTCTTAGGTTACTGAGCAACCTGGGGAACAGAGTGGTATTTGAAAATAAATCGATTCCACCAGTAGCTTGAAAGTGAGTGTTGGTAATCAGGATTCATCACTCCCTTCAGAATGGTTTGAGTCGTCATCAGGGGCTTAAGCAGTGCTACCTGGCTGGTGACGGAAGACATTCTGAGTTGTTACTGACAGCAGATGGGCCTGTGGCCGAGGGGTCAGAGCAGCAAGGTCCGGCCCAAACCCAGGCTGATCTCGGCATCACTAGTTTCTGGTTTATAAGAAACTAAACAGTGGTAACATAATGTGTTTTATGGCCACAAATAACAACATATCAGGACATGTTTTCTTTGCATATAAAATATCCTTTGGGGGTACATACCCCCGGGTTGTGTTTAGATTTTCACAATATGTATTATTTATAAGTATTCTGTGTGTGTGAAGAATATTCTTGTGCACCTGCATAGCTGTAAACTCCCAAACTGACTTACAAACAAATAAAAAATGATTAAACAGAAGACCAGTGAACAAGCAGCCAGGTTACACACACGCAGAAAGATATTCAAACAGTTTGCACTAGTGAAGTCACAGTCTCCAGGCCAGTTCTGGTACCTTCACAGCACAATTTTTACTTATCATTCTCCAGAACCCCAGGAATATATCACCTAACAGCAGAGATTTCAAACTCGTGTGTGTGTGCGTGTGTGCACACCCTACGCCACTCAGGACCAGTATAGGGGTCTGCAGTCTTCTTACCTCCAGCATTGTACTGAGCGGAGGACAAGGCCTGGACATGCGCAGACACCACAAGGAGGAGCGCAGCCGCAATGCGCTACGTCCAAACCTTCCA
Organism: Sturnira hondurensis; assembly: GCF_014824575.4. Taxonomy (NCBI): domain Eukaryota; kingdom Metazoa; phylum Chordata; class Mammalia; order Chiroptera; family Phyllostomidae; genus Sturnira; species Sturnira hondurensis. The sequence continues at coordinate 11,955,595 of NW_028091156.1, forward strand.
TGTTCACACCCCCCACCCCACGCACACCCTCTCTTTCACTCGTGAGTACCACGGCCCTAACGTGTATGCCACTTAGGGACACGTGAGCCACTAGGAAGAAAATTTCTAAGACAGATGGCAGATACAACGATATACGACTTGGTAGATATGAATATTCATATTCGTACATAAAGACTTTACACAAAACAGTGCTACTGATCCAAGCAGACCTTTACTCAGAGAACCTCCCCTCCCCTGTGAAGACGACCTAGATCAGCCTTACAATGCCCTCTCCGTTCTTGAACCCGCAGACTCCAGCAGCCACTCTGCACGCCCGTGGGACACAGGCCTAATTAGGAGCACAATGAAGCAGGACCTCCTGGCAGTTCAGGAAGGGGAGGAGACAGAAAGCCAAGACTAGGGTGATGAATGAGATCACGTGGATTGCTTTCCTTTAAATGGCTTCTTGCTAATCAGTGTGCCAGCAAGACTCTTAGTAAGTTAAAGGCGGTAACTCATGCAAGTAAGAAATGCTTTCACAGGCTCAGAAATAAGGTAAGAATCAATAGAGCTAGAAAATATTGTGTATAAGAATTATAAAATTCAGTAGAAATTTTTTATGAACGTGAAAGAAAATTACAAATGAGCTCACACTCCCGTGTGTGTGTGTGTGTGTGTGTGTGTGAATTAGAACGCTAGAACGCATTTGAGGTTGGTAAGTGTATCTATATTTGACTAAGATCACAAGACATTTACTCAAATCCCAGGAATGCTCCCTATATTTTATTGATAACTTTAAGCGTACGGACAGTTTCTGAAGCATCGCCATCCCCTCACAAATGATGCCTGGTGAATAACAATGAAGGAAGGTCTAGGTTACTCTCTCCGCTTGGCACATGATTACTTGCCACTTGCTCTAAAAATTCACTTCGCCCACTCCTCCTTTCTCTAACTCGTGAACTGACAACAATATGCTCCCTACTTGATCTCCAAGCCACTGCATACTGAGAAAAGCCCAAGTCCACACAGCTAATCAAAGGAGAAGCCACCATTGAAACACAGACCGCCTGGTTCCAAGTCCTGTCCTCACTGGGTCAGGCAAAATGATTGAATAAATGACTTGTATCCGAAACAAGGCCAGAAAGAGTATCAATAAAAAATGGCTGGGGCATAGACTAATCCCTCCTTATCCACCGGGGAGATGATCCTGGAGGCCTGGTGGATGCCTGAAACCACAAATAGGATTGAACCTTATATATAATATTTTCCCATAAATACTTACCTATGATTAAGTTTAACCTATAAATCACACACAGTAACAGATTAACAATAACTAATAATAAAATAGAACAATTTTAACAATATGCTGTAGTTAAAGTGATGTGAGTGTTGTCACTTTTTCTCAAACTGTCTGACCGCACTCTGTATGTAGAGCGGACACGCCAGATAAAGGGGCATTGACGTCCCAGGTCTGACAGTGTGGGACCACCTGAGACTGCACCATGCTACACAGAATGGCGCACGCTTCAAAATTTACATATTATTTATTTCTGGACTTTTTATGTATTATATTTATAAATACACACACACACACACTCGGGAGTGTGAGCTCTTTTATATTTTATATTTCACATTTTTGGACCGTGATTTTACCGCAGGTGACTGGAAGCATCCAACACAAAACCACGGGTAGGAGAGGACTGTGCCCTACCTTACAACTCAGCAACAAACAATCTGACTTGATATCTGTTAGGCATCAAACATCCACACAGATGTTTCAGCCTATGAGTAAAGTCAGGAAGATGGTCATTAATCTGCCTGTGTTATGAAGGGAGAGGAATTTGGAAAAATCAGATTAGCCAAGAGGTAATGAAATCCAATGGCAGGCATGAAATTTCCATGTCAGCTTTCTGATATCACGGAAGGCAAACCCCACACTTAGGAACAGTAGCTGCTCATGACGCCATGCAGGAAAACACACGACTGAATTGGTACACTCACATCACCTGAAGACAAACGGGTGAAATCAGCCTGTAATTCTATTAAGGAAATATAAGTACACTTCCTGGAAAAGAGAGCATTTATAGTATTTTGGCTTAATTAATGCCTTATTTTGTAATGGGAAATACTGAATTCAGTCATTAACATTCTTTTCCTCTAACAGCTCTGAATTCACATGTCAGACTCTTTGATCAAAGGGACAAAAACAAAATACTTACTTGTGAGGCTATTTCTCGAGACTGACACAGAGAGGGAAAAAGAAACATAACAAAACACAGTTTAGACAACAACTCAACAACATGTACATGAAACGGCAGCGAGGACAAAATCTGACAAATGGCCACATGCTGTGTGTGATCTATGCATTTGATCATAGGGCTTTGGAGTGAAATTACAAAATTAATAAAATTTAAACTTTACCAGAAAGTTGTTTTTATCAAATTTGTTTTCTTTTGGCTTTGATTTATGGGTTTCTTTTTTTTTTTTGCTAAAAATTGTCTTTCTAAGATTTGATAGAGCAACTGGTGCTAATAGAATAAAATAAAACAATTGATGAGAGTTTATGAAACTACTATATTCACAAGGAAATATTTGATATAATTATTGATATTCAATAATCATTATGGTATTAATATCTGTACTATTTCAAAATGTAGATCTTAAGATGGTTTTATAAAGTTAAAAATTTTAAGTTTCGATCTTGTAATAAGACTGTCTTTCCCTCCTGCATAAATTTAGCTAAGCTCACAAACACTTCTCTGAATTTTCACATTGGCCACACAATTGATCTGCTAATTGATCTGCTCAGTTATCATACAACCCTAATTATTAAGGGTTATAAAAATTATGCTATCTGATTCTTCAGTTTTAAAACATTTCATTGGGTAGCAGTGCAGTTTTCAGTTATATGTTGGGAGACAGAATGTAACTGAAGTCTAACTCATTGTCTAGCATTCTAACTATTGTTACGAACATTAAAAATACATAATAGACATTTGATTATAGGCTCCTTAAAGCCTCATCTCAGAGTTCCTAACACATAGCCCAGTGGAATAAATGTCATTGGAGTGAATGATAGCAGAAAATTGGCAGCGAGAGTTTCAAAATCATTCAGTTTCAATCATTAAAATATTCTTAATAATTTTATTTTATAAAGGTAAACTTTTATTAATATAGTAATAACATGTAATAAAATTCTACATTCCAGTTTAATAGTAAAGGTGTAATAATTGGTAGGTGGGACCCTCAATGATGACTCTGTTATAAACACTTTTTTAAAGTTACAAGATTTATTGCCTCTGAAGGTGATGATCAATCAGACTCAAGTAGGCCACAAATTTGTTGTGTGCATTGTGCAAAGGTTGGTACTTTAATATACTTTAAAATAGTCTTTTTATAATTTATAGTATATTTTCACTGGTTATATTACACTTTAAGCAAATGCAATTTTAAGTACACTGGAAAACTGAGGGAAAATACAATTCTATATTTTCTCACTCACACACACCCAAAAAAACCCTGACAGAAACAATTACATTAACTAATTCATAATTTTTCAGATGTTGGAAAGATAGTATTATGTTATATACTTTATGGTCAATTATACCCTTAATGGGTTTAGGGTAGCATTTTATAACAAAAACAATTATTTCTTTAATGAAAAGTGTGAATAGTCACTAGAATAAGGAACATCATAACCTCAGGACAATTCAGGTGAGGTTTGGCTACCAAATGAGTTTGGTGAGCTTTCTGGATTTCAGAATTGTGAATAAAGGGTTGTGGACAGAAATACTGTCCTATTCTGTCACCAAGAGGAAAATGAGTCCTTCTCCATCCTGTATTGGATGGAAGAGCCAGAAAAGAATAATGTTCATAAAAAATAGACCTGTCAGTGTTGGCAGTTCCCCTGGCATGGAGAAAAGGGGCAGAGGAATTCCCCAGTGTCCCAGCCTGATTTTCCAGTCACTGTTGCACCCCGACTCTACCCTTCGTCCTTCCACCCACACGTAGCCCATCAGAAAATCAGAGATCATGTACCAAGTCTTCCATACATTGTATGATTTTAATGATGACTATCCTTTGTCATCATTTGTCTTCTCAAAAATGTCTGTTGCACTATTCAGTGTGCTTTCTGCTCCCACAGACAGAGCAGTGATGTAGTTTACAAAAATATTTTTTCTACATAGAATATTGGAAGATGTGGGAGACAAACTAGAAATTATATAACATGAAAACCTGCATTGTCTTTGAATGTATTTTTTTAACTCTGTGAAATAACAAGGAAGAAAGGCCTCCCATGTTTATAGTCAACATATATGAAATGTTGGCATTTGATAGAACATTCTTCACAGAATAAGATAGAATTTAACACTTAAGTGAATGAACTGCAGAAACAACCAATGATTGGGTCTAATATGACTTACTTATGGTCATGGATCTTAGTAGTTGTTTTTATTAGTCATAGATATTGTTTAAATAGTCAGAGAATGCTATTTTTCTAGAAATTCCCCCAATAATCGCCTTTATTTTCCTCTCATAGGATAGCTCTCCATGTCTACCTTTTTGGATTGTTGTTTTTTATCGCTCTGATTCTACATAATATGCTGGTAGTTATTATGTATTTTCTCTTCTTCTTCTGGAAGAAGAGGAATGAATCATCTTTTCCACCTCTCCCACTACCTTTTCCATCTCTCCGTATTTCAAAACGGTTCAGCTGTATTTTGGTGAGGTCAGAATTCAGGGTATGCTATCCTGAGTACAGTTTACAGATGACCAATGCAGGCAGCATGGGGGCCATTCATTCCTGCATCATTTTTGTTGGTGGTGGTAGAATTGTACTCCTCGAGTCATAACTGTTTTACCAATTGATTATTTAGGGATGTATTTATTAATAGTTCACCCTGACTCTTTGGCAATGGTCTCATCTTTGTCTGAACAGGGAGATGACAGATGTCATCTTCCTGGACAAATGTCTCCAAAGCCTTTTATCTGCTCCAGGTTGCTGTTATCCCAGATGCTCCCTCACAGCCAGCAACCTGGAGACTCCCTTGTCCTCATACATGTGTCCAGTTTCCATTTAAGAAATCCAATGTCTTTCCTGAATTAATATTTAATTACTGCCCCTTTCTTTTTATTTACATAGAAATTTGACTGAAGGGATGTTTATGCTAATGATTCTTTTACATCCCAGAAAACCCCAATGGAGGGTGGAACCTACGCCTCATGGTTTACAAATCTCATAAACGAGGAAACACATAATATACTCATTGTTTCCATAGTCACCCAGAAAACAAGTCTTTCTCAAGATGAACTTGCATCCTTGTGTGTCGTTAGACAACAATGATTATTTAATGCAACTGTTCTATTTTTGCTTTGTTTCCCAGTGAGATGAAAGTGGAGTTTCAGCTCACCTGTGGCAGCCAGTTCATTTTAGATGCAGAGCAACATTAATTTCTCTGCCTCTATATATTTCCCTCAATGCTTGATGGTCCTATTTTTATCTTTAATTATTTAAATGTTCTCATTTTTATAATAGGCAGAATATAAAATTTAAATAAAAAGATATGTGCCAAAAGATGAGTTCGATACAGGAAGACAGGAGGTGGTCTGTTTATTTAACCCAGTTTCCTTTGATCTTGCCAACAATAAGTGGTTTTTATATGGAGATTTATAAACATTTTCCTGAGGTGATCTTTATTTGTTTGTGATGGAAAGAATTGACCAGCATGTAAAGTTAAATGCTCCTCAAGAGCAACCCAAAAACTGAATCATCCTTTCCCTATCTACATCCTAAATGACATACAAGACAAAGTCCCTTCATGAAACAAAACAACCGACACAAATATGCACTTGACCAAAGGCAGCATTCACTCTGTTCAAATTCACAAAGCCTGTATATAAGGTCTGAACATAACAATACTCTGCAGTATGGAAATCTCGGTACTTCACCAGGTTCAAATATGAAATAGTTAATCGCCTAGGTTTAAAAGACCCTTGTCATCAACTTTAACCAGATAATAATTTTGGAGGTCCAATATTCTTAAAATTGTAGGCACATCTGACCACATATGCTCGCATATTTAACTGCCTGCTGTGTGTCTGCTGTCACTCATTTCTGGTGTTCTCTGATTGGGTCTTGCTTTTTGGGGGCATGAACCACAGGGACCATAGCCAATGAGGGACATACTCAGGTTCAGCAGCAGGTGGCCATAAAGAAGTATAAACAGGATCCTACAGCTACAGGGAGACCCCAAAAGTACCCAGGAAAATGGCACTATTTCCACTGGCTTCCATACCGCCCATTTCAATCTCCAACTCTTGATTTTAACAAAAAATTGAAAAGCTCCCTTACTTCTATGCTTCCTAGAAAGTTCCTGTCTGTACAAGGATTCATCAATTTTATCACAAATGGGCTTAGCAATTGCATGGACTATTAAAATGTGTATAACTGAGTGGAACCTCGTAGCTGAGATAATTTTGTGTAAGACCAAAGAAGAAAGGAATGGTTAACTAGATTTTCAAGTAATTTTGAGGTATCTCAAGAAGAAAAATATGTTAATGTAGACCATCATTTATATTAAACAATTTTACAGATATAGATAGGGTAGTGCATTGATTCAAAATTTTCATCTTATTAAAGAGTCTAGTTTTAAATGTGATGCTTTACTAATTATAAACTATTTAGAACCACATAATATGCCCAAATCAAAATATGGATAAGTTTGAGTCTGCACGCAACATCAGCAAATCTACCTACATCACTGGTCTCTCTCTAGTTTGCTTTCAAAATTACTGAACATCCCTCCAGGAAGGGCTGGCACAGCTACTAGAGTTTTACCTTGGCTTCAGGGTGGTCTTCAGCCAAAACTTTGAAAACCATTTGTTCCATTGCTCACCAAGTTGGCTTGGTTTTGCTTCCCTCTAAAGGCTAACAGTGAACTGAGGGAGTCTCTTAGAAAGCTGGAGGACTTTTCTGACACATCGGAAGCTCACTCACAGTTAATGGGCTCCCCAGTGATCTCCTGAAAATGAAAAATCCTACTTCTACACAAGACCCTTGGAGCCTCAAACTCACGAAGTCTAGAATAGGCCCCCAGCCAACAATGTTTTGAGAAGTGCTGGCATCGTTTACCAAACAAACAGTTGAGGAAATTTTGCATGCGAAATCTTGCTCCATCTGCTCCGAAAGCACTCTTATTGTGTCTATGACATTTGTCAGAGACCAATGGCTGACACTGGGAATGGCTGCCTCCCAGCAGGTTAAGCGCAAACACTGAACACTGTGTGGTTCCAAACCTCAGATGTGGCCAGTTTCTGCGACTCAGTCCTGTAGATGCCGATGGGCACGTCCCCACTGGAAGAGCACAGCTTCTGATACAGCCGGGCGTACGTTCTGATCCACAGGTCGTCCTCCGTGATTTTTATCTGGAACACACAGGGACTGTTGACATATCCGCCTCTTAAGAAATAAAAATGCCAGCGGTTATTTTTCACTTCTGAAAGGTAGGAATTGTTGATATTTCAAAAGCTGGGCCTGCCATTTCCTAAGTGCCTGCCCAGTTAATAAATTCATCAGACGCATCCCATCTCAGTCTTTGGTTGTCCCCAACCTAAGGAACCACCCGCTCAACTGGTGGCAGTATGACTTGGATTAGTTCAGTGTCAGGACACAGTGGTCACTACCGAGTGACTGGGAGTTGTCTGAAGGCCCGTGGAGACTTTTTAAATGTAATAACTAGAGGCTGCCGCCGGAGTCTGGCGGATGGGGTCTGCAGACGCTAAAAGTCTTCAAGCACAAAGGACGCTCCGGTTCAAAAGAGAATTGCCCCTCAGAGTGAAAACAACACTCACGTTGGGGAAGGTGTTAGCAGAATGGGCACGAGGTGCACAGACGGGAGGCATACATAACTCGTCCCTCTTGGATGCCCCCAACTTGGACTTGTCGGCAAGGCACTTCATGAAACACTCTTGGACATAGTGTACCCTTTTATAAAACAACTACAAATCAGCTGAACCATGTGGTGCCTTTATGTCCACAGTAGGGTATCTTAGGTCAGACACAGTCTGTCTCAAATGGCCAGCTAGGAAAAAAAAAACACCTGTTCTGAATTCTGTACAGAATGGCTACGTATCATAATTGCTAATTTAATGTTTTCCCTTGCACCTTTTCTAAGAGATTAAAAACACGATAATGCTATGCTTTCAGTACATATTAGGGGGGAAATGGCATAGAAGAGAAAGCCTACATCCATTAGAGATGGATTTCAGACCATTAATCAGAATAATCTTTTGTTCCAAAGATTATTAACTTACAGAACAAAGGAACCCCGATCCTGGGATAGTGTCCAATCCCAGCAGAAGTCTGGTGATAGAAATCATATAATCTTTCACGAATGACTGCAACGTAAACAAAATTGTCAAAGGTGTAGAATAGCCACACACGTAAGCCTCGTATTGCTGCTGAAAGGTTGTTTCTCGTAACATATCATTAAGCCTCCACAAAATGGGAAATAAAAATCAGTCTTGTGAGTGTCCTAAATACACATGTACAGTTAAGCTGACCATTAGGAAATGTGGAAGTATTTAGAGTATTTTCTAGACTATCTTGTCATGCTAAAATTTTGTGCATGCTGTTAGACACAATAAAAAGTTTTAGATTTTAATCACAAAAAACAAAGTGATACAAAATAGGGAATATATAAAAACTTGAAGGAACTAAAATTTGCAATAAAATATTACCAGTTTTTTGGATTCAGCTCAGTGCTACTCTAATAAATTTCTAATATTTTGATAATTAAATATTAATATACTTTAGCATTAAATACCATCAGACTGTTTATGTGCAAACATGTAAGATATATTTTGATATGCTGCTAGAACACTACTCAGTAGTTAGAGCATTAATGATGCTTCTAATATTTTTAGTTTATTTTTAGCTGTGGGTGGAAGGAAAAACTTCTAAGCATTGAGGACATTGCACCATAACATACAACAACTGTTTAATAGACTGTATGAAATGATACCCTCAACTTGGTCATCAAGTGCTAAAATGTGGTAAATTTCAATAATAATTGTGTCCTGACCAGTGTGCCTTGGCTCTGGGTGTCTTCCTACAAAGCAAAAGTTTGCAGGTTCAATTTCAGGGTTTGACTCCTGGCCAGGGCACGTGCCTGGGTTGCAGGCTCAGTCGCTGGTTGGGGTGCATATGAGAGGCAAATGTTATGTTTACAGACATAACATTTCTTTCTCACATTACTGTTTCTTGCCCTCCCTTCCCCTTCCTTAAAAAATAATCTAGTTATTTTACATAGCAAAGACTTTCAACAAGTTATAAGGCCTTTTAAATAAATCTACCAAACGGGTTCTTGATCACTCATGTATTTCACCGAGAGCCAGCGTCCCAAGACTGCACCTGTCCACATAGAGTGGAACAGAAGAAGCCACAGCCATTCTCTTTGTTCAGGCTGAAGAAGTGGCCTTGAGGTTTCGAGGTGCACCAGTCTCCTGATGACTGGGACATGAATACAAGAATGCCAACTGTGTAAATTTAGGAATTTTGGACATGGTTTCTGACATCTTTTTTTAACCCATGAGTGGGCACTCTTTACCTGTCTGAAAAACGGACCCTGGAAATATCTCCTGTGATGTCAGATCAGTAGGCAGTTACTACTTTAGCTTGTATGTTAGACTGTCCTCAAGAAGATTTTATTTCAACACGAGCTACCAAGGCTGAAAGATCTGAAAACCTCCAGTACAGAGGTTTTAGCTCTGTACATTTAGCTGATAAAAACTAGTCTGTTTCGACCTTGCTCTTCAGACAGTCCTCTCCTCTCACCCCCCTGTCCATGGTCAGAGTATGTGTGGGGTAACTTTGGGGTAGAGAGAAGCCAGCCGCCTGCAGGGTCCACACAGTGTGTCTGGAAACTTCTGGGCACACAGGCGTGTTTGTTCTCTGGGCTTGGCTGTCCCTGCTCTCGGCGGCGGGCATAAGCTGATGGTTGGAGATATGTGACATTGGTAAAGGAGCCCTCAGGGGCATCATTAGCCAATAGAAAGCCTTCGGCTATCCTTGCCTTAGTTTATTCCGGCCAGCAGTGCGCTAGAATAAACTAAGGGCACATAGAATATGTCATCAAACAGTAAATAAGTACAATGAAATGTTTCAGTGTTGAGCTAGAGATTCAAGCCGTCCAGTCATTTAACACCCTGGGAATATCTTTTTTCTCATAATGGAGATAGAAATTGTCTGATTTCTTCAATCAGAGGATTTGAAATATTACTGTTGCTCAGTTTCTGGGAGAGTTAGAAAAAAGATTAAAATAGATTTGAGTAAAATAGCATCTCCGTGACCTTCTTAGCTACAATAAAATTATAAGGTTACCTTTGGCCTTCCAGAATAATCAGAATGCTTCTTGCTTCTAAAATTTTTCTTGTATTTGTCCAAGGTAGGCAATAGTTAGCAGATAATTTAAAATATCATTGGTTTATCAGTTTATTGGAACCAATTTATCTTATTTAAATAAAAGGCATATTATAGTTAGGCTATTTTTAAATGTAGTGAGTTTTCTTAGCTTTTTTTAGTCTAGCAATGTGAAGATAGCAACATACTACCTGCATTAAAATGTCACAATAAACATTGTAGGACCCTGGTGCTGAAGAATGCCGATAAATTATTTCCTAGTTTCTTCTAAAAAATACAAGATTTTCTTATAAAATGTTTCATTATATTTTATGACATTAAAATACATGAAATAAAATATCAAATCACTTTCGGAGCCAGCTTTAAGTGAACCGCTCCGAGAAACACTGGGTCTACTATTGACTTAATAAAGCCTGAGAGAAATGGAAAACAAATGTTTTGGAGAGGAAGGAGGGAATGGTGCACACCTGATAGAGGAGTGTGTCCAACATGCTGATACTAAACACCCTCCCAGCAGCGAAAGGCAGTCGGAACATGAAAGCCAAGTTAGAGCCCCGCTCTCGTTCTTTCTGTGCAGAAATTTGAGAGAGAAACACGGGTGAGCAGCTTGCATCCACATTTTCCTGCCAAGTTAAACCTCCTCACGTATCTTCCAATATGCTGATGAGGAGAGAACCCTTCCAAACTCATTTGATAATAAACTGAGTTTGATCATAAACTCATTATCACAACATCATTACCCTGATACCAAAGACCAGCAAAGATGCCACAAGAATGGATAGCCACCTTCTCTCCCCCCGTGTCCTCACATGCCTTCCAGGGCAGAGGGGAGGAAGCTGCCAGGAGGCCTGTGATAAAACCACTAATCCATCCCATTCACCAGGAGTTCCACCCTCACAGCCAGTTCACCAACCCAAAGCCCCACAGGAGGGGTCATATTTCAACAGGTGAATTCGAAGGGGAGACCGACATGGGGTCAATGGCAACTTCAACCTGCTGTGTAAGGTCATGATACCCTATTTCTAACAGATACATTTGCACATTAAAATAGTTGTCCATATAAATTACATCCTGTCACTCCTCTGGAGTTGATCAGGGGACGTTTCCCTACACTTAAAAGAAATAGAAACTAATCAGCATCTCTTCAAATTCTTTCTGGACCAATGGGAAAAAAGATAAGTGTTTTCTTAAACACAAGGTAAGAAATTTTCCTAAGGAATCAAATCCAGTATGTGGGTGGATAGCACCAAGCTCCCACTCAGTCATTTCCGTCCTTAGATTATGAATAAACAGTAGTCCGGCCCTTTAAAGGGGAAAAACAAAGTGAGACAATATGCTTTTGTTTGTTCTTACCTATCTGGGTCTCCTGTTAAACTGTAAATGCTGTGCATCTTGTTGGTGTAGCTCTGAGCTTGTCACAGGTATTTGGCTCATAGTGCCCAGTAAATATTCATTGGCTTGAATTTAAATTGAGAATGTGTAAAATTCTGCCTAGTGAATATATTTAAAAACAGCTTTGATATTCTTGCCTATTTCTCCTGGAAGCTATCTCCATTTGTTTTGTTTTGTTTTGTTTTGTTTTTATCCTTTTGCTCTACGTACAGTTCACTATGGTTTACAGACATGATGACCTGCATTCTGACATCAGTTCTCTGACATTGACTGGGTGTCCGCAATTCAGGTCAATGCCGACACTAACTACCCGGACGTGGCTCAGGCCCCACAGGGTAAGGACCCAGTCCCTCAAGACCACTCTCATTTCCGGTGCTTCTCCAAGCCAATGGCACTCCGTCCACACAGCTACCAACCCGGAGCTTCCGGCAACCCTGCCAGGTTAGGCGATTGCTGGGACTCTCACAGAACTGGTGAACGTGCTACACCTCAGGACGACTGTCTTTTTGTAAAGAAGGCAAAGGGACAGCCGATGAAAGGGTGTGTCCAAGCAGGTCCGGAGGGTCCCCAGGCACAGGAACGTCCCTCTGACAACCCCCTCTCCTGTCAGAATGTCCACCAAGAAGGGCCATCTGCAGCCTTGTTTTTCAGAGCTTTTCATTCAAGTTCCGTTATGTAGGCATTATTAATGAGACCATTGGCCCTATGATTAAGCTCCTCCTCGGAGCTGGGATGTGACGAGGGGCTGAAAGTTTCAATCTCCTAATCAAGTGGGGTTTTTTCCTCTGGCAACCAGCCTTATCGCTGAACTACCTAAGGGCCCCTCCAGGACTTGCCTTGTTAGCATCAAATCAGTTATGATTGAGAGGTCTGAATAACGAAAGGCCCTCCTATCACCCAGGAAGTTCCGAGGGTGTCTTGTAGCTCTCTGTGTCGGGAGCTGGGGACAAGGACCGAATCTCTTTTCATGATTACACCACCCTGCTCATCTCACATTTTTATTACCCCAGTTCTCCCATCAGTGCATAATTACCACATGATTGCTAAAGTCAGATCGTCATCAGCACTGGGGAAGCGGGGTGAAGTTCAAAAGCAATGGTAAAGGAAGCAGTCCTCCAGCCAGCTGTGCTGTGAGCATGAATAGAAGGCCACTTTATAAAGTGCATGCAAACAAGGGAAGTTTGGGAAATGAAGTAAATGGAGAGGGAAATGAGACGGAAATGCCTGTTTTGTCTATTATTGTCATCCTCGTCTCTGATCTATGCTTCCTTGTCGCATTTTTCACTCTGCTTAGCTTTGCTGCCAGACTTGTCAGTGACACAGGATGACCAAGCAAGGGACAAGATATCTCCCACGTATTCTCTCTTCATAAAAAAATGGTTTAAATCCATTAATTCACATTAAAAAAATCTACACATGAAGAGTTTAGCCCTGTTAGGAATTCAAAGCAGCGTTTTTATTTTTACTATCTCACGGCATTTCTTTCTACACACAGAAAGTCCCAGGGTTATTCTTTCACACCCAAACAGTGAGATGCGGCCTACCTTTTCCAGTTTTGAGAGGGCGAGGGAGTAGCAGTCTTTGGCTCGGAACTGCATGAAGCGCATGTTGGCCGGGTGCGTGAGCTCTGTGATAATACTGAGGCTGGAGAACAACCTGCAAGGTGAAACAGCGTTTGCTTTCTACCCACGATGCCGTGTGGTGCGGTTCGGACCCATGTGTTTCTGAGTGAGCAAAGCCCGGGGCTCGGCCACAGCCGCAGGAAGCAGTTGCAGCAGGCCCTGCCTCCCCACGGGCCCACCCAAGGCCAGGAAAATGAGCCATGGGTTTCAGAAAAAGACGTTAACCGACGCACGAGCACTATGACAAAAAGTAAATTCAGTCGTTTGGCCTTTGTGACACATTTTCTGCCTACAATTATGAACAGCGTAGAAGAGACACTCACAAAGCTGACATCAGAATTTCCGAGGTCACCGTGTGGCGAATGTGGGTATGGAAATGTGTGAAATTAATAGTGTCTTTTGGCAAATATCATACGCGATGAGCTTATGGGTCATAATGTGAACCTTTGATCTTCTACAGCTTCCTGGCCTCATGGTGCACAACTGTAAATCTCAGTTCTCACTGCAGTGTACTTCTGAGGAGTGGAAATGATTTAATTGAAATAATATTTCATGGTAATGAAATGCGATCAAGGCTAAGGTCAGGGTTGTTCTCAGAGGACCCTGAGAATTTCCATGTGTGCAATAGCTTCGCATTCACTTCCCACGAAAACACACACACATTCACACATATAACCCCCTCCTGCCCCAGGAAACAGGGGCCAGGCCATGGCCACAGCAAATGCCTTTTCACGGTGGCCGCTGAGGTTGATCTGATCACCAGCTGGTGCCTCGGTCACTCTCCGAGGCAGCCTCTTCCCCTGATGCTCTGTCCTCTGTTCTCCACGCAGGACGACTTTCAACTCAGCTCTGGCCATTTTAAAGCCCCCACCACCCAACTGAACCTATACCTTGTACTGGAACTGATGGAGACATGCAGGACAGAGACACCCCCAGGAGGGCTTGCACCCAGGGAGCTTCTCCAGCTGCCCTCGCTCTCCTTCCAGGCTCTGTCCCTTAGTGAGGCTGTGGTGCTTCCACCGGTCTGAACGGGGACCGACAGGCCTTGTGGGGGCCATGCCACTTCTACGAGGGGAGCCCTGTCTCTGAACTTGGCACCACGGGGAGTGTGCGCCTTTCCTCAGCTCTGACTCTGTAATCCCAGTGAGACTGTCTGGAATGCGTCTCTTACCCCAGGGTGGGCAGCCTGGCTGCCTCTGCACACCGCAGAGTCTGTTCCCTGGCCAGATGTTCCCTGTCTACCTGCCCCAGCCATCTGTCTCCACTGGGTCTGAGGTGCCAGCTCCGTTAAGACTCTGAAAAACCCTTAAAAATACCCTGAGTGAAACGGTATGCCCTCTTGGTTCAACTTCATGGACAAATGTTTGAGCCTTATCTAATCAGAGCCTTTGAAGAGTATGATATCGGGTCCTTCATAAAATCCACACTTTATAGGAAGAAACAGCCAGTAGTAAGTATATGGCTTCTGCTCCATTCCGAGAGCAAATATTATTGTATTTCTTATCCAGGTATGCGGCGATAATTACATCAGCAACACAACACATTCTAATGTTAAAAAATAATTGTGTTTGCCCAGATACCCAGTGCCCACAGTAGTGTGGTCGCCTTGGGCGGGTTGTGGAGCCCCTTACCCCCGATTCTTGGGGCGGGGGGGGGGGGGCGGGGAGGTGCTGGTGCGTGCAGGGAAGCCGAACGAGGCTGTTTGTGACGGACTCGGCTCAGCCTCGGTTGCTGGTTCTCAGGGCAGTATCACTCCTTCGGTAGCTTTTTCTCTTTTTTTCTCACGTTGCTATTTCTGCTTGACATGCACTTTCTTTTCTCCTAAGTTTCCTCCTCATGCTCTCCAGTTTGAAATCCAGACTGTTCCACAAAGTTCCTCTCAAACCTAGTGGAGACGACGTTCTGAAGTTGCCGAAGGCAGCGCCGTTTTCTCCCACCCTGGCTCACTCCGGTTTGCTAAGCCTGTCTTGGTGCTAAAACCTGGTTGCTTTCATTCACGCTTTGGCTCAGCTCACTGGCTAAACCCCTGCGGCTAAGAAAGGCAACCTGTCCCTGTCAAATGGTGCACCTACTTCTTTAATTCATAACTCTTTGTTACCGTAAATAATTTCTCAATTCTTCTCTGTGCATTTTTGGTTTCGTAGGTGAGCTCTTGATGAAGAGGATGTTACAATTTAACTACTTCATGTACAAGTACCATATTATCTGTATTCTTTTAGAAGCGCTTCTTACTCAAAAGTTACCAAAGATAGCAAGTTTAGTGAAAGTTAATTTGGGGGGAACCTTTGAAAAATTAGAAGACTGGCCTGACAGAGGGAGGAAAAAAAAAAACAGTTGACTTTTCGGCTGGCACCTGTCCATCTGCTAAGCCCAGGAAGCATATCCATCCGCCAATTTCATACCACCTCGGAGTTCCGAAAGTATTTATTTCAGAAAGATTTTAAAAGAGCAGTGTCACTGTGAAAATTAATAAAGGACGCTTCAACTAAAACTGGGGTGTGGAAGCCCCATATGGGGACCTCTTATACTCTACAATTTGTTGATTACTCCCGAAGGCGACACCATGCCAAGTTCAAGCTCAGTTAATTCAGTTCGACCCAACAGGAAGAGAGAACGCTGGTCTGCAAGATCTAAAAGGAACTATAAAGTGAAACTCCTGCCTTTAAATTAGACTCTGTGACCTCACAGAGGAAACTACAAAAATTCACAGTTCACAAGACTGTTGTATTTTTCTAGGGGTGATAAATGTGGCTGAGGGAATGTTCTCAGATTAAGTAGCATGATGATTAAGTAGCGTGAACGCAGAGCTTTTGGGAAACCTCCGGGACTCCACTGAGACAGGAGGCCAGAGAAGGACTTCTAGGCAGAAAACAGAGCTGGTGATAGATGAAAATGTATTTTGTGTTTTGGGAATTTTTCTTTGAAAAATACAGCTTTTGTCTCTCATATACATTATTCAAACCAGACGAGTTTGTGATTAGGTGGATAACGCAACCCTTTTCTAACACATGGTGTCAGACGTCAGTATACACACCTGTGGCTAGACACCTCTGAGGTCTTAGGAAGAGGGAGTGGGAATACGATTGGCCCAGCCAGGCATGTAAGCGATTGGAATGAGGACGGCAAAGTGTACGCGACATGCACCTGTTCCGTTCGGGGTGAATAAACCTGGAGCTTTGGTTACTTTACACCGAGGAACTGGGTGCGTTAGCTAAGTCTGCCACCTAGTGAAGACCGAGAACTAAGTAAGACTTAAATAAGACATTTCATTGCAGCGGCTTTTATGATTCTAGTGTATTACTTGCATTCATCTCTAACATTTTATACTTAAAATTTGAGTTGTCTAATAGACTTATCTATGTATTTTTAAAATGCTAACGCTGTATATCTGTTTCTGAGCCTTACATGACCCACATACTTTTTGCATATAGAACGTTTTAGAAATTAAATGGCGTAATCAGTCTCTTTTCCCTGGGTACTAGGCTCATACTAAAGCAGTAATATAATCTAAAATAATCCAGTTTGATCTACTTAAAACTTGTCTATAGTTGATTTACATTATGACTCAGTGGTGTTACATATCATTGTGGAGAAGTGTCAGATACCTAAGGAGGAGTTCTCCGCCTGAATTAACTCATCTGATAAATATATTTTGACATGTCTAGTTATGCTAACCAATATAAAGATGAAAAATAGACTACACACTTTATTCTACAGATCATTGGGAGAGCTCTGAGACCAGCCATCTGTACTAAACACATACTATTTTTTCTTGTCCTTCTTCCCTAAGCAACATAGTACAATAGCTACCCAGCATTTACACTGTTTGAGGCATAAGGAATCTAGAGATAACTGACAGTGTATGGGAGAATGGGCCAAGGTCATGTGCAAATTCTATGCCACTTTACAGAAAAAGACTGGAGCAGTGTGGATCTGGGGACCCAGTGCCCCAGGACTGCAGGTTTCTAACAGAGACCAGTACCTAACACCAGTGTCTAATTTGGGCATCTAACAGTTCTTCGGAAATTTCTGCTTGAAACTATTCAGATGGGCCTGTGCACGTGAAAACTGCACACTTCCTAAAATGTTTTGATGAAGACAAGAAATCTTAACAGTTAAGGGGTCCAGAGTTATTTCATTCATCCATCATTCATCCTTTTGACACGTGATGACCCACAGCCTTTGCTGGTCAGTTACTATGTGCAAGACTGCCCTTAGGTATTCCAGCCAGTCGGTTTGTTTCAAATGGTTAATCAGAGCCTTCACACCTCTCAGTAAAATGAGGGTATATTATTACCTTGGAATCAAAATAATTCGTTCAGATAATATATAGTAAAAGTCCAATCCATAGCAACTTTACTGTAATAGAAAAAAGTTAAAATTAAAATGGCATGTTTAATTCGAACAACCTAGGATGCTTTTTGGTTAAAACTGTAATTAGCTTCTGCCTAGCATGAAATTTTTTTAAAGGATAATTTTACTTTATTCACCAGCCAGAAATCTTATTCTTCTGAATTAGTTTTCTATGTTACAATTTCCTTTTTTTATTTCCTAGAGAGAAAAGACTTGCTTATATCTGCCATATTTTAAGTATGCGCTATGCTACCTGTAAATGCACTATTTTATATAGCTCAGCGTGCTAGCTCCATTCTAAATAACCCTGGTTATTATAGTACTTTAGAGGGTGTATTTCCCCAGCTGCTGCAAAAGGTTCTTATACAAGTTCAGGGTCGATTTTCCAGGTGCCGTGATGGAATATTTGTGTACCCGATTCCTGGTCTTTGCATTAACACTGCAAAAGGGTTAATTTAACTACTTTCCACATGCATTTTATACAGATGAGGGAAACCATATCTACAAGGTCAAGAAGCATACATAAGAGTTAGTGTCTGCTGACACCTCGGATGGCAGTGTGGTGCTGCGAATAATTCCCGCAGCTCCCATTAATGGAGTGACTGAAAAGCACCAGGCATGATATTTTTAAATGTCTCACAACCTGTGCTTAAGACACTGAGGCTCAGAGAAGGAAAGTAATGTGCTGAAGGTCATGCAAACCTCCAGACTGTCTTCTGAATTCTGAGCTCGAACTGTAAACAAATGATCACCATCAATATAGCTTTTGCTACAATAGGAAGCCACGAGGGGGAAGCAAGGGGCACCGACCACAGAGTTCTGATGCTTTTAGTGACTTTCTCTGTCTGGGAGCTCAGCTACTTCCTTCAGACTTCTGCCAAGCTCATAGAACTGAAACAATCATTTAGATATTTGCACTTTTGAATGATTTTATGAAGAATTATCTCAAGTGGTACAGGTGTCTCGATCTGTGGACGACCTTGACTTTGCTCAGAGCACGAACTTTTCTCTGCTCAGGGTGGCTCCCTCTCACCCAAAGGTGACCACAGCGGGGACTCCCGCCTGGGTGAGTTTCTCAAACAGGGGCAGGAACACAGTGCCGGTAAGGTCAGGCTCGGCCCTCACAGCCCTGTGACCTTTCACTCCTAGTTACCCAGGATGTAAGTGTGTGCCTTTGGCCAGTGGTCCATGTAAAACCAGCATGAGAGCACACAGAGTCCACCACGAATTATGACGGCTCCTGAACATGCTTTTTAGGCTTTGTCCTGGCCAAACTACACAAGGAAACATTTATTGTTCTACTTATTTTTAAAAAGAATTACTGACCTGGTGTCAGAAATTTAGCTTCACGCAGTACCAAGCAACCAGTGAGCATTAAATAAATATTTGTATTAGGAGCCAATGAATGATGGTGATGTCAGTGTAAGTGCCCCATGTCCCCTCTTACACCTGCTGTTGAGGGGACAGGGAAGGGCAGGGAAGGGCAGGGCTGGGCTTGTGGGTCCTTCAGTACCTGAACAGGGTCTGCACATTCACGATGGTCTTGGCGTCAGCCATGTAGTCCTCCTCAGCACTCATGGTGCTCTCCTTGTCCACCACCACCATGTTCGCCGCGAACGTCACTCCGCACCTGAGCAAGTCGTCCAGGCTTGGAGGGAAATCAGGAGAGAAAAAGGCACTTTCAGCAAAGTGCAGGGCTAGAGGGGTGCTCAGACTCTCGGTGCCCCGTGCCCTAACCGCTGGCTTTCACTGACGCGTGCCCTGGGGATTCTAGTGGGACAGTGTTATCTACCAATGGGAGATAATGTGTGCATTTCTGGAGCTCTTTATATTTTTTTAGATCTCAACTGGGTCAATGCATGTGCACTTAATAATGGTTATTATTTTAATAAAACATGGCACCAAAATGTGAGAGCTATGTTTTTACAGCCAGCATGCTATTTCCAAAATATTTACCCATTTTTTTAATCCCTAAGGTGCTTTTGGTAATAGTAAAAATGAATGCTTATGTTAATTGGGATGGTTGAATCTTGTAAAGATACATAAAACCGTGATGTTTATTTTAGAATTTCTATTATTTCTTTCTCTAAAGCTATGTATTACAGATTGGCTCTTCCCTGCCAAGAACATATACAACATACTGTTTAGTTAACCTCGTGTTTTTGAGTAAGTGACTGAATGACCTGGTTTTCTGGGTTGCGCTAATTGTGCTAACCTAGCATATAAGTTCCTATGGGCCGTGATGGTCTCTATCTCTGAGAAGTTTGCCTGTCACTGAATGAAAAGAAAATGTTACAATCAGAGCAGAAACAAGGAAACCACTCTCTCATTGCCTCTGCTTCCTACAAACTAGAAAAATAGGTCTGGATTGGATAAGAGAGTAATCTTGAATGAGTGTAGCATTGTTCTAGGTATAGAGGTGGTCGAAGACAGATGAGAATCAGGCTGACTGGTTTCCACAGCTTCTGATTTAAGACAGGAGGTGTAAACCGTGAAGAACAATAGTTCCTTTGAGATTCTTGAACTGGAGTCAGATGCCTGAAGACCTTTCCAAGTGCTGATTGAATTAGCCAGTGGGAGGGGTTTGTCTGTCTCCCCTGGGAGACATGAGGCGGGATTTCTCACTCTGTTAGAAGGCAAGAGAGCGTCACCAAGGTTCTGAGTCCAAGATCCCCAGAGGGGGTCTAGAAAAAATACTGCACTTGAGTCAGGAACAGTGTTCTGTGGTGGAGACTTTATGGCTCTAACTGTGGAGACAGAATGTTATTCCAAATAAACATCCCATGAGGACAAGGGCCATC
Organism: Sturnira hondurensis; assembly: GCF_014824575.4. Classification (NCBI taxonomy): domain Eukaryota; kingdom Metazoa; phylum Chordata; class Mammalia; order Chiroptera; family Phyllostomidae; genus Sturnira; species Sturnira hondurensis. The sequence goes on from NW_028091156.1 coordinate 11,976,162, forward strand.
CAATCAGTGTGGGGACTGAGTTAAATCCCTAGGAATACTTCACTTGGATGTTCCACTTATCTAGGAAAATCATTGTAATTGTTCTTACAGCTATTAAAATGCATAAATGAAAATAGAAGTGGGTCGGAAATGAAGGTGATATGGCCCCTTAGGGGACATAAAAATGATTGCCTCGGCCATGTGCCTTCAGCCCACTTTATTATAATTTTAAATCACTTTTTGGTATTTCAGATGGTAACACCTTTTCTCTGCCATGGAACATAAAAACCTGTCCATTACTTATAGATATAGGAGAAGGGAAAGACAGGTGGTAGAAGGTAGGCTTGCCTAGAAAAAGATGTACAGATAAAAGTTATGGTAGGAAAGATGCCTATGTCATCCGCAATAGGTCAATGAAATTGAAATTTGACATAGATTCCTCTATGAAAGTACCTGTCCTAGACCGTTAATCCCTTAAGGTGTCAGCTAATTCTCTACCCAGACTACTGGCTGTTGTTGTTTGCGTATAGTCTTGGCAAGCGAGATTAGTAACTGTTATTAAGTGAGTTTAAGTCTATTGAAAATATTTTTAACCAATTGGAATGGCCTACCTGAATGCTGGGCCAACATTTTTTATTCTTCGCATCTTAACATGAATTTATTATATTTAAATTCACTTAATATTGCATTATATTCTCTTTTCCTTTTTTATTAGGCTGCCAGTGCATTCTTATAACTGTTATCTTGCCAATGTATTCTTATAACTGTATCTTCAGCATGGCTGCTTTACACAGTTTGGCCACCAGATGGCAGAACAAGAAAAAAGTCAACAGGGATGGAAAAAGTTACAGAGGATAAATAATTGGCCCTGTTTCCCTTTGTTGCCTCCTCTAAGACTTTCGGGGAGAACTACAATGTGAATGTTAGAGTGTGTTCGATTTCAAAGGGGTTTTCAAAAAAAATTTCAGACAGCAAAAGAGAATAGTGAACCCTGACATGCCTACCAGTCACCCTGCTTCAACAATTATCAACCTGGAGCCAATCCTTTACAAAGGAATTGGATGCTGTCAGTCTTTCTCCTCACCGCACACACTTCTACAGAGGGCGAATTCGTTTTGTGGTTTACATAGGCAAAGATGGTGGGAGGTTTGTTTCTTGTCTTTTAAATATCCTGTTTCCCTAATGAATTTTAATTGAATACTATCATTTCAAAGAAACATTCCTACTGATTAAATGTGGAGTAAGTTCTCTTTGATAGATTTACCTCATTTTTATATATCTAAGTACACTGCAGTTAGTTGGTTAGCATTATGACAAGTGACCATGTGAATTTTAATGCAGAGTGGAGGCTGAATGCGTGTCACTCCGTTTGGTCTTCAATGCACCCACAGCCAAAACACTGTCCTAGTTAATAATAACTTTGTTTTTTCAAAAGCTACAGGGTGAGATGTAAGCATGAAAGTTCTCAGTTGATAAAGTTAAACATTTTATTTTGAAGGCTCTGGCTGGTATTTCTTAAAAATAAAAAGGTAACATATTTTATAAACATATTAGTTTTATTATCGTTTAGTACTTACATTTTTATAATGTAATGTTCATGTATATAGAGGAATCTGTATTTTAATACTAAACCATTGCACACATTTGGCCTTTTTTAAAAGATTTTATTTATTTATCTTTATAGGGGAAGGGAAGGAGAGAGGGAGAGAACTGTCAATGTGTGGTTGCCTCTCCTGTGTCCCCTGCTGGGAACTGGCCTGCAACCCAGGCATGTGCCCTGACTGGGAATCGAACCGCGATCATCTGGTTCGCAGGCCCGTGCTCAATCCACTGAGCTACACCAGCCAGGGCCACATTTGGCTTTTTAATTAATAAATTTTTAGAAATGGTGAACTCTGATATATGCTCTCAAAGTACACACCTTAGAAAAGGCTCCGTTTTATGACCCTGACTTAAAATGAGCATTTCTGAATTACATGGGAGGTCCCCTGAAGCTAGGGGCATGGCACCAATGCATTATCATGCTGAAGCTGCAGACTTTTCTCTCCCAGATATCAAAAGTAGCAACACTATTGCTGGAGACAACACAAAACTGAAACAACTTTAGCAGCTGGACAAAATGGACAAAATCGACATGCAGCAAAATTTGCTTTGATTCCACCACAGATTACTGCTTAGGAAGTTTGAATGTAAGATGGCTACATCACAGAACGACACGCTCTACATGCAGATTACATCACATATGCAGAGCTAGAACAGCCCATTCCACTGATCATGCAACACGGAGCACAGCGCGCGGCGGACCACAGGACACACACTAGTTAGCGTGACAGACTTCGTCACCTACTTGTCAATAGAGCCCACCATGTAGTAAACCATTGGGAACCAACAGATTGCATCCAGAAAGTGTATTTCTGGCCTAAGTGGCAGATGGGTTACAAAATGAAACACAATGTCACAAGGGCGGGAACACTTCCAGGGAAAGGAAGTCGACTTAGTTGGCATTTCCAGAACTAAATACTGCTGACAAGATTAATGTAGGTACTTTGTTGTTCTTAACATTGATTAGAAAGTATCACTTGTACTTGTTATGAATAATACAGTGAACTTGGAGTTATAAAAGCAAGTTTTCAGCTTTGTAAATCAGAGACATTATGGCATTATGCTACAAAAGTTCTGAATTGATACTCTTAATTATGATGAAAAAGTCTTGTCAGTGAATTTAAAAATTATTTGTGCAGAGGAGACCTTTAAAATGAGAAACGATTAAGTTTTTTCTTAGTTGACCCAAAGGAACTAAATTAGCCTGCCTACTGAGAGCAACTTTCTCGAAGGATATACAGAATTATACCCCTTAATATATCAACAGATCAATAAATAAATATAGTATATGTAACCGTGGAATATATGCATTGAAAAAATCAGAGTAAAAGTAATCCAACTTTTAAATGATTGAATTTCTCAATACGTATTGTTGAACAAGACATGCTAAAATTAACTGTAATAAAAATAAAAATTCAACAAGTAGAAAATAATTGATATTAGTTACAGAAATAAAGGGTGCACAGCACTAATCAAAGTCTGAACTCCCATCATCTTTTAAAAAAAGAAGATTCCTTAGAAGTCAAAAGCCTCATGTCCTCACAAAAATCTTTCACTATAAAAATTGCCACTGTATTCAAATATCATTAGCTAGTTATTACTAGGAAATGAAAAGGTTTGTGAATTTGCATGGATTTGAAAATTTGAAGATCATTATTTTCCCACTTCATGAATGACTATAATAAACTTAATTTTTTATTTCAAATTCAAGAAATGAAGGCAGCGAGACAGTTTATTGTGTTAGCATTTCATAATTTCACTGTTAAGTGGGTTACTTCTTCCCTAAAAATACATAAGTAGTTCCATTTCCACTACTTGAAATAAATTTCCCTTTTTTTGTTTATTGGGTTTGCACACCAGCCTGCCCATCAGTCGGAATCCTGACAGTGTTGACTGCCTCAGTGGTGGAAGGGAGGGACAGTTACTTCCTAACTGATTTTTAGGAGTCCAGTTCTGCACTAGTGTTAAGATGAATGTTGTACTCATTTTAAAAATGAGATGAGTGGGGTGTAGAGAGGAAGTTGGTGGTAAGCTACAACAGGCCTATCTCAGACCTGGTTTCCCCCGTGTGTGTGAGGCCAGAGTGCAGATGCTTTTAAGGAGAACACTAGCCTCTCAGGCACCTGACCAGGACTTTTGAGATCAGCAGCCTACGTTTGCTTGACTCTCTCTGGGAAAAGAAGACTGATTCAGTAAAGGGCCAGTGTGACCCAGATGCTGTAAAAATTAGAGACAGATGCCTAGACCTTGGACTTCAACTTGGCTTTGCTGTGGGTCACATGTTCCAAAGCTCCTCACTTTCTGTCCCACTTCTTCTGAAATGCTGTGATCATATGACCAGACGACCTTCAAGGTCGGGCTAGAGATCGTCATGAAATCATCATGGCACAACAACAGATGAAACAAAGCGGAGGACCAACCAGTCAGAACTCAGACTGGCTCTAAGGAACCAGTGTCAAGTGTGAGGCGTTTTCCCGTGGGGCTGGTTCTGTTTAATCCCCGTAAGAGATCTGCAAGGCTTTCTACTCAAAAACACGGTGAACACATTTTTTGACACGTTATGGGTCAATGTTATAAATGTAATTCATATATTCAAATCCCACACATACCAGGATTTCAAGTCAGTCGTTATTTCTGTTATATTAAATTAATTGGTCTTTCAACTAAATTTCCCAGATAGCCACGTACTGCGAATTATTTTCATCATTACTCGTGAATTTAAAATAAAGTCCAATCCCACTAAGCTAACTAATACGCGTACTGTGGACAATCATTAGGGTGCAAATTCTTAGAACGTGGAAACCTTTTTAGAATTAAGCGTTCTATTCAAAATTTCTTAGCAATAGTGTAGGGTACACTGCAAAATACTAGCCACTGCAAAGCAACTGGATGGCCTTCTTGGAAAAAGGATTTCATAAAACTTCCTGGAACACGATTTAGTGGTGTTTAGTTTCTGCTTCCTCATTTCTGATCAAAAGAACAGAGGACAGCAAATAAAAATATTAGATACCGCTTTCGGGAAGTACTCAGAAGCTAATAAATTTTACAACATGCCCAGTTATACCCTCTGGAAGAAAACAAACCCCACAAAAATCCTGTAACAGCCAACGTCATGGGAACAGTTGGATTGCAAAATGTTAAGTCATGAGAGAGCAAAGGAAATTTTTCATGCAAAATAACCCAAAGTTAAAATACAATTTTTGTTTCTGAAAAGAACTGACTATGTATTTTTTGCATATATCAAAAATCTGTAAGATAATATCATATAGGTAAAAGAACAATGAACTATGAATGGACTAGAAAGTTCTAATATTAGAATTGACCTGGGCTTGCGATTTGCAACTGGCTTCTAAAGCAGGGGGTGGGGGACATCCTTATAGGATTGAGCCCTTATCTCTTGAGAGCTGATGCTATTTCCGGGTAGCTAGTGTCAGGATTGGGTTGAATTGTAGGACCCCAGGATGGTGTCCCGGGTCAGCATTGCTTGTTGGAGGCATGGGAATGCCCACCCCCAACATACATTGAAGTGGGGTCCAGGAACGCAGCCAGGAGACACACATCGGTGCGGCAAGGACCGCGTTTACCCTTTACCACCGGGATGCTATGAGCACGGTAACGCGTCTCTCCTTCCAAGCCTCTCCCTGTCCTCCGCTGCATTCTGGGCCTGACTTAGCCCACTTCGGTCCGAGCCACACTGTAAAGGAGTGCTCCATGGCAGTCAGTTTGCAAATGCCCTTGTTTGCAATCTCGTCGCTAAGGGAGTGGTAAAACTTAAGCAAAAAAAAGAGCTGAAATGACACATTTGAATTCACATAGTGAAATGGGCCTCTCTGTGTGACAGTTCAGCCAGTCCCTTAGCACTTTGCACCAGAGAGGTCCCCAAATTAGCAGCCAGTCAAGGGCTTTGGCGGGGTTTTTTAACCACTCTATTGCCATGGCCAACTCACAACCCACCTCTTAGGCTCCTAAGATTCATATGAAACGAGTAAGCTTCTACTTCTCGTGACATTAGGTCCACGTTTCTGTTCCCCACACCTGCCCCACATTGACCTCACCTATGCTGGGATGCCCACATAGTATCAGAAAGGCATTGGGTCACCATACGTGAAAATAATTAAACTGAAGTCTCTAGGAGTGTGCTCAGTTTTTAGAGTTGAACATCATTATAATGATGCCAAAAAATGCACCGGTAAATACCTTGATATTAGTACGTTCAGAATAGACAAAACCAGGAAGTTGTCGTATATGGGGGAAATACCTCTGTTTGGAGAAATTTCACTTGATAAATTTTAAAGGCAGAGACAAGACAACAGATTCCGGCCTCATTCCGTTCATCCTGAAATTTGCATCACTTTGGAATTTAAGAAAAGAGTTGGAGGATCCTAAACTATGGGGTTGCTCTAACGACCATCTGCTGCTAACTGTCAGTCACAGAGAGGAATATTATAATTTTAGGATGCAGTCAGTTTGATCGTAGCATTCAGTGGCCTATATTTATATCTGCACAAGGATTTTGAAATGCATAGTCTAATTTCACAAGAGTGTATCAACCCAACATTTTCCAGGTGAGTGAGCAGGGTAAAGCGCTCCTTATTCATGTTATGTTAGCAAATGTATCCTTTTAACCATAGAGGAACTATCATAACTCACGGCACAACAGAAAACGGATCATTAATATGCCTCTCTGATAATGAATGGTTCTTTAGAAAGACAGCAAAGCACCCAGTGTGGGCAGAACTCTTCCGGTCTAGTTGATTCATTTGAGGAAAATAACTGTAATTATTTTGGTGGCATGTGCCCCACTGGGATGGAGTGATGACCACTTGCCAAATAGTTCTAACCAGAAAGCTCAGGGTATTCCAGCAGTGTTTTCAGTGGTATTTGTGAAATACAACGAAGATCAGTGATTAACTTGTACCACAGCCCAGAGTACATCACCAAATGCATCCCATGCCATAATGTGTCTGATTTAAAATATTATAAGCAAATGCAAACAAAGTATATTTGGATGTAATATTAGACCGTCTTCATCTTGCTTGTGCTATTGACTTGTAAATATACTTACGGGTTATCCAATAGCAGTACGATGGGATTGAGTTCTTTCTTTGGTCTATAATACGCCCTGAGAGGAACAATAAAATTATACAATCCATTTCCAGCCGTTTCAGCTGCAACTATAATTAGTTTATTTTTGAATCCATAGGCCTTTGCATCTTCATAGTAGTTATGCTGACAACTCTAAAGAAGAAAAATGATACAAAGGAATGCCGTGTTCATACCCCACTAAAATTTGGTAAAAAATATTACAATATATGGATATTATAAAATTAATCTACCCATTAAGTTCTTTATTTCCCAACAGATTTGAAAATAGTTACATTTTCCTATGTTCACTTCTCCAGCGTGTTTTAGGCAATGATGTACATGATCGGACAAATCAATTGCAAATATGTAGCATAATGTGGGGGAAGAAAGAATCGGAAACATGTGTGTGCACATGTGCTACTGTAAAGTAAACTTATTGCTAGGTGATATGTGGGTGTCTTTGTTTAAAAATTATGGCAATGTTCATGTATATGAAAACATCGTGTCACATACTGCAAATATATACAGCTTCTACTTGTCGGTCATACTTCAGTGAAGCTGGAAAAAAGTGATTTACCCATGACTTTCACTTCCATAAATAAAGTGGTAGCATAATTAAAGAACCTGGAACAATTGCCAGCACAGAATATGGGAAAGGGTTTTGTGGTTGATAGAAATGAGAGTTCACAGATTTGGGAGCTAGGCACCTCTGTGAGTCACTGGGTAATTTCACAGAGAGACAAAGCACTTGGATAATCTTAGCACAGTGGAGAAAGTAAAACTCACAAAACTCACCATATTATGTATTACACGTACATTTGCAAAGATAATATGTTTGAACCTAGTTTACTCTGTACAAAATGATTTCATATGTAAATAGACTGTAAAATTGATTTGGATATATGTAAGTACAGAATATAGTGATTTAAAAAATATTTTATTTGTTTTATTTTTAGAGAGGGGAAAGGGAGGGAGAAAGAGAGGGAGAGAAACATCAATGTGTAGTTGCCTCTCCAGCACCCCCTCCTGGGGATCTGGTCCCTAACCCAGGTATGTGCCCTGACTGGGGATCAAACCTGCAACCCTTTGGTTTGCAGGCCAGCACTTAAACCACTGAGCCACACTAGCCAGGGCAGGAAATAATGGTAGCAAATGCTTACCTTGTCTAGTCTTAAGCAGCAAAATGGCACTTTTTCATGAAGGAGATGGCAAAACGTGGGCGAACTTCCTATGTAGGGAGAGTAGGGTGGGTAGCCTTTAGCATACCTGCAAAGCGGAATGAAATTCTGCGTCACCTTGACTAGCACGGCAGAGTTGGACGCTCGAGTCACAGCTACAACCCTCTGTTTCGGTAAAGCCAAATACAATGATTTTATGGTGTAGCTACATTTAGATAAGGAAGTACATTTAGAATCGGGGGAGGCAGACCAGGGCCCATCGCCTGGTTTTGTGAATTAAACGTGGTTGTTATATGTTTAAATGGTTGGAAAATATCGAAGGAAGAATACTATTTCACGTCACATGATACATGAAATTCAAATGTCGGTATCTACAAGTTGTTTTAGAACACAGCCAAGCTCTTTATTTATTGCATTTTCCCCCTGGTGCATTCATGCTTCCAAACAGACATGAGTAGTTGCTGCAAAGACCACGTGGTACAAAAAGTCTGAAATAGTTACTGTTCTTTACAAAAGAAAATTGCTAATAATCCTCAGTTTAAAAGCTTTGGATGGATTTAAAAGTAGTAATGTTAATTTTTACAGAACCTATTTAAAGCAAAATCTATTATCATGATTCACGCTATCAATATTCATTAGTTATGGGTACGTTACTAACGAGGAGTAAATATTGAATTAATTACTGAGTTAAACACCCACCCAAAGGGATTTTGCTAGAATCAGGCTTAAAATACTGCCAAGGATATTCAGTTTGCTGACTTAGAAAAAGCGCCACCGGCACATTTGGGCTGTGCTAATTTGCAGACTGAGACTGTCAAAAAGTACCAGCATGGATGAAAATTAAGAAATAAAAGGAAATTTCCTGGAGGCAAAATTCCTGTATTCGATGTGAACAAGCCCCCCCTTGTTTTCTTGACAAAAAAATTTTTCCTTCTGATAAAAAATAATTCAAATCTAGTTGAAACTATTTTCCCGACATCATTAGCTAGGAGGTACAACAGAGCACATTTTGCAAATTTAAAAGTTGGGAATTTTCACTATCATTTCTTTTTTTCATTTTCTAGAAATAGAACATCTCTACCTCTTAATTCTTTGCATAAAGAAAGAATTTCCATCACACCCCACCAAATCACCACTATGAATACCCTGGGGATCGAACCTCTCTTTGTGTCTATCAAATATCTCATAAATATTGGAGCACTTTTGATTTCTTCAAGTGGACTGTGTTCTGCGCCTACATCAAAGTTCCACGTGATGCACTTGTAAAAAGTGGGAAGAATGAAAGAAGGGCTTTTCCAAGTTTCAATTATATTTTCGTTAATTCTGGTGTAATCCAACATTCGCTGATTGCCTGCTTTCTGACAAATATTGGGAGAAGCATCTGAGGAGTGTTATCACCGCCGCCACTCCCACTTCCCCTAATAATCAACACTCACTGAATGCTTACTCTGCACAGACAGCACCCTCATAAGCACATTTTCTGAGATCCCAGTCTTCATGTGAACATTAGGAGGCAACGCATAGGAGCAGGCTCATTATGTGTCAGACTGGATCGAATTCACTCACACAAAGCCCCAGAAAGGGGGACCGAGATGGAAGACTAATGGTTTCCAACTCCCCCGTCCAGGCTGCTGACCGCCACACTTTGCTCACAAAAGAGAGATATAACGTGGGAATATGACAAGTAAACAAACTCTACTGAAAGCTAAACATGGTTAATAGCGTGTACATTGCTGCTCTTTACTGTGGAAGCCAAGTACAGAGAACAAGAACATTTATTCATGAATTGAAAATGTTATCGCTGCAAATTACTCGAAAAACTGCTGCACACAGAGATAAGAAGGGATGTGTGGTGGAGGAAGCTCTGTCACACATCATTGAGTAACAGATCAAACTTCAACATGGACATGGAAGAAAGTTAATGAAAGGTATGATATAACTTAACACAAACCAACAANGAATTCACTCACACAAAGCCCCAGAAAGGGGGACCGAGATGGAAGACTAATGGTTTCCAACTCCCCCGTCCAGGCTGCTGACCGCCACACTTTGCTCACAAAAGAGAGATATAACGTGGGAATATGACAAGTAAACAAACTCTACTGAAAGCTAAACATGGTTAATAGCGTGTACATTGCTGCTCTTTACTGTGGAAGCCAAGTACAGAGAACAAGAACATTTATTCATGAATTCAAAATGTTATCGCTGCAAATTACTCAAAAAACTGCTGCACACGGAGATAAGAAGGGATGTGTGGTGGAGGAAGCTCTGTCACACGTCATTGAGTAACAAATCAAACTTCAACATGGACATGGAAGCAAGTTAATGAAAGGTACGATATAACTTAACACAAACCAACAATTACAAAAAGGCAGCTTCTCTCATGCAAATACTGACTTACGTACTTTTTTCTTTAAGGATCAGGATACGTTAGAGAAAACTGCCTGACCATATCCAGGATGGGGCAAAAGTGGGTTTACAGTTGTTCATATGGAATAGAATGCAGTCATTAATAAACAACAATAAAAGAGTAAACCGTGTTTCAAGCATCCAACATTGCAAACCTACTCTTGCCCCACCCTGTGTGGGGAAATTGGAAATCTGAGGGCTGAGCATGCTTTACAGCCCAGAGAGCCACCACCTGGTTGGAAGGCCAGTTTGACAGGAAGGTAGAGGACTGGTCCTAGGGATGCCTCTGGGCTGACAGCAGTTCCCAGGGCGAGCACAGATCCCAGGAACTCTGAGAGTGTCCACACGTACTCTAAGTTGGAGGGCATTTTTTCATCTGGTGCCGTTTCGTCTTCTGATTGGTCGCTGAGAAGATCACAGGTTTGGATGGAGGAGGTGTCTGCCACCTCCAGAACCGGCGCAATGCTGGGCCTTCTGATCTCCTTGATCCCTTCTGAAGGAAGGGCCAGGGTAGGGCCACTGGCCGATCGGCAGCTCGTGTCTTGCAGGTCTATAGCCACAGTACCTAGCACGACAAGACAGAAAAAGCCATCAGGGCACCTGCCGCTGTTGGGACGGGTCCGTCATTTCATGATCCAAGTCACATAAAAGGCAACGAGTGTAACAAAAAAATCTCATCTCCCCTTTTATCTCAAAGGTTATGCACATCGTTTTCCTGTGGGGATTTTTGCCCGCATGGACAAAAAATACTGTACTTGTGTAAAAGTTTATTTGCTGAGTCTAGCTCTATAGCACAAAATATAAGATCTGTGAAATGCTGAAATGCTTGGGAATTTAAAGTTAAAAGAAATCCCTTGTTTTAATACACATGTATATGAAATTAACAAAGAATTACTGGGTATTTCAATTCTTTGGATGTCTCATTGTGTTGTCCTCCCTCAATTTTGATGACTTATCTTTCTCTTATCTGTAACCACTTTTTATAATAGAAACATTCCTATTTTACATTTATAAAACAAATATTTATTGCCCTGGCTGGTGCAGCTCAGTGGATTGAGTGAACCAGAGGATGAAGGTTTAGTTCCCAGGCAGGGCATGTGCCTGGGTTGCAGGCCAGTTTGCAGCAGGGGACACATGAGAGGCAACCATACATTGATATTTCTCTCCCTCTCTCCTTTTCTTCTCCTCTAAAGATAAATAAATTTCAAAAATTAAAAAAAAACCCAAATATTTATTGAGTGCTTGCTATGTGACAAGTACAATTCTAGGAACTTGACATTTGCTGGGAACAAGACAGACAAGGCTTCTAAATGTATGGCTTTATCTTTAAAATAAGCAGGTGGACAAATAAATAAGAAAAGTCATTTTAGGTGATGACAAATACCACACAGAAAGTACGCAGAATAATGTGATAACAGTGGGGTTGGGGACAGAAGGAGAAAGGAACTTGTCACTGAAGTCATGACAGCTGATTTCTGATCTGACAGACAGTGATGAGCACAGAGCCAAGGGGAAACCTGGGGGAAGTAACAACAGCAAGTCTGGATGGCTGAAGGCCCTTCCCACTCAAGGTCAGAACCTAGATTCTGTAAACACTCCTTAACTGCTGTTCATCTCTGTGTCTGGCCTCTCTGTCCTTGACACCTTCACCTCCTATCTTCCAGATGGAATTATAATCAATTAATCCACTACTTTTCAGTCTCCTTCAGCCAGTGGATGTTTTCACTTTCTTCCCTAAATGAGGTCCATGGTCCGTCAATCTGTTCACTCTCTTTCATATACTCCCGGTGTCCCGAGAGGGGACAATAAGATTTCAAGCCAGCAACTGAAGACAACTGTCTCAAGAAATTTATCTACAAAGATGTTGGTCCAGAGTGGGTGTGTGCGTGCATGTGTGTGTGTAGAATTATGAAGAGAGACAGAGACAGAGGTGGGGGGAATTTGCCAGTGTTTTGGGGGGTGGGAAATGAAGTTAGATAACGAGAAGGAATTAAGGAGTGGCGTAAAGAGAGATGGTCTGTAGCATGTGGAAAGGCCTTAAGATGAATGAAAAGAAAAGATGTATTTTTCTTGTGACAGAAACTACATGTGTAGGTTTCTAGGTAGTTCGGTGGGAAAAATGTAAGGAACTGACTACTTGTCTGGATTTTCTTAAAAGTTAAACTTCTGTGTCAGAGAAGCCAAGTCAAATGATGAGAATGAGATAAGGGACGGAAGGAGAGTTTTAGGGGAAAAAAAGGACTATTTGGAACAGCCTCCTGATGGGGGGCAGGGGTAACTCACAAATGGAATAGAGACCCGTCAGGTCCTTACACCCTCACAGGGAATATAAAACAGTTGTTGTCAGCTTTGAATGACCTTGATTTCTTTTTCATTTACCAATTTAACAGCTTAGAATTGTGTTCTGTATCTTTAGTTACACCAAGTGTGTCATACAAACAAGTGCATTCTGTATTTGACCTTGAACTTTTCGTACAGTGGAAGTATATTTATTACTTTCTTAGGAAGACACAAACGGTCTTTCAGATGCGTCTGCTCTCACCCATGCTGGCAATGATGCTGTGGACCGGGAGCCGGGAGGGTCCGTGGTAGAACGACCGAGAGGCCTTGCATCTTTTCTGCTGGTCTTGGTGCTTAAATGCCGAATTCTCTTCTTTGGTTATATTAATGTAAAAACAGATATCTGTAGCATTCATAATGTATCGAGGACCTGGATTCAGTAAAATGTTTTTATTATCCTCCCTCCTAACACCAATCAAGCAGACACCAAACCTTAATACAAAAAAGACAATAGGAGAGTTTAAGAATTGTAATTCAGCAAAGCTCTTAAGTGTCGTTTCCTTAAGTTTGCATACGTCAGAAAATAATTCAACTATTAAAAAGCAGGTGAAAAGTAAAGCCCCAAGTCAGAGCCTTTTACAGCTTGAAAGTTTCCTAAAAGTTTAAGACTCTATGTTTTTTAAAGGACACTGTGTCCTTAGTGTGTTAAGAAACCAATTTAGCTGATTGTTACATATATTTATGTATATACATGAAGAAGAATAAAAGAGAATAGAAAACATCAGAGTGCATACCATATACTGAGGGCAATAAGTTTTCGTCAATTTTGTGTGTGTGTACTGGAGCTTATAAAATGCACACCTTACTATGGTCGCAAAAGGTAAAACAGCGTTTCTTACTTTAGTCGAAAACGTGTGAGAGCCTTTAGCCTCTAATGAAGAGGAAGGAACTTACCCAACATCATGTGAGAAGAAATCAGGGTCTTTACATTTATTTTGTTCTGTTTCTACCATATTTCAATTACTCAAAATGTTAGAAAAAAACATTTCCAATAGTCTTAAATCAGTGTGAACCTTAATTAGGAGAAATAGCAACCACTGACTGTAACAAACATTACCTATGAATTAGAAAGAACTATATATTTTTAACCTATTTCTCTTGCCAAAGCAAGTTTTTAAAAATGTCTAGTTTTTATAACTTTTATTATTACATTGTTCAAATTTTTAATCAACAGTTTAAAATTTAGATCTATAAAAGATTTATTTTTATATCTTGTGAATTCGTAATGGATTAAAATCTTTTAAATATAATTTAAAAGTTACTAAAGCAAATATTTCTACTGAGTTCTACTCTACCCCTGGTCATCTGAACTTGTGGGGATCTCCCAGAAGGCCCAAGTTCAAATGTCTCAATAATGACGTGAAACCTCAGACTATTCACCACTCATGAGCCCCGACCGACACAACTTGTATTTTGGAAAACCGCATTTGAAAGGTCTGGTGGAGCAGTATTTTAACGCCACTCTGGAAGCAGACACGTACTTTTTGTGTGCGTGGAAAGAGGCATATGTAAAACTCTTTCCTTCGTATTCTGCGAAAAACGCACTGTCTTCCAAGGTGATGTGGTACACTTCATTGCCGGAGCACCTGCCGTACGTCTTCTGCCACTGCTCCGGGGACTGCTGGCCTTCCCTGCAGGACAGGAACACACACACACACACACACACACACACACACACATACATATATCATGCTGGTGGCTTTCTTCCAATCTTATGGCTGTGCAGAAAAAATATTTCTTTGTGGTACAAGTAAGGGTCTACAAAAGGGATCCCAGAGGTATTAAGAAAATAAATTTACATAAGAAGTGCAGTTTCTTTTATTCTTTTAGTCTGGACCTGTCTGCCCATAAAATATTCAACCTAGGAAAAGTTTGTTATAACTATCCAATAGCCCTTTTCCTCCATGTTGTACAATTCCAATTACTTTTGCCAAATAAAGCTCGTGAACTCTGGTAAGCACAGGAAATGCATGTTCAGGAAGAAAAGTGATAAATATATAAAAATCCAAATACTTCATAATCTCCGTAGATTCCAAGTGGGTCTACACAGATAACAAGTCGCCTCAACCCTCTGTAGGGTTTCAAAATCCATTTTAAACCCCAGGTTTTCTCTAAGGATTACCAGGGAGATAAGACACTTATCGACATTATCAAAGTGTCAAGAAGTTTTTCAAAACCCTCCATTTTCAAGGTGTATTTCCTTTCTCCCCATTTCCTCTTCAGGATACTGAAGAAGCTCTGCCGTCCAATTGCCTGATCTGAATTCTGACGGCGACCTTGTGAGTTATTTAACTTCTCAGCCATTCCTTCCAGCTTCTGGGGAAAATGCTTTCGGCCTCATTGGGTTGGATAAAATGAGGTGACAGAGCTAAATCGCTGAGCAGATGTCGAGTCACAGTAACCCCTCTGTAAGTGGCAGCCTCCGCTGTGATTCTGCTGCCGGGTCTCCCTCATTGCTGTGTCTTACAGCCGCTTCCAATATGCCTGTCCACCTGCCGAACAGTAATGCTCTGAAAACCTTTACCTTCCCAGGATGTCACCATGTCACGTCTTTTTGGAAGCAGGAGAATGAAACACCCGATGACCAAGCGCATTTGGTTGTGCCTGGCGACCACTTCCTAAGAACGATTGTTACCAGTGGGGGCAATGTTCCCTTTGGCAAACGGGAATAAAATTCTGTGTCATGTACCATGTTGCCGCTTGGTGCGAGCCTACTTGGCAAAGACGGAACCCCTTTAAAGAGCTGGGAATTTAAGAGAAGATGCTTCTAATCTATCTGGGTTTGTGCTGAGAGCCAAAAGGCAGCACAGGCTCCCATCACTGTCACACGAGGGTACAAAAGCCATTTGGGAGAATCGTAAATCTAAGTCCAGGCACTGGCCTGGGAACACAGAGGGGTAGCTTGGAAGGGGACACCACTGTCACTGCAAAGCTTTTGGACTGTGCTACCCCGGTCTCTGAAGTGTCATCGGGTCCTTCTCCCTTCCATCTCTTCTGGGCTGCAGCCAGGGGCAGCCTGTAATTTCCCTGAATAAGAAACTTGAACACCAAGGCCTTTCCCCAACACTGCTCCTTCGGTCTCCTAGGCCTGATCTACCCTTTGACCTACGGGTTACTCACGACTTCCTCAGCTTTGCAATGTTAGACTTCATTCCATAGCACTGTAGCACCAAATGGTACTAATTAATCCTTCGCAGGGAATGGGCTCCGTGAGGGAAGGAGTCGTGTCTCATTTACTGCCATCCCTGAGACTCGATATTTTTTCTGACACCAGCGAGCACTTAATAAATGCTTTGTCTAATGAACACAGAATAATCCAACAATGTTCTTCATGCTCAATTACTACATGTTCCACTCTTCTAATTATATAATATCTTTTTCCTTCACCAGAATCATTTTTTAGGCTCGGTCAATTACTTTCACTAGGATGAATTTGCCTTTAGAATTAGAGGGGGAAAACATGACTGAGTTTCATAAGCATTAATGAACGTGAAAGGAATTTAACCTCAGCAGCCGTAAAAACACAAAAAATATCAGGAACAAAAAAGCACAGAATAGAGACCTTAGTAAAAGTTAGGCAAAGCCACTTAATGGAATTTGAAGATTTGTTTGCACCAATGAAACAAACATGCAGGGGAAATCATTGGCTCACGCACTTCCTCCCTGTTGACTCAAAGCACACGCCACCCTGTAATGCTGTCTGGTCCACCCCCCGTGTCATGCCCTCCTGACGGGCTCTGCTTGCCCGGCTGACTACCGGATGGCAGTGAATCGTCCCTGGGTGGGTTCATGTCCCCCTTTATTTTCAAAGCAATTGCCAGCCCCATCTGTTTGTGAAGATATTAGTAGGAAATGAAACAAAATAAAAACAGGACCATGGAAATAAAACATTCCATGGAGAAATAAAGGGAGTGCAGAATAACAGCATACACTTGATACATGGAAAAATCTCATTGACATTTGTATTGCCCCCGAATGGAGGGTCACGCCCTAAAATTCACGGGCCTGATTCCTTAGTCACGAGAGCCTTGGAGAGCCTTGGAGAGACTTTGACAGGCAGCCTCAAGGGAAAGAAAGCTTCTGCCCACCCTTCTCTTCGTTGTAAACCCTCGACAAGTGTCTTAGTGAGGACAATATTTAAAACAAGAAAAGAGAAAGTGCAAGGAAAAGTGAGAGAGAATTTGTTTAGAAGAAAGGAAGAACACCATGTACTAAAGGAAAGATATCACGTGCTCCACTGTCACTGTCCCCAAGACCTTGCCCCTGTGTGCCACGCTCTGACAAATCTCCCACCCCTGTCCCTAAACAGCGTCCTGGGCATGTCAAGTTTCTTTTGAACCCAGTTCAGCTATGACAAAGTCATTCGGTCTGAACCTCCCCTCTCCCCAGCCCAGGCGTACGTTCCCCGGGAGGCCCCTGTTCTCTGAAATAATTCTACCTGGTCTTGCATGCAGGACCAGGGAGCTGCTCCGGGGAGCTGTCTGGTAGACACATGGGAAAACACTCCTGGTGGGGAGAGAGGGACGGCTCTCTCGGTATTCTACTGGGAAATCTCTTTCACCCTCCCTGCCTTGTTTCCTGAGAAACCTCAAGCTTCTCGGGTTTTCTTTCTTGGGGTTCCAGAAAAATAGATCGGATCTGTTTAAGCCATCAGCTGTGGGGCAGGAAATCCGTGGGCGGGGGTGAAGGCTGCTCTCTGGTGCTGCCGCCTCTTTCTGATTCTTCCTCGCTCATGTTCATGAAGTCACTGAAAACTAGGACACAAGCCGATGTCTGCCAGGGAAATGGGCTGCCCGTCCCACTTCCCATAAACACGAGAGTCTGGGGCAGGCACCAGGCTCCATGTGGCTCTCTCCCTCGACCCCTGGTTCTCTTCCTATAGAAAGGAGGGGAGAGCAGGAAAAGGGGGCACATGACTCTTCTTTCTCCTCAGTTTGGCTTCAAGTCATTCATCCTGGGACAACATGAAAAGTCCATCCTCGATATACTTAAGTATTGGATAAAATAAAAATAAAAGTGTGTTTGTTCTGTTCTGTGTATGGTTCCCCAGTTAGAAATATCATGTGTTCCCATCAGTTTTTGAATGGGGGCATAAATCAGTTTTGAAAACCACATTTCCTCTTTCTTCCAAAGGGAAGTTGCACATTCCTCATGAATCCATTACTACCCCTTCCAGGCAAATGAGTGTTTATGGCCAGAGAGCAAATTAACTCACATACCAGTTTCCTGGGCCTCCGAATCATCCAAGTGGGACGGGACCTTTCACTAATGACTATGTTCTCGGGTCTGCTCTTTGCAAAAATGCATTTTAATAGAGGCCTCCGAATGCAGTAAAAGAATCCATGTAGGTTTGCTTCTCTCCCAGAGGAAGGCAAAGAAAGATTTAACTGGAATTTTCTATTGCAGATGCAACAAGTTGAAGTCTTACTACATTACACACTCTTTCCTATGTCAGGGTGTGTCCAGTATGTGGTTGGCATTTTTAAGAAAGATAATACCATGGCATTCCGAAGCACCATGCTCAAGGCCATGAAAGCAATGGTTAGGGGGAGCCTGTCTGTCTCACAATATTCTATTTGTCGATTTAAACACCTCTGCATGTTAATGATCAGATGTAGCTGGGCTAGTCTATTCTGTTCTCTTCAGTCCCGAATAATGTAGTCAAGCAGACAGTAAACAGTCATTTCAGATGAACCAAAATTGACACAGACTGTCAAATGAGTTGGTGTTACACACCTCTTTTTATCATCAAACTAAATCGTTTCCACATCAGTGGGACTAAAGAGAGCCTGTGACAAGAACCTTTGATATAAAATCCATTCTTCTCTGCAATAAAAGACTCCACATGTAACTAGATAGAAATATTTGCCTCAGAAAAAGGATGTCATTCAGATTCGTACTTGAAGAATTAGATAAAATTTCCTTACCGATACCCCACTTTCAAGGAAATTTAAAATTATCTCCTGGCTGGTGTAGCTCAGTGGATTGAGCCCAGGCCTTCGAACCAGAGGATCTCGGTTCGATTCCCAGTCAGGGCACATGCCTGGGTTGCAGGCGGGTTCCCTGCAGGCCAACTCCCAGCAGGGGACGCACAAAAGGCAACCATACATTGATGTTTCTCTCCCTCTCTCCTTCCCCTCTAAAGATAAATAAATAAATAAAATATTTTAAAAAAATTATCTAATTTTACTGATTAAAAGTAGATTTAAGGAGGCTAAAAGAAGTGACCTTTAGGGCTAGATGCAATAAAAATGGACCTGTGTTATTTCATTCCTTGCTCTAGCAGACACCAGTCCAATGTCAGCTTGGTTCCAGGAACCTGAGAGTACCCTGTTCTCTCAGGGTACTTCTCTGTGAACAGGCATGAACTGCATTAGCTTTCAATAGTCTCAAACTTTTTCTCAGTTTAATAAATAAAATATGCCCTGGCTGGTGTAGCTCGGTGGAATGAGTGTGGGCTGTGAACCAAAGAGTCGCCGGTTTAATTCCCAGTAAGGACACATGCCTAGGTTGTGGGCCAGGTCCCCAGTGGAGGACGCATGAGAGGCAACCACACATTGATGTTTCTCTCCCTCTCTTTCTCCCTCCCTTCCCTTCTTCCTAAAAATAAATAAATAAAATCTTTAAAAAGTAAAAGTAAAATAGTTCACTGCTGATGTAATCTTGCCTTTTCTATCAATGTCAGGAAGTTATAGTTCCCACTGGTCAAAGAGAGGATTTTGACAAATGGCAGCCTGTGTCCTTGGAAACAGAGTTGAAATTTAAGGGGTGGAGAGAGCGTATGAATGTTACTGAAGCTTCTAAAACAGGTAAAGCTGCAAATAGCTAATCCACATTTTTGGAGGAACATGTATTCTTGCTCGTCTGCAGACAGAATTGACACACATGCATAACCATCTAGAAAGAACAGCATTCGTGAATTCTAGAAGTAGTAAAGCACCAGATAGTGTGGCTCAGGCACACATATACTCCTACTCTTCCACAGCAGGGCCTCCCCAACTTTTTATGTCTGAGGAGAGCAAACTAGAAACCTGAGTCCTAAGATTAAAATATAAGGGATAAGAATCAATTTTCTACCGCTAGATGGAGCCAGAAAGCTGTTCGCCATCCTCGGGATAAGAAAAATGCCGCGGAAATGGAAATAGACAAATTCCCTGGGTTTCAAGCGTTGTTAGTAGTGAACACAAACGAGGATCACACGTTCAGCAAGAACTGAAATGGAGCTCAAGCGTTAACCCGGACAGGCTGCGCATCTGTGAAAGAGGCCCCTACTCACTACCCTTAACGTCGGTTTGTCCTTTGGCAATGCTAGTGGGCTTTCTGAAGGGCTCACTGCATTCAAGAGGCTGCCTACTTTTTACATGTAAAAAAAAATAATAACAAGTAAAATTCTGGAAAGATCTTTTAATCTATTTTTGAGCTGTCCGGTGAAAAAATAAATTCGTTGGTCATAGGGAAACTGCCTTCTCTTAACTCTTACCTTCTCATAACTCTTAAACTCTTAAACGTTATCATTAAACAAGTCACATTCCAGTACTTTCTAGTGTTCTCTACTTTCAGCATTAGTAAAAATTTAAAGTGAAAGTACCCTGTCCCCTCACTCTCTGAATAACACGCACTGGTGTCTTTCTGCTCAACGGCTTTGTGCTGTCTCTTTACTTTCAAACATCGTAGTGAAGTTTCTAGGAAAGTCACACATCACAAAGGTTAGCAGTTAGAAATACAGAAGTTTCCAAAGCTCTTCTCATTGTTTTGCCTTATATGAGTTGAAGTTTGGTATCTTTTTTTTTTTTTTTGCCCTTTGGAAATTCTGTGTGACTGATCAGTCTCATTCCTGTCCCTTCCTTTTGTCCTTCGATCGTCAAGGTCTGCAGACTGATCTGACCATCACCGAAAGATACTTTTCTAGTAAAATGAATGTAGGGCGGCAGATTCCCAATATGTTCCAAGTGTACACATGAGCCATGTTTACCTTGTGTCCATGATCTTTTGAGATCATGTGTTCACATCGCACCTCCTACACTCTCGGCACAGTGCCTCCCATGGTGTGAATACATGAGATTCTTATTTAGGGAATGAACGAACGAATGAATAGTCAAATTTCAACAATATTTGCATCCCACTTACTGCTGTTTCTAGCACGTTACTTCCTTCATCGCTTAAATTTTGACACATTTCTAAATGCTTCCAAATCCTGAGCTGAATTCAAAGAGTTCTGAGGCATCTCTTAATAATATATTATCTGGCTTTATTACTCTATTGTTGTAGGCATTATCTGTTAACCACCTTGTCTAAGGTATGAGAGATTCCGGACACAGAGCGGTACATGCAGTCATATTGCTGTTATAAATGTGTCTCTGGAATTCCTCGTCGGGAGCCCAACTTCAGGGTCCCCAGGGCAGGTTTGGCAAAGTCAGTAGGTGAGTCAGGCCACATGAGACAGAGGGATGTGTCCAGGCTGGTGGGGAGTTGGGTGTTGCATGACCACTGGAAGGCAAATTCAAAGAACACACCTGAAAGGAAGGAAGCACACTGACTCCAGGCTGGTGGCCAAATCAAACCTACCTGCTAGCGGCACTTCTGAATTGCAAGTTCGTTTCTGCTGACTAGCTAGCTACTCTTCAACTTCAAATAACACGTAACACTCTGTTCCACTCACTGCAGACATAAAATCTTGATCTTTCCTGTGTAAGATGAGGAGATTGGCTGTGCTCCTCCTGCCCACCGATGCTCCCTGCTTTTCCTCCAAAGTGCTATTGGCTGTAAGGTTATTTTTACATTGTCGAAACGGTAAATATGTGTATTTTGTTCACTGGCTATAAGGAAGTCCATGACTTCAGATTAAAAGTAGAGGGCAGGTTTACACATGAAACTCACATCTCATCCCAGTAAAGCCGAGAAAAAAGTAGAAAACCTGGGTGCGGTGATCACATTACCATGATTACTGCCACGCAGCTGACTTAAGAGTTATGTGGAGTACTGTAACTGTAGAACCTTCCTGTAGGTACCTGAGCACTGAAAAAAATGTAGAGAAAATTTAAAACTTTTCTCTTTACTGCCCAACAGCCTTAGTTCAGTATTATGTCATACTTTAATTTGCTTCATTAGAGTTTCTTTTTTATTTTCTTAAAGTTTACGATTGCCTTTTATTTTACAGTTGGAAGAGAAAACAGATACCTCCTTTGCCACACCCCATTGCCTCTGTTGCTTCTAATCTAGTCCAGTCTCCTGTTGAGACCCAGCAAGTCTGGGCTTTTCATATCTTTACCACAACTTGTAGAGGTCTTTGCCTTCAGCTTTGGTGCAGGCCCGGGACCTGGGTCCCATCAACCACAGAAATGCAGCTGGTTTTGGAAGTGCACTAGAGGAGAAACAGGCAGGCAAAGGACAGTCATTTTTGTTGCAGTGGCTAGCTGAAAAGATATGGTGGTTCTAGGGTGTTTGGAGGTCCAGGTCCATGGTAGGGTTAGATGGGCAGGGTAGTGGTGGAAATGTCCATGGGAAATTAGCCTAGATAGAGCAGGCTCTCTCGTTCTGTGAGTTATCCATATCCCTCGGTGAATCTCTTTACAATTAAGCTAGTTAAATGAATCCTTTCCTCAGAAGTTAAGAATACTAAGATTCTCCTCCCCTTCTGCAAGTTTTAAGATTTTCTGGAGTTGGCATTCCAGTTTGGTCTGGGGAGGAGGTTAGTGTAGCTTCCACCTACTCTGCCACCATCTTGGTGGAGGGGTCATGTTCAGCTCACACCTGTCAGAAAGGCCGTCATCAATAAATCAACAAACAAGTGCTGGCAAGGATGTGGAGAAAGGGGAACCCTCGTGTTGTGGGAAAGCAGGTTAGTGCATCCACAGTGGAAAGCAGTATAGAGATCCCTCAAAAGATTCCATATTGAACTGCCTTATGACCCAGAGATTCTACTTCATCAGAACATATCCGGGGGCTGGGGCTTCATCAGAAAACGTTCCTTTATCCACTTTCCATCTTCCAAATTGCTTGTAACCTCTCACCCCTTCCACTTCTTTTTTCATTATTAAAAGCATATGAGGTTTGGTTTCTTGAGTCATCATTTCGGGGGACTTCAATGAGGGGAGCAAATGAAGGCCTGCTGACCACAAGCTGCTTTGAACCAGAAGCCCGAAAGAATCACTGCATGCATCTTTTATGGCCTTTACTTACGTCATGTTTAGTGAGCTTCCAGGCTGTGAAAAACATTCTAGAAGGTGTGAGAATGATTAAGATGTGTTCTCTACCTTGAATGAAATTACAGCCGACTAGGTTGAAGGAAATAAATACATAAAAGGACAGGCTCTGGCAGCACCTAACAAAATGCTATGTGAATTCATAGAAAGGAAACCTCACATTAAAAAGGAGAGCTTAAAATATTCATGAGGGGACTGTGGTGAATATTTTACTAAATATCTGATTTAGTAAAATCCTCTGAGAAGGCAGAAGAAATGAATTCACGGCAGAGAGAACAACATTAAAATAAGATGTAGGAGGCGGAAACCACAAAGTATATTTAGGATCTTGTTATTTGAAGAACATGCTATATATATATATATATACATACCTACATATATATATATATATATATATACACACACACACACACACACACAAGCATCATGGGTGATAAGGACATAAAAGTAAATTAAGACGAAAGCAGGGAAGCCCTTAAATAAAACAGTCATATTTGAATTTGATAAGGAATGATGAGCTATTAGAAGCTTCCCAAGCAGAGGGTGCCGAGATCTCTCAAAATACGAGAGAATCCTGTTCAAGTTGCTCGACACACAAAGGGGACTCAAGAAGGTGGGCTCACAGAGGGAAGACCATGGGAGAATCCTGGAATAGAAAAGGGCACTTAAGGGGGAAATTCCTAAAAGTCTAATACGGCCAATCACTGAATCAAGAGAGACTCCTCATTCTGATAACTATACTGTGATTATGTAAGATCCGACTGTCGGGGGGCATTTACATGGGAAGGGTGTGTGCAAATGAGCTCCTGGGACTATTTTCTACTTCTGTGACATTCTCTAAGTGTGGAAGTAGTTCAACTAAAGAAGTAAAAATGGAAAGCCATTAAAAACATAATGTTTCACTAGTGTTCCCCAATCTTACTTGAGTATGCAATTGTATTGTTCAGAAAACGTATCACTATCCATCCAAAAGCACCATTAATCTGGCCTGGGAACACAAATCGCACAACTGTATGAAATACCAGAACCACTATTTATATGCCACTCACACAAATAATGACACTGTCTTTCGGCTTAACATGTTCCTACTGTGGTTGTAGATTTTACAAAAGTGTTAGGTAATCTCTGGAGAAAGAGATATTTCAGAAAGCCCAAATGTCACTTAAGTTTAAATCTACACAAGTACCACATTCATGATAGATAGTTGGACTAGATCATCACTCTGTAATTTTACAAACCCCTACCATTTGGTGAAAGGATGATAACTTTTGCAAGCTAAGGAAACACCAAGAATGAAAATACTCTTGTATTTTTAAAGACATCAATTACTTTGACAATAATGGATGAAACGTCCTATATTGTGCCGTGTATAATGTGCACCCATGTTTTTGGCCCAAACTTTTAGGAAAAAAACTTTTATTTTAAGTTTTTAGTTCACTTTTTTATTTATTTCTATTTAGAGTTCAGTGATCATATTCCAGGGTATTATTTTGAAAACATATATCATTATTGCTTTCTAGAGTTACACTTTAATGCATAAGCATAAATAAAAGAATTAAAGCATTTATATAGATACAGAATTAGCACTACCCATGTATAATGCTCATCCTTATTCTTCCCTCAAAAGGTTGAGCAAAAAAATACACATTATACGTGGCAAAATACAATAATATGAGTGTTGATAAGTTCATTTTCATTTTACCAAGAATATTACTACAATACCCAGATCTACAGTTTCCAGATCCCATTGATGAAAATAACATGCTTGTCCAGTAAGTTAATAAAGGAATTCTTATGAAGTAACCATCCCCAAGGTACACATTTGCAAAATTGCGCCCCTTAAAAATTGATTATCTGCAAATATAAAAGCAACTTAGCTTTCCCCTGACTTCTAACATGTTCTCATGGAATGGGGCATTGGGGTTCTTTATCTTTTCAACCATTCAAAATACTTAATATAGATATTTGTATCATTTACCAACTGATTTCTGTTTGTAGCTTCCCCTTTTTTTGGTAAAGTTATTTCAACATATTGTAATAAGGTGCTATCATTAGCTGAATCTTTTAGAATCTTTTAGAAACTGTTATTTGCTTACATTTATATAACAAATTATTTCCTTTAACTTATATTATTTCCTTTGGTACCCACTTTCTTTATGTTCATCTGCTACATTTTACAATAATTGTTATTGAGTTTAATCATTTTCTCTTACTTAATTCTTTTTATAGTGCAATTCTTCCATATAGGTTTTCAAATGGTCTCTAAAAACTTGTATCTTTCAAGGGGACTGACTTTTATACTTCCTACAACTCTATTTGACTTCCTCCTATAAAAATATTCTATGATGGAATAACGTGATACATCGCCTGAGAGTAAAATGCCTGATACTGTACGTACTTCAGTCATATTTTTTAGATATATTTAACACTAATTTCGTTAACACTTAAGACAGTGATTCTAAAGATTGCCTCTGATGAAGACATATGCCTTCACCCTTTATTGCCTTGAGAGCATTCTGATATGTATCTGCTCATTCATATCACTGTTCTAGAAAATATCCAAATAAAGTGACAAACATTTATTCTCTTCTAGTCATGAGAGTCACCATATTTTGGCCTGACCTCTGAACTGTTCCAATTCAGATGTAAAATGCCCAGGGCCAGGGCATGAGTCTCTTCCATTTCATCACAAATACAACGTGTGGTTCTCTGTGTCCTCTTCTCCCTTTGAAGCATCTTTCCTGCCACCTCAAACTGTCTGACACCAAATTAAGAAACAATGAAGATGTACATAGAGTCTGACTCCCTGAATACTGGTTAATAGCCAATGGCAAACTAAGACCACCTGCTTTGGTCTGGTATGGTGTACATAGTCCTCAAAACAATCCTGCAAAGTGTCTTTATCCAGTTCCATGTCTTCAAATATGTCACACACTGTCAACACCAAGTGAACACCTTCACTGGAGAATTCTCCCTCACCTCCAGACCCATTCTTGGCAAAATTGGGCTAGTCTCATAAGCATCTTAAGGGTATGGTGTCCCAGATAAAAACCCTATGGTTTTTTCACCGTGATGAGTGACAAGTATATTCCAGTTGCTCCATCCAAAAATCTGCCATAGACTCCTCTCTTTCTGTTCTTTCCTCTCCCATCAGTCAACAGGCCTTGACACCAATACCTTCAAGTGCATTTAGAATCTGAGCACTTCTCATTTCTTCCACACTGGACCTTTGTCCAAGCCAAGATTTAGGTGCTCTGGTTGAGATTATACACATAATCTTTGAATCGCTTTTGCCAACCATGAAGCCAATATGTTTCTATTGGCTCCTATTCATATCTTACCACTCCACCATGCAGAATCTCCCCAAAATGTCCCATCTTAGAGGAACAGCTGGCAACCTTCTAATGACCTAAAAGGCCTACACGATCCGACCCCAGGCTGCCTCTCGGACTTGAGTTTTTTCTCCCCTGTCCCTCTGCTCTGGCTGCCCTGACCGGCCTCCCACACAACCAGGTGTGCGTGCGTCTGAGCATCTGTTTCCTTTCCACCCAGAAAACTCACATCTCAGGGATCTGTGTAGCTCCCACCTTAACTTGACCAAGTCATTGGTGACACACTAACTCCTTGATGCCAACTTTTAAGTGGGACTCGGTATTTCATCTTGAACTTCCTACTGTCTTCTCCAGCTTACATCTTCTGTTGAATGATAGCCTCAGAGATGGTATATACCTGACATAGTTTTATGTGTTTATTATCTGTTTCCCAAATTCTGGGTTTCTTCTGTGGATTTCCTTGTGGAAACCACAACACCAAGAATGGTTCTCTCATATGGTCAGTGCTCGGTTAATAATTGGTAAGTAAATAGATAAAGGGATGGATGAGAAGATGACTATTGCAGATTTTCCATATGAGACAATGGAGAGTTTAATGGAGTATGTAATCGGCTCACTGGTGGATGACTCTCCCAGTTAGGGAATCAACCATTTCTTTTCTTTTTTAATTTAAAAACTTTTTATTGCATTTTCCCCCTTGTATCCTCTTCCACCTCCACTGCGGTGCCTTCTCTCTGCCCCATTTCCTCCCCGAATTTATGAGTTCCCTCCACAGTGTGAACACTACCGAACAGGGAATTTTAGTCGTGAGTAGGCTGGGCAGTTCCCAAAGGGTCTAGTTTTAGTTGCTACTTTGATGAGAGAAGCTTCTAAATCACATATTTTATAATAATATCTTTGGTTGGGTTCTTTGGCAAGTATCATATAAAGGATTGTCCCAAAATAATAACTAACTATCATACTACAGGTACTTAGTAATACTTTGTTATTTTCATCCCATCAAGTTCACACCACTGGATTTCAGCTTTGTCTGTAACAAATAACAATGACCTCCGTGGTTTTTCACACGTAAAACTTCAGCGATCACAGTTATTTGCATGACTCAGTATACCCCCACATAAGATCCTTTCATTTGCCTTTTCTTATCTATGCTATATAACCTGATTATTTATAAAGAATAAACCGACCATTTTAAGTAATCATGTGCATATATAGTGTGTGCACATAAGTGCACATATGTATTCATATATATTTTAATTTAAATTGATTTACATTGCTAACAGACGGAACTAGAATCGAGCCCATATTCTAACTTGGAAAGTCTCCAATACTCTCAGTTCACCCTGTTCTATTCCTGCTCCTTCCTACCTCACAAGAGAATAGCCTGGAGCACAGGGCACGTGTGATTTCAAAGAGAATCTTAAGGATTGCAGTCTCCAGGCCTAAAGAGGCTGGAAGGAAAAAATGGAAAGAACCGAGTGTTCTGATATCAGCATTGTGGAGTCCGACAACCTGTTCTGAATATTGATCCCCAGCCTTTGATCTGTCCAATAAATGCTACCCCTCCATTTAATCATACTACGGAAACAGGGTGCAGCCCAGAGAAGGGCCCCAGAGAGGGGTTTGGAATGGGGTCCAGAGGCAGAACACATGTTTAATTAGTTCGATATTACTCATTATGACTGAACACAATTGCTGTAAATGAACCCTTCGTTACCCTTCCTGCCTATAGAACACACCAGGTGGTGATGATCAGTCCCCAGTCTCATGCCCTGCTGGCTCACTGCACTCTTCTCTCCTCCTTCTCACTGCTGCTTGCCCCACAAATCAAACTTTAAAAGCAAACAAAAAAAAAACAAAACAGAGAAATACATACAGGCTCACATGAAAAAACAGTCATAGGAAGAGCTTGTCTCAACTTTTCTGTGCCATAGAGCATTCACTGTGTTTCTTATCTTCGTGGAAAAAACGGAGGACACATTCTTGACCTTCCCTCTTTCCCACATCCTTTCTCACAACGAGCATGTCTCCATTGTCTGAGGCTGTCTTCTCAGAACTCCCTGGGAACCAGTGACCTACTTGGGCTCCCTCCCTCTCCAACTCTCTGCCTTGTTAACTAGCCAGGTCCTCTTCCACGGCCTCACTCCTTTATAACCCACAGTGCTACACTGTACTTGTTTTTCTTTTCTTCCACCCTTTCCTGAAAGCAATGATTTCCAGAGGAAAAGTGTTAAATTGTCCTTCTTCCCAAACCCTCAGTATTTCTACCTGAAGGCTCTCCGTTGTTCCTAGAAGCTGAGTACAACAGCAATCCCAGCCACTTGCACCTTCATTAGAAGCAAACATTTCCTCCTTCAGATTCCCCTTTCTGCCAAACCGCAAGCTTTATAGTTTCCCAGCGTCCACACGAGTGTTTGAGAATATTTGTTTCTTTTTTCTCTTTTCTGCATCCAGATCTTATCTGTGGCCAAGTTCTGTAAATTCTAACTTTGTGATATTTTTATTCTCAGTTCGCTCTTTCTTTCCTATCCATGACCACTGGGACCAAAAATATTGCATTTTTGGACTCTAACATGCACTTTCCCCCCAAAATCTGGGAGGAAAAGGGGTGTGCATCTTATAGTCTGAATGTAGCTTACCTGGCTCTCTGTGGGGCAGGGGGGCTGAGGCGGGACAGGGTCACGGGGGGCAGGAGCAGGGTCGCCGCTGCACTTTCCTGCCAAATTTTGGGGGGAGGGAGTGTGTCTTATAGTCCGAAAAATATGGTATTACCTTTTGGATGGACTAATGAAAAAATATTGTCATGAAAGTAAATCGAAAGGAAAACAAACAGAAAATGAAATTTGTTAAGAATGAAATGTCATCAAGCTGAATCACTTGTGTCTATGAATTAACTAGACTGATAATTAGGCGCTTTTTTTTGCCCAAATTATCCTGGTCCATGGTTACTGTCCTGCAGCAATTATCGTCCAAGCAGTAAATTTACATTCATCTTTCTAGCAAGATTGTCCAATAAATCAAAATGCGACTTTCATTAGTGATCAGAAATACCATGGCCAGAGCGCTGAACCCTCAGCATGTAACAAAGCCACCAAAGGGAAAAGCTGGGAAGTGTTCAAGGGCAGGATACACTCTCAGGGAATCGAAGGAGCGCAGTTACTTGAAATCATCTTGAAGTTAACTTTACGACTGCAACGTTACGACGCACAGAGCAACTAGAACTAGGACGGAAATATTAATAAATAATAAGATGGGAACTGTAAGATCCAAAGAGTGTTAACCAACCTTGGGAGCCGTACTGACTGTATCGGTAGGGACTCCAAAATTGTATTTCTTTTTAAGAAAACATCAATATTCCTCTGACATAAAAATCCAAAGATAAGCCATTCGTCATTAACTTGGGGTTTCCCTCTGCGTCCCCACTTCCGCTAGAGGAAGAGAACAAAGGAAGGGGTGACGGTGGCTGAGTGGGCTGGATCACACTGGCTCTGAATTAGGAACTCCGTCATCACTGTGGTCAGAGGCAGAGCGGTCCCCTAAAGGGCTGACCTTTGACTTCCACTTCTTAATTGCCCTGTCTCTCTCCTTTGTCTCAACTAGATTGTTCTCTTATTGTTAAATCAATATATTTGAGCCTTCTAACACCAGCTGAGGCTCAAGGATTAAATTTTAAACATATTTTCTCAATAAGTCAATCTTGACTCTATCTTCAACTAAAGCACAATATGGGAAATGATATAAATTACGTTAGCCAAACAATATTCTTAATAAACACACTAAACATATTAAATTAAGTGCTTCTCTGTTGGGTGGATGATATTCAAGTGATGATATATATCTGATATGGTACTTGTATCTAAAATACGTAAAAACTCTGATACTCAATAATCAAAGACAAACGACCTGATTTAAAAATGGGCAAATGACCTGCTCAGGCTTTTCTGCAAAGAAGATACACAAATCGCCACAAAACACGTGAAGAGATGCGCCGAGTCATTAGGTGTCAGCGAGATGCAAACTGAAACCATGGGTAGACACTGCTTTTCATTCACTCGGATCCTGACATCGAAAAGCTGGACAATAACAAGTGCTGCTGGGGATGGGAAGCGATTGGAACCTTAACCCATTGCTGGTGAGGACACGTGATGTCACAGTCTCTTCGGGAAAAATTCTGGCAGTTCCTAAAATAGACTAAACAGTGTTACCGCGTGTCCCAGCCATTCCACCCCTAATTTCTACCCAAAAGAAATGCACGCACATGCCCGCATAAAAGTCATCACACGCCTGCCAAGTGTCGAGAGCAGCCTTACTCACAATCCTGGCAACAACCCAGGTGTCCACCACCTGACAAATAGAAGAATAAAATGCCATATAATCACACAATGGAATATTATTTAGTCATAAAAAGAAACAAAGGAGCCGTGCATATTACCGAATGGACACGCCTCAGAAACAGTATGCTGAGTGAAAGAAACAGGTCAACACCCCCACACACGCATTACACGATCCCATTTATATGCAATAGGCAATACCCCAAGTAGGAAAAATCTACAGAGACAGAGGAACCTAGTGGTTTCCTAGGCTTAAAAGAGTTGGGGGAAAGGTAGAGACTGCCCAAAAGGAGAGTGTTTCAAGTTAGACAGTGGTGATGGTTACGCAGTTCTAGGGATATACTAAAAAAAAAAACATTGAATTTTACACTTCATATGGGTGAATTGTAGAACATGTGAGTTACATCTCATTGAAGCAGCGACAAAGAAAGTTATCCTCGGCTTACCGCACTTCTGTGACTCTAAGTTGTGAAATGATTTATGTTGGAGGTCATACGACTCTGTGACACAGATGCAATGTGATGAGCTCCATGAATGTTCCGTTAATGGTGTCCAAACAGTTCTCAGTTTTGTATTTAACTTATTTGCCATCTGCGCACTTTCTTCAATGAAAAACAATTTCATTCATGAACCTATTCTGTTCTTTCCATCAGCAGGTGGGAGGAGCTTGTAAATGTACAGATTAGAAATATTTGTATTCCAAACTTTAATAAACTTGCCTCTGGGAAACTCTTACTATCACAATAAAGCAGAGACATAATCCAAGGAAAGAGTAAAATTTGCTTTAAAATACCACAGGGCATTTACTGATTTTCAATTACCAATTGATTCCACCTAGTATTAAGTCCCAAGAAAGAATTTTCCTTTTCCTTGATATATTCAACCTGGCACATCACTTAAATAGCTATCGATTAACTTAAATAATCAGGACCACAAAACCAACGTGAAGTTTACTTAGAAAATCACCTTTTTGTCTCTGATACAATAAAGAATAGGAAATGGTAGGAAATGCAGTGTCTCTGTAAGTCAGAGGGGAGAGCGTGCTCCCTTATTCCTTGTCCCTTGGTCACCCAAGTCAACAGCAGCCTTGGTGTTTCATGAAACTGAACCCAAGTGACTGAGAACAATGTGTTTTGATGATGGGACCTTTCTCCATCTCCCTTGAAATGCATAAAGAAGTGATTTCTTCAAACTAAGAAGAAATCGTATTTCTTCTAATAATAAAAAATTATTAGCTAATCGTATCTCTGGTTTTGTTATCATTCTGTAATAATTGATTTTTTTTTAATTTTGAGGTCATTTGTGTATAGAAAGCTTTAAGACTGGAAGACTGAACATTTGTCTCAGGAGTAGAAAAACTTAGCTCTAAGGTCTTAAGCTGGTGACTGTCCTCATCCTGTTCTTTAACGTTTCGTTTGCTACGTGCTCATCTCAAACTAAGAAACGAAGCCCTAACCCCAGGCCTAACAAGTGACATAGACATTAGCATTCGGGATGGAACAGGTGATCTCAAGATTAGTGAGAAGAGACAGCAAATCCCTGTCAATTTTCTCTATGTCTTAGACCCATTAATAGGTCTGTATTTGTCTGTCTGTCTGTCTATCTCTGCATCAGACAAAGATAATACACAAATATGAGCATAGGTACATGTCTAGCTATATACCTTGGCTTGCTATATTTCTAAATCACATAATTCCACTTGTCTTTATAATATACATATATAATTTAAAATGCATCATCTTAAAGAAAAGATATACTTACTGCCCTCTAGAGGTGTGAACCAGTAGTGTGATAAGTGTAGATGTCGCTGGACATATACAGTTTAAAGCTAACATGGCGTATTTAAACTCTTCTTCACAAACCACATGATCTGTTTGAAATAAAATAGGTAAATTAGAATAACTTACCTTGAGATGGTAATATTTTAAAATAATATGAAAAATAAAACGAATTAAATTACGAACATCGCAACATAAACACACTTACTTGAAAGATCTTGTTTTCCATGTGTCATTTTTTTCCCCCAGGAAAACTGTTTCTTAAGAGAGACCACTGCAGCACAGGACATAAACTCAGTAATACTGTGTGAACTCTGTTCAGTGCCAGGTAGATGTTGGAAATACTAGAAAACCACTCCATAAATTATTTGACTATGTAACCATGATGCTGTACACCTCAAACTAATACAAAATAATATTGAAGGTAAACTGTCATTTAAAAATAAAATTTAAAAAAAGAAAGTAGTAAATCATGAGTTAGTAATGGACAGAGAAGGGGGCATCTAACTCCAGTTCTGCCTCTAACAAAATTGGCAGGCTTTGTCAGAGGGTTTCATTTCCTTATGCCTCATCTGCACGCACGAGGGGTGGGGTGCAGGTCGGTTTGAGGGTTAGTCTGGACAATGAATCAGCTCTAAGAAGTTAGTGACAATGGGAAACCCAAGATTTCCTGTTGGCAGAGGAGTGGAAGCTGTATTCCTCCCAGGACCAAACTGGAATACAACGAAACCAAGGAAAAGTCATCCTGCATAACCAACCAACCACTTCCTGGAGAGAAGCCTTATGACCAAGGACTTACAGAAGAAACCACTTCACCAGAAATCAGTGTACATTTTTTATGAAATACAACAGAGCATTTTGAAATCCAAATTGCACCAGAAGATTTGGAAGATGTGATTACCATATCCGCAATACCACATGAAACTATGAACTTACCCTTACTGGAATGTACAAACCATAATTCCCCTGGTCAGAGACCACGGTAAAACTGAGCTTGTGTGACAGTTTAGAAATATTCTATCTGATTTATCTTAAGGTTACAAAAAGCAACCAGAGGGTCCATATTGAAATTCAATGATAAAAAAACCATAAGAAATTATGTCACCTGGGAGGGGGAGGCCACTGTAGAGGGAGCTGATGCTGCTCAGCCCGGGTACACATCCCCGTCCCCGCAGTGATGGTGTGTGATGTGTTGGGGGAGGGGAGGTTGTGGTACACGGGTCACTTTATCGAACACTGTAGTCATTGGGAAGACTTACAGTGCTCCCAAGCTTATGAATTTAGGATGTTTAATTACTAACATTACCAGTGTCAGTAGGCATCTCTCTTTTCATTGTGTCTCCTTGGGTATTCATACCTGAGCATTTACATATGGAAATGCATGCCTTTTTATTTGCTTCCCCCTTCTGTTTCTTTTTCATATTATAATTAGGGTATTTATATTAATTGTTTGAAATGTATTTGTATAAATAGCTACAGTATCTGAATTTCATTCCAGGATAGTAAAGGAAGCATTACAAAATATTTATTATAAAAAAGAGGTATTTGATCTGATAGGTTGAAAACCATGGTCTTATACTGAGAAGTTAATGTCTAATAATCATGGAATTCCTTGTTAGATAAAAAGTAAAGACAGTCCCTTTTTTATGAAAAAGATATCAATTTAATCGATATGAATGACTGATACAAGGAAAGGAATCTGATAAACTATTCAACCAGATAATAATCTTCATTTGCATAAATCAAAGAAAGAATTCAGCATAATTTCTGATGAAGTGACTGGAAGTCATCTACTCCAATTTCTGTTTCTTTGTGGTCATAGAGAATGGTGACCTAGGAGCCAAGCTTATGAATAGACAAAGGAGTTATTCTCCATGAGCAGCGTGGGTGTCCAATCAAGGAATCTACTGGACAATCTCTGTAACTCATGTCCCACGGGATTTCACCACTGGTGTGAGCCCATGACTGCTGGGGCCTCCCATTCTTCACTTTCCCAAAAGGCAGCATCTTATTACAGTGATCTCGCTCCCTGATACATGGGCGTATGGGGTGGAAGTGCAGGCAAATAACTGCTTTATTTGTGTGTCTGTTGCCAGACCAGTGGGAGCCCCCAGGGCTGAGTCTGAATCACCCAGACAGCCTGAACTTTGAGCTGGGTGCAACACAAGACGTCTCTTGGAAGTTTTCACCATAATGGACGGGCAGCTTACCCTGCAGGGAAAGTACTACACATGGCTCCCTGGGTGGACAAAGACTTGAACAGTAGTGGAAACCTAGTGCCTGTCACCCAGAGCCGTCCCTTCCTTCTCCCTTGGGTGCTAGAGGCTTCACTGCCCCCACCTTGTCCCCAAGTTTCAGCTGGGTATATGGCTGCCCAGGAGGAAATGACATTTCTCAGCCTCCCTTTCTGGGAGATGTGGTCACATGACTGGGTTTTGTTTAACTGCTGGATCATTTTGCTGTGGACAGACCACTTTGCCTAAATACTCTTCCTTGCTGATAAAATGACCCATGTGGTCAAAGTCTGGCTTAGATTTGCAAAGACCACACTGCTTAGCAACTGTTCAATCTGCCCATTTTTTCTTTATGGCATCTAATGGCCCTTCCTTGTTGAAGAAAGCGTTTCCGCCTCAGAATGATAGACATTTCATTGTGTGTTCCCACCCTTCCACAGTTTCTGCTTATTTCGATCAGGATACCAGGCTCTCTCTGCCCTGCGGCTGGCCTGCAAAGCATGTACTACCCTGGGGTTCCCACCAAGGGCTGAGGCAGGCCCACACTCCCCTTCCCTCCCTCCACGCCCACCTTGCTCTTTCAGACGTGAACAATAACAGTATTGACCTCAAAGGTTTTTGAGAAAAATAAACGATGAGTATAAAATGCTGAACAGAATTCTAATCAAGTGTTATATATCATTACAATCATGCACTATTAAAATGAAAAACATTTGCATAAGCTCTCCTGAAATATATGCCAAGAACATGTTTTAATAATGTAAGTAGCCAAACAATATAACTTCATTGTTATCCAATTAACCATGATCCCGGTTTTACAGAGATGCTGCATTCTGCATGTATGTTCATGCATGCACATGTATGTCTGATAAGCACAAATAATTGTCTGTAAAATCAGGAATCACACTATTAATTGTAACTACCTCAAGGGTGGGGAACAGTTCTCAAGAGATAGGAATGTTGAAATAATAGAATTGTTTGAGATCCTTGATTTCTTCATTATTGTCATTTTTATTGTTTTTAAGGTAAGAGCTTTTAAGATAAGCAAGTATAATTAAAGATACAAATTCATAGATGGGTATGAACCAAATCTATTTTCTAGTCCCTTTGGCTTTATAAAAAATAAAATTGTTAATTACACTTATATAAGTTAGATATATTTTTTTAAAGTCTACCTCACCACGTTTTCTGAGCTCCTGTTTGATGGAAAGTACTAGAAGTTTCTGCTGTGTGGTTGCTAGGTAACAGCCCTTCAGCTGGCAATAAACAGCCGTGGAAAGTGCACTCAACCAATCCAGCCCCAGGTTTTGATTTACAAAAATCAAATATCCTTTGAAAAAAGGCTTTTAAACAGAAATGCAAACCAGGATAAAATTTTAAAATTGTTCATTTTTGTTTTTATTATACTCGGAAAAGTCTGTTATAGAGACCAACTGAGCAAATGGTGTTATAAAAAGTCTCACAGACTGTTTTCTTATCACACTGACTATGAGTATGAGTAGGCCGATGTCTGTGAAAACTGCTTCCTCTTCTTAGAGGACAATAGATCATCTCTAACCATTGAGTTTTATTTTGATCCTATTGCCGGAATCAATAAAGCAACTCATTGGGGACAGTGTGTGTGTGTGCATGCATGTCACCAACACATACATGTAGGCATCGGCACCTTTGCTTGTTCATCTCATCTCCTACACAGCTACAAACAGATTTAAGTGAACCTTTGCAAGCCATTTAGTTTCCCAAGGCCTAAATAGAAGACTGTTTGTTTAATACATGGAGTTCAACCCAGTTTGAGGGTGGCAATACGCCGTGAAGCAGATTCATTTCACTTCAGTGACGTTGAGTATAAAAAACATTCTGTTCTTCAAATTGCTTGAATTCTTGCCCTATTTTAATGGTATAATGCCTCTAAATGTTTCATACTAATTAAATGCTCAAAAAGAGAATTGTTTCCTGAATTCTAGAGCAAAACAGTTCTAGTCATCTCCTTTCCTCTTAAACATGTCGTAAAAACAGCAGTCTTAATATTTTATGAAAAATTATTTTACTCAGAAGTCTAATTTTTTTAGGTTCCAATCAAAACCAGTCTTTCCTCCCTAGTTCCCAGTAGCTATGGATATCGTGAGAGCTAATGGTATAATGATTGAATCATCTTAATAATAAAATGATAACAATACCAAACAATACTTCACCTTCTATTCTAAGTGATACAGATGTATGTATATGTATGTGTCTATATAAATATTATTAAACCTCACTAAATAAATATGTATAATTAAACCTCAATGATATGGATAATATATATTATATATATGTAAAATTATATTCTAGAGTTTAGTGGACATCTAAGCAATTAGAGATTAAGTAACTGCTATAATAGAATTTATATGGAGGTGAAGATAGAAGACGAGAGATGAGAGTCGCAAAGATAAACAGTAAAATGCTCCCTCGGCTCCCGAATTCAGCTGTGGGTGTACAGAATATCTGCAGCGATTTGGGAATCTGTTCTTACGCTGCATTTCTGTTACCACAGCTCTGCTTCAGTCCCTTTCCTAGTGCCTGTCACCCCAACAACAGCTGCCTAAGTGATCGCCCCGGGGGGGTCCTCTCTGTCCTCCCCACGGCACCCCACATTTCCCCTCAAGCCACTTTGCTTTCTAAAGTTAAAATGTTATGCCTTCCCCTAAAACTCTCATTACTTCTCAACAGCCCAGGTCTTTAGTGAAGCCTAATTCAGAATCACACAGACGCACACATGCACACACATGTTCCTGTGTGTGCAATATGAAGTTACTAAGCTCCCACGCAGTATGATTTGGGACAATGTTATATAAGTAAAAATCCCATTATAATATTTGCCATCTTCAATTACTGGCTCTCCTACTGTTAGGAATTCATTCTTTTGGAGCTAAAATTTGTATTTTAAGAGGGCCTTTACAATGCAAAAGTAATTACTCCAGGGATGAAGATATTATATTAAATTACAAAAACCATGACTACCTATAATTCCATCAGATCAAGTAAACTCATCAAGTGAAACCTAGTGAGACCAGAGCAGAGCTGGTGTCATGAGTTTTGATCCAGGCAGAGGGGAGCAGGGTGGGGAGGAGGACCAGGAGGTTGCAATCGAAGTGCTACAGAGCTCAGCTGGAGTCGTGATTTTTATCAGAATGCACAAGCACACTTGCTCACTCGCAAAAGGAGAGACATGAAGAAAAAAAGAAAACTTGCTGTTGGGTTGACTGCTAGTCCATCTCACTCATCCTCATACCCCTCCTGCCTGGAATCACCAATTGCCCACAGTAGGACTCGATAAAAATGTTTGAATGAGAAAATGGGAGTGAAAAACATTATACTTGACCTTCTTTATAAAACATTGATTTTAAGAAATGACTTTACAGACTGAAAAGTCACAGGTTTGGGATAATGATGGGGATGTGATGGACAGCCCCTGGAAAATAGGCAGTAACCTCGTAGTAACTTGGTACAGTGGCAGGTGCTTACTGGACTTATTATGGTGAGCACATCATAAGACAATAGACATAGACATAGACATAGACATAGATGTCAAGCCATTATGTTGCATGCCTGAAACTGACAGAACTATATTTTAATGAAAAATAAAATAAAAATTGGAGAACTGTCAAAGTTTTGGTGCTTTAACTTTACAATACAGGATTTCAAAGCACTATGTTCTTAAGCAGGCTGTGAGGATGGAGTTGAAAATGATGTCTGTGTGGGTGTTACATGGGAAATGAAGAAATTATTCAGCAGGAAAAACTCACACCTCAACATTTGGTGAAAGTGAAGCCTTGCACACACATATGTTATTTAGAAACAGCTAAGATCACTTCCAATATTTATACTGCTTGGAACTATTTTTCCACTCTCTTTTTGGGTAGGAAAAAGTGAGGCATTAGAATGTCTGGTGTTACATTAAGGAGTAGACGGTGGATCAACTGAAAAAAGACCTTCATTTTCCAGTAAATCCTTTCTCCCGGAAGTGTGTGTGTGTGTGTGTGTGTGTGTGCAGACACCCACGTGTGTGTGTGTGGGGGGGGATTTTAAACAATACTCTTTTATACTGGTAACCATCCACTATCAGAAAAATGTGTTTATGAAATATTGTCAATGATTAATGTTAAAAGGTTTTTACTCCTGCCTATCCTTTTAACTTTATTGCAATAGATTTTTTTTATTCCCCAAACTAACTCCTACTGTTCTAGAATGATTCATTCTTCCTGGCATATTTTAGTTGTGATTTAGGAAGTATTTAACTCAGTCAACACTTTCCTATTCTTCCTTTCATTCATGAACTACAACTCAAACTCTGTTCCTTATGAAATACAATAATCAAAGCATGGGAATAAAATTAATGGAAAATTAAAACTCATTTGCAAATTGATTTTTATATTCTTTTCTCCTCCCTGTGGGTGCAATTTACCAATTTAACATCTGTTAAAATGAAGTGGGAGATTTTCAGAGGACCCAGGAGTAGAAAAGGAAATTTGTGAATAAAGCCGAGACTTGAACATTCACAGACAATATAACACTTTTTAAAATGTTTTTAAATATTTTATTTATTTATTTTTAGAGAGAGGGGAAGAGAAGGAGAAAGTGGGAGAAAAACATCAATGTGTGGTTGTCTCTCACACACCCCCAACTGGGGACCTGACCTGCACCCTAGGCATGTGCCCTGACTGGGAATTGAACCAGCGACCCTTTGCTTCACAGGCCTGAGCTCAACCCACTGGGCTACAACAGCCAGGACGACAATATAACACTTTATCTAAGGGGTCAGAATAGATTGTTAACCTAACATAGCAGCTGATTTACTCACATAACACAGATTCACCTCCCACTGACTTTTTGAGTAATTTCATTTGTCTAGGAGACAAACAGCAAACTTTTTTGAAATTCAGCTAATTGGAGACCCCAGTCCTTTTGTGAAGTCCATTCAAGGTTTTGCACTAAAGGGTTTCTTTTCCTGGTAAAGTACATGTCTTTCCTTCTTTGCTTTATTTTGTGCAGTTTTTTAGGTTTTTTTTAAATGAGTTTTGGAACATAAAGTAGAGAAAGAAATACAAGCCTGCTTTTATTCTGATTAAATGTGGCACTACAAAAACATGTCTGATAACTAAGCTACTATGATGTTTTGACTTTTTCCTCATGGTTCGGAACTAAATGGAGACAATTTATGAAAGGCTCAACAAAGTGGAGGCATAATCTGCCTTCCAGGCGACTTCTGACAGAGAGTCGACCTTGGAAATCCTTTCCCAGGATTGCGAGTCCCACAGAAGGTTGACAAAGAATACAAGATGGTGTCAAACCACCGTTTGAGGTTAGCCATAGTGTGGGAGCCTGCTGCCACCTCTTCTTACGTTACAGCCCCAGCTGTCACCTGGTAAACACTAAGTGCATCAGTAAAAATATTTCTCATAACCAAAGCTACAACTTTCAACATGCCATTCAACTTTCGATCTCCAGAGGCTGACAAAAATAAGGCAATGGAAAGAATCTTTTTAAAATACTGATATTGTGTAAATGCCCCACAGTTGTTTTATCCACTCATCTGTTGTTGGATTCTTGGGCTGTGGAATACTACTCAGCTGTAAGAAAGAAAATTTTACCCTCTTTAACAGTATGGAAGGACCTGGAGAACATTATGCTGAGTGAAATAAGGCAGTCAGAGAAACACAAACTCCATGTAATTAGATTCCACTCATATGTGGAATCTAATGAACAAACCGAACTAACAAGGGAAATAGGGAAAGACTCATAGATGGATAGTAGGCTGACAGCTAGTACTGGGGGAAGCTTTGGAGGTGGAGGAGTCAAGCAAGAAAAACAAAGGACTCGTGGACATGGACAACGGCTGGGGCTGGGGGTATAAGGGGACTAAAAGGAAATGTCAAAAACAAAACAATAAAATTTACAAAATAAAATAACATAGTGATATGTACAAGAATGTTGCCCCTGATATACCAGCAAGGGAATGAGTGAGTCCAGGCTGACATCAGAGGTGTGAGGATGTGGGCGCCCCCTATAGCATGTGGACTGCAAACGCTATTGCAAATGTGCTGGGGTGTGTGTGAATACCCAGGGAAAAGGGAGGGAGCGTTTTTGTAACGATAAGTGAAACTTGATCTTGGTGTGGACTAGGGTTGTGTCAGTGGGTTAGTCTTGGGTATGCAGGGCATGTGACCTATAGGTGGATCGGATGCAGAAGATGGAAGACTAAACTCCTAGGTTTGGGGCGTGAGTTCCAAGTAGGCGGTGTTGGGAAGAACGGGGGAGAAACAGATTCAACATTAGGGAAAGTCAGCTATTTCTAGATGTCTTCACGTTGAAACCGCTACTGGAAACCTAACAGGAGGCACTGACTGTGCAGGGAGAGACGGGACTGGGGCCATGGTGGGAACCGGGGGAGAGATCTGGTTTTAGAAATCAGACGAGTAGACGAGCCCTCTGAAAGAAAAGGTACAGAGGCAGTAGCAGAGAATCTACTGTGTGGACAATGGCAACTTCCTTTTTGCTTTCCAATGCTTGTTTCTTTTCTTTATTTTTGTAGCCTTACTGCACTTCTTAGGGTTTCCAAGAAGATGCTGAGTTAAAGAGGCTTCAGCAGGCACCCTTGTTTATACCTAATCATAAGGCGAGCCTTTCTTTTTTTTTTTTTAAGATTTTATTTATTTATCTTTAGAGTGGAAAGGTTAGGGAGAGAAATATCAATGTATGGTTGCCTCATATGCGTCCCCTGCTGGGAACTGGCTTGCAACCCAGGCATGTGCCCTGACTAGGAATCGAACCGTGATCCTTCAGTTCACAGGCCCCTGCTCAATCCACTGAGCTACACCAGCCAGGGCTTTAAAGGGCGCCTTTCATTACGTGATCGATACAGTCTTTTTCCCAAAGTTATGTCGTAGATAACTTGCCTTAGGTTCAGGAGTTCTTTAGTTGTACTTTTCTAACACTTTTTCTTTCTTTTTATTTTTCTTTAATTGTGAGTGGATATTGAATTCTCTCTCAAATGCTTTATTTATATTCATTGAAACGTTAATAATATTTTTTCCTTTAACATGATGATCTATTTCTGGAATAATTTAAAGCTGGTTATTTATTTCTGAATGCATTACTTTGTTCATTTTGCTCATACATTTTATGGGTTTTTCAATAATCTTCATCAATTAAATTAGCTTATTTATTATCATTTTTCATGCTATCCTCCATGGGTTGTATATTGAGTTTATGTTAGCCTCCCAAAATGAGTTGGGGAGATATCTTTCTCTTTCTGGTCTCTGTAAGATATGGGCGTGCTGAGAATTACATGCTTTTTTGAATGTCTGTAATGAGTTGTTTATAAAATATCACAGACACTCCTCAGTTGCTTTTGCTGCAAACAAGGCTCATATATATTTGTTAGGAGAGCAGAAAGTGGGCATTTGAGACTCATGGTGATCATCAATTCAGTAGGTACCAGTTACTAACGGCTGATGGACTCAGGAGGGTCTAACAACCCTAAGGCATAGTTTCTCTTACTATCTTCATTTTCTGTTTTGAAGAACTCAGGCTTAGAGAGATTAAAAAGCCTGAGATATGCGGTTCATATACACTAGAACAAAGATTTCGGCTGATGGTCTTTCCCGAGAATTTGTAATATTAATCTCGCTACTTGGACAAATTTATTCTAAGAAGGACAAATTGTTGGAAGCATGCTTTGTTTTTCTTTGAGTCAATTTGAGTTGGTTTTTTACTACTTGACTCTCATTATGATTTGTTGTGTACATGGGTTCATATGCAGAAATCTCTTCTTATAATTATTATTTTACTAAAGATTTTATTCTTTCTGTCTATCTTTAGGCTTCCTAGTTCCACGTTCCCCTCTTGGTGAAAAGAGGGGATTTGTATCTTCTCTGCTGCTGAAGGCACGTTCATGGGACCTTTTCCCCGTGATCGAAGTGTAGGTGGTTATTTTAATTATAATTAACAGGATGACAGTTTACATGGCCATTCATTCAAATGATAGTGTAATGATTCAATACTTTAATAAATGTCCACATTTTGCTCAGGGGAAAAGGACCCTTAAATAATACGAGTGGTAGATTTGCACAAAGTATGGTTGCTAAGTTGCTACATTATTTTTGCTTTCCAATAAGTCAAATTTTCAAGTTTCTCTTTTCTACCTATTAAAAACATTCATCTTCGATTTAAAAATATGTCAGTATTATGGTAAAAGTTCCACAATTTAGGGTGAATTAAAGAGGCTATTTACATAACTGGAAATAATATATTTTATATCTTGTGGTAACTAGAATCATGCTATTTAATACCTGTGGGAATACAAAGACAAAAATCATAATTACAAACAACAGTAGTTATCTACTGCTGTATAACAAATTACTCCAAAACGTAGTGACTTCAATGACCATTGTTTTACTTCCCCAAATTCTGTGGTCAGCATGGCTGTTGGGTTGCCTGGCAGGTTAGTTGGGAGCCAGAGAGGTAGGCTGTCTGGGAAGAGTGCCCCACCCCTCTTTCCCTGGGATGTTTATCCTTGAAAAGCTAAATCAAGATTTTTTTACATGCAGTTTCTGGGCAGGGAGGCAATGAAGGGGCAGTAGAGCTGCCCTGTCCACTGAGGATTAGCTTCTGAAGTCATACATCACTTTTATCTGATTCTATTGGTCAAAGCCGGTCCTGAGACAACCCACATTCAGATCTGGGAAAATAGAACGCACCCCCTTGTAGAACAAGCTGCCAAGTCACGTGGCAGTGGGACAGATCCAGGGAGCATGGTCCATCAGTGACCATTATTTCACCAATCCACCCCACAAACTAAGTGACAGCTTGAAACCCCGCCTTCTGAATGGTAAACTTCACAATTTTTAAATCTGATGCTGAGGTATAAATATATGATATTGTTTTTGGAGTCTCACACACCACCCTAGACTATTTTTATGGCATTTTAATGAAATTGGATGCTTTCATTTTTTCATAAAATAAAGAGTTCCTCCAAGATGTAATCTCAACCAGAAAGTAGTATGGGCGAAAAGAAATGTCAGCAAATGTCGTACGTGAGAAACAGTAAGATAAACTCTTGGGACAGAATTTTTAAATATTCCATTCATTCCAATGAACTTGTCAAAATAATGGCAAAGAAGAATGTGAAAGAGAATCAATATGAACAGTCTTTGTAATTATCTGTTTGTAAAGGAAACTATTTCAGTGATTTTAACCTGTCTGTTGTGAGCCAATCCATGAGTTGCCAAAGAAGGGGGGGGGGAAATGAAGTCTGCTCTGAGTTTTAGTTATTAACACATTTAAAATTAAACTTGTCTCCCCAAACCAGATGTCGTCTCAAGATCCACATTCCGTATGCGTTTACTGAACACCTAACATGTTGCAGGCATTTTGTAATTAATCCATATTGCTAATCCCAACCAATGGAACAGAGACATTGTGCATATTACAGCCATTTAACAGGAGAGGGGAAGGCTTAGAATGCAGGTTTGCCTCACTGAACCCTGAGTGGGGCCACTCAGATTTAAATTCATACTTTTAGGACCTGGCCTAGTG
This sequence comes from Sturnira hondurensis, assembly GCF_014824575.4. Taxonomy (NCBI): domain Eukaryota; kingdom Metazoa; phylum Chordata; class Mammalia; order Chiroptera; family Phyllostomidae; genus Sturnira; species Sturnira hondurensis. Next base: position 12,020,208 of record NW_028091156.1, read on the forward strand.
CTATGTCATTGCTGCCTTCCTAAAAATCTTACTGTAGCAAGGCATTATCAGTATGATGAAAATGTGCAAAAATATCCCTTTAGCCTAATAATAATAATAATAAGGCAGCTTAGTTACAAAGTTCTTTTACTTTAAAAAAAAAAGGCATTGCCTGAAGGCTAATTGTGGAACAGGTAATAGATGGAATACTTTAATTTTACAAAATCTTCTACAAAGAAGGTACTGTTATTTTTAAGTTTCAGCTTAGGAAACAGGTTTAAAGGAACCCTGGCACCAGCTCTAACCATTTAAATCAGAATCCAAATTAGCACTTAAACAAAAATTTACCAAAGAGATACTAAAATGCAGCCAAAGTTGAGAGCCATTGGTTGAAATCATATGCTATACATTTTTAGGAAAAAAATGCCGTTATTAGTCTCAAAGCTAAAGGATAAAAGAGCAAATTAAGTAGCAATAATTTCATGGTTTTCTTATTCGCATTTAAAAGTGCTTATAATTTTGCATTTAACTATTATACGAGGTAATCATTTTAAGATATGTGAACACCTCTTCTGAAGAAAATATATGTCCATAATGCATAGTTAAAATGATTTACATTTAACTGCTTCTGAAGCTTTAGACTATTCGGGTGAAATATAATATAAAAACACAAGACATAGACTCATAGATACAGAGAACAGACGGACGAATGTTAGAGGGGAGGGGGTTGGCAGTTGGGTGAAAAAGTGAAGGAATTAACCCTCCAAAAACCCAGACTCACAAACTGACACCACTATGGCGATGACCAGAGGAAAAGGGGGTGGGGGAGGTAGAAGAGGGTAAAGGCGACATAAATGGTGATGGAAGGAGACTGGACTTGGGGTGGTGAACACATATACAAATGATGTAACGTAGAATTTCACACCTGACATATATAATTCTAGTAACCAATGCCATCCCCATAAATTCAATAAAAATTTCAAAAACATACAATAATTAATAAATAATAATACAAGAATTTTAACAATGCATATTACTGCCTTGATCAAAATTAGTTCCTACAGAAGCATTCAAGAGAAAATTAAAGTGCCATTCTGTTGTTTAAGTTTCTAACAGTTTAAAGTATAATCTCATGGGAATAATTATTTTATTTTAAAAACCATGTCTCCACGAAAAATTCATATGTCTTTTTCTAGAATCATTTTCAAAATCTTTCCCCGAAATCAAATTTATTTAAATATACTTGAATATACTTTAGTATATTACTGAGCTGTATTGTAAGTTTATATGTATGTTAAATAATCTATAGCAAGGTCTCACCTATGTGTAAATGTAAGTATAAATTAATAGATATAACACTTGAATCCTATATTATGTACAAGTTATCGCCGCTAATCGATTCAGGCTTAATATCCAGTAACTCTGATTGCTAAAATCACCAAATTATATGACAAAGTAAGATTCACCCCAAATCATTATCTTGTCACAAATTTAACATGGATAAATTCTCTTACAACAAGCAGATGATAAAAAAGACACTCTTCTGTTCAGTAGAAACATGAATATAATAAGCTGCCACTGACTTCAGAGACCTAATTCTCACAGTCACAGCGGGAGTTTGAGAACATTCAAAGGATCTTATTTTAGACTAAACTTACCAGCAAATTTGATATGAAATTTATTTTCAGGCTTTAATATCTGGACATACAAAGGACAATTTGGAGCAAAATCTTTGACAGCCCACGCTCTCAGAATTGTTTGGTGGTCCTGAAATGATAAAACCAAAATATCACAGAAAATGTATAGCACAGGCGGGCGCTGCATGACTAAATTAGGGTGTTCCCCGCATGCACAACGCCGTCTGTACAAGAAGATAGAAACAAAGCAAGACAACCTAGATATTTTTGTTAAAAAAAAACAAAAAAAAAACAAAACACATGTGCTTATTAACCTTTTGGTGAATCCAAGAGCAGAGTTCCACCACTTTAATTCCATTTTAGATCTACTGTCCTGGTAGTGTTTCAGCCGAGCCCTGGGGCAGGAGGGGCGAGTGGATGGTGGGAACTGTGAAGCCACTTCTCTGGGGGAAACGAGGTCTGCAGCTTCAAGGAAGCCAGGCCCTTCCTAAGACATATCTGAAAGGGCGGAAACCCATCGCCCAGCAGTATGGGGGCCCCTGTGCTGATGTTGGTAGCGACTCAGCATAGTGCAACATTGTCCTGGGTTTTATATTTTTTTCTTTTCTCTTTTTCAAATTTATTTTTATTGATTATGCTATGGCATTGTCCCAGTTTTTCCCCCTTTGCCCTCCTCCATGCAGCACTCGCCACTCCCTTGGGCCACCCCCACCCCATCCTCACGTCCATGGGTCCTGCCTGTGAATCCTAATGGGAGCATGGTGCCTCCCCAGCTCTGAACACAGCCGCAGGAGTCCGCCTCTGTTTCGTAGTGAAGTCCCTAACATCTGTTTCCCACAGGGCTGCAGACACTTCTATGAGACCTCACTCACGAGAACACAGAACAGTTGACGAAGGAGCAGGCAGGCTGTACTCTTGGTGCCTCTGATGACACGGGTCTTTCTTCTTCACCCTTTCTGTCCATCCAGACCTGTAACTTCACTCATTCCCAGTACCCAGGTCCTTCTCCTTCTCCTTGCTCCTCTGCTCAAGGTGACCCAAACTGTGACAGTTGCCAGGATGACACGAGTTTGCTTATGTTTCCCCTGAGTTCCTCTTTTTGGTTGGCTTTTTGTTTATTTCTTCATTTAGTATTTTTTTGGTTATAGATATTTTCTTAAATGTCTAGAGAGCCCTGCTGTCTGAACACAGGGAGGAGTGAAGGGCTCAAAAGGTGTTTGGGACCTGAGTGGGGCCTTATCTACACTTGAACTTCACTTCAGGAGCTCCAGACCTGATATCAACATTGACCTGAGTTTTACCTCTCATGACTATGTGGCATTCTCTCTCACGATGGACCCTTTCCCCAGAGAAGATTCCCCCCACTCTTGTGCCAGCAGGGAGGTGGGTCTAGCTGTTAGGGTTCTGGGTTCTGCAGGAGAAGCCGCTCACACTCCCTGAGGCAAGGTGCTCTTTAATTCCTGTAGCTCAGAGGGAGGGGTATTCCCAGATTAAATTCTTCAAATAGCAAGCCTCTTCCCCCAGGGCAGGGGCAGTGACCAGCAATGAACTTGTGCTTTGAAGATTCTGACTGTTTCTCTTATGGACTCATAATCCCCATTCACAGGTTTGGTCCTACATACAACCCAAACTGAAGGCTTCTGGGGCCTCTATTTCCTGAGACTTTTGAGCTTCCATTGCCAAAAGCTGCCTTTTGGATTTTTTTTTTCCTTTCTCAACTTGAATTTTAATTTCCTTCTGTCTGTGAAGTCAGTTACCACTCGTCTCTCTGCTTTCCAGCTTCCGAACTTGTGTTACCATTTTCTCACCTACCGCCTCCTCTGTCCTCCTGGGTGGAGTCTTTTCACTCCTTCCCAGTCAGTCTAGCAGTGTGTCAGGTGTGATGGAATGCATGGGCTACCTAAAAGTCCCAGGTCCTTTGGCTTATAGCAACCTTTGACCAAATGACAAAGAGTCATTGGTTTGATTCCCAGTCCCGGCACATGCCTGGGTTGCAGGCCTGGTCCCCAGTAGGGGGTGCATGAGAGGCAACCACATTTTGATGTTTCTCTCCCATTCTTTCTCCTTCCCTTCCCTTCCCTCTAAAAATAGATAAAATCTTTTTTAAAAAAGACGTTGGGCATGTATTTCCTAATGCTTCCTTTGTAACTCAAAAACTAAATTATAGATACTGGAAGACTGCAAGTGTCCCAGGATGGAGTCACCGCTTGAAGAACACAAGGTTGATGGTGACACAGGTTAGACAATCGTGGAAATATGACTGAGAAGTTCAGGCCAGGGAGTGAAGACCACAGAACACCTTCCCACGTTAAGGACTCACAGTCCTAAATTAATGTCAAAGGGAAGCCTCTTGCATGTCCTGAAAGACCCAGGCATATTTTGCCTTGTCCCCATCACTGTGGAAGTGACTCACTTGTCCATAGACCTCAGACAAGGCCAGAGATAGACTCATTGCTCGGTAGAAAGAAGCACAAGTCAGCGGTGCCTATTCCTCAAAATGATAAAGCATTTCTTATACTTAATAAAATTGAAAGGATAAAATTAAGAATAGAAGTAATCACAGGGGGAAAGGGGAGGGAGGGATTCACATGAACACATGGACAATAAGGTAGGGGGTGGAAATGGGAGGGAGGTGGGGACCACTGGGGTAGTGGGCAGGGCTGGGAATATAACACAGAAAACTGTACTTGAACAATAATTAAATAAATAAATTTAAAAAAGAAGTTATAATTTGATAAACTACCATTTAATTTCATTAAACACAGAAATTTAGGCTTAAATATACATCATAAAGGTCACGTAAGCCAAAGGTTGCCACGTGGAGTGTGGTTGAAAACCACGTAGGATGTTTTTAAAGGACACATATTTTGATCCCCAGCCCATATATTCTGAACAGTTTTCACACATGCAGGTATTTTAGTGATTTCTCAGCTGATTCTAACGCAGACTCCCTGACCCAGCACCTTGTCTGTAACTTGAGAAACCCACAACCATTTTAACAAAACCGCACAGCACAAGGTGTATGAAATACACAGTGGTCTCGTTCATATATACGCATGACTGATTCTACTCCAATCAACAGAAAACCCACGTATGAGGACAAACTTTTGTCCTCGAAAAACCTTTGTTGATGCTGTCTGTGAGCCCACTAAACTTACAATGTGACAAAGATAGTTTCAAGGCATTTGCTTCTTCTTAGGAAAATTTTACTGTCACCAGTATTTGGTGCTGAAAGATTAAACATAATCGAAATAAAAAAAAAAAAACAAAACTCTGCGAAGGTGAAAAGAAAACAATTCCTAGCAGAGATCTGAGAGACTCACGGAGGATGTCCGGTCCACCTCACAGCGGCTGCTCAGGATAAAACAGGCCTCGGCGTCGTCCATCCTGAATGCAGACAGAAAAACAACGTGATCGAACACTGAAATGCCCACGTGCCATCTGAAAAAACAGGTTTCAGTGTTCAGTCCAAGGCACCCGCTAGATGTAAACTCTGAGTCCTCTTACACTGACGTGAAAGCTGGATTTCAAATCACAGCTGTATCTGACTATAAATAAGATTGTTGAACTGGCTTTATAGCTCAGTACTTTGTAATTACAGTAGTAAAAAAGTCAGGTAGTGATTTTTATTATATATTTCCATATACTGACTGTGGGACCTTGAATAATTCTGTTTTGCTCAAAGTCATTCTGTTATCACATTGATAAGATGTCGTAGGAACTTAACCCTTTTCATCAGTCGCCTACAACAAAAGTGGTTTCGTTGTACATCCTTACAACTCCAGGGTAAGTATGAAGACATATTTAAACCTTTAAAAGCAACAGGAAACACCAGGCAAAGCCACCTCTGCTAGGAATCTGCTCTGGCTTCTGAAACCATGGAGGTTGTTTTGCAGATGCCCTGCCTCTCTCCGGCTCATCGCCGACTTCAGGAGCAAGCCAAGCACACTGCAGTCACTGTGGCATGTAGATACAATCTCTGACCCCCTTTGCCCTGAGAAATCGGAGCAAACACACTGATTTCATGTTTTCAACCTTTCCAGTTGGCCAGCACTGGGACTCAGGCAAAACTCTGCACTCCAAAGTATTCCCGCTCGCCTCGCAACACTGAACGAGGTGAAAACTTGGAGGAGGGAAATGATACCAAGCACCATCAGATGGAAAGTGACTGGGGTGGCAGGTACCTACTTTGCTCTCAGCAGATCCTGGTCTTTCAGGGCTGAGCCTTGCAGGTAGATGACTCTCTGTGACCACATGGGGATCTGCAGCACCCTTCGAACTTGCACGTCCATTTCCGTAGGACATAAAATCACCACGTAATAATCCTGTGTGAACAAAGAGGGCAGTGGAAGAGAACCAGTCCTGCTCAGTCTTACACCACACAGGCACGAGGAAGGTTGAACAGCGTTCTGAAAGATGACGAACTAGATAGAAGTGAAGTCTGGCTAATAAATAAAAGTTTGCATCTCTAACCCAAACCTACACAAATAAAACACGAGTCTAATAAATATAACTGAGATGTATGAATCTCATCAATGGTACTTCCATCCTGACCTTTTTCAGCCTTATTAGTGCTATGAAGAGGAGGCAATTCGTGCTTGTAGTCAGCACGCACTTCCAGTCTCTGATTTGTTCATCTTTAAGCTACTTCTAAAATACATATAACACGTCGGGCTAAAAAGCTTAGGCAGAAACTCATACTTCAAACATTTACTTTTAGAAGAGAAACTGTGATGTCGATTTACCTCATTTGGTAACATGATGCATTGGTAATACTGAAAGTTTTCTGATACCTGAATGGATAAGGATTTATCAAAATATTGATAAGACTGATGAAGTAGTTAAAGAGTTTGAGATCAAATATTTCAAAATAATGTCCTTTGGAGAAAATATAACGGTACTATTTGCAAGGAGATGGTGTAAAACAACAGATCACAGGGATTACAGTTCTCTAGTAAACAGTCATTGTGTATCACTCTAAAATATATCTAGTGAACTTCTTTAAAGTTTTCAGAATTCTCCATATTTATTTTAGAATAATATCAGTAAGTTACCAGGGATCAGAATTTTCCTCCAAATAGATTTTCTTTATAGGTTATAAAGTTATTGAATATTAAAATAAAATCTGAAGTGATTTAATATTTACAACAAAAAACCCAACAACTAAATATGGAGCTTCTCCAACTATTCCAAGTTAGTTTATATGAAAACAAAAGAATGTATTATATCATTTAGGTATCACTTATAAATAAGATTTTTACATATAAAAATTATATTTAAAAGCCCTCCAAAGTATTGATGGCAAAAAGTCTGTTTCAAGGAGAAACAATGAGATATACTCAGTACTGTTTTGATCTCAGGATCATCCAACTTTGTGACACCAATTTATTGAAGAAAAACAAGATATTCAAGTAGTTCTTTGCTATTTGGACTGAACTTAGTGCTTTAAGCAGCAACTATTACCTGCTTTACAGTGGCCCAGTCCTGTGGCAAGGACAAGAAATATGCAACCATTTTACCTGCATTGACAAATGCAGATATTTTATGGAATCCACGTTTTTAATTCAACAAATTATTATCCCATTTTTGGTCATTTATTGCCACTATGAAGCTGACCTACTTATACCACAGGAAACAAAAGGACAGAACAGAACTTCCAGACTTCCATGTCCGAATCAGTGGCACTTGCTAAAACTGACAGGTTCAAGTGAGCAGATGAAATGACTTGTTCATTGTTTTATTATATTTTATGTTTAATTTCACTGTTTCATAAAAATATTCTCCATTATCCCAGGGAGAAAAATGTCAATCATTTTAAATCAGAGAAACTTTTCTTGGTAGCATTAACATAATTCCACCCATCTTTTAGTGTGGGTACAGAAGGAAACTAAAACACCGTGTATTCCTTCAGCATTTTTTCTATGTTCCTGGTTATATTTGTAGCTCTTCGTTTACACTTTCTCAGACTGACATTGGCCGTGCCAGCAGGTAGGATCCGGTATGATGTGCAACATAACAAAATGTACCTGCAGTCTTGGATGAGCATAGAATTCATTCAGAAAGTCCATGAGCAAGTCGATCTTCAGCGAGCTAACACACAGAACCACATGTTTTTCTGTTTGGGCTCTGTGTCGACTATAATTTCCACCTGATTTTTGCCTCTCCATCCACAGATAGGCCAGCTGTTCAAACTGGAATGCATTTTTTCACATGTGAAGGGAAAACACAGGACATGAATGTTAAAATCAGTGCCACCCATTCCTTGTGTATAAAGTGCACTCAATTCCTTACACGGAGACCCGGATTACTGGTGCCTTCAACAGCCCCTGTCAGGTGACGCTGCGGAGGGCTCCGCGCCACCCAGAGGCTCCCTGTGGCTCGAAGGAAACAAATTCATCTGATTTTCCTGTGATATCATGACAGGGGATTAAGGTTTGGGCCTCTGATTCATGTCCCATAGAGTATGCAGCCATGACATGTCACACACTGAGTCAAAGAGAAGCGTCTCATCGGCATGTCTTCCTCATTCCTCTGTCAGGGCCCCCCCCCCATCTCATGCATTCAGATAACCTCACAGCCACAGCCCAGAGGGCTGCATCCCACTTGGGGGGTAGCTGGTATGTGAGGGAAGTGGAGGGTGTTGGCCAGGGTGTGGGGGAGCGAGTCATGAGGATCGGGCATCGGTGGGAAGATCATTTTTACGTGTACATGAAGTATGTTTAGACAGCCTGGGGCCAAGGTTTGCAATGGAGTGTACAAGTTGGATTTGTATTTGCCACTTCCTGTTTCTAACCAGTCACCGGTGGGTGCCCAAAGCTCCTTTGTAGGAGTGATCAAGAGATTGTAGCAATTCATCTTATGTCTCATTTTATATTATCTGCTCCCCAAACACTACATAACAGCTCTATATCATCTTCAGGTTTTATTTTAGTTGACTAATACATGCAATCAATTTTCGCTCATTATGATGGTTGGCTTTTAGATTATTGCAAGAGTCCAGAGAAATCAACCCTTCGCAAGCGTGTTTCCTTGATCTATCATTTATGATTAAAAACCATATCACCCTCTGCTCCCGTCATAGATAAATGCCCGATTTTCAAAAAAAAAAACCATCTTGAAAAGTTTAAATGAAATGTGAATCATAACTTGAGTGAAGGGGGAAAACCCTCAGTATCTAATAATAATGTAAAATTCCTTTTGTGAGACAATTTTAATAAACTGAGTACATATAATAATAGCATGTAAGACATTAGATGAATATACCACCCTACATTTTTTATTCAACATGGAAGACTCGGTTTTATAGGACTCCCCATTTCTAGAACATTCGCCACAGCGACATTTACCTGAATGGGCAGAACCACAAGGGCGACACAGATCATAGCCACCACAAAGAGCTTGGAGGGCCATGTTTCCGGAGTGACGTCCCCAAAGCCCACCGTGGAAAAGGTCACGATGCAGAAATACAGGGAGTCGAAGAGGTTCAGCTTCTTGCCTATTCGCTCCAGGTGCTGGATTCCGCAAATGCTGCAGACAGAAATGAGCGTTACGACGAAAAATGTCAAACGGGGCACATCCGTTCTCATCCTTGTGTGTTTGAAAGTTGAAGCACATTTCAGAAAAGACATTTAATAGTTGGGATCTTGTATTGTACATCCTCCCTCAGGAAAATATAATTATTAAGTTCTTTCTACATTAACCAGATATAGTTTTATGTTGAAGTCAAAAATATACCTTTGGGATAGGTAGATACGTAGTTTATTGCTACCCTATGATATATCATCTTGAGGCTAGGACAGCGTTAGCACTGAGACACCCTTGACTTGCATCATTGGCATAAACATTATTTCTCTCATGTATTAGCTACTTTGCCTAGAACTGTGTGTGCTGCAACATGCCACAAGAGGATTTGAGGCTATTTTGTGATTATAATCCATTTTAATATAGATTGCTATCTTACTTCATTCACAGATGTCCTCGGAGTCACTAGTAAGTGAAAACCGCCTCTTCTCCCTGACCGTAACTGATGAATTTCAGTTAATTATTCTTTTGTGTCTGTGCCCAGAAGTGATTTTAATGATGGGCACAGATTTTCTGATACACTAAATCCAAGAATGTGCTCCCATACAGCACATTCACAATCAAAATGTCCCCTCTTGTCTTATTTTAAAGGAGATGCGTCCTTTCAGTTAAACTATTTAAATGATATCCTGATTCGAAAATAGCAGAAGAATTTACTAAGGTAGAATTTAAAATAAATAATTAGAGCTGGAAGATATGAGTAGGCATTCTGTTATCTTTAAATTTTATACTAATGAAAATTAATGTCTTCTGAGCAGTAATAATTCTTAAAAGCTGACTTCAAATGCTTGACTTTAATGGACATCTAATTGTAACAATATTTTTGTTGATTATCTTGTATCCCCTGTCTGAACATTTTAAATAATGCACTACAATTTAAAACGTAAAATAATTAACCAATACCACACCATGTCCCCTATTTAATTTTTTTTTTTGTCTAGTTAATAGGCTAAAAGTTGCTCGGATTCATTTGTAGTGATTGACTCTGAAATGAAAAGTAGCAGGTAAATATAACTTCCTTATAATTCATTTCTCTATTATAAAAAATACCCGTAAATTCCAATGAGAAAAAAGTGTTTGCTATAAAATAAAAAGATGCTAAAAATTTTACTTAAATATTTAATAATGAAAAATGAGTAAGCTAGTGTCATGGGGGGCTGTTCAACCATTTGGCACCTCTGGGCCACACTGAAAGAAGCAGAGTTGTCTTGAGCCACTTATTAGCTCCTATTATGACACATAATCACAAAAAACATCTCATAATGCTTTAAGTAAATTCACGACTTTGTGCTGGGCCACATTCATAGCCATCCTGGGCCTCAGGCAGCCCACGGGGCTGCAGGTTGGACACGCCTCAGTCATCATTATCCGTGCAAATCCACTTCCTCCAGATTTATTAGTGCCAAGCATGGTGCTCTCAGTTGGCCATGCAAGACTGTGACACTCTTCTACACCGAAAGTGAGTGAATGTGACCTCGCCTTTATAATACATCTACTAATAACAACATCACAAATTAACAATCAAGCATTTAACTGATAACCTGAGTAATGCTGACTAGTTTCCTAAGCTTTTTAAACTTTCTGCTCCTCGACAGAAATTTAAATGTACTGTTAACTTCATTTGGTTATGATACGAAACGCCGGAGACATGATAACACTCCATGAATCCAACAGCAACTTTCTTATTTATATTCCAGCCGTACAGGAAAGAAAGCAAAGCGCAAAAGTGAGTCAAACGTCGGGATCCATCCAATACCTGCAGGAAAAGGTGACAGAGCCTTTGTTGTCAACCTGAGGACAGACTCGGGGACTGGGAGGAAGGGGTGTGTCCAGTCCTCCTTACTGTGGATTCAGTAACAGTTACGAGCAACAAGAAAAGTATCCATGAATGAGGAGCTGCCATCCTGTCTGATCTTCTGCCCAGCCTGCCAGCCTCAGCTGCTATGGAGATATGGACAGGCTTGGAGCAGGGCAGAGAGAAGGGTTAGGCAATTTGCAATGGACACCCATAATCTTTATCTTTTCACAAAGACCAGTCCTGATGACATTAGCCGACCTTTGGAGAAAGTTCACTGTCATCATTTACTGAAACTGACAACTAATTCTTGGTAAGGCAGTTGGGAAAAATGTCAATATCAGGCCAGTGACTTGTTATAAAAAGAGCTGGTTGTCACTGAAATTGCTTGAGTGAAAGAATTTCTATTGTAATTGTCTAAAAAACTGCATATGGATATATCATACATACATATATTTAAAATTATGTAATTCACTGACGTGGGTAACTACTAAGTATACCACTGTATGGTAATATTTTAAGATTTAAATGTAAAAATCGTAATATTTGGGGGGAAAACACCAATAGAATTTATCTTTTTATATTATTTTACATATATACTTATACTTCACTTTATCATTTAAACAGGTATTTAATGTAACTTCTGTTTTTATTCTATGACAGTCACAATGAAATATATCCACTTTTTTAGACATTCTGTGCATATTGCAGACACAGAATTCCTTCCATGCACATACGTATGTTGCTGGCGCAACTGTGGCTGATTTCACAATACAGAGGTTAAAGTGGACTTTCAAAACTATTTCACTTACTCATTTCTGCCTTAATGTAATTCACTTTTATCTGAACACCCATCGTAACAATGTTTATCTCAAAGATCACCGTCACAGAATACAAATCCTTCAGGAATCTGGTAGCCTGGCACTTTGGTGGGTCTCCCTCCCTCAGTGTAGACGTGCAGTTAAACTGTGCAGACCAGAGGACAAGGAGCCAGCTAGCCAGATGTGTCCCTAAATGCACACTCAGAACCTGACACTCACCAGCGTACACTAGAAACATGGAGACATGTCCTTGGGGATTTCAAATCTCCTCATGTAATCCATGAGGATAAGAGATGGGCTATGTAAGTAGAACCATTCGAAATAAGGACGGCTTGGGAGAGGGGTAACATTTTATTTGGTTTTCAGTTAGTATATGTTGATCATCCCATATGACTTATAGATACCAGGGCATAAAGCCAACAAATAATAATGACATAAAGTCAGGGATATTAGGGAAGTTTTGATGGTAGGGAGGGTTAAGAATTATTTCATTTCTGGATATGCTGAATCTACCATTCCTATGAGCAATGTACAATCATTCCAATGTGATGAAATATTTTATTAATATACATATACCTATAATAAGGCATTCTCATACTCCTAGAGTAAACCCTACTTGGTGGTAATTTTGTTACAGTTCTAATATTTTTAGTCCCCAAAGTAATAATATGCATTTATTACAAGATAAATAATAAATATGTAAATGAGAAGTTAATAAATCAACACACTCCTATCTACCTTTGAGGTAATTACTAGTAAGGTTTTTTTCCTGCTTGTTTAATATTTCTTTTGTTTTTAATGAAAATACACTTTTGATTTTTATTGGCAGTTTATTGCTGTAGGATTTTTATATCCATCTTTTTAAAAGGATCTTGGCCTGTAGTCCTATATCTCAATATACATTCCTTGAAAAGCCAGTCTGGCAGAAGATGTTAACCAGACGCAAAGTTCCACCATCAAATACATTTTGCAACTCTGAGTCAAGCATATTTTATTTAGCAAAGACTTTTCAGATATCGTTAATGAGTTTGTGTTTATCACAGCTTTAAGAGTGGAATTTTTATAGGATTAACCAAACGTAGCTGCCAAAGTTCTTAGTTTGGATAGAGTATCTCAGAGGATTGGGGTTTTATAAACTGAATGATGAGAACATTAGCTCATATTTTGTGCCTTGTCAGAGAATGTTAGAATCACAGCTTAGTTTAATTATTAAAGCACATGGATAACATTTTACCTTTGCCCATGCCCGAGATCACACTGCCCCGGATTAACCGTCCCCTGAAGAAACTGAATAGTGGAATTGTCAGGCCCTGAAGTTTTATTTATTTTTTAATGGAGATGAAAAGATATAATTTTAAAATGCCATCTCTACCCTTCATCTCGATTTAATACTGCTTAAAAACCCATACACACGCATTTGGGAATGACCTACTATTCCGCCCATAGAGTCACAGAGTCATTATGCTTTGCTCCTCATACTTTGGTGTTTACTGACTTCCTGCCAATCTGACTTCCTGCAAATCTGAACTTCGAACACATTGAACAAAATGCACTTTGTAAAGAGTGCCCCACGGCAGCCCCACGGAGCAGCCCTGAAGCAGCTTCTTCCCCTGCTCACAAAGAAGCTGGAAGAAGAGAACAGCTTCTCCATAAGCCCTGCAATTATTTAAAATGGGGACCACCAAACTGAGCGTGCCACGTGGGAAGGAAGACTCCAAATGATATCTCATTTTAAAAAGTTTAATTCTACTTTTCTTTTTGTTAGCTGGAATATTGTTAAATGTCGCAAAAGATAATTTTAGTTAAAGAAGCTATGCTAACACATGCAGAAATCATAACAACATTTATTTTAAAAGAATTATGGCCCCTTTTGCACTAAATCCATACATACAGCCATGATATATAGATATATATATATATGAGATACAAATCCTATCTCATATATATATATATATATCTCATATATATATATATATATCATATATATATATCTCATATACATATAATCTCATACCAAGCATTTAATTTTGAATTATCCTTAGAAATAAAAGGCCACATATACAGTGAAGTGTATTTCTTTACTCTCATTTTAACAAAATATCCTTCCACTTGGAAGAGCTACCATCTTGATTTACAGATTTTAAAATGCACTTTTTCATTCTTTCACTCACCTAGTTAATAAAGATAACTTCTAGTTAATTTCTCCCACCACAGTATGAGGGACAAACTATCTAACACTACAGCATCGTTGACAGAGTGCCAAGAGTTCTTTCTCATCTCCAATGCACCAATTAAAGCCACTCCACATTGTGTCCCTTGCTAGTCTTATAGAATATATTTCTTCTAATGAAATTACATTAAAGTATTACATTTCATCTCCTCTCACCATTAATTGATTAAAACAAAATAAAAACATCTGCTGAACTATCTTGAAAAATTTCTCATAGACTCATCAGCCCGTGGGCATGACTATTATAATGCATGCAGATGGAGGCTGAATTTTCCTTGTTGCCATTATTCATGGTGGGAAGGATGAAACAGTCATGTCATGTTTCATGCTGTTTGTGCTCCTCAGGATACATGCTGAGCTGGGCGTGTATTCATATTCACCCACATTAATTTACTAAGAAACGTATACTATGTCTTAACGCAGGATGTATTTTCCACTGTGAGTTGGAGGAAAATAGTTAGATTTTTTTAAAAGGCAGTAAGATAAATGAACAAAATAGATGAAACCAGGTAAAATAAGGAGACAAAATCATTACGATCAAAAGCGATAACATGGTGAAGTCAGGAATCAAGTAAAATCAGAATGATGTTCTCTCCTTTAAACTATCACTCAAGGAAATGCCACTATTAAGAAATTAAACCATTACTGAGAAAAATGAGGTCCCATATCACCATCAAAAGTATTACAATTATTTCTATTATTTTAAAACAAAGCAACATGAATGAGGCAGTTAATAAAGACGTATAACTTAATCACCTTATATTCATATAAATTAACTATTTTTTATTTTCTATTTTTTGCTTCTTTGCAAAGCTGCCAGAGTTTTTTCTCTCCTGAATCTTCAGTGTAGTACTTGAATTTTACTTTTGCTCTGGTGTAGATCACTGGCATTTGAAAAAGGTTTGGAATGTTTTCGTTCCTCTGTCAGGCACAGTACTAGGTTCTGGGGACAATGGCTTAAACCACCCCCCCCCCCAGCAAAACTGCTTCCTTGATGGGGCTTAGAATCTAGAGGAAGAGAGAGAAAATGATGTCTGAAGTAAATCTATATAAATATACAAATATATAAATATACAAGAAAAGCCCCCCAGTGCTATGGTTTCCTATTATAATGGGTTCCAGTGTGCCAGGCAACAATGAAAAAGTGCTATTCACATTAACATGAAAAGGATGAGGCAGACTTCACTCTGCAGAGAAGGGAGACAGAGCATTGGAGGAAGTATGGAGGTTAGCAGGATGGAGAAAATCAGGAAAAAAATAGTGGACTTCCGAGCAGAGGAAGGAAATTGGCAGTCTGAGATGAGAACGAAAGATGGGGAGAATCCTGACTGCACCCGGAATTGGGAGCATATTAAAAGGTTTGGTATACATGTCAAGACATACAGGAAATCTTGAACATTAAGCAAGTGGTAACACATGGTGTTTATATTTCTCAAATGTCACTTTGGTTGCCATGACACAAATGGCTTGGAACGGAGCCAGAGCGAATGTGGTATACCAGTTGCACAGCGGTTGCTCTCGTGGTGTTGTGATCGTTTCGACCAGCGAGGTGACAACTGAGAGGAGTGGGAATGGGCAGATTTGCAAGATATTTAGGAGGTGAGATCCATGGAATGTGTGGACTGTATATTGGGTGACAGAACAGGTATTAAGAATGATTCCAATTTGGGGGGGGTTTGGCCCAAAGAAAGGACAATGGTTGCTATTGCCCAGACATGACACTTTAAGGAGGACATAGGGTGAATTAGCTTTTGTACATATTTAGTGGGAGGACTGTACCAGGAAATGTCACAGGATGAGTTAAAGGCTACAAAGGATGCAGTTAAAGCCATAGAACCTGGTTTAAGTCAATGTGTGCAGTCACACTATTGGGGTCTTTTCGGTGTCCACCTGTAACCTGCAACATAAACAGGAAGTGGAGGCTGCGGCCTGACCCGTCTCCCGTGAGATCAGCTCTTGTTAGGCCAAATTCTCCCACGTAAAATGCTCATCAATCCCCTTTCTGTACGATCAAAAGGTTCCTGTTCTCTGTTTTTCTGCACATTAACGACAAACACATCGAACAAGGGTCCATTGTTTACAAGGAAAAAGTGCTGATGGAGGAAGGGCAGGTTCCGTTCCAGGTCTCGTGGAATCAGATGACAGGATCCTGGGACCCATAGACCTAAGGCACTGAGTCGCTAAGGGGTTAGGCTGCTGCACTCACCACACGCTCATCCTCTGATTATGCAAGAGCGGAAATAACCCAACAGCACTTTCTTGCCAACCGCGTGTCTCGCAAATTGCCTCCTTTCCCTTGTGTTACCTTGTAAGAGTTGAGATACAGGCATTGATGCCTGGCACTGCTGACGGCCTGGTACGGGGTCCCTGATGGGGGTCCTTCAAGGCTTGTCAGCCATCCCTAGGTCTCAGCGTACATGGACATGTATACCACACCCTCCTGGAATACTTATGGGCTTACACAAAAGATGGCTCAAATACATATTCCTGGGAGGAAACTATAAAATGAAATGAAAGGGGCAAGGACTGATCACTGAGAAACAATGGCATTTAGTATGTTATAGAAGAGGACAGGCGTGCACAAACTGAGTTTATATGAGTATCTGTGCACATGCACCAATGAAGTGTGTGTGCATGCATAGTGAGTAGGGGTGCCCATGGACACACATGTGCTCATACCCTTCATGTACATGTGACTGATTTTTTTATATAAAGTTTTCAGACTTTAATACTGGGAGTAATTTGCACTCACTTTCTGAGTCCTACTGTGATATCAGAGATCCCTACTAAGTACACCCCTGCTTTATTCCCAGTCACAGAATAGAAGAATAAGGTCAATACATCTCAGCACCATATTCCCTTCCCCCTTTTAAAGGTTTAACTTTCCAAAACATGCCAATGAACAAACAAAACACAATACCTATTCTGCTTTCTTCTTTATTTGCACTTTCTCTTCCTAACCATTAGGTTCTTTCTTTAAAAAAATGTATTCAGTAGGAGAAGCCTCAAATTCAAGTCATAGACAAAGTAGCTTCTACCAGTACAAAGTAGAGTTTTGCAGTAAAAGCTCAGCTGTGGAAAACACAACTCAAGTTCAGTATGGTTACAGTCCAGCCTGTAGAGCAAAACTAGTAAGGAAGATGAGGCAAGGGAAGTATCAGGGACAAATCATGAATTACTTTGTACACATCATCCAGGCATTTGTATTATCCTGAATACCATAGACACAAATGAAAAATGTCAGGCGAGAGAATGAATGATGTGATCAAATTCAGTAGTGATGAGCTCGTTAGTAAGAGTCTGCGGACACCCTGAGTAGTTGCTTCTGCCTCAAGCACCACCTGCCTTTGCACCAGCCCCCCAGGCTGACAAACCACCTGTAAGGCGCTGCCCCTGACCCTCATCCGAGTGAAGCTGCAGCTCCAAGCAGAGGGAGTAAGGGGCACACAAAGCTCCTAAACCCAGACCTCAGCCACGTTCTCAGTTGTGAGGTCTTGCCTCTCTGCGATTTACATTTTTTTGACTTTGTTTAAACTTTTCTGATTCAGTTGTCAAAAGTGATGTGCAAAGTCAATAGAATATTAGCTTTACACACCATTAATTCCCTTTATGTATTTAAAGATATGTTTATATTGAGTAGGTAAAAGCAAAATAAAATCTGTACATGTACCAATTTTCTTCAGAAAAGTTTTGGTTTAGCATTGGATTTCTTTCTTCACTATCAAGAAATTAGAAGGTGAAGGCTCAGTTTTTATGTCCTTGCCCATGAAAAATGTGAAGTGGCACCGAATAAATATTGGCTGATTTTATTCATTTAACATGTTCCCACAGAAAAATCTTTCTTCTTAATGCCACGTGGCAAAGCTAATCCCAAAAATCCAGTCTCTAGCGGACAGTTTCTGGAAATCAAGTAAGGCACAAAATGAACCTTTATTTTATTTTTTCTGAAATGGTCCAAATTTAATGAGCCATTCAGAACAAAAGAGAACATCAAGCTTAATATGTCGCTTCTCCTTGTAAGCCATGAAAATTACTTTCTTATTTTTACATAATCATTTACTGGAATCCAACATTTAAAAAATGTAGTAATAGTGGGGGACCAGGTATAGGGGAGTCAATGACAATGGAAAAATTCAATAAAGAGTGAATTTAAAAAATAGAAAATAAATACAAATGTAATATCAGAATGCCATGTTTATCAATAGAAAATACTTTGTCGTAATGGTAGCCTTTTAATTGATCTCATCTTAGAATCAATGGACAATTTTTCCTTTGTAAGAGATAGCTACATGACTAAATGAACTCGTATCTATTTTAAAGTATAATATGTACACGTGAGTCTGTACTACACAAGAATAATTATGTGTGGAAAAGAACACTCTTGAGAAGTATCTGATTATTTCATTGGGACATTGAACTAACCTTCCTATGGTAGTGGATTCAACTTGTAAACTATTCTTAAAGAGATCAATACATACGCAGAATGTTCTCCCGGCTAAATAGTTATCTTTTTCATGGGAAATCACAGCTGTTTTCCTGATCAATGCTATTTGTTCAAAAAGCAGCTTCAGAAGGGTCAATGCCACACACTGAACCACAGGAATTTGCTGGAAAATGTGGTTGGCATTGACATTTACATAAGGCACACTTTGCATTCGTGGCTTAAACTTTAAAAAAAGTTGTGAGAGCTTTACCATATCCGGTTATTCATACTCAAAGCGGTTAAACTAAGAGCTAATATTGCAATTAAGATATTACCATTCAAGACTTTTTTGATTCGGAATTTTTTTTTTTGCAAGAGAAAAATAATTAAGCAAAGAAAGCATGTTTAGAATCCAGCCTATGCAATAAATGTGCTATTTCCTTTACTTTTTTGCTCAGGATGAGATCCATTCAGCTCAAAATGCCCACTGAACAGACATTATTCTGTCAGCCATCACAAATGTCCTCAAGCGACATCATTTTGTGGGCACTGCTGGGGCGTTCCCTGGGCACAAGAACAGATTTAGTCCCACCCACCCTCCACAGTGGGTGGAGCTTAGGGAAGAACGAGTCAAAACCTCTACCAAGGGTCCTTCTCCTCCTAAGGAGAAACACCCAGCATAAAACAAAGCTTTTCTTCACTTCTCCCCAACTACGTAGAAACCTAAGAAGGTGAGCTTTGTCTGAGAACAGTTCGAAAGAAGCCGTGTTCTCACTGCAGACAGAAATCGGCCAGGAAGAAACCAGGTCCCTCAGAGCACTCGGCTTACCCAGCACTGTGTTCCGAATCCTTCTCTGAACCAAAGGCAAACCACGTTCACAGTCTGGAGAACTACATGACTAATTAACAACAGCGAATGCCCCAAGCTGCTGTCGTTTCCAAGTGACACATTGGCCTACAGTGCCTTCCAGTTAGGCTGCAAGGAGAAAAAGGCTCAGGTAACGGCAACCCTTTACTGCTTCCTGTCTTTAATCACCTGAAATGTAAACATCCAACAACTTTTTTTTATAATTTATTTTTTTAATTTTATTTATTTATCTTTAAAGGGGAAGGGAAGGAGAGAAGGAGAGAAATATCAATATATGGTTGCCTCTCATGAGTCCCCTGCACGTCCCAGAGGAACTGGCCTACAACCCAGGCATGTGCCCTGACTGGGAATCGAACCGCGATCGTGTGATTCACAGGCCCGCGCTCAATCCACTGAGCTACACCAGCCAGGGCTAAACATCCAACAATTTTCGACATGCATTTTAAATACCTGCCTCAGGGCAGAAAACAGAGCCAATACAGGAGAGCAGAAGAGTCCTCAAAACAGCCTTCAAATTCAGTGCCTTTCTGTTTTTAGCAAAAGCCCCCCAAATCACTGTGCATATACACACGCTTCTGTAAGAAATAAAATTTCTAAAAGAAACAATTTTCCTTTTTGCTTCAGGAGAAACCTGCCCCCTAAATTATAGCAATAAAAATAGGACTTTTATGTTTGAGTAGCACTTTATAATTTACCAAATGCTTTTATGTAAATTATCTTGATCTTTGTGATTTCTCAGCGCTGCGTTCTGTTTAAATTTATAATTATAAAATAGGAAAGATTTTGGGAAAGGCCAATACACAAAGCACAAAATCCTGGGGAGAAACATTAAAGCATTTGGGAAACATTTAGCTAAAGGGAAAGAGGAATGAGTGCTGCAGTTCCACATACAAGGTCATTGTAAAGCAGGGCACTGAACTTGGCCTGTCACCCCGCCCAGCAGGCACGCTAGGGGGAACGCACACCTGCAGAATTCACATGAGATATTTAGAACATCTCAAAATCAATGTGCTAGCAAACCAGGAACCTAAAAAATAAATAGGTTCAACTTACACAGAAAGCTGTAACGAAGGTCTGTTATAAATATAAGGTAATGGATGGACAGAAGCTCTAAAGAGAGTATTAAATGGCCAAACGAACCTGGATTATTAAGGATAATCAGAAAGATCCTGCAAGACATTTACACAGCAAAATGTCAGTGAGGGTTCATATAGCCCTGGGGTTAGGGAATACCAGCTCAAGCAATGAGTGGAGAGACAGTAGACAATGTTAAAATGAGTCCCTGAACACTGCAACGAAATAGTTTGAAATACTTTAGCAACAAGTATGGATAGGAAAGAAAGTAAGTTATAAGGCAATAAACGAATTGTACAGAATTTACTAAAAGGAAACTGGGAGAATAACAATGACACATAATCTTGAATATAATGATCCCAAAACGTCACTTGACATGCAGAAGAGTCTGTGAAATTTAGGGAGTTAAGTAACACAAGATGAATTAACAGGAAGGAAAAGACAGGATGAAAAGAATGAGGAATTTTTAAGGAGAAGAAATAAAGTTTGCGGAGTTTTTAAAGGACGTATGAATTTTACCCAGATTCGGTCGCTTGATGGTAAGAAGATGCTTTTTTTATCATTAACATGTGCGATAAAAGCCCTGACGTTGAACGCTCTAAAATAGGCGACCATCTGGATTGGATGGCATAGAAGGAGCTATGTTTGGAGAAGTGGAAAATAACATTTATGCTCCGGTTCATTTTAGTAATGTGGTTCCCTATTAGAATCTTCTGCCACCATTACCTGGTTACCAGGCTCTCATTGCATGGCCCCTAGTTTTCACTTTGTGTATTAACTGCCCTGTTTTTGGACACATAGAAGAATGAAGTTCTTGTCTCTGTGCACACTGTGCGCTCCATCGCATACAGTGCATCTTACTGGCCTGTCAAGATCTTTGCTCTTGCTCAGTGTTTACTCAGATGTTCCACTCTGTTCATTCTCGTTCCCGGGTGCTGTCTTCTGGTTCCCGCATCGATGATCATCCATGTGCTCGTGGTCCCCAAGTTTACCCGCCTGGGCCCATCCCTGTCCTGAACTCAGGGCTCCCATCCACAAGTGGCCACCCAACAGCTCACTGTTTTTGAATGGCGTCTCAGCTCTTGCGGACTCCGTTTCTCTTCCTTCATGTGTTTCTCCCCAGGTCCCCTCTTCCTCATGCAAGGCACCACCATTCAGTCAGCTTCCCAAAGAGTACATTGCGAAGTCATCTTTCCACTTGTCTTTGTCTCACACGTGGTGTCCAATCCATCATCAAAACTATGTCATTTCTCTTTCTAAAAACATTTGTGGCAGTAAGAACACAACATGGGATCTACGCCCTTAGCGAATTTCCAGGGTATAGTGAATGATATGAAGGTGTCATCAGGGACTTAAGGGATGGGCAAGGATCCTACGAACTAAGGATTGTATTCTAGTTTATGATTTTTACCCTCATGCCAAAGAGCAAGCACACCTTAACGTTTCCTGAATAAAGCTCTTCTGCGGTCACTCCAGTGTGACAACATCCAGCATTGAGGTGGAAACTAAAGTTCATAACAAGTGAACTTTACAAGAAGTAAAACACTTGAGTGAAGATCAACCGGAGTAAAATGCACAGGATAAATGAAACATCGAACCAGAATGGAGAATCGTTTTCGTTGATTGTAAAGCTCTCCCTTTTTAGTAAAGATTCCCCAAGCATCACTATAAAAATGAGCCAGCAGGTCGCACAAGTCCGTGTACAGCCTGCCCTGAAATACAGGAGGCTGAGGACACAGGTGAGAGAGCACCCAGGTGAGACATGGCCACAAAGGGGTCCCGTCCACAGCAGCCAGAACCTGGACTCCTAAAATGGGCCCCAGGTACTTGAAGGCACATGACCTTGTTGGAGACAAAGCTCCCGGGGGCTGAGCAGGTGCAGCGTGAGGCTAGCGCCTCATCTCAACCCCAACCTGCAACCATCTCCACCCACCATATGGTGATGCCATATATGCATCTCGTTAATACGTGACTGCTTCGTAAAAGAAGCAGTTTCCTTTCAAAGCCACAATAGTAATGGAGGCACTGAAAACTGTACTAGGTAAGTCCACATTCACATAGTCAAAGAACTCTTTATAGAGTGCTAGTTCATCGATGTTAGCTTAACTTTCTTTTTAGAGAAATGTGGTTTATTTTTGAAAGGTCTCAGGAAGAATGTTGGATTTGAGTCTTGCTGTGACGTTTGCTTCTTTACAAAACATTCTTAAGTGTCATCTTTGACACAAATCCATACAAAATAATTTCAGTGTTATGTAATTCTAAACCAAAAGCTGGTCAACTTTTAATTAGGCTTTAAAACACAGACTCTCCTGAACCCTCTTTCAAATGACTGAAAAGTCTTAACTGAGTTGAGTACTTAAACAGATCCTGTATCTATAATAAAAGGCACCTGAATGACTAACCACTTACCCTGTGCTTTTAAGAATATTTGCCTCTTTTAAAAATATATTTAGTTATACAAGCTTTCCAACCTTGCTTTGGCAAGGTTTCTAAGGAAAACATTAATTTGGGTGAAAGGAAATATTGAGACTATCAACTTTTTTAGCACCTGGTAAGTGTCAATTTGTACAACAAAATGTTTTCAGAGAAAAAAAGTCACATGGCAGAAATAAATAACCTTAAATATCCATGCACTCCCTGGGAATCCTATTGCTATGCACAGTTACTGGAAAATTTAATTAGTAATGGCATTCTGTGCTGAAGGTAACCAACACTTTGCCTTCATGCTTGTAGTTCAGACCTTAGCATTCGCATCAGCCCACGCCTGGCACTTGGGTACGTGCTGAATGAATACCAATTAAATTGTTCCAAGTCATCGTTTTCATTTCCTGTAAAGCATCTGCCTAAAGCCTAATAATCCCATGGAACTTAAGGGAATTGGAGATGTTCGGATTTTCACACTGTCTAGGGAGAAATGGAGTTTCTAAAGTGATAATCAATCTTATATTTCTATTGTTGGAAGAAAGTTCCTATTCCCCTGGACATTGTCCTTTTGTCTATGCAGAACAAGGGTTAGTGAGTCGCGTCCTAAGCTATTCACCTGAATGACATCCACTGACACTGCAGTTAAGTCATTCACGAAGAATGACCACCCCTCATCCTACACCATGATGCACAGACAGGCATGTTCTTTCATTCAAAATAACCGGTGAGGAGGAGACTTTTCCTTAGAGAATCAGGATTTAGATCAGATGGCGGAAGCGAAGTGAAAATTTAGAAATGAAAAAATTCAAAGAAAGAAATAGAAGAAAAAACAAAAATTGTCATCTTAATACCTTTTCTTAAATTGTAATTCTACTTGAAACAGTAATTTAAAAATCGACTGTGATAGAGATGAGAACATTATAATTCTATTTGATCCTTTTGCTTGATTATTAATTTTATGTACCCAGGTTAATGATTCTAGGACATAAGGTAAATAACATCAGAATAGGTAAGACGTGGACTATTGAGCCAATAGGACTGGGCCCCCTTCTGAGCTCTCCTTTCTCCTCCTGGGAACCTCAGATAAAATAAACTAAGGTCACCTTTGGTCTAGCCTTTCTGTGCCTCAGTTTCTTGTCTGTAAAATGAAGACAATAATATCTACCATAGAATGTTGTGCAAAATTAAACAATTTAATAGGGGGGTGGAGAAAGAAAATTGCCTGGCAAAGAAGGTAAACTTTCAAAATGTGTGAGCTATCATTGCCACCATTAGGACACTTTACAGTCTCTTTGGGAACCGAGGCTTCATGCCTGATGCTTCAATAGAACTGATTTATCTCTTACCTCAACTCTTTTACTGAATCTTCTTTCTTTTTCTTGAATTTCATCTCTTAATCGGCTAGGTTTCATCATAATTTTTTGAATGAGACCTCCTGCGTGGTACACCCTCTGTGCATGCGGTTTTCAGATCAGCGGTTTTCACACGTGCACGGCCAACCTGGCTGGTCTGACACTAATGTACAAGAGCCCTTCACTCAGAACTTTGCCTGTAGGGACCATTCCAAGTCGTTGGTTCCTGGTGGGTGTGCTCCGAGGACTTGGGCTTTTTCTCACTCTTCCCCCCTCATTTTTCAATGGGAACCTCCCATGGCTACTTGTGTACACCATAAAATATAATAATGTTCCCCACTTCTGCCTGGCTAAGCCTTCAGCGGTACTTCTGGTAAAATGCAGTGTGAAAACAGCTTCCCAGGGTCAGTGCCAATGTGTTCTACTATATATCCCACTGCATATGTAACCTTCGTTTTTTCCTTTTATTCTTACTTCTGCAATACTTCACTAAAATATGTGGGTAGCATACTTTCTAAGTTCTTGTATTTCTGAAAATAACTATACAGGACCCTCTTAATTCATTGATGCTTTCAATTTTATCAAGTTATAGGTCCTAAATCAGTTTTCCTTAGGGATTTGTGAACAAGGGTTTAGCTCAGAGGAGAATACAGATAATAGACTGATTCTCATTCCCCTATAAGCAAAGTCTTTCTTTCTTTCTGAAGTTTTACCATGGCCCAGAGTAGACAGATAAACATTTAAGGCAGGCCTATTTAACCATTCCTTTTTGTAAATTCCTTTACTATGTTGTGCCTCTGTCTCTTCATCTATAAAATGAGGGTAATGACAGAATTTACTTTATAGACTGTTGAAAATTCAATTAGTTATTACGTGTTACATGCTCTGAAATGTGCCTAACCATAGTAACCACTTGAACACGTTGACCATCGTTCTCAGGATTTGCATGTTGAAAATAACAACACACTTGATGTCGTATTTCAAAAGCAGCTTGTTGGAAACAAAATTTTAACCCCAAACCAAGTTACCTAGATTTTTAACTAATAACAACTACCTCATTGTTATTTATATTGGTTAAATGATCCCATTCTCTTTCCTCCCAAATGAAACTTGCCTGACTCGGCCAATTAGCCACCCCAAACCTGGCTGCTCGCTTATGCAAAACTGAGTCGGGACAAAAGGTTTCTGCTCCATCCAGTGTACCCTGCAGCTGGTAGTCAGTGGCCAGATACTCAGGCACATGCACTTCCTGTCATTCATTTATAATATGAGCCAAGTAAGTGTGGCCAATCAAAACTAACACTCAAATAGGAGAGTGGGAACACCAGTAGACCATGTTCTTGTACTTTTTCCAAACTACACTACCCAACTCTGCACTGGCCAGTTCCCACGCAGCTATTGCCTTCAAGTTGAATCAGTAACTAGGAGAACCTATGCCTCTGGCAGTCAAGTACTGTTCATCAAAAATGCACCAAAAATCCCAGATGCTTTTGAATTAAGCACATGAATAATGTTTAACTAAGTCGCATTTTCAAAGAAATAAATGAATAAATTTCTTTTCTCCTGAAATAAGACGGAGAAAGTAAATTCAACGTTTCACATGTGACTACAACATGAACTATCCATTAGCCTAATAGATTTCTTTCCATTATAACTCTATGAAATAATATAAAAATACATAAATGTACATACTGAAATAAAAAACTAAAGTTTGAAGTAAAGTTGGTTCAAAATAAGCCAACAAATGCCTGAGAACACCCAATGCATTATAAATTAGAGTATTATTATTGCTCAGAATACGTTAATAATTAAGCTCAAGTCATGCACTTCCTTCCCGCATGCGCCTGTTTCCTTGTTTGTCACAGAGACGCAGGCAGAATCCCAAGTCACAGCTGCCTGGGAAGGGGGTGTGGGTGACCGAGAAGGGTACAAGCAGACGTGGGGAAGGTCCATCCAATTCCATTACAATGGCAGGAAAACCGATTCCGAGCACATTCCCTACAAAGAGAGGGGCGGCAGCTTCATTTGTATTTCGGGTTGGTAGTGAGCATGTGTCTCTGGGAGACAGATGCTTAATGACAGTTCTTTGTAATGTTAACAATGATGGAGAGAAGAAACATTTCAAAACCAAGTCCTGGCTTTCCAAAGCAGGTAATTTTAAGATGGTGAGACTTGTGAACAACACTGCCAATGCTTCAAATATTAGTTCCTGAACCTTTGGGGGTTTAAATAACAATGTACATATTAAAAGTTCTGATTTTCAAAAGCATCGATAGCCTGGCTCTAGGATATAACAACAATTAATTATAGCTGTAATCACTGCAATGTATAATATATCTGTGTATATAGATATATTTGTATGTGTGTGTATATATTTACATATATGTATGTATGTATGTATATATTTTACATTCTATGAGTGTACACATATACATAGATAAATACATACAAAATATACACACTTATATCTGAGATATCCTTCATTTATAGGGCAGGCAGAAAAAAATAATGGTAATTTCTACTTTAACAGATTTTTCACATTGTTTAGAAATCATTTGTTTTATATTTTGTAATTTTCCAACAATGGAAATACTGGCCTGTGTACACATGCATACAATTTTTAATCTTAAGTACTTTTCCTTAAGTAAAATGGAAAAAACCTCCTAAATTATTCAAATAATCTCCTTACCTTAAAATTAAGAATTTTTAGTGACATTAGAAAGGAGGTCATTACTATTAGTATTTCATATTTATGAAGTTAGATATTTAGTAGGTGAGCAATAAAAAACAATTTGTGAAAAGGGAAAAAATTTTAATAAGATGGCATTGTGACAATTTCAGAGGGATACTTTATGCTTAAAGACATAAAATATCCTAAAATGTTTCTTTTTTAAATATAAAAGTGTGCCATGAAATGTATTTTACGCTCACTTAATAGACATATTAGCTGCATACTGATGCAAATGGGCTGTCGTACCTGTATTTCCAAATTGAGACAATCACATGCCACATAATGACATTTAGTCAACTGCAAACCAAATATAATTTTGGGGTATAAATTATTTATATAAACCAAATATAGATTATTATAATGGCCTGAAAAATTCCTATTATTAGTGATGTCATAGCCAAGTTAACATCATAACATAACTCATTATTACTCTGATATTCACAGTGACGAAATCACCCGACAGCGAGTTTCTCAGACCATATCCAGTTGTAAACGGGGCCTGAATGTATTTAAATACATGTGTCTATAGCTCTACTCATAGCTAGTTCAGTTGTAAGAGCATCTGAGCACACTCTTCTTTCAGTGCTTCCTAATTAGCTTGTTATCTCTCAGTAGGTCAAACCCAGGGCAGAGCACAGCTACACATAATGCGTAAGACTCCTACAAAACAGAACATTATTCTACCTCATTTTTGGATATTCCCATTATTTTTCTAGTTATGAATCTGCACGAATCCATATGGGCAGTGCCCCATTTCACATGCTTTGCATTTTAATCATCAAAGCGGGACCTTCCAAAAGAAGAAATAACTGTTTTCCTCCAGATCTGCCCTCACTTTCTGCTTGCTTGCACACAACCATGTCACCCAGAGAAGGCACAGGCAGACCCCGTGACGGGCAGTGACAGCTTTCTCGTGGCATTTCCGCTTCGAAGACTAGAAAAACAAGGCACCTCCATGTCAGCGGTTTGAAGGACAAAACCGTGTGTGACATCTGTAGCACGCAGGGCAAACCCATGCATTGGTTGTTCACAGCATTTGGGAAAGAGCCAGAGATGCTAGAAATACCAATACCACGTGATAGAAGCACTTCCTTGCTTTCTCTATAAGACCGAAGGATTCCACTTCTATTTCTGTAGGTGACCCCTCCCATTTCATACTGAACATCAATGGGATGATTGATTTTTATCTGATTATTCATTAAAATGGCCTATAAGAATTTTTTAAACTATAGTTAAATAAAGCATAATAAAAATGCTGATTTGTGCAATCTTACCAGGTGAAGATAAGGCATAGCAATGTAGATATTAAAATCAGAACTTGATTAAACATTGCAGACCCTGTGCGCTGGATGGCTCTATGCAGATCATTCTAAAATAAGACAGAAAAACGTATTTTAAATGTTGATAAATATTAAACATTCATGAGTTCGTTACATTTATTACTATGTATTATATTGCAACTATCTTGTGCCTACTCAATACACATACTTTAAATGTATATGGTAGCATATTTTCATGTTTGCCTGGGTCAAAATAGATCTTACCAAAACATCCATGTTATGAAGGCAATAGGCTAGAAGGACCACCAAAGCACCAAATTTTAGTTATTCACTTGACAAATATCTGCAAACACTGACTCCCCAAAAGCCCTCTGGAAGTATAATCTTTCATGGCCAATTTCAATTTTAAAAGATCAGAAAATAATATAATCAATTAGGGAGAAAGTAAAAGTTAGGTCAGACTACTATCAAATCTTATTCCCTGAATCAGAAATTGCTCCAGACAATTTATCATTAAAAAAGTTGAATAGCCATGGAGCAAATATTTTTAAGTTTAATTTCATTACTATTAAAAGAGTTGTGAATTCAAGATATATGTTTTTATCTTTGCAATTGAAAGACATTAAAAATAACAACACCCAGTGTTGTTAAAGATGCAAAAAAATGAGCACTCTCTTTTATTACTGCTCATGCAATTTATTATCATTCTTGATGGAAATTTGGGAATTCAGGTCACAATTCACAAGTATGTCCTTTGTACTTCACTCATTCATTTATTAAGTATTTACTCAATAGCATATTTTTTTAAAATTAACTACATGAAAATAATAAAAATGGAAATCAATAATGATTTGTTTATCTTTGTTACGAAATTACATTTATTATATGAAATAATAAATGCTCATTACCATCAAAATAACTAAAATATGCAATATAAAAATATATTGATCAAAATAAATAAAAAGTTAAGTAAATGGATCAAAACTATGTAATAGGCCCTGGCTGGTGTAGCTCAGTGGATTGAGCACGGGCCTGTGAACCAGAAGATCGCGGTTCGATTCCCAGTCAGGGCACATGCCTGGGTTGCAGGCCAGTTCCCAGTGGGGGACACATGATACATTGTGTGTCCTCGACAGAGGCAACCATACATTGATATTTCTCTCCCTCTCTCCTTCCCTTCCCCTCTAAAGATAAAGAAAGAAAATATTTAAAAAAAAACAACTATGTAATAGATTTAGATACATCCATTAAAATTGATTTGAAGAGGAATATTTAATGACATAGGAACTTGTTTACTATACACTAGTATATGATAAAAATTCAAATTATAAAATTAAACATACAATATAATTTAATGTATGACGTGTCTATGTGTTAATATAAAATGTAAGGTGTACATTATTACTAGTATTCAGTATGATAGATTTGTAGATTTTCATAATTTTTACTTTCTAGTTTTCAGTTCATCTCAAATTTTTTATAATAAACTGTTAAAGTTCTTAAAGTCAATGTAACAAGAGATAACTTCACCAACATAAAATCCCAAAGAGACAGCATTTTCTCTTCCGCCACCATACATTTAACCAGAACTGTTACATTAACAAAACACTAAGTTGAATAGAACTTCACCTCTCAACCCTTGCTTTCTTTTAACAGAGGTGTTAATGGGCAGAAAAACCAATGAAATTGAGCAACCAAGGAAAGCATGAGAAGCAAAATCTAGAGATATTGCAATGGAAAATGAACCATAAATTAGTGTTGCAAAGCCTTCCTGTTATTCTCCAGGACTGACCATTTCTCTCCCTTGGTTAGGTTATTTTTTCCAACAACAAACAACACAGTTTAGCACAGAGGTTTATTTTTTTTTCCAGTGCATTTCTTTCATCAACAATTTAAGCAATGTCTATTTAGTAATTTTTTTTCTTTTTGACTAGTTAAGACAGCTCAGTATTTCTGCAAACCACCCCACAGGCCACATTCGCCCACGGTTTGGCCAGGCATTTTCAGGAGACTCCCCAGGTCAATGAACATGTTTAGAAATATTCATCCACTGATGAATTCTCAAATGTTATCCAAATATTACTTCTGCCCAAAACTTTTGTCATAATTTCTGTTTAAAAGCCACTTAAAAGAAAAACAAGTCTACCTCCAGAAAAAAAACATTTTATTGCCTTGTAGCAACATTAATAAGATTGAGCCCTTACTATATTTATGTATATATGTACACACATTCGTCTTTGTTTATGTATCTATAATTTTTTTTAGTTCTCACAACAAGCTTGTAGAGTGGGTACTTTTATTCTCTTTTGAAAATAAAGAAATTAAGTCACTTGGCTATCCTATCAGACTGATTAGCACATAGAGGACTTATTTTAACATTTATAGAATAAAAGACTAGATAGCAAATGCCTTACAGCTCACTGCCAAGCAAGTGCTGAGCCCTGTCGTCAACGTATTCTGGTCAGAGTTATAAATCTGTCCTTTCAAACAGGGTCAGCCTTGGGGACACTCTGAATTTGGCATCTTTGACTTTCTGATTTTGTTTATCCCTCCGAATATCCTATTCACAACCCAACTAAATCTAAAAAGATGACTTTGTAATGAGGGTCCCCTACCTCCTACCCAGGGCTTTATAAAGCCGCACAGATTTTTACAAAACATGAGCCCAGCGCAGTTAGGAACATTCTGATGCCATGACTTCCTGAACCCTTAAAACCAGGGAAGTTTATTTGTCTGAAAAGGTTATTTGTCTCCAGAAGATGACGCACTCCTGGGACCGGTCCAAGCAGCAGCTGGCTGTGGTGTGGTGATATTTAGAAAATCTAAATCATTTTGGTTCACCAGTTCATAGGGCCCAAAAAGGGTAGTGACTTGGCCACATCTGTGTTTTGCAAGTTCTCACTCTATAAGGACACAGACAGAGTTATAAATCTGACCCTGGTCACGCAGGGTCATTAGCTTCGACGTCTCTACAACGTGTCACTTTAATTATCTAATAGCATTTCACCAAACTTCCTTCATTTTTACAAACATTTAAATGATGCTATTTACTAAGATACTATATTCATTTAAAAGAAGTTCAAAAATAAAACATTTAGATATTTAATTAGAACTCAAAACATTCCAGCAGTATGAATTTATATTTTACGGGAAAGAAATAGAATGAAAAAAGTAATGAGGCAAAGACATCAACTCATTTTCTCTCTCTGGTTAATCTGAACACTGAAAGTAAGAGATAATAAAAGGGGGAAGGGTATGTTTGCATTTGCATATCGCTTTCATACTTACAATCATATTTTCCAAGGCATGTTTGGCAAGCCAGCAGTTTAGAAAGACTGGGACAAAGAGATTCCTTAAGGAAGGCCAAAATATCTGAAAAAAATAAATCAAAACTACACTCTTATCTCAAAGCAAGGAATCATATCCAGCAGATTTAAAAGAAACGTAAAACAGAACAATGTATTCAAAACAATACAATAATTTAAAATATGTGACAAATACGTTAACCTCATATTATTAATAAAATGCAAGGAGCAGATACGATCTTTTCATTCATTGTCTCATTCTTGGGGAAAAATTCTTTGGAAAATTATTGTAGAAGCAGAAAGAAGATAATAAGCTCTCACTGGATGTCAGATGTAACTATGCTAATTCTACCATTAAATTTTTACTGTGACAGTTTGAAGTAGACATGGCCTCTTTCTTCTTTGCCATTTTGGGGGGGAAAGTAGGACAAAGAAAGAAAGCCCCTCCCCTTTCATAACATTGCCACTCATGCTCGGGATTCAGACATTTTAACTGACACTGGGGAACCATGTTTAATTGGAATTACATTTACTTAGCCATTTCATCTAATTCCAGTTGCTCCTCTAGATAAATGACTCAAATTAAAATAATTGTCAGAAGTGAGCAACAGCTTTAAATATCTTCTTATTTTCATCGTTTTCCAAATAAAACTCAAAGTGTTAGAAAGCATAGTCCCTGCAGACATTATTACAACCCTATCAAACAGAAATTAAAACCCAATTTTGTAGTGGAAGCATGCACTTAAACAGAATCTTCGTGAAACGGGTAAGCCATCTTGTTAAAGAGAGAATTGGACCTAGTAAACCCTGTAGTTAAACTAGAGATGAATATATTCTCAGTCTGAGAAATGTTGTTTACAAGTATGTGGTTCTACATGGTTTCTATATTTTTTAATTTCACAATATACACAAGAAATGGAGTAATTTCTAGTCTGTTTAGACAATATGAGTACTTGTTTAAATGGCACTGCTAGACCACACATTTCTAAGACGTATCTCATTTTACCATCTTACTGAATCTCATTGGTGTTCATTTAACTTCACAATCCAGCTAACCAACGGATCTCACTATTTATTTTTTAGTACTATGATTCTAACCCAAACCTAACTTTATTTATCAGAACTAAATATTTTATTAGCATTGGGATTTAAAGGCTTCACTGAAATCTAATGACAAAATTATTTTGTAAAAGAAGATTTTAGGACTTACCGAGATAACGAAGGGAACTGCATTAACTATTTCCAAGATGAAAGGTACCCGTAAAATCTGTTCCCAGATGTTCCCCTTTCAAGAAAGAATGAA
This sequence comes from Sturnira hondurensis, assembly GCF_014824575.4. Classification (NCBI taxonomy): domain Eukaryota; kingdom Metazoa; phylum Chordata; class Mammalia; order Chiroptera; family Phyllostomidae; genus Sturnira; species Sturnira hondurensis. The sequence continues at coordinate 12,053,011 of NW_028091156.1, forward strand.
TAAAAATAAAAGTCAATTACACCAAATCCCACCAAAGAGAGAAAAAGACAGCACTCAGAATTTCCCTGAATCATCATACATAGGCATAGCAACGGTGTTTAGAGATTATTTTTCTAAATGTAACTGTGCCCTCTTAATTTTGTGGTAAGTTTAAGAAGCAATTCAAATGGTGCAGCAATCCTTGAATATTGCACATAACACACTGTGATCATACCATAATATTTGATCAAAGAAAATTTACCAGCAAAAATGAAATGGGCTAATAAAACTTGTAGAATCCATAAAGAGTGACAATTACAATTTTTACTACGGTAAATATATTCACATTGAGAAAGAAAAACAAAGTTGGATGTATCACACTACCTGATATCAAACTATGCTACATGGCCATCGTAATCAAAACAGCCTGGCACAGGCAGAAGAACAGACACATAGCTCAATGGAACAGAATAGAAAGCCCAGAAATAAATGCGTGGCTTTGTGGTCAATTAGTATTTGACAAAGGAGACAAAAACATACAATGGTATTGGGAAAACTGGACAGATACATGCAAAAAAAATGAAACTAATCACCAATTTGCACCATACACAAGAATAAACTCAAAATAGATTAAACACTTAAATGTAAGTCATTAAACCATAAAAAAAACTTAGAGGAAAATATAGGCAGTAAAATCTCAGGCATTTCTCAAAGCTTATTAAATAGATCCTAAACATACTACGGGTTACCAGTGTTCATCGATATTAACATTGTTTTGATGGTAAGAAAACATAAATGAAGGGGATTTTCAAACCTACCAACCCATGTAATCAGGGCTGGCTACACAATTCAAGGGGCCCAGTGCAAAAGCAAATGCACGGCTTCTTATTAACAACTTGTAAACAATTGCCAGAAGCCGACATTAGAGCATTCCACCAAGCCCCGGGCCCCCACAACTGCAGAAGGACACACCCAGGAAGTCCATCCTGATATACAGTCCTCATCACTGAAACTTTCTTGAGTGATGTCCAGTGAAACACAACTCAGAACTTCCTAAAGCAGGTCATCTCCAATGAAGAGGTCTATGTATTAGGAAATCGTTTGCAATCTGGCTCCCTGTAATTTCCAGTTATTTTCAAACACTGCCTATAAACTTAAGGCTCTTTCTTCATCTTCTTGCAATCTCAAAGGCTTGAAACATTGCAGTGATGGAAAATTTCTGCACCAGAGGTCCAGGAATGTTCTAGAATGGCTGTGGTCCATCTGCTGAAATATTCAGTGACAGGCTTTTTTATCATTAGCTTGTCTCTCGTCTCCAGATTATACAAAAAAAAAAAAAAAAGGCAGGAAGTGCAGGTAGAAGAAACGGAAGCAGTGAGAACTAACTCCTCTGTGTGGAGTTAGTACAGGGGCCAAGCAGCGTTTGCCAGTTCCTCGAGTTAAGTAAGAAGTGCTCAAGTGATCCACTTAGCTTGGCTTACACAGAGAGACCATGTAATATTGACACTTGTGCCTGAAACATCAGACATGAGGAGCCCGCAGGGAGAAAGAATGCTGAGATGTGAATGAAGCACCGAGTCAGGCCAGTTTTAAGACAAAGGGGCCTGTTCTTTGGGCGCCACGTACAGACCCTAAAGAATCAGACCTGTGGTCACTTGAACAGGATGCACATTTGAGAGGGCTTCCTTTGGGATTAAACTTGCTCTACATTTAGGATTCAAAAGTCATCTAAGGAGTGTTGTCTTTAAACCCCTATTTTTTAAAAAGAAAGATCGGTGTCTGCTAGATAAAGATTCCCCCCAAAATAGAGATGGGGTGAAGCACATGCAGAAACTGTGAACCGAAAATCAGTGATGAATGTGCCCCCGATTCTGCTAACTTTCTCCCTTCTTGTCTACTTCCGTCTTCCCTGGTGGCTCTATTCTTCTTCCAACAATGATGATACATCAGCTTCCCTACCCTTCTCCCTTGGGTATTTTTCCATACTCCCTCCCTTCACCCATCAGTTGACTTCTTCGGTGTCTATGTTCATAATTTGTCTTCCATCGCATCCATCTGTTCATTTCACCCAGCCAAACACTAACTCCTGGTTTTCCTTTACTCCAACGGTGTCTTCACTGTGCACTTGGCCTTCTGTGTGATGTCTCTCTGAGCTGCGGGGCCCAGAAGCTCTGAACGAATAGCCCTAGAATTGCATTACTACTATAGAAGTCCCACGTGTAATGTCCTCCATCAATTCCCAGGGCACATGACTGTCCAAGGCGCTCACAATATCATCCCAAACGTTTGGCACCGATATTTCCCTAAATGCCCCATAGTCTGGCCACACTTGAGTATTTATGATTCTCTTGATTTTATATGTGCATCCCTTCATGCCTCTCTTAATTCTATAAATCCCTATTGTCCTGTCTTCTCTCCTTTCATTAGTGAAATCACAGGATCAGGGGCTTTGCAGAATCTGTCAAGGATCCTTTTTTTTTTTCATCCCGTGGCCTCCCTGAGATCACCTATTACTCTGCCTTCTGCTATTGTCTGTGCAGTGTTTCCGACCCAGCCCCGCTTCCAGACTGCAAACTCATAGCGAAAAAGCAAAGCAAAACAAAGCAAAGCGTTCACAGTCAGGAGCTCTTTATCAAACAGAGGCTCTGTAAACTCTGGTCAAGTTGTGTTAGCCAGGCAGAGCTCTGCCAAAAATTAAGAGAATTCATTAAAATGGTTCCTAGCAGACGTGTTTTTGTTCCCTGGGTGTTTTTTTGTACAGATCGGGGCAAGGTATCGAGAACGATAAACGGCCAGACTACGGCATTTGCTTGACTCATACAGCATGTACGTAATGGATAAATTAACCCGTAGGAATTAGTGAAGCCTGTTTCAGCCACCAAGGAAAACATTACTGTATTACTAAGCTTTTTAAAAATCACATACTAGAGAGGTTCAAAATAATTAAAGTACTTTAAGAAGGGCTTACTGTATCCCCAGAGTATGAATTATAAAGACGGGAAAGCTCTTAATGTGTACTGTCAGCAGGAAACTTCTAATGAAAATCACTTACCTTATAACTGAGATAACCAAGTAGTATCGTTTCAAACAGACTTATCAAGGCCACTAAAACCTAAAATATAAATTTTAACTTAATGAGAAAATGTCACAAAAATACGATAATATGTTTCATGATTATACTACTATATAAAACATAATGTATTCATGATTATAAAGTAATTTATAAAGTTAATGAATGTATAAATATATGCATATGTGTATCATATAGCTAGATATATTTACGTGAGATATGATATAGGAGGTATTACCAGGCACATTAACTCATATACAGGTGGTGGGTTGTAGGTTATCCCCCGCACTACAGCTTAGCTTTGGTTATTTCTAATACTCCTTAATAAATCTTTTCTGATTTATTATCCCAAGTGAAAATGTAGGGTAGCAGAGTCAGACTGGCTAGAGTTTGCGCAATACAGAAAGAACAGGTTTTTGCTCTGTGCATTCCTAACAGTCTCACTCCCCTGCCTTCTCCCCCCGCCCCCAAATAACACCCTCTGCCAGCAACACCACCCAAATCTGAGGCCTGTTCACCAAAAACAGCAGTTCCCTGCGGAAAAGCACAGGAGCTCTGGGTTGGATACGGTCCATCCTGTCGCCTGCCCCACACGGAATGAAAGAGTCGCATTTTTGAACACTTAACAAAAGAGCCCATGTCAGCATCTCAGCAGCCTTTCAGATTGTGTTTGAATGAACTTCACAACCAATTTCCGGTTTACAGCCGGAAAGGCTTGACCTGCCTCCTCTGAGCAACTTCCACCTTTCTCTGTGTTGCCTTATTGTGTATACAATTCCACTACTGAACTAACCAAAGACAGCGATTGCAATAGAAAGAGGAACTAGAAAAGAGATCCAAACATTCCTGTCAGCCCTTTAGGATAGAGAAGTGGAACTAAAACCAGCAAGCACAAGCCAGAAATGACTCAGAGGGCAAGTACATTTGTTCACAGATTTTGAGGTCTGGGACAGCCTACAGGAGAAAGATGGATTCCTCTGGAGTTTCACATTTTGACTCCATGGGAGTGAAAACTTTGATTGAGGTGGTTTTTGAAATCTAAGGACAATTTAAAAACATATGGGTGCAAGGGAATATAAATAAAATATGTTCAAAAATGCATACATCAGCCACACATTGTCATGATAAAAAATCCACACCTCTTAGATTATTCTTCACAAGTCTTCTGAATCATCCCTGCCTTTTCCTGGAGGTACGCATTGATAGACGACCTCTACAAGGTTTCTAGCATAAATTACTCAAACTCCCATTTTGGAAATGAGTGCTATTATCATTTAAAAACATCACTAGGAGACAAAACCTATGTGACTAGATCAACATGTATTTTAGGGCCATCTGTAACTCTTTGTAAAAATATTAACTCACTTTACATGTGCTCCCCCCTAAAGGATAATTTAGAGATTAAAAGAGTGCATTTTTAGTGCATACTGAAATATGTGAAAAGAGTTATTTTTAAACTAACAACACTGTAATGAAAATCAGTGTAAAGTGATTTAAAATGCAACCTGACTTCAATGAAATATGAAATATCCAAACATGGTCAAAACTTCGACTTCATAATTATAACCCCAGTGCACACGTCATTGAAATAACTCATTATCACCTATAAGATGCACAGACTTCACAACTGTCTTTGACTTTAAAAGACAAACCCAACTGTTGATTTCAAAGTGTTTTAAAGGTTGTTTGTAAACAGGGATGCTTCAAATCATTTCACATCATTCCAAGTCCCTCTATTAGAATAATTTGTACTTTTGAAAAATAACAGAAAATAAGAAGCATTTGGAGGAGGGAGACAGAAGCGAGGACGGAAACTTGTACGAAGGCTGCTGGTGTGAAGTTCAACATGAAGGGGAGGTGGAGACAGGATGCAGAGGACTCTGGGGAATGTGTCAACAGTATAACTCAGACTTGCCATGCTTTCTCCTGCGGTCTTACTCCTTCCTCCAGACTTCCTAATCCAGGGCATGCTTTTTATTGCATTTACAAATTATCTGCCTCAGCACCAACCTCTTGCTATTGGAAATATGAGCCGTTCATTTGATTGTTGACTTATTGATTATTTATTGAGATTCTCACGTGTCCCAGAGACCAAGGGCATAGGGAAGAAAGCACCCTTGGATACGAGCTTTTGATTAATTTTTCAAGGATTGTGTAACAGGAATTTGGAAAGCTGGTTAGAGGAATTAGTGGTGCTGAAAACACAGGCTGACGTGGGTTCTCTGCACACCCTGGACAGCGATCTGAGTCTAATCCTGACCATGAGTTCTCACGACAGAAAGCAGGGCTCAAGCAAACAAGAAGAAAGGGTTGCGGGTGTTTGTCTACCATGTGCATCACAACTAAGCAAGCAATAAAACAAGCTCATTTTTAATATCAAGCATTTCCCTCCAATAGTATTTCTCTGGGAAATAGGAATCAACCCAGCAATACAGTGATAAACAAAATTGCACGTGACCTGTAGGCCCCATAATGGCAGGCTCCTGTTCACCCAAAAGATACGAGACCTGTGAAAAGAATGACGAGATGTTACTTTTTTTAAATGTGGGAAATGCATTCATTTAAACATTTTGATTGAAGTTGGAAGTATTTAAATAACACTAGCATGAGAAGATAATAAAATATCAAAATTAGAAATACAAAAATGCTATATCCTCTCAGGTTTTTTTTTTAATAATAGCCAGTTCTATTCCACGCAATAGGCTGTTTAATTTCATTTTCAGTCTCATGTTAATAATAAAAGAAAAGATGGCCCTGGCTGGTGTAGCTCAGTGGATTGAGCACAGGCCTGAGAACCAGAGGATCGCGGTTCGATTCCCAGTCAGGGCACATGCCTGGGTTGCAGGCCAGTTCCCTGCAGGCCAACTCCCAGCAGGGGACACACAAAAGGCAACCATACATTGATGTTTCTCTCCCTCTCCCCTTCCCCTCTAAAGGTGAATAAATAAATTTTAAAAAAATAATAATAATAAAAGAAAAGATGAAGGGGTTTTATTTAAAGAGTGGTTATAGAGGGTCCAAAATCCTCAAACCCTACTAATGAAATGCTCCACTGAAAAGTCACTTAAGGGTCTTCTATAAACCCTTAAGATTTTGTTCATTTTAAAGCTGTTAATATTGTGGCAGTACAAACTCAACAGTATTAATACTACAGGCACAGTCAGTAACTCCACTTATAGACCACATCAATATTTCATGTCTGGATTTATAGAAAATACTTAACATGCCACCACAACACCTGTGACCAAGGATAGCATGGAACATTCCACAGGACAAGGAGTGGCTGTCCTTAAATGCCTGTCAAAAATCATTTCATCTTCAGTGTCAAAAATTACTTATACTCTGCAAAAGACAGCGTAACATCCCTGCCGTCTCACTAGCTATCCCTGTTCATTTTTGCACCCCGTCCTTCTCTGAGTTGCTTGGCATGCTGCGGCTCACATGAGGGTCATCCATTGTAACGTACTGCACTTGGGAAAAGATTTAAATAATGATATTATGTTTCCCACAAATGCAAATAAAAACACACAAAGTCAAACACAACAATCGCAACAAAACCCACTCGCTCTCCCCAGTTGGGAACCATGGGAGCCCTTCCACAAAATACTAAGTATGTTCTTCAACCTTCAGGTCATTTTCTTTTTGGTAATATGTTAAGCAATGACCATAAGCCATAAACTCTTGAAAATTCTTGTTTTAAATAGAATTCTAGAACTTAAAAGGACTATTTAATGAAACTACTTAGTATAATAAAGTACCCTGTAATTCCACAATGTCATATCTACCTGAGTAATTAACATCTTCAGTCGCTCCAAACCAAACCAGTGATCTTTCCCCAAAACCTGGTCCTCCCAGTTTTCCACATCCCAGTAAATGGCACCAAATTCCACTGTGTTCGTGTATGCAAAAACTTAGGCATTTCAGATACTTCCCGCCACTGTGTTTGGAAATGCGTAACTCATTAGTCCTCAAACCTTCTCGATTCTACCTACCAACTCTTGGTAGACTTTATCTGCCTTTGTTCATTTCTATTCCCACAACCACCTTGATCTAAACTATCACTTTGTGCATTTTTCTGGAACCGTTGCAAAAGCCTTCCAGTGAAACACTATACTTCCTTGTGTTCTACATTTTTCCTCCAATTTACAGCTACACCAATTCTCTCTCAATCTTTTTTGCTCACATTGCCTTGCTGTATACTGACATCACATTTTGGTTAAGACACAGACCAAAACTCTTTCTTAAATTAAATCAACTGGGGCAACACTGGTTAATAAAATTATACAGGTTTCAAGTGTACAGTTCCATGATACAACATCTGCATTTTGCATTATGTGCCCACCATCCAAAGTCAAATTTCCCATCTCCCGAGAACAAAACTCTAAGCGCAGCATTCTGAGACTTATTCTACCATGACTTCTCCTCCCCATCTCAGCCCTTGACTTGCCCTTGAGTACTCAGTTCAACTCTCTCTCTAGGAAACCCTCTCTGAAGTTTCCACTCGATCGAAGTAGTCAGTTAATGTCTCAGATGACCTCGCTCAGTGCACTTTCCTTCTACGCATCTCAGCTGTAACTTTACATGTATGTGTAAATACATTTCTTTACTCGGTGTCTTCTCACTATACTGCAAGTTCCATAAAATGAAAGTGTGTCTTTTTTAGTGGCCATTGTAATCCCATGTCTTTCTGCATACATGAGTGTAGTGGACAGGGCATCACTATAAACCAATAAATGGTTCTCGTAAAGGCAGATCTATGGCGATGAGTCCAGCAATACTGTCCTTTCCAAACATGTATCACAGTGTTGGTGACATTTCAGAAATTAGACCAAACCTAGGTATGGAAGCGCGAAAGGCTATATACAGTTTTTGTAGATAGAAACGTGGCATGCTGCAAAAACTACTAAGTAGTAAGAAAAGTCTACACCGATATCTGAAAGATTAAAAATAAATTGCTAAACATGAGTTGCTCAGCACTTTCAGAGGGAAACTGGAAATTAACATGGATTTACCAAAAGCTACTTTTATCAAATTGACAGTATTTTCTTTGGGATGTTCTTTTCATAGTTCTTAAAATAGCATGCAGTATTTAAATTTGAGAAAGACCTTGAGAAAATATTTTTTTAGACAAGGCTATGTACTGTAGAATAGCTTTCATAATCCTTAAAAAAGACATTTCTACAATCTCAAATATATAAATTTCAATGTGAAGTGAGATCTCCAACAGAAAGTCCTATTTTTTTTTACCCTTTACTGAGTACTAAATTGGATAAATGCATAGGAGGAAATGTCTAAATTCTAATCAAAACCTAGTGCCCAAGCTGCCCTTTCTAAATCAAATTTATCATGGAAAAACAGTGTAGGACCAATCTGCACGTTTTTACTTAATGTCCAGAACAAATGGGGAGTGAAATAGACTGGCAGCCAGACCATAATTTCCAATGAAGTTTCACTCTCACTGACAGAAAGCACTAGGAGGAAAGAAAACCTGCACATGAATATTTATTGCAGCATTATTTATATCAGGAAAGGAACTGGCATCTACCTGAATACCCTACAACGAGAAGACAAAAGTAGCCTCATCATCATCAATAGTAAAAATACTCCAAATGAGAAAAAAGACAATGTATATATATAATATCATCCTATGTCAGTGTAAATGTATTCTATACACCTGTGCATTCAGAGAGAGAATTCACAAAGATTAGTCATCAAAACATGCTTTCTTATGCATTCAGATGATTTTTACCTCCTCTTCCTTGCCATTGTAATAATCATAAACCATTTATAAAATAATAAAAGATGTCACTTTTTTGAATTATAAAAATAAAAGTGAAACAGAAGCACACATAAAAGCAAAACTGGTATCACCCAGTTATTGTGAATGAATCTAGGCCTACTGCTACAACGCCTGTTTGAAGATTCTTTATCACAACAGGAAGAGGCCTATCAAACAACGGAAGTCTCAGCAGAAGTGAAGTATGGACAATCAATGAGGTGGAGCCTTCCTCACATTCCACACAGCACCCGTACCTCTCTCTGGCCTTGCCTACAGGCAGGAAAACAGCTGCTGAAAATGTCCGATCAGCTTTGGCAGCGGGGGTGGAGGTCAGGGGGTGAATGTGACCCCCAGAAGAATAAAACATTGCATAAACACATGCGGGTAATAGGGTCAGCATGTAGGTCAGAATTCCTCGGGAAAGACCCGGGGGTCACAAACTCGAGAACTCAGGTTGATAGCGTTCGAAAGAAAACAAATGCCAGCTTGTATCTTATTAACACAAGTACGATCTAAACCAGGGAGGAAAGTTAGAAAACACTCCTACAGGTACCAGACACTGAGAACTGAGGACTAGGCGTGGTCCTAGACTCACATCTCCAGGGCGTGCAAAATTCAAGATGAGTCCAACACCGAAGTGACTGAGATACCGAGGTGTCGTAGACTCTTAACAATATATTAGGAAGGTTTTTCAATAACTGAACCCTCTCAAAAAACATGGGGTACACTCCACACTAGGCTAACAAGGACCTGTCTGGGTGTTGGGGAGAGAATGAAGGGCTGAGTGTGCAAGGCCGGGTGGGCAGTGTCCTTGGGGGTCTTCCCATCAGACATGAGCTGAGGCAGCCGCCTCAGTCTGTCAACACTCACTCTCCGGAAGTGGGCCTCTCTGAGTTCCTCTTGATTGTTCCATACTACCCAAAGCAATTTACAGATTCAATGCACTACCTATTAAAGTGCCAATGGCATATTTCACAGACATAGAACAAACACTTCAAAAATTTAGATGGAACCATAAACGACCCCAAATAGCAGCTGCAATTTTGAGAAAGAAGAACAAAGTAGGAGGGATCACAATACCTGATACCAAACTGTATTACAAGGCCACTGTAATCACAACAGCCTGGGACTGGCATAAAAACAGGCACGTAGACCAATAGAACAGAACAGAGAGCACAGAAATAAACCCAAGTCTCTATGGTCAATTAATATTTGACAAAGGGGACAGCAACATAAAATGGACTAATAATAGCCTCTTTAACAAATGGTGCTGGGAGAACTGGACAGCTATATGCAAAAAAAAGAAACGAGCACTGACTTACACCATAAATTCACCAATAAATTCACTTACACCAATAAATTCAAGGTGGATAAAAGGTTTAAATATAAGCCATGACACCATTAAAATCCTAGAGGAGAACATTGGCAGAAAAATCTCAGATATTTCACACAGCAACATTTTTACTGATATGTCTCCTAGAGCAAGGGACATGAAAGAAAGAATAAACAAATGGGATCTCATCAAAATAAAAAGCTTCTGCACAGCTAAAGAAAACAGTATTAAGGTAAAAGGAGAACCAACTGTATGGGAAAACATATTTGTCAATGATACCTCAGACAAAATTTTAATCTTCAAAACATACAAAGAACTCATACAACTCCACTCTAAGAAGACAAGCAACCCAATTAAAAAATGAGCAAAGGACTTGAACAGACACTTCTCCAAGGAGGACATACGGAGGATCCAGAGACCCATGAAATGATGCTCAATATTGCTGGCTATCAGAGAGATGCAAATTAAAACCACAATGAGCCCTGGCTGGTGTAGCTCAGTGGATTGAGCACAGGCCTGCGAACCACACAATCGTGGTTTGATTCCCAGTCAGGGCACATGCCTGGGTTGCAGGCCATTTCCCAGCAGGGGACTCATGAGAGGCAACCATGCATTGATGTTTCTCTCCTTCTCTTCCCCTCTAAAGATAAATAAATCTTAAAAAAATAAAAATAAAATAAAAAATAAAACCACAATGAGATACCACTTTATACTGGTGAGAATGGCTATCATAAACAAAGCAACATACAACAGATGTTGGAGAGGTTGTGGGGAAAAGGGGACCCTAGTTCACTGTTGGTGGGATTGCAGACTGGTACAACCACTATGGAAAACAGTATGGAATTTTCTAAAAAAACTAAAAATGAGCATACCTTTTGACCCAGCAATTCCACTGTTAGGAGTATATCAAAAGAATCCTGAAACACCAATCCAAAAGAACCTAGGCACACCAATGTTCATAGCAGCACAATTTACAATAGCCAAGTGTTGGAAGCAACCTAAGTGCTCATCGGTAAATGAATGGATCCAAAAACTATGGTACATACACACAATGGAATTCTATGCAGCAGAAAGAAAGAAGGAGCTCCTACCCTTTGCAACATCATGGATGGAACTGGAAAGCATTATGCTGAGTGAAATAAGCCAGGCGGTGAAAGACAAATACCATATGATCTCACCTTTAATAGGAACCTACAAAACAAAACAAACAAGCAAGTAAAACATGACCAAAGACATTGAAATTCAGAACAGGCTGACAGGGACCAGAGGGAGGAGGGAGGGAATTTCAGGGGAAGAGGGGAAGGATTCACAGGAACATGTATAAAGGACACATGGACAATAACTAAGGGGGGTGGAAATGGGAGGGAGGTGGGGAGGACTGGGGGGGATGGACTGGGATGGGAGTAAAAGACAGAAAACTGTACTTGAACAATAGTAAAATAAAATAAAATAAGCTACAGTCAAAAAAAAACAAAACCCCACTCACTCTCCCCTTGCTCGACTACATCTCTGAGACTTTGGGCCAAGGTATCTGATGCACCTGATGCCCACAGGAGATCTGAGTCTGCAATACAAGCGAGAGAAATGGCCCATAATGTTAAGAAGCGTGGGTCTCTTCTCTGTGGGCTCCTTATGCATCTGAAAGCCGACTGCAAAAGCTCTTTAGCCCAGCATCTAGCCACACAATGAAAGGGACCTACATACATGATATTGTAGTTGCCCCGTTGTTGTGTGTGTGTGTGTGTGTGTGTGTATGTGTAGAAAAGGAGAAAGGGTGTAGAAAACTGACTAGCAACACCAGTATTAGACACTAGTAAACAAAAAAAAGATTATTTTGGATTTCTGAGACTATATACATCAAAGCACTTGGTGCTATGTTCATCTTTATTGTGACTCTATATTAGTCACATGACAAAAGTGAACAGTCTATATGACGGTATTCATTCCTGTTGGTGACCAAACATTTAAAAGATATTGTCAAAATCATATTTCTTCCTTTAAGAGTGGTTACCCAGTCTTTAACATGAGTGTGTCACCAGAATGCACGTGTTCTTTCGATCAGCCCCTGATGTCACATGCGAGTTGAAATACCATGAAATATGAGCACAGTCACGGGCTTCATACCTTCACATCTGCCACTGGGTGTTAAAAGGAGTCATCATTTCGCCAGTTGTAAAGTGGACAGGATGGGTGAGTTTGGGCACAGAGTGAAGAGCGCTCAGCAGCAGGAGGCGGTGAGTAAAGCTGGTGACTCGTCTCTCAGTGGAAAGCACAAACCACACACTGAGTATGGGGTGTCCTTTGCTAGCACCCCTAAATCATTGGCTACAGACTGTATGTACCCCAGAGTTCATCACTTGCCCAGCTTCATACATTAACAATAAAATTCTTTTCATATCCTTCAGTTTGCTCAGACTTGCAACATTTTCCTATCGGTTTGGACTCCTGAAGGGACTTCAAAATAAAGCAAAACAGAACAAAATAGCCTCAGCGTTCTTATGGCAGCAGCTCTAATTAAATAAATCTCCTTGCTGAATTAGCCTCATTATTTTAAAAGAGAGCCTGTGTCCATAAAGGCCAGTTCTGTTTTTCATTAACCAGTACTGCCTGGACAAGGGCAACCAAACAGAACATTTATTCAAAATGGGGCCATGAGTTCTTTCGGTTGTGTGCTAATTGCAGTAATCTGATTTTTCAAATGTATATCCTCTATAATTATGGCTGAATATTCTTAGTAGCATGGCATAGAAGCTAATTGTAGGAAACTTTGTTCCACTTCATGTTTTCAAATAATGTAATTTTAGTCTGCTCTCACCCACCAGAGCCCTTTTACCCTTAGAAGGAATCGGTCGTGACTCAATTTGTGATTTTCAGGTCTCTCAAAAGTACAGGTTATGCATAAATCAGCAAGTTGTAAAAACAGTTCTGGTAGGCTGTTGAAAGCATTTGCAATGTGAAGTCTCTAGGCAGTGGTCTTCAATCATCTCGGTGGTACAAGGCTATCAAATAAGCCGCTGAGCATAATTCCATGAGCTCAGCAAGACCCGCTAGGCCACCGTATCCATGCTAAGTACGGGAGCTCCAGAAGCAAAAGCCACAGGGTCCTTGTCCTCAGTGAGGGTGTGGGGAGAGCCGGGGAACAAAGGCAATCGACCCTGAATAACCCAGGGTTGAACCACTTGGGTCCACAGGTTCGTTTGATATTGTCAATGAATACTGTGAATGTATTTCCTCTTCCTTACGATTTTCATAAAATCCTTTCTTCTCTAGCTTACCGTATTATCAGGATATAGCATACAAAATATGTGTCAGTCGACTGTTCATATCCTCAGTAAGGCTTCCAGTCAACAGCAGGCTTTCAGTAGCCAAGCTTGGGGAGAGTCAGAAGTTACACACGGATTGTTGACTGTGCAGGGGGTGAGGGTCGGCTCCCCTACCCCACCATGTTGCTCAAGGGTCACACACAAAGTTCCGTCAGTGTGCTGAGTGTTGTGACAGAAGCACTCAGGGGTGCTGGCAGAACTCCTGAAGCCACTGCTAACCCATGCTAGAACTGGGCTGTAGTCATGGCAACGGGCAAGAATTTCAGATTCAGTGTTATCCAGGAAATTGTTGTCTTGAACATCCAGGAGTCCTAAAGCTAGTTAGGGGCGGAGGTGGAAAGCGGAGGCCGCAGAGCAAGTGCAGAACACTCTGTGGCCCGGGAGCAGCAGAGAGCAGAGTCCGTCTGCGCAGCAGGTGGTCCCCAGAGGTCCCTCCTGCGGATGCCCAGAGGAGGAGGTGGGTGGGGCGAGGTAAGCAGAGGTCAGAAGGCCTCCACGGACAGAGTCCCTCCACCACTTACCAAGTAGCTGCTGAGGGCCTCCTGTGTGCCTGGCTCTAAGGCCTCAGACAATGGTATGGGCTCTCGTGGAAGAGCCATTGTGACCCGTAAGGAATTCACAGAGAACAAAAGAAACCCGTAAAAATGTGCAATATGGAAAGAACAGAAAGGCAAGGCAGAAAAGGGAAAAATGTATATCCTCTATTCCAGAGAGCCTTATGAGGACATTCCAATTTTAAACAGGATGTTTGGTAAGGCTTCCCTGAAAGTCTGATTATGAGTAAAGATCTGAGGAAGTGGGTTTTGTGGTGTCTCGCGGAGAAGATTCCAGAAGGAAGAGCAGGTGTGAAGACTGTGAGTCTGCAGTGTGTCTAGTGAGGACCCGGGAGCAGGGAGGAGGCCAGTTTGGCAGCAGAATGGGGTGGGGTGGGGGTGACACCAGGAGGTGAAGTTCCCTGGAAAGCGGGGGTCCCTATAGGTCATGGTGGCCATTGTGACATTTGGAACACAGTCATGCCACAGTCTGGCTTATGTTTTAAAGGAATCCTGGCTGCCACCTTCCGAATAAACTGTAGGGATCAAAGACAGAATCGGCAGGACTAGTGAGGAGGGCAATTGAGATCATCCAGGTGGCAGAAGTCAGCCTGTGCAGGGTGGTGACATCGAGAAGGGACAGACGGTGAAGGTCGGCTGCATGGGAAAGGGAGAAATTGCAGGACTTTCTCAGGGCTCTGCTGAAATGAGGTGAGGTTGCCTCCAAGGCCTCTGGCCTGCCAGCTGTGGGGAGGAGGCTGTCGGGGGAGCAGGGTCTGAGGAAGGACACAGCTGTCACTCACTGGTCGGTGGGAGGGCCCCGGAGAAGCTGACCCGAACATGGCCCATGGAAACGACATCCCAGCAGAGGAACTGAGTACGCAGTTAGAACGTGATCGATGAGTTAGGCAGCCTTTGTAAAGGCATGAACAGATCAGTTCTATGTGCGGGGCCTTGTGGGTAATGGAAACATCGGGGACCACTTTGTAGAACATAGGACTGGCCAACCACTAAGTGGTATACCTGAAACTAACACAAAATAATACTGAATGTGAAAAAAATTATATATATACACATATATACATATATGCACATATACACACTTCTGAATAAATACAAAAATGGTTAGCACTGAGGGCACATGTGAGAAAATGGGAAAATAAGATTGAAAGTACAAATGCGGAAGGAAATAACGTACATAGAAGTAGTAGCCCAATGCCAGTGACTCCAGCATCCCCAATTTTTTACAGACTGAAAATTCCCTGAGGGCATAAAACGTTCCTTTTCAGAGCAATACAAGTACAGGCTGAGCATTCAATAAAGACACAGTGAAATAACAACGCTCTTTCATTAAATTATTTTCTAAAGCATTAGCACTTAAATGATCACACAACAAAATTCGACATGTGAATCTTTGACGAATCCCCAAAGCCTTTAATAAATACAGAATCCTTTTCCCTGTCTAACCAGACTGAAGGGGAACCAATTCATACAAAATGCATGTTATGTCCTCAGTTTCCATTTTACTTTAGTTTTTTACAATTTTTTTTAGGGCAGATTGCCACGCAAAGAAAATAATTGTACAGAAGTTAACCACCAACGTTGTTTTCTGCTTTGAAAATCACTTTATCTGTAGTAGGCTGGACAGGGGGCCAAGGTGGTCCTCAGATAAAAATCATGCAAGTCACCATACACCCAGTCGCCTGTCCTGCCGCTTCCAACGAAGACACAGAATAAAAAGGTAAACCCACCGATGCAAAAGCAGTGCAATTAGTAAAAGCAACAGAATCATGAATAAAAAATAAGTTAAATCAAGAAGCCACGTAACTCAAATAAGACGAAGAACTACACAAACGAACTCGGAACGTGACAGTCACGTGTCCCCATGGATGCTGAAGAGTTTCTATCAAGAGTAACAGACCCTCGCCGAAAACGCATACAAAGCTGGTTCATAGTAGAACAACGCATGTAAATGAAGGGCAGATAGTTACTGGGTGTCTAAAGAGATGGACCCACGTTACCCAGTTACTTAGGGTATTTTGATGAGCAGTAAAAACTTTACAGGTTGGTGTCCAGTATTAGCATTAGAAAAACAGATAAAGACCATAAGTGGAGATGATTGAAAAGAACTTACAAAGGTGATATCCGCATATTACCTGAAAGGAAGCTCGATTTAATTGCAACAAACATCTAAAACATATTTGGAAAAATAATGAATTCTATGTAACATCCTTTAAAAGTATAATGCAATTCAAAGTAATCAAAAGAATATCATTCAGAGTCAGACAGAAGTACCTTACCATTCATTTCCTTGTGAAGGGTTTTCTAATAGCACTCGGATTATGTATAATAAGCAGCTTAATAATTTGAGAGAAAAATTGAACAGGCGTATTCTGAGACCTTTAAACAAACAACAGAAATTTGATTTTCATTTGAGTTTAGTCCACAAAAGGCTAAAAACACTCGTCAAAAATACCAACTTTAAGTACAGCACTTAAATTGTATTTAGAAACTACAATACCACAATTGCCTAAACTCGCTGAAGTTCAAGGTCGCTGAATTTTAATTATCTGAATATTGAAACAAAGAGCATGATTGAAAGAATGCTTGAACTGAAATGAGAGCAAACCTACTCGGAGAGTGACTCTAGGTTTGAGCACCCAGAGACCACAAAAACTATGTCTCCTCAAGACTGGTTCAAAAATGCTTAGAAGATTAAGCATTTTATACATCCACCTGTTTGGGAGTAAAATTTGAGCCAGCTAGAAAATCTAGCTGCTTACACATTCACAGCATAAGTTATAAAACTCATACCTTCAGAATACCTTGCAGATTTTAATGATAGAGAAATTATAATCATGTCTATAATTATACTTCTAATTAGTGATGGCATAACTATAAACAAATCATAATAGAATGTGCTGGGAAATACAGAGATACACACAGACATTTTGAATTTGACCAGTGGAATCCTCCTTTTCCCTTTAGGTTAATTACCAATGAAATCTCAGTATTTTTGTGGGGAGTAAGAGTGTCACGTATGTCCCTTTCGAAACTGCGTAGGTCACAGTTATGCAGTCTGTCATACTTAATAAAGACGAAAAAGAGCAATGAAGAGTAGCAAAACATGCCCGAAGTCAGATTAATAGAAGCACTACCTTTCCTGCAACAATCAGGCAGCTTCTGATTCATGCATTATGAATAAAATTGAGAGAAAGGTCTTCCCATAATTAGTAGTTAATAAAATCTGGAAATGAAATGCCAGTTTTTTACCCTGCTACATGTGAGTACACCTGAGGTGACATTTCTTAGCAATAAAAGGTTCAGGTTCATTAATTGTGCAGTTTTTCCTAAGCTTTGCTATTACAATGCTATGCACATTTTATGGATTAGCTTCTTTAGAAAGTCTTTTAAATTATTAATGAAATTGTCCTGGTTTTATAGAACTTGCCTCCCCAAATGACTGTTTAGTCAAAGCCGACTGCTGATGACATAGCCAAGTCATGCATTTACCTTTTCTGGCCTGGAGAGATAGGATTGTTAGTATTAAAAAATCAAGGAAACCTTTTATTCAAAAGACATAGCCCCCTTTGGGTGATATCCATCAGCGCGGCTTCCATGGACATTCAAAACAGTCAGAGGAGAGAGGCGTCAGTCATTACTGGCCCTCTCCCTGGAGGTCACCTGCCAACACACCTCTCAACAGTGAGCTGCATACAAGGAAGGTCTCCTGCTGCCAGCCTTTGCACGGTTCCCCACAACCCAGGCTGCTCTCTTTGGATTCTGCAGAGGCCCCCCTTAGTGAAGACTGCCCCTAGAGGGTGCAGGGGTCCCAGTCAGAGAAGGCGAAGTGGACACCAATGTAGTATAGACGTCACCCCTGGTTGTTAGTGTTTGAAGCCCTGCTCACACGAAAAGCTGCATCTTGCCTCATCGTGTATGGCTTTCAAAAATGCTCGGTGTCCTGGGGAGGCAAGAAGGATCCTTTGACACTTGGACCTTGAACAAGTTTAGGTCAGCGACTGCCAATTTCATGTCCTCTCGAAGTCCTAACACTGTCCCCATTTTGTCTGGGACTAAGAACCCATGGGGATGTTACACTCAGCTTAGCTCTGCACTTCCTGGCCCAGCTTCTCCAGAAAAGGGTGCTGGTCACCTGCCTGTTCTTTGTCACTGTGCATCACTGGGCAACACTGAACTCTGCCCCCATGACATCAGACCATTATTCTCTCCCTTAGAATCAGTCTGAATTACAAGAGGCTTCTCATAATAAGGCGTCCCCCACAGACAAACTGTGACCACCCCCTCACTGGTCCAGGGGGCTCACTCCGAACCCTACTTATTAGTGTGGAATCTGGACAATTAAATGCCCTTAATTGCCTTTAAGGCGAGGAGACCTTGGCACTAGCAGAGGTAAAGTCTCTAGTTTTCTAAAATTTTACTGCCTGAAGACAAGACAAGATTTTTTATTGTACTGCTCTGTTTAAAGGTTATCTTGCAGGATTACAATGGAATTATTGGAGGTAAATATATATGTGCACACAGATGGGAATAAAATGAATGACTTACTTGATCTCTGGTTTTTAATAAAAAATAACTTTAGTCTCTCTTTAAATGTGTTTTCATTCATAAAGAATTCAACTTGTACCCTGCAAACAGAAGATAAAACATAATTAATTAAACTGAAAACTGACATATAAGTAAATTAAAAATAATCTGCATTAGACTTTAACTGAATCCCAATCACAAAAAAAAAATATGAGAATTGGGTAAAACATGGATTGTTATGGGAACAAGCAGTTGCTTTTCAACTCAAAGACATCACCAGTTCAAATGCCATTATGTAGTTCATTCAGTTAGCTGTATTAGTGGATGTAGTAAGTGGTACAGGTAATTCAAAACAGCAGTAATACAAAAGCCTTTCAGATGTGTCTGTGAAATAATTTTCGAGTCAGTATTTCCCAGTTTTGATCCATATCATGAGGGTTAACTGAACACCTAAAAAATTCAGTTTGAGCAAAATTGCCCCAGAAGGGCTGTGTCAAAATCTTAAGGGGTTTGGCCTCATAGTTGACTTCTAACAAGCCCTTCACTTCACCTTGACTGCATGGTAACCACATCATGGGACGCTTTCTCTCCTTATTTATTTATTTAGGCTCAGAGTGAAATAGACATTGATCAGGAAAGGAGTGATAATTTCAAATACAACGTGACAGTCACCACAGATATAAACCAGGCAAATCCATTGTGATGCTGAATATTATATATTTAATCCTCTATAAAATGATATCAACTCTCAGAAAAATAATATTTATTTCATAAATGTATCTGCTTTCCCTTTAAATTCATTCAAACTGCCTTTCATGTGATGGCATAATTATATTTTCAAAATATTGAGTGAAAGGAAAAATGGTGTTCAGGGTCTTGTGACTTGTTAATAATCATCATGTAAAATTTTCTTAGTCTCAAATATCAGGCAAAAAACGGCTAACAAAAACATTTTAGTGCTTATACAAACAAAGATTTCATTTCATTTTTTCCTAATATCACAAAATTTTGATAATGTCACCCATATAGACTAGATAGTTTTCTAGTTTTGTTTTTTTGGCAGGAGCACCCATGGGAGACAAAAATTGGAGAAAAAATTAGCATATGAATCTGCTCATGTATGAAAGAAATATTTCACTACTACAGTCAATGCTGTGTAGTCACGAACCTTCATCACTATTTTTAAAGCTATCTCTGATGTCCTAACAGTAAAAGGGCTTTTTGTTATCAACTGGAAACCAAGTTGTATCTTCAATGCAAAGCTCTCTCCCTTCACCTCTATTCCTAAAAACAGGCATAAAATTTTCATTCCTCTTCATCCCTTTCTTGTGTATGTTCCATCCTTTGTGTTTTATTCACCTTATAAGGTTAAAGTTTAAAAAAGGGCAGAAATCAAGATTGTCTTGTTAATTTCTCCAGAAAGAAACCTGTGAAAATCACAGTATCTTCCAGCAGGACACTATGGGCATGCACACACACCCCTACTCATCCACAATCCTGCACACTCACACACACCACCGGGCACACACAACCTGCGCGGAGAACACCACTAGTCTCTTGGAAATCGGTCACTGGACGTGCTTCCTTTGTTCATAGAATAAAAAGGCAGTTCGTTTTAAACAAAGTTACTCTAATACTGATACCAAGCTAAATTGGTTCACATTTGCTCTGATACCAAAGCAAATTTGAGAGGGCGTGTGGCTTTTCCAGAAGGACTTCAGCAAAGGCCATGCAGGTTTGCTCCCTTGAATTACCAAATTGATAAGAACACAAGTCCCATCTTCATCTAGTAGCTGGAGTTTACTGGGTGCCCCACAGAGGTGCATTTTTAACTAACATGAGATTGTCTGCACTCTGTCTCAATAGAAAGAGACAGCAGTAACAGAACGGGTTTCTTTAAATACCGAGGTGCCCATCTTTAGGAAGGTGAGGGGACTCATAATGTAATGCTCTGTTGTGTAGAAGAACCATGGAGAGAAGAGAATTATCGGCGAGGTGGCCCAACTTTGAAATGGCCCTCAATGGGAAGCAAACAGCTCTCCGACACTTATAAACACACCAAAAAACTATCACAGTTTGCAAGTGACTCGCGCATGTGTGTGTGTGTATTTATTCCTGAGGGTGAAGACAATTTTGCATGGTGTGAAGTCTCTCAATAAATAAACAAATTCCAAATTCCCTTTTAGTTATAACATTATGTGAAATAAAACAATCAATCTGGTCATCTAAATCTATCTTCCCTCTTAGAATTATAGATAACATTAAAGCGTGGCTTGATACAAATACTTTTTAAAGTTAAAGCTGAAAAAAAAGAAATACAAAGCAAAACACTTTTTGATTCATGTCTTCTATCAAGGACAGAAGAATATCCTTCAGTTTTACGATTTATAATCTATAGAGTGATGCTTGCTTTCAGCTGACCTAGAGACAGTTCTCGCCGAACAAAATCAAGGCCAGTTAGTGTTCGTGTGATCTTTGGGGACTTCCTCCCGCACCACGCAGTTCTCCGGTTCTCAGGGACTTGGTCCAGAGTTTAATGTTTGCTCTTCTCAATTCTGTTTATGATTTTAATTGGTTTTAAATATCCTCTTAGGATGCCTCTCTATAAGTACAAATGTGTTCCCTCCCTCTCCTTCTTTTTCTCTCTTCCTTCCTCTCTTACTCCCTCAACTCTTCTCATCTACATTTATCAGAATTTACTTCCACCTAGTAGGTGAGTTTAGTGTATTTTTTTCGACTTTACCAGAACTGCACAGTTTTAGATAACATACTATGACACATCTGCCCTCACCACTTCTTAAAATGTAATTTTTTCATGCTTATACTCTGAATAAAATTCTGGGCCACTTGATTATATTTACTCCAATATAGTAGCATACATAGTATTGTATTTTATAGAAAATAAAGCAGTACTGCAATAATTTTTAGGTGGTATTTTCTCCATTTGACATTTTTTCTTATTTAATAATGGCATTTTATATAGGTCAAAACGTTTTATTGTCACATTTGAGTAGATCTTAAATATTATGTTATACTATTTCTATGTATTTTATATTTTTGGTTGCTGTTCAGTGTTTTGTTCTGGCGTGGAATTTGTTTGTTTGTTTGTTTTGGGTATTTTAAGTGGCTACCATGTTAATCTCCTTTATATACAGTGGTATTTTTTTCAGGTTTATTTCTAGGCCATTTTTTGGCAGACAGTCATGCTGTCTGACAATCTTCAATATTTCTACTTACATTTCATTGTTCTTGTCTTACCACATTGACAAGTACTTTTGGAAGGAAAATATGAACTGTGGAATACATTCTTATAAAAAAGGCCTCTTGTGCCCTAGCAGTTAAACTGTTGGCCTTGGAATCACAATAAATATTTATATTTTACTAAAAATCATATCAGGAGTGGATGGATGTTGGCTGTTGTCAGAAACCTCTCTTGAATCTGTCAAGTTGATGATACATTGTTGGAGTTTTTTTCTTACAATGATTTGGTGTATTGTTTTTACAGTTTTTCTATTATACAGTTACTTTTTCATTTCTGGCAAAATAGTTTTGTAATAGTAAACTAGTCAGGTAAGGTACTGCTAGGTTCACTTTATATATTTTTAGTTTTTCTTCTATGATCATAACTAAGATTGATCTAAGCTATCATCTCCAGATTATTCTAATATCTTCAATTATGAATTGAAAAACTCTCCAGCCCTGGCTGGTGTAGCTCAGTGGATTGAGCGCAGGCCTGCAAACCAAAGGATCACAGTTCGATTCCCAGTCAGGGCACATGCCTGGGTTGCAGGCCAGTTCCCAGCAGGGGACTCATCAGGGGCAACCATACATTGATATTTCTCTCCTTCCCCTCCCCTCTAAAGATAAATAAATAAAATCTTTTAAAAAATTAAAATTAAAATTAGATTAAATTTTTTTAAAAAAGAAAAACTCTCCAGATGTTTCTGTGCTCCGGAACAATTCTGAACACTGTGGACATTTCTTTGATTCATCATCATCAATTTTCCCTAACAGTATCAACTACCTTAATATTAATTTTTTCATTTTCCTCTCATTTGCTTGCTCTGGTTACTTGAATTTAGTGCAAAAATCATGCAGCATCTTATTAAAATGGCAATTTTCTTGCTGAATAATGACCATTCTTATTCAGTAATTTTAAAGTAGGCCTTACCACTTTATAACACAGAAAAATAATTCTGGCCCAGGTTGTCAATACATTCTTCTTTCAGAAATACTACTTTGCTTTGTTCAATTGCTAATTGTTCAGGATGCCAATCTTCTGCAGACATTCTCTTCTGGGACTTTTAGCGGACAGAGAGGGACCATTGGCAAAAGTCTCCTGTGGGTCTCAGGGCACCATTTCCTCCCTGCCGCTTTCTCATTCTGCAGTGTGGGTCACAGAGCCTGGGGTGAGTCATTTGTTACTTGCTCATCTCTGACAAGGCCACACCTGCCTGCACACCCTGGTCTTCTGTTGCTTCTTGCCTCTTACCTCCTCATCAGGTTGATTCTTCCTTGTTAGGAGAGTTCTAGGTTATCTGTAAAATGTTACCAAAGAGCGTCGCAAACAGCAGACCCGCACGGGGGCGGGGGTGGGAGGGGGGCGGGGGGCGCGCATTGCGGAGAAGTGTTTGCTTAGCCCTGCCCTTTGGTCATTGACTCTGAACCAGGTTCCTTTCCATTTCCAAATATTCACTCCCAACCTCTGGTAACTCAATTATTTCACAGAGCAAACATTTAAATGGAGCCTTGTAAAAAATAAATTAATTAGTAAGCCTCCGATCGATTTTTCACCTGGAAAAAAATCGTTTCACCAGTTAAGCTCAAGTGCCCCGCGGGTCGGGTGGCCAGCCAGCTGCCAGGCCTCACTACACACACACAAACTTCCCTTCCAGCACATGACAGCCCCTCCTACAGCATTTCCCAACTTCTGTTTGCCCATCTAATTTATTTTTGTCATCATTCAAGCCTAACTTCCTCATATCCTGAATCTGTTACGTCTTACAAGGAGGCGGAGACTAACTCTGATGACCTTCAATAGCATTCTCTGCACATTTAAAATAAAATCTAAAATAACGTCCATTTTGGAAAGGGAACCTAGCTTTATACACTCACCACACTCATGGCACATGCACATATAGACACACATGTCTGTGTGTGTGTGCGCTTAACATGGATATAAGGGTGGAATGGCCGTGCGGGAGGGCTCCGGGCTGCTAACCACTCAATAATGCGGATAGCCCCTCAGTAACTGCGTTTATGCTCCTGTCATTCTGGTAATCAGGGCTGGAAGGTAGCTGGAAATAACAGTCTCACCGTTTCCATGGTGAAACACATTACAAGTCTGCCCAGGCGTACTTTTGTATTCAAGTCGCTCCTCAGTGGGAAAACTCTCAGCCTCGTGGGTAGTGCTCACTCGCAGGACCTGTGCTTCGTACTTCCTCGTTCTATTGAAAGTGATTCCCTCTAACAACCCCAATTGAACTCAGCCATAAACAGGGGAAGCAAAGGGGAAGAAAGCTAGAGCAAATACACAAGGACATGTTTGCACCCGTAAATTGCAAAGAGACTTTGCCTCTTCGTGTCTCTGCTTGAAAACATGAGTAGGGGCAGGTCTGGGTCAAGCCATTATAAAAAAGGAACACATGCAAATGATAGAACATTACCTCATTTTTATTCATTTTTGTACATGATAAAGAGGGACAAGAATATGCAGCATTTGGTCTTCTAATAAATTATGTGGGTTTACAGCCACCACCTCAAGGAAAAGATCAAATGCTCTAACATCATTTCCATTTTCCCTCTTAAATCTACTCTCATTACCCATTCACACACACCAAAGCCCCCAAAGATCAAATGCATACATACATAAACATGCACATATCCATGCATGTGCATATGCATATGTGTATGTACATAAACATGCAAGCATGCAGGGACACATACATTCTGCAAATATAACCAGTAGGAAAGTACGAGAAGTCCTTAGAAGCTAGAAAAGACAAGGAAATATGAAATCAGAGAAGTAAGCTGTCTGATGAAAACTGCTGTTTGCCCTGAAGCTGTCTGCCAGTTTGGGGGGATGGGGAGTTTGTGCTTTGACAAGGAGGAGACCTGTCAAAGGGAACCCCCACAAAGGACCTGAGTTCCTGAGACACAGCATCATCGTCGCATGTACAGAGAAAAATCCCAGAAGCAGAGGGTGAATGCCCTTGGCCATGTTGGCCATGGCTCTGATTGTTCGTAAAAGAAACACAGTGAGACTCGCTGTCTTTGTTTTTTAGGACTGTCACTAAATACTGTTGACTGGGTGACTTCCGAAGCAGGAATTTGCTTCTCGTAGGTCACCTTATTTATCCTGGGTCAGCGTTAGGCATTAGCCATGGCTGGTCACTTCCTCATCCCTGAATCACTGTCTCTGCTTGACCTCCAGGTGTCTCGTTCTCTTGGTTTTCTTACCTTAAACTTTACTTCTGTATATCCGTGGGCAGGCCCAGTTCATTCCCTTTTATTTTCAGAATCAGTCTTCTTTTACAGTGGTACTCTAGGTATAAATCATCTACATGACCAAGATTGCCTGATCAATATAGTGAACCAGTTCTCTCCCCCAAACACATGTAGTTGACGGTCTACACATCTCTTCTACACGGATACCTAGTGGGCAGCTTCAGCATCCCTGAGCCTATGTTCCCGATTTTCTTCCCTGAAATCTCCGAATCTGAGCTATTTTCAAATCCATCCTTCTGGTGGTTCAGAAAAAAAAAAGTCACGTAGTTATACCTGAATCCTCTTTCTCTAGTATTATTCTCTAGAGTCTTTGAACAGTAAAAATCTTTTTAGCTGAAAAATAAAGAAAAGGAGAAAAACGCTTATCATGACCACGCTCAGTCCACACCAGCTTGCCAGATTTATCGAAAGACATTCCATTTGCCTTTGGGTTAAAATTTATTTTCAAGGCAAGATATAGGAATCCAAAGCAAAACAAAGCTTCAGATGATAAATGCCAGTATTGAACCCAGGTGGAAGCTCCTTCCATGCATCAATCTACAAACGTTAACCGTGAAACAGTTCACATCCTTCAAAGCCCTGTGCTGTGCAGTCTTCTATTCTAAGGCATGACCTTTAATCAGATGTGTCTGCAACCGGCAGATTGGCTCCCTTATGTGAGTGATGTATAGCGACAGAGTGGGAAATGTAGGAAAGGAAGGAATGGCCACATCCCTCTTCCCATCACCTAATGGTATTTAACAGGAGGTATACCTGCTAAGTCTCCCCATGCTTACCCTCCCCCCCATCAATTCCAATTATGGCATAAAGAGTTCTCCCCCCAAACTCAGAATTGCTTTAAAGGAGAATGAAGTTTGTCTTGCATAGTTTCTTAAAACCCCATTAAAACTCAAGCTCCGCTAGAGAGGTATTAGTCATTTTCTGCTTATACTCGCTCAGCCAGTGCCTAGAGGATCGCGGACGTCCGCTAATGTATTTGGGATTAAAAATTACTTGGTGGCCGCTTCTTCTAACGTCCCATTAGCATCTGAAGTTGACAACCATCAATATGCAGAGGCTCGCAATCTGTAGCTGCTGCCATCTGGCATCCGCGCGGGGAAACAGAATTTCCAAATAACCTCTCTCCGAAAGGAGGAACACATTTGTTAATTTTGGAAGAAAGGCTGTGGATGATACGAATACCCTGTCACACCAGAATTCCTCTTTATTTCCTCAACCAGGCTTCATTATCATACTAGTTATGGAGCTTTGAAATCTGGGGGTTGCTGCTTTTAAATAAGAATATTCAGCTGAACCTTAAGAAAAATGAACAACTCAAATTAACCGAGCTTTCTTTGGTCTTCCTTTGAAGATCCCGCACTGCTTCCTTCGGGCCTCATTTTAGATGCCACCTGCAACTTCTTCCTCACCAGAGTCTTTGTTAAGGGACACGCATGTGTTTTTTTGCTTCAGGGCACTCGATGCCTTTTACCACACTACTGACTGCAGTGTGTCAAGTGGCCTTTTTAAGGGTTTGTATCCTTCAAAAAGACCTGCAAGATCCAATAACTGGTTCTCTGCCCTCCATAGGATGCAGAACACAGACACATTTAAAAGAAAAGGGAAAAGATAACTTTCTGGACTAGGGGTGGTGACCACACACCCTAATATACAGAGGATGTTTTACAGAATTGTATACTTGAAAGCTATATTATTTCCTTAGCCAATTCCACCCCCAATAAATTCAATTATAAAGTAAAAAGAAACTTCAATAATGAGAAATTTGGTATATTTACATGTTTGAAAGTGTATACCCTCCTTGAGCAAGGTAGAAAAAGCTTAGCTTAGTGCTGGGCAGAAATAATGAGCAAAACTAGACTGACATAGACAGAAAGCTACCAAGTACCAGATGGAATGCATCAGCACCAGCATTGAACTTGGAGCTTCCTCAAGAGTTTATCTGAGGGCAGGGTTCCACTGCGCGCCCCTCCGAAGCTGCCAGAAATGCTTCGCTTGGCTCAAAAGTTGTGAGGTTGGGAACTGTGTGTGCTTTGTTCATAAGAAAATCCTTCAAAGGGTCTTGGTGAAGAAATAAAAGTTCTGTTGCAGTGGCCGACCATCACTTACTCCTTTGAATGGGCCAGGCGGACCAAGTAGTCTCCGGGACAGCTGGCCATTTTGCCTTTGTTACCAAAGCCTCGGGTGTGACCCCAACAAGGCTGATGCCCCACGCAGAGACATGCCTGGTAGCACCACCAAGTTGGACAAAATGACCTGAAATGTCTTCAGGATTAGTCACACGTACATAATGACACTTGACTGGCAAAAAAAAAGGGGGGGTATAGACTCAAGGATGTTATCATCTGAGAAACCTCCTGAAAATGAGGCCATTATCTTTACAGTTTCAAGCACTTTAAAAGCTTCTTGAATGTCTTTCCTGGGGGAGACTGTTAATAGGGAACCGGTCCTCTGTTTGTGAGTCAGCAGGTGCTCTCCGGAGCAGCACGTAGTTCCAGCATCTGAGATATAGGCTTAATTACTCCGAAAGTCTCATTTAAACACACAATGGAGCGTTACCATTTGAAGAGTTCTGATTAGTTCAATAATTTAATGGAAGCAAAGTTGCAGCCGCACGCACAGGGACCGAATTCATACGAAGAAATGCATCATGCCACGCGAAGAGTGACATTCATTTGTCACTGCCCTGTGCACAGGTCAGAACTAATCTGGTTCCTAATACGTCTAGTTCAACAGTTTCCATGCAAAGGTCCAATTTGGCAGGAGAGAAACTATGTAAAAAGCCAAGTTGCTAACTTGTATATCTTCAACCATTCCTTACCTCCATCACTTCATCCTAATTATGGGTAAGGCCTTTAGTAGGAGGTGGACAATTATGGGTAAAAATGAAATCAATGGAAAAAATAATCTCAAATGACTAATAGGAGCAACATACGTGATATCTTCATCACCCATGAAAATTTTCATCTCCAAAACATATGTGTATTTACTGATCAATCATACCATGTTTGTATATGCCTGCTCTATGCTAGGCATGTATTTTTTTTTAAAAAAGTAACGTGACAAAAATCATCAGAAGTAGGAGTTATTGTCCTCATTATACAGGTGAGGACTGGCGAGGTTCAGAAAGATCCTCATGCTCCCCAAGGTCACACAGCTAGGGAGTTGCGGAGCTAGGAGCTAATAGAAGGGCAAGTGCACAGTGAAGATCAAGTATGTTTTGAAGACTTGCGCCCCCATTCCTTAGAATTTATCTTGTGCAAATACGAGATGCCAAGGTCTGTAACTTCATCTACACAAGAGATCCTTTAAGGCTACGTTTTATTTCTAGGAGGAAACTGACACCATGAATAGATACTTGATTTGGACAGAGGTGTCTCCATTTCTACAGGTGACAGAACAGGACATGAACGTACGTCTGATTTTTAGATCCCATTTCTTGCCGAGGTACCAGATCTGTCTGGCCATTTCTCCCTGACTTTTAAGCACCTTTTAGCCTCCAACGAGCTTTGATGAACTGCCTCTACTAAGCCTTTTCTTGGGGAGGAGAACCACCCTCATGAGCGACAGCTGTTCTCGAGCCATTAGCCTAATGATCTCCATAATCAGTTCTTCAAGAGAATGACCACTTCCAGCTAAAAAATGAGAAGCATCAAAATATCCTGTCTCATTTTCACCCAGTTTTTCCCTTTGTTTTAGAAAACAGTGTCACGATCATTATAAATCCATAGAAGACCAGTCCTTTAGATTTTGTATGGGATCATCTCTTCTGGAGAGATAGAATAAGATGCGGGACATCCTCGAACAAGCTTTTTCTTCCCGATATTACTTACAGCCCTGGGTAGCCCCAAGTAACCAAGGCCGAGAAATGGTTCTCAGATACCACCAGTTTTATTTCTGTCTGTTTGCCTCTGAGCAGAATTTTCTCTGAGAGAAAATTCTTAGCTACCATTTCAAAGGCAAAAAAAACCAAATGTCTGACCTCGCTTCTCTCAAGTAACCATCTTCATATTCAATCAAATATACCCAAGCCAAAAAAAAAAAAAAAAAGGTGTTCGTCGATGAAAGAGCCAGTAAGAAGTACAGTAAACCTTTGCTCATTATGGGTTATTACCCAAACACTTTCTTTTACCTTCGCCCACTTAAGGAAGAAGCATTTCAGTGTCCAGCATTGATCATAAAAATAAAATCATTAATAGAGTAGAGATTTAAGTTTTATGGGAGTTTCCTTCTTTGCTGGCTCATGACTGCTTGTCAGTATTAAAAATTAGTTAGCACCTTCTTTGCTCATTAGGAAGAATTACCCCCTTGACTGAGGGTGTCAGCCCTCAGAGAAAGCAATGGTAGTCAGGCAAGAACAGGGAAAGTCAGACATGAGGTAGCCCCACAACTTTCAAAATAAATAATTGAATGCCTTTTTTAGAGCAAATGTTGAAACACAACATGTTCAAAATAACTTCCATTTAAACAACAATTTTAGAGAAAGAACATTAGGGTGAAGCAGAGCAGTTTGATAATGATTTAAAGTGGGAGTTTATGTACTTTTTATACTCAATTATTCTCCGGCTGAATTGAATATGACCAAGGCTAAAGAGAATTTCCCGAAATGCAGATCTATCTCTCATCGATCATCACATTCAATACATTTAACACATGCAATATCGGGTCATTGAAACAACCGATGATTAAAAGCACTCTATTTTGAATGGATAAATAAATAAAGAACAAATAAGGAGAGCCTTATCCCCATCCACAAAAGCGGCCAAGCCTTGTTTTTATGATTCCAGCCCCTCAGCGTTACCGCCTACCCCACAGTACCTTGCTCCCGAGTCGGACGCTGGCGGCCGCAGTCTTGGGAAAGGCACAAAGCTGGGTCCACAGGGAAACAGCTGGGGAGACATGATGGCCTTCTGCTCAGAGATGTGCTCGAAAGAAAGACATTTGTTTACGGCCACAAACGCCTTTCATCCAGTTGCATGATTAAAGGAAGGGCGCCCCTTGGTTTTTGCCATGACTTTGGGAAGGCTTTATAGGATGTGAGCGTTCCTTCTCCAGCAGCCGATTCTAACGTCTTTAGTGCTATCTTTGATTCGGCATTGCTTGACAGACTATTAAGGAAATGTTGATGATGCAGGAAGACCAGGGTCTGGGCTAACATGATTATTTCACAGAGCACTGTGCATTCATTAATAGTGAATAAGTTGTCACAGTACTGCTCTCTGCTTCTTTCTAAGAAACCTTTTATTCCTATTTATGTAGCCCTAGGATGTTTGGTGTTCAAAATAGCGAATATATCACTTGTTTCAGAAAACACGATGTCTAACCTTTTCCCTGGTAAACACAATCAGAGGCTAATGTTAAGAAAAGTCCACAGCGCTAAAACCACATCTGACAAACACAGCTGCCGTACCGCCCAGGCAAATACGAGCGATCGTCTTCCCAGTGGCCAGGGTTCACTGCAGTAAAATATGCATACGTCCCCAGTGTAAAATGCCAGGAGGGCACAACTGTCTCACCTGTGTCCTGGGAAATGGCTGACATACTGAGGGACACAACAAATGTGGACCAAGAGAACATAAATGAGAAAAGCTACCCATATGTGAATTCATAAAAACTGCCAGACTATGTAACAGGTACAAATCTCATTAAAAGGCAAAAAAATGTTAGTAAGATATTAGTAATTGTTAGGACAATGGTGGTACAGAATAGTATGGAAACATTTTTTAAATCATGTTCTGATTAGGAAAAAGCAAAGCAGCGAAATGGCCTCACAATAGAAAATCTGATAAATATTTTTTATTACACCAATAGTGGGGAACAGTATGCAATCACAAATAATGCTGGGAAGCTATTTGTGATACACCATTAAGTGAAGAGCCAGTTAAAAAACAAACAAAAATAGGTTACCAGATACTATTGCAGTTTGATCCGGTTTGGGTAAAGCTCATACATTTAAAAATATTAAAAAATTCAAAATATTATACATCAGACTATTAGCATTGCTGAAATGATGTTGTTCTTTTAAAATTTCTGATGATTGGTGTTAACCAGTTTTTTTACCTTTTCCATAATAATCATATACTACTTATGATACAGGGTGCAGCCAAGGGAGGGGCCCCAAAAAAGATTTGGAATGGTGTCCAGAACTCAAAGTGTATAGGAATATTGGAGGAAATATTAAGATGACCTCACCCGCCCCCCAACCAGGTATCAGTTGGGGGAAGGGACACATGGAGCAGGGCCATTGAGAGTTGTTTTGCATAGCAACAGTTTTGCAGCTAACTTCTGGAATGGTCATTTAACATATCTATAACCCTTAACTGGTTTCATAGATATGTTAAATAGCTGTGGCCAAGTTTTGAGCCAGGGAGAAGGGAGTGGCTGGTACCCAGGATGTAACTGGGGGATGATCCTCTGAGACAGTGCCTGTGAGAGAGCTTGGAATGGATTGGCAATGGGACATGGGGCCACACTTGCCCAGGTGACAAGGGAGGGCCCTGTGGTTTTGGAAGAGTGCAGACCCCCTCTTTCCCTGGTGAAAAGGGAAAACCACGCAGTTTTGCCAGAATGGAGATCCCTGAGGCCAGGTGAAGAAGAAAAACATGCACTTTTAGTGGAGAGGCCCACGAAGGTTTGGGGCGCTCCCTTTGGCCTAGTGGCCTGGAAAGCAGGAGAGACTTTGACTGGAACTTGGTATGAAGAACTCTTGCCAGTGGAAGGTGCCACATGACTTTGGATTAACTGGAGATCCTGCCTTGGACAGTCAACACAGCTGACGATACCAGCGGCCTAGAAAAATGGACGTGTGCTCTTTTCCTGATTTACGGTACCCGGATTTGGGACAGTGGGAGAAGGGAGCGCTGTGTGTGTGTGTGTGTGTGTGTGTGTGTGTGTGTGTGTGTAGGTGTATACCCTAAAGGACTTTAATATTTTAAGGAAGGCATTAGGCCTGAATGGCATTAAATAAACATTTTATTTCCTTTTCACAAATCTCTGGCATTGAGAGATGTCTTTCCAATTGGCGGCGGACAGAAGAGCCCAGTAGGTATTAGTATACCGTCCTTGGAAGGGGACCATGTTGTTTTGTAGCAGTTTTGGTACCCCTTGGTGGGCCAAGTATTCCACCCCCCCCCTCAGTTGTTCGGTAACACTTACGTACTAAAAATAAAACACTAACAAAATGAGACACACCCTTTGTACCAAGTAGCATCACTATCATGAGGTTTAATCACAATTTCTCTTCCTAGAATGCTTTTCCATTCAAGTCACTCTCTGGATGTCATTTGCAGAGGCCCAAACAGCCGTTCTCTGGGAACGCGGGTCATTTTAAAACACATCATGCTGGGAACCACGTCATCCTCAGAGTCAGAAATCACAGCTCCTTATCTTAACATCTACTTGCT
The DNA here is from genome assembly GCF_014824575.4 of Sturnira hondurensis. Taxonomy (NCBI): domain Eukaryota; kingdom Metazoa; phylum Chordata; class Mammalia; order Chiroptera; family Phyllostomidae; genus Sturnira; species Sturnira hondurensis. The sequence continues at coordinate 12,085,483 of NW_028091156.1, forward strand.
ATGTAGCTCAGCCAGTTGAGCTTCCCAACAACTTCCCAGGGTTATTTGTTAAATTCATATGGGAAGTTGAAAGAACAAAAACAAAGACCAAATACTTACTGTAAATAATGACTTTATAGAACATAAGTCCTCAACTTCCATCACTACCCAGGGATCAAGAACCATATCATCTAACATTCTCATAATTTTTTTCTTCTGAATAGTCTGTGAGGGTTGTTCATTGTGTTTCTTTAAGTACAAGGTATGGACTTTGCTCTTCAAGGATTAAGAGGAATCTTCTTGACTTAGCTACGCTGGACCCCCACTGGTCTGCCAGCCCCACCAAAGAAAAGATTCTCAGTTCTCAAAGCAGAATCCCCCACCAGCTCCCAGAAGGATGGATAGGCGTCTGAGGATTATAATACTGAGGGGAGAGGGCTAGCTTCAGAGTTACATTGCTTGCATTTAGATCCAACTACAAGGCTGACCAGCTATGGGACTTTGAACACACCAAGGATATTTAACTGTTCTGAGACTCAATTTCTTCTAGGTGATAAATATCAAAGTTCCTGATATTAATGAGGATACAATGAGAATCCATATGAAATAAGTAATAGAGAAACTGACATATAGAAGTCAGTTTCTATATGAAACATTAAGAGGAAACATTAAGAGGCTCTTAATGTTTCCTTTGTCCCCCATATATGGACCTGGTATTCTAATGGTAGCCATCATGACTTCACAAGTAAGGAGAAATTTCCCCCCAAAGCAAATAGACACGTTAGTAAGGCCTTACACTCTTATCTCTGAGAAAGTTAGATTTGTGGAAAATTTATCGAAGTAACGAAAATTACTCAAGAGCCCGGTGATTATTTCAGCAGGTCCCGTGATTTTTTTCACTCTAGTGGGTCAACAGAGAGTCTTTCCCCGTGAAATAATCAGCAGTGATGTCTCTAGTTCAGCATTTAATGTGATTAGAATCAATGAGCATTGGTAGCAATGAAGGGAGCACAGAAGCCATGTCCCCAGCATTCAGAAGTTACCTAAAGTGATGTTGGGGAGTCGTCCCTGGGCAGGCCGGTCTGTGAATTCACTTTCTTACCCTGATTACACATAGCCATCAGGATATTCAAATTAGTGATTTAACTGCTTTTGCTCATAAACAAAGTCTCCATTAATCTTTTCCTTTCTTAGGAAAGGGATGTTTCATCACTGGTTCAGATTTATTCATTTCACAGTGATTACAAATACGAATCAACAGGAATAATATCCTGATTTTAAAAACTTTAGTCCATAAAACATCTTTTCCAAACATCAGAGTTTGAACTAACAGCACAAGCTGCCAGGAACAAGTCATTCCAACTCTGAATAGTATCATAAATACAGCAGAAGCCAAGCAAGCGAGAGAAAAGTAAGTGATTGGTACAATTTCCATGTAATCTGTTTGGACATCATTTGAGTTTCCAGAACCAACATCAACAGAACCATTCAACAGCTAAATTCATTTATAAAGTGAACATCCGGGAACTCTTAACATTAGGAAGCTCAACCTTGGAACAATCTTATTAGACAAAAGAAAGAAAATGTTGAGCTAAAGAAGATACAGATAATCCCTGAGACCATATGTTTCTTATTTCATCCTAGAATTTCCATCATGCCTAGCAGAATTCTATGTACCTAGTATTTCATAAAGGAATTTAAAAGGAAAAGGGTAGAAAAATTGTGAATATATTGCAATCTCCAATTATCAGTAGTAATACTTTTTAGCATATTTAATGAGTCCTTGTGTCTGAGCCCAAAACGTTTATTTCCACTCTGTGGAAATAAATTTAAATTTTCCTATTAATATGCTTTAATGAATAATCAAGTTTTGAGCACATTTTTATAAACCAAGGCTTAAAACCATATAACTTAGAAAGCACTGCAGTGAAATAGAAGCATTCTGACTGATTTCTTCTCCATATAATCCTAGAAATATCGGCTCCCCCAACTCATGTACATTTTGGTTATTCAAATTATACACATTCTTAGGAAAAGAAGTAGCAATTGAAAACCAAAAGAAATCCTCTAATAATCAACATACACAGACAACGCTAGAATTCCATTCCTTTTTCTGGGCAAACCAAGGGCTATATAAATGATGTAATGGATTGCATTTGTGTCGGCAAGTTAGTGACAAAGGTGACCGGCAAGGACACCACAGCCAATTTAAGTCCTGTTTACGCCTGATAGTTTCTATGGCTCAAGTTTGTCCTAGTGATGTGGGCAGAAGGACCATGAGAAAGATGGCTGAGTGAAACTATCTTCCAGTGTTCCACATTTACTAGTCATCTCAGGGCTCCATGGATAGCAAGAAATGTATCTCTTGGTTACAGAAATAGATCATGGTCCTGATTTCTCTGTGGAACTATCCTTATGTCTTACAACTATACAAATCACTAGAAAATAAAAATATGATGATCCAAAAGGAAGCAATTATAGGCAGAAACCAACTGTCCTGGTATAAACCGATGGCATCTCGGGGACTACAATGCATTTGGGAACTCTTCAAGTCCATCCATCGTCTGGACTTCATCCATCCATCCATCCATTTCACAGTTTCCCCACCTGTAAAATGAGACTTGACTTGCTTCCTCCCAGAAACCCAGCAATGCTTTAAATGAACCCATGTGAAAAGAAACGCCTCAGCCTTGTTACAGAAGCACTTACTTATTCATTCAGTGAGGCTTTTTTTTAATGCCTCCAATGGTACTTGGCATCATATACAAAACAGTGAATAAAACAAAAATAGCCTTTGTTAGCACAGAAGAATCTATTCTGTTATAGTCAGAAGAATCAGAAAATGAACAAACACAGCCAGAAACATTCAATTACAAATTGGAATATAGGCAATGAATGAAAAGTCCATAACATTAAAGAAGTTTAGTGGGTGGCAGGCAGCAGAGGCCTCTCCACAGATACCACTTTGCCTGGCCCAAGGCCCCTCGTCAGCGGTCCACCTCCAAACAGTCATTTTGTTAGCTGCAACTTCATTCTTATTCACAGTCTGGAGACAATGCATGATTCCGGTCGTTAAAGCCCGGTATCCCTGCACTTAGTGGGCAATGCCTCGGAAGGTGATGCATGGTGAGGGGCAGGGGTGGCGTTGAGGAAGAACGTTTCGTTTCATTGTGTTTCTTTTTTACTTGACTATCTCAGAAAATCACTGTTTGCAAAGACTGCTTCCCAAAGCTGATGAGTGTCCATATTTCACTGTTGAGTGCCTTTGATAGAGAATTATTTCCAGTACATGTATGCTTAGAGGAAGTCATAAATAGAGGTACTGTCCCAGGGAATGAGCTGATTTTTTGCTAGACTGAAATGATCTCTGCGTTGAAAGCACACAGAGGGCTCGGCCCATTGCTTTGGTGTTTCTCATTCTGAAACCCTGCTCCAGGCAGCAAATCCGTGCAAGCCACGGAATTATTATTAACATAGCATTTGCTAGACTTCAGAGACTAATGATTTGAGCTGATGTAGCAATGCCCGTGTCCTGAGATTGTCCTCAGATGAAGAATAAAAAGGAAATGGGGGGAAAAACCAAGAAAACCTTGTAAACTAAATTAGCATTAAATAGGAGGAAAGACATTAAAAGAAAGCTTCCATAGTAGCCTTCAAAGTTTTAAAGAAACATTACAGAAAAAAGGATAGGAGATTTTTGCCTTGACATTTGATTAAAGAATAAAGCCTAGAGATAAAAGAAATCAAATTGAAAATCTATAAAAATAAGGTTCTCTGTTTTTATCAATGTATTATTATATACATAGACCTTAGAGCCCACTGCAAGAGGAAGCAAGCCATGTCACAGAACTGCACCAATTTCTCCTGGGTGCACATTCTCAATGAGGGAAATACAAACACAGATGAACTACCCACCTCCCCAAAATTAGAGGAACCTTCTTGTAACTCTCCCGGTGGAGACTAGCTGCAATGCAGAGACCAGTCTCTATCCTATAGACCTTCCAGAATCACTCGCCTCTCTCTTCTCTGGTTGTCTGAATCTCATTATCAAGGTATGATTCTGATTAGAATTTCCCTTCCCATGTGTATGACGTAATGTGAACAAAGTCACTACCCAAAGTCATTGTTGGCATCTCTGTCACACTGTAGCTTGTTGAGCGTGCCCCTGGTGGTTCAAGGGCACAGCCCCAGAGGTGGGCACAGCCCCGGAGGCTGGCACAGCATCAGACACCCACCACATTCCAGATGAGTGAGAGGCTCACAGGGGGCCCAGCCAGGCAGCGCCACTGTGGCCTAATCACCTAATGACCAACTACTCTCTCATTTTTTCCTGTGATTGGGCTTTATCTTTGAAATCACAGAGGATAAAATTCCAGTTTCTCAGTTGTTACCTATTTATAAAAGCGTTTGTCTTATTAATACTCATTTAAAAGTGGAGTTGGGCCCTGGCTGGTGTAGCTCAGTGGACTGAGCACGGGCCTGTGAACCACAGGACCGCGGTTCGATTCCCAGTCAGGGCACATGCCTGGGTTGCAGGCCAGTTCCCAGCAGGGGACGCACGAGAGGCAACCATACATTGATATTTCTCTCCTTCTCTCCTTCCCTTCCCCTCTAAAAGATAAATAAATAAAATCTTAAAAAATAAAATAAATTATGTATTTTTTAAAAAGTGGAGTTGGTTGCCACCAGGAAATTGGAAGGTCACTTAAAAACCTGACTCAGTTCATGATAATTTCAATGAAAAGTGACAACTGAACACCACTCTAATAAATATTAGAGAAATGTAGTAAAAATTACCCCAATTTAAGATTCTTTATAAAGAGCCCATAACTCTTTTTAAAAACTTATGTTTATTGTTGTTACACATTTCTATGCCCTTGGGTTTGCTGGCACCATGACCTTACAGGAGAAATGTGTTATACATAAAAAAAAAATAGGTAATTCTGTTCACAGTGAGCCCTAAAATGAAGTGTCTATGACTGCATATTGTTGTAGACCGCTCTGCCTGGTTTCAGGAATTGTATCTTGACCCCTTGTGGCTAAGGGCGAGGGACGACCTTTGGAATGCCAGCCGCAGGAGACAAAGCCAGTCTCTGGTAGCAAATGCTGCCTCAGTTTCCCCTCCCTGCCCCCAAAGCTTGGTGCTAAATCAATGACAGGTAAGACCCCTCACAGCAGGGGGCAACCTAAGCCAGACTGGATCACTTGGGAGGCCTTCATGGAAGGACTTGGGGCGGGGGCGGGGGGAGTGCTGCAACAAAGAGCAATGGACTCTCACCCCCCCCCCCCCTGACATAGCCTGAGTCCCCATGTTCTCTGGGAGAAGCACTTCCTGGCTCTAATCCCCTTAAGCCTGAATACCTGATGGGGAAGAGGTGCAGCTCCTTGCCTTGCTAGAGCGTGTCCTGGGGAAAAATCTGGCATCACAAAGACTTGCTGATAAACCTATGAAATCTGCTCTGCTAAGAGTGCTTTCATTCATATGTTAAGGGTTCCAGCAGGAAACCCTAAAACTCTGTTCCTGACAGACTCTGAAGCCCTCAGATTTCTTTGAAATGTTATCTACTGTTTGATCCTTGTCACCATGTATTCCTGTGTATTAGAACCCAATAAAAGGCCCTGGAAGAGAGGGCTCGAGGCCTTTTTCTCCTTGGAGAAACTGGCCACTGCTGGCCTTTGTCTCCCCTGAGAAACTGGCCACCAGCCCACGGCCTTTTCTCTCTGAGAAAATGGCCACTTCTCCTCCCTAAGCAGATCACATCATGTCTCGGTCATGTTCACTCTCATCCGTGGTAACTGGGGGGACTTGTGAGGGAAGTCGCTTCCACGGCATATCTTTCAAGCCTTATTAAAATGAGATATTACTAAATTATAAGATAATTTTCAGTGGGCCATTTGACTGTCACACACTGATTATTCTTGAAATTTCCTAACTTCTTATCATCCTAGCACCACGCAGATGAAAAGCCAACATAAAAATGTCCCCAAAGGATTCCAGCTTTAGAAATGAAGTATGCACTTTCATGAAATATATCCAATTGAAAGAAAGATAAATAAATGGCTTTAGAAGAAAATGTGTGCTTCAACATATTTTGTAATCCTCACACAAAAACACTTCACTTTTCCTGTCACCGCTATGAAAACCAGTCTCCCAATATTGGTGTGTCATCAAATATTCTGAACTTCAGAGGATCCAAGAGGAAATGGACTGAGATGGCAAGAGTACAAATTAAATTATCCACATAACTACAAGTTGGGGACATATCTGAAAATATGCGTTGCCCGGGTCAGTCAGAGAAACACAAATAACACATGACCTCACATCTATGTGGAATCTAAAGGACAAAATAAATAAGCAAACAAAAAAGAAACAGACTTACAGATACAGAGAACAGACTGTTGGTGTCCAGAGGGGAGGGCGATGTGGGGGCTGGGTGAAAAGATGAAGGGATTAAAAAGTACAGATTGGTAGTTACAGAATAATCACAGGGGTGTAAAGTACAGCGTGGGGAATAAAGTCAATAATATTATAACTAAGTATGGCACCAAGTGAGTACTGGAAATATCAGGAGGACCATTTTGTAAAGTATACAACTATCTAACTACCATGGTGTACACCTGAAACTAATGCAAAATAGGGAATGTAGCCCTGGCTGGTGTAGCTCAGTGGATTGAGCTCGGGTCTGCAAACCACACGATCGTGGTTCGATTCCCAGTCAGGGCACATGCCTGGGTTGCAGGCCAGTTCCCAGCAGGGGACTCACCAGAGGTAACCATACATTGATATTTCTCTCCTTCTCTCCTTCCCTTCCCCTCTAAAGATAAATAAATAAATCTTTAAAAAAATAAATAAATAGGGAATGTAAACTTTAATTTTTTAATTAAAAAAGAAAATATGCTTTAAGCTTGCTTAGACATAGCTACAAATGACGTCAAGTCATTCCAAGACAGAAAAAAAATGAAACAACCTTACAGCATTTGATATAAAATCTCAGAGTTGAAGTAAAACCCTGCTCTAGACATTTGTATAGAACTCTGATTTCCCCAAAAAGAGAATCTTGGATGAAGGAGATGGAGTTGTGAGTCTGGACTATTGGGAAGTGATAGTGATGGAAGGAAATCAGATCCTAAACAACTTGCACAGTGTCCCTTCTTTCTTCCGAGTTCATCAATCTACTCCCCTTCAAAGAAGCAGGAGTCAGGAACGAACAACTTCCTGGAGCAAGAAGGACGAACATGTCCCCGGAACGTAGAAGTAGGGAGGTATTATGAGATGTTTCAAGTCCATTGTTTTACTCCCTCTGTCATTCAACAAAAACGCATAGCCTTGTTGAGTACCTGTGATGGGGAAGGTGGTCGCCTAGGCCCCTGAGAAACAGCGGTAGATAGCAGAGACGTGTCTCCTCTTGAGGACAGTGAACAAGAGGTTCTCTGGAAGAAGGTACGCTTCCCATACCAGGGAGCAGCTGCCGTGTGTCTTATGAAACACGTGTTAAGGAAACATTTGCGAGAAGGAATTAACTGGTGCAGAGTTCAGCATGGCCTCTGCTTGGGAATAACAGAGGTCAGCAAAACCTTTACCGAGAAAATCACACAAAAACAAAAACAAAATCAAGGAACTATAGGTGAGAGTCAGCTATAGAAAAGGCAGGTGGAAAAATCAAGGAGCAGAAAATGTTCAATGCAGAGTGAAAAACATGAATAAACACTAAGATGTGTAATGTTAAATGATAAATAGGTAATAGAACTATTTAGCAAAATGTTAATTTTAAATATATCTGTGGTGGTCTTAAAGGCTACTGACTTATAATTCTTCCAGGGTATTCAGTAGAGTTGGGCTTCATGCATAAGAAACTTGGTTAATGATTTACTTTATAGCTTCCACACAATGATATTTGATATGTAGATAATTATCCCATCTGTTTCTTGGCAGTATCTTAGAGAATTAACATTTTAACATACTGCAATTGTGAGGTTTCTAAAATCAGAAGGCTGAAGTTTCGTCTTGGTACAATGTCTTGTCTACCTCTCGTGAGGCATTATAAGTCAGCTCTCTCTCCGTGCAACCACAGAAATGTAAATTTTGTCAGAACCAATAGCAATAAAAAGTCACACATAGCACCATCTTACTACTCTTAAAGATAAATATCTGAAGTTACAAATGTAATAGAAAAGGGAATATTGGTAGATAAAAGGTACCCAGACAAAACAGAATGAATAAAAATTTATACAGCATAGCCTTTAATTCACTATTTTTATCTCTGAAGAATCATCTCCTGTGGGAAAAAAATGAATGTCTGCCACAATTTTCTGTAATTTCCTGGATGGCTCTACTGAGGGAAGTCTTTAACATTTTATAATTTAAAAATTAGACCCATTACCCACCTCTCAAAATGGCCAAAATAATAAAGTTTATTACAACACCCCATGCTAGGGGCTGTGTGGAAAACTGGGTCGTTCATACATTGGTGATGTGAATAGAAATGGTCCAGCCCCTGTGGAAGAGTTTTGTTGTTTCTATAAAAAACAAAACATGCAACTACCATGGAAGCCAGCAACTGCACTCTCAGACATTTACATCGGAAAAGCTAAAATTTACATAGTTCCTAGCACGTTGTTTGGGACAGCTCAAACATGCAGAGGCCCGGATGTCCCTCGGTGGGTGAGCAGTGTGAGACACGGTGAGGTCCATCCACACTGCAAGGCCCAACTCAGCAGTGGAAAGAACAGGCTACTCATACGCGCCACATGGATGACTCTCTGAAGCAGCCTAGATATCCAAGAAAGGTCCCTGCATCCAAAGGTTACGGTACGCCCCTAAAAAATCACAGTGCAATTTTTAATAACAGGAGAAAACGATGCGTTGTTGTGAAACCTTCCCCAAGACATGTTGTAACTGAAAAGTGTGCAAAACAGACTCTCATTTTTATGAAAGGAAGAAAAAGTAACAATATGTGTATATTTGCATACATTTATATGGTTGCATACATGTGTGTGTTTACTTCCAAATGAATAGACTGCTTCTTGAAGCTTATGCCCAAGACAGAGGCCCCGCTAAATTGATTGTCCCTGGAAGTGCCAACTGGGTGGAGAAAGAGATACTGGAATATTTTTATTCTCTTCCTTCCATTTCTGTTTACATATTTCAATATCTTCATCCTTGCGAATGTGTTACCTGTTTCAAATAACGCTTTTTAAAATAAAATACATGTATTTTTCTGTTTTACTTCAGCCTCTAAAAACCCTTTTCCAAAAGTTACCCAAGTGTCTTAATGTGAACAGCATCACGTGGGCAAAGTGACAAGGCCACCTTGGGGAATTTTCCATCGCACAGTTGGAAATAAATGTGCCTAAACTGTCTCCAGTCAGGACATGAACTCCAGATGTCGGAAACACTCAGATGGCTTGGCCGCTCTCTTTGATATGATCCACGTTCTCGCTGAACAGACTTCTCCCCCTGATTTGTTGTCAGCCACACGGCCAAGGCCTGACTCCTTCATGTCTCCTTCCGTCTGATCAGACTGGTTCATGATCCTAACACTGCCTCCTCTGAGATTGAGCGGTGTGATTTTTCTTGGGATAGGAGTGGTTGGGGGAAAAAAAAATACTTGGGATAATGACTGACTACACAAAAATAAGAAGATTGGGCCTCAAACTAAAATTCACCAAACGTTTTCCTGGATGAGATAAGAAAAAAAACAAATAATCCTCATTCCTAGGAAAAGATGAGGAAAGAAACAAAGAAGCCCAGTGGACTCCTCAAAAGCCTAGCAGGTTTGGAAAACCTATCGTTTCATTCAATGGTATTTACATTTTTCCATCCATGTGAAAAGCTTCTGGCAGAAGCTACAAGTCCTATGAATTATAAGATGTTTCTTCCAGCCCTGGTCCCCAAAACAACCCTTGAAAAAATTGTCCAGGTTTAGATTTTTAATTTCACAAGAGGTTTCTGCAAATCAAGAGAAGGGCTTGGGAGATGGCAGGACAAAGTCACAGGGTAACTGTAGAGTCACAGAGAGCAGGGGAAGAATAAAGCTCTCGCCACGTGTTAGCGTGACCTTCACCACCTCCATGACAGGAATCTCCCGAGTTGAGGGAAAAAAGGAGGAGCGGAGACGTGCCACACAGGCACCTGCGCAGTCGAAACCCTGTTACGACTGTGTTGGAATACAGAGAGACCCAAAAAAACCCGAGGGCCCAGGCAGAGTTCTTCGGAAAGAGGGCACAAGAGACGAAAAACCAAAAATCATTTTAAGACATTATTGAAAAAGAAAAATGTGCTGAAATAACAAAAACCCAAATTTGCAGCACGCTGTGCACCACCAACATAACAAAATGAAGCATGTGCTGGTAAAGTTACAACACTAAACTTCCCAGTGAAACAAAGAGTTTTACACCTAGTGGGTCAAGGATCAGAAAGGGGGTAGGTGAAGTGGATGCCCCAAGATTTCCTAAAGGAACTAAGACCTGAAGCCACGCCTCAGGGTTAAGCAACAAAGAACAACACAAGGAGTATGTACCCATGCAATTTGGACTTCCAATGAAATGACAACACACCTTTTCAAGTGGGCAGGAAGTTAAAGAATACATACTCATTAGGCCTTCTTGAAAAAATAAAATAAAACTAATGGAATCTGTGTGCGACAGATGAATCAAAAGAAACATTCCGAGTGGGAGATGCCATGCTTAGTACTACTCCTAAGATAACTATATCTCTACAGAAAGAAAGAAGCTTAAACAGCTATTGACATTGTGATTGGAGAATGGAATAGGAATAGCCAACAAATGCCATCCGGAAAAAACTCATTTTGAAGACACAGAATTGGGAAGCAGAATTGCCGTGACATTTACTTCCCAATCTTTCATTGGACAGACACCAGATGCCTAAACTTGAAACACATCCATCTCATGATGTCATTACATTTGGGAAAACTTGTAAAATCTAATGTCTTTCTTTGTAAAGAAATACTCGTTTCAAGTTCAGCAACATCTTTAATGTCACTTAATTTCTTCTTTTATCCATTCTAAGTAATTTTAAACTCCGAAAAATTAACTTTATATCTTTTATCACAAATATTTTACATAGCTGGTTTCATTTCAGTATAATTCTCTCTCAATTTTCCCCATCCACCCATGCATCCATCTTTATAAATCTACATCTATATGGGTATATTTAGGCGTCCATAATTATTGTATGGTAATAATGTAATTGCAGAGTGGTTGAAGGAATTTTCTTATTTGTATTTCTCTGTGTTATTTTCATGTCGTAAATAGACACGTATAATGTGTACAAAAGCAATACGACTGTACTTTAAAACATTGTTATTAACATTTCATTATGTCATGAGGTAACAGATTAGAAGTAAACTTCAATATGGTAAACCCAAGGGGAAAAAAAAGTATTTTAGGATAGGACTTCTCAAATTTCAAACAAATAAAAAGATGCTACAATCTCCTAAAAGGTAGGTTCTGATTCTGTAGGTCTGAGTGGGTCCAGAGATTCTGCATTTCTCACAACCCAGGCCACACAGCAAGTAGTGGATTCTGAGAAGTTTCAAGGACTTGCTCATTAAATAAGCAGAACATTTACAAGCCATAAAGTGATGATATGAGGGGAATTAGAGAAAACAGTAGTAATTAATAAATAACCATAGGAAAAAACCCTCTTTGCATTATACTTCTATACTGCTCACTTAGGGGAGACCTGCTTTCCCAGTTCCTTAAAACATCGCTTTAGATTTTATGTTCCGATATAAGGCACACTATTTTGTTTTTCCATGGCATTTGTAATTTTGGAAGTTCACTTTCTGCCAACACATCGGTTGTGACTCCCCTTTTTTACACACCAACTCTACATATTCCAAAGTGAACTACTAGGTAGGAAATTTCATGTGAGAAAAGTAACAGAATTATTCTGAATCATTATGCAAGGCCCCCACTAGAGAGTGAGAACAATCTAAAAGGTAAAACCTATTAAAATGACATAAAATTGTATTATGATTTAAAGTATCAAATCCCAAACCCCCCAAATTCCATCCCTGGTCTATTTATAATTTAAATTAAATCCTTTGAAATCTCTGGTAATATGCAAACGCCCTATATTTCTCAACGAGCATTCAAATGTGTGGAGGAGTTCTTTAAAAGCCGACATTACGGACTCGGGGGCCAGGCTCCAAATGTGAAGTTCTGAACAAGTAACACACTGAAATCTGAGAACCATGTAAGCCGATTATTTAAATACATTCATGTATTGTACAGTTGACCCTTGAACATGGGTTTCTGCTTACAACATTCAGGCCTTGGGGCCCATGAGGTTTCCTACTGAGCTCTCCTTGCAAAGGTTTATTATGTATTTTATAACTTGCTGTTTAATTTACCCGTTGTCAAACTAACTAGGTCAGGCTCAATTAAACTCTGCTTTTAGCAAAGAAAAGATCTAGTGGAACTTAAAATAATGTGGTGGTTTAGGGCCATCAATGCTTAAACAATAAAAAATCCACCTATAACTTCTGATTCCCCCCAAACTTCACTAATAGCTTCCTATTTACCAGAAGCCTTGCCAATATCGGGTTGATTAACACATGTGGTGTATGTTATATGTATTATAAACTGTGTTGTTACCATAAAGTAAGCTACAGAAAAGAAAATATTATTAAGAAAATCATGAGGAAGAGGACACCCATAAATACAGTAGTATATAAAAATTTGTAAGTAGAACCATCCAGTGCAATCCCATGTGGCTCAAAGGGTCAATTGTTTATAATAACATGTTATTGCTAATTATATGGTTCCAAAATAACATCCCAAAAGAGGACGAAAGAATGGCACTAACATAGGTGTGATAATAATATTGTTGCTGAAATCGTGTGAATTTCTGTTTCCCTAACAAGGGCTTAAATCCCCCCATTAAAAAAATGTGTATCTGTAACTCTCGGGACAAAGCAAAATATCACAACACAAAATATCAAATATACCCCGACCACACTTTGCTTCCTATAAGCTCCACATCAGGCGGATTTTACATCAATTTACTGAAATCCTAATACATTTTTAGCCGATCACCGGATGGTTTTTAAAATGTTTCTGATACCTGACACTTTTGGGGTGTTCAGTAGAAATCAACAGCTTGTCTCAAGTTCAATCCCACTTCCTTATGCTTATTATCAGCCAAGGGGAAAAACACAGCTTAAGTAGATGACACTTCAAGACCTGCACACTTTCTCAGCAGGGGTGAGAGAGAAAAGTTAAACTCAAAGATCCTGGCACACCCATTTGGAAGCTCAAACATTTGGATGGTCTGCATTCCTCTCATGTTTTGCTTCAAAGGCCATGTGCAAGAAAAAACACAACATGAAGACTGGTTATTTTAATTAGCACATTTTGTGATCAGTCTGTCAGAAAAAAAAACAGGGATTTTTATATTACATGTAAGTCATTTCTGTTAGATATGCAGTTACCATAAAAGATTATCAAAGTCAAGAGTATAACCTTGGCCCTGGCTGGTGTAGCTCAGTGGATTGAGCGTGGGCCTGCAAACCACACCATCACGGTTCGATTCCCAGTCAGGGCACATGCCTGGGTTGCAGGCCAGTTCCCAGCAGGGGACTCATGAGAGGCAACCATACATTGATATTTCTCTCCTTCTCTCCTTCCCTTCCCCTCTAAAGATAAATAAATAAAATCTTTAAAAAAAAAAAGAGTACAACCTTGGCTTTACAGTCGTTCTAAGTTATGACATACAGGACAGCATTGGGATTTTAATGCAGACCGCATGTACTTTTTACAGCACTGACCCTGGAGGGTCACGGGAAAAGGGCGCAGGCTCAGCCTGGCCCCCCAGGAGGATGGGGACAGCTCAGAGGCCACCCTCCCCAGGCCTGACTTCTCGGAGATGGATCAGGAGACTTGCATGGGCTTGAACACCCTCCGAGATCATTTGATTCTTCTCAAGTCCATAACTTCTGTTGAATTATTTTATTAGACCATAACACTAGTGAGCTGGGCAGTAAAAGAAGCTAGGCTTCAGTTTGAGGGGCACAACATAAATTTGACGTTTAGAATTGCATAATGAGTCGAACTAGAGGGAACAGGAGAGGGAGTGTGTGGCCGGTAGGCATGGGCTTCTGAGAGTGCTCTGAGTCGGGGTGGGGGGAGACTGTCTGAAAGAAGGGGGATCCCAAAGTGGAGGGAGAAACTGCCCACACAGACTGATGACGTCACTGTTTTTTTAGGTCCCAGTGACTGCATTTTCGTGTGCTGGGGACACACCATGTAGGACACATAAAAGTCAAAACAGGAACATTCTTCTACAAGCTAATTTCTTCTACTCCTTAGACAAAAGTCTTCTGAGTCATCCATGAAAGACGCACACCCAGTACTTGCAGTCAGTGTGAGTGATGGGGACCCACTACATTCAGGTCAAGGCCACCCTTTGACCCTGGATGATACTTCTGTGAGTTTTCCTGCTGATTCTCACAATCTCGGTGGTATTCTGAGTCAGGACTGTCTCAGGCATTCTTTCCCAACTACACTGATTTAAAGAGCATCGTCCCCTGTGGGTTCCACCAGGGCTAGGTGCAAAGGCAGTCGTGGTACCTGCAGTAACTGTGAGGTCACTCCCCAAGGACCGTAACCACCCCCAGGTGTGTAGACATGGTCCTCATTCACACCCCATCCCTGCGTGTAAATGAGAAGCAGCTCGCATTCTCCTGCCTGCCCTGAATGGGATCCTTTCTGAATTGTTGCACGATATTAAACATAGTGTCAGCTTGTGCTGTGTCAGAAATATTTATAAATACCGTGGCCCTCAAACTCTCACCGATTCTGTACTTCTTTCTAGCTTTGTCTATCCAGGATTCTATCAAGGGGGAGAAACAAAATAAATATTTTTATGGCAATGCGAAATGAAGGGACCATCCCCTTAATTCTAAAAATGACAGTCTCCAATGTTTTTCACAATAAAAATTAGTCATTATCATTAACGTGATGAGTTTTTTTGCATTTTACAGGTGTCTCTACAAACGGTTCAGAAAGGGCCTAACCATTCCTCTTTTAGAAAAACAAAGATGGCAGCCTCATTTTTTTGTAATGCCAATAGTATTTGCATTTTTATCATAATTTTCAGTAAACAATTCTCAAAAACATAGTAAACATTCACTGACACCATTGCTGAGGAACATTATAATCCAGGTGACTCTCCTACTGAATGGGTCACCTGTAGTGAGCAGCTTGATACTAATTAATCGTGAAGATGTATTTTTCCCGGCCCCTGGGGATCCCCTTCTCTTACAAGGTTTATAACTCAACATGATCTCCGTGTAGAAAAAAATATGGGGGACTGATTTTTTTCTAAAAAAAAAAAAGACAATCTGACTCAGAACACACAGAGAAGTTACTAATTAACGGCAAAGGAATTCTAGTCTGCTTATCACAGCCCTATCTAATCTCAAAGTAATGAGAGGTATGCAAAAAATTCACTAGATAAGGAAGAGGGATAGAAATACTTTGATATTTTGGAAGTCTTACTTGTGAACAAGATAAGGTAATTTACTTGACCAAGTTGATTAATAAATCAGTTTTTTCTGTTATCATATTCTTTTGAATAAAAATGAATATTTATTCTTTCAAGATACATCATTTGCTTCCAAGGAACTCAAACCTCTTCATCAAAAACACCTTGAAGAATTGTTAAGAAAAGCCATAAGATCTAATTATCATTAAATGGTGAGACATAAGAGGTGGTACCTTCTGAAAGGGAACACTCGGTAGCAATTCCCCTCACTGCTGTCACCAAAATGTCACAAATCAGCATCCTGCCAAATAAATGCTTTCCAAAAAGCACTCTCTACAGCAAGTTATGTCATAACAGAGTAAGTGGCTGATTTCTATTTCTAATTAGAGAACACCACGACATAATGAAGCAAAAGGAATTTCTTCAGTACCAGGGATCCCTCAGCCTTTGCAAAACTGAAGAAATGATGCACGCAGCTCTGAGAAATTACGTGAAACCGTGCCACAGAAATTACACATACCACAAACAACCAGTGGTTCAGTCTGCTAAAATGTATCTCGAGTTCACTGCTAGCGAAGAAAATCATAAAGTAGGATAGGGTTTTCTCTCTTTGCTTCCTTTTCTCCTTTTTTTCTTTTTCCCCTTGCAGAATCTCTGCAGGAAAATGGACGGGAGGTTTAATATTCCCACGGCCAGTTTTAACAAGCCAAATGAGTAATTTACCAGAATCTCTAATGTCTTTGGGAACATGGTCAATGATTTTTCCAGAAGAACAGAACCAAAAAAACAAATGGACTGTGAACCAAGAGTTACAAGACAAAGAAATGCTGTCAGTTAATAAGCTCACAATTCATTTACTATAGTTTTCCAAAAAATTTCTGATAGTGTTCTAGCTACTCTTTCTCTGACACATAAGAGTTAAGGCATATTTTCTTCTGGAGTTGAAATTAATTTTTACTTATTTAGTGATAATGTAGAAAAACTGAGATGCCATCTTTTGAAATTTTTAGTATTATTTTAGTATTAACTGAGATACCATCTCAAACATGCCATCTTTTGAAATTTTTTAGTATTAAAGAAAATTTACTCATACACAGGTTTGTATAGTGTTATGAAAAGGTGACATCATTGTTCTTCAGAAAGCAAGCAATTTTGAGAAGCACATTTATTTGAAATAAAAATAAGGTACACATAAATAAATGCCATACCTAAATAAAAAAGAAGTAAGTGTTTAGTGAAATAAGCCAGGCGGTGAAAGACAAATACCATATGATCTCACCTTTAACAGGAATCTAAACAACAAAACAAACAAGCAAGCAAAATATAACCAAAGACACTGAAATACAGAACAGGCTGACAGGGACCAGAGGGGATAGTGGAGAGAATCACAGGGAAAAAGGGGAAGGATTCACCTGAACAAGTATAAAGGATACATGGACAATAACTAAGGTGGGGGGTGGAAATGGGAGGGAGGTGGTGAGCACTCGGTGGGGGAGTGGGCAGGGCTGGGAATATAAGAAAGAAAACTGTACTTGAACAATAATTAAATTAAAAAATACAAAAAAAAAGAAGTAAGTGAACAATACTTGTTTAGGCTTAGGAAAAGCACATTTGCGAATACTCTCGGGTACAACCCACCTAAATAAAAGCCTTGTAAGACCATCTGAAGGTCAAGTGCCATTTCAACAGTCCTTTTATGTACAATCTATTTACTTTTAATAGAACTCGTAGTAAATAAGCAGAATACTGTTTTGTTATTTAATATGATAAATATGCGTGTATATGTAAGCAGAAAGTATTGGAAAAATTCAAAAGAACATTCTGCATATGGTTAAAAGCTACCTGAGAACATTGTATTTTCTGCCTACACAGAAATTCATCTCCTAAATATTCATATTCCATCAATGAATAACTCGCTTCCAATTTTGAATATTTAGATTGTTTCCAGTTACACCACTATAAACGTACTGTGACTGGGAAGCATCTTACTGTGCAAAGTTCTCACTGTATTTCGGAGTAGATTCCTGGAAGTGGGTTTACTCGTTCAGAGTATGAACATTTTAAGGTTCTTGACAAATATTGCCAACTCATTTTGCAAAGACTTGCACAAATTTACATTCCCACTGGCAATGTAAGACAGTTCCTATTTTACTACATCCTCTTCCATATTTAATTATAAAAAGCACAACTAAACATGGCATCTCATTTTAATGTGCATTTCTCAATGTGTTGGTGACTTTTTCCCTCCAATTAGTATTTATCTGCATTTCATCTCTTCTGGATTTTTTATTTAATTCTTTGCAACACATCCTCTGAAAAATGTTAGAATACAGCCATGAATTCATTGCTGTATTTTTCAAATGCATTATCGTCCTTTTGATTTGTATATGTGAATCTGTGTGTGTGCATGTGGGACACTGGAATCAAATTTATCATTCTTTTTCTTAGACTGCTTTGCCAGTCTCTTTTTTTCCTCCATTCAAATATTTGATTGATACTCAACTACATCCTCTTTTGCTTTTTTACTTATTTATTTTTTTCATGTTCTTTCTTGTTCATTCATCCCTATAAACATGTTAGTAAGGCAGTTACTATGCATTGAGATAACATCATTTCAACTTGGCCTAAAGCAAACTTGAGCAAAATCTATGCTCCTGAGGCTTAAAATTTAGTGCAAGAGACACTATTAGTGAACAAACTGTTTGCGCTAAGATATAGAGGGTCTGACCAAGACTAAATCAGGTAAAAGGGGTGGCAAAGCAGAAAATGACTTTGTTACAGACTGTGCTGTGAATTCTGAGAAGAATAAACAAGTAAATAAGAGCAATGGAGCCAAAAACATGTAACAGCAGAGCCTAGAGGGTGACAGTTGGAGACAGGTGCCGGGACCAGCCAGCACTGCCCCCTCCTAAGATTTGTGCTTTCTATTCAAGAATGACAAGCACTCCGACATTTTTTGTTTTCCTGAAGACAAATACAAGTTACAAGTAAGGCACTTCATTCTCCCTGTGGAAATAAGGAAAGAGTGGTCTCCACCCAGCTCCTTTGTCTTTGAGCAGTTACTTTAGGGAGTTTTATGTGTAAGTACGTTCTTCCTTTGAAATTATGCAAGACCTTTTAAAAAGCAGGCAAGCCTCTCTGCAACATAAACAAACATCAAGGAAGACCAAAGCCCACTCTCAGCCTCTGCAACAGGACAGCAGCCAAATCCACCGCCCAAAGTTGCAAAACTACTTCCAGTAATCCGTGGATCCCAGAAGTTTGTTTTTCCTCTAGATAAAGGCAATTCATTCAAACAGATGAGCCCCCGATGAACAGACAAAGTCAGGAGGAACTGTGTGTGACGAAGGTGCTATCAACTTTGGGGAATGAGTACTGTTTATCTTGAGAACATACAGGAAAGGGGTTCTCTCTGCCTGGCTGTATGGGAAGGCAGGACATCTCTTTTCACAACTCCCAGTGCGTCACAACTTACCATTTTATGCCAAAAATTTTTAAACTTGCCTCCCCCGCAATTAAGACCTCAATGAACACTTACTGAGCCAAGTAAAACAGAAATAAGCAGGCAGTGAAGGAGAAGAAAATGTAGGTCAGCGGGTCACTAAAGATCCTCTCGTGCTCAGAGGAGTTGGGCTCCTGTCTCCAGGTCAAATTTCATCAGGTTCAAATAATGCGAAAACGACCTTCTGAGCAGGGAAAAGTAATAACTAGGAAGGATGGAGTTACCCGAGTGGGCAGCCTGGGCAATTTCAGAGAACATTTGGTATCAGAATTGTTCTTTACATGTTAAGTGCAGTTTCGACTGTGTCCTTTGGGCCCCAGCAAAGACACAGGGTTGCACAATGGAAGTTGTCTCAGTGAGAAATGGCCTGACCAAAGCAGTGTCTGTGAATGGGGGATGGCATCCAACGGGACAGGGCAGGAAGTCGGTGTCTGATGAGGCCATGTCAAGGCCAGTTGTGCAGTGATGGAAAACTGGGTTGTGGCAGCATGGACGGTGGAAAAAGAGAAACATTATGAAGTCAACATGGAAGCTTACCTGTAGTTTCGGAGTGAACCAGATAAACTGTTTTTATGGTTTCATCCTGCTTAGTACCAACTGAGAAATAGCTACCTAAAGGCCACTTCCCTGGCGATAAGAAGGAAATAGTCCATCATTACAGTAGTTAACTGTGGTAGAGGAATGGCACAGAAGATGCTAACTTAAGGTGAGAGCCTGCTGTGAGGAAAGTGTAGGGTGTGCAAAAATAGAGTATAGGATTTAGCACTTTGTTCTGCTTCAAGATCTTTTTAAAGGCAAGATAAAAATATTGCTAGGTTTTCAGTCTAGACTTAAAGCGTTTGAGATGCTACTTTACATAAATAATGAATAATACACATGGGATGCATAAACAAAAATAGGCACTGAAATGCATAAACACATAAGGACAACCTAAACACAAGGTATGTATAACATGCAATTAAGACAGTTATTAATCAATATCCTTTTCAATCAAAAACTTTACTGGCTGAACACTAATTACATAATGAGATGTCAGTAACTCAGTTTAGAAGAGGTCCACCTTAATTCAGCCAATCCCGTCGTATCTCTCACTGATCCTTTAATTCAACATAAATGTCCACATGAACCTGTACCAGTTCTCGAATGTGACTCACTTTTGACACAACTTGGAATGCCTTTCCACAGTGCAACCTCTTGAAAACCTCCTTAGCTGTCAAAACCCAAACTCTGATGTGTCCACTAATTGTATGATCACATTGCTTATAAGTCAGCTACTAGAACCGTAATAAAGCTATAAATTTATCTGATACAGTGACCATGTTAGGATAAAGCCATACTTTCACATGTAAGTCTTCATATTCTATATTCCAACTCAACTTTATAGACTTCTTTATAAATTTACTGGTGGAGCTATTTCCAGCAAAACACACTGAAAAGCTCAGCCCCCCAGAGAGACCCTAAAGAACCCCTGAACCTCTTCTGTTAGTTCCAGGGATTAATAGCAGAAAAGCAGGGTTGTCCTCCCCTGGTGAGGGGAGAGAATAGCAGACCCAGGGACCCAGATCCCCATTCAAACTTCAGCAGCTGGAGTTCACGTTCACCCCAATTGACCGAGGAGAGAATGGAAAGGCTGTGATTTCCTCTGCTGCTATAAACTTCTGTTAAAAATAAACTCATGACTCTGGTCTGATGACAAGGCAGATGACAGACAATATGGGTGTGGGTGGGGAAAGGGAGAGAGATTTAAGTGTGCAACCGCTGATCATCTCCAAAGTCACCGAAGGACCATAAGCCTTGTGCTTCTTCTAGAGGAAGTTCTGGCCGAATGACTTGCCAGGGCCTAGAAAACCTGAGCTAGAATAGAGAAAGCCCTTCCAGGGAAAGAGTTCCATGTAATGGTAGGCTAGGAAATTCAAAATAGCATATTACTGCACTAAAAAAAGAAAAAAAATAAGAAAAAACCCAGGATAGCTTGTTCTCGGCGTAAAGCACAGTAATCATAAAAATAAGAATCTCGCTTTGAGAGATCTGGATTCTGTGTTCAAATTCTGGGAAATAGTTGTTCTGGCAGATTTGTACAACTCATTTTCATTGCATCATTTTGATTGAAGCTACATAAACCTGACTGGCAAATGATCAGACCAACTTTTCCGTACTATGAAGAAAGGAACCTGAAGACTTTGTCCGGTTGGAGAATTGGATCTACTCGTGGGAACCTCAGTACCTTCGTGGCGCATGTTGGTGCTAAAACCCTGACCCAACAGCCAATGCACTGAAAGGTCTGGAGCTTTGAGGAGAGAAAGCTGGGAGCAGTCATCTCAAAGCACAGACACACTGTGCCCCGCATAAGCTGGCAGATGGAGTGGCACGGAGATTGTCTGTGGCAGATTAGGGTGCTACATGGAGCATGTGACGAGCTCTCAGAGGAAAATCAAAGCAAGGATGCTGAGAACTTTGCAGCCAGAATACAGCTTCCTGGGGTGAGGAACTGCCGTCCTTTTCAGAAACAGCACAGTTCTGGCTTGTTCCTGGGTTTGTGGGCCAGCAAATGTCCAGACCACTGAACCACCAGGAAGGTCCTCCCAAAGGTGCCCCATGAAGAACTGGCTGTGTCTTATTTTGTTGATTGCTTCATTCAAGCATGCATGTCCTCTCCAGGGAGTGCCAAGAAGGCAAAGTCCAGTTCCACAGGCTGACAGGTTGGCCTCCCCGCTTCGTCCTTCCCCACCAGTCCAATGGGGCCCATTCAACAAACTACCATGTGACTCTGTCCCCCCTCCTCACTAGGAAGCCCATTCCCTGAGGGCAGCGCTGTTTGCCTATGTGTCCCCCATGCCTGACCTCAACTCCTGTGATTGTGCGAATGGGTGCATGGGTGCCTCTAAATGCAGATTAGCTGAAATAATCCGTGTTGTGAGACCCAGTGTTTTTACTGACAGATGGCTAGGATATGGCTATGAGACAGGCAAGGGGAAAACAGGCTCCACTGTGGAAAGCGCCGTACATGTTCACATCTACAGGATCTGTTGGAAAAGCTGGGAATCGGAAAAGACCCCAAGGATTTCCCAGGCTCTCCCTGCTCAAGATACTCATTTGAGAAGGGGAGATACTCAATGAGAGGTGAAATGGCCCTTCATGGAGAACATTCCAAAATATAGTCGCATGAAGCCTTGGTTCAGACAGAAGCCTGGAAGGAATGCAGGAGTCAATAAAACAAGGAGGTTGATGTGGGATTTTTGGTGCCCAAGAGGTTGGAGTTTGCCTAGTTTTTCAACAGAAGTCCAAGTATCCTTGAAGAAGGTCTGGGTACGGGTTATCAACCATGCTGGTTAATTTGTCTCCAACGTGGAATCCTGCTCTATAAACAAGATAACTGATCAATAGGTCAGCCGTGCCCTAAGAGCTAGAAAATAAGTGTTTAAATGGTGCAAATCCGGGCACCCACACTTGCAGAGATCTGGTAACATCCTTCTTGCCCCAGAGATGCAGAATTCCCTTTCTGTGGAGGGGGTCCATCCATCTTGGAAAGAGGTGTGTTTCCAGAGGGGCCATGTATGCTCTGGGGGAGCCTAACAAAGCAGAAATGTCAACGTGTTAGTAGTAGAAACTACATTTTTGATAATGGGTGTCAGCGCTAAAAATCTGCCCTTATTGTCCGTATGTTAAAACTTGCCTAAAGCAGATAATAAAAATGAGAAGCCAGGCCTCAGCGCCATGGATGAAATGGTCCAAGGGACACGGCCATACCCTTGCCAACATAAGGCTCCCGTCCTGCTGAGGAAGAGAACCGGATGAGCAGCTGCTCATCGTTTTTTCATCCCTCCCTCTGGTGGACTGCAAGACGATGACAAATCTGGACTGTAAAACAAGAGAGGAGCCCTGGCTGGTGTAGCTCAGTGGATTGAGCATGGGCCTGTGAATCACACGATCGCGGTTCGATTCCCAGTCAGGACACATGCTTGGGTTCCAGGCCAATTCCCAGCAGGGGACTCATGAAAGGCAATCAGACATTGATATTTCTCTCCTCTATCCTTCCCTTCTCCTCTAGAGATAAATTAATAAAATCTTAAAAAAATTTTAAAAAGAAGAGAGGAGACAGTGTGGCTGTGACTGACACACTGCGGAGTGCTCTCAACCTCTGGCCCAAACCCTGCCAGCTCAAGTTTTGGAACTAAAACAGAGATTTGGTAGGGCCTTTGGGACCTCTGCCGATGCAGTGCTAACTCTGCCTGGGTTCTCGGATGCAGAGGAGCTGAAGCTTGGGTGGTGCGAGCTGATGCGACAACCTAGTGACTAGAACGAGGGAATGAGGGCCTCATCCAGCATCTGGGAAAGAAGTCACATCCAGTGGAACACACAAAAGGGTCCCAGACTATCTTCATGCTGGCCTTCGAGGGGGACAGGAGAGTGAGGGTCGTGAAGTCAGTCAGAAAAGCCTGAGGAAGACGTGTCCAGGGGAGAAAAATACATGTACTGCTACTTTGTGAACAAATGTATGTCACTGTCACCATTTCTGATTGGGAAGCCATCCTCGTCATGGAATACAAATGCTTCTAATGAGAGTGGATACTATGATTTAAAATCTCTTTTACTTGATTGAGTGCCATGAGGCACCTGGATAGGCGCAGGTAGGCTTTCCAGGAAGCCTAATGAAACAGGAAAAGAGCGCTTTCCTGGGGTGACGGGAGGCCAGGCTCCGAGCAGGATGAGGGAACATGTGAGAATCGCCAGCAGGAGGTGCGACCCAAGACTTCAAGAACGAGAATGTGTAATATGTGATTTTCAGTGGTTGCTTGATGCCTGCTGACTCTCTTGCTACCAAGATAACTATAAATTCTATTCCATACACTTAAATGGGGTTATAAATGAAAAGGTGCTCTCCCGTCTCAGGGGTAGGATAAAATAAAGGAACACACTTAAACCAGGAGGAAAAAGAAATCTCCTGGAATGAGCTACTGGTACCACAGCAGGCCTTGCCTTTTCAAAATTTTGAAAACATTGATCTTGGTGTTTCATTTCTACAAGAAACACAACCGGAACCTGACCAAAGCACACCTAATGCAAAAGGACTCCTCCATCACAGATATTTGGCCCGTTGCATTTAACTTCAAGAATGACCTTAACAGTCTTCATTAAAAAGGTGACAAACAGGACTAGTTTTAAGTTTTAAGAAGAAAATCAAGACACAACAAAAAGAGAGAAAGCATTCTGATACACTTAAAATTCTATGAAAGTACAGACTATAATTCTTAAACGTAGTTGTATGTGTGTGTTCAATCACTTGGAGGACTTACATCTGAAATCAACTGCACTTTTTTTGTGGGAAGGGAATGAGCAGAAAAGTTGCTTTTTATTTTATTGTAGTCCAGCACTACATAGTTGTGCAATTATCTTTTTTTTAAGTTACTGAAAGATAGTTTCGATTTCTAATCAGACCTGGTCACAGGATCTTAAATTGATGAGTCACTCTGTAGAACTCAAAGTCCGATTAAAGACTTGATACACGATATTCGTATTTTCTTCTAGATGTTTATCCAGCATCTTTCAAAGTGTTTTTGAACACTAAATAATTGATGAGTGAGAGAAGGGAGATGAGAGGGAGTGAGGGAAGAGCAACTGAATGTGCCACCTCAGAAAATGGGCTGAAATATTGATAAGACTCAGTAATTACATCTAACAATTTGTACTGCTTAATGGAGGAAATGTGAGATCTTTCTCCCTCCAGGAAGCAGTTATTTCATTTACATTTACTTCTTTTTTTTTATTTTATTCTTCTTTATCCTATTACAGTTGTCCCAATTTCCTCCCTTTGCCCTCCTCTGTCCAGCCCCACCCCCGCTCCCATAGACCATCCACACCCTGGTGTTCATGTCCATGGGTCATTCATACATGCCCTTTGACTAATCCTTTTCCCTTCTTTCCACTATTCCCTCCTCCCCCTTCCTTTCTAGTCACTGTCAGTCTGTTCCCTGTTTCCATGCCTCTGGTTCTGATTTGTTCATTAGTTTATTTTGTTCATTAGATTCCTCTTATGAGTGATATCCTATGGTATTCATCTTCCACTGACTGGCTTATTTCCCATAATGCTCTCCAGTTCCATTCATGCTGTTGCAAAGGGTAGGAATTCCTTCTTCTTTCTTTCTACTGCATAATATTTCATTGTATACATGTATCGCAGTTTTTTGACCCACTCATTTACTGGTGGGCTTAGGCTGTTCCCAGCACTTGGCTATTGTAAATAATGCTGCTATAAACATTGGGGTGCACAAGTTCTTCAGATTTGGTGCTCAGGGTATATTCCTGGCAGTGGAATCCCTGGATCATAAGGTGATTCCACTTTTCAGTTTTTGAGGAAATTCCATACTTTTTTTTCACAGTGACTACACCAGTCTGCACTCTCACCAACAGTGCACTAGGGTTCTGTTTACTCCACATCCTGGCCAGCACTTGTTCTTTGCTGATTTATTAGTGATGGCCATTCGGACAGGTGTGAGGTGATATCTCATTGTGGTTTTAATTGGCATCTGCTTGATGGCTAGTGATGTTGAGCATCCTTTCATATGTCTATGAGTGCTCTGTATGTCCTCCCTGGAGAGGTATCTATTCAGGTCCTCTGCCCATGTTTTTGCTGGATTGTTTGTCTTCCTAGTATTGAGTCATGTGAGTTCTTTATATATTTTGGAGATTAAACCTTTGTCTGATGTATCATTGGCAAGTCTATTCTCCCACACTATAGTTGCTTCCCTTTTCATTTTGATGATGTTTTCTTTAGCCATGTGGAAGCTTTTTAACTTGATGTAGTCCCATTTGTTTATTTTTTCCTTTATTTCCCTTGCCCTAGAAGATATATTGTCAAAAATATTGCTACATGGGCTCTAGCTGATGTGGTTCAGTGGATTTAGTACCAGCCTGTGAACCAAAGGGTCCCCAGTTCAATTCCCAGTCAGGGAACATGCCTAGGTTGCAGGTAAGGTCCCCAGCAGGGGGCATACAAGAGGCAACCACACATTGATATTTCTCTTCCTCTCTTTCTCCCTTCCTCCCTCTCTCTGAAAATAAAAAAATCTTTAAAAATATAAAGTTTAAAAACTATTGCTATGTGGGATATCTGAAATTTTATTACCAGTTTTCCTCTGGGACTTTTTGGTATAATGACTTATACTTATATATTTTATGCATTTTGAGCTTATTCTGGTGTATGATGTAAGTTGGTATATGATCTAAGGCTAGTTTCATTCTTTTGCATGTACCATTCCAGTTATCCCAACACCATATTGAAGGGGCTATTTTTACTCCATTGAGTATTTGTGCCCATTTACTCCATTGAATGCTTTGTCAAATATTCATTGACCATAGACACCTGGGTATATTTCTGGGCTGTCTATTCTGTTCCATGGATCTATGTGTCTGTTTTTATGCCAGTATCAGACTGTCTTGATTACAGTGACCTTGTACTATAATTAGATATCAGTATGTCACAATATATTATATTGCAATACCTCCAACTTTGTTTTTCTTTCTCAAGATTACTATGGCTATTCAGGGTCTTTTTGGTTCCATATAAATTTTTGAAGTGTTTGTTATATAGATCTGTGAAATACATCATTGGTGTTTTAATAGACACTGTGTTGAATCTATAGATTGCTGTGGGTAGTATGAACATTTTATTGATGTTAATTCTTTAAATCCATGAACAGGGTATATGCTTCCATTTATTTTTACCTTCCTCAATTTCTTTCTTTAGTGTTCTGTAGTTTTCCAAGTACAGGTCTTTTATCACCTTGGTTAAGTTTATTCTTAGGTTCTTTTTGTTGTTGTTGTTGCTAAAGCAAATGGGATTTTTTTTCTTGGTTTCTCTTTCTGGTAGTTCATTGTCAGTGTACCAAAATGCCATCAATTTCTGAATATTGACTTTGTATCCTGCTACTTTGTTGAATTCACTTACTAGGTTGAGTAGTTTTTTGATAAAGCCTATATGGTTCCATGTCATCTGCAAGTAATTACAGTTTTACTTCCTCTTTTCCAATTTGGATGCCTTTTATTTCTTCTTCCAGTACTAGAACTTCCAGTACTGTGTTGAATGAGAGTAGTGAAAATAGACAGCCTTGTCTTGTTCCTGATCTTTAGAGAAATGTTTTTAGTTTTTGTGCATTGAGTTTGATGTTGGAGGTAGGTTTCTCATAAATGGCCTTTATTATGTTGAGGAATGCTCCCTCTATTCCCACTTTGCTGAGTGTTTTTATCCTGAATGGGTGCTGTACCTTGTCAAATGCTCTATCTTCGTCTATGGACATATCATGTGATTTTTGTCTTTCATTTTGTTTCTGTGGTGTATCACACTTAATGAGTTGTGAATATTGCACCATCCTTGCATCCCTGGAATAAATCACACTTGATCATGGTGTGTGATCTTTTTAATGTATTGTTGGATCCAGATTGCCAGTGTTTTGTTGATGATTTTCACATCTATGTTCATCAGAGACAATGGCCTGTAATTTTCTTTCTTTGTTGTGTCTTTACCTGGTTTGTGAATTAGGATAATACTGGCCTTGTAAAAAGAGTTTGAGAGTCTTCCCTCTCCTTTAATTTTTCTGGAATTTTTTGTGAAAGATTGGTTTTAGTTCTTTTTTGAATATTTGATAAAATTCTCCCATAAAGCCATCAGGTCCAGGGCTTTTGTGTGTCAGTGGTTTTTTGATTACTGCTTTTTAGCTAGTTGTTATTGGCCCATTCAGGTTTTTTTTGCTTCTTCCTGATTCAGTTTTGGAAAATTGGGTATTGCTAGAAATTTATCCATTTTGCCCAGGTTGTCCAATTTCTTGTCCTATAGTTGTTCATAGTAATATCTTACAATCCTTTGTATTTCTGTGGTATCAGCTGTTACTTCTCCTCTTTC
Organism: Sturnira hondurensis; assembly: GCF_014824575.4. Classification (NCBI taxonomy): domain Eukaryota; kingdom Metazoa; phylum Chordata; class Mammalia; order Chiroptera; family Phyllostomidae; genus Sturnira; species Sturnira hondurensis. The sequence goes on from NW_028091156.1 coordinate 12,113,371, forward strand.
ATTTCTGATTTATCTGGGTCCTCTCTCTATTTTTTTGATGAGTCTGGTTAATGATTTGCCCATTTTGTTTACCTTTACAAAGAACCAGCTGCTGGATTCATTGATCCTTTGAATTGTTTTTTAGTCTCTGTGTCATTTAGTTCTGCTCTGATCTTGATTATTTCCTTCCTTCTACATGCTTTTGGCTTTGTTTGTTGTTGTTCCTCTAATTCTTTTAGATATAAGGTTAGGTTGTTTATTTCAGATTTTTCTATCTTCCTTAGGTAGGCCTGTGTTGCTATGAACTTCCCTCTCAGAACTGCCTTCACTGTGTCCCATAGGTTTTGGGCTTTGGTGAGTTCATTTTCATTTGTCTCTGGATACTTTTTGATTTCTTCCTTGATCTCATTGTTAACCCATTCATTATTAAATAACCCATTATTCAGCTTCCAAGTATTTGAATCTTTTTGAGTTTACTGGTTTCTTTTAAAAAAATCTTTTCTTTTGAGGTAATTTTAAACTCACAGGAAGGACAAAGAAATGTTCAGGGATGTCTGTGTGCCCTTCACCCAGCCTCCCCCCGAGTCACAATGTGACATAACTCTAGTGTAACATTGGAAGCAGAAAACTGAGATCAGGGTAGTACCAAGAGTTCGAGCCATCTGATCCATGAAAATAAGAGCTATTCCTCGACTCTACTATTTCCAAATTTACTTCTTTATAGGACAGTAAAGACTCTTTATAGAACTTTTATAGAACCACAGAACCTCAAGGGGGAGGTGCTATATTTAAGTATTATAGAATTAAGAGGTTTAAGTGTTGCCTTTAGTAATTCCTACTATTTAGTCTGACTGGATATTTTGACAAGCTTATTCTGGTCCAAAGAGCTCCCTTTATGTGCAAATTTTATCACAACATTTATTATAATGCATCACAGTGGCGGAGTGACATGAAGCGCCAGGCAGTGCTTTAGGATCTTTTATATAAATCTTTTTAATGAATCTTGATATCAAAGTATAAAACTGATATGATTATTCTCATTTTATAATAGGAAGAATGAGAGTTCCTAAGATTAATTAACTCAAGGCTGGTAGGGATAAAAAGAGCAATATAAACACAGGTAAATCTGATTCAAAAGCTAGTATTCTTGGCTTTACTACCATCCTATAAAGAAAACGCTGAGATTCAGAGTGTTAAGCTATTTATCAAGGAGACACAGAGTGATATTGCAGGAATTTGAATGGGTTTTTAATTTGAGAAAATATGGAGTTCTTTTAGAATGTACAGTAGTCATCGGTTAAAAGCCAACACCTATCCTATAACATTTACTTCCGACCAAGATGGAAAACAGGACCAGAACCATTCCATCAATATTCCATGAATTCCCCAGGAGAGGCTGGCTGAGGCGGGGTGGGGGTAGGAGGCAGGGGATGGGTATTTCAGGCGAGAAAATTTTTGCTTTTATTAATTTACAAACATTTTTCTGAATAGAAAAAGAAGTTCCACTGAAACACAAACCGCCTTCAATTAATCCAAAAAGTATTTCCTAAAAGCTGGCTTTTATAAAAGCGCCCAATTTATTTTCTTCTATTACACTTCATTGTGTTTTGAAAGCAAAGCATTCTATTTTGTTGGCCTCTTATTTAAATTACACTACATGTGCATGTGAGTAGACAGGTAACAGTGGAACAATGGGTATTACAAATGTCTCCATTTTCACACTTCAGAAAAATTAAGTCTCTCTCATCAGAAAAATCTGTGGGAGAACCAATACTAACAGCAGTCCTTCAGAAAAGCTTCTCTTAAAAAGATGTATTATGTATTTCAAAAGTCAACAGGAATTTAATTAGGATCTACTGATTTATCTGTTTATGAACACTAGATTTAGAGGAAAGGAACCAAAGACCCCTACTCACCTTCCATTCCCACATATTCTTATTATCTTCTAACACAGCCTAGTGGTCACCAATAGGGTCTGAGTTTCTGCCTCTGCCATTTTCCAGCTTTGCTACCATTGGTCGGTCACTTAACTCCCTACATTTCAGCTTCTCCATCTAGAAGATGGAACACTGTAATACTTCCCATGGGAGATATGGAGTACTTAGAAGAATGTCCAGTAAAAAGGAATGTTACATAAATGGTCTTATGAAGAAGGTCAAGTCCGTAAACAGATTTCCACCCCGAGTTCTTAGTGCTGGAGGAAATGCTCTAGAGGCAGCTGCAGAGATCTGAGCTGCAGAGTCCAGTTTCCTTGATTCCCTGCATGCTTTTCTCCACTTATTTTCTTAAATTTTCACAGTATTTTAAACTTTGAAAAGTTTTAAAGAGAGGGTTAAATTAAGCATGGGCATTCTGGATTGAGGTATCTGTTGGACAGCTATGCACCATCATTCCATGGGAAGATGGGTGTATAACTTTAGAGTTCTGGAATGCGTCAAACAGATTTGTACCTCATCAATACATCACTAAAGTTCTTGAAATCTGAATAAGTAAACTAGAATGAGGTAAGCAGTGAAAATAGGAAATTACCAAAGAGAAACCCTTCATAAAATATAATTTTTAGGAGGAAATAAAAGAAGGGAAATCTGTAAAGGAGAACTTAGAAAAAATGGGCAGGACGTGAAGTAAAGGAGAATGATGTCATAGAAACCTAGAGGCAGAAGTTTCTAGAAAAAGAAGAAGCAGAGACCATTGTTCATTGTAGGTGACATGCTCCAGATGATCAGAAACTTTAAGATGAGGCTCTGTGGAGCAGTAAGACAAAAGAAAGTGCAGGAGATAGAAGAGTAAATAAGAGGCGAAAAGGGAAAACACAGACCTAAAGCGAACAGGAAAGATGCATGGAGGTGGGACATGGAGAAATGGGAAGGCCTGATGTAAAAGTGGGTCAGTGCACTCTTAGTAAGGATGTGGGCAGGGAGGACCGGCAGTCAGGGAGTGGGCTCTACAGGCTTGGTTAGCAGAAGCAAAGGGACCCTGATGGGCAAAGGCCCAGGCTTATAAGAGGATGCTCAAGGCAACTGGACACCAGAGTCAGCAAACTCAAGGAACTACTAAGGCAGGGTCTTGAACAGGTTGTTTACTATGGTAAAGGACTTGCAAAGGGTTACAGTGGAGTTGGAGATAAGGGGAAAGAGTGGACATTCGCACCCCTGCCCTCCATGAGTGAATCCCCAACATGCTGATGGAACACAGTGACAAGGAAAAATTATACTTCAAAAATACAGAGATGTAACAGTCGATGGGTCATAAAAACAGCACCACACCCTCAGCCCATGGACGTGGGGCAGATGTACAGGTGTGTGAGGAATGAGCCGCATTTACAGAGAAGATGGTAATGTTGCAGCTGGGTTCCTATGAAAAGAAGCAAATGGAGGAAACTCTCTTTGAAAAAAACTAAGGGTTTAAGGAAATTCATTTACCATGGTGCAGGAATTCCAGAAGGCTCTGGAGAAAGACGGGTTAGCAGGGAGGACAGATGAATGAACATATTCTCAGAAAATTTTATGACTAAACATTGCAGTGATTAGAAATACTGTCAAAAGAAAAAATCCTGTTTTTTCTAATCAAGATTTATTTTAATAGAAAATTAATAGGCTTTGCCAGACCAGGGAACTTGGGACTCAGAGTAAAATCGATCAGCTTTAAGAGTCCCAATGAAATTCTGAATAAAGTTCTGTCCAAGTACAAATGAAGTTTATGATTTATTACCATCTTGAATCCGGGAGTCTGCTTTATGTCCCAGACAAGACTCACAGTATCTCCTGTTTTGTGTTGTTTTGTTTTTGTAAGGGAGAGAGGTGTTTAGCAAAGGTCAACTCTGGGCACAGGGGCTGTTCCACTGTACCTGGGCCCCAGGGAGAATTCACTCACATGTTCTGCACAAAACAGGAATCAGTCTTCAGGCAAAGAGGCAGATCACTCAGCATTTGCCAAGATTTGTTATTTTCAAGCATGAGGACAATCGGATATAAAAGGAACTTAAAGGTCTTTACAGATTTCTTCTGCGTACATCTGATTTCTATTTTGATTTTTCAGGCCAGGCACCTTTATTTTAACAATGAATGCTAACAAATTTCCTTTGTCATTCTGCTTGCTCAAGTGAATGCAATGGATTGGCCAATTTAGTGGAAATAACGGAGGACTTACTATGGCCAAGAGGAGGCTGACTAATTCAAAATAATGCTATCCAATGATGACAAAGTGAATTTGATAAATTGTGAACAGCAGAACAACAAAGGGAATGGAATTATTTTGGAACGGTTATTTTCTTTTTTAAAATAAAAACAAAAAGTCTTTCATTCACTCATCCATTCGATTTGCCAATTCAATTCCCCGGACGTTGTCTTCAAAGTTCCCAGACTGAGAACAGAATAGCTTATCTACAGGTTGAGAACTTGTAATTCGTGATGCACTTCATACTTTCAGCTACTTTAGTGTTTATACCTGCCGACAATATTTTCATAGGGAGAATAAACACTGATAACACCTCTTGCAGTTCTAGATAATGGGGCCTTTCTGCACTACTTTAAATAAGTACATACCCCCATTTATCTTCATATCTTTAGTATATTCAGAATGACATCATCTTTTTCAATAATATCTAAACACATGTCAATCCAGAGATACCTATTTTAAGTGCACATAAATCTCAACTCCATTGAATTCTTCACTAGAGAAAGAGGAGATTAATCAAGTCTTCAATTCTCTTCTTGCTACTGGACTTTCTACTTTGTAAGCTTATTTAAAGCCCCATGGAATTTTTAAACCACTGATTTAAAATATGAAAGCTATGAGCAATATTATCAGGGTTTATGCCTGTGGACTAACAATCAAGACTTCCCTTGTTGCTAGAAGGAAAACACTCACATACATCAGCATTCTTTTCCGTTACCACTAATGACGGTAACTGATTCGATGCTGTGTCGCTTTCTTAGCCCGCTGTTGGGAAAACCAACATCCAATTGCCTTTTCTCTTGTGAAACGTAAGTCATCAGTAAGACAAGTAGGGAGAAACATACACTAAAATTAAAATTGAGCAAAAACTATTTTAAAGCCCTAGGTGGTACAATTTATCATTTCTTCCACTATATCTTCCTATTAGAAACTACATATTCTTTAGGAGTTCTTCTCTTGATGTTAGCTGCAGTATTTAACAGTGTTCCTAGGAGAACACAAGTCTCGTTTTCTGTAAATAATAAAAGAATCCTTCATCCTGGAGCTTGACTTTCTAAAGCACAATCACCATAAAACTGTTAAAATAGATTCAGGGCTTATGAAACAAAAAACAGCAATAAATTTGCTATCAAGATACTACTTTTCTCAAAGCTGCTAAGACAAATGATGATGCTAAGTGAAATAAATCAGAGAAAGACAAATACCATGTGATTTCACTTATTTGTCGATTCCAAAAACAAACAAATAGGCCTGTAGATACAGAGGCCAAAAATGATGATTTCCAGAGAGAAGAGAGGAAAGGGTGGAAAAACAAAGAAACAAGTAAAAATATTCTAGGCATTGAAAAAATCAGATGAAACTTTATGAACTGGCCTATCATATATTTAAATGTGTTTTCAAAAATGATTTTTCTAAATCATAACCAAAAGTCAAATAACATATAGATGACTTCTAAAGATTGACTAGAAAGCCTAAAATTTCTAACATACTACCCATAAAATAACAACAAATACCACCACCATTAGCAGTAATGATAACCCAGAGGAGAGCTAACGACCTCTGAAGACGATCTCACTTCCCAATGGCAGTAAGACTATTGTCCTCTTTCTGCAGATAAGAGCAGGAGAACTACAGAGATTAAATAGCTGCCCAAGACTGTGTTGTTTCAATGCTGAAGAGCAGCAAACCAAGCAGTAGGAGTCTCTGTTGAGTTTGTACCCCACAAACTAGACGACATTGACTTTGAAAGTGCATGACCTTTCCCTCACAATTATTTAATTACATAGCATAATGCCACAAGTCACCAAGTATTATCATTTATTAACGTTCTATGTCATTCTTAAGATTGCTAAGTATCGTGTTTTCATTTCCAAGCCCTAATTTAGGTGGATGCTTCAAACTTAGCTCTGTAGGCTTTAATTACAGTAATTTATAGACACATGTTTATGTAAGTGTTCAATAGAGAAAAAGTGTTTTTATTTTCACTGCAATTCGAATCTACCATTTTAATTTATTTTTTTTAAAGAACCACAAATAACCCATAGAGTATGTAGCACCAGCTCTGATAGTTGCTTTTCGACTATCCAATGGCCTAGTTAAGTGGAACATGATGAAAAAAATAAAATAAACATCCACTAGAAAATGAAGACTGCTCAGTTTACCTCATTGCGACATCCTGACATGCTCCCAACGAATTCATTCCAGAGAAAAATTGAATGGAATTAAATTTCACGAATAACAAAAATGAGTACACTAAAAAACAGCACCTTTTTTGGATGTTTTGCAAGGCATATTAATGAGAAACCAGAAATTTGCACCCTAGAATTTGTACCAAATGAGTGATGTGGAATTCCAGTGAAAGATCACAATGAACAGTAACACAGATTGGTCCTTTTTTCCTGTTTCCTCTCATTTTACAGTATCAGTATTCTTCACCCCCATCCATCCTCAAGTTCGTTTATGACATTGCCCAAGTTTTTATTGGATTTTGTTGCCATTTTCACTATCGCTGCTCCACCTCTTATAGCTCATTAAAATAGCTGAATGAATCTTTTTTCTTTTCTTCCTCTGTGGGGAAGGGATACCTGCCAATTTTATTTTAATATTTTTTAGCTTAGTGAATTTCCCCACTCCATCTTCCAGACTACACCACACGGTTCTGAAATAATCCCACGAATGCTTCAACCTTGGTCATGAGACTCCCATATTCAAATCTTTGAACAGTTCCCCACAGTCCACAGGACAACAGTAATCAAACTCCTGAACGTGGCAATAAAAGTTCTCCACCCCACCAGCTGCTAATATCCATTACTGATGCCCCTGTATCCAATGCCGTTTCTAATTTAGTCTCTTTTCTGCACTTTCCCCTCAATCTTGCCCTATGGATTACACCCTGTGCTAGCCATTACCACTTTAGTGCTAACACACGAATCCTAGTATGTCAAATTTCTGTCTTTCTAGAATTCCCCAAGGTTCTGTGCCTTGGACCATGTTCTAACTTACATAAGTCACTTTGTACGTCTAGGTCTCCACCACAACGTAAGCTCAGGGACAGTGTCCACCGTATCATTGAGGTTCCTCTCGTGCCGCATCCTGCCTCCTAGGGTAGCAGGAATAAGTTCAATTCGAAGAAAACTTGGGCTGCACAGAGAGGCTTCCCCTCCCTGTGTTATAGGGGTCTAGTAAAAGGAGACATTACTTGGACGATGCGGTAGGAAGAATAGAATCAGCAAGTCAGAGAAACTTTATAATGAACATTATAATTAGCCTATTTAAAGCACAGACTTAATCATCTATGTCCGAAAGTGACTAGAGTCTCTCGCCCTCCTACCTGCCAGGTGGTAATATGCTGCAAATGCACAAAGATGTATTAAGAGCTTCTTCCTAGTATTTCAGAGGGATGGTAAACCAAACGGGGCCACTCATTGCAACAAAAACAAACAGGTAAAGATCTGACCTGGTAAACAGAATAATAACAGGAATGCACATGTCTTAGAATAACATGCTTCTTCTATTCAAAGACTTTGGAACACGTGTAAATGACAGGCATTGATAGATTTTATATATTATTTCTTCCTCAAGAAAATCATTCTATTTCTCCTAAACACTGCCAAATTAGACATTCTACCCTGTTCCTCATTAAGAGAACAATTTTACAGGAACTGAGACAAAAAAATGTAATTCCTTCTGTGGGTCCAGTGACATCAGCACTGAGACCGCTGCCTGTCGGTGCCTGAGCTGGGTGGGGAAGGTCTCTGGTGAGACCCCCACACGTCCCTCAGCCAGGGCACTACTGGCCGTCCAGCGGTTGATGGCTATCCCCAAACAGCTGCCTGTGTAGATTTCAGAATGGACTCTGAGTTATTGGAACTGTCACCAGACAGGTTGTGGACCGACACACCCACGGCTTGGCCACATCTGAAGGAAAGCTCATGTGACTGTTAGACAAGATGTGGGAACGGCATTTCCAAGTCAAGATATTTAACCACCATAACAGGGGCTAGAATGAGCTTTAAAAAATGACCTTGTTTCCTTGGGAGGAAAGGTCTCAAATTGAAATGACCCGTTATTTTTGTCATCATCTTGTATGCATGTGATCCACATATATATATATTCATAGCTGGGACTTTTTTTACTTTCAAAATGTCTTCTTTATATTACAGAAATAAATTCCTGGAGGCTCCATACAAACCACTTGTATTAAAAAATGTAAGAGGATGTAAAATGAACCTAAGACATGGCTTTTTCCCTGGAGTAGTTTATGTTATACCTAAAAGAGCGTGTGATTATAAAATATAGCAATAAGTAGAGTATATGGATTTCAAAGATTTCATTAGTCCGTCTGGCTCTGTGTCCAGTTTCAGGCCCAGCCATGAAGGAGAGGGGGACAGGGAGGAGACAGCCACATGACACCCTCACATCATGGCACCATTAATAGAAGCCAAGGTTATGAAGCGGATATCAGTATGTGAGGTCAGGGCTGATTACATTCCAAAAAGCAGTTTAGAAGGAATTAATGAAGGAGCCAATTAATGAACAGCACTGAAGACTGAGCTAAGCAGTTTCAATGTCACACTGTAACCATTAGTGACATTGCGTGGGTTCGAAAGCCATGTTTGAGGAGACGATAATGAAAGTGCATCGGGTGAACGCAGCTTGGGTCAGCCATGGAAGATTATTACAGATGGAATGCACAGAACGGACTTGGGACGCAGAGGCATGTTAGTGAGCGCTGCAGTGATTTAAGGAAGAAGTGAAATCCTACTGAAATAGAATACAGAAAGATTAAAAAGTCATTAAGAGCCCTGGCTGATGTGGCTTGGTGGATTGAGTGCTGGCCTGCAAGCCAAAAAGTCTCAGGTTCAATCCCCAGTCAGGGTATGTGCCTGGGTTTGGGGCCAGGTCCCCAGTTGGGGGCATGTGAGAGCTAAGTGATTCACATTTCTCTCACATATTGATGTTTCTCTCCCTCCCTACCCCTCTCTAACAATAAATAAATAAAATATTTTTTAAAATATTAGGAAAGCAAGCTGAAAAAAGCAGTACAAAACTACTGTTAATTTTTAAAAAGGAGAATTTGGAAGGATTCTAGTGGTATCGGTGGTGGTAGGGGATTTGAAAAGATGTTCTTGTTCAAGGCTATTTGTCTCATATCAATTACTTAGCGACCAGAAGTCTGCAATAGTATAGCACTTAATGCATTGAATATATCACTATGTATATAGAAGTATATAGGGCTACATACATAATTAAATCCAGGATGCTTACAGTCTTAATAGACTGTTAAATTGTATGAAATTTACTTTTGCCATCTGTGGGGAAAGAAAATAAGTGAATTAACCTAGTATCAGCGAGGAGGTGAGCATACTCACAAGGAGGTGTGTGTTGGGGTAGATCCCTGTAGGTCATGCACAAAGACACAGCTGTCTTAGCCTCCATCGACTGTATTTATACATCAGGTTCACAACAGACTCACACTCTAAATGTTTTCATTATTAATTTTTAGTCAAAGTCACCTACATAATTTTTAAGGAAGTTTACGTGAAAGTCCTAATCCACCCGTAACCTCAGGTATGCCTTTTTTTGTTTGAGATATTCTGAAGTACAGTGTGTGTGTCCCATGGATCTACCTGGAGGCATGTTAGTGAAGAATTCTTTCTAGTTTTCTCAGCACCTGGCAGTGTTGGTTGTGAACGTCTTCAGAAACCTGCCATGATTTATGACAGGACAGTGGGGGAACACACTGTACATGAATGGTTGGTCCATGGGAGCAACATCCTTTCCAATCAAGTGCCAAGGGAAGCTGAATTTCTCCTGAATGACCAGTTTCTTTCTCATCTTTGCAACTGGCTGAGTGTTCTCTGCTCTGGCTCACTCCGTGGCCCATTTTGGTGACTCAGGTGGAGCTCCCGGAACCCACAGTGGGTGCTGCCATCTCTACACCTCATGTAGTTCCCCCGCCAGTACCTTTGGTTCTGCTGTGTTTGCTACTTATGTCTTTATGTCATGCTGTCACCCCCATTTCTGTGAACCACTGCAAACCTTCTTTGCCACAGGGCAGACATTCTAACAGGTAGGGCTGTTAGAGTCCTCAAACTCTTGGTCGAGTTACTTCACATTACCACGTTTCAATCTCATAATATCTCTCCAAGAGAGTTTTCATTAGCACCAGTCCCATAGCTGAGAAAAAAGAATTTCACACAGGTTCAAACACCTTAGGGAAATAAAAGTGGGAATCCCTAAAGTTTTACTAAGAAACATGAGGGAAAAAACCAGCTATATTGGAAGAAAGATAATTGTTGTGTGTTAACTGTAGTCACCAAGAGCTAGTGGAATGGATGACTCTGGCCAAAGCTTCATTTGAAGAATCTTGGTAAGTTACTTGTAGGATCTTATACAAGGATCCTTTGATTCCAAAGGAATCAAAGTGTAAGTAGGTGTAAGTAGGTAGGTAGGTAGGTACATAGATACATAGACAGATACAGAAATACATAGATAGGTAGGTCGATAAAATCTCTGCTTTAGTTGTTTTACTGATTTCCTATTTCAATTCACTCACTCCAAAATGTCAGAAGCATAATACTCCACATCTAGAGGGGAAAAATCATTTTCTCCCCTCAAAATCTTACCAACTCCCAAACTCCATGCCTGTCCCTTTGAGTTGTCACTGTCACACCAGCCGAGAGGGAGGCAGAGGCCCTGTGACTTCCCTACCTCCAAAAGCATTCCCGCCAGGTGGCCTCTTATTCCTTTTGTTCTCGAACAGCAGCCAGTCCCGTTTGTCTGTGTTATAAACGCTGTTGGTAGGCACAGTAATTAGATTCTGGGTCTACCTATTTAATTATGTTACCTGGAACGAGTTACATATTTCTGTAACTCGGGTCATTCATCTGTAAAAAGAGAGAAATAACAGAATTCCTCAGAGCTGGTATGCAGATGCAATGAAACAATACACACCACGTGTCTGGAGCAATGTGCGGCACGTATTAAGCTCTTGGCGAAGGTTCGCTGGATTTAAGATAAGTACCTGTTGTCTTTCGCCTTACCTTGTGTATGTTCCATAGAAATGGGTAAAACGGCCTATGTCCTCACCACAGGGTGTGGCAGTGACTCAGGTCGTTGCCGTCACTCTCAGTGGGACTTGTCCAGCTCACTGATCACCCTAAATCCTGGGAGACCATGAGGCATTTCCACTGTGACAGACCTGAGACAGCAGGCTGTCCATTATGAAGCCACGCATCTGGTCCCATTGTTAACACCTGGCTGTTTGCAATATGTGCACAGTCCACAGGTTTTCCCACAGGGGGTTTCAGGGGGTTGAAGTGCGGTAATCCACCTTTATCCTCGTTCACACGCTGATTTACAAGATGAGCTCAGCGTGCCTGCTAATAACAATTCATCACCATGATTCTCAGCAAAGTCCTGCATTGGGAAGTTGAGAACAAGCAACCCCTATTTCTTTTTTAATGAAATTTTAAACGTCTTCTTTATTTATTTTTAGAGAAGGGAAGGGAGGAAGAAAAAGAGAGAAAGGAACATCAGTGCGTGGTTGCCTCTCACGCACCCCCAACTGGGACCCAGCCCACAACCCAGGCATGTGCCCTAGACCAATAATTGAACCGGTGACCCCCGGTTCGATTTTATTTCCTACATGCACTGCTTTGGGGCCTTGTATACAACATCCATTTCTTACACATATTTACATAGTGTGAAAATTGGAAACTATGCAACTCTGAGTTCAGGGAATGTGCACACAGAAGGGGCAGACTTTCTAGAAAGTCATGGCATAATCGCTGGCGCGTTGAGGGGACCACAGCACGGTTCCAAAGACAGGCCCAGGTAAGACTCTGCACATGAGGGGCCCGAAGATTGGGGGACTAGCTGCCAACCACTGTCCTTAAACACCAGCCATGCTTGACAGTATGAGTTCACTTCTATTTTCTTGCAATGCTTCCATTTGTTAAAAAAAATGCAGATAAATATGATTGATCCAAGACACTATCGTGGAAAAAAATCTTCCTGTCTGCAGTCTTGCTTTTATGTGGGTCCTCTTCTCCCCCAAACCAGGCCTGTTTCACCCCTGTTCCTTTCAGACAATGAGAGCTTTCCAGCCTCTAGCCTGAATCTTCCCTTCCCAACTCTCAACCCACCTCTACTTCCCACCAGAGGAGACAAATAAATCTCATATGGCTGGTCCTCTGAACTAGCTGACATGGGAGATTTATTTTTTCAAGTATGTGCAGTGGTTCTTCCTTCCCTTGAAATTGCACTTTACATCTTAGATTCCGTTTAAGAGCTTCTTCCAGCTGTATCTAATTATTGAGGAGTCAAGGTCAAAAATTTCGAATCCTCTCTTCTCCTCCCAGATGGTCAGATACGAAGGATCTGATGACATTTTCACTGTGTTCTCTTGCCTTCAAGGAGGCTGGGTTTTTTATTTATGTACAGCAAGCAATCAAACATCTCCGTGGCTCAGGGTCACCCGAAACCCAGATGCCGGGCCAAGTTAGGAGGCCAAACATCACGAACAAAGCTTTGAAGTGGAGGATGGTCAGAGGGGCTGGCCTGCAGGGCTTCCAAGGCAGTGTGGCACTAGTTCTGAATCACATGAGTGTGCAACTAAGAAAACATTGGTGACATAACACACAGTGTTGGGAAAGCTGTAAATACGCAAGACTGTTTTGGGCAATGGAAAACTGACAGTGAGGTTCGGCTGAGAAAGTCAAGCTCATGGTCGCAGCATGTGGCAAACTTCTTGGTTGTCTCTACAAATTAGAATGAAGCCCCAATAATCATGATTGACAAATAGATATTAGGTATAAATATTTAATATGGATAATATCAAGTGTTAGATAGATTGACAGTATTTTACATTTCATTTATTTTTTTAAGATTTTATTTATTTATCTTTAGAGGGGAAGGGAAGGAGAGAAGGAGAGAAATATCAATGTATGGTTGCCTCTTGTGAGTCCCCTCCAGGGAAGTGGCCTGCAACCTAGGCATGTGCCCTGACTGGAAATCGAACTTCGATCGTTTGGTTCGCAGGCCCGCGCTCAATCCACTGAGCCACACCAGCCAGGGCTAGTATTTTACGTTTCATTTAACTGGAAGAGTAAAATATGTACCTATATTCGGTCTTTATCATTTGTTTGCTTATAAAGTTTGGCCATTTGCTTACAATTTTAAGAACCTTACACGACACTACCACTTGTACCTGAAAAGAGTTTTGGGCCCTGCTCACCAGCCTTCCTGACCCAGGCCAATCCATGCGAGAAGGGCCTCCAGCCCCCTGCCCTCACTTGTACCCCACAGTGTGCAGCCCCCTGACCATTTTTGGGTTTATACTGAAGATGAGATTTGGGGCAATGTTCCAAGGGTAGTCCTTCCTTCCCATCCCATTTTCTTACATTGCAACTTGATTGTTGTCTGGTCATTGAGATCCTTGAGAACAAAATAATTGTTTTTTTTTTTTTCCATGGCCCATAAAAAAAATCCTCTATCTAGTACAGGATTGTCAGAGACTTAAAGTAACTGTCTTTCTGGATCATTGCCTATTGCTTTGCTTATTTTTATAGAGAAATTTTTTTAATTGGCAATTTAATACTCAGGGAGAGCATTAGTTAAAAAACATCTTGATTGAAGGTATGCGATAAATATTGCACAGAAGAGGCCACATCAGTTTAATTTCAAACTATAAATATATAAAGCAACTGGGTAAATTTGACTGGGGAAAAAATACTGCTTTTTGCTTCATTTACTAAAGGTAACTTAGACAACAGAAGTCAACACTGATAACTCATAAATACACTAATAAAAACTAATGAACCACCAATGACAAAATGATTTATGGACATATAAAACGTGGTAATAAACAAGAACATGATTTGAAAAAGCCAATAAAAACATCGCATTCACCATTAACAACAGCGAAGAGGAAAAATCGTGGTCTGGCTGCAGGTACATGTTCAACTCAATACACTGTTAGTCTCATTGCTTTTTGCACTGATAATGAGCACCAAGCTGTGAGTATTTAGCCTTCACTTGTATTACTTCTGATTCTACGTTTCAAATCTATTTTTGTAGAAGTTGAATTACATTTGTAAGAGAGAAGAGATCAAGGATGCTGATTTTAATAAAATGAGTTAGCTAAAATCATTTTTTGGTTACCCATGTGGAAAGGTGTTTTTATATCCATCCTCAAGACTACTTTAAGCTGATATGGAAAAACTGTTGAGTAGAAAGCTTAATCTAAAATGTCAAATACCTTATGTGGAAAATTAAATTACTACATTTCAACCTCCCTTACCCAAGACATATTATATGTAGATGTACTTTGAAAAGTTAAAAGTGTTTTATTCACACAAGAGCTTTTGCTAATGCATAACCATATTCAGAAAGTGGGTATATGAGAATGAGTAAATGGAATTGAACTTTAAAAGCAAACTCTTAAGTAACTTGAAAAGCTATATTTCAGTTTTATTTATAAGAGCCAGTGAAGATATTTTTACATTAGATACTAAAATTTGAGTTCTTGATAACTATTACATAATCCAAAGGTAGGTAATTTTTTGCCTTATTTGTGGAGATTTTCTTTAATATAATAGCTAGTACTAAGAAACACAGCTTGTCTAGGTTCTCCCTCTAACAATAAATGCTCAAATCTTTTTTTCTAGAGATTGCACATGCATGGTTGAATTTATGATATAATTAAACAGTAAAAATAATGCTTCACTCTTTTCTGACCTGACCTTAAAACTTAAAATAAGTCATTTACATTAAGTGGCTACTTTTCAAAAGAATATGTAATTTATTAAGGCTGATAAAATTGGTAAACCATATAAATGTGCCATGTGCCGATCTTAAACCTATTCCTTCAATTTAATTTAATTTTATAAATATCACTGCGTTGTAAGAAATCTAAAATTACACATACTCCAAAAACTATCTGAACATGTCCCCTATTTTATAAATATCCCTTAAGCCATTAATTGATTGGATTGTACTCTGTTCAAATCCTGTTATGTTTTCAGTTACTGCAATGCATTACATGACTTGCTTGCATTGCTTCTAAACGCAACCTATAAAATAGGAAAGATATAGTTGAAATGAATGGAGTTGAAATGACTGAACACATACTTGAAAACTAAAATGGTGTTAATTAAGTAAATGGCCTACTTCTACACAACTGCCACCGAGAACTGTCCATTAACAGCAATTTATCCACCATTGTGGTAATTCAGCCGCCTCAAGTACATCATGTCCCAAACTTCAAAATGTCTAAGGCTCCATGGTGGACATGGAAGGCTTTGCTCTAACTGTCTGAGGGCATTTCAAACCTGACAGTTGCCATCTTTGGCTTCAGGAGACTGTTCTAAACCTTTATGGTTTTATGAATCTTAGAAAGATTAAAACAGATAGCTGTCGCCCTAGGGGCACCCAGAGCACAGGCTCATGGGATTCCAACACAACAGCCATTCTATGGATTGTAGTACAGCTTCCTTAGACAACCAGTTCTGTGCAGCTTCTGGTCAGTCAGCGCCAACCACGGAGCAACTTTGGAGGAACCAACTGTTTTAAATGTTACATTCAAAATATACTGAACACTTTGACCCATTGCTAATGTATTTCAAGCAAACACTCATTATCCAATTTATGATAGTGCATGATCTTTTGGACAGTTTTAAAATGTAAATTTTGCAAGCCATCCCCATAACAAAATACCATCAGTATTCTAGGGGGAAGTGCCCCTGTAATTATCTGTGTGAACACCTCCTGAGCAGACACTGTCTCATAGTCTTTCTTACATGGTTTTCAGAACCTAACTCAGTAATTTAAGCCCTGCAATGCAGCATACACTCAGATATTAGCTGAAGGGATAAACGACCACTAAGGAAATATTACGTGAACCATTTGAATTAGATTTGTGTGTTTTATTAAGGATACTGAAAAAATAAACATGCATCGCATATACCGCAGACATATGCATTATCTCTAAGGCATAAGCATTATTGTCATTTAGCAACTCTCAAATTTATTCCATGGGTCCCTGAACTAGCGTCACTCGTGTGCTAAGTTACCTGCACACTATGTCTGTTCCCGTGTCCTACACAGAAACAGGTATCAGATGCACATGAAGGGTAGGTAATTCAGTAAGGATGGCACTGACATATTACATACGCGTGCTGTATTTCATAGAGTATAGCTCTATTACATCTACATTATATATTGCCACACCCACTTCACAAAGGATATACATTCTGAGGAATGCGTCATTAGGCAGTTTTCTCATGTGAACATCACAGAGTGCACTTACACAAACCTAGAGGGTCTAGCCTACTGCACACCTAGGCTGTATGGCACAGCCTGGGGATCCTGGGCTGCACACCCATGCAGCAAGTCACTGCACAAATGACGTGAGACTGGACCAAGCCCCAGGGAAACTGATGCCCTGTAGGGACTCGGCACTCCCGACATACAGGAGGCCACTCCTGGCAGACCCCGGCAGACCTTCATAGCCAATTATTTTAAGTAGAAAGAGGACCCCCTAAAATAACGATCAAAAGTACAGGGTAGCAAATACACACGCCAGTAACAGTCATTTATTGCCATTATCAAGCATCATGAGCTACACCTGTTTGCAAATGTGTTGCACTTTCCCCCGGGGGCAGCACAGTGGGTGCATTTACACCAGCGTTCCCGCAAACACAGGAGACACACACTGTGCTGGGGTGTTCTGACAGCTACAGCGTCGCTACAACATCCCTGGGTGAAAGGATTCTTCCACTCCATTATATAATCTCATGAGTCCACTGTAGGTGTGCAGACTGTAGTTGACCAAAATGCTATTATTCACCACATAACTGTACCCATACCTGTACATGTCTGTGTACAGGTATGGGTACAGTTGTCTGTGTGTGTTTCCCTACCAAGAGGTGGTGCAAATGAAACTTCAGTGAACTATCGACACAAGGTTAGTTCACAAAGGGTCTCAGGTGTGGAGTACACACTTCCTGGGTCCTGAGAAGCCACCAAAGTTTGCTCTTTAACAGCACCCCTCCCACATTACTCAAAGGCCTCCCCCATTTCCCATGCCAGTCACCCATGTCCTACTGAGACTGGTTGGAAAATCCTTAACATGGAAAGCAAGATAGAGAGGTGTGCTTTCCTGGCATCTCTTCCACCATCATCTCCAGGACATGACTCTGAAGACCACGCCACCTGGGTTCAGATTCTCCCAGGAGCAGATCTTGCAAGGATAGGTAAGTAAGTGTGTTTGGGAAATGATCCAGAAAACACCAACAGGGGAACTACAGAAAGGAAGCCAAGAAAGTTTACAGTATCAGCCAGTTACCACTGTGGGCAGGCAGAGCTCAGCCCTGCACGTGCAGAATGCACCTCTGCGTTATGCCAGCTCAGGGGAAAGGAAGCTCCCATCACAATCCCGCTTGCTGGGTGGTGCTGTGCTGCACCCCAAGGCCAAGGGGGAGAAGAACAAAGACAGAAACAAAAACCTCAGGCAGAGGGTGTCTAGAAAACAACCTAGAGAATATGGGTAGAGCACCCCAGATGCCTGCGGGTAGACACTGTCTCCCTGTTCCCCTCCAGGAAAGGGGGCTCCCTCCTCAACTCTAGGGATGGAGGCCATGAAGAGAGTGGAGCAGACTCACGTGACCCCTCAGACTCCAGTGAGAAGAGGCACTGTGTCCACGGTACAGACAAAAGAGACGGCTTCACTTACCGCCTGTCAATTTCAGATTCTGGAGAAAATGAAAAGAGAATTGCAAACTGCAACTCAGAAGAAGCGAGTCAACATTTAATGAGCAGCTAAACCATGCTCAATGCTGAAAAGTGAGTCTTATCAATTCTAATTCATTCACTGGAAGGACCTCAGAGCTTCTTAAGGAATTTGAGTGGCAAAGAACTGGACCCAAATGTCATCTTTACATTTATAAGATATGTTACAAAGAGAAGTATTTGATTTCTGAGAAACTTAATGTCCTGCTCCTTAAAATAATTATCCACTATTCAGAGAGTGTTGAAGACTGACTGAGATGACATAGAGCATATGTTAACATGGTATTAAATATATAAAGTAAATGTAAATATAGTTACATACGTGTAAATATATGTATGTTAAACAAAGTTAACACACATATATTTACATGAACACACACGTATACACATGTGTGTAGATATATAGATATATCTACATATCTATATATGTAGATATATATTCATATGTATATACAAATATACATATGAATATATAACACACGGCATAATTAACACACAGCACTAGCCAGTACTTAGTGCTAAGTAACTGACAGCCTTGAACCTTACAGAACTACAATTACTGAATCTATTATGACTGAATGACTTGCCCGAAGTCGCTCAGTGAGTGAAGAAATAAACAAAGGTCCTGTGTCCTTACCCATCAAAGGCTCTTGTCTTCCAAGATGGACAACAAATGGACCAAAACTAAATATTACATATTCATAAAGCCACAAAATTAGTCTAGTCTTTATGAATAGATGAGCAACTCAAATGTTGAACTCATTTTTAACAGTAAACATGGCCAATCTTTAAGATAAATTTGGGCTAACATAATCTTTATTATAATAGACGTTATAAATCAGTGTACAAAACTTTTTTTTCAAAACAGCAACTCTTGGAGGTAGCATTCAGCTGACCACAATTCTTAGTTACTGACACACATCTGCAGTGTCCTCAGAAAGTTGACAGCAACCACATGAACAATAATATCTTGGCTACAACATTCAAAAGCAAACAACACTCCCACCACCAAGTCCTCTGTATGCACTGCGTGCCCCCCCGCCCCCACCTTCTACACAGAAGAGAGGATTTCTGTTCTACATGATGAACCTCAGGTCCTCAGGTAACAAAGACAGAGCCAGTCACCTTGAGCACTCCACTTGAAAAGCCACTTAACCAGGCTGACACAATACATCTCCATGTCCACTGGCAACACGTGTGTTTAAGTATTCTTTTCTTTCCTTTCTTCTTTCAGCCAGCACACATTATGTCTCAAGCCTCCTGATAAATTGGTATCCATTCTTTTAATCCTAAACCAACAGACACATATATATGTTTTTGCCCAAAAAGAAGAAATAGAGTTGAACTCTTATCTTCTGCAAAACACCTGTATCCTTCGAAACTACTGATGGGAGACCAAACAAGAATCAGTCATTGGTGCACAAGATACAGTCCCCTGTGTGCAGGGACAGGAGTTGGTATTGGAGCTGAGATGATGAGGAAAAGAAGGAAGGGACCTCCCAGGGGTGAGTGGAGAGGTTTTTGAATCAGACCAATAATGGATCTCTTCTGTAATTAAAATACAACATCAATATCAAAGTGAACTTCAAGGAAACAGTTCAACGGAGTGGAGAGCCTAGTTCGCATATTATTTCAAAATAAGGGCGTGTGGCAGGTGCTCCGTGAAATGACCATTCCAGAAAATACCAAATTCAATGAAACAGAAAATGTGCTTTTTTTAAGTCAGGAATTTCAGAAGTTCAGGCAAAGCAGTGATGCTGTAGAGAAATCACATGAGCAATATTTTGCTAAGAATGAACATTCCAGTTTTGACACTTATCTTAATTTTGTGACATATATGCTATTTCGGTTAAAAATACCTCAGTTGTGAGGAGGACAGACCATTCTCTGCAAACACCATGATCACTATCATTAAGAATAGTCACAGCTGCCCAGTCAAGGTGAGCCTTTTCAATGCCAAAGGCTGTCATGTTCAGGAACCACCTGTTACATATTTAAATTGACTGTCCACCGGTAACTCTAAATAAACATTTACAAAGCATAAAATACCTGGTGGCAGGTCACCCCTGCTCAGGACAACGCTGACTAACTACATGGGTGCAGGAGATTTAAGTTTCTGCTGCGCTCCCCAGACAACCTGAACACATCTGCGAACGCGATCACCAACACCTAGGGGGGGGCGGCGGGGGGAGGAAACCCGGCACCAATACTGCGTGCCATTTGGATTTTTCTGCCTGGGATACCAGCCTCATACACACCCTAGGGAAACACACACAGACAAGAATCAGCGTCACATAAAGGCAATAAATCCGTTGCAGGGACAGGAAGGTGGAAAGGGAAGGAGTTCCTTGTCTGTGACAATGTTTCCATGGAGTCAAAATGGAGAGACAGACCAGAGTCCCTTTTGCTGGCTCCCCATCCCCGGCTCCCCTGGCCTCCCCTATCCCCCTCCCCCTCAGGTTCCCCACCTGTCTCTCCTCCAGCTTATGCTGAGGGAACCACCCTGACCCACATCACTCACCTGTCGTCATTCTGCCATCCTTGGTCCCCTAGCAGCAAATCACGAAACCTGTACCTGGGAGGCAGAGGGGGTACTTCGCTCTCCAGATCAACCATCCCTCCTCCAAGAGTAGGGGACACAGACCAACGGAGGAGAGGAGGGAGGCAGACAGCGAATGTTGGGGAGAAGCGGGAGGGGACGACTGAGCGCGTGGCCTGGAGAGGGACAGCAGGGGAAGGGGCCCGGAGGGGGAGGGTCCGTTTGGAGCCGGAAGCCCCGGCTGCAGGGGGCTGGCTCCTCTCTCCCTCCGGAGTGTGATGGGGATGATGCAAACCCAGCCCAGGAGCAAAAGTCTGGCTCCGACCAGAATCTCCTCTGCCAAGGAACCGCCCCCGGGCTCGGCACCGCCTCTGGTTCCCCAGGACTCGGGGGAGGCGGGAATGCAAAAGTAACTTGGGGGTGGGGGGCGCGGTGCCTGGAAAGAGCGGATTTGGTGGGATTGTGCACCGCGTGATGCTGGAGCGCTTCCCCGAAAGGCAGCAGGTGCACCAGGCGCGGGACCCTGGGCCTCGGTCCCCAAAGCCACCCAAGCTCCCCGCATGCACCTTCGGAGCAATGAGATGCCCCCTCATTTTGCATAACATGGTGACGCATGGAGGGGCCTTGGGGATGACCGATAAGGGTGCGCTTAAGTAGCGGATTTGCGGGCTCCAGACCCTTACTGGGCAGGGGACACAGGACGCTTGGAGTGTCCAAGGTGCTCCCAAGCCCTTGGGCTTTGCATGCCTTCAGCTGGGTAGGCGGACTGCAACACGCATGTCCCTGCGGAGGGAATCCCCGCTCCAGCCCCAGGAAAGTCCCTTTTATGTTTTTCTTGCCATCTGCAAGAATGGGAGGTGTTTCCCTGATCCTGGAAGAGAAGGAAGGCACTCCTCCGGCCGCCGCCGAGGGGAAACATGTGAAGGAGGACCAGGGATGCTCCCTGAAAGGTGGAGGACTAGATGCTGGTGCAGGACCCTTGCTGCTCCTCCTGGCAAGGTGGGCACCCAGCTGCCGCGCCCCAGCCCTGAGGATGCTCCCAGGAGTGGTCCACCCAGAACAAGGAGGTGAACCAGAGAGCTGGTGTTTGGGCATCAACGTCTGCCTCCCCTGCAACCTTGCTGGGGATACAGGATCCCTCATTCCATTTGCACCAAGAACTGATGGAGCTCTATACAGACAGGGAATGCATCCCATCCAAGGGTATGGGGAACCCTTAACATAGTCCATGCCCTTCGGAATCCCCTAGTGTGCCTGGAGGAACCCGCTTGCCGATGAAGTGATATAGTCTGAGACTCGGTGATCAGACCACTTATAAAGAGATTTGGGTACACCCGGGATGCAGGTATTCATGGAGGGCTGAGGAGAGACTGAAAATGAGCAAAGCCCCCTGTTCGTTTGCTCCCCGTTTCAGGGAAGGGAAGAAAGCATGAGCAAGCTGAATAGTACCAGCAACGTGGTGCGGAAAACTATTTGTTGTATCCAGAAGACAATGAATTTGATGGGATTAATTCTTAGGTCATGCAATGGGAGTTTATACAGAAAGTTGGAGCTACAAGAAGAGATCAGCAAAAAGGTGCTATTAGTTAGAATAGGATGTGTAACTGAACCTGAAGTGTTGTCACGGGGGAATACGATAAATAGTCTGCACCCTGTGTCTCTGTCTTCAAAACCCCACCTGCTCCTCCAGACCTGCTCAAACGCTGGAACCTCCACTCAGTTCCTGGTTTGTCCGGGCTAGTGCTGATGCCTTCTTCCTTAGAACACCTCACACCCCTTGTGCTTTCCCATTGTGCTATTATATCTGGCTTGCCATGTGAATGATTGCATTTTTTTTCATTTTGTGGAGTTGCATTAAAAGCTTTTATACCTAAAACATTAATACTTTTTTGCATTTGCTGTAGCTCCGGAGTTCTGTCTGTGTTTACGTTTCTTCTCCATGACTGTATGGAATCGCTTTGCCAAACAAGACAGTTCTATCCCCACATTGATAACGCGTGGACGGGGAAAAGATGAAACATCAGGTTTATATTCTGGCCCTTATATTCTGTTTGTTAAGACAGTGCTGTGAAGTTTACCTTTTAAATGTCCCAGGTTAAAACTTAGCAGTTTTATGTGTATTGTGATCATCTGTTTCCATATGTTTATGTATCAGCAAACGACTCAGAAGCAAGGCAGTTAAAAAAACCTAGCTGTTGAGTATGAGGCGCTGAGATTCACAACATTGGAGGGGAGGCCACGTCACGTTTTACGTAGGAAAAAAGCAGTGTGCCCTTATTTTTCACTTTCGTGGCCATCTTCATTATTTCACTTCCAATTTGTCCAAATAATAATTACAAAGAAAAAAATGAAGAACTAAGTAAAAGCCTGCTCAGCCAATAGGATGCAAATGACACAAAAGACCAGAACAGGCCAAGCCACCTGGAGGCTTCTGCCTTAATGATGTGCTGATTTCCGAGAGGCCTAAAATCATTGTCTGCATGGAAAATTTCACACCGAGAACTCTAAAAAATTAAAGAGATAATGCAACATAAGGAATACGATCCTGCCATTGTTAAAATCTAGCGATATTTCAGCATTGAAACAAATTTACAATTGGAAGAAACTTTTGCTCACCTTTATATATTTTTCAACTTCCTGGAGGCAGACTTTTTAATTTTTGTCATTACTTGACTTTCAGTTCTCCCGTCTGTCTTTGTGCACTATGCTTTTATTCTCTTTTTTTTCTAGTCACTTCCTGCTGTTAAAATATATTTACTCTTTCCATTTTTTAAATCTTGGTTTCCTTTTTCCATTGTGCTCTTTTTAATATCCTATTTCATAGACTCTTGTCCTCTCTGTGTGTGTGTGAAAGCTTTCATTCCACTATAACATGACAATGGATTTTTAGAAACAATTTTAAGCTTAGTTCTGTCCATTATGGTTTCATACCTCCCTGAGTGGCATTCTTAAGGCCCCTCCTCAACATCTATCTGCAGGTAGAAGAAGTTAACAAAACCTGCCCTGTTTTCTTACCATGTCTAGCTGCATGAGCAAAACCACTTTTATCTCATCAACAGTGAAAGAAGGCTACACTAAAAAAAAAAGTTAAACAGCGAATATCACATTCTGTTCACAAATTCCCCCAGAAAGGAACAGGTAAGTGGTAGACCAGAAGACCATGTGGAGACTGATAGATTTTCTGGTAGTGAAGACATGAAGACAAGTGACCGGCACCTTCTGGTACTTTCTGGCATCCTACAAACAGTGCTGGCCTGAGTGGAGAAGAAAGGACACACACCTGGCAGTGGAAACCTGTACAGAGGCAGGTCCGCTTTGTCAGTGGCAATGTCCTCTGTCATATTCTACCCTGCCTCTTCCCTCTGCTCTTCGCGCTCTCTCCGGATGCGCATCTTCGCGTTGTTCTTAATGGTGGTACATCTCCGCATTTACCTGCTTCTCGCTCTCTCCACTCTGACTGCATTTTGAGAGGGAGAACACAGAACCAATGAGAGAATTCTTCAGTGCCAAATGTGACTGGATAATTCTGAAGCCTGTTCTCTTCCAGCAATCCAGGGATTGCCACCATGTTACTCTCCCACCTACAAAACACATGTATCAGTGAGGGAAATCTCCAGAAGGCTTGGAAGACCCTAGTATTATCTTGGATCATCCCATCCTCTGGTTGCCAGGGTCCCAAATCCTGCTCATTGATACCTTAGACAGGGCACCCCTGTGCCCTGACCCTTGTCCAACCTGCTAAAGCAGGAATGGCAAGCACCCCTTTTTCTTTTTCACGGTGTCCGTCACCTAGTGGATGAGCAACCACAGCCCCGTGAGCTCCGGGGAAGCTACACGTGTGGATGGAATGACTGTCACTGTTCAAACATGACAACAGACCAATGTTCAAACATAAATAGCAGCAGAGTGAGGGACTAGTATGTGCCAGATACTACTTCAGGAGATTTGCAATAATTTTGAAAAATAACGTCCGAATTTGAAAGATGAGCAACTTAGCTTCGGATGATACCACCCAGCTACAGGGTGCCCGGCCAAGATTCACCACCTTGATTTTCTCACTCCCAAGTGTACACTCTTCCCGAAATAGCTGAGAAAGAAAGTTTATGGCCAATATCTAGTGAACATTTATGTTTACTGATCGGTAAGCTGAATCATAAAGCAGAGTTATAATAAAATCATCCTGTCACTCTCCTCCACATGTGCTGGGCTCCAGCCTCAGTTCCCTACGTGTCCATCTGTGTGGACTGCCCGTCACCTCCATGTTTTCCCAGGAGTTTCCTCTCTCCCTTCCTGTAGGGCTGTCTCATCACTTCCTTCATCAGAGAAGACTTTCCTGAGCACCCAGCACAAAGATGTCACCCCGCCACTGCCCGTTCCAGGAAACCATTGTAGTGCCCATGCTCATTAGCTTTTAAAGATAGCCCTCATCATCTCATGGATCATGCTAATCTCTTTGCCTTTTCCTTGCTCTGCCTCTCCTCCTAAGATATCAGTTTCAGGAGCCCAGCGTCTTGTTGACAGGAGCCCGCAGAACAACACCTGGTGTAGAGTAGGGACTCGAAAACAGAGTTTGCCCAGTGATGGAAAAAAGGAAAGGGACGCAAGGAGAGGTGGAGGAAAGAAAAACAATTTGTTCAAATGCTTTCCTAGCTTTTACATTTCCAGCGTGGGAAAAGGGCACTGGACATAGAGTCATTGTTTCTAAATGTGTGTGTGGAGGCATGACATGTCCGTGTCATGCATTAGTCAGAGGTGCAGATTCCCAGGGCATTTGTCACGGCACATGTGTACAGGTCCAACAGTCCTCTCTCATGCAGGGTTTGATTCCAGAAGGAGAGTGGCGCTTGCTGGACGGAAAACGTATGTAGGGTGTGGTCGCAGCAATTGAGGTGGTTTCACTTACATGAAAGATTGTCATTAACTTCCATTGATTCCTCCAGTGTAGAAATTTAATTTCCCGGAGGAAAACTTGAGGTGATTTCTGTATGATTGCTGTATTATTGCTGTAATATATCCACAACTCATTGTTGGCTGTCACTGCCTGCCCAGGACAGACTCATTTGTTTAATAACGTGGCAATATGTTATATTAATAGAATAAATATTTCTCTCTCTTTGCAGATGATTCAACAGATGCAACAGAGAGCTAAAATATATTACTCAGTAGCCCTTTCAGTGTGAATGATATGAAAGTCCAATCTTCCTCATTATTAGTCAATGTCCCAAGGCTATGAGCTGACAGTTTTCATTGCAAATTGTAAGATGGTATAAACATAGCTCATAACAACACATTAAGGAAATTAGGAAAATCTCACATGCTTTTGATACAGAATTATCTTAGATACATTGAAGTCACTGGTGCGTATGAAAACGTAAGATCCTTGCCATTCATATATTTTCTTTAACTATCGTGTGATGTTGTAAGTATTAACAATATTACCTGTGCGTACCAAACTTGGACTTTTATTTCCTTTCAAATAGCACATCACTTCAAGTATTAAATGGTAGTTCTGCGTCCACTGTGATCTTGATTTGTGCAGTCGGAAGGCATAAGTTATTAAAACTTTGAGTGCCGGCCATATATTTTTCTGATGTCATATAAAAACTAGAGTAAAACGGAGAAATATGGATACTGCTACTAATGACAAGATGTTGAATATTTATACATAGGGACTGAGAAAGGAAAAGAAATGAATAAACATAGCCATAAGCCGCCACTGTTTTGCCTCAGTGAAACTTTATGAACTTAGGCTTCAGGAAAAGAACAAAATCAGAGAAATAAGATACATCATTAAAGCAAGAGATACGTTATTGAAGATTCAGCGTAAAACCTACATTTCCGCCCCTGAATCCCTCCAGCCTGGGAAGTACAAAAGTTGTATTCTATTTTTTCACAAACACTCTTAGAAACAATCTTAGAAAATCGTTTCTGGTTATTTTATCAGATAGGCTCTGAATTTCAGAAGTGGACATGATTTGACCTAAAACTCTTGCCTCCCCTCACCCAGCCCCAGTGCCCTCCAGCCTACCTGTCCTGCTACCTGAAAAGCAATATTCTTTGGTGACGGAGGGCACAAACTCTGCATCTGGCCCGCTAGGAGTTCAGTCCTGCCACCAGGCCACCGTGTCTTTGGGCAACTGACTCTCTGTCTCAGATTCCCTCTCTAGCAGGCAGAACAATGACAGCACCTGTTTTTTTTTTTTTTGAGGATCAACTACATTAATAAATCTACATATTTTAATGGTATTCACCACAAGTTTCACATTCTCATTGCATGTATTTTTCAAACTGCAGGCATGCGCATTTTATGAAATCTTTTTCTTAATATAAACAGGTCTTTGCTGTTTAGCAACTAATGCATCTAATCAGGCTTTTCAAATTTCACACAACCAGCTGAGCAGCTTTGATTACCTTTTAAGAGATAAACTGCAGTATGTGCCCTCAAAGTAATTGAAGCAAATAAATGCACTAAAGTTAAAAAGAAAAAAACCTGAGTGCTCAATGATTCTTCTGAACTCCCATGAAAAAAATAGATATGGATAATAAAAAATATTTTAAATATTCTCCAGGTAGGAGCCAGATCATGTAGGCATTTAAAATTAAAACAAACATCTTGAATGATACTCATATTCAAAGCAAAAAAAGAGAAAGAAATAGGCACCATATTGAGTTCTGATGTACCAAACCGAACATGTGCTGCAGAGCTAAATGAGTAATGCAGTTTTTACACTGCATCCACGTGAACTTGAAGGCTGCAGAAAATACGAATATGGCAAAAAGCAGCCTGGAAATATCATGGCCAAGTCAGTAATTAAGAAGGTACTCCACCACTTCCTACTCAGCAATACAAAAATATATTGAGAAATACTGACTAGTTTGCAGAAGTGCCATGCATGATATGTAAGCATAAAAGAGCTGGCATTTTTGATGAGGCACTCCCCCAGATGGAGGACACGGAAATGTGCCCACCAGCCCCTGGGCTCACTTGGATTTAAACCCTGGGAGAATCATCGAGGTGCTTAGGGTGGTACAGGAAATCTGAACGCCATTCGATGTTAATGACCTGACAGCCATAAGAGAATTTTTCCACGAATTTCCAATAGATTCTTTTCCTAGGCTTTAGCTACCAACCTCTCTAGGGTTATGATTTCTCCATGATGTATCCATTTTTCCCAGGCATACCTTCAAAAATAATGTGCCCATAGTTTACACTAGAATGCAGGTCAAAGGGGACCGAGATAGTCAATATAGTAAATAGTTTTGTTTTTTAATTTCCCACTGGTTATCCCTTTTCCCTCATTTTTCCTTTACTGCTAACATCTCTTGCAGAAGATCAGCTCAGACGATGGACTAATTCCAAGTTCATTGGTGGAGATCAGTGGCTTAGAAAGAGAAAACTAGAAACCAGGTCATTTGATCTAGAGTCATGTGAGAGCTCCTGAGCAGGAATGAATTAAAGTGGAGAGAAAATAGACATACCCAGTCCTGACTTCATAGTAATAAAGAGATCCTTGTTAGAGATACTACAAAAGCCGGAAAGAGGACCAAGGGAACAGGTCAAATTGAGTGAAATATGGATGCTGATGCTAGGGGAAGCTTCTAAGGACTAGACCTGGTTAGAGGCAGGAACAGGGACATCAAAGAATGTCAAGGTGAATGTGATATACCCACATTAGCAGATTGGTAATTCTCAGAAAGGGAGCTTTTGACACTCAGAAAAGGCTAAGAATCCAAATGTCTCTAATTTAGTGTGTTACTTAGGGTGGCCTTGGTGATTAGTAACAAAATACGTCACCTACTATTCTGTAAGCACTTAAAGAAATATGTTATCTAGTGTATGGAAAAATTCAGAAGTAGAGCAACTTGATATGATAAGGTAATTATGCCCCCAAGAACTTAGTTCCTCTGCATTTAACTGTCCTGCCTTTGACATCCCTTCCTGGGATTTCAAGATGGTTGCAGAAATGCTGGGTTGAGTTCACCCACTTCCAGCAGAAACAGGAGAGAACCTTTAAATGTAAGATTGCCAGCAAAGCCTGGAGCTCCAGGGAAAATACCCAGAGTCCTTTTTCTTCCATTCTGTACCTGAAGAATAAAGATCACAGAAATAGTCCAGTCTCCTGGGTTGTTCTTTCTTCCAACCCTTTGGAAAACAAGAGCCTTCAGAGGCTCTGCCCATATTTAAGGTAGAAATGCAAAGCTTTTTCTGAGATTGCATAGCCATCAGGATATTGAGATAGGACGTCCCAGTTAATCATATTAGACTTAACATCTTGTTCTTGTGTATAAAAGTCCTGCTGCACCTTTCAGTTGATTGTGCAGGGGCTCCAGCATCCATTCCTGCACCCCTGCATGGGCGTTTGACCCAAGTTGGGTCCAACACTGTGGATGACGAGAAAGGAGAATCTTTCCCGTGTTGCTCTTTCTGCTGTGATTTCTAACTAGGGGAGAATGTGTGTCCTTGTGAAAGGCTAGGAATAGGGCAGCATTTTGCAGAAACACTTGTAGGAATCGGGAAGTTCTCTTTTTCCTTAAGACGGTTTGGACTGAATTTCTACCACTTGTACTTGAAAAAGTTACGAACTAATAAATATATTGATGCCAACAACAGCGGTGGCCTCAGTAGTGCTATAAATAACATCTTTCTCGGCGCGCTCCCAGAATCATGTCCTCGTAAGACTAACAACTTCACATTTTCTTTCTCAGCAAATGCACTGCTGTTTGGATGTTCATGTTGAAATCACTGGCAAAGATTTGCATTCCCTGCTCGGGTCCCAGATTTTACATTCTGCAGTAACTACATTCCCATCATAAAGCATCAGACCACCTGATGCCATAGAAAAATGTAACATTTTACAACAGGCTTTAAAAGATAAGCAGTTAGAAAATATCTCACTGACCAAAGTTTTACCCACTTTCTGTGAATGAAGCATTCTTTGCTTCTGTATTTTTATCTGTTTTCCTCTGTAATGCCAGCTGGAACAAGAATGAAATATAAAAAAATAGAGACTGCTGTCTTTTTAACAGCATGAGGAGGCAGTCACAGCCCAAATCACAAGCTCCAAATAGAAAATCGAGCAAGAGAGGGGAAGGGACTAAGAGGTGTGCACGGGCAGTTACAGACCAGCCACCGGGATGTACAGTGCAGCCTGGGGAATACAGGCAGCGTGTGATGACCATGCGCAGCACCAGCTGGGTACTCGACGTATCAAGGGAAACACTATGTAAAGTATACGATTGCCCAACCACTAAGCTGTACACCTAAAAGCAATACAAAATAAAGTCAAAAGTAAACTGTAAAAAAAATGTCGTGGCCCTGGCTGGTGTAGCTCAGTGGATTGAGCACAGGCGTGAGAACCAGAGGATCACGGTTCGATTCCCAGTCAGGGCACATGCCTGGGTTGCAGGCCAGTTCTCTGCAGGCCGACTCCCAGCAGGGGACGCACAAAAGGCAACCATACATTGATGTTTCTTTCCCTCTCCCCTTCCCCTCTAAAGGTAAATAAATAAATTTTTAAAAAAAATATCGTGGTCACAATGGCAGGTGACCAGAGAGAGTGCAAACTTCCCGGAGTAGGGCACAGGTACTTCCCGTGAAGGCGTGAGTGGATACAGCTGTCCTCAGGACTGGCGAGCAGGAACCTGAATGAGGACTACATGGACCACATCTTATTTCTGGGAAGCAGACGAGAACGGAGTGAGTTCCCACGCCACAGTCCTCTCGGTGAGAGCTGGTCAAAGCCAGATGAAAATAAATTAATCAGGGCCAAACAAGAGAGAGACAGCGAGGCTTTGGGTATCAACACTGAAGACTCCCTGCTCACCAGACATGTGATATGCATGAATGAACCATGCGTTCAAAGTGCAAAGGACTTTGATGTCAAAGTAGATAAAGAATTCTGTGAAGATAATGTTCTGTTTTCTAAGCAGGGGCATGCTTAATCTGTACCAACTCCTCATGTAGGTAATACGTAATAATGTGTGTGTTAAAGGTTGAATAAAAAATGAGAGAGAGTGGAAAAAACCTGTCTGTCTTTGTATACATGTTTGAAAAAAGCTGTTCAATAGTATAAAACTGTTAAATGACTGGCCTCAAACTACAGTGCATTATCACTCCCAACCCACAAAAAATCACTAAAGTGAAAAATCAGACAACACTGAGAGTTGGGAAGGATTTGGGGAGCTAGGTCTCTCCCTTACTGCTGACAGGCATGGGTATTGGTGTGACTATTTCAGATGGCTCTTTGCAGCATACCCTGCTATCAAACAATTTCATTCCTAGGTATACACTTCAAACATTGAAGTTCATATGCACCAAAAAACACGCAACAGGTATTCAAAAATTCCCATAGCAATGCACTTTGTAACGGCCAAGAAACCCTCCAATGCCCATTAGCAGTCGAATGAATAAATTGTGATTTAGTCACGCAATAGAATTTGATACAAAAATGGGATAAAAACAAGTGCAGCTACCCAGCAGGATGAGACTAACTCTCCCAATTATAAGCTGAGTGGCAGACACAAAGAATAGACAGTGTGTGACATCCTTTACATGGTGTCTCAGACCCTGGTTTTAGAAGTCAGGTGAGTGAGGAGGCACTTTGGTGTGCTAGGAATTTGCCATTTAATGATCTCAGCCCTGGTTTCCTGGGTCCTACGTGGTTAGGATTCTCGCTTATTTGTTTCTAATATTTTAATAAAACATCTTCCCCAAGAGATCCTGCTGAGTAGTCTTGTAATCACTAGCCTAAGGTAAGGGACAGAATGTATTGTTAAATGCATGGCCATAGTTCGAGATGTAGACGTCCTTTCCACAGAAGTCCTGTCATGGATACCTGCAGGCATGGAAATACAGGCTACTTTCAGATTTCTCACAAAGCTGAATTCAACTGTGATGGTTAAAAATATACATGCCTCAGCCCTGGCTGGTGTAGCTCAGTGGGTTGAGTGCAGGCCTGGGAACCAAACAACCATGGTTCGATTCCCAGTCAGGGCACATGCCTGGGTTGCAGGCCAGTTCCCAGGAGGGGACACACAAGAGGCAACCATACATTGATATTTCTCTCCCTCTCTCCTTCCCTTCCCCTCTAAAGATAAATTAATAAAATCTTTAAAAATATATATATATATACATGCCTCTTTTCAGTTGATATTAAACTATCAGAAAACAAATGCTTTTAATAAAAAATATACAAGCTCAAAGTTCCCTTTCACTTGTCTTTGCATCTATGAAAAGTTTTATTTACCAAAGAACTTCTTTGTTTTCTGTGGGTTTTTTTTGATAGACAGAAATGAGGACAGCTGTACTTGAACAATTTTAAAAATGTGAAAAAAAATAGAGAAAAATCATTTGGCTGTTAGAATCGGGGTAATGGCTATCCCATGGGGAGCATGAGGATGCTTCCAGAATGCTGGCCTTAGGCTTGTTTTCATTGTCCACATGCTGCTTCCACTGGTGTATTCACATTTATAAAATTAATTCTCATTAGACATATGAGTTGCCCATTTTGTATCTATGTTATAATTCAATAAATGTTCCTATTTTTAAATAGAATGGAAAAACAAGCTCAGGTAGATGGGATAACTGGAGTACACAAAGTTTGTTGACAATTTCTAAATCTCTGCACTCCATGACATTAAAATAGCATATCTTATTTTATAAAATTAAAAAGCTTAATAAAGTTAAATTTAAATCAGTTAAAAAATGAAAAGTATCCTATGACATCCAGGGGGAAAATCTTACAAGAGAGAATAATATGAATAACATTCAACTAGGGCATGTTAGCATGCTAAAAATGAGTACAATAATATTTATAAAATCCTCATGAAATAAGAAGCACGACTCAAGACTCTTTATACTCAGTCAAGTTGACATTTTAGCATAAAAAATAAATTTATGAATATGCAATAAATCAAGGAAGAGTCCAAGAGGCTGTCTTAAAATTTTGGTTATGAAATGCAAGGGGAAAAGAAAAATAAAGATGAGTCAAAATTAGGACCTCGGTGACAGAGAAGCCACAGCCAGAAGACACTGGTGATGGATAAAATAGGAAATCCACGTAGATTCAGAATGAAGATTTAAAGAAAATGGAAAAATTAGTTATAAAATTGAATGTAAATGTTAGGCCCATAGAATAAAGGTTGAGCCCGATGAAATTAGGAAGGAGTAAAAGGAAGGCATTGGAGGCACACAGCCAGACCACCTCCGTGGTTTCTACGTGAAGTGCGTGCACGGCACCTGCCATGGACAGTGACACAGGAGTTAAAGTGACTCATGTGACCTCTAGGTAGCAGCTGTAGCACATTGGATACAACTCGCCAGATGCCCTGCTCTGTGTCTGCTAGGAGCTAATGCACCAAGAGGGTATGTAGGATGTCTGTTTTGTCTTCCCCCCAGAATCCTAGGAGTGCTTTCTGGGACCAAACTCCTAGAAGCGCTCCCTGCTTCTGTTGTTTAGTCACTGTCCCCAGCTTATGTCTTCTGGGGTCAAGGACACATATAACTCACATGGTAGCCCTGCTTGGGACATGTCCAGGGCTTTAAGTTGTGTCCCCAGTCACTTGCCTTCTCTCAAGTGTCTGATGCCCCACCCCACCTGTGCCCCATCTTTACCAGGAGGTATTAAATAAGGGACTGAGGTGTTGTGTCAGGTGGGAAGCACAGTCCTCCCAAACTCCAAAGGCCCTGCAAAGCCTTGCACCTCTTTCTTGTTTTGGGGGTTAGGTAAGCTTGCACCCTCCCAATCATAGTTTCTGGAAAACACACATCTTACCACCCACACGACTCCCAAAACCACCTGGCGTGGCGGGACCTGGGCCTTGAATTTTCTGTGCGTTCACCATCCATCCACCTGTGCTCTCACAGATGTTCCAGCAAAGCCCAAAGAGACCTGTGGCAGAAGCAGGTGTTCACATGCCAACAGGATGTCCCCCTGGTGATGGGCCCATTTTACTGATGTGGGGAAGGAGGACAGGTCTGGGCTACCACCCATGACATATTATGGGCTGTGCCGGTGGCCTTGGGGAAGCACTTGGCAGGTCCCTTATTGTGAAGGCAGATCGAGCTTGGTTATCAGAAGCCTGTACTTGTCAGAGTCTTTCCATGAAAGTCCTTGAAGATGAAGCAGTTTTGTAGGATACTTGTGTGAATAACTGTGTACATAATATATTAATAATTTAGTATCATATGTATATTTTTACATTTTTTAAATTTTATTTATTCATCTTTAGAGGGGAAGGAAAGGGAAGGAGAAAAGGAGAGAAATATCAATGTATGGTTGCCTTTTGTGAGTCCCCTGCTGGGAACTGTGCTGCAACCCAGGCATGTGCCCTGACTGGGAATCGAACCATGATCCTTTGTTTCACAGGCCCACGCTCAATCCATTGAGCTATGCCAGCCAAGGCTAGTATCATATATATTTAATAAATAATAAAACTAATATAGTTATACAAAATAACCTAAAGAAATGTTTAGTATCAATTCTCATTTGACAATGCTTCCCATGTAGTTTAACATATCAAATAAGCCTAATTAATTTAATATCTCTAATAAAAAAAAGAGAGAGTACATCTTTTGAGATGTTCCAGGAACGCTCCTAAAAATCCCGGAATTAGTTCAAGGATTAGTTCAAGAAGACTTATTTAAAATTTAGTTCTGGGGAAGTTTGTAGTAAATGTCAAAAGGTATAAAACAGTCGATTAAAAAGGTTCATAGATCATGGTGAGACAATACTTAGTTACTCATTGAACCAAAGTCACTATTAAAGAAACCAAAGGCAAATCCAGGGTGTTATACAGTTGTAAAAAAGAAATAGCCCTTATAATGGAGAAGAATCAGTTTCCTTAAACAATCTAAGCCCCAATAAAGAAAATTGGAAGTATGGGAAATCATTTTCATAAAATATAGAATTGTTGTTTCCTAGACAGATTATGTAAAACGTAAACAAACATTTCACAATCTTATCAAGAACGGACCAGGAGTCCAAGAAAACTCCATCCTATCAGCAAATGAGAGAGAATTAAGTTTCAGTTTTACCTAAATATGCTATTAACATTAAAACTAATTTTAAACCAACTGAAGAGAACTTTTTTATGAAGTAACTTTGGCAATATCCTTCGGAGGCAGAAAAACATCACAAGTGCATAATGTAACCTCCACTGATATGCATAAGCCTGCAGATGCAAGAAAGACGCCTCTGCTTTGGGTCCGGACTTCGGCCAGGAGTCAGATGCCCACTCCCATGGCCAGAGCTTTCCCCTAATATTTGTGGAGAAAACTTCTAACATGTGTATATTTGCCCTTGACAGTCTTATGCAGGATTTGGACCAGATTTGGAGCAAGGTCGCTTCTAGACAACAGGCTGTATTTTAAAAGCCTCTCACCCACTTCCTACCCCCACATTATTTTTCCTTCAGTCTCTGGGGACGAAGTTTTAGGCATCTCCTGTGGTGTTTACACGTGTCAAAGAGATGGAAAGATTCACCGCTTGGAGGGGCAGAGAAAAAGGAGGCATATTGTCCCCTAGGCGTTCAGCTGTTCACAACTCCATTGTCAGAAATCTAGGCTGGTTGCTATTCCAAATTTGGAGGTGGGATAGCATGGGGCACTTGTTCATCTCATTGGCCAACTCTAAGAGTTTTCTCTCTTCAGAACAAAAATTGGGGCCAAAGTATGGGGGTAATGCACAATTTAGAGTCAGAATGGGGGGGACGGGAAGCCAAGGGTTGACACAACCAATCGTAAAACCAGGCAGCCTGGGCTCTACTCCTAAGTAGGTCACTAAGTCACCTGTGTGAAAATGGGGTGCTAGAACCAGCTAGCAAGGTTTATGGGGGAATTAGAGTAGATAATGCATTTGCTACAGCATCCGGCACATAAAAGTTAATCATCAATCAGCCACGGCTGCTGGGTCAGGGGGAGTGTGAAGCAATCTCCGCACCCAGGCAAACAGGGGACTTTGCTCACAGAGTCTGCATAGAGGCGTGAAAAGTCTCAGAAACATACAGCTAGGTTGTGGGGGGGCAGCCCTGGGGCGCATGCGTGGGGACCAGGGAAAGAGGGCCTGCAGGTGTGGGGAAGGGAGGGGCTGGTCCTCTGCACAGGCCCCTCGAGCTCTCCGAAGGTCCTCCAGCAGGACTGAGGAAGTTCCAAGGAGATGATGGGGGTTTTTTTTCTTCTTTTCCTTTAAGAGGTTGAAGCATTCAAAGAGCCTGCAATCCAGTTGTAGAAAAGCACCTAATAAAATAAGTGCACAAATAAGAATGGAGGCCCTTGGGTCCTCATTTCCTCCCAAATAGAATTAAAGAAAAGGCAGAGACATTGTTCTTTTCTTTCTTAAGAATGATTAAATTAGGCCTTACCAGTGGAGCCGCGGTGCCCCTTGGGAAGAAATGAAGGCAGTCACCTCCTGGGAAGGAGGAAGGGGAGCCCTATAATGGTAGGGCTTCTCCACGTAGGTGAGGATGGACACGGATAGACCTTCACCTTAGGCCGTGCTTATGTTGGGTAGCCTGTACCTGGTTTTTCACGTGACCAGGGAGGAAAGAGGACAGTTCCCAAGGTTCTATGGAGTTAATTTAAATTGAAACAAGAGTAAGTTTGTTCATGGCCGCCATTACAAATATGGGTTCCGAAGCCAGGGCTGCCGATGGCCTGAAGCAACCCAATAGCAAAGACTGAGGTGCAAGGATTAGTTTCAGGAAACGGTAGGAGTATGAAGCACCATCCTGTAAAAATATGTCTTTGAGACAACATAAGGTTCCTTACGGTATTCCAGATATCACAGTATAGTGGCCCTCGTTGTCACCCGTCACTTTTCATACTGCACCGTACTCAAGAAAGACCCAGTCCCTTTGGATGGGGCGTGCAATTTGGACGGACGGTCTAAAGGGGAACACAGACTGAAAACAAAAATTCGGATTGGAAGCAAAGATTGGCTTGAAATTAGACATCAAAAAAGAAACTTAAAAATAGAAATGAATTCTTGCTGATCCCAAGGTTAAAACATTTACAAATACTGTAGACATTATGAAAACCGGAAATAACCTAACCTGCATATTAACTGTCTGACACACTATGGCGCCTTCCCTTTACATTTTTGGCTGAATACTCTGTGGATTACCTCTTCGCAGGACGCAGTTTTCTAATATTTACTGTATGGAGAAAGTAGAAAAGCCATTCAGTCTTTTCTTTTGTGGTTGTGATTTAAATCTGTTGCTTATTGTTGAAATGTTGGTAAGGTTCATAACTCATGATCTGTATCCTATAAATTCTTAGAGTTGTTGGCAAGTTTTGGAAAAACTCTGTGAAATTTTCCTGACATGATGAAGTACCAGATTTCAGGGCATGGGAAGAGTCTTTGAGCTGCGATCAATATTTTTAAACACTCTCTGGACTGAGATCCTGTGAACGAGTTTGCCCTCAATGCCATTATAGAGACATTCAGTGTCACGGCATCCTCACTGGTGTCAATGCAGCCTGCACCCGGGGCGGAGCAGACCTCCGTCCTTACCAGGCACCCAGGAGAATGGAACCATCTATTTAACTTGGTATGTGTGTGATGATCATTTCCATATTTTACACACTTCTTTCTTCTTCAATACCCGTCGAGCTCTGGGCCAGGCATGGCCCAACATATTCAGACGTGTGTGCTATGCCTTCAGCCTTCACCTTGTTGTCACGGTGCCCACTGGTTGGGCGGGCACAGGAGTGACAGGCATATTGCTAGGAGCCAGTCTTACACTTGAAGGGCCACCGTTACCAAGTTATTTACACTTGTGATTGCAGAATATCCCTGAGTGACCGCAAGCTAAGTGGATTCTCTCCTAGAGTTCTCAGTTGAGTCCGCCACCTGCCTGGGGCTGTCTGGTGTCAGCAGATATGGTGGAAGTGAGATGGAGGGGGAGCTAATGCTCTAGCGGTTAAGGCGTCTTTTCAATTTTTACAAAAACATTATACCCACATCACTGGGGGCGTCTTTTGGTCCTTGACTGGGTCTGTTCAAATGAGAACTCCCGCGGCCCCATTTCATCAGCTCCAACTCTTTCCTCAGTGTTGCCTTTGTCTTTCCATGTAGCTTCCAGCCACTGGTGAGTCGGCAATTCCTTCAGGAATCTGCTCATCCGCTGCGTATTCTCTCAGGGCCTCTCCTCTCCCTCCACTTCGTGGCCACGGCCACGGCCTCTCCCACACTGAACTTCCTAGGGTCCTTTTCCTTGATTAAATCCATCAGAGATTACAGTTTTGTAAATATGAAATTCAAACCACTCCTCACTCGAAACCCCTCTTACTTCTTCCGCAACTTCTCGCAACTTCCTGGTGCAACCCCAGTGCTCCAGTGTCAGTGTTCTGGTTAGTTCTAGAACACTCTACACTTTCCTCTATACCTCAGAGTCTTTGCTCAGGTGCATGCTTCCTTTACACTATAATTTAATGATGAAATATTCAAGAGGTCATCCCTAGTCAAGCCTTTGGAGGAAGTAACTTCTTGCTGTACACTCCTGTGGTATATACGGATTGCCCCTAACAGCCATTTGCCACTTGGCGTAGATGTCGCTGACTTCTAATTTTGCAAATACGAAATGCTGATTTTTTGAAGCGTTGAGTAATATATCAGTCCAAAGCAGAATCTACTCAGATGCCCATTCACGGGCACAAAGATAAATAGAATGCGGCATATTCAAGTAATGGACAATTACACAGCTACAAAAATTAATAATCTGTGTATCTATGCACAAAAGTGTGGCTGAATGAACTAAAGAAAATTGTTTAGTGGAAGGATCTCAACACCAAAGAATCAATCTTTATTTGATTTATATAAAGTACCAAAACTGGCCAACCAATCCCATGGTCTTTGAGATCAGGCCAGATGGCACCTGTGTTGGGGGTGGAGGGGAAGGGCCTGGCCGAATGGGGGGACTCGGGGTTCCTGCAACAGGGTGCAGTTCAGTGTCTTCACCTTCTTAATATTCAGCAAGCATTTGCTTCTATTCTCTTTCTGCATAGTCTCAATACAAAGTTTTAAAAAGCTGAAATTCCCATTTTGTGCTTTTTGAA
This sequence comes from Sturnira hondurensis, assembly GCF_014824575.4. Taxonomy (NCBI): domain Eukaryota; kingdom Metazoa; phylum Chordata; class Mammalia; order Chiroptera; family Phyllostomidae; genus Sturnira; species Sturnira hondurensis. Next base: position 12,151,914 of record NW_028091156.1, read on the forward strand.
TTATTAAATTCGCTTATACCTCGTGAGCGTGAACTTGTGGCTTGACACACAAGAAGATTAACTTCATAAACTGCTGGAGAAGCGGGTGCCCCAGACCAGCCAGCTTTGCATTCCTGGCAGTGTGGGCCATCCTGGTCTCCAGAGGGTTGTCTGCCCTCGGGTTCTGTAAAGGACTTTTAAAAGAGCCTCTGCACTTTATCTGCTGGGGTGTCTGTACTATCGGCCTGACAGGGGTCTGAGTAAGTGGAGGGTCTCTGGACCCAGAGGGCATCAGGAGTTACTGCTCTGCCCACTGCCAGAACACGGGCAGGTTCCAGCAGAGAACTTGCCTGGGTTTATAAAAACAAAGCAAGAGCTGCCCGCCAGAGCCCTGGCATGCCATAGGAGGTGAGACTGTCTGCAAACTCTGAGCTGCTGGGGCTTGTGGTGGATTTTTTTTTTTTTTTGCCTAACTTTGCAAATGTTTCTGATGGGAGGGGCATTTGGTCATCTCTTTGTTTCCTGACCTACGTTTCAACTTCCTTCTGGAGCAAGTACTTTCCTACACTCATCACAACTTTTATTCTCAGAGGAGAACCCGAGAGAGTGTGAGCATTGTCAGCCACTAAATGTACCCCTGAAAGACCCCCCGAAATGAGATTCTCAGCAAAGGTCCTGTGGCTTATGTTATGGACAGGTTGTGTAGCTCAAGGTAAGAGTGAAAATGAAAGGTTTTGTTTTTTTTCTCTAATTCTATTATGAGGCATTTACTAATATGCTTTTCACAGTGGTAATAAAAATGTGGTCTAGAAAATGTGGATTTTTTTATTGCTCTGTAGCTTAGCATTTGAGTGGTTTTGATGGTGTGAAGTTTAAATCCTATACAAAGCTTATTTGAATGACTTTCTGATTGTTTTTCATAATTCTATGTGATATAAGATTCCAGAAAATATTTTTAAGCATTTTTGAACATTATAATATGTGTAATTGCTTCCCTTGTAGCTGTCATAAAATATAATTTACTTCTTGCTTAGAATTTTTACTAAAATGGCTTTATGTCAATGTATTTAACTGTATGTGAATGTTTATAGAACCTGAACATAAATTAGACAGTAAAATCCTTCAAATCATATAATGATTGAATTTATTTCAGAAATAGATATTAACTGTTTCTCAAGAAATATTCATTTATCATTTAGCACTGATATTGTCATGGCCTTAAAAGTCTGGTAGATGCATATTACTTGAATCATTAGAATAAAAACATTATATCATTTTGGAAAAAAATGAAAACGTAATCTCTGTGATGGAGATTGTTAACAGGGTTTTCTCCCTGCGGTTGTATGTAAGATACCATTCTAAAAGAACACTCTTTGGGTGTAGTGAATGGAGACGTAGGAGAGTTTTTTCCGGCATCAGTGGGGTAATTTCTGGATTCATAATGAAATATAATTCCATCACTATGTCTCCATACATGAATAAGTGTCTTCTTGGAGGAAATTCGCTCTCCTGGTTCATGAGAGTTAATTATGTGATAGGCAGGCGATTGGCATTTTTAAACCAAATGAATTACTTACCATTCATAAATTCTCAAAACTCTTCACTCTGGCGACAGGGTTCGCGTAAAAGCCTCCCTTGTGTTCGCCTGTAACTACTGAGGAATATTGTCAGCACAGAACTGCCTCTGTCCCTGAGGGACTTTCTCTAGAAAATAGGCAGATATCTTTTTTTCCCTTATGTCCTGTAGTAATTTATTTACGTTTATTCCAATGTGTTTAATACTTTTTGAGGAATGGAGCTTTTTTTAGTGATACATTCTAATATACTATTGTGTGCTTTTCAGTTTGCAAACTTTGTAGCAGCTACTTTTTAAACTAGGCATATCATTATTTCCCTGCACATATCAGTATGACAATTAGTGTTTAGAAGTGAAACATTATTTCTTGACAGACAGTTCAGAACAAGGTCGGTGTTACTAATCTTAGAAAACCTTTTTTTTTTTACACGTGTCCTGTCTTCTTTTAGTAGGAATATGTTTAGGGTCATGCCGTTCACTTGTTGTTTGTTGAGGTTTTATGGAGACATCTTTTGTCATGTCGAGTTTTGTTTTATTTCTAGCTCATGTTTAAACCTCAAGAACTGCGCCAAGTCAGATAAACTGTTGAAGTGATTCCAAAGGGCAATTTGAAGTGTCAGGACTTGGGTGCAACGAGGTATTAGTGATAAAAATTAAAGGAGTTTAAATTCTGTGCTGATGTAATCAATTTCAAATGACATATTCCACCAACGTGTGTTTAAGTGTAACATCAGTTTCTGCCGGCGAGCTGGTCCCTATATATATCACGGGGAGATGGCTATGCACCTGTCTAATTCCTAACAGGGGAAGTGCAGCTGTGATGTTTAAACAACACTCAAGTTAGTGTCACGGCTTTGGCAAATGCACCCATAATGCACCAGCTAGTAGAGGGAAATGACGTGAATTTTCCATGAGTACAGAACGACCATTTTATTCCTTGTTTGCAAAAGAGTTGTGAAACCAAATTTGTTTGCTGTGAATTATTACAAGTAGACAACTTTTCTGTAACAATTTTAGTGGGGCGGGGGGAGGAGAAATGGAGGACAAGCAGTGTAAAGAACCAGACTAAGCAAATCTGGAAAATGGGTATTTGCAGGTAGCCTAGGTCCAATGGATGCAGTGGTCCGGGACATCATTTGAGACGGGGTGGGGACATACCAAAGCAAGCCTTGTTATTTGAAGGATAGGCATGTCCTGGAAATGCGTTCGCTCCTCACATGCTTATAGAAAATGGTAAACTAGAACTGCATGGTTTCAGTGTTGCTAAAATTATTCTTCACTAGAAGCAAGTTCCCAAGTAGAAATTGAAGCCCAGGTTATTGGAGATTCTTCATTATCAGCCTTGGATTGCCAGGGCTGGAGCCAGAGTCCAAGTTGATTCATTTTTATTTGGTCAAACCCTGATGTTCCACAGCCTTAACACTTTCCCTTCTTCCCAGCACGGCCTCCTCCTCCTCACCCCACCCCCGCTCCCCCACCAGCCTGGCTGTGCCAACCAATCCATTCTGCGTTCTCTTCACTCGTGTGCACTTGACCCATTTCTTAAAAACTGTAACTGGCCTCAGAACATAGTGCATGAAAAGGACATGCTGTAATGAGGGGAAACGTTGCTACATTTTAGCTTAAAATGATAAGGAAACATAAAAAATGGCTCAGAGAAAGTAATGAAACAGAAAAGAACCCACACAAAAAAATAAAGGGAAAGGAGAATAAAAGATTTGACAGGGTACTTTTATTTGTTTGGACATTTTAATGGAGAGAGCCAAGTTTCTCATAACCCTTGTTAACTAGAAATATAGTAGATCGAAAGGAGATTATAAAAATGTTCCTTCAAGGGTTGCCAAAAGGTATTTTTAAGCAAAATTGACTTATGACTTTAGGAAGTGCAACATAAATTCAAACTTAGGGCCTGTGGACAGGACTGGACAGTGGGTAATAGATGTTATAGTGTTTTGAGTCCATGCAACTAAGATTTCAATGCTGTGTCCTCCCTGTTCATCCTTTATATTTGCTTCCATCCAGATGCCCTTCCACAGGTTGCCCACAACACACAACAGCTACAACGGAAAGGTTCCGAGCTAGTTTCATGCATTCGTGCATTCATTCATTTGTTCATTCAGCAATCATTTCTGGATTAACTGCTAAGTACTGCACTCACTGTCTGACTAGCACTTTCCAAAAGATAGTCATGTAGTGGGGAAAACAAAAAGAATGATTATTGCATTAACTAGCATATTGGATTTTATCATATAAAGTATTGTGATGGAGGTTAAACAAAGGAAGTACAGGGAAGGCCAAAAACCCAAACTGGAAGGAGAGAGTGGAGGGAGGCGGTGTCTGGGAAGCTGGTTTGTAAGGGGCGCAACGAAGAGAGAGGAGTGTGTCAGGGCTGCGATAAGAAATTGGTATGCTTTTTTGCATGATTAACATTTTTAAAAGAAATTGTATAGTCATCTGTTTAAATTTGCAAAATACAAATTAACTTCTTCAAATGCTTATTTAAAGCAGCATAGTTTCTTCTGCTTTTCCTAGAGTTTATTTTAAAAACTTTATTGTAATATTTTATTTACATGAGTACTTATTTATATTACTTCCCAAATTACTTTTAATTATTTTGTTATTTGTAAAATAACCTGAATATCTCTTATTTTGAAAAGTGAGTTGGATCATATCATATACATACATATATAAGTAATATGCATATATACAAATGAGAAGATAGGAAGGAAATTTAATAAAAATATCTATTTTTGCTATTTCTATTTTATCTGTTTTTAATTTTCAGTTTTGCCTTATAATATATTTTAATATTTACTAAGTTTAGGATTAGGCTATTTAACAAGTAGAATCTGCTATTTTTTTCCCAAAATAATTTTAGAAAAATAGATTCATTGAACAAAGAGGCCCACTTTATTTTACCAAAGCAATGTGGTACAAATTTGATTAGGTTTTCTCAAATGTATAACTTTATTATGATTTGTTTAATTTGATTAAGGATACTTTTCAAACAATAGTTTATAAATATACATATAGACATTGAAAACAAGCAATTACCTTTGTCTTTGCGTGTCAATAATACCCCTTTAAGATTTGAAAGTAGAAAATTAGGTAAATACTGATTATTAAAATATCAAGTGTATTTGCTTCTTAACTTTGACCAAAATTTTATATTATTTGTAAAAATATAAAAATATATAGTTATATTTTGTATTTTAAATTAAAGTAAAATGAATTCTATTCCAGTCTAATAGCCAAATCTGTTCATACCTCTTTATTTATAGACTGAATAATTTTAAATTAGAAAGTCAGATCAAGTAAATAAACAGTTCACCCAGGTAGTGTTTTACAAAGAAAGAAATGAATTGGCATTTAAAGGACTGTGTAAACACAAGATGAAGTACTCACTGTTTAAATCCACGTAAATAAAGACCTAAGAAAGCTCAGTTTACTCATTAACTAGAACTTGAGAGATGCGATGGCCATTCAAAAATAATAATAATAGCTTTCAGGTTAATCCTACCTCAAAAAAATGCTTCCATGCTTTTGAAAATAGTTCCCTGTCATTTAATTCAAGTGAATGATGTTAGTGTACGTAGGTGCCAATAACCGTTTTTCTACTTGGAACTTTTTGAGAATGAGCTTGAACAGTTAGCTATTTGGCAATGCAGGCAAACAAAAGTTGTGTCATAAGATGGGTTTATTTATTGTTATAAGACAATCTAGTGAATCATTCCTGTAAATATTTTGCTATGACATGAGTTGATAATACTCAAAGTATTAAAGAGTAGACCAAAAGCAGACGGGAGGTACATTTGATATTAGACGCGCTGAATATTAATGAAAACCCCTCCACTATAAAAAACAGGGCAGAGGGGTCCTTATCCTTATGGAACCTATGTGTGGATGGGAGGATAGGTGAAATCCTGGTAAACAGGAAAGTAATTATGAATCATGAGCTATGTTGTGAAGCAAATCACATTTAAAGACAGCCGGAAAGATGAGACAAAGCCAACCATCAGAAGTCTGTGGTGAGAATGTTCCACCCTCGAGGTGACCGATGAGGGTCATCAGAGCCCAGACCGTGGAGAGAGCCGCGGAAAGATCACAGACGGAGCGGGAGGTAACCTATCTTTGCTTACAGGGTCAAGAGATGCCATTTAAAGCCCCCGAAAGAAGCACAGAGCTTCAAGTACTATTTGAAGTGAAAGGAGTAATGAACTTGGGAGCTCTGGGTGGATAGGGAACAGGAGTAAATGTTGACTCTAGAACACAGAGTAAACACTGAAAAAAAGGCTGACAGGAAGCTTATGGGAGACATGTATCTTTGTCTTCTATCTCTGGTTGTTAAAAACAATGAACTAAATTCTAAAAGTCAAAAATTAGAGGCGTAAGTCTGGAAATATAACCATAACCAACAGGAAAACGCATCGCCTCGGGCCAGCAAATAGATGGGCTGAATGTTTTAGTGGCTGGGTTCCTCTTTTGGTAGGATCCCTATATTAGTAACAATCATTTTTTTTAAAATGCTGTTTAAATGAATGAGGTACTGGGAAAATATGAAACTTCATTATTTCTTAAGGTGCCATTTTTAAAAAATATTTTATTTATTTATCTTTAGAGGGGAAGGGAAGGAGAGAGGAAGAGAAACATCAATGTATGGTTGCTTCTCGTGCATCCCCTGCCGGGAACTGGCCTGCAACCCAGGCATGTGCCCTGACTGGGAACCGAACCGGGATCGTGTGGTTCGCAGGCCCATGCTCAATCCACTGAGCTACACCAGCCAGGGCAGTAACAATCATTTAAATCAAATAAATTAAGTGATAAAAAACTGTACTACCTTTTCCTGGTATTAGCTTAGGAACAGAATGGGAACCACGTTTATCAAAATCTTACTATATTTGTGGAAAAGTGTTCTCTACTCACAATATAGGCATCTACATTTGAAATTTAACTTATTTATTTTACTAATAATCTGAATGCCATGAAGTGAGTCTGAACATTGAAAGTGAAAAACACTCTCATGAGCCTGTAATTCAACAGAAAATTTTCATCAAAAAACAAACAGGAACATTAAAGTTGTAAAAAATAAAAGAAAAACTTGCTTTGGCAGGCCAGCGGTGGGCAGGCTGTTTGTGTGGTTTTATGGCAGGATATGACCACCATCTAGTGGCCGAAAGTATATCTACTCAACTTGTAAAGATCAACACTGTGCTGTGGAATCATTTATTACAAAGTTCCCTGACATAAATGTGCTACAAACATGCAAAAACTTCGGAGAAAAATTAGTACCTATGGAATCCTACACAAATAGTATGTATTGTATAAAAATGTAGTTTCACGTGGAACTCTCCACTCTACGAAATGTTGCAAAATAATGGGTATGTTCTGTGATGAGATCCAGCTGAGTGGATTATATTTCTCCCTTGCCCTTTAAAACGAAATTCTGGAATAGAAAGTTAAACTGTGGTTTTAAAACCAAGTGAGACAAGCAAGCAAAATATAACCAAAGACACTGAAAGAGAGAACAGGCCGACAAGGACCAGAGGGGAGAGGGGAGGGAATTTCAGGGGAAAAGGGGAAGGATTCACAGGAACAAGTATAAAGGACGCATGGACAACAACTAACAGGGGTGGAAATGAGAAGGAGGTGGGGAGCACGGGGTGGGGGGGGTGGGCTGGGATGGGAGTAAAAGACAGAAAACTGTACTTGAACAAAAATTAAATAAAGAAAAGAAAAAGACAATTTTAAAAAATAAATAAATAAAAATAAAACCAAGTCAGGGAAGGAGTTTAGCAATGAAAAAAATACCAATAAATATGTGTGCTGATAACTATATGTCTTTATATGTGCCATTTTTTAAAAGTAATGTCTTGGGGGTTTACTAATGTAATCATTCTAACACCAGGGGTAGTTATATGCAAGTTAAGTGGTAGGGAATATTGAAAATATGAGCAGTAATCACAGTGGGCATGAGCTTCTTCGTTACTTTTCTGTGTTCTCTTTATATGTCATTTAGTTCATTAAATTTTGCAAAATAACCATACTGTACATGCAGATTCTGTTATTTCAGTGTTCGCCGTAAAATATAATGCACGTGTAAATAAAATACAATGGTACTATGGTAGAATTAAGTATAATCATCCTGTCAAAAAGTAGAATGTTTGGCGTAACCCGTGGGTTTCTTTTAGATTAATACCCCCACCTTCTTCCTAGAAGAAAATGTTATCTTACTATTTATGGTCATTACATTTTTGCTGTTCTGTAATAGTTTCAGAGCCTATGTACTCATTCCTGATATATATATGTCTGTTCTTGAATTTTATGTAGATTAAATAACCCTGTAGTCATTGCTGTGCCTTTCCGTCTCTTTACTTCGTGTGATTATTTTCTTTTCTTTTCACGTCATTTTGTAGTACTGGTATATCATTCCATTGCACATATATGCTGCACATTTTTACGCGTTCAACTGTTGATGGACATGGGAGCTGTCTCCATTTTTGACTGTTAAGAAGATCATGTGGCTACGTGTTCCCATGCTTGAAATCGGTTTCCCTTGCACAGGAGGATGTAATCCTAGGAATGGAATTTCTGAGGGGTAAACGAACGGCTGTGCTGGGAGTCCCTGGGTGCTTTCCTGTGTCAGCGACTCCAGCTGTCCTCCCCACCATCTAATCCCTGGGGCTCCATGTTCTTTCCACGTGGTCGGATTTTTTGAGACTTCTTAAATATTTACCAGTCATGTTATTTTACTCAAGGTTTATTATGGTTTTAATTTTCAGCGGGCGCAATTTTTCCTACGTTTATGGACCTCTTGGGTTTCTTCTCTTTGGTAAAATGCATGTTCAAGTCCTTTACTATTATTATCTTCTTTTGTTTTTTCAACTACCCTTGTCAGGTTTTAATAACTAGGTTATTTCTCCTCATATGCTTTTATAAAAGTAGATGAACACAAGCAATTCTATAAATGGATACTGGAGTTTTCTTTCTACTTTTTGGTTCTAGAACTCTTGAGACATTAGAATCTCTTTGAGTCAGTTTTAAGTCATTTTTTCCTAGGAATTCATCTATTTCATCAGCATTCTGTTAAAATATTTTTATCGTGAAATTTTTACAGAGAGGGGAAGAGGAGAAAGAGAGGGGGAGGAACATCACTGTGTGGTTGCTTGTCACACGCCCCCTACTGGGGACCTGGCCCGCAACCCAGGCATGTGCCCCACCTGGGAATCAAACCTGTGACCCTTTGGTTCACACGCAGGCACTTGATCCACTAAGCCACACCAGCCAGGGCTGTTAAAATCTTTTTGACGTTTACAAGATTTCTAAAGGAATCCATTTCTGATTCAACATCATGGTTATTGGCACTTTCTTTCTTTTTTATATCGTAATCAGTTTTGCCAGATTTTATCATTCTTATCAGAATTGATGGCCCTGTTCTATTCTCTTCTGTCTTATTTGAAATGTTTCCATATATATTTTGTGTCCTCTCACCATGCTTTATATTTTTAAAGAAAATTCATCTATCTACATCTCTCTGACTACTTATTTAATAACGTACTTCCTACTAGAGTAGGCAGGTTGTCTTCTTTTATTTTAAAATTTATTTATTTATTTATCTTTAGAGGGGAAGGGAAGGAGAGAAGTATCAATGTATGGTTGCCCCTCGTGAGTCCCCTGCTGGGAACCGGCCCGCAACCCAGGCATGTGCCCCACCTGGGAATCGAACCGTGATCGTGTGGTTCGCAGGCCCGCGCTCAATCCACTGAGCTATGCCAGCCAGGGCTATTCATTGTTTTTTCTTCACAACTTAGACTAGTGCCCAGCAAATATTCTCCAACTGCAGTGCATCAGTTAAAACAAGGTAGTAAAGTACCATTCTATTCCAGAACTATTCTTACAAATTTATGCAGATTCAAGTTTTGTAAGCTAATATGTATATATGTAAAATCTGGCTGGATGTATAACCATGTAGATAGTTTTAAAAGCAAAAAGAACCTAAGCAGAAATAATTACTTTAAGCCCTTGTTCTGCTTCCATCATCTGCAGATTGTGTAAGTCCTCCTCCAAAAAAAGACAGGGAAATTCTGCTGGGTTCCTGGTCTGAACAAAGCTACCAAGAGGGCACAAAGGCCACATACAAATGCCGTCCTGGGTTCAGGACATACGGTGTGATTACAGTCCAGTGCAAGGAAGGGCAGTGGGTGGACCTCAGCCCATCGAAAACATGCCAGAGTAAGTGACCCACGCTTTTCCCCCCTCTTTATTATTTATTTATTTTATTTTATTGTTGTTCAATTACAGTTGTCTGTACTTTCTCCCCACCACTACCCTCCACCCCAGTCAAACCCACCTCCCTCCCTTGCTTCCACACACCCCCCCCCCGCCCCCTTGGTTTTGCCCACGTGTCCTTTATAGTAGTTCCTAAAAACCCTTCTCCCCTCTGTCCCCTCTCCCCATCCTTCTGGCTATTGTTATATTGTTCTTAATTTCAATGTCTCTGGTTCTATTTTGCTTGCTTTTTTCTTTTGTTGATTATGTTCCAGTTAAAGGTGAGATTATATGGTATTTGTCCCTCACCGCCTTGCTTATTTTGCTTAGCATAATGCTCTCCAGTTCCATCCATGCTGTTGCAAAGAGTAGGAGCTCCTTCTTTCTCTCTGCTGTATGGTATTCCATTGTGTAAATGAGCCATAATTTTTGACCCATTCATTTACTGATGGGCACTTGGGTTCCTTTCAGCACTTGGCTATTGTAAATGGTGCTGCTATGAACATTGGGGTGCATAAATTTTTTTGGATTGGTGTTTCAGGATTCTTAGGATATAATCCCAGCCATGCTTTTTTTTTTTTTAATTTACAAAACCTTTTAGTTGCCAAAATACTGAATGTTTACTCCTGGAGCAATACGAGATGAATTATATCAATGTTACCATTTCAATACAAAACACGGCACTGCCATTTATTCTTCTTAAAAAGGGAGTGGAAATCTTCCAAAACTCAAAAACAAAACCTACAGATAAGTTCCATTCTCCAATAATGACTTTGCCATTTTTGACTTTTCCATGGCTTCGGTTCTCCCCTCGGACATGATACCAAACATCCTCATCCCTGACCTCTCCACGTACAATGCGTTTCCTGCGCCATGTGCTGCTATTGTATCCCTTTCTTCATTTCAGAAAAGCCCTGTGGCTCCCCCGGGGACACGCCCTTTGGCTCATTCGACCTTGCAGTAGGAGACAGGTTTGAATATGGTGCCAAGGTGGTTTATACCTGCGATGAGGGGTGAGTAGCCAATATAAAATGATGTCTGTGACTGAGGTAATTACCCCTGATCTGATAAATAAGAACGGTCCTAATGTATATTGTTAAGCTTACCATACTTTTCTATGAGCCTTTGTATAGGTAGCATGCACGTAACTCCCCAAATTAAAATTAAATAATGGAAATGATTCTATCTGGATACCATGTTATCTCCTCAACATCGAAAGATTACAATGAATTGTAATAACTCTGTTAGAGGGGGCGGCTGGGAAAATAGTAGGCGTATGAACAGGGATTTGTGCCAATGAGTCCTCAGCCTATTCTGTGATGTGCAGGATATTATGGGGATGCAGTGGGTCGGGCACAGAGGAAATGGTGAAAAGTTGTGTGACCTGCTACCTATTTTGGTAAGATCTTATAAACTGTAGGAGAAGCAAGACTTTTACACTGAAATAATACCAACTCTTCTGTAAGGTCTCACAGTCTGTAAATTGTTCCTATCATGTTGGCTCCCAAATGCTACCGTGTTAATTCTCATTGACTCAGGTCCGACTCTGGTTTTCAGGAGAATCTGCACCCAGGGGCTTACCTCCTCACCCCCCACTCTCCCCTGTTATCCCCAGCCAGGCCCAAAACTGGTTTCGAGGAACGTTTCACACATGGAGAAACCAGGGTCATCACATCAATATAAATAGCATCAAGAGATTATAAACAACATCTTGTTATCCTCTCCCCATCGACTTCCTGGTGCATGGCTTTGGAGTGACCGCATTCAAGAACTGCGCCACTCAATCAATGGTTGCATTTTCCAAAATCTCACTTCACTTCCATCTCCTCACTTGTAAAAGCAGAAACGTACCAGGCGCACCACAGGGTCGGTGGGGGAAGTAAATGAGACCCACGCTGGAAGCCCTGAGGTTGCCAGGGATGCCTCAGACACCAGATAAGTGTTAGATCTCGTGATTTAGTTTCGTCTGGCTCCCTGCCTGAGGGCATTTTTCAAAGACGCTGTTCATTTCCGGCCCAGCCTTCAGTTACTACTGCTGACCATACCACACGTGCCCAGCAAGACAAAGATCCTGTGGGCTGCATTCCCCCACTCCCTCTTCTCTGTACCTCTAAAGGGCCCCCTTTAGTCCAGGCTCATTTGGTCTTTCCAGATTTCACCTCTGATCTGGTAACAGGAGTGAACACTCCCATACTTCAGAGCCCTGCCTCTCAGCACCCAGCAGTGTTTAGAACGTGGTAAAGAAATGAGCGGCCTGCTTGCTTCCGAGGCCGGCTCTGCTCGGCTCCCTGCACCCCCTTCACCCTGTATGAATTGTGGGTGTCCTCAGTGACAGGCTCCAGGAGAGTAACCATCTTCTCACTCAGCCAGGGACTCCAATAGGAGTCCAGATATTTGTCAGCAAAAAGAAGTTCTTGGGTCCCTCAAGGTCAACAAAAGGAAGTATTGTATGCTGTTTTAAAATTTTACTTGAGATACGGTTGGGCCTATCTGAGGGTGTGTAAGCCTTTTGACCCAGTTGTGGGATCTAATGGCAGAGGGCATATACTATACCCATAGTTCCTGCCAGTAAACTTGACCTCAGGCCCCTTGTCCCCACTGACCCACTCCACTGTATTCCTATTTAGCTGAATACCAGGCACTTAGGAGGAGATTCGGGGTGGTTACCCTGTTTCACCATTTTACAGCTTGGAAGAGTTAAGGAGGCAGCCTGCAAAGGTTCTGGTATTTCGCCTAGCTGGGGTGGCAGAAATAGGAGCCCTTACCGCCCCCACCGCACCAGCACATGTGTGTACAGTCTTTCTCTCTTCCCCTCCCCACCATGCATATAGGCTCTGCAAGGTTTTGTGTTGAATTGTGTGGAATTACTGAAGGAGCTTTGGGGGAAATGGATGGGTCTTCGTTGTAGGTGGAAAGTGTCAACCAAGAAACCTGCTTCCTCTGGGCAGAGAAGAGAGGAGAGTGTGGAATAACCAACACCTCGGCTCCCTTCTAAGACTGAGGCTCAGATGCTTGACTTCAAGTTCTGTGGTTTGCATTTAATGCATTGAAACATTTCCTTCCCTGAGAGAACTAGTAAAAAACCCACAAGAATCAAAGAAAGACAAAGTCTATTTTGAGGAAGAGAGATTATTTGTGTTACTTGTGCAATGGGTGGAACTGTATATCTTTATTTGCAGATGGAGGAGACATTTGTCTGTGTCGAATTACTGAGAAACTTATCAAAGGCCCTTTCCAACAGTCTCTCTCTCTTGGGGCTTTCAAAATGCCTTCCCATGATTTATTCTGGGGACACCAGCTTTGGGCTCACAGCTCTCCACCATAACTTAGAGAAGGACGCTTTACCTGGATCTGTGACCTCTCGCTGCGTCTGCCATTCTGCAGCCGCCTCGGGGAACTTCCTTTCACGTAAAGAACTTTAGATTTTAAGGGCAGGCTTGAGGAGTTGCACTAATTAGATAAATTTGGCATTGCATGGGTTCTGTAAGCAGACTGGGCTCCACGGCCATGCTCCGGAAAGAATGTCAAGGATGGGGGTGGGGCTGGGGATGGGAACAAGTGCTGACAATACGTCCCACACTAAGGAATTTTTGTGGGCACTGTCCTTGATTGTGTAAAAGGCCCAAAGGGACCAGAAGACATCACCATCTTGGAGGGCAGGAGAAACCAAAGGAGGGGGACCATGGGGTTGTCTGCTGGTGACTGTCACTTTATGGTTTTTCTTTTGGGTGACAACTCATGGAGCCTATTCCATTCTCAGGTGCAATGAGTTCACTGACTCAAAGAAAAAACAGCAGCAAACTGTGCGTGAAACAGTGAATCTGTGCCATCGACCAAGGACCAAGATTATTCCCAGGCCATCTCCCCGAGCATTTGTGGGTCTTTCTTAAGAAAGAAAAAAAATTAAGACAGATAAAAAAGACTTAAGAGTTAAAACCAGAAAGGGAGAGCAAAAGAAGACAGCGCACATGCTCTTCACTTCCCCTGAAATGGAAGTTGGGCGTGCAGAATGTTATCAAATTTAAAACTGCACGTAAACACACATCCACTGATGGCCCTGTTACTTTTGGGTTTCAGGTACCGAATGATAGGTGAAGTTAATTTCCGGGAATGCGAAGCAGATGGATGGACCAACGACATTCCTCTATGTGAAGGTAGAAAAAATCCTGAAAATACCTCAGATGGTTGGCAATGTCTTACATTCAAATATCCTTAAAGTCTATAATCAAATATTTCTCTTTTTTGACACAGGAGGTTTCATATCCTTTTTTGTAAAGCACGAGACAGGCATTTTTAAAGTGAAAGTATACATTGAAAAAGTACCTTTATATCACAAGTCATTGACCACATGATAGATGCAAATACATTTGCTGGAATGTCTACATACATCTACGCTAAATACCAAAAAACAATATTTCTTACTCAAATTATTTTTATGGTTTTGAACATAGTAGAGTATATAGCCAACCTTTTTACTACTACATGACTTTGTGTTTTAATAACCAAATATGAACATAGTCTCATCTGATCTAATATTTAAAGTATTAGAGCCTAGGACACCTAAAACTTATTTTTCCTTCCTTTTGGATGCTAACCTCTAGAAAGAACATAAATATCACTCTTTAACCTGAACAGCAGAATCGCAGTTTGAGTAATGATGCGCTCATCCCCAAACCGCCCCCGGGCAGGATCTCTGGGCACAGCTGGGGTGGGGAACCCAACTGAGACCTCTCTCCCTGTCTGCCTGCCCAGAGAGGATTTCTGGGGCTTAGTCTCTCTGGAAAGACAGGGGAAGTAAGAGAGAGCTCCACCCTTTCTTCCTGACCCAGAAAGCAGGCAGTAAGAATGGAAAAATGACGCTCCTGTCTCGAGGATTTGAGCTAGCAATCCCAATACTTGGTCATCGTGGAGATAAACGAGATCAGTCAGAATAGGGTTTCCAAGTTCCATGGGGAGGAGTGATGAGAGAGGGTGAGAGAAAGACGCAGAAAGAATGGTAAGGGGGGAGGGCAAGAGAAGAGGGAGGGCAAGAGAAAAGGAAGGAAGAAGCAGAGAAATATGGTCACGCAAAATAGAGGAGACCCGTGCTTTAGAGAGCATCTGCATGGGAAACCAGCTGGGACATGAGTTAAAAACTGAAATTTGGGTTACTAAAGACCTCCTGAAGGGACGTTTGTGGGGCGATGGACAGGGACATAGCTATTGCCTGTCCATGTTAACAAGGGTTCTGAGTCACCTCACTCTGCAGTGAAGCTTGAACATTATAACCTAAGAGATATTGGGGAATATTATATAAAATCTAAAGAAGCACTCAAATTATTTTGAACGCTGACGTGGAAGAGAAAGGAAATTTTAAACCTATTTCCCTATTGAAGTAAATACAGTCAAAAGGTTTTCTGTTACACCTCTAGGAATACAGTGTTAATGAGTGTGAGACTGAAGTGGAAATTTTATATTTCATTCTCCCAAGCTGTCTATTTCTCAATTATTTAAGAAGCACTTGTTTGTTCCTATAAAAATATCAACTGGTCATCAAAGTAGTATTCTCCTTCGTCCACCTCCATAGAAAAGTTTCAAAGATAAATTCAATATTTATTTTTTCCTTAGCAGGCTTGATCTCCAGCAAACAGGCACATTGAATGCTTTAAAAACAAACAAACAAACAAAAAACACACAACCCACATTTATTTCCTCCAATCTTATCTTGCTGACCTTATAATTATATATGTATCTATGCATATTTTTCATGATAAAGTTTCCAACTTCTATTATAAAATGTCCTATTTATTTTTCAGTTGTTAGGTGCTTACCAGTGACAGACCCAGAGAATGGGAGAGTTATCAGTGGTGCATTTGGACCAGACCAGGAATATTCTTTCGGACAGGTGATAAAGTTTGAATGTAACCCAGGCTTCAAGCTTGCTGGCCCTAAAGAATTACATTGCTCGGGAAATGGTGTTTGGAGTGGAGAAAAACCAGGTTGCGTGGGTAAGCTACACCTGCTGTTCATTTGATTAGATGAATGATTTGGGGTTTTCTCCTGAAAGTATACATTTCGAAACACTGTGCCTCCCAACGAATCTAAATGATGCTGCAAAGAAGTAACATTTATTGAACACTTCCCACTTCCCAGGCATTCCTCTAAGTTCTTTATATGTGTCATTGCATTTCCCATTCAAAGTGACTTCCATGCCCCATGTGTCAACCGCACCCCTGTTCTGTCATTGAGGGAACTGCAACGTAAGGAAGTTAAATCACACGTGCACAGCTCCCCTGCACGTGTAGTGGAGCGACTATCCAAACCCAAGTGATCTGACACTAAAGTGTACGCTCCTAACATCGATTAAATTGTACTCGGCTCTTAGGGCTGCTGGCCTGCAGAATTGGCTTGAGCCAAAGATTTATTATTTATTTCCAGTGCTGCATCATGATGACCTTGTTTTGAAAGAACCCTTCTAAGAAGAGGCAATTTTATGTTTGGGCCGTGCCTGTTATAAATATTGTTGAACCGAACTGAATCCATTAAATATGCCTTTGCCTTTCAAATAGAGTTCTAGAGTAAACTGTCAGACCAGAATTCTCTAAGGTATAGTGCAGCGAATATAAGCCAATGAATTGTCATACACGTGTGGTGCCAGGTGGCTGCTGGACTTACCAGGGTGAGCGCTTCGTATTAGAGAAATGTCAGATCACTGTGTTGTATGCATAAAGCTAATCTAATATTGTATGTCAATTGCAATAGAAAAGTTTTGTTATCAGCTACTGACCCACACATCATGACCAACAGGATGATTTTGGCTTTCATAAAGAAACATTTTGGTCAATTTATTTGAAGTCTCATACTTCTGTTTTACCAGCATTTCTTTGGCAAAAATGTCTGCCATGTGTATACGCTAACATTATCTAAAATCTCCAAATGGATTATACTTTCTTGGTCTAGTCTATCCTACAATGAGATACAGAGAAAAAGCATGCCTCTTCTTAAAAATTTTTTCTAACAAAACTAATTCTTCAAGTCAGAAATGATAAATATTTCTATCTGGTGTAGCAAATACTATGTATCCTGGAGGCTTATGGAGAGGGTGTACTTCTCACAAGTAAATTTCCGTGGTCAGCGAGCCCTGCCTGGAATGACTAATGCCTTGAGTAAGTCTCAAAGGGAGAAGGGGAACTTGTTGAAGTTAAGGATGGGACTGCGGGACCGAAGATGGGCTGGTACGAGATTCTGAGCTCCTGAAGAATTCTACACTGTGCTGAAGAATTGGGCTTTCATTCAGGCTAAATTTGGAATCATTGAAGGATTTTAAGTGAATCAATGAAGTGACAAGGGAACAAAAGGGTCATTATGTTACAAACAGGAAAAGCAGTTGGGAAGGAGGGAGAATAGAAATGGGGAAATTAGTTCTTGTGGCCGTCGTGCCGGGGAAGAGTGTTTGCGAGGAGGTGGACAGCGAAACCAGCCAAGCGGAAGGCCAGTAACTTTTTGGAGCTATAATGACCATGAGCTCAATTCATTTATTTGTCAGAATCAAGAGTTAATAGTTGTGTCAATAATCACTCTATTATCTGTAACTGAGAAATACGTCATTTTTCAGGTTACTCAGTGACAATGCTTATCGCAATAACCTCATGGCTATATTCAATTTTATACACATCAATTTCATGTGATGAATGTGATTGCCACTATTTATTTCAACAAAACTAACTTATCCTTAGACCAAATAAAATTAGCAACATAATTGTAACCAGAATTTTAACTTCTTTCCGAAATGAACATTAAGAGGAACAGGTAAGTTCAGCAAGCATTTAAGTCAAAGCGGAACTTACATTTGATTGCCTGCTTTACTCCATGGAAATAGAATTTATGTCTTCGTACAACTATGTCTTGGACACAGGCCTAAAATGTATCACAAACCTTTGGGAATGTTGTCCCTTCTATTTAGAAATTTCCTGCGAAAGACCAACAATTCTGCACGGAGAGCCCACATCCCTGAAAGACTTGTACAAGGAGAAAGAAAGACTTCAATACAGATGCTTCCAGGGCTACAGTTACAGTGAAAGAGCAGAGGCCACCTGCACCGAGTCTGGGTGGGTGCCGAAGCCCTTGTGCAAAGGTAACGAACGTCACACTTCTCGTCCGCATCCTCTGCCCCGGGCTCTATCCATTGTTTTAATGACCTTCACTCTCTGTGCTTCAACTAACACTATACCACCAACACTCCCGATTTTCCTGCTATTATGCAAAGATACCTGCTGACAATGAAGAACCCCCAAAGTACACATATTTTCCCTAAATATTTAAGACATTTGAAACTAGATAATATAGGAAGTTTCGAAGTAAAATAATATAGGATAAAACACTTAAATTTTCTTTCATCTGGTCTGTGATTTGTATGTGTCAGGGGGGTTATTTGAGGGAAATTTATCAAAACTTCAGTCTCTGTCCCCAGGAAGGGACAGTCTCTGACAGCACATCATTGAGAAGAATGATTAAAAGCACCAAGACCTGCTAAATAAAAAGCACTCTTGATCCAAACTCTGTCACTCCCTGTGTACACTGGATTTTCTACTGACTGACAGCAGAGACTGCCAATACTGAATTATTATTATTTCAAATCTTAATGACTGTTCCTAATGGCAGAAACATGCGGCCTCACACATTTGGACAGTCTCAAATATTAGTATTTTGGAAAGAGGCACCTACCTTGGCAATGTTTTGATAGCACCGTTTATTTTAATGTAGATTATAAGAGTAGAGAATTAAAATTTTTCAAGGGATGTATGCCCACTGCTTGAAAGCAATCACCCAAAGTTCTTCTAGTCTTAATTAACTCAACAAAATTCTCCCAATATTATTTTGTTTTGCTCTTAGGGACACTTGTGATTTCTTTTTTAATATTGTAGCTTTTCACTGCAAACCTTGGTGTTAAGTTTAGCCATATCAGAAAATGAAAACTAAGATGTGTCAATTGGGCTGCAGTGGGAATGTGAAAACGTGAAGGACACGGCAGATTAAAGTGAGAGAAAAAATTAACATATTTAAGTTTCATTTGAGGGTAGTGTCAACATCCAACACTGAAGACATATTTTACTCAACACTTGTGTTTAGGTGGTCATATATGTTTTCAACTATTTTTAATATATGTAAGTACCTCAACTAATTATGTCGTGTTAGCAACAGGGACATAAAGCTTACTCTGGTGGAATGGAGTATAAATTTAGGTCCAACTGAGAAATTATTACAATAATTGTAGAAGCCGAAGGTACACAGCAGAAGTATGGCATGGAGAGGGGAGATATATAAGCAATATTTACACCTTTAGTGTCTGACTAACTACTGGAGTTGACGGGAGGAAGAAAATAGGGGTACACTTCAGGCTTCTGTCATGGGGTCCTGTGTCAGAAATTAAAATATGGAAAGAAGACTGGTGATTTTAGTTGGACCTGTAATGAGTTGGATATGCCTTTGGTTATAAGCATGAATCTGTCTAATGTGAAGCTGCAGTTGGAAATATGGATTAGAGTCTCATGGAAGAAGTTGTTAGCATAAATGGTAATACCCATGGGAAATAGAATAAGAAGTGAATTAGGGTCCTATAACTGGGTTCAGTCAATACCGAATGTCCACCACAGGCTTTGAGTCCAAAATGAAACATGACAGCAATATAAATGGTAATATAACATTTCTACAACAGTTAAAAGGCATGGATTGATTGTCTCGATGTTGGTCAGCATTCCTCAATGCATATTTATATCAAGTCATCATGTTCTACACTTCACATGCATACAATTATACTTGTCAATTGTTCCTCCATAAAGCTGGAAAAATGAATTAATTAAATTGGGGAAGAAAGGCATAGCATTTTATCACAAAAGGCATATTACAAGTTGATCTATTGTTGTAATATAGCAAAAAAAGTTAATGAGAAGGACCCAGAGAAGGAGCTTCATCAGTTAGGGTGGACTAGGTCAAGGGAGATAAATCCCAGATCTGATCCCTTCTGTCCCCATTTTATAAACCAAGTTTCCATACAACACAGCCATGCACAGCTGCTCATGGTAGTTTGCCGCAGCTTCTGCAGTCCAGAGGCAGAGCAGACTGGCCAGCTGAGACTATTACATGGCCCTTCATATAAAAAGTCTCCCAAACCCTGGACTCCGTTGTGCTATTACAGTAAGGAAAGCATATTCCCAAATTTCATCAGCCTAACAGTCAACTTTATTTCCTCCCCATGCTGACTTCCAATGTAGGTCTGAAAGGGACTCTGCTCATGCCTTTAATTGTAAGAATCAGAAGACAGAGACACAGTCTTCCCTTGCCCTTCCATAATCACTGCTGCTGCAGGGGGAAGAAGAGATAAAAGTTCACACAATGGCTTTCAAAACATCCTTCCTAGAAGGAAACATATTACTGGCACTTTCATTTCAGGGCTGCGTTCAAGTCGAGGAAGAGACTCGGGTTATTTGTGAACAGTTCTTGTCAGAACTTCAGAGGCCAAGGAGGTTGAGGGAAGACGAACGTGTAGGCAAAGTCATGTAATATGAGCTCATGCCCATGCACAGAACAACACTATGGACACGATGGCTTTGGGGAAAGAGGGTCCAAGAGCACAGGGGGCACAAACACTTCAGGTGAGCCAGGTGAGGAGGGAAATGAGTGATGTGCGGAAGGAAGTGAGTCTGTGCTCACTTTAATGCCATTTTGCTCTATGATAAGGACAAAAAAAATGGCATTTACTCTATTCTCATGGACTTGACTTTTCCTGGACAGTGATTGCTGCATTATCCACCTCTCCTTTTTCATTTCAGAAGTGACATGTCATCCTCCACGTATTGCCAACAGCTACTACATTCCTGACAGGACCTCCTACAGACGTGGGGACAGAATCACATACGAGTGTAAAAGTGGCTTTTATCATTCCACCCAAGGCAGCACATCAGAATGCACCAACATGGGCTGGAACCCTCCTCCAAGGTGCACCTGTAAGTTCCAAGCACATCATGATCTGATCCTAGTTCTGCAGTTACTTCTGTTGAACACCAGTGTAATGGGAACCGAAAGGGCCCCCACCTTTCCCTTACTGAGAGCGCAAAGCAGGGCATGCAGAGGTGTGCTTGGCTTTTCAAAGTAGCCACTTCAAATGAAGTTCAAAATGATATATTTCTTAATGAAACCTTCTAATTTTGGGTACTCAGGGTTAAATATGTGTGGGTATGAATATGTGTTTCTCTCACTAATATTCTAACATGTGAATTAAAACATTAGGTAAGATCGCTACCATTCACCCTTAGTGTATTAGTTATTTACTGCTGTGTGACAAATGCACCTGAAATATTACTGACTGAGAACAACGACCCTCTCATGACTCAGGGTCCCAGGGTCAGCACTAGGGTTACTGCTCAGCCCCCAAGTTCCTGGTGACTCTCTGGGGGGCCCTGGGACACTGGCCCAGGTTGTGGGCTGCACACTGGGTGCAGCTGGGACTGGCTTCCAAGAGGGCATCTCCCTGGTGGTGCAGGGCCCTCAGGGCCTAACCACCTGGGGTCTCCATAGGAGCCTCAGTGGCACTAACTGTCCCCAGGGTGAGTGATGTGAGACACAAGAAAGACATCTCTGTGCCATCTATGACCTGCTTACACAGTGTCACCTCAGCCATTTGTGCCTTTAGAAGAAGGTCCCTAAGTCCAGCCCACACACAAAGGTGGGGGCAGTGGGCTCCTTTTCTGAGGGAGGAGAGTGGGAGACACAGTTGATTTTCTGACACCATCACATGTCACAAAGTGCCACTCAGTTCAGCAGGGTGTTTATTTCTGGGGAGGTTTCTCTGGCCCCTTCCCAAACGCTTTCTGCCTTGACCATCATGTTCCTCTTGCTCACATATCAGTTCCCTGTAGAGGTGTCCACGCTGCAGCTGGACACTCCATGGGTGAAAAACAAAATGATGCTAATTGGAGGTCAATGGCTTCAGTGTCAGTTCAGGACAAAGGTCCACATGAAAGTGACAGTGTGATGCCCTTAGAGAGGTTGCTGGCATCACCATGACACAGACCTCAATGAGTGTGACCACCCCAAGGAGAGGGTCTGTGTACTCACCTAGATAGGACAGGCAGCACTGTGCTGTTTCAGGTGTACAGCAGAATGATCTGTGTGTGCACAGATTGTGAAATGACCAGAAACAAGTGTTCTTTACATCATCTGAGTTTACAACCTTCCTTGTCCTAGAAACCGGAATGCAATGAGGGTAACTATGTTAATAATATAATTCATCAGAGAAACCTTTCATCTCTCATTAGATTCTACTATAGGAAAACATCATTTATGCTGTTTTCTTTTGTTTGTTTTTATTGCAAGTTAAGCCATGTGAATACCCAGAAATAAAGCATGGGGACCTACTACGGGCACGCAGAGAATACTTTCCAGTCGCTGTGGGACAATGGTATTACTATTCCTGTAGAGGCAACTATGTGACGCATACAGACCGCTACTGGGATTATATTACTTGCAGACAAAACGGATGGGACCCTGAGGTTCCCTGCCTCAGTAAGTAAACCTCTTCCTCCTTGTGCACAGGCGTCACTTCAGAGGGTGGGGGGGCATTAAACACGGAGAACAACGAAGTTGTGTGACCCAACTAAGGTGGAGGGCTGAGTTCTGTGAGCAGGAAGACCAATGTAGGTTGTTTGTTTTATGAGAGATTCTTCATTATAAACATGAGTGATAAAAACAGACTCTGCAAGAATATCCGTATCATTTGTACATATTATAATAGTGAACTGCAGACAACTATATTTAATATTATATTCTAAAAAAATACTTGATAGCAGCTTTAGTATTTCTTATTCTATATGTTATTTTTGCATGCTTATGGATTCTAATTTAAATATGAGGATCCATTTTAATTTCTCATTTGACCAATTGTTGGGGTTTTTTCATGATCACTTTATCATCCTTAGGAAAATGTGTTTTCAATTATTTGGAGAATGGATATTATCCGAGGTATGAACAAAAGTATTTACAGGGTCAGTCTACCACAGTTTCCTGCCACCCTGGTTACAGTCTCCCAAACCAGCAGACCACGATGACGTGTACAGAGGACGGCTGGTCCCCTCCTCCCAAATGCATCCGTGTCGGTAAGAAAACGGGTCTGAGATCCAGGCTATTTGTGATCTTCTAAGACTTACCTGTAATTACCATGGAAGAATGTTTATTTCAGCTTCTTGTTTTGTCAATGGACTTACTTGCTTTTACTTTTTCAAGTGTGTATAAGTGTAAACACCAGTTCCTTGACATATCAATAGCATGATAAAGACACTGTCTATGATAAAGCATGATTGGTAGACATTAATTTTAGAAAACCTCCAAAGACCACAGAGAGAAAACATCTAATTAAATAGAGTGGAAAGCAGGATAGCATGTCAGCTGTCCCTATTGTCTTCCCACAGCCAACATGGACTTTGGTCATCACTCTGGATGAGGGCAGCTTTGTGAGAGTCAGGAATCTGGCAGACAGGTGCCTCCTGCCCCTGGGCCTGGAGACCCAAGACTGGGTACATGGAAGGGCCTGGGAGTAACAGCTTTACCTCCCTGAGTTAACTCCTCCCCAGTCGTGCACCTTGTGGCGGTTTGGGGTCTGAGACCTGGAGTCTTAGTGGGTTTTTTTAAATTGTATTTATTATATTTAGAGGGGAAGGGAAGGAGAAGGGGAGAAGGGGAGAGAAATGTCAATGTATGGTTGCCTCTTGTGAGTCCCCTGCTGGGAACTGGCCTGCAACCCAGGCATGTGCCCTGACTGGGAATCAAAGCACAATCGTGTTGTTCGCAGGCCTGCGCTCAATCCACTGAGCCACACCAGCCAGGCTTAGTGGTTTTATATTTTGTTTTGCTGTTCAGGTTGACTCGAAGATCCACTCAAGGCTCGTTTCTCAACTAACAAAGCTGGTTTGGCAGCCTGCCCACTGGGACCAGTCTATTCAGAATACAAATAAAGAAGATGTCTTCTGGCCCCTCTAGTAAATGAGTTGTATTTAAAGATGCCTTTGCAATTTGTATGATCCAGTGTGAATATCTCCCAGTGCTGAGGGTGCCCTGCGAATCTTTGAATCGATTGTGTTCTACTGGTTCTTCCTCGAATGGTTACTCCCTGCCCATTGTGATGGGGCTCTGCCCTGCTCTCAAGTGTGATGTATTCAGCCCTGCAGATGTGTGCAGCTCTCTGGTTCTGTAGCTCTTCCCACTGGGTTCTCTAGATTGCAAGTTCAGTGATGTCAGCCTGTTTGAGGATGCCAGGTTTTGTCCTTCTGTTCAGTGTGACTGATGATTTAGGCTTGAGTGTATTCTCCCATGTTGTAATCGGGACAATTCACTCCCCCACCCCAATAAAGCCACTTTGAGAACAGAGCTCACAGCATTCCCCTTATCTCCCAGGAATCAGAGCTGGGTGCTGGCCTTCTGCACACACCTCACAAGGTTGTTTTCATAGGTTTGGTTCAGTTTCTTCACTGTTTTGGGCTGGAACTCTCTTCTGTATTCTTACCGTGCATTTCTTAATTTCATTAAATTTCTCCACGAACTACCTTGAATTCGATACAATTTCTATAGTGTTTGTTTTTCGTTTACATCTGCTGACATTGTTATTTTCTCAAATATGTTTTTCTGTGTTCAGTGTTAATGGGAATGGCATACGTGGCAGCTTGTTATGTTGACATGTGCACACGGGATGAAGTGACCATCACGTCAAGGTTGTTAGTCTATCCATCCCCTGGTGTAGGGTCCATGATTCTCCATGAGTCACAAACATGTGACTCTTCCTTCCCAACAATAATTAAAACACACTGGGAATAGACACCTGCTAGGAATGCACTGGCCTGCTGTAGCATTCCACATGCAGTGGACAGACAGATCCTAATAATTTATTCTTTATCTTCATTTTTATTGGTGACACTATTCCAGATGTCCCCATCCCCCCCTTTGCCCAATGTCACCCATTCTCTCCTCCTTCCTCTGGCCATCAGTAATTTCTTATAAGGCAATCAGAAAATTTTAAGTCTTCCTTAGTTCCAAGAGCTGTTTTTAATATCTTTAAAAAAATTATTATTGTTCTGTTACAGTTGTCTGGTCTTTTTCCCCTTGCTCAACCCAACCCCACCCCCTCACTCCCACAGTTGACCCAACCACCCCATTTTCCATGCCCATGAGTCCTCTATTCATGTTCTTTCGCTTGTCCCCACCCTTCTTTCCCCTGTTGTATCCCTCCTCCAATGTCACTCTCAGTGTCTTCTTTATTTCCATGTCTCTGGTTCTATTTTGCTCTTTTGTTTTTGGTGGTGATTAGCTTCCACTTGTCGGTGAGATCACATCATATTTGTGTTTCACTGGCTGGCTTATTTCACCTAGCATACTGCTCTCCAGTTCCATCCATGCTGTGTGCAGAGGGTGGGAGCTCCTTCTTTCTTTCTGCTGGGGCATATTCCACTGTGTAAATGTACCACAGGTTTTTGACCCACTCATTTACTGATGGACACGTATGCTGTTTCTAGCACTTGACTATTGTAAATAATGCTGCTGTGAACATTGTGTTACATAGGTTCTTTTGAAATGATGATGCGGGTATGGTCCCAGTAGAGGGATCGTTTCATCAAAAAGTCAGTTCCATCTTTAGTATTTTGATGAAACTCCACACTGTTTTCCACAGTAGCTGCACCAGGTGCACAAGGGTTCCCTTTTCTCACCAACCTCACCAGCACTTGCTGTTTGTGGATTTAATAATGATGGCAATATCTTGATATACATTTTTGGAAACTTATACACTGCACTTTGTCTGATTAAGATTTTCCAGGTTTTTAATGACAACACATGCTTTATTTTTTCTTGTTTTTTGTTGTATATGGTTAGAATCCTAATGAGCATCTTTATAGACCATATGCTTAACTTTCCCCGACACTCTCTTCCCTTTAGTGACATGTTCAAAATCGGATGTAGAAATTGAGAATGGATTTTTTTCTGAATCTGAACTGACATACCCCTTACATAAAGAAACACATTACAATTGCAAACAAGGTTACTTAACAGAAGATGGTCAGACCTCAGGAAAGATCACGTGTCTGCAGAGTGGATGGTCCCCTCCTCCCAGGTGCATCAGTAAGTCATTCACACTGTTGAGTTATTGCCTGATGCCTGTGGCAGAAATGTTCACTTTACCTGATTTCTTTTTCTTGGGCTGGTGGAAGCTGGGGTGGTTCCATTTGAAAAGATAAAGAAAAGGTTTTTGAGAAAGTATATGTAAGGTTTTGCCTTTTAACATTGATTACTAGAGGGTAGATATAAGGTCAACTTTCAGTTCAAAGTTTTCCCTCCATGAAACTTCCTGTGATTTACAAACTGGTGAGGGACCTTCTGTATATTCTGGTGTCAACTCATTTATTTCTAGCTGACACCTTGGCCTGGGCCTCTTTTCAGGTGGTCAGATTTTTATGTCTGGGTGTTCATTCCTAGACATAAAAGTTATGTGTTTAAGTGAAAATATATCTTCATAGTGCATAGTTGTAGAATAATGTTACCTGTGTAATTTATATGTGATACAGCAGAGCAAACAATTCTTCTGAATAAAATTTATATTTTTAAGAAAACATACTACAACATCGAGTCAGTGGAGACTAAGAAATGATTGTTGCTTCCTCGATGTTTATGAGAATATTCTAAGACCAGTTTTCTCATTTAATATTACTTATCCCAAAGCCACAAAATGATATTTTTCATTCACATGAAGTGAATATTTAAAATATCCATTTTTATTTTTTTCATTTTCTATACTTACAATGGGAACTAGTGAAAGAAAAAATGAAGGTTGCCTTTGTATCAAACTAATAGTATATTCAATTGTTATTAATTATCCATTACAACACTCATTGGGAAAGAAAAAGTGTCTCTATTATTATTCTTATGGTTATAGTTTTCTCTAGTTTCTTAAAACTTTCAATTAGCTGACTGCATAATATGTTTTAAAATTTGAGGAAAACTATTGAAGTCTTTATTAACATCACTCCGGAAAGGTATTAGTAAAAATGGAGACTATTTGTTCAACAATTTAATTTCTTATACTAGCTATAAATGTGCAACTATTTCTACATTCAATCTTGATAAGTATAGAGGAATATCCAGTCATTAAGGGGATATTTGGAAAAAGCTAAATTAGCATGGGAGTTTTTAAAATAGCAAGTTTTAAAGTAGACTTCTATAGAATGTTTAAAACTCACTCTCACTGTTGAAAATTTATCTTTTCGTTGAACCAATTAACTTGTTTCTGCCATTGATGGCACAACTGCTGTTGAGTTTGGCACTTACCTTGACTCAAAAATATTATTCTACTTTGCTAAAACCAAAGTCCAGCACATCTGTGAGGGCCTTGTTTACTGCTGGGGTGGAATACATATCTAAGTATAATGGCATTGAGAAAAACACTCTTAAATTTTTCAGAGGATTTAAGTGATGGTACAACTGCTTGGTAGAAGCACCTGTTTTCATCTTGAGTAACAATATTAGGACAATGACTTAGCACTGGTATTCTGAGATTGCTCTTACATGGTGCATCTCCTTGGGATGGGACTTACTCCATTCAAGTGTGTATTCAGTGCTACTGGACATGAAATCTTCAATTCCATTATGCATTAGAATCCTGTGAAATGCCAGTGTTTGACAATGCCAGACCCAGAAGTGGCCACACGTGGTTTAAGGTCAATGACACGTTGGACTATGAGTGCCAGGGTGGATATAAAAATGAAGATGGACACACCACAGGCTTCATCGTATGTGGTCACAGTGGTTGGTCTGGTACACCCACCTGTCACAGTAAGTCACTTTTCAGGATTATCTTAATAAAATTCATTCAAAATGTTTTATACCAAATTTGGGTTATGTGGAATTATTTTGAATGTACAGTGAAGAAAATTGAGGTGTCTCCTTCCGACTTAATGCAAATTGGGAGGAGAAAGTGTTTTGAAGTCTAAAGATAGTAACTGATCTGACCCAGTGCATTGATGTGCCCTATGGCCCATGCACGTCACAGGTCTGTGATGAGAGCATCATGGTGCTTTCACTCTTTTCTGGGATCAGAGGCGGATCTGGGTTGTGTGAACCCAGAAGCTTTGATAGCTTCTTGGGCCGCCTTTAAAGAAGAACAATCAATCAGGAATATGTGATTCCAACGCCATCATACATGACAGAACAATGTGAAGGAACAGACGTGGAAGGGATAGAGACAGCAGTAGAAAGCACTGTGCCCAATGGGGCTTTCTATTGAAAATTTGCAGTAACTGATGACTTTGAGGACACATTGGTTGGAATTCACCAGCATGATGTAAGGCTTCCAGGGACTGAGCAAACAAATGGCAGCTTAGCATCCTTTTCAGATAACTTTCCTGGGCCATGTGGCAGGGAGTGGCCCACTGAATAGCTGATACTGGAATTTATGTCAAGTGTCCTGGAAAGTCTTCCTGTTGGGGAGAATTCCAAGGAATGTCATCACAAACCTTTAAGCCAAACAGTGCTAACAACAATCTTAACTAAATGTATACTTCAGAATTAAAAATCCGTACCAATATATTCGAGTCTCAGTGCTAGGGTTTAGACATTTGACTTTCAAATGAATATAAATAAATATCTGTAATTCAGGACATGCCCATTCATTCTCCTCCTTAAATCGCATTCCTTAAGCCATTCTATAAATATAACAGCTGGAAATAGCCAACTGCCAAGATCTTTTCATTTGGTTTTGCTTTTGTTTTTCTTTGCTCAAGGCAGCATTTGTTTGTAATATGATGAGAGAGAGAATTTATACAAAATGACCACAAAATATGTAAACGAGAACACATACTAATAAAAGAATCACTTTGCAGAATATTAGAAAAACATTTTAGATGTATCCCAGTGGTTCTCATAGAAGCATGATCTTCTCAATAAGCTACAAAGCTCAACATTAAAGCGAAAGCCAAAACAACAGCAAATTATTGAGGTTTTTGTGACATCACTTTTAAAAAGCATTACATTATGTCTACCTTTATGATTATGTGTTAATACTTGACTTTTAAATCATATAAATTTTTTTTTGGTGTGATTGCAAATTTTAAATTCCACTTATTACTTTTTTATATTAATGAGATAGAGAAATCAAGAAAAAAATATTTTTATAAGATTTGGCAATGTCATAAACGTCACAAATTCAAAAAAATTTAAAGCATAATTTACACATTTCTAATTTGACTCACAATAATTGATAATTTATTAATAGCCAACATAAACTATACCTAAGTAAGAACAGATAGTTTTTTATTATGTAAATATTCGGGGCACCTAGAATATGCCTACCTGTTTGACCTTGGGAATGTTATTTCATCTTCTTTTATGTTTCATTTTGATTACATTTAGGTTTAATTTATTAATTAAGCACTTTCTAATGTTCCTCTAACTGAAATATATCAGAAATGCCATTCTGAGTGTCCTGGTTTTCCATGTATATAAAACAAAAGTTCCAGTTTTTACTTACACGTCAATTTAAAATGGTAGCATCAATTTTTTTGATGAGAGAATAATTTTGTTTTGATAATACAAAAACTAGTAGCATTAAATCTTATAAACGTCAATGATAAAATCAGATCCATATGAGCAAGCTGATCTTACAAATTTTCAGAACACATGTATTGTTGTCCAGAGAGTCCCATATGAATTTGAAGAAGGGGTAAACCGAATAGATAAATGTTTTTCCAGGGAGAGGATTTGTTTCATGCCTCTCTGTATATGCAACACCCAGAAACTTATATTTGCATGATGTATAGCATATACTTTGGCAATGAAAAATTGTATGTGCTCATTAAATTATTTTCATAATTATGAAATTGTTTTTATAGAGAAAGAATGCATTGTTCCTGATATAAAAGAAAACATAATTGCTCAGCCCCAGAAAGAGAAGTATTTCATTGGAGATGTGTTGAAATTCTCCTGCAGACAAAGACTGAAACTTGTTGGACCAGATTCAATTCAGTGTTACAACTTTGGGTGGTCACCAGATCCTCCAACATGTAAAGGTGAATGTTTATCTGAAAATTGCTCCAACAAGAATTAGAATTTTGGTTATCACATTCTGTCTCTGTGTTAGCTTTCTGTTGGTTACCAGGGTGTCTCTAACCTAGGGCATTAAGCCAGAGATTTACTTCAGAAAACCACGCGTTGGTAGTATGTACCCTGGATGTCCTTGTTTAAGAAGGTCGCCTTCACTGGTGTCTGTTGCTGGAGCCACTTCCTTTTAGTCCTATTGTTGCATCTCATTCTATCAGCATGGGCTTCACTTCAAGCTCCACTGAGTGTGTCTAAACAATATTTAAGCATCTTAGAGTCAATTCAATCATACATATGACTTAAAAGTGGTTGATCAAATGCTTGGCTCCAATGATAGTCTTTTTTCAAAAAGTCTTGGCCCTGGCCAGGTAGCTCATTTGATTAGAGCATCATTCCAATGCTCCAAGGTTGCAGGTTCAGTCTCAGGTCAGGGCACATACAAGAAGCAGCCATGGAATGTATCAATGAATGGAAAAACTAATCTGCATTTCTCTCTCTCTCCCCCCTCTCTCTTCCACCCTTCCTCTCTCTCTAAGCTAAATAACTCAAAAACATTTAAGATAAATGTCTTGATAAGAGGTTTCTAAGGAAAATGAACATCATTATAAGTTACACAAGTATATTTGTTAATTAGTTTGCATATATTTTTAGACTATCTAGAATATGGAACATGTTTCCTGGGCTTAAATACCTACAGTTTGCTGAATTGGCATAAGTAACAGAACTGGGAGATGTGAATCTAGTGTAAACACCACACTTTTTTTTCCCCAAAGACTGCAATAATAAATTAGATAATAATAAAGACTATACTTGCAGGGATCATTTCTGTAGTTTCTTAATAAATTAGATAATAAGGAAGAAATTTAAGAAAAATTGTACTGGCTTTAACTTGTAAATTAGACTATTTAACCAGTAATTATACTGCACTTCCACCATAGATGAAGTGAAATCGTGCGGTCTACATCCTCAGCTCCCCAATGGGAAAGCTACAAACACACCAAAAGAAGAGTATGAACATGGTGATGTTGTGGAGTACGTTTGCAACCCCAGGTTTCTGTTGAAGGGTTCTAAGAAAATTCAGTGTGTTGATGGGGAATGGACAACCTTACCCCGGTGTATTGGTAATGTATAAATTTTTTTTATTTTTTATTTTTAAATATATTTTATTGATTATACCATTACAGTTGTTCTATTCCCCCCTTCATTCCCCTCCACCCGCACACTCCCTCCCCCACCATTCTCCCCCCCTTAGTTTATAACTGTCTCGTGTCTCGAGTCTCGAGTGTCTCGAGTTCTTTCAATTCTATATTCCCCCCACTATTCTTGCCCTCCCCCTATCTATTTTCTACCTACTGTTTATGCTATTTTCTGTACCTTCTCCCCCCTTCTCCTCCTCCCACTCCCCTGTTGCTAACCCTCCATGCGTTCTTCATTTCTATGGTTCCACTCCTGATCTAGCTGTCCTCTAGGTTTGCTTTTCTTTTAGGTGTGGTTGTTAATAACTGTGAGTTTGCTGTCCTTTCACTGTTCATATTTTTCATCTTCTTTTTCTTATATAAGTCCCTTTAGCATTTCATATAATAAGGGCTTGGTGATGATGAACTCCTTGAACTTGACCTTATCTGAGAAGCACTTTATCTGTCCTTCCATTCTAAATGAAAGCTTTGCTGGATAAAGCAATCTTGGCTGTAGGTCTTTGGATTTCATGACTTGGAATACTTCTTTCCAGCCCCTTCTTGCCTGTAAGGTCTCTTTTGAGAAATCCGCTGACAGTCTGATGGGTACTCCTTTGTAGGTGACTGTCCCCTTATCCCTTGCTGCTTCTAGGATTCTCTCCTTCATTTTAGTCTTGGCTAATGTAATTATGATGTGCCTTGGTGTGTTCCTTCTTGGGTCCAACTTCTTTGGCACTCTCTGAGCTTCCTGGATTTCCTGGAAGTCTATTTCCTTTGCCAGACTGGGGAAGTTCTCCTTTATTATTTGTTCAAATAAGTTTTCCACTCATGGCTGTTTCTTTCCCCCTTCTGGTACCCCTATAATCCGGATGTTGGAACGTTTAAAGATGTCCTGGAAGTTCCTAAGCCCCTCCACATTTTTTTGAATTCTCATTTCTTCATTCCTTTCTGGTGGGATGTTTTGTTCTTTCTTCTGGTCCATTCCATTGCTTTGAGTCCCAGTTTCCTTTCCATAACTATTGGTTTCCTGGACATCTCCCTTCATTTCAATTAGTTTAGCCTTCATATGTTCCTCTAATTTGTGACTAAAATCAACCAGTTCTGTGAGCATCCTGATAAACAGTGTCCTGAACTGTGCTTCTGAGAGGTTGGCAATTTCTCGGTCGCTTAGAGTTATCGGCTCTGGGACTTTGAGTTCTTGCACCATCTTTTGGGCTGTTCGTGCCTGTTACATAGCAGGATCGGAGCCCTAGGTCTTCACCAGAGCAGGGCAACTAAGTCGCTGGGTTGTGACGCTGTATGTGGGGGCAGGGTCAACGAGGAACAATGGCGTCCATCTGCCATCTCCTGCCGTGGCCCCCAGACTTGCGGCAGCTGCCACCATGACCGGGCCTACGTGTTTCGTCCCACTGCACTCGAGTGTGCCACCACTGTCAGCCCTCACGCCCTGGGGCCTGCGTGGTCTGTCTCCCTGTGCGTGAATGTGCAACCGCGGTCAGTCTGCCCCACACCCTGAATGGGTCCAGGCTATCTGCGCGCCTGGGTCTGGGGATCTTTTCTGCCCGACCTAGGTCCGCAGCTGGCTCTGCCCTCTTACCGTCCCCGTTGAATGGTTAGTGGTTGTTGGACTTTCATACAATTCAATTTTTTGTTTTGTGGCTGTGTCTTTGTTCTCCAAACCTTTGTTGTATTGAAACTTTGTTGTGGGAGAAGGCACAGTGTTTCCACCTATGCCTCCATCTTGGTGGAAGTCGGTAATGTATAAAATTTTTAATACTTAGTTTTAAGTCAACACTCTGTGTTTATATTCATAAAAACACATAATTTATATTTTATCATATTTTTCTGTTTCTTTTGAGGAGCTTTATTTTTTATTTCTTTCTATTGCTGTTCAATTACAGTTGCCCCCATTTCCCCCATTTCTTTCTCCTGACCTACCACCCTTCCACACCCCATATTCAATCCTCCCCTCCCCATTGTCTTTGGCCACGGGTCCTATGTACATGTTCCTTCACTTGACCCTTCCCTTCTTTCCCCCATCATCCCCCTCCTCCCTCCCCTCTAGTTACTGGCAGTTGGTTCTTTATTAGCTTATGCTTGTGACATTTTCACAGAGCAGAACAGCACCTGTGAAGGCATACCTGACATCGTTCACGGCTCCGTCTATTCCCAGGAGGGTCGCTATCACCATGGAGAGTCTGTGCAGCTCAGCTGCAGAGAAGGGTTCACATTGGTTGGGCCCAGATCAGTGACATGTTTGAAGGGAAACTGGACCCAACTACCTGAGTGCATTGGTGAGCATGCCCTTCTAAAATGACCCTGTAAGACAATTTAATAGTTTTATGTAAAGCCCTTGCCACCATATTTTTGAAATGTGGAGATATTCTTGAAAGTATCAGCTCCCAAATGACAATGAATCAAAGATTTGTTGTTTATAGTTCAATAGTGTCTACAGGGGAAAAATAGAAACTAGTGATAGAATTTTATGAATCTTATCTGATGTTAACATAATTTATAAGTATGAAGCTAAATTTCACTTGTAGATAGATGTGTGATTAAAATTTTCTCCTTCGATGTTTATTTTCTACTTCCTGTTAGTCTTAACTTTTCATTCTCCTCAAGATGCTCATTTTTTTCTTATTAAAGAAATTATTTCAGAAACCATTCACCATAAGACTTAGGATAAGAATCCCACACATCCTGTCAACTATAAATCTTCCTTCAGTTACCATCCCTTGAAGAGGAATATTGTTGTGGTTTTGGTTTTTTTTTTCACCACTCTGGACAAGTCCTGGACAAATAAAACTAATTCTCAAGAATCTAGTATGTTTTAAATTAGTCCCCTTTATTTTTTCCAACTTTGCATTAAAAATCCTTAGTATTTTTAGCCAATTACTTGAACCTACTTTTTTCTGTTCATCCTCACTTGATATCATTACCAAATTATTAACAAGTACTACTGAGACCTACACTGACATCTAATTCAAAACAGGATTGCCATATGCATGAAGTTTTTGAAATACATAGTTGTATAAAAACTTTAATAATCTATAGATAACATACTGAAGCCAGCACAATGGATTGTTCTAGCATTATAATATTATATATTATTGGATTATAGGATGATCAGGTGTATAAAACAGCTTCTCAAAGATTCTACAATATGTATGCAAATAGGTTATGACTTAACCACCTATGTTGTTATTCTTAATTCTGCTGATCATACTCAAGACGTACTGCAATATTCACATTCTATACTCTACACCTTAGATCAACTTTTCTTCTCATTTTACCTTAACTTTATTGAAACAATATTATTAAACTACCAACTTCACATATTCTCTTAGCGCAGATAATTGTTTTCTTCTAATGCTCTAAGATTGTGGTTAAAAATAATGCAGAAATGTTTGAAATCAAGAAAAGAATGGATGTGAACATTTGCACAGATTTTACATGGGACCAAATTTAGTCACGTGATGACTCTTCTGTATGTGGATAAAGCAAAATTGAACCTCTATGTTCTTGCAGTTCCCGAAGCGCAAAATGCCTGAATGATGGTTATTCTCTCTGAGATATCAGCACTGACTGCACATGGGACTGTGTTCCTACGTAATAGCCCACCTCATGCAACATGATGGGGAATAACTTTGCTGGTGGAGTTTATAGACCTAAATTCCAATTTCATTATACTCTGGACTCTATAGCTGTTTTTTGTATTAGTTGCTTAGGTTCTCATGATTAGTGTTTTCAAGGTCATGTCTTCATTTTACAGAAACAGCTAACATTAAAAGGTGTAAATTACTGAGGTCAAATGAATACAAAACACTCGAGGCAGATAGAGCTGCCTACAACCATGATGAGCAAATGAACTACACGTGCCTGAGGAGGTCAGAGCAGAAGCACTCAGTCTGCGTCAATGGAAGATGGGACCCTGAAGTGAACTGCACAGGTCAGCTCTCAATTACAACACTTTCAAATGTCATCCTATTTCCTCCTACCTTGTAAAGGGAGCCCTGTTGTGTCTTAAAACTTGTCATTAACTATTTCTTATTACAAATAATTCCAAGCTGGAAGGTGATTTAGAACATAACCAGAGCACTGTTTCAACATCTTAATTGTGTCATGTGCATTCCACAGCTACCTGATAAACCAGTCAGGAACTGGAGACTTCAACACTGGGGAGTGGGTCTGCTCGTTGCCTTGGGAATACCATTGCTACCATTGCTACTAATTTTTGTGTTACTATTGTGCTTATGCTTATACCTCTAACTCATGTAGCTGTCTTAGCATCTAGGGATGTATATACCCTTCTGTGTATGTATCCATCTGTCTCTGTAGGTACCTACCCACCGAGCCATCTATTGTTTTGTTTATATGTATCTGTCTTGGAAACAGTCTTATTTCCACCACCATTTCCAACAGCACAGGGCTCATTCCCATTGCCCACTTTCCACATCTGTGTTGCCTTCTCCAACTGTAGGCACCTGGACTCACTGCCCTCAGTTAACTCTCGTTTGTAGTGATATGGTGTTCTTTCTTTACTTTCGTGTACTTGATTTACTGATATATTTTTAAGAATTTTGGCATGTATGTTCACAGAGGATGTTAGATTATCATTGCTTTCTTGGAACGTGTCTGCCAGGTGTTGTTATTAACGTTATTGTGGCCACAGAAACCCAATAGAGAATTGTTCTCA
This sequence comes from Sturnira hondurensis, assembly GCF_014824575.4. Classification (NCBI taxonomy): domain Eukaryota; kingdom Metazoa; phylum Chordata; class Mammalia; order Chiroptera; family Phyllostomidae; genus Sturnira; species Sturnira hondurensis. The sequence continues at coordinate 12,187,711 of NW_028091156.1, forward strand.
GCTCCTCTGTTTTCTGAAAGTACATGTGTAATGTTATTGCACTCAGTTATTATATTATTTTTGCCTTTAAACGATTGATAGAATTCACCTGTGAAATCATCTGATATATAGTTTAGTTTCTTTCCTTTTCAAAAATGTTTTACCAATTAACGTAATTTCCTTAACAGAGAGTGGGCTGTTTGAACTTCCTATACAGTTCTCTTACCAATTTGGCAAGCTAGGAAACACAACCTCCAAGAAAGTTTTAAACTTTTAACAACACATAAATCACTAGGTAACATACCTAATTTGTATGTCAGCCAAGACTCTGTATCAAATTCATTGATCTTTAACTAAGGGCAATTCCTCCCTATGTGACATAGACTCCGGCCAGCGGATTCCTTGCTATTGTGGATGCGATGAACGAAATCACATGGACTGCAGCAGTCCTGTGCAGAAAAGGGACTGCGTGGCCTCTAACTGAGTGAGAGAATGTCCCAACCCTTGCCTGGACAGGCTTTTACTGCTTTCTGGGGCATTACATCAAGGAAGGTCCTCATTCATTATGCACAGGTTTGCTTGAAGTGATTACTTATTGCAGATAACAAAGAAAAGAATGTTGCAAATGCTAGGGAACAATGAAAGTGATTGATCTGGTTACACTCCATGCTTGGAACAGCTTAGCACAGACTTTCGTGAGTTACTTCAAAGATATATATTAAACATCTGTTGTCTTAACTCCAGGTGAGGGAGTCTTAGCAAAAGCAATCCTCAAAGCAGCCTAGAAATAATGCAGGACTGGTGCTCCATGGGAAAGGTCATCTGTGGGCCTAGCTCCTGTGTGCCGCCTCTCACCTGTCAGTTTTCCGAAGCAAGGCTGAGCTACATTCACCATTGCCACGTGGACCAGTTCCCTATACCAATGGGTATTCAGCTTCTATTGGCACAACATCTTCTGAGGGTTTTCATTGGCTCCCCGTATATTTGATAAGGGATATTTGTAAAAAAGATTCTGATAGCAATATTGATTTTATCAACTGTTATTGAATGAATAACCCTGGTAGGGAGTTCTACTGGTTAAAAATCTTTAAAATAGGTTTTCCTCAAATTATCCAAGATTGATCACAGAAAGAATCAGAGAAAGACTCTACAAAGAAGGCCATGAGAATATAAACCTAGTGTGGTATGTTACAGTGGTACACAAGAAGAAAAGTATAACAAATTTAAACCTAGAACAAGTCATTACAATATGATCTTTTCAGATGCATAATTACTGCCAGTTTTATTTACTGAATTATCCTTTTAATGTTGTTAACTTGTGCTTTTCCTAAGAAATCTAATTTTAATATTTTTAGAAGTACCAAGATGTCCACCTCCACCTCAGATTCCTAAATCTCAAAATATGATGACCACAGTGAATTATCAGGAAGGAGAAACAGTCTCTATTCTCTGTCAAAACAATTCTCTGATTCTGGAAACAGGAGACCTCGTGTGCCAGGGTGGAATCTGGACGTCAGTCCCACGCTGCATTGGTCAGTAGTGCCTCACTTGAATCACACCTGTCTGTCAAACGAGGGATAGACTCCCCTGTGCTTTGTGGGAAGGGGCAGATGAAGCCCTTTCTCTGTATGCGTTCCACTTCACCTGGAAACCCTACAGCACAATCTTGGTGCCAAAATAGATCAGCAATATTCCTTTTGTGTTGTGAAGTGAGCACAGAGAGAAGCTTTGGGTTATTGAGGAAACACCAGACACAATTGCTCCAGATGCGAATTTTACTCCTCAGCATGAGCAGGGAGGGAATGAAGGGGCATAGGGAATGAGTGGATAGTAGCATTGATTTTATGAAGACAAATGTCTTTGCACATTTCAAGATTCATTTATTAATTAAATAATTTCATTAGTCCAAATTATTCTTATTTTAAAACCCCAAACATGTTTATTTTATTTTTCCTTGTAAATATGATCTTTGTGCCTGATCCTTCAACCTCTGTTCCACATTGTAGAGAAAACACCGTGTTCTCAGCCACCTGATATAGAACATGGAACCGTAAATTCCTCCAGATCAGAAGAAGAAGGGGAGGAAACACTGGAGCCCAAGCTCTATCCACATGGCACTAAGTTACATTATGTTTGTGAAGATGGTTTCAAGATAGCTGAGAAACGTAGGATAGTGTGCCACCTGGGGAGATGGAGTTCCTCACCTCGGTGTGTAGGTGAGGACTGCGTGCAAACTAAAATTCTATTTTGGTACAATACATTCAAATGAGCAATCATCATCAAAGTCTTGAGACATAATTCTTTAGATTTATAAGTATGCAAACCTGTTTATGTTTTTATATACCATTTATGTGTTAACATATTTTACCAAACAATTTTTGTATAAATGAATGCATCCTCGTTTTTGTCAATGTCACGGGTTCACTATAAAATTGCCTTAGTTTTTCTTTATTTCTGTTTCATCGTTGACATCATGACTGAGGTCCCCATTTCCACCTCTTTGTGCCCTTCCACCCAGCCTCCACCCCCTGCCTTCTTCTCTCTGGCCATCTCCACATTGTCTTCTGTGTCCATGGGCTATGCAAACATGTCCTTTAGCATTTTCTTCACCTTTAGTCACCCAGTCCCCCTCTCCCTGATTCCCTGTGACAGTTGTCAGTCTGTCCCATGTGTCCACACCTCTGTTCTATTTTGTTCACCAGTTTCTTCTGTTCATAATTCCACATATCAGTGAGATCATATACTATGTCCTTCTCTGACTGGCTTGCTTCGCTCAACGTTCTCCAGGTCCATCCATGCTGTTGCAAAAGATAAGATTTCCTTCTTTTTCACAGCCACAAAACAGCCTCTGTGGAAAACAGTATGAAGATACCTCAACAATTAAAAACATGACTGCCTTCTCACCCAGCGATCCCACTCCGGGGAATATGTCCTAAGTGTACTGCAACACCAATCTGAAGGAATATATGCACCCCCATGTTCATAGCAGCATTGCTCACAATAGCCAGGACCTGGAGATGGTCCAAGGGCCTATCAGTCCATGAGTGGATAAAAATGTGGTACATGAAATCAATTCTAATTACGGCATTTTCCCCAGCAAAACTACATGTGTAGTGAAATTAAACCTAACTATTCATATACATACAGCTATTCATATTATTCTAAATATTTGTATATGTTGCAGTGAAGGCTTTGATGCCAGGTTTTTCAAATTTTACGTTCTTCCTACACTGTCCTTTCTGATCTCTTACAATAGATGAGAATTTTCTTAACATGATTCTCAGTGTGCTTCTTTTTGTTACTCGAGACTGGTTAAAAAAGCAGTGATAGTCCCATTCCTAAATACATTGACCTTTTTCTTTTTGTTCAATGCATACCACAATCATACACTTTTTATGCACTTTTTTGTGATATATTATTATTAGCACCTGTGTGATCAAATAAAAGTACTATGACAACCAGTACATTAAATAAATGTCAGAGTTAGTGAAATATGCAGTCATTCTTAACTTTTTTCTTTCAGGACTTCCTTGTGGACCACCACCTTCAATTTCCAATGGGGCTGTACGCAACAGGAAACAGAGATATGAGTATGGAGAAGAATTGACATACAACTGTGCCCAAGGATTTACAATTCATGGACCTGCATCTGTGATATGTTCAGGAGGAAAATGGAGCCCTCCCCCAGAATGCATAAGTATGGTGTATTTACTTTTATTCTTGGGCTGATCAGTATCTGTAATTAGAGCATGAATGATATCAATTTAAATCCATAGTCACTCTAGAATTTAATAAGGTATTTCTGGAAAGTTCTGAGAATTAAGAGTCCTAGTCACAGGAACAGGTTGGCAACAGGAGCCTGTCCCGGACCCTGACCAGCAGAGTCCGCCTGTTGTGGCTCCCAGCAAGAATGGATGCACAGGCAAAAATAATCCTGTGGAGAAAAAGAGAATGTCACGACTACTCTCTCAAGGGGAGAGTGCCTATGGGTGCCTCGGCTACTCCCACAAGAGGGGAGCACCTCGACCCTTGCCTAGACAGGCTTTTATTGTTTTCCTGGGATCCTACATCAGAGAAAGATTTATTATCTATTACGTAGAATATTATTGTCTACATTTAAGGTACAATCAAGAAAATGAAAATAACATGCCAGAGGGGAATGGCAATGAGCTGATTAGCTCTGTCCTTGGGAAAATTCATACAGGCTTTGGAAATTACCTTGAAGATAGACAATACACATTTGTTGTTTTAAACCAGGCTGATGGAGTTTTAGCAAGAGCAAGCCATAACGGTCTGTGTGCATTTTCTAGGCCTGATTCCCACAGGAAAACTCAGTTTGAAGGTCTGGCTCCTGCCCACCACTTCATTTCTGCAGGTTTTCCATACAGAGCTGAGTCACATTTGCCAGGCCAAAACAAACTGGTCCCCTACAATTCCCCCTTTTTTTCTTTTTCTTAAGGCTGTTGTGGCAACACATCCCACAAGACTTGCTACTTGCTGGTCTCCTTTGAGACCCTGGGCAAATAATTGTGCCCGAACAGGGATGCAAAGGCTATCAGCCACAGGAGCACAATTGCCTTAATTGGAGGTCCCCAGTCCCCTGCCCAAGCTCTATGTGCATTCTCAAGCATGTCCTCCCTGTGGAGGGCAACTGGCCCCTGCTCACCAGTCTCATCATGACTCAGCTCATGTCACTTTACCAGTTACCTACTTATAGACATTTGAGTCATTTTTCAATGCTTCATGTAATTCTGGGAAATGGACTTGGACAGAAGGAAAGGCTAGGAATATGGATATAACGTAGATGGCCTCTCTGTGCGAAAAAGAATCTCAATGTAACAAGTCTGTTCCTGACCTTTTCAGGCTTTCTCAACCATCAGTCCCATATAATACTTTTTTTCAACTACTTTGTTTATTTTTTCATTGTTTTTTAGGCATAGTTGTCTCCATTTTCCTCCCACTGCTCCCCCCCACCCCACCCATCCCTGCCCACCACCCTCAATCCTACCCCCTTTAGGCTTTCTCCATGTGTCCTTTATACATGTTCCTTAATGACTCCCCTCCTATTTTTTCATTGTCTCTCTCTACCCTCCCCTCTGGGTACCATCAGACTGTTCTTAATTTCAGTGTCCCTGGTTATATTCTGCTTGCTTGTTTGTTTGGTTGATTAAGTACAACTAAGAGATGAGGTCATATGGTGTTTGTCCCTCACCACCTGGCTTATTTCACTTAGCATAATGTTCTCCAGATCCATCCATGCTGTCGTCAAGGGTAGGAGCTCCTTCTTTCTTTCTCTTCATAGCCATATTACACTTCTGATGAATGTAGAGTCATTCAATGTAATTCAAGACCACTAACACATTTTCAAGTTATAAAAAATATTGTACAGTATGTATTCATTTGGTATGTACCTCTTATTCCAGAGTAAAGTTATTGGCCAATGTTTATTTTTAAAGATTTACTGAATGAGTATTTTGTGTTTTTCCTTTCAGAAACAACTTGTTCTTCCCCACCCAGCTTTAATCACACCATACCTAAAAATGTAAACAAGAGGAAAAAATTGTATCAGTCAGGAGAAGAAGTAGCATATGAATGTCAACAACACTACCAAATGGATGGATCCAATGTTGTTCGCTGTATGAGTGGCAGATGGATAGGGACACCCACATGCAGAGGTGTTTGATAAACTTTGACATTTTATTTTCTGAAGTGTCTTTAATACTATAATATAGCATTGCTTCCAGCATAATGAAAAGATGAACATAGGCTATGTCTTAGGCCAGATCAAGGGGGGTTCGTGCCTTCACACAGAGGAACTGAAGGGGTGGTGATGGTGGACCTGAGAGTCCTTTGTTCCCACTGGGTGGTCCTGAAACAGCAGTGTCAGTTCCTTCTGGGAAATTGAAGGAAATGCAAATGTAAACTCACAGGTTCACTCAGAGCACCATCAAAAACTCAGGGTTGTGACCTGAAACTCTTTTTTTAAAAATTTTGCTGTTCAAGTACAGTTTTCTGCCTTTTCCCTCCACCCTCACCTCTCCCTGCCACCCTACCAATCCCTAGCTCCCTCCCCTGATTCCACCCCCCAACTTGGTTTTGTCCATGTGTCCTTTATAATTGTCCCTGAAAACCCTTCACCTCTTCCCCCATTATCCCCTCCCATCTCCCTTCTGGTTACAGTACATTTATTCTTAATTTCCATGTCTCTGGTTATATTTTGCTTGCTTGTTTGTTTTGTTGACTAGGTTCCAGGTAAAGGTGAGATTATATGGTGTTTGTCTCTTACCACCTAGCTTATTTCACTTAGCATAATGCTCCCCAGTTCTATCCATGCTCTCACAAATGTTAGGAGCTCCTTCTTTCTGTCTGCTGTATAGTATTCCATTTTGTAAATGTACCATTGTTATTTGATCCATTCATTTACTGATGGGCACTTAGGTTGCTTTTAGCACTTGACTATTGTAAATGGTGCTGCTATGAACATTGGGGTGCATAAGTTCTTTTGGATTGGTGTTTCAGGGTTATTAGAATACCATCATAACAGTTTCATTGAAGCCCCTTCAATAAAAATTCCTAGCAGCTTCCACTGGGTCTTATTACCACTTTACATCCAGCTCAACCTCATTGCTCATGGCATCAACCATAAGCATTTGCAGGCCCCACCCCAAGAATACTAGAGTGCTTTGATTAAGTTATAAATTTATTTTTCTCTTTTTTTTTCTCATTCTCTGTTTGGATCTTTTGTGAGATCACCCTCTTCCTTTAACTATGTGAAATTCTTCAAAGTGTTTAGTCCTTGAATTACTCATTAAGGAAATGACTACTGTAGTTATTAGTCCAAGAGCCCAAAATCACAATGAATAGACATGATGATTTCAACCCAAATTTGATGCCAAATAATCTGCTATTCTGCATTTTTAGGGTTTATCAACTCATCTTAAAATTGTAAAACTTATGTATCTCTTACTAAACTCAAAGAGAAATGTTCTAAAAGCCACGTAATTTTGCTAGAAATTTCTTTAAATCATTGAGAGGATGGGGAAAAAATCTAGGATGTAGAAGGTTAACTCTTATACACACATACACACACGCAAAAAAATAACCTGCATCATCTCCTCTTTTCAACCATACATGTAAATTTATGAAATTTTTCAGACTTCATGACAGATTTCACTTCAATATGGATTTAAGTCCTCCAGAAATACAAGGGAATCCCATTTGTTGAGTGGAGTTCTAAACATTTATTACATGATATATACATTTTTTTCTTTTAATTCAGATAATTCCTGTGGGAGTCCTCCCATTGTGCAAAATGCCACTATACACAACAGGAAGACTCGGTATATGTCTGGTGAAATAGCACGTTATGAATGCATGAAATCTTTGGACCTATTTGGGGATGTAGAGGTGACCTGTTTGAATGGGAACTGGACACACCCACCTCAGTGCAAAGGTAGAGTATCTTATTCTCCCCCTCACCCCAACTTAGGAGCATATATTAGGGACAAACTGTGTTGGTATGAATACATAATGAAGTAGTTCCTATGGAAGAAATAAATTCATGCAAATAAAATGGTGGTGCTGAGAGTCCACTTCTATTCATGGACTGAGTGAGTACCATGGTGTATTTATTCTAGGACAGTTCTGGACATGTTAGAAGAAGAAATGGTCTGTGTTGTGGATTGCACAGTGAGGTTGAGAGTGTGAGCTCTTCAGTGGGGCCTTTCAGCCCAACTGAATCCCTCCAGTTTCTTAGCCACTGTCCATGGAGGGGGGGTCAAGTCCTCTCTGCTTACCCATTTGTGTGACTGCTTCTCTACACCCTAGGTTTAAGAGTCTTGGTCAGGCGTCCTTCATTTGGTTATTCAGGTTGCTTACTCCCTTATTGAACTGTAATCCAATTTGATGCCCCTAGCTTCCACCCACTCCAGAGCCACCTTAAATCAAAGACTCTCCTTTTGTAGAGTCCAAAGGAAAATGTGGCCCCCCTCCAACCATCGACAATGGGGACATCACCACATTCCCATCAGCCATCTATGCTCCAGGAGACTCAGTGGAATACAAATGCCAGTCCTACTATAGACTTCAGGGAAACAGGATAATAACATGTCGTGACAGAAAGTGGTCAGAACCACCCAAATGTATAGGTAAGTGTGTTGCCATTCTCATTGGGTCCTGGGAAATCAGTGTAGAGCGTGATGTTCCGCTCTTTATAACAGAACTTTCATGGATTAACAGTTATTCTGACGAAAGCTGACTCCCTCATAGTGCTGTGTGAGCAAATAACGTATGAAAAAGTCTTAAGCAAGAAGAACAGCAAAAATTCTTTTATGAAAACTCTGTATATGACAATTGGTATCATGACCTTTGATTTAATATTTAATTAGCACACAGAGTACCTTCTTTTTATATCATTAATTGTTTAAAATGACTCACATCTACAGGATGGCTTTTCAATGAATTATATTGAAAAAGGTTTTGAGAATGAGTACCTGGATCAGTGTAGATTCTACATGACAGTCTAAACTTCCGTAGTGAGTATTTGTACACCACTTAAGGTTTTATGTTCCTTGTTTTTACCTTTAGAGCCATGTGTAGTATCAGAAGAAATGATGGAAAAGCATAACCTACGGTTAAAATGGAGACACGACAAAAAGCTTTATTCAGAATCAGATGATACTCTTGAGTTCCAGTGTCAATATGGGTATCGAGCAAAGTCACCATCTAATGCATTCCGGGTAACATGTCGGGAAGGAAAACTGACGTATCCCACTTGTGGATAAAATGATGGTTATTCTGCAGTCTGAACATTGAAATACACATATTCATTTAGAATATTTTATAGTAATCCAATTCTCTATTTTTTCAAGTACATTTTATTTCCTTTTTCTTCATAATGAGAATTTCTGTTGATGTCATTGTAGTCTGAAAGACCAATGAATCACTCTGAAAAAGATCTCATTAAAATGTGGCAAACCACAATGCTCTGTGCTCTGTTGGTGAAACATCCATGGCGAGAAATCACAGCCATCTCTTAATGACCCGCTTGCACCCCAGCCACTCACCTAACATTCCCATCCCTTTGTACAGAACTTCTGAGGCCCTTTGAGACTCTTGTGGCAAAAAGAACGGGAAAACATGCTTGTCTCCACCTTCAAAATATAATCACTTCACAAACATGTAAAAACTAAACTATGTCACACCTGTGTTGCCAAAAAGATGTCAGCGGTTATTACCTGTCCCAGCAAAATACACACCACAGATGGTGACAAGGGTGATCCTCTGCACTATCCCTGCAGTGCATAGAAGCACTCAGACATGTGACAGAGAGAGGGTGGAGTCCAATTCAGGGCGTGACTGAGGGGAGAGTGGCACGCATCCTGATGAAAACACAGCATCAGTATAACCACATTCGCACATTCTCACAACATGCTGTGAACAGTGAGTGGGCGTTTACAGAGCCGAGACCAGCAGGAAGTGCAATGACACACTTCCCACAGCTGCACTGGATGTAGAGATAATGAGGGTAGGAGTCGGGGTTCATTTCCTGTAGTCCCCCATTCTCTGTATGGACATGGATCACCTTTGAACCAGGAAATATGTTAATTTAGGGTCAAGACACAAAGTAAGATGACACATGTTGAGAACTGGAAAAAGCTGTGCATGAAGATGGATGGATTGAATATCATTTTCATGATTTTACTGCTTTAGAGAGTTTTGGAACCTTTGAAGTACCAAAGCCTAAAATCGATTTTTTATGTTTGTGCATTTCAAACACATACTTAATTAAAATCAGTTGACTGCAAGCATTTTCAACTTCTACAAAAACATTAATACTTTAAGATGAAAGTGAAGATATAGATCTTACGTTTTGCAACAGGATGGACGCACCTGGACAGTATTGTGTAAAGTGAAATAAGCCATTCTGAGGAAGATAAGCTCCATAAGATTTCAAATATGTATGGAATCTAATGAACAAAATAAACTAACAACCAAAACAGAGACAGACTCGCAGATACAAAAACAGACTGACAGCTGCCAGAGGGGAGAATTGGGGGCACTGAGGGAGAACTATGAAGGCATTCATTGAAAAAGAAAATAAAAACCCCATAGACCCAGACAACAGTATGATGATGACCAGAGGGAAGGTGGTGGGGAGGTAGGAAGGGGTAAATGGGGGATAAATGGTGATGGAAGGAGACTTGATTGGGATGGTGAACACAAAAATACAATTCACAGATGGTGTATTATAGCATAAATCATATAGCTGAAAGCTATATAATTTTATTAAGCAATGTCACCCAGTGAATTTAATAAAAGTTTTAAAATGAAAATAAAGCTATAAGCTATTAAGTTTCGAATACCTGAAGTGGTACCTTGTTGCTCTGTGTTCAAACCAAATATGGGACATGGCTCCAATGAGGAGACTGGCTGTCACCAAGGACCCATGTTACAGAACCTGTGTCACCGGGACGGGCAGCTGTCATGTGAAGGGACATCGTCACCGTGGACATGTCTCATTGCTATTAATGCTGATATTGGTGGCACATAGTGCTTTTCCCAACCTCTTTCCCAATAGTAGTGGAACCTACGCTTGGTTTTCATCATTTATTACGTTGGTGGCCGCAAAATAGTAATTTCACAGATCAGTCCTAACATTCTTCTGTGTTCATTCACTGTGCCTCTTGTCCAAAGGTAAGTGTCCCTTCCCCAATGCTCCGTAAGTGAAACCTTCACCTAGAAAGATGTGGCTAATCATATGTTTGTCCTTCAATCTCCAATTTTTGGAGCAAGACTTGTGTTTGTGTCCTTCCATGATGGTCTTCAAGATTTCTTTTCTTCTTTAAAAATGCTCAGTGTTTAATAATCCATTTGTCACATTTAGTGACATTCATTTTTCCATTGGTGGCCCTGATGGCCCCAATCTTGGTCAGGGGCTGTCTCCCAATCTGCATTCTCAAAGCTTTGGCTGAATCCCCAATTAGGCGTTCAACCTTTCTATTCTTTTTAGCACAGCATGTTGTTCCATGCTCAGCATGTACTTCTGCCAATTGCTCACGTGCACACACAGGCTTGCAAGAAACTCAGACTTTTTTTTTTAATCGGGAAATAGCATTGAGAGCCCAAGAACTGTGTGCTACTGGTCCGCCTGGGCGTGCCCAAGAGTGGGGGAGTTTTTTCACTTCCAATTTCTTTAGATGGTCCAATCTTTGAAATGGAAATGAAATTACAATGCATTGTAAGGATTGACAGTACACCCATAACAAGAGTAAATACATTTTTACAGGCACGATATACCCTTCTACAAAGAATTCATCTGGGTCTGGAACAGTGCACATAACAGAGTGTTCTCACGAGACAATGAAGAAAATACTGTTACGAGAATGGACAACAACCAGGTCCCAGTGCCAAGTGCGGTCAGTACCTGGCATCCAGAAGGTGCTCGGCAAATCTCTACTCATCATTGCCATTAATAAGACCTATGTGTGTAAAATATTAAACATTCAGCTTAGGATGGGTTCACAGGATATCATAAGGTCATGGACTGCCACAGGACACTTGGCTGCCTTGGGGGTGAAATGCAGTCTGTGCTTTCAACCAAATGAAATAAAAGTAATCTTCCAAAGCTAGAGAGATGAGTGAAAGAATAGATAAATAAAGCATTAGTTCCTTTTGGATTTTACAGTTCAGCTACTAATACAGGATCTAGAAACTCTTCAGTACATTTTCTCTGTCTCATTACTTCTATATTCTGACATCTCACTTTCAGAAAAAGGTTTCAAAAGTGCAATGCAAACTCTACCATTAGCAGGGTAGCTACTGAGTGACAGTTAAAATGCTTTTGTATTTATTCTGTCCCAGGATGTAGAGGGAATACACCCTCTAGTATTCAAAAGGACTGCACAGAGATTCCAACCTCTGCTTGCCTTGCTCACCAAAGTAGTTGTCACATTTTACATTTATTTGCATTGGTGATATTTTCCAATTTTAGATTTTTTCTGCTTTGTCCTCTATGAATGTAATCTTTTTTCAATTTGTTCACTTCTTTATTTCTTCCTTGCACAGGCCCTTATAAATCTCAACATTGTATCAGTGAAAACTCTAAGTATTTGCTTTCTTTTTTAATATAATTTTATTTTAAATTGTTTTCCAATTCCAGTGGTCCCCATTTTTGCCCATCACCCACCCCCTGCCCTACCCACACCCCCCACACTCGATCCTCACCCCACCCCGTGGTCTCTGTTCTTGGGCCCTTTACACATGTTCCTCGACAGGTTCCCTTGCTTCCCCTGTTCTCCCCCTACCCCCACCCCTCTGGTCTGTGGGTTTGGTCTTCATTTCCATGCCTCCGGTTTTGTTTTGCTATTGTTTGTTGGGTTGTTAAGGTTCTACCTATAGGTGAGATCATATAGGTAAGAAACCACCTGGCTTATTTTGCTTAGCACAATGCTCTCCAGTTCCGTCCATGCTGTCTTGAAGGGTCTATTCATCTCATCTTTGAAATACCTGCGAACACATTCAGGTTGTAACAGTCCAGGTGAGAGAGAAGGGTCTGTGCAGAGTCACCTGACTCCCATCAGACCTGTTCCCCATTCAATGTGTTTCAGTTTTATCAGCTTCTGACATCTCTCCAGGGTTCTTTAGTTAAAAGGGAGGTCATTTTGCACATTTATCTATGCCTTGTTGTTTTCACTTTACGTGCATCTCACTGAGTCCACTCCCATCCATGACTGTCCCAATAATAAATGATGCGATGGACATACTCAGGTGGACATATTGTACACTAAATTGCCAAAAGTGAAATTTATGGATCCTCAAGCAATGTCACAGAAATTTCTACTCTCTCTGAGGGACTTGTTGTCAGTCTGTTAGACATTTTCGTCTTTGGTATATAATACGTGGTACCCATGAGTAATTTTAAAGTTCATTTGTTACAAATGTTCTTATTAGCACAGAAGACATTTGAGGGCCCCTTGTGCTGGGATTTTTCTCTTATTTCCTGATTCACATACCAGTCCCTATTTCTATCATTGCTTTTCTTTTGTTGAGAAATAATAAGATGAATACTTTTTAGACTTCTGTTCCAAATTCAGACTTCTGTGATAAAAGTGTTTTCCAACTTGTTATTTGGCTTTTGAGTTCATGTTTGGTTTTGAGTTCATAATTCTAGGAAAAATGTTAGAATTGTGTGCTCTTATACTTACTACTCACTTTTCATTAACTGAAATTCAAGGCCAAACTCAAAACAAATTTTCAAAAGCGTGAAGTCATAAGAAAGGGAGCTGTTCCCACCATGAGGCATGTCACCATGCAGGTGAATTACAAGAAAACTGTTCACCAGTTCGTGGCTGGGCTTTTCAAAACAGTAGAAAAGGCCAAATGTATTTGGGACCAAGGGATGTCCAACTGTATCTGGACCAGGGGGCCTTTCTGGGGCCCTCCTGGACAAAGTGTGGAAGTTGGAAGGTTTCAGATAATTGGCAATTTCTTCAAATGAACTTATCAGATTGGCAGATGCAGGGGCTGTTTCCAGACCTGCTCTCTCATCATCTGTGTGACCAAATAGTCTGGGGTTGTAAGGGAAAAGCAGTGAATTCCCTTCTGGGAGGACATAGGGAATGAGGAAAGTGTTTCACGAACAATCCCACGTGCTTTCTGGCATCGGTAACACTTCACAGTGACATTTAGCTATGGTGACATAGACATGAAGGACTGGCCCAGAAGAACCCACTGCCCCAGCACAGAAGGACTAGCAACCCCTCTAGAAATTCTGAATACCCAGTGAACACTGAGATCTCTACCATCAGCCCAAGGTACTCCCACTGTAGCTGCTCAGAAGACCACTGACCTCCTGCATCCACCAACATCCGAGAGGGAGCCTCAGGCGGCTCTCAGCACCGTTCATCTCGGTTCTGCTCCGCCCATCAGTTTTCACCCTGTCCACATTGCGTGAAACACCAGAATGAGGCGGGTAACCGTCCTTCTGTTTGAAGCAAACCGCAAGGGTTAAAATCTCTTCTCCACTGTTTATTGACGAAACTAACTGTGCCTTTTCAGACCCCCTTTGCACAAACCTAGACTCAGCTGTGTCCTAGGCAGAATGATTGTGACGGGTCACGTGTCTTCATGTATCTCGGTGGACATTTAAGCATCTCATGTCAGGAGAGAATATTCAAAATCCCCAGCAGCTGCTGAAACTACACGAGAATGTTACTCAAAATAATGAGACTAGATGAGCATTTTATCCCCAGCACTAAAAGCTGCCAAGAAGTAGGAAAACTCCATCAATGGTGTGAGAGAGGGACAGACTGCAGGCCGAACACTGCCCCTGGGGTGGGGTCACTCCCAGGTGTCTGTTGGAAATAAGACTCTGGGAGGTGCGATGATCAGAGTTCAGAATCTCCCTAACAGGCCTGTAGAAACGGCTTGAAAATTTCCATAGGCAAGCAAGACAGGTAATGGGTCCCTACACTTGGAGGTGGGTGTGATCTTGCATATTTGGGCAATCTGTGTGTGTCTGCTAGTCAATGTTCTAAATGTCATTGCTTACACTTTCTACAGACAGGATCATATTCTGGGGTAAAAAATACTACTGGTCTGGTATTAAGAGTTTCAGAGTAGACACATGAGTGCCAAATGTAATAGGCACATTTTCTGAATTAATATGTATAAACAATAGGCACTTGTATATTTAATCAAAAGTATTCAATAAGTAAACAATGCAATAAAACACAATTATATCCCTTTGAATATTATTAAAAAGATATACTTAAAAACACATTTTCAATTAAATTAGAAGTACCCCATCAAATGTTTACCATAATTTACTTATTTAGATATTAAGAAGTGTTCCTTTTCGTTTTTCTGGTTAAAAAACAAAATCTTGCGTAAATGACTACTTGAGACAGGAGATAGAATGTTATTTTTCTGTGTGATATGCTCCAAAGAAGTATATTTTTTCTATATTTCTTACACTGTCTCCAATAACTGGGGGGTGGGAGGAACCGTGAATGTAAGGAAATAAAACAATGAAACCTTGAGACACCGCAATCTCTCTGCATGAACTGGTGTGAGAAGAGAACCCAGAGTCCTCTTTCTGCTGAGAAAGGAGATGAAACAAAAGGGGACACAGGAGCTGAGACGTGAAAACAGCCTCTTCATCCCTGGAGCCAGCACCCTTTCCTCCCCCAGCGCTGGACCTCAGGCACTCCGGAAAACACAGCAGGTGCGTCTGAACAGTTCGCTTTCTCCAGAGTCCACATCCAAGTTCCCACATCACACCACCCACAAGATGGGATTTCCTCCACCTCAGAAAGTTGTCCGCGCCAGCTCTGCCCTCCAAACTCTGTAACCCTTCTCGTCCCCGGAGCCCTAAACCAGGAGGAC
Organism: Sturnira hondurensis; assembly: GCF_014824575.4. Classification (NCBI taxonomy): domain Eukaryota; kingdom Metazoa; phylum Chordata; class Mammalia; order Chiroptera; family Phyllostomidae; genus Sturnira; species Sturnira hondurensis. The sequence goes on from NW_028091156.1 coordinate 12,203,077, forward strand.
AGTGATGCGGAACAGGAGACAGTTCATCCATGAAACAATTCTTCTGTGTTTTCTTTGGTCGTGGAAATCATTCCTTCATCTGCTCCTTGTTTCGCCTTGCCAGTGACGTCGTGAAATATTCCAGAAAGGAAGCACGGACGTCCGTACACCAAAGGCAGGTAGGAACCGTACTTTCCAGCACCTGCAGGGAAACGGTGCTAGGGCTGTGCAGACCGCCCTGGGAGGTTTCCACCAGGTGTCAGGACGGCATCACTTGCACGTGGGAAGGTAGGTCCCCAGAGGGACCCGGCCGCAGGAAGTGACCTGTGTAAAGCTCCCCGTGTGGGACCCTTTCAAAGACCAGAGATGCAGGTGCACACACATGAGGGCAATGAAGTCTGGGTGACGACAATGAGCTCGAGGGGAGCATTCTGGGAGTGAAAATGTCCCAAAATGTCTTTTCTTTCATGAGAAGCTCCTCAAACCAACCCACAGGAAATGTGAAAGAGTTCTTACAAAGATAAGATACTAATTATACATTTCTGAGTAATAAAGACTTAAATGGCATTGAATAGTAACATTTTAACAAATGTTTGCTAGGAGCTTTGTTGATTGGTGCTCACAGACCCAAAGGACTGAGGCTGGGTGAGGACACATACAGGACAATGGACAGTCACAGGACATGGACTCAGAGTTATTTCCACTCCATCTCTGGGTGGAGAAAGAACCTCGGCCACTTCTACAATTGTTTAATGAAAAAATTACTGTTTCATGTCACATTTGAATCAGGTGTGTTAACATCACTAAGAGATGTTGCGCAAGTACAATGAGGAAAGGGAGTCATGAAGAGATTGGGAAACTTTTAACCAAAGTGTACATATCTTGCAAAACTCTCTGAACTTTGATATCAAGTGAACTCAACAAACCAGCTTCCTGGCAGTGCCCGGAAATTCAGGGTCACACTAACAACCACTCACAAGGCAGACTCACAACCCACAGAGCACGGCTGGGATATTCGTGTTAATATAGCATCAGGGTGCCCAGCATGCTGCTGTCCCTGATCAGTGTCATGGTCACCTTGTGGGTCTCCCGGGCTCATGGACAAGGTAAGCTGGACACAGAGCTGCACACTCAGCTCCCTCCAACCTGCAACTTCTCCTTCCTCCTTGCATGTATCTCTGGGTTTAATGAATTGTCTGAGTTTAAGCAATAGTGTGTTTGATGACATCAAAAGAATAAGGCATAGAAAGATCATGGTATATTCATGGAGGAAAAATAATGTGAGTAGTTTTCTCTCTTCTGAGTTCCACAGTCAGAAAGCCTCTCCACGGATATTGGAGAGTCCTGCAAATATGCTCATAAAAACTTGACTGGAAGGTGGTGGCAGAAGAGCTATTTGATAAGTCAAAATGTCTGGGAGAGTCTTACAACATAGGCTCTGTTTTCATGGACTTGACTCTTCTCCTGGGCAGTGATTTCTGCATTAGCCACCACCTGTCCTTTTTCTTTTCAGAAGTGACATGTGATCCTCCAAGTATTGCCAACAGCCACTACATTCCTGACAGGACCTCCTACAGACGTGGGGACAGAATCACATACGAGTGTAAAAGTGGCTTTTATCATTCCACCCAAGGCAGCACATCAGAATGCACCGATATGGGCTGGAACCCCCGTCCAAGGTGCACCTGTAAGTTCCAAGCACATCATGATCTGATCCTAGTTCTGCAGTTACTTCTGTTGAACACCAGTGTAATGGGAACCGAAAGGGCCCCCACATTTCCCTTACTGAGAGCGCAAAGCAGGGCATGCAGAGGTGTGCTTGGCTTTTCAAAGTACCACTTCAAATGAAGTTCAAAATGATGTATTTCTTAATGAAACCTTCTAATTTGGGGTACTCAGAGTTAAATATGTGTGGGTATGAATATGTGTTTCTCTCACTAATATTCTAACATGTGAATTAAAACATTAGGTAAGATCGCTACCATTCACCCTAAGTGTATTAGTTATTTACTGCTGTGTGACAAATGCACCCGAAATATTACTGACTGAGAACAACGACCCTCTCATGACTCAGGGTCCCAGGGTCAGCACTAGGGTTACTGCTCAGCCCCCAAGTTCCTGGTGACTCTCTGGGGGGCCCTGGGACACTGGCCCAGGTTGTGGGCTGCACACTGGGTGCAGCTGGGACTGGCTTCCAAGAGGGCATCTCCCTGGTGGTGCAGGGCCCTCAGGGCCTAACCACCTGGGGTCTCCATAGGAGCCTCAGTGGCACTAACTGTCCCCAGGGTGAGTGATGTGAGACACAAGAAAGACATCTCTGTGCCATCTATGACCTGCTTACACAGTGTCACCTCAGCCATTTGTGCCTTTAGAAGAAGGTCCCTAAGTCCAGCCCACACACAAAGGTGGGGGCAGTGGGCTCCTTTTCTGAGGGAGGAGAGTGGGAGACACTGTTGGTTTTCTGACCCCATCACATGTCACAAAGTGCCACTCAGTTCAGCAGGGTGTTTATTTCTGGGGAGGTTTCTCTGGCCCCTTCCCAAACACTTTCTGCCTTGACCATCATGTTCCTCTTGCTCACATATCAGTTCCCTGTAGAGATGTCCACACTGCAGCTGGACACTCCATGGGTGAAAAACAAAATGATGCTAATTGGAGGTCAATGGCTTCAGTGTCAGTTCAGGACAAAGGTCCACATGAAAGTGACAGTGTGATGCCCTTAGAGAGGTTGCTGGCATCACCATGACACAGACCTCAATGAGTGTGACCACCCCAAGGAGAGGGTCTGTGTACTCACCTAGATAGGACAGGCAGCACTGTGCTGTTTCAGGTGTACAACAGAATGATCCGTGTGTGCACAGATTGTGAAATGACCAGAAACAAGTGTTCTTTACATCATCTGAGTTTACAACCTTCCTTGTCCTAGAAACCCTAATGCGATGACGATAATTATGTTAATAATATAATTCATCAGGGAAACCTTTCATCTCTCATTAGATTCTATTAAAGGAAAACATCATTTATGTTGGGTTTTTTGTTTGTTTTTATTGCAAGTTAAGCCATGTGAATACCCAGAAATAAAGCATGGGGACCTACTACGGGCACGCAGAGAATACTTTCCAGTCGCTGTGGGACAATGGTATTACTATTCCTGTAGAAGCAACTATGTGACGCATACAGACCGCTACTGGGATTATATTACTTGCAGACAAAAAAGGATGGGACCCTGAGGTTCCCTGCATCAGTAAGTAAACCTCTTCCTCCTTGTGCACAGGAGGTCACTTCAAAGGGGGGGGGGGGCATTAAACAAGGAGAACAATGAAGCTGTGTGACCGAACTAAGGTGGAGGGCTGAGTTCTGTGAGCAGGAAGACCAATGTAGGTTGTTCGTTTTATGAGAGATTCTTCATTATAAACATGAGTGATAAAAACAGACTCTGCAAGAATACCCGTATCATTTGTACATATTATAATAGTGAACTGCAGACAACTATATTTAATATTATATTCTAAAAAAATACTTGATAGCAGCTTTAGTATTTCTTATTCTATATGTTATTTTTGCATGCTTATGGATTCTAATTTAAATATGAGGATACATTTTAATTTCTCATTTATCAATTGTTGGGGGTTTTTCATGATCACTTTATCATCCTTAGGAAAATGTGTTTTCAATTATTTGGAGAATGGATATTATCCAAGGACTGAACAAAAGTATTTACAGGGTCAGTCTACCACAGTTTCCTGCCATCCTGGTTACAGTCTCCCAAACCAGAAGACCACAATGACGTGTACAGAGGACGGTTGGTCCCCTCCTCCCAAATGCATCCGTGTCGGTAAGAATACGGGTCTAAGATCCAGGCTATTTGTGATCTTCTAAGGCTTACCTGTAATTACCATGGAAGAATGTTTATTTCAGCTTCTTGTTTTGTCAATGGACTTACTTGCTTTTACTTTTTCAAGTGTGTATAAGTGTAAACACCAGTTCCTTGACATATCAATAGCATGATGAAGACACTGTCTATGATAAAGCATGATTGGTAGACATTAATTTTAGAAAACCTCCAAAGACCACAGAGAGAAAACATCTAATTAAATAGAGTGGAAAGCAGGATAGCATGTCAGCTGTCCCTATTGTCTTCCCACAGCCAACATGGACTTTGGTCATCACTCTGGATGAGGGCAGCTTTGTGAGAGTCAGGAATCTGGCAGACAGGTGCCTCCTGCCCCTGGGCCTGGAGACCCAAGACTGGGTACATGGAAGGGCCTGGGAGTAACAGCTTTACCTCCCTGAGTTAACTCCTCCCCAGTCGTGCACCTTGTGGTGGTTTGGGGACCTTGAGTCTTAGTGGTTTTATATTTTGTTTTGCTGTTCAGGTTGACTCGAAGATCCACTCAAGGCTTGTTTCTCAACTAACAAAGCTGGTTTGGCAGCCTGCCCACTGGGACCAGTCTATTTAGAATATGAATAAAGAAGATGTCTTCTGGCCCCTCTAGTAAATGAGTTGTGTTTAAAGACGTCTTTCCAATTTGTACAATCTAGTGTGAATATCTCCCAGTGCTGAGGGTGCCCTGGGAATCTTTGAATCGATTGTGTTCTACTGGTTCTTCCTGGAATGGTTATTTCCTGCCCATTGTGATGGGGCTCTGCCCTGCTCTCAAGTGTGATGTATTGAGCCCTGCAGATGTGTACAGCTCTCTCATTCTGTAGCTCTTCCCACTGGGTTCTCTAGATTCCAAGTTCAGTGATGTCAGACTGTTTGAGAATGCCAGGTTTTGTCCTTCTGTTCAGTGTGACTGATGATTTAGGCTTGAGTGTATTCTCCCATGTTGTAATCGGGACAATTCACTCCCCCACCCCAATAAAGCCACTTTGAGAACAGAGCTCACAGCATTCCCCTTATCTCCCAGGAATCAGAGCCAGGTGCTGGCCTTGTGCACACACCTCACAAGGTTGTTTTCATAGGTTTGGTTCAACTTCTTCACTGTTTTGGGCTGGAAATATCTTCTGTATTCTTACCGTGCATTTCTTAATTTCATTAAATTTCTCCATGAACTACCTTGAACTCTATACAATTTCTATAGTGTTTGTTTTTCATTTACGTCTGCTGACATTGTTATTTTCTCAAATATGTTTTTCTGTGTTCAGTGTTAATGTGAATGGCATATGTGGCAGCTTGTTATGTTGACATGTGCACACGTGATGAAGTGACCACCACGTCAAGGTTGTTAGTCTATCCATCCCCTGGTGTAGGGTCCATGATTCTGCATGAGCCGCAAACATGTGACTCTTCCTTCCCAACAATAATTAAAACACATCCTGGGAATAGACACATGCTAGGAATGCACTGGCCTGCTGTAGCATTCCACATGTAGTGGACAGACAGATCCTAATAATTTATTCTTTATCTTCATTTTTATTGTTGCAGTATTCCAGATGTCCCCATCCCCACCTTTTCCCAATGCCTCCCAACCACAACTCCTTCCTCTGGCCATCAGTAATTTGTATAAGGCAATCTGAATATTTTAAGTCTTCCTTAGTTCCAAGAGCTGTTTTTAATATCTTGTTTAAAAAAATATTATTTTTCTGTTAGAGCTGCCTGGCCTTTTTCCCCTTGCTCAATCGAACCCCACCCCCTCACTCCCACAGTTGACCCAACCGCCCCCAATTTCCATGCCCATGAGTCCTCCATTCATGTTCCTTTGCTTGTCCCCCGCCGTTCTTTCCCCTGTTGTATCCCTCCTCCAATGTCACTGTCGGTGTCTTCTTTATCCCTCTGGTCACTGTCAGTGTCCTCTTTATTTCCATGTCTCTGGTTCTATTTTGCTCTTTTGTTTTTGGTGTTGATTAGCTTCCACTTATAGGTCAGATCACATCATATTTGTCTTTCACTGCCTGGCTTATTTCACCTAGCATACTGCTCTCCAGTTCCATTCATGCTGTGTGCCGAGGGTAGGAGCTCCTTCTTTCTTTCTGCTGGGGAATATTCCACTGTGTAAATGTACCACAGGTTTTTGATCCACTCGTTTACTGATGGACACTTATGCTGCTTCTAGCACTTGACTATTGTAAATAATGCTGCTGTGAACATTGTGTTACATAGGTTCTTTTGAAATGGTGATTCGGGATTCTTAGGGTATGGTCCCAGTAGAGGAATCGTTTGATCAAAAAGTCAGTTCCATCTTTAGTTTTTTGACAAAACTCCTCTGTTTTCCACAGTAGCTGCACTAGTCTGCATTCCCACCAACAGTGCACAAGGGTTCCCTCTTCTCAGCAACCTCACCAGCACTTGTTGTTTGTTGATTTAATACTGATGATAATATTTTGATATATATGTTTGGAAACTCATAGCTTATAGTGTCTCACACCACACCTTGTATGAGTAGGATTTCCGAGGTTTTCATTGACAACACATGCTTTATTTTTTGTTGTTTTTGTTGTGTAAGGTTGGAATCCTAATGAGCATCTTTATAGACCATATGCTTAACTTTCCCCGACACTCTCTTCCCTTTAGTGACATGTTCAAAATCGGATGTAGAAATTGAGAATGGATTTTTTTCTGAATCTGAACTGACATACCCCTTACATAAAGAAACACATTACAATTGCAAACAAGGTTACTTAACAGAAGACGGTCAGACCTCAGGAAAGATCACGTGTCTGCAGAGTGGATGGTCCCCTCCTCCCAGGTGCATCAGTAAGTCATTCACACTGTTGAGTTATTGCCTGATGCCTGTGGCAGAAATGTTCACTTTACCTGACTTCTTTTTCTTGGGCTGGTGGAAGCTGGGGTGGTTCCATTTGAAAAGACAAATGAAAGGTTTTTGAGAAAGTATATGTAAGTTTTTGCCTTTTAAAATTGATTACTAGAGGGTAGATATAAGGTCAACTTTCAGTTCAAAGTTTTCCCTTCATGAAACTTCCTGTGATTTACAAACTGGTGAGGGACCTTCTGTATATTCTGGTGTCAACTCATTTATTTCTAGCTGACACCTTGGCCTGGGCCTCTTTTCAGGTGGTCAGATTTTTATGTCTGGGTGTTCATTCCTAGACATAAAAGTTATGTGTTTAAGTGAAAATATATCTTCATAGTGCATAGTTGTAGAATAATGTTACCTGTGTAATTTATATGTGATACAGCAGAGCAAACAATTCTTCTGAATAAAATTTATATTTTTAAGAAAACATATTACAACATCGAGTCAGTGGAGACTAAGAAATGCTTATTGCTTCCTTGATGTTTATGAGAATATTCTAAGACTACTTTTCTCATTTTATATTACTTATCCCAAAGCCACAAAATGATATTTTTCATTCACATGAAGTGAATATTTCAAATATCCATTTTTCTTTTTTCATTTTTTTCAGTTTCTATACTTACAATGGGAACTAGCCAAAGAAAAAATGATGAAGGTTGCCTTTATATCAAACTAATAGTATATTAAATTATGATTAATTATCCATTACAACACTCATTAGGAAAGAAAACGTGTCTCCATTATTATTCTTATTGTTATAGTTTTCTCTATTTTTTTAAATCTTTCAATTAGCTGACTGCATAATATGTTTTAAAATTTGAGGAAAACTATTGAAGCCTTTATTAACATCATTCCAGGACGGTATTAGTAAAAATGGAGACTATTCCTTCAACAATTTAATTTCTTATACTAGCTATAAATGTGGAACTATTTCTACATTCAATCTTGATAAGTATAGAGGAATATCCAGTCATTAAGGGGATATTTGGAAAAAGCTAAATTAGTATGGGAGTTTTTAAAATAGCAAGTTTTAAAGTAGACTTCTATAGAATGTTTAAAACTCACTCTCACTGTTGAAAATTTATCTTTTCGTTGAACCAATTAACTTGTTTCTGCCATTGATGGCACAACTGCTGTTGAGTTTGGCACTTACCTTGACTCAAAAATATTATTCTACTTTGCTAAAACCAAAGTCCAGCACATCTGTGAGGGCTTTGTTTACTGCTGGGGTGGAATACATATCTAAGTATAATGGCATTGAGAAACACACTCTTAAATTTTTCAGAGGATTTAAGTGATGGTACAACTGCTTGGTAGAAACACCTGTTTTCATCTTGAGTAACAATATTAGGACAATGACTTAGCACTGGTATTCTGAGATTGCTCTTACATGGTGCATTTCCTTGGGATGGGACTTACTCCATTCAAGTGTGTGTTCAATGCTACTGGACATGAAATCTTCAATTCCATTATGCATTAGAATCCTGTGAAATGCCAGTGTTTGACAATGCCAGACCCAGAAGTGGCCACACGTGGTTTAAGGTCAATGACACGTTGGACTATGAGTGCCAGGATGGATATAAAAATGAAGATGGACACACCACAGGCTTCATCGTGTGTGGTCACACTGGTTGGTCTGGTACACCCACCTGTCACAGTAAGTCACTTTTCAGAATTATCTTATTAAAATTCATTTAAAATGTTTTATACCAAATTTGGGTTATGTGGAATTATTTTGAATGTACAGTGAAGAAAACTGAGGTGTCTCCTTCTGACTTAATGCAAATTGGAGGGAGAGGATGTTTTGAAGTCTAAAGGTAGTAACTGATCTGACGCAGTGCATTGATGTGCCCTATGGCCCATGCACGTCACAGGTCTGTGATGAGAGCATCATGGTGCTTTCACTCTTTTCTGGGATCAGAGGCGGATCTGGGTTGTGTGAACCCAGAAGCTTTGATAGCTTCTTGGGTCTCCTTTAAAGAAGAACACTCAATCAGGAATATGTGATTCCAACGCCATCATACATGACAGAACAATGTGAAGGAACAGACGTGGAGGGACAGAGACAGCAGGAGAAAGCACTGTGCCCAATGGGGCTTTCTATTGAAAATTTGCAGTAACTGATGACTTTGAGGACACATTGGTTGGAATTCACCAGCATGATGTAAGGCTTCCAGGGACTGAGCAAACAAATGGCAGCTTAGCATTCTTTTAGATAACTTTCCTGAGCCATGTGGGAGTAGTGCACTGAGTAGCTGACACTAGAATTTATGTGAAATGTCCTGGAAAGTCTTCCTGTTGGGGAGAATTCCAAGGAATGTCATCACAAACCTTTAAGCCAAACAGTGCTAACAGCAATTTTAACTAAATGTACACTTCAGAGTTAAAGATCCATACCAACATATTCAAGTCTCGGTGCTAGGATTTAGCATTTTGACTCTTCAGTGAATATAAATAAATATCTGTAATTCAGGATATGCCCATTCATTCTTCTCCTTAAATCACATTTTTATTTTTTTTTATTGTGGATCAAGTACAGTTGTCTGCGTTTTCTCCCCATCACTCCCTGCATCCCAAGCCATGCCCACCTCCCTCCCCTGATTCCAACCCCCCTTGGTTTTTATCCATGGTCCTTTATAGTTGTTCCTGAAAATCCTTCTCCCCTTTCCCTTCATTATTTCCTCCCACCTCCCCTCTAGTTACTGTCAGATTGTTCTTAGTTTCAGTGTCTCTGGTTCTATTTTGCTTGCCTATTTCTTTTGTTGATTTCTTCTATTTCTCACCTGTAGGTTCCACTTATAGGTGAGATCATGTGGTATTTGTCCCTTACCGCCTGACTTATTTCACTTAGTGTAATGCTCTCCAGTTCCATCTTGCCTGTTGGCTATTTCCAGCTATTATATTTGTAGAATGACCTAAATCACATTTCTTCAGTCATTCTGTAAATATAACAGCTGGAAATAGCCAACAGCCAAGATCTTTTTTTTTTGCTAAGATAGCATTATTTTATAATATAATGAGATAGAGAATTTATAACAAATGAGCACAGAATATGTAAATGAGGACACACACTAATAAAAGAGTTAATATGCATAATGTTGAAATAAAATTTTAGAAGGATCCCAGTGATTCCATTCAAATATGATCTTCTCAATAAGCTACAAAAGTCAACATCAAAGGAAAAACCAAAACAAGAGCAAATTTATTGAGGTTTTTGTGACATCACTTCTAAAAATCATTAAGTTGTATGTCTACTTTTATGATTATGTATTAATGTGTGACTTTTAAGTAGTATAAATTTTCTTTTTTGTATGATTGCAAAGTTTTAATTCCACATATGCATTTTAAGTATTAACTAATGAGATGGAGAATTCAAACAAAAATGCATTTATACAATATCTGCAATGTCATAAATTTCATAAATTTAAAAACTTTAAGGGATAACTTATACATTTCTAAACAGAATCAAATAACTCATAATTCATTAGGAGCCAATATACACTATACCTAAGGAAGAATAGATAGTTGTATATTATATTAATATTCAGGACAACTGGAATATGTCTACCTATGTGACCTTGAGAATGTTACTTCGTCTTCTTTTATGTTTCAGTTTGATTACATTTCAGTTTAATTTATTAACTAAAGTATTTTTAATATCCCTGTAACTGAAACATATCAGAAATGCTTCTCTGAGTATTCTGGTTTCCCATGTTATTAAACAAAAATTCCAAATTTTATTTAAGCATGCATATAAAGTTGTAGCATCAGTATTTTTGTTTTTTTTTTTGTGAGAGAATAATTTTGTTTTGATAATACAAAATCTAGTAGCATTACTGCGTTACACTTCCGCCAAGATGGAGGCATAGGTGGAAACACTGTGCCTTCTCCCACAACCAAGTTTGAATACAACAAAGATTTGGAGAAACAAAGATACAACCAAAGGACAGAAAATTGAATTATACGGAAGTCCGACTACATCTAAGCATTCAACGGGGACGGTAAGAGGGGCGGAGCCAGCAGCAAGCAGGGTCGGGCAGGACAGGGCCCCTGACCCAGGCGCGCAGGCAGATGGGAACCAGTTGGGGTGCGGGGCAGACTGAGGGTGCATATTCGCGCACAGTGAGACAGACCACGCAGGCCCCAGGGGGCAAGGGCTGACGGCGGTGGCACACTCGCGTGCAGTGGGACGAAACGCGTGGGCCTGGTGACGGCAACAACTGCGGCACCGGTGAGGACCCTGGCAGCAGGCGGCAGACGCATGCCAGAGTCCCTCTTTGACCCCACACCCACTATGGAACAGGCACGAACAACCTGAAAGATGGTGCAAGAAGAACTCAAAGTCCCAGAGCCAATAACTCTAAGCGACCAAGAACTTGCCAGCCTCTCAGAAGCACAATTCAGGACACTATTTATCAGGATGCTCACAGAACTGGTAGATTATAGTCACAAATTAGAGGAACAAAGTCACAAATTCGAGGAACATATGAAGGCTAAACTAATTGAAATGAAGGGAGATGTCCAGGAAACCAATAGTGATGGAAAGGAAACTGGGACTCAAATCAATGGAATGGACCAGAAGGAAGAACAAAACATCCCACCAGAAAGGAATGAAGAAGTGAGAATTCAAAAAAATGAGGAGAGGCTTAGGAACCTCCAGGACATCTTTAAACGTTCCAACATCTGAATTATAGGGGTACCAGAAGGGGAAAGAAACAGCCACGAGTGGAAAACGTATTTGAACAAATAATAAAGGAGAACTTCCCCAGTCTGGCAAAGGAAATAGACTTCCAGGAAATCCAGGAAGCTCAGAGAGTGCCAAAGAAGTTGGACCCAAGAAGGAACACACCAAGGCACATCATAATTACATTAGCCAAGACCAAAATGAAGGAGAGAATCCTAGAAGCATCAAGGGATAAGGGGACAGTCACCTACAAAGGAGTACCCATCAGACTGTCAGCGGATTTCTCAAAAGAGACCTTACAGGCAAGAAGGGGCTGGAAAGAAGTATTCCAAGTCATGAAATCCAAAGACCTACAGCCAAGATTGCTTTATCCAGCAAAACTTTCATTTAGAATGGAAGGACAGATAAAGTGCTTCTCAGATAAGGGCAAGTTCAAGGAGTTCCTCAGCACCAAGCCCTTATTATATGAAATGCTAAAGGGACTTATATAAGAAAAAGAAGATGAAAAATAGTAACAGTGAAAGGACAGCAAACACACAGTTATTAACAACCACACCTAAAACAAAAGCAAACCAAGAGGACAGCTAGATCAGGAGTGGAACCATAGAAATGAAGAACACATGGAGGGTTAGAAACAGGGGGGTGGGAGGGGGAGAAGGGGGGAGAAGGCACAGAAAATAGCATAGATGGTAGGTAGAAAATGGAAAGGGGAGGGCGAGAATAGTGGGGGAAATATAGAATCCAAAGAACTTGAGACACGTGGTTATAAACTAAGGGGGGGAGAATGGTGGGGGAGGGAGTGTGCGGGTGGAGGGGATTGAAGTTGTTCTTTGGGGAATAGAACAACTGTAATGGTATAATCAATAAAATATATTTAAAAAAATAAAAAATAAAAAAAACAAAAACCAAAATCTAGTAGCATTAAATTTTATAAACGTCAATGATAAAATCAGATCCATATGAGCAAGCTGATCTTACACATTTTCAGAACACATGTATTGTTGTCCAGAGAGTCCCATATGAATTTGAAGAAGGGGTAAACCGAATAGATAAATGTTTTTCCAGGGAGAGGATTTGTTTCATGCCTCTCTGTATATGCAATACCCAGAAACTTATTTTTGCATGATGTATAGTGTATACTTTGGCAATGAAAAATTGTATGTGCTTGTTAAATTATTTAATAATTATGAAATTGTTTTATAGAAGAAGAATGCATTGTTCCTGATATAGAACAAAACATAATTGCTCAGCCCCAGAAAGAGAAGTATTTCATTGGAGATGTGTTGAAATTCTCCTGCAGACAAAGATTGAAACTTGTTGGACCAGATTCAATTCAGTGTTACAACTTTGGGTGGTCACCAGATCCTCCAACATGTAAAGGTGAATGTTTATCTGAAAATTGCTCCAACAAGAATTAGAATTTTGGTTATCACATTCTGTCTCTGTGTTAGCTTTCTGTTGGTTACCAAGGTGTCTCTAACCTAGGGCATTAAGCCAGAGATTTACTTCAGAAAACCATGCGTTGGTAGTATGTGCCTTGGATGTCCTTGTTTAAGAAGGTCGCCTTCACTGGTGTCTGTTGCTGGAGCCACTTCCTTTTAGTCCTATTGTTGCATCTCATTCTGTCAGCATGGGCTTCACTTCAAGCTCCACTGAGTGTGTCTAAACAATATTTAAGCATCTTAGAGTCAATTCAATCACACATATGACTTAAAAGTGGTTGATCAAATGCTTGTCTCCAATGATAGTCTTTTTTCAAAAAGTCTTGGCCCTGGCCAGGTAGCTCATTTGGTTAGAGCATCATTCCAATGCTCCAAGGTTGCAGGTTCAATCTCAGGTCAAGGCACATACAAGAAGCAGCCAAGGAATGCATCAATGAATGGGAAAAGAAATCCGCATTTCTCTCTCTCTCCCCCCTCTCTCTTCCACACTTCCTCTCCCTCTAAGCTCAATGAATCAGAAATATGTAAAATAAAAGTCTTCATAAGATGTTTCTAAGGAAAATGAACATCATTATAAGTTACACAAATATATTTGTTAATTAGTTTGCATATATTTTTAGACTATCTAGAATATGGAACATGTTTCCTGGCCTCAAATACACTTCTAGTTTGCTGAACTGGGAGATGTGAATCTAGTGTAAACACCACATTTTTCCTCTGTCAAAGACCCTATAATAAATTATATTGGGGTGTCAAACTATTTTCACTGGGAGCCATATTGCCTCGTGGTTCCCTTCAAAGGGTTCAAAATTAATTTTAGGACTGTATAAATGTAACTACTCCTTAACTAGGGGCAAGGAGCTCGGTGCTGCTGCCAGGCAGAAAGAAGATGCTGGGCCAGATAAAACAAGGTGGAAGGCAGGATTTGAGTCACAAGCTTTGTGTTTGACACCTGTCAATTAGATAATTAGTAAAGAAATTTAAGAAAAATTGTACTTTGTTTTAACTTGTAAAATAGACAATTTAACCAGTAATTATACTGCACTTCTACCATAGAGGAAGTAAAATCATGTGGTCTACATCCTCAACTCCCCAAAGGGAAAGCTACGAACACACCAAAAGAAGAGTATGAACATGGTGACATTGTGGAGTACGTTTGCAACCCCAGGTTTCTGTTGAAGGGTTCTAAGAAAATTCAGTGTGTCGATGGGGAATGGACAACCTTGCCTCAGTGTATTGGTAATGTATAAAATTTTTAATACTTAGATATAAGTCAACACTCTGTATTTATAGTCATAAAAACACATAATTTACATTTTATCATATTTCTCTGTTTCTTTTGAGGAGCTTTATTTTTTATTTCTTTCTATTGCTGTTCAATTACAGTTGCCCCCATTTCCCCCATTTCTTTCTCCTGACCTACTAACCCTCCACATCCCACATTCAATCCTCCCCTCCCCATTGTCTTTGGCCACAGGTCTAATGTACATGTTCCTTCACTTGACCCTTCCCTTCTTTCCCCCATCATCCCCCTCCTCCCTCCCCTCTAGTTACTGGCAGTTGGTTCTTTTATTAGCATATGCTTGTGACATTTTCACAGAGCAAAACAGTACCTGTGAAGGCATACCTGACATCGTTCACGGCTCCATCTATTCCCAGGAGGGTCGCTATCACCATGGAGAGTCTGTGCAGTTCAGCTGCAGAGAAGGGTTCACACTGGTTGGGCCCAGATCAGTGACATGTTTGAAGGGAAAATGGACCCAACTACCTGAGTGCATTGGTGAGCATGCCCTTCTAAAATGACCCTGTAAGACAATTTAATAGTTTTGCTATAAAGCCCTTGCCACCATATTTTTGAAATGTGGAGATATTCTTGAAAGTATCAGCTCCCAAATGACAATGAATCAAAGATCTGTTGTTTATAGTTCAATAGTGTCTACAGGGAAAAAATAGAAACTAGTGATAGAATTTTATGAATCTGATCTGATGTTAACATAATTTATAAGTATGAAGCTAAATTTCACTTGTAGATAGATGTATGATGAAAATTTTCTCATTTAATGTTTATTTTGTACTTCCTGTTAGTCTTAATTTTTCATTCTCTTCAAGATGCTCATTTTTTTCCTAATAAAGAAATTATTTCAGAAACCGGTCACCATAAAACTTAGGATAAGAACCCCACACATCCTTTCAACTAGAAATCTTCCTTCAGTTACCATCCCTTGAAGAGGAATATTGTTGTGGTTTTGGTTTTTTTTTTCACCACTCTGGACAAGTCCTGGAAAAATAAAACTAATTCTCAAGAATCTAGTATGTTTTAAATTAGTCCCCTTTATTTGTTATCAGGGTTGCATTACAAAATCTTTACTATTTTTTGGCCAATCACTTGAATCTACTTTTTTCTCTTCATCCTCACTTGATATCATTACCAAATTATTAACAAACATTACCTAAGACCTACAGTGACATTAAGTTCAAAGCAGATTTTCTATATGCATGAAATTTTCAAAATACAAAGTTGTATACAAACTTTAATAATCTATAGATTACATACTGAAGCGGAAAATGGATTGTTCTAGCATTATAATATTGCACTACATAATATTGGATTATAGGATGATCGGGTGTATAAAACAGCTTCTCAAAGATTCTACAATATGTATGCAAATAGGTTATGACTTAACCACCCATGTTGTTATTCTTAATTCTGCTGATTATGCGCAAGACGTGTTTCAATATTCACATTCTATACTCTACAACTTAGATCAACTTTTCTTGTCATTTTACCTTAACTTTGTTGAAACAATATGATTAAACCACCAAATTCATATATTCTCTTTGCACAGGTAATTGTTTTCTTCTAATGCTCTAAGATTGTGGTTAAAAATAATGCAGAAATGTTTGAGATCAAGAAAAGAATGGGTGTGAACATTTGCACAGATTTCACATGGGACCAAATTCAGTCACGTGATGACTCTTCTCTATGTGGATAAAGCAAAATTGAACCTCTATGTTCTTGCAATTCCCAAAGCGCAAAATGCCCGAATGATGCTTATTCTCTCTGAGATATCAGCACTGACTGCACATGGGACTGTGTTCCTACGTAATAGCCCACCTCATGCAACATGATCGGGAATGACTTTGCTGGTGGAGTTTATAGACCTAAATTCCAATTTCATTATACTCTGGACTCTATAGCTGTTTTTTGTATTAGTTGCTTAGGTTCTCATGATTAGTGTTTTCAAGGTCATGTCTTCATTTTACAGAAACAGCTAACATTAAAAGGTGTAAATTACTGAGGTCACATGAATATAAGACACCCCAGACGTATAAGGTTCACTATGACCATGATGAGCAAATGAACTACACGTGCCTGAGGAGGTCAGAGCAGAAGCACTCAGTCTGCGTCAATGGAAGATGGGATCCCCAAGTGAACTGCACAGGTCAGCTCTCAATTACAACGTTTTCAAATGTCATCCTATTTCTTCCTACCTTGTAAAAGGAGCATCCTGTGTCTTAAAACTTAGTATTAACTATTTCTTATTACAATTATAAATCCCAGCTGGAAGGTGATTTAGAACATAACCAGATAACTGTTTCAAAATCTTAATTGTATCATGTGCATTCTACGGCTACCTGACAAACCACTCAGGAACTGGTGACTTTCACGTTGGGGAGTGGGTCTGCTCATTGCTATGGGAATACCATTGCTACCATTGCTACTAGTTTTTTGTGTTACTATTGTGCTGATGCTTATACCTCTAACTCATGTAGCTATCTTAGCATCTAGAGATGTATGTAACCTTCTGTGTATGTACCCATCTATCTCTGTAGCTATCTACCCACTGAGCCATCTAACGTTTTGTTTATCTGTATCTGTCTTTGAAACAGTCTTATTTCCACCACGAGTTCCAACAGCACAGGGCTCATTCCCATTGCCCACTTTCCACATCTGTGTTGCTCTTCTCCAACTGTAGGGCACCTGGACTCACTGTCCTCAGTGCTTTACCAATTTCCTCAGAAGTGAATACAGAAAAAAACACTTTCATACCAATACAAAAGCCCTACTTATTTTCAGATCTTCTCTTTTTATTCTTTATTTTTTAAGATTTTATTTACTCATTTTTAGTGAGAGGGAAAGGAAGAGAGGAACCGGGGGAGAGAAACATCAATATATGATTGCCTGTCCAATGCTCCCCACTGGGGACCTGGCCCACAACCCAGGCATGTGCCCTGACTGGGAATCAAACCAGTGACCATTGGTTTGCAGGCCAGCACTGAGTCCACTGAGCCACACCAGCCAGGGCATATTTTCAGATCCTCTTAAGAGAAAGAAGTAATAATTACAGTCTGTAAAATGCAAGTGTCCATCTGTTTTCTTCTAAGAAGCTTTATATAGTTTTCGCACTTATATTTAGAAATATTCTCCATGTTAAATTAAGCTTGAGTGAGCTATAAACCAAGGGTTGATCTTTTTTGCAGATGGGCATTTAATTGTTCTAGCAATATGAGTGGGGAAGTCTTTGAAATAAAAATCAATTTTCTCTGAAAGTGACAGTTTATTTTTCAAAGCTCTGTTTAGCCCATTTACCCAATTTTCTATCCTTGGCCCTACCACTTTGCCTTGATAAGTACTACTTGACACTAATTCTTGGAGTCTGCTCTGTTTTCACCAATTATGCTCTTCATCTTCAAGAGTGTTTTAATTATTCTGGTCTTTTCATTAACAGAAATTTTGGAAAACACTGGTCGGTTTCTGTATGCATCTATGGGTAAAAGCAAACAGAAGGCTTGTCTCATGAAAGATAAATTAGGGAGAGCTGGCATCTTCGCCATATTGAGTGGTCAATCCATAAACTTGATATATTTCATCAGTTATTTATTTTGGATTCTCTTTTCCCAGGAACAATTGTGTAGGAAATGTAGAGATTTTGAAATGTATTTGAATTTTACATTTTTGATATTTCAAGTGGTATTTTTCATATTTGTATTTTCCAATTTTTTCTCTAAGTATAAAGAAATGTACTTTATTTTTGGAAGTTGATATTATGCTGTGAAACTACACAGAATGGTGTTATTCATTTTATGCATACTTTTGTACATCAAGTGTATCATCCAAATACACAATTAGATTTCTACCAGTCACTTTTTATTTTGTTATTTTGTTTGTCTTCTTTATTGTACTGGCTCAGACCTTCAGTACAGCATTGAGAGGAAATGAAGAGAATAGACATCTTTATCCTATTTTTGACCTCTGGGAGACAGTATTTAATTACTTACCACAACTACAATGTCAGTTTAGAATTTTTGTAGATTCCTCTGATTAGTTAAACTAAATTTCCTTCTACTCTCACTTTGCTCAGTAAACAATTTTATCATCAAGTACTGTTGAACATTTTTAACTGCTTTTTATGCTTTACTGATGAGATAATAAGAAAATCTTAATTTTTCTTTTTTAAATTACTTTATTGTTATTCGAGTACAGTTGTCTGCATTTCCCCCCCCCCCACAACCTCCCCAGTCATCCCCACCCCCCTCCCCTACTTCCACCCTTCCCCTTGGTTTTGTCCATGTGTCCTTTGTAGTTGTTCCTGAAAACCCTTCCTTCTTCTACTCCATTATCCCCTCCCACCTCCCCTCTGATTACTGTCAAATCATTCTTAGTTACAATGTTTCTGGTTATATTTTCCCTGCTTGTTTGTTGATTGGGTGAAATCATATGGTATTTGTCTTTCAGCACCTTGCTTATTTCACTTAGCATAGTGCTCTCCAGTTCCATCCATGCTACTGCAAAGGGTAGGAGCTCCTTCTTAGTATTCCCTTGTATAAATGTACCATCACTTTTTGACCCATTTATTCACTGATGGACACTTAGGTTGCTTCCAGCACTTGGCTATTGTAATTGGTGCTGCTATGAACATTGAGGTGCATAGGTTCATTTGGATTGGTGATTCAAGATTCTTAGGATATAATCCCAGCAGTGGAATCACCAGGTCAAAGGAAGTTCCATTTTTAGTTTTTATGAGGAAATTCCATACTCTTTTCCACAGTGGCTGCACCAGTCTGCATTCCCACCAACAGTGCACTAGGGTTCCCTTTTGTCCACATCCTCTCCAATGCTTCTTGTGTGTTGTTTTGTTTCTGATGGCCATTCTCACTGGTGTGAAGTGGTATCTCATTGTGGTTTTAATTTGCGTCTCACTGATGGCTAGTGATACTGAAAATCTTTTCATGTGTCTCTGGGCCCTGTGCATTTCCTCCTTCAAGAAGAGTCTGTTCAAGTCATTTCCTCATTTTTTATTGGATAGTGTGTCTTTGTGGAGTGTAGTCATGTGAGTTCTTTATATATTTTGGAGATTAAACCCTTGTCCTAGGTATCATTGGCAAATATGTTTTCCTATATACTTGGTTCGCTTTTCATTTTAATGCTGTTTTCTTTAGCCATGCAGAAGTTTTTTTAATTTGATGAGGTCCCATTTGTTAATGCTTTCCTTTATGTCCCTTGCTCTAGGGGACATAAAAGTGAAAATATTTGTGTGGAATATCTAATATTATCCTGCCTGTTTTCCTCTAGGACTTTTATGATGTCATGACATATTCACATTTTTATCCACCTTGAATTTATTTTTGTGTATGGTATAAGTTGGTGATCGAGTTTCATTTTTTTGCATGTAACTGTCCAGATCTCCCAACACCATTTGTTGAAGAGGGTATTTTCACTCCATTTCATGCTTCTTCCCCACTTTGTCAAATATTACTTGACCATAAGGACTTTGGTTTATTTCTGGGCTCTCTATTCTGTTCCATTGGTCTATGTGTCTGTTCTTGTTTTGATTACAATGGCCTTGTAATACAGTTTGATATCAGGTATTGTGATTCCTCCTATGTTGTTCTTTCTCAAAATTGCTGCAGCTATTCTGAGTATGTATGGTCTTATATAAGTTTTTGAAATGTTTGTTCTGTATCTGTGAAATATGTCATTGGTACTTTAATAAGGATTGCATTTAATCTATGTATTGCTTTGGGTAGTATGGACATTTTGATGATGTTAATTCTTCCAATCCACGAGCATGGTACATGTGTCCATTTGTTTCTGTCTTCCTTATTTTCTTTCTTCAGTGTTGTGTGGTTTTATGAGTACAGGTCTTGTACATCATTGGATAGGTTTATTCCTGGATACTTTATTTTTCTTAGTAAAGTTGCTGTATCAAGTGGGATGTTTTCCCTGATTTCTGTTTCTGATCTTTCATTGTTGATGTACAAACATGCCTTTGATTTTTGAATATTGACTGTGTATCCCACTCTTTTGCCAAATTCATTTGTTAGGTCAAATATGTTTTTGGTGGAGTCTATAGGGTTTTCTCTGTACACTGTCATGTCATCTGCAAACAATGACACTTTCACTTCCTCCTTTCCAACTAGGATTCCCTTGATTTCTTTTCCTTGCCTGATCACTGTGGCTAAAACTTCCAATACTATATTGACTAGAAGTGGTGAAAGTGGACATCCTTGTATTGTTCCTGATCTTAGTGGAAACACTTTTAGTTTTTGTTCATTGGGTATGATGTTGGCTGTAGGTCTCTCTCATATGGCCTTTATGATGTTGAAGAATGCTCCCTCTATTCCCACTTTGCTGAGTGGTTTTAAGATAAATGGGTGCTGTACCTTGTCAAATGCTTTTTCTGCATCTATTGATATGATCATGTGATTTTTGTCTTTCCTTTTGTTTATGTGATGTATTATGTTTATTGATTTTCAAATATTGAACCATCCCTGACTACTTGGGATGAATTTCACTTGATTATGGTATATGATCTTTTTAATGTATTTCTGGATGCAGTTTGCCAATATTTTGTTGAGGATTTTAGCATCTATGTTCATCAGCAATATTGGCCTGAAGTTGTCTTTCTTTGTTGTCTCTTTATCTGGTTTTGAGATTAGGGTGACACTGGCTTCATAAAAAAATTTGTGAATCTTCCATCTTTTTGGATCTTTTGGAATAGTCTATGAAGGATAGAGAATAACTCTTCCTTAAATGCTTTGTAAAATTCTCCTGTGAAACCATCCAGTCAAGGGCTTTTCTGTTTCAGGAGTTTTTTTCATTAATGCTTTAATTTTGTCAGCTGTTATTGATCTATTCAGGTTTTCTGCTTCTTCATTCAATTTTGGAAGACTATATTTTTCTCTAAATTTGTCTGTTTCACCTAGGTTATCAAATATCTTGGCATATGGTTGTTCATAGTAATTTCTTACAATCCTTTGTATTTCAGTGGTGTCAGTTGTAATCTCTCCTCTTTCATTTTTGAATGTGTTTATTTAGGTCATCTCTCTTTTTTTCTTCCTGAGTCTGCTTAAAGGCTTGTCAATTGTGTTTATCTTTTCAAAGGACCAGCTCCTGGATTTATTGATCCTTAGAATTGTGCTGCTAGCCTCTATGTCATTTAATTCTGCTCTGATCTTGGTTATTTCCTTCCTTCTCCTTGCTCTGGTCTGTCTTTGTTGTTGTTCCTCGAGTTCTTATAGCTGTAAGGTTAGGTTTTTTATTTGAAATATTTCTATCTTTTTCAGATAGGCCCATATTGCTATGACCTTCCCTCTCAGGACTGCTTTTGCTGTGTCCCATAAATTTTGGATTGCTGTGTCCCATAAATTTTGGATTGCTGTGAGTTCATTTTCATTTGTTTCCAGAAAGTTTTTTTATTTCTTCCTTCATCTCATTCTTGACCTATTCGTTGCTTAATAGCATGCTATTCAATCTGCATGAGTTTGAGTGTTCTTTTGTTTTTTCCTTGAGGTTGGTTTCCAGTTTCAGTCCCTCATGGTCAGAGAAAATGCTTGATATTATTTCCATTTTCTTGAATTTGTGGAGGCTTGTTTTGTGTCGTATCATGTGGTCTATCTTTGAAAATCCTCCATGTACACTTGAAAAGAATGTGTATTTTCCTTCTTTTGGATGAAAAGCTCTATATACACCTGTTAAGGCCATTTGATCTAAGACATTGTTCAATACCCCAATATTGTTGTTGATATTTTGTTTAGAAGATATATCCATTTTTGACACTGGGGTGTTAAAGTCCCCTACATTAATAGTGTTGCTGTCAATATGTTTCTCGAAGTCCTCCGAGACTTTCCTTATATATTTGGGTGTCCTTATGTGGAGAATTTTTCTTCTCTTTAGTGGTGTTCAAATACAATTGTCTCCATTTTCGTCCCACAATACCACTGAACTGCATATAAAAATCTCTCATCCCTGGAGTTCATTCTAGTTGACAGTGATATGGTATTCTTTCTCTACTTTTATGTACTTGACTTGTGATACATCTTTAAGATTTTTTGCATCTATGTTCATGGATGTATTAAATTACAGTCACTTTTTCTGGGAATGTCTCTGCCAGGTGTTGTATCAAGGTTATGGTGGTCTTAGAGACCCAATACAGAATTGCTCTTTGCTCCTCTGTTTCCAGAAAGTACATCTATAATATTATTACACATAGAATGATTATATTATTTTTTCTTTAAATGATTGCTAGAAATCACCTGTGAAATCATCTGATATATAGTTTAGTTTCTTTCCTTTTCAAAAATGTTTTACTGATTAACGTAATTTCCTTAACAGAGAGTGGGCTATTTGAACTTCCTCTATAGTTCTCCTACCAATTTGGCAAGCTAGGAAACACAGCCTGCCGGAAATTTTAAACTTTTAACAACACATAAATCATGAGGTAACATATCTAATTCGCATTTCAGCCAAGAATCTGTATCAAATTTATTAGTCTTTAACTAAGGGCAATTTCTCCCTATGTGAAATAGACTCCGGCCAGCGGTTTCTATGCTATTGTAGATGCGATGAACAAAATCACATGGACTGCAGCAGTCCTGTGCAGAAAAGGGACTGCATGGCCTCTAACTGAGTGAGAGAATATCCGAACCCTTGCCTGGACAGGCTTTTACTGCTTTCTGGGGCATTACATCAAGGAACGTCCTTCATCATTATGCACAGGTTTGCTTGAAGTGATTACTTCTTGCAGATAACAAAGAAAAGAATGCTGCAAATGCTAGGGAGCAATAAAGGTGATTTCATGCCATGCTTGGAATGGATTAGCACAGACTTTCATGAGATACTTCAAAGATATACATTAAACATCTGTTGTCTTAACTCAGGGTGAGGGAGTCTTAGCAAAAGCAAGCCTCAAAGCAGCCTAGAAATAATGCAGGGCTGGTCCTCCATGGGAAAGCAGATCTGTGGGCCTGGCTCCTGTGTGCTGCCTCTCAGCTGTCACTTTTCCAAAGCAGAGCTGCGCTACTTCGCCATTGCCACGTGGACCAGTTCCCTATACCTATGGGTATTCAGCTTCTATTGGCACATCTTCTGAGGGTTTTCCTCAGCTCCCAGTACATTTGTTCAGGGATATCCATAAAAAGATTCTGATATCAATCTTGATTTTATTGACTGTTATTGAATGAATAACCCAGGTAGAATATTCTACTTGTTAGAAACCATTAAAATAGGTTTTCCCCAAATTATCCAAGCTTGATCACAGAAAGAATAAGAGAAAGACTCGACAAAGAAGGCCATGAGAATAAAAACCCAATGTGGTATGTTACAGTGGTACACAAGAAGAAAAGTGTAACCAACTTAAATCTAGAACAAGTCATTATAATTTGATCTTTTCAGATGCATAATTACTGCCAGTTTTATTTACTGAATTATCCTTTTAATATTGTTAACTTGTGCTTTTCCTAAGAAATCTAATTTTAATATTTTTAGAGGTACCAAGATGTCCGCCTCCACCTCAGATTCCTAAATCTCAAAATATGACGACCACAGTGAATTATCAGGAAGGAGAAACAGTCTCTATTCTCTGTCAAAACACTTCTCTGATTCTGGAAACAGGAGACCTCATGTGCCAGGGTGGAATCTGGAAGTCAGTCCCACGCTGCATTGGTCAGTAGTGCCTCACTTGCATCACACCTGTCTGTCAAACGAAGGATAGACTCCCCTGTGCTTTGTGGGAAGGGGCAGATGAACCCCTTTCTCCATATGCATTCCACTTCACCTGGAAACCCTACAGCACAATCTTGGTGCCGAAATAGATCAGCAATATTCCTTTTGTGTTGTGAAGTGAGGACAGAGAGAAGCTTTGGGTTATTGCAGAAACACCGGACACAATTGCTCCAGATGCGTATTTTACTCCTCAGGATAAGCAGGGAGGGAATGAAGGGGCATAGGGAATGAGTGGATAGTAGCATTGATTTTATGAAGACATATGTCTTTGCACATTTCAAGTTTCATTTATTAATTCAATAATTTCATTAGTACAAATTATTCTTATTTTAAAACCGCAAACGTATTTGTTGGGAACAAGAAAAATAGTCTCAGCCCCAAGGATCCTGCGTCCCTAGCATACATCCTGTAAGTTGATTGCCATCTGTTTAGTTTCAAAATTTTCCTCTCAGTTGAGTCAGCCCCCACCCTGTTCCAATGCGCGGGCTCTGTAAGCCAATAGCTAACCACCACATCTGCTTCTGTGCAACGCTTGCTTGCTTGCCTCTATATAAGGACTTAGCTGTAAGCGCTGGGTGCGACTCTCCTTTGCAGCCCCTGCGGGCGCTGTGTCTCTGGACACTTTGAGAGTTCGCCCCTGCCTAGGTTAAACTTGGCCAATAAAGTAACATCTTTGAAATTCTGAAAGTCCCCGACATTTGTTCTCTTGGTTGGTGGATGCAACATTTGGAGGCCCCACCAACATTCTCCCTCGGCGGAGCTTTGCATCAGAGACTGAACGTTAGCCCAGGCTGAATAAGTATTTGGTGGGGATCCCCTTTTGTTTTTGGTGCTCTGTAGCAAATAATCCTGAGGTGGTAGGTGGGACGCTGCCTATGACCTACCCAGGGATTTTCGGAGGCGAGACGCCGCCCTCTGAAATTTGGTTTTGGTAATTTGCATGCTGACCAATCACATTAGGTTTCGCTTCCCCCTCGCCGCACTGAGCTGCGTTTATTTCAGGTTGTGTGCTGGGCGTGTCTGATGGTCCGTGTGTTCGTGGAACTGTGTTATTTGTTTGAATGTTTGTCTGTGTGCTTGTAAGAGTGACTGTGCTTGTAGCTCCGCGGGTGAAAAAGCTATGGAGCAAGAGTGACACCCCGCCCCTTGCTGGAGGGACTGGAGGCACCGCCATTTTGCCTCTCTGGGAAGCGCCACCGGCACCGGATTCTCCTCCTCGGGCGCCTCCCCGTCTGGTTTATATGCCCTTTTCTACCAGTGACTTATGTAATTGGAAACATCGGAGTCCCCCATTCTCTGAGAAACCCCAAGGGCTGATCTCCCTTCTCGGCCTCCGACCTAGGAGCATCTGGACAGGTGCTAGCGGGGGAAGGGACGGGCTCCTCCAGTGTCACAGGGCTCTGCTGTGGTGGGGGCGGGGGGTCGGGGCAGCTGCAGGAAAGCCTACCAACTTTAGTAAGGTCAGTGTAGTCATCCAGGGCAGAGGGGAATCCCTGGCAGTGTTCCTGGAGGGGCTTATGGAAGCAAATAAGGTATATACACCCCTCGATCTCGAGGCAGAGGAGCCAAGAGGAAAAAAGGAATGAGAGATAAATCTAGATAAGTAAAAATATGTATAAAAGATGTGAAAGTTTTAAACCTAAAGTAAAGG
The DNA here is from genome assembly GCF_014824575.4 of Sturnira hondurensis. Classification (NCBI taxonomy): domain Eukaryota; kingdom Metazoa; phylum Chordata; class Mammalia; order Chiroptera; family Phyllostomidae; genus Sturnira; species Sturnira hondurensis. Next base: position 12,228,596 of record NW_028091156.1, read on the forward strand.
AAGCCTCAACTACTTGTTTTCTGGTTTCATGGGAAAAGAGCAAATTTCTCACATGTGGTTCCATTTCTGATCAGAAACCTGTATTGTAAGACCTAAGAAAGGTCGCCTGTAGCCAGTTGGGGAAAATGCCTTTGCCACCTGGGACCCAGGAAGGGTAAATTGGGGAAAATGAGTGCTTCACCCTCAGGCAAAGCAGCATTTCTCTGCCATGAGACTGGGCCTGAAGGAGCATGTCTCTGTGAGGCACCAGTGGACGTACTGGTACAAGAGAATACCTGTATGTTATTTTGGAGCTCTGTGTTTTGGATTTTGTTCTGTATCCGTATCTGAAGGGGAAGAGAAAAAGCCCACTGGCAGGCAACAAACACCAGAGTTACAGGCACCTACAGCCCTCAGCCTAGCTGGCTTAGACCCAGACCAGAGTGCCACAGAGCTTCAGAAACTCCCACTGCCCTCGGAGAGTCCCTGGCCAGAGATCAAAAATCATTCACTGAGAAGGAGACTGGATGAGCTTGGATAGATTTGCTGCCGCTGGCACTGCTTAGAATTAGGAATGCCCCTAAGTCTTCAGGAGACCTCCTCCCATCCTCAGAATAGATAAAGGGGGGAGATGTAGCAAGAGACCTGTTTAGACAAGCCCAGACAAGTCACAGGGACTGAGTCGGTCTGCTGAGCCACTAAGATAAAGAGAAGTAAACAATTAAGTAACTTAAGAAGTAAGAACAAAGAACATTACCCTATCAGTAGCCCTGCTTTCTTGCTTCTGTAAGCTGCCTGGCTGTGTGCTGCTGCTGTGTGGACACTGCAGCAGTCAGGTTCTCTGTATAACTGGTTTTGATAAGAATGGCTCTAGTTTTGAAGGTCATGAACTGAGGTCCAAGGCTGACCATCTGATTTATAGGGTGTTTGCAAGGTCTAAGCTTCGGAAAGGTGAAAAAATGTCCCTGCAAATCTAGGGACTTTTAGCTGCCAGATAGTGAGTTTAAGTACAGTCCTTCCCAGGGCGGGAAAGGAACAGGGATTAAAAGAGAATTGTGGATAAATCTGGATAGGTAAAAAGGCGATAGAAGGTTTATGAATATTGTAGAAAGAGTATGGGAAGTTATAAAAATAAATGGAAATGTGAAAGTTTTTGAAAGAAATTATGTGATATTAGTAATAGAAGGTATAAGGCATAGAGATGCTTCTTGATGGGTATTAGAAAGAGAAAGATTTTCCTTCAAGCTTTGTGTTTTTCTCCCTACCTGATCCCTCCAGAATTTGGCATTCTGAAGGAATGAATAATGATAACGTAAGGTTTCTTTGCATAAAACCAGTAAGACCAGTCATTAATAGTGGTTTTGTTAACCAAGACTTTGACTGTAATGTCACACCTGAAGGAGGCATGTATGAGTTCTGGTCGTTACCAGAGAGCTCAGAGGAAGTGGGATTGACCTGTGAAGCTAGCAAAAGCCCACGAGAAAAGCCTGGTACATTTGTTAGTTGTGCGGTTCGTGCCAGTCTTTCTGGGGAAGGAACGAAGGTTGCCTTCCTGAAAGATGGCTAAAAGGAACCTATAGGCATAATAGAGGCTCAAGGATTTGAGTAAAATGACTGGTAGAGGTGAAGCCGGATGGCGGATGTGTGGCTCTGCTTCTATGCCCCGAGGGGTGGACTGAGAAGTCAATCTGAAGGTTCCCTGTGTGAGTTCCAGCAAAGCGGACTTGAAGATCATAAGTGATCCAGGCTGCTCTTGGTGTGTTTATGCAAATGAACAGTCAAAATCAAAAGTGGGACCCAAAGTAGTCCCTGTAATAACAGTGAGGGTGATCTTAAGGAGAAAAATTATAGTTCTAGGAAAATCACTATGCTCAGTATTGGATATCAGAATGGCACAGCTAACTGTCTTAAAACTGTCTTATTTTCATTTAAGAGTTGAAACCTGGTTTGTGATGTCACCAAAGATGTACAATTTACAACTGCAAAGGACCTGTCAAATTGCCACTGTTAAATGTCATTTCAGGAAGGACCGTGCAATGGAATATCATCCCAAAAGACAGTCTCACAGGCACAGCAACTGGTTTGGGGATTATTGTATGAATTAACCTGTGTCTTTTTCTGTTTACATAGGCCATATGCCTATGACCTGCCTAATCTGTCACCTCCTGAATATGACCTGACCAGAAGGCCAAAAGTCCAGTAATGCCAGCCTTTAGACACCAACCCTGCAACTTCCTCATGACAGCCAACTGACCAGGACCCTGTAAGGTCCTTCCCCTTGCAGGAAGGACTCCCTCTGTGCTGCACCCACCTCCTCCTCTTTCAGGGTTCCCCCGACCCAAGGGTAGGTAGGACGACGTCCATGTCCAGCGTGAAGTAGTCATAAGAAGATGAGACCTTCGTCCATTGTCCTTTATATAATTCCAGAAAGAGAAAGGAATCTCAGAACTCCTCCTAATAGTTAATCACAGGAGGAGAAAAATGATGAGGAAAAAAAACTCATTAATAATCTGAATCCAAGAACAGGGGGAACTTATATGTTCCTAGGAGAAGAGTGTTGCTATTTTGTTAATAAAAATGGCTCAGTTGAAGAAAACTTACAATGCATAAATAGACTTAAAGACAGACTATGGCCCAGGGCCAAGACAAGAGCGTCCTCGAAGTGGCAGGACACTCTTCTCTCCTTCTTAGCCCCCATCCTAGGACCCCTGATCATCCCAAATAAAGAAAAGTCAAGGGTTTGACATACCCCCAAAGAAAACGGGAGAATGCTAGGAACAAGAAAAATTATCTCAGCCCCAAGGAGACTGCATCCCTAGCAAACAACCTGTAAATTGATTGCCATCTGTTTGGTTTCAAAATTTTCCTTTCAGTTGAGTCAGACCCCACCCTGTTCCCGTGCACGGGCTCTGTAAGCCAATAGCTAACCACCACATCTGTTTCTGTGCAACGCTTGCTTGCTTGCTTCTTTATAAGGACTTAGATGTAAGCGCTGGGTGCAACTCTAATTTGCAGCCCCTGCGGGCACCGTGTCTCTGCACACTTTGAGAGTTCGCCCCTGCGCAGGTTAAACTTGGCCAATGAAGTAACATCTTTGAAATCCTGAAAGTCTCCGACATTTGTTCTCACGGTTGGTGGATCCAACAGTATTTATTTTATTTTTCCTTGTAAATATGATCTTTATGCCTGATTCTTCAACCTCTGTTCCACATTGTAGAGAAAACACCATGTTCTCAGCCACCTGATATAGAACATGAAACTGTAAATTCCTTCAGATCAGAAGAAGAAGGGGAGGAAACACTGGAGCCCAAGCTCTATCCACATGGCACTAAGTTATATTATGTTTGTGAAGATGGTTTCAAGATAGCTGAGAAACGTAGGATAGTGTGCCACCTGGGGAGATGGAGTTCCCCACCTCGGTGTGTAGGTGAGGACTGCGTGCAAACTAAAATTCTATTTGGGTACAATTCATTCAAATACGCAATCATCATCAAAGTCATGAGAAGGAATTCTTTAGATTTATAAGTATGCAAACCCGTTTATGTTCTTATATACCATTTATGTATTAATATATTTACCAAACAATTTTTGTATAAATGAATGCATCCTAGTTTTTGTCAATGTCATGGGTTTACTATAAAATTGCTTTAGTTTTTCTTTCTTTCTGTTTCATGGTTGACATCATGACTGAGGTCCCCATTTCCACCTCTTTGTGCCCTTCCACCCAGCCTCGACCCCCTGCCTTCTCTCTGGCCATCTCCACATTGTCTTCTGTGTCCATGGGCTATGCAAACATGTCCTTTAGCAATTTCTTCACCTTTAGTCACCCAGTCCCCCTCTCCCTGATTCCCTGTGACAGTTGTCAGTCTGTCCCATGTGTCCACGCCTCTGTTCTATTTTGTTCACCAGTTTCTCCTGTTCATAATTCCACATATCAGTGAGATCATATGGTATGTCCTTCTCTGACTGGCTTGCTTCACTCAGCGTAATGTTCTCCAGGTCCATCCATGCTGTTGCAAAAGATAAGATTTCCTTCTTTTTCACAGCCACATAGCAGCCTCTTTGGAAAACAGGATAGAGATACCTCAACATTTAAAACGTGAGTACCTTTTCACCCAGCGATCCCACTCCTGGGAATGTGTCCTAAGTGTCCTTCAACACCAATCTGAAAGGATATATGCACCCCCATGTTCATAGCAGCATTGCTCACAATAGCCAGGACCTGGAGACAGTCCAAGGGCCTATCAGTCCATGAGTGGATTAAAATGTGGTACATGAAATCAAATCTAATTACAGCATTTTCCCCACCAAAACTAGATGTATAGTGAAATTAAACCTAACTATTCATATACATACAGCTATACATATTATTCTAAATATTTGTATATGTTGCAGTGAAGGCTTTGCTGCCAGGTTTTTCAAATTTAACATTCTTCCTACACTCTCCTTTCTGATCTCTTACAATAGATGAGATTTTTCTTAACATGATTCTCAGTACGCTTCTTTTTGTTACTCAAGACTGATTAAAAAAGCAGTGATAGTCCCATTCCTAAATATATTGACCTTTTTCTTTTTGATCAATGCATATCGCAATCATACACTTTTTTATGCACTTTTTTTGTGATATATCATTATTAGCACCTGTGTGATCAAATAAAAGTACTATGACAACCAGTACATGAAATAAATGTCAGAGTTAGTGAAATATGCAGTCATTCTTAACTTTTTTCTTTCAGGACTTCCTTGTGGACCACCACCTTCAATTTCCAATGGGGCTGTACGCAACAGGAAACAGAGATATGAGTATGGAGAAGAATTGACATACAACTGTGCCCAAGGATTTACAATTCATGGACCTGCATCTGTGATATGTTCAGGAGGAAAATGGAGCCCTCCCCCAGAATGCATAAGTATGGTGTATTTACTTTTATTCTTGGGCTGATCAGTATCTGTAATTAGAGCATGAATGATATAAATGTAAATCCATAGTCACTCTAGAATTTAATAAGGTATCTCTGGAAAGTTCTGAGAATTAACAGCCCTAATCATAGGAACAGGTTGGCAACAGGAACCTGTCCCGGACCCTGGCCAGCAGAGTCCACCTGTTGTGGCTCACAGCAAGAATGAATGCACAGGCAACAGCAATCCCGTGGAGAAAAAGAGAATGTCACGACTACTCTCTCAAGGAGAGAGTGCCTATGGGTGCCTCGGCCACTCCCTCAAGAGGGGAGCACCTCGACCCTTGCCTAGACAGGCTTTTATTGTTTTCCTGATATCTTCCATCAGAGAAAGATTTATTATCTATTATGTAGAATATTATTGTCTACATTTTAGGTACAATCAAGAAAATGAAAATAACATGCCAGAGGGGAATGGCAATGAGCTGATTAGCTCTGTCCTTGGGAAATCTCATACAGGCTTTGGAAATTACCTTGAAGATAGACAATACACATTTGTTGTTTTAAACCAGGCTGATGGAGTTTTAGCAAGAGCAAGCCATAACAGTATGTGTGCATTTTCTAGGCCTGATTCCCACAGGAAAACTCAGTTTGAAGGTCTGGCTCCTGCCCACCACTTCATTTCTGTAGGTTTTCCATACAGAGCTGAGTCACATTTGCCATGCCAAAAGAAACTGGTCCCCTACAATATCCCCTTTTTTCCTTTTTCTTAAGGGTGTTGTGGCAACACATCCCACAAGACTTGCTACTTGGCTGGTCTCCTTTGGGACCCTGAGCAAATAATTGTGCCTGAACAGGGATGCAAAGGCTATCAGCCACAGGAGCACAATTGCCTTAATTGGAGGGCCCCCATCCCCTGCCTGAGCTCTATGTGCTTGCTCAGACATGTCCTCTCTGTGGAGGGCAGCTGGCCCCTGCTCACCAGTCTCATCATGACTCAGCTCATGTCACTTTACCAGCTATCTACTTATAGACATTTGAGTCATTTTCCAATGCTTCATGTAATTCTGGGACATGAACTTGGACAAAAGGAAAGGCTAGGAATATGCATATAACATAGATGGCCTCTCTGTGCAAAAAAGAATCTGAGTGTAACAAGTCTGGTCCTGACTTCTTCAGGCTTTCAGAACCATCAGTCCCATATAATACTTTTTTTCAACTACTTTGTTTATTTTTTCATTGTTTTTTAGGCATAGTTGTCTCCATTTTCCTCCCACTGCTCCCCCCAACTCCACCCATCCCTGCCCACCACCCTGGATCCTACCCTCTTTGGGCTTTGTCCATGTGTGCTATATTCATGGTCCGTGATGACTCCCCTCCTATTTTTTCATTGTTTCTCTCTACCCTCCCCTCTGGGTACCATCAGACTGTTCTTAATTTCAGTGTCTTTGGTTATATTCTGCTTGCTTGTTTGTTTTGTTGATTAGGTACAACTTAGAGATGAGGTGATATGGTGTTTGTCCTTCACCATCTGGCTTATTTCACTTAGCATAATGTTCTCCAGATCCATCCATGCTGTCGTCAAGGGTAGGAGCTTCTTCTTTCTTTCTCTTCATAGTCATATTACACCTCTGATGAATGTAGAGTCATTCAATGTAACTCAAGATCACTAACACATTTTCCAGTTATAAAAAATATTGTACAGTATGTATTAATTTGGTATGTACCTCTTATTCCAGAGTAAAGTTATTGGCCAATATCTATTTTTAAAGATTTACTGAATGAGTATTTTGTGTTTTTCCTTTTAGAAACAACTTGTTCTTCCCCACCCAGCTTTAATCACGCCATACCTAAAAATGTAAACAAGAGGAAAAAATTGTATCAGTCAGGAGAAGAAGTAGCATATGAATGTCAACAACACTACCAAATGGATGGATCCAATGTTGTTCGCTGTATGAGTGGCAGATGGATAGGGACACCCACATGCAGAGGTGTTTGATAAACTTTGACATTTTATTTTCTGAAGTGTCTTCAATACTATAATATAGCATTGCTTCCAGCATGATGAAAAGATGAACATAGGCTATGTCTTAGGCCAGATCAAGGGGGGTTCGTGCCTTGACACAGAGGAACTTAAGGGGTGGTGATGGTTGACCTGAGAGCCCTTTGTTCTCACTGGATGGCCCCTGAAACAGCCGTGTCAGCACCTTCTGGGAAATTGGACGTAATACAAATGTAAATTTATAGGTTCACTAGGAACACCATCAAAAACTCAGGGTTATGACTCGAATGTCTTTTTTAAATTACTTTGTTTTTCAAGTACAGTTTTCTGCCTTTTCCCTCCACCCTCACCTCTCCCTGCCACCCTAGCCATCCCTACCTCCCTCCCCTGATTCCACCTTCCAAGTTGGTTTTGTCCATGTGTCCTTTGTAGTTTTTCCTGAACCCTTCACGCTCTTCCCCCATTATCCCCTCCCATCTCCCTTCTGATTACTGTCCATTTTTTCTTTTTTTTAAGATTTTATTCATTTATCTTTAGAGAGGAAGGAAGGAGAGAGGGAGAGAAATATCAACGTATGGTTGCCTCTCATGTGTCTCCTGCTGGAAACTGGCCTGCAACCCAGGCATGTGCCCTGACTGGGAATTGAACTGCCATACTCTGGTTCCCAGGCCTGTGCTCAATCCACTGAGCTACACCAGCCAGGGCCCCATTTATTCTTAATTTGCATGTCTCTGGTTATATTTTGCTTGCTTGTTTGTCTTGTTGACTAGGTTGCAGTTAGAGGTGAGATCATATGGTGTTTGTCTCTTACCAGCTGGCTTATTTCACTTAGCATAATGCTCCCCAGTTCCATCCATGTTTTTGCAAAGGGTAGGAGCTCCTTTCTGCTTTCTGCTTTATAGTATTCCATTTCGTAAATGTACCATTGTTATTTGATCCATTCATTTACTGATGGGCACTTAGGTTGTTTTTAGCACTTGGATATTGTGAATGGTGCTGCTATGAACATTGGGGTACATAAGTTCTTTTGGATTGGTGTTTCAGGGTTCTTAGAATACCATCCTAACAGTTAAATTTCTTTAATGGGAATTCCCAGCAGCTTCCACTGGGGCCTATTACTACTTTACATCCAGCCGAACCTCATTGCTCATGGCATCAACCATAAGCATTTGTGCACGCCCCCCCTGCAAGATTACAAGATTACTTTGATTAAATTATAAATTCATTTTTCTCTTATTTTTTTCATTCTCTGTTTGGATCTTTTGTGAGATCACCCTCTTCCTTTAACTATGTGAGATTCCTCAAAGCATTTAATTCTTGACTTACACATTAAGTAAATGACTACTGTACTTATTAGCCCAAGAGCCTAAAATCACAATGAATAGCCACGGTGATTTCAACCCAAAATTGATTTCAAATAATCTGCTTTTCTGCACTTTTAGGGTTTATCAATTCATCTTGAATTTGTATAACTTATATTTCTTTTACTAAACTCAAAGTGAAGTGTTCCAAAACCCATCCTTTACTTTCACTAGAAATTTCTTTGAATCTTTGAGAGGATGAGAAAGAAATTTAGAATGTAGAAGCTTAACTCTTACACACACACACACACACACACACACAAAAAAAAAACCTGCATCGTCTCCTCTTTTCAATCATACACATAAATTTATGAAATTTTTCAGTCTTCATGACAGATTAATATGGATTTAAGTCCTCCAGAAGTTTAAGGGAATCCCATTTGTTGATTCGAGTTCTAAACATTCATTACATGATATATACATTTTTTCTTTTAATTCAAATAATTCCTGTGGGAGTCCCCCCATAGTAGAATATGCCACTATACACAACAGGAAGACTCGGTATCTGTCTGGTGAAATAGCACGTTATGAATGCATGAAATCTTTGGACCTGTTTGGGGATGTAGAGGTGACCTGTTTGAATGGGAACTTGACAGACCCACCTCAGTGCAAAGGTAGAGTATCTTATTCTCCCCCTCACCCCCACTTAAGAGCATATATTAAGGACAAACTGTATTGGTATGAAGTAGTTCCTATGAAGAAAGTTCGTAATGAAGTAGTTCCTATGGAAGAAATAAATTCATGCAAATAAAATGGTGGTGCTGAGAGTCCACTTCTATTCATGGACTGAGTGAGTACCATGGTGTACTTATTCTAGGACAGATTCAGCCAACTTAGTAGAAGAGATGGTCTGTGTTGTGGATTCCAAATTGAGGTTGAGAGTGTGAGCTCTTCAGTGGGGCCTTTCAGCCCAACTGAACCTCTCCAGTTTCTTACCACTGTCCATGGGGGTCAAGTCCTCTCTGCTTACCCATTTGTGTGGTTGCTTCTGTACACCCTAGATTTAACAGTCTTGGTCAGGCGTCCTTCATTTGGTTATTCATGTTGCTTACTCCCTTACTGGACTGTAATCCAATCTGGTGCCCCTAGCTTCCACCCACTCCAGAGTCAACTTAAATCAAAGACTCTCCTTTTGTAGAGTCCAAAGGAAAATGTGGCCCCCCTCCAACCATCGACAATGGGGACATCACCACATTCCCATCAGCCATCTATGCTCCAGGAGACTAAGTGGAATACAAATGCCGGTCCTACTATAGACTTCAGGGAAACAGGATAATAACATGTCGTGACAGAAAGTGGTCAGAACCACCCAAATGTATAGGTAAGTGTGTTACCATTCTCATTGGGTCCTGGGAAATCAGTGTAGAGTGTGACGTTCTGCTCGTTATAACAGAACTTTCATGGATTAACAGATATTCTGATGAAAGCTGACTCCCTCATGGTGATGTGTGAGCAAATAACGTATGAAAAAGTCTTAAGCAGGAAGAACAACAAAAATTCTTTTATGAAAACTCTGTATATGACAATTGGAATCATGACCTTTGATTTAATATTTAATTAGCACACAAAGTACCTTATTCTTACATCATTAATTGTTTAAAATGACTCACATCTACAGGATGGCTTTTCAATGAATTATATTGAAAAAGGTTTTGAGAATGAGTACCTGGATCAGTGTAGATTCTACATGACAGTCTAAACTTCTGTAGTGAGTATTTGTACACCACTTAAGGTTTTATGTTCCTTGTTTTTACCTTTAGAGCCATGTGTAGTATCAGAAGAAATGATGGAAAAGCATAACATACGGTTAAAATGGAGACAGGACAAAAAACTTTCTTCAGAACCAGATGATACTCTTGAGTTCCAGTGTCAATATGGGTATCGTGCAAAGTCACCATCTAATGCATTCCGGGTAACGTGTCGGGAAGGAAAACTGACGTATCCCACTTGTGGATAAAATGATGGTTATTCTGCAGTCTGAACATTGAAATACACATATTCATTTACAATACTTTATAGTAATCCAATTCTCTATTTTTTCAAGTACATTTTATTTCCTTTTTCTTCATAATGAGAATTTCTGTTGATGTCATTGTAATCTGAAAGACCAATGAATCACTCTGAAAAAGATCTCAGTAAAATGTGGCAAACCACAATGCTCTGTGCTCTGTTGGTGAAACATCCATGGCGAGAAATCACAGCGATCTCTTAATGACCCGCTTGCACCCCAGCCACTCACCTAACATTCCCATCGCTTTGTACAGAACTTCTGAGGCCCTTTGAGACTCTTGTGGCAAAAAGAACGGGAAAACATGCTTGTCTCCACCTTCAAAATATAATCACTTCACAAACATGTAAAAACTAAACTATGTCACACCTGTGTTACCGAAAAGATGTCAGCGGTTATTACCTGTCCTAGCAAAATACACACCACATATGGTGACAAGCGTCATCCTCTGCACTGTCCCTACAGCGCATACAAGCACTCAGACATGTGACAGAGAGAGGGTGGAGTCCAATTCAGGGCGTGACTGTGGGGACAGTGGCACACAACATCAGTATAAACGCATTCGCACATTTTCACAATATGCTGTGAACAGTGAGTGGGCGTTTACAGAGCTGAGACCAGCAGGAAGTGCAATGACACACTTCCCACAGCTGCACTGGATGTAGAGATAACGAGGGTAGGAATTGGGGTTCATTTCCTGTAGCCCCCCATTCTCTGTATGGGACATGCATCACCTTTGAACCAGGAAATATGTTAATTTAGGGTCAAGACACACAAAGTAAGATGACACATGTTGAGAACTGGAAAAAGCTGTGCATGAAGATGGATGGATTGAATATCATTTTCATGATTTTACTGCTTTATAGAGTTTTGGGAACTTTTAAGTACCAAAGCCTAAAATCCATTTTTTATGTTTGTGCATTTCAAACACATACTTAATTAAAATCAGTTGACTGCAAGCATTTTCAACTTCTACAAAAACATTAATACTTTAAGATGAAAGTGAAGATATAGATCTTATGTTTTGCAACAGCATGGACACACCTGGACAGTATTGTGTAAAGTGAAATAAGCCATTCTGACGAAGATAAGCTGAATAAGATTTCAAATATGTATGGAATCTAATGAACAAAATAAACTAACAACCAAAATGGAGACAGACTCGCAGATACAAAAACAGACTGACAGCTGCCAGAGGGGAGAATTGGGGGCACTGAGGGAGAACTATGAAGGCATTCATTGAAAAAGAAAATAAAAACCCCATAGACACACACAACAGTATGATGATGACCAGAGGGAAGGTGGTGGGGAGGTAGGAAGGGGTAAATGGGGGATAAATGGTGATGGAAGGAGACTTGATTGGGATGGTGAACACAAAAATACAATTTACAGAATGCGTATTACAGCGTAAATTATATAGCTGAAAGCTATATAATTTTATTAAGCAAGGTCACCCAGTGAATTTAATAAAAGTTTTAAAATGAACATAAAGCTATAAGCAATTAAGTTTCAAATACCTGAAGTGGTACCTTGTTGCTCTGTGTTCAAACCAAATATGGGACATGGCTCCAATGAGGAGACTGGCTGTCACCAAGGACCCATGTTACAGAACCCACGTCACTGGGATGGGCAGCTGTCATGTGAAGGGACATCGTCACAGTGGACACATCTCACTGCTATTAAATGCTGATATTGGTGCACATAGTGCTTTTCCCAACCTGTTCCCCAATAGTAGTGGACCTACGCTTGGTTTTCATCATTTATTACGTTGGTGGCTGCAAAATAGTAATTTCACAGATCAGTCCTAACATTCTTCTGTGTTCATTCACTGTGCCTCTTGTCCAAAGGTAAGTGTCCCTTCCCCAATGCTCCGTTAAGGAAACCTTCACCTAGAAAGATGTGGCTAATCATATGTTTGTCCTTCAATCTCCAATTTTTGGAGCAAGACTTGTGTTTGTGTCCTTCCATGATGGTCTTCAAGATTTCCTTTCTTCTTTAAAAATGCTCAGTGTTTAATAATCCATTTGTCACATTTAGTGACATTCATTTTTCCATTGGTGGCCCGGATGGCCCGAGTCTTGGGGAGGGGCTGTCTCCCAAACTGCATTCTCAAAGCTTTGGCTGAATCCCCAATTAGGCGTTCAACCTTTCTATTCTTTTTAGCACAGCATGTTGTTCCACGCTCAGCATGTACTTCTGCCAGTTGCTGACGTACACACACAGGTTTGCAAGAAACTCAGATTTTTTTTTTTAATCGGGAAATAGCATTGAGAGCCCAAGAACTGTGTGCTACTGGTCCGCCTGGGCGTGCCCAAGAGTGGGGGAGTTTTTTCACTTCCAATTTCTTTAGATGGTCCGATCTTTGAAATGGAAATGAAATTACAGTGCATTGTAAGGATTGACAGTACACCCATAACAAGAGTAAATACATTTTTACAGGCACGATATACCCTTCTACAAAGAATTCATCTGGGTCTGGAACAGTGCACATAACAGAGTGTTCTCATGAGACAATGAAGAAAATAATGTTACGAGAATGGACAACAACCAGGTCCCAGTGCCAAGCGCAGTACCTGGCATCCAGAAGGTGCTCGGCAAATCTCTGCTCATCATTGCCAAGTGCCAAGCGCAGTACCTGGCATCCAGAAGGTGCTCGGCAAATCTCTGCTCATCATTGCCATTAATAAGACCTATGTGTGTAAAATATTAAACATTCAGCTTACGATGGGTTCACAGGATATCATAAGGTCATGGACTGCAACAGGACACTTGGCTGCCTTGGGGGTGGAATGCAGTCTGTGCTTTCAACCAAATGAAATAAAAATAATCTTCCAAAGCTAGAGAGATGAATGAAAGAATAGATAAATAAAGCATTAGTTCCTTTTGGATTTTACAGTTCAGCTAATAATACAGGATCTAGAAACTCTTCAGTACATTTTCTCTGTCTCATTAGTTCTATATTCTTACATCTCACTTTCAGAAAAAGGTTTCAAAAGTGCAATGCAAACTCTACCATTAGCAGGGTAGCTACTGAGTGACGGTTAAAATGCTTTTGTATTTATTCTGTCCCAGGATGTAGAGGGAATACACCCTCTAGTATTCAAAAGGACCGCACAGAGATTCCAACCTCTGCTTGCCTTGCTCACCAAATTAGTAGTAACATTTTACATTTATTTGCATTGGTGATATTTTCAATTTTAGATTTTTTTCAGCTTTGTCCTCTATGAATGTAATCTTTCAATTTGTTCACTTCTTCATTTCTTCCTTGAACAGGCCCTTATAAATCTCAACATTGTATCAGTGAAAACTCTACCTATTTCCTTTCTTTTTAAATATAATTGTATTTTTAATTGTTTTCCAATTCCAGTGGTCCCCATTTTTGCCCATTACCCACCCCCTGCCCTACCCACACCCCCCACACTCGATCCTCATCCCACCCCGTGGTCTCTATTCTTGGTCCCTTTACACATGTTCCTCAACAGGTTCCCTTGCTTCCCCTGTTCTCCCCGTACCCCCACCCCTCTGGTCTGTGGGTTTGGTCTTCATTTCCATGTCTCCGGTTCTGTTGTGCTATTGTTTGTTGGGTTGTTAAGGTTCTACCTATAGGTGAGATCATATAGGTAAGAAACCACCTGGCTTCTTTCACTTAGCACAATGCTCTCCACTTCCATCCATGCTGTCTTGAAGGGTCTATTCATCTCATCTTTAAAATCCCTGTGGGCAGGTTCAGGTTGTAACAGTCCAGGTGAGAGAGAAGGGTCTGTGCAGAGTCACCTGACTCCCATCAGACCTGTTCCCCATTCAATGTGTTTCAGTTTTATCAGCTTCTGACATCTCTCCAGTGTTCTTTAGTTAAAAGGGAGGTCATTTTGCACTTTCATCTATGCCTTGTTGTTTTCACTTTACATGCATCTCACTAAGTCCACTTCCATCAATTACTGTCCCGATAATAAATGATGCGATGGACATTCTCAGGTGGGCATATTGTACACTAAATTGCCAAAAGTGAAATTTATGGATCCTCAAGCAATTTCACAGAAATTTCTGCTCTCTTTGAGGGACTTGTTGTCAGTCTGTTAGACATTTTCGTCTTTGGTATATAATACGTGGTACCCATGAGTAATTTTAAAGTTCATTTCTTACGAATGTGCTTATTAGCACAGAAGACATTTGAGGGCCCCTTGTGCTGGGATTTTTCTATTTCCCGATTCACATACCAGTTCCTATTTCTATTTCTATCATTGTCTTTCTTTTGTTGAAAAATAATGAGATGAATACTTTTTAGACTTCTGTTCCAAATTCAGACTTCTGTGATAAAAGGATTTTCCAACTTGTTATTTGGCTTTTGAGTTCATGTTAATACTTCTAGGAAAAATGTTAGAATTGTGTGCTCTTATACTTACCACTCACTTTTCATTAACTCAAATTCAAGGCCAAAACCAAAACAAATTTTCAAAAGCGTGAAGTCATAAGAAAGGAAGCTGTTCCCACCATGAGGCATGTCACCATGCAGGTGAATTACAAGAAAACTGTTCACCAGTTCGTGGCTGGGTTTTTCAAAACAGTAGAAAAGGCCAAATGTATTTGGGACCAAGGGATGTCCAACTGTATTTGGACCAGGGGGCCTTTCTGGGGTCCTCCTGGACAAATTGTGGAAGTTGGAAGGTTTCAGATAATTGGCAATTTCTTCAAATGAACTTATCAGATTGGCAGATGCAGGGGCTCTGTTTCCAGACCTGCTCTCTCATCATCTGTGTGACCAAATAGTCTGGGGTTTTAAGGGAAAAGCAGTGAATTCCCTTCTGGGAGGACATAGGGAATGAGGAAAGTGTTTCACGAACAATCCCACGTGCTTTCTGGCATCGGTAACACTTCACAGTGACATTTAGCTATGGTGACATAGACATGAAGGACTGGCCCAGAAGAACCCACTGCCCCAGCACAGAGGGACTAGCAACCCCTCTAGAAATTCTGAATACCCAGTGAACACTGAGATCTCTACCATCAGCCCAAGGTACTCCCACTGTAGCTGCTCAGAAGACCACCGACCTCCTGCATCCACCAATATCCGAGAGGGAGCCTCAGGTGGCTCTCAGCAGCGTGCATCTCCATTCTGCTTGGCCCATCAGTTTTCACCCTGTCCACATTGTGTGAACCACCAGAATGAGGCGGGTAACCGTCCTTCTGTTTGAAGCAGACCGCCAGGGTCCCAATGTCTTCTCCACTGTTTAATGACGAAACCAGCTGTACCTTTTCAGACCACTTTTCAGCAAACCCAGACTCAGCTGTGTCCGAGGCAGAATGATTGTGACGGGTCACATGTCTTCATGTATCTTGGTGAACATTTCAGCATCTCATGTCAGGAGAGAATATTCAAAATCCCCAACAGCTGCTGAAACTACACGAGAATGTTACTCAAAATAATGAGACTAGATGAGCATTTTATCCCCAGCACTAAAAGCTGCCAAGAAGTAGGAAAACTCCATCAATGGTGTGAGAGAGGGACAGACTGCAGGCCGAACACTGCCCCTGGGGTGGGGTAACTCCCAGGTGTCTGTTGGAAATAAGACTCTGGGATGTGCAATGATCAGAGTTCAGAATCTCCCTAACAGGCCTGTAGAAACCACTTGAAAATTCCCATAGGCAAGCAAGACAGGAAATGGGTCCATACACTTGGAGGTGGGTGTGATCTTGCATATTTGGGCAATCTGTGTGTGTCTGCTAGTCACTGTTTTAAATGTCATTGCTTACACTTTCTACAGACAGGATCATATTCTGGGGTAAAAAATACTACTGGTCTGGTATTAAGAGTTTCAGAGTATTACTAAGTCATGTCATGTAATGGGCACATTTTCTGAATTAATATGTATAAACAATAGGCACTTGTATATTTAATCAAAAGTATTCAATAAGTAAATAATGCAATAAAACACAATTATATCCCTTTGAATATTTTTAAAAAGATATACTTAAAAACACATTTTCAATTAAATTAGAAGTACCCCATCAAATGTTTACCATAATTTACTTATTGAGATATTAAGAAGTGTTCCTTTTCATTTTTCAGGTTAATAAAAACAAATCCTTGCGTAAATGACTATTTGAGACAGGAGATAGAATGTTATTTTTCTGTGTGATATGATCCAAAGAAATATTCTTTTTCTATATTTCTTCAACTGTCTCCAATAACTGGGGGGTGGGAGGAACCGTGAATGTGAGGAAATAAAACAATGAAACCTTGAGACACCGCAATCTCTCTGCATGAACTGGTGTGAGAAGAGAACCCAGAGTCCTCTTTCTGCTGAGAAAGGAGATGAAACAAAAGGGGACACAGGAGCTGAGACGTGAAAACAGCCTCTTCATCCCTGGAGCCAGCACCCTTTCCTCCCCCAGCGCTGGACCTCAGGCACTCCGGAAAACACAGCAGGTGCGTCTGAACAGTTCGCTTTCTCCAGAGTCCACATCCAAGTTCGCACATCACACCACCCACAAGATGGGATTTCCTCCACCTCAGCAAGTTGTCCGCGCCAGCTCTGCCCTCCAAACTCTGTAACCCTTCTCGTCCCCGGAGCCCTAAACCAGGAGGACAGTGATGCGGAACAGGAGACAGGTCATCCATGAAACAATTCTTCTGTGTTTTCTTTGGTCGTGGAAATCATTCCTTCATCTGCTCCTTGTTTCGCATTGCCAGTGACACCCTGAAATATTCCAGAAAGGAAGCACGGACGTCCGTACACCAAAGGCAGGTAGGAACCGTACTTTCTAGCACCTGCAGGGAAACGGTGCTAGGGCTGTGCAGACCACCCTGGGACGTTTCCACCAGGTGTCAGGACGGCATCACTTGCACGTGGGAAGGTAGGTCCCCAGAGGGACCCGGCCGCAGGAAGTGACCTGTGTAAAGCTCCCTGTGTGGGACCCTTTCAAAGACCAGAGATGAAGGTGCACACACATGAGGGCAATGAAGTCTATGTGACGATGATGAACTCGAGGGGAGCATTCTGGGAGTGAAAATGTCCCAAAATGCCTTTTCTTTCATGAGAAGCTCTTCAAACCAACCCACAGGAAATGTGAAAGAGTTCTTACAAGGATAAGATACTAATTATACATTTCTGAGTAATAAAGACTGAAGTGGCATTGAATAGTAACATTTTAACAAATGTTTGCTAGGAGCTTTGTTGATTGGTGCTCACAGACCCAAAGGACTGAGGTTGGGTGAGGACACATACAGGACAATGGACAGTCACAGGACATGGACTCAGAGTTATTTCCACTCCATCTCTGGGTGGAGAAAGAACCTCGGCCACTTCTACAATTGTTTGATGAAAAAATTACTGTTTCATGTCACATTTGGATCAGGTGTGTTAACGTCACTAAGAGATGTTGCGCAAGTACAATGAGGAAAGGGAGTCATGAAGAGATTGGGAAACTTTTAACCAAAGTGTACATATCTTGCAAAACTCTCTGAACTTTGATATCAAGTGAACTCAACAAACCAGCTTCCTGGCAGTGCCCAGAAATTCAGGGTCACACTAACAACCACTCACAAGGCAGACTCACAACCCACAGAGCACGGCTGGGATATTCGTGTTAATATAGCATCAGGGTGCCCAGCATGCTGCTGTCCCTGATCAGTGTCATGGTCACCTTGTGGGTCTCCCGGGCTCATGGACAAGGTAAGCTGGACACAGAGCTGCACACTCAGCTCCCTCCAACCTGCAACTTCTCCTTCCTCCTTGCATGTATCTCTGGGTTTAATGAATTGGCTGAGTTTAAGCAATAGTGTGTTTCATGACATCAAACAGAATAAGGCATAGAAAGATCATGGTATATTCATCGAGGGAAAATAAAGTGAGTAGTTTTCTCTCTTCTGAGTTCCACAGTCAGAAAGCCTCTGCACGGATATTGGAGAGTCCTGCGAATATGCTCATAAAAACTTGACTGAAAGGTGGTGGCAGAAAACCTAGTTGATAAGTCAAAATATCTGGGAGAGTCTTAGAACTTTTGCTCTATTCCCATGGACTTGACTCTTCTCCTGGACAATGATTTCTGCATTATCCACCACCGGTCCTTTTTCTTCTGAGAAGTGACATGTGATCCTCCAAGTATTGCCAACAGCCACTACATTCCTGACAGGACCTCCTACAGACATGGGGACAGAATCACATACGAGTGTAAAAGTGGCTTTTATCATTCCACCCAAGGCAGCACATCAGAATGCACTGACATGGGCTGGAACCCTCCTCCACGGTGCACCTGTAAGTTCCAAGCACATTGTGATCTGATCCTAGTTCTGCAGTTACTTCTGTTGAACACCAGTGTAATGGGAACCGAAAGGGCCCCCACCTTTCCCTTACTGAGAGCGCAAAGCAGGGCATGCAGAGGTGTGCTTGGCTTTTCAAAGTAGCCACTTCAAATGAAGTTCAAAATGATATATTTCTTAATGAAACCTTCTAATTTTGGGTACTCAGGGTTAAATATGTGTGGGTATGAATATGTGTTTCTCTCACTAATATTCTAACATGTGAATTAAAACATTAGGTAAGAATGCTACCATTCACCATCTAGTGTATTAGTTATTTACTGCTGTGTGACAAATGCACCCGAAATATTACTGACTGAGAACAACAACCCTCTCATGACTCAGGGTCACAGGGTCAGCACTAGGGTTACTGCTCAGCCCCCAAGTTCCTGGTGACTCTCTGGGTGGCCCTGGGACACTGGCCCAGGTTGTGGGCTGCACACTGGGTGCAGCTGGGACCGGCTTCCAAGAGGGCATCTCCCTGGTGGTGCAGGGTCCTCAGGGCCTAACCACCTGGGGTCTCCATAGGAGCCTCAGTGGCACTAACCGTCTCCAGGGTGAGTGATCTGAGACACAAGAAAGACATCTCTGTGCCATCTATGACCTGCTTACACAGTGTCACCTCAGCCATTTGTGCCTTTAGAAGAAGGTCCCTAAGTCCAGCCCACACACAAAGGTGGGGGCAGTAGGCTGTTTCTCTGAGGGAGGAGAGTGGGAGACACTGTTGGTTTTCTGACCCCATCACATGTCATAAAGTGCCACTCAGTTCAGCAGGGTGTTTATTTCTGGGGAGGTTTCTCTGGCCCCTTCTGCCTTGACCATCATGTTCCTCTTGCACACATATCAGTTCCCTGTAGAGGTGTCCACGCTGCAGCCGGACACTCCATGGGTGAAAAACAAAATGATGCTAATTGGAGGTCAATGGCTTCAGTGTCAGTTCAGGACAAAGGTCCACATGAAAGTGACAGTGTGATGCCCTTAGAGAGGTTGCTGGCATCACCATGACACAGACCTCAATGAGTGTGACCACCCCAAGGAGAGTGTCTGTGTACTCACCTAGATAGGACAGGCAGCACTGTGCTGTTTCAGGTGTACAACAGAATGACTCCCTGTGTGCACAGATTGTGAAATGACCAGAAACAAGTGTTCTTCACATCATCTTATTTTACAACCTTTCTTGTCCTAGAAACCCTAATGCAATGAGGATAATTATGTTAATAATATAATTCATCAGTGAAACCTTTCATCTCTCATTAGATTCTATTAAAGGAAAACATCATTTATGTTGTTTTCTTTTGTTTGTTTTTATTGCAAGTTAAGCCATGTGAATACCCAGAAATAAAGCATGGGGACCTACTAAGGGCACGCAGAGAATACTTTCCTGTCGCTGTTGGACAATGGTATTACTATTCCTGTGATGACAATTACGTGACACCTACAGACCGTTACTGGGATTATATCACTTGCACACCAAGCGGATGGTCCCCTGAGGTTCCCTGCCTCAGTAAGAAAACCTCTTCCTCCTTGTGCACAGGAGGTCACTTCAGAGGGTGGGGGTGGAGGGAGCATTAAACAAGGAGAACAACGAAGCTGTGTGACCGAACTAAGGTGGAGGGCTGAGTTCTGTGAGCAGGAAGAACAATGTAGGTTGTTTGTTTTATGAGAGATTCTTCATTATAAACATGAGTGATAAAAACAGACTCTGCAAGAATACCCGTATCATTTGTATATATTATAATAGTGACCTGCAGACAACTATATTTAATATTATATTTTTTTAAAAATACTTCATAGCAGCTTTAGTATTTCTTATTCTATATGCTATTTTTGCATACTTATGGATTCTAATTTAAATATGAGGATACATTTTAATTTCTCATTTGACCAATTGTTGGGGGGGTTTCATTATTTTATCATCCTTAGGAAAATGTGTTTTCAATTATTTGGAGAAGGGATATTATCCAAGGACTGAACAAAAGTATTTACAGGGTCAGTCTACTAGAGTTTCCTGCCATCCTGGTTATAGTCTCCCAAACCAGCAGACCACCATGACGTGTACAGAGGACGGTTGGTCCCCTCCTCCCAAATGCATCCGTGTCGGTAAGAAAACGGGTCTGAGATCCAGGCTCTTTGTGATCTTCTAAGACTTAGCTGTAATTACTGTGGAAGACCTTTATATCAGCTTCTTGTTTTGTCAATGGACTTACTGGCTTTAATCCTTGAAGTGTGTATAAGTGTAAACAACAGTTCCTTGACATATCAATAGCATGATAAAGACACCAATTGGTAGACATTAATTTTAGAAAACCTCCAAAGACCACAGAGAGAAAACATCTAATTAAATAGAGTGGAAAAGCAGGATGGCATGTCAGCTGTCCCTATTGTCTTCCCACAGCCAACATGGACTTTGGTCATCACTCTGGATGAGGGCAGCTTTGTGAGAGTCAGGAATCTGGCAGACAGGTGCCTCCTGCCCCTGGGCCTGGAGACCCAAGACTGGGTACATGGAAGGGCCTGGGAGCAACAGCTTCACCTCCCTGAGTTAACTCCTCCCCAGTCATGCACCTTGTGGTGGTTTGGGGTCTGAGACCTCGGGTCTTAGTGGT
Organism: Sturnira hondurensis; assembly: GCF_014824575.4. Classification (NCBI taxonomy): domain Eukaryota; kingdom Metazoa; phylum Chordata; class Mammalia; order Chiroptera; family Phyllostomidae; genus Sturnira; species Sturnira hondurensis. The sequence continues at coordinate 12,249,749 of NW_028091156.1, forward strand.
TTTATATTTTGTTTTGCTGTTCAGGTTGACTCAAAGATCCACTCAAGGCTCGTTTCTCAACTAACAAAGCTGGTTTGGCAGCCTGCCCACTATGACCAGTCTATTCAGAATATGAATAAAGAAGATGTCTTCTGGCCCCTCTAGTAAATGAGTTGTGTTTAAAGACGTCTTTGCAATTTGTATGATCCAGTGTGAATATCTCCCAGTGCTGAGGGTGCCCTGGGAGTCTCTGAATTGGTTGTTTCCTGCTGGTTCTTCCTGGAATGGTTATTTCCTGCCCATTGTGATGGGGCTCTGCCCTGCTCTCAAGTTTGATGTATTGAGCCCTGCAAATGTGTACAGCTCTCTCATTCTGTAGCTCTTCCCACTGGGTTCTCTAGATTGCAAGTTCAGTGATGTCAGCCTGTTTGAGGATGCTGGGTTTTGTCCTTCTGTTCAGTGTGACTGATGATTTAGGCTTGAGTGTATTCTCCCATGTTGTAACCGGGACAATTCACTCCCCCACCCCAATAAAGCCACTTTGAGAACAGAGCTCACAGCATTCCCCTTATCTCCCAGGAATCAGAGCCAGGTGCTGGCCTTGTGCACACACCTCACAAGGTTGTTTTCATAGGTTGGTTCAGTTTCTTCACTGTTTTGGGCTGAAACTCTCTTCTGTATTCTTACTGTGCATTTCTTAATTTCATTAAATTTCTCCATGCACTACCTTCAATTCGATACATTTTCTATAGTATTTGTTTTTCATTTACGTCTGCTGACATTGTTTGTCAAATATGTTTTTCTGTGTTCAGTGTTAGTGGGAATGGCATATGTGGCAGCTTGTTATGTTGACATGTGCACACGGGATGAAGTGACCACCATGTGAAGGTGTTAGCATATTCATCCCTTCAGGTAGGGTCCATGATTCTGCATGAGCTGCAAACACGTGACTCTTCCTTCCGAACAATGATTAAAACACACTGGGAATAGACACATGACGGGAATGCACTAGCCTGCTGTAGCATTCCACATGCAGTGGACAGAAAGATCCTAATAATTTATTCTTTATCTTCATTTCTATTGGTGACACTATTCCATATGTCCCCTTCCCCCCCTTTGCCCAATACCACCCAACCACAACTCCTTCCTCTGGCCATCAGTAATTTCTATAAGGCAATCTGAATATTTTAAGTCTTCCTTAATTCCAAGAGCTGTTTTTAATATCTTGTTTAAAAAATTATTGTTCTGTTAAAGTTGCCTGGCCTTTTTCCCCTTGCTCAATCGAACCCCACCCCCTCACTCCCTCAGTTGACCCAACCGTCCCCAATTTCCATGCCCATGAGTCCTCCATTCATGTTCCTTTGCTTGTCCCCCGCCCTTTTTTCCCCTGTTGTATCCCTCCTCCAATGTCACTGTCAGTGTGTTCTTTATCCCTCTGGTCACTGTCAGTGTCCTCTTTATTTCCATGTCTCTGGTTCTATTTTGCTCTTTTGTTTTTGGTGTTGATTAGCTTCCACTTACAGGTGAGATCATATCATATTTTCTTTCACTGCCTGGCTTATTTCACCTAGCATACTGCTCTCCAGTTCCATTCACGCTGTGTGCAGAGGGTGGGAGCTCCTTCTTTCTTTCTGCTGGGGAATATTCCACTGTGTAAATGTACCACAGGTTTTTGATCCACTCATTTACTGATGGACACTTATGCTGTTTCTAGCACTTGACTATTGTAAATAATGCTGCTGTGAACATTGTGTCACATAGGTTCTTTTGAAATGGTGATTCCGGATTCTTAGGGTATGGTCCCAGTAGAGGAATCGTTTGATCAAAAAGTCAGTTAAATCTTTAGTTTTCTGACGAAACTCCACTGTTTTCCACAGTAGCTGCACCAGTCTGCATTCCCACCAACAGTGCACGAGGGTTCCCTCTTCTCACCAACCACACCAGCACTTGTTTGTTGATTTAATACTGATGGTAATATTTTGATATATATTTTTGGAAAATTATAGCTTATAGTGTCTCACACTGCACCTTGTATGAGTAGGATTTCCCAGGTTTTCATTTACAACACACGCTTTATTTTTTGTTGTTTTTGTTGTATATGGTTGGAATCCTAATGAGCATGTCTATAGATGCCCATACGGTTAACTTTCCCCCACACTCTCTTCCCTTTAGTGACATGTTCAAAATCGGATGTAGAAATTGAGAATGGATTTTTTTCTGAATCTGAACTGACATACCCCTTACATAAAGAAACACATTACAATTGCAAACAAGGTTACTTAACAGAAGATGGTCAGACCTCAGGAAAGATCACTTGTCTGCAGAGTGGATGGTCCCCTCCCCCCAGGTGCATCAGTAAGTCATTCACACTGTTGAGTTATTGCCTGATGCCTGTGGCAGAAATGTTCACTTTACCTGACTTCTTTTTCTTGGGCTGGTGGAAGCTGGGGTGGTTCCATTTGAAAAGATAAAGAAAAGGTTTTTGAGAAAGTATATGTAAGTTTTTGCCTTTTAAAATTGATTACTAGAGGGTAGATATAAGGTCAACTTTCAGTTCAAAGTTTTCCCTCGATGAAACTTCCTGTGATTTACAAACTGGTGAGGGACCTTCTGTATATTCTGGTGTCAACTCATTTATTTCTAGCTGACACCGTGGCCTGGGCCTCTTTTCAGGTGGTCAGATTTTTACGTCTGGGTGTTCATTCCTAGACATAAAAGTTATGTGTTTAAGTGAAAATATATCTTCATAGTACATAGTTGTAGAATAATGTTACCTGTGTAATTTATATGTCATACAGCAGAGCAAACAATTCTTCTGAATAAAATTTATATTTTTAAGAAAACATACTACAACCTCGAGTCAGTGGAGATTAGAAAATGCTTATTGTTTCCTTGATATTTATGAGAATATTCTAAGACCAGTTTTCTCATTTTATATTACTTATCCCAAAGGCACAAAATGATATTTTTCATTCACATGAAGTGAATATTTCAAATATCCATTTTCCTTTTTTCAATTTTTTCAGTTTCTATACTTACAATGGGAACTAGCAAAAGAAAAAATGATAAAGGTTGCCTTTAAATCAAACTAATAGTATATTAAATTATGATAATTATCCATTACAACACTCATTAGGAAAGAAAACGTGTCTCCATTATTATTCTTATTGTTATAGTTTTCTCTAGTTTCTTAAAACTTTCAATTAGCTGACTGCATAATATGTATTAAAATTTGAGGAAAACTATTGAAGTCTTTATTAACATCACTCCGGAAAGGTATTAGTAAAAATGGAGACTATTTGTTCAACAATTTAATTTCTTATACTAGCTATAAATGTGCAACTATTTCTACATTCAATCTTGATAAGTATAGAGGAATATCCAGTCATTAAGGGGATATTTGAAAAAAGCTAAATTAGTATGGGAGTTTTTAAAATAGCAAGTTTTAAAGTAGACTTCTATAGAATGTTTAAAACTCACTGTCACTGTTGAAAATTTATCTTTTCGTTGAACCAATTAACTTGTTTCTGCCATTGATGGCACAACTGCTGTTGAGTTTGGCACTTACCTTGATTCACAAATATTATTTTACTTTGCTAAAACCAAAGTCCAGCACATCTGTGAGGGCCTTGTTTACTGCTGGGGTGGAATACATATCTAAGTATAATGACATTGAGAAAAACACTCTTAAATTTTTCAGAGGATTTAAGTGATGGTACAACTGCTTGGTAGAAACACCTGTTTTCATCTTGAGTAACAATATTAGGACAATGACTTAGCACTGGTATTCTGAGATTGCTCTTACATGGTGCATCTCCTTGGGATGGGACTTACTCCATTCAAGTGTGTGTTCAATGCTACTGGACATGAAATCTTCAATTCCATTATGCATTAGAATCCTGTGAAATGCCAGTGTTTGACAATGCCAGAGCCAGAAGTGGCCACATGTGGTTTAAGGTCAATGACACGTTGGACTATGAGTGCCAGGGTGGATATAAAAATGAAGATGGACACACCACAGGCTTCATCGTGTGTGGTCACAGTGGTTGGTCTGGTACACCCACATGTCACTCCGGATTATCTTAATAAAATTCATTCAAAATGTTTTATACCAAATTTGGGTTATGTGGAATTATTTTGAATGTATATTGAATAAAACTGAGGTGTCTCCTTTTGATTTAATGCAAGTTGGGAGGAGAAAGTGTTTTGAAGTCTAAAGATAATAACTGATCTGACCCAGTGCATTGATGTGCCCTATAGCCCATGCACGTCACAGGTCTGTGATGAGAGCATCATGGTGCTTTCACTCTTTCCTAGGGTCAGAGGCGGATCTGGGTTGTGTGAACCCAGAAGCTTTGATAGCTTCTTGGGCCTCCTTTAAAGAAGAACAATCAATCAGGAATATGTGATTCCAACGCCATCATACATAACAGAACAATGTGAAGGAACGGACGTGGAGGGACAGAGACAGCAGTAGAAAGCACTGTGCCCAATAGGGCTTTCTTTTGAAAATTTGCAGTAACTGATGACTTTGAGGACACATTGATTGGAATTCACCAGCATGATGTAAGGCTTCCAGGGACTGAGCAAACAAATGGCAGCTTAGCATTCTTTTAAGATAACTTTCCTGAGCCATGTGGGAGTAGTGCACTGAGTACCTGACACTAGAATTTATGTGAAATGTCCTGGAAAGTCTTCCTGTTGGGGAGAATTCCAAGGAATGTCATCACAAACCTTTAAGCCAAACAGTGCTAACAGCAATTTTAACTAAATGTACACTTCAGAGTTAAAGATCCATACCAACATATTCAAGTCTCGGTGCTAGGATTTAGCATTTTGACTCTTCAGTGAATATAAATAAATATCTGTAATTCAGGACATGCCCATTCATTCTCCTTCTTAGTCACATTTTTATTTTTTTATTGTGGATCAAGTACAGTTGTCTGCGTTTTCTCCCCATCACTCCCTGCAACCCAAGCCATTCCCACCTCCCTTCCCTGATTCCAACCCCCCACCTTGGTTTTTATCCATGGGTCCTTTATAGTTGTTCCTGAAAATCCTTCTCCCCTTTCCCTTCATTATTTCCTCCCACCTCCCCTCTAGTTACTGTCAGATTGTTCTTAGTTTCAGTGTCTCTGGTTCTATTTTGCTTGCCTATTTCTTTTGTTGATTTCTTCCCTTTCTCACCTGTAGGTTCCACTTATAGGTGAGATCATGTGGTATTTGTCCCTTACCGCCTGACTTATTTCACTTAGTGTAATGCTCTCCAGTTCCATCTTGCCTGTTGGCTATTTCCAGCTATTATATTTGTAGAATGACCTAAATCACATTTCTTCAGTCATTCTGTAAATATAACAGCTGGAAATAGCCAACAGCCAAGTTCTTTTTTTTTTGCTAAGATAACATTATTTTATAATATGAGATAGAGAATTTATACCAAATGAGCACAGAATATGTAAATGAGGACACACACTAATAAAAGAATTAATATGCATAATGTTGAAATAAAATTTTAGAAGGATTCCAGTGATTCCCATTCAAATATGATCTTCTCAATAAGCTACAAAGGTCAACATCAAAGGAAAAACCAAAACAAAAGCAAATTTATTGAGGTTTTTGTGACATCACTTCTAAAAATCATTAAGTTGTATGTCTACTTTTATGATTATGTATTAATGTGTGACTTTTAAGTAGTATAAATTTTCTTTTTTGTATGATTGCAAATTTTTAATTCCACATATGCATTTTAAGTATTAACTAATGAGATGGAGAATTCAAACAAAAATGCATTTATACAATATCTGCAATGTCATAAATTTCATAAATTTAAAAACTTTAAGGGATAACTTATACATTTCTAAACAGAATCAAATAACTCATAATTCATTAGGAGCCAATATACACTATACCTAAGGAAGAATAGATAGTTGTATATTATATTAATATTCAGGACAACTGGAATATGTCTACCTATGTGACCTTGAGAATGTTACTTCGTCTTCTTTTATGTTTCAGTTTGATTACATTTCAGTTTAATTTATTAACTAAAGTATTTTTAATATCCCTGTAACTGAAACATATCAGAAATGCTTCTCTGAGTATTCTGGTTTCCCATGTTATTAAACAAAAATTCCAGGTTTTATTTAAGCATGCATATAAAGTTGTAGCATCAGTATTTTTGGTTTTGTTTTTTGTGAGAGAATAATTTTGTTTTGATAATACAAAATCTAGTAGCATTACTGCGTTACACTTCCGCCAAGATGGAGGCATAGGTGGAAACACTGTGCCTTCTCCCACAACCAAGTTTGAATACAACAAAGGTTTGGAGAAACAAAGACACAACCAAAGGACAGAAAATTGAATTATACGGAAGTCCGACTACATCTAAGCATTCAACGGGGACGGTAAGAGGGGCGGAGCCAGCAGCAAGCAGGGTCGGGCAGGACAGGGCCCCTGACCCAGGCGCGCAGGCAGATGGGAACCAGTTGGGGTGCGGGGCAGACTGAGGGTGCATATTCGCGCACAGTGAGACAGACCACGCAGGCCCCAGGGGGCAAGGGCTGACGGCGGTGGCACACTCGCGTGCAGTGGGACGAAACGCGTGGGCCTGGTGACGGCAACAACTGCGGCACCGGTGAGGACCCTGGCAGCAGGCGGCAGACGCATGCCAGAGTCCCTCTTTGACGCCACACCCACTATGGAACAGGCACGAACAACCTGAAAGATGGTGCAAGAAGAACTCAAAGTCCCAGAGCCAATAACTCTAAGCGACCAAGAACTTGCCAGCCTCTCAGAAGCACAATTCAGGACACTATTTATCAGGATGCTCACAGAACTGGTAGATTATAGTCACAAATTAGAGGAACAAAGTCACAAATTCGAGGAACATATGAAGGCTAAACTAATTGAAATGAAGGGAGATGTCCAGGAAACCAATAGTGATGGAAAGGAAACTGGGACTCAAATCAATGGAATGGACCAGAAGGAAGAACAAAACATCCCACCAGAAAGGAATGAAGAAGTGAGAATTCAAAAAAATGAGGAGAGGCTTAGGAACCTCCAGGACATCTTTAAACGTTCCAACATCTGAATTATAGGGGTACCAGAAGGGGAAAGAAACAGCCACGAGTGGAAAACGTATTTGAACAAATAATAAAGGAGAACTTCCCCAGTCTGGCAAAGGAAATAGACTTCCAGGAAATCCAGGAAGCTCAGAGAGTGCCAAAGAAGTTGGACCCAAGAAGGAACACACCAAGGCACATCATAATTACATTAGCCAAGACTAAAATGAAGGAGAGAATCCTAGAAGCAGCAAGGGATAAGGGGACAGTCACCTACAAAGGAGTACCCATCAGACTGTCAGCGGATTTCTCAAAAGAGACCTTACAGGCAAGAAGGGGCTGGAAAGAAGTATTCCAAGTCATGAAATCCAAAGACCTACAGCCAAGATTGCTTTATCCAGCAAAACTTTCATTTAGAATGGAAGGACAGATAAAGTGCTTCTCAGATAAGGTCAAGTTCAAGGAGTTCATCATCACCAAGCCCTTATTATATGAAATGCTAAAGGGACTTATATAAGAAAAAGAAGATGAAAAATATGAACAGTGAAAGGACAGCAAACACACAGTTATTAACAACCACACCTAAAACAAAAGCAAACCAAGAGGACAGCTAGATCAGGAGTGGAACCATAGACATGAAGAACACATGGAGGGTTAGAAACAGGGGGGTGGGAGGGGGAAGAAGGGAGGAGAAGGCACAGAAAATAGCATAGATGGTAGGTAGAAAATAGATAGGGGGAGGGCAAGAATAGTGGGGGAAATATAGAATCCAAAGAACTTGAGACACGTGGTTATAAACTAAGGGGGGGGAGAATGGTGGGGGAGGGAAGGTGGGGGTGGAGGGGAATGAAGGGGGAATAGAACAACTGTAATGGTATAATCAATAAAATATATTTTAAAAAAATAAATAAAAAAGAAAAACAAAAAAACAAAAAACAAAATCTAGTAGCATTAAATATTATAAACGTCAATGATACAATCAGATCCATATGAGCAAGCTGATCTTACAAATTTTCAGAACACATGTATTGTTGTCCACAGAGTCCCATATGAATTTGAAGAAGGGGTAAACCGAATAGATAAATGTTTTTCCAGGGAGAGGATTTGTTTCATGCCTCTCTGTATATGCAACACCGAGAAACTTATTTTTGCATGATGTATAGTGTATACTTTGGCAATGAAAAATTGTACGTGCTTGTTAAATTATTTAATAATTATGAAATTGTTTTATAGAAGAAGAATGCATTGTTCCTGATATAGAACGAAACATAATTGCTCATCCCCAGAAAGAGAAGTATTTCATTGGAGACGTGTTGAAATTCTCCTGCAGACAAAGATGGAAACTTGTTGGACCAGATTCAATTCAGTGTTACAACTTTGGGTGGTCGCCAGATCCTCCAACATGTAAAGGTGAATGCTTATCTGAAAATTGCTCCAACAAGAATTAGAATTTTAGTTATCACATTGTGTCTCTCTGTTAGCTTTCTGTTGGTTACCAGGGTGTCTCTAACCTAGGGCATTAAGCCAGAGATTTACTTCAGAAAACCATGCGTTGGTAGTATGTGCCTTGGATGTCCTTGTTTAAGAAGGTCGCCTTCAATGGTGTCTGGTGCTGGAGCCACTTCCTTTTAGTCCTATTGTTGCATCTCATTCTGTCAGCATGGGCTTCACTTCAAGCTCCACTGAGTGTGTCTAAACAATATTTAAGCATCTTAGAGTGAATTCAATCATACATATGACTTAAAAGTGGTTGATCAAATGCTTGGCTCCAATGATAGTCTTTTTTCAAAAAGTCTTGGCCCTGGCCAGGTAGCTCATTTGGTTAGAGCATCATTCCAATGCTCCAAGGTTGCAGGTTCAATCTCAGGTCAGGGCACATACAAGAAGCAGCCATGGAATGCATCAATGAATGGGAAAACTAATCCACATTTCTCTCTCTCTCCCCCCTCTCTCTTCCACACTTCCTCTCTCTCTAAGCTCAATGAATCAAAAATGTTTAAAATAAAAGTCTTCATAAGATGTTTTTAAGGAAAATCAACATCATTATAAGTTACACAAGTATATTTGTTAATTAGTTTGCATATATTTTTAGACTATCTAGAATATGGAACATGTTTCCTGAGCTCAAATACACTTCTAGTTTGCTGAATTGGCATAAGTAACAGAACTGGGAGACGTGAATCTAGTGTAAACACCACACTTTTTCCTCTGTCAAAGACCCTATAATAAATTAGATCGGGGTGTCAAACTATTTTCACTGGGAGCCATATTGCCTCGTGGTTCCCTTCAAAGGGTTCAAAATTAATTTTAGGACTGTATAAATGTAACTACTCCTTAACTAGGGGCAAGGAGCTCGGTGCTGCTGCCAGGCAGAAACAAGATGCTGGGCCAGATAGAACAAGGTGAAGGGCAGGATTTGAGTCACAAGCTTTGTGCTTGACACCTGTCAATTAGATAATTAGTAAAAAATTTTAAGAAAAATTGTACTTTGTTTTAACTTGTAAAATAGACGATTTAACCAGTAATTATACTGCACTTCTACCATAGAGGAAGTAAAATCATGTGGTCTACATCCTCAACTCCCCAATGGGAAAGCTACGAACACACCAAAAGAAGAGTATGAACATGGTGACATTGTGGAGTACATTTGCAACCCCAGGTTTCTGTTGAAGGGTTCTAAGAAAATTCAGTGTGTCGATGGGGAATGGACAACCTTGCCTCAGTGTATTGGTAATGTATAAAATTTTTAATACTTAGATATAAGTCAACACTCTGTATTTATAGTCATAAAAACACATAATTTATATTTTATCATATTTCTCTGTTTCTTTTGAGGAGCTTTATTTTTTATTTCTTTCTATTGCTGTTCAGTTACAGTTGCCTCCATTTCCCCCATTTCTTTCTCCTGACCTACTAACCCTCCACATCCCACATTCAATCCTCCCCTCCCCATTGTCTTTGGCCACGGGTCCTATGTACATGTTCCTTCACTTGACCCTTCCCTTCTTTCCCCCATCATCCCCCTCCTCCCTCCCCTCTAGTTACTGGCAGTTGGTTCTTTATTAGCATATGCTTGTGACATTTTCACAGAGCAGAACAGTACCTGTGAAGACATACCTGACATCGTTCACGGCTCCGTCTATTCCCAGGAGGGTCGCTATCACCATGGAGAGTCTGTGCAGTTCAGCTGCAGAGAAGGGTTCACATTGGTTGGGCCCAGAGCAGTGACATGTTTGAAGGGAAAATGGACCCAACTACCTGAGTGCATTGGTGAGCATGCCCTTCTAAAATGACCCTGTAAGACAATTTAATAGTTTTGCTATAAAGCCCTTGCCACCATATTTTTGAAATGTGGAGGTATTCTTGAAAGTATCAGCTCACAAATTAAAATGAATCAAAGATCTGTTGTTTATAGTTCAATAGTGTCTGCAGGGGAAAAATAGAAACTAGTGATAGAATTTTATGAATCTGATCTGATGTTAACATAATTTATAAGTATGAAGCTAAATTTCACTTGTAGATAGATGTATGATGAAAATTTTCTCATTTAATGTTTATTTTGTACTTCCTGTTAGTCTTAATTTTTCATTCTCTTCAAGATGCTCATTTTTTTCCTAATAAAGAAATTATTTCAGAAACCGGTCGCCATAAAACTTAGGATAAGAACCCCACACATCCTTCCAAGTAGAAATCTTCCTTCAGTTACCATCCCTTGAAGAGGACTGTTGTTGTGGGGTTTTTTTCCAGCAGTCTGGAAAAGTTCTGGGAAAATAAAACTAATTCCCAAGAATCTAGTATGTTTTAAATTAGTCCCCTTTATTTGTTATCAGGGTTGCATTACAAAATCTTTACTGTTTTTTGGCCGATCACTTGAATCTACTTTTTTCTCTTCATCCTCACTTGATATCATTACCAAATTATTAACAAACATTACCTAAGACCTACAGTGACATTAAGTTCAAAGCAGAATTTTCTATATGCATGAAATTTTCAAAATACATAGTGGTATACAAACTTTAATAATCTATAGATAACATACTGAAGCGGAAAATGGATTGTTCTAGCATTATAATATTGCACTATGTAATATTGGATTATAGGATGATCGGGAGTATAAAACAGCTTCTCAAAGATTCTACAATATGTATGCAAATAGGTTATGACTTAACCACCTATGTTGTTATTCTTAATTCTGCTGATCATGCGCAAGACGTGTTTCAATATTCACATTCTATACTCTACAACTTAGATCAACTTTTCTTGTCATTTTACCTTAACTTTATTGAAACAATATGATTAAACCACCAAATTCATATATTCTCTTTGCACAGATAATTGTTTTCTTCTAATGCTCTAAGATTGTGGTTAAAAATAATGTAGAAATGTTTGAGATCAAGAAAAGAATGGGTGTGAACATTTGCACAGATTTTACATGGGACCAAATTTAGTCACGTGATGACTCTTCTCTATGTGGATAAAGCAAAATTGAACCTCTATGTTCTTGCAATTCCTGAAGCGCAAAATGCCCGAATGATGGTTATTCTCTCTGAGATATCAGCACTGACTGCACATGGGACTGTGTTCCTACGTAATAGCCCACCTCATGCCACATGATCGGGAATAACTTTGCTGGTGGAGTTTATAGACCTAAATTCCAATTTCATTATACTCTGGACTCTATAGCTGTTTTTTGTATTAGTTGCTTAGGTTCTCATGATTAGTGTTTTCAAGGTAATGTCTTCATTTTACAGAAACAGCTAACATTAAAAGGTGTAAATTACTGAGGTCACATGAATATAAGACACCCCGGACGTATAAGGTTCACTATGACCATGATGAGCAAATGAACTACACGTGCCTGAGGAGGTCAGAGCAGAAGCACTCAGTCTGCATCAATGGAAGATGGGATCCCCAAGTGAACTGCACAGGTCAGCTCTCAATTACAACATTTTCAAATGTCACCCTATTTCTTCCTACCTTGTAAAAGGAGCATCCTGTGTCTTAAAACTTAGTATTAACTATTTCTTATTACAATTATAAATCCCACCTGGAAGGTGATTTAGAACATAACCAGATAACTGTTTCAAAATCTTAATTGTCTCATGTGCATTCTTCGGCTACCTGACAAACCACTCAGGAACTGGGTGACTTTCACGTTGGGGAGTGGGTCTGCTCATTGCTATGGGAATACCATTGCTACCATTGCTACTAGTTTTTTGTGTTACTATTGTGCTGATGCTTATACCTCGAACTCATGTAGCTATCTTAGCATCTAGGAATGTATATACCCTTCTGTGTATGTACCCATCTATCTCTCTGGTACCTACCCACCGAGCCATCTAACGTTTTGTTTATCTGTATCTGTCTTTGAAACAGTCTTATTTCCACCACCAGTTCCAACAGCACAGGGCTCATTCCCATTGCCCACTTTCCACATCTGTGTTGCTCTTCTCCAACTGTAGGGCACCTGGACTCACTGTCCTCAGTGCTTTACCAATTTCCTCAGAAGTGAATACAGAAAAAAGCAGTTTCGTACCAATACAAAACCCCTACTTATTTTCAGATCTTCTCTTTTTATTCTTTATTTTTTAAGATTTTATTTACTCATTTTTAGGGACTGGGAAAGGAAAAAAGAAACAGGGGGAGAGAAACATCAATATATGATTGCCTGTCCAATGCCCCCCACTGGGGACCTGACCCACAACCCAGGCATGTGTCCTGACTGGGAATCAAACCAGTGACCATTGGTTTGCAGGCCAGCACTGAGTCCACTGAGCCACACCAGCCAGGGCATATTTTCAGATCTTCTTAATGGAAAGAAGTAATAATTACAGACTGTGAAATGCAAGTGTCCATCTGTTTTCTTCTAAGAAGCTTTATATAGTTTTAGCATTTATATTTAGGAATATTCTCCATGTTAAATTAAGCTTGAGCGACCTATAAAACAAGGGTTGATCTTTTTTGCAGATGGGCATTTAATTGTTCTAGCAATATGAGTGGGGAATTCTTTGAAATAAAATTCAATTTTCTCTGAAAGTGACAGTTTATTTTTCAATGCTGTGTTTAGCCCATTTACCCAATTTTCTATCTTTGGCCCTACTAATTCTTGGAGTCTGCTGTGTTTTCACCAATTATGCTCTTCATCTTCAAGAGTGTTTTAATTATTCTGGTCTTTTCATTAACAGAAATTTTGGAAAACACTGGTCGGTTTCTGTATGCATCTATGGGTAAAAGCCAACAGAAGGCTTGTCTAGTGAAAGATAACTTAGGGAGAGCTGGCATCTTCGCCATATTGAGTGGTCAATCCATAAACTTGATATATTTCATCAGTTATTTATTTTGGATTCTCTTTTCCCAGGAACAATTGTGTAGGAAATGTAGAGATTTTGAAATGTATTTGAATTTTACATTTCTGATATTTCAAGTGGTATTTTTCATATTTGTATTTTCCAATTTTTGCTCTAAGTATAAAGAAATGTACTTTATTTTTGGAAGTTGATATTATGCTGTGAAACTACACAGAATGGTGTTATTCATTTTATGCATACTTTTGTACATCAAGTGTATCATCCAAATACACAATTAGATTTCTACCAGTCCCTTCTTATTTTGTTATTTTGTTTGTCTTCTTTATTGTACTGGCTCAGACCTTCAGTACAGCATTGAGAGGAAGTGAAGAGAATAGACATCTTTATCCTATTTTTGACCTCTGGGAGACAGTATTTAGTTACTTACCACAACTACAATGTCAGTTTAGAATTTTTGTAGATTCCTTTTATCAGTTTAACTAAATTTCCTTCTACTCTCACTCTGCTCAGTAAACAATTTTATCATCAAGTACTGTTGAACATTTTTAACTGCTTTATATGCTTTATTGAGGAGATAATAAGAAAATCTTAATTTTCTTTTTTAAATTACTTTATTGTTATTCAAGTACAGTTGTCTGCATTTACCCCCCACAACCTCCCCAATCATCCCCACCCCCCTCCCCTACTTCCACCCTTCCCCTTGGTTTTGTCCATGTGTCCTTTGTAGTTGTTCCTGAAAACCCTTCCTTCTTCTACTCCATTATCCCCTCCCACCTCCCCTCTGATTACTGTCAAATCATTCTTAGTTACAATGTTTCTGGTTATATTTTCCCTGCTTGTTTGTTGATTGGGTGAAATCATATGGTATTTGTCTTTCAGCACCTTGCTTATTTCACTTAGCATAGTGCTCTCCAGTTCCATCCATGCTACTGCAAAGGGTAGGAGCTCCTTCTTAGTATTCCCTTGTATAAATGTACCATCACTTTTTGACCCATTTATTCACTGATGGACACTTAGGTTGCTTCCAGCACTTGGCTATTGTAATTGGTGCTGCTATGAACATTGAGGTGCATAGGTTCATTTGGATTGGTGATTCAAGATTCTTAGGATATAATCNCCTACTTCCACCCTTCCCCTTGGTTTTGTCCATGTGTCCTTTGTAGTTGTTCCTGAAAACCCTTCCTTCTTCTACTCCATTATCCCCTCCCACCTCCCCTCTGATTACTGTCAAATCATTCTTAGTTACAATGTTTCTGGTTATATTTTCCCTGCTTGTTTGTTGATTGGGTGAAATCATATGGTATTTGTTTTTCAGCACCTTGTGTATTTCACTTAGCATAATGCTCTCCAGTTCCATCCATGCTACTGCAAAGGGTAGGAGCTCCTTCTTAGTATTCCCTTGTATAAATGTACCATCATTTTTTGACCCATTTATTCACTGATGGACACTTAGGTTGCTTCCAGCACTTGGCTATTGTAATTGGTGCTGCTATGAACATAGAAGTGCATAGGTTCATTTGGATTGCTGTTTCAAGATTCTTAGGATATAATCCCAGCAGTGGAATCACCAGGTCAAAGGAAGTTCCATTTTTAGTTTTTATGAGGAAATTCCATACTCTTTTCCACAGTGGCTGCACCAGTCTGCATTCCCACCAACAGTGCACTAGAGTTCCCTTTTGTCCACATCCTCTCCAATGTTTCTTGTGTATTGTTTGGTTTATGATGGCCATTCTCACTGGTGTGAAGTGGTATCTCATTGTGGTTTTAGTTTGCGTCTCACTGATGGCTAGTGATACTGAACATCTTTTCAAGTGTCTCTGGGCCCTGTGCATTTCCTCCTTCAAGAAGTGTCTGTTCAAGTCATTTCCTCATTTTTTATTGGATAGTGTGTCTTTGCGGTGTGGAGTCATGTGAGTTCTTTATATATTTTGGAGATTAAACCCTTGTCCTAGGTATCATTGGCAAATGTGTTTTCCTATATAGTTGAATCTCTTTTCATTTTAATGCTGTTTTCTTTAGCCATGCAGAAGCTTTTTAATTTGATGAGGTCCCATTTGTTAATGCTTTCCTTTATGTCCCTTGCTCTAGGGGACATAACAGTGAAAATATTTGTGTGGAATATCTAAGATTATCCTGCCTGTTTTCCTCTAGGACTTTTATGATGTCATGACATATTCACGTTTTTATCCATCTTGAATTTATTTTTGTGTATGGTGTAAGTTGGTGATCGAGTTTCATTTTT
The DNA here is from genome assembly GCF_014824575.4 of Sturnira hondurensis. NCBI lineage: Eukaryota > Metazoa > Chordata > Mammalia > Chiroptera > Phyllostomidae > Sturnira > Sturnira hondurensis. Next base: position 12,265,339 of record NW_028091156.1, read on the forward strand.
TTGCATGTAACTGTCCAGATCTCCCAACACCATTTGTTGAAGAGGGTATTTTCACTCCATTTTATGCTTCTTCCCCACTTTGTCAAATATTACTTGACCATAAAGACTTTGATTTATTTCTGGGCTCTCTATTCTGTTCCATTGGTCTGTGTGTCTGTTCTTGCTTTGATTACAGTGGCCTTGTAATACAGTTTGATATCAGGTATTGTGATCCCTCCTATGTTGTTCTTTCTCAAAATTGTTGCAGCTATTCAGAGTATGTATGGTCTTATATAAGTTTTCGAAATGTTTGTTCTGTATCTGTGAAATATGTCATTGGTACTTTAATAAGGATTGCATTTAATCTATGCATTGCTTTGAGTAGTATGGACATTTTGATGATGTTAATTCTTCCAATCCACGAGCATGGTACATGTGTCCATTTGTTTCTGTCTTCCTTATTTTCTTTCTTCAGTGTTGTGTGGTTTTATGAGTACAGGTCTTGTACATCATTGGATAGGTTTATTCCTGGATACTTTATTTTTCTTAGTAAAGTTGCTGTATCAAGTGGGATGTTTTCCCTGATTTCTGTTTCTGATCTTTCATTGTTGATGTACAAACATGCCTTTGATTTTTGAATATTGACTGTGTATCCCACTCTTTTGCCAAATTCATTTGTTAGGTCAAATATGTTTTTGGTGGAGTCTATAGGGTTTTCTCTGTACACTGTCATGTCATCTGCAAACAATGACACTTTCACTTCCTCCTTTCCAACTAGGATTCCCTTGATTTCTTTTCCTTGCCTGATCACTGTGGCTAAAACTTCCAATACTATATTGACTAGAAGTGGTGAAAGTGGACATCCTTGTATTGTTCCTGATCTTAGTGGAAACACTTTTAGTTTTTGTTCATTGGGTATGATGTTGGCTGTAGGTCTCTCTCATATGGCCTTTATGATGTTGAAGAATGCTCCCTCTATTCCCACTTTGCTGAGTGGTTTTAAGATAAATGGGTGCTGTACCTTGTCAAATGCTTTTTCTGCATCTATTGATATGATCATGTGATTTTTGTCTTTCCTTTTGTTTATGTGATGTATTATGTTTATTGATTTTCAAATATTGAACCATCCCTGACTACTTGGGATGAATTTCACTTGATTATGGTATATGATCTTTTTAATGTATTTCTGGATGCAGTTTGCCAATATTTTGTTGAGGATTTTAGCATCTATGTTCATCAGCAATATTGGCCTGAAGTTGTCTTTCTTTGTTGTCTCTTTATCTGGTTTTGAGATTAGGGTGACACTGGCTTCATAAAAAAATTTGTGAATCTTCCATCTTTTTGGATCTTTTGGAATAGTCTATGAAGGATAGAGAATAACTCTTCCTTAAATGCTTTGTAAAATTCTCCTGTGAAACCATCCAGTCAAGGGCTTTTCTGTTTCAGGAGTTTTTTCATTAATGCTTTAATTTTGTCAGCTGTTATTGATCTATTCAGGTTTTCTGCTTCTTCATTCAATTTTGGAAGACTATATTTTTCTCTAAATTTGTCTGTTTCACCTAGGTTATCAAATATCTTGGCATATGGTTGTTCATAGTAATTTCTTACAATCCTTTGTATTTCAGTGGTGTCAGTTGTAATCTCTCCTCTTTCATTTTTGAATGTGTTTATTTAGGTCATCTCTCTTTTTTTCTTCCTGAGTCTGCTTAAAGGCTTGTCAATTGTGTTTATCTTTTCAAAGGACCAGCTCCTGGATTTATTGATCCTTAGAATTGTGCTGCTAGCCTCTATGTCATTTAATTCTGCTCTGATCTTGGTTATTTCCTTCCTTCTCCTTGCTCTGGTCTGTCTTTGTTGTTGTTCCTCGAGTTCTTATAGCTGTAAGGTTAGGTTTTTTATTTGAAATATTTCTATCTTTTTCAGATAGGCCCATATTGCTATGACCTTCCCTCTCAGGACTGCTTTTGCTGTGTCCCATAAATTTTGGATTGCTGTGAGTTCATTTTCATTTGTTTCCAGAAAGTTTTTTTATTTCTTCCTTCATCTCATTCTTGACCTATTCATTGCTTAATAGCTTGCTATTCAATCTGCATGAGTTTGAGTGTTCTTTAGTTTTTTCCTTGAGGTTGGTTTCCAGTTTCAGTCCCTCATGGTCAGAGAAAATGCTTGATATTATTTCCATTTTCTTGAATTTGTGGAGGCTTGTTTTGTGTCGTATCATGTGGTCTATCTTTGAAAATCCTCCATGTACACTTGAAAAGAATGTGTATTTTCCTTCTTTTGGATGAAAAGCTCTATATACACCTGTTAAGGCCATTTGATATAAGACATTGTTCAATACCCCAATATTGTTGTTGATATTTTCTTTAGAAGATATATCCATTTTTGACACTGGGGTGTTAAAGTCCCCTACATTAATAGTGTTGCTGTCAATATGTTTCTTGAAGTCCTCTGAGATTTTCCTTATATATTTGGGTGTCCTTATGTGGAGAATTTTTCTTCTCTTTAATGGTGTTCAAAGGCAATAGCCTCCATTTTCCCCCACAATACCACTGAACTGCATATAAAAATCTCTCATCCCTGGAGTTCATTCTAGTTGACAGTGATATGGTATTCTTTCTCTACTTTTATGTACTTGACTTGTGATACATGTTTAAGACTTTTTGCATCTATGTTCATGGATGTATTAAATTACAGTCACTTTTTCTTGGAATGTCTCTGCCAGGTGTTGTATCAAGGTTATTGTGGTCTTAGAGACCCAATATAGAATTGGTCTTTGCTCCTCTGTTTCCAGAAAGTACATCTATAATATTATTACACATAGAATGATTATATTATTTTTTCTTTAAATGATTGCTAGAATTCACCTGTGAAATCATCTGATATATAGTTTAGTTTCTTTCCTTTTCAAAAATGTTTTACTGATTAACGTACTTTCCTTATCAGAGAGTGGGCTATTTGAACTTCCTCTATAGTTCTCTTACCAATTTGGCAAGCTAGGAAACACAACCTCCAGGAAAGTTTTAAACTTTTAACAACACATAAATCACGAGGTAACATATCTAATTCGCATTTCAGCCAAGAATCTGTATCAAATTCATTGATCTTTAACTAAAGGCAATTCCTCCCTATGTGACATAGACTCCGGCCAGCAGTGTCCATACTATTGTGGATGCGATGAACGAAATCACATGGACTGCAGCAGTCCTGTGCAGAAAAGGGACTGCGTGACCTCTAACTGAGTGAGAGAATGTCCGAACCCTTGCCTGGACAGGCTTTTACTGCTTTCTGGGGCATTACATCAAGGAACGTCCTTCATCATTATGCACAGGTTTGCTTGAAGTGATTACTTCTTGCAGATAACAAAGAAAAGAATGCTGCAAATGCTAGGGAGCAATAAAGGTGATTTCATGCCATGCTTGGAATGGATTAGCACAGACTTTCGTGAGATACTTCGAAGATATACATTAAACATCTGTTGTCTTAACTCAGGGTGAGGGAGTCTTAGCAAAAGCAAGCCTCAAAGCAGCCTAGAAATAATGCAGGGCTGGTCCTCCATGGGAAAGCCGATCTGTGGGCCTGGCTCCTGTGTGCCGCCTCTCACCTGTCAGTTTTCCAAAGCAGGGCTGAGCTACTTCGCCATTGCCACGTGGACCAGTTCCCTATACCTATGGGTATTCAGCTTCTATTGGCACATCTTCTGAGGGTTTTCCTCAGCTCCCAGTACATTTGTTCAGGGATATCCATAAAAAGATTCTGATATCAATCTTGATTTTATTGACTGTTATTGAATGAATAACCCAGGTAGAATATTCTACTTGTTAGAAACCATTAAAATAGGTTTTCCCCAAATTATCCAAGCTTGATCACAGAAAGAATAAGAGAAAGACTCGACAAAGAAGGCCATGAGAATAAAAACCCAATGTGGTATGTTACAGTGGTACACAAGAAGAAAAGTGTAACCAACTTAAATCTAGAACAAGTCATTATAATTTGATCTTTTCAGATGCATAATTACTGCCAGTTTTATTTACTGAATTATCCTTTTAATGTTGTTAACTTGTGCTTTTCCTAAGAAATCTAATTTTAATATTTTTAGAAGTACCAAGATGTCCACCTCCACCTCAGATTCCTAAATCTCAAAATATGATGACCACAGTGAATTATCAGGAAGGAGAAACAGTCTCTATTCTCTGTCAAAACAATTCTCTGATTCTGGAAACAGGAGACCTCGTGTGCCAGGGTGGAATCTGGAAGTCAGTCCCACACTGCATTGGTCAGTAGTGCCTCACTTGAATCACACCTGTCTGTCAAACGAAGGATAGACTCCCCTGTGCTTTGTGGGAAGGGGCAGATAAAGCCCTTTCTCTGTATGCGATCCACTTCACCTGGAAACCCTACAGCACAATCTTGGTGCCAAAATAGATCAGCAATATTCCTTTTGTGTTGTGAAATCAGCACAGAGAGAAGCTTTGGGTTATTGTGGAAACACCAGACACAATTGCTCCAGATTCATATTTTACTCCTCAGGATGAGCAGGGAGGGAATGAAGGGGCATAGGGAATGAGTGGATAGTAGCATTGATTTTATGAAGACATATGTCTTTGCACATTTCAAGACTCATTTATTAATTCAATAATTTCATTACTTCAAATTAATCTTATTTTAAAACCCCAAACGTGTTTATTTTATTTTTCCTTGTAAATATGATCTTTGTGCCTGATCCTTCAACCTCTGTTCCACATTGTAGAGAAAACACCGTGTTCTCAGCCACCTGATATAGAACATGGAACCGTAAATTCCTCCAGATCAGAAGAAGAAGGAGAGGAAACACTGGAGCCCAAGCTCTATCCACATGGCACTAAGTTACATTATGTTTGTGAAGATGGTTTCAAGATAGCTGAGAAACGAAGGATAGTGTGCCACCTGGGGAGATGGAGTTCCCCACCTCGGTGTGTAGGTGAGGATGGTGTGCACACTAAAATTCTATTTGGGTAGAATTCATTAAAATAAGCAATCATCATCAAAGTCATGAGACACAACTCTTTAGATTTATAAGTATGCAAACCTGTTTATGTTTTTATATACCATTTATGTGTTAACATATTTTACCAGACAATTTTTGTATAAATGAATGCATCCTAGTTTTTCTCAATGTCATGGGTTTACTATAAAATTGCTTTACTTTTTCTTTCTTTCTGTTTCATGGTTGACATCATGACCGAGGCCCCATTTCCACCTCTTTCTGCCCTTCCACCCAGCCTCCACCCCCTGCCTTCTCCCTGGCCATTTCCACATTGTTTTCTGTGTCCATGGGCTATTCAAACATGTCCTTTATCAATTTCTTCACCTTTGGTTACCCAGTCCCCCTCTCCCCAATTCCCTGTGACAGTTATCAGTCTGTCCCATGTGTCCACACCTCTGTTCTATTTTGTTCACCAGTTTCTTCTGTTCATAATTCCACATATCAGTGAGATCATATACTATGTCCTTCTCTGACTGGCTTGCTTCACTCAGTGTAATGTTCTCCAGGTCCATCCATGCTGTTGCAAAAGATAAGATTTCCTTCTTTTTCACAGCCACATAGCAGCCTCTGTGGAAAACAGTATGGAGATACCTCAACAATTAAAAACGGGACTGCCTTTTCACCCAATGATTCCACTCCTGGGGATGTGTCCTAAGCATCCTGAAACACCAATCTGAAAGAATGTATGCACCCCCATGTTCATAGCAGCATTGCTCACAATAGCCAGGACCTGGAGACAGTCCAAGGGCCTATCAGTCCATGAGTGGATAAAAAATGTGGTACATGAAATCAATTCTAATTATGGCATTTTCCCCAGCAAAACTACATATGTAGTGAAATTAAACCTAACTATTCATATATATACAGCGATACATGTTATTTTAAATATTTGTATATGTTGCAGGGAAGGCTTTGCTGCCAGGTTTTTCAAATTTTAGGTTCTTCCTACACTCTCCTTTCTGATCTCTTACAATACATGAGAACTTTCTTGGCATGATTCTCAATGTGTTTCTCTTTGTTACTTGAGATTGGTTAAAAAAGCGGTGATAGTCCCATTCCTAAATATATTGACCTTTTTCTTTTTGATCAATGCATACCACAATCATGCACTTTTTATGCACTTTTTTGTCATATATCATTATTAGCACCTGTGTGATCAAATAAAAGTACTATGACAACCAGTACATGAAATAAATTTCAGAGTTAGTGAAATATGCAGTCATTCTTAACTTTTTTCTTTCAGGACTTCCTTGTGGACCACCACCTTCAATTTCCAATGGGGCTGCACCCAACAGGAAACAGAGATATGAGTATGGAGAGGAATTGACATACAACTGTGCCCAAGGATTTACGATTCATGGACCTGCATCTGTGATATGTTCAGGAGGAAAATGGAGCCCGCCCCCAGAATGCAGAAGTATGGTGTATTTACTTTTATTCTTGGGCTGATCAGTATCTGTAATTAGAGCATGAATGATATAAATGTAAATCCATAGTCACTCTAGAATTTAATAAGGTATCTCTGGAAAGTTCTGAGAAGTAACAGCCCTAGTCACAGGAACAGGTTGGCAACAGGAGCCTGTCCCGGACCCTGGCCAGCAGAGTCCACCTGTTGTGGCTCACAGCAAGAATGAATGCACAGGTGACAACAATCCAGTGGAGAAAAAGAGAATGTCATGACTACTCTGTCAAGGGGAGAGTGCCTATGGGTGCCTCAGCCACTCCCTCAAGAGGGGAGCACCTCGACCCTTGCCTAGACAGGCTTTTATTGTTTTCCTGGGATCCTACATCAGAGAAAGATTTATTATCTATTATGTAGAATATTATTGTCTACATTTTAGGTACAATCAAGAAAATGAAAATAACATGCCAGAGGGGAATGGCAATGAGCTGATTAGCTCTGTCCTTGGGAAAACTCATACAGGCTTTGGAAATTACCTTGAAGATAGACAATACACATTTGTTGTTTTAAACCAGGCTGATGGAGTTTTAGCAAGAGCAAGCCATAACAGTCTGTGTGCATTTTCTAGGCCTGATTCCCACAGGAAAACTCAGTTTGAAGGTCTGGCTCCTGCCCACCACTTCATTTCTGTAGGTTTTCCATACAGAGCTGAGTCACATTTGCCAGGCCAAAACAAACTGGTCCCCTACAATTCCCCCTTTTTTTCTTTTTCTTAAGGCTGTTGTGGCAACACATCCCTCAAGACTTGCTACTTGGCTGGTCTCCTTTGCGACCCTGAGCAAATAATTGTGCCTGAACAGGGATGCAAAGGCTATCAGCCACAGGAGCACAATTGCCTTACTTGGAGATCCCCAGTCCCCTGCCTGAGCTCTATGTGCATTCTCAAACATGTCCTCTCAGTGGAGGGCAACTGGCCCCTGCTCACCAGTCTCATCATGACTCAGCTCATGTCACTTTACCAGTTACCTACTTATAGATATTTGAGTCATTTTTCAATGCTTCATGTAATTCTGGGAAATGGACTTGGACAAAAGGAAAGGTTAGGAATATGGATATAATGTAGTTGGCCTCTCTGTGCAAAAAAGAATCTGAATGTAACAAGTCTGGTCCTGACTTCTTCAGGCTTTCTGAACCATCAGTCCCATATAATACTTTTTTTCAACTACTTTGTTTATTTTTTCATTGTTTTTTAGGCATAGTTGTCTCCATTTTCCTCCCACTGCTCCCCCCCCCCACTCCACCCATCCCTGCCCACCACCCTCGATCCTACACCCTTTGGGTTTTGTCTATGTGTCCTTTATACATGTTCCATGATGACTCCCCTCCTATTTTTTCATTGTCCCTCTCTACCCTCCCCTCTGGGTACCATCAGACTGTTCTTAATTTCAGTGTGCCTGGTTATATTCTGCTTGCTTGTTTGTTTGGTTGATTAAGTACAACTTAGAGATGAGGTCATATGGTGTTTGTCCCTCACCACCTGGCTTATTTCACTTAGCATAATGTTCTCCAGATCCATCCATGCTGTCGTCAAGGGTAGGAACTTCTTCTTTCTTTCTCTTCATAGCCATATTACACTTCTGATGAATGTAGAGTCATTCCATGTAACTCAAGACCACTAACACATTTTCCAGTTATAAAAATTATTGTACAGTATGTATTCATTTGGTATGCACCTCTTATTCCAGAGTAAAGTTATTGGCCAATGTTTATTTTTAAAGATTTACTGAATGAGTATTCTGTGTTTTTCCTTTCAGAAACAACTTGTTCTTCCCCACCCAGCTTTAATCACGCCATTCCTAAAAATGTAAACGAGAGGAAAAAATTGTATCAGTCAGGAGAAGAAGTAGCATATGAATGTCAACAACACTACCAAATGGATGGATCCAATGTTGTTCGCTGTATGACTGGCAGATGGATAGGGACACCAACATGCAGAGGTGTTTGATAAACTTTGACATTTTATTTTCTGAAGTGTCTTCAATACTATAATATAGCATTGCTACCAGCATGATGAAAAGATGAACATAGGCTATGTCTTAGGCCAGATCAAGGGGGGTTCGTGCCTTCACACAGAGGAACTGAAGGGTTGGTGACGGTGGACCTGAGAGTCCTTTGTTCCCACTGGGTGGCCCCTGAAACAACAGTGTCAGCACCTTCTGGGAAATTGGAAGTAATGCAAATGCAAATTTATAGGTTCACTCAGAGCACCATCAAAAACTCAGGGTTGTGACACGAAAGTCTTTTTAAAATTATTTTGTGTTTTTCAAGTACAGTTTTCTGCCTTTTCCCTCCACCCTCACCTCTCCCTGACACCCTAGCCATCCCTACTTCCCTCCCCTGATTCCACCTTCCAAGTTGGTTTTGTCCATGTGTCCTTTATAGTTTTTCCTGAAAACCCTTCACCCTCTTCCCCCATTATCCCCTCCCAACTCCCTTCTGATTACTGTCCATTTTTTCTTTATTTTAAGATTTTATTTATTTATCTTTAGAGGCAAAAGAAGGACAGAGGGAGAGAAATATCAACGTATGGTTGCCTCTCATGTGTCCCCTGCTGGAAACTAGCCTGCAACCCAGGCATGCGCCCTGACTGGGAATTGAACTGCCATACTCTGGTTCGCAGGCCTGTGCTCAATCCACTGAGCTACACCAGCCAGGGCCCCATTTATTCTTAATTTGCATGTCTCTGGTTATATTTTGCTTGCTTGTTTGTTTTGTTGACTAGGTTGCAGTTAGAGGTGAGATCATATGGTGTTTGTCTCTTACCACCTGGCTTATTTCACTTAGCATAATGCTCCCCAGTTCCATCCATGTTCTTGCAAAGGGTAGGAGCTCCTTTCTGCTTTCTGCTTTATAGTATTCCATTGGGTAGATGTAGGATTGTTTTTTGATCCATTCATTTACTGATGGGCACTTAGGTTGCTTTTAGGACTTGGATATTGTGAATGGTGCTGCTATGAACATTGGGGTGCATAAGTTCTTTTGGATTGGTGTTTCAGCGTTCTTAGAATACCATCCTAACAGTGAACCTCCTTTAGTGGGAATTCCCAGCAGCTTCCACTGCGGCCTATTACTACTTTACATCCAGCTGAACCTCATTGCTCTGGCATCCACCAGAAGCATTTGTGCCCGCCTCCCGCCCCCACAAGATTGCTAGATTACTTTGATTAAATTATAAATCCATTTTTCTTTTATTTTTTTCATTCTCTGTTTGAATCTTTTGTGAGATCACCCTCTTCCTTTAACCATGTGAGATTCCTCAAAGCATTTAACTCTTGACTTACTCATTAAGTAAATGACTTCTGTATTTATTAGCCCAAGAGCCTAAAATCACAATGAATAGACACGATGATTTCAACCCAAATTTCATTCCAAACAATCTGCTATTCTGCATTTTTAGGGTTTATCAATTCATCTTGAATTTGTATAACTTATATTTCTTTTACTAAACTCAAAGGGNAGCAGCTTCCACTGCGGCCTATTACTACTTTACATCCAGCTGAACCTCATTGCTCTGGCATCAACCATAAGCATTTGTGCCCGCCTCCCGCCCCCACAAGATTGCTAGATTACTTTGATTAAATTATAAATCCATTTTTCTCTTATTTTTTTCATTCTCTGTTTGGATCTTTTGTGAGATCACCCTCTTCCTTTAACCATGTGAGATTCCTCAAAGCATTTAACTCTTGACTTACTCATTAAGTAAATGACTACTGTATTTATTAGCCCAAGAGCCTAAAATCACAATGAATAGACACGATGATTTCAACCCAAATTTCATTCCAAACAATCTGCTATTCTGCATTTTAGGGTTTATCAATTCATCTTGAATTTGTATAACTTATATTTCTTTTACTAAACTCAAAGAGAAGTGTTCCAAAAGCCATCATTTACATTAACTAGAAATGCTTTGAATCTTTGAGAGGATGAGAAAGAAATTTAGAATGTAGAAGCTTAACTCTTACACACACACACACACACACACACACCCTGCATCATCTCCTCTTTTCAATCATACACATAAATTTATGAAATTTTTCAGTCTTCATGACAGATTAATATGGATTTAAGTCCTCCAGAAGTATAAGGGAATCCCATTTGTTGATTCGAGTTCTAAACATTCATTACATGATATATACATTTTTTCTTTTAATTCAAATAATTCCTGTGGGAGTCCCCCCATAGTAGAATATGCCACTATACATAACAGGAAGACTCGGTATCTGTCTGGTGAAATAGCGCGTTATGAATGCATGAAATCTTTGGACCTATTTGGGGATGTAGAGGTGACCTGTTTGAATGGGAACTGGACACAGCCACCTCAGTGCAAAGGTAGAGTATCTTATTCTCCCCCTCACCCCCACTTAGGAGCATATATTAGGGACAAACTGTATTGGTATGAAGTAGTTCCTATGAAGAAAGTTCGTAATGAAGTAGTTCCTATGGAAGAAATAAATTCATGCAAATAAAATGGTGGTGCTGAGAGTCCACTTCTCTTCATGGACTGAGTGAGTACCATGGTGTACTTATTCTAGGACAGATTCAGCCAACTTAGTAGAAGAGATGGTCTGTGTTGTGGATTCCCAAATGAGGTTGAGAGTGTGAGCTCTTCAGTGGGGCCTTTCAGCCCAACTGAACCTCTCCAGTTTCTTAGCCACTGTCCATGGTGGGGGGTCAAGTCCTCTCTGCTTACCCATTTGTGTGACTGCTTCTCTACACCCTAGGTTTAAGAGTCTTGGTCAGGCGTCCTTCATTTGGTTATTCAGGTTGCTTACTTGCTTATTTAGCTGTAATCCAATCTGATGCCCCTAGCTTCCACCCACTCCAGAGCCACCTTAAATCAAAGACTCTCCTTTTGTAGAGTCCAAAGGAAAATGTGGGCCCCCTCCAACCATCGACAATGGGGACATCACCACATTCCCATCAGCATTCTACGCTCCAGGAGACTCAGTGGAATACAAATGCGAGGCCTACTATAGACTTCAGGGAAACAGGATAATAACATGTCGTGACAGAAAGTGGTCAGAACCACCCAAATGTATAGGTAAGTGTGTTGCCATTCTCATTGGGTCCTGGGAAATCAGTGTAGAGTGTGACGTTCTGCTCGTTATAACAGAGCTTTCATGGATTAACAGTTATTCTGATGAAAGCTGACTCCCTCATGGTGATGTGTGAGCAAATAAAGTATGAAAAAGTCTTAAGCAGGAAGAACAACAAAAATTCTTTTATGAAAACTCTGTATATGACAATTGGTATCATGACCTTTGACTTAATATTTAATTAGCACACAGAGTACCTTCTTTTTACATCATTAATTGTTTAAAATGACTCACATCTACAGGATGGCTTTTCAATGAATTATATTGAAAAAGGTTTTGAGAATGAGTACCTGGATCAGTGTAGATTCTACATGACAGTCTAAACTTCTGTAGTGAGTATTTGTACACCACTTAAGGTTTTATGTTCCTTGTTTTTACCTTTAGAGCCATGTGTAGTATCAGAAGAAATGATGGAAAAGCATAACATACGGTTAAAATGGAGACACGACAAAAAACTTTCTTCAGAATCAGATGATACTCTTGAGTTCCAGTGTCAATATGGGTATCGTGCAAAGTCACCACTTTATGCATTCCGGGTAACGTGTCAGGAAGGAAAACTGACGTATCCCACTTGTGGATAAAATGATGGTTATTCTGCAGTCTGAACATTGAAATACACATATTCATTTAGAATATTCTATAGTAATCCAATTCTCTATTTTTCCAAGTACATTTTATTTCCTTTTTCTTCATAATGAGAATTTCTGTTGATGTCATTGTAATCTGAAAGACCAATGAATCACTCTGAAAAAGATCTCATTAAAATGTGGCAAACCACAATGCTCTGTGCTCTGTTGGTGAAACATCTGTAGTAAGAAACCACAGCCATCTCTTAATGACCCGCTTGCACCCCAGCCACTCACCTAACATTCCCATCCCTTTGTACAGAACTTCTGAGGCCCTTTGAGACTCTTGTGGCAAAAAGAATGGGAAAACATGCTTGTCTCCACCTTCAAAATATAATCACTTCACAAACATGTAACAACTAAACTATGTCACAACTGTGTTGGCGAAAAGATGTCAGCGGTTATTACCTGTCCTAGCAAAATACACACCACAGATGGTGACAAGCGTCATCCTCTGCACTGTCCCTGCAGTGCATACAAGCACTCAGACATGTCACAGAGAGAGGGTGGAGTCCAATTCAGGGCGTGACTGAAGGGACAGTGGCATGCACCCCAGTGAAAACACAGCATCAGTATAAACACATTCGCACATTCTCACAACATGCTGTGAACAGTGAGTGCGGGTTTACAGAGCAGAGACCAGCAGGAAGTGCAATGACACACTTCCCACAGCTGCACTGGATGTAGAGATAACGAGGGTAGGATTCGGGGTTCATTTCCTGTAGTCCCCCATTCTCTGTATTGGACATATATCACCTTTGAACCAGGAAATATGTTAATTTAGGTTCAGGACACACAAAAAGTAAGATGACACATGTTGAGAACTGGAAAAAGCTGTGCATGAAGATGGATGGATTGAATATCATTTTCATGATTTTACTGCTTTATAGAGTTTTGGAAACTTTGAAGTACCAGAGCCTAAAACACTTTTTTATGTTTAACCATGAATGTAAAAAAAGTTTCTTTCTCAAAAAATCCAGAAAAAGCCTCAGAGCTGACTCTTACTGGCCCAGATCAAGTGATGTGTCTGTCCCTGAGTGAACTGCTATGCCCTGTGCAGTCCTGAGTGGCATGTCACCTGGAGGCAGGGATGGAGCCCAGCCACCGTGATATATTCATGTCCTAGGATCGTCATATCAATGTGCCCCAAACTGGGTGGCTTAGACAACCAAAACTGATCATCTGACAGTCCTGGAGGGCAGAAGTCCAAAGTCAAGGTGTCAGCGGGATTGGTTCCTTCTGGAGGCTCTGAGGGAGCATCGTCCCCTGGCTCTTTCCTGGCTTCTGCTGTTCTTCCACTCGTAACTGTCTCCCTCCATTCTCTGCCTCTGTTTCTCCGATCTACTCCTCTGTGTCTTAGTGTGGCCTTCTCAGAATGACACCCATCATTAGATTTAGGGCCCACCCTCACCCAGTATGGCCTTATCTCAACTCATTACATCTACAAAGACCCCATTTCCACATAAAGTCACATTCAGAATTTCTAAGTAAACATGAGTTTGGGGTGTGGCCACTGTTCAATCCAGTTCAGGTGGTAAGCCAGAAGAAAAATGGGATACCAGAAAAAAATAAGATACGGATATTTGGCAGGCAAACTCCAAAATACCACATAAGTGACCAACCATCATATCATCAAAACAGGGGATATCTTAAACAAATCTGTCTTCCCAGGGCCTTGAAATTGCTGTGCCTAGTTGTCACACATGGAAATCCCACAGGGAACCCAGTTCTACAGCAACCAGAAATTTCATTTTAATGGGAACGGTTTCTAGAAGCTAAGCTAAATCTACAACAAGTCAAGAGACTGCCATTCTCTTTCAGGCAAACTCACAGCAGCCCCCCACCCCCACCCCCTCGACTGCTCTGACTTCACGTGTGTCTGAGATAGTGAGAGCCCTGCCCTGCGGGGAATTAGACCAGCCCACAGAGCCCGGCTCTGTCTAAACACGTAAGCTGCTTTGGGAAGGCAGTCAGCTGTTTCTGAATCTCCAGCCTCGGGAGGCTGCCCTCTCAGCTGGCCGAACTGGCCCATCTTCTCAGAATCACCATCACCAAACCAGTTACTGATGTTGCTTCCTTCCCTCCCTGCAGAAAAAAAAATAAGGATAACTTCCAATTTCTTGGGGGGAAAAGTTCTAGGAGAGTTTAAGTCACACTCTTGGCAGTGGTAATCTCTGGAGGACAGGATAAAGGAGGGTTACAGGAGCAGAAGTTATTTTTGAAAACAATTATATAGATATTTCTAAATTAAAAACATCTCCTAGTGGTTCTGTGAAAGCTACCACATCATGTCGGTGAGCTAACCACCTTTGATTTGGGATGTCTAGTAAGGAAGAACATTTCTCCCTCAACAATAAGGAAAGAAAAAAGTCTAAATGAAAAGAAAGCAGTGGAAACAGAAAAGTACCTGTCAAAAATAAAAATCCAAGCCAAGTGGATTTTTACATTCCTAGTTCCTCCAAGAAGCGAAGGTTTCCTATTCGGTTCAGTGATACCCACCCTCCACCCCCTGGGACCTGAGACCCTGAGTAAGAGTCAAGATTCCCAGGTCCGACTCACAGTGTTGTCACTTCTCAGACGTGTGACTCCAGACAGGTCATTTTACCCATTTGAGCCTCAGTCTCCTTATTTTCTAAAAATGTCTCTACTATCCAACCATATTTGCATAGTTGTCCTAACACTCAAATGGTTCCACCTATAGGCAAGGGCTCTGGAAACACCAGAAACATTATAGGGGATTATTATGAAAATTCTGTTATTCAGGCATGTGTGGCATCCTACCAGGCCCCAATAAAGCACATAACCAACAAAAGGTAATCCTTTTCCTGAAAATGATGGCCTTTTTTGCTTGTTTATTCTACCCTCAGATAGACTGCAATCATCACACTTAGCCCATGAAACATGATCACACTGGCCCATGCAAGCTTCCACCCACTCACTATTTATTCCCTGTTTGCTCCCCTCCCCACTCCCATTGGCCTCCTCCCTGCCTATAGGCAACTATTTCCTTCTCGTTAATACGTAGTCTTTTGTACATATTCCTTAAGAGCTGTGTATATCTGCCCATTGTTTCATGATTCATTCTGCTTCTTCGAGTTCTCTTTAAATTCTTAGGATCCAGCTGTGTTTTTCTGTATCTGGTCTGCATTGCCTCTCACTGTGGCATTGCACTTCACGTGCATCACAGCACTCCACCAGCCTGGTCTTCCAGCTGAAAGGAGGACCCCCACCCCCTCCTCTCAAAAGAACACTGCAGGGAACATCTCTGCTCAGACCCTGGGCATAGGCTTGGTTCCACAGCAAGTGCACACTCACTTCGCTGCTCTCTAGTTTAACGTCCTTGTGTCCCCACCACACATGGCATTACCCAGCTTCCCAACAGATACAAATCTGTAGACACACAGGAAAAAGTCATTGGCTCATTTTCACCTAATTGATTATGAATAATATTAAGCACCTCTTTGCATGTTTATTACTTCAGGTGTGAGGGAGGGTTCTTTTTCTAAAAATTGCCTGTTCATATCCTTTGCCCATTTTGTGATTTTCTGTCTTTCTCCTGTCCGTTGGAGGGTTTTCTTGCATAGCCTAAGTATATATCTTCCTCCATTCTGTCATCTGGTGACTTGGCCAGAGATCCTTAATTCTGATGTGATCAAATTCCTCTCGTCTGCATTGTGGTGTGCAGTTTCTGCGAGGCACTCCCTATCAGCACCCGCGTGAGCTGCCCACATGTTAGCCGGCAGCCCTGGCAGCCATTGTGAGTGGTCCATCCTAACAAACCAAAGCTTACCTGTGCCTTCAACTCTCTTGTCAGCTCAAGAATGAAACCAAAGCACCTTACTCTGGTATACAGGGTCCTTATGAACCTAATCCTACCTTTCCTGGCTCTTTTCTGCTGTATAAGCCCCCACTTCCCTCCCAGGACCTTCTACCCCACCTGCCATAAGGCTGTCCTACATACACTGCTCATGTTTTTAAGATACCCCAAGCCTGTCCTTCTTAGCAGGTAAATGGAAAGTCTCTTTCAACTGTTGCTTTTGCCCCTTTGTAGTTGGGTCCCCCCCCCCACTCGGTACACCACTGATATTTGCAAGTGTAACAAACGTGGTTTCAGGTCAGAAGACAACCCTGGTGGCCTGTGACAGGTGACTGTCTGTACAGTCACTATAGTCAGTCACTGTCAGTCGCACACAGGAAAAGAAGAAACCGTCTTCTCTCCATCACACAGGTCAGAAAGCTGAGACTCTGTCGAGGACAAACGGCGCTGGACACGTGTTAAGGCAGAGTTTGTTCAGAGGATTGCCATAGACAATAGGGACTCCAGTGCAAACTGAGCTCAACACCAGCCAAGACAAAGGTAACCTGAGGTTTTCAAAGAAGAACAGAGAGGAAGCAAACAGACAAACAAACAAAAAAGGGCTACAGGGAAGTGAAAGCGGGTCAAAGACCAGGCAGACGCTAAGGAAGTGGGAAGTTGCAGAGGGAAGGGGGAGAACTGCCGTGCCCGGTGTGGCAGAGTGAGGTGAGGCCATGCCCATTTTCAGATTTGACATCACTGTGCTTTCTTGAGCCAAAGCTCAGCGTGGGGGCTGAGGTCACTTCTAGGGACACGGCCTAGGGCAGGTGGAAGCCAGGCTAAGGCACAGCGTTCAGGCAAGTCCTCTGTGCCACACTGGAGTTCACAAGTCATCCCTTCTTGTGGTTAGACAGCTAGCATGTGGCTGTACTGGCAACAGGGCAAAGTCTAGATTGAGACACAAGCCTGCCTGACCATGAAGCCCTGTTCCTTCCGTGGGTATTTGTCATTTCAGTGAGGCGCTTATTTGGGATGAGACCTGGGGGTGCCTTGAGAGCAAGAAGTGAGCATGTATCTGATGAGGCTGCCCAGCTACCCTCAGGGTTGGGGGCGGAGAGGTTCTCCTCTGGCCCTGAGGTAGCAGGAACTCTTGTGAAGGAATATATAAACTATTTTTTTAAAATCACTTCGTAGAAATTTGCTACCATGTGAGAAAAAAAAACACATGGCAAAGTGGATGAAGGATAAAATATGCAAGGACTATTTGTGTCTTGAAGGGAATACAACCTAGGAAAAAGCCTAAACATTTCCTTCACAGACACCGGAAGGAATTCCCAGAAGTTTCTAGAAGCAGCCCTCTCAGTGACTCCATTCTGAGACACGATGAACTCCCTCAGTAGCTTTTGGCAGAGTGCACTTTTAGGAATCACCTAGACATGAGCCAGGAGGCTCCTGGCTGCGGCCTGACCCTTAGCAGAGAGACATCAGCAACACTACTTTCCGGGGCAGAGAGCATCATTGGGCTATAAAACTCAACTCCCTCTCCAAGTCTCTTTTAGATAATTATAGTTTGCCTCCTAGGACCCTCCCTGTGGATCCAACTGGCTTTGGTTGTCATCGTTACTGCTGTTTTTCTAAACTACAGGGTAGGACAGGATTAAAAGGCCAAGCCTCCTACAGGGAGGACGGGGCCAGGAAGGTGGTTTCCTCTATCAGCGAACTACCCCCTCTCTGGGAGAACCAACTCCTTCACACAGAGCACAAAGCACCTACGTTTGGGTTCACGGCATCGGAAAAGTGAGGGAATCCCGTGCGGCTTTCCGGCCCTTGTGCTGTGTCCTGGGACCCGAAACTGTTCTGCACAACAGACCAGACGCTGGAACACCAGCTGGCCCGACTCGAGGCCACACTGCATAGCGGTTAGGAGCATCTCGTCAGAGCCAGGCTGTTTCCGAAACACTGGGCTGAGACAGACGCCTTCCTCACTGCAAGTCAGTGGAAGTGACTGGCTCATTACACGCACCAGGCACAGGAGAGGCCCCGGTATGTGCTCAAGAGCATCAGCTCCTACCTGTCCACCCAGGATCAGGCCACCAGCCTCTCTGAGCTGGGCCATGGCCAATGCCATGTGGTTATTACAAATAAGGAGAGTGGTAGCGCAGTGGGTATATACACCTGACCCTTGAACAACACGGGTTTGAACTGTGTGGGTCCATTTATATGCAGATTTTTTTAATTGAGCCACACAGTTCAAACCCAAGTTCAAGGTCAACTGCATTGGTTATTGTGAAGAGATGAGCTGTTAGGACAAATGGCAGGCCCCTGGCATGTGGGGAATGGGCCACAGAGTCTGGAATGGGCTCTATCACATGCTGGCTGTGGGGTCTTGGGTCACACACACCTCTCTCCCTATCCCTCTATTTCCCCATCTGAGAATACACCAGTTCTTATTTATTACCTTCCATTCTAAGGCTTCCAAACTCTGCCTGGGCCTAGCTGAGACATTCTGGCAAGGTCAGATTTTAAAATCATCTCAACTTGTAGTGTTTATATCTATATTGAAAATAAATCAACTGCGATGAAGACAAAAATGTGAAATGCAGGGGAAAGAAAGGTATTGAATGACCCCCTCCACAGGCCTCTGTGGGGGTGACTTTCCTCACAAGTACCCCCGTGTACCATGGATGAGAGTAAACATGACTGAGACATGATGTGATCTGCTTGGGGAGGAGAGTTGGCCATTTTCCCAGAGGAAAAAGGCCTTGATCAGTGGCCAGTTTTCTCAGGGGAAAAAGGTGTTGAGCCCCCTCTTCCAGGGGCTTTTATTGGGTTGTAATACACAGGAATACAGGGCGGCAAGGATCAAACAATAGATAACATTTCAAAGGAATCTGAGGGCTTAGTATGAGTCAGAGTCTGTCCAGAACGGAGGGTTAGGGTTTCCTGTTCAAACCCTTAACATATGAATGAAAGTGCTCTTAGCAGAGCAGACTTTGCAGGTTTATCAGGAAGTCTTTGTGATACCAGATTGTTCCCCAGGACCCGCTCTAACAAGGCAAGGAGCTGCACCTCTTCCCAACAGGTATTCAGGCTTAAGGGGATTAGAGCCAGGAAGCACTTCTCCCAGGGGACATGGGGACTCAGGCTATCTCAAAGGGGGTAGGGGGTGGTGGTGAGAGTCCATTGCTCTTTGTTGCAGCCCCTCCCCTTCCGCCCCAGTCCTTCCATGAAGGCCTCCCAAGATCAAGTCTGGCTTAGGTGCCCCCTGCTCTGAGGGGTCTTACGAGTCATTGACTTCCAACCAAGCTTTGTGGGCAAGGAGAGGAAACTGAGGCAGTGTTTGCTACCAGAGACAAGCTTTGTCTCCTGGGGCTTGAATTCCAAAGGTCGTCCCTCGCCCTTAGGCACAGGGAGTCAAGTTATAATTCCTAGAACCAGGCAGAGCAGTCCACAACAGGCCTCCGAGAGTAACACTGAGACTGGGGACTGAGGAAGGGGGAGGAACGGAATTCCTCATGCCGGCTGAGTAAACATGGAGTCAGAAAAGCACTTGCCAGAGGCGTTTCAGCAATCAAGGATGTCAGCAACGTCACCAAGTGAGGGAGAAAGTAGGAACCCGGGCCAAGGCCTAACCCTGCGGACAGAGGGGCCAGGCCATTGTGCTGGATAGGGCCGGCTACCAGGGGCACCCAGGCCACAAGCCCACGGGGGCCGACCTCAGGCTCCGCAGGATCAGCCCCAGGTTCGGTGCCCACCTGCTCATGAGGATGGGCCCTAATGAATGACCAGCGCCCTCTGCTTTGTCTCAAGCCCAGGGTGTGTCTGATACATCAGCTTGAAATTCTTCAGGGCCTTAAGCCTGCTGAATCTGGAGACAGCTTAATGACAGCCAGAGAAATTCCTCTATAATTCCCAAGGCCCATTTAGGGTTTGATGCTTAGAAAGCAAACTCTATTTGTTCAAATCTAAAATGTTAAAAGTCCCCAGTGGACAAAAGCGCTATTTACAGGCCCCCACCCCCTCCTCTCCTGGGCATCGTTGGGCAGCTCAGCGTGTTTGCTGTTTTGGTGCGTTGTGTTTTCTTCTCCTTCTTCAAGTTGGTTCTGTGTTCCAAGAAAAAGACAGGACTGACAAGTTGCAGAGAGAGCAGCCCTCTCCTCTCTGGTCTACAAGGGCGAACATCTCCCTGGCAATCAGCCAGCCTCATTTAATGTCTTTCCTAATGATGGGAAAGGGCTGCTGAATAAAAACCTGCACACAAGGCCCATCAGGAGGCGTGGCAAACAGGAGGGGACTCCAGTGTCTGCACCAAACAGGCTGCCAGGAACTCGCTGCCAGGTACTCGCACGGCAGGGGGCTCACACCAGCAGGGTCAGACCTGCCTCCCAGCTGCCCTGCCCTCACCTCTACCAGGCATCGTCACCAGGCACCAGGGCATGGGCCTAGGGAGGCGTCTGTCATAACACTAGGTTTTGCCATAGACAGTGCCGACAGCAGAGGGCTAGCCAGGGCCCTAGCAAAGAAACAGGGCCCTGGATTCAAAAACCCCCCTTTCTCTACTCTTTCTTCTTCTCTTCAGCATTTTCCAACAAACTGCCGTGAACAAACCTGTACCTGTCTTTCACGCACGTGCATTTGGGTGAGTGGACACGAAAGGCACACACCTTGCACCACAGACAGCTGGTTCCACCCAGATCATGCCTGTCTTCGGCCTGGGAGACCCATTCTTTTGTTTTGAAGTAAACCTACAGGTTTCATGCTCACACTTACTATCTTGTCAGAAGACTGGCCACAAAAAAAAGTAAATAAATAAAATAAAATCATATCCCCTTAGTTAATGGTTCATTTCAAGATTGAGCATGCCACGTCAGAAATATTACAAGTAAAGGCAGTTCCATGGGAGGAAAATGGAGACATTGGAAACATTTATGACAAAAACCACTGGGTAGAGGGCTGGGGAGATGCCCGCAGTAAATGGGTTTCTAGCTCATTATTAGGCAGAGCTAAGGCCATGAGGACACTCATTCATCCGCATTTTACACTCTAGCATTGGGGAAAGAGATGTGCAATGACTGAGGTCTACCCCAACACAATGGGTAAGAAACATTTGTAACTATTGTTCCAACTGTTAATTAACTGTGTCAACAAGATTGTAGAGAAAATGTTTCCAGAGCCTCTTCAAAGGGCAAACACATTTTAAGCACCTCTGAGTACTTCTAGAATACCCAAGGATTTAAACTGACAATGATAAACAATCACTAATTATAGTCATTCCTGACCGGCCCATTCCTAACACGGATCTATAGTAGATAACACTTGTTAGCCTAGTTTCAACCGCAGTGTGTATTTAAGGAAGATTCAGTTCCATTTAATTCAAATCTGCTTTTATCCCATTTCCTATAATGTGTGTCAAGTGATGAGACGGATCATTCTCCAATGCGGTGTCGTTCAGATCGGCGCTTCCCGGGTTAGCCAAAAATGGTAGGACTTCATGCTACTCTAAAACTCGTAACCGCAGAAACACAACTTTATCACGCACTGGACCAAACTCACCTAAGATGTCCCATGACAGGCATCAAAGTATCGAACCATCTTTGCACCCCTGGCACCCAGCACAATGCCCATCACAAAGAAGACCCTGATACGTGTCCACTGGACCATGGAGTTGCAGAAACAACACGGCCTCCATGATGGATTGTTCCAGAAGATGAAAGGAGAGGAATTAGTATCACCAGCTTTTAAAACAGGACCCACTCTCTTTCACTGCACATTTGAGATGAGCAAACACTGAGTTAAGCTTTTCAGGTGTTTCACCTTACTCAAGCCTCAGGACAAGCTCCGAGAAACAGTCTCTCAAGGGACCCATCACACAAACGCAGCCTCAGACAACGGGACTGTGAAGGGTGGGAGGAAAAAGAAAACCCCGGCCCCTTGGGCTCTAGGCCAGCCCCTCTCAACCCCTGGGTGCCTTACCTCCCGTTCAAGTTCTGGGTCTAAGCCCTTCTGACAACTTAAGAAAGTAAAAGATTCCAGAAGGAGCATGCTTATCAAGTATGAGGAAGAGTCTGGACAGGGAATGAAAGCAAAGTGGAAGAAAGCCTGGTGAAAACCTGAAGTTGCACATCTGGACAGAAATCAGCTAGATAATTGAGATTTTACAATATAGGCTTTGGACCTCGCCAAATCAATCAGTAACTGAGCCTCAAGGCAGATGCCTTCAAATCACTTGTCTGGGTAATTCTAGCAAAAACAACAAAACCCAAACAGGATGCAGGGATGTGAATGAAGAACTCAAAGTGGGCATGTCAGGTACCACAGAGCCAATTAAACCACAGAAATGATGGACAGTAAGTCAACAGACAAAGGCAAAGCCATGCAAAGCAATGCACGAGAACTCCAGCTCCACCAGAGAAGACCATCTGAGAGTTTTAGGGGGACATGGACATGGGCATGGACATGGAACGCACCTCGGAAGAGCCAGCGTGCACCTTAGACCATCATTCACCTTGAAAGAGCCTTAAGAGCACATCCATTCATGCTAACTGAAAAGCTAAATATTTTGTATTTCTTAAACAATAAAGAAACTGAAAACATACTCATCTCTTCCTCACACTTGGTAAGAACACTAACAAAATCTATGTCTCAAAAATGTGTAGCTCAGAGAGAGAAGTTTAAAAAAAAATACCAGGAGCCCTCTAACCCAATGTATTCCTGTCCATGTCTCTGTAGGTTGCTCAGCCAATAGGAAGCATCGTATTGCAATGAGTCAGCCCCAAATTCATCTTCCAGACCACCCAGTTGGGAGTTTTATTAGAATCATGTAGAAGAGTTTGTAAAAATAGCCACAGCCAGAATCACCTGCAGAGATGAATTTCCACCAATGCAAGAGGACCCTGCAGGCTTAACTCCTACCTGATGTGGCCCCTTACACCTAACCAAGAGCCAATGATTTATTAGACAAAGATGAGTGGTGAGAATGAAGCCCTTTACTTGAAAATAATTGTCTCTGCCAAAATTAATCCTGCACACAGAGCCTCAAGAAGACTTTTGGACAGGATTCAACACCCTCCCTTTAGCATGTCCAAAAGAAAGAAGGAAGGAAGGAAGGAAGGAAGGAAGGAAAGAAAGAATTGAGGATGCATCCTGGTCCCCAGGAAAGTGATCTTGGTACCTGTGGAAGAGTCACCTGGACAGCTTTTTCAATGAAAAGTCTGAGGTCCCAAACCCGAACACTCTGCTCCCAAAAGTGGGTTTGTGGGGTGAGACCAAGAAACCCACTTTTTGAACAGCTGCTGGGGCTCTTGTGGTTCTAATGAACTCAGTTCCGGTGCCACCTGTTGAGAAATGAGGCCCTGGGACCTTGGCCCAAGGTCGGCCGGCATACAAGCCTTGCTATGGTCCGAATGTTTGGTTCCCCCAAAACTCACACGTTGCAACCCTAACTCCTAGTGTGATGGTTTGGGTGGCTTTCCTGAGAGAGAGACCACGTGATCGGCAGGTGGCTCGGCGCTGCCCTCCATGGCAGGCAGCCATAGAAGGAAGGACCTGTGTGTGTACTGTATCTGCTGGCCCTGATCAAGGGCAACGTGAGGTTCAGAGCCATTCCAGACCGCAAGTTATCAGTCTTCACAGCTTCTGGCAAGAGGTCTTACTGTAATAAGCCACAGCCCTTCTATTAGACACTGACTACTGGTGGGCACCATCAACTTCTGTCACAGCATTGTTAAGGTTAAGGCAGCATTAAAATCTTGCTGTTATGAATGGCAACCCTCAGAGACCTGCCTTTCTGTTGCGTGGACTCCTCTCACAGCTCCCTCCCGAGCACCCACACTGAACCTCTCTTCCCAAGCTCACACTCAGCAGCAGCTCACACTGGGGGCTGGGATGCACTTCCTGCCCCTTGTCCCCTCTCCAGGGATGAGCCCCGCCAGAGCACCTGGACAGGAGTCGGAGAGGCCTCTGCAGACTGAGGTGAGGGCAGATGCCACATGCGACAAGGAGCTGAGTCCAGCCTGTGCACCACTGTCTGCCCAATAACCAGCACACGCTGGAAGGCTCAGTGCATACGGGGCACTAACTAATACAGATCCACGGGGTGAAGAAACGAATGAGTGAGTGAACTAGTACTGACTGGGCCAAGCAAAGAACAAGTACCAAACAGAGGCTGTGAGAAGCCTGGCCCCTGTTGTACACAGGCCCCTAGGATAAGCCTGCAAAAAATGGCTGATGAATCCTAGATGAGGGTTTTCATGGGCAACAGATGATCTGGAGACCCAGTGAAGATCTGCCCCTTGTACAGCTGGACTCGTGGAGGAGCCTGGCTTCACTCCTTCATAGCTGTCTTCAACAGAGCAGGCGCTGCTTGGCGGCCAAGTAGCCGGCCCCAAGACTGGGGAAAGCCGCTGGAAGCCATCTCCATATCGGGACAAGCAACTCAAAGCACCAGCAGGTCCACAGCACTGTTTTTAACTAGAAAGGCAGAAAGGACGAAGATGGTCTGAGGCACTCACTCCCCTGCATTTCCCAAGACCCTGTGAATCTCTTCCGTGGGCCACTCCTGGCCAGAGTGTTCTCCCTGACACAGTTGCAGGTCTCTGCTGAGTCCCTACTCAGGCTGCGTCCAGCCCAGGGGGAGGCCTGAGCAGAAGGAGACCCGAGGGCCCGGCCTCTATAAAGGTACTGTGCTCCCATGTAACCTGCCACTCACTCAGCCTTTTTCCTTCCGCTCGGCTTCCCAGGCTCCCAGCGGCCAGGCTTCCTCTGAAGCTCTTCTCCCCACCCAGCCCAGCATGGCTCCTCCCAGCAACCCAGGCCTCGGGGCTTCTGCGTGAGCACCCTGACCCCCGGCTGAGGCCTGTCTTCTCTCCGGGCAGTGACCCTACCTCTCAGGATGCCTGCCGTGTGTCTGTCGACTTTTTTCTTTCCTCTCTTCTCACCTTTGCTCCATCTTCCCCATCTGTAAATGACATTTCTTGGTGTGTGCAGTAGGCCCGGGACCACAGGTATGTGTTCCATCTGTGCCGGGCCGTGGCCCGTTACACAAGAACGTATTCTTGTGTTACTCATTTCATACATATGTATGAATTTTTCAAAATCAGATTCTGAAACAAAAGTAACTTGTCAGCAGAACAAAGGTGCGCCTCTCAGAGGGCAGCAGCCTTTCTCGAGGCTGGGACTGTCTGACGCAGAGACCACACAGCAGCTCCCTCTGCCCCATCAAGGAACTGAGGGCGCAAAATGTGCTCTCCACGGCTTCACAGCAGGAGATTTGGAAAGTTGGGGACATCTCGGGGATCGCCACACTAGCCCGCGCCCCCGACTCGTGCGCCCCCAACTCTTGACGTTTCACCCTGCACACCCCTCACACAGCCGTCACCCCACGGGTGCTGATGCGGGAGGGTGCGGCAGCGACGGGGCGGGGCAATCCGAACTCTCCCCGCCACCTACTCTCCCACCCGCCCTCGGCCCCCGCCTGCGCCTAGGCACCGGCCCGCCTCCTCCCCTCCCCACGCAAAGGAACCTCGCGACCACTTGGCGCTAAGCGGCTGCCGGCGGGGGCCGGGAAGGTGGGGTTGGCGCGAGCCACCGGACTCTACCTGACTGTGCAGTTGTCTCCTGAGCTAGGGCTGCGCCGCAGCAGCCGCTGGGCTGGGGGCGCAATAGCTAGCTGTTCGCTTCCGGGACGGCTCCGGGCGCTCGCAAGCAAGCAGCCCGGGAGCTGGCGGAGCGCCCCCGGGCTGCTGCTGATGCAGCAGGGGCGGCGGGAACCTACCCCTGCCGAGCCCCTTCCTCCTTGCCCCGGGACCAACGAGCGGCTCCCGGGCACTCCTTCTTCACCTNTACCTGACTGTGCAGTTGTCTCCTGAGCTAGGGCTGCGCCGCAGCAGCCGCTGGGCTGGGGGCGCAATAGCTAGCTGTTCGCTTCCGGGACGGCTCCGGGCGCTCGCAAGCAAGCAGCCCGGGAGCTGGCGGAGCGCCCCCGGGCTGCTGCTGATCCAGCAGGGGCGGCGGGAACCTATCCCTGCCGAGCCCCTTCCTCCTTGCCCCGGGACCAACGAGCGGCTCCCGGGCACTCCTCCTTCACCTGCAGCCCCACCACGCCACCCTCCGCGGGCCGCAGGGGCTCATGCAGCCGCTAAGGTTTGCGCGGGCCACAAGCCTGACGGACCTGACTCCGATCTCCGGGGGGCGCCTCTGACTTTTGCCTAGGTCACCGCACTGGTTTTGTCCTCCCTATCATCTTGCTCCCATCTCGCCCAGATTTGGAGCTTCGCTGAGTCTAGATCACTTTTAGCTCTTGGCAGCAGTAAAGTGTTTGTGGTTTGGTATTTGCTCTTATTTTCCTAGAAGCCCCCCCGCCCCCCCGGCAGCCGGCAGCGCGCGTGGTTGGACAGTCCCCGCGAAGGTCTCCACTGTGTGCGGGCTGGGAGCTCCTTTTCTTCTGCTTGACCCCCTCCTCCCGGTAGCCAGCGACGGAGTGAGTCACCCGGCTGCCCCACCGAGAACCCCCGACTCGCCCGACTCCCTCCTGGGTTTTTCCAAACCAGCTGCACAGCCGCAGGACGAGCGCCTGCACCCAGGGGTGTCGGCTCAGAGGTAGGTCAGGGCTCGGGTCCCAGGGGTCCTTTGCTTGGGAACGCAGGTGTGCTGGAAAATGCGGGGCTTACCTTAGGGTTAGGATTCCCAAGTGGCCCTGGCGTCCCTGAGTGAGTGGTTGGGGCCTGCAGGCCAGGCGCAGGGATCACTGCGCGCCTAGCTCTGGCCTTGGCTCAACCCAGGGAACCAGCGGGGCAGGGGGACAAATATATTTAGGGGGGTCAGCCCAGGTGGGGACGCTGGGATGCAACTCTTGATTGCTTCCTGTTAATGTAATTGCATTGGATTTGCTCAGAAGTAGCATCAATGCCCTCAAATTGAGATTTTCATGGGGGCCTTCGAGGTGCTCTTATGTAGTGTAGTTTCTGAAGGCATCCGATTTTAATTATTTAAAGAGGGTGTCTTGCGGACGAATTAGGGGAAATTGCGCCATCTAGAGGAAATGGTGAGCTGCGAATTCCTTCTAGGCTGTAAAGTTAGGTATTCTTCTCTACAACAGGTGTCTCCTATTTAGGAGACAGGTGGGGAGGCAGGAACAAGACTGCAAGGAAGACTAATTCCCTGGGTTTCTACAGACCCGCTGAGCCCCAGAGTCTGAGCTCAAGGGACAGTATTGCGGGTCGTGGTGAGTGGCACGGTCATGCTGTCACCTCAAGGAGAGCCATCACCTTCTCTATCCGACTTTAAGATCCTCCAGCAGAAATAGAACATAAAATGTTACCTGCTGGTAAGAAGGGGCGCCTGTTCTTCAGGCCTCTGTGGCAGAAATCCGGAAAGTCTGCACACGAACCTTGCTCTTCTCCTGTGCGTTGCACAGATGAGTGATTTTTCAGTTGAATCTTGAGCCCCAATCCCAGGAAACAAAATGAGCTGTGCTCTGAAGAGCAGCTGAAGGAGAACTCAGCAAGGCTCTTACCAATCTGTGCAGGAACTGCGTGTGACAAAATGCCACTTTTGTCACTGGTGTCACACCAGTGACAAAAGTGGCATTTTTACATCTACAAAGAAGAGGTTTGCCACTGTTCCACCACCACAGCTGGTGACAGGCAAGCCCCGTTTGTGAGGGACATGATCTCCTGTTAACAACAACAGGGCAGACTTTGCTGGATGGCAGGCGGAGCGGAGGAAGGCTCTGGGTGGGGCGCCCACACGTCCAGGCATCCCCACGTTCTCTGTGGCTGAATTTTGCTGCCACCTTCCAGGCCGAATGGTGTTAGCAATGAGCTGAGTTCCCTCTGTGTGAAAAGGGGTCCTGGTTCCATTGCAGATTAGTGCTATGTTCTGCTTGTGATGAAGAGCCCCCCTCCATGAGATTCTCACAGCTTCGGTGGTGGTTCTCCTCCTGTCATTCCTTCCCAGGTGTCAGACAGGTGCTTCCTCTCTGGATAGACATGGAGAATGGTGGGTGGCTTGCCTCACACCCCCAAGCTGTCTCTCCCATTTGCAAGTGTTTATTTAGTAACCAGATTTGTGAGAAATGAAAAAAAAAGGTCTTGCAGTAGCCTGGTGTTTTTCCAAGGAGGGCTTCTCTGATCTTTGCTGAGAAACCTGTTTGCCTTCTCTCCTTCCAAGCCTCCTCAAGGCACAATTCACTGCCTCCCTAGTGTGTGTAATAATACAGAATGAGGCATCAGAAGCTCCTTCTTAGTTAGCATGGCTCTCCAAACACCCAGTGAGGGACCAAACACAGGAATTCTTAGATGAGGAGATGCAAAAGAAAATGAATAGATGCTGAGCATCCCTGACAAGGGAATAGGCAGTTTCCTGAGCCACACTCCCAGTGTTTCTGCATGTGCTGGTATTTCCATTTCTCGGAAGAAGAAACTGATGCTCCAATCAGCGAAGTAGTGCTGGCTGGGGTCTGAGGAATCAAAGTGCTGTTTCCTCTACAGCCCTGCTACCAAATGAATGAAACTCAAGCACGTGCTTTTACACTGTGTGGTCCCCAAATGAGGTACAATCACTGATCTCTCCAGAATTCTGCCATCCGGAGAAAGAGAAGATGTATTCCTAAGTGAAACAAGAGCCTAAACAAATGTATTATCAAAAGCCAGTGCAGCCGCACTGGAATCTATTATGTTGGTGAAATGAAAAGGCACCGCTCCTGAAAGATCACTGTTGTAGAACTTGACTTATAATCCCAAAGAGAAGTTCAAGTAACTTTTAAGCATCTGTGGTGTTCCTGTGGCTCTTTAGGAAACGGCCTTGCTTTTCAAACAACATCATTGCTTATTTATTCAACACACTGAACAGAAGTTCAACCTGAAGGAGGGAGGTCCAGGTTTTCCCACCTGTGTGGTATCCAGCCCTATTCAAATGACTGTTCTTTTTACTTATTTTGACCAAACAACAGCGCAGCCTCCGCCTCCTTTTTCTCAGCTACAGAGCTGTGAAGGAGCAATAAACAGGGCAGTGGAAAAAGCTTAGGACCGCCTCGCCCAAGGGTGCATACAAGGTCAGAGTCACCAGCAGACCTGATGAGGTTCCTGATGGCATCCCCTCCCGGGTCCAGCCCTGCTCATCATCCCTCACTGCTGAGTCTGGAGGTCATTTTGCCACCAAACAGGGGATTCATGGAGTTAATATTGTTTGACATCAGTCAGTGCAACTAAAATAGTCTGATACTTAGATTTCAACATACTGATTTCAAAATGCTTCCCTCACGATCCTTTAGCACACCTGGTTTTGGACCGTGGGTGTCTCAAGATCGTACGGTGAGAAAAAAGCCAGATGCCAGCCTCTTCCATGCTATCGGGGTTTCTCTGATGAGATATTTTATGAGAGGATATCCCTGTGCTCCAGGTACCTGATTTGTTCATGAGCGTATGGATTCTGCTGGTTGCCTGACTGACTTTGAACCTCGCAGGGGGTACATTGCCCCTCTGAGTCTGGGCCCAGAGTTAGTGAGGGCAAAGCAAACCCAAGCCAAGATGGTGCCCTGGCCCTCCCTTCCAGGGTCAATGACCAATCTCTAGGGGCAGAAGGCCATCTAGCTTTGAATTTGATGTGTGCCCTAAATAGCCTGTGGCCTGAAGGGACTGGAATAAATTGATGCTATAGATAGGTTCACCTAAACACCTTGTTGCATGGTACTCACCTGTCATTCAAAGGCTTTTAAGTGCAGGGAAGTACTATATGAAAACTTGACCTACATATGCCATTTAGAATGCAAAAGGGAGAAAAGAATTCTGTAAGTATTTAACTTACTAAGTTAACTTAGTAAGTTTGTAGGGAGATGAGGGAGATTATTCAGGGAAACTTGTCTTAAAATGTATGTTTTTTGTTTCTTTCTGGAAAATAGTATAGCTCTAAACACATTCCCATCTCGAATGCATGGTCCATCGTTAGACGTACAAGGCGTAGTATCTGACTAACAACAGCAACAACAAAAGCTCTGGGTGAAGATGAGAAGCAGCGTAGCGGTCTCCTCATTTATGAATGGAGATGTGTGTGCCCATCCCGTAGTTGAGACGACCCTGCAGTTGTGTGGGAGACTTCGCCTAACAGGAGCTCACCAGAACTTGAGTATGACTGATAGTGCACTTGGAACCCACCAGAAGTCAAGTTTATCTAAGAGTCCTTGGGGAATTCAGCATATTTCCCCCCAGTAGACACTGCCCTAATCCAAACAATGGTCCCTATCCATAATATAAAACTAATATGGGCAACTACTCATGAACACTTTCTCTCTGCCAAGCATCTGTACAAAGTGGCTTATTATTATTGTTTTTCACTCATTTAATCCATATGAGCACCCCCTTGTATGATGAGCTAAAGCATGTGCCTGATTTACAGGTCCAGGTCTCTGCTCAGCCTGCATGTTCTCGGCCAGCACACTGCGCTGCCTCTCAGTGTAGACGTGAAGAAACCCCTCAGCCTCCAACACATTTTATAAAGGACACTGTGCAGGTGGAAGGGAAAGTCACATCGACCTGACACGTGTGTTCGTTCTGGATTAGCACTCTTCCCCACCAGCCAGGGATCTTCTTCCCTTCAGCTTCGCATGAGCCATTCTAGACAACTTTGAACTTGAGAAATAACTTGGCTATCTGTTCCTATTGCTAAACGTATCTGGTGTGTGTGCTTGGCACCAAACTGTTCATTAATCCAAATACTCCAGCCTTCTTCTGGTGAAGACACACACAGAGGCTCACTGTCCATTCGCACACTTGCCTTTCGGGGCCTAAATGGTTCCAAGCTGGTTCTTCTCC
Source organism: Sturnira hondurensis (assembly GCF_014824575.4). Lineage (NCBI taxonomy): Eukaryota > Metazoa > Chordata > Mammalia > Chiroptera > Phyllostomidae > Sturnira > Sturnira hondurensis. The sequence goes on from NW_028091156.1 coordinate 12,296,131, forward strand.
CAAGAACTTGGTGGAATGGGGAGAGGTCAACACTAGGCTGTCTGTCCTCCATGACAGGAACCTGGTACATCTCGATATGGGCACCCAAAAGCTGCTTCAGAACAAGAGGTTACTACATGTTTTTTACGGTGTAGTTTCAGATATGTAGAAGCATTGCTGGGGGTTATGACTGAAGAATTCATGTGGAGACTAAAGCACAAGATGTCACTCCTCAAATGACATTCCCCCCTTGTTCAGTGAGGTGCTCCCTTGGCAGATTAAAAAATGCTGCAGAGAAAGCTCCTCAGAGTCAGAGGTGGGTAAGGCCAGTTAGTTACACAGCCAACACCAGTTCACAGGATGCCTGGACACATGGGGTCCCTGGAGCTAGAAGACCACCCTCCAGGCAGCCAGGCCATGATTCTGTGCATTGAGAAGCTGAGTGAGTAGAGAGGACAGGGCGCCCAGGGGCCACAGAGCTGGAGGTAAAGTGACCCCATACCCCACATCTCTTTCTCCACGGCCGTGTCTAGACGTCTGCATCTCAACTCGGGCAGTTAAGCGGTTCAAAATGCTATCACTTTCATCCCTGGCTTTGGAGGCAGAAGGGTTTGCAAGCTTGTAGGCCAGGTAATAGATGTGCTCGGGAGTCTCAGACGAGAGGCTCGAGAGGGAAGTAAGAAGAGGAGACTTCTGTATGTGAAACTCCCGTTCAACACTAGTTTATAATCCCAGTAGGGAAAGATGGGGAAAAGTATCAAAAGAGAAAATGTGGCTGCTCCAAGTTTACTGAGCAACTCCAAGGTCAAGAAGGGGAGGTGTGAAAAGATAGAGGAGGGTGGGGCTTAAATGCAACCCCAGAAACTTTTAGAGCTCACCGGGAGGGCTCCAACCCAGGCTGAGGCTGGGGCAAAGTAAAGGAACCCCTTGCCCTGTCTGGAACCATAGAATGAGCACGTAGATGGAGTAGGGATACCAGAGGCAGAGAGAAGACCAAGTATCCCTGTGGCTGCACAGGAGTTGGTGAGCTGGTGAATTCAGTTCTTACCTGACTGCTTATGCCTTGCCACGATGGAAGGGTTCATAGGACTGTTTCACTGAGAAAGAAAATAAAGTAGGAAATACCCACCAGGGAGGGAGCAGGCAGGGGGTTGCTAACAGTTTTTGGTAAAATGATAGGTAGCTAGATAGCTTGATGGATTGGTTGATTTTATATCTGTCTACCCCAGGAGCTTCTGGAGGGCAGGGACCATGGGTAATTAAAGATGGTAGCGATACCTAGTGGCCCAAATGAGTAACTGTCCTTCTAGGGCAGAGATGAAAGGACTGTCCCTGACTCAATAATGGGCAGGGAGAAAAAGGGGGCCTCAGAGCCCCTCTGGGTCCAATGGAACACGGCTGAGGGACTGACCGTCAGCACAAGCGAACAGCGCTTTGCTGTTGCCAGGACCGGGAGCTCTGAACGTCATCCCTCATCGGAAGAGTCACCTTCTCTTCCCCCATTAAACACACTTCCTCTTCCTCGCTAAGCTGGCTGCCTTGCAGGTGGCATTGCCCCGTGGCCAGGCAGCGTGCCTCCTCCCTACCAGAAGATGATTTTGCATTCAATTCTCATTGTGCTTCCCAATTTACTGTTACACTTTAAAAAGCTGGATATTCAGGGGTTTTTCTTAGTCTTGTGCAGACTAAAACAGAATTGGATATGGTTGAGCAGGTATTTCTGACTGCAGCCAGTCGATAAGCACTGATTAAGCTCTTAGAGTGAGCAAGGCATTGTATCATGCAGAGTGAGCAATAAAGAAAAACGTGACTTCTGGGTTTTTAAAAAGATTTTGTTTTTTAGAGAGGGGAAGGGAGGGAGAAAGAGAGGCAGAGGAACATTAGTGTGTGGTTGCCTCTTGTGTACCCCCTGCTGGCCCACAACCTAGGCACATGCCCTAGACTGGGAATCGAACCAGGGACCCTCTAATTTGCAGGCCAGCGTTCCACCACAGAGCCACACCAGCCAGAGTTGGTTTCTCTTTTTAATGATGTCTGTATGCTGCCTCCTTTAGAAATTGATCACAAGGTTTCTGTAACGACCTGAGTCAGCCTTAACAACTTAAAGCTGTGTGCACATCACAATCATTTCCATATCTAAAATAATCAGGAAGCCTTGTCTCCGTACCAGACCCAGCTGAGTGAGCATTTTTAGAGGGTTGACCTGGTAATCTGTATGATATTTAAGAAAATCATCCTTCAACTGATTGGGCCTTTGGAAATCACTAGTCTGTATTTCACCCAAGTAAAAGTTGATTGAAATGTCTGGATAGAGAAATAACTAAGTCCTGTTAGTTTATCTTTCCATTGTTAATCAGACAACTTTTAGAAATTCAGGAAAATTCTCAGTGCTATAATTTTGTAAAGTGAAAGCTCAGAGAAAAGAAAAATGTAAGTGCATGTCTTTTCTCTAGAGGGGGGGGAAGACTGGGAGGAGGTGGGCAGAGGGGAAAAATGGGGGCAGCTGTAATAGCGCAAACAATAAAAATAAAGTTAAAAGGCCCTGGCTGGTGTAGCTCAGTGGATTGAGCACGGGCCTGCGAACCAGAGGATCGCGGTTCGATTCCCAGTCATGGCACATGCCTGGGTTGCAGGCCAGTTCCCAGTGGGGGACACATGAGAGGCAACCACACATTGATGTTTCTCTCTCTCTCTCCTTCCCTTCCCCTCTCTCTGAAAATAAATAAGTAAAATTTAAAAACACAAATGTAGTTAAAAAATGAAACATCTGCGTTTTGTCTTATGTTGAATTATATAAAATGTACTTGTACTCTGCCATGGTTCATGATTCAGCTTTGCTCACGAGAGCATCTGGCCTATTGGAAAATCAGTTACGGCAGTCATGAAATTCACAGCAAATGAGAGAAATAGTATGAAGTGCCTGCTCTGTACCAGGAATTGTGTGCAAATAACCAAAACGCAGTCTAAGAATCGAGAAAATGGGCTACTACGGCAAGTCAGACTAAGAGACATAATAAGTAGCAGATTTATAAATAGAAACACCAGGGGGATTATCATAATAATCCCTTTGAGTCGATCAAGGCCAAATTTACTTAAATTCTGCGGCGTTGGAGTTAATGCCGCTCATGTTGGTGTTATTTATTTTATATGTTTAATATTAATCACAATGAACTTCTAAGATCTTCTTATGTTACATACATTCAGCAGGCTATTGACTAGTTTCTAATGCTCAGGGTGGCCAGTTTACTAACTTTTAAGGCAGTTACAAGAATATAGAGGGAGGAATAGTAAAGGAATTGGAAGAGTATGCCAGGTTCCTGACCCAGGACAACTGACCCAGAAGCAAAAATTAAATTATTCCTTTGGCAGAGAATAAGGTGTGGGGCAGGGGAAGAGAAAGAAGGGCTATAATTGAGGGTTTTGGTAGGAGTCAGGTGTGTGAGAAAATGAGGGAAGTCTTTAAAGGAAGGTAGAAAAAAAACGGTATTTGAAATCCATAGTGGCATGGTATACTGATGTTCTAAAATCTTGAAAGAGATGGTTTTCCTTAAAGTAGATGGATGTGGGTGAGGGGCGGGCACAGACAGGGAGAAGGAGGGATCGGAAAGGGGTCAGATCAATATATAGTATTGTGTTTGAAGGTAGGTTTTACTTTTTTCCTCTTCAGTACCAATCAAAGGACAGTTCTGAAATTTCAGTGGAGAACAATTGAAAAGTTAGACAACCTTTCCTATATTTCTAAAGAGTAAATTACTGTATGGTTAGATTTTTCAATATAGTAGCCCAAACTCCTGAAAATTCCCACGTAATACGGTAATAAGTACATCTAAAGGAAACTTTTACCTCTGGATATAATAAAAATATTTTTGTAATGATTGTATATATATTTTTAAAAAAAAACCTCTACAATTTATTCAATTGTCCTAAAATTTAGTAGCAATTCATTTAGTACCAGTTTATATGGTAGATGTGTCTTTGTCTTTGTACTATAATCTTGTTCCAGACTTTCTTTTTTAAAAAAATAATTTTTATTTAATTTAATTCTTGTTCAAATACAGCTTTCTGTCTTATATTCCCAACCCTGCCTGCCCCCCACCCCATGCTCCCCGCCTCCCTCCCATTTCCACCCCCCCACCCTTAGTTATTGTCCGTGTGTCCTTTATACTTGTTCATGTGAGATTGTATATATCTCGTAAGGCATCTAAATAGCTTAGTGGTAACACTCTGCCTGCTGATTACTTACCTTTCAAAACAATTAAGGAGGATTGCATTGACAAGAAGGATATTTCATCAGTTATGACAAATGTTCATGCCCCAAGTTCTGTTTTCGGTGAGGTTTCCTTATTTTTTGGCTCATCATGATTTCAGTAATAAAAAGAGGCTTTTGAATTCTTACTCCTTTTCCTCTTTACCCTGGAAACCTACTTACACTGAAAGATCTAAGTTTATTCTCTATGATCCAGAGGTTTCTGAGTCCCATCTGGAAAGGAGGAGCTCATTTGTGCAAACATTTGCTACTGAAATTTGGATTTACAAATAGACTGCTTAACTTGGGCAGTGCATTATGAAGAACAGGTTGGCTTTGAGAGAAGGAACTTATTACTCACCAGAGGAGCATCATAGAAACAGAAAAGATCGTTCTTCAAAGAGGACTGGGGACGTAGAAGAAAATTGAAAAACAAATTTTGGCTGCTTTTTTATTCTTTAAAGCCTGAACTATAAAAAATATGTGTGTGCATATGTATGTAATTGTCCATCCACACGAGATCTTATCCTACAAAGAGGGCAAATTAATGTGCAGAGATACATACCATACAAAAGGTTAAAATAAATTACTTGGTCCCTGGCTGGTGTAGCTCAGTGGATTGAGTGTGGGCCTGCGAACTACACAATCGCGGTTCGATTCCTAGTCAGGGCACATGCCTGGGTTGCAGGCCGGTTCCCAGCAGGGGACTCACGAGAGGCAACCATACATTGATATCTCTCTCCTTCTCTCCTTCCCTTCCTCTCTAAAAGATAAATAAATAAAATTTTTTAAAAATACACTTTATTAAATAAATAAAAATAAGTAAAAATAAATAAATTACTTGGGCAGTCTGGGCCAGAGGCCTCCTTGTACAAGAATATACAATAGAGTCATGCTCTGGAACAGTTGCTAAGAGGAGGGTGTGAATTTGGTTCTAAACTTTCTAAGCCATCGGAGAAAAGAGAAACGGCATCCACTTACCAGAATTATGGTGCCCACAACATCCAGGCAGGTTTGTTCTCCCAACACGGCTCAGCCTTTCCTGCCCTGAGCCCTGAGGCAGAGACTTCTCTCTCCGCTCTTTGTGAGAAGGACCCGGTGTGATCTAGGAATGATGCCATCATCTCTGGATGCCTGTCATTACCATGATGACAGCTGCTGCTTAGTTGCGCATCACGATGTTCCTCAATGTAGGTCCAACAAAGCCAAAGCACCAACACAGTTCAGTGAGTCCCATTCACGGAAATTCAGTGAAAGCAGTTCAGTGACTTACCACAATAAGGCAGTCCAATCAGGCAGCTTCGGAACAGAGCAATATGACACAAGAGACAAACAAGTATTAAATTGGTTTTCACATATATTGAATGATTCCTTAAGGAATGAAATGAGAAGAATCATGTTACAACAGGAACTCTACGGAGGAAGAACTTAAGGAAAAGAATCGTTCATTCTGCACAACACTATAGGTTTCTTTTAGTCCTCCTGGTCCTGGGAAAGGTGGCAACGCCCCTGAGAAGGTGGTTTGTGAGGCCAGTCTCCGTAACGGAGAGCCACCTGTGGGCTCTGAACTCCAAGACACAACATTTTCCTTTTTTTTTATGTGTTACTAAGATTTGCTCATCGATTTGGCGGCTAATAATCTGGATCTTTAAAGTGATGACTGGTAGGCATATAGAGTTTTTGCGAATCCTTCAAGAGGCTCCAGAGAGGCTGGGGGTTCCGGAGGCCTTGGTTCTGGGGTTGTCTCTGCTGTTGAAGTAAACTTGTCATTAGCAATCCACATGGTGTCTCACTCCTTCGATTTCACAGCCTTCACTCATGGCCAGTGCAGTGTACATGGGCCTGTCCTTGAAGGACAAATGATATTTTTTTGTGTGGTTTTTTTTTTCCATTAGAATGCAATGGTGATCAGACAAAAATATGAGACAGGTCAGATCTTACTGGGCAGCTATACCACGCTGTGCTCCCAAGAGCCAGGGCGCTGAACCTCTTCCTCGTTATTAGCCCATTTAATCCTCCTACAACCATATAAACCAGGCACAGCTCAAATCCCACAATGTGGGCTGCTGAAAGCCGGTTAGGTGGCTATCATTTGGGACTATTATAAATCATAAGGCTGTGGGCATTCTTTTACATGTCTTTTTGAATACATGTACACACGTTTCTGTTAGGTGTACAGACCCAGGGAATTGCTTTCATGCAATACGCATTTGTGCCATGTTAATGGGTAAGACCAGATGGCTTTCCAAAGTGGTTGAACCAACTTCCATGTCTACCAGGAGCACATGAGGCCTGCAGCTCCACACCTTTGCCAGCACCTGGTATTGTTGGTCCGTTAAATTCTAGCCATTCCGGGGTTAGCGTAGAGGCATCAAATGTGGTTTTGATGAGCATTGTGCTAATTACTCGGGAGACTGAACACGTTTTCATACAGGCACTCGCTGTTTGGACGTCCTCTCTAGTGCAGTATCACTTCATGGCCTGTGTCTCCTTTGCCATGATGTAATTTCTTATTGATTTGTTAGAGATCTTCACATATTCTGGATACAAACCCCTTTTTTGTTGTTATATGGGATACAAATCTCTGCCACTCTGTGGCTTGTTGTATCACTTTCTTAATAGCATCTTTGGTGAACAAGCATTGTAAATTTTCATACAGTTCGATTTGCCAATGTTTCCCTTGGTGTCAGTGCTTTTTGTACCCTATTTAGGAATTTTTCCTGTGTCCCCAGCTCATTAAGACAGTCTTCTTTTATTCTAAAATTGCTTTATGTTTTCCCTTTCATTCTTAGAATTACAATCACATGATATTTCTTTTTTAAATTTTTTAATTTTTTTATTTAATTCTTGTTCAAGTACAGTTTTCTGTCTTATATTCCAAGCCCTGCCTGGCCCCCCTCACAGTGCTCCTCACCTCCCTCCCATTTCCGCCCCCCACCTTAGTTATTGTCCATGTGTCCTTTATACTTGTTCATGTGAGTCCATCCCCTTTTCCCCTATGATTCTCTCCCCTCGCCCCTCTGGACCCTGTCAGCCTGTTCCGTATTTGAGTGTCATTGGTCATATTTTGCTTGCTTGTTTGTTTTGTTGTTTAGATTCCTGTTAATTTCTATGTAGTGTGAGGTGGAAGTCATTTTTACACATATTTTTCAGTATAGATATCTAATTCCCCCAGGGTCACTTATTGAAAAGATAATTCTGTGCATACTCTGTGAAGTGCTGATAATGTCCAAATGAAACACCCAGATATGTGAGGATTGCGCTCTGTTTTCTTCATTCCACTGCCCTGGCCTATTCTCAGGCCCATACCACTCAGTCCTAACTACTGCAGTTTTTTAGTAGGTCTTGGTACATAGTCAAGCAGTTCTATACTCTTTTACCATTCTTCAAGAGGATCCTTGTTATTCTTGGCCTTTTTTATATTCTTAAATAAAGTTTTGAATCCATTTGTCAACTTAAGTTATTTTAAATCTGGAGATTTTGATTGAGGGCATTTATTTAAAGGTCAATGTCTTCAACTTTGATATGCATAAAACGAGATGAATTGATGGACTCATGGATGGATATGTGATAAAGCAATCAAATAACATGTTAATTGTAGAATCTAGGTGGTAGGTATATAGGTCATCATTACAGAGTTCTTTCAAATTCTCTGAAGGTTCCAATTTTTTCCAATAGTAAAATGATGGAAGAAAAAGAAGTCTAATGAGGAAATCAGTAAAACATTTTGGAGAACATTGAAAGAATCTCTGTATAAAGGCAAAGGTGTATTTATATTCATGGTTTTGAAGACTTAACTTTATAAAGATGTAAATTTTCTCTAGGTTGTTTTTAAAAAACCCACCAAAATACCAAGTGGCTTAAGTCACTAATGACTTTATTTGCTCATGATTTTGCAGTGGGTGATTTGGGCTGCGCTCTGGTTGGCACTTCCGGTCCTACCTGTTGTCACCGCAGTGAGTGGCTGGATAGTCTAAGATGCCCTGTGTCACATGCCTGGTGTTTAATGCTGCCCATTGCAGGACCTCTCTGTTCGGGCTCTTGACCCCAAAGAAGCTCGCCAAGAATTCTTTTTTTTTTTAATTTTTTTTTAGATTTTATTTATTTATTTATTTATTTATCTTTAGAGGGGAAGGAGAGAGGGAAAGAAACATCAATGTATGGTTGCCCTTCGTGCATCCCCTGCTGGGAGTTGGCCTGCAGGGAACCAGCCTGCAACCNTCTTGGTACATAGTCAAGCAGTTCTATACTCTTTTACCATTCTTCAAGAGGATCCTTGTTATTCCTGGCCTTTTTTATATTCTTAAATAAAGTTTTGAATCCATTTGTCAACTTAAATTATTTTAAATCTGGAGATTTTGATTGAGGGCATTTATTTAAAGGTCAATGTCTTCAACTTTGATATGCATAAAACGATATGAATTGATGTCCTCATGGATGGATATGTGATAAAGCAATCAAATAACATGTTAATTGTAGAATCTAGGTGGTAGGTATATAGGCCATCATTACAGAGTTCTTTCAAATTCTCTGAAGGTTCCAATTTTTTCCAATAGTAAAATGATGGAAGAAAAAGAAGTCTAATGAGGAAATCAGTAAAACATTTTGGAGAACATTGAAAGAATCTCTGTATAAAGGCAAAGGTTTATTTATATTCATGGGTTTGAAGACTTAACTTTATAAAGATGTAAATTTTCTCTAGGTTGTTTTTAAAAAAAACACCAAAATACCAAGTGGCTTAACTCACTAATGACTTTATTTGCTCATGATTTTGCGGTGGGTGATTTGGGCTGGGCTCTGGTTGGCACTTCTGGTCCTACCTGTTGTCACTGCAGTGAGTGGCTGGATAGTCTAAGATGCCCCGTGTCACATGCCTGGTGTTTAATGCTGCCCATTGCAGGACCTCTCTGTTCGGGCCCTTGTCCCCAAAGAATCCCCAAAGAAGCTCGCCAAGAATTCTTTTTTATTTTTTTTATTTTTTTAGATTTTATTTATTTATTTATTTATTTATTTATCTTTAGAGGGGAAGGAAAGAGGGAGAGAAACATCAATGTATGGTTGCCCTTCGTGCATCCCCTGCTGGGAGTTGGCCTGCAGGGAACCAGCCTGCAACCCAGGCATGTGCCATGACTGGGAATCGAACTGTGATCCTCTGGTTCGCAGGCTCATGCTCAATCCACTGAGCTACGCCAGCCAGGGCAGAAGCTCGCCAAGAATTCTTGATGGTCTCAAGGCTTTAAGAGGATAAGGACATTGTCCTTTTTGATTCTAGAATTTCCATTTGGTTCTTATTCCACAATTTCTAGCTCTCTGCTGAAATTCTAAATGTTGTGTTTTATCTTCACCAGTAGAGCAAGCACAGTTGTTTTTAAATCTACACTTGTTTGAAAGTCCAGTGCCTGAAGCCCCTGGGTATTTTTCTATTACCTTCTTTTTTGTGTGTCAATTCTTCTCTCCTTTCTCCCCGTGTACTCAATCATTTCTTACAGTGGGTCAGACATATATCTGGAACACTAAAGACGTATCATTTAAGGCCTAAATGATGCCATCTTCCTCCACAGTATTTTATCCTTGCTTCTGCAGGCTCCTGAGGCTCTAGCAATTTCAGAAATTGAAAGAATTAGGAGTGAATTACAGTCCACAGTTGAAGATCCGTCTACTTTGGTGTCAGCCATATTTCTAGGATGTGGTTCTTCGGAGCCTGGACGGGAAGTGAGAGGAGCCTACCCCTTGATGAGGCCTGGATTCCACCCCCTACCTGCTTAGCCCTAATTATCACCTCAGCTTCTTAGCTTCTTCAGCACCCCTTCTGAAATCCGCCCCTTCTCTTGCAGGAGGAAATGGGCTTCAAAAATTGGGCTCACCTACTTGAGCCTCAGGCCTCCCCCAGAATCCAGCACATCCTTGGTTCACCATCTTGATTGTGCTCAGTTACCTTCATAGGGATGTTTTCTGTGTATTATCTGTCTGTCCAAGTTGTCCTCAGTGGGAGTGACTGGTCCAATGTACCTAGACTACTATTACCTGAAACAGACGCCAGTGCTCTCTATTTTAGCAAACATTTTTACACGACATCAAATATCATGTAATAAAATATTCTTCATTTATTTGTCAAGTCCAGCCTTTTCTTAAATGATTTCTTTAACCAGTCTGTCATCTGACAAGTGACAGAAAAGACAAAATTTTCTACATACTTTGTGAATCCTAACAAATTATAATTACATAATTAGTTATACTGCCATTCTTACCAGTAAACTGACTGATATAAAAATCTCTTATTACATAGTGGACAAAAATACTGAAAAAAATTTTAATCCTTAAATATCAAGAAATTGTATATTTCTGTTAAAAGATGTTTGAGAGAGTTGCTCAGTCAAAAAGGGCACTGAGAGATACTTGAGAATCTCAAATGCCATACTTTTTAAATATATTTTATTGATTATGTCATTACAGTTCTCCCATTCCCCCTTCATTCCCCTCCACCCTGCATACCCCCTCCCCCACCATTCCCTGACTTTAGTTTATGTCCATATTAAAGAGATTGCCTACACAGGAAGATATTTAACATCATCTTGTTTTAGAAAATCTACGCCTAGGGGTGAAATTATCTTCTGTTACAACTGAGATTAAAAGGGAGGAAAGAGAATCATTTTCATAAACTCCTTGGAAATTTTTTTTTTACTTTTAGAATTTTTTAAAAATCTTCTAGAGCAAAATAGGTAGAGGAGGTCAAAAGGTACAAACCTCAGTTAGGACGTAAGTGAGTCATGGATGTAATATACAGCAAGGTGACTGGAGCTAATAATACTGTGTCACGTGTCTGAAAGTTGCTCAGCAAATAGATCTTGAAAGTCTTCATTGCAAGAAAAAATTTGGAATTATCTGGTAATGGGTGGTAACTAGACTTACGGTGGTGATCATCTCTCTGTATATATTAATATCAAATCATTATGTTTTACACCTGAAAGTAACCTAATTTTATGTGTCAATTATTACTCAATTTAAAAAAAGAATCTATGACTTACTTAGGTATTGATAGTGCTAATTTTCCATAACTACACTGTGATGTTCTAAAGTCTCTTCTTTCACTTGAGTAAATTATACAAATTATTTTTTAAAAGTTTAAAAACCCTTAATGTTCATTATTTTCTTTTGGAACTTCAGTTTCTTGTGTAATTAAAATACTTGAAAAAAAAAGTTAAAAGAAAACTAGTAGGGGAAATCACATTCAATATGATTCCATGCCTAGAAATAAACTGAAGTGTGTAAATAAAGTTTATACGAGTAAAAATTTCTTTAGCTCTCCAAAGTTGTTGGGATTTTAAGAACTATAGAATCCTTTCCAGAATGGAAAGGCAGGATTAAATTCAGGGCCCACAGTTTTTGTTTGTTTGTTTGTTTTAACCAAGTGGCTGGTGCTTTGGTGAAAGTAGACTCATGTTTGCCATGGGGATGCTTTTATTACTCAGAGCTCTGTGTCATTTCCCAAAAAGTCCTAGCCTGTCAGCAGGTTTTAATTCTGGTACTTTCCTCATGCCTTTGACTTATTTAAAATCTCATTTATTATTGATCAAACTAGATGCTTTTATTTTTTGCAGGAGTTCCCATTGGCAAAATAAATTATTTGGTCAAAATACCAAAGTGAATTAATAAAAGCATTAGTAAGCAAACAACCCTAGGAAGTTCAGATAATCATTCAAGTTCTATTTATGTGAAGTTACTTCTAGACTAAATGTAAATAACTTCTGACTTTCTCTAAGGAACTCTGAACATTCCCTTCCATTTGCCACTTCTCTAAATAAAGAAAATAAATAGCTAGAAGCTTGACTGGCACATTTTTCTTCGTAATAATAATTCTTTTGTATGCTACATAGCATGACATACAAGTAATTTGCCTCTTAATGCATAATTTTGATAATTCTAGTTATGAATTAGGGTGACCAATGGGGAAGGGGGAAAGCTAATTGCTGATGGCCATATTGTTTGGATCCACTGATACTATCAATTTTCTTTGTGTCCTTGGTTATGTTGCTGTCAGTAAACAAGAAGCATCGCCTAGTCCTTAAGTAGATTTCAATGTATGGAAGAGGTTGGCCACCTGGCCCCTTGCTGCTTGCTGCTTGCTTGGTGTTCAGAGCTGAGACCTCCTGAACTTCCAGGGCAATCATCGAGTAGCTGGCCTGTTACTGGGAGGGGGGACAGTGTCTGGTGGACCCTTGCTTTCACCCTGAAATAGAGACCGGGGTATCATTGAGACCTGGCCATTTCACGCGCAGCTCAGGCCACGGCAGCCAGTTCTGATTTTTTCTCTCTTATTTGGGGATGCCTGGGAAGAAGGCGGAAGCCAGATTTATTTGTGGGATGAGATTTTTTTTGAGACTTTTCCTCCGCTGTGCCTGTGAAATAAAGGACATATCAGCAATTAGTCAGCCTTACAAGACAAACACCATTTTCTAGAGTCATGTGGCACTGCTAATTTTTACAAAAATTGAGTCCTCCTAGAAAGAAAGTAGATTGATTTACTTAACTATCCTCTTAATAAATAAAAAGTAATAAATCAAAGAGAATAGATGCCTGCTTTTGAACTTGGCTCAGAGAAATTTCTCCCTTCAACATTCATGTGAACTCTGGATCTGTGGCCAGTTTCTCGGTGCCTGCATGGAGCAGAGCACATAGTGACCTTTTCAGGGATTCTATAAATGTTTGTTTCACAAAATTGGAATCGGAACACTAGGCTTTCTGAGGCAATTTTATGTCAGCCTTCCTGGGAGTGCTCTTTACAAAATTAGGCATTTAATGTGCATTTATTGATTTGGCTTCATCCACTGTTTCCCCACTCACAGCTGTTTGGGTTTATACACACAGTCCGCATAGACTGGCAGTGATGTGTCCGTCTACACCAGCCTCCAGACTTAACCTGCCATCTTGCTACGTGCACAGTTTTCTGAAAGGGACCTGATTTTATTTTGGAAACTAATTTAGTCCTGTGGCTACACTGAACTCTTTTCTTCATTTAACCAGAAAGGGGATTTTTAATCATGATTTTTGTGGCTCCTTTTTTGTAAGTAAATGGAGACATTTAATCCCTTTGACTTTTTCTGTGTGGTTTAATGACCTATCAGAACAATTAAGAGAAAAGAAAGCACCTATTAAAATAACAGATACGTTAAAAATTCCTCAATGTCTGGACAAATAATTTGTCATATTTAATGATCTCTGATGAAATTCATCATCATAGAGTCAATTTCTGGCTGAGTAAACATTATTCATTACATAGATTAACCACAGATCATTTTTAATTCTATTTTTGCTTTCCCTCTGGTAATTAAGATATATTTGACCACTTTCCCCCCGCCCCCATCCCTTAGTTTGTACTTTTAAATAAGAATATTCAACTGAGTAAATCAGAGGATGTAACTGACTTTATTATTAAATGGTTCATGAACCAGGCAGTACCCCATCTAGTAAACAGAAAGGTGTTCCGGGGAACCATATAAAAGGGAGGTTTTCGCAATGAGATACCACTTAACACCAGTCAGATTGGCTATCATAAACAAAGAAACAAACAACAAGTGCTGGAGAGGTTGTGGGGAAAAGGGGACTCTAGTTCACTGTTGGTGGGATTGCAGACTGGTACAACCACTATGGAAAACAGTATGGAATTTTCTAAGAAAACTAAAAATGAACGTACCTTTTGACCCAGCAATTCCACTCTTGGGAGTATATCCTAAGAACCCTGAAACACCAATCCAAAAGAACCTATGCACCCCGATGTTCATAGCAGCACAATTTACGATAGCCAAGAGTTGGAAGCAGCCTAGATGCCCATCGGTAAATGACTGGATCAAAAAACTATGGTACATTTACACAATGGAATTCTATGCTGCAGAAAGGAAGAAGGAACTACTACCCTTTGCAACATCATGGATGGAACTGGAAAGCATTATGCTGAGCGAAATAAGCCAGGCGGTGAAAGACAAATATCATATGATCTCACCATTAACAGGAATCTAAACAAACCAAACAAGCAAGCAAAATACAACCAATGACACTCAAATATGGAACGGGCTGTCAGGGCCCACAGGGGAGAGGGGAGAGAATCATAGGGGAAAAGGGAATGGACTCACATGAACAAGTATAAAAGACACATGGACAATAACTAAGGGTGGGGGGTGGAAAGGGGAGGGAGGCGGGGAGCATGGGGTGGGGGGCGGGCAGGGTTGGGATTATAAGACAGAAACCTGTACTTGAACAAGAATTAAATAAAAATTATATTTAAAAAAAAAAAAAAAAAGGGAGGTTTTTAGAGGCAGAAGGAGGGTGGGGCAAGAAGGGTAAAAGATCGAATTACTTCAGGCAAAGTCACTTCCCTTTAGGGGAAGGCAGGGAGTTGTAGCACTAGTATTGATCCTGCAATCCCAAACTGATTAGTTTAAATCAGTTAACAAGTCCTGGGAAGGACTGAGCCTGCAGTTAGGTTAGGCAGTGAGTCTTGGTGGGGCTTTAGCATAAGTGACTCCATATTGGGTCTGTTGTTTCTTTTGCACAGTACTTAGAAAACGTAAAGTACATTTAATCCCAGATGAACTAAGAAAACATAAATATGGGGCATAAAAATACATGAATTATAAAACCCCAAATACTCTTTTGCTTGCTTGTTTTGGACAATTTATATCACTGTGTTTTATCCATTACTTAACAAATTAAAAGTAAATGATACTATGTTGATAAAAATACTCTTCTGTGGCCAACATTTCTTATTCAAATGATTGGTAGAATTGATGATGAACAGGATTCATTCATATTCTCATTAAGGGCATAAACTAACAAAATTATGGTCACGTTTTGGATATTAATTAAATAAAGCAGCTTTTTGTTGTTGCTGTGGTTGCATTTGTTATCTGTTATCCATTTTGGTGCAGGCAGTAACAATCCAAACACAAGTGGGGTACACCATGGAATTCGAAACGCTAACTTACTCTTTCCTGTTGAACGTGACTTCCCTTTTTCTTGCCTGGAAATCCATCCGGAGCCTCCTTTAGCGCCTCCGAACCAATGAGCGGAAGGAATCTTAGACTAGTCGGGCTTTGCACCTGTTAGCCGTAAACAACGAGAAAGACACACTGAAGGGATTGCTTCTGTGACGTGAGTGCAGTGGGGGATGCGGAGTGAGAAACTCCAGCTGCTTTAAAACACACCGGCGCCGCTTTTCACAGGTGCCCGCTATGAACCACACGGTTCAGGCAGAGGCAAGGCCATGAACGATGTGTAGGCAGGTGAAAAGCATTCCGATTTTGTCCTGTAGGTAAGGAAGAGCCAGGGTGACGTTCACAACGGCTTCCTGCAGTGTTGTTCATGTGGAATGCCAGAGGCAAGTGATCGAGGCCGTGGGCACACAAGACCCAAGACTTCTCTCGGGGCACGGGAGGGCCCAGGACGGGGCGGGGGGCCAGTCGCACATGCGTGTTTATGGAAGCATCAGTGAGCTAGGTTTTGCAGTTTTCTCCCACCTGCCTCGCGTAGACCAGGGCTGGGAATGAGATGTCCGGTTCCCTATTGTTCTGTAACCACACTAGTCCTAGAAATGGTCGACTCACCCTGTATATAGGCAGAGAACCAAAAACAATCCCGGCCTCTCTGTTTTCAGTCATAAAACCTTCCAAGGTGTGTTTTCGATTCTGCAAAACAGGAGTGAATGTTTAGCGAAAGGGAACATTCCGTAAGTGACCAATTCCCTGGTTCGAATTCAGACTCTGTCACTTACTAGTTGCATGACCTCAGGCAAGTTTTTGCCCTGTTCAGTATCTGTCAGATCAAATAAGATAATATGTATAGTAAGATGCTACTTAAATGTAAGATTTACTGTCATTGTATTATTACCGGTAATATGTCAGAAAGAAAGCAGGAATTTGAATAAAGAAATAATACATAATGGATAATGAAGAGGAATGGGAAAACAAGATGGCTGGTAAAAATCAGAGATTTCTAAGTGGAAGGTATTTAACTCAACATTAGCATTAAACCTTTGTTATTTTACCAAACAATTGAGAAAATGAAAGTGTGGTAAGAAGAGGATAAACCTTTGTGATCTTTGGAGACATTTAATTGTTTTAAGAGCTTTAAAACCTTCCTACAAATTTCTCCAAATTTATTTGTTTCAGCCAAATGACTTTGTAAAAAATATTATCTTCGGTGAGCAGAATAATGGTAACCAACGACGTCTGTGCCCTCTTCCCCTGACTCCCAACTTGGGAATGAATATATTCCTTCACCTGGCAAAACGGACTTTGCAGATGTGATTAAGGTTAAGAACTTCAAGATGGATTCTCCAGGGGGGCCCAGTCTCAACACAGGATACCATAAAAGCAGAGAACCTTTCCTGAGAACCTTGCCAAGCATTAAAAACATTTAAAAACACCCTGGCTGGCATAGCTCAGTGGATTGAGCACAGGCCTGCGAACCAGAGGATCCCAGTTCGATTCCCAGTCAGGGCACATGCCTGGGTTGCAGGCCAGTTCCCTGCAGGCCAACTCCCAGCAGGGGACGCATGAAAGGCAACCATACATTGATGTCTCTCTCCCTCTCTCCTTTCCCTCTAAAGATAAATAAATAAATAAAATTTAAAAAAAAACATTTAAAAACAAAAAAAAAATCCTCACAAGCATCTCATACTTGAACCTGCCCCCAAACCAAACTCTCCATCTTTTTCTTTTTCTTTTCAATTTTCTTCTGTATAAGGTTTCAGGTACACAGCCGAGTGCTTGGACAATCATTTACACCATTGTTGTCTTCAGACCTGCTTTTCCTCATGTGCATTCTGTCACGGTGACTTCAGTAATGTTTATTTATTTACTTTTAGTTTAATTAATTTATTTTTAGAGGGACCCCAGAAGGCTGGCCAGAGAGATGCATCATTTTTGGCTTTGAAAGTGAAGGAAGGGGGCCTCACACTAAGAAATGTGATAGTCTGCCCTAGCACCCCCCGAAAAGGAGCACAGCCCTGGCAATGCCTGAATTTCAGTCCAGGGGAACCCAGGTCGGACTTTTGACCCACAGAAGAGTGAAATAATTCACTCGTGCTGTTCAGACCACTTAGTGTGTAGGAAATTGCAATAGCAGCCACAGAAAATGAATACACTGTCCATATCTACATTCAGGAAAAGTGTTGGTGTGTGTTTGTGCTTTTAAAAGTTACCTTGGAGGAAGAAAGAGACTTGAAAAACTTAAAATCACTTTCCACTTCAAAGGCCTTGGGAGGCGTCCGTTTGAAAAGCAAAGACATCGAGCTCATTTTCTGCCATCTGCATGTGAAGCGATAAGAAAAACAGTGAGGTACCTACCCACGCCCTGTATTCTCTCCCTACTAAACAAAACTCATTCTATTCTTTTTTCTCTGGGTCCCCGAATTATTTGGCTCCTGTGGCCCTCCTAATGATGTTACCTGGGCACTTCAGTCAATTTCCCCAGATTTCTCTCCTGGTAAATGAGAGATGTCTACAAGGCCTAAATTTTTCATGTAGTTAAATTCATGAATAGCCATTGAAAAAATACTGTCTGGTAAGGGTGAGGGCACAAAACCAATGCTTGCTATTTCTGTGACTCAGGGAAGCTTCTGCTGATGTTAAAACTTACTTATGCATATTTAAAAGCCATAACCAAGCAATAAAAACCTTTAAAAACAAAAATATCCCCACAAGCATCTCATATTTGAACCTGCCCAAAACCAAATTACCCATCTTTTTCTTTTTCTTTTCAATTTTCTTCTGTATGAAGTTTCAGGTACACAGCTGAGTGGTTAGACAATCATTTACACTATTGTTGTCTTCAGACCTGCTTTTCCTCATGTGCATTCTGTCACAGTGATTTCAGTAATGTTTATTTATTTATTTTTTAGTTCAATTAATTTTTAGAGAGAGAGGAAGGGAGGGAGGAGAGAGAAATACTGATGTGCGAGAGATACATTGATCAGTTCCCTCTCGAGAATGCACCCCTTACTAGGGACCTGGCCTGCAACCCAGGCATGTGCCCTGCCTGGGAATCGAACCTGTGACCTTTTGGGTTGCAGGCTGGTGCTCAGTCCACTGAGCCACACCAGTCAGGGCTGATTTCAGGAATGTTTAAGATCTTTATGTTGGCCCATAAAAAAAGCTCATTGTGCTTTAGTCTCTATAGACTTTCCTTGCTTTATCTTCTACCATGTCCTCCTGACTCACTCACTGTTTTGGGCCTTCGCTTGGGCCATTGCCTCTTCGGGCGTCTTTGTTTGAGTAAGACTTGTTACCTCTGTGATTACCTTAAGAATTAATGTTTTTCGGCTGTACTGTTATGCTGGATTACAGATTTTTGTGCCTCCTTCCATTGGATTACAAAATTATTGAAAAGTTTTGAGATTTTCCACCTTTGAATTCTCCATGTCCAGCTCAGTGTTACAATATCATATTAGTTCAGTTCTTGTCTGCTCCATAAAGGAAACCATAAAGTGGTCTTACCTTTGCTGGTCAAATACCAGAGGATATATATATTTTTGTTTATTGTCTGTTAACTTGCTTTCTTCTTTTATTTCTACGGGATACTCATTAACATCACAAGGCAAGATTATGTCGCTCGTCTGGGACAGATCAAAGGCCCTTCGTTGTCCAAAATACCCACAGTAATGACCACTGAGAGCATGCCAGAGCCTGAGGAAAGGCAAAGGTAGGAGGAATGAAATCCCTGGAATTCTGTTAATAATCAGATTTTTATTCGTCCATCAGGGATTTTAAACTTGAGTCTAGGACTCTCCCTATTAACTATATTGAGCTAATCATAACACATACATTTTTTTTTTCAGAATTCTGATCTACAACAATTTGGGGACATGTCCATTTGAATCCATACTGATATCCACTCATTAAAGCCAGAAAATAAGGAACCAATGTTCCCCCCAATAACACTCTTCATTTAAGCTAATCAGAACTCACAATGACCGACAGTGTATTAGTTAAATTAGGTCAAGGATGGGTCTGTATCTCAGCTGCCTACCTTCTGTATCAGCATCAACAGAACAGATGCCCACTGATGCTTTTACCAAAATGCTCTCAGCCTCCACCCACAATCCCTATTGTGGAAACACCATGCTGATTTTTACAAATGAGTTATGAAATGGGATGGCAAAAGAACTAGTTCTTCAACCATACACACTATTTTCATCATCAGTTCACTCCATAAGGTCCCTCTCAATAGTCCACATTGTTTAGAGCAGTGATTTTCGATTACTGTGATGCAAGAATTTTTAAAACATGCACTATCTGATTATTTAGTCAGGGGCATTGATCTCTTTTCCCTTGGATTGTCAAAAAAAATAACAGCTAATGCAACAATAGCCACCTGGTATAAATAAATCAAAATTGTGCCTATTTTTTGTCAGGTTGGCAAATAGGGTTTTTTGGTGTGCCGCAGAATGCAGAAATTAGTTTACATGTACCATGAGATGAAAAAGGTTGAAAACCACCGCTTTAAAGTATACAGGATGTCCTTAGCAGGAGCAGGTGCACTACGTCTAATGAAAAGGTCAAATAGCCTTTGGAAGACCTTCCTCCTATGTCGACTTCAACCTCAGAGCAGCAAATAGTAGGAACAATCACTGTCTGCACTTGGCAATGACCCAAGAAAAGGATGAGCTACATGAACTAGCAGGGGATCCCACCAAGTCCAAGCAGTAGCCCAGGTTCAAGCAGAAGGCACTGCAGAAGAAGTGGGAGAGGTATCCAGTCAGGACTCCTCACACCTGACAGTGTTCTGAGAACAGAAATGACATACACCCCTTAAACATTCGATTTCCCCCACACCGCATTAATGTCAAGGCCCTATCAGAGCCATTACCAAGGTGAAATGCACCAGCCCTTTCAACACAGGATTCAGAGGGATGAGGGACAGACTTAAGATGTCTCTAAACTGTTGCTGTGCAGGCAAGGATGGAAGTAACTTTTGGTCTCCTTGTTTGGTGGCATTGGCTCTTTCATGTAGGACTCTCCCAGGGGACGGATCCTACCACTCAGCCTGGTGTGCTGGGCCTCAGCTATGGAACGTCAGTTCCTTTTCCCCTGTGTCCCAGGGCTAGGCCTTATTATGCTTTTTCCCATTATAAAATTATAATCTTTTTGACAAACAAATCCGGAGTGTTAGAACTGCTTACTCCTTCAGAAAGTGGCCGCTCGCCTTAGCAAAAGGGTGTGGCTTGGTTCTGAAGGGCAGTTTATTCTGAGGTAGCTCCTAATAGAGCTTCGTTTTTATAACTGACTATCTTGGAAGATCTTCACTTGCAGGAATCCTAAAAGTAGTCTCTCCATGTAAAAGGATAACTGGTTTGAGCAAGGGATGCTCGTAACAACAGAGATGTGCACGCATGTGATGTATGTGCGTGCACGTGTGTGTATTACAATCCACAATTAATACTTCTCTTTTTAAAAAATCGTATTTATTTGTAGACAGAGGGGAAGGACGGGTGAAAGAAAGGGAGAGAAATATCAATGTGTGGTTGCCTCTTGAGCACCCCATACTGGGGACTTGGCCCACAGCCCAGGCATGTGCCCTGACTGAGAACTGAACTGGCAACCCTTTGGTTCACAGGCTGGCGCTCAATCTACTAGGCCCCACCAGCCAGGCTCCAATTAATACTTCTGATCACAGGCAGCTGAAAATAAGCTGGAGCAGGCACCCAAGGGACAAAGTTGTAAAAAGCACCTCTAATAATGTAATGCCATGTTTTGAATTTTCCCTCATTCTTACAGAGGAAGCAGCTCTGTTTGTCCCCAAATAGGACCTGACTCCACAGTTTGACCTTGAACTCAACATTTCTTAAACTTCTCCTTCATCCTTTCACATTCTAAACATTTTCCCCTTTTAGTGACTCCTCTCTCAATGAATGGCTAGATGTATATGCCGGGAATCATTCTTGACATCCATCACTGACCTTCTCTTTCAGTTAAAGTTCACATCAGGATTTCACAGTCCAGATAGTTCTCCAATCCTAAATATTTATCTCTGGTGCTGCTGCCTCTCCCCCAGCATAAGCCAAGCTCCTCACCACAGACATCTAACTGGCCTCTGCTCTCCCAGCTTGGCTGTGCTGAAATCCATTCCGCACACATTTTTTGTGAAGTTCTTTATTTTTAACAGCATTATATAAAATTCAGGTGTACAACGTTATAGTTCAATGTCTGACCCATTCAGTTAGTTACCTTTTTGTTTTGTTGGTAGTTTTCTTTATTGTACAGAAGATTTTAAATTTATTTTTAATTTTATTTTTATTGAATAAATTGGGGTGACATCAGTTAATTATATAGGTTTTAGGTGTACAATTTTATAATACATCATCTATAGATTGTATTGTGCAGATTAGTATAGGCCTATTTATTTTCCCTTAACTTGAAGTCAAGGGAAATAGTGGTAATAGTTGTAAATTCTTTAATTTATTTTAATCTCTCTAGTATACTTCGAAGCCTCTCTACCTCTTTTGATATAACCTAATTGTATTCCCATAAGAGGATAATTCATTACCATAATTTTAAGACATGACATTTGTTTTGAGTTTATATTACTATATTTGTGTTTTTAGCATTTTGCATATGTATATTTAGCATTATGTAGGCAATTAAGAATAAGTAGGCTTTGTGCATCGTGGTGACTATAGTTAATAATGTTATGTTGCATATTTGTTTTTCTAACTTTTCATTTTTCTATTTTTTAAATATAGTTTATTGATTATGCTATTACAGTTGTCTCATTCCCCCCACTTTATTCCCATCCGCCCTGCACATCCCCTTCCACCTGCATTCTCCCACTCCTTAGTTCATGTCCATGGGCGTACATACAAGTTCTTTGGCATCTACATTTCCCACACTATTTTTAACCTCTTCCTGTCTATTTTGTGCCTACCACTTATGCTACTTATTCCCTGTACCTTTCCCCCTATTCAGCCCCTCTTCCTCCCCTCTGATAACCTCCATGTGATCTCCATTTCTGTGATTCTGTTCCTGCTCTAGTTGTTTGCTTAGTTTGTTTTTGTTTTGGGGTTTCTTTTAGGTTTAGTTATTGATAGTTGTAAGTTTGTTGTCATTTTACTGTTCATATTTTTAATCTTCTTTTTCTTAGATAAGTCCCTTTAACATTTCATATAATAAGGGCTTGATGATGATAAACTCCTTCAATTTGACTTTATCTGGGAAGCACTTTATCTGCCCTTCTATTCTAAATGATAGCTTTGCTGGATAGCGTCATCTTGGATGTAGGTCCTTGCCTTTCATGACTTTGAATACTTCTCTCCAGCTCCTTCTTGCCTGCAAGGTTTCCTTTGGGAAATCAGCTGATATTCTCATGGAAACTCAGTAACTGTCACCTTTTCTCTTTCAGCTTTTAAAATTCTCTCCTTATCTTTAAATCATGGGTGATGTAATTATGATGTGCCTTGGTGTGTGCTGCCTTGGGTCCAACTTCTTTGGGACTTTTTGAGCTTCCTGAACTTCCTAGAAGTAAGTCTATTTCCTTTGCCAGATTGGGGAAGATCTCCATCATTATTTTTTCAAATAAGTTTTCAATTTTTTACTCTTCTTACTCTCCTTCTGGCACCCCTATGATTGGGATGTTGGAATGCTTAAAGTTGTCCAGGAGCTTCCTAAGCCTCTCCTCATTTTTTTTCTAATTCTTCTTTCTTCATTATGTTCCAGCTGAATGTTTATTTCTTCCTCCTTCTTTAAATTGTTGTTTTGAGTCCTGGTTTCCTTCCTTTCACTGTTAATTCCTTGTACATTTTTCTTTAATTCACTTTTCATAGACTTCACTTATTCCTCTATTCTGCAACCATACTCAACCATTTTTGTGAGCATCCTGATTACCAGTGTTTTGAACTGTGCCTCTGACAGGTTGGCTTCTTATCATTGTTTATTTGTATTTTTTCTGGAGCTTTGATCTGTTCTTTCCTTTGGGCCTTTTTTACTTTTTCTGGCAGTTCTGGTTATTTTTTTGTTTTTAAATTTGTTGTTATCCTTCTTTTGGTTGTGTAAAAAGGCACAGTGTGTCTATCTACATCTCTGTCTTGGCTGGAAATCCTATACTGCATATTCAAAAGTTGCTAAGAGACTAGGTCTTCAAAGTCCTCATGACGAGAAATAACTGTATGGTGATAGATGTCTTCTAGACCTGATATTAACTACCATTTCACAGCATAGACAAATATCAAATCATTATGTGTACACCCATAATTAACATTATCTGTAAATTACACCTTAATGAAAAGAGAAAACTGACCCTGAAGGGATGCTCTCCAGAGAACGTAATTGACCACAGTCCTAAGGAAAGCCACCCCTGTTCGCTCCAGTTGCAGCAAGCACTGTGCTAACCCCTCTGAATCAGGGGCAGCAGCCATGAAAAAAAAGAGTAGGCTTTGCAAAATCCACCACGTCATCATCAAAACAATTCGCTCACTTCCACTTTTCTCACTATTACTTTTCCTTCCCTATGACTTTAATGGTGGCTGATACTGTCATTAGCTTCCCTGGGCTTGGGCTCATCTCTCTGAGCTATCCACCATGCAGAATCCTCTGAAGCAAGTCTGCAAAGACACTTATTGAATGCATTTAGTCCACCATTTAGCATAGATGAGCATGGCCTCTCACTTCCTTGGACACGGAAAAGAATTCCAGGTCAATGGCCATCTTCTCAAAGCCGTTTTGTGCTCCCTTGATTTTTTTATTTCAGTCAATTAGTCAAGATTGCATTTAGGGCATGTACTTACACTGTAGCTCAATCGCTTTTCCTCTCAGACTCAAAACCCTGAGTGCACACCGTGGAAGTTCCTACCTTACGGAGCCATCGATGGAGGCAGTGAGCACCACTTGTCTGTCTTCTACATAGATTACCTGAATAATCTCTAAAGAGTGAGCACGCCAGGCAAGCAGCTGCTTGAATTTCTAGAGGGCAAAAATCATATATTATGGAATCAGCATATGCTGATCAAAATTCAATCTTCATCAAAACTATTAATCATTAAAGAGCTCACCTTATGAGTGAATGATATGGGGATAAGTGGAAGGTGGTGATGCCCCCACACCAAATAGCTCTCTCTTGCTTTAAGGTACCCAAAACTCTACTTTTATTTTATTATTATGTTTTTATCCTCACCTGAGGAAATGTTTTCATTGCTTGTAGAGAGAGAGGAAGGGGCAGAGAGAGAAACATCAATTGGTTGCCTTCCTCACATGCCCAGACCAGGGACTGTATGTGCCAGAACCAGGGATCAACCTGCAACCTAGTTATGTGCCCTGACTGGAATCGAACCCACAACCTATTGGTTATGAGATGACACACCAACCAACTGAGCCACACAAGTCAGGGTCCCCAAATTCCATATTTAGATATCTTTTAATCTACACGGTTGCCTGGAAGGAAAAGTACCTTCTGCCTTTAGCACTTTATTTAATTGAGGATTAGCAATTCATTTAGCTGAAAATTACTGGATAACCAGATGAGAGAATAGAATAGCCTTAGGATAAAGGTTGTGGGGGAACCCAGAGTGGGTATAATCAGGAGCTGGAGGAAGCAAAGTTGGAAGATGGAGACTAAAGAAGAGATTGGCAAGAAAAGACTTTTAGTATTTTCAAATTTCATCCAGATATAGCCCTGCCTATTTTGTTCTTTTTCTCCTTTTCTTAGGGGGTGCTGGGGGGTGGGTTATATATAATAACTACATACCACAAGGAAGTAACAAAAGAAATGGGCCCAGCACATTCTCTTTCAAAGACAATATGATGCTTGATTGGTACATTCCTTCAGGATACAGCTCAAGTTGAGAGCTGTGTGAACTAGAGTCAACCGAGGTGTTTGCTCTGCAGTCACATTTTCAGAGAGTATGTTCCTTCTGTCATTGATGGGCACAGACTAAGGCCTTACTTCTTCCTGGGCCCTCTACTTAGGAGTATTTGTGTAGAATTCTGGCATTGTAGGGGTCTCCTATGAGGCTTCTATTCATTCAAATGTTAAGAAAGGTTGGGCACAATTCCTCTGGAATTACTAGGCCTTTTGATTTAATTCCCTGTGGTTCTCCTTAGAGATCCAGGGTGACATCTGTCTGCAAGCTGTTTAGCAACCTCTGGTCATCCAGGGGCCCCTTCCCTGCCTTGATGGGGTTTTTTTTTAAGATTTTATTTATTTATGTATCTTTAGAGGGAAAGGAGAGAGGGAGAGAAACATCAATGTATGGTTGCCTTTTGTGCGTCCCCTGCTGGGAGTTGGCCTGTAGGGAACCGGCCTGCAACCCAGGCATGTGCCCTGACTGGGAATCGAACCACGATCCTCTGGTTTGCAGGCCTGTGTTCAATCCACTGAGCTACACCAGCCAGGGGATTTTTTAAGGCCAGTGTTTCTCTAATATGAGCCACGTCTATAGTAAGATATACGTTTTACTTCAAGACACAGGAAACGCATACCTGTATATGCATCTGAAATGAGTTTCAGTGTCTTTCACAAAAGGATACTTAACCTTATTATGTATAATGCACACAGACGCTGTCTATCCTATTCTATTGCATTTAATTCCACTTTATTCTTTTCTGTGTTTATGAAACTACTACTGCTTGCCACTCATTAACTTGATTTTATAACCCCCCGGTGGATTACAATTCATAATTGGAAAGACACTGCTCTAAGACTTACTTGTATGCATGTTCATACAACACATGCGTGGCCTTCTCTCTGTGGGCAGGCTTTCACCCTCTCTCTCTCTTAGACTATCTGTGCCCCATGGAGCATCTTTGCAACAGTGCTGGTGCAGGGGAGCCAGACTAACCTCTGATTGGCAGACTTACATACTAACTCTCCATTACAGTTATAATTTAGAACTGAGTGTGGCTTAGTGTATGGCATGGATTCGTCTTGGTAACAATGAAGCATCTTATAACCAGATTCTGTGGCATATTTATAAACAGGCAGTCATGTAAAAATTGGAAAATCGCATTGTTCACAGACAGAGAAGATTGAAATGAGGTTGAATGGGGAAAACTAATAAGTTATTAAAATAGATTCTCTCCTTTTAAATTGGTGGAAATGCTTGAAGACCAATTGCACTATCCTTCTAATTCAATATCAGCATATCACTTTGTTTGTTTGAAATATTTTGTAGGAATTTTGAAGGGTCTTGGTCCGTTTGTAGAAAACCCTTTAGCAAAAACCATATTTTCCTGTGAACACGAATAACCGAATATTGATCATCATCACAAGCAGGAGAAAACAATTAAGTAATCTTCTGCCTATGCGTGGTTCGGGACTATGATTATTTTGTCCGGCTCATAGCACGCCTTGTTCACAGGACATCTGTCGCTGTTGCTGAATGAAATGTTGTTGCTTCACAAGCCGAAGCTTGTTCTTTTCCATTCAATAGCAGTATGAGCTACGCGTATACATGGAAAGAGCACTGGGTTAGAGAACTAAAGCCCTGGCTCTGACCCTGGTTCATCGGGAACTGCCCCTGTCATCCTGGGAAAGCCACTCTCTGGTTTCTCCTCTGCAGAGTGAAGATAATCCCACGAAAGCTAAACACCTGGACTTCATAAAGACTACCGTGGATTCTTGGAAACAACCACAAAGCCCTCCACAGATGGAATGAAATAATATTTGAAACAATAGCCATTCTAAAATGCTCTGCAAGGAATCCAATTCTAATCTATGCTGCCATATGTGTATACCTATAATTCAAAAATGAAGCATTATTATTTAAGCTAAAGTTTAGCTTTTGGATTTGAAATAGTAGCTTAAAGGAAAATAAACCTATGCAAAAACAGTGCTTCCTTGTTGTACTCTTTAATTAGAGTTGAGTGAATCTTTATAACATATGTATATGTTTGTATATCCACCTATACACAAGAAGTACATCTTTAAGCCCTGGCTGGTGTAGCTTAGTGGATTGAGTGCGGGCCCGCGAACCAGACGATCGAGGTTTGATTCCCAGTCAGGGCACATGTCTAGGTTGCAGGCCAGTTCCTGGCAGGGGCCAGTTCCCGGCAGGGGATGCACGAGAAGCAACCATACATTGATGTTNTAATCTATGCTGCCATATGTGTATACCTATAATTCAAAAATGAAGCATTATTATTTAAGCTAAAGTTTAGCTTTTGGATTTGAAATAGTAGCTTAAAGGAAAATAAACCTATGCAAAAACAGTGCTTCCTTGTTGTACTCTTTAATTAGAGTTGAGTGATTCTTTATAACATATGTATATATTTGTATATCCACCTATACACAAGAAGTGCATATTTAAGCCCTGGCTGGTGTAGCTTAGTGGATTGAGCGCAGGCCCGCGAACCAGATGATCGAGGTTCGATTCCCAGTCAGGGCACATGTCTGGGTTGCAGGCCAGTTCCCGGCAGGGGCCAGTTCCCAGCAGGGGATGCACGAGAAGCAACCATACATTGATGTTTCTCTTCCTCTCTCCTTCCCTTCCCCTCTAAAGATAAATAAATAAAATATTTTTTTAAAACAGAAGTGCATAGTTATATGGTTATAAAATAAGGAGGTGTTGACATTTACATTATATTAACATTAAAAATAGAATATGTGTTTTAATTATAAGAAGGATTGAGACTAGATATGAGAAAGTTTCTTGAAAATAATAATAGTTGAACACAAGGTTCGGCTTGCAAGAAAAGGTTATCCAGTTTTCTCCTGTGAAGGTACAGAAGATAAAAAAAACTGACTGTGGAGGACTAGATGGTCTATGCATTTTTTGAAGTTCTGGGTTTCCGCATAGATTTGCACAAATATCTCAAAACGGGAAGTAGGTGTGGTGACCAGAGGCTGGCTCACTCACTCACTCATCCCTCTTCTCACAGGGAGACCAGTGTTGCCTGTCATACAGCTTTAGTGATGGTGTATATGACTTCAGTCATGAATATGTCACATGTATATGACATGTGACTAGAGACTAGGAGGTCTTGTTCTGTGTTTCTCTCTTTTGTTGTGATGTCTAGCACAGAGAAGTGCTCAATAAATACGTGCAGATTCACTAATTAAACCACAATGAAAGTTCTTACCTTTTCTTCATGAGGTGGATCCAGGAAGGAACCAATACTGCAAAGGATAACGTGTCCTTCTGTAAAAAATTCAAACATTGTAACATTACGTTGGGCATTCTGTTGTCTAAATGAACACTTCCCAGACTGCCAAGATATTGTGATTCAAGCATTTATAAGAGTAATCAATGTGGAATCTGAGACATCAGAGATGAAAGAAGAAATTTCCTGTTGACTTTTATATGTAGTGATTCTTTGTTGTCCCTGACTAAATAAGTCATAATGAGGTTGCCTTATACACTCAAAGTCAAAGTTCTTCAAGACATCAGGATAGATGAAGTGGAAATGAGTACTCCATGACCAAATGGAGCCCAGACTGTTAGGGATAATTATCCTACAACTCACATGATAGTCATGACAACTAGACTTTAAAGAGCAACAATGACTACACCTAGGCATATCGTATTCCAACTGCAAAGTCAAAGATGAAGTCTTGAAAGAAGCTGGTGGGGGGGGGGAATGTTATTTAAATAGAAGCAAAGATAAGAATTACGTCTGACATATTCAAAGAAACCGTGCATGCAAGAAGAGAATGGAGTGACATATTTAAAGTGTCAGGCCAAAAACTAACCACATCAACCTAGAATTCTGTATCTTTAGAAATTACCTTTCAGAAGTGGAGAAATAAAGACTTTATTAAATAGTAATCAAGATAATTAGTGGCAAGAACACCTACCTTGCAAGTAATATTTTTCAAAGTGCTTGAGAAAGAAGGAAAATGACAGATGAGAAAGCCAGATTGACATAAACAAAGAACATAAGAGAAGAAATGAGTAAAGATAAAATAAAAATAGTTTATTTAAATTAATAACAGCTACAAGGTTTTTTATTATGATGATTTATGAATACCTGAAATGAATCACAGTAGTGATATATGGGATGGGGGGGAGAAATTAGGAATACTTTGTTATTATGATGTATTTAACTACCTGTGAAGTGGTACAGTGTTATTTGAAAGTAGAAATGAATCTGATGTACATATTCATAGCAAACTCTGGGAAAACCACTAATTTCTTTTTTAAAAATGTATAATTAATATGCTAAGAATAGAGAGAAAATAGAATCATATCAGATAGTCACTTAAAACCACAAAAGGCAGAAAATGGGTGAAAGACAAAAATAGAAACAAAAAGCCCCAGGTCAACAAATAGAAAATAGTAAAGAATATGGTAGATATTGATTCAACTATGTCAATAATCTCTTCAGAGTATAGATAAACGAATTAAAAGACAGAGACTGTTAGAAAAAATTAAAAACCAGTACTTAACTGTATATTGTCTATAAGAAATCCATTTTAAATATAAAGAAATATATGGACTAAAAGTAAAGTGATAAAGATTTACATGCTAACACTAATCAAAAGAAGGCAGGAGTAGGTATATTAATTTCAAACAGAGAAGATTTCAGAGCAAGGAAAATTATCAGGGATAAAGGGGGGCCTTACTGATGTTACAGAGGTCAGTTCTCTAAGAAGTCATAACAATCCTCAATATATATGTGCCTAAAATCAATGCCTGAGGTAAAAACCAAAAGACCGTAAGTAGAAATAGATGAATCTACTTTTATAGTTGGAGACTTCAATCCCCTCCATCAGAAATGGACAGATCTGGCAGGAAGAAAATCAGCAAGGACAAAGTTGAATTCAGCAACTCCACCAATTAACTGGATATAATGGACATCTATACACGACTTCATCCAACAAGAGGAGAAAACACATCTTTTCCAGCTTTCCTGGAACATTCCCCAAGATAAGCCACATTCTGGGCCATAAGTCAAACAGTAGCAAATTTCAAAGAATAGCAATCAAACTGTATGCCCTCAATGTATAAAATTTATCATAGGTTGAAGAAGTCTCAACAGAAATTTTAAATATTTTGAACTAAATGAAAATGAAAATACAATTTTGGTGGGAAGCAATGAAGGCAGTGCTTATAGAAAAATTTATAGCATTGGGTGTGTATCAAAGAAGAAAGATCTTAAACTAATCCTCTAACGACTTCCGCCAAGATGGAGGCATAGGTGGAAACACTGTGCCTTCTCCCACGACCAAGTTTGAATACAACAAAGGTTTGGAGAAACAAAGAC
This sequence comes from Sturnira hondurensis, assembly GCF_014824575.4. Taxonomy (NCBI): domain Eukaryota; kingdom Metazoa; phylum Chordata; class Mammalia; order Chiroptera; family Phyllostomidae; genus Sturnira; species Sturnira hondurensis. Next base: position 12,326,539 of record NW_028091156.1, read on the forward strand.
ACAACCAAAGAACAAAAAATTGAATTATACGGAAGTCCGACTACATCTAACCGTTCAACGGGGACGGTAAGAGGGGCGGAGCCAGCAGCGAGCAGGGTCGGGCAGGACAGGGCCCCCGACCCAGGTGCACAGGCAGACGAGAACCAGCTGTGGTGCAGGGCAGACCGCGGGCGCATATTCGTGCACAGTGAGACAGACCACGCAGGCCCCAGGGGGCAAGGGCTGATGGGGGTGGCACACTCGCATGCAGTGGGACAAAACGCGTGGGCCCAGTGACGGCAGCAACTGCGGCACCGGTGAGGGCCGTGGCGGCAGGCGGCGGACAGGATGCCATAGTCCCTCTTTGACCCCACCCCCACATACAGCATCACAACCCAGCGACTTAGTTGCCCTGCAATACCAGTGAGAGCCATTGTCGCTCTTTGACCCCACCCCCACATACAGCGTCACAACCCAGCGACTTTGTTGCCCTGTTCTAGTGAACATTTTAGGGCTCTGATCCTGCTATGGAACAGGCACGAACAACCCGAAAGATGGCACAAGAAGAACTCAAAGTCCAAGAGCCAATAACTCTCAGCAACCAAGAAATTGCCAGCCTCTCAGAAGCACAATTCAGGACACTATTTATCAGGATGCTCACAGAACTGGTAGATTATAGTCACAAATTAGAGGAACATATGAAGGCTAAACTAATTGAAATGAAGGGAGATGCACAGGAAACCAATAGTGATGGAAAGGAAACTGGGACTCAAATCAATGGAATGGACCAGAAGGAAGAACAAAACATCCCACCAGAAAGGAATGAAGAAATGAGAATTCAAAAAAATGAGGAGAGGCTTAGGAACCTCCAGGACATCTTTAAACGTTCCAACATCCGGATTATAGGGGTACCAGAAGGGGGAAAGAAACAGCCACGAGTGGAAAACGTATTTGAACAAATAATAAAGGAGAACTTCCCCAGTCTGGCAAAGGAAATAGACTTCCAGGAAATCCAGGAAGCTCAGAGAGTGCCAAAGAAGTTGGACCCAAGAAGGAACACACCAAGGCACATCATAATTACATTAGCCAAGACCAAAATGAAGGAGAGAATCCTAGAAGCAGCAAGGGATAAGGGGACAGTCACCTACAAAGGAGTACCCATCAGACTGTCAGCGGATTTCTCAAAAGAGACCTTCCAGGCAAGAAGGGGCTGGAAAGAAGTATTCCAAGTCATGAAATCCAAAGACCTACAGCCAAGATTGCTTTATCCAGCAAAGCTTTCATTTAGAATGGAAGGACAGATAAAGTGCTTCTCAGATAAGGTCAAGTTCAAGGAGTTCATCATCACCAAGCCCTTATTATATGAAATGCTAAAGGGACTTATATAAGAAAAAGAAGATGAAAAATATGAACAGTGAAAGGACAGCAAACACACAGCTATTAACAACCACACCTAAAACAAAAGCAAACCAAGAGGACAGCTAGATCAGGAGTGGAACCATAGAAATGAAGAACACATGGAGGGTTAGAAACAGGGGGGTGGGAGGGGGAGAAGGGGGGAGAAGGCACAGAAAATAGCATAGACGGTAGGTAGAAAATAGATAGGGGGGAGGGTGAGAATAGTGGGGGAAATATAGAATCCAAAGAACTTGAGACACATGGTTATAAACTAAGGGGGGCAGAATGGTGGGGGAGGGAGGGTGTGGGTGGAAGGGATTGAAGGGGGGGAATAGAACAACTGTAATGGTATAATCAATAAAATATATTTAAAAAAAAAACTAATCCTCTAAGCTTGTACTTTGGAAAACTAGAAAAGGAAGACCAAATTAAATTTAAAGTAAACAAAAGAAAAGAAATAATGAAAATCAGAGTAGAAATCAATGAACAAAAAGTAGAAAATTGATAGATAAAATCAATGAACCAAAAGTTGAATCTTTGAAAAGACCCATCTTGTATTTTTTTAAAAGACTTATAACATAGCAGGTAAAGTTGATATAAAAAAGTGGAAGCTGTTTTAACAAAGAAACAACATTTTCCTGATCTCAGATTTCTCAACTATTCTGCTACAACCAGAAATGGTGTTACATAAATTACAGAGACTGACAGATAAATAAACATAAGATGTCACGAATATCAGAGTAGAAAAGGGTTGGTGGTGGGCAATAAAACCAGGTAAAATCAAGGCAACCTTAAACAAATGCTGTAAATGTACTAATAATATTGAATGCAAATGCAAACAATTATTTCCTGTAACTTCCAGAAGACTTAAATAATTGTTGGTACAAAATGGTTTGTTGTGACTTTCATAAAAAACTTTTGAAATGAAAAAAACTTCCTAAAAGAGAAGATATAAAATTTAAATATTAATGTCAGAGCCCTGTCTGAATGCAAACCTCCAGATCACATTAGCAAAAAAGTGAGGGGGGGGTGCAGAAAAAAGAGAAAGGCAAAGTGGACTAAGCTTTCTGTTTAACTGCACAGATGCTATTTCCGTCTAAATTCTAAAAAATTGGCTACTTTTTTTAGGAAAAATTTAAAGATAAACACCAGTAGAATTAAAATCTGTAGTTATGGATTCATGTACATTCACTGACACATAATTTATAAATGCATGGGAGAGAAGAAATGGGGGAAATTTACAATTAATTCAAATAACAGAAGAAAGGAAATAGAAAGGAAGCATCAAAGAAAAGAATAGTATACATGAAAGAATTAAGACCAATTAGATTAGTTATAATAATAAGTATAAAATAAAGTTCTTTTTTGTTGTTGTTGTTCCATTGATTTGTGCATTCATTGGTTCATTCTTACATGTGCCCTGACTGGGGATTGAACCCCCACCCTTGGCATATCGGGGCCACACTCTAACCAACTGAGCTACCCAGCCAGGGCTAAAATAAAGTTCTTTGAAAACAGCAATTCTTTTCCTCTCTGTTCATGCCACTACTCCCTTTAACAACAAAGAATAACACAACACAACTCTTTCAAGATCAAAGATGAAAACTTTACATTCTTCTCAATATGTAAGATAAGGGTAGTCATACACCCAACCTAAAGATGGAAGAAAGAGAATGTCTTGCTGTAAGGAAAGAGCTAGGAAGAAAATAGGTTCTTTTTGTAGGAGCAGAGGGTAGGCTGGGGAAAAAAAGCAATGACCATCAACTAAGAGTTTGGGAATTAAAAGGTAAGCATGTGAAAGATATGCATCAGCATTAAAACAAAATAAATGTACAGAGTTAAATATTAGTAACTGTAATAAACATTACCAAGTTGAATCTAGAAAATAGAAAATAAAAAAGGAGGATAGATTTACTTTTCACATCATTCATTGTTCTATTTGCTCTGCAAGCTAGTCACGGCCTTCTCAACACTCTCTCACGTTTGAATAACCCTCTCATTCTCTCGTATCAACATACATCACCCAATTTCCTATAGTCCTCATTATATCCTGTGGGTTAAGACACCCTTGGCCAACTACGTGAGGGTAATGCCTTACCGACGTTGCTAGTCAGTAGAAGCCTGGTGCAGGAATCGGTACACAGTGACGTCAGAGAAATGGCAGAATGTCTGGTCAGAGGGAGCACGTCTTTCAGCAGCCTTCCCTGCATAAAGTAGATCAACAAAATCTGTAAAATACTCATACAAGCTATTGCAGTTGAGTTCCTCTGTCTAACAAATCATCTGGACTACTGAAACGTGATCCTATTTGTAATGAAGTCATTTGAAACTATCCATAGGAACTCACTATTTTGAAATTAAGTATTCACAAAGGTGTAGACACCTATTAATGATAAGCATCTACACTCTATTATAGGTCATTTCTACATTTGGGGGTTGTTTCTTGTATTTCTCATGACCCCTCCATAAAACTCTGACCAGTTATACGTTTTTTAAACATTTTTTTCAGGTTACACTTAACCTAAGTGTATCTCACTTGGGTTAAACAGGAACGTTGGATTTGCTTTTTTAGAAATACCTAGTTTTGAATGTTGGCACAAGATTACAGACTGTAAGAGGTTCAAAGCATGTCAACATCGGAAAGAATTTCCACATTCATTGCCTTGCCTAGAGAATAAACCTCCAAACTTGGGAAGACAGAATTTGAATCTGCCACTTGTTTCTGAGATTTGCTTGGATATAATCATTTTTCCTCCTAAGTCTCTCACTCACTTATTTCTCTATCAGAAAAAAAGGCAGTGCCCCAATACTAGGATGACCTCAGGCAAAGTTGTTGGTAGACTAGTTTGTATTTTCACACCAAGAGTTTCCCCTAATAAGCTGGGATGCACGGCCTTGGAGGCTTTATCCAGCAGGGCGAGCCTGCCCTGTATGGCTGGATTCTGCTATATGCCACACCCAATGGTAGCTGTTTTTCAGTGCTTCCCTCTTGAGAGGAGCCTTACAAGGGGTACCCTCGCTCTTGCCTCTCTAACTAACTTCCCTGTCACTGTGACCCACCTGCTCAGCATCCTCCCTTCCATAAGCTCCTGCCAGCCAGCTCAGACTCTGCCTACCTGGCCATTTGTTACAAAAGCTGCTAGTACATGGAAGTTATATTTTCCACTGTAAAATGTCTAAGGATACCAAATACAGTGTAATAACTGCTAATAGCCTATAAACTATCGGATAACTAATAGTTTGTAAATTTATGGATAATCAACATTTCAGTATTCTTCTTTTACAGTAATATAACACTAAATTAAATACGCAATAAAATATTCAGCAGCATGTACTCCTAGCTCAATCTAAAGAAAAGAAAGATGCAAAATAGTTAACTCTGCAGTGTTGACAAGTTGATCTCTTGAGTTGCAAAACTGGCCTGCTTTAAAGTCTGAGTGGCATTTCCAGTGAGCAGTCTGCAGAACCAGCAGTTTGGCTAGAAGGTTAAAAACACTCTAAAACTGGATGCTACATGGAACCATAGAAGGCTAAGGTTCACTTAATGACCCTCCTTTTCTTCTCCACCCTCTGCTATTCCAGGAAAACGATGGGCGTCCTCACCTCCATCGTCCACAGGCGCAGGTGCCCATCCTGGTGAGCAGTGACCAGGAGTGGCGGCTTAGACTCCATGACACCAGCACCCCCAGGATGTCTTTTGTCCGCTGGCTTTTGCTCTCCCACAGTGACATCTGTTTGCTCACCTGTTGGAAAATGACTGAGCTACCATGGTGTTTGGAGTACTCAGAATTTCAAATTCTATAGCCTGCGAAAGAGGAGGCTGGCAGGAAACACCAAAAAAGACACATTCTTTCCTTAGAATTTTTTTTTCTTTTTTCACCCCCAAGAAGTTCAGTCAGGGCAGAGAACAGCAGAAGCATTAACAAGTGGAATCCTGTTCCCCCAGAAAAGACCTAAAGGGCTAATTTGGGATCCTATTGAAAGCCTCTTTATGATACATAACAGCTGAAACCACATAAACACTCAGTTTAAGTCTTATGTATCTAGTGTAAGATTCAGAAAAATGGCAGGAGGTTAAGAGGCTCAGCAATATTTTGGATTTTTTAAAATCTAGAATTAGTATTTAAAAAGGTATCATCATGATGAAAATGCTACCCCCTAGGAGCTGAACCCTAAATCTCCCCAACATTCAGTCACGGGAAGAGTATACACCTTCATTCGGATTTGTGGGATGTTCTATCACCTAAACTCCCTATTGCCAAGGAATCGTTTTGTTATAAGAAAGACAGGAGATTTTATACCGACCTTTAGACTCACTGTCATGTATGCTCTGCTTGCTTCCCTGAATCGTGAGAGAGAAAGGAGATATTTCTATAACGTTGTAAGCAAATGAAATACTGGATCAGCAGATTCTTCGGGTACTTCATACATATCTAAGCATGACAGTCGTTTTGGGGGTAATTCTTGGAAACCTGCATTGCAGAGATTTCCATGTGCATAAATTGGGCATTTGTAAGACAACATTCTCCTAGTGGCTTAGATACAGCATTGTAAGAGCAATTAAAGGCCTGATGCCTGCCACATTCTTAGGGCATATTATTTAGAATTCTATGAACAGCCATGCAAGTTAGCCTTATTGTGTACTTCTTACTGATGAGGAACTAGAAACTCTGAGATGAAGTACTTTCTGTAAAGCTGATCAGATAAATGAAACATTTAGATTCAAGTTCAAGCCCGACTCTTACATCCTTATAAGTTTATTCTTCCCACCATGTTAGTAGTTTTAAAAACATGTTTGCCATGAAAACTTCCCCTCAAACAAAATTCTAACTAGAAGCATAATGTGTAAAAATAAGTAAAGGTGAAACTGAAGACCCATTTGAAAACCCCACACTACATTATATAGTCTCTTCCCCACCCCCATAGAATGTGTGTAATACTTTTGAGCAAAAGGGTTATTGTACAGTTACCTTACAAACATAAAAGTAGAATACATAATTTATTTTATTCATGATTAGGTATCAATTCTTTGCAGATAGGAAAGCCTTCAGAAGCAGAAACCAAAAAAGGTAAAAACAGTTTAGGCATTGCTTTCTAAGAAAACCAACACTGAAGTTTTACATACACACTTATCCACAGAGGACCCTTCACCTTTACCTGCCCTCAAAGGAAGGGCTCCAATGCAACAAATTGCTGTTTGGGACCAACCACGTGGGGTGTAACAGGAAGACATACTCCCCCTGTCACTTGCTGGCTCACCTTGCTGCTCTGGGGCCCCTTACTGGAACCACGTTGGGACGAAGAGCACAGGGAATCCTGACTTAGTCGCCTATAAGAAGAGGGAGGAAGCCCAATAAGGAGAGGCTAAGATAGTCTATCATACTCAAAGGGTGCTCTGCTCTGCGTTCATTTCAATGGATTCCTTCTTTCATCCTCTGTAGACGCTGAACCACTCACTCACTCACTCACAAACAAAGCACACCCTGTATCTTGTGTAAGGAGTGCTCATCTGTCTGATACTAGCGGAGACGGTTGGGGAGCCTCAGGAGCTAAGGTTTGCTGCTGCCTGGTCTGGGAACTAAAATTGGGTCCTGTCTCTCGGCTGAGGCTAGATCTGGTCCCGAAGGCTCTGACACCAGCGTGGCAGGTGTGCGCTGGTGGTGTTGGTGGGGGTTCTGAGCACCCCAGTGACTTCACCCTGCAGTGTCCAGTTCTGGCCTCGCCCGGACTGTGCCATGCTCTGCTGGGTTGGGCTAAGATGTGCATTGGGGTTCTGGTGCAAGCAGATCCAAAACAAGTCCTCAAAATATTCTCAGAATAAGGAAATTTCCAGCCAAGGGGGAGACTGGGTGACCAAAACTAACACAGAGGTGTGTTTATCACGGCCTATTGGTAGAAAATCAGAGCTCTCGTGCAAATATGAAGAGAGAAAAATACTTTTTCCTAGATATGTAAATAATGGCCTGCTCTCTCAGACATGGGTGAAGATTGCTCAGTTTTAGGGGACATCCAGTGAAACCTGCTGCCATATGATTTGTCCCTGTTGGCCTTGCAAGTTGCATCTGCTTCACGTCTGTGCTCACAGAGTTGGATGTTGGCTGCAAGGGTGGCCAAGGGAGTGTGTTCCTTTTTGCTACTGCTGGGAAGAGGGCTGTGGGATGGACAGAGTGCGGGAATCGCATCTCCACATGGCAAGCTAGACCCTTGGAGACATCCACTCCAAGGGGCAGTGCCCTCGAAGAAGGCTAAAATGAAATAGTCTACTCAATCTATCTCCCCTTAATTGTATCTCTTGATTGGTAGGCACAAAGTTACCTTGCACATTCAGGGGTCCGGAAGAGGAACAGTATGTCATTAATTCGAAGGCGTTTGGAATCCAAGTCAGGATTTTCCATGAGGCAATCTTCAGGTCTGTATCTGGAAAAAGCACACATGTACGTGATAGATACTCACAAATCAGGTAATGTACATTACTTGTATTGCACATCCTAGGAAGAACTAATGAACTCCTAAAATGCCGATGTCATTGAACGTGCAGGGAAATCCTAGAGGTGGAGAGTGTGAACATATCTGTCTCAGTAAGGCTGTGTATAACAACATGACCGTTTAGTATTTAAATGTCTTTTAACTCAGCTATCTAGTCTAGACTTCCTAGTTACACAGGTAAGAGAAAGGACTTGTACAAACTTCCAGAAGTTTCGTACAGTTTAAAGAATAGAATTGTACTCTGGGAATAAGTGGAGACACATATTTGGATCGAGTATGGTTACTGCCATCAAGAACCTTAGAACTGAGGGGAGCAGCCAAACAGGTAATTCAGTGGTTATACTGTCCTTGTTACTTGAGTCTCTCACTGACCCAGATTCCAAAGCACCAAACACCTTTGTAGGCAGTTTCCTGGGAGGAGAGAGATAATCCCTCATTGCCTGCACTGGTGCTTCATTCTGAGCTCTTAAAGCCGCACTTAATGTTCCTTATAGGAAACAGAACTTATAGCAAAGTGTTCCTTTTCCTTGAGTGGAAGTTGCCTCTGCTAATTAGACCTGATGAAGGAGGAAGGAGCCTCTTGGGGGAGAACCAAATAGGAGCTTATGGGCCCTGGCTGATGTGGCTCAGTGGACTGAGCACTGCCCTGTGAACCAAAGAGTCACCAGTCAGAGTACATGCATGGATTGCAGGTGATGTCCCCAGTAGCAGGTGTGTGAGAGGCAACCACACACTGATGTTTTTCTTCCTTTCTTTCTCCTTCCCTTCTGAGGAGCTTGTGGGCTTGATGACTTGTTGAGCTCAAACTTTGCACACTTTTCTGCTTCGCAGATTAGCTGAATGGTGAAATGGACTATTAATTAGCAAAAACAATTTCGAGTTTTGTCCCCAAAGCTTTGACCAGGAAGAACTATTTCTCCTGACTGACGAAGGGATCTTAGGCAAAATTTGAGGTAGATGATCTCTACCATGAATGTTGACACTCTCTTTCATGTTTAAGCCTTTTAAGCTGGGTCTAATTACATTAGTCATTTCTGTGCTAAATTATGTGTTCTGCAAAATACTCCAACTATTTCAAATCAATAGTTTTACACAATCATCTTTTTCTCAGAAGGGGATGCTATGTGTGACCCTCTATAGCCAGTTATCTTCTCTGACTAGATGTTGACTTTGCATGCATCCCTGGGCAAAATGCCCAGCGCTCCATCGAGGGGGATCTCTGCCTTTAAACTGGACATGCCCTCAGGGTAGCTCCCCCTCTTTAGGCTGTGGCATCAGGACCACAGTCTGCGCCTTGTCCATCCATATGAACTCCCTTGGTGGTGAGTCATGTACAGCCAACAGTGTGAGAACGGCACTAATAAAAGGGTGAGGCACTGTGCAGCACATATTCGAGTGATAAGCACAAAGTCCGTGAGAAAACCCTAGGTGTGAGGGCAGAGAGGCAGGAATAGGAGGGCCAGAATCCCAGGGGAAGGGGCCAAGACCACAAGGGCTGTGGTACAGACAAAGGGGCTGCAGAAACAACTACTTCAACTAAAAAGTTCCAAGGAGAGTAAATTCAGGGTCTAAACAAGGAAGATGCATGCCCTGTCAAAAGCTGGTGAAAAGTACAGACTCAGCCTTGGATTGGAAAGGAGCATGGAGACCAGGTAGACCAGTAGTATGTAACACACTGTAAACAAAGAGTAGAGATTGCCTTTGCATTTTCTTCTTTTCCCCTCCCTCTCTTTCCCCCTCCTTACACCCCTTCCCTTCCTTCAATTGCTTAGATATACTTGGTTTTATTATTATTAATTCCTCAAGGTTCTTGCCCACATTGTAACTCAAAGTACGATATTACAAACTCCTTTGACATAGGGTGTTCACACTTGGCCCTTGCTTTCTAGCCCAATTGCACAACAGTGGATTGCTTATTATTTGCAATCCATCCACAGCAAATAATACAATGTTACATTATTTCCTTTACCATGGATGGCAGGGAGAGGATGATAAAGTTTCTGGCCATAGTATGAAGAAAATCTAGTTGGTTGGGTTTTAGAATTGCATAAGCCATGCCCTTGTTAGCACAGACCTGTAACGCATTAGATGTGTGGGGGTGATGGACGAGAAGGAAAATCTATCTAGAATGCCTCTCAGCATTCAACTATGGTGACTTGGTAGATGGTGGTGTCACCGGGAGTATATAGGAAGAGGAGTTGTTTGGGGGAGGAGTAGATTGGGGCAATGTTTGGGGCATGTTGGGCTTTAAGGTCCTGGTAATGGCCAGATATGCATGTGTGAAGCTCTGGGGAGATTAGAGTTTACAGCGAGTATGCATTTTAAGTGTTTGTTGAGGTTATACATTTGGACAAGATCACACGTGAAAGCAGACACTAACGTGAGAGGACTGAAGGTTCAAGCACTTGAGAAGACAAATCCCCGAGGCTCACCTTGTTTATGTGATTCTGGGATTAGACACTTAGAACATAGTCTCCTCCCATTCATGACTCCAGGAAACCTGCCTTGAGAGTCTTTACCATTTTCATTGATTGCTTTTGCTTGTTTGTCTGTTTTAGTATCGAACGTTACTTTGGCTCTTCCGTAGTTCAACTAACATTATTTCAGGGAAAGATGTGACTTACAGTTCTTTGACAGTGGATGTTACAAAGTTCCATAAGATGATCACACCATTTAAGGTTCCAGCAGCTATCAAGTTATATCCTTCTATTTGCAATAAATCAATGCAGTTCACTTGGGTACAAGCTGCAGGGTTCTGAAGAAGGAAGGAAACCGACTCAGGGACCATCCTGGACACAGGACAGACATATGCATGCACTTGGTTACTCGAGAGTTAACTTAAAGTGTCTTACTGTGATTTTTCAAAAAATGTATTGAAGTGTAGTTGGCGTACAGGAGTATATTTATTTCAGCAGTGCGACATAGTGATTTGAAATGTATATGCTTACCACGTGATCTCCACAAGTCTGAAAACCATCCGCCCTGCAGAGTTACTCTGAGGTTATCGACTATATTCCCTGTGCTGTGCGCGACCTCCCCACGACTTCCGTATTTTGCAGTTGAAGCTAAGTAATAGTTCGGGGAAGTTCGTCGTGATGTTTTCTGTATTTTTGTGTTTATTTGTGATATTCCACACTAAAAAGGAAGAAAATCAAGAAACGGAACTTACACTAGCACGTGGAGAAGAGGTTTCCTCAGCTATCAATGTCACATCCGGGAAAGGAATGGCCATGCTCCTCTCTTTAGCAGATGACTTCAGATGCACAGGGCGATTAACACCTTGTAGGACAGGTGTGGCGTCAGGCAGCTCCCATATCACCGTGAGACAAATATCACTTTCTTTGCCCTGTAACAGACATCCAGTGAGTACCTGACAAACTCAATGAACTATTTTATTTTGAGCTGTTGTAAGGATATAGAGAAAAATAGAACATATCATGATGTATCTACCACACGTTTTTATCCAGTCTTAAGTTCTATCCATCCTTCCCTAACTTAATTCTTCTTTCTTCTTCCCTCTCCAGAGGTAACTAGAAATCTGAATATGGTGTTAGTTATGAAAGTTTGAATATTTTTATATAAACAAATACATATATTCTACATAAACATATATGATACACACACACACACTGCGTTCAGGCTTTTAACTTTTTTATAAATGTTATCCAATTGTACAGATTCTTCTTCAAATTGCTTGCTTCTGAAACTTATATTTTTGAGATTTATACAAGTCATTACATGGAGTTCTAGTTCATTTATTTTTAACTGCTTTGTAGTATTGCATAAATATATTATAATTTAGTTTTTCTCTTAGTGATGGATGTTCAGATTGTTTTCAATTTTTTTGCTGCTTTTTAAATTTTTTTAATTGTTTTTATTGTCACCCCAGGACATGCTCATTAATCTTAGAGAAAGGAGAAGGAAAGGAAAAAGAGAAGGAGAGAAGGAGAGAAACATCGATATGAGAGAGAAACATTGATCAGTTGCCTCTCACATGTGCCCTGATTGGGGACCAATCCTGCAACCTGGGTATGAGCCCTGACCAGGAGTCAAATCTGCTGTCTTTTGGTTTAGGGTACGATGCTCCAACCAGCTGAGCTACACCATCCAGGGCTTTTGCTGTTGCTTTTATGAGCAATTGCTATGGCTTCTTTTAGAGCAACGCCTTGAGCAGAATGATCAAGTTGTAAGGTATGCACATCATCAGCTTCACCAGATGTTACTAAGTGACTCTTCCAGGGAGTGTTATCTACCTCCACTTTCACCAGGAGTAGGTAAGAGTTCTTTCTTCACATTCTTGCCAACACTCGATTTTACTTAATTTAATTTTTTGGCCTGTCTGATGGGTTTAAAATGGGACATTTCAAAATTAATTTTACAATTCATTATATTAATCTCATTTTCTGAATTAGTGAGTTGAACTTGTGTGTGTGTGTTTGTGAGACATTTGGGTTTTCTTACCTGTCCCTTGTCCATTTTAATCTTGAGTTATTTGTTTTTATTTCGGATTTGTGGGATTTCTTAAGACACTCTTGTTCCTAATCTTTTCTCAGTTACCTGGGGGTACAGTGAGTAGTCTTTTCATACCATGTGACTTGTTTTTCACTTTTTTAAAAAGAAAAGTGATTATTTTTCATGTGAACATAGCAGAGATATTTTGTTGTATCCCATGTATGAAAATGTTGTAGCTCTCCATAGTTTCATCTTGTTTTTTTTAATGTCCTTTACATCCTCCCCCCATAAAACTCTTGCATATTTTTGTTGAATTCATTTTAGGTGCCTCATATTTTTCTCTGCTATTACATATAATCATTTATTCTACCTTCTAGTTGATTATTATCAATGACATGCTATTGATTTTTGAATTGTGAGTTTTTATATGGGGATAAAAGACAAATTTTTAAGGCTGAATGCAGCTATGGTAAAGTGGAGAGAATATCAGTCTAAGTGTGAAGACAACGCATTTCTAGCCTTGGATCTAGTGAGAGACTGAGGAAAGCTTATGTTTGGGAGGCCTTATTTTCCTTGTTTGTAAAATGAGTACTTCAGCCTCTTGTGAAAAGACCAGGCAGTTGCACAAGCTCGTTTCTGAGACTTGAGAAAATAAAGTCAAGAATGTTATGTGCAGGACAGATGTTACATTTCAAGCCATTACAGACAGGTTTGTGGTCATTGAAAAGAAGTACATAGCACTCATGGGCATGTGGCCTCAGAGCACAATGCACTAGCCGTGGTCCCAGGCTACTGAACGGGATGACGGAGGCCGTGTTTGCCTATTTGCTGGTTTGCTTAATGAGGCTGAGGGTCTGGAAAGGAGAGGTCTGGTGCTTCTTTCCTTCGCTCTACTCGCAGCTCCAACCCCAGGAATGAACTGCATTCCTGCCGCATACATTTACTGTTGTGTACCTTACAAGAGATTTCTTATATTTCTTTATGGGAAGAGTGTGTTCCATCAAGGAAGTTTTTCACTTCTTTTTTCAGACTTCATCTTTGCCAGACTTGTTTTTCTCTGACCTTAGCTTTCAGAGGTCTAATGATGATGATGGTGATGGTAAGTAATAATAATGAGTCCTTGAGTTCTAGGCAAAGACAGATTCACTCAATAATCAGAATAAATGAATGATCTAGCCTTTAACTGAAACACGAAGAAGGCATTGTGAGGTAGCAATAGAGTCACAAGAAAAATGAATTAGCCTACCTCAAACATCCCATACAGCCCTGAGCAGACTGCATCACTAACCTTAACGGAAACAAAGCAGTTTTGGTAACAATTTTAAAAAGTGGCTTGAGCATCCCTGAATGCAATAGGAACTCTAAGGGAGGGAAAGGAACCAACACGCCCCCTTCTTCTGTGCTCTGTACTTGGACCTGGGCAAGGTTACTCAGGAGCATCCTAGGAAGGTGGTGAGGAAATGCCATCCTTAGCCAGCTGGCAAAAGAGGAGTTCCGTGAGGGAATTATCCACTGACTTAGCTGATTTTCCCCAGAGGAGCAGGGAGAGTCCCAAGGTCAATGCAGAATTGCAAACCTGGATCATTTTGATCTTCCCGCTGTGCTCCAAGGCGAGGAGCAGGGACTGCTGTTTTTCTGGCGTTTTCAGAAAAATCAGGCGTTTCACACCATGCTCTTCCTCCACCCAGTCTTTCCCTCTGGGCAGCGTTTTCATCTCCTGCCCGCTGTCGAAGTCCCAGATTTTAACTGTTCCTGATCACACACAGGAAAGACTTGATGGTTAGAACAAATGTATAGAAAGCTTGGCTTTCATCTCAGTGAAAATGGATGTATTGGAATGCTTTCTGCCAACAATGTACCCCCTATTTATTTCCTACCAAGGAAATGTGAATCTCCCTTGCCTTGCTGCACACAAAATATTATTTCTGGATGCCTCGATTTGTCACAGCATGATGGAAACTAAACAGGACTGAGCAATACCTTGAAACTGTGACAGTTTTTCAGACGCTCTTGTCTGAGCTTTCTGTCTTAAATGGATCTTTGCTGCCTTTATTCTCCCAGCACTTTCCAGATTGCTAAATAACCCCCAGTATCTCCCAATTATTATTAATAGTAAATACCATTGTTGCAATAAGGTCCCAGTTTCGAAGGTGCTGACATGTCTTAGGACTTTAGTTCTCACTGGGTAACAAAAGGTTTAAGAGAATCCTAGCAGATAGGAAACCATCAAGTGTTGAATTGTTTTGATGGTTGTTACAGGGGGGAAAATACAAAAGGAGTGTTCAGTTTCTTCTGACATTTGAAATTACAATTTCTTTTGAGTGAACATCACTCATTTAATTAAGTAATCTTGATAAAGGGGCCAGGAATGGGGATAAGCAGTGTAGTTGTTGGATGCCTAGTTCAAGGTCAATACTCAGTGTCAAGAATCAGGCTCTGACAGGGGCCTTTACAGGGGCCACCTCAAGGTTAGATCCAGGAGGACACCCCTCACAGCACTTTGCCTCCACTCCCTTAACTGTCGATATTTCAAAGGACTCTAGACTCCAGCACTAACAACATAAAAATGCTGTGCTTGCATGAAAATAGTACCATCTCAGTCGCAGTGAACTGCTTAATGCTTATGTCTGATAACATTGTGCACATTGCTCAGAGGGTCTCTGATGACTGATTTCCACCTTGTGCAGGGTGTGCTGCTAAGATCAGTGGACTGCTTTCTTAACAAGGGTCCCACATGAAGAGCAGCTGCGTGCCTTCACACCCCGTCAACTCAGCAGTTCGATTTCATTTCACGGGCAGTGTCGCCTACTTTCAAAATCAGACTTTACATTAGGATGTTCTCTCAAGACATGGACTGCACTACCAGCCAGCATTTATTTAGTAAATATGTCTCTTTAGGAAACAAGTGTATTCTGCGTGGTGCCTGCATAAAGCAGTTCTGTGGTGCAGACAAAGCAGCTCTTGCCCAGAGTTAAGAACATGATCCGTGGGGCCGTGGAAATGGGAGGAAGATGGGGAGGGCTGGGGGAGGGGGCTGGGATGGGAGTAAAAGGCAGAAAACTGTACTTGAGCAACAACTAACATATGTTAAATTAATATATAACATATGAGGTGTGAAGGGAGGCAGGCGGTAGTTCCCCAGTTCCTGGAAGCCCCACGGGATGCTCCCTAGCACAAGGCACATCAAACACCACAGCACATCCTGAGCCAGACGCCCTCCCTCGTCTGCACGGCACATGCCCCCAAGGTGCTCGCACATGTGAGCAAGTCCAAAGGAGAATTCTGGGAGTTACGAGACAAAGCTGGCTAGATATTTTGTCTGGCTCCCCAATCAACTGTTAATAAAAATATTATCAGCAAGTACTGAGTCTAATGTCTATCTCTTAGCCGATGATACCCCAAAGTAGACAGAATGAGTCAGTGCAGCACAGGTTAAGTCAGGCCAAGGATGGAGTGAGATTGTAGGTGTGAAAGACTTTTGCAAACTGGAGAGCAATTAGATAAGTGTTGTGGAAGGTACCGATTGTTTTGAGTATCAGTATCAGGGCATTAAGGCCCATGAAAGATGAGCCCATCACTCCTCACCCGGGCACTGCGACCTCACTCGCGTGTTTCAGCCTGGTTCCTGCTCTCCCCATAACCCAGACAGCTAACGAGTTTCTCGGACAAATTCTCAGAGCGCTAACGCAAGGAGGCTGTCAGTGAATACTAGTCTGACCATTATATGCTCCCGTGGCAAAGAGATATCCACTTTCATTGATAGATGCAGAAGTCAGTTCAACATTGAAGCCGTGAGGGTCTAAAATCTGGTAGATTTGGAGGCCAGTCTCAAGTTCCCATACCTGTAGGTAAGAACAACATCAATAACACAATCCAATGCCCTTCAGGGCTTATCAAAATTTCACAATATTCAAAACAACCTCAAGCGGGGTGTGGTACCCATCTAATGCCTTTCCCAGAATTCCGCCACAAATGTTGGTGTGATCAAAAAGTGATGGAAGATGAGACACCACCCAGGAGTGTTGTGTCTCGGCTGTCCTGGAGTGTGCTGCATGTGCCCAGGGCTGAGACAGGCAGTGACTCTATTCCAGGGAGCGCCTGGCTGGGAGGAGGTACTCAATCGCTATTGTAAGTATACAGCAAGATAGAACTGTAACAGTTATGAGTTCAGAAGACAAAATACCAAACTGGGTTTTTTTTCTCTCTTGACACTCATCCAAATTAGCTTGGGGGGGGGTCACTGGACAGAATCTGTGGTTAACAGCATGGAATCTAAGAGAACCCTGGGGAAGGAGCTCACTGACTTTTCCAAGGAGTGTTGTGATTAGAGAGATGGCTTGGGCTCCAGAGAGAAAAAGAGAGACAGAGAGAGAGAGAAGTCGGGGGAAAGGCTGAGACTTCAGAGAAGGCTGTCCCTGGAACTAGGCTAGGTGTAACCAGAAAGCTCAGAAACATGTCAGGACTCTTCATTCTCTGTCTTTGGAAACACAGTAGAGAGTTTATATTCCCGCAGCCCTTGGGTGGGCATTTCCCCTCTTCATGGATGGGCTGGGTTCACACGTAATAAAACTGAAGGGGCAACCCAGGATGGATTTTTTCTTACATTCAAGCTGTTTGGGGGCAGGGGCAGCACAAGCAAAGGGCCAGGGGCGGAAGGCAGCACTGGTGGCTCCTCGAGGGAGAACTGCTGAAGCTGGGGTGGAAGAGGGAGGGGGAAGAGCTGCAGAACCAGCCTGGGAGGCTGATAACGCATGCCACCTGGGAAGTGGTGGCACCAAGATCCGAACTGAGTCTGTCTGGCCCCAGAGGCCATGCTCTCCATCTCTGTGTGCCCCTGGGTACAGAGGGGTCCTTCAGGGAGAAAGAGGAACATGTGTCACTGCATGAGTGGGTTTCAGAGCTGACCCATCTCCTGTCCCCCGCCCCCACTGCAACTGAGAGTTGTATTTTCTAAAAGTAGGGCAGGTTTTCCTTTTAATTTCCCTCTACCTACTCTCTAGGCGTTACCAGAGTTGAGGGATAGTCATGAGAGCTGGGCCTGGGAAACTCTCCAGTGGATGTGCATGGACGGTCAGAGACTGCGAGGGACCCGAAGGGATTTCGAAGGAAGGCTCTCAAGTGGCATCGTATCCTCTTGGAGGGCACGCACGAATGAAAGGATGAACACTTGACCCAACACGCCCAGCTGTAACAGGGCGTAGCCTAGAGGGGGGCCCCAAAAAAGGATTTGGAAGGAGGTCCAGAACTCAAGGTTTCCAGGAAATATTAAGACGTCCTCACCCCATCCCACCCCCAGGGGGAAGGGACACATGGAGCAGGGCTATTGAGAGCTGTTTTGCATAGCAACAGTTTCGCAGCTAACCTCTAGAATGGTCCTTTAACACATCTATAACCTTTAACTGGTTTCATAGATATGCTAAATAGTTGTGGCCAAGCTTTGAGCCAGGGAGAAGGGAGTGACTTCTACCCAGGATGTATGAGGGGGGCTGGTCCCCTGAGTTACAGCACCTGCATGAGAGCTTGGAATGATTGGCTCCACACCATGGGGCCACACCTGCCCAGACTCACTATGGCAACCCAGTAAAGCTGGAAGGGTATGGGAGTCCTGGTGGTTGTAACCGGTTATGGGAGGAGTCAGAAATGGGGCTGCAAAGGAGGACTGGCACAGGGATTTAAACCCAGACATGGCAGCCATTGAGAGGGGGGCCATGAGGTTTTGACAGAGTGCAGACCCCCTCTTGCCCAGGTGAAAAAGAAAGCCACGCACTTTTGGCAGAGTGTGGACCGCCACAGCTTTGGTAGAAGAGGCCCAGGTGGCTTTGGGATGCTCCCTTTGGCCACATGTCCTGGGAAGCAGGAGAGACTTTGCCTGGAAGGGTGAAAGAACTCTTTGCTAGTAAGTCATAAGAAGGTGCCACATGACTTTGGATTAATTGGAGATCCTGCCTGGACAGTGACACAGCTGACGGTGCCAATGGCCTGGAAACACAGACATGAGCTTCTTTTCCTGAGATATGGTACCCCGAATTAGGGCAGGGGGAGAAGGAAGCACTGTGGGCGTCTGTGGTTATCCTAAAGGACTTTGATATTTTTATGGGGACATCAGGTCACTACTTTAAGTCTGCATAGCTTTAAATAAACCTTTCCTTTCCTTTTCAAAAATCTCTGGCACTGAGAGATGTCTTTCCTCTGGCAGTGGATAGATGAGTCCAGTAGGTATTAGTATACCCTCCTTGGGAGGGGCCCCTGTTGTTCTGTAGCAGTTTTTGGCATCCCTGTGTGGGCCAAGTATTGTGCCCCCCTTGGACCTCTGTTCTGTAACAGGCCCCACAGCTAGGGGCCTGCCATGGATGTCATCACACGGCCATGTACCCTGGCCTCTAGGGGAACACAGTAATGGCAGGGCCAGAGAAACACAGAGGAAAGAGCACGGGCATCCACATCAGATGAATCTGGGTTCATATCCCAGGTCTGGGGTTGGATCTTGCTGAGCTCTGGTTTGCTCCCTTCCACATGGAATTCTGTCTGTCCACAGACAATGACTGTGAGGATTTGCTAAGGTCACGAATTTAAGGTGCTCAGCACGTAGCCTGCACTTATAGGGATTCTAGGAAACATGTACCAATTTCTTTCCCTTTCCTCTTAATATACGGTCTTCCCCTAGCTCAGTTTTTTAAAAAAATTGCATATATGTAGTATATCTATTTTGTCATGTATAATGTGTACCCATGTTTTTGGCCCAAACTTTCAGGAAAAAAAAATCTTTTGTTTAAATTTTTTTATTCAATTATTTATTTATATTTTTTTGGTACTTGGTTTTTGTATTATTGTATTTTGCATGCAGATATCATTTTTGCTTTCTAGAGCTACATTTTCAAATCCCAAGCATACATATAAGAATTTAAAACATTTATATCAATTCAGAATTAGTACTACCCATCTATAAAGTGCATCTTTATTTTTCCCTCAAAACTTTGGACAAAAAAGTGCACATTACACATGGCCAAATACACTATATGCTATTTCGATAGTGACAACTAGCTTTACTTATTTAATTGAGCATGTGACAATACCACGCAGCTTAAGCTGGCTTAAAATAGTTGGTTTTTTTATGGGTTTGTGAAAGCTTAAAAATAGATGGAATGTAGGGTCTTATCATATGCCACTACATTTACTTACTCACTCAAAGACTTACCAGTAAGAAGAGAAAATTCTACGGGTTTTGCCTCTTCCCACCCACCCTACCCCCCGGCAAGAGTCAGTATGTACTTACCTTAATTATGGATTCGGAACAGATAGTAAGTACTTGGTGAAAACATTTGTTGTAAAGCATGACATTGACTTCCCGTTCGTGAGTGTGGGGAACCTGTTTTGTATCTTGAATCATCCTAGTCAGAGGGTACATGTCAATAACACTAGACCCTGAAATGGGAAGAAGACTCATGAACACTCAGCAGCAAAAATTCTGCATCCCAGAGGATTTTATCCAACCACTTGTGTTTGTAAAGAGCCAGTCAGTGACATCAGCAGTGTGAATGCTTAGGAACTCGAATGAGGCGCAAGGACGTTCAATTACAATTTTGATAATAAAACGAATATGATTTAGCCAAAGAAAAGCATTCATTTTCAGCTTCATTACTTTAAAGAGCAGGCCACTCAGATTTCGCTAATATCCTCTTTCCAGTGGCCTCTATTTTCCTATTTTTATAGTCTCCTTTTTCTTTTCTTTTGAGAGTAGCTGGAGCGCACCTCTCCATCTGGTGGAGAGTAATAAGGGGTATGGAATTGGCAGGTAAGCTGCCATTTAGTGATTGGAACTTATTGTTAGAGAGCCCTTTCCAACCAACAGATGTTAAAAACAAAACACTGTAAACATCGCCTTGTTCAACGTAAACAATGAAGATGATTGCAAGCCAGTGTTTGTAACATTAATATTAAATAAGATTATTTTCCACATCACCATAGTGAGGTAGACAGAGAGTAGGTATTCCTTACTTGAATTCTTCTAAGGGTATTTGGCTTGGATTGACAGGAATATGGCAATCTGCCAGTATGATTTAGCTCAAAATTGACAAACAGTGTATCTTGGTGGAGTGTAATGTCTGGAAATATAAAAATATAAATAAGAACTTCAAAGCCTCCCATAGCTCCAACGAAAACAGTTTCTTTCCTATGTTGATGTGGGGGGTTTTCTTTGCATTGACTTTCTCAAGTCTCTCCAAAAAAATCTCAAATTTAGGAAAGATTTCAGCGGGAGTTACGCGCTACTAAACACTTTCCTTGGGTGTTTAAGTTTTAAGGTAAAATGTATTCATGTGTGAAAGACTTCAGTGCGCTCTTCTGAGAACGTTTTTCATTCAAACACCTCAATACAGAAATAGGAGGAATGTGGTAACCAGCCAGTCAATTAGCACCTGAAGCTTCTTGGGAGATCCTTTAACATTATACTGACAGTGACATTAGCAAAGCTAGATAAGCAGGACCAGGGCCATCCCCCTCCCTTTTGGGCTCATATACTGTTGCTATGGAAACAATGCTGTACGGAGAAGTTTTGCGGATTCAGGGTCAGAGGCTTTGGGATCCAATCCCAGGTCTACGTTCCCTCCTTGTATCTTTCTACCAGTCAGTTCAACGCTGGGATATTCACTTTTGCCATTTATAAAACAGGATCAATAATAATTCCAGCCTCATGTGGTGATCGTGTAGACCACAGGAAACGAAGTACATGAAAGTGCCTTGTGAGAGACCCATACAGATGGCTGTGCTTTAAGAGTGTTGACAATGACAGTGATAATGCTGCAGTATATTCTACACAGCAGTCCCAGAATGTGGCTGCTGTCACTAGGGTTTGGAAGGTTCTATTGGCTGCTTCACCTGAACCAAAGCATGAATGGAAATCTGTGCAATAAACTTCATGCCGTTTCGTGTCAACTGACAGTTGCAGCCAATGTATTCAGAGGGCTGTATATTTTTAACTTTTATTTATTGATTTGAGAGAGAGAGGAGGAAAGGGGGAGAGGCAGAGATCAATTCGTTGTTCCACTTACTTATGCTTCCCTTGGTTGATTCTTGTATGTGCCCTGACTGGGGATCGAACCCACAGACTTGTCATACCAGGACGACACTCTAACCAACTGACCTGCCTGGCCGGGGCCAGAGCTCTGTATTTTTANTACACAGCAGTCCCAGAATGTGGCTGCTGTCACTAGGGTTTGGAAGGTTCTATTGGCTGCTTCACCTGAACCAAAGCATGAATGGAAATCTGTGCAATAAACTTCATGCCGTTTGGTGTCAACTGACAGTTGCAGCCAATGTATTCAGAGGGCTGTATATTTTTAACTTTTATTTATTGATTTGAGAGAGAGAGGAGGAAAGGGGGAGAGGCAGAGAGATCAATTCGTTGTTCCACTTACTTATGCTTCCCTTGGTTGATTCTTGTATGTGCCCTGACTGGGGATCAAACCCACAAACTTGTCATACCAGGACGACACTCTAACCAACTGACCTGCCTGGCCGGGGCCAGAGCTCTGTATTTTTATAGGCAAAAATATTGTCATAATGACATACAATTAAGAAGAAAATTTGATTTTCTATCCCTTTTTTTGGTCTTCACACCCGAGTCCTCAGTAACTCTGATGATAAATGGGAATGATGAGCCCAGTAATCAAACACACAGGTTGGCACACTCAGGGGGAAAATTTGCTTGCAATTTTTTGGATGTTGTTTTTAGAGGAGGGACGGCTTACAACCAGAACTGAGTTCTACGTTCCACGGTGGAAAATTATCTATTAAGCAGGAAGTGCTAATTCACTCACAATCCAGAAAAAATCTCAGAATTTAAAAATAATGATGTTCTCCACCAGCAAAAGCACCAACCACCTCCCTTGGAAGGTCAGAGCAGGTGGCCACTGGGAAAATGCTTAGCAAGTGCATTCTGGGTTGGTGTTGCAGGAGGAAAATGAATTATTAATGTGGTTCATTTTTCTCCTAGAGCCTGCGGGGAAGCAAATGCTTAGCATTTTTGTCTTTAGTAAGCACGTGTTTCTAAGAGGCAACAAGAAAAGGAGGAAATAGGTCTGTTGGCATCAGCCCTGGGCATCCGGAATTCGGGCCTCTCTTCTCTCTCCACTGTTCTTGGCCTAGAAGCAAAGGCCAGTGGGAGGCTCAGCACCCTACCTACCTAGTAACTAGAGCCCCAGTATCAGTGTCTGGGGCCAAATTGGCTCACTGAAAAAAGCGATGCATCCGTTCTAAGGTGAACCATATTCCTGCTCCCAAGAGTGAAAACACAGCTGAAGTTACCTTGCCTTAGCTGCAGGGTACACCCTGTGTTTCTGAAGAACCCATGCCACATTTCCCTAGGTTTAGGAGCTTGGAGCCCTGGCGTGGTATTTTCAGAGAACACCAGCTACACCTTGCATCCACCCAGCCATGGAAATATAGGAGGGAGTGGCATTAATGGAATATCTGCTGTGATGAAGCAAGGTTTACATATCTCCCTTCTAGTTTTGTTTTCCTTCTAGCTTGTGCTCAAGCACTAGTTAAAAAACAAAAACAACAGTTAAAAGCCAAGGTATGAGGGTTTTTTGCCATTAGTCCGGGGCACTTACCTGCAATAAGCATGCCGTGATTGGAGTCATAGATCATGGAGTAAATCTGCATGTCTCCGGGTCCTCCCTGGGTGTCGTGGAAGACTTGCAGGAGTGACAGAGTCTGGATGTCCCACACCCTGAAAACCTGGTGGAGGAGGGGACACAGTTCACCACTTTGACGCTTCACCCTTCCCGCTCAAAGCTGTTTATGTGAAGCATTCTCAGAGTCTGCCGTACGCTCCTAAGAACTTGCAGCAATATATGACTTGTAGAATGAGCTCATGTTTGCTAAACTCTGATTGGGCTCTTAGGTTCAGTTATTATTCATTAATATCAGAGGGAAACAGCAGTGATTACATGTTGGCTTAAAGGAGCTAGATTTTCGTGTCATTACAGAATGGAGGGGGAAACAGAGTATTTATTCTTCTTTAAGAATTTGGAGCCTGGTCAGGTAGCCCAGTTGGTTATAGCATCATCCTGATAGGCCAAGGTTTCAGGTTTGATCACTGGGCAGGACACATACAAGAAGCAAGCAATGAATGAATGCATTAATAAGTGGAACTACAAACTGATGTTTCTCTCCCTTTCCTTTTTTTTCTCTGTCTCTAAAATCGCTAAATAAAAATTTTAAAAGGAATTTGGAGAAATAATAAAAGACTGTTATAACTTAACAGTGCAATGGAAGTCATGCTTCTCTTTGTACCATAGATTAGGAAACAGGGAAGACAAATTTTAGGTGGAATGTTTCAAGTTGCTCTTTTCACGACCTAAGACAATGGGAACGGACATCTTACTGAATGAGGGTTATAAGAACCTCCCTCTTCCTGCTGCCCAGGCATACAAGAATTAAAGAAAGCGGTTTTTGGGAGGTGGTATAAATATAGTAAGAGTGTGAGGAAATAGGTTATCAGAACTCTCCTTTGAGGAAGGAAAGAGAACTATGTAATACTCAACTACAGCTTGGGTTGATAACAATGAATAGAACGAATTAATTCAGCAAACAGGATCAAGTTTACCCTTCCTCACTTGAAATAATCGGCCTTTGTTTTCTTTATTTTCTATCTGGCTTTTTTTTAAAGCAAGTTACAGTGTGATTGAATTTCAGAAATAAGTGTGATTTCATCAAGGATTAAGGCATCATCAGCCTTAATATTTTTGTATTATAATCATTATTATTAAACTATTAAATTGGAATCTTTGTTGAGTATATAACTGATCGTTTTATTTTTAATTTTTTTCCACTATCATCATTGCCACTTAGTCCCATTACATCCCTCTACCTGCCCTCCCCACAGTCACCACACTGTTTTGTCCAGGTCCATGAGTCCTTCCTCTTTTTTTCTCAGTCCCCTCACCTACTCCCACCAAGGGCTGTCAGCCTGCTCTCCGTCCATGAGTCGGTCTCTATTTTGCTTGTTAGTTCAGTTTGCTATTAGATTCCCTTATGACTGAAATCATATGGTACTTGCCTTTCTCTGACCGGCTTATTTCACTTAGCATAATGTTCTCCAGGTCCACCCATACTGTTGCAAAGGGTGAAACTACATAGAGAGCTTTAATAAGTACTTCTGCTAACAGAGACACTACCTTCTTATTTGAGACACTTATAGTTAACTGAGTTAAAAACTTCCCTACTGCAGATGCAGGGTGGTCCTTATGTGTAGGAGCAGAAAGATGTCTAAGTAACATAATTTGGGGAACACTGCTGAGGAGCTTTGACTCATACATATAGTCCCTGTAGGCCAGGATTACTCAGAACTTATACTTCTTTTGTTCTACCAAACATGCAGGTTTTGAGAGAGTAGCTAGAACACCGAACCTTTTCAGTCTTTTATATCATAGAGTAACTTAGTATGATGGACTATTTATGAATTTTGGTTCAGAGCCTAGAGTGAGTGGCAAGCAGAAGAAGAACAAACAGTGGAATCGAGCAGTGCCAAAGACATTGGTCTCTATTCAAATTGTTTCTAATCTCATTGCTTTGGCTGGGATCCCTCCATGGTTGGTGGTCTTTCTAACTCTTGTGTGTACACTCTGAGCTATGGCTGGCAGAGAGAACAAAGGATGAGGCAAAAGATTGGGGTTTCAGTTCTAACCTACCTTTGAAATTCCCTGAACCTCAGTTTTCTTGCATCTAAAATGGACTCATTAACAACAACATGCTCTCCTTATTGAACTGGTGGGCGTATGTTCTGAAATCTGTGATTTTCTTTCCCATAGAGTAATTCTATGTTTTCATATTTCTCTCTTCTTCCCTGTTCAGGTCCTGTTGGTCTTCTGTGTGACTTCAGAAAGGTGGGACTGCTGGATGGTCAGAGACACAGAGGTCTTCGCCCTTGGGCTGCATCTGTGCTCTTGATTTTTCTACTGCCCTCTCCCTCGTGCCCTCTTTGTTATTGTCATATCAAACCGCTTCCAGTTTTGCAAACTCTCTCTCTCTCTGATCTCTGGGCACCCATACACATTCCTCGTATCACCTCACTTTCCCCCCAACACCCTGTTCCATATCCAGCAAACTTGAAACTTGGAAAACTGGTATTCAAATAATCCCGAATAGCATTAAATGTACCAGGAACCAGTTTCGTGGAAGACAATTTTTCCACAGACCACGGAGGGGGGAGGTTGGCTTCAGAATGACTCAAGAGCATTACATTCAAGCTCACCTTCTGCTGTGCAGTCTGGTTCCTAATAGGCCACGAACTGGTACCGAGCTGCGGCCCGGGGGTTGGGGACCCTATCTTATAGTACAATATTCCCATGCAGACATGTAAACTGTCCCTCTGCTCATGTTCTTAGA
Organism: Sturnira hondurensis; assembly: GCF_014824575.4. Classification (NCBI taxonomy): domain Eukaryota; kingdom Metazoa; phylum Chordata; class Mammalia; order Chiroptera; family Phyllostomidae; genus Sturnira; species Sturnira hondurensis. The sequence continues at coordinate 12,352,243 of NW_028091156.1, forward strand.
CACAAGTACCTCAGAGAAAACTTCTGAGTCATCTTACATATCTAGTGAATATTGCTCGTTAAGGAAGTACTTCATAATTTTTTTGCCCTTGCAAATACTACCCATTTGACCATTTTTCCCCAACTGGTTACTGCTCTTACATAGAAATTTATTTTTGTAAATTGCCATTATAACCAACTGCCTTATTAAATTGGTCCTAACATTTGGAGCAGATTTTATTAAAATTTTCAAGCAATCCTACTATTTGAAAATATAACAGTTTAGTCTCATCTGTAATATTTACATCTTATTTTTTCTTATGTTATCACATTGGCTAGAAGATTTGAAACACTGTTTGATGACAGCAGTGATAACAGAAATCCTCATTTTTCCTGCATTTAATAATGCTGTTCCTGTCTGTTATGGGAAGGCCTTTTGTGTCTGACTCCTGAGGATAATGCTGGCGCTCTCGCAGAGGCGTATTCTTTTGACTCCTCAACCACACCCTTCCCTGTGCTGCATTCAACAGGGGCTCACGGTTTCCCTCTCCACACTGATATTTTTCCCAGTGACTGTTGCTATTTCAGTCAAAAATTGTCTGTATTCTAGATCGTCCAATAGTTGATTTCAAGGGAAACAAATAGTTGTGTGTGTGTGTGTGTGTGTGTGTGTGTGTATTTGTTTTTTTTCTTTTTATTACCTTGGCAGAGGAAAGGCTGATGACCAGTTGATCTTTCTCATTGGTTACGATCTCAGTGATGCTGAACATGTGCCCCACGAGCTTTCCCACTGGCTTGGTGCTGATATTGGGGTGCCACAACCGGAGCACTTTATCATCTCCTGAAAAGAACATGAATGGGTGCTTATTTTCTCAGGGATACAGGTGGTGACAGTTTAAAGAGTCTGTGTCTCCCCATGTTCCCCACCCCCAGCCCCTGATTCTGTGAGTTCAGTTTATATGTATAAGCATACAGTGTTAGTCCTTCCCTGTATGACTTATGGCACTCAGCATAATGCCCTTCAAATCCACCTGTGTTGTCACAAAGGGTAGGATTTCCTTCTTTCTTATGGCTGGATAACTGCCCATTGTATATAATCTAGGACCACACCTTACCCATTCGTCTATTGACATACACGTAGGTTATTTCCATGTTATAGTGGTTGTGGATAATGTTGCAATGACCATGGGGTGCGGATGTCTCTTGGAAATTTGGTCAGAGGGTACAAATTTGCAGTTATAAGGTAAATAAATTCTGGGCATCTAATGTATGGAATGGTGATTATAGTTAATAATAGCATATTATGTACTTCAAAGTTGCCAAGAGAGTGGATCTTAAATATTTTCACCATAAAGAGAATGGTAATCATGTGATAGGATGGAGGTGTTAGCTAAACCTTGGTGGTAATCATTGTGCAATATAAAGGTGTAGCAAATCAATAAGCTATACAACTTAAATTTATATATGCCAATCATGCGTCAGTAAAGATGGGGAAAAAAAGTGTCTCTCAGTCACATCCTTATCTCCCTTCTAGCAGCAAATCAGAGTCTGTTTCTTCCAGGATGCAGCTTGGGACTTGCTAAGAGGCTGTTAGCCTTGTTTGGACCTGCTTCCTTACATCAGAGTTGTTTTGTAATAATTGTATTTACACATATAAATGTAAATTCCCACAAATATTTGATTCAGTATTTTCCTACCCATTCATGCATTGATGTATTATTTCTTCTTTAATTACTTCCCCAAAGCATTTAGGGCAGCTGTTCTTTTGTTTTCACATTCTTACATTATGCAAAAATTATAATAGAGGAAATCAAAGGAAGAGGGAAACTGCACATAATTTATACCATTATATCAAATCAACTGTTTTCATATTTCCATCTTTCTTCCTAACATATATATCCATAAGAAAATATAATTTATATGTAGGTACTATCATAGCATAGATACTGTTTCCTAATTGTTAAGACCAGGCAGGTACATAGTAAAATTTTTATACTCTGTGGAAGAGTATAAATTTTTACTAAAAAAAACTTCCTTTCATCCCAGAATTTCTAGGTTTACTCCCAATAGAAACCCACTGTTAATTTTTTTCTCTCTTACAAATAGACTGTTTCTAGAGTTAAGAATAACACTTTTCCATTCATATTTAAATACTTTAAATTAGGAAGACTGCCATTTCTTAACAACAACAAATCCCTATCACGAATTTTTATCTTTGATACACACCTAAAAATGTGTTGAAGATGTTGACAAAATGCAAAATCACTGTTTTAATATGAATTTTTACCAAGACACTGCAGCCAGTGATGTTGAATGCACAGAGACACAGACCAAATTAAAGTTTTGTAGAATAGATTTGTCATTTTGTTATTATGTATAGACTGAAGGGAAGATTGCTTTCTTTTTCTTTCCAGCTTTATGGAGATATAATTGGCATAAAATACAGCATAACTACGAGAAAATAAAATTCTCTCGTTTGAACCACTCATTCCAGTACGTGAAATTTTGTTACGGCAGCCAGGGCTGACCAAAGCAGTAACCAAGATATTTTAAGGGCTACTGTCCAGTGTAAGTGGAATATTTTATTAAACTGAAAACTACTACAGTAACCTGATTAACAGCAAGAAGAAAAAGTGTCTTGAGAAATTACTGTATGTTTGGCACTTTGCTAATTGTTGAGCATACCATAGAATTCTATATATCAACTCTATCAAAAATCTACTTTTTCGGAAACCTCCCTGAAAGTCACTTCTAATCACTTTCCCCAGCCTCAGATTGAGTAAAGATCTCTTCTGTGTTGTTAGGGTGTTTTCTTGAGACTTTTTTTTTAAGCACAAATTCTATTCCGTTTTAGATGTTTGCTTCCATATATTTTACCCACTATCTGGTATTTCTCATTTATAGCAGTGTTTGACAAATAATGGGTGTTTGCTACATGATTGTTTAATAAATTAGTTGGCTAGTAGAGTCACTTATGAAGTGGTTAAGAATATATATTTTAAGTAAGTCTGCCTCAATTTCAAACCTGGCTCTCTTACTTACTGGCCTTAAGACTTAGAGTAAGTGGCTTTACTATCCCGTGTCTAAGTTTCCTTAGTGTAAAGGGAAAAAATGGAACTATGTCAGAGCTTTATTGTGAAGATTAAGTGGATCGTACATGTGTAACTTTTTTTTAATTTATTTTTTAAAGATTTTATTTATTTATTTTTAGAGGAGAAGGGGAGGAGAGAAGGAGAGAAATATCAATGTACAGTTGCTTCTCATGAGTCCCCCTCTGGGAACTGGCCTGCAACCCAGGCATGTGCCCTGACTGGGAATCAAACCTCGATCGTGTGGTTCGCAGGCCCGTGCTCAATCCACTGAGCTACAGCAGCAGGGCACATGTGTAACTTTTTTAATTTTTAAAATTGATTTCAGAAAGAGAGGAAGAAAGAGAGAAAAACAATGATTTGTTGTTCCGCTTATTGATGCATTCATTGGGTGATTCTTGTATGTGTCCTGACTAGGAATTGAACCTGCAATCTTGGCTACTGGGATGACACACTAACCAACTGAGCAACCCAGCCAGGGCCATACATGTGTAACTCTGAACAGTTTCTGGGCTGTGAACTGACTATTACTACTACTACTACTACTATTATTCTAAATTTCTGCCATGCACAATTCATTTGAAAATGTTTGGGGTGGGGGATGGAAGGGGAATTGGGACACAGATAAATGAAACATGGCCCTTGCTCTTGAGAGTTTATAATCTGGTGGTAGCACAGCAAGAATGAAAACATACAGGTAAAGTAAAACTTCATAGAAAAGATACCAAATCTGAAGATAGGACATTGGACTATCAATATTATATTATGGTTCATGAGGGGTTGATTTCTTGTATCTTTGTTATTTTCCATTCACTTTCTTTTATTTTGTTGTCAAACCGGGATTTTAATAAGGCCACACATACAATATAGGATTTCTTTCCTTTAGTGAGCTCTTATTTCTGTTACTGAGTCACTTGGCCAAAATGTATCACTCTGGTGGGATGAGTGGGCTTCATTAAGAGAGAAAAGCAAAGGAGGGAGAGCCTGGGGCGAACTAGATTACTGTCCCCAGGAAGGACAGGGGCTGGAGCAAAGAGAACTAAGTCAAACTCAGTTCCCCCAGCAAGCAGCAGTGTGAGTTGTGACAAATCACTTTTCTTATGGGGATCTCATTTCTTTATCTGTAAATTTTTCATCCCAGAGATTCCTTCTAGCCCTAAAGGTTTATGAGTGTGAGAGTAGACAGCAATCGGAAATTGGTTGAGGTAATGAGAAACACTCCAGATTAGCAGTTCCATGATTCGAATTGAGTAATTCTCATTATGCAGTATCTCGTCTGCATTTGCTTTTCATTGGCAGTGGCNCAGGGCACATGTGTAACTTTTTTAATTTTTAAAATTGATTTCAGAAAGAGAGGAAGAAAGAGAGAAAAACAATGATTTGTTGTTCCGCTTATTGATGCATTCATTGGGTGATTCTTGTATGTGTCCTGACTAGGAATTGAACCTGCAATCTTGGCTACTGGGATGACACACTAAGCAACTGAGCAACCCAGCCAGGGCCATACATGTGTAACTCTGAACAGTTTCTGGGCTGTGAACTGACTATTACTACTATTACTACTACTATTATTATAAATTTCTGCCATGCACAATTCATTTGAAAATGTTTGGGGTGGGGGATGGAAGGGGAATTGAGACACAGATAAATGAAACATGGTCCTTGCTCTTGAGAGTTTATAATCTGGTGGTAGCACAGCAAGAATGAAAACATACAGGTAAAGTAAAACTTCATAGAAAAGATACCAAATCTGAAGATAGGATATTGGACTATCAATATTATATTATGGTTCATGAGGGGTTATTTTCTTGTATCTTTGTTATTTTCCATTCACTTTCTTTTATTTTGTTGTCAACCCGGGATTTTAATAAGGCCACACATACAAGATAGGATTTCTTTCCTTTAGTGAGCTCTTATTTCTGTTAGTGAGTGACTTGGCCAAAATGCATCACTCTGGGTGGGATGAGTGGGCTTCGTTAAGAGAGAAAAGCAAAGGAGGGAGAACCTGGGGCGAACTAGATTACTGTCCCCAGGAAGGACAGGGGCTGGAGCAAAGAGAACTACATCAAGCTCAGTTCCCCCAGCAACCAGCAGTGTGAGTTGTGACAAATCACTTTCCTTATGGGGACCTCATTTCTTTATCTGTAAAATTTTCATCCCAGAGATTCCTTCTAGCCCTAAAGGTTTATGATTGTGAGAGTAGACAGCAATCCAAAATTGGTTGAGGTAATGAGAAACACTCCAGATTAGCAGTTCCATGATTCGAATTGAGTAATTCTCATTATGCAGTATCTCGTCTGCATTTGCTTTTCATTGGCAGTGGCCAAGAAGTGTCACAAGACAGTAATCAGGTGTGTTCAGAATCCCAAGGCTCAGGCCCACGAACAGTTCTAGATAACATTGGCTGGAGGAGCTCTGCAACGGGTGAGGTCACTCCTGGAGCGTGAGCCTAGGCTCTCCCCAGGAGGAAACCTGACTTACTTGCCTATCTCATGAAAAAGGAATCAACTGAGGATTGCCACCTCAAAAACATCCAGGACTCTTAACCTAAGGGCTGTCTATGTCCAGTGTGCATTGCAAAGGAAACCCAATCTTCCAGAGGTTTCCTGCCACCTCCTGCCAGTGGCCCTCCAGCCCTGCTGGCTTTCTGTTGATAGTAAGAGAATCCATACACAGTCTGCAGGGTGGCTTTCTGCAGCCAGAATACGCAGAAAGGGACATGGTGCTAAGCTCTAAATGCCTACAGTATTGGATCTGTGATTATGATGGTGATGACGATGATAACGATAATGATCTATTGACTCATGCTCCACTTTGTGTGAGCCATTTAGAAACATGTCTTATTTGTACTACTAGATTTTCAATTCTTAAGGTTAGAAACACAACTTGACCTTTATGAGCTTTATAAACAAGGCTTAGTCCCTGCCAGCTGTGCAATCACCATTTCTTAAAGAAAACATTCACAAATGCATGCAGAGCCCCCAAGGAATCTGGCATTGGCAGAGAATTGTTTTTACACACTTGACCTTCCAAACTACGAGTTTCAAGTCCTAAAATGGCCAACACATACAACTATTGAATAAAGAATTCTTGGAGCTCACCAAAATAATGCTCAGGGAGTTGGTTTCTTTTTTTCTTTTTAATCCCTTGCTCCAGTTTGGCTTCTTGCTCTTTTCTTTTTTTTTTTTTTTTTTCCAGCAAATGCTTCTGTTGTTTTTTTCAAGCTTATCACATGTCCATAACTTTATGGGAACTCTATAACTACGTTACTTAAGGAGAAAATCTCTGCAACGTGAACTATTCTCTTACCTCCAGTGACAATGACATTTGCTTTTATACAGTAACAAAAGCTGTTTGCTCCTCTTGGCATGGAGAACTCTCTGACAGGCCTGGGACACACAAATCCGAGGTAAAACATGTTTTCCTGTGTGAAGCTAATTCCAGTTTAGACACAGATTATGGTCAATAGGTTCATCTCTCTGTTGGCTATAAATCCATTTACCCACAGAAAATGTTGTAATTATTAACTCCTTACTGACTCCCAGAGTTTACTTACTGCACCATGTGGTGATATGAGCACAACATTTTGCATTGTTTCTACTTTAATAAAAGCCATCCAGAGGGAAGGGGGTTTAGGGAACTGAATGGAAAAGGCGAGGAGGTAATAGAATAAACAAAAACTTTTCTAAAAAAAGAAAAAGGCGAGGGGGTTGAAGAGTACAAATTGGTAGTCACAAAATCGTCGCAGGGATGTAAAGAACAGTGTAGGGAATACAGTCAGTGACATTGTAATAACTAAACAAGGTGCCAGGTGGGCACTGGAAATACCAGGGGGATCACGTTGCAAAGTATGTGATTGTCTAACCACTATGCTGTACACTTGAAACTGAAACGAAATAACATTGAATCTAAACCCTAATTCAAAAGTAACATGTAAAGGAGAAGACATCTAAAAAGGAATCCAGCCCTCCACCTCGGAGTGGTGGTCGTACTGGTGGGGAGGAGGGGCAGAGACACGGCGTGTCTCAATCCACACAGCACACAGGGCGGCTAAGTGTGTGCGTAGGTACACATAGGCCAGGAACGCATTTGGACACTCCTCTCTCACTAACCACATCCAGCCTGCTATCAAGTCCTGTTGACTTTGCCTTTAAAATGCACCTGAAATCTCACCCTTTCTTCCCATTCCCACTGCACTATCTTGGTTCCATCCCCTGTTACCACATCTGCTGCGATTCAGTGCCAACTTCTCAGCTCCCACAATGGCCTGCTCTTCTTTCCCCATCCCCACCCCATCCCCAGCATGGTCATGCCGCAGCCAGAGTGCTGAGCACAATGTGAATTCGATTTCACCCCTTCTCCCCGGTGGCTTTCCGGAGCTCAGAGGAGAGCCCTGTTCCTTCAGCTGGCTCACCTGCCCCAGGCGGCCCCTGTCACCTTTCTGGGCTCCCCCCCTGCCCTCCTCTTCCCTGCACTTCATGATCCAGCCACACTGCTCTCATCTGCCTCCTTTCTGGCTGCACTGAGCTTTTTCTTCCTCAAGAGCTTCTGCGCAGGCCAAAGATGTTCTTCCTCCCAGATCCGAGCCATGTTAAAACCACCCTCCTGCAGGTGCTATTTTCTCAGAAAGGCCATCCCTGAACTCCACCCTCCCGCCGCTACTGCCTCAATAATGTGCGTTGTGTTATTTTCTCTAGTACCATGTTCTTTCCCCTGAAGGCATATGACATCTTCCATGCACCCTTAGTGTAGATGTGGGCCCACGTTGCCTAACCTGTAACAAAAGGGGCTGCAGAGGCCATGGGCCTTGAACATGAAAACTCCCAATAAATATGTGTTTGAACACCTCCAGGGGACAAATTCCTAGTTAACGATACCACTTTCCCTTCAAATTTTTCAAAAGTTCAGAAAGTTCCCTTTGAATTTTCCCCTGGGAACATTTGATATAATAGCGCTTTTGAAAAAAAAAAACATTTTGCAACAATGTTTTCAAAATGGGGGGAAAAAAACCCTAAAGACATTGCTATCAGGAGACCCTGCCTGGATGACAGCATGCTTCGTCTCATTTCTCCCTGCTGCTGTGTGTGTGAGTGAGCTCCGACCTGGAGCCGGAAGCGGGTCAGCAGGTGAAAGGTAAAGAGGTGACTCCACAGGGCCTGAGGTACATGATTGGGTTGTTGAGTGCATGCGCGATGCCGCCGGGGAGGAAGGCGTGCCAGGCAGATCCTGCGCTCACTACAAGGCCACTGAGCGGGCCCTCGTATCTTTTCTCGCTTTGGTCATGGGGGTGGTTGTCGGGAGTGAGGGCAGAGGGCTATTGTCTCCTTGACGTTGCGAAGAAGAAATTTCAGGGGGCCTTGGGTAAAGGTATTTTTTTTAGTGGTCCTCAATCTGGATTATCAGCTGTTGTTGAACTATGTTGGTCCATTTCCAAGGGAGGGAGTCATAAAAAACTGTAGATCAGGAGTTGGCAAACTTTTCTTTAAGGAACCAGATAGTAAATATTTTTTTTATTTTTTTTTATTTTTTTTAAGATTTCATTTATTTATTTATCTTTAGAGGGGAAAGGAGAGAGGGAGAGAAACATCAATGTATGGTTGCCTTTTGTGCGCCCCCTGCTGGAAGTTGGCCTGCAGGGAACCGGCCTGCAACCCAGGCATGTGCCCTGACTGGGAACCGAAAGGCGATCCTCTGGTTCGCAGGCCTGTGCTCAATCCACTGAGCTACACCAGCCAGGGCCAGATAGTAAATATTTTAGACTTAGCCATACAGCTTTTGTAACTACCCAACTCTGCCATTGTAGGAGAAAAACAGCCATAAATAATACATAAATGAGAAAGCATGGCTGTGTTCCCATATAATTTTGTGAGTGATAAAGTTTGGATTTCATGTAATTTTCATGGGTCTTGGCGTGTTATATTTCTTTAATTTTTTTCAACCATTTAAAACTATAAAAAATATTCTTTGTTAGCAGATGTCACAAAAACACATGGCCCCCTGGACTTGACCCCGACTCCCAGCTTTCCTAACTGCTATTCTAGATGTGGGAACACAAAAACAGTACAGGCCTATGATAGCTCCACCTGTTCACCTCAGGATTCAAATTCTTTCTTTAGATGCTTTTCGGTGTTTCATTGAGGAAACAAAAAGAGGAACTTACACCTGTTGAGCCCAGTGTGCCAAATGTGAAGTCAGGTACTTCCTGTGAGTTAACTTAGGTGACTTTTATAAGATTATAGGGGAGGCATAGTCATTCCCACTTGGAGAGGCAAACATTGAGACTAAGAAGAGCTCATGGTAAAGGTCACAGAGCTACTGAGGGTGAGGACAGAAACCAGCTGGCTTCTGGCTTCACAGAAACCCTACCCATGGTACAAAATTGTAAGCATATGATTCAATTATTTTTAGTAAACCTACAGAGTTGGAGAACAACCACCCCAATAAGCTTCAGAACATTTCCATCACCCCAGGAAGTTCCCTTTGCCCCCATGGTACCCCTGCCCGCACCATCACCACTTCCTAGTGGGGTCTCTTCCTGATCTACTTCCTGTCTCCGTGCGTTTGCCTTATCTGGACATTTTATGTAAATGAAATCATGAACATAAAGTTTTTGAGGTTCATCCACATTGTAGCACATATCTCAATGCATTTTTAAAACTGAGAATTAACGTACAATAGTATGTTGATAGTTACTATGTATTACAATAATATACTATTGCCACACATTAATACAGCTACTAATAGATAGTTGCTACACATTAATAGGTATTAGTAAATATTTAACCAGGCTACTCAAATTCTCCCACATGTAAGAAAGCCCCCTGTGCATGTAGTGCACACGGAACAGAACGTGACAATCATGCTGCACACCCTCCCGGGCCTGTTGACGTGCGAGAAGGATATTAAAAGCATACAAATTTGAAAACTGCTCAGCTCTACCGATAGAACTGTATTGGGAAAAATGACGTTATGCCTGCATCTGCGTTTATTTATTCCAACAGATCATAGCAGCAAACAGCAGGCTGTTACCAGGAGGGCCCACCACGTCAAGATGTGCATGAATAGCCCTGGAGGGTGTAGCTCAGTGAATTGAGTGTGGGCCTGCAAACCAGAGGATCGCTGTTCGATTCCCAGTCAGGGCACATGCCTGGGTTGTAGGCCAGTTTCCCGCAGGGGATGCAGTTCCTGGCAGGGGACCCATGAGAGGCAACCATACATTGATATTTCTCTCCCTCTCTCCTTCCCTTCCTTTCTAAAGGTAAATAAATAAAATAAAACCTTTAAAAAATGCTCCTTTGATCACAATTGTACAACTTTTTAGGCCCTGGCTGGTGTAGCTCAGTGGATTGAGCACGGGCCTGCGAACCACACAATCAAGGTTCGATTCCCAGTCAGGGCACATGCCTGGGTTGCAGGCCAGTCCCCCGCAGGGGATGCAGTTCCTGGCAGGGGACCCATGAGAGGCAACCATACATTGATATTTCTCTCCTTTTCTCTTTCCCTTCCTCTCTAAAGATAAATAAATAAAATCTTTAAAAAACCAATTTAAAAAACGTTAAGAAAAAATAAAGACATGCATGAATAACCTCACTTGTTTCCCTGAAAGTCTAATCTTGTCAAGCAGACGGAATGATTGGCATCCCATTTTTCTAAAACCCAGTGTGGAAACACCAAGGCAGCCATGGGCTTATGAACTGTAAGAAGCAGCAGGCGCACTCCCTCTCGGGAGCATGCCCGCCTTGCCCTTCCCCTCTCCCTCCCCCTGGCCTGTCACCTTGGCCCTCCTCTCTCCTAGGCTCCAAGGGCCTTTCTTCTGCCTCTGAAACTTATTTCTTCAGCTTGGGCAGCCCAGCTGGCTCACCTCTATTGCATCTGTAACTTTCTGAATAAGCTTTGTCTTGCCCTGGCTGGCGTAGCTCAGTGGATTGAGCCCAGGCCTGTGAAGCAAAGGGTCACCGGTTCGATTCCCAGTCAGGGCATGTGGCTGGGTTGCAGGCCAGGTCCCCAGTAGGGATACATTATTTATTTTAAAAAATAAATATTTTTTAAAAAATTTAAAAAACCTTTGTCTTACAAATGGAAAAAAACTAAAAGCCAGAAACTCACAGAATATTCAAGCACATAAACTATTGTACTTACGAATTATCCTCAAGTTTCTTCAAGGATTCCAAGACTAGTGAGTGAACGCTGTCTAAGGAGCAGGACCCGAAGCAGTTTAGGGTTGGAATATATCTAATTTTCATAACCCAGTCATTATGCAGCTTCCTTTTAACACTGGGAATTAGGAGGAAAGAAAGGGTGGGTTTATGTTAGAAGGTCAGACACAAGCACACAATGTTGAGTGTCTATTCAGCATTCCAACTTGCCTTGAACCAAACTGCAACTCTGAACTGAGGCAAAGCCTGCATATATAATACCGTCCTATGCATTATACCACTTTTAAAGTTCTTAACTAAATTTTTATAACTTGTTTATTTAAAATGGAAAAATAAAAGATTGTCAGCAAATTTCGAGGCACAGAATTAAAAATTACATAAAAGAATCTTAGTGCAATATTGGTGCTGTCTCCTCTACTGAAAAAATTCTGGTCATCCAGATGAAGAACTTTGCTTCGTATTGTTTTTCCCTTGTGTGAGTCAATTCATTTTTATATTTTCCAGTGAACACTGATCACTTACATCAGTCGTTCCCCTACTGTTGGACACTGTATATTTTACTATCAGAAATAACACTGTGATTGCTATAGCAATACCTTTCAACACATGGGGATCTCGAGTCCCAGTGCATATTTTAATCTTTTCCAATTTTTTAAGTGAGAAATTATGTCTGATTTTATTTCTTTGATTAACAGAGAGGGCACATTTAATGCAAAATGTGCCTTTCTCCTAATAAAAGAAATATATGTCTTACTCTAAAACCTTTGGATACGGTACAAGTATAAAGAAGACAGTGAAAATACTCATAACTTTATCATTTGGAGATACGTTTTGTTAGCATTTCTACCCAATGAGCATTAGAAAATGTTCACTGATAATTTGTACTGTGTGTGCATGTGTGTGAATGAATGATCTGTTCATGACCTTTGCCCTTTTTTCTCTGGGGGGAACTATTGTTTCTTCAACTGAATTCTAACACCTATTAAATAGACAACTAGTCCATTGCCTGTCATATCTGTTATAAATATTTATTCCAGCTTATTTACTTTAAAAATGTCATCTTTTGATGCCCAAAGGTTTTATATCCTGTAGAGTCGACTCTATCAAACGTTTTCTGTGAATTTCATGTCTATTGCTTTCGGTCAGACTCTTCTTTCATATTCAAGTGCTAGTAAATAGGAACATACATCTTTTACAGATTTTCATAATTTCATATTTTGTTTTGCCCCTTAATTTATTCAACTACCTATACGTTTTAATTGTCAATAGTGCTTAGAATAGGAATTTTAGTGACTGATTTTCCTGGGTGTTTTCCCTTTCCAGTGGAAGTTCCTTGAGGCAAGAAGCCTTTCTTGTCCAGTTTTATATTTCACACCTTCACCGTGTGGTCCAACTCATTGTTTCTACTCCATAATTACTTGAATGATGGCTGTGTGAAAGCAATTGGACTCCCCATGTACCCACTTACCTTTTAAAGTTCTTTGAGTCTATGACCTGACTTTGTAATTTCTTTTTGGATTTTGCCTGTTTCAGTCCGAAGTCATCACTTTGGACTGTGAATTTGCTCACAAAGCCGCCATCGTCCCCCAAGAGGATGTCATCTCGGCAAAGCTGGTCAGGCAGAGACACGACACACACGCAGAGGAGGCAGTGGTCCATGGGCTTTATGACGAAATAATTTTCCTGGAAACAGAAGGGCACTTTCAATAAGTTATTGCATTGCTCCAAAGATCTCAATATTGAATTTGAAATATTGCCCCTGTTAATTTTTTCAAGATTTTATTTAGTTGTTTTTAGAGAGAGGGGAAGGGAGGGAGGGAGGGAGGCAGGAAGAGAAACATCAATGTATGGTTGCCTCTTGCAGGTGGCAACCTGAATGGGGACCTGGTCCACCACCCAGGCACATGCCATGAATGGGAATTGAATCAGCAACTTTTTGGTTTCTGGGACAACACTCAACGCACTAAGCCACACAAGCTGGGGCTGTCCCTATTACTTGATAAATGTTTTACTTTTGATATTTCATATTTTAGGTCTTCCCACAGTGTTGAAAGAACTTGAGGAGGAACAAAAACAAAGTTAATCAAGTAGAAGTTAATGAACACTCACTGTGAGCCTTACATTGTGTTTTGGGCTGTTTTGTATAAATCCCTCTCTTGGATTTATATAAGACAATACTAACAGAAAGTATAAAAAGGTACAGGAGTTCAAACAGTATTGACATAAAACTGGATGGTAAATAGGAAACTCAAGTATTCAAGTTCCAAATATTTCACAAGGAGCTATCAGAAGAAAGCTGTCTTAACACAAGTTTATTCAGAAATATTCAGCAAGCGTTTGGCCAGTTGACAGTACTGCTGAGCTGGGCTCCCTAAACTGTAGGGTTATTGCTCTCCTGGAACTCAGTCCCTACCTGAGACAGAAAAAATACATGCTAAAAATTTTTAATTTGTTTTGTTCCCATTAGAATGAGTGAGACTGGAACATATTGAGAGGTTCTTTCAGTCACTCAACAAACATTTATGGAGCATCTATGTCATGCCAAGAACTACTGTAGGCACTTGCCTGGACAGGGATGAGCAAGACAGGTATCTGACTTTGTGGAGGTACCATTCCAGTGGGGGAAGACAGAATAAAACAGATCATTGCACATAACAGAAGTCAGTTAAGAAAATGAACCACAGTGCCGAACTGAAGAGTGACCAAAGAGGCCCCTTTGGGTCCCCTGGGAGAGAAAGATTCAGAGGACGTTAAGAGGAAGCAGATTAGGAGTGATTAATGATTATACCTCTGCTATAGCAGATTTTTTTTGTGTGCCAGAATTAAGCATTTGACTTGAATAATTTTCTTGCTATACAAAGCTGAACTGGAGAGAAAATCTTTAAACTTGATAACATGAGCATAGGCAAAAAAGCTAACATCTGGATTTAGAGAAGGGTATGAAAGGAAGGAAGGATTTAGCCTCTACGAAAGAGAAACAAACAAATACCCCCCAATGAAATACACACTAAGTGGAAAGTATTAATAGTAATATTAGTGCTGGACTTGATTATCTACTTAAACCCCTCATTTTACAGATGAGGAAACTGTGTTAAAAGTAGACAATGGGTGGTGCTCGTATCCCACCGGCATGCAAAAGACAAGCTCCCTTCTTGGAGCATTTCTCCTGATACAGTACCTGGCTGGACCCTTGAGCTTTATAATCCCAGACGATAATGGTTCTTTCCGTGGTGGCAACGATGCGTTTCAGCTGTGGCAGGTAATCACACCCTGTAATCCAGGAGGTATCCTGATGGAAAGCACAGATTTGGATGGGGGGATGTATATTGTGTTTGGTCCTGTTATACAGTGATGATTACTAAAACATAGGCCAGTTACATTAAAGGCCCCATTTGGCCCCCTTATTTGAAGAGAAGGCTCCTGATATTTCCTTTGAAGTTTTGGCAGTTGCTGGGGGGCTGTAACCTTTCTCCCTCACTCCGAGTTCTTCAGACCACCAGCTGCACAGCAGTGGAACTGGAGCCTGATGCAGCTCTGGACGCACAGAGCAGCCAGGGGGCAGCCATTTTTGTTCCCTATTCGCTTAGACGAAATTGCTTCTTCATAGGGACACACAGGGAGACAGGATGGATCACGGTCTCTGGCCCTGTAGCCATGCGTAGCATTTTTAGCTAGAAATGACTTTGTGACTACCTGTCAGTGATCGAGTTGAGGCCAATGAGTTTGAGCCTTGCCTAAAGTCACCAAGGTGGCACGGGTAGGACCAGTAGTACCCAAGACATCCCACGACTGACCAAGGACAAGAGCTCCCCTTCGTGAGGGCCAGGAACTGCTGTGTGCATTTCAGGCATGCACCTGAACCTTCTGGAAAACACACTGGAAATCTAACAGTTTTTTTCCAGCTCTAAGAAATGAAGGCTCAGAGGCTTAGAGAGTAACCAGACCTCTACAGTTCAGGGCACTGGGTGTCAGGCAAGCGGGGTTTTGGAAAAGTCAAATGTTTCTCCACCTCGTAAGGTCATGGTGGGATTCTGAGAGCAAGGCCCTGTAACCAGGCATCTGCCACTGGGTTACTTTTCCAGTGAACAATGTAGATTAAATAAATTCCAACACTGCCCTCCAATTGCAATGCTCTTTTCAAGTTTTAAATAGAATGTTTTAAAATTATTTAACATTGGCTGTTTCCTCGCTGTCCTCACAGTTGGACTGCATATATTTTCTACATTCCTGAGTAGTGGGTGCTCAGAAGAACCTTGGTGAAGCTTTTAAATGGAAGCTTCCCAGGGTAATCATCTTCCAAGCAATTCTCTGCAGTGCTTGTAACTCCACAAAGCAAGACCTGGGTCCCCTTTGCTGTTGCCCAAGGTTTAGTTCCAGTCAATAAACCTTAATTTGCAATCTAGGAAAACATCTGCTTCTCAGAGCATTTTGCTGAGAGTGGGATTCGTTATGGGGGAATCACCACCGTAGCCCTGCTGTTGGCTTGATTAGGAATTGGCACTCACCGTGACGTTGGTGCTGGTCTGCATTCTCATCTGTAAACAAAGGAAGAGAATAATGAAACCCAGCCTCTCTACACTAGAGGCGCGAATGCTTAGATGACACAACATCTCCTCGGTTTCATGGTTTCACGTCACTTGTCATTTCCACCGCTCTCCTCCCTGTGTCCTCTGAAGCTTCCAGCTCTGTGGGTAATGCTCTGCTCGCTTTGGCCGAGGTTTCTGCTTCGGTGGCTTGTCTTGAAGCCTGGCCACAGAGCATTACCCACAGTCTTACACTTAACTAGTTATTTTGTCTCTTCTATTTGCCAACTGCCTCACATTCTTTAGTGATTCAGAGCAAAGCACAAAACGGGAATGCAAGATAATACCAACAGCAATGGTAAGAGTACTTAAAAGAATACTAAAGAGGTTGCTACAAGTATAGATTGATGTAGGAAAAACATTGCTTTATTTGAGATTTAGCTCTCAAGTCATTGAGACACTTAACATTCTGTCCAGTGGGCTTCCTATTTTTTTAAAGATTTTATTTATTTATTTTTAGAGAGGAAGGGAAGGAGAGAGGCAGAGAAATATCAATGTGTGGTTGCCTCTGGTGCGCCCCCTCCTGGGAACTGGCCTGCAACCCAGGCATGTGCCCTGACTGGGAACCCAACCTCGGTTGTTTGGTTCATAGGCCCGCGCTCAATCCACTGAGCTACGCCAACCAGGGCTGGGCTTCCTATTTTATTCAGTAAGTACTGAATATAATGCTTTGGTACTTGAGATCATAGATTGGTTCCCTACAGACTTAGGATATACACAAGCAGTCTCTTATACCCCTAAGGCATGTTAGTTCATTGTTTAGTTGAAGTACATTAATGACCTGGTTTCTTTTGGATGTTCAGATGTGTAGGAAATGGCTGCCCAGAAGGAATGGACTGTGTGACAAGAAGAAAAATTAAATCAGGGTGGTGATTAAAATTGCTAGTCACGGCCATCGCAATGTGTCTCTCATCTGAAAAGTTCACAAAAGCTTTTTAAAAAAAAATAAACCAGGGACCTATTTATAGGTGGCCAAATTTCTAAGGAAATTGGTGAGCAGAAAAAAAGAACACTGTGGTTTCTCCTCTTCAATTTCTCAAACTTCATCTTCAGCAGAAGTCACAAAAGTTCTCTCCTTAAAAGCTGATCTTCTGATATTTTAAAATCTAGCCTTTTGGGCAGGAATTTTTATTAATGACATTTAAACTCTAGATTATGCAGCCCCCTAGAGAGCACCAAGAAAATTCTTAAAAGTATTTATTCAACTTCAGATAGAGCCTAAATTGTGGAATAAGCTTTTAAAAGATAGTTAACATGATTGACTTACCTTTTAATACATTTTTCCTGTGACCTAACCTACCAAATGTCTATTCCCGTAGAATGTGTCATTCTATTTGTGAGGCATGCAACATTCAAAATGCTGTTTATCCCTGGTGTGTTAAGTCTTAAAATAAGTGTTTAAGCAATCTTTTCTCCCTAGTTGCAGTATCTTATAAGAAAGAAACGTGTCTGTGTGCTCGTGAGTATACGTGTTCATTTATAAGCGTGTGTGTATTGAAAGAGACATATTTCTGCAAATATGATAATGTTGCCTCACTTATTCCACATAGTCCCGAACTACTTCCTTATGAAGTTCATTATTTTCCTTCTCATGTTTTTATGTAGAGACCATCACCGTTCTATTTTTTGAGGAAATAAAGGTAAAAATGAGAAGAAAAATGATGCACTGAAGAAAGACACAGGAAAGACGTTCTCATTTTGTTCCCACATTGTTTGTTCATAACCCCAACCACCAACATTCTCTGAGTGCTTACGATGATGCTGAGCACTTTGTGTGTCTTAACTTACTGAATCAACGGAGCTACCCAGGAAGGGAAGTTGTCTGGTTCTGAATGAGGAGGAACCAGGGCTTGGGCAGAAATCAGTAACAGGCGCAGCTGGGCAGGTCCCAGGCCCCACACCCACATTCAGTCCCCCACTGCAGGACCTCTGGGTGCCCGCGGCCCCCTTTTTACCGAATCTGGCTGCTGTGCTGGAGATCACTGATGAGCTAAAAATTATTGCTGACATTTTAATCATCTGTTGATTATTTGAATACACAGGGTCCGGCAGAAGTAAGGCCTGCTTGAGTGTGGTTGGTGGGGTTATAATATGGGTGTAATAATTTATAGTTTCATTTGAACATCTCATCTACAATGTCCTATGGTGTGCTTGCGTGTGATATTGTGTTACAGAATTACACATTTATTATGACTTTGTGATAAAAGACTTTGTAATAAAAAGGGGGCATTATTTATTCTGGACCCTATTATAAAGCTTGCCATTCACTGGAAATAAACTAGTAACTAGAATAATTTTTTGCTATTTAAGACCAAACATTCACCTTGGATATTCATCATGCCCTATGATGTAGCCTGTCTCCATTAAAATCTCTTACATTTTAAAAATAGAAGTCCAAAAGCATAAATTTAGAACGACGTTAATGAGAGCAATGCGTGACGTTTGTATGGGAATTTGCCCTTCATAAACTGCATCCACGTTCATNGTTTGTTCATAACCCCAACCACCAACATTCTCTGAGTGCTTACGATGATGCTGAGCACTTTGTGTGTCTTAACTTACTGAATCAACGGAGCTACCCAGGAAGGGAAGTTGTCTGGTTCTGAATGAGGAGGAACCAGGGCTTGGGCAGAAATCAGTAACAGGCGCAGCTGGGCAGGTCCCAGGCCCCACACCCACATTCAGTCCCCCACTGCAGGACCTCTGGGTGCCCGCGGCCCCCTTTTTACCGAATCTGGCTGCTGTGCTGGAGATCACTGATGAGCTAAAAATTATTGCTGACATTTTAATCATCTGTTGATTATTTGAATACACAGGGTCCGGCAGAAGTAAGGCCTGCTTGAGTGTGGTTGGTGGGGTAATAATATGGGTGTAATAATTTATAGTTTCATTTGAACATCTCACCTACAATGTCCTATGGTGTGCTTGAGCGTGATATTGTGTTACAGAATTACACATTTATTATGACTTTGTGATAAAAGACTTTGTAATAAAAAGGGGGCATTATTTTTTCTGGACCCTATTATAAAGCTTGCCATTCACTGGAAATAAACTAGTAACTAGAATAATTTTTTGCTATTTAAGACCAAACATTCACCTTGGATATTCATCGTGCCCTATGATGTAGCTTGTCTCCATTAAAAGCTCTTACATTTTAAAAATAGAAGTCCAAAAGCATAAATTTAGAACGACGTTAATGAGAGCAATGCGTGACGTTTGTATGGGAATTTGCCCTTCATAAACTGCGTCCATGTTCATGACCTCGTTTGCCCTTTGCTACAACGCTCTGAGGGCATGACTGGCCCTGCTGTCCTCATTTTACAGAAGTGAAAAAAAAAAGAGACGTGAAAAGGTACATTATCTCCGTAAGTTCCCTACTTCCCATCACAGTTGGTAAACTAAAAGGACTAGAATTTGAGCCTTTTTTCCCCCTTTACTCTGGGGTTCTTGTTCAGAGCTCGTGTGTTCTTTGGTGGCACTATGACAAAAATCACTTGGCCGTGCACTTTTCTGATTGTACCTGAGAGGTCACCAGGGTCATCCTTCAATTGTGTGGATGCCACATGGGTCCTACGCCACACGAAGGACACTACCAAATGCAGTCATTACCTCCCGACAATCGCTCTGGGGTTCCGCGATCTCTTTAGCCCAGTCATTTTTAGTTCAGTGTTTTGCAGTAACTCTGAAACATGGTTTGCGGTTTCTGCTATACCTGATATATATATGTATAATGTGTAGGTAAAACAAAAGAGAGGAAGGGAGGAAAAGAGAGGGCAGGAGGAGTCCAAGATTCGAATTTACCTGGTTGTTGAACACGGTTATCAATCCTCTCTGAGAAGCTGCTATCAGTAAATCCAGCTGCGGGATCTTGACAATGCACTTGATCACATCCCGTCTCCTACTACCTGGTAACGGCATAACATTCAGTTCAGCTCCCAGCAGTAAAGACCCTAAAAGGCATTTGTTCGGTTTGTGTAAAGAGGGCAACCACCTCTTTTTCAACAGAGAAAATACTGTCCCCAAGGAGGTGCAGGTTGGTGCTAGGGTGTGTGTGAATGGATCTCACTCTTTTCGTGTGTAACACACCGATATACAGGCAGCACAAAATCAGTTAGGCAGTGCATCTGAGGTCTTAAAATGCCATGGGGTCGGGGGAGGGGCTGGAGGGGGGCTGGGGTGAGAAGGGCCCACAGTGAGAAAAAGGTCTACAAGGCTTCTTAGGGGATCAAGAACAGAAAAAAGGCTGAGAACATAGTCTCATGCCAACCCACCTCCAACCTCTCTGCGTCTGGCCTTGCCCCATTGTAGACTGTTTTAGACAGAGAAGCCAGAACCAACATTTGAAGTAGAACTTGGACCTGCCTCCTTCTGTCTGCAGTGCTCCTGCAGCTCCTCCAAAGTCTTCAGCGCAGCCACAAGGCCCCAGACGTGTGTGCCCACACTCCCTGGCATCTCCACCTCCTCCACTCCTACCTGAAGGGTGCGGTTTGTCTCTCATTCACTCCAGGCCATTATCACCTTCCCATCATGGTCTTCCCTGACCGCCTTACTTACAACCCCACACCATGTTCCCTTCTCCAAGCCGACTTCTTTTTCCACAACCCGTTTACTTCATTTTTTGCCTATACCACTGAATACCGCCTGACCTATTATACATATTACTTATTTGATATTTTAAAATTATCTATATCTTTTCATTAGAAGTAAATTTCATGAGGACAGGATTTATGATTTATGATTGTTTCCTCACTGCCGTGTCCCCAGCACTTAGAAAGCTACCTGGCTCCCGTGGTTGACCTTAACACGTGTTTGTTGAGTGAATAAATGAACTACAGAACTTAACTGCCATCTAGAAAGATGTTTCCAAAGTTCTAACTTAGGATGCCAGCAGCATGTGCCCCTGATCATGAGCCCTTTCTCAGCCCAGGGGCAGGGGCGGCAGGAACAGCCCCCTTACTTCTGTTCTGTGATGAGAGTTCCATGGCCAGAGCTTGGGCTTAGCCCTCGGTGGGGCTAAGGATGGGTCCAAGACATGGGTGAGCTTGGGTCGCAAAGGGCTGAAATAAGTTCAGGTGCTTTTTAAAGGAAGACCGGATCAAAACAAAGACCAGTGGTACTGGTTTCAGAATTTGGAGTGAAGTGCTGGAGAGCAAGGGCAGATTCCAGGGCTCGCCTTTCCTCTTCCCGAACCACCCTCTTTCCGGAGGGAGACAGGAAAGAAAATCCACAGTATCAGCAACGCAGAGGGAGGGGGCTTGCTGGTCCCAGGCTCAGATTTTAAAATAACTGGCAGGCCAGCTGGAGACTGCTTAACATGAGACACCACCCCTTTGTGATTGGCCCAAATGCCTAACGTCACATCTAGGGTTAAGCCTCCGTGAGATCATCGAGGATGAGATTTTGGACAGAAGTTCTAATTAGTGAAAACGTGAATGTCCAATTTTAAGAATATAGTAAAAGAAATGTGGTTCCATTTGGTCCTGGAACGTGCGTTACTGAGGTGCCACAGTGGAGAATTTTAACTTGAGATCGGTGCCTAGTCAGTAGAATGTGATGCCCCACCCCCATACCCCCATACAGTGTCCTTCAGAGCAATGACAGTATATCAAACTCATCTGCAGGTACTGTTTCTTCTGAGAGTGCATATAAAACTGTCACTGATAAGGTAAACAAAATGAAAGGTGATTCTACGGAAATATTATATTCCCAATATTGATTTTTGAGAAAATACCAACACCTCTATTAGTTTGAAAGGGAAAGTAACAATATCACCTGAAATGACAACTCGCTGTTTTCTAGAAACAAGGAAAACCAGATTTTCTTCATTCATCTGGGAAGTGAGAGAATCTTCAGAGGAGAAGTATCCAAAGATCTAAAATCCCAAACAACACATAGAAACATGAGCGATATTTCAGAATTGCCTGCGGAGGAACAGCTTGGTGGTTGTTTGGATTTAAAGTCTTGAAGTAACAGTCAAAATTTGTCTTATAAGTGTCAGGGGGTCCCCTTATGAGGAGAAAGCTATGTGCTGCGTTGAACACACCGGGTACTGCGGATGCATGACTTTTAGGCAGACACTGACTCTGCTTCCGGGTGGATGGGCTGGGCTGGTGTCCTTGCTCAGACTGAGAGTTCTATTGGGAGCAAGCACTTGCTTGGAAATCAGATCAGCAGCCTTCATCAGACAGGGTCCCCGCTGAGAGTCTTGACCTTGAATTTGGTCACTCTCAAATGACTTTTCCTACCCATTTTCCATAAATCTTCCTGAGAAAGATTTTCTATCCCTTGTAGGATGAGTTTTGGGATTCAAGAAGCTGTACATCTTACAATAGATGTTCACTTGTCTTATAAATAAGCAGAAATAAATTTTTTGTAAGTTAGTGACAGTATTTCTCATAAGCTTGAGACTGGTTGGTGCTTGTTAATGAACAGACAGAATGAACCACAGAGTTTTTCTGAAACAGTAGTGTAAACACGAATCAGTGGGAAGACTGTGAAAAATGCAGGTTCTCATTTGGAACGTCCAGGATGGGGCCTGGGAGTCTGCATTTCTAACAAGCTCCCAGGACAGACCACACTTGGGGTAGAAATGATCTCTGCACAAAATGACTCACCTGAACATAAATCAAAATGAGCTCTACGTCAATTTGTTTTAATAACATTTACTTTGATGCTTGATGGCTTCGTACTAGGTTAACATACATGCCTTCGGTCACTTCACACATGTTACTACCTCCTCCTCTACACCTCCCGACTTCCAAACTGCACAACACACCACCACTGCCCTAGACATTGCCCACACTTAGATTTCATTTGCTGGGAAGGCCAGGATCATGCAGCGAAAAAAGCACTCAATAAAACCTTACTGAAAGGTTTTCTTAGGCTCCGCTGAGAAAGAAGTGCCAATCGGCCATAAAGTAGGCAATAAAGAGCTTTACTGGGGTTTGTGCACCCAGGCAAGGTTCCCCGGTCTGCAGAGTGAGGCTGGGAGAAGTTGCACCCCAACAGGGAATGTCCTGGGATTTTATTTTCATTGGCTCTCTGTGGAAGCTGGGGATTGGTGCCCTCTGAACAAAGCAGCAGTACAGCATTAGTGGTCTCTTCCTTGGACTCAGGTTACTGTGAGGATGTTCATCTTGGCAAAGTCCAGCTGGAGCTTCCTCCTATCCCCGCCCACCCTAACACTGACAATTACCATCTTTTTAGTAACCACTGCTCACTTTCCATGGGTACCAAACTTCTGGATTTAGCATCTAATTCCTTTGACGGATTGAGAAACAGAGAAAGAGGGTGCTTCCAATAAATCTACATTGGAGTGGACAGGAAGCTTTGGTCACTGCAGAGTCCGTCCTCATCATCAATCACTGATGCATTATCAAGTATTGATTGGCACCTTAGCGCTGTATACAAGATAGCCTCATGGCAAAGGGCATGCAATGTGGAATCAGACTGCCCGACCTCTGAGTTCAGGCTGTGTAACTAGTCGGTACTCAGAACTTGGACAAATTCCTTCACCTCTGTAAGTCTCAATTTCTTTATTGGAAGAATAAAAAGACAAAGCCCTGAATTTTACAAATGATTTTTCAATAAGACAACGCATGTAAAGTCAGGCAGGCACTGTGATAGGCTGATGGTGTGTGGACCCTCCCAGGAAAAGATCTGTATAACTTCCTCAGCCAATCAGAACCAAGAGGGAAACCAGTCCCTGCTCCTTGGAATCCATCAGGTCCCTAGGTTTTTGCTCCCTTTGTTACCCTGGTTAGAATTGGTTGTCAGCCACCTTGATCACTGATTTCTGCAATCTTCCATCCCTTTACATCACCGCATTGGCCTGAAAAGGCGCCCCACTGCTGGGGAAATATAACTGCCTGTGTACGGTGACTGCCACCCAGCCATTGTCCCTTGCTTCCCTAGGTGACTGTGTCTATTGCCCCTAGAAACAAGGTCAAACCTCCACTCTCATGGAATATAGGGTTCCACCTTTTTGTCACTCTCAGCAGTTGACACACCTCTGACTTCAAAGGATAGTAGAAGCCTCCAGACAAGAGCATCCCAGCTCTTCTGGCCACACCCTTACACACCAACCTGGTTTGGGATTCATCTGTTCTTACCTCCTTCCCCTTTAAAGCAACAAGTGTTTCCCCTTCCCCAGATGTATCCTTCTTCTGTTCCCTGCATCCCACTCCCTTGCATCTCTTCAGAGCTTATCTCCTTTCCCCCTCAGGATCTTTCTTCTGTCTCTCCCTTCCACTGACTTTCACCTTGAGCATATTCAAATCTCTCCCATCTCAAAAACAGCAATACAGCAATCCTTCCAACAGCAACCATAGACAATCCTTGCTCTTTCTCCTGCTTTTCTCCCTCCGCCTTCTAGGAGTGTTGTTGCTCCTTCCATTGCAGGGAGTTTGGATTCCTCTCTTAGCCACATTTTCGTTTTCGCTGGTTGTTACAGCAGACAGTCTTTCTGAACTCTGACACTTTCCCCTCTGTACTAGCTTTCTATTGCTGCTGAAACAAATGATGACACAGTGGCTTCAAACAACACCCATTTACTACAATAGCTCACCAGTTCCCCAGGTTACGAGTCCAAAATGGGTCTCATTGGGCTAAAATCAAGCTGTCAGTAGCAATGGTTTGTTTTTTTTTTCTTCTTTTTACCAAAGACTTGGGGGAAATCTGTTTCCAAGGGCATTTTGGCTGTTGGCCCAAGCTCTCTGCTTCCTGGCCGGCTGTCAACTCTGACACATGGGCCCTCCATCTCAGTACCAGCCAATGGTGCCGCACATCCTCATCCTACTTGGAGCCTCACTTCCCCCTTTCTCTAGTGATGTTGAGGACTCAGGTGGCCACACTGGGTCCCCCCAGATAACCCAGGATAATCTCTCTACTTTAAGGTCAGCTGATTAGACCTTAATGACATCTGCAAAAGTCCCTTCTCAGCAGTGTCTCAACTGGTACTTGGAAGGGTGCGCCTTTAAAATGCTGCCTATCACGTCTTCATTTTAGAAATGCAATTCCATACAATTTCAGTGACTCGAGTGAAGTACAGCCACACATTGACCAGTGTTAGCAACCAATTTAACCACAGGTAATACATTTTAAAAAGATTGGGAAACGACGATGAGAATGATGACTATTTGGGCACTATTGAATATACATGTTTCTCAAGGATGGGAGAACTCCACACCACACAAGTTGTCCCTAGTTGGAAATAATGTTCTCTATGTGTCTACAGAACCCTTATTTTAAAAAAGCATGTTACTGACTGTCATTCAACTTGATTTGTACTTTGGTGTAATTTTTATGGAGATGATGACATAGTATCTGTTAAGCGTTGGGAACAGATGTGGGAAGAAACCTAGGAGCAGTCTTGTTTAAGGCAATGTTGGGAGCTTTGAAGTTGGGCCTGGGTCCAATACTGGTTCTACTGCTGGCAAGTCACATGACCTCAGACACGGTCCTTCATTTCTCTGTGTCTGAGTTCTCCCCATCTGTAAAGTAAGGATACGCAATAATAACCAGAACTATATGCTCTGGTGTAAGAATTGAATGAAGAAGTGCACAATTGGATTATTTAGTAATTAGGAAGATTAGGAAGTACTTAGGTTGCATCTGGTGCCAGGTTGGAACTCAGTCAGTCTCAGCATTTGAGTGAATATAATTCCCAGTTTTGTGGGGACAACACCGGAAATGGAGCTCAGGAATACACTGCCTCCTGGGCACGTCTGCTGCCTGTCCAGGCAACCCATCAGCCATGCAGTCTGTCACGTGTGCATTTTATAGTCACATCTACCTGGAAGCAGGGGCCATCCTGTGGGGCGTCTGCTCTGATGAAAATAATAAACTGCTACTTCTACTTGCAATAACACAAAGTTACAGTGCTTACCAGAAATAACTTCCAAAGCACACTGAAAAATCCAATTGCTCAAATGTCTTGAGGAAAAATTTAAGGGATATACCGGATATACTCCTTCCTAAAAGACAACTGAAGTTTTACACTGGGAGAAAATGTTTCAATGTTTTTAAACATTTCCTGTGATGCTCTATGGCCTCAAGGATCTCTTCCAACAGTTAAAATCTCAGTCTAGTAATTGTACTTGGGACATGCTTGAAGTATTTTATGACTATTAATGATTTAACTATTAATAGTCAAATTTTATGACTATTAAGTGGTTCATTTTTTTAGTAAACTTTTTGGGGGGATTCCATAAGGAACACACGTTCAATGTAGAACACTACAAGAAAATGAAAAGCTGGTAGAAGGGAAGCAAAACCTTATGCAACTTGTTTTTAACCCTGGAGTTTTAGAGTTATGCTAATTCACTTGAAATTCACTTTGGGGGAGACATCCCCCAAAAGTTATAGGCATCCCACATGGCGTTGTGTGCCAAAGAGGCCTTCTTTGAATGAATGTGAGTGTTTTCATGAGTTTCCCACTGGAAACTAGATTAACATGAATTTGTAGCCACAGTATATTGTACCTGTACCAGAACTTTCCACTAACTAGCTTCCTAAATTTGAGACAGTCACATTTCTTTGGATCGCTTTACATCTAATTTTTCTCTTTATAAATAAAAGGGGCAGGCCTTGGGGATGTTTTAGTTGAGTTCTCAGGGTGCCTTATTCTATAAATATCAATTTCCCCAAGTGCATTTGTACCTAAAATCTAGAAAAAGAAGGTGCTCCTTCTTGTAGCATTGCTGCAATAAAGAGATTTATACTCGGAATCAGGTTTGTACCTTTGGGCCTGACTTTAAAAGAGTCAACCTAGTTCTCATTACCTGATGAGACTACTACTGGCTGATAAAAAGTAGCAGTTAAATCACACTAAAATGAAGCTAAGTCTTCCAGTAATGCATTTCCACTTTACTGATGACGGATCTGAAGCCCAGAAAGGTCAGGTCACCAACTGGAAATAGAAACGCCTCTTAGGAGCCTTGGCACAGATAGTTTGTGAGGCAAGTGATAGAAAAATAAAAGAGGGACCTTTTGGCGCTATTTTTTTCAAACCTCAAGGTATTCTTCAAATACATACAATAGGTCAGACGGTCAGCCCAAGGTTTTCTATTAAATTTGCATATGATTTATAGGGACCCATGAAATTTAACAGGATCATGTCCTGTTAAATTCATGTGAAAGGAAGAAGAAAAGGAAAGAACAAAAGAAAGTCAGCTTGGCAATCAGAATTTGTGATTTTTGCTGCATGAGCCTGGTACTCCAGAAATGACTTTGTAATGCACTGAAAAGTGCATTACACCGGAGCATATAGTTCAATTCTTACACCGGAGCATATAGTTCTGGTTATTATTGAGTATCCTTACTTTACGGATGGGGAGAGAACTCAGACACAGAGAAATGAAGGACCGTGCCTGAGGTCATGTGACTTGCAAGCAGTAGAATGCACTGGGTTCAACTTGTTAAAATTTCACTTAAAACTTAAGCATTTATGTTCATAAGTAATAGTGGCCTATAAGTCCTTGATGTTTTACCTTCATTCAACTCAGTGCTATTTAGCCTTTTTAGATGACAAGGAGACAAGGCGCTTTGTCTCCACTTCCATCATCCACTTAACAAGCAAACATGCTTCTTCTACATGTTCTTTCAAGAACACCGGAAGTATACCAATACTGTGCCAGTAAGAACATTACTCAAAAAATGAAAGAAGTGGTCAATCATCACCCTTTTCTTCTCTTATACTGAGAATTTAGATACACTGGAATTGGTATACATTGATATTATTGAAAAGGAATAGTTCATTTAGGATGTAAAGAAGACCACTAAGATCTTGGTTGTGGTTAATAGCCTGTATAGTTCTTTCAATTGGCAACTTGGTCTAGAAGTATTAGGAGTTACTTGTTAATAATACAGTTAAACATCCATCTGGTTTACCCACTTTCAGTGATGGGCAGTGTACACCTCTGGAGGGTGTGGGAATCTAAACATTCTACCACATTGTGCATGTCCCCCTGTGGGAGTAACACTTTGTGTTAATTAGTTATTCTAAACAAAGAAAAACGGTGCATGCATTTCATTTAAACATAAAAAGCGACTACCTCACACCAGTCGGTAGGTGCATCAGGGTTGTGGCAAAGCTTCCTGTAAAAGTATTTCACATCCTGATTCTTCACTTCTGAACCAAAGAGATCTTGCACGGCTCCATAGAACTTCTCATAATCAATCATATCTGCATTGTGATAAAGTGCAAAAACACTGTCATAAAATCCCAAGAACTATTGCATTCAATAGCTGTCTTTTCATTTCTTTTTTTATGAAAAGAATTTTGAAAATATGTTTATTGATTTGAGAGAGAGAGGAAGGGAGAGAGAAACATCGATTGGTTGCTGCCTGTGTACGCATCAACTGGGGTCAAATCCAAAGCCTTTTGGTCTACGGGATGATGCTCCAACCATCTGAGCCACACTGGCCAGAGCCAGCTGTCTTTTCTATTTGCTAGCTCATGCCATTTTAACTTACAAAAGCCAGACTTCTCTGCATTTTAGAGATTTCCCCCCATTGGAAATATAATGAGGGACTTGCCTAAAGTCAGAAGAAAATAGTTTACTTTGGAGTTTAGTACCTCCTCTGTAGCTTTTTTTAAAGGATTTTATTTATTTATCTTTTGAGGGGAAGAGAAGGAGAGAAATATCAATGTGTGGTTGCCTCTCATGCGTCCCCTGCTGGGAACTGGCCTGCAACTCAGGCATGTGCCCTGACTGGCAATTGAACCTCGATCCCTTGGTTCGCAGTCCCGAGCGCAATCCACTGAACTACACCAGCCAGGGCTCCTCTGTAGCTTTTGTTGCAACTGTTTCAGGATTTTTGTTCAGGAATACAAAGATAAAGAAGTGAGTTACTTCTTTCTAATTGTTAAAAGTTTTACCCATCAGGAGTGTCTGCTAGAGTTCATCTTGAGCGAGCAGAGAGCTATCCTTGATTGGTTCTTCAACATTGTAAGTGCACAAACACATACAAAACCCACAAACATGCCATTTTGGAATACAGATTTTGCCTAACTTGATGATTCATGGAAATATGGCTACCGAGTCAAGGACAAAAGGCATTAGACGTGAACATGTGTTAAACACTTGCAATGTGTCAGAACTGAGCCGGACCCTAGACTGGGAAAAGAGAACTAGATAGATCCCATTTTTAGGTAATTCACGTTCTAGTGGGAGACACAAAATGAATGGGAACCACCAAATAAACATCTGCAGATTGTGACAGGAAGACCACTAGCAATAGATACTAGACGAGTAGCTCTCTGTGTTAAGTTGAAAAGCACATGAGGAAGCTTTCTGGGATGGTAAAGATGTTCTTTGTTTCAGTCTGGTAGAGAGCTACAGGTTTACTTTCCAAGGTCAAAATTTATTGAGCTACATACTTCCGACTAGTGTGTTTTAGGGGCTCCACTGTATGTATGTCATACCCTAGTAACAAAGTAAAACTCATTATGTGTAGTGTGACAAATGGCAGGAAGGAAACCAAGAGGAATCTGTGAAATGGAGTGGCGAGCGCATTACATAGTGTTGGCCCATAGGGTGGGCCTCGGGGAAGTTCTCCCTAAAAGCATGGGGAAAAGATTGAAGTGAGACCTGAGAAGCAAAAAGCAATCCCCACATGTGATGTGAGACCAGAGTGTTCAGGCAGAGGCCGATGGACACAGGGTTGCTGGCTGGGAAGGAGATGGCAGGGTGGCCCTCATGCACTACAGAGTCCCAGGTCAACCAGTTAGCCATGAAATGCCATATCCTGCAGAAGAACCCTTGGCTGTCATTTAATCCAACCCTCTGATTCTACACTTGAGACAATTAAAGTTCAGACAGGTGGGAAAAAAACAACAACTCCCCAAGACCACTTAGCTGTTTTGAGTTAGAATGAGGACTCGGGCTCCCTATTAAGTGTCTTTGCTTTTAAGCTAGGTCACTTCTCTCTGATGGCTTAAAACCTCTCCCCATTCTAATCAGCAGACCCACCCGGACTGCCCTTCATCACGGCTCTTACCTTCTTTGGGGACAAACAAGCCTGCTCTTTCGTCTCTTTTCTGGGCCGCTACATGTTCAACCAGTTTTTCAAACCCATATAGGGACATCTTGAAATTTTTCATCTGAATCACAGCATCCAGAATCTTTTCCTCCCCAAAATCCATTGGGATGCAGGGAATGTTTATTTCTGCACAGGAAAAAATAATGCAAATCTGTCAACTTGGAAACCCTCCAGGTTGTCACACTGCCTTCCTGCTGTCTCAGTTGTCACCCTAGGTCTCATTCCTTTGACCTTCGAGTCCCATTCTGTGGGTGGAGGTATGAGGTGCAGCGAGGCTGCTGGCAGGGAGGAACCTGACTGAGGTTTAGTGCACATAACGTGGGTGAATTTTCAGTGCAATTCTGACCTCATAATGTTACCAGTGTCCTTCACCTGGCACCCATTGCATCATAATGCCTCTGTAACAGCCTCCTCTTTTTAGAAGGAGGAGGCTGAGATTGCTTTTCCCACATTGTGTTTGTGTGTGTTGCGGGTGTGCGTACACTGCCAGAGAGGGAGGAAGAACGGGTAAAGACCAAGAAAGGAAACTGGGCATGGCTTTCTCTTTTCCATGTCTCCTCTCAAACCTTTTGCCTTCTTTCTCAAGATTCTGTGGAGAGTAACATTCACATTCATTCTTGCAACTCTACTGGATACCAAAGCAGGAACTTCTAACGATGACCCTGTATTTCAGCATCTGTCATTTAGATCACAAATGAAGATATTTTTAGAGGCCATAAAGAATAAAACTGCCTCTTACTCCTGGAGGCATTGTCTTTCAGTTAAAATAGTAAAGTGAGCCAGAAATGGAGCAGAGTGGGTTTCTCCATGAGAATTAAGTTCTCCAAGGGGTTATTCATTGAATGGGAAGAGAATTGCCTGCACATCTCCTTTCCTCTCTTCACAGTTTCCAGTACTCCGACACCATTGAGTCCGATAGCTATGGAATCGAGTTTTCCAAACTTCAACACATTATGGGAAGGAGAAGCTGTCTAATGTTTTATCAACCTTAGTTAAAATCCTACGGTTTAGATGAGATAGATGAAGTCCATCTTTAAAGACATCTGCAGGACCTTGAATTTAGAGGTGAAGCAGGTGGTACCACCAGTTCTGGTACTGTTTCTCATTGCCCACCAGTGACTACTGTCAGGAGGAGAGCAAGGTATGATTTTTATGTAAAAAAAAAAATCCCCTAACTCCTTTTTGTTTCTTCTTCTTCCCTCTAAAGCTTTCAAGGTATTCAGTAGTGACTTCTGAAGGACCACGTTTCCTGCCATTCTAACATGTGCATTCTTGCATTTATCCATTCATCCAGCAAATAGTCACTGGACACTTGCCTCATGTTAGGTGTTGTTTCAGGCACTGAAGAAACAGCAATGAATAAAATAGCTTCTTGAGCTTCCAGTCTAATAGACAAACAAATAAACTATGAAGAAAAGAGTAATGGTGTGTGTTGGAAGATAAATAAGAGTAAAAGGGTTAGGGAGGTTAGAGAAGGCATCGTTTAATAGACATTTAGACTGAACCAGAAAAAAAGGAGATAATAAGCCCTGTGCATTAATGGTGGAAGGATGTTTCAGGGAACAGAAAACATAAATTCCTGAGATCAAAGTGTGTGTGACACATCTGAGAAACAGCAGAGAGGCTGGCTGATGAGGTGATGTGGATGGGGAAAGGCAGGAAGGTAGGGTCAGAGGTCAGGGGCTGGGGCCGGGTCCTGGAGGACCTTAGAGGAGCTGTGAGGACTTTGGCTTTTACCCTGAAGAAGATGGCGAGTTTTTGAGTAGGATAAACTGACAGGGAATAGAGGTAGAATCAAGGAAACCAATTAGGTGGCCGTTCCAATAATCCAGGTAAGAGATGATAGTGATTCAGATCCTAGTGATGGAAGTAGGGCTTCATGGTCAGCTTGTGTGAAGGTGATGAGATTTGCTGAAGAAAAGAGAGTGTGAGAACAGAGAAGGCTTAAGGAGAATCATGATTGTGTCCTCATAAAAAGATTGAGTTGTCATTCATTTACTTTGGTGGTGAAAGTTGGTGGGAGGATCAGATTTGGGTGGGAGGGACAATTAAGAGTCCAATTTGGGAGATGTTAAGTTGGAGATGTCTATTAAATAAGCAATTGTAGATGGCAAACAACCAGATGGTAAGAGTGCTTGAGAAGTATCACCATTTGGATGATATTTAAAGCCATTGGACTAGATGAGATCACTTGGGATCCAGGTAGGTGAGGAAGGAGGAAAGTCAAGGACTAAACCCTGAACTTGCCAGTGTTCAGGTCAGGATGATCTGGAAATGCCATGGACAGAGACTAAGGGGCGTGGCTAGTGAGGTAGGAGGAGCCAAGAGAAAGTCGTAGCTCACATACCACGAAAAGAAATGTGCTTTGAAAAGAAAGTGGGCACTGGGGGACTATTCTGTTTATTCGATAAAAACATTGCATAGGAAGAAAAAAGAAGGAGCAGGGACATACAGATTGAAATGAGCTTTAAAGACACACCGACCAATCATGGGTGGACTTTATTTAGATCCTGGCTCAACCAAACTGGAAAATAATCACATTTATGAGACAATTGGAACACCAACAAGACATTTGCTGATATTGAGAAATTACTGTGTATCATTGTAGATGTGATTATTATCATTTATATTACATTGCTACTTATGTGATATTGTATTTAGAGCTACATATTGAAATATTTACAGCTAAGGTGAACTGTGCCAAACAGCACTGATCAGCCACGTCCGATGAGGATTGAAAATTAAGCATGGGAATGTGGCAGATGGTGACCTTAAGAAACGCCATCTCGGAGTGGATTGAGCGTGGGCCTGCGAACCACAGGATCGCGGTTCGATTCCCAGTCAGGGCACATCCCTGGGTGGCAGGCCAGTTCCAGGTTCCCGGTTCCCGGCAGGGGACGAATGAGAGGCAACCATACATTGATATTTCTCTCTCCCTGTCTCTCTCTCTCCTTCCCTTCCCCTCTAAGATAAGTAAATAAAATCTTAAAAAAAAAAAAGAAACGCCATCTCGGTGGTACAGTGGATTAAAGGGAGAGTGGCAGGAGGGCATGCGGGGACAGTAGGTAGAGATGCACGCTATGGCACCAGCTTTGTGGGCATCTGAAAAGCGTGTGCTGGCACAATCCACAGCTATTATGGCTCTTTATAGAGCAACGGGATACATCTATTTTCCTAACTGCAAAAATTATAAAGCCACCAATTCGAAGAATCACCAGTGTAATCAGCAATACTCCTACCCTTCTTACAAAACTATTGATTTTTCAAATACCACCTTCTAGGCCTAGGTCACATACTTTCATAACTATATGCGGTTTTAATAGAACTATGCACATTATTTAAATATCAATGCACTATTTCATAAAGCTGTATGCGTGATTCTGATGTCCTTTACAAATAGAATTTCTCTTTTTTTCTTTTCCTTCTATCTTTCTCAAATATTTATTATTTTGTTAATTACTTCTTACATATAAATGATTGTGGTGGATGATTGATGGGAACATTGAGAAGCAAACATGCGTAGGTGTGTAAGGAAAACATGTTAGTGGTCCCCCTGTTATAGAACAGCTCTAGGGAGAAAAAAATACATGGAATGGTTACGATGGCTTCAGCTTCTGTGAGTCCTATCAGAGCCATGTGTGGAAAGCAGTGTCAAAGGCCATGACACCGGCCTGGGGTCAGATCCTCGGCGGGTCTGTGACATGGCCCAGGCACTGGCCACCTGGTAGAAATTCTCTCAGGAGAATAGGTAGCTCTGCATTTTCTGCTGCTGGGTTCACTGCAGCCACGTCCAGTTCTCAGGTTAGGTAGGTCAGTGCAGAACTTCTCGGGGGTGAAAGGATTCTCAGTTGAAGGATGTGACAGGTCACGGAGAGAGGACAGCAGCTTCAGTGGGGCAGGACGCTGGCTGACCAGGGACTGGGAGGAATCTGGGCCGTGCTCACGCAGGCATTCTCAGGATACAGACATGATCCAAGAGCAGAAGGCATCTTGGTAACGCTGGTCCACATGTCTCTTGAGTGGCATTCCTGTAGCCTTGCCCGACTGATACCTTCTGTATGTCAGGGCCAAGCTGTCACACTGCTCTCTTTCCTTGCCATCATTTTGGGAAAGTCCTTATCTTCTCTCGTATAGTCTAGGTCATAGACATTGTCAAACTCATGTCAAAGTCATTTTCACAAGGGTCCACATCAGCCTCGTGGTTGCCTTCAAAGGGCCAAATGTAATTTTAGGACTGTATAAATGTCCTTATCAGTTAACTGAGAGCTTGGTGCTGCCACCAGGTAGAAACAAGGTGCCGGGCTGGATAAAACAAGGTGGAGGGCCAGATTCAGCCCATGGGCCTTGTGTTTGCCACCTGTGGTCTACGACATCCTTTTCTATAGTTTATTCCCACGATTTGATGATTCACATCCAGATGTAGTGCCTGGAAGATACATTTTTGGTACCTTGCGTGTCTGAAAATATCCTTAATCTCTTCTTGCAATCTGACCGATATTTGGTTGCATGTAGAAGTCTATGTTGGAAATTGCTTTCGTTCAATATTTTGAAGGTATTATTCCATTGTCTTTTAGCGTCTAGTGTTGCTGTTATAAGAAGACTAAATTAATCAACTTCTGTTGCTGATTATAAGCTATTCCAATCCCTGACCTTTGAACACAGCTTGTTTTAATTCCTCTCTCCCCCCCAATCAGGAAGCCTGTAAGTGCTCTTTGTCCCCAGCATGCCCAGAGCTCACCAGTTCACCACAATGGGTATCAGTGTAGGGGTTCATTAACTGAAAGTGACCAGACAGGCTTTGATGACTGACAACTAAATATCATCCAAAGTCAGTAAAGAACAGGTGGAAAGAAGACATTTGAAATGAGTAGTGGGAGAGAGAATAAAGTAAATTTTTGCTTGGACCGCACTGAGTCTAGCTTGCTCAGAAAATGATGGTATCTGTTTACTTCTTCTACTCTGAGAAGGGATATGCAGGCACAGTTTGCATGAACATTTTTTGTGTGTGAGAAGAACTTTCAATTTTATTTTTAATTACTGTTTACATTTAATATTATTAATTTTCTATTAGTATTATGTGTATAGCATAGTGGTTAGACAATCTTATACTTTACTGTTGGGAACAAGAAAAATAGTCTCAGCCCCAAGGAGCCTGCATCCCTAGCAAACATCCTGTAAGTTGATTGCCATCTGTTTAGTTTCAAAACTTTCCTCTCAGTTGAATCAGACCCCACCCTGTTCCCGCGCGCGGGCTCTGTGAGCCAAGAGCTAACTGCCACATCTGCTTCTGTGCAACGCTTGCTTGTTTGCCCCTATATAAGGACTTGGCTGTAAGCACTAGGCGGGACTCTCATTTGCAGCCCTTGCAGGCACTGTGTCTCTGGACACTCTGAGAGTTCGCCCCTGCACAGGTTAAACTTGGCCAATAAAGCAACATCTTTGAAACCCTGAAAGTCTCCGACATTTGTTCTCACGGTTGGTGGATGCAACATTTACAAAGTGATCCCCTGATATTTCCAATACCCATCTGGCACGACACATATTGTTGTAATATTATTGACTCTACTCCCTGTGCTGTACTCCACATCCCCATGACTAACCTGTAGCTACCAGTCTGTACTTCTCAATGCCTTGGCCTCTTTCACCCAGCCCCCTCATCCCCTCCCCTCTGGCAACCACCAGTCTGTTCTCTGTGTCTGTGAGTCTGTTTCAACCTTGTGTGTTTCTTTTGTTCTTTAAGTTTCACATCTAAGTGAAATCATACGGCATTTTACCGTTTGTGACCCCTTGGATGAACGGAGAGAGTATTGTGCTAAGTGAAATAAGTCAGTCAAAGAAAGACAAATGCACGCACTTTTCATGGTAAAATAGACATAATGTACAATTTACCATTACATACCACTTTAAGTGTACAATTCAGTGGCATTAAGTTTATTCACAACAGTGTGTAGTGTATTTATTTCCAGATCTTCTGCACCCTCCCAAACTGAAGCTCTGGACCTGATAACCACTAAGGCCCCATCCCTTCCTCCCCCCAGCTCTTGGTAACTATTATTCTACTTTCTATCTTTATGAATTTGCCTATTTTAGGTACCCTTATTTAAGTGGTATTTTTATACTATTTTTCTTTTGTGTCTGGCTTATTTCATGTAGCATGTTTTCAACAGGTTCATCCCTGTTGTAGCATGTATTAGAATGTCATTCTTTCTATAACTGAATAATATTCCATGGTATGTATATATCACATTTTATTTATTCATTTATCTTCTGATGGATATTTGGATTTTGTTTACATCTTTTGGCCATTGTGGATAATGTTGTTATGAACATGGATCAGCAAATATTTATTTGAGTTCCAGCTTTGAATTTCTTTTGGTATATACCTAGCAGTGGAACTGCTGGATCATATGAAAATTCTATGGTTAACTTTGTGAGCAACTGCTAAGCTGTTTTCTACAGTGGAAACATTTTATACTCCCACCAGCAATATGCCAGGGTTTTAATTTATCCACATCTTCATCAACTATTATTTTGTTTTTATTTAAAAAATTTTTGATAATAGCCATCCTAGTAGTTATGAAATAGTATTTTATTATAGTTTTGACTTGCATTTCCCTAATGACAAATAATATTGAACATCTTTTCATGTGCCTGTTAGCCATTTGTACCTTTTTATAAGTGTTTATTTAGCTCCTTTGCCCACTTTTGAATTGGGTTGTTTGTGTTGATGAGTTGTGGAAGTTCTTTATATAGCTTGGATATGAATCCCTTACCAGATACATGATTTGCAAATATTTTCTCCCACTTTATGGGTTGTCTTTTCATTCTCCTGAGAGTATTTTTTGATGCACAAAAGTTTTAATTTTAAGAAAGTCCAGTTTATGTTTTATCACCTGTGTCTTTGGTGTCATATCCAAGAAATCATCGCCAAATCCATGTCATGAAGTTTTTTTCTCCTATGTTTTCTTCTAAGAGTTTCATAATTCTATTGTTTATGTTTAGCTTTTTGATCTTTTTGAGTTGATTTTTAGATGTGACGTACGATTAGGGTCCAACTTCATTGTTCTACATGCAGGAGTGCAGTTTCCCTGGCACTGTTTGTTGAGAAGATTGGTATCCCACTGAAAACCAACTGAGCCTTGGCTACTGTGGCTCAGTTGGTTAAGTGTTGTCTGTACACCAAAAGGTTGGAGGCCTGGGTGGGGTGTACACCTGGCTTGCTTGTGGGTTTGATCCCCAGTTGGGGCAGGAGTGGGAGGCAACCAATTGATGTTTCTGGCATCAGCATCCCCTTCTCTCCTCTCTCTCTTTCTGTAGACCATTCTGGGTGGCGTGGGCCCAGCCCCCAGTGGCAAACATTTATTGCAAAGTAATTTCCTAAAATCCATGCTAACCCTTCCTAGGAACGGTGTAACTGGTTCAACCACTTTTGCCCTTTTCATTTGCAAATACCCCTCTTCTGTGATGTGATTAGCGCCATTGGCTCCTTTGTTTTCGGTAAAAGGTAACCACCTAAATCAACCTATGCATAGTAAATGAGGACCATTCTGTAATGTGCCCAGAAGCCCAATAAAGGTACGGTCGCAGAAAGGGCCAAGGCTTTTGCTTCCCTTGAGAAAAAAGCCATGCTGTCCCTTTTCCTCCACCTGACTCGGTAGTCCGTGTGAATGTCTCATTTGATCCATAATAATGCGGACACTGCAGCCCAGTGTCTGCATCATCTTTCCCTTCCTCTCTCCCTAAAACCAATAAAGGCTGTCATTGGGTGAGGATTAAAAAAATTTAAAAAAAATAATTGTGAAAATCAACTGCCCGTACATGTGAAGGCTTCTATATTGACTCTATTCAGTTCCATTGGTCTGTATGTCTGTCCTTATGCCTGTGTGTTTTTCTTGCTTTTTAGGTTGTAGTATTTGCCATCATCCTATCATTATGTAATTCTGAAAATATAGAAAAACATGTCATTATTGACAAAATAAATGATATTTGTGGTAACATTGCTTATCTCTGTCTAGTACAATAAACATCCTTAACAGTCTTGTAAAAATGATGATATCAAAAGTCTTACATATTTGCCAGAAATATCTTTTTCCTCTTTTCCTTCACTGTTGCCATTACTCTCACATGGTGGTTGTTCTGGACTTTTACTCTGATAGAGAAAAAGCCAAAGTCCTTTTGTTAAAGTGGCCAAGGCCCCGTATGATCTGGCCAGTCACTAGTCACCCACCTCTCCATCCACATTCCTTAATTCTCATGCCACTCCAGCCACATTGGCCTCCTTCTTTTTCCTCCAACACGCCAAGGGCAATCCCACCCCAGGAACAGGTACCCTGTGTCTGTGAGGTTATTGCGGATCATCCTGCACAAAGTGACAACTTCCTGTTCCTTCCTAGCAGCACTGGAATTTAAGCTCTAGGAGGGCAGGAATTCAGCACCAAAAAATGGTGAATGAACGAATGAATGAATGAGTAAATATTTTAGAAAAAATATAGCGGCCCCTTCTTTATTTATTCATTCAACTAAATTAATTATGTATTAATATTTATTGATATTTATTGAGAACTTACTGTGGACTTGACACAATGTTGAAAACAGTGGACTTGTTAAATGGTTGCATAAATCTAAAATGTAAAATTATATGAGGTTTTTGTTACCGAACAGGGGTCCAAGGTGGGGGGCAATACTTAGCCCACCGAGAGATGCCAAAAACTGCTACAAAAACAACAGGGGCCCCTCCCAAGGATGGTATACTAATACCTACTGGGCTCTTCTGTTCCCCGCCAATTGGAAAGACCTCTCTCAATGCCACACAGTGCTCCCTTCTCCCATTGTCCCAACCCTGGGTACCGTAAATCAGGAAGAGAGCACACGTCCATTTTTCCAGGCCGCTGGTATTGTCAGCTGTGTCACCATCCAGGCAGGATCTCCAGTTAATCCAAAGTCATGTGGCACCTTCTCATGGTCCACTGGCAAGAGTTCTTTGTACCAAGTTCCAGGCAAAGTCTCTCCTGCTTCCTAGGCCACGCAGCCAAAGGGAGCACCTCAAAGTTGCATGGGCCTCTTCTACCAGAGCTGCAGGGGTCTGCACTCTGCCAAAACCACATGGCTCCCTCTTTCACCTTGGCAAGAGGGGGGTCCTCACTCTGCCCCAAGCCACATGGCTCTCTCCTTTCACCTAGGCAAAGAGGGAACCCTTACTCTGCTGAAACTGTGGCTCTCTTTCACCTGGCCAAGAGGAGATCTTAACTCCGTTGAAACCGCGTGGCTCTCTCTTTCTGGCTGCAGGGGTCCGCACTCCACCAAAACCGCGTGTCTTTCCTCCTAATGGCTGCCGCATCTGGGTTTAAATCCCCACACCCATCTTCCTTTGCAGCCCCATTTCTGACTCCTCCCACAATCAGTTACACCTGCCAGTATTTCTGTATTATTACAAGTTTACTGGGCTGCCATCATTAGTCTAAGCAGGTATGGCGCCAAGGCATGGAGCCAATCAATTCCAAGCTCTCTCGCAGGCGCTGTAACTCAGGGGATCAGCCCCCGGTTATATCCTGGGTAGAAGCCACTCCCTTCTCCCTGGCTCAAAACTTGGCCACAGCTATTTAACATATCTATGAAACCAGTTAAAGGTTATGGATTCATTAAACGACCATTCCAGAGGTTAGCTGCGAAACTGTTGCTATGCAAAACAACTCTCAATGGCCCTGCTCCATGTGTCTCTTCCCCAACTGACACTGGGGGGGGGGGGGGGGGGGGGGNGGTGGGGAGGGGCGGTGAGGACATTTTAATCTTTCCTGGACACCCTGAGCTCTGGACCCCATTCCAAATTCTTTTCTGGGGCCCCCCTCCTGGCTGCGCCCTGTTACATTTTTAAAGAGGTGGGTGTGTTAGATAGTCTCATAGATGACAAATCCAGGCTGGAATGATTAAAACGAAGGTTTCGGGAGCAGAGTGCGCTGGTCCTCAGCTCCTGCTCCAGGCACTGGGGTAGAGAGGTGACTTCTTAGAAGATAGATTACTATCTATGGGAATTTGGAATGACAGTTCATGGAAGCTAGTCATCCTTTACTAGTCTTTTAAACAGAGCTGGGAGGGGTAAACCCCTCCTGGAGGGCACTGCCTTTGCCCTTCCACACACATGCTAGTCACCGGTGCCCAGGGCAGCCTGCAGGTCTGGCTCAGGAGTGTGGTCCTCCTGTGCGGCCTTGGCCCTTGCGCTGTGCTCACGTTCACAATCTATATTTGACTTGGACTATATCCTCACGGCTACTGAGGAAAAAAGGCCAAGTGGAAAATTCGTGCTGCTCTAAATATAGCACCTGCCTCTCCGCAGCTGCTAGCTTTAGGATAAAGCTTGGAGGGCACCGTCTGGCAGTCGCCGCCTGCGTGGGCTGTGGCAGTGCTCCCTAACAGGATGTCTCTACCTCGGCTTCGGGGCGGAGGGCCAAAGAACAACGCCGGCGGCTTGGGCTCCAGCCTGGGGCTTCCATGACGCGTCACACGGCAGCGGCGCTGTCGACCAGCTGCCTGGAAAAGGGAGAAGCCCATGATGGAGTCCCTCATCCAGCCCTCTCCTCGGCTTAGAATAGGCGCACGCGCCAGGAGACGTTTACGAACGAGGGAATGCGAGTGAAGCGTAAGTTAATGGACTTGGGGCTTGCAAGCTGGGTGAGGGGAGACAGGGTGTGAGACGCCATCACGGTTGATTTGTCTCCCTGCCGCCGTATCCTCCCTGGAGCACACTGGGGTAGGGGGGTGGAGGGGACCTGAGGACACGAGCGACAGGGAAAGCGTGGGAACTAGGACCTAACTTTAGGTTCCAGAGGAGGCGACTCCGGCGAGAACGAGCCCTCCAGGAGGGAGGGGCGTGGCTACGAGGGCGCGCCAGGGGCGTGGCTACGAGTGGCTGGGCGGAGGCCGGGGGCGTGGCTACGGGGCGCACCAGGCGGAAGAGCGGGTCCAGCGGGCACACGGGTAGAGTAGGTGGCGGGCCTCAGGTCCCGTCCAGAGGTGATCACGCTGCGAGCCACGCTGCAAGCTGAGCGCCTTCACCCGCCGAGCCTGCCGTAGCCGGGCCATGTACTCGGGGAACCGCAGTGACGGCCAAGGTTTCTGGGAGGGCGGCGGAGCGGCGGGCGCAGAGGGGCCGGGGCCAGCTGGGACGCAGAGCTCCG
Source organism: Sturnira hondurensis (assembly GCF_014824575.4). Classification (NCBI taxonomy): domain Eukaryota; kingdom Metazoa; phylum Chordata; class Mammalia; order Chiroptera; family Phyllostomidae; genus Sturnira; species Sturnira hondurensis. The sequence continues at coordinate 12,393,263 of NW_028091156.1, forward strand.
CGCCGTTTTTAACCCGGAGCACCTACGAGCGCCTGGCAGTGCTGCTTGGCTCCATCGCGCTGCTGGGCGTCGGCAACAACCTGATGGTGCTCGTCCTCTACTACAAGTTCGAGCGGCTCCGCACTCCCACCCACCTCTTCCTGGTCAACATCAGCCTCAGCGATCTGCTGCTGTCCGTCTTCGGGGTCACCTTTAACTTCGTGTCCGTCCTGAGGAACGGCTGGGTCTGGGACAGCGCGGGCTGCATGTGGGACGGGTTTAGCAGCAGCCTCTTCGGTGAGTTGGATTCGGAGGAGAAAGCACCCGCCTCTCCTCTGCAAACTTACCCTTCCCTGCATTGCCATCCCGTCTGCATCCTCCTGCCACGCACCGTCGCCCACTCTCGCTCCATCCCCGCTTGGCCTCCTCGTTCCTACTCGCCCTACCGGTGGCCCGCGCTCTGCCCTGGACCCGCCCCGGGCCCCCCAGGCTGCTTGGTGTTCCTGCTTCCTTCACCTCTTCCGGCCCCACGCAGACCTCGACTCTCTGGTGCTCATCTCCATGCATGCCAACCTGACATCTCAACCCATCATCAGCTCTAGCTCCTCCACGGCCCTGTCCAGCCGCTGTCCAGCTCATCCCATTTCGGTTTTCACCTCCTCGTATAATTTGAGGAAAGAAATGAGGGATAGAGTCAGGTATTCAAGAACAAAAGTGATGAAGTGGTGAAAGTTGGAGAGGGTCATGAGATTTAATTCACATTCTATTTGTTTCTGAAAATAAGAGGGTAGAAACCTCATAGTAGCAGTGTATAATTAAAAAAATTTTTGTTCACTAGCAATTGTAAATAATTCGACTGCTCCCTAGGAAGTGAAATCTTTCATTCAGATTCTCAGCATGCAAATAGGCATGTGCCCTGTACGCTGTTTTTACTAAATTTTTCTCCTCATAGGTTCCAGCACACCAGAATCTAAGGTGAGATTTAAAAAGGCACAGAGAATCCCAACTCAAATGAACAAAAATTTAGCTGTGCAGCCAATTGGTTTCATTCAAGTAGAACTTGATTGTTAATTGAAGATTTATTTCCACAATACATTTAATCCTTAGAGAAAATTTAAGTCTCACTGGGACTTGACATTTTGAAGGGTGATCCACCCAGCATACTGTTGAAGATGTGATTTTCTAAGCTTGAGAAAGAAATGATCTTTTTGTGTGTGCTCTAGGTTTTTATGTGTATGATTTGAAATAGAAATATGTACTTCTCAGGTGTTAAAGTTTCTTTTTAAAAAATCCTAAATTCCATTGATACTTTATTACTGTTTTATCTTGGCAAAGGTTTTTTTAAATGAAAAATTCATTCTTAAGTTTACTGGTAAAATAGAAAAATAACAAGAATAATTAAGAAAAAATGTTAAAGAATTAGGAGAAAATACTTGCATTATCATACAGCAAAATATATTACAAGTCTATAGCAACCAAAATGGTATGATTCTGGCAGAAGTGTTGTGGGCCACAATCATGCATAAAGGAGGATTTGATATGTTATCAAGATGACACTTCAAATTAGTTGGAGGAAAGACAGAATTATTAAAGATGTGGCTTTTGGACATTTTAGCTCATTTGTAATAACATAATTTATCTCACGTAGAACACAAAAATAAACACAAGATGGATTAAAGATCTAAATGTATAAAGTTCTAAACATTGAAAAAACTCAAAACAATTTTTTAAAAGGAATGCATATGACAGGTTTGAGTTCCTAGAAATAAAAGCTTCTGCAGGATGAGGGACAGGTAAAAGACAAATGACAGATTGGGATAAGTATTCATAATACATGCGTAACAGAGCCCTAATGTCTAGTACACATGCACAGTCTCTGTAGACGGACAAGTAAAGCAAACCAGTCCTGTGGGAAACTGAGCAAATTATATGATGGGTTATTCAGAGAATAAGAAATACCAGCAGCTAATAAATATGAAAAAAGCTGAAGAGGATTGAGAAAAATGAAAGTTAGAATAGCAGTGAAATAGTTTTTTTTTCCAGATGCCATATTTTATCTGTCAGGCTAGGAAAATTGTAAAGAGATAAGGGAAAATAGAAGTTCTTTAGAGTTCTGTTAGTAAGAATACAGTTTAATACAATGTGAGGGGTTTTTTTTGCTTTTTTCTTTTGAAGGTAATTGCTTAGCTCAATTAAAAATATCGTAATTCTTTGCCCTAGTAATTTTATGGAGGATTTTTACTCCAGGAAAATATTGGTGCACTTTGATAAAGACAGATCCACTGTTTGTAACATAGGTTTGATCCATTTTGAATTAATTTTTATATATGGTGGAAAGTAGGGAGCCAGCGTCACTCTTTTGTACATGGATATCCAGTTTTCCCAGCATCATTTGTTGAAAAGACTATCATTTCTTCCTTGAATGCTTTGGGCACCGTTGTCAGAAATCAATTGATGAGACATGTGAGTGTTTATTTCTAGATTTTGTATTCTCTTCTTTTGATCTATACAGCCATCCTTATGAAAGTACCACACTGTTTTATTTACTGTAGTTTTGTAGTAAATTTTGATATCAGGAAGTGTGAGTCCTCTTCATTCTTTTTCAGTATTGTTTTGGCTTATATATAGGTTTCCATAGANATCCTTGAATGCTTTGGGCACCGTTGTCAGAAATCAATTGATGAGACATGTGAGTGTTTATTTCTAGATTTTGTATTCTCTTCTTTTGATCTATACAGCCATCCTTATGAAAGTACCACACTGTTTTATTTACTGTAGTTTTGTAGTAAATTTTGATATCAGGAAGTGTGAGTCCTCTTCGTTCTTTTTCAATATTGTTTTGGCTTATATATAGGTTTCCATAGATGTCCATTATCAGGTTGAGGAGTTCCCTTCTCTTCCTAGCTGGCTGAGAGTTTTATAAAGAGATTTTGTCAAAAGCATTTCCTGTATCTTTTGAGATGATCTCATAATGAATTACATTTAGCTTTGAATAGTAAACAGATCTTGAATTCTTGGGATAAACTCTAGTTAGTTATGATGTATTTTTCTTTCTATATGTTGTTGGAGTCTATTTGAAGAAATTTAGCTAAGAATTTTTGCTTCTACGTTCATGAGGGATATTGGCCTTAATTTTATTTTAATGTCCTTTTCTGGCTTTGTCATCAAATGCTGTAATAACATGCAAATGTTCATTTCTTTTCAGTTTTCTGGAAAGTTTGTGTAGAATCGGTGCTATTTATTATTTTCTCATTTCTTAAAATGGAAGCTGAGATTGCTATTTAATTGTTCTCTTCTTCTAAGTGAGCAATGTAATTTTAATTGTTGTTCAATTCAAGATAGTTCCATTTTCCCTTGAGATTTTTTTCTCTGACACATCAGGAAGCATGTTCTTTCATTTTCAAGTGTTAGGAGGCTGTCCTACTACTTGTTATTGATTTGTAATTTCATCCCATTATAATTAGAACACACTACTGTTATACATTTATTAAGATTTGTTTTAGGGCCATAGGTTCAGTGGTACTAAAAGTTCTGGTTTTCTTCTCCGATCGCCTGCTAAGTACTCCTCCCAGGAGTTTGGTTGCTTGCAGTGAGACAGACAGGCGGAAGCTCTTAAACATCTGAACCAACTTCACGTTCAGTGTCTTCATCCCTAACGGTGTCCCTTTCATCCACCCAGCCTCGCCACCCTGGAGTACACCCAGCTCTAAGAGTCCCACCGCCAAGGCTGGCTTTTCTGAAAGGCTGGGTGAAGTTGGCAGGGTTTTTTGGAGAACAAAATCTGTGTAGTGTTATCAAAATTTTCTTAGTCACCAATCTCTTACTTTGACAAACTGAAATAATTGTATTTGTTATGTTTCATTTTTTGATATTTCAAAGGAAACAGTCATAGAAATCATGATTCTATCTATTTGATTTCTTCAGTGATTCTATTATTTTAATACTATCTTTTCTCCCCAGTAAGCATTAATCTGAGAATTTCACTTGTACAAAGAGTCGAAACTTGAGAGGGGCTATAAGTGTATGTAGGTTGTAGTATAGATGGTTGTGTAGATCACTCTCTTTATATTCATTTAAAATACCTATCAGGAAATTTTTTAGGCAGGACAAAGTTTATTTGTTTGGTTGTTTTCATTTAATCTTTATTATATTTTTTTTCCATCACTATCTAATGACTAAGCTTTAGAGAGGGTGACTCAAGCTGAAGCCAAAAGTGTCATCAATGACGCTTCCTAGGATGAGCAATAAGTATTTGGTCACAGACACAAAATTTCTTGTATATAAGAAGTGCTTTTTCTGTGCTAGGAAATTCTATTCCTAGCCCAACTCTGTGCTGGGAGTTTAGAAACAAGGGCTTATTGACTTCTTTGTTAGTACCAGCGTTCGGTCTCTTCCTCGTCCTCCCTGCAGTGTCTCCGTGTCTCTGCTGTCCCCTTTCAGTCTATGGCATCCCTACTTGGACCCCATCCCCGTCAGAAGGGACAGCTATTCCAAGGCCGCTAGGAATGTTCACCACATGTCATTTTTCCCAATGACTGCTTGATTTCTCTGGACATTTAGGTAGTGTTTTCAACGGTGACTATCACTGCTTGTGAATTAGACGTGAAGACTCTGGGGTAAGCAATTAAGAGGCTTGTTTAAGTGCCGGGAAATAAGTCAACAGCAGGGTTAGGATGGAGCTTAAAACATTGTTAGCAAAGATTAAGAATTCCTTTGCCTGGAGTCAGTACTAAGGATTGTGCTTCTAGATAAGAGTTAAGGATGGGGAAAGGCAGGGTGATTTTCCCTTTGTCCTCTCTGAGCAAGAACTAACCAATCACGGAGCAATGAAGCGGGGGTCATCAAAAATGCTGAAAGTGGCCGCTGGCTTCCAAGGCCTCTGGGGAGGCTGCCCTATCACATGGAAAGACCACTGGCCTGAGGGCATGAGAGTGGGTCCTCCTCTGACCCCATGGCCAAGCTGTTCTGTGGACTTTACCATCACTTCATCCCTTCAGCCCTCATGCCGTCTCTATTACGGGGTAACTGAGCTAAATCGCCTTTCAGGTTGTCTTGTCCTACTTGCTATGTATTTTGAGGACTCCTGTGATAGTTGTAGGTTGGAAATTACCTGACTTTAGCACTTATGTCTCATATCCTCGTGTCTTACTCCCCTCCTCAGCTATAACTTATTCAAGAATAAGCACATACTGTGCTTCTACTTCTTCATAGACCCTGGTGGGTTTTGTCTTCTTCTGCACCCTCTCCTGGAAGAAGGCAGTCTCAGTAATTGAGACACACAGATACCTACAGGAGAGGGTCAGGCAGCCACTTTGTTCTGTGCTCAATTCCTGGTTTCTCAGGGAATGCTGGAAACAAGTGGATTTCCTGATATTCTTGAGGCAGAGGCTTTGACTAGACAGGGCTGTCAAGATAGTCATGTCTCTGAAATTGGTCAGTTCAGTGAGCTAGTTGATTTCAGTTCCGATTGAATGGCTTGTTTATAGATATCCAAGGTAACTAGTCATCTTAGCCCAGGCAGGCCCGGACTGCAACAGATATAGATTTTAGTAGGTTTGATACTGGGGAAAATTAGAGCTGAAAGAGCTCTCACTCTTATTGGGCAACGATGAATGATAGCAGGCCCCTCCAGCATGGGCTCTTCTTTAGCCTGAAGACTTCTAGGTGAGTGTGTTTTTCACCCCTTTGGTTGCCCATCTCCCACCCCCAGCACCACATAGGTGTTCCACACATGGAACATAACCGCTATTATGCCCGAGGTTAACGGGAGAGCCTTTGCCCCTTCAAAAACAAGAACACCAAACAACCAGTTCATCTAGGCAGAAGATATTTAGACCTTTATCTCACGAGACAGAGATGCTGGTCACAGAGCCAGAGTCTGGGAAAATGCAAGTCACCCCATTCCCATATCAGAACTAGGTGTTATTTATTTTAAGACGTTTTAGCCTATGAACTCAGGGGTTTCTTTTTAACTTATACCTAAAAAACACACACATGTACATTGATATTGTATAAAGATTAGTTATAAATATATTTTCCCTTCAGTGGGCCTATTCTTTTATGCACTTAAATATTGTAAAATGCCAGCTGTTTTACTGAATCAATGGTTTTGTAACAATCTAGTTAATGCCGTTGAGATAGTCTCATGTTTCTACCATGAGAGGCTAAGAGTGGCAAGGAGTGGACGTCTTCTATCCAGCTGTCCTACAGTGACCCACAGACTGGTTTGGGCCCGGGGATATTCCTAGTTGCAGCAACGTGCGCATGCTGGGCAGTTTGTTTCTGGGGATACCCTGGTCACGGCAACGTGCACATGCTGTGTACTTTGTTTCCATCAACACCGGGTAACCACACAGTCTTACAGCCTAAGTTCACGGTTGTGTATAGTTTTATTCAAATACCAGTTTTCTTAAAAGCAAGAGTTACAGAATTATGTCAGTTCTTTATTATTCTGGGACATTATTATATCCATTCTCCATTACCAAATTGCCTGATTTGGGGGAGTCTATCTCTATTGTTCATTTCCAAAAACTTAGAAAAGATGTGGGAAAGCACTTGATGATTTGCTTTAGTAGAGGCTTTTGTAGTTACTGTTGCATGAAATTACTTTTCTCCTGGTATTGTTTACAATTGTATTCTTGAATTTTCTTTCACAGAAATGTTCCGGTCACAAATGCATACATGATGCATTTTGACGTTTACTGCTAAGATGAAATGCAGAAATGAAAACCAGCCATCCATTTTATTAGTCTCAGATGTGATTAGATGTACTTTATCATGTTTTTATGCTACTGACCTGTAAAAAATAAACACTAAAGGGTAACAACATAGCTAGGACCTGCAACCTCAGTACTTCTGGGGTGATCTGGAACGTCACAAGGAGAGATTTTATTGCAGCGTATTCACACCTCCTCTGAGCTCTCAGCCTGGATTCATACACAGTCCCCTCACTGGCAGTTGTCACCAGACACTCTCCCTTCCATGATGGCGGACAGTCTCCCTACAGAGTTTGATGTGGTTGTTATAGGGACAGGTTTGCCTGAATCCATCCTTGCAGCCGCCTGTTCAAGAAGCGGTCAGAGGGTCCTACATCTTGATGCGAGAAGTTACTATGGAGGAAACTGGGCTAGTTTCACCTTTTCTGGATTGCTCTCCTGGTTGAAGGAGTGTCAGCAAAGCAGTGACGTCGGGGACGGGAGCACTGCTGCGTGGCAAGACCTGATCCGGGAAACGGAAGGAGCCATCTCCCTTCGTAGGAGGGATGAAACCATTCAGCACACAGAAGTGTTTTGTTATGCTGCTGAGGATGTGGGTGACAACACTGAAGAGACTGATGATTCGCAGAGAAGTCCTTCCGTTGGAGCATGTAGTACCCTCACTAAACCTTTGGATTCTGCATGCCTGGCTGCAGAAACACACTCATATGTTACCAGCTTCGAAACGCCCGCCAAAGACACTCCAAACAAGGATGGGGACATCTTACTAGAAGTAACTGATACAAAGGAAACTCAGGCAAAAGCGAAAAAATACCATGCAGGTAACACTTGTGCACACACAGTTTCAGACAGAGGTAAAGACGAAAATAATCCTGTAGTAGAAGGCAGCGCTGATCAGCCAAAGAGAAACAGGATTACTTACTCTCAAATAGTTAAAGAAGGCAGGAGGTTTAATATGGACTTGGTGTCAAAGTTGCTGTATTCGCAAGGATTGCTGATTGACCTTTTAATCAAGTCAAATGTTAGTCGTTATGCCGAATTTAAAAATGTCACTAGGATTCTTGCTTTTCGAGAAGGAAAAGTAGAACAGGTGCCTTGCTCCAGAGCAGATGTCTTCAATAGCAAAGAACTCACTATGGTAGAAAAGAGGATGCTAATGAAGTTTCTTACATTTTGTTTAGACTATGAACGGCATCCTGATGAATACCAGGATTTCATACAGTGTTCATTTGCAGAGTACTTAACCACGAAAAAACTCACCCCCAACCTCCAACATTTTATACTACACTCAATCGCAATGACAGAGTCATCCTGCACTACAATAGATGGCCTTAAAGCAACAAAAAACTTCCTTCAGTGTCTTGGACGGTTTGGCAACACTCCGTTTTTGTTTCCCTTGTACGGCCAAGGAGAAATTCCCCAGTGTTTCTGCAGAATGTGTGCTGTGTTTGGTGGAATCTATTGTCTTCGCCATCAAGTACAGTGCCTTGTGGTCGACAAAGAATCCGGAAGGTGCAAAGCAATTATCGATCATTTTGGCCAAAGAATAAATGCTAAGTATTTCATTGTGGAGGATAGCTACCTTTCTGAGGAAACGTGCTTGAGTGTGCAGTATAAGCAGATCTCCAGGGCAGTGCTCATTACAGATCGATCTGTACTAAAGACAGAGTCAGATCAGCAGATTTCTGTTTTGATGGTGCCTCCAGTGGAACCAGGGATGTGTGCCGTGCGGGTCACTGAATTGTGTTCTTCAACTATGACCTGCATGAAAGACACCTATCTGGTGCATCTGACCTGTTCCTCTTCTAAAACAGCAAGAGAAGACCTGGAACCAGTGGTGAAGAAGTTGTTCACCCCGTGGGCTGAAACAGAGATAGACAAGGAAGAACTTACAAAGCCAAGGCTCTTGTGGGCCCTTTATTTTAATATGAGAGACTCCTCAGGAATCAGCAGGGGCTCATATAATGGCTTACCTTCCAACGTTTATGTCTGCTCTGGGCCTGACTGGGGACTGGGAAGCGAGCACGCGGTTAGGCAAGCCGAAACCCTTTTCCAGGAGATCTTTCCAGGTAAAGAATTCTGCCCCCCACCTCCAAATCCAGAAGACATTGTTTATGATGGTGATGATAAGCAACCAGAGGCTTCTGGAGCCAATAGTGTATTAATGGGCAAACTAGAGCTCTCTGAAGGAAGCAAAAACATAGATAGTCTTCAAAATTAGAAGAAGGGAAACTGGAAATGCTACTTTGGACCTTCATGCTAGCATCAGAATAGTCTCTTTTAAAGGACGGTTTCTTATATGAGTAATCAGAAGTGGTTATCTGATGAATGCTAGGCACATGTAGACTTTAATTCTCTTTGAGACATTTCAGCCATTGGGTGTCTTTGTTAACCTATCAGTAACTGATTTATTGGTTATTGCACTGTTCATTTCACAATGTACTCCATGATCCAGAATCCTAAACAGAGTTAGCTTTATTTTAGAATTGGGTATTTATGTGAGGGTTCCATATTAGCAACTGTGCTTAAAGGAAGGTGGTATTATATACGCTAATGATCTTCAGGTGTTATTGTCTACAATGACAATGTCTAAGGAATATTGTACTTTGCAGCCATTACTGTTGCTACCACCTGTGAATAACACACATGCAGTACATCATGTGGGTCTCTTGGATATAATAAAAACATATATACACAGTAGCAATAGCAACTAATGCAAGTGCCAATATAAAATACATTTGTCTAATTCAAAGATTAGCTTTGCATGATCCTGTATTTGTGAAGGTCTGATATTTACAGTATGTCTTACTGTTGAATTTTCCTACTTGACCCTTGCACCCCATGAGGCAACATTCCCACCACAATCTTCTACATCCAAAAAAGTCCTCAGAGCTCCCCCGTGGGAGGTTCGGTCCAAAGACAATCTAGGGCATAAGATTAGTTCTGGTTTAATACTTTAGAAAATTTCTGCAGTACCCTGCTCTGGCACCTAAAAGAAAAGAATATCCAAAGAATAACTCAGGCCAAAAGAAAAAATAAATTGCCCCAGGAAAAAGATACTTCAGAATGACTGTTCTGAAATTCCTAAGGAGGAGCCAGGGGAGTCCGGTTTCAATCTGCGTTGACTCCGAGCTTTCTCAGTGAGGGCGGACATTCCTCGTTGGCTCCACCTGTCTAGTGAGCAGCACCAACTATAAGTGACAGGAGTGAATCTAAGCAGGACTTACTACGTCCTTTCCGAGGTGCCCCATCCCCCACACAGAGTAACCACCCCATAATTGTTTCTGCCTCTTGGCTATTATCAATGCAGAGGAGAGAAATAATATGATCTTTCCAGAACCTCCGGAAGTCGTAAGGCTGATGCTCCTACAGCGGTGAAAGCCTGCGGAGCTGTCGGAGGAGGTAAACGCCCTTCCCTGTTAGCCCTTTTGCATTCCTCAGTNCAGGGGAGTCCGGTTTCAATCTGCAGTTGACTCCGAGCTTTCTCAGTGAGGGCGGACATTCCTCGTTGGCTCCACCTGTCTAGTGAGCAGCACCAACTATAATTGACAGGAGTGAATCTAAGCAGGACTTACTACGTCCTTTCCGAGGTGCCCCATCCCCCACACAGAGTAACCACCCCATAATTGTTTCTGCCTCTTGGCTGTTATCAATGCAGAGGAGAGAAATAATATGATCTTTCCAGAACCGCCGGAAGTCGTAAGGCTGATGCTCCTACAGCGGTGAAAGCCTGCGGAGCTGTCGGAGGAGGTAAACGCCCTTCCCTGTTAGCCCTTTTGCATTCCTCAGTCGGCGAATGGTGGTCCTCTGGGGAGAGGGCTCTGCAGTGCCAGTTTTTCTGCATGTGGGCTTTCTCTGTGACCCGGGCCCTTACCCTGCTCTCTCATTAAGGTTTCTCAACCCCGAGAGGCAGACGTTATTGAATACATTTTCAAAGACAAAATAAAGACTTAATTCATAATTTGCTCAGAGTCTGGTGTGGGGAAGAGCCGGCATCGGAACCCAGTCTTTCATGATCTCTGTCTTCCGCCTAACGTTAAGCGTCAAAGGAGTGCAGTACTGTGAGGTGAAAAAAATGCCCATGACATCAGTCTAGTGTTGCTGATAAAGAAAGGCTGGCAGAAATTGGTCTCTCAGCTTTAATTAAAGCAGAGGAAGGTGAAGATCCAGTAAGCCCTGGCCAGTGTGGCTCAGTTGGTTGGAGCATCTATACCCCAAGGCTAAAGGTTCCATCCTGGGTAGGGGTGCATATAAGAGGCAACTGATGGATGTTTCTCTCCCTTCCTCTCTAAAGTCAATAAACATTTTTAAGAAGAAATTTAAAATGTAGCTTAGAGATGAGTACTTATTGAAACAATTTGGCTAAGTTTTTAACAAAATAATGCTTCTTAATGTATCTTGACTTGAACATGATGGCATAAAAAATTTACAGTTGTACGAAGCCAAAATATGCTCTGAATAGTCCTGTGGCTCTTCTATATGTGAGGAAAATGAAATAAGAAAGGCTTAAGTAATTTACACCTTATTGGAAGCAGAGAAGCCATAATTTTGGCATTAATATTTATATATATTTAATATAACAAAGTGGTATTATTGGGTGGATCCTAAAGTTCAGCCAAAATGCCTGAATGCCATAAAAAATATTTGTTAAAATTAAAAAGAATTTAAGATGATAAATAAAACGCAGGTGAAGGTAATCCAGACCCACTGAAAAACATTTCAGTATGAATATTATTCAGAAGAATTGAACCTGTGAGGGGAGAAGTTGCAAAAAATGCTAGAGCTAGACGTCATAGAAACAAAAAAATATGTGTTAAACTAGTCCAAAATAAGGGTGGTTTAAAAAACTGCTTGAATGCAAAATAAGTCAAATGAGAAAAGTTATAGCCAATAAAAAGCCTTAAAAGATAGGGATATTGTAATCTACTGTAATTTTAAGATTCTAAATCTTACCCTAATGGGCTTATTATTGTATTTTTTCAAATGTTCAAGGAATAAATAACATATTTATGTATCATTAAAGATGATATGCTAATATTTGCATTTTAAAATAAATATGGCCTTAATGCTATAAGTCAAACATTTTGAAAAGGCTCTGATTCTAAACAGATGCAAAATGGAAGACATAGTCAAATAATACACAACAAATACAGTGCAGGTGGACCTCATTTTATTGCACTTTGCTTTAGGCACTTTGTAGCTGTTCCTTTTTTTCACAAATTATAAGTAAGACCATCAGCAAAAAGAAGAGGACTTGCATTTTTTTTAGCAATTAAATGTTTTTTTAAGACATAATGGGCACACTTAATGAACTGCAATATAGCATAAATGTAACTTTATATGCACCAGAAATCCAAAGCATGCATGTGACTTGACTTTATTGTAATATTCACTTTATTTTGTAGCTGAACCCACAATATCTCTGAGGTATGCCTGTAATTATTTTCTATGACTCAGGATTATAAATCCAATGCTCAACTGAGCAAAATAGTAAAAAATTCAAACTACAGATAACTTTAAAAATCTGAATAACATCATTCATCTTTGACTTAATTATCTCCTGTAAGGATTTTATTGGTTTCTCATAGTATGATCAATAACTTCTTAAAACCAAGAACTAACATTCCTATTAGGCAAATATATAGAAAATATTTCTCAATCAGAAATTAAAACACCTTGACACCACTTTTATTTATATATGGCTGAAGGAGCTTGTGATAAAATCTTAATGAGCACTCACAAAGTGGGAAAGATGATGGAAGAAAGTGGCACAAAGTTTTCTATAACATGGTTTTGTAACTAGTGAAACCTGTCATATATAAACATACAGCAAAAGACTAAGGAAGTTGCAGAATGTACAATCTTTAGAAAATGCATTTCTAGATTTCCTCAGTGACAAGCTAAAATTTTTAAAGTGTCATACAACAGTACTGGGACAAATTGAGAAAGATGCTTAGGTAGAAGCAGGCTGAAGGAACTACATCCTCGTATAATGGAAAAGAAGGAAATAGGGAGTTGGAAAACCAAAATTAGAGGTATCACTTTACTACTTACCAGTTGTATAATCTTGGGAGAATCACCCCTACCTTCTATTTCATCGTCTATAAAATAGAAATAATACTTTGCAGCATTATTCTGACGATTAAATTAATGTACATGAAATGTCCAAAGGAATGGGAATGGGTGACATTAGCATTTAGATTTACTACACTGCCCCTTAACATTCCAACTAGATGTTTTAGAAGATAATTTGCCAGAATTGTGATAAATTATTTAGGAAAATGAGCAAGGAAAGATACGTCTTTTTAACTTAGGGGGGGAAGTGGGAGTCATACCTCAAATTCTTAAAATGTGCTATTAAGCAAACTTTCTAAATATACTAGGTAGAAGGTTTAAGACTAATAAGGTAACTGGAAAGAAATAAATACATAATAACTGCCAGTGGAAAGACTAGCTGGATGTCCATATGAAAAAAGAAATTAGACTCAAATTATATAATAACAATTCATTCCAGATGAATTAAAACGTTAAGTGTCAAGTTAGAATTAAACACTACAGTTCTCATCCCAATAAGAATACAAAGGAAATGTTACGGCAGTGAAAATCATTAGGTAGGTGAGGTTAACTAAGAGAAAAATTAAAAATAGAAATACTAAAAAGAAGATGAGTAGATTTAGAAAAGCTACTTACATTATATGTGGGTTAAGTGCTTAATATTTTTTGAAAGGGAGGTGCAAATCCACAAAATTTTCTACTTTCTACTAGGCAAATTTATTAAAAGGGTAGGTGCAAATGAGAAAATACAAATAAAAATAAATTCTTAGAATGATACTCAGATTTCCTAATATTAAAAATGCAAGTTGAAACAACTTTGACCTAATTCATGCTAATAGCAAAAAATTTTCAACTACGTTTCCTCATTCCAGTAGCATTGTTATATTAGTAGTGTTTCTTAAAGAACTATTTACAAAATTATAATAAGAGCTCTAAAACCAATCTATGTTTTGATGGGTCTAACTCACTTTGAGAAGCATATATCCAGGAAGATAAGAGAAAAAACTACTTGTATAAAGATATTTCTAGTAATTCCATTCATTCAAGTTTTTTTTAAAGACCAATAATTGGCAAATGTATAAATAACATTTTGTATATTGCTATTGCTATCAAAAACTGTTATGTAACCATTAAATAATATTTATATATGTAAAATTATATAGATGTTTAAATGACACTCAAAGTGTTAGAACATAAGTTATTATATTTACTGTTTATATTTATATACACTGAAAAGAATCCAGAGAGAATGTAATTAATTGGAATTTAACATTATGGGGTTCTTTTTTTTTCTGTAAAATACTGATGTGTGCAATGAAAAATAAAAGATTAATGGTATAATGGTTTACTGAATTGGTGAGAAATTGATTCTTTGAAAACTTTTCAAATTCTCTAGATTAAAAAGTATTATCTATTTTTAAATGTTAATTTGAAAGATAATCTCCAAAAATGTTGAGATTGTAACCAGAAAAGATACTGGTGTTCGGGCTGCCTGTCACTACCAAAGCCAATAAACAACGACAGTGATTGAATCTTTACACGTGCTTTATCCAGATGGCTGGCGATCTGAGAAGATGGCAGGTTCATATCCTAACAGACCATCTTGTCTTCTCTTTCCAGGCCAGACTTTTTATAACGGAGTAAACAAGGTAGGGTGAGGGCTTTGAGATTCAGGGAGGATTAGGTGAAAGAAGCTGCAACATTCCTGTCCTGGGCAGTTGGCTGTTCCCAGGGGCAGGTGTTCATCTGTCTCTCCCTGGAACACAAAGGCCCGGATGCCTCCAGTTATCCCCAGGCAATAATCTCTAGCAGTGCCCCAGGAGGTCAGCTGTTTTCCCAGGAGCCAGGATGGGCCTTATCTAGTTTCTGAAACAAAAGCTTTAACATACATGTTACTTCCTAGACTTGTAACTTTTTACCTTAAAGTAAAATTTTCCGAGTCTTGAGTCCCCTCTCAATATGGAGTCTTAGAACTCTTGATGGGAAGCGTTCGTGGTCCAAGTGGATTTTGTATCTTTTATATATTTTTTCAGTTACTCAGCATTAAGAAATGAGAAGGCATACTGTGGCGATACTTTTAAAAAAAAATAGAAGCCTCAGAGCCAGAGGTGGAAATAATAGAAATAGTATTAATGCATTCCAGGATGTCAGCGCAAAGACATTGCCTCGTAGTTAAAGTACGTTTCCAAATCCAAGAATGTTCTTCATTTGGGAGCCTTGGAGGTCCAGGAAATGAAGGTTGGATTTGGATTCCTAGCAGAAATCCTGGGAACCCTAGAAGGCCATGCCTGGGTCTGAGGAGCATTTTCAGGGGGACCCATGCTGAGGTTAGCTCTCTGCAGGAGCATGCTGGGCCGACTTTCTTGTCAGCCTGAGAGATGCAAATCCAGGTGAATTCTACACACATCAGTTGCACATTAACAGTGAGTGATCAATTGGCATTTATCTGAGGATTACAAATAGAAAAATATGTAAGAGGTTTTCTATACTTGAGAACAATTCTCTTGGAGGATGTGCCTACCTTTTATCTTAGTGAGAACTAAGATGTTTTCTATCCATCATAATGCCCATTATAACTACTACTACCTCCTTCCCCAAAAGAAAAGAAAGAAAAAAACTTCATCTGTGATGGCGTTCCTTTAAAAGGCCACCAAAACCTTTTATTAAGCAGCTGGAAACAAGTAGCTTGCAAGTTAAATGGTTGGTAGGTTAATACTTTGTGAAATCTATTTCAGCTAACATTCAGTTAATTAAGAAGTTTCTGACATTAACCGGAATTTCCAGTCTTGCCTGGGGAAGGAGAGGAGAATGTGTGTAACCTAGGGCCCCAGAACCCCCTGCACCGAGAGCTCAGGGAGCAGGAAGCGTAAAGAACCCACAAGGAGAATTGCCCATCAGAAAGTTTCAAGACCGAGAATTGTGATCAGGGTTACTTTTACTTACCTTCCTCTTGGAAGGACGAATGGAAGTCATGCTCTTATTGCATTGAGTTCGTTGCTTCCTTTCTGAAGGTTTAACACATTTTAATTTTAGCACTTTTACCTTTACTATCACGGGGCATTGTTTCCAGTATCCCTCTTAATCCTTTTAACCAACAACCAAATGTATTCACAGTTCAACAGCAGGGGGCGCACTACCTCCAGCCTTCTATCAGGCTTGGACAAAGCTGAGGGATTCGGTTGAGAGCTTTTGACTCTAACATGAATGTCAGGACAGCTGTTCTGTGCAGCATCTGTGGGAATGCTGCCCTTTCTCCCGACAGCTACATTTTCAGGGTGCACCCCAGGACAACTCTGTACGGTAAGAAAGGGCAGGTGTTTCTATGCATTTTACAGGTAAGACGTGCAGGAGTCATGTGACTGGCCGGGGCTTCTGGTAAGCTTTCAGATCTCTTCAAAGAATTGAACTGTAACCTCTGCTGTGCCTTCATTACGCAAAAGAATGCATATCACATAAATCGCTATTCCGAAAGTGCTGGTGTCTGGGATCTTAAAAGTACCTTTATTTCTCAACAAATGCAAGAATCATATAAAGTAAGATTTGGGTAATTAAAGTGGGTTGACTTATGTTGGAAGAGGGAGAAGACAGCTCACAGAGTGATGTGTGTCTTCAGAGAGGTGTCAGATTACCTCCAGGAGCAAGTAACTGCTGAGCACCAGAAACTGTGTGTATATATATACACACACACACAGGGTTATGTATAAAATAACCCTGAGAGGTAGGTATTAATGTTTCTGTGTCGATGCGAAGTAGCTCGGTAAGTTTCCCAGCGTCACGGAGTTGGTAAGGAGGGGCACTTCCCATGCACTGGTACTGACGCTGCTGAACAATTAGCCACGGTCAGGCCCAGTAATCAGGCCCAGATCATCTCTATGGTAGAGGGATGAACTTGAATGGATACACGAAGTCATTTGAAGTCTGACTAGGGAAATCTGGGGAGGCTCCATGAAGGAAAAGGCCAGGGACCTGCAGGCTGAGAGGGTTTCTTCAGGCAGATACGAAGAACACAGTGTGTGTAGGGAGAGTAGCAGAAACAGAGGCAGCGGGGTCTCGAGGGCATTGCACGGTGTGGAGCCACGGGGCCTGTGGCAGGGCACATGGGACGGGCTTCACAGTCTCAGTGGCCTTGAAGACCACAGGGTGGCACCTGAAGACCACAGGTGCAGAAGTTACATGCAGGTGACCGGAAGGAGGAAGACTATGATAAGGCCTGAGTAAGGCAGGGTGGTGGGAGTGAAACAGGCAGAGACAAATTTGGAGCTAGAACCACAGGAGCTGGAAAATGGCTGTGTGTTATAGATAAGGTAGAAAGAGGAAGGAAGTGAAAGTGACTACAGTTTCAGCTGTGGTGCTTGAATGAATGTAATGCATTTAACCAGGACTGGGAACCGGTTTGGAAGAAAATCGAAATGGGTTTGGTTTTGGTCACACAAGGCAATCGGGAGATGGTNAAGACTATGATAAGGCCTGAGTAAGGCAGGGTGGTGGGAGTGAAACAGGCAGAGACAAATTTGGAGCTAGAACCACAGGAGCTGGAAAATGGCTGTGTGTTATAGATAAGGTAGAAAGAGGAAGGAAGTGAAAGTGACTACAGTTTCAGCTGTGGTGCTTGAATGAATGTAATGCATTTAACCAGGACTGGGAACCGGTTTGGAAGAAAAGCAAAACGGGTTTGGTTTTGGTCACACAAGGCAATCGGGAGGTGGTTCTGGAAGGTCTCCGAGGGCTGAGGAATTGTGGCTTTCCTAGTGGAGTAGCACTTAACGCTATTAAACAAGGGGGCGGGTCACAGTTGGAGCAATAACCCTGGTGTCTATAGGAGGGCGAGTCCAAGGCGGGCAGGAATGCAGCAAGGAGACGAGATAGGAGGCTACTGAAATAGTGAGCAAGTGATGATCCGGGCCTGACTTGGGGCGATGCGGCAGTTAGGACAGGACAGATCTGAGAGCTACTGAGATTAAATGAGCACGACTCAGGGACGATAGAAGTGCTGTTATAGGAAGGAAGAAAAATCAGGCGACAACTGAGCATACCTGGTAGGTGTGGACCTATTGGGAATGAGAACATGGTGCCCTGGCCGGTTCACTGTAACTCCTGCCCCTGAATTAGTCGTGGACTCGGAAAAATCCTTTTCTATCGCCCCCTGCCTCCTGAGCTCATGAACCCTCAAGGATGCCAGTCAGAGCTCCTAGTATGCACCTTGGTTACCAGAGTCTGTCTGAGCCAAATAGAGCAACCAAGCTGAGGAAGAGAGGAGAGACAGATTCCTGACACTCAGGCCCCTAGCTTATGGGGCTCTCGTTATATTTCATCGGTCCCCATGCTTGGAGCTGCTGCCCCTTGGGACTTCCAATTACATAAGATAATCTGTTTTTTTTTTCTTTCTTAGGAAAAAAAAAGCTGGCATAGAAAAAGGAGATGGGGTAGGAGAGAGGTTTTAGAAGTTAAGGGGAATTTCAAAAAGAACCTGGGATAAAGGGTTGCTATTGCAAAGAGGTTGGGTAAAATTTTAGCAATCGATTGATTTATCAATTGAATCAAATGGGAATGTCCTTGAAGTACAGATCACCAGGTACCGCTCCTACATTCTGGCTCGGTGAGTAAACAGGGCACTTGTGAGTGGTTGCTGGGTGGTGCTTGGTTGTCACGCTTTGTGATGTGGGAGGCAGTAAACACAAGTGTCTGCTGGTCTGGTGGTGGGGATTTAATTTATCTTCCGGTGGGTATTTTAGCGTTGTATTGAAAGCATTAAAAGTCTCTGCACCTTCTTACCCAACAGTTATATTACCAAGGATTCCTAAGGAGGTAATCACAGACGTATGTACATATATAGCTCATGGATTATAACATCCATGACTAACACTTTGTAAGTGTGCCAGGTACTGTTATAAGTGCTTTATGCACATTGAATTCCTAACTCTTAATCTTCATCACAACTCTGTGAGGTAGTTAGGTGCTACTGTTACCCCCTTTTGTACGTAAAGAAATTAAACCACCAGGAGATTACCTTCTTCAAGGTCACATAAAAAAATGGAGGCTATGGGACCTCTATGGCAACTGTCCCTTCTCACAGCACATTAGAATAGTGACAAATGGATGTAATCTAAGAGAACACTTGTTTCTGAAATCAACACACTGCCAAGCAAGCAAGTCATTGAGGACCCAGACCCTGGAAACACTTTACCTCCCACCGCCCCAAAGCAATAAAAGGTGATCAGGATGAGTTCCACTATAGCTCACATTCCCACTGAGGTCAGCCATTGCCAACAGGGCAAGCCTCTCCCTGGCTGGACGCCCATCTCCTCGTGGTACAGGATGCTTCTCTGTTGGGTCTAATGCTGGTCTCCCACCATGCACACTCAGAGCCTCCCCACATGACCGGCCAACTCCCCTGTATCTTCAACGTCTTCTCTGAGCATCTCCTTGCCCTCTTTTCTTGTACCCTGGCTGCCCCCCAGGACCCCAAGCAGTAGTGTTTTTTATCCTAACACCCTCTTATGACATCATCAAAACAACATTTGTTATGTGGAGTGGGGGGTGCCCGATGATGAGTCTTGGTTCAACCTCACAATATGAGAGAAACTGAAATAGACTATCACTGTGGATACCAGAGGAAGTCCGGGGCATGCTAGGAGGGTCACACAGAAAGGTCACAGCAGAGTGCACACAGAGAGGGGCAGGACCTGGGGCACATGCCTTTATTAGGGTCTGTGGGTACATGCGTTGGGGTTCCCGGGCAAAGGCCAAATTGGTCAAATCAAACTAGGAAGAGCAGGGTTTGAGAAGTTCTACAAGGGTTTAATCTAAGGGCCACATAAGAGGAAGGTCTCTGGAAGCAGCAGGGACTGTTGAACGCAAGGGCTGCTGGGGAAGTCACATTAGGAGCTTAGTTTTGTTGGTGAGTCTTCTGGCTGCTCCCTGGGGCGTGTTCTCACATGAGACGCTAGTGTCAAAAGTCCCTGCAGGCCTCTTGGCCAAAGAAAATGGAGTCGCTGAGCCAACTTCTCCTCCCCTACACGTGCCAGGGCCACGTGGTTAAGTAGGGGACCCATTCCTTTTCCTGCTGCTTCCCAGGCATAGGCCTCGTTCTGTTGGAAGACTCTGCTCCATCACCACTCACCCAGAGTGAGATTGCAGAATTGAACTCTGGATAGCAGTGTTCTAGGGTGCCTAAGAAAACCTGGAGTTGCTGGGCATGGCAAATGCTGGGTAAATTTGCAAATGGATTTTTTCAATGCCCTTCAGTACCCCCCAGCTTTAGATAAAGCCCTCCCATTTTCCAAGTCCTTGGTCATCTTTCCTTTCTCTGAGCTCCTATGGCACTGAGGTTTCTATGTCTGGCGTGGCACTTCAGATACAAATTTTGTATTTCGCTTGGTCTCTTTATGATGCTTTCCCCCGTCTCCATCAGGGACATTGTGACTTGGTTTCCCCAACACTAAGCTCAGGGCCCTGCGTGTTAGAGCCACCCACATACTTACAGAAGGTTTAGACAGTCCTGGTGCAGACATTCTGCTTCTCAGCTGTGATTTGTCCTGGAGCAGTTTCATCTTATTTACCGAGAATAGGCCTAAGTTCCTTGCACAGCCAGGCCTCACCCTGCTCGCCACAATACCAGAAAATTCCCTACAAAGGGGCCTCTGTCTTCGCTCTGCATCTCTTTTCTTGATGAACGCCCACTGTCTCCCCACCAAGATCCTCACTTACTAATGGGCAATGGAGTCTTGGTACCTGCCTAAATCAGGGACAGCCTCACACGCCCAGGCTCTTTAGTTAGATGTATAATGACAGCTCCTTTGCAAAGACGTCTAGCCTTCAGCCTTTTTCTGATAAGCTGCCTCTGGTTCTATAAAACAGGGCCCTAAGATAGCTCTGGGGATTAGAAAAGCAGCAGACATGAGCCTAGGTAGATAGTAAAAGCTAGAGGTGAGAACCATATTTTGAAAATTAGAGCTGTCGATATAAATGAGAGAAGGTCTCCCTTCCCAGAGCTGAAGCATCATGGGTGACACAGCCTCTGGTGTCCCGTGGAATCCTGCTTTGTGAAGTGTTAACTCCAACGAATTCCCTTGTTTCTTTGAATAGGCTTGCTATTCCTTCCTTCATCTGGGTTCCTTCTGGGACACCCATTTTCCTTTGTTGCCCTTTCTAAAGGAGCTATTTCTCAGAGAACTTTTTCATTTTTAGAAATCTGGGTG
Source organism: Sturnira hondurensis (assembly GCF_014824575.4). Lineage (NCBI taxonomy): Eukaryota > Metazoa > Chordata > Mammalia > Chiroptera > Phyllostomidae > Sturnira > Sturnira hondurensis. Next base: position 12,414,210 of record NW_028091156.1, read on the forward strand.
CGTTCTCTTTTTCTGCCTGCATTGTTTCTTAATTTCTATCTCTGAGCTCATTAATTTTCTCTTTCGTGCAGTCTTCTCCATCTTCAACGCTTTCTACTGAATTGTTCATCTCATTTGTGGATTTCTTCAGCCCCAGAATTTCTGTTTGGTCGTTTTTTATAGTTTAAATCTTTTTGGTAAAGTACTCCTTCTGTTTATTAATTTTAGATCTGAGCTCATCGGACTGCCTTTCTGGGTTTTCTTACCTCTCCTTAAAAGTTTTGAGTTCTCTATCTCTTAGATCAGTGTTCCAGGCTTTTGAGTTGAATTTCTGGAGAATTATCACTTTCTTTCTGCGTTCCCGTGTTGTTTTGGTTGTTCATGGTGCTCAATGTGTTGTTACTCCGCTGGGAAGTAGCAAATACTTTTCTTTTTTAGGTGCCATTTTGATTTTGATAATTCAGCAGTTTGATTAGATGTTTTTCTTTTACTTTCCAGTAGATGGTGGTATAAGGCAAGTTTTTGTTTTCTTTAACATTTTTTTTTTTCCAATTAGCTTACATTCAGTACTATTCTGTATTAGTTTCAGATGTACGGGAAAATGGTTAGAAACTCACACACTTTACAGAGTGGTCCCCCTGCTGCCTCAAGCACCCACCAGGCCCCACCTGGCCCCATTACAGATGTTGTAATCTACGTCTCTGTGACCATTCTGTAGCTACCCATCTGTACAGCTTCATCCCTTCACCCTTGTCACCACCCCCCAAAGCCCCTCCCCTCTGTCAACTGTCAGTCTGTTCTCTGCCCCCAGGGTCACTTTGGGGGGTAATGTGGTTGTGGGCTGCCTGGGTGACTTGGGTGGTGGACACCCCTACTGTGTCTGAGTCACCTGGTTCTAGAGGTACCAGCAGCGTGGTGCAGGGATGTGGTGGGTGAGTAAAAGCCAGCCCAGTGTCTGCAATGCCACCTGACTCCCTAGGGCCACATACATATGCTGTCAGAGGCCATAGACTGTGTGCCTGCCCCTCTTACCCTCCAACAGATGTGTGGGCACCTCACCCCAACTACTTCATGGTTACTGCATTACCTGGGGCCATGGGCACAGCCAGGTAACCATGTCTGCGGGCAGCGCCCCTGTCCTTCCCCTGTTCTGCCTCCTCAGGCATTCTGACACGCCCCCTTCAGGTGTCCCGAAGGATGCTCTCGGCATCCTGTGTGTTGGGCAGAGGAGCCTTTGCTGAGTTATAGCTGTCAGACTGGCTGTGGGTGTATGGGAAGATACAAAGCGGTCTCTCCCTCTGCCGCGATGCGCCATTGTTTTTTGTTATTGTTTTCTCTTGTACACACTGCACTGTAAGTTCCATGAGACACTTATTTCACTCAGTTCTTTTTTTTTTAAGATTTTATTTATTTATCTTTACAAGGGAAGGGAAGGAGAGAAATATCAATGTATGGTTGCCTCTCGTGAGTCCCCTGCTGGGAACTGGCCTGCAACCCAAGCATGTGCCCTGACTGGGAATCAAACCGTGACCATGTAGTTCACAGGCCCACGCTCAATGCACTGAGCTACACCAGCCAGGGCCACTCACTTCTTTATACCTGTTTTCTAGTATGATGATTGGCACATGCAGATAAGCAATAAATATATAATAAATAACTAAACGATTGCCTGTATGAATGAAAGATAAAATTATACCAATTATTGCTTTAACCATATCACTATTTTCTGAAGGATTTCCTCTAACGCACTTCAAAACCCAGTCTTCTTCCAGTCGCTCCTGTGTGTACTGGACCATTCACTCTTTACTCAGTGAGCGTTTACTGATAGCCACAGTATCAGACCCTGGGGATAACGCTGCTCCCCCCAACCTGCCGAAAAACCCGAAAGCCTATCGTGGTATAAATGAATATTAACTATGTTCCATCAGTCACTTTCTGCATCTGGGATCTCTCCATTTCACATGTTTATAATTGTAAAATCCCAAAAATGTCATAAAGCAAAGGGCAATTTTATGTCAACAAAAATAAAACTAGAGTCTAAAGAGATTGCACTCACAGAGCCGTGTAGCGGGGAGCTGGGACACCCTCCCAGGCCTCTCGGCAACCCACCCTCCACACCCCTCCCCTGCTTCCCAGGAGACCAGTTGCATTTTCATCTTCCTTTAGAACCACCTTCACAGCCTGTTTTGACCCATTCGTGCTAATGTGTTGGAGGAAACTCCCAATTTCATTTCCTCCTTCCTACCTGCTCATCCACCTTGTAGTTTTATGGCCGCCAATGTAGTCACTCTGCTCATCACACAGGTTAGACGTCTCCAAGTTATTCTTTTTTTAATTAACTAATGAATGTTTGGATGTCCATCTATCACAGTTGTCCTTTTTTTCCCTTTTTCCCCCCCCTCCCAGCCCACCCCTCTCACCCACAGTCACTCCCTTCTCTGTTGTCCATGTCCATGAGTCATTCATACATGGGCTTTGACTAATGCCTCCCCCCTTCCTTCCACCGTTGTTCCTCACCCTCCTCTCCTCCTACAGCCATCGGTCTGTTCCCTGTTTCCACGTCTCTGACGTTCTGTTTTTCTCATTAGTTTATTTTGTTCATTAGATTCCAGTTATAAGTGAGGTCCTATGACATCTGACTGGCTTAGTTCAGTCAGCATAATAGTCTCCAGTTCCATCCATGACTGTGGCAAAAGGTAGGACTTCTTTCCTTCTGCTACGTAGCATTCCACTGTGTAGATGTTTCACAATGTTTTGATCTGCTCATCTACTGATGGGCGCTTGGGCTGTTTCCAACGCTTAGCTTTTGTAAATAGCACTGCTATGAACACAGAGTTATGTTAAATTCTTTTGAATTGGTGTTTCAGGATTTTTAGAGTACATTCCCAGCGGTGGAGTCGCTGTGTCATGAGGCAGTTCCATTTTTAATTTTTCGAGGAAATTCCATACCGTTTTCCAGAGTGCCTGCACCAGTCTGCATTTCCACCAAGTAATTACGCTGGACATACAATAGTATATTTGTGTCAGGTTTACAACACAGTGATGAGACCTTCACATATCTCACATAAACCGATCACCCTGATAAGTCTAGTGCCCATACACGGACACCATACATGCATAGTTATTACAACATCGTAGACTGTATTCCCTACGCTGTATCTCCAAGCCATTCTCTTCTCCTCTCTTTTCCCTCCACTCTTCACAAGGGCTGAAATTCAGTTGATATGAATGGTTAAATGTCTCTGAAATTCAGACTTCATTGTTTTCATACCCCTCAAGGTACCCTACTCCAGACCCCATCACATCTTGCCTGGACCCCTGCAGTAGCCTGCAAGCTGGTCTCCATGACCTGGATGGTGTTTCAGCTTCTACTAGTACTGGAATAAGTCCTTTCCAGGGGAAATGGAGGAGATATAAAGGAGAACTCAACCATCATCACTTCCATGCTTAAAACACATGATGGAGTATCATCTTCTAATTTACTATTTTATACAGGAAAAAAAGGGTTCTTCTAGTTTTTTTAAGAAAACAAAATAAACAAACAAAAAGCCTTAAGAAGAAATTTAAGGTCTTCCTCAGGTTGGCCTCATCTGCTCTTTCTAACTTTCTCTCTCTTTCATGTCCTCCGAGGTCCTTCAATGGCCTCGATGCTCTGGTGCAAAATTCTTCAATGCCCCTCCTGCCTTGTCCGCAAAGGCCCCCTTCTCTGTGGGTCCCACCACACACTGTGTGGGCATTGTGGCCCTTACACCTTGCACAGTGCCCCAGCTGTTCACACATCGGCATCGCCTCGGACAGCTCGCATCGCGTGCTGCGTCTCCGTCCGCATTGCACCTCCTGGGTCAGTGTGTTGAGTGAATAAGTCACTCTGGGGACAGGCGGAGAAGCAAGCAAGTGATGTTGTGAAGTGTGTTTACTGCAGACAGAGGTATACATGAGGACCGTGGGAGCAGAGCAGAGTTCACTCACCTTGCAGGTGAGCAGTTCCTACCTGGAAGGTGGCTGAGGTGGCCTTCTGCCTGACCGGCCCATGACTTGGGTCCCTGTGCACTGGTGGAACCCGCTCTGACTTTATTTCCAACGGCCGAGTCAGACACAGCTGACAGGAGGCCAAACCACGTGAAAGCCGCTTTAGTGATTCACCCGGACACGCTCCGGAGCTCTTCTTTGCAGGAGATGTAACGCAATAGGGGCATCACGGGGGCGGCTGCTTGTAGGGCTTTTATTTTTGTCCTGCTGCAATCCACATGCCGTTTGCTGTTCCACGTTTTCTTTTATGGGCAAAGATATTTCCAACCGGATTTCCCGCGGATTGCGAGGCACTATTCCTCTTACATGGTGCCCCGTGTGGAGCACGTTGCCGGTTCCAGACACCACCCGTGTCCCCGGTGGAGGGTAGGCAGGTAGCCCTCTGGGATGGCCGTCTTCCCCCCGCGGGCCATGCTCTACTGTTGCCCTTTCTCTTCCTGCAGGGATCGTTTCTGTCACCACCCTAACAGTGCTGGCCTATGAACGTTATATTCGCGTGGTCCACGCCAGAGTGATCAATTTTTCCTGGGCCTGGAGGGCCGTGACCTACATCTGGCTGTACTCACTGGCGTGGTCAGGAGCCCCTCTCCTGGGCTGGAACAGGTACACCCCGGAGGTGCACGGACTGGGCTGCGCTGTGGACTGGAAATCCAAGGACGCCGACGATTCCTCCTTTGTGCTTTTCTTATTTCTTGGCTGTCTGGTGGTGCCCGTGGGTGTCATAGCCCATTGCTATGGCCATATTCTGTATTCCATTCGAACGGTGAGTTGAAGACTATGAATGCCCCTCCCCCAACCAGGTCCAGGGTAGGACATTTTGTGTGAAATCAAAGACAACTAAACTCGTCCTAAATGATCAGCAGCTACCCACAGCTGAGCAGCTCTTCCCATTTCACAGAATTTTGCACTACGAATCACTCTCAGAAAAGATCAAGGAGGAGAAACATTCTTCCCATGCCACCAGTCTGAACTGGAAGAAGGAAGGAAAGGGGTTCTGGACAGAAAAAAAAATCAACTAGAACTCCCTCAAACCCCTTTGTCTTCCAGCACACATAGAATTTAAAACTCTAAGGAAGGGAGTTCTACACTCCCCATAATTGTTCCCATTCAAGGGTCACATAAAGACTAGTACAGGTAGTTTGTCGGGAGATCAATTTTGAGCCACAAAGGACAAGACCTGACCACCGGCAGATTTCCTGTCGGGTACTAGCAGGAATGACACCTGAAATGGCAGTGTGGGGGGCACGCTCCATGTTCCACAGAGGCAAAGGGGAAGAGGTTCCTTTTTCACAACTGCATAGTATTCCACTGTGTAAATGTACCACATCTTTTTTTATCCACTTATCTCATATCTTCATTGCTGACTGGCCCATCTTCTCAAGTCTCTTTCAAAGGCTTCTTTTTCATGGGCCTCTCCTGGCATTCTATACTTAGCTCTCAATACTAAAAACTAAGGTCCATTAGTATTGAGTGTGTGGCAGTGGGAAAGGGGGAAAATGATACATGAAAAAATAGTTGAGGTTGGATAGATAAAAATTGACAATTGGTTGGATGTGGGGGAGAACAAGGATGAAGAATAATAGTCAAAGATCAGTCTTTAATATCTGGATAGCTAGGAATGATAATGGTTCACTGAGCAAGGAAATGGATGAGTAGCAGGTTTGCGGGGGAAAGGTGAGAAATTCATCTTCACCCATGTTGAGTTTCACTGGTCTATGAACCATTCACAGTGAGATATTCAATAGGCAATTGACCGTGCAGATATAACAGAAATCAGAAGAACAACCTGGACCAGAAGTAGAGATTTCAGAGTCATCGCTGAGCTCTTGCTAGGAGGATAAATCCTGGCCATATGTGAGGTTGTTCAGGGCTAGCATGAGATGAGAGCTAAGTAAGGTCCATTAGTATTGAGGTCTGTGGCAATAAAAACTAAGGTCCATTAGTATTGAGTCTGTGAAACTCAACATGGGTGAAGATGAATTTCTCACCTTTCCCCCGCAAACCTGCTACTCATCCATTTCCTTGCTCAGTGAACCATTATCATTCCTAGCTATCCAGATATTAAAGACTGATCTTTGACTATTATTCTTCATCCTTGTTCTCCCCCACATCCAACCAATTGTCAATTTTTATCTATCCAACCTCAACTATTTTTTCATGTATCATTTTCCCCCTTTCCCACTGCCACACACTCAATACTAATGGACCTTAGTTTTTCATCCTTCATTCTTGCTTTCCTCTAGTTCCTTCTCTTCACACTACCACCAGAGTAATTGTTCTCAAATACAAATATTCTCATGTCACTGCCTAGCTTCAAATCCTGTAGTGGTTCCATTGCTTTGGTGACAGAGCACAAAGTCCCTGAGTGTGACTACCAGGTCCGGCAAGGCCACCCTCTGCCTGCCTGTTCTGATCATTTCTTGACATAACCTCCCTCTTGCCACCTTAGGGTTCAGCCAATTGCACCCTTTCTTATTTCTAGAACTTGACATGTGTTCTTTTACCTCTTTGCCTTAGCGTTCTTCCTTTCCCTGGAACATTCTTCTGTCTCTCCTCCTTACTTGGCTAACTTCTCCTCGCCTCTGAAGGCTAAGATGTGGCTCTTCCGGCTCTACCCCACCCCTGAACTGATTACCCAGCCCATGTATTCCCATGGTCCTCCATGCTCACCTCCCTCATGGCACATGTCACTTAGGGAAGCAGAAGTGTGTTTGTCACCCTCACCAAGCAGTGAATTAATTCCTCAAGCACAGACACCCAGTCATGTTGTTCACCTGTGGCTGGCACAGTACACACATGTGACAGGTGATCAGTGACTATTTTTGGAGTGAGAAACAGACAGATGGCGTAGGAAGGGGAAGTGGTGAAAAGGCACAGACAGCCCATCTCTGGGCGGGTTTCTGTGGTCGGTGGGTTCAAAGTCTCAGCGGAGTCTGAGCACTAGAGGTTCTGGGNTGTGTTTGTCACCCTCACCAAGCAGTGAATTAATTCCTCAAGCACAGACACCCAGTCATGTTGTTCACCTGTGGCTGGCACAGTACACACATGTGACAGGTGATCAGTGACTATTTTTGGAGTGAGAAACAGACAGATGGCGTAGGAAGGGGAAGTGGTGAAAAGGCACAGACAGCCCGTCTCTGGGCGGGTTTCTGTGGTTGGTGGGTTCGAAGTCTCAGCGGAGTCTGAGCACTAGAGGTTCTGGGCCCTTCAGCCGAGCTCAGGGGATTTGCAAAGCTTGGAAATTGAGTTTGAGCGCGGTATCCCGAGTTTGGAGAAGGTTCCTATTCCTAGGCTAAGAGAAGTCATCTGAGTCTTGAAAAGGTTTTGGTTAATGGGCAAGAAATCTTCGGTCACTTTCCTTTACGGAGTCAGGGTCTGTGAATGTTTGGGGAAATAATATGTGAGAAAAGGTGAAGAGTATATGTGTTTTGGTTAATTGTTTACATGGTTAACTTTTCATTTTTCAGATTTCACAAACTCAAAGAAAAAAATCCCAAGACGAATTATTTGTATTTGTGTCTGAACCTTCTACTCTAAAAAAGAATCAAACATATTAATTATATATGTTACCTTCTATTTTTGTCCACATGAATACATGATTCCCATAAGACTCTTGTTTCTTAAATACAACTTTAGGTAATATTAATAAGTAAGATATATTCGTTCAAATACATTTTTAAGTACAATAAGCAAATGAGCTAACTTATTTGGAAATTTTCCTTAATTTTTATAATAATGCTAGAAATAAAAAGAACACTTAGAGTTTGTTGAAATGCAATCATATCCCAGTTTAAAATTACATATTAAATATTAACAGTATGCTGGGTAACTTTTTTAAAATCAGCATTTAAAGCATTTATATTTTTGTAGTATAATGAGCTTGGACTAGGCAGAAATAACCATTTTATTTAAGACCATACTTTTGGTGTGCAGGAATATGTTGCCTTTCACCTTAATAACATATTTATACTAACAACAGGAGGAATATCTAAAGAATATTTCATCTGAGAAAGTTTGTCAGAGCACTTTAAAAATGTAAGACTTAAAATCTAATGGGAACACAGTAGGCGTAGATACGCTGGTTTTTAAGGAAAGGGACTATGTAGATTTCGCTAAGTGCTCATCTCTGCAACAAACCCCTGATGAAAACCATCACACAGATTCCTCATCAAATCCCACTTTATAGCCATTGGCCGTGAATTGGAAGTCACAGTAGTTTCGGGCAAGAAAACAAGAAGTCATGTGTGACTTCAGTTCCCATCACGACCAGCTGTAGGCTTAACCATGTAGAACTCTGGATGTCATGCATTTGCTCTGAGAATCTGAGGGTTACGTTTCCAGGATCAGGGAGAAACTGTTTCCACTTTATCACGACTTTTTGGGGCTGTGTTTTAGGGATATGATGATCTAAGTCTCAATACAATTGTTCATTTTATGCTTCTTTAATTAGAAAACATTACAAACCATTAAAGGATCGAAGAGACACTACAGTTCAATGTATTATGTCAAAGATGAGAAGACTAAAACCCAGAGAGATCAAGGGCGGGTTCTGGGTCAGGACTCAGCCTCCCAAGTTCCTGCTCAGCTCTCTTCCCATGAAGGTGGGGCCGAGAATGGTGCCTGAGTCTCTCTTATAAAAACAACAAAAATAATTCCATCCTTTCCAATCCTTTCCTTTCTTTCTTTCTGCAGCTTCATTGTGTTGAAAATCTTCAGACAATTCAAGTGATCAAGATTTTAAGATATGAGAAGAAAGTGGCCAAAATGTGCTTTGTTATGATAGTCACCTTCCTGATTTTTTGGATGCCTTATATTGCGATCCATATCTTGGTGGTTAATGGTCACGGACACCTGGTCAGTCCAGCGGTATCTGTTGTTTCCTACCTGTCCACTAAATCAAGCCCTGTCCGTAACCCGCTGATTTATATCTTCATGATCAGAAAGGTAAACTTTGTAATGAACTGATTGTTTCCAGCCTGGGGGGGTGGAGTTGTTGAAAACTAGAATACATTTACGGAAACAATTCAGAGAAGCTTCCACAGCGAAAACCCAAATTGAAAATTTTACAGGAAAACAAAGGCTTCTGGAAGAAAAATAGGATATTCCACCCCAAAATGATAACACTTCTACCCCTGGAAGTTCATGCTTGTTAGGTAGAATTCTATTACAATTAGTGTTTAACAGAAACCATTTTATGTCTACGGATAATAACAGCCACACCAGATGCTAATAATAATAATATGGGCATATCGGGAAGATACTGCAGGATTGGTTTCAGACCATGGCAAATATAATGAGTATTACATTTAAAATTCTTCCTAATTGCTCCGGTTGGTGTGGCTCAGTGGATAGAGTGCTGGCCTGTAAACTGAACAGTCACTGGTTCAATTCCCAGTCATGACACATGCTTAGGTTTCTGGCCAGGTCCCCAGTTGGGGGCATGCAAGAAGCAACCAATCGATGTATCTCTAGCACATTGATGGTTTTCTCCCTCTTTTTTCTCTCTCCCTTCCCCTCTCTCTAAAAATAAATAAATGACATCTTTTAAAAAATAAAATTCTTAGTACATTACGCAGGTTATACCTATTATCATCACAAAACTCCTTGAAATAGTCACTGTTACTATTTTTAATTTTATTTATGGACTATTACATCTATTCAGAGAAGTTATATAACTTGCCTGATCTAGGAAGTGTGAATGGCTGGATTTTGACTTTGTTTGCTTGAATCCTAAAAGTTCATAGCTGCAACTCCCCACTTGGGGTCCCAAGTACCATTAGCAATGGGCTGGGTTATTATCACGCCATGGCCAATGTGCAGCTAAGATTCATTTGGCTCAAGAAACTTCCTCTACATCTGTCGTGTTTGTTTCTGTAGTAGAAAACTTCAGTATGCATACGCCACTGTGGTTTTGACTCAGCGGTTTTTGGTCAGACTGTGAGAGGCCCCACCATGATGGACACGAAGCTGAGCCTCTAAGTTACAAAGTAGAAAGATCAGAGAATTTAAAAGCTATGCATAATGGTTAATGACACTATTGGAATTAAGCAACAGGTCGTATTAATAACAGGCAAAATAATTACTCTGACTTCTAATGTTTCAAGAGTTGGGAACCAGGGGCCACTTTTATAGTAGCCTTACAATGCTCACTCCCAATGCTGTTCTTACACCTTCCCTTTTCCTTAAATGTTGTTGGTTTGCCCTCCCAGTGAGCTTGGTCTCCTAGGGCTCAGTCCCCTTTCACTGATGATCTCGCCCTTGCACGTTGCCTTCCGGTTGGTCTGCTTCCTGGCAGGCCATGATCTTTAACCTGGAAATGTGTTAGAACCTCAGGATTTCTTGCACCAGCCACAGGAGAACCATCAAAACCCCTGAAAGTGTTCATAAAACTCTTTGAGAATTTGCACATGTGAATTTTTTTAGTGAGGTGGGTTATAACTTTTCATTTTCTGAAGGAGTAAAAGACCTTATTTTAAGGACGACCACCTGAACAGGCAAATAAGTACATTTTGAACTGCATTAACTAAACTATTTTCCGAGCCCTTTATCTGGGCCACTGGGCTATAAATTAGGGCCTTTAGAACTTTAACATGTGGACACCACACCTGGAGATCCTGTAAAAAAGGTATTTTCTGATTTAGTACGTTTAGGAGTCCGAGATCCTGCGCGTCTAACAACTCCCACATGGTCCTGTGCACTTCGGACAGGAAGTGTAAAGGATGCAAGAAACAAACAAAAACAGACAAATAAATAAATGAAACAATGGTTCTTATCCTCGAGGAACTTACCATTTAAGTTGGAAAACACTTTCTTTGGCGTACAAAATCTATTTAGCACTTATAATAGAGTATCTTTAGCAGTTAACCCGACACACCAAACAGTAGATTGGGGAATCAAAAGAGTCCCAAACAAGTAAATATTTTGAAGGTAAGTATAAATTAAATGTTAATATATATAAATAGACTTCAAAGAAGATGGATATCAGTGTAACTGTTATACTTTTTTATTGATATTTCCCAATCTGGAAAAGCCTACATATTACTTTAAACAAAGGGGATGAAAATGAAGTTAAGTAAATTTTTATTTATATGCTTTATTGGTTGTAGGAGACCATTCTGTGTGGGTCCAGCTCTGACTTGGAGATGCATAGGACCCACGCCCACGGATAGGTTCTCCTGTGGGCAATCAGGACTGCAACATGCCTGGGCCGCTTTGAGTCTTGCTTTTTGCTAAAAACTCCCTCACCAGGCCCTGGCTGGTGTAGCTCAGTGGATTGAGCACAGGCCTATGAACCAAAGGCTCACAGTTCTATTTTGGGTCAGGGCACATCCCTAGGTTGTGGGCAGGGTCTCCAGTAGGGGACACATGAGAGGTAATCACACACTGATGTTTCTTTCCCACTCTTTCTCCTTCCCTTCCCCTCTCTCTAAAAATAAATAAATAAATAAATAAATAAATAAATATATATATATATATATATATATATTTTAAAAAAAACTCCTTCACCCAGATTTGTGGCAAACAGTTACTGCAAAATAACTTCCCAAAATCCACGCTAAACCTTCCTAGGACCAGTGTAACCGGTCCAATCACTTTTGCCCTTTTCACTTGCAAATACCCGTCTTCTGTGATGTTATTAGTGCCATTGGCTCCTTTGTTTTCTGTAAAAAGTAACCACCTAAAGCAACCTGTGCATAGTAAATGAGGACCATCCTGTAATGTGCCCCAAAACCCAATAAAGTCTGGTCAAGACAAGGGCCACTAAGAGGGAGGTCCCCTTAGTGGAAAAGGGGACCATTTTTGGTCCCCTTGAGAGGAAAAGCCATGCTGTCCCTTTTCCTCCACTGGACTTGGTCGTCCATGTGAATGTCTTGTTTCGTCCATAATGACGTGGACACTGCAGGCCAGTATCCGCATCAATTGGTCACCATAGACAATTATAACAAAAACAAGATCTCAGTGGATGAACAAGAAAAAGGTTATTGCTCATTCAGATCAGAATCCACAGTCCAGTGTCTTTGATGGAGAAGATGGGATCAGTTCCATTCAGTCACTTAGGAAGGTGGGTTAAGACCAACTGTATCCCTTGAGTGCCAAGGTCTTACAGAAGGGAAGATCAAGGAGGGACCCCTGAAAGGGGGTTAAGAAATAGCATTGAACCCAGGACAGAGGAGAAACACTGGTGTTGGTGAACACCAGCCCTCTCTGCTGTAGTGTTTTTGCTCCAAGTGATCCACAATCTTGGTGGAAAAAAAACAATTCTTCCACTAATTAAAGGACCATTAGCCCTGGCTGGTGTAGCTCAGTCAATTGAGTGCAGACTGTGAATCAAAGGGTCACAGGTTCAATTCCCAGTCAGGGCACATGCCTGGGTTGTGGGCCAGGTCCCCAGTGAGAGGGCCACATGAGAGGCAACCACACATTGATGTTTCACTCTCTCGCTCTCTTTCTCCCTCCTTCCCCTCTCTAGAAAATAAATAAATATTTTTAAAAATAAAGGACCACCTGGCTGGTGTAGCTTAGCGGATTGAGCACAGGCCTGCGAACCAGAGGATCGCGGTTCAATTCCCAGTCAGGGCACATGCCTGGGTTGCAGGCCAGTTCCCTGCAGGCCAACTCCCAGCAGGGGATGCACAAAAGGCAACCGTACACTGATGTTTCTCTCCCTCTCTCCTTCCCCTCTAAAGATACATAAATAAATAAAGTCTTTAAAAAAATAAAAAATGACATCCCAGAAAGTATTTATTTAAAAAAATAAATAAAAATAAATAAATAAAGGACCACTAGTGGGCGCACCACACTATCTCTTTCCTCTGCCAGGAAGGGCCGGGCCTGCGCTTGCTGCTCACAGCCATCTCCGGACTGTAGCGGTGTGATTGTCACCTGGAGAGCGCAGGGCTCACCGATGATTTGTGGGATGAATTTTTATTCAGATCTCTTCAAGAAACCAACGTTGCTTCCCTCACAGACAGTTCATGCAACTCGAATCTACATAAATGCTAAGGCATCAAACATTCCTACATGGCCTACTTAATAGAATTATAATAAATAAAAGGCAAAACTGCAGGGTCACTTAGGTAGATCTGAGGGCGGCCACCTAACCCCACACCCCCTATCAGAGAATGACCTAAATTGCATTGGCCTAAATTGCATCGAACTAATTGTCTTGAATGCTAATCCAGATTAAGGGCCAGGCTTTTCTCACTATTCGACCTTGTTTTCTCTCTGCCCAGTTTCGAAGGTCCCTTTTGCAACTGCTATGTGTCCGGCTGCGGAGGTACCAGAGGCCTGCTACAGACCTGCCTGCAGCTGGGAGTGAGATGCAGATCAGGCCCATTGTGATGTCCCAGAAAGAGGGCAACAGGCCAAAGAAGAAGGTGACTTTTAATCCTTCTTCTGTCATTTTTATCATCACCAGTGATGAATCACTATCAATTAACGACAGCGACAAGACTAATGGCTCCAAGGGTGATATACTACAAGTATGACCTGTATAAGAATAAACAACGGTAAGACGAGATGGGTACTTCACTGAACACCACCATGAGATTCCCATTAGGAGGACTGTTTTTGGAATCCCCATTCTATGTAATATCAACTGAGCTTTCTTGGCCCAAAAGGAGATTCAACTTGTTCATGTGCTCTCCAGCCTCTGGGAGCAACTGAGCAAGACCGGTCCTTTTCATTCAATGGGTGCTTTATATAGTGAAAAACCTATGGGGGCACAAGACAGGCACTTGGCACCATCAACTTCTAACATGCTGGGAACTTTCATTTCATATACAGTTTTCAAACGACTGTATTTCCCAAAGCGCACAATACGTTGCTCCCCAAACGTGCATACTGGAAAAATAACTTTGTCTCATACACAAATATGAAATAGCTAGGAAAACAGGAATTTTCCAGAGTGTTGGGTTCTATTTGGTGTAACGTCCAATGTTTGACCAATTAAATTGATCAGAGATATTTCTAGGATGAAACAAAAATCAAACCCCTAACTCAATCTGAAACAAAAGACTTGCTATATGATAGTATGGTAAAGAGGAACTTCAGACAAATGTGCTGCTGAGTCAGCTCTAAGAGATGCTACCAAAAGGCAACACGGCCAGGAAAATAGGATGGTGGATTTCAAGGTCATCGTGGTGTGTAGGCAGTCATATGTGAGCAGAGGAGGTACGTGGTAAGGATCATGTTGACGGAAGGCAGCTATCTCCATCACGGGTGTCCTACTTTCTGGTGTCTCCAGGCCACACTGGAAGACGAATTGTCTTAGGCCACACATTAAATACACAAGCACTAACAAAAACTGATGAGCAAAAAAAGGTTTGAAGTACATTTACAATTTTGTGTTGGGCCACGTTCATAGCCAACCTGAGCTACATGAGGCCTGTGGGCCACCGGTGGGACATCCCTGAATGTATATCATTTCAAACATGAACATGGCAAGATGACCTCTCTTTTTAATAATTTTCCACAATTTTGCCAGGAGTTCTGGATTTAATTTAAAGGGAGCGTTCCAAACAAACAAACAAACATATTTGTGGTAGGATGAAAGTAAGTATAGAACTGTACCAATAAAATATATTACTTAATCTTTATTACTATTCAGTCAAGCTACTGGATAACTAATAGTACACAGGCTGTTTTTCCATGAGTCTTTGTTTAGACTAAACATGGATTATTACAACTGAAGGACTTCTCTGACACTATACAAGAGAAACAGTGATAAATGGTTGTATTTATTTTATTGCCTCATATTTATTTCTTAGATGACCATCCTACTAATGTTTCATTTTCATAGTCCATCACGTCTGAAAGATTCCTAAATGATTCAGTTGGACTTTTGAAGAAGGACGAAGAAACAAAGAACACAGTTTTCACTGAACAAAATCACCTTATATCTGGTTGCGCCACAGCATGTAGTTCATAAAGAAGTTAGTCATTTGCTTCCAGAAGTCTGAAATGGGATAAAATATGCCTTCCTGTTTATACAAAAACCATCTCCCTTTGCTTCCTTTCTGTTCTTTTGTCTATGTAGGTATTTCCTTCATACATACAAACTCTTTCTGTCCTTCACTTAGCGTGGCATTCATAGACTTCTCTAGTCTTCAGAAGGTACCACTGGCCTTTGAAGACTGGGAAATAGTATCAATTCATTGCGAACTCTATTTTTCTCCCCAATTTTGGGGAACTCATTGCTCCCCAATTTTTCGCTGACGTGGCTAGTTTCATCAAGTGAACCTGAGCCCTGTGCTTACATAAGTTCCATCCAGGTGATCAAAAGTCTCATTAACACTGGTAGGCACATCGGAATATTTAGTCCCAGGTATTGAGTCCGATCCTGTCATGATCTCTGTTACCTTCATTAAAGAAAGCGTGCGATCCGTGACCTCCTTGACGTCTCTAGGGCTTCACATTTTGAGAAATGAATGCAGTATTAGTCATAGCATTTTTATATTTAGACATAAGCATAGGGTTGTGGGAAGCTGCTCATTGCACCTTCGAGTGGTGGCTTTAAAAATATATATAGTTTCAGTGAACACATAAAGTACTTCTACACTGAATTTAATGCTAAGATGACAGATGTCTTCCATTAGTGAATTAAAAACGATGACGGGAGACAGGGTTTTGATCCTTCCCTTTGATTACAGAGAAATCAAGTGTATTTGCTATTTCAGCACCTCTATCACCTGCTAGTGACATTGGAGATTCGTTCTAGTGACTCCATGGAGTTGGCAGGGAAACATGTCCTGTGTTCTGGAAATTAGTGACCCAGCCCCATGGTCTTCTCAAGTAGTTCTGGAGTCTCGGTGACATGAAGCTCATAAGCAGGTAGGTAGTACCGATGGCTGTCAGCGCCCCAAAGAAATAGAATCCTTTGTTTATCACCTGTAGAGACACATGAACTCTCACATTATTTGTGCAGAGATTAAAATCTTGAGATAAACTTTATTCTTAAATGTTCAAAGAGTATACGATTCCCTCTTTTTGTTCTTGAACCTGAAACAGCAATTTAATTTCATGACCACTAGGTAGTTTTGCAATGGCTGGTAAGGTCAAGAATTCGGAGCTTCCTTCCTTTTCTCTTTCCAGAGACACCTGAATCCATGTGTTCTGTATAAGGAACTCTTAGCAGTCAACCTGTGTACAGTCATTAAAAAATCCAGTTTAGAAAAAGAGCTATGAACTCTTAGGAGAGTACTGTGCTGAAGCCACGAACAATCCATTGCTCAGACCCTGCACTAAGTGTCCATGAGAAGAGTGATGGACCCGGCAGCCTCAATGACTCAGAAGACACACACACTCAGAGTTTAAACACAGCGTCTTTACCACCTGCGGTATATCAACTGCATCGGTGAGGTACACTCTCATATCATCCTGGCCCCTGTCACTGTACTTATTGTCCTGTATTCTAACTGCCCGTCACCATCTCTTTCCCCTATTACACTGTAAGCTCCTTGAAGGCAGGGACCCTACTTTATTCGTCTCTGAATGAGCACACTTGATCCCTTCCAACCCATTTTCCACACAGCAACGTAATCTTTCTACAATCTGTACCTGAGTTTATTAGCTTCCTTCGGTCTCCCTGCTTCCCTCAAGTTAGTATTCAAGATGTTTATGAAGCCATTCTGACAGGTGGGAGGTGATAGCTCATTGGGGTGTTGATTTGCATTTTCCTGATGATTGGTGATGTTGAGCACTTTTTCATGTACCTGTTGGCCATTCGTGTGTCCTCTTTGGAAAAATGTCTATTTAGATCTTCTGCCCATTTTTAAACTATTTTAAAAATTTAATCATCGTTAATGTATAACATTATATTAGTTTCAGGTGTACAACCCAGTGATTAGATATGTATGTAAATGACAAAGTGATCACCTGATAAATCTAATAGCCATCTGATACCACACAGTTATTATTGACTATACTCCCCATGCTGTACCTTACATCCCCATGACTATTCTGTAACTATCAGTTGGTACCTCCTGATCCCTTTTCCTTTTTCACCCACCCCTCTAAACCCCCTACCCTCTGGCAACCATCGGTCTGTCCTCTGTATCCATGAGTCTGTTTCTGTTCTGCTTGTTCATTTATTTTGTTTTGTTTTTTGAAGATTCCACATATAAATGAAATGATATGGCATTTGTCTTTCTCTGTATCACTTATTTCACTCAGCACAATATCCTCTAGGTCCATCCTTGTTGTCGAAGATGGCAAGATTTCATTTTTTTGTGGCTGAGTCACAGTCCATTTATATATACACCACTTCTTTACCCATTCATCTTGCTGCTTTTAAGATTCTCTATTTGTCTTTAAACATCAGCATTTTAATTATGATGTACCTTGGGGGGGGTGGGCCTCTATGGGTTAACTTTGTTTTGGATTCTCTGAACTTCCTGGACTTGTATATCTATTTCTTTTACCAGGTTAGGGAAGTTTTCTGTAATTATTTTTTCTAACAGGTTTCAATTTATTGTTCTCTCTCTTCTGCTTTAGGCAGCCCCATAATGCAAATGTTGGTACACTTTATGTAGTCCCAGATGCCCCTTAAGCTATTGTCATTTTTTTTTGCTTTTTTTCATTTACTTTTTATTAAGTTTATTGGGGTGACATTGGTTAGTCTCATTTTGTTTGGATTCTTTTTCTTTATGCTGCCCTGATTGGGAGTTTTCTGCCTCTTCGTTTCCCAAATTGCTGATCTGATTCTCTGCTTCATCTATTCTACTGTTGATTCCTTATAATATATTCTTTAATTCAATTCTTGTATTCTTCATATTTGACTATTTTAAAATGTTTTCTACCTTTGCTTTTGTGCTTCCTATGTCTTTGTTCAAGCTTTCACTAAGTTCATCTACTCTTTTCCTGAATTCATTGAGCATCATTATAACCAGTGTTTTGAACTCTGCATTTGGTAGATTGCTTGTCTTCATTTTGTTTAGTTCTTTTTCTAGAGTTTTGTTCTATTCTTTCATTTGGGCCCTGTTTCTTTGTCTCTCATTTTGGCAGCCTCCTTGTCTGCTTCTATGTATTAAGTAGAGCTGCCGTGTCTCCCAGGCTTAGTAGAGTAGCCATATGTAATAGATGTCCTGTAAGGCCCACCCAGAGGCTCAGCCTCTATAGTCATCCAAGCTGGGAGCTCCAGCTGTAGGTCCTGTGTTGGCTGTGTGTACCCTTCTGCTGTAGTTGAAACTTGATTGTTTCATCAAGGGGGACATCGTTGGGAAGGATTTACCCCCAGACCCTTTTGTTGCAAGGACCAGCTACAACTACAGTGGAGAATCTGCTGTGCAGGGACATACTCCACAGAACAAGACTTGCTTCAATGGGGTTCTCCTGCCCTACCAGTCTGCCCCTTCATGTATCACTGGTGGAGGTGATTGTGTGGTACTCTGGCACAGTCTGAAGCTGGCCACTGGGTATGCTAGCTCTGGGGCCTCCTAAGAGGTATAGGCTAAGGTCGGCCACCACCTGTGCCCTGCCCGGGGCCACCTGAGCTACAAAGTGATCTGCAGACAGCTCTATTCGTGAAGGCCTTGGAAGTGCCTGGGAGAGGCCAAGCTGCAAACCAAGGCCGGCTGCTACTAGTGCTGGGCCTGGGGCCACTTAGCAAGATATACAACACATACTGAGAACAGGTGCTGCTTGTTTGGGGTTTGTGAACCTTTGGGAGATTTTATAAATTTCGGCAACTTAAGCCAAGACAGGCCATTTGCATAGAGAAACCACTGGAAATGTCTCAATTTGGATAGGGTGGGGTCTCAGGGACTCCCCAGGGTGGGGCAAACAGTGCTAATGGTGTGAAAGGTGCAACCAGGTTGATAAAGACTCAGATAAGGTGCTCATCTGTACATTTCCACAGCATTTGTCCATTCTTCCACTAGTCTCTGAACTATGAGAAGGGTAGGGACTATTTCTTGTTCACTGCCATGCCCAGTCCAGTCTCTACACTAAATACAACTATTTGTTGAGTGCATGAAGTTGTACAATTTCCAAAATGGAAGATCAGGAATCCAAATGTCTATTTACTGGCTTCTCTAGGTCAACTGCCCAAAATGAATGTGGAAAAACATTTTGTTTGAACTTGAATATTCCTTATAAGTGATTTATTTTTGTCCAGTTTTACAAATGAAAACCCCAAAGTATTGCATGAAGCAAAAGGCAACTGATAAATAAAAGTAAAAAGTCACTTCGATCAAAAAAAAAGTAAAAAGGTTAGAGTCAGCACCAATTCCTTTCTTTAGTATCTTCCCTTCCAAAGCTCTCACTCATTCCCTTTGCCTCTTTTGTTAAGCACACTGCCTTCTGTGTACCCAGGGCATTTTTCACTTGGAAGGCAAACATTCATGTGAGTGGCTTCATTTCTTCACTTGCCTGAAGTGCACATAACCAAACGCTATGCATCTCAACACATCAGATTTAAAACAAACAAAAAATTTGAGACTGTCCCGACCTTTTTTTGCCAATGCCAGCGCAACATCGCTTCATGGTACCTTATTCTGGAAAACTCGACCTGTAAGAAAGTTTAAAGAGTACCAGTAATCTGTGCGTTCTTTAATGGCTAATCAGAAGATTAAAATAAGGAAAAGTCTAAAGTTCAGACCTTACCATGGTGTGGAGGGGAATAAAGGTGGAGGGCATGATAGCATGAAGAAATCTCTCCACATTCTTCTGGAAGATGAACCATCTTGAGTTGAAGTGTGCTCGCATCTGCAATAATGCAAAAGTGTTAAGGAATGCCTTGGACAAAATACCTTTCTTTCTTTACAATAACTTATTAATACTTTTTATTCTTATTCATCATAAAGCCAGACATAAAGCAGTCAGATAAGTTCTTATTTCTGAAATTGTCATTCCCAATCCCTTTTAGTAATTCTCAGCCATATAGGTCATGATCTTGAAAAGATAATGCAATTATACCAAAGGTAGAGCAATTATAACAAATCTGTTCAAGAACTCCGTTTTGCTCAGAGGTATATATGGGAACTCTGCTGCAGGTTTTTCCACTGGATCTGTGGGTAATCACTGAGGCTAATGATTTAACTAATTTCTGTTGCTTTCTGGTTGGTGTGGGAGACTGTTTATGGCAGGAAGGGATCTGTTTAAAGGTACTCCACCTTCAGAACAAATATTCGGTTGTAGCTGCCTTGCTTTAAAGACACAGGAAAGATGTATTAATGAGCCATTTAGTATGTTATAGAACCTCCTTCAGCACATGTGAAACTACTCTGCTCAAATGGAAGTCTGCTCTATTACTTTCTGGCTTTAAAAAGAAGGAAAACAGCAACACTCTCTTCTTTAAACTTATGCCATAAAAAATTTAAACTATCCATTTAAGCTAAACATAAATTATGCATTTAAACTAAACATTTAAAACTGTAACCACAATTCATTGTGGGCTCTTTATGTGACTGGCTCAAATGGCATTACGGTTTTCTTCGCGTAATTCATTTTCTGACCATGATTTCTTTTTGCAAAGATTTTATTTTATTTACTTTTAGAGAGAGGGGAAAGGAGGGAGAAAGAGAGGGAGAGAAACATCAATGTGTGGTTGCCTCTCATGTCCCCTACTTGCTGCCTGGCCTGCAACCCAGGCCTGTGCCCTGACTGGGAATTGAACCAGGGACCCGTTGGTTCATAGGCTGGCACTCAGTCCACTGAGCCACACCAGCCAGGGCTTCTGGGTATGATTTTTTTTGGTGTTGCTTTTTCCCCAAAGGATGTTCAATACATTAAGGGTACAGTTTATAATGATAAGAGTGGAAAGTCCACTTAACTTTTCTCAGACTTTTCAAAGGTATTAACTAACTCTATTAAAAGTATATTTTCATTAAAACAGCATATTATTGACTTTACTCAATGTCTAAGATTTGACCTGTGAATGATCAGAGATCATCAACTCAGACACCGTGTCATCTGTAACCTCCCACATGTCACTGAAGTGTAGAGAGAGGTGACATGCACAGGTCATTGTCACTGTGTACACAGTCATGATCCACCTGTGTGTAAGGAATTCTGTGTGTATGTGTGTGTGTTCTTTTGTACCTACTTTAAAAGTTTTTTTAAAAGAACACTTGTCAGAGTTTCAGTGAATGAAACCCTGGAGTTTCACTTGGAGCAGAGCCACGCCCTCTCACTCACCTCTATGTAGTTGTACATGGATAGGTCCAAAATTGCATAGTTATCTGGAATTCTAATTCTTGAGAATTCAGGAAGACACATACCTGGAAGCCAAGTAAAATAATGCAACTTTTCCAAGACAGTCTGTAAAAACTTTGCTGGACCCTACTGAGGTCAAATTAAATAGTGTATTCTTTCTAACCTTTTAAAACTATGGGTAACCAGGCTGCATGACCAACAACCAAGGAATACTGAGCAATAACACATAAGTGTTTCCTCTTGTGATTAAATAAAACTTATGATAAAGCTCATATAATACATACTGGCTGTTTAGTAAATCATTATCTTCCTTATGTCACAAATGGAAAGTAGTTCATATAAATGAGTGTGCACAACCCCCAACCCCTGTCCTGCTTAGCATTTGGTCTTCTCCTACATGTTCTCCCTTGCTGCCTGATGCACCAACTTTCATTGCACCTGAGACACCTTATTAGCTTAAACTGCTGACCCCCCCCATCAGGCTGTGATCTCCCAGAAGCATGCCCCGTGCTACACTCCTGTTTGAAATCTTAACCTGGCATATGTTAAATACCAAATCAAGTATCTGGTAAGTTAATAACTAACTAATGCAGCTTTTGCTTGGTCAGACAACCCTAGTTATTTAGGAAGTTGTTTCTAAAGTCAGAGAACCTGGGTGCAAGTCACCACTTCTCAGCTGCATGACTTGGGCAATCGTTTCTCAGCTTAAGTTTTTTCCGTTGTAAATTAGGGACAAGCAGAGTGCGCGTGCCCCAGGTTTCCCATTGAGGACAGCATGAAACAATGCATTTAAAGAACATCAAGTTACCCAATTCATATGAACTACTCATTGGTGTTAGTTATGGTTATTATTGTCGCATTACCATTGATCTTTGTCATCTAGTAACCAAAGCCACTACTGACACTATGTTCTGCCACATGAATCCTCCATGCACCTCCATTGCTAGTAGCAGACGAGGCCAATCACCTGAGGGCAAAGAAGGGAGGAAACAATACACCTCCGGATGCCCAGCATCTGAGTAAGATGGGAAAGAAAGGAAGAAAATCACAGGCGATTTTCCCTGGAAGCTATAACCTGTGCTGATCCCAACAACCACAGTGCCAATAACTTCCTACAACCATCACACACTTGCTGGGAACTTCTTTGTGCCAGCTTTAAAAAAAAAAAAGCTGTACACAAATTATTTGATTCACAACAACTCTCTGAGGCTGGTATTATTATCACAACTTCATAGATGGAAAAAAGCACACCTGGGACTTTAAAAAGGTGACGGAGCTTGCTCAAGGTCACACAGCTAGTAAGTTGGTGAGTCAGGACTAAAATCTAGGCTGGAGGAAACTGGAATGTGTTTCCCTCTGTAGGTCCTCGCCTGATGGGGACAACAACAGTAGCAGAAGCTAATAATAGAAACATTTATAATCCTGAGTGGGAAGTATTCGGAGTGGTGTGTGCTCTTCCAGGATCAGAAGTAGGTCCACAGTTAATCAGTAGGACCATGTCCGTTGGCGAAATTCTACTTACTCAGGTCATCATTGAATTTATCCATTAACTCATCAAATACCAAGCAGTCTTCAAAGCCCTGAAATAAGAAACATGGGGAAAAAATAAACTGGAAATAATAAAAGCTTCTTGGCAATTTGGAATAGACCTTCCACCGGTATTTCGTAGGATGTTTACCCTTAGTCAGCTCACACCAGCTGGATAGTCAGTCACACCTGGCATTGAACAGTCAAGACTATCAGCTGCAAGCCCTGGCTGGTGTAGCCCAGTGGACTGAGCACAGGCCTGCGAACCAGAGGATCTCGGTTCAATTCCCAGTCAGGGCACATGCCTGGATTGCAGGCTGGTTCCCTGCAGGCCAACTCCCAGCAGTGGATCCACGAAAGGCAACCATACATTGATGCTTCTTTCCCTCTCCTTGCCCTCTAAAGATAAATAAATAAATAAAATCTTAAAAAAAAAAGACTATCGGCTGCATTACTGATGGTTTTGTCTTGGCCTGATTCATATGTGTTATTTATAGTGATTTGGAATTTGTTCAAAATTCAAATGACTCTTGTAATTTTGATGGATTCCATTGCTTCTTCAAGAAGCAAGAATAATTATATTGCTTTATCGTATTAGAATTATATTTAAACTGTTCAGGTCTCTTAGGTTCATATTTTGAGCAATTTAATGACAGCATAGAACTCTCATATTGATTTAGCTCCTACTGTAGGCCAAGAGTAAAGCAAATTTTCAATATTAAGAGCTCTAGAAAATCAGTAAGGTACTATGCAAAATACAGTGGGGAAGAAGGAAATCAAATCAGTTTCCTGCTTTCTAGGAATTCGGGCTATAGTGTTGGAGACAATATAAAACATATAGAAGAAAAACATTTCACATCAAATACAGAGATTATATACAAAGCAAACAAATTTACTTGTCAATTATAGAGACTGTTTATTTAGATGCAAGAGATGCCACAGAGAGCTGAGATAACACTTTTCAATTCTCTACTTAATTAACTCATTTATTCCCCAAGAATCTCTATGAAGTAGGTACTATTAAAATCCAACTTTTACAGATAAGGAAATGAAGACAAGTTAGTTGTGCAATAACATGTATTAACAAATTGTAGAGTAGGATTTGAACCCAGCCTTTTGAATCCAGATCCTGGGCATTTATCCAATAAAGTTAGTGTGTATTTGTGTTTTTATAAAACACAATAGTGCTTTCTACAATGTATAATTGATTAGATTCACAACCTATTTGTATTTGGAATATATTCCAATCACTCAAACAATAAAAAAGACTACGATTATAAGGCGCTTAGTTATCAAACACACACATGATATTTGATCGTTGTTTCTTTTCTGAAATGTTTTTCTAGCCAGAAAGATAAAATTTCCAGGAGAGCAATAGTATTCAACATCCAATCTGTTTTATAGTTTAATTTAACCCTGTCAAATGTGTTTTCCTTTCTTTTGGAAAAAAAAGTGGTGGAAAAAATAATTTGAGATATTTTCTTTCTCTGAGCCTAACGTTTATATACTTACGCATAATATCTAGAAAAAATATTTTACAAATCAAGTCTTGAACTACTGATAGTTAATGCTCCAAATTTTAGGAAACCAATACATTTTCTGAGTGCATAGAAAATGATCTTAGGCTTTATGCTTTTTTTCTATATTAAAGTACTGGAATAAGCAATTCAAGACACCTGTAATTAGTGCTGAATCTAGCAAAACAGCTGCTACGATTGTTGAATTGATTGTGTTCTCAGAGATTCTGTGGGGATAGTTTGAGACATTATTTTTTTTATTCTTATCCAAGAATATATTTATTGATTTTGAGAGAGAGGAAGGTGGAGAGAGAGAGAGGGAGACAAACACTGACTTGCTGTCCCACTGATTTATTTACGCACTCGTTCGTCACTTCTTGTATGTGCCCTGACCGGGGATCAAACCAGCAATCTTGGCCTATCAGGATGACACTCGAACCCACTAAGCTACTTGGCCAGGCCCTAGGCATGTTTTTTGTTTTGTTTTGTTTAAATTTAAGAGCTTTCGGTTGGGATTTACCTGGGGAAATGAACTTACCGCATTCATTCCTTGCCCAAAGAAGGGCACAATGGCGTGAGCCGCATCTCCCATCAGCAAACAGCATGACTGAAAGTGAAAAGGCGCGCATTTCACGGAGATCATGGGCTGGGCAGGCAACAGAAAGAAATCTCGCGTCAGGTTTTGCCTTCAGAGAAAAATAATCAGAGTGTAAAGATGTTAAATGGGGTATGAAATACTGCTCAATTCTTTCACATTTACTGGCTTTATCACCGTAGGATTTTACTGACAGATACACAAGAACACCAGAAAAAAAAAAAAAAACAGGAAAGGGAGGAAATCAAGTTTCTTCTACTCCCCAAATTCCATTGTCCTAATTACCTCCTTGGTTTGCTACAACGTTCATCGTGTTTGAAAGAAACACATTTGGTTGAATGTCAACAATCTGAAATATGTCAGCATCATATATCATAAGAATGTCTTGTATGTGGGTCATGCAATTTTCAGTAATGCTGGTATGTTTTAGGTTATGGACACATCAAGATGTTGCTGTGCATTGGATTAAACCCCAACACACCAAAATGAAAATTAATGTGAATATATATGTATTTGGAAGTGGACAGTTGTAATCATAGCTAGTATGTGAAAAGCATCCACAGAGGTTTGTGGAAGCATAATTAGAGAAACAGTATATAAATCTGGATCTTAAATCTGGTCGGAAAGGTGAGAAATAGCCAAGGGATGTATGAGTTACATTTTGGTGCCAGACAGATTTCCATCAAGGTTGGAGAGGGAGAGATGAGTACATGTAGGGAACTGCTTCACAGGACGTGGAACCATAGCTCAGCACCCACGTGGAAAACCAGCGGTGGGTGAGTCAGCATGCAGGACCACACCCATGAAGAAGTTCTCCTGTGGGATATCAGGCCCGCATTATACCTGAGCTGCTTTGTGACTTGCTCTTGCTAAAACTCTCTCACTCTGAGTTCAGGCAAAAGCTCTTGCTGCATATCTTTTTTTAAATGTATTTTATTGATTATGCTATTATAGTTGTTCCATTCCCCCCCTTCATTCCCCTCCACCCTGCACACACCTCCTTCATCATTCGCCCCCCTTTAGTTTTTGTCTATGTGTCACAAGATGTGATATGTGTGCCACAAGATGTGATACATCTTTAGATTCTATATTTCCCATACTATTCTTGCCCTCCCCCCCGTCTATTTTCTACCTACCATTTATGCTACTTATTCTCTGTACCTTCTCCCCCCTTCTCCTCCTCCCACTCCCATGTTGCTAACCCTCCATGTGATCTCCATTTCCATGATTCTTCTCCTGATCTAGCTGTCCTCTTAGTTTGCTTTTGTTTTAGGTGTGGTTGTTAATAACTGTGAGTTTGCTGTCCTTTCAACATTCGTATTTTTTATCTTCTTTTTCTTAGATAAGTCCCTTTAACATTTCATATAATTAGAGCTTGGTGATGATGAACTCCTTGAACTTGACCTTATCTGAGAAGCACTTTATCTGCCCTTCCATCCTAAATGAAAGCTTTGCTGGATAGAGTAATCTTGGATGTAGGTCTTTGGATTTCATGACTTGGAATACTTCTCTCCGGCCCCTTCTTGCCTATAAGGTCTCTTCTGAGAAATCAGCTGACAGTCTGATGGGAACTCCTTTGCAGGTGACTGTCCCCTTATGCCTTGCTGCTTCTAGGATTCTCTCCTTCATTTTAATCTTGGGTAATGTAATTATGATGTGCCTTGGTGTGTTCCTCCTTGGGTCCACCTTCTTTGGGACTCTGAGCTTCCTGGACTTCCCGAAAGTCTACTTCCTTTGCCAGATTGGGGAAATTCTTTGTTCAAATAAGTTTTCCACTTGTTGCTGTTCTTCTTCCCCTTCTGGTACCCCTATAATTCAGATGTTGGAACATTTAAAGATGTCCTGGAGGTTCCTAAGCCTCTGCTCATTTTTTTGAATTCTTGTTTTTTCATTCTTTTCTGTTTGGTCATTTTTTTCTTCCTTCTGGTCCACTCCCTTGATTTGAGTCCCAGTTTCCTTTCCATCACTCTTGGTTCTCTGTACATTTTCCTTCATTTCACTTAGTGTAGCCTTCATTTGTTCATCTAATTTGTGACTAAAATCAACCAGTTCTGTGAGCATCTTGATCGCCATTATTTTGAACTGTGCATCCAATAGGTTGGCTATCTCTTTGTCACTAGAAGTATTGGCTCTGGGGCTTAGAGCTGTTCTTCTTCTTGAGCCACAATGTTTTGGTCTGTTTGTGCTTGTTACACATGAGGTGCGGAGGCTTAGGTGTTCACCAGGGCGGGGCAACCCAGGTCATTGGCTTGTGACGCTGTATGTGGGGGTGGGGTCAAAGAGGGGCAGTGGCATTTGTTCCACCCTCTCTGGGATTTCGGTCCCCTCTGCTTCCTCCTGCAAGCACATTGGGCCCTTCTGGTGCTGTATCTTTAAAGTAAACTTCCTGAAGTCTGTGCTAATTCTCCCAAGGGCTGAAGTGTAACCAGACGTGCTACTCTTGCCATTCCCTTGAATTTGCAACATTTTTCCATGGACTGAATTTAGGAATTTGGGTCATGGCAGCCCTCAGGTTCCCCCTTGTTTTAATCCTTATTTGTGCTCTATGATGTATATGGAAGTTGTTTTCTTGTGATCACACTAGAAAACAGCAAATAGAAGGTTGCACAGGCTTAACAACTACAATTGATTTTACAAACAAAAAAGGGGGAGATGTTGGGAACTTCCCTGCCTGGTTTCAGGAGCTGTAACCACCCCACCCCCCCATGGCTAAAGCTGAGTGAGGGACCTTCCTACCGTAAGCCACTAAGGAGACAAAGCTTATCTCCCTGGCAGGGGCACTGCTTCTGCTCCTTTTTCTTCACCCTGCCTGACCCCCAATGCTTGATCAGTTAGCCAATGATGGGTAAGATTCTCCAAGGGGGGGATGTCCTAAGATAGGCACGATCACAGGGAGGCCCCAGGGAAGGACTTGGGGGGCTATAGGAAAAGGTGGTGTTGGACCCTCATACCTTGGCTTTGACATAGCCTGAGTCCTCATTCTGTCTGTGAGAAGTCTCCTAATCTCTTGGCTGCCTTACTTTCCCCTGCCCGATTTAAGCCTGAAACAATGACCGAGGACAGTGTAGCCCTTGGGCTGGAAAGGGGAGTTCCCCGAGTTATCAGGCCTAAGAAAGAATATATAAAATCCTGTGAAACCTGCTTTGCTAAGAATGCTCTCAATTAAATAATAAGAGTCTGAACAGAAAATGAGTTTGTTTCCCAAGGTTTTGTAGCCCTTTAGCTAACAGCCCCTGACTCAGAATAGGCCTTCATAGTTCTTTGTATGCTATGTATTGTTTGATCCTTACTGCCTGACAATGATTAATGAACGTTACCTATATTCCTGTGCAAATTGAAACCCAATAAAAAAACCTGTCAAGGCAAGGGTTGGGGTGCTCTCCCCTTGAGGGAGTAGCCGTGCCATCCCTTTTCCTCCACAGGACTCAGTAGTCTGTGTGAATTTGCCTCGTATCTCATCCATATCGACACTGCGGGTCAGTACATGTGTCAGTACAGACGGAATTAATCAACAGAAAGGGATGAAAACTGACAATTTTTCAAAGACCCACTACAGGCTGGAAGTGGCTATCCCTTTGACATAGTTAGCTCACTGAGTTTTCACAACTGCCCTAAAAATTAGGTATCGTGGTGCCCGTTATAAAGGTGAAAAACCTGAGACTCAAGGAAGTAAAAGGTAGAGAACTATTAGAATCGAAGACATTGCTGGAGGGTGAAGTGAGTCCGAGAGGGAGGGATAGTGAGGACAGAGGCACTGAGTGAGAGCAGATGACAAACGACCCACAGGGAAGGTGGTGCTGACATGGGCCTGAGCGGCCAGGGACTCTAAACCAGACAGATGATACAATTATCTCTCAACCTTGAACTTTATGTGTGCCAGGCCCTGGGCTGAATGATTTATAGGCATGGTGTCCTTTGGTCCTCACTGTAACCCTTTGGGGCAGGTGCAGTAGTATAATTATCACCATTTTACTGCGATGAGCTGAGGTGTTGGGAAGCTCACATAGATATTGAGTGGTAGACCTGAACTTGAGGTTGCTGGTACCCAATGTGTCACAAATTTGCTTCTCTGTCAGGGGCTGGAGAGCCTGCACAGGATATAGAAAGGCCTGGGGACCACAGTGACTTGTCTCCCAGAGAAACTGGCCCGAGCCTGGGCTTGTTCTGCTAACTGCTCATAGCACAGCGTCCACTTTTGCTACCAGAGGCGTCTTGGCCAGGTCTCTGTGCAAATGACCATATTTAAGCTAAACTGAAATAAGGTGGATCGCCTGCCTTTGAATTCTGAATAACTCGAACTGATGGAGCAAACGGCCCATCCTGAAACTTACTCTCCAATTAGAGGAACAGCATCTGAGAAGTGCTTGTGAAAGAAATCCAGCACGTCTTGACCAGTTTGAAGTTTTTCAAACTCTTCAAAGGACATGAACAAAGTACATGTGAAAGATTTGTCCTGTGAGAAAAAGAACAGCGTGAGAGGGAAGAGGAGGACATGATGTGGGCACAAAGGTGGGTCCATAAACCTCAGGGCTCTTGCTGTGGCTGATGACAGGCACCAGGGAGGAATGTCCCAGCAGATGGGAAAACACCCTTGCTTTTCTCCCTAATTCCCCCAAAAAAGCTCTGCCCAGTCTTAGGGCTACTCGCAAGCTTCTTGGTTTTAGGAGAATTTCTACCCTGTAAATTCCAGAAATTTCCACCAAGCAAACACTAAACCTTAGATTGCTAATAGGTTGGTTGGATTTAATTTCTCCTCCTTTCTTCCTCTACTGTTCCTTTTATGAAGTATGAATAGGCATTGGACCCCAGGACTGATAACAAGAGAGAAAAAAAAAGAAAACACCAACCAGAGAAACAGATAGCTATATCTATCTATACTACATAATAATAACAACAATGATAAAATAAGAATAATAATATATAGGGTCCAGCACAAATAATGCCCCATTTTATTATAAAATCTTTTATTACAAAATCATAAGCACAAAATTCTGTAACATAACAATGTCACACTCAAGCATACCATGTGACATTTTAGGTGAAATGTTCAAATTAAAACTACAAATTACTACTCACACATTATACCCTACCAACGCCACTTCTGCTGGTTGCTGGATGTATTTTATATACTTATATATCAAAAAAGTGTTGGGTCTAATAAATGAACAGCCATCCTCCTTTTTGATAATCCATATTCCAATGTTTATGAATCTCAAAGGCTAAAAGTACTGCCTAATATATGACCTAAGTCTCTTTGGCTTTATTTGGGGGACATTACTTCCTACAGCATCTCGGGAAAGATGGCAGGCTCCACACACCAACCCCTTACTAGTCACCCGTGGATGTTAAATCTCCTTTGCAAAGTAAATCAATGGAGCGGCTTCAGGATTTTCCTCAGTCATCCCAAAGTTTCAAGATATAATCACTCAATAGACCAAACAATGATGAGCTTAGTTAGGCTGACACATACTAAGTACAAACGTAAATAGTAACAAATGCTAATTATAGATGCAAAAGTATCGCTGATGAGAGACTCTACACTACCTTGTTAGGAAGGGCGATCAGCATGAAGGTATTTCTAGGCCAGATGTGCAGATAATTATGTTCCATGGCGTACTGCAGAAAACATGTACATATACTTGATTAGTATGTTAACGCAATACATCTCCAAAGCTGACTCTGCCGATGTTATCATTGTTTCCACAGCAATTTAAACCAGAATCACATTCATGGTGATAGGCATGTCTATTTCCATATAATGTGAAAATAGTCTTAGAAAATGCTTTGTGTTCTGTCTTTATAAACTCAAACTTAGGTGAGGTTTTTAAAATAGAACCACTGATTGCCTTTTGTTACAAATGTACTTGATCCCTTGGCTTCAAAAAGTTTAAAATCAATTCTCTATTTTCTATATGCCAATGCGATGAGTTTTTGATAGTAGGTATAACTGAAGATTTGAGAATAGGCTGTAAGATGTTCTGGCTCTCTTTGTTCTATACATTCTCTTTATTTCTATATATACACACATACCCATGTGTATGGATATACATATATTATATATGTGTATAATATTTTTATGCCTTTCATCTTATTTGGGGACTCATTTGTATGGATGGAAAGGTCCTAATTTAATTTTTATAGGCAAAACCAAATTCTGCAAACAAGTCTCTTAACGCGTTTCCCACAGAATTAATAGTGGAGAAGTCTGGTCTCTTTAGTGACCCTTCTACAAAACAACAGCAACCTGAGTAAGTATTGATTACTTGGGTAGATCAATGGACCCAAGACCCAACTGACCCAAACCCTAAATGTTCCCAAGGATATTTTATATACACAAGAATATCCAATCAATTTTCCAACTATTTCAAGTTTGCATTACTTTTTACAAATGTTTAGAAAGTACTTGTCATGTGCACGTTTTACATGGACAGAAGAACGCAAGAAACAAGAAATAGTCTCCTGGTTGACATTTTCATACTTTGTTACAGTTATTTGTGTTTTAGCGGAAGAGACGATTCCTTCCTGGCTTTTTAATTGCCAGGTACCCAAAGAAAGCCCAGTACAGAGACATAGGAGTGAATAAATACGTGACTCTTTGACCTCGAAGATCTTACAGTGCAGTTGAATAGGCAACATATATCCATAAGGAAAGCCAAATAACTTGTCTTCGACAGCAATGCAAGGGATACAGGGACAGTGGATGATTTGGTGCTGAATTAGAAGTACAGAAAGTAGCCCTGGCTGGTGTAGCTCAGTGGATTGAGCACAGGCCTGCGAACCAGAGGATCAGGGTTCGATTCCCAGTCAGGGCACATGCCTGGGTTGTTCCCTGCAGGCCAGCTCCCAGCAGGGGATGCATGAAAGGCAACCATACATTGATGCTTCTCTTCCTCTCTCCTTCCTCTCTAAAAATAAATAAATAAAATCTTTAAAAAAAAGAAGTAGAGGAAGTAAACGTTGAGCAGGGGGACAAATGATAATGGGAAAAAATACAATTAAAAATACAAAAACATAAAAATGAATGCATTTTAAAAATAATCTTAGAAAGAAAGAAATCTGTGGGGTGGGAGCGCTTCACACAAGGGCCTTGGGGATTATATAAGGGGCAAAGGAAAGGGGCTTCAGGGGAAGGGTGAGCTTGCTGGGCAAAGGGAGGCCGCATGAGTGCGCAGCGTAGAGATGGGCAGTAAGGACAGCAGCCTGGGGCAGGCCAATGTCCCTGCTTTTCCCTCTTGCTATCTTCTGACCGCCTCTACAATGTCTTAGGACACCAAAAGATAAGAAAGAGCAGAGGAATGACAGCGGACTGATTTATCTTCTGTGTCAGTGTTTGTCTCAGGCCATATATGGTTTGACATGGCAACAAGGCAATGAGAAACTCCTTGGAGAATGTATCTGCCAATGGTACATCTGATAAGGGGTTAATATCCAAGATTTATAGTGAGCTTACAAAACTCAACACCCAAACACAAAGAATCCAATTTAAAAATGGACAAAGGACCTGAATAGACACTTCTCCAAAGAGGTTGTACAGATGGCCAATACACATATGAAAAGATACTCAGTGTCCCTAATTACTAGAGAAACACAAATTCAAACCACAATGAGATAGCACCTCACACCTGTCAGAATGGCCATCATCAATAAATCAGCAAATAACAAGTGCTGGCCAGGATGTGGAGAAAGGGGAACCCATTTGCACTGTTGGTGGGAATGCAGACGGGTGCAGCCACTGTGGAAAGCAGTGTGGAGATACCTCAAAAAATTAAAAATGGAACTGCTTTATGACCCAGTGATTGCACTTCTGAGTATTTATCCAGGGAAACCTGAAACACTGATTTGAAAGAGTGTGTGCTCCACTATGTTCCTTATAGCATGATTTAAAATAGCCAATATTTGGAAGGATCCAAGGGCCCATCAGTAGATGAGTAGATAGAAAAGCTGTATACATATACACAATGGAATATTACTCAACTGCAAAAAGAAGGAAATATTCCCCTTTGCCACAGCGTGGAAGGACCTGGAGAACATTACGCTAATTGAGATGAGTCAGTTAGAGAAAGACAAGTAGCATATGATTTCGCTCATATGAATCTCATGAACAAAATAAACAAATACGCAAAATAAAAACAGAATCACAGATAGAGAACATAGAGACAGCTCTCAGAGGGAGGGTGGGTTGAGGGGCTGGGTGAAAAAGATGAAGGGTTTAAGGAAAAAAGCCTCATACACAGAGACAATGGTATGGTGATTAAAGAGGGAAAGTGGGGTGGGGGAGGTTGAAGAGGGGAAAATGGGGGGAAAATTATGGAGGGGAAATGGTGATGGAAGGAGACTTGACTTGGGGTGGTGAACACACAATACAATATACATGTGATGCTTTATAGAATTGTACACCTGAAATCTATATAATTTTATTAACCAATGTCACCCCAATAAATACAATAAAAAACTCCTGGGAAATCTGTTTGCAACAACTTGCTGTTCACTTAATTTAATTTAATCTTGAGAATAAGACCTCCCAATTGTCAGTGTACAGAATGGATTCCCAACCCATTTTTTTCCTCCCAAGAGAAAATAGAGAAATGATATTATTATCTGAGACAATTTCCCTGTGTGTTCCCAGTAGGGTAGTTATAATTCCTCTCTTTCTTTACTTCNTGTGATGCTTTATAGAATTGTACACCTGAAATCTATATAATTTTATTAACCAATGTCACCCCAATAAATACAATAAAAAACTCCTGGGAAATCTGTTTGCAACAACTTGCTGTTCACTTAATTTAATTTAATCTTGAGAATAAGACCTCCCAATTGTCAGTGTACAGAATGGACTCCCAACCCATTTTTTTCCTCCCAAGAGAAAATAGAGAAATGATACTATTATCTGAGACAATTTCCCTGTGTGTTTCCAGTAGGGTAGTTATAATTCCTCTCTTTCTTTACTTCTTATGAAAGTATCTCAAAAGGTGATGGAGAGAGAGTGATATTATTCAAGGGACCTATAGCCCAATTTATTACTAATAACAAAGTACTTTGCCAATCCTCCAAACTAAGACATGAGACTGAGAACAATCGCACTAGAATATGTCTCTACCCTCCTATGATGCCAGGTGTGTGTAAAGGGGATAGGAAAGGAAAGGACTTACATCTCCACCCTTTGATGGAATGGTCAGCTCCATGTATCCATGAGGAATGTACTGTTGACTGTAATCAAAGAGGGGTTTCTTCATGAGGTGAGCTCTGACCGTTGAATAGGCACCATCACATCCTAAGATGAGGTCACAAGTGACATCTTTGGGAACTTTGTCAGATCTGAAAAATAAAATGAACCACCCAAATGTTTTCAAAAACGGGCTAGTGGTAAAAATTACAATGTACCTCCACTTGGGTATAAAAAGTAACAAATCAATAGGGCTACTCCTCACTTTTACAAATCTGACTTACAGATTTCAGCTGACAGCTAGAAAGATGCTAACACCTCTACCACAGGTTTTCTTCTGAGAATGAGAATACCACACAACCACACTGATTAATAAAGACATGCTAGGTCATGGAAGTGTGTCTGAGAGCTGAATTCCCTGCAGGAAGAAAGAGAATCTTGAAAAGAAGGCAAAGCATTCCAAGTGGAGGGAATATATGAACCACTGAAGTGACAGGACCAGGATGTTTAACGAACACGTGTGTCTTGAGCAGAGGGTAGCAGGAGATAATGCTTAAGAAAAGAATACAGTGTGGGGAGGGAAAAGGGGGAAATTATTTTGGATGCTATGACAAAAGGTTTAAATCTATTTTCCTGGCAAAAGGGGAAAAAGTCATTGTTTTTCAATGGGGTGGATGATGTATGGAAAGTGGTAACCCAATCTCACTTGGAGTCGATGGATTGACGTGGAGGCGGAATGCAGAAGGGACAGGAAATGGGGACCAGGTGACTGGTAGGTGCAGTAGCCTACCTAACGCAGGGACGACCGCCAAGGACTGTGGGGCTCAAGAAGAAGACATGGACTCTGAGGCCATCAGAAAAATGAGGAGAAAACAGGGGCTCGAAAACAGTGAAAATTAGAATTTTTCAAAATTTTCTAAATTTTAAAAATTAGAAAACAGTGATTCTAATTCCCTGGATGATGAAATGAGTCAGAAGTGGGACACGTTCGGAGAAAAGCAGATGCTCAAGGTTCCAGATGGGTTAGAGGTATGGCTAGAGGTACCTATGAAGGTGTTTAATGAGAACCTAACATTGGTTGGGATTGAATTCAGGACTGAGAATGAAGGTACAGGCTGGACTAGAGAGGTTCCTTTTAGAGATGTGAGTTTATACATGTTGAACAGATTGGGAGTCCATGACACATCCATCACCAGAGTGGGATGGGAGTGGGACTTGGAACTTAAGAGGCAATAGAGCAAGCCAAGGAGAAGCAGACAAATAGCAACCACAAAGAGAGGAGGACAAGGGCGGTAGAGGGTCATCTATTTCTAGCAAGGAGACTGTGAAGCAGAGTGGGGTCCTCAGGGTGGGGTCCCCACTGTGGAAGACTGTGGGAAGCTGAGCAAGCAGGAGGGCCGCTGGCATCCTAGGCAGAACGTATCTAAGGTCTCCTTTCAATGGAACTCAGCACACCTAGGAACCAGCTGAATTAGCCTTTTAATAATTCAGCTCTTTCAAAAGAGCCAAACTCCAGCCAACCCTTCCCTTTTCCCTCCGAAGTCAACAGGCTGCGGGGCATTACCCAAGCACGGTGATCTTTCTCTCCTCAGGATTACATTTCAAGAGCTTGTGGCCAAAGTGCACCTTTGTGTTGGGATATTTCTCAACAGCTGAGGAAAGAAAAAAAAAGCAGACAAAAAGAAAATTCTAATTCTTGTTTCACTTATTCAAATTCAAATACTACTCATTTTCTGACAACAGTATGGCCAAGCTATTTATTCTTATCGATGTAAACATTATTTAAGTGGTAATTTGACAGCTATTTGGTAAATGTTGCAGGATAATTTGATAGTAAAAGGCATGAATAAAAATCAACTACTCTCATCTAAAAAAAAATCCAACTAACTCCATTATGCAAAGTCATAAATTGCCTGTAATTTAAGGTGTCATTTGTGATTGAAAATGTTCAGCCAAACTTTCTACAACTTGAACTTCTAATTCAAGTTGCAACAAATATAGATTATTGATACTCATTCTTTTTATAATCACACACTGGAACACTAACGGGGGAAATTGAGTAATAGTACTTGAAATTTCTCAATAAATAGAATCAGGTTATATTAGCATTTTATTAATTTGCCTGCTAGCTATCTATAGAATTTAGTAATTTTTATTTTATGAACTATTAATTATGTTCTTGTCATAGTAGTAAAATATGATTTTTGCTCCTGGAAATTCTCAAGGATAAGAAAGTTATAATTACTTCTAGAAGGCTAGTTATTGCTTCTAAAGCTACAAATCAGGATGCAGAGATCAGCCCCAGATCATATAAATGGAGCAACCAAGATCCTGGAAGGAAAGGGAAGATGCCTGAGATCACAGAAAATTAAGTCAGACTTTCAACTCAGTACTTCTGTTTGTGATTATCTTCTTTTTGTCTAAGCTTTGGACTCTTCTGTTCCATTCTGACTAAGTGTGATTTAGGCTTTGAAGACTTTAAGATTCTAGAATGTGAGATTGGAGATTTGAGAATATTGAAATCTGAGCAACCTGAAATCAAAGACCTATTCATGTATAAGGACTCTTTGGGCAAATAATTTCAGAGAAATCAAAATTTACCTGAATGACGAAGGCTATATTTTACAAACACAAAATGTATCTGTGGAATCTATTTTATTTTTTTCTTAAATGTATCCGTAATACATCCCAAAGAATTTTTCACAGGACAATAGTCCTGGGATGTGGCCCCTCCAAGACAAGAAACTGTTTTGTGGTCAAATCCTTTGGAGAAATGCTGACAGTCTAGCCATCCTGGATGTATGGTCAGGTCTCTAGCTACCTACGACTCTTGAGTTTGAAACATGTGGCTGGTATGAATGGAGATGTGTTGTATACACTGAATTTTTACAACTTAGTACCAAAAAAGAGAGAGAGAGAGAATGAAAATGTCTCATAACAAACTGTCCTGTTGACTGCACATTAAAATGGGAATATATGGACATAGTAGATTAAAATACATTGTTAAATTCACCTGTATCTTTTTACTTATTTTGTAATGTGTTTAATGTAAAATTTAAAATAACGTGTGTGTCTGGCATCGAGGCTATGTCTCAGGTGGCCCTAGGAGGCCTGCCACGCAGACTAATAGAAACGAGCTCTGAGAACACGTGTCAGAAAAAAGACTTAAAGCTTGTTTGACACAGGACTGACAGACCCACTTGACCACGTGTCCTTTTTCTGTTTGTCTTGCAGAAACGTTATTAACATCCCACAGAACAGTGACCCATGGTGGGATAGAACCCCCCGTGAAATGCTGTTGGAGGAAAATGCTTTAGTTAGGATGGCTCAGAGCAGAGACCATTCAGCCAAGGAGAAATGAGCAGTGACAAGTGACTGGACCTGCGGAATGGGCAGCTCACACTTTCGAAACAAAGTTTAGGAGAGAGGAGGTTCAGCGTTCATTTTACCGATGGATTTACAGAATTTAAGAAGTTGCGTGTGGTGTAGCACATTTCAGCGCATCAAGGCGGCATCTTCCCCATACGTGTTCGCTCCTCAGTATTAGCAGATGTTTCATATATAATATTGGGTGGGGGGCAGTGATGACAGTAGTTAAGAGCATGGACTTTGGAATAAACAGACTCAAGTTTAAATTCAGATTCTACCACTTATTAACTGTGTGACTTGTTACACTGAGGAGCGAGCCCTCTGAGCCTCTTCCACCATCTGTACAGGTTAGAGAACAATAATTCCCACCTCTTGTAGTTATTGGGAGGGTCATACAAATTGATGCATATAGAGCCCTTAGCATAGTGCCTGGTGCCTTAATGAGTGTTTTTGGTTACTTTTATCCTAATAAATTCAGAGGACACTATAAAGAGATTGTCTTAGGTGCCCTGTGCTACATTTTTTAAAGGTATTCTTCGGTTTATTTATTTTCTTTTTTTAAAAAGATTTTATTTATTTATCTTTAGAGGGGAAGGGAAGGAGAGAGAGAGAGAAATATCAATGTATGGTTGCCTCTCGCGGGTCCCCTGCTGGGAACTGGCCTGCAACCCAGGCATGTGCCCTGACTGGGAATGGAACCGCGATACTGGTTTATTTATTTTCTTAAGAACAACATGAATCTATCTAGCCGTCTAGCCACCTAGCCCCACCCCTCCCATCTGCCCACCCAAAAAACAGTCTTGCAAATGTAGGTAAAGAAATTGATTTAAGACTACTAAGCCTTATTTCTTAGGTCCCTGCTGAATCAACTAGAATGACTTTCCCTATCACTCTTCTTTCCAGCTGAATTCAATTCAACAGACATATGGCAAGCTGGCTTTGGATGGGGAATTGTGGAGACGCAGATAAATCATGTGAGCTGTCCTGAGCTAGATGGCTCAGGATGTAGTTAGGACCCGGGAGAATTACTTTGGGGGAATGCTTTGCAGGGAGTGAATATGTTCAGTCCAAATGCTGAAGAGGAGAAAGAACTACTATGAGCAAGGTCTACCTGGGATGTGATAGGATTGATTCACCGAGCCACAGATTTAATTACCAATCCAGGGGCTTTTTCATTAATGACTAGACTATTTTTGGTTACATTAGAAACCTAAGGATTATATTTTAGGCCTTCCTCTTTCTCGGCCTCCACCTACTAGGTCTCCTGTAAATACCATGAATCTACACCCTTCCCTCCAACCATGTTGCTATAGCTTTAGTCCAGGGCTTTTTTTTTTTTTGGGACACAGATTGTCCCAACACTCCCGAGGCCTTCTCCTAGCCTCCACACGACTGCTTTTTGTTGTTCTGAAATGCGAGTCTAGCTGTGTCACTTTGCAAGTCATGAGAGCCTATCTGTGGTTCCCCTGGACTGTGCCTTGTTCGCCAGGGAGAGCGCTCACTCGTTCCGGTGCCTCGAGACCATAGGAATTCAATACACGTTGAACAACTGATTTGCACTTAGAACATTGAAAAGATGCAAAGGGGATGCTAGAGGATGTATCACTACTACTTTTCAAGGAGGACTTGGTTTGGGATTGTAGGGTTTTTTTAAAGATTTTATTTCTTTATCTTTAGAGGGGAAGGGGAAAGGGAGAGAAATATCAATGTATGGTTGCCTCTCGTGGGTCCCCTGCCAGGAACTGGCCTGCAACCCAGACATGTGTCCTGACTGGGAATCGAACCGCAATCATCTGGTTCGCAGACCCGCGCTCAATCCACTGAGCTACACCAGCCAGGGCTTGGTTTTGTATATTGTCCTGCTCTTAATAATTAGAAAAAGAAATAATAAACAAATCCCAATAAATCATGTGACAAGACTAGTCTCATGTGCTATTCTCAGAATGACAACTGGTGACTAAAGCATTGGACTTACCAGTTAATAGATCCTTGTTCAGATTTGTTCTGCTTATAGAAAGAAGATACTGCAAGAAAAAAAGATAGTAGATACAGTTTGTTTCTGGAGAATAGGAAAATACAACTCTATGTTGCTCACTCAAAAATAGGAAAGATTTATTATTCATCAGAAGGTGGCAATCTTAGTTTTGTGACCACTTAGCTACATAGCCTTTTAAAAAATAAACACTTTAATGAAACATATATAATATGATACTTAACTTTAAACTTAGCCTTTTTCAAAGTTTGATACTATAAAAACTAGACTTCTGCTTTCAGGGCTGGGAATATAAGACAGAAAACTGTACTTGAACAAGAACTAAATAAAGAAAAAAAAGGAAAAAAACCCCAAACCCTTCTCTTGTAGGAAAATGTTTTCACTAAGACAGTTTTATTTTAACAGGAAATCATAAATTTCATAGTTTTGTCTTAGGTCTCCAAATGAAGCTGTTTTAAAAGAAGTTTAGAAATGACACCATCACCAGAATAAATGTACTATTTCCCAAAGGGCTTCGTTTCAAAGTGAAACAGTGTGTGTGGGGGGAGGGGGTTTGGTGGTGGTGGCAGTGGCCAGAAGGGGGTTCGTTGGACTGGGTCAAGCCTTCCTGGGACAGGTGCTGATTGTGACTTTATAGGACAACTCGGGGGGTTGACTGGTCCTCGAGGCATGGCAGGCACAGCGCATAGGGCCCACCCTACTTTTAGTCTATTTATTAGGCCCACGTAATTTTAGTCTATTTCATTTTAATTTTAGTCTATTTTGGAATCAGAAGAAGGAAAACTAGTATAGTGAGTATATGAGAGTGAATCCAGCCTTTATTATATTACTATTTATACCAGTGCACTCATAAAATCTAAGTTTTACTACTTCATGTTTTACAGAGGAAGGGGCCCTTGGAGGCTATCGGGCCCATGCAGGGCACACTGCAGGCTTGCAATGCAAGAGGAATCTATGCTTTAAAAATTTTAACCACATGCCCTGGCTGGTGTGGTTTAATGATTCTTAGTCCACTTACTTAGTGGATTAAGTGCTGGCTTGCAAACCAAAAGGTCGCTGGTTCGATTCCCAGTCAGGGCACATGCCTGGGTTGCCAGCCAGGTCCCCAGTGAGAGGCACATGAGAGGCAACCACACATTGATGTTTCACTCCCTCTCTTTCTCTGACCCTTCCCCTCTGTCTAAAAATAAATAAATAAAATCTTTTTAAAAATTAAAATAAAAGTAAATAAAAATTTTAACCATGTCACTTTTCATATTGCGGCATATGCCACATTTAACACAAATATACTAATTTAGGACTCTACCTCATTCAAACGTAGAGACACTTAAAATTAACAGCTAAATCTGAACTTGGTATAAAAATAGTTTGTTCATGGTACGGAGGCAATGACTGGGGAAGGGCTTCCTGTATCTTTGCTATCAACCAAAATTAACAGGGACCTACTAACTGTCTCTCTCCTAGTTCTGTTCTGCAGTCTTCTATGTCACTAATCACCTCATTTCCGTGGAAACCATGCTCGTTATTCAAAGTATGGTAGGAAACATTTTAATTATAAAGGCGTATTTACATGGGGAAAATATTCGTTCCATGTCAGTAACCAGGCTGCAGGGAGAGTCCCTGTCTGGTCCACTCTGTATCTTTGACTGGTATTTTTTTTCATAATCAAAAGGCAGAGTCACTGTCATCAAAACTTTACCTGTTCTAAAATATTGATCTTATGAAAAACAATGTAAATAAATAAGCTGAGCTATGAAATGGCTCTTATAACCAAAATACTACTACTACTACTAATGATAATAATAATAACAATGATCTAAAGGGAGTTGGATTCTCCCCTTTGGAGACTTCTAAGACAAAGGTTACCATGCTAACGTTTTCAGATATATTAGGAAAAAAATGTTCACATTCTTTATGCTGAATGCCTTCAAAAGAGAATGTTTTATAGCAAGGGAGCGCCATTATTTTGGGCTTGGGAGATTAGAAGTAAAAACTGGGGGGCTCTGGCCTGCTCTGTATATTAGGGAATAATTG
This sequence comes from Sturnira hondurensis, assembly GCF_014824575.4. NCBI lineage: Eukaryota > Metazoa > Chordata > Mammalia > Chiroptera > Phyllostomidae > Sturnira > Sturnira hondurensis. The sequence continues at coordinate 12,455,570 of NW_028091156.1, forward strand.
GATAGTTCCCAGGGCCCTCTGGGAGGGAGATGGGAGGAACCAGCAAGACCGGAAGGAAGAGCCTGGATGTTGCAGGGAGAAAGGGCCAAGAAAATAGCAGGAGGAGGGAGGCGCAGTTCAGAGAAGGGTTTCAAAATAGATATTGGAGACTAAATTGTGCCCATTGGGGATTTCAAGTTTGTTTGCTGTGCTGCAGGCAAGTGTGAGCCCATGACTTCAGCATGTTTGTGTGTCATTGGAGTGAGCATTGTTTGTGGAAACTGGTGGAAGAGGTGAACTTCCTGTCTGGACCATCATGGTACGTGGTCAACACCAGGGGAGAGGGAGTGGTCACCATGAGGCAGCAGAGGCCAATCGAAGGTAAGCTCCCCAGGGGTCCATAAAAATTCCGGGGTCCTGGGGAGGACTTTAGACTGCCACAGGTGTGAAGTTAAGCAATTCAAAGCCATCTTAAAGGGTAAGGAGGCTCCCAAGTTCAAGTCAGACATGAACACAATGATGCAAGCCAAAGAAAGAGGGGTGGCTATAAATTTAGCATTAACTCAATTCTTAAGAATTGAGAAATGGCAGGATTGGTGGGGGAGGAGTCACGAGTCATTTCCTCCTTCTTTTCATGCATGCAAGGCCCCCAAATGGAAACCCCCACGGACGCTGTCACCCTGTTGAGAAATCATTGGTGATGAAGCCACTCCTGCCTGTCCCTCTGTGGCAGTGCAAGTAAGGAAGCCAACTGTAGTCTCAGGTCCAAGTCACTCTCCTCACCCAGCTTTCCTGGTACAACTTTGAGCCAGATCTCACTCCTTGGTCTGTTTATACTTTATTGGCTCACTCTTTGCCAAGGGGATGGGTATGATGCACTGGCCTTTTTCAGCACATTCCATGTTGATCCAAGAAGAAGGTGGATTGATGATTACAAATCAATCTCAATTTAGTAAGAGACATAGAGAGATGAAAAGGTACTGCCCAGCTCTCCTGGAAGGGCCCCTGACACCACACTCTGCTGGCTATCGTCTCGGAGGAAACCTGCCTCATTTTCCCTTTGACCCTGACCTCTTGTAATCATGCACCTTCTTTCTGTACCTGTAAAGCAAGGTGGGTAGAGTCAATGAATTTAATAAGGTTGTTGATCACTGTCAGATTCTGTTATATGAAAGTGCATTTACTCATTTTTTTAATCCAATGCACACTTGGCACTTGAAAAACCTGTATTTTTTTGAAATCTGTTCTCACCAAGGAAAGTTGTGCTTCCATTGGTAGACCCTTCCATTGGGATGACAGCATCTCACTGCTGAGTTAAGATTTCAGCGAACTGTCTATCTCAAATTTTGCTTTCTCTGAGAAGACTTCTCTGGAACCCAAAGCTTTCCGCCCTCTCTGGACCACACAGCTGAGCATTCCTGCCATCAGTCAGCTGAGTTCCTTCCCCCGTGAACTTGATTGCTAGCTATCCTTACCCTAGCAAGGGTTTTCTGAGACCCCTAGCAAGGATTCCACTGCCAGCTGTGTTCCAACTCTTTCTCAACTACCTGTAAATCACCCATTCTCACCCCTTTCTTTTCTTTTCCTTTTTTTTAAAGATTTTATTTATTTATCTTTAGAGAGGAAAGGAAGAGAGAAGGAGAGAAACATCAATGTATGGTTGCCTCTCTTGAGAGGGAGGCAACCCTGCTGGGAACTGGGCTGCAACCCAGGCATGTGACCTAACTGGGAACCGAACCTCGATCATGTGGTTCACAGGCCCGCGCTCAATCCACTGAGCTACACCAGCCAGGGCCACCCCTTTCTTCCTTGTCCAAAAAAATGCCTTATATACCAATGCTGCTTCACTGTCATTGGAATTTTCATGGATTTTTTATGTTTATGCAAATTCCCCATGACAGGTATTAAACCTGAACTACTTGGGTTAATCTGTCTCTGTTAATTTAGTTATTCGCTCAGCCAGGAGAATTGAGAAGGTGGGAGAAAATGTACTAATATTTGTTTAGCTCCCACAGTTAACAACAGCTTATCCTTGACTAGAACATGTAAATTTTACTTGCCTACTTAGAAGAGGTGATTTTTTTCTTTCCTATAACACCAAGCACAGTTTGGAGCCAACTAAACAGAATGTATTAATTGTCTGAAAATGTTTATCTGACTATGGATGGTCAGTGGACTTTCTTCCCCTTCATCCCCCTGCCAGGCTCAGGAATGAAAGCCCTGTACCTACGTTTGTATAATGCCAAAATAAGCAAGGTATTATTTACAAAAGTAATTAAACAGAAAATTTTCATTCTTCCCTGCCACTTCTTTCCCCAAAGCCCTTAATTCTTGGGATGTTTCACTTTGGACCCACTTTTTAAACAAATTTTAATTGTGGCAAAATACCCATAATACAAATTTTGTCATCTTAACAATTTCTAAAACAACTTTTAAACAATTTTTATTTATTTATTTAGAGAGAGGGGAAGGGAAGGAGGAGAGAGAATGGGAGAGAAACATCAATGTGTGGTTGCCTCTTGTGCGTCCCCTGCTGGGAACTGGCCTGCAACCCAGGCATGTGCCCTGACTGGGAATCGAACCATGATCGGCTGGTTCACAGGCCCGTGCTCAATCCACCGAGCCACACCAGCCAGGGCTAAAACAACCTTTTTAAAAAGATTTCATTTATTTACCTTAGAGGGTAAGGAAAGGAGAGAGGGAGAGAAATATCAATGCATGGTTGCCTCTCGAGAGTTCCCTGCTGGGAACTGGCCTGCAACCCAGTCATGTGCCCTGACCGGGAATTGAATTGTGATCCTTTGGTTCACAGGCCCGCACTCAATCCACTGAGCTATGCCAGCCAGGGCCCAATTTTTGAATTTATAGTTCAGTGGCATCAAGTACATTCACAATGTTGTTACAACCACCACCACCATCTACTCACAGAACTCCTTTTTAAAATTTAATCTTTATGGCATTTTTTTCCATTACCATTTAGTCCCTTTATAGCACTCTTTGTCTTTTGAAGCTGAAACTCTGTCCTCATTGAAGGATAACTCCCCATTCCACCTTCCTCCAGCCCCTGGCAACCTGCCTCCAGCCCCTGGCATTCTGCCTCTGGTCTCTGAATTTAACTGCTCTAGGGAACTCACGCAAGTGGGTTCATAGAGTACTTGTCCTCTTGTGACTGGCTTACTTTACTGAGAGTAAAGTCCTCGGTTCTCATCCATGCAGTCGTGCGTGTCCCTTCCCTGTAAAGGCTGAGTGATATCCACTCTCTGTCGTGTAGAAAACCTACATCTGGCCTGGTGTCTCTCTAACCCTCACATGACCAACCCCAACTGGGTGTCCCATACTTTCACTCGATTCTGCACTAGCTGTCTGGAGTTAGCCTCCGTCCCAAGGTTAAGGGCTCAGTCCCACAAGACTGCCCGCAGTTCAGATGCTGATCTTATGTCCCGTTTGTCACCTGTGCCTCTGACTGACTGGCTCTACATCAAAGGTTCCCCAGAACTCCTTTTCAGGGTTGAATAATTTGCTAGAGTGTCTCACAGAACTCAGGAAAAACAGTTCACTGTTTCCCAGTTTATTACGAAAGGAAATGAAAAAAAAAAAAGCTCCTCAGGCGTCCAGAGGAGCACGCAGGTGGAAGAGATGAGCAGGGTGGGGCATGTGAGAGGTCTGCAGAGCTTCTGTGCCTTCTCCAGAGTTCCACTCTCCCAGCAGCTCTCAGAACCCCACTGTTGGGGATTTTGATGGAACTTCCTCACATAGGTTTGATGAACCATTTCAGCCATTTTTAGACCTTCTCCCCTCTCCATAGAATGGGGGGTGGAGCTGAAAAGTCCACGCTTCTAATCATGGCTTGGCCTTTCATCCAGAAGCCCACCAAGAGCCACCTCATTAGAACAAAAGACACTCATACTACCCAGAAAATTCCAAGGGACTTAGGTACCCTGTGTCAGGAACTGGAGTCAAAGACCAAGCATTGGAACAAAAGATGCTTCTGGTGCCCTTATCACTTAGGAAATTACAGGGGTGGTAGGAGCTCTGTGCTAGGAGCCAGGAGCAAAGATATATATACATTCTGTTTTCTCACAGATGATTACACCACATTTTGCTTATCTGTCCACCCATCAGCGAACATTTGGGCTGCTTCCACCTTTTGACTACCGAAAGGCTGCTACAAACACGGGTACTCCAATGTCTGTTTTTGGTTCTTTGGGATCTATACCAAGAAGTCGAATTGCTAGAGTACACAGTGCCTCTGTTTTTTCAATGTTTGAGGAAAGACCGCACTATTTTTCCTATGGCTATACCAATGTACGTTCCCCCCAACAAGGCACCAGGATTCATGTCTTTTTCTTTACATCCTTATTTCCTGTTTTTTTTTTTTTCCTGATAATAGCCATCACAATTGGCATGGGCTATGTCAGCTACCTTATCATCACAAGATCTGGGAAGACCTTGGTCCTGTGGGCACGTGTGTGTCTCCTGCTATGTACCCCAAGTGTGGTCCACGGACCAGCAGCCCGGATACTACCTGGGTGTTTGGGGGTTGCAGAACTTCAGCCTCCATTCCAGCCACACAGAATCAGATCACTTTTTAACAAGACCCCAGGTGAGTCTGACCATCATCACTATACTTGCAATGGCAGGTCTGTGGAGGGTCAGAGATGCAGAAGAAAACGAACTTCACTTGGATTCTGCACTTAGAATGAGGCATTGCTGGACAAAGCAAGCTGGAGTTTTCCTCTTATTGATAGATGTTTGGTACATTCATTCTCTCAAAGAAACAAATTTAGAGGGTGTAACTAGATAAAAATGTATACTTTGTACAACTCTGTGTGTTACTATATAAAAGATAAGTAGAAAAATGACCGAGCAAGAAAATAGATTTGTTTTAACAAATGCTACATCACATTCTGGACTCTGATGTTTTAGAAATTAGGAACACTGAAGGCATCTCGGGTTTATTCTATACATTCTATTATAATTCAATTTGGGGTTGGAGAGTCAGGGAAGGCAACATCATAAAACCCTGTAAAGTTGTTTTTGCTTATTATGCTTAACAATAAATACAGGGCACTTTTCTCTGTGCACTGAAAAGAGATGGGAGGGAAAATTGTCCAGTAGAGCAAAGCATAGAGGCAAAAAAAAAAAAAAAAGCCTACTATGATGACAATAATAGCTAACTCTTCTTGGGTGTTTAGGAGGGATGAGGGCCCTATTTTAAGGACCTGTTATAAATAAATTAACTTGTTAACTGGTTTATGTTCCTGAGTTCTAGGCTGATGTAGGAAATGTCAAAGATGGGTCCAAGTGGTAAGTTATAGACTTTAGACTCAGCTTTAACCAAACAAGTACCTCCAGCATCAACCTACCTGGGACTTTGTCCCATAGGGAATTGAAGACTTTTTTCCTGAGAGAGAGTGAATCATTCTTCCTCTCATCGGAACCCCTTGAGCTACAACCTGAAATAAAACCAAAAATACCTATTTCAATTTCTATAACATGGCATTATGCAAGTAAAATAGATATGAGTTTTAAACTATGCTTTGCACATATTTTCAAAATATGAAAAATAGTATAAAGAATCATGGAAGCATAGAATGGTGGAAACTTAATCTGTGTTCTTGCACATGTTAGTTTTTGCTTTCTTTTGAAACTTCAGATTTGGGAATTCACTTTAAGTTCATTGGGTCTAAATCTAACACGACACTTGGGAAAGTGTTTCATTGTCAGAAAGCTTGAGTGATTTTCCCAAGATCACCCAAGACCGTGATCTTTACATGGGGAGTAAAACCCAGGACTCCTGAACCCAGTGCGACGTTTTCCTACACACAGACCTCAGAAAAGTGTAGAAATGCAAACAGAACTTATAACAAAATGACTTATGTTATCATTTTGAAAACCCATTGTCAGCGAAAGTCCTATTGGGAAAAATACGTGATTTCTGTTCATATTTTCCAGCTGCACATTGGTCAGGGAGAACTTCAGTGATATTGAGGTCATGCAAGAAAAATCTGCTACAGGCCCACACTCATCCACAATCTTAAGGTCCATTGGTTTCAGAATTCAGAAGTTTGCAGATTTTCCAGAGGTAGTTTAGTGAATATGTGGCTATCACACAGCCAGCAGAGCCTGGGGCACCAGCCCATAATGAAACAAAATATTCCTGCAGTAAAACACAGTGACACCAAAGGAAAAAATGGGTATGGCCATAGAAAGTCTTACATCAGCTCAGGTTTTCTGCTGGATGGATGACAAAAAAATTTCTATTTTCAGAGCTTTTTGTATTATAGAATTGTGCGTAAGAGAGTATGGATCTATATTGCCAAAAGAATGGCGTCTGCCTGCCTCCCATCATTCTAATGCCAGCCAGAGCTCACTTTTCTGTAAGCAGAGATCTACTGTCCTGTTGCGAGCTCACATCAGAAGTAATTATTGGGTGGGATTGCAACAACATCCCCTGCCCTAGGTCAACCATCAGGCTCCGGATCCCCAGGTGCTTCAAGCATCAAATATTCACCCTCTTGCCAATTTAGAAGTTTGAAAATCTCTGTAGAATGAGTCTGCATGAAGAGGTTCTTGGCATTCAATGGTCCTTTGCACCAGGGTGAAAGCTAGACTGTGTGATTGTTGGAAAACAGCAGGTGTTACCTTCTATAAGGAAAGTGCATTAACAAGGTACCTGATCTTCTAGGCCAACGGCTTTCAAGGCTTCTCGTCCTCTACAAGAAAGGGCCAAGTTAATGCTTCTTCCAGATGCAGATTTGGCCACTCGGATATCTAAGACATTGGAAGTAGACTCCATGTTAAATATGTCTCCTTATATCCTAGGACAGAATGACCAACTGGTGCGGTCAGAATTAAAAGGCCTTGTTAACTCTTTTAAGGAAAATATTGTCCTGGCTGGTGTGGTTCAGTGGTTGAGTGCCAACCTGTGAATCAAAGGATCCCAGTCTAGGGCACATGCCTGGGTTGCAGGCCAGGTCCCCAGTAGGGAGTATACAAGAGGCAACCACACACTGATGTTTCTCTCCCTCCCTTCCTCTCTCTAAAATATAAAATAAACAAAATCTTTAAAACAGAAGGAAAGAAGACACTAATAATAGTACATTTGTGTTAAATTAATTGCAATAGTTGAGGTCTAAAAACTTTGAATAGTTCATATTTTTTAAACAATCTCTTTTTAAAATCTAAAGAGAAAGAGCTCAGAGAATGAAAACCACATCTCACCATTTTTCATATGTCTTACCTTCTCTAGCTTCATATACATCAACTTGGAAATTCCTCTTTGCAAGGAAGCAGGCATTTAACGATCCAACCTAGGATTCAAAGTGAATTTTTTAAATATTTTTACCTGATTCCACCCGTAGAGGGGAATTTTACTGGCAAAATGAAGCATCGAGTGTGACCGAGTTATCGCACTGATTTACTCAGTCACTACACGAAAGCACATTTGCAAAAATAATGGGATAATTCAAGATTAAATTTTATAATTTTAGAGATAGACTTCTTACTTTTTTATTGTCACATGTAACTTTCCTACAGAAAGATCATAAAGCATGCATGCAGGTTACAGAATACTTAGAAAGCGAACACCCCTATAACCATCACTTTGGTCAGAAAGCAGAGCATTGCTATGCTCCTGAAGCTGCCCCCACCGCCTCCTCAACCACAATCCCCAACTTCTCAGCAACAGGTAAACAGTATGCTGACTTTTGTGATAAGCTGTCCTTGCTTCTTTATACTGTTACCACTTAGGTATATATTCCTAGGCCATATTGACTCGTTGTTTTTTTTTAAGATTTTATTTATTTACCTTTAGAGGGGAAGGGAAGGAGAGAGGGAGAGAGATATCAATCAATGTATGGTTGCTTCTCATGTGTCCCCTGCTGGGAACTGGCCTGCAACACAGGCATGTGCCCTACCTGGGAATTGAACCTCAATCGTCTGGTTCACAGGTTCACACTCAATCCACAGAGCTACACCAGCCAAGGTAATTTAACTCATTTTTTGAATCATATCATCAGAATCTCACTTGTGTATTTTTTTTTTTTGCATCTTGCTTCTTTAACACTATAATATGCTTAGGAGATTCATGGGGTTGCATGTAAACTCCAGGTTATCCAAGCTTATTATTGTTTGAGTCATCATAGTATGAAACCACACAGATGGTCTAGCCATTCTACTATTGAAAGGTGTTTGAGTGTTTCCTAGTTGGGGGATATTATTAACAATGCTGCAAAGAACATTTTTGTGCACAAAGCTCATGTACACGTGTGCGTGATTTTTCTCTAGAGGTTTATACTCAGAGATGGAATCCTCGTTCAAAGGTTTGTTTCTTCTCCTTCATTACGCCATGTGTTCCAACATTTTGCAATAATGTGTTTTCCAGCCAGCAGCTTGTGGGAGTTCATCTTTGCCAGCACCTGGTATTTTCAAACTTTTAAACATTGCAATTGGAGGGTATGATGGGGAGGAGTGTTTTAATTTGCATATGTCTGGTAACTAAACAGGTGAACACTTTTTCATATATTGGTTGACTTTCTTTTTTTTAAGGCTCTTTTGAATATCACCCAGAGTGATTTTTTTAAAGATTTTATTTATTTATCTTTAGAAGGGAAGGGAAGGAGAGAAGGAGAGAAACATCAATGTATGGTTGCCTCTCATGTGTCCCCCACTGGGAACTGGCCTGCAACCCAGGCATGTGCCCTGACTGGGAATTGAACCACAATCGTCTGGTTTGCAGCCCGTGCTCAATCCACTGAGCTATGCCAGCCAGGGCTTGATTGACTGTTTCAATCTCCTTTTTTATAAAGTGTCTGCAAAGTCTCCTGCCTATTTTCTACTGGGTTGGTGACTTTTTTTTTCTATTGGTTCCAACAGTTGGTTATAGATCTGAGTACAGAGTCTTTGTCATTTTTAAATATTGCAAATATCTTCTATTGTGTGGCTGGCTTTTTAAACTCTGTAGTATGTTTTACAGATGAGAAGCTCTTCATTTCAGGTAGTCACATTTATCAATGTTTTACATTATTGTTAATGCCTTTGGGAATCTTCTTAAGTCTTTCCCCACTGTGACATTGTGAAGAATATTTTGTCTATTGTCTTTTCAAAGCTTTACAGTGTTGACTTCCTTAAAGCTTTATATAGGTTGCTGTGATTTATCTGCTACCTCATCACCAGCAACATAAATTGGGTAAGATCATCCATATTCAATGATCACCCTTGAATGTTCAGCCACATTCAATCAATGCTGTTAACCAGTCTCTCTTCTTGAAACGCCAACACCGTTTTTTATTATCTGCTTTTTTTTCATGCACCTCTGGGCTTTCCCTTTTTTCCCCCTTCAAAGGAAGTTTTTCCCATTTCAATATAATGTTGGAGAATCTCAAACCTGCATCCTAGTCCATCTTCCTCATCCATGGAGATGCAAAAACTCACATCGCCTACCCAGATCTCTTTTTTGAGTTCACGCAAAATCGGTCGCAATGCAGTGGGTTGAACAGGAGAAATTACCATCAAATCACCCAAGGATGTAGCTTTCAACCACGATAAGCTCTTTGTATTCAGTTCCTAGTGCTGTCTTCTCAAAGTACCACAAGCTTGCTGGCTTAAGGAGCAGATACTTGTTGTCTCACAGCTTTGGAGGCTGAAAGTCCAAGATCAAGGTGTCAGCAGGGCCGGTTCCTCCTGAGGGCTGGGAGGGCAGGAGCTGTTCCAGGCCTCACTCCTTGGCTTGTAGAAGGTCCTTCTCTCCTGATGTCTCTTCACATGGTCTTCCCTTCATGTCAGGCCAGGGCGGACAGAGAAGAGCCTGAGGCTTCATCTATTTAGTTCACACCTATTTTTACTCCTCTGCTCCAAGGTACCTTAGTATCTAAGCTCTTAGGTATTCTTTGAAAAAATATTCCTATGGTTCAGTTCTTGAATCTCCTCTTGCCATTCACCAATACTGCGACTACCTAACTTTCTTCATATTATTCAATTTCTATAGACTGGTGATGGCAATTAAAAAAAAACCATGTCAATCCTTATTTAAATCATGAAATGTATGAAAAATTTTCTAATTTAACTGTTTTCAAAGGAATTCACTTATTTACTATTTCAGAAGGCCAACCAAGACATTCATGATCAAGATTATGATAATTCTACTTCTCTGTAACTGAGATTTAAATAAAACTAAAAGAAAAAAAATATCGGTGGATGTGACAGAGTTTCAGCTAGAAGGATTAGTCATGTGGCTAAAAGAGTACATTTAGACTCTAATTTATTTCCTCTTCTCACTTTCTGTAAAGGGTGCTTAATCAGGAATAACTGTCGGTAACTTTGTTGTTCCACCAGCAAAAAAAAAAACAGTAAAACTACTATGAAGATATAAATGGGAAGGAAAATGTGTGTACGCCACTCGGAACCCACCACAAACCCTCACAGAATGCACAGCTGGTTCTGAGACTAAATAAGGAAGAGAGTGTAGAGAGAAGTGAAGACAGTGGGGAGGGGAGACTGCTGGGAGCAGTAAACACGTTCAAGGTGCCACTTCTTGGAAGTAAGCTTTGGTAAAGATAGGACAGTTCTCTTAAGGACCTGAGCAATTCTGAAGTCTCTCAATTTGTTTTGAAGCACCAAAAGTCCAGACTAGTAAACTCTTTTGGCCATAACATAATTTGTAAAATTAAAGTTTTATTAACAAGTGGTCTAGCCTTTGGGTGCACAAGCAGAGCTCTGAGGAGACTCCTTGGTTACATAATTATAGATATACCCAGTTTTCTGTTCTTCTCCTTTTTCATTTTCTTCTTCTGTTTTCCCTTACTTCCTTCTTTATAGGCCATGTTTTTGGCCCCACCCTGCCCATGATTGATGCCTAGGTTACCAATTAAAAACATTATATAAAAACTTTTTTGTAATGACCATGATTAGATTTCCTTCCTGGGCATTCAGCTGCGACAGTTTTATATAATACTAGGATTCACTAAAGTTCTGCTGCTTCCCAGGTGACCTCTCTAGCTCTGATTGTTTGTAAATGCTGACCCTAATAGGAGGGGCATCAAGATGATTAAAATCATATGCATTTTATACCTCTTTATTGTATTGTGTTTGAAATTAGTCTGGTAATGTAATGTTAAAAATACATCAACATGTCAACTATAGCCCTGGCTGGTGTAGCTCAGTGGATTGAGCACAGGCCTGTGAACCACAGGATCGCAGTTCAATTCCCAGTCAGGGCACATGCCTGGGTTGCAGGCCAGTTCCCAGCAGGGGACTCTCGAGAGGCAACCATACATTGATATTTCTCTCGTTCTCTCCTTCCCTTCCCCTCTAAAGATAAATAAATAAATAAATTTTAAAAAATGTGTCAACTTGTCAACATATAGAACTTAATAAAGCATATAGAACTCTCCCTAAGATTTCATCTGAGTTTGTCACCAAATGACTTTTAAAAAGCCTGTTTATGCCTCCTACTCACAGAATTAGAATTTGGTCTCAAGAATTTGACCTTTGGCCCTGGCTGATACGGCTCTGGATTGAGCACCGGCCTGTGGATCAAGAATTGAATCTTTGGACCCATGAATGGAAAGAGAACTATACTGTTAACTGCACTTACTACGGCATAAGCACATAAAAATGTCTTCGTTCTTAGTTAGCAACTGTGACATCGGCTAGCATTGAATGCGGCACGCCAAGTATACTACTTTATTATTTAATTCTTACCCTGGACTCTCTGACATGGATTTCACCTGGATTTCGTCCCTAAGGCTAAGTAGTCTTGATTCTTTTCTCCTTTGATGACGATAAGGTGAATGTCCCATACGCTTGCTGCGGGGGTGTTAGGCAACCTGGCTGAGGACTTTTTCTCCGTCCTCCGGCTCTCTCTGAATTCTGACTTCCGACTTCTCTGCCTGGGTGCCTTACAGACATCTCCATCTCCCATCTGTCAGATTCAACTCATTCTCACCCTTCAGCCTTCAAAAGCTTCTCCTTTCACATTCCATATCTCAGAGAGCGGCGGCTCGCCCACGGTTTCGCCCAACCAGGATACCTTGGAGAACATTACTAGCCCTTTCTACCCACCAATACGAATTTAATTAGGCAACAGATGCTATTGGTTGTTCCTCTTGAGTCTTTCTCAGCATAGATCTCCTACCCACACCCTCCTTTCACAGGGCCCTCATTACCCTCTGCCAGGAAAACCACTGCAATGGTTTTCTGATACCCCTCTGGTCCCTGCCATGTCCCTCCGTCTCTACCTGTTCAAGCCAAACTCCTCACTAGGCATCATCTGAAATGGAAATTGGATGAGGCATTTTCTGTGTTAAATCCTTCATCGGCTGTCAGAAGTCTTCAGAAAAGTCTCAAGTTTTCAACAGGACATAAAGGGTTCTTACACGTGACCCCAGCCTCTCTCTCTCTAGCTCATTTCTTGCTATTCCCATGCAATATCTGTAAGAGGTGTACATACCAAAATCAGTATATATTTCCTTAATATACCATGCATTTTTATATGCACGTGCATTTAAGTATAATGTTCCTTTTGTCCAAACTATCATTTCCTGCCTTATATTAAATATATCTGAAAAATGTTTAGCCTTCCTTCAAATTTGATATCTTTAGTCCTTCCTTCCTTCCTTCTTTCCTTCCTTCCTTCATTTCTCCCATCTCCCTTTCTACCTCCCTTCATTTCTTTCTTATGCAGGTGTTTGTTTTTAATTTCTTTCATCAGTGTCTTCTAATTTTCAATATAGAGGTCTTTCACCTTCTTGGTTATATTTTTTCTTATATTTTATGCTTTATTATGCAATTGTAAATGGGATCGTTTTCTTAATTTCTTTTTCTGATTGTTTGCTACTAGCGTATAGAAATACAAAAGATTCCTTGTATTGATTTTTGAATCCTACAACTTTACTAAATTTATTAGTTCTAACAGTTTTTTTGATGGAGTCTGTAGGGTTTCTATGTATAATTTCATCTGTAAATAGTGAGTTTTATTTCTTCCAGTGCAATTTTGACACCTCTTTCCTCCAAAAGACTTATCTGCCTTTTCTTCTGTAGCCCTATGAATGTATGTACATATATATATATATATATATATGCACTTTAACATCTCTCAAAATGAACTGAATTATTTATTTACATCCTTTCTGATTTCCTCAGAAAAGGATGTATGTGCCCAGAGAGTAATGTTGTTTGTATGACTGGTATTTTATCAGTCTATTTCTGGTACAAACCATAGTACCTGATACTTAGTAAGAATCCAGTGCTTTTTAATAAACACTTAAAAATACAGATAAATGAAAAGGAAAAAGTAATCACCCATAATCTTACAACCAGAGAGAACCAGTGTTAACATTTTCTATGTGTATGAAACACATAATATTTCTTTTCTAAGTTGTTTTTTAATTGATCTTGGTGAGAGAGAGAGAGAGAGAGAGATTGATTTGTTGTTCTGCTTATTCATGCATTCATTGGTTACTTCTTTTATGTGCCTTGACCAGGGATCAAACCCACAACCTTGGTGCACCAGGAAAACACTCTAACCAACTGAGCTATTCAGCCAGGACCACAAGATATTTCTTTTTTAAAGGGTAGTAAGCTCTATATTTCATGATTTCTTTTAAAAAATGAATAGCATACTTTTCTCCTCTTGAGAGAAAAGCCATGTTGTCCCTTTTCTTCCACAGGTCTCGGTAGTCTATGTGAATTTCTCGCGCCTCATCCACAATGTGTCGGACCCCAGGAACCGGGGTCCTCATCAGTAGCCTTTATAAAAGAAAAGGCAGCAGGACCCCCAAATAAGACAACTATTAGACTCACGAAGTTAAAAACCTTCTGTGGGGAATAAACTGGTCTATCCTGTCTCGTCGTAATTTTCCCAGGCTTTCTCTACCTAACAGGCTGAGAAATCTTCAAAAACCACAGCTCACCTTCCTCCCTAAAGCCCCCCCAATGACTCTCCATTGTGCCTGGAATAAAATCTGATCACTTGCCTTGCCCTCTGAGATGGGGGAGGTATGGCTCTCTCAGTCTCTGCAGCCGCATTTTTTCTACCCTTCTGCCTGTTCCTTGAATGTGTCCAGCACCTTATCACTTCACGGTTTCTCTTCTTGCTGTTCCCTCTGCCTGAAGTGATCTTTCTGTAGCCCTTCACAGGGCGGCTTCTTTCTCATTATTCGGGTCTCTTGTCACCTGTCCCTTCTTCAGAAGAGGCTGTCCCTGACCACATGCTAACCAGATACTCTTTAAGACACTCTACAGCAGCAGTACTTCTTTTGTCTTTCTTTCCTAGCGCTCTCACTGAAATTATTTCACCATTAAAACTCCAGTGTCTAAAACAATGTTGGTACATAGCAGGTGCTCAGTAGGTGCTGTATAACACATGAATTCTCATTTTACGCAAAATCTTGCTAGAAAAGAATTGGACTGAAGCCCGGTAGGAAGAAATGGCAACGTATGTCACATGCATTGACTAACACGGCATACCATGGCATTTCTTAGCATTTGTAATTCAGAAGCAAAAATGCTACAAGAAATGTCATAGTACTTGGGGGAGGAATAAGGAAGGCAGAAGCAAAGACAAAATTAGAGTACACCATGTAAACACAGGGGTATTAAATACACTAATTTATACACTGCCTAGAACAGTCTCTGGTACACACTAGGACTTCAGTATATGCTTGTTGAGTAAATAAACAAGTGAATGAACATCTATGAGCTAACAGCCTACAAATGGTTAAACCAAAGGAGAAAACAAAATGATTAAACTTTAACTAAGGGGGATATTCTGCTGAGAAGGAAAAAATACAGTTCACTGAGGCAGTCCTGTGTTAAACAGAACTGGCTTTGGTACGAGGACAATGGAAGCAGAGAGACCCCCTACTGTGTCCTGCCACACGGAGAGCATGTCCCTTGGAGGTCACCTCACCTGCTCAGTGAGGGAGCGCCGCACTGCCCTGCCTGGGGTGACCAAATAGGTATCAATTCCAATCCCTCAAATAACTAGCGAGGGCCCAACAATGTTAAGTTTGCATTAGCTTCATGTTTCTTAACACTTTTATTCTGATTAGACAGTATACACCGAGTTAGTAACCAAAGTGAGGCGAATGTTTTCATCAAAATGACTATTTACAGTAATTTAAAAAAAAACAGCCACCTTGGGAATTGATGAGTTTAATTTTCTGTTTTTTCGAACATGTTAAATCAAAATGATGAGGGAAAACAGACACCTTTGTGTTTAATGGAATTAAAATACCTTCCCTGGAAGAGAGCAAGTTAAAACTAATGATATATTTTAAGTACATCTATTTCAACATAAGAAAAGTTTTCAGAGGCAAATGAACGATTTGTACAAACGAGTCATAATAATCATCAAGGCTAATGATCGTTCTCTAATGGCACCAACAGGAATACTATCCAAATAGATGCTTACCAAGCCACCCCCGATGACAGCAATTTTTTTCCTTTGGAAGTCAGATGAATCCATGACTGTCGAAGCGTCTTCCATCACCCGTGTAGCTCCTGTCACAGAGGAGACCTTAGCTCCTACACTCAGGTCTGCCCCAGCCTTTATACTGCGGAAGCCAGCCAGCTAATTCCTCTTAAGCTAAGATGTGGCATTTAACCCCTTGTCAGCCCAAAAAACAATCGACTCTGCTTCAAGAAAAAAAAAAAAGCAAGTGCATTGCATTAACCACATTTTGAAAAATTCAGCGAAGTGGAGGCACTCTTTATCTTAACGCGTAGACACCCAATTTCTGAATCACAGTCTTAGGACTTTCCTTCTCCTTTTTCTAAGGCACGTATTTTGTAACTTTCTTACTTTCATTCTCATTCATAACGAACCATGAACGAAATTCCCCTTGTTGGACATCCCAAAGCATCTTAAACTTCCTTTTGAGAGTGAGATGGCATAATTTCATCAATGAATTATTAAGTATTTCTCTTATTAAGACGTGTCAGGAAGTTCAATGAAAGTGGTCTCACAGATTGTCTTTAACAGAGTCTATCAGGAAAAAATATTTTGCCTACTCTTAGTATTCTCCCAGAAAGATTTTGAATTGTGTAAACTGGTATTTCCTTCCTGCACCCCATCTCCCACTAACATTGGATGCTGGAAACCTTAGACTCTTATTTGTGCATTATCGCTAGGGGAAATGATTAATAATATGCTTCTTGTAAACTCATTCCTGGCTTCATATTATCTCTCCATTTCTTTGTCTTCTTTCATCTTATTTTAAATATATCTTATTATTTTTAAGATGATGTGGTTGGTGTTAAATAAATAAAAGATGACGCTTCTTCACTTCCTAATGAGAATAAGGAGAATTAAGAACGGTTTTTCCCTGATTAAGAGCTTCAGTTACACATCGTTCAATAGTGACCCCTTGTGGATAAGTATGGAGTTGCTAGAAAACTTTCTTGCTAATCAGATATTTTATTTATTCATTCACATGATAAAGCGTTTAAAACAAAAAACGATGAAAAGTCATTCTTACAACCCTGTTCCTTGGCTGCCTGTTCTTTTCTGCCCATAGACAGCCACTATTTGGTGTTGGTTACCCTATTCTACAAACATCTCTGCCCTCCCTCCCTCCCTCCTTCCTTCCTTTCTTTGCATATAGTAGCAATTTTGACACATTTTCCACAACTTTTTCTTCATTTTACAACACATAGAATTATTTTCACTAATTATTTTCAATAATTCTTAGTGTCAATATATAGAAAACAGTTTCATTCACTTTTTTAAATTATGGTCTACAACACAAAAAAGAAAGTACATAAAGCACGACTGTACAGCACAATCACTTAACTATAAAGCAAGCTCCGCTTTGACCATGAGCCAGGCCCAGGAAAAGAACACTGTCAGAACCCCCGACATCTGCACCCGTGTCTTCTGGCAACTGTCACCCCGACTTTACATTTCCTTGCTTTTATTTATAATTTTACTGTCATACCTGCATCTGCAAGACAGTTTTGCCTCCTTTTAAGCTTTACTCTCAATGAATTCATGCTTTTCCTTTTTTTTTCAGTTTGCTTCTTTTTCTCATTACCGTGCTTCTTGAGATCCATCTGTGTTGTTCTTGTAGCTGTCGTTCATTCATTCTCACTTCCACGTGTTGGTATTCCATTCTGTTGATGGACGTTTGGGTGCTTCCAGTTTTTTCAATATTATGAGTAGTACTACCTCCACAGCCAATCACATCTATACACTGTAGTGCCCATGGTGTACGAGGATCTTTAGAATTCATATATGGTTAACACACATATGGTTAACACATGACCTTCCTAATCAGACCAAAGTTGTTCTGAAGGATCGTACTGACTTCCACTGCAGACAGGGGATTTCTACTTCCTGCAGGTCTGGAGAGCTGGCACTGCCCTTCCTATTCATTTTTGCTCTTTGTTAATGAAGTTGAGCACCTTTCCACCTGCTTCTCCCCAACTCGCTTCTTTCTTTCGTACAAGTGCCTCTTGTTTTTTGAGTAGTCTCTCTCAATTGACAAATGACATTGAATATACGTTTTATTCTTTATACATGTGGCCAATATTTTCTTGTAAGACTATAAGTTTTATTTGTATATGTGTTGTCTATTTGCTTTCTTAGCAGTGATTTTCGATGAAAAAATATTCTTAGTTTTAACATATTTGGATTTATCCATTTTGTCCCTTTTTTGACTACTGCTTTTCATATCACGTTTTATAATTTTTTATAATCATGAAATCATAGGGCTGTTCTTCTGCATTGTCTTCTAAAAGATGTATCATGTACTTTTTATTTTTAGGTCTATAATTGACATGGAGTTAATTTTTACACGTAAGAGCCCAAATTTTATTTTCTCTTCCAAGTGAATACCCAATTTTCCCCAGTGCTCCTGAATAAAAAGACTTTTTTCCCCCCATGACTGCCTTTGTCTCACACGTGTGTGGGTCTGGTTCTAGGCTTCTGTTCTATTTCATCTGTCCAACACTCGCTTGCTCCAGTGCCAATTCCACAGGCAAATTACTGTGTCTTTAAAATGAGCCTTGACAGCTTAAGCAATTCTGCCTGCTTTGTGCTTCTTCGTAATTTTCTTGACCCTTGTTTTAATGCTTTGCATTCTCATCTCAGTTTTAGAATTGCTTTGTTAATTCCACCAAGAAAAAATAAAAACAAAAAGGCTCTCTTGAGATTTTTTTAGTGGGATTGCTTTGAAGTTATGAACATTTCTGGAAAGAATAACATATGTGGAATGTTGAGTTTTTCAATCTTTAAAAATTTTTCTCTCTCCTTTGGTTTGGATTTTCTCCAAGTTCTCTCGAAGTTTTATATATGCCCCTTTTAGATTTATTTCTAGTTTAGTAATATTTTTATTTTATTGTAAATTATACCTTAAATTTAATTTTCTGCTGTTGATAGTATGTAGAAATACAATGTATTTTTGTTTGTTGAGTTTATATCCAGTAACACTGCAGAACTCTCTTACTAATTCTAATAATCTTTAGATTCTTTTACTTTTTTTATTATAATGATAACAACAGGTTTTTTTCTTTCTTTCCTATTGATTAAATGATTGCCTTAGTGTGCTGGCTAGTAATTTCTACAGTACAATGTAGAAGAGAAATGTATTCAAGTTCCAAATAGATAGAATTCCTAGATATCCAATTGGTATTGATTTCTAGAAAAATTTCACCGTAGTCAGAGAATACACTGTATGTGTAAAAAAATCTATGGTGTGATTGGTACTTATTTCCTCAGAGTTTCTCTCAATATAGACCAAACCACATTTAAACTTGCTATGTTACTAGCAAAATAAAGCTTTTATTATTATGAAGCAATCTCTTTATCTCAAGGAGCAATTTTGGCCTTGAAGTTTAACTGTCTGATATCAATATTACCTTTCTATATTTAGTTAGCATTTACATATTGTATCTTTTTTCAACCATTTGATTTCAACTGTCCTGTATGCTTCAATTTTAAATGTGGCCTTTTTAGAGACTCAGTTGAGCCCTGGCTGGTGTAGCTCAGTAGATTGAGCACGAGCCTGTGAACCAAACAATTGCGGTTTGATTCCCAGTCAGGGCACATGCCTGGGTTGCAGGCCAGTTCCCAGCAGGGGACACATGAGAGGCAACCACACTCCTTCCTTTAAGAAGGAGAGATGTTTCTCTCCTTCTCTCCTTCCCTTCCCCTCTAAAGATAAATAAATAAGATCTTAGAAAAAAAGGTTCAGTTGAAGAGTTTAAAAATGCAAGAGGAGCATCCTTTACAGTGTTACAGGAGGCTCTTGAGTATTTCCACTTCTTTTTACTTGTTCATAAATTCAACAAATCAGCATTAATGGCAGAGACTAATGCACACAATATTTGCTCTGTTGTTTTCATCATTCTTATTCTTTTGACATTAACAGAATATTGCCTCACCCTGTTCAATGAACTCAGCTTGCTCAATAAATGTTTATTCATTTCACTGGGCACTTTGCTCACTGCCCGAATATTCTCCTCCCATCTTTTCTCTCAGTGTTTAGGTCTCCAGTCAAATACACCATTGTTGGGAACCGCCCTGCCTGGTTTCGGGAGCTGTAACACCCACACCGCCATGGCTAAGGCTGAGTGAGCGACCTTCAGACCGTAAGCCACTAAGGAGACAAAGCTTATCTCCCTGGCAGGAGCGCCGCTTCTGCTACATTGACTTCATCCATAACTGGCCCCCAATGCTTGATTGGTTAGCCAATGATAGATGAGATTCCTCAAGGGAGGGACGACCTAAGTCAGGCACGACCATATGGAGGCCCCAGGGAAGGACTTGGGGGGCTATGGAGAAAGGGGGTGGTGGACCCTTGCACCTCGGCTTTGATGAAGCCTGAGTCCTCAGTCTGTCTGCAAGAATTCTCTGAGAATTCCTCGGCTATCTGCCTCCTCTGCCTGGCTTAAGCCTGAAAACAATAACTGAGGGTGGTGCAGCCCAGTGCTAGCAGTGGCAGGCTCCCTGGGTGATCAGGCCTGAGAAAGGATATGTAAAATCCTGTGAAGCCTGCTTTGCTAGGAATGCTCTTAGTTAAATGATAAAGGCTCAGGCAGAAAATGAGTTTGTTTTCCCCAAGTTCTGTAGCCTTTTACCTGATAGAACCCGACTTAGAAAAAGCCCTAATAGTTCTTTGCTATCTACTGTTTACTGCCTGACAATGATTAATAAGTTGCACCTGAACTCCTATGCAAAAAAACAAAACAAAACAATAAAAGCCTGTCTAGGCAAGGGTCTGGGCGCTCCCCCCTTGAGGGAGTAGCCATGCCGTCCCTTTTCCTCCACAGGACTCGGTACTCCGTGTGAGTTTGTCTCATGTCTCAGCCATGACGCTGTGGGCACTGCAAGCCAGAGCATGAGTCACACCGTCCTTATTTTGATCATTCTATTAAAAAGACATACTTATCCCATTATTCTCTAAATATGGTCCTGTTTATTTTTTACTGCATTTGCCATGATATGAAATTTACTCTTATAAAACCTGGTTTATTTATATACTTATTTGATGACCAAAGAAGTATTAGTGGAAATGAAGGGGAGAAAAGTAGATGGACTCAAGGTATGATTTTGAGGCAGAATGGCCAGGATTTGCTGGGAAATTGGGTGTAGTATATGCACATGTTGGGGAACAGGGGCAGGATTCAAGAAACAAAAGCCCCCATGTTTCTGCCTTGAGTAACTGATGGTACCATATGCTGCCTATTAAATAATGGTATGGGGGTGGTAACTGAGTCTTATCCTTTGGGCATATTATGTTTGAGATGTGAGTATTGAGATAGAGAATTAAAATATAAATGTTAAGTATCCAGTTGGATATTTGAATCTGAAACACAGAGGAGAAGTCAGGGCTAGAAAAGTAAGTCTGGACTCATCAGTACATCGGCATAAAATTTTTGCCAAAAACTATGAATGAGTAACTCACCCACGGAGAGAAAATTGACCTAGAAAATGGATAGAGGATGAGAAAGAGAATAGTGTGTGTATTTTAAGATTATTTACGTGAAATTTTACAAATACACAAAACAACCGTATATACTTTATAAGAATACACGTGAATAAAAATGATACAAAATAAACATACTATAATAGTTTCCTGGGGGTCTCAAAGGAGAACACGTGTAGGGGATGAATAGAAAAAGAAGTAAATATTTAAATAAAACAAGAATGGATCTTTTAACGTGGCATAAAGTTAGGATTCTGGTTAACTCAAACCTGAGGTTCACTAAGAAGCTTGTGGGGGTTTTTTTAATTGAAAAATAGTTACTTCTTTTTTTTAAAGATTTTATTTATTTATCTTTTAGAAGGAAAGGGAAGGAGAGAGGGAAATACAATGTATGGTTGCCTCTTTTGCGTCCCCTGCTGGGAACTGGCCTACAACTCGGGCATGTGCCCTGGCTGGGAATGGAACCCCGATACTCTGGTTCGCAGGCCCGCGCTCAATCCACTGAGTTACACCAGCCAGGGCTAAAACACTTCTTTTTAGTTTAAAGAAGAATAAGAAAAGCCGGTCTAGAATTGAGCCCTGGGCACTTCCTCATTCACAAGTGAGGATCTGGAAGATTACCAAGGAATAGCCAATAAAAAGTGGGAGAGAGAGCTCAGATTGCAAAGATCAAGAAGATTTTTGCCAAAGGAAAGAAGTGTCTGTTGCATCCGTGTAGCCATAAATGTAGAGAACTGTCTGTTGGATTTGCATCTGGGAGGTCACTGGTGAATCTGATGAGCAGTACCAGTGGACTCATGTGACAGATTGCAGCAAGTTCAAGGAGTGAGGTGGAGGTGGTGACCTAATATGTCACAGAAATGCAGAAGTAGTTGAAATGGTACCCAAAGTCATGGCTGTTGTTTGTTTGGTTGGTTGGTTTTGTTTTAAACATGGGAGATAATACAGCAAAGCTATGGAATGACTTCAGGCAATGGTCCAATAAAGAGAAGTAAACTGATAATGAAGGGAAAAGGGTGGACAATTACAGGGACCATGACCTTGAGAAAATATGGAATATGGCATATTACTAGAAAATTTGATTTGTTTATTCTCTTCTGGGGGAATGGAGAGTTGGTCAGCTTTTTTGTTGCTGTTAATTTTGGTGTTTTTAAAAGTTTTTGTACATTGTATGTGTTTCTAAGAGTCAAAAAGTTCTGTAAAACATTCAGCATAAACAGTAATTGCTCCCTCAACCTCTCTGCCATTTGTCCCTGAGCAGAACCCTCATTTCTAACTGCAGGGTGTACGTGTCCAAAATGTCCAATTAGCATGCCAATATGAGTACTTCTTGTTTTATTTTAGTTTGTGGCTTTAAGTCATGACTTCTCACTACTGACACTGAGGATTCATGTCTTTTTATCTCTCCATTCTTTTAATATAATTATATCATAATTTCAGTTAGAACTAAATTTCATATTTGATTTAGCACAACTATGGCCAAATTTAATGATGCTTTTTCTCTTTCTTGCAATATACAACTTTTTTTTTAAAAAAAAGCTTATATTTATTTCTAGATAAAGGGAAAGGAAGAGGGAAAGAGAAGGAGAGAAACATCAATGTGTGGTTGTCTCTCACATGCCCCCCACTGGGGACCTGGCCCGCACCTCAGACATGTACCCTGACTGGGACTCAAACTGGCAACCTTTTGGTTCACAGGCCACACCAGCCAGGGCCAAAATACAACTATTTTTATTTCTCAATTTAATAATTGCCCTTTTTATTACTGAATTATCTAAACACCATAAATTCAGTCCCAACCTCTCCCCCAATTATCTAAATATCTTATTAATATAATTTCCTCTAAGAAATCCCTTAGTAGTCTCTCAGACCTGGAGGTATTCTAAATTAGACTCTTCAAAGTCTAATAATGAGAATATTAGAATTTAGAATAATGAGAATATTTTGACTGATAAGAATTGAAACTTACTGCCAATTTTGTCAACAAGGGGTTGAGATTTAGAATAAAGAGAAAATCATTGCATTTTTCACTGGCCCTCATGGCAGGACATCAATGTGGACAGAAAGCAAATTGAAAGGGACACATGGACACACCACTCAAAAATCAACAGGAAGAAAGCAGGCCAATACTGTTGTCAGGCAAAGTTCAAATTAGAAACCCCCACAAACCTCTAAGCAAAATAAAAACGTTATTTTCCATAGCGAAATGTCGCATTTCAAAATGAAGATGGCCGGCATCAACCATTGATTTAAAAGCATTACATTACCTATTCATTGTGAAGTAATGATTATTAAAAAAATGATGAATGAAGAACAATTTAGGTGATACAATGTGACACTTCATGAAATGGACTGCCTTCTTTTGGAGAACTGCCAAATAAGGGGAGAAGGCAAGAAACTTTTAGAAGATAAAGAATAAAAAACAAGGAGGAGAGAAATAGAAACATCTGATTGGCTGGGGCCATGTAATCATCTTTATTTGGTGTGAGACGCCCAGAATTGGTTTGGAGTTTGGACACTGGCCAACTGAATATACTGCATTTCTGGTCAAGTCCACAAAGACACAAGTCTACAAAGACACAAAAGTCACCCGAGTTTCTGTGCTGACATGACACTCTGGCCAGGAGTGGTTTCATATTGGGTTTAGAAATTTATTTTAACAGTAATTATTTCTTTATTAAGACACATTACATTTTCCTTATTAAGTAATGAAAATAGTGAACAAAGCCAGTATTTGCCAAATTTCAATCGTTTGTACAGCCCATAACCACATACTGATAATATTGTTTCAAACGACTACACATTTCATTTAAATAAAATTGGAACTATATATTGCTTTTGCAGATGGGAAATCATTGTAATTGATAAAGGGGAAGAAAATGCCACTTCATTATTAGTAATTTGTTATTTCTTTTATTTTTATTTTTTAAGGATTTTATTTATTTGTCTTTAGAGGGCAAGGGAAGGAGAGAAGGAGAGAAACATCAATGTGTGATTGCCTCTCATGTGTTCCCTGCTGGGAACTGGCCTGCAACCCAGGCATGTGCCCTGACCAGGAATCAAACTGCGATCCTTCGGTTTGCAGGCCCGTGCTCAATCCACTGAGCTACACCAGCCAGGGCTATTTCTTTTATTTTTAAAGAGTATTAAGGAAATGCCTCAAAATTTTAGCCTTTCCTAGGAAATGATAGCAATTGTTAGTGAATGTCTGTTTCTGAAGTTTTCTGTCAAACCAGTGAAAACACGAGCAACATTATCTTCACATTAAACTTTAGTGTTAACATTGTTTGCTTTTATTGTGGAACTAATAAATGTAAATAATGGGAGAGATGGTTCATTGTTTTCTTAAACCGTTGCATTATCTTTCAATTCTTAATTGTTTCTCTCTTATTCTGAACCTTTAACTTCTAAATAATCCTTGGTTTCACTTTTTCATCAAACTTTTTAGTGATTTCTGAATCATCAGTTGACAAAGGGAGGAAATAATGAAATGTAAAGCATTCAGGTGGGTTTTATGGAGCCAAAAGAGATAAAATTGTTGGTTTTGATGCAATTTTATATCAGTTCCTGCATTTTACCACCTATTACATTCAAACAATAGACTTTCAATGCAAAAACTTAGAAACCCTACGTGCAAATAGTAAATTCCCAAATTGCCTGTAACAACTAACATCCACACTACATTTTAACAGAGTTCTGACAGCACACATTCAGCACAGAATGGAAATTAAAGAGACTTCAAAGTGACAAGTTAAAAGAAATGAGTCATTATCTTAAGTGTTGGCATCATGGATAATTAATATTTCATTCTCTATACTTTGCTGGGCTTCCCCCAAATTTCTACATGGAATCTGTAATCTGGAAGAAATTTTAAAAAAATCCGATACAAAGAACAGCTAATGAGAGATTACATGATAACTAAATGAATCCATCAATAGTTCTTTCCATGATGTTCCACCAACTAAACACTAACAGAAGGTCCGTTAGCTAATACTCTCGCTCTCCAGCAGCCACACACATCAATCTGATTGAAAGAGCACCCTGAACTTCCTTTCCCATAATTCCCTTCTAACTAGTTTCCCGTGAATCTGAGGGCTTCAAAGATCCGCTCTACGAGGAACTCTTTACTGGCCATTCACGGTTGGTCCCGTCCCCCGCGATCAGTTTCCGGATGTTGATTGGATAAGAGCGGAGCCCGGTGGGCTGGACGGGCTCTGACAGCCAGCGAGGAGGCGTGGCATCCGCAGCTCAGAAATTTCACCCAGGATTCTGCCCAACCATGTACCTCGCACTCCGTCTCCTCGTGCGGTCGCGTCGCCTCGTGCGAGTTCCACCCTCAGCCTCGGCCTTGGCTCCAAGCCCGGGTGGCGCGGCCGCCTTCCCATTCCGGCCCCCGAACGCCGCTGGAATGGTGAGCGCGGGCTCCGGTCCTCCCGCGTCCCCGCGGTGACCTTCAGCCCTACAGCTCGCGGGCAGGACGCCCGCGGGCCGGGGGGGAAGGATTACCCGGGGGTCCTACACTTCGCTGTGCTCCCGCGCGGCATGGCGGCCTTCTCTGCCTGGGGCACCGCCTCCGGAGAGGGGTTGGAGTCTCCACCCCAGGGTGAGCGCTTGGACATGGGTTGCAGCCGGCGGCGATTGTCCCGCTGCTGGGACTCTCCACGAGCGGGCTGGGCCTCTGCGTTTTGGGGTAGCCCTCCTCGGCCGCTGCGGGTGCGGGAGCCCCCAGCTCTTGGGACAGATCAGGATGGGAGAGAGTGTGGGGAGAGGGAAAGCTCCCGTCCCTGTCCCTCGATAGGGCCTGGCTGGCCAGACACTGACCGAGTGCTAATGTGGTCGCTTCTGAACTCTGGCTTCTAGAATCGCCACGCTACCGGCACTGCTTTTGGGTTCAGCTCGTCTTGATGATGATACCAAAAGATAGTCTGATTTATTGATGCTATTTACTTATTGAGTGATTTGATGATGCAGGTAGTTATTCTTCCTTGTACCAGTTTCCCTTTCTTAGTTATATTCATTCACTCTCATGTTACAGTGGGTTTGAAGTGCTATCCAGGACAGAGAGTTTTTTCGGAATATAACGTAGCTAACAGAGGTAAATGAGCCTTGTAGTCTGAAAAATCAGAGTCAAATCCCAATGCTGTCTTTTAGTGGCGGTGTATTTTTGTCCAAATTACTTAATCTATCCAAGCTTACATTTTCACATTTATAAAATAAACATAATAATACAATTGTGTGCTTACTATGACAAATTGAGAGACAATTTACATAAAGCAAAAGCAATATGTGTTTAACTAGTGATTGGTATTGTTTTTATTATTTTTTCTTCAATATAAGTTTAGCAGTATAGTTGAGGATATCTTGATTGGTGGATGAAGGCTTATGTGGAAGCTATGAATTTGTGAATTTTGTGAATTAGAAGCTAAACTGAATACTCTTAAAAGGTATGAATAACTTTGCATTCAGTATTGCATTACTTACATAACTATAATACCACAGAAAGCAAGTATTAGAACTGTCCACAAATGAGTCGCATTCTTCTAAATCCTAAAAGAAAATGTAAAAGAAACTATAATATATGAAGTTAACTTTAAACCAAAGACTAGTGTAGATACAGACATCCAAGTCACAGAGGAGCTCAGTTAATTATCTAAGGTTAGAGGAAATGCGAATAAATTTTAGAATAGAACTAATAATTTATTCATACAATACTAGTTCAGTTCTTCACTTACTCTCAGTAATTAAGAATTTACTCTCATGGGTAATACACTTAGATGGCTTATTGTTTCTGCTTGACTTTCTGAAATATAAGGAATGAGGTCCGTCCAAAAAGCATCCAGCCACATACTATGAAAAATAGAGACATTTACTGAAGAAGATAGAGGTTACAAGAAACAGTGTACACAGGACAATGATGCCTCAGTCCCCTTTAAAGTAGGCACCTTGGGACCTCACATAGTTTTCCCAATCACCATCAGCTGCCCCGTCATATTTTCCTGAATCTCATGATTGTCTGAAATCTCTTCCTTTTCAAAGTGATTGTAGTTTTGGGAAAAGCCAAAGGTCACAGTGTGCCAAATCTGGGCTGTAGGGGGGTGCTGTCACTTGAATGTATATTCTCCTGGTTTGGGATGAAATGCTCTGAAAAATATCCATTAAATTCATCTGGTGTAGTGTGTCACTTGAGGTCGCTGTTTTCTTGTTGATTTCCTGTCTAGAAGATCTGTCCATTGATGTCAGTGGGTGTTAAGATCCCATATTTTGATTGTATTACTGTCAGCCTCTCCCTTTATGTCCATTGAGATTTGCTTTACATATGTAGGTGCTCCTATGTTGGGTGCATAATTGTTTACAGGGTTTATATCCTCTTTTCAGATTGATTGCTTTATTGTTATGCACTGTCCTTATTATATAGCCTTTGATTCCTTTATTGTTATGCAATGTCTCTTATTAGATAGCCTTTGTTTTAAAGTCTGTTTTCTTTGATATAGGTATTGCTACCCCAGCTTTTTTTTTCCATTTTGTTTGCATGAAAAATCTTTTTTCCATTCTTTACTTTTAGTCTGTGTGTATCTTTCATTCTGAGATGGGGCTCTTGAAGACAGCATACAGGTGGGTCTCGTTTTCTTATCCATTCAACTACCTTTTGTCTTTTGATGGGAACACTTAATGCATTTACTTTTAAAGTGATTATTGATAGGTATGTATTTATATGGCCATTTTATTTTTTATAATCATGTTCCTCTTTTTTCTTCATGTCAAAGAAGTCTGTTTAATATTTCTTGTAGTACTGATTTAGCTTTAGCTTTTTTTTTTTTTTTGGTCTGGGAAATTTTTTGTTTCTCCTTCAATTTTAAGTGATAGCTCTGCTGTCTACAATAGTCTTGGTTGCAAGTCCTTGCTTTTCATCACTTTGAATATTTCATTCCAGTCCCTTCTGGCCTCAAATGTTTCTGTTGAGAAATCAGCTCACAGTCTTATGGGAGCTCTCTTGTAGGTAATTGTCTTTTTCTTGCTGCTTTTAAGATTGTCTCTTTGCCTTTAACCATTGCCACGTTAAGTATGTGTCTTGGTGTGGGCCTCTTTGGATTCTTCTTGTTTGGGACTCTGTGCTTCCTGGACTTATTGGGTCTTTTCCTTTACCACATTAGGGAACTCTTCAGCCATTTCTTAAAATATATTCTCTATACCTTTCTGTCTCTCTTCTTCTGGTGCCCCTATGATGCAGATGTCATTATGCTTTATGCTGTTCCAGAGGTCCCTTAAACTGTTCTCGTTCTTTTTTTTTTCCTTGCCCTGATTGGATTTCTGCTACCTTTTCTTTCAAATTGCTGATTCAATCCTCTGCTTCACTTAATCTCCTTTTGATTCCTTTTACTGTATTCTTTATTTCATATGGTGTGTTCTTCATTTTTCACTGTTTTTTTTTAAATGTTTTCTGTGGCCTCTTTTATGCTTACCGAAGTCTTTAAGTTCTCACTGAGTTTGTCCATTCTTGCCCTAAGTTTCTTCAGAATCTTTATAACCATTGTTCTGAACACTGTACCTGGTAGATTGTGTGCCTCTATTTCGTTTAGTTCTTTTCCTGGGGATTTCTTTTGTTCTTTCATTTGGGGCATGTTTCCTTGGTACCTCATTTTGGTTTCATCTTTATATTTGTTTCTGTATATTGGTTACATCTCTGTGCCTGCTGGGCTCGGTAGGATGACCTTATGTGTCAGGTGTCCTTATGTACTAGCCAATTACTTGGCTGGGGATTTAAAAATCTTTTTAATTCTTCAACTATGCTTATTTCGTAATTCATGCTAGGTGACCATGAATCAAAGCTCTAAGTATCTCTGAAATTTCCTTAACATAAAGTATCATGTGTAAACTCCAAATTTCTAGTGGTTTACAATAAACTTTTTTAGTGTCAAAATATTTTTTGAGCAGCTGTTAATTTTTCTTATTCGTGTAAATTGGTGTACTTGGTAGAATCCTAGTTTCTCCATAAAAGGGACTTTGGGTCATGGGTTCTTATTCTGGATGGTCGATTGGCTTCAAGATATAAACTCCCTAAAATCATATGTAAGATTTTATATATATGTATTTATTTTAGTTTTTCTAGAGAGAGGATCTGTTGCTTTCCTCATATTCCCAAAGGGTTCTGTCACCCCAAAAAGCTTAAGAACTGACCTCGTCCAACTCCCTTCACACGTTTACTTTCGTTTATGGAGGAGAAAAGCTGACCGGCTGAAGGTGACCATGGAGTCTGGTTTATCTGGCTTGCACTACGCTATCTCTCATGCGTGGTGTTTGTAGACCACAGTTCAGCTCTGTTTAAGTATGCCATATTCTCACATTTTAAAGTATCATTCTTAGACCATTTTCTAAAGTTCCTAGCAAGGTAAGCATTACGGTAAGTACATTGAGCTGGCCAGAGCTTAACCAATAATAGGCATACTCCTGAATTGGAAAAGATTATTTTTACTTCAAAACCTGTCTTTGTGTTTACATTGTGTAGTGTGTGACTTCTGTAATCTGTCTTAATATCTATATTAATACGTTTGTGTGACAGTCATTCCTCAAGGAGCTGGAAGAGGAGAGTGGAATGAGAGCGAAAATGGAATATTTTATCTTTGTGGTACTTTCTAAAGTTTCTTGTCCCTTACAGTTGGTGTGCTTTTGATACTCGATTTCTTTTCAAGTCGTAACAGTGTCTTGTCTCTCTCTTCAGGCCAGCCAGAATTCCTTTCGGATAGAATATGATACTTTCGGTGAACTCAAGGTCCCAAGTGACAAGTACTATGGTGCCCAGACTGTGAGATCCACAATGAACTTTAAGATTGGGGGTGTGACAGAACGCATGCCTGTAAGTGGTTTCTTTTGGATGAACTGGGATTCGTTCTAATGAGCCATTTTATTTGGTAAATAAAGTCTTACAGAGCTAAAATGTAGTTACTAGAGATTTTTGTGAGTAGTACGATGTTTTCTTAATTAAAATGTCAGAGACCTTTTAAAATACTATTATTCTGAGCTGTGACTTTGAATGTTTCGAATTTGTATTTGATAGAACTAAGTGATTTGTCTTTTTACTTTTGCTGGGATTTTTCAGATTTTTACTAGGATTTAACCGTTGGTAGGCATTTTTCATTTCAATACTTAAATTTTATTATTTATTTTACCAATTAACACCGAGTTTCGGAAAACTGATTTAAAAGAGAGTTTTCTTTAGTATTATACTTTCTATCTACCTTGGTGTCAGTTTCCAGAAAAATATACATAAATACCTAATAATATTATTCTTTCCCGTGTCTGGCACATAGTGGATGATATGTATGTATTTGTTCAACACCACATGAATGGCTTAATGGTTAGAGCACTTTCTGTCATATTTCATTAAAGCGGAGGTGACGTCAGTTAGAAGATGCATTGGTGTGTACCACTAAGAGAGAAAAGGGCTGCCAATTAAAGTTGTGGCATGTCGTCAGTTGTAAGATGCATCTTGATTTCGCAGATGTTCAAGTGGGAAAGGAATTGACCAAGTATATTACCTGTCCCTCTGCAGCCCACCTGGAGTGTGAAAGACAGTCACCGTAGGACTGCAGGATAGCCGCGTAGCCTAGAAGTAGCCAGGGTGCATCTGGGCAAGTGAGGTGTAACAGTTATCTTCTAACTCTGCTTTTTACTTTACAATAATTTTAGCTTATTCCTAAGCCTTTGAGACTGAATCTTGACAGGTTCATTCAATTATACAATGGGCAGCCGAATCTTCTTGGAAGAAAATCTTTGTTATTGTTGCCTGCCGCCGGCTTGGTGAGGTGGACACACACAGGGTCAGATGACATGGCTGGGTGACAAAGGGCAGCAGCTGATCCTGAAAAATTCTCAGATAGTTCAGCTCTTGGGATCAGAGAGGTCAGTGTTACAGGCAACTCCTGGGTTAATGACGTCAGTCCTAACCCATATGACAGGAGTGAGCACGGCTCACTCATGGTTCCATGTTCCCGCTGCCACCAGCAAGGGGCATGGTTCTGGGCGCTTCGCAGGATTGCTGCGGCCGCTGCTGCAGACACAGGGCAGCTGTTTGGGTTACACAGCTAAGACAGATGGGCCCAGGGATACCAGTTTTGTCACAGTTGCCTTCGTCTGCATTAAGTTCCTGAGCTTTATTAAATATGAAGCAGACTGTCCATTGAGCTGAACAGTATGATGAAACCCAACCCATTGTACCTGAAGTCCAAAGGAAAACAACATTCAAAGTGATTGTGAATTTCTAATGTGAATAAATTAAGAAGAACCAGAGCTGCCTTTTCTCTCCAGTGATACATTTTACATTTTATTTTGAGAGTGGTCAGTAAAGCCCTCCGCTGTGACCTTTTTCCTTTGTACGAGTCCACACATGCGTGGGTCAGTCCCTCCAGGCAGATGGCCAGATGTGACTGGTGCCTCCTTATGACCTACCCACTTGCTGTCGAAACTGAAGTTCCCGTTTGTGTCCATCTTCACAGTCTTAAGTTTCTAATTCTGGGTGCCATTCCTGTCCGTGTAGTTTGGATAAAACACTTGCAATGTTTTACTTCATTTTCTTAAAATTCAGAATGAAAATCTTCTGTTTTTTATTTCCTTTTCAGCTTGCCCCTGGGCTTAATCTTCTTTGGCCCAGGTTTAACATGTCTTATTCTTTATTGTTTTTTTGTTTTGTTTTGTTTTTCCACTCTCAGTTCCCTGTAAGGATTGTAGCATCTCCTTTATGAATTTATCGCCCTCTTCCTCAGCCTTCCTGTCTCCCTTCTGCTCTTCTCCCACCCAAGCCTGGTAGGGGGTGTATACCACAGTCTGTATTACTAATTTTGACAAGAGCACACCATTTTTTTATCTTTTGAAAACGAAGTATTGTTTCATTGCAACTTCGTCAAAAGTTACTCAGCTTATCCTTTTAAATTTGGTAAGGTGATTTGCAGGAGAAAGTGAGAAGATCTGTAAACTAAAAGGCTTTGTCAATATTTTTTCCCATTCAGTAGTTTGCCTTTTTATTTTGTTGATGGAGAAGGACAGGAAAAATTACAATGTAGATTGGGATCTAGTGGGAGAAAATCATGGTGATTGCTGGTAATATGATTGAGCACATGTCTGAAATAAGCACGTGTACATTATATTGTGAAAATAGAATAAATAGCACATTGTGTGTGAATATGTGTGTGTATATGAGACACACACGTACCTATGTGGAGGGTCAGTGCACTTGCTTTTGTTTGGTTCCCTGAACAAAGAGACTCATGGTGATTCTTGGCTAATTATATACCTATCTATATACCCAAAACATGTTAGGGTCACAGTGTTACTTAAATTATTTTACGTACAACTTTTGCATCTGCTTAATACAGTAATCTTAACTTTTCATACTTACCTAAAATTGCAAATCTGAGATATTTTTCTGATTGATTCTAGATCCCAGTTATCAAAGCTTTTGGCATTTTGAAGCGAGCAGCTGCGGAAGTAAACCAGGATTATGGTCTGGACCCGAAGATTGCTAGTGCAATCATGAAGGCCGCAGACGAGGTAGGAGCGACCAGTGGGCTTATTCTTAGTGGCAGCAGTCTTGTGTCGTCCGCTGGGTGAGAGCAGGCTCCCACAGGAGAAAGCGGGCACTGTGAATTTTGGAGTTAATGAAGTTCAAGGTAGGGTGAGGGGAACCCCGTCCCGTGGAGTTCACGGTCACAGATGAAATAAGTGCTCCTGGACACAATTTCTTTGTTCTGGTGAGAAAGGGGGTGGCGATTCCCCGTGATGGAGAATGCCCCAAACCCTCCTCCAAAACAGCTTTTATTGGGATTGTTACACGTAGGGGTATACAGCGAGCACATGTGGTTCATCCATCAATGTCAGAAGGCCATAGTCATACAAAAACAGGTATCATCTATAGATAACAATGGAAGGAACACAGAGATCCGCCTCAGGTCAGGGTCTGTTAGACATGCTGACGCCAGAGTGTCTTTAAGTCGTGTTTCATGAGTTACGGAGTTTACTCCTTATGCCTTGAACTCAAACATTTGGTTTATATCAACAGTGCCATACAAAGCAAAACAAGCTTCCGAGGGTACAATGTATACTTCAGGCCCAGTTCCCCACAGGAACCCTCGGTGTTAGCAGGAGTTAGCATCGGGTCGTGGCTGCCACCTGCATTCCCGGCTGCGGTCGAGACTTACAGGCCTCTTTCAAGGCCTTGCTTGTGCGGGGCTGCAGTCTCCAATACCACACAGAATGGTCCCTAACAGTAGGGTGGCAGCGTTATTGTCGAATGAGGTTATCAGTTTGGGGCTTCAAATATTGTGGCAAAATTTGTGGGTGGCTATCTACCCTTTTATTGATCTCTTGACCTTTCCTTTACTTTACATAGTTTAAGGAAAACTCTGTGTTGAAACACTCTTTAAATTTATATAAATATAAATGATTCATTTAAAGACTAGTTGGTTATTTGATAATATGTATGGGGAAAGTTATTTCATTCTCTAATATCATAATCTGAAGGCAGCAATCAAACATAACAGTTTAAAAACTCTATACATGGTGTTGTTCATTGCAGTGTCATTTATAATAACAACAGATTAGAAAGTATCCATCCATAACAGCTACATATGTAAGTTACATTGTGATGCCATAGAAAATTAGTTTTCTGAAGACTGTCATGGAACAAAGCTTACCATATAAGAAGTAGTGGAGGAAAGGTAGCAAAATATGTGTATTTTATGATCCTAATTTCGTTGAGAAAAAATGAACAGAAAACCTTTTTTTAAAAAAAAAACATTTTATTTATTTATTTATCTTTGGAGGGGAAGGGAAGGAGAGGGGGAGAGAAATACAGTGCATGGTTGCCTCTCTTGCATCCCCTCTTGGGAACTGGCCTACAACCCAGGTATGTGCCCTGACTGGGAATCGAACCACAATCCTTTGGTTCTCAGGCCCAAATCCACTGAGCTACACCAGCCAGGGCAAAAACATGCTTTTTTTATATGTGTATGTACATTCCCACTGTGTGGAGTGGAAACTAAAAAGAGATGCCAAAGTGCTGGTTGCCATTGTTTCTGAGGACTGGCGATGTGATGCCTAGTGGACTTTTTTAGTTCTCCAAATTTTCTACGCTGATCACCTAATATTTCCACATAACTAGGAAAAAAGTTTTAAAGTGAACCGATTGTTAAAGGTTGTATATTTCCAAATTGCATGCTGATTTTTTAAGCTAAAATTATTCCAGAAGATGGTTAAGCATCCTCTTAGAAAGCTTACAGTCCTGTAAGCTAGCACAGCAGTTGAGAGTATAAAAATATGACAAAAATAGGAAGAAATTTGGACTGTGTGTCTGCACTTGGCAATTGCTACTCACTGGGCATCTGCGCCATGAAGTAGCTGCTAATGTATTCATTTTCGTGTCACCAGTTCATTCTCATACTGACTCCAACTGTCACATCTGTTGGATATTCCTGCTGAGCACCAACAGTGAAATGTAGCTAAAGACTTAACAATTTGGCAGCCCTGACACATGGCCCTATCTGCATACTAGCAGGGGAGGCAGTTGGAGAAACAGGCTTTGATTCAGTTTAGTTGACTCACAGCAGTTCCTCACTCACTTTTCAAAGTGGCCGTGGTTGGAACAGGGGGTGCTGCGGAAGTGTAGGCTTGCTGGACAACCACAAACTGGGGCACCATCAGTGAAGCACATCTTTAAAACAGTGTGATAAACGGTACCTACTTAATCATGGGTGACTAAAATAGCCAAACAAATGTGGCCTTTCTTATTTTCAGAACATCCCGTGTCTAACCCTCTGTTCTGCAGGTAGCTGAAGGTAAATTGAATGACCACTTTCCTCTTGTGGTGTGGCAGACTGGGTCAGGAACCCAGACAAACATGAATGTAAATGAAGTCATTAGCAACAGAGCTATCGAAATGCTGGGAGGCGAACTCGGCAGCAAGAAACCTGTGCACCCCAACGACCATGTTAATAAAAGCCAGGTCAGCGTTTTCATCTCTTCTCTCCCTCGTTGGACGTTGTAAAGAATATCCGAGGTCTGTCTTATCAGGCAGGTGTTGGCTTTTTGGCAAGGAGATTCATTCTGCTTGTTTTTTTTTTTTTTTAAGTGAAAAGGACTTCTTAGATGTTCTTACTTCTTTCAGGAATCTTGGGTCTAATGTCTTAAACTTCGAAAAATCACTTTTAGGGAAAAATGACTTTTAGGATGCCTGAATTTAGTATATATGTATATTTTTATTGTTTTGGGTTTTTTTAAACTATTTTGAAATATCTTAATTTTATAAAAAATTGCAAAGATACTTCAAAGAGTTTCTGTATACCCTCCACCCAACTTCCCTTCATGTTAAACGTTTACTATAAACCCGGTACATTTACCACTCTGGAAAATGAACATTGGTCCAGTGCTCTTAACCAAACCGACCGTGTTAGGATTTCTCTAGTTTTCTGCTGATGTCCTTTTTGTCTTCAGGATCCAGTCCAGACTACACGTTGCATTTAGTCCTCATATCCCTGTGGTCTCCTCCACTATGACAATGTCTCTTCTGTCACTTTTGAAAGTAGTGGTCAGGTGTTTTGTCCCTCGGTTTGCCTTTGGCGTCTTCCCGTGATCAGACCGGACTGGGTTTTGCACTGCGAGTTAAAAGAAACCAGGGCTCCTCTCTTTGCATCATGGCGGCGGTGCATAACGGCCACGTGGCTGTTGGTCCTGGGGAGGGTAACGGGCATCACTGGGTTCAGAGGGCGGCTGCCAGGTCTGTCCCCCTTCCACTCCCTGTCACCACGTCCTGCCTGCACTGCAGGAACGGCACGCAAGCCTCACTCCCCAAAGGAAGGCGTTTCGGGACAGTTTTGGATGGGTGCTAAAGTTGCCACAGAATTAGCAGAGAACTTGAGACTGAGGATCTCCTCCTCCTCCTTAAACTTGGCCCAGGAATCTCAGCGTTCCCCGGTGGATCTTGCTCATAGCACTCACTGTTACGTTGTTTTGGTTGCGGTTTTCTAGGACTCTCATGCCTTCTACATGTATTAATTAAAATTATACTGTCAAGACTTGCTGTCTTTTTTCTTGCCACATTAATTTGTTTTTTCAGTCATTAATGTATTTGGTATGGTTTCATGAATATTTGTTCTATCTTAGGGTATAGTCTAATGCTCTTCCCCCTAGTACTTTTGTTATTTATATAGTTGCTCAGCTTGTTCCGCTTTGGGAGTCCACTCAGCTGGCTCTGGTGTGCTTTGGGCACGCCACCGTCCTGTTAGAGAAGCCACGTGTTTACTTTTTTGGACTAGAAGGTGCTCCTGGCTCATCGCCTTGTATTTTCTCTGACCCAGCCCCATAAGCACCCATTTTTTCAGGGATCTCTCGGAGGACCTTATTGGAAAATGATATTTAGAAACTAAGATCTGGGTGCTAGGTGTGATTAAATATAGGGATACTTAAGTATTAAGGGGGAAGTTTTTCTCTTTTTATTGAACTTATTGGAGTGACATTGGCTTACAAAATCATACAGGTCTCCAGTGTAATTCGGGAGGTTTTGTTACCTACATTCATTGTGTGAGGGGTTTTCAAACCCAGGGCTTGCCTTTAAATATGAATTTATCTTTTATATACACTGAAATCTGCTTCAGGATGAGCCAGTGCGTGTGGTCAGGGGCAGGCATTGAGTCGGTGTTGTAGATGAAATAAGGTGTTGATAGTTCTTTGAATTCAGGTGTTAGGTACGTGAGTGTTTGTTATATCATTCATCCTACTCTTGTAAGCAGTTTGGTGTTTTCCGTAATAAAAAGTGAAAACGTATTAGTGGGTGTACCTTTTTATATAACATCGTAACTTCAAAGTTTGGAGTTGCGGGTGAGGAAAGAGCACAGAGTTTTGGCAGGTCAGGTAATGACGGCTTGGCTTTCCTCTTTTTCAAGTGGTGACCTACCTCAGCATTTTCCTGAAGTTCCATCAATGGAGAAATGTTTATGAGAGACGGTGTGCACTGTGTAACTGTGAGGTGTTATTCAGTCCTTGCAGGCACGTGTTAACCGCTTCGCTCTCCCTTGCTGACATTTAGGGGGCAGGCAGGTGGACTAATATGGAACATGTTCACAGTCGGTGGTATATACAAAACAGTCCTAAGGACATTCTGTCCAGGAAAGCAGGTTGCTTCCCATTTGATCCTAAGTGACCTCAGACTTGCCACACACGAACGTGATTGAGTACACAAGTTATGCTGAGTGTTTAGGAGTCATTTAGTGAGATTTTTCATTGAGACATTTAAGTTTGTTTCCTGCTGCCTCCGATGGAACATTTTACGTTTCTTCTGAAATTTTTCCCACAGAGCTCAAACGACACGTTCCCCACAGCAATGCACATAGCTGCTGCGATGGAAGTCCACGAGGTGCTGCTGCCAGGGCTGCAGAAGCTACACGATGCACTCGAGGCGAAGTCCAAGGAGTTCACCCACGTCATCAAAATTGGGCGAACTCACACACAGGACGCGGTCCCGCTCACTCTGGGGCAGGTATGCGGCAGTGATCAGATTTGATTCAAGCCAGGGGTGGGTACAAATGGCCAGCATATTACCTGCTAAATCACACTGGTTTAGAAAGGCAAGTTGATAACAGCTCAGTTCAGTGACAGGAGGCTGTTCTGCTTTCATCAGTGAGTACTTTTTATTGACATCCGCTTAGGGGAGGGGCAGAGCGTACTGGCCGGGAGCCAGGTTCCAAGTCGGCCTGCTCAGCTTCACATCTTAGCTTTGCTGGGCACAAGCTAGTGGACCTTGGACCTTAGGGAGATTATTTAGCCTTTCTGTGCCTCAGCTTTCTCAGCTGTAAAATGAGGAACACGACGTCTCTTTTGTAGGGTAGCTGTGAGGGTCAGTAAGCTGATCAGTGCAGAGCGTTTGGAAGCGTGCCTGGTGACAGTAAGCGTGCTCTGGTGTCAGCTGTCGTCAGCATCACCTTCATCCTTCTTTGTCTCTCTGACTCCAAATCAGAATGCTTTGTAAGCGCTCATATTGAAGTGCTTAACTAGGTGTATCTTACTCTAAAACTGTTTTGGCCCTGTTTGAAAGGGCCATTACTCTCTTCTCCAAGTTACCAGGGATGATTTGTCTGTTTTATCAGACCTTGATGCGGTCCGATGGTGTGTATCACAGGGGAAAGTAGTAAATACACGGAACAGGAATTTGTTTTGTCTTAGCTCAGTCCAATTTGGGAGCTAGGTCACAAACAAAATATACACCAAGAAATGGTTGTATATACCAAATATCAGATGGCAGTTTTGTAGAAATTGAGGTGAGGGTGTGGCTGCTGCTGACTTCCTACCGTTTATCGTCTTGTTCACATGATAGCAAACACTGAAAAAAGCTTGGTTATTGAGCTTAATTGTATCACTGAAGGAATGAGGAAAACTCCAAATGATTAACTGAGATACAGAGGCTGTGGCTGAATCGAGCCCACTCAGTTAAGCCACCTTTTAAAGCTGTGTCTGTGTCCTGGCATCACTGGTTTCGGGGCCATGCTGAATTTTGAAGGAGATGTAGTGTCAGTCTTTGAAACTTCTCAGTACCCCCCACCCTTCCAGATCTTTTCTCGTGTGTGTGAGAGTCACATGTCGGAAAGCCACTGTGCTCAAGTCCATTTGGGCCACCACACACCCTCCTACTACCTAAAATCGTCATTCCACCCATTATGACAGAAAGTTGTGTTTGACAGTGTGACTTCATCTTATCAGAAGCCTTCATCCTTGCTTTTATTGAATTGTCTTATTAGTTTGTGTGGTTTTTTCCCCAATAAAAATATATTTCCTGAGTGAATGCAGTAGGTGCATGTATAGGTGATAGGTCAGATGGATCAGGTCTACGTGAAAGGAGTATGGCTTCAAAAACTCATCAAGAGGAATGATACCTTCTAACTAGTCAAAAGCATTTGTGGTTTTTCAGTGTTTTTAGACAGGAAAAAAAAGATTGATTCAGTGTAACCATATATCCTGGCACGTTCAGTTGAATTCCAGTGTATGCCTTTGGCCCCTGTATGTTTCTTAACGGATGAGGCCCTTGCTGTGTTCAGAACGCAGTAAATGGCTGGTCACCTTGTGTAAAGAGGGTCATATTTTAGAAAGCGTTGTGACATTAGTAGCAGAGTTAAAACATTCTCATATTCCCTGTCAGGATTCTAAACTGAAATTTTCTGGAAAGCATTTCTATGTTTATATTTTTCTTGAAAGGATTCAGCATGTTTTTTTTTTCTTTCTTAAAATTATCTGGGATACACCGAAATATTAGAAATAGCTTACAAATAACAAATAATGTAATGTAATAAAGTCGTTCCTTTTTAAAGTTTCCTATGTTCTTTGCTTTCTATTAAGACTAGATTATAAACAGCTGGCATGTTAGCAGTGACCTTGTCTTACCTCAAAGGATTATAAAACCTTGTTCTTTCCTATACTTTGCTCATCA
Organism: Sturnira hondurensis; assembly: GCF_014824575.4. NCBI lineage: Eukaryota > Metazoa > Chordata > Mammalia > Chiroptera > Phyllostomidae > Sturnira > Sturnira hondurensis. The sequence goes on from NW_028091156.1 coordinate 12,494,939, forward strand.
TGTGAATTAAAGTAGCATGAATAACCTCCTGAGTAACTTAAAATTTAGTGTCTGAAACATAGCTAAGAAACTTCTATTTAATGCGGTTAGACTAACTTCTAAGTCATTAGGCAATTATATTTTCTCACCTTAACTGCCTTCTCTGTTCAGGAGTTTAGTGGGTACGTCCAACAACTGAAATACGCAATGACGAGAGTGAAAGCCGCCATGCCAAGGATCTATGAGCTCGCGGCCGGAGGCACTGCGGTCGGTACTGGTTTGAATACCAGAATCGGCTTTGCAGAAAAGGTTGCTGCCAAAGTGGCTGCGCTCACAGGTCAGTGCTAGAATGAATTATTACTCACTTTATTGCACTAGTGTATATGTATTTTCTGGGTGTTTTTGCTTTAAACTTTTTGTGAGTTTAAAGTTAGAAATGATATTTTGCCATCAAACATGTGTTTCATTTTAGGAGTGTTTTTTCTACTTCCTACCATTGTGGTTAGAAAAGATGCTGGTGTTAAGTCTTGTTGAATTTGCCAAGACTTGTTTTGTGGCCTAACATGGTCTGTCCTAGAAAATGTTCCGTGTGCACTTGAGAAGAATGTGAATTCCGCTGCTCTTGGGCAGAATGTCCTGTATGTTGTATCTCTTAGGTCTGTTGGATAGTGTTGTTCAAATCAGCTCTTCCTTACTGATTCCGTCTGGAAGATCTGCGTCCATTTGTTGAAAGTTGGGTTGAAAGTCTTCAACCATTACTGTAGTGTTGTTTATTTTTCCTTCTAAATCTGTTAGTCTTTGCTTTACGTATTTAGGTGCCTCGGTGTTGGGTGCATAAATTTTACAAGTGTTACATCTTATTGACCCCATATCGTTATATAAGGACCTCCATTTGTCTCTTTTCACCACTTTTAGTTAAAATCTACCTTACCTCTGCTTTGTTTGTCTGTTTTCCATTTCCTAGGAATGTCTTTTTCCATCCCGTCACTGTTGGTCTGTATGTGTCTTTTGGGGTAAAGCGAGTCTTTTGTAGATGGCATATTGTTGTATCTCGGGTTTTTATCCATTCGGCCATTCTGTGTCTTTTAATTGGAGAACTTCACCCATTTACATTTAAAGTAATTATTGATAGGTAAGGACTTTACCATTGTCATTTGTTACTTGTTTTCTGTTATTTTGTAGATTCGCTCTTCTTTCTTACCCTGCTGTCTCTCTGTGTGTTTTGATGTCTTTTGACTGAGAAATTTGCTTTTTAATTAAGAAGAAATTTATGGGAGGTTTTAAAATATGTAGCTCTTCAAAATTTTGACCCTGGGAGAGGCTGGCGGAGATGGCCTTGCTCATCTTGGCTGCTGAGTTTCTCAGGGATTCGTGGCCCCTGGAGGGAGGAGAGAGCAGAAGAGCCTAAACCAGAGGAGGAGTTGTCCTAGGAAAGGTGTGAAGTGAATTTGACCTACTTTTCATCTTTATCTGAGTGGGTTGGGCTACGCTCACTGGTGTCTGCAGTAGGGCGGTGCTTCTGTGTTTCCGTATATTTATGGGACTTGTTTTCCCATTTGTTGCATGTACTAGTGTTATTGATTCTTTCTACTCCTTTAGGACTATTTAAAGATACGTAGACAGACTTTAGTCTTGAAATAGCCTTTTTTTTTTTTTAGCTGAATTACATTTGCTTCCTGCTGTTTTTGGTTTTCACACACTGAACTTTCCATTTAACTTGCTAATATTAAAAAAAACATTTAATTTTACCTGTTAACTTATATAGGTTATTATTATCTGTTTTTCAGGCTTACCTTTCGTCACAGCTCCAAATAAATTTGAAGCTCTGGCTGCCCATGATGCTTTGGTTGAACTCAGTGGAGCCATGAACACCACCGCTTGCAGTCTGATGAAGATAGCGAACGATATCCGTTTTCTGGGTTCTGGTCCTCGCTCAGGTCTGGGGGAACTGATTTTGCCTGAAAATGAACCAGGAAGCAGTATCATGCCAGGTAACTAATTACAGAGCTGGTAGATGTTAGACCTGGTACTTGACAAAACCCAGGCATCTTGCCTATACAGCATGTCTCCTTTGGCTCGGGATCCATGGTCCCAAAGATGGGTGGGGACACATGTGGCACCTTGTTTCAGAGGGTCCTTTTGAGCCCCCTTTGATCCGGATTTCAGGAGCCTCCCTCAACAATGTAGGAGGAGAGACTTTTCGTTAGTAGTGTGCGTTTTGATTCCCACACTGGAAAATGTATAATAGTTCTGTCTTTCACAGTTCAAAGCCAGGAGAGTTTTAGAACAGGCTACTGAAATGATCAGCATGGGCTGAGTGAAAATGAAAGATAGCAAACACCTCTCATTTCAGTTTTTGTTTTGGGGAAGTGACACGGGCAGTGGCCACCTGGACTCCAGCAGGTCATTGGGCAGGCTCACGTGACGTTCACCGAAGCCAGTGGAGGGGTGTGGGCAGTGCTGTTAGGTGAGTGTAGCCAGGTGCACAGTGACATTTACGGAGTGACTAAAGAGTCGACTTCAGACTGCAGGAATATCTTGGTAGCACACCGACTGGTGAATGAGGGAGGTGCTGATGGTACTAGCAGATAACTTAGCTGAGATAGCAGTACATGGGGTGACAGAACCAGGTTCACAATGGCCTCTGTGGCTTGGACTGAAGCGGACAAAGTGACTTTTGATAGTCACTTTGATAGTGAAAAAGAAAGACCAGACTGTAGATTCTTTTAACTCTATGCATGTGAAGAAGGAGAAGAGATCTGATTTTAAAGCTTTTCTTTCATGTTGAAAAAAGATGTGAGTTTAGCTGATTGCAGGTTCAAGGTGATTGCCTAAGAAAGAGAAATGCAGAGTTGCAGAAAAGCAGATAATCTTCCCACTGTGTTGCTCTGTATTGGTCAGAGGAATCTAGGGTGTTCGGTTCAAACTTGAGCTTGCCAGACTTGAGCATGGTACCAAAATGACGGGGTTCTGGAGATTCATACGATGGATAGGAAAATTCCAGTTTAATGTCATCGTCTTCTGAGAAGCTTCCCAAGTGAGGGTCCGGTCCCTCTTTTATAAGTGCTCCCATAGCAGGCTGCCCCTCTCTGCCTTTACCCCTTCTCTGGTATGATTGCCAGCACACTCTCCCTGAATGCCAAGCTCTGCATCTTTCCTACTTACGTTGTGTAGCCAGTGCCTGGCTCCGTGAATGTTGCCAGAATGAATGAAAGCGTGAAGATGGAGAGAACAATATTTAACAGGTGGCTGCGGGTACTCATTACTCACCATTTATTAGCCGTTGAGTGATTCACAGCTTGTGGCTACCCGTCTCCCTTCCTTTGGTCGGTTTGCCTCATTATAAATCAGCACTGGTGGTTGGGGCCCTGCTTTATCATATGTCTTTATTTAACGAAGTTCGATTTCCTTCTGTCCTTGATTATTTGACATGAAACCCAGTCTTAACTGATGCTCGAAGCCATGAGTGTGTTTGATGTGGAGTCTTTCCCCTGTGGTTTTCTTGAAGGCAAGGTGAACCCTACCCAGTGTGAAGCGATGACCATGGTTGCCGCCCAGGTCATGGGGAATCATGTCGCCGTCACCGTTGGGGGCAGCAATGGACATTTTGAATTGAATGTTTTCAAGCCGATGATGGTAAGCTTTACGTTTGATTCTTAATGTTTTTGACTGAAGGCTAATAGTCTTGGTTTTTGCCTTTCATAAAGGTTTCTGTAGATCTCATATTAGGTACGCAATGATATATATAATCAACAGTTGGAAGTCAAGCATATATTAATGTTAGAGGATTCATCCCGGATGTTCAATTAGGTGACTTTTAGCTCAAGTGATTTGACCGCTTGCTTTTTTTAATAGGAAGAAAAATTCTGGAAGGTAGGGAGGATACAGGTTTCTTCCTTGCCCTTCACCAGCAGAGATACTAGTGGGTAGAAAGAAAGAAGTGTAAGCTGCCTCAGTTAAAAAAAGAAAGAAAAGAGCCCCGCCTCAATCCCGTCTCCTCACGCTGCTTCTTTCTTCTTCCCCTCAAATTCAGTCTTAAAAGAGTGACGGGTCCTGGCAGGTGTGGCTCAGTTGACTGGAACATTGTCCACTGACCAAAAGGTCACAAAGGTCACGGGTTTAATTCCCCGTCGGGGCACGTACCGCAGTTGTGGGTTCGATCCCTGGTCAGGGTACGTACGAGAAGGCAACCAATTGATGTTTCTCTCTCTCCCTCTCTCTGTAAAAAAGCAATGAAAAAAAATGTCCTCAGGTGAGGATAAAAACAAAAATTAAAAAAGGAAAAAAGAAGCCCTGGCTGGTGTAGCTCAGTGGATTGAACGCGGACCTGCGAACCAGACGATCGCGGTTCGATTCCCAGTCAGGGCACATGCTTGGGTTGCAGGCCAGTTTCCGGCAGGGGCCAGTTCCCTGCAGGGGATGCACGAGAAGCAACCATACATTGATGTTTCTTTCCTCTCCCCTTCCCCTCTAAAAAGATAAATAAATAAAATATTTAAAGTACATCAAGGTTATCCTTAAAAAAAAAAAAGGAAAAAAGAGAGAGTAACACATACTCAGTCATCCACGCTGCACTCACTACTTGTGCTTGAATTGTTGTTGCCGTCACTTGTGACCTCGGTCCAGTAGGCGTGCCACCACTCTCTTAGCAGCGTCTAGCCTTGACTCTCGTCTTTGTGAGATACTCTTCACCCTCGGCTTCTTCAGCGTTTTCCCCACTTTCCTTTCCTCTCTCTCGGGCTGTCTTCCACTGGCTTCACCTCTTCCCCGTACCTTGGAAACATTATTGGGTTCACTAGAACTTCCTTTTCCTTCCTCTTTATGCAGCTGGAACAAGGTGCTGTCCTCCCATCATTCCTTTCCCCAGCTTCAGGTGATGAAGCTGTCGTCATAAGAGTCCTGTATTTGTGTAAACGGTTATGTCTAGAATAGAGAAGCCCACTTCCGGTTTGTATCTGGTGTCAAGTCTGACTTTCATTTGATAAGAACACACATGACAAAAGTAAGTCTGTGGACTCTGTGTGTTCAGGAAATGTTTACTGAGTACTAGTCCGTATCAGGCACTGTACTGGTTGCTGATGTCCGACCAATGAACAAAACAGATTGTTTGCCCCTCTGGATTGTACGTTCCGGTGGAAAATTGAAGACAGGCCAACGCAGAGCTCAGACCTACAAGCTTCTGCTCACAGGTCACTTTGCAAACAGTTATACCCGCTGCCTAGCAAATGTAAGTGCATGACAAGAAATGTCTGCTAATCTTTAAAAATGACCCTCTTTTGTCTTTAATAGGAAATAAATGTAGGTAATCAACATTAGTAATAATAGTCATTATTAGTAAATGAATGAATCTTGAAGTTCTGTGCATTCCACTGGAGACCGTTGTTGGGAATATAGTTTTCAGACTCTGCGGTTTTAGACCAAAAGAAATTAGGATGTGGGTATTTGTCTTAACCCATGTTGAAAAATTACCAAAAAGAAAGAAAACGCTAAAAAAAAACTAATTGAGTTTATACTGTTCACATATCGTATGAAAGGTTATTATAAAGTGACTGCGGAATATGTGTTTTGTTAAATGCAAGAAAGCGGGTGATTGTTAAAAGCTGGGAAGCCCTGACCCCACCGGTTTCCTCTGCTGAACCGCCTGCCCTCGGGGCCCGTGCACCTGTGCCTTCTGCTGGGAAGACTCGTTCCCCCAACCCCAGTCCACCCCACCCCCGGCCATCTAACTCCTCCCCATCCTAGGGAGCTTCCCCTTCCGAGGGGTGTCCCCACTTCCTGCCACACGAGTCCCTTCCCTCTCTCTGTGCTCTCACATTCCACACCTGTGTGTTATGATACCACAGGCTGTCTTTTGTGTAGTCATTTATGTTTGTTATTTATTCCTCTTGGATTTCTGTGCCCTCAAATGTTTGTAATTTTTTTTTTGTATTTGTTGTCTTGAGTCTGGTGCCTCAGAAGTTGTAGGTGTGCTGTACGTGTGTTGAATTACATATTCATTTTTGAACCAGTAAGTAATACTGTATGTTATTGGACCAAAAAAAAAAGTTAGGCTTAATGTCTCTCCCCCTCTGTCAGATTAAAAACGTGTTGCACTCAGCCAGGCTGCTGGGCGACGCGTCTGTCTCTTTCACGGAAAACTGCGTGGTGGGCATCCAGGCCAACAAGGAGAGGATCGACAAGCTGATGAACGAGTCGCTGATGCTGGTGACGGCTCTCAACCCGCACATAGGTGAGCGTGTAAGGGGTGACAGTGCGCCCGGGTGTGTGGAGCTAAAAGCTGAGGAGACCGCTGAATCATGGTCAGAGACGACTGTTTCCTTTTGGATACTGTTGAAGTAAAATCTTTATAAAAACGTTTGAAATTGAGTTGTAAGACGCTTTATGTAACTCATGAATGTCATAGTTATTTAAAAAACTTGATCAATTATGCTTCATTTCATTTGAAAATGTGGTAAATTCAGAAGTAGTAATTCAAAGTATTTGAACCTTATTGGAATTCAGACGCTTTATACTCTGGGACACTGGAAGGACCCTGTCATTGGGAATGTCACTAGGTGGCACTGGCTGATTAGCAACAGGGGACGAATTCCTGTTTCTGCCTTCTCTAGATGCTTGGCTGCTCTTGCTTTTCATTCTGTTCAATTGTAATAAGCAGGGTAATTCATTGCTTATAGGGAAAGGGGGAGAATGCAAATATTTTGTCAAGAACCATGGCTTTTGTATTGCAAGCCTTTTCCAGAATGGTCAACATTTCATTCTGTGGATTCAAGCATAGACTTTACTGGGGACTGACCATAGTAACCCCATTCAATTCACTGACTTGTAGGCTTTGAGGCATCCCCTGCTTATTGTGATGATGGGTTAGCAGCCTTTTCCCACCTTCCCCTCTCTGCTGAGCTGACGGGAGCATAGCCCTCGGTTTTCTATCTCAGAAGAGGTCATGATGGAGTCATTTGGCACATGGTCACTGCTTTAAAACACTCTCCTATAATCCTTACCTTTCCGGACTGACTTTTTTCTTGGCCACACATCAAGCTCCCTTGCAGTCTTGTGAAGGGAAAGCTCATCTGACTGTGTCAGGTGGCTCTGAGCCCAATGTCGTAATGACATTTCGATCCTTTTAAAATTATTGTACCTCAGCATTCAGCTGGTGACAGACAAGGGCACTCCAAGGCTCCCGTGAGAAGTGCCTTACACATCTGCACTTCAGAACGTGCTGCTAACACACTTACATTCAGGGTGCTCCGAAAGCTGTGGCATCGAGGGGTCTTCCCAGGAATCAGTGTACTGGGAGGTAAAGGCCATGCAAGGAAAAGTGGGCAAACCACGCATGACCAGCAGCAGAGCAGGAGCCCTCCGCCTCCGCATCATGGGCTCTGTGCACATGTGTGTTCCGTGGGGTGGCAGAGAGTCGAGGGCGGTGAGCACACCGCTGGGACTTCCATGTCTGCAGTCACACGAAAGTACAGAAGAGCAAATACCACCCCCTAATGTTTCACGGGAGAATTCTTTGTCCAAATTACTCTGATTAGGGAATGCCCTTTTCAGCAAGGTTAGCCTTCACAGACTCAGTGAACTAGTGAAATTAACCGTGCCCATAATCTGTTATATCGGCGGCGAGTAATTTGTGTGCAGACACATAACGTCTTGCCTGGTTGGTGGTCAGATGTCTCAGCAGGCTTCTCTCTGGTCATAGTTCTCGGATCTGGGTCGTTTTTTTCCTTTGTCTTTTATTGGTTTCATTTTCATTTATTTTCTGGAAGAAAAAATGGAAATTTTTTTGCCTTCTGACTTTTTAAAATTATGTTGTCAGAACAACTTGTAGAATTGTCCTGCCCATACCTTTGTTAGTTTTAAGAGCTAGTAACCCCACAGTGAACAGTAGAAGAATAGACTAAAACCTACCACGCCCCCCATCCCTCTAGTGTGGGGAGAGGCCGGGTGCGGGGTGCCCAGCAGCAAAGAGCTGTCGGAGGCAGCTCTGAAGGGCGTCTCCCTCGGGCCCAGGCTGCGCCTCCGTCTCCACTGGCAGAGCGGTCCCCATGGTGCCTGGGCCCACGGTGCTGCCGCCGTTAGCTCTGTGATGCTGCCTTATGAAGAGAATCATTTCTGGGTAAACATGTTTGAAACAGCACAGTTACACTACTCAGATGTATTTTTTTATGTCTTGTTGCTTTATTGTTTTTGGTTTTTTTCCTCTGTGAAGATATCAGAGTGAGTGGGCAATTTCAGTTTAGAAACAAATCTGTTGTAGAAAGTGTGTTTAAGTGTGTATTACATAAGAACAGTAAAGATTTTATTCTCTTTAAGAATTGGCGACTATTTAGATAATCACTGTTAGAAATGACAGTAAGATAATCACTGTTCAGTATTTTTAAGTGAAAACATATTGCCAAAGAACTCAGTAACTTCACTATCAAATAAATACATGACTACTGTTTCCTTTAGCAAGCCAGCTCTCACTGCTCACTCCTCTGTCGCCTTCCCTTCAGGCTATGACAAGGCCGCGAAGATCGCCAAGACCGCACACAAAAAGGGGTCCACCTTGAAGGCCACCGCCGTGGAGCTCGGCTACCTCACAGCAGAGCAGTTTGATGAGTGGGTGAAGCCTCAGGACATGCTGGGTCCAAAGTGATTGCAATGCCTTTATAGTAAAAGCGTGCTGGATAAACTGTAACGTGAAACAGACTCCTGGTTTTTAAACAAAAATGGGTAAATGCGGAAGGAAACCGCTACTGACCTTGACCGTCTACAGCAGAGCGGGTTGGACAACATATAAAACTCCAGGATGTGCAAGGTCCAAAGTGAAGTTAAAAAGGGTAAATTAAAATAATTGTTTAAAATCAAGAGGAGAACAGACTGTTTTATTTTTTTTTTTTTTTTATTTTTTATTTTTTTAAGTATTTTATTTATCTTTAGAGGGGAAGGGAAGGAGAGAGGGAGAGAAATATCAATGTATGGTTGCCTCTGCCGAGGACACACAATGTATCGTGTGTCCCCTGCCCGGGAACTGGCCTGCAACCCAGGTATGTGCCCTGACTGGGAATCGAACCGCGATCCTCTGGTTCGCAGGCCCGTGCTCAGTCCACTGAGCTACACCAGCCAGGGCCAGACTGTTTTATTTTAAATGACTTGTGTGCTGTAGTTGAATCTGGTATTTGTGTGTGTTTATCACTTCATATGTTGTATAAAAGAGCCATATCAACTTTTAGGGAGTTTTAATTTTTTTTGGTTACTGGCGCTTTAAAGGTATTCCCCAGTAGTGGAAACTACTTGTTACCTCATTCCCCAATCTTGCCTTCAGACATCTTTTATTTCCCATCATTTGGGAGCCAGAGTTGACCAGCATTTTCCCTTCCGAGTGGGGGTGTGACTGTGTGGGCACTTGTGTGTGTGGGCGTTCGTGTGTGTACGCCCACATGGGCATACGTATATAGAGTAGAACTTTTGGCCAACCCAGGAACTAACAGGATCATGAAGAGAGTGATTCCCACCACTGAAGCATCTCACCTGTAAGCAGTGCTCTAGGAAGTATATTAAAAAAAAAAACACACGAGGTTCTCACCCCTGATGTTGTTGGAAAAGTCCCATCAGCACCCACTCCCCTGTGGTACTGAGGAGGTAGCATATAGATTTTAAGAGCATAATTAAAATAAATACCCTAATATAATGTGTTAATTATACTGCAATTTTTTTAGATTTTTTAAAATTTATTTAATTATTTTTCAAGTACAGTTTTCTTTCTATTACTCCCATCCCAACCCCACCGTGCTCCCCCCCTCCCTCCCATTTCCACCCTTTTTAGTTGTTGTCCATGTATCCTTTGTATTGTTCCTCTAAATCCCTCCCCTATTTCCCCTGAAATTCCTTCCCCTCTCCTCTCTGGTAGTTGTCCCCCTGTTCTCTATTTTAATGTCTTTGGTTATATTTTGCTTGCTTGTTTGTTTTGTTGTTTAGCTTCCTGTTAAAGGTGAGATCATATGGTATTTGTCCTTCACCGCCTGGCTTATTTCACTCAGCATAATGCTTTCCAGTTCCATCCATGCTTTTGCAAAAGGTAAGAGCTCCTTCTTTCTTTCTGCAGCATAAAATTCCATTGTGTATATGTACCATAGTTTTTTGATCCATTCATTTACTGACGGGCACCCAGGTTGCTTCCAACTCTTCGCTATTATACCTTGTGCTTCTGTGAACATTGGGGTGCATAGGTTCTTTGGGATTGGTGTTTTAGGGTTCTTAGGATACAATCCCAGCAGTGGAATTGCTGGGTCAAAAGGCAGGTCCAATTTTAGTTTTCTGAGGAAATTCCATACTGTTTTCCATATGGTTGTACCAGTCTGCAATCCCACCAACAGTGGACTAGAGTCCCCTTTTCCCCACACCCTCTCCAACATTTGTTGTTTGTTGCTTTGTTTATGATGGCCATTCTGACCTGTGTAAAGTGGTATCTCATTGTGGTTTTAATTTGCATCTTTCTGATAGCAAGCAACATTAAGCATCTTTTCATGTGTCTCTGGATGCTCTGTATGTCCTCCTTGGAGAAGTGTCTGTTCAAGTCCTTTGCCCATTTTTTAATTGGGTTAGTTGTCTTTAGAGTGAAGTCGTGTGAGTTCTTTGTATATTTTGGAGATTAAACCTTTGTCTGAGGTATCATTGGCAAATATGTTTTTCCATACAGTTGGTTGTTTTTTTATTTTAATACTGTTTTCTTTAGCCACGCAGAAGCTTTTTATTTTGATGAGATCCCATTTGTTTATACCGCAATTTTTAAAGAGTTCTAGAAACATCGTGATGAAAGAGGAAACTGTGTTCTTACAACTCATCTCTTGAGTCTGAGTGGACATTCTTTTTACTGTCACGGTGTTTCAAGTCTTTTAAGGGACTGGGGAGCCTACACGGTTGACTTTTCAGCTCACGCAATGTTCTTTTTGTCAGCGTCTTCCTCATGGTGATTATGTGATGTTTGTGCAGTTTGCTTTAAAGGAAAGCACGCTTTCCCTTAGTCTATTTTGTGTGTGTTTTTAAAATTTTTATTGGAAAAAAATTATAAAATCAGCTTATCAGTGCCTGGAACTCCTCAACCAAACTGGCAACTGTTCTGTCGTTGTAGAACTTGACGTTAGCTGTTTGGCCTTAGCCCCTGCCATCCTCGGTCTAAACAGGCTGTTACTCAGGGGCTCGACTAGAGACAGAACTGCTCATGTAGGAAACGTAACGGAGACCCAGTGCCCAGCCTCACATTTTGCACAACCATCTACGATCTCCTAGCACATTCTCTGCCGTCAGTGACTCCCATGAGCTGACAGCCCTTTCTGCGTCATGTTAGTGAAGGAAACTACTTTTTGAGGCATTCATTCCTAAGGAGGATTTTAGAGTTTCCTGTCAGTGGGTTGACTGAAGGTCACCTTCAGGGTTTGTGCACTGAGAGCAATTTTGTCCCGCAGGGAACATTTGGCCGTGTATAGAGACGGTTTTGGTCATGACACTGGGGAAAGAAGTGGGCCTGACCTCTAGTGGGTGGAGGCCAGAGACACCGCCAGACAGTCCGTCGGGCGCGTGGCCGCCCCCTCAGCATCAAATTTTCCAGCCCAAGGTGTCAATAGTAACAAGACTGAGGAGGTTCAACCCCAAAAGCATCTCTAGCCTTTTCTGCTTGTTGCGTGTGTGTCCTGGGGGTGCCATGGCTATTTTCATTGAAAGCTTGAGGTGTCTTAGATGTGAGCATGAACAGGAAAGGGTCCACGGGACATTAACCAATCACAGTGCTCCCGCCTCGGAATGGTGTACTTCCGGCAACCTGTCCCAAGTCTTGTGATTGACGATAAACATGATGAGGGTCAAGGATTTGCAACAGTGTCAGGCAAATACATTGAGGATGGAGACAGGACCTGTTAGCAAACATGCAGAGTGACGAGGGGCCCTCTGGAGCAAACGGACTTCAGAGGAGGAATGTCCAGTCCGGAACCGCCCCAGCTGGACATGCAGAAGCAACAGGGAAGTTTGTGGAAAGCCCCGGGCCAAAGCTGCTCATTGAGCTGTTTAGGTTGGTTGATGGAAAAATTGTGTTTTCGCAAAAATTTATGAGACTATTTCATAACCATGCTAAAGTCCGTGTTCTTGAATATGACTGTGTTCTGACTCTTCTTCAGCCATCCTTTTGGTCTATTGCAGCAGCAGCGAGAAGTCTTGGAGAGACAAGTTTTGTATTTTCGTAAAAGATTATGAAGATAAGATTAAAACTGGTAAACTAAAATGAATTAGCTTCTTTTTGAGCAGATTTTGTTCCATTTTATCTTAATGATCAAACTTTTTTTTTTTTTGGCGGGTATGATCTTGATCGTTTCTTTTTTTTTTAAGATTTTATTTATTTATCTCTAGAGGGGAAGGGAAGGAGAGAGGGAGAGAAACATCAATGTATGGTTGCCTCTCATGCGTCCTCTGCTGGGAACTGGCCCCTGGCAGGAACTGGCCTGCAACCCAGGCATGTGCCCTGACTGGGAATCGAACTGTGATCGTCTGATTCGCAGGCTCGCGCTCTATAATGATCAAACATTTTTGAAAAGCAGTTTTTCTGCATTGCTGAAAGCCTTGTGGTGAGAATGGGAAAAATGGTAAAATTACTAATAGCCTTGTGGTACATCATCCTCTAATAGTTTTCTTGGAATTGTGTGGTATTTTCACTAATTAAAGCATGCCCCCCCACACACACGCACTTGGCATGTATTGTCTATTGGTATTATAATTTTAACTTAAGCAATATTTGGCTTTATATTTTCGTAATTGTTAGATGGAATTTTGTAACTATCCCATCCCTTTCAATACTCCCCAGTCATAAATGATCATGCATTTCAGAAAATCATCCTAACTTTACAGATACAAAGACAACATAGTAACTATATCACAGAATATTTTCCCAATGTATTTAACTCTCCCTGGCATAGCATAGTGGTAGTTAAACTGGCTAAAAACCGGGATCTTTGTCTAGGTTACTTTGTTTAAATCATGGAAGTTTTCTATTTCTCTCTCTCTCTCTCTCTCTCTCTCTTTCTCAACTGAGAATTATATTAATATCTTCCCGTCATCAAACTTCCAGGGGATAAGTTCTGGGCCTACAACAGCTTTGAATGTGCTTGAGTCTTTATGTTACTGGGGGATAAGATATAATGAAAATAAACATACCTGGAGCATGGATAGTATTTCTTCAAGGTAGAATCATGAAGAGATAGACATACATTTTCGAAGGTCCCACCAGCCAGTTTCACCCTCCGTAGACCTCAGAGGGCCAGTGTGTACAGAGCAGCACGGGGAAAGGAGGACGGAGGAGGGAGGGAGTGGGGGAAGAAGTGCCGGGTGCATTGATGCAGTGGCGGGAAGGAGAATCGGGGGTAAAATGAGGGGGGGGGGAGGCCAAGCTCGCTGAAAGCTGCGTGCTGTGGTTACCTGGGTACCTGGGCTGTGTATGCACCTGTGCCCCTCCGTGATTTCTCGGCAAAGGCCAGAGTCTTCGGGTCACTTTTTTCCCTATCATTTTCACCCGCAATCTCAACTACAATTGCCTATGAAAGAGACTGTTTTTCAAATGGTGTTCCTACAGAAAGAAGACTAGATTCTAAACACTGCTGTGTGTCTCTTCACCAAAGGGAATACTTAGGGAGAAGAGTTGGGCAGAATGAACCCCAGAAGAAACTGCATTTTAACAAAATCCATTGGTTGGTGAATGTTAGTGTCTTTGTGAGTCATCATGATGAGTCTCTAAGTAATTATAATTTGTTCTGTATTGTCACCATTCTTTTGATTTGTGGCTTTTATCAGTGAGCAAAGTTGTTTCATCGTCCTTATTTTTAGGAGAAGATTCACGGCATTGAAATATTTCAAATGTCAGTGATGTTAAATTTCTTGAATATTTTTCCCTTCTAGTGCCTGATGAGTCATAGGACCATCATTCTGTCCCCAAAACATTCTGGTGACACCAGACTTAGTCACAAAACCATTACTGTGGCAGGGGGCGGGGAGCAGGATATGGGAAGGAATCTAAACCATGCAAAGAATCTGGATTAAACTTAAAGTTGCATTATTACCCACATTTTAGAAGCAAGTTGATTTTAAAGCAGATTTCCAAAGCCGCCAGTGCTCAGCTGCCCTATTATCATGCTATCCCCAGATGCACGAAGCTTTAGCTTCCCGAGATATGTCGTTTAGATGCTACAACTTTATATTTCAATGTTTTTCTCTCCAGGGCGATGGATGGGGTTTGGGAGGGTTATCCACCAGAGAGACTGAGTCCAGTCATTGAATGTGGGTCCTGAGAGACACTCTTACACAACAAAAGCGCAAGGCTGGGACACAGCTAAAGCTTACCTGACCAAACGTGTCCCCTTGTGAGAGACCAAACGAGGCTCTCCTTTCATGGGAGGGAGGGGGATGGACGCCGAATGGCAGTTGACTAGTTAATCATTTACATCAGTAAGTCATTGCATACTTTTGAAAAATCCAACCAGAAGAGCTGTATTCAAACACAATAAGTAGCTCCAATAATTCTCTAAGAATTAAAAGGGACAGCTTCCCTAATTATGTTATCACACATCAAAACATAACACAATATTGTGACTTTCATTTCTCGGCAGGAAAATGAATTTCAAGTGGAACAGTAAGACGAATTGACTGGTTTTCACTGCATCTCAGAGCTGGCATGGTTAAGGGTGTGGTGATGACCTAGGAGGCTGATCAGAAGGATGAAGGCCATGAACCTGTCACCTTTACTAACAGATAAAAATCAAACGCCTAGAAGCTAGTGACGAACACCTATGCTATTTAACAGACATTCTCACAGCAACGTGTTTAATATTAAGTCACCGGTTCTTCATTAGGCCTCAGGCTAAACTAACACAGTCTTCAACTGGAAAATAAAGAATGTCTCGGGGCTTCATGAGAGACAACCACAGTGATGGGAAAATATCTTGGCCCAGATGGGCAGGAGAGCAGAGGGGACCAGCAGGGAGTTGCTGTGGACTAAAGGCCAACATTTGCCATCAGTTTCTTGAACTTCACTAAAAAATAAATAAGGCTAGAGATCCACAATATAACAATGGACTTTGGGTAATGATGATGTATCGGTGTAATTCATCAATTTCCCAGCCCTGGTGAGAGGTGTAACTGGGGGAAACTCTTCATGTGTGAGGACGGCGGGGTGGGGGGGGTGGACGGGACATTACTGTGCCTTCCTCTCAACTTCGCCGTGAACCTAAAACTCCTGTGAAAAGGAAATTCTATTTTAGAAAGAAGGTTAAACAGCAAAAGACCTACCATAGTTTCTGTTCTTTCACCTCTCCCCAAATACCTAACTCACTTTTAGTTCATTAAAAACTGATGTTATTGTTCTGTCAAACAGAATTGCTAATATGAACCTATATTCAACACATGACAATTTCTTGCACACGAAGCAGCCTGCGAAATAAAACTAAGCCTGTAGTCTTATTTTATAATGAAAAAAATACGTCTGGAGCTAACCTCCCTTTCCATCCCGGCCTTCACGCGTGTGGTGGTGGGAAGGACAAGGTGTGCACGCCAGGGCGTCACTTTCTGGGTAGAACAGAAGCCAACTTTCCCATCCTTGTATCCGCCGAGTGGTTGGCACAGGTGGCTAGGTGAGTATTACTTGGAGCTTTGAAATAACCTTATTTTGGGTATTATTTTGTCATAGCATTTTAAAATGGATTCAGAAGTATAGCCTCTATTCTTCCAGTGTGGACTTACTTAGGACTTTCTATTTCATCATAATTAACATTTTTAATTACTAAAGAGCTTTAGAAGCAAAGTAAGTTCTCACAGAAGCCCCATAAAACTCCTGTCCGTCCTGTTTTACATAAATTGCACATAGATGGAGAAGAACCCGAGGACAGGCCACCTAGAGAGAGCCGGCCATGGAATCCACTGAAACGACTATGCAGTCCTGGCAAATCAGTTGTAATTGTGGTTCAAGAAATTTACTGGCCCTGCCCATTGCTTTAGCCTTTTGTAGCTATAATGACGATACACAAGATGAGGTTTTCTACCTTACTATCCATACACACTTCCCTAAATTCTTTCTTTTGGGGGGGTTTGGAAATTGTTTGGTGAGCAAATATTAGTTCACTTGGTTCTAACTACTAATCATTTAATCTTTGACTTATTTGAAGTTGGAAGGAGGAAAATTATCTTAATCATTAGTGATTAAGAGAATTTAACATTTCATTTAACATAATTTAACATGGTCAGAAGTTTTTGTCAGTGCTTGAAAAATATCAAAAACATCTTACTCCAAATGGTGCCTCATTGAAAACTTAGGAATGTGTATTTCTGGAATTTTCCATTTACTGATTTGGGACCTCGTTTCGCTGCAGGTACCTGAAACCACAGAGCGTGAAGCCTCAGATAAGGGGGGGGAACAACTATAAGAGGAGAAACTGAGGGCAAAGGAGAAGGGCGATATGGGCACTCTTTGTACTTTCTGTTAACCTAAAACTGCTCTAAAAAGTCTATTAACTAAAATTAAAAAGATGCAAAAGGGGTACAGAATATAAATAGTTTATATTAATGGACTTTCGCAAAGCAAACACTACAGAGTGACCAAATGTAGATTGAGCTTACTGTAGAATGAGCAACAAGCTAAAGTGGACAGGGAGTCGATGCTGTGGCTGTGAACATGGTGGCACTGTGCCTGGTCTCACCTGGAAGAAAGAATAAAATACCTTACCTGCATGAACTTCCAATTTACTTGGGAACACTGGGGATTTCTACTATCATATTTCATCCATTATACTACCTATTATATTAGAGAGCTAAATAAACATGCATTTGTGTCTCTGAAATTGGGTGCATCTTACAACAAGTGGCATTTTATCATTAGCGATCTTTCTTTCTCCTGGTGGTACATAAAATGTATGATACCTTGAAAGTCAAAGAAATATTGTAGCTACTTTGTTGTCTCCGAAAGGAGGACTTGCTTTCCCGGCTTCCAGAGAACTATTCCAAGGTCGTGGAGACCAGGGTCCTAGTCTTGTCTTTATCATTAACAAGGGGGTGGTTTTAGCCACACCCATTAGTATTTCTGATCCCTGGCTTCATCACCTGTAAAGTGGCAGGTGTTAAAAGATCCTTAAGGTTCCTGCTCGCTCAACATTTGAATCTAGGCCGCTTTGTAGAACAGAACAGGGGGCTGCTAGGGTAATACGAGTACAATTAAATTGCTCTCTTCTCTCCCCCTGAAGCATCTGGGCTGTTTCCAAATAGAAAATGCGGCTTTAGTCATTGTGAGCAACAAATGTCCTGGCCAAGCTCAGGGAGGAAATAGCAGCAGAATCGCAGGACTCGGGGTACATGTGATAACACATTTTATATGTTCGGCACCACCTCGGACCTCCACATGAATGAAAATGAAAGGCTTTTTCATTTTTGAAAATCAAGTGTTTCATTTGACTTGCCTGTGCATTACACCGAGAAAGGAGGAAACTACCTCAGTCTCTAGGTAAGTCTCTCCGTCGGCCGGCTCGTCCTCCCCCACCCCTGCTTTCCCAACGCCTTCTTCCCTCTCAACCCTCCCTGTTCCCACGGCCCCTCCTCTGGGCATTCCCCCAACGCTCCAATTTCTGCACACAAGTCTACACTCTGCAAGCTACCTTTGCCGCCTAAAGTCACGTTGGAATGGAAACTCCGTCCCCTCAAACCCTCCCCCCAAGCAGGCCTGTGAGCAGTTCTCCCAGCATCCTTAATATCGCAAGCCAGCAGGCCTCCTTCAGAGTCCACTACAAAACCCTGAATTTCTGTCTTATGGCTGTGAATTGCGAGCAAATTAACAAACCCAGAAAGGCTGCTAATCTTTTCTACTTGCTTGAATGAGCATGCTGATAATAGCGTAATTGTATTATTTGTTCATGATAACCATGGGCTTTATTACGGTGATGAGCTATTGTTCTTTCAAATTAACTCCGCAAGGGCATTACTCCAGCCTTTTAGTCTTGCCTAATTCTTTTTATTAAATGGCCAGGGGTATCCATATAAAATAGCGAGCATTTCAGGACAAATCTGAGAAATGACTCTGGGAGCCAATTTACTAATCGGGGCTCAGCTTGCCTGTGGAATGCTGTTACGAGATCAATCTTGATTGTTGTGAACTTACAAATACCACGTCATGTGTATCTTACTATCCATAATTATCTAAATCCAAGGGAGTAATTATTGATCTGGACCAGGTGATAGAAGAGAAAGAGGGAAGTTACAAAGAACGGAGTGATCATTTTTTAATTTAGCTTCACCCTTGTCGTGACCGAGTTCCTGCGAGTCACCCATGCAGAACTTGACCCCGGCACCCTGCACCCTGAAAGCAGGCACAGGCAAGAAGTGCCCCCCTTCCATGTTCTGGGCAATGGCTGGACGCAGAGGAGTGGCTCCCTTGCCCTGTGTGACTTCAACAGGACTAAAAAGATGGCTTTCTTCTGTCCTCTGTCTCATCGGTGGTTAGCCAAACGGTGGGTCTCCACTGACTGGAAAATCCTTGCTAACCGAACTCGATTAAACTTTATCAGGCTTCTCTCCTTCCTGTTCCCTTCTTTCTTCCTCCTTCCCTCCCTCCCTTTTCTCTCTCTCTCTGGAAAACTACACTCCTCTCAGGGATTCTGTAGTTTTCTCTAATTCTCGTATCAGGGATGGAAGACCAACATGATTTCTCCCCGCAGCGATTTACAAGTCATAAATCAGTATTTTGTTTTTGCTTACCCTCTATTCTCCCCCAGCTATTATTTGGTCTTCCATTTGGTCTTTGCTTATTTTTTATCTCCAGGTAAACTTTTTGTCCTAAAATTGTCTTCACAAACACCTATTGTAAAATTATGCAATGGACTCATGATTCTGATAGGAGATGAAATTTTCTTCTTATCGGGCAAGACATCTATTCCAGAAGAGGCAGTTGTTCTAACTATTTTCTATTTTGTGTGAACCGCAGTATAATGTCATAGATCCACCCATGCTGTTGCAAAGGGTAGGAGCTCCTTCTTTCTTTATGCTGCATAGAATTCCATTGTGTAAATGGACCATAGTTTTTTGATCCATTCATTTACTGATGGGCACCTAGGTTGCTTCCAGCACTTGGCTATTGTAAATTGTGCTGCTATGAACATTGGTGTACATAGGTTCTTTTGGATTGGTGTTTCAGGGTTCTTTTGATATACTCCTAACAGTGGAATTGCCAGGTCAAAAGGCATATTCATTTTTAGTTGTCTGAGAAAATTCCATACTGTTTTCCATAATGGTTGTACCAGTCTGCAATCCCACCAACAGTGAACTAGGGTCCCCTTTTCCCCACAACCTCTCCAACATTTGTTGTTTGTTGCTTTGTTTATGATGGCCATTCTGACCGGTGCAAAGTGGTATCTCATTGTGGTTTTAATTTGCATCTGTCTGATAGCTGGCGATATTGAGCATCTTTTCATGTGTTTCTGGATCCTCTGTATGTCCTCCTTGGAGAAGTGTCTGTTCAACTCCTTTGCCCATTTTTTAATTGGGTTGTTTGTCTTCCTGGAGCGGAGTCATGTGAGTTCTTTATATATTTTGAAGATCAAACCCTTGTCCCAGGCGTCATTGGCAAATACGTTTTCTCTCACGATGAAGTTTTGAGTCAAACAAGAATTAGGATGAACACTTTTGGTCCCAGTCCACAGCTTTTCCAAAAAAAGTCTACAAATACAAACCGTTTTTATGATCCGACAGCCTGGGGCATGGACAGGAAACATCAATCATAGATAATTGCCAGTTCCCAAGAGAGAAATCCCTGCCATTTTTTCCCACACACTCTCTCAAGTGTAAGAAGCACAATTTAGCAGTATCTATTTTTTAAGATTTTATTTATTTACCTTTAGAAGGGAAGGGAAGGAGAGAGGGAGAGAAATGTCAATGTATGGTTGCCTCTTGTGGGTCCCCTGCTGGGAACTGGTCTGCAACCCAGGCATGTGCCCTGACTGGGAATCGAACCGCGACCCTTTATTTTGTAGGCCTGCACTCAATCCACTGAGCTACACCAGCCAGGGCACAATACCTATTTATTGCTCTACTTTCTGAGCCCCATGAAAAAGGAATGAACATGAAGACCCCTGAGTTTATTAGTGGCACCCAAATCCTGCTTGTGGGAAAAGCCAAAGGAAGTTAAAGCCCCAGGGCCTGTTAGGCCTCTAGTTCTTGAACTTGATAGCTTGCCAAAGAAAACCTTCTAGGATTTCTTATTTCTTTCTTCCATCTCTGATTTTTCAAAAGGAGGCAGTCATGATAGCTTCCTGCCAAAGCAAAATGGGTAGGGTGTAGATAATAGTAATCTCTACTTTTCAGCAGCTTAAAAAAAGATATATTTGTGTATTTTACTGGTTATCGAAATAGGAACTTGGGAAAAGGAATACAAATGCCTTTCCTCGTGCCACCTTTTTGCTCGAAGGTAATTTCTTTGTATTTTGCTCCATATCAAACAGCCTCTCACAACAACACCAGCTGGCACACTGGTCCAGATGGGTTTCTAGAACACTCACCTAGCAGGGAAAGCCTTTACTACAAGGGGCGCACCCTCCAGATGATCATTCTGTTGTGGTTTTTGTGAGGGTTTTTTGCCCCGCGCCTTGCAATGGCGATTCGATGGGGAAAGGCAGGATGTGTATTTTATTTCATTCTAGCAATAACAGTGCCGCAGCTAACACAAGTCAGGCGTCCGTTTCTGTCTCAAAAGGAAGTTGAATGAAGTCGGTTATGTTTTCTTCCACTTGAATAGCTTGCTCAGGGAGCCAGCCCTGTTTCCTACGCTCAGCTTTGCACCAACTCCCAGGATGCTGTAAATCTTATTAGATACATAAATCTTGTGTTGTCTAAAGCCCCACTTGATATGAACAAACTGACTCAAGTTCTTACTGTAAATTTTAAAGAATAAGAACTTTGGGGAATACTAAGAATATATTGGCCTTGACTAGGAGGTATATCTGAAGTATGGATGTGGGAGAATGGCCTAAGAGAGACCACACCCAGCCCCTCAGGTTCCTTCTAGATTCTCTGTCAACAGAGGCAAATCTCTGGGTACCAGTTCTGTGAGCATCTTCTCCCGGGCCGCCCACGATAACCCTAAAATATGGAGGCAAGTCAGGTGGTGCCCAAAAGTGTTGAACTGAAATGGCCTCCTGAAGTGGCACGTGAGAAGAATTACTTTTTCAACAAGCAGTGAAAAAAAAAAAAATTAAGGTGTCTTACGCTTGTCTGGAATTCATACTTTACCAAGTGCTTTTAAAAATACCTTGTCATTAAATTTCACAATTTGGCAAGGAACAAATGATGCCTCCGTTTTGTTGATGAGTAAGAAAATAAGAGCTATTATCTATTTCACACTTAGTTCCCACCAGGCCCCACGCTGAGCATTCATTCAGTCCTCACAACAGCCTCATGACGTGTGGCCTATTATTATCCTGGAACTCAGAGTGAAAGTTACACTCAGAAAAGCGAAGGAACCTGTCTACGGTCAGGCAACGAGGGTGTGGAAAAATAGAGATTTGAGCTCCCTTTTTGAACGCTGTGTTCTTCTAAGTCACGGTGCTCTAAACCTGTGATCTTCATGGGTTTTGGCTGCATAATTTTTAAGTTGTCTGTGTACTATTGTACCAGCATGTGCATTGAAACATATACAAAATAGAAATTTGAAAAGAGAATGTGGTAAAAAGTAAATGCAAATAGCAGTTCTAATAGTTCCTCCTAACGCCCTGATACACTACCTTGTACACCTCATAAACTTGACCGTGATGAGTCCCTGCAGGGACTGTGTGGATGAGCAAACCAAAGCCTGTTGGACCTTTTCTTTCCCCCCATACTCCCATAGTGCACAATCATACAATCAGTAAAAGATTCAATCGCATCCTTAATACTCCTTTTTGAACTTCAGGTCCTTTCCCTGTCCATTCCTCTGCCCTTTGGTCTGCCTCTGCCCCTGACATTGTGTCCTGTGCTCATCTGGAGGCCTACCGTCCCCTCCCTGGATACAAACAACCTTCTGTTCCTGAGTTACATTTCCCCCCAAGGCTCTCTGAAGTGTAGGAGACTTCAGTTCTCTAGCTATAATTGTTGTATGAATGAGTCAGCCCCAAATCCACTTCCAGCCCAGTTTCTCTCAACAGAGAATGTCCCCTGGTTTCACTGGGTAATTGCCAAACTCTCCCCCCTTTTGACCCTATAGAGGGCTTCCTGTTGAGCCCGGCTCAATACAGATTTACTTCTTTATTTGGGGGAGTGGAGCTTGTATTTGACTGTGCTGTTATTTGGGGGCTGAGCACCCCCAATATAGTATTTCTCACATTAAGTTGTTTTTGCTCACTTCCAGTGACCCCGTGAGTTCACCTGACCATGAACAACAGAAACAGTCACTCTAGCTGTCTACACGTTCAAAACCACGTCCCTGTGCGGACACCGCAGGTGTGCTGGGCACACAGGGCTTGTTCTGTGGGGCCCTCAGAGGAGGGGCCAGAGGGTGCATCAGCCGCAGGCATGCTGGGCATCGTGATGCAAACCTGGCATCATTTCTGCCCCAGGAGGGAGGATGAGCCCAAACGAGCTGTGGCTTGTCACCAGGTCTTCTCGGCAAGAGCCCACAGGGCACTGCTGTCCCAACACAGGAGCCGGGAGAGGCATCCTGAGGGTCGGGACTTGGAAAGCCACCAAGGGGACCAAGTGCTTTATCACGTCTCTCACACAAAGGACTCCAAGCCTTGACCTCTAAAAATCGTTTCAAAACTCCCCAGCTCTAGCCATTTATTGTTTAAAAACCATTTATTCTTACCAAATAGTGTGCAAGACAGATAGCAACAAATGATATCATTATGTTTGTACTTTCCGTTTGCTTCAAAGAGTAGCTTATCAAGGGCGAGGAAGTCAGTACATCCGAGAGTCATCTGATTGGATATCCCCTGTTCCGTGAACGTGTGTTAAGTGTCTGCCCTAGGCCCAGCGCCATGCTGTGTGCCGGAGACTGTAAAACAAGAAGCAGCCCATCAGGCTCCCTGTCCTTCAGGAGCCTGTGGCCTGGGAAAGGACAGAAGCCGGGCACATGGTCAGCCGCTTTGCAATATGACAAGTGAGGTGTACTGGTGGGGGGGTGGTGCTCAGGTGACACTGTATGGACGTTCATACAGAGCACAGCATTTGTTTGACTCCCTTTATCTCATTCATTTCTGTGCTACTGAGATTTCCGGTGGGCTAGGTGCTTCCTCCTAGGGTAACAACGATACATTCCTGTGGGTGCTCTGGGTTAAGACTGGGGTGTCTGGGTAACCAGACTGGTACCTGCCCAATCTGCACACTGCCCTCCTACAGACTTCTTTTTTCATGTCACGGGTGAAAGATGGGTGACAGTGCTTCAGTCATGGGTCCCTTAACCAACAGCAATGACAATAGCTAGACCCCTCTCTTGGCTTCTTCAAGGGCTTTCTAAGGGAAACGAGAGAGGAGGCCTTCAAGACCTGGCTCACCTCCGTGGCCCAGAGAGGAAATTAAAAATTCCTTTTAAATGTTATTGATTTGGCCCTGGCCGGTGTGGCTTAGTGCATTGAGCACCGGCCTGCTAACCAAAGGGTTGCCAGTTCAATTTCCAGTCAGGGCACATGCCTGGGTTGTGAGCCAGGTCCCCAACAGGGGGCGCTCAGAAGGCAACCACACATTGATATTCCTCTCCCTTTCTTTCTCTCTCCCTTCTCCTCTCTCTAAAAATAAATAAATAAAGTCTCTAAAAGTTTCCCCCTTATTTATTTTATTATGTTTTACTAAATTTATTGGGGTAATGTAGGTGAATGAGATCATATAGGTGTCAAGTGCCCATTTCTATGACATGTGCTTTGCATTTGCCTGTGCACCTCCCACTCAACATCTCCTCCCATCACCATCTACTGGACCCCCTTCACCCTTTGCTACCCCCCACCCCACTTCCCTCTGCTACCGCCATGCTGTTCTGTGTCTGGGGAATTTTAATATTTATTCCTTTAGAGCATCTAACTTGAGTCATTTACAGTGGTTTCTCACTGACCCTTGGGAAATGTGGTTTGCCGTATTTTAGCTCATTCTGCAAGCTTAAAAACCACACCAGAGAGATGAGAGACGTCTGTGATTTCCCTGACCACCTACCTATTCTAGCGCCCACCCTCCATTTCTTATTTCTCCTTCAACTATGCTGCTGATGTATGCTATCTTTTACATCCTTCAGTGCTGTGGTCTGACTCCCCCGAGAGGATGTAGCTGCCTCCGCAGCAGGGCCTTGGCCTGGCTTGTCCACTGTGTCCCCAGGACACAGAACTCTGTCTTGCCTGNTGGGAAATGTGGTTTGCCGTATTTTAGCTCATTCTGCAAGCTTAAAAACCACACCAGAGAGATGAGAGACGTCTGTGATTTCCCTGACCACCTACCTATTCTAGCGCCCACCCTCCATTTCTTATTTCTCCTTCAACTATGCTGCTGATGTATGCTATCTTTTACATCCTTCAGTGCTGTGGTCTGACTCCCCCGAGAGGGTGTAGCTGCCTCCGCAGCAGGGCCTTGGCCTGGCTTGTCCACTGTGTCCCCAGGACACAGAACCCTGTCTTGCCTGACCCTGTTGGTTGGCTGCTGAATGAACGAGCGAAGGAACGAGCAGAGGACCATCTTCCTCTGTGAGTAGCTTTCAGAGGGGCTAATTCTTTTAACTTCTTACCAAGAAGGAAGCTGAGACATTTAAGGAAACCAAAGATGGCCTTTCACCAACTAGAGCTCCTGTATTGGTAATTCTTCATTCACTTGAGGACATTCATTTTCATGTCCGTAAACTCACGTAGACCCTTCACTAGAGTTGTCTGAGTGACTCAGAATTTGTAGAATGACTGTCGCATATTCCCGAGGCCAAGGCTCCCCACAGGGGCTCCATTTTATCCAGGGAATTGTGGGCACTAGGGGCCCAGTTTTCTGAGAACCCCTCCAGAAAAGTCCTTTCATCATGTTTTAAGTAAGCCTGTTTTTTAGCCAAGAAACACAGACTCCCTTGTGCCCACTTTAGCTAATGGTGGGTATATAGAGGAGGGACTATAAAGACATATATATACACAGGGAGTGTAGTGAAATCTGTGTACTAGCCCTTAAAAAATGGTACTTCTAGGAGGAACACAACTGTAACAGCCAACAACTGTGGGTCCCTGCAGGTCATGTAGCTACGTGCTGCAGACCCGTGTCTCTCTCTTGTCTCTACTAACTCTTAATCACAGACATCAGTAAAATGTGAATACTGAGACAGAGGTGTCCTGTCTACCTTGCAGCATCCGCTTACTCATCAGTTTCTGCTCCTGCATTGCACCAGCTCTCACGGGCTCATTGTGACCCCTCCCTGTGCTTCTGTCTACATCAGGAACTTTGCAGGGTCCTCATGAATTGAAATAAAAGCTTGATTCTTCCTGTTGAAACTAAGCGATTCCCCCTCCCCTCCTTTTTCTCTGAGCATATACTTTAGAAAGCTTCTAATCGTAAGTGCTCTCTCTTCTCCGAAACATACATATGTCATTTTGAAGACTAGATACGCTTTGTCTGACCAGCAACATCTTTCTCAAGGACCTGGGAGCCCTCTCTTCAGAATACAAACATCAGAGGAGCTGATGCCCAAGTCCCCTAGTGTCTGTGACAGGACAGACATTGAACTTCAGTGAGTTTCTCGCTCCGAGTTGCAAAACTATCTCTGCCGTAAAGATGCTCACCCAACTACCAGGAAAAGGGAGGAGGAAGCACAGGTGACAGATTGAGACTACTTGTAGTTTCTCTGGGAACATGGATGGAACAGGCTGTATCTGCTTGGCTGTGGGAAAGGGTAAGGTTTCCGAGTCTTCGGTCTCTGAACTGATTGTCTATGGCGCATATGACATTGTGGCTTAATGCTTATTCAATAACAAGAGTGTTTTCTTTTTCTACTATCTTTGTGAACAGACTTTCTGGGCTGGGGGATTTTGGTTTTACTTCTATTTTCACAACTCCTTTCGTTTTCATCTCCTGGGGTTATGTAACCGAAGGCAGGTCTGGCTGCTACCACCACGAAAGCCAGACTTAAAGAGACAGGTGCTGGTGACCTGGAAAGTGGATTGTTTAAGTACCAGGCATCTGAGAAGGTGAGAGACTCACCTCTCAAAGGCCATCGTCATGTCTCAGTGCAGGCAGAGGTCTTCACAGGAGGGAGAGGGAGAGAGAACAGAGAGATCAAGGGAGGGGTTGAATAGGTCTCCACACGCAGATGAGCGCAGTCCGTTCCAACGAGGACCTCAGAAGCGGCCAAGTGCTGGTCTGGGTTTTGTCATCTTGGCTTTTGTCATCCTGGTTTTACATCATCCTGGCATTTGAGTCAAAGGTCAGCAAATCTCCCAGGGCCAGGATTGTCGAAGGTCAAACTCTGTACCTTTTGAAGTTAGTTCCTAGAATTCTTACTCAAACATGAAGTCTATTTCTAAGCTACTTATTGATCAGAGTCAGCAGTGTTAAAAAGAATGGTGGGTGGGTTACAATTCTTCACTGTTACAGCTACCTGCCTGATTCTCCTTTTCCTCATTCAAATCATTGGAGAAAGACTATTTGGGGTCAGCTTTCCTCGCTGCCAGTGGGTCAAGTGCCCGATTTGGTCCAATCCGTGAGCCAGGGGTAAAGCTGGATCCTCTGTCCTACGCATGGTGCTGGGGTCTGCTCCGGGGTGGGGACTGTGTTCGGGTGGCTTCTCTTAGTGGCTGCATGCCAGCAAATATTTCTGACACAGACACGTGCCTACTTATTTATCTGTACCCTACCATGACTCTCCAATTACAATCGGAACCTCAGACAAGCTACCCAATTTCTCAGAGAGAGAGAAATCCAACTTGGCTCTCAAATACCTGGTTACACTCAGAACCTTGAGGAGACACCTTGTGCCTTAAGGCCCTGGGAACAGAAGGACACCCCAAGGAGTGGGGAGAGAACACAAGCCCATTTGGGAAAAGTGTTCACTGTTCTGGTGGTAACAGTAACATCGTCACAGGGAGGGGGAACGAGTATAATATTCACAAGGAAAGAAAATATGCTGATGAAGGTAGAGGAAAGAATGAAAAGTAGGGGGAAACACCTAGTAAAATACGGGGACAAAACATGAGGACATGAGACCTAGTAGCACAGCGATTTTCAACCTTTTCCATCTCATGGCACGCATTAAACTCATTATTACAAATCTGTGGCACCCCCAAAAATATTTTTTACCAATCTGACAAAAAAAAATGTAGGTTTATTCATTCACACTCTGCAGCTATTGTTGCGTTGGCTGTTGTCATTTTTAAAACAATCTAAGGGCAAAGAGGTCAGTGCAGCTGACTAAATAGTCAAATATTGTACGTTTTAAAAATTCTTGCAGTTCTCAGGTGGAAAACAACTGCAGTAAAGAAGTGAGCAAAGCGGAAGAGAACAAGGATCCTAAATTTTAGGTGATGTGATGGGAGGAAGGAGCCATTGTCTGGTTCAAATCACCCACAGTGACTTTAGGGACTATGGGCATTTAGTGCATACATGTTTTAAGAGTGTAAGTAGGATGATGTTTCTTCAGCAGAAAATCCTGCAGTTCTCGTCTTCGGTGGCCCAGAACCAGGGTGGTCGGCTCCCGGCACAGCCACGGTCACCGGGCTCTGTGGGATCCCCCGCTCCAGAGAAGCCACGCAGTTTCATCAGATTCGCTGCGTCCTCAGGACGGAGGTTTGTTGGTTCTCTGTACAGCTGAGACATCATCCCTTCTGGCCCGTGAAGACTCTTGATTACCTCTTCGAAATGCATTTTTTTCTTCCTCTGTTGGCACTTTTAATCAGTATAGTTTGCCAGGCAGACGGCAGTATGTCCAGAAAGCGGAACACCTCTCGGCTTGGCCGACAGACGTTTCCCAGAGGTCACGTCATTTCTTACTTCATCCTCATAAAGGGAAATGGTGCGGAAAACAAACAAACATATATTGAGACATACTGCGCTCCCGCCCTGGGGGACGTGCTTCATATGAAATACTTTATAGCGTATGGTAACACTGATGATGTAGACGCCAATTTACAAAATTTACCTGGGACCCAAAGAGGCTGAGTCACTTGTCAAGGGCCACGCTGCAGAGAGCACTGGGACTTGAATTGGAATCCAGCTCTTTGTAGTATACAGTTGGTTAGTACCATTAGCCTCCGATGAGGACTGAGCTAAAAACAGGGCTGAGAAGATGCTAAATAATTGAAACATCAGTGTAGTCGAACCACCCATTGGCCGTGTACATGGGGTGATAAAAATCTGGCAAAGCCTCTTCCCTTACCCAGTGTGAACCCCTTAGCTCGAATTTCGCTCCTGTATCGAAGACACTATTTTTTGAAACACCCTCTGGATGTATTTTCTCTCTTTAATGCATCCTTCCTTCCTTCCTTCCCTCCTGTCTTCCTGCCTCCCTGCCTTCCTGCCTTCCTTCTCCTCCTTCTTTTTCTTTTGCTTGGGAGCCTTTTCTACCATGAAAGCAAAGTAGTGAGATTTATTGTCCTAGTGAAAGGCAGTGGGTGCTGCCTAAGTCTGTAGGACAGGAGAGGAGAAGGTGACTGGGGATGTTCCTCTAAGGGTTATATGGCAAAAAGAAAAGAGCTGGAGGTAATGACCCCAGGGGTAGGATGCTCCCTGCATCCCTCAGGACCCCCCGCCCTCAGGAGATACACCCCAAACTGAGGAGAGCTGGGGCCAGCGAGCTGCCGCCAGGTCCGCCCGCCAGTGCCCAGGGTTTCCTCACACACTCCCATGGGCTCTCATGCCTGTGAAGAAAGACGAGGAAGAAAACAGATTCTGGAAGAAAGAGACATCCTGGTTAGGAAATTGAACGTTAAGTTTTTAGATATGAAATAGGTTCTAACCACAAAAAATAAAGTTACCTTATACAGGCCTGTTTCAGGCTTCCCCCCATCTGCCATCAGAGGGGACGGGGCCTTCCCAGGGGACAGGGAAAATCATGACAAGTGAAAAGTCTGCGTTGGTAGCACACGCCTTGTTTGTGTCGCATGGACGTTGGACAGTGCTATGCTTTCACAACTCATTCTTTTGGACCTTTAATAAAGGCTCCTCTCAAATGACAGAGAGAGTATGTGGGAGGGATTACATGCTAAACCAGGTTGTCGTGGCTCATTCCGATAGCTGGGAAGAAGTTCCAGGACCCAGCACAGACCAATAGGGCATTCGGGATCCGCAGAGTAAGTCTCCTCCGACAAGAGGGCAGCCCTAGGAAAGACCTGATTGTACAGAAACCTAATTTTAAAAAAAAAAGAACAACTAAGCCTACGGTGCGTGTGTAAAGCTGGAATTGGACGTGGAAAGGTGGAGCACTGGACGCATTCAGGGGCACTGGCTAGGCAGTCCTCCCCTTAGCCCACTGTCGGTCCTCAGTGCAGGCTTCGGGCTGACGCAGATCTGAGGTTGGGTGCTCCTGGTCATTGGCTCCCTAGTGCCTTTGGGCAAACACTTGTACACAAGGGAAGAGCATCAGTTTAGGGGATTTAGGGTGTAGTGAGGATTACATGGAGCAATGTCTGTTAAATGCCCAACATGGTATCTATCACACACCTTGGTACCCACTGATTTAAAAGTCAAGGCTACACTCATTCGCTCTGGAAATTCCTCTAAGGGGATGGCCAACAAAAAGTGATAGGAAATGAGGAAGATGCTCAGTGACAAGGGGCGCCCAGGAGCACGTAGGGACATGGGTGGTAGCTCACGCATCTCTTTACGAGGCTTCTGGGTCCTCCACACCCAAAATGGCAGCCCTGTGCGAGCAACTTCTAGTGGTTTGAAAACCAAACCGCTGCCCCCTGCAAACAAATTCTCCAAACCTTGTTTTCTTTTGGCTCGTTCCGTAACTGCGTGGCTCTCCCAGTGGACTTACCCGTGACTTTGGCAGTTCTGCCCCACCTGCTAAGCTAGGACAGAAGTCTCTTCCTGGGTCAACGCAGTGAAATCTGTTCTGAGTCTTGGGGTGTCGGGCTGGGGTGAAGGTGCTCAGATACCTTAATCATTACTTGACTCAAGTCAATTTAATGGAGCCCATTTTGACTGAACATCAGCTGTGGGCAGGGTTTTGTTTTGATGCTTTGTTATGTCATCATTTTTCAAGTTGGTGTTTTTAGTTCCCGGAACGAAACTTTTATGATTGTCAGGAGTATAAATTTGGGAACATTCTATTCTCTATCTCCCTCCAGAGAACTTCCTTTCCCATGTTTTATCTCTAGATAATAGAGGTTTGTTGTTGACAGTGGAGTTTTTACCCCCACCATTTAAAACATCTAATTGCTCAAGTAGAATGTTTTGCAATGTGGTGAGATAATTGGGTTCTGGAAGACGTAATTACCCCCTCAGGTGATGTCCAGCAGAGACATAATGAGATGCTGTGCTCACAGTGGCAACGAAGTCTCACATTGTGCAACTGATGTGCTCTGTCTAGAGAAGACAGGGATGAATGCCTCCCGTCAAAGGTAAAGTACTCAGTGGAAGTAGCCAGTGATAATTCTAGCTTTGCCTGTTTGAAATCTCATCAGGAATAGAGAGAATGGGCAGCAGTTTTAGAATATTTTGCATTCCCCGCATCCTGTGGAAATAAAATTGCCTGTGATGGGACCTTTGAGACAGTGCGCGCACAGACCTTATTAAGATACTTTTTTGGGACAATGGTTAGAGCCAAAGACAGATTGGTTTCTTTCTCTTGACAATCCCTACAGATCATGAAACCCTGATCTGTCTTAACTTCTACTGTTTGGATACAATGTCTGCAAACTTAATATAAATTAAATGGATAACTCCAAACACAAAGATTATGAAAGTTTTGAAAGACTCACCAAAGGCAGGAAAAAATCTCTGACACATTTACCCAAAAGCAGAAAACACTGAAGTCTCCCGAAACATCCACCCTTCTTACTGTGTCAAAGTACAGGAGCTCAGGAAAAAATTAATTGAATTGAGTGTTATTTATCAGCATTAACGATGACTAATGGGAGATAAATTGAAAACTGATTAATGATTTGATACCTCAAGAGATAATAATATATAAGCATTGTGGTATGCATGCTGAAAGACAAGGAAATTTTAAAATATATATTCTTTAACAGTAAATATATATATATACATGTGTGTATAATTAAAACATTTATGGATATATATTTTTATATAGTATAAAGAGTATATATACTCAAATAATATATATATACTTTTTGATTTTCTTGAAATATATATGTATACATTGTGATTTAGAAAAAAGGTGCTATGTCTGGAGATACAAGAATTTCCGTCACCAAAATAAGTAAAATAGGAAAAAATATCCAGGTGACAACACAATGGAGACAAAATGTTTGCTCTGTTTCACCAAACGATCATGTAAGTATTTAATCTGCAGTGAAAACCTTCCAACCTCAAAAGCATCAGGCAGCAGATACAACGCGTCCTTGGTCATTTAAACAGGTAGCTTTCACTGAAAATGGAAATTCCATTTTGTAAATCAGTGTTTAGTCTTAAGTAGCTAGTATTAATTGTACGACCCTGAGAAGACCAACGTACTTTTTGGGGTCACAGTTTCTTCACTTGCACAGTCACAAACCGAGAGGAGGTCAGACCTTCCCCAACGGTCTTTCTCTGAACGAGACACGCATTCAGTCTGCTGGGCCAGCTGGACACGCATGTTCACCCACCCACTCATTCTCAGACTTGCTGGTGACTGTTCATTGCCTCGGTGAGAGTGGCGAAAACTCTCTTCTTTAAACATGTTTTCACTTCAATGTCCTTGCTTCAGAGGACAAAGGATACTCCCTGTGGTCTGAGAAAGAGGAGTGATAGCCACCTGTCCTGCCTCTTTTCCACTTTGTTCAGCATGGAGGCCCTCGCCACAAGAGTGAGAAGAGAAGACAGTCCCCAGTCTGTCAGAGAAGGGCCTGGCAAGGCCCCGGGGGTTGCTGTTCATTCGTGCAGGGCTTTCGAAGGCATTGGATCCAGCCTGCAATGTGGTGTCATGGCCAGGGCCCCAGAAGACTTCTTTGCTCAAACACAGGCTCTGGTCAACCACCAGAACTGTCCTTTCTGCTGCGTTTGGGCAAAACCCAGTGGGGGGAAGACGTGGTGCCCACTGGAAGCCACATCCCAAATTGCTTAAGACGTCATTATTCTGCCTGACACTTATCAAATTTAGAAACAAACCAATCTCCAGCTTGGAGCAGAGTTAGTCCAGGCAATGTTATTTTCTGGCGGCCCCTTTTGCAATTTTGCCAAAGACCAGGGGGTTTTAAAACTCAATGGTTTGTAAGGGAAAGGTATGTGAAGGAGATCATTTTAGACTTAGCCTTTTTTGGAAAAACAGGTATAGGTTAATTAGAACCCAAATTTGTGAACCTGAACCTAGTGGGAAGAAATTACCCGTCGAGTGGTTAATTGTGGCACGATGTGTTTATTTACCTTGACTGGGGTCGGGGAAAGACACCCCCCACCCCTGCTCTGTCCATACCATGGTTTTCTCTCCGAGACAGCGGCATTTGAGGCATTGCTACATTATGCAAAGTGAGCCATTTGCTGGGCTGACTGCCAAGTGACAGGTCTTATCTGAGGTGCTTTTATACTATTCAGTACACGCCACGTGTCTTCATTGTAACTTCCTTTTGGAAGGCCCTGGTTCTGGACCGAGTGTTGACCTGAGAGTGGGCTCTGCCCAGACCCTCCCTCTCCCTTGGGTAGGTCGCTCAGTGGCATGTCATGTGACTCCTGCCACTGCTCTCTCTGTGAAATTGTTTCAACCTGTGGAACCTCCCATGGCATAATATTTTCTTTCTCATTCGCATTTGGTCTCAGCTGGAGAGTCATGGCTTCTGTGGATGTCGGTGAAGATTTGGAGCGTGAGAAGCAAATCGGCTGCTGTGGCGGAAATATCCCAGACTCAGTACATTTCCTTCCCCCCCACCCCACCTTTCTCTGCAGGAGTCAGATACACTCTGCTCTTTTTCTTCTTTTTGCAAACACTCAGCTCTGTTTATAAGCCTTTCTCTTGCTGCTCTTATCCATTTCTTTTTTTCCTCTAAAACCGTCGGGACTTTCTTAGCATAGGTAACTCCTATCTGAAGTTTATTCAGTTACCCTTGAAGTATGTTAAAAAAAAAAACAGCTTTCAGTTTGGGGACAAACTGCAATACATTCAAGGCTATCCATTCACCATCGGCTCCCTCCCTCTGAAAAGTATAATGGAATTTGGGCGGTGGATCCAGCTCTTTCCAGCTAAGCTTGGCATTAATCATTTAAAGTGAAATCCTCCTTAGTGTCTTTAGCATACCTGAAATGTAGCTGTCCTGAAATTTAAAAGTAGCAATTTTTTTTTCTGCCCAACAATGCCTTAAAAACCTGTATATGGAGAGATTCTCTCCGATGTAAAGTTGTATGTTTGGCTCAGCTACAGTTGCTTTCTGATTCAAGGTCAAGCATATGGAGACCGGCACGCCACTGTACACTGTCCTTTTGCTGAGGCTTTTGCACTGTTCCCAAAGCTCTATTGCGTGAAGGTCTCTCTGTAGAAAGAGTAGCTGTAAGCGCCTTTGGACCACTGAGGCGAAGAATTCCGTATGGCTGTGCCTCAGGCCTAAAGCCACATGCCTTGGTAACAACCCAAATAAATGCAATTATAAGAAGCTGCTACCCAACTCAGAACAACCTCTCCAAACTGCCAGGGTCAAAGCTGTGTGCTCACTGAAGTCTGCACCTAAATGCTTGTGCCCTGACCTCAACTCAAGTCTCACCACCTGTTATTTGGGTCTAGTTCTTGGATTTCTGGCCCATGCAATGGATGTTGCACATAGTGTATGGCCCCTCCCCCCACCCAAACGTGAAATCAATTGAGAAAAGAGGAAAATAGGGAATGCTATATACTGTTCATGTTCCCCAAAGGCCTGTGTGTGAAAACCTAGCCCCCAATGTCATGGTGTTAGGAGGTAAGGCCTTGGGGAGGGGATTAGGCCAGGAGGGTGGGCTTTATGGTGGGATTAGTGCCCTTATATCGTAAAATAGCCCAGGATCTCCTTGCTCATCTGCCGACTGGGGACACAAAGAGAAGACAGCCTATAAATCTATAAATCAAGAAGCAGCTCTTACCAGACTCTGAATTCTGCCGACACCTTGATGTTGGACTTCTCAGCCTTCCAACTGTGAGAACTATATTTTTGTTGTTGTTTATAAGCTCCCCACTCTCTGGTGTTATATTGGAGCAACCTAAGTGAACGAAGACAGGGCACATGGGAAACACATCCTAGTTTCGTTATGGATAAAGCTATCATTACAATCTGGCATACATTTGTAATACGTGTTTTCTAAGACATATAGGCCGTGCTGGTCCATGGCAGTCCCCATCCCTGAACTTGAAAGGGCAAGGTAAAGAGCACATTGTGAGGTCTGCAAGAAGCCAGAACTGAGGAACAAAGCGAGGGGGAGGGGCTGGCACACAGGCCTGCTTTATGTCCCATACTCACCAGTTAGGTTAAATCACTTCTCCTTGTCTGGGGAGGATTGTATGTTGCACTGAGAGAATGCTTTCTACAGGGAAGGAGACAACAGGCTCAGAGGGGATAAATAATGTGTCCAGGATCACAGCACTAAGGACTAACACTGGAACTTGAACCTGGCCAAACAGCTCCCACCCCATACTCACCCGGATGCCTCTAGGAAATAGCTAACCACTTCCTCATTTGCACACCTCCGTTCCTTGTACGTTCTGCTCTTCCTACCTCGATTAGGGCACTTGGCGGCAGTTGTTCACAGCATGGCGGACTCTCCTACTTGGCCGAGACTGTGACTTTAGTCTGGGAGTCTCCAGATCCTGGCGGAGTGCATGATACATAGTGGGAACTCAGGACTTGCTTACTGAGCTCAACGGAATGGAGCCACTGTTTTTAGAAGGAAATTATGATAGTTTTGTTTTGACCACGAATGCTATGTCACAAATTGTTTCCTAAAGTAGGAACTTAAAATGGCCATTCCTTTTTCCTTTTGTTGTGGGTTCCTAATTCTGGGAGAGTTTGCCTAGGTTAGTCTTGCTGGGGGTCTCGTATGTGGTTGCAGTCAGATGTTGGCTACAGCTGTGTGATGGTTTGACGGGGCCAGCCATCTGGGATGGTGCTCCCAGGTGGCCGGCTGTTGATTCTGGGTGTGGACTGGATGGGAGCTCAGCTACGACTACCAGCTGACTGCCTCGTCTTCTCCAGCCCCGTGAACTCAAGGTAGTCAGCCTTCAGCCTTCATCAGTGGGGGCTGATTTCGGCCAAGCAAGGGTGCCAATAGAACCAGCTGGAAACTGCATGGTCTTTTCTAACCTAACACTGGAAGTCACACAGCCTGGGGAGTCACTTCATCTTGTTGGCACAACTAAGTTACTAAGGCCATTCCAGATGAGTTATATTTTATTTTATTTATTTACTTTTAGAGAGAGGGGACGGGAAGGAGAAAGAGAGGGAGAGAAACATCAATGTGTAGTTGCCTTTCATGTGTCCCTTACTGGGGACCTGGCCTGCAACCCAGGTATGCACCCTGAGTAGGAATTAAACCAGCGACCCTTTGCTTCACAGGCCTGTGCTCAATCCACTGAGCTACACCAGCCAGGGCAGCAATTTATATTTTTATTAAAAAAGGTGTCTGTAGGCTTTCCCCTTCGGGTGATGTATTAGACTAAATACCTCTTTCTTTTTTTAAAGATTTTATTTCTTTATTTAGAGGGAGAGGATGGGAGGGAGGAAGAGAGGGAGAGAAACATCAATCAAATGCCTCTCACATACCCCAACCAGGGACCTAGCATGTGCCCTGACTGGGAATTGAACCAATGACCTTTCAGTTTGCAGGATGATACCCAACCCATTGAGCTACACCAGTCAGGGATAAATATCTTTTAGGAAATTCTAATAGCAAACCAATAAAAGTATATAAAACATCTGTTTTAGGGAAAGATTACAAAAAAATACAAAAATCATAAATCTGTATCTCTGCAATGTTTACAATTGGCATATGGAATGTAATACCAGTGAGATCAAGGTCATCATCAGCATCTTAGAAGCCTGTCTTATTGCCTCCCAGGTCCGCATTATTCTGATTTCTATAAATATAGGTTAGTTTTATCTCTGCTTGAACTTTATATACAAAGAATGTTACGACGTGAAACTCACTGGGTCTGGGTCTTTTTGTCCAATATTCTCTGTGATTTCATCCACACTGCTCAGTATAATGGTAGTTTATTTGTTTTCACTGATGTGGAATGTTGTAATAAACTAGTATGTTCCCAGTTACTTGTTCATACCACTTTTGATAGAAATTTAGGTTGCCTTAATCTTAGGACAGTGGTTTTCAGCAGGAGGTAACTTTGCACACACACCCCACCTGCCCCACCAGCCCAAGGGGACATTTGGCAACGTAAGGAATCATTTTTGGTTGATACAACTGGGTAGGGGTGTTGATAGGGGCCAAAGATGCTGCTAACTGTTCTACAAAGCCCAGGGCAGTCCCCTCAATGAAGAATGCTCTAATCCAGTCTGTCAATTGGAGGTAGTGAAAGCCTGGGTTGGAATGAACTCTGTTGTGTGTGTCTTTGGGTGAATTTATATGCACGTTTCTCTTGGTAAGTACATAAAAATGGAATTCTTGGATAATAGAGTAGGCCCGTGTTCAGCTTTAGACTCTCTGACCAAACAGTGTTCCAAACGGACTTGACCCGTTTCCATTCCTACCCCCAGTGCAGGAGCACCGGTTCCCTGCATCCACACCAACTGGGTTTTTGCAGCTTTTTAATGTTGCTCATCCTGGTGACGGTGCAGTCATATCTCTTCATGCTTTTTCAAATTTCCATTTCCATGATGACGACACTTATGAACGCTTTTTGTGAGTTAACTGACCATTGGTTTCACCCAGTTTTCGGTAGAGTCCTTTGATGTCGCCATACTCATTGGTGGTTCTTCATAATGCTGTACATGAATTCATATATTCTTCATACATGCTGTACATGCATCCATACATCTGTACAGACCCAGAACTTCCCTTGGTGCTGTGAAGTGCCCATGCACATGCAACCTGGAGTCGCCACCTTTTAGGGTAAAATTTTGACTGCTTAGGACAAGAGTTGATTGATCAATGTTTTTCCTGTTTACTTCGAATTGGGCAAGCATCCTGAAAGCAGATTATATGTTTATTCAGCTGGTCCCATTGAATTGAACAACCAGTTTTTCATATCAGAGGCCAACTCAGTAATTCCTCCTTAAACTCTAAAATTAACAGCACTCTTCCAAGACTTTCTTAGAGCTCTTTTCCCCTCGAAGTGAGCTTACCTCTGTTTTGAATTTCTCTAAATAATGTATAATATTTTTATGAACAGATCAAATTTACTTACTTCGAAATTCAACCCATCAATAGGTAGGTGTGAGTGTGCATTTGCTATATCTAACACCTAACACTGTGCTAAGCCCTTTGTATGTATATCAGCTCATCCACAGACACACACACACACACACACACACACACACACACATTACCATTATTAGCTCTGTATTACAGATGAGAAGATTGTGCACAGCAGTTTAACAACTTAATCAAGATTGCATTGCTAATGTATGCTGAAACAGAAAATCAAAGCCAGATCTTTTTGGTTCAAAATCCTGTTTGATTAATTGCAATCACTGCTTCACTTTGATTGGAACTCTAAATTCAAACATGATAAATTTGCTCCTGATATCACATAAAAAATTTCAAGCATATGAAGATGGCTACCCAGTTGTTTGTTAAGATTTCTTTGTGTTTTCATATTGATAAGGAGGAGGAAGAGGATAAAGATGAGGATGACGACAATGAATCCCCTTGTCTGGCTTTCCTTATAAAATAAAGAGTAGGAGAATCTCTGGAGAAACGAGTCATTTACCTCAAGAGGAACAGATGGCTGAAGCTCATAAGAAACTAGGCAAACACAGCTAGGAAACTGGAGCCTGTTCCTAAGCACACAGTGGGCTAATAAAAGAAAACAAACATTTACTAACCAACGTTGAATGAGATAAGAAAAAGAACCACAGCCATAATCATAGGACTTTAGGCAAGCCAGGAAGAGCATCTTACCCGTATTAACAGCATGGTTAGCTTCCTATTAGCCCAACCAGAGAATTTTTCATCTCTGATTTATTACTGTGACTCACTGAAGGCAGACATTGGAGAGAAAGGACCATAGGCTTTGGGGATGCACGTACTTAGGTTTAATACCAGGACTTTGCCACTTACCAACTTTGGGGCACTTGCTTGATCTCTAAGGCTTAATATTCTCATCTGTAAAATGAGACTGAGAAAACCTGCTTTTCTGGGATTTTGTGAAGGCAAGTGTCTGAAATTGGTTCCTTGGCAAACACGATAAAATGTTAATTTGCATGAGAGAGTTTTATTGGGCTGTTCTCATGAACACCACTGTGGAGGAGGGAAGGAAGCAAGACTGGGCTGAGCAAGAAGCAGACCTGCTGCGCAGTTGCCATGGAAACCTCAGCTGATCTTGTAGGACCTCTGGAGCTGGGATGGCCCTCCAGAGTTGTCCTGCCTGCTGCAAAGGGCCTGACTTTTTTTACCTCTTCCCCAAGGAGCAGACATTGGACATGGGTTGTTTCCAGAAGGGGGCATGTGACCTGGGCTGGGTGACTCTTCAGCTTCAGCAGATTCCCTGAGAGCCAATACACCCACGGTCTGGAATGAGTACTTCACTTGTGAAGGAGGATGCAATATTGCCTGGCATTCCCCTTGACTAAAGTGGGTTCAGCCACAATGTTATGATCCAGTAAATGTTGTTCACCTAAACTCCTCTTCCCAGAGTCTCACCATGTTTTTCCTTAAGACACTCTACAGCTGCCACCATTGGGGGCCACTGTACAATTCCTCTATCTTCCTGGACCCTGTTCTAGCTTCCTTCCCTGACATCATTTCCTAAGGTTTCAGAATGCATGCCTGGTAATACCCAGCCACACAATTCAGGCATTATTTCTGAGAGATTCCTAAGAACTATCAGCTTCTCAAGCCCAGGCCCTGGGGCTGTTTACCTCAAGGGTCTTTGCACATTTCAGCTCATCTCTGCTTTGATCCAGGAATTAGAGCTTAATGTCCAAATGTGAATCTGGCGCAAAGGTGTATCTAGCACAGAAAACTGCCAAAAGCCAGACGCTATCCAGACAGTCAGGTGGGAGTCAACGAACAAGCCCACTGAAAATATTTGCATGGAGGTCAGGCCTTTCTCCATAATAGGGTCAGCAGAATGAATGACCTGGTGGGGGAAAACAAGCAAGCTGCCAGATGGCACTCCGCACAGAACAGTTCAGTATTATTTTGTATACTATGCGACATCTTCCAAAGCATCAGGACTGAGTTTGATTAGTGACTCCTAATATTTACTGAGCCCTGGCTACGGGGTCACATGCTGGGCTAAATGCTCCGTGGGGATTTTCTTACGTAATCCTCACTGCAACCCCATGAAGTTCCCATAAGGAGGGGAGCATTAGTTTCTCCATTTTATACCTGAGGAGACTAAGGCTTAGAAAGAATGTACTTTTCTAGGGTCAATGCACTCTGAATCTAAGCAGACCGACTCCTGACATCTGTGCAGAAGTTGTATCCTAAGGCATGGGAAGAGGTGCAGGGTCTAGAACTTGCTCCCTCAGATCCACAGGTGACCCTTTGTGTCACGGAGGAGCTGTATAGTGGGCAGAAGAGTGTTTCCACCAAAGTTCACGTCTAATGGGAACTTCACATCCGGAGGCAGTGCTAATTAGTTAAGGAGGTCAAGCTGAACTCATCCTGGCTTTGGGGTGAGAACCCAGTGCAATGACTGGTGTCATTAGCAGATGACAAGTAGAGGACATCAGTAGAGGACACAGAGGGACACACAGAAGGAGAGGCCGTGTGAAGACAGAGGCAGGGATTGGATTGGTGTAGCTACAGGCTGTGGGATGCCTGGGACTACCACAAGCTGGAAGAGGCAAAGGAGGATTCTTCTTCAAAGTCTTCAGAGAAAGTGTGGTCCTGCCGATAGTTTGATTTTAGACTTCTGGGTACAAGAATAAATGTTCGTGATCTTAATCCAGCAAATGCATGGTAATTTGTTATGGTGGCCCAGGGAACTCACGCACGGTGTAACCCAAACTGGGCTAAACCGGGAACTATCGGCCTCAGCTTCTTGTTCTCTGGGCTAATTTATTCTATAAAGTGAGGAATTTCATTTAAATAACGTCTGGACCCCCTTCATCCTGGTCTCTGTAGGATCCTAAATCATGTTACACTGCAAGACCTCTGTGCCAGCCATTCTTTCTGCTGCATTTGTCGGGTCCAGTGCCCAGGCATACTCACTCAGCTCCTTCAACATAACTTTCAATGGCTTTTCTCTTACAAATCTCTTAAAATGCAATCTAAAATGACATCAATTTTGGAAATACTTTATTTGTTCTTGCCATCTCTTCATCTCCTAAACCCGGCACTTACAACACAAAGGACAGCAGCTTCAATTATTGCAAGCATTTGGATTTGCCTGACTTCATCACTTTTCAATGGGCTGTCGGTAATCTCCAGGTCTTAGAGAGAGCCTGAGTCAGAAATAGGCAGCCACGTCAGTGATCCTAAAAAGAAAAGCTGAAGGCTATGAAAGGCAGGGCTTTTTATATTACAAATAAGGCCCACATGGATGGTGCGTTTTGAACTTTTGCAAGAAAAGACCGTGACCAACACTTGCTTGTCTTGGAGGCAATGAAACTCAAACAACATGAAAGATCTCTGCCTCTAAAACACTTCACTCCTCAGTAGTCCCCCAAGTAGGTCTGGACACGGAAAGTACTCCTTCACTTGAGAGATCCTGCTTCAATGCGCAAGTCTGAACTAAAAGCAACAGGAAACTGAACCAGTTTCAAAATTAACTTAGCCAGATTCTGGACAGTGTGTGCTCTTAATCCATGCTGTACGTTCACCACTTCGTACCATGATTTGGGGAATGGATTAGATCAAAGACAATGAGGCCAGTTGAGAGAGTGTTGTAATTTTTCAGGCAAGATATGATACACCCTTGAATGAAGGTAGGAGCAATATGGTAGAAAGAGCGGATTGCAATATCAAAAAGGCGGAAGTTAGATAGACATGCAGGTTGACTTTTGGGAGAGAAAGTGTCATCTATGACAACTAGGTTTGCATCTTGGTGAGTGAATGGTGGTGCTATTCACTCAGGCGGGGAGCCAAGGAGGAAAGGAGATAAGCTTGATAACATGGAATGACTTCAGCGTTAGACATGCCAAACGTATGAGATGTTTAGTAGACAGTTGTCTAACGGGTATATGTGTTGATGCCAATTTTTACATCTCCCCAGATTTGCTTGGCCTCTCCCAAGCACTTGGGCACTTGCTTAATGGAAAACCCATATTGCTGTCACCATGACCATCAACACGGCTGGCAGTATCAGACACTGCTGGGGACCACCAAAGTTCTGGCAGCCTCAACTGTCCCCAGGGCCTCTCTGGCCTCCAAGCCTGGCCTGAATGGATCCAGAGATGCTGGCTTCTCCCACCACTTTGGATGCAGATGAAGTACAATCCTGGGATGCTGGTTTCCCCCATAGCTTCCCATAGCCTGGAACTACAGTGAGTCAACCAACATTCTATGTGGCAAAATTTGACTAATATGAGACAAAAGGTGGAGAGAGCCAGCAGATACCTTACTCTTCCTTCTTTTCTTCAACTGACCATTCCACAGCACAATGGTCCCAGCAGCCTGTCTGGAGATGCCTCATGTGGATAAGTGAAAGGCCAGAGTTTTCTCGGAGGTGTAGCAACTTGACCATGCACCACTCTGTATTTATTTTCCCTCTTTTTCTTTCCCCCTTATTTTTGATTTCTTGGCTGTGCTGCCTACCTGAATAAAGCTCTAGGTTGCTAGCTTCACCTTTGGTTCTTTTTTCCTGTTGAGTGTTGTGATAACAATTGGTACAAGATGTGGGTCCAGAAATCAGATGCTCAACATGCAGTTTTGACAATGGGTTTCCCACCTGGAGGAACTGTGATGGTCAGACCTCTTTGGCATGTGGAACATGACAAATGCTAACTAGTTGACGTGCATTCAATTTGCACAAGGTGCAGGTGGGAAAAAAAAGAGAAAGGAGATCAAATAGATGCTGTGAGAGAGTGTTACAAGGACAGGAATAATTATACAAGTTGTGCTATGAAGTAATTTTGAGAGGACTTTAGATCTTGCCAAAACTATATAAACAGTAAGTTCAGGGTCATTAACTGCCAGCTTAAGGAACAGTGTGCAAGTCAGGGACCCTCTGTGGCTGTTTAGAGATTCCTGCCCTCTGCAGCCTCAGGGGCTGCTCCGCTGACATAGGGTCTGAGTGCAAGTGTGGCTGAGTTTCTTGGCTTGCTTATTATTGATTATTAATTAATGAACAGCATTACATCATGTATCCTTGATTTACTGTAGTCCAATAAAAATGATTGTTTTTACCACTTACCCCTCAGTGTTAGAACTTCAGAACTTTTGTTACTTTTGGCAGGCCTTTTAATTCTACATGTATTTTAAATATCAGAAGATTTTTTTTTAAAGTAAATACTCATTTTTATACACACCTTTGTCCTTTTTAGTGCTCTTTACTTTTTTCATTTGCAACTTTCCTGGCAACAAATTCTTTAGGTTGTTTTTTTTTTCTGGAAAGGTCTTTAATATATTTAATGAATATTCCCAGTGGTTAAAGAATTCTAAGTTGGCAGTTATTTTCTCTAGCACTTTGAAAGTATCATTTGGTTACCTGCTGGTTCCATCATTTTTGTTGAGAATTCAGTTGTCATTTTAAAGTGATGAGTCATTTTTTGTGGATTTTAAGCTTTTATCTTTATCTTTTGTACTGAACAGCTTTACTCTTATGTGCTTATATCATATTTGATTTATTTAGCTTGTGGTTTGCAGTACTTCTTTGATGTAATTTTTCTCCTCTCTCTAGAGAACTTCATTGAACATTTCTTGCAA
Source organism: Sturnira hondurensis (assembly GCF_014824575.4). Lineage (NCBI taxonomy): Eukaryota > Metazoa > Chordata > Mammalia > Chiroptera > Phyllostomidae > Sturnira > Sturnira hondurensis. The sequence continues at coordinate 12,537,986 of NW_028091156.1, forward strand.
GGCAAGGCTACTGATGATAAATATCTGCAATTATCGTTTACATGAGAAAGTCTTTATTTCTCCTTCACATTAAAAAACAACTTTGTTGGAGACAGAATTCTAGGTCAGTGGTGGATCTGCGGTTGAAGTCTTTGATTAATTTTGGAAAATTCTCTTCCCATTTTAAATGTGAATATTGCTTCCACTTTTTTCCCTTCTTTTATTTGTATATTGCAACTCTTCATTTTACCCCACAATATCTTTCACTTTTTATGTATTTTCTATTCATTTTTATTCACATGTTTCTTTTAAATTATTTCCTGCTAACATATCTTCCAGTTCACCAGTCCTGCCTTCTGCTTTGTCAGAACTGCTGCTAAAATGTCTACTGGATTTTTAAATTCAGTTACATTTTTATACTATAGAATTTATATTTGAAATGAATTGCAACTCTGAGGAAGGTCTTCATCATTTCATCTTTTTTCTTCATTTTTTGACTTTATATTCGTAAACATGCTCATTATAATTACTTTCAAATCCTTAATTACCAAATAAGTATCTCGATCACTTTGAGTCTGTTTATTGTCTTTTTTTTAATCTCTTGACTTACAAAAATATGTTTCTCTGTCTTGGCATATTTAATAATTTTTATTGAAATGGTAGACATTGCACATAAAAATGGAGAGGCTCTGGTTAATATTTTTCCAGTGAGCCTTTATGTTGCCTCTGCTGGGCTGACAGAGAAGGGGCTTGTAATTTTGCTCCAAGCAGAGATTGTGCGGAACCAAGCCCCTGTTTCATCTTGGACTCTGTTTACATCTGGCTCATCCCAAATCCTAAAATGTAGATTTTCAGTGCTTCCTTTTGAGATGCTGATGATGCTCCTGGGGGCCTGCCCCCCGCCCCCCCAGCAAATGTTGGAATCTTATTCTTATGTTAACACTGCAGTAAGACCAAAAGCACTATTTCAGGAAATAGTGCTTTCAGGAAATTTCTGCTCAAGCCGGTAGCCTCCTGAGACATCCGCTTCAGAAATCAGCAAATTCCTTGCGGAAAAAGTGTCTCTTCACCAGATTCGGCTTCCACTCTTTGCTACTCACTGAAATGCTGCCTCCTCAGCTTTCCAGTGTTGTCCCTAGTCCTGGGAGACTTACATCATTTTTCCCAGTTCTGTCCTCCAGCTGCGGCTATTTGCTTGGAAAAAGCCTGGATTATTAGCCTTTTGGCTTGCACTAGAATTGGCATATGCCCTCAGTTATAAAGGACCAAACATCAGCTTTTCCGTCTGCAGTTTTTCACTCTTTCCAGAATTTTGGCTTCTCTCACCCTTTCTCCTTTGGCAACTGTATTTGTATTATCATGCTGTTAAAATGTTTTTAGAAATTATTGGATTTTTCTGTCATTTTCATAGGGACCGTTGGTCTGCTACAAGCTACTCTGTTCCACCTGGCAACAGACACATGAGCTGCCTTTTCTTGAAACGGAAAAGACTGATGAGGAATGTCTTCAAGAAGACCTCTGCCTTTCCTAAGAAGCAGAGAGCAAGGAGATATTTTAACTTACCAAAAATGTGGAAATAGCCAATTTAAAAAGAACGGAAAGCAACTCCAGATAGAGTTTAACAAAAACCATCATGAATGAAAAAAGAATGAAAGAAGTAAAGCATGCAATAGATATTAAAATAACTTAAAATTTCATCACACAAATGATGAACTGTAGAAGGCACAATACCCCATTCTTTTAGCTTATGTTATGAAATACCCTTAAACTAGAATAATAATGTTGTTTGAATATGTATAGAATTGCTTTGGTCTGGATCTAAGATGGGTACTGGAAGATAAAGTGTAAAGGATTAGGAGTAAATCCTAATGACCCAATCTTAGTGAATTTTGGGGGACTTTGAAGGTAGCAATGCAATGGCACTTTGGAGAGGGGACCATTCTCAATCTGGAGAAGCTCCGCAAGGTTTCCTGTTTCTCCATTGGTAACTCCTCCTGGAGGTATTTATCTTATAGAAACTTTTGAAGGTGATGATGCAAAGGAAAAGCTCTGAAATGACAATATTCCTAGTGCTCTGCAGTTCTTCAAATTTCTCTCAGTACAGGTGAGGCTAGCTCTGCCCCTTGATTTGGAGGATGGGTCTAGTACAATGCCTGGCGCAAGACCCATTGTGACTTTCCCTCAGTAAAAAGAAGTGAATTTAGTGTTCCTTGCTTCCCTTCCATCCTTGTGCCACTGATTTAACTCACAGAAACACTCTTCTCTGGTTTCTTTCATTAGGAGAAAGCAGATTTCTAAGAGACGGAAACAGCTCTTGGCTTAAGGTTGATGTCTGCTTGTAATACTACTGGCAGACAGTGAGAAAAGAGTTTCCGGCTTTGGAGTTACGAAGGTCTACAGACAAATGGGAGAGCTCCTGGAGAGGAAGAAAGACTCAGAAGGACTTCCGTCCCTTTGTGATTCTAAAGTTAAAAGTTACTTAGAAACAACCTGCATGTATAAAATTCATTATCAGCTGTTATGTGGTATATCAAGCACATAATTTCCATTGGTTTGTTGGTGACTTTGAGATAATGAGTTCTGAGAAATTTGCAGGAAAAAACATGACACAAATCGATTCCAAATTTAAGGAACATACAATGTTTTTATCGTGTGCAAGTCTCTTCCTGAAACTAGACAACGGGATAAATATTTAAACATTTTTACAAGTTGACTTAAGCTTCTCATTTAAAATGAATGTTGTGATAATTTTCTTCCAATCATTTAGTCATCAATAGAATAATTTTTAAAAGCTGGCCCGTGACTGTCTTAGGAGTCATCTAAAACTCCTGTTCATTTAGCAGATAAAGATACTAGTTCCAAAGCAGTTAAGGCACTTAACAAAAGATACATACCTGGCTTGTGATTGGTGGGGAGGTTGGAAACAAAAGAGGGAGCTATTTCGGTATCTTTCTACCCCATCAAAAGGCCTCTGACAGGCTTCTCACACGATAGCCACATAAATCTCCACTTATCATACTAGCCAATTGCTTTTTCCTTATGTTAGCTTCTTGGATTAATTCCGCCATATGCTGTGTGTAACTTGAATGGATAAAACCTATTTTCCTCAGCAGAATTCCTGAAATGACTGTTTTTTAATGTAATGCTCTGAATATGCAATCCATTCTCATAGTTTACAATTAAGAACGGATAGCCTGCTCCCCTCCACGCTGCCTCCTCACTCAGCCACCCAGTTCACCTCCCTGTGGTCAACCTATGTTACTAGATTCTTGCATTGCCTTGCGAATATATTTTATGTATATGCAGGGAAATAAACTTTATATTTTTACCTCCTTTTTTTTTGGTAGCAGCTTTTGCTGTGACCACAAACAACTCCCAGATGGCAGTGGGTCATACCAAGAAAGTTTTGCCTACGGGTCTATGGGTCACCTGTGGCCCTGCGGGGTCCAGCTGGACGTGGCTGGGTTTGAACCTGGTGTGTCCCCTGTGTCTCTTATTCTGGGCCCCTTGCCAAGGGGGCAGCAGCTCTCTGGGCGTACTCATCTCATGACCCATGGCAGGAACCCCAGAAGATTTTGCAAAAATATATGATGAGAGCGATGGTGTTTGGGGAGCTGAAAAGGATCAGAATCTGAGACGGCTTGGGTGCCTTGGCCTGGTGCTCTGGGTGGCAGGGTGGGGCTCCTGGGTGGCCAAGGCTACACTGAGAAACTTGGAAAACCCTTGTTTTCCAAATATCTAGTTAATAGGCTCTACTTGTCCAAGGTACATAACATTCATTTTTATACCTTGAGAAGTGATCCCTGGAATAAGCCATGATAAGAAAGAAAAATAAATTTTTCTAAGAGCTTAATGTTTAGAGAGAACTGGAAATGCCCCGTGTCAAGCACATTAACATCGACAGAGGAAGTGGTTGAATTATTAGGGGAGGAAAGCCTAACAACTGAGAGGAAAACGTGATCTGGGTGGCCAAATTCTCACTGTAGCCTGCCGTACAGCCCCTTCAATGACAGCATCCTACTCTTTCTATAATAGTCGAAGCTGGTGGACACAACTATCGTAAGGCCAAGTTCCGAAATGTTTTCCTACAAATTACAAAAGTGCGCTAAATAATTTAAGTAAGACTTTTAGTTTCTTCAACTTTTGTTTTACTTTGACCATTCCTTTTTTTATAAAACAAGTTGGGTTGGTAGAAATTCAGCAGAGCTAGAGCTTGGTACGTTAGAAAAGAGAAAATATTTATAAGTAGAGATGACTGTTAGGGTGGGCAGGGATAGGAGGAAGCTCCAGCTGGACTTTGCCAAGATGGACATCCTCACAGTAACCCAAGTCCGAGGAAGAGACTACCAATGCTGTATTGCTGCTCTGTTCAGAGGGCACCAATCCCCAGCTTCCACGGGGAGCCAATGAAAATAAAACCCCATGACATTCCCTGCTTGGGTGTGATTTCCATGGCCTCATCCTGCAGACCAGGGAACCTCACCTGGGTGCACAAACCACAATAAAGCTCTTTATTGCCTATTTTATGGCTGATTGGCATTTCTTTCTCGGTGGAGCCTAAGAAAACCTCTCAATGACGAAGAAAGAAAGAAAGAATAAGAGAATTACAAAGCGAGACCCTGATTTGGATGAGCAGGTGCCTTCTTTTCCTGGACATGATAAAATTAGCATCTCCCCAGGACCTAAAAGCTGCTGACTGGCAGCTACATTGAGGACAACTGTTTGGTGATCATGGCAATAGGTAAGAAATGTTTCTGGGTGTTCAGCTCTCCCCATAGTTACACGTTGGCAACCAGCAGTCTGCCCCCTTTCTCTCTGCCCAAGGTTCAAAGCTAAGTGAGACCTCTCTCCTGCTTTGGGTCTCACCTGGCACTCTAGAAGCCCCAAATGAACTCAACAAAAGAACTGGTCATCGGTATTTACTTATCTGTCTTTTTTGTTATTTCATGTCAATCTTGTCTCCATTTGGATTAAAATCATTTAAAATCTTCACAGGCGAATGGTAGCCTTCAGTTTTCAAAGCACTTCCTTCTAGGCCATCTAATTTTGGAGTTACCTCAACCAGCATCCTCGATGTAACAACGGTCTCTTCAATAACCTTTCAGACCAGGGTCATTGTCATGGCCTTAGACACGGCCACAGACTAGCACTTACCTTCTCATCATGGCTGTTCTGAAGAGCCCGGATTGTTAGAAAGCACATCCTTGTACTGAGCCAAAAATCTATCTGCCTGGAACTTGTACCTATTAAATTTAAATTTGTCTAGGGCTTGAAAGATTATGTTTGAGTCTTCTCCCACGTGAGAGTCATTTAACATTTTAAGGTAATTATCACAAACACCCAAGCCTTTTCCTTCACGGTCAAAATGTCTATTTCTTCCAGGCATCAGAGTGGCTTTGAGCAGCTTTGTAACCCTTCCTGCTTTCCTCCAGGTTCATTGAGTCCTTCAAAGAATATTTCAGTGCTCGGCACTCTCCTAGGCACTGGGTGTACAACAAAGTGAGGAGTGAAAACAGGACAAGATCCCTGTGCTTATGGACCTTAAAGCAGAACACAAAGAGAGGGTTGATGCTGGAGGTCTATGTCCTTGGTAGGTAGCATCCAGAACATTCTAGAAGTGTCTGCACAGAGCGGCGCTGTGACAGGCCCATTTTCTGCACTCCCATCCATGTGATCCGCATTTCTTCACCGCCGTCTTTCTAGCAAAGCCATTTGCGACTGCAACGCCCTTTTCCCTCAGAGGCGTGCTTTTTTTGAACAATACTGAGTTTGCTTTCAACCCCAAATAAACAAAAACCAAATGCTTCTCATCTGAACGGATGTTCAGTCATATTTTATTCATCCTGTGCTTAGTGCTAATTCAACCTTCTCCCCGAGATATAAGGCTTAACTTTTATCCTTGCTCGAGTTTACCTTACTTGGTTCGGCCCACCTTTTCAGCCTGCCTCGGTCTCCTTGGGTCCTCCTGCCACTGTCCAGGGCGTTGGCCATTTCCCATGGTTTGGGCCATTGATAAACTGGAGAAGTCGGCTCTTGGTGCACATGCGCAGTTAGACCGGGCAGGCTCTAAGGTCAGAACTCTGCCTGTTCTCTCCGTAGTCCTACCTTCTGGTGAGCCCCAGCCAGCCCAGCCGATCAGGGCTCTTTCTTTTTGGACCTGCAGTCTGTTTTGAATCTAGTTGGAACCCCCATCTTACCATCACGCCTATAAAGTTTCCACACAAGAAACTGTCGATGCCTCATTGAATAATCCACATTGCCTTCATATGGCCCTCACTTAGCCTTATAGAGACCATGTCCACAGAGGAAATGAGGCTAAGACTCGAGTGACACCTGGGTGGCTTTGTATGATCACAGACTGATGGCTGTCCCAGGGGAGAGGGTTGGGGGACTGGATGAAGGAGCGTGAAGGGATTAACCAAAAACCACAGTATGTAACAGACAGACCCAGAGAACAGTGTGGTGATGGCAGTGGGGGTGGGGGTAGATGGAGGTGGGCAGGGGTGGAAATGGGGATGGAGGGAGAATTGGCTTGGGGCTAGGGGCACAAGGTGCAGTGTGCAAATGATGCTTGGTTGAGTTGTACACTAGCAACCTGTGTAGTTTTGCAAACCAATGTCTCCCCAGTAAATTCAAAGTAAGAAAAAACAAACAAAAAACCGCATTTTTTTCTCTTTAAGTTTTCAAAATCATTGACTTTCTGATTGCTCAAAGGCCAAACTTCCCAGCCAGGAGCTGTAGGTTCTTCACCGTCTGGCCCCAATTTGTTTATATACCAGCTAGCTTTCCACCAAAATCACTCCTTCTCATTGAAACCAGCCACACCCAACTTTCTGCTGCTCATCAGACATTTGACTTCATTCACGTTTCTGAGGTTCAGCACACATTCTTCCACCCACCTGGAATGCTGCTGGGCTGTGCCTCCTCTGTGTGCATCTGGGAGAGTGTTAGGAGTTTTAAAGACCCTGGTAAAATGTCCTTGACTCTCATCTCTGTGCTTTCCTAACACACCATATTCACATGCACTGAACACATGGCAATACAGTGCGTTACCTGAACCTCTCTACTACCAGACTCTGTCTTGGGAAAGGTCCATTCCTCAGAGACTAGCGTGACGCCTGGTACGTTGTAGAAGCTCATTAAATATGTGTTGAACTATCACAGAACTTTCCCACGGACAGGCTCTGGGTACCAATTCAGTTTTTGCATCCATCTTCTCCCTTGTTTTCGCAAACTGGTTCTATTCTGCTGCCGTCTTTTCTCTATTATGCTTTATATGCTCCTGATAATTTCATTTCCAGATTCTCTCAGCCCCAGTGACTGGAAGTGCTCCTACTCTGGAGGTAAACTCTTTAACACAATTGAGTGCCTTTCACTCTCTGTTCCCTTATCCCAAGTCTCGGGGCTGGCCCTTAAAGGCACCATCACGTAATGTGAGAAGCATCACATCTGGGATCTAAAGACTCGGGGGAAGTCCTGGCTCTGACTCTGCCAAACTGTATGGACTTGAGAAGATAAGTCTATTTCACTGAAGCCCAGTTTCTTCACTTGTTATTTTGAGGGTTATTTCCTTCCTTTTTTTTTTTTTACTTTATTCTTCTAATCATGTCTTCGCTCATTTCCAGTGCGAAGACTATTCATGGATAATAATTTAGAGGCCAAGTAAGAAGTGAGTCGCTTGTGTTTTTCCACATCCTGAGGTCATGAACAAATTGACGCCTGCCCAGCTGCTGGAGCTCCGCCCCCAGCCCCCCTGACGTCAGTTCTGCCATCTGCTGAAAGGTCCTGATGTGACCCGCTGTTGCCACGCTTAGCCCTCCTGCAGGGGCACTACCTTTCATCTCTTGTCACACTCTTCTGATTCTGTCACCTGGTGTGTTGACTACATTCCAGACACCACTCTGCCTGTCGGAGAGACTGTTTCTATTACTGTAGCTATCGCTGCTGCTGGTACCTGACCAGCAGGGGCACTGCTTCTCCTGATGTGGTCAGTACGAGTGCCACTAGACTCTTTCCGAACACTTCATTTGCCTTGAAATGAAAAGATTTGCACAGTAGAGCAAGACACAGCAGATCATATGAGTTTTGTAGTACAGAAACTGCGGGCTTAGAATGGCCGAGTCGCTGCACAGTGTGACAGATTTTAAGCCTCGGAGTCAGGGCTAAAACTCAGAGGTCACAGTGTTTCTTTAGTCCTGTTCCTCCACCACAAAAGGACAGGGACGGTCCCAGCGCCTTCTGTATTCCTTCCCTACATTATGTAGTGTCTCACTCATAATCTGCTCAACCAATTCTCCAATTAATTGAAAAGCATGTACCATTGAGAAATTGTGTCAGTTTGGGANAAGACTATTTCACTGAAGCCCAGTTTCTTCACTTGTTATTTTGAGGGTTATTTCCTTTCTTTTTTTTTTTTTTACTTTATTCTTCTAATCATGTCTTCGCTCATTTCCAGTGTGAAGACTATTCATGGATAATAATTTAGAGGCCAAGTAAGAAGTGAGTCGCTTGTGTTTTTCCACATCCTGAGGTCATGAACAAATTGACACCTGCCCAGCTGCTGGAGCTCCGCCCCCAGCCCCCTGACGTCAGTTCTGCCATCTGCTGAAAGGTCCTGATGTGACCCGCTGTTGCCACGCTTAGCCCTCCTGCAGGGGCACTACCTTTCATCTCTTGTCACACTCTTCTGATTCTGTCACCTGGTGTGTTGACTACATTCCAGACACCACTCTGCCTGTCGGAGAGACTGTTTCTATTACTGTAGCTATCGCTGCTGCTGGTACCTGACCAGCAGGGGCACTGCTTCTCCTGATGTGGTCAGTACGAGTGCCACTAGACTCTTTCCGAACACTTCATTTGCCTTGAAATGAAAAGATTTGCACAGTAGAGCAAGACACAGCAGATCATAAGAGTTTTGTAGTACAGAAACTGCGGGCTTAGAATGGCCGAGTCGCTGCACAGTGTGACAGATTTTAAGCCTCGGAGTCAGGGCTAAAACTCAGAGGCCACAGTGTTTCTTTAGTCCTGTTCCTCCACCACAAAAGGACAGGGACGGTCCCAGCGCCTTCTGTATTCCTTCCCTACATCATGTAGTGTCTCACTCATAATCTGCTCAACCAATTCTCCAATTAATTGAAAAGTATGTACCATTGAGAAATTGTGTCAGTTTGGGAATAATCTAGATCAGAATATAAACATTTCAACAGGAAAAAGAAAGGAATAGACTCCTGGTGAGGAGAATTTTAGTTTTTCCTTTTTTTTTTTTTTGGCAGGCTTCTGACACTGGTACGGGAGTTCTAATTAGCAGGTAAACGGTCATAAAATGGACAAAAGGATGGTAGAAGTGGAAAATAATTCATTAATGAGCGTATTGCACTAGAGATAATTGTAAATTGAGTATTTCTTAAAAATCTCTCATTCAGGGTAAGATTGCTCAAGCCGCTTTTTACTCTGCTTGTATCAATCTCAAATCAATTATGTCATAAAATGCCAACTTAGTATTGTGAACAGTGGAATGCCTTTAAATTGTTCTCATCTTTGTACTTGCCCCGTATCATTTAAAATTCTTTCACACAATAAAAGCCTCAAATTAATAAAATGCTTTCTCTTTGAAATTCAGAATGCTTTCTCCATGTTCCCATTTAATTAATTCTCAAAGCACTCCTGTGTGGAGTAGGCGTGTGGTGGGAAAAGAAATTATGCTTCCCCTTTGTGACACATGGGAAGCAGATTTGAAGAGTAGATCATTTTCTTTTTCTTTTTCAAAAAGATTTTATTTATTTATTTTAGAGAGGGGAAGGGAGGGAGAGAGGAAGAGAAACATCAATGTGTGGTTGCCTCTCATGCGCCCCCTGCTGGGGACCTGGCCCACGACCCAGGCCTGTGCCCTAGACTGGGAATCAATCTGGTTTGCAGGCCAACACACAATCCACTGAGCCACACCAGCCAGAGCAAGAGTGGATCATTTTCACCCACAGTGAAACTTGATGCTAATTCAGTTTTGTTCAAAGTTGTTGACTGCATTATTCTACTCCACCCAGTTTTTCCAATCGGAGTCATGTTCGTGGACTTATTTACTCAGGAAATCAGCAAACAGTGATGGGGTGCCAACTAGATGTCAGATCCTGTTTTAGACCCTGGGGACAGAGCAGTGAACAGGGGAGAAAATAACACAGAGCTCCCCAAACTTAATTTCTCCCAGAGGAGGCAGACGATATACATAGTCAATAAGTCCGTTGTTCGGTATGTTCGAAGACAATAAATGCTCTGATGAGCAGATAAATCTGAGGAAGGAAAGCAGACTAGGAGTGAGGGGAGGGTTACATAATTTTCAACAAGGTACAGAAAAGGCTGCCTTGAGAGGGTGCCATGTGAGTAAAAAAATGGAAGAAAGAAGGGGAGTGAATCTGAGGGAAGAGCATCCTGGTGGGGGGAACAGCCCGAGCGAATGCCCTGTGGTGGCAGCATGTCTGTCTAGGGTGGTTAAAGGAGTAAGGAGAGCAGTGGGGCTGGAAAACAGAGAAAGTAGGAGAAAGAGCAGCACGGAGGAGGGAACACGGTGCCAGATGATGACGTCCTCGGAGGCGTTTCCAGGTGTCTTTTACTTTGAAGGACAGGGTATCTTTAGAGGATCTTTAAAATTTTATCTTTCCATCACAGTTTATATTCAATCTTATTTTGTATTAGCTTTAGGTGTACAGCATAGTGGTTAGACAATCGCATACTTGAGAAAGTGTCCCCCCCACAAATATAGTGCCCGCAGCATCCACCTGGCATTGTGCACAGTCATGACAATGTTACTGAGTATTTCCCCATGCTGTACTCTACAACCCCGTGTCTGTTTTGGAACTGCCAATCTGTACTTCTCAACCCCTTCACCTTTTCCCCCAAGTCTCCCCTCCCCCCTCCCCTCTGGCAACCTTCAGTCTGTTCTCTGCATCTATGAGTCTGTTTCTGTATTATTTGTTTATTCTATTCTTTAGAATCCACGTGTAAGTGAAATAATACATATATCTATACATAGATATAATACCATATTTATATGACAGATGGACGGGGCAGGACATTTCTTTACATCTCACACCTAAAAATATACAAAGGTGGTTTTATTCTTTTTTTTTTTTTTTTTTGCTTATTGATGGGAATGATCTCTCAGTGCTGAGCTGCAGTAGGCCCCCCTATGGGGCAGAACCTTTATCTACAGATGCACAGAGGAAAGCCTACTTCCTTTAACAGCTCCTCTTTAAGAGGAAATAGTGAAACTCAATGGGCACGCCCAGTTATTTTTTCCGAATTTCTTAATCCAATTCACATCAACTTCCCAGGAGTAGACTGGGCCAAGGGGAAGAAAGGGGCTGAAGGGGAAAAAGTAGGTTTTAGCTAGAGCAAGAATGTTAAGAAAATATTCAGAGGAGTTGGAAAAAAATGGCAGTTTTACTGAAAATGATCGACATTTCCAGAAAGGGCACTGGAAACACTTTGGGAACTTGGGAAGGGTCAGAGTAGGGTGAATGTACAGTAGTTTGGGACGGAAATTTTTACGAGGTGGTATTGAGAACAGAAGGTGGTGGGACAAATACTTGTTCCATCAGTGAACCCTGGCAAGGCCTGGGCGGGGCTGGGGAAATGCATGGGCCCAGGGCTGGCAGGTTTGGTGGGAACGGATGACCTGCCCATGGGTAAGTTCTCTCCTGTGTAGATGCAGGCAGTTAAGACGGTGTTGGTTTGACTAATTTCTGTCTCTCTTGTCCCCACAGCTGAGGAAGGAACACTGAAAGCCAGACACAAGCTTCTTTACTATAATCGAGGCAAAACGGATGTTTCTTCTTCATTTCCTTCTAATCCTTAGAGAAGAGCAACCTGGAGGGTAATTCTGGCGGTCAGCGCCCAGGCCGTCTTTGAAATTGCTAGTGGATGAAAAAAAGTAGTGGGTGTGAGGACATTCCTCTGAGCTCCTTCTGTCAAAGGGAGGGACCAAGCATTGGGGGTGGTCCTTCAGTTAGGCAGATGGCAAGATTTTCACCTGAAGCTGGCAGCCCACTTCTCTGACTTGGGAGGAAACTGTGGAGTCCGAGGGCAAATGGGCTGAACGACTCATTTGGTCCTGGGACCCTGTCTTTCACTCCTAGGACTTCTCACTATCTGTCCCTTCTGGTTATTTAACTATAAGGATAATAGGTCAACTGCTTCCCTCATACTGTCAGCGGAGTCACCTGGCACGTGATGAATGCAGCCAGCTGGCTGCACCGGGCTCCAACCATCCATTCAACCCCCGCCCCCCTACCCATCGCCTGCGCTCCCTCCCGGCTGCCATTGGGCGTTAAGCGCCGATCTCCAGGCCTTCAGCGGCAAGTACATCGGGGCGGGCGGGGTGTTCGAGAACCCGGGCTGATCTCCCCAGGGGAGAGAGTGGGGAGACCGGGGTGCCCCTGGCGGTGTGGCCAGGCGGAGCAGAGCCCCCCGGAGCCCGCACCTTCAGACGCCGGGGCACACGTGACCGCCCCTCCCCCAGCCTCCTAGTCGCGCGCACGGGCCGGGCGTCTCGACTCCCGCGCGCGCTCTGCTGGTCCCAGCGCCCAGGCGGAGAAGCGGAGGAGGGAGGCAGCCAGCCCGGCGGCCGCGGGGAGCGAACGCGAGCGGCGGCTGCAGGACCGCCTGTGCACGGCGGCGGCAAGGGTGGCGGTCGCCTAAGCGGCGGGAGCCGGACGGCGCGGATTTTGCAGCCTCCCAGTGTGATGAAGCTGCCCTGCTTCGCTGCTCTGCTTGCCGCCAGCTGACACCGCCCGCACTCCAGCCCGCCCGGGAAGGGAGAAGCGGCGGGGCCGTGACCTTGGCCGAGGAGGTAAATGGGGGACCTAGGAGGGGAGAAGGCAGCGCCACCACAGCCATCCAGGCCCCCGCCCCGCCCCGCCCCCACCTCTCGCTCCCCGCCCCGCGGCCGCCCACGGGGTCCCCGCGCTCGCCGCGGTCCCGGGTGCTGAAACTGCCTCCCGGTTTCTGCGGCCGCGGCTGGCGCGGGGCACAGGCTCGCCTGCCATTTGTGCTGCCGTGAGAGCCGAGCCCAGGAGCTGGGGCTTGCTTGTGGGCTCCCGTTGGATGTTTGCTCTGAGGCTTCTCCGTTAGGCTGCTTCCCTTGGGGAGCGCGCTAATTGCCTTCAGGTGGGGTTGGACTCCCACCAGTTCTTGTTGCCGGGGTAGATCCTGATGCCTTCTTGCAGAGATTGGGCACGATTACGTCCTGACTGCCTAAGCACAGCGACGTGAGAGGAGAGGAACCAGTGGCTGGCAGCGCAGGCAGGTGAAAGTAGCTGAGGCTACCCAGCCTGTGGGTGGGAGACACGGGGGGGACGAAGAGGAACACCTGTGCTGGGAAAGGGCATCGCCAGGCGCCGGCATGTGGGGGAACTAGACATACACCTGGGACAAAATGTGCTGCACTCGGTGTCTCCTTTCCCCCCTTTTGGGAAAATATTAAGTGGACGTGCAGGTATTAGGAGAGAAAACTCTCTGTAGTCTGGAAATGGTGACCGTGGGATTTTTTTCAGGTGAGCGCCAAACCCTTTTTAAAATAAGTATCCAGAAAATCACTTAAATGTAAAGCTCTAGCCAAATGACGACTTTAGCTAAGAGACGGTCATTTCTTACAGTTCCCTGGGGTTACTGTAGATACAGATTCAGCTAAAAACAAAAACAAAAACAAAAACAAACCCAAACAACTTCTCCTGTGCTGCTTCCTCCGGTCAGCCCCAGCGCATGCTCCCTGTGGGGTGGGGGCTGTGGATGGTGTAGACGCATCCAGAGCGTCTGCCCCCTTGAGCACCGCCATTCCGATCTCACTGAAGTCCCTCTAACCCTTTGCAGCACGGACCGATAATTCCTGTATCCCCGCGCGAGCCGAGTGTGGGTGAAATGGCCCAGGGGAATAGTTACGGGCAGACCAGCAACGGGGTGGCGGACGAATCACCCAACATGCTGGTGTACAGAAAGGTAAGAATTTCTTCACTTTTTTGGATGAAGGGGGAACTTCCGGCTCTCTTGAAATGTTTCCTCGGATGTCGACTTTCTGGCCTGATGGCTTTCCAAATCACTAAGGACTGTACTTTAGGATGGTCTGATGTTCTCAAGTGTGTAGAGGTACAGTCACCTCTGTCCTCACACTTCTCCTGGTTGCTTCTGCAGAGTTTTAATCAGTGGTCCGCAATAACAGAAAACTGGAGCACCCCACACAGGATTTTGTAGCATCCTTAATAACTTTTGGAAGCTTTTCCTTATACTATCGCTAAGCCTTTGGGTTATAATGCATTAGAAATGTTTCACGTTAGAAATGAGACTAGACCACTTTGCGGTTCCGCTGCAAGTGTGAATGTGTCTGTGAGTGTATGCATGATTTAATGGTTTTACTCCCAATGAAACAATTCTGGTTGTAATTTTTTCTTTGTTTTAGCCCAAATTACTTTGTACTTTGTGCTATTTTTATAATTTTGCTTATGGATATTTGTGTTATAGTGCCATAGGCCCAATACATAAATCTTTATCTTCCAGAGATTGTGTGGGTTTTTTTTTTTTTTTTGGTTGCCACAGATCTGATGGTTTTATGCATTTGATGAGAACGCTGTCTGCAACCAAATTGTAGATATTGAACCACTGTCATAAAGATGTATTCGGATGTCATGCATGAGGCAGAGTGGTTGCTTAGGTAACTTCACTGTAGTGCTAATCAACAATATTACCGAAATTAAGGAGGCAGTATTCTTTATTCAACTTTTGTACCAGTCATTTCTATTGCAGTTTATGCTGGGATTGCTTTTTTCCTTTAGCGTATTAGCCATAGTGCTTATTGGGAGGGATTTCTTTGGTTAACATCAGCAATGGTTACAAGGAAATCATACCTTGAAACTAAGAAAATTTTAAAGACTTTAATGAGCATGAGCTCATTAAAAAGTCAGGATGTGTTGCATTGATCTTTCAGCTACAGGATTAGGACTAGTCATGAATTAAGATGAAAGGCTATGTGCTTCTTTGACCTGTAGGAGGTCAAAACTTTCCTTCCGTGCAGCCCAGGGTCAGTCAAAGGTGATGACTATATGTTTGAGGGAATATTATTATTGCTTGTGCGAGGATGCGTGAGCATATGGACCCAATGCTAGCTGTTTTTTTTCTCTCTAGCCTTATGCACAGTCCTGTATTGTATACCTGTGAATACAGTTTTATGTGTCTGGGACGATATAGTGTGATAGGGAAGAAAAACATAGAGATTAGTTGCTTATTTAGCCTAAAGCATCCCATCTGGATAAAGCAAGAAAATAATAAACTTGAACCTAAATTATTACTGTCTTATTTCTCTGGTGATTGAAATAACCAGATATTGGCCCATTCTATATAGAATTGGTTCTGAGAACTATTTGGGGGCAGTTTTGTGTTTTAAGATGATTTATAATATTTTTATTGTTTGGTATGAATTTGTATTTTATAATATACAAGATATGAGAATTATTAATTCTATCTTGTAGGTGTGTGCCATGTAGGGAGGTGGATTTTTGGATGTAAAATGACTGTATTTAGCTAGGTCAAACACTACATTTTCTCTCTGTTTCCTCAGAAAGATTGGGGCTGAATTGACAGTGAAGTCATCTTGATTAGAAATAGGCATAATACGACATCAAACCATGTGTCTTATTTAGTCAGTTATCATGAAAATACATTAAAATGAGGCTACGACGTTTGGAAATAGTGATTGGGTTATTTAGTGTATCTGAGCTGCATGTTACTCATTTTGAATTTACTGTGTAAATTGTGTAGCGTTAGTGCTGCTTGTAAATGAATAGACTCTGGTGGCTTTGGGGGGAGAGTGAAATACCTCATTCTTGTCAGTGCTGTCATTTTGCTGGCTAAGCTGAGACCTGTTTGTGCTATTTATTGTGACCTCCTTTTATTAGCTATGTGTTTAGGGTTAATGCCACAGATAGTTTATTTTTAGAAAAGATTTCCCCGATAAGCAGTTATTGGGAAAAATACCTTAGTTCAGTATAAAGAAATGTCAGATAATTTATATAAAGAAACACAGTGCCCTTGGTTGTCATTTGCTAGTTACCAAGTCAAATGGTCCCTGTCTACATGCACATAAAATGTGACATCACGAAGTGCGTGTGATCGTTTTGTCTCTTTTTTCCCCCTATCTTATGGGGTCTTTACCTTTAATATTTTCTCCGTAGATGCCAAATTTTAATTTGGAGAGGGGTATAGGTGGAACAGATGTATTAGGATAGTTCATCTGCTCCTTCTGAATGAAAGAATAAGCACAGTGTTACACATGCTTATTAATCATGAAAGCCATCATCGGTTTAGAAAAGAACTTCGGTCCCACAGTACGTTGCTCAACCACAGTGGAGAGACTAAATAGAGAGAGTGTTGTTTTATTGACTCACGCCAATTCCCCACCTCTGCTTCACTGTTCGCAATAGCTCTTGCAAGTGGATTCTGAACTAACGCCGCCTCCCCCCCCACCAAGGATCCTCTTGTGTACCACCCGATTCTGATGACTGACTTACACGCTAAAGATACGTAAATGCTGTTTCCATTTTATCCAGGTAGGCTGGGAAGGACTCTTAAGAATATTCCTGTGAGGGTGAGGAAGCAGTGAGTGCGTGGTTACCAGAGTGGAATTCAGAGGAAAGAGCCTTGGATGCTTCGTTTTGTTTTGTTCCTCTGCTGTGCCTCTCTCTCTTTTGGTCATCATCCTGTCCATTAGAGGACTTCCTCCAGGTGACAGGAAAATTCCAGGGATTTTGTTTCATGAAGAATTCCTCAGTCATGTTACGGAGTAACATGGACAGTTGGCCGAGCTCTGCGATCTTGCCCCCATAGAAAATGACAGATACAGGCAGGAGTGATGCTACCGCATGATCAGGGCTGGTACCTGCGAGTCGGTCTCAGGCACTTGCCCGGTAGCTTTTTGACTTCACGTGAAGAATCTCTAGGCTTCATTTGATGTCAAAGGGGCATTTTAAAAAAATCTGTATGGACCAAATATTTGCCTTACCCATTTTAAAAAAATTTATAATGCTACTTTTCTCATAAGCCAGTGATCAACTTAGGCCATTTTATGTACTTGAGAACACCTTATTTAAAAGCTCGTAAAATATGAGGCTTGGCTACTTTTATTCCTGGGGCTTCCTCGGTCCCTTCAGATGGGCCTTGATAGGAATGAAATTAGATGTAATTAACTTTCTTAATCAGAGGTCCACCTGGCCTTGACTTGTCTTAGATTCGGACTAGCTTCCTAAAACATTTGTGGACGTGACAACTCAGAGCTAAGATTTGTTTGGGGTTATGGGCTCAAACACTACTCTCGTTCCCGACCTGCTTTGGGCAAAACCCTCATTTCTGGGGCTGGCATCTGCTCGAAAGGACCCTGGGTTCGGGCAGACACATTCCAGATTCAGTGTCAGGCCCACTTGCTGCCCACCAGACAGCATACATCACTTTTAGTCCAGAAGCTGACATTCCTGCATCTGAAAACAAAATTTTTTAGAGCACCTTGAGGCCAATATTTTACACTGGCTGGCGTGCTGGCTCCTTACTAGCAAGGATGCTCGCAGTGACCAATAACTTCTGATGTTATTGCAGCGATCGCTTATGCTCCGGCTGACAGAAAAGAAAATGAAAATGTTTTCCTCACTGTGCGTGAGTGGAATGAACATGTGTTTGGGAACAGCAAACCTGTGAACTTCACTATGCCCCTGCCCTCCCCTCCGCTACCCCCCCTCCACACACTCTCCTTTCATTTCACTCTCCTCTTTCATCTTCCATTGAGTCGTTCTCCTTCTGTTTGTTTCTTCCTTTTTATCGAAACAGAGTCAAGAGTGGCCCTGGCCCATGTGGCTCAGTTGGTTGGAGTGTCATCCTATAGACTGGAAGGTCTCGAGTTTGATTCCCGGTCAGGGCACGTACCTAGGCAACGAGTTTGGGCCCGGGTCAGGGCATGTGTAAGACTCAACCAACCGATGGATGTTTCTCTCCCGCTCTCTCTCCCTCCCTTGCCCTCTCTCTGAAACCAATATGCATATACTCAGGTGAGGACTAAAAAAAGAAAAAGACCCGAGAGTGAAGTATGATTTTCTCCTAAAATGCCTCTTATTTTAATTGTAAAACAAACAAACAAAAAAACAATGTCTTTTGGAGAAGAGAGTGGACATCGGCCTTGTTTGGGCATCTGTCATGTCCGATCACTGACAAGCGCCTTTAAACTTGCTGTCCTACGGGCCATAGGTCCAGTGGCAAAGGTTAGTCTTTAAGGGTGAAGACCGCTCTGTGCTCGAAGAGTGAGAAGGGACTGCTGGCTTTTCTTACAAGGACGCCCGATGGGGGCTCTCACCCCGGTGAGACCACCTATGCTGACTGGCTTGACCTGGACATTGTGTCCGAAGGCTGTTTCCGAACTCGGTGTGTAATAGGCGCACCTGCAGGGAAGGGGTGTGACTGTTTCTTCTCTGGAAGAGAGCGCGGGGCACGTGTGGCAGGCACTCCTGCTCTGTGGGAGGTGCGGTAGCTGACATTTTCTGCATGAAGTCAGTGCATTGGCTTCTTCGGCATCGTCCGATCTGGGCAACCTGGAGGGGGTCAATAGTCCCCCCATTAAAACGCCACTATAAAAACAACCTTGGATGTTGTGAACCTTAGTTATTTTGATCTGTCTGGGTTTAGGGTGTTAGTAGAATGAACAGTATTTATAGGTGGTAACAAGAGGGTGTCCCATTAGACAAAGACGGGCTGTTTGCGAATAGATTATCTGGAAGGCCCAAGCCATGAGCCTTCAGATTTCGGAATTAGGGTCTGGTCTGGGAGGCAGGCGATGGGAGGAGGAGAAATGTCTTAGCACTTCTGAAGAAGTCCAAGGCGGAGGACCTTGTATATTTCAGATTCATTTAAAAGCACCCCTCTGTGCCAGTTGGGGTACTGGAAATATCAAGGGGAGCGCTATGTAAAGTATATGACTATCTAACCACCAAGCTCTACTTCGGAAGCTAGTACAGAAGAAAATCAGAAACAAACTGCTTAAAAACAATACAGCACCTTTGTGGGCCAAGGGTCATTGTCGCTGTAAACCTGAACTTAATGTGAGTCAAGGGCAGACCTGTTTTCTCCTCAGTGGCAGACACACTGACATGTGTTTTGAGCTGGAATTCGATCATCGTCTGCGATAGTTCCACTGAGAAGCAGGCAGAGGTGTTTTATGCGCAGGAGTTTAAGGATGAATTTGGGGTGATAATGAACTTGAGTTCAGAGCAGAAAAGCCTTCCCTGGTTGAGCGTCTTCCTCCCTGGTTGCTCCTTGTCAGGGCTGTTTGTGGGAAAGATGAGGGTCTGTGACCCGATTTTTGTTTCCTTCATTTTCACCTCCAACCGTCCCAAATCTGATTGATCAGAGCAAGGGCAGATGTACAAAAGAGAAGCAAGCCATCTAGGGATTTTATGGCCTTCTCATAGCCTTTGTGGTTCTGTGGAGTGATGGAAATCGGATATTTTTAGGCAGAGTGGGTGATGGAATGCGATCACAGGAGAGAAGAGGGAAACATTTTGGATTTGGATGGGTGAATGACTTAATAAATGTTATCTCCTTGAAAACAGGATTTTGGAAAACAAGCAACACAAATAATTGGTCTTTGCTTCTTCTTTTACAGCAGCATAAAGCAGGCATGTAAACATCAGGGTTATGGACTTCTGTCTTACAGAATATCAATCTAATTGTGAGATAATTGTAAATGATAAAGTGGGTACCCAGATCCTCAGGGGGAAAAATCCTGCTACTCGCTTCCATTTGGCCAAGGCAATATACAAATTGAACTTATTCTTTTTAAATTCCCTTTAGCCTTATGTGTTATTCAATTAACAAAGGGCTCAGGACATTGGAATTCTAATAGGCGATCATGAACTTGATTCCAGCTCCATTAAAATTGCCACCTGGTGGTGGAAGCATTTCAGTTCATCTCTGCCTTGTGGCATCTCAGACATGCAGCTTAGCTATATCATTCCATTTCCCAAGAAGACCGGAGGAAGACCAGAAGCTTCTCGGTAAAAAGGATTTAAAATTGGGCTATAAAGGAATTCACTTTTTTAAAAAGCTCATTTCTCTTTCTTATGTCTCACAGTGTTACAAGAGAGGAACAGAGCCCACAGGGAAGTGGTAGGGATTGGGGGGGGTGGCAGGGTGTAGGAGCAAGAAGAGCGGATGTGGATTCCGACCTCGCCTGATTAGTTGTGCCAGCTTGGGCAGTGTTCTTCGTTTCTCTTAGAGCCTGCTTTACAGAGTCGCAGAGAAGATGATGAGACCCAAGGGAAAATGCCTAACTAAGAGAGACTGGGAAATAGTGCTTACAGAGTCTTTTTTGGGAATTGTGGACACGGCCAAGACTCCCCGTAAGAATAAGCTTTGCAAGAGTCTTCCTGAGAAGTCTTCTCCTGCTTTTGCTGAGGATCCCTGGTACTGTGGGTCATTCAGAGGTTCTGGAGGCATGATGTCCCGTTTGGTCATTCCTGGGAGATGTCAAGAACAGTCTAAACCTACATGATTTTTCTTTTTTGACCACACTAAGCTTTTGAATGTTGGGCAAACCAGTGTATTAGAAGGTGTCTCTCTAGTACAGAAACCTGAGACAATTTTCACTCTCGGTATTTAAGGTGATGTAGTACGAGCAAGGATTTTGAAGACAATTAAGTACTAATGTAGAGAGAACACATTCTTAATATTTTCTCTTGCTAAAGTTTTCTACACGCATTTCCTCTGGATCCTAATGCCTTTCGGCAGTTGCTCTGACTTTTCTACTTAGTATTTTGTGTTTTGACTTTTGGTTTCTTATTAATTAGAATAGTTGCCATTTATTGCATGCATCAGGTCCTTTTTGTATATTGTGTGTTTTCTTAAAATAAAGTTGCCTGTCAGTTATTAGTACCCTATTCCTATAATAAGAAAGCTGAAACCCATGACTCAAGCCGACTGAATGCACAACTGGTGAACTCCATAAATGGGGAGACACGTCTCTCACCTCTGTGTCCCCAGCACATAGTAGGTATCCCTGAATAGTGACTGCAGAAAGGTACAAGTGAATAAATGAATGAATGCAAGCTTAGTCCCTACTCATGCCTCTTCACTGTGTTGCTTCCAGTGAAATTAGTGAGTGGTGGAGTCACTCCGAATTCGATTCTGCTTATGACGTGCGCTTGGCTCTGACCCAGCACTGTGGTGGGCGCTGTGTGGACAAGACAGACAGTGTCTGAGCCCTCCTGAGCTAATTTCACAGCGGCAGACGGGTGTCAAGCAACGCATCATAGGGCGGCTAATGCCATGAAAGGGGAAGACCTCGGTGATAGAGAAATGTATTCATTCTGGGGTCGCCTGGCTTCTAAAATAGACATTATGTCGATCTGTGTCTTCCATTTGCAGTCCTGAGTGCCTAGCTCAGTGCCCAAAGTCTTACAGTCGCTGACCCCTAGTAAGTGCTCAGTGAATGGACGAAATGGAGATAAGCTGATGTTGAAAATCCTCAGGCTTCACTGAGACAGATGCGGCAGAGGTGCTGATCTTAATAGCAAGTATCTCCTTCCCTAGGCTCTCAAGCAGGCACCCCAGATGTAGCAACTCGGGACTGAAGAGCCTGTCGTGAGTTAGCAGGAAAGGGGAAGACATACACCTGCAGTTAGAGAAAAGTACTTGTTAAGCTTAAGGCTTTGCCGGCAGACTCCTTGGCTACAGTTGGCACAAAGCAAGTGAACTTAGATCAGATTATTTTGCCTCTTTCATTCCTAGTTTCTTCACCTGTAAAATGGGGATAAGGATAATAGTAGGTTATTGCAGGGGCGTCAAACTCATTTTCGCTGGGGCTACATCAGCCTTGAGGTTGCCTTCAAAGGGCCGAATGTAACTTTAGGACTGAATAAATGTGAACTACTCCTTAATAGTTAAGCGTGAGCTCAGTGGTGCTGCTGGGTAGACACAAGGTGTCGGGCGAGATAAAACAAGGTGGAGGGCGGGATTCGGCCTGCGAGCTTTCCGTTTGCAACCTGTGTGTTATTGTGAGGATTACATAAGCAGTGCATGTAAATTAAAGCCTGGGTAAGTAGGAAAACATTCAACACATGTAACCCAAGTATAAAAACCCAGAAAACAGGAACCAGATTATGAATGGAAGTGATGACATCCAAGGAGAACTTTGAAATGTTTCTTTTTTAAAAAATTTTTTGATTATAGTTTAATGTATCTTATATTTTAAAATATATTTTTATTGCTTATGTGATTACAGTCATCCCATTTTTCCCCTTTGCCCCCCTCCCCTTGGTCTCCTCTTCCCCGAGACAATTCTCCCACTGAGTTCATGTCCATGCGTCGTGCCTGTGAGTTCTTTGGCTTCCCCCATTTCCCATACTGTTTTTCAGAATTGCTGTTCTCAGTAATTTCGGTTCTCAATAACTTTGTTTAAAACTGTTTCCCATGGTAATGTACATGAAGTAGTACTTAGAAATGTTTAATTATGGCACAATTCAAACAAATAGAAGAGTAGAGAAGATATAAAGGCTCTCCTCCACCCATCACATAGTGTCAACAGTTATTAATGGTGGGTAAATATTATTTCATTTGTATGCCCCTCTGCTGCTATATCCCAGGTAATTATTTTGAAGCAAATATCTGAAAGTATATCATTGAGATATAAATTCTTTAGTATGTATTCAGTAGATTGGGTTCTTTTATGAAGATAAAGGTAGATGAAATGATGATTACTCTATTATTTGTCTTGGGCCCTGAAAATAATGGCCCATTATACCCCACGAGCTTTTAAATTTTCTTCATATTTGCTCAAGTGGATGGTATATCATTCTTTCTTTTTGTTGTGGTAAAACATAGACAAGAGCCCTGGCCAGGTAGTTCAGTTGGTTGGAGCATTATCCCGTACACCGAGAGACTGCAGGTTTGATTCCCAGTGAGGACACATACCTAGGTTGCGGGTTTGATCCCCACTTGGGGCATATACAGAAGAAAACTGATCAATGCCCCCCCCCCAATCAATAAATATATCCCAGGTATAACTTGCCATTTTACCCATTTTTAGGTATACACTTTAATGGCATACAGTACCTTTACATTGTTGTGAAACTATCACCAGAGCTTCCCAGTCTTCCCAAGCTGAAACTCTGCATCCATCCAGCAACACCCGACTCCTCTTCCCATCACCCCTGGCAACCCACACTCCACTTTGTCTCTGTAAATTTCACTCCTCTGGGGGCCTCCTGTAAGTGGGATTGTACCGCCTTTGCCTTTTGGTGATTGGCTTATTTCTCTTACAATAATCTCCTCAAGGCTCATCCGCGTTATTGTATGTGTCAGAATTTCCTCCTTTTTGAAGGCCGAGTAATATTCCACTGCATGTATGGACCCCATTTGTGTATCCCTCCATCTGTTAATGGGCACGTGGGCCCCTCATCCCTTGGCTGTTGTGGACAATGCTGCTATGCACACGGGTGTTCAAATATCTGTTTGAGTCGGTACTTTCAACCTCCAGAATTGGAATGATCAGATCATGTGATAATTATATGTTTCATTATTAGAGGGAACTCCATACCATTCTTTATACTGGCTATAGCATTTTACATTCCCACCAGTGGTGCACGAAAGTGCATACCCTCACGAAACAGTTGTTATTTTTGTTTATAGTCATTAGGGTCTTATGTGGTTTTGATTTTCATTTCTATAATGATTGAGCATCTTCTCATGTACTTATTTGCATATTTTCTTCGGAGAATCCAGAGCTTTTGAATGCAGATTAGATTTTCCTCAGGGCCGCCTTTGGCCTGTGGATGGTATGACCACTGACAGTTCTGTGTAACCAAACTTCTGTTGGTATTGTTTGGGCTTCTGAGCTGGCTTCGTAGTAATGGGAGATTATTAAAGTCCTTTCTATTCTTAGCATTCAGGTTTTTAGTTCGACTGAAATTTCAGTAATTGGCTCTTTTGGGTGATGGTAGTGCTGAAGCTTCTTAATAAAAACTTTGAAATAATAGCACATTTAAAAATAAATTTGGTTTTATTGTTTTGACTTTATGAAATTGCTGCTTTTGGGGCAGTTCAGGTAGGACAGACGGTCCTACATGTCTTAAAGGATCTTGTGAATTCTCTAAAAAAAATCCTAGGCTTTCCAAATTTGAATATTCAATGTCCTTTTTGACTTTTATTTAGTTTCCTTCCTTTTATTCCCAATGTGCTTAATTTTGGACAGTATCAGTGAATATAGAGTGTCCACTCTATCCTGAATCTAAAAGAGAGATATATTTGGTTATAACAGAAAAGTTGCTATTCATTTAGATTAGTGTAGAAAGATGATTTCAAATGAATCTCTCCTTCCCTCCTAAGTCTTGGTTTTATGCAGTAATTTATTTTTTTTCCTATTTCCCTTGCCCGACGTGAAGATGCCTTAGTGTTAAGACCAAGTGCGACGGAAGTGTGGACGGCTTCAGAGTCGGAAGCAGCGTACCTGTCGGGAGTGGAGGCCAGCTCTCCTCACTGACTGGCACTGGTACAGCCTTCACCTTGGGGGCTGTTCTGACTCTGCACATTTACCACAAACGGATGAATTTGGGACTAATTTCCTGGTGCCGTATTCATTTGTTTGACTCAAAGCTCATTGTCACTTTATAAAATTGTGGTAAACCTCCCTGTCCTTGGTATGTCTTTCCTCCTTTTTTTTTTTTTTGTGATAATAGCATTCTGCATTTGCAGCCAGGCACAGGGCCCTGGATAAAGATGACATCTCCCAGGCCCCCAGGCCTGACCGTGTGATGTAATCTGGCCAAAGAGATGTAAACACTGAAGAGGTGTGGATAGTATCTGGGAAGTGCCCTTTAAAAGAGAGGGGCCTGTCCTTTTCTTGTTTGCTTTTCTCATTCTCTTTGGCTGGAATGCAGCCGCCTGGGCCAGGTGGTGGAGGCTGAGAGTTTCCATGGAACGGAAAGATCCGTGGTCCTGACGGTTACAGAGTCAGCATTCCGACCTGACCTGCCCGCATAAAGTTTTATGTTCGAGAAAGATGACCTCATTTATTTATTTTTATTTTATTTTTCAGAACAGTTTTAGGTTTACAACCAGATCGAGAGGAAGGGACAGAGATTTTCCAGATACTTCCTACTTCTACATAGGCGTCCCCATGGTCAACATGACTCATCAGAGTGGCATACTTTTACCGAGGAGGAACCTGTATTGACACATATAATCACCTAAGTCCAGAGTTTACTTTAGGGTTTACTCGTAGTGTTGTGTATCCTGTGGGTTTGTGCACATATGTAATGACATATATCCATCATTGTATCATACTGGATATTTTCACTGTCCTACAGGTGCCTTTAAGATAGTGAAATTTGGGCTTTCTGTCACAGCTAAATTGCATTCTAACTAATTTAACCACTATATTCAATGCCTTTTATTTTTCAGGGGTGAGGTAGCAAGAGTTCTCAAGTTTTATTTCAAATATGTTTCTTGTTTTATTTTCAACATAACCTATTTGCTCTCTAGGAATTATTCTAGTTTCTTTTAAGCAACTTAAGAAATTCTGCCTTCGATTAATTCTGCATGTAGTTCAATTGAATTTTAGTATTTTTATTGAACAATTCTTATGTACAAGGTAATTTATTAGAAATGTCCGGGAATCAAGAATCAGCAATGATCATACCCTGTCCTTTATCAGCGCACTTTATAGTCCCAAGAACGGAGGGGTGACAGATTCGCAAGTAATTTCCAGTACATATAGTCCCTTTTGAACCCTAGCATTTAGTCAGACTGAGCCAAGAGGAAGGATGGGCTGCAAGGTCAATGCTACATTCCTGCACAGCTTGCCACACCCACGTGTGTGTGCACTCTGTGTTTGGTTGTTGCATTGTGATGCCACAACATGTAACGTACTAAGAAAAATGGTGCACGGACCGGTGGAGCTTCCGTGTTGGACTGACATAATTCTCTGACTTACCCGTTGTCTGTGGCTAATTCTTGCTGCATAAATACAGGGTGTATCACACACTGGCCATCAAACGGTTATTGAACTTGTCACTGATGAATTGAGGAGGCGGGCAACTCAGGGCAAGAAACAAAATTCGTGCGGAACAAGGGTAGTGCAAGGAGAGGAAGCAGAGGAAATAAAGAATGGACTAGAGAACCCAGAAAAGGGGGATGTAGGTGTTTGGGGAACCCACTTTATGCCCACGTTCATTTTCATACCATCCTGTGAGGTGAGTACTGTCTCTGCATTCTGCAGATGAAGAAAGTGAGGCCCAGCGAAGAAGAGAATCTTGCTGAAGACCACACCAGGGGAAAGTAGGCGGTGTCAGGATTTGAATCAGGTCCGTGTGACTCCAAGCTCTGTGTTTTGCAAACCTAGCCTGCAGACCTCACTCCTGGATTGGAATATAGAATCTGAAGCCCACGTGTTGTGGGCAGTGGGCTTCCCCTCTGCTGCTTTGCAAACTTGAGGGTATCTTCAGGCTCCCTACAGCTCTTTATTCTCACAGAGAGATGAGCTAGGAACAGCTACTTCAGGGGATTACTGTGACAATTACACATGATAACATGGGGAAATGCAGTGCAAATGTCAAAAATGTTAGGCAAGCAACAAGGCGTTTTATTTTCTCACCACAAGACGTCTAGCTCTTTACATAAAAAATGATGATAAGTATCAACTTTTTTTTAAGATTACAAGCTGAATAGTTTAGACAGTCATAAGTGCAAAAAGGAAAAGAGGAGGGTTTCTGGCTGAGGCAAAGCGGTTTGGTTTCAAAGCCAAATGCATCTGTATGTTCAGAAAGCTGAAGGAGGGGCCGTGGGTTTCCGCTGCAGAGACTGGGAACAGTGACTGCAGAACCCCCCAGCTGGCATCTCATTGACCCCTGTCCCGGGGGCTTAGCAGAAGCAATAATGTTCTCGCAGGGACCCCTGCACTCTGGACCAGCTTTGTCTTTGGTCCCACATTCCTCCTCTTCTCCCACGTGGAGCCTTTCTAGGAGTAAATATTTAAAATAATTGAAACTGAGTGGTGAAGCAGGGTCTGTAAATATACGTATTTTATAAGATTTGAGGTCCGTCCAGAAAGTGTCTTGCCACGTCCTGTGAGAAATAGAGGAATTTATTGAAGAAGTTACAAGATACAAGAAACATTGCGCATGGGACAGTGACGCCTCAGTCACCTCCAAAGTAGGTACCTTGGGACCTCACACAGTTCTTCCAATTGCTGTCAGCTGCCCTGTCATATTTTTCTGAATCTCATCAACAGTGGTTTGGAATCTCTTATCTTTCCGAAGTGTTTTAGTTTTGCAAAAAGCCAGAAGTCTCAGGGCACCAAATCTGGGCTGTAGAGGGGCTGAGTCACCAGGGTGATTTGATGTTTCACCAAAAAACTCTGCACAAGGTGTGATGCATGAGTGGTGTGTTGTTGAGATGAAGCTGCCGATCACCAGTTGCCCATAGCTGTGGCCTTCTGAAGCAACTGAATAGTTTCCGCGGAGGGATGTTCGAGCTGAATGCAAAATTTGATGCAGGTTCTTTCCCTACTCACTCAGTCAGTTTGAATGTGATGGCCACACAGTGGACATGGTCTCTCAACGGCATCTACCGCTCCCAGAAGTACAGTGAAGTCGTCATTGTTTATGTATGTGCATTCCAGTCCACTGTCCTAGGCTGTCAGGGTACATCGACATCAGGCAAGCCGTTCTTGTCATGTTAATAATGGCTGGACTTTTTGTGGACAGACCTCAGAATAGAGAGTCATATGGTTATGAAGGTGGAGCTCCAGAAAGTTCACTAAGTTAGGCACATTCTATGACATTTCCTTTCTTAGTTCCATGAGGACAAATTGCTTGAAAGCTAATCTCTCGTGCCTTCAAAATCTTTCAGTCTCTTTGGTCCTCTGATAATTTCGGAAATGCCAAGATTACCTCGAAAAACTGGTCTGGGATAAGTTGTACTAGTGAAGTATTTTTCTGTTTATGAAAAAGATTAGATGGTAAAAAATGCAAAGAAGAAAAAAAATCAACCATACTTCCACCATTCTGATATAGCAGATATAAAAAATGTGGTTAGTTATTTTACTTACATGTGTATAAATATAAATATATAAACATAAACCAGCTCAGACAGGCTTGTACATCTCTCCCCAACCCCAGGTTCAGTAGCAGCCTTGTGTCAGATTGAAATCAGCCATCGCAGGAATATTTATACCACAGGAATGGGCATAATGCTATAATCCAGGTCTCTGTCACCCTCTTTCCCCCAGAAAACGGATTGTTGAGCGTGTATCAGTGCATCACTAGTATATGTGGGTGAGCGTATATTTTAAAATCTTTTGAGCTCTTTAAGAACCGGATTAGAGTCTGATTCCCCCTGCCCCATACTACCCAACACATTGTCAGACAGGTTATTCATTGGGTATTTAAGAAACATCTGACAGATTAAGGACTATATGAAGGAAGGAAGGGTTAGAATTGTGGTTAAAATTGTTACCACAGACAATACATTCATTGACTGATGTTTTATTAATAAGTATTTCTGCAAACCAAGGCAAAAATGGCAGCTTTGCCGTTTGCTCTATAACTTGTTGCATTAGCGCCAACCCTGTTTGCTGCAATTCCTGGAGCGCTACGTCAGCCCCACAGAGTAGAAAGTACTTTGGACTAACCCAAAGTCTCTGGTTCCGACTTTGCTCATTAGTACTAGCTGGTGGGCTTCGATAGTCTGTTTGAGTTCATATGTATTTCTCAATGTGAACCATGCATACGCATGTGTTTACATATGTACAGTGTGGTATGGTTGACGGAAAGCTGATTCCCCAGCATAGCTAAGTTTTTAAGCTATGGCTTGGGCTGCTGGAGTAAACTCCCTCACTGCCCCAGTAACCTGAGAGATGTTACTCATCTCTCAGCATTGCAGAGCCTCCCTTACCAGTGGGGTCTCTTTAGTAGCTCACTGTGCTCTTTAATTTTACTTGGTGTAGCCCTACTTACTAGTTTAGAGATTCAGATAATCAATGTGCAAGCAATTGATTGCCCCATGGATATTATTTTTGATTGTTTGGAGCATCAGACTGGCAGAACCAAGCACCCTGTCTGCTAAATGTCTGTTTTTTTTTTTTCCTGTTTGCGTATATATTACAGAGGCTTTGCAGAACTCAACTAATGACTTGAAATGACTTGAGAACTATTGGTAGAGCCTTTTGCCAAGGCACGACCTCTGTGATTGCAATTTGCTCTTTTTACAAACAATACGGAATGGTCATAGCCTTCAAAGCAAACAGAAAATCCATGGACTTTCTTATACTACTTTTTATAAACCACAGTATAGAAAAGAGAATTCCATCAGTCGCATGGGCACTGCTGTCTGGGAGGAGCGCTCAGTCACGCTCCCCTTACTTGACCACCCTGCAGTCCACAGCAGAACTTTCCCGCTGGAAAAGCCATTCGACTGTAGAATGAGTGCTTCCAGGAGAGGAGGGTTCCTCTCTCCAGCGGGGCTTCTGTTCAGTGGGGCTGATGCCACGGGTAGGACAGGAGTGCCTTTGAGATTATTGAAGCGTTCCATGTGGAACGATCTTTGTAACACAGCCAAACCCTGTCACTGAGGATGAGTCCCCTCTTTCGACCATTGCCCTGGTCACTACTCTTCAAGGGGAAGAGATTTTTGACCCTTCAATTAACCTTGATCTTCATAACACCTAGAAGCTAAAAGTTCTGAAAGGTGTTTGTTCTTCCCAGTCATCACCTGTGTATTCTAGGTAGGGATGTGTTCTCTATCTTAACTTTTTTGTTTTTGAGGAGAATGAAACATTTTTAATCATGTGCGTATACTTTAATTTATTTCACCGACTTGTTCCACAGATAGGAAGTTTTTGAGCAAGGTCCTTTGTGGTTATGGCTTTTGCTTTGCTGAAACGTCATAGAACCAAACAGTGTTTGTGAAACCATAATTTTATTATTGCTATTTATGTAGAAACTACACCGATACTTACTGAAACAGGGAAATACCATGGACTATTTATTTCTACTGAAAAATGAGAAAACTAAGATGCCAAAGAAATAAAAAAGTTTGCATTAATAAATTAATTTAAAACTCAAAATAACCTTACTTTGATGCAAATACAGTTGACCTTTCAACAACATGGTTGGAACTGTGCGAGTCCATTTATTTGTGGATTTTTAAAAACAAATATGTGCGGGCCTGTGAACCAAACAACTGTGGTTTGATTTTCAGTCGGGGCACATACCTGGGTTGCGGGCCAGGTCCCCAGCAGGAGGCGCATGAGAGGCAACCACACATTGACATTTCCCTCTCTTTCTCCTTCCCTTCCCCTCCCTCTAAAAATAAATAAATAAAATATAAAAAAACCCCACCAAATGTGCAGTTGGTTCTCCATATGCCTGGGCTTTGCATCCACTGAGGCAACCAACTAGGGATGTGAAGGACCAACATACGAGTTGTTCTATGTCCTCTTTATATAAGGAACTTGCGATTCCATGGGTTTTGGTAGGAAGGGGTGCTGGACTAGTCTTCCTCAGATGCTGACGGAGGATTGTAGTTCAGTTTTGGGGGAGTCAAGTTCTATAGGGATTTGGAACGGTGCAGGGTGGGTACCCCAACCCCTGCGTTGTCCAAGGGTCAATTGTGGCTTTGATATCTTTAAAAAAATAAGAAAATATGGTGCATGCTTTAAACGATTGTTAAATTGTCAAGGTTTAAGGAGTCAGATCATGACTATTGGGCATAGGAAAAGATGGCCACAGTCTAACATTTAAGCAGTGATTGCAAATTTAGAAAAGCACCTTTATAGACATTATTTCCTTTTAGTCCTCAGTGTTCTCCTGTACCCACAGGGTACATTACTGTCTTTACTGTGGAAAGTGAATCAGAAACCTCAGTCTCAGACGCAGCCGAGGGTATGGATTGGGACACGTGGACTGGGGTTTCCTTCCCCCAACCCCTGTCTCCTCTCCTAGCCCAACCACGTAGATGTCATTCTGACTATTATCTGACAGTCCAGAGGAGGCTCCTCGCTGAAGAAACAGTTGGTGAAGTCACTCTCACCTTGGTAACCTCATCTCACCAACTCAGGGCTTTTCTCTCCAAACCACAGTCTGGCAGGCCACCTGAGGCAAGGGTTGGCCAAAGCCAAGAGAGGCCGAGGACCACGATGACAACATTGCAGTTAGTGGATGCCTTTACAGAGCCCCTGGGTCTGCCTCTTTGTTCATCTGCTCCCGGGGTTCTTGCCAAACTTCAACTACTAAACTTCCTCTCCCAGAAAGACCCTTCAAAAACAAAACCTTGTTATTTGTTATTCTTTCTGCCTCTGGGTATGAATTGATTTGAGACAGACTGGAGGGCACAGCCTCAGGCATCTTTGTTCCCGGTCTGGAAATAACACTCTCTGTCCCTCAAAGGGAGTGGAGAAAGCAAAGGCTGGAGGGGAAATGGAGCTATTGATTGAGTCCTTGCAGATTGAGTCCCTGCACTGTGAGACTTGCTACTATAGGGTTCAGAAGTTGAAGTATTTTTTTTCTTACTCCTGTTTATGGCGATCTGTGGGGAGGATTCAGAAGCTTTGTTTTGTTGGCAATACAATAAACTCTTCAAAGAAGAAAGGCCAACAATACGTTTCTGCTGCCTATTTGCATACGGATTTGGAAGTAAGAGATGTACACCACTATTAAGTTTTCAAAACAGTTTGCACAATTAATTAGGTTTTCTCTGAAAGGGAAGAGTTTCATTGTTTTAGATACTTCATAAGCAGAGTGTGAAGGGACTGTGAAAATTGCCTAATTCAGGTCTCCCTCCCCAGCCTCTGCCAGAATTTTCTCCCCTGTGCGACCTGTCTTAACTGGAAGGAGCTCACATCCTCAGGAGGTATTCCTGGTCAGACACCTCAAAGCATGATAAATGAGTTCCTTACATTTGTATATAATCTATTTTCTGGCTCTCTTTCCAGTGGTTCTCACTCATATTTCTAGATTTGCACAGAGTATGTCTAAACCTCATTTACAGAAGAACACGTCACCTACACGAAAACATAGTCATGGCCTCCCCAAGCCCTCCCTCTCTTTCCAGGATTAACGTCCCTATTTCTTTTTTTTTAATATTTTTCTTTATTTATCTTTTAGAGGGGAAGGGAAGGAGAGAAGTATCAATGTATGGTTGCCTCTTGTGAGTCCCCTGCTGGGAACTGGCCTGCAACCCAGCCATGTGCCCTGACTGGGAATTGAACTGCGATCGTGTGGTTCGCAGGCCTGCGCTCAGTCCACTGAGCTACACCAGCCAGGGCTAACGTCCCTGTTTCATTTAGCTCTGTCTCAAAAGATGTGGCTGGAAGATTCATCTTCCTGCTTGTCAGCCTTCTCTGGACAAACTCTTAACAGTCTGACACCTCACTTAACTCCAGTCTTGTGCTTCCCAGTTTCCATCCTTGTGCCTCATATTAGTACTTCTTAAAATGGCAGGGTGCTCTATAAATGTTGACAAATCAGTCCCATAAAAATGTGAGGCCTGGAGTGGAGGCTGGGGATGCAGTGGGTGGGAAGGAGGGTCAGCGTGAAAGTAACCCAAGAACAACTTGGGAAACGAGGCTGTGATCTCGGTCCGGTCCGTTGCTTCCTGGGAGTTCCCTGGGCCAACAAAACCACCTCCCCATCTGCAGAACTCCCTGAGTTTTACTGACGGTTCTCTGGTACACTGGTCCTTTTTGCTCTGTGCTTTACCATACATCTCTGTGTGGTGTGTGATGAGCTTATAACCACTTTATGACTCCTTCACTTCAGGGATCTGGATAGGAGCTGTACCGCTCATTTCGTGTCTTTGTAAAGCGTTGCTGGTCAGGCTTCCAGCTGGCTTCTGACATCCCCCCGGAGCTCTACCCATGAATCATTTATGTCTGTGTCTCTTGCTAGAAAGACTATGGATTAAGCAAAACTAAAAAGTAAATGCAGACTTAAATTAGCAAAAATAATCACTAGATCCCAGATCTAAAACTTAGTCTTACAATATGTAAAAGTCAGTAGGTAAGGGTAATAATAACAGCAGTGATCAGAATATTAATAACAACACCATAATAGTGAAACCGTCTTGTGTCTTAACCATACGGGAGGCATTTGTGCTAAGCACTTTGCACACACTGTATAGTTGAATCTTTAAACTATTGCAGATTTGGGGAAGTTAAGGAACACGCCAAGGCTAAGCTGCATGTGGTAGTGCCAGGATTTTAAACCCGGGTCTTCCTTGAAGCTTGTTCTCTCAAACACTTTGCTATAATGCAATATATTCAGTAGATGCTCAATCAAGTTTCATTAGCATTTTTTCACCCTCAAAATAAAGCTAAGAGGTTTTGTCATCTTAGTGATGACTTTCAGTTCAGTCAACAGATTCACAATGGGTGAGCGCAATGGGTGAGTGCCCAGGGTACTACCCCTCTCCTTAATTTAGGCTTTTTCCACTAATTTTAAATAGAGAGTATGTGAAGTTGGCAACAGATAATACTTAGGGTTTATCATGCCTCTTTAGTTACCTTTGTTTCTCTGCTGGAGAAAACAGTTTAAAAAATACAAGGAAAAATCTACTGAGAAAGAACACATTTAATATAGGAATCCCGAAATAGCCAAATGAGTCAAAGCTGAAATGACGAACCAATGGACACGATGTGCCCAGAGAAATAGAAACAGGCTTTCATTTTGCTTTGTCGTGTGGGGCACCCTAGGGCCAACCCCCCGGTTTCCCTTCTGCCTCTCAGGTCTAGGGCGTGTGACTTCAAGCTCTTCACACCAGAGGACAGAGCCCTGAGGCATGAGGGTTCACTTTCGTCAGACACGTGTCACCAAGTTTCCAGTGACTTTGTAACCCGTATTTTCTGGTGCACAGCTGTGAAATTTTAAAATGTCGTGTATCATTTGTATCTACCTCTCGTTCATCAGGAACACACAGGACACTGGGTCAGATGCTTTCCCAGACTTTCTTGAAGTTCCTAGACCTAAAGAGGGTCTCTTGTTTCTCTAATACCAAGGACAGCACCATGTTGTCCAGCAATTAAGGACTGGTGGGGACCAGCTTTCTGAGTGGTTATTGATGATTGTCAGCTCCTTTGTGCTCAGATAGAACCATATTAAAGGAAATACACGATGGGCTGGCATCGCCAAGCTCGGAGGAGAAGATTAACTCTTCATTGCGTTATCACAACTGTGGAGGCCCCTGTTGAGTGATGTGCACGGTGATGCTGAAGGAGACAGGTCTTCTGCCATTAGCGGCGGGCATCCCATACGTCTGAGCAGCTGCACCTGGGCTCTGAAGCCTTTGGACACTCACAGCCCCTTTTGTAACCGAGTGCACTTTGCACAGCTTCCCATCGTCATTGACAGAATTCTGTCTTTCTTCTCAAACACGCTCTTCTCTTTTTTTTCTAATGGTATAACCTTTGTATCCTGTCAAAGTAAATTTGGAAGTGATTCTGTGATTCCCTTGATAGCTGTTGATGACATGTGTAACTCACTAGTGGACCGTGGACGTGGAAGGTTTTAATGTAGATATGGGTCACACTCAAGCCCTGAAAATGTTAGGGAGTAAAAGACAGCCCCAAAGTTGGCCAGTGAGAAAGGACCCGGGCCTAATTTTCCTGGTAGTTAAGCATGTGCACCCTGACTTGGAGTTGGTCAGTGAATAGTGGTCTTTTTAGAAGCCTACACAGTTGGGGATACAGTGGACCTGTCATGCAGTACTTCTGCTTTACACGTGGGGAGATACAACTTCCTAGATGCTAAGTGATGAATCCAAGGTTGCCAGCTAGTTGCAAAGCCAAGGCTTTGAGCACAGCCACCTAACACGTAGCAAAAGATGTGAATATGAATAGGTTGCTATGAAAAACGAGGGTGGGCTCTTATATTTATTTTTAATGGCCTGTAAGTAAGTCCACTTTTAGACAAACACAGAGTTTACATTTTTTGTGGCAGTCCTGACTTCAAAAAAAATTTCAGAAGGGCCATCAATGCAATATTAAGTTGAATACATACACAAGTTGTCATCTTTTATATGAACATATCTCCAAATATATAATTCAAGTACAGTTTTTCAAGCTGTATGTTTTTCTTTCTGATTTGAAAAATATGGTCACTTTAGCTCCACAGTCTGTGCTATAATGTGATAACTGTACCCAAAGAAAGCTTTTTCTATCAAAAACCTGGATTATGAAAATAATTAGTCACAGGAAAAGTGATATTGAAGAGTTTCAGATCTCTACTACGCAGTTACTTTTCCCTGTCATAATTTCAGTCCTAAGAGCTGTAAAAACACCTGTAAATATATAGCCGTGAAACCTTGACTCATGTAAGCAAGTTTATCTGGGGTTACTTTGAACTGTCGCTCAAGAGCAATGTCCTTTCATGCTTCCCACCAATGGCACGGCCGATTTGTGCATTCTTGTCATGTTCAGCCCAGACTGACACAGCCTCTCAGGCAGATGTGCGTTGGGGATCTGGCTCGTGATCCTGCGCGCTCTGTCATTACCATAATGACTAACATAATGGAACACATGTCACAATTGCTGTCCATCTACTTGGTTTAATTTTGAAAACGGATGCTGTAGTGTTTGCTTCTTGCCTATTATGTATTATTTAATAAGGGACTCAACAACAAATATGTTTTTGCTCTTCAGGCTCTTTTGTCCATCTCCACCGTCCTTGTAATACAAATATACAAGAAGATCAATTCTTAGGGCATTTATTTCTGATGTTGCATGTCCTAGAATCCATTGCCTTTTTCCTCACACCCTAGGATGTCTGGCAGTCATATCCCTGGCCTGCTTTAAACAGAGGGTAAGGGACTTCCTGGTAGGTACTGTAAGGACCTAACTGTACCTACTGTTGTTTTTGCTTCCCTGGGAATTTCTAATTATTAACATTTAATGTATCTCTGTAAGCAATCTTATGTTTTTTAAAAATAAACCATATGGATAATTTAGATAAACTTCAAATATATGTTTTTGGAGACCATGATGGAACGGATACAGACGAATACACGCGGACTTTGACAGAGCTGCTGCAGGTGGATGTGGAGAAACGCTCCGAAGTGCAGAGAGGAGGCTGAAACCAACTGGAGCAGGCTGTGCATTTGGGAAACTGGTGTGCAAATGAGGAAGAACCAGAGATGCCTGGAAGGCAGACCGTGCTTTTTCTAATTCTTTCTGGGAGGTCCTGCGAAGAAGGCACACTCAAATGGCTTTTCTTGGCTTCTCACTGAGGAGCTGATGTAATAACATTCGCTGAGGGGTCTCTTCTTTCCCTCCAGCTTTTCCGACTGGCGGTGAAACTGAAGATGAGAGTCCTCTAGAACCCTCTGTCTGGGTACAGAAGATCTGTAAGGGGGAAACTGAGGTAGCTAGTAGCTCTTGGGGAAGCTGACCTTGGCTGGTGGAGGAGGCAAAGGAAGTACTTTGTTGTATCAGCATATCCTTGTTATCCTGTCCTGTAGGTGGTTAACAGTGTGACTTGTAGAATAGAGGGCACATGGAACACTAAAAAGAAAACAGGATTGGTTGTTTCAAGCCATCCTATTTTCCCGGACAAATGAGACAATTTATATGTTCCTGTGATGATTGACTTTTATATATTGTATATTCTCAGTCTGTGTGTGTGTGTGTGTGTGTGTGTCTCTCTCTCAATGCTTGTGCTAATTTAGGGGGGGAAAAGGGAATAGCTTGTGAGCAGGATGCTGTCCTACAACACAAGAGACACATGCGTAAAAAATATCAAATCTAAAATCTGTGCATGAGGCTCAGCGTCTGCAAAATAGTCTCTGTTTAAAGGTTGCCAGTGACCTAAATGTAAAGAGGTCCTCTTGGTACCTTCCTTTAGCAATGAAGTGCACGCTGGAAAGGATTCATTTGGAAGCAGATTCAAGTGTGTGCATCAAGTCTGGCAGCGGCCTGTGCCTGCGTGGAAGATGCCTTGATGTTGTCCAGGTCCTTTAATTTTCTCCTGTTTCCAGCTCTTGTAGAAACAACATAAAGGACCCCCTTTCCCAGGCCATGGTCATCGTTCAATTTTGTGTTTGCCGCTCTGTGCGAGTAGCTGTGGAGAGACGTACTGTGGACTTTAATCAGCAAAGCAGTACTTATTGTATGAATTCTTTTCCATTTCTGTCAGTGTTATTGGGACATAATTGACACAGAACACTACATAAGTTTAAGGTGTGCCAC
Source organism: Sturnira hondurensis (assembly GCF_014824575.4). NCBI lineage: Eukaryota > Metazoa > Chordata > Mammalia > Chiroptera > Phyllostomidae > Sturnira > Sturnira hondurensis. The sequence continues at coordinate 12,575,208 of NW_028091156.1, forward strand.
GTAAGGGTTGGGTACATTGTATACAATGCAACATGATCACGACCTTAAGTTTAGATAACATGCATCACCTCACCAAATTACACATTTTTCTTCCTTGCGATGAGAACGTTTAATATCTGCTTTCTTAGCAGCTTCAAATACAAACTGCACTAGTGTTAACCGGCATCATAGTGTATGTGACATCCCCAGAATTTATCTTATAATTAGAAGCCTGTTCCTTTTGACCGCCTGCACCCAATTCCCCAGAAACCTCTCGCACGTCTCCAGGAACCACCAATCCAGTCTCTGCTCCTATGAGTCTGTTTGTTCCAGATTCCACGTATAAGCGAGATCATGTAAGTGTTTACGAGTGTCTCTTTGCAAGTGATCCACTCCCCCTGATGCAGTCCCCTCGTGGTCCATTTATGTCATCACAGATGGCAGAGCTTTCTTCCTCACTGTGACCGAACGTTGTTTGAGGGCGCACGTGTGTGCACACACACACACACACACACACCCTCACCATCCATCCATCCATCCATCCATCCATCCATCTATCCATCTGCCGATAGACATGCAGGCTACCTTCATGTCCTGGGCACTGTCAACAGTGCCACAGTGAACACAGGGGTGCAGGCATCCCTTTGGGACAGTGATCCTGCTACCTGTAGACACACAGCCAAAAGTGGAACCACTGGACCACATGGCAGCTCCATCTCTGGTTCTCTGAGAACACTCCACAGTGGTCGCGTCAACCCACCTTTTCACCCGAAGTGCACAGACACCTGCACCCCTGAGTCCTCACCAGGACTGGCCACCTCACATCCGCCTGATGACATCCGTTCCGACAGATGTGAGGTAACATCTCACTGTGGCCCCGATCTACATCATCCCAATAACCAGCGATGCCAAGCCCCCTTCCATTCACCAGCTGGCCACCGGAATATCTTGTGGGCAAAATATGCCCAGTCAGTGTTGTATAGCTTCTGTGCAGGTAGCAGGTACGAGGATCCCCTGCTAGTTACAATAGCTGTGACCACTCACTAAGAATTAATTAGAAAGGGCCCCATTTCCCCCTCCCATCCACTGTCATCTTGGTGTGCTGGGTATGCTTATTGATGGTGTGTCATCACCATCAATAGCCTGATTGATAGGTTATTGATGGGACATTGGACATTAAAGTATATGATGTAGAACAATTTCAGACATGTTTACCAGTATTTTTCCCACATCAGAGGTACCTTGTTTATGAACTTGATGATCAGTTTTCAATTACTGTTTATTTAAAATGTAGCTGTAGCTTTAAAAGTGTAGCCATGGCTTTATAGTGGAATGTGATGTATTATAGGAGTAATAAAATTACTCTGTGACCACAGGAAATTATTAATTATGAATACAGGGATAAGATATATTTCATAAAGGGATTTTGAGCGGAACCTCAATAGGTCATGTTTTGATCTAGACATATTTGTTAGAAGAGGATTTAAGGCAGGGGAAAATAGCCTGAGAAAATGCATAGGTCCAGGGAAGGGTCATCGACCGTTGGTGGGCAACAGTGGGGGTGATGCCAGGAACTGAAGTCAGATGGCGAATGGTTGTAGTGACCATGGTAACAGAAGTTAGCCTCCATCCATCAGACAATGCTGGTCTCTTGAAGAGTTTCCAATTCGAAATGACTATGATTTGAGAGGATTTTCTGAAGCAGTCAAAGGGTGCACGTGTGAGAAGGCAGGAGGTTTAATGATGAGGCCCCCCTAAAATCCCCATGAGGGTCATGAGTGCATGACTTACAGTATTTGAAGAGAAAAATGGGAGAACGAGTATGGGTTCCAGAAGACGTCTAGAATCGATGCGTTCAAGAGGCAACTGGAGAATTAAGTTATAAGGAAAATAAAGTGTTCTGGTTTTCTGCTTCCATATTCATTCTTTTCCATCACAAATTGTGATGCATTGTGATCCATCCAAAGCAATGCATTCTTATGTTTAAAATATTAACAATAATAATCTACCTATTTTCAGTGAACAAGCTGGTGGTAAATAGCTAGAGAGTTAGTTTAAATTCAAAGCTCATTTATCCCTCTATTGAGCCATTACGCAGTGTGGATAACATCATTATTGGGCCATCATCGTCATCATCACCATCAAGATTCCGTTCGTCATCTAACAACATTGAAGGCTCTCTGTGCTAACCACTATGTAATCGTCATTTCACTTATTGCTCATGATAACCCTTTGAGGCTCTCTTATTATACCCATTTTACACCGAGATGTATGAGGCCTAGAGAGATTAAGAGCTTGCTTAAGGCTACAGGAGTAGTAAATGGAAGAGCTGGGCTTCGGGCTCAGGCAGCCTGGGCTTTTAATATTATACTGTTTGCCTGTGTGTCTTGGCTACAGGGGCCTATCAAGAATAGTTTAAGTTATGTTATTATGACCTCCTGGAATCTGCCCAAATTATTTTGGGCATGTTGTGATTGTTGTATTGGAATTTCGGTTCTGTTTCAGGATAGTTGCAAGTAATGAGACTCTAAGGGTATCAGGACCTTGGACAGCTCTCAGTCCTGGTCTCTACATAAGGTCAGGCATGAGCTTGCACGCTTGCGCGTGCTTTCTCTCTCTCTAATGATTGGTCTTCTCCCTGTACTGCCTAGTATGTGCATTGGCCATCCTTGAGTGAGTGAGGGCCCAGGTTTTGTTCTTATAGGTGGACCGAGGAGAGGGCATTGAACCTGATTCCCCAGCCCTGCCCCTTCAGCAAGGGTGGTGGAGGATGCAGGGTCTGACAGGTACCTTTTTGGTTTAGAGAAGGTAAATTATGTAATGCATGGCCACTTAAGGGAAAGAAATTATTATCAGTTGGTATTTAAAATCCGAAATTATCACAATATCAGTTGGTATTTAAAATGATCGCAAAATCAGTTGGTATTTCAAATATTGTGCTTCAGTCAATACCTGGTGTATTCATTGGCACTTAATATAGCCACAGAAACATCAAGAAATTTTATCACAGAATCAGATGCTTTACTTTTTAAATGAGTTTTATTTCTAAGTAAAATGTCAGAGTAGTTTGAGGTTTGTACAGTATTACATGAGGATAAATATGATATTTAAATGATTAAATTATCCCAAATCCCATGGCTTTGTTTGCTAATTTGATAAGATCCACATATATTTTCCTTGCTGTCAGAAGAATTTTGAAATTGTTTTATTTCCCAGCCCTACCAAATTGATTTCTATCTTTCAGAGTATTCTAAGACTGTAGCATAAAGATATAAAGTCTGTGCAGTGTTTGTGCTTTGGTGTTTATTTGTTCCTCCTTTGGGAATTCATGGGTTATAATATCTTTATCTTACATTTTATAGAATATTTTGCGAGAATGAAGGAAAACTATTGACAATATGTCCATATAGCCCTGATACTTAACTGCTCTATGATGTAATAGCCTAGCACCTTCAATAGTAATCATGTTGGGGTCACCATTTAATGCCGTGAAGGCCTTAATGTTTCTTTGTGGTTGGAACAGAAAGAATATCTGGGGGGTTGCTTAGCACCACAACTCAGTTCACCCATCAAGGGTGAGGCTTGCAGCTGAGGATGCAACGCAGGGTGGATGATAATCGTAAACTGCTGAACTTGGATTTATACAAGCAGGATATTCAAACACTGGAATTGCTTTTATTATCATTTTTTTATGCAAAAAATAAATGGCAGGTTAACCACTCTCTGTGTGCATAAAACAACTTCTGATACTACTTATAGGGTGAATAGAGAGTCAACCGTTATCTTACAACATCTGAAACTATCACATGATGGTACTGGATATGTGTGATTATGTGGAGAAATGAAATAATCCTCAAATGTCTTCTGAGTAATTATTTTCGAAGATCCTGTCACTCACTTATCATTCTTTAGTTGTATACCTACTATGTGGTAACTACTGTGTGAGGCTTTCAAATGAGTAACGCGTGGTAGAGGTCGCCAGAGAGAGAGAGAGAGAGAAAAACCAGAAGAACGAGAGTGTGGAGGACAAACATGTTACCCTCTGGTGGCAGCAAGATGGGCAGGCTCCATCGTGGAGGGTTTTGAATGAGTTGGGCTTAGACAGGTGGAATGGGAGGAAGGTCAGCCCAGTTGCAACAGCAGTGAAATCACAGAAGTGGGAGAGTGCCCCGAATGCTCAGAGAGCAACACGCAGGCTCATGGGGATGGAGGGTAGAGCTTGGGAGGCACACGTGGCTCCTCCGTGAATGAGGCAAATTGGAGCCAGTTCCAGAGGCTGGGACTTTATTCCACCAACAAGGAGAGAGAGCTGTACACTTTCCATTGGGGACACGTTTTTGAGCTATGTTTTAAGATGTCTCATCTGGCTCCGATGTGTGGATTATACTAGAAAAGACTATTTAGGTTTAGGGTATTAGTTCTAGGCACACTTTATTCTTTAAGATCGGTGGTAAATGTCTGATATATGTGGTAATTCTGAGAAATGAAGCAACCACAGCCTCCTATATTCATGTTGTTGTGTATCCATTCCAGTATTCTTTGGTTTGAGGTAACAATTTTAGGAAGAAAAGTTGGGAAGGGTTGAAGTTGAAGTGATTAAAACTGACTTGGGATTCTGAAGCAGAACATCAATTTTTCATGCCTTGGGAAAGTGAATCTGACGTGCCTCCAGCTTCATGCCTTGGAGGGGCGCAGTGGTGGGTGGAGTGCGTGGCTGTGGCGAGAGTGACTGAGCCCAGATTCATCTGGGGGCTCGGAACTGCTCGGAAGTGGAAAGCCGTGGGCACGAAAGGGCTCTTCGTGCTCACCAGGCTTTTGATGCAGAGACCAGTTCGTTCCTTTGGGAGACAGGAAGGGCAGTGATGTCCAGAATCGAGAGTGAAAAAGGTGACTGTTATTCAGCAACGATTTGATCCCAAAGAATTTTTCCCTGTGGTGGTACAGTTTAAGGAGAAATTTATTATCCTTCCCTTCTCCCCAATATTAGACCTAGGGATTGGATTTTGGAAATAATAAGTTGATGCCAGGTTTAAATGTCTATGAAATCTGCATAAAATTTCTTTTTCCAGATCTCGATCTCCTGCAATGAAGTCTCCCCATCCTCCACTGTGAGCTGGTGCTAACTAGTAATCATGGGCTTTGGTTTCCTCTCTCTGTGAAAGTGATGTAACATTGGGTGTTTACCTTGATTATGCTACTCGGGTAGTTGTCTAGCCCAGTCTCTGTTTTCCTTGGTGTTGTAGACACAGGTAGACATTGATGGAAGAAAGAAAGCTTGCCCCCACAGCATACCCCTCCCCCCCAACTGGGGGCCGGTGTCTCCGTACCACACTCATGACCCTCTACTCTGTTTGTGCATTCACGCGCATCTCCTTTGGTCTCTAAGTTTATTGAGAGGAGAGAACTATCTCTCTATTCTAGGTTCCAGCACCTAACACAGAACCTGGAACTTACTAGGCCATCAGTGAATGTTTATCTATTAAGTACTATTAATAAATTAATGGACTGAGTTTATGTAAATAACCGTGACCCTTTTTAAAATGTCAAAGACACCTCCTTGATTTAACAACTCCAGTGAAAGAGCCAATCACTGACGTGAGAGAAAGAACAAAGGTCAACTCTTTGTCTAAATTATGGAAATGTCAGAGTTGTTTGTCGCCGCGTTCACCTCTTTGCCCAGTAAGTGTTGGAGTCACTTGGGAGTGACACCCTCTTTAGTTATTACAGTGTGACAAGTGCTTACTGTGAAGGCAGAGGACTTTGTCCCCCAAATGGACATTCCTGTTGCACTGGGGAGCCCCACGAGTCTTCCTGGGGAAGATGATGCTAAGTTTTGAAGGGAGCTAGGCATTGGTTCCTTGAAGAACATAAGGAAGGATTCTTACGATACCAGGACGGGCACCTACAGGGGCACAGAGTTGGAGTCAGCATGATGCCTCCATGGAGTACAGAAATTAAATTATGAAATATTTTTGAAGATGCTCAATCAGTGAAAGGACATACAATGATTTTTGTCTCTTTTCATTTATCTTAATGAAACATAACACTTTCTTTTCCCAACCCAGTCGTAATAGAGGATCATTATGGGCTCCTTGGCAACATAGACAAAATCAAACAAAACACCACTTACAATCTCTCCATTTAGAAATACTACCGACATTAATATTTTGGTGTATTTTCTTATAGATTTTTAAAATACCAGCATTTAACAGATATCATGAATAGTCATATTTTGATGTCTTCTTATATGTTTTTTCTATTATGTGAGTATCTCATATCTACATTTTATGGGTGTAGAACATAAAACAAATCCAAATCAAATAGCAAAAGTAATAAATCATTGTTAAACAGCTTTTTAAAGGAATTTTAAATATTTTACTTATCTCTTTATCTCTTTATATTGCTGTTCTATTACAGCTGTCCCAGTTTCCCCCCAGTTGCTCTCCCTGGCCCCACGCAACCCCCACTCCCACGGTCAATCCCCACCCTGTTGTCCATGTCCATGGGACATTTATACCTTCCCCTTGACTGGACCCTTGCCCGTCTTCCCCGCCTTATCCCACCCCCCCCACCCCCCGTCATTGTCAGTCTGTTCCTCTTTTCCATGCCTTAGGTTCTGTTTTGCTAGTTTGTTTGTTGTGTTCATTAGGTTCCTCTTATTTTAGAAAGGGAGAAGAAAATTCATTTTCAATAAATTTCCGGTTTATTGAAAACCTACTAGAGTTTTAAAAAATATTTTATTTATTTATCTTTAGAGGGGAAGGGAAGGAGAGAGGGAAACATCAATGTATGGTTGCCTCTCGTGCGTCCCCTGCTGGGAGTTGGCTGGCAACCCAGGCATGTGACCTGACTGGGAATCGAACCGTGATCTTCTGGTTTGCAGGCCCGCGCTTAATCCACTGAGCTATACCAGCCAGGTTGAAAACCTATTAGATTTTTCATGTCGAGTATGGTCAGTCAACTAAGTTAAAGTTGCCGGAGGGATTCAGACTACGATCTCTAGAAGATAAAAATGCCTACGGTTGCTGTCATGTCCACATAAGTTTCTTGTTGCAGCTCTGGCCGTTCACTTCATCATTTTAACAGTCTGATGAATCATTCAGAAAAAAATCACAGATGACCCAAATGCCCTTCCTTTGATCATCTGTTTCTGTGTTTGTGTTAAAAAGTCAAATGCCATGCATTGTTAAAGGGTTAAGCCTATGCAGTCTTTTATAAATCAGGCAGATAATTGAATAACCAAATACTTATTGCTTTATTGTCATTTAAAAATAATACACATTTTGATTATCTTTGTTTTAAAACAACACTCCCATACTGAAAGTCCTCATGCTAGAAACACATAAATGTTGGCAAATGAAAGTAAAACGACTTTGAAATGCCATCAAATAAAAGATCTGACTTTTTAAGGTAGAGAGCTCTTTGAGTCAGCCATGCGATAACATCCCAACCTAGTCCTAGTTTATACTTAAATGGGAAAGGTTATAGATGTGTTTAATTTGATCACGATTTCATTGTCAAAACTGAGATACTGCCATTTGGGTGTGGCATTTGGATTCCAATATTGACTTCATAATTGTAACATATTGTCTGTATGTGTGTATACATCTTTATTTGCCCTTTTCTATCAGAATTATCACTCTTTGGTTATAGACTCTTAGTGGCAGGACATATGTCTGTAATACATAGGCAAATGTATTATACAAGGAATAAACACCATGCTCAGGCTGCCAGTTGAGAAGGAGAATGGGTTCGTGTATCCTGAAGGCAGGAGATGTTTTTTATCTGTGGAATACACAGAAAAGGATTTAGTTTACGTCCCGAAGCCGAGGCCTTGAAAGGAAACCTCAGAAGAACTGGGATGGCGTCCGAATCAATGTTGACTGCCAAATACTGTCTGGCAAAGGCTATGATGATATTATTGTCCTTGTAAGTTGCACTCGGAACCTAAAAATATATCCAACAACCGCAGCGAGATGCAAAAGTCTGCAATCTTGGTGATCCAAGAAGGTACAATGATAATGTCAACAACTAAGACATTCATTCCACGGTACTTTATAGAGGGTGCATACTTTGGTGTGCGGCTAGCCAGTGGCAGTCTGTCCCCGACAAACCCATCATTGGAATCTGGGTAGCTGGGAGTGTGTGGCCCTTGGAGTGGTGAGTTCTCAGGGTCCAGGGTCTGATTCAGCTGAAGGGTTGATGGCAGCTTCCCTCAGGCACACCGAGAGACACAGAAAGCAGGTCTTCCCCCCACATCCGGCTCTGGGTCATGCTAACAAGTTGCATCCTGGAGACCAAGCCACAGTGGTGTTCTGGAGCCGACTTGGGTCATTTCACAACTGACGATTGTTAAATTCTCAGAAAACTGCTGTGTTGGTTGTCGAACACAGCCATTATTAGGTATTAAATAATATAAGCTTACAATTCAATAGTTTATATTCAAAGTAGGTAATAAATACTCAAAACACACTGTTTTGTAGTTATTTTTCTTCATTTCGTTTTTATCTTGACCCTTACGATTATTTATGTCTTGCAAATAAACCCATGTCTTCCCAACTCTGGGCTCCATATCGTACATCGGAAGCTTGAAATCAGTCATGTTGGAATTCTGCAAACTGTACAAATCAGTTTTTGCTTCAGTGTTTTATTAACTCTAGACTGCTGTTCCTATTCTCTTGCCCCCAGGAGGGCAGGTACCTTTGTCTGAATTATTCATGGGTGTATCCCCAGTGCCTAGAATGGCGCACAGTAGGTACTCACAGAATAGTTTTTGAATAAATTAAGATCAAGACGGAAAATTTGTTGAGTGATTAAAGAATGAAAGGAAAATCTCCCCATAGTCAGTAATCTAGGGATCCTAATGCCCTAATCAAATGTTCTTTGTGAGGCTTAGAGTTAATAATATAAGAAAAGTCCTGGTTGTGGTGAAGTTCACCACCGAAGCGTTTAATTTTTTGAAATATCCAGTGTTCATCTATTTGCTGGTGAGAAGAGAGTCTCTGAGCAGTGCCCAGTTTGCTGCCGCCGCGTATCTGCTCCTGACAACTGTCAGGGCAAGGAGAGACAGCTGGCCTTCTCCTAGGTATTCTGGGGTTTTATATTCCATTTTGGGGGCACATCTCATGAAAATTCTGCTCTAGTACTCATTTGAAGTCACACATGTGTTTCAACAGAACTGACATATTAGGGAGCAATCTTATATATGGTGCAAATTTCACATTTATTTGTGCACGAGTTCACCCCTAAAGGCATGCAGAGCACTGTGCTGAGCTGAACTGAGCCACACACAAATACCCAGGATGCACACTTCCCAGCCTTCACCGTCTCCCTCACGGCACAGGCCTGTGTCACGAACCACACCCATCTCCATCCCTTGTTAATGACTCTCCAGTTTCAAAAACCCTTTCTCCACCACTTCCCAGTAACTCCAACTTGTAGCCCACACCATGTCCACCTCCATTAGCCAACAGCAGATTTTTTAAAAGATGGAAATCATGTATTTCTTTTTTAAAAAAATATTGTATTTGTTTATCTTTAGAGAGGAAGGGAAGGAGAGAGGGAGAGAAATATCAATGTCTGGTTGCCTCTCGTGAGTCCCCTGCTGGGAACTGGCCTGCAACCCAGGCATGTGCCCTGACTGGGAATCGAACCACGATCGTGTGGTTCACAGGCCCGCACTCAATCCACTGAGCTACACCAGCCAGGGCAAGATCATGTATTTCTTAAGAAATGGACATGGGGAAAACTTCTGTTCTTGTTTTTGTTAGGTTTGTATCTTTGTTTCTCCTGTTGTACAGATGAAGTTCTTGAGTGTTGTGTCGTTCACTATGTCTTTTCCCCATCAATTCTGTGATTCTTGCTGCCCAATTTTACCTAGTGCATAATTTTTAGAAATACCTAAATTACATTATAGCAGAACGAGCTGTGTTTTCCAAAGGGACCAGCAAAGTATCTAGTATAAATAGTACCTTACCATGGTCTTACGCTTTGCAACCTGTAATTTACATTTTTATCTCCTTTAAAAATGCTTTATAACGATTCCTCAAGAAAGATAAGCAAACGTGGAGGATCAATACCTAAAAGAAGGTTAAGAACCTGGAAGTACCTTGTTAGGGATCAACAACCAGTCCGCGTCAGCACCTCAGTCACACGCAAGCCTGTGCTTCCCAGGCTGATTCTTGTGCCCCACCCCCCCACCTGCAAGGACTGATACGGGAGGGTGCCGGCTCATTCCTCTGATCACTGCCTTGCTACAGTGCATGCTGTATTTCTCTGTGGGAAAATTATTTCTGACAGCCAAACGAGCACCGTTAATTAGGCAGTCAATTTAAAGAAGCCACAGAAATATCTTAGATGAAGGATATTTAAATTGCAGGTTTAACAACAGATTGAATAGGAAAGAGGACAATTTTGAGTTGGGCAAGGGAAGCATTTAAAGGCTAAGGGAGGGGGAATCACTTGTCAGTTGCTCCTGAGAGCTGTTTTCCATGGGCAGTCATTGGATCCCTGGGAATTTTGTGATGCATTGATTTTGTTCTGGGTTTGGGTAACCTTGACTGTAGTGGTAAAAAAAAAAAAAAAAAAGGATGCATTCTTGGCTTCCTGTGTCGTGTGGCTCTCTCTTTCAAGTTACACACACACACACACACACACACAGCTTCTTCATCCAGGTCTTAACTTACCCTGTTTCCAAAGACAAATATACTTAATGGAAAATGGTTAACGTGATTGGATTATAAGATGGCTTTGCCACCAGGAGCCAATTTCTCAAGTTCTCGACTTTTTTCCTAAAGGGAAGAATGATCTCAAGTGTTGGTTTCTTGTTCTGATTAAAACCCAAGTCACTCCTCTGTTTGAAAATTATCTACCTTTTAGACACCAGGACGAAGACAGCATGTTGCCTGGCGTGGCTTTATTAGCTCAGTGGCATTACTCACAGGTCAACATTAATGCCACTTTCGGGCTGACACATCTCTTATGTTGCTTTGGAACGGGAACGTATTTTTGTGCGTAACATCCATCAACCATTGTGTTAGCACCCCGCTCGCCGGAGTTCTTAAGGATACTTCTGCCGATATGGCAAATGGATTCTTTTAAGTTCCTGTGAATCTGAGCTGTTAAACGGAGGCAACCGTGGTGATCGTGAATCTGTGCTGTTTAAATCCCCACGTTCTGTGCGCTGTTGTAATAGGAGGTTAATTCGAACGCTTGCATTTTGCTTTGCCACCTGCGCCAGAAAACAGAATGTCACAATATGTGTCCTCTTCCTGAATTTCCGCAGAACCATCCCTCCTTGATAGGGACAGGCTCTGTGAAGCATAATATTGTGACCGTGCTCCTCAGGTCTTTGGTGTTATACTGACTCGACTACGGGTCACATTCTAGTAAGGTTTTAAAGGGTGAGTTTATTGTCTGAGTCATCTGTGGCCCGTGGGGAATGTCAGGCGCCTACGATTTTAATGCCAGAGGCCATGGTACTTAAATAATTTCTCTTGCTCACAGATATTTCTTTGCTCTAGCCAATGGTATGACTAGGGTTGATGGAATGATTTCCATTCCATGAGGGCTCCTTGGGTGGTTTACTCTTGTTCTTTTCTATCCAGTGCCTGCACGCCCTGAGTGATACAGGAGAGGCTGCAGAGAGATAAGCAAACGAAGTCAAACGCACACTGTCTGCGCCCAGTGTCTGTCCACGTGCTCACTCGCCCATTAATGCCACGCCGACATCGGTGGCGACTGGCCTCGGTTTCGAGAGGCCAGTGGAGGCTAAGAGGACCAAGGAGGCCTGACCTCATACGAACCAACCTGTGCAACTTAAATAATTCCAAATCAGCATTAGCTAGCTTTCCCTTAATAAATCGTTCTTTCTTCCCCTTGCTGGAATGGACTGTTTTCTCCTGTGTGCGTTGGGCTCAGAGGACCCGCACACAGTGGACTCACTGTGAGTGTCTGTGGTGTGAGTGTCTGTGGTGTCTGTGGTCTGTGGAGAGCATATTGTATAAAGCAGCACAGAGTCACGACCAGATCTGCCAGGTCAGGGATACTTGCGTCCAGGCCGTGTTAAAGAGTACTTCCTTAGCAGGTGTATAGCCCGAGCCCTCAGAAGTACTCACACATCTGCTCTGGGTCTCCTGGGAAATAGACCAGCCGGTAGAGGCAATTGACTCTGTCCCTCTGTCGGGCTTGCTTCCGTCGTCGCACAGGGCAGATGTCTGCTTCATTCACCTTAGTGTTAAAAAAAAAAAGCTGCTTTGCCCACCCCCATTTTCCTTAGCAATTGGCAAGTTAGACAAAACTGAAATATCAGAATATAGCTGAGGTTTAAGCTGATATTTTGATGGTTCTATTTTATTTATATTTTTAAAGATTTTATTTATTTTTAGAGGAGAAGGGAGGGAGAAAGAGAGGGTGAGAACCATCAACATGTGCTTGCCTCTTGCATGCCCCCTACTGGAGATCTGGCCCGAAACCCAGGCATGTGCCCTGACTGGGAATCAAACCTGCGACCCTTTGTTTCGAAGGTCAGCACTCAATCCACTGAGCCACACCAGCCAGGACTGATGGTTCTATTTTAAATACCGAAATGGAATTGCAGCTACTTTTGCCCTCAGGAGACTGTGAGCGGTTGGACCGGGGAGGCCAGGCTGGCCTTGCTTCTTCATTCTGGTCACTCCGCCCTGGGCTGCAGGCTAAAGAAAGCACCCGGCACCTCCGCACCCTTTCTCTGCATCTCCCTGGCAACTGCAGACACACTGTTTCTGTTGGCAGCATTGTCTGAAACAGACCTTGAAAAAGAATCAAATTCACTGTGTTCTAAGTTCTCCCTAATTTCCCTCGGGTAAGAATGTATGAAATCCATAGTTGGCATGAAGTGGAAGGCTGAGTATAAACACACAGCTGAAGAGCTCATTGATCACGTTTCCTTACTGCTTCCTGTATCTGCATCTACCCCGAGGCCCAGGGCAAGCGTGACTTCCACCCAGGATGCCCACTGCAGGCCCTGGAGCTTTAAATCAGCCCATCTTCTGGAAGGACATCCGGTTCATTCAGTAGCTCATTCAAGAATATTGACCAGGCACTGGTGACTGTCAGACAGTGCAGGTCCTGGGAGACAGGGCAGAGACACAAACCAACTAAGGATTCTGCCTCTGAGGAATTTCTGTTCCAGCATAGAGACATTCATGTCTTGACATAACTCTTGATAGGGTCCAGCAAAGGGCCCGCCGTGGAATGGCTGATAAATGACTCATTCTTCATCCGTTCGTATCGTCCCCTTTTTCTAGAGTTTATTTCCCAAAGGACACCTACGTCTTGTAGTTGGTTTGAATGAATAACTAAAGCCCTTTTAACAGTTTGTTGAGATCTATTGGTGAGTTAATAGAAATATATTTGAAAGGCCTCTTCTCTGCCTTTGCTCAGTAGGACTATCAAGATGATGGATGCACTCAGAATAGGCTGATGCTTATTTTTAGACAATGTGCATTTGTTATTTATCTCCCTTGGCAGTTGGTTACGCAGAATTTCCATTAGAATCTTCTTTGGTGTGGCATTATTAATAGGTCAATGAATTTAATAAGTTTTCCTTTTACCACTTTTAAATTCATTAGGATGGAGTAGAGAGAGTGCACTTTTAGGGTCCATTCCTAGTATTTTGGTTGTTCTCAAGATCCTGTCTAAATGACTTATTCAGTAAATTGCAGATAGAGATTGGATAGCAACAAGAACATTTGCTATGGTCACATTGATAACAAAGCTGAAAAAAATACTGTCTAAACCACGAGAAACACAATAGAATCTTTCAATAAAAACCTATTCAAGCAGAACACCGCACTCAACAGGTGAGCAAATACTGGTTTTCCTGCGAAGGGCTTTGATTTCATTTTTCTGGCCTTTCTCCTTTTAAAGCATTTCATTATTACCTTGTTGTTAATGTGCTTTAAAAGGGTATGTGGGATGACCAGTCACTCTTCTGCTGGTTAACCTCTTCTGTTCCAAACTAGGTGTCTAGGTGTGTGTGGGGCAGAGAGAGGGAGGGAAGGAGGCAGAGAGAGAAAGAGAGAGAGAGAATCATGTTTTATTATAGTTACTTGGAAAATATGTTCATTGATCTTCTCATTTTTCTGTTCTGAATTTCATGCTCCAAGACCCATAAATCATGTTCAACCTTATTTACACAGGTTAGTCACCTCTTTCCATGTTTCTTGGTTTATAAAAAACAGTGGACAGAGTGACGTGTGTCAGCAGACCTTTGAAGCCCGTCCACTTATAAGACTATGTCATCCTTTTTGTAAGTGCCTCAGGGAAAATGTTGACCCCAGGTTCACTGCACGCACCGTCCAACGTCCGAACGTGCTCACTTGTGCCGGCGGCCCTGTCTCAGTCTGTGAGAGCAGGTGGATGGCTGGGCTGGAGCCGTATCTAGAAGCCCAAGACTGAAAATAACACAGCTGAGCATGAGTTTTACAGTAATGCTTGTTTCTCCCATTACATGTTTATTTAAAAAAATAAGCAAAAACTAGTCAGTGGGGTTAGAAATGCTGGAAAAAAACGTATAGTGTATGTTTGTAAATTATTTCATTGTAACTTGGAGAAAAAAACCTTCCTGTGAAAACAGTTAAAAACTCATAGCCCTGTCTAGTGTAGCTCAGTGGATTGAGCACAGGCCTGTGAAGCAAAGAGTCACCGGTTCAATTCCCAGTCAGGGCACATGCCAGGGTTGCAGGCCAGATCCCCAGTAGGGGACACATGAGTGGCAACCACACATTGATGTTTCTCTCCCACTCTTTCTCCTTCCCTTCCCCTCTCTCTAAAAAAATAAATAAATAAATAAAATATTTTAAAAAAACTTGTAAAAGAGTCAACTGGAGGAAACATGAAATGTCTTCAGAGAGATCAGGCAATTTTATCGCTTATAAACAGAAGGTTTGGAAATTTTAAAACCTTTATCTAATATAATAGGTGAGGCTTATTGTAAAATTTGCCTGTTAGATAATGGAACAACTCTTTTTGACAGATCAAGAGCATTACAACAGACTATAATTACTACAATTAGTCATTGTGTTTTAATTCATGACATTCCTAATTGTAGATAATAACAAAGTGTGCAGTTGAGGAGGTAAATCTTTGACACTGCATTCCCAAGACCTCACCCAACCTCGCATATTTGCAAATAGATGGTTTTCTTAGACTTCACTTCTTTATTGTGAGGCTGCCACACTTTCTTCAATGTTCTCTACCATCTTTCAAAAGTAAATAACTGTATTGTTATGCTAACTGCACATTTCATGGTAAGTACACAGCCCAGAGCTTTGTTAAGATAGGAAACCTGGATGGTCAGTTATCCTCACACACCTCGCTCCCAGCCCTACCTCACCATCCTGCTGACTTATTTGCTTTCATACCCAGCTAGTAGTGCCCAGAACTCAAATTCCTGCCTCTGCCACCTTACACACTTGAACCACTAGGCACCTCCTGGACCACTTACAAGCAGCCAAGCAAACAACTCCAGCCCAGTGAGAACTTTTTTTGGATATACGGCAAGACACATCTAGAATCTGATGCCTCTTATCACTTTTGGGGTTACGTCCTGGTCTTCCCTGTGACCTCAGCTCTCCTGAGTCTGTGAAACACCTAACTCATCTCTTGCCTTCCACACTGACTTCCACAGTCTTTTTTTTCTGCATAGCAGTCGGAGTGATCCTATTAAAATGTAAATTCACTGAATGACTGATGAATGGGAATTTCTCTTACTGGTGTATTCCAAATGATAAATGAAGAGTAGGTGATAGAATGCAAAATATTATCATTTTTAAGTGATCACCGAAAGTCTGTCACAAGTCCCAAATAAAACCTAGCCTACATTATTATTCTCCTGATGAAAGTACTCTTCTTACATCCGTGAAGGACTTTTGTCCAGAAAACTGACCCTGAGTCGGAGCAGGCCACGTGATCTCACTGCCAATTTCTAGGAGACAGAAGGACATTTTAAGTGAAGCCGCAGGCATGCCACCAGCGAAATCCCAACACTGGAGAACTCCCCCCATTTTTTCACTAATAAGAAAAACGAATGCAAGGGAGAAGGAGAGAGAGAGATTCGAGACTTTGTGGATTAAAGGAAACTAAAGAGATAGCATCAGATCACAAAGTCAAGATCTTATTTTGATTCCTATACAAGCTTACAAGCTAAAAAGTTATAAGTTTGGCAAGAAATCATGACCACTGACTAGACATCTGATGATATTTACAAAGCATTGCTAGCTTTTCAATCATGAATCCGAGGTGTGATGGGAAATGTTTGATCACAGGATCTTCAGAAATAAGCACCCTGAATCTAGTGTTTGTTGATGCCCACGTATTCTGTGGTGATCCCTCCCCAACCCCCACTCATGGCCAATTTCGGGTTGTCAACTTGAAGTCAGGGACCTCTGAGTGGGAAGCCTTGCACACACAGGTGTTTGCAGGTCACGCTGATGTGGGCTGCTCCAGGGTGGGGTGGTTATGATATTGCATTGATGATCAAAGAAATGGCGTCTGTCTTTTGGAGATCCCTACTAGAACGTTGATGGCCAAACGATGTTTTCTTTGAATTTATCTGGGCTGGAGTGAGGTAGGGAGTAAAATGAAACAGTATTTTAGACTGTATCATAGATATACTGGGGTTTCTCAGACATTTTCCTCTACTTCATATGTTTTAAGTTTTATAAAGTAGAAAAGATTTTACAAAGTAATTTCTTCTACTGAAAGTTTTCCAGTGCTCTCCTACCTGGATAGAAACCCAAGTCCTGACTGTGACCGAAAAGGCCTACACTTGACCCCTCCTTTCCCTCTGCCCCACTTACCTGGTCCTCTTTGCTGGTCTCTCTGTGGGCTATGTCTGTGCCCTCCTTACGGCCTCTGCCCTGGCTGCTACCTCTTCCCAGAATACTTTCCCCGACACTCTCAAAGATCACTCCTGCACTTGCTTCCGGCCTTTGCTCTGAGAATCTTCCCAATAAGGGGTCCATTCAATGCTCCACTCTTCCCCCAGCTGCAGCCCAGCACTCCTGGTCCTTAGCTCTTACCATCTTCTAGCATTTCCTATTATTTACAGGTTTAAGTCAACATAAACTACATGTTTGTGTACTTAAAACAATGCCTGCCATGCCATGATGACTCGAAACAATTTTTTAAAAGATTTTATTTATTTATCTTTAGAGGGGAAGGGAAGGAGAGAAGGAGAGAAATATCAATGTGTGGTTGCCTCTCCTGAGTCCCCTGCTGGGAACTGGCCTGCAACCCAGGCATGTGCCCTGACTGGGAATCGAACCGCGAACGTGTGGTTCGCAGGCCTGCGCTCAATCCACTGAGCCACACCAGCCAAGGCTCAAAACAATTTTTTTATGGAATGAATACATTGATGGAAGTGAGATCCATGGATATCACAGAATTTTTCTTCTCCTTTGCTTCTGATAGATTACCCCCACTACAAGTTCTAAAATGTAATTTTGAAAGACTGAGTTGCTGGAAACACTTTTGGATACTGATAAAAATAGTGTGAATTGTGCCAGATTCCCTTTAAAAATGTCAGCAGAACCTTGTTTCGACACCAGAGATGCAGTGGTAGAAACCTAGCAAGAGACTATAGTATTGTAAGTATCTTAAAAGTAAAATCAATAAACTCAAAGAGGAAAAAGACTGACAGTTACACTTGATTACTTCCAAAATGTCTTAGCCATTATTTTAAGTTCACCATTTTTGGGTAGGATGGTGGTCCTTTTTTCTAGCATATTTCTTACATCAGAATGACCCTCCCTTCCTTCCCCATTTATCCTGTGGCATAAATATAGATAACATAGCATGCTTCTTTCTCTACAAGTTCATGTGAGTAGGTTAAATTTCATACTCCCTAACTATCATGCTAATATTCAGGGCAGCGCTCTGGGAGAACTTCAAAGAAGAAGAAAACTCCTTCCTTTTGAACTTTCCAGCAAACACTGACGGTTCTAAATGAACTCCTTAATGTCACGACTTAGGCAGCCCGTTTGAGAACTTGACATTGTCCCCCATGAATGTCGGCAGGACACATGGGCCTAAATGCTGTAGTAAATTATGCTGCCCTCGCATTGTTTTTGATGTCCACACAGCTTTCTTTGCTGAAACAAACACAATGAGGTATTTCAGTGGCTCAGTAACAGGAGCATCGTGGTTGGTTCTTTGCTTACGTCACAGCTGATCGATCACCGAACGACGTGTTTTCATTCTGTGGCACAGCATTCAGTGGGTACTCAGGCCTTGGCATATGAAACGACCAAAGGGAAAGGCTTAGAATAGAATAATGTGATGAAAAAATGCTCAACAACATATGTCCTTAGGGAAATGCAAATGAAAACAGCAAGACACCATTGCACACCTATTAGAATGACCAGAATCCAAAACAGTGATACCAAATGGGTGGAGGACTTCTGGCCACACAGAAACTCATGCACAGGTACTTATAGCAGCTTCGTTTATAATAGCCAACACTTGGAGGCAAGCAGACTTTCTCTCTGCAGGAAGATGGATAAATGGTGGCACATCCAGGCCGTGGAATATTACTCAGCTCTAAAAAGAAATGAGCTGTCCCACCATGAAAAGACATGGGAAAAGCTTCATGCCTATTACTGAGGGAAAGAAGTCAATCTGAAAAGGTTTCCCCCTGTATGATTCCAACGGTGAAATGATGGAGACACTGAAAAGATCCGTGGTTGCTAGGAGCTCAGAGAGGGAGGGATGAATGGATGGAGCGCAGAGGGTGCTTAGGGCAGCGAAACTACTCTGTCCAATACCAAACTGATGGATATGTCAGTATCCAGACCCATAGACTGTACCGTGCCAAGATGAACCTGGAAGTCAACTAGGGACTTGGGCCGTGATGGTGTGTCAGTGTAGGTTCTTTTGTTGGAAGAAACGTGCCCTTTGGGTGGGGTGTTGCTAATGGAAGGGTGTTTGTGTAGGAGGCAGAGCGAATATGGGAACTTTCTGTACTTTCAGCTGCTTCTTGCTGTGGACCTAAAACTGCCGTAAAATAAACTTCATTAAAAAAGACGTGAAGGCTTAAAAAAGCTGGGAGATGAGTGCCTACATGAGGCCTTCCTGTGACTAGTTAAGGAATGAGAAGAAAGGCACCTCCCAGATGCTAATGTGTCATCCTCCTGGGCTACTGGCTAATGATTTGAAACTGTGAGCGTCAGTGGATTTCAGGAATGAAAACGGAAGCTGGATTTTGACGTGTAGAGTGGATTAGCTCTCGTAATCTTTTCCGTTTCCTGCAAAAAAGGTGCTGGGTGTGTAGCGATACTTCAGATGATTTCCGAGATATTCCAGTTGCCATGGCAGCAAGAGCCGATGGTGGAATTTATATACAAAGCTCTCAGAAAAGAGATTTGCCAGAAAGTCTTCAGATAGTTGGCTTTTTCGTAGCTCACCTTCAAAATTTTCTGGGCTTATAAGTGACGTGCGTTTATCCTTGTCGCTAAGATAATAGTATTTTTTCGGAGCTCAGAATATGTACTCATCACTTCAGTGATACACAGGACATGGTCATGGTGGCAACTGGAGAGAATAATTGAAGCACTGACTTTCTCGGGAAATACGGAAAGTATTAACAAGCCTGGAAGTGTCAGAGGTCAGAAGGGGAAGCTCAGGAGTCTTTAGAACT
Organism: Sturnira hondurensis; assembly: GCF_014824575.4. Taxonomy (NCBI): domain Eukaryota; kingdom Metazoa; phylum Chordata; class Mammalia; order Chiroptera; family Phyllostomidae; genus Sturnira; species Sturnira hondurensis. The sequence goes on from NW_028091156.1 coordinate 12,594,865, forward strand.
GTGTTAGCTCAGGTTAGTGATCCTCGATTCCTCTGTAAACGTGCTGTCATTTCTCGCGGACTGATCCTGTGTTTAAGCTGGCACCCAGTGGTATCGAGTCAAAGTGGCGTGAGAGAGACCTGCCTTCTGGTCTTCAGAGGTCACTGGGCCAACTCGGGACTCCCCTGGAGGTGGAGTCCAGCGACTTTTTGTCCTTCTGTTGTGTGATGTGGTGGCACACATGTCCCAGACTTGGGCACAGCTCAGTTGACCTGGTTACGTTTGTATTTTCTACCCTTGTTGTTGTAGTTTCCAAAAGATATCCTAAGGTCACCAAAACCTGCCCCCAGGGTGGGGCAAAGGTAGGTTTAAGTTGTTTGCATGGAAAAATAATATAGTAATTCATAAATAATAATATGAGACTAAACTCTGCTGCATGTACTCACAACCATAAAAGGAATCAAAACAGTGGACGCTGAACTCGAGTACATAATCTTCCTGGCAGATCCGATAGTGAGAGTCCTGGAGACTCTGAAAGAGCTTGACCCTTATGATATTGCTGCCGCCAGTACCCTGGTCCCCTGTGGGCTGGTGCCGCCCAAGTGTGTGCATTATTAATGTCTGACACACACGGAGAGAACTTAGCCTTATTCGCGGAGAATTCTCTGTGAGATGCTTCTCTGGTCTACTCCCTGTAGGCTCCAGAATGTTCTTTAAAGTTGGGTCTTGGTTTCCACTTCAGCGAAGCCTTTCTTTAATACTGCACATGGGCACGGACCACTGTGCCGAGTGCTATGAAGAAACAGTAGAAGATTCCATTGGGGAATGTATGAAAAAAGCTGATTTAGTTGGAGGAATGAGATAGGGCAGTGTCCCCGCAGTGGTGACATTTACTCTGGGGCCCAAAGAACTAGCGGGTGTCCATCAGACAAATCCTGCTTGGACTCAATGACCTTATTTCACATGGAACGTTAATTCCCTGGTTGAGGTTTCCACAAAGCATTAGTGACTTGGCATGCTGACCCTCTCCAAGGTTGTAATTAATTCTTTGTGTGATTGGACGTTTACAATATCAGTCTTCCCTAGTGATCCACAGTCAAGAGGTTAGATTTTTTCATTTGGATTTGCATCATTTTGAGTTATTCTGGGATTGCTCTTCTCCGTCCCATTAGATGCTGTCCAGCCGACTCCTCCTTTGAGGGGAGTGAATGAACACGCTGCTAGCCGATCCAGTGGGAAACAAATGAGACTTGACTTGGAAGTCCTTCTGTGCTGGTTGAGTTCCCTTTCATAAATGATTTGGGTGGTTTTCTCATTGACCTTTTTCAAAAACTATTAATATCTTGCTTTGCCATTTACAGTGGGAGCACGTCCACTCTTTGGTTTGGGGCTAGCGGTAATTCAGCTTGGCAACGTGTTCTAGATGTTTCTTCGCCATGTCGTTGGGAACCTTCAAGCTGCATTAGGGGCCCCTTCGGGCCCTCAGCTTTACTTTCTTTGTCACTGTTCATTCAGAAAGACTGCCATTGCCTTGTACACTTACCTCTCAGGATCAGGACGCTTTAAATATGCCCTGACTCCTTAAGTCAGCTGGTTGCTGAAGTCCAGATTACTGGGGGACTTGAAGATTTATGAAGTCAAGCTGCTGATAGTTCAGACCTGTCCTTGTTTCTGGATCAGGAATTCAGCCACACCTCTTGTGGCCCTCCCACCAGCTCAGGCTTATCACATAGTCTTTCCTCGTAGCCAGTCACACTGTTGGCGTTTTGCCTGGCAGGGCTGCCCCTGGGACACTCATTTGCTAACGAATTCCTCACTTTCTGAAATGAGGTTTTTAGGCTCACAGAGTTTGGTATTGATTTTTCTCCCCGTCATGCTGCGTCATCAAAGCTAGATTGTAAGAAAAGTGACTGGTTATGTGTTCCTTTCCCTCATTAAAATAATTCACATTTACTCTCGACATTGGTAGGGCAATCTTGTATCATCTCTGAATTTAATCTACTCACTTTAATTCAGGTCTAAAGCAGTGCTGCTATCCTTCTGAGGATTGTATCTTAGAAATTCTGCGTCCTTTCCGTCCCTCCTCTCCAGACTAATCCACAAGCACCCATTGAGGACATTCTGTGTGCCAGACACTGAATTAGGTCCTGAGGGTACAGCAGTCAGCTGAAGAGGCAACAGTCACTTTCTTGATGGAGTTCACCTTCTAAAGGGCGAGAAGATGGGTAAGAGATATAGGGAAAATATAATGAGTGCCACAGGGAAAAAAATGCAGGCAAAACTTGGAGGGTTGACGGGCACATTGAGATCTTAAATCAGGTGGCCAAGGATAGAGCTACTGGGAGGTTCACCTTGGAGTGCAGGGATCAAGGAGGTGAGAAGGCACTGTACGGGGGCAGGTGTCCNTATTCTGGGATTGCTCTTCTCCGTCCCATTAGATGCTGTCCAGCCGACTCCTCCTTTGAGGGGAGTGAATGAACACGCTGCTAGCCGATCCAGTGGGAAACAAATGAGACTTGACTTGGAAGTCCTTCTGTGCTGGTTGAGTTCCCTTTCATAAATGATTTGGGTGGTTTTCTCATTGACCTTTTTCAAAAACTATTAATATCTTGCTTTGCCATTTACAGTGGGAGCACGTCCACTCTTTGGTTTGGGGCTAGCGGTAATTCAGCTTGGCAACGTGTTCTAGATGTTTCTTCGCCATGTCGTTGGGAACCTTCAAGCTGCATTAGGGGCCCCTTCGGGCCCTCAGCTTTACTTTCTTTGTCACTGTTCATTCAGAAAGACTGCCATTGCCTTGTACACTTACGTCTCAGGATCAGGACGCTTTAAATGTGCCATGACTCCTTAAGTCAGCTGGTTGCTGAAGTCCAGATTATTGGGGGACTTAAAGATTTATGAAGTCGAGCTGCTGATAGTTCAGACCTGTCCTTGTTTCTGGATCAGGAATTCAGCCACGCCTCTTGTGGCCCTCCCGCCAGCTCAGGCTTATCACATGGTCTTTCCTCGTAGCCAGTCACACTGTTGGCGTTTTGCCTGGCAGGGCTGCTGCTGGGACGCTCATTTGCTAACGAATCCCTCACTTTCTGAAGTGAGGTTTTTAGGCTCACAGAGTTTGGTATTGATTTTTCTCCCCGTCATGCTGCGTGCGTCATCAAAGCTAGATTTTAAGAAAAGTGACTGGTTATGTGTTCCTTTCCCTCATTAAAATAATTCACATTTACCCTCGACATTGGTAGGGCATTCTTGTATCATCTCTGAATTTAATCTACTCACTTTAATTCAGGTCTAAAGCAGTGCTGCTATCCTTCTGAGGATTGTATCTTAGAAATTCTGCGTCCTTTCCATCCCTCCTCTCCAGACTAATCCACAAGCACCCATTGAGGACATTCTGTGTGCCAGACACTGAATTAGGTCCCAAGGGTACAGCAGTCAGCTGAAGAGGCAACAGTCACTTTCTTGATGGAGTTCACCTTCTAAAGGGCAAGAAGATGGGTAAGAGATATAGGGAAAATATAATGAGTGCCACAGGGAAAAAAATGCAGGCAAAACTTGGAGGGTTGACGGGCACATTGAGATCTTAACTCAGGTGGCCAAGGATAGAGCTACTGGGAGATTCACCTTGGAGTGCAGGGATCAAGGAGGTGAGAAGGCACTGCCACGGGGGCAGGTGTCCACCCAGCAAGAGCAGCAAGAGGGAACCGTCCAGAGGAGAAGGGATGCCTAACACACCGGGAGGCAAAGACACCAGAGGGGCCTCTGGGGAAGGACCAGCAGGTAGAGGAAAAGTGGGCAAGGTCAAATCTGTTGCAGAGCTCTGGGGGTCGCCTGAGGACACTTTGACTTTTACTGTGAGGGAGATGGAACGCCCCTGGAGTTGTGAGGAGAGGAAAGGTAGGACCCTATTCACATGAGCAGAATGACCCTGGCTCTTGGGTGGAGAGTAGCCTGGAAGGGGTGTGGTTGGCAGCAGGGAGACCTGAGGGGCAGGGGGCTGTGGCATTAATCCACACGAGGCGGGGTGTGGTTTGGATCAGAGTGGAGGTGGTGAGGAGGACAAGGGCTCTGGGTGCATTTCGAAGGTAGATCTAATAGAATTTGCCCATACGTTGGATGCTGGATGTGAAAGAAAGCAACAAGTCAAGGCTGACCCAGAGTTTTGGGCCCCACAGCCGGAAGTGTAAGGAGAGATGGGGAGGACTGGGGGAGGGCAGGTTTGGTAGCAGATTTGAGGTTTGAGACCAAAGGCTTCCTTATTCCTCCCTTTGTCAAGAACGAAGGCCGTTCTCAGGCATTCCTGAACACAGACACACAGACAGACACACTGACACGCTGCCCCATTCCCTGCTGAAAGAAGCTCGCAGGTTCCTGGGAGCTAGAGTCTCATTCAGTACTGGACACGGGAGCTGGGGGAGGAGTGTGGGTATGTGTAGACGGAGCTGCATTTTTAGTCTTTGAATTTCAGCTGAAGTCCTGGAGGGCCAGGGAGTTGAAGAAAAATGTACATCATATAACCACTCATGCTTCATTCTAAAGTAATATAATATCCCAAGGAATGAAATAAAGAAAACTTTAGCTGTAGCTGTTCTGGTGTGTGGGTAGGTATTTTCCTCTTTGATGTCACAGTTGAGATCTCCAAGTAGACGTCGCTCCTGCGAGGTTTCACATGGCGTAGCTCCCTTATGCCATCCCTCACCTCTGGGACCCTTCCTGCCTGGGTTTAGGTCTTGCTCCCAGGCCTGTTGGGGAGGGGCCTTATCTGCTTGCTCACTGCTGCACCCTTAGGACCAAGAAAAGTGTCTGCCGAATGTGCTGATTGAATGGGGTGCAGATTCTGTGATAGGACTTTTTGCCTTAAAACATTTTCTGGTTATAACAGAGCATCCTGTCATTGGTAATTTAGTTTCCTTCGCATGAGTGCGCCATGTTGAGATTGGGCTTTGCTGGGAAGGAGTTCACTGGGTTGCAGGTACTAGAGCTATTTGAATGATAATGAAATATGATGGTACGAGATCTTTAAGCTGTGAATGGAATAAATCTCTAAGATTCAGAGCTCTCAGAGGTAGTAGCATGTCGGTGATTTGGTAAACTCCCTTTTATCTGGTCCTGATGACTCATTTTATACTACAAGGTTGATTGCTATTACTCTGAGAGAGCCTCCGCTAAAAATGTTGATTTGAGGAAAATTTAAATAAATAATAGTATGAGGGGGTGTCACAGCAAAAATTAGTTCAAGAGGGTAATAGCAAAAATGGTTAAGGTTGGGATGTGAATGTGAGTTTGGGGAACACGATTTTAATTTAAACATACAGCTAATACTTGGAAGGAAATATTCTTCTGTATCTCTGCCTGGTGGTCGTCCAGTCTGTCACGTGTATTTGAGGATTGACGATTCTGCATACTACAAGGTCATGTTCAGACGATTGGGATTTATGAGAGTTCTGCAGTGCATTGATGGTGCGTTTCTACTCAACCTTTCTAATAATTGCAAGAAACACAATATATGGATCTTCTCAAGCAGGTTTTCTTTGTTGTTTAGTGTTATTATTAATAAATATTAGCTTGTGGGTAGCACAGACTCACATAATTTTAAATATTATCAACTTCGGCTCACAGAAATGAATGAAAGAATCAATCGATGTGAAAAAGAGAGTGGACCAAACAGCGGATCCTTGTCCTCATCCCAAGCTGGCCCTTTGGGGCTGGTTATGAGACAAAGTAGGCCTAGCCGGTATAGCTGGTGTGCTTCAGCAGGGATATTATAGCTGTGAAAAATCTCTTCCTTAATATTAAGGTAAAGAGTCACTCTGATGGAAAAATTGCTCAAGCCCTGGCTGGTGTAGCTCAGTGGATTGAGTGCGGGCCTGTGAACCAAAGGATTGCGGTTCGATTTCCAGTCAGGGCACGAGCCTGGGTTGCAGGCCAGTTCCAGGCAGGGGGCGCACGAGAGGCAACCATACATTGATGTTTCTCTCCCTCTCTCCCTCTCTCCATCCCTTCTCCTCTAAAGATAAATAAATGAAATCTTAAAAAAAATAAAAATTGCTCAAACCGTGACTTAAAAAAAAGCAAATTAAAATAAAGCCAATAGGACTTGATAAATATACACATTTTCAGTCTAAGAAGCAAAGAATTAATTTTCCTCTTCTTGCCTGCTACCTAACCTTGCATGACAGATTTCAGCATTCCAGTAATTATAGAAAATGCCCCCAATTAGGTGGCGTTCAGCGGCACCTGCAACCGGGCCGAGTGTCAGGCAGCAGTGTCTGCAGGATCAGTCTCATGTCCACACAGGCCACAGGCTGGGAAGTAGTCAGCGAGGGGCAGAGTGGAAATTCAACAGTCAGCCAGTTGGTGGCTGTGGCCGTGTCCTCAGACTGTCAGTGCTCCAGAGACAACCTCTCCGGCATGTTGGGATAGGACAGAGCTGGTGGGACACCCAGGGTGTAGGACGCCAGGTGGCTTTTTAACATAGCAGTGTCTTCGGAGAAATGTCTATTGCAGTTACAGAAGACAAGTTGATTTTAGCTTTTACTTTGAAAAGTGTTTCTGTTGCTTGATGCAATCACCATTTCCAACAGGTATTTCTCAGCACATGGTGTCTTTGAACTTCATATAGCGTTTACCACTGAAGGTGACCCTGACTTTCTTTTTTTTTTAAAATATTTTATTTATTTATCTTTAGAGGGGAAAGGAAGGAGAGAGGAAGGAAACATCAATGTATGGTTGCTTCTCGTGCATCCCCTGCAGGGAACTGGCCCCTGCCAGAAACTGGCCTGCAGCCCAGGCATGTGCCCTGACTCGGAATTGAACCTCCATCATGTGGTTCGCAGGCCCGCGCTCAATCCACTGAGCTACACCAGCCAGGGCGACCCTGACTTTCTCAGCAGCTTTTCTGTGGGGCTGAAATTAGGGCTTGCCTTTCGGATGGCTTCTTCTGGCTCTCCAAGTGCCGGCTTTTCTTCTTCTCTTCCAAAATGTGGTCCTTTCATATTGTTGCTTATCTCCCTTTTGAGGCTTCTCTTTGTTCCCTTTCTCCCCCCACTCTGTTCCTGTTCTTCATCTTCTTTATCTCTTCCAGTATTACCTGACCAACTCATGTCTGCAAAGGTGGTTCCCGAATCCACATCGCTATACCAGGCTTCTCTCTCAGGATGCCAGTTCTCATCTCTGACTTCCAGTTAGAATCTCCTTAAGATACTCCATGGATGCTTTAGGCCCAACATGTTCAAAATCAACTCATCTTCCTCCCTCGATTTCTGGGACTAATACAGGTCTCGGACTGGTCACCCAGAATTGAGTCTTCAGTGTCCTCTTCGCTCCTCTCCTCTCCCAGGTCGTCTGCATCGAGCCATTGGTTGAATTTTGTGACTGCCGCTCATATGCACCACATCCTCCCCTTTGCCACTGTGGCCACTCAGTCCAGCTGTTGCTGCCTGGCACTTGGACCTTTGGAATAGTCTGTCATTTCTAATCGATTTAAGACACTAGTTGCTGGAGTAATGTCTAAAAACACAGCTTTGACACAGTCCTTCCTGATGTTCAAAACATGTGCTGTGCACAGAAGAAAATCTCTGTTCCTAAGTGCGGCATTCAAGGCCCTGTGCAATATGACCCCAGTCTTCACTTCCCGCCTCCCCGCCTCCCCGCCTCTGTCTGTGCTCACACACCCAGCTCCAGTGACTCTCAGGCCATGGTTGCGTTTCTTGCTCACTGGTCTTTGCTGGCATGTCCTTTTTGCTTTTGAAGACTCTTTCAACTTCTGTTTTCTTCACACTTGTAAACGTACCTGTTTTTCTGAACATATAACAAGTTTTAAGTCGTGCAAGCAGCCTTCTCACTGAAATGTTGGAAGATGATAGATAAATATTAGGAAGGAACAAAAATTCTTGCCTAATACCATCGAGAACATCATCACTCAGATGTAAGAACTGTTACCGTATTTTGCCCTGTATAATGTGCACTTCTTTGCCCAAATATTTGAGGGGGAAATAAGGATGCACATTATCCATGGGTATAATTATTACTTACCATGGGTATAATAATGGGTATGATAATCCCATGTATAATGCACATAAAACCATGGGTGCACATTATACACAGCAAAATACGGCACATCATTTAAGTTTATTTTAACTGACATATGTACAACCTATGCAACATTTTGTAATCTTGAGGCACACTGTATAGACGGGTTTTATGTCAGCTCTTCTCACTGAATAATATTACATTGTATGTCTTTCTGAAGCATTAAGTGTTTCTTGACAACATGTGTGCTAATATATGCAAAAATATTGTAGCAGATGGATGTGTTGTAATTTATGCAAAATTTACTGGCTTGTGTAGTAAGTAATTTTAGAGAGCTATACTTTTTCTCTGAGTTTTTAGAATGATTATCCCTATACTATTTTTTTAAGGACACATCGTGCCGTCCTTTTCCCCTCCCTCCCATTTTCCCTTCCTCCCTCTCATTCCTGTCATTTCCTTTGGGGAGCAGAGGGTTACAAATACAGATGGTTAGTGTTCGGTAGAGGATGGATGGCGTGTCCATGGATTCATCCCCTCTTGGCTTGAGTTCTCATGGTGTGTCCTCAGAGCCACAGTCGGGGCTGGTGGAGCTGTGAGCGGCTCTCACCCTCACCCTGCTCTGTTCTGTTAGATTGATGGGACCCTCCTCTGCGCCCCTTAGTCTCTCTGGTGATCTCGATGGGTCAAGTCCAGGAACACCTGCATCTGTGGCTGCTAGAGGGCTCCGCTCCATGGTCCACTCCACAAGCCGCCCAATTGCACTTTGCTTTGCGGGACCCCACCCTCTTCCAAAGAGTAGATGATTGCCTAGGCGACCCTCTTTACAGCCTGCCTTTCTGGTTTGGGGAGTTAGTGTCAGTGGAAAGCTGTGGGAGTAGAGGCCAACTTTCTGACTCTCCCAGTGGTTGTACCCCTGAGAGGCCGCTCCTCATGCTTCGGTGGGGACGTGGGTAACTCCCTGAGTCAGAAGGAGAACACAGTGTGTCCTGAGCTCCCCTCAGGCAGCAGTGCTGCCCGGTTGTGACCCTCAGCTCAGCTTTGCACATTGGTGACCAGTGGAAATTCCTCCAGGGCTCTTCATCAGAAGTCTACCTTAACCTCGATCTTTTTCTGTGTTAGCCTGTATGTTGCAGTCGTGAGACTTAATCTAAAACTGCGAGCACACGTGAACTATAGACACATCAAGAAGGTCCTTCCAGTTCCATGAGGCCCATGTAGAAGCTTATTTGTGAAGCTGATGCTGACGTCCACGCAATGTGGCACACCGTCTTTTTCCCTTGTGTGCTATGGCGTTTGGATTGCTCCGCTTTCAATGTGCATGTCCCATTTGGCACCGTCTGTGTACAGCTTTCCCCCTTTGCCAGGGTAAGTTTCCCAGTAGAAAACTCTGGAAAGGTGGGGCAAGTGGAGACAAAAACATGAGTATTCACTGTGCATTAGGTCATGGACACGATACTTTGTGCCATTTTATTCTGCCATTATACTCTGGTGCATGCACGCAACTCTCTCTTGAAATTCTGATAACACATTTAAAAAAGTAGAATTTACATATGCTGATGTTTGGCAATGCCAAGTTCATAATCCATCTTGCCAGTCGATGCGTGTCCACCATCATCATCCCCACCGACCCCTGAGAAAGCTGAGCTTCGTAGAGCCTGTTTGTGTCGTTCACCCAGATTCACACAGCTAAAAGGGACAAAGCTGGTATTCAAATCCAGATCACACCCATTGTAAAGCCTCTTTGCCATCCTCCCACCCCACTACTTTTCGGGAAACTTATGCTGAGACTGTTCAGTTAATGTACAATTGAGTAGAGTGTTTGTTATTCAAGGGGAGTTCATTCTCTCTTTTAAAATCAATCAAGCAACCTAGCTTGGAACGAGACCAGGCCACAGTGCCCTTCCCGCTCAGCACAAGTACAAGTGAAGCAGACGATTTTGATTTTGCGCTCTGACACGCTGGGGTGAGAGAGAGATTTGGCTCTCACGTCACCAGGCTGATTTTCTAAGCCAGCACCATAATCGGGCAAGCTTTTGTCAGAAAAGTTATTCCTACCTCTTAAAAATTCAAAGTGTTAGCTAGTGTCTGCGAGAAATCTGCACAGGTTCTTTGCAGTGCTCCCCCACGTTCAAGTCCTCTGACTCATGCGTTTTGGCATCAGCTGCTGCTCTTTTCCCCCTTGATGATTTTGCCTGTAGCGGTGCTGGGTGGGACGTTGTGTATGCACTCCCTACAGTACACACTTGTCGTTTGCAAGCACGTGTACATAGGACCCCTACTTTCTAATATGGCTTTCGAGGTTAAAGTTGCGTGCATCTGTGTCACTAACTAGACTGTAACAGTACTGAGATGGGGAATGTTTACATTCTAATGGGATCTCCCCCAGAGAGACAAGAAGTTCCGCAACAGAGGAGTCCCACTGGGCTAGAATAACAGACCGGGTCGGGGCTTCTTCAAGGCCGATGCACAGGGCGGTGCTGGGAAAGTGCCCCTCTGCTCCACCTCACCTCCATGGCTCCTCGTCCACTTAGGTAGCAGCAGGCACATTTATCCCTGTGCTCAGTCCTCTTCCCTACTGTTTGACCTCATGTACCCAAGGAAGGGAGAGAGGAGATGCAGGCTTCCTCACCTTACAGCCTGTGCTCAGGAACCCAGGTGCTTTGTAAGTAGGCCTTGTGGTGTCTCCGTTAACACTTGTTCAGTTGGTGAGTGACTTGGGTGTACCTTTTCATTAAGCACTTACTTAACTACTACTGTGTTAGAGAATCTGAAACTCTAACATGGAATAAGAAAACGTCTCCAAGTTTCATAGAATCTAGTTGCTGCGAAGGGTAGGTCAATTCATTAGCCGTCACTAAAAAGCATGACAGGTACTATATGACAGAAGCGTGGACAGGCTATTCAGAGGAAGGACAACTATTTTCTTTAGAACACGGCTGGACACTAATTACTGGCAATGTATGGTATTTACACAGGAGACGTTCATCTGCTGTGTGTGTGTGCAGGAAGTATCCATAGAAATAGGGGTAACCGGACGGATCTTCCCATTGTTAAGTTCACGAGACGAGGCAGAACCCTTCTGGGTTATAGAGAAATAAAACTGGGAGCACTGAAGCCAGGGACTTACCGGCCGTACGCTGTACTATTGGCCTCTGTGCCCTGAGAGGAGGGCGCTACTTTCAGGGTCATCTATCATGTTCATGGGTAGAGACCACTCTGTGCGTGTGGAGACTCCTGGACACATCTGACTTCTCTCAGCATCGATCAGTTTAAGAATCATTTTGTGATGTCGACCAGTGTCAGCGTCCACTGGCTTAAAAAAATTTGTCATCAGCTGTACCGTGGACTTTAAGCCAGGCTGTTTCATCATGACATACAGAAATCTGTATTGTTCAGACTTTCAGAAAAGTGAGTTCAGATGTTTGGAGTCTTGGCAAGGCTTTGGCACGGACATCTGGATGTCCCTTGGAGGGGGTGGTGGGTGGTGTAGGGCGCGAAACTGAATAAGGAAATGCGAGTGACATTTTTATGGGACCGCAAAGTCACTTTAATGTTATTGCTCTTCCTTGAGCCACGTGGAGTGACTAGAGACTTCTGGACCTTGACGACAGTCAGGCTGGTAACTGCAAGCCACAAGGCACCAGCTCTTACTCGGGAAGCTGGGAAGACCTGAGAGCAGCCCTCCATTTGGGCTGGATGCAGAGAAGGAGAAACAGCTCGGGGGCGGCATCAGCCCCATTCTGGGTGAGGCGGGTTTGGTATCTCTCCATGATGGAACCAGCTGAGGGTCTGTGTGCTTTGACTTGGCGTGACACCATAACCCGCCCCTCCCCTCGTTTAATTTTTATTACAGTGAGAATTCTTCCTGGTGGTGGTGGTTTTGAAAAATGTTTATTCAAGTGGAGTTGGCATGCAATATCATGTTAGTTTCAAGTGTACAACATAGTGATTTGAATTTCCCTTCTGTCAGTCTTGCTGGTGCTTCTGAGTTAGGTTTGGATGGAAGGACAGGAAGTGATGCGTATGAAATGACAGGAAACAGGGTCACCCTTCTTTATGAGAAGGGACAAAGGCAGTCAGGGTGACACAGGAGAAGTGGGCTGGCTGGGAGGTCTGGGTTCTAGTCCTAGTTTCCCTGAGTGTGTTTACACGGAATACATTCGGTTTTTATGTGGAATGAATATAGAAATAGGAACAAAATCAGTGGGAACCAACACCATTCTTCACTGTGACTGGGCCCCACCTTCCGTCCTGAGCCCTCAGTGGGGCTCTCTGAGCTTCCTCGTATACTGGAGGAAGTAACATCTTTGTCTTAATTCTCTTCCATGCTCTCTAGTGCATTTCTGTGCTCAGCCACATAGTAGAGAAGTTCTAAGGTCCCACAGCCTGCCAGGGTCCCGTGGTTTCTGTGGTCTGCACTGGGGAAGGATCCCCTAGAGCAGGTGTCCCCACTATCAGGAAGGTGTGTGTGTGTTGGTGGAGGCCACCAGGTGATTAGAGATGGGTATGTGCTTCCTTTATGGTGGAGTGAAGGGAGGGCCACTCCCACTTTTTTCAGAAAATAAGGAGATTGCAATGGGGAAATATAAGATCCATTGTCAATAGGAGCAGAAAGCATGTACTACACTGGAGAAAAACAGATGCAAATGTCCGATGGAGAAGGTGTGCCCAAACAACGTCCCCTAAACAGAATGTTGTTTGTGTTTTTTCAAGAAACCAATATGCAATATAGAGATGACATATCATAGAATTGTATGCATGTAACCTGTATAATGTCATTAACCAATGCCACCCCAGTACATTTAATTTAAAAAGAAAGCAATAGCTTTTATAAAACAAGGAATTAAACCATGTCTATAGGGGGTATAGAGGGTCTTGGAAGATGTAGCAAAGTAGTGGAACAAAGTGAAACATGAGTTGGTCAAAGTCAGGAAATAAGTAAAAGAAGAAAAGTAAAATCATCACATACGAAGTCCTGCCCAGAAGTAACACAAAGAAAATGAGAGATTATTGAACATATGGTAGGTGCTAGATGAACAAGCCTATAGGTCATAATGCTGTGGTGAAAACTGCCAAGAGAATAGATCTTAAGTGCTTTTTATTATGAAATATAATATTATAAAAAGAGGACAGTACCAAACTTTCCGAGGTGATGCATATGTTCATACTGATTATATAAACATGTAGATTGTACTGATGCTTTTGGGAGTGTGTCCTTATCTCCAAACTCACAGGCTGTACACACGACACGTGTACAGCTCTTCGCATGTTAGTTATAACTTAATGCAGTGGTTTAAAAATGCCTTTAGAGATGTAAGTGTGGCAGCCTTGAGAAAGGCAAGCAAAATGAAGACATGAGAAAAGGGTTAAAACAATTAAAAAACAAACAAACGTGGAAGAAAAACACAGCAACTTAGACACAGTTGCTATTCCCAAAGAAGCGCATCAAAGTAGAAAAATTACCTAAAGATGCAAGTCAAGAAAACTTTTTACAGCCCCAAACTTTATAACCAGTATTTAAGTGCCAAGAAATGCAGATGCGTAGTAGTCAAAGTGGATCTATAGCCTGGTAAATTTGCTAGACCTTAGCATTGAAAAAAATAACTCATTGGGTATAACAAGATGAAAAAGCTGACCTCAGCTTTAGGAGGTTCTACGAAGTTACCTACAAAAGCAATAGGAGGAATTGAAGCAATGCCCTACACTGTCAAAAATAATCTACAGGTCTATCGATAGGGAACTGTTTAAATAAGTTATAATATTAAATTCTAGTCTATGCGTACAGTCTGATATTACATAGCTGCTAATACAGCAACTCTAACAGTAAGGATATGCAATGACCTCCAAGATATATTTTAAGCAAAAAAACCCCCACAAAACCCAAAAACAAAACAACAACGTAGTGAGATGCTACATTCTCTGTAAATTTTAGGGTATACTTTTAAAAACTGATACTAGAGATTGTCCTTGGGCAGAGATAAGAGATCTCTCTTTTTCTCTTTTCCCCTCCCCCTCTCTCTGTCTCTGTCTCTGTCTCTCTCTCTCACTGCATGCACAAACTGATCAGATAAGGAACTGAAAAGGAGACACAGACTTGTTTATTCAATGGCTTTTCTGCTGGAGCCCAAACATTCTCCATTAGATGTATTTTTATCACTGCCTTCCATTTCAAGATGCAGATATGCGTAGGCTAGGTAGGAAATTGTGAGTCCCTTGGGACAAGGTACTATTACAATTCGTTTTTCCTCAAAATAATTTTATCAGAGAAGACGCTCAGTAAATGCTGATTGTCTGGGCCTTTGGTATGCTAAGATGAAGCAACAAAAGATAATGCTTAAGATGATTTATATCATCGCTGGAGTCTGCAGATCTTACCTCATTATCAGAATTGTCCCTTAGTCCCACTTAGCCCGATGGAACAGGGAATTGAGAACTGGAAATAAAATTAGCCCTTGCAAGCCATTTCTTACTCTATTTTAAGAACTGCATTTTTCATTCTGGCCAGAAAGATGTATCTGTGCCTGTGAATAGACTCCTATTAACCTTTCAGGCTTTGTCAAGGTTTAAATGTACTGATGGCAAGAGTTACCCCAAGTTAATTGTGTTTAGACTAAACCTTTTCATCGAATATTTTGAGGTCCCCAGAGTCTTCTGTGCTCTGATTCATTCTGAGATGATCTTAAAGTCATTTCCTTCCATCGTTTCCAGGTTCCTAAGAGAAATCGCTCTGTCACCTCTGTGTTCCTCCCACCAACACAAAGTTAGGATACAACAAAGGGCTCTAAGTGGGGGGAGACCATAAATGTCATTGGACCCTCTCAGCGTGTCGCCTACGATCTCATCACTATTTCTCAGCCATGAGCGTGGGTTGTAATCCCGAACCAGCCTATAGAAAGCACTCACCTAGATTCATCACAAGTTTCAAATGATGGTCTCCGTTTGAATTATTGGTGCTTCTACTAAACAAACAGGTGTCTGCCCTACTGATTTGATTTTGCTTTCTACTGCAATTCTTTGAGAAAGTGATGGTTAGAAGTGAGTGACAAGTAGCAGCTAAAAAAAAAAATGCCACCTGGAATGGCAGTGCTTGGGCGGTGGCCAGGTAAAGGTGTGCATGCCTGCTATTTGCCAGGTGTTGTCACGTGGGGCTCTGTGAGGTCATGGAAGGACTTCCCTGCCAAGCTTGGATGGATAAATATCCCACCTGTTCTTAATTCTGTTTCTCCATTCGGGCCAGTAGTAAAGATCTACCACTTGACCATGACGATGCTCTCCAGGGTGGCCAACATTTGCCACAAGAGAAGGTTTTGGGGAAACAAGTCAACATCTTAAACCACTGTGGGATGCAAATAGGAAGTCAGCATACGCCCGGGGCAACCAAGTCTAAAAGTGTCTGCACAAGTATCCTGTTAGGGGTGTGTCATAACATGCATTTTTTCAGAAGTAAATGACTCATGACACAAACTGTTCTTACTAAATATTACCTTTTCTCACGTTGAAAAATGACACAGTTTTCCTCATAGTCTGCATTGGTAGGTACTGAGAAACGTCTCTCATTGGTCCTGTGTCAAAGCATCATTGCTGGACCGTGGCCATTAGTGTGGGGCTGTGGCCATATCGGAAGTGTTTTCCTAATAATCCACTGGTTCCCCAAAGGAGCTGAATGGAGGGCAGCTGTATTCAGTCTTTGTGGGGAGGGGGGTCTGAAAACGGTTCTGCTGAGACAGCCCTGGCGCGTCTGGGGCATTTAATGCCGTAAGTGCGCTCACAGCACCCCAGCTGGTTCCGACGCTTGTGAGCCATTTCTGTCAGTAAAACCAAGCAGCGACCCAGATAATATAGGCACACATCTGATAAGATAGGCACACATCTGACAATAGCCAGTCTCTCCTGTATAAGGAGATGCCTTCTCATTGCTCTGGCTGGAATATGATCTGAAGGCGCCCATTAATAAAGAGGACGATGCAGGTAATTCAGTATAGTTTCTCAGCTTCGTATGAACCAGGGGATTGCTAGATGTGCCGTTTTCCGTATTCAGTCATGAGCCTGGGAGGAAATACTGAGGGGAACCACAGGACATTTCTGTGGGCAGTAATGAGGTTTTGCTAGCAGTAGAACTGTATTCATTTTAAACCGGGAAGAGTTACAAGTCATAAACTAGTTGAACCCTTCCATCAAAAAATTCTAACTTCATTTCAATATTTTCCATTTAAATACATTAGAGTTGACCTCTCCATTCTCAATGAATGTCGTAATCATATCAGCATAGATTACATTCACTTTTCTTTATCTTCAAAAATCTGTGCAGATATCCATGTTAAAATCATAATATTAGTTTCAAATACAAAGTTGCCTTAGAATGTCAGAATTTCTAAAAATGACGTAAATAGTTTCGTTATTTGTGCAGTTTTTGCCCTTTAAAAAAAGAGGGCAAGTTTAGTTTAATCGATCTTGTTCATTTATGTGTCTGGACAAGCCAACTGTTTGATACCTAATTAATACCACTCCTTTTTTAAAAAAGATTTTATTTATTTATTTTTACACGGGGGGGAAGGAGGGAGAAAGACAGGAGGAGAAATATCAATGTGAGAGAGAAATGTCAGTCAGGTGCCTGCCACATCTACCCTACCCAGGGACCGAGCCTCATAACCTGGTCATGTGCCCTCACCAGGAACCAAACTGAGTTTATGGGACGACACCCAACCAACTGAGCCACACTCGTTAGGGAAACCAGTCTTCTCTTTTTACGCATTTAACAAATATTTGATTGAGCTGCTACCAAGAACCAGCATTGGTCCAGATGCTGAAAACATAAAGAGGCAAATCTCTGTCAGACATTCTAGGCCTTCACCAGGGACACAGCAGAAGCCCCGCTAAGGGTGCAAGGGGGACAGGAAAGCTGGGGCTTCACAAAATACACTTACAGGCCTCCCAGAGGCTGTGGGGTCAGGCAGGAGTGTTGAAAGAGAGATCTTAGCACAAGGCTTGGAGTGGAACTGGAAGTAAAAAGAGAACTCCTTACATACAAAAAAAAAAAAGCTAGAAGATTGGATGAAAAGTAGAGATTGCTCAGAGCTTAGAAATTTGGCAGCTGCACTGTAAGGTGGAATAATACTTCCAGAGACTTGGCAGTGGCCCATTCTCGCTGAAGGTGAAGTCCTGGTCGTGTGTTTAAACTTTTGAAGCCGGAGGGTAACTGAATCTAGCTCAAGGTAAACTTAGCTGAAACTCATCTCAACTGTGGATCGGCCTAAATCAACCCCGAGAAAAGAGTGTATTCTTTTATGGAAATCACTACTATTTACTTTGGTGTCTAATATTATTTTACCTACAGTGTCTGAACCACAATAAAAATTTGTGAAGTGTGCAGAGAGTTAGGAAATATGACTCCAAGTCAAGAGAGAACATAGTCAATAGAAGCAGACCAAGGGATGAAATTAATCAGGTGACCTGTGAAACACCTTTGATGTGTATGTCAAAGGATGAGTGGGAAAGCGGACCATGTGTGCAAACATACAGGAAATCTCAGCAGAGAGATAGATACTGTAGCATGGAACCAAATGACCATGCTAGAAAATGCAAAGTACACAATCAAAAAGACTTTATTTGATGAGGTTAATAGCAGACAAGACACGGCAGAGAAAAGGATCAGTGAACTTCAACGAGTGAATGGAAGTTATCCAAATTTGAAACAAAGAGAAAAAGAGTGAAAAAATGAAGCAGGCTACCTTAAACCTGGGGAAAATATCAAATGGTCTAATTCTAAGTAATTGGAGCCTTTGGAGGGAGAGGGGAAAGAGAGGAGAGGGAAAAAGACGTGTATGATGAGATAGTGGCGTAGAATTTTTCAGAATAGATCAAAGACTCCTGCCTGGGAAAAAGAACTAGAAAAAGGCTGGTTGTGGGTGCGGTTGAGAACCTTTCAGATTGGGTGGAAATTATAAGCCACAGTGCAATATTGTTGAAAACATTCAAGAGTGAAGAAAACAAGTTCCAAAGTCACAGATTGGTAGTCATCCTGGTGTGTTCGAGGATAGTCAGAAGCCCATCGATGGGGGAGCTAGAAGAAACAATTTGTTAAAGTCATCAGGAGTAAGATCACGTGTGACCCTGCGTAAGCTGTTGCAAGCCGTACTGGCCACACCCTGCTATGGGAAACTACCTGAGAGTCTTAATGAGCTGCATGGGAATCGTTTGGACTATGGGAACAGGGAGACAGATTTCACATCTGATTTCCTTTTTGAGACATGAAATTATCCAGGAAAGGTTCTTGGCTTGTCTGAGTCAGGTGCATCAGGAAGCTGTGAGGTTGTCCTTGGATGAGGCTCAGAATGCTTTTTTTTTTTTTAATATTTTATTTATTTATTTTTAGGGAGAGGGAAAGGGAAGGAGAAAGAGGGAGAGAAACATCAATGTGTGGTTGCCTCTCATGTGTCCCCTACTGGGGACTGGCCTGCAACCCAGGCATGTGCCCTGACTGGGAATCGAACCAGTGAACCTTTGTTTCACAGGCCCGTGCTCAATCCACTGAGCTACACCAGCCAGGGCCTCAGAATGCTTTTAAAGGTTATAAAATCTTTGTACAATTTTGAACTTTTCAATTAATATCACAAAAGAGAGATTTTAGTCAGGTAAGTTCCCACCAGCAGAAAATACCCAGGTTCACTTTTTACATAGGTCAGCAGTAAGATGAGGAAGGTTTCAACCATGCTGGTGACATTTAAAATAGGAGCCAGAGTCAGAGAGATGTTTTATGTTCAAGCAGTGAGTTTTACTTCCATGAATGTTATGTTCGCTGTATTTTCATGACCTAGAGCAGTGACCTCCCCTGAACAGAGAAAAGGCAAGACACACAAGAGCACCAATTGGTGTAGGTTCCTTTAAACTAAGATTTGCTTTCATATCTGAGTGATAAGCACAATGTTCAAGGCCATCAGAATGGAAAAATTTGCCTGGGTTTTCCTGTGAGCCACAGGGGTATGGCTTAAATGTTGCCTGTTAAAAAATAAGTTTAAGTAAGTGTAGGTGAAGTTTTATCCTAGCGGACTTTGCAATGCCCAAACCAAAATGACTCCAGGATCATGAAAAGAGGAGCATTTCTCAACCTGAGATGGGGGGGAAGGGAAGCGTTTCTGTTGCTCCCTGTGTTCCGTTGAAGGTGTGGCGCTCGCCATTCCAAGAACATGGGCGTGCTTGTGGCATAGGCTCCCCTTAGCCCCACGCTACCCTGCCCACCGAAGTGAGGAAGTTCAATGGGAACTGGGCCCATGGGAGAG
Organism: Sturnira hondurensis; assembly: GCF_014824575.4. Lineage (NCBI taxonomy): Eukaryota > Metazoa > Chordata > Mammalia > Chiroptera > Phyllostomidae > Sturnira > Sturnira hondurensis. Next base: position 12,614,148 of record NW_028091156.1, read on the forward strand.
AGCGCACCACAGTAAGGCTAGGATTGGTGGGAGGAGGCAGGGAGGTGGCGGCAGGCATCCATCAGGGTGCCGGGCAGCCAGGCAGCCCTGGCTCAGCAGTCCCCCCCAGGAAGTGAGGGGCATTAACTAAGATTTCGTATTACTCAAGGTCCCTGAGTTCGCTTCAAAAACATGTACCTGCTCCTGTGTGCTACCCAACTCATTTCTCTTGCTGAAAACGTCTGTCAAAAGTAGCGATGTTCAGGAAGAATGTGCTGTATTTAATTCAGCGTCATAAAGTCCTAAGTTTGCTCTGGATTTCTAAGTCCAGAGCCACGGCTAGTGTGATGATGTGTCAAGCAGGATTTAAACTTGTATTTATTGTTCAGGCAAATTCCACAGGAAAACCCATCGATGAAGTTTTGAAAGCATGGCAGGTCTAATTTGGGGTCCCTATGATGCGCTTAGAGAGATGGAGTGAATTTACGTTTCAAAGGCCAGCACATGTCCTTCTTGTCCTCAGAATCACTTTTCTTTTTCCATTTCTTTTCAATTTTCCTGACTTCATCTCTATTCTTTCTTCTTTCTTTGTCTTTTTCTTTTCTTTTCTAAATCTCACCAGAAATACACGGGCACATGAGCTAAAGGCGCATTTCTGGCAATTGTTCTTGAAAAAACAGTTTGGAAAATTTTTCTTTTTGAAAAAAATTATTTTAATTGTTGTTCACAGTTTCGACAATTATGAGATCATTGTATTACTGCTCTTACTGGTTAGCAACATCTAGTGTGATAAAAATACGCAGTTTGGCAGAAGGCCTTGCTGGAGGGTCCCCTGGAACGGACGCACAGTGGACCCCAGGCCTCCTCCAGGTTTAGTTTTACTTGCTGGCTGCCAACAACACTGCCATGTGTGCCCCCGGGTGTGTCTCCCAGGCCTTCACAGAAGGCAGCATCGGACTAGAGCATCACCCTAGAGAGTCATCGAGGTGGTCCTGTTGTGGTCATCCAGGGGTGTTGGGCTGGTTCCAAAGAAGAGTCTTTTTTATCAACTCTTCCATGCTCCTTAAACTGTTTTTTTTTGGGGGGGGGGTATTTCTTTTTTCTTTCTTTTTCTAAAATATATTTTATTCATTATACCATTACAGTTGTTCTATTCCCCCCCTTCTTTCCCCTCCACCCGCACACTCCCTCCCCCACCATTCTCCCCCCCTTACTTTATAACCACGTCTCTCAAGTTCTTTAGATTTTGTATTTCCCCCACTAGTCTCGCCCTCCCTCCCGTCTATTTTCTACCTACCATCTATGCTATTTTCTGTGCCTTCTCCCCCCTTCTCCTCCTCCCACCCCCCTGTTGCTAACCCTCCATGTGTTCTTCATTTCTATGGTTCCACTCCTGATCTAGCTGTCCTCTTGGTTTGCTTTTGTTTTAGGTGTGGTTGTTAATAACTGTGAGTTTGCTGTCCTTTCACTGTTCATATTTTTCATCTTCTTTTTCTTATATAAGTCCCTTTAGCATTTCATATAATAAGGGCTTGGTGATGATGAACTCCTTGAACTTGACCTTATCTGAGAAGCACTTTATCTGTCCTTCCATTCTAAATGAAAGTTTTGCTGGATAAAGCAATCTTGGCTGTAGGTCTTTGGATTTCATGACTTGGAATACTTCTTTCCAGCCCCTTCTTGCCTGTAAGGTCTCTTTTGAGAAATCCGCTGACAGTCTGATGGGTACTCCTTTGTAGGTGACTGTCCCCTTATCCCTTGCTGCTTCTAGGATTCTCTCCTTCATTTTAGTCTTGGCTAATGTAATTATGATGTGCCTTGGTGTGTTCCTTCTTGGGTCCAACTTCTTTGGGACTCTCTGAGCTTCCTGGATTTCCTGGAAGTCTATTTCCTTTGCCAGACTGGGGAAGTTCTCCTTTATTATTTGTTCAAATAAGTTTTCCACTCGTGGCTGTTTCTTTCCCCCTTCTGGTACCCCTATAATCCGGATGTTGGAACGTTTAAAGATGTCCTGGAGGTTCCTAAGCCTCTCCTCATTTTTTTGAATTCTCATTTCTTCATTCCTTTCTGGTTGGATGTTTTGTTCTTCCTTCTGGTCCATTCCATTGATTTGAGTCCCAGTTTCCTTTCCATTGCTATTGGTTTCCTGGACATCTCCCTTCATTTCAATTAGTTTAGCCTTCATATGTTCCTCTAATTTGTGACTATAATCAACCAGTTCTGTGAGCATCCTGATAAACAGTGTTTTGAATTGTGCTTCTGAGAGGCTGGCAATTTCTCGGTCGCTTAGAGTTATTGGCTCTGGGACTTTGAGTTCTTCTTGCGCCATCTTTTGGGCTGTTCGTGCCTGTTCCATAGCAGGATCGGAGCCCTAAAGTGTTCACTAGAACAGGGCAACTAAGTCGCTGGGTTGTGACGTTGTATGTGGGGGCGGGGTCAAAGAGGGACCATAGCATCCCGTCTGCCGCCTGCCGCCGAGGCCCCCACTGGTGCCGCAGCCACCACCTTCACTGGGCCCACGCGTTTCGTTCCACTGCACGTGAGTGTGCCATCACCGTCATCCCTCTACCACTGGGTTCGCCCCCTGGGGCCTGCGTGGTCCATCTCACTGTGCGCGAATGTGCAACCGTGGTCAGTCTGCCCCATACCCCGACTGGTTCCGGGGTGCCTGCTTGCTTAGGTCGGGGGATCTGTCCTGCCCGACTCTGCTCCGGTGCTGGCTCCGTCCCTCTTACCGTCCCCGTTGAACGGTTCATAGTTGTCGGATTTCCATATAATTCAATTTTCTGGTCTTTGGGTGTGTCTTTGTTCTCCAAACCTTTGTTGTATTCAAACTTGGCTGTGGGAGAAGGCACAGTGTTTCCACCTATGCCTCCATCTTGGCGGAAGTCCCTGCTCCTTAAACTCTTGAAAGTAATCTCTTGATAACACGAGGTAGTTGATTTTGGTTGGGGAATAATGGCATGGAAGATCGGCATCTTTCTGTATACTTAGCGAGATTTCTACCATAATTGCTGAAGAAATTCCTTATATAATGAGCGAAACACGCAAAGCATGAAGCAACTCTGTGCAATAATGGTCCAGGGTTCTAACTGAACACGGTGCATTGAACAGGTGGCTCATCTTCCAAAATGCCCATGTAAACGCCAGTAAAAGGCATAATGGACAAGGTCATCAGCAAAGAGGCAGGGGTCGGGAGTGGCCAGAGGTGCCCACACATTGTCGGAATGTGGGAAGAGCGGTTTAGCAAGAAGTAGCGCGGGCAGCCCGTCGAGGTGCCCCTCTGCAGCACTGCACAGGGACGCACGTGAGGCTCAGGTACAACAGACCGAGAGGAGAGCGCATGAGGCAGGATTACAGGAGAATCTATACATCCACACAGCCTATATGCTCTTCCACTTTGTCTCCCATCCCCCAGGGCGCCAGGCAGTCACCTCTGGTAGAGAGGTGTGCTTCCGGGGCACTGCGGGCCTGTGGTTCTCAAGCAGGGAATATTTTGTGCCCCACCTGCCCCCAGGGAATATGTGTCAATGTCTGGGGAAATTTTGTTTTTCCCTCTACTCAGGGATGCTTCTGGCATTTAGGGGTGAGAGGCCAGCAGAGTGTTAAACATCTTACACCACACAGTACGGGCTCCCACGGCAGAGCATTACGTAGCTGAGGATGTCACTAGTGGGAGGCTGTCACTAGTGAGAGGCTGTCAGTCACGAGTGAGGGGCGCAGGGCTGAGTGCAGGCAAGGGAGCTGGAGTCTGCATATCGGACACTGGGAGTCCCAGCGCCCATGCATGGCAGATGGGAGCTCTGCTGATTCATTTTCCCAAGACAGAATGAAAGGCCACCAGATCGTGGCTTTGGGGACACACCAGTCTAAAAGCCTGCCACTGTCAATCATCCAACATTGAGGCCCACCACCTGGCAAGACTACCAGTGTATGCAAAGGTCCAATCCGCTTGTTACAACACCTCAGCTGCAAATGTGAATGCCAGGAAGCAGTCTTGGAGCGTTGCAGAAGCTGCCGGTGTAGACAAGCGCTCAAAGGAAAGGCACCGGGAGAGTAAACTGAAATTGAACTTTTATAACAGGAAACTAAGAAACTACAGGAAAAAATCCCTTCAAAAATACTACAAGTGATATCCTCAAAGAGGTAATAGAGGATTCAGCGTATTTTGCGCTCGAGAGAGGAATCAGAGAATTGGAAGGAGCTTTGTGAAATAAGGAGTGTGTGTGCTGACATGCGAGTTACACGATGAAGAACCCTCCTGAGGAGGCAGACAAATTGGCCGTGGGAGAGCAAGGGCGCAGAAAGTGGGGACTCTGCCGTATGACCGCTGGAAGCGTTGTAAAGCGAGAGCGGAAGTCATCAGGACAGACAAATGAGGGAAAACGGTAATGTGAGAATAATCCCCCAAACCAAGGAGTACGAGTCTCCAGGGGGAAAGGCTTGCCGAGTAGATGGTGCCGAAAATTGAAAGACAAAAATCAAAGCAGGTCCTGGGAGTGTTTAGAACATCAAAGAGGGAAGTATAGGTGCAAAGAGAGGATTCAGATTAGGTATGGGACCAAGCTCCTTAGCAGCACCCCGCTTCACTGGAGGTTAATGGAACTGTCCCTTCAGGGTCCTGAAGAACGATGGCTTGATCTGGTTACAGTCATATAAACCAGAATTCGAGACTCAGTCAGACCCTCCATGACAGGTGAGGACCGAATAGATATTTTCAGATAGGGAGGGGCCTCCAAATCTACCTTCTGTGTATTTTGTGTGTGTGTGTGTGTGTGTGTGTGTGTGTGTGTGTAAGATACTGGAAAAGCTGGGGACAGAGAGATGGACATGGGACCCTGGCAGCAAGGTTTCAGCCTCTGGGAGTGCCTGGGGGCAGGTGCGGAACAGCTGTGCTGGCAGACCCCCAGGCTAGCCCGGGGACAGAGGCAGAGGCCCCGGATCCAGGTTTCCAGGGGCAGAAAATGGAACCAGATGACTGCCTGATTTGTTGGATTAGTGAAGTGTGGGTTTTAATGCAGGCAGGCTCAGATGTGACTTGCTTAACTGTGGCCAATGCAGACAGCAAGGGTCTGAGTGACGAGACTGTTCTCATAGGTACAGTCTCGGATCCAGGATTTGAGGTTTTAGGGAAAGGAAGAATGAGTCTGTGTGTTGGTTTTGTCGTCAGATTTTTATGTCCAAATGGCATGCTTACATGCTTTAATACAAAACCATGTTCCTCACTATGTTTCTGAAGTGTCTCCCGAGTGCTTAGAAAATATGAGTGAGGTGCATCCCGGGTAAGTATCAGTTGAATGAATGAATGATTCAGATGTGGACTTCAGCCCACAAAGTGTGGGAGAAAACAGAAGACGGCACAGAAGCTCTGCGTTCTGTGCTGAGGGAAGACCACTTGCAGGTAAAATGGCCACGACTCCGTATGAGAAAGCTCAAGAAATGAATGAGTGTTCAGCAGTGACGGAGTATCGGATACAGCTTTTAAATTAAAGTAAAGGAAATGGAAAGACTCACCCAATCGTGGAGCCACAGTGGCCCCTGTAAAAGCCACATCAGAAAATCAGGTAATGGAGTCAGTGTGTGATCCTGACGAAACCCAGTTCCCCAGCCCTAGGGGTTTGGCTACCAGATTTAATGAGCTACTTCCAGCTATTTGAAAGTCATGGGCACCTGAGATCATACCAGAGCTCAGAGACTGCAAAATAATATTTAAAATCGGAGAATAACAGTCCTGAAAATTTGGTGTCAAGCCCCAGAACAATAACACGATTAAAATGAGGGAGGGGCAGAAGAATGGCAGGCGGTGCCAAGGCTCTCAAATCCCAAGTAGGGGGTCCTGAATTTCGTCACGACTCACGATTCTTCTCGAGCTCTCTGCAAACTCTCCTACAGATTGACTAGTTCAGACTCAGAACCGTCTGTTTTTGCGTGTGTGTTCAAACCACTATGTCTTGTACAGTGCAGGGCAGGCAGGGAAAAGAGGGAGCCAAATAGATATCTAATGCTTGGGGTTATTACCCAGAAAACTGGGGATTAGGGTGACCTGGATGGGAGTATTTCATCCCACGATTCAATCCAAGTAATTGGAGTTCTAGTTTATTTTCCTGAGACTGAGTGTCCATCCCAACTGTACCATCAACTTGTTTCTACTTGCTTCCCTTGACTTCAGTCCTTGTCTTGTAACTGGTTCAAGTCCATTCTTCCTTTTGCTCATCCAACCCACACAACCCCGCCTTGGAGCCCTCCTGCACTGCCTGTACCCTGAGAATAGTTGGGGATGCCCTAGGGCCACCTCTGCCCACACCTCCCTTGGCAGCTGCCCCCCTGCCCCCTGGAAACCTCTCTGCGTCTTCTGCCATCTTCTGCCCTCCTGGACGCCCTGTAGTTCAGACACTACCTTCTGGGTATGTGGAATCAGCTGTGTGCCTTAACTGTGCACCTTAACTGTGCACCTTAACTATGCCCTTAACTATGTTTGGGTTGCCCTCTGTTCACCGCACTGGGGAGGGAGAGAGTCCTGTCTTAGGTTCTAAGGATGGCAGAACACCTGGCACGTGACACTGGATGGATGAGGCCCAAAGCAGTTCATCAAGCACGTGCACTCACAGCCTGGGGGAGAACGCTGAACCCCACAGAGCCGGGTGGAGGCTGCGCTAGGGAACAGAGTGGAGGGGAGGGAGGCCACCTCGGTTGTAGCAAGAGGTGAGGGTGACCCCCTGATTGGCTTGTTGGAATAATTCCATGGGCTGGCAGGGGACTGAGGCCTACTACACTCAGGGATAGGCAGGAACCATCCTGTCCCCCTTCATAAGGAGGGCTCTAGCTGGGGGACCTCATCTGAGGCAGCGCCTCGGGGAGGGGAGCTGCGGTTTGGCCGTTCCAGACCCTTGTTTTCCTCAGCCGTCAACACACACGTAATGTGGGGCCTTAATTTTCACATCCTTCCTCTGTTCGTGTGCTTACGCCTACTCGGTTCTTTCCTGTCCCCACCACTGCGTTTCCACCTTTTGTGGCCTCATGGGGGCAGGTCAGTCCCCACCGGCTGCACTGAGCTACCTAAGACGGTCAGGTGCTGTAGGTTGATGGAGAGACTTCAACGGCATCCGCTGGAATCACGTCACGTATCGCCGAGGGAACTGAGGCCGTGGCATGCTGTGACTGTAGTCATGTATGCTAGTTATGTCCATGATATTCTCAAAAGGTGACTGGGAGATTTTCAAGTTTCTCCATCAATAAATAGAATTAATGTCATATTTTCAAAGGACATATGCTTGTGAAAAACTGTCATCTATGGAAATGTAAAAAAATACTCAAATACAAGTGAAAGTGGTAATAGCAATAATGCTATCGGATAAACTCCAGGACCTTTGCAAATTTAGGGTGGGGTACAATGGCCATCAATAAGTAACATGTTCAACTTTAGGGTTATTTATTATTTCCTAACATTTGGAGAAACCAGTGATTTTCCTAATCCCTGTTTAAAAGCACAGACTCAGCACTTGTTTGAGTCCTTGACGTGAAGCCCCAGGACTTCTCTCTTGTCTCTGTTGCACGTTTCATGGACATGAGAACTTCCGAGCCTGTTTCCCCCTTTCCGACCCCAGAGTTCGCAAGCTCAACATTTGCAACATTTCAGTAAGTTCGAGGTGCAGGCGTTTGGGACTCTTTTTTTTGCTGCATGCTCAGTACCTTGGCACACGCCAGGCACCCTGTCAAGGCATGCTGAGTAATGAGTGATTTGAGCAGTGTTTCCTACACAGGTCCACCTGCTTCCACAAGTTACCAACCGGGCTAGGGAAGGTAGCCCCCACCTGGTTCAGATCTGTATGGTCTCATCGGTCCATCTCGCCCTTGAACGACGCTGACAGATGGCCAGTGATGCCCGCCTGTGCTCTTACAGAACGAGACGGAGAAGTGCCAGGCACCAGCTGTGGTGTTTGTACCCTCCCTGCTCTACCCGCGTTCTCTGGGGCCATTCCAGGGCAAATGAGAGGTTCACGTTTGGTCACCGCCTGTCTCCCAGATGCAGGTTGTTGCCTAGAAGCAGGTTGGAGGAATTGCAGGAAGGGTCCTCATTACCAGAGGTTGATATTTTAAATAAGTGAGATAAATAGTGTAACATGTTGGTTTTCTTTGTGAAATGTGAATAGGAATACCCAAAGCGGAGGCTGCCTTGGGTCACCATCCTCTCGAAGAAGTATAGTTTCTGTTTAGAAATTGAAACATTAAAGACTCAGAGAGGTAGCTCTCTGAACTCTAAGGTTTTATAAGACTCCTGTTGTGGGTAACAACAGGGACAATGTAAACATGTGGCCACAGTGCTGAGCTCTCCATTCAGAGGTTAAGCTCCTTTTCTGTTTTGTTTAGTGCTGTTTCTCGCCACAGAGCGGACATAAGAATTCCTGTTCCCACAGGGCTGTCTGTGCACTAAGGACAGGTAAAACAACCTCTCTCGTGAGGCTCAGTGAGGTTATAGATAGTGCCCATGAACTTCTGGCAGCTTTTTTTGGTGGTGTTGAATGGTGTTTTTGCCTTGGCTATGCTATTATTAGGATAAACTATTCATTTATTTGATTGACAGAGAGCTTACTTTGCGATTTTCATGCAGTGGCCAGAGAATGCCTGTGTCCCCGCCGCCTGAAAAGGGATTCTAGATATTTTAAGAATTAGGACAATGTCATCAGCCGTAGACACAGCTCTCTCCCCTGGAGCCTCACCTGTTCTTGGGATCCATCCGGAGGGACCTCCTGTCTCTCTTCTGCCAGACGTACTGTGAATTACCCACACATTGCAAGGGGGAGTGAAGAATTGGGTAGGGTGGGAGACTCTAACCTTGTGTGTGAGAGTCTGAAATTCAGACTTTGAGGATCTGTAGAATATGTCCTCATGTTGCTACGTAATCTTATTTTCACTTGAAAAATCCCGTTTCCAGCTGTTTTTTTTTAGATAATTGTTATTTTCTCTGGCCAACCACCCAGTTTATATAGGCAGTTCACATTTATTATTTTCATTTACATCAGAAAGTTACTCTCATCTTCCCACACCATAAAGAATCAGGAGAAGTGGCATTTTTGGATTCCTTGCTTTCCGAATCAAAATACTTCCCTGCACATCTGGTACCACTTGGGGGGGCGTTTTTCTCTCCTTGATTCCAGTTAACATCACAGCGGCCGGTCCTGGTTTAGCATCTTCTCTCGGATGGGAGGAATGGGATCCCATTCTAGAGCTGGGGAACACTTCCGTGACCGTCTCCACTGCCGTCCGCAGGTCTGAGAGGAGTGACGGAAAGGAGGACGTAGAGTCGGGAGCCCCATTTCCGTGCACTGTCCGAGACGGGCTGAGGCTGCTGCTCACGTGGCCTAGACTAGCGCAGAGCCAGGTGGGAGTCCTCCCCCAGCACCACCTCCACGGCCCGCCTTCTTCCTGAGAACGTCAGCGTCAGTGCTTGGAGAGTTGCAGACATTTTGCATGAGAAGTCTTCTGCTGAAACAGATGCCTTAGGGAGGAGTCCCATCTTCAGCCTGTTTCAGCCAGTTTTTGATATATTGGCTGAAGTCATATACGGAATTAGCAGAAGGGGGCATTGGACCAAGCTGGATTTAGGGGACAGGGAGCAGCAGGCTGAAGGAATGGCATTAGAATGGTTTGTTGCTGACTTTTGGAACTGCCTTTAATCGAATCACTATCATTTACCTTTAAGGCAGATGCTATTATCTCCAAATTAGAGACACGCAGAATATTCAGAGAGGCTGAGCATTTTATCCAAGATCTGCACACAAATGGAGCAAAGCCCACACATCCCCCCCAAATAAACTCTGTAACACTTTACCCTTCTGCCTGATCTCAACCTGCACTGAATGTCCTTTGAATTTTGAAACACAGATTCTCGGACTGGGTGCCCTGTGGGAAGGTGGGGGGTGACACCTTGGAGAGAAGTACGGCTTTTTAGGCAACACGGGTCACTGATGTACCCAGCCTGTGTGGGCAGGATCCATGAGGCTACGTTAAATGATGACTCGGCCATTGGTTGGCATTTAGAGCCACCTTGTCTGTGCCCAGCAGAAGCCAGGAGTGGTACCAAGTCCTTGTTCCCTGCCCTCCAGGAGCCCGCGGTGGTCTTGTGTGAGTTTCCTTCAAGGAACAAGAGAGTGTTTGATAGGACAGCTGTGTGGCTTAGCCTGTGTGATGGGACAACCGGTTGAGTGTTGAAGGAGCTCAAAGGAGAGCGAGACCGCAGCGCCATGCTGGTCTGAAGGACGCCATGGTGAAGGTGGGCTTTCAGCGAACCCAACAGTGAGAACGTGGGAAGGCGCAGGACGAATCCCCCGTGAAGGGGAGACAGCACAGGTGGAGCCGAAAGAGCGTAGGACTGGGAGCAGATGACTGGCATCTACTGGTCTTCACTATTCAACAACTTAATCCTGGGATTGTGAACGATATTCTAATCTCTCGGCTCCATCCTAAAATTAGGGAATAAAACTAGATGATCCCTACGGTTCCTTCCAGGGCTTATACTTTACAATTTAAAGCTTGCCCAGTTGTAGAGTGGCGTCAGTCGGAGCCGGGCCACTTGGTCATGGGGTGCAACGAGCAGACAGATGGGAACGGCGTGAGGACCCAGTGCCCTACCTGCCGTGTCTCAGACACTTTCACTCTTGGGCACCAAAAACGGTTGCTGTCGCTTTGAGATTAGTATTTTAGTGATTTGTGATTTGTTACCAACTTGATTCTTTGTGGTCTCTTTTTAGTCCTTATATTCATCTAATCACACTTTCGCACGATCGCCCTTGCCGGTCAATTACCTGGTGAGCCCCTGGACACCAGGGCCATGTCTAGTTAATACTTGCCTGCTATCGTGCCTGCCACATTGTTGCTGTGCAATCATGATTTACTGTGTAGAATGACACAGAATATTTAAAGTGCTTTTCAGCTTTTTGAGACACGAGAAAAGTTGCAGTAGTTCTTCGAATCAGCGCTAGAAACTGAGAGGAGGGAGAGGGAGTAAAGAAGGGGAAAGTGACCTAGTTATGTGGGCCCCAAACAAGGGAAGAAGAATTGGGCTCCTACTTCTCCCTCTCTATCATTTTCTGCTCTGTGACCTGGTCCCCTGCTGCAAGTGACATTGCCTGTGGTCTTGGAGAATCACTGCCCCTATTGACATGTGGAGCTAAAGGAATGATGGAGTGAATGTACACAAATTCCTTCCCTGGAAGCCCTGTAGGACAGCACTATGGGATGGGAGTTGCCATGTTGCTAGACTGGGTTATGGATATGGGAAATTTGCCTTGTATCTCGCCTGCCATGGATCAGTTGAGTCGCACACCTCACCCCATGCCACCAAATTTTTGTTAGTTAAAACTCCGGCTTCTGGGATGTTCGCAGTTTCTAGCCCAGATCAGATTAGAACCTGCCCCACATTGTCTCTTCCTTGTTAGGGGTATAGGTGGTCTGACTTATGTGACCTGGGTCTTTGCTAGTGTAGGTGTGGGTGAGTGCCTGGGAGAGAGTGCTTCGGTTTATTGACCGCCTTGTTTTATCTACTTGATTCTGTCCCCAAAGAGACGTGGTCTGCTCTCACTCAGTATTCAAGGAAATTAATCGCCTTGGAAAAGGTCACTAGATGCTTTAAACATTACCAATGATGATATTCAATGACTCTAAATTCTGCCCCTGAATTCTTCCCGTGACTCTTTGCGTCTGAAACAGGGAAGACTTTTAGTTGCAGAAGAGTTTTTTCACTTTTCTCGCACCCACGTTCCCTGTCAATTCATTTCCTCTGCTGTGTGTCTCAGGCTTTTCTCTGGCCTTTTCCCTGAGATGATTGAAATGCTTGCAGTTACCTCCACTCCCAGAAGAAAAGGGCGCCCTTTTCGGCTTCCCCCGATCAGAACGCCTGGGACAAGGTGAAAGCAAGGACTACGCCTCTGGCCGGCCCAGTGCGTGAGGATTCTCAGAGATTGCCAGTAGATTTTTCTTTAGTTGCATGTGAAGTTTTCAGCAGAGCCACACTTTTAGGAGGCTGGGATCCATAATTATAACGTCTTTAAATATACTAGTTAAGTCATTCTATCTGCGCCGTGTCTTTAAAGACTGAATTTTCAATGACAGTAAAAGAAATGGGTTCTCGCTACGTATTTAATGATCAGCCTAGTAAAGAAGAAGCTGCCTCTCATTCTGGCACACGTGTTCTGCATGAAGTTCAGTGAGGCATTTCCCCTGTCTGTGCCTCTGGTGCTCCCTTTGAGCCAGGGCACCGTGGCTTTGCTTCCCTTCCCTCTGAGTGCCCTGTACAGGAAGGGAAACCACGAGGTGGGCGGGGTTTCCTTGCTGTTTGCCTCCTGAGCTCAGAATGGGTGTTTTACTTACACTTTGGACAGAGCTTAATTTCCCAGGGTGACATGTGTTGTCTTCCCTCCAACTGGATTGTAAGTACTTTGAAGACAGGAACTTGTACCTTCCCCCAAGGCCGTGCAGGGCAGCCTCAGAAGTAGCAGATTTTTAGTTTATCGATCTGTTTATTTTGGCACCATCTCAGCTGGTCATGTTAGCTTTTTCGGAAAGAGTTTCAGGGTTTTCCTGGGGAGACTGTAGTCTTACAACAGCCATGTACACATAGGTTATTTTAGTAGTGGTTTAAAAATAATGGGGGAGGGGTCTCAGCCTGTGGGGGAGTGTGAGAATGTCCTCATTGCAGACTGACTGACTGTGTCCCTCAACCTTCCTGTCTGGACATCCAGCCCCCAAGTGCTGGTGGCAGTTTCTCGTCACTCCCCACTTTCGGTGTGAACACAGGATTCTTGCTACGCGGTTGTTTCCTCACCGTCAGCGCCTGCTCGTGTTTCTGTCTGTCCCAAGGGTGCCTCTCGCTGTAGTGTTTTCTGTCAGTTAGGTCCTGGAACTCGGCTGTGTTCGGGGTGGCCACCGCCGTGCAGAAGTCATGGACACCATGAAGTGCTCCTCTCTGTGACCCGTGGGAAAGTTCTGGGGTGAAAGGGCAAAGGTGTATTCTCGTTCCCAGGGTGCATATATTTGTACCTCGTGAACCTGGTCACGACGGGTGCAGACCAGGGTTGCTTGGCTGTTGATCACTCATTTAGAAGAATAGCAAGAACCGTCAGCAGCTGGGTTTGAGATTCTACGCCCTCAGGTTTCGACAGGATCGAACAGTCCAGCTTCTGTTCTCCATGCAGCCTCGTTACTTTACCTTCGACAGGAATGGCCATGGGATCGGTGGGCAGAGAGCTTTCCAGCCTAGAAATGCTGGGATGCTGTGTTGTGGGGATTTCAGCACAGAGTTGGGTCTCGGCCAGAGTTGTTATCCACAGTGTTGTATGTCTTCATACATTCTTCAGTTAAACTGTGTTCAAAAATAGAGATAAGACGAGGTGGAAACCGATTGGATGCTGAGACGAGGAAGAAAAATTAGTCACTGTAGAATCCTGTCTTAAGGCTCATTGCTGATGCGGAATACCACAGAGGTTTCCCCCACGTTTCTGGAAAGTCTAGAGTTTCAGAGGGCGAATACTGCTGTAATTTCTCATTCCAGCAGTGAATCCTGAGGGTAAGACAGGTGGTGCTCCGAGGATGGCGCCACATATGTGACCTCTTGTCCCGAGCCCCACGCAGGATAACCTCTGTCTTCCCTAAGAATGTACCCTCCAGGCTCCTCTCCAGAGGACAAGGATGGCCATTCTGCGTAGCCTCGAAGGATCGACACTTGATTTGTGGAACTAACTGTGGATGTGTGTGTCGGGGGGAGTGGTAAGACTTAGTCAAAATGAGGCGAGTGACAATTAGCTACAGCGTTAAAGCCTTCTCTCCCTCTGAATTCTGTTTTCCTTGTGGAGAGGGAGAGTTTCTTTCTAAATTTACTTTTCATTTAAAAAAAATTTTTATCCTCGCCTGAGGACATGCTTATTTATTTATTTATTTATTTTGAGAGAGAGAGAGAGAAGGGAAGGGAGGAAGAAAGAGGGAGAGAAACATCAACATGAGAAACATCGATTGGTTGCCTTTTTGTATGTACCCCGACCTGGGACTGAACCCTCAACCCAGGCATGTACTGGAATTTGAACCCATGACCTTTCAGCTTGTGGGATGACACCCAACTAACTGACCCACACCAGCCAGAGCACATCACAGAATTTCTTTACAGGTTTCTGGGAAAGAGCTTCTAAATGAAGTGCAAATACCCTATGTGTAACATGTTGCCCAAGTATTGAAACATCACATAGTGAAGTTTCTCAAAGAAAGACAACCACAATGCGTTGTTCAGGGGGGTGTTGGCTCAGGGCAAGTAGAGGTCCTGAGAAGTGGGGACTCTGCTTCCCAGTTGTATGCATGCCATCACCTGTTCCAGTTGCTTCCATCGTCACCAGGAAGCAAGGTCTGTTCCAAACGAAAGAAGGTGAAGGGATTAGCCAAAGAACGCAGATGCGTAACCCATGGACTCAGACAACAGTGTGGGGCCGGCCCGAGCGAAGAGGGTGGGCAAATGGGGACATCTGTAATAGTGTCAACAATAAAAATTAAAAAGTAACAATTAGAAAAAGATAGAAGGTCTGTTCTCAGCCCATGCTCTGTCGGCTCGCCATGCAAGTCTGGGTATGCCTGGTGAGGGTTCTTTGGTTCTTAAGAGAGCCCCCAAATAATTTACCTGTTCAAGTGGCCAAAGTGTTGCCTCCAGAGGATCTAAACGTGTGAACCTTGAGGATGCATTCTTGGAAAATTAAGGGCCTCCTGCTAACGTGAGAATCCCTTGCCTGGGAAGGCCTCTCTCCCTCTGGTCGGACTTCTTCCTCAAACTATTTCCTCTCTTTCTTTTTGTCCTCACAGCCGCATGTTCTCAGCAGTCAGGGCCTCATAGTAAAACATTTTGGCAGAGGTTCTTGTCTTGCTGAAGTACAATGATAAAAGCCTCTTGCTTCAAGTACTTTTTCATTAGCATCCATTGTAAAAATTAATTCATGGCAGCTGGGGATTGATTTTTATCTGTGCTACTGGTAGTATATTCTTAGTATCAAATAGTTATTTGAATAATATCTCCAAAATGTTGTGAAACTGTCAAAGAATTCATGATCCGGCTCAAAAGCCAGGTTTGAAAAGGTACTGTACAAGATGGTTTTGATGGTATTTGTATTTATTTATCATTTTTACTTTAAAGAAAGATTGGTGTCTGGATTTTAGAGTCCCAATCAAGGATATACTGAGAGCTATCACTCAGTGTTAGGGATTCAAAGATAAGCAAGGCTGGGTCCTGCCTTTGAGAAGAACAGAGGAGACAGATGTGAAAATACAAAAACAGCAGCATTAACTCATTATTCAAAGGACCTTCCAGATCGCCACAAGCTCAGCCTCCTCATTGTTGAACTTTCTCATGCTCCCAGTATTTCTTGGTGTGCACAAGTTATTTTTCCTCTTGAATTATAGAGTTTTCTATTTACGACTTGACAAATGACAGACACCATCTGACAGATGTAGAAACGCTGTGGAACGGCCATTTGTCAAAGTGACTGTTTCTCTAAAGGCGCAGGGCTTCCTCCAAGGCCGCCACCGTTCCCCGGGCCCTGCCTGCATCATCTTCCACGGTGTGTTTTTCCAAACTACAGTTCCTCTCGCATTTTAAAGTGCTTCAGTCGCTTTGTAGGAGGTGGGTGTCAGGCATTATTAACATGTTTACTACTGGGGACTGTTTAGCTATTATTTAGGACATTGTTTTGCAGATCAAAGTAGAAAGGTATAAGTAAAGAATAAATTACACAATTTTAAAAGAAGAACTGTACGTGTTTGCTATGGACTAAAGGTTTGTTTCCCCCCAAGTTCAAACGTTGTAATCCCTAACCCCCAAGGTGATGGTGTTGGGAGTTGAAACCTTTGGGTGGTTAGGTCACGAGGGTGGGGTCCTCATGAACAGGATTTGTGTCCTTATAAAGGAGACCCCACAGAGTTCCCTCAGGTGAGGACACAGGGAGGAGAGAACCAAGAAGTGGTTTTCAGTTGACATTGAATCTGCTGGTGCCTTGATCTTGGACTTCCCAGCATCCTGAACTGTGAGAAATAAATATCCATTGTTTATAACCCCGGGGTGTTCTGTTACAGCAACCCAAACAAACTAGGGCAATACTTTGGCCCATTGTTCTAGTGTTAAGATTTAATTGACCCTTATTTCCCCCTCCGACAAAATCGTTCACTCTTTTCTTTAAAAAGTGAATTCTTATTGAATATGAAATAGAAAAGGATAGTGTGAAACACACATATGCTGCACAGAATAGCATCTCAGTAAATACTCATGAACTTGCAATCAAGATTAAGAAAAAAATCTTTGTAAGTCCTTCTAAGTTTATCCCTTTCCTGTTTATTAAAAAGCTATCCTTATCCTCATTTTTGTATTTATTTTTCTCCAGCACTTCTTTGCACTTTTACCACCTATACTGGCATTCTGAAACAATGTCATATTGGCTTTGCGTATCTCTTAATGTAGCATTAATAGAATCATACTTTATGTACTCTTTAAAAAATTTACCATTATGTTTATGAATTAATGCATAGATAGCTGCTATATAATGTCTCATCATTTATTTATGTACAGATACATCACCATTTATTTATTTTCTCAACTGATGAAAATATGTTTTTATTGTCTTTCTACTACAAGCAGCAGTACTAGGAACACCCTTGTATGTGTCTCCTGGTGCGCTTGTCCAGGGGTTTTTAGCATATGTGCCTTGGAAGGCATTGCTGGACCATACGGTATACATATATTTAGAAGACACGATATTTTTAGTATCTCAATTCTCTCCCAAAGATCTATGGATTTATTGTCATTTCAATACAAATCCTAGCAAACTTTTTAGGTAGAAGGTCACAAATTGATACTAACATTTATATGGGTGTTCAAAAGGCTGAGAATTGCCAGAATAATTAGAAATGGGGTTTCAGAATAGGAGTTTAGAAACAGACAGACCACATACAGAGTCAATGATTTTTGACAAAAAATGCTAGGCCAATTTAATGGGGGGAGGGTAATCTTTTCCAACAAATCTGTGCTACCACAATTAGGTGGTCATATGCAAAACAAAACAAAAAAAGTGAAACTTGACTCTTTGTACCATCCATAAAAATTGGCTACATAGGGTCATATACTAAAAAATCAAAATTTGAAACTTAATGGCAGAAAATCTAAACATCCTGAAATTTGAAAAAGTTATCTTGCATGCAACTCAAAAAACGCGAGTCACTAAATTAGATTTTGTTAAAGATGAAACTGTTTGCTCTGTGAAAGATCCTGTGAAGAGGATGAAGAGATTAGCTAAATGCTGGGAAAAATGCTTCTCAAAGGACGTGTCCACACAATCTCTTGTACCTAGACTGTATTAAAAATAGAGAAAAAGTTTGCCTTGTTTTTAACAGTCCAATTTTAATATATTTCTAAAAGAAGAGTGCTTAAGACTCAGTAGTAAAGAAGAATACCATAATATTAAAAAATGTTAACTACATAAGATAAAATGTTAACAGTTAACTACAACAAAAATACAAAATGGGCGCTAAATTAATATATGCATATCTGACCCTATTCATAACTACAGATGCAAATAAAAGTGGCTCAATATATTTCATTCACCAGGTTTGCAAAAAACAATGGCCACATTCTGTGTAAAACAAAACAGCAATAATCTCAATCTCTTGTGATGGTGTGTTCTGGAGCCTGGGTAGAGGGCAGAGTGCTAAGTGTGTATCCTAACTCCGTGCTTTGGACTTGACAGTGTTACATTTGGAAAATAATTACACACTTATCGAAATATATTTACCGTGGTATTGTTTACATTAGTAAAGATTTAGATACAACCTTAATGCCCATTCATTGAGAAGCAGTTAATAAATTATGGTCTATGCATGCATCCTGTGCAATACGTAGGCAAAAGTTACAATTGACCAGGTTCTCCCATTTTTGCCTGTCCATCTAACTATCCATCCACACTTATTCTTGTGTGTGTGTATATATATCAGAGCAGGCTTATTTAATGAGATTATTATGAGGATCACATGAAATAATATGTGAAAAGCTTGATAAATTCCAGTGCTCAATACATACAGACTAATACATCAGATATTTGCCTAATGTGAATAGAATACAGTAGATTGTGATTTAGCTTTAAAAACCCAGATATAGAATTTAGAAAGGCGTATCCTGTGCTAAAACACAGCTGTAGATATAAATGTGGTTGTTGTAGGTGAAAATATCACCTCTACCACTCCACAAAGTGCATGGGTACGTCCCATGCGACCCTGCTCCTGAGGGGGGCAAGTGGACTACCGATCTGATGAAGACGAAGCAACAGTGGTACCTGTCAAAGGGAAGCCGGAGGCATTTGGATGCAAGGGTTTCCTGCGGCCACGAGACCGGTCTGAGCCAGTCCTCAGAAGTGAGCTCGGTACCAGCGGGAAGGGGCAGGGAGCAGAGCGGTGATCTCCTTACCTTGATATTTGCCCCCAGATGACAGCGTTTATCTATATTTCCATGCT
Organism: Sturnira hondurensis; assembly: GCF_014824575.4. Taxonomy (NCBI): domain Eukaryota; kingdom Metazoa; phylum Chordata; class Mammalia; order Chiroptera; family Phyllostomidae; genus Sturnira; species Sturnira hondurensis. The sequence continues at coordinate 12,632,649 of NW_028091156.1, forward strand.
ATTATTTAAAATGATAATGTTAGCAGTACCATATTAGAACTTTGTTATACTTTTATCATATAATTGTGTTACAATTTTATTATATTTCAATGTTACAATTATATTCCTAAATATATACAATTTCTAAATATATAATACGACTATAATACATTACATGACATGCAAATATATATAAATCCTACCTACATATAAGATATAGTTATGTATTATAGAGTTGCATATATTTATATGTTCTTATTATACCCTTATTATTATTTATATTTATAATACATATGAAGATGACAGATATTTTTATGTATAAATGATCCCCATGTAACAGACCCATGTTTCTATGACGTTTACTCTTTTACATGTCAGAACCTTAGAAACAGCAGCCCGATTTGAATTGAACAGGGTTTGTATTCTCACAAGTACTGTTTACACACACAGCTTTATCTGTGTAACATTTGTGACTGTCTCGAAGGAACAGACTCCGGGGCTCCCTCACGCCCTCCTGCTGCTCGAGTCTGTCACCTCCCTGGGGCCTCACTTCCTCCTGGTGGCAGGGTGTGAGACGCAGGATCAGTTCACCGAATTATTAAGAGCAGCGCTTGTCGCACTGGTCATTCTGCCCCTGTGTCCACCCAGGGCACCTGGCTGTGTTAGTGGCCATGAGGTGACTCCAGGGTTTGGCCACGCAGCTTTTTCCTCCCATGACACTTCAGTTCCATCTCTCCTGACCGTCTGCCTGCCCCTGAGTGAGCCAGCTCACCTTCCTGGGCCTGGGGCTCATCTGTGAAACGAGGCTGAACAATTTGACTTCCTAACACCCTTGAGGTACTGAGAATTCCCATTTCTGTAATGTTTATCTGATGCCTCAAGCCTTGAGCTCATTATCCATTTGTTCTCCTTGAGCCTCTTTTAGCTTGAACACAGGGCCCTGTGACCTTCACTTCTGCCACATGAGTGCTAAGGGGCAGGCAGTGTCGTGAGTGATGGCTCACTGCTGGTTCTTTGCACACTTTTGCACCTTCTGTCTTCTCTGAGAGAAGCACAACAGCTGCAGGTGTACGAAAACAGTGCTTCTCCACAGATTGCTGGCCGCACTCCCAGAATTTCTAATTCGCAAGGTCTGTATGAAGCCTGATAGTTTTGCATTTCTTACAAGTTTCCCATATTAATTTGGCTGATACTCCCTTGGAAACCACGGATCGAGAGGAAGGCCAGGGGCATTTCATCCTTGGCAAGAGGAGAGGTTGTAACAGGAAATGTTGACATCCAGGTCTGTGGCGTGTGCGTGGGTATAATGGGTGGTTTGTCTGGAGCAAGTGACGAGAAAAGAGTCGGGTTATGGATGGCCATGAAGAAGGGACTAGAAAGGGTGGACTCTTTCTTGGAAGGCCGTTGTGAGAAGATAGTGAAGGGTTTTAGACAGGCGAAGATCATCGTCAGATTTGGAATTAACAGAGACTGTTCTGCCTGCTGGGTGGGGTACATAATGGGTGGGGGCCACTGGACGAAGCAAGGAAGCCAACCAGCAGATGCCGTTGTCTAGATGAGAGCGAGAGAGGTTAATGTCACAGAACCAACCTAGTGGCAATGAAGAAAGATTAAGAGTGACAGAGACTCAAGAGCTATTTGAAGACTTAGTGACCAATTAAATACGGAAAATAGGTTAAAAGTGTTTTGCAATGAATCTCAAAAGATTCAGGTTCTTTCGTACTTCATTATTTCTTTATCTTTCTACCTTTAATATTTCTAGGCATGATGTATATATTCATCTTATGCAATTCTTCATTTTCTTTTCTCATACTATTTCTTAAAGAGAGGGTTAGTAAAGTTGCCGTAAGGAAAACTAGCATTTATTCCCAATCTTGGGGCAACAGATATGTAATAAAGTTGTCAGTGAGGTCTCTTTTCATGGCACAAAGTAGCTGGTCTCAAAGTAACTGGTCCCAAATGCTATATTTGAAGCAAGACTTTGTGATAGGCACAAAATCCTGTGCCAGAGGCGAGGGCATAGTATCTTCAGGTACAGGCTATAGGCTCCGCCTCCTTCCCCGCCCCCCCCACCCACACACATCACAGACAGATACATACATGCACACACATTGATGCTCACACAGTGTAAAAGACTGACCAGGTTGGCTGGCTCCAGGTGGCCCCCCAACCACTCCCTCAGCATCCCGCACCCCATTTCTATCTGGGCACTTGCTTCCCTCTGCACTGTTGTTTTCTCCACGCACTGCATGTGAGGCCCTCCAGGGAAGGAACTTTTCCGAATGGGGAGCACGAGAAGTGAATTGCCCATGCCTTCCAGGCTTAGTCCTGAGGACTTGTCTTGGTGGCTGGAGTTTCAAGCTCAGGCAGGGAGACTGGTAGCCTCAAAGCACTTGATCGATATGCCTGTCTTGCCCAAGCTGGTTGGAATTCTCAGAGGGGCCCAAGAAAAACCTTTCTTTTCCAGGGGATTCTAGAACAGAATAAAAAGCCGCATGACAGATTTTTTAGCCTAAATTGTACTTGAGCATTGGAGTCCGTGGGCTTTGTTCTATATTATTCTTCACTCGGAGAAAAATCTGTAGACAGTAAGTAAGCCAGATACAAGGAGAGCTGCCTTGGCGAGCTGGCCACCCCCTATGCTCCGGCCCCCCGTGGTTCTTCTGGTGAAACCTCTAGTTTAATTGTTTTCCTAAATTATACTCTCTGAATATAAATGACTTTTAAATGAAATATTTTGACCTGGGATTAAGAATTCTGGGGCCGAGACGTACTGTTAATTCTTGAATGTTTTAGGAATATGGCAACAATATCTTTTTCACTTTTGTTGTCATTGTAGTCAGGTTATTAGCTAACTTTTTTGCATATTTTAGTTTCTTCCTGTTTTGCACCATCAGCTTTGACCCAGCACTCATCTGTGTTCTTAAATCTCTATAAGTGCTGGTGTCCTTGTCTCGCTCTGCATGGGGTGTGCTGCGTAATGGACTAAATCGTGCAAAGCTGAGCTTTTGGAAAGAAAGAAGAGAGTTTTTCTTTGTCATATTAACAGGGCACAGGTCTTACTCCTGGAATTTGTATGCATTGAAGACAAGATAAATGTTTTTTTTTTAGATCCCAGAGTTATGGTGAACCCTTGATGTAAGTGGAAAATTTCCTTTCTGTAGCTTTTCTGCTCAGCCCTATTTTTGAGTTTTCACCTGTATGAGCTTTAAATGCAAACCAAAATCATATCACTTCTTAGGCGAGTGGAACTTGGGCATGATAACGTTGCTGGGACCTTCCACTCACGTTTGTTAATATTCTGTCAAATCAAACCGTGCTCAGACCAACCTCGACTTAGCCTGTGACTCAGTGGCAGATGTATGCATGGTTTAATAAGACGGAAGGGCTTTCTTGTCCATCACCAGTGTGTTTATAAACTAGAAATAGAAAATCAAAAGATAAACATCATGCTTTATAAGGTGAAGGGTGTCCTTACTCAGGGTCAAATGACAAGCTATTCACAAGAGAAATTGAGTGAGAGGTTGAACTGAGTCATTTGGAATCCATAAATTCGCTTCATGGCTAACTCTGCACACAGAGGAACAATAAAAACCTTGAACTGTGAAATTGCATGTTATGTAATATTTCTGAATACATTTCGCTATTTATTCATTTCCACATGAAAAGACGAGGTGACTGGTTTCTTCTTAAGTGTTTACGTGTGTCTATTCCCACTCTAGCCAATGGGCTTTGTGGTGGTCATGCATTTGGTTATTCAGTTATGTGTCTGAAATACCGTCAATATAAAATACGTAAGTTAGGGACATTTGTGGGTCTGGGGTGTTCTGTCTCCTTCTCCCCTTTCGCACAGCATCTCAATGGGAAGGCAAATCAAGGTGCTTGGCTTCATTCTAAAGAAGCTGGAGGGTCCCAGGGGTTCCTGCCACTGTGCTCTTCCTCTTATTGTCCCATTTCGACTCAGAGGCGGGCACAGGGCCACAGCTGGCCCACTAGACCCTTTGTCCATGGACTTAAAGTCCTGAGTGATGCATGAGTTAGGATGTTTTGGGGCTGAAAGCAAGAAATGAGCCAGAGCACAGCGGTTTAAGCAGTGAATATATGGTCTCACACAATGAGAGATCTAGAGGGAGATGGGGAGGTGGGGGAAGGGCTCATTTGCTTCCTGGGATCATAGAGGACACTTTTCATTTCCCTTCAGCTGGCCTTGGAGGGTTGGCTCTTCGTTCCCTAGTTTGTCATCTCATGGCCCATATGGTACGCTATACTGTATATTCGCACAGGCACACAGGAAACACGTAAAAACCAGAAAGTGAGGGTGAGCCAGGAAGGCAGAAAACTCTTTCAGAGAACAAGTACTTCAGAGCACCCACGAGACTCCTGATTATGTCCTATTTTCCTCCACCAGTTTAAGAGAAATGGGGATGGTGGCTATCTGGTATTCTTGGCCACTATCCTGGGAAGCAGATTCAATCAGCAAAGAAGAGAGAGAGGAACGGGCAAAATATGTATATGATCTTCCACAATGAGAGGAATAAAGAGCAGTAAACATTGCTGGAGTTTGTTCATTCATTCCATTGGGCACGTCATCATGAGCCCTGTAGCAGACATTGCCATGGAAACCTTATAGAGCTGCCTGGCTCCTGTCGGTTCCAGGTTTGTGAGCTCGCAAATTCCCAGGTTTAAAATATACTTCCCTTTTTGCTTATGCTAGCCAGTTTGCACTTAATAATCGAAGGAACTCTTGCTGACTCAAAGAACACCAAGTTTGGAGTCAGAGTATCTGGGTTCTGACATTAGCTCTGTCATGCAGGGTTTGTGTGACTTGGAATTAGTCACGCTGCCTCGCTGAACCCTCGCTTTTCATCTGGGGAATCAGATTGTTTAACAGCTTGCATGCTGTTGTCACCAACAGTTCCGATTTTGTGAGATCTATTATTATATTCAATTATGGGCCTTCTGTCTCTTGAATATCCATGAAATCATTGAATAAATTTGCTTACTTCTGCTACATGAAAAAAACAAACAGCTTATTAGTATCATGATGAATAAATTAGAATAAAAATTAGATTTAAAAAATCTGAAAGGCTTCTGAAGGCCAGATTGTATACCTAAAATATTAGTATTTTAGTACCCTGGGAATGGATTTGGTAACTCTATGGTGCAGCATGGAGTTAGAAATTGAAATCCCATGAAGTGTTTTTTCTTTCTGTTTTAGCTACTCCTTTGCAGCAACTCTGCAAACTCCAGGCACTGCACCGGTTCCTCAGGATGCAGTGAACTGTGATATATATGTTTGGATTAAGTTTGTCAATAAGTAACAGAGACTCAGGGAATCAGGAGGGACTGTATGTCTTTTTCATGGGAAGCTCAGAGGTAAGCAACCCCATTGGCATAGGGAGGCCTTGGCTCTGCTTTGCTGTGTATATGGGTCTCCATTCCCAAGGCCACCTCACGGTTAGGAGGGTACTCCAGAATAGCTTCAACAGTCAGTGTGATCCTAGTTAACAACAAGAAGAAAGAGATAAATAAGAAAAAAAGATAAGATGCATGCTGGCTGTGCTTTAGGGAAGGTTTCTGGAAGCTGCCTCGTGAAATGCTGCTCACTGACCACAACATAGTCACACTACTACGTCATACTGCAAGGGAGACTGGGAGGTAGAGCCTTGAATTTTTTGCTATGTGCCTTCTGAAAACTTAGGGGTACTATGACTGTGGAAGGAGAAGATGAATATTGATGAGCAACTACCAGACTTTGCTATACAGTGACTCAGTTTCTCAGTGGCCTGTGAATGTTTAATTGAAATACAATATAGAAAAACAAGAGTAGACCTTATTTTTAGAATTTTAGAGTGGTAAGGAAGTGGTAAAGAAAAATCTGGAAGGGTTTCTAGGACAGGGTAATATATAAAGTAGACTTGAGATGTAAGTGAAATTTAAGTTAGAAACATCATAGGGTTGCGGAATGCTATTAAAAGTTTAGTGCTAAGGAAACACAGGAGTGTTGGATGATGGGAAGTGATGGTCAGCAGCAGGCAGAGATTCTGTCGTGGGAATCTCGTCAGACCATCATACGAATCCTGTAAAAAGATCCTAAGACTTCATTTATAAAAACCGGTGGTCCACCAAACTAATTGTGTTTCTGTATATTAGTAAAGAACACTTCAACAGTGAAAATAATGCAACTTCATTCACACATGTGTCAACCCCCCCCCAAACACCTAGGAGTAGATGTAACAGAAAAAGTACAAAATATGTGTAGTAAAAACTAGAAAATGTGGGCAAGAAAAATTAAAGATCTATGTAAATGGAAAGAAATTCTGTTCAGGGAGTAGAAGGCTCAGTATAGTCAAGATAGTAACTTTCCAGTTGGTCTCTGGATTCAACAAAATCTCTATCTAAGTTCCCACAAGCTTTTTTCAGAAGTTCATGAGATAATTCAACAATGTATATGGAAATTCAAAGGACCCAAAATATTTAAAACAATTTTGAAAGAAGATTAGAGGACTTATATGACTCAATTTAAAACTTATTATAAGCCTATATTAATTAGATAATTCAGTGTTCATTTAAGAATACACATATAGGTCAGTGGAACATAGTTAAGGGATCCGAAAATAAATCTTATAGTTACAGTCAACAGATTTTTCAACAAAGATGCCAAGGCAGTTAAAGGGGGATAGGGTTTTTTTTTAAACAAATAGTGCTGAGACAATTAGATAACCATCATACGTAAAGTGGAGGGTCTAGATCTTTGCCTTCTGTTGCATAAAAGTGGACATCACATGGGTCATAGAACTAAATATAAGAGCTGTAATTATAAAACTTCCAAAGAAAACAGTAATAAGTCTTTGGGACCTTGGGTTTGGCAGTGAGTCCTTAGCTAATGACATCCAAAGCACAATCCCTGAAAGGGAAATTGATCCATTGGATTTTGTAAAAATCAAAACCTTTTCTTCTTCAAAGGACACCATTCAGAAGCTGAAAAGGCAAGTGACAGTCTGAGAGAAATGATTTGCAGATCCTTTGTCCAATAAAGACATGTATTCACAATACACAGAGAAGTCCTGCAAGTCAGTAATAAGGCACTTCATTGAAAAAGTGGGAAAAGAGCGGAAGAGAAATTTCGCAAAAGACCACGTGTGACATGAAGAGCCATTCAAGACGTGGAAAGATGCTCCGCATCATCTGGTGTCAGGGAGTGGTAAACGAAAGCCCCAGTGGGGCGCCACTTCTCACCCGCTAGGGTGGCCATTACCAAAAAGGCAAGACAACTAGTGTTGTGAGGAGGTGGGGAAAATGAAAACCTCGTGCTGCATTCCTAGGGGGGATGGCAAATAATGCAACCACTTTGGGAAAGTTTGGCATTTTCTTGAAACCTTAAATATGCACTGCAGTGCGACTAAACAGTTTTACACTTATTCACCCAAGTGAATGGAAAATATATGTCCACACAAAAATATGTACCCACATGCTCACAGCAGAATAATTCAGAGTAGCCAAAGGTCCAGACAGTCCCAATAGTTATCAAATGGGGGATGACTAACCAGAATGGGGTATATGCATACAGTTGGAAATTTACAGCAATAAAATGGACGAAACTACCAGCACAAGTTACAACATGTAGGAACCTCAGAAGCATAATTAAATAAAAGAAGCCAGACCGAATAGATTATATTAATGTGCAATGTCGAGAACAGGCAAAATCTATAGAGATAGTGGGTTGGCCAAAAAGTTTGTTTAGTTTTTTCCATAAGATGGCTGTAGTAGTGCTTAGTTGTCTTTAATTTTGCTTGAAACAATTTTGTTAGATTGTATTGCGACAGCTGTCATATCAATGTGCATTTAAAAAAACTCACGAAAATTGGTGAATTTTTGTGCAGCCGTTTTAATAACGCAGATGGAAGTAGATATGCTACAGTTTCAGCATATTATGCTTCATTATTTCAAGAAAAGTAAAAATGCAACTAAAATGTAAAAACAAGTTTTGTGCCGTGTATGGAGAAGGAGCTGTAATTAATTGAACGTGTCAAATGTGGTTTCTGAAGTTTCTGGGTACTATTGACATTTTGGCCAAATATTCTTTGCCATGGGGCTGTCTTATGTGTTGGGAGGTGTCTAGCAGCACCCCTGGCCTCTACCCTCTAGAAGCCAGTAGTGGGAGACAGCCAATGTACTTGAACTATCCGAATCAATAAAGTAAAAATGAAAAATGTGTCTTTTATTTTACAGAAAAAAAACTATACAGATGTTTTTGGCCAACCCAGTAGAAAGCAGAAAGGTTTCCTGGGGCTGGGGGTGGGGAGCAGGCTTCACCGAACTTGGACGTGAAGAACTTTTGAGAGGTTATAGAAATGTTCTAAAGCTGAATAGTGGTCAGGGTTGTCCAACTTTGTAAATTTACTAAAGATCATTGACTTGAACACTTGCAATAGGTGAATTTTGTGGTATGTAAAATCGTACCTCAATACCACCCTCACAAAAAAACACAACAAAACACGCTGTACACACAAGGTATAGCGGTCTGCAGTCTGAATTAGAGACACGAATCCGCAACCCCGGGAAGACTTATGAATGAATCTACATGTCTAGGCTTACCTCCCCCTTCACCATGGGGGTTCTGATTCTCTATTTGGAGTGGGGTTGTTGGCATTTGTCTTATAAAAATGCTCCCAGGTGACTCCGATGTGTGTCTTAGGTGCTAATATAGGACTTTTAGTTGGGTGAGGGCCGGGGTTACGTTGATGTTTTAGGTACAGAACTATGGCAATTTAGTGAATGGCGGGTTTGAGGATGATTTAATGGCAAGGCAGAGACGTGTTAGAAGCTTCGCTTGTTTGGGGAAAAAAGAATGACAGGGTCTCAAATTGGGAGGAGCCGATGTGCCTGTTTTCTTATATAGAAGATGGGGGTAATCGAACATCTTATTAGACCTTCACAGAGTTGTTGGAAGTAATGTCGTGAGGATTAAACGAGGTTATGTAATGGGCTTTGAACCGCTCTTGGCACGGAGCCCTGTGTGAGGATTTGCAATTATTATTTTGATTATTTATTTTTAGCGGCAGCTTGGGAAATGCCAAGGATCAGAGATGTAGATTTGGATGATGAGGTGAAAGTGGTAACTACGACTTTGTAAGAGCGAAGGAATATTCAGTAGGACAAGGGATCAAGATGACACAGGAGAGAAGTGGGCGGGCAGAAGGGGCTGGGAACGCCTTAGCCATGGTGACCATAAACACGCTAGTTTGGGTGTAGTGGTAGGTGCACTCAGAAGTGGGGAGGGGAGGGCGTTTCTGATGACCGAAACAGGCCCTTTAACTATCCCCACATTGGGTCTGGTTACCTCTCTGCGCTCTTGGAAGGAGATAGGAAGTTTGGGGTCCCAGAGGATCGTAGTCGTGAACATTGAGCAATAAATAAATTCTAACTTCCTTATATTTTCAAATTTTACCTCTAATATTTAATACTTCTTATTTTTAGTACTCTCTCCCGTTTTCCTTAGTGACTAGTCTAGAAGTCACTACTCCTTAAATTTTCTACATTTTTCTTTTTTTCCTTGAAGGGTCAAAACTTTCTCCAGTTGTCTTTGATGGAACTCAATCTGCAATAGCTTGTATTTTATTAATTGTTCTAATAATTTATTATTCTAATAATTTATTAGTTTTTCTGGCCCTTGAGGCCAGACAGGGGAGACTCTGCCAGTGTGTTTGCATTTTACAAAGCAGAAAAGCGTCTGTGTATTTATCCCATTTGACGACGTAAAGCTGTTGTGTTTTTGATGAACATTAATATACTCCCTTTGGTTCGAATGAAGTTCATTGACTATCACAATACCTTTATTGATATGCAATGGCTTTCTCGGAGTGACTTTCTAGAACTCCAGTGATAGAATCACATTTTGCTTCATACTGACTCTGGGAGATGCCTGGGGACAAAAGCAAAGCCGCCTGTCCAGGTGACTGTAGTTGACCAAGGAGGAGACACCTTAGGGACATTGTAAAATGGAATCTAATTTCATAAGTAATAAAGGGATTGAAGAAAGGAGAAATAACTGCTCCCATAATATAAAGAAGTGAAAATTAGCAAGAATAGATAACATTTATTATCACAAGCCATTTGATACGGTATGGTTGGAAAACAGTGAATCCTAATTATATGTGGCTTTGATGGAGAGATTTCCATGTAAACCCAAGGACAGCTAATTTCAAGGAACAGAATAAAGCAGATGCTATTTGACCCGACAGCTTGACTAAACATAACTTAGCTTGACTTAATGATTCAGAACGTGCGCAGGCCTGGAATGGACTGAGGTCGCCAGTGCTTGCTCAGAGTATAGGGCGAGGGTCAAAGGTGGGCCCATAGTTTGTGGTGGCTCTGTAACATGCCCAGAAATGTTTCTAGAAAAATGAGTTTCTGTGCCCCCGAATTAGGTGTGTTTGCTGGCTACTTGGACTCACATCAGGTAGGAATTTTGAATATGGGTAAGGCAAGGATTGCGGGTAGAAATTCAGCCTAACATTAGAGAGAGAGTAAGGTACAGAGAGAAGAACCCTGAACATGGATGGCTGGAAGTTACTGGTTTCATCAGCTGACGGAGACTGATCATCGAGTAGCCAACATGCCGAGTCCTGAGTGGCGGCCCTTCCCACTGAACGGTAGACGTTATCTGTTTCCGGTTACAGACCCACAATATATTCCAGAACAATTAATGCCTAGGGTGTCAAGATAAGAGGCCAAACCCATTGCTGTTCTGTTTGTTTGTTATCTGTATCTTCATGCATAAGTTTTACGACTATTCCCAGGATTTGAAGACTTGCACTGGCAAAATTATTTTTAAGTGATTGGGATAATTTTCCAGAAATTTCCCCCACACTCGCCCTGTTACGGCAATGTCAGGGTTCAGAGGTCAGTCAGGTTCCATTCTGATGGTAAGCTGCTAACGGGGACATTCCCCCGGTGGAGGAGGAAAGAAGGAAGTGGCCTGCTACACTGTTAGGAAAAAAAGCTCTTTAAATATTTTATTAAACCATCTTTAGCAGAATCCCATTTCTGTCTCTTCAAATATTTAGAGCAGCTCAATTAGCTTTGGAAGGCGGTTTCTGAGAGCTTTCAAGCTAGCTCATGGCCACGGACAGATGGCATCAGATGGCTGTCGTGCAGAACTCAGTGCCTCTAAATGAGGGTTGGGGAGACATGGAAGCTGCCTGTGTGAGGGCTGTTGTTGGCTGGAACAGAGCTTGTGGCTGCCAGGAATTCAAAGGTCAGAGAAGAGGTTGAGAGATGTCACGACTGTGGGAAGCTTCCCGTGTCTGCTTAAGTTAATTTTCTCCCAAACGCTTTGGCTGCAGGATGTGAGCACACAACCTCAGAGAGCAGGGCCTGGATGGGGACAATGCAGGCCATCTGCCCTGGCTTCATCAGCAAGTTGAAATGTGAGTAGCAAAGGGAAATGGCGTTTGAATGCTTCGTAATTACCAAGCACGGCATTTTTCCAAACACCGTCTTTTTAAAAATCCTTACTAAGTAGGTTTTCTTTTTATCTTTTTAAACTTTTTATTCCTTTCATCTTTTATCTTTTTAAACTTTTTATTCAGATCCAATTTTAGACTTAAAGAAAATTGCAAAAATAGGACAGAAAATCCCCATTTACTGCTCACACAGATTCCCTTGATACCAGTATCTTGTATATACTCATAGCTTAATGGTTAAGACCAGAAAATTAACATGAGTACAATTCTGTTTGGTCTCTCTCAAGTCACGGTGCTTTTTTTCTTTCTCTGTATATTGTTTTCTATTTTAAATATAAGGATATTGAGGCATTAAGTAAATTTACCTAAGGATATAACCCACCCAGGTCTGATTCAGCCACCTGTCATCATTTCAGTCCATCACGCTTGGTCCGCTCTTTTGGGACCAGCTCTGTCTGGACTCTGGGAATCTTCAGGAAATCTGAACTCTGTTCCCAGATCTGCCTGTAACTACATATCTTGATTCAAGTCATTTTTTTTCCCTCTGGGTCTCCGTGTCCTCAAAAGAACTTTAGATGATCATTGGATTGCTATGACTGTATAATTCTATTTATGATTCTATGATCTAATTGGCTTAATCTCCCTGCACCTTGGGAGTCTCATCTGTTCAATGGGCTCAATGCCAATAATAACCCTTATAGAAAGAAGACAGAACATTTGTTCCTGCAGTTTATTTCTGGGCGGCAAACCCCTCTATGACTTGTGGCTTTTATTTCTATTTACTCTGTTATTATGCTTACGGTTTCTGTGAGTCAGGGCACAGTGGGCTGTTTTTTATCTGCTTCCTGATATTTCAGGTGAAAAGCCTAGCTACCTGGGAATCACTCCAAAATGGCTCCTTTATTCTCATTGCTTGGCATCTTGGCAGGGATGGATGGGAGGCTGGGCTCACCGGGCAATGCTGACTGGCGAGCATCGACGTGAAAGCTTTCTAGTGTAACGTTTGAAGGTGGTCTGGTCACTCCCACGATGGGTGGGCCTCTTCAGAGCAAGGATCCCAAGAGAATCAGGCAGGAGTTACTCAGTGTCGCCTCCACCAGATTCTATTGGCTGCTCACAAGTCATAAGGAAGCCCGGGTTCAAGGGGTGGCTAATTAGACTTCATCTCCTGATGGGGGAATAGCAAGGTCCCACCACAGAAGAGCATGTGGGCTGGGAGATGCTGTGGGGGACATCTTCTGAAAATACAGTCTGCTATGACATCGAATGAAATAACAATACCCAAGAGTTCTAAGCTAAGTGGAAGATTTCGTTGGGGTACCTGGTTAATCAAATCACCATTACTTGTTAAAGAGCTAAGAATGGCCTGTAGTCTGTGGTGTGGGTCTTTTAGTGACCCTGAAACCTGGCCTTTTCCATAATGAAATAAAACTTTGTCCCGGGCTCTCAGGCTCCGCAGCCACGTCCTGCTGCCTAACAGACTTAACCTTGTCCCTCTACTGATAGTCTTTGCCCCGGACTTCCAATGTTCAGCACCCTCAGCGCATCCCCCACTGGCTGGGCAGCCCGAGCAATCTGCTCCACCTCTGCAACACCCCTCTGGTGCGAGAGGAGTTCAAGGTCAATGGTCCCTGCCAGGCCATACAGCTGTCATTGCCTGTCACTGCAAATATGCTCACAGCGGCATCTCCTCCTGTGGGTTTTGCTGTGGTAGACCCCTCTGGAGATGACTTTTCCTGGCTGATGCAAGAGAATTTTGACACCCTTGGAATTCCTCCCCAGCGCTGAGCCTTGTGCTGTCAGTTCACAGTCATTGCCGCCCTCAGAGTGCAGTCTGCCTTCTCCAAGCAATAGCCACACAGGTCCTCCTGCATTGGAAGGTCCTCACAAGTGACAAAAGCACGTGACAACTTTTTGTAGTCATCTGGGCAAATAAAACCCATTTTAATTACAGTGTGCTTTCAAAAACTTTCCAAACCTCAGAATTAAAAAAAAAAATCCAACACTACCTGCAGAATGAATTGTTAATGTAAGGAATTTTGAAAAATAATTATTTGTTCTCTTTATTCAGGGTGGTAATGATGGCTTTTTCCGGTCAATTCCTGCTTATTCTTCAGTGTTAACTCAAACGTTACCTTCTCACGAAAGTAACTAGGTCAAATTTTTCTGTTATATAAGTTTTGGGTACCCTTTTCTTATCTTTCATAACATTTGCCACAGTTGTAATTGAATAACTTGTGGCTGATTATCTTTTACTTTCGTATCAGCTCCATGGTGGTCTAATCCCCAGCATGCTGGCTGGCCACTAAGAGGCGTTCAGGAAAGGTGCACTGTGGGACTAAAGAAGGGGAAGCATCCTCACACTTTTGGATTGAGGCAGCGGGTCACGTGATCAGCCGAACCCCTGGACTCCGAGTGACCTGCCTTCTCCCAAGCCTGGGGCTCCCAGACAAGGATGCCAGCCTCCTCCAGTGCCCCACCCCCCTGCAAGGGTGTCTGCGCACTGGGGTGTAGCAAGCTTACTGTTTCACACATTTTGGAGGAGCATTTAAAATCCCTGCAAAACATTTTATTTGTGTTTCTCACCTAGCGTAGGAAATGGATGTTTTTGTTCTTCCTCTTTCTGAGGGACCCTCTTTATTTGGCCTATGCCGCTCTTGTTTTTTATAGTATAACACGTTTATTTTTAAAAATTTTAATTAAACTTATTGGGGCGACATTGGTTACTAAAATTATCCAGATTTGAGGTGTACAGTTCCATAATACACCATGTGTATATTGCATTGTGCGTTCAGCACCCAAAGTCAAATCTCCTTCTGTCCCATATGTATTTCACACCCTTTATCCCTTGACTACCTCCCTTCCCCCCAACCCTTCCGTCTGGTCACCGCCGTACTGTTGTCTGTGTCTATGAGTTTGTGTTTGTTCGTTTGTCTTGTTTATTTGTTGCTTTCAGCTTTATATCCCACACGGGAGTGAAATCATATGGTTGTTAGCTTTCTCTGTCTGACTTACTTTTCTTAGCGTGATAGTCTCCAGATCCATGCATGTTATTCCAGATGGCAGTATTTCATCTTTTCTGATGGCTGAGTGGTATTCCATTGTATATGTGTACCACCTCTTTATCCAGTCACCTACCAAAGACCATTCTCTTCTTTGACAAAAGAGTCTGTTAGAACATTTTAAGGGACTTGGTTCGCTCTCCCTTCCAGCACTCTTGGTTTGGCATCTAGCCCCTGGATGACCCTTGTGGACCAAACAGGGCCCACTGGGTCGGTTGAAAACTTGCTGTTATCTCCCAGCCCCAGTTTCAAATGCTGTTGCAAATGTCAGCACCTCCGAGGAGGCTTCAAATATTTAGCCCCATGCATCCACTCTTCCCTACTCTTCCCCTCGTTAAATGGCATTCTTTTCTCAGTGACAGAAAACAGGGCCGACTTCACATGGAAACTGCGATGGGGAAGTTGGCACACAGCTCTTGTTTACATCTTGCTCAGGCTGGACTGTTATCACTGTTGATATCTGTACCTAACAAGTCAGAAATAACTGAGCTGAAGAAAGAATCCGTACGTTCACCCTCTCCGTCAACATGAACTTTAAGATGCTAAATAAGTTGTATGCTCAAAGAGGAGCTTGGTAGAAATGTCACAGTCACTTGAAGGTCTATAATATCTCTCTAAAAGGCACATCAAACATTTACATCCAAAGCCTGCTCCTTCCTTCCTTCCTTCCTTCCTTCCTTCCTTCCTTTGTTCACTCAGCCGGGATTTGTGGAGCAGATACAGTGTGTCGGGTGCTGGGGATACAGCATTGAACGTGAGAGGAAGCCTCCTGCCTTCAGGTAACCTCTGCCATTGATGGGAGAGGAAGGCGGGCGTGGAATGTGAAGGTCCGTCAAAGCAGATCTTCAGTGTCAAGCTCTTTTTCACCAGGGGCCACATCAGCCTTGTGGTTGCCTTCAAAAGACTGAATGTAATTTTAGGACTGGATACATGTAACTACTCCTTAACTAGGGGCAATGAACTTGGCAAGAAATAAGGTGCCGGGTTGAAAAACAAGGCAGAGGGCTGGATTTGGCCCGCAGGCCTTGCGTTTGCCATCTGTGTGTGAAAGTTTTATGATGTCAGCAATGAGGTCAGATGTGTTATACCCAAAGACAGTTGGTATATTTTCTACCTATGTCATTTTGGAGAATTGCATGCATTATTTAGGTAATTTAAGCCCAATTCTTTTATTTTTCCTTAAATTATAGAAACCTGTCTAAAATGGATTTTTCCCAAATTGCACATTTTCCTCTCTTCTCCACTGGGCTCTGAGTTCAGGGCCATAAGCATCTTTTTTTCCCCCTCTTTGGTCTAGGTTATTTTCTTTCTTTTTAAAAAAATACTTTAATTATTTTTAGAGAGCAGGGAGGGAGGGAGAGAGGGAGAGAAATAATCGATGTGTGAGAGAAACATTGATTGTTTGCACACCCCCCCAACTAGGGTCCTGGCCCACAACGTGGGCATGTGTCCTGACCAGGAATCTGACCAGTGACCTTTCGGTTTGCAGGTCCAGGCTGGCACTTGATCCACGGAGCCACATCAGCCAGGGTTGTCTAGATCACTTTTAAAACATAAATTTTTATTAAAAACATATTCTGTTTCAGTCACTCTGCTCTACATAGCGGGGGGACCCCAAATTATAGTGGGCCTGTCTGGGGAAGCTTGTCATGGAGAAAACTGGGTGGCTTAAACCAGAAGTTCATGGTCAAGGTCTCAGCATGTTCAGTTTCAGTGATAATTGCTTGGCTTGGAGACAGCTATCTTTTCAATGTGTCTTGAATGGTCTTTCCTTGGTGTGTGCTCACAAGTGGGAAGGGGAGAAGAGAAAAGGGGGGGAAGGGAGACAGTGCTTTCTGGTGTCTGTTCTTTTAAGGACACCAATCCTGTTGGATCAGGGTTCCAATTATATGACCTCATTTAACCTTACATCCTCACACGCTCTATGTCCAATCAGAGCCACACTAGGGGTCAGGTCTTCAACATATGAGTTTAGGGGAACCCAAACATTCAGTCCGAACACCAACTCAACTGAAGGGCCATCAAAAGGTTCAGATCNGTGTGTGCTCACAAGTGGGAAGGGGAGAAGAGAAAAGGGGGGGGGAGGGAGACAGTGCTTTCTGGTGTCTGTTCTTTTAAGGACACCAATCCTGTTGGATCAGGGTTCCAATTATATGACCTCATTTAACCTTACATCCTCACAGGCTCTGTGTCCAGTCAGAGCCACACTAGGGGTCAGGTCTTCAACATATGAGTTTAGGGGAACCCAAACATTCAGTCCGAACACCAACTCAACTGAAGGGCCATCAAAAGGTTCAGATCACTGAAAGTTTAGACATCTGTCGGAGTTATGGGATTCTGCCCTTGTCTCTTTCTCAGCATGGATTTCCCTCCTCAGGCAGAGTCTCACCCAGAGGTTGCAGGATGGCCACCACCTGCTGGGAGTTCGAATCCCACCGGCTGTCTCAGTGAGAGAAGGCTTCACCATACCCGTTGTTTCGTTCAGATTTCCAGGCTTGTGTCTCTTTCAATTTATTCGGGCCACATGGTCATTCCCAAATCAACTACACTGTTGAAGCTGTCTCCTGAATGGTGCACTTGAGACAGGACATGCTGTTAGTAATGTACGCTTGTAGCAAGGCTTCTTTCTAAGTTGATGCCAAATAATTCCAATAGTGAGCTTCTTAATCTGTTATTTGAAGTGTGGATTGAGTTTGGAGCTAACTCAGACTAAAGTGAATATTGCTATCTCTTCTTCATGGAAAAAGTTTTACTCTAAGTGTTGTTTCTTATTCATTATTAACAAAAAGGAGAAAAAAAAGTAATGTCCTATACTTTTGAAATAGATTTGGCTCCAGTAAATATTTAGACATATTACTTGCATATTTGGGAGCAGAAATGAGAGACTGTAGTCAGTATATTTTTGGCTTAAAAAATCTTATTTTCTTACCTCTCATCAAGGGAATTTTTAGTTTCTGTTTTATTACTAATAACTTGAACCCCTTTAATGCAGAATTAACTCCTCTACTAGACTTTAAGTGTTTATGTTCTTACCTTGTTTACTTACAAAATATATCCTATGGATTTCTAATGTCCTCTTTTAGGCTATATGCAATAAAAAATGTGGGCAAAATAAGGCTAAACCTTTTGTGTTAAAATTATTGTGGCCCTGGCTGGTGTAGTTCAGTGGATTGAGCACAGGCCTGCGAACCACATGACTGTGGTTCAAGTCCCAATCAGGACACATGCCTGGGTTGCAGTCCCGTTCCCAGCAGGGGACTCACGGGAGGCAACCATACATTGATATTTCTCTCCCTCTTTCCTTCCCTTCCTCTCTAAAGATAAATAAATAAATTAAAAAAATTATTGTGTAAAGTGACAAGTTAGTTGCTGTTTATCATTTTTATTATACTAAAATGAAATAAACATTTATACTTTCAGAAATGAACAAAAAGCAATAGAACACACTGTAAAACTTTAAAATAAAACATTCACAGTGTCACTATACATTCAAAAACTATCAGAACATTGTTGATATATAAATAACTATATTCTTTTAAAAATTTTTTGAAAAATTATATAAAGTCAACTGAATGTGTATGCTTAAATTAGGGACGATGCCTTGTCATTTATGAAATGGATAAGTATTCTTTAGACAAGAGCGAAAGGGTTGGGAGGCCTTTAAATGGCATTACCTTTTGAGAGGTTCTTACATTATATATCAAGTGGTCTAATATTAATCCAAAGGAAAGAACAGTAAGTTAAGAATGCATACACTGTTCATTACGGCAGGAGCTAAAAGACTAGTAAAAAGGAGTACCACAAAGTGATGCTGAGTGTGATGGTGAGAAGGGAGATGGAAGTTGGCGACTTCTCATACACACTTCAATGGTCCTGCTTCCGTTTGTGACTAACTTGCACTCCCCGTCATACGTGTTCATTGTTGCCTGGGTCTCAACAGCCCGGTTCACGTAGCTTTGCTCTCCTTCAGGATTCATTCTGATTTGTATGCACCGAACACAGAGTAATGAATGCAGCAGAAGGCATTTCAATACCTCGCTGCTGCAAGTGAGATTTTCGGTCAGTAATGACATTGGAGCATCTGATGTCCAAGGACAAGCTTGTAAACAAGACATTATCTATCAATGAGACCTCTTCCTCCAAAGCGCTTTAGTAGATAAACAACGAAGTACCCGGAGTGTGTTCCAAATGGGCAGCCTTGGTGCAGCGCCCACAGTGTTTGCCTGAAGTTTATGCTCAGCTGTGTTCCCCCAGCAGGCCGACAGTAAGTGAGGATGAGCAGGAAGAAGAACCCCAGTAACACTCAGATGAATATGAAGTTCAGGGGCCATTTTCTCAGTTGCCGATTTCAGGGGCTTTGAGAAAAGGCAAAAGACCAAATAAATGGGGCTGTGACCCACGGATCAGTAGGAGTTTGTGGTGAAAGAGACATTTGTGGCTCAGACCACAAAGCCAGTTCTGCCACATCTGCTGATGTTCCACAGCAAGTCATTCATTCAGAGGAATGCAGAGAACATGCCGCTGATGGGCAGAGGGGGCCTTGGCAAGGTGCAGAAACTATGAGGGCTCTCAATTGCTTTTAGTGGGTCTGAGTGGTACTCAAGGCTTCTAAGGTCCTGACTCAGTGCAGCAGTCAGCTCCCACAGAGCCCCTCCTCCCGTGTGGACCACCGGGAGCTCGCTTCTCTAAGCCCACCTTTTCCTCAAACTCCCCCATCCTTGGTATCTTCAAGTTCAGCTTATATCCTTACTGGCAGGACTGGCTGCATGATTTTTGAAATCTAGTACAAAAAAATGCAAGGCCCTTTGTTGAAATGCTCATTAGAATTTCAAGACAGAGTCAGCAGAGTATTGAACCAAGCCCAGGGCCCTTCCAGGCGTGGGGTCCCCTGTGACTGCCCAGGTCACATGTCCATGAAGCCATCTCTGCTCCCTGGGCTTTGTGTATGAACACGTAGCAGGGATACAGATTTTCCCCAATGGAAAAGATGCAAATACTGCATATGTGATGTTGGGATATTTATAAACCATAATTGCATATACCTACCTGTTTATAGCACAAATTTGATATCTGACATGGTGTTAGGGATATGGTGATAATGGTTAACCATAGTTTGCATGGACTGAGTTCACTTAATTACTAGTAACAATATTGATTTTCTAATAGACTTGATTTTTAAGAACAGTTTTAGGCATATAGCACAATTGCATAGAAGATACAAAGGTTCCCATATACCCCTCACCTCCCCACACAAAACCTTACCCATGATCAACGCCACCCCAGCTCCCCAGAGTGGGACATTTATTATAGCTGATGAGCCCACATGGGACGTTGTGATGTGACGTTGACACATCATCCTCATTACGTTAGGCTTCCCTCTTGGTGGTGTATATTTTATGGGTTTAGACAAGTTTAGGACATGTATCCACCATTACACCATTTTAGACAGGGCAGTTTCAGTGACCCCCCAAATCCTCTGGGTTCCACACAGTGGTCCCTCCCTTCAGAATCCCTGGCAGCCATTGCTGTTTGCCATCTGTGTGGCCGTGTAGTCTTTTCCAGAGTGTCACTTGGCTGTAGTCACACAGCGTGTACCTTTTCAGGTTGGCTTTTTTCACCTACTAATATGCATGGAAGCATCTTACATGTCTTCTCATGACTGGATAGCTTATTTCTTTTTTGGTACTGAATTGTATATCATTGTCTGGATGTACCACAGTTTTATCTATACGGTCACCCGTAGAAGGATGTCTTGGTTGCTTCCAAGCTTTGGCAAATTAAAATTATATAAATCAGTGTTCAGGTTATGGTATGGATGTAAGTTTGAAATTCCTCTGGGTAAATACCAAGGAATTTGATTGCTGGGTTGTAGGGTAAGAGTATGTTTAATTTTTTAAGAGACAACCAAGCTGTCTTCCGAAGCATCGGTGACACTTTGCATTCTAGCCAGCAGTGAATGAGATTTGCTGTTAACTGCCTCCCTCCCCTCCCCCCCCCACACCAGCGGATGTGGTGTGGTCTCTTTCCTTGATTTCAGTCATTGTGATAGGTGTGTAGTGGTATCTCTTTGCTGTTTTAATTTGCATTTCCCTGATGATATATATTGGGGAACATTTTCTCATATGCTTATTTGCCACCTGCAAATATTCTTTGGTGATGTGTGTGTTCAGGTCCTGGGCCCTTTATTTTTTTAAACTGAGCTATTGTCGTTGAGTTTTAAGGAACGTTTCTTGACTTTGGATAATAGTCCTTTATCAGATGTTTCTTTTGCAATGATTTTCTCCTTGTCTATGGCTTCTCTTGCCATTATCTTGAAGTAATTTGGTGCAGAGTGGAAAATTTTAAATAATTTTAACAAAGTTCAGCTTATCAATTTTCTTGTTCATGGATTTGCTTTTGGTGTTTTACCTAAAAAGTCACGGCCAGACTGAAGGTCATCTAGATTTTCTCCTTTGTTATACCCTAGGGTTTTATACCGGTAATGGAGCTTTGATCCTTGTACAGCGTGTTACCACGCACAGAATGCTTTTCACCAAGCCTCATTATATTAGAATCCTGTGACAAATATAATTCTTTTCCAGATTAAGAAAGTGAGGCACTGAGACAGAACAATGATTCAAAGCTGCATTTTTAAACCTTTGGTCCAGTTTTCTTCCTTTGAGACTACGGCACCCTGTTGCATGACCTCCCAGAACTAAAAGCTTGATGGACCATAAAGACACTTCCAGTTAGAAAGTTTAACGTTCATTTAGAAAGGGCACTTCCTTGTGGAAGTTTGATTTGACTGTTGTGTATAAACAGAACTGGTACAGCAGCTAGGAATGTAGCCTCCATTCAGCAAACCTTTCTGGGAACCAGCCATGCACTAGACTAGCCTTGAAGGGTTTTTTTGTGACTTCTCTTATCAATTCCAGAGGAGACTTAACCCGTGAATGGCTTTGGTCATCATCACTTTGTGTTTCTTGCTATTGAGTGAGAATGAGGAGTCCTTAGTTATGAGGTTCAGGGGTTTCTAAACCTGAAAAGAAGTTGCTATTTTAAGAATGAGATGGCATGGTTTTCAAATAATATTGAAACTGTTTTCTGTTTGATCCTACACTGTGCCTTTTCATGGTGGGGGTTTGGTGATTAGGGCACAATAGCCTGATGGATTAATACGCAGGGTTGGGAGTTCCAATTCTAGTTCTATCACTGTGTGACCTTGGGCAAGTTTCTTAACTTCTCTGTGCCACAAAAATATTGGGAAATATTTGCAACTACTAAAAAAAGATTATTGTCCTGATTAAAAGAAACTTAAACCACATAGTTTTCTCTCTAAAAATTAGCCACTAATAATTCATATTTTTAGATGGGGTAAAGTGATGTGTGGATCGAAAAATGTTTTGAGTGTGATTTGTTGGCAAGTTCATGACATACCCCAGGAATGGAGAATGGGATAGCGTAAGCAGCACTCTAACTGGGACCAATACAAAATGGGTTTAGAAAGTGTTGAAAACAAGCAAGGTTAATGTGATTTGTGGCCACGTTCAAATTCAGATGGTTCTGGTTTCGCTTTACGTCATTGTACTCTTGGAATACCTATATTTGTAGCATGTTCCAAAATAATAGGACACAGTTTTTTTAAATATTTATTTTTATTCATGGACAGTGAGCTGTAAGCTTATAAATAAGGCATGCTCCCTACCTCTGGGAAGTCAGGCATATGAAAGTCAATACGTATTTATTAAATTTAATTGAAGTACACAGAGGTAGCCTGTAGAGGTCTTCTCAGAGGACTTTTAGTTTGGTTACGTAATTTAACTTCAGCCTTGAACTTACTCTGTTACCAAAATAGCACCTGCAGTTTATTGCTGTTAGAATTACAGAGCGGAGGCCCCCGGCAGCCGCCTGTTCCACGCGGTCCAGTGTCCACTGCCTGTACACCCTCCGTGAGGCGTGACCCCTGTGTGACAAAGCAGTCCCACCAGAAAGCTTTCTCACTAAGCCCATAATTACTCTCTCTCACGTCTGTTCCTTGTCTGTTATAATCTGGGAAACACGGAGTAAATACCCTGCACAGTGTGCTCGCTATTGGGTCCAGGAGCAGCCTCTGCGACAGCACAGTGTCAAGTCTTGGGGGGTAGCCCTGGGTTTGGGGAGCCCGGCAAGCTGTCCCCTTCCTCTCCTCTTCCTGTTGTTTAGGTGTAAAGTCGCCAGCTTTTTAAATGTATTCCTCTTCTTTCAAAAGGGTTGCATTCCTCCTAGCTTCCCTCTTTGAAGTTCCGTGTTTCCCGGAACAGAACTCGGTGATTTAGTGCAGTGTGGTGTGGCATCCCAGGGATGCATTAGGAATTCTCTCGTTCTGGCCACTGTTCTCGAACAACACCTAAGACCCCATGGATATTTTTGATAGTCGTATTGCATTGTTGATTCATTTTAAGCTACTTTATAGCTTTGCGCCTCATTTCTTCACCTGTCCAATGAGGATGCCGATAATTTACTTCAAGGGTTTTGTAGAGATTGAATGAGTTAATGATATATTTTCCATGATTAGGGCAGTGCCCAGTGCACGGGAAGCCCTTGAGAGATGTTAGCTGCTATTCCCAGGATTACTACTCTTACTGTTATTCATGTTCAGTTAAAACTCCGAAGTCTTAAATGTATTGATATTCAGTCACATTCTCTCCATCTGTCTATGCGGGGTTTTTGCTTTTCATTTTTAAGGCTAGTTTTGGGTTTACTAAATATACCACCTTATTAAAAATCCATTGTGCTACGCTATCTGGACTAAGATGCTCTCAGCCCATCGGTGCTGTGTTCCTCTAGGCAGTGTGTTATCTCACATATGAGAAGCGTGTCATCTGTCTGCCCCAGGCTATCAAGTGACTATTAAAAGTGTCAGATGGGACAGTGTCCTGCTTTGGACCACTAGAGACGTCACTCCAGGATGACACTGATTTAATCATTGGTTTGCACTGGGGATGAATGGTAACCCAGTAAAAAGTCCATTGGAATTCATTATCCTTCAACTTTATTTCATGAGAAGTAGATTCTGCAGTTAGGCATGTGATGTTGGTGAGGGTGGAGGGTCCCTGTTTTCAAAGGGGCTTGTGTGCTGCCGGAGTGTTCACAGGTTTCCCTCTGTGGCTCCGAGATTTCCCCTGCAAGGTCTTGCAGTGCCTGGTAATGGAGGTAAAGCAGTCAAGAGTCTTCTTGCCTCACCAGAGTATCTGTCTGTTCATCGAGCTTTTTAATCTCTCAAGGTTTCCTCCCCTTGTTGGCCAGACTGTACAGGCCGATTGGAAAGGACCAGAGAAATAGCTGGACGCATGGCTTCTGCCGTGTTGAGAGGATCTTTGGGATCGTGTTTGGGATTCTGGGCTGGAGGGGGTGGAGGGACAGACGGGTGGAACAGGGAAACTGCAGGACGCTTCTCCCCTGGGATGTTCCCCTTCATCACGGCAGAGGGAACTGCAGAGGGGCAGGGCCACCTGGCAAGGGCGGAGGATTAATATTGGATGGGCCCATTGAGGTGCTTGCTGTCACTAAGCTGGTGAACTGCAGGCAGGTGTGGGGAAGGAATTCAGTCTGCTAGGTAAGACACACACACACGCACGCACGCACGCACGCACACACGCCACTTAGGAGGCAGAATTGGTGCCCTTTTTCTATCTGCCACCAGACAAAGCCTGGTGAGGTTCAAGAATGCCTCCAGGTCTGTGGACATCACTAAGCCGGTCATAGTAATCACTTCAGTGACTGGTGATGGTCTCAGACGTGGGCATGACATGCAAGGTGTGGGCCAAAGGCCAGATCTGGAGCACTAACTATGTTCTAAGTCAAACGCAAGAATTACTACTATTTTTATTTTGCAGAAACAAGCCGAAGGGAAAGATATGAGGGCTTTGACTCAAAACCCTGAAACGAGTAAAGCAAAAAGAATCAGTTTGTGCTTTAATCTTGAACATCAAGCCAGTATTTTTTTTCCAGATGGGAGTAGTTCAGTGAGCATCCCGTTGGGTGTAGTTTATGGACAATTTAGTTCCGTGGGTGTTGAAGATCTTTAGGAAGAACATTTGTAACTTGAACATTACATTTGATTGTTTTGGTGGGTTTGGCTAATGAATCCTTTTGAGGAAGTCCATCATATAACTCTCTTTGTTATGACCGTTTTAATTTCATTCCCAGCAGTTATCATAACCTAATCTTTTCTTGCTTGCTCACTTGCTTCTTTGGTGTCTGTCTCCTCCTGCAAAATGTGGCTGCCTGAACACAGGGACCTTGTCTGTCTCATATTCCAATGCCTGGGTTGTCGAAGTGCTTAATAGATGGGCACTGAAGGGAAGGTCAGATTTTGTAGCCCTCTCTGCGATGTCAAACTATAAACCATGCTCATATTTTAAGTACATGCTGTGTTTCCGACACAGTGGTGGAAAAAACATACAAACATGTTTCTTCTTTTTTTTAGAAGCAAAAAGAATAAAACAAGAAGAAGACAGTTGAGATAATAGTTTCTTTTCTCCTGTTGATAAATATAGCTGACTTTTAAAGAGAGTTCTCTAAATTGATTACTTTTTAAACATTTCTATTCAGAATTGGCAAAACACCACAATTATTAGCTTTTCAGAGAGAAAGCAAAAGGATGCTATAGTTACTTTAATTTAATTTAATTTTTTTTTTTTTTTGCTGCATGAATTTGTCCTATATTCACCAAGAAAATTGTGTAGTACGTACCTGAAATTTGTGGTAGGTGCTGTCTTCTTTAAAAACTTGCTCATCCTGCCCTGGCTGGTATACCTCAGTGGATTGAGCACGGGCCTGAGAACCAAAGAATGGCAGTTCGATTCCCAGTCAGGGCACATGCCTGGGTTGCAGGCCACACAAGAGGCAACCACACATTGATATTTCTCTCCCTCTCTCTTTCCCTTCCCTTCCCTTCTAAAGATAAATAAATAAAATCTTAAAAAAAAACCTTGCACATCCCCAATCCCTCCGTATGTCCTGCATGAAGAAAGAATTTTCCAGAGCTCGGCAGGCAAACACAGCTGTTTGGCCTACTGTGCTCCACCTTCTCTTCCTCTGGGACCCTTTTCATTTCAACGAGTTATCCTCTTCATTGTGTGTTGATTTTGATTCTAGAGCGCCTTTCTTTGTATTTTTTCCTAAGAATGTTTTACCCTCTATGGTTCCATCTTCTCCTGGCTGCACATATCTAAGTTCTTACCTCCATTTCAGGCTTATTCTTTCTATAATTTTTCTTGAATTCTGATCTATTTAACTTCTCCCCTTCAGTTTTTTACTTTTGGTGATATTTGACATTTGGGCTCCATGTCTAGGTTCTTGGCTATTTGGAATGGCAACTGGAGCTCCCATACGGTGTGACCCCTATATTAGGGCTTTAGAAAGAGACATTCTCTTTTCAGTGAACATCCTCGTCTGTACTATTTCCGTTGTATCCTTCGGCTTCCAACCACAAAATATCACGAGAATTTTAAACTCCATGAGGTTTAGGATTATTTTTATCCTGAACCTACTGCATCTTTATTATTTAGAAATGTGCCTGCCATGAATGAATGAATGAATGAATAAAAATTGTGAATGCATGGTATTTCAACAGAAAAAAAATACAGTTGTTGGGCGTTATTGTGCTAGTTTGGTGATTGCTCTGTGTGTGCCAGTCAGTTGATTGAGATCATATCAGGCAAGATTCTAGACTTCAAGTCATAGGATCTCACTTTGATTGGTTTAAGCAGGAAGGAGCTTGTTGGAAGGATGTCAGTCAGGGCCCTCCACTTAATCAGTGGGGAACTGGAGGCTTGCAAAGAAGCAGAGATTGAGGTACCTTGAAATGGCCATGGCCGCCAGAAGTGCAGAAGCCCCCTGAAGAGAGGAAGGTATTGCAGAAGGAAACCATGGCTGGGTTTAGAATGAGAACAACACAGAGATAAGAAGGAAAGGGATCTGCCAAGCAGCCAGATTACACACTAAGGGCTCAGAACAAAGCATTTCAGAATGGACCCCTCTCTTGGCTAGTTTCCTTCTCTTTCTGGTGCTGTGGCTCAAATTATTAGGGGCATAATTCCATATTATTCTCATAGAGAGGCTTATTTTCTTATTAGGGGAGAGAGAAAACCTGCTGAGGCTTTGATAAATCTACATGTTAACCTTGGAAATAGTAATATATTTGCTTTCCCAGTCGGGAGCTGGTATGGTAGAGCAATATATTAACTATCCTGTCTAATTTCTCT
The DNA here is from genome assembly GCF_014824575.4 of Sturnira hondurensis. Lineage (NCBI taxonomy): Eukaryota > Metazoa > Chordata > Mammalia > Chiroptera > Phyllostomidae > Sturnira > Sturnira hondurensis. Next base: position 12,659,385 of record NW_028091156.1, read on the forward strand.
GAATAAACCTCCCAACTAGGTCATTCAGTCTCCATGTATTTAATCTGCCTTAGTTGTAATGGCAGCAATGAATTAGTTTGTATAGAATTTCCTTGTTATATATGAATGTATAGTACAATGCATATGCATATAATATATACATGTATCATATATACATATATACAATTTTTGTCAGCCCTGCAGCCAAACTCATTACTTTCAGTAATTTTTAGTTGATTTCTTTCAATTTCTAGGTCTCTAATCATGACATCTATAAAATAGGTATGTGTGTTTCTTCCTTTCTAGTACATATATATATATATATATATATAATATTTTCTTTTCTTTTTGAGTAGTTATTAGCAACATTTTTGGAATAATAAATCCCGATTAAAGAAAACAAAAAAAAACCTGTTTGCTTTTAGGTGAGCTGCTTTTGTTTGGAATGATAAATGTTGCCAACTAATGTTATTTTGTTGTTGTTATTCTCATTTGTGAGTTAGGGATAGATATACTTCTTTCATTATTACTATTTGTCATAAGAACTGAGTCAAATTGTTATGAAAGAAGCCCAACCAGGTTGTGTGTGTGTGTGTGTGTGTGCGCGCGCGCAGAGCTGAGGGAGTGGACCAAACTAAATAATTCACAATCTCAGCTCTCTAAGACCTTGAAATCTTCTCAGGGCGGTATGTATACAAAACCAACTGTAGAAATTATTCTGCAAAGTACAAAGACAGTTGAGCTTGGAGTCACAAAGTCCCGAATTCTGCTTCTGGCTCCTCCGTTTGTTCTGTCTGCTGCAGTGAGATCTGGGGAGAATCATTCAGTCCGAAGGAGCCCACATTCCTCACCTCTGAGATGCAGGGTTCCTGCAAGAATGGCTGGTAAGCGAAGTATAGTGTGGAAAGTGCCTATTAGAATGCCTGGCACAGAATGTACACAGAGTTTTGCTTTTAAGTTCTAATGTGTTCTTTTAACCTGCGGCTTCTGAAGTAAAGGAGTGATTTATTCTGTGAGGATCACAAAGAAATTGCCGCTTGCCTTGAAGGAGACATACTGTTTTAGTGAGTAAAAGAGAAAACAGAAAATTAGGAACAAAAGCATGATATTATTAAAGTATAAAAGTCAGTATTCTAGGCTTGAATTCAAAAATTTCAGGCTGGAAATTGTATATACCTATAATTATATACATATATATACACATATATATACACACACACACATATATAAATATATATAATTTCCAGCCTAAAAATTTTGAATTCAAAAATCCAGATATTAAAATATTAAATTATATTGGTATCATTATAATATATTAATATATATTGATGTAATTAATATATATGCTATATATATGGCTTATAAAACATCCACCTTAGATGTAAGAGTACACTACAGTTAAAATGGGAAGTATATATGCCATAAAAATCATCATCAGAGTAATTATGTTAATTTCAAAGTAGACAATGCAAGAAGCACCACTACAGGTAAAGATGGCTCTTCACAATGATAAGAAAGATAATCCATGAGAAGGATAAAATATTTTTAAATTTGTACACAGTTCATAAGTAGCCTCATGCTATGCAAAACGTTTTCAGAAATAAAAGGAGATAGGTATATGAGTGTGTGTATATATATATATATATATAAGTACGTGTGTATATATACACACATATAAGTATGTATATTCATAATTATACATACTTATATGTATAATTATGAATTATACTGAAATCTCTGGGAGATTTCAGTACCTCTATCTCAGTAAATGATAGACAAAGATGATGAAAACAATCTGTAAAGAAAAGAAAAACATGCTTATAAATTTGATTTAGTTAACACTGTAGAACTTGTCAATCAGGAACTATATAATATTTCCAAGAATATTCTTTACCAAAATTAAACATATCATGGGCCAAATATTGTTTCAGATTTTTGAAATTCTAGAGTATATTTTCTGTCCGTAGTGGAATCAAGCTAGAAATGAGTAAATAGACAAGAATGACTCTGCCTAAAAGTAAATAAAATAAAAGCCTTAAAAAAACAGAAAAGCAGAATCATCTTCGCATGCAGACCACATGGGCAGAGCTTCTTGAGTTCGTTCCCTTAGACTAGTGTAGTGGTGCTCCACCTTCCAAGTTAAAAGTCCTGCAGGGTTGTAGACTGTGGTACTACTTGTAAAAGAGAAATTGGAACCCATCTGAATATTTTCTTATGTACTTATTTGAGAGCCCAGCTTCCTATAAAAATGCACTTCCACATCGTTTTCTTTCTTTGGTATTCTACTTGGAAATATCCAAATCGAAGGTCACTTTTCTCAGCAAACTTCCACGAACTTCTCTTTTCCTTTGTCAGTTAATCTGAGCATCCTTATCTTTCCAATCACGTCTCTGTCACGGCTCCTGGAACTTTACAATATTTGAATTATCTGTGAGCTGCTTTCCAAGAATAACTTCATCATCTGTTTCTCCATTGCTTGTTATATCAACCGGGCATGTACTTTGGTCCTTAGGGTTTTTTAAAAATAAATAGATAAATAAATGCATACAAATTTTCTGTTATCTGAAACAAAGGGGCTAGGGTAATTTATGTTTTCCTTGGCTTTTGACCTCACTTAATAATTTCGGACTCAGGGTCCTTAGCAGAACACTCCTCTGAATACCTTTTCTGCTAAATAATTAACCAGAGCTGTTAATGATCTCTGTGTGCCCAAATGATCTAGTCAGTTACTAAGTCACATCCATTATTTCTTAGTTTTTCTTGCAGTACAACCCCCCCTTTTTCTGTTGATTGATATGAACTTGTCTGGAGGTGCCACACCCTCACTGGTGGCACCTAGAGGTGAGCTACGGTCAGTGGGTGGGTCTCCACTTCCACCTTCTTTGGCTCCACCCATCTGCTTCCAGTAGGTAACACTACCACTTCTTTTAACTCCTGCTGTCTCCATCCTGACAATGATGCCACTAATGCAGTGTGGTCTGAAGAGGCCTAAAGGGTGCCAGGTGCTGTGATGCCTTTCATATGCCCAGGTCATACAGAAGTAGGGAGAATGCTCCTCTCTCCTTAGCTTTCTACTTTTCCACGTGCTTCCCGGGGGGTGCTCCTGTGGTTTTCCNCCACATGGGCAGAGCTTCTTGAGTTCGTTCCCTTAGACTAGTGTAGTGGTGCTCCACCTTCCAAGTTAAAAGTCCTGCAGGGTTGTAGACTATGGTACTACTTGTAAAAGAGAAATTGGAACCCATCTGAATATTTTCTTATGTACTTATTTTAGAGCCCAGCTTCCTATAAAAATGCACTTCCACATTGTTTTCTTTCTTTGGTATTCTACTTGGAAATATCCAAATCGAAGGTCACTTTTCTCAGCAAACTTCCACGAACTTCTCTTTTCCTTCGTCAATTAATCTGAGCATCCTTATCTTTCCAATCATGTCTCTGTCACGGCTCCTGGAACTTTACAGTATTTGAATTATCTGTGAGCTGCTTTCCAAGAATAACTTCATCATCTGTTTCTCCATTGCTTGTTATATCAACCGGGCATGTACTTTGGTCCTTAGGGTTTTTTAAAAATAAATAGATAAATAAATGCATACAAATTTTCTGTTATCTGAAACAAAGGGGCTAGGGTAATTTATGTTTTCCTTGGCTTTTGACCTCACTTAATAATTTCGGACTCAGGGTCCTTAGCAGAACACTCCTCTGAATACCTTTTCTGCTAAATAATTAACCAGAGCTGTTAATGATCTCTGTGTGCCCAAATGATCTAGTCAGTTACTAAGTCACATCCATTATTTCTTAGTTTTTCTTGCAGTACAACCCCCCCTTTTCTGTTGATTGATATGAACTTGTCTGGAGGTGCCACACCCTCACTGGGGGCACCTAGAGGTGAGCTACGGTCAGTGGGTGGGTCTCCACTTCCACCTTCTTTGGCTCCACCCATCTGCTTCCAGTAGGTAACACTGCCACTTCTTTTAACTCCTGCTGTCTCCATCCTGACAACGACGCCATTAATGCAGTGTGGTCTGAAGAGGCCTAAAGGGTGCCAGGTGCTGTGATGCCTTTCATATGCCCAGGTCATACAGAAGTAGGGAGAATGCTCCTCTCTCCTTAGCTTTCTACTTTTCCACGTGCTTCCCGGGGGGTGCTCCTGTGGTTTTCCATGTTTCTCACCCCCCCCGCATCCAACCCCTCCTTCTCACTCCCTCACTAGAATTCAGACAGCATTATGTGGGAAGACTGGGTTGGAGGATAGAATGGAACTCAGAAATAACCCAGCACTTTTCCCTCCATCCTTGAAATGAGTGTGTAAAGAAGTAAAAAGACTAATCATTCAAGTTTTTCAATTGTGTCCTGGGCAGCTTTCATGCTTCCAAAACTCCATTCTGATACCATCGACCCCATCATAACAACCTTCAAGGCTTTCTATTGCTTAAGTATCTTCTCTTAGACAATGCTCATGGGCAGTATCCTGGTGTCAACACAGGACTCCCTTTCACAACCTCATCCTCATCTTCACTGCAAAGAACAGCAGAACAACAAAGAGCAGCTGGGGTCTGGTCTCAGCTTCGTTGTTTTCTAGGTATCTTGGCCCGTTAACTACAGTGAGTCTCAGGTTCCATTTATAAAGGGGCTATCGAGGTAGTAGTTCTTGCCTTAATCAATAGTACCCACTTTAAGGCAATGGACTAAATCAGATACTGCATGTGCACCACTTACTATAATTCCTGGTAAGGACTCACTGCTTTTTAAATGCTCATTGTTCTTCCTCATCTGTTCCCCTTAGCTAAATGGGCCTCTGGATTTGACACACAGGTTCCTGCTTCAGTCCCTGTGTTTGTTTATGGCTGTTCTTTTTTCCTGTGATGCCTGTTTTTCCTTCTTCCCTAACTATCACCCTTACCAGCTGATCTTTCCATGTTTAAACTCATTGGCAGTGTAAGGCCCTCTCTTAACTCTGTCGTGGATTTCTGTCCCCCCATGGCTTGGCACACTCCTTTTTTTGAATTCCCCTCTTTCGTTTTTGCTGTTCTGTCCTGGAGCTTACGCCCCTTTGTCTAGCTCTCTGGCATGGACGCAGGTGTCCACTGTCCTTCCTAGTCTGTAAGCACCTCAAGGTCTGTGAAAACTCGTAAACCTTGGACCAAAGCCCGGTCTTCCCTCCGGAGAGGACTTCTTCCACGTGTGCAGTCCTGCGGTAAGTTTGTTCAGGGAGCAGCGAGCAAGGAAGCTGACAACCTGGCGATGACCGAAGTGACTCTGTTGTAAGAAGCAACCTCCCATTCCTCTTCTATATTTCGCTTGGAGCGATGGTAGGAAAACACTAGAGAAACTTACATGCTGCCCCTGCACACCAGGAGATAAGAATCTCTTCTTTTGCATCTTTCTTCCAGTGTTTTCTGTGACTTGCAGTCTAGAAACACACGGGGGACATTTTCCCTTCAAATACGCTGAGAAAGAGCTCCCTAATTTGCTTTTCCGTTTTCCCAGGATCACAGACGCACCCCTGATAGCAGCATTCTCCCTATTGGCCACAAGGGTGTGAAGGAGAAGAAAGAGATTGCCCCAAATGACAATTTCTTTTCTTGCTTTTTGTAAATAGCTCAAGATTGTGATGTGTTCCGGCTTTGGGCCCACCTCTAACTAGATGTTTTCTGATGTATAAAATGAGACTTAGTAATGGACCCACCTAATAGAGTTTTAGGGGTTAATTAAAACACTTCACACCAAGTTCTTGGCCCAGTACCTGACAAAGAGGATGGGCGGGGCTGAGATCTTAGACGTGAAAGTGTCCCATGCGTGTGTCGCTCACGCACTTGAGTCTTCATCAGTGTTAGAGGCTCGTTCCAGCCCTGTGGAGATGAACAAATGGATTTCTTAGCTGGTGTTGGGTACAGAAGAACTAACCTCTGACAGATTTGCACTTTAGGCCAAGGAAAGATTTTTTGTTCTAAACTTGCCTTGCCTTCTGACTCTGATTGCGACACACAGGAACTACTTTTAAAGCTGTGCAGTTAAAGTTGTAGAGTGCTTCTGGGTCAGATTTTTCAATGCCCTTAATGCAGTACCTCAAGCAGTGCCCCAAGGTCACCGTGTCATCTGAAGATGGATCCCGTCTTATTAAGTTCTCAGGATCATTAAAAATGTTGGGAAACTCCTCTATATATTCATGAAAAACATGAGCTCGGGTTTTTTCTTGAGTTTCTTTTGAGCAGTCCTCAAGGTGGGTACCAAGTGCTGTACCTTCCATTGCACATATGAAGTTCACGCACTTGGGGATGATTTGCCTCCTTAAATGGTCCAATTCAGTATCCTGTGGGTGTTCAGTTAAAACTGACCCAGAAAAAGTGAATGATATTTTATGGCTCGTCCTTTCTCCAGGATAAATGGAGTAGGTATTGTGGCTGAGTGTGTTCTGGAAGGAAGGGAGGGCGGGCCTCTGTGGTCAGCATTGTCTCAAGCTGTATGTCTTACCAGACGATTTTGGGATTCATTAGCTTGATGGCTGGGAGAAGGGGCAAGAGAACTGATCATTTCCACATTACTAGTAAAGTACATAACTTAAAGCCAAATGGCTACTTTTTCTCAGAACAATAACCATATTTTTATATGCTTTGAAGTAAAAACTTTTGGCTATTAAATTTCTAAAATATGTTCATACACATAATGATATTTGACATCTATAAAGGCCCGTGACCTCGGTAAGGTGGGCACCTTTATTTATTTGCATGGGAAAGGAAACAGAGTCAGGTAATCAAAGTATTGGGATTTTGGGGGGAGAATTAAGCTAGAGTAGAATCCTCAGGGTGGAGTTTTAAATGCTAGACCTGTGCTGTATAAGTGGTGACTTTGCCAAGGGAGCTAAACATCTGAATTTGAGCTTATGAATCTGAAAAAATGAAAGTAATACTAGCCATCTTATACGAGTTATTACAAAGAGCATAATTTGGAAGCTGGGCTTCAGATACCAAGATGGTCTACTAATCTCTCAGGAACACATTTGCCATGGCTTATTTATGCTTTACTTTCTCAGAGCAAATTGTTATGCCAAGCAAGTTTCTTGGGTCCCCTTTATGGCAAAAAATGTAACACAAAAAGGGTATAATTGCTACATATGTCCTTAAAATAGCTTACGTCTTGCATTCTTTAAAGGAATATTGTGAATTCTGGAAAAATAACAATAGTTGGTTTCTGGTAAATAATCTCCACTGTTTATTGCATTCACTCTGATCTTTGAAAATGAGGTTTACTTGCCAGCTGATTTGGTCCTTTTCTAGTCGAAGAAACAGATGACTCAAGGTTTGAGGATGGCAACGATTTGAAGTTTGCAAAGTCCCAACACACTAACTGACTTATCAAAATCAAGGCTAAGGTTAGACACACAACCAGATTTCTTTTGTCCTTGGGTTGCCAATTCAAAATCCGGAGCATTCTGTGTCATGGGAGTCCCACCTGCCCTCCACAAAGCATGAGACCATGAGTAGTCCCTTAATTTTAGTCAATGAGTTTTAAAAAGGTAAAACTCCAGTCACCATGTTCCATCCTTTGCTCTTCTGTCCTTAAGTATTGGACCGTAAGACTATTTTTCTCCCTGTGAGTGAATGTAATTATTTCAAATCCTGAATTAATACTTTCTTTTACCAGTTTATCTTTATAGTTTGTATCTCCTTATCTAAATTAGTGTGTTCATTCTTCCAAAAGCATAATCAGTAATGGCAGGAAAAGCCTTGGGATCTAGACTGGCCCCCCAAGCTGTGTTTTTTCTATGTGTGTTTGCTTTTTAAAAATAACTTGGCAGAGCCAGACAATGGAAGAAAACACCAACACAGATCTTGACAGCACAGGTGCAACTGTATGAATACCAGAAGTAGCAATTTCTAGTGCCTACCGAGTCCTGGCAGTTTATGAAGGGCTCCTCTGAACAAAATCAGCTCAGTGGACCACCTTTCTGTCCCATAATTTTCCACTTCTGTTCTTTTTTTCTGGGTAAAATGGGATACTTCCGTAAGAACACAAACTCCAACTCTATCCGATATCAAGAGAAATCCGGCCCTGGCTGGTGTAGCTCAGTGGATTGAGCGCCGGCCTGCAAACCACACAATCGCGGTTCGATTCCCAGTCAGGGCACATGCCTGGGTTGCAGGCCAGTTCCCAGCAGGGGACTCACGAGAGGCAACCATACATTGATATTTCTCTCCTCTTCTTCCCTTCCTCTCTAAAGATAAATAAATAAAATCTTTAAAAAAATTTTTTTTAAAAAGAGAGAAATCCACTGAGAAAAGAAACATCTAGTTGATCCATTTGCTTCCTGTTCATTGTCTTTAACTGATTTTTTTTTCACCTGCTCAACGGAATGATGAACAAAACATGGCAAAATTGTTGAAACTAACCAACCAGCTGATGAACTTACAGAGACAGCTGGAACCCTTCCCGTTGCATATACCTCCGACACTCAGGGATGAGGTGTAGAAAGAAGCCATTTCTCAAAACAGCCAAGGTGTGTGTTCCCTCTGTAACTCAGTAGCAGAGGTATTAGCAAGTGGTTTCAGCCCCTCTAGAACTTATTACTGTAAAACTGAGTGCTGGAGAGTTGCGAATCATGTTCTACGATTATTGTAGAGTTACATCCATATTTAAACTTCCTGACATTTATTTCATAGACGAGTGGGCCATATTAATGCTTGATAAACATGTGTCCAGTGAATGACTAGCTGAATGCATGAAAGAACACGTCTAGGAGTTAAAAGAGCTGAGTCATCGGCATGACTAACATCAAGTGGCTATGTCTTAGCTGTGTCATCAGCAAAGTGACAATAATGTCTGGCTTATGAAGTAATGGTGGGAAGCAAGAAAAAAAAACACCTCTGGAAACACCTCAGAACTAATGTAATCTGATGCTTTATTTAGCACGGTAACATTTGATTTTTCCAACATCATGTCGTATTTGATGAATGAGATTTCGAGGCCTTTACCTATTTAGGTAGCATTAAAAAATAACTAGTTCGAGAGAACTATTTCTAAAACACGGTACATGTCTCTTTTCCTCTGTTAAATAGAAAATAATGAACACAGCTTCACCTTGCTTTAATGACTCATGGCTATTATTGCAAAGTGAGCTGTGAAGCAATCCTTCTCTCTCGATTATTAAAACTTGCAGGACCGATGCTCCTACATTAAATGACTCCAGAGTGCGCTGCTTGTTTAATTGGGTTATTTCTGCCACCCATCCCTTCTCACTGTGCTAAAAAGGTGATATTGTTGCTTCTGATCTTTAGTTCTGCCTAGGCTAGGCCAAGATTTGCAGGAGAAAACAGGAATCTAAGCCCGTTATTTATATTACCTTTAAGGCAAAGTAAATAATTTCTACTCCTGGAACTGGGGTGGTGGTCTTTGCTGTAACAGCGGAGTGGAAACTTCCCTACCGCATGGGCAAAGGCCCCTTCCGCTTGCCTCTCTTCTGCTCTCATCTGTGTCTGCTCTTTGCCCATCAGCCCGTATTTATAATTGTGTAATTGCTGCGCCAGCCTGCCTCTTCCTTGACAGAGTGCTAAACTTGGGCTGAAATCATAAACTTTATACCTCCTACCATGGTGCCTCACATACCCAGTAAACTTACAATGAGTGTTTGTAGAAATAAATGCATGAGAGATGTGCTGGCTTCCTTTGTCTCTGTCTTTCCAAACAGGGCATCTGGGTATCTTTTCAGGCTGATTGCAAAGTTGCTTAGGATCAAAATGTTTTACAGGACAATTGTCTCTGATTATAACATTCAGGGATGATTCATTGAGGTTTCGCTTCTAAAATGACATTTTTTATAAAGGACACTATCCATTGGATGAATACAAGGGAGGGGTGAGAAAGAAAGGCCTGTAAATAAAGTTTATTCATTTTGTCCGATCTTTGGAAATTAACTGAAAGCAAAGCCTGAATGGCTACTGAAATGCCTTCTGCAAAAACAGTGTAAACAGTGCTCCCAACACACTGTGTGGTTAAGAACTGGCGTGTCGAAGGAATTCCGGGAAACCGGTATTTGACAGCGCTGTCCCAGTCTGTGACGACCCGCCACCGTAGGCGTTGTCCCAGGCTGAGGATCCTTTCTGAGAGCACAGAGTCAACTTCCAACAGAGTCATCGCAGTGTTTCATCAGGGAAGCCACTCAGAGACTGATTGAGATTTGTGTCCATTCTGTATTGCTGTATATTCTCAGCTAAAAGGGTGGTTGAGGACCATCCTAATCCTCGAGGGTGTCAGTTAGAAATACACATTCATACGTGCACTAAGAAAAAGATTTCTTATAAAGAAACTGCATGTATATATCATACCCCAATTCGCTTCTGTTTAATAGGTAAATTCCTCATTTATTAAGTAAGAAGTATTGAAGTCATCTTGCATTAGCCATCAGTAAAGTATATATACCGGACTCAAAGTAATAATACACTGTTTTCTGTTAATGCTGAGAGAAGTACACATACATACATGCACACATTGTCATATTCACGCTACACATTTGCATGAAGAAGATCTTTAAGGAACAAAGACTTAAGGAGCATTTGCCCATATATACATCATATATGTAGTTTTATATTTCTATGTGAACATATGTAATGTGTTATATGTGTGTATATGTGTGTAGTTTTCTATAGCCAAAGAACAAATTACCACAGAGTTCTAGTGACTTAAAACAGCATCCATTTATTATCTAACAGCTTCTGTAGGTCAAACGGTCAGGAGTCTGGGGACAATAGCTCAGGGGCTCCCCAGACTGAAATCAGGATGTCACCCTGGCTGCATTGTTATCAGAAGGCTCGCCCTGGCTGGTGTAGCTCAGTGGATTGAGCATGGGCCTGTGAAGCAAAGGGTTGCCGGTTCGATTCCCAGTCAGGGCACATGCCTGGGTTGCAGGCCAGGTCCCCAGTAGGGGATATGTGAGAGGCAACCACACATTGATGTTTCTCTCCCACTTTCTCCTTCCCTTCTCTTCTCTCTAAAAATAAGTAAATAAAATATTTAAAAAAGAGACAGCTCGGCTAGGAAGAGCTCCCTTCTCAGCTCCCTTAAGTTATCCACACGATTCATGTCCTTTTAGCTGTAGAACTCACAGTGATTTGCTTCTTCCAAGCCAGCAATGGAAAGAGAATTTGCAGCTTCACGTCTCTGATCCCCAGATACTTTGAAAAGGGTCTGAGTAGGTCAGATCGACAGGATAATCTCCTTTTTGATGAACTTAATAAAGACGTTAACTACATCTGCACATATCCTTAACCTTTGTGGTAGAACATAGCCTATTCACGGCACTGATAGCCAGGCCATTTGCCATATTCTTGTGGTTAGGAGGATGTCACAAGTCCAGCCCACACTTATGGGAAGAGGGTCATACAAAGATACGGGTGCTGAGGGAGAGAATCAGGAGGGCCACCCTAGGGCACGTCTATATCACCCGGAGAAATTTCAGTCCTTCAACAAACTTGATGTAGATGAGCACCATTAATAATACCCAAGAGTCATAGATACAGCTGTGTTTTTCCTTTCCTTCCATCTCCCCATCCAGTTCATAAAAAAGTATTAGATTTTTATCTCTAAACATGTAAATGTGTCCCCTTGACCCCACTGCCATGACTGTGATCTTTGTGCAGGCCACCAGCTGTCTTTCCCAGCATTCCTCACAGGGTTGAACACGTGATGTCAAGCGGGCTCTGTTGTAATCCATCCCTGAACCTCTGTCGTGGCTTTCCAGTGCACTCAGAGGAAACTCTGGACTCCTTATAAGGGACAGAAGTCTGCTATGGTTAGTACTAGATGATCACAGAAACCCCACATTCACTCAATACATTTTATTTCTTTCCCAAAGATCCTGAGGCCTCCTGTCTGCAGCCTGTTCAAGGTTTTTTTTTTCAGGTGTCCACGGGCACTATACTCTACCACCCTAGGGTGCGGCTCTGCTTCTCTTTGTTCAAGGCCACATTCCTGTCGTAGAATCCAGGCAGGCACAGGACAAATGGAGAGTCTAAACCTGTGACCTCTCTTATCTCTGTGGATAGTTCCTGGATAATATCACACGGCACTGCTGTTATGTCACATGGAACAGAACTTGATCACAAGGTCCCACATGACCACAGAGAAAGCAAGACAGTGTGGTGTTTCTACTGGGTGGCCATATGCTCAGCTGAGAGTGGATGTCTTTATAACCTGGGAAGGCGGGGAGAACAGATACTTGGAGGAAGTGGAAAAGTCTTTGCTTTAGTGCATCCCTGGCTACTCAAACATCTGCGTGTGTGTGTGTGGTTTTTTTTTTTTACTCCACAAACATCACTCCCTCCTTCCCCCAAAGAGGCAAACCCAAAGTCCTAACCAGTTATTGCATCCGAACCAAAGTCCAAGACCTCTAGGTCATGTCTCACACTCTTGTCCAGGTCTGTAGTGTTTCCCATATTTTGGTGACCTTCAAACTATGGGATAAGTTATCTGCCCTGCCCCTTCCAGCTCAGCGTGTACTCAGAGGACGAGAGGTATAGGAAAGCCTCATAAGAACTCTCATTCGGAGAAGCACAGATTGGGAAGCAAAGGTCAGCCGCTGCTGCTCCACAGTGGTTATGAAATGGGACTGGCCAGGGGTAACACAGATTTCCTTCCCTGGCAGGAGACATTTCCTGTTGCGCTTATCCCTTAGGCCAAGGGTGTCTAACCTTTGACATCTCCGGGCCATCCCGGAAGAAGAAGAGTTGCCTTCTTTAGCAATTTCTCAGCTGAGGCCGATGCTTCTGGGCCTGGGGAGGAGGGTGTCACACTTTGAGAACCACTGCCCCGGGATGCACGCTTTTGAGGGTGGGGGTAGATTGTGTTTTTGCACACTGAGTGCTCAACCCCCAGCCTAGCGTCAGATACACGTACAATCAATCATTAGATATGTGTTGAGTGGATTATTAAATTGGAAGGTTAAGAAAATCATGTGTGTTTGTTACCCATCTAACATATTCTGTTCCCAGAACAGGTGCTGGCTAAAAATAGAAACTGCTGTGCTCAAAAATCAAGTCAGACCCAAATTTGCTGCCTGCCTCCCTCCCACTGTGGTGTTAATAGCTGGGTCTCCAAGCTCTTTACCGAAATAAGTCCATCAAATGATGAGAGTTTGCATACAGAAGGAACTAGCTCTTTACATGGATGTGATGAAGATTAGACTAATATGAGTGTGTGGAAGGGCCGAGTTCAGTGCTGTGGTTATGGTTTTAGTAATTTAAGTTAGCTATTTTCCAGTGATAGGAAAATAATAAAAGACCCTGTTGGCAACTCCAAGAATAGTTCTGTATAGTCAGCCTATTGAAAAAAAGAAAGTGCCCCCAGTACTAGAATTTATCAATCCCCAGTCCTGTTCACGTAGACTAGTTACAAACGGGTGGCCTACGTGCAAAATCTGCCTAGTGGATGTGCCTTGTTGGCTCTGCACAGTATTTTTTAAATGTGGAAAACTCCACAAACTTCTGCTTTCTGGCTTCTCGAGAAAAGCCTTTGGCACCAGACTGCTGGATGTAATGAGCAGCTGTTCCTTGTGGATGGGTCAGGGGCTCCTCAGAGTGACCGCCACCCCCAACTGCTCATCCACTACCCGGCGCTCATTCACTTACATGGCTTGCATGGCCCTCTTGTAGACGACTGAGGATTCAGCCTGTGGTTCTGCCGGCAAACAGACAGGAGTGAACACGAGCTGTGCAGCAGGACCTGAAACTGGGTGTGAAGAGATGACTAACACGGCCCTGACCCTTCACCCATACATGGTCTAGTGGAAGAGACAGTCACCAAAGCAAATCATTGCACTGGTGCAAGTGCCCTCATGGACAAGACATCAAGGAATACGGGAGTTTTACTGCTAATCATTGCAAAAAATAAGAGAGGAAAACAACGGTATTTTTGTTCTTTCTCAGATGACGTCATATGTGTGGGGAAGATAAAAATAATGCCGAATGGTTCTCAGCAAAGTGCACGCTTTCCACAGGGATTTTGCTCTGTGGTCGGTTTTTCCCTTTTCATGAGTAACGGCTTTGTTTATGGAAACCATTTATCCCACACTGCTCTTATCTCCATCACTGATAGTCATAGGATAACAAGGCTATCTGCTTTGTTTTTCTTTTCCTTCAGGGTGTCAAGTGCATGATAAAGGATTTCATTGCAGATGACTGGTTTCTCAGTGTCAGCAGAAAAAAATAACCCGATAAACAAGGCATTCCCACCGGCACCGCTCGCTGCCCGTCCGTGTGCTTTACATTCAGCCAACACTGTTTTGGTTTTAGCCGACTCTGGCCGACAAGATACTGCTCATCAACAGCTTGTTCTACTTTCTATCAGAATCGTCATTTAATACCCAGATGCATGAAGCATCATGATTTGCTTGGATAATGCTGACAGAAGTATTATCCCGTGTAAGATTTTACTGGGGTGTGCAATCTTTGGGCGTCTCTGGGCCACACTGGAAGAAGAAGAGTCCTCTTGGGCCACACATCAAATACACTGCGCCATGTCATCACAAAAAAATTTCATAGTAGTTTAAGTAAATTCATGAGTTTGCGTTGGGCCGCATTCGTAGCCATCCTGAGCTGCATGCGGCCAGTGGACTGTAGGTTGGACACCGTGGATAGACCCCCTTGGAGAAATGCGTCCATGTAATTTTTGGTGGTGTATCTGCTTGTTTCTGCTGGTCACCTCTGCCCAAAAGAATTTTCGTACCCCCTAGGAATACGCCCCCGAGTGTCTCTGTTAATTCCTGGCGGGAAAGAGCATAGTTCCAGGGCCGCCACCTACAGAGAAGAGGTTCTCAGGTTTAAAGTCCATCAATTTTTGTACGGGAGACTATCTTGAACAATACAGTGGGGTCCACCAACAAAGGACTTTCAGGAACCTGGACGCAAGATATGAAGTGCAATTACTGGGTCCAGGAATTTCAGGGTCTTCTTGAAGTGACTCCCAGCACCAACCACTGGATTTGTGTGTTTCTCCTGTTTTGGCCCCATTCTCCCTGCACTGATGTCCTCTTTACGTCTGCTGTCCTGGTCGGTATTTTGACTTTCTTCCGGTGCATTCTCTTACTAAAGAAAACAATACTTTATACCTCTTCTTTCTCCATAAAAATAACTATTCTTTTGTCTGGTGTGTAAGGAGGTAGTGATAAGAGTTAATCTGGTAAAGGTCAGAAAGGAAGTAAATATATATTATTATCAGGTTGCTGCAACCGAACAAAGGTCATCTTAAAAATTTCACCAAAATATGGCAGATGTTTCTTGAAGGTCAGACACTTGAAAGCTGAAAAGTTCCGAGCATTATTTTGTGCTTTGCGTGTTCAGGGAGCTGTGAATTCAATTCGGGTGAAATATCTCTTTAAAAGTCAGTGTCATCTGGTGTGCATGAGGAAGTGAAACGTGTCAATCTGGTAGGAAACTCCTACCGAGCATGTTACTAAAAGTCCCCCTGCGCTTTTCAGTGCCTTTCCTTTCCCAGATATTGGTGTCTGGTGTCAGCACACAGGAGGAATTGTTGTGACCAGAATTGACCAACGTGTGTACATTTCCAGCTGTGTCAGTGTTCTTTGATTTTTCTGCTGGCCAGTCCACATGTTACTTGTACCTGCCCCCAAATGACATTTTATTTATAAATGACATTTTAGTTAGAAACCTTGGGCAAAATCTACTAGGATAATTGAAAGTATTGGTGAAAATGGTTCACCTTCAAAAAACAACTATTCCAGTGGGTGGGAGTAAAATTTGCAGTTGGATTTCATGTCGGTATAGGAGGTTTGTTTGTTTTTATTAGATTATCTACTTATTTATTTTTAAAGAGAGGGGAAGGGAAGGAGGAAGAGAGGGAGAGAATCAA
Source organism: Sturnira hondurensis (assembly GCF_014824575.4). NCBI lineage: Eukaryota > Metazoa > Chordata > Mammalia > Chiroptera > Phyllostomidae > Sturnira > Sturnira hondurensis. The sequence continues at coordinate 12,675,216 of NW_028091156.1, forward strand.
CAACGTGTGGTTGCCTCTCATAAGCCCCCTACTGGGGACCCGGCCCGCAACCCAGGCATGTGCCCTGCCTGGGAATCGAACTGGGGACCCTTTTGTTCAGAGGCCGGCACCGAATCCACTGAGCCATATCAGCCAGGGCAGGGTGTAGGAGTTTTGAAGAAGAGACACGAAGGAAGCTCTTGCAGTTGCCAGGGCTTGCCTTTGTCCTATGCCTAAGAAGGTGCTGAGTATGATTTCGTCGAGGTCAACCCACTGTACTTGGGGGCTTGTCTGGCCCTGCAGAGCCAGAGACCTGACCCTGTTAGCACAGCGGAGTCACCCCGTCACTCAGCGTTCACAGACCTGTTACCAGCTCCCCACAGAGCAGAGCGGAACTTATTAATTTGCAGTGGAAATTGGCAAGAGTGCCGCAAACTTGTGTGCTCCAGTTAATCCAAACACTCTCCACAGATAAAACACTAAGAAGCCAAATAACAAATGGAAAGCTGGTTGGGGAGTCTATATTTGCGGACGGGTGTCACTCAGTTACCTCCCAAAAGCTGCATTTAGCCCTCAGAGTGAACGAGTTGGGCTACATCACTCTTTGTCCACTGAAAGGGTCGCACGTTCACTAGGCCCCTTCTCACCCTGGCTTTCTGTGATTAAGCCCCTACTATCTCGCTGGCTGTTCTCAAGCCGAGGTGGCTATGCTTCCCCAGCCAAGGAACTGGTCTCTCTTTAAAGACTTTGCATGTATCTCTTCTGATCGTACAATCACAAGACAGCCTAATTCCCATCTTTTGCAAGTTTTTGGAATTTCCAATATATTCTCATTTCCATATGCCAACTTTAGGTCCGCGTTCTAAATATAAGACAGCCTTTTAGGAAGGCAACAATTCTCAAAGGATCAGAATCTGTGGTTTAAAAGCAGTTTCAGACTGCCTTAATTCAAATAACTGCTGTGCTAGCTACTGGCTGTGTAAACTTGGCGAGGCTACTTTCAACGGTAGGTCTTGGTTTTCCCATCTGTAAAATGGGAATAATGATAATGCCTGCTTAGTAGGCTAGTTATGATTACATGAGATGATCCACATACAATGTTAAGCAAATTTCCTGGCATTTATTAAAATAAGCATTGCATTTAATGGTATTATTATTATTATTATTCATATGATAATGCGTGCCATTTGTGTAAACATTTTTGGTCACGTCTCACAAACACTGTTCAGATGGAGCGACCTGGCCAGACCTGAATGGGCATTTTGGTTCTGTCAGTGCAGGTGGCTTCCTGTGTCCATAGAAGAACTTCCGGGGTCCTTCTGATTGATGCTTATGGATATACACTGATCGCTGTTGCCCTTTCCCGTGGCTGAGTGCCATCAGAGATTACCTTCCGCCCTGGCTGGTGTAGCTCAGTGGATTGAGCACGGGCCTGCGAACCACACAATCACGGTTCGATTCCCAGTCAGGGCACATTCCTGGGTTGCAGGCCCGTTCCCGGCAGGGGCCAGTTCCCAGGAGGGGATGCACAAGAAGCAACCATATATTGATGTCTCTCTTCCTCTCTCCTTCCCTTCCCCTCTAAAGATAAATGAATAAAATATTTTAAAAAAAGAAATTACCTTCCAGTTATTCTGATACACCTGTCTCTGAAGACACAACCATGGAGTGATGCAGTTTCTATTTTGAAACTTCTCCTGAAAAGGGGTGTTCTATTTCGTGAACATTTCTCCATCATTTCTATGGCCTGTTTGTATGGCATTAATTCCTGTCTAACCAAATTCAAATGCATCATCTTCAATAGTTTTAGGATTGTCTTAATGTAACTACTCCCTGACGGTTCAGGAGTCGAAATTACAGTCAGCCCTTTGAAGGCAACTGCAAGGCTCATGTGGCCCCTGGGGAAAATGAGTTTGACACCCCTGATCTGCCATATTCCTTCCGACACCAAACCAGTGAAGTGCGGCAAACGACGTGTGTTCACCTTGAAAAGTCCTGCTGTGCACAGCGAGGCCCGGATGGTTTGATGGGATCTGGAAAAGAGGAATCAAATTTCCATGCAAAGAGATAGTAAGCTGGAAGTGCAGTAAAATAAGCAGCTTTTCTTATACTTCTTGGACAGTTTAGATATCAAGTTGACTAATCACCATTTTAATTCTGAATTGATTTGTTGCCATTATGCAATAGCTCTTCTTTTATGGATCTGTTCATGGACGACATATATAAAAAGCCTATGCAAAAAACTCACATTGATTTTGTGAGCAGGAAAGTCATAACGACACCATTTTAAATTCAAACACACACTCTACATCCCAGTTCTCGGTGGCTGCTTATGTCACCTGTTCCGTGTAGCATTCAGGTGGTGGACCACTGACTCTCCCTTGCTTCAGAGAGCAACAGGGTAATATCTGTCATCATCTGGCATGAACTTTATAAAGAGGGTAAGATCTTACCTAGTGCTCTTTGGACTTTCTAGAATACAAGTATCTGTTGATCTTGAGAGCTGAGTCGTGGTTTGTAGATATCACAAGATGCTAAGGCAAGGGTGACGGAACATGGCTATTCCAAAGTCCCTTCCAGGATGATCCCAGATGCCAAACAAGGAATCTGGGATTCGTATTACTTAATGATCACATGACATTCTAAGTGGTCTATTGAAAGCATGATGAAATGGTCCTAGGAAGGGCTTTTCTTCCTGCCCCACTGACTTAACTTTTCCCACAGGTGTCCCAGTTTCTCACCTGCTGTGCTGTTGGCCCAGAGCACCTTGTCCCCTTCCCATCCTGCATCCTCTTGGCTGCTTGACACTTGTCCTGCATGGCCTGGCCTTTCTGTACTGGTCTTTCAGTTGGACTTAGGCGTCTTTTTATGTTTTCCCTCTTTGATCCCATAATACTTTGCTCCTACTTCCATACTACTATTAACCAAGCAAAACTACATCCTTTTCTTGTCCATTTTTGAATGCATAGTATTGGGTTGCCCAAAAAGTCCATATGGTTTGTTCCATAAAATAAAAGACACATTTTTCATTTTCACCAATAACTTTGTTGATGTGGACATTTTGAGTATGTTGGCTATCCCCCGCATAGTATGATGTTGATTGCTCTCAATTAATGTCTTTATTTGATCACTGTCAACTTCCGCTGGTCTGCCTGACATGGAGCATCACCCAGCAAGAAATCTCCAGCGTGAAACTTGGCAAACCACTTTTGATACACTTGATCAGTCACAGTACCTTCGCCATATGCTACACAAATCCTTTTTTTTTTTTGCATTTCAGTTGCATTTTTACCTTTCTTGAAATAATAAGACATAACATGCCCAAAGTGTGGCTTATTTTCTTCCCTCTTCAGTAGTAACATGGCTACACAAAAATTCACCAGTTTTGATTTTTTTTACATGCATAATGCTAGGACAGCTGTCACAGTACAGTCTAACAAAATTGTTTTAAATTAAGTTAAAGACAGCTAAGCACTACCAGAACCATCATCTGGAAAACAAAATGAACTTTTTAGCCAACCCAATAGTTGCCCAGTGTTTGTTGAATAAAGAATAAATGAATTGAGAGATGGAAGGGATTTTATTTCTGCCTGGGGTAGTTGGAAAGTTCTCACATTTGGATCACTGTGGAAGGATGGTTAGATGTTTGTCAGTAAAGGAAGAAGGAGAAGGGGATTCTTGGTGGATAGAGCAGTGCATGCAAAGGATGAGGGGTTCCTGAAAACATGGGGTGGGTATGGGAGGAGTTAATGTATGGGGTTTAGTGCGAGGCAAGTCCACGAGATCCAGTGCGATCAGGTGGGTAAGAACACACTGTTGGACCGGCCAGGAGAGATTAAATTAGGGAAGGCTTTTACAGCTAGAATAAGCAGAAACGAAAGCATTGTAACTTCGTAAGTAAGCAACTGACATAATAAAAATAGATTATGTGTTCACAAACAATATAAAAGATAGAAAACGTATCGTTTCTTTGTGAACTCTGATTCCATAAAGTTCAACATACCTTGGAAGGTAAGAATAAGCATAAACTTGGGTGCTCTTTTGAGAAATACTGCGTAATAAATTGATGGATGGAGACACATGGGTGGGTTCATAGGTAGATTTGTAAGAAAATTGATTTTTATGATTTGCAGCACATATGGGAATCTCAGATATTTTTGTACTTAATTAACTTTTAAGTTGGCCTTTGGGATTGAAAAGATCATTTCTAGTCTTCAATACCCTTCATCACATAGTTTCAGGTGTCTGAGGAGTAAGTGCTATATTTCCAAAGCCATTGACTCCCAGGAATGAATTAGAACTCTGGAACTGTTAGGGGAAAGACCGGAGAGAACATTTTCTGCCTTATTGTGGGAGGCAGATCTAAAATGCTGCTTAAACAGGCATCATTGTGGCCAGCCCTCATTGTACTTCCCATTGCGAGAAGATGCTTCCATTCATTCAGCTATTCAACAGCAAAATGACTTTCATTTCTTTGACAAATATTATTTTCCAGCTTTATACTTAGTGCATGTATTTCAAGCTAGAAAGATGGGGAGAAAAAGAGCCTTTAGGTTTGCGTCTGAGCTGGGGGTTTATAAACCATCGTGCCCTTCTGTGGAAGACATTGCGTGTTTTGTGAGAAGCTAGACCCTTATAGACACATGTATACGCAGCCAGTCTGTCTGCATGAATACCCAAATTGGGGCATTTACCCATAAGCAGAGGAGTGCTTTTTTGCACGTGGCTCGGTAGTCAGGCACTGTTTTCTCTGAAGAGCCAGATAGTGTAAGTCACTGGCTGTGTGAGCCTTGTGATATCAGTCACAATGTCTTACCTGTGCCACGGTAGCCAGAAGCCACTGTCAACAATATGTAATGGAGGGAGCATGGCTGCCTTCTAATAAAACTTTATTTATGATGCTGAAATTAGAATTTTATATAATTTTTACATGTCAGGAAATACTATGCCTTTTATTCTTTTCAACCATTGAAACGCCAAAACATATATCTAGCTTGGAAGTCGTACAGGCACAGATGGCAAGTTGGGTTTGGCCCGTGGGCAGTGTTTGCTGACCCAGACAAAGATGGTTGTCTCTGCTTCTAGAGTGACCATCTGGATCTGCCTGATGGATCTATTCCAAGCTGCATGGATGAGAAGCATCCCTCCCTTGGAAACCAGCTTTAACCTCAGTATTGGTGAGAGTGATTCTCACGCCAGCCATCAACCACTTTTTACAGGAGGTGCTTTGCATATGGAGCAAAGCAAGGACCAGATGGTGAGCCATGGAGGGAAGGCTGTGTGGGAAGTCCCGTGCCTACCTTCAAAGCCTCCCCAGCTTCAGCTCCTCTTCCCTTTTACTGACTCATGTCAGGTTTTTCAGGAGCTGATGTCAGCTCGGACTCCTGGAGGTAGAGAGAAGCAATGGAGAGGAACATTCACTAGGAGCAGAGTGGCATTTCATTCCATGTTCCATTTCGGCTGTCTTTTTTTTTTTTTTTTTTGCAAGAACTGCCAGGGACATAGGGATGCAAGTTGCCCTGACTTGCGCTGACTGCTCAGCGCCGACTGCTGAGTGACTGCTGACCCTGGGTGGGATTTAAAAAATACATGTGTATACACATATATGTACTTATGTTATATGTATGTGTGTGTGTGTGTGCCAGAAGCAGACTATTGTCAGAGTTTGGGACAAGAGATGCTTATTAAGGAGTGTCCTTGGGACCAGCATCTGGAGGGGAGAAGAAGGAAGCCGGAGGGAGGAGGGGGACAGTTGGGGCTGTGACACAGGCCCAGTGACAGAGACATCGTGGGGAGCTCTGAAATTAGAATGACCTTCAAAATTGTGCAGAGTTGCGCCAAGCTAGGCAGGTCTGCAGGGCCTGTCATTGACTGTGCTGTCAGATTGTGGGCAAGGGCTTGACCTTGCAGGAGGACGTCTCTGAAGTCAAGGTAGTCCTTGAAGTGGCTGATAGCTGCAGTCTGTCTCCTGACTGCTCTCTCAGACCCTGGCTCCCAGCCCTTCAATGAAGGGATCTACCTGTCTGTCCGCTTACCTGTCTTTCTGTCCATCCGTCCACCCACCCACCCACTGATCCCATCTAAGTATCAGTACAGTGTGAGTGTGTGTGTGTCAATTTAGGAATATAGATCCCAGCATAGTGCCTTGCACTTGAAATAATTGTCTGGAAAGATTAACTATAATTGACATCTGCGTAGGCACCAGTAACCCTATGGTAGTTGCTTTAATTTTATTTAGTGGTATAGGAAGGACCACAAAGTAATTGAGGCTTAGAGAAAAGAAGAGACTAAAAAGAAGAATTTCTGATTCTCAGCCTGTTATCCATTTGGCCTTGTCTAAAAACCAGACAATACCTAACTATCAGATTGGAAGAATCATTCTACATGAACTGTGGCATTCACTTATAAGACAAAAATGTCTTTGTGTTTGTTTTTCCTACTTTGAAAAGAGAAGGCTATCGGCGATCTCATTTGGAGGCTGAGGAAACAATTTGACTTTAATCACCCACTTTTGAAACAACTTTATTTTTAATGTGCCTGGTTTCTTAGTTGCCTGGGCAGCATGGGCCATTTGCCTTATTTTTCCTCTAATGAGCAGAAATTTTGGACAGTGTGCTTCTCAGGGCTTTCCAAAAGTTCTCAGATTTCTTGGCCTCTCAAAAAAGATGCCATATTTTCCTTCTAAAAAGTTAATCTATGTTAGTTAATCTTCATTTCATTGTTTGAAAACAGGGAATCAAAATCATTACATTGCAATATCAACTACTTAAAAGTATTTATTTTGGTTTCATTACTAAGCATGAAACTTGGCTTTGAGTAGTATATTTTGAGGCTAGTGAGTTTGTGCTAATGTATTTTTTTATTGCCTTTATTTTGATTTTTTTTTCTTTTTGTATCTGGACACCTCTTTTTTAAAAAGACATGGCTGTCTGGACAATACTTTTTTTTGCAAGTTACTGCCATTATTGACTGCCTCTCCCGTTGATAGATTGATTGCTGCCGTCACTGAGGGTGACTGTCATTTCCTCTTCTCTTTGCCCTTGGCATCCAATATGTCTCCAAGCTCTGCCACCTTTACCTTCGTAAGAGTTTTTGGATTTTGGCAGCTGCAATAACTGCCTAAGGCTAGCTGCTAATTGCTTACACCTGAAATATCTCAACGGCCTCTGGCCACTTCTTCTGGCCTTCCGGAAAGGCCCCGAACGGAGCAGCAGGCTCATTTTCAAGAGCAGTCCAGTCACTTCCCCATCTCTGGGAGCTGCTCTGTTTCCCACTGGCTTTTTTCTGAAGGTCACTTCCTGCCAGCCTCTTATCACCCATGGCCTGGGCTCGCCTGTCCTCTCCTTGCAGTCCCAGCCTCCTGGGGAGCCCGCTGAGTTTCCCTTCAGGGTCCTATAGCTGCTCTTTCCTCTGAGATTCGCCTCCACCTGTGTCTGCCTGGGGCTCTTTCCCTCTCTGCACTTGGCCTTGGCTCAGATACCCTGTTCACAGAGCAAAATTCCCTGATCACCTGTCCAGAGGCCCAGCCCTGTGACCCACTGTTCCCCTTGCCCTTCTTTATTTTTATTCATGGTGCTCCTCAGTAGCTGAGAATACTTTGTATACTTCACACTTAGTTTTTGTTTGTCTTCCCCAAGATGATGTCAACCACAAAAGCAGACCCTGCATCTGTCTGCTTTACTGATTATCCTGTTTCCCTGGAGGAGGGCGTGGGTCCTTATGCCGACCACCTGAGAAATTAGACATGTTAATAGAATTACACATTTTTTATCACACATGTGGCAGCATTTTGGAGAATTTAAAATATATTCAGATGAGAACGTCTCTCCTTAGCTTTGTGCATCAGTAATGCACCCTGAAATACTTCCCACCCTCTCGCTTCCAAATCATGTTTTTCCTTCCTTCCAAACTCAGCTGAAGACTGGGCTTCTCCGTTAAACCTTTCTGTGGCTGTATTTGAGGTCAGTAAATAGCACCTTCTTCTCCACTCAGAATCTAGACAAATGGAGACACAGAGCAGAGCAGTAAGGCCAAGCAGATCAAAGGACCCCCATTATGATCGATAAAGGCTACCCTGGGGGATGTGGTTTAGAGCTGCAGGCAAATGTGCTTCCCCATGCTGAGCACCCTAATCAGAATCGCTCAGCTGCGTGGCCACAGACAACACCACCCCAGGCCAGGCCCCTCCTTGGATGGGAGAGTCTCCCCTGCCACCCCCACCCAGAGGGAGGAGCAGCCCAAAATATTTCCATAATGCATTTTCCCTTAAACCCTTTGTGAATCTAGCCACCCTTTTATTTGCAGATTATCTGATCGTATACATGTAATTTCTACAACTGTTCCTTACCAACTTGCACGGTAGTACTTCATTATGCGTGTTTTAATGTGATGCTCCTTGTAAACACTCAGTTATTATCTTTAATTTCAAAGTGGGTTGAGCTGAACTGCACACAGCTTGAAGGCGATGATTGGGTCTCACAGTTCCTGCAGGAATGCTGGACTGTCATTGCGACTGTCACACTCTGACACAGCTCTCCAGTGCTACTCCTCTCGGTTATCAGCCCGACGGATTCGTCCGATTCCTGTCGTGTAGCCCGAACACAGTCCATGTGTGGGGTTTTGTGTGAATCCACAGTGACTGCTCATGATCAGTTGCTTCGATTTTGAGTGGCACTTCCGTGGGAAACATATTATCTCTATTATTCTGAACTTGACTATAAAACTCATAGATCTTTACAAAGAGAAATATGCACCGAGCTTGCAGTCCACACATATTGAATAAGTGAACCGATCAGCAAATATCAGTGAAGAGACAGGCACCAAGACAGTTGTTTCAGTCATAATAGTGTGACACATGGAGACAGATAACCTCCCAGTCTCAGCAGCTTCAAGTTGTCTTCATCACTCTTATTCCATGTCCGACACAGGCACGGAACACTGTTGGCTGCTGTGCCAGGAGGAAGTGTGGTCTCCCTCCAGCAAACACATCAAATGCTCAGCAGAAGGGCACATCTCTCCCGCTCACATCTCATTGGCCAGAGCTAGTCACATGACTTAGTTCAACACAGGCCTCCAGCTGGCATCCAACATTTCACCAGACAGTGGGGACCTGGAATTACTTGGTGAAAGCATTAGGGATTATGTAGACATTGCTGGCTACCCTGGGTCAGAGAAATGGAAGCTTGCTACTGCACTGTGGCTGAAAGCATCTAGAGAGTTCCACAGGCTCAATGACAGTGTTATATTCAATGGTCAAAACAGGGAAAGGTAAACTGACTTACCCGAGGTCACGTGACAAGTACAATCATCCAAAACAAAAAAATAGTTCTGCTTGTAATTCAACATTTGTTAACCTCTGCAAACGGTAACCTTACATCAGATGTAAGTTAATGTAGGTTACATTACCTTCATGTAAGGAATGATCATATTGTGATTCAAATGAGTGGAGGGAGAGAGCTGGGGGCACTGAGTTTGTTTGCATTGTTCCTTCCTCTCCTGGGTTTTATCATGACCTCTGGCCCTCTCACTGGCTAGCCAGAGAGCAGTTCATTTCCGGAGGAGACCGCGATGGACAACAGGATCTTGTGTGTCTGTGTTAGTAGTTCCACATGACAGGCTGAGGCGGTGCTTGTCGAGGCCAGGGGTGCTTCATGTGCACAATAAATATTCCAGCAGAGTGGCAGACTTTGCTGTCAGTGAGGCAAAAGAAAAACGTTACCTTCTTGGGAAAGGCCCTGAGTGATCTCGGGGAGGGAAAGGAGAATTCCTTATTTTCTTGCTTTGGTGTAGGGTGCAGGTTGGGACTCTTGTCCTGAAGTTATTTATGCTCGGGGGTCACCTAGGGTGACGGGGTCCGTTTTTACATATGCTTCTCCAAATGCTGACATGGTGCTGAGGAAGGGTGAGGGGGCAGCTGTTGTCATCCCCCCTTACAGAGCAGAGCTGTGGTTGATTCTTGGTCTTCGGCCAACGGATAAAGACAGTTTATCCCTCACAAATCACCATGAAGGAGGAGAAACGATGCAACAACAAACGCTGTGTTCTTCCATGACCACGATGGGTTCGAGGGCCCCGCACCCAGCAGGCAGCCTGGGCATGGCTGGCTGCCTGCCTGTGTCAGCTCTGCGCTGTGGGCGCCTGCCACCGCGGGGACAGCAGGTTTCAGATACCACGCTCGGCATCCCTCTGCCAATGTCGCACAAATGTAACCACATAAACAGTGCTTATCTGGACAGGCCCAGGCTACCACAAGGCAGCGGTGACTAGGTCTCTGCGGAGGGTCGCCCAGTGCGTGAACACCCTGCCTGGGCGAGGATAGTGAGATGTCGCATTCATGGCCTCCCAAGGAGGGTGGGCTTGTATGTGGGCTCACAAAACTGCCTCTGTGATTCTCCCTCTGTGCCTCAGTAAATTGTAACAGTGTCTAGAGATTCTTACCACTCATGCCTTTTGCCACCCACTGCTGTGACCTTGAAGAGCAGGTACAGGGTCCTGCCAACAGTGTGTGCATGGGGGGGGTGCATTTGTAGGAAAGGGCAGGTGTAACGGCAAGAAAAGTAACCAGCATGTGTACCAGGGCACGCATGTCAGTTTGAATGAGAATTTGAATCTTTTTACAGCAGGGTTGTAGTCCATTTTCCAGCAGCTGTCTATGGGAAGCATGCTTTTAATTTTTTATACATTGTAAGGGTGAACTTGGAGAGTCAGTAATATCTGTACAGTATAGTATTTCAGCTAAACGAATGGGTTCATTCCATGGTGTTGTGTCCCTCTCTTGCTGGCCCTGAGGATGCCATTCAGAGCTCCCTGTGTGGGGGCAGTGGTTTGTACCTCTGAAGGGCACAGTCATCTCCCTAAGGCCCTGCAGAAATGCAGATTTCTGGTCTTGCCCCCAGAGATTCCAGCTCAGTGGGTCTAGGAGTCCAGGAATCGGCATTTGCACTTAGCACTGGAGGCAGTTTCTGCACTGGGGATTCTCAGCCTGCGGTCCAGGGCTCAGCCAGGAGGTAGCTTGGTTCCACAGCCTCATAGCGGCTCCTCCCTGGGCGACCTCTCCCCCTCTCTCCGTCTCACTCCCTGTTAGGAGGGAAGGTCAATACTCAGTAAACCCAGAGTTCCAGTCTGGCGAGAGAATACCTACTGTAGGAGTCCACTGGCTTTTAAGGCAATTTTACTCCTTTGGGTTGGAGAAAACTGCTCAGGCGACTTTAGGAAAACTGAAGACATGTGGCTTTTCCATTTCTCTGCAGTTTAGCATGAAGGTGGAGAAATTATTCTTCTACCGTGAGTGGGAAAAATGTTAGCCCCCCGCAAATTCTCCTACTTTTCAATTATCTCTGTGTATGACGCATAGAAATAAGTACAATACTATGTATTATCTTCAGGCTTTCCAAACAGTTTAAATTGTGTTCGCGGTAGTTCCTCATAATGAAAAAGGGAATAGAATCCCTGGCTCATGAACGGTGACAGTCCTTTGAGAGGTAAACATCACTAAAGGGACTGCCATCCTTCCTTGTCTTTTATTAAATCCAGTCCATCACATGCGGAGGGCGGATGATTCCGCATTTAGTTTGCTGTATTTTTAAGCGCCATCTATTCTTTCTTACCAGGCTATGTAATGTGATTCAGGCTGATGCCATGAGCCAGACCATTAGCAAAATGCGCTTCATCCTTTGCTTGGTGAATAAACATTCTCTCTGAATTTTATTATGGGCAAGCTAGCAGAGGGAGCCAAAGGTGTTTATTGTAGTTTTTTTTTTTCTTTACGAAAAATCCGTGGAGTGACACTGGGTATTGGGACACTTATCAGCTCTGGTTTGTGTACTTTTTACTGCTTAGAGCTGGAGTCATGAAAAGGAAAAAAGGAAGGCTGTGATATCTGAGAGAAAAATTCTGGTAGATCTGGGACAGTTTGGGTGTCTTTTCTTGTTTCTTTTAAATTATTTGTCTACTGTGTCTCCAGTTTCACACAGAAATCTAAAAAAAACAGTCTATGCCTTGCTATCACCAAGCTTTATCTGTCTTCTACAATAGTAGTTTTAAAAGTGTGGTCCCCAGGCAACATCAGCCAGCATAGCCTGAAAAATTCTTATTTTTAAATAAAGTTTTATTGATTGATTGTTTTTGAGAGAGAGAGATGGGAAAGGAGCGAGAAGGAGAAAGAGAGAGAAATATCTATTTGTTGTTTCACTTATTCATGAATTCATTGGTTGCTTCTTGTATATGCCCTGGCTGGGGGTCAAACCACAACCTTGGCATATTGGGGTGATGCTCCGACCAACTGAACCACCTGGCCAGGGCACCCGAACGTGCAGATTCTCAGGCCATCCTCCAGGTGTGCTGACTTGGAGCCTCTGGTTTAACAAGCCATCCAAAGTGATTCTGGTATAGGCTGAAGTTTGAGAGCTATGTTCTGGAAAGAATAAAATAACATTCTTATTTTGATGGTTAGGTGCAAGTGAGTGAGCAGAGATTCAAATTCACTTTACATTTCCAGACAAGCGATTGGCTTTTTCCCTGTGTTCAGGGTTTACTGTGGCTGAGAATCTCTGTGACTCATGCACGACTCTGGGAAAGTGTTTGTATTTCTTAAGGTCCAGAGAGTAACATCTAAATGAGAAACTCCCAGTTTGCTCCATATTTTAAGAGAGCGAATGATGTCATTGGCATAAAGACGTCATTTTTCAAACTGGCACTCGATAAATTGTCATTCAAGCGATGCTGCTTCCTCCATTGTCCCTATCACAGTCCACTCTCCTTTCAGAGTGGAATTATCCTGGCCTCCCGTTTCCTTACACTTTGTAATGAAATTTTTTTTTTTTTTTTTTACTATTTGGCATTTAAATGCTGTTAACACCCATCTCCAAAGATGGCACCGAGAAAGAAGTGGTCATCTTTCGGTTGTATCTGAAAGAAACAATAAGAAACAAACACACCCATATCAAGCCAAACAGTGCTCACGGACCTTACGTGGTTTGCAACATTCAGATCTCCCATGGTTTAGCTGGGCGTGTTTTCCATTGTTTGTGGTTAGCATTTCTTCTACATAATTAGAAAAAGAAGATATTAGCGTTCCTAAGAAATTTATTTTTTTTTGGCATGAAATCATTACTAAATTTCATCTTTGCATTTTTATCTTCTCCTTTCTTAATAACAGACATGGACAATTGAAAGCTTCCTGCATGATTTGCAGAAGTAATTACTTGCTTAGATGTTGCCAAGCAGAATAGCAGATCCATTCCAGGACTTTTTTTTTTTTTCTGCACGTGTCGAAAATGATTGTGGTTCTTAAAAATGGAAATGAGCAATGGTCCACAGCACAATTAAAAGCATCGGGACAGAACTTAGTGCTTTTTTGTTGTCGTTGTTGTTAGTGACTTAAAATGGAATTAACACTCGAATTAATCCCTGGAAAATGAAAGGAACATCTGGTGCAGCACATTATATGGACTTTTTATATAAAAGTGATTACCAAGTAGGCACTTGCTACGATAGAAAAACTTCAACCTCCCCACTCTTAGTTCTTCCTTTTTAAAGTCAGTTCGATGATACTCATTTCTAAATATAAGTTTAGTAGCTCCGTCCATAATAACACTGACAACCTGAAGGCTCAGTTTGCCAAGCTGAGTGGTGGTAGCAACTTTCTGACTGTATTCTTGTCCTAGGTCCAAAGAAGTGATTCGTGCTGATACACACGAAACATTTGTGATTATGAAATCACAAATTGAAAAAACTTGGTTGCATCACTAATTTGATATAGTAATAATTCTTGAGAGGCAATCTTGAAATAATATTAAGAGATCTGGGATACACTGTGGTTGATTATCGGGGTCCTTCTCCCTGACCCTTGCTAACATACCCCTGATATTAGGTAGGCATTCATGCTTTAGGGCAGTGCAAGGCATGCTGGGAAGGACTGCCATCGCCTGGGTTCCATGAGCCCCAGCCTAGATCTACTGATTTCTAGGCGCTGAATAAGCTCTCTAAGTATCTCTGGTGCACACTCAAGTTTGAGAACTCGGCTCCTTTGGGGGTTGATTATATTGAAGCCAACCTCTTTGCCCGTGATTGGCTTACGCCGCACACAGCATGCACAGCCCAATTTTGGCTGATTTGACCTAAAGGAATGTCTTCTGTGTAGCTACTGGGAACACTTTTTTTTTTGCTATTTAAAGAAGCAAATGTAAAAAGTGAATGCCCTCCCCCACCCTCTTCTTTTTGGTTTCTGGACCAAAGAAAATGTGAAAATGCGGTGTGGGGTGGGGGGTGGCTGCTGGATCTGTCCGGTGCCTGCAAAGGCCACATACTCGTGATATAGAATAGAAATAGGGAAGGAATCTGCTTCAAGGAATTCCAGAGGCACCTGCCCCGGGACTTCTCATTTTGTGGGATTTCAAAACGGACAAAAACCCGATAACCGCTTAAAGCATTGTGAGTGCAGTTTTTTTGTTCATTTGCTCGTTATTGGTGAGTAGCCTCCAAGGCACACTTGGACACACAAAGTCATTATGCCACTTAGCAAATAAAACCTGTGGTTGATTCAGGTGTTATTTCAGAGTCCGGATGGAGGGTAAAAAGTCACCCCTTTTCATGTCACTTCTGTTTTGAAAGTTGTTTTTTTGAGAAGTTCTTTAAAGATGTGTTTACCCCTCTCCACAGTGCTAACTGGCATATAAATAGTAGCTGTTCTTCTGTTCATATTTCTGGGTAGGAGCATAAATATAATTATTTACTTGTTTAACTGTTGTTTATTTGCCTTCTTTTTGGCGCCATGAAGGCGTATCCATATGGGAGAAAAATGAGGACTGAGGCTGAGAAATCATAAACCCCTTTCTATAAAATGCTGTACTTCTCTGAAGAGCTGGGGTTTGCTTCCTCCTTCTTCTGAATGTTCAGCTAGCATTTAGGTAACCAGGTTCTGAGAAATCACTTTACAAACTAATGCTGAAATATGCCATTAAGATGTAAATGATTCATATATACACATACTCCATTGGTTATATTTGTTGATGTTGTGAAATCTTTTCTGAACGTCCTTGTAACATTTCTTTCTCAAATCTGTTTCTCCCTGAAATCTCTTCAGCTGTACTTTTAGAAGCTCAGTAGTTTTCTTATTTTCGGTTGAAAGTTTGCATTCTTACGTATTTATAAAACGTGTTAAATCATTTGCAGAGAACGATCTCTTAAGCTGTTTTTACATGTAAATCTGTATCGCTAGATATACAGCATTACTACTATTTGTAGCCTACAGTATTTAAATAATTCTGCTTTTATTGTACTTGATAAAATAACATGGACGTTTCTTATTTTGTAAATGGCCACCTTATGTGAATTGTTAACCATTTTAGGTACTGACTTCTAGATTGATAGAGTGATACTTTCTGCATTGTTTCAATCCTTGATGTGTTGGGACAGGCCTCATGATCTAGTAAATGGTAGCTGTTGTTTTTACAGTTGCTGCCTGTGAACTTTAAAAAATGTATTTACTCCAGCCCTGGCTGGTGTAGCTCAGTGGATTGAGCGCGGGCCTGTGAACCAGAGGATCGCGGTTCGATTCCCAGTCAGGGCACATGCCTGGGTTGCAGGCCGGTTCCCTGCAGGGGACACACCAGAGGCAACCATACGTTGATGTTTCTCTCCCTCTCTCCTTCCCTTCCCCTCTAAAGAAAAATAAATAAAATCTTTAAAAATATATCTTTAAAAAAATAAAAAATAAATAAAAATGTATTTACTCCAGAATTCCACCCCTGCCAAATATTCTTCATTCAGCGAACCTGCGTTCGTCCATCAAGGTTCGCCTGTAGTGTTTCTTCCTCACGGAGGCTTGTCTGATAGTTCCGGGTAGAATCCGATGCTCTTTCATCCAGGTTCCTGCTGTGATATTACTTGGAATTGAAATGTGTGCATTTATGTGCCTATTCATCTGAGACCATGGGATCTTAAAGTCAAAATTACCTTCTAACTTATTTTTATTACTGTACCCAATCTAGCACTATATCATATCCTATAGTAGGCACTTTGGAGCTATTTCTGGAGGGAGGGAGGGAAGGAAGGAAGGAAGGAAGAAAGGAAAGAAGGAAGGAAGGAAGGAAGGAAGGAAGGAAGGAGAGGAGAGGGGAGGGGAGGGGAGGGGAGGAGGGAGCAAAGGGGAGGAGAAGAGAAGAAATAAGAAAAAAAGAAAGGAAGGGGGTAATAGAATGGATATACATTACATTTAATCATATCTTAGGATTTTGCAGTGTTGGTTTCCATACTTAGACAATGCTGTCACCGACAAAAACCAACTCCGGGTTGCTAAATAGAGAATGTACAATGTGAAAAGAAGAAATAATTATAGCTAACACTTACGCGGTGTTTCTCTGTTCCAGGCACTTTCCCAAGCTCTATAGTCGGTGCTCGGGGGGCTGGGGGTAGGAGGGTGTAAACGTCAAAATAGCCCTGGGAGGTGGATACTATTANATCATATCCTATAGTAGGCACTTAGGAGCTATTTCTGGAGGGAGGGAGGGAGGGAGGGAGGGAAGGAAAGAAGGAAGGAAGGAAGGAAGGAAGGAAGGAAAGAAGGAAGGAAGGAAGGAAGGAAGGAAGGAAGGGGAGGGGAGGGGAGGAGGGAGCAAAGGGGAGGAGAAGAGAAGAAATAAGAAGAAAAAAAGAAAGGAAGGGGGTAATAGAAGGGATATACATTACATTTAATCATATCTTAGGATTTTGCAGTGTTGGTTTCCATACTTAGACAATGCTGTCACCGACAAAAACCAACTTCGGGTTGCTAAATAGAGAACGTACAATGTGAAAAGAAGAAATAATTATAGCTAACACTTACGCGGTGTTTCTCTGTTCCAGGCACTTTCCCAAGCTCTATAGTCGGTGCTCGGGGGGCTGGGGGTAGGAGGGTGTAAACGTCAAAATAGCCCTGGGAGGTGGATACTATTATTTATTGTTTCTATTTTTCAGATGCTGAGTTGAAGCACTTAAACTGTCGAATAGTTCCCCAAGTCAGGAGCTAGAGAGGAGCCACACTGAGATTTTTTACCTGCAAAGCCTTGGTCGAGAGCTTGTGGTCGGAACCTCGTGCCATACCGCCTCAATAAGTACAAGTAGGGAAAGCTCAAGTTCCAGCATTTTTGAGAAGGAGCAAAACTTGAAACCCTTTGCGAGGCAATATTTTCTGTAACTGTAGAGTGAAGCTTCTGAGCCTCTGGCCCCAGCGGTGGTTCTGCCCTGCGCTGCCTGTGGGCAAGTTTGGGGGTCCTTTACCCACCCATATGACTCAGTTGCATCTGCACATCGGGCATAGGGGCATCTTTGCCTTACTTTAAAGGGAGGCTGTGAGAACTAGTGAGATGATGTCTGAAAGCATTTTAGGTTCCTAAGAGGGAATAAGATCTATGTAGTAAAGGTGATTTAACGTGTATTCATCCTAGTCCTTCATAGACAAGGTGAGGGGTACGAAACTCCCTCAGTCCCAGACCATCTGTGCCGGGTCCCAGTGAGGAGGACCCTACTCAGAGCGATAAATGGGATTTACGTGCCTATTATATTCTAAGCATCTCCCATGTGTCTAAATTAGTTTTGAAACATAGGCAGATCACTTTGTTCTTTTAAGAGCTGGCATGAAAATTCTCCTTAAATGGAGAACGGAGTTCATTGGGAAGATTCCTGGTGGAGTGTGCACGGGTAGAAGCTGGGAGCGGCCTGCGGGGGTGCTATAGGATGCAGAGGCAGAGCCCTTGGTTTCCCGTGGGCCGGCGAATGGGTGTGTGCATCTGGCGTGTCGGCAGCACTGGGAGCAGGGACGGAGACCCGCAGAAACTGGACCGCCACGGCAGGATGTGGCCGCCTTCCTGTGATCCCCTCAAATATTAATGCAATTCTGGGAAACCTTGAACCAAAGTGAGTACCATTCTTGTGGACACCTGTGCAAGAGCTGCATTTGAGCTCAGTGTGATGTACGTGCAGAATATGACCCTGTGTGTGGACGGACCTGAGCCAGGCTAGGAATTCACAGAAACCTGGTGATAGCTTCAGACTTCTTCAGAGGCAGGGTCAAAGCAACCCTACGCAAACTTCAAGGACATAGAATCCCAGCTGACATCTAGGTTAGGGTTCGTGGAGCAAAAAGGCAAGACCATAGCAAATGCATTTCAGATCCCAAGAAACATTTTCTGTGTAACCTCTTGGGAGAAGGCAAATGCTTTTGCTTCTGAAGAAGGCAGCCCACCTCTTTATACCACCAGGTTTCTTCAGGCCTCACCTGTCTAATGAATGGTCCAGAGAAAAGAAGTTGATCAGTGGTGACCTCTAGTTTTTCTGGCTCTTGCTTCTAACCTGCAGCTCCCTGCAGTTTCCCATCAGTTCTTTTCAAGCATCCGTGGGAGGCCCTGGCTGTGTGTTTTGTGTGTCCACACAATTATATCAGCTTCCAGCGGCCTTTCATGGTTCTGCTGGGGACCGAATGGCTCTGACCTGCCCACTGAGCATCCCCTGCCACTGTCTGGACCCAACAGTTCTCTGGCACTGCACTATAGGGAGTTGAGATTTATTTCAAATAATTACTGCTGGTTCCCACTTACTGTTATAGGTCTAATGAGACAGCTTTTTATTACTATTATTTTCTTTGCATGCCCCCTCTGGCCCCCTCCCTCTGCCTTCCATGACAATGAGACACAAATCTAAAGAGAGGACTAGCTGTCCTCCAAACCCCTCTTCCCATATGTTGACTCGTGCTTTTCCTAAAGCTCTAAGCACGCCCCTCGCTATCACCTCCCCGGCATTGACCCTTGACCTGATGAATTCATGTGATTCATTCGGTCAGTAACTTTAGGAAGAATAGCTGAGCATACCAGATCCAGCTCCACCTTTAGTCTTCTTCTTGGCATCAGGGTTCTTCTAACAGGGACACAGGTCCTCTTCTCCTGCAGGGGCAAGCCTGTTCTTGAGGGGCGGGGGGACAGGGAGTCCGGGGATGCCCAGGTCAGAGCTGTCATGGCTGGGTGGGGGTAAATATGCATCGTTCTGGGATGAAGTATCAAGTCAATGTAGTGCCGAAACCTAAAGCTGTGTTCTCTCATCTGGCCCCTAAGCCTTTGAGTGGTTGATTTGGGGGAGGGTACACTTGCCAGGGAGTTGGGGATTATTACGGTGGAAGGCAGGGCAGGTCCCCTCTACCAAGTTCGTCCAGTTGTAACTATCTGAACTGGGGCAGTTGTTTTATAGGCAGGAAGGAGCAGCTGTTTCTGGGAGCCACTGACCAGATAGAATCGATCGAATTTGCAGGTTGAGTAGACACGGAGAAATGGGAGAGAAGAGGGCACTCTCGATCTAGACTAGACTTAAGGTCTCACATCTAACGGTGTTGCCGAGGTTAAGTGCCAAAGGTCAAAACAGGACAGGCCACTGGGTAAGTCACCATAGAGGCCCCATGAGGCCACTCTGGTTTATCTCCTCTGGGGTTCACGGGCACTCGTGAGAGTAGCTGTACCAGGTCCCAGGAAGCCTCGGCCTCAGGGATCACACAAATGTAACAGCTTTATTTTCTATTCACTCATTTAACAATCCTTTATCAAGCACGTAGTGTTGATAAGGCGAGTGGATTGCAGAGAGCAAGCAGAATGCTAAAGAGGAGGTGCAGTACCAACTAAAGATCATGTATTCATTCAACATTTTCCTCTATCTGTTCAACTCGCCAAGAAGATGGAGTGCCGAGTGGCTGAATTTAGTGTGAACCCCCTGAGCAGCTTCCTCGAAGTCGACAACTATATTCGCATAACACAGAATTTGCCAGACACGAGGCCATGAGTGAGTTTTAAGAAGTGATGAAGGAGTCCTCAACAGAACTCTGTAATTACCCTCAGAAAAATAATTAGCAGTTACAGCAGCACAGGGAAGCCAGCATTTAATCTTTTCCCCCTAAACCTCAAATGTTGCAAGTTGATCATCATTAGACATTTATAGTAGCATGGTCTTCTAGAAGCTTCCAAACAACTTTTTTTGCCCCAGATTTTTATATTAGAAAGTCAGACCATAGTTTGTCTCACTTTATGGATGGCTGCATCATGTATAGGGTTTCTTTTCAGACAAATTTTCAAGTGACAGTTTTATTGTTCTCTTTCTTAGGGACCTGTTTTAGTTCCTTTTTTTTTTTTTTGGTTCTTTTATTAGCCTAACTGAGACCCATGCATCCCTCAGTGTCCCTGCAAATTTCTTCTACTGAACATTAGTTGCTGAAATTCTCCTACAAAATAAGGGTCGAGAGCTTCACTGTTTCGGGAGCCTGGGAAACCATAATCCTTTCTTACAGGTCTTGGGTGCCGTAAGTTAGCAAAGACCTCCTATGGAGACATCTGTTCAACACCCTTTCTCGCCCAGTGTTACACAGATATTTGACCACCGTATCCCTTTTCCTGACACCACCTATGAACTGCGTTCTGCTCCCGGGTATCCTTCAGAGCCTAGGGATATTTAAGGAAATAAGAAATGTTATCTATCGTGGGATGATAATCTAAGGAGCACTATTCATGCAGACACACTTTCCTGGGATTAAAGCCTTCTTCTGGGATCTAAGTATCTATGTAGAATCCCTGCCTCCAATCTTTTCCCCAAATCTAAGCTGTGGTGGGAAACATGATTTACTCTATTTAAAATATGCCTAATTTATGCACCGCCCCTCTCAATATCCCCCATGTCCCATTTCCCAAAATGAACAAAATTTCTTGCTGCCTCAAGGAAAACAACTGATGGTATTAACTGCCTGTAACATAGTTCAGGCTTTTAGGGAAAGTTGGAGTTTTGTAAAATTTATGAGGGAGAATATGGCAACTTCCCGATAATTAAAGACATTTCTCGTTAGATTGGATGTGATGTTAGCAAATGTCATTTTTTAATATTGTATAATGAAATGTGCCAGCATTTGAGAGATCTGCATTACACAATGGACCGCTATTTCCTAAATGACCAAAGTACTATATTCCACTCAAAGTGCAAGATAGACCAATTGATTTTAATGTCATAGGGGATGGAAAGTTGATTGATAAGGTCTCATTCTGCAGCTCAACTAACCGTTAAGAAACCTGTAGTGTTTTGGTGTAGTATCAAAGAAGAATATCCTCAATTATCTGAAAAGGCTATTTAAAGTTATCTTTCTTTTCAAAGTATTTTCTGTATGAGACCAGATTTTCTTCAACCATAAGACATAATGCAACAGTTTGAATGCAGTATAAATGGGAGAATCTAACTGTTTTCTTTTTGGTCAAACATTTCAGAGATTCGCAAAAATGTAGAATAATGCCACTCCTCTCATTAAATACATTCTGGGAAATACAGTTATTTTTGCGATAGACATTTATGTTAATGTGTAATAGATTTATTATAATAATTTTAAAGAAACATGTACATACATACACGTATATATATTAGATTGCCCAGTTTTAATTTAAAAAGTGGTAAGTAACAATAGATGTAACCCATTTGATGGAAACCTTTTTAGGGTTCTCAATCAGTTTTAAAAGTGTGAAGGGTCCCTGAGACCAAAATGTTTGAAAGACTACTGCGCTGGAAAACTCTTTCTAGAAGACAAGAGATTTGGCATTACATGGCATGAAATAGGATCGTGGCCAGAGCAAGACAGAGAGCTGTTTCTGTTTGTTTAAGTATTTGATTGTGTGGATCTTAAGGATGAAAACTACTCGCTTATATTTATTTCCTCATGGAATGTACCCAGTAGAGTGGTACATCGCAAACTGCCGGTTACCCTGTGTCCCACTGGTGGGCTGCGAAACCCACTGAGAAGGTCGTCCCTTATGTATTTTTTTTAAATTTTAAGGCAATGGAATAAGATGGGAAATGCCAGACTTTATTTCCCATAGGAATATAAATATTGTTTCATAAAACTTTTGTTTCAATTAAATCCGTGTATGTCGGAGTATGCATATTTATACTGAGTCAAAGTGAAAAATGTTTTTCTTACCGTAGATTGCTATAAAAGGTTTGAAAGCCTTTGCAGGAGAGAATTTTCTGTTGCTCTCCCCGGTGGTGAGAGGTCATATTAGCCTGTGCTCTACCTGGGTTGGACCGCATGCTGTCTCGGTCTTCCCAGCACTAACTTAGGTTGTTCCCAAGACATTCCCAGATTTCTTACACAAGGTCCTTTTAGTCTTTGTCAGCTTCTCCATTATGACCTTAGATGGATCCGATTTGTATTATATTGTAGCTATTCCTCCCCTTGTGGTTGTTTTCCCTGTTATCCCTGTCCTGTTCCCACTCGAGCCTGTGTATAACACTCTTCAACTTGACCTTGAGGATTATGGCTCCACACACTCTCCCTTCCAGCCCAGTGAATCCAGAGCATTCTCACTGCCGCGGCTTCGCTTGTGTCCTTCCACGCAGTTGTTCTGATTTATAGTCAGGGTTTGAGGCACAGCTTGAGGATCCTGTCTCTGGGAAGACATCCTTCCTGTCACAGCCCACAGACCACAACAGGCACTGACCATTTTGACATATAGAGTCACAATAAATACCTGCCGCTTTAGTGAGGCATTGAGAGAGAGTCATTTAACCTTTGTTTCAATAACCACCTTTCATATGGATCGAAAGATGTGGGTTTCGTACAGTTGCAAACATTCCATAAATTCTAGGAGCAATTCCCAGCAAATGCATGGGGACAACCAGAACTTGATGTGAGAGCCTTTAAAGTCCCAGGTGAAGCACAAGGACTGTCCTCACTGCATGCCATCAGGTGGAAATTTTTCAGGGTGGGATAAGTCTTTCCCCCACGTTCCCCTGAGAGAAGGCTGTCTCCCCAGGACATTTATATTATATTTGAAGAGAACATTGGCATTGCTTTCTTTTAATAGAATATTTCATGGAAATATCACTTTCTACTGCAATGTGCCTCGCCAGATGGGTTGCTTCTTACCAGCTGTGTGGACTTGAGTCTGTTGCTTCCATTTTCAGGTCCTTAGTTCTAATAGTTCCATTATCATGGTGCTAGTTAAGAGCAAACTAAAGAATGTACATCAAAGTACAGTGTAAATTTTACTCCATAGTATACGGACCGTTCTTTTTTGCTCTGTAAAGAAAGTCGGATCTGGTGCACACAGTATCCACAGCAGTAGGAGACCAGCAACCAAACCCTGAAACATGAGCCCAGTAACTTTTTCTGTGGAAAATTCATGGTAATTAAAAAAATAAAGTCAGCATACGTGTTGTGTTTCTAAATAATATCTTTAAAAGGAAGCTCACATTCCTTTTAAAAAAATGAGTTGGCNCCATCACTATTGGTTTCCTGTGCATTTCCATTCATTTCAATTAGTTTAGCCTTCATATGTTCCTCTAATTTGTGACTATAATCAACCAGTTCTGTGAGCATCCTGATAAACAGTGTCTTGAATTGTGCATCTGAGAGTTTCGCTATTTCCTGGTCACTTAGAGTTATTGGCTCTGGGGCTTTGAGTTCTTCTTGAGCCATATTTTGGATTGTTCATGCCCGTTATGTATGAGGAGCAGAGCCCTAGGTATTCACCAGGGCCATGCGACCCAGTAGCTGGGTTGTGACGCTGTATGTGGGGGGTGGGGCCAAAGGGAGGCAATGGCAAGCACCCCCTGCTTCCTCCCGCCACCACCGCGGGCCCCGGGATTCGTCCCACTGCTTGTGAATGTGCGACCTCGGTCAGCCGCTGCTGGGTTCATTGCTCGGGGCTGCGCGGTCTGTCTCAATTCTCACTCCCACCAGCCCAAGCCCTCACTGGGTCCTCCAGCACTACCCTGGATGCCTGGGCGCCTGGGGTCAGGGGATCCTTCCTGTCCAACCCAGCTCCGCTGCTGGCTCCGCCCCTCTTACTGGTACGGTTGTTGTTGGGCTTGCGTGTAGTTCAGTTTCCTGTTCTTTGGCTGCGTCTTTGTTCTCCAAACCTTTGTTGTATTCAAACTTGGTTGTGGGAGAAGGCACAGTGTTTCCACCTACGCCTCCATCTTGGCGGAAGTCCCACGTGTTTCTAAATAATATCTTTAAAAGGAAGCTCACATTCCTTTTAAAAAATGAGTTGGCGTGACAACTAAGGGTCTCTACAGCTGGTGGACGGATGAACACGTGGGGCCACAATATGTTCTGTTTATTTGTGTCTGTTTAAATTTCTCTACAGTAAAAGTTTCAAAAATTACCTGTATAATGCAAATGTTAGTGTAAGTGTAGATCAGGGAAGATTTGGTTTTATGTAATGCCACTTTCTAAGAGCACAGTTTCCTTAGACGTGACAAATGCGCTGCTTTCCATGCTAGTCAATCCCTAACGCCAACAGAAAGACTCAGGGTGGCCCTTCGGAATGCAGGGTAAAGAATGTTTATACTTAACAAAGGAAACTGATCCGAAACAAGTGACCGGGCAAGAAGAAGGGAAGCCACACTAAGCCGTACAATGGCAACACACTGTGGGAGGCAGTCACTTTCCCCCACTGGGGCCTGAGTCCATTGTCCCGGCGAGTGACTCTATTTGAGAATCCTTAGTATCCAGGGCTCTCAATAACCTCAGGGTTGCTGCTCTTGAGTATACTTTAGAAATGGTTTTTCTTGGAATCCCTTTAGTTGTAATCCCCACTACGGATCATACTGTTTGTTCAATGGAAATGTGATTAGCCAAACAAGGGAATAATGAAAAGACTAAACAGAAATGGTGTGTAGGGGGAGGGGGGAGAGAGACAGAGCAAGAGGAGATAGTGAGGAGACAAAGAAATAAATGAGGGCTTTTAAAATCTTCAAGGGCTTTTCCTCAGTACTTATGAGCGGACAGAGAGCTCTCTCCTCCTCAAAAGGGAAATTCTCTGTCCTTCCTGTGTGTCTTTTGTAGAGCCCGTCTCCATACAAAGGGGCCACTCACACCAAATCCCTAATTAACTTCCCCATTAAAGAAAGAATGGAAGCTGTGTGCTTCGGTCTTCGCACTGAAGTAAAGTATTTTCGGTTCACAGGCCGGTGCTCGATCCACTGAGCCTAAAGTGCCAGGTTGTCTGTCGATTCAGATGGGTGAACAGTATCACTATTATAATCACAGTGTTACATAATTTTCGCTGCGAATCACACTTCTGTTTGTGTGCCTCTTCCTCGTAGGTTTTTGCTCATTTATAGAAATAATTAATAATAATACGTATACCAAAGCTTTCATTGTGAGAATCAAACCAGATAGTATTATCTGTGGGTTTATGTTAAGGTATAATGTTCCTTTTCAAAAGCTGCCACTGTCATATCAAATACACGTTGCAGGTTTTCAGAATAAGTCACTACAAGACTTTCTACTAATATAATATACGAAGGGTGTGGGTGGCATGAGAGCACTACTTTGCACCCCTTCACCTTTGCGAGCTTAAAAAGTACTTTCAGGTAGAAGAGTAACCCCCAATCATGTCATAGCGCGGTCCCAGACCTGGTTCTAATGCCTGGTTCTCCTTCCCTTGTCTGTCTTGTACCCCGTCTTCAGCCGTTGTCTTCTACTAAGCAGGGAATCATCCCATCTCGTGTATTTGGGTAGAAATCCAACAAAAGCTTCTCAGAGGTGATGTATATTGTATATATACACACATTCATATACATACATATATGTATATATGTAAACATACACATGCCCATAAATGTGTATATATACATGTGGGGTACATATACGTGTGCGCGCATGTCACAAAGTACACTTTGAAGTCACCCCTGGAATGTAGAGTGGTGTGTCGTATAGAAAACTTGTACATGGCTGTGTGTCTCTCCTTTACTTTCACGCTGCCGCCACACTCACAACATTCACAACACTTTTGAAACCAGGTGTGTGTGTGTGTGTGTGTGTGTGTGTGTGTGTTTCTCACACCAAGCAAATCTCTGGGACACCAGTTGAGTGTCTTACAATTGAATCCTTGCACTACCTGGAGTTAGTGAAGACACCACTCATTAAGAGCCCAGTCCCGAGAGACTGCCGCCCACTGCAGATGCCAATCCCAGATAGCAGGTCCCCAGGTTACCCACGACTATGTCCAATGTGGCTGCAAGCCAGAGGTTCCTGCTATCCGGTGACTTTTTCTATGGGAAATTCATGGTAATTTGGCCCTGGCTGGTGTAGCTCAGTGGATTGAGTGCGGACCTGTGAACCACACGATCCCGGTTCGATTCCCAGTCAGGGCACATGCCTGGGTTGCAGGCCAGTTCCCAGCAGGGGACACACGAGAGGCAACCATACATTGATATTTCTCTCCCTCTCTCCTTCCCTTCCCCTCTAAAGATAAATAAATAAAGTCTTTAAAAAAAAAAAGAAAATTCATGGTAATTAAAAAAATAAAATCAGCATACGTGTTTCTAAATAATATCTCTTGGAGAGGAAGCTCACATTCCTTTTAAAAAATGAGTTGGCATGATAAGTAAGGGTCTCTACAGCTGGTGGATGGATGAACACGTGGGGCCACAATATGTTCTGTGGGAACATATTGGCCCCCTCTCCTCCTTGGACTTGATTATTTGCTAGAACAGCCTGCAGAACCCAGAACATTTAGGCTTAGTGGCTTATTATATAAAAAAGGATATACGATCAAAGATGCAGCTGAACAGCCAGATGAAGAGATACACAGGGCGGGGTCTGGGAAGGTGTGAGGAGCAGGAGCTTCTGTCCCCGTGGACTTGGGATGTACTTGTGTTCACGACCCGGGAGCTCCCCAAACCCAACTCTGCTGGGATTTTTATGGCGGCTTCACCACTTGGGCACGACCGATAATAGACTCCTCCATTCTCAGCCTCTCTCCCCTCTCTGGAAAATTAGAAGGGGTGGGGCTAAAAATCCCAAGCTTCTAGCCATGGTGTGGTCTTTCTTGTAACCAGCCCTAGGCAGAAGCCCACCAAGAGCCACCCCATTAGAATAAAAGACACTCTATGACCCAGGAAATTCCAAGGAACTTAGGAGCCCTGTGTCACAAACCGGCGTCAGAGAACTATATGTATTTTCCATTATTTCACACCATGTTTTAAAAGCATGCTGGACATGCCATTCACAGTCACCCTCCCCAAAGGATCCATGTACAAGTCCATGTATGTATAAAATGTGATGTAAGATTTTTTCCCCTCTAACGATAGTTCCAGTCCATCTCAGCTGCCTCTTTCTCCCCTAATGGTACCTCCGCTCTGGTGCCCATCACCTGGAATCCTTCCTTCCATTCAGACAGCTGTGTATTACATAATGTATGCCACGTCATAGTGTACCTTCCTTAGTGCAATGCTAGGTGATTGTCTGAGATTAACGCTAGTTTCCTTGCTTGGCATCTTTGTGGTTCCTTGGCAACCTGTGCATCACGCAGCGTGTGATACGTGCTTTGAGATAAGGAGCACTGGCTTGCAGGAGTGAAGTGCGATGTGACGAAAGATGTGTCCCGACAAGGGTTTAAACATGCATGAGGCACACTGAGCTCTTTCCCAGCCTTTCAGGTGATTGGATGCTGTTAGTATTTGTCTGTTTCCTCAGTATTTTCCATGTACCTGTTAGTCACATCACTGGAAGAAATGGAATGCATTTAGGACCTAAGTTAATAGACATGAATGAAAAAGTAATCATTACAAATTTTGTATATGCATCCCATCAGTCCTAGTATGATTTCCTAGGGACACAACTTGATTTTTAGCATCACGTGGTGTTATATGTATGTGTAACATTCAAGAAAGCACGTAATAGATCATAGAAAATAGATAGTTATTGCCCGTGAGATACTGCTATAATGTGGCTCCTCCCTGCACACAAGTTCATGCATTTCAGGCCAAATTAGACCTCTGAGGTCTAACAGTTATAAATTTCATGCATCTTGTGGAATCTGGAGCGTGAGAAATACAGTTGCTATAAGGACTGTTCCTTCAAAACAGTTAAAAAGTGATCATATCCCTTGATCATTTTAGACACACATACGTAGTAATAATGTCGTAGCATATTGCTGTGATGTGACTGTGTCTGAAACATTTGGGGGACAGCGCACGTGCTCTCCGCAGCAGCAGAACACAGTTAGGGTTTCAGGTCGGGACCCCCCCTTCGCGTGGCAGAACCCTCTCGAGTCAGCCTGGGTTGTGTTTGCTGCTGAATCTGTTGTGGCTTCTGACGTCCATGCTTTACCTGTAAGAGAGTAGACACAAGCTATCCAGCAATAGGCGATGCCAATTCCTTTTTTTTCCATTTTCTCATGAAATAGATGAAAACTGTTATCAGGAAGGTGGCAGCCAGAGTTCTGATTTCCTAGGCATGGAAATTTTGTTTTCACAAGAAAAACAAAATCACAGGGGATATCAAAGGAACAGTTATTGGAATAGAAGTTGTACGCTTGCATGTCTAGGCTTGGACCTGCTTTGCTTAGGGATTTTGTGTATACCAGTCCACTATGCATCCTAATTTCTCTCTTAAGAGTAGAGCAGAAAGAATAGGGACGGATAGTCACACAGCGTTCTGGGCAGAGCGCTTTCCTTCGTAGATGGGTCAGCAAGAAGGGGGTGGTTTGGCACAGAAAAGCCACAATGAATTTCCCTCTCTTTACAGTTAACTGTTCAGTGGGCTGGAACGATCAATACAGCTGTTCAAATGCTTCTGAAAAATAAATCCATTCTAGCTCTGTGCTGCCTAGAGTTGCCAGCACCTGCAAAGGTACAGTGAAAAGGGGACATTCTTTTCCTTATGTCTTCCTAAAATTCACTCGTTCATCTCAAAAGCATTCTAGAAAATTGAAATTTAAAAATCAATCTATGAACGCAAACCACGGGATGTCGCACGGAGAAAAAGGTCAGGCTCAGCAGCAGCGAAATACAATTTGAAACTTCTCAAAGCATGAAACACAAGGCCAGTAGCCAGCTCATCGAACACATACAGATTCTTAGCCTGTGCATCTGAGCCAGACGGGTCTTCATGACTGGGATGAGTATGCCTTCCTCCTTTTAAAGTGTGTTCGTCTTACCTTCAGGTTATAATCCTTTTGGGAACATTTTTTAAAGGAGAGTCACAGACATGGTGTTAATTCTTAGACGAAGCAGGCTGGATGAACGGAGGCTAAGCATGCCTGAAGGTGACGCCTGAAGGTCATCCTTTTGACCACTCCTGGTAAAAGGTCACTAAAATTGCCTCAGAGACATGTCTGAGCCTCCATTTACAAAAGAAGTCGTCATAAAGTAAATTCGGGAGCTCCCCGAGCTAGGTAATTTATCTTGCTATCCCCTCATTACATATGTCTTTGTGGCCCTCCCGCCTGCATTTAATCCAGCCTTCCCGGCTCCTTTCAGCGGAACGAGAGCATAGCCACCGTTTGTGCCTCTGAAAACGGCACCCCATGCACCCACAGCGGGCCCATGTCCAGAACCGCACTCTCAGCCTGCGTTTCTTGAGAATATTAAGCCCTAACTGCTGGAGAGATTCTTTGTATGTGATAAAATAACCTCTCCCTTACGTATTAGCAAGGCCACTGGTCCTCTACCCACCTGGAGAGAACTGAGAAAACAATCACTCACATCATATTCTCTGAAGGGCTTAATGCTCTATGGAGGACGTGCCACCTCTGTCTCCTGGCCCTGCCAAGGGCGTTCAGATTCTAGGTCTTCAAGCCGGCTGATGGGCCAAGGGCAGCCTGGTGCTCTCAGGTTGCAAATAGTGCATCCCAGCGCGAACACAGACATCCTGTCTCCCGAACTCAGAAAGGGGGGTCATTCCTAAATTGGTGAGAACCCTTGTCTCTTCCATTTCCCTTCTCAACACACCTTCCCTTCTGGTCTTGACTATTTTTTGTATCTGAAACCCCCCGACAGTGACTGGACTCAGGGCGTTTAACTTTACAGTTACAGCTTTAAGCAGGCTGAGGAGGCAGAAAGAACAGAAAAATAAATAGAACGAAACCAGTACGAGGTCGAAAGGGCCAGCTCCTTGTTATCTTACCTACATTTTATTTCACCACTCGATGCTTGATCTTCTGAAATCAGGGTTCAGTGCCACTTAGGAAGACCCTGGGACACGTGCTCAGTGACATAAAGGTAATATTCATAATAATAGTAGTTTGGCGGAGGCTGCCGTGTACATTTGTGCCATTTGCTCCTCATCAAACGGAGTTAAGCAACATCTCCATTTAACGAATTCAGGCACAGAGACTTCAAGAAGATGACTTTCCCCAAGAGAATTTAACTAACATGCCACCTCATTTTGAGCCTTAAACTTAGCTTCGTTTCATTATTTCACACATGGGGTGAACGCAATTCACCTATACTGTCCCTTAACACACGTTTCCAACTCTGGAGCTTTGCGTGTTCAAATAAACTGGGAGGCAGTTTTGCCCCACTTCTTGCCTGCCTTTCTTCTCCATAGTGTTTCCACATTCTGCCAGGAATTATTCTGAAAGTTTTGTGATGATGCAAGACCTTGTAATAAGAACTTGTAAACCCTTCTCTAAGAACCTTTGTAGATTCTTGCAGTGCAAAGAAAGGGTGGCTGACGGTCTCTTTCCCCGAAAGATGAAACACGGGACTCATTGTCAGGTTTATGACACTTTCGTTAGGTTCACTTCTGTACTGCTTCCTGCCTCATCCCTGGCCAAAGATGTAACTTACATTGGCTTGATGATTTGAGAACATCTTAATTAGGCAGGGAGGGAGTGAAATAAATCCAGGTTTTTATTGCCTTTCTCGCTGCTTCAGCACGAATGTCTAACTTCAATAGGGTCATTGTCATGACTTTCTGGTCACACACATGGGTGTTTCTGAATATGTGGATGGGAAACTTATGCGTGTTTTACAGTTTGTGAGTCACTGTGACAAAACCCAATATATGTAATTGACTAACATCTCCAGATTAAATTCCATCTTCTCTTTGTAGTCATTTAGGTCTCTGTTGTTCATAGATTTATCCAAATATTTTTGAAGCCATTCAGATGTTCTGTAATGGAATGATGAATTTAATGACTGATAATTTTGATACATTTTTTCCCTAAGAGCTCAGATATATTTCAAAGGTGACCCCTTTGCAGGCAGTAGATATGAATGCCCTTCAACTATAATAGGAGATTTTCAAATGCAATGATCCCTGAGAGCAAAGAGGGACGAATGTAATGAGAGATGAAGATTCATTAGCTGAAAGCAAAGTGCTAAGAGCAAAGTCAAAGAAAGCTAATATAAGCATTTTTTTTTGCTTCAGAAGTTCTCAGGAATGAAATGTGTAGGGTATTTGTAGAATCATGAGAGTGTTCTAGACCTTCAGTAAATGTGGCATTTTCTGAACCACAAAACCACAATGCGAGGAAAACAACCATGAGGTGAGTGAGAGCTTTCTGCCCGCCAGTGGTGAAGTCTGTTGGGCTCAGTCAGTTTATGTGGGTGCCAGAGATTCAGTTAGGCCTCTTCACACATTGGGATGAATTTGTGAACAACAAATGCGTAAATGGCTACAAAAAGAAGCTAAGATCGAAATAGAAGAACTGAAATGACAATTCATAGATTCCCAAGCTTCTGAGAAGCTGTTTTGCTCTGTGATTCTGTTGCGATGCTCCTCTCCTTCGGTTAAAACGGCGCTTTCAGTGGTGCCCCCGCCGGCCCTGGGGGGGTCCTGCCTGCTCAGTCTCAGACCAGGAGTAAATCCGGGGCTTGGGCTGCATTGCCTGCTTTTTGCTCACCAAAGCATTGGCTGTCTTTAGATACTTTGTTTTCTAAGTATTCACTGGCAATCTTATTTTAAGAGAATGACCTGTCTGTCTTTGCTAAACCCTGGAGGTTATTGAATTTCAAGTTAATTTTGGAAGCCAAAATAAAAGATCTCATCGGAAATCATACACCTGCATCAGTGAGAAAGTTCGCCAGAGAGACTTTTCACTTATCAGGAATCCTGAGAGAGGGCTCATAATAACACTTTTGGCTATGTCTACTAGGGTTATAATGAGGTAAGACTCTTAAAATAATATAAACAGTCTAGTTTATCAGCTCTGGATTTTGAAAAAATGAAGGAAAAAAGGTAATTTCTAGGTGGACCAGTTTAGTTACTGAAGACCACTGGCAATTGTACAGAATGTTTACATATAATATGTAAACATTATATGTAAACATTTACATGCTATAATATGTTATAACCGACAGTTGGGGACATTTCACCCCAAAATGTGTGGCAACAGATATTTGAATAAAGGACTGAAAGTATAAGACTTTAATCCCCTTAAAGTGAGAATTCTCAACTAATCCAACATTTTAATAAAAAAGTGATTAGAAAAGTCAATCATGCTCATGGGTAAGCACATACTCACACACGTAAAAACAGCATCAAAATATAAAAATTGAAGACTAAAAGCCCTCCACCACCCATTAGGAGACATGGACAGATGCCCTACTTGACCTCTGACTGTGATAGATATTAGCCAGTATTTACCACCCTTGGCATTTTCCACTTTATGGGCAAATTCTACCATGGCCAAAATCTGCATGTAAATTAGCAAAGTAGCTTGTTTAGGCATGCTATTTTCTCTTCTCTTAGTATCTGTGAAGATTGCCCCAGTCCAGTTGGCTTGCTTGTGTGTCCCGTGCTTCTTCTCTTCTGTGTTCCTTTCTGTCTTCCTGGAGCTCTCTGTCATTATTCAGCAGCCTCTCTCTCTCTCTGTCTCTCTCTCCCCCTCTCTACGCTGCTTCTGATACATTTTTTCCTATTATACCATTCAATTTCTCCGCCTTTCAAAACGTTTTCCAGATTGAATAAAGCTATGGTGAACGGCACAGTTTTGTCTGCCAGTACCCCCTCCTCCTCCCCACTCAACATGACAAAGCGGAGTTTTGTCCCTAAATTCAGGTATAGGAATGAGAGGAAGGAGCAATTTCTCCTTGGGTCCCTGGACTACAAACGATAACGCTCAGGAGCTGAGGGCAGCTATGCTTCCTGCCCTGCGCTGTCGAGAGCCAAGGAAAGCTCAGGGCCGGGGAGAGAAGTGAGGCAGACACGTGGACGGGAGCCAAGAGGAAAGGCAGAGAGAAAGCCGAAGGGCGGTGGTGGGAGGCCCACTCCTTTCTCATCTCTGAGTTAACGAAACATCCCCCCGTGTTTTCAACACATTTTCTTGTCTGTGTCAGTTCAAGCTGGGGTTCTGTCACTTGGAACCTGGGTAATTCTAACAACTCCAGTAAGCATAGTTTTCCATTTGTCTATTTATTTCAAGTTCAGGTTCTATTGCTTGAGATGGATGAGAAGAAGGCTTTATT
Organism: Sturnira hondurensis; assembly: GCF_014824575.4. Classification (NCBI taxonomy): domain Eukaryota; kingdom Metazoa; phylum Chordata; class Mammalia; order Chiroptera; family Phyllostomidae; genus Sturnira; species Sturnira hondurensis. Next base: position 12,708,390 of record NW_028091156.1, read on the forward strand.
TAAAGACAAACAAAAACGTCCACAAATCAGAAAAAAATGTTGTCTGCCTTCTCTGAAATTTCAAAAGCATAAAATCTCCATGTTCCCAAGTTAGTTATTGCTTTTGAAAAGATAAATCTGTATGCAAGACGAACTAGAACAGATGAACATGCAAGTAGATTCTACAAGTTTATGGTTTGGGGTTGTAATTATTTATCAAAAACAGCTTTTCACAGGAAAAGAGGACTTCTGAGTTAAGATAATGTCATCAACTGTAACATGGAGAAAAAATGACATAAATGAGAAGAAGCTCTAATTAAATTACTGCAGCAGAAAGCAGTTTGGGCTGCAAATTTGAATCTCATTATTCTCACTTAACCTTCGTGAGAGGCCAGCTCTACCTTCTCTGTGTTTACTAATGAGTTCAGAAGTCAAGTCATGTTCTTTATAAACGCTTCTTGAAGAGAAACAAGAGTTTTTTGGTTTTTTTCTCTTCAGGCAGGTTTTAAATTATGTAATACACACCACCACCTAATTGTCGAAGATATTCAGGAAGCACTTGAGTCATCATTTCCCCCCTTTTTTTGTTTAGTTTTTAATTTCTCCCATTTTTATAGCTAGCACTTAACATGATGGTTACACACAGATGATTTTACTCATATATATATGGAATATATATAAATATAAATATATATATGGAATTTAATGAACAAAATAAAGAGCCACGCGAAATAGAAAAAGACTCATAGAGTTAGAGAACAGACTGACAACTGTCAGGGGAGGGGCAGTGCAGGGCTGGGTGGGCAGGGTCAAGGGGTCAAGGGAAAAAATCTGGTGGAGACGCAGGACAGTCAGTGTGGTGATTACCAGAGGGAAAGGGGGGAAAGAAATGGTGATGGGAGGAACACACAGGGCAATATACAGATGATGGATCGTAGAACTGTGCACCTGAAACCAATAGAATTTTATTAACCAATGTCACCCCAATAAATTCAGTAAAAAGGAAATAACATGGTGGTTGCACACAATAATTTGAAAGTTTATGCCCAGAGGGAAAAAATTCATTCAATATACCCACAGAGTCTCTCACTTTTGTTTCTAAACATCTGAGCTTCAATGGTGGGTTGCAGGAAAAAGTTGGCAGACTTTCTTTGAAGTTTTGATTGATTCATTTCTCCTTCAGACCTGCATCGTTCGAAACTATTAACGTCCTACAAATGTTCCGCTTACGGGCAGGGTGTCTCTTTGAAGTTATTGGCATAATGAATTCAATGTTACTGATACTATGATAAAGTTCTGGCAACAAGTAAATTTAATTAAACTCCCATCGCTCTTAAGAACATTAGGGAACTAGCTAGGGTTCAAGACAGTGATTCTCTCTTCGTCAGCATGTGGGAGTTCCCTGTCTGGCGGGCCCCTCTCGAATAATTAGTAATCCTCAAAGACGGAGCTGGGTAATGTGCTCTCTCTTTCATTCCGCTGAGTGTGCAGGTGGAGACTGTTTAACCTGAGCCATATTTGAAATACTTCACAAGCACCAAAATGACATCTAAACTATTTCAATGAAAAGGCTAATTATGAATTCCTGGGAAAAGAGCAGTGTGTTGGGAGTTCAGTCGCGCCTTTCATCTTGAGAGCTAACACATGACCATGAGCTTGAGCGTCTCCTCTACAAGCAGAAAGACAGCCTCATAAACAGCCACTGATTTACTCTCATGTTTTGAAAGAAAAAAAAATCTACTAAACAAGCAGAGGAATCTCTGCATTAAGCGAAAAAGAAACTGTAATGATGTTCTAGCTTATAGTACCTTAAACTCTTCTGTTCCACCCTTTTTGACCAAGCCTATTTTTTAACCAAATGTTGGATAAAAAGATAAAAAGCATTTCAAACATCTGCAGATGAAAACTGAAATCAACTTAATTTGAATTTTTGCTTTGGAGATCTCCAAAACACAAAACATGTGCCATAAATTAAAAGTCAGTGTTTCTCACTCTTTTTTCTTGAGCCTCCCTTAGTGGCCAGCACTTTCTATACTACGGCAAAAATGGGTCGGGTGAGGTTCCTTCCCTCAAGAAGTTCCCATCTAAAGGACAACAGATAGTTCTAAGATGGTAACAGTTGCAGCAATGTGAAGGATTCCGTCAGAGAGGTATAATAATGTTTAAAACAAATTGAACCATAGATATTCTCAAAAATTGCATTGCAAGAGACAGTTGTTTTACTCATCAGGAAATAGAGAATTACTTTGCATAGATAAAAGATTGCTTTGGCAAAGAGTATTTCATCTCAATTCAATTTAATATTTTGGTCTGTTAATGAGCTGCAAGAGGCAGATTCATCAAGAAAATAGGAAAGCAGAGACGATTTCCATTTTGTCAAAAGTGGATGCAATCCCATTTCCCCTTTTCTTCTAAATATTGTGGTTTTTTTGTAGTTTGCCTAGTCCTTACTAATATGCAGAAATTGTTCTTCCCGACATTTCCTGTCATCAAACCCCCTGTCTGTCAGAGGAAGACACGGTCTTCGACAGGAAGTTCAGGAGAGAGCTTGTCCATAGGTATCTTTGTCTGCTTTGTGATTGAGAGTTTATTGCTTCAATAATACTTGGCACCTGGCCACAGCTGCCTTTGCCAACTGGGTCATAAAAGAAAGGAAGCCTCTGTGGGTTTTTAATACAGTGATGAAGGCAGAAACTTACACTGATGACGACGACGGTGATGACGGCGTTGTGGTAACATTTAATTAGCATTGTTTCATTAATTTCACCTGTAATAAGATGTACTCTATTATCTTTATCTTTTTTAAATATATATTTTTGATTATGCTATTACAGTTGTCCCATTTCCATATTCCCCTCCATCCTGCACAGCCCTCACACCTGCATTCCCCACCCCCTTAGTTCACATCCATGGGTCATACAAAAGGTACAGAGGGTAAGAAGCATGAATGGTAGATACGAAATGGACAGGGGGAAGTTAAGACTATTATCTTTTATCTTACAGATGGAAAAACTTGGAGTAATAAAGTAACTTACCTGGCTTCCTCTACTATTTGCACTGACACTAAGTTGCACTGACATTAATGTGCCAACAATTGGAAGCAAATACATTTGTGAAAGGTCCTGTTCCATTTCATTGGCTCATCTACTTGTCTCTGGCTGGGAAATTGGTTCTTTGGGCTAAGTGATGAGACTTATCCAGTTGTAAGCACGGATGATTATTTTCAGACTTAAATAATTTTGTTGCTAGAAGAAATCTTACGGATCATCTGCTTCTAATTTGAAGGGTAAAGAAAATCAGACTCAGGGGAAGCCTCGGTCACCAAAGGCATGCCCAGCTTCCTGTTCACAGTCCCATGTTCTGTTATTTCAGGCTCCGAACTTCCTCGCCCTCAGTCAGAAACAGGCTTAGGAGAGTCAAAACACATGCTGATATCCTTTTCAACTCAATGCACTCTTATCAACATAGATGATAGATACATAGATCTATCTATTAAAAGATAATTTATATGCATCTTCTTTTGAAACGCTTGAGTTACTGAATCTTTTGGCCTTAAGTTAAATTGTCCCAAAGACTTTTAACCTTCGTTAGAGTTATTTGCTATAGCCTCTCATCCCTCTGGCTGTACAACTTGCTCTGTTAGTTTGCCTGCTTCAACGATTTATCTAATTTTCTACTGCTAATCATGAGAAAGCAGGTAATCAAAAATATAAAAACCATGCTTAATAGAAAAATAGAGTAAGTGAATGATTAAGGAAACTTTGGTAAATAGGGTAGATGTATTTTTATATGTGGACATTGTGACGGATTTTGGCTTTTGGAAACTAGATATTTTTGTCTTCCTTTGCCTTTGTTTTTATTTTGTTTGGTCGTTTTGTTTGTTGTTTTGCTCATTGGAGGCCACGGTATGGTTCGTGGATAAATCACATCTGAGTAAAGACTAAAAACAGTTGAATGCATTTTTATGATCCCACTTTTCTCCTAGAACACAAATCCTGTTTTTTACACGGGGCTTATTTTTTTACTATTGTTAGAATTATGGTTCTGAAAAAAAAGGAGGATTTTAAAAACAGCCACAGAGGTCACTTTCAATTCCCAAAATCTCTGATCTTGCTTTTCTGGGATTCAGTGAATGGAGACCTGGTGTGATTTTGCAGAGAAAATGCCTCTTCCCCTAAAGGTGCATCTTAATTCAGCCCCTGATCAAGGGTGATGGTGGCACCACCCTGAGTGCTTAGGTGATTAAAGTGGGAGCTGGAGAGGTTTCCGTGACTCTCTAAGGCAGCCTGGTTTGAACAGTTAAGCTGATAATATGAGGGTTTACAGGCTGATAGTAGGCAAGGGAGAGAAGCGTATTCTTCCTTTCTAAACACTGTCACGTGAATGAGCGGCAAACAGTGACAAAAATGAAAAGGCCTAAACATGTGTCTTTTTCATATTTCTATACTTAGATGAGATATCTTTATGACATGAAAAAAAGTGTGGTATTTGGTTACTGTTGGGGTCTTGCACTGGCTTGATTAACACACACACACACACACACCCCAACTTTTTGTTTCCACCTGAATTCTGAATCATTTGAGAATCACAACCAACTGTCAAGCAAATGGAGGTTACAATATCAAATAGATTGTGGATAAAGCTATTATTGAGGAGTGTTCACTAAGCTCTAATCCTGAACCCAATTCTGAACAGACTCACTCACTAGAGCAGGCTTCTCCTTATCAGCAGAGTTGGATGTGGGCTTCCTGATGGAAAAGGGATGGGCCCTGTAGGCCAGCTTCTCATTCCCAACTCTTCCATCGGAGAAGTCAGCCCGGCTCCCCTGGAGAGGCAGAAAGGGNTTTGAACAGTTAAGCTGATAATATGAGGGTTTACAGGCTGATAGTAGGCAAGGGAGAGAAGCGTATTCTTCCTTTCTAAACACTGTCACGTGAATGAGCGGCAAACAGTGACAAAAATGAAAAGGCCTAAACATGTGTCTTTTTCATATTTCTATACTTAGATGAGATATCTTTATGACATGAAAAAAAGTGTGGTATTTGGTTACTGTTGGGGTCTTGCACTGGCTTGATTAACACACACACACACACACACACCCCAACTTTTTGTTTCCACCTGAATTCTGAATCATTTGAGAATCACAACCAACTGTCAAGCAAATGGAGGTTACACTATCAAATAGATTGTGGATAAAGCTATTATTGAGGAGTGTTCACTAAGCTCTAATCCTGAACCCAATTCTGAACAGACTCACTCATTAGAGCAGGCTTCTCCTTATCAGCAGAGTTGGATGTGGGCTTCCTGATGGAAAAGGGATGGGCCCTGTAGGCCAGCTTCTCATTCCCAACTCTTCCATTGGAGAAGTCAGCCTAGCTCCCCTGGAGAGGCAGAAAGGGGCAGGAGAATGCAGCTGAACAGTGCTTCGTGCACATGGAAAAGCAACTTGAAGAATGGAGACTAAGCATCCCTGAGTGTCAGGGGTATGCATGGACATCTGAAGTTCAATGCTCTATCTATGGACTGTGCTTTATGGACTTTGTTTGTTTAACCTTAAAATACTTTAGCACATCCCAGCCCCAACCCAACCTCATAAACATTGTGAAGGAATTAGTACAAATATTATCATCACCATTTTACAGACGAGGAAACAGCCTTAGAGAGCTTACTTAACTTGCTCAAAGTAAAGTGGATGATAATGAGAAGAGCTGAGAGTCACATGCAATCCTATGGTCCTCGAAAACCTGTTCTTCCCACATCCCCAGTTATTTCAAATACTAACAAATATGATAGGAGTTACCCAGGCAGATAAGATTGCCTAATTGAACACTGTTCTGAAGCTGTGCTGTTAGGAATGTGATGGGTAATTAATCGATATAAATGTTTGACAGTGATTTTTTTAAATTATATTTTATTGGTTATGCTATTACAGTTGTCCTGATTGTCCCCCCTCTCCACCCAGCAACCCCCACTCCCTCAGGCAATCCCCACCCCTTGTTCATGCCCATGGGTCGTGCCTGTAAGTTATTTGGCTACTAAATTTCCTATACTGTACTTTATATCCCCGTGGCTATTCTGTAACAACCTATTGGTACTTCTTAATCCCCTCACCTCTTCACCCATTCCCCTTATACCCCCTTCCCATCCAGCACCCCCCAAAAACAAAAAACACACACAAAAAACGCTCTCCATATCCATGATTTTGTCTCTGGTCTTCTTGTTTGCTTAATTTGTGTTTTAGATTCAATTGTTGCTAGATATATATTTTTTGCCATTTTATTGTTCATAGATTTGATCTTCTTTTTCTTAAATAAGTCCCTTTAATATTTCATGTAATAGCAGTTTGATGATGATGAATTCCTTTAGTTTTTTTTTTCTTGTCCGTCAAGTTGTTTATCTGTCCTTCAATTCTAAATGATAGCTTTGCCGGGTGGAGCAACCTTGACTGTAGGCCCCTGCTTTTCATGACTTTGAATATTTCTTGCTAATCCCCTCTAGCCTGCAGAGTTTCTTTTGAGAAATCAGTTGGCAGTGTTATTGGAGCTCCCTGTAGGTAACTAACTTCTTTTCTCTTTCTGCTTTCAAGAGTCTCTCTTTATCTTTAACCTTTGACATTTTAATCCTGATGCGTCTTGGAGTGGGCGTCTTTGCATCCATCTTGTTTGGTACTCTCTGTGCTTCCTGACTGCATGTCTATTTCCTTCACCAAACTAGGGAATTTTTCTTTCATTATTTTTTAAAATAGATTTCTAATTTCCTGCTTTTCCTCTTATGCTTCTGACGATGCTATGATGTGAATATTGGACCTCTTGAAGATGTCAGAGAGGCTGCTATAGTATTCACATTTTTGCATTCTTTTTTCTGATTGTTGCTCTGATTGTTTTTTTTTTTCCTTTCTTGTGTTCCAAATCATTGATTTGATTCTCGGCTTCATCCGCTCTACTGTTGTTTCCCTGTTGTTGTTGTTTTTTGAACATTTTATTTATTTTACTTTTATTTTTTAAATTTTTTAAAATATATTTTATTGATTATGCCATTATAGTTGTCCCATTTCTCCCCTTCATTCCCCTCCACCCTGCACACCCCTTCCCCACCATTCTCCCCCTTTAGTTTATGTTCATGTGTCATAAATTCTTTAGATTCTGTATTTCCCATACTATTCTTGCCCTCCCCCTGTCTATTTTCTACCTACCGTCTATGCTACTTATTCTCTGTGCCTTCTCCCCCCTTCTCCTCCTCCCACTCCCCTGTTGATAACCCTCCATGTGATCTTCATTTCTATAATGTCACTCCCGGTCTAGCTGTCCTCTTAGTTTGCTTTTGTTTTAGGTGTGGTTGTTAATAACTGTGAGTTTGCTGTCCTTCACTGTTCATATTTTTTATCTTCTTTTTCTTAGATAAGTCCCTTAACATTTCATATGATAAGGGCTTGGTGATGATGAACTCCTTGAATTTGATCTTATCAGAGACGCACTTTATCTGCCCTTCCATTCTAAATGAAAGCTTTGCTGGCTAGAGCAATCTTGGCTGTAGGTCTTTGGATTTCATGAGTTGGAATACTTCTTTCCAGCCCCTTCTTGCCTGTAAGGTCTCTTTTGAGAAATCAGCTGACACTCTGATGGGTACTCCTTTGTAGGTAAGTGTCCCCTTATGTCTTGCTGCTTCTAGGATTCTCTCCTTCATTTTAATCTTGGCTAATGTAATTATGATGTGCCTTGGTGTGTTCCTCCTTGGGTCCACCTTCTTTGGGACTCTCTGAGCTTCCTGGATTTCCTGGAAGTCTATTTTCTTTGCCAGATTGGGGAAGTTCTCTTTTATTATTTGTTCAAATAAGTTTTCCCCTTGTTGCTGTTCCTCTCCCCCCTCTGGTAACCCTATAATTCGGATGTTGGAATGTTTCAAGATGTCCTGGAGGTTCCTAAGCCTCTCCTCATTTTTTTGAATTCTTTTTTCTTCATACTTTTCTGTTTGGTCTTTTTTTTTCTTCTTTCTCGTCCACTCCCTTGATTTGAGTCCCAGTTTTCTTTCCATCACTGTTGGTTTCCTGTGCATTTTCCTTCATTTCAATTAGTTTAACCTCCATTTGTTCCTCTAATTTGTGACTAAAATCAACCAGTTCTATGAGCATCCTGATCACCAGTGTTTTGAACTGTGCATCTGATAGGTTGGCTATCTCTTGGTTGCTTAGAGTTATTGGCTCTGGGGCTTTGAGTTCTTCTTGAGCCATAATGTTTGGTCTGTTCGCACCTGTTATGTATGAGGGGCGGAGCCCTAGGTGTTCACCAGAGTGGGGAGACCCAGTCGCTGGGTTCGCACCTGTTATGTATGTGGGGGCAGGGCCAAAGAGGAGCAATGGTGGTCCCCTCTGCTGCTTCCCGCCGCTGGGGACTGCCTGGCTCATCTCACTGCTCACTCCTCTGACTGGTTTATCTGCATGTGAATGTATGACCACGGTCAGCCCACCACCTTGCACCCTCACTGGTCCGCCCATTGCCACCCCACGCCTGGGATCTGCTCTTTCCTGCCCGACCCCGCCCCACCACTGGCTCCGCCTCTCTTACTGGTCTGGCCCAAAGGTTTGTTGTTGTTGGACTTCCGTACAGTTCAATTTTCTGTGTTTTGGTTGCTTTTTTGTTACTAAAACTTTGTTGTCTTTAAACTTGGTTGTGTGGGGAGGCACAGTGTTTCCACCTATGCCTCTATCTTGGCCGGATGTATTTATTTATTTATTTTACTTTTAGAGAGAGGGGAAGGGAAGGAGAAAGAGGGAGAGAAATATCAGTGTGTGGTTGCCTCTCAGGCACCCACTGCTGGGGGACCTGGTCCACAACCCAGGCATATGCCCTGACTGGGAATCAAACCAGTGACCCTTCGGTTTGCATCCCATGCTCAATCCACTGAGCTATACCAGCCAAGTGTATAAATTCTTCTTTATTTCAATTAGTGTATCCTTCATTTCTGACTGGATCTTTTTTGTGCTACTGAGATTCTCACCAAGTTTCTGTAGCATCCTTATAAAAAGTGTTTTGAATTCTGCATCTGGTAGATAGTGTGTCTCCGTTTTGTTTAGCTCTTTTTCTGGAGTTTTGATCTGTTATTTCAGTTGGGCCCTGTGTCTTTGTCTCCCTGTTTGGCAGCCTCCTTGTGTTTGTTTCTATGTACTAGATAGTGCTGCTTTGACTCTGTGTCTTGGTAGTGTGGCCTAATGTAGTAGTTGTCCTATGGGGTCCAGGGGCACAGCCTGGGGCTGTGATCCCAGGGGCATCACCCAAACTGGGTGCTCGAGGTTTGCCCTTCATGTGGGCTGAGTATACACCCTCCTCTTGTAGTTGAACCTTGATTGCTGTTGGCAGATTAACGGGAGGGATTTACCCAGGTCAGTCTGATGCAAGGACTGGCTGTGACCACTACCATCAACCATTGCCTTCCATGGAGGATCAGCTGTGCAAGGGCAGGCTGGTGGTGCTCCGACGTGGTCTGTAGCTGTCCACTGGGTGCGCTAGACCTGGGGTTTCCCAGTTGGTATAGACCAAGGTCAGCTCCCACCTGTGTTTTTCCCAGGGCACCCTGCCTGAGGTGTAAAGTAATCTGGGATGGCTGCTACTTGTGCTGGGTTTGGAGATTCCCAGGCAAAGCCAAGCTGTGAATCTAGGCTGGCTGCTGCTAGTGCTGGCACTGGGGCTAATTGAGGGCAACTGTTGCTTGTTTGAGGATTTAGGAAGTGTGAAGCAAGAGCCAAGACCGGCCGTTCATATGGAAAAGCAGCTTGGGTGGGCCTGTAAGTTGGGTGAGGCTGAGTCTCTGAGGATTTCCAAGGCAGGTCAAACAGTGTTAGCCAGGTTGATGGAGTCTGAGATGTGGCAGCAGCCTGCTGGCCCTGTGGCTTTGTTGCGGGAGGGTTTAGAAAAGGGACAATGGCCTCTGCTCACCTTGATTCCAGACACTTCGGTTTCTCCCTTAATGTCATTGGTGCTTTTTAAGCTGCTACCCCAGTACTGGAGCTCAGGGGGAGCGAGTCTGAGTAGGTGAGTCTGTGTGTGGGCTCTCTAAGAGGAACTGCTTGAGGCTCCAGAAATTTCTTCGACGGATTCAATCCCCACTGGTTTTTGCTGTCAAAAATGGTGGAGAGTCATCTTCCTGGCACTGGAACCCTGAGCTGGGGGGCCTGGTGTGTCTCTGGGACTCCTCGCTCCCAAGAATTCCCTCCCCAATTTTTATTTACCACAAGTGGGCTGGGCCCAGCCTATTCTGCACCTGCACCCCTCCTATAAGGATGTGGTTTTAATGACACAGTTGTCAGACTTCCATTCAACTTCATTTCTGATGGTTCTGAGTGATGGTTGTTCTGTATTTTAGTTGTAATTTCGATGTGATTGTGCGAAGAGGCGAGCCATGTCTGCCTATGTTGCCATCTTGACTGGAAGCAGACTGTGATTTTTTTAACTTTTTATTTTGAAGTACTTTTTGGACTTTTAGGAAAGATGCCAGAATAGTATAGAGAATTCCCATATGCCTTAAACACAGCTTTCCTTAATGTTAACATCTTATATAATTATAGCATAATTATCAAAAATGGAAAATTGACATTGCTCTAACATTTTTATCTAAGCTACAAGCCTTATTGTTTTCAATATGAACTGAGTTTTTGAAGGCAGGGACTATATTTATTTTTATATTTGTAATGCCCAGTGGTGAATCTGGCCTCAAGTTGGTGATCAGTAACTGTTTGGAAATAAGTAAGTGAATGAATGGATGTTGAGTTCCATACTAAAACGTGTGTGTGTGTTTGTATATGAGTGCCACAGGGTTAGAAGCACGTAAATAAAGTGTAAGGCTATGTTTTAAATAAATGTCATGCAGAACTAAGTTCCACATTGGACTTTGTGGAGCACAGCCCCTGAAATTGCCAGTTTTTCAAAAGCAAAAGTGAATGTACTAACTAGATTGAAAGAAGGATCCAGTGGAAATCACTAAATGGGTAGAAGGCTATGCTGTTACATTTATTTTTATGTGTGCATGCACATGTGTACACTGTGCATGCACATACATGTTTCACGTACACGTGAAGGTATGTACGTGTGAGCATCTGAGAGTGTGTGTTCATGCATGTTTTGTGTGTGTGTGCCTTTTGTGCCACACCTCAGCAAATGCCTGAGGGAGGGAAACAGCAGTTGCTGGCGATCAGTCTTGTGTTTCTAGACAGGTTTCAGAGGTTTATCTTAAAGCAAAACACAGAACTCCGTTGCTGGAAGAGGAAATCCAAACAGTTGCTTTAGGGCGTCTCTTGTCTTTCTCAATAAGTTTGGTAGAGATAACACTCATGAAGTGTGAGTTTTACTGTGACATGGATTTCTGACAGCTTCAAAAGTAAGCACTCTTTTATCTACACCTTTCCAACCAAAGAACGTGAAACCAGACGAGAAGCAGTATTCAAAGCACAGAACTCTTCTTAGCAGTTAATGGAGCCTAAAATGGCCACGTTTCTTGCTGTTTTCTCTGTCACATTTTAACTGAACTGAAAATATTGACGTAACAAAGTCTAGCAGGGTAAGAATTGCAATTATTCTTAGTTGAGCAAAACTGGTCTACAGAATTGTTATGAGAACAGATTTTCCTGAAAGACTTCACTTGTGAAAGTTTTTAATTACTTTGTTATTGTTATTTAGATGGAAGACGTCATAGCACGCATGCAAGATGAAAAAAATGGAATTCCTATTCGAACTGTCAAAAGCTTTCTTTCCAAGATACCTAGCGTCTTCTCTGGTAAGTTTGCATTCAGTAGAGCTATTCTGTCCAGCATTTGTCCCAGAACAATTTAAAATCTATTCTAACTTTTCACTACCGAAACTCGCTAAGTCATTATTCAGTAACTACTTATAAAATGCTAATGCCGTATTTATCATGTCCGACACTTATATAGTAATAAAAGAAAACTGAAAAGCAAAAATCATGACCCTACTCCTAAGTTACAAAGACAAAACGAACATATGTGAAATAGGAGAAAGCAATATTGAGTAAAGATGTATGGGACAAATGTGATGTCAATTCTATCCAGAAGTTAGGAGGGTAAAAAAAAATCCATGAGGAGGCAGGAAAAGGTTCCTGAAGATCAGTGAATGAGCTGAGTTTCAAAAATGCAGGGTCATATTCACTTCAAAAGCAGAGCTGGGAGGGGCTTCACTACAGAGAACCAGGTAGGTAGACAGAAAGAAAGAGAGTTGAGTCTGATGATGAGGATCTTTGAAAGCTAATCCATGGAATCTAATTCTCATGTAGGGGGGAGTAGGGAGACATTGAACATTTTGGTGGAGACTGTGGTGTTCTAGCTGAGTTGGCGCTCAGTAAAGTCCCCTGTCTCTGTCATAGGTGCAAGGCTCTCGTAAGGAGAGTTAGGGTGCCGGGATTCTGGTGTGCGGGGGGAAGGCGTAGAGAGGAACAAGCCTGCGGACTTGGCCAAAGACTGGGCATACAGGATAAAAGAGGACAGGACCCAAGTTCTGTTTGGTGTTTGTTTTTCAATTGGGGGACTTTGAGATAAAGCGTTCATTATCAGAATGAGGGCAGCCGTGCAAGTTTGATCGGAAATGACTAGAGAAACCCAAGAGGAAATGGGTAGTGATAAGTTAGAAATCTGGGCTCTCTCTGGCTGAATGAGGAGGTGAAGGCCTGTCCTGTGGGCTGGGGCCCGGGCCAGTGAGGCTAAGAGAGCAGGTGAGGAAAGACCAACCAAAGCCTTGTTGTGAGTGACACCTGGCAAGGGTAAGGGGTCTGCGGCTGAGCACGCGGAGAGAATGGTGCTCGATGGGATTTGGAAACAAGAGTTGGGATGTTTCCTGATGAACAGGATAGAAAGAAGACCAGTGTACCTTGGCGTGAAGGTAATAATTAGGACCAAGTGCAGTCAGCAGCCCTGATGTTAGGGTTTGAGCACCTCAGTGGTGGATGCTGGTCAGAGCCTGGCCCATCAGCTCTCTCCCTTGAGATTCTGTTGAGTTTCCTGAATGTCACTTAAGTGTGTGTGTGTGTTTGTGTGTCTGTCTGTCTGGCATTAGGTGATGACAATCTGGGGCCTGGATAATTGGCCGTGTGCAGAGACAAGCAAAGGAGGCCTGTCTGCAGATCGAGAGGAATGAAACACAAGAGGAAGGAAAAGCAGAGATGATAAGACAGAGTTCTGGGTCCCTGGTGGCTTTGCAGCCCCTGTCCCTGTGTTCCGGGGCACAGCGAGGCAACCTGCAAAAACATCCCTTGGGGTTCCTTATCTCCACCGTGAGACCTCTACCCTTTGGTCTGCTGTGTTCCCTCTTCTGTGTCCGATGTTTCCTACATCTGCACCAGATTCAGTGCTGGTTCTTAGGAATACCCATCCACAAAGCCTAATCATGGAGATTTTAATTCAGTAAGACTGGGAGGCAGCCATTTTTAAGCTGGTAAAAAAAAATAGAGAGGTTTGGCACCTGCTGGTCTTACAGACGTGCTGGCTGCAGTTTCCTTTAGATTTTTTATTCAGTTCATCGAACCGATCAGACACCCACTGTGTTCCAATTACTCTACGGGTTTCGAGGGCTACTATTTTCATTTCAGTGGGGAAATAGATTATTATATGTTAGCACTAAATGTTCCACTGGTGTGATCGACTGAGGCGAGTTCTGTTCCCGGAGGTTCAAAAAGTCAGTTGTGGGAGCAGAGTTGTTTAAACACTTGCACTTTATAATCAGATTGTCAACCAGGAACCCTAGTTACGTGTGTTTAACTCCCGAAAGAAATACCTCTATGAGGTTTGGGTAGGATGATGCAGAGGCCCTTAGAGTTGGCAGGGACGTGATTTACTGACGTACTATTTTTAACCTTTGCAAAATTATAATCAAACATATTTACTTCATGAGTTCTCTGAGTTGCCTAGGAGGGGACCCGTGAAGCCCATTTGTTCTATAATAAAGTGCTAAAGAAACTATCTTTGCAGATAAACTTGACTTTTTGCTTTTCAAAAACAGTAAGAAATGTATAACTTGTATTTTCCTTTTCCGTTTTTTTCTAATTTCTAGGAAATTCGTTGCTAAATTGGACATTTCATTCCTATTTCTCCCCTGACTCATCACTGACATACCTACCTTCCCTTTTCTTCTAATTGGTTGTATGTCTGTCTTTCATTGCTGTAGTTTTAATTGTGTGTGTGTGTGTGTGTGTGTGTGTGTGTGTGTGTGGTGGGGGGGGCTAATATTATAAATTGCTCCAAGCCATGTTTTAGAGTAGATAAGGAATAAATATGAAGAAGAATCTGTGGGGTATCTGCTGTGCGTTGAGGAATTGTGTGGCCCAGAATCCTCACCTCTCAAGTGGAGTTGTATCTTGCCTTTGAACGGAAGCTCTCCATCACAAAATAAAATGAAAGATGAAGTTCAGACATTACTGCATGATCTTTTTATAAAAGTGTTCATGCAATTTGTATGCAATTGTGGCCTCAAATTGGAAAAATAACTATAAAGCTGAAAATAAAATCTTTGAAGATTTTGCTGAGGACTTTCCCTGAATGAAACCCACATGTCTCGTTCCTACATGATAGCTGTGGGCCTAGAATTCATATCCCGTAACTTACAATAGTTATCCATCTTTCATCTGAAAATCCTTGGGAAGCTAAATTATGACCCCCATATCAGCTGGAAAGCCTTTGTATTGTATTTAAACCCTAAATAGAAGATCCAGGTTCAGATGGAACACAAAATTTTGTGGATAAAAGAGAAAATGGTTAATTTTACATGTTTGATGGCATTTGATCCAGCTTTGATAATATTTTACAGTTGTAACATCTACCTTGGCTACATGCGTACTTGAATGAATTAAAATGGGCCACAGAGTTTTTCAGTTGCTTATCAAGATGTTGAAATTGGGGAGCATTTTCTTTCTAGAAAATATAATACATTATAAAAATATTGAATATTATTGGGGAGTAAATTTTTGATTCAGTCATGGATGCTTCATGGAGTTTAAGTGTATGAACATAAAATAAATAGGCTTTAAAACTTGATGGTAGAAAAAAATTGCTTTTTCAATATTGAATGTTTTAAGAGTTTGAATCAGCCATTGGGATTTTCTTTTTAGTAATAAAGGTATTTTAATAAGGGTTTGTTATTTCAATCCGTTATGTATGGCAATTACTTTTATATTATACATGATAAATATATTTTATTTTGGAGGGGAATATTAGTAAGTTGGGAGCCTACTACATAGTCATTGACTTTTAATGTGTTTGTTTTATTTCTTACTATACTTCAAGGTAATTATTGTTTATCTCTTTATCACAGAGGAGGAATTATAGGGTCAGAGGGTTCAGATTTTTGGCCCATGTTGCACAGCCTGCTAACATTGAACCAAATCAGTTCATTCAAGAATCTTGTCCTGGTAGGTGTGGCTCAGTGGGTAGTGTGCCAGCCTGCGAACTGGAGGTTGCAGGCTAGGTCCCTGATTGGGGGGGTGTGAGAGGTAGCCAACAGATGTCTCTCTCTTACATGGATGTTTCTCTCCCTCTGAAAATAAATTTATAAAACCTTAAAAAAAAACCTACAAAGAATCCACGTCCCCTTCCCTCCCCACCACTGGTTCCTCCATAAGTGCGTCTTTTCACATGCCTGTGTTGGTTCAGCAGGACAGATGAGTGTCTATCCCAGTCTGTGGGGTTCTCAGTACGGGGGACACTCGTATTTGTCTCTCAACATCGCCCCCTGGGGGTGGAACTCTGGAGCACACCCCTCAGGAAGACCTGAACTGTTGACTTCATCTTTCCTCCAGGTACATGTGTGGCCTTGAGAAAACAGCTGCGGTTTGTTCACCTCCAATATCTGGAGGTCACACCTGAGGATCCCCAAGTTTCCTTTCCATGTAAGCTCTCTATTTCAGAGAACTCAGAAAAGGGAAGTGTGGAAAAGGAGTACTGGAAGAGAATACAGTAGACTGCACTCGTCACAAGATGCGCTAGTGATGTAGCATCAGTGAAAATCTTACCGTGTATCTTCCTTTGGCTGATTCCACCTGTGCCTACAGCTTTAACCACAAACTCTCCACCCCATTCCACATGTGCATCTCCCTGGTCCAGATATTTTCCCTGAATTCCAGTATGTTAAACTCCTGATGCGATGTTTCCACTTGGTTGTTACAAAGGCACCTGCAACTCCACATGCCTAAAACTAAATTCAAAGCCTTTTCCTCAGTCCCTTCCCTGTTTTCTGTCTCAGGAAAGACAGCCCACGGCAGAAAGAGTCACTGTGACCTCTCTTCCTGTAGCCCTTTCTTCTCAGGGCAGTTTCATCAACACATCTTCCCAGTTTTTCCTCTGAAGCCGCTATCCAATCATCTGGCTTTCGATCAGCTGCTCTCGTATTGCTCCTGTCCGCACTGTCAGCTCCACTGACCTGAACTGCCCTATCGACTCGCAGCTGGTCTCCACATCCCCTCAGCCCTTGATTCTCCCGTCCCCACAGGGCAGCTGGCCTCACAGGTGTTTTCAAGTTGCACATCTGATTCGTGAAAAGTATTTTCTCGATTGAGCATTGAGACTGAAATCTTTAATGAGACTCCCTGCCTGACTCTCACCCCAGCCTCAGCGCACCTGCGCTCTTGCTTCTTCGGTTGCAGCCCCAGCAGCCGCTTCCCCTTCCCCTTGCGCCCTGTCTCCGAGCCGCGAGCCGCGGGCGCTTTCCACCGCTGTGCTGCTTCCCCTGTTCTGTATGTGCTTCCTCCCTTTTCCCCCTTCGCTCAGGCCTGCGTATCTCGGGTCTACCCCAGTTTCCTTTCTTAAGTACACTCATCAAACTGCATTTTTTCTCTCCAAGTGCTTTATTCCCTTTTGTAGTTATGAATGGAGTAATGTGGTAATTGATGAATATCTGTCTCTTCCAGGCAGTACTGCAAACTCCAAGACTTTTGTAGCCCCGGCACTAAAAACAGTGTCTAATGCAGGGGGTGTTCTTTCATATTTATTCGATGAGTAGATAATAATTGCAGCTTTAGAGGCAATATTGGCATTCCTGTGGACTGTGAGAGTAGTGAACTATTGTGGTTACGTAGCTTTGTCAGCATCCACCAATATCTGGATTTTTGTAAACCTTTTGTCAAAAACACAACTTTTGCCCTGTAAATTGTGTTCAAGTAAAAAAATTCTCTTTTTAATGACACTCGATGACATTATTTATTATGACATTAGTCTATGTCCCATATGACCTACTTTGGGTAGTTTGTTGATTAAAAACCGAAAAGATGGGATGTCCTTTGGAGTTGTGTGGGCGCTGACAAGATCAGGGGACCAAAGATGCACCTCTGGGGCATAGAGCCTTTAGCAGTGAGCAGATAAATATGTGCTTCATGCCTGCCTGCTCTTAGGGCTTGGTCAGCAGGATTGTTGGCTAAGGTCACTTGGAGCAGCAAGGGAGAGAAGGTCAAGGCGAAGCACAAAGATCTCATGTAAGTGACTGGAGATCGGGATGTTCTGTGTCTGGAGAGCTAGTGTCCCACGGGGAGAGACTCCAGCGGTTTTCTCTGAATGATAACAAAGAGAACCGGTCAGCCCAGGAAGTCTAAACTCTTCACTGAGCTGTGTTATTCAGAGTGGATCGTGACCCTTGCACCATAGACGAGTGTGAAGGGGACGCCCTCACTCTGCTCATTACCTAGGAGCCTAAAACCAGTGCTTCCCCAAACCTCAGGTAGCGCCTCCAGAAATACCCACCCCCATAGCCCCACTCCCTGCGGATTAACTGAAAATGAAACCAGTCTCCTGGCCTGACACTCCATGCTTCTTTGGGGCGTTTGGATGTTCTCATATTCTGGACATCCAGTGTTTCGATTATTCTAGATCAGGGTGAAATAGCCTTCACCTAGTGCGTGCGTTTCATTTTCTTCGGTGGACTGACTGGGAAATTACTGTGCTTCCAATGTAAGCCACAGCAGGAAATGAACCAGAATTCTCTTTTTGGTTCCCTGTGCATGGTGTAGGTTTTCATTAAAATTGAATTGTGCCCTGCTTGCGAAGCAGCCCGCTGAGATCAGAAAAGGGCTGCCTGCGGCAGCTCTCAAATCAAATGGGTTGTTTAACGGGTTTGAAGATTGAACCTAGGCCCCTGACTCTCAGGATCCTAATATAGGCTGGAGGCCGCTCCAAGTCACTAAGCATCGTTAGGGAATTCTAGTCAGCCATCCCTGAGTTTCCTTGGTTTCTGTTTCCTTTTATTACCTTGAGAAGATTCTCCATCACAAGAATGTTGGTGACTAAAGAGTTGACTCTCTTTGCTACTTTGCTTTTGCACCTTCAAACTATTCCTCACCTCCATTGGTCCCCAGGTAGGAAGAGAAGAGTTTGTGGACTTTGTGATGCTCTGTTCTCAGCCCTGAATAGGAAAACTGAGCGGTATATGCGAGCTTAAAAATCGAGTTGTCCTTCATGCAATAACTTAAGTGGGCCTTGCCTCTTGTCTCTTCTTCCTCTGAGCGACAACGATCTGTGTGCAGCCTGAATCTTGTCCTCTGGGGTGGCTTCACAAATGACAGGAGCAGGCTTGGTGCTGTGAACTGGGCCAGCGCAAACTTTAATAGGTTCATATTTTGCATCTGAATGTTTTTCAGAGCAGCTTTCAAGAGGCCTTCAGTGCGCAAAACCTGATTATATCTGGAGTCAATTTTAAGACAATAAGTATATGTGAGGTGGAACTTTTTTCCCCCTTAGAGATTCTAA
The DNA here is from genome assembly GCF_014824575.4 of Sturnira hondurensis. Taxonomy (NCBI): domain Eukaryota; kingdom Metazoa; phylum Chordata; class Mammalia; order Chiroptera; family Phyllostomidae; genus Sturnira; species Sturnira hondurensis. The sequence continues at coordinate 12,727,090 of NW_028091156.1, forward strand.
ATTAGCTAGGTAATTCTCAGATGCTTTCTATGAGTCTCAGATTCTTCTAAGATTCTTCTTTCTGAGGCTGTCATCTTACTGTGAAATATTCTCCATCTCGCACTGGAATGGCTATCTTGGGTTTTATAGAAATTCAAAGTGACATAAATTGCTTTTGAAAGCAATTCTAAACTATCTTGGCAGAAATTATGTTTACATTTTGTTTTTATAATACCCCAAAGAAAATTCAAGAATGCAAAGGGGAAATTTATGAGCAGTAAATAGGAAAAAATATCTTAAATATATTGGCAGTTTTTAAAGTTCAAGTCTTAAAAAAAAAAATTCTTGGAGAAAACAAGAACTGTTAACTAGATCTGCAAGAGACATGAATGTTATCCAAAAACAAAAAAAAAAAAACATTTTTTTTCTGTCACCTTCTTGACATACCTCTCTGATAAAGTGACAAGTAGACTTTGTTGACTACACAGTCAACAAAGGTGAGGAGCAAGAGCAGGCACTGAACTGTCACGTAATCTCAGAGATATTTAGATTGTCTTTCTGTGAAAGATTCTTCACCCCCTCTTGGCCATCATCATTCTTTTCTTATTATAAGATAGCAGCATGAAATGACTAGAAATACTGGTAAATAATTCTAACCTCAGCCACTTGGACCGTCTGGCCTAGGTTCTAGACAATTATCTCTTTGTTAACAGCTAAATGCCACCGAAGAATGATAAGGTTGGCTGTTTATTGGGCACTTACTCTATTTACAGAGAAATCATGTATTTTAAAATGTGGTTGAAGCACAATGATATGACCCAGATGAAAAACAAGCTCTTGCTCATTGTGCTTTCACCAGAAAGTTAGAAGACACAGTACAAACTCAGGGATATTCTAATGCTTTGATTTGAGCCTTAGCCTTCTTCACAGCCACGCGGGCTGTAGGCCCAGGCACTGTTTCCTCTTTCAGGGCAACTGTAGATGGTGGTGCCACTTCCTGTCCAGCTTTCTAAGCATCCGAATTTGCTATGTTCTATGTTAAGTAAATAGGATTTGGATTGGAGCAGATTTTTGTCCTCCAAATGACTGTATTCCAGAGAGGGAAAATTCTGCCCAAATACATAAATATTCCCATGAAAGCCTACAGATAAGAGTTATCTCTGACTAGCAATTGGGTCAGCGTCTTTGGAATGGTCCGGTTACCCTACCTCTTGCTCAGAGCATTGCAGCACCTTGCTGCAGCATCTCTGCTGGAGGAAAGACGCCCCCCCCCCCCGCCCCCTGCAACACAGTGGGATCATTTCACTGTTGTAGGACCAACAGCTGTAAATAAATCTCTGAAGGCAATTTGTTCTCCTTAAGAATATGAACCGAACTCAAGAGTCAGCCATTAACAGGGGGCCAGAAAACATAATTCACTGGACAAATGTCACTGTACCTCCTGAACAGTGGCTTTTTGTCTCCAAGTTGCTCTCTGGGAGAGATTTTAAGAGCCTTGAGGATGAACTTCAAGTTCTCTCATTCCTGTCTGGGGATCTGACAGCATCCGCAGTGAAATGCAGGGTGGATGCATGAACACATTGTCTAAGTTCTATGAAGAAATGGTGAGCCTCACTAACATTGTAACTTCTTTTTTTGACTTTGGGAAATGGGGCCATCCACGTACTTTATTTAGAATTTCCCAAAACCATGACTGTCTTTCTGCAAAATGGCTGCGGATGGCCCTGTTGGGAGCTGGGACTAGTTTGGCGTGGTTAAGCAACAATAATATAAAAGGCAGGAGACAGTGTGATCACAAACAACTTTCTGGAGGTCTGGGAAGTCTCAGCTGGTGTTGAATTTTATCTTAGCATTTCAACGGTATTTTTATAGGCATCTGGACTCCTGAGATGTACAGATGATGCCAAATTGTATTAAAAACTGGAAATCTAAGCCAAGAAAGGGAAAAAAACCCCTCAAAGTTGAAAATGGAATATGTTATTAAGAAAGATAAATTTAGCCACATAGCAAGTAATAGATTTATAAAAAAGTACACAAAATTGGGTTTCGGGAGTCCAGGTTCGGCACTAAGAATTAAGGCCCATGAAAGTCCCCTGCGGTCTACTTCTTAAAATCACTGCACTGTTGTGCTCATTAACCAAGACCACACGAGGTATCCAGTAACGTGTGAAGTGTTACAGGGGAGGAAACTGGATAGAAATAGAAAACTGCTCTTCCCATATTTAAAACCAAATGAAAATAAACTCATCAGAATTAACCATCTCGTGCCTTCTTTTTCTTTCTTTTTGGCCAAAGTCACGGTCAACAGAATTTGAGAATGTTCAGTAACGGGGCAGCCCTTGAAAAAGCAGCTTCAGGGCATAAACAAGACAGTAGTAATTTGTATAATCTAACTAGTTAAAAGGTAGAACTCATATCCGGTCATGTGTTAAAAATACAAATACTCGTTAAAAGAGGTTTATGTAACTAAAATAAGAGATGCACAGGAGATGAAACAAGAAAATAATGAAGTATTTGGGCTCTGTTCATATTTTTTGATGTTGATGTCACTGGGCAATTCAGTATTTCTGTGTGTGGCACCAAGAAAATGGGAAATAAATGAAGCATTATTATAGTTATTACGGTGAATAGTATGATTTTTGTTAATGCCTGAGGGGGCTCCAATTGGGCGCACATCTGGACTCCCCTTCCCCACTCGTTGACCCGTTATTGCAAGGTCAAGGAATTGCCTGCGTTGGAGGTTCCGTAGCATCTGACATCTGGTTTTCTTAGTAAGTTCTCGAAAGGTATCTGTCGAATCTCTGTGATGTTCATCAGATAACAACCATTCCCCACGTTTTCAAGGTGCCTTACAGCTTTCAACACTCTTTATTATGTCCTCACTTTTATTCCTTCCCACAAACAGAACTAAACAGACCAAACTGAAATCTAGTTCTAGGGAGATGAAGGCTTGTTCCTTGTTCCTCTCGTATCTCCCCATTTGAACGTAAGATCATTTCCTGTTGCCACTGGTTATTTTTCTTTCTTTTTTTTTTAAAAAAAAGATTTTATTTATTTATTTATCTTTAGAGGGGAAGGAGAGAGGGAGAGAAATATCAATGTATGGTTGCCTTTTTGTGCGTCCCCTGCTGGGAGTTGGCCTGCAGGGAACTGGACTACAACCCAGGCATGTGCCCTGACTGGGAATCGAACTGCGATCCTCTGGTTTGCAGGCCCGCGCTCAATCCACTGAGCTACACCAGCCAGGGCCTGGTTATTTTTCTTGAATAAGTCCCGTTTTGACTTTCTTAATAATTTCTGTTTTGTTGCAAAGTCAGTATGCACTGGGTTGTGCCATCAGGACAACTGCTGAGAGAAGAAAATAATGAAAGTCAGAGGCGGTTTTGCAAATTTATCCTGGGAGATTTAACGGGTGCAAGCATATTAAATTTTTATGGTTGTAGTAATTTACTATGGAAATTGTTTCTCATGATTGTTGACGTCTCTTTACAGCAATAGACTCTGAAAACTTAACTTTGTCCATTGGTGAGTTATTGTCCATTGGTGAGTCTAAAATCCTAGAATTGAGAGGTCGCTGAAGTAAAACCTCTTGAAGGGAAGCTTTCCTTCTTCGAATTAAAACATTAACATGGTTTCTTCTGAGAGGTCAAAATTAACCCTAGAGAGATACTGACTTAGGGTGAAACTCAAGTCTTCACTGTCCCCAGGAATGAATGGATCTTGGTGACTGACGTGCTAGTCCAGAGATGTTTCTGTGAGATAATGAACTAGTGCATAGCACGTTTGAGATGCACGTATAATCTATCGTTCTGCACTGCCTTTGGTGTCCGATGGCACCATCGGGTTTTTCTCTTCATACCTCTCTCTCGGAACACTTGCAGAAGGACTTTCAATTTCCACCCCCACCCAGTGATTTTAGGATCGAGAAGGGTCCCAACCTTCCTCCTATGCCACCCTCACCCCAGGCCAGCTTGTAGTCATGATCCCGTCTTTGGATTTTCCTAGCACTGTGTTCTTCTGCATGGACTTTGTTTTCCCTGGCATTTTGTCCTCAGGAAAGGCTGTACACACCTGGAGGCCAAGAGAGCGCTCGTATTTCAATTTGTAACCTCTAGTACACGGTATTTGGCACACAGCAGGCACTCAGGAAATGTTAATGACTTCTCAAAGGACAGCTGATGTCCCGGCCCTTCAGTTACACCCACAACAGATTCCTGCCCTCCTCCCCCCCACCTTAGTTTATTGTCAAAGGAAAGAGCACGCATCTCATCATTTGCTCTGTTGGCATCCAGCGCTGTGAGATGCTTTTATCACAGCAGGCAGCACCAGAAAGACAGCAACTCTGCTTGGCTGTCTGTTGCTAACTTAGCTGGGTTTCAAGATGGAGTAGCAGGAAATTGAACATCATGTCCAAATTTCTCCAGAGTCCAAAAACACTCTCATTTTAGTTTTATTATTTACTTTAAACATTTCTTTGGAAAGATATATGCACCCCTATATTCACTGCAGTGTTATGCACGGTGGCCAAGACATGGAAAGAACTGAAGTGTCCTTCAGTGAAGGGTTGGGTAAAGGAGATGAGGTACGTATATACTATGGAATACTACTCCGCTGTGAGAAAAGACGCAGTCCTGCCAATTGCAACGATGTGAATGGACCTTGAGAGTGTCATGCTACGTTAACTAAGTCCAACAGGAAAAGCGGAGGCCTATATGATCTCACTCATGTGTGGGATATGGAACTGAAACTCACTGACACAGACAACAGTGTGGTGGTCACCAGAGAGACGTGGGGTGGGGGAGTAGGCTGAAGGGGTCCACGAATATGCTGATGAACGATGATGTGACTTTGGGTGGCAGGCACCCAATGCAATACACAGAACATGCACCATAGAAATGTACGCTCGAAACCTGTAGGATCTTATTAACCAAGTCACCCTAGTAAATTTAATTTTTTAAAAGTTGATTTTTAGAACATTGGGCATTCTCATATTCAAGTGGAAATAGTTTTCAAAGCCTATCTGGAATGATGAAGAGAGTATATGCAGGTGGTAAAAAAAAAAAACAAAACCCTGGGTTTTAGTCCAATTTCTCATGTTGCAAAGAAAAACGGTAGATGGTAAATGGCGGCCCAGGCCCTGGTGCGTACGTGAACGTGAGCGTGTTTGGGTCCTAACAGCTACAGCAACTACTGGCGTTTATTTAATACTTACAGTGTGCTGGGCTTTCGACAAATGTTAGTCTTTAGGTGTATTGTTTTATATATTACTGTCCTATTGCTTCTCGGCCTTTTGGCTAAGATTAAGTGTATATATTACTGTCCTTACAAAGAGACGTAAAGGAAAGCTCAGAAAAGTTAAATAACTTCCCCTGTGTGATGCTGTTAGTTAGCCATAGAGCTGACATTTGAATATAGAATAATCTCGATTCCATAATCTGATTCTATAAAATCATAAGAAAGCACAGAACACTGAAGTATTGTACCTATATTTTATGTAACATATAGATGCATATGTACAATATAATATAACATAACATGATTCCACAGAATAATTTGAGTTCTTTATCCTCTTCTTGTTTCATTCTGCATTTGGCTTGGAAAATACCCCTTTCTTTATGGAGAAATCAGTCTAGGAAGAAAGTTCTCAAGTTAAGGTGACATGCTTAGTAACCAAGTGGCATTTTTTGTTTTTGAGACTCGATTACTATATGGGACTCCATGCGCTCACCGGAGTATGCTCCTATAGCCAATGGGAAAGCATCGTGTGTGTTTAGGAGGTAGGAGCAGACCAAGAAGAGAAGAGAAACAGCATGCTGGGCGGTGCAGAAGGAGACTCAAGTGGTGGAAAGAGACAGACCAAAATCAGCCCCAAACTAAAGAGAGAACAAGGGCTAAAGGGCCAAGGAAAGAACTGTGCAGGCGGACCTCAGAGATTCAGCGGGTTCCATCCCGAACCAGCACAGCAAAGCCAGTTGTACTGTTCCATTGGCAAAGGGTCTTACCCGCAATTTGTGGAAAAGAAAAATAAAAAAGACAAACATCTGTGAAGCAGAGCAGAGCAGAGCTCAATAAAACAAGGTCTGCCTATACTCGTGTAAACTTCCCTGGGGACTCATCACAGCCCCTAATGCATTGCATCGCTCTCCCATTTTTTCTTGCCTTCCTTCCACAGACTCTGAGCAGCGGACATAGGGACAAACAGCCGAAGGTTCCCAGAACCTGGGCACGACCACAGGTCCACAGCCGCACATCTTTTCCCTCTCTCCGAATACCGTGACTATCACCTCCCATGATTTTCGTATGTTTGTGGTGTTCATCACCGCAGAACACATCTGCATCCCAGTTAGCCATTTCTTCCCTCTTCAGTGTATACTTTGGTTCAGATTTCTACCGACTCTTATTATTTGCATAACTGCTCAGCCAGTTTCCAGGGAAACAGTTGTGCTTTCTGCGTAAATACGAGATTTTTATCCCAACTCCCCTTTGTCACATTTTGTTACAAAGAAATAATGAGGTAGTTGTTTTTAATTTCTTCTCTGAAACATTTTTTGTGGAAATCATGCACAGAATTACTTTTCTGAACCATTTTCCCCCGTATTAACAGTACGTGATAGAGAAAGGGGTAGAGTTGCTTTACCCCTTTGGGCCAGGATGAGTCAGAAAGGCATGTTATGAGGCTGAATTTTCAGTTTTGTCTCTAGTCTGTGATGTGGAGTAATCATAGAACATGACTTCTCTCATTAGCTGGAGGTTTGGGGAGTTATTTACACCAGGTCAGATTTTACCACGTGAACAATTTTGAAAGCTTCACCCTTTCATTTCCAGCATCGTTGGTCCTCACGGAGCAAAATTCTCCCTGATGTTTCCTTCAGAGCACTTAATTCTCATGGAGGAACCTAATGTGCAAAGAATTATCAAAATATAAATAACCACCAATGGACTATTAAGTGCAGGACAAAATGTTGTTCCATTAAACAGACGCTGTATACCCACACTATATCTAAATAAGTAGGCACCAAATCCAAAGATCACTTTAATGTTATTTGAGGTCCACTACTGGAAATTTAAATTTTAATGATCATTCCAACCTAAATATATAGCGAGAATGCCTATATATCAAATTTCAGGCTGTTCAGCATTTGCTCAGTAAGGTTTCACACCAACAGGTATTATAGCCACAGTAACATTTCCAAATATGAGAAGAGAATTTCACATTTGATAGAATTAAGGAGGAATGTAACATGGCCTCTTGCTAAATGCTGAATTGTTCATATCTGGGGAGTTCAAAGTGGAGGAAAGCCATGAAGGGGGACCCGAGGAGGGCAGGGAGGGACTCGTCAAGGAAAAGGAAAGAGCCATGAGGGGCCCCTGAGCAGAAGCTCAATCTGCGAAACATGAGACCTGAATCAAACAGAATCGTCTGTTCCACACATTGGAGCGGGCCCAGCTCCCGCTCACAACTCAGCGCCCTCTCCGTGGTGTCCTCCAGATCGGCTGCCTCGTGCTCAGTACAATCTCAGGACCATTTTGAGTGGGAAGCCATTGCGAGCTGAAACCTGAACATTGACAACTTCAAGTGAATGTAGAGCAGACTTGGGCGATGGATGAATCAGTCCACGAATCAGCCCAGAGGGCCCATTGAAAGGAATTGCATTGATGACGTAAAATGTTTAGACAGCAAAGCTTGTTGCAAACTTGATGTAAAGAATCACTGGCCACTGGTCACTTTCACCCCACGGATAATGGCATCTGAAGAGTACAAGCTAATCTAGTAGTTTTTTTGAAGGACAGTTTTTATGGCCCGCACATCTTCATGAGATCGTGTGCTTCTGGTGACCTGTGTCTCCCAGAACAAATTCTACTTTAGAGACTTTTTAGGGCCCAGCTGTGGAAGCAGTGAGATTGTAGGGGGTCATAGAGGACTGGACTGCGTGTGGAAGGCATGCTTTCTCTCTTTGTTCCTCTTATCAAGGACTTGCCAGTCAGGGGTTAATGAATTACAGATGCGACGTGTTTGCTCTTTAAAGCTTTTTGCTACCAGACCTGTGTTCCTCTTAGCCTAAGCCTTAGAGAATCCACAAAGGGAGTAAAGAAAATAGAAGTAACATTTTCTTTAAAAATGTAAAGAATCCTCTTTTGGATGAGAGCAAGAGGTTTCCTTAGATATTTGACTTCCCTCCCCCCTCTTTTTTTTGGCAGCATTCAGATGTGCAAATCTCATTGAAGTCATTCCAGGCTAAAAACATTTATGACCAAATACCAGAAAGCTAAAAATAAGTATTCTAACCTTTCTCTAGAGGTCACTGAATATTTCTCTTAACCTTTCTGATCAGATGGCCTTTTAGCAAGAGATGGATGTTAACAGTTGCTGGGTGCCAATGCAGGAGGAGATCATTAAATAGTTCAAAAATAGCTACAGTCAAAACTACCCATCAGCGCTAAGGAGTCTGGCTGGTGTCAGGTCTTAAAGAGTTGTTGGAAATGGTGATGCAGCCGAAACTCCAACACCAAATTACCTTACACCAGTGAGTAGCTATTACATTAGATGGCCTTTTCTTGGTACCAGCTACCTGAATTGTAGTGGGGGTAACCACCTCATTCTACTCTCAGTCCATGTGATTTCAGTGGGGCAACCCAGTCCCTGGATCAAGGGTGTGGGGAAGGAACACGACCTGAACTTGGAAAATCAGAGAGTTGTGGCTGGTACTTCTGTTAGAACCATCGAGGAAGGACTTTCTCTTTCTACATGTTGTTCAGCTGGTTGATATAAATGTGAAGGGAAAATCTTGTCTCTAAAATGATATTAGTGCAGAAGAGAGCAGAGCCATAAAGTGCAGTGAAAGTTGGTCCTGAAACCAACCTTTGGGCACCTGGATCCAGCCGTGCCTGAAGGTTTTCAACTACTGAGATGATAAATCCCCATTTGTTAGTTTAACCAGGGCTGCTGGAAATGAGTTCTGAAATATACATTTCTTTTCATGACCCTCAATCCCCATCTACTTCTAAGGGATTCTTTGCATCTGACATCAAATCTGGTTATTTTGGTTTTGCCCTTTTTGGATGAAAATTTCCTTTTAAAGTTACATGCTTTTATTTCTTTGGTTTGCAGAAGCAAAACAAAGAATCATTTTTTTTCTCTAAAATTAAAACAAGCTAAGATACAAAGGCAGTTAATCATCTATTTCTATCAGTGAGGCCTGTGACATCGACTTGACTTGCCGCTGTTGCAGACATTCAAAGAAGAAAGAGGGCATTTATAAAGGATGTTAAAAGGTGAATGAATTCCACAAGGTATTGTCCATTAACTTCTTAATTATCTGACTGTAATTAGGTTTCTGTGGCCTTTTCTTCCTCCCAGGTGCTAGAAACGCCAAGAACAAGCCTGGGTAACGCATACTCTTCTTCTCCCTGTAGTTTTTCAGTCACTTCTTTCCAAAAGAGTTCTGCCACAATACGGACCACAAGATGTAAGAGTTGGGTTTGTTTGTTTTTTTAAGATTTTATTTATTTATTTTTAGAGGGGAAAGGAAGGAGAGAGAGAGAAATATCAATGTATGGTTGCCTCTGGTGTGTCCCCTGCTGGGAACCGGCCTGCAACCCAGGCATGTGCCCTGACTGGGAATTGAACCCTGATCGTGTGGTTCCCAAGCCCGCGCTCAATCCACTGAGCTACACCAGCCAGGGCAAGAGTTGGGTTTTATTTGTCATCATACCCAGTGTCAATGTCCTTGGTGTGGAATATGTGCTCAGAATGTGTTTGCTGAGTTTACCTGACTTTATAGTCACAGTGCACATCTGTTCAGACGGAGCCAACTTTTTTGCCAGGTGTTTCTATCTGTAAATATTTGCATCTGAACAGCCACCTTATTGTGATTTTCTGCTATTGCCTCAGTTTTATAGATTAAAAAAAAAGACTGGCACAGATTAATTGGCTAGGCAAGCTTACACAACTAGTATGTGATGGGTGTATATCTTTCTTATTCCAAAATCCGTGCTTTCTCTTCAAGGTTGTACTTAAAATAGTAGGAGAGGGTCAAGTTCTGGGTCAACTCTCATGTATGTGACTTTCTAGTGATGTTACACTTCAGTGATTTTCAAAGAAGATTTATACAAGACCTGTAGTTAGAGAAATGCCTACTCTGTGCTCGTTTAATGCAACTAAAAAACATCACCAAAAAGATATGTACCACTTTCAATCCCTACACAAAGTAGAAATAAACACCCCAACTCCACAGCACTCATCCGTCTGTGTACAGGTTCACTGGAGGGGATGCTATACCATTTCTCAGTCCTATGTTCCCGGTAGTGCTGCCGATACGGATATTGTGGGGAAAAAAATTCTGTCCTCAAATATACTTGTGACATGCAGGGTTTTCACAAAGTCAAACTAGATCTTGATTGGAATGCTAGTCTTGAACATAATAGTGTTCCTCTCGAGTCTCCGAACCAGGGCTGTGTGATGCAGTGTTTTCTCAATATATCTCCAAAGAATGCCCTGTTACAGAGCACTCACAACCCTAGCTGTCTAGGGTGTACCCTTTATGAAATACTGCCTTTGTCTTCATAGGGGAGCAAAGAATGATTGAGGAAAAAATAGACAGCATTTGTTTATTTTGCTTTTAAGAAACTGCTGGAAAAAATAGTAGCGGCCTCGGGACACAGTTCAGTCACTGCAGATTCTGGGGAAAACAGCTTTGGTTTTAGGTCATCTATTTTCATGTGGCTCCCATATGAAATGCTCTAATTCTTCAACACGATTAAATTCCATCAAGAGATTTAAGTAATTTGTGCCTCTTCTACCTCACTCAGATCAAATTTTTAACAGTAACCTAATGATGGTGAGAATTGCAAGGGAATAAGGCTAAGTCAAAACTAGGTGAGGGTCAAGGAACCTTTGGAACTCGACAGGATGGTCCTACCGGGCACTTGAGATGAGGTCGGGACACTGGGCAACAACGAGAAACTGCATGCATTCAGTAAGGGTACAGTCCTGGATAAATAACACTAGTTATGACTGTACACATATCGATGTTCTTTGGCTCTGTATTTATGAATAAACAATTCTAAACATACGAATTCATCACTTCTCATCAGAAGAGAGGAAGCCCTTTTTACACATGCTTTTATCCACCATGAAAGACTTCTTACAGGAGATAAATGAGGTTGTAGAAGATAGTGATGACACAGGCTGACATTTGTTTAATGACTGAGAGAAGGGCTGCTGATATTAAAAAGAAAATCAAAAATAGAAACTGAGCAAACTGATCTTCCTGGGATGGGCAAATGGTCCCTGATTCTTGAATGTTGAGTTCCAGCCAACCAAGATACACCTCACAGGTAGTACAGACTCAGCCTTAGACAGAGAGGGAAAGCTCAATGCGGCAGCTTTATACACAACAGAGGGACCACAGATGATGGTCCAGGCAAGAGGGAAGGATGCAAAGATCTAATTCAGGGAGATGGAGTGGTCCCACCACAGAGATTCTCTGCCTCCCCCAGATTCCCAAGCCTTCACCTGCCTAATTTGTCACTTGGCACCTGGCTGAGGCATGGCTTGCTCTAAAATGCCTTTTTCTCTCCTGTCTCCTACCCTGCCCTGCCGTATCTGATTTAATTGCTTTCCTGTGTATTCCCAAGCATCCTATTTATGTCTTTGTATTAGTGCTTGTTAGGGTAAATTAAGACATTTAAAGGCCCTTTGTACTGGGGGGGACAAAGCTATTGCATAATCCTACATGTGATCAAAATAAAAGTAATATTAAATGGTAATATAAGTTTAAGGAAGTCCACAATGCTCCGAATTTTTCCATTGGTGCTTGTATTGTTTCTTTTTTATACAACTATATAAAACACTTAAAAATTTTTTTCTTAATGTCCTTAATATCCTGCTGTTCTGATATTCTATGAGTTTAGTGTTCCTTTTGGATAATGCTTTTTTTATTTAACAGACTCATTTGAATGTTTATTTAAGCCAATATACAGCGACCTCTTAAAAGAGATTATGACTCATTCATCAAAGTATTTCAGGAGTTTGTCAATAAACACCTGTCAAACTAAAGATAAAAGAAAATTAGGCAAATAGTCCAATGTAAATATGGGATTCAATATCAGAAGAAAAGCAGCAAGTGTGATTTAATGTGGAGCCTTAAAGTGTTAGAACGCTATCCCCAAAATTCATACTACTCTCCACCCCCAAATCAGGTTAAGTATCAGCGCTAGAAACCAGGATGCTAGAAATTTGGTTGAAAATATTGACATGTTGATTGACTGAATTCTCTTCTCAATCATATTTTTTCATTTGTAGAACAACATCCTACTAGATGTCAAGCTCAGTGCTACGGACACCAAGGTTAACACTGACATACACGATCTGTATCGTACCAGAGTTTACAGACTGACGGGGGATATAACTGCACAAATAGCCTGGCTTGTTCCTAGTGATGTTTACGACCGTTCCTCATTGTAAAGAGGTTGTCACTTGCTTTGACTGGTTGGAACTTTTATTAACAGTGTTAGCTACTTAGAACTGTCAACCTTACTTTACAATAAATAGTTATAACATAACTGCAATACAGATTTCCACTTTACATGGGTCACTCTGGCTGATGCATAGAGCATAAAGTATTCCTCAAAAGATTAAGAATAGTACTACCAGCCCTGGCTGGTGTGGCTCAGTGGATTGAGTGCGGGCCTGAGAACCACACGATCTCGGTTTGATTCCCGGTCAGGGCACATGCCTGGGATGCAGGCCAGTTCCCAGCGGGGGACTCACGAGAGGCAACCATGCATTGATGTTTCCCTCCTTCTCTCCTTCCCTTCCCCTCTAAAGATAAATAAATAAATTATTAAAAAAAAAGAATAGTACTACCAATTGATCCAGCTATTCTACTTGTGGGTATTTATTAGAAGAATATAAAAACACTAATTCAAAAAGGTACATGCACCCTTAGGTTCATTGTTGCATTATTTATACTAGCCAAAATATGGAAACAGCCTAAGTGTCCCCTGATGGATGAATGGATAGAGAGGATGTGCTATGTCACAAAAAGCAACGAGTCAGCTGTAAAAAAAAGAATGAAATCTTGCCATTTGTGACAACATGGGTGGACCTTGAAGGTGTTATGCTAAGTGAAATAAGTCAGAGAAAAAAGCACTGTATCGTTTAATTCATATGTGGACTCCACAACAAAACGAAACAGAACAAAAATCATAGATACAGAGAACAGGTTGGTGGTTACCATAGGGAAGGGAGGGGGGGCAGAACAGGTAAAAGGAGTCAATTGGATGGTGAAGATGGCAACTAGACTTTTGGTGGTAATTACTTTGGAGTAAATACAAATGCCAAATTATAAGGTCGTACACCTGAAACGTATATAATGTCATATGCTAATTTTACCTATAAGAATACTCAAAGCCCAGCCAAGGACAAAGTACTGTCCAGTAGAGGTTTCAGATGTATGAGACTTATCTGGAACTTTGTGTGGTGGGACCCATCAGTGATAGGGTAGAGTCAGGTGATGGAGTTCTTTATGAAGTGGGGGGCCAGGTCTATCAAGGCTAGTCCTTGAGTGATGCTTCCAGTGTGTGGGTTCCAGGGATGGCTGGATCTTAACACCTCCTTTATATAACCAAACATACCGTTTGGGCATCAGTCATTTCACAAACAAAAATTTATTTCTAACATTGCTATCTCATTCAGCGCTCTGAGCAACCCTGCGATAATATAATGTGAAGCCGTTCTAAAGCCACCTCTAGAATATGGGTCCCTGATTAGTCCCAAATGTTAGCTATCTACCCCTGAAGTATGGAGTTCTCGTCTACATGCTGCAAATGCTAACGGACCCATTCAGCACATCATCACACTACACCAACTGTATTGAGTTATTTTTATAGTTATCACTTTTCATTATTATAGGAAGTCTAGAAATCATGAGGAAAATCTAGGCTGGCGGAATAAAATTTAAAACCAGTAGTGTATAAATAAATGGCAGAGCAAAGCCCAGGGAGCAAATACAATGTTCAGAGGGCAGTGTGCAAAGTGAGAGGAGAAGGACCTGTGACCGAGCCCTGGGAGAGGACCACGCTGTGGGTATAGGCAGGGAGCGCAAATCCTGAAGTGAAGAGCATGCATAGCACCCTGGGAGGTGGAGCAAAGCTGGGGGAACACTAGGTCACGCACCCAAGTGAGGTGAACGCTTTAAGGAAATGGAAATAGTCAACAATATCAACTGTCCTCAGCAGATGCAGTAAATTATGGTGAGACGTGTCCTTGAACTTTGGCAAGAGCCATTTCCGTGGCATGCATGGTCTGAAAACTGGGTCGCAGTGAGTTTATGAGGAGTGAGCCAAAGGTGAACCTGGGCAGGCATAGTAGCCTGGATTCCGCCTCCTTCAGGAAGAGTGCTCACTCCGAGTCAGGGAGTCTCAGAAAGGACCCTTAGATTCCATTTCCTTCACCTCAAAAGTGTCACACCAACCCATCTCCACTTCTGACGATTTTTAAAGTAACTATTAACTACTAACTGTCCAAGATGACTCAAAGATGGGCATAGTTCCTACACTTTAGTAGTTTACAATTTCCTGGAAGATTGAGATAAGTATACAGAGAAGCTAATATAAGCCCTGAAGATTTAGAACTTGTAAATTTAGCTGCAGTACGTGGACAGAACATAGGTCTACGAGAGACAGGTGAAGAAGACTGTGAGTTTTGGAGTCAGACTATGTAAATTCAGGCTATCTTCACCGCTTATCTATCCGTGTTATTCTCAGTCTGTCTCCTTTTGTCACATGTAAGTGGGAGAAAAGGTCCAAAGTACTTCAGAAGGTTTTTGTAAGAATTAACTGCGGATTAATTTAAAACAGCATTTGGAGTGTAGCAAATGTCCATAAGTAGTAGGACTGTTTGCCTAGGTTGGCCCTGTGATTATAAATGAGAAAACTGAAGCTTGAGGAAGTTAAGTGACTCCCCTAAGTCTTTCAGCTGGTTCGGATTAGAGCTGGGACCAGGACACCAGATAACTGGCTTCCTGTTTCCTGGTCTTCTTACTCCCAGTGAACTGTGTCCCACCCACTTCAATGAACGTTCAGCGAAAACAGTATTTATACACTACATGTTATTCAAAATTATCCATTTGGCTGATTTTCACAATGAGCTTAAAAATCACTTAGTGTCTAAAATGATGTTAACTAAATTGGTAATGCTAGAAAAACACGTTCACTGTCTTGGAAATAAATCACTATAATTAGATTAAAGGGTTCCTTTGATCATAGCACTGGTGTGCATATTGGGGCGAGCTAGGAAATCAACGGGGGGGCGGGGCCAAAAAGGTGTCTTCTTATTCCCAGCCGGTACTACCCATGAGAGTGAATAAGAGAAAAGTGGACGCTATTAAATCAGTTTGTCCTAATTTTAAATAAATGGCTTTATGCGCGTGTTTGTGCAGTTTTAATTATGGTTGCCTAAGAAGAAATCACTGCCTTTTAAATAACTATTTAGTAATAACTGTTTGTCCTTTCCACACAAAGAAAGGAGAGGCTGGAGCCCACAGTTGAACCGCTTAACATGCTAAACTGAATGGCCTCTTGGACTGAATACGAAGCCAAGTGGGAGGAGTTTTGAATACTAATCCCACTGTTTGTCTTCTCTGAGAAGAGAAGCCCCGGGAAGCCCAGGAGAAAGGGCAGGTCTCCCAGCATCACCTCCACAGAGAACCGTCTTCCGTTTCATTTAGCTATTCAACCAATACTGATGGAGCATCTGTTGTACAGTAAACAATATTCTCTGCACTGATGATAAAGTAGTAAATCTGGCAGATGTGATCCCGGGATTCGTGGGGGTTTACATTCTATTATAATACGGAGGTGCAGAAAGTAAAGATACAATCAAGTGAAAAAATGAGGTGCGTGGACAACGATGATAAGGTGAAGCTTAACCAGACTGATGGGGTGGCCGTGGTGGGCCACACAGGCAGAAAGCCCCTGCTTTGAAGAGGACGCCTCTGAGGAGGTGACACTTTAGTTGAGATGAAAAATGAGAAAGACCCAACCCCTTAAAATTCTAAAGGCATTCCAAATGGCGGGGTGTGAGCAGAGGTCTTAAGGAAGCCATAAGCTTGTCTGATTGAAAATGAAATGGCACTTGGTGAGGCTGTAGTGATGACCAAGGTAGACCGTGGTATGAGAATGGCTTGCAGAGGTGGGCGAGAGCCATAGTATGTAGGTCAGGGGCTTGCAAACATTGTTCTGATATGGCTCACAGTATGTTTTGCCTTTCAAAAAATACTTAACCTACATGTGTACAGTTAAAGGTATCTCATCAAACATTCCCGCTAGCACATATGATGCACTATGGTATTTTGTATTCTGCTCTCCACTTTTTTAACTGTAGGTCATGATCTGCCAAGCTGCTATTATGATGAATGGTTCATGATTTACTAGAGTGGGCCCTTAAAGAACATAATAAGAAAGTTTGAATTTTATTTCATTAGGAATGGACAGCTGCTGGAATGTTTTAAGGAGAGTACAGATTTAAGTTGTAAAAAGACAGCTGTGCTTGCTGGACCGTAGGCCTGCGAAAGCTGGTGCCGGGAGACCAGTTAAGAGGAGGAGGAGGAGGAGGATGACTTGGACAAAGTGAGGCATCGGAGAGGGTGAGAAGGGTTTGGGTGAATTTGGTACAGGTGATTATTTGAATGTGGGCAATAAAGAAAAGAGAAGAATCAAGGATGACTCCTAGGTTTCAGGCCAAGCAACAGGTTGGATGGGGGCATTGTTAAATGAGTTGGATATAGGAAAGTAGCAGGTTGGGACTACAATTTAGAAGTTCTGGTTTTTGACCTGGTGTGCATCTGAACTGCCTATTAGACATGGAAGGGGAGCCAAGAAGATGGTTGGATCTTCAAAGCAGGTGCTCCATGGGACGGCTGGTGTTGGAGACCTTGGGGAAACCCACCGCATGTTCCATGGAGCCGGATGTTTTCTCCTAAGGAGACCATGCAGGTAGAGGTGGGAAGAGAGATGAAGACTAAACCCTGGGAGACTCCGACATCTCAGAAGATAGGAGTCTGGCCACTTGTGCATGAGAGACGTGGCATTTTAGACAGTTTCCCTCATTGTGACTCCCTCTGTCTCTTCCGTCGCGCCCTGATCTCTCCATTTGCCAGACTGTCACAACCAAACCACAGCTGAGCACTTAGTGGCAATTCATGGCATTCAGAGATCATTTAGGGACCCTCAGTTTTACACATTCTCTTCACACCGCTACTGGAAGTCTAATTCGATCAGAGACTCTCTTCTACCTCTTTTTATTTCTGTCATATCCACAGATTTAATACATATTTATCGAGCACAAAAGCTGTAGGGCATAGGGATCAGACCTGAGCCCAGAAGAGTAGCTGTTTAATGTATACATTTTACATTAAAAAAAAAACATAATTACAGTGAGCTCCTGATTGCTAGGGAAGATCCTGAAGGTAAAATTATGCAAATATATTCACAGTCAATCTTGACTTAATAGGTGGCCAAAGGGTATATTGTAATATAATTGGAATTTGCTATGTTTTTTTGAGACAAAGAACAAGGGAAATTTTGTTTTTCAATTCCTAAAATTAACTTTATGACTTTTCTTCCTCCCCAAGGAAAACCCTGGGAAAGTGTCCCCCTTCTCGGGTCAGTCCGGGCAATATTCACTAAAGCAAATGGAACAAGTATCTAGAAGGCCACTTGGGGAATGTCCTGTAGGTAACTAAGCAGAGGTCTGTTTGTCTTATGGGGTGTCTCTCTGTCCAGAACAACCCCACTGGAGATATTCAAGATGCCAGCTGAGATTTTGTTTTGTGGGGCCAAGAAATGGGAGGGGAGATCTAAGAACAAGGGAGAGATACTCTTTTTGGTTGGTCCGTTTACTTGCCCCATTTTCTGAGTTCTCTCTGCTACTTCACTGTGAAACATCAATCTTCACTTCATTTCTGAAAGTCTACGTGTATGTCCAGAGGGATTTTGCATTACTGTGTTATGGTAAGGGGTTTCTCTTTCCAAGTTCATGTGCCTTTGGGAAGAAGCAGTATGCATTCTGCAACAGCTGAAATTTCGTCTAATAGATGTTGGTGTCTTTCAAATCCAGCAGAGGATGGTGAGAATTAGAGCAAAAAGACTTTGTTTCGGCAGATTGATGACATTATCAGGGTCTGTGTAAGCCCAGCTGTGACGCTGCTTTCTACTCAATTTCAGAAATTAGTGTTCTATCAAAAAAAAAAAAAGCATTTACACCGTACAGTAAAATTCAGTGTTTTAGAACCAGTTCTCCCGAGAGAATTGCTTCGCATCAGGGGAGAGCTATGAATTTAATAGTTTTTCTGGGGGAATTTCTAAGAATTAGATTAGGCTTACTGGAGGAGAAGGGGGTCAGGGAATAAATGGGGACAGAAGGAGACCTGGCTTGGGGTGGTGAACACACAAAACTATATCCAGGTGGTACATTATAGAATTGAACACCTGAAACTATATAATTTTGTTAACCAGTCTCTCCCCAATACCTTCAACAAAGAACTTAAAAAAATAATTAGACCCAGATTATTGTGGGATCCCTAAGGCTCAATCAACTTGGCCAGTTCTGAAATGAAGTGAAGCAAATGGCTTTCCAAACTTGGCCTGAGGCATTCGAGGGAGGAGCAAGTTCATCATTATCTCAAGTTCAAGTTTATCTAAACAGAGAAAGTCAAGTTAAGACATGTGGGTTTCCGCAGTGGGTATGAGAAAGGGTTCGGAGTGGGGTGGAGTCTTATGTGGCTCTGTGTGGAGCCCGTCCTTCCCCTACTGCTGGGCTTTGATGTCATGCTGCTGCTATCCCCGACTGGAAACAGCTCGCCTGCCTTCTACACCTGGCTAATTTGGGCTCATTCCTGAAGCTCCATCTCCAGGTTTTCTTCACCTGGTCACTTGAACCCTCTCCCCCGACCCTGTTCCATTTCTCCTTCTCAGTGTTGTTAGGGGAGTGCCCTTCCATTGGGCTTCCAGAATGCACCACACGTACTTCCGTCCCAGCACTTAACCTTTTATGTTTTAGTTTTTCCATTTTTCCTTAAAAAAAAAAGATAAGGTTTTTCAAGGGCATTGACATCTCTTTTTCCTATTTGTATCCTCAGCATCTAAATCAGTTCTGGTACATGTTAGGCCCTTGGGAAATGTGGAACAGATTTGGACCAGCTGGTCATGCCCTCTGTGTATTAAATGTTTCTGGAGCATGTTCACACCCCTGGAGAAGCGTAGTGAGGATTCCCAGAGGAGGTCATGGCAAAGCCACCCAGGGTGGCCTGAGAGTGGCCAAGAGGACTCAGTGTGGGACTCACCAGGCTGGGTCGGAGGCCTGACTTCTCCACTGAATGTTTGTGTGGTTCAGACAAGTTAGTTAACCTCTCCAAGCTTGCTCATCTGCGAAATGAGCTCGGAGTGATAGTACCTACTGAGTAAGGAAATTCGGAATGACTGAGATGACAGGGACATGTACAGTGGGCTTCGTATGGGTGTCAGAGTGAACCCTCAACAGATGTTAGCCATTACCTGTTATTTAACAAGCTGGGGCATGCATCTTGGTCCTCTGACTTTCTGCGTAACCTAGAAAATCTATTTAGCTCTTGCAGTTAAGTGCTCTCATCCATGGGAACTTTTTAAACAGTCGAATTCATTGTCTAGTTAAGCAAGAGAAGAAGAAGTGGAGGGGAGGGAGAAAATAAAAAGAACGAAGAGAGAAAGATACAAAGAGACAGAAAAAGAGGAAAAGACAGGAACAGACAAACAGTGACAGAGACAGATGGACAAAAAGAGACAAACAGAAACAAAGAGGCAAAGACAGACAGAAACAGAGAGAGAGACATAGAAACAGAAAGAAACTGTAGTTAAAAAATAAATTTTTAAAAACTCAGATGACTGATTGCTATCTTTCCTCATGAATTATGCCTGTGAGATTTAGGGTAACATATTAAGAGAAGCAGCATTCAGATACTTAAAATCATTTTCTGTGCAATTGTCTATTAGTGCAGATATTATTTAGGGACAGCCGTAAGAGCAAAAGCCCTGAATCATAGTGTCTTAACACAACAGACGTTTATTGCGTGTTAAACTCCACAGTGGCAGTTCCTGACCAGCAGTCAGCTCTCCTGCAGGGGGTGATTCTGGATCCCGTGTTCCCCATCCCTCGGCTCTGCCATTGTCACCAGGTGCCTTTCTGGCTCGCTTTTGTGGAGCACAAAAGGGAACAAACATGGAGTTTCACGTGTAGCAGATTTTCCCGGCCATGCCTGGAAAGCAGCACCTGTTACTGCACTCATTCGTGTGCCGTACTTCATGGCACAGGATCATGAGAAACCTCGTCTAGCTGCACACCGAGGCAGAAAGAAGAAATGAGTCCTGCAATGAGCTAGCCAGTCTCCCACAGTCTACTTCCTCATGTCCAGGTGCCTGTTCTTTTTTCTTCTTACACGTGGAACACACTTACTGACTTGTAAGGTGACCTCCAATCCCATTCTGCCGCCGTGTCTAACTCAAAGCCTAGGGTTCCTCTCATGCTGCACAGCCTTCCATCAGAACTGGATGCAGCTCTTATGTGGTCTGTCTATGAACAGAGAGGCCTGTTAGTTATCCCGCCCTCGCCGACCACCATCTCAGCCCCATGTTCAGCAGTGAGGAAAGGACAGTCACGCTTGGAGAAGTGGAGAATGGGAGGCACACAGTGCTCCCTGCACAAGGGGAAGCTCCTAGCCATTCTCACTGGGTGAGTACCGGGAGAGCCCAACCTTAGGAGTAGGTGGAGCTTGTGGACAAGCTCCCTCCCGATCTTCAGGCAGCCTCCTATGTCTGTTCCTTAGTATGGTCCCATCAGAAGTGGGTATTGTGGGATATTCCTGGCTTATGTGTTGCCCACCTGTTATTGCCCACTTCCTACTTGCATGGAGTTGGGGACCTGAACATTATCTTAAGGTTCTAGCAGTCAGATGCTTTAAGATCGAGGCTCGAAATTTCTGACGATGTAACTTCCTCAAGAATTTAGGAGTTTCTGATATTTGTTCTTCCAGTGAGTTCCACACACCAGCCATCATACCCAGACTTTGTACTAAATATATGTGTAAGTCTGCTTTCTTGCTTCATTGGCCCACTGCCCCTTCAGCCTAACTGGACGTGTTGTAGTTCTGTGAAAGTGCGGGCTTGCGTGAGAAGGGAACATCTTGAACCTGAACTTTGCCATTGGGCTGAATCAGAATTACCCTTCTTTTTTTTTTTTAAGATTTTATTTATTTATCTTTAGAGAGGAAGGGAAGGAGAGAGGGAGAGAAACATCAATGTATGGTTGCCTTTCATGCATCCCCTGCTGGGAGTTGGCCTGCAGGGNTTTGTTCTTCCAGTGAGTTCCACACACCAGCCATCATACCCAGACTTTGTACTAAATATATGTGTAAGTCTGCTTTCTTGCTTCATTGGCCCACTGCCCCTTCAGCCTAACTGGACGTGTTGTAGTTCTGTGAAAGTGCGGGCTTGCGTGAGAAGGGAACATCTTGAACCTGAACTTTGCCACTGGGCTGAATCAGAATTACCGTTCTTTACTCAAATATATTTTCAACAGAAACATTCTTTTTCACCCAAATATACTTTTCAATCTCATCTTTTCCTATTTTATATACATAAAGAGTCTGCATTTTCCAACCAGGCACTTAAATTCTAGTTTCATCTCACTCTGCGTGAGAATTGGCCAATTCTTGCCTGAGACCACCTTTTGGCAGGGAGCAGGGTGAAAATTTGCCAGTGGCAGCCAATGAGATTGTAGTTTTCTCCATTCACTTCCCCAGAGTTGCAGGCCAACTGAGCATCTAGTTGGTCTTCTAACTCACTGCAGATGACAGACTTACCTGATGACACAGATCTCCATCTTTTTAGCTTCTGACACACATCTTCGAGCCGAGTACTATGTGACTGCTAAACCAATGTGAGGCTTCTGTTATAGCAACATCCCATTTCCAAGCACCAGTTTCTGTGTTAGTCTAAGGTAATCTTAGCTGCTCTAATAGGTAAACCCTCCAAGCTCAACTCATTAGTTGATTCAACATGACAGCAATCCATAGAATATTTATCCAACACAACCATCCCTAGTCAACTTTCTTTCTAGGTTGTACTTTGGGGACTCGGGCTTTTTTTAGCGTGTGGTTTTCTTTAACTTAAGTACCAGGCTCCCATGATTGCCATGCTTGTTTGTGAACTGAAACAGAAAAAATGCCTGGAGGTCCACACATGGGAGGATTTTATGATCCAGACCTGAAAAGTGCTGCTCACCTGTCATTGGCTAGTTCTCAATCACGTGGCCACCACTGTCACAGAAGCTGAGCCTCCATGGGCTACGTGTCCAGAGTGATTTAGTTAGCTTGTCTCAACTACAGTGTACTTAGGCTAATCATTGGACTCCTGTTCCCCATTATGCAAATTGTAAAATGAAGCAATAAATCACTTATCACATGACAGGCTCCTTAGGGAAACTCTGTTGGTGGCTCAGATTGAGCTGGGCAAAGGCATTTTTTTTTGGAATGAAAAGTACACAGTTAGTTATAAGGGCTTTAGAGATAGGATTTTGATATAATGAATATTGCTAAAAATAACCACCACCACAGCAAACACCCCAAAAATATAGCCAAGCTATTTTGTCATATAGCCAATGACACGTCTTTGCCCTTTACAACTTCAGTGGCATAGCTTATTATTAAAAGTCTTGCAAATCAAGAATATATTGTATAAATGTCCAGTAGCATGATTTTTCTGTTTCTTTATGTTTTAATTTTTTAAAAAAATTTAATTGACTTTATTGGGGTTCCATTGGCTAATAAAAGTGTATAGGTTTCAGGCATACACTTCTATAATACATTCTTTTTCTTTTAATGTGCTCTGTACTTTTGCTTACTGCTCCATACTTGTGTTTCTTTCAAATGCTAATGATCAGCTCTTCCTTTGATGTGACAACTAACATAAGATTTATCTGTAATTTGTCTTTTATTTTCTAAGAATTTTAAAGGCATACAGTTTGACATAGATGAAGGTAATTAATTGACCTCTTTGAATAATATATTAAAAGACTAGTTTGTATTCTCCAAATGAGTTAGTCTTTAAAATATGGTATCTTTGGGCATTAATTTTTTATTCATTCAATTACCAAAAATCAATTATTACACAATTACTAGTAAAGTGGTGGGCTGGGTAGTTTGAGAGACTTAATAGGGAATCAGTCACAACATGCCCCTTGAAAAGGTAAATAAGTAACCGACGTCTATATCACAACATGGTATAATGCACTTTTCCACTGAAGAATTGATCTTACAGAGATGATGAAAATCTCATTGAAGGGAAGGAGAACAGGGTCATCAGGGACATATTCAGAGGGAAATGGCATTTCAGCTGGAATTTTGAAGTTTACATTGACATAATTCATGTAAAGAGTTTGGAATGATACACAGTAAGTATTCAGGAAACGTTAGTTATCAGATGATATACAGTAAGTATTCGGGAAACGTTAGTTATCAGATGGTACACAGTAAGTATTCGGGAAATGTTAGTTATAAGATGATTACAGTGATGATAATGACGATGATGGGATAGTAGGTGTTGATGGTTGTGGCGATGGTAACGGTGACGGTGATGCTAAAGAAGGTGCAGGTGTTGTGGTGATGGTCCTGGTACTAGTGGGGATGGTGGTCTTGATGATTATGTGACTTGATTTGGTGAAAATGCTTAGGAAAAAATTTTAGAACAACCCGAGGACTCTCCGTTACTGAGAGATATTATTGCAAAAGCGCGCTACCTCATTATTTTGAGTGTATGTTGAGCTGCACCCCAGTTCTAAAATTTTCCCTCATCATCCAAACCAGAAGTGATATTCTCTTTTCTAGATCCTCTTTGCAATCATGTTAGAGTATTTGTTGGTGGTTTGTTTCGTTGTTTTTTAAAATAGTGTCTATCTGATCGGGCGCTAAAGATGCATATTGCACTGTGGACACACATGAAGAAGTTCTGTTTCCCAGATTTCTTCCATATTTTCATGAATGATCTTATCTGGAAATTCTGAGGATGAACTTAGACATTCCCTGTACACCACCTCACTTAACTTCAGAACAACCCACTGCCTGATGTCTATATGCTGTGACCCATTCTTGCCCTTCGGGCTCCCTGCCACCAAACATGACCCTAAAAAGAGATGACACCTTTCCTCATTGTATCTTAAGACCTACAGCCTCTCTTGTGTCCTAAGGCCACAGCATAAACTGCCCCCTCAGCCCCTACTGTTCAGTGCTTTCTCTCTTCCAAGAGGGTCCATTCTAACCTTCAGTACCCATTAATATTAAACTCAAGAAGAACCGGATGTCTAAAGAAGGCAATAGGAAGAATGTCCCTAACCTCCTGAATGAGCATTGCTCCATGCTTTCTAAATCATTTTCTATCAATAACATGGATATTTATGAATTGATCTGTCGCCATGCTGGTTTTAATCATGTGCCCCTGGTGCAGTTTATTTAACTTCAGTATATTGGCTCCCTCACTCCTCCTTGTGGCCTCAACAAATTCTATCGGACCGAATAAATTAGAACTCATTTCGCTCCTCCATGCGTGGCACGGCATAAGATATCTACAAACAAGTGCTAATTATGAACTGACTTGTATCCTGTTATGCAACTGGCATAATTTTACAGCAAGAAACATATTGTAACATGGTATTTTAAAAATTATTGATTGCTTTTCTGAGAGGAGCTGTAACTGTCTCCTGGCTCTTTGTCACCAAAGGGACCTTGTTAGCTCTCATTTGCAGGTACAGACACAATAGCTCTGTCACATCCTGTTCTACCGCATGTTTCCAGGCCTTTGCCTCTATTCAGTGCCCGATACCTGAGCAGCTATCTGTCTCTGTTCCCCTGCCCGGGGATGCTTGATAGTCACTCTGGCAACTTCAACAAAGATCTCAAGATGCTTTTTAAATTCATACAATGGGTTGACATTTTAAAGTCATTTGGGGAAATATAAGCGTGTGAATCAGGATTATTTTCCAGAAATGTTCAAGCCGAGCTCAGAAAATGACATTTTGAAACTACTGAAGTTGCGGCCAAGGGGGACATGATACAGTGTCTGAATTTAAATCTCGACTGCGTTTGTGTCCCTTTGCTTTCTCTTTCTGTAAACGGTGCAATGACGTGTTTATCCTCATGAGCGAACACCAAGCGCATGGCGAAGTGTTCGTTGCGTCTCTCAATGAACAATTCCCAGGACCAACCTGTTAAGATGACTCCTCATGAGACCGTTCCTTGACCAAATAATTGTGGGATATGCTGTGTACCGCAGCTTCTTTTTCGGAGTTCACAGTGCGCATTTGTATTTTTAAGGTTTTGAGAAGTTCTGTAGGAAGGATATCTTGTTCGTATTTCTTAACCCAGCACTTCCAAGTATATTTGACAATAGACTCCTCATCCTTTTTTCCGCAGGTAACCTCAGCTGCAGTTTAGAATGCACTTTTGAAATGCATGCTCTAGATTAAGGGTTCACAGAGGTTTGGCTATTATGAACAAGTGAGATTAAGTCCTATATCAGGGGACTATCGTAGAGTTGCTAACCTTATTTTGCCACGTAAAGACATAGAAAGAAAACTAATCCGATATTATTCTAATTTATTAAAAGGAAGGGCATTTTTGCCCCAACTTTAGGTAGGGCAGTAGAAAATCATGGAACTTAAAAAAGTTAAATATATTTCACTTCCTAACAATGTCAATATATCATTTTAATTTTTCTCACTCCGTTTTGAACCGATGAGAATTTCATCAGGAACATACACCGCACAGCCGTTGTTTTTGCCTGTGGAGCACTCCTGCCTCTTCCTTAGATATCAGAACCCCCACTTTTCTATAAGGAGAATTCATTCAGTGGGGTTTGTCTGGGGGTGTCGTGGGGGGCTCACTGTGCTCCGTGGTCGAAGGGGAGGGTATGACTTGGGCTGACCCACGGGAGCCCACCGTCCCCAGATCACCACCTGAGATGTCAGCTTCCATCTTTAGGGCTCCGTGGGGAGGGTTTTCAAACAGAAGCACTTCCGAAAGGTCACTGTGGCTGCTGTGTGAAAGGAGAAAGGTGGGGCTTAGGAGAAAGGCTTAGGAGAAAGGCTTAGGAGAAAGGTGGGGTCCAGGGTGCATTCCAGGAGAGCGGTGATACCATGAGGTCAGTGCAGAGGAGAGGAGGATGAGTCAAATTTTGAGATTCTTTTTCTGGCCGAGCCAATAGGCCTTGACGACGGGAGGGTGAGGAAAGGGGAAGGTCAGGCCGCCTCTAGGCTTGCGTTTTCACAGCAGGACATAAGGTGTGCTGTCTACTGAGATGTGTGTGTGTGTATATGTGTGTGCACATTTTTAATAAATTACCTAGCTTGTGGAAAACTAGACTGACTTAAAATGAATTTATTCCGATGCTCGTGGGGACATCTGTCCATCCGTATCGAATGCACCTGCTGTCTCAGTGGACCACGGCAGACGTGAGAGAGAAACTCCCCTGGAGCCTCACAGCCCACTCAGTTTCACCACTGCTGTGATAGAGAAGGAGGTAAACCCCGCAGCCAGCTCATTCCTTTAAATAAATCACCCGCCCTCCGTGAGAAAGTGACAACCTTTGCGCCCAGCACAATAGCTTAATCGAATGCGCTCGGGCAAACCCGAACGTGGTAATGTGTTGTACATCATTCGAGAAGGCCTTCAGGAGGAAGCGGCAGAACCATCGCCAGGATAATGGAAGCTTCTGTTATTTGTGCCTCTTAATTTCACATGTTGCCACAACCAATTACATTTAAAAAGGTGAAGACCACGGACGAGAAGTGAAACAGGATTAGGCTAATGTAGTCTTTTTGGCAGCTGCTGTTTGCATCAGACCTGATGCACATAGGCAGTTGTTTCTTTCTGTAAGTGTATTTGGGTCTCCATGCTGTGAAACCGTGTAGTTTAGGGACGATGTGTCAGTAAGAGTACAGTATCCTCTTTCAGTAGAAGTATTCCGTATAGCAGTAAATAGATCAGCACGCTGGGAAACCTGATGGGAAATAAGGCCCCGGGATGCAAGGTAATTGAATAATCATGGCATTTCTTCTTGTTCTGATATTGTAACATTCATCGTGAAGGCCTCAGATATTCAATTTCTTGTTTCGTGCACGGCACTGCACTCAGAATATCGTACTCAAATGGCCACAACAGGCTTGAGAGCAGATTGGGGAAACTCATTTCCAAAATGTTTGGCTTGCCTCGAAATTGTCTTACACTGTGATTCCAAACCCTGTGGGGTTTTTTTTGTTTGTTTTTTAAATAAAAAAGCTAGCTTGGGGGGTTATATTTAAAAGGAATGAAAATAATTGTATGGGTTTTTAAATGTTTGCACCGAAAACAAGTATTGCTGTCGGTGCCTGAAGCTAAAAGGAATTGGGTGCAATCTATTTTGCTGGCTCGTTAGTTTTTTGCGTGGGGATTTTGTCAGTGAGAAATGGTGGCTTGGTGCCACATGGCTGCTTTGATGTTCCCCCACTCCAACACCTTGCCCTTCATCCTCCTGAGCCACCTCCAGAAATTTTATCCCTTTGACGTCTCTGTGCCTCTTCACTCTTGTTCTCCATTAGTCTGAAGATAAAGCTACTCCTGCAGTCCAACCAAGAACAGGTTTCTCCCACCTGCCCATGTCGGTCAACCCCCTTGCCCAGAACGTTCTATCCCCTTCTCCCCACTTATCTAATTCCTACTTTCTTTACAATACAGATCAAGTGTTGGGTCCTTTGAAGCTGTGCTTGGCTGCCCCAGCTCATCCTGGCCATAGTCGGATGGCACTTAACTCCAATTTTCGTTTTATGATATACCTTGTTAAACATTTGTCCTGTCTCACTCCCCAAATTGTCCGCCCCTTGAAGACAAGAATGTTGCTGTTCCGTCTTTAGTATCCTTTTACCTGTTCCTTCCTGTGTTACTTATCCAAAGGTGTTTTCATCCTCCACAAAACCAGCTGGGTCTGTCTAGGTTCTCATGGGTCTCCGCCTTCTTTGCCTTCGTGTTATCTGACTTTTAAGCATCTTTTGGCCAAATCTTTGGTTGGATTTGTGGTACCATGCTCTCTCTCATGGACCACCTCACTGATACCCTCAGACTTCATTCCTGGCTCCAAATCTAATACTGAAGTGACTCTAGAGGCCCTGGGCTGTATTCTCTGCTATGCTTTTTATTCTCCAACTACACATCCTCTCTAGCTGTATCACAGGCATAAATATTGCAACACAAAGCTTTGTAGATGCACCAATCAGATTTATTTCTATAACCTGAGTATGAGTGCAATCTCTCTCCTAGCAAACAGCTGGGACACTTTTAATTTAATAAGGTGATTTCTTAGTCTAAGGAAAGATTATTAACATATCCCCCTCACCTAGAAATCCCTCTCACTTGCAAGATTCTTTTGATGTTCTTCCCATTATGGAATATCTGAGATAACTCCATTTATGCAAAATGGCGATGGTCTGTCTCCCTCCCTGTAATGTACGTACCTCCTTGCTTGTCTGGTCGACACCCCTGCCGAGCTTACTATTCAAAAGGCGGAAGCAGACACTAAACGGGTAATTGCTCTTTTAATTATTCACACATCGCCGAGTGGTGGGATGAAGCTGAAAACTATTGGTTGTATTAGAGACACAACTTGCCAGTATTCATCCAGTCCTGCCGTATTTAGAATGCATGCCCACATTAGCACATCACATGTACACTGTGTGCTGAGCAGACCGCAAGAAGAATTTAGACTGCATTTCCCCTGAGGGGTTTGTCATCCCACTGTGATTCAGTTGCAGCCCGCCCTCACTTCCAGGAAGTCAGTGCACTATCAATTATATTTATAGGATTGATTTTGTTAATTATCTGGTTGACGCTTGGACATTTGGGATATGTGTTTCTCTCCAGAAGCTCCTTCGGGCAACTGAGTTCATTGGAAATGATCCCGGGGAAAATAACTCTCTTATTAGGAACTGTAGTGCCCTGCATTCAAGGAGAAACCCTTACATAATTCCCCATTTTGAGGCAGTTTTTTCTCTCAGGTCCTCCAGGCACACACACAGGAAAGGGACCACCTTCCTCCCCACAGACGTGGTGGCAGTGATTTTTAGTGACGCAGAATAGGAAAAGCTCCCCGCCAGGAGCCCAGGACTAACCCATGAACTTGGTGTTAGACCGTGAGTTTGAATCTCAGTTTTCTCACCATCAGACCTTAGGCTAATGACTGCGCTTCTCTGTTTTACTTTTTCTGACTGTAAAGCAGGGATATCTACGGGAGTATCTAAAGGATCGTGTGGGTGTTAAATGCCACAGAGATGTAAGGCCTTTGAATCGCTCACAGACTCTCAGTCAAGGTTGCACAGTGCTGCCCGCTAACTGCTGGTCTACCCTCTCCCACCGTGGTGCCGTTCCACTTTCCTTGAACGCTGATATCCTCAACTCTCAGTGGATATTACGGGACCTAAAGTACTTTGCCTTTCAGTAGTTGTAATATGTTTTTTTCTACTAGGACAAGGCATTCTCTCTTTTCTTGTGGCATTTTAGGCTTCCCATAGCAGAGCCTGAAACCAATGGGCTCCTGAGACAAATTCCCGGGATGCAATTGAATCGAAGCTCTCATGGCACTTGAAAGTTTCCAAAATCAGTGGCTCTTCCCAAGAGTTTATCAAAAGTTGGAGTGGGTAGAAATGAGCATTTTTGGTTGTAATTGGCAGCCAGAGGTGTGCTTTCTGTTCGGATGCGATGCCCATATGCAGGAGAGAAGCTAAAGTATTATGTGCAAGAAAACAGTCGGAAAATGAATTGCAGAACTTGGAACTTGCTGCTGGAAGTGGAAAGCACCTTTTGCTCATTTAGAGAGGGAATGGCGTTGTCTCCTTGCTCTTCTGTCTGCTCAGCTCTGCACCCCACCCTTAGCACCGGCATTGAACCAGTGAGGAGTAGAACAGAAAACCTGGACATGAGGGCTCCCAAACAGCAGCTCTGATGCGACCGAGGATGATGTCTGAGTGCAAACCCTTCATTGTTACTGCTGCGGGCAAAGTAGAACTTCTGGAGCTGAGGCTGACATCTGAGAAAGGAGATGGGACGATGAAGCGGTAGCTCTGTTGCCAGCACCAGTGAAGGGCTCTCCCAACACCGCAGGTCTTTCCATGAGTGTTTCTGATTACACTGGATCCCCCTTCTGTGTTAATGCCCCATCATGGCATCAGAACCATTCTTGGCTTCCTCTCCACTCAAAGGAGTGGTCCAAAATTTCCTCTTAGGGTAAAATAGTGTGATCCACTCCGGAGAGAACAGTAAGTGGATACGGTTGCTCGTGTGTCCCTGAGTATCTTGCTTCCATGATTGTATCAGGGCATCTATTATATTGGAGAGGGGAATAAAAACACTCCGTTTTTCTAGAATAATCTAGAACTTGGCACAGACCTTTAAGATTAATCCTTTGACCAAATGGGTAGGTTGGCTCAGTGTAGCACCTATGTCCCACCTGGACTGGATCACACACCTGTACCCCACATGGACTGGACTGCATGTCACTTCCATCACAAAGCATGACTTTTGCGCAAGCCGTGGAGCCTGCTTTTCTCCACGTGGGAGCTAATATTTCCATCTGGTGAAAACGTACTCATTCCTCAAGGCCATTTGAAATGCCTTTGCTAATCACTAGAGCCAGGAATGATTTACTCCTTCTCAAGATTTCCGTAGATTTTGCTCCCACTCGGATCCATAGCCACGACGAAGGAATTCAAACATATGATCTTAGCATCTTAATATCATGGCACTTCCTGGAACATCATAAATATTCAAAGAATTTAATGAATCAGCCAATGAATGAGTGGTTTCCATGTTTAGCAAATGACTGTATAGTCACATGGATGGACGAGTAAGGCTCTCTTCGGTGACATCATTTGGGCCACAGCCAAGATGACTGGAGAGAGCTTACCAAAATTTAGTTCTGTAGATAACTGTAGACAAATAACAGACAGTGCATCGAATAGAGAGCCTGGTGAATTTAAAATGGATAAAGTGCTCTGTGACCCACTCATGTTTAAAATTTGATATTAGATAACACGGCGTACAAGGCTAACATAGAAAACACAGTTAGATACCATCTAGACAATGCTTTCCGGTTGTTGGACAGTCTCAAGTTTCATAGACTGAGGGGTGGGTGTGGATGTAGAGAGTGTACTGAATGAAACAATTTGGCTTTGCTGTCTTTGGTACTGTTGTGTGGTCTAGCTTTCACACGTAAAGACTTAAACCTCAATAAATGTAGAAAACATAAGATTGTGAAAGAAAAGAGAAATTACTTCACAAAGAAAAGAAGTAGAACATGTAGGCTTGGTGATATGAATCTGGTATTTGACAGCTAAGACTTTTGTGAGGACCAGGGTTTTAAAGCCCTTTCTAG
The DNA here is from genome assembly GCF_014824575.4 of Sturnira hondurensis. Classification (NCBI taxonomy): domain Eukaryota; kingdom Metazoa; phylum Chordata; class Mammalia; order Chiroptera; family Phyllostomidae; genus Sturnira; species Sturnira hondurensis. The sequence continues at coordinate 12,758,551 of NW_028091156.1, forward strand.
AGGTGACCGCCACAGCCATCTCTCAGGTCAATGCCCGGACCCTAGCGTGAGGACCTGAGAAGGACATTCTCCATCTGTCTCTCGCTCCCTGGAATTTCACTGACAGTGGTACTTAAAAATCATAGTTAAATTAGCAGTCCCCATTAATATGCTGCTTCTCAGAAGTGACATCATCTTGCTTTGTCGCCCCTGCCATTATGTCTTTCACTGAAATGACGTGGTGGAGACGTTTTAATTATAGCATAACACCGGGGAACCACAACCCTGTAGGTAACGTCTGCATTGTTCCATTTTAAGGTAACGGCTTCTGAAATCCATGGACCAGGGTCATTTCTCTGTGCTCTGCGTGAGTGGGAAGAGGCTCATTTTTGGAGCTGGATTGTCTCACGCACAGGGAAAAGCCGATTGTCCACCAAGCCTTCGGAGCTGTGAAATGCAGAAGAATCTTCCTTTCAAATTCCCATTGCAGCTTTTAAAATTAATCACCACGAAACAAGAAGGGCGGGCAGGGTATACATCTTTTTATTTCTGTACACTATTTGTGTTGATGAATGAAGAGTCGGGAAGGGGGAGACTGGATATGTGGCTCAATCTTGCCTATTACATGTAACAAAATCCCTTCCTACTTACTCTGTCACTTTCTGCTGACTTGGTGTAACTTGGGTGACGTTGCTTCCCAGGTCCCCTGCCCCTCTTTCCCCTCCTCAATGGCATTCTGGTGTTGGAGTGTAGGCTACACGACATCGCATCGTGCTTAGAGGGACCCCGGACTGCTCACTGACTCTGGTCCTTGTTTGCTGCTCAGACTCCTGCTGGCCTTCACTGGGGAGTCTTGCCCTCCTCTGTCTCTGGGTCACGCCCGGTGCACTCGCCGCACCCACAATTTTCCAGTCGGTGGAGCCTGTGGTCTGTTCTCCAGCATGGCTGTCATAGCATGTTCCCCCCCTCCTCACTGTCATTGTGTCTGGAACTGCACACCCTCCTCACAGACCCCTCATTCCACACTGCAGAGACCCCTCGTAGGCAACGTAATCCTTAATTCTCACCTGGTGCCCATGCCCAGCACCGAGGGGCCTTGGGAACTCTTCGGCTCTGTTTCACCTCTCTCAGGTCACCAGGGCCGAATCCACTGTTTCTCTACTGAGCTGCTGGCCATTCCGAAAGCTGGGCCCCGCCCTGGGGCTGGGAGGGAAGTGGTACAGGCGTCACTCTGCCTTTGCAGCCCCCCAGCTCAGTGTGGATTATTCTGGAATGGTGGCCTCTGTCCTTCTGTGGCAGCCAACCAGTGCTTTATTATGCTGAATGTCACAATCCAAGAACTCAAAAGATAAAAATCGGCAAAAGCCTTTCCTGTTTTTGAGACTAACTTGAGAGGCGTAGCTCTCCGAGGGGGTGTCCACCCTCGGCTTTCTTTTACGGGTTTTGCTTGAAACGAAACAAATTTGCCTTTTATGTCACTGGAGCTGTGTATTTAGTGTTGGTTAAAAACGTGTACCGTTCTGGCTAGACGCCAAAGCAATCTGTGTGTTGATCACACGTGATTTACGAAACCTGTCTCATTACCCGGATTTACCAGGCACAGGAGCCCTGTGGTGTGGGAAGAAAGGTCAGAAAGTGTTTCTGATGCAAACACCCAGCCTTTGATGGGGCTCTTCAGCTCTCCGCAGGGGCCGCTCCGCCTGGTTTCCTGTGAGGACATCTAGATGCTGAGAGCCCAGAGGGGACCCGTGGATGTGCTCAGCGGGAAACTGGAGCAGTGGCCGAGAAAGACAGTAATCGAAAAAAGTCAGGAAACCACACCGGGGCCTGTCTCGAGAACGTTAACTAACGTTGGGATGCATTTCTAGAAGAGGAGTCAAGCCCTTGGTCTGTGAATTTTAATTTAATTTCTGCCTCTTGGCCTTCTCCTCGAGGGAGGAGAACAGAATAAAATATCTGAAAATGCAGTCCCAGGCTCGGTGTGTAACAGAGAATCACAGCACCCACAGGGTAATCACGTCAGAGCAAAGTTCCCTCCAGGCGCCCAAGCCCAGAGACTCACACCCAAGCTCTGGTCTCATTATTCAAGCCACGACCCAAATGCCATCTCATCTACTCTACTGATTGGCTAGGGCTGCCGTCCCAAAGGACCACAGGCTGGCCGGCTCAACCATAGAATTGGGTTGTCTCGCAGCCTTGGAGTGTGTGAGACTAAGGGGACAGCGGGGCTCATTTCGGGTGAGGCCTCTCCCCTTGGCTCGGAGACGGGCACGTCCCTGTGTCTTCACCAGGTCTTCCCTCTGCCTGTATCTGCGTCCTCCTTTTCTGTTCTTACAAGGACACCAGTCATATTAGATTAGGGCCAAGCTTAATGATCTTGTTTAAGCTTAGTTATGTTTTTAACTCCCTGTCTCCAAATACAGCCACCTTCTCAGGGGCTACAAGTTAGGTCTTCAACATAGGAATTGGGAGACACAATTCAGCCTGTAACATTCACCTAACTCTTCGGCTTTTGACTTTCACATGACTTAACCCTTCTGCTTTCCAGTCATTCCCCATCGAGGGCCCTGCTTGCAGCCGTATGCAGTATGCCTTCCAACACGCCTATTCAGTGATAAAGGTGACAGAGGTCCCCACTTCCCATCTCTGAGTATGCTGTCACATGTGGGTCTGTCCCCAGAGTGCCAGCTAATGCTGCCAGTTCTTAACTCTTACTATGACTCAGAAAATCTGGGGGTGAAATCTTCTGTTGGAACCACAACCTCCAAAGCTATTGAACAGTCTTAAAATTTGGGCCAGTGTAGACTGTTTCTCCACGGAGCCCAAAGGACCTTCTGTGGTCCTTTTGCTCCTTCTCTGATATTCCCAGGCTCTCACACACAAACCCCCACTGAGTCATTCAGAATTGATCTCTACTCCTCAGGTGATTTTCCTTCCACTGGCCAGTAATGAGGTCCTTTTCTCCATGGACAATGTCAGTGAATAGTCACACCCATCTGGCAGTAAAGACCGGGGCCTCATGGACAGGCAGGGCTTTCACCATCACCCAGGGGTAACCAGGCCACCCCTGGGCACTGTCAGATTTTACCCCCAGGTGACAGTAATGAAACAGCAACCCCTTCTTCCCTTGAAGGAGCAGTGTCAGAGGAAGCCAGCAGAGAATTTATTGGGAACACAATAGACCCACATAAATACAGGCAACTGATCTTTGGCAAAGGAGCAAAGGCGATACAGTGGAGGAAAGGTAGTCCTTTCAACAAATGGTGCTGGGACAACTGGCCATCTGTCACAGGTGTGCACAGGTAACCAGGTTCTTGGTGATCGGGACAAGTATTCGAACCAAACACTCAGAGTTTATAGCAGAGAACGTGGGAGCAGGCCAACTCCAAGCAGAGACTGACCTCATGGGCTGGAGGGACTCTATTCTTATAGGGCGGATCCTTCCTGGCTAGTTTTGGCAGCTTTTACTGCAACAAGTAGTTGTAAAGCTACTGCACATGTGGTCTCCCCTGGTTTTCCCGTATTGGCTGCCAGGGAAGGGGGTCCCACAATGTTACCTAGTTGACCCACTTTCTCTGGGATCCCCCTATCCTAGCTTTACCTTTCCCTTCACCAGAGAATTATAGCTCTCCATGTTAGAGATTGGTGAAAAGGAATTATTTATTCAAGTTATACAGACTTAAGAGTAATGACTCATGTCTTCATCAAAATCCCAAAAGTCCCTTAAAGGGGGGACTTTAAAATACGCACAAATATAGACAGTCCTTCTTTCCCCCTTTGTCCAGTCCAAGGTACCGTATCTCAGGAAAAGAAATAGAAAGCCCCATGGTGATTGTCTGCCAAAGCCGCGTGGTGGTTCTCTCTCTACAGCTACATGGTGATTCTTCTGATGGCTGCGAGAGCCCCCATTCTGGCCAAAAAACTCGTGGTTCTCCCCTCAATGGCTGCTGCATCTGCCTTTAAATCCTAGCGCCCGTCTTCCTCGGCAGTCCCATTTCCGACTCCTCCCACAATCGGCTGCACCCGCCAGGCCTTCCATGTCCTCCCAGCTTTACTGGGCTGCCGTAGTGAGTCCGGGCAGGTGTGGCCCCGTGGCGTGGAGCCAGTTGTCTCCAAACTCTTACGCAGGTGCTGTAATGAGGGCTGTGGACCTGCCCCCAGCTGCATTTTGGACGGAAGTCACTCTCTTCTCCCTGGCTCAAAGCGTGGCCACAGCTATTGAACATATCCATGAAATCCATTAAAAGTTGTAGACATGTTAAATGACCATGCCAGAGGTTAGCTGCAAAGCTGTTGCTAATGTGAAACAGCTCCCAATGGCCCTGCTCCATGTGTCCCATCCCCCCAGCGTAGATTTGTGGGGGTGAGGATGTCCCATATTTTTAATATTTCCTGGACACCCTGAGTTCTGGACCCCATTTCACATTCTTCTTTTGGGGGCCCCTGGCTACACCCTCCTACACATCCACTTGCAAAAATAGTAATCAGTCTAGACACAGACCTTACATACCTCACAAAAATCAGCTTAGAGTGAATCACGGACCTAAACGTAACATAGGAGAAGACCTATGTGACCACTGGTATTGCAACGATTTTTTAAATACAACACCAAAGCTGCCATCAATTGAAGAGACCATGGATAAGCTGGACATCATTAAAAATTAAAACTTTATGTTCTGTGAAAGACAATGTCAAGAGAATGAGAAGATAAGCCACAGACTAGGAGGAAATTCTGGGAAAAGACACATCAGGTAAAGGACTGTTATCCAAAGTATACAAAGAATTCTTAAAGTTCAACAATAAGAAAAGAGCCTAGCTAAAAATGAACCAGAGACCTTATCACATACGTCACCAAGGAAGATGTACAGATGGCAAAGGAACATATGAAAAGATGCTTACCTGGCTGGTGTAGCTCAGTGGATTGAGCACAGGCCTGGGAACCAGACGATCGTGGTTCGATTCCCAGTCAGGGCACATGCCTGGGTTGCAGGCCAGTTCCCGACAGAGGACACACCAGAGGCAACCGTACATTGATAGTTCTCTCCCTCTCTCCTTCCCTTCCCCTCTAAAGAAATAAGTAAAATCTTAAAAGAAAAAGAAAAGAAAAGAAATGATGCTCCATTCCATACGTCATCAGAGAAATGCTCATTAAAACAACAAGATACCACTACACACCTGTCAGGATGACCCAAACCTGGAATACTGACACCACCAACCAAGTGCCAGCAAGAATGTGATGCTATTAGGGATGCAAGTTGGGTACAGCCACTTCAGAAAACAGGTTGGTTGTTTTTTATAAAACTAAACTTACTCTTACGCTATAATCAAATAATTATACCCCTTGGTATCCGTTCAAGGGAGTTAAAAACAGTCCACACAGAAACCTGCACGTGAGTGTTTATAGAAGCTTTAACCGCCAAACTTGGAAGCAACTAAGATGTCCTTCCTCTTAGTCAGCTTGGGCTTAGTCACCATGCAGTGGGCGGTTTATAAGCAACTGAAGTTTATTTCTCACAGTTCTGGAGGCCGGAGGTCTGCGAGCGGGGTGCCAACGTGGTTGGGGTCTGGTGGGGACCCGCTTCCAGGCTGCAGACCGATGAGTTCACGTGGAGGAAGAGGGCTGAGGAGTTCTCTGACCTGTTCTTAGATTTCCTCTTCTCCCTCAGCTTTATTGGGTTGTAACTGACACGTTGAAAATTGCAAATATTCAAGGGGTACAACATGATCTTTAAATATACTTATCCATTATGATGTGATTGCCACAAGCAAGCTGACTAACGTGTTCATTGTCTCACGTACTGCCTTAGCAAATTGGAATGAAATAATGCAGTTATTAACTGCAGTCACCTGAGCTCCAGGGTTTGTTCACCCTGTGTACCAAAACTTTGGATCCTGCGACCTCCATTCCTGCCCCCAACCCCCAGGCTCTGGTAACCGCTATTCTGTTCTCTTATGAATTTGACTTTTTTTAGATCTCCCACTGTAAGGGCAATCATGAGGCATTGGTCTTTCTGTGCCTGGCTTATTTCACTTAGCATGATGTCATTCAGTTCTTCCATGTTGTCACAAACAGCAGAATTTCCTCCTTTTTTAGGGCTGAAAAGTATTTCTCTCTAGATGTCACATCTTCTTGACCCATTCATCTGTCCGTGGACGCCGAGGTTGTTTCCGTGTCTTGGTTGTTGTGAATAGCGCCACAGTGAGCATGACAGTGTAGATGTCTCTTTAAGGCACTGGCTTTATTTCCTTTGGGGGTGTGCCCAGAAAAGGAACTGGTGGATCATACGGGCGTTCTGGTTTTTTGTTTTGTTTTTTTCAGAAATCTCCATACTGTCTTTCTTACTGGCTCTACCAATTTCCATTCCCACCAATAGTGTACAGGGCTTCCCCTTTCGTCACAGCCTCATAAGCTCTTTATTATAATAGCCATTCTAAAAGCTGTATGGCGACAGTTTTAGTGTGGTTCTGATTTGCATTTCCCCGAGGACTAGTGATGCTAAGCACTTTTTCGTACGCTGCTCATTGGCCATTCGTATGTCTTCTTTAGGAAAAATGTCTACTCAGGTCCTTTGGACTTCTTTGATCAGATCGTTCATTTTTTTGCTATTGAGTTGTATGAGTTCCTTATATATTTTGGATATTAACCCCTTACTGGATATATGGTTTGCATTATTTTCTCTAATTTTTCCTTCTTATCCCCAAAACTGCAAGTCTGCAGACAGACCTCCTTAGAAAGTCAATAAATGTTCATTGTCCATTATTACCACTTGGTGATGATGACAAACACCGTCGTTTGCCTATTTCAAGGAACTAAGAATAACATTGGGAAGAAATACTGTCCAGATATAGAGATAGAGAGTCTTATATTTAGCAAGAGATCTTGAGAACAGTCGTCCTCTTAAAAAAACCTGGATTGTGGTATTCATTAAATAAAATCTATTCGCAATGCTGGCACCGTGTCTGTGTGGCTCTGAGGGTTTAGCAAATGCACTTGGGCGGTGCAGAGCTCTGCTCACTTCCTGAGAGGGAAATGTTGCAAAGGTTAGTGCCTTGCCTCAGGAACACTTGGGCCCCTTCCACTGTAACTAAGAACTAAAGTTTTTGTTAATGACTTTAACAGAAATCGCCAAAAAAGTCCATTTTTGTAAAAGACACAAAGGTATATTGTAACATTTTCATTGTTTACAAAGTCCTCATATATCCTGTTTACAAAGATGTTCTGTTACATACACACACATTCGGATTCCGGGTGTGGATAACTCTAGTTGGCAGTGTATGTGGACAGTAGAAAAAGGCAGGGTGTCCCGTATTTCTCCTGGGTGTGATCCAGGATTGAAAGGAAAACGTCCTGGACTGGTTCTGTGTGCAAGTAGGTGGAAACAAACTCGGAGACTTGTTTCAGCACTGCGGTCTGTGGGAGAATTCAGGAAGGACTCGGGATGTCCAGGCCAGCGGCACCACGCATCCGCTGAAGGGTGAAAATGTGAGCAGAAATGGGAGTGAAAGAAAGGAGTGATGTGCCTGGGACATTCATTTCCGTTAAGTTCGGGTGTCTCGCTTCTATGGAAAATGACAACAATATGCGTGAAAATAGTTGTGCAAACATTGTGTGGTCAGAACTATGATACAAAACTCCACAGGTCCTAGTGAGGGTGTTGTCAACTCAGTGAGTGAAGGTGACGGTCAAGAAAAGTGTGACTGTGTCATTGAACTTTGAATGCCCTGAAAAGAGTGGCAAGACCTTTCAGTCAAAGGGAAAAGTTGGGTAAGACAGAGAGGCCTGCACCACACAGCAGTGGTCACAACTGACAACCAGTTTGCTTGGCGTAGGGATAAAGATGGGATGGGATGTGGACGACCGGAAATGAGGCAGGGACCATACGGTATCGGTCATGCCATGCTAAAGAACTGTGCTTGAAGCAAAGTCTGTACTCAATAAATATCCGGCGAACAAGTGAATGAATCACTTTATCCACTGCTGGTAGATGTACTCTTCATGTTTAAATATTGCATATTTAATAACTTACTAGTTGGCACATTGGCTCATTGAAGAAAAATGATGTGCTCACACTCTTTTTCTCTGTTCCATATATGGCCGATCTTTAATCCATTACTGTCACCCTTAGAAACCTGCTTACTAATGAGCATCATAAGTCAACAGTTCTGAAAGTTAGTATATAGACAAATGTTCACATCTATTTGTGTTTTTCTTTTTTCTTTTTCTAGGGTCAGACATTGTTCAATGGTTAATAAAGAACTTAACTATAGAAGATCCAGGTAAATAAATCATTTTCCCATTGATAGAATTATTTTTTGTGTGATTTTAAGAAATAATGTTTCTCGGGGCCAATATGAACCTGAAAATTTATAATTACACTTAACTATGCTCGTAGCATCTATACAAATGTTATGGCAGTCAACATATATTTCTCTAAAATTTATTTCATGTATGTTTACTAAGATTTTTCACATGTTTAATATTCTGTTTTAGAAAATTTGATTCAGGTGCTTGGCGATTGTTAGAATGGATGAACTATATATACATGGTCATAAATAACTGAACAAATAATTTTTAGTGTGTGATCATGAAGTAATAAAATTTCCCTTCATAAAACATATAAATCTCATTAATTTATAATTTTGTCTTATCTCCATTTTTGCATGAGGTTTGCCAACAATGTTAATTCCCATCATGCCCATGTGATTGACTGAATGCTGTTATTTAAGTCACAGACCCATCCCTGCGGTGGGCATTCTGTCTATTCTGCAGCACGGACTCACTCCCAGAGTCTGGGAACAGGGTTGTGTTACTGAGAACAAATCCCTACAGGTGTGAGGTCTACTTTATGACATTTAAAAAATACCTTCTAAGAGTCTTCACATGTGGCAAACAACTCACATTACTAACATGAAGGTGAGATGTGTTTGTTTAGAGAAGATGCTGAGAAAAGAAAACAAATGGGGTTATAAAGACTGAGAATGACCTGGCAGAGAGAGGGCAAACTTCTAACTGCGCACCCCCCTCCCTTTGATAGAAAAGAATTTTGTATGGCCCCACCCCCACCTCCGGTTACCAGTACATGGGGATGCAAAGTTACTGTTTCTCCTCGTTTTGAGCTAATCTTATAAAACCATGCTACCATAAAATGTAGCTCTAAACCTGAATGCTTGTGTACACCCCTGGTTCCTTTGGTACATGAGCTTTTAAAACAGGTATCCAAGCAGGTTAAACAGGGTAAAAACAATTCAGTCAAGATGAAGCAGCTATTGTCAGCATCATATTATCATGAAGTGAAAAGCGGTGATAATTCTTGGGAAAGGAAGCCACCGTCGTACCAAGTTTATATTATAGCCTTAATTAGGGGCATGTCTAACTTTATAAACTGTAGCATCAGATGAATGACACCCCACCCCACTCCCCAAAAAACACAGATTGGTACAATCACTGGTAATGAGGAAACTACTGGTTTGCTAAGACGATTATTGATCAAATGACGAAGTTGATTCAAAAGAATAATTTTTCTAAGTGAAGACTAAAAGTTTATTTCAGCGACAGCATGAGAAGCAGGGAAAATATCCAGATATAATATGCTAGTAAGACATAATTATTGCTTCTAATTCATACATGAGATATTATTATAGCTGTAATGTATGTGAAAACTGGTTTTATTTGCTTGTTGAACAGCTTAAAGATGTTTTAAAGCTTCATTTGAAATATATAAAAAGATCAAGTGAGTCATATCTGAGAAGGACCATATATATTCTTTAGTCATATTTCTGACAGGCTGAAAAATTAGTTTTTTTTGTTGGGTGTATAATTTTTTTTAATGAGCTGATTTACCCTCTACAAAGCGAAAAGCTCTGTTTAGATTTGAAGAAGTATAAGAAGCATTGGTGCTTGTCCTGAAGGTAAAACAGATTTTTCACATAGAGAATGAATCAATCTGGCAGCGTGGGTCAAATTAAATATGCTCAGGAGCATAGACAACATTGTGAAAGTTACTTTCATGGTCTCATGGATAAAATCAATCCTGCCATTTAGAACTGCTCATGAAGAGAAACTAAATAGTTATGGTCATGCCAGGTCCAATTTCGATCCTATAAATTGTCTGAAAATATTTAAAAATAAGCGAGAAACTCATGCCAGACTTCTAGTGTTTTATCTGGTAGTCAGATGGTGGTTTGAAGACCTCTGTGGATTATTTCAAGTGCTATATGTCGGTAACTTGTGGAAAGAGGGCTTTGTGACAGTTGGAAGAAGAGGTTACTACGCCTGGCCATCAGGTTCTGATGGCCCATTTGGAAACAGGAGAGAGGGTGGAACGATCCTCAGGTTCTTATCTAAAACCAATAAATCCAGATTATTTGTACATTTAATCTTCAATATTTCATTCATGAGTAGCTAACAGGTTTTCATTGCTATAATGGCAATTCAGTGCACATTTGGCTGAATATTTCTTAGAGGTTTTGGTACTGTTAGACAATTGGTCATATTGCATTATTCATTTAAAACGAAGCTATAAGTGGGCCTTCCATTAGAATTTAGAGTGTTTTTTAGCTATGTGTACACACACACATATTTCACATATTCGTATAATACACACTCAGGTTTAGTCTAAAATTTTTGTGTATTTCTACCTCGAGTCCATTTTTACATTTTATGTTTTTCTACAAAAATAATTTCTTCATTATTTATTGATGCTTTTGTTCTCCTAACACATATTTTCTGGATCCTTACTCTGGGACGGGTACTGGGAATACAGGATGAGCTCACCCTCCTTGGATGGTGTCACCGCCTGGCTTCCCAGGTGGCCCCCTCTCAGCTTCTCTTCCTTCTCACTGCCCACGCACCTGGCCCTCAGGCCACTGCCGTGGCTCTCCACCCCCCAGCTAACCAGTTACTCAATGTTGGCTTGTCCAGATTTCTGTCCTAGGTACCTTTCTTTTCTCCATATGCACATGCTGCTAAGTGGCATATGCCGAGGACTCCCAGATCGGTCGCTTTCATGCTGACCTCTCCTTGGTACTCCAGACTCATCTGTCGGATGCCTTTGTCACCTCCCCTCTGAAGGGCCAAACCCAACATGCCCCCAAAAGCACCTTGATTTACTCCTTCTCAACACTGCCCCTTCTTGTCTACCCCAGATCAGGACAGGGGCGGGTCTCCTTACCCAAGAACATGCTGTGTCTTTCTATTTGTTCAAGCTTTCTTTGTGGCCTTTAAGGCGTGTTTTCAAGTTTCCTTGTGTCATCGGTTTTGTGTGTTTCTTATTAAACATATTCCTAGTTATTTTACATTTTGTTACTGTGGGTTTTCCTTTCTAGTGTAGCTAATTGTCTGTAATGTTATTGTCTGTATGTATGAAAAATATTGATTTGTATATGCTAATTTTATACATTACTACTTGATGAAATTTAATTTTTGTTAGTATTTTTAACTACCATATTGTAAAGCTAGAGTACATGTCTTCCCTCTTTTTGAATTCAAAACATAGATACACAATTGCAAAGGATTTATACGTTTATTTCCTTTTTTTCCTTTTTTGGTATGCTTATACTGTCTGTTCAATCATTGAAGTCTGTTGATTCAGGTTTGCTTAAGTTGAAAAAAAAATTCCTGTTCTGTTACTTAAGCCTCATTTTCTAAAGTAGATATAATAATGGCACCTATTGCTTCATGCTTTCCTGAAAATTAGAGAATTTATATATAATATATACAGTAGTTATTAATGTACCCATTACATAATAAATGCTCAGAAAATATTAATAATTATAGTTTGAAATCCATTTTGTTATATTTAATTATGATTTTTTATAACAAACCACTCTCAACACAGTGGCTTCAGATTAACAATTTTATTTGGCTCATGATTCTGTGGCTCAGCTGGTCACTTGCTGGCTTGGGGCTTCTTGGCTGATTCACGCTGGGCTCTCAGCTGGCGGGTGGGCAATCTAGGATTTGGGGCACATGTGGTACCTGGTAGGCTGTGGGCCAAGCACATCCCATCCTCTTCTCCTCTGAGCCCTGGCTTCTTACTGTGCTGTATTGGGCTTCCAAGCACAATACAAGTTTCTGCTTGTGTCACAGTTACTGGTATTTTATCTGCCAAGGCAAGTACCATGGCCAAGTTCAGAGCCACTCTAAGGAAGGACTGTCTAAGACCATGGATGCAGAGGAGTGAGGATGAATCAGGGTCACTACTACAACAATCATTCATATTTATTTATTTATTTATTTATTTATTTATTTATCCATATTTCTGCTTTTCAAAGCTTCCCATCCATACCATATCCTACTATCTTTTGGCTTGGGTTTGCAAACTTTATCCTCCAGAACATGTTTATTTTTTTCCTTAGCAAGCATGCTTTATGTCTGATACCAGGCCATTTTAATTATGAATGATATTTTGGATAAATTTGAAAGCTTTAATAAAGTTTGCATTCTTCACAAAATGATTGCCAGACATCAGTAAATTCCTGACCCCACCCTCTCATTTGTAATTCCTGCTGCCCCTCACCGAAGGGGTTGCCCTTGCCAAGCTCTTGAGGCTATGCTAACCCAGGTGAGAGGTACCTTAGGATCCTCTCAGTCTTCTTCATAGCTGCGATTTGAAATGAGTCTCACTCTGACCCCTGGATGTCAGAGAGTGCATTTCTAGGATCCCTGAGTGGCCTCCTGCTTTCTCCACCTCTCTTCTTTCCATCAGCCCACGCTTCTCGAGATCTCAATATTCCTTGAGAGGCATCCTGGCATTGGAAACAACTCACGGGCTCTGCAAACAGGCTGGAGCTCAAATTCTGGTTCAAGTACTTGCTGACTGTGGGGAATTGGGCAAGTTACTTGATTTCTCTATTTTTTTGGTCTGTGTTAGTAAAACGCTTTTAATACTGTGTTTTGTGAAGCTCAAGTGAGTGTCAAGTGCAGGTGTGGCCACATCTTGATTTTATTGTAATCAGGTCAAGCTCTTTTCAAAATCTGAACATTTGTAAGCACATTTCAGTCTGTTGAATTCTTTATGAATGCCCACAATTTTTGTATTAGCATTCAAGTTCAACCTATTTCAGGAAGCGTTCTCTCCATAATTCAGCTCCTGTTGGCTTTTTTCTACCCTAAATAGTTACCAAGAATATTTATATTTAATACTGTTCAATTTGTTGCTTAATTTTATTATCTCTTCTTTTTTATTTAAATGATAGTGTTGGTCTCTTATGTTAGTGGAATCTGAACAACATGATGGTAGAGACCAAACATCTGCACCGTAAATTGACTGAAGTGACAAGATCAATCAGTTCCTTATAATAATTTGATTGTTTCTTTTTTTAATATGGGAATTCACTGAAGGGACAAGTTATGATAACCAATGATTCAGTATGTACTTCCCTAAATAGATGGGGAGAAGTGAGGAGAAAGAAATTCTAAGTGAATTGTTCTATTTTTTTACCTTTTTAAAAAAGACTTTATATATTTATCTTTAGAGAGGAAGAGAAGGAGAGAGGGAGAGAAACATCAATGTGTGGTTGCTTCTGATGTGTCCCCTGCTGGGAACTGGCCTGCAGCCCAGGCATGTGCCCTGACTGGGAATCGAACCTTGATCCCCTGGTTTCGAAGACCCGTACTCAAGCCACCGAGCTACACCAGCCAGGGATTTTTTTTAAACTTTTAAATGACTTGTTTTTCATTTAAACCAAACTCATTGTAAAAAGAAATAGCCTAAAATCAAAATAGAAGAATAAGATTAGGGATACATGTGGACCCAGGAGAAAAAATTAATTTTGAATAATTGCAAAAATACTTGTAAAATACCTGTGAAGATTTAGATTCAGACAAGTCAACCAGATGTTTTGCTTACATATCATCAAACTGAATTGAATGTCTTAATTGTCACTGGATTACTTAAACCAACCCATTGTGCTCACCATTATATGGATTCTGTCATCTGCCCCGCAATCCTGCCACCAAGCCAGTGGAGAAAGAGATCTGAATTCTCTTATGAATAAATAACAGCATTGCTACAAATTCTCTTTGTTTCCCTGCCTTGGGGTACCTGTTGGAGACTTCATAGCCTGGGGAGCACGAGGAGGTGTCAGAATAGAGAAAATCTAGAATGTCTTATCCTTGACAATGTTTCAGGCTTGCAAAGAATTGGTGCTTTTCCAAAGCACTTTTAAGTAGATGATTCCCTCTGATGACCTTAACAATAGCATGAGTGGCCACGCAGACCTTTTGTGCATTTTGTATGAACCGTCAACCGAGAAAATTTATGAATGCCCGAAGTCATAACCAAACCTGTTCAGTGAAACAAAACCTTGGTCTCCCCATCTCTACCCTGTGTGTCTGCCCCTTTCTGCACAGTCATTTCAGGCCCAGAGTCTGCTTTTCCACAAAGGGCTGGCAATGAGGAGAGGTGACTGCATCCCCCAGGCTGGATGGTCTACCACATAGTGTCCTGTGGAGTGAAGTAATTGATCCCCGTGGTGTTATATTGACCTCTTTTGTCCTGGGCATACCCTGTGTTAATGCTATTTTGTACATATTTCAACTCATAGGTGTTACAGGTTAAAAAAGAGAGCTCTTTAATGTGTGTGCTATTCAAGTTGTTTGAAACAACAGCCTCACTTGTGTGGAGGGAGGATAGAAGCATCTGAAACCCTCGATAATAAGCAAGGCCCTTCTGAGCCCATAAATATACATTATCATCACCCATTCTGCAAGCTCTCATGTCAATATGAAGTAAACAAAAGTGACCCCTTTATTATTTACTGCTCCGAGGCTAGGGGACCATTCTCTGAAAACTTCCCGGGTTTCTAAGGCATCATTGACACTCTGAGGACAAGAGTCAAGAAATCACAGATTGCAGCCATCACGTAGACTCGAACAAGACTGATGAGTTGACCTAGTTTGAGAGAACAGGTATTACCCAATCATACGTCTTGCAAATGTGCATTTTCCATTATAACTAATGCCTACAGGAAGAAAAAACCAATAACTCCCTCGTGTCTTTGGAAAGTTGCTCCTAAGTCATGTTCCTGCTGCCGCAACCAGAGCTGCAGTTATATCCACAGGGAATAGTACGTGTTGATCTGGTTACTTTCCTGGGAGATGAGCAAGAGCCATCGCTTTCCTGTGTGTTGATTTCAGGGCATTATTAGCTCCTCCTCATAAGAGAGAAGCCATTGCTTTGCATATGTTACATTTGTAGCCCAGTTTTGTAAAAATCACAGTGACTTGTGCATTGGATACCATCAGGAACCTTTCTTAGGTGGCCCTTGCTTCCTGGGAAGACTTTGGCAAGGTATAAAGTGGAAAATCTACAAATGTTTAAACTAGATATTTCTTAGTCAAAGCAACAACACCAGCAAATACAATACACCCAGCCTATTGGGATCGACTGTCTCATTTACCTTATTATCTGGCTACATGTCTGTCTTTTTGGTTCTTTTATTTGTTTGCTTGTTTAGGTTTTGCTTTTGCATTTAAGTGCCATACTTCATTATAGGGCAGGTGACTGCCGTTGTCATTTGACTAATATAATTATGCTGTCACTCTCCACAATTAAAATGCAGAAGGTTCTGAAAAGTCCTCAAGAAGTGCACGGATCAAAATTTTTGTTGCAGCGTGAGGTTGTTACATCTGGCCTGTCTGTCGTGGTTTCAGCCACAGACAAACCATTTCCTGTTGATGGAGGCTTCCTCTGGTTTTGGCTTCTGGCTGCCTTCATCTCCCACCTCCAGTGCTATATTTTTAATGACAATAGAAAATAACTATACTACGGGGGCATTAATTAATTGGGTGCCCCCAGGTATCACGGTGGATTTGTTTGTTCCTCTTTAATTCCTGTAAATAGGAAGGCGATGAGAGAGCTCACCTGTACAGGACACCAACTGTGTGTCAGGCAGGATGCTGACAACTTGATGTGTGCTTTTATTCGATCTTAGAGAAAAAGAGAGAGGGGCTTCATGCAGTAGACAGTAGATCAGAAAACTGCCAGACAAAACCAGCATGCAAACCCAGATACATTTGCTATCAAAATAAGCAAACTTCCAGATGAATTCAAGGATTGTGAATCTCTCTGTGCGGAGGGTAGGTGAGAGCAGGGACGAGACATGGAGCTGGGGTTCATGCCAATGCGTCAGCTGGGAAGCCGACACTGGGCGCTTATTAGGGATGCGGCAGATGCCCCCTGGTGAGACCAGTTTCCTCTCCTGGTTTGCGCTGGCCAGCACATGCACCTCTAAATACCAGCCCCACCGTTTGGGGATCCCTCTGACTTTTGTCTGATTGGATGCATTTCTATATATTACCTATTAAAGTTGCCAGCCATTAAGGAAAGTACGGCAAACGGCTGGGAATCTAATCGGAATTATTGTCTCTAATATTGTAAAACTTAAACAGCAAAAGGATGCCAGAGCCCCATATATTTTTAATAGTGTTTTAACTCCATTTGGGACCATTTCCTGCCATAGCAGCTTGTTGCTATTTCTATGTGACACACTAGAAAAACCACAAGTGAAGCCCCTCCTGGGACCAAATGCAAAAGCACAGTTGCCCTGAAGAATCCTCTGAATCTTCTGTAGCTAGTTGACCTGTTTGCTTTTTAGGTTTTCATTTTCTGTTTTACTACTCTTGTTGGTGTGAACATGTTCCTTTTATAAGCCAACTTGAATTTTGAGGGGAAGGGAGGGAGGGAGGGAGGGAGGGAGGGAGGGAGGAAAGAAAGGAAGAAAGAAGGAAGGAAGGAAGGAAGGAAGGAAGGAAGGAAGGAAGGAAGGGGAAATTAGAAAGGAGGAAAGAAAAGTAGAAAGTATTTGGTAAGGCCAATAAGGCTGAGAGTATAGGGTATCATCTGAAACTATGCCTGTTCATTAGTATTAGGCACTTAGCAAAGGATGGGGAAACGGAAGTGATTGTATCTGTTATCCGCAAGGAGCCACAGAAAGTCGGTTAAAAGCCATCAGAAAAGCCAGGCCTCTTTCTCTCTTACCAAATATAACATAACATTTTCTGTTTCCCATCTAAAGCATAAATTAGGATTTTCCCCCTCTATATCTGAGTCAAAAAGAGTGCTATTTGGTCTATTTCTGTTACTTTTCCTGAAGCTTTTCCTTTTATTACAACTAAGCGTGATTGCTCGCTACAGTAGTTCAGAAGACATGATGGGAGTGCTGATAGAAGCTTGGGGAGCTGAATACGACCCTATGACACAAATGCGCCCATCGCTTCCCTTATCGTTTGGCTGCAAACCACAAATAAGGATTACTGCTTTCACAGTGAAAGAGATGAATGCTTTCCCAGCAAAAGGATTGCCCTTTTAAAAATAACAAGTCTAAGAAACTCCATGGAACATATAACTTGACGTTTAAATTTTTAAAAGGCTCCCGTAAGCAAGGAAGCCTTCCTGTCTAATAAGACAAAAATGCATTTTCAAGTTTGCAGTTTTATGTTATAATTCAAGTGATTGGGGCCTCTTGAAGTACCCAGAATGCCTCCTCCTGCTGTGATCACTAATGCCTGCGCTCCTAGGCCCATTACAGTACATTACGTGGACCATGTAGAGCTCATTACAGTACGTTACGTGGACCATGTAGAGCTCTGATGAACTCATTCCACGTGAGGCTCATGCTCAGATCAAGGTTTGTATCATTTCTGTAAATAACTGCTCTTCGGATCTAAACCGCATTTTTGGAAGTGGTCATTTTTGTCAGGTGTCATTAATACTTTGTTTCCTACTGACTGCCCGTGAAAGAGGAAGTTTCAGGTTCAGACCGTCCAGTGTTACTTGTGTATTTCAACAAAATGTGACATTTTAAAAAATTATATTTATTGATTTGAGAGACAGAGAGAGAGAGAGAAATAAACATCAGTTTGTGGTTCCATTTACTGATCCATTCATTGGTTGATTCTTGTATGCATCCTGAGTGGGTTTCGAACCCACAGCTTCAGTGCATCAGGAGACACTATAACCAACCTAGCTACCTGGCCAGGGCCCACAGACATGCCATGAGATTCATCCTCTTCTGGGTTCGCCCACTGAAACATCCATGGCCTGAGGGGCTGTGGGCTTCTCTGTGTGCTCTGGTGGACATGCTGCCACTTTTTCTGTCTCTGGAAGCTTCACAGGTGAATCCTTGGCCTTCACTGAATGGCCTTCCAGGTCTTCCTTGGGTATTTCCTCAAATGTCCCCTTCAACTTGGTAGGTGATTCAGTAGACTTTACTTGAGGATAGCTGTCAGATGTCACATGAAGTACCTTCAAATGTTTTTTTTTCCTAAAACATTTTTTAAGATTTTATTTATTTATCTTTAGAGGGGAAGGGAGGGAAAGAAACATCAATGAATGGTTGCCTCTCATACATCCCCTGCTGGGAACCGGCCTGCAACCCAGGCAAGTGCCATGACTGGGAATCGAACCGCGATCGTCTGGTTCGCAGGCCCACGCTCAATCCACTGAGCTACACCAGCCAGGGACTTAAAACATTTTGAATGATTAAAAAAATCAATGTAAATCCACCATAGCTAATTTGGGAAGCATAGGAATGATAATGAGGAGAGTAACAAGCACTCCTAGAAACCACTGGAGATCGTCTCAGCTGAAACAGCGCCACATCCGCCCAATTTCCTATGAAGGTGTGAGCTCCCAGCTTTATTATTGGAATGTGGCCCACTTAATGTCTTCCCCTCCTCCTATCAGATAGTTTCTCTGGGCCTCTCATGAACAGTATCATATGCCCCTCTGTCCCTCCCTGTCCCCACCTGTCCATGGTGCCTAATCCTTGACACAGCCTCTGCTGTCTTTTTAAAGATGTGCTGGTGGAATGGCCCTCTGTTACCATCGCTGTGGCCATGGCCCAGGGTGCCACTCATTCCGGGAATGTTCTGAGCCTGAACCTTCCCATTGGCTCCCTGGTTCATCGCCCACACTAATGGTTCACAGGGCGGTTTTGAGCCTCAGGGACAGGAGCGGGAAAATGCATCACAGAGGGCAACCGGCAGCCCTTTCCCAATCCGAATCTGTTCTCGAGTCCTTGGACATCCACCTTCCTGTCGCCTCCCCCAAGTCTGGGCCAGGGGCCCACATCCCCAGCTCTGGAATGCTAGGTGTATTCAGAGTGTGGGCGAAGCTCACTCAGGGAGGAAAGGGTAGCATTTTCCTTCACCATTTCCTGATTCTTATATCTGACTCTTTTAGGACTGACCTCTCCCACGGACTTGTTGACCCAATACTGCCCCGGCTGACACGGGTGGGGACTGTCCCTCCACTGTCACGTGCTGCTCTGACTTCAGGATGTTTCCCAAATTCAGAGGCACATGCTTATTGGAATGTAAGATTTGTAAGGAGGATTTTGTTGTGGCCTTTGCTCGGTCTGTGATTTCTTTTTTTTAAAATATATTTTTAAGATTTTATTTATTTATCTTTAGAGGGGAAGGGAAGGAGAGAGGGAGAGAAATATCAGTGTATGGTTGCCTCTTGTGTGTCCCCTGCTGGGAACTGGCCTGCAACCCAGGCATGTGCCCTGACTGGGAATCGAACCGCGATTGTGTGGTTTTCAGGCTCGCGCTCAATCCACTGAGCTACACCAGCCAGGGCTTGGTCTGTGGTTTCTTTCGTGTGCCTGGTATATATGGGTGTTCAGTAAATATTATTGAATTGAATATACTCAATGAGGAAAATATTGACTTAAAATGGGCTGTTTGCATCTTTGCCATTTCATTTAATGTTATATAAGGTACACCTCCACAGGTGAGAAGTCCTACCCAGGTCCCCATAGCCTTCCATGACACAGAGAGTGTTTAGTTGTGGGACAGAAGGTGACACTTCCCAGGGTTACTAATCCATAGGCTTCAATTAATTTATTTTTCTCTAAGTAACAGCAATAATAGATGTTATTCAGCTGCAGAAAAATGCCCCAAATGGTCTGAAACAGCCTAAGAAATTTGCTTTGGTTCCATGGAAAAATGAGTTTACGAGCAAATAGAAGCTCCCATTAGAAACGAAACATGATTTATTGGTTGAAATGTTGCAGGGCTCTGGAAAACTAGCAAAGGCAGAGCAAGGACATAGCAAGAATCTCATAAATATCATCAAAAGACAAATTCACCATCTGGAAATTTATCTCTATGCCTAGAATAATATCACATTAAGTGAAATAACAGCTTTAGGTTATGCTTTTCTTTTCTGAGAGAGATTTTCAACAATTTTAAAAGCACCCAGATACACTGCAGATATTTGATCTTTTCTACATGGTTCCAGACCAGACCACTTGCTTCCAGCTTTAGTGAAGTAGAAGTTGTAGGCATTTCTTAAAGCGTAGGGAAAGTGAGGTGGTCAGCTTTTCCCGAATAACAGGTTTGTGTTGGTGAATTGTAGGAGGTAAAACCAAGACGGTGGATGTCTGGCTCCCACAAAGCCCTACCCAGGCTGGTGTGCAGTGAACAGCCACTGGGGAAGGACAATGTCTTGCTCTTCCACAGTGGGTCAATTGGGGGTGCCTTGCCTTTTTATAAACATGCACCCTAAGTGTTGTTAATGCTTTCCAACTCTCAACCGTGCTTGCAAATTTGACAACTATGTGTCATTTACTACCAGATGTGCAATGGCAGCCTAATGAGTTTTTGGTCACTGATGCAGTACCATAAACAGGACAAAACTGTTGAAAGTATGAAGGACTTTTTTTTTAGCCTCACCTGAGGACACGCTTATTGATTTTTAGAGAAAGGGGAGAGAGGGGGAGAAAAGCATCAGTTGGTTGCCTCTTAACATACGTCCCCTAAGGGCCATACCCACAACTTAGGCATGATGCCCCAACTGGGAATCGAACCCATGACCTTTCGGTTTGCAAGGCAATGTCCAACCAACTGAGCCACACTGGCCAGTGCTGGAAGACTTTTTAATCCAATAAGGTTAAGTTAAGTTGCCTTTATCATACCCACACTGTCCCACCAAGCCCTTTACCAGAAAAACGGGAGCAAGCAGTCCATCCTCAGTGCCTGGCAGCTGCGGGCCCCTCCTCACTGGCATGTCTGAGGAGGCAGGGCTCACATCAGCTGCTTGCCGGGCCTGTGATCATTATCCACCTGCCCCTCCTGCCCCCTCTATCTCATGCTCACTCACTCTGAGGACATTTTGGGAACGTGGCTGGCAGGGGCTGTGTTTGTTGGTGGGGCAGAAGTGAGGCACCTTAGCAAACAATGGGTCTCGGGCACAGGGCATCACAGGGAAAGGGGGCAAGCAAACGGGCAGTGATGTGAACAGTTTAAAAACAAACGGCAGCACAGAAATACAGCTATTGCTTAGACTGTGTCGTACAAATGATGCAGCATCTTCTCAGCATCTTAAGGAAGACCTCCGTGGAATGTGGTGTCTGTGAGCGGTGATGGTAAAAGCTTGGGAGAGAGTTCATTGAGAAGCACAGACATTCCGAGAGTTAGGAAATAAACACCTGAGAATAATAAAAGAGGACTAAGCCAGTTTATCAGAGATGCGGAGATACGGGGATAATTTAATGCATTAGCATTTTCAACTCCACAGTGTTTTATTTGAGGGTGACCACCCAAATGTCCAGGGGGAGGACAGAGCCAAGTTTTAGACCACACTGGAGACACAAGGCAACAGGAATATTACTGAAATGCAACGGGATGTCAGGGAACGCAAAGGGCAGTCCTTTTTTTGGAGAACTCTTTAGAAACAGATGCAGTGGCCCTAGCTAGTGTAGCTCAGTGGATTGAGCACAGGCCTGTGAACCAAAGGATGGCGGTTCAATTCCCAGTCAGGGCACATGCCTGGGTTGCAGGCCAGTTCCCAGCAGGGGACACATGAGAAGCAACCATACATTGATATTTCTCTCCCTCTCTCCCTCCCTTCCCCTCTAAAGATAAATAAATAAAATAAAGAAACAAAGAAAGAAAGAAACAGATATAGTGTTTCCTCATCTCTGATGATCAAGTGGTAAATAAAGAGATATTTTCGTCTTGGGTTAAAGCGAAATGCCCTCTTTGGTCTGTTATAAGTTGTCTGAAAACTCTCCCCGCCGTGTGATGATGTGATAACATAGTAACAAGAGAAACCAAGTTTGCAAAGGGCCATTCATGCCATTTTTTAAGGTTTTATTTATTTATTTTTAGAGAGAAGGGAAGGAGAAAGAGAGGGAGAGAAACATCAGTGTGTGGTTGCCTCTCCTGCGCCCCCTCCTGGGGACCTGGCCTGCAACTCAGGCATGTGCCCTGACTGGGAATTGAACTCATGACCCTTTGGTTCCCAGCCCGCGCTCAATCCACTGAGCTACACCAGCCAGGGCCATTTAGTACATTTTTAACCTGCACACACGACGTGCCTACTCCAGCCTTGGAGGTGCAGTGGTGACCGAGGTGCTCTTGGCTACCCTGCTCTCAGAGGAGACAGACATGGAAGAAATCATTATGTCCACAGCAAAACACTCAGCCGCTCCAGCTCAGACACACACTCAGTCCCTCTCAACTTGTCTTTCAAATGGATCCCCCAAGAGAGCGTTGTCTGCGTTGGGCTGTGTCACTGTGTTTCTGTCTGGGTCGAAAGTTGCACATGTGCTACTGAAAATCATGCGGTGCTATAGGCTATCACCACTCAGGGGCCGTGATTTCAACATCTCTGAGTCCATTTCTGTTTCCTTTGCTCGTTCACTTTGTTCTTTGGATTCCATACATAAAGCGTATGGTGTTTCTCTTTCTCTGTCTGACTTATTTCACTCAGTGTTAATACCCCCTGGGTCCATCCACACTATCGCAAATGGCAGGATTCAATTCTTTTTTTATGGTGGAGTAATATTTCCTTGTGTATATGTATGTACCACGCTGTCTATCCATTCATCTGTTGGTGGGCACTTGGGTTGCTTCTGTATCTTGGGTGTTGTAAATAATGCTGCAATGCTGAAGGCTGCGAGAGGGGAGGGAGTGGGGGCTGGATGAAAAAGGAAAAGGGATTAACTAGTACAAATTGGTAACTACAAAACAGCCACAGGGACGTAAAGTCCAGCCCAGGGAATATTGTCAATAATATTGTAATAACTGTGTGGGGTGCCAGGTGCTTACCTGAAATATTGGGGGATCGCTTTGTAAAGTATATGGTTGTCTAACCACTGTGCCGTACACCTGAAACTAATGTAAAAGACTGTTGAGTGTTAACTGTAATCGAAAATTTAAAAAAAAAACACACAAATTATGTCATGATGTCTAATCCCAATCAGGCCTTCAAGAGTTTCTGGCAATGTTTTTCTCTTATTCATAGTCATATTCCTTATTCATTTATTCAGTGGGAGTGAATATTCAAAGCCTTCTTCATTTTCATGAAGTCTCAGGTCGTGTTCTTACTCTGTCATCCTCAGCAGCAGGCCACAACTTTTCAAAAAAAAAAAATCAGTCAGTCAATCAAAGAGGAAATTTCTCAATTTGCTTGATTTTTTGGCTTCCCCCAAATACGGCAGTATCTATACCAATTCTCGTCTCCCTTCCATCTATGTCAGGCTTCCCAGTGTTTATTGTTCCATCTCAGCACACAACTTCAGCGTTCTTGTTGCCCCCTTTATATATTTTTCTATCATGGCCTACCATATTTGTATGTTTTAACCCCAATTATCTCCCATCATAAAACAGTTCAATATCTGGCCAACTCCATTTTTTGTATGTCTGTTTTTACAAACTCAGTTGCACTTTCTGTCTCTAATTTCTCTCTCTTCTAATTTATTTCTCAGTGTACTGGAATCTTGCTTGTCTCCTGCACTTGTAAACTGAAACTTCATTTACCATGGTCAGTAATATTCTGCTTGTTGCTGAATTCAGTTACCACTTCTCAGACCTTAATTCAACTTCATTGCAGCCTATTTCATTTCTTCTTGCCTTTCGTTGCTCCATTCTCTGATTCGCACCAGAACTTCAACTTCGTATCCTTCACAGAGTCCTCTATTGCTTCTTCACTGTCAGGGTTTTGAGACCAAAACATGGGCTTTCTTATTTATTGACCTTATGAAGTTCATGTACTGCTTGCTTTATTTTCTTCGCCAGTGGTGTGGTGACTGCTGACAAATCCACGTCTTGAATTTCTTCTGAGCTCCTGACCTATAAACAGAACTGTCTAGCAGAGATCCCCACTTGCATTTTCAACAGATATCTCATACATTCAACAAACCCACAATTGTCCTTTCTTACAGTATCCCCAAGTCTCGGAAGACTGTCCCTCCTAAATGTCTCTCAGATCCGCCCACTCATATCCATCCCTGTTGCCTCTCTCCTCCTGCTGGGCGCAGCCCCATCTCCCTGGACACTACTGAGGTCTTGCAACTCATAGCCATGCTTCTTCCCTCGCCCCTCAACCGAATGACTCTTCATTTCGCTGCATCGAAAATGATTTATCCAAAAATCAGATCTAAGCATGTACCTTCTAAATTCCAACCACTCTAATACACTCTCCCATCGCACTTGGAATCAAATTCAAACTTTGTAGCTTGAGTGTAGAGCCTCAATGTAGCTGTTTAATCATGGTGTCTGTTGCTTAGATCACAGATGCTTATCCCACGCTGTTCCTTCCAGCCACTGGTCTGCCGCCTGTTTGTTAAGTGACATTGTCCTTTGGAACTCAGTCATTTGCTCGGGCTGCTTTCTTTTCTTGGAACCTCCTCTTTGCTTCATAGCTTCTGTTTTCTATTTAGGGCTCGAATTACACATCACCTCCTCCAGGGAAAGCTTCTGAGTCCCCAAGATGAGATGGGACGTCCATTTAATGCATCCCTGAGTATGCTCTGCTGACCCCACTGAAATTCTTATTACACCAAGTGGCTGAGTGACCATGCCTTGCCTAATTGGACTATTAAACAGAGCAGGTACTTCCTAAGGACAGGGCTGGCTCCTTGTTCAGTACTTTCCCCAGTGTGCCCATTAAGTGAGTGAATGAGTTATGCATTTGGGAATAAAAGCTTTGGTAGTCTATGAACTTGACAAAGAGGAAAGGGTACAGAAAGGGCAGAGGAAAACACCTGTCATAGCAAAGACAGATTCAGGAGGCTTACTGCAGTAGAGAGAGGTTGGGAGGAGAAAGGCAGGGAAGGAGAGTTTGGGAGCCAGCGGGAAAGACAGAGAGTTCCAGGGGAGAAACTCATCAGAAGCTTGTCCTGATGAGTTAAGGGGGAGAACTGGGGGAGTATGTGTGTGGTGGGGGGCGGGGTGCTGTAGGACTTTTGTGCAAAGAATCCGCTGCAACCCCTTTGAGACAGCATATTCAGTGGGGGTTGTGGTGCAGGAGCCAGAGTCCAGGAGGCTAACTAAGGAAGGGGTTGGAAGTAAGAAGTGGGGGACACTCAGGAATAATACCACTTTTAATGAGGATTGATCTCCTACAGGAGGGGAGAAAATTATAATAGGGCAGTAGTGCTCAGGGAAATAACAAAAATAAATGTATTGGCACCCCAGTCATTTGAACAGTTTTTATTAGAAGTGAAAATACACGTGGGCATAATAATATTAAACTCCTAAAGGCCCCTCCTAATTTTAAAGATAAAATTAACGCCCAGTGTATCATAGGTTTTTTTATCATGTTATTCACCCATACAGGGCATACAACCTGGCACCCATGTATTGATATCATTGCTGTGTCAAAGGGAGAGGGAAGGAGGAGGTGGCAGAGGAGATGAAAAAAGGAAGCAAGAGATTGATGTGAAACTTCCATTTCCCTGATACAGTATGCCCCCCAACCATTGCATAAGTGGGCAGTAAAAGAAATAATGGCTTTTAAAATTCTTTCATAGTAGTATTTTCCTAAGAATGCTGCTCTCTTTTCCTTCAGATTGCTACGTTTGCATGTCCTGCTTTACATACCATCTTTATTGCCACCACTTATCAACAAAACTTGAATAATTAAAATAATTAGTTATCTTAGTAGTTATTTGAATAAAAATTCATGGAGTCAGTCCATTGTTGTTCACAGCTTTTGAGTTTTTTATCCCAATTTCAGAATTTCTGTTAACACTCAAATTTATATTCTGAACATGCTAAAATATTAATATAATCAAAATGGGTTCTCTTATTCAACATACCTTGATTCATAACTGTACTTCATATGCCTTTCCAGTCAAAGATGTGTGCACTTAAGCTAAAAATTATTCATAATGTTTTTTCATGTGAATGAAGATGCTTACATTGTTTCGGCATAGGCAGGTCCATTCAGAATTTGGTTCCGTTCATTTCCTCTAAAACTGTCGGGAAAGTTCCGGCTCATTGCTAGGAAACTCAGCATCTCTTTCCCCCGTGAAGTTAAGGGACTGTGCATTGACTGATTTCTCTCATCTTCCATGAGCCTTATCTCAAGCACCATAGTTTGCTGAGCTTTTTGCTTGACTTTGTAAAATTAGCTTCCAAGGTTTCTGGAAGAAAACTAAATTGGGGTTTCAGCCATTTTCTATTCCAGATGTATGGGACTGGCCAAAAAGTTGGTGTGGTCTTATGTTCCGGTCACATTAAAAGACACATTTTTCATTTTCACCAGTAGCTTCATTGATTTGGGTATTTCTGTATTCCGGAGCAGATTCAGCATCCACACACCCGAAGGCCCCAGTCTGGCCCCCTGGAAGATGTTAAGTGGTGTGGAGTTGGAAGTGTTTTGCATGACCTGGAAGCTCAGAGGGACCCCAGCTACTGGTTCACCCTTTGCCTTTGGTACTAGACTAAGTGCCCCTGAGCACATCCTTGCACATGTACCTGCTAGCTGATGATAACTCATTGCTAGGGCGTTTTCACGTGCAGGCCTTATTTTCAGTGCACTGCCCGTATTATCTCAATGAATTCTCACAGCAAACCTTTGACGTCAGTATTTTACTCCCCCTGTTTTACAGCTGAGGACACAGGCCCAGGCCACACAGCTAGCAAATGAGGGAGTCAGGATTCGAACCGCAGCTGTGGCCTCGCACCACCTAGATGCCTTACCTCCACGCTCTGCTCCTTCACTTGCAAATATTCCTTACTCGTATGAATTACCTAGTGCAGTCCTCAAAGTTGGTTTAAATTACATTCTGTTTTAATTTCTAGCTAATAAAATCTATTATATATTGTCTGTTTTTATATCACCATACTATTCACCTCCGTATCCTGATTTGCGATAGCTGAAAAGCAAGTGGTACTTGAGTTTTCTACGTGGAAATGATGCTAAAAATAAGAGAAAAGAGGCTTACCTCAGAAATGCCAAAGTATAGTAATATCTCACTTTCACTTTGGCCTTGTTGGAGAATAAAATGTTCTGCGTGTGTGATTTTTCCACATGACTTACCTTTTTAAATGCCAGTTGTTAAGAAAGCATATCTCAAGTATTTCTAAAATGACCGCCTTCCTGTCTTCTTAAACAGAAAATAACAAGTTCACCGAATCTTTCCTTTACGACTCGGAATCATCATAATGAATGCCTATTTCACTTTGTTGCCACTTACCTCTGTCTGCTTTTCAGCTTTCTTCTTTCCTTAGTGCCTTATCATTAGCTATCGTTTTTTCCCATGTTGAGTCGATTTCCTCCTGAAATACTGACCCCCGTATAATATGCTGCCTGCTGATAATGAAACAATCACATTTGTTACTACAAACACATAAAATAAGAGTAAGTAACTCATTACAGGAATAAAAACTTAGGATTTAGTGATATTTTAAAAAATACTAGCTTCTTGACTCAGAAGCATTTTTCCATCCCTTCAGATTGATGACCTGTATTTGGAAGGGACAGAAGGTGCCAAGAGTGGGACCTCAGAACAAGAAAAATATTAACTCAGTTGTGAAAATATGTTGTAAATACAGAGCTGAATATATAAACATGTGCTTCCATGCGTGGAAATATAGAACTGAATAACATAGGCCTCCTTCATCATGTGACTTTAATCCTATTAACTTTCTGTAGTAGTGGTCCAAAGACAAGTTACGTTGGATTTCTTTTTCTTTTTTTTTTCTTTTTTTGCTTTTAAAGGATTTTGATAATCCTATTGCTTTAGAGTTGAAGCAACACAATGAACACATCCGACTTAACAAAACTACCTCAGTCACATCGTAACAATCGTTTGGAAATGGATTTTTTATTTCTCAGCTGCCTCTTGGCTGGACTCTCCAAATGCAGAATACACTGAAATCTTCTGGTAGGTCTGTCGGTGAAGTGTACTCAGCTGTGTGGGGGATGCGAACGACACAAGTACAAGAAGGTTAATTAGTGATCATCTTGCTGAGAACCTTGATGTTGAGGAGCCATCTGGTGTGCCATTTTGGGGAGGGAGATCTCAGGGGATTACTCATTACACTTCCAACATTCTGTTCCAAGATTGCCACTGGCCCCCCTCAGATTCCTATTAGATGGAGACCGTGCTGAGATGCAGGAGCGGCTGGACCGTGGGGCGGGGTAGCTTCATATGTGTCACAGACCACGAACGATTCAACCTTCAGAACTCTACCTGGGGCCCACTACAATTTCCCTTAGTGGCGTCCATGCCCTTTATATTACTATTACTTTTCCCATAACCAAATCCCTACAACAGCCCCACCTCAAAAGCTTATACGATTATTTTGAAAAAAGACTTTAAATATTTACATTGTCTTGGAAGAGCTGAACCAGCAAGCTCCTCATGATTACACTTAAAATAACTTTTAGTATTTTTCATGCAAAAGAATATTTTTATATTCTTTCTCTGTCATTTATTCATACGTTTACTTACTCACCCATTCAGCAAATATGGATTCATTAGCTACTTTTGCTGTTGCTAGGCTAAGCTTCGAGTCGTAAATGAAGCAGAAAATCTACCCCACCTCCCTGGTTTTTCATCTCAGAATTTATCTGTCCCCAGAGGCCCTGTGACAACATGTGCCTTCGACAATCTCAGTGCCTTCGGGTTACTATTTCATCAATGGCCTTGGTGTCATTTTACAGTCTTTGTTAGAAGTTCAGTCCTCTGACATTCTAAGTTAAATGGTTCGATGTGAACCCTGCCTCTGAGGTATATGTGAGACACGCAGAAACTAAATTTTGATGCTACTGATACCCCCACAAATATATATCTACTGAGTTCTAGGCATTTTGAAAATGGATCAAAACCATTTTTTTCTACTAATTAAACAATGGAGCATGAATGTCTCTTGGCTGGGCGGTGAAGTGAGAATTTGTGTCATCAAATGAAACAAAAATAGAATATTGCCTATTCAAATAAAAAATGGAGGCAGGTGTTACAAGTGGTGCGTTATTATTCTTATCAACAGACATTTATGCAGGTCTAATTATGGTTGGGCCCACCTGGAGAAAACCCACATACACACACCTTGCCCTGGAGGAGAGGTGTGAATCTACCATAGTTAATCTCTCATAGATGCCCAGGTAATATTGGTCTTTATTTCTCTACATTCACTTTCACTACATTTTTCTAATCTTCATCAGCACTTTGTCATTCAATTGTTTTTTGTTTCTTTTTGCTTTTAGTCACACTCTTCCCTGTGCATTTCCTGTGCGTCTTTCTGAGCATGTCAGTTTTCCTTTCTCGCATGTGTACTCTGCAAACTTGCTCATGTGCCAGAGCTCAATTTTTCTTCCTGGAAAATAGTCTCCTAGGCCGCAGACTTCTGGGGATAAAGTGAATAAAGATGGCTGTGACAAGCTAGGTGGGCTGCCTGATTTTGAATTCCTAAAGTGGAGAGAATACATTTTTTTGCCCATTGCTCCCTGACAGGAACATCCAGGGTCTCCGACCAAGCTCAAGGCTACAGGCACCTGCTTGCCCCGATGGGCCAGCAACCCTCAAAGATCCTCTTACCATTTTAATTTTATAGATAATTCACAGAAAGGAGACACAAATGTCTGTTGCTCTTCAGGACTGCCAGCTTCCCGCACTCAGCCCAACTGAAGGCAAATTGATGGAAGTGGATTTCCCAAAAGAACTTTAGTGAAAAGTAAAAACCATTCCATATGTAAATATGGCACACAATAGCTACCATCTGTTGAGTACGTATTATGCACAAGGCACCATTCCGACTTCTTTACATAGATTCTCACTTGATTCCCATATCAGCCCTGCAAGGTGGCTTCGTTAACCTTTAATAGATGGAAGAGGCATGGAGAGTTTGAGTACCTAAAGTTAGTGGGTTTCTCAGAGGTGGTTTTGTTCTTCCCACAACATCATACTAGCTCTAGTCATCTTTAATAAGATCCACACGGTATGTTAGTATATAGTTGTAGGCAACACAGGGTGTGAGAAGGCGTTGGTTGACTTTGAATTAAAAGGGTGTGGAAATAATAAATATATTCATAGATATAATTATATATTATATATCACATATATAATATACGTACATACATAATGATAAATGCTCTTTTGTAGAAAAAGACCATTCTGTGCTGGGAAGGGCTTGAATGAGAGTGTGGAGAAGATGACTGGGACACTTAATAACAGTCTTCCAGGGACATGGCGCTGAGGGTGATGGACAGTTGTCCTTTATTATTGACAGGAACAGTGCAGTGGAAGGCTGGAGGTAGAAGTTACCAGTGCAAATGTTTGCAAGACGTTAGATAACTATGAAAGGGAACATCATAATAGCCCATGACAGATAAAATGTAACAATTTTTTTGTTGTTAGCCAATATAAGCATCGAGAGGGAGGGGTAGGAGGGGATTCTCATGCTTAGTTCAGTGGCTTGGTGACTTAGCTCTGGCTGGAGCTCTAAGCTCCCGTCCTCGATGGCTGGAGAGGTAGGTAAATCCTAGTTCTGAAACAACTGGGAAAATCCTAAAGAACAATTTTCGCTACTTGTCTAAGAAACAAAATCATCTATAAGTAAATTGTGTACCAAGATAACACCAGCATACAGAAACATGGCTTATTTTTATATGTGTATGTGCTCACATTAGAATAAAAACCAATGTTGCAGTCTTGTATTTTCTAAACTTCAAGTTGGTGAATGTGTATTGTCACCCCGAGTGCAGAGGTAACTCTTTTAATCAGATTGTATGAATCCTTTGTTGGAAGAAATGATTAGCTGCTGGAGTATGATGATTAGAGTATTGTGTTCTAGCGACTTCCCAGCCTACTGGGGAAGTAAAATGTTTTCCTTGT
The DNA here is from genome assembly GCF_014824575.4 of Sturnira hondurensis. Lineage (NCBI taxonomy): Eukaryota > Metazoa > Chordata > Mammalia > Chiroptera > Phyllostomidae > Sturnira > Sturnira hondurensis. Next base: position 12,789,610 of record NW_028091156.1, read on the forward strand.
CAAATAATCCTCTTCCTAGTCCACATCTCGAATACTGTATATGGAACAGTGGAAGCTAGAACAGTCTGGGCCGTCGCAGGACTGGAAGGCGCCCTTACTGAGGCATAAATGGTTCCAGGTGCCTTAGCATCCCCTGTTAGCATCTGATGAGGATAATCCAGGAGAAGAATCACTGACAATATTTGACATTTATGATACAGACCAGGGAGCAATGCAAAGGGGACGGCTTTTAAAAGTTCAATGGGCTTGGTAAATGCCAGATAGAATTGTTTATGAAGGTGTGGACGAACATGAACACACAGCGAAATGCGTCCCATCTAGAAAACGAAGGGGTCGGGATTTCAGGGTCATAGTCTTTCAGTTTCAGCGTTCCATAACGTTATGTTTTCCGGGCTGGTCATCACAGTGGGTGGTTAGTCACTGAACCGTCACTGTCAGCAGCCTGAGCCGGCTTAGACCCTTGCGTAAAAGCTGAACAAAGAAGCATAAGAACAATACATGGTCTGTTGGGATGCAATAACGTGCTCAGAAGGAAACATGTGACAAGCCCTACACTTTGGTAAATCCATCATTTAAAAAAGGTTTTCCTGTATTCTTGTTTGTTCTCCTGGAACAGTGGAGGCGCTCCATTTGGGGACACTGATGGCTGCTCACGGCTACTTCTTCCCCATCTCTGATCACGTCCTCACACTCAAGGACGACGGCACCTTTTACCGGTTCCAAGTAAGTTTAATAAAAGCATTCTTTAACAGGAAAACAGACATCCGTATTTTGTTTGCTGATCCTTTTTCCAGAAAATCGTGACATTGAACTTAGGCTAGTTAAAACCTAATGGTCAAATTTAAGACATAAGAACAAGAAACAAAGAAAGTTGGAGAGCACTTAGTTAAGATGACTCATGGAAGCTGAATTCTGTGATGACTCAAGTTATACTCTATAGAAAAGGCTTGAGAGAACTTCAGAGAGTCACTAAATTCGATTCAGGAAGCTAGGAGAGTTACCTTTAAGTTACATATTAGCTACTAAATTTTTGCTTTTGTGTGTGATCCAGAATCATCTTTAGTCCAAGCAAACATTCCTAGAATGTTTGAAGCTCCAGGATAGGATTTAGCTAATTATACAAACCTTCTGCGTGAGGGTACCTGAGGCCCTTCTATGAGTTTGAAGACTCACCTGCATGAGGCTTTAGGTGTCTACACTCCTCTGAGATAAGAGGACACCACAGATAATTTGTGAATGGACAGGAGTCCTACCGGGTCATTTTTCTAATGAGACAGACAGGCTGCTGTTGTGTCAGGAAATGATTGTGGACTCTCATTTCAGTCACTGAGCATGCTTTTGATCTTGACTTCACAGTGATTTATCTGGAGGGTATTCTGCACTTCATCAGACGTTGTGATTCATTCATGACTGACTAGTAAATTCCAGCCTATTAAAATTAGGACAGCATATTCAAACTCTAGCTTAATTCCTGGGGGTGTTTTTCAAGGAGGGCTTTGCCCATTGCCCAGACATTAGAGCATTCTTCTCACTTGTTCTGAATATTATTAGATGTTCTGCATCTAAAACAACAAGTCAATAGTCATTTGGGTGCCTAAGAACTCGCTTGGAAAAACTGAGAACAAAGAATAGGTTTTCAACAATTGTTCTCTGAGGTCACTGTCCACGTTAGAACACGCTCCTAGCCCTCCCTTTGACTCTTATCCACAGCAACTCATCCTGGGACATCTGCCCTGAGTTTTAGGAGGTAAAGCAATCTCCTAAAACTGTGATACTAACCTGTGTAGTCAATCAGTTTAAGTTAGTTAAAGTACTTAATTGTAAAATAATGGAATTATTAATGGAACTTTAAAATAATGGAATTTTGTCCCTTATGCACTTAAACTTAAAGTCGTGGTAGCTTAAAACAGCTTATTCAGTTAGAGTGACTTTGGTTCCTAAGGTTAACATTTTAATCAATAAAAAGTATTAGTGATCAGCCAATTGTTCTTGCATTATTCACACTTTTGGATTTTTAAAGGGGTTATTTTTTATTGCAAAATGGCATTTTCCGTGTATTATTTTCTCATAAAATTTTGATATAGAGACTGTAAGTAAACTTTACCAAACTTCCTAATAAAATTCTCACAATTCTGAATGAAAGGGTTTTGAGTTCATATTTTTAGTGAAAATATAAACTCCTATCCATCTTCATAATGTTACAAGTAAAATCGTACATGCATAAAAGAACATTCCTATAAGGGAAGCATTGAATATAGTCTTTCTCTTGAGAATTATCTAATTCAAAAATTATTTTTAAAACAAACTAGTTCAGACATGGCCCAAAGTTACTGATGATGGCTTTAATTAGCATAATTTGCAGATTTTAACTACACACTTTAGCATAAATTACTGATTTCTCAGCCTAAAATGAGTGGACAAACAAGGTTTAAATGTCTTAGTCTCATGGGTCAAAAATGAGCCAAGCTGGGAATGAATCATCACATCATTCTTTCTGTAGCAAAGGAAAGACTATTTTTAAAGAACTAAAACAAAGCAAAGGAATGGGTGCAAATGATGAATGAATTATATCCCTGCCAGGTACAGGCAGGTCTTCAAGTTTAGCATGCCTACACAGGTGATAATCTCTTCAGTTACACTAATTATGTTAAACACCAAATGGTAACTATTTGAATGACCCACCCACACTTCACATGGGATCTAAATATTACATATTTGTAAAACTAATATTAATAGACTCTTAAAACCAAGGTTTAAAGAACAAAAAAGATGGAAAACTCAGGAAATGCTGAATTCCTGCTAAAATATCTACCAAGGCATTAATCAGCTCTATATTTAAACAGCTCTACCCATAGAACGCACATTATTGTTTAAGGTATTTACTTCAATTTTTGGTTGGTTCCAAGCAGAAAGGTTTTTTTTATTACATTGAACTAGAATGCAGCTCCTTGGAAGGATTTTAAAAATCATGAATTAAAATGGAAAACTTGTAATATGTTTACAATTCTTGCAGTGAATGATTGAGATTCCAGCCCTCATTAGGAATCTGAACATGCTTTGGGGCATGAGTCTGAACAAACAGAACTCTTAATTTAATTTCGTTGGCATGCAGCGACATGTAAATTTACCTCAATTTTCAGTTCATTTTCTATCATGTGATTTTGTATTAATGTAAACTTGCAATTATTCTCTCTTAGCTAATTGGAACTGTGACCTGACATGGTTTTCCATGTCCCTTTTATAAATTTTATCACATTCATGTATGTGCCAAAGATTATTAAGAAATGGCTGCACAGTTTTGGATCTGTTTTATCACTGCTAAAGGAAGCCAACACTCATATGTTAAAATGTCCCAAAGTCTATGCAAACTGTAAAATTCGTTTTTAAACTTCAGCAAACTGCAAGGGTTTGCTATGTATTAAATTGCCTTTCACTATAAATAAAAATATTTTTTTCTAGAAAAAAGTCTTATAATATTAGAGAACCATGTTGGTTGTAGGCCATGTCCACATACTATTACAGGGCACAGTGGTTTCATTCTTTTATTTTTACATTCAGGAAATTCTCACTAAATAATAAAATGATAAAGAAAATGAGAAGAATGCAACGAGCATGTCTTGTGATTTGAAGGGGAAAAAAGTATATATCTGACCAATGTGACTAGAATGGGTATTTTTAAAGTTAGATAAATAATACGTGTGTGTACACATACCCCCCTCCCAAAATAAAGAGGCAACCCGAAGGGAATAATGAACTCTATGAGAAGTACCTGAAAAGCTGCCAGTCCACATGAGAGCAAAGTTACTTCATTCCCCGATGGCTCCCCTAGAATCTTTACACAAATTTATTTCTGAGAAATCAAATCCTCAAAGATTTGTCTCCCACAGAGTCAAATGGGACTCAGGTGAGGAGGCGGCCCATGTAGAGCTTCCCTATCCTCCGAGTCTAATGGTTCAACCCTTTCCCCCCTAAATTTGTGCTGCTATCCTTTTCACGTGTACAAAACTGGTATTCGTAGCTTTCTCTGTAATCCTGTAGCACTTGCCAAGAATGAGTGGAGAGGACCCAAAACCCTCGGGAGTTCTGATCAGCGTGGCATGCCCTCCCCAAAACAGGCTGTTGTCCCAATGATCCTTTGTCCCTTCTCAAGAATCCCTCTTCTAGAAAGTAGAATTATCAGATAGGTAATCAGAAATTACCCAGATGTGCTCATTACACATGGATAGTTAAGATAATTGACTAAAAACTGTAATTAACTCCACAGGGCTGATGTCTTACAGTCACTGTCCCTTTGGGGCCTAGAGTCACCGTCCTCTGAGGAAACAAGTTTGATAGACAGATGGATGGTCCTTGAATGTCCTCAGGGTCCGGAGTCCAGCGTGTCCAGCTAGTGGAGATAGAAAAGCCCTTTGAGAAAATACAAAATGTTAATGATGACAGTAGCATTTTCCTGATCAGACATTCCCTTTGTACCTTCATCAATCAGTTTCTAAAATTTCACAGGATCCCGTTTCTGCCTCTTGCTAATCACATCCATCAACTAAGACACTATTAGTTTAAAAAGTAATCTCTGGTTTGTGCAGTTTAAAAATGTCGGCCCTGGCTGGTGTGGCTCAGTGGATTGAGCACTGGCCTGCGAAACACACGATCGCAGTTCGATTCCCAGTCAGGGCACATGCCCGGGTTGCAGGCCAGGTTCCCAGTGGGGGATGCATGAGAGGCAACCACACATTGATGTTTCTCTCCCACTTTCTCCTTCCCTCCCCCTCTCTCTAAAAATAAACAAATAAAATATTTTTAGAAAATGTAGAGCAAGAAGTGGCTTTATTGAGAAATATTTTTAAAGTGAGAGGGGTAATTGGTTTTATTCCAGTTGAGCAAACTTGAGAGCTGTAGTATACAATTAACAGAGCCAGGCAAATGATTGCTAGACCTTCGGGCAAGAATTTCACTCCAGGATGAGCTTTGGGGCCGATGAACAGCGATGTTGAGATACACTAATCATTGAAACCAATTTGTTATGTTTAAACATGTCTTAATCCTGCGTCTTACTGAATATAATATTCTGCCTGCAGCCCTTGTGGATTCAAAATTTTGCTTGAATCACGCAATCAGACCTTTTACCTTAATGTCAGTTGACGTAAGATTGCGGCAAATGTAGGGCATTTTAAATACCTGCTGGTGCTGTACACATTTGGGGGCTGACCATATTGCTCAGAACACGTTGCTCAGAAAAGTGAATGCAGAAAAAACACCCTCGCATGCCTCTCTGGGTTCCTCCTCTGGATTACAAATGTGCCGTGGGTGAACTATTCCACAAGATCGCTGAATAGAAACACAGCTCATAAACCCGAAACTCTTCATTGTTTGTGTCTAACCCGCGTTCCACTTCTTCTCGTTCCACAGACGCCCTACTTTTGGCCATCAAATTGTTGGGAGCCAGAAAACACAGACTACGGTCAGTGCATTATCTCATTTTATTGTTGGCAGCTGGTATGGCTGGATGAACATGTGCTTGCGTTCTATGGCTTTGCCATTGAGAAAAGAAACTATAGTTCTCAGTAGGGGACTAATATTTCTAACATTGCATTTATGAATGGCCTTTTTCAGGAAAGTTATCAAGTGTGGTGGCGACTCTTTTCATAGTGTGGTGTCCAGTGACAGTTTTAAAGAAAAATGTATTTTCTTCTGAAACAGCTACAGAGCTATAAACAAGCTTTTTTTTTAAAAAAAAAAAAGGGCTATTATTATCCTTCCATGGCACATTGGTCTACTAGAAAGAGTTTTGAAGAGGCTCAGAGGGCCAGCGAGCTAGCTCACCTCTCCCACTCGGCTACACAAGCCACTGACTTTCTGAAGCTTCATTTTTTCTCACCATTATATCAGGTGGTTTATGTTTCTGTAAGTGGAAGGTTGTAGTACAGTCAGTGGAGAAGCCAATTACAAGCAAAGAAACAGTACAGTAGAAAATTGAATAGTTCAATTCAATTCCCATGAACTCAGAAGGAAGCCAATTCAACCATCGTGATTTCAGTTAAGCTCTTCAAGGAAATCGACCTCTCAAAAGTATTCATCTTCCTCTATCTTCCTGAAGGCTACAGTGTTCAAAGATGAGATTGCATGGTCTTCAAATCTCATTTCTACAAATGTTTACTCAGGATTCTTTTCCTATGCCTATCCCAGCACCTTAGGTGCTGGGATACCAAAGGTGACCCAGACGTCATCTACGTGGTTGGTATCTTGTAGGCTAAAGGAGAAAAGGGAGATATACAGAAGGAGTTACCATAGAGTTAATATCATGGTGGTATGTGCACAGTCATTCAGAAGTTTAAAGACTAAGAGATTGACTTTAGTTGGGGGATTCCAGCATGATTGTCCGTCAGTGGATTTCACAAAAGAACCAGGATCATTGGTAGCTGTGGGCACAGGGTGCAATACACATCTTAATATTAGTAATACATCTATTAATATTAGATGATGTATCATAGAAATGTGTACTTCAAACCTGTGTGATCCTAGTAACCAATCTCACCCAATAAACCTCGTATAAAATTTTTAAAAAATAAAGAAGGGAAGATTTTTTTCAAGAGAAAAACAGAGAGCATTGGAGGCCGAGGGTTAGCATATGAAAGAAAGGCAGTGGGCAGCTTCCCAGCAATCTGGCTTTCTTAGCTCTTGCTCCTGGAGAGACAGTTTGCAAGAAAACTATAGAAAAGTCCATCAAAGGCCAATGTATTACATATTTTTGTCTTTCACTTCAGAAACTGGAATGTGTGGTTCACCTCAGAATGGTCAGGGCCAGTCAAAGATTCAAAGTGATACACCTCATGGAAAACAACCTAAAAAGCCAGAATACTGATGAACTAATCGAGAAAACAGGCCATTTCTTTGCAGTCATGCTCATGCTCATTTCTTTATCCAGAACCACACATTTCTCAAAACTGAGGCAGTTGGAGAATGAAATCGTTAAAAAGCAACTGTTGATTTGTGGGTCTGAGTTGGAGAACTTTCTGGAGCACTTAGTCCAACTTGCGATGATGCGTGGGGATTGTCTCGCCAAAGAATATAAAGTCCTAGCGGAGGGCACACTTGGCTTGCAGAGAAGGAAAAAGCCCCAGATGTGAGGGACAGGCAGACCCAACCTAGAATCCTATCACAATCACACAGCAGCTGCGTGACTTAAACAAGGCAGGCAATGTCCGTGAGCCTGTTTGCTTGCTTTTTAAGTAGAAATAATAATATTGACTTTCTCAAGTTGTTGACACAATCCAAGTTCATATGCCTCAGGAAAGTGGTATTGTTCCTCTGATACGCAATAAGTCAGAACTGCTTTGTGTCCCACCATCATGTTTGCCTGACAGATAGTACACTTTCTCTGTTTCTGGAAGAAAAGCATGCTTACTGTCAATGTTTCTCTCTGTCCATCTTTTGCGTTTTCCATAAATACGTTAGTGTTCACCATTACAGCTCCTGAGTCGCCACTTCACAGGAGATTTATGTTTGAGCAGGGAGCCTGAGGAAATGGCATAATCATTTGCAGAATGTCCCTCAAAGTGGGTCATCTCAGAGTATTAACGTCACTCAGTTTTCCATGAACTTTCCCCGATGTCCATTTTAGAGGGGAGTCACTGTCCGATCTTTCTCCCCAGACCTGGAATGTCTGCAGTGTGTTAAGTAACTATAGACATAGTATGTATTATGTTTTGGTTTTCTCCTTGAAGAAATGCATCCCCGTTTCGGTCTAGCTTGCTTAGACTGTATACAAGGGAAGAATAAAATAATTATTCAATAAGAGGTTATGAAAAAAGGACAGGAGGAAGATTGGCAATGATCTGAGACACCACACTGCTTCCCCAGCCAGTGAGCTTCATCTGTGCTGCTTCTTTTTAGATACAAATAAATCACAGCAGCAGTCCGCATTATCCCCACTTGAATTTCCCACCATTGTTTGGTGACAGCACACCCCTGCTTATAAAAAATAGGTTGATGGCATGATGTAGGTATGCTGTGAGACCCCAAGCACAGTGACTTCTTAGGCTTTTTTTTTAATATATTTTATTGATTATACCATTACAGTTGTTCTATTCCCCCCCTTCAATCCCCTCCACCCACACCCTCCCTCCCCCACCATTCTCCCCCCCTTAGTTTATAACCACGTGTCTCAAGTTCTTTGGATTCTATATTTCTCCCACTATTCTCGCCCTCCCCCCTATCTATTTTCTGCCTACCATCTATGCTATTTTCTGTGCCTTCTCCCCTCTTCTCCCCCTCCCACCCCCCTGTTTCTAACCCTCCATGTGTTCTTCATTTCTATGGTTGCACTCCTGATCTAGCTGTCTTCTTGGTTTGCTTTTGTTTCTTAGGCTTTTTTTTTCTAAGACAACTTTAAGGCAGAGTTTATCACCCAAAGCAGGTTAAAGAAATGGTTTTTTAGCCCTGGCTGGTGTGGCTCAGTGGGTTGAGTGCTGGCCTGCGAACCGGCTGTTCGATTCCCAGTCAGGGCACATGCCTGGGTTGCAGGCCAGGTCCCCAGTAGGGAGCACATGAGAGGCAACCACACATTGACGTTTCTCTCCCTTTCTTACTCCCTTTCCCGCTCTCTAAAAATCAATAAATAAAACCTTTAAAAAAAGGGAATGGTTTCTTTTCCTCTCTGAGCATCCTGACCTCTGTTTCCATCACCAGTTAGAACTACCTAGGCAGGTTCTGCAGAACCTAAACCTCCACAGATTCGTTTCTATGGAGAAATACTTTTCACAGCTACCTTGGTCTTGTAGAAGAATAGAGTATGTTGATCATGTTCAAACAAAGACGAGTCAGTGTGAACTGTGGGGCTCTATCTCTATGAATATTATTCTTTGAAAATTAAGTTGGGTGAAAATGTTAGCATTTTTTCACCCAAGTACAAAAAACGTTCCAATTGAAGCCAGTTGAAATGGAGTCAGGAATGGACTTTTCATCAAGAGTGATATAGAGGAAAAGGACCTGTGGTGAGAGCTGGCAGCCAGGACACAAGGAAGAGAACTGTGGCGAGAACTGTGACGAGAAGTACAGACAGCAGTACAGACAGCAGGCCCTGGCTGGCTAGCTCAGTCGGTTAGAGCGTTGTCCCGACACACCAAGGTTGCGGTTTTGATCCCTGATCAGGGCATGTGCAAGAATCCGCCAATGGATGCGTAAGTAAAAAGTGGGACAGCAAAGCAAGGTCTCTCTCTCTTTCTCCCTCTCTTCCTTCCTCTCTCGCCTCAAATATTTAAACAAAAAAGGTGCAAACAGTAAAAGTGGTAACAAACTGAAACGAAGCCAGAGACAGGATGTTTACTGGTATCTCTAGGCGTATGCATTGACTGTTGAGGTTCCTATAAATGAGTACACATTGACCAGTGCCTTTAGGCTCCTTTTGAGTGCTGAGTATTCAGTGTCCAAACAGGACCTTAACTACAAGAAACGGACATATCTGATAAAGACAGAGGCTGGCCCTACTCCCATTGACTTGCCTCACTCACCTTCCCCAGATCCTAGCCCTGTTGGAGTGTCTTTATATATAATACTTTTATATTTGGGGCATTAATTTTAATTTTTTTCAATATTGCATTAAAATATTATTTCCTTGATTTCTAAGTTTTGGAGCCCTCTCTTAACCTTTGACACCTGGGCAAGTGCCTCCCTCGTCTCTCCCCAGCCATAATGCACCTGAGACCTTCGCACAACGAGATTTGTCCTTACCATAAAGACGTTTGCACTGTGACAATTGTCCAGAACTTTGCACTTTCTCGTAGGTTGATGACTTGTGCCTCGCAGAGTATTTGGCCAGAGGCCTGTCTTTTCTCCAGGCTGTCAGGCCTGTGCAGACACATTGTACTTAGTGGCTCCAGAGGAACTAGATGACACTAAGTTCCACTTTGTCGAAACCATGCTACGATAATATTTAAAAAGACATATAAAATTAATACATTTTTCATAGAGATAAACACGCAACGAAAAATAAGTGTGCTACTTGAGTGTTTGGTAGAATTCCCCAGTGAAGCTGTCTGATCACAGACTTTTGTTTTTTGGGGAGGTTTCATGTTAGTAATTGGGCTGCTCAGATTGTCTGTATCTTCATGATTCATTTTTGGTAGGTTGTGTGTTTCAAGGAATGTATCCATTCTTTTGGTTGTCAAGTCTGCTGGCATGTAATTGTTCATAGTAGTTTATTATGATCTTGTGTAATTGTGTGGTATCAATTGTAATATTTATTCTTCATTTCTGATTTTATTTGTCTTCCCTTTTTGTCTTGGGGAGTCTAGCTAAAGGCTTGTCAAGTTTGCTCATCTTTTCACAGAACCAGATCTTAGTTTCATTAATCGTTTATATTGTCTTTTTCGTCTCCATTTCATTTATTTCTCCTCTTACTTTAGTATTTCCTACTAGCGTTGGGCTTTATTTGTTCTTCCTATTTTAGTTCCTTGAAGTATCCAGTTTAGTTGTTTATTTGAAATTGTTCTCATATTTCAAGATAGACGTTCATCACTATGCACTTTCCTCTGGGGACTGCTTTGCTACATCTTTGCTACATCCCCTAAATTTTGGTATGTTTATTTCTACTTTCATTTATCTTAAAGTAGTTTTTTATTTCTTCTTTGATTTATTCTTTGATTCATTGATTGTTCAGTAGTATGTGGTTTAATCTTCATATATTTGTGAATTTTCCTTTTATTCTCTGGCAATTGATTTCCAGTTTCATACTAGTGTGGTCAGAATAGATATTTGATATGACTTTGATCTTCTTAAATTTATTAAGACTTGTTTTTGCCCTGGCTGGTGTAGCTCAGTGGATTGAGCGTAGGCCTGCGAACCAGACGATCGCAGTTCGATTCCCAGTCAGGGCACATGCCTGGGTTGCGGACTGGTTCCAAGCAGGGGACCCACAAGAGGCAACCATACATTGATATTTCTCTCCCTCTCTCCTTTCCTTCCCCTCTAAAAGATAAATAAATAAAACCTTTTAAAAAATTTTAAAAAAGACTTGTTTTGTGGACTAACGAACATGTGATCTACCCTGGAGTGTTCCATGTGGCTGGAGAAGAATGCACATTCTGCTGCTTGTGGATGGAAAGTTCTGTATGCAGCTTTTAAGTCTATCTGTAACATGTTGTTTAAGGCCAATGTTTTCTTACTGATTTTCTGCCTAGGTAAATCCTTTGATGAAAGTGGGGCATTAGAGTACCCCACTATTACCATACTGCTGTCTCTTTCTCCCTTTAGGTCTATATTAGGTAAATTACTTATCTCCATTTTATTAAGGGTTATTTAATGAAGTTCTATCTTGTTGTCTTGTTTGAAACATATTCCTTTGTTTCCTTGATTGTATGGGTAGGTTCCTATGCATTAGAAACCTACAGGCCTCTGCCTCCTAGAGGTTAATTTTTGGGGTTCAACCCACCCTAAGTCTTGGTTGTTTCTCACATTTTTGTGATTGTTCAAGTTGCTTATTTTATTTTTAGCTTATTTTATATTTTATGTTTTTATAGATTTTATTTTTTAGAGGGAGGGGAAGAAGAGAAGAGAGGGAGATAAGCATCAGTGTGTGGTTGCCTCTCCCACACCCACTGCTAGAGACCTGGCCTGCAACCCAGGCACATGCCCTGACCTGGAATTGAACCGGTGGCCCCTTGATTTGCAGGCCAGCACTCAGTCCACTGAGCCACACTAGCCAGGGCAACTGATTTTCTTTTTAACCCCTCCCAGTACTTGAGGGTATGCCAGGGTCTGACAGTGTTCCAAAGGAGAGGATCTGGGCACCCAGATTCAGGCTGATTGGAAGCCAGAGCCTCAGGCAGCGGCTTTTTGGGCACATAAACTTGTACAGTCCTGGGTGCCTGCCAGTGTAAGAGCTCACTGGCCACCAGAGCCAGCTGATCTGGAGCTGTCCCCTGGGCAGCAGTCACAAAGACCGGGGTTCTGGATGAATGTATAAGCTCTTTTCCTGGCCTATCAGCAAGCTGGTGCAAGGCAGAGGGATAGCACAGGCGGGGTCCACTGTCTTAGGTCCCCTACGAGGAACCCCACAGGTCTCTATGTTTGTGCAAACAGCCAGTGCCTCTGGTTGAAGCTCCAGAAAAGCAAGTGGACCCCTTTTACAGAAGGCCCTGTAGTGTGTTTCAGACTGTGGTCTGCAGTGCCCTGGAGGTGGTAGTCTGCCAAGAACTGTCACCTATCGTCACAGGCCTGGGGGACCCAGGAACACACCACCCAGTGCCACCAGAGGCAGGCAGTGAAGGGTCATCACCTGAGCTGTAGCTGCAAAATCCAGGGCACCAGATGTCAAAACCAGGGCAGAGACACATGTAGAAGCTTCCCTCTGGGAGGGCTGATGCTCTGGATTATGGTGGAAGGAGAGCACAGAGGTACACCCACCCGCTGAGGCCTGTGGGAAGGACTCCAGCCAACCCTTAGTTGTGGGTTTAATTAGAAGCTTGCCCCTCAGGCTGCATGCATGATGGTCTTGTTGACTGGGTAATAGGCCTCTTTCACAGAAAGACAGCACTCCTGGGGGTGGCAGCTGTTTCATGACCCTTTTTCTGTCGGGTACAGACCTGTGGGATCTGGGAACATGAGCCACAGTGGCCGCCAGAGCCAGGTCTTGTAGGCATGCTCCCTGGCAGCAGCTGCAGTAATTGGAGTTGCAGACAGGAGTCTGCGTTTTTCTGGGAGTTGCCAGTGTGCTGGAGCCCAAAAGAAGGAGAGTGCAAAAATTGCACCCACCGGCCTCTGTTCCTGAGAGCAGGGTCTTGGGCCACTAGATTTGTGTCAAACTGGAAGCCTCCCTCTCAGGACAAAACTCTGGGAGCAGGAAAAAAGCCCTTCTTCTCAGAAAAACTGGGGATATGTTTCAGTCTGCTGTGTATGCAATGCCCTGAAGGTGGGAGCCTGGCAAGAACTGTCTTTCTCCAGTTATGACAGAGCCAGGGAACCCTGCAGCGCAATCTACCCTGTCCTCCAGGGCCAAGCAATCCAGGGATGCAGTAGATGCAGAACTCGGGGCGCCAGACGTGGGTGAAAGTCCCTCTCCAGGGGACACTGGGGCTCCAGAACATGGCAGACAGGGAGCACGAAGATGGCACCCACTGGAAAAAAGAAGAAGAGAGAGATGGTGACCCCTGGCTAGAACAAAGCAGAGGCCAGGTGGGCTGAAGGGGCCTCCCAGCTACAGGGCGCCAGAGAACAAGAGGCAAAAGGAGAACCTGAAGCGGGCACCCCCAGTCTCCGTCCACAGAGAGCATTCCAGCAGGCTCTTGTGTGTGTGTGTGTGTGTGTGTGTGACATTCGATGCCTGCCTCTTAGGACAGTAGTGTAATGCATGCAAATGAGCCCCCTGCACCTAAAGTTTGAGTGAGACTTCGGAGCTGGGCCTCGGGGCAGGTGAGTCCGAGTGTACGTACAGGCTCTTCAGGAACCATTGCTCAAATTGCTGCAGCCTTGTGGTCTTGTGGATGAGAGCCCCCATGGTTTTCAAAGTGAAATGTTTTGCTGGTTTGTTTCTCAGGCGCAGGCCTTAAAAGTTGGGGTGCCTGTTGTTGGGTTCAGTCTCTTGACTCCTCGTGGGGAGTTCCAGGTTTTCAGTTTCCTTTCCATCATGGGTCACTGTGGGTTTATGGCTAGACTGTGTCCTAAGCTCTCCTACCCACTTCATTGTGCTTCTCCTGGCATTTCCTGTTTGGGGTACCATTCTCCCGTCCCTCTGTGCTGTCACTGAGAGCCAAATGTCCAACACTCAGGTTATGGCACATTTAGGTAAGGAGAAAGACTCTGTTTCTCCATTACCTTACCCTGAATAAGTTCTACATAGAAAAAAAAATAAAGTGGCGCATTATAGACAAAATCATGTGATAGGAGTGGAACCATATGTTTGTTTCAGAAAAAGGAGTGTGGATACGTTGTATGTGAACTTTGATGTATGCACGTTGTTTACCTGTGAAATTATTGGAAGCGTGTGGCCTAGGAATGCATTGATACCTACATGCTGCATAGGTACCATGGCGTTAAGTAGCTCCTAACAAACCAAATTGATGATGGGGACATAAAATAAGTGTCAATTTTTCATTTAAACTTATGAGTGCCAGTCACTGAAATTCATGACCAATTCGGAACAACACTGAGGATGCGGTGGCAACAAAATATCCTCCTGGAAAAAAATGACAAGCCATCCCCCTGAAAATCCCAGTTATTCATGGATGTGTGCATTCAACACTCGGTCACCTTGCCAAGTAGCGTGTGAGGGTCACACTTCTTAGCAAATTCTGAACTGGAGGCCTCAGTAAATTCTAATAACAGGGTAATTTTAGTGTACATGTTCCAAAGCATTCCAAATTGGCATGTAGGTTTAGGCTGAGTAACTCCAGGAAGGGCATTCTTCTCATTTTCAAGTTTCCTCAAGAAAAGTCATGGCGGATAAGCACCAAGTAATGTTCCGACTCTTTCTGGAGACGTTCTGAAGACGAAAGGGAAAATTCAAATATAAAAAAGAGCATCAGGGAGATCGTTTATAATTTAAAGGAACAACAGTTGGCAAGCACTTTGTGAATTAGCAATATTATTTCACAGAGATTCCATTCCCTCAAGTCTAGCAATTAAAGCTGATGAGATAGTGTTGGGTCATAAATGCGCCAACAAGAGAACTATTATTTTTTCATGGCTTCAACACTGAGGGGCTGGGGAAACAGATGATCTCTCATTTATTAAAGGACAAGATCTTTGGTCTTGCTCTGAGGTTTTCTCAATCTGGGAACTTAGAGACGTCCTGGATGGTAAATATCATACACGTGTGGTTCTTTGTTGCCTCCCCGAAGCAAAGCTTCTTCTAAGCCCAACCGACTTCCCAAAAAGTTTCTTTAATGAAAACCTGCTTCAAGGAAGATTTGCCTATCTGATTCATATTTTTTCTTGAGCAAAGAAGGAACGCGGGGACTTGAGTCATGTGCCTCTACATTCTCTTAACAGAAAGGAGATTTATGCTGCTTTAAGTCATATGAGACAAAATCCCTTTTGAGAACCCTGGGGAAAGTGCAGCCAGAGAATAAGCTTGAGGACCCTGGCCAGGTTGCCCGCTTTCTGTGAGCATGGCAGTTGCACGTGCTAAAAGTCTCCCGTGCCCCAGAATGTCCATGTCACTGCTAAACCACGACTTCCTCCAGTCATGGAACTTCAGCGCCAAAAAAACACCTTAGGGATTATTCAACTCTACGATGATTATAATCATCGCATAGTTCACATAGGACGTATCCACACTCCTCTTTCTGAAACAGATATGTTTCCTTTATATATTTCCACTCGTATCACACAATTTTGTCTATAATGTGCCACTTTATTTTTTCTACCCAGAACTTACCCAGGGTAAGGTAATAGAGAAGTAGAGTCTTTTTCCTTACCTAAATGTGCCATAATCAGAGTGTTTGACAGCCTGAATCATTAGTCAGCTAACATAATCAGAGTATTTGACACTCTCTAAATTATTAGTCAGCTAACAGCCAGGCAGTCAAGTTCCAGTGTCCATCTAACACCTGTCCTCGCGAGGCTCACTAAAGCCAGGCCACATCTCCCATTACTGGCCAAGTTTAGACCACACTAAAAAGTCAGAGAAGCAGAAAGATGCTTGAATCCCTACTTTGCAGAGTATTCAAAAAAACTTTCAATAACTTATTCTTAAATGATTGCACGTTTTCACCAGCTATTAAGGGAGACCCAATGTGCTATGCCATTGTATTTCTGTCATTGCAAAGGAATAGATTCTGGCAAGCTGTACATTCTGTGTTAGACCCGGGCTGTGCTTTCATGTTAAGCGTGAGGTGTCAGGCTCTTGTTCAAGAAGTTTCTCTTCAAGCCAACAAATACGTTTCTAAGCCCGTGGACTCTCCTGCTGTTGCTTTCTGGTTCCTTTATAAAGCCTTGGCCAGCTCCCAGCTGTTACGCTAAAAGCTACTGTGATAACACATTGTACTCCTGGGTCACCGCGCTGTTCGTCAAGTTTCAGCATTGTACCCAGGGCTGATTCCCTGGAGGGGGAAGCAAAGGGCAAAGCTTGCAGAGCTTTCTTAAACATATTTCTGTTTGAGACATACTGTGCCAGCTGCAGATCAGTGTCTCTTGCCGAGGTTATGGGAGGACTAGAATTCCTAGGCTCAGCCGACCATTTCAGTCCTCAGTTCAAGCCCCCAGATGAGACATTGTAACTGCCAAGAGTGACTTGTGGGAGTGGAATCACCAGGACACTGTTTAGCAATCGTTGAGGACACTTTAGAGATTAAATTCTGGTCAAAATGAATCCTGTTCCTAAATTGGGGCGGTACCCTCCAAGGGCATTTAATCAGTAAGCCCCTGGCAGCCGGCCCGAAACACCGATACACAGTTGGGAGGAGTTACCAACCTGAATGTTCCCACAGCCTCTTTGCAAAGTGACCGGCAAAGCCTTGCGGTGAACTAGATAGGCATTCGCTTAAGGGTCCTGCTCCCCATCTCTCATTTCTGTCCCTCAGCCCACCCTCCTGAGCTAAGCACGGAGGATGTTGCTCCTGAGCTCTGTGTCATAGTATGGGTAGCACAACCTTGACAGGTGTCAGATGGACACTGGAAAATTAGAAACTCAAGATTCAAAGCCCCAACTGACATTTCACCAATTTTATTGCCCACCTGACACAAGCGATTCCCTCAATGCCCTTCCACAGATACTTACTGAACATCTACATAGGCAAAGCATTGTGCTCACACAGTGGCAGGAACAAAGTCCGCTGGAGACCAGGTTGGGCGGGAGAAGCGGAGAACCACATGATCTTACTCATATGTGGGACATATGTGAAAACAACACATGAGCAAACCAGGCAGACAAAACTCGTAGACGCAGACAACAGTACAGTAGTTACCAGAGAGAAAGGGGGGAAGAACTAAAGGGTAACGGGGGTCAAATGCATGGTGACAGAGGGTGACCGGACTTTACGTGACGGACACACAACGCCATTTATAAGTGATGTATTGTGGAATCATATGCTTGAAACCTATATAATTTTATTCACCAGTGTCACCTCCAATAAATGTAATATTTTTTAAAAAAGTAAGCAAGAGATGATCCCTGGTTCACATCCGTTTCCTGTCAAAGAGAGGGAACGGTCGAGGCCTAACAGGGGACCTCACACTTCCACACATCTCCAACATGATGTTTTCCCAAACTCCAGCTCTTCGCTCAGACATATGTCAGCCAGGGACTTAAACTCCGCCCCTTAGCTCTTCTGCGCAGTACCCTGGACGCGCTGCGCTTTGCTTGCCATCTTTGTGCGTGGGGCACTGGGGGAAGCAGGGCCTTTGGAGACTGGTCGCTTCATTTCTTGACTCCACATTTAATAGCTGTGACCTTGGGTCAATGACTTAACGCTTTTGAGTTTCGGTTTCCTCGTCAATGAAATGGGGTCTCAAATTCAAGTTCCATTTTCTACCCAGCAGAGCATCAGTCGTGCATGGTTACTCAGGCCATAGTTCCCTCTCTTCCTCTTTCCATGCACGCCACTGAATTTCTTCATGTTGATGTTTTTATTGCTTTTTGAAGATTTTTGTGAAATCTTCATCTGTAACCAGCACTTGTACATATTCTTCATTACATTTGTAATGTAACTCTAGAGCTACATGATTTAACATCATGTTAAAGGAGCAGAGAAGAAAATGAGGGTCTTGGTTGTTGCCACATTGGTGAACATAAGACTTTTTGCTGGCTTTCTTAGAAAACGTGGCAAGCACCAACTGACACAGTGCTGCAGCAACAGTCCTAAATGGAGTTTGGTTTGAAAATTTTATTATTCTGGTCTTGAGATATTTTCATTGGTGTCCTTGGGAATTTTAAATTGGTTTTTAAGGTGTGCACTCTTCGTTTCAAGGTTCATAACCGCAATGACGCGAGTCATTTTAGCACCTCCTGGTCTACGGTTCTTCTGCCCCCGGGAAAGTATTGACTACTGGTCATCTTTAGTAAGAGGCCCGCCGCCATGTTTTAATATTGTTCATGATATTTGTATACTTAGCAGTGTGTGAAACGTTTCAAATAACCCGCGTTATGAACTGAAGTTGGAAAGAGCCTGAATTGTATCTTATTCAGTGTGTGTAAGAATGTTCTCACATTGTCCTGTTTCATTGACTAATGATCAATATCTTGCAATCCACAACACACCTATACTTTTCCAGAGCCTTCTTCGCCCAACCCCGAGAGAAAGAATAATCTCACTTACCTAACTAACCTATGATAGAGGAAAAGTATTTTCTTTTAAAGCGGATTTTATAAAATTTCTATTCTGATTGCTCTGTCTCTCTGGGCCATTTGGAAGTGACAGATTTGGAGAGAGACAGAGATTGGAGAAGGCAGAATAAATATTCTTTTGTAAGGCCACAGGCAACAAGCATATAGCTTTAATAAAAATAATCGGGCTGTGACTAAAGTGTCAGACTCACCCCAAAATCACAGAAGAAAATAAGTGTATCTTATACCTAACTTCTCATACCCACAAGGATATATGTCTGTGTATTGAAGAGGAACTGTTATACAGTTCACACCAAAAATGTCGCAAAGCACGCTTTAAGGAGTGTCAAAACCTTGTGCCATCAACAGGCCTCGTATTTGGGGGGGAAGGTTGTGATTTCTCACTTTTTTAGTTCACAAGTTACTTATTTTGCTAACAAAAATTCAGTGAATTCCTCTTTCTTCTCCCCCCTGACTGCCCCCATGTTTATAGCTTTGAAATTAGACCAAGAAAGAATGAGATAGAAGAAGCAGTGAGGAGAAAAGAAGTTGATAAATGCCTAAATAAGCGCTGATGATTTTTTAAATGATCATTTTAGAGTTCAAGCAAAAAGCAACTGAAACAACAGACAATAATATATCAGTTATGAAAAACTTACATTTCTCATATGTCTGGTAATTTCATATTACACTTGGAAATAACAGGCTCAGGGAAGAAATCACAATGGAAATCACAAAACAATGAGAATTGTGTTACATTTTCCTCTGGAGGTATTTGTAGCCTTTGTAAGATGTTCAGGGAAATTTTCCTCAACCATTTTTTTTAGGTAGTCTTTCTTAGTCTTTCTAGGTTATTAAGAAAAAACTCTCATATTAAGAAAAAGATTTCTCAGCCCTGGCTGGTGTAGCTCAGTGGATTGAGCACAGGCCTGCGAACCAGAGGATCGCGGTTCAATTCCCAGTCAGGGCACATACCTGGGTTGCAGGCTGGTTCCCTGCAGGCCAACTCCCAGCAGGGGACGCACAAAAGGCAACCATACATTGATGTTTCTCTCCCTCTCCCCTTCCCCTCTAAAGGTAAATAAATAAATAAAATCTTTAAAAAAAAAAAAAGAAAAAAAATTCTCAATAATATTCTACTTCTTAAAAATTACTTAGAATAGTTTGAAATATATTATTTTCTTAAACTATAGATTAATAGTAATTGTAAAGGTAATGTATCAGAAGGAATTTTTGTAAAAGTCTTATGACCTTAGGAAATTTTAAAGCTTTAATTTATAAATATATTGCTGTTGCAGGAAAGACTAATGGGTTCTGTTTAGGATAATTCTTGTTGGGACAGTGTAATTGATACATGCTCCTAGAAACAATAATGCCAATTTCTCCCATAGAGAAGCTTGTTCGCATATTTCCCTTGATATTTACAGCCTATTGGATCCATTTAAAGAGAGGCTTAATAACTTTATTGTAAAATGTGGATTTGTTTTCTTTATTTTTTTGTCTACAGTGCTCTAGAGCTACACAATTTGCCAATGTTTATGTTGAACATTTTGAGAGTCCACTTCAAATACATTTTCTATCATGGTCTGAGGTGAGCGCATGCGCAGAAGTCCTTCCAACCCCCACCCCCGCCACCGCTCGCTCTGGAGGACTTGCCTGCAGCGGCGAGGTTGGAGGTGGCGCATTTCAGACAGAAGGCTTTCAAGACCTATTCCAAAACCATTTCCAGAGAAGTGTGGTTAAATATTTGTTTTAAATACAATGAGAGAAATACACATGATCTTAACATACACTAAATAAATAAAGGAAGGGAAAGGAAATGGACTCCTTCCCAGCTCCTATATGTAAAAATCTCTCTGCTGCTGTACCTAGAAGTTAGATTTTTTTTTCTTAAGGATTTCTTTGTGTATAACTGTTTACTATAATGGGTTTCTGCCCATCGTGCAAAGGCTCAAGAACCAAAGAAAAACGAAGTCATGGAGAAAGTTCAAGGCTAGATGAACACAGCTTGTCCTTGAAGACTCAGCGAATAGATCAGCAGTTGAGGAGTCCCTCCTTGACCTCAATTTCACCCAGATTAGAGGGGGGTCCTGCTCTCCGGGTCAGTCAGCCGTCTTCTCTTCTTTTCTAAATTAAACTTGTTGGTGTGATTTTGATTGTTAAGATTATATAGGTTTCAAGTGCATAATTCCATGATACAGCATCTGTATATTGCATGGTGTGCCCACCTCCCAGAGTCAGATTTTCTCCTGTCACCATGTATTGACCCCCTTCACCCTTTACCACCCTCTATCCCCTTCCCTCTGGTAATGAACTACCTCTTTCACTGGATCAAGAGGTGCTGGAAGCTTGGAGGACGAAACCGTATTTAACTTTGTATTGCCTGTGCCTAGGGCAATGCATGGCACTTCGGTGGGGGTTCAATGAAGATTTATTGAGTGAATGAATGGATGAATGAATGAAGAGTCTTGATTCTTAGAATTTATTGTGTGGTTCAATGGCATCGTACTTAGTTCTCTGCACACCAGCTAGCTATCGATGCTCCAATCGGTGGTGAGAAAACACTGCAGGGTTGAGAGCAGCGACGTTTGAGGTGACCATCTCTGAGTTTCGGTGGGGAGCTTTATGCTTCTCCTGTGGGGCTCTGGCCTTTGAAAAATAATATTGATCACTTAGTTTCATAGCTTCAAATCACAGGTTAGCAGGCATATAATTGTAGCCCTTGTCCTAGAACTTCTGGAGAGATTTTTAAGGGCACATAGTTGTAAGATGTTATAAATATATCAAAATGTGTCAGATGATGAAAGCAATTTAGAATACTTCAATTTCACATTTTAAATGGACACATAATTGCTATCAGCCTCCAAACAGAATGGTAGCCAAGTACATGAGAGAAAGGCAGGATATGTTTGGGGAGCCATTTATAGCTATTTATACAATGCTTTATACACAGTCTGATGTCATTACCTTTTCTGGACACTAAATAAGGAAGTGGTGTGAGGAGTTTTCACCACAAAAAAACACCCCCGGGGGGCAACACTTTGCTGGATGATGATAGATCCTCTCTGAGTCACTGGGGTAGCATCAGAATCTCTAGTCCTAAAGCTTCTGGTTGAGCCCTTGCTCTCTCAGGGCTGGCTCGGAGAACTTTAGTCAGACTCATTTGCATTCTGAGCCTTAGATTCTACATGGAACAGAAAAATAAATGCTTTTTGACTCATGCCATTACTGTCTGGCCCAGAGGAGATTAGATATAGATTAGATGTAGATATCTGTGACTTGTGGACTATATTAGCACAAATAATCAGTTGTGGCTGTTCACTTATCCACGAAATGTAGAGCAAAATATTAAAAGTGATTACTGTCTACTTGTGTATTTTTCTCTTCCCAGTTTAACAATAAGGAGCCAAAAGACTAAGGATGTCGACTGTGTTATTTACCTCTGTATTTAGTGCTTAGTACGTTTCTTGGCACACTGAACGGATTAATGAACAAATGAGTACATTTAACTTAATGTAAAAATCACATCCTACATTTGAGAAACGGCATCCATTTTCATTTCTTCCTTAATATATTTTGGCTAACTAATGCCTAAAGAAACGTGTGCATTACCGACAGATCCTGAATGTAAATTGTTGTTCAGAGCATAAATGTTGATTGTTACCCAAAGTGAAGTTAATGCTAAGGTTATACAGCCAAATACCAGTTTATTTCTAAACATCATATGTTCTTTTGAGTTTGAAGTAACACTGAGTATTATAATTAGCAGCGATAAAACAGCTGATAATCAGCCCTACTGCAGATACATTTAATTCTGCATTTGCATAATATGCATAAGTTTCGAAAAGGCTTTTACATTGATCGTTCCCTTCAATTTTCACAACTACCCTGTGAAATCAGAAAAAAATACATTAAAATTCTCATTCCTTAGGAATCTGGCTCAGCAAGGACAGATGACTAGAAGTCACCCAACTAGAAGCAGGCACCAGTTTACTGACTAGAAAAATGATTCCTCGTCTGTTCCTTTGTGCAAGTTCCGCCTTTCCCCCTCTGAATGTTATTCTTGGGTTTGTGGGGAAAAAAATGGTTCACATTCCTTTATAATCTTCACCAGACAGATGGTAAGCTTGTTTACAGACTTGAAGTGCCACTCTGGTCACTGATCACTTTTCCTAATATTCTTTAAGAAATCAAGAAATTCTGCTTGGAACCTCTGGGGAAGTTCTGAAGGAAAGGAACAGAATGCAATAACCGAGTGTAGTTGAAGGGTAAAAATCGAAGGTCAGCTTCGTAAAAGTTAACAAAACAGGTCCCTAAATGTTTTTGCCAAGTTCTGTCTCACCCTAATTTTTTTTTCATTTTTCTGCATCAATAAGTCTGCTTTAATATTCTTCCCTTGTACCGTCTGGAATGTCCTTGGCCTTGTATTTCATTAGGGAGATGTATGAAATGGCTCCCGAGGTACTTCTCGTTTTAGGATATACCCTTGGTGCACTTTGTTCTGAGTATTTCTCCAACTGGGTTCAAATCGCAAGTCAGCTGCTGTGTCCTTGAAAATTTTACAAACACGCTGTGCCTGGGTTTCCCCATCTGTAGGACCAGCTCACAGCCTTGTTTAAAGGGTTACCTGGCTTGTTTATAAAGCAGTAAAACAGTGCCTGGCACTTAGCGAGTGCTAGGTAAGTATTAACTTATTACTATTTTATTCTTATTATGTTTTTTATCCTTGTTATTCTCTTAAATCTATTTTTGATATGATCATTATCTTCCAAAAAGAACAGAAGAGACCTCAGAGGTCATTGTGCCAGCCAGGAGACAGACTCTTGTTTTATGAAACCTACTTTATGGAGCCCTGAGGACAGGAGTACAGAGGGGTCAGGGGACCCAAGATTCTGCAAGCCAGGTTTTGTCTGCGGGGGTGGGGTGGGGTGGGGGTGGGGGTGGAACAAAGGAATCAGGGATGGAAACTTTGAGAGGGAATATACATATGTTAGCCAAGTCACTTTTAAAATCCGCTTTTTCTTCATTTCAGTGTCTCTGGTTATATTCCCTTTGCTTTTTTCTTTTGTTGATTATGTTCCAGTTAAAGGTGAGATCATGTGATATTTGTCCCTCACCATCTGGCTTATTTCACAAGCAAACAAAATATAACCAGAGACGCTGAAATTCAGAACAATCTAACAGTAGCCAGAGGGGAGGGGGAGGGGACAGTGGGGAGAACGGTTTTCAGGAACCACTATAAAGGACACACGGACAAAACCATGGGGGAGGGTGGAAGCAAGGGAGGGAGGTGGGTTTGGCTGGGGTCAGGGCGTGGGGGAGTGGTGGGGAGAAAATGTAGACAACTGTAATTGAACAACAATAAAGTAATTTTTAAAAAATAAATTTAACAAATCACTCTGCTGGCTGCTTCCCTGAGCACCAGCATCAGCCTCCTGTGCATGTTAGATGTTGGGGTTGCCACCAAACAGACCCTGGGTCGTTTTTGTATTTGCTCTCCAGGAGGGATGTTCTGTGTTCAAGTTCAAAATCACCACGTGGGTCATATCAGATTGCCCTCTATTTAGATAAATAACAGAAACCAGGAGGGCTGTTGCGGAGCAAACCAGAATGCATTGGACCATTGTTAAGACAGCAACTAGGTTGTGCTGTGGCCTGTTGTATTATTATTATTAACACTTATGCTGCCCGCTCTCACTCTTTTACCATCCATCTGCCTGGTATAAGCTTGAGTCATTTTTTAAATGTAAGTCATATCATATCACACTTCTCCCAACCTCAGTGGTTCCCACGACACTAGGGACCACACCCTAGCCCGTTGCCGAGCTCCCAGTTCTGGGGCCAGCACCCTGCAGCTGACCTCTCCCCAGCCTCCTTCCCAGGCCCCAGCAGCCCTGCTAGTCTGGATCCTGGCCTTTTCCTTACACATAGCTCGCTGCTCTCCTGCACACGGTTGTCATCCTTGCTGAACTCCTCCCCCAGATCTTTCTGGAGTTGGTCTGTGTTCCCACTTTAGGTCTCAACTCAAGTAACCTCTACAGAGACCTTTTTGGGATCCTACCATCTGAAGACCCTCTCTGCCTCTCCCCTCCACCCCCTTACCTCTCTCTCACAGCCCAGTGCTCAACTGTGTGGGTGTTAGTGTCCAATGCCTGACTTTAACTCTTGCCTAAGAATTACTTGATCTCATTCAACCTCCATTTCCTCACCTACAAAATGGGAAAAGTAAGAGCCTCTGCTTGTTAGTGTGGCCATGCAGTTTAAACAAGGTGACATGTGTGTGGAATGTTTAAATAATTCCTGGCACATGCAAAGTATTCAATAAATGTCGGGTGTTGTAACATTTTTATAGTACTATTCATTGTTGGTCTCACTCTAGACTAGTAAAAAGCAAGCCAAGAGCAGTGATTGTCTGCTGGGTTCATCCCTGTAGCCCTGGGGCTTAGAAAAACCTTGGCACTTGAAAAAGTAGGCTCTCAGTGAACTTTTGAGAATGCATCCACTGTCCATACACACCTGTCTCACTTGTTCCTCTTCTTGTATTCTCTTCCCTTAAAAGCAGATTCTGTTCTTCTACAGGAACTAGGATACTTTGAAGCTCCATGCAATTACTCTACACAGATCCTCTCATCCCGTTAAGGTTATTAAAACCTTTGTAACACAGACCATTTTTAGTTTTACCAGCCCAGACTGAAAGAGTAATTGGTAAGGTCGCGCCCTCTATGGGTAGAGAGTGGAATTACAGTGGCCCATCTCAGGCTCCTGACCATTCCCCCTGTGCAGGGAAAATGTGAAGCCTTGTCTTCTCTGACTTCTCCAGGCGGTCTCTACTCGGACCGTCACTACAATGTAACTTCATGGAGGCCAGAGCTCTCGTCTGTTTTGTTCACAGCTGTACACTGTCACCCACATCACAGCCTGGAACACAGTAGGCATTTAGTAACTATTTGTTGAATAAATAAATGAATGAATAAACAAATAACAATTTTCTCTTTGTCCCTGAAAGCCGGGGGCCACTATTCACAGAAAATATTGGCCATTTGCTTTGTTGTGTGCATGGGTTCTGTATTGAGATGATAAGAGATCATGAGAATGAACATGAGTGAAGAACAAAGTTGAAAATAAAAGATAGAATTTAATAGTGTCAAGTTGCCAGTTATAAACAAAACTAGGCACACGTTTAAATGAACCATATATTTAAACTAAATTTTAAAAGGTTTCAAAGTCATTAAGCAGTGCACTCCAGAATAAGACATACGCCTTTTATTTTTATTATTTAAAATTCGTATCACTGCTAGTTTATGGCAGTTCTATGCCTAAGAGGTAACTAACAAATAGATCACTTAAAACTCAGACAATGGCTTTTTCTGTAGTGTCTCACTTGGGAAAAAAATAAATAACTTTATATAAAATTCTGTCCCCAACAAGGCTTGTGAAGGGACTTTTCACTTATAAAAATATGTGTCGTTGTCTTTTAAGCAGAAATATCTCCAGCGAACATACTGGACAGTGTATCTAATGAGTCCACGCATTACTTTCCCTTTGTAGTTAACACAGCAATCTCCAGTGCTCCATCTCCTGCAGACCTGACCTAAGTCCTGGGGATAGAGACACCCTGTATTTTTTATTCTCATTATAGAAGTGAGCAGTTGGAGTCTTAGAGAGGTTAAGTGACTCATCCAAAATCACAGTTAATGAAGGCCACCGGAGTCCCAGAGCTCAATGCATGTGGATGTTGGCATCTTAGTGATTTTTTTCAGTGACCTCTGTGAAATAACTTTGTCCTGAACAGCAGCGTTCAGGTAACAGACCACCTCCCAGAGCTTTAGGAAATTGAAAGGAAGAAGCCAGCGTCCACATTCACTTCCTATTTAATAAGACACGTGGTCCGGAAGCTTGGACTTTCTACCTCTCATTCTAAGTCATGTTAAAGTGAAATTCTAAACAACCTTTCTGCATAGCTACTTTATAGGCAGAGTAGTCCAGTAGGCCTTCTCAAACTGTCTTCTTCTTAGTGATATAGAATCCTATTAAATTACTGTTTGTTTGACCCTCCAAGTCCATGAAGTTGTCTCATTTTAGTCTCCCAGAAACCTGCTGCAGAGATACTTAAACTTGAAATTGAAATGAAACCCTTGATCATGGAAACCATCTTACACAGAACTCCAGGAATGGTTTTTTGTACCTGGTATTTTTGGTATTTTTAGTGTGTTTGGTAATACAGAAAATTAAAACAAGGGTCATATTGCAAATGATTTCCACTTTGTTCCTGGGCTTGGGCCCACACCTAACACCATGTAGAGTATCTTTGGTGCCTAAATAATTTGGGTTGGTACAAAAACAGTTAGCCTGAGCTATCCTTTTGACAGTGCCTAACTACCTTCATGTTTTTCCATCTTTGATCAATTGGGGTATTTCCTGGAAAGCCCTCTTTCACCCACCTAAACCTTCGTCCTTGTCCACATCTTGCCCAAGGTCGGTACTCAACTAAAAAACAATGGAAGGGTCCTTTGTATCAGTCAGCGTACTGTACCGTGTCTAGACGAGCCTGGTAAGGTGTGAGCCCGTGCATTCATGGTTGTATTGGCTCTGCTTTCAACAGTATCCAGAACGCTCCCTACTCGAGTGGCCCAGCCTTTTTTCTTCTGTCTCCTTACCAAAGAGACTGGGAGAAATCACTTGAGTTAACTTGACTTCTAAATAACTCCTTCTGAAAAGAGCCTGTTTATTTATTCACTCACTCATTCCTTACATACACGGGAAACACCTATGTATACCTGGTGCATCCTCTCCACACCTTCATTCTGTTTCCTAGGAAATTAAAGAAAACTGTGTCATAGGACATATGGATGTAGTAAAAGATGCGTAACTTCCTCATGAAAAGTCATATAAAAATGACCCCCCTTTTGCTTTTATTCATCAGTGTATCTAATGGGTTCAGAAATACAGTTTCCAAAAGGGATCTTATATTGCAAAGAACAAAGATTAAATTAAATGGCCAGAATCAATAAAGCAGGTGAACACTGATACAGGAGGAGCGAAGGAAGGCTGACTGATGGAACCCTTAGTTGGGGCTGGAAATTTGGTCAAAGGTAATTCTACAGGAAAGCAGAAACTATTTAATCAGATATTTAAGTAGATTTAATCTTTTCCTCATGAAGAGATACCCTCAGGGACAGTGTGTGTGCACTACAATCTCTCTTACCAACCGCTGAAGATATTTTAGATATTTGTTACAATCACAAATGGCCCCTAACAGTAGAGTTTTTTTCCAAGCGTGAGCACAGATGGTGGCAATCAGAATACTGACACCTCATGTCACTTTTGTTTTTGCAGTTTAGCCTTTAGTAATTTGGAATATCAGTCATTGTGGAAGTCAGTGGTTTGAAAGCTACCAACGTTAGTAGAAAGATACAGTTACCATGGTGCGGTTGTAGAAAGATGTGTTCTAACATTGCACCCCTGGTTCCTAGTGTTTGCAGGGATGTTAGCCTCGTTCCGTGGCTGGCTCTCCTTTGCCTTGACCTTCAGACGGGAAACCTTAGAAGGGACGTTGAGCAAATAGCACCAATGTTTGCAGTGGTCTCCAATTTTCTGTGTAAGATACTTCCTCGGTGATACCAGGCAAACTTCCTTATCAAAAATAGTATGTGGTAAAGCTTCATATTTATAAGGCGTCCCCCAGAGCTGGTCCAACCAAACATAAATGTTGATAGTCCTCATCCAGCGGCTTCATTCAGTGTCTAGAACAGATAGAGCATCTATTGAATTTCGTGAGACTCAAATATTCTCTCTTAAGGAAAAACGATAAAGATATTCTGGTCATTGGAACTGGACCAAAGAGCTCCGAATGTCTTGATATTTTTGAGAGTCACTGGTAGTCCCGAAATAACTGCTTGGTGGCCATACTGCCGTGTCCATCCTTTCTCCGTCCGTCACCCACTCTCTACATCTGTCACCCAGGTGGACTTTCGCTGGCAGCCAAGGATACTCAGTCCTCGGGGAGGTGGATTAATAAGGGGTCATATTGTAGTTCAGGAAGATGTTGTACTCTTTCCTCTTCTAGTGGCGAAACAGTGGATGGTTGCCCTTGGGAAATGACGCAAAGAAGATGCCATGAGGCCCTGAGTTCCCACTGATAGATTGTTTCAGTTTTAGGAGAAAGTGGCAATAATGGAATGTGCCGACAGCGGTCCCCTCTTTGTGCAACTCCTTCGTGCAAAATGCTGTCATTTGTACAGCTAGATGTTTGAGGTCATCCGGTGTCTTATTTGGAAGACTTTCTCTTTCTCCCCTTGTTTTTTGAGGAAGCGAAAATTGTGACACCTCTTTAATAAAAATAAAGACATGGTTACCAGGTTTTAAAAGGTGTTTATTTTCTTATAAAAACCACTATGTTTTTATTTCAGTGATAATGTGACAAATTATTATTTTTATCTAGAAAAAGGTAAATCAAGGAAATCCCAGCTTTGGGGGAAAAAATGACAAAGACCAATATGTCTTGATCTGCAATGCTGTATTTTTGTTTTAAGCACCTCAGGGTCAATAAGCAGGCAGGAAGTGATGGATTTCTTTTTATTTTTCCCTTTCAGCGGTTTACCTCTGCAAGAGAACCATGCAGAACAAGGCCAGGCTGGAGCTAGCTGACTACGAAGCTGTGAGTACTGAGGACATTCCGGCAAAGAAATCACAAAATGAGCAGGGGGAAGGCCGGTGGCTGTTTCGGGGCACTGGGTTCACTTTCTCCATTCGTGGGTGTCAAGGGTTAGCTTTCCGAGGGATCGCGTAGGGTAAGAAAGCAAATCTCTGACTCGCTTGCTTGCTTTCACTCTCATTGAAAACAATGAAAGTCTTAATACACAGACTCCGAGTAGAAGGGGAAAGCGTATTTTACTTGAAAAACTGACTTCAGTGGGAACATTTTAGATATATACTTATATAGACTGAAGATATGGAAACAGAGAATTAAAGAGCGTGTATAATGGGAAAGTGGTTTCTGCAAAACTTTCAGATTGGTCGCCACCAGTGAATACAATCAATCTGATGTAATCTGTTCAGGTCATTGTTATGTTGTGACTTGCTGAATTTGAAACGCTCTCTAGACCTGGGTAGTAGGCGGCCACGGGTGTACACTGTTGTCAGGAACCGGACAGGCTGATTGAATCAGTAGTAGAAGCAGCAAAGTGAGCCCGGAAAAGTCCTGGGCACTGTTTTTACGCAAGGTAATTTTCATATTTCACATGTTGAATTGTGGTCTTTAAATTCAATCACTCATAAAAATATCTGTAATAGGTTTCTCCCCTTTTCTCTCTGACTGTTAACACAAGGATTAGCTGTCTTCAAGGGGCACGATGCATTCAGTCCAGAGGAATTCCGCATTTGTCTTCTTGATAAACACATAGGGTAGGTAAGCTCAACACGGGGAGCGAGGGTGAACACTGGGATGCCTTCCCTGTGCCGTGTTTTTCAGGAGAGCCTGGCCAGGCTGCAGAGAGCGTTTGCTCGGAAGTGGGAGTTCATTTTCATGCAAGCAGAAGCACAAGCAAAGTGAGTCCTTGTGAGTCTTTCGGGAGATGGGTTCGAGTTGTGGCCTTTTATTCAGGGAGAGGCACTACGATTAACACTGTGTCTCCTTCTTTGCTATGACGTTGACAGAGTGGACAAGAAACGAGACAAGATTGAAAGGAAAATCCTTGATAGCCAAGAGAGAGCATTCTGGGACGTGCACCGGCCCGTGGTAAGCAAATGTGCCCCAACGTGGTCTCCAGTTCATAATCACGGCGATTGCACAATAAAAGAGAATTGTGCTAACCCCCTCATTTCCCCCAAAGGCTGCGTTAGTTAGTTAGAAAGCTTGCGCTTCTGCGTAAGGTGACCAGACTTCAATAATGTAGTATTTAATTTATTTAAGAAATGCCTTTTTCTTTCCACTATAACGTCACTGACTTACTCAGTCTTGGCATTTGAGTTGCTTGTTGCACATTTGAGGAAAAAAGGCTGCCACAAAGCAGTCTGGCACAGCTTACTATTTACATTTTTCTGGATTGATGATAAAAGTATAAGTCAAAGTTTTATTCTTCCCCTAACATTTTTGAAAGCCTATTAATAACCTGCTTTGGATGTCAAATTTTGTGGACATCTTAGAGGGTGCTGACTCAAGTCAGCTCATACATTAATGATGTGACTTAGACCTGCTTACAGGAACTTAGCTAATTTTCTTACTCAACAACGTGAAAGCATGTATCTTGGTGTAACAGGTAAGGAATGGCCTTGAGTAATAATACCAGAAAACTGTGCAAGGAGTTAATGTTCATGAAGATTCGTAAGAAAGCATGTCTAATCTCATATATTCCTGTTTTGAGGCTGTGTCTTTGTCATCTCTGTATTTGTTTAAATACAGATAAGGCATTAAGGAATGATGTTTACATAAGCTTTATTAGAATAAATAACAGGTTCACAGCATCAGACAAATCCAGATTGAGAATATTTTAAAACTGTCCTGTCAACTATCAGTGTCTTCGGGTTCTGACCAAAGTTGGCCTGTCTTCCAAAAATTCGTTGCTATATACCTGTATTTCCATTTCAGATGGCAGTGCAACTGGTAATATCTGTTGAGTTTGTCTTCTTTTGAGTTCGTAGCAGATTAGAAGTGAGACTTAACTGGCTTTCCCACTCGAAATTCAGCTTGAGTTTTACTGCCTACGGTGAAAAAGGCTTATGAGGTCACCTGCATATAAGTATTGTGAAGATATGAAGCAGGATTTTGCGTGTGTGTTTGTTTCGAGCAAGCTCTGGAAGCTGGTCAACACATCGTCTCCATGTTTATCTACTTTACACTCTGGACCTCTGGTGGCCCCTCTCCAGCCTCCTTCAGCTTCAATGGCTGGCATCCTCCTGGGAACCCAAGAGGACTCACCCCTGCTGGCTCCCCTGTGCTACAGTTTGCTCAGCAAAGAAATGGCTCAGTTTTTCTGTAAATGTAAAACTGCTCAAAAATAGTGTCGTTTTTTTTTTTTTTTAGAAAAACTCAGATGAAACTATTTTAAAAGTGAAACAGAGGGCATGCTGTCAGGGTAATGAGCCCAACAAAATCTCCAGCCACAAGGATACAGCAGTGTCATATGGAAATTTCAGCAGATAAAAATGAATTTTATTTGCATAACGTCAGGTCCATCCTTGCAGAAAATCTGCAGTTTCTATGATTGAGTGTCTCCATATGCTGTATAGTCATGACCTTGAAATAGAATATAATGAAGCCTCTTCATTGGTTTTCTGTTTCGTTCATTGAGCTCAGCTTTCTTTGCCGCATGTAATGGACGCATTCTGACCCAATCGGCATGGTAAAAACTAGAGTTCCATGAAAATGACTTACAGAAATGTTTTTGTGTTTCTTTGAAGGATCTAGCTAATACTTCATAATAGAGATATTTTCCTCCCCATGAGTGTTGTGCTGGGAAATCCTGCCAGTGGTTTGTTTCTCTTGGGTGAGAATAAACACATCCTCAGAAAATTCGAAAAATTCAAAATTCCTTTTCTTAAGGATGGGTCATACCACTGCAATGTGAACACCTGACACGTTATTTTGAGGCGTGTCCACAAATCGAGTATATACCTTAAACAAATAAGTACATCAGAAGATTTCATTGGCTCTGTGGAAAATAGTTTTCTAAATATATAATCAATAGAGAATTGGGGGCATGAAAAAGTGGAATAAAGTCAAAGCATTAAATTTCTTTGGTTTTCACTGGGAAAAAGTAAGTTTACCTTCACTGATGCATTCAACTAGTATATCTTTAAAGCAGCATTTATAGAAATGCATTGCAGGCTAAAGGCACAAAGTGAGTAAAATACTATTCCTGTGACTAAGGATCCCTAGTGCAGGGGTGAGTGGCATGGAGACTTGACTGGAAAATCACGTAGCCGACACCATGACGAGCTTGGTGATACAGTGATGCATACAGTGCTCTGGGAAGTCCAGGAGTGGCTCAAGTAATTGGTTAGTTACAATTATCCTGAGGCGGGAGAGAAAAGACTTCAGGGAACGGGGGTCTTTTTCTTAAAGATGAAAAGCTCTCCAATATAGGGAGAGTCAACTTAAACCTCCTCAGTGCAGACGGTGTGGTAAAGGCCAGTGATTGTGAAGTAGCTTCATTCCAAGCTTCCACTTCCCCCTCAAGCCCACTCTGTGACGCCAGCTCCCCTGAACCTGGATGGTTCAGAGACTGGCTTGGGGCCTGACCCACCTCGGTGAGTCGAGTTACGGTAAGTCCCACACATACTAAGGACTAAATACGCTGTTGCAGGACGTGATCAAGCTGCAAACCTAATGTAGAACTGAGGCTTCTTTTTCCCTGATTCTGCAGGGAAGGAAGGAGGCAGTTGTTCATTGATTCTGCCTTTTCCTACTGAATATCTTTGCTCCTAATGGCCATCTCTGTAACCAGGGTTTCTGACACATGCAAGGATGGAGAGGAAGGGGCTGGATAAGTCAGGAGCAGTGGCCTTTTTAGCGGGCCCGCCCACTCTGGTAATTGAGTGCTGGTACTCTCTGGGCTTGACCTTGTATGAAGCCCCTGTATCTTGTGGGTGCTTTTGTAGGCCCTTTGCTGACCACACTCCTGTCTCTGGGGATTCGTTGCTGGCAGCTAACTTTGACTCAGGTGAATGGATTTGGCTAGTTCTTCCTCAGCCCCTGGGGTCCAGCATATCTACTGTTTTTCTTTGCCATCTCGTCATGCTTCCAGGAAGTCCTCCTGGAGAAAAACCTGAAGAGACGCCCCCATCTCTCATCGGGACTAGAGCTGGCCCTCTGGGAACCTCTTTGCTCTGTCCCAGAAAACCCCACGACTGCACTGAAACCTCAGCCCTTCACTGCCGCAGACCAGTTCAGCTGCCTCTGGTGCCAGCTGCCTGAATGTTGTGTCCCCACCGATCTCCTGTGTCCCTCACCTGGGAGGAGGCTCGTGGTGGAGCCCCAGGAGCCTCCATACAGCTCATCTCTCCTGACTTGGGCAGAGATGAGGCGGGGCTCTCAGAAGACCTCTCTCCCACGTCCCCTCCTGACCTCCCACTCCAGCTGCATGCGTTCTGCCCACTCAACCCCCAAGCTAGAGGGACTTGAAGGGTTGTTGGCTGCACCATTTTGTGCCTCCAGCCCAATGTTGGTGGAACTGGTGAGAGCAGACATTCATGTCTCCTCCTTGCCCTTAGGGGGAAAGAGTTTAACTAACGTGCTGCCCTTAAGTTTGACACTGGCTGAAGGTTTGTCATGGATGAGTAAGAGGATTAAGAATTATCTGATTCTTGAACTTCTATTTAAAATTTTCTACCATTTTGCCTAAAATACGCCTTAGCTGAAACTTCCACTTGCAAAATCCTGCTACAGTTGGAAGATAATGGAAGCCTATCTATCCATTGATTTCAAGGTAAAATTTTGCTTTCACTTGTTCTGTAAATTAAGAAAAAGTAAAGTATAGCTATATTCTATAAATGCAAAAACAGCCCCTTATCTTATGAATACTATCCAGGTAGGAAAAAATAGTTAGCGACAGGTAATCAAAATTTAGGATATGCCACCAAACAATAAAACATGTATATAATTTAAAGAAA
Source organism: Sturnira hondurensis (assembly GCF_014824575.4). Taxonomy (NCBI): domain Eukaryota; kingdom Metazoa; phylum Chordata; class Mammalia; order Chiroptera; family Phyllostomidae; genus Sturnira; species Sturnira hondurensis. Next base: position 12,823,475 of record NW_028091156.1, read on the forward strand.
TAAATATTATACTTAAGGAATTTGGATTTTATTGAATAAATGGTGTAGGGAAAATTGGACAGACGTGCGGAAAAATGAAACTAGACCGCCTTCTTATGCCGCACACAAAAATAAATTCAAAATGGATTAAAGACTTAAATGTTAGGCCTGAAGGAGGTCTAACATAAAAATCCGGGAAGGAGACGTAGCCAGTAAAATCTCAGACATTGCTTGTAGCAATATTTTATCGGATATATCTCCTCAGACAAGGGAAACAAAAGAAAAACAAACAAAGGAGACTATAGCAAACTAAAAAAGCTTTGTACAGCAAAGGAAACCGTCAACAAAATAAAAAGACACCCCACTGAATGGGAGAACATACTCTCCAAGACATCAGATAAGGGTATGATATCCAAATTTTATAAACAACTTATAAAGCTCAATGCCAAAAAAACAAGCAGCACAATTAAAGAATAGGCAAAGGACCTGAATAGACACTTCTCCAAAGAGGACAGATGGATGGCCAGTAGACATGTGAAAAGATGCTCTATGTCACTAGTCATCAGAGAGATACAAATTAAAACCACGATGTGATATCACCTCCCAAGTGTCAGAATGGCTATCATCAATAAATCAGCAAACAGCGAGAGCTGGTGAGGACGTGGAGAAAGGGGAGCCCTTGTGCACTGTTGGTGGGAATGCAGACGGGTGCAGCCACTGTGAAAAGCAGTATGGAGATACCTCAAAAAATTAAAAGTGGGTCTGCCTTATGGCCCAGCAATTTCATTTCTGGGAGTTTATCCAAAGAAACCCAAAACACTCATTTGAAAGAAGATAAGCCCTTCTATGTTCATTGCAGCGTTATTTGCAAGGGCCAAGATACAGAAGCAGCCCAGGTGCCCATCAGTAGGTGAGTGGATAAAACCACTATGGGACATTTACCCAGTGGAATACTACTCAACTGTAAAAAAGAAGAAATTTTATCCTTTGAGACAGTATGGATGGACCTGGAGAACATTATGCTAAGTGACGTAAGCCCGTCAGAGAAAGACGAATGCCGTATGATTTCACTCGTGTGTGGAATCTAGTGAACAAGCTGAACTAACAAGCAGAACAGAGACGGACTCATAGATATGGCGTGAGCTGACAGCTCTGGGGGTCAGCTAGGAGGTGGAGGGATGGAGCAAAAAGGAACGAGGACTCGTGGACAGCAGTGTGGTTATTTCAGGGGCAGTATAAGGGGGACAAAACTGGTAATGGAAAAAATGTCAGTAAAAATAAACAAAAGCATACAGGTTTTTCTGTCACAGGGCTGTGATATTTGAACCACCAAGCATCAGTGACCAGGTCCAAGCCAAGAGAGCTTTGTAAGCCATCACGAAGCTCATTAATTTCTGGCATTGTCCCCACCCTCCAAGGCACTTGGCTGTTCAAGCTGTGCCCCTGATCAGATGTACATTTTTCAGTGAAATACGTGAAATGCCTGCCACAAGTCCCCTCTACAAAAACAGGAGAAGAAGCCATGCGGTTAACATTGGTGGCAGTAAGAACGTTGATTAGAACCTTTATCGCAGTTTCTAGTTCCAGGAGCTTTTGGACGTTCATCAGATCACTAATTCTTTGCAGAGACGTTGTAGGGTGGGTACCAACTGCCCTTAATTTCTAAACAGGAGGAAACAGGCCTCCAAAGAGTTGAGTTTTGTGGACCATCGTACAGAGAAGTCAAATTCTGACTTTTGAGTGAAAACCTGCCATCTGCTCCGCAACTTCATGCTCTCTCTATTAAACAGCATGCCGTCTTTCTCTGTCAGTGCATAATGCACAGCAGAGCATTTTAGTGCGCCAGGGCCAGACTTGTGTATACCATTCGTTTTTCAACTTTGAATTAGTGAATTGATTTTGTAGAGTGGAACACTTTTCCTTTCTTCCCTTCTAAGGGTGTTTGGCTGGTCTAATCATTAAATTGACATAAGGAGGTTAACAGGAAAAAAACAAATTCTGTATGTGCGGGAATCCCATAAAACTATGCGACTCCTGGGCAGTCAGCTCATTGGGGTTTGCATACCGTTTTGAGCACAGGAAAGGGAGAGGGAATCTGGGGAAGTTGCAGGTTGCTGAGAAGGGCACGAGTGTGGTAGGCAAATATGTGCCACGCCATGCATGTGTCTTTTGCGTATAAAAAGTTATTTTGGGTAATACATTTCTTTCGGGAACAGATTCCTGATCCAAGTTTTTTGGGGGGAGTTCAGGGGAAAGTAAGAGGTCCTTCCTGAGCGTGTTGGACTCTGACTGTTGTCAGCTCCAAATAAGCCACCTGCCAAAGTTGTACATGCGGGAGCAGCTTATTCTGCTCCCCCTCACTAAATTGAACTACTCACCTGTTAGGTGCTCTGCAGTGCCTCTCGTGTCTGCTTGATCCCTGAGGCAAGCAAAAGGCAGTAGATGTCCATTGTCACAGCATCTCGGAGAGCTGACTATTACCCTCCTTGCTAGGCTGCTGGGAAAGAGTCCCCATGTGGAACATGCTGTGTAAGTGCCACAGGTGTCGAACCTAGAAACCCCCAGGTCTGATTCTGGTTGAACGACTGGGTATAGTTTGTATAGATGGAAGGCGGGGTGCCTTGAGTTTTATACTGCAGGAGCAGTTTGCATGCGTGATTTTATGTGCTCATGTGGAGCTTGTTGTCCAGAAAAACAGAACTGACTAGGTACCCCATCACCAGAAAGGATTTATTCAGGAAAGGAAAGGATTTCAATCCACTTGTGAGAATGTGCACAGACAGAACCAGAGGAAGATAGAGGACAGGACCTTAGGGGAAGAGGAAGTTGCAGGGAGGGGCTGTCTCAACCCCGGAGTTGAGTGGCAGATGCAGAATCTTTGCTGTAGGGCTGGTGCAGTGACTTAGAGCACCGGAACTCCTCCCATGAGCCCTAGACACCTTCCCAAATCATCATGTCCAGATTAAGGTCTCAGTCGTCGATATCAATTTAAATAGTAGCAGGACTTTAATATATTTTCTAATACCTTTCTTGAAATGTCTGGGTGATACTCCTATTGTACATTCTGGAATTGTCGGTTTTGTGGCATCCACGAGAAGGTCATGGAAACCATGTTCAAGGTCATTGGAATGATGCTGGTTTGTGTCTTTCACAGACCATCCGCCTGTGCTTACGGCGCCACCTTCTCTGTGGACAGTCCATGATCTTGCTACTCATCTCTTCAGCTGTTCTAGAAAATCCAAACCGTCTTCGCTCAAATTTAAATCTTCCTTTTGTGTTATGGGGAAAAAAGAGGAGTGTTCCTATCTGTCATTGTGATCTGTTCCTTTAGATTGAAAATATTTTGATAACGTGGCACTCACGAGCTTCAGTGAGTGAAATTGTTCTCGTTCCCAGGCTACATCTTTCATCCGCCACCCGTTCTTTTCATCCTTGACTATATTTGGAGATAGTGTCCTGTTATTATGTAATATCCAATGCTATTGATGAGAGCCAGGGGAAGACTGAGAATGAAACTGCTTTCCCTGTTATGAAGTGGGTGCGTCTATAGCTTATGGATTTGCAACTTTTTACTGTGATGCACCCAGATGTCTCCCCTGTTTTTTTGTTGTTGTTGAAAAATGTGGGCAGTGGCTGTGGGGGGTGCTCAGATGAGGAGGCCCCGAAGGCCAACAGCCAAGACTCAGGGAGGTGGGCAGAGAAGAATGTTGATCTCAAGTGCTGGGGCGGTGTCGGGAGGGAAGTACAGTCTCCAGCTGTGATGTGGGACAGGGAAGGCAGTGCCCTGGCTCACTCCTACTACGGCTGAAGTAAAATTCTATGTGCCCATACAAACGGTCCATAGATAATCTTTTAAATATAGAGAAAAAGTAAATGACGGAAAATGTTTCCAACTGAAGAATCTGGACCGCAAGTCTGTGGAATCCTTTGAACCATCCTTGCAATTTTTTTTCTATGGGTTTGTAATCATATCAAAGTAAAAAAGTAAGAATGTGCACACGCACGCACACACGCGGAGATGGCTGAGCAGAGAAAAAAGGGTTCATCCTGCCAGTATGCTCACAGGGCCAGCAAGATTTCATCGGGAACACTTATTATGTGGGTTTTTTTCCCTCTTCATTTGCTTTTCCCCAGATACACAAATTGTATTTTAAAAGAGAGAAGCAATGCTGTGTTCTCTTATCTGCCTCAAAGGAACTTTCTCTTTCTTGAGAAAATAATTCAATTAAAACTTCAAACCACCTAAATTAATAAGAACAAAATAAATCTCTCGGACCCAGAAAGTCCTAGAAAAAATTTCCCCCGCTCCGCTTGTGCCCTCTCAATAACCATTTGTGTACCGCCACACAGTCAAAGATTGGCTTCTCGTAAACAGTTTACATTTCATTCTCGGAAACGCCAACGTAAAGATGTTTGCCATTACATATTTTCAAAAGTTAGCGGTGAACCCTTTGAGAAGTGAAAACCGGAAACGAGGATGTATTAGGCGAGAGCCTGATTTGATGGATCTGAAGAATTTTAAGCTGAACTCAGTTCTGCGCCTTGCCGTCAGCTCCGCCGTAAAATTCGCCCCCAAAAGGTGCTTATTTATTTATTAAATATGACCTCTGGCCTTAAATTCCTATAGTTTGTGTATTTGTTGTTGTTTTTTTCATTCGGTGTCATATAACTTGCCTGTTTTTAGTTATCAACTTCCCCAAATTCGGATAAACTAAAACCTGAAAAGATGGGGAGAAAGACCCAGTCCCTTGCCGTGTGATTATTGGTCTTACGTCGGCTTATACTGCTGGTAATGACATCGGCTAATGCGCACCCCATGTACTCTCCGAGAGTGACGCGATGCTAACTAACCATCACACACATCATTTCGTAGAACAGTGAGTCCGGTACCACCGCTGTTACCTCCACTGGGCAGGGGGCGGGCCAGGTGGGTGCCTCACTCTTTCGAGAAAATACAGCCCATGATCTCACCTGTTTTGTACCTGTGTTGTTTTGTTCTTTTTATGCATGAGGCGTATGTTAAACAGTGATGTAATCCTGTACATTTATTCAAAGATTTTCTACATCCCAAAAGTGCCTCAGATGGAGTTATTTTAGAAAAAAAGCTTAGCTTGAATGACTCTTCACATGGAAGTTTTAGAGGAAATCATGAATTCGGTGCTGAATTTGACCCAGTGTGGATACTGGGTCCCAATGTGGAAATCTTTGATGTTATGCTTCAGTAAAAATTCGGTTCATACTGGCTGACCTGTGTAGTTAAGAAAATGCTTGTGAAAAATTATATAATGGCCATGGTTGGAAAACAACGAAGCAGTCCATGATTTACGAGCTATTGTTATTATCTTTATGTAATTTTTATTGCTTTACATCTTAGATGCAGATTTCTATATGGGTTTTTTAATCTTTAATTCCACAATACAGAGCAATGAGTCTTTGGAAATCAAGTTGTTGTTTTTTTATTCTATGTCTACAACTCACATACTTTGTTTTTCCTTGAATTTAATTTTTATTGTGGTAAAATACTCAGCATGGGATCAGGTCTCTGGGGCCTATTGGCGTTCTGTTGCTTTTGATCCCCAGAAAATCTGACAGCAGTCTGCTGTCAGCCATTTATACTCACCAACCAATGGACTAAAAAGTATTTGAGTGAAATTTTTATATGTCAGAAATGTTTCCTTTAAGCCTCACTGAGGAACTAGATCATTTGTGTGATGTTAAATGAATGTGTAATAATAATGGTAGGTGATGCCCAGTGGGGCAGGAGGCTGTTACACGCACCAGTGTTCTCAAGTGCGCAGGCACGGCACACACGCCAGGAACAGTATTTTGTATTAAAAAACCATTTTGTATTTTTTATGAGGGTTCAGGAAGAACTGTTACGTAAAAATCTATAATTTCTCTTCTTTATTTATTCACTGAGTACACATTCATTAAATACTTACTGTGTATCAGGAAATTTTTGTTTCGGGCACAAATATTTAAAAAGATGGTCAAGGTTCCTATATGTGAGGAGCTTACCTTTCGGTGCTGAAAGGCAGAATCCATGAGCAGATATGTAAGAACATTCAAGGTGATTGGATTAGGAGGGACTGGGAAGTATTTTAGGCCAAGTCCTCGAAGAGGGGCTCTCTGAGGCCCCAAAGGCAAGGGGTTAACCACACACACCTGAGGGAAGGGAAGCTGCTGATGCAAAGGAAAGAGCCTGGTACAGATGAGAAGCAGAAAGAAGGCCAGTGAGGTCACGGTGACATGGGCAAAGGCAAAGAGGTACCAAGTGGGGCTGGAAAGGTGGACAGAGGCTGTTTACATAGCAGCTTGGAGAACATGGCAAAGAGCTTGCCTTTGTCCTGAGTGGGGTGACAAGTGTATTGAAGTTTGGAGAGTGAAGATGTGGCTGTCGTTCTAAAAGAGCACACTGGCCGCTGCTGGGCAGAGAGTGACTTGGGGACAATGTGGGCAAAGCAAGGAAGGGGTGATGGAGACACATCCAAAGGAGAGTAGCCGCTGGGATCGGGGAGGTTGCAGCAAGGAGGGAGAGAAGCAGATAAAGGTGTGATGGGTTGGCAGGTCAAGTTCATCAGATTTGCTGAGATAGGAAGTGAGGGAAAGAGAGGAGTCAGTGATGACGCCCAGGCCACGCCTGACCATCCAGATGACGGCATTTCCTAAGAAAGGGGTACATTTCTCTCACTGGGGGAGACACAGCCTTGGAATGCTGCCCGTCACTCCCTTCGGTTCGCTTCCTTTCCACCCCTCAGAACACAGACGGCATTTCCAGTTCCCATTTTGTGTGCCATCCCTGTTTAAACTAGGATTTCACCTAAGTGTGTGATGTCCTCTACCCTGTTCCACTTAATTAACTAGGACAATATTCATGTCCCGGTAAGTTTTGCAAAAGATATCATGAGAACTTGCCTACATGTCCTTTATCACAGTTTTTATTCTTCCTGCCTCCTGTATCCAAAAATCTCATTCTATTGGAAACTCAGCCAAGAAATAAACTCTGGAAGTCTACAGCAAAGTACATATCAAAACTCCCACACTCAAACTCCTGTGCTTTGGTCGGGCCATTTGCTAAAATGGGAGACACTGCGTTAGGTGGTATTTGTCTGTTTTCCTGACGGCTGGCAGGACTCAGATGACAAATTAGAGGATGATGGGGCAGTGCTAGGGGCAAGGACATGGAGAGCAGCAAAAGTGACAGCTGATAGGAAGAAGGCACGGGCGGTCTAAAAGTGACATAAAATACCACAAAAAGCTCAGAAAAACACGAAGAGCTAGGACCATCTAGTGAGGACATCGCTGTCGGTCTTCAGTGAGGCAAAAATACGTGTGGTTCCCAATAACGACCTTGAATCAACAAGAAACATTTGTATTGCTGTGGAAATCATTTTGTGAGAATTCAGGGTTATGTTTCCAGATGGTGAATATAAAGTTGTGGCTGTTAGTGAGAAGTATATAATCTAGCAGATAACTTTATGTGAACCCTCTTTGCCGGCACCACTAGATAAGTACTGTACTTGTCCTTTTCTGCCTTTGGAAATGCAAGCTTCATGCAACGGAGCGTGTCTTGGAATTGCATCTTCTTTGGAGAGGTCCCGCTAAGCTGAGGTGTGTGTTACAGGCAGCCTTTCCCTGTGTGTTTGGCCTGTAAAGGGAAGGAAACCTAATTTCCATTTGAGAACATGTGACTTAGGAGCCTCCTGTGTGCTTTGTAATTCCAGACTATTGAATTCAGGGCTGCTACTGTAACTCAGAAGTAATGTCGATAGATTAATGATTTCCATGAACGTACTTGTCATAGTTAAGTATCCCATTGCTATCCCATTATTTTTCACATACTGTGAGTTATTTATACTATTAGGAATTGTGTTTGGTTCTGTTCATCCTTACAACATACCATTGAATTACCCGTGATAAAACAATAGTCATGTCTACAAAATTGAAAGTCGTTTTCACCAATTCAGTAGCTGACCCTCGACTACGCTTTGGCTCTAAACTCATACACTGAGGAAATCTTCATTGCTATCAGAGAGCTGGCCCAGCTTTCATTCCTTCATTCTCATACTCAACAAACACCTAAGAGTTAAAGTCAAAAAATGTAAGGCATTTATTTGATGGTGACTAAGCCTGTGGGCCAGGAAACCCCAATTCTGTGTTGCTCCTCGGCCCCCCACCATTGAGATTGCAGAGGAACAACAAGGTGATGTCAGTCAAATGCCAGCCCACTGAGGGCTGTGAAAATGTCTCGGGCGCTGGCTGATCCGGGACCTCCCAGGGCGGGGTGAATCGCAGTGTGTGCGTGAAACCTAAGAATGGTCTTTTCATCTCCCAGTGAGAAATCTTTGCATGTCCTCAAGTTACAACCAGCATTTCGCAAGGAAAACACATCATAGAAAGGGAAGGAGATCATTCACGTCTGTGAATGGCAGGCCGGGGGGCATAGAAAAGAAGTGTTCACACACACCTGCCTCAGGTCTTTGTCCTTTCCTCAAGGACCTCATATTTTATTCAAGAAAAGCATGACGGCTCAGCCTTGACCAAGTGATTATTTTTTAAATACAAAGTAATTCTAGCTGGGTTGATTTTAAGTATGTCAAAGGTGAGCATGAAACATGAGCGATGTCAGAGAGCACAAAGAAGCTATGGGCCAACTTGCTCGCTCGAGTCTTCTCGGGAGCTGGTTGAGAACTGTGACAGTCTCTTTGTACTTGTACCTGCGTGACAATGGCCTGCCTATTAAAAGGGAATATCGTGTCATGGCAGAGTGAACAGACAGTTTCTAGATGTCGAATAGAAGTGATCTGATTCCAGCCAGAGCAGAAGGACAAGTTAGGGAAGTGGAGCAGAGACTCTAAGGAGCAGGAGGCTGTTCTTCCAGGCTTTCGGTGGCTGACCACCAGATCTTGATGTCACATGTTCAGTGGTATGCGTCACGTTGCCAGTGACGATGATGCAGAAGCGTGGGCCAGGGGCAGTTGTACAAGTGTTTATGTTGGAAATTTTCCGAGTCGTGAATCTTGCTAGAGGCTGCGGCAGAGAGCTGCAATCCAGTTGGAGAATTCAGGAAATAACATCGGTCCCTGTCTTTGTTTACGTCTGTTTCCCTCTCAGGCTTCCTCATTTCACTGATTCGGTCACTGATGGGTTTTCCTCCTTTTGGCCCTAAATTTTTACACTGGGGAAATCTTCATTGCCATCAGAGAGCTGGTCTAGATTTCATTCCTTTCTTTCCACATTCAACAAACACCTGAAGAGTGAAAGCCAAACGTTTGAAGGCATGTGATGGTAAACAAACCCATGGACCAGGAATCCCCAAACTATGTGAGTGCCAATGACCAGGAGTTGCTGGCAAACCCACTTGACAATAGCTAGAAGCTGTCCCTGACTGTTGTCTTTCATGGGTTGTGCCTTCGGTGTGGTATCTAAAAAGTCATCACCAAACTGAAACACCACCTAGATTTTTCCCTATGTTATCCTCTAAGACTTTTATATTACAGCATGTTACATGTAGCTCTATGATCCATTTTGTTATTTTGTGAAGGGCATACTGAGTTTTTGAAAATAGACAGCAAGTACATTTTTAATACACTATGTTTAATACACAAGTCACTTCCCTCCAATGATTTTTCACTCACATTTCAGATGGAACCAGAGTCCTGACTGTGTTTTACGATTTCCAACGAATCCCTTCCCACAGCTCCAGGCTGTTATGGTGCATTTCCTTCCCCTCCATCACCTGAGCCTTCTCTCCGCCTCTTGAGATTCCCAGCTCATTCATAGCCTACATCAGAGAGGGATTACGTAATCAAGTACGAGCAGCCAGCAAAGATGACTGAGTAGGAATCAAATGACTCAATGAAGTATAGAGGAGGGAAGATGGAGGGAATTTCAGGGCAGTTGCCTTGAACAGCCTCCCTCGTGTGTGTGTGTGTGTGTGTGTCTGTCTGTGTGTGTGTGTCTGTGTGTGTGTGTCTGTGTGTGTGTAATGTTTAGTCAGTTGTTGGTGGGTCAGTAGGGCTCCCAGGGGTCAGAGCCTAAATCAATTGGCGAGTGCTCAGGAACAGAGAGCTTGAATTGCATCTTTAAAAAATCCCGAGGTTGCACGTTTTAAAATCTATAATCAGTTTTTATGAGGGTAAGGAATCTTTTTAACCGAGGTAGAATTCATTGCAAGGTGAATTTTGAAAACATGAACTGTAGGAAACAAAAGGAAAAATCTTTTTCAGCAGTTGAATTGTGTTGAGCCAACAATTTTGTTTGCGTAAAACCTTAATTTTCCCGGAATCATGTACTTCTAAAATATTTGCAGGGAAGCGCATGTGTCTTACTGTCAGCTCCGTTTGCCCACCTCACCCTCAAATCTCCATTTGGTCGTCATTTAGAACATTGTTTTGCTCCGTCGCACATCAGCGATGGTGGTTGGTTTTAAAGAGGGTGACCCTTCAGGACGGACTCTCGTTGCCACTCTCCCCTGAAGAGCCCCATTATCCCACTTTACCCTGAGCACGTGTGCCTTACACAACAACAAATAAAAATGTACTAGTCTGCCAGGGGAAATAAATGGCATTTAAATCCCTTTATGTAAAGTACCAATAATAAAAGCAAAAACTCCCGCATTTGTTGGCAGCTCATTAAGGCACTTACATGAACACTGTGGTAGTAATATTTATCAATAATATGTACCTTTTTGCTCCTTCGGGAATGGATTCCAAGTCACTGAATTCTCCTTTTTAGTAAATAGTATTATAGCAATACTACGATGCAGCTTAATGGTGTTGAAAATAAATTCACTCTTCAATCACTAGAAATAACATGATTCTTTTCTAGGCCAGTGTAAATGCCACTTTATTATTCCTTAAATCCAATACTCTGTGCTCATAGCTGGCAAATAGGACAGACTTGAGCATTTTATTAAGTGCCTACTTGGCTATGGGAATGTTATTCACATCTTATTGGAAAGATACATTTATCAGTGCAGAGAAGCAATTTATGCAGAACATTCCACGTGGGTCTGGTGCCAGCTAGTGGCACTTAACATACACGCTTCACAAAGGCAACTGCCTGTTTCAATAATAACGTGATCTTATTGAGATCAAACGTACTTGTAAAGAAATTATTTTAAAAATATTTGCCTGCCATGCCGGGGAGAACCAGTGGCCTGTGGCCATGTCCTGCCCCGTCCGGACTCCTGTCCCGCCCCTCGCTCCCCACAGGAATGTGCAGATTCACGGGCATCCTCTTTGCTAGTGTCGGAGGTTACCGAGGTGTGGGTCACGGCTTCATTTCCGTCTCTCTTCCGCAACATCTGACATTTTAATACAGACATAAATATTTCTTGAGTACATAAAAACTTCAAAAAAGGATTGCCCTATTTCATTCACCACAGTGCCTGGTTTCTGAAAGCAGTTATTTCATGGGTTATGAAAACTAGGTCGTGCCCGTAATTGTTCAGAAATATAGCAGACAGCCTTGGGCATCTCAGCTTTTCAATCTTCAGGAATCCCCTATTTGAGTTACAGATCAGGGGTCTGTTTAACCATGAGCTGTCGCAAAGGGCTCTTAAAAGTGTAAAAAAGCTGACAGGCCACGGAGACAGGCCTCCCAGGTCCAGTGTATTATTTAAACGGCTTAGCCATTAGCAGCAAATTTTGAACTGGCAGGTTTTATTTGCCTGGGGTGGGAAGAGAGATGTGGAGTGTCATCTCAGGTTTCAGTCTCTGGTCATGTTTACTTTTAGAATCAATGCTAGCTTATTAATTTGCTCGTTAAAGATGTTAATAAATGGTTTAAATAGAATGTTAGATCTCTGCTAATGGCTCATGTATTAAATAGCCATAACCTTGAACTTTAAGGTTGAAAATTCTAATTTTCTCTGGGGAAATTAGATATGTGTATAAAAGAGTGGGAAAAATTCCTTTCCATTTCATGCTTTAGGTGGCTGACATAATTTCTGGAGCCATTGGTCAATGAGCCCACCTGGTCTGAAGGAAGATTGATTTAGAATTACAGGTTATTATGGAAGGAGCTTTCAAGTTCAATCAGTTCGTAGTCCTCAGATGTATAGAGAAAATTCACTTTCTGTGTTTTGTATCATTAGTCTGTATTCCTCAGATGCCCATGGGTTTCGAGGTGTGCGCTCCGCAAGATGCAGTCATATAAATCATCAGAGAACTGAGTCGCTTTCAGATAAATGATCACACTCTCAGATGTCTTCCCACCTTCCCTACTGCTCTGCACGATCGTTTTGGGATAGGATTTGGGGTGTAAAGCTTTTGTTTTCATGTCTTGTGCAGTGGGGGCGAAGGGCTAAGCACCCACTGGGCTGCTTCTGGCTCCTTGCTGATTTCTGCTTTGGACAGGATGGCGCAGCCTGTCCCCAGGACTGCTGCCCCGGTGTGGGGGGCAGGGGGATTGTCCCATCCTCTGGCACTTAACTGCTGGTGTGTGTGTGTGTGTGTGTGTGTGTGCACTCAGACATCTGCTCCCAGCATAAAATCCTTGCACACCGTGGCCTTTGTCCCACTCTCAGCTCCCATCCACCCACTGCTCCTACCAGAAACTCTGTGTCCCAGATGACAGAGGCATGCAGCAAATTCTGCCTCTGCACATGAGCCTCGAACGATCTCAGGCTCATCTTTCTTGCCAACACCTGCCCGAATGAAACAACTTGTGTCGGATATGATGGTGTGTGGGCCTTCCTCCAGGTGAATGGGACCAGCTGTCCCAAGGCCTCATTCACAGCCCCCCTCTTGCTTGTGAGCATTTCTATTGCTCCCTTCACTCCCCTCGGGTTTTTTCCTTGGAGGAGAACAATGGGACACCTGTTGGTCTACATCTTACTTGTATTTCTCCTTTTCTCCAGGTCATGAGGGGGCACGCCTGCCCTTTTCTGTACTTTATGTCCTCATTATTCCCACCCCTTAGCATAGAGAAGAAAAGCTCCATGATCTACCTTCCCATGCTTGGCTCTGGGTCTACTGATAAGAGCTTAGAGAATGTCAAGACCTCCCCTTGCTAATGGACTCAGACATCGGGGAAAGGCTGCAAAGGGATGGAAATTGAATAGGAAATGAAAACACGTTGCTTTAATATTTGCAAACCATTATCTCTGTTCCATCGCGATCAATGGTTGTGAATCCTGGCTGGTTATTAAAATCGCTGGAGGTCTTTTACAAAATACTGATGCTAGGCCCCCACAGAAAAGTGAGATCAGAACATGGGATATTGATCAATCTGATGCTGGGAGAGTTTAAGTAAATTGCTCAGTGTCAATCAGCAAACACGTCCCACTTGGGTGGGAGCTCTTCCTTCCTCCCCGACTGCCAAGCACGCCGTTGTGCTGCACCGATTATTGATATTTCTATTCCTAACTAGGTATGCACGCCAAATTTGTAATGCATTTCGTGTTTTAGTGCAGTATGTGTGTGTGTGTGGCATGTATATTTCACATGCAATGTATGTAGGAAACAAATGGAGAACAATTTCTCGTGCACCCCTTCATTCCTTACAATAGTGTGGTGCGGTTGTCACCATGGCTGTGCCACCAGGAAATCTGTACGGTTTGCAGCTGATATCAACACACACATGCAACGCCTGTGCATTTCTCTGTCCACTTTCTCAGGGTTGGGAGGGTGGCTCCCTGAGAATGGCATCTGAAGGTCACGCAAGGAGTGAAAGAGGGCAACATATTTCATTAACGACCACTACAGGTAAAAGTGGCTGTGGCCACGTGGGCAGACCTGCTAGTGACTGTCATCACAGCCTTCCCTCGGGTTCCAGAGGGGCCAGGCACAGATGCACTGATCAAAAACTTCACAGTCACAGATTGCTTTGTCTCTCCTTTTTTTTCCCCATTTCCAGCCCGGATGTGTAAATACCACTGAAGTGGACATCAAGAAGTCATCCCGAATGAGAAACCCACACAAGACACGGAAGGTAAGACCGCCGATCGTCACGCTGATTGTAGTAATGAGCTTCAAGGACGTCCGTCGTGAAAGTCTCCGCTCCCACCTCCCAGGGCACCTGCGGGTTTCTCTGCTGCTCTTCCTTGTTGCTTGGGCTAGAAGAAGTTCTTGGCGTCCCTGCCTGGGTCTCTGCGAGCCCCTCACCCCTGAGGAAAGAGCCCCTCCCTAAAGGATGCAGGCGTCTGTGCCAGAATGGGAAGGAGGGTGCCGGGGACCCTTCTGTCCCTCAGCAGGGAGAGTCCTCAGCAGGGGCAGGCACCTCTTTCAGAGGCCAGGGGACCGTGTGAGAAAAAGTGGGACTGATGGGAGAGGGGCACTTTTAGGAAAAAAGTTTGAGGGACATGATAAAGATTCAGAACTACAGATACTATATGAGGACCCCCATCTAACATCAGAATTTTGAGATGACCTAAGACAATGACTGTGTGGTGTCTCTTTGTGACAGAATACATACAAAAAAAAAAAAAAACCTCTGCAGAGTTTAACATTTTAAATAATTTTTTGAAAACACATAGCAGTATACCTACATTGTTTTAAGGAATACACACAGAGAAGGCAGTTTTGCTCATTCCATTAAAGAAGAGAAAGTCTGATGCACGTAAGCACTTCTGGCCCGGAACTCTCCCTCTCGAGACAGTGTCCAAGGATGACGATGCTCCTACATTAAGGCACTCCACAAAGTTCAAGGCTTTCTCAGTGGCTTTTTCCTTATGTGGCCATAGCGTTTTCCAGGGCCTGTGTCCCTGAAGTAGGCACACAACATTTTTTGGGGAGTCTTATTTTGGGGTTGTCTTTTTCTTCCATCCCTAGAAACACATGCATCAGCTACAAGGGTAGCTGCCTGGTACCTACCTGATGCGGTTGAGGTACCTTTTCTTTCTTATAAGGCAGTTGGCCTTGGTGGGAGGGTATGGAAGCCGCAGGAGAGTTGCCACAAAAACCATTCAGATGCAGTGCTCAAAAGCTCTTGTTCCTGGGGCTCTCTGAGGGACAGAGGCGGCGCCGGACCCAAGCAGGCCTGTGGGGGTACTCCCCTGTTGACGGGCCCCACTCAGGCCCTTTCGTCCTCTGCTCACTGTCCATTTTGAGGGCACCAGGGACTCCCTTTATGAAACAAGATTCAAAATGTGACCAGCTCTCCCAAAGTGCACGGAGCCACCCACAGTGCATCTTGGCTCCTTTCTGAATTCCAAAGGGCTAGCCTTTGTCGTGTGTGTTACTTTGCGTCAGGTTCCCCAACTGAGATATGCCCTAATTTGGAAGAGAAAAGGGATGGATTAATGAGATAGAACTTAAAGATAATCGCGTTAGCATGTATACTGCTTTTTAACACAATAATCAATATCGACACTTTACCAAAGCATCACACAGCTTCATTCTTTTTCATTTTATTTTTCAATGACAGTTTGCATTCAGTATTATTTTGCTTTAGTTTCAGGTATACAGCCTCACGGTTAGACAATCATATACTTTACAAAGTACCCCCCCCTCATATTTCCAGGACCCACCTGACACTGTACATATTATCATGATATTATTGACTCTATTTCATGATACTCTGGATGTGATGTCCTTCACATTCCTGTGACTTCGAAAGTTTGAAAAGCAATAGCTGACAGCGTTGCTCTGTACGTGCCATCAAGCCCTCATGTAATGATGGGAAAACATGAGGCATCCAAGGTAAAATACACAAACATGGCATCGCTGAGCAGCGTTTGCCCTGGTTGCAACTAATTTCCCGCGACTCCATGAGGCTAGAACTACAGGGCCTGACTGTGGGGCTGCTCGGTGCTGGAATTTACCAGAGCAAGACTGGTGTTCCCAAGGATGCCACAGCCATTGTGTGCAGGCCCTCATTTTTAGCAGCTGGAGAAGACGATGTCCTCACCTCTTGACACTTACAGCTTCTCCTAGTCAGAAGTGGTGAATTTGCTAGAATCTTCAGAGTGTTATTTTGCTCTAAGCCACAAGCTGATTTATTGGTTTTGTCCTTTTTATTGAATTTAATGGAGGTGACACTGGTGAGGATTATCACCACTGCTACTTCAGCTCATGTTTGGCTCAGAACTGGAATGCCCCATTCAATCTGCGGATTGAATAAGTCTCTGCTTTAAGCCCACCTGGTAACTTTCATTTTGTGGGTGGGACTCACACAGTTTTTGTATGTCCTCATCCTTCCTCCACATCAAAGGCAAAGTTCTAGCCCTGGCTGGTGTAGCTCAGTGGATTGAGTGCGGGCCTGTGAACCAGACGATCACGGTTCGATTCCCAGTCAGGGCACATGCCAGGGTTGCAGGCCAGTTCCCAGCAGGGGAACCTCACAAGAGGCAACCATACACTGATATTTCTTTCCCTCTCTCCTTCCCTTCCCCTCTAAAGATAAATAAATAAAATATTTTTTAAAAAGACAAAGTTCTCTCAGGCCACCCCCAAATTTTATCATCACTTCCCATGTTCTCTCCCTATAGTCAGTTATTCTGTCAAAGTTAATAATTTAACCACTTTTGGTTGCAGATCTGTGTGTGTCTTTTCCATTCATACAATGTTTATGGTAGCAGTGCCATTTGAATTTTGATAAGAAGCTTAATCAAATCTGTATCAATGTTACCTTACTGAATATATAACACAGAATTGCCTTTTAGAAAAATCCGTGACTATCATGTTTTGTCCTAACATTTTTCTTTTTTAATTTCATACAGTCTGTCTATGGTTTACAAAACGATATTAGAAGTCACAGTCCCACCCACACACCCACGCCAGAAACTAAACCTCCAACAGAAGACGAGTTACAACAGCAGGTGGGTCAACCTATAAAATGGCCTGTTCCTGGTTCACGGAGTCGTAGCCATGAAAACCAGATGGGGAATGTTGATAGCGGGCATTTTTGAAAGGTTACTCGTATGGTTGACTGTTTCACATAGAAGATGTTCAGTTAAAAAGTAACAAAATTGGCTACTTTTAAGATACATAGTCAAAACTCTTCCGTGTTTAACTCCCCAAGTCCTTCTTTCTCTACCCAATTTTTTACAGATATGTACACTGATTTACAGATGTCTCCATTATCAGTAGTTATTTTGCACTTCATGTCTCTGTCTTGTAGAATGAGAAGACAAGAGGTTGGCTCCATTGTCATGCATTTCCCGTATCCAGTCATGTGACGTGATCTTTACAAAATTTGAGGGCTTGTTCTTGTTGCTACAGTTCTGATCTCTGTATACACACCTGTTGAAGTTTTCCCATAGCTACACTGGTGCACGGTCATGGTGTATATCGCTCCGTGTTTTACCAACCGACCAATAGTTTGGTCTCCAAGTAATATCGCAAAGCAAACGCCAGGGTTTCACGTCAAATAATAATTAATCTCCTGGTTGGCTCCATCCTGGGGCTTTTTTCCCTTTTTGAATCTCTTTTCTTACAATTTATGATAACGTGATTTATCAATAATATAATACGTTTTCTAGTATATTTATAATCATCGTGAAGGGAAGGTAATCTAGAGAATTTTAAATTAAAGTTTTCCATGTGTGATTGTTGTGTCCGTGTGTTTGTCTACACAGTTGATAAACTTGTTCTCAAAACACCTGTTACTGGTGTTTCACTGGGGTAGTATTAGGAAATAGGGTACGTATTGAAATTATAAGAACAAATAGCAAATGCATTTATATTCTAAACTCAATAGTTAGGGAGTTCACGTGCTTCTGATTTGGCTACTCACCACGAATAAATGTTTAAAATGTCTACAACACTTTTAAAAGAAAGTTGCATTGCGTTAAAGCAGGCAGAATGTGCGGAGTCATTGCTGCCCTCAAGCAATATTGGTTGTATTTACATTCAAACAGAATTTTGATTTTTTAACTCTTTCAGAGCTCTGTCATTTGATTTTTTAAACAGGTTTTGGAATTTTACTGATTTGGAACATATTCTTGTATGGAATTGCCCCCTTCATCAGAAATTAGAGCTAACATTATGACAGTGTCACCACTTTTATAACTGGCTCTTATCTCTCTTTTCAGATAAACTATTGGCAGGTACAGTTAGACAGACACCGGTTAAAAATGTCAAAAGTTGCCGATAGGTGAGTATCTTGAGTTGTCCGTGCACATTTGAAGTTTGTATATGACGATGGAAACCTGATCAGAATGGTTAAAAAACTGTCAGAAAGGGAGCGAGATAAGTAGTTGGAAACAGGGGATACATGTTATTTTNATAATAATTAATCTCCTGGTTGGCTCCATCCTGGGGCTTTTTTCCCTTTTTGAATCTCTTTTCTTACAATTTATGATAACGTGATTTATCAATAATATAATACGTTTTCTAGTATATTTATAATCATCGTGAAGGGAAGGTAATCTAGAGAATTTTAAATTAAAGTTTTCCATGTGTGATTGTTGTGTCCGTGTGTTTGTCTACACAGTTGATAAACTTGTTCTCAAAACACCTGTTACTGGTGTTTCACTGGGGTAGTATTAGGAAATAGGGTACGTATTGAAATTATAAGAACAAATAGCAAATGCATTTATATTCTAAACTCAATAGTTAGGGAGTTCACGTGCTTCTGATTTGGCTACTCACCACAAATAAATGTTTAAAATGTCTACAACACTTTTAAAAGAAAGTTGCATTGCGTTAAAGCAGGCAGAATGTGCGGAGTCATTGCTGCCCTCAAGCAATATTGGTTGTATTTACATTCAAACAGAATTTTGATTTTGTAACTCAGAGCTCTGTCATTTGATTTTTTAAACAGGTTTTGGAATTTTACTGATCTGGAACATATTCTTGTATGGAATTGCCCCCTTCGTCAGAAATTAGAGCTAACATTATGACAGTGTCACCACTTCTATAACTGGCTCTTACCTCTCTTTTCAGATAAACTATTGGCAGGTACAGTTAGACAGACACCGGTTAAAAATGTCAAAAGTTGCCGATAGGTGAGTATCTTGAGTTGTCCGTGCACATCTGAAATTTGTATATGACGATGGAAATCTGATCAGAATGGTTAGAAAACTGTCAGAAAGGGAGCGAGATAAGTAGTTGGAAACAGGGGATACATGTTATTTTGTTTTCCCTTTTTTAACATGGAAAACCTTCAGGGGACTGTTTTGTCGCGGTTTAAGTTACCGAACTATTGAAGTGATTGTCTGAAATCTCTAGAGGCCTAATCCCTGGGCAGTCAGACTCAGACACAGAAGATAATCCGAAAGTGCTGAATGTTTCATTCCTGTTGGGAGCAACGACTCAGTTTATGAAGTTGCCTTTGGCCTTTCTGAAAATGTATATTAACATTTACACTGAGTCATTACATGACTTCAAAATTTGAATTAAATTCAGATTTTAACGATTTTCCACTTCTTCATTTACATCTGTTCCTAATGGCATTTCTGTTCTTCACTTTGGGGCATTATTATCAAATCCTGCCTCTTCAACTTTCTTCCTCTCCTCTCTGTTTTAAAATTTTTATATACAGATTAAAAACAATTTGGTCAGGGATTCCCTTTCCCTGTTACCTAGTTCCTATAAATATTGTACACAAAAATTCCCTTTTAACCTCTTTTCCAAGTTGGCTAAAATCAGTTCAGGGGCAGGGGAACTGGGCGACCCAGAACTGGACCTGACCCTTAGCGCTGCCCTTCACACACTGACCTCTCTCTCCCCTTCTGTTTCATTGTAATGGAGGGATATGAACCACACGGCTTAGGCCTGGGCAGAGGTGGAATCCTTAGCCCCGTTTGCCTTCCAAGAAGCACAATAAGTTGGTGCATGTAAGTCATTGAATGTGAAAACTGTATTCCTTCTATACACGTGCAAGAAGCATTCCTTGGCAGACAGTTTTATGTTGCCCCTTGCTCTGGGCTGCACACAGCCTCAGCCCCACAACTAACGAAGATGAACGTGTTTCTTCTCTCTAGTCTGCTAAGTTACACGGAACAGTATTTAGAATATGACCCGTTTTTTGTGCCACCTGACCCTTCTAACCCGTGGCTGTCCGATGACACTACTTTCTGGGAACTTGAAGCGAGGTACGTGACACTTTCTCTTCCCTCAAAATATTTCACTCACTTCAGGGTTTGGGTTAAATAGGAAGAGCCCTATAGCTAAGTATCGTAACGGTAATTTTACTCTGCGTCCGTATTAGCCCACGACGTGACGTTCTTATTAGAAAGGTAATGGTTTTTGAACCTTAGATTTGGGGATTCGGATTTATGTCGGCATTTCTGGAAGACCAGCACAAAATAGAGGTTTTCAAACACGCTAGCCAGAGGGGGGTCTCCAGTTCTTTAAACTTAGCTCACTGTTTTAGCTTCCTTAAAAATCCACATAGTCACAAAGGCCTATGTGGTCAAGTAATACACATGTTAAATCGACACTTATTAAGCCCATTGTAAGTATACCCTTCTACATTCAATTTGAAAACAAAATGGCCTTGCCATAAACGCTCTAAGAAAACTGACAAGACACTGACTTCTCAAGAAACCCAAAGCATAATTTAGGACTCCCTGATTTCTTTCAATGAGCTAGAGAAAAATGATAGTATTGATCTTGCCAGAATGATAAAAAGACCTTTGCTTATCACTTTATAGAGGGAATATTTGGTAGTCTGCGACACTTCTCTAGATTGGATTTGTGGACCTTCTCTTTCTTTTGTCTTCATCTAGTTGGTCTGAATACTTGAAAAACACAGACCTCTTCAGCCATAGGTTCTAGATTTTATAGATGAGGAAGCTAGGACCCCAAAATGTATTACACCGCCAAGGTTAGATCACACATTTAGCTGACAGTGGAGCCCTAAACTAGGTCTTAGGCCTTTTGGTTCCCAGTGCACTTTCTCCCAGGACAACATACCACCATGAGACTGCATTGGGTACAGGCTAAGAAACTGGGCTGCAGGGTCATATGTCTGCAGTTTACCCCCTTATTACCTGGCAAGTCATAACTCTCTTTGTGCTGCTATTTTATTGTCTGTAAAATGAGAATTATAATAAAAAGTGAAAGAATGTATCTAGCGCACTTAGCACTTGATGCTCAATAAACCTTAGACGTCATTACTAATTCCTCACTTACACCTCGAGACCATTTCACGCAGTCATCAACCTGAGGTTTTTTTTGGTTCCCGAAAGTAGAGTTAAAGATGGGAAGGCCAAGACGAATATGAGTCTGAGAGGAAATGTCACAGCAGGACATAGGGCTTGTAATGAAAGGAACGTGTCTGGTTTCGTTTTATCTCCTGCAGCAAAGAACCGAGCCAGCAGAGGGTGAAGCGGTGGGGCTTTGGCATGGACGAAGCCCTGAAAGACCCGGTTGGGAGGGAGCAGTTTCTTAAGTTTCTGGAGTCAGAATTCAGCTCGGAAAACTTAAGGTAAGACATGTCTTTTTTAGAGCTTACATGACAAGCCAGAGAGACCCACCAGTGATGTGTCTGGTTGTCACACAACAGATCAGTTACTCTCCCAGCCCGGACGTCATGTGGGTGATACAAATCCATCGAATTTCTGCCGCTTCATGGAGGGGAGGGAAAGGTAACCAAAGCAAAGCCTGCGCCACATTATCAATTCCTCTTATTGGTTTATTTTATACTGTCCCTTGATCTTTTCCCTATGTTAATTCAGTACATTTAAAATGGATGCCATAAATCATGTGATACTTAATCTTGGGCCGAGTAGAAAATGGCCAATGATATTTATGCATTGAGTTGAAATATCAACTATTCATCATCATGAATCTTCTGTACCTACTGCTTCTCAGGTAAAGCCTAGAAAAAGAGGGTGGGTACTTGTATCAAATCACTCGAGACTGAACTATGGGGCACTCATTTTGTTTGCACATTAAATACAGTCTCGGGCAGGTGAGGACAGCACCACGCCAAGCTGTTAGTGAGACAGGGATATACCTTCCGCCCATCTGTTGTAAACCTCATCCTTACAGACTTTTGAAACTTTTCTAATTTGAAAGGCACCTGGAAAATAGTTTTTAAATGTGAGACACTGGGATAGACTTTCATGGCTCTGTTTAACATCATTGAAGTAAGTGATAACTTTCCACTCCAGGAAACTGGTTTTCCATGAGCTCTTTTATTCATTATTCCTATGAAACATTATTCTTATTCTTTTGATCCCCTAGTTTCCTTACCCATGACATATGCGGTTCTGTGACATTTATTTACTAAATCTCAGTAGTCATATTTTTTTTCATAGGACCTAAGTAGTGCCAGGAATTGTCACATTCTTTTCAGAGGATTTAACAGTAACAAAATGGTCAGAAATATGCAGGACTTTGACAGATGTCCCATGGATTAAGCAAGTTGGCCACAGATGCACCCCAGAGGAATGTAATCATACAGATGTGTGCCTGGCATGCATTGCTGGGTTGCAGCCTTCTGCTTTCTTGCCACCTTCTGAGAACCTTCTCCAGTTCATGAGATGCACAGTCACTAAGGATGTTTATTGAGCTACGAAATAACATGTTCTATATTAAGGTCCCATGATCAATTATTGAGTACAAGAATGTATACACGTAAAGCAGAAATAAAGGATAGTCTTAGCATGACAGTGGATGGGGAAGTGAAGTTTCCTCCATTTTCTCCAAGTTTTTGAAGAAATGCTGATGTTATGAGAATCATGATGAAGAAGCAAATAGGTAATGAGCCTCACCAGAGTCACCTAAGCAAATAAGCATGGTTCTTGATCTCATTGACATTGCAGCCTGCTGATGGATACAGAGAAGGCAGACCACAACATGCAAAGATGGATGTTTAGATCAGAGGAGCGTGAAGGGGCAGTTAACCCAGAGTTGAGCATCAGCAAAGGCATCCTTGGGCAAACAGCTTCTAGGCTGAGATCTGGCTGCTGAGGATGTAACCAGGCAGAAAGGAATAAGGAGGAAATTTCTGGACAAAAGGAAGGCATGTGAAAGCTTTGCTTGCATGAATTAATTGAATCACTGCTGATTCCTTAACTCAAACTTTAACTATTTCTTATCTCAAGAATTCTGTGCCACACTAGTTTTCCTGATAAGTAATTATATACAAAATATTGCGCATGTCATATATGCATGTGTGTATACACTCAAGAAATATATGGGTATATCTAGAGTATTTACCTTATACCTATTATATGTTTCCCTGCTAAACATCTAGATGACACGTAGGTAGGTAGGTAGGTAGGTAAATAGATGTAGAGATATAAATCTTGAACACCGATTCTGTGCCATAATATGCTTCCTGCCCACTACCTTTATAAGTGTGCCATGCTTTATTATCACACACCCAATCATCACAACAAAAATAAAATGTAAATATTCTCACCCCATATCACAGGGAAGCAAAATGGGTTTGGGGAAGGTCAAGCATGTTGTCCAAGTCAGATTGCTAATAATTGCAGCCTAGGCTTGCTATAAATCCATACTATCCACCGCCCCCCAAATCAGAGCCACGCAGCTTGTGCACTGGTATCTGGGGTCACAGGCGGGGGAGGCAAAACGATCCAGTTAGCCAACAGGGCTAATTGCGCTTAAATAAGTCTCAGTGCCTCTTCTCTAAGCCACACACCCCTAAGCACGTGCCGTCTGTGCAAGCAGGGCACTCATATCAGTGCGTTCCCCAAGCATCAGGACAGAAGAGAAGAGTCAAGAAATCCTGCTTCTCAACAACTACGTATTCTTCAGCTGCCCCCTGTGCTCTCCGTGGGTCTCTAGTTGGTGCATCCCTTTTCCAGGTGAAGCACATTGAGTGAATACTTAGCATAGAGTCAGTACTAACTACCTAGTAATAAGGCTTTTATTTTTGAGTACCTAAAAATGTGTCCGGCAGTTCCAAAGTGCCCTTTACATAATTTATGTCATTTATCTAATGATATTAATTTTAATCTAATGGAAACCCAGTGAGATAGGCATTATCATCTCATTTTGCTGTTGAAGAAACAGAGGCTCAAAGGCATTAAGATATTTATATTATCTTAAGATGGTGTCAAAGACAATAGATATATCTTAAGATATTATCTTATCTTAAGATATTATCAAAGACAAAGACATTCATATTCCAGCTGCTGTGTAATAGGGGAGAGTGGGGTTTTAACCAGTGCCCTGTGCATTCTCCTAAGTTATTAATACAGCGATGACCACACTATGCCAAGGATAAAAAGGGCAGTGAAGCTCAGAGGGAGGCATCATAGGCGGTGGCTGTGAGCATATCATCTGTTGCACATTAGCCCGGGGCAAACCCCACTTAGGACACTCCCAGTGGACAGCCTTAAATAGGTGGCCCTGTCTTCCCATCCTCTGTCTCCTATTCCCTGAAATGGGGGAATGTACTGAGCTCATATAGCTAATCCCGTAGCATAGTGCCTGCACCCACGTATCAGAGTCGGTGTTGTTATTGTCATCTTCTCAACTTTTTGATAATTCATCCTTACAGCCAAGTCCATTTAAGGTGTCATTGCATCCTTAAACAGCTTTTCAGAATGTCCTTCTCCAGCCCGGCGCTCACCCTAGTGAAAGGGCCTCTCTGCTCTGTATTCCCAGACTGTCCAGTTTGTGCGGCTCCTTGAGAGTCTCTCATGGGCTTCCTGGTACTGTGGCCACATAAATTGTTATTTTTTTCTCTGTCTCTTCTTTGAGGACAGATTCCTTTAACTTAGATGTCAGAGTGTGCTGGGATGAACTTGAACGAGCGAACTTGAACTGTAACACTGACCCTCAGATGCATATGGTATTCCTGTTAGGTTGCAGTGTTGGCATCTGTATTTTCGGAGGAAAATAGCCTGGAGGTGTCCCTTCTGAAAACCAAAGTTTCACATGGAAAGTGTTGACTGAATTGGATGGCCTCCTGTTACGTATAGCTACAGGAAAGTGTTGTCTAGAAACTGAGACAGCACCAGAGAGAGTGGTACTTGATATTCTAATTCTAGCAGAACTCAAGCTTATCTCTGACCTCTCTTTCATGCCCCAGTGAAAACTTAGTTACGAAGGTGCCACTGATCGCCTGGTATGTCTCTTAGGGCTGTAACTCTCGGTGGCCTCGGTCCGTGCAGTCAAGGTCGATTTCATGGTCACACCTACCATCAGGGCCACGGCAGTGCCTGTTGAGGATAACACAGACCTAGTAGTTACTCTTTCAGGCGTATTTTATATTAACCAATTATGCATCTTTTTAACATTATTTCTAGGTCAAATCAAAAGCTCTGAGGGAGGCATTACAGGCAGTGGAGTGACCTCATATAGTGGAGCTCTATGTAGCACAGAGCGGCCTTTAAAGACATGGAATCCATTAATACAATGTGCCCCCTTATTATTAGACTTTTCTATTTCCTCTTATCAACCAAGACATGTCCTGGTGTCCTTTCCTCCTGGCACACAGATTCTATTAAAAAGCATAGAAAATACATTTATATATCTAGAAGTCCATATGTATTTATTTTTTCAGAGTTTCTTGAGTGATAGAATGCCCCTGGAAATGAAAGCCTTTCAAAGCACTGCATGAGAAAGCTTTCTGCTTCTGTCGTTCTGTAACTCTCTGGATTCAATCGCCTAAAATTAGTTACTTGCCCTGATTTCTCCGGCGAGGGCCTTTTTTGATCTGGGCCCAGACTTCCCTTAACTCTAGCCAAGCTTTGCTGTAATCCCTTTGCCAGGTAAGGCAGAAAGTCCTCTCCCTACGGGCCCTCGCCGCTCCAATGGACGGAAGACCCAGAGAATACAGTGTAACACGTGACCTTCTCCCCCAGTCGCGTGCGGTGTGTCCCGCACCCTTGATACCCTCCCATCTCCTCTTCCTCTCTCATAAACGGTTCTCTAGCCCTGCTACTTCGCTTTTAGTAAAGTGACGTTTGCACAGAATCGGGGCTCTGGCAGATCCACCTTTAACAGCAAGCTCATGAAAGACATGGCTTTCTATATTTCCTTCCAAAACATTGTATACCTTTGAATGCAACCGATTAAAAAAGAAATCAGTCAGGGCCTGGTATGGCAAGCCCTCCAGAAAGTGAGTCCGTTATTATGCACCATTGTGAGTTGTAAGGTCACTCAGTTTCACAAGGCTTTTCAGAGGATGAGGCAGCATCACATCTCCTGGTGTCACATCCTGCGCAGGTTCTGGCTGGCAGTGGAGGACTTGAAGAAAAGGCCTATTCGAGAAGTCCCCTCCCGAGTTCAGGAGATATGGCAAGAGTTTCTGGCTCCAGGAGCGCCCAGTGCCATTAACTTGGATTCTAAGAGCTACGACAAAACCACACAGAACGTGAAGGAGCCTGGACGGTACACGTTCGAAGACGCTCAGGTTGGTACAGGGGGAGGGGGCGCCTCCGTTTACGTCTCAGATGCGCTCCTGAGAGGTTGACGGTTGAGATACTTTCGTTTCATTTTATTATAATTGGCCACGATGCCTAATAGCGGAGATTAGGTCACTGTGTGTAAAATAACTCTTCATTGATCTAGAAGAGAACAGAGATGCTTAGAGTGGCCTGTTTATAAAAGCCTGGTAAAGTCTTGGAAATGTGTACAGTTTTACATGCACAGTTTCTGAAAGGGAGTATTGGAAATCTTTGAAAACTTTTACTACTTCTTCTCTTTTCTTGGTCACCCAATACGTGAGCAAGCATTTGTACCAAGTGGCCCAACCTCAAGAACCTATATTTGACATCTTTAAGGTGTCATCAATGGGAAGATTCTAAGATTCTGACATTCCTTAGTTATTCATGATTAAAACAGAGCTAAACTGAATTAGCTTAATGTTATGTCAAACTCAAACCAGTTTTGCCACTAACGATAAAATGGCATACTAGATTCAGGCACTTAATACTTTTCCAAGTTAATTTGTTGGTCTGCAAATAGAAATAAAAGGAAATTGATATTAAGACATTAACTTCCGAAGACAAGTGTTTAGTGTTTTTTTAAATCAAACTGGACATAAAATTCTCCTTAAGAACAATTTGAATATCATTTCCTAATAATGTGTTGAAATTGGCTTTTAATCAAAACATGCCTACTTTATAATTTCTTAAACCATTTTCGGAAAAGGATATGAACTCTAGAAAGTACATTGTATTTTAAATAACAGTGTTACTAAAATAAAATATGGAAGATGAAGAATGAGATGCACAAATGTCCTTTCTTAATTTTACTCTCAGTAGAAAATACATTTCTCCTTGGCCCTGGCTGGTATGGCTCAGTAGATTGGGTGCCAGTCTGAGAACTAAAGAGTTGCAGGTTCAATTCCCGGTCAAGGCACATGCCTGGGTTGCAAGCCAGGTCCCCTGTGGGGTGCATGCGAGAGGCAACTACACATTGATATTTCTCTCCCTCTCTTTCTCCCTTCCCCTCTCTAAAAATAAATAAAATCTAAAAAAAAAGAAAAGAAAATACATTATTATTTATCAGCAGACACTAGGCTTCTCCTTGAATTAAGCACAGATGTTTAACTCCAGTTTTTCTGTGGGTTTTTAAACCCTGTCTTCAAAGCCGTAATAGGGATGCCTTGTCTTTGTTTGAGCAGAGACACGATGTAATGGTTGAGAACGCAGCTTCCAGAACCAGATGCCTGGGTTCTAGTCTGGACCCTGACCCAGTGCTCCGCTTCCCTATGCCTGTTTCTTCACCCTTAAAGTGGATTTGATCACGGCCCCCAACCTCGCTGAGGTTGTGGGAGGATTAAGTTAATTAGCTTCGGCAAGCATTTAGGAGGGTATATTCAAGCACAGCCCCATTCTCTGATAAGCATTTGCCATTTCTTTCATTCCTACAACTTTGTATTATACCTTAGAAGAGTGAGGCTGAGAGAGAGATGAATAAACTGGTTACATTTGCACTTTGTAACTGCTAGATCTTGAGCAAGATAGTAACTGAATCCTAAAATGCTCGACTCCAAAAGGACACGATTCCACTCTTACGATACTTGAACAACAATTAAATAAAACATAAAAAAAGCAAACAAATTGATCCAGTTTTAAATGTACCCTACTCTTGGAGAGGAGCCTTAGACTAATTAGTTGAGGCTTAATCCTGAGTGCTTTGAAGTGGGTTCTGAATAATTACAATTTTTTCCTGGTGTGTTTGAGACTAGGGAAACCAATTCATTTCTAAAACCACATATTTGGGGACATCCAGATATTCTCAAAGGCTTCGGAACTCAACATCTAACTGCTGTTTCACTAGACTGGAAAGACCAGGGAGCCTCTACGCTGCCTTGAGCTGCAACAGGCCACAGCACAGTCTCCCAAAACGGGGCAGTAACACTGAATTGGGTCAATGCATTTTTTATTCACTTCTCTACCATTACTCATCATTAGAGCAGAATGTTATAAACTGATTAGAATTAACTTATTAAATATGCATTGAACTTGGCACTGAATGAGTAAATAGAGAGTACAAATGGGGAGGCGGAGCCATCAAATATTACACTATTTATTCTTTTTCTTGTGCTCTGGCCCAACATGGATGCGGCTGACAATTTTCTATATTATTTGCACTAAAGAGAGATGATTCATCTGAGCCGTCCCACCCTCCAAACACATACGATGCCATAGGTACCTAGGCTGGCTTCCCATCACTCACTCTGGGCCTGGAGTCATTTTAAAGGAGAAATTGATTTACTGGTATATTCTCTAATAATCTCTATAAATCAACCGCTTGATTTGGACCTACTCTATGACATTCCATTAACTAAATTCCATTTCTTTAAAGGGCTAGATGTGATTAACATTCTTTGTAGCTCCTCCACCAGTTTTTAAACTGACTCATGAATAAAATGGCGAATTTGGGAATCGGCAAGTTCTCCAAACAGAAGGGATTCTCGTCAGCATCAGCACTATTATTTCTAGCTGCCCTCAGATTCGCTTTTGAACCAAGTGATGTATTCTTATCACCGTATATGATTTTTCCTGGGAAAAACCTAATGAAGAAGTACCTTAACTATTATTTCTTTTTAGGAGCACATATACAAATTGATGAAAAGCGATTCATACCCACGTTTTATAAGATCCAGTGCCTATCAGGAGCTTCTACAGGCAAAGAAAAAGGTACTGGTTCTTTGTGAGCTTCTCAGCTCTGGTCCTCAGTCGTAATTATTTGGAGTAGTTACCTCCACTGGGCCCAGGGTGTTGGACAGGTGGTAAGTGAACGCACCCCAAAACCCTCCTCCAGACCTTTGCATTTTTAAGAGTCATTTAAGTTATTTTTGTTTCTGTTTTGCTTATTTTCTGTTTCCTTTGTTTCTGTAGATGTTCTTGCTTTACAGTGTTTTCTAGAAGCGGTTTCTGTGTTTCATGTTAGTCTTCTGTATGCCTAGTTCCAGGAACTCAACCATCACAATACAGGAAAAGGATGAATGGCATTGGGTAAAAAAACTTGAACAGGGTCTTTTTGTTCAGTGGAGTAGAATATGTGTTTTCAGCCACATACTCCATAACTAAAAGTGTCATCTTTTCGATGATAGCTGTCAGAATGTGGTGATGTTTGCTTCTAAGTACCTTCCACGTGGTGTTTAGCCTGAATCCCTTGGCATCCCCACACTGAATTTTACACACCTAACTTGGTAGCCACACACATTTCAGAAGAGTTGCAGCGGCCTCAGCATTCAGTCACTGTCTAGCATCAAAGTTCCTACGTCGCTAGCACCTTACATCATCCATATAACGGAGTGTGGGAAATCTGGGTAAAAGCATCAGCAGCACTCATTATTTCTTTTTTCTAAATCTGTATTCCAGTGTCTGTTGCATTATCACAATACCCAAGGTACAGACACCTGAGTGAGTGCTGACAGATGAACAGCTAAGGAAAATTTATACACACACACGGATGCACAGGAATCTTATTCACCCAAGAACCAGAAGAAAATTCTGCCATCTGCAACAACACGGATGAACTTCGAGGGCCTTGTGCTAAGGGAAACAAGCCAGACAGACAGAGGGATACAAGCCAGACAGACAGCGGGAAACACTGCATGGAATCACTTCTATGTAGAATCTAAACAAAACAAAGCTGAGCACAGAAACAGAGTAGAAAACTGGTTGCCACGCCATGGGGTGGGGAACACGGACGGAGAGGCTGAAAAAAGGCGCAAACTTTCAGGTCTAGGATACGAACAGGTCTGAGGACCTGGTGTCTGACATGACAACGGTGGTTGATGATATTCTCTATTATATAACTGAGTTTTGCTAAGAGAGTAGAACTTGTGTGGTTATATAAAAAAAGGAAAATACTTGAGGTGATGAAAATGCCAGCGTTATTAAGGTATAACGGACAGATAAAATTAACATTATTTCAAGTGTACGACGTGATGATTTCATACATGTACACAATGTGGAAGGATTCCCACCGTCGTTATTTTTAAGTAAAAGAGTTCATAGCTTCTTGAAATGCTGAAATGAAATTGTAATTCTGTGTAACTCATGATCATCATTTAGGCTAATGGGATTTTTTCAAAGTCCAGCGCCTTTACAACTGGAGAGAGATACTTCGTATTCAGGCTGTTCCGGACAGCCAACACTAGCCACATGGGGTTGTTCAAATTCAAATTGAAGTCGATTAAGATTACATAGAATTCTAGCCAAATATTAAGTGCTCAGTGATAACAGCTAAAGGCTGCTGAAGTATTGGACAGCATAAATGAAATTTCCATTCTTTCAGAAATTGGTGCTAGATAGCGATGCTTTATAACGCGAACACAGTCATCAACAGCAGTCTGGTCCCGATAGAAAATTAGTACGGATGCCACCAGATTTCCAAATATTTAGACTTTGCAAATGTCAGCATAAGAACTTCCCATCTCGACGGCATTTTAATGTAGTTCAATTTTGCGTGAAATCACACCATCGTGTTTGCAAGAAGAAGAATTGGGGGCTTTGACATAAAATCCTTAGGAAACAGAGACCTCCCCGGGCATCCCTCCGGCCTCCTCGGGCCCTCTGATTTAGGGCATGATTTGGCATTGCACCATTTCATCTTCCTGTCTTTTTCTGCTCTGTTTTCCTTGCTTTCTTTTTGTGTGTGTGTGTTTATATCCCCTATGTCCCTTCGCCCCTCCCCATCCCCCACACGTAAGTCGGAACGCTCAATGGATCGCAGAACATCTTTTGAGAAATTCGCACAGAATGTGGTAAGTCTATTTTTCGGAGGAAATACACATCCTTAAGTCCAGTTAAGAAATTTCCCCGCTTTCTAACCCCACTGCCCACCTTGAGTCCTTTGATATAACAGCCAACGTATTGCCTTTATTCAAATTCAGAACTTTTCTACTGACCCTACTGGTTCAGCCCTGCCTAGAGTAGATAAAGATGTCATGCATGGAAAACTACATGTATCAACCTAAGGTTTGGAAAGAAGTTTATATATAGAAAATGAAGAAATAATGATTTTTTATATTTTTATTTTTACTCACTACAGCCCTTTCTTTATTAAAGATAGTGCATGCTTTTCTTTCCCTTGGCTCTTCCTAAAGCTTAATCAAGGGCTCCTGCTTTCTACTTCTTCAGGGAAAAGTTATCTAGTTAGCAGTTTAAAGCCAAAGATTTGGTATGAATGGTGGTCGGTGATGAGATTTGCCAAAGACCTACCACCATGTGCCTCTTATTCTTTATTTTTCCGGAAACTGTTGAAAATCATTGCCTAAATCAGTCAGGAGCTTAGCAGTTTTTATACCACTGTTTTCTGAGTATCTTGCCATGTGTTTCAGTGATATATTTGTTTGTGGGATTCTTTCTTATTTTATTTTCTTTGTATTGTATCAGTGCCTGTGGAACTTTCTGCCACCGTGTAAACGCAAACTAAAGCCTTCAACACATTTATTTTTATAGGGCAGAAACATCCCTATTTTCCCATGCCATAAAAACTGTACACCAACAATGAGGGCCAGCACTAACCTGTTATGAAAAGAGGTAGAACGATCTTGGTTTATACTCCAGTTTGTCTGCATCGTCTATTGAGTCATGTGGTTAGCTCCATGCCGCTGCTGTGTGCACGTGTGTGTGTGTGTGTGTGTCGTGGCTTTTGCTCTGGTGGCTAGTTAAGTGGAATTGTGTGTATTGACATGTAAGCCCATTGGATTCAACAAAGATGCGGTTTTTGTTTTCAGTTTCCTTCAAGGATTTTTGTGGTGGGGAATGCTAATCAGTTCTATTCATGAACTGCCCGTTGCAGCCATTAACAGAGTATTTGAGTGATTTCCTCAGTATATGCTTTGAACATTCTATGTGATTGCATTGCAAATTAAAGGGCTGGAANTGTCTATTGAGTCATGTGGTTAGCTCCATGCCGCTGCTGTGTGCACGTGTGTGTGTGTGTGTGTGTCGTGGCTTTTGCTCTGGTGGCTAGTTAAGTGGAGTTGTGTGTATTGACATGTAAGCCCATTGGATTCAACAAAGATGCGGTTTTTGTTTTCGGTTTCCTTCAAGGATTTTTGTGGTGGGGAATGCTAATCAGTTCTATTCATGAACTGCCCGTTGCAGCCATTAACAGAGTATTTGAGTGATTTCCTCAGTATATGCTTTGAACATTCTATGTGATTGCATTGCAAATTAAAGGGCTGGAAAATGAAGGGCTCTGGGAATTAATTGTGTGCTAAACTCAACAAAATTTTGGCTGGCTCTATTGGAATCCATGACCTGTGATGTCAAATTTTCCTAAAGACACCTTGTGAGTCACCGCGGGAAGAGCATGTAAAAGAAATGCTTCAAGATTTTGGCGGACAAAGTTGCACGGTGCCTGGTGTATTGCTTCAGAATTGTTTCAAATTCGCCTTTCTCTAATGTAACGCTGACAGAATGTTGTTCTTGAGACTACAAGGGACGTTTCTGTGATATAATCAACAACAATAACGCAACTTAAGGAAGATGGAAAGGGGAAGCAAAATGGTTGCCTTTCCTCCAATGCCATCCCTGATTCTGACCAATTTCCCCGCCTCTTAAAGTAGCACCGTGTTGGTTTATTTGTTTTGATTTCTTTAAGATTCCACATATAAGTAAAATCATATGGTATTTGTGCATCTCTGTTCAACTTTATTGAGCATAATACTTCCTAGGTTCAACCATGTAAATGACAAGATTTCTTTTTATTGCCGAATAATATTTTATTATAAATTGTATTATATAGTATGT
Source organism: Sturnira hondurensis (assembly GCF_014824575.4). Taxonomy (NCBI): domain Eukaryota; kingdom Metazoa; phylum Chordata; class Mammalia; order Chiroptera; family Phyllostomidae; genus Sturnira; species Sturnira hondurensis. Next base: position 12,856,497 of record NW_028091156.1, read on the forward strand.
AACTACTATACATTATGTGTATATATCTTCCACTTCTTTATCCATTCGTTTATCAATGGGCCATGGACTGCTGCCATATCGTGGCTATTGTAAATATTGCTGCAGTGAACATAGGGGTGCAAATATGTTTTCAAATTAGTGTTTTCATTTTTGGTGCATGGGGGGTGGGTGGAAAAGAAGAAGGGGCATAAGAGGTACAAACCTATAGTTATAAAATAAGTAGGCTGCTGGAACATAATGTACAACACAGGGAATATAGCCAATAACACAATAACTTTGCATGGTGACAGATGGTTACTCGATCCTTGTGGTGATTGTATTGTAAGGTCTACGAATGCAGAATGACTATGTTGTATACCTGAAACATTATACTATTTCGTGGCAACTATATTTTAAAAAAATAGCACCACACTGTCACACACCGCAAAGTTTAAAAAAAGATGAGTAGGAAATAAGGGGAAGAGCCCTGGCTGGTGTAGCTCAGTGGATTGAGCACAGGCCTGTGAACCAGTGTCACCAGTTCGATTCCCGGTCAGGGCACATGCCTGGGTTGCAGGCCAGGTCCCCGGTAGGGGACACATGAGAGGCAACCACACACTGACATTTTTCTCCCACTCTTTCTCCTTCCCTTTTCCTCTCTCTAAAAATAAATAAATAAAATACTTAAGAAATAGGGGAAGAGAGAATGTAATCATTTGCATCTTCAGTCAAAATTTGTACATCAAGTGTCAACTATATTCCCAATGTGTGCTTTGTCTGGGGAACATGTAGGAGGTGTAGACCTCAATTGCTGGGGCACCTAATAATATAAACAAACTGCTATGCTGTACAAGAGAGTGATAAACTATTCCTACTTGGTCCATTTTTCATTAGTGTCTATTTGCAGAAGTTTGTTTACCCGCTCCAGCCTAAAAATAGCATCACAAGAGTTTCACACAAGAGTTACTTGCTTTGCTGGACAGATCTTCACAATACCCTTTGAACTACTTCTTTTTTTTAGTGTTTACATAAATGTTTTTTAATATATTTTATTGATTATGCCATTATAGGTATCCCATTCCCCCCCTTCAGTCCCCTCCACCCTGCACACCCCCTCCCACCCACATTCCCCACCTTTAGTTTGTGTCCATGGGTCGTACATATAAGTTCTTTGGCTTCTACATTTCCTATACTATTCTTAACCTCCCCCTGTCTATTTTCTACCTACCATCCATCTATGCTACTTCTTCTCTGTACTTTTTCCCCCCTCTCCTCCTCCCACTCCCCTATTGATAACCCTCCATATGATCTCCATTTCTGTGTTTCTATTCCTGTTCTAGTTGTTTGCTTTTGTTTTTGTTTTAGGTGTGGTTGTTAATAATTGTGAGTTTGCTATCATTTTTTCATATTTCATCTTTTTTTCACTTCTTAGATAAATCCCTTTAACATTTCATATAATAAGGCCTTGGTGATGATGAACTTCTTGAACTTGACTTTATCTGAGAAGCACTTTATCTGCCCTTCCATTCTAAATGAAAGCTTTGTAGGATAGAGCAATCTTGGATGTAGGTCCTTGCCTTTCATGACTTGGAATACTTCTTTCCAGCCCCTTCTGTAAGGTCTCTTTTGAGAAATTAGCTGACAGTCTTATGGGCACTCCTTTGTAGGTAACTATCTCATTTTGTCTTGCTGCTTTAAGATTCTCTTCTTATCTTTAATCTTGAGTAATGTAATTATGGTGTGCCTTGGTGTGTTCCTCCCTGGGTCCAACTTTTCTGGGACTCTCTGAGCTTCCTGGACTTCCTAGAAGTCTGTTTCCTTTGCCAGCTTGGGGAAGTTCTCCTTCATTATTTGTTCAATTAAGTTTTCCACTTGTTTCTCTTCCTTGTCTTCTTCTGCTACTCCTATAATTCAGATGTGGAACTGTTTAAAGATGTCCTGGATGTTCCTAAGCCTCTCCTCATTTTTTTGATTTTTTGTTTCTTCATTCTTTTCTGGTTGGATGTTCTTTCTTCCTTCTGGTCCAAATAGTTGATTTGAGTCCCAGTTTCCTTCCCATCACTATTGGTTCTCTGTACCTTTTTCTTTATTTCACTTAGCATAGCCTTCATTTTTTCATCTAATCTGCAACCAAATTCAACCAATTCTGTGAGCATCCTGATCACCAGTGTTTTGAACTGTGCATCTGATAGATTGGCTACCACTTTGTTGCTTAGTTGTATTTTTTCTGAAGCTTTGATCTGTTCTTTCATTTGGGCCATTTTTTTCATCTTGATGCACCTGTTACATATGAGGGGCGGAGCCTTAGGTGTTCGCCAGGGTGGGGCAACCCAGTTGCTGGGTTGTGATGCTGTATTCGGGGGATGGGTAAGAGAGGGAACAGTGGTGCTTGCTCTGCTCTCTGCCGTATTTCACTTACTTTCCCCACTTCTCACAAGCAAACTGGGCCCGTCTAATGCTGGTTCCCAGGTGGGTGGGCTTGTATATGTTTTAGACCCTGTGGGTCTCTCCAGTGAACTCTCCTGTGAGGGTGGGAGTTTCTCCAACTGCCTCAACCCCCACAGGTGTTTTCAGTCAGTGGTTTGAAGCTTTATTTCCTGGCGCTGGGGCCCTGGGTTGCATGGTCTGTCCCGCTCCCCAGTTGTTGCTCCTGGTCTATCTGCACACGAATGTGGGACCACCCAGTCCGCAATCCTCTCCCCGTCCGCCCGCTGCTGCCTTGCTGCAAGTCCTTTCTGCCCAGCTGCCCGTCTCTGCCCCTCCCACAGGTCTGGATGAATGGGTCTTCTTTAACTCCTTGGTTGTCAGACTTCCATACAGGTCAATTTTCTGTCGGTTCTGGTTATTTTGTTTTTAAATTGTCGTTGACTCTCCTTTGGTTGTGTGAGGAGGCACAGTGTGTCTACCTATGCCTGCATCTTGGCCGGAAGTCCCCTTGGAACTTCTGTTGGTTGCTGAGAGTAATGAACTCTTGGTCACTTAGGAAATAATTATAATGAACAGCCAACAGTTGCGTAGCATTTTACAGTGTTCAAAGGACACTTGTTCCTTTTTGTTAGTTTTGGTGTTTTGGTGTCATTTACATGCACAGCAACCCTGGCAAGTAGTTGGGCCAGCTCCACCACCCTATTACCCAGAGGCAAATTGAGGAATAATGAAATAAGGTCGCTTCACTGACATCACAGTTTTTGAATGTTAGGATCGGGAACTGGAAGCAACTTTTTCTCATTTTACATCCATTTCTCTGAAGATGACTCATTTTCTTTTCATTACGCCCCACACTGGGGGCATGAGAGTAACACATTTTTGTTACACCTTCACCTTGGCTTGTTATCTCAAGAAATCTCTTTTCCTGTGATTTCCTGTTTTTAAAACTTTCCTTGTCATCAGAGAAGGCTCTGTCCTCTCGTGCCTTCACATGTTATTCTTATTTAGTTGACTTCATTCTCTCTGGACAAAGTTCATAGGCTTTACTGGTTAAAATAGTTGTTTACTTCCTCCATCGCCATCATCAAATCTGACATCAATTTTCCAGCCATTAAATTATAATAGCATCTGTCTGCCCACATAAACCTTAAGGGAGAACAGATTGGAAATAAGCATAAAAACAGGCCTGAGGGTGTATCAGTCACACCTCCAATCAAAATCCATAAATCGAGCACCAAGTCTCTTACCTCCTCTTCTTAGCTGCTGGGAAGTAGAAATTGAACCAGCCTGGCTCTGGGCTAGAACAGTAGAAGTGTGAATTCGAGAATGTTCATGTTGAACTCACAGGAACTCGCCTAACTGAACCTCTGTTGGGGGGGAAATGTACCCCATCTCAGCAAAGACAACTCTCTACAGAGCCCTCCAAAGAGTCTGCAGGCCGCCTCTGCTCTGGCATCCTTACGCTGGCGCATGGGCCTGTAAGGTAAGCTCTGGAGAAGGCATCGAGTTCCCCGGAGAAGCTATGGAAGCTCTGGGGAAGAATTTCAACAAAAGGCCTGGCTGTCTCTGAAATCAGTGGACAGATCTTTCCGGGACAGATCTGTACTGAACACCGTCACTTATCAGTATACATATTGTTTAGAGCACATGTAAATATAAATCCTTTTCACTTTGGAGTGTTAAAAATGAAAAGGAAACGATGCTTAGTTCTTTTAGAAATTTTTTCTGTTAAATCTTCAATTCTTTAAGCTCATTACAGAGTTACTGACTAGTACAGTTTATGCAGATTTCATAGAAGCAGCAAAATGAGGGGAAAAGAGCACAGGCCTGTAAGCTCAAAGGGTTAATATTTAGGATTGAAACCTAGCCCCATGCTTTTCTCCCATATAAATTTTTTAAAAATCACTTCATCTGCTGAACCTTGGTTCCTTCATCTGCACTCCCTCTACCCAAAAATAGCTCCTATAGCACTTTGCACAAATGTATGTCAATATTGAAGGAATGAGGTTACACTGTAATTATGCTTTGGAAATACGCTTTCTTTACTTAAGTTACATTGCAACTATCTTCCATATCATGTCATATTCTTCTACGTCACTTTGACTACATAAAATTCCTCTGAATGGATACGCCTGGAATACATTTCTTCTATCCTCTACTGATGGATATTTACTTACTTATTTATTGCCATGATAGTTCTAAATATTGATTTTTTTCTTATATTTATAAACACTTGAATTGCTTGGTTACATGGAATGCAAAATTATAAAAGACGTCAGTCTACCTGTTTTTCTCTCTTTACTTTTTTCTCTAATCCAACAGAGGGGAAAAATAACTTCTTGTAGAAGGCAGGAATCAGACTTTGTGTTTCTGACTTCCCAAATCACTTTATTAATTAATGTTACAGATTAATAACAGGCTTCCTTTACCTATTGGTCATCATTCCGTGGAGAATGGCAGTCATTATCACTGTGTCCTTACGCAGTCTTACCCGGCCTGCCTTTGCTTTCATGTCCCTTGATATCATTTTCTTCCATAATGAAATAGAGACCAACCTTAGAGTCATCCAAAAGGTCATTTTCTAGGTTGTATTTATACCAGCGAAGCTGCAGTGTAGTGAGACCTCCATAGAGTTAGTGAGATCCTTGATGTACATACACGTCACTCGTCACGAAGCAAATCGTTGGCTTCACATACACATCCATCATCATGTATAAGCAGATCAGGAACAGTGAAGAGGAAGGTTTTGATTTTGTGTCTGTGCAATTTAGGGAGGACTCTGTGCATATTCTTTTCGGGTTGAGAGCTGTAGATTTTATTACTTGAGATTTCAGGTATATTCATATAGGTAAACTATAATTGGGTTTCCCTACCAGTGAACACAGAAAGCAAGCCTGGACAAGGATGAACTGCTTTCTCCTCTTCCTTCTCTCATATGGACCTGCAACTCATCTCATTTATCATTTTGTTGTTGACATATATGGGCACCCGTCTTGTTTTACTGAAACTGAAGCCGCTTGTGGTGATAACTTGCCTGAGAAAGCAATTTCGTGGTCCCTGCAGCGTGCTGAGAATCGATTGTTATGAAATGTATCAGACGATGTGGCCTATTTAGTTTGGACAATATATCTTCATTTTCCCCTAGCACCATCCTTAGTTCTTAAATTGCCATTCAAGTTCTACAACCTGCAGATCGAGTAGTGGTTTTTGGTCAGAGAGCATTCAGTGCAACCCAGAGGTTCCTAAGGAATGTTTGGAGATTGCTGAAGAGACATCTCCCAGCGGGAAACTTCCCCTTTGCTGCTACTATGTCTCACTATACTGCTACTATACAATAGCATTTCCCAAACTACTGGTCCGATCAACCCAAGGCCTTGGGTTTATGCCAGTGGCTATGAGGCCCTAGCTACCTGAGTGTAGCTGGAATCCGTCCTGGGGGCTCTGTGTAACAGGTTTATAACCATAGAGTTCCCTGTATCCAAGCACCACCGGATTCTTTGGTCCAACATAATAAAAACAGTTGTTGAGCACCTACTCTGGGTCAGGCACTTTGCTCCTTACTGAGAATACATAGATCATGAGATACAGCCACTGCTCTTAGGAAGCCTACAGTTTATAAGAGGATAGAGATGAACAGAAATAACTAATTTGGGGATGTCACTGGCATGCACACCAATGTTAGGTCATTCTTCTCATGAACATTAACTGTTTAATGAACAGAACTATCTCATGTAAAACATAAAGGTGTTTCTTAAAGCATCCGAGTAAGCAAGAAAAAAGAGTTAAGACCTAAGTAAGAGACCTGCCCTGAGGGAGAGAAAGAATAAAGGTAGAGCCAGAGCCCTGGCCACTGTAACCCAGTAGCTTGGAGCATTGTCCCATGAACCAAAAAGTCACAGGGTCAATTCCCAGTCAGGACACATGCCTGGGTTTCCAGTTCAGCCCCCAGTAGAGGCCCAGGCAGAAGGCAACCAATTGATGTTTCTCTTTCACATTAATGTCTCTCTCTCTCTCTCTCTCTCTCTCTCTCTCTCTCCCCCTCCCCCCCCCCACCTCTTTCTCTCCCCCACCTTCCCTGAAATCAATAAGCATCTTCTGCTCTCACTTGCTGAAAGCTATGCACACTCACTAGTGAAATTAGCAAAACGGCCCTTGTGAGTTTCTGTACAGAGAAAGTTTGATTTTTAAATTTGTAATCATTTCTTCAACATATTGTTCTTTTTCCAAAATGCAGCCATGTGTGATAATTTGCTGATTTCTCTCCCAACACAGCCTCACCCCTTCATTAAACTCAGAGCCCCACCAGGTAGTGAATCAGGGCTATTGCTTTGACTAATTTAGTACTAAAATATTACATTTCTTTAAAAAAAATCTTCTGATTTTCTCTTAGTGTTTTAACCTCTGAGAGGTACAAATCCCATTGAATCAGTGGACTATCAGTTTTGTATTAGAACATACACACTAGGAGATGAAACAGAAATGGACAGCCTGCTTTTTGATCAGAATTTGTACATGTCTTACCTCGCTAGAGCACTTAACAGAGACAGTTTTAGCTGCCAAGATCCCCCCCAATGAATATGCATTCTAGGTATTAAGATAATATGTGGAATCACAATTTATGGGATATTTCTGGGGTTGGGGTTGGAGGAAATCAAGTAGGAAAGCACAGGGAGATGCTTCAAATTTGACGTAAGGAGCTAAGCAATTTTTGTCTTTCGATGTATAATTGGTGCCTTTATCTCCATGACTCTATAGGATAAGAGACAGATTCAATCTTGAGTTTCCGCCAATCACACCATCAAAAATGCATTTCATTTAACTAAATCACACCCTAGGCCTATCTAAGTATTTATAAAGGCATCGCTAATTCCAGCGATTGAACAAGAACGCTTTCCCATGGCCGTCCTTCAGAGCAGCCTACTAGTTCTATTGTAACGTGTTTATTACCAGCTGCTAACCCAAGCCTTGTATTATTGCTCAGCCTCAGTGGAACGTTTATGGACTTGTTTTATGAGTTGCTACTATGTGCTGTGAACCCATCAGTCTGTTTGCAGGGGGAGGCGGTGGGCGGTGGGAGGACAGAGGGAGGGTCGTTTTGTTTGACGTGTGGGTGGGAGGGAAGTTGGTCGTGACTAAGATGTACCAAGAGGGTTCCGTGTGCACCCTTGCACAAAAATAAGCTGTGATAAATAGATGTTATTTACAAGTAGGTTTTTCAGGCATCATCCTGGTTTTTACCCTTGTTTATATTTTTCCTCAGGGGAAATCCCTCACGTCAAAGAGATTAACAAGTCTTGTTCAGTCTTACTAAAAAGATCACCCCGTGGCATGGAAGCAGACTGAGTCGTTGTGTAACTTTGTAGCTCTGTGTTGTCACCTGGAACAGAGGACCCTAGAACAAGATGTCGCATGAGCAAAGGACCTGAAATGTTCTTCCTCTGTGTGCCGTAAGGCATCGCCATCTGCAAGGGACTCTGCCATCTCAATGCCTCCATTTCAAAGTGTGGTCTGCTTGCTTCCTCCTTGTACTAAGCTGGATCTGTGTCTTTTCCTTTTTATCAAGTTCAAGTGAAGTAAACCTTTTACTTCCCCCGGCCCCCACACACTTTCTCTCTCTCTTTCTCTTAAAGCTTCTGCTAAATACACAGCTCACGGAAAATTCAGTCAGTGACAAACTGGAAGGATTGTGAAAGGAAGAAAAAAGCATATATTATTAAGTATACATATGGCTTCACATTTGCCAATCAATCAAATTAGCACAGGAAGTTTGACTTCACTGGTGTATTCACAGTCATAAACAAGCTCATATCTTTGTCCATTGTCTGTACTTTCTCAGTTAATATTTCTTGCATTTATTTTTATACCGTATTTAAATAAGAAACACCTTTTACTCCAAATGGATTAAAGTTGATTCCTTCTCTGTAAATTTGTGTGTGTTTATATTGTTGTTTTACCTTTCATTAAAAGATGCCAAATCTCGTTGCTCTTGTAACTTTTGACTTTTGTCATAACTGGATAAGAAAAGGCTCAAAGAGCATCAACAAATGTAGAGTTGCAATTTGTTTTGTTTTGTTTTGTTTTTTACAGTTTGATGTATTTTAATAGCAAACTTAACAGGAACAGCACAGAAGACAGACAACATTAAAAACGTACTTGCATGTAGGACAACTCAGTTAGAAAAGTATAGTGAATGGATGGAATCTACTGCATGATAAAATGCTACAAACACCATTTAGTTTCCATCAATAAGAAATTTACTTATTTTAAAAAAATCCAAATGCTGGCATTGTCCAGAAAAACTTAACAGGTTTATTTATATGCTTATAAAGTTGAACTGCTTGAAACTTGTTCACTGAAACACCTTGACTTGCATTAATGCTTTATGTCCCCGCATTTATGTTAAAAAAATTCACACACAAATGAAAATGGAAAAATGGCCAATACCTGATTTCTGTCCCCAATTTTCCCCTTGCAATCATATACTTAGGTACCTTTTTGACCCCATGGAAAAAAAATATCGAACGTTCAGAACTACCAATAACAGGAAGAAATTTTTTTTAAAGAATGAAATGTTTCCTATCAGTGGATTCTCAAGCATGTTCTCCATGTATGCGGCGTGCTAGCTGGATGTCTTTTGGCATAATTGTTACACATTTGGCATGGATAGCACACAGGTTGGTGTCTTCGAAAAGGCCAACCAGGTAGGCTTCACTCGCCTCCTGCAAAGCACCAATAGCTGCACTCTGGAAGTGCAGATCTGTTTTGAAGTCCTGAGCAATTTCTCACACCAGACGCTGGAAGGGAAGTTTGCAAATCAGAAGTTCAGTGGATTTCTGATAACGTCCAATTTCACGAAGTGCCACAGTACCAGGCCTGTAACGATGAGGTTTCTTCACCCCTCCAGTAGAGGGCGCATTCTTGCGAGCTTTGGTAGCCAGTTGCTTCCTTGGTGCTTTACCACCGGTAGATTTGCGGGTAGTCTGCTTTGTACAAGCCATGGTATAGGGACCTCTTTACTTACCCCCCTTCTCCTTCGGCTGGAGCTCGGCGAGCTGGAGAAGGTGCTGGCGTTAGCGATGGTGGCTGCAAATACCTAAAGTTGCAGTTTGAACTACTGCCCTGGGGTGGGGAGGATGGAGGGTGGCAGGTGGGTGTGGGAGGGAAATGGACACAACTGTATTCGAACAATAAAAATCAAATTAAATTAAAACAACAACTATCACCCTGGAGGTTCAGTTCAGGGTTTCAAGACAAACTTGGCTGGTCCAGCAACCAGGAACTGATCAAAAGTGCCCAGTTTGGGGGCTCACCCTGACCCAGGTGCATCCTTTTTCTCTTAGGAGGAGAAAAAACACCGGGAATCGGCCTTCCACATTTTCAGAATGATCTGCAGATTGTTCTGTCTCGTTATGAATACGCATCTCGATGTTTTGCTAATGAATATTCTATCAGAATTAGGTTTTAGTGTGATTTCCCAACTCAAGAGCAGATTTTTTTAAGTATAATTAAAATCCCTTGGGCCAGTGGCTATTAACTCTTTGATGGTAACGAATCCCTTTGAGAACTTGATGGTAATTACTGACGTTTAGAAGTACTTCCCAAGTTCCTGCCACTGTATTATGGTCTTCAAGTGCCCATCAAATCCTCATATCTAATCCTCACAGCCACCCCTATAAGAGCATTTCTGTCATTTTGAGAATATCGAGGCAGAGAGAAGGTGAGGGGCTTGTTCAAAGTCACACAGCCAAGGGGGGAGGGGAGGTTGGAGTAAAATTCCAAGCACTCTGATCCTAGAGCCCCCCATACCACACCCATCCACTTCCACCACACAACTTCTTTTGGTTTGTTCAGTGAAAATCCGTGTACATTGTTGCACTGGAAACATTTGCACTGAATTTGAGGACATTTCTCAGAGTACCCCCTGAAACTCATCCGTGGATCCCAGATAGGAAACCTGATTACCTTCAAGGTTGGTCAGTAACACCAGAGGTTTCCCCCTGGGGGTATGGCTCTTACGGGTTTGCTTTTGCATTGCAGACTCTGGTTGTTAGTTTTTTTAAAGAGGTCTGTTATTAATGCCTCTCAATAACCAAGTAAATTTAAAATCATAAAAAGTGTACCAACATTGGTGGGATATTAATAGTGGAGTCTGTTAGCTAGTTTATAAAACTGCCACAAAAATTGGGGAAAACTTGGTAGGAAAAGTTTGTACATAGGCTATAATTTGAACACTGTGAATAGTTTCAGAAAGACTTTATTGTATGCCCATATGTCTTTTTAAAAGGAATACATAAAATGCAAATATAAATCAAAGTTTATACAGGCCCTCCCTTAAGAACACCTAGTTCAAGACAGCTTTGGGCCGGCACTGAAGCTAGATTGAAACCCTCGCTGATAGAAACATTACTTAGAAGAAACCCTGTCCGAAGAATATGATTCATAAACAATGACCCTTGCACAAATATGCTTGGTTAATTTGGAGGCAGCTTTTCACAAATCGTCAGTCTTTAAAAGCCCATTCTTGCAGACTATTTCAAATCATGGATTTATACAGAAATGAAGGCCACACTAGACAGAGAAGAGAAACTGCGAGGCAAGTATCCCCAAGGCAGGAGCTTCTAGAAGCAGCATGAGTTCGTTTCAGGGTTCAAAAACTCAGCCAAAAAACGAGAGTATTTCAGGAGAAGTGTGTAGAAAAGTTTAGGAGTTACACTTTTTCAGCAGTTAATTCCAGCATGGCCGTGCTCTCTCACCCCGTCTCAGGACAATTTGATCTCTAAAGTGCAGGTAAAAATCTCCCACGTTTGTGAGGAATCAGCTGATTAAAGAAGAAGACTTAAGGCAATTTAAACAGTCACTCACCAAAGTAGCAGCCTGGACTTTCCACACGTACATGGTGAGACCATTAGTTCATCTTCTAAATGGCATGAACCCACTGCTTTCCTTCATGATGCCACAGTTATGTTTCCTACGAAGGATATTACGCTTGAGTCAGTACTGGAAATATGGCAGCCCTGCCCAGGCTGTCTCCTGTCATACACCAGGGAAACACAAGAGGGCAGAGTCCTCCCCTCTTCCTGGCAGATGTGTGCATCTATCTTGCTACTCAGGACTAGCAGGTTCATCTCCCACTCTCCTGGTTGAGTGCTCACTTCTCTTTCAAGACATGTAATGGTTCTTGAATAGGGTTGGGGTATGAAGAAAGGTAATTCTTGGCTACTTTCGCAAGTGTAGCCCAGCCTCCATGCGCTAATTATCTGTCCACATGGGACTGTGCGTCCTTAAATGTGCACTTGAGAGAGCACATCGAAACATCCACGCATTTTACTAGGACCATCTCCTTGCATATCGTAAAATCATCTAAAATATTAATTAGCACGAGAGAAACAAAGGTACCAACCCATCTTCTAAGCCATTTTAAGAGATAGTTAAGAATTTGATGACTAGAGAGAAGGGAGAGAGAACTAAACTCATGTATCACACTCATATATCTTTTATTTTGTTGCACAACCATGTACTTGTTAAGAACTTTGTTACCCACATTAACCTTTAAAAAGGCATCAAATGATGTAGCAAACATAAAATAATCTTATTTTTAAATAATATTAAAACAAACTGTTGTGCCCTGGGGAGATTTTCCTGGAGCTGAAACACACAGCATTCGTAACTTTCTTTTCAAAAAGCAAATGGTTCCCGGGTAGACATAAGTACCTCTTGATTAATAAATTGATCTTTATTAATAAATAAATAAAGAAATCTTGATTTATTAGGTTATAGGGCCTTTGTTGTTTCACACTTGTTCAGACATCAAATTAATTGGAGTGCGTTTTATGTCTTTTTAAAGGTTAGTTACATCTAACTCCAGGATGGGTTGAAATGATTAAGATAATGCACTGAATCCGAGAGCATGAGATTTGATACACAATTAGCAGTTAGGAAAGAATGTTTACCTTCCCCCTTTGCCCTGTCTTTTCCTCCAAAAAAATCATCTCTGTAAATAGATCAAAGACAGGCCCGAATACCCCTCCCAGCCAAGCAGGAATCAGGGGTGAAGTCAGTCGGCCACAGCCTAGTGATGGGTCAGAATCCCAAAGACCAGGGGAAGGATGTGCACGCAGAGCAGTCAGGTTTGACCGTGGGTTGGGGACCAACCAGATACAGTCCATAGAAAATCCAGACCAGAGGTAGACAGAAAAGTGAAACTGGTAAGTCGGGCAGACCATGTCCTGAACAAGTGGATTCTGAAAACTGCAGCTCTAGAATATATAAATGGGGCTTTTTTTTAAGATTTTATTTATTTTTAGACAGAGGGGGTGGGAGGGGAGAAAGAGAGGGAGAGAAACATCAATGTGTGGTTGCCTCTTGAGTGTCCCCAACTGGGGACCTGGCCCACAACCCAAGCATGTGCCCTGACTGGGAATCGAACTGCAATCATGTGGTTCGCAGACCAGTGCTCAATCCACTGAACTACACCAGCCAGAGCTAAATGGGGCTTTTTGAAGGAGCACTTGCGGCTTCACCTGTGCATGGAACAGAAATACCTGTAGAAATCCATCCAATATGAGCTATAGGTAAATAGAGTATAGAGCTATAGAGCTATACTCTATACTATATAGAGTATATAGATAGGTAAAGGGAGAAAATACAGTAGGGGTGAAATCACATGTTTTTTCCCGTTCAGGGCATCCAGAGGTGTCTTCGGCCCCAAAGCGCAGGTATAGGAACTTCTCCTTCCCCCAACACACCAATTTCCAGAGGGCTCCGGGAAAGACACAGGGAAGGGGGATGGAGAATAGCAAGATGAATGGTTTGTCTTGGGAGCTCTGTAACCTGATTCCGTGATACGACAGCTGGGGTATTTTCTGGGCGAGCCATCCCATACAGTGGTGTCACTCAAGTAGTAGCTGGGCACTGGGAGGTGGTATTGCACCATACAGACTGAGGGAATGTCAGACTGTGTAGTGCATTCCCTACAGTGCATTGTCTAGTGCACAGACGGAAAGTGTACCTGGGATCGTTGCCTACAGACCACAGAGTTTAAACTGGTTCTGCGGGGTGACGCCAGAACGAGGTGCACAGGTCCCCACTCTCTAGCACGCGATGAGACTACAGCATCACTTCAGATCGTTCCACACAACCCGAATTGAATCACGTGGGAACGTCAGACAAACTGAAGAACATGCCATGAATTACTGACTTACAACAAAGTTGTCCAAACACTCAAGGGAAGACCAGGGAACTATTCCAGATGGAAGGCAACTAGAACAACATGACTAAATGCAATGCGTGGTTCCGGTCTGGGTCCTTCTGCTCTCAAGGCCCTCCATGGGCCATTGGCAACGCTTCGACTGGCTTCGTGAAATAGATCTTCCTAATGAATCAGTGACAGTTTCCTAATGCTGACGGTAGGATTGTCCATATGTAGAATGTTCCTGTTAATAGGAAATACGCGCTGAAATATTGGGGGGTGATGAGTGTCCTGTCAGTATCTTTGTCTCAAATGACTCCCAAGGGGTAAAGCTTTTTGTACCTAGGAAAACAGACCAAGGGCTAATACGCCTGAAAGTGAACATTGGCCAATTCCAACAAAATGCGGAGTTTTCTTGTCCACCTTCAGCATGTACATATTCTCTTGTCCCTATTTCCAGCAAAAGTGAAGTTGCTCAGATTGACAGTACATAATTACTGATATTTATTGGTTTCAAATAATTTTATAAATTCTTTCAGATTTAAGCCTTTTTTAAGTCCTGCCCAAAATAAAAAGCCTGAATGACCCAAAGTTTCCATTTACCTTGGGCCTTTCTTTCCTGCTTCCAACTAAAGGTCAATTTCAGCATGCATATTAGTTTGATATATGTGCTTTTAGATCCTAGAAATTTACATGATGTATAAAACATCAAAATGCTGTTAAAAATGATGCTTTTGAGGGTGAGTGTGCCCAGAACATAGGCAGGATACGGCAGGCGAAGTGTGCTAAGTGTACAACAGATTTTTTTAATTTTATACCTGAGACAAGGAGATGTGGTCACTAAAAAATAAAAATCTACATGTAGACCTAGGTGCTCTTGCTTTGTCAAGCTGTTTGCTGTAGTTTTCAAGATCACAATGTCACGGTAACTAAGAAGTGATGGGATCTGGTAGCAATGCATTTGTTCAAATAGAGGTATTTACATAATTTAAAAAACCATAATGTTCTCCCACTCCTGTGCCTTGGCAAGTTTATTCTCATCCCAGAGGTCTCTCTTGGGTCCTTCATTCTCCTCCTTTTACTCTTTACTCAATCCTGTTAGGGCTTATTTCCATTACTGTGTTCAGACAACGTGTAGGTGACGTTTCGGACTGGACAGTGAAGTTGCTAACTAGGTCTCCTGCCTGGGCTCTCCTCTGAGTGGGCTCTTTAACCAGTTCCTTTGTCATCCCACACTGCCATGCCCACGGCCCAGCTCCAGGGTCCCAGTGTAACTGCATGAAAAAAAAAGAGACCCATCAGTCCAAGAGCCTTGATGTCTAAAACGTACAGTTTGGTTACTTATTTTTAATCATATTGATGTTTGCTTTTAGAGGCAGCCTCTGCTCTGAATATTGAAACATTCTGAACTGGTAGAAATGTAACCCTCATGAAAGAGTTGTCAAAGTCACAGAAGATGTCTTAAAACGGAGAAAAAGGTAAATATGGTTTCCAAGTCCTAGGGGTGGACAAAAAAAAAAATGGAGCATATTTTTAACTATTTAACAAGTCTGACATCTAGTGGTCAATTGGTAGTTTCTAAGGTAGCTAAAGTAGATTTGTTCAGGTTTAACAGTGTTGGAAATGTGAGGACTTGGAAAGTCCAACCCTGGCTGGTGTGGCTCCGTGGGTTGCACGCTCACCTGTGAACTGAAAAGTTGCTGGTTCAATTGCCAGTCAGGGCACATGCCTGGGTCGCAGACCAGGCCCCCATTCGGGGGGGTGTGAGAGGCAACCCATTGACGTATCTCTGATACGTCAATGGGTTGCCTCTCGCACACCAAGGTTTCTCTTCTTCTCTTCCTCTCTCTCTAAAAATAAATAACTAAAATCTTTTAAAAAATTACATAAGGTAAAGGGAGACTGAGAAAGAAGAACATGCGTGTTTCTAATGATGATCTCAATGATAACTAGTTTCCGTGATACTGTACTAAAGGCTTCAGGCATCACTGTCTCCTCCGCAATCTTGAAAAATAAGTGCACTTAAAGCTGAGGAAACTGAGACGCTCCGTGACTTACTGAGTTGCCCAAATTCTTACCGCAAACATTAGTAGATCCAAATTGCTGAGTTAAACCCTTCACTTTGTCTTTTTTTTAAAGAAGGAGAGAAGCATCAATGTGTGGTTGCCTCTTGAGCACCCCCTACCGGGGACCCAGCCCACAACCCAGGTATGTGCCTGGACTGGGAAGTGAACTGGTGACCCCTTGGTTCACAGCCTGGTGCTCAATCCACTGAGCCACAGCAGCCAGGGTCTAAATCCTTTAGTGTGTACTTAGGCGATGGTAGCCCAGCAAACTGTAACAGGCAGAGGGAGGAGGTAAGAGTACTTTTTCCTCTCTGATTATGGCCGAATTATGGGGTAATAATAAACAGCAATTATATTATTAATTACAAATAATATTGTTAATGAATATTATTAAAATAATTATCTATAAGATGAAGAAGGCAACCATAAGAACCTCTTGATTTTATTTGCTGTTTGTTCGGCAAGTGGGTGTCAATTATTTTTTTAATGTTTTAATTTATTCCTGTTTTATTGCACTGTAATTGGCCTATAGCATTAGGTTAGTTTTAGGTGTACAACATAATATTTTGATATATTGCCTCAGTAAGTTTAGTTAGCACCCACTACGAATTATACGTGAATCTCTCTTGGATCCTGTTTGGTTTTTACTCCTGGAGGACATTATAATTCCTATCTGGAGACGTATTAGAATAGGAAGGACAAGCAAGGACACCCTTACTCCCTCCATATTCCAATTTTTCTGATCAGAGGACAAATGTCAAGATACAGATTAGTTGTCACAGGAAGTCACAGTGACAACTGTGACGGGCTTCCATTCCACAGGCTCACTGACTACGACAGGGCTCTAGGCCTTCTTCTCCTCTAGGTCCAGCCCTGGGGAAGCTCAGAGACCAATTCTAAGATTTTTAAGTTAAGAAACTAGGAAACAAAATAGAAACAGATCCACAGAGAACAGACTGACAGCTGTCTGAGGGGATGGGGCTTGGGGAACTGGGCAGAAAAGGTGAGGGGATTGAGCAAAAACAAACAAAAAACAACTCAGACAACAGCGTGGTGATTACCAGGGAGTAAGGTGGGTGGAGGCGGCAGAAGAGGGGGAAGGGAAGATAAACAGGGATGGAAGGAGACTTGGGGTGGTGAGCACACAACAGTGTACATATAATATATTACAGAATCGCACACCTAAAACCTATACGATTTTATTAACCAGTGTCACACCAATGCATTCAATAAAAAATAAATAAAATAAAATAAACAAAAAATAATAATAAAGATTCCGGGCCCCAAGCCACAGCACGCTGGACCCAAACTGCTTTGCAGGCTTGTTTGAGTCACTCTAAAAAGACCTATGACCCTGTTCAGTTTGTAGCTCATAATTTCTGGAAGGACTGAATCCCCAGGATGTCTAAGAACGCCCCAGAGGGCCCTCCCAGATCCCTCCTCTGAGTCGGAGTCCAAATTAGCTAGAGTGCAGCGTCCAGAGGCAACGGGACCCAAAATGACACTGTCTGGATGCCCCAAGCGTGTCCCTAAGTGTGATAACAAGGGAGGAGTGGGTGGTGTCTGGCCAGGGGCCCAGAGGGGGTAGAGGGTGCTCGAGAGCCCAGGGGTGGGGGCCAGGGGCTCATTAGGCCCTTGCAGGGGCACTGCTAACAGCGGCCATTGGCTGTTTAGGAACGGGCTGCCTGCCCTGGAAAGCTAGCCAGGACAGGAAATTAGCAGGCCTGGGATCAGCACAGGGAGAAGCTTTCTCTTTTGTCTCAGGCCAGGATGTTGCTTCACTCGAGGGGCTCAGCGAGCACAGGCCAGCGGCCTGACTTCGGGACGGTGCCTCTCGGACATGACCGTGAAGCCGTTCTGCACACAGAGCGGCGTGGCTGAAAGCTCTGGGGCTGGAAGCCCAGGCTCGTGCTCAGTGTGCGGTGGTGTCCAAGTTTAATGCTAAGAGGGAGGGGCTTCTTGCTCCCCCTCCCTGATGAGAAACGATGACTGCCCCACAGTCGTGGTCCAGAGCCATTCCTTCAGCTGTGGTCGGACCACTGGGATGACACATGTCGTCGGCATCATAGGTCACCTGCAGGCTAATGCAAGGGCAGTGACTGCGCTGAGCTGTTGGAGCTGCTTTCAACAACCCCAACAGCAGAAACACCAGCAACGCCCATGGAAGTGGCTAATATGTAAGACTGACCCCTTGGACTGGGAAATGTCCCCGGGGCTTTTGCAGATGACTGCAGCAAGGTGGGGCTTTTCCGACAGAGGAAGGCATCGGCGCAGTGGCACCAGAGCAGCCTAGACACATTCGGTTTGAGTCTAGGAGTCGATGCAGCTTCCTATTGTGCCTGACACCGGGGAGGCAGGGTTGTAATCCCATTTTCCGCCCGTTGAAAGTCACGACTTAGTTTGAGGACAGACCACCTGTCTGAGGTTTCTGTGTTCATGCATTCACTCGCCAGAGCTACAGGTAACTGGAACGGGTGCCTTTGATTCTAATTACCGTCTACCCCCCCCCCCCCACTATGGGGGCGGCAGGAGTGTAACCCCAGAGCCTGAGGGCTTTCACGCTAATAAAAATGTATAAGGAGGGAGGGTAAAAAATCCAATAGATTTCGCTAGAAGTACTTGTCTTCCTTGGCGTTTTTAAAAAATGGTTTTCATTCTTTCAAAGCACCAGGGATGTACCTTCGTTCTTGAAATACACACCTCTGACCCTGGCCTGTGCCTCAAATAGCTATTGAAAAAAGATACTTTGAAGAAAGTAAGATAGATGGAAAACGCCTCTGCGGTGTAATCAATATTTTTTAAATTTGCAACGACGGTGCACTGCGGATGAGATCACCTGCAGCTTTGCAGAGGCTTGTGGGCATCCTCCTCTGTTCTAGGGCGGGGCTTACCCCTCGTTTCATACTTCACATTTGGTTCTTCGCAGCTCCTTTGACCAAGTTCAAGTCCTTTCAGTTCCCTACTTTTACTAACTATTATTTAAATTAGAAGCGAAGCAGTCTGAATCTTAGTTCTGTGTTTATATGCTTTAGTAGGAAAAATTGACATATAACTGAATAAATGCAAATTAACGAGTAAGGTAACAGTGAACTTAGAAACCATCTCCTACTAACCAAGTAATTGAATAAATGTAAGTTAGTGCATAAGCTTATACTGAATTTGGAATTCACCTCCTCTCTTGCCTTCATTTTATTTCTAGGCGATCTCACTGAGATGCCTGCCTTTCATTTAAAATATATCCGTCAATACTCCCAAATGTATACTCAACCAAATGGCAGCACCCAGCCCTGCGTCCCCCAACCGAACCCCAGTCTCAAACAGCCATGGGGACGTCAAACACATTCAAGGCCCAAACTCTTGATTCCCATAGACTAAGGGCTGTGCCAGGACACCCTGGTGACGTTGCACGTAGCCAGATAAGCCACACAGGCAAAGGCTTGAACCCCAGCTGATCGGGTCTTGGCAGAATGCCCCGTGATTCCCCCAGAACACACGATGATGAGAGGACTCCCTGCTGGCTGCCCCATTGCCCCTGGAAGGCTGATGAGACCGTTTCTCTTTGACTCCCAGGTTCTGCTGAGACCTGCAACATCCTGCCCAGTTGCCCTGAGAACGGAGCTGCAGGCTCTAAAAGGACTTTGCTACAGTAAAGATTTGGCCTCTCAGCAAAGAGCCTTCCCTCCCTCAGAGCGCCAGCCCCCGCCCCTTTTTGTTCCAAGGTCACCGTTGTGGTGTGTGGGATGAGGAACTGCCACCTTGGACTTGCTCTTTCACCATCTATGTAACTATGTGGAAATCTAAGTGTCTTTTCACCAGTGGAGTCAGTCAAATCCAGGCCTTGGCCTTGGCTTATCTTGTGTGTGTGACATTGACAATTCCCACCCCACCCGCCTGCTTCCTTCCTCTGCAATCTTCTCCACCACAATAAATTGCAACACCAGCATTCAAGTTTCCCAAGCCCCAAAGCTTGGAGGCATTTTTGGTTCCTCCCTTGCTCTTAGAGAGCTGAGACCCTAGATCCTACTGACACAGATTGCAAAAATATACCCAGAATCTGACCATTTCTCATCATCTGCAATATAGCCAGCGAACTTCTCTCACCAGGACTCCTGCATTAGGCTCCTTTGAGGTCTCCATGCTCTCTCCTTGGTCCTCTTCACCCTTTTCTCTGCACGGGAGGTTTCTTTTCAGTGATAAGTCAGAGCCCCCAGCTTCCCATCTCATCATCTAATATCTCTCCACGACCAGCCTCCATCCTCTCTGAGCTCAACTCCCACCGCAGCCCAACCCCCTCACTGCTGCCTTCCTCCTCTGCCCTCCTGCCCGCACCTTTGCTTCCCTGCTTCCTGTTCCTCGGTTGTGTGCCTGGAACACTAACCCCCAGGTATGGGCGCTGCCAGCACCCATACTCTCTTTGTGCTCCTGCTTAAATATCCCCTTACAGTGGGGGCTTCTTCCTTCCCTCTACAGCAAGCCTCTGACCTCCACCCACTCCTTGCATTTGCTTTGTGTTTTTGCACTGTCTTATTTTCCTCCACAGGATCTGGCATAGAATTTATTTGTTATTAATTACTACTGCCTGACTCTCTCAAATGAAACATACAACCTAGGAGGCTGAAGAATTGTTCAGCTACTATGTATCTCCAGGACCTTCAACAGTGCCTGGTAGGTGCTCAGCTGATAGGTACAGAATAAATGACCGAGGTGTGAAAAATGAGAATAAATTCTTTAGTGAAACAATGATAGACTGAATCTTTATCCCTTAGATATGTGACATGAAATCGATCTGTCCTGACCTTGACTGAATCACCCCACTTCAAAAAGAGAATATCTCAAAGCTTCATGGCTATAATGTTTCTATTGGTATGTAAGTCAGTTAACAAGCTGCAGGTATGTATGATAGCATGCCCATCCCTGATCTCAGGAAGTCCTGCTCACAAATGATTCTGTGTTGAATTTACTCAACAAACACGGAACGCTTGCCCATGGGAGGGCGAATTGTAACCTTACCTGTGGTAGATGCTGCCACGGCTGAGCACTCAGTAAACGGTGGCTCGTGTTCTACTTGTTACAGATCAGAAGACTAGTGAATTGTTCTGCAAGGTGAGAAGAGAACACCTTGTATGGCCTCTGAACCAGCCTTCATGGGCTAAGCAGAGATTTCCTGGTGGAAAAGGAGAGAAAGGCATTGCGGCTCCAGGGCTTCCAGCCACACAACCCAGGGAATAAAATGGCCCAGGTTTGGGGCTAAACATGGGAGGTCAGAGGAAAAAAAAACTTGAATGTTCATAATTTTTTATTGTCTTTGCTTCAAGAAAAGAAGGATTTCTGGACTGCGATAGTTTTTATTTTTTAATTCACACAAAATAATAAAGGTAAAATTACATCAGTGGAGAATGGGTTATTCACATAACACAAGTTTCTCCTGAGTGAGACAATGTCATCTTTTTTTAATTCAGTTTCCCTTGGAAATAGTGGTTTCAATTAAATGAGGGAAACAAACTTGAAGAATTTAAGCTTCAGGAAATAAGATTTTATTTTTTTGTTGAAAATAAAAATATACAACGCAGTTTGGTAAAATCAAACCATTGCCAGATTCTTTTTTTTTCTCCTGAAACAGACTTGATAGTTAATCTAATTGGCTATTAAATGTATTTCCTTCACAAAGACCATTATGTGATAGTCTGTTTCATAGCTTTGGAAGGGCAATATAAATAATATTTAATCCTAAGAAAAATTAAACAAGGATAATTTCATTTGGAAATAAATATTTAGAAAATCTTACAAAACATCAAAAAAGTATAATCTGCTGGAGCCTTACAAAATTGTCCACAGTAAAATGCCAGGTCCAAGATGAAAGGCTACAGGCTGTCAAACTAGAAAAATACAGTTAAACAATAGTCATTTCCCCGAGAAGAGAAAAACATCAGTTGTGAAGAAGTGTGGGAAAACAAATGATTCCATGGTATTAACAGAAAAGACAGATCCCTTTGTAAAAGATGCTGTCGCCAGTCGCAGACGTGTTATTGCAAATAGCCTGATCTTCCAGGGTGGGTTTGCAAAACAGGCAACTGCACTCACTGAATCTCTCGAGGTTGTCTCCAGAAAAGGCAGGGAAGTCCTCCTCCAACCCAGCAGCCCAGCTGAGCCCTCTTCTGCCTTCTTAGCTACTGCTCCAATTCCCACCTGCCCCCAGGTGAATGGGGCTTAGTAAAAATGTATCAGATGAGGCTTGCAGACGCCTAGAGCTCATCGCACTGCATTGAGATGTAGTTAGGTGACCTCACATATTTCATTATTTTGGGTAAGACAACTTTCTAATAGCTTCCAACTCAATTTATTTATGTATTTAGTTTACTTAAAGAGAGAGGGGAAGAGAGGGAGAACCAGAAGAAACATCAACGTGTGGTTGCCTCTCACGCGCCCCCTCCTGGGGACCTGGCCCGCAACCGAGGCATGTGCCCTGACTGAGAATTGAGCCTGCGACCCTTTGGTTTGCAAGCCAGTACTCAATCTACTGAGCCACACCAGCGAGGGTTAGTTTCCAACTCTTAACATCAACAATGCTTCTCTAATGCTTATCATGAACAGGGGCTGCAGGTAGATCATTTCTTTAGGCCGAGGCATTGAGAGAGAAAAAACAAGACCTTTGCACATTCCCCCCAAATTCAACATCTTCCTGTACATTTCTTGGCTTTCTTCGTCCCCAGTCTCCATGGAGGTACTCACATTGATCTTTCCCTAAATCTTCATCCTCCGCATTGAACTCCTCTGAACTCATTGTGATCCACTTTTTAAAAACTAACACAATTTTTATCGTAATTTGCACTAAAGAAACATAGGAAAGTCCCAGATCCTGACCATTAGCTCTTTCGGTTTTCAATGAAAAAAAGTCGTATTTTTTTATTCTTTTTTACTTATGCCACCTCCCGAATTGGTGTCAAGGACAAGTTCCGAGGTGGCAGCAGCACATACACAAAGTGTCCTGATTTCTTAATTGTTTTTATTGTTGACTATTAGGATGTCTCCCATTTCCACCCCCTCTCTGTCCCCCTTCACCCAGACCCCGCCCAACATTAGCTCTGTTAAGAAGCCACTCACTGAGAGCTGGGATGAACACCTGAAGTAGGGACTCCTGAAATAATTCGTGCCAAATACTCTCCGAAGAGTAAAGAGTACATCTTTCTGCCCCCTGAAATATAGTAAATGCTCATGACTTGCCAGAAGAAAGCCATTTGAATATGGCTTTAGGGAGACGCAATGACACTCGAGGGCAGGCCCCGGAGGCTGGGCGTCTGGCTACTCTCGCAGTCCCTCCCACGTGCGGCGAGTGCATGCTTGCGTTTTGCTGAGAAGCTCTTCAGTCCCGTCGAGGGCCAAACGACTCTTACAAAACACTATTCTGATGAGTTAACTGTAAATGAATCAGAAACATATGGATTAAATTTCCTTTATTGCACATGGATTTAAAAATTAGAGAAAAAATGCTTGGCAAAGGAAATTTCAGCTTTTGCCAGCCCCAAAGCTTTGGGGAAAAATCGTTGGAGATGTTCAGTGACCCAGCTCAGGGAAATGTGGCCCACTGCCCCTCCCGCTTTTGTAAAATCTTTATTTGTTCACGCACATGGTATCAGAAAAGCCCGCGGAGACATTTCTGATGGAGACAACTCTTGATTTTAAGCAAGACTTTGTGAGAAAATCCCTTATTTATTCGTGCCTTGCCAGGCATTTGCATTATTAATTCGAGAATCTTCTGGAGAAAGAACACTCTTCTTTAGGGCAGCAGGCTCTCCTGCCCGTGTGTGCGAGTGTCTGTCTGTCTCTACAGCATAAGTACATTTCCAAGGGATTCTCAATGGGAAAGGGCTTCTCTTAATTTTCTCCAGATGTTGTTCTTAGTAGGGACGATTTTTCTGACTGAGTGTCTCCTAAATCCTGCTGGGTAATTCTGCACATGGCCGTGGTTAACACGAGCGTGTGACAAATCCCAGATGTGGAAGTAATCAAAGTGATCTACAGATCTAAGGGGGTACTCTGGGGAACAAATGAGGGCTGTTGGGGGGGTCAGGACAATTAATGAGGGTCACTGTGAAAGGTTTGGGAGTTGCAGGGGAGGGACACCATGAGCAGTGTTTGAGGGAAAAGAACGTGAATCATACAAATTCAAGATTTACCCTTCCTGTCTCAGAAGAGGAATAGGTAAAGGAGAAGGAATTTAAAAAAACAACACCACCTTTCTAATGTAGTCATTATTACGTGGGTACCTATCCTTTTATATGTGTTCTGAAAGCAAGATGACTCCTTTTCTGTCCCCAATTCATAAAGTAGTGTTAATTGATATGCCTGTTTGATTGAAAACGACTAGACCACAGTGTAGAGATACATAGAATAGCGGGACCCAGAAAAGATGAAGGAAGTTGAAAAAATTCTCTGGCTCACACATTGCAGAGAATCCCAGCAGGTCTGCCGAGGGGTGTGGGGTGGCAGAAAACGGATTTGGAATGGAAAGACCCTACAGGAACATCTACTTGGGAAACACAGGGCACAGTTCACTGTTTTCACCTGTAGAATGAAGACAATGCTTCATATCTCTGAGGTTTAGATGAAAAGGAAGAAGTTATATTGCAGAAGTTTATTGGCAAGAGCCAATTTACAACTGCTTCGGAGGGCTTTACGAGGGAGAAATGAACTTGTCATGAGTATTTTATTTAACTTTATTTTTTAAAAGAAATATATCATGCTCTTTTACTACATGAGTAATACACAATGTCACATATTCATTTCAAATCAGGCTACGTAGAAGTACAGAAAATATATCTAAGGGACTTCCTTTTCTACTTTCTAATTCTTCTCTTACCCCTCATGGAAGCAAAATCGTGGTTTGAAATGCACCCTTCTATGTTTTTCTATATTTATGCAAATATTTTCATGTATAGGGCTATTTGAAGGTGAAAATAAGATAATTATATATATATAATTCTATAACTTGCATTTCTTTCCTTTAATAACTGGAAGCAAAAGACATTTTAATTTATTTTAATTTTCAAGGATTATACATTACTATGAACATAGATACAAATATCTGAATTAAATACTATAATAAAAGAATAGTGCAAATATTTAATAAAAATGCAATGATGGCTATGATATTGATAGTTTAAAAATTAAATATATTCATATATTTATCAATAGATCAAAGCAGACAAGCTGTATACTCACTTTGAAAGATAGCAAATATTCTTTTGATAACATTTAACATCAATGTATAATTTAAAAATATTTCTTTGAAAACCAGGAACAGAAGGATCTTTTTAACATGATAAAGCATATATGTGTAAATAATAGGCAACCTCATCTTAAATGTCAAAAACACTAGTCAATCTAAATGTGTGAGAAAAAATATAATTTTTACTATTACCAGTTTAACATTTTTTGAAAGCTCTCTACAATATACTCTGAGAAAAGTGAAAACATTCATATATAAAAGGAGATGAAACGTTAGGAGATGAAAGGAGAAAATTAGTTGAAAAATATTATAACAAATATTAGTTTAGTAAACTGGCTAATTACAAAAATATACAAAATCTCAATGTTTTCTTTATATCTGCTACAATTAAAAAAATGGAATATATGAAAGAAAATCATACAATTCACAACAGTACAAAAATGTCAAAATATTTTTGAATAAATTTAATAAAAACATGTGAAACTTTTAGAAATAAAACATAAAACATTGCCAAAAGAGATGAGTTTATTAAATTAAGAAACATACTGTGTGCTAGATGGGATAAGTTGATGCTGCAAATGTGTTGATTTTTCTGTAATCAATTTATAAAGTAATACAATTACTATCAACTTCTGATTGGCTTTTTAAACTTAATTTTCTCAGAGCTCTTAACAAATAAATTACTGAAGGCAGTGAAGACAACTTTGGAGAGGAATATTGGTAGTAAAAGACATATGAAAGCCATAATTATAAAAAACTCAATATTGGATACCTCAGAAACAAACCCATGCATATTTAAATTGTTAAATGACATTTCTAATCAGTAAAAAAATTATGGACTATTCAGTACCGTGTAATTACTGGTTAACTACCAGAAGGAAGGAAGGAAGAAGAGAAAAAGAAGCATAGAGAAAAAGAAGAAAGAGAGAAAAAGAAAGGAGACAGAAAAAGTTTGACTTTAATACCCAACCAGGAAGTAAATTACAAATGTATTCAACATGAAAATGAAAATTAAAGAGCATTTTTGGAGCTATAAGAGAATTTCTTTTTAATATTGGAGGCTGGAAAACTTTCTTAACGTAAATCAATGAAGGAATAGATTGATGAATTGATAAAGAAATTTTTCAAGCTTCCCATATAGAAAAAAGAAACAACCACACATAAATATTTGCAGCAAGAATGACAGTTGGTAAATTTCATTGCCACTCTGGCTGCGAACTGCAGGATCTAGTAATAGTGAATCTCTTTCATCTCGAAAAGCCTTTACACTCTGTCACTCGAAGGACTCTATTCAGCTTGTTTTCTCTTCCAGTAGGAATTGCCAGAATCTTCCGGAAGGGTGCTTTTTCCGTGTGTATCACAACTTTTTACATAGCTCTTGCCCCCAAAGTCTCCCTTTCTAAGGAAAGAATCTTATAGACCCACAGAAAGATTTATTTACAAAAATACATATTGCCGCTATGCTGAAAAAGTCTCGTGCGCAGCGATAGGGGATTATGTATTTTCTTTTCATTTGAGCCCATTCATAGAATAAATTATGTTGTCACTTACAATCATCTTATAATAGCAGGGTTTAAACCTGGCCTGCTGCCTTTTCTTGTAAATAAAGTTTTATTGGAAGACAGCCAAGATCACTCATTTACATATTGTCTATGGCTGTTTTCTCTCAACCACAGCCAAGCTAACTACTTGTGGCAGAGAATTTGTGGCCCAAAAAGTCAAAAATATTTACTGTGTGTGCCCCTTCAGAAAAGGTTTGCTGCCATGGCCAGGTAGCTCATTTGGCTGGAGCATCGGCCTGGTATACCAAGGTTGTGGGTTCGATCCCTAGTCAGGGCACATACAAGAATCAACCAATGAATGTATAAATAAGTGGAACCACAATTCAATCAGTCTCTCTCTTGCTCTCTCTCTCTGTCAAACCAATAAAATAAAATAAAAGTGTTTGCTGCTATGTTATGGTAGAATATTCAGTGGCCAGAGAAATGTTTGTAACTTATTACTAAATTTAAAGCAGAATACAAAATTTTAAAAAGCCTCATGTAAATTTTAATACATTTTGATATATACATTACATTTAACTGTTATTTAACTATAACCTGAAATATATGTATATATTCCATAAAAAACCTATCAACATAAAATGTTATTTCAATATGTTGGGATTACAGTGTCCTTTTCTTTTTTCTTCTCTATATTATCCAAACTTTTAATAATGCATGTATATTATTTTGAAAGCAGTTAAATATATTAATAGATGTTACTTAGAAATAAGTCATCCATGTTATGTGTGAATATAACTCATTCCTGATGCCAGGTCTTGCAAGGTACGTTTTTATTTGGACTTAGTTGCCTCTGAGACACCCCCCCCCCAAACCCATGCTCTCTGACCTGCAACCCAAGCCTGGCCCCTAACCTACCCCCACCTACCCCCACCTACCCCCACCCCTACACACTGGGGGTCCAGGCGCATGTGCGAGCGAAGAGTATCAAATGGGTAAGAGGTGGGGGGGGCGGTCTCAAAGGCACAAGAAATTACTCATTTGTTTTTGTTTTTGGGAATTTAATTTTTGGCCCATTTCTCTTTTCACCTCCAGGAAGAAAAGAAATTGGTTTTCCTCAATTTGGAGGACTCTGTACACACTCACCTTTGGGAAAGCAAATGGCAACAACATTCCTGGGAGTTAGGTGGGTGACATAAATCAAAAGACCCTTCCATAGAGTTGATGGGGAAGAAGCAGCAAAAAAAGACGCTGTAGAGTTGCCATGGTAACAGGTAGCCCCACAGATCTTAGGGGCCTCTTCTTCCATGTTCCATAATTACTTCTGCCCTGGGCCCATTTAACGTGCAAGCCCACTCACTCCTCACAACTAGGTAGCAGAAAGGCTAAGTCTCACGAGGACTATTGCAGAACTGGTATCTCACTTCCGTTCCCCAGAAAGGAAGGGGTGTATTGGGGGTTAAAGAATATGCCTCACAGCTATTAAATACTTAGTACAAAATCCTGAACTGGGCACCAAAAATAAGATTTCCCTCCTGGAAACTGAAGCGCTCGACGTTTTGAAATGTATTAATGGATTCTATTTGCATAAAACTCTTACCTCCCAAGGCAGTCTCCGTTTCTGAAATCCCAGTTTGGAAATGCCAAGCTGAATTTGGCGGCTGTCTAATAATCTACAGAGACAGCAAAGTACAATAACAATACACGCCTGGTCCGAGGTAGAAGTGAGATTAGGAAAGATTCTAGCCCTATTTTCACCGCAGGAAGACAGAATTAAATCTTCGTTAGTGTCAGGGAGCGAGTGAAAGTTTGAACCTTTCCAATTATTTTTCCGGTATCTCCAACACCTGGTTGGAGAGGAGAGAATTCTGGGGAACATAACATGAATTTAAAAGCTCCCAGAACATGGGAGCTGAACGAACACAGGGACACTAACCCCATAGACTCTCATGTGCTCTGACCCTGTATTTTCAGGAGGCACTGACACCAGAGAGGGAACATCAGTTGTCAAGAATCACCCAGTGACCGGGTGGCCTGCTGAGCTGCTGGATATAGGTCTCGATATTTCTGTACTTATTGCATCTTCAACTGGCCTTATTCTCTCCTTACGGTCCCCTCCGACCCCCCCCCCCCGCCGGAAAGTGCTNCCCCTCCGACCCCCCCCCCCCCCCGCCGGAAAGTGCTGCCGCCGCCGGGATCGTTGCAGTGTGCCACCTTAGCCGCCTTTCTCTCATTTCCATTCTTGCCACTGCACTACGAGGTAGTTATTTCTTCTTTCACAGATTGGGAAACTAAACCGGAAGCAGTGATGTGGTTCAGACACAGCTGGAAGCAAGTTCTGTTTAATTCCCAAGCTGACAACCCCAGCTGTTCCACCTGGCTGCAAGAAATCCCATCACACTCCCTTCCCAATACACCTGTTAGCTACCTATTGGGTTATCTGGAATAAGTATGCTCACACACTCCATGCTTTGGCAGCAAAACTTACTTCCTACCCTTTTATTCTTTCTTCTACCTACACACTCTTTAAGGCACGTGGCGATATTTCTACCCAGCCTAGTTGACTTACACATGCTTTTCAGATTCTCAAAGCTTTTTTTACAGTGTGACTGCTATCGAGAAATTTAAAAACACTATCTCTGATCCGCGCTGCCACCCGCATTTCCCAATTAGAGATGGCATCGTTTCCCTCTTTTGCCTTGTCTCCCCCCAAATACCTAGCTCAGTTGCAAGTGCCTAATAGAAGCTCCATCTCACGAAATGTCTTTCATGGAATTGGCACCCGTTTCCCTGGAGACCACAGAACATTTGCATAACTTGCAGATCCCCGGATCCCACCATTAATCACTGGCTTCAGTGTCTGCAGCAGGGGAGAAGCAAAGTCCAGTCAAAGCGCGCAGAGCGCTGCTTCCCCAAGCAGCAGGGTGCCGGCTTCCCCAGCTCCGTGTTGTTTAGCAGCCTTTGGAATCTCGTCATCCGCCACAGCGGAGCCAGTCTCTTCCCCCTCCGCGCCTGAAATATGTGGCTTCCCCTCGTGCGGAGGTCTCCTGTGCACAGAGGCAGCCTCGCTTCTGACAGCCTCCCCTTGGAAATAGACAGGCTTGGAGCCTGCCTGCTGTGTTTGCAATTGATGTGACTCCAGCCCTAAACCAAGAGGCAAAGTCTTTTATAGCCAACTTTGGAGAAAGATGTGAATAGGGCGGTGGGGGAGGGCAGAGGCAGGGAGAAGAAAGACACATTGAAAGGTGAAAAAAAGGCGTAAATAACTGTGTTACAGAAAGGCTTTGGGGGAAGCTATTGCTTTGTTATCTTGGAACCGTGGAGGCTCCGGGCTCAGAGGGTGGCCGGCCCCTGCGGGACCCAGGCCTATTGCCCTGTTCCTCTTCCTCCAGCCTTCCGCTCAAGGCCTCGAGGGGTGCAGAACGGGAGGACTCAAAGCTCTGTCAGCCACTGGGGGTCACAGAAAAACAATGTGCCCTGAGGACACGCACAGACCTACGTGACCTAAAAGGATTTTTCTTTTTCTCCAGGAAGATGCCTTCTCCATTCTGGGAGACCTATTATGAGAGAGAAGAAAGCATCTGTTGCTGCGTCCTGGCTGCTGTTTCTGGCAGTTTTGCTTTAATAAAGTGTTTTTATCATTCCAACTACGTCACCGCCTTCCTCCTCCACCAGACGACTGTGTACCCATCAGCCAGTCCACGGTGATTTACTGGACATGCTACAGTGTGCAAAAAAAGTGAACGTAGTCTCATGTCATAGACACCAAGCAAATGACGCGTGTACGAGCGGCTAGCGTGGTGCCTGGCACTTAGTTTCTCAACCTAGGCTACAGCATCCCTACTTGCTCTGGAGATATCAATAGGCAGGGCACTGGCATTTAAACAGATGAGATCACTGTAAATTCTCTGAACAGATTCTCCTGCAAAATAAATAAATGCTACACTTAAATTACATCTAAGAAAAAAAAAAACACAAAAAGAAGGCTAACCCACAATGAGACAAGATGAGATTGTGTCTTAGTCTATTTGGGCTCCTATAACAGAATAGAGGGACTGGGTGTCTTATAAACAATAGAAATTAATTTCTCATTGTTCTGGAGGCTGAGAGGTCCAAGACGGTGTGTGGCGTTGGTGCATTCAATGTCTGCTGAGGGGCTACTTCCTGGTCCATAGACATCTGTCTTCTCACTGTGTTTTCACCTGGGACGAGAGAGCTTTCTGGAGTCTCTCTGACACCACTATTAGGGTCACTCATGTCCCTAATCACCCCTCAAAGACCCCATATCCAAATAGCATTGTATTGAACATACAAATCTGGGGGGACCCAAACTATTCATTCTTATGGCAGATTTCATGAGAGTAAGTAGTCATTTATAGTTCCTTTAACCTGAAAAGTTCCTGAGGGAAGTTTAGATTCAGAAGCTGTTTGGTAGGTGAAAAGAAGTGATAAAGCAGCTTGGAATGGTTAGTTTTGGGAGGGCGAAGGAGACCATGCAAGAGAAGTTTTGTTTTTTTTTTCAGAGAAGATGCTGTCTCTTTCTTTGCATTTCAGAAGAACTAAGAACCTAGTGGAAAGGGGGGGAAATCACAATGACTTTGATATGACACAGTAAATGGTATAGACTGTGAATGGATAGAACAATTGATCTGATTGGGAGATGTGTAGTGAGATTTGCAACTAGCCTAGAATATCTCCGTATCCAAAATACTGCTGTGCCTCCCAGTCAAAGTCAAGTTGATGTGGACACAGTTTTCTGACCACATCCAGAGATGGTCATCATCCAACTTATTCAGAGAGGGCTTGGAAAATTTAGATCCACTAAATTCTCCTTTATCAAAATGATCCAAGGTGGCTGTGTAGCTTATTATAGTCCGTGGGCAAACTGCTCGACTTTCTTTCAGTCATACAATGGACCCAGTCCCTCAAAATCCCCTGTGCCCTCTGTGCGAGAAGACATTTCTGGGATTCCTCCCGAGCNGATGTGTTTCCAATTGGCGGCGGACAGAAGGACCTTAAGATTTTAGTGTATCGTCCTTGGGAGGGGTCCCTGTTTTCTGCAGCAGTTTTTGGCATCCCTCGGTGGGCCAAGTATTGCCACCCCCTCGGACCCTTTGTTCGGTAACAGACCCAGTCCCTCAAAATCCCCTGTGCCCTCTGTGCGAGAAGACATTTCTGGGATTCCTCCCGAGCACTAAGGGTTTGGAGGACGACTACCTACTTTGAATTGCATCCAATCTGGATGTAAACATTCTTTATAGTCTACTCCCAGGTTAAGCATCTTTGTTCTTCCCATCCAATTCCTATACCATATCTTCTGCACATCCAGGTACAGCCCCCGAATAAGCAGCAAAGCATGGCACATGGGGGTGACATCTACAGATCAGGGGACATGAGGAAGGGGTTCAGCATGGAAAGCAGAGGGGAGGAACGCGACAGGGAGAGAAGGTGGAATGAGGGTGTGTAATCGTAAAACCACCTCAGAGCTATTGGAGGTGGAATCTCTACTCCAGAAGATGTCAACGTGGAAAATGATTCAAAGGCTAAGATCTCTCACTACATCTCAGAATTCATGGTTTAATCTCTGCCAGAACAGTAGAGTTCATCCCCTCCTCAATATTCGTATTGTGCTCTCTGTTCAACTGATTTGTCTTATTCAACTTTTTTGGAGAACGCTAGAGATAAAGAGGTGCAAAGAAAGCAGTGTCTATTATCTGCTCAGTGAGGTTTACGAACAGTGGAAAAGAAGGGCTTTGGAACGCTTGGCTGAACCTGAGTTAATTTGGAATGTACACGGTGCAGGGTAGGGCAAAAGTAGGTTTACAGTTGTTCATATAGAAACCATACAACAATTAATAAATAATACAAGAATGAACTCTGTGTTTTGCATACTCACGGCTGTAAACCTACTTTTGCCCCACCTGTATGTATAGTACTGAAGAGGAAAGAACTACCTTGAAATCAACAGGGCTATTAACTAAGATGACAAACATGTAAGCATCAAATGACTGGAAGAGAGGACACAGTATTGACACTGAGTAAAATATAAGAGAAAAAGCTAAATAATAACTGCAAAAGAAGAGAAAAGACGGGTTCACAAGAAGCAACTCAGGAAGGGCTCTGGGCCAAGGCAGAGCGGTGCTGAGCGCTTTGTACAGCCTGGGACGGTCAGAGAAAGGCATCAACCACAGGGTGTGGGAGGGTGTGTCTGGGATGTGTAGGAGACACGGTCTAGAGACTTGAGTGGGAGGAGAGAAGGTGCTCAGGAGCATGGAGTAGACTATGAAGAATCTTTTTTTAAAATATTTTATTTATTTATCTTTAGAGGGGAAAGGAAGGAGAGAGGAAGGAAACATCAATGTATGGTTGCTTCTCATGCATCCCCTGCAGGGAACTGGCCCCTGCCGGAAACTGGCCTGCAACCCAAGCATGTGCCCTGACTGGGAATCAAACCGTGATCGTCTGGTTCGCAGATCATCTGGTTCGCAGGCCCGCGCTCAGTCCACTGAGTTACACCAGCCAGGGTAAACTATGAAGAATCTTAACCTCCCAAGGTCATTCCGTTCAAAGCAGGAAGTCATTGTTCACTATTGATTAACCCGATTAAGAATGAAGGTGAAGAAAGGTTGGAAGCAAGACTTCAGGATGGGATGAAAAGGCGATAATTTAAGCATGAAATGATGAGCCTGGCCTTGCACTGATAGGTATTAACAGCTGGAGAGAAAGCCCTTAGTTGCTGAAGATAACAGCCAGTAAAGTGGATTTACTTTACAAAATGGAAATTCTAATAGCATCTAAATATTATTTCTTTTAAATCTGGGATTTGGCTGCGCCCATATTTTATACGTGCAAAGCATTTGACCGGTTGACGAAGCTGTGGGACTATTTTTGTTATTTTTGTACCCAGTAATTCATTTCAAAACTGTCAGTAAAATTTCTGTGTTATGTTGCTTCTGGTTTAGTGGGAAAGAATGTGCTATTTAAGTTTCCACAGTAGGAGGGGTAAAAAGAGAGACAAGAGACTGATCATTGTTTATTTTAAATTCTGAAGTTTAGAAAACTAAGGCTGGTGCCTTTATGATCAATGTTTCTAGTAAAAGCCTGTCTGGAAAGAAATGGACTGGAAATTTTGTCTTTTGAAAATCATCTCTGCTTTGTGTTCATTTTATTCATGACGCCATCAAGTGAAGCTTTTCGCGAATGTCTGTTCTAGGGGTAGAGAAACTTCCAAAAAAAGAAGAGACACCTTCTGCCAGATAACGCCTTCCTTCTGGAAATGGCTTTACCATTTACTCAGGGGATTCTCTAATCCTGAGAATGTAATTCATTTTAGCCTTGGAGACAGAGAATCTGCTAGTATAGGTGATGATAACTAACAGTTCACTCCGATGTCAACCCCTCTCGGTCAAGCCTTCACCAATGACTTTCAACCCATAGAATTGACCTTGAATGGGACTCCTGGACCCACACAGGAAATGGGATAGTATTTTTTTGGTGTAATTGGCCAAGGAGAGGGAATGAAGGTGTATAGGTCTCCCATATCTGTTCTCAGAACTTGTAATGGATTTCTAAGGGGTCATCCAGCATCTTTAGATTTAAATCCGCGAATGTGTATGGACTTGGTGGTTCATTATGATTAGTAAGTATCTCCATCTTCGAAAGTTGCAATGACGTTCTGGGGCATAAGTTCAGGAAGT
This sequence comes from Sturnira hondurensis, assembly GCF_014824575.4. Lineage (NCBI taxonomy): Eukaryota > Metazoa > Chordata > Mammalia > Chiroptera > Phyllostomidae > Sturnira > Sturnira hondurensis. Next base: position 12,890,582 of record NW_028091156.1, read on the forward strand.
TTTTCAAAAAAAGTCCAGAGGCTGTGTTGCTATCTTTGGTTTCTCAAGATGTTTAATAACTAATGTTGAGAAGGCCAAGAAAGATCTATATTTAGGGTATGTTATTCCCTGATGGGTTCAGTCTCTTTCATTCTGTCAGTTAAGAAGTCTGGTTACTAAGCCAAAACGCCTTTGCACTGACCACTCACTCAACTGCTACACCTCTGCTGCCATCTCACTCCTTTTCTTTTGTAATACTTGCTGGTTCTTATTTCGTGATGTCATAAACCCATTAAAAAGTTTCCCCTCTAATAATCCTAAAATGACCATTTCCTGAGCACCTGAATATTCAGTGTCTATCTTTCAGGATGAAAAAGAATTTCTGGGGAAAAGAGTTGTTATGAACTGTATTGTGTTCCTCTCAAAATTCAAACTCTGAAGCCCTAACCCTCCATGTGATCCTATTTTGACATAGAGTCCTTCAGGAAGTTAAATAAGGTCAAAGGCAATTCTACAGGAATGGAGTTTTTACGACAAGAGTTTGGGATTCCAGAGATCTCCAACTTTCTTCACATGTGCATAGAGAGAAGACAGGCGTACCTTCTGCAAGATAAGAAGAGAATTCAATAGAAATCAATCTCAACGGTACCTTGATCTCGGACTTCTAGTCTCCAGATCTGTAGGAAAATAGATTTCTCTTTTTCAAGTCACCTGGTCTGTGATTATTCTGTATAGCAGCCTGAGCAAACTAACAACAGCAGAGTGTTGCAAGAAGACACTTCTAGGGAGAGAGACCAACGAGCTCTTGCAGAGACCCAGAATGGAGAAAGGCACATTAGCTTGGCCTGGCGTGACTGGAGTGCAGAACACGTTCCTTAAAGGGGGTACGCACGTTGTGAGAATAGAGAAGTGAGTTCCAGGGAGACTGAAAAGTATCTTGTATTCTGGGCCGAGAACTTCATTCTGCTGGCAAGGAGGGAGCTATTAGATGATTTCCACAAGCTTTCAACTACTTTTTGTAACTGAAAATTTCAGCATCTGCCAGGGTGTGTAGGCAATACATACAACGGGCTGCTTAGTTAGGGCAGCAACAGCCCCTCTTCTCAATCCCGTTCATTTTCTTGCCATCTGTGTTCAGAGAAGCTTTATTGAATGAACTCTGGTTCTACCCAGGTCTGTCGCGACTCGGCCCTTTGTATCAATGCAAAAGGGCTTCGGGGTGGCTGTAAGTTTGCCCTGCTCTTTTTTAGTGGGCTGGTAGGCGAACAACGTACCAGACTGAACCTCAAACTAAATTTAGAAAGTGATAAACCAAATATGAGGAGCTGATGGGAAATTTGCTTAGGTTGGAAGTCAAATCAAAATGCACATACATAGCTTCACAGTCATAACATGTCCAGATAGCCTGACATGACTTCTGTGAGATGCGCATTTTCCTTGCCACAAAAGTATGAAGTCTGCAATCACATAAAAATGGGGTAATTTAACCATGTCCTTATGTATACAATTGCCTACCTCACCCTCAAAGCACTGCTAGACAGATTCGATTATTCCTTTTGAATATGAAAAATTTTCCCTGTGTTTCATAAGACTATCAAGTTTTTCTTTAGATTTTATTCCTGGATTTACCCATTTTCTAATTTACTAAATCACACATTAATACTTATTAAGGGATCACCATCTTCCAGGCTGATGTGCTTGATACTGGGATTTCAGCATTGAATGGGTCACAAGATCTTATAATTGGGCTGGGAAGTTGCACACTGAATAAGTCATTGTAAGAATGACGTGCATTACTAAGGAATCAGGGTGGTAAGGAGGCACCAATCAGGTGATCCTAGCTTAGCCGAGGTGCATCAGAAAAGCCTTGTTGGATAAAGCAGTATTTAAACTTGGACTTGAAAGAAGAGTGGGAATTAGGTAAAGGGCTAGCTATAGAGTCCAGAATGAATATCCTTCTAGAAATCTACCATGAGTCGAAGTGCTTTCTGACATCACAAAAGAGACAGTTTCAGACACTGGTCCTGTGGAGCATCCATCCATCTCGGCATCTTGGCTTCCATGAGTTCATCTAGTGGTTTAACTAAGTCTGTGGAGTAAATATTGCACGGAGAGGATAAAGGGATGCGAATAGCTGGCACACTTGGCTCCTTCCCAGTGTCACGTCTATGAAGCGGGATAGACCCGGGGAAGGCTAGTCAAGGGAAATATGCTGGGAACAACTCCTGGCAGTCAAGGGCTTTTGAAATCATTGGCAACTACGTTAAATAAGAGCGTACATGTAGACCAATTCACAATACCCTAATGGCATCCAAAAAATTACCAAACTAAAATTTAAACATTGGTGACACTCTGACCTCAAGAGAGTCTAACATCAAAGAGTGACAATGCTTGCTGGTGACAACACCACGGCCAACTCTTCATCCAGGTGCCTCCGTGGCTCTGGATAACTTCCGAAACGAAGAGAACATTTCACACAGTTGAGGTTTTTGTTTTTAATCTTTTATTTTTGACTTCTAAGGCAGTTTATTATGTTACTAACAGCATGTTTAAGAACCGTTTTTATCTGTCATTCCTATTCTGACCCGGTGTTCACTGGTTTCCGCACTCCTCTCCAATTATTCTAGCTCACTGGTTTTTCTTTCATGAGTTCCCTTTTCACTGGCTTTGCTCCATTTTTCTTAGACACGCTTTGTCCTCTCCCCCGGCCAGGCTGCTCTGTGGTCTGTGTTCAGGCGGAAGGCATTGCCTTTCTTTCGTCCACCACAAATATTCTGCTTTTTCAATGAATTTTCCAACAATACTGATTTTCTTCTTTTTATTTCTTTCCTCATTGCCCGGCCCTTTGACTTCCCATTAGTATTGCCTTCATACTAACTCATTTGTTGGCTTTTACTTTGGGGGCATACACAAGTATTTTTCTATTTTTTTACCCCAGTCCCATATGCTACTTTATATGTTCAAATAAACGGATAGTTGTACCACAGGAAAAGAAAGTACCAACTCTGCCCTCCATGAAGGCCGCTTAGAAATCGTTGAACTTTGGTGACCCTTTGGTGTCCATTATCACACTCATCAATTTATATTTCAATATTATATATACTTATAGTCTATACGTATATATGCATAAACAATAAACTTTTTCACACACCCATTATGTATAGATTTCTTCTCATCTATTACCACTGCTAAAAACAACAGGCTTTGAGGCAGGTGGTCACGCTCCTTACAGGAAACAGAGCGCAGAGGGGTTAAAACACACTTGCAGGAACAACAATGTCCTAAGTCACGAAGCCAGAATTCATATCATGCTATTCTGCTTTGAAGTCCAAATATCTTTCTCCCTCTGTTACTATTACTTATACATCACCAGCGTCATGCTAAAAGGTCATTCAGGTAACGTATGTGGAAATGCTTTCTATAAGTAAAAAATGCTATGTAAGGAATATCAAAACCTTACTAAAGAAAAAATTATTTTTTGACTTAAAACTGATGACACTAACGTCAGCACACGTATGTGGTTGGGCATCAAAGGAACGAAAGGCTGAGTCCTCTCCCACGTTGGCCTACGCTCGTGCCTCCGCAATGTTCACGGAAGGAAATGGAGAGGAAAGACCCCTGGGACTTGGAGTGTAACTCTTCCTCTTGGTGCCATGCAATTTTTGGTTCTGCCTCCTCGACATCTCTGCAGGTGAGGGCTGCGGGCGGCATGTGCCGGAAGTTGTATGTTTGGTGCACGTGCACTTTTTCTATCTTTTTGATAACGTTCCCACTTCTTCTTCTAGACTAAGTTCTTTCTCAGATCTGTTCGTTTGGTTCCCTGGCCCTAGAACAGCCATACTGTGTTTCACATGCAATTTATGAGTTGTTGCTCTTCCGCTCCTCAACTGGACTCTACTTCTCCCCCTGAAAGGTGTCCGGAGGCCAACACATCTCTGATTCTTAACTCAGTATGGTTCCACAAACTTGGACATAGCAGCAAGAAATGTGGTCAAAAATAAGTATATACTGAAGGTTTTTAGACTATGCCTTAAATCACACCATCATCATTTGTCACCATGGTCGTTACCATCATCTTTGTCTACATCATCGTCGTCATCACAATCACAGTCAATTTGGTGGGAGCACCTAAGCTGCGCTGGTCCCTTTTATATACATTATATCTCATCCTTCCTGGAAGAATATGGGTGGTATTAAACAGTTATAAATGAGGAAACTGAGTTGAAATGTCATTCCCAAAGTCAACCACCTCGGCAATGGGAGAACAGAGATTCAAGCTCAAGATGCAGCCCATGAGCAAGAGTCATTGCCTTGTCTGCCTCCAAGTGGCTCAGTCCTGCCCCCATCACACCCCCTTGCCCCCTCTCTCCTCTGTCCAATCAGAAGGCTCAGACTCAGGTTATACAGTATTACATAGACATCCCATCAGTCTATATCCATCTGCAGGTAACAGTCACTAACCTGCCCCCATCTTCCACCCTCCCCAGGCTCCCAAAGCTTTCCTTCATCCCCTGGGAAACGCCCCAATATCCCCAAACTCTGCTGTGAACTCAGACTCCTCTTCACTTTCTTACAGCAACCGAGACCTTACTGCACCCCGAGGTCCCTGCTTCTTCCTCCAGGACCTTCCCAAGAAAAGGTAGTTTGTTACTTCCACGCTGTTTTGAAATGTAGGTTTTATTATTATTCAAGGATGGTGGGGCCAACGGTTCAGGCTAGGACTTCCATTGCAAAGGTAGGATGTTACTCCTAGGTCCTAAGAGGAAGGGTGGGGAGGGAGGGCAATAGGAGTCCCCAGAGTCAGTGAGGAAGCAGAGGGAGGTCGGGGGGAAATGTGGCATGACCTTTTACTATGCTCTCCCGTGTGAGGAAACGGCTAGAGAGCGTAAGCTGACCTCAGACAGGCAAGTTTGAATATTTGAATATTTACATCATACTCTGGGGTGGAGAGACTGCCCTGTGTTGTCTGGTACCTGCTCCTGGGGTGATTGGAGCAGGGGAATGGTGACCTGAAGTGTAAGAGCCAGATTGCAGGGAGAGTGGGGGAGGGGGTTGTTCCGGATTCATTAGTTTGCATATAAAAGGCATACTTTGGGGCAAGTTGTCAAAATATGCCATTTGAAATGTAGTATTTTCAATGCATGCAAAAATACTTTTTTGAGGTAATTTTTATAGAATATGGAATATGTAATTAATTAGCTTCACTCCCAAATTAGAAAAATAAGGCACATATGTGTCTTCTGTTGTGATGGCTAAACTCTAATTTTACAATACAAGGTTGGGCAAAGGAGGTTTACAGTTGTGAGTATGTGGAACACAGAGTTTATTTCTGTGTTAGTGTTTATTAATTATTGTATTATATTCTATATAAACAACTTTAAACCTACCTTTGCCCCACCCTGTATATTTCAGTTCCACAATTCTAAATATCCTCACTTATTCAAATAATTAAAATGAACATTCTAGAGGTAAAAAAAAACTAACCTACCAATTTTATGAAACATGAAACATTATTTTTAAGAGTTTTGAAACATTGCTCTTTGTTTTCATCTGGTTTTAGGAGAAGCGTTTTTTAGTTCTTATTTTTATCCTCAGGATTTTAATGAAGGTAACTTACTTTCATTTAGCAATAGATATCATCAGGTGGATAGAGAGAGAAATTCATACATAGAAATGAAATAAAAGTGCCCAGCCAGTATGGCTCAGTCGGTTGGAGCATCATCCTACGAGCCTAATGCTGTGGGTTCAATTCCTGGGCAGGGCACATGCCTGGGTTGTGGGTTCCATCCATGGTTGGGCCGTGCAGAAGAGGCAATGGATTGATGTGTTTCCTCTCACACCGATATTTGTTTCCCTCTCTCTCTCCCTCCCTTCCCATCTCTCGAAAGAAAAAAAAGAAAGAAAGAAAGAGAGGGATGAGAAAGAAAGAAAGCAAGAAAGGAAAAAGAAAGAAAGAAAGAAATTAGGTAAAGTAAATGGATTAAAACATTTGAGGTAAAGTATGGGTGGTGGGTATGAGTATTAATTATACAGTGATTTGAATATTTCTATTTTAATCTTTCATAATATAAAAAAATCAAATTCCAATCAAGCTAATTCACAAGATGTACTTGATTATCAGCAGCAGTTTTCAGTCCTCTTCTGATTATGCCTGGCTCACAGGTCATGGAATTAATTGTTTAACCCAACTCATGGATGACTAAACCTTGAGGGAATGTGTTTTCTAGTCAATAGAAATAAAACTTAATGATATTGACTCTTAGTTCATTTGGCTCTGTAATTCCCTAGATTTTTCAAGAGGAATGATTTGTCCTAGGATTTGTGGGAAAGGAGAAACCATCATTGATTTGGAATTCATTACACGTTAGATCCTGTGTTATTGGCTTTGTGTATATTCCCTTGTTATTTTATACAGCAATAGAGTTGGGTAATGGGGCTCACTCTTTTATAGATGAGAAATCTGTGACTCAGAAATTTGAAGCAAGCTATCCAGGATCACTGAGTAAGGTCGTGGCTGAGTCGGACTGAAATTCAGCTTTGTTTGACCCAGATCTGTAGTTTCAAAAAATGCATCTACATCTCAAGATCCTTATTAAGTGTTTCCTGTCACTCGACGCAGCATCTTAAAGCTAGTAGATCTTCAGAAATCATCTATTACCCATCCCTTTGGTTTACAGAAGAGGAATTATGTGCAATCACGTTCAGTAATGTATTCAGTCATATTGCTTCTTCGTGGCAAAGTAAGGAAAGACTTAAATGGCCATTCCATTGGGTCATAATGCTATTTTAACATGAAATGCAGAATTCAAGGTGTAAGTTAAATGCCTCTGATTGTTTAGTTAAGTGCCACATTGAGTTTCAAATCAGAGAACCGTGTCTACTATGGGATGACTCAATTTCTTACACCCATTTTAACTATTTAGCTCCTTACCCTGCAGCACACGAAGCCCCGTTTCTGCAAGCCCAGTTATCTCTAGCCCAGCCTTGTGACTGGCATCATTCCTCTCGGGGATGAATACAGAACAGCAGAAGAACAAGCATGTACATACAGTATGTTTTTTCCCTGTTATGGCTTTGCTATTCAAACACAGATGAAGTATGCCCTGGCTGGTGTGGCTCAGTGGATTGAGTGCTGGCCTGCAAACCTGGGTTCAATTCCCAGTTTGGACACATGCCTGGGTTGTGGGCCAGGTCCCAGGTGGGGGGCTCCAGAGAGGCAACCACACCTTGGTGTTTCTCTTCCTCTTTCTCCCTCCTTTTCCCTCTCTAAAAAGAAATAAATACAAAAATAATAAACAGATGAAGTAATGTTATACAAAATAGTGTCAATAACATATTTCAAGTTTCCATGGAAATTATAATTTCCAATGGGCAAATTTAAATAAGAAATTGACAGCATTGCCAAGTGGGAAAATTCAGGGATGAACTTCTTTTTTTTTAAATAATTTTTTATTTTTTTTTAGATTTTATTTATTTATCTTTAGAGAGGAAGGGAAGGAGAGAAGGAGAGAAATGTTAATGTATGGTCGCCTCTCCTGAGTCCCCTTTTGGGAACTGGCCTGCAACCCAGGCATGTGCCCTGACTGGGAATCGAACCGTGATCGTGTGGCTCACACGCTCAATCCACTGAGCTACACCAGCCCAGGCTCTGAGGGATGAATTTCAATGCAAACTCATGATCAATATGTTACCAGGACCTCAACTATATTACAGAGCAGTTCTGATATGTATTTGACTACATCAGTTTTAATGGTGAAGTCACTAAATTCTAAATCAAAATTCTATAAACATTGATCTCTTGTCAAGAAAATCTCTTCTTACATGTGATATGTTGGCAGTTTTGAAAAGGGCAGAGTAAAGAATGTTGGAACTTATAAAGGGAGACATCCAGAAAGGAATAGAACTAGTCAAATTTCCTCTTCTTTGTTTCCAAGTGCCGGAACTCCACACCGATGAACACGATTCTTTACGACACCGAGTTAGTAAAGGGCACAGCCCACAGATGAGTGAGATTTGCCTCAGGATCCCGTCACGTGGTTACTCAACGTGAAGACTGGTGGAATGGGAGAGAAAATTGAGGAGGGTGAAGTGGGCTCCTAGGAGAAGGGAGTCAAGTAATAACTCTTATCACCTAGGAGGTGTGCAGATGGCAACGGGTATGCAGCTCTCTGCTGGTTTATGGCCACATTGAAAAGCTTGATGAGTATTATCTACTTATTCCTTCTTTAAAATATTTTTTGAAGATTTTATTTATTTATCTTTAGAGGGGAAGGGAAGGAGAGAGGGAGAGAAATATCAATGTATGGTTGCCTTTCATGCGTCCCCTGCTGGGAGCTGGCCTGCAACCCAGGCGTGTGCCCTGACTGGGAATCAAACCGCAATCCTCTGGTTCTCAGGCTTGTGCTCAATCCACTGAGCTACACCAGCCAGGGCTATTCATTCCTTCTTTTGGATTCTTCTGTGTTCACAATTTACATGCTTTGTTTGATGGTGAGAACCATGTCTGATCTGAGGGAGTACATTCTACAAGTGAATTGATTGGGTTCTAGGTCAAGACGGGTTCAAACACTCCTGCCATTGACTACATTGTGTTATTGGCCAATGCGCATAACGGTTCTGTTCCTGCTCCCTCACCTTCATATACCTAAGAGGTTGTTAAAAGGATTAATAAATTAATATACATATAATATTTAGAAGGGTGCATGGCACATAGTAATATGCAAGCCCTTAAGAAAGATAAGTTGTTATTATTAATTTTAGGTCTTCATAAATGACAGTGAATGACACAGTAATAATTATTACTATTTTTAATTTAATTTGATTTAATAAAAACTACAACTTATAACAAATGATCACAAATGATCATTTGTTAATGATCATTTTAACAAATGATCACATCTATTCATACGTCTCAGAAATGCATGCTTCAAGGATGAACCAAGGCAGAGCTCCAATAAATATCCCATTACAAACACACACCTAATAACATGAAAAACATGTTGAATTTTCAGAGCAGAAGGAGACTTAAGTACTAATTCTAAACAGATAAAGCACCTGTTCTTCTTAGATAAGTCTGTTAACCTTTTATAGGTCTTTCTTTTCCTCTTTGCAAAATAAAGATATTAGACTACATTATCCTTTCTTACTTAAAGAATCTAGGACTTTAAGAAAAAAAAAGATAAAACTGCAATAGTAATAGTTTTCCAGTTCTAATCAGGAGGAATTGACACACATCTTTGTGTTCCTCTTTTGTAGTTCATGTGCTTGAACCTTTTCCACCATTTAGTTTGAGATGAGAAACTGGTCATCAATTTCTTCAATGAATTTATTAAACACCTGCTATGTGCAAGGCAACAGAACCTGGAAGCTTATTGCAATTAAAGCAATTTCTCTCTTCCATAAAATTAGTCAAATATGTGAGAGACATATGTAAACAAAAGTTCAAGTGTGTAGATCCACAACAGAAGTCTGTATGGAGTACAATCGAAGCACAGATGGATGAAACTGTATTTTGAGATAGGACTGGTAACTTTCACAAAGGAAGTAAACGCTGCGCTTCTTTTATCGTTCTAGTTTCATCAGTGCTTATCCTAGTGTTTAACACTCCCCCCAGCTTTATTGGGATGTCATGGATACAAACACTGTGTAGCTATACAGACACACTTACATATTGCAAAATGATTATCACCATAGCTAACTAACATCTTCATTGTATTACATAATCACTCTTCTTGTGGTAGGAACATTAACGGCACTTTGATTATAAGTGAAAAACCCAATAACTAGTCAGCATACATACTACTGGGTAATTTAGATATGTGGTTCATTGCACATACCCAAGCTTTCTTTTTCATGTGTGTTTTTTAAAATTGAATTTATTAGGGTTGCATTGGCTAATAAAAGTATGTAGGTTTCAGGTGTACAATTCTGTCATACGTCATCTACGTATTGTATTTAGTGTTCATCACCTCAAGTCAAATCTCCTTCCACCACCATTTATTCCCCTGGACCCTCTTCTGCCTCTCCCAACCCTCGCTGTCCCTCTGGTAATCACCAGGCTGCTGTCTGTGTCTAGGAGCTTTTCTTCTCCTTTGCTTCATATCTTATCTGTAGAACACACGTCACAGCAGCCCACCAATGACAGTAGAGTTTTCTCATTTCCCTGCTATAACACTGTCAATTCAATTCACCAAAGGACCGATTGCTTATCAAGTTACCGGTGTCTAGTCCTCAGTTTGCCCGATATTGACAAGCTACCAAATAAATGGCCAGAGGATATATCTGCATTAGCAACATGCAGTTAAAGAAATATTTTATGCCATCCTATGCAAGAGTAAGAGTGAAAACATCTTCCTCATTCTCAATTGAACATGTAAAGATGGCATCATTCTTTAAAGAGTGATGATATCTCGGTAAGGTGTATACTGAACACTGCACAATAAAAGCATATGCATCATTATTTTGCAAAAGCCAAGTTACCAGTGCCTGCTAATTCTCTTCAATTTATCCTGTAATGTGTTTTATAGAATGTGTATGGTTTGTGCTATTAACTTCATGGGACAATCCTTTTTTTATCTCAAAGAAGCGGGGTTAGGAAGTGAGAAACCCAATGCTGAGGATGGCGATATTGAGATTTTCTATATGTAATTAGCCAAAGCATCATTATTGAAACAATAATTGGACAGAAAAAAAAATAGGTTCAGAGTTGTAAAACCAACCTATTCAAGTCCAAGCTCAAGTACATTCCTATTACCTACAGTTAGAGCAGGCAAAACTGAGTCTTCCCTTTGAATTTATAATATTAATAGACAGCTGGGGGAAAAGGGGGAAAAGACCATCGCAGGAAATAGGGAGAGGTCAGAGTTTTCCAGAGATCAGCAGCAGACTATGTTTATTTAGGAAACTGAATTCGGAATAAGCCAACAAGGGCATTTTTCCCCGTGAAGTACTAAGTAGACCATCAGTGAATTCAGATAAAATGTATCTGTTTCGCTTGGGAGTTGTACTGGGAGACACATTAGAGTGAGCATCTGGAAGTCAATTCACCAACAGGAAATGGATGGAATCATTCAAGGATTCCGGTTTAGAGAGAAAGTTAAGCAACGGCACTGTTGGAAGGGAGGGGGGAACGAAGCGACTCCTTTTCAAGAACAAATGTGTTGATCATCTTCAGATGTGTACCTTGCAGATTTACGCCCAGGTTCTTACTCAGCAGTAATTCTTTACCCCATATTTTAATCCAACATTTACTGAGAAGTTCAAATGGGAGGGCTTTTAATAATGGTCCATTGATTCTATTTTTAAATATATAAGACACATTACATTTTGTTGAACCAAACCTATATTATTGGCACATGCCCTTTCTTTTTCCCTCCATCATTATAATATTGAAAAAAAATGACCACATTTTAGGGTAAATTAAAGTGTATTCTGATGCCTGAAAAATCACCGTGTTTCATATGTAAATGGAAAAGCTTTTTTGAGGTAAACCCACAACTACAGGATTGTGGGGATTTCCTAGGTAGGGAGGATGCCCCCTATCCCGTGTGGCACCCCGTCCTTTTCTCCATTCCTTCACCCTCACTGTGAGCCTGGTACGGGCTTGCTAGCAACAGTGAGTACAGCAGATGGCAGCAGGTAGCTGCTGCACTCCCCAAACTTTGGTCAGCAGCTCCTTGCTGAGCCTGGTTGAACGGAGGCATTGATTTTTTTTTTTTTAAAGAGACCGTGTTCACCTCCACCTTTCTGCCCTTCTCAGTGATAAAGAAACACTTCATTTTGCAGAAGTACAGCTGACTGGACACAAGAGAACGAACTGGACCCAAACCTGAGTTGACCCCGCAAGGCGCGGCAGGGGTGTTGTGGCAAATCTTCCTTGGCGTCCATCAGCTGTTGAGCAATTCCTTGGACCCACATCTATAAAGGCTAATCCCAAGCCAAACAGTGCTTGAAAACGTGTTTCATCAATTTCCCAACTACCAGCTTTGCAAAGAGTTCAGTGGAGCTGCAGGTAGTAGCAAAGACCTGAGAGCCACCCCCTCCCCCTTACCTCCTCCACATTGCGCCCGGCACTCAGCCTGGGCGAGCCAAGAGAGAAACCTGCATTTTAGTACTTTGGCCTTGGCAGACCACGGGAGAGCTGTCCAAGGCTAAGAACTGCTCCGAGCTCCTGCCTTTAAACTTGCCCTGTTTAGTTCAGCTCAGAAGCCTGGAATTTGTGAAGGTAAACAACTCTTATCCCATGGATAAACTGGATGATGCAATTTCAAATACAGACGTATATTCTGTAGAAAGACAAACAGAACTGCCTGGACATTAATGGGCCCATTTATCTGTGTTGAAGCCAGTGAGTCATGAGCCTTGTCACTGATGTCGGCATTTGGGGACCTGTTTACATTTGGATCTTGAGCGCACAACAGGAGAACGGTGTGTGAGATGGGATAGTTGCTCTTATCTTGTCTGATTTATTAGAGAACTTGTATCCTTTCTCCTGTGTGCTAAAATCTAGAAGGTAAATTTATTTTTTCACGCTTTTCATAATTTAACCAAACACTAGACTGGCTTATTTTTTTTTAATCACTAGTATGTACTGACCCTGATCATTCAGTTCTGTGATCAGATATTTCAAGCCTGAGTTATTTTAGCTTAAGTTTTTTTTCATGCAATCAGGCCTGTACGAAATTAGGTTAATGGATCCAACACTTTTAACTTCTTGACTTCAAGATTATTGAAAAAAAGTTCATTACTGAACAGGATTGCTTCTAGCTGGGTCCCTGACTTAACAGTTCAGACTTTTGTATGCAGTTAGCCTTAACCAACCTTGGTTTTCTATTTTCAGAAAAAGGGCAACCATTTTATCCAAAACTGAGCCTATGCATTTCCAAATATTGGG